>NC_088996.1:1067223-6194723 GCF_963932015.1 Anas acuta
CTTTCCTTTCCTTTCCTTTCCTTTCCTTTCCTTTCTTTCCTTTCCTTTCCTTTCTTTCCTTTTCCTTTCCTTTCCTTTCTTTCCTTCCTTTCTCTTTCCTTTCTTTCCTTTCCTTCTTTCCTTTCCTTCCTTTCCTTTCCTTTCCTTTCCTTTCCTTTCCTTTCCTTTCCTCCTTTCCTTTCCTTTCCTTTTTGTTTTCAGCAGTGAATTCAAAGGAATTAATTCTTTCCAAAGTGGGGAAGAATATTTCTATATAGTTTCATCTGTTTTTTTTTGTTTCAGATTATTTCTGTTCATTCTTGGTTTATTTCTGTCTTTGCAAGTCTTCTTTTAAAGGCACTAACCAGTAGGAAGAATGAAGAAAGCATGTGTGAAATAAAATGCTAAATTACATGTCATTCATGAATTCCATTCATGAATTCAATTCATGAATTACTTGTCATTCATGTTACAATGCTAAACAGTGGAAAAGGAGAGGAATTTTATTTTTTTTTCCCCCCATTATTCAGGGGATTTATTTAGTACAGTCAGCATTATTATTTTGTGATGATTAGCTACATCCCTCTTTAAAAGTAGTTTTTAAAACTACTGTGGATTCATGAATCTTTGATTCTCTTCAGAGAATTGCAGTTTCACTGCAAGGATTCTAGTCCATTCTGGTCAAGTTAGCTTCATGCCTGAGAAGAACAAATCCATAATATGGGAGTATTAGCTAACAGCTAATTGGAAATGAACACCTTTATCATTGTTTCTGGAAAGTGCAACTTTGCTGAGGTCCTGGTTCCTGTTCTTTCCAATAAGCTATAAATATCAGAATAATACCTGAAATGAGCATTTGGGTTTTTAATCTATGTTTCATGAGGCCAAAAAACCCAACAACTTAATCTATAATACACTATTTAGAAGATTGCTTAAATTGTCAGAACATATTTGTGGGTCATGCCATACTACAAGCAAACGAGATTCAAATAATGAATAGAGAAGAATACTTGTTTTATCTGACCCAATTTGTCTCATTACTTAGTCTTCAGTGTAATTTTTTTCAGTGGCCTTGATTACATGCTATCTATTAGACTTCAGAAAAAAGTCAGGAGAGTATTGTGTCTCATGCACAATACCAACAAATGTTAAAATAACAGTTAATTAAAGATTCATGCAGAGGTTTACTTCTCTACACTAACTGTTTAAAAATAAATAAATCTAAAACAAAACAAACAAAAACAAAACAGCAAAACAAACAGCCACAAACAAACAGCCACAACAACAAATAACAAAAAATTTCCATAAAGAAATTGCCATTTTCTCACCAGTCAGCATGAACTGATAGGCGTTTGTCAGAGATGGAGAAGATGTGTGGAGGGGCCTCCTGGCGCTTTTTGCCTCGGTAGGCCAACACACCTCCGGGTTGTACACTGGCAGCCACTTGTTAGGGGTTGACAGTGACACAGAAGAGACCCGAGTAAGTCTGCAAGGAAGGGAGACAGCACATTGGCTTCTGCTCAGTCCTGGCACAGCAAGCCTTCCAGCTACCCAAAGGAAGAGAGCTGCTGGTACTTACGTAGATCATCCAGGCTGCATAACGCTCTTTGAGGTTGTACAGCACAGCGGTTCGTGGAGGTGGGTCATCATGGCCTGTCCTCAATTTATCATACTTGGGAGGGTTCATGGAGAAGATTTGATCTTCCTTCACGGTCAGAGTCTGCCAAGGAAATGAAAGATCAGTGTATGTCAGCTTACAGCCCAGAGTGGGAATCAAATGTGTCTTCTCTTTCAGCATTGTTTTTCACTCACCTCTCCACCTTCAGTCTTGACAGTGACTTTCCCTGATTCTTTGCTCTGGATTGTTCCTTTTACAAAAGATTCCTTTGGATGTACCACAAAGACTGATGTCTTGGCATCGAAAGGCTTGTTCTGGGCCTCAATTCTTTCCTTTTCTGACTTTCGCAGATAGGGAGCTGCCTCCCCAAAGGCAGCCATCTCAGCATCTGGAGAAGCCATGTCTGCACTTACACAGGAGGCAGTCAGAAGAGTACTCTGTAGAAAAGAAGATATATTGAGTATGTGAGTAAACAACGTTCTGTAGAAGAAAGAAAATCTTTCACACTTCCATCCCTTCAAATATTTTAGTAGGTATAAACAGCTCAATAGTTAGATTTAAACTTCCCTTTCTTGTTTAAGAACACCCGTATTCTTTTCAGAAATTAAAAAATTTATTCCTTAAACATCTAGCTATGAAAGAAAGTAAAGAACAGTTTTAGAGTGCTGTGGTATCGTAGTTCATTTACATAGTGTTATTTTTCTTCATAGATTATAATGAATTTGGATTTTGCTATTGCAGATACTCTAGAAGAAATAAGTCTATGATGTTGGTTTAGGCAGTAGCTCAAAGTCTTTGAAAGACTTCCTTGTCTGATAGCAAATAGTGGCTTTTCAGTGTAAAATTTATTTGCTATGGACAATTCGTCTTGCACTATTAGAGCCAAAAATATCATGATTGCCTACTCTGTTTCCTCAAAATCTGAAGTTGTTTGATTACTTCCTGGTTTTTAAAAGCAGATAAATTTTGTTGTTAATTCTGATGGCAAAGTCTGGAAGATAGTCACTGCTGTTTCAAAACATTTCAACTCTTTTTGTGTTGCACAGATAAAATATATCCAAAGCTAATGAATGAACGGATGAGAAAAAAGCTTCAAACCTATGGTAAAATCACTAGTAATAGAGATGGTATCTCATAGCAAGGTATCCAAGACTTACAGGAAGTTAAATGGAATAAAGAAGTATATGCTTTGCCCAGAATTTCACAGGAGCCGTACACTTACCTTGAAACTTTCTGTCGAGACTGGGCACAGCACTCCATAGAGACTTTTATAGAGTCTGGTATGCAGATGCTCTGGATGTTTCCTTTTACTTCAGTCAAATATAATTGGCAAACCTTCTTTGGCAAAACATTGTCTGGCAAATGTATCTAACAGCATAATTGATTTGACAAGATATATTTAGAAATGTTTTATCTTACCATTCCTGTGGATATATCTACTATAAATAATCTGACAGGGCTGTTAGTAAGGGACTCTTGATGAGTCAAAGAACTTAAAGAACTTATATTAGATTTTATAGGACCCTTCACTCTCTCTGCAGGTCTCTGTTGATGACCTAGGCCAGGTTGTTTGGCTTTTTTGTGCTGCAAATATTTCAGAAGTAAAATGGGAATAGTACGACGTATCTTCTATACACAGTCATGCAAATTTAAGGAAAGCCCTTACAGCAACAGAAAAGGCAATTCTACAATAGACAAATTATGGATGCCATTCACTAATTCATTGTATGTTATATGGAAAAGAAGAAAAACAGACACATTTCTTGGAACAGGATTTTCACCGTAATAGTACTAGATACAGAGAAAACATAAAAAATAACAAGTCAGAATGCAAATACAATTTGGGGCATGTAATATCTGCTTAGAGCATGAGAGCTGACTCTTTAGCAATAAAAATAAGTTAAGCATCACTTTGAGTAAATGTTCAATTGGTGTTGTGCAAAAATTTAAATGCTCAAAAAACACAGTCAAATGAAATGTATGCTATTTTTGTAGTAAGTCATAAATGATACTAAAGACTCACATAGTCTAAGCAAAAACGAATATAAATAATTGCAGTACAATGTACCCGAAAAAAAGAAAATGATGAAAAAGAAAAATAATTTATTTCAAAAGAGTTCAGGTTCTAGAACTTTCACTGCTGCTTTTACAGAATTGATTTGAAATAAATTATTAACATTTGTATAGCAACTTCTATTAATAGGGAAGTCATTAATAGTCAGTTATTTATGTTTCTCCACTTTTATTGAAGATATGCTAAGGGACATGAGAGATGAAAATGCAAAAGTGACATAGACCATTAAAAAACTCCAACAACAAACGTATGCATACTCCGTAAATGCAGTAATATACTTCATTTCTGCTCATTTAAAAAGAATTGTTCACATGCCTTGAAAACCTTATGCCTATGACCTATATTTGTTTGTACCCATTGACAACACCCATCAAGCAATATCCTCAGCCTCAGAAATCCATGGAGGTCCCTGTAGGCCTTCACTACCTACAACAGCAAAAAAAAACCAAACCCCTCCACCCAACCACAACTCTGCACACAATCACATACGTACAGTCTGAGATCCTATGTGATCTGACACATTACCAGTCCAGCATTCCCATCCTATCCCAAATATCTTGCACACTTACACATTCATTCCAGCCAAAAAAAAAAAAAAAAAAAGCTATCAACACAATGCTGCCTGTATCAGAGCATGTGAGGTGGTACACAGTCCGGCAGTCCTGTAAAATGCTGATGCTTTTCATGGCTGCAACACTTCTTCACAACAATTATTTAGAAAGCAAAGGACATTTATTTATTTATGACCGAATTTAACACAAGAGCAATTAATGAATTAAGTCAAATATGTAAAGAGCTTCATGGCTGCCTGAACCTAACACATAGCCACAGTTCCTCTGAGCTTTCTGAAGGACATGGAAAGAGCTGACTAGGAGTGAAGCGGTATTCAGCACGTGACAGATAAGGCAGAAGAGCAGGAAAAGCAAAGCTGCAGCAAAGGTGTGGGGAAGTATAGTAGAAAAAAATCTTTTTCACCAGATAATTTGCTGGTAGTCCTGGAGAGTGACTGATCTAGTTCTAGGAAAAGGGCACTGTCACTTGAGCTGCTTTAAATGCTGTCAGATCTAAACATGCTCTTCTTCTGGTTACTGGCATTTTGGTTATTAAAAGCTCTGTGCATGAAGCTCAGTGAATGCCACAGGGACGAGGTTAGAAAAATGATCCAATAGCCAGCACCAGGCACTGTCCTGTGCTTGAAGAGCTTGTTCCAAGGAGGGCTCTGGCACTGCAGCACCCATCTTTTGGGTGCCCAGGGCCCCAGCCAGGAGCTCAAGCCCAGAGCAATCCCTGGGGGCTCCCTGCACAGGTCATGGAGACACTGATGGAAACACATTGCACTCTGCCATGGAGGAGACCAGAGCCAGTCAGTGGGAAACGCGCTTCAGGGTTGTACCTGAAATCCAGCTTCTCTGGGCTATCTCTGACTTCCATTCACATGCAGAAGTTAGAGGATGACAATAATTCCAAGACAATTCCTGTATAAATACTGTGAGCCCAACTGACCATGGGTGGAGTTGCGGGGAGAGGTAAGGAGCTGACTTTCATTCAGACTTGGAATGAAAAATACTCCAAGCAAAATTCTCCAGATTGTTGCATATGGCGGTTCGGTCTTCATGCTGAAAATACTTTTGTACAGTGAGCTTAGCCAAAAACTACACAGCCTCTCCATCACGTAGTGCTACTCCCACCTCTGAGGGGGTAAGTGGTGCCAGATGCACCTCCTTACCTCTCTGTCAGTTCAAAAGGGTCCCGTCAGCCACCAACTTTCTGTCATTTCTGTTTTCGTTGCTACAGAGCCTGGAGCCCACTGGGACTAGAACCAAAGCACAGCACAGCACAGCCAGAAGAGACAGAACGAGAGAAATCTCTGAAAACAGACATTCCTGCACAGCAGCACTGTGTGGGCGTTGTGCTGGCATTCCCCAGAGAGGAGAGGGCATTCACACATGCTGGAAATAGATTCCACCTCACTTTCTGCAGGTCCTTATGATATGAGTTTCCTTGCCTTGTGTTCAGTGAGCATGAACTGAGGCAGACACTCGTGAGCACCGGTGAAGTACAAGCATGGAGCACTGTCAAGGATGTTGCATTTGTGGCCCAATGCCAACCACACTCTCAGCTCTGCTTTTTAGAGCAGCAGCATCAACCTTGCAACCTGCCTAGTTAGAAGGAAATTCCACACCCACTGTCTTCTGCTTAGGTCCTCTGCTCCTTCTAGCCCGGACCAATCTGAGCAGGACCTCCTAGCTAGCTGTAATGACAGAAGATGCATGGCTGCAAGTCACTGGCCTGGCCTCCTCTTCAGACCCATTGGTCTTCTTTTCTGCCCGGAAAGAAGCAAGCAAAGTCAACCCAGTTGGACCATGTGGGAATCAACAAGGAAAGTTCAAGAAGGCATCTTCTTAGGAGTCAATATGTTTGATGTAAGATTTAACCTTAGCTGCTGGTGAATTCCAGTAGAGCAAAGAAGCTGTCGGTGAGCTCCCCTCTAAGACTCTGAAGAAGCACAGCATCAAGGTCACCACCACACAGTCTGTGCTTAATGCTTCACTATAGCAGCAGGTACCTTTGTTACTGATATTAGATTCCTTTAACCATGTGGCCATAATGAAGCAGTTGAACGATGGACTTCACAAATATTTTGAGGTGATGTATTCATGGGGACATGATACAATAAACCATTGCACCTTTCCTAAGCCATCCTGAAGTGCCAGGTGATAACATAAAGTCCTCTTCTTCCATGAAGTTTTATCTGTCTCTTCATCCTCCCATAGAACATCTTGCCACAGCTCACGGAGGTTGCACAGCTGTCTTGAGCCACACTGGACAGCATGGCCTAAACTGCCATCAACTAGTTGCGCCTGCTAACCTGGCCATTCTCATTAGCTGCTTCTTTCCCAGGAGCTCCTCCAGCTATTTACTCTTTCCTCCACCAATCCCTCCAGCTACACCTTCCTTCTTGACATCCACATCCCCCAGCTGCTTATGCCCTGCTGGCAGCTCTAGCTAGCTGCTCCAATTAATCCCTTTAGCACTGATGACTGAGTTGCTTCTTCAAAGTCTACTGACTGTGGCAAGACCCATGGAGCAACCAGAGAGGAAGAGGTTTGTGCTACTGAACGGGTGTGGTTGAAAGAAGCCAACAAACCCGCACACAAGAGTAACATTTCCTTCCCACTCTGGCACGCTGGTCACTTTGTTGGACATGTCCCCAGGAACAGATAACTACAAAACACAATTCAACCATGTTTCCGGCCTGCCCACTGATTTCTTTTGTCATGCAGTGCTTTCTTTTGACAGTGAAACCTGTGACTGTCAATGACCAGGAAGGTGTCTCTTGGTCCTGCATGCTGCAGGAGGGATACTGATTCATACCAGCCTGCTGACATTCTTTTAGACCTCAGTCCTGCTTCATACAAGGTCTCAGCTTGACCTTTTGATTCTTGGCAGAAAGCATTTACCTGTCCTGGGCCTCAAAGAACCTGTTCCCAGCCAATCTGGGCTGGGAACCCCAGATGCTGCTGGAGCCATTGTTTCACTTATCTATTACACATCCTGTTAAGTTCAGTCCTTAACACGTCTCAGATAAAAGAATCAGCCACCTCCAGAAACTGCAGAGGCCAGAATGGAGTCAAACTCTTTCTCAGTGGTTTCTTAAATGCTTATGTGGAATGCTGTTAAACCTACTACTCTTCTGCTAATCCCAGAAACATGGGATAGAGTCTGCAGACCTGGTAGACTGGAAAAAGCAATCCCTGTTGGATTTGCAGCATGCTAGTGTTCTTATCAGCCATGCTGCTCAGATTAGCAGAACATGCTTGTAGAGATCAGTGTGCCCTGTGAATTGCCTGTGGATATTGCGACATGGAAGAGTGGCCTCAGGCTACCGTGTAGCAAAACAGACTTGACGGAGAATGCTGGTTGCTGAAGTGGCAGCTACAGCAGCAGTAAGAGGTCAGTGTGTCATCAAAGCATCCACATTTCCTTCCTTCCTTCCTTCCTTCCTTCCTTCCTTCCTTCCTTCCTTCCTTCCTTCCTTCCTTCCTTCCTTCCTTCCTTCCTTCCTTCCTTCCTTTCTTCCTTCCTTCCTTCCTTCCTTTGTGATTTGTTTCACACAGTGAATTTTCTGCCATGGGGCTAATAAGACGGTGTCTTTTATGGGTGGGGTTATACAACACTTTATATGTGAAAAAATAAATCCATTATAAACTTCCATTCACATAATGGGTTGGGATTGTGTTTGCTTATAAAAAAGCCAAGGGTCTTAGCAATGAAGCAAAAGCATTTCCAGTATTAGCGGAGACAAGAGGAGTTTGAAAACATCTGTGGCAAGAAGTGCAGCTTTAAAATGGTGTTGTCAGTTATGCTGCAATAATTTCGTTAGGCGTGCTGAGAGAGATGTCACCGGACCCAGTGGGCCATGTGACAGGGAATGCCCATGGGTTCAGCAATGTTTCTGCTGTCCACTGTGTAAAAGGAGAACTCTCAGAAATGCTAGACATAGCTGAACAGAAATGCTGGCACTCTAATCCTTTGGAGGAAAAGTCTTCTTTGCTGTCCCTCTGCTAAGACATGGCTGAGCCTTGCAGCCTGAGTATGCTATGGCCACATTTCTCATTAAGAAGTCTGTTCTGCTGATGGGCATCGAGTCACGTTAAATTAAATACAAGGAGTGTTTTTTCCACTCCTAGCATAACATCTCTATGCCATGTAGGTTAATGTCTATTCAATTTGTGGGTTATTTGGTTAAGACAAAAGCTGTATCGCGCTAGCCCTGAAGAGACAGGGATGGCCTTTTGCCACCTCTTAATCCTGCTCCTCCACCCAGAGACCAATTTCTGCAGGTCTTTGCTGCAAGAAGGCAAAAGGGAAGTGAATGCATCTTTCCTTTAGAGAGTTTGATTTGCAGCTCTTTGTATTGTTTGTGTCTTCTCTTTCCAGCAATGACCTTCTTACCATGGCTTCCTGCCGCCTGAAAACCACTGAGCATCTCAGTGGAGAAGGAACAGATTGCCTGACCAGACAGGTAAGCAGAGAGGCTGGTAGAACAGACCTGTCATTTGAAGATGGGTTGCACTTGAATGAGTGTCCAAGCTACACACTCAGACACTTCTTTTGCTCTCAGCTAATGTCACTGGAAGCTATCGTAGTTGGGTAGCAGGTCTTGGCTGAGAAGGTGACCTTCTGAATAGCCTTTCTTTCCATTACCTATCAAAGCAAATGGAAGGCTCCTGTTACAGAGGAGGTGGGGAGGGGAAGAGGCCTCTGTGGTAAGAGGAGGGGTGGAGGCAGGTCATAAATTAATTAGTAAGAAAAAAAAATAGGAAGGAAAAAAATAGTAAAAAAAAAAATAGTAGTAAGAAAAAAAAAAGAAAAAAAAAAAAAGAAAAAAAAAAAAAAGAAAATCTTACTCCTGAAAAAGAGTGGTGATCAGAAAGGTTCTCAGCCACTGTGGCTGTATACAGGCTTGAGTTTTCTGTCTGACTGCTGGACTGCTAAGGAAGGGTGCAATACTGACACCTTTAACTTCAGTGCTTAAAGCATCTATGTGATTCTAGAGAGCATCTGCCAAGTGCCAGAAAGGACTGCGGTATGGGTACACTGCCGAGTATACTTTTGCTGGGGCCAGATATTTTTCAAAGATGTTTTACACAGCTCTTTTTAGAACCACAGAATCATAGAATGTCTCAGGTTGGACGGGACCTCAAAGATCACCTAGTTCCAACCCCCCTGCCATAGGCAGTGACCCTGTCCACTAGATCAGGTTGCTCATCCAACCTGGTCTCAAACACCTCCAGCAATGGGGCATCCACAACCTCTCTGGGAAACCTGTTCCAGTGACTCACCACCCTCTGAGCAAAGAATTTCTTCCTAACCTCTGATCTAAATCCCCACTCTTTTAGTTTAAAACCATTCTCCCTTGTTCTGTCGTTGTCTGACTTGAGCAGAGTCACTCTCCATCTTTTTCAAAAGTCCCCTTTAAGTACTGAAAAGCTGCAATGAAGTCACCCCAGAGCCTTCTCTTCTCCAGGCTGAACAGCCCCAGCTCTCTCAGCATTTCTTCATAGGAGAGGTGCTCCAGCCCTTGATCATCTTCGTGGCCCTTCTCTGGACCTGTTCTAACAGATTAACAGCCTTCTTGTGCTGGGAGCCCCAGACCTGGACACAGTACTCCACAAGGGCAGAGTAGAGGGGGACAATTCCTTCCCTCAGCCTGCTGGCCACTCTTCTGTTGATGCACACAGCATGCTTCTGGGGTGCAGGCACGCACTGCTGGCTCATGTCGAGACAGTAGAGTTGACTTGGGCAAGCTCCTTTAGCTTACTGCATGCGATCCATCTCTGGTCCATGAGGGTGGGTACAAGCCCCTGCCCACTTGAATGGTAAATCATCTGTGTAAAGCAGTCCAGCTCCAGCAGGAAACAGTGACAATGACCTCCCACCAGGCAGCCAGCCATAAGGGTGCTAGGGTGCTGGTGCCCAGTGGCGGAGACTAGCAGCTAGAGGATCTAACAGTGCTTGCACACCCTGTCCTGTTGAGATTCCCTGCTCATGCTACTAACGTTTGCTAGGAACTGATCTTTATATCCATGTGGGTTGTATTTGGGAAGGCATGAGTTTAACCTGAGAGTGATGGCGACATTGTTTGAGCTCCAAGCAGGTCGCATAGAGGAAAATGTATCCTGTGTCCTTTTCAGTTCAAGGTGCAAAAGCCACGGCACTTTTATCACTGCTTTGCCAAGCATCACTATGTCTATCGCTAGCTATCGCTATGCCTAGCACTATGTATGTCGCCTGCTGCCCAGATCAGGTTCTTCAGCCCCCTGAGAAATGCCTCCAGTTAGCCATTATCTTGCAGAATGCCTGGAGAGTCTTGGAACAGAGCCATCCTATGACCCTGCACTGCTGCCTGCCTTGCACATTAGGTAAACTCGGGCTTTACCTCTATAGGCTCCTATTCCAAAGCTTTGAGCATGGTCAGAGTCTCTGTCGGTGGTGTTTTCCTTAGATGCTTCTTATTTGCCACACACCTTCTCCATCAGAGTTTCGTCAGCAGAGCAGCAGTGCGTGGGACGGATCTGAACCTGGTGAGAGTGGCATTACAAGTAGCACGCCTCGTAACACCACTTCCTATTAGTTCCTAGTATAGAGGAACTACTATTGTGATTTCTCTGCCTTTGATTTGCCACTTGCAATCTTGCCCCAGTCACTAAGTGATATAGAAGGGATGAGCCACTGGGAAGCAGGTGACAGAAAGCTGTACCGTGATGTTGGTATACAGAGGCTATAACCAAAGCTGTGCCCAAAACCAAATGATGATAGAGACCTAACCAGTAAAAAGAGAAGCAGATGAGAACTAATGCTCATGGTGACCATGTGAAGTAATCTACAGACTTTATTCCCTATGTATTCAGGGGGCTACAAATCCCAGTTATGGAAGAAGTGACAGAGGGTTCACATTTTGTGCACCCCTCAGGCCACTTTGCTGCCACGTGACATCTTCACTCTTCCTCTTCTATCTTCTTGCCGTGAAACTCCCGGCTCTTTGCTCGGAGCTTGTTGACCTGTGACTCTGCAATGTCAGCCCGCTCCTCGGCTTCCTCAAGCTCGTGCTGGATCTTGCGGAATTTGGAGAGGTTGACATTGGACAGCTCCTCCTGTGTGGGGAGAGGGAGTTGGTGGTGAGGAGCCTGGGGCAGGGGTTTCACTCCTCATGTGCCTGGGCCTCGAAGGGCTGTGGTGAAGCACAGGCCTCCCGTCTCCTATCTACCACCGCTGACCCAGAACCCCCTCAAAGACCTCATCATCCTCCCTTATTGAGGACCTCAGTGTGACAAACTGCCGTGTCACTCTTGAGGAGCAATTTTGTCACGTGGTCTTCTCATTTTGTGTGCTTATTCTCCCACTACTCGGTGCCCAATTTTCCATGTGGTTTATTAGGTTGAGAAAGACTCAGAAACCCTGTGCTGTTACCAGCGTCAGAGATTCATGAGCTTCTCAGTCAATGGACTGAGAATTTTGGGAATTTTGGTCTGACTTCCTGAATCAAACAGGTGGCAGGATAACCCTTGGTTCATCCCTGAGTGCAGCATGCCCAGAAGAAGGCGAGGCCTGCTGACACGGGAATGAACCACATGGTCAAGACCGTTGTGTCTTTGGAGTTACTTTCATGCCTCTTTCCTTGTATTCGTGCTCATCTCAATGAGAGTGCTGCTCCTACAGAAAGGTGCACATGGCCATTCTCCAAGCAATACTTACAGCCTCCTCAGCTTGTCTCTTGTAGGATTTCACCTTCATCTGCAGCTTGTCCACCAGATCCTGGAGCCTGAGAATGTTCTTCCGGTCTTCCTCAGACTACAGTGGTTGGTAAGAAGGACAGACAGAGAGTTGGTTTCCCCACACCTCCAGAAAACATGTCCTCTTGGAGTTCATGGGAAAATGCTTTGGCTTTCTGTGAGAAAGGTGTGTCAGCACAAAGATGCCTCTTGCCTTACCTGGTAGGTCAGCTCCTTCACCCTCCTCTCGTACTTGCGCACACCCTTCACGGCTTCAGCACTGCGCTTCTGCTCAGCATCTACCTCCCCTTCCAGCTCCCGCACCTGCAATGAAAAATCTGTCTTTGGAGCTTCTCCACTATTTCTCCAAGGGACGTGCTCCCTTGTGCACAAATACCAGCCCTACGCACCCTGGCCTCCAGCTTCTGGAGTTGCTTCTTGCCTCCCTTCAGTGCCAGCTGCTCAGCCTCATCCAGACGGTGCTGCAGGTCTTTCACCGTCACGTCCAGGTTCTTCTTCATTCTCTCTAGGTGGGCACTGGTGTCCTGTTCCTTCTTCAGCTCCTCCGCCATCATGGCCGCCTGGAGAGGCAAAGCAGCAAAGCCAGGTCGGGGCCAAAGACATTTTGGGGGAGGATACATCCAACACCCTCAGTGACAGAGTTCCCCAACTCACATCTGTGATGGCCTTCTTGGCCTTCTCTTCAGCATTGCGGGCTTCCTGGATTGTCTCCTCCATTTCACCCTGAATTTGCACGATGTCTGTTTCCAGCTTCTTCTTGGTGTTGATCAAGCTGGTGTTCTGTGTAACAGGAAGGATAGGATTTGTACTGTCAGATCTAACACCTCCACATCAAGAGTTGAGAGCGAGAGTAATGTTTATGAAAGTATTTAATTCAAAGGTCCTCTTTAGAGCCCTAGCGGCAAACCAGACATGGGTGCCTGGCTGGACTGGTCATGTCACAGCTTTGCTCTTCAAATACGTACACAGCAAGATGCATAGCAACAAGCAAGACACATAGCAGTCTCGTTCTATGTTATCTCCTGTGGGCAGGATTCATATCCAGCAAAGTATCTGACCTGGGTATGGAGGAGCTGCACACGCTCGCTTGCATCCAGAAGCTCCTGCTCAGCCACTTTCCTTGACCGCTCTGTCTGCTCCAGGGCTGCCCGCAGCTCCTCAACTTCAGCCTGTAAGAGGTTTGCTCTGCGCTCCACCATGGCCACCTGTTCCTTCAGGTCTTCCTGCGTCCTGAGAGCATCGTCCAAGTGTATTTGAGTATCCTGTAAGAGAGGAAAGAGAGATTATGAGGTGGCTGATCACTGCAGCACTGTTGGACAGAGACATCAGAGACATTTCCTGCTCTTTTAATAAATTATTTGTACAATTACAATGTTGGTGTAACATGAGGCAAGATAGATGCCTACGTGCACATACTTTGCTTTATACCTTTAGCACTGCCTGTGTGTTTCTCAGGTTCTTTTGTGCCTCTGCAGCCACACGGTTGGCATGGCTCAGCTGGATCTCCATTTCATTCAGGTCTCCCTCCATCTTCTTCTTCAGCCGCAGGGCTTCGTTCCTGCTCCTGATCTCAGCATCCAGGGTGCTTTGCATGGACTCCACAATTCTGAGGTGATTTCTCTTCAGCTGGTCGATTTCCTCATCTTTCTCTGCTATCTTCCTGTCAATCTCAGACTTGACCTGGTTGAGCTCCAGTTGGAGGCGCAGGATTTTCCCCTCTTCATGTTCTAGGGAGGCCTGGACAAGTTAGTAGGAACAGTGAGTAAACTATGGCTTGCTTTCTAAGTAATCTCTAATACAATACCGCATGAAATACAGTTTGTCTTTCTTGCCACGTCTGCAGATTTCTGCTCCCATTGTTTCAGTCTGGACACCATTCATTAGCACTGTGTACCTCAGCTTCCTCCAGGGACGCTTGGATTTCAGATTTCTCCTGCTCAATCTGCTTCTTGACTTTCTCCAGCTCGTGGATCGCCTTTCCTCCCTCTGCAATCTGCTCCGTGAGGTCAGAAATCTCCTCTGTAGGGAAGGGTGAAACAAGGCATGGTCAGACATAGGGCATAAAGGGAAAGGCCCTGACGCACCAGGCTGACAGGTCTCTTCTCATCACTGCGGGCACTCACGCGTGTGGAGTGGTGGGTAGACAAGCTTGGGGGAAAGCCTGGCCAGCAGCAGAGGGCTAGGGACTTACGCTGCAAGTTCTTGTTCTCACGCTTCAGCGTTTCCAGATGGTCCAGGGACTCCTCATAGGCATTCTTCATCTTAAACAGCTCCGTGCTGAGAGAGCGAGACTCCTTCTGGGAAGCTTCCAGCTCAGCCTGTGTTTCCTCGTACTTCTGCTTCCACTCTGCCAGGATCTGAGGAGCAACAGGGTGTGAGTATGGATGTGGCAATTGTGAGGAGATGCCCTGCCCAGGAAGCACAGGGCCAGGGGCCAGAATACCTTGTCAAAGTTCTTCTGCTTCTTGTCCAGAGCTGCGCAGGCAGCATTCGTTCGCTCCACATCAATCATCAGGTCTTCCACCTCGTTCTGCAGCCTCTGCTTTGTCTTTTCCAGGGAAGCACATTTGGCGTTGACAGCTTCAACGTGTTCCTCTGCATCCTGCAGGCGCTGTGCCAGCTTCTTCCTGGGAGGAGATGATCACAGCTTCAGGTTAGAGAGTAAAGGGTAGCCAATTTTATAAGATTCACAAGAGGGCACTTGCCTGCTTAGGGGACTTAGTTCCTTGAGCTGTCCGCAGTATTTATTCTGTCCAAGGCAGCGTGCCGCCTAAAGGGCCTATTGCATCTCTGCCCTAGCACCAACTGAGTATTCAGACTGTCTTAGCTCTTCTAACTCCCTAAGGGTAAGTTTGTCCTTCCAGTCTGAACTTTTTCCACAGCACGCTTTTCATCTTTCTCCTTCTCTGCCCTCTACCACAAAGAGAGTATATTGGTGCCTTCATCCCATTCCTATCTTGACCCATCTTCAAAGACTCCTTCCAAATACCCTTACCAGTCTCAGTCTTCTCTACCCAATCAACATCCCACTTCCCACATACTTGGCCTCCTCCAGCTCCTCCGTGCGCTGAATAGCGTCCGTCTCATATTTGGTTCTCCACTGGGCTACTTCACTGTTGGCTTTGGACAGGGCACGCTGCAGCTCACCCTTGGCTTCCTGCTCCTCCTCATATTGTTCCCGGAGCAAGTCACAGTCGTGGCGAGCAGATTGCAAGGCATGGGCTAGGGCATTCTTGGCCTGTGGGGACACTGGGATTAGTAACCTGGATACACATCTTGAGATGCATCTTGACGATGAAATTGTCATGCGCAGGAGAACTGCCCCAGGGAAAGGGTGGGTAAACTCTGATGAGAAAACCGTATAGCTGGGAGATGATGCATCCCTCATAAACGAGTGCTAGAGGATTAGGATGCATTAGTGAAAGGTGGCCAGGGGACACTGATCTCTTGTTTCTGTAAATGTGCCTACAGATCTGTGTCCATACTGTCTTGGAGGGCATCAGAATCTCATTAAGGGCTTGTGGATGACTTCCTCTAGCATCCAAATCACTATGGTTCCTTCTCTGTGTGTTGGGATGAGTATAACTCATGCATTTCTGGGTGATGTGGCTTGCAGGAAGTAGGGTACTTCCAGACCTTTATTTCTTCCTCTAGATGTCTCTTCAGTTCCTCAATCTGTTGGGTAAATCCCTGCTTGCCCCTAGACAGCTGAGAAATCAAAGCATCCTTTTCTTCCACCTGGCGTGAAAATTCACCTGGCAAGTGAAAAATTCACAAATAAATAAAGTTACACTAACAGTAGAATCATAGAATCATTTAGAAAGACCCACCAGATCAGCAAGTCCAACCATGCTGTAACACTATACTACCAAGTTCACTACTAAACATTTTTCTGAGCATCACATCCATTCATCTCTTGAACACCTCCAGGAATGGAGACTACTACTTCCCTAGGCAGCCTGTTCCAGTGCCTAACCACTCCTTCCACAAAGAAATTCCTTCTGTCTTCTAATCTAAACCTCCCCTGATGCAACTTGATGCTATTTCCTCATGTCCTGTCACTTGTCATCTGAGGAAAGAAACCAGCACCCACGTTGCTACAACCAACTTTCAGGTAGTTGTAGAAAGCCGTGAGGTCTCCCCTCATCCCCCTTTTCTCAAGACTAACCAAACCCAGTTCCCTCAGCTGCTCCTCACATGTCTTGCATGTCTTGTTTTCCAGTCCCTTCACCAGCTTCTTTGCTCTTCCCTAAACATTTTCCAGGAGCTCAGTATGTTCTTTGTAGCGAGTGGCCCAAATCTGAACACAGTATCTGAGGTGTGGTCCTACCAGTGCCAAATACACAGGGACAAACACTTCCCTAGACCTGCTGGCCACACTGTTTCTGATACAGGACAGGATGACATTGGTGCCCATCTGGGCACACTGCTGGCTCATGGTAAGCCAGCTGTGGACAAGCACCCCCAGATCCTTTTCTGCTGAGCAGCTTTCCAGACACTCTTCCCCAATCCTATATTGCTGCACTTGGTAGTTGTGACCCAAATGCAGCACCCGGCACTTAGCTTTGTTGAATACCACACAATTGGTTGCAGCCCATTGATCTAGCCTACCCAGATCGCTCTGCAGAGCCTTCCTATCCTCAAGCAGATCAACATTCCTGTCCAACTTGGTGCTGTCTGCAAAATAACTGAGCGTGCACTCAGTCCCCTCAACCAAGACTGTTGATCAAAATGTTAAACAAAGCTGTCCCCAGTACTTAGCCCCGGAGATCACTGTAAAGCCCTGTAATCTGGGGTTGCTTTGAGCCGTTAGCCCAATTCTTGCTTTGCACCATGGCGTATCCTCCTGATTTGCAGGTTCTGCCATTGCACCTCAGGACTGAGGATGTCTCACCTGTTTCTGTCTGCAGACGAGCTCTCTGAGTATTGAGGTCATTGATCATGCGCTGATTCTGCTCCTCCTTAGTTTTAATCTCACTCAGCTGGTCTTCCAGAGTGCGGCACATCTTCTCCAGATTTGACTAGGTATCAAAAACAAGGAAGGAGAGGAAATTAACTCCTGGACTCTGTCTAATTCTCACAGCAGGATTCTTATAGGAGAGTGTGACTAGTAGATTCAGGCTATGTGCTGTACCTTGGCCCTGTGAATTCTACTGCAATTCTTTACCTTGGCTTTGGAGACAGACTCCATGTTACTGGCCAAGTCATCTATCTCCATCTTCAGCTCACTCTTCTCCTTCTCCAGCTTCTGCTTGACTCGTTGCAGGTTGTCGATCTGCTCCCCAAGCTCAGCTGTGCTGTCTGCGTGCTTCTTCCGCAGGGCGGCAGCTGTGGCTTCGTGCTGCAGCGTGGCCTCTTCGAGGTCGCGGCGCATCTTCTGAAATTCTGCCTCACGCTTCTTGTTCATCTCAACCTGAGCTGCTGTAGCCCCACCTGCTTCTTCCAGGCGCTCGCTGATCTCCTCCAGCTCTCTGGAGAGGTCAGCACGGTGCTTCTCTGCTTTTGCCCGAGAGGTTCGCTCTGCCTCAATTTCCTCCTCCAGTTCCTCGATACGGGCCTGGGGAAAACGCAAGACCCTTCACACCCATGCCCTCAGATGTCCTTCTGAGGGCCAGAAGGGAAGGACCAGAGACTTGCCTGCAGCTCCTTGATCTTCTTCTGCAATTGCATACCCAGGGCTTGCTCATCCTCAATTTTGCTCTGGATCTGGCTGATTTCAAAGTCTTTCCTTTGCACAAAGCATACAGAAACACAGTGTTAACATCCAAATAAAACTACCTAATAAATGCACCTGATCCACACTCAGGTGTCCCACAACCACACTTACTTCTTCAGTTTCTCATCCAGCTGCTGCTTATCATTTTCCAAATCCATTATGGTATCTTGGGACAGCTTCAGGTCTCCCTCAAGTTTCCTCTTAGCCCTTTCAAGGTCCATGCGCAGTTTCTTCTCTTGCTCCAGGGACCCTTCCAGCTAAACAGAAAAAGAGCATCAGTATTCTGCCAGCCACATTTATCTCCAGAAGTATCCTGTAACTGCCATATACGTTTGTGCTTACATCATCCACTTGCTGCTCCAGCTTGGTTTTTGCTTTCGTCAGTGTATTGACCTTGTCCTCCTCAACCTGCAGGTCATCCAGTGTCTGCTGGTGGGCCTCTTGGAGGGCTTTCTTCTCTTTTGTCAGTTTGGCAATGGTCTCATCCAGGGCTGCCATCTCCTCTGTGAGGTTTTTCACCTGCACATTGTAAGCAAGCACCAGAATACCGTGTATAACACTTGACAGCTTGTGTAGGGGCACTTTCATTTGTGTGCTTAGCCAGGAGCTTATATTTATGTGCTTAGCCAGGAGCTTGATTTTTATTTGAGCTTCACAGCTGTCCAGCTGCAACTTACAAACCTAGCCCCTTTCTAGGGATGCCAGCCTAATATGGGAGGTATCTATCCCTTCTCCCTTTGTGTGACTCTCCATGTGTGTACCTTGTTTTCAGTGGCATGTTTTTCCTTCTCAACTTTAGCCAAGGTTAACTCCAGGTCATCAATATCTTTCTTCAGCTCTGAACATTCATCCTCCAGTTTCCTCTTCTTGGCTGTCAGCTCAGCATTGATTTCTTCCTCATCCTCAGCCCGTTCTGTCACCTCCTTAATTTTGGCTTCCAGCTGGATTTTGGTTTTGATGAGCTGGTCACACCGTTCCTCGGCATCAGCCAAGCTGTCTGCTTCCTGATGGGGAGACAGAGATTTTTGTGGGTTATAACGTTTTGAAGTTCCTGTTGTGTGTCTGTAAGTAGGCACATGTTAAAATGTGGAGGCCATCTGACACTAATGTTAATTCCTTTTTTTGTTTGTTTCTTTCTTTCTTTCTTTAAAATGGCTTGCAGAAGTGGTAGCTATGAGAATACCTCATACACGCTTGAGCATCACAGAAAAGTGACAACTCTCAGCAAGGCCATAGATGTGTAACAGTTTTCCCTCGCAGACTCAGTATTCAATAGCCTCTAGTTTATAATTGACTCACCATGATCGTCATCATATTTGGGTAGCCAAGGTTTTTCCATTTGTGGGAATAATACAGTGAAGAAAGTAATGTTTTTCTTGAAGTTAAGAAACTGCCTGTTCCTGACTGAAGCTGAACACCAAGGATCTGTTCATGTGAAGGTAATCTAGCCTTATAGTGTATCTGTGTTCAGGAAAACTGGGTCCTTCTCAGGGTTGCCTTTACAATGTCACTACTTGGCTCTTTCCGCAGGACAGCAGGGCTGCCGAGTCTCATTTGGCACTTACGCTTATCCTCACTGACTGACAGGTAACTTGCTGAGCCCCTGGCAGTGTTCATAGTTACTCAACTTTAGAGTAACTTTAAGTGTGTGACTTTTATTCTATTGCAATTTAGTCAGCTTCCCGTAAGTCTGTGCTTGGAAAAAAACAAACAAACAAACAAACAAAAAGAAGATATATATAAAAAAAAAAAAAAAGAGGACAAATAAATGGTGACACTCACTGCCTGCACTTGGAGCTGAAGGTCATTTTTTTCTTGCAGCAGGGCCACCATTTTCTCCTCCAGCTCCTTCCTCTTTGCCTCAGACTTTGCAAGTTCTTCCTTGGTTTTCTCAAACTCTTGTTTCATGTTGGCCATCTCCTTCTCAGATTCTGCACTCTTCAGCAAGGGCTTGATTTTGAAGAACAGCTTCATCCAGGGCCAGTGCTTGACATTCATGAATGCACGAACATTGTACTGGATGCAAAAGATCGAGTCCCTGAAATAAAATCCCTATGTTAATAACATAGCCAAAGGCTGTGAATTTAGACTGATTTACTAAAGTATCTGTGGTGTTTTTACACAGCTGGGCAGGTGAACTTCAGCACACTTCTCTCTCACACCCCCTCCTCAAAAGGGAAGTGGAGAAAATACGATGAAAATGGCTCAAGGGTTTTGATAAGAACAGGGAGATCACTCAAAAAATTGCTGCCATGGGCCTAACAGACTCAGGATTGGGAGATTAATGCCATTTATTACCTATTACAAACAGACAAGAGCAGTGAGAAACTAAAAGCAAATACAAACATCTTCCTCCAATCCACCCTTTTCTACTTCCTTTCCTGAGCTGCACAGGTGAACAGGGAATAGGGGTCAGTCCCTAGTGCTTCATCTCCACTACTCCTTCACAGTCTCTTTCTGCCCCTACTTCAGCATGGGATCTAATATGGGACAGCTTCTGGATTCTACTCACACTCAACCCATACAGCCACCCACTACTAAAACCTTGTCATATAAACCCAATACAGCATCCTGTGAATAAGGTACATTTGTGATAAATGTCTACCTCCTCTCCACCATTTTCCGATACTCCACTCTCATCAGGAAGCCCCTGCATCTGGCCTGCGTCATGGTCATAATCTCTGCCAGCTTCTCATCTCTCATCTCCTCCAGAAGACCTATTAGCCCAGCTTTGAAGAACACCTGAAAAAAAAAAAAAAAAAGGAAACATTGTAGCACATCAGTCTCGGGTCATGTGTAGCAGAGGTACATAGTCTTTGAGCTCAGGATTTGTTTCTACCTTGGTGTGACCAAATCTGTACTGGGTGTGGTCCACATCAATGGACCCAAGGAGCTTCTCTGAAGCCTTCTTGCTGTCCATGAACTGTCCCTCTGGAATAGCACTGGCATTAAGCACTCTGTATCTGTAGGAGAAAACATGAAGAAACAGCTATTGCCAATACCACTACTGTGAATCCCACAGCCTTCTCAGCTACATTGGACTGGCCAGTTGGGTAATATGTACTAGGGACAGCCCACTCTTTCAGGACAGTGTAAGTGACATTTCCATACTCTTAATTCAAAATCGGAGAGAATCCTATTCCTCAAGATTGTGATATCATTCAGAAATTCACAGTAAAAAAAATCTATGATTCTACTTTGCTCCATTTTGAAGTATAATGTTTCAAGTATGTTAGATTCCTTAGGCTGTTCCAATTGGTCTGAATTAACAGGTGGAGCACTCTTACCTCTGTTTAAAGTCAGCATACAGGACTCTGCTGGGGAATCCTTTCCTGCAAATCCTGATTCCTTCTAACACACCATTACACCGCAGCTGGTGCAGCACCAGTTCATGTTCCATGGCACCTACCAAACACTGTAATTACTACTTGAGACACAGAAGAGAGCTTCTGTGACTCAAATTTTTCCACTGTTGGGTCCCTTTACCTGGAGTTTTTGTTTCATTTGGGATGATGCAACGGACGAAATGGGGGTGAGTGCTGCGTAAATTTGTCATCAGCTTGTTCAAATTTTCCTGGGATATAATAGAATAAAATTTAGCATATGAATAACGCATGTTATATAAAATACATGTCAAAACTGAAACTTACAGTTTTCTGATCAATTGGATATTACTGTGGTAATGCAAGTGTAAACTTTGTTGAATAAATACAAAACAGTCTGCTCAGTGAATTACAGTCAGTTTTGTCACAGAACTACTGTTTCATTTTTACTACTGTTTCATTTCATTGTTAGCTTTCAATAGTGAGGTAAGGTATTTTTCTCTTACCCTGAAAAGTGCTGAGACTGTCTGGAAAGAAGAACCCTTCTTCTTACCACCCTTCTTACCACCACCACCACCACCAGCCTCTGCAAAATTGGAAAAATTGGAAAAGAAAAAAAAAGTCTTTGATATTACCTTTCAGATTCTGCTATGAATGACAATAAAATGATGAAAAAAGATTTTACATAGTGTACCTGCTTCACCACCATAGTTGGCAAAGAGTAAGGCCAGTGTCTTCACTGATGATTTCTGGTACAACCCAATGACAGTTTCATTCAGGGGGTCCTTGTTCTTCTCAAGCCAGCCAGTGATGTTGTAGTCCACTGTGCCAGCATAGTGCACCAGGGAGAAGTGGGCCTCGGCCTTGCCTTTGGCAGGCTTGGGCTTCTGGAAATTGCTGGACTTGCCCAGATGCTGGTCATAGAGCTTGTTCTTGAAAGAGGTGTCAGTTGCCTTGGGGAACATGCACTCCTCTTCCAGGATGGAGAAGATGCCCATGGGCTGGAAGATAGCAAAAGAGGTAACAGAGAAAGATCACAGCAGTGTGGAGATATGCTGTGAGGTTCAGCAGTACCTGTGTGTTGTGGGTAGCATCTCAGTCTGGATAAGAGCCTAAGTTGGCTGGGAGTTGCTCTCAGCCAGGAAGCTTATTTGTGCCTGCCCTTGCCTTCCAACAGCCAGTCTTCACTAAACTGGAAAGAATATCTCTCCACTTCAGTTTAGAATGGGCAGAGAGAGCAGGGTTGGATGGAAATATAATTGGGAAGATAGCTACAAGAGGCCTGTTGTCTTGGGAAATCAGACTAAGCAACACTTATTTCCCAAAATGGTGTGTGGAGTTCTGCTTTGAATTTTCAGGAGAAAAAGGAAAGGAGACAGACTCCAGTTTGTTTCAAAGAATTCTTTTGGTGGGAGTATGGTCTACCTTTTCCACACCCAAGGACAGGGTGGTGCAGGACTGGAGACAAAGATTTTCATCTAGCCTTCCTAATTTCTCTGCTCCACACTAAGATAAATTTCACTGCAAAATGCTTTGTTTGACTGAAACTGACTGTCTGGTCCCAAGTTCTTTCCCATCTGAATCGGGCTCAGAAACATCTCAAAATTCCAAAATATATCATACACTTGAGTGGAAAAGGTACCTTTTCAATGAGTTCAATGCAGGCAGCCAGGTCCATCCCAAAGTCAATGAATTCCCATTCGATTCCTTCCTTTTTGTACTCCTCCTGCTCCAGCACGAACATGTGATGGTTGAAGAACTGCTGCAGTTTCTCATTGGTGAAATTGATGCACAGTTGCTCAAAGCTGTTGAACTGTTCAAAGCAAGGAAAGTTGCATAGGTTCTCAAGGGGCAGCAATGACCACAGGGTTTTGTTAGTGTTCTACTGATTCTTTTTGACGTTCCCCAGGATATAGAATCACAGAATTGTCTAGGTTGGAAGAGACCTCAAGATCACCTAGGCCAACTTCTGGCCTAACACTAACAAGTCCTCCACTAAACCATATCACTAAGCACCACATCTAAACATCTTTTAAAGGCCTCCATGGACGGTGACTCCACCACTTCCCTGGGCAGCCCATTCCAATGCCTAACAACCCTTTCGGTAAAGAAGTTCTTCCTAATACACAACTTAAAACACCCTTGGCGCCACTTTAGCCCATTCCCCCTCATCCTGTCACCAGGCACATGGGAGAATAGACCAACCCCCACCTCACTACAGCCTTCTTTAATGTACCTATAGAGAACAATAAGGTCGCCCCTGAGCCTCCTCTTCTCCAGGCTGAACAAGCCCAGCTCCCTCAGCTGCTGCTCATAAGACTAGTTCTCCAGACCCCTCACCAGCTTTGTCACCCTTCTCTGGACTCTCTTGAGCACCTCCATGTCCTTCTTGTAGCAAGGGGCCCAAAACTGAACACAGTACTCGAGGTGCTGCCTCAGCAGAGCTGAGTACAGGGGGACAATCACTTCTCTAGACCTGCTGGTCACACTGCTTCTTATACAAGCCAGGATACTGTTGGCCTTCTTGGCTACCTGAGCACACTGCTGGCTCATGTTCAGCCGACTATCAACCAATACTCCCAAGTCCTTCTCTACCAGGAAGCTTTCCAACCACTCATCTCCCAGCCTGTAGTGCTGCTTGGGGTTGTTGTGCCCCAGGTGCAGGACCCGGCTCTTGGCCACTTTGAACTTCATACAGCTGGCCTCAACCCATCAGTCCAGCCTATCCAGATCCTCCTGCAGAGCCTTCCTACCCTCAAGCAGATCGACACGCGCACCTAACTTGGTGTCATCTGCAAACTTACTGAGGGTGCACTCAATCCACTCATCCATATCATCGATAAAGATATTAAAGTGGACCGGCCGAAGTACCGAGCCCTGGGGAACACCACTAGTGACCGGCCTCCAACTGGATTTGACTCCATTCACCACAACTCTTTGGGCCCGGCTATCCAGCCTGTTTTTAACCCAATGAAGCGTACGCCAGTCCAAGCCATGAGCAGCCAGTTTCTTGAGGAGAATGCTCTGAGAAACAGTGTCAAAAGCTTTACTGAAATCAAGGTAGACCACATCCACAGCCTTTTCCTCATCCACGAAGCGCGTCAGTTTGTCATAGAAGGAGATCAGGTTCGTCAAGCAGGACCTGCCTTTCATAATCCCATGCTGACTGGGCCTGATCGCCTGGTTGCCCTGCAACTGCCAGGTGATGACACTCAAGATAATCTGCTCCATGAGCTTCCCTGGTACTGAGGTCAAACTGACAGGCCTGTAGTTCCCCGGGTCTACCCTCCGGCCCTTCTTGTAGATGGGTGTCACATTTGCTAGCCGCCAGTTGCCTGGGACCTCCCCCGATAGCCAGGATTGTTGATGGAAATGATGGAAAGCAGCTTGGCCAGCTCCTCCGCCAGTTCTCTCAGTATCCTCGGGTGGATCCCATCTGGCCCCATCGACTTGTGTACATCCAAGTGCCGTAGCAGGTCACTAACCATGGATAGTGAGTATCCATTTCTTCATGGATAGTGAGGGCCACATTCTGCTCCCCATCCCCTTCCACCAGCTCAGGGTACTGGGTATCCAGAGAACAACTGGTTTTGCCGCTAAAGACTGAGGCAAAGAAGGCATTAAGCTCCTCAGCCTTTTCCTCATCTTTTGTCACTACGTTTTCCCCCGCATCCAGTAAAGGATGGAGATTCTCCTTAGTCCTCCGTTTTGTGTTGATGTATTTGTAAAAACATTTTTTGTTGTCTCTAATGACAGTAGCCAGATTGAGCTCCAGATGAGCTTTGGCCTTTCTAATTTTGTCCCTGCACAGCCTCGCAACATCCTTATAGTACTCCTGAGTGGACCACCCTCTTTTCCGAAGATTATAAACCGTCTTTTTTCTCCTAAGCTCAAGCCACAGTTCTCTGTTCAGCCAGGCCGGTCTTCCTCCATGCCGGCTCGTCTTTGGGCACATGGGGACAGACCACTCCTGTACCATTAAGATTCCTTTTTGAAGAGTGCCCAACCTTCCTGGACTCCTCTGCCCTTCAGAACCGCCTCCCAAAGGACTCTGCCAGAAACACTACACATAACCATTATGTAATGGCATACATTTCCTTAGCAGGACTTCTATTGTAAAACAAACAAACAAACAAACAAACAAATAAAGTGTCTTTGCAGGACTTTCTTCTTATTATTGTTATTTAAATCAATCTACAGGGAAAAGTTCCTTTATACTGTGCTACGCAAAAGCAGATCCTTCAATAAGCTTAGCTGCTGCACCATGGAGGTGTCTCAGCTCTCTCATCTCCTCCAGAATGGACACTTGGTCAGTGTCCCACCCAGGAATTTCTCTGCCCTCAAATCAAGACTCCAGGAGTTTCTTTGATATGACACAGAAGCCTTAGTATCAGGACTGCATTCACAACACAGGAAACATGCTGTGGGGTTTCCCACAGCACTTCCTTTTCCTTGACTATTCCAAAAAGAAATCTGTTTCTGAGACCTCATGATCTCTTCCTGTCCCTTCCATAACTATGATGCCAAATCTTCGTTACTCACATCAAAGATCTCAAAACCGGCAATGTCCAGGACACCAATGAAGTACTGTCTGGGTTGCTTGGTATCCAGCTGTTGGTTGATGCGAACAACCATCCACAAGAACATCTTCTCATAGACAGCTTTTGCCAAGGCACCCACTGCATTGTTCACCTAGAACAGAGAAAAAAGTACTGGACATACCTTCAAGGGCAGCAGAAGAGTGCTCGTTCTTTTTTGAAGCCATCTTTATTTACCTGTTCGACAGTTTGACCTTTTGTCACAAATTCATTCCCAACCTTCACTCGAGGGTAACACAGGGCTTTGAGCAGGTCGGCTGAGTTCAGGCCCATCAGGTAGGCAGCCTTGTCAGCCACTAAAGAGGAAGAGAGAGAGATAAAAGCATTTGTCATTGGACAATGGCTAGAATTTGGTCAGTGTGAGCAGCTCTGATGTTCACTTTTCTAGAAATGGCAAAGTATTGGTCCGGTTTTACTGAGAAGGTCTAGAAAGGAAGAAGGAGTATGGAAACAAATGCTGGACTTTTTTGAAAGCAAGAACAGGCATGGCTTGAGTAGGAACAGCTTGAATCCAGAAGCTCCCAGAAGCACTCCAAAAGCCTGTTTCCTCTCCTGTTCTGTGACAACTGAATTTCTGCACAGCAAAGAATGCATGGTATATTTGGTGAAAAGTCGAATGTTTAACTGAGTGAGAGAGACCCTGTGTTAAAGTACCAATTTTCAGGCTGGGTACTTTGAGGAAGTATCTGTTGGATAAGAGAATGGTACTTCCCATGACTGGGGATGCACCTCTGCAATTAGACAGCTAACGAACAAGGATGCTTTTCCTCATTTTTCACTAGCTGAATTTTCTGGTACCTTCTGTGCCATCTGGCTCTGCCTGCTCCTCTCGCTGTTTCTGCTTGAACTTCAAGTTGCCATAGTGCATGACAGCCCCTGTCAGCTTGTAGATGGCAGTCTTTTCATCAGCAGTGAAGCCCAGGATGTCAATGGCACTCTGCAGTAGAAACAGTCAAATTAAATATGTCTTGAGTAAGTCATCCTGCAAGACATACACAGCTGATATCTTTTTTCTCTGTTACTCACATCTGTAGCCATGAGCTCCTCCTGGTCATCAATACTGGGAACAGTGACCTCACCTTGACTCACAAAGTGGAAATCATATGGGTTGGTGGTAATGAGAAGCATGTCTGAAAGCAGGAAGAGGAAGGACACAGGCTTAGTTCTTTCAGCTAGATAGTAGAGGGAACAGCTGCTCAGCAATCTTCCCCAAAAAGATATATTGATCCTTCCTACCAATCAGCTCTGGCTTCTTGTTGGAGGTGATCTGATAAAATATGTGGTAGCTTCTTTCTGCCTTGAGCTGGAAAGTGACTCTGGACTTCTCCAACAGATCTGGCAAAGCAGGAAGAAAGTGCTAGGAATGAGACAGCACACGGAGGTAGGAATTTAGGAAGGGATGTGATCATGCCAGGATGTCACTTACAAGTTTCAATGTCAGCAGAAGCCAGTTTGCCTGTGGCCCCAAAGTGGATTCTGATGAATTTACCCTATTGAGGGGGAAAAGAAACACTTCAGCCTGGATGGATTCTTTTGACATCTTCTTAATGTGTAATACCACTAGGTGCATCACTTGTCTTGTAACGGGAGGGAGGGATTTTTTCCAATGAAATGAATAGAATAGCATAGAATAAAATCGAGTAGAGAATGGTCATGGGATCTCATCAGTCTATAAACACCTGAAGGGTGGGTGCAAAGCAGATGGAGCCTGGCTCTTTTCAGTGTTGTCCAGTGCTAGAACATGAGGCAGAAACTAAAACATGGGATGTTCCATTTGTGTATCCAGAAACACTGTGACTGTGAGGATGATTGAGCAATATAACATGTTGCCTGGATGTTCTGGGTACTTATGCATTGGAGATATTCAGAAGCCACCTGGATATGGTCCTGTGCAACCTGCTGGCTAAGTGACTCTTATTGAGCAGGGTGATTGTACCAAGTGACCTGAAGACATCACTTTCAATGTCAGCCATACTTTGATTCTGTGATTCTGTATTTCTGATTCTCTGAACTTACAAAGCGTGAGGAGTTGTCATTCCTCACAGTCTTGGCATTTCCAAATGCCTCCAGCAGTGGGTTGGCGCTGATGATTTGATCCTCAAGCGTTCCCTACAGGACAATAATAATTCCTAGTTATAACTTTTCAAAAATGAGGAACAGAGAAAAGCATTGATTTGAGCCCCTATTTTACCTGCATTTTGCCAGACTGATCCTCCTTCTTCTTCTCCCCACTAGCTGCAATTGTTGCAAAGTACTGGATGACACGCTTTGTGTTCACAGTCTTCCCTGCACCGGATTCTCCACTGCCAAATGAAACAGTGAAGCAGAGAGTGTGTGGTCAGGCAGCAGGTCTCCTGGTACAGGGCAGCCCCACGGAGAACTGAGCAAGAAGTGTACATACGTGATCAGGATGGACTGATTCTCGCGGTCTGTGAAAGAGGCAGAAGCAAAGACATTATTTGTATTCATCGTGAGTATCCTAGATTAATGTTTTTGGGGGACTTTTAAAAGTTGCATAATCAGTATAGAGCTAACTTCTTCCAAACCTGCAGTTCTTCACTCTTAATTCCTTCTGAATTCATTGAAGTTCCCAGTAGTACTAAATGGAATCTGATGTGTCATCATTGAAATCCATGTAATATGTAGTATACATGCTTTTTTGTCTGGATATTCTGATTATGTCAAGCTGCTCACTTGTCTTTAGGAAAAGGAGTTCAATCTAAGGAATATTTTGATAGCCTTACTGATTAACTTTGAACTTTGATGTGTAGGCTAAAATGAACCAGTACAAGCACTTCTCATAAACTGAATAATACAGGAACGACCATCCCAGTCAATTGAAAGGTCCCACCATTTTTTTTTCCTGTCAGTGTCCTATTGAGTGTCACATAAAAAAAATAAATCACAAAAACATCTTAATCATTTATTTATCTTTCCCTAGGATACTCTCCCAGAGTATTGAATGGAATGTTGATATTTTAGTACTTCCACACCTAGATTTCTCTGTAAGAGCTTCATCTGAATTTGCCTGAGCTTGAACCCTTCCTCAGTTGCTTTCATGTTGTTTTAATTTTTAGTATCATGTCTGCTCCATTTCTGATGCACTTACTGTTCGAAGGAAAAAAATAAAATTGGTCTGTGGTGAGCTTAGTTTTTACTGTACTGTTTCCTCATCTATTTGTCTGCTCTACGCTGTACATAATTTTGTAGAGAAGTAGCACAAATCATCTGTCTAGAATTACCTGAGCAAATGTCTTGCCATGCCTTTTTTTTCTTTTTTTTTTTTTTTTACCTATTCAATTTCTACTGTATTCTTGTTTGGATAAGGAAGACAGAAATACATACAGTACACAATGTGCAGACATTCTTTGGGTAACCATCGTGACATAATGATGTTTTCTGTTTTGGTCTTTAATCCTTTCAGTTTGTTATTTTATATAAAACTGATCACTGAGTGAAAACATTCAAAGTTATATTAGAACAGAAGTAGTAGTTGTCAGCAACAATCCCACTTTTATACACCTTTAATATTGGTTGTTTTGCTATGTCTATTATTTTACATTCTTGTTGACCATAATTTGTTGTTGTATCCCTGAATGATAACTTGATCATTGAATCTCATATAGTTTTTCTGAAATTCTTTACTGTTGGACTTCATCTTTACAGAAGATGAAGGACCTAGTCAAATCAGAAAGCTTGTCATCTTAGACATTTCCACATTTCTAGATCATTTAAATAAATGTTGGACAACAGGACTTCCAGAACAGATCCCACTAGAACTTCACTGGTATACACTTTGCACTGTGAAAATGGAATAAAACATTTTAAACATGTGTTTCTTTTTCTTAACCAGATCTGGTTGAACATTCTCAATTTTATAGCTGCTATAGAATGTAAGTGAAAGTAAGCATAAAAATTTATGCTGACTGTGAACAGCTGCTTTATAGAGTCAGCTGGAGATCTTTGTTAAATTCAGATAGGCTACTTACACCTGCTCTGTTTTGTTAAAAAAAACAGTGGTTTTGTGAGACATTAATTCACTTTAAAATAAATGCATCAGTTTCTTCTTGGTACATGCCCAATAATTGCTTTGTTTAGAATTTCCTGCCTATTTGCCCATTACAAAAATCAAGCTTATTGGTAGGCTCTTACTTAAATTACTTTGGTTAATATTTTTCTAAGTAATCTGTTCTTTCTTTAATGTTTGGAGAGTTGAAAATACTAAAAAAAGTTTGAAGTAATCTGTTTGTGACCCTTCTTATTCTTTCAGTTTATACCACTGAATGGAAAAAAAGGAATGGGTTTCCGCAATGGGAGAGGAAGTATCAATTTTCTCCATAGAGTTCACTCTAACACCTTAATAAGAGTGGTTCCTGAAATTTCGTAAGTGCATTACAGGAAGCATTGCCTTTGATTTTGAATTTGCTATTCCTTGACACCAAAACCATCACAGAATTCTATCCTCGTGATTTTCAGTCCTGAAGAGCCAGCCATTCAAATAATCCTCTCAACTAAGAGCAAAACAGAAATTCGAAAGTTTATACTCCCAAGTATCTTGGGCAATAAATTCTAACCCAGATTATTGAAGACAATCACCGATGATGTCCAGTACAGGAAAATATTTTCAGTGACAAGAGGATATACACCCTCCCAACATCTTTAAACTGAACTACTATGCAGTGAAAAGACTTCTGTCTCTGAGAATATCTGCAGCCAAACGATTCTGAAAAAAAAACAAGCAACTCACCAGTCAGCATGAACTGATAGGCATTGTCAGAGATGGAGAAGATGTGTGGAGGGGCCTCCTGGCGCTTTTTGCCTCGGTAGGCCAACACCACCTCCGGGTTGTACACTGGCAGCCACTTGTAGGGGTTGACGGTGACACAGAAGAGACCCGAGTAGGTCTGCGAGGAAGGGAGACCACATGGGCTTCTGCTCAGCCTGGCACAGCAGGCCTTCCAGCTACCCAAAGGAAGAGAGCTGCTGGTACTTACATAGATCATCCAGGCTGCATAACGCTCTTTGAGGTTGTACAGCACAGCGGGTTCGTGGAGGTGGGTCATCATGGCCATGTCCTCAATTTTATCATACTTTGGAGGGTTCATGGAGAAGATTTGATCTTCCTTCACGGTCAGAGTCTGGCAGAGGAAAAAAAGAGATCCAAGTATGTCAGCTAAGGGCTGAGAGTGGTAATTACTTTAAGTTTTTAACTCTTGCTTTTAACTTACTTCTCCTGCTTCGGACTTAACAGTGACCTTCCCAGATTCCCTGCTTTGGATTGTTCCTTTCACAAAAGATTCCTTTGGATGTACCACAAAGACTGATGATTTGGCATCAAAAGGCTTGTTCTGGGCCTCAATTCTTTCCTTTTCTGACTTTCGGAGGTAGGGAGCTGCCTCCCCAAAGGCAGCCATCTCAGCATCTGGAGAAGTCATGTCTGTACTTCACTAAAGACAGATTGGTAGAGGACCCTGCAGGACAAAATAAACATAGCATCAGTAATATTCTGTGCTTGCAAGGATACCATTCCTGATGTTTTAATGTTATGCACATGCTAGAATTCCTAACACCTAGAAAAATTAAATTTCCTCCTGTCTAATGATTTAAACCCAGAAGAGAAAATTTTTCCATCCTTTAACAATAGGGAATAAGCTTTTAAAAATTAGTATTATTTTTGTCTTGTGACATTGGTGACATTGTACAGATAGTACAATACCTTTCCAGGTTGTACAAATCGTACAAGGTCATATTTTAAAGTACAAAATACATTAAAGGAACATTCTTATTGCTATCCTTTTTTCCTTTTTTTTTTTTTTTTTTTTTTTTTTTTTTTTTTTTTAATACTGATAAGGAATATACAAATACCTTGAAAGAATTTGGAAAAATTTCAAAACCAGCTTCAGCAGTAATAATACTGCTAAATATACAAAGTGGGATAAGTAATTTCAACAAATTATTAGACCTAGCATACTTACCTTGAAGCTTTCCTTGAAGACAGAGCAGAGAGCTCCAGACACACTTTTATAGAGTCTGGTATGCAGATGCCCTGGATTCCTCCTCTTTCTTCGGTCAAAATATTTTTTGGCAAGCATTATTTGGCAAAGCATTGTCTGGCAAACTTAACTAAGGGTATAATTGTCATTTGATTTGACTAGATATATTTAGAAATGTTTTTATCTTACCAACGATGTGAATGTGTCTACTATAAATAATTTCACAAGAGACTTAAGAAGAGAATCTCGATTAGTCAAGGCACTTGGAGAACTTGGATGTAGGACTTATAGACTCTGTTGCTACATGTCCAGTGCTTTCCTCCTTGGCCCAAAGCAGATTTTTTCCATGCCTGTGCTGCAACTCTTCCAGTTGTACCATACAGATAACATCTATCTTTTACACGTTCTGTTCAGAGGCTAAAGTAGAAACGTATTAAGAGCACTAAAGCAGTATGTAGAAAAAGGCTAAATTGTTCCTGTTAACTGAATTTATTTACTATCTTCAAGTGATACTTCAAATGAGAAACACAATGTGTTTATCTAAACTGACATATGACATTCCTGGAATCTGTGACAATATGTGGCAAAACATCTTGAGATGCAGCTCAAGAAAAAGAAAACAAATGTATTTTTGTCTCTCTATCCTACAGAAAGATACAGAAAAAGATGTGCAATTATAGAGTTAAGTATGGATAAATATGTAACTTTTAAATAATTGCACTTTTTTAAAGGGGAAAGTGATATAACACAGATGTGACAAAACATGAAAGAACCAAACATGTAAGGAATCATTTTCAAAAGCCTTATGCCTATGTCCCATATTTGTTTGTACCCATTGACAACACCCATCAAGCAATATCCTCAGCCTCAGAAATCCATGGAGGTCCCTGTAGGCCTTCACTACCTACAACAGCAAAAAAAAACCAAACCCCTCCACCCAACCACAACTCTGCACACAATCACATACGTACAGTCTGAGATCCTATGTGATCTGACACATTACCAGTCCAGCATTCCCATCCTATCCCAAATATCTTGCACACTTACACATTCATTCCAGCCAAAAAAAAAAAAAAAAAAGCTATCAACACAATGCTGCCTGTATCAGAGCATGTGAGGTGGTACACAGTCCGGCAGTCCTGTAAAATGCTGATGCTTTTCATGGCTGCAACACTTCTTCACAACAATTATTTAGAAAGCAAAGGACATTTATTTATTTATGACCGAATTTAACACAAGAGCAATTAATGAATTAAGTCAAATATGTAAAGAGCTTCATGGCTGCCTGAACCTAACACATAGCCACAGTTCCTCTGAGCTTTCTGAAGGACATGGAAAGAGCTGACTAGGAGTGAAGCGGTATTCAGCACGTGACAGATAAGGCAGAAGAGCAGGAAAAGCAAAGCTGCAGCAAAGGTGTGGGGAAGTATAGTAGAAAAAAATCTTTTTCACCAGATAATTTGCTGGTAGTCCTGGAGAGTGACTGATCTAGTTCTAGGAAAAGGGCACTGTCACTTGAGCTGCTTTAAATGCTGTCAGATCTAAACATGCTCTTCTTCTGGTTACTGGCATTTTGGTTATTAAAAGCTCTGTGCATGAAGCTCAGTGAATGCCACAGGGACGAGGTTAGAAAAATGATCCAATAGCCAGCACCAGGCACTGTCCTGTGCTTGAAGAGCTTGTTCCAAGGAGGGCTCTGGCACTGCAGCACCCATCTTTTGGGTGCCCAGGGCCCCAGCCAGGAGCTCAAGCCCAGAGCAATCCCTGGGGGCTCCCTGCACAGGTCATGGAGACGCTGATGGAAACACATTGCACTCTGCCATGGAGGAGACCAGAGCCAGTCAGTGGGAAACGCGCTTCAGGGTTGTACCTGAAATCCAGCTTCTCTGGGCTATCTCTGACTTCCATTCACATGCAGAAGTTAGAGGATGACAATAATTCCAAGACAATTCCTGTATAAATACTGTGAGCCCAACTGACCATGGGTGGAGTTGCGGGGAGAGGTAAGGAGCTGACTTTCATTCAGACTTGGAATGAAAAATACTCCAAGCAAAATTCTCCAGATTGTTGCATATGGCGGTTCGGTCTTCATGCTGAAAATACTTTTGTACAGTGAGCTTAGCCAAAAACTACACAGCCTCTCCATCACGTAGTGCTACTCCCACCTCTGAGGGGGTAAGTGGTGCCAGATGCACCTCCTTACCTCTCTGTCAGTTCAAAAGGGTCCCGTCAGCCACCAACTTTCTGTCATTTCTGTTTTCGTTGCTACAGAGCCTGGAGCCCACTGGGACTAGAACCAAAGCACAGCACAGCACAGCCAGAAGAGACAGAACGAGAGAAATCTCTGAAAACAGACATTCCTGCACAGCAGCACTGTGTGGGCGTTGTGCTGGCATTCCCCAGAGAGGAGAGGGCATTCACACATGCTGGAAATAGATTCCACCTCACTTTCTGCAGGTCCTTATGATATGAGTTTCCTTGCCTTGTGTTCAGTGAGCATGAACTGAGGCAGACACTCGTGAGCACCGGTGAAGTACAAGCATGGAGCACTGTCAAGGATGTTGCATTTGTGGCCCAATGCCAACCACACTCTCAGCTCTGCTTTTTAGAGCAGCAGCATCAACCTTGCAACCTGCCTAGTTAGAAGGAAATTCCACACCCACTGTCTTCTGCTTAGGTCCTCTGCTCCTTCTAGCCCGGACCAATCTGAGCAGGACCTCCTAGCTAGCTGTAATGACAGAAGATGCATGGCTGCAAGTCACTGGCCTGGCCTCCTCTTCAGACCCATTGGTCTTCTTTTCTGCCCGGAAAGAAGCAAGCAAAGTCAACCCAGTTGGACCATGTGGGAATCAACAAGGAAAGTTCAAGAAGGCATCTTCTTAGGAGTCAATATGTTTGATGTAAGATTTAACCTTAGCAGCTGGTGAATTCCAGTAGAGCAAAGAAGCTGTCGGTGAGCTCCCCTCTAAGACTCTGAAGAAGCACAGCATCAAGGTCACCACCACACAGTCTGTGCTTAATGCTTCACTATAGCAGCAGGTACCTTTGTTACTGATATTAGATTCCTTTAACCATGTGGCCATAATGAAGCAGTTGAACGATGGACTTCACAAATATTTTGAGGTGATGTATTCATGGGGACATGATACAATAAACCATTGCACCTTTCCTAAGCCATCCTGAAGTGCCAGGTGATAACATAAAGTCCTCTTCTTCCATGAAGTTTTATCTGTCTCTTCATCCTCCCATAGAACATCTTGCCACAGCTCACGGAGGTTGCACAGCTGTCTTGAGCCACACTGGACAGCATGGCCTAAACTGCCATCAACTAGTTGCGCCTGCTAACCTGGCCATTCTCATTAGCTGCTTCTTTCCCAGGAGCTCCTCCAGCTATTTACTCTTTCCTCCACCAATCCCTCCAGCTACACCTTCCTTCTTGACATCCACATCCCCCAGCTGCTTATGCCCTGCTGGCAGCTCTAGCTAGCTGCTCCAATTAATCCCTTTAGCACTGATGACTGAGTTGCTTCTTCAAAGTCTACTGACTGTGGCAAGACCCATGGAGCAACCAGAGAGGAAGAGGTTTGTGCTACTGAACGGGTGTGGTTGAAAGAAGCCAACAAACCCGCACACAAGAGTAACATTTCCTTCCCACTCTGGCACGCTGGTCACTTTGTTGGACATGTCCCCAGGAACAGATAACTACAAAACACAATTCAACCATGTTTCCGGCCTGCCCACTGATTTCTTTTGTCATGCAGTGCTTTCTTTTGACAGTGAAACCTGTGACTGTCAATGACCAGGAAGGTGTCTCTTGGTCCTGCATGCTGCAGGAGGGATACTGATTCATACCAGCCTGCTGACATTCTTTTAGACCTCAGTCCTGCTTCATACAAGGTCTCAGCTTGACCTTTTGATTCTTGGCAGAAAGCATTTACCTGTCCTGGGCCTCAAAGAACCTGTTCCCAGCCAATCTGGGCTGGGAACCCCAGATGCTGCTGGAGCCATTGTTTCACTTATCTATTACACATCCTGTTAAGTTCAGTCCTTAACACGTCTCAGATAAAAGAATCAGCCACCTCCAGAAACTGCAGAGGCCAGAATGGAGTCAAACTCTTTCTCAGTGGTTTCTTAAATGCTTATGTGGAATGCTGTTAAACCTACTACTCTTCTGCTAATCCCAGAAACATGGGATAGAGTCTGCAGACCTGGTAGACTGGAAAAAGCAATCCCTGTTGGATTTGCAGCATGCTAGTGTTCTTATCAGCCATGCTGCTCAGATTAGCAGAACATGCTTGTAGAGATCAGTGTGCCCTGTGAATTGCCTGTGGATATTGCGACATGGAAGAGTGGCCTCAGGCTACCGTGTAGCAAAACAGACTTGACGGAGAATGCTGGTTGCTGAAGTGGCAGCTACAGCAGCAGTAAGAGGTCAGTGTGTCATCAAAGCATCCACATTTCCTTCCTTCCTTCCTTCCTTCCTTCCTTCCTTCCTTCCTTCCTTCCTTCCTTCCTTCCTTCCTTCCTTCCTTCCTTCCTTCCTTCCTTCCTTCCTTCCTTTCTTCCTTCCTTCCTTCCTTCCTTTGTGATTTGTTTCACACAGTGAATTTTCTGCCATGGGGCTAATAAGACGGTGTCTTTTATGGGTGGGGTTATACAACACTTTATATGTGAAAAAATAAATCCATTATAAACTTCCATTCACATAATGGGTTGGGATTGTGTTTGCTTATCAAAAAGCCAAGGGTCTTAGCAATGAAGCAAAAGCATTTCCAGTATTAGCGGAGACAAGAGGAGTTTGAAAACATCTGTGGCAAGAAGTGCAGCTTTAAAATGGTGTTGTCAGTTATGCTGCAATAATTTCGTTAGGCGTGCTGAGAGAGATGTCACCGGACCCAGTGGGCCATGTGACAGGGAATGCCCATGGGTTCAGCAATGTTTCTGCTGTCCACTGTGTAAAAGGAGAACTCTCAGAAATGCTAGACATAGCTGAACAGAAATGCTGGCACTCTAATCCTTTGGAGGAAAAGTCTTCTTTGCTGTCCCTCTGCTAAGACATGGCTGAGCCTTGCAGCCTGAGTATGCTATGGCCACATTTCTCATTAAGAAGTCTGTTCTGCTGATGGGCATCGAGTCACGTTAAATTAAATACAAGGAGTGTTTTTTCCACTCCTAGCATAACATCTCTATGCCATGTAGGTTAATGTCTATTCAATTTGTGGGTTATTTGGTTAAGACAAAAGCTGTATCGCGCTAGCCCTGAAGAGACAGGGATGGCCTTTTGCCACCTCTTAATCCTGCTCCTCCACCCAGAGACCAATTTCTGCAGGTCTTTGCTGCAAGAAGGCAAAAGGGAAGTGAATGCATCTTTCCTTTAGAGAGTTTGATTTGCAGCTCTTTGTATTGTTTGTGTCTTCTCTTTCCAGCAATGACCTTCTTACCATGGCTTCCTGCCGCCTGAAAACCACTGAGCATCTCAGTGGAGAAGGAACAGATTGCCTGACCAGACAGGTAAGCAGAGAGGCTGGTAGAACAGACCTGTCATTTGAAGATGGGTTGCACTTGAATGAGTGTCCAAGCTACACACTCAGACACTTCTTTTGCTCTCAGCTAATGTCACTGGAAGCTATCGTAGTTGGGTAGCAGGTCTTGGCTGAGAAGGTGACCTTCTGAATAGCCTTTCTTTCCATTACCTATCAAAGCAAATGGAAGGCTCCTGTTACAGAGGAGGTGGGGAGGGGAAGAGGCCTCTGTGGTAAGAGGAGGGGTGGAGGCAGGTCATAAATTAATTAGTAAGAAAAAAAAATAGGAAGGAAAAAAATAGTAAAAAAAAAAATAGTAGTAAGAAAAAAAAAAGAAAAAAAAAAAAAGAAAAAAAAAAAAAAGAAAATCTTACTCCTGAAAAAGAGTGGTGATCAGAAAGGTTCTCAGCCACTGTGGCTGTATACAGGCTTGAGTTTTCTGTCTGACTGCTGGACTGCTAAGGAAGGGTGCAATACTGACACCTTTAACTTCAGTGCTTAAAGCATCTATGTGATTCTAGAGAGCATCTGCCAAGTGCCAGAAAGGACTGCGGTATGGGTACACTGCCGAGTATACTTTTGCTGGGGCCAGATATTTTTCAAAGATGTTTTACACAGCTCTTTTTAGAACCACAGAATCATAGAATGTCTCAGGTTGGACGGGACCTCAAAGATCACCTAGTTCCAACCCCCCTGCCATAGGCAGTGACCCTGTCCACTAGATCAGGTTGCTCATCCAACCTGGTCTCAAACACCTCCAGCAATGGGGCATCCACAACCTCTCTGGGAAACCTGTTCCAGTGACTCACCACCCTCTGAGCAAAGAATTTCTTCCTAACCTCTGATCTAAATCCCCACTCTTTTAGTTTAAAACCATTCTCCCTTGTTCTGTCGTTGTCTGACTTGAGCAGAGTCACTCTCCATCTTTTTCAAAAGTCCCCTTTAAGTACTGAAAAGCTGCAATGAAGTCACCCCAGAGCCTTCTCTTCTCCAGGCTGAACAGCCCCAGCTCTCTCAGCATTTCTTCATAGGAGAGGTGCTCCAGCCCTTGATCATCTTCGTGGCCCTTCTCTGGACCTGTTCTAACAGATTAACAGCCTTCTTGTGCTGGGAGCCCCAGACCTGGACACAGTACTCCACAAGGGCAGAGTAGAGGGGGACAATTCCTTCCCTCAGCCTGCTGGCCACTCTTCTGTTGATGCACACAGCATGCTTCTGGGGTGCAGGCACGCACTGCTGGCTCATGTCGAGACAGTAGAGTTGACTTGGGCAAGCTCCTTTAGCTTACTGCATGCGATCCATCTCTGGTCCATGAGGGTGGGTACAAGCCCCTGCCCACTTGAATGGTAAATCATCTGTGTAAAGCAGTCCAGCTCCAGCAGGAAACAGTGACAATGACCTCCCACCAGGCAGCCAGCCATAAGGGTGCTAGGGTGCTGGTGCCCAGTGGGGGAGACTAGCAGCTAGAGGATCTAACAGTGCTTGCACACCCTGTCCTGTTGAGATTCCCTGCTCATGCTACTAAAGTCTGCTAGGAACTGATCTTTATATCCATGTGGGTTGTATTTGGGAAGGCATGAGTTTAACCTGAGAGTGATGGCGACATTGTTTGAGCTCCAAGCAGGTCGCATAGAGGAAAATGTATCCTGTGTCCTTTTCAGTTCAAGGTGCAAAAGCCACGGCACTTTTATCACTGCTTTGCCAAGCATCACTATGTCTATCGCTAGCTATCGCTATGCCTAGCACTATGTATGTCGCCTGCTGCCCAGATCAGGTTCTTCAGCCCCCTGAGAAATGCCTCCAGTTAGCCATTATCTTGCAGAATGCCTGGAGAGTCTTGGAACAGAGCCATCCTATGACCCTGCACTGCTGCCTGCCTTGCACATTAGGTAAACTCGGGCTTTACCTCTATAGGCTCCTATTCCAAAGCTTTGAGCATGGTCAGAGTCTCTGTCGGTGGTGTTTTCCTTAGATGCTTCTTATTTGCCACACACCTTCTCCATCAGAGTTTCGTCAGCAGAGCAGCAGTGCGTGGGACGGATCTGAACCTGGTGAGAGTGGCATTACAAGTAGCACGCCTCGTAACACCACTTCCTATTAGTTCCTAGTATAGAGGAACTACTATTGTGATTTCTCTGCCTTTGATTTGCCACTTGCAATCTTGCCCCAGTCACTAAGTGATATAGAAGGGATGAGCCACTGGGAAGCAGGTGACAGAAAGCTGTACCGTGATGTTGGTATACAGAGGCTATAACCAAAGCTGTGCCCAAAACCAAATGATGATAGAGACCTAACCAGTAAAAAGAGAAGCAGATGAGAACTAATGCTCATGGTGACCATGTGAAGTAATCTACAGACTTTATTCCCTATGTATTCAGGGGGCTACAAATCCCAGTTATGGAAGAAGTGACAGAGGGTTCACATTTTGTGCACCCCTCAGGCCACTTTGCTGCCACGTGACATCTTCACTCTTCCTCTTCTATCTTCTTGCCGTGAAACTCCCGGCTCTTTGCTCGGAGCTTGTTGACCTGTGACTCTGCAATGTCAGCCCGCTCCTCGGCTTCCTCAAGCTCGTGCTGGATCTTGCGGAATTTGGAGAGGTTGACATTGGACAGCTCCTCCTGTGTGGGGAGAGGGAGTTGGTGGTGAGGAGCCTGGGGCAGGGGTTTCACTCCTCATGTGCCTGGGCCTCGAAGGGCTGTGGTGAAGCACAGGCCTCCCGTCTCCTATCTACCACCGCTGACCCAGAACCCCCTCAAAGACCTCATCATCCTCCCTTATTGAGGACCTCAGTGTGACAAACTGCCGTGTCACTCTTGAGGATCAATTTTGTCACGTGGTCTTCTCATTTTGTGTGCTTATTCTCCCACTACTCGGTGCCCAATTTTCCATGTGGTTTATTAGGTTGAGAAAGACTCAGAAACCCTGTGCTGTTACCAGCGTCAGAGATTCATGAGCTTCTCAGTCAATGGACTGAGAATTTTGGGAATTTTGGTCTGACTTCCTGAATCAAACAGGTGGCAGGATAACCCTTGGTTCATCCCTGAGTGCAGCATGCCCAGAAGAAGGCGAGGCCTGCTGACACGGGAATGAACCACATGGTCAAGACTGTTGTGTCTTTGGAGTTACTTTCATGCCTCTTTCCTTGTATTCGTGCTCATCTCAATGAGTGTGCTGCTCCAACGGAAGGGTGCACATGGCCATTCTCCAAGCAATACTTACAGCCTCCTCAGCTTGTCTCTTGTAGGATTTCACCTTCATCTGCAGCTTGTCCACCAGATCCTGGAGCCTGAGAATGTTCTTCCGGTCTTCCTCAGACTACAGTAGTTGGTAAGAAGGACAGACAGAGAGTTGGTTTCCCCACACCTCCAGAAAACATGTCCTCTTGGAGTTCATGGGAAAATGCTTTGGCTTTCTGTGAGAAAGGTGTGTCAGCACAAAGATGCCTCTTGCCTTACCTGGTAGGTCAGCTCCTTCACCCTCCTCTCGTACTTGCGCACACCCTTCACGGCTTCAGCACTGCGCTTCTGCTCAGCATCTACCTCCCCTTCCAGCTCCCGCACCTGCAATGAAAAATCTGTCTTTGGAGCTTCTCCGCTATTTCTCCAAGGGACGTGCTCCCTTGTGCACAAATACCAGCCCTACGCACCCTGGCCTCCAGCTTCTGGAGTTGCTTCTTGCCTCCCTTCAGTGCCAGCTGCTCAGCCTCATCCAGACGGTGCTGCAGGTCTTTCACCGTCACGTCCAGGTTCTTCTTCATTCTCTCTAGGTGGGCACTGGTGTCCTGTTCCTTCTTCAGCTCCTCCGCCATCATGGCCGCCTGGAGAGGCAAAGCAGCAAAGCCAGGTCGGGGCCAAAGACATTTTGGGGGAGGATACATCCAACACCCTCAGTGACAGAGTTCCCCAACTCACATCTGTGATGGCCTTCTTGGCCTTCTCTTCAGCATTGCGGGCTTCCTGGATTGTCTCCTCCATTTCACCCTGAATTTGCACGATGTCTGTTTCCAGCTTCTTCTTGGTGTTGATCAAGCTGGTGTTCTGTGTAACAGGAAGGATAGGATTTGTACTGTCAGATCTAACACCTCCACATCAAGAGTTGAGAGCGAGAGTAATGTTTATGAAAGTATTTAATTCAAAGGTCCTCTTTAGAGCCCTAGCGGCAAACCAGACATGGGTGCCTGGCTGGACTGGTCATGTCACAGCTTTGCTCTTCAAATACGTACACAGCAAGATGCATAGCAACAAGCAAGACACATAGCAGTCTCGTTCTATGTTATCTCCTGTGGGCAGGATTCATATCCAGCAAAGTATCTGACCTGGGTATGGAGGAGCTGCACACGCTCGCTTGCATCCAGAAGCTCCTGCTCAGCCACTTTCCTTGACCGCTCTGTCTGCTCCAGGGCTGCCCGCAGCTCCTCAACTTCAGCCTGTAAGAGGTTTGCTCTGCGCTCCACCATGGCCACCTGTTCCTTCAGGTCTTCCTGCGTCCTGAGAGCATCGTCCAAGTGTATTTGAGTATCCTGTAAGAGAGGAAAGAGAGATTATGAGGTGGCTGATCACTGCAGCACTGTTGGACAGAGACATCAGAGACATTTCCTGCTCTTTTAATAAATTATTTGTACAATTACAATGTTGGTGTAACATGAGGCAAGATAGATGCCTACGTGCACATACTTTGCTTTATACCTTTAGCACTGCCTGTGTGTTTCTCAGGTTCTTTTGTGCCTCTGCAGCCACACGGTTGGCATGGCTCAGCTGGATCTCCATTTCATTCAGGTCTCCCTCCATCTTCTTCTTCAGCCGCAGGGCTTCGTTCCTGCTCCTGATCTCAGCATCCAGGGTGCTTTGCATGGACTCCACAATTCTGAGGTGATTTCTCTTCAGCTGGTCGATTTCCTCATCTTTCTCTGCTATCTTCCTGTCAATCTCAGACTTGACCTGGTTGAGCTCCAGTTGGAGGCGCAGGATTTTCCCCTCTTCATGTTCTAGGGAGGCCTGGACAAGTTAGTAGGAACAGTGAGTAAACTATGGCTTGCTTTCTAAGTAATCTCTAATACAATACCGCATGAAATACAGTTTGTCTTTCTTGCCACGTCTGCAGATTTCTGCTCCCATTGTTTCAGTCTGGACACCATTCATTAGCACTGTGTACCTCAGCTTCCTCCAGGGACGCTTGGATTTCAGATTTCTCCTGCTCAATCTGCTTCTTGACTTTCTCCAGCTCGTGGATCGCCTTTCCTCCCTCTGCAATCTGCTCCGTGAGGTCAGAAATCTCCTCTGTAGGGAAGGGTGAAACAAGGCATGGTCAGACATAGGGCATAAAGGGAAAGGCCCTGACGCACCAGGCTGACAGGTCTCTTCTCATCACTGCGGGCACTCACGCGTGTGGAGTGGTGGGTAGACAAGCTTGGGGGAAAGCCTGGCCAGCAGCAGAGGGCTAGGGACTTACGCTGCAAGTTCTTGTTCTCACGCTTCAGCGTTTCCAGATGGTCCAGGGACTCCTCATAGGCATTCTTCATCTTAAACAGCTCCGTGCTGAGAGAGCGAGACTCCTTCTGGGAAGCTTCCAGCTCAGCCTGTGTTTCCTCGTACTTCTGCTTCCACTCTGCCAGGATCTGAGGAGCAACAGGGTGTGAGTATGGATGTGGCAATTGTGAGGAGATGCCCTGCCCAGGAAGCACAGGGCCAGGGGCCAGAATACCTTGTCAAAGTTCTTCTGCTTCTTGTCCAGAGCTGCGCAGGCAGCATTCGTTCGCTCCACATCAATCATCAGGTCTTCCACCTCGTTCTGCAGCCTCTGCTTTGTCTTTTCCAGGGAAGCACATTTGGCGTTGACAGCTTCAACGTGTTCCTCTGCATCCTGCAGGCGCTGTGCCAGCTTCTTCCTGGGAGGAGATGATCACAGCTTCAGGTTAGAGAGTAAAGGGTAGCCAATTTTATAAGATTCACAAGAGGGCACTTGCCTGCTTAGGGGACTTAGTTCCTTGAGCTGTCCGCAGTATTTATTCTGTCCAAGGCAGCGTGCCGCCTAAAGGGCCTATTGCATCTCTGCCCTAGCACCAACTGAGTATTCAGACTGTCTTAGCTCTTCTAACTCCCTAAGGGTAAGTTTGTCCTTCCAGTCTGAACTTTTTCCACAGCACGCTTTTCATCTTTCTCCTTCTCTGCCCTCTACCACAAAGAGAGTATATTGGTGCCTTCATCCCATTCCTATCTTGACCCATCTTCAAAGACTCCTTCCAAATACCCTTACCAGTCTCAGTCTTCTCTACCCAATCAACATCCCACTTCCCACATACTTGGCCTCCTCCAGCTCCTCCGTGCGCTGAATAGCGTCCGTCTCATATTTGGTTCTCCACTGGGCTACTTCACTGTTGGCTTTGGACAGGGCACGCTGCAGCTCACCCTTGGCTTCCTGCTCCTCCTCATATTGTTCCCGGAGCAAGTCACAGTCGTGGCGAGCAGATTGCAAGGCATGGGCTAGGGCATTCTTGGCCTGTGGGGACACTGGGATTAGTAACCTGGATACACATCTTGAGATGCATCTTGACGATGAAATTGTCATGCGCAGGAGAACTGCCCCAGGGAAAGGGTGGGTAAACTCTGATGAGAAAACCGTATAGCTGGGAGATGATGCATCCCTCATAAACGAGTGCTAGAGGATTAGGATGCATTAGTGAAAGGTGGCCAGGGGACACTGATCTCTTGTTTCTGTAAATGTGCCTACAGATCTGTGTCCATACTGTCTTGGAGGGCATCAGAATCTCATTAAGGGCTTGTGGATGACTTCCTCTAGCATCCAAATCACTATGGTTCCTTCTCTGTGTGTTGGGATGAGTATAACTCATGCATTTCTGGGTGATGTGGCTTGCAGGAAGTAGGGTACTTCCAGACCTTTATTTCTTCCTCTAGATGTCTCTTCAGTTCCTCAATCTGTTGGGTAAATCCCTGCTTGCCCCTAGACAGCTGAGAAATCAAAGCATCCTTTTCTTCCACCTGGCGTGAAAATTCACCTGGCAAGTGAAAAATTCACAAATAAATAAAGTTACACTAACAGTAGAATCATAGAATCATTTAGAAAGACCCACCAGATCAGCAAGTCCAACCATGCTGTAACACTATACTACCAAGTTCACTACTAAACATTTTTCTGAGCATCACATCCATTCATCTCTTGAACACCTCCAGGAATGGAGACTACTACTTCCCTAGGCAGCCTGTTCCAGTGCCTAACCACTCCTTCCACAAAGAAATTCCTTCTGTCTTCTAATCTAAACCTCCCCTGATGCAACTTGATGCTATTTCCTCATGTCCTGTCACTTGTCATCTGAGGAAAGAAACCAGCACCCACGTTGCTACAACCAACTTTCAGGTAGTTGTAGAAAGCCGTGAGGTCTCCCCTCATCCCCCTTTTCTCAAGACTAACCAAACCCAGTTCCCTCAGCTGCTCCTCACATGTCTTGCATGTCTTGTTTTCCAGTCCCTTCACCAGCTTCTTTGCTCTTCCCTAAACATTTTCCAGGAGCTCAGTATGTTCTTTGTAGCGAGTGGCCCAAATCTGAACACAGTATCTGAGGTGTGGTCCTACCAGTGCCAAATACACAGGGACAAACACTTCCCTAGACCTGCTGGCCACACTGTTTCTGATACAGGACAGGATGACATTGGTGCCCATCTGGGCACACTGCTGGCTCATGGTAAGCCAGCTGTGGACAAGCACCCCCAGATCCTTTTCTGCTGAGCAGCTTTCCAGACACTCTTCCCCAATCCTATATTGCTGCACTTGGTAGTTGTGACCCAAATGCAGCACCCGGCACTTAGCTTTGTTGAATACCACACAATTGGTTGCAGCCCATTGATCTAGCCTACCCAGATCGCTCTGCAGAGCCTTCCTATCCTCAAGCAGATCAACATTCCTGTCCAACTTGGTGCTGTCTGCAAAATAACTGAGCGTGCACTCAGTCCCCTCAACCAAGACTGTTGATCAAAATGTTAAACAAAGCTGTCCCCAGTACTTAGCCCCGGAGATCACTGTAAAGCCCTGTAATCTGGGGTTGCTTTGAGCCGTTAGCCCAATTCTTGCTTTGCACCATGGCGTATCCTCCTGATTTGCAGGTTCTGCCATTGCACCTCAGGACTGAGGATGTCTCACCTGTTTCTGTCTGCAGACGAGCTCTCTGAGTATTGAGGTCATTGATCATGCGCTGATTCTGCTCCTCCTTAGTTTTAATCTCACTCAGCTGGTCTTCCAGAGTGCGGCACATCTTCTCCAGATTTGACTAGGTATCAAAAACAAGGAAGGAGAGGAAATTAACTCCTGGACTCTGTCTAATTCTCACAGCAGGATTCTTATAGGAGAGTGTGACTAGTAGATTCAGGCTATGTGCTGTACCTTGGCCCTGTGAATTCTACTGCAATTCTTTACCTTGGCTTTGGAGACAGACTCCATGTTACTGGCCAAGTCATCTATCTCCATCTTCAGCTCACTCTTCTCCTTCTCCAGCTTCTGCTTGACTCGTTGCAGGTTGTCGATCTGCTCCCCAAGCTCAGCTGTGCTGTCTGCGTGCTTCTTCCGCAGGGCGGCAGCTGTGGCTTCGTGCTGCAGCGTGGCCTCTTCGAGGTCGCGGCGCATCTTCTGAAATTCTGCCTCACGCTTCTTGTTCATCTCAACCTGAGCTGCTGTAGCCCCACCTGCTTCTTCCAGGCGCTCGCTGATCTCCTCCAGCTCTCTGGAGAGGTCAGCACGGTGCTTCTCTGCTTTTGCCCGAGAGGTTCGCTCTGCCTCAATTTCCTCCTCCAGTTCCTCGATACGGGCCTGGGGAAAACGCAAGACCCTTCACACCCATGCCCTCAGATGTCCTTCTGAGGGCCAGAAGGGAAGGACCAGAGACTTGCCTGCAGCTCCTTGATCTTCTTCTGCAATTGCATACCCAGGGCTTGCTCATCCTCAATTTTGCTCTGGATCTGGCTGATTTCAAAGTCTTTCCTTTGCACAAAGCATACAGAAACACAGTGTTAACATCCAAATAAAACTACCTAATAAATGCACCTGATCCACACTCAGGTGTCCCACAACCACACTTACTTCTTCAGTTTCTCATCCAGCTGCTGCTTATCATTTTCCAAATCCATTATGGTATCTTGGGACAGCTTCAGGTCTCCCTCAAGTTTCCTCTTAGCCCTTTCAAGGTCCATGCGCAGTTTCTTCTCTTGCTCCAGGGACCCTTCCAGCTAAACAGAAAAAGAGCATCAGTATTCTGCCAGCCACATTTATCTCCAGAAGTATCCTGTAACTGCCATATACGTTTGTGCTTACATCATCCACTTGCTGCTCCAGCTTGGTTTTTGCTTTCGTCAGTGTATTGACCTTGTCCTCCTCAACCTGCAGGTCATCCAGTGTCTGCTGGTGGGCCTCTTGGAGGGCTTTCTTCTCTTTTGTCAGTTTGGCAATGGTCTCATCCAGGGCTGCCATCTCCTCTGTGAGGTTTTTCACCTGCACATTGTAAGCAAGCACCAGAATACCGTGTATAACACTTGACAGCTTGTGTAGGGGCACTTTCATTTGTGTGCTTAGCCAGGAGCTTATATTTATGTGCTTAGCCAGGAGCTTGATTTTTATTTGAGCTTCACAGCTGTCCAGCTGCAACTTACAAACCTAGCCCCTTTCTAGGGATGCCAGCCTAATATGGGAGGTATCTATCCCTTCTCCCTTTGTGTGACTCTCCATGTGTGTACCTTGTTTTCAGTGGCATGTTTTTCCTTCTCAACTTTAGCCAAGGTTAACTCCAGGTCATCAATATCTTTCTTCAGCTCTGAACATTCATCCTCCAGTTTCCTCTTCTTGGCTGTCAGCTCAGCATTGATTTCTTCCTCATCCTCAGCCCGTTCTGTCACCTCCTTAATTTTGGCTTCCAGCTGGATTTTGGTTTTGATGAGCTGGTCACACCGTTCCTCGGCATCAGCCAAGCTGTCTGCTTCCTGATGGGGAGACAGAGATTTTTGTGGGTTATAACGTTTTGAAGTTCCTGTTGTGTGTCTGTAAGTAGGCACATGTTAAAATGTGGAGGCCATCTGACACTAATGTTAATTCCTTTTTTTGTTTGTTTCTTTCTTTCTTTCTTTAAAATGGCTTGCAGAAGTGGTAGCTATGAGAATACCTCATACACGCTTGAGCATCACAGAAAAGTGACAACTCTCAGCAAGGCCATAGATGTGTAACAGTTTTCCCTCGCAGACTCAGTATTCAATAGCCTCTAGTTTATAATTGACTCACCATGATCGTCATCATATTTGGGTAGCCAAGGTTTTTCCATTTGTGGGAATAATACAGTGAAGAAAGTAATGTTTTTCTTGAAGTTAAGAAACTGCCTGTTCCTGACTGAAGCTGAACACCAAGGATCTGTTCATGTGAAGGTAATCTAGCCTTATAGTGTATCTGTGTTCAGGAAAACTGGGTCCTTCTCAGGGTTGCCTTTACAATGTCACTACTTGGCTCTTTCCACAGGACAGCAGGGCTGCCGAGTCTCATTTGGCACTTACGCTTATCCTCACTGACTGACAGGTAACTTGCTGAGCCCCTGGCAGTGTTCATAGTTACTCAACTTTAGAGTAACTTTAAGTGTGTGACTTTTATTCTATTGCAATTTAGTCAGCTTCCCATAAGTCTGTGCTTGGAAAAAACAAACAAACAAACAAACAAACAAACAAAAAGAAGATATAAAAAAAAAAAAGAGGACAAATAAATGGTGACACTCACTGCCTGCACTTGGAGCTGAAGGTCATTTTTTTCTTGCAGCAGGGTCACCATTTTCTCCTCCAGCTCCTTCCTCTTTGCCTCAGACTTTGCAAGTTCTTCCTTGGTTTTCTCAAACTCTTGTTTCATGTTGGCCATCTCCTTCTCAGATTCTGCACTCTTCAGCAAGGGCTTGATTTTGAAGAACAGCTTCATCCAGGGCCAGTGCTTGACATTCATGAATGCGCGAACATTGTACTGGATGCAGAAGATGGCATCCCTGTAACAAAATCCCTTATGTTAATAACATACCAAAATTTTTAATTTAACACCCATTTAGTGAAGTACCATGTGAATAAGCTACATTTGTGATAAATGTGTACCTCCTCTCCACCATTTTCCGATACTCCACTCTCATTAGGAAGCCCCTACATCTGGCTTGTGTCCTGGTCATAATCTCTGCCAGCTTCTCATCTCTCATCTCCTCCAGAAGACCTATTAGCCCGGCTTTGAAGAACACCTGGAAAAAGGGAAACATTGTAGCACATCAGTCTCGGGTCATGTGTAGCAGAGGTACATAGTCTTTGAGCACAGGACTTGTTCTTACCTTGGTGTGACCAAATCTGTACTGGGTGTGGTCCACATCGATGGACCCAAGGAGCTTCTCTGAAGCCTTCTTGCTGTCCATGAACTGTCCCTCTGGGATAGCGCTTATGTTAAGCACTCTGTATCTGTAGGAGAAAACACAACATGAAGAAATACCTTTTGCCAATACCACTACTGCAAATAAACCCCACAGCCTTCTCAGCAATAGCTGACTCTCCAGTTGAGTATTAGGGAAAATCCACCCTTTCGGGACAGTGTAAGTGACATTTCCATACTGTTAATTCAGAGTCCAAGGGAATCCTGATTCTTATCCATTAACTGATAGTGGCACTTCTCATCATGAACTGATACTGAAACATGTTTAAATTTCCAATCAGTACTTTATTGTAATATTTAGGCATGTTAGGATACTCTGGCTATTCTTAGTAACAGCTCTCATCAGATAGTTTTCAGCAACAGCTGACCATATAACTGGAGTAATCTCATTTCCAGCAACAGAACATCAAAAATCCTTTTAGAGGCACTCTGTGCATACTGGGTAGAAAACTGTATTTTTGTTCAAATTTTGAAGCGGATTTGTGAAGGAAACTTTATTTTTAGTTACCTCATAATTTTCCAGTAGTACACTACTCTAATGTGATAGTTAGATTTGATTACAGAGTGTATGCACTAAACGGTGTATTAAATATGGCACTTAAAGTAGTTTGGGATACAGAAGGCATGGAACAGGAAAAGACTGGGCAGTAAGGCAGACCAGACCAGACCAAACAAGAATACTCCAAGCTGGAAGGGACCCATAAAAATCATTGAGTCCAAATCCTGGCTCCACACAGAACTATCTAAAAATCAAACTCTATGTCTGAGATCTTTGTCCATACATTTATTGAATTCGTCAGGCTTGGTGCTCTGACCAGTCCCCTAGGGAGCCTGTTCCAGTGCCTGATGACACTCTATGGGAAGAACCTGTTCCTAACACACAGCCTGACCTTCCCCTGTCACAGCTCCATGCAGCTGCTGTTACCAGAGAGAAGAGATCAGCACCTACCCCTCTGCTCCCCTCACAAGGAAGCTGCAGACTGCAATGATGTCCCCCGTTTAGTCTCCTCTTCTCCAGGCTGAATGAACTGAGGGACCTCAGCTGCTTCTCATATGTCTTCCCCTCTAAACCCTTCACCACATTTGTAGCTCTTCTTTGGACACTAACAGTTTTATATCCTTCTTATATAGTGATGCGTAAAACTGCACACAGTAGTCAAGGTGAGGCTGCCTCAGCACAGAGTAGAGTGGGACAATCTCTTCCCTCGACTGGTTATCAACACCATGCCTGAGGCACCCCAGGATATTTGGCCCTTCTGGCTGCCAGGGCACACTATTGAACTATATTCAACTTGCCATTGGCCAAAACCACCAGATGCCTTTCAGTGGGACTGCTCTACAGCCTCTTGTCCCCCCCAGTGTGTACATATATCCAGGATTTTCCCTTCCCAGGTGCAGAATCTGGCACTTGAATTTGTTAAATTTCATATGGTTGTTGATTGTCCAGCATTCTAATCTGTCAAGATGTCTCTAAAGGCTTTTCTACAACTGAGGAAGTCAACAGCTCCTCCTTTACTCTTACCTCTGTTTGAAGTCAGCATATAGGACTCTGCTGGGGAATCCTTTCCTGCAAATCCTGATCCCTTCCAACACTCCATTACACCGCAGCTGGTGTAGTACCAGTTCATGTTCCATAGCACCTAACAAACACCACCATTAGTTAGTACCCTATTTTTTGCTACTCAGGAGAAGAGCTTCTGTGGCTCAAGTTTTCACCCTGTTGGATCCACCTACCAGGTGTTTTTGTTTCATTTGGGATGATGCAGCGTACAAAATGGGGGTGAGTACTACGTAGATTTGTCATCAACTTGTTTAAATTCTCCTGTGAAATTTCAAGGTAAAGTTTAAATCAACAAATGAGAAATCTGCATCCCTGAAGTTGCCAGTATTTCAACTATGGAAAGGAGTTAATCATAGATTGTAAAATTTCCATATTCATGCACAAAAGCTTTCATTAGTCTTTGACTATTGGGCATTGCTACTAAAAGGAATAATTTTGTTATTTTGTCATCGTAATTTATTTATTACAAAACCTGAGATATACCTCATTTGATACCATAAGAGTCATTGCTCTGAACACATTTGAACAATCTCGGGTGCCTGCTCTCCTGCATCAATATATTGGTTAGGCTTTTATATGCAATAAACTTAAAGTCACCCTCTGCCAAACTTAAAATTACCATCTCTGTTTTTCAAAGCTATTCCATTATTCACAAATGTTGCATGGTAGCAGTGCTGAAAATATTCAAAAATCTAAAACTCCCATTTGGGAAAATATTCTGAATTTTGTGCAATTGCTGGGAGAAGATGCTATGTCACAACTTCAAAATTAACCTACAAATAAAGATGTATGAAAAAAGATCTGCACAACAAATATTTTGAAAGAGTTTTCATTTCATTTTGTTATCTTAATGACAGAAAATTATTCCACAATGGAAAAAAAAAAAATCACTTCATCATTTAAATGGAAATAAATGAATCTATAGTAGTAAGTGGATCTGGATCTCTTCAGCTGTAGCACTTCAAGAGGGTATAACTTCACTTTTCATATTTTAAGTTCTCTTTCTTCAAGTAAAAGAAGACAAAGTGAAGAGACCTGTACTTACACGGAAAAGAGCTGAGACAGTCTGGAAAGAGGAACCCTTCTTCTTGCCACCTTTTTTGCCACCAGACTCTGAAAATTAAAGAAAATGAAAACTATGAAAATATTGACGTTGAGTATTACAAATTATAGAATAGAAAAAAGGCTTTAAAGATTTTTTTCCTTTTTTATTTCCCTTCAGAATTGTCCCATGTTGAAAAGAATTTCACAGAGCTGACCTGAATCTGCTCCACCATAGTTAGCAAAGAGTAAGGCCAGTGTCTTCACTGATGATTTCTGGTACAACCCAATGACAGTTTCATTCAGGGGGTCCTTGTTCTTCTCAAGCCAGCCAGTGATGTTGTAGTCCACCGTGCCAGCATAGTGTATCAAGGAGAAGTGGGCCTCAACCTTGCCTTTGGTAGGCTTGGGCTTCTGGAAATTGCTGGACTTGCCCAGATGCTGGTCATAGAGCTTGTTCTTGAAAGAGGTGTCAGTTGCCTTGGGGAACATGCACTCCTCTTCCAGAATGGAAAAGATGCCCATGGGCTGGAAGACATTACAACAGGCAGGAGGGAGAAAAAGATTAGGAAGGAGACAACACTTGTTTGGAAAGAGTCTGGAACTAGGACTGAAAACTGCCAAACAAATCAAAAGAGAAATCTGTTTCTGTACATTTCATGACAATAAGTCAGAGAAAATTAGCTAAGTTCATCGTTTTTCACACTTGGTGTTTCTTTGTTGCTTGTGGAAGTGCTTTTAATCCTTGCAAGCAACGTTACAGATTACAAAAATACAGAGCAGCTTTACAACTGAAGTGTAATATTTTAATTCATCATATGTCTTTTCTTTATGTATCCCTAAATAACAACAGAATTCTAGCATTAATACACCTGAACGGGAAGGATACCTTCTCAATCAACTCAATACAGGCAGCCAGGTCCATCCCAAAATCAATGAATGTCCATTCAATCCCTTCCTTCTTGTATTCCTCCTGCTCCAGCACAAACATGTGGTGATTGAAGAACTGCTGCAGTTTCTCATTGGTGAAGTTGATGCACAGCTGTTCAAAGCTGTTGAACTGCCAAATATAAAAAAAAAAAAAGGATATAACATTTTAAAGGTGCAGCAATCACAAGACTTTTTCCTGTGGAATTCTAATTCATCATCATATGTCTCTTCATACAAATACAAGTTCCCCTTCCTGTCTGTTCTCCCAATAACCCTTCAGTGGGACTGTACTTTAATTCTGAAGATAAAAAGAGGCTTCTAATATATAATTAACATATATTTTCTCTGTTATCCTTCTTTTATGAATACAACATGTATTATTTAACAATGATAATTATCCCTTATCTCTTTGGAATCTCTTAATTCTAAGGCATATTTTGGTAAATCATTTTCAGAACAATTTCTCCTATCAAAACAAATTTATTAGTAGACTCTACTCATGACAATCATGAAGACTGTCTCAGTTTGCTATTGAAATATTTTTATGCTCTTGACTTGGTGGCTGTAGATGTTTCCGTCCTCTGGTATGGAAGCTTTTGTAGTTCTTTCAATAACTGTATAAGCATTTCCTAATCTCTTTCAATAATTTCCTCACCTGTGGCCCATGTAACTTTGTCACAGATTTCTTTCCTTTTTCTTTTTATTTAAGCTTAATATTCTTGCATGCTGAGTTAGTAGTTGCTTTCCTATTAAGATCCAATTCTTCAAAAAGGTTGAAAATTTCTTTAACTGTGAGACCTCTTGATCATAGTATTTTTTAAAAAAGAAAGAACACAAGTGTATTATGTCTCTGACTGTTTTTAAAAAATCTTTTAGAATTTTGTTAACACACATTTTCCCCACTATGAAGCTGCTGTGAGATTCTTGTTCCTTACATCAAAGATCTCAAAGCCAGCGATGTCCAGGACACCAATGAAGTACTGTCTGGGTTGCTTTGTATCCAGCTGTTGGTTGATGCGAACAACCATCCACAAGAACATCCTCTCATAGACAGCCTTTGCTAGAGCACCTACAGCATTGTGAACCTAAAGCAAAGGGGAAATGTTACTTTACAGAGAATGTTTTAAAAAGATTAACTCTCTAAAGAGATGTTCTGAGCTATAACCAATAGTTTTACCTGCTCCACAGTTTGACCTTTGGTCACGTATTCATTTCCAACTTTGACTCGGGGGTAGCACAGGGCTTTGAGCAAGTCAGCTGAGTTCAGGCCCATCAGGTAGGCAGCCTTGTCAGCAACTAAAAGACAGGAGATGTAGAAAAAAAATCATTTAATAATGACTGGAATTTTATAAATGGGGAAGTTTCTCAGAAATTACTCCAATGTTTGAAATTCTTGAACTGCAAATCTTTTCATCTAATATCACAGGGAGTATATACCCCATGAAGGAAAGCTGTGAAAGCTGACGGTATATTTTGAAAGTAGTTATTGGTAAAAAATTTATCCTTGAATATTTTCACAAAGATTATAAACTAAAATAACTATAAACTAATAAACTTATAAACTTCAGATAATTGTAACTTTAAAACTACATGAAGATTACAACTTGGCAGTTTAGTCAAACTCTAAAAAAGCACTTATATTTGAATAGGCCACAGTCTGTGTGCCAATAGATGCATGATTCTAGAGCCCCTCTATGAACACGTGAAAGCTGAATTTTGAAAAGACTTGTCAAAAAGCTCTGTATGCTAAATGGAAAATGTAAAAATGCATGAACCTACCCATGGAAAGGAAGGAGTGTCATTTGATAAAATAGTTCAGAGATCAAAGAATATGCTTCACAGTTTCATGGACACTAAATGAAACATTCCTTACTTTTCACTTCATTGAGTTATAGCTTTTCTCCTGACTAAAAAGGCATCTTTCCTTCTTAAAAAGGTATCTGTCCTTCTTTTTTTTTTTTTTTTTTTTTTTTTTTTAAATTAGGAGAACAGTTATTAGGGACCTTCTGTGCCGTCTGGCTCTGCCTGCTCCTCTCGCTGTTTCTGCTTGAACTTCAAGTTGCCATAGTGCATGACAGCCCCTGTCAGCTTGTAGATGGCAGTCTTTTCATCAGCAGTGAAGCCCAGGATGTCAATGGCACTCTGCAGTAGAAGCAGTGAAGTAAAGTTATTGCCTAGTAGATTTAACAATTAAAAATATTTTCATTATAGTACTTACATCTGTAGCCATGAGCTCCTCCTGGTCATCAATACTGGGAACAGTGACCTCACCTTGACTCACAAAGTGGAAATCATATGGGTTGGTGGTAATGAGAAGCATGTCTGAAAGCAGGAAGAGGAAGGACACAGGCTTAGTTCTTTCAGCTAGATAGTAGAGGGAGCAGCTGCTCAGCAATCTTCCCCAAAAAGATATATTGATCCTTCCTACCAATCAGCTCTGGCTTCTTGTTGGAGGTAACCTGATAAAATATGTGGTAGCTTCTTTCTGCCTTGAGCTGGAAAGTGACTCTGGACTTCTCCAACAGATCTGGCAAAGCAGGAAGAAAGAGCTAGGAATGAGACAGCACACGGAGGAAAGGATGTGATCATGCCAGGATGTCACTTACAGGTTTCAATGTCAGCAGAAGCCAGTTTGCCTGTGGCCCCAAAGTGGATTCTGATGAATTTGCCCTATTGAGGGGGAAAAGAAACACTTCAGCCTGGATGGATTCTTTTGACAGCTCCTTATGTGGAATACCACTAGGTGCATCACTTGTCTTGTAACGGGAGGGAGGGACTTTGTATGAAGCGTCAACTCACAAAGCGTGAGGAGTTGTCGTTCCTCACAGTCTTGGCATTTCCAAATGCCTCCAGCAGTGGGTTGGCGCTGATGATTTGATCCTCAAGAGTTCCCTACAGAATAATTATAACTATTAGTTAAACTTAGTTATACTTTTCAAAAATGAATATCAGAGAAAAACACTGTTTCAAGCCAGTATACTGCCAATATCTGCCAGTACCTGCATTTTGCCAGGCTCCTCTTTCTTTTTCTCCCCACTAGCTGCAATTGTTGCAAAGTACTGGATGACACGCTTTGTGTTCACAGTCTTCCCTGCACCAGATTCTCCACTGCCAAATCAAACAGTGAAGCAGAAAGAGTGTAGTCAGGCAGCAGGTCCCCTGGAACAGGGCAGCCCCGTGGGGAACTGAGCAAGAAGTGTACTTACGTGATCAGGATGGACTGATTCTCACGGTCTGCAAAAAGACAGAGAGTTTTCTCAGTGCTCCTGAATTGAAATGAAATCAAGATCTATGAGAGAAAGTAACTGGAGCTTCCTTAGGGTGCAGGAACACTAGATAATCAATTCCCAGATAAAAGGCCTGGGAAATTAACACTTAACCTTACCACTTAAATTTAGCACTTTCAGGATTTTTTGAAGTTCTCCCCATTAAAATATGATGTCTGATTTGGACTGATAGAGATAGGGGTTTGGGATAAAATATGCTGGCTTCTTTTTAAGAGGGTTCTATTTAAATCATGATTGATGTTTATGTATATGAGAAAAACCCAAACAATATATATATAGATAGATAGATAATGTTAATATGATTAAAGTGATTGAAAAAATGTAAATTAAAATGAATAGAAACTTTCTGGGAACTCAAACTCCTTCCCAGATCAGACGAAAGGCCCTCCTGAGTTTAAAGATTTCTTGAGCCATGTTTGGTAAAATTTTTTGTAATGGTTTAAAATGGACATTTCATGAATTCATCTTCTTACTTTATTCATTAACATAGACCTTTAGGGCATATGTTTTCTTTGAAAAAGAATTTCCAGAACTTAAGTATATTTTATGTGATTTTTTATTCCCTTTGCCTTTTTCTAAACATCTCAACTGATAGTTTGTTTTGGTGCTTTGTAGTTGCTTTACTACAAGACAGAACAGAAGAGTAAATCCTTATCCTACTTTCTATACAACTATTGATTTTACAAATTTCTGTCATATGTACCGTCCATTTTCTCTTTGCCGTCTTCAATGTCCTTATCAACTTACTTGTTATTCTTAAAGAATTTATTTCATTTCTTTCATGTCTTTGAGCATTCTTTTGTTAACCTTCTCCAGTTCTACTATATCATTTTCTAACATAGAAAAATTAGAACTGTCTACTTTATTCGAGATCTGAATGTTCCACTTTTTCATAGAACCTCATGGTACTACTGCTATTTTGGCTCTTTTCCAGATGATTCCTACTGTTCATTTTGTTTCCTTCTGCCCTACTGTGCACTGAACCAAAGAATTACCCATTGTAAGCCTGAGATCTTAAGAGGTAAAAGCCATTTCTTAGCCAATCATTCTACCAATCTTCCATTTTCCATTTGTCTTCTGCCTCTTACTACTACAGTCCCTAATACTGCCTTCATCTCTGACAATCACCATTATCACTTGGGGTTTTAAGGCAGTAAAAAGCATTAATAGTATACTTACTTGGATTTGAAACTTCAATTTATAGTGATACTTTCTTACTTCCTGACATGAATAGTATGTTAACAATGTTTGATTCCATACTTTATGTTAAGATACATCCCTAACACTGCTGTAGCATTGCTTGTTCTGCTTTCCATCAAACTTTTTACTCTGCAATTACAAATCTAAATATCTAGACTTCCCTCTACAACACTCCCAGTATGGTCTCTGTGCCATTGATCTCATTTAAAGATGGGTATTCAAGTTCAGTAAACTTACATACATGATACATACACAACTCCATATGTTGAAATATTTTACATATATCTGCAGGAAAAATATATATTTTTTTTATTCTGAAGTTCTTACTACAATATAATTTGGAGGGAGATCAAGTACTCACCATTTAACATAAACTGATAGGCGTTGTCAGAGATGGAGAAGATATGTGGAGGGGCCTCCTGGCGCTTTTTGCCTCGGTAGGCCAACACCACCTCCGGGTTGTACACTGGCAGCCACTTGTAGGGGTTGACAGTGACACAGAAGAGACCCGAGTAAGTCTGCAAGGAAGGGAGACAGCACATGGGCTTCTGCTCAGCCTGGCACAGCAGGCCTTCCAGCTACCCAAAGGAAGAAAGCTGCTGGTACTTACATAGATCATCCAGGCTGCATAACGCTCTTTGAGGTTGTACAGCACAGCGGGTTCATGGAGGTGGGTCATCATGGCCATGTCCTCAATTTTATCATACTTGGGAGGGTTCATGGCGAAGATTTGATCTTCCTTCACGGTCAGAGTCTGCCAAGGAAGAAAGACTAATATATTTTAGCTAAGAGCTTAGAATGGAAATTAATTACTTGATGTTCTCAAATGTTGCTTTTCACTCACTTCTCCTGCTTCAGTCTGGACAGTGACCTTCCCTGATTCCCTGCTCTGGATTGTCCCTTTTACAAAGGATTCCTTGGGATGAGCCACAAAGACTGATGACTTGGCATCGAAAGGCTTGTTCTGGGCCTCGATCCTTTCCTTTTCTGACTTTCGGAGGTAGGGAGCTGCCTCCCCAAAGACAGCCATCTCAGCATCTGGAGAGGTCATGGCTGCACTTTATTGAAGGCACGTCAGTAGAAGACTCTGAGGGGAGAAGAAGACAGTTTCCATCAGTGAGACTATAGTTTTCTGTGCTAGTGATGAAATCTCATACAGTTTCTACCTTTCTTGTATTTAAACTATTAATATTTCAATAACATTGTTATTTCAATAACAGCTTATGAAAGCTAGTTTTGATGTGAACATCTAAGTACCAACATCCTACTTAAGGCTGAGACAGCTTCTAAATATCTTGAGTCCTCTAAGCATGAACAGAATTTTTAATATTGATTTTTCAATTAGTACACGTGGTTTAGTTGCCATTATAAAATTGGTATACTGAAAAAACAAACCTAAAGCAAATCTGTCTTTTTTCTTGTTGGTGTTGGGTTTGAAAGTAGAAAATGGGGAGTGAATATAGCAAAATTATGTCAAGCTAATTAGCCTAACATTTTGGCACTGTAAGGGTGTTGCATGTCATGACTTCACAGTTTCTTAGTCATAGGTTACTAGCATATTAACAAGTTGGTAACTTCTTATGTTCCACTGTACTTCAGAGAGAAATTTTAAATTGGAAATATACCATGGAAAATTGATTGAAAATTCCAGCTGACAGAAGCAACCCCTTCTGGAAATGGTTATCAGAAGCAATCCAAATGCAATGAGACATGCAAGATAAAGAGATACTGCTCAGTCTCTGCAGTCCTACAGAACCCTGACACTTACCTTGAAACTTTCAGTGAGGGCAGGGCAAAGTAGTCCCAAGGAGATTTTATAGGGTCCGGTATGCAGATGCTCTAGATTCTTCCTCTTTCTTCGGTCAAAGCATTTTTGGCCAACCTTCTTTGGCAAAGCATTGTTTGGCAAACTTACCTAAAGACATAATTGTCATTTGATTTGACCAGATATAATTAGAAATTTTTTATATCTTACCAACTATGTGGCTATATCTACTATAAATAATTTGACAAGAGAATTAAGGAGGGAATCTTGATCAGTTAAGGCACTTGGGGAACTTGAATACAGGACTTATGGATTCTGATGACATATTTCCTGGTGACAATCTGATCCATCCAAGACATTGTTTGGTACATAGTGCTGCAACAATTCAAACTATACAATGTAGGCAATAGCATTTATCTTCTCCATATGATGCTATGAGGTTTATAGAAGTATTTGAAAAACAACAGGTAACTATGCCAGAAACTAAAATTCATAAAACGCATTACTACTGAAACAAGGTATTTTTCCTGAAAACAGGAAGCCAAAAACTTACCATAGCTCAGATTACTTTGTGGACACTATATCAACTCTTGTAATACAGCTTGTGTAGAGCTTTTGAGATGATTTCCAAGGTCTGAACATGGAAACAGATGCAGATGGATATATAAAGATGCTGTATTTCTCTGAAAAGTGAGATATCTAAAGACATTGTCTATGTCCCTAGTAATGAAAAAGGAGTTGAGTATTGTATTAGTTATTATATAACATGAGAACAGAAGATCAGAAGGTGTCTTCTAATTTTCACAGCATCTCTAAATGAATGTAAAAGTAAAAAGTGTATTCTACTGAACAAAGAAAGATGAAATTCCTGATTTATAGGGTTCAGCCACAAGAAATATGTAACAGCTGTTACTTGAGCTGTTTTGAATTGTCTCAGGCCTAAACATGTTCTTCTCCTGGTCATTGGCATTCTGGTTATTAAAAGAGGTCAGTGGAAAACACAGGGACAAAGTTAGAAAAGTGATGCATAGAATCTGATGTAATATCTAGAACCAGGCACTGCCCTGTGCATGATGAACTTATTCCAAGGAGCCTCTTGCACTGCAGCACCTGTTTTTTTGATGCCTGGAGCCCAAACCCAGAACTCATCCAGCATAGGGAGGATGATTGTAACACCCTGTCCAGGATGATCTCAGAGCAAGCTGGTGTGAAACGGCATGCACAGGGATACATCTGAAGTCTTGTCTCTTTAGGAACTGGACATTGAGGGTGACTGGCACCTGCCTCTGGCAGGACCAAGTGCAAATTTTCTCCCAAGATTGGGGCCAGCAGGGATTGTTCTGAGAGACTTCCATAGTGGAGTCACTGAGGCACGGGGTTGCCACACAGTGACCAACAACACATTGGTTATAGGTCCTAGCCATGGAGGGGACAGGAGGGCCTTGACAGCTCAGAGCACAGTGTTCAGAACACCATGCACAATGAACAAGGCCTGAAGCAGAGGTGACTGAGGGCTCTCCCAGGATGGGAGATCTAGGGATTTTCTTCCCTCAGGTCGATGTGGGAGCTCCAGTCTTCCATTTCAAGGGAAGCTGTAACATCTGCACTGTCAAGGCAGCATCCTGTGGCAGCAGCAGGTGAAGTATTGGTAGCTGCTGTTACTTTCCTGTGAGGCCCTGCTCTCAGCAGTAGGTCGCAAACCTGTTTTATGCAGTGCTGTCAGGCTGGGACAAAGTGCCCATCCTCAGGATGTGCCTCCAGGATCTGTTTGAGAGCAGCTGAGTGTCTCAGGCTAGATGCCTGATTCTGGGGACAGAAAATGTTGAATTTCCAGTTGCCAGTGACAAATCCAGTCTCTTCAGTACAGCTCTTCTGTGTTTTTCCTGTTGGGTTGCCCAAGTTGTGGACCCAGCTGGCAGGAGTGAGGCACACAGTCAGGCAGCAGTAGGTGTGAAGTCAGCCAAGGGAAGGCCTGGCTTGAAGAGGAAGCAGCTAGCAAATGTACACATCTTCAGTTGTTGATAGTCACTCAGCAGTGATTTGTACATTGAATTTAGTGTCCCTACACCCCTATAAGGCACATTTAGAAACCCAAAGCATTTTATGAAAGTGCTTCTAGTTGCAAGCAATGGTAATATCTCTTATGTGAGATATACCCTAAAATGGAAAGAGATTCCTTACTTGTCCATCTCCACAATACCTCTCCCATTGTATGAATAACACAGTCAGCAAAATGAGTTTTTGGAACAGCTGTCAATAGGGCTTTGAAGTACAAAAGACAGTGTAAGATAACTAGCACTAGAACCTCTACAGGGCTAAAAAGAAGGACCATGCAAGGAACATGGCCTATTTGGGTAAACAGGATAGCCCACACAGAGAATGTACAGACATGTTTAAAAATCCAGGCTTTCAGACTGGAAGTGCTAAGGCTGTTTGGCTCTTTCTCCTGGAGCTCAGTGTAAGCAGACCTAAAACCTTCAGTGTGCTCCTGGAGAGACAGATTGTTACTGCAAGTACTGCAGCCTGGACCATTTAATGCCATTATTAACACATCCTACCTCAGTTTGCAGAAGAATTTCAGAAAGGCTTGCCTTAAATTAAGATAGTATATCAACATTCCCAAATAGATAAGAATTTGCAGGCATGCAGCTTGGTTCCTAAATCTCTTGAAAAGAAAAACTACGGCTTCTTCTTCATCAGAAAGCTTAATCTTCTTCTGTGAGAAGTATGGCTATGAGGACTCCACTAAGAATTTTTTACTAAAATAGAATGAAGAGATCAGGATTGTTCATGTTTTACCTAAATGGGAGACAGAAGAAGCAAAAGAAGTATAATTAAAAATGGATATCTCTATGCCAGAGGAGGACATCTCAGCTGAAATGTGTTTTCTTATGTAATTTCTTGCACTAAAATGTCTCGTAAGTATTACTGGGGAAGAAAGGAGGCATGTAGAAGGATCCTTCTCACTCAGGAAAGTGTCAGCAGGAAGGTCTTGAGCAGTATTAAAATAACCATTGTACAAATGTGAATTTCCATGTATGGAAGTTGTTTGTGAGCAGAGATCTCATGGATTACAATTGCTATTTTGCTCAGTATATAAATTTCACATCGTGTGCACCTAAATTTGCAACTAATAATTTGCAACCAAAAAAAAATCCATTTGATTAGCAGTTTAAGCTTATGGTGAGATCTAGAAGTTGTACATACACTGAATTGGATGGCTATAACTTCACCACAAAACTAAGAACTAAACAACTACAGGGTGGTATAAAAGTGTTTAACATTATGAATACATATGAGCAAATTGTTCAGCCCTTTCATCTGTGTTTTCGCAATTTTTTAAATAGAAATATTGTGTTCCTGACAACCCCCATTAAAAAAAAAAAATTAAAAAGGTGAATATTTCACGTTCTTGCTCTGGGACTACAGGTTGTGAACTCCACTGTCCCAGGCAAGCCCGGTCTACAATCATCTCATTAAAAGACAAAGGAACCTTGCATACATGAGAGCACTGGAAAATATGCATGAGAGCTGGGCTGGTTTAGATATGTACATTCAGGTAATGGATTACTTTTATCAGCAGATTTCTAGAGTTATTGGAGTGAAGTGTTTATGATCTTCCACAGACTCTGAAAAAAACAAAAGTCTTTGGAATCAATCGGATAAAATGCAATTTATTTATTTTCAGAATGCATAAAATTATATATTATTGCTGAAATAGGAAAAAGGTATTGTAAAATGGAAGCTTTACTTTCAAATGATCTCTTTTTACTGTTCTCTAATACTACTGCAATTACTAAGTGCATCTAAATTAAGTTGATCACAGTGCAGTTACAGTAATACAGTGGAATGTAAGCTTTGCTTTATAACAGAGTTTAAAAGAGAGTTTAGCGAAAAGCTGGTATAGAATCACATTTAGTGAAATTCCTGAAAGTTTGCAAAATTAATCATATGCTTGTATACATCTATGTTTGTTTGTTTGTTTCCAAAAAAAAAATAATAACAACAATTCTTCAAAAACATGCCTGCCTTTAAGCTGTCCTTAACAACCACACTTAATGCACATGCCCAGATTTTGGTTTGTTGGGTTGTGCTATCAAGGAGATAGATAGATCATTTATTGGGCCCATCTAGAACACAGGTGTTAAAAGGATTGAACAATCAACTTTTCAATGCTTGGCATTAAACCACCAAGTGCAAATAAAATGAATTCCGGTGTTAATTCTGTAAGTCCTGCTTCAGTGAATGGTAATTAAAAATTTCTACCATGTACGAAAAAATAATACATTTTCCAATCCTCATCTACCAAGAATTCCATAGTTTCCCACATATGGTATTAAAAGACTTATATTTTAAGAAAGAAAAAAATGATTGATTGCAATGGCAGATGTTACAGAGTGTCTGACATTGATCACAAGATGGACATGAATTCCCAGTGCAGGTTTAGAAAGGAAAGACCTTTCCATTTGGATTAGATTTGAAGGTGTTGGAAAAGGAAAAGAAATCAGAAGAAAATATGGCTAAAAGAGGCTAATTGGAAAAATCTACAAGGTCACTGCTTCTATGCCTGTGAGAATGTCTGTATGATTAATATTTGTAACCATATACTTTAATGTTTCCTTCTAAAGAGTAATGATAATTAATGAAAGTTTGCAGGCAGCCTATCTTTTCAAGACCCTGTTCCGTAGGACAGGAAACTCCTGCAGAAAGAATAGCAGTGTTTAATCATCTAGCTACTCATATCAGCATTTGCAAAATCCTTCTGAGCTACACAGCATTTGCCTCTCAATGTTTCATAAATTTTTACGGTAGCCTCATGAAGGGAAGCTATTTGAATGACAGTACTTGGTAAAAGGAACTGGTGAAAGAAGCGGGAAGGGAAGGGAAGGGAAGGGAAGGGAAGGGAAGGGAAGGGAAGGGAAGGGAAGGGAAGGGAAGGGAAGGGAAGGGAAGGGAAGGGAAGGGAAGGGAAGGGAAGGGAAGGGAAGGGAAGGGAAGGGAAGGGAAAAAGAAATCCTGCCAGACACTAACTTTCTCCCAGTCTCATTCCTGCCTCTGCAGGACTGGACTTTACTGTAGCTGGATGCAAAGCACAGAGCACAGCATAGGTTAAAAAGAGGAATTAGAGCAGCCCCTGGAAACAGAATGTCCTGCACAGTAATATGTCGTGGGCAAGGTAGTGTAGTGCTGACATTTCCCGTGGAGGAAAAGAGACTCAGGCGTGCTGAAAATAGAACTGTCTTAAGGAAGAGATCAGGCAGCTGCCTCAATCTCTGCCAGCCCTTAAGATATGACTTCTACTCAATCAAGCTCTAAGGTTAGCAGAGACAGAGAATACTTAGCAACATATCAGTTGAAGTGAAAATATGCACATAGACACAGATCTTCAGCCTACAGCCAGACAGAATCTTGCAATGAATTTTGCTTTTAGATTTGCCTTGTGAAAAAGGAAACTTGACTTTATTATATTCCAATGGAATGAAATTTCACTGTCTGCAGTGTGATGCTGTTTTCAATACTACTATCAACTAGCTTCAATAAGATCATCAGTAGAAGAAATCCCATGGCCCCTGTTCATGTGTCAGTCTCCTGCACAAAATAAACCCAGGAAAAGAGTGATCACAAGCACCACATCATTATATAGGACCCTTCTATTCTACTTTACAACTTGAAAGAAGTGATTGTAGAGGAACACTGCTGATATCTTACATTCAGCTTGGAAGATCTTTGCATCTTCACCAGGTTAAAACTTACTATAAACAGGTTGCTCTGTGGCAGCTAGTGAATTCCTGTACAGTAGAGAATAAATTGTCAGGTTGCATTTCTTATTTCATAATAGCGCAGCAGTGAAATTCTGAGCAAATAATACCTTCTATATCATCATCTAATTCCTTTGGCGGTCTCGTTAGCTTCCTCTTTTTCACTAGGTTTCCCAGTTCAGGCCCAAGAATTTCTGAGATGCCTTGTGGAGATTTGTTTTATACACAGTTCAATGGGAAGTAGATTAGGAAGTCCAAGTTTACAGATTCATCTCAGTCATAAAGGGATGTCCAAAAGTTAGAAACTTCTAAATTTAAGTATCATTGTTCCTTGTACTAAAAAATCGTGACTCCTGAGTTCTGTCATGCAACTTTTCCTGAAGACTGGATGCTACGACACTTATTCCTGGCTGACTGCAGTTTTTAAGATAATTCATTCATGACAATAAAGCATAGCAGATTCCAATATAAACTGGTTGTACTTAGATGATGAATATGGATCTAGTCTTCCAAGATTTTACTCTTTATACAGTAGCATGGCATCGGAAAGATGCAGGTAGAATGAGATTCAGAGTAGGTAACAAGATGCATTGCAGTTAAATTAGGTATAGACAACTACATTCCTACTGCCATCTGAAGAAGATAAAATGCATGTTAGCCTTCATTACTCCAAGTAACCGACTCATTTTCCTGTCAGCATGAAGCCTACAATTCTCACAGGACACAGCTAACAAACCCTGTTATTGAGCCCTGAGAGGTTGTAGAAAGCTCAGAGCTGCTCAGCTTCTGTTAGGTAGGAAACCTTCTCTTGTGGGCCACTTGTCCTGGGCCTGAAGAACACGCTCAGGTGCTTACTCAGGAAGCAGTGCCCCTCCTGGACAGGTCACTTCAGCTACTCCTCACCCAGTAATCAGGGAGTTTGATGTCCTGACTATGATTTGTGAGGGTCTCAGGGCCACAGGAAGGACCAGGAATGCCTCTGTGGATGTGCTGCTCTAGTGACAAACCATGGCCCTGCATGAACTGAGCACTGGTGCAGCTGGGAGAGACTCAGTGCCTATGTGCCTGTCCCACCCTGAGCATGGACAAGGGAAGGGCTGGTACGCAACACTGTGAGTGCTGTGTAAAGGAAATCCCATCAGTGACAGGTTGTGGAATATGAGTGTGTTGCATCCTAGAAGGTGATGCAGCAAAAATTGGGAGAATGGAAAGGGCTTGAGCTAATCCCAGCTGTAGCAACTGTAGAAATCCAAGAGGGAAATTGGTTACAGCACCATTAATTTCAGAATGGAGTGGAGGGTTCTTTGATTGCTCAGTAACATTTTTCTCTTTAACAATTCTCTTTCAGAACCAACAAGCAAAAATATCAAGAAGAGCAGTGTCCTTTGGAGATGACAATTGCGATGAAATCCTGTCCCCTTTCATGCTGATTTGTAAGAGTACTGCAGCCACACACTTCACAGAATTACAGAGAATCACAGAATGTTAGGGATTTTGAAAGGGACCTTGAAAGATCGTCTAGTCCAGTCCCTCTGCCAGAGCAAGAACACCTAAATTATGTCACACAGGAATGCATCCAGGTGGGTTTTGAATGTTTCCAGCGAAGGAGACTCCACAACCCCCCCGGGCAGCCTGTTCCAGTGTTCTGTCACCCTGGAACCTTTGCCACCTTTGGTGGCAAAGGCTTTACTGAAATCAAGATACACCACGTCCACTGCCTTGCCATCATCTATCCACCCAGATATATCCTCAAAAAAGGCTATCAGGTTGGTCAAGCATGACTTCCCCTTGCTGAAGCCATGTTGACTACCCCTAATGACCCTTTCATGCTTGATATGACTAGAAACAACACCAAGGATAAGTTGTTCCATCACCTTACTAGGGATGGAGGTGAGGCTGACCATCTACAGACTCTCCTCTTCCACTTGAGTTTGCCCAGTAATTTCCTGTTTAACCATGCAGGTCTCCTGGCTCTCCTTCCTGACTTCTTACCTGTGTGCAGTGCATTCTGTATGAACAACATGAGGGAATGAAGTGCAGTCCGTGCAGTTGCAAATGGTAAGAAGTTGTCTTGGCACCTTACTTGATTACACTGATAAGAGAAGAAGATTGATTTCACTGATTCAGAGAAAAGAGATAAGGCTGCAATGAAGTCTCCTCAGAGCCTCCTCCAAGCTAAACGAGCCCAGTTCCCTCAACCTTTCTGCACAGGAGAGGTGCTCCAGCCCTCTGATCATCTTAGAGGCTCTCCTCTGGACCTGTTCCAAGAGCTCCACATCCTTCTTATGCTGGGGACCCCAGGCCTGCATGCAGTATTCCAGGTGGGGTCTCACAAGAGCAAAGAGGGACAATCACCTCCCTTTCCCTGCTGGCCACCCCTTTTTTAATGCAGCCCAGCCAAAATGCAACACCTTGCACTTGGCCTTGTTGAACCTCATTAGGTTTTCATGGGCCCACTTCTCCAGACTGTCCAGGTCCCTCTGGATGGCATCCCTTCCCTCTATTATACCAACTGCACAACTCAGCATGGTGTCATCTGCAAACTTACTGAGGGCACTCAATTCCATTGTCTATGTCACTGATAAAGATGTTGAAGAGCACTGGTACCAAGACCGACCCGTGAGGGACACCACTTGTGACCAGCCTCCACCCAGACATAGAACCGTTGACCACAACCCTTTGGCTGCGACCAGCCAACCAATTCTTTATCCACCTAACAGTTCATCCTTCAAATCCGTATCTCTCCAATTTAGAGAAAAGAATGTGGTGAGGGACCATATCAAAGGCTGTGCTCAAGTCCAGGTAGATATCGATCACCCTTCCTTTGTCCACCAATGCGGTCACTCCATCATAGAAGGCCACCAGATCGATTAAGCAACATCTGCCTCTGGTGAAGCCACGATGGCTGTCTCAGATGACCTACTTACCTCATACATGCCTTAAGATGTCTTCCAGAAGGATCTGCTCCATGATCTTGCCAGGCACAGAGGTGAGGTAGTTCCCCAGAACTTCCTTTCTCCCTTTCTTAAAAACGGGAGTAATGTTTCCCCTTTTCCAGTCACTGGAGACTTCACCTGACAGCCATGATTTTTCAAATATGACGGAGAGCAGCTTGACAACCACATCAGCCATCTTTCTGCATCCTGGGATGTGTACCATCTGGCCTCATGTACTTATACACATCTAATTTCATTAGGTGGTCCCAGACTTTTTCCACTGTGTCACAGTGGGACGGAATCTGGTCCTCTCGCCCTCTCCTCAAGGTTCAGGGTCCTGACAGACATAGGAAACTTGACCATCAGCGAAGACTGGGGCAAAGCACTTATTGAGTACCTCAGCTTTTTCCATGTCTGAGGAAGCCAGTTCTCCCGTTTCGTTTATCAGAGAGGGCACACTCTCCTTGGCCTGTCTCCTCCTGCCTATGTATCTGTAGAACCCCTTCTTGTTATTCTTCACATCCCTTGCCAAGCTCAACTCCATCTGTGCTTTGGCTTTCCTGATCTGCCCCTACACACCAGGATGACACCCCTGTATTTCTCCCAGGCTACACAACTGTGATTCCACTTCCTGTACATTTCTCTCTTTTCCCTCAGTTTAAGCTGCAGGTCCTTGCTTGGCCATTCCAGTCTCCTGCCTCCTCTGCTCAATTTCTTCTGCTGGGGGATGGAGAGCTCTTGTGCTCTCAGAAGGGTGTCCTTAAAGAGCTGCCAGCTTTGTTCCATTCCTATGCCCTTAAGGACAGTTTTCCAGAGGATCCCAGACAGTAATTCCTTGAGCAGATAGAATTTTGCTCTCCTGAAGTTCAGGGTTCTGACTCTACTTTTTGCTAGACCCATATTCCTTAAGATCACAAACTTCACCAGGGCATGGTCGCTACAGCCCAGGCAGCCTCCAATCTTAACCTCCTAATGCTCTCTTCTGCATTGGTGAGCGCCAAGTCCAGTAAAGCTTCACCTCAGGTAAGTCTGTCTATTACCTGGACCAGGAAGTTATCCTCAACAGACTCCAGGAATCTCCTGGATTGTCTGGAACCCACCGTGCCGCTACCCCAGCAAATATCCAGGTGGTTGAGACCCCCATCAGGACAACAGCTTGTGAGCACAACAGTTCTTGCAGCTGAAGCAAGAAGGCCTCATCAACAGACTCCCCCAATCAGGTGGCCTGTAGCAGACACCAACCACTAGATGTCCTTTACTGAACCAATCCTTAATTTTCACCCACAAGCAATCAAACTGGTCATGGCTGTTTCTCAGGCATAGCTCTTCACAATCTACCCACTTCCTAACATAGAGGGCAACTCCTCCTCCTCTCCTTCGTCATCTATCCCTTCTGAACTGTCTGTAGCCAGCCATGGGAATCATCCCCCCAGATTCCAGTGATAACAACTACATCATAGTTTCCTACTAGCACGGTGGCTTCCAGCTTCTGTTTGTTACCCATACTGCATGCATTAGTATAAATGCACCTCAGCTGGGCCACCTTTTGGGAAGGAGAAGCTCTAATACTCTCTTGACCATACTCAGGTGTTTCCACAGTAACGAACCTCTCACCAACCCTTGTGTCCTTCCTGCAAAATCTTATGCCATTCTCTTCCTTCACCAAGATATAAGACTGCAAGGTCTTGCTAGAATATTCCTCATCCGCAAAAACTGGCATGTTACATTCATGCTCCTTTCTAGTAACCCTGGTTTCACTCCCACTCCCCTTCATACCTAGTTTAAAGCTTTCTAAGTGAACCTTGCCAACTCCCGTCCTAAAACCCTTTTCTGCCAGTGGAATAAGCTATTCCTGTCTGTTGTCAGCAGGCCTGGTCTCATGTAAATCAAGGCAAGGTCAAAAAATCCAAATCCCCACTAGTGACACCAGGCTCAAAGCCAAGTATTATTCCGCTGGCTCATCATTTCCAGTCCATCATTATTTGCTATAACTGGAGGGATAGAGGAGAACATGACTTGTGCTCCTGAACCCTTGACCAGTCGCCCCAAGGCTCTGAAGTCCTTCTTCATAGTCCTTAGAGAAGTTCTTCCTATTTTATCACTGCCTGAAACAACAAAAGAGGATAATAATCCAAGGGCCATATAAGCGAACGAAGCTATAACCTTTTTACATCTTTAACCTGGGACCCCAGGAGGCAGCAGATCTCCCTGTGTAGCAGGTCTGGTCTGCATATCAGACCTTCTGCTCCCTTCAGCAGTAAGTCACCAATGACAATGACCCATCTTTTATTCTTTACTGAGAAGGTTTTAATGCAGTGGGTAGTCTGATTAGACTTTGGTACGTCCAAGTAGGAAGAATCATCACCCTCACCAGTGTCTAGTTGTCCTCACAGAGCAGTGTATCTGTTCTGCAGGGGCAGCTGGGGAGGCAGGGGAACCACTGGGCAGGTGCACCTGCTACACTTGTAACGCCAAGCAGGGACCTTTTGCTATTGCCTCCTGTCCCCCAGTTCATCACCATAATTGTTAAGGGGAGGAGAGGAGAGGGGGTTCACTGTAGCAGAAACTCTGTCTGCCTGCTGGTCCCTTCCTATTACCCGCTCACAAGGTGGTAGGTGGTGATGTGCTTCTTGCAGAACCTCTGCTGGCTGCCTAAGCCTCAAGGCTGCTAGGGACTGGCTCCACCAATCTATCTCCCTCTCACACTCCCTAATGATCCTCAGTCTCTCCACCTCTTCCTTCAGGTCAGCCACTAGGCCGAGTAAATCATTCACCTGGCTGCATCTGACACAGGTGTTTTCTGTCACCCTGTACTGCAAGGGTCAGGCTCTAGCACTCACTCCAGCCAGAGACCTGCACATTCGCATGTTTGCATAGGACCTCTGTCTGGGTCTCCACACTTTTCTTGGCAACAGTCTTCCTTGTACATTTGTGTGGAGTCTCTGTCTGGGTCTCCACACTTTTCTTGGCAATAGCCTTCTGCCAGGGTGCAGCCCTGGCAAACCAGCAGGCTCACTGTTACTCTCTACAGTAGCTTCCTCTCTTGAAATTATAAGTTGTAAGAGGCAGAGTTCCCAAAGGAGAGGAGAGAAAGGAAGGAGAGGATCCTCCACTTCAACTGCCTGCACTAAGTACCAAGGCAGGTCCGTTTGCAGTCTCCCTAGGGCCTGCTTTTATAAAGTCGGGGGGGCGGCTGCCTCGGTGAGTGACTGCAAAATGGCGGCGAAGCCCAATTTAAAAGGCTCGCAGCCACTGCTGCTGCTGCTGGTTCTTCTTGTGCCTCGTCAGCCTCTCTCATGATGGCTGCCAGGTCCTGACGGCTCCCTTGAGTGGCCTTGATTCCCTGCTCCACTGCACAACATACCTGCCCTGGAGCCGATCTTTTCCTCAAAGCCTAGTCTGTGTCTCTGTGGAATGTCATTTTCCACTGGCTTTCTGCATAACATTTTGTCATTTGTATGTTCCTCTGAGACTCCCTCCCCAAGAGGTTTAATACCAGAAGCTTTCCGCAGAGCACATGCAGCCCACAGTACTTCCCTACAGGGCTGTCACCATCTCTGTGGTCTTGTATTTACACCAACTGCATTATATCTGTACAGAGTGTGTATGGAAAGCTGTCATCCACCTTGCAAAGTTGAAAATGTCAAGTGCAAGTCAGTACAGATCACCTCCTTCTCATCCCACAAGTTTCAAAAAAAGGAGCTCCCACTGCCAGAACAACAGGACTTCCAGAAATTCCTTCTGAAGGTGCAACTGGATGCTTTCTGCAGTGGGCTACTCAGACACAACTCTAAGGCTCCAAACTGGCTGCAAGTCTGGTGTTGGTATATCTATACCAAAGAACACCTTCCCTGAAGATGCTTACTGCACATGACAGCTGTCCCTAGGAATAAAATCCCATGGACGTGCCTGGGTGGGCAAGGAGGTGTCAGGTCCAGTAAGAAGATGGAACAGAAGAACTGAGACAGAGCATAATGAAGAAAAAAAGTTCCCCTTACTGCAGTTTGATTTATGCCTGGTTCCTGCTGACACGTGGTGGAAATCCTGAATCCCTTCAGCTTCCCACAGCAGACTTGAGTAGCACATATGGGGGACCAATGCCAGAACAGCCCTGAATTCAGAACAGTACAAGGCACAGTTAGTTGGCAACTCACAGATGGGCACAAAGTCATTCCTTCCCCACTTTTCCTGTTAGAGAAGGAGTTGAATCTGGACTTCCTGTGGTGTCACTGGACAGCTCATGCTCATATCATTCAGGTGTGCCTATTGCAGGAAACAGCTAGGCTTCCGTAACAGAAGTACACAGTAAGTATAAAGGCCTGCGTCTAAGACCATTAAATTCAATTGAATAGAGTGCTCTAATATGTGCTAATGGAAAATAGTGCTGGAAGGTTTATGACTAACAGTTCTAATAGCTGATCTTTACTGATGTCTTTTTTGTTAGGATGTTGCCTCTTTCCAAAAACTAACTGCAGTTCTTCAATAGACATGGCAATGTAAGTTTACACCATTGCATTTGCATCTTTTTATCAAAATGGTATAATCAAAACAATAGCTTTTAAACCTTGCTGAGGTGTCAGAGTACCTCTGGCAGAAGCTGTGTTAACCACTGAGAAGAAAGGATCTAGAAGAAAAACCTGACTTGGACAATGTATACAGATGGGACTCCTAGGTCTTTCACGAGCTGGAAGGAAGTCTTCCCAGCTTACATTTTTGAGACCTAAGTGTCTGCTTGCTTCCTGCTATTCTGAGCACTCTGTTGTTCTCTAGTCTTGCTGCAGGCCCCATATTCAGATCTCTCTCTTCTCCCCATCATTCTGGAAGTTACTTCATCATGTTCTTATCCTGTTTAATTGCTGCCAGATAAGGTCAAGTCTTCTCTTCAGAGCACCTCACCTGATCTGCACTGAAGTGGGCAGGACAGAGCTTTCCCATTTGTTCCTTAGTCACAGCCATTTAACAAAATACCACTCCAAAGATTGCAGAGCTGAAGAGGACTAATAAAAACCTGTTGTTAATCTGAACATATCAGTTTTTTCATAGGCATCCCCAGATTTCATCAGTTGGTTTTTCATCACCTGTTGTTTGTTTCTTGTCATATTCTACGATTATTTTTAGACTCCAAAGTGGATGTCCTGCACTGTAGTTCTTTTAGGCAGGGATTTGTTGGTTGACTTCCATTGAAAGAAACAGGAGTCCTAGAATTCAGAATAAGACATTAAACACTTATAATAAATAATATGAATTAATAAGTATCAAGGCAATAGTATTCATTCTTACACAGAGGGATGATCAGCTTCCATTATGAACAGAGATCCTGGAGTTAAATTTTACAAGTCCCTATTGCTCTACTTTCCTCTGAAGTTGGAGAGCACAGGGTTCTGCTTCTGGCTCTTGACGAAATTCTTGTCATCTGTTCAGAAAATTGTTTAAAATTAAGTAGATTTCCTCTACTGAGATGTTTCCCTGAGAAACTTCACAGCACAAAAAACTTTCTCCAAACTTTCCATACAATTCCTTAGTGCCCCAAACACTTTCAGATCTAAAGCCCCTCTTTGTAATTAAAGCCAAAACTCTCAAGGGTTGAAGGTTCAAAGTATTCCCTCGGGTCTGGCGATTGACATGATAGATATAGCTTTGTTTCAGTGGACTGAACCCAGCAAAAAACTTAATGAGGTACTAGAGCTGGAAGTCATGCCTATTTCTTCTGCTTGTTGCCAAAATATGTTGTTTAACACATAGATTTAGGAAATCGACTTAACATCCACAGAGTATATCTTGGGGATGAGAGTGATGGGATACGGCAAGTCTTCTGCTAAAGAAACTGTCAACATGCAACAAAATAGGTTGTCTCATAATGATGAAGTGCTCACAGAATGCAAGGCTAAAACACCCATGTTTCCTGTTAATAATGAAAGATGCTCAGTGTTGTTTTTTTTTACTGTTTGCTGTTAGTTTTTACAGTAATCTTAAAGAAAATTCCTGATGGGATTTGCAGCTTGCAAATGCTGTTCTCAGATATGCTGTTAATATTTATAGAACATGCCAAGAGGGACCTTTGTGCCTGTGGATCCTTAATGAACAGACTGACAACAAATGTGTAGCCTCATACCCCAGAGTAAAATAAGACCTCTCAGGAATGCTGGCATGAGACAAGGAGAAATGCCGTAACACTAATTCTCTGGTGCAAAGCTTCTCATCCGAACACTTCTGCTAAGAGGTGGCTGGGCACTGGACCCTGGAGCCTGGAGATGGTAAGGACACTTTCCACATAAAAAGTTCTCTTTATTCTATTGAAAGGTGGGTGATGTGTCAAATTAAATGGAATATGATGAAGGCTTTCTCTTTTCATTACTTAGCTTATCTAGTCTGGGTAATTGTTTGTGGTTTATCTGGATAAGACGTCCTTCAGGGATTTTAACTATCATTCCAGATAAGCAGTGCTAGAAAGGATAGAGCAGGAAAGAAGCTGGAGAGATTTATAGAGAACACCCAGTGATGAGCTCAACAAATGAAAGGATAACTAATCTGGTCATGTGAAGGGCACCTTGGGCCAGGTATTGGCTTGGCTATGGCAAAGACAAAATACATCCTAGGGTTAAGCGAGCTAACCTTTGTATCTGTTGCTGTTGAGAACTTCTTTGTACCTCAGGTTAGATGGGAATGGGCTGAGATGGCTTTACTATCTTCTAATCCTGTTCCTTTGTTAAGAGACTAATTTCTGCAACGCTTGATACAGTTGTATTTGACCTCACAGCAGGGGAAAGGGAAGTGACTTCAATGTGAGAAGTTCCGACAGTAGACTTTAAAACCAGGAATCTCTTTACTTTCCTCTAATAACACCTAAGTAGCTGCCAACAGTGTAAAATAGTCTTACAAAGAAAAGGGAAGATAGAGGGCAAAATTAGCTAGAGACAGGAAGGACATGGAACTTAATTTTGAAGAGGAACAGCTCTTGATTATGCATCAAATTTCTATGGTTACTTAAACTTCTCCTATCTCCACAGCAAATGTCAGTGAAAGATATCTGGGCAGTGGATCTTGGCCGAGAAGGTGACATTCAGAATGCCCTTTCCATCAGATGCCATAGCAGCCAAACAGCTCCAGTTACAGAGCAGGTGATTGGGGTGGACAGGCTCTGATGACAACGGAAAAGGAAGGAAAAGGCAAAAGAAGTTGGAGAATGGAATGAAAGGAGAAAAAATTAGGATAGCAATAAAAAAACTAAAATTACCAGACACTTGATTAATTGGTTTGTTTGTCAAATGAAAGTTACTTTTAAGAGAAGCAGAGAAAGAGGTTACACTATGGAGTTTTGTTTAGATTTTTTACAACTAACATCTTGTTGCTGTAAGTGGATGTTATGAATATACCCCAAAAAATGACCTGCTTTATTTATAAAAAATGAAAGGCTTTTGAACATAAAAACCATTAAACAAGGTATTCATGACAGCAGAAATAGTATGCAGTATTGTTATCACATGAGATGATTTCTACTGCTTATTCCTATATTCATTAATTACATTGAAAAAAAGAGGGTTCTCAAAACTTGTTTTCAATTTGGAGACTTATCCATAGCACAATACTTCTCACAGATGAAAGATTGTATTGGTGTTCATGTAAAATTAGCTTAATTGAATACTAACCTAATCAGCTAAAGTTGCAATGAACACTTCACTTGTTGACTGCTTTGCTAGGCAGCACAGGTGTATATCAGTTCCCTTCCAAATTGGTGTCTTCAGATCCATGGCAAGCCCCTCCAGTTGACCAGTATAATTCATGAGCAGGATGCCTTGTAGGGCCTCAGAGCTGTCCCATGACCTTGCATTGCTCTCTGCCTCATATATTTGATAAGCCTCCATTTTATCTCTTAGTACCCCAGTTCCAAACTCTCCTTGTGTACTGCGTTGTATTTCTCCAAGAAGTACTGCGCTGACCTCAGGAAACTACTGGCATGAAGTGGTTGTAGTGCCTGCTCTGCTTGAGGTGTAAAAGCAATGTTGTGAAACCTTAACAGTAAGACTCAGGTGCTAGTTGGTTTCCTCCTCTCCTCAGGTTCCTGACAGGAGCTTACAGTGTGACCTGTTAAATGTGGCTTTACTGACAGTGTCTGAAGGGGAATATTTTCAAGCATTTGCTCTGCTATCACCGGAACGCTGCTTTTGCACTCAGGAGCTCTCCTGCAGTCCATATATGACACAAGCTCTATATAAGCCCATCAGCTCCATCTATTTTAAGCTTTTCTCTGAGAGTTGTTTCTTTATGGCCATTACAGACCAAGGTTTTTCTCAGGACCTTTGCACTAGTACTGATCAGATGACAGACAGCTTGACTTTAAAAATAGGGCATCATTGCAAAGCAACCCTTGACACATAGCAGATAATCACAATTCAAGAAAAATAAATCCTTAGTTTCTTCCTGGTGTTCTACCTTTGCCCTAATAATGTAATAAATTGGATCATTAATTAACCACCATTGTAATTCAAGCACAGGAGAATATCATAAATAACAGAAATGTTGAATGGTTTGAAGGGAGCTTTTAAGATCACCTAGTCCTACATCCATATATAGGAAAAGAATAATATATCTAAAGATGGCTTTAGGAACAGCACACCTTGACTGAGATGCTTAGTTCAAACTGAAACTTAGAGCATGTTAAGGATCCCAAGAATAATAAATAAAATTTAAAAAAAATACATAAAACATTATATAAGAGTAATGTGAGTTTAAGTTACTATCAAATATGATAATTTTCAAGTAAGGCAGATTACATTTTTAAGGTATTTCTTATTTAAGGTAAATGCTATTATGATTCTATTTTTTTCAAAATATATTTTTCAATGTAAAGCTAGTGTTTTTCTCATATAATCACATAATTATCAATTATGTCACATAAATGTCAATCCAACACGCTGAAATATGAATTGTTTCCTATTGTAGAAACTTTCTCAGTTTCTAATAACAACACCCAAACACCAATACATGTAAAAAAATGCTAGGAAAAAAGCTAGGAACATGTTCAAAAATATCAAAATGTCCCTTTTTTATAGCTGTCATAAAATGTCAACTTGTGATATATTACAATTTTCTTTCCTTTCCCTTATAGTTTGGCAGCCATAAAACGTGCATTTCTCTGCCTCATCTTCCAAAGTGCTTTTTGCTCTTCATTAGATTTCCTTCTTAATTTGGAAAAATTCTACAGTTTACCAGAGCTACTTTTAATTCTGATACCATTTTGTTCTACCGGAGTGCTTAGATGCCCCTCTCACACAAGTTCACAACCCCTTAACAAAGTCTGCACTATAATAACCATCTTAGGTAATCAAACAGGTAAACAAGATCATTAATGTATGGTGAAAATGGCAGCTCATGTTGTTTCCAGGAGGATTTGCTCCATGATGTTACTTGGCACAAAGGTGAAACTGACTAGCCTGTAGTTCCCCAGGTCTTCCTTTATTCCCTTTTTTAAAAAGGGAGTTATGTTTCCCCTTTTTCAGTCAGTGGCAACTTCAACAGGCTGCCATTACGTCTTGAATATGATGAATATGCTTAGCAACTTCATCTGTCCAGTCCCTCAGGACCCTTGTATGCACATCACCAGGTCCCATGGACTTGTGTACCTTCAGGTTCCTTAGATGCTGTCAGACCTAATCTCCTTCAGTGAGCAGGTCTTCATTCTCCCAGTCCCTGTCTTTTGCCTTCTGCAATTTGAGCAGTGTGGTTACTATATATTAATACTATATATTAATATATTAGTCATTTGCTGGTGAAGAGTGAGGCAAAAAATCATTTAAAACCTAAGTCTTCTCCAAATGCTAGGTAACCAGGTCTCCTGTTTCTGTCCCATTCTGGACCAGAGACATAAAAACTCCTCCTTGGAGAAGGAATCCACACAGCCAAAACCACGAAGCACTGCTCACCTAAATAAGACGGGCACCTCTGCCGTGCTCCCACTTCAAACTGGCATTTGGGTCTTGGAACCCCCACCCCTGCCCCTGGAACCCATTGAGCCTAGGTGTCAGGTCCTCAACACCTGATTCTGCCCCACTGATGTTCTCCTATTGTGCCACTTGCTAGAGGAGAGACAGTCTGTGGTTCCAGTGTCTGTTAGTGATTGACCCTACCTCTCACAGCATCTCTGTCTCCCAGGGAGCTGGTCCTGCTCACAGGTCTCAGAGGGCAAGGGGAACCTCATACACAATTCTTCTCAACCCCCCTCACTGGGCTTCCTCTGCAAGACGAAGAAGAGGGAGATGAGAGACAGGCTGTCTTTTCCCGCTGGGGCCCTGTTCTGCTTTTGTGTGTGAACAGTGAAGGTCCAGGTCAGCTTTGGTTGAGTTCACAGTCACTTACTTCTACCGGGACAATTACTTTGATGATGTGTATTTTGATCCTAGAGTCAGCTTAAAGGTAGACCGTGGGAAACACTTGCTTACCCTTCAGGCTGCAAAGGGCTTTCTCTGTTGCCCTTTGTGGCCTAAGAGTCTAAGAGATCCTCACCTGTGGAGGCAAGATCCTCATGGCCATCCTAAGATGAGTGGGGCACTCCAGAGTCCTGAGCCTCCCCTGGTGCCTGCACTCTGAAGGTCCAGCCAGAACACAGCTGTCAAAAGAGGTGCAACAGTCGCAGCCCTCAGACTGTACAATCAGGTGTGTGTGTTGGAGTTGGCAGGTCTATCGGTGCTTTGTGTTGGCCTTTTGACAGTCACACACTTCAGAGCACCTACATGGAGGCTTTCTCAGCAGAGGGCCCTATGCAAACGAGGCTCCGCACAGCGACCAGTGGCTGCTACTGCCAGCCCAGGGTCCTTTGTATCAGCATTAACGAGCCACAAATTTCTAGGCCTTCTTTGGCCCATTCCACCTGCCTTTGACCTGTTCCAGTGAACACAAAATATAGATAGACACTAGATAAGTTGACCTAACTAGTTAAATTTCATCCCATTTGGTTGGGTTTGGCGATAACACGTAGGTCAGCAAGTTTCACCAGCTTTAAATGCATGCCATTTTAAGCGAGTCCTAGCTGCTGTTTTGTAGCAGGGAAGGCACCCAGTGGAAGGACCACCTCTGAGGCTCCATGCTGCCACCCGCTGGCAATTCGTGCTTTCAGCACAAATTCTGCTCTGAGCACAAATAGATGAGGTCAGGTGTTGCCTGTCTGAGTTCCCTGTGACTGACAGGAGGCTGCTGGAGTCCAGTGCTGAGAGGAAAGCTGATGGGGCCTGTGTCCTTCATGCAACAGGCCAGGTGGAAATGGGACAGGCACAGCCACCCTCCCAACTGATGTCTGCCTTGACTTCCTCTAATTGATTTCCCGTGGCGACTGTACTGTACTGGGATGCCTCCTTTCCTGAGCTCTCCAAAGAGCTAGTGAAGGCAGGCTGCAGGCAGAGTGGGGACTCCATAACCAGCATGTTATAGCCACTGACTTGGCCAGAGGTTCTTCTGCAGTCCCCATACTGCAATGGGATTCCTTGAAGGATCTCCGTTGAGCAGCCCTGCTACTTTCCCTCAGTGAGTGCTGCAAAAGCACAGTCTGAGCAAGGGGAAGAGTCTTTCTGGAAGCTTCTGAAGGTTGGAGTAAGTCCTGCCTCTGGCTTCATCCTCGCCACAGAGGGAGGCAGTTGTAAAATTGTACGCTTTCAGGGCTACATACCATCTTTTCATTTGTTGATGTCCAAGGGAAGGGATGTCCCCACCCACCCCAAACAGACCGCTGAAGCACCTGTGCAGCTGCCATGTTCCCAATGGGACAGCGTGTCCCAGGAGAGCAGAGTGAGCACCCAGGCACTGGTTTCACTCACTGTCATTCCACTGGCTTCAGAGGGGTCACTCTTGATTTATACTCTTACAAGTGGGAGCACACTCAGGCCTGTTTCTGATTTTTCACATTTCAGCTGACAAAGGAGCTGTGCCGGAGCAGGCCTTTCTGGGATAAGAATAGCATCTGCCATCTTAGGACACAGCACAGTTGTCCAGCTCCTACATGGCAACGCATTGCAGTGAGATATAGAAGGCAAGCTACCCGCTGAGGAATGTCTTCAAGCGCTATTAGTGGAAGCATATCATCTACACAAGCAGGCATGGCTTCACACAGGAGTCTTGCAAGAGGCAGCTATTTTTAGCTTTTGACACTGCCGATGAAGGGAGACAAATGGCAAAGTGATCCTCCTGGCACAGGCAACCTCCAGAGCTCTCTGAGCAAGCCCCTTCTGGGAATGACTCTTGTCAAGGCTGCAGGGCCTGAGGGTGCAGGAGATGGGGAGTGCTGGTGCACTCCCAGGAGGGAGCTGTGAATTTGCTGGGGACACGAGGCCTCGGTCCCACCAGCACTGCCCAGCTGCACTTACAGCAAGTTGTCCCTGAGGGCGTGCACCTGTCCCTGAGCTTAGGACATTCCGCTGCCTGATTTATCTCCAACCACATCCCTGAGCGCTAGGGAGAGAACAGGGGGCATGGAACTTTGTGTAAGTGAAGGTTACGGTAGCTCAGAAGAGAACAGACACAGTTATGATCTGAGAGTTGCTTCATCTTCAGTGAATCGCTCGCACTTTCCTATCAGTACCTCTTGTAACATTTTCTTTTGTACAAGTCATCAAAGAAACTTTTCCAGATGCCACGCTTACCAGTGTGTCCAGGAGTCATCCGTCGGCTCACTCTTCTTCTTGGCTGCTGTCTTCCCTATGGCTGGCTTTTGCTGGCTACCTTGTTTTGTTCTGATGTCATGACACATCCTTGAGCTCCCACAGTGGAGCCAATGCAAAGCAAAGGAGAGTGCAGGGTCTGAAAAGTAGGTTTTCAAAGAGTCTCAGAATTTTATGCTTGTACAGATTAGCCCTGCCATTACAGCTAACAGAAATGCTCATGCAATGTGGTGTGCCATCTAGACTCTACCCATCCCTACCTGAAGCTTTGGAGAAGCCTGCAGGTGTGTGTGGACAGGGATTCTAGAGCCACACAAGAGGAGCACTGAGCTGAGATATGTTTGGACAGTCCAGGCTCACCACAGAGACCCCATCCATGATGGCAGAGCCAGGCACTCTGTCAGGCACAGAGCAAGACTGCAGAGGATGAGGAGGCATGAGAAAGATTGAAGTCTGCTAGGAAGCCACGGGGAAAAAGTATGCAGTGTCTTGAGAAGGGAGAACTAGTCTGGCATCTCTGCAAAGTATTGGGTAGCTTTCTTAAGGTCCTTGTGATTGAAAACCTAAAGAACCATCTCCCATCTCCCCTTGCTCTCTCAGACAGTAGTGACAGCAGTGGCAGAGGTTCTGCTCACCAGTCCTCCCTAGTGACACTGGAAGCAAGCTAGGCTTCCTTGCAAGAGCTGGTGTGTTGGTGAGGCTGCACTTGGGAGCCAGGTTGGGTGGATATTCGTCCATCCATTGGATAATGCTGTCACAGACATACAGCTGTCGGTTGAAACTTCCCAGTGGTGTGAGTGCCTGCTTGGAGGCAGAACCCCCTGTATGGACTTCTAAAGCTTGGACCAAGAGGCCAGTCTCAGTCCTTATCACTTCCCATCACCCTTAAGGAGCTCCAGTGGCAAGCTCTCCATTGTAAATATCGTAAGCCAATCAGGGTTGAAAGCATTCAGGGGCTACCCGCTTGGGCACAATTGTTTTCTGCACAGCTTCCATCCCTTCAGCCCACAGCACCAGCCTCACCCCCATCCTTTCTCACCTTTTAGGCTTAGTGATACATGGAGGATCCACCTCTGCTTTTGAGCAGCAGCCCTTGTACAGTAGACAGAGGTGGAAGCACATGGACCCTCGCGAAACATCAACACATACATTGTCCTCTGCTCCTGCATCGGCTTCTTGCTTCCCTTTAGTGCCAGCTGAACCTCACTCCTCAGTTACTGCTAATGTCTTTCTCATCCACTCTGCATCAGTCCACACCAAGGGCTCCTGCAGTCGGGAGTCAGTCAAGGTAATGGGCTGCGAACACTTCAGACAGGGGCAGTGTGGCAACAGCGGGTGCAATTGTGCAAATTTCTACTCCTTAAAGGATCACCAAATTAACTTAGTAGTCCTCAGTTACTACTAACCTGTCTTTGATTCACAGTACAGCCCTGCAGAGCCTTCTGACAGAATCCTCCAGGGTTGTGTGGTCTTCCTGAAAACAAGGGACAAAATTTGCTTGGAAGTACAGAACTGTCAGTTATGTGAAAGCATTTGTTTAGGCAGACATCTGTGTGCATGCCTTTAACGTACCATCGCAGCCTCCACGTGCCTTTTCAGCCAAGGCCTAACGTTTCAGAATGCTCCAGCTGAGATGACTGATAGAGCACATGAGACTGTACGTGCAGCTGTACATGCCCAGCGGTCCTCTTCTATTCAGATCAGGGTCTGAATGGAAGAAAAATTATTTGCCAATTTCCCCCTTCCCTTCTGACTCACATTGACCAAAATATTGCCAGCTTAGCACGTATTTAGGCTGAAGGGGAGCTTCAGGTATCTGAGGAAATAATGGAGGAATACAGCCATCAGCTTTCTTCTTTTCCCTTGCCTGTGGACTTGCCACACACGGCCTGACCTTTGAGGTGACATGCTGAGGAGGAGCATTCTTGCCACACAGTGTAAGGGAAATCAGCCCTGAGGAGGCCTCTTTCCACCCGATTGGCCCCTGGCAGGGCTCAGCATTTTGCCACACTGCAGAGAAACTATGAGCAGGTGGTGACAGCAGCTGAGCAAATCTAGAGTAAGAGAAATTGCACAATTTAGAGGCACCATGGAAGAGTCATTACAGTGTGACAATTTCAGTGTCTGCTGAAAATTGTCTCTGCTGAGGAAATGTCTGTCCCATTGTAGTGTGATGCACTGTGACATCTGATAGCTTACTCAGAGTCTGGTGGTTAGGATTTGTGATTGCCAAGATCAGAAACAAAAGCAGGCGAAGCAAAGAGGAAAGGGATCGCTCCCTCTTGCAACTCACGTGGGCTGTAAGCTGTGCTGAAAGGACAGTAGCAGAAACATGAAGAATATGTAAGGGCAAGAGCAGTGCTTGAAGCTTGAAAGCATCTGTAGCAGATTCACCAAAATCCTAAGCTTATTCAGGAATAAAAAACAAAGAAGCCACTGTTCATAGTGTCTGTGCAAATTAATCTACGGTCTTTATTCTCTAGACATTGACATGGTTACAAATACATTGCAAAACAAAGCAACAGAGGGTTCACATTTTGTGCACCCCTCAGGCCACTTTGCTGCCACGTGACATCTTCACTCTTCCTCTTCTATCTTCTTACTGTGAAACTCCCTGCTTTTCACTCGTAGTTTGTTGACCTGTGACTCTGCAATATCAGCCCGCTCCTCGGCTTCCTCAAGCTCGTGCTGGATCTTGCGGAATTTGGAGAGGTTGACATTGGACAGCTCCTCCTGTGTGGGGAGAGGGAGTTGGTGGTGAGGAGCCTGGGGCAGGAGTTTCACTCCTCATGTGCCTGGGCTTCGAAGGGCTCTGGTGATTACGCAGAGAAAGCTCAGGCCTCCTGTCTCCTGTTTACCACCGCTGACCCAGAATCCTCTCAAAGACATCATCATCCTCCCTTATTGAGGACCTCAGTGTGACAAACTGCCGTGTCACTCTTGAGGATCAATTTTGTCACGTGGTCTTCTCATTTTGTGTGCTTATTCTCCCACTACTCGGTGCCCAATTTTCCATGTGGTTTATTAGGTTGAGAAAGACTCAGAAACCCTGTGCTGTTACCAGCGTCAGAGATTCATGAGCTTCTCAGTCAATGGACTGAGAATTTTGGGAATTTTGGTCTGACTTCCTGAATCAAACAGGTGGCAGGATAACCCTTGGTTCATCCCTGAGTGCAGCATGCCCAGAAGAAGGCGAGGCCTGCTGACACGGGAATGAACCACATGGTCAAGACTGTTGTGTCTTTGGAGTTACTTTCATGCCTCTTTCCTTGTATTCGTGCTCATCTCAATGAGTGTGCTGCTCCAACGGAAGGGTGCACATGGCCATTCTCCAAGCAATACTTACAGCCTCCTCAGCTTGTCTCTTGTAGGATTTCACCTTCATCTGCAGCTTGTCCACCAGATCCTGGAGCCTGAGAATGTTCTTCCGGTCTTCCTCAGACTACAGTGGTTGGTAAGAAGGAAAGACAGAGAGTTGGTTTCCCCACACCTCCAGAAAACATGTCCTCTTGGAGTTCATGGGAAAATGCTTTGGCTTTCTGTGAGAAGGGTGTGTCAGCACAAAGATGCCTCTTGCCTTACCTGGTAGGTCAGCTCCTTCACCCTCCTCTCGTACTTGCGCACACCCTTCACGGCTTCAGCACTGCGCTTCTGCTCAGCATCTACCTCCCCTTCCAGCTCCCGCACCTGCAATGAGAAGCTCATGTTTGGAGATTTCCAGGTGGCTCCCTTCATGACATGCTCCCTTGTGCACAAATACCAGCCCTACGCACCCTGGCCTCCAGCTTCTGGATTTGCTTCTTGCCTCCCTTCAGTGCCAGCTGCTCAGCCTCATCCAGACGGTGCTGCAAGTCTTTCACCGTCTGGTCCAGGTTCTTCTTCATTCTCTCTAGGTGGGCACTGGTGTCCTGCTCCTTCTTCAGCTCTTCCGCCATCATGGCCGCCTGGAGAGGCAAAGCAGCAAAGCCAAGGTGGGGCCAAAGATATTTTGGGAAGAATGCATCCATCACCCTCAGTGACAGAGTTCCCCAACTCACATCTGTGATGGCCTTCTTGGCCTTCTCTTCAGCATTGCGGGCTTCCTGGATGGTGTCTTCCATTTCACTCTGAATTTGGGCAATGTCTGTTTCCAGCTTCTTCTTGGTGTTGATCAAGCTGGTGTTCTGTGCAAACAGAGATTGTAAGACTTGTATTCTGAGGCCTGAAATACCAAAGCTACAGCCTGAGCCAACTCTTTCCTCTTCAACCTTTAAATTCAGTGTTTGGAATTCTTTATTAGAGAATTGTTTACCAAATATCAGTGGTGCACTTAGGTGATGGGCTGTGACCCTGTTTCCATTGTGGACAGCAGTATAGAGGCCATTGTAGACCATTGTCCCGCGTCACTCTCTACTACTATAACAGTCATCTGTGTTAAATGTCTAAACAACTGGTTTGGGCAACAAAGCCTTTACCTGGGTATGGAGGAGCTGCACACGCTCGCTTGCATCCAGAAGCTCCTGCTCAGCCACTTTCCTTGACCGCTCCGTCTGCTCCAGGGCTGCCCGCAGCTCCTCAATCTCAGCCTGTAAGAGGTTTGCTCTGCGTTCCACCATGGCCACCTGCTCCTTCAGGTCTTCCTGCGTCCTGAGTGCATCATCCAAATGTATCTGGGTATCCTGTAAAAGAGGCAAGAGAAATGACAAGGCAGCACAGCACACTAGGGTGCCAAAAATGTTAGAGAAGCCTTTCTTGTATGTGTAGCTTTGCTGAATTGACCTTGAGCACTGCCTGTGTGTTTCTCAGGTTCTTTTGTGCCTCTGCAGCCACACGGTTGGCATGGCTCAGCTGGATCTCCATTTCATTCAGGTCTCCCTCCATCTTCTTCTTCAGCCGCAGGGCTTCGTTCCTGCTCCTGATCTCAGCATCCAGACTGCTCTGCAAGGACTCCACAATTCTGAGGTGATTTCTCTTCAGCTGGTCGATTTCCTCATCTTTCTCTGCGATCTTCCTGTCAATCTCAGACTTGACCTGGTTGAGCTCCAGCTGGAGGCGCAGGATTTTCCCCTCTTCATGTTCTAGGGAGGCCTGGGCAAATGGTCACAAACATGTATAACATGGGTAGAGCTACTTCTTGTTTGCTTGATAATTACAGAATTTTTCAGAGAACCTGGTGTGGATGTGCTCCACAGCTAGAACAGAAGGGGGACCGTCCACTACTTAGCCACGTTTCCCCACTGCTAACGTTTCTAGTGTGGACAGCAGTGACTATGGGCACATACCTCAGCTTCCTCCAAGGCAGCCTGGATTTCAGATTTCTCCTGCTCAATCTGCTTCTTGACTTTCTCCAGCTCGTGGATCGCCTTTCCTCCCTCTGCAATTTGCTCCGTGAGGTCAGAAATCTCCTCTGTAAGGAAGGGTGAAACAAGGCATGGTCAGACATAGGGCATAAAGGGAAAGGCCCTGACGCACCAGGCTGACAGGTCTCTTCTCATCACTGCGGGCACTCACGTGTGTGGAGTGGTGGGTAGACAAGCTTGGGGGAAAGCCTGGCCAGCAGCAGAGGGCTAGGGACTTACGCTGCAAGTTCTTGTTCTCACGCTTCAGCGTTTCCAGGTGGTCCAAGGACTCCTCATAGGCATTCTTCATCTTAAACAGCTCCGTGCTGAGAGAGCGAGACTCCTTCTGGGAAGCTTCCAGCTCAGCCTGTGTTTCCTCGTACTTCTGCTTCCACTCTGCCAGGATCTGAGGAGCAACAGAGTGTGAGTATGGATGTGGCAATTGTGAGGAGATGCCCTGCCCGTGAAGCACAGGGCCAGAGGCCAGAATACCTTGTCAAAGTTCTTCTGCTTCTTGTCCAGAGCTGCGCAGGCAGCATTTGCTCGCTCTACGTCAATCATCAGGTCTTCCACCTCGTTCTGCAGCCTCTGCTTTGTCTTTTCCAGGGAAGCACATTTGGCGTTGACAGCTTCAACGTGTTCCTCTGCATCCTGCAGGCGCTGTGCCAGCTTCTTCCTGGGAGGTAATAAAAAGCTCGTAGTTAGTGATCAAAGAGGAATGAGTATGCTCTTTACAATTGCACGCTTAGTCATTTTGCAGTCTGTGGACTCCAATCCACAAGGTCCATAGATAAAGTTTACCACATCTGTCATCCTTCCCTAAAGCAACCCCATGACTTATTTCTTTGAATATCTTGCTCTTTGTTTCCAAGGTCCTTTCTGAATTTTTATTGCCCCTCCTGCTTGTTTGCATCCTGTCACCACCTACTTGGCCTCCTCCAGCTCTTCTGTGCGCTGAATAGCGTCTGTCTCATATTTGGTTCTCCACTGGGCCACTTCGCTGTTGGCTTTGGACAGGGCACGCTGCAGCTCACCCTTGGCTTCCTGCTCCTCCTCATATTGTTCCCGGAGCAAGTCACAGTCGTGACGAGCAGACTGCAAGCCATGGGCCAGGGCATTCTTAGCCTGTGAAGATAATTAGATTGGGACAATGACTACCTGTGATACAGTGTAATTGTAATAAATGGAAAATTACTGAATGCAGTTTGAATTCAAAAGTCAAAGTCATCCCAGTGAGAAAAGGTACTTGTAAAATATAGATTGAAAAGGATCTTAAGGGTTCATTTATCAGAATTTCTAATATTACCTCACTAGATATGGTGAGTAAATTCCAAATGACAAATATAGTGCTGGGAATTATTGAATCCTTTAAAATCTGTTATAAATATCATACTGCATTTGAGAAAAACAGGATTAGAAACTCAGTTTTCATAGCTATGTCTCAGCCTTGCTTATACATCATTGTTAATCCTAGTGAAGACCTAATGATGTTCCTTCTTTCTCAGTATCCAGGCTGGACATTATGCCTTCCTTTCCTTTCTTCCCATACTAGAGAGGAAAATGTCAAGATTGTCCAGCTAGTTTGTAATCTGGAAAATTAACATGATATCCTGTTTCTTTGTAAGATCAAGAAATTTCTAAATCAACAAACAAACAAAAAAACCACCATGATCTGGATCAAAAATCTACCTTACTACAGCAAGTAACTACCTTTATTTCTTCCTCTAGATGTCTCTTTAATTCTTCAATCTGTTGAGTAAATGCCTGCTTGCCTCTTGATAGCTGAGATATTAAAGCATCTTTTTCTTCCACTTGGCGTGAATATTCCCCTGAGAACATTTACATATAGACTATAATTTAAAAAGCAACACTAAAACAAGGTGTCTCAATATCACTGCATATCAGCTTAGAGAGGATAGGCCAATCTGAATAAAACATCTTTTTCTTTGCAGCATTGGTTTCATTTTTATTTATTTGTTTATTTATTCACATTCCATAGGAGTGTGGGGGTACTTCACCTGCTTCCGTCTGAAGACGAGCTCTTTGAGTGTTAAGGTCATTGATCATGCGCTGATGCTCCTCCTCCTTTGTCTTGATCTCACTCAGCTGGTCTTCTAGAGTACGACACATTTTCTCCAGGTTTGCCTGTGCAGATGATGAGGTATGAAAGACGATAAGTATGTAGACTCCTCCTCATTCGGAACAACAGGATTCTCAAAAGAAAATTGCAGCCAAAAGTAAAAGCTATATCATGCTCATTGTTGCCCTCAGATTAGAAATACAGTCCTATACACAGACTTATATGCAACCTGGCCATATTTTGAAAAAGATATAATTCCACAATATTTATTTTCCAGTAGTCTACAATATGTTCTGTACCTTGGCTTTGGAGACAGACTCCATGTTACTGGCCAAGTCATCTATCTCCATCTTCAGCTCACTCTTCTCCTTCTCCAGCTTCTGCTTGACTCGTTGCAGGTTGTCGATCTGCTCCCCAAGCTCAGCTGTGCTGTCTGCGTGCTTCTTCCGCAGGGCGGCAGCTGTGGCTTCGTGCTGCAGTGTGGCCTCTTCGAGGTCGCGGCGCATCTTCTGAAATTCTGCCTCACGCTTCTTGTTCATATCGATCTGAGCTGCCGTAGCCCCTCCAGCTTCTTCCAGGCGCTCGCTGATCTCCTCCAGCTCTCTGGAGAGGTCAGCACGGTGCTTCTCTGCTTTTGCCCGAGAGGTTCGCTCTGCCTCAATTTCCTCCTCCAGTTCCTCGATACGGGCCTGGGGAAAATGCGAGACCCTTCACACCCATGCCTTCCTTGTACTGATGTCCTTCTGAAGGGTGGAGGGGAAGGACCAGAGACTTGCCTGCAGCTCCTTGATCTTCTTCTGTAATTGCATACCCAGGGCTTGCTCATCTTCAATTTTGCTCTGGATCTGGCTGATTTCAAAGTCTTTCCTTTGCACAAAGCATACAGTATCACACTCTTAACATCTGAATAAAACTACCTAATAAATGCACCTGACCTGCACTCAGGTGTCCCACAACCACACTTACTTCTTCAGTTTCTCATCCAGCTGCTGCTTATCATTTTCCAAATCCATTATGCTATCGTGGGCCAGCTTCAGGTCTCCCTCAAGTTTCCTCTTAGCCCTTTCAAGGTCCATGCGCAGTTTCTTCTCTTGCTCCAGGGACCCTTCCAGCTAAACACAACAACACCATTAATGCCAGGCAGGTTGAACTCCATACCTGTCCTGTCTCGCTGGAGGCACATGTGCTTACATCATCCACTTGCTGCTCCAGCTTGGTTTTTGCTTTGGTCAATGTATTGACTTTGTCCTCTTCAGCCTGCAGGTCGTCCAGTGTCTGCTGGTGGGCCTCTTGGAGGGCTTTCTTCTCTTTTGTCAGTTTCACAATGGTCTCATCCAGAGCTGCCATCTCCTCTGTAAGGTTTTTCACCTTTGACAAGAAGGGAGCAAGCGTAGATAAAAAATGTGGTTTAAAACTTCATGCTGTGTAACAGACTACAATTCTTTCTCGAGTGTGAGTGATGTCTTCTGAGTCTTACCTTGTTTTCGGTAGCATGTTTTTCTTTCTCAACCTTGGCCAAGGTTAACTCCAGGTCATCAATGTCTTTCTTCAGCTCTGAACATTCATCCTCCAGTTTCCTCTTCTTGGCTGTCAGCTCAGCATTAATTTCCTCCTCATCCTCAGCCCTCTCAGTCACCTCCTTTACTTTGGCTTCCAGCTGGATTTTGGTTTTGATGAGCTGGTCACACCTTTCCTCAGCATCAGCCAAGCTGTCTGCTTCCTGATGGGAAGAGACAGATTTTCTTGGTTTATATTATAAAGTTTTCAAAGTATCTGTTAAAATGCAGACTGAAATTTTCCTGCAATCAAGCAACTCATTAACCTTGAGAGGATTTTTTTTCTGGGAAGGGCTATACTGTTTCTCTCTGGAAATAATATGGCTTCCTAATTTTGTTTTTCCTCTCCTAAATGTCTTGAATGTAATAGGTGTGTGAAATTTACTGTCACCTACCAAGAGCGGAAAGGGGTTACAGACATTTTTCTTCAGAAATGCAGTATTCAATACCTTCCTTGTAACTGAATCCTGCTGAACACCTTATTATATGGGGAGTAATGGCTTTGATAGTCTCAGGAACAGTTTAATGGATAAAGATGGTTCTTTCTCTAAATTTAATATTTTAGATAATAAAGACTGCTCCTTTTGCAAGTGGTCTCTCACTATTGCATATCATCTACCTATTTCTCACCTTCCCTCAGTATATCTGGTTTCACACATGACAATACCAGGTAATCACTATATCTTCTTACTCTGGTGGGCTTTTTGGTATCGTGAATGTGCTTTTTCCTAAATAAGTATGATAGGAAAATATAGGAAAATAGAATGGGATATTTATTTTTCTTCACATACTGGATAAAAGAGGTAACAAAGGTTTCCCATTTTCTATGGAATGCTCAAGTAACTGGGTAATTAAGTACTGTCTATTGTTTTTAGTTTCTAGTCTGTGTGATCTAATGAGTAATTTAAGATGATTTTTAAAGTGATACTTGAATACCAAGTACTTTTGTGATTATTTTTAAGTAACATTCTATTTTGTGAAGTGTTGTGTGTCTACAGGGTGCTGTTTAAAATAAGTTACCATACAACCCATACCAGAAAATCCAAGTTAAAGTTGAAAACACTGCAATGTTCAAAAAAAAATTATTTTTCATTATAAATTTAATTTATGAAATTGATTCATAATAGTTAAGTCTAAAGCATAAAGAGCTCTTTTGTTTAATTAACAGTGGAGGGAAGAAGAAACACCCCTGCTTGGTGTGACTATTTTTCAGAAACAGGAACTGTGTTTCTGTATCTTCTCAGCCTAGAAAAATTTTTGAAGATGTATTTCCCAGTTTCTGAGTAAATGATAACCTTTAGTTATTAAGAAAATGGTGGATGTATTTTCCTGCAACTGAATTTACACTAGTTTCAACTCTGGCTTGCATTTACCCTCCAGAATGAATTCTTTTGCACCTTGGTGCTATGGAGATAGTTTTGCCCCTGCAGAACTCATAGAATCATAGAATATTTTGGGCTGAAAAGGACTTTAAATATCATCCAGTTCCAACCCCCTGCCATGGGAAGGGACACCTTCCCCTAGACCAGGTTGCGCAAAGCCAATCTGGCCTTGAACACTTCCAGGGGAAATCACCTGCTCAGGGGAATTTAGGGTTCAGGCATAACTCTGAGTATTTCATGTTCCCTAGCTGTAGATGTCTTATTCATCTGAAAGCAAAAGCACTGACTCCAATTTGATGTTCCCTCTCTTTGCACTGACTTTTGGCAGTGCTTACTATATAACTTGCAGACACCTGATTCTTCAACTTTGCATTTCTGAATTTTGCTCTTCTATAATCTGACCTTTTGCTTGGTAAAGAACAATCTGAATGTACAAAATCATTTTCTCAACGATAAACGAATGTTGATAAACTCACAGCCTGCACTTGGAGCTGCAGATCATTTTTCTCCTGCACAAGCTTCACCATTTTCTCCTCCAACTCCTTCCTCTTTGCCTCAGACTTTGCAAGTTCTTCCTTGGTTTTCTCAAATTCTTCCTTCATGTTGGCCATCTCCTTCTCAGATTCTGCACTCTTCAGCAAGGGCTTGATTTTAAAGAACAGCTTCATCCAGGGCCAGTGCTTGACATTCATGAATGCACGAATGTTGTACTGGATGCAGAAGATGGACTCCCTGAAGCGTAATTAAAATGTACATAGATTATTTTGAATGTGATGATTGATGACACTTTCCCCACACAGGAAAATGACTCTAACTGAAGATGAGCAATGTCTACCTCCTCTCCACCATTCTCTGGTACTCCACTCTCATCAGGAAGCCCCTGCACCTGGCCTGTGTGCGAGTGATGAGCTGTGCCAGCTTCTCATCCCTCATTTCCTCCAGGAGTCCCAGCAGCCCAGCTTTGAAGAACACCTTGAGAAAGGGAATGTTGCAACACATCACTGCCAGGTAGAACAAAGCAAAGGCACATAGTGATTGAGTCAGGAAGAGTTTGTACCTTGGTGTGACCAAATTTGTACTGGGTGTGATCCACATCAATAGATGCAAGGAGTTTCTCGGAAGCTTTCTTGCTATCAATGAACTGTCCCTCTGGTATGGCACTGGCATTAAGCACCTTGTATCTGCATTAAAAACAGATAAGGATGTATTCAACAAGCAGACTACTGTTTTTATTGAATGCCTTGATATTTTTATGGAAGAAATGATAGTTTTATAGAAACTATTTTAATGCTAATGAGCTGTCACTCCTTCATTTGGATGAAACAGCATGTATGCATGTATACTAGTAAAGCTGATGTTTATGGAAATACATCCATTCCATTAGTCTTCTTGTTGAAAAAAATAAAGAACTGGATAGTGTAAGTTTTAATTGGTTGGATGTACAAGGTGCTCAGCACAGATAAAATTAGTAGGAAAAATGAGCCTTCTTACCTCTGTTTAAAGTCTGCATAGAGGACTCTGCTGGGGAAACCTTTCCTGCAAATTCTGATCCCTTCCAGCACACCGTTACACCGCAGTTGGTGCAGTACTAGTTCATGCTCCATGGCACCTAAAAATTCATTGCACAAGTGAATACCATTTTTCAGCACAGAGAAGAATGGCTATTTCAGAGGAAAATCTATTTTTACTTGAGCTTCTTACCAGGTGTTTTCGTTTCATTTGGGATAATGCAGCGGACAAAATGGGGGTGAGTACTCCGTAGATTGGTCATGAGCTTGTTTAAGTTCTCCTAGAGGGATCAGTAAATAATGTGTGTTTGAATGTCTGGTGTTCAATGCATCAAACACATGGCAATAAGTTTATAACTTATCAAGATTAGCTAGGTTTCAGAACACTTAGGTAAAGCCACAGAAATCAAAGATTTATTCTATTTGTAGATATTGAATATGATTATTAAAGACTGAAAGACTGTGCTAAAATAAATAGCTTAAAGGTCTTTCATGTTCTACCTACTAAAGTCAATCTATTTGAGTAAAAATCTGTTTTGTTATGGTTTGGCTTGGTTTTTGAATAAGTCAAGTAACTTATTGGAGAATACTTCTAAGGAGACATTCAATTCACCAAAATACCAGGCTCATAGGAATGCAAGGATACTAAAATTATAGCTGAAGACTGACCCAAAAAAGGTAGAAAACTAAAGATCTATTATCATCTTCTCCAAACATTAATAAATATTAAAAAAGAAAATATATCGATTTTCAATATAATTAAAACCTGATTACTTATTCCAGAGAAGTACATATAAACAATTGATTTAAGATAAATTAGAAAATGATCTTAAAAAACAGGTCATGAGATTTCCAAATAATGTTATCAACTTCACAGTAATACAAAAGTAGCCATTTCATATTTAATATTACCTTTCTCCCTTTCTTCATATTACAAAGAGATAAGGAAAAAAGTACTATACCCGGAAAAGAGCTGAAACAGTCTGGAAGGAAGAACCCTTCTTCTTGCCACCCTTCTTACCACCACCACCAGCCTCTGCAAATGAAAGAAAAATACTGTTAAATATGGATGCCACATAATGGAGAGTGCAGAACATAAATAGCATTAAATGTTTAGTATTTTCTTCTTTAATTCCCTTTGAATGTGACTAAAATACAGAATTTACAGAACTGACCTGCATCTGCTCCACCATAGTTAGCAAAGAGTAAGGCCAGTGTCTTCACTGATGATTTCTGGTACAACCCAATGACAGTTTCATTCAGGGGGTCCTTGTTCTTCTCAAGCCAGCCAGTGATGTTGTAGTCCACTGTGCCAGCATAGTGCACCAGGGAGAAGTGGGCCTCGGCCTTGCCTTTGGCAGGCTTGGGCTTCTGGAAATTGCTGGACTTGCCCAGATGCTGGTCATAGAGCTTGTTCTTGAAAGAGGTGTCAGTTGCCTTGGGGAACATGCACTCCTCTTCCAGAATGGAAAAGATGCCCATGGGCTGGAAGATTTTACAACAAAGAGGAGGAAGAAAGAGAAGAGAAGACATCACTTGATTAAAAAGAGGGTAGAGTCAAAAGAGAAGTTTGATTCTGTGCCTTTCATGACCTTAATCAGAGAAAATTAAGCAAGGCTTGTCTTTTTTTCAGCATTTTTGTAAACGTCTTTGCTTACAGAAAAAATGGTAAATACAACATTGCTAAATACCATATTCCCCATAGAATGTCTTTACTGGTAGCTACATGACCGTATTTATTTAACTTTATTTTGTAATCTGGAAGTACTTTCAGGAAAAGTTCTGAAATCTCAGTGGGGTCTTTAAAAACACTTCTACCCTATTGCCACTTTCACAGGGTATGTATTTGAAAACCAAACCAAAACAAAACAAAAAAAACGTGGAAGATCCAGCATTAATGCACATAAGCAGGAAGGATACCTTCTCAATCAGCTCAATACAGGCAGCCAGGTCCATCCCAAAGTCAATGAATGTCCATTCAATCCCTTCCTTCTTGTACTCCTCCTGCTCCAGCACAAACATGTGGTGGTTGAAGAACTGCTGCAGTTTCTCATTGGTGAAGTTGATGCACAGCTGCTCAAAGCTGTTGAACTGTCAAATGCAAAAAAAAAAAAAAAAAAAAAAAGAAGGGATACAAAATGTTCTTCATGGGTGATAGTTTAAGTACAAGGTCTCTTCCTGTTTGCTTTCCCTTTGTTCTCTTGTTGGAAAAACTTTGCATTTAGCAAATTCAGTGTAATTAGGTTATTGGGGGAGGAAGGGGTGAGAATTTCAGTTCAGCGAGTAATTGTAGGAGGATAATAACTTTTCTCAATTGTGGCTCAGAAGTCCCTTTACTCTCAACTGTCCTATTAAGAAACTGCTAGAAAAAACATCCTTACATCAAAGATCTCAAAGCCAGCAATGTCCAAGACACCAATGAAGTACTGCCTGGGCTGCTTTGTATCCAGCTGCTGGTTGATACGAATAACCATCCACAAGAACATCTTCTCATAGACAGCCTTTGCTAGAGCACCAACTGAATTTTGCACCTAAAGCAAAAAGAGAGGCTTGGAGTATAGAACAGAGGAGGATTAAAGGGACCTTAATTCAAAACATGGTTATGTATTACCACACTTCTTACCTGCTGCACAGTTTGACCCTTGGTCACATATTCATTTCCAACCTTAACTCGGGGGTAACAGAGTGCTTTGAGCAGGTCTGCTGAGTTCAGACCCATCAGGTATGCAGCCTTGTCAGCAACTAAACACAAAGAAAGAGTGAGAGGAAAAATAGATGATGGACAGTGCCTAAAATGTTGTTCTTGAGGTATCATCTCAAAAATAACAGCAGTGTTCACTTTAAGGAGTTCACAAAAATATCTGTCAAAGCCATGAAGCTACTGTCTCTGTCATTAGGATGGAGAGTATACAACTCTTTTTGAGCTTTGGTTTCTACAAATGTTATTAAGGTTAACTCACTGCTTTCATCCTTTTTCAGACATTACTATGGTGCTTCATGCTTTCTAGTCCTGAAGCAAGAGGAGTTATCACTCAGGGAGTTGAAGGAATGGATTTTAGCTCTTCCTGTACCTGAGAGGAATCAACTACACAAATCACATCAGCGTTCTTTCCTAGTAGGTGAGGGTGAATGGGAACATATACTCCCACCTTGTTAGAGCTGGATCACTTCACTGTACCACAATATGGCAATGATTGCTAGGTGTATTCCAAAAAAAAGAAAAAAGTATGACTAATGATGTTACAGAAATTGACATCCATGGCTCCTGGCTTCCAGGCAGTGAGCAACAAATCTTTTATTTTATTAAAGTACTCACAAAATTAAAATGCAGGTATGATGATAGATGAGGTAGGTGTCTCAACTGTTACACAACTATTGAACATAATTGATTTTTTTTAGTTTCTACTTTTGCATACTAAAAGCCTGAAATCTGCCTAAGGCCCTCTTTTAGTAACAATGACAACATCTTTTGGAAAATTTGTTGAATCTGCTGATACCTTCTGTGCCATCTGGCTCTGCCTGCTCCTCTCGCTGTTTCTGCTTGAACTTCAAGTTGCCATAGTGCATGACAGCTCCTGTCAACTTGTAGATGGCAGTCTTTTCATCAGCAGTGAAGCCCAAGATGTCAATGGCACTCTGGTAATATAAAATAAGTGCATGTATACCAGGGCTCTTGTCCACAACATGACCTGTTTTTTATGTTACTTACATCTGTAGCCATCAGTTCCTCCTGGTCATCAATGCTGGGAACAGTGATCTCACCTTGACTCACATAGTGGTAGTCATATGGGTTGGTGGTAATGAGGAGCATGTCTAAAAGCAGGAAATAGGGAAAAACAAGCTTACTTCAGTCATCTGGGAGACAAAATGAGTTGCTTTTTGGTGATCCTCCTGCAAAAATATAGGTAATCTTCCTACCAATTAGCTCTGGCTTCTTGTTGGACATGATCTGATAAAATATGTGGTAGCTTCTTTCTGCCTTGAGCTGGAAAGTGACTCTGGACTTTTCCAGCAGATCTGGCAAAGCAGGAAGAAAGAGCTAGGAATGAGACAGCACACAGAGGTAGGAATTTGGGAAGGGATGTGATCATGCCAGGATGTCACTTACAAGTTTCAATGTCAGCAGAAGCCAGTTTGCCTGTGGCCCCAAAGTGGATTCTGATGAATTTGCCCTGTTAAAGAGAAAAAGAACCATTTCAGCCTGGATGTATTTCATTGCCCCTGTACAAGAAAGGCAGAGTTTTACAAAATTTTTAAGGGACTGGAGCACCATTCCTGTCTATTGTCTATTAACACCTTAATGCAAAGTGAAAAGAAGTCGGGCTCTTTTCAGTGTTGCTTACTGACGGGACAAAATGCAATAGTAAATAAGTAATAAATAATAAGTAAAAAATTTAGCATAAGAGGTTCCATCTTTTCTATGTAGGTGACTGAGCATTTGGACAGGTTACCAGAGAGGTTCTGGAGTCTCCCTCCTCAAAAATATTCAAAAGCCTCCTGGGGCTCCAGAGGCCCTTCCGACCTCAACCATGCTGGGATTCTAAGGGATTTTGTCCAAAGCTACAACTCACAAAGCGCGAGGAGTTGTCATTCCTCACAGTCTTGGCATTTCCAAATGCCTCCAGCAGTGGGTTGGCGCTGATGATTTGATCCTCAAGAGTTCCCTACAGGACAATAATTATTCCTTGATATACTTTCCAAAAACAAGGAACAGAAACAAAACATTGATTCAAGCCACTATCTATTAATATACCTGCATTTTGCCAGGCTGCTCCTCCTTCTTCTTCTCCCCACTAGCTGCAATTGTTGCAAAGTATTGGATGACACGCTTTGTGTTCACAGTCTTCCCTGCACCAGATTCTCCACTGCCAAATGAAATAGAGAAGCAGGGAGAGTGTGGTCAGGAAGCAGGTCTCCTGGTACCAGGTAACCCTGCAGGGACCTGAGCAGGAAGCGTACTTACGTGATCAGGATTGACTGGTTTTCACGGTCTGTGAAAAGACAGAAATTAAGAATGATTTTCCTGGTGCTCATGAATTAGAAAGAACACAAAAGCTAGGAGACAAATATGAACTGCAGTTTCCACCAGAAGGTGTAAGGACAGAAGGCAGTGAAGAACCCTGGGAATTCCAGCTGATATGTAGCAATGCTATACAGCAGTACTACATGCATTCTAAACAAGATCAGTAAAGACACCACTTCAGAGTAACTTTTATATAGTTTAGCCTTTCAAGATATCCTCTTTCCATCTGATTTCTCTCTTACTAGATAAGTACATGTGACAAAATTACTTAGATTGAGGGTTGATTACATTTAAATTCTTCTGGAGCTAAAATCTTCCTGAGGAAATCTGGAGACCTCACAAACAACAGTAAAACCTAACCAATTTTTTTCACTACTTTTCATCTCTTTTATTTTTACTCCTATATGTACATAAATTATATATTTCTGAGTTAATAGGTAGACAGTTTATTTTTAATCTTGCTATTCATAATTTGTTTTCCAGTTTGCAACAAAAGAACATGAAAATAAGATATAAATCCTGCACATCATTGACTTCAATATACATACTGGGAAGAGAAAATAAGAGGTGGAAAAAAGAGAAGAAGACAGAAATATTTTTTTTAAAATCTATTCTGTTTGAACACTAATTCTTTTTGTTTTCTTTTGACATTGTTTTTCTGAAAGCATTACTTGTCTGATGCTTACTTTTAACTATAATGAGCAATAGGTCTACAGTCAGTAAAGTCTAGACCAAACACTAGGTGTCTTCTTGCCGATTAATTTACTCCTTCTGAATGACATTCATTACATGGTCCAGGTCTCTATTGACTGTAATGGGAACACAGCATACACAGATCCTTAAAGTCAAGCACTTTAGTCTTCGATTAATTTCACATATGGTATTTTAAGTGTTGCACAGGATTTCCAGAGATAATTCCTATATTTCCATCTACTGAGAGATCATTGAAAGAGCAAGTCAGAGGAGATCAAGCACTTACCAGTCAGCATGAACTGATAGGCATTGTCAGAGATGGAGAAGATGTGTGGAGGGGCCTCCTGGCGCTTTTTGCCTCGGTAGGCCAACACCACCTCCGGGTTGTACACTGGCAGCCACTTGTAGGGGTTGACAGTGACACAGAAGAGACCCGAGTAGGTCTGCGAGGAAGGGAGACAGCACGTTGGCTTCTGCTCAGCCTGGCACAGCAGGCCTTCCAGCTACCCAAAGGAAGAGAGCTGCTGGTACTTACGTAGATCATCCAGGCTGCATAACGCTCTTTGAGGTTGTACAGCACAGCGGGTTCGTGGAGGTGGGTCATCATGGCCATGTCCTCAATTTTATCATACTTGGGAGGGTTCATGGAGAAGACCTGATCATCCTTCACGGTCAGAGTCTGCCAAGGAAATGAAAGAATATGTCTGCATATGTCAGCTAGAAGTTCAGTGTGAATCAACTGTTGATCTGAAGTTTCATTTTCTCTTACCTCTCCACCTTCAGTTTTCACAGTGACCTTCCCTGTTTCCCTGCTCTGGATTGTCCCTTTTACAAAGGATTCCTTGGGATGGGCCACAAAGACGGATGACTTGGCATCAAAAGGTTTGTTCTGGGCCTCAATTCTTTCCTTTTCTGACTTTCGGAGGTAGGGAGCCGCCTCCCCAAAAACAGCCATTTCTGAGTCTGCAGAGGCCATTTCTGCACGTTTACTAAAGGAACGTCAGCAGAGGACACTGGTGGGGAAAAAAAGGTTGTTGCTCACTGGGAAAAATAGAATCTGTGTCAGTGAGAAAACTCCTTGCTCTTTAGTTAGTACGACAACATCTTAAATCTACTTTGATTTGAACTTAAAGGTACTTAAGTCCCACTCGAGTGAGACTTTAGTCTCCTAGCAATAAATAGAATATCTTCAATACTGCCTACAATTTGGTAACTCAGGTTGGTGAATTTTGACCAGTTTTGAGTTCTTCACATAAAACAACCTACAGAGAAAATCACTATCTGTTCTGGTACTTAACTAGAAGAGATGTATCTTCAAGACAACACTTCCTTGTTAGAAATATGTGCTATAAATGAAAAGCAACTTCACTTTTTAGATATTCCCTGTTTCAACAGTCTATCCTAAGCAAGAGTTTACAGAAATATAGGAGGATTTACAATAAAAAATTCATGCAGTTGTGAAAAAATCCTGTCTCAGTCTGTACTGTAGAATTTCAATATTCAGTATATTACCCTTTGAGAATAGCTTGTATCTTGGAAACTGTCCAATCCTGTAAAATAGGAATGGCAGGTGTTTCTTATTTTGGCAAGGAGTTCTAGACACAAATTATAGATTGAAGTTATAGACATGCATTGAAATTCTATTTAACATTTTTGTTCACATGTACAGCACCTCACATAAATGTTTGCCAGAGGCAGGAGAAACTGAATGGAATATTGAAAGGACATTGTCCTCTTTTTCCAAGCTCACAAAACGCGTGCACTTACCTTGAAGCTTTCTGTGGAGACAGGTCAGACTTGTCTGTGAGAGATTTTATAGTGTCTCATCTGCAGATGCTGCAGATGCTCCCCCTTTCTTCGGTCAAAACATTTCTGGCAAAACTTATTTGGCAAAGCATTGTCTGGCAAACTACAGGCATAATTGTCATTTGATTTGAATGATATAATCAGAATGTTTTTATATCTTACTGACTATGTGAATACATCTATAAATAATTTATCAAGTGTGTTAAGGAGAGAATCTAGACTACTCAAGGCACTTAGAGAACTTGGATGCAGGAACTTAGTGTTTCTATTGCTGGCTTTCTCCATGGTTTGCTGCTTGACCCATGGCAGTTTGCTTGGTATGTTTATACCACAACTTTTCAGTCATTCTGTGGAGATAATAATATGTCTATGACACTTTAGGAACAGATGCATTGAAAGTAACAGGAAAAGTAGGTCAAAAAACTGTAAGTATTTTTCTAAGAGATACTTTGCAGTACTATGTTCTGAAAAGCAGGAAGTCAAAAATTACTACAGCTGCAGTTTCTGTATAGGACAGTTTCAATAGCTGAGAGAACTTGACATACAGTAAGGTGGAAGCCTCAGCCCAGGAGGCTGTTCCAAGTAACAGTAGACTCTGTTTTGAAATGGAGCTCTTGAACACATTCCTGAGCTGTTTTTTTATTTACTGAATTTAAAATATATACTTTGACAAGTATAGATAATATATGCTTTTGTGCCCATCATTAAAAAAGGGATTCCCTGAGAAATTTTGCTTCCTCATTGTTCACTCTCTTAAACCTTTTGCTTGCATCTGCTATATATATACTCCTATTATCATCTACATAAATAACCAGTCCCCTCTTGTCAAACCAGAAATTGCATAGATCCACAAAGCCTTTCCCTACCTGTTACTCCCCAAAACAGTATCTCCCACACAGCCATGCGTGTACACACAAGCACATGTATTAACTCAGCACAAAGCTCCAACTACTGTGCATTCTTATAAATCCTCAGTCCTTCACTGCCTCCCATGAAAATGTGCATATTTGCATGTTCATGACCACAGAAAAAAAGTCCAACAGCACAATATTATCTATACCAGAGTTATAGAGGTAGCAGCAGTCTGGCTTAATCCTGATGGTATGGGAAAAGTTTTGTTGGTAATCCAGGAGAGTAACTGATCTAGTTTTAGGAAAGGGTGTCTTCACTTACACTTCTTCAGATCACCCATATGTAAACACATCCTTCTTTATGTTATTGCAGTGGTTTTACCTTGCTGGGCAGCTGAACTCCACCACAACCACTTTCTCACTCCCTCTTCTCAAAGGGAAGGGGGAAAAACTATGATGAAAAGGGCTCAAAGGTTGAGATAAAGACAGGGAGATCACTCTACAAATATCTTCATTGGCAAAAAAGACTCAGGGTAGGAAGATTAACAAAATTAGTTAACTATTACTAACAAGCAAGAGCAGTGAGAAACAAGCAAACAAAAAAAACAAACTAAAAACACTTTCCTCCCATCCATCCTCTTCCAGCTCCTCCACCCAAGCAGCATAGGGCAACGGGGAATGGGAGCTGTGGTCAGTCCATGACATTTTATCTCTGGTGCTCCTTCACAGTCTCTCTCTGCCCCTGCTCCAATGTGGGGTCCCTCCCATGGGATGCCGTCCTTCCCTTACTGATCCATCATGGGCTTTCAAAAGCCAGCAGCACTTCAAGAACTGCTCCAATATAAGTCTATAGCACAGGGTCCTTCCGTCAGGAGCAAACTGCTTCAACATGTGTTCCCCATATGCAGCAGCTCCTCCCAGATCCCCTTCTCCTGCATGGTCTCCTCTCCACGGGCTGCAGTGTGGAGATATGCTCCACCATGGTACCCATGAGCTGCAGGGGAGACAGCCTGCTCCACCACAGTCCTCTCTGCAAGTTGCAGGGAAACTTCAGTTCCAGTGCCTGGAGCACTTCCTGCCCTAATCTAATACACAGCTATTCTCAGTTACCTTCTTAACCTTCACATAGAGTCATAGAATCATAGAATCATAGAATCATAGAATCATAGAATCATAGAATGGTTTGGGTCGGAAGAGAACTTAAAGACCATCTAATTCCAACCCCCTGTCATGGGCAGAGACACCTCCCACTAGAACAGATTGCTCATGCCCCATCCAACCTGGCCTTGAACTCTTCCAGGGATGGGACATCCACAGCTTCTCTGGGCAACCTGTTCCAGTGCCTCACCACCCTCATCATGAGGAATTTCTTTCTAATATCTACTCTAAATTTTCCCTCTTAATTTAAAGCCATTATTCCTTGTACTATATCACTACATTTCCTAGTAAAGAGTCCCTCTCCATCTTTCTTGTAGGCCCCTGTTGGGAGACCAATATAAGGTCTTCCCAGAATGCTTAGGAATAAATATGAAGAGGGTGTATTTTTGGATCTTTCAAATAATGAAAGTGAGACTGAGTAGATCATAGTTTCACTGGTTCTTCTTGTCTTTTTTAAAGAGCCATATAATACTATTTTTTTTCCAGTCATATGGGACCTTCCCTCTGTGTCATCATTTTTCAAAAAGAATGAACATAAGCATTACAATTACACTGGTGAACTCCTGTATTTTTTTTTTTTTTGATGAGTTGCACCCAGCCCTATAGATATGATTACATCCAACTTCTTTTAATAATTCCAGCTTCACTACGTAGTAAGCTCAGACTTCCCCACTGTTGGTTATCCCTTACCTTCTCAAACACTTTTGGAAGATGTGGTTGCCTGGGTGGAAGCTTTGTCTATGAAGACTGATGCAGAAAAGGTGCTGCATACTTAAGTGCTTTCTGTATCATAGAATCATAGAATCATGGAATCATTAAGGTTGGAAAAGACCTCCAAGATAATCTAGTCCAACTATCCCCCTACCACCAATATTACCCACTAAACCATCTTGCACTAGGTCGTCTCTCACATTCATTGGTAGACACACATTTTCCGAGCTTCCTTGTGCATCATTCCTGCAGAATTCTTATGCTTAATGTCTTTAAGTACCTAAGCAAAGCTTTTGTATTACTATTTTATTGGCAGCCTTTGTCTCCACCTCTTGTATACTTTTTAGCTTAGTTCATCAGCAAGTTCAAAGCTAGGATGAAATTCTTAGTCTTTTTGCAGAGAACAAGGTGGTGTGTTCCTGAGGTTTCATTAGCTTTCTTTTCAACACTCACCATCTCTCCCAAGCACAGCTGCTTCCAAGTATATTCTAACTAGTGATTTTGTGAATAAGATGAATTCTAGTCTTATGAAATCTAGAGTACTAAATTCTGCTGCTTACCTCCCCAGCTTTCCACTAGATCCTTCACAAAGTCAGTATGTGTTTGCTGCAACCTGAAATGCCATCTGGGATCATATTCATCAGTAGTTTATCCCTGCTTCCAGAAGTCAGCATTGCCCCTCCATCATTTACATTAGGTTATTGTCATTAGAACAGTCTTAGCATTGCTTGCCCAGTGCTGTTGCCCTCCCAGCAGATGTCCACATGGCTGAAATCCTGCCTAAGGAAGAGGAGACTTCTGCTAGTTGTTTGCAGACATCCTTTTCCAATACTTTGTCTTGATCAAGTGGTATATAACAGACCCCATTACAAGATGACTCATATTTATCTCATCTTGATGCACATCTACAGTTTAACTTTGGAACACTGCATAAACAAGGAGTACCTTAAGATAAAGCATAAATCCCCTTCCTCATTTTCCCTGCCTATTCCTCCTAAATAGCCTGTACTCTCTCATGACCATGTTCCAATAGTGTACACTATACGACCATATCTCCATGATTCTGACCATGTTCCCCTTCTCCCTTGGGGAAATTGTATTTGCAGTTTCTTCTATTTGCAGCTCCTTCAACAAGTCCTACGAGGAGCAGCTGAGGAAGCTGGGATTGTTCAGCCTGGAGAAAAGGAGGCTCAGGGGCAACCTTATCACTCTCTACAGGTACCTCAAAGGAGGCTGTAGCGAGGTGGGGGTTGGTCTGTTCTCCCATGTGCCTGGTGACAGGAATGGGGGAATGGGCTTAAGTTGCGCCAGTGGAGTTTTAGTTTGTATCTTAGGAAGAACTTCTTTACCGAAAGGGTTGTTAGACATTGGAACAGGCTGCCCAGGGAAGTGGTGGAGTCACCATCCCTGGAAGTCTTTAAAAGATGTTTAGATGTAGAGCTTAGGGATATGGTTTAGTGGGGACTGTTAGCATTTGGTCAGAGGTTGGACTCGATGATCTTGAGGTCTCTTCCAACCTAGAAATTCTGTGATTCTGTGATTCCTCTTCCTGTGATGAAGTGAACTTCACTCACCCCTCACACTCTTGTCATCAGGTTAGCAGTTTCATTGCAAAGACCTTTCTTCTTATTCCTCAGATGCAGATGTCCAAAGATCTAGAGGAATTCAAAGATGAAGTTACGTTTCCAAACTTGGTGTGGAAGCTCCTACTTTAAAATCCATTTGGATATCACAGGACTGCCAGGCAATGAGTGTAATCCTATGGTATTAAAAGGGCTCATAGGGAAATCAAGGGAACTACAATGAAGTCTGATGTTTGTACTTGGCAAATCAGAACCACTGTAATATCAAGTAAGGATAATAGACACAGGAAAAGGTGACAGTCCTTCATTTGTATTTGTAAAGGGAAGTCATACTTCTCAAACTTGCTGGGTTCTTTGAAGGTCAGATGTATGACCTTTGAAGTATGTAGATAAGGAGATTTAACTATTAAGACAGCATCTCCAATGCTAAATAAATCTAGTCCTGAGTGCAAACTCTGGCATCAAGAAAAGTGATATCATCAGTCTTGCATCCAGCACTCAGTGCTTGTGAGTGACCACCAGAATTGTCTGGCTGTGTCAGCACAGCCTAACACTTTGCTTGTGTCTCTTCTTTTTAGCAAATGTCTACTTTCCATTCCATACCAACTAAATAAAGTATAAATCTGCAGCTTCTCCTCTTAGGTTTTTAATAAGTGTTATAAACAATGGTGTGAAAGGAAAATTGTGAACTGCAGCACTGAGATCTATGTCAATGTTGATCACAAAAAATAGTTCATTAGCTGGCAGAGCAGTTTCAAATGGAAAAACCCTTGTCCTTTGGACTAGAATTGAAGGTAGCAGAAACTGATAAGGGCATTGACAGAAAATAGAAAAAGAGTGTGAGGACAATGTGGGAAGCTCAGGAGAACTCTCAGGAGAAACCATACCAAAACTATTGGTTTTCTGTTGTTGTTGTTTTGTTTTTTTACTGTATCCTCCAGTTGTTCTTTCTGGAAGATAAAGATCATATTATATTATACTGGCAGGCAAACTATCTTGAAGAATTTCCTTCCATAGATTTAAAAATCTTAGCCATAGGGGTAAAAAACATCGGTCTACACACCATGGGCTTCAGATTTGTTTTCATTTATAGAGATAATCAGTCCTACACAAGTGACAAATTTCTGACAAGACCTATTGGGCATTCTAGCTTCTTGCATAGGAATTACACAGTAATCTGAATTACTGTATCTAGACATCACATGACTTTATCTCCACAGGTTTTGGTGAGATAGGCCACAAAAAACTCGACCATTTCCTCTGTTCAAGTGTAGCTCAGCCAAGAGATTACCTGTCTTTGGGAAAGGAGGGATCTGCTGAAAGAGGCAGCAATTAAAATGGAGGTTTGTGTAATTGCTAAATGACAAATCAAAACACAAATCAACAGAATATATGTTATCTTTTAGTTGGCTTTGAAAGTATTTTATTATTTTTAACTCCTTCAAAGAATTTCTGCTCAGCAAACCCAAGGCAATGTTTTGCTAAGCTTCAAAAATGGCACCTATAGACATGCACAGATCTATTTTTGTACTTCTCTGACCTGTAATTTCATTTTATATATATATATATTTATATATATATATATTCATTCAATAGGTAAGAGCTAGACCTGGAGAACACTTCTCTGAACACATCCTCTTGTCTCCTTGTGAACCTTCAAACCCTGTCCCGTCAGGCAGTCAAGTTCACACAAGGTGCACTTGACCTCTTGCATTGGGTGCTCCAGCCCTCAATACCTCAGCATTTTGAGCAACACAAACCCAATCCAGCAGCTCAGCCATGTGCAGGCTTTCAGAAGATGAAGGGCCTGCCACTGATCATCCTCTCTCCCTGTCATGTAGTTCCTTGGCACTTGTATTTCAGACACAACCCAAGTTTGTCACAGTCCACCCAGCATGGCAGCAGCAAGAGCCTCACTACGGCCACACGAAGTTTGACTGGCTCCAGTGCCCCTCACTTGCTCATATCCTATTTTCACAGGACAGCAGATTCCTGATGCTGTAATGGCCATATGCTATGCAGTACTAGGAATTTCCTCTAGAAGGCATTCACTGTGGCCATGAGTCCTTCACTACTGCATCACAGCTCTTCCTGGAGCACAGAGTAATTTGCTTTTCCAACTCTAATTCCTTGAAAAGCAAAGGAAAATTCACACAGCAGGGAAAATAAATAAATAAATAAATAAGCAAATATTGGTCTAATTCCCATTGACACTACTTTGTTCGGCCCATTTTTCATGCTAAAATCCAGCAGAAACAGCCAAACACATCTTTAATGACTGTTATTTTTCAGCACCAAAATAACTCATTCCTCACAAGCACTCAGAGGCCTTACCAAACACAACTGTGCTATTCTAGAAATACCAGCTTTTGTCTATGATATGAATTGCCTTGCCTTGTGTTCAATGAGTATGAGCTGAGAAGATACAGGCACTCATGAGCTCTGGTTAAGTACGAAGGTGGAGCAACATCAAAGACTTCTGAGCTTGTGGCCCAATGCAAACTACTTTCAGCTCTGCTTCTTAGAACAACAGCATTAAGCTTGCAATCTGTTTTGTAATCTGTAGAAGGAAATTCCACATCCAGTATCTCCATGTCTTTATCATGAAACCATCTACAGATTTCTGTTTTGGTCCTCTTCTCCTTCTACCCTGAACCAATCTGAGCAGGACCGCCTGGCTAGTTTCAATGACAGGAGAAGATGCATGGCTGCAAGTCACTGGCCTGGCCTTCTCTTCAGACCCATTGGTCTTCTTTTCTGCTCAGAGAGAAGCAAGCAAAGTCAACCCAGATGGACCATGTGGGAATCAACAAGAAAAGTTCAAGAAGGTGAGAAGGTGTCTTCTTAGGAGTCAACATGTTTGATGTAAGATTTAAACTTAGCAGCTGGTTAATTCCAGTAGAAAAAAGAAGCTATTGATGAGGTCTCATCTAAGTCTGTGAAGGAGCACAGCATCAAGGTCACCATCACACAGTCTGTGCTTTCACAACAATATTGGGTACCTTTGATACAGTCATAAGATTCCTTTAGCCATGCAGCCATCCTAAAGTAGCTGCATAGTGGACATTTTGAGGATATATATTCAAGCCAGGTGGGCATCCAGTCAAGGACTGGAAAAAGGGGCATCCTGATCCATGAAGTCTCCCCAAGAAATGGAGGATGCTTTTCAATAGATAACTAGTTTCTTCCTTTGCACTGAGATCCACAGGGTCTCCCACACTCTTTAATGAAGCTTTTCTTGATCAGCACCAGGGGTATAAATATTTCACCTGACTTCAAAGATAGAGGGAATTCATTCACGTCAGAAATGAACAGGAAATCTGAAGATGGCACTGATTTCACCCTGTCCCTTCAAAGTCGTATCACCAGCAGTTCCCCCTGGCAAGAGATGTGGCAAATTTTGCTCTTGTCCAAATGGAGCTTGATGTAGGAAAAGTAAGAGAGACAAAGAGTGCCTAATGGTCACAGACTGCAGCTGTGACCATGGTACCCCACCTGTACTAGTGAATGGTATTAATTTCTTGGTCTTCTCACTTGCAAGTGATCTGCAAGCCTCCTATGCAAAGCCTTTAATGACTCTTTAAATATAGATCCCCTTTCATCTCCTGCTAGTCAGACCTTAAAAGACAGAAAAAGCTCAGAGGTGCTTGGCTTCTGCTCCAATTGGAAACATCCCATGGGAGTGCAAGTGTCTGCCTTGACACAGCTCCAGTTTGACCAAGTACTGCCTTTGTGAGAGTAAAGACATGCAGGTTCCATATAGCAACAGTGTAATGAGCTTCCACTTTCTGAGGTAGTACAACTAGATTGTCACAGTTCCACACAGCTGGATGAGTGCTTTTCTTAGCTCAATATCTGCACTTCCAAGGGGTGGCAGATCACAAACTCCCTCAGCAGCCTTCACTATATCTCATTCATAAGAACAAATATAGGAAGGGAAGCTGAAAAGATCCACAGAATCAGCACAGCTATGCCACAAGCAAGAAGCAACCCAGCTGTCCTCCAGTTCCTAACAGGGGTTTGAGCAGTTGTTATTGCATCCCTTAGGCTGTTATTCCCACAGCACCTTGCAGCCCCTATGCTACTTCACTATTGTACTTAAACCCTGGTAGGCAGGTAATTGCCACACAGCTGATTGTTCACTCTCCCAGTGGGATGGGGGAGAAAACTGGAAAGATAAATGTGTGTTGAGATCAAGACAGTTTAACAGATAACGTAAAAACTGCACACAAGTTAAAAGACAAATAAGGTATTCATTCACTACCTCCCATCATTAGGCAGATGTTTAGCCACTTCCAGTAAAGCAGGTCTTGGGGCGCAGTAACCCCAAGCAGAGCTACAGGCTGGGAGATGAGTGGTTGGAGAGCTGCCTGGCAGAAAAGGACCTGGGAGTATTGGTTGATAGTCGGCTGAATATGAGCCAACAGTGTGCTCAGGTGGCCAAGAAGGTCAACAGCATCCTGGCTTGCATAAGAAGCAGTGTGACCAGCAGGGCTAGGGAAGTGACTGTCCCCCTCTACTCGGCTCTGGTGAGGCCTCACCTCGAGTACTGTGTTCAGTTTTGGGCCCCTTGCTACAAGAAGGACATGGAGGTGCTCAAGAGAGTCCACAGAAGGGCATCAAAGCTGGTGAGGGGTCTGGAGAACAAGTCTTACGAGGAGCGGCTGAGCAAGCTGGGATGGTTCAGCCTGGAGAAAAGGAGGCTCAGGGGTGACCTTATCGCTCTTTATAGGTACCCTAAAGGAGGCTGTAGCAAGGTGGGGGTTGGTCTATTCTCCCATGTGCCTGGTGACAGGACGAGGGGGAATGGGCTAAAGTTGCACCAGGGGAGGTTTAGGTTGGATATTAAGAAGAACTTCTGTACTGAGAGGGTTGTTAGGCATTGGAATGGGCTGCCCAGGGAAGTGGTTGAGTCACCATCCCTGGAGGTCTTTAAAAGACGTATAGATGTTGAACTTAGTGATATGGTTTAGTGAAGGACTTGTTAGTGTTAGGCCAGAGGTTGGCCTAGGTGATCTTGAGGTCTCTTCCAACCTAGAAATTCTGTGATTCTGTGATTCTGTGACTCCATCACATATAGCAGTTACTTGGGAAGACAAATGCCATAACTCCAAACCTACCCCTTTCCTCCTTCTTTCCCCCATCTTTTATTGCTGAATATGATATCATATGATATGGAATGTACTTTTGGTCAGTTGGGATCAGTTGTCCTGACTGTTTCCTCCCAACTTCCTGTTCACTCCAACCTGGCAGGGCATGGTGAGGAACAGGGAAGACCTTGACTCTGTGTAAGCACTGTTCAGCAACAGCTATAACATCAGTTTGTTATCAACAGTGTCTGTCACCACAAATCCCAAACACAACATCATATGAGCTACTGTGAAGAAAATTACATTTGTTCCAGTTACACTTGTTCCAGGAAAACAAAATAATACACACACACACACACACACACACACAAAAAAAAATACCCTTATCAAAAAGATTTCAAGGAGAACTGTTCTAAAATAGTGACTGTATTACTAAGAGATGTGCACTCAGAAATACGGAATGGTGTCTGATGTTATTCCCACTCCATTAACATGTGGAGATCGAGCACCTGTAAACTATTGTTTTATTGTTTGTAAGAATCACAGTTCCCTCTTCTACAGCATCTGAGTGGTGAGCCCAAGGCTTCTGCCTCCAATGAGTCCACACACAGACAGCCTGGGTTGTCAGAGATTTTGAATCATCCCAGTACCAACTAAAGAGTAAATTGCCTCACAAGATGTATGGCACTCTAGAGTTTGGGTTCAGCTTCTAGCATTAGCCTCCTGCTATTTTTGAGAATGCATGCAAAGTGGGAAGGGTGAAAGCCAGCACAAAGGATAATGAGTTCAGAGTAGAGCAGAGAATCTCTTGTCTATAAAAGTCAGTCCCAACATTAAATACCTTCTGCCTGTTAGCCCCATGGATAAAGCATTTGCCCAGGAAGTCAGTCTGTGTTCATCACTCTTCTCAGCATAGAAAGGATGTGCATGCTCAGCACCCTTAACTTGCCTCTGAAATCTTGGTCCTAGTTTCCACAGAGGCAAGTGCACTGAGAGGTATTCCTCCTGTCTCATGCTTACCATTTTCCTGGGTAGCTAGCTCTATCACTAGCTGGCTTCATGATTGCCTATATCATGTGAAGTGATTTCCTGAGGTGTTTCCAAACTTGAATGGTTCTGGGTGGTGAACTTGTTTGGAGCTGAAAAATCTCTAAGTACAGTGTGGAAGTTTTCCATGCTCTTAGGTGTACTGAAGAGGACTAGACATCTGTTTCTTAAACACAGGTGTCCAAAAACTTACTCTGTCTCTTCTGGCCTTTCTGCCACCCACTGTGCACATGTCCCACTGGATGCAAGAAGGCCTTCTTTGAATTTAGCAAAAATCATAAAATCATAGAATGGCTTGGATTGGAAAGGATGTTAAAGATCATCTAGTTCCAATACCCCTTGTCAAGGGCAGGGATGCCACCTATTAGATCTGGTTGCTCAGGGCCTCATCCAACCTGGGCTTGAACACCTCCAGGGATGGGACATCCACAACCTCTCTGGGCAACCTGTTCCAATGCCTCACCACCATCTGAGTGGAGAAGACCTGGATGAGAACAGCACCCATCCCTTTCAGCCTGTCTCTTAAGTTTCTGCATTATTGTGTAGAGGTTGCTGTGTGTGCAGTGGGGCTGTGTGGGCATATGGGTCACGTAGAGCATATTTGAGGACTGTGCTAGGGGAGAAAGGAGGGGCTCTACATCCCTGCTGCCTTGGCCATTCTCATTAGCTGCTTCTTTCCCAGGAGCTCTTCCATCTATTTAGTTCTTCCTCCACCAATTTCTTCAGCTAGGTCTTCCTTCTTTACATCCACATCCTACAGTTGCTTATGCCCTGCTGTCAGCTCTAGCTAGCTGCTTCAATTAATCCCTTCAGCACTGATGACCAAGTTGCTCCTTCAAGGTCTTCTGACTTGAGCAAGACCCGTGGAGTAACCAGAAAGGAAAAAGTCTCTGCTACTGAACGGGTGTAGGTGAAAGAAACTGATGAATCCCCACAAAATAATAACACCTCTCCATGCATCCTGAGGTACTTGTCTCTTCACAATGCCACCACATTATTCCAGCTCACTTACTTCAGGCAGATGGCAGAGCAGAAGATTTTCAGCCTGCCCTCTACCATGAGTGAGGATGTCTGGCTTATTTCATGTGAGGAGCACTCAGGAAGAGGTCAGGTCAACCGGGTGTCTGCTTACAAACCTGGAAAAATGATGCAGATAAATTAGCATGATATTTTGTCCTCGTCTGGGCTGAACTTGGGCAGGATTTTCACAGGTTTACTCTTCTTCATCCTTGATCCATCAGGTGTGTTGCAGCTACTAAAGCTAACAGCAGTCTTTTGACTCCTGCCCTCTTTTTGGAGCCAAAAGCTACCCTGGTAAATTGGCAATATCATTCTGTATAGGGTCAGCCTTCTTGTGGTACTTCCACCAAGTTCTTCCCCTCCTTTCTTTGTCTTTTCATCCAAAATTCACCTACCAGAAAAGTTGAGTTTCTGCTCCTCATTTAGTGCAAAGGAAGCTTTCTCCATTGCTTTTAGGATGTGACTGCTGATGTAAATCCTGCCACTGGTTTTGCCCAAGACTGTATGCCTTTGAATCTTTCTTCAGCCTGAACCAGGCTTCATATCCCTGATTCAGCTTATTTAGCATTTTAAGTAACTCTCCCCAGCTGATCTGGGATTGTTCCTCAAAAGCTTCTGAAGCCAGAATGGACTCTGAAGTTCATAGAATCATAGAATGGTTTGTGTTGGAAGGGACCTTAAAGATCATCTAGTTCCAAGCCCCCTGCCAAGGGCAGGGCTGCCACCCACTAGGTTGCCCAAGTCCTCATCCAGCTCAGTCTTGAACACCTGCCCCATGCAGGCATGGGGCATCCACAACTTCTCTGGGCAACCTGTTCCAGTGCCCTATCACCCTCATAGTAAAAAACTTCTCCCTTATATCTAATCTAAACCTAGCCTCTTTTAGTTTAAAGTCATTTCTCCTTGACCTATATCACTACACTCACTGACGAAGAGTCCCTGCCCAGCTTTCTTGTAGCCCCCTTTAGGTACTGGAAAGCATAAGGTCTCCCAAGAGCCTTCTCTTCTCCACACAGAACAACCCCAGCTCTCTCAGCCTCTCTTCATGGGAGAGGTGCTCCAGCCCTTTGATCATCTTTGAGACCCTCCTCTGGACTTGTTCTAATATGCCCATGTCCTTTTTGTGCTGGGGGCCCCAAAGCCGAACGCAGTGCTCCAGGTGGGGTCTCACAAGAACAGAGTAGATGGAGAAAATCACCTCCTTCACCCTGCTGGCCATGCTTCCTTTGATGCAGTCCAGGATATGGTTGGCTTTCTGGGCTGCAAGCACCCACTGCGAGCTCATGTTGAGCCTCTCATCAACTAGCACACCCAGGTCCTTCTCATCAAAGCTGCTTTCAGTTCATTCTCTGTCTAGCCTGCATTTGTGTTTGGGATTGCCCCAGCCCAGATGCAGGACCTTGCACTTGGCCTTGTTAAACCTCTTGAGGTTCACACCAGCCCACCTCTCAAGCCTGCCCAGGTCCCTCTTGATGGAGTCCCTTCCCTCCAGCATGCCAGCTACACCAGATAACTTGGTGTCATTGGCAAACTTGCTGAGAATGCACTCAATCCCACTGTCCATGTCACTAAGATATTAAATCATGCCAGTACCAATACTGACCTCTGAGAAGCACAAGTCATTACAGATCTCCACCTGGACATTGAGCTGTTGACTGCAACTCTTTTGAGTGTAATCATCCAGCCAATTGCTTAGCCACCAAGTGGTCCATCCATCAAATCCATGTCTCTCCAACTTACAAATATATCATGGAGGACAGAGTCAAATGCTTTGCACAAATCCAGGTATATGATATCAGTTGCTCTTCCCCTATTCACCAATGCTCTAATCCCATCGTAGAAGGCCAGCAAATTTGTCAGGCATGATCTGCCCTTAGTGAAGCCATGTTGGCTGTCACCAATCACCTCTTTAACAAGTTCCCTGTCTTGGTCATGATTTAATAATAATAATAATAATAATAATAATAATAATAATAATAATAATAATAATAATAACAACAACAACAACAACAACAACAACAACAACTCTTTGCAGGATTTCCAGCTTGCAAGTGCTGTTGTTGGGCATGCTGTCATTATGCTAGGATTTTCCTAGACACATCAGTTGGCTCTGTAGCTCCTGCTGAACGTTATGACAGAATGCCCAAGCTCTGCTCTAGCAGCATTTCTGCTGCCCTCAGTGTAAAATGAGATCTTACAGGAATGTTAGCACAGGACAAGCAGAAATGTCAGAGCACTGCCCTGTAGAGAAACGTCTCATCCCTACACTTGCCTGTGGTTTGATGCAACACTGGAGATGGTAAGAGCACATTTTCCATATTAAAAGGATATTTATCAATTCAGTGTAGAACTCCTAAATTGCATGCTTTCAATGTTCCCTGCAGATTATGCTTAGCCCATATTTTTGATGTTGCCTGGTTAGGAAATGTGCCATTAAACTAACATTTCTGGTAAATGCATCTGAAGAAATGGGGTGAGAGAATTGCTGGAAGCAATAAATACTTTCCCACAAAGAGTTACTTAGGATCGTAATGAATGAGACTTAAAACCAAATGTTGAAAGTAGTCTGTGTTGCCCATTCTTTACCATGGTGAATACAATCATAAATTTCTGTTTACACATGAGCACTTGTGAAGACAGGCTAAAGTCACAGGCTGGTTATGAAGGAATGGTGACGTCTTTGTTATCCTCTCACCTTTGTGCTCTACTTAGAAACTAATTTCTGCAGTTCCTAATGCAGTTGTGATTTACCTTCACTGCATGTCAAGGAAGATGAATGTGTCTGTCACAGGAGGCACACTGGTGACAGATTTGTTGGTAAGTAGCTTCTGACAGAGTGCTACTCTTGGAAGTTCCTAGAATGAGTTAACCAAACATTAAAGGCAAGTGAACCACACAGCCAGTGATTAGAGAATGGGCAGCTTTCAGATACACACTGCAGGTGCACCGTTATTCAAATTCCTCTTGTCTGCACAGCTAACTTTAGTGGAAGAGATCTGGGCAGCACTTTCTGGAAAACAAAATTATATTCAGGGTGCCCGTTCCATAATTCAACAAAGCAGCTGAGGGGCTCCTGTTACAGAGCAGGTTAGTGGTGTTCACAGGCTGGGAGACTACTTGATAGAAAAGTGATGGAAACAGCAAGTGGCAGGAATCAGAGAGGAGGAAGGAAGGGGAAGGAAAGAAGGGAAGGAGCATGACATTAACCCCTGCAGGCGACATAAAATAAGTGGTACTAATGATATCAAAAGTCCATGTAGCCCAACTTTCTGTCTTTATAAGCCAATCACAGAAAGGAGAGGCATCTTGCGTAAGGCAACATATAGTGGCCTGAAAAAATATATGCCAAATCTACTTGATCTCTAGGTGCAGTGCCAACTTCAGTCAACTACTGCTTTGTCAAGCAATACAGGTGTATGTTGCCTTGTTTCCAAATAAGTCTTTCAGGTCCCTCAAAGTGCCTGCTTCTCCCTGAGAAGTCTTTCCAGATAGTCTTCTTGGTTGTAGGATCTAAGAGCAGAGCCATCCCAAAACACTGCACTGCATTCTGTCTCATGTATTTGCTAAGCTTGGATTTTAACTCTTAGTACCTTGACATACATGTATATATGTTTTTCATAGTCCTATCTATTGTGAAACTCTACTTTTAGAAGCACAGTTCTGAATTCAAGGGAAATTGGAGAAAGAAACAACTTCTTTTTGTAGGCCTTTTTCCTGACTGCATGTTGTATTAGTTGGTAAATGCAAGGAGAATTCTGCTGTTGAATTGATTTTTTTTTTTTCTCAAATTGTCAGGAAGTTTCTTCCTCAAATACAGAGAACTTTCAATACTGTTTCAATACTGTTATTGGAATAGTGCTTACATACTCAGGAGGAACACATCCTTCTAGCCCAGGAGTTCACAGATCAGAGGTCCTCTGCAGTGGGGCAGAGGCTCTGCCAGAGTATATGCACTATATCTATTTTAAACTTTCTCTCAGAGATAGTCCTTTATGGCCATTTTGGAGCCGTGTTTTCCTCATCATCAGTTAACAGCTGTCAACTGACAAGCAGCCCAACTCCATAAATAGCATGTCAACACAAAAGGCTATCCTTCTGCAGTTATGGCAATAAGTATCTAAGAGGAAGGAACCCTTGGTTTCCCTCGCCTTGGTATGGTATTTGGACCCTGATAATTTATCATAATTTATGGCCTCCCCCACACAAATAGTACTGTTAGTTCATCAAAAAACAAAACATGAGAATATGATTTTTTTCCCTCATGTTCTATCTATATGTGATGTTTGTTGTTTAGACTAACACACTGACATATGGTACCACTAGAGAGATTCATTTTTACTAGATAAAATATTCTGAAAAAATAAGAAAGAAAAAAAAAAAAGAAAGAAAACAAAACCAAAAACACATTAGCCTAACAGGTCCATAAAAAGAACAAAGAGTTCTCATTTTCAAGGACATTTACAGTCTTTATTAAATTAAATGTAAATGATTAAGTTATTGATTTTGAAAGTTGATGTTTTTATATACCTCAGAGTGTACTCCCCAAACTATCCTTGCTATTCAGGTAAGCAAGTAAACAGAACCCAAAAATGTTAATTCTTTCTATCTGGAAAAATAAGCTTTTTATAGATAAAATTAATATTTCAGAAATTAACACTTCTACAAAATTTTGATGGGTATTGCAAGGCAAAGTCAGACATATGCACCTTCTCAGAAATTATAGCAATTCTTCTAGACAGGAATAGTAACTATGACATATAAGCATAAAAATAGACAAGAGGATCATCATAGTTTCAGTTGCAAGAAAGCTATTGAATTACTTGTTATTTTTCTATAAAAGTTCATAATATACCATTTGTTATCTATACAGTCCTTGAGAGATGCTTGTCTAATCCTTTAAAGCATAGGCTAAAGGAGATTATGGAAGACCATGTTAATATATTCTGTACTAATATACAGTATTGCTTATTCAGAGGTTTCCTAAATCTTTGCTCCACATACTCTTTACTGCAAATACAAAAGTTATGGTCTTGGCCATAGAACCACCTATGTCCCTTAAAAAAATATTTTTTTCCATGTGAGAAAATTATTTTCATACTTCCATACCCAGTCTTCACATCTCTCATTTCTTAACAATGAACATCTGTCTATAACTCTTCATACATGTTCTCTTTATATTTGTCATTCTAGCTCCTCTCCTCCCTACAATGTGGAAAGATTTTCTCTCTCAGAAAAGTTTTACAAAAGTGCTCTATGCAATGCATCATATACAATCACTAAGATAACCCATTGCTGAGGAAAGCAAACATTTACTTCTAGCACCACAGAAACAGTACTTAGACTAATATAATAACTAATATAATAGACTAATATAATTAAAAGACTAATATAATGAGATATACTATTTTTGCAACTGTTTGACATTCATAGACGTGTATAAGCTTCTGTCCCCACTTCCTTTTCTCCCTGGCTCAGCTGAAATAATGCATGTATGTCTCTGTCTGCTGTTATCCTCCCAAAAGCAATTTGTTTCCATTTAGTAGATTTCCTTCCTAAAATTTTAGACAATTTCTCCAGTTTGAAGAGCTAATTGTTCTGATTGCATTTTGTCCTGCCAAAGTGCTCAGATGCCCCTCTCACAGAAGCTCTAAAACTCTTCTTGAGGTATACAGTGTAACAGCCATCTGAGGTAATAACATCAGGTAATCATAAAATCATAGAACAGTTTGGGATGAAAGGGACTTTAAAAACCATCTTAGTTCAACCCATCCCCACACAGCCCCAATAAGCCCGGATGCAACCCACTAGATCAGATTGCTGAAAACCCCATCAAACCTGGCCTTGAACACCTCCAAATATGAGTCATCCACAGGTTCTGTGGGCAACCTGTTCCAGTGCTTCACTTTACTCACTGGGAAGAATGTTTTCCTAATATCTAATCTAAATCGCTCCTCTTGTAGAATAAAGCTAGTGCACCTTGTCCTATCACTACACTCCATGATAAAGAGTCCCTGACCAGATCTGTTCTGTAGTCCTCCTTTCAGTACAGGAAGGATGCTATAAGGTCTCCCTAAAGACTTCTCTTCTCCAGGATGAACAACTCCAGCTCCCTCAGACTGTCTTTGTACAAGAGGTGCTCCAGTCCTCTGATCATCCTCATGGCTCTCCTCTGGACTTGCTCCCACAGCTCCATGTCCTTCTTTTCTTAGGGGTCCCAGAGCTGAGTGCAATACTCCAGATGGAGTCTCATGAGAGCAGATGGAGGGGGAGAATAACGTCGCTTGAACCCTTCCTTTGATGCAGCCCAGGATATGGTTGGCTTTCTGGGCTGCAAGCGCATATTGCCAGTTTGGGTAGTTTTTCATCCACCAACACCCTCAAGTTTTTCACCTCAGGGCTGCTCTCAATCTATTCTCCATTCAGTCTCTTTTTGTTCCTGGGTTTGTCCTGATCCAGGTACAGGACTTTACACTGCCATCTTGAACTTCATGAGGTTTTCAAAAGCCCACCTGTCACGGACCCTCTGTATGGTATCATTGCCATCAAGCATGTCAGCCACACCACACAACTTGGTGTCATCAGCAGACTTGCTGAGGGTGTTCTCACTGTCACTTGCTGAGGGTGACCCTCTGTCTATGTCACCAACAAAGATGTTAAATAATGCTGGTCTCAATACTGACACCTGAAGAATGCCACTTGTCACAGGTCTCCACCTGGCAACAAATTGTTGACTGAAACTCTCTATGTGCAACCGTCCAGCCAATTTCGTACCCACTGAGTGGTCCATCCATCAAACCCATGTCTCTCCAATTTAGAAGTAAGGATGTCATGCAGGACAGTGTCAAATGCCTTGAGCAAATCCAGGTAGATTATATCACTTGCTCTTGCCTTATTCACATATACTATAACTCCATTGTAGAAAGCTACCAAATTTGTCAGGCATGATTTTCCCTTAAGGAAGTGACATTGGCTGTCACCACTCACCTCTCTGTTTTCCATGTGCTTTAGCACAGTTTCCAGGAGGATTTGCTCCATGATGTTACTTGGCACAAAGGTGAAACTGACTAGCCTGTAGTTCCCCAGGTCTTCCTTTATTCCCTTTTTTAAATAGGGAGTTACGTTTCCCCTTTTTCAGTCAGTGGCAACTTCAACAGGCTGCCATTATTTCTTGAATATGATGAATATGCTTAGCAACGTCATCTGTCCAGTCCCTCAGGACCCTTGTATGCACATCACCAGGTCCCATGGACTTGTGTACCTTCAGGTTCCTTAGATGCTGTCAGACCTATATTTTTATAAACGATCTGGATGTAGGAATAGAAGGTATTTTGAGCAAGTTTGCTGATGACACCAAACTTGGAGGAGTTGTGGACTCGAATGAGGGTGGAAAGGCCTTGCAGAGGGATCTGGATAGGTTGGAGAGCTGGGCGATCACCAACCGCATGAAGTTCAATAAGAGCAAGTGCCGGGTCCTGCACCTGGGACGGGGAAACCCTGGCTACACGTACAGACTGGGCAATGAGACGCTGGAGAGCAGCCTAGAGGAGAGGGATCTGGGGGTCGTGGTAGACAGCAAGTTGAATATGAGCCAGCAGTGTGCCCTGGCAGCCAGGAGGGCCAACCGTGTCCTGGGGTGCATCAAGCACGGCATCGCTAGTAGGTCAAGGGAGGTGATTGTCCCGCTCTACTCTGCGCTGGTGCGGCCTCACCTCGAGTACTGTGTGCAGTTCTGGGCACCACAGTATAAAAAGGACATGAAACTGTTGGAGAGTGTCCAGAGGAGAGCTACAAAGATGGTGAAAGGCCTGGAGGGGAAGACGTACGAGGAACGGCTGAGGTCACTGGGCCTGTTCAGCCTGGAGAAGAGGAGGCTGAGGAAAGACCTCATCACAGTCTACAACTTCCTCGTAAGGGGGTGTTGAGAGGCAGGAGAACTTTTCTCCATTAACACCAGTGACAGAACCCGTGGGAACGGGGTTAAGCTGAGGCAGGGGAAATTTAGGCTTGACATCAGGAGGGGGTTCTTCACAGAGAGGGTGGTTGCACACTGGAACAGGCTCCCCAGGGAAGTGGTCACTGCACCGAGCCTGTCTGAATTTAAGAAGAGATTGGACTGTGCACTTAGTCACATGGTCTGAACTTTTGTGTAGACCTGTGCGGTGTCAAGAGTTGGACTTGATGATCCTTAAGGGTCCCTTCCAACGGGTCCCGTCCAACTCAGAATATTCTATGATTCTATGATTCTATGATTCCTTCAGTGAGCAGGTCTTCATTCTCCCAGTCCCTGTCTTTTGCCTTCTGCAATTTGAGCAGTGTGGTTACTATATATTAATACTATATATTAATATATTAGTCATTTGCTGGTGAAGAGTGAGGCAAAAAATCATTTAAAACCTAAGTCTTCTCCAAATGCTAGGTAACCAGGTCTCCTGTTTCTGTCCCATTCTGGACCAGAGACATAAAAACTCCTCCTTGGAGAAGGAATCCACACAGCCAAAACCACGAAGCACTGCTCACCTAAATAAGACGGGCACCTCTGCCGTGCTCCCACTTCAAACTGGCATTTGGGTCTTGGAACCCCCACCCCTGCCCCTGGAACCCATTGAGCCTAGGTGTCAGGTCCTCAACACCTGATTCTGCCCCACTGATGTTCTCCTATTGTGCCACTTGCTAGAGGAGAGACAGTCTGTGGTTCCAGTGTCTGTTAGTGATTGACCCTACCTCTCACAGCATCTCTGTCTCCCAGGGAGCTGGTCCTGCTCACAGGTCTCAGAGGGCAAGGGGAACCTCATACACAATTCTTCTCAACCCCCCTCACTGGGCTTCCTCTGCAAGACGAAGAAGAGGGAGATGAGAGACAGGCTGTCTTTTCCCGCTGGGGCCCTGTTCTGCTTTTGTGTGTGAACAGTGAAGGTCCAGGTCAGCTTTGGTTGAGTTCACAGTCACTTACTTCTACCGGGACAATTACTTTGATGATGTGTATTTTGATCCTAGAGTCAGCTTAAAGGTAGACCGTGGGAAACACTTGCTTACCCTTCAGGCTGCAAAGGGCTTTCTCTGTTGCCCTTTGTGGCCTAAGAGTCTAAGAGATCCTCACCTGTGGAGGCAAGATCCTCATGGCCATCCTAAGATGAGTGGGGCACTCCAGAGTCCTGAGCCTCCCCTGGTGCCTGCACTCTGAAGGTCCAGCCAGAACACAGCTGTCAAAAGAGGTGCAACAGTCGCAGCCCTCAGACTGTACAATCAGGTGTGTGTGTTGGAGTTGGCAGGTCTATCGGTGCTTTGTGTTGGCCTTTTGACAGTCACACACTTCAGAGCACCTACATGGAGGCTTTCTCAGCAGAGGGCCCTATGCAAACGAGGCTCCGCACAGCGACCAGTGGCTGCTACTGCCAGCCCAGAGTCCTTTGTATCAGCATTAACGAGCCACAAATTTCTAGGCCTTCTTTGGCCCATTCCACCTGCCTTTGACCTGTTCCAGTGAACACAGAATATAGATAGACACTAGATAAGTTGACCTAACTAGTTAAATTTCATCCCATTTGGTTGGGTTTGGCGATAACACGTAGGTCAGCAAGTTTCACCAGCTTTAAATGCATGCCATTTTAAGCGAGTCCTAGCTGCTGTTTTGTAGCAGGGAAGGCACCCAGTGGAAGGACCACCTCTGAGGCTCCATGCTGCCACCCGCTGGCAATTCGTGCTTTCAGCACAAATTCTGCTCTGAGCACAAATAGATGAGGTCAGGTGTTGCCTGTCTGAGTTCCCTGTGACTGACAGGAGGCTGCTGGAGTCCAGTGCTGAGAGGAAAGCTGATGGGGCCTGTGTCCTTCATGCAACAGGCCAGGTGGAAATGGGACAGGCACAGCCACCCTCCCAACTGATGTCTGCCTTGACTTCCTCTAATTGATTTCCCGTGGCGACTGTACTGTACTGGGATGCCTCCTTTCCTGAGCTCTCCAAAGAGCTAGTGAAGGCAGGCTGCAGGCAGAGTGGGGCCTCCATAACCAGCATGTTATAGCCACTGACTCGGCCAGAGGTTCTTCTGCAGTCCCCATACTGCAATGGGATTCCTTGAAGGATCTCCGTTGAGCAGCCCTGCTACTTTCCCTCAGTGAGTGCTGCAAAAGCACAGTCTGAGCAAGGGGAAGAGTCTTTCTGGAAGCTTCTGAAGGTTGGAGTAAGTCCTGCCTCTGGCTTCATCCTCGCCACAGAGGGAGGCAGTTGTAAAATTGTACGCTTTCAGGGCTACATACCATCTTTTCATTTGTTGATGTCCAAGGGAAGGGATGTCCCCACCCACCCCAAACAGACCGCTGAAGCACCTGTGCAGCTGCCATGTTCCCAATGGGACAGCGTGTCCCAGGAGAGCAGAGTGAGCACCCAGGCACTGGTTTCACTCACTGTCATTCCACTGGCTTCAGAGGGGTCACTCTTGATTTATACTCTTACAAGTGGGAGCACACTCAGGCCTGTTTCTGATTTTTCACATTTCAGCTGACAAAGGAGCTGTGCCGGAGCAGGCCTTTCTGGGATAAGAATAGCATCTGCCATCTTAGGACACAGCACAGTTGTCCAGCTCCTACATGGCAACGCATTGCAGTGAGATATAGAAGGCAAGCTACCCGCTGAGGAATGTCTTCAAGCGCTATTAGTGGAAGCATATCATCTACACAAGCAGGCATGGCTTCACACAGGAGTCTTGCAAGAGGCAGCTATTTTTAGCTTTTGACACTGCCGATGAAGGGAGACAAATGGCAAAGTGATCCTCCTGGCACAGGCAACCTCCAGAGCTCTCTGAGCAAGCCCCTTCTGGGAATGACTCTTGTCAAGGCTGCAGGGCCTGAGGGTGCAGGAGATGGGGAGTGCTGGTGCACTCCCAGGAGGGAGCTGTGAATTTGCTGGGGACACGAGGCCTCGGTCCCACCAGCACTGCCCAGCTGCACTTACAGCAAGTTGTCCCTGAGGGCGTGCACCTGTCCCTGAGCTTAGGACATTCCGCTGCCTGATTTATCTCCAACCACATCCCTGAGCGCTAGGGAGAGAACAGGGGGCATGGAACTTTGTGTAAGTGAAGGTTACGGTAGCTCAGAAGAGAACAGACACAGTTATGATCTGAGAGTTGCTTCATCTTCAGTGAATCGCTCGCACTTTCCTATCAGTACCTCTTGTAACATTTTCTTTTGTACAAGTCATCAAAGAAACTTTTCCAGATGCCACGCTTACCAGTGTGTCCAGGAGTCATCCGTCGGCTCACTCTTCTTCTTGGCTGCTGTCTTCCCTATGGCTGGCTTTTGCTGGCTACCTTGTTTTGTTCTGATGTCATGACACATCCTTGAGCTCCCACAGTGGAGCCAATGCAAAGCAAAGGAGAGTGCAGGGTCTGAAAAGTAGGTTTTCAAAGAGTCTCAGAATTTTATGCTTGTACAGATTAGCCCTGCCATTACAGCTAACAGAAATGCTCATGCAATGTGGTGTGCCATCTAGACTCTACCCATCCCTACCTGAAGCTTTGGAGAAGCCTGCAGGTGTGTGTGGACAGGGATTCTAGAGCCACACAAGAGGAGCACTGAGCTGAGATATGTTTGGACAGTCCAGGCTCACCACAGAGACCCCATCCATGATGGCAGAGCCAGGCACTCTGTCAGGCACAGAGCAAGACTGCAGAGGATGAGGAGGCATGAGAAAGATTGAAGTCTGCTAGGAAGCCACGGGGAAAAAGTATGCAGTGTCTTGAGAAGGGAGAACTAGTCTGGCATCTCTGCAAAGTATTGGGTAGCTTTCTTAAGGTCCTTGTGATTGAAAACCTAAAGAACCATCTCCCATCTCCCCTTGCTCTCTCAGACAGTAGTGACAGCAGTGGCAGAGGTTCTGCTCACCAGTCCTCCCTAGTGACACTGGAAGCAAGCTAGGCTTCCTTGCAAGAGCTGGTGTGTTGGTGAGGCTGCACTTGGGAGCCAGGTTGGGTGGATATTCGTCCATCCATTGGATAATGCTGTCACAGACATACAGCTGTCAGTTGAAACTTCCCAGTGGTGTGAGTGCCTGCTTGGAGGCAGAACCCCCTGTATGGACTTCTAAAGCTTGGACCAAGAGGCCAGTCTCAGTCCTTATCACTTCCCATCACCCTTAAGGAGCTCCAGTGGCAAGCTCTCCATTGTAAATATCGTAAGTCAATCAGGGTTGAAAGCATTCAGGGGCTACCCGCTTGGGCACAATTGTTTTCTGCACAGCTTCCATCCCTTCAGCCCACAGCACCAGCCTCACCCCCATCCTTTCTCACCTTTTAGGCTTAGTGATACATGGAGGATCCACCTCTGCTTTTGAGCAGCAGCCCTTGTACAGTAGACAGAGGTGGAAGCACATGGACCCTCGCGAAACATCAACACATACATTGTCCTCTGCTCCTGCATCGGCTTCTTGCTTCCCTTTAGTGCCAGCTGAACCTCACTCCTCAGTTACTGCTAATGTCTTTCTCATCCACTCTGCATCAGTCCACACCAAGGGCTCCTGCAGTCGGGAGTCAGTCAAGGTAATGGGCTGCGAACACTTCAGACAGGGGCAGTGTGGCAACAGCGGGTGCAATTGTGCAAATTTCTACTCCTTAAAGGATCACCAAATTAACTTAGTAGTCCTCAGTTACTACTAACCTGTCTTTGATTCACAGTACAGCCCTGCAGAGCCTTCTGACAGAATCCTCCAGGGTTGTGTGGTCTTCCTGAAAACAAGGGACAAAATTTGCTTGGAAGTACAGAACTGTCAGTTATGTGAAAGCATTTGTTTAGGCAGACATCTGTGTGCATGCCTTTAACGTACCATCGCAGCCTCCACGTGCCTTTTCAGCCAAGGCCTAACATTTCAGAATGCTCCAGCTGAGATGGCTGATAGAGCACATGAGACTGTACGTGCAGCTGTACATGCCCAGCGGTCCTCTTCTATTCAGATCAGGGTCTGAATGGAAGAAAAATTATTTGCCAATTTCCCCCTTCCCTTCTGACTCACATTGACCAAAATATTGCCAGCTTAGCATGTATTTAGGCTGAAGGGGAGCTTCAGGTATCTGAGGAAATAATGGAGGAACACAGCCATCAGCTTTCTTCTTTTCCCTTGCCTGTGGACTTGCCACACACGGCCTGACCTTTGAGGTGACATGCTGAGGAGGAGCATTCTTGCCACACAGTGTAAGGGAAATCAGCCCTGAGGAGGCCTCTTTCCACCCGATTGGCCCCTGGCAGGGCTCAGCATTTTGCCACACTGCAGAGAAACTATGAGCAGGTGGTGACAGCAGCTGAGCAAATCTAGAGTAAGAGAAATTGCACAATTTAGAGGCACCGTGGAAGAGTCATTACAGTGTGACAATTTCAGTGTCTGCTGAAAATTGTCTCTGCTGAGGAAATGTCTGTCCCATTGTAGTGTGATGCACTGTGACATCTGATAGCTTACTCAGAGTCTGGTGGTTAGGATTTGTGATTGCCAAGATCAGAAACAAAAGCAGGCGAAGCAAAGAGGAAAGGGATCGCTCCCTCTTGCAACTCACGTGGGCTGTAAGCTGTGCTGAAAGGACAGTAGCAGAAACATGAAGAATATGTAAGGGCAAGAGCAGTGCTTGAAGCTTGAAAGCATCTGTAGCAGATTCACCAAAATCCTAAGCTTATTCAGGAATAAAAAACAAAGAAGCCACTGTTCATAGTGTCTGTGCAAATTAATCTACGGTCTTTATTCTCTAGACATTGACATGGTTACAAATACATTGCAAAACAAAGCAACAGAGGGTTCACATTTTGTGCACCCCTCAGGCCACTTTGCTGCCATGTGACATCTTCACTCTTCCTCTTCTATCCTCCTATGAAACTCCCTGCTCTTCGCTCGTAGTTTGTTGACCTGTGACTCTGCAATGTCAGCCCGCTCCTCGGCTTCCTCAAGCTCGTGCTGGATCTTGCGGAATTTGGAGAGGTTGACATTGGACAGCTCCTCCTGTGTGGGGAGAGGAAGTTGGTGGTGAGGAGCACAGGTTAGTGGTTGTTCTGACTTGGCTGTTCATTTCCTTCCACATAATTACAAAAACATGTCTGATTTGCAAAGTGTTCCAGGTGTGTTTCATAAAACTGTTTATTTATAATTTTTTGTGTATGAAAATTTTAATCAATGTACATGTAGTATTATTAGAAAGAATTCCTTCTTAGAAATAACATCAGTTCAATGCCCCCAGAAATACTGCATACATTTGCCCTTTTATTTCCCTCATTTGATCTGATTCCTTTAGTACTTAACCACTACAAAAAAATATAAACATGTCAGAGAATATTTGGAGTCCTTCATTATTGACCTGTAGACATCCCAGGTTTCCCATATGCTTTTCCTCAATTAATCCTCTTACCGTCACTCAGAGTAATACTTACAGCCTCCTCAGATTGTCTCTTGTAGGATTTCACCTTCATCTGCAGCTTGTCCACCAGATCCTGGAGCCTGAGAATGTTCTTCCGGTCTTCCTCAGACTACAGTGGTTGGTAAGAAGGAAAGACAGAGAGCTGGTTTCCCCACACCACCAGAAAACATGTCCTCTTGGAGTTCATGGGAAAATGCTTTGGCTTTCTGTGAGAAGGGTGTGTCAGCACAAAGATGCCTCTTGCCTTACCTGGTAGGTCAGCTCCTTCACCCTCCTCTCGTACTTGCGCACACCCTTCACGGCTTCAGCACTGCGCTTCTGCTCAGCATCTACCTCCCCTTCCAGCTCCCGCACCTGCAATGAGAAGCTCATGTTTGGAGATTTCCAGGTGGCTCCCTTCATGACATGCTCCCTTGTGCACAAATACCAGCCCTACGCACCCTGGCCTCCAGCTTCTGGATTTGCTTCTTGCCTCCCTTCAGTGCCAGCTGCTCAGCCTCATCCAGACGGTGCTGCAAGTCTTTCACCGTCTGGTCCAGGTTCTTCTTCATTCTCTCTAGGTGGGCACTGGTGTCCTGCTCCTTCTTCAGCTCTTCCGCCATCATGGCCGCCTGGAGAGGCAAAGCAGCAAAGCCAAGGTGGGGCCAAAGATATTTTGGGAAGAATGCATCCATCACCCTCAGTGACAGAGTTCCCCAACTCACATCTGTGATGGCCTTCTTGGCCTTCTCTTCAGCATTGCGGGCTTCCTGGATGGTGTCTTCCATTTCACTCTGAATTTGGGCAATGTCTGTTTCCAGCTTCTTCTTGGTGTTGATCAAGCTGGTGTTCTGTGCAAACAGAGATTGTAAGACTTGTATTCTGAGGCCTGAAATACCAAAGCTACAGCCTGAGCCAACTCTTTCCTCTTCAACCTTTAAATTCAGTGTTTGGAATTCTTTATTAGAGAATTGTTTACCAAATATCAGTGGTGCACTTAGGTGATGGGCTGTGACCCTGTTTCCATTGTGGACAGCAGTATAGAGGCCATTGTAGACCATTGTCCCGCGTCACTCTCTACTACTATAACAGTCATCTGTGTTAAATGTCTAAACAACTGGTTTGGGCAACAAAGCCTTTACCTGGGTATGGAGGAGCTGCACACGCTCGCTTGCATCCAGAAGCTCCTGCTCAGCCACTTTCCTTGACCGCTCCGTCTGCTCCAGGGCTGCCCGCAGCTCCTCAATCTCAGCCTGCAAGAGGTTTGCTCTGCGCTCCACCATGGCCACCTGCTCCTTCAGGTCTTCCTGCGTCCTGAGTGCATCATCCAAATGTATCTGGGTATCCTGTAAAAGAGGCAAGAGAAATGACAAGGCAGCACAGCACACTAGGGTGCCAAAAATGTTAGAGAAGCCTTTCTTGTATGTGTAGCTTTGCTGAATTGACCTTGAGCACTGCCTGTGTGTTTCTCAGGTTCTTTTGTGCCTCTGCAGCCACACGGTTGGCATGGCTCAGCTGGATCTCCATTTCATTCAGGTCTCCCTCCATCTTCTTCTTCAGCCGCAGGGCTTCGTTCCTGCTCCTGATCTCAGCATCCAGACTGCTCTGCAAGGACTCCACAATTCTGAGGTGATTTCTCTTCAGCTGGTCGATTTCCTCATCTTTCTCTGCGATCTTCCTGTCAATCTCAGACTTGACCTGGTTGAGCTCCAGCTGGAGGCGCAGGATTTTCCCCTCTTCATGTTCTAGGGAGGCCTGGGCAAATGGTCACAAACATGTATAACATGGGTAGAGCTACTTCTTGTTTGCTTGATAATTACAGAATTTTTCAGAGAACCTGGTGTGGATGTGCTCCACAGCTAGAACAGAAGGGGGACCGTCCACTACTTAGCCACGTTTCCCCACTGCTAACGTTTCTAGTGTGGACAGCAGTGACTATGGGCACATACCTCAGCTTCCTCCAAGGCAGCCTGGATTTCAGATTTCTCCTGCTCAATCTGCTTCTTGACTTTCTCCAGCTCGTGGATCGCCTTTCCTCCCTCTGCAATTTGCTCCGTGAGGTCAGAAATCTCCTCTGTAAGGAAGGGTGAAACAAGGCATGGTCAGACATAGGGCATAAAGGGAAAGGCCCTGACGCACCAGGCTGACAGGTCTCTTCTCATCACTGCGGGCACTCACGTGTGTGGAGTGGTGGGTAGACAAGCTTGGGGGAAAGCCTGGCCAGCAGCAGAGGGCTAGGGACTTACGCTGCAAGTTCTTGTTCTCACGCTTCAGCGTTTCCAGGTGGTCCAAGGACTCCTCATAGGCATTCTTCATCTTAAACAGCTCTGTGCTGAGAGAGCGAGACTCCTTCTGGGAAGCTTCCAGCTCAGCCTGTGTTTCCTCGTACTTCTGCTTCCACTCTGCCAGGATCTGAGGAGCAACAGGGTGTGAGTATGGATGTGGCAATTGTGAGGAGATGCCCTGCCCGTGAAGCACAGGGCCAGAGGCCAGAATACCTTGTCAAAGTTCTTCTGCTTCTTGTCCAGAGCTGCGCAGGCAGCATTTGCTCGCTCTACGTCAATCATCAGGTCTTCCACCTCGTTCTGCAGCCTCTGCTTTGTCTTTTCCAGGGAAGCACATTTGGCGTTGACAGCTTCAACGTGTTCCTCTGCATCCTGCAGGCGCTGTGCCAGCTTCTTCCTGGGAGGTGATAAAAAGCTCGTAGTTAGTGATCAAAGAGGAATGAGTATGCTCTTTACAATTGCACGCTTAGTCATTTTGCAGTCTGTGGACTCCAATCCACAAGGTCCATAGATAAAGTTTACCACATCTGTCATCCTTCCCTAAAGCAACCCCATGACTTATTTCTTTGAATATCTTGCTCTTTGTTTCCAAGGTCCTTTCTGAATTTTCATTGCCCCTCCTGCTTGTTTGCATCCTGTCACCACCTACTTGGCCTCCTCCAGCTCCTCTGTGCGTTGAATAGCGTCTGTCTCATATTTGGTTCTCCACTGGGCCACTTCGCTGTTGGCTTTGGACAGGGCACGCTGCAGCTCACCCTTGGCTTCCTGCTCCTCCTCATATTGTTCCCGGAGCAAGTCACAGTCGTGACGAGCAGACTGCAAGCCATGGGCCAGGGCATTCTTGGCCTGGATTTAAAATTATTGCAATTAGGAGTAGCTGTATTCTGGGAAATATTTTCATACTGGTATTTAAACACTGGAATATCTTCCAGGAAAATAGCAATCTACACAGTGCACGGAAATATCAAGCCAAAGACTGATCTAGTGCAGGAAGCCAGGAGTGTGCACTGACAGAGCAATGATATATAAACTTTATAAAATAAATATACATGAAGTGTCTTCACCTTTATCTCTTCCTCTAGTTGTCGCTTCAGTTCCTCAATCTGTTGGGTGAACGCCTGTTTCCCTCTAGAAAGCTGAGAAATTAAAGCATCTTTCTCCTCAACCTGGCGTGCATATTCACCTGGAAAAGTTTGTATTTAGAATTTTTTTAATGGCCAAATTAAATAAATTTGAAATGAAATAAAGCCATGTAAAGGATTCTTCCATTTCCAAACTAAAGATTTGTTGCCTTACCAGATTCTGTCTGTAGACGAGCTCTTTGAGCACTGAGATCACTGATCATGCGTTGATTCTGCTCTTCCTTTGTTTTAAATTCACTTAGTTGGTCTTCCAGAGTGCGGCACATCTTCTCCAGGTTTGCCTAGTTGGAAAACATACATTTAAAAATGTGTTAATACCTGGACTCTGCCATATTTACAGCAAGAAAATGTAGCCAGGAGATGCAATTTACATATCTATGGACAATACGCATAAACCCAGGATGTATATATTAATTTAGAAGAAAAAAGTTGTATTGTAACCCAGTGATGTTTAAGTATAAAAATAAAAATAAGTATTACATAGTTTACAAAGTACTAATTAAAGTATTTCAGTACCTTGGCTTTAGAAACAGACTCCATGTTACTGGCCAAGTCATCTATCTCCATCTTCAGCTCACTCTTCTCCTTCTCCAGCTTCTGCTTGACTCGTTGCAGGTTGTCGATCTGCTCCCCAAGCTCAGCTGTGCTGTCTGCGTGCTTCTTCCGCAGGGTGGCAGCTGTGGCTTCGTGCTGCAGCGTGGCCTCTTCGAGGTCGCGGCGCATCTTCTGAAATTCTGCCTCACGCTTCTTGTTCATCTCAACCTGAGCTGCTGTAGCCCCTCCGGCTTCTTCCAGGCGCTCGCTGATCTCCTCCAGCTCCCTGGAGAGGTCAGCACGGTGCTTCTCTGCTTTTGCCCGAGAGGTTCGCTCTGCCTCAATTTCCTCCTCCAGTTCCTCGATACGGGCCTGGGGAAAATGCGAGACCCTTCACACCCATGCCTTCCTTGTACTGATGTCCTTCTGAAGGGTGGAGGGGAAGGACCAGAGACTTGCCTGCAGCTCCTTAATCTTCTTCTGCAATTGCATGCCAAGAAGTTGCTCATCTTCAATTTTGCTCTGGATCTGGCTGATTTCAAAGTCTTTCCTTTGCACAAAGCATACAGTATCACACTCTTAACATCTGAATAAAACTACCTAATAAATGCACCTGACCTGCACTCAGGTGTCCCACAACCACACTTACTTCTTCAGTTTCTCATCCAGCTGCTGCTTATCATTTTCCAAATCCATTATGCTATCGTGGGCCAGCTTCAGATCTCCCTCAAGTTTCCTCTTAGCCCTTTCAAGGTCCATGCGCAGTTTCTTCTCTTGCTCCAGGGACCCTTCCAGCTAAACACAACAACACCATTAATGCCAGGCAGGTTGAACTCCATACCTGTCCTGTCTCGCTGGAGGCACATGTGCTTACATCATCCACTTGCTGCTCCAGCTTGGTTTTTGCTTTGGTCAATGTATTGACTTTGTCCTCTTCAGCCTGCAGGTCGTCCAGTGTCTGCTGGTGGGCCTCTTGGAGGGCTTTCTTCTCTTTTGTCAGTTTCACAATGGTCTCATCCAGAGCTGCCATCTCCTCTGTAAGGTTTTTCACCTTTGACAAGAAGGGAGCAAGCGTAGATAAAAAATGTGGTTTAAAACTTCATGCTGTGTAACAGACTACAATTCTTTCTCGAGTGTGAGTGATGTCTTCTGAGTCTTACCTTGTTTTCGGTAGCATGTTTTTCCTTCTCAACCTTGGCCAAGGTTAACTCCAGGTCATCAATGTCTTTCTTCAGCTCTGAACATTCATCCTCCAGTTTCCTCTTCTTGGCTGTCAGCTCAGCATTAATTTCCTCCTCATCCTCAGCCCTCTCAGTCACCTCCTTTACTTTGGCTTCCAGCTGGATTTTGGTTTTGATGAGCTGGTCACACCTTTCCTCAGCATCGGCTAAAGCGTCAGCTTCCTGATCGTGAAAATGGACTTTTTTCAGGATATGACTTTTGGGGGGATATTGTGGTTCTCAGCTTAAAAATTTAGAATCTTAATAGTTATTTTATGGTTAAATATCTGTTTTATGTTCCAACAGAAAGTATGTGCTTGTAGGAGTTTTAAGTAGCAGACCAAAATCTTTCTCGATGCAACCGTTTGCAGCTTCCTCACAAGAGGGAACAGCAGGGGAGGTGCTGATCTATTTTCCCTGGTGACCAGCAATTAGACATGGCATGAACCTGATTCAAGGGTGGTGCAGACTGAGTATTAGGAAAAGAATCTTTTCCAAGAGAGCGGTCAGGCACTGGAACAGGCTCCCCAGGGAAGTGGGAACAGCCCTGAGCCTGCTAGAGTTCAAGAAGTGCTTGGACAATGTTCTCATACATAGGGTTTTATTTTTGGGAGGTCCTTTGTGTAGCCAGCAGTTGGACTTGAAGATCAACTATATGAAATTCAACAAGGCCAAGTGCTGGGCACACCTGGGGTGCAACAACCCCAAGCAGCACTACAAGCTGGGAGATGAGTGGTTGGAAAGCTGCCTGGCAGAAAATGACCTGGGAGTTGATAGTAGATAGGACCTTGGTTGATAGTCAGCTGAATATGAGCCAGCAGTGTGCTCAGGTGGCTAAGAAGGCCAACAGCATCCTGGCTTGTATAAGAAGCAGTGTGGCCAGCAGGGCTAGGGAAGTGACTGTCCCCCTCTACTCGGCTCTGGTGAGGCCTCACCTCGAGTACTGTGTTCAGTTTTGGGCCCCTTGCTACAAGAAGGACATCGAGGTGCTTGAGCAAGTCCAGAGAAGAGCTACAAAGCTGGTGAGGGGTCTGGAGAATGGTTTACGAGGAGCAGCTGAGCAAGCTGGGATTGTTCAGCATGGAGAAGAGGAGGCTCAGGGGCAACCTCATGACACTCTATAGATACATTAAAGGAGGCTGTAGTGAGGTGGGGGTTGGTCTATTCTCCCACGTGCCCGGTGATAGGACGAGGGGGAATGGGCTAAAGTTTCATCAGGGGAGGTTTAGGTTGGATATTAAGAAGAACTTCTTTACTGAGAGGGTTGTTAGGCATTGGAATGGGCTTCCCAGGGAAGTGGCTGAGTCATCATCCTTGAAGGTCTTTAAAAGACTTTTAGATGTTGAACTTAGTGATATGGTTTAGTGAAGGACTTGTTAGTGTTAGGCCAGAGGTTGGCCTAGGTGATCTTGGAGGTCTCTTCCAACCTAAGTGGTTCTGTGATCCTTGCGGATCCTTTCAACTCAGGATATGCTATGATTCTATGATTGTTTGATAAGTCTCACACATGATATACATACAATCATAGAATACCCTTACTTGAACTTTCTGACAGTATCTAGTTATGTTTTTAAAAGCATCATTTAATGAAGTACAAAGTAATTGATTTAACTTTTACTTGGTATGTGTCTTTTGAAAATTTAATTGTAAACATCAGTCTTGTAGCCCCTGTTAAGTTAGAATGAGGCACACTAGCCCTACTCACAGCCTGCACTTGAAGCTGCAGATCATTTTTCTCCTGCACAAGCTTCACCATTTTCTCCTCCAGCTCCTTCCTCTTTGCCTCAGACTTTGCAAGTTCTTCCTTGGTTTTCTCAAACTCTTGTTTCATGTTGGCCATCTCCTTCTCAGATTCTGCACTCTTCAGCAAGGGCTTGATTTTGAAGAACAGCTTCATCCAGGGCCAGTGCTTGACATTCATGAATGCACGAATGTTGTACTGGATGCAGAAGATGGACTCTCTGAATGGTAAGTGAAATAAATATTAAAAATTTAGGCACAGATGACAAAACATACATTGAACTTGATTTAAATAAATGTTTACCTCCTCTCCACCATTTTCTGGTACTCCACTCTCATTAGGAAGCCCCTGCACCTGGCTTGTGTGCGAGTAATGAGCTGCGCCAGCTTCTCATCCCTCATCTCTTCCAAAAGGCCTATCAGCCCGGCTTTGAAGAACACCTTAGGTAAGAACATAAAAATAGGTACAGTCTATGTGCTTGCTGTTCACAGTAGCCCATATCCTGTCTGCCATGGCAGATTATATGGGAAGTTAGAGAAAAAGCAAAACCACGAAGAATGTAGGCAGTGATGGATATATTATATCCATTATATCCATTATATCCATTATATCCATTATATTATATCTTCAAGAATCCTGGTCTGGTTATTACAGTCATATTACTGCAGTTGAAGAACTATAATAGCCAGATTTATTCATTTGTTTTTATTAATCCTTGATTCTTCTATTCTACAACTTTGTCTTCAATTAGGAACCCTGAATTAGAATCATCCTATGACAATGAATTTCACTGTTTTATTGAAGTGGTGAGTCAAAAAGTATTTAGTTGATATGTTTTAAACACGTCAGTGTTTGATGATTTCACGTGCTTTCTAAAATATCTCTCTTAAGCTATACAAAACAAAAACATGCAGTACTTGAAATAAACAGTTTTGGTACCTTGGTGTGACCAAACTTATATTGTGTGTGGTCTATATCAATTGATCCAAGAAGTTTCTCACAAGCCTTCTTGCTGTCAATGAACTGTCCCTCTGGAATAGCACTTGCATTTAATACTTTGTATCTGGGGGAGAAAATGGTAATATAAGGAGGTCTGTTGTTGAGACTAATTGACTGATACACTACAAGAAAGAGAACATAACTCCACTGCTAAATGTAAATGTTAGAGAAGGTTCTATTCACCAGAGGTGAATTTTAAATTTCATAAGCTACTTAAGATGGCCAAAATGATTCAGGAAGGGGAAGCAGTCTGACCTCTGTTTAAAATCTGCATACAAGACTCTGTTGGGAAATCCTTTCCTGCAAATTCTGATCCCTTCCAGCACACCGTTACACCGAAGCTGATGCAGCACCAGCTCATGTTCCATGGCACCTAACAATTCAGAGCACAAATGAATGTTGTATTCTGTAATACATCAGGGAAGATCAGCACCATATTGAAGACTTCCTGTATGTGAGTCTCTTACCAGGTGTTTTTGTTTCATTTGGGATGATGCAGCGTACAAAATGGGGGTGGGTGCTTCTCAGATTTGTCATCAGCTTGTTTAGATTTTCCTGGGAGAGTCATTAACAAAAGTTTATATCAGCAAATGTAATTTCCACTGTAAGCATCAAGCAATCTGTACCGAAATAATGTGTTATCAAATATTAGCTTGCAGAATCCTGAACTGAAGCCACCTGCACCAGTTTTCTGACTTTCCATGTATCTTTGTTATTATTAACGTAAGGTATTAAGTTTGTCTGTTTAGTCTGTAGGAACTCTGTACTCTTAAACATACAGTTTTATGACATTTCACTGACTCTAGTGAAATACCTTCATTAGAAATTATATCCATCTTCCATTATACATTCCAGGAGAGATATAGTGATACTTCTCAGATGCAGTTTGAAGCATACTACAGTAGACATTTAAGATGAGTCATATGGTTCACACTACATAGAACCTTCCTATTTTCTCCACTAAAAGCAAAAGGAACAGGCTGAATTTTGTGTCTCAGTTTCATGTTTTGTTTGTAAGGTAAGGTGAGATGAGAATAAGGTAAGATGAATCCCAGGGCTGGTCTGTAACTAGTATCTGTATAATTATTTATAAATAAATAATTATTGTCTATAATTAGAGTAGGTAACCCCAGAGGACATTTCGGACTACCTAAATTAAGTAGTCCAAACCTTAGCACGTCTAAACTTTAAGAAAGTCTGAAAACTTAAGAGCAATGCAACCTAAATGCAGCAAGGATCACCTCTTATTTCTTAAAGTATTACTAGCTTAAACACGGGCTTATTACATTATTTTTGAATGATATGTGCTGGCAATAATTTCCCACTTGCAAGGCAAAAGCCTTGAAAACATAGCCTAGATCTATGATTATTTATCCTAGGTTGTATACACAAAGTCCATGTCATGTTTCAGAGAACTGGCTAGAGGTTATGTCAGGTAATCAAGAATCATATGACAACAGATATGTAGGACAAATTAGGCTGGATCAAGAAGAGAGCCCTAAGTGAATATCATAATAAGTGAATATCATAATAAGTGAATATCATAATAAATAGCCTCAGGAGAGACTCAGCATATTACCTGACAGAAGTGTATAGAACAGCCAGGCAGCAAAGCTTGGCTATGAGAAAAAACTGCCAGATATCTCACATCTTAAAAAATCGTATCCCAAGGTTTATTTCAATCATAACTGATGCATGAATCATGAAAAAAATGCTAGAGATACAATCGGAGCAAACAGCTCACCTCCAGGCCTCTGAGCAGAAACAATGTTGTTAAGGGGTAATAAAAGGTTCTGAAGCAGAGGTAGACATCTAAAGGAAATTTGTGTCTTCTAGGTATATTTTAGAAGTTTTCTGGAGAAGTGGACACAGCCATATGTTGTGCATTCAATAGAAAAGAGCATAAATAAGTTACAGTGGGTTTGCTCCTCTGGCCCAAGAACATCTTTTTTTTTTTTTTTTTTTTTTTTTTTTTTTTACACAACTAAGCCAAAAAAGGCAGGTTATTTTAAGTGATGAATTTCCTCCTTATATTAGGAAAAAAAATATTGAACTTTGTACTGCACCCGGAAAAGAGCGGAGACCGTCTGGAATGAAGAACCCTTCTTCTTGCCACCTTTCTTGCCAGCACCAGCACTAGCCTCTGCAAAAATTAAAAATATATAAAATAGATTTTATATTTTTTTTATTGCCTCTTACAATTCCTTTTTCTAAGCTGTACATCACTGAAAATATGACTTTCATAGATCTGACCTGCTTCTGCTCCACCATAGTTGGCAAAGAGTAAGGCCAGTGTTTTCAGTGAAGACTTCTGGTATAACCCAATAACAGTTTCATTCAGGGGGTCCTTGTTCTTCTCAAGCCAGCCAGTGATGTTGTAGTCCACCGTGCCAGCATAGTGTATCAAGGAGAAGTGGGCCTCAACCTTGCCTTTGGTAGGCTTGGGCTTCTGGAAATTGCTGGACTTGCCCAGATGCTGGTCATAGAGCTTGTTCTTGAAAGAGGTGTCAGTTGCCTTGGGGAACATGCACTCCTCTTCCAGGATGGAGAAGATGCCCATGGGCTGGAAGAAATACACAGGAGAGACAAATTGCTATTTAGTTTTATGGGCAATTACGGTCTTTATCTAGTAAGAGTAGCAGAACACAGACATAAGTGTTCATCAGAAAAAGTTATTTTTCAGTCACATTTTATGCTAGAAAATGTAATTAAACATATTGACAGTTATGTTTGTTTTGTTTTTTTTTTACACCAAATGATTCATAATGATAAATTGAAGTTCCTTTAGTTTGTGTTGAAAAGTTTCTTTATATAACCAGGACACTACCTTCTTATTCAGAGGAACACAAACATATACAGATGTCATAAAAGTAATTGAACCAAAATGAGTATACAGTACACCCCTACAGAAAGGACAGGCACCTATTCTTTGTTGCATTAAGAAGAATATTATCAGCAGGTTGATGGAGGTGATCCTTCCTCTCTACTCAGCTCTGCTGAGAAACATCTGAAGTGCTTTGTCCAGTTCTGGGCTCCCCAGCACAAGAAAAGCATAGACATACTAGAGTAAGCACATTGAAGGGCCACTAATATATTTAGACTGGAATATCTGACATACAAGTAGAGGCTGAGAGAGCTGAGACTGTTCAGCCATGAGAAAAGAAGGCTCAGGAGGATCTTACTAATGTGTATAAACACTTAATGGGAGGTGGGAAGGAAGATGAAGCCAGTCTCTTTTCAGTGGTTCTCAGTGACAGTACAAGGTGCCACAGGCACAAATCGAATTACAGGAAATTCCATTTAAATGTAAGAAATGCTTTTTTTTTACTGTGAGAGTGGTCAACAGTTGGAACAGATTCCCCAGAGTATCTATTCTTAGGGTATCATCTGAAATATTCTAAACCAAGCTTTACATGGTCCTGAGAAACCTGTCCAGTTAACGATGCTTTGACCAAGGGAGTTAGATTAAATGATCTCACAGTTCTATGATTATAATTTCTTATCATCCTGATAGCCAATGAACGTTAAATTCCATGCTCAATATGAATACCTCCTTATTCTAAGTCAAAGGATGCCCATTAAGTGTGACTGTTTGTAATCAGTGATGCATTTCCATCTTCTATGTTTATTTTACGAGTGATATATCTATTTTGCTGTAGGAGCACAAGTCAGTTGGAGCTGAAAGGTGAGCTGCAGAGTTTTAACTGGAAACTGTTTCTATCTGTTTTGGGAAAAAAAAAAAAAAAAAAAAAAAAAAAAAAAAAGTTTTATTGGGAGTTTAACAATCTTTTTGCACTTCAGAAAATACCAGTTCAAATCTGCTCTGTGACATCACCACACCACCTTAACGTCTCATTTGACAGATAAAATAAACTAAACAGCTAAGTATTCTTGAATAACAAAATCTGAATATTTGGACATGAACATGAATGATCCCTTTGAAAAATTAGACCAAGTAATTATAATATTCCCATGCCCATACCTTCTCAATGAGCTCAATGCAGGCAGCCAGGTCCATCCCAAAGTCAATGAATGTCCATTCAATCCCTTCCTTCTTGTACTCCTCCTGCTCCAGTACAAACATGTGGTGGTTGAAGAACTGCTGCAGTTTCTCATTGGTGAAGTTGATGCACAGCTGCTCAAAGCTGTTGAACTGGAAATAGAATGAGAAAGATCCATATCTGCAAGATGCAGAAGTAATTGCAAAACCTTACCCTTTAAAAATAAGGAATGCAGTTACTCTGTTTTCATAGTGACTGAGCATTTCTTCAGTCAGCTTTATATCTATATAACAAAATAGAGAAACGCATGACATTCATTGTTCACGATCATATTTTTCTCCTTGATAAAACTGTGAAAATAGAATGTATTTCCTATATTATCTTAGAACAAATTACAGAAAAAAAAATACAAAGTTAGGCCTATTATGATGTATGTGCTTTATACGGTCTTTAACTTGATCTTTTAAACTAAGAAATTTTTCTGCTTAGGCCTTTCTGCTCTTTTGAGCTTGCACATCTTGAAAATGAGGCTATTGTTATAAGAAAAGTCCTTTCAAATGTCATTTCTTACTTCATGGCAAAAAAAAAAAGGCAATTAGCTACAAAAAAAAAAAAAGTGTTGATCATATGTGTTCTTTAAAAATATGTCTGAGAGTTGTCAGAACACCCAGCTGTCATTTCTAAGCAGCTCTCTAAGCAGCTCTTACCAAATCTTTGTTACTCACATCAAAGATCTCAAAGCCAGCAATGTCCAAGACACCAATGAAGTACTGCCTGGGCTGCTTTGTATCCAGCTGCTGGTTGATACGAACAACCATCCACAAGAACATCCTCTCATAGACAGCCTTTGCCAGAGCACCTACAGCATTGTGAACCTAAAACAAAAGTAAATACCTGAAGTTACAACACAGAGCAGAGGAGAATCAAATGCATATTAATTAAAAGCATGGTTCCAGGTTACCATGTTTCTCACCTGCTGCACGGTTTGACCCTTGGTCACATATTCATTCCCAACTTTGACTCGAGGGTAACACAATGCCTTCAGCATGTCAGCTGAATTCAGGCCCATAAGATAGGCAGCCTTGTCAGCAACTAAATGGCAAAGATAGATAGAAAAAAAAAAAAAAAGAAAAAAAAAAAAGAAAAAAAAAAAGAATTTTGTGTCATATAGATTTTGCATCTCTAAGGGCTGCAGTGTTCAGGTTTCCATGCTTTGAAATATGTTGAAAGAATGTCACAGATATAATCTGTGTAGCATCAAAGTCATAATTATACATATTGAACTTTTCTGAAAGAACTTACATTTGAAGGTCTTCATTGAAGCATGCAAAATGCAATGAAGTTTTTTCAAAAAATTCCTAGCACAAAATTGAAGCCTGCAGCTTGTTAATCTGAATATTTCTTGTATGTGTGTAGCTCAGAAGTTGCAGTGACCTCAGTCAGATAATGAGCTATACTCAGAAGGTGACAAAAAACACCCAAATATTTAGAGTGGAACACAGAGGATTTATCTGTACTCTTTAGGATTCAGCATCTACAACCCTTTCTGAGCTTTGGTTTCTACTTCTGATCTTCTGTAAAATTCATAGGTTTTCATCCTTTTTCAGACATGACTATGGCACTTCCCAACTTCTGCCTAGTTCTTTAAAACGAGAAGGCTCAGAAAACTGGAGGCATGGGTTCTAGCTCTTGCTCTGACAGAGAGGAATCAAATCCACCTCTCTCATCAGAGTTCCCTGGACATCAGACAGGTGAGGGTGAATGAAAATATGGCCCTCTATCCTTTTAGAGCTGAATATCTTTATTGTTCCACAATGAGTGCAAGGCATTCTCAATAAAAATATGACTAATAATGTTACAGTAAAGGCATCCACAGCTACTAGCTTCCTGGCACAGTTTAGAAGGCAGTTTAAACTGAAAATTTTTCATCATATGGGATACATAAATCCAGAGATTATACATCAGAGAAAATGATGTACTGTGAGAAGTAAGATTTTTTTTCTTACTTGCTGTTTTCCTTGAAATCCTAAAATCTAATTTTAGATCACTCTGTGTCTTTCACATACAGAGTGTCTCAGAGTTATAATTTCTGAGTTTGACAATACCTTCTGTGCCATCTGGCTCTGCCTGCTCCTCTCTCTGTTTCTGCTTGAACTTCAAGTTGCCGTAGTGCATGACAGCCCCTGTCAGCTTGTAGATGGCAGTCTTCTCGTCAGCAGTGAAGCCCAGGATGTCAATGGCACTCTGGTAATAGAATCAGTAAAGTGGAATATTTGCCTGTTATATGATGTATGACCTGTACCAGCTTACCTGTTTCATAAATTACTTACATCTGTAGCCATCAACTCCTCCTTGTCATCAATGCTGGGAACAGTGATCTCACCTTGACTCACAAAAGGGTAGTCATATGGGTTGGTGGTGATAAGGAGCATTTCTGAAAACAAATATTGATGGGTTAAATTTCATTGTTTCTATAGTGTAATTCATTGTTGCTCAGTGATCTTTCTCCAAAAAAGCTCACTGATGCCTCCTACCAATTAGCTCTGGCTTCTTGTTGGAGGTGACCTGATAAAAAATGTGGTAGCTTCTTTCTGCCTTGAGCTGGAAAGTGACTCTGGACTTCTCCAGCAGATCTGGCAAAGCAGGAAGAAAGTGCTAGGAATGAGACAGCACACGGAGGTAGGAATTTAGGAAGGGATGTGATCATGCCAGGATGTCACTTACAAGTTTCAATGTCAGCAGAAGCCAGTTTGCCTGTGGCCCCAAAGTGGATTCTGATGAATTTGCCCTGTTGAGGGGGAAAAGAACCACTTCAGCCTAGATGGATTCTTTTGACATCTCTTTATGTAAGAATGTCGCTAGGCTCATCACTACTGTTAGGAGGGATTTTGTCCAAAGCTACAACTCACAAAGCGCGAGGAGTTGTCATTCCTCACAGTCTTGGCATTTCCAAATGCCTCCAGCAGTGGGTTGGCGCTGATGATTTGATCCTCTAGTGTTCCCTACAGGACAATAATTATTCCTAGTTATTACTTTTCAAAAATGAGGAACAGAGAAAAGCATTGATTTGAGCCCCTATCTATAATTTTACCTGCATTTTGCCAGACTGCTCCTCCTTCTTCTTCTCCCCACTAGCTGCAATTGTTGCAAAGTACTGGATGACGCGCTTTGTGTTCACAGTCTTCCCTGCACCAGATTCTCCACTGCCAAATGAAATAGAGAAGCAGGGAGAGTGTGGTCAGGAAGCAGGTCTCCTGGTTCCCTGTAGCCCTGCAGGGACCTGAGCAAGAAGTGTACTTACGTGATCAGGATTGACTGATTCTCGCGGTCTGTGAAAGAGGTAGAATTAAAGTTTTTAGCCATTGTCCTGAATAGAACTGTGTTAGTTGACTGAAAAGTAAATCTGTAAATGTAAGTTGGGGCTTCTCCAGAAAGTCCAAGCGGTAACTTATAGAAGACAGTACTGAATTTCCTTCTAACAGTAGTAAGTATAAGCTCTGCTGGACCCATACAACTCTCAGATGCACATGGTCCTCAGACAAAGTCTGTAGGCACTTGCCCTTCACACAGTTCTCATCAAGGAATCAAATCAAACTGACTACCTGTGCTCAAAGCAAAGATTGTATGGTGTCATACAATCATACATACCATATTGTATGGTATGCATACAAAGATTGTATGCTTTCTGTTCTCTCATTGAAAAAAAAAAGAAAAAAAAAAAAAGGAGGGGGGGGGAAGGATATTATGAGCTCAGTATTATGTCTGTGGTGGGAAAGTGTAGAATAGGGTACAATAGTACACAGTGCTGAATCTATGCATGTTTCTGGTACAGTTTGGCTTGCAGTTGTCAGTTTCTCTCACTTAGCTCCATGGGATTTGTAGCTGCCTTGTCCTGTGCTCCAGTAAGAGCCACGAGGCTTTTTGGTTCAGATTGCTTTGAATGAGATCAAGCACTCACCAGTCAGCATGAACTGATAGGCGTTGTCAGAGATGGAGAAGATGTGTGGAGGGGCCTCCTGGCGCTTTTTGCCTCGGTAGGCCAACACCACCTCCGGGTTGTACACTGGCAGCCACTTGTAGGGGTTGACAGTGACACAGAAGAGACCCGAGTAGGTCTGCGAGGAAGGGAGACAGCACGTTGGCTTCTGCTCAGCCTGGCACAGCAGGCCTTCCAGCTACCCAAAGGAAGAGAGCTGCTGGTACTTACGTAGATCATCCAGGCTGCATAACGCTCTTTGAGGTTGTACAGCACAGCGGGTTCGTGGAGGTGGGTCATCATGGCCATGTCCTCAATTTTATCATACTTGGGAGGGTTCATGGAAAAGATTTGATCTTCCTTCACGGTCAGAGTCTGCCAAGGAAATGAAAGAATATGTCTGCATATGTCAGCTAGAAGCTCAGTGTGAATCAACTGTTGATCTGAAGTTTCATTTTCTCTTACCTCTCCACCTTCAGTTTTCACAGTGACCTTCCCTGTTTCCCTGCTCTGGATTGTCCCTTTTACAAAGGATTCCTTGGGATGGGCCACAAAGACGGATGACTTGGCATCAAAAGGTTTGTTCTGGGCCTCAATTCTTTCCTTTTCTGACTTTCGGAGGTAGGGAGCCGCCTCCCCAAAAACAGCCATCTCCGCATCTGCAGAGGCCATGTCTGTGCTTTACTGAAGACACGTCAGCAGAAGACTCTAATGGCTAGAAGTAATATGGCATTGATTATTTATGTCTATTCTGTAAGATTGGGAAATCTTTTATATCCTGTTCTTTGTTTTCTCATCACAATCTAATATTTAGAACAACTATAATGACCTAACTGAAGATCCTAATCTTTAGGTTACTTAGAAAATGAGGATATAATTGATGTAACTTAGGTCTTCAGACTTCTAGGAGAGCAATATTTAATCACCTTTCACAACTGAAAGTTTGGCATTTTAAGAATATCATGTCTGTAAGAACTACCGAAGCTACTCAGCAAGTTTTAATGACATCACTATCAGAAGTAGAAATACAGGTGGAACATTTTGTTTAAAAGAGTAAATGTGAAGAAACGTTTTTGAAAATCTGTAGTATAGGAGACCTACGGTCCTGGAAAATATTGAACCAATGGGGCATTTGCTTATTAACTAGGATGGTAAAAGGAAGGCCTTGGGAAATTAATGAATTTTGCTACTGAAGTTGCCAACAGAAGAAAAAGGCAAGTCTTGTATATTTTAATATTCTGCCATAATTTAATTTGTTTATACATTTGTTGTTCTTAAGTACAATATCTAAATAATCCCAGCCCCAAAGTTCTGACTTGAGTAAAACAAAATTCAAGCACTGAAATTGGAATTGCTATGCTTGTATGAAGCTCCCAAATAAACACTTCCTTAAAAAAACATCCAGGAGCAGGTGAGTTCTCCAAATTTTAGAAAATAAAAATATGTCTTTAGATGCCTTGTTAAACATGTGGATAGCTAAGTTAGCCAACTGCAATTGAAAATTCCCTAGCTACATTAGTGAAATTTATTTCATCTGTTCAACAGTTAAGTCTCTTTTTTCTTCTTTTTTTTCTTTTTTTTTTCTTTTTTTTTTTTTGTCTAGATAAAGAAAATGTGTACCTGAGAGAGCCCTGCATTTTACAAAGATGGTTAGAATCTCTGTATGCTCAGATGATGTATTAATTCATACTTTCTGAGGTAGGATGTACAGTTTTGCACTTTTTCCACCTTTGTTCATCTTGGTACCGTTCTATTGCTGCCACAAAAATGATGTGAAGCCAGCACGCCTCACTCCCTGTTTGGTCAGTTAAGTAAGGTGAAGAATATCCCCATGGGAATTTTCTGGTCTTACATCAGTTGCCAGAGGATTCGAACATGGCCACTTGAAAACCTTACCAGCTGTGGGTACCCCACCACCTGCCTACTGTAATCATCCTGGTTTTGAATATAGGGTGAAACAGTGACCATTCATGCAGCCATACAGAAATCCCACCCAAAAAGATCTTTCTCTGCCCTCTAAGAATTAATAAATCAAATTCTTACCTCTCGTGACACCAGGTGGGTGTCTTGCACCCTGGCAGCTGGTCAGTACTGCAAAACACAAATGGCAATTCCCTACTTGATGGTGCACATAATTCCAGAGTGAAAATGTGCAGATGTCTTGAAAGCAGATTTAAAACTTGAGCTGAGAAATTGAGTCCACTCATGGAAATGAGCACTGGAGGCACAAAGAATGCTGTGGTACATAAGGGCACCATCTCCTTCCTGCAAGCCTGCAGACCCCATATGCTTACCTTGAAGCTTTCCGCGAAGACAGGGCAGACTTGCTGCAGGGAGATTATATACGATCTCATTTGCAGATGCTACAGATGCCTACTCTTTCTTCGGTCAAAAAATTTTTGGCAAACCTTCTTTGGTAAAGCATTGTCTGGCAAACTGAACTAAGGGCATAATTGTCATTTGACATGACTAGATATAATTAGAATATTTTGATGTCTTACTGACTATATGAATACATCTTCTATAAACAATCTGACAAGGGTGTTAAGGAGGGAATCTGGACTAGTCAAAGCACTTAGAGAACTTGGATGCAGGACTTATTGCTGACTTTCCCACCGACTCAGTGTATGACCCAGAGAGTATTGCTTGGTATGTGTGTGCTGCAGCTAACCCAGCAATACAATAGATAAAACAGGATGTTAAAAGATAAATTAGCATTTTCAAAAGCTTTGGCAGTTGTGATGGTAAAATCCTGAAGGCAGAAGTGCAGGCATAGAACTGGTTACAAGGGTTAAAAGTACGGCAGCATGTTCAGCCACAAGCCACAGTAGTGAGAGACTTGGTCCTAATCAGGTTTTTAGGCTGGTGTCTCTGAGAGAGATGTGAGGCAGCTTCAGAAGTATCAGGAAGAACACACACTGAGTCGTGTGCATTTGTGCCTCTGTACACGCTTCAGATTGTAAAATTTGAGAGACTATCCAAGAAATGTTTTTGTGACTTTATGCACCAACTTGTACTGTAGAAGTTACAGCCTCCTGAGACTTCTGATGCAATTAGGTCAGTGCCAGTGAGCAAGAGATGCTCCATTCTTTTGCCAAAAACCTTTAAGCTTATCCAGGTGTTACCTGCCTATAACCCAAGGAAAAATAACTCTGATCTAGCAAAAGGCCCCCACAGCTTTTTTCCTACCTACAATTGACAGAAAAATCCCTCTAGTCAGTCACACCTATAATTAGACACATACACACATATTTCACCTCAGCATGCAGTCCCAGATGCTCTGTGCCTGATACATCCTTAGTCCAGCATTCCCATCTCATCATATATGGCTTCCACACATTCACACAGTCCAAAAAAAAAACAGTGTTACCTATACTAGAGTACTGGTGTTGGCAAACATGCCCCTTGAGTGCTGATAGAGTGGGAAAGAGAGATTTGCTGGAAGTCCTGGAAAGTGACTGATATAGGAAATTGGCACTGTCATGTAAGTTGCTTTAAATCCTGTCAGATTTCAACAAACTTTTCTCCTGGTCATTGGCACTTTGGTCATTAAAAGATGTCAGTGGGTAATATGGGGACAAGGTTAGAAAAATGATTCATGGGATCTGATGGAACACCCAGCATCAGGCACTGTTCTGTGCATGAAGGCCTTTTCCAAGGAAGGTTCTGCACTGTAGCACTCACATTTTGGGCATCTTAGCCCAAGCCTGGAGCCCAAACCTAGTCCAAGCCAGGGTGCTAGGTTTCCAATTGGTGCCCAACAACACAGTGGTTATAGGTCATGGCCTAGGAGGGGACAGGAGGGTCTTGGCAGCTCAGAGCACAGAGTTCAGAAGACCTCATGCAAAGAGCAAGGTCTGGGAGGAGCAGAGATGGCTAAGAAGCCTCACCCAGGGAGAGCTGGGGGCTTGCTCCCCTCAGGTTGAGGTGGGAGCTCTAGTCTTCCATTTCCAGGAAAGCTGTAACATCTGCACTGTCAAGGCAGCATCCCGTGGCAGCAGCAGGTGAAGTACTGGTAGCTGCTGTTGCTTTCCTGTGAGGCCCTGCTCTCAGCAGTAGGTCGCAAACCTGTTTTATGCAGTGCTGTCATGCTGGGACAAAGTGCCCATCCTCAGGATGTGCCTTCAGGATCTGTTTGAGAGCAGCTGAGTGTCTTAGGCTAGATGCCTGATTCTGGGGACAGAAAATGTTGAATTTCCAGTTGCCAATGACAAATCCAGTCTCTTCAGTACAGCTCTTCTGTGTTTTTCCTGTTGGGTTGCCCAAATTGTGGACCCAGCTGGCAGGAGTGAGGCACACAGCCAGGCAGCAGTAGGTGTGAAGTCAGCCAAGGGAAGGCCTGGCTTGAGGAGGAAGCAGCTAGCAAATGCACGCATATTCAGTTGTTGATAGTCACTCAGCAGTGATTTGTACATTGAATTTGGTGTCCCTACATCCCTATAATGCATATTTAGAAACCTAAAGCCTTTTATGATAGTGGTCCAAATCTCAGAAAATGGTTATGAACCAGGGCATGGAAATGAAGGAGACAGTCTTGTCTAGATGGCTTTTGAATATCCCCAAGGATGGACACTCCACAGCTTCTCCGGGAAACCTGTTCCATTGCTGAGTCACCCTAACAGTCAAAAAGATTCTCCTGATGTTCAGATGGAGCCTCCCGCATTTCATTTTGTCCCCATTATCCTGTCACTGGGCACCACTGGAGAAAGCCTGGTTTTCTCTTCTCTACATCCTTTGTTCATATATTTATACATTGTGAGATACTCTCCAAGCCTTTTCTTTTCAAGGCTGAACAGTCCACCTCTCTCAGCCTTTCCTCATTGCTGAGATCCTCCAGTACCTTCATAATCTTTCTGGCCCTTAGTTGGATTCTCTCCAGTATGTCCATGTAGTCTCTTGTAGTGGAGAGCCCAGAACTGCACACAACAGTCCGGGTGTGGCCTCACCAGTGATGAGTAGAGGGGAAGGATCACCTCCCTCAACCTTCTGTGACACTTCTTATGCAAACCAGATGACCATCCTCCTTCTTTGTGGAAAGGGCATGTTGCTGGCTCATGTTCAAGCTGTTTGTCCACCAAGACTCCCAGGTCCTTTTTTGCAAAGCTGCTTTCCACTTTCCAGCTGTTCAGTCCCCAGTATGTACACTCACCTGGGGATGTTCCTCCCCAGGTGAAAGACTCTATCCTTCATCTGCATGGTTGGACCCAGTATTGACCCCTGTTTTTTGACTAAGTAGTACCTATTTGTGCACGTACATAAATAGTATAGAGAACACTTTATATTAAATGGGCCTGAGCAACTGCAGAATCAGAAAGACTTCGGGACTCCTCTGGGACTCTGAGGTAGAAGTGACAAGGAAGAGAGAGATAAACATTCATGTAGACATCAGTTCTTGAAGACAAGGGAACACATCTTTGAATGACAGTCAGTTCACATATTTGTACTAAAATATCTTCAAGCAGTACCTCCTCTAACTTTTGGTCACGTAAGTATGGATCTTTCAAGCAAACTACTGCACAGTTCTACCACACCCAAAAAGATGAAGTCACATCCTTTCTGATCTAAAGATAACAGGAATGAAGCCACTCTTTGGTTAAGGTATTATCATAGTTTGCATTGTCTGAGTGCACCGATGGTGAATCGACAAAGGTGAATTCCCAATAGCTCTTCAAATTTACTTCCAACCTGTTAGTCTCTATGTATTTGCTGAAGTTTTCAATGTTTTACCGTTTCTTAAACAGTCCTAAGAATCATCTGCAGGAACTGGTTCTGTGCAGACGGAGTAACAGGATCAACTTAACATCCACTTAGTTAAGTGAAGCCATGACTGTGGTAATGAAGAGCTTGATTTACTGACAGAAGCCAAAGTCAAACTATTTCCTTAGCATGTGCTAGAGCTATTAAGGAGGTAACTTCCAAGAGAGAATATCTCTTTACCAAGGAACCTTGCAGACAGCAGAATGATACAGTATTTACACAAGAGTTTGGAAGGTCTGGGTTATTCTACACAACGCACATTGACACTGAGGACAACATCTCATGAAGAGTCTTGAAACCTGTTATCATAAAGGGGTAAATGACACCATCTCTGGTTGAGGAGAATGGGAATTTGCCTCAAAAGTCCAGAGCCCAACCAACAGTAGGCACTGGTCAAGGGAAGGAAAGCAACTGACTGCCAGGCACATATGGCATAAAAAGAGTTCTTGAAGATTATGTGTAGATGAAAAACATAAGCCTTCAAAGGACAACTCAGAAAACTGCAGGCAGTCTCATCCTACAAGGAAAGCTGGGAATGCTACCAGATTGCTCAGAGCATAAAAGAATTGCAGGAGTTACTTACCCACCTAACTCTGTATCAGGTGTTTGAGGTCCTCCTTTAGCAGAACACTTCTGTGTGCATATACAAATCTACAGTGCAGCTATGTATACTGACATCTGCTCAGAGATGGAGAAACTGTTCTTACCATAGATTCATAATCTGATTTTTGTACCTATCACAAGCATTAACATATATCCACATTAATAACACTTCATTAATATCTCAGTACTAGTATAAAGCCAAATTTAGCATAATGTGGTTATGGTCATGTGGGCTTTGTTTAATATCTTGGAGTGAGCCATACCCTGAAAGGGGATTCATATCAATCAAGACTCTGAAGGTTTACTGAAATCTAGCAAAATTGATGTCATATTACTGAACTTCTGTAAGGCCTTTTACATGGTCCCACATGACATTGTGATCTCCAGATAGAGGGAGATGGATTTGAAGGGTGGACCATTCAGTGAATTGGCTTGAAGGCCACACCCAGAGTGTGGGTCAATGGCTCCATGTCCATGTGGAGGCCAGTGATGTGTGGTGTTCCTCAGGGGTCTGTCTTGAGACCGGTACTGTTTAATATCTTTGTCAATGACATAGTGGGATCGAGTGAACCCTCAGTAAGTTTGCAGATGACACCAAGCTGAGTGGTACAATTGACACAACAGAAGGAAGGAATGCCATCCAAAGGGACCTGAACAAGCCTGAGAAGTGGGCCCACTAAACTGAATGAGGTTCAACAAGTCCAAGTGCAAGGTGTTGCATGTGGGCTGGGGCAATCCCAGACATGACTACAGACTGGAAGAACTCACTGAGACCACCCCTGCAGAGAAGGACTTGGGAGTTCTGGTGAAATAAAAGCTTGACATATGCCAGCAGAGTGTTCTTGCAGCCCAGAAGCATCTTGGGCTGCATCAAAGGATGAGTGGCCAGCAGGTGAGGGAGGTGATTGTCCCCCTCTGCTCTGCCCCTGTGAGGTCCCACTTGGAATCTGGCGATCAGATCTGGGGACCCCAGCACAAGAAGGATGTGGGGCTGTTAGAGCAGGTCCAGAGGAGGGCCACAAAGATGATCAAGGGGTTGGAGTACCTCTCCTATGAAGAAAGGCTGAGAGCTGGGTCTGTTCAGCCTAAAGAAGGCTCTGGAGAGACCTCATTGCAGCCTTTCCATACTTAGAGAGGGCTTATAATAAAGATGGAGAGCAAATTTTTACTCAGACAGGTAATAATAGGACAAGGGCTACACGAAGATGGTGAAGGGACTAGAGCAGAAGGTGTATGAGGAGTGGCAGAGGTCACTTGGCCTGTTCAGCCTCGAAAAGAGGAGGCTGAAGGGAGACCTCACTGCAGTCTACAGCTTCCTCACAAGGGGGAATGAAGGGGCAGGTGCCTATCTATTCTCTAGTGACCAGCAATAGGACCCGAGGGAATTGTGTCAAGCTGAGGCAGGGGAGGTTAGGCTAGACATCAGGAAGAGATTCTTCACCAAGAGAGTGGTTGCACACTGGAACAGGCTCCCCAGGGAAGTAGTCACTGCACCAAGCCTGTTGGAGTTTAAGAAGCGTTTGGACTGTGCACTTAGTCACATGGTCTAAAATTCTGGGTAGACCTGTGTGGTGCCAGGAGTTGGACTTCATGATCCTTATGGGTCCCTTCCAACTAGGGGTATTCTATGACTCTATGATTCTAAGGGGGAATGGTTTTAAATGAAAAGAGGGGAGATTTAGGTTAGATGTTAGAGAAAATTCTTTGCTCAGAGGGTGTTAAGGCACCGGAACAGGTTGTCCAGAGACGTTGTGGATGCTACATCACTGGAGGTGTTCAAGACAACATTGGATGAGGCCTTGGGCAAGCTGATCTAGTGGATGGCATCTGTACTGGGTCTGGCTGGGATGGAGTTAACTTTCCCTGCAGTAGCCCATACTGTGCTGCGCTCTGCATGTGTAGCTCAAACAGCATTGGTATCACACCAGTGTTATGCCTGTTGGCAATGTTGGCAATGTTGGCACAGCATCAGGACTCCCTCCAGCCCCCCAAGAGCCAGCAGGCTGGGGGTGGACAAGAAGTGAGGAAGGAACATCACCAACCAAAGGGATATTCCCTACCATATGATGTCACACAGCAATAAAAGGTGGAAAAAGGAAGGAGCGGGGAGGGGTGGGCTCTCATTGTGAAAATGTCTGTCCTCTCAAACAACGGCTACATGAGTTGTGGCCCAGCTTTGAGGATGTGGTCAAGCATCACTCGTTGGTGGGAAGTAGAGAGTAATTTCTTTCCTCTGTGCTTCCACACAGCCTTTTCTTGGTTTGTTTGTTGTTTTGTTTGTTTGTTTTTCTCTTTAGTTAAATTATTTTTTTTCCTTTTCTTCTTCCCATCCTTTTCTGAGGAGGGGGATTGAGAGAGCAGTTCTGGTGGAGTTCAGCAGCCTAGCAAGGTAAAACCACCACATGGCAGAGGGGTTGGAACTGGGTGATCCTTAAGGTCCCTTCCAACCCAAACCATTCTATGATCCTATGAAAATTCTCCAAGATCTTGTGTACAGAGATGTAGCTCTCATGCTGAGAACTCTTTGCATACTGAGTTCAGCTAAAGCATATGTATTTCACATTAAATGGTTCTACCTTCACCATGAAGCAGCCATTATAGCTGATACCAGGTGTGTCTGCTTACTGTTCTGTCAGCTACACCATAATACAAAGATAATCCTTGTAGCTTAGACCAGCAGGGGTGCAGGGGCCTGACAGTATTCAGCATTAATAATGCATTGCTTCACAAACTAAATTTCAAGGTTATTCTAACAACACCTCTAGAAGAACAAGCATTTTAAATTGTCTGAATAAGAAAACACTTGTGTGAGTGTCATGATGCAAAAGGAAGAATGCAAAGTTGCCTGCCATTCATTAATTTTCTGTCAATCCTGTTTCCATCTCTGCAGGGCGAGACTCTGCTGCGACCAGAAGCAAACCACAGCACAGTCAAAAGAGAAGAGGCAACCTGAAAGCCATCTCTGGATTCAGACTGTCCTGCACAGCAATGTGATGTGGGCAAGGCACTGGTGTGCTGACATTTTCCATGGAGGAGAGAGGATTCAGGCGTACTGAAAATAGATCCCTCTTGATATGGAGATCAGGCAGCTGCCTCACTTTCTGCCAGCCCTTAAGATATGTTATTTTCTTCTCCAGAGCCCAGTGGCTGCTGAGAGACAAAGAGTGAGAAGATGCCTTTTAGATGGGCAACTAGACTGGAGTGAGGATGTGGAAGAACCTACAGACTGCCAAACGTTGGCTACTGAGAACCTCCCTTCCACTCCCATTTAGTGCAGTTGAGCTTACGAGCTGGAAACATGCAAATACACCTGTATGACAGGTACATATGTAAAATTTTAATTTCTAAATTTAAAAGTTGCAGTATCACAAGCTTCAACTATTTACAGCTTTTTTTAGCTGCATTGACTTCAACCTTATTGAGTCAGTCTCACTTGACTCCTCTTTCCCACCAACTTTCCCCACATGCCTATTTCACAAAGACCAGATCACTGTCTTCCTGAGGATTTTTTCCCCTGCAGAATACATATTCAACTGAGAGGAATTCAAGAAGCCCACTCATGATGACACAAAATTCAACTTCACCAAATTTGTGAATGACACTAAATTAGACAGAGTAGATGATATGACAAATGACAGAGCTTCATTCCAAAGGGACATTATGAAACTAAGAAAGAACATTAAGACTGGATCAACAAAAACCTTATGAAAATCATTGCAGAAAAGTACAAAGCTCACATCTGGGAAAAGAGTAAGCCCCAGGTGTCAGTACAGGCTGGGAACTGACTAGTTCAGCAGAAGCCTTGTCAAAAAAGACTTGGAAGTTATGGTGGATGCCCAGAAGAATAATGAGTGCTCTTGCTGCAAACATGACAAAGTACTGGATGATGTTAAAAGCATGTTCAGCTGATTGTAGGAAACCATTAACCCTCTTGCTTGGTACCGGTGGGTTGTCATCTGAAATGGCTTGTCCACTTCTGGGCTCTCCTGTTCAAAAAGGTTGTACACTAATGGGAGAAGATGCAGCAGAAGGCTACCAAGATGATCTAGAAAATTAGTTCTGTGAGGAGATTTTGAGGGTATTTAATCTGAGGAAAAAAGGTCTAAGTTTCATGAGGGGAAGTTACAAGTACAATGTTCCAAACTTTTCTCATTAGTAGACAATGTAACAAGGGATGATGATCACATATAACATCTGGAGAAGCTCCAGTAAGTCATTAGGAAATTTCTTCACTATTAGGTAATGCTGTAATGGCACAGGCTACCCAAGAGAGGTGGCTGAGCCTCTGTCCCTGAGGCGTGGCTAATCAAAGCCATGACTAACCTGACTGATATCAGCAAGACATCTTGAATTGGGAGACTGAATAAAAGCCCTCCAAATGTCCCTTTACAACAGTATTTCTGTGGCTCTAATGTAGAGGTTCCATCTCTTTATCCAAGTGGACAGTAGCTCAAAGCTGGGCAGATATTTGCAGCTTCATCTCTTGTCATGAAGATTTTCCCTGAGGTCTGAAAAAAAAACCTCAGCTCTTTGTCAACATCAGCTCTGCTCTTGGCTTGGACTGGCGCATGCTTCGTTGGGTTAGAAACTGGCTGGATAGCCGGGCCCAAAGAGTCGTGGTAAATGGAGTCAAGTGCAGTTGGAGGCCAGTCACTAGTGGCGTCCCCCAGGGCTCGGTGCTGGGGCTGGTCCTCTTTAATATCTTCATCGATGATCTGGATGAGGGCATTGAGTGCACCCTCAGTAAGTTTGCAGATGACACCAAGCTAGGTGCATGTGTCGATCTGCTTGAGGGTAGGAAGGCTCTGCGGGAGGATCTGGATAGGCCGCACCGATGGGCTGAGGTCAACTGCATGAAGTTTAACAAGGCCAAGTGCTGGGTCCTCCACCTGGGGTGCAATAACCCCAAGCAGAGCTACAGGCTGGGAGATGAGTGGTTGGAGAGCTGCCAGGCAGAGAAGGACCTGGGAGTGATGGTGGACAGTCGGCTGAATATGAGCCAGCAGTGTGCTCAGGTGGCCAAGAAGGCCAACGGCATCCTGGCTTGTATCAGAACCAGTGTGACCAGCAGGGCTAGGGAGGTGATCGTCCCCCTGCACTCGGCTCTGGTGAGGCTGCACCTTGAGTACCGGGTTCAGTTTTGGGCCCCACGCTACAAGAAGGACATCGAGGTGCTCGAGCGGGTCCAAAGAAGGGCGACGAAGCTGGTGAGGGGCCTGGAGAACAAGTCCTACGAGGAGCGGCTGAGGGAGTTGGGATTGTTCAGCCTGGAGAAAAGGAGGCTCAGGGGTGACCTTATTGCTCTTTACAGATACCTTAAAGGAGGCTGTAGCGAGGTGGGGGTTGGTCTGTTCTCCCACGTGCCTGGTGACAGGACAAGGGGAAATGGGCTTAAGTTGCGCCAGGGGAGTTTTAGGTTGGATCTTAGGAAGAACTTTACCGAAAGGGTTGTTAGACATTGGAACAGGCTGCCCAGGGAAGTGGTGGAGTCACCATCCCTGGAAGTCTTTAAAAGACGTTTAGATGTAGAGCTTAGGGATATGGTTTAGTGGGGACTGTTAGCGTTAGGTCAGAGATAGGACTCGATGATCTTGAGGTCTCTTCCAACCTAGAAATTCTGTGATTCTGTGATTCTGTAACTCTTGGGCATGAATCTTTCATCTCTCTGCATATCTGTGTGGATGAGTGCACATGGGTGATAGGATTCCTCTTCTACCTGTAACCATATGAAAGTGATTGATGACTAGCTCTGAGATAGTCTCCTGGGCCACCTTCATAGCTAAAAGAGAAAAACAGATAACTCCAAAGGACAATTAAGAAACCTACCTCAGCTTAGCTTCTTCTGGAGGAGTTCTTTTCTCTCCATTGACCATGGAAGGGAGATCGCAAACCTAGTACCTAGTACTTACTGAAGTATGGAAGATTAACCCCAGCATGGATTTCTTTGTTTGATCCAGATATCTTCTTATCACGCTGACCTGATTCTGTGCAAGGCAGCAGATCTAAACTCTCACTGTGAATTTCAGATGATATGGGAATATAAAACAAGCCACCTTTCAAAGACAACTTTTCTTAAAAACTTCTGTCCTGTATTTGAGCAAAAATTTTAAATTCAGATTAGGCAGTACTCGGAAACTGTCACATCAGTGAGGTTCTGCCCAGCCCCCACTAGGGACAGTGGACATGAAAGAAGCAAAACTTTCATGATGAATACTTGTGCATTTCTTATAGGTCTTGCATCATCATCTCCAGAAGCAAGAGTGATATTGGGATTTGGAGTTCCCTCCTATATTCCTATTCTCTACTTAACTAAAATATATGGAAACCCACTGAGTTCACTGCTGCTCTACTATCCACCTGTAATGTGATCTATGCAGTTGAGTTACATAATCTGATACGAAGGCAGTCAAACGAAGAGGCAAGGGGATCAAAGTAGATTACTTTATCATCTCAGAAAACCTCCACAGCCTCTCTGAGGCTTGCAATTGGTTCTACAGAAACACAGTGTAAAACCTTTTACCTTATGGCACTAGGAGAAAGAATGAATTAGAATGATTTATCAACCACTGTTGTTCAACTGGGAGAAGGATTCTCTTCCCTCTTTGGCTGCAGGAGTAAGGCAGTAGAAACCATCTCCCTGTGTCCCCATCTCCTGTCTGTTCTATGTGAAGAAAGGTCTCATATGCGACACCAGTGTTACTTTTGTGTTGGAAAAAGCAGTGATGCCATCAAGACATGGCTCTAGTCATTTCTTTAAAACCCTTTCACCCCCCACCCACGCCATCCTCCACGTCCAGTTGAGCAGCAAATCTTTTAACAGGAACAAACTCAGTAAAAACACCAAGAAATGTTCCCTGAATTTTACCATTTACTCAGCAACATGCTCCATGCTAGGATATGTCCTGTCTTCCATCGCAGAAATACCAACCAGTCTGCAGAACTTTGGGGAAAGGAGACAGTGAGCACACTCATCCATACAGGAGCATTAGAGGAAAGAGGATGAGGCAAAGCCGTGGCTCTCATTGACATTGCACAGCTTGGTCAGTCCTGTCACATTTCCTTCAATAGGATTCAACACCTTCAATAGGTTATCTCCAACCAGCTTCTGCCAGAGAGAGAGTTTCTCAATTGGGAGAGTCTGGATTCTACTTTTGACATCTGTGATGTAGACATCACAAAGCTAAGTTGAAATTAAGTCAACTGAACATTTTAGGTACTTACTGATGATTACTCTACCCTGCTTCAACCTAATCAGCTTGCTGGATGACTGGTCTCCAGAGTCTCATAAAACATGGCTCACGACATAGAATTTATATACGTATTATCAATGTTTATATACACATCAATGTTTGATATGTTACCAACTGTCTCTAGATGCCATCATACAGGTGACAGAATCAGTGGCAAGCAGCTTTGTCTGGACTTGCTTCTGAAGTTAGATTTCTCTCATAGGGACCAAATGGGACCTGATGTTGAGAAATTCCAAGATTTTTGTGCATCTGCTATGTCTCATCTCCTATTTTCATAGGAATTAAAAGATATTCTCTTAAAATCTCAAAAGGAAGAACATCCTGACTAGTAACCAGTATGAAAGAAACTGATTGTACAGCAAACCCATTCAGAATAAACACCAGCTTCACTTTAACTTCATTTGTTTCACAGAACTCCCTTAGATTTTTTAGCACTAGGATGCTTCCTAATTAAAAGCTGTCTGACATTGTCTCAAGCTATCTTTTCCTTTTCTAATGTTGTCTCAAGTTGTCTTCTCCCTTGCATATTGCTACCTGTTATCTGATAAAACAGCACTTGAGTAATCTTTGTTTATCAATTTAGATGTGAGGTATTAGCACCAGCCTGTTCCTGTAGAGGAAGTGGAAGTGGCTGAACTGGAGCAGAGAAGTATGGGAAGATTATTGGCTTTCCAGGTTTGCAGCTGGCAGTGTAGATGGGGAAAGCTGTGAGTGTAGTTTCTGGGAGCAGCTGTTTAGCACTACCCACTGTTCCAGTATGAATTCTTGTAGTAGGGCACCACAGATAGCTTTGCTGGTATCATTATGTGACTATTATCCCCTGCTTCATAAAACTGATGACTACAGCAAGATTTTCTTAAACAGTAGGCTTTTCTTTTACTTCCTTCCTTCCTTCCCTTTCCTTAGGTCTTCAGAGAATCTTATTTCTAAATAACTTGTTTTGTTAGCTGCTATACAGAAGCCTCAGCCCATTTGAGAGGATGTGAAACAGCATCCGTATGTCCCATCTGATAACAATGAGTGTTTCTGTAAGGCTTGCTCAGTCATGGGAAAACCAGAGCAGAAAGACAGCATCATGCAGAAGCAGTCTCATAAATTTAAGAATAAATAGACAGCCATGTCAGCTTAAAGCAGCATTCTGTCTGGCATTCTGTGAATGAGTGTATATAGGACTGGTGAAAATCCAATTTCATTATAAGTACATTTCCAATGTACTTATAATTTCATGTAAACATATCATCTTCCCACCTGGTTGTTCCTTTTCCAGAGTAAAACATCATAGTCTGGACAGCCTGTCTCCAGGGCTCCCATCAATTTTATCATCTTTCTAATTGCACAGGCCAGAATTGTGGATAGTGTGGGCTGTGGTTTATTGGCCCAGGAAAATGATTTCTGCTTTGTTCTCAGTTGATCCTAATCATTCCTAACATTGTTTGTCCTTTGTGACCAGTATTAAGCATCTGGTTATATTCACCATCTGGTAGCATGCTTATCTCCTAACCCTGGTACTCCTTTCAGAGATTTTTATAGGGTTTGGTCTATGCACAGCTCAAAGACAATGTATGGACAGAGATGTTGATGTTTGGTTTCAGCTGCATAAAAGGTTTTTATGACTGATGACTACACAGCCTGGCTTACAAGGCTAATGTGGCTTTCAGCAAAATGACAGTGAGTGAGACTGGAGTGGCACAAAACAGCTAACAGAGCAGTGGAGAGACAGGTAAAACCTGTTATTTGAGGATGAGCAGCTCTTGACTATTAGAGTTGCAGCATTACTCATACTTCTCGTGTTCCCAGCAAACATTAGTGGAACAGATCTGGGTAGTGGGTGCTGGCCGAGGAGGTGACGTTCAGGATGACCTTTCTATCATCCACCTAAGCAGCTGAGGGGCTCCTGTTACAGAGCAGGGGAGTGGGGTGGGCAGACTAGGAGACCTCTGGGTAAGACAGAGAAAAAAGAGAGCAAGTGGCAAAAGGGGGAGGGAAGGAAAATCAGGATTAGGTGCATAATATTAGCACTAGCAACAACTGTATCCTAAAAAAGGGAGCAATGAAGTGATATATTCCTATGCTGACACTCATCTGTGACAGATGAACAAATCCCACTTCTGGGTAGGTTTCAGTGCTCTAAGTGGAAATATACTGGTACTGGAATTTATATAATCCTGTTCCCTCTAAACGTTAGAGTCTTCAAGGTTGGGACACACCATAGGACCTTCTGACTGGCAGAGTCACTGCAGGGCAGTTACCAGTAGGATACACAGAAAAAAAAAATCCAGCAGTGTTATCTATACTAACTTACTCTGTTGCAGAAAAGTTCTTTTTGCTTCCCCAGGAAATTTGTCAACAGCCTCATATTTTATCCATGGGTAGGCAGCCTAAATATTTTTTAATTGCTTTCTACGTCCATCTGAGATGCAGAGGGAAGCATACAAGTCCCTGTTCCCTCTGAAGACCAAATCAGACCAGCTCCAGCAGCAGATGGTGATGGTGACGTGCCATCACATAGCCAGCAGCCAGGGTGTCAGGGTACTGGTGCCCAGTGTGGAAGACCAGCACGTGGGAGGTCTAACTGTGCTTACATTCCCTGTCCTGTGGAGATTACCTGCCCATCCCACTAAAGTCTTTTAGGGACAGATCTTTTTCTCTAAGTGGGTTGTCACAAGGTACTTGAAAAGTTTTGAGTTCATCCCAAAGGAGAATTGAACATTGAGCCCAAAGGAAAAGAGAAAATTACTTTGCATCTCAGGGAGGACTGTGGCCTGAAAAAATATATGCCAAATCTATTTGATCTCTAGGGCAGTGCCAACTTCAGTTAACTACAGCTTTGTCAAGCAATACAGGTGTATGTTGCCTTGCTTCCAAATAAGTCTTTCAGGTCCCTCAAAGTGCCTGCTTCTCCCTGAGAAGTCTTTCCAGGTAATCTTGGTTGTAGCGTCTAAGAGCAGAGCCATCCCAAAACTGTGCACTGCTCTCTGTCTCATATATTTGCTAAGCCTGGATTTTACCCCTTGGTGTCCTGATTCAAAACCCTCAATCTGTACTGAATTGTATTTCTCCAAGCAATATTGTGTTACTTCAGGGAACTTCTGGAATGGCGTGGCAGTGGTGTCTGCTCTGATGGAGGTATAAGAGTATTGTCATGGAACCCAAACAGCAAGGCTCAGGTGCTAGTTGATTTCCTCCTCTCCCGGCGCTCCTAACAGTGTGAAGCTGAACGTGGCTTTACTGATGAACGGTGTCTGTAGAGGAATGTTTTCAGCAATTTGCTCTGCTATAACTGGAATACTGCTGCTGTGCTCACTATATTTCCTGCAGTCCAGATCTATATAACCCCATCAGCTGCATTTATTTTAAGCTTTTCTCTGAGAGATCTTTCTTTATGGCTGTGACCAATATTTTTCTCAAGACCTTTGTACAAGCCCTTATCAGGTGACAAGCAGCCTGACTCCACAAATAGAGTGCCAATGCAAAAAAAACCTTCTTTACCGAAAGGGTTGTTCTTTACCGAAAGGGTTGTTAGACATTGGAACAGGCTGCCCAGGGAAGTGGTGGAGTCACCATCCCTGGAAGTCTTTAAAAGACGTTTAGATGTAGAGCTTAGGGATATGGTTTAGTGGGGACTGTTTGTGTTAGGTTAGAGATAGGACTCGATGATCTTGAGGTCTCTTCCAACCTAGAAATCCTGTGATTCTGTGATTCTGTGACCCTTATTCTCTACAAAGCAGTGAGAAATTCATTTTTCATTTCCCTCACACAAGTGTCCCACTTTGATCCTGATAATCCAGCAGGCTTTATAGTGGAGGCTGTCAGTCCTTTCCCTGTTATGTACCTACATCCTCCTTCCTGACATTCCTCAGAGTTGCTCAGCCTCTGCTCCCATCTCCTCTTCCACCTCTGGGATTGTTGTTTTTTTCTTGACATATTCTGTAACTGACAAAAAAAAAATAACTAACAAACAACCAGCCAAACAACAACAACAACAGCAAATATGCACAGGTGGTAGCCACAAGCTGCGTTCACGCAGTGACCTGTGAGGTGGACCATTGTACTAGGAGCAGCACAAAAACTTGGACCATTTGGGCCTCATATGCTTAGCCCCTAAAGAGAAAAGCAGATCCTGGGACCTTCCCTGCCTGGGGAGCAGGCCAGGAGTGGCCAAGGGCCAGTGGTGTTTGGGGGCTTCCAGACTCCATCTGGGAACAATGGTCACTGTAGTCTTTAACCCTCTGGAAGCACTTGGCTTTTCACTGTATTCTCCCCACATAGCCTGCGCTCCTAAGTTTGAGAAGTGCTGGCTGCACTGCAGTGTGGTGTATGGGTATGAGTGATGAGCCTGGATGTGCCATGAGCAGTCACAATAAAATAACATACTGCTTTGCCTGACACAACAAATACAATTAAATAATTTATTCAAAACTAAAGTGAGTCTTTACAAAGCTCTTTTGATGTGGACTTCAAGTTAGATGGATATGTGCAGATTATGATTGTAGCATTTACCAAGTTTTTCCATAGATTTCTTCTGACTCTTCTTCCCTAAACCTGATGTCGATATTGACATTTCTTCCAGTCCTCATATACTCTACCATCTTCTCACTCATTCCGCTTTCTTCACACACATCCAGCTCAGTCTTTTCCTACCAGACTCCTCCCTGCATTCCCCAGAACAATTCTGAACCCACTTCAGTACTCTCACTACCTCTCTGTCTTGTTTTTCAGTTATTAATTTGTTCTGAGACAAGAGCTGCATGAAGGCACATTTAGCCACTCACATTACAATGCACTGGGGTCCCAATTTCATATTCGATCTGAGTATGTTCATGTGCTATTCTTGCACCATAATGCTGAGAGAGGGGAGGTGAATTTCTGCATTGCTGCTGGCCCTGCAGGAAGCTTGGAACAAGCCCTGGCTCTGCCTTCCTCACCCAGGGAAGGGGTTCATGGATTGGGGTCATCTTGATGATGAGCAAAATGTGAGCTTTCAGGTCTGCAGGCTTTGCTTCCATTTGTTGATGTCCAAGGGAAGGGATGTCCCCACCCACCCCAAACAGACCGCTGAAGCACCTGTGCAGCTGCCATGTTCCCAATGGGACAGCGTGTCCCAGGAGAGCAGAGTGAGCATCCAGGCACTGGTTTCACTCACTGTCATTCCACTGGCTTCAGAAGGGTCACTCTTGATTTATACTCTTACAAGTGGGAGCACACTCAGGCCTGTTTCTGATTTTTCACATTTCAGCTGACAAAGGAGCTGTGCCGGAGCAGGCCTTTCTGGGATAAGAATAGCATCTGCCATCTTAGGACACAGCACAGTTGTCCAGCTCCTACATGGCAACGCATTGCAGTGAGATATAGAAGGCAAGCTACCCGCTGAGGAATGTCTTCAAGCGCTATTAGTGGAAGCATATCATCTACACAAGCAGGCATGGCTTCACGCAGGAGTCTTGCAAGAGGCAGCTATTTTTAGCTTTTGACACTGCCGATGAAGGGAGACAAATGGCAAAGTGATCCTCCTGGCACAGGCAACCTCCAGAGCTCTCTGAGCAAGCCCCTTCTGGGAATGACTCTTGTCAAGGCTGCAGGGCCTGAGGGTGCAGGAGATGGGGAGTGCTGGTGCACTCCCAGGAGGGAGCTGTGAATTTGCTGGGGACACGAGGCCTCGGTCCCACCAGCACTGCCCAGCTGCACTTACAGCAAGTTGTCCCTGAAGGCGTGCACCTGTCCCTGAGCTTAGGACATTCCGCTGCCTGATTTACCTTCAGCTACATCCCTGAGCGCTAGGGAGAGAACAGGGGGCATGGAACTTTGTGAAGGACATTGAGGTGCTGGAGCCTGTCCAGAGAAGGGCAATGAAGCTGGTGAAGGGTCTACAGAGCAAGGTTTATGAGGAGTGGCTGAGGGAACTGGGGTTGTTTAGGCTGGAAAAAAGGAGGCTCAGGGTGGGCCATATTGTATTTTTTATTTACCTTAAAGGAGATTGTAGCGAGGTAAGGATTGGGATTTTCTCCCAAGCACCAAGTGATAAGATGAGAGGAAATGGCCTTAAGTTGCACCAGGGGAGGTTTAGGTTGTATATTAGAAGAAATTTATTCACTGAAAGGGTTGTATGGCATTGGAACAGGCTGCCATCCCTGGAGGTCTTCAAGAAATGTGTAGATGTAGAACTTATTAGCATGGTTTAGTGGTGGACCTGTACTAGGTTAAAGGTTGGACTAGATGATTTCAGAGGTCTTTTCCAACCTGAATGATTCTATGATTCTATAATTCTATGAGCATCCCCTCAGACAAAAGGAACTTACACAAAGTATCGTTCCAGTTGTGGGTTTGCAGTAGCTAGATTTATACTGGTAGGAAGTAATCTTCCATTTGCTGATGGACACAAGCATTTTCTGTCAACTCTGCTTCTGTACCACTATCAATAAAATAGATATATGCCACTTAAGATGTTCCAAATGTTTGTGTTTAGAAGAGAGGAATTTTCTTTGTAAGTTAAACATAAGAAGAAATCTGGGTTCAAGTCTTACTGCTGTCATCACCATGTTTGAGCAATTTTGACCTTTAAGTTTAGATATTTGGCAGGCCTCTTCCATGACTCTTGCTTGAATTTCCTTACCTTGTCAAATGAAGGTGAAAATATATCAATGTACAAACAAATATGATATGTCAAACATACAATGTAAACAAAATTACAAAATTAATGCTTAGTTTCACTGCTATGTCACTGCATGGGAGAACAAGACTGGTCCAGCCTCTTAACCTACGGCCTACATACAGTTGCATTACAAGTTTAGTATTTCTACTCTACGTGTAGCACTTTATAAAGTTAGCCCATTTCTGAGCTACTCAGTGTTTCAGCTCTGAGCAGATGAGGACTTGAACCTTAATGGTCTCATATGCTTGTTACACTGGAAATAGTTATCAAAGGAACTGTAATGTTAGCAGCAAAATCCTCCAGATTTGAATAGTAGTTTGAAGCTTTTCTCCCCAGTGGGACCAGCCACCATAATTCTGCTTGTGGTTTCCCAATGAGAAATGTCTGTTCAGCTATTTTGTTCTGTGTATGTGTGTTGTGGTTTAAGCCAACAGGCAGCTAAGTGTGACACATCCCTTTGCTCACTTCCCCCATCCCCAGTGGGATGGAGGAGAGAATCAGGAAAACAAGAAAGGTAAAACTTATGGGTTGAGATAACGACAGTTTGGTAAGTCAGAAAAGGGAGGGAAAATAATTAAATTAATTACCATAATTTCTCACCACCTGCAAGCCAGACCCCAGGAATTATCCCCCCCAGCCAACCTCCCCCAGTTGTATTGTTCAGCATGATGCCATATGTTATAGAACATCCCTTAGGCATACAGAACAACCCTATAGGCATCAGTTGTCCTAGTTGAGTTCCCTCCCAGCTTCCTGTGCACCCTCAACCTCCTCACTTCAAGGGCAGTATGAGAAGCTGAAAAGTCCTTGGCTTAGTGTAAGCACTGCTCAGCAACAACTAAAACATCAGTGCATTAACAGCATTATTCTCCTCCTAAATCTGAAACACAGCACCATGACAGCTACTAGGAAGAGAATTAACTCTATCCTACTTGAAACCAGAACAATATCTACCCCTTATTACATACCATCTACATGATGTTCAGGTTCCACAGTTTTCAATGCATCCTAATTAATACCTGCCTTTCGTGTCTTTTGATATATACAGAGATATCATTCCTTTAGTCCATGGGCCATCCTTCTAAAGTGTCTGTTGAGTTTGTTCAGTCCGTGACTTTGGGCTCCAGCTGTCATTGCAGTCCTTCAGGGCTGGTGAGATGGTGAGTGGTGCTGGATAGTTGCACGGTGAAGCCATTTCTGGTCCATCACCACTGCACTTCTCCAGCTCTATCACTATTGCATTTTGCTCAGTTCCATCAAAATTCATTCATCATTAATCTGTTTAATTCTTATTATAATACCATTGACGTGGCAGATAGTAACCATAGTAATGATGACATACATTTTAATATAACAATTAACATCACACAATTATAACCATTGGCTATTCTTACCCAATATCAAATCCCCTTGAGGTACACAGATGGGTTTGCTTTTGCCCGAAGCAGGAATAACCCATACTGTCTTTCCCAGCATGTTTTTTACTTGCATTACAGGGACTTCATCCCCTTCTACGGTACATAACAATTTTGATTAGGCAGGGCCAGCTTGATTGGCATCTTCCCTAGAGTTGAATAACTACCTGGCCTTTGCTGAACGTATATCCCAATGTTTGAATGTCTGAGCACCCATTGCTCTTAGAGTTGTCTTTAACAGTCCATTTTATAGTTTGAGTTTTGCCAGAACCTAGTGCATGATAGGGATTATGATAAACCCACTCAATGTCATGTTCTTTGGCCTAGCTGTCTATGAAGATGTTTCAGAAATCACAGATCCACGAGGATCACAGAATCACCTAGGTTGGAAGAGACCTCTAAAATGACCTACTCCAACCTCAGACCTAATACTAACAAGTCCTCCACTAAACCATATCACTAAGCACTACATCTAAAAGTCTTTTTAAAGACCTCCAGGGATGGTGACTCCACCACTTCCCTGGGCAGCCCATTCCAATGCCTAACAACCCTCGCAGTCAAGAAGTTCTTAATATCCAACCTAAACCTCCCCTGATGAAACGTCAGTCCATTCCCCCTCGTCCTATCACCAGGCACGTGGGAGAATAGACCAATCCCCACCTCACTACAGCCTCCTTTAGGGTACCTATAGAGCATCATAAGGTTGCCCCTGAGCCTCCTCTTCTCCAGGCTGAACAAGCCCAGCTCCTTCAGCCACTCCTCGTAGGACTTGTTCTCCAGACCCCTCACCAACTTCATCACCCTTCTCTGGGCTCACTCGAGCACCTTCATGTCCTTCTTGTAGTGAGGGGCCCAAAACTGAACCCAGTACTCGAGGTGCGGCCTCACCAGAGCTGAGTGCAGGGTGACAGTCACTTCCCTAGCCCTGCTGGCCATCCTTTTTTATATAACTCTCATGTAAAAACACTCTCTAATGTAGAGATCCACAACACCACCCCTTCCGTGCTGCCTGTCCCTTCTGAAGAGCCTATAGCCAGACATTGCAGCACCCCAGTCATGAGAGTGGTCCCACCACATTTCCGTGATGGCAACCAAGTCGTAGCCCGCCTGCTGCACGATGGCTTCCAGCTCCTTTCATTTGTTACCCATGCTGCATGCATTAATGTAGATGCACTTCAGTTGGGCCATTGCCTTCTCCTCTGGCCTTGCCATTGTTCCCCCGGCAGAGCTCCAACAAGCCTTGTTTTAGCTCCATCCCCCCTCTTACCTAGTTTAAAGCCCTCGTTGGGTTCGTTTATTAACGAACCCAACCAGCTCCTGGGCTAGGATCCGTTTTCCTCTTAGAGATAGGGACCCGTCTGGGGGGACGGGACGGGACGGGACGGGACGGGACGGGACGGGACGGGACGGGACGGGACGGGACGGGACGGGACGGGACGGGACGGGACGGGACGGGACGGGACGGGACGGGACGGGACGGGACGGGACGGGACGGGACGGGACGGGACGCCCTCCCCGCTCGCCCTGCCTGCGCGAACTGCCGCACCAGCCCCTTACCGCCGCGCTCCCTAGGGGCAGCTTTTGAACGGCCGGGGAGGGGGCGCTGCTGCCTCCGCCTACGCCTCGTCAGCCTCTCTCGCGAGGGCTGCCGGGTCCTGGAGGCTCCCTCAAGTGGGCTTGATGCCGGGTAAATAAGGTAACTAATAATAAGTGCTTAATTTATTAATGCTTAATACTTAAAAATTATTATGCTTCATAAAAATACTGTCATAGTGTAATACCTAGCCCATTGTTTTAGAAACTATAAGCAAACCAAAATCATTTTGAATTTAAAGTTTTGTTATTGCATGCAAACTATTACCAATGGGAAGAGATCTATGGATCAGCCCATACTAACCATAGATAACAACTTTCTCTTGCATGGAGAAAATTCTTACAACACATCAAGGTAATTACAGTGACTCAGTCAGGGGCCAAACATTATTCATGTTACTGCTATTCAAATAAACAGTAATGGTGAAGTAGTTTATAAGTCTCTTGCCTGTAATTCTCTGATCTTCTGCAACTGAATACCTGAATTCTGCTGTTCCTCGTTTTTTTTGTTTTGTTTTGTTGTTGTTGTTTGTTTTGTTTTTTGTTTGTGTTTGTTTTTGTGTTTGTTTTTTTTTTTGCATATGGCTAAATTCAAAGTCTTTCCTGTAAAGGAAATGTTCTTTTAATAAAAAGAAATTATGTCCAGTTAAAAGCAAATAGTAAATTTAGCATTCTTTTTTTTCTCATACTTCCTTATCTTTTGAAGTAAATGTTATAATTCTCCAAATCTACTAATATTTACTGGGCTAGTTTAAATCTCATTCAAGCATTCTATTTCCTCATTCAAGATCCATACAAACTTCTTTTCTGATCTAGAGTCCCTTCAACCTGTAACATAATACAAAGATGGCTGAGGGAACAACTTAAGAATCTGCCCCTTCTCCTTGTGTTGAACGTTCTCATGTGGTACATTTGTCACTCCAGCTTGATCCTGGCTTTAGTGATGATATGAACTTTGTACCCCTCAATTTACAGGTCATCCAGTGCCTGCTGGTGGGCTTCTTTCAGGGTCTTCTTCTTCTTTAGTCATTTCACAGTAGTTTCATCCAAACCTGTCATTTCTACAGTGAGATTTTAACCTATTGTAAGGCAAAATATTTAGAGGTCACTAAAAATTTTGGCTTTTATGCAGGCTAGTGATGACACAAAAGCAATAAACATGTTTCTAGACTTCTGAAGAGACAACTAATCGCATTCTATGGTCAAACTATAAAGTCTCTCTGCTTGTATATCAATTGTTTTGAAGTCACAAAGCAATTCCAAACTTTCATTTTAGTGCATTTTTGTATGCTTATAGGTTAGTTTTGCTGCACAATTGAAGTGGACAAATTTAACACCAGGCTTACATATTCCCTTGCACAACATGTTATTCTTCAAGCAGACTGCTCCTTTCCATCCTAAATATAGAAAGAGCAACTATTATTAGACATGCAAATAGCAGAAATAAAAAGTACCTTGTTTTCTGTGGCAAGCTTTTCCTTTTCAGCCTTGGTCAACGTTAACTCAAGATCACCAATAAATTTCTTCAGTTCAGAACATTTGTTCTCCGGTTTTGTCTTTCTGGCTGTGAGATAATCATTTATCTCTCTTCATCCTCTATTTTTTCCATTACCTCTGTTATTCTTGCTTCCGTCTGGAAATTTGTTTTGCTCACCTGGTCACATCTTTCTTCAGCATCAGCCATAGTTTCATTTTCCATTTTAGAGAAAATAGGAATATGTATCACTGTCACACATTGGAACTGACACTTGCAGGAATAATTTGCTTGTTATGCAATTGAAATATGAAAGAGAATTTCCATTCAGCTTTTTCCTAAACACTCAAACAAAACTGATATAATTTGTGGAGTCCAAAATGACTTTAAATTGCATACAGTCTGCACATGCAGCTGCAGGTCCTTTTTCTTCTACTCCAGTCACCATTTTTTCTTTCAGTTCTTTCTTCTTGGTTTCCAATTTAGCCTATTCTTCTTCAGTTTTATTGAACTCTTCTTTCATCATGGCCATTTCCTTCTCAGTTTCCACACTTTTTAAGAGGAGTTTTATCTTGAAGTATAGCTTCGTCCACGGCCAGTGCTTAACATTTGAGAAAGTATGGATGTTGCACTGGATGCAAAAGACAGACTCCCCGAAAGCCAAGCAATCTACAAGTACTGTGAAAGAAAACACATTGAAAAGCCAAACCTTGCAGCAGACACACATCTTTGGTATAATATTCTTTTTAATTCAAGTCTCCTGAGGTATGGCCTGTGTAAAGCCTGTGCATGTTATCAGTTGTCCTAGGCAATTGTGAGGAATGTTTTAACAATTCGTGTCCATAAAGAACAGTCCTGTCTGCCTCTGGGCCCTGCACTGGCAATTTAATTCTTGAACCACAGATGCAGTGTGTCCCAGTCTCCCCCTCATTCTAGTCAATTTATCAAGTCTTCAGAAAATACTCCTCAAATTTATGAACCTGTTTGCTTTTGTTATTCCGGACTTCTGTTTCTAACAGTTACAGCCTTTTTTTTTGTTTTCTTCAAGATTAACTTAACACTGCTATAGGTGTGACTGTCCCTGTGAATGGCTGGTGAAGAATGTTTTAATTACTGGTGAAGTGTCAATAAGACAGTTATTTGTGTTTGTATGAAGTCTTTGGTGTCGGGGGGTTTCAGAACAACTGATAACAACTAGTGACTGTTATGGGATACTATGCAAACCTCTGGTATCTGGCCAGGTGGCCAAGAGATTAAGAAGAAGAAAAAAAGAAGCTGAAGGACGGCTGGGAGACAAGACCTGCAGAAAATGTTCATAAACTTGGTACGGTGCCAAAGTAGTACAAAGGGGAAGGACTTGGAGAGGAAGACTACGAGCCTTCAGCATGAAAGACCCCTAGAGAGCCCAAGAGGAGACTGATGCGCATGCTCCAGTAGGAGGGACTGGACCCCGGAAGCTAATTATAATAATCTGTTTTTTTTTTTAGAAATAGTAATGAATATGTATTAGTCTAGGAGCATAAAAATCAGCTACTTGATGTGGCTGGTGTGCGTCCTGGTGGAGCAGAGACTCCTGGTGCACCCAGCGCTGTTTGCTTACCTCTATTCTTTTATATTCTTTTAATAAATCCTATTTTTTATTTAATCATAATTTGAATCCTGAGCCATTTCTAACAGCAATCATCTCACATCTCCTGGAAAGATGTGTCCTGGAAAGGACACCTAGCAGACCTGCCTTGAAGAACACCTGCAATCAAAGAACAGAGAACATTCATTGCTGGACATATTTTTTAATACAATGAATGTTTTCTCATTGCATCTCAGTCTTATTTGAAGACTTCAGACTTTGCAGTTGTCCCCAGTAAACTATTCGCCTTCATTGTAAGAAAGGTATACCTCACTTCTAGCTTGACAGAATCTTTTTTCATGTCCCATGCTTGGGCTTCTGCTTTGAGTCTGTCTCTTAGAAAGCAGGATGACAGTTTTCTGCTTATTCAGAAACATTCCTCTCTGTAGGTTTGTTAACCTATTCCATTAACATACAATTTAATGAGTTAAATAGTTTGATTTAAATCTCTCACTGCACTTGAGTACACATTTATCCTGTAGCTGTTTTCTAAACCACAGCCAGCTTTGCACATTCTTCCTGAAGTATGTAAATGAGAATTGGACATAGTATCTGGGAATGGACTCTCTAAACCTATGTTGGGAGATCATTTTATATCATTTTGTTTTCAGCAAGCCGCTGTTTACACATGCACAAATCTGCCTAGCCACATCACTGCCTTGAGAAATCTTCAGTTTCCAAGATGCCACCTCTGCCATTTTCAGTGTCCCTGCTTTCCAAGATAGCCCATCTGGTCCTAGAAGTTTGGTGTACTTTCTTTGTCCTTAGAGATCTGATGCTACATTTGCTTTTGCTCATATACAACAAAAAGATGACACCCAGCAGTGTTGCCCTAAATTTACCAACCCTTTATAAATGTCTTACTTGCATAGCAGATCCTGAGTTAAAATTGTGTTTTGAGTGGTTTTGTTTGTTGTTTTTGTTTTTAATCTATAAATCAGTGTGGTTAAAGTGCTGTAGAAATGTTAGCCTTGTAAAAACTAAGAACTAAGTTAGATGTCCTGATGGTCTATTTTTTTTTAATGTAGATTCATTTGCCAGTCAAGCTTGTAATTTCATCAAAAAAGTGGTATCAAGTATTTCCTTTCAGTAAAACTATTATCATTAAAATTATTTAAACAACATTCTTCAAACTTCTATTAGGTAATGTTTAAATATAGGACTTCATATAGACCATCCTCCATATTTTTGTTGAACTGTGCTTGTGTCAAATTTGAGATTTTAAGCAAAGAATGCCCAAACATTCACATGAATATAAATTAAGTGAAAATAGCTCTTGGCATACAGTTTTCAACAAGGCATTTGGGTGGACACTGCTTGCATGGGCCATGCTATTAGATATATCTTCATGCTTTCCATAATCGTTAAATATTGAAAGTGTTTTCCTGAAGAGTTATATCATATCATATCATTGACTTTTTAGGAAGACCGTTCACTCAAATGAATGGGGCTTGAAGCAAACAAAGGATGTTATTACAGATCTCTCTTTAAAATCCCAATATATTTTCTAATTAGGAAATCCTTTCCTGCAGGTTTGAATGCCTTCCAGGACACCATTACATCTCAGCTGGTGTAGAACAAGCTGGTGATACATCAGGCCTGTGACAGAATAACATGGGAGTATACTGATTTTTCCAGTGTGGAGCTTAGTCTTTCTAATTTATACTTTATGAATTACCTGGAGTCTTTGTTTCATCAGGAATTACACAATGCACAAAAACAGGATAAGTTGTTCGCAAGTTCTACATCTGCTTATTTAGGATTTCCTGACAAAAAAAAAAAAAAGAGAGAGAAAAAAAAAAGAGAGAAATTGTTTGCAGTCTCTGTATTAGATCTTGCGTCTTCTCTTCAAAACATACTGCAAATGTCCTCAATATGATTTGACTCCAATGAAAACTGAAGATTCAGAGTTTATCCTTACTTTTCTAGTGAACATTCTATTCTACAATCCTGTATAAACATCAGTAAAGTAAATAAATTCTAACAGTGAATATGATTGATAAATGTTGTTCCTGTCTTAAAATTAACCTTGGTGGGCAGGAGCTAATCATAAGAGCTAGCAAATAAGATGAAGATGGAAAACAATGATCAATACTCTGGAACACCAGTAGTGGTCATTTTTGATCTAATGAACAGATGAATGAAAGGGTAGATCTGGTATTTTTATTTACTTAACTGTATTAGTTATGTATATTTAAAAGAGCCACAAAATCACTCAACATTTGTCTATGACAGAAGTCATCTGTTCATCATAGTTGGCAGACAGTAAGGCCAATGTTTTCAGTGAAGACTTCTGGTATAACCCAGTGACAGTTTCAGTCAGGGGGTCCTTGTTCTTCTCAAGCCAGCCAGTGATGTTATATTCCACTGTGCCAGCATAGTGCACCAGGGAGAAGTGGTCCTCAACCTTTCCCTTGGCAGGCTTGGGCTTCTGGAAATTGCTGGACTTGCCCAGATGCTGGTCATAGAGCTTGTTCTTGAAAGAGGTGTCAGTTGCCTTGGGAAACATGTACTCCTCTTCCAGGATGGAAAAGATGCCCATGGGCCAAATTAAAAAATGAAAAAATAAAAATTTAAAAACAAGGTGATTCAAGTAATAAGAATATAGAGTGAAACGAATTCTAAAATTAAAGCACTGGAGTTCATTTTATAGATAATTAGCTTGGGATGAGCAAGTAAGCAAGATTATTGTGAGTAACTGGCAAGATAATCAAAAGCACCAGATTTACAATAAACAGTGTTTTGAACAACCCAGATATTTGCTGGGGGAAAAAAATGCCAAAACTCTTCAGTAAATTCTTGGAATATAAGAGTGACTTCTCTTTATCCAGAAGCAGACACGAGACTTTTTAACATTTGAGTTAAAACTTATCAGAAAACCTGAGAAGGAGCAAATATGCAAAGGTAAAATACAGTGGGGGTAAATAAGACAATGAAATGACAGTTCAGAATCATGTGGAAGAAAGAAAGAACACAGAAATAAAAGCAATATCTCTTTAAGAAGGCAGAGTATGTTTCTCATAAGTAAATAAGAATTCACAAGGGGCATGTTTAAAGGAAGGGAGGAAGTAAGGAGACCCAAAAGATTCAGAAACATTGTATTGAATACTTACCATGCAAGCACTCCCAAAAGCCCTTTGCAGATTAGATTTATACGTAAGAAACTCACCATTTCTGTAATCTCAATGCAAGCAGACAGCTCCATCACAAAGTCAATGAACTTCTTTCTTGTACTCCTCCTGCTCCAGTACAAACGTGGTGGTCGAAGAACTGCTGCAGGCTGGCGCAGCATCAGTTGAACCCCTGTATGAGTAGGACAACAATGCTCTACAGAAGTGGGGGGGGGGGTCAGGGAAAGCATTTGGGATGGGAAGAGCCTGGAGGGGCAGAGGACATGTAACAGCCACAGTGGGGGAGATAGTGGCAAAATGACAGCCCCATGGCCAGGTGCCAGCTCAGCTGCACATCTCCATCTTCCATCCATCCTACTGCTGTCCATCCCATCCCTTGGCCCCACACTAGCATTTTTAGCCCTCTGCACACTCTGCTCCAGACTGTACTTAAGGCTGCTGCATCTGCTGCAACCTCCTTGCTCTCTCCCTGTCTGCCCAAGCATTACAGCCCCCTGCAAGAGGGACCTGGTACACAAAGGCAGCTTCCAAGCAAGGAGCCACTGTGACAGGCACAGAAGAGCTGTCCTGAACTCTGCAGCCCTCTTCCGTGTGTTCTTACCGTCCTTGCTCCTTGCCTGTGAGTAAAGCTGGCTGGGTTGTGCTTTGGAGTGGCTTAGGAGTGCTGGCACCATCAAGAAGCATTTAAGGGGATCTAATGGTCAAGGAAGATGACTGAAGTATTTGGATCTGGAGCCTAAAAGGACTATTTTGTTTCCAGACAGCAAAAATACCTATTTTTCCTCCCTCACATGAATTACTCCACCAGTAGGGAGTTTGTAATGGAGGCAGACAGTAAACTCAGTGCTGTGGGAAACACTTGCCCTGGAAGCCCATCTAGGGAACAGCAGGCTGCTCTGGTTGGGGTTGATCACAAGTGGTTAAAGACACAAAGACACAATCATCATTTGAAGTAGTGTTTAGTCTGGAGCAGAGGAGCCTCAGGGGAGACCTCATTGCTCTCTACAACTGCCAGAAAGGAACGTGTGGGGAGCTGGGGGTTGGCCTCTTCTTGCAGGTAACTAGCAATAGGATAGAGGGAATGTCCTCAGGTTGCACCAGGAGAGGTTCAGGTTGGAAATTAGGAGACATTTCTTCTCACAAAGAGTACTCAGGCCTTGGAATGGGTTACCCAGGGAGGTGGTGGTGTCACCACCCCTGAGGGTGTTTAAGGATGTGGTGCTTAAGGACATGGTTTAGTGGGTAATGCTGGTGGCAGGGGAATAGTTGTACCAGATGGTCTTGGAGGTCTTTTCTAACCTTAATGATTCTGTGATTCTCTTCTGTGTGAACATGTGACACAGGTAGTCCTCACTGCCCAAGCACAGGGCACAGGCTGAAGCAGCAGCAGTAGCAGATGAGATCCAAAAGCATATCTGTACTGCTGGCACAGCTCAAGCTCAAGCACGATACCAGTGGAGAGCAGGGCTGTTCAACAGATACTGATCAAAACAAACGTCTTCAAAAAGAACCCTGAGGTCCAGGTGCTGCTCAGGTCAGGCCAGGGAGCTTCATGCTCTCTGCTGCATTTGCCTGCTTTGGGTACAAGCAAGCTTGCCAGCTGCAGCTCTGGTGGTTTCAGAGACAAGGAGCAGATGAATTCACCTGTCACAGGCCATCTGATCCAGGTCAGTTCTGCTTAAGATCAAAACTGAATTTGGACTGAGATCTTTTTACTATCATGGCAGGCACACAGAGTATTTTCACACTGGCATTACATGTGACAGTAGAAAAATAAGAACTTCTTAGCATTTTGCCCTGTAACAGATGCCCAGTCTGGCCCCCCTCATCCTCTCAAGACACAAGTCAAGATAAGGCCTTGCTTTCCCAATAGGTTTCTTTCTTAAGTGCAGAAGAAAAAAAAAAAAAAATGAAAAGGGGGAAAAAGACGCAGAAATGTGTTTGGAGCACATTTCTAGGCACATAAAAGAGAAGGTGACTTGGAAAGGTCAGTTGCTTACATGTCTGTAAATTATGCCTGACCATCACGATGGCCTTTTACAATAAGACCACCGGATCTATGGATGTGGGGAGAGCAGTGGAGGCTGCCCTACCTCAGCTTTCAAAACTATCTGCTACAATATTCTTGTGTCCAAGCTAAGAGGCTATGGTTTGGGTGGGTAGATGCAAAAAAAATGGCTGGACAAGCAGATTCAGAGGGCAGTTGTTAATGGGTCACAGTTACTGCATGGGTCAGTCCTGGGAGTTTTCCTGTTCACACCTTTATCATGGCCTCACAAGGACAACATATTTGATTATAGTTTGCAGCTGGCAACACAGGGAGGTGAGCAACTGACATCCTCAAGGTCAGGGCTGCCATCTAGAGGGACCCAGCTGGAGGGATGGGCTGACAGGAACACTGTATGAAGTTCACCAAGGACTTTGTGCAAAGCTCTGCACCTAGGAAGGAAAAAAAAAAATCCATGCAAAAAAAAAAAACATGTTCTGGGAACTCACTGGCCAGGGAGCAGTTTGGGGAAAAGAACCTAAGTTCAAGATGGTCAGGGCACTGTAACCAGCCATCACATATGATATGAGGAGAGGCTAAAGGAACAGGGCTCGTTCAGCCTGCAGAAAGTCTTCAGGAGGACCTAACAGCAGCCTTCCAAAGACGAGGTTATTGAGAATATGGAGCCAGATCATTCATTTTAGTCATCTTACCTCATGATGGAAGAACACAAGTTGAAATTCTGGTTGAAAAGAGAAGTTTAGACCGGATATAAGGGAAAAAGGTGCTCTATTGGGAAAGCTTTTTTTTTTTTCCTGTTTGTTTTTTTTTTTTTTTAATGCATCCAGAGAGGTTGCATGGTCTCCACCCTTAGAGCTTTTCAAGACCTAGCTGTTTAAAATACTGAGTAACCTAGTCTTAACCCGCAGCTGCTCCTGCTTTGAGCAAGAGGTCAGACTAGAGACTTCCCAGTGTTCCTTTCCATAGAAGACATCCCATAACCCAGACTACAATCTAACATTAAGCTTTGCTGACATTTAAAGCCACAGTCTCTGTAGCTCTTCAAAACCTGGCTATGCCTTAACAGACATGGCAGTATGCTGCAGTGTTCTGGCAGTACTTTGTCATCAAAAAAACAGCCAGCTTCACCTAGGTGGCTGAAGTAACACTCCATAGGTCAGCTCCTCCACTGGCTCTGCATGCAGCTAGGAACACATCTAGGCTTGGGCAGACAAAGAGAGCCTCCTCTCATTCCTCAGATATTTTGTCATCAGCCCCCGCCAGGGGTGGTATCAGCTCTGGCATTACGGATGCCAGCTGCTCTGAATAGATGTGATTTTTCCAATGATATTTTAAAGGATGAGCAAGCTGGGGCTGGGTGTAATGTGGGCACACACAGAGTAAAGCTCACAGTTTGGTCTCTGCCAGACTTGTACTCTACCACTGCCTGTCCATCCGTCCATCCATGAGGCATCCAGGGCTCCATGAGGCATCCAGGGCTCCAAGGTAAGAAACTCACCTTCATAGCACCAAGCTCCAACAAATTCAGTTGCCAAGCAAAACCTATAGTCCTGGTGATAACCCATAGGAGAGACCCACAAAAAGGACCCTTGTCCTTCAGCCCAGTGCTCAGAGCAGCCACGAGCAAGGAGTCACATCCTCACCTTTCCTCTGCCACACTTGAGCTCCCCCTTTCCAGACCAGGCACTGCGTTCCAGGCTAATGGGCATTTGGGTATGATGAGCTCATGGTAAAGGAGTTGGTACTGTATCTCATACAGATGTAGTACTGGACATACACTGAGAAAGGGTCTCAAGTCCCCCAGCATATTCCCTTTCCTTCACTGTATCTTCTGCAGCTACTGTCTGTAGGCACTCATGTTCAGATGCTCGGACACCTCCCTTGGAGCTCAGGGCAGCAGGCTAAGGGCCACACCTTAGCCCAAGTGTGATTCCAGAGCCCGCTGTGTGGGTGCTGTACAAGCACATGCACAGGAGCATTCAGCTTAGGAGAAGGATGAGAGTGAGAGGAGATCACTCCAACTTGAGCGCTTCCCACCATCACTAGGGTACTGCTCCAGCAAACAGCCTAGGCACAGCTGCTTCTGCTAGCTAACCCTCTATAACACCACCTCTCCTCCCAGAGGTACCAAGAGTTCACACCTTCAGTGATCTCTTCTGGTCAAATAGTTTTGCTCAGTATCTCTGCTCTTGACAGTGCAGCTTTGCCTTTCTCTGACTGAGCCTGTGCCCTACCTGCTCCTTGAACAGCTCAGCCTCCTCTTGTGAGCACCAGCACAGCTCTTGGTTCCCTGAAGAACAGAGGGGAACAGAGCTGTGCTCCAGGACAAGGCCTGGTAGAGCAAGCACTCGAAAATTGCATACCACAGGATTGGTGCTCCTGCCCAGACAGACCCTGCCTGCAAGGCAGGAGCTCTCACCTTCAACTCTTTCTAGTTCTCTCTCAATTTTCTGGTCTGGAAGGACTTTTATGGTAGTGCACCATTTCTTCGGTTTCAGAGAAGCTCTCAGAACAGAAAACAACCCTATTTTCCACTCCACCAACTTGACCTTGGAGTTGTGTCTCTCAACTACACAGGGTATGACACCTCATGCACAGAGGAAAGGACTCCCTCCTGCTGCCTTTGGCTCCTATGTTATGTTCAGCCCTTTGTGCAGAACAGAAGGGGTGCCAGCAAGGATTTGTTCTGCCATTGAAACACCGACGTTCCTTGTAGAAGTGAAAGACTGAGAAGTACTGAGAAAAAAAAAAAAAAACAAAAACTCTAAGGGACAGAAACTGCAGCTGGGCAGCCCAGGCCTGGGAAAACAGGCTTCTTGAACCCACAAGTAGCAGGCAAAGCCAGCTCCGTCTCTGAAAGTCCTTCAAGGCCCCATGGAGGACCCTGCAGTCACCAAGGCAGGACAGTGAAAGACTAACAGTTGCCTAAGCATCATATTAGTTTAAAAAAAGAGTTCTGAAAGTTTCCCTCCTGACACACGCCATGGCTCCTGTAAAAAAATGAGGGAAAGTGATGGGTAGGGTCAATTCAAGAGGCAGAAAGAATCAGGACATCAGCTCCTGCTGGCGTGCAGGAGTGCAGTGACATGCTCACAGGCCTGCCTCTCCATCCCATCCTTCTGTGCACTTCTCACAGGACGACCAGTCTGCCACAACCTACTGTTAGTTAGTTGGCTGGCTCTGCCTTTCAGGCTGCATGAAGCAATTTTAAGGACATGATGCTTATGCCAAAACTTATGGGAGAAGACAGAAATTTACATTTGTTTCTGTACTAAGAATCAGCTGCAAATTAGCTTCAGGGTAATAAACGTAGACAGCAATCCTTGATGCCCTGTAGCCCACAGGCTTTGTATTGAGTTTGCAAAGACTCAGGACGGAGGCCTGGCAAGCTTGCCTCATTTGAACTTTGACCAACAGCCTGGCAGCTTTAGCTTGGCCTAGCTGTGATAGCATGGGGTTCTGGCTAATTTGTTTTATTTTTGCTCATTGTTGCTTGATACAACCCTGGTTTTACACAGACTGTACTAACAAGTAGTTATTCTGTGCAGAGTAAGGTATTTATGACTTACATACTGACGTAATATAAAGAAATACAGGCCTGATATGTTGGCAAAGACCTTGAGAAGTAGGGACAAAGTCTTGTAGAGTTTTGTCGGTGTAGACAAGTGCAGCAACAGAACAAGAGATAGGGTAGGGGCTTGGCCAAGGAGACTCCATAGCTATCAGTAAATCAGCGGTAGTCAAAAAAGAATACAGTACTGAAAGTATTACCAGCAAATAACAGTTTTGTCCAAAACCCAAGTATCTGATAAATGTAAAATGCATCACAGATGTAACACCGAGTCGCACAACAACAATAAAAATAAAAATAAAGATAAAAATAAAAATAAAGATAAAAATAAAAATAAAAATAAAGATAAAAATAAAGATAAAGATAAAGATAAAGATAAAGATAAAGATAAAGATAAAGATAAAGATAAAGATAAAAATAAAAATAAAAATAAAAATAAAAATAAAAATAAAAATAAAGGGAGCATCTTGCAGTTCTGACTTGGATACAGAGACAGTTTTTGTCGCAGAGACGTTAGAAGTGAGCAGCAGCCATTTCACAGCACTTTAGTAATTTTTCAGGAATTGAAACAAATTTTTCAATATTTTTTCCTGACTTTGGTAACAACTAACCAGAATCAATTGATGATCACTGTGCCAAGCAATCCACGTACCTAGCCCCATTCATGCCATTTTTGAAAAAACATTCCCTTTTTAGTTCAGCTTCCATTATATGCCAAGTATCAGCACAAAGTGGTCTAGGGGAAGATTCAAGGGAACTGCCACATTTTCCACATGTACTCCCCTGTGAAAAACAGAAGGTGGTGAGAGACCCTGAGCGCAAAGGGAATCTGTTCCAGGATGCTGTGCACCAGCATGGCAGGAAGAAACCCCACATGTCACTATCCTCAACTCTGGCTACTGATGATGGAGATGCCCACACACTGCCAGAGAGCTGACCAGGCTGCATTCCTGTAGGCTACCACACACAGCAAATAGGAACCACTCCATTCCTTTGTGGTCAATTAAGTAGAACGGGGGTTTACAAACACATGCTCTATCCCCCTAAGCTCTACAATCAACCTGCTGCATTTTTAGCTTGAAACGATGTCTCCCCCATTCCTATCAGATGACAGATATGGCTGGAAAATGTGTATTATGAACATTTTCAGTCTGTAAAGATTCAAATTATAGTATTAAGTTTTCCTCCGTGGGATACTTTAAGCACTTGGCTGTAATCAAGGGAAACACAAGCAGACTTTTAAGAGGCCGACTAAATATCCTCTCCAATCATCTAAGACCTTGGGGACTAACAGCATGAGGGAAAGTATTCACAGGCTCAACAGGTCTGTGCTTCAAAACACCATCTCTGCTAGTACTACTCACTGCTGTTTTTTTGTTACTTAATATGCGCAACTCGCCTACTAGAGCACTTATAGCGTGGCCAGACATTTGGGCCACTGAGACCCATAAGGTGAGTGATATTTCTAGGTTGCTTTTCTGACAAGAGCAGATAAATATAATTTAGCACCTCCTATACCTTAATATGCCATATTGTATGGCATAATCATGGTTAAAACTAGTGCATCAGAAGTTCAAAAAGGAGGTGGTCTTCCCTGGTAAAGGTCATGATTAAAAAAGAAAAGAAAAAAAGGAAAAAGGAAAAAAAAAAAAAAAAAAAAAAAAGCAGGTCAATTGTCTCCAGAATACACCATTGTAAATTCTTCTGTATATGTAGACAGCTGAGGCTGTGGTTCAAATGGCCTTATGCTCTTCTGGAGCAGCAAGGCTCAGAGCACTGAGTGCAGTTCCTGGTCTCATCAAGGCTAATTTCACAGAAATGCAGAAGAGCTGGCTGGAAGGGAACTCCAGAGGTCTCCAGTCCAGCGTTCCACTTACGGCAGGACTATCACCAGCAGGTGAACTTCAAGACGAACTTGTGCACAGCCACAAGGACAAAGGAATGCAGAGCTAGAAGGTGCCAAAATCATTATTACAAGGAAAGTTTTTGAACATAAATTACCTCCAGGATTGTTGGAAAAAATAAAAGGTGAGATAAGGCTCTTTAGAAACAATGCTGACACTTGCAGCCACTCTATCAAAACAAAATTATTATTGCCAGTGCCACTCATCACAGATAATAATATTATTGCTAACACCTTCGACTTGACATGGCCTCTAACTGAAACGTGACTTAGCATGTGAAATTTCCTTTGGAAGCTACCCCTCTTGCTAACTGCAATCAAAACAGCCAGCACAAGAAGAACAACAAACTCAATAGCAGTCACAGAATTGTAGGGGTTGGAAAGGACCTGAAGAGATCGTGAGGTCCAACCCCCCTGCCAAAGCAGGTTCTCTAGAGCAGGTTGCCCAGGTAGGCTTCCAGACAGGCCTTGAATATTTCCAGAGAAGGAGACTCCACAACCTCTCTGGGCAGCCTGTCCCAGTGCTCCGTCACCCTCACCGTGAAGAAGTTCTTTCACATGTTGGTGCGGAACTTCCTGTGCTCTATCTTGTGGCCACTGCCCCTTGTCCTGTCCCCACAAACCACTGAAAACAGGTTGGCCACATCCCTCTATCTCCCACACATAAGATATTTGTAAACATCTATAATATCCCCTCTCAGTCTTCTTTTCTGAAGGCTGAACAGACCCAGGTCTCTCAGCCTTTCCTCACAGGGAAGATGCTCCAGGCCCCGTATCATCTTTGTGGCCCTCCACTGGCCCTCCATCTTTCCAAGGGAAAAAGGGAGTTAAATACTATTAAGACACTAAATTTCACATTGTAAACCAGTACACAAAAGTTCTTGGTGACCCTTTAAAGGAGGTTTTGTTTTCTGTTTTAATATATACACTATCTGAGAGGCAAAAAAAAATAAAACGCATCTTGAGTCTTCAGCAATCTTCCTTCCTTAGCGGAGCTTTGTAAGAGTGCAGTTTCAAACATATTATACGGTAAGTCTTCCCAATACACGCAGGAACTCACCATAATATAGGGTAGCTGCCCTAGACTACAGTACTTTATAACTGCTCTAGACCTCGTAAGCTAACCATTTTTCAGGATTTTGGGAAGATGAAAATTTACCATAGAAATTGCACCTTGCCTCTACACAGCAATTTTCTCTTCCACACCTCACCCTCAGAAGAATGCCAATGATACCAGCAGTAGCACTTGTGTGCAGCTGTGACTATGACTTGCACTAAGAACTTTTTTCTTTTATGTCCTGTGGATCATTCTCTGGTGTTGAGCTAGCTCAAAACCGAGCACACCCAACTTATGAAATGAGTTGTACCACTATAGATCAACACTATTTTCAAGAAAAGAGATAAAACACATTAAATATATGAGGTTTGACCAGCATTCAGAAGAATGACTTGACTGATAATGGCATATCATTAAACAAAGGAAAAAGAAAAGAAAACAGGAAAACAGACACCTCACAATCACCCTGGAAATAAGACCCTTTTTTGCATAAACCCCTCTAGCACTAAAAAAACAGGTGATACAGGCTCTGGTCTCTTCTAATGTTGTCCCTGTATGCAGAAGAATACCAGACTTACACTACAGTCACTCTTTCCTCTACTGGAAGGTGATTCCTGCAAAGCTGAGAAAGCAATAATTCTATAAAGCAATCTTTATTTTCAAATGATGTACTGCATAAAATGTATCTGTTTGATGGTCCTATGAATGGATACAGATGCCTGTCACCTCTTCACTTCATTTCAACAAAAAGCAATCAGGCTGAGTATGCATAAAATTATTTAGATCAAGAGAAAAATCTGTTTGCAACCCATTATTCATTTCTGTAGAAGTTACCAGTGTTTGCTTGGAGAAAACACCAAGAAAAAAATATATATATTTCATTTCTGCATTCAAATGAGGAAGATAGGGCACATTACAAGGCTGATCCCATACATCGAAGCTGCTGATGTTTTCAACGCTCTTCAACTTCTCAGCCTATATAAAGGACTCTCTCTTTACAATATTGTAAGTGTCTCTCCCAGAAAACAAAACATTGCAGGAAAAAAGGCAAAGGTCCTTTGATGTTGCAATGACCCACATGGCTTTTCATCACGTAACCATCTTTTGCAGATGTCTGGTCAAGAGATACCAAATAATTCTAAAAGCGATACAGGTGTTCTTCAGAAATGAAATGTTTTCTCTTTTGCTCCCAAGATTGTTTCCAAGAAGTCCTGAATTTCATTCTGTACCCCAGATCTCCCTGCAAATAATACCCATGAGGGAGGCTGTATACAGATTTTTGATAATGGTATTTTGCAGGAGTGCTGTTGCCTTTCTTATTTGGAAGAAAGGAGGCATGTATAGTGAGAGAATATTACACTTCTATACTTCTGAGAGAACACTGAATACAATTCCCAATTCAAGCCAAATCTACAGTTGATGTCACCATCAATCTTTGAAGACTTTGTATTTTATGATCTGTATTTTCTCATGTGTGCAGCAATAGAAGCAGAAATCTCAGCGCTCCTCTTATTCTGTCCATAATAGTCCACAAATTCACCATCTGGCCCAAGGAGATACATTATTATTGTGTGATCCACCTGCAACAAAGCACATCGCTGTTTAGTAAAAAAGATCCTGCACATCTTTCAAAGTCAGCAGTAACAATACCCCATTCAGCCTTTCAATTAGCTGTCTGACACAACTTCTTGCCAGCAAGCTATTGTAAGATAAAGAAAGCCTTAGCATCACTTCGGTCACATTTTGTTGTTCTACCTAACAAAATAAATGGAGAAAACTAGATGCATACTCAAGACGCATGAAAGAATACTGTATACAGGAAAATCTTCCCTAAGCTGCAGGCACCCTTCCTTCAGCACAGACAGGGCTAGGGAAAACATGAGGAAGGTTCAGTCTAGTGGTCTTTCCCCCTCACTTTTCCCAGTTTCCTTCTACTTCTCCTAATGTTCCACAATCCCCACAATTCAGGCTTCCTACTGCTTGTAGGAGATACTTCATTCAAGCAAGTTCACTGTCAGTGCAAACAAAAGGACAGAGAGCATCACCAGGATACAGGAGTTACAGACAGTGGAGCTGATACACAAATAAATACCATGAGCTGGTAGGGGGCTCCCTCTACTGTCTCCATGTGATCGTAACTGCAAACATCACAAGAAGTCTGAGCAGAGATAGCAGGAAAGAATTTGAAATACATGTAGCTACCCTGCCCGCCCCACCCTCCCCTCAATTTAAAAGTAACTGTTGTTTGAATGCTTGAGTTATTCCAATTTGATTTATATAAAAAGCAATTCCATTTTAAGTACCTTAAATACACCACCAAAAATATGGTCTGCACCTACGACAGCATCTTTATGAGTAAAGACAACATACTGAAAACAGAGGCCATGTATCTGTGATTGCACCAGTGACTACATAATATATGAGATATACTCACTATATACTTACATATCTCACTATATATGAGATATACTCATGTACTAAGGGCATGTCTCTGTTTGAAATCAAGAAATTCTGTGGGTATTTACAGCATAAGAAGCTAAAAGGGCATGTTAAATTTGGTAGCATTTCTGTCATCAAAGTAATGGTTCTTAAAGTTTTATTGACAAGTTTAAGATATAATCAAGTAGCAGGACCTTTTAAAATGAATCTGAATCATAATTCAGATCCTATAGCCCTTCAACTGGAAACTAACAAAAAAAAAAATACAGGTAGCCTGCTCAGAGCATCTGAACTCCCCGGCTTTTGGAAGATAAGTACAGTCAGGAGGGCATGCTGTTCATGTGCGAAAGATCACTATTTTTCCAAGCTGTGCCTGAAGTCTGCCCCATTACCACTGTGTGAATGTACATGAGGTCATCGTCTGATTTTAAATGCAATCTTCTAAACTGAATAAAAAACAAAGTCAGATACTCTGGCATTAAAACTTATAAAATTGAAATTATTAGATAGGAACTAGCAATATTCAAATAATACTTAACAATGTAAATAGATACTTAGAAAACATACTTCTTAAATATTCATCTCAATATTCTTCTCAAGTAAAAACAAGCAGAGAATAATTGGCTGCACTGGACCTCTTCCCCACCTCCCAGCAGCATGCAGAGGACACAGTGCTCGCTCCACAAGTATCATCATTCTTAGTCGCTGACTGGCAAGACCAGTCCTTGCAAGACAGAATGTACAAAAAAATCCATCTTTAATGAAAGAAATTACAGAGTAATAATCACTTAGATAAGTCACAGGTAAACACATAAACAGACTCAAGCTCTCCCTCCCAGATCTGCTATTACTGTTATCCTCTTTCCAGTTTGTTTCAGAGAGACCTACATCCTCTGGCCTTCCTGCAATAAATATAGAGAGCTCACTGCCTATATCAAAAGCAGAAGCCTATGACAAAACCTGTAGTAGAGACAAGTGCATACCATTCCTCCATGGCACCATACCCGACTCAAGCTCTTAGGCTGCTCTCCTGCTCCCAGTTCATGGTCCTTTCTTCCTCAATGTCCTCGTCTGCTATTCACACATTCACAAGGCTCCCAGGTACTTAGCACAACCATAGCACACCATAGCTCTGTTCCCTCTGGACCATGAAAACTTCCTCATAATTTGTTATATCTCTAGTCACGTTCTTCTCTTTTGTCTCCCCCTCCAGCCTCCCTTGAAGCTGCTCTCATCTAATATAGCTATTTTCTTTGGTGAGATTCCTGTACTTCCCCACTATGATCATGCTTAAGACTAGGTGTGGTTTGTGAGAATTTATGTGTGGTTTAATTCATAAACAGAAGACCTCCTTCAGCTTTTGTGGCTTCTTTCCAACTTTTCACAAATTTTATTTACTCATTTAATGTCAGATTCTACAGATTTTTTCCCTCTTCTGAGTCCACATCTTTTGCCAATCCTTCTAGAACGCATTCTTATATCCCCACCAACCATGTTTTATAAGTCTGTTTTAGGCAGTATCTTCAGACGGACAGTAGATTGATTAAAAATGGTGTTAAATTTCCCCACTGAGTTCCTCCTTCCATACAAATATAGTATCTTAAGACACAGACTTCTGCAGCTTCTGAGCTGCCCATAAGTGAAAGCCAGTTCTTAATGTCCCACTTCACACCCTTCTTAGTAACCCAGATTGGTGCCTATTACCACCGTGACTCTCTTCTCTTTACTGAGATTATGTGTTGCTTTTACTTTTTATTTCTATGCATCACTTTTTTTGTTCCACCAGCTTTTTTGTCCACATACATAATTTATTTGCTGCAGTCAGGTAGTTTTAAACCAGAGTAAGAATAGTATTACTGGATCAGACCCAAAACAACCTGCCTTAGCATCCTACCTCAAATAGTGGCAAAAAATGGTTGTTTTAAAGAAGAGTATAAAATCAGCACAGACAAAAAAAATGTTTCTAAACAGTTTCCAAACATTTCTAGCTCACATTTCTAGCTCTTCCTCAGTGAAGCATAAATTACATCCATTTCATTTATTTTTTTTTACAAAGAATAATCAAGTCTCCTTGGGGGCTCATATAAACTTCTACCAGTTGCATCTGCAGCAAGGGATTCCACTTCACACCTGCTCATTTCAACGAAAAACATCACTTTTCCTTTAGAATCTGTTTTTTGTTTTCTCTGATGCCTTTCAGTTCTTGTAAGGAAAACATGATCATGTAATATGTATCCTCACCTGTCACATCACTTGAACCTACTTCACTCTTCCAGTCTGCTCAGGATGTGGCAAGTGCAGAAGGCCTTGGCAGTAACTCAGAGCCCCTATAACCAGTCCCATTCACTTCCAAAAAGTAAGATTTTGACTACCCAAGTTTAGTCTTACATAAACTTCAGTTTCCCTTTTCCCACTATCACTCTATGTAATTGACTCCCACTTAATTTAGCATTAACATGCTTTCTCTTCCAGGTCATTTGACACAGGAGGAAGATTCCCACATTATCTGCAGGCAGACTTTGCATCATCCAAGTGTCATGCCAGGAAAACCCTGCTTCTTGGTCTCAGTTTGGCAGGGAGTAAGTTGTTACTCACTTTCCTCTCATTTCTTCCTCTTCCTATTGCCATAACTCCCCAGTTCCATTTTCACTTTGGAGCACATGGGAAAACAGCCAGACAAAAATGTTACAGGATGAAAAAAGGTTCAGTTCGTCACCAGACTTGGTAGCTTGTATGGTATTCTGCACGAAGCAACTGGACCGTGTGCTTTTAGAACTGTATTTCAGTGAGGTTCTAAGTCTGTAAAGAGGGAGCCTCAATTCTGACTGAGACATCTAAAACTGAACACATAGATGCAACAGGCCTCTGTCACAGAGGGCTTCAGCAAGACTACAACAGCTGTCTTTTGTTTAAAATCTTTATCCTGTTCTTAATCAAAATCGTTCATTAGGTAAACACCCTATATTTACTCACTATGTAATCGTTGTCTTCATCTTTGGGACCTTCACTGTAATACACACGGTAAGCTTTGGCCACTTGGTCAATTTGTGCTTTGCTACCAGTCAATCCAATCAGCTTTGAAGAAAATTCTATGGAGAAAGAAGATGTTTAGAAACTTCAGTGAAAATAATCCTCTCAAGATTCTCCTTTTCAGTACTCTTTATTACATGTTATAAGATATCAATGTAGGAAAAAAAACGGTACCTCTAACATATCTGGCGATGGCTTCTTCATTGTCCCTCTCAGGATCAATGGTGATGAAGAGTGGGGTCAGATTAGGCAAAGATGGAATTCTATCTGTAATCAGACACACTAACAATTACAATTTTTCTTAGCAAGCTAAAAGTTGTTTCCTTTTCTTCCTTCAAACAAGGTCACAGGCAAGTTACCATAACATCCACTCAAGTCCATCCTAAGTGGCAAAGTAAAAAGGCCATTTTGTGTAAATTAATTTATATAATACAAACTCTGTCAGAAAAAAAAAAATGCCATGAAAACCAACACTCTCTGCTTGTGCTGGGTGCAGCTACACTTCCAGCTCTCCTAGCTGGACAGTGTGCCCTGCTTAGGACAAATGACAAATTGGCTCTGATGCAGGAAATGCCAGTGCAAAGTAGAGAGATGAAGGCCCAGTGGTTGAAAGCACATCTGTGATGATGAAACAAGAGCCCAGATGAAGACACAATTCAGGATCTTTCCCTCATTTTCCACTCATACCTTCTTATACATTTTCTACATTTTAGTCAACCCTGTCACCTGCTTGGTTCCTAGTATCCCTTTTGTGCAACTCTTCGGAGAGCATAGGCTGAAAAAACATCTCTTCCACATACCCCTCCCCCAACCTGTTTCACAGTACAATCATTTTCAGAAAAGACACTCAGAAAGCTTTGTTATCAGAATTAATAAAATAGAGGAAAAAAGTGCCTAATATACCTACAACCTCTTGGCACAAACGCAGTCTACAATGGCATTGTAACCTCCTCCACTGTAGCCCACCACTGTCATATTTTATTAAATAGAAATTCTCTGTTCCAGAGAGGTCAGTGCTGTCATGCTCTAAACATCAGAACCTAGTGGCTGGAAGATTGATTTATTTATCAATGAGCAATTAATTCAACTACTGAATATTAATTAGCATTTTGTAAAGAGGATCATCACTTATTACCACATGTAACATTTTACCACAATAAACCTTAGCCTCCTATAAAAAAGATTGCTCTGCAAACTGAATTCACATACCAATTTCATCTACCACTTCAATCATTTTCTCAAGTTCATCAGGGCAGATGTCAGGGCAGTGTGTGAAGCCAAAGTAGATCAGCACCCACTGGCCGAGGTAGTCCTTGTTGGTCTTGGGCTGTCCCTCATGGTTTACAAGTGAGAAGGGCCCTCCCAGCAGCGGTTTCCCAATGCCTCGGTTTCGTTCTTTCTCCAGCTCTACAGAAAACAACAAGAGATCTTGAATTTTCACGCCACAATCCCTGTCCCCACCCACAGGAGAGTCTCTGACACCATCAGGAGTCAGGTGAGAAATCTGTGTACAAGTCCAATACAGACAAGACTTCCAAGCAGTGTGTCTGATTGTAGACAAAGTCCTGTACCAAATTTAGCCAGAGATAACTTCGTTTGAAATGTAATAATCTCTAATCTCATAAAATCATCATCTGATTGTCATATTATCATCAAAGGTACTTGAGATGGACAGGTACTTGGCCTGAGTTGGTATGAAATAGAAAAACTGTCATCCTTCACAAATTCAATATATCCTTAAAGCTGTGCTCTCTCTGAGTTTCAATGAACATGAAAAAAAAAATTAAAAATAAAAATAAAAACATAAGCAGTTACTGCAGAATAGGGAAACACATGCAGAAGTCATGGACTTAAAAACCAAGGTGCCCAGGAAACCCCGTGTCCCCCTCTGTGCCTGTGACAACAGACAAGTTTCTCCTCTCCCCTTTGTGTTTTTATGCATGGTGTGCTCTCAGTAGCGTGTAAGTAAATGTAAATAGTAATAGCAAAAGCATATATAAGATTTTTTTAAATACTTAGTCTTTAATTTTTCTATTTTCAATTTTAAAATATTTCAATTTTTTTCTCATTTTGGCTGAGAGACTGGTGCCATGCCCAAGGTTTTGGATTCTAAGTGCTTTTGGGGGATCAGGCATGCTGATGCTGGATGGGGCACAGCTGTCCAGGAGGGGCAAGAGAGTTCTGGGCAGTAAGCTGGCTGGGCTTATCAGGAGGGCTTTAAACTAGATGTGGTGAGGGAAGGGGATGCAGCTCTGAGCAAAGAAAGCATACCTGAGAACACTATTACCCTAAGTAATGGCAGGGAAACACACACTTGTGAACTGTCCCACTGCAATCAGGGAGGGTTCTAGAAACGCAATACGACTGATTGCCCAGCTGAAATGCCTCTACACCAATGCACGCATCATAGGAAACAAGCAAGAGGAACTGGAAACCACGGTGCAATTAGACAAATATGACCTGATTACTATCACCTGATTACTATCACTATCAACATGGTGGGATGGATCACATAATTGGAACATTTGAATAGAGGGCTACAAGCTCTTAAGAAGGGATAGACAGGGAAGGAAGGGAGGGGGTGTTGCCCTGTACACCAGGGAAGGAATTGATTGGGAAGAGTTGCCTTTGAGAAACAGCCACAGACAGGTTGAGAGCTTATGGGTGAGAGTTAAGGACCACACCAATAAAAGACAGCTTGTGGTTGGGGTCTACCACAGACCGCCTGATCAAGGGGAGCCTGTGGACAAGGCATTCTTGCTTCAACTATAAGAAGCATCACACTCACACGCTCTCATCCTGATGGGGGACTTCAACCACTTGGATGTCTGCTGGGAAAACTACACAGCAGGCTGTGAGCAATCCAGAAGATTCCTGGAGTGTGTTGAGGATAACGTCCAGGTACTAGACAAACCAACCTGAGGAGAAGCGTTACTTTACCTGGTGCTCACCAACATGGAAGAGCTCATTAAAGAGGTCAAGACTGGAGGCAGTCTGAGCCGCAGTGACCATGCCCTGGTTGAGTTTGCGATCTTGAGGAATACAGACCTGGCAAAGAGCAAAGTCAGGGCCCTGAACTTCAAAAGAGCAAACTTCAAGCTGTTTAAAGACCTAGTAGCTGAGATCCCCTGGAACACTGTCCTTAGGGACAAAGGAGCTGAACAGAGCTGGAGACTCTTTAAGGATGTTTTCCTTAGAGCACAAGAATGCTCCATCCCTCTACATAAAAAAGAGGGCAGACAACTGGAATGGCTGAGCAAGGACCTGCTGGTCAAACTGAGGTGCAAGAGAAAATCCACAGGCAGTGGAAGCAGGGACATGTGGCCTGGGAAGAGTACAGGGATGCGGTCCAGATATGCAAGGATGGGATCAGGAAAGCCAAGGCACAGATGGAACAGAGCTTGGCAAGGGATGCAAAGAATAACAGCAAGGGATTCTGTAGGTACATTGCTCAGAAAAGAAAGGCCAAGGAGAGTGTACCCCCTCTGATGGATGAGAAGAGTGAACTGGTAGTGACAGACTTGGAGAAGGCTGAAGTACTCAGCAACTTCTTTGCCTCAGTCTTCACTGCCAGTCAGGCTTCCCATGTCATTCATTTTCCTGAACCCATAGATGAAGGCTGTGGGAGCATAGTCCTGCCCGCTGTAAGTGAAGAGCAGGTTGGAGACCACCTATTTGAAAAGTCCTGGCATTCAGATGAAGTCCCTGTTGACTGGAAAGAGAAACATCGCTCCCTTTTTTAAAAAGGGTAGAAAGGAGGACCTGAGGAACTACTGACCAGTAAGCCTCACCTCTGCCTGGCAAGATCGTGGAAAACATTCTCCTGGAAGCAGTGTTGACGCATATATAAGACAAAGAGGTGGTCTGAGACAGCCAGCATGGCTTCACCAAGGGTAAATGTGCCTGACCAGTCCGGTGGCTTTCTACAATGGAGTGACTGCATCAGTTGACAAAGGACGACCAGTCTACCTGGACTTCTGCAAGGCCTTTCACATGGTCCCTCATGACATCCTGGTCTCCAGATTGGAGAGAAATGGATTTTATGGGTGGACCACTCAGTGGATAAGGAGTTGGCTTGAAGGTCACACCCAGACAGTGGTGGTCAATGGCTCTATGTCCAGGTGGAGGCCAGTGACGAGTGGTGTCCCTCAGGGGTCTGTCCTGGGACCGGTACTGTTTAATATCTTCATCAGTGACACAGACAGTGGGATCGAGTGCACTCTCAGCAAGTTTGCAGATGACACCAAGCTGAGTGGTGCAGTTGATGCAACAGAAAGAAGGAATGCCATCCAAAGGGACATGGACAGGCCAGAGAAGTTGGCCCACATGAAACTAATGAGGTTCAACAATTCCAAGTTCAAGGAGCTGCAAGAACACAGACTGGAAGAAGAACTCACTGAGATCAGCCCTGCAGAGAAGGATGGATGAAAGGCTTGACACGAGCTGGCAGTCCATGCTTGCAGCCCAGAAGGCCAACTGCATCCTGGGCTGCATCAACAGAGGGGTGGGCAGCAGGGGAGGGAGGTGATTTTACCTCTGCTCTGCCCTGGTGAAGCCCCACTTGGAGCACTGCATCCAGGTCTGGGGCGCCCAGCACAAGAAGGATGTGGGGCTTTTAGAACGGGTCCAGAGGAGGGCCACAAAGATGATCAAGGGGCTGGAACACTTCCATGAAGAAAGGCTGAGAGAGCTGGGGCTGTTCATTCTGCAGAAGAAAAGGCTCCGGGGTGACCTCATCACAACTTTCCAGTTGTTCCAGAAGGGGGCTTATAAAAAAGCTGGAGAGTGACTCTTTGCTCAACCAGATATTGACAGGACAAGCGGGAATGGTTTTAAACTAAAAGAAGGGAGATTTAGATTAAAGGCTAGGAGAAAATTCTTTGCTCAGAGGGTGGTGAGGCACTGGAACAGGTTGCCTGGAGAAGTTGTGGATATCCCATCCCTGGAGGTGTTCAAGACAACATTGGATGAGGCCCTGAACAACCTCATAGAGTCCCTGCCCATGGCAGGGGGGTTGGAACTAGGTGATCTTTGAGGTGCCTTCCAACGCAAATCGTCCTATGAGCCTATGGTATAGAAGTACTTCAGATTTAACTACAGCTGGATACTGCAATGAGTAGAATCAGTTTAATGCTCTTTTGCCCGAAACAGAAACAATTTGGAAAAAGGCAAGAAACAGCACAACACAACCGCCCACCCTGCGGGGACATCACCAGGCTGTGCAAACACTCACTCTCCTCCTTGGTTTTCTTCATTTTTTTCATAGCCACCAGCAGCCCTCCGCACACGATGAAGGTGGCCACCAGCGACCGCCAGGACACCAGCTACTGAAGAAAAAGCTTTTTAGTGCCTTGTCCCCTAGCCCCAGCGCGGGGGGGAGCGCGGAGCCGAGGCCGGGAGAAGCGGGGGCTCTTCCGGGGGATCCTGCCCGCGCCCCCCGCCCGCTGGTCGCGGGGCCCCCACTCACCCTCCTCTGCGGGGCCGCCCGCTGGCCGCTCCCCGGCGGCAGGCGGGACAGGGAGCGGCTGCCGGGCACGGGCACGGGGAGAGCCCCGCGGGCCGGCAGCGGCGCCGCCTGGCCGCTCAGCTGCCGGCCCCAGGCCAGGTCCGCGAAACTGGCGCCGGCCGGGAGGCGCCAGCGCCGCGAGAGTCGCCAGCAGCGCAGAGCCACCGCCATGCTGCCGCCCGCCCCGTCCCTCCCCTTCCCGTTCCCCTTCCGGCTCCGGCGGCCGCGATGGAGGCGGCGCCGCGCGTTTCCTTCGGGGTGGTCGCGGACATCCAGTACGCAGACGAGGACGACGGCTGCGACTTCTGGGGGCGCCGGCGGCGGTACTACCGGCACAGCCTCCGCCTGCTGCGGGCCGCCGTGGAGGCGTGGGCAGCCGAGCAGCCGCCGCTCGCCTTCGTGGTGCAGCTGGGCGACTGCATCGACGGCGTCAACGCGCGGCGCGGCGCGGCCGAGGGCGCTCTGGAGCGGGTGCTGGCGGCGCTGCGGAGGCTGCCGGTGCCGGTGCACCACGCCTGGGGCAACCACGAGCTCTACAACTTCTGCCGGGACCGCCTGGCGAGTAGCGGCCTCAACAGCCAACCCGCCCCCGCCCCCGCCGCCGGGCCGCCCGCCGGGCCGCCCGGGGACTGCCATGCCTACCACTTCAGCCCGGCGCCGCGCCTCCGCTTCGTCCTGCTCGACGGCTACGACCTGAGCGTGCTGGGCAGGGACCCGGCCAGCCCCAGCCACCGGGAGTCCTTGCGGCGGCTGAGGGAGAGGAACCCCAACGAGAACCTCAATAGCCCGGCAGGCAGGTCCCGCCGGGGCGGCGCTCGGGGGGCTGGCGCCTGTCCCCGGGTCCAACCGGGAGCGAGCCGGGCAGAGCTCTGGGCGTATGCAGGCGCGTCCCCCTGGCTGTCGTGCCGCTCTGGGGCTTTTTAGGTGGGTTGATGGGTCGCGTGTCCTGCGGCACCGGCACGGAAGGCACCTGTTGGCGCGGGTGCTGCGGCCCTGTCGAGCGGAGGCCATCCCAGCCGCGACAGCATGCAGGGACACAAGTGGAAATGCTGTGTGTGCAATATGGCAAACCCCCACCCCAACAGTAACTGTTTTCTCTCGTCTGTCCGAGGAGGCTGCAGTTCTGATCTGAGATGTACAAAAAGGAAGCTCTAAGAATAAACCATTTCTAGTAGATTTACATAAGTAAAAGTAAATAAGGAAGTTACGGTGGGTGTATGCACGTTTGCCTAACATTCTTCTTCATTGCAGGGCTCAAAGAACCTCAGTTTGTAGAGTTTAATGGAGGATTTAGCCAAACCCAGCTGGACTGGTTCGATGAAGTTCTCAAGTTCTCTGATGAAAACCAAGAAAAAGTTGTAGCTATGGGTAGGTGGATATGGAGGGTGTAAGTCAAAAACAGTTGGAAGTTAACTGAGGAAAACACATAATACCATAGGTATGTATGTAACCTGTGAACTTGGAGAACAGCTACCCTGTCTCACACTCAGGTGAGCTTGTAGGGTACAGGTAGAAGTCTGAATTTCCCACCAATGAAAGCGGCTTGTCTGGAGGCAGAGTTTGGTATGTTAAACATACTCATTTAGATTGAGTGACAAACCAGAAGTGATCTTGTAGTATCACTTAGAATCGCTGAGAGGAGACTTAATATTCTGATATTTAGATGCTACATAAATAAGAAAATGAAAAATATTTGAAAGAAATGAAATACTAGAGCTCTACAGATGCTCTGATTTTCCCTGGACTGTAAACCAAAGTGATTCTGTTGCTTTTATAGAGAATCCCAAAAGATTGAGGGGTCTGCACTGACAATTGTTATGTGCTTCATGTAACTCTTCTCTCCCTCTCATCTGCAGGTCATCTGCCCATTCATCCAGATGCTTCAGACAAAGTTTGCTTAGCCTGGAATTACGAAGATGCGCTTTCTGTCATACACTCTCATCAGTGCGTCGTCTGCTTTCTTGCAGGACACCTGCATGATGGTGGCTATTGTTTAGACTCACATGGTGTTCATCATCTGACTTTGGAGGGGATTATTGAAACTCCACCAGAAAGCAATGCCTTTGGAACTATTTATGTCTATGATGATAAAATGGTATTAAAGGGAAGGGGCAGAATTTCAGATAGAGTTATGTATTTCTAAAAATGGTAAGCATACATATATAAATTGTTCTTCAGGAAATAGTCGGACTAAAAAGTATAGGATCCAGCATATTCTTTGCTTGTAGAAAGATCTACACAGCTGATCCTTACAGCTTTAACTTACGTTTTTTTCTCAGATACAGAATTCTAAAAATTATACTTCTGTAAGAAACCAGACTTAGTTTCTGCTTGGAAAATAGAGAAGGCCAGTAACTGTGTTTGAAATAAATATACTTGAACACAGAATGTTGACTTGAACTACCCAATCTTGAACAGATTGTTACTTAACTGTGGGGGAAGGAGGGAGAAAAAAAAAAAAACTCACTAGTTGGCTGGTGTTTTGTTTTTGATTTTTTTTTTTTTTTTTAATTTATATATGTCAGATTTAAAGCATGCAAAATTGTACCTGTGTAGAAGTGTTTACATTTTTATGTCTTGAGTCTAGTAGAAAAGTCCACCCTGTAGCCTAATGAGGCGGTCTTAACATTGCTTCAAAAAGCTCAAGTAATTTTCAAAAAATAAAAGCTCAAGAAAAATGGACACCATCTATGCTATGACAGAACACAGCACAGGGAGGCCCAAGTTTAAAAATAAAAATAATATAAATTAAAGCAGGAAGACTATGGCATCATGTAATGCTGCAGATACACAATACACCAGCTGGGATCTATGTGTGCCCAGCCATGTTAGCATGCAGCTGTATCAACCTAACAAGCCCTGACTTGGGATGACTTAAAGCATGGTGTTGTGCTGCATCTGAACCCATGCTGGCTCACACCCTGCCAGCTTTAGTGTCCAGCATACTCACCTGTGCTTTCTTCTCCAGGATTAGTGATGATGGAGCACGGTTACCGTCTCTGGGTTGCTGCATGGGTTCTGCTTTCCAGGACCAGAAATTCTGCAAGTTGTGACAGTGACTATGTCTGCTGGTGGCAGTCAAGCATGCGTCTCACAGAAATAAAGAAGTTTTCACTGGATTTTCTTTAGAAAAATATGATTTACTACTCTGTCAAAACAGTAATCACAAATAAAGATAATAAAAACATTGATTTAGATATATTGATTTTACACATAAGATTTTAGTGTAGGAACAGAAATACAGACTGCTTAATCTTTCAGAGAATCTCAGTGGACTATCCAGATGGATAACTTGGAAGTTTTACAGCTGTAAAAAGTCATTGAAACAAAGGGATTGGTATACTTTTCCCGTATGTTACTGAACAGTAGCTTTCCCAAAGTACAACATGGGAGGAGAGCGTGGACCAGGGACCAGAATATTTTGAATAATTAACATTGGAACACACATTAGGTCAACAGTGCTTTGAAAACATGAAGAAGCAGGTTGAACAATAATTACAATAATTGATGATGTTCTTCCATTTATTTCTGGTGCCTATTGACAAACACTAAGCTATACTGTCAGAAGCAGCAAGGCATTCCTGGGTCCTATCAAACTGATACTAACCTTTCATTAAGAACCAAAAAGCAGAGGCACTAAGGTCAGAATATTTATGTACATTTTCCCACCTGATTAAATCACAGTTTTACAGTGTGTTGGCCAAGATTCTCGTATCTCTTTGTTTATATAAATGTACAGCCACGAAACAAAGGGGAAGAGAACAACCAAGACTGCAGCAGTCAGATGAATTCCACCCAATGGATTCCTAAAATGAAGCAAATGCAACGGTGCTATTTAAAATCTGACTGCCACCACTCATGTTGCTGTGGTTGGCTAAAGACAGCAGAGGGCCTTTGGCTGCTGTAACGTAGCTACTGTAGTTGCGTCAGCAGAGTCCCAGAGAGCCCTTCACTGGAGATGTACCATGTGCCAGCAGAAAGTTTTTCTGCCACTTTCTCAGACTATATAAACCAGGTGAAAAAAAGCACTCTGCCCAGAGCACAGTATACATTTTGCCAGCACAAAGCACTGTTTGGCAGATTGAGATTTTTCACGCTCCCAACAGGAATTACTTTCGTAAAACTGCTGTAGCACAGTTCTCCATAGAGGCCAGAGGAGAAAGCTCTGCCTGCATCCCTGCCTGGACTGGGAGGATACAGCAGACCATGGTATACAAACCCCTACTGGAAAGTTCTGTAAATTGGGAGCAGAAACGGTTTTGCAGCTTTCACTGGCAGTTTCATTAGCTCATGTTTACTAGCCTGTTTCACAGAAAGAACATGCTGTCCTTTTACAAAAATGGATTATGTCTCCTGCCCACTATGGCAGAAACATCAGGAAAAAATGTTTTGTTAAGCTTTCTTTTCCACCACCCCCCCATCCCCCTTCAGACTTCTACCTGTGCAGGATCCTACACGCCACAGCACCAAATACTACTGTACTCAGGATAAAGGTTTAGACAGTAATATGAAATAGAAAAACAAGCAGCCCAAATCACCTACATGTTTTCAAGAAGTCACTAAATATGAATGTTCAAGTGGATTAAGAAAAACTTACTTTGCTGAACTGCGACAAAGACTCATCCATATTGTAATAATCACCAGACCACATAACTCTCTTAAAAAAAAAAAAAAAAAAAAGAGAGATCAGAAAATAATGCAAACACCTGCTTGCTTGTGAAAAATACAACTTTCCTCCAAAAAAAATAGATGAAGTACGGGCTGTCTCCCTTTGTGTCTTTGAAAAGCCAGAACTGCCCCCACAATTAAATCTTGCTTCCTCAGTCGGGTAGGATTCACCTTTCAGTTCTTTTGTCCAACAAATTGCTGTTTTGTAACTCTGTGATCCTTTCTCCTTAGGTTGATTCCCCTGGACTGACACCATCATTGCAACAGCTCAGTTGAGCTTATCAAAGTGACCCACCAGAAGAAGATGGCCTGGCGCACCAAATTTGTGCAGGGAAAATTCACTACATACCTGCCTTCCTCTTCATGCAAAATGTTGCCCTGAGTGTACGCAACCAAAGAACAAGCCAAGGCAATGGTTCCAAAAATACAACCAGCAGAATGAAGGTCACAGAGACTTCTCCAAACCGCGTTTTCTGAGGAAAAAAAATAGGCTGGCAGGAACTGCAGCATAGTTTAAAGTGAACTGAAAAACAACAGAGCTGCTGAAAAACAGATACCTGCAACAAGCACATACATCTCGGGCAGGAAGACAGAATTAATACCAGCATCTTTATGACCAGGGAAACCTTCTAGAAAGTGCTGTTGGAATTGTATGCTAGTGGGCTTGGGTCTTGTTTTCCTAGGAATGAAACCTCTTGGCAGCAGTGCATCAAAGAAAACAGTTTCTTAATCACCCTAGCAAACAAAGCAGGTTCCAGCATTCAATATGCACAGAAGATGACATGGCAGATTACAAATGGAAGTTTGCTTAAGCAAAAGGAATGCCCCTTCTCGAGTGCAAACCACGTTCCCAGAGTATCCAAGGCACCAGGGAGTGATTCCCAACCCTTAGCAGCACCAGTGAGCTACCACCACAATGCAGGGAGCTCCGTCCTTCACATTCCCTGATAAGCCTCTATCTAACCCTTCACCAGTGATCACGACAAACATTGACATCTCGGCCTGTGGGCTGGGGACTGATGTTTTAAAGACAGAAAAAGAGATGTGAAAAATCTGAACGGACCCACAGATTTTTATGGTTTACCATGTTCATCCCCAAGAGCTCATGGCAGAGAGGTGAGCAAATGATACAGGCAGTGCTTCATCTGTTCTCAACAATGTCAACAGCAAACACCACAAAGTAAAAAGTAGCCTTTCCTAGTCACTGACCTCTCCAGGAAAGCATTAAAGATGATGGGCTGCCAAAATTCATGAACTTGGTATGACCTAACTTCGTAACTGATCCTACAGTAAACTGAACTTACTGCATCTCTGCAGAGGCTGAATCGGAGTCTTCCATGGACATGAATGATAAATATCACTTGTCAAATTTACATAAATGTCAAATTACACAATTGTGCTATTTTAATCTTTATTTCTTAGAAATCATGGTGCAAGTAACAAATTTGTAAGTTTAATTTGCAGATTCTCTTGATCAGCCAAATGCCATTATGTTGAGGCTACACCTACCATACAAATAGACCTCCTCTGAAATATTCAACATCATAGATGGGTTTTGGTTTTATGAATGCTGCCACTTTGTGTGCCTAAGGTACCTAGAATGGTGAGATAGTGTAAGAGTGTGGTTTGTGACAATAACATGTACTCTTGAGGATTTTCCTTTCTGGTATAAGTATGGTTTTAGTTTGTCCAGATTAAGTATTCACCCAGCTAAAACACAGTCGCTTTTTGTATATCAAGAGTGGTCATTTTAAAATTATCTCCAATGGATTAAAACACACACACAAATGAATTTTCTGGAGTCCTGGACCAAATCTGATCTGACCAGTTCTTTCAACATATCATATGGTGATAGCCCTCAGCATGCAATGTTGGAAAGTCAGTCATAGCATGGACTGCAAGTCCCCACCACTGCCCTTCCTCTCTTTGGAGCAGCTGTATTACAGCTAATGCGTGATACTAAACAAGACCTTTAGCTCTTTCAAACCATTGCGCTGAGCTTAATTTCTTTTATATGAGATAGATAAGCAAAAACACAGCTTTAGAACAGGGAAACCATGTTGATTAGACTATGTGCTAGGGTCAACATCAGAGACAGGTTCAGAACGTGCTCCCAGACTTGTGCTCTATGTGCTCCACTTATTCCATGACTGCTTAAACCAGGGTGCAGTCGAAGAAGCAGGCCTTTATGCAGGCCTCCTGGGTTTGCTTGCAGTAAGTTCAACTACAAGTACTAAAGCAAAGACCAACTTTTGTAGAAGCACGTACCACAGCTTTCTGCCCTCAAAAAATGCAGTAGGACATGTTTCCATGCAGCCTGATCTTAATCCGTGACTCAATGAAAACAAACTTTCTGGAGGCAAAATTTGAGTAGAGATTCTGTTTTACACACCAATACTATACCTGTTACTGAGGGGTTAAGGCCAACAAGCAGTGTAAGAGCAGCTGGCACCAAGTAGATAACCTGTTAATGAAACACAAGTATACTCAACAGCAAAATTTTTGAGGGTAAGGAAACAGAAGCAGTCACCCATACCAGCACTTCTTTTCTACAGCAGTTTGCCAGATGCACAGAACAGCCATACAACTCTGTCCCTCTGGCATGCCCTGGTACTGCTAGTGCTCTTCTGAGTGCAGCAGCAAGCCAGCGCTTCCTTACTCACCACCCGAAATCCTTGCACAGCACAGCTGTGAGACAGTCAGCTGAGCACCAGTCCTTGTGCCTTGGCTTCAGGCTTACCTAAGCTCTTGCTGCCCAATCAGCCCGCTGCACCAGCCCTGAGCTGCAGTGTGGTCCCCAGGGAGAGTCCCTGTAAGAAACATTCCCCTGCGCCATGACCTCTGCCTGTGCTGGGTCGGAGCAGAAGCAGCCTCTGCTGCCACATCCCAACCCCGCCACTATCAGCTGGGCTCATCTGCACAAGGGATGTACAGGGCCGTGCATGGACATGGAGAAGACAGGGACTATCCCCACCTACCCAGTGGCTCCTGACATGTACAGAGAGACCCCCCCGGGCCCCTGCAGCTCAAAGCCTTGCTCATACTGATCCAAGGCCACTGGTGGCTGTTCCCATGCCTGAGAATGACAGGAGTGGGCAGAGAGGTGCGAATTTTCTTTAGGTTTCTTCTGAGACTCAAGGGTCCCTGCTGAGGTCAGTGGTGACAGAAGGTGAGCTAAGGCAAGCACAGGTGGTGACGGAGACGTGGTGGTGACAAGGTCAGGAGGCCTAGAGCCCAGGCAGGGGGGAATCAGAGGTTTGGTGCTCTGCACGCTGGGGGCAGAGCCTCAACCACAAGCAGACAGCCCCGCAGAGCACAGCACCTACCTTCCGCCCTGCGTCACGCTCCAGCCCCTACTCACCACCCACAGCCCGGCGTCGGGGTCGTTCACCTGCAGCGAGAAAACGCAGGCTGAGCCTCTGCACCCTCTGTGCGGGCTGGGCCGGGCTCGGCAGGCGGGACAGGGCAGGGAGCAGAGTGTGGGGACCCCAGCCTGCCTCGGGTCGCACCAGTGCCCGGGCCCACCGAGGCCTAGGGCAGCCCCAGGCCCTCGCCCACTGCCCTCACCTGCACGGCAGCCGCCAGCCCGAAGAAAGTGGCCATAAGCAGGTTGCAAAGCTGCCACAGCCGCCCCGCCAAGCTACCGCGCGCCATGACCCGCGCCAGCCTCCGCCTACCGCCTGCAGACGGACGGCCGCTGAAGCCGCGCGTTCACCGCCCCGGGCCCGCCCGCTGGGCTGGCTGAGGCCGCCCTAAGGGGACGGCCAGAGGAGAGGTGCGGGGGCGTTCTCTGCTCGCGAGAGTCAGATGATATACCAAAGGGCAGGGGGCACAAATGGTTGCGCGTGGAAGGTTTTGACCTCTGTCCCCACCAGGAGGGTCGTGCAGCCTGCCACAGGTCGCCAGACAGGCTGTGCAATCTCTGGCTTTGGAGGTTTCTGAGGCTTGCTCCCCTGATCTGCTGTTGGTGATAATCCTGCTTCAAGTGACATGTTGGGCTAGAGATGTTCAGACATTCCTTCACACCATCACGGCCATGTTTCTGAAAAACTCGTATATGGAAGAAAATTAGATCTTCGTCCCATGAAATAAACATGAAAAACCTATACAGTAAGACTTCTAAGTAGCTATGCAAAAGCATAAATCCTTCAAGAGGGGCCCTGCAGCCCTGCAGTCCCTGCCTGAGCTATGCTGTAGCTATGCCCATCTCTGGCTCAGCCACAGCCACGTCTGTGTTTGCCTGCAAAGCCTACTGGGAAGAAAGATTCACGTATATTAATCTTGGTGGCAGGTATCTGAAACAGGATTTTTTTTTTTTTTTTTTGGCTACTGTAGAAATAACTAAGCCTGCTGACAGCTGGCATCACAGAAGAGAAGGATGTCATTCCCAGTGAGCTTCTCACGGGCATCTTGTCTTTTCCAAAAGCCATGAACGGAGACAGCTCTAGGTATCACAGATTGGAAATTTGATGATCTTGAAGAACCACGGGCATACGAGAGGAATAGCAAGTCAGGGATAAAAGGAGGCTTTTTTTTTTTTTTTTTTTTTTTTTCCAGCCAGGAGATTGGGATTTAAATCACTATTTTTGTAACGACCCTACAGTCTAGGATTCATTTTATATTTAAGAAGACATCCAGTCTTTTTGTATTGTCTGGACAACAAAAGGGATATACTCAGAAAAAACAGTACTTCCTCATCATTTCCTGATCATTTATCACCCAAAGTGACAATTATTTACAAAATGAAAGGGGATTCTTAAGAAATATATCTACTGTGTCCATCTACCAAAGCTGAGTATCTGCCAGATTATTTCTCCCACTGGTTTCAGTAGCAGCATTCAGCCCCACACAGAATTAGTTCTCACTGAACTGTTATGTGGAAGACACATGAATACATTTGTGGAGGGAATTAATGTTCACCTTGTCCTGTTATTTGTAACCATCTCTTCCCTTGAGCGGGTTATGAGAAATGAAATTACTGTGGAGAATGTCAGAGAAGTAAGAGCCCTCTTTGTAAATGGCTGCCATTGTTACAGCTCCACTGAGTAGGCTTTATGGCTCATAATAATTGTGTTATTCTGTATATTAGACAATTGCTGGCGGCTGCAGGCATAACAGCGGGCCATGTCCAATATAACTAAATCCCTCTAAATATTTAAATTGATTCACACTCTCATCCTGAAGCTCAGAAAAATTAAACTGCTCTTTACTGGTGCCCTTAAAACTTTCCTATTAAGCATTCTGGGAAAGGAGTACCAATGCTTAGAAAAGCTGGAGGACTACAATCCAACAGGATACATATATTTTGTTCTCCTCTTACCAAACCCAGCTTGAAGTGTGGATTTGCAAGAGCAACAGGCAAAATGTCCCTGCAATTTTTCAGTAGGTCCCCAGGTAGCTGTATTCCCTTGGTGAGGCACCAGGAACTACACTGTATGACTGGTTCATCTTTTTAAGGACACGAGACTTCACCAGAAGGCATGTGGTCATGATTTTCTTTGTGGTGCAACCTCTGCCTCCAGATCTTCAGTCCATTCCCCTCACCTAAAGGAAAGAAGGTGTATCAGGCTAGAAAACAGAAATGTCAAGGCCTTTTACCTGGGTAAGAAATTATAGTGGTGTTAGTAAGAATAAGAGAGATTAATATAAGATAGAGTATGTCTTTTGTTAGAGCAATTTATATGATAGAAAAATAAAGGTAGAGATGGTTTTCAGGCACACCACTCTTTTCAGGTGGGAAAAAAAGGTGTGAATTTCTGTCCATTTCCTCCAACCATATTAGCTGGTCTTGCAAAAAGAAATCTCAGCTGTGATGAACTCTGACTGTTTCCTTTGTCCTGTTAAAAGTTACTGCACACACCTTGTGAGAAACACTCCATAGCCAATAACTTAGGCTCAGGCGAGGATCTCAGTGAAGTAGTAATTTATTCACGATTGCAATGGCTGGCGCTCCACAAGCAGGAGAGAGCGCCTCTACTAGTTCCAAAACACAGTTTATATACTTTTTGATGACAGGACCCTCCCCTGTTTCCTCACTGAGCGGGTAATCCAGGTTCACAATCTATCTGATGCTTCACAAACAATGCATGGCCTTCAGTAGCCGGCCTGTTAAATTTCAATTTCCTTTTGCCATTTTTACTGTTTGAAGTGGTAATGTTTCTTCACTTATCTGACTTGACTTAACACTGTGATTTTTACCTAATTGTCCTAAGAAGTCTGGTTGTCTGCATTTTACAAGGTCGTCTGCCATATTCCTTCCTTCTAAACAATGTAACTCTTCAAAAACAACATTTATATTCCCACAACCTTTATAGCCCACCTGATCAATGGGCCATGGCTGAGCCAGGTGGCGAACTGCTGCTTGCCATTTTGTAGCTGCTGGGCTTGAGTGCAGAGGGGAGACCGTGGCTTCTGGAAAGCAGCTGTGAGAGAAAGGCAGGGAGACAGGGTGGAGGGCAGAGAAACAGCAAGCCAGGCAGAGTCAGGCTGGTGCATGGAGTGGGCTGGGGTAGGCCAAGACCTCTGTCTCCTTATCAAGTAACAGTGAGGTCTGAGATCAGCTCAGCTGTGCTGCCTCACTGCCACGGGCAAGACCATCAAGAAGAAAGGGGGGCAGAGAGGGAAGGGGCTGCTGAGCTGGCAGATAGCAGCATCTCCTGAGCACTTGGAAGGGTCTGCATGGAGGTGTCCCTGTAAGCTAGCAAAGTTCAGTGACATGAGCAACAGAAGGCAAAAGATCCTTCTCTTGATAGGGTAGGGAAGAGGGGATCAACTTGCAAACTGTTTCATCTCAATCTGTTTTATTCTTTGCTGCTCTAATTCAAAAGCAATCGTGCTGTAGTTTGTATTTTAGAAATGTAACGGATTTCTAGTGGTTTGTGTATTTACTGCAAAAAATAAATTGAGGCTTGTTCACTTTAAAGCTTAAGCTACAATGACAAGCCACTAGAACTCCCCCCACCTCCGCAGGCAGAAGAGACTTATCTCTGCCTGAAGGGAGCCTCCAGTAATACTTCTTTCTCCCATAAGAGGGAGGCCAAGAGCATTTAGTATCCTTGAATATAATTTGAGCTAATTGAAAATTCGTTCCTCAATATTAGATGAAACATTCTTATTAGATGAAACATCCTTATGCCTCTTTGGAGTCTGCTTGGCAGAAACTTCAGCTAATCTTTAGTTAGGGAACCCCATATCTAAAGGACAGAAGTTTTCAGATGAGAGTGCTGGAGGGATGGACCCAACAACCAAGCTGTGATACTGGGAGAGCCATGTTGCTGCCCAAGAACCTGCACCAGAGATGTCACTTGTCACAAAGCTCACTTGGGATGTTTCATTGCTGAGGAGGAAACAGGACCCAAGGGCAGATTTACAAAGGTTTCAATAAAGTTTAATTGTGATCATGAGATTGCTCCTCCATTAGGGAAAGGAGAGGTAACCATTAAAATTTGGCTCAGCTTATATACAGTTTGCAACAAAACACCGCACAAACACCTCCAATTGCATCATTACACCAGTCCTGACCCCGTCAGTCACCTTCCCTTGTTGCTGGGCACAGTGGGCACAGTGGGCCTCCTGGTGTGGGACAGGTGCAGGCCTCAGGCTGGATTCAGTCCTCTGTTTATGTCCCCCCAGGCCTTGCTCTTCTCTGGAGTTAGAGTCTTTTCAAAACAAGATTTTTGGTGTTTTTGTCACACAATCGACACCACTAACGGAAAAGGCAAATGCCACCCTGGAGTGTATAAGCAGGATAAGCTGGAGTAATGTGTCTAGCTAGGGACACTATATTTGGAAAAAAAAAAAAAAGGTGAAGCAACAGTAGAAGGTCAAAGGAGGGCAGTGAGGATGCTGGGAGGCACAGAAAACATGAAGAAAGGCTGAAAGAATTGGGTTGGTGCAGTATGTAGAGAAAGCCTGAATGAAGGGAAGGGAAATATGTGCCTAAGAGGTCATTTCAAAGAAGGGAATTACTTGTCTTGCATGGCTGTAGAGAACAGGAAGGGATATAAGGGATTTTAGCTCAGACAAAAAAAGCTTAAGTTAGGCTTTCAGATAATGTTATGCTGGGACAGTAGCATGCCAGAACAGATTGCTGGGGGTGGTGCAATCTCCATCACTGGAGGTCTTTAAGAACAGTTATCCCAAACATCTGTCAGGACAGGTGTTGTTGATCCTCTCAAATCTACAGGGCAAAATAAGATAAACAGTATGATTTTACCTAACTGTACCACATGCAGGTGGCATGAAGTAGAGATGGAAGCCAGGTGTCAGCTTCTGACAGTGTTTGCCAGTAGGCACTATGTTTCTTTATTGTGGCTTGTAAGATGTCAGCTTTGGTCTTGAACTCTTACTAGGGCAGAAGAGAAAAGTTAAGCAGGAGGGGAAAGAGAAAGAAAGGTAGTGCAATTAGGGGAAGATGTCTCAGCACCAGGGGCTGGACTGCATATGCCCCTCTTAAGCATGTAACTCTGCATTTAAGGCTACTCTGGTGACAAAAGCAAGCTGTTTAAGAAATATCATCTGGCCTTAGAGCACTTTGAAACAATGCTGAAAGAAGCCTCTGGTGGGGGTCTTCTCTTTTTCCCAGGAAAGTGCCAGGGAAGCTCGTGGAGCAGATTATCTTGAGTGTCATCATCTGGCACTTGCAGGGCAAGCAGGCGATCAGGTCCAGTCAGCATGGGTTTATGGAAGGCAGGTCCTGCTTGACGAACCTGATCTCCTTCTATGATAAACTGATGCACTTTGTGGATGAGGGAAAGGCTGTGGATGTGGTCTACCTTGATTTCAGTAAAGCTTTTGACACCGTTTCTCACAGCATTCTCCTCAAGAAACTGGCTGCTCATGGCTTGGATTATTGGAGGGAAGGCTGAAAGAAAAGCTCTCTGGGCTCATGGGTAAAAGACTTTGGGAAAGCAAAATGGGCAGAATCACAGTGCCTTGGCTAAACTGTGCAACAGAAATGCTTGAGGGATAATTAAAGGTTATTTTAAAGTGCTTCACCATGTTTATTTTCAGTGAGTCACAATTAAAAAAGACCAGGAGAGGAAATTGATATAGCAACCGCTTTTCTTCTTTTATCAGAGCAAGGCCTGGCTTCTGGCTCATGTTTAGGCAGCAACACCTACCCCATTCCCACACGACATCCCTTGTTCAGAGTCTTACAGGTTGTGCACAGTCACAGCCTGGGTCCCCATGGGCTTATATTTGAAGGGGTTCACAGTAGAGTGGAGAGACCTTTTCTGCAACCTTTGTGCTCACTGTTTGAGGTGCTGTTAATCCAACGCTTCGTTGGGTTAAAAAATGGCTGGGTAGCCAGGCCCAAAGAGTTGTGGTGAATGGAGTCAAATCCAGTTGGAGGCCGGTCACTAGTGGAGTCCCCCAGGGCTCAGTACTAGGGTCAGTCCTCTTTAATATCTTTATCGATGATCTGGATGAGAGGATCGAGTGCACCCTCAGTAAGTTTGCACATGACACCAAGTTAGGTGCGTGTGTTGATCTGCTCGAGGGTAGGAAGGCTCTGCAGGAGGATCTGGATAGGCTGCACCGATGGGCTGAGGTCAACTACATGAAGTTTAACAAGGCCAAGTGCCGGGTCCTCCACCTGGGGTGCAACAACCCCAAGAGCTATAGGCTGGGAGATGAGTGGTTGGAGAGCTGCCAGGCAGAGAAGGACCTGGGAGTGATGGTGGACAGTCGGCTGAATATGAGCCAGCAGTGTGCTCAGGTGGCCAAGAAGGTCAACAGCATCCTGGATTGTATAATAAGCAGTGTGGCCAGCAGGTCTAGGGAAGTGACTGTCCCCCTGTACTCGGCTCTGGTGAGGCCGCACCTCAAGTACTGTGTTCAGTTTTGGGCCCCTTGCTACAAGAAGGACATGGAGGTGCTTGAGTGAGTCCAGAGAAGGGCGACGAAGCTGGTGAGGGGTCTGGAGAATGGCTTATGAGGAGCGGCTGAGGGAGCTGGGCTTGTTCAGCCTGGAGAAGAGGAGGCTCAGGGGCGACCTTATCACGCTCTACAGGTACCTTAAAAGAGGCTGTAGTGAGGTGGGGATTAGTCTATTAGGCATTGGAATGGGCTACCAGGGAAGTGGTTGAGTCCATCCTTGGAGGTCTTTAAAAGACGTTTAGATGTAGAGCTTAGTGATATGGTTTAGTGGAGGACTGGTTAGTGTTAGGCCAGAGGTTGGACTAGGTGATCTTGGAGGTGTCTTCCAACCTAGATGATTCTGTGATTCTGTGATTCTGTGTTTCTTTTAGCCAAGGTTTTTACTTTGGGCCCCACCTGATCCATGTTGCAGCTGCATTGCTGCCATGTCCATGCCTTCCCATGTCCTCACTGAGCCAGACCTTGATCTGTGAAATTGACTTCCCAGTTTATCCTTAAATCTGCCTCGTCATGGTAGTCTTGCCTAGTAGTCTGGTGTCTTGGCTGAATCCGGTTACCGTCACAGGACCTGCCCTGCTTGCCTTGCCAAGGTCTGGGCCCTTGCTGCTGAGGCCATTGCCCTCACGCTGCATTAAGCTCAACTCCTGCAACTCCTCCCTAGCTGTCCTAGGTGTTCCCTGACTTTGGGTAGGCAGAGGTATAGGGCTGGGATACTACTCTGCCAGAGTTAAGGTGTTCCCTCTGAGAATAATGAAGAGGATAAGGGCACACCTTCCCCTGGAGGTGAGTGTTTGTGCTGCTGTATGCAGTGGGGTCTGTGACCTCTGTTGCAAATTTGGCTGAGGGCCATTACTGACCATTGCCACCAGCTGTACCCAAGCAAACTGTGTTTAGGAAGACCAGTTCCTGTGGGCAGCTCTGGGTGTAAGTGCTTCCCACTCCTGTCCCTCCAAAGCAGTGGAGGGGACAGACTGTACATGCAGCTTTGAAAGAGCGAGTGATGGCTTCAGAGGAAGCAGCTGCCAGGTAGGACGGCAAAGGGTTGCAGCCTAAGATCAAACCCAGCAAATAGGTCACTTGGATTTGGACCTGAGTGCATGAGTGCACTCAAGCATTTGCCCAGGTGAAGAGAAGTGGTATCTGTGGCGAGGAGGAAGCAGACTCTGCTGTCCTTGCAGCAGACGGAGGACGGAGCGGAAATAGGAGGTGGTCAGAACCAGCTCTTTCATCAGTGGATCTCAATTCATAAAGGAGGTCAGAATTATTTCTGTGATACTGATAAGGACACAAGGACTGTTGTAGGTGAAGAGTCTCCTCCACAATATGTGGTGGGCTAGAAAGAGAGTCCACATCCCTTTAGACCCATTTCACTCCTCTAGTCCCTGTCATGTGCTGTCCCTAAGGCTGTAAGTTTGCTGGAGCTAGAGGTAGGATCAGAAACCAGGTAGAGGCAATGTGCTGGAACAAACAGTACCTAATGGAGGAAATAAAATGATGATGATGATAATGGCGGTGGTAAAAGGGGTTGATGCCCTGGCTATTCTGGAAAACACAGGAGGAAGTTACACTCTGCAGTGGTTAGGGAAGATGTTTCAGGTAAGAAATGAAAAGACAAATTTGCAAGTAGCTGCTTGTGCAAGCGCTACTCATGGGTGAAGACGAGAAACGTTACCAAATTGGTTGGACAAACTGCCATCCCTCAGGGGGCCTCATTGAGGCAGGAAGATGGGAAATATGACATTTGGGTACCCCTGGTCAAGGAGGCCATTGCGGTCAAACAGTGGGACGTGCCATCACGTTGGGCCCACAGCACGGCACAGGGCTCCTGAAAAAAACACAGTGGCCCCAAAGGGGCTTACGGCAAAGGGAGCGGGCAATGCTTCACTGCCAGAGAAAGCAGAAGGGATGCAGAGCAGGATGCTGGAGTTGGGGCAGGGGCCTCCTGGAGACCCACACCGCAGGCCGGGCGCTGCCACCCGCGGGGGGCGGAAGGCAGAGCGGGGCGCAGAAGGGGGGCGTGCAAGAGGCATCGCCGAGCGCCCCCCGGCCGTGCGGAGCAAGGGCCCGGCGGCGGCGACGAGCGGAGGGCCCGGCCGCGGGGAACGGGCCGGGGGCGGCAGACCCCGGCCCCGCAGGCGGAGGCAGCCGCGGGGCACCCCGGCCCCGGCAGCCGCCCGAGCCCGCAGCGCAGAGCCTGGGCGGCCGCTGCGGGTGCCCCGCCTGGGAGGGGTTAAGCGGGAGCCCCAGCCCGGGGGCGGACGGCGGACGGGGAGGCTCCGGCGCCTGCTATACGGCGTCGGGGCTCTAGGTGTCCTGCCTGGGAGGGTCCCTGCTGCATTGCAGCCTCCGCGCCGCTCCGTCTCTGGCGCACACAATGGCGACTCCCAGCCCCAGCAGCGGCTCCGGCTCGGGCGGCGGGAGCGGGCCGGGCCCCGGCGGCCCGCCGGCACACGCGGCCGTCAGCAGCATGCAGGGTAAGCAGGGCGAGCAGGGCCAGCAGGGCGAGCAGCCCCGCGCTAGGCCGCGGCCCGGCCGCCGCTTCCGGGCCGGGCAGCGCGCCCCGCTCTAGGCCTCGCCGCGGCCCCGCTGCCCCCGGCGGCGCGGCGCGGCCCCGCCTGCGGGCCCCACGACCTCGGCGGGCAGCGCTGGGCCCGGGGACGCGGGGGGGGGGCCGGGGGCGGCGGCCCCGCCGCTCCCTCCCGGCTTGGCGCTGCCCCAGTCGGTATGGGGCGAGCGGGTTCCGCCCCCCGGGGCGCGGGCGGGCTGCGCTTCCCGGATTCCGGCCGGGCGGGTTGGGACCCCGCGGCAGCGGCGTTGGGGACTCGCTCCCGAGCCGGCCGAGGGTGCGGCCGTGCCCGGCCCGGAGCCGCGCCGCCCCCTCGACGCCAGCTTGGGGCTGGTGCCCGCCGCCGCCCCGGCGCAGCCCTCCCGCCCGCCGGGCTGCCCCGGGGGCTCTGCGCGGCCGCGCTCCGGGCCGCCCCCCGCTGCAGCCCCGTGGGTGCCGCGTGTCGCCAGGCCGCAGCCGGAGGCTCGGCGGAGGGCGGCGCCGTGCCCGCCGCGGCGGGGCCGGGAAGCGGGGCTCGACCTCGGCCTGCGCGGCCCCAGGAGGCGGCGGCCCCTCGGGGGGGAGCGGGGCCGGGGAGGTGGCCGGGGGCAGGCAGGAGCGAGACAAAAGCCGGGGGCTTTAGCTCCGGCATTTCTTCGGCCCGCTCCGTTTTGTGCCCTCCCTGCCCGTGCCTCTACCCTGGGCGGTGACCTGCGGGGAGGGGGGGCGCGCAGCAGCCTCTGCCCAAATGCAAGTTTTTGGTGGCGGGCCTAGCCCGGCAGCGCCGTGCCAGTTACGTGTAACGCGCTGCTCTTTTCCCCGGGAGTGCGGCGTTGTTGGTGTTAAAGAGCCGGGGTAGAGCCCCGGGGCGGGGGGTGGCTAGGGGCAGCCAGGGTAACGTTTTGGCAAACGCTGCTGCCCGTGTGCTGCTGCAGTAGCCGGGCTCTTGGTGGCCGTGGGAGGATGGCTCTGACCCGACTCCCGCTGGACTCCTCGGCGTTGCTCGCTGAACGGTTCTTGTGCTTGGCATTTCTTGTTCCTTTATGTCTGTTCATATGTTTTTCTCGAGACAGGTGTTTAAGTAAAAACAGTTTAATGGTGAACTTGTGGTTAATTTTTTGTTGTTATTTTATTCTGATGGAAATTTAGAGTGTTATACTAGGGTAATGCTGCCAGGCTTCCCATCTGCACTTGCTGATGGTTGAGTATTCTTGCAAAAACAGTAGATATTTATTTTTCAGAAAAGCCACAGTGAATACCTTTGGAGTTTTTTCTTGAAGGTTACATCACTGAAAATCACTCTCTGCTTAAGCAGCATTTTAGACTGTGTTACTCTGAGGCCACACAGTGTTTATTTTTTTAACTTAATACAGGAATGGTAATGCTAAGGAAGCTGTTCGTCCTGTTTTGGGAACGTTTAATTTTTTATTTTTATTTTTATTTTTTTGAAGAAAGAAGAAGGGAAAAGTCACAGTCTCTGTGTTGACAGAAGAAGTACGGAAGCTCTCAGCTAAAAAATTGTCACGCTTTGCTACGATCTGTTCTGTCCTGTCGGGAGAGACTGCTTGGAGGCTGACAGGGAACCTGTTTGGGTGGAGAATTGATTACATAAACTGCAGAGTTTGGTGTATGTGGAACTAGACAGCAAATTTTCACTATTTGCAGCTTCTACTGTGCGAAGGTCTTGTGTTTGCTAAACTAAGGAGTTGGTACCTGTTGGGCCCTAGAAAGGTGATACTATACGTGTTCATGATACCTTTCAAGAACTGTAGTGCCAAACCTCTTAAATGAAGTGCATGGCTCAAGAACTCAAATAAAGGCACGATATGTAAAAACAATTATAATGAGACCAGAAATAGCCATGTTGCAGTGCAGTTAAAACTTTGTGTTACCCCTTTTATTTTTCCACGTGACCCATATTCTTCATATTCATGAATCATTCCCCTGAATTCTATGCATCTTCAGGGTTGCAAGCTTGGTTTCATACCGTCACATAAGAACCAGTGTTGCAGTGTGAGTTGGCAATGACATAGAAATACCTGCATCCTTTCTCCAGGGGGGGAGGAAGGGCAATTTGTTTCTTTTGTACTTTCTTGCAAGTGTCTATCTAAACATGAATTCAGGAAGACAATGGCCAGTTTGATGATATACAGGTGTTTGCAGTAAAATCTGGTGTTACATAAATAGCTTTTTTTTGTTGTTGTTCTTAAGGTAACAGATGTGTGTTGAGGTGTCCTGGGAGTAGCTCAATGTAGGATCCTAGGTGGCTCTGGAAAACCTCCTGGCAGAGGTGAGCATGTTGCAGTGGTCGTAAAGGGAATTCCCTGAAGTTGGCAAAAAACCTTCCCTTGAGGACAGTCCTCCACCAGGATCACCGTGTGGCTGTGCAACCGCCTGTAGGAAAAAGGGGGAGACGTATGGGGCAGGAAGGGCTACCTCTGCGGGCTGGTCACACCTGGGGCAGGTCCAGTGGGCATCCCACCACCCTCCTCTCACCAGCACTGGTTCCCTGTTGACACCAACATCTCTGCAAGCTGAGCTGTTGCAAAACGAATCTGTCAGAAGAAAAGCAGCAAGATTTTTCTAGTTTGGATGCCAAGTGTTTGCTCGGCATGGGGTTGCGTGAGCACTGGTGCAAGGAAGGCACAGGAATGTGTTGCTGGGTGGGGAGAGAAGTAGGACTGCGTCGGTGTTGGTCTAATTGTCTTAAATAGTATGATGAGGTGTAGCAGGGAAGTCATTAAGCTACAAGGAGTAATTATAGTAAAAAATGAGTTTTGTTGAGTTAATTTTCAGCTAGAAGCGTTCTTTAACTCAGCTAGTGCAACTGCTACTCTGAAGGAGGTAATGGGAGCAAGTGGTTGTAGGGTGGGTGGGACTGGCTATGGTCTCAGCCGATGCTTGTGCTGGCCATGAAGGAGCCATGGACCTGCTCTCTGGGATAGCGACTGCTTCTGGAGGTTGTGCTGAGAGGATGTGAAAGTTGGCCTGTGGTTCTAAGCCTTTTGCAGGGGATTTTCTGTGTGATCTGAGGGCTGGTCTCTGCTGTAAGTGGTCTCTGCTGTCATGTAGGATAGCAGGGCGTAGAGATGAGTAGTGGGCCCGGTGGTGGTAATGCAAGGGTGAAGTTGTCCTGGAAATTGAGGCCTGTCATGTTGATATCTGGAGCTGGGCAAACAGATCCAGGGCATCAGAAAGTCTTTGCAGACCACCCGGTTTCATTTTGTTTTGCATCAATATCCTATGGAATTTCTGTGTAAAGCTCCTTTAGATAGCCTGGTGTCTCTTGGACTCAGTATTACCGTACTCACACCAGGCTTGTTGTGCTGTGATGGCCCACAAGCCTTGCAGTCACGTAAAGGGTTGCTTCAAATCTTTCCACCCTTAGTGTTCTACATTTCCAGCTTCGTTCTCATGTCTTCTGCTGGCTGACTGCATTAGCCTTTCTTGCCCAGGCACCTGGGAGCTTCATTCGTTCCCAAAGGCAGGTTCCTGGCACATGTGGTTGGTAGTGCTGTGTTCAATGCATGGTTGGCAGATAAGAGACAAAGGGAGGCTTAAAAAATCCTTAAAAAGGAATACTTACAAATTGTAAGTATTGAAAATAGGTGTTACTTCGTTATTTTATTTTCCTTACTTTTATTTTTTCCTTTTTTTTTTTCCTTTTCTTTCCTTTTGTTCTGGTTGTTTTTTGGACAAAACAGAGGTTCCGTGGGAAGTAAGATATTGAACTTCGAGAGTGATTTTAAAAACCAAAGACAGTGATTTTAAAAACCAAAACAGTAATTTGAGGAATTTTGCATTTCTGTTATTGACAGCATTAGTAACAGTCTTTACAGCTGATGTTATGTAGAAAACTATCCTTTGAAGAATTAGCATATGAAATTTAATTAATTCAAAGGCATAGAGAGAATTTTATTTCTAATTGGGAGCTGAGGAGTCAGTCATCATACCTCCAGAGCCAAGCAAGAGTTAGAAAACACTTGTAACTGGCTGTTGTATATTTGGCTCTTGCATTCAGCTTCCAAGGACCCTGGAGGCTAACCAGGACTTTTCCAAGCACTTACTGCTTATAATACTCTGGTGTCTTTCTAAAACCAAGCATACATACTGTTTACATCTTTTCAGATTTTACACAAACAGTTCAGACATTGGATGGGCTGGGAATTTGGGATTCTCAGTTCCCTTCACATCTGTTTCTCTGTCCCATCCTTTGCCCCTTCTACTCCCCTGCCTGCACCCCAGCCATAACCTTTTGGGATTTAGCAAGAATTGGAGAGTTGTGATATCTGGTTAGATAGTCTCCTGTGTGAATATGTAGCAAGAATCCTGGACAGGGAGATAGCAGAGGGGTTGTTGCCTGAGAGACTAGACTCCTGCTGTCACGTGTGGATGCTATTCAGTGCAGTATCAGAGTTGGGAGATAAGTTTCTGCACAAGTATGAGGAAGCTCTGCCCTGTACCTTTCTTTACCTGACAGAAAAGAGCTTCCAGGAGGCGTTTCAGTAGGTCACCTATCATTCATATTTAGCATGCAACAGAATTGGTGATTGCAGAGTTGAACTTTGCCAGTCACTGTTGTCAGATGAACTTGCTGTTGGTGTGTGACCTGTGCTGTGTCTTTGAGGTAACTAGAATTTCTTCAGACAGCATGGTGAAAAGTATTACTGAAACCATTTGTGGGTACCACTGCGACCAGAATGCTTCTTGTTAGGGGAATTCAGTAAGAGATGCCATCATCCCTGCATCTTCCTCCTCTTCATGCTGCTGCCTTGGTGAGTGCAAGGAGTGACCTGAGCAGCCCTTTTCCTTGTTCATCAGGAGGAGGGAAATGCAACCTCAGAGCCTCTGTGCTGAGGTGTTGGACCTGCCAGGGCACAGTGTGAGCGGCCTCGGTCCTGAAGTCAAAGCTGTGCCAGCAGGGAGTGGGCCCACAGGTCTGTGAGCAGAGTGGTTACTGGCGGCAGCGCGGCAGAAACGAGAGACCTGTCCTGGGGGCTGTGTCTGTGGAGAGCAGCAGGCAGGCAAAGGGCTGGTGGGTGGACTTCCCTCTCTGCACAGAGGGGCATAAGAAAGTAAGGGCATAGGGAGAAAGTAAGGAAAACAAGTGCCAGTAAACACAGGAATTTTCTTAGGGAACCTCAAAGAATGGAATTTGGGGAACAAGAAGGCAGTTGGGAAGTAAAGAGCAGAAAGTGAGCATCAGGTTAGGTAAGAAGCAATGTTTGAAAAGCCAGCATAAATGAAACAATTGAAACATACATGTACATGTATAAGAAAACAGGGAAAATAGAAGAGAACAAGATAAAAAAGTGGGGTTGGAATTAATCCTTGTCCTCAATAGGTGATAAAGTACACATTATTAAAGTATACATTATCTTTCACTGTGTATTATTAACCTGTTGTTGGCAGAGTGAAATGTATCTTTAACTCACTGAATAAAACGAGAAGCTGACTGCAATTATTCTTGCCCACAGTGGAATTATAGAGCCATTGTGTGTTGACGTACACTGCTGTTGCAAGCTGATGTTTGCAGATTTGTCAGGTTGGTGTGTATACATTGACTTTGACATGTTTGCATTTATATAGAAGGTAAGATACTTGTCTGGTGAGCAAAAAACGGTTTATTTGAACCTGCTAGTTCATTCCTGTACTGTAGCTCTGCTAGGATATGGCTGACATGCCGTACTTCTCCTTTGTGCTTGTCTTAGTGTACACGTGTGTATGTAGTACTGTATGTATAAGCAAATGTTATGGCATTTCAGCTTTCTATTTCAATTTACTTGTAAACTGACATTCTTAATATATCTGTTTTCCTCGTAAAGGCGTGGCTTGAAAATACTAGTTAAGTCTCATCAGATGCTAGGAGTTTTTTCTGATATTTCATGCTGACTTGATGGAGCTGACAGAATTGGAAACCACATCGTTGCCTTTCTAGCAAAACAAAACAAACAAAAAACACCATCCAGTGGGAGAAAGAAGAGTGCTGTGAGAAAGGGGAAAAAAAAGGCAAACTGCCAGAAAACTTTCCAATCTTTATTTTACCAAGAAGGGGTCCCCAAAATTAGAATTATTCATAGACATGTGTATGAAGTGAAACATTAATTATGGGAGTCTTGTGTAACCACATCAAGTTATGCATGTATCAGACAAACACAAACATCTTGTTAACATCATATAGTTAGGACGTGATTGCTACCTTTGAAGTCAGCAATCTTCTACTGGGTTTAGATTTGATAAAATCTTATGTGAGTTTAAAGAACGTGGAGGCTCGCTTCTCAAAGTGAGGAATATCTTTTACAGCCAGTGGAGGCTGGAAGGAAAAACTGCATGAGAGAAACTGCTTGGGGTGTTTGTGTCGTCTTCTACCCTGTGGGACAGGAACCAGCAGCAGATGTCAGTCCAAGTTTAACTGAAGTGATGATTGTTAAGAAGGTACAGAAGTCTCTGATCTCTGGATGGATGTTCTGCTTCTGGCACCCTCTCGAAGGTTTGAGTACACTGATCAGGTCTAGCTTTCAAAAGGTGCTGGTTATATTCCCCGATCTGATATTTAAAATGCACTGCATTGTATTCACTGAAGATAAATGCCTCCCTAGATATGTATATTTTTGTTGTGCTTCTGTCTGTGTGCTGAGGCTACAGCATCCCTTGTGGGGAGGTAGGAATTGCTGTGCTGCAATGGCAGCATGAAGAAAACTGACTTTGCCAGTTGAACCTTTCTGTGGTGACTGTGGGACTGTCACCTAGTCTCTGGGGACATGGGTTCTTCCATGGATATTCTGGTCAGGATGGATTATTATCATCACATAGCCTGGCCTCCTGCTTAATGAGAGGTGAACAAACATCAGAAATTCCTGTGTTGAACTTGATCTTTTGTGGTTTGGTTCTACGATCTCTTGTACAGAGAGAAACCCAGTCCCTGTGAAGATACTAAGTTTAGGACAATTTGCATTTTGAAGTAAACTGGTTCACTAGTTACTGCATTTTTGGGCTGGATTTTTTACTATCATTTTGGTCAGTTTCTGGTGATAGGTGTTGGCTGTGTGGTTGCAGCCTAAGGAGTCTTCTCTATGCAATTGCAGTTAGCCAGTGTGAATCCTGCACCATCTTAGTTGAGTCTGCTGGTGTTCCCTGTGAAGGCCTTTTCTCATCTAGATATTTAGGTTTCTTTTTAGTGTTGCAGGCTTGTTTGATTGCAGAAGAAACGTATGAGCAGTGGGTAAATGCAGTGCCTGTTGATCTCTGATTTTTTTTTTCCCTTATTAGAAAGATGTATTACTGTAGCTGGATTAATTAACATGTGATAGTTAACTCGTGGTAAATCCCAAGTGAGACAGTTCAGTTCGCCTGTGCTTCTGCAGTTCAACTTGCAGATAATTTGAATATGGTGTCGCTTCTAGGCTTTAACAGTAGAATAGCCAGCATGTACCTAGTTGTCCCCCTGTATACACTTGCTACTCTTTGGTGATGATGGGCATCTGAAAAAAAAATTTGTGAGGCTCAAGCCTTTCAGTAGGCAACTGACCCTACATGTTTCTGGAAGCAAAATAGTTTTAATATCAAAATGTTTGATATTAATATCAAAATGTTTGATATTAAAACTATCGGAAAGAAGGTGCTCTAACCTATTCTAAGGGTGCCCAGGGGTTAAGTACTTGTCCACAAGGCATGAAATTGTGAGGAGGATGCATTACATCTTATTCTTCAGGGACAGAGTTGCAGGAAGGATGTGTGCAGCCTCAATACCCTCTAGTTTTTACTCTTTGTCTGAAGAAGGCAAAGTAATTTTTGCTGTGACTCTGTGCCCTGTTTTATATCCTAGTCCCACATCCTTATACCATAGCTGAGTTGCTGGACAAGTTACCTCCATTGTTAAGCTCTTGCTGAGTGTTGCTAGGTGGGTTTGTTCTGCAAACTGTACATAAGAGGCTTGGAAAACTGATACTGGAGGTGGCATGACGTATGGCAGCCTCTTGAATGGATGTGTGCCGCAGGGAGCACAATATTTCTGTTCCAAGCTTCTGGAGCACTGGTCGGGGTGAAAGTGGGAACTTGCTCCAATGTTAGCACCTCTGGGTGTTCATGCTGCTTGTGACTGTGCTTTCGGAAACCTATAGGCACCTCTAACAGCCCTCCGAATGATCACCTTGTAGCCATCTGCCTTGTCCCAGCTGTGGGGAACAGGTCACCTTCCCCTGTGAAGTGGCAGAGTTTTTCCAGGATGGGTAGGACTGCGCTGCTGGAGGTGGCAGGAGGGAGGAAACCACCTTCCTGGAGGCAGGCAGCCAGCCTGCTGGCTTCGCTCCACCCGTTGTCAAACTCTGCATGTCTGCAGATACGCTGGGTGTATGTTTATCCTAAATCCCTTGCCCCCGATCTAATCTAAGCCAAAGGCAGTTGCTCGCACCTGGAGAGAGGTCTCCTTGCAAGCTTGTGCTGGGTGTTGATGCCACGTCAGTGTCTAAGGCCAGATGGAAACTGGCATGCTGGTTTACAATAACATAATGAATTAGAAGAGCACCATATTGGACCTAATTAGCTTCCTGCCTTCCTTTAATCCTAGTATTTTTACCTCTTGGTAACTACCTTAACTGCATTGGTGTTCTTCCAAGATGTTTTTGGAAGTTGAACAGCATAGAGTGGAGGAGGGAGGTAGCAGTAAGGCAAATTTGAACCAATTCGTATGGCTTAATATTTTAAACTTTGTGCACCCAGAGGACAGGAAGGATCCATTTTACACCAAAGGATGTAAAATAGACAAATTTTGGCAGCCAAATACACTTGCAAGTGATGATAAGGGTGGGAGGGAGAACTGAAAAACATGTTCTACCTCAGTATTTGAGCATGACCTATGTAAAAGCTTTGTGTCAGCCTTAGCACCCTTCTTATTATGAATAGGCTGCGTTTCTGACTTCAATTTTAACTTTTCACTTCACTCTGTTTTAAGTTAGCTTAAGCTGTGTCTTGTGGGCACCTGCAAAGTTATCAAGATTCCTGTTGTCTAGCCCCTTTTATAGTGTTGGGGGGAGGCTTTAAATTTTGAAGATACCTGTGATGTGCATTCCGTGGTCTGCTTAGGTGCCCGTTACTTCAGAATACATTCTGTGGTTTGGGCAGCAGCAGTATGTTTGTGTCTCCCTATGCTGAAAGGTGCAAATATGACTTCTGTCAGATGTCACAGACTTATTTAAGTTTATGTGCATAGCTTGCATTTTTATTTATTTATTTATTTTTTTTTGAAAGAAGACTGGACTACAAGTAAGTAAAGGTCCTTGCAGAAATCTCGGCACAGCCTACTGGGTGCCTGCTCCCCACTTGCCCAGACCCTGCATTGGCCTGGATTTACATCAGGACTGTCATGTGATGCTGCAGACCATCTTCCAAAACGTGTGACCTTGACTCCTGAGGCTGTAGCCCTCAGTGGAGGGGACACTGCTATTGCTCTTTGTGAGGAAATACAACATGGTGCTGCCAAGCCTCTGCTCCCCCTCTGCCTCCCAGTTCTGCTTTGAAATGAGCTCAGCTTCAGTTCGCATGAACGTGTGCAATAACTGTGCTTAGCAGGGTATGGCCCATTAACTTTTGTATGATCGTCAGGGGACGCGGACAGTATGTATATTGCACAAATTGTGTATTTATTAGCTGCTAAATTGATTTCCTCTTCTCCAAATCGAAGCCTTTATATGTGCCCTTTATTGGAGGCAGAGCAAGCCCTTCAGGAAGCAGACAGCTTGCACTGATCTGGGATGAACAAAGAGTCCAAGTGCCAGGAATTAGTCCGTGTTTTGAATAATTTATTTGATCTTTCTGAGGTGCTTCAGCAGATGCCCTTTGGCATAAGGAGGACAGCTGTTGGGAGCAGACACAGCTGAGCTAAAAGGGAATCAGACCTTTTATTGTGTTTTGTCCAGGCTTATTATTTCTGTGGAGCAGAAGAGTTTTATAGTTTGCTTTGGACCTGATTCTCTGGAAGAAGTTCTCTGAACTGAATTAGCCACCACTTTGCTTTTGGACCAGAGAGCAAAGTGTTTGTACTTTGAAGAGGTTTGTGGACAGAGATGAAACAGTTTCCTTTAAAAACACATGGCTGCGTTTGTTTGACCTGGGAGAGGTTATGGAATAAGATAAAAGCACTGCATTTGGAAATCCCTTCTGGGGAGTGATGGGACCACATCTGAGTTTTCCTGTAAAGACCACTTCCCCTATTGAACCGTGTCAGCACAGGACCTGATCTCATGCCAAGCAGTTGGAACCCTTGCCCTACCTTTGATGTTCTCTTCTTTCCTCTCATGCCACTCAAACTTGGAGGAGCCGAAGGTCGGACGGAGGGGAATATTGTATGAGGATGATCAGAACCACTTTGTAGAAGTGGTCAAGGCTGGAAGCCTAGAGCAGAGGGACAGAATGTCTGTTGTCCTCTCAGACAACCTGATGACAGGCTGTAGAGACTGTATTGACCCCAGATGTCTTTACTGCTGAAGAGGTGTTACCTACCAGAAAAACTGGATGAGAAGCTATATGTAGTGGTGTTATATAGAACTTAGTATGCTGCTTCAGGACATGTGAGTTTTGTCTGTTCTTCAAGGTACCTTTTTTTTCCTCACCCTCAAGGTAGCAGTAGCAGTCAGGATGTGGAAACTAAGGCATTTGGATGTCTGATGTAAGATTAGTTTCCTTGCTGATCTGGGGACGAGTAGAGGTTAGCTCTCTCTTAAGAACTACTGTTTTGATATAGCCCAACTGTTAAAACTATAAAGTGTGACTGTGTGGTATCAGGACCGTGTCTGCAAGTTCATACAAAGGAGTTAGTTATGAGTGAACTCTGACATCTGTTGGAAGAAGAAGAATCTGAAGGCAGAGACCTGCTGCTATGGGCAGTAGCTCAGCAGTTGAGTTCTTGCTGCACAGGGACACACATGTTGAACAAGCTTGCTGGTGTTCTCCTGGTAATACAAATTCTATTTTAAAATATGTTTCTAATTTGTTTATTTCTTTCTGAGAGGAGTTGGAATAAGGTCCTGGAGCTCTTTATCTGCACATAGCAGAGTTGTGGCCAAATAAGCTTTCTAAAGCATAAGCATTGCTGCTGTACCTCAGTGCTAGATAACATTGGGTTGAAAACAAGACTTTGCTGTCTGACCTGCTCACGTGGCCTTGTTCCTGCTGCTCTCTGTGAGTAGCAGAAGGAACAAGCATGGAAGCGGTGAAGGTTGAGATGGTGGGAGGTGGTGTCTACAGCTCACGTATGTCTGTCCATATCCTTGTGTTAGATGGCGTGGCTGATTTCACTGTAAAGGTACACAATTTGGAAAATCTTGGGCTTTGAATTGGAAATTTCAAGTCTGGTTTGTGGCTATGAGTGCTTTTTTTTCCTGCCCTACGAAAATACATTGTAAGTAAAGAAAGTGTGATTGCAGGCTGTATTTCAGCTAGGGTATGAAATGTTAATGGGGCTGGTCATTTGCTTTAATATAGACAGGTCTTAGTCACAACTGACTTGAACATGAGCCCAAAACAGAACTGGCAGCAGGGAACCTGCTTCATCACTGAGTTGCCAAAGGTCTGAGCTGATCCCTGCGTCATTCCAGGGCACTGTGGGATGGGCTCCAGGAGCTGCTTGTCCATGGTTCTATTTCTGTGTAGTAAATAGAAGCTTTCTGGAAAGGTTTGCATTGGGTATCCATGTAAAATCTGATTAATACTTCTTTGGCAATGAAGCTTTAGCCACCCAGCACTCATATTCTCCATGAAAGCCTGTGCTGGCATGTCCTAAGTGTTTGAGACCCAAAACAAACAAAATGAACACAGCTTGGCAACGTTCTTCAGCTATTTGGTTGTCCATGCTGCAGAGCAATGCACGAAGTTGTAGATGTATTAACACTGGCATCAAAATCTTGCTGTCCATTAGGGCACCGTATTCAAAAGATTTGGGTTTTACAGCCAAAGCTGGTTGCTCTGTGGCAGCTCAGCCACGTGAGGTGAGGGTTGGGTTGTCTACTTCCAATCTACCAGGAGTAGTTGCTGCTTCCTGCCTGGTAGCAACATTACCTCCTGTTCACAAGGACACGCAACTGCGTGGTCAGGATTTCATCCAGAGAGTTCCACAGGTGAACTGAGCAGAGCGACTGTGTTCACCATGGGATACAGCATTCATTGCATCCACAGCAGTCTCACAGCAATGCTGTCTGCTAAATTTGAACCTGTTGTTAAAATCCAAAACCTGCAACTGTGATGTGCTGGAGAATTGAGTCTGTTCCCAGTACTCAGTCTTGCAGGAATGGGAGTTATGGGAGTCTTGCAAGTGATCTTATAAAGTAATTTTGTCCAGTGCTTTAGCGGCATAAATAAACCAAACTACTCTAGAAGAAAAGTTCCCCAGTCCTGAGTGCAGCAGTTATTTTAACCATCTATGAATTTGACATGCTCGTGTTTGTGTTAGGAGTTCAGTATTTTTCTCATGTTGAGAGTTTAATATTTTGTCTCCAATAATGACCCCTGTCTACCACAGGCTCCTTTTTAAAGTGCATCAAGCTCCTCTTGAAAACAATTTAGATGCCCTGCTCTGCTTTGGCTTCCAGAAGACATCTTCAGGATTTCAGTCAGAAGCTGGAAATGTTCAATGACAATTTTGTCACTGTTGATCTTCTGTCACCCTTAGTCTTCGACATACATGCTGCTACTCCTTCCTTAATGCCTATTTAGATGTGTTTCACAACTTTACATTACAGTATTCCTGTCCTGCCATATGCCTTTGGCTAGGTTGAAAGCACTAACCACTGCCATCCTTTCCAGGAAATAGATGCTCTGTTGCCATTGACAGGAAGTTACTTGCAGTGACTTTGGAATACACTTCATCTCGAGTTTGCCTGCAGTTTTGCATGTGGCAGAAAACATGGGCAGCAGAACCAGGCTGAATGCAGAGGGTGGGAGCATCATGAGTGATGATGCCTTCAGCTGCTCCCTTTCCCCTGCTGCCTCCCAGGGGAGCAGCAGCAGCCTCAGCAGCAGAAGCAGACCAAAGCTGTTGTAGCAGGCACAGGGTTGGGATCAGCCACGAACAGACATGAGCATAGCACCACTGATTCTGGGATAGTATTAAACAGCCTCTTGGCAAAAGATCAGGCAGGAGTCTGCTCTAGTTGAGAGATTTCCGTCGTAAACCAAAGTCAGTTTTCTCTGGGTGGAGATGTGATACAGGTGATAAGCAGCATTGGCTGTCTGTCGGCTGCACAGAGACGGTTATGAATGTTGAAGATTGTTTTATTTGTGGTGCTCTGACACCTTGCAAGAGCTTTAATGGGAAGGGGGATCCTGTGTTACTGTATGGCACACTCAAGTTTTTTTATGCAGAACTGATGCCTGATTTCCTTTTTTAAGGAGCTCTGAGTTAGAAGGAGTTAATGGGCATGAGAACAAGGGAAGAAGATAGCTGGATCTGGGCTGGGGCTACTGGCTGGTATTTTTGCAACAGTCTTCTGTTACCCAGCGTGAGACTGTGGGGATTAGCTGGGCAGACTCCCCGGCTCCTTCTGTACTGAAGACCTGCCTGCCCTCTGCAGAGGGATAGAACTCTTTCCCAAGGACTTTTAAAAGCCAATGGACTGGAGGAATTTTTGTTGAAATGTTATGGGGTTTATTTCTTTAGCAGGCAAACTTTGCGTCTGCCCCTACTTGTGGGATTTTGAAAGAATGAAAAAACTTGCATAACCACCAAAAGAATAATGTCTGGCATAGGAACTTATAATAACATGACTGAAAAGAAAAGCAAAGGCATGATCAGAAAGAAAACTAGCAGTAGATAAAAATGGCATTAATCATTTCTGAAAATGAAAATCTATTCGGAGTATCTGTTTGGACTTCAAAAACTTTAAGAACCATGGTGCAACTGAACAGCTTGGTAGCATGTTCCCATAACCAGGAGCCGAGAAGGGAACATTTCCTGGGTAAAGCAGCGGTAACAGATGCAGGGCTGAGCCATAGGAATGGGAAGAAATTTTAAGGCACAACAGTGAACTTGCAAGCTAGTTAGAAAGCTGAGTTGCTTTTGTAGGGGGAAAAAGGTACTTCCCTCGTGGAATGAAATTGTTGTTTTTATTTTTTTTCTTTATATTTTTATGCTGTCCTGCCAGTAAAGTGGTTGGGTAATGCATTTTTTAATTTTCACTGATCAATTTATGTTATTGTTAATAAAATTACTGTTAACGTTATTAGACTAATGTGGGTAACTTTAATTACCATTCTTATTTGCTCCTTCTTCTCTGAACATACTACCAGCCTGCTTTGATGGCTTTGGGGTTATTCTTCTGTTTTTGCATGCTATTGTGGAGACAAAACCAGTTAAAAAAATTCTTATTCAGCAGATGGTTTAAGCTGGAACTTCTGGTGGGAAGGGGAAACCAGGTTTTGTAAGGCTCACGGTGAAGCCCAGAGTTGGCAACAGTGTGCCCGTGAACGACACTTTCTCTTTTTTGTCTTTTTTTTTTTTTTTGGTCACCGCAGTGTTGGGTTATACAGTTCATGTGCTTTTCTCTTATTACTCAAACTGAGTCAAAAGCTTCCCGTATTTTTTGTATCCAAGGATACATTTGCTGCAGCATAAATTGAAATGAGCTTGCAGCACATGCAGTAGTTTTCTGAGAGCTGCGATGGTGTCCTGGCTCGAGTCTCCAGCCTGCTCAGTGGGCACCAGGACCTTCCTGTGGGGTGGAGGATGTTTCTGGTTCTGGTGGCCAGTGTGAGGTGATGTGCTAAGGCTCCCTCTCAGCCGTGTGCCTGTGCATGTGTACATGTACTATGCTTATTAGTGTGCTCACCTTCAGTGAGCCAGACGCTCCTGGAGATCTGGCTGTGCATGGCTGAGCAGCTCTCAGGAAGAAGGCAAGCCTCAGTGAGGTCCTCCCTCCCTGAGCAGTAGTACGGTGGTGCTGGCTGTGATAGAAGTGCAGCTACTGTCCTGTATGGCTGTAATGTATTGTGCAGACATACTGTGGCTCATGGCCATAAAATGCTCTGTCGTGATGGGACTGATAAGGATGTTACAAACATCCCAGAGAAGCATCCATCTTCACGTGCTAGGTCAGCAGTGCTGGAGAGGGCTGGGTGTGCGGTGCCCATCCTTGGGCAGCCGTGTCCCCAACTGCAGGAAGTTTCTGCAGACTCTGTCCGGGTCTCAGCGCCTTGTTATATGGAGCCCTGCAATACCATCAATGCTGCAGTGTCCAAACCCCCCTTGAGCAAAGCTTGGATTCCTGTCCTTAATCTGTCAGCTTTAGAGCTGTTGCTGTTTGAGTTTTATTAGCACCTCAAAGAAAGTAAAGCTCCTTGAAGTGAACTGATATCCTCTGTGCCTGCTGTGCAGAAGGGCTGGTGCCCTTGCTGGTTTGTTGAACACTGCTGCCACTCAAGACTGGTTTGTTTATAAAATGATGAATCCTGAATTGAATGGGATTGCTCTACATTTGAAGCAACACATTCTAAATTTTGATCTAATAAACTTGTTTAATGTATGATTTTAGAGTTAATGAACATTGAAACATAAAAAGTGATTCTTAAGTGATGCACTTTGACTTGCAGTGAATGAACAAGAACTTGTCTCTTTTGCTTTAGGCTTTCAGATAAACTTCTGTGGAAAGGCACAAAGTAAGCTACATATTTTTATAGTATTATCCTGTTTTATATATCAACCTTGGTATTGGGAATGTGTCCACTTTCTGTTCCAACTAACCACGTATGGCAGACCTACTCCTAAGAGAGCTTCCATTTCTCACAATGCTGTTTAAGTAAAAGTAAAATTAATCAATTTAAAGGGTTACTAATTGTTGTACTACTTTACCTGTAACAAAAGAGCAACTCCAGAAACATGCAGCTAAACTAATTGTGTATGGAGCACTGGAAATTTGCTACCTGTTGAATTGGTTTGAAACACAAACTGGGTGGGATTTGGCAGTTTGATTTGTGCCTGCCGAAACTTGTGCTGAATGAGCACCTGACATGCACACTTTTATACGGAGCGTGAACACCTTGAATTGCCATCTCAAGAGCCAGCAGGACAGATGCTGGATCCTGCAGTGGGTTGTTTCTGTTCAAGCTTCTTTCAAGAGAGGTGAGAGCAGGACAGGAGAGCTGTCAGGAGGGGCTGCTGGCGTCAGCTGGTGCCAGCTCTCCCACAGGCAGCCTTGGCCACTGCAGGACAGTTTGTGATGACTAATGGAAGCTCTGCAGAACTAATTTTTTTATTTTCTGTCACTGGCTTATGCTCTGTATTCCTCTGTCATACTATCAAAGTACCTTCTACAGTATGGTGATAGTTTTATTGGAAGCAGTCTCTTTTTTTCTGAATTCTAGATTTATTTTGACTCTGCATTTCTTTGAATTTGCATTCAGATTTTTTTCTTTTGTGCTTGATATACTTATTTGTTATAGCAATTCTAATATCTAGAGATATAATTGTTATTTTTTTTAATAGTTGGTGTCTTTGGATTTTATGTCAGTGTACTTTATGACTACTGTTCAGATAGATTTTTGTCTGAAGCAGTTGTACATAGAAAAACCTTTGCTGTCCATAGCTTTCATAGAGCAATGCTTTCTGTGTTATGACTGAGGAAGACATCTGCTCCAGTGTTACAGTGCAGAGGTGAGCCTGGATGTCAGAATTGTTCCCCCAGGACAGGATTGGAGAACATATTTATTCTTTAATAATTTTCTGTTAGTATGGAATATACAAATCTTTAGGAAACTCGATGTTTGAAGCAGGAAATTCAAACTTGTTTTACAAGCTAGAGCTGTATGTCAGAATCAGAGACAGCATGTCAGCTTTGAGACCTTTTCTGGTAGATTCCTAAGATGACAGCTACAGAATTGTGAAAAGATATGGAAGAAAATCAGCCACCCAAAAGGAGCAGTTGGCTGCTGAAGTTTGTATTCTGGAGCTGGGTTAATGGCTGTGCAGGTGAGGATGAGTTGGACATGGGATTTGCTGCTGGGAGGAGCTGTCATGCAGCATTTCATGTGAACCTTGTCAGCTTAAAAAGGTTGATTAGCATTTACTTAAGACAATGTCTTGCTCCTGTTGTTAGTCTTCTTACAAATTCCCTGTTGTCTGACACACTAAAAACACTGTAAATGCTTCTGCAAGGTTTTAGTTATTTCCTCAGCAGTGCCTTTCATCCAAAGCTGGGATCTGTTGTCAGACATAGACAGTCCTTGCTCTCTGGGGCAGTTGCAGTCTGGAACAAAATGAAAAATGCTCAATACATGACACTTCAAAGGAAGAAAGAACAGGCTTTGCCATTAGAAGGTTTTGCAAAATAATGAGATGGTTCCCACCTGTGCCTTTGGAATAGAAAGTGTGGAGGTGGGTGCTGTGAGCTCCCTGCAGCAGCACAGCTAGTCACAGAGACTGTGCAGGGGTTCCTGGGGGTAAGTCTGAAAAACACCTCCGTTAATACTGCTTTGCTGACTTGTGTGCTGGGAGGCACGAATGTAGGTAGGAACCAGAGAGGCATTAAAAAAAAAAAAAAAAAAACAAACACATCAGCACCTGCCTGTCAGAGCACCGCAGTTCACGTTAAAAACAGGGTAATACATCAGAGCAGTTGGAAAAGTATGGTTGTGTGTCGGGCACTTTGCTGCTGGGGAGGTACTCGGTGTGTCCTGTGGGGTTCTGGGGCCATGGTTCAGGTGCTGTGTGCACAGCAGGTGGCAGCAGGAGTAGTGTGGAAGCTTGTGGTTGCTGGACGTGCTGGGGGCTGAAGGGGCCAGCGCATCCCATTGCCTGCAGCTCTGCTTGGTGGAGCTCCTTGTCCTGAAGAGGTGTTGTGGAAGTGAAGTGTGTTTCTGTAGAGGTAACTCCAGTGGTTCATTCCCCAGGACCTTGCTGGTTTGAACACAAAGGTTGCACGTGGCCTGGGTTTTGTTCCGGAAGTTTCACGTGCTGCTGTGGTGGAGGAGTGAGTGCCTCCGTGCATGCTGTGGGCTGCTGGGTTGTTTGCCTGATTTCCCCCTCTGCTTTGCCAACCTGCCTAAAACTTGTTTTGTTACCTGTTTAAAGTCATGAAAATTCAAAACTTTGTTAGCAGCAAGTATAACCTGGTGCAGTCAGGCCTTGGGAGGGCGCATGGGTCTGCAGGAGAGGGGCTTGCTCCATTTGCCCGAGCCCGGGCAGCAGCAGTGGGCAGGCAGTTGGTGCCAGCTCCAGAGGTGGTGAAGAGCTGTGGTGGATTTTCTCTGGTAGATTTAAAGTGAATTGAGAAGTGAATTAGTAGGAATTTACAGGGTTGAAAAAACCCTCTTGACAGAAAATGCCAGGTTTCTTTGTGCCAAAAATTGTTTACAGCAAAGACAGATTTTGATGTTGAGTATTTTCCATTAAAGTACTGTTGGCTGTTAAACAGTGACGGTTTGATCGCTTGAATTATCCCCTAAAGTATATTTTAATTGCATTTTCCTTTTTAAGCAAGGCTTTAAAGTGTTAGGGGTATTAGCTGACTTTGTGCATGTTATGTGTAAGTGTCACATTTATTTAGAAGAAGAGGATAATGAAAGCATTAATGCATTTGTGAATTCTCTTACCTACTTATCTTTCTGTTTTACAGACAGATTTTTAGTCTGTATTTACCAGCTATTAGCAAGAATGACAGGAGCTATGGTGTTTTATTTCTCTGAGTCTCTGCAGTCAGCACAAGCACTTGGTAACATCAGCAGCAAAACTGGTGGCATTGCAGTGCTCAGGAGGGGTCTGGTTTCATCTGGTGCTGAACGGCACATATCTGCTTCCCTTCCCATTGGCCTGTCCAGGTAAGCCATCATTTCTGTTGAAGAACCACTGTTTGCCAGAGAAACACAGGTTAGCCTTTTCATATGGAGAGGTGTTTCTGTGCTGAGAAGGGAACGTGGGCTGTTGTTCTGCAGGTAGGAAGATCAAAGGTGTGTTGTGGAAGGAGTTGTGCAGATTTTCTTCTTGTTGTAAATGAAAGGAATGTAGAACAGACATCTGAATTCCTCTTGTAAGCTGTTGAGAAATGGCAGGGTTTGATCCCAAAGTCTCTACAGCTCTTTCATGAAAAATAATAGCAAATATCTCAGTTCAGAACTGCAGCTTTGCCTTCTTGAATAATTTGACAAAACTGTATGTTGTTGGCTGAGGCAGGAGATCTATGTTTTTCTGTTGAGCTGTATTTGAGAGACCAAGGCAGTTAAGTCATTTTATATTCAAGTATTCAAGAAGGGGGAAAGGTCTCAACATGATCACCTTCCCACCATTGCAGGGGAGAACAGGTTTTTGCTGCTTCGCCTTGCCATTTCTTGTGCAAAGGTGCCCAGGTGATTTTTTTTTTGTGCCCAGGTGATTCTGCTTCCCTGCTTGCTGCCAGCTAGGACTGGCTGAGCAGTCTCCTAAGGATGGTTTCTTTGCCATTAACTGCTGATAAGCTTGTATACCAAAAGAAAAAACATTGTTGCCTTCAAGAGACAAGGAAGCAGTCAGGGTCTGTTCCTTCTGTTGTTTGTGTTTTTTTTTTTTCCCCTTTTTTTTTTCTTTAGGGGTTGCAAACATTGAAACTTAAAAAAAAAAAAAAAAAAAAAAGTGTTTCCAAGTGTTATAAATGAGGTCTCAACTCAATCTGAATTTTGTAATATTTATAAAACAAATACTTCTAAAAGGTATAAAAGGCAAATAAACAGCTCTGGGTGTGCGGGGAGTCTACACTCCACCAACACACGCACACAAACATTCTAAATATACAGAACATTGCTTTACATACTAAACCAGAGTATGCCTATACATATGTACAATCAGGAAAGGTAACAAACAATCCTTTAAGTTCCATAACTTAACAGTCTCCATTTTCCATTCCTTTTATTGCGAAAGCCTTCGATGGCTGTGGCAGCAGAGGGGCATATGGCGATGGCGTAGCAGTCAGATCAGTAAAGGAGCCCGCAGCTCCCTCACTATCTGGCAAGCCACACGTTTGTGATTGTGGCTCCACATGGCTCTTTAAGGCCTCAGAGATTGCTCGCCAGGTGCCGAGCAATCCCACTGCAACCTTGCCGTTTTTAGTTGCAGAGTCCCACACCTTGACCTCAGTTTGGTCCCATATTTCAGGCTCATAAACTGTCCGATTGTTAATTAGGAGAATAAGCAGTAAGGTTACCAGGACAGTCTTTGTTCCTAAGGATGTATGATTCCCCATAATGCGCAACTGCTTACCTGCGAGAGGCAGTTGTGTGCACAGGTCCGCTTCTCTCAGCTCGAGCTTCTCTCCAGCTCCAGTGCGCCTATTTCCAGCGACTTTCTGTACAAGGTTCTCTGAGCAGTTTGCTGAGTCTGGCCGAACCTATCTTCGTGAGGCAATCAATGTGCCTGCTCCCATCCTGGTCTCCATTCTGCCAGCCTGTTCCTCTTCACTTCTTTTTCCTGCTTCTTTATTGATGTAACTTCACCGTGTTGCCTTTTTTATCTTGAGGGCAGGCTCCCCTCTTATACCCTTCTCTCCACAGCGGTTCTTTTCAAAACAACTTTTCATTGGTCAAACAACTTTGAATGTAACAACAACAGCAAACACCCAGAAGCTTCCATGCCTTAAGGGCTGGAGAACAAGAGAACCAGCTGGGGAACAAGAAACCAGAGACTGCATGGAGTCTCCTGATTCACCCTTCTTTGTTCCCTCTAAACTCTTATATTCCTGATGGCCTCGTCGTTAAGAGTCCAATGTTATCTCAATCACGGGTTTTCCAACCCCCATGGCCACATTCCCAAATCTCCCCCTTCTTTATTAATATCAACAATTTTCTCGACACGAATTACCACTCCATATATAACACGACTTTAAGATCACTTCTAGTGTAATTTTATTTCTCTGATTAAGAAACTGTAGGGTAAATATAACATTAAAGGAACGCCATGATGAAGTATGTTCTTGCAGGCTAGCAGTTCTGATACTTCAGCCACTGTGCAAGATTTTTTAAAAATAACGTGCATATGTGAGGAAGCACTTCTGAAGTGATTGCCGTTGTCCTTTGATGGCAGCAAGACTGCTGCTTTAGTTATGTTTCACTTCTGCTGCTTTCTCTGGTTTTCCTGCTCTGACTAATCTTTCTAAACAGGTATTTAAATTGTGTGTTTGATACAAAGTGCCCTTTGGGGACACCTGAGACTTAAATGTGGAATAAAACATCATGTTGCCTAAGAGTGCTCTTCAAAGCATGCACATTGTGCAGTTACTACATATACTGTACTCAGCAAGTCACGTTTAGGGCATTTAATAGGTGGCCTTGAAATTTTGTTTAGGCAGTTTTTGGAGGAAGGAGGGCAACAACAGAGAGCTGCCAGGGCTGTCCTGTGTACTGGCTCTGAGCAAGGGTGTTACTGGATGATATAGGATGTGTGGGTGTACTGGAGTCCCTCTAAATTCTTGTAAGTTCCCTTCAGGTAGAACATTGGTCAGTGTTTCAGTGATAGAGGAGCACTGTCCTCTGATGAAGAAGGTGCTTGAAAGTTTTGCTTGCCATTTCAGAGGTTTCACCTCTTCATGTGGGAGATTGTATGCTAGGTCTCAGGCCAGAAGGTTTTTCTGTCTGCTATCATTGCTAATTATTTTCCTATAACAGCTTCTTATTTCCTATTTGCATAGTTTATATATTTATAGGCTATTATATTTATTCTTCGCGAGACAAACTGTAGACAGATTCATCTCTTTAATCTGTCTTCATGTGAGTCTCCTCCAGCCCTGTGACTGCCCTCATTCTTTGAACACTGCCCCAGGTTGGTGATGGTGACCAGAAGTGATTTAACAATTCCATCAGTTCCTTGCTGTGGAGGTTGCTAAGAGCAGCGTGTATGGCAGGACTGCAAAGAGCATTCAGAATTTACTAGCTGGACAGACCAGGAGGGAGGCAGCATGTGCCCTTGTGGCCCAGAAGGCTGAGGGGATGCTGGGCTGCATTCGGAAGTGTGTTGCCAGCAGCTCGAGGGAGGTGATCTTCCCCAGCTGCTCGGCCCTGCTGAGGCCACACGTGGAGCATTGTGCCCAGTTCTGGGCTCCCCAGTACCAGAGGGACATAGAAGTACTGGAGCGAGTTTGGAGGAAGGCTCCTAAGATGATGAGAGGACTGGAGTGCCTGTTGCACAAGGACAGGCTGAGAGAACTGGGCCTGTTTAGCCTGGAGAAGAGGAGATCGAGGGGAGATCTCAGTAATGTATATATAGATACCTGAGGGGAGGGTGTCGAGAAGATGGGGCCAGTCTCTTTTCAGTTGTGCCCAGTGACAGAACAAGAAGCAACGGGCACAAATTGAAGGACAGGAGGTTCCAGCTCAGTGTGAGGGGGCACTTCTTTACTGGGAGGGTGACAGGGCACTACAACAGGCTGCCCAGAGAGGTTGTAGAGTCTTCTCCAGAGATATTCATAACCGGCCTGGGTGCCATCCTGCGCAAGGTGCTCTAGGTGATTCTGCTCTGCGAGGGGGTTTAACTGGATGATCTTCAGAGGTCCCTTCCAACCCCACCCATTCTGTAATTCTGTGAAAAATAATGTTGAAGGTGGTAGTGTGAGAAACACTCCGTAGCCAATAACTTAGGCTCAGGCGAGGATCTCAGTGAAGTAGTAATTTATTCACGATTGCAATGGCTGGTGCTCCACAAGCAGGAGAGAGCGCCTCTACTAGTTCCAAAACACAGTTTATATACTTTTTGATGACAGGACCCTCCCCTGTTTCCCCACTGAGTGGGTAATCCAGGTTCACAATCTATCTGATGCTTCACAAACAATGCATGGCCTTCAGTAGCCAGCCTGTTAAATTTCAATTTCCTTTTGCCATTTTTACTGTTTGAAGTGGTAATGTTTCTTCACTTATCTGACTTAACACCATGATTTTTACCTGATTGTCCTAAGGAGTCTGGTTGTCTGCATTTTACAAGGTCGCCTGCTAAGCTTTCTTATCACGGTAGGCATATCTCAGTACCACATTCCCTCCTTCTAAACAATGTAACTCTGCAAAAACAACATTTATATTCCCACAGTAGCATTGCTCGTTTTACTTTTTCCTGTGCTAGCACATAGTGGGAGCAGCAGACAGCAAAGGTAATGTGTGTAGCAGACTGGTGAAAACTAATCCAGGATAAAGAAGTCAGGGCTGAGCACCTATGGGAGAGAGCAAGACTGCTTCTGGTGGTGGTAACGCAGGCGTGAAGTGATCAGAGATTCTGCTGTGCTCATTCTTCATGTTCCCAAGTGCAGGTCTTCCTTCTGTGTGACATTAGTGCCAAGCACGGTGGGATCCATATTCCAGGGTTGGAGACTGCAAATAATGCAGTATATAATAATAATACATGGTGAGTAAAAAGCACCTCTTTGTAGTAATAAAAAGGCATAGTGATAGAAAGGCAGCATTTTCTTATTGAAGCTCCTGCACTTGGGAAGGAGTTGGTTTCTGTGTCTTCATTCACCTGTGAGCTATTTGAGAAGCAGACCATGTTGATCTAGATAGTAGAAGAAGGAAAGCATAACCTTTGACAGAATCTGTACCTAAGGATTGTGATTTGTATTCTGGAGCCATGATCTTTAGGTGCTTGGTTTCACTGTAGCTAGAATCATAGGGATTTTACTCATCTGGAAATGCATAGAAAAGGAAAACCACAAAATATTCAGCTTCCTCCTTTGCAGATTATATTGACATAGTTCCTTGTTTCTTTATGCTCTTTACTTTTTGCATGATTCTTGCTTTCATTAGAATTCTAAAAAAAGCCCCACATGAACTACTGATCTTAATCTATCCGTTCCTACTAGTTCCATCCTCTCTGGAATAGCAGAGTGTGAGTTCTTTTCTTAGAGTTGAACTGACTGCTTTAGCAAAGTTGTGTTCTATGTAGTTTGTGGCTGCAGAAGTTTATGTGAAGTTGTGTGGAGTATAGTGTTGCGGAGATGCTGGTTCAGATTCAGAACTTTTTGTGTGCTGCTATTCAGTTCTTCATTAGAAAGAAATTTAAACATTGTAGTGCTTTCATCTGTGCTGACTTTGCAAACAAAAACGAAGATTTCTGTCACGTAAGTACCTATTGATAAAGAATTACAGGAGCAGCCAGTTACTGGCAGGCTAGAGGCTGTTTCAGTTTCTCTGCAAACTGTTGAAGGCTGCCTTGCCATGACAATTCCCTTGCTGCAGCCAGCCTACAGTAGAGGGTTGGAAGAGGTGTTCATTATTTTATGACTTCTGTCCTTCCAGCGAAGTGTGCAGAGCAGCAAGATCCACTCCTAACGCTCTCAGGTGTTTTGGCAGCTGAATGAAAACATCGGGAATGTCCCATGCATCCTCGTGAAGAGATTTTGATGCTGCTAATCTGTTAAAGTTCCAAATTCTGTTGGAAAAGCTGATTGTCTGATGCTTTCATGCACATCTCAGCAGTGCAAAACAAGGGGACTCTTTCCTATATTATTCTTCCTGCTACAGCAAATTACAAATTGATTTTGAAGTCTTCAAAAGACAGCCTAAAGCTTTTTATTTATTCATTTATGAGCACACAAGGAGATACTATTTTTTTCCTTAAGAAATCTGAAACTACAAGCCAGTGTTTGTAGGATAGCATTGTCATGTTTAGTAAGGCCTCCTCTGAGTGCCTGTCGGGCATGAGTTATTTTGGTGCTGAGAAATAGTTGGAGTGTTTGACTGTTTCTGCTGGACTTTAGTATGAAAAGTGGGTTGAACAAAAGAATTTCAATAGAAAGCAGACCAATAGTTGTTTAAGGTATTTTTTTTCCCCTGCTGTGTGAATTTTCCTTTGATTTGCAAGGAATTAGAGATGGAAAAGCAAAGTACTCTGTGCTCCAGGAAGAGCTGTGATGCAGTAGTGAATCATGGCCACAGTGAATCCCTTCTAGAGGAAATTTCCAGTACTGCATAGCATATGTCCATTACAGCATCAGGAATCTGCTGTCCTGTGAAAATAGGATGAGCAAGTGAGGGGCCCTGGAGCCAGTCAAACTTTGTGTGGCCATAGTGAGGCTCTTGCTGCTGCCATGCTGGGTGGACTGTGACAAACTTGGGTTGTGTCTGAAATACAAGTGCCAAGGAACTACATGACAGGGAGAGAGGATGATCAGTGGCAGGTCCTTCATTTTCTGAAAGCCTGCACATGGCTGAGCTGCTGGATTGGGGTTGTGTTGCTCAAAATGCTGGAGGGCCGGAGCACCTTGTGTGAACTTGGCTGCCTGATGGGACAGGGTTTGAAGGTTCACAAGGAGACAAGAGGATGTGTTCAGAGAAGTGTTCTCCAGGTCTAGCTCTTACCAATTGAATGACAATATTTTTTTAATGAAATTACAGATCAGAGAAGTACAAAAATAGATCTGTGCATGTCTATAGGTGCCATTTTTGAAGCTTAGCAAAAAATTGCCTTGGGTTTTCTGAGCAGAGATTCTCTGAAGGAGGAGTTAAAAATAGTAAAATACTTTCAGAGCTTTGAAAGCCAACTAAAAGCTTAACTATGTTCTTGTTGATTTGTGTTTTGATTTGTTCTGTAGTAGTTGCACAACCTCCATTGTAATTCAACAGAACTAAGCAAAAATGCTTTTTGGGTCTGTGTTCTTGTTTTTAAGGTGCAGACCAAAGGTTTTCCTAATGCAGCAAGGCAAAATCTTTCCCAGTGCAATGGCCTACATAACCTTCTCACCAGGGGAGAGGAGAGGCAGGTGTTGATGACCAGTCTCTCGTGACCAGTGATAGGATCTGAGGAAACAGCACAGAGAGGTTCAGGTTGGATATTAGGAAAAGGTTCTTAACTGAGAGGGTGCTTAGGTGCTTGAACAGGCTCCCCAGGGCATGCCGTAATTCAAGAAGCATTTGGACAATGCTCTCAGACATAGGATTTGATTTTTGGGTGGTCCTGTGTGTATCCAGGAATGGACTCAGTGATCCTTTGGGGTCCCTTCCAACTCAGGATAGGATATGATTCTACGAATGCAGATAGAGAGTGTTTTCAGAAAGGGTCAGCTCCTTGGTAAGTCTTTAAAAACATTGATTAGATGTTCAAAAGAACAGGATATTTGGGAGTTCACAGAGAAGGAACAAAGGTTACATGAAGTGTATTCTAACTTGAAAATTTGGCTCAGTGTTGTTTTAGCTATGCATAGGTATCAGGTGATATTTGGAAAAATAAGCATATGTTGCAAAGTTTTGGATCCAATCTCAACATGGAGGTCTGCTGCCCTTACATTGCAGAGGGTTTTTGCTAATGGAAACAGTGGTCAAGTGGAGAAGAAGCCCATTGCCTTGATCAACCCCTGCCTGCTGGAGTCTTCCGTGTGTTGAAAGCATGCTCTGGTACAAGTCACCCTAGCACAAGTTGTTCCCAGCACTTTATTTGTGCATGTTTGTGCAGCATTAATGTTTTCATGCACACGCTCCCTCAGCTTTGCCAACCAGTCGGTGGTAGATAATGCGTGTTGGTACCTCTTCAGTTGTCTCTGACTTTTAAAGGTTCCTGTGGTGTCCCTCTCAGCCTTCACTAGTCAGTCTGAATCATTTTTCAGAACGATTTGATCCGTTTTCTCTGGCGTGCTCAAGGTGTGTATGTCCATGTCCTGGGATGGGATGCTGCCTGAGCTCTGCTCTGGGGAGAGGGCCCATGTTCCTTGGTAGTGCTTTGGAACCTGTGCACCTTGGAAAGGCTGCAAGTGCTTGTCTTTGGGAGGTGTGAAGACATGAACGTAAGAGTTGCACTGGGAGCAGGAACTAGCAGGGATCAGTGTTGCCTGTGCTGAAACCTCTTGCAGAAAATAAGTGCTTTCTTGGACAGTGCCCTTCACATAGGTGGTATGAGGCACAAAAAAATAGGGAGTTTGTTTAACAGGCTTCTGAGCAGTGAGCAGCAGAAACAAAGCCTCCTGTGCCATGGAGATGTGGAGCAGGGTGTTCCTTCTGACTGCCGTCAGGAGCAGCTGGGGCTGGGGACTGAAGCCCCTCTCACGCCTTGCCTCTCCTGAGCAGTGACAAGGGACAACCTGATGAGTGAAGGGATGGAGCCTCCATGTGATGGCAGCCCATGGGAGAAAAGCAAGAGGCAAGGGAGAGCCTTTTAAAGGAGGAGGAATCAGAAGTTTCAATCATTTCTGTTGGCTTCCTAGGGGACGTTTTTCTTAAATGAGCTCAGACTTGCTCTGCTAATCCCAGCTGAGACATCAGTGAGTGCCATGTGGGCCTTTTTTTTGAGTTAGAGGGTTATCAGCAATTACACTTAGGAAATCCAAAGCTGCTTTGTCAGGAGATGCCTCCTGGCTTGATGGCCAAGGGCTTTCTTCATTCTTTCCTGCAGACATTCCTACACTCCAGTGTTTATTGGTTTTGTCGGGTTCCTGTCACGGTCTCTAATCTTCAGAATTACAAAACCTGATATGCTAGCTCCAAGGTGAACAGAATCGGTCCCTCTCCCCAGAAAAACTCTGTCTTCAGATGGAAGAAGGCCCCACACTCCTGATGCCTGCTGTTCTTCCCAATACGCAAGGTTCAGGGGTGGGTGCGAGCTATTTAATGGAGCCAGTGGGATTCAGGCTGTGATTGACGTTGCCACTTTTCTGGCATAAGGTAACTAGAGGGATGATGGAAACATGTTGCTTTATCCAAAGAAACTAAATCCTTTCCATTGACCTTAAGCAAAGGCCTCAAGGGCAGATTTTTTTTTCCCTTGTTTTTAGTCTGTGTGCTTCTAAAATTGGGAAAAACAAACAAACAAGCAACTCCCAAAAACAACCCCCACCCCCACCCTTCCTCAGTCTTCCTCCTCACAGTATATTTTAGAACTTGCTGAGCTGTTTTATAATGAAAAAGCACCTGGCACAGCCCTTTGCATAATTTCTTGTTGTTTTACATCAGGAAGGGCTCCAGGTGCCTTGCAGTAAATTTCCCAGGCCAGCGTGACTGTTTCCTTCTGACAACTGCTCCACTATGGTCTATATAGGATTATGCTGCAGCAGGAGGAAACATGACATGGCATCAACCATGGGTACCATGAAAATTTTGCAATATCTGTGACTGAAAGAAAGCATACCTTTGAGGGCAGCCCTGTTTTCACAAGCATCTGCTCTGGCTGTAAACTCCAGATTCTCTCCAGTGTTTTGCCAGCTTTGGCATTTGAGTGTGGCTGAGTGACATATTCATACTCTCCAACTGGAAATTGCCTGAATTCCAGTTTTGGTGGAAAGGTGACTTTTGACATTACTGTTTTGTTCTCTCTGGTCAGAGAGCTGCCTGGCACCAGCAGTGTTGTGCACATAGCCATACATGTTCAGGGGTGTCCTGTTATATTCAGCATGTAATGCTTGTACAGGCACAGAATTAAGCTCTTTTCCTGCAGCTGATCTGCTCACAAAGCTCAAATAGTTTTAACTCTGTTTATGTCTATTCATGTGGATGACATTTTCACACAGGGTAGCATCAAGGATAATAAATGCTGAAGGTTAATGGTGGATTTTAGACATTTCAGAGGCTTCATTCTTAGGACTTTACTGATGGGAGTTTCCTGTCTGAGAGAACTGATCTTAATCTGATTGCAGTTTCTTGCTCTCGAAGCCTAACCTGCTTTAACCAGGCTTTGTAGGAGAGGTGTTTATAGAAGCAGTTGCGCGTGCTGCTAGAAACAGCATAAACCACATTTTGCAAGTTGCAAATGGGCACGTCCGCTGGTGCGGAGAGCATCTGTGCAACTGTGAACCACCTCCCATTGTTAAATTACTGAAAGGTCTTGCTAGCATTTTGTTCAGTAGAAATGTGTTACTTCGTAATGATTGCATGACTGGAGAAGGTAATGACCAGTAACTGTCCCAGATTCCTGCCTGATCTGGGCTTCCGTATTTTTGTGGAAGCATGCTTGGGGCAGTAGACATGGATATATGCTCCAGTGAGGTGACTTCCAAAAATGAGCATACTTAGTATGTTCCTGGAATGGAAAGTTGTCATCTTGGATCTGAATTCTGGCTCTTGGACTGTTCTAAATCACAGGTTTCATTAAAGGGAAATGTAACAAACGTACTGAAAATGTTTGTGCTGTTTTTCTTCGAAGTGCGTTTCTGTAGATACAGTTGGGAAAACTGGAATTTTAGTTAATAGTTTTATCCCTCCATTCAGGCTTGCCAACTAAACTGCTGTATGTGCTGAAGTTCTTCATGTTTTGTTTCAAGATTTGATTTTTTTTTTTTCTCTTGAAAAAATAGTATGTCTTGAGGGCAAAGCTGGACATTGCTTTACTCACAAGTTAGTGCTGTTTTTGGAGTACTTGAACAAGTGTGCTCCATAAACAAGACTGGAAAGGAAGGAAATATAGTTGAAAGAATGCAGGTTGGAAGGGTTTATGGGAAAGGAGCACTGTCCTGGCAGGAGCAGACAGCAAGCAGTGAATCCTGGGTGCATTCAGGACGTCAGCATCAGGAACATCAAAGCAGGAATTTTGTTTGCAGACATGATCTAACTATTTGTATTGCAGATAGTAGGAGTTCTTGGAAAAACAGAGTTCTGTGTTGTTTCTTTTGTGATTTTTTTTTTTTTTTCTCCCAGCTCAGGTGAGAGTATGCACTAGCTGTGTGTTGAGGTGCCCTGGAATAAGTCGGACCTGGATTGCAGTTTTCCATTTTTAAAAAGTTAGCCTCAAACATCCAGCCTCCTTCTCAACCAAGCATATCACCCAACCTGTCTGGCCTCCTGACATCCTTTCCTCCTCCTGACATCCTTTCCTCATAATTTTCTCTCTTTAACTTGTTTTAGTATTACAAAATGAAGATATAAAGGCTGCAAAGTTCATTACAATGTCCTTTTTTTTTTTTTCCTCCCTGCTGGTTTTCTGCCTTTTTTTTTTTTTTTGCCTGCTGCTTTCTGCCATATTCTTTTTTTCCTCTCTGTTTTTTCTAGAATAAGGAAATAAAGTGTGGGCTTGGCTTCTGGTGTATTGCTGCTCTGCAAGCAGCAGAGAGACTTTGGTGTCCAACCGGAGAGAACACATTTGCATCATGACAACAAGTGGTTGACATTGCAGATTTGAACGAAGCAGAAAGCACTTTAGCAGGGGTCAGTTTGTATCCCTGTAAGACAGAAACCTATAAGAAAATCCATTTATCTACTTCTGCTTTGAAAGTCTTACTGCTTGGAAACTGAGCATTTTCATATGTATAACTGGGACATTGTTATCATTGTTATTGATGTGTGGCATGCAGGAATGTAGGGAAATTCTAGGAAAAAATAGATTTTTCTCTAGCAGGAGGTGACTCAGAGGCTTGTTGAATTTGTATTTGTCTCAGGTGAAGTGAAAATACAGAGTATAACTCTGAAGGAATACTTCGTACTTCACATTGTCTACCAGATAGGCGTTTCCTCTTGCACAAAGACTGGTTGGCTGTGGTTATGGTAAAGCAGCCTCAAAAAGAGTGATTGTAACTGCAGAACCAAGTGCCTGGATTAATCCTGGTGATGGATAGCAGCACATAAATAATTATGTACTTAACCTAGCATCTACATACCAGCAGGAAACAAGTGTGTGTTACGAGTCTGGGTTGTTCTTCTGTGGCCATTGTGTAGGTGGTCTCCTGTGTGTACTTTGTAAGGCTTCCCCAGCTGCTTTTCGCTGGGTCCATTTTGGCTATGATCAATGAAATGCCAAGGGATGTGCCTTTGTTGGATAGGTGGACATGAGGAAAATATCCTCTGCTATCTCAGTGCTATGCAGCAGCCTGGTGCTAAAACAGACTTTTTTTTTTTTTAATGGATTTGAACACAGGAATACTATTGTTTTATGAATGTAATGATTTGAAATAGGTATTACTATCATCTTATGGATAGAAAATGAACATGCAATGAAAAGCTGTTTTGGCTCTGAGATAAGTATAACCTAGAATAGATACGCTTTTGTTTAGATTCCCTCATAAGCTTCTGTTACCACTTCATCAAAACCAAGGCCATCCTCCATTCAAATGTAATCTGAATTTATTATGACCATTAACAAGCAGTTTGGCAGATCTATTATTCAAAATTGGGAAGACCCTAACTGAAAAACCTTTATAGTTTCAGGTCTGGTTTTGAGGTTTAACCTCACTTAAGAAAAAGCAATATATTCCACAGTTAGCCTTCTCTGCCCTCTTCCCCCAAACTTTTACTTTTTTGGTGAATTCACCATTCTCAAGAGATGTGGGTGTTATAGCAGTCAATGATTAGAATTATGTACTGTTAGCAAAACTGGTAAAGGATGTTTAATTACATAAGGTAGACAGTTGTACAGCATGTTTTAGGACAATTTTGAGCATGTAACCTTGATGGTGATAGAGGCATTTCAGAAACAATGTTAATCCCAGGCCTCTTTGTTTTAGAGGAACAAGGTGGTCTGAATTAAATGTGTGCGCAGCAAAATCACCAGCAAAACACATACATTTAAAGAAGCTCTTTTGCCTCCAGTTAGTTTTGGCTGAAGTTTTTGCAAGGAGAGAGAGAGCTGTGTGCTTTGCAGAAGCTTTCTGCAGGGTGTGTAGTTGTCAAGTCTTTTAGGGGATGAAACTCAGATTGGGTAGCTGAAGTACTCAGTTTTGAAAGGCTACTTGGGAATATGTGCTGTGTCTGTAGTCTGACTTCTAATTAAGTTTTGTGTGTTGTTTCATGTGCCATTTTGTTTACATTAGTGTAAATTGAAATGCCCAGCATTTCTGAAGATGGCTGTGTCTCCCAAAATCCTGATCTGTGTTAAACATTTGAGCAAAAGCAACCATCCTGTTTGCTTTCCAAGTGTAGGTTGTGCTTCTGTGTTGATTGGATCTGCAGAAAATCCAGATCCACGTGTTAGACTGACATTGTTGGAACTATTAGAAACTTACTGACATAGTAATAGACTTAAAAAAAAAAAAAAAAAAATAGCAACACCCTCTCACCGTTTGGAAGGAAGGAGAAACTTAGTGCATAAAGCATGCGGATCAGTAAAGAATAGGAGCAGGTCTTTAGAAGAGGAGATTTTACTGATAGGAGTTCATAGTTAATTGTGTTGCTTTCTTTTGGGCCACTTCAAGGACAAACATTCATGCTGTATAAATTGTCGTGGCTGGAAATGGAAAATCTTCTGTACCATTGCTCTTGAAAGAGAGGGATAGTGTTTCATTCAGGCATGCGAATAAAATAAAACCAGAAGAATGATAAAAGCTTTAAATCACTGGATCCAGTGTGAGAGCAGAATTTGTGCAACAGTAAACAGGAAAAGCGAGTAAGGGATTGTATAACCATCATCTGGAATTACCTGCCAAGTGTTGGCACCACCAGCCTGCACTGTGCTGGGGGGTACTGGGGAGAATAAATGAGCTGGGGAAAGTTTTAGGAGTATGTTTGCAACCCCCAAGACCCTGGGCAGTTGTGAATTATGTGACTATTCTTTGATTTCAGACAGCAGATGCACTCAAGGATTTAGACAGAAGAGGTCTCCGAGTTTGGTCAGGCGGCTGCGCAGTGTTTCAGCTATGTGGCAGGTTGGACTCCATGGTGGGCCCTGCCAGGAGACCCTGGTTTCTCTGGTGGCAGACCTGCTGGAGCTGTGTGCTTTGCAGAAGCCTTGCAGGACCACTCGAGACAGATGTGACGTGCACGTTGCTCCGCCTCTCTCTTGGCTGACAACATTGCTAGTGTTAGCTTTGAATGCTTTTGTTGGCTGTGCAAGTGTCGGGTCTTTTTGGAATACTGTAGATGATTGATGCCAGAGATGTGTAGGTGTGTTGTGTTCTGCTGTTTAATTCCATGGGGTGAGGTGGATGGGCTCTCATTTTGGTTTTGCTACCTTTATGTTATTTTTTTTCCAAATCCTCCTCTGTTTCTGCATTGCATATAAGGCAGAATTGAGCTCTGCTGCTTCCTTTAAGTGATTCTCCAGAAATTCATCAGGCACATGTGCCACAAGAGTGTGAGCTTAGGAACTCTGCTTTCTGTACCCACCCAACAACTGCATCTTGCTCTGCTGCGTGGTTCGTAGCGTGAGAATTGCTCAGCTGCTGAGGGAAGAGGACATGGTGTGTGCATGTATGGACAGGCATTTAAAAAAGAAATACTACTGTCACCTGGTGCTCTTTGAAATGTGTCTTCCTCTCACTGTTTATTCTAGTTTGGAGAAAAGGTGACCTCGTTGCTCCCTACGAGTCTCTGAGGAATGGAGATGGAGATGGAGGTGCTGGTCTCTTCTCCCTGATAGGACACGAGGGAGTGGCACAAACCTGTGTGAGGGGAAAATTTCCTAATATCAGACTGGATATTAGGAAAAAATTATTTGTTTTGAGGATGGTGTGTTGTTTTTACCTTGATAAGCAGCTGAACTCCACTACGACTGCTCTCTCATTCCCCCTCCTCGGAAGAGGAGAGGAAGAAGAAAAGGAAAGAAACAACACATGGGTTGAGATAAGAAAAATTTAATTAAAGGAAAAAATAATTATTAAGGAAAAAATATTATTAATTAAGCAATTTAACTAAAGGGAAAAAATGGAAAGGAGAAAGGGCGGAAAAAAGAAAAAAACGAAAACAAAACAAGCAAACTTCCATGTGGAAGCACGGAGGAAAGAAATTACTCTACTTCCCACCAATGAGTGATGCTTGACCATGTCCTTGAAGCAGGGCCTCAACGCACATAGCTGTTGTTTGGGAGGACAGATGTTTTCACAATGAGAGCCCACCCGTCCCCACTCCTTCCTTTTTCCACCTTTTATTGCTGAGTGTGACATCATATGGTAGGGAATATCCCTTTGGTTGGTGATGTTCCTTCCTCACGTCTTGCCTGCCCCCAGCCTGCTGGCTCTTGGGGGCTGGAGGGAGTCCTGGTGCTGTGCGAACATTTCTCATCAGACACAACACTGGTGTGATACCAATGCTGTTCGAGCTACACATGCAGAGCACAGCCCTGTATGGGCTGCTGCAGGGAAAGTTAACGTCCCAGCCATACCCAGTACAGGTGGCCAGACACTGGACCACACTTCCTAGCGAGGTGGTTAATGCCTCATGCCTGTAAGTGTTCAAGAAGCATTTAATGCCCTTAATGAAATGTTTCAACTTTTGGTTAGCCTTGAAGTGACCAGGTAGTCAGACTTCACGATCTTCATGGGTCTCTTTAGATTGGACTATTATTATTTATGTAGCCTTACCATTGTTCTGGAAGAATTAGGAGTGACAGTGTCCAAGCAGTAGAGGAAATTTGGTTAATAAATGCACTCTGTGTTGTCTTGCTCAAAGTGAGTCATTTTTGGGGTGGATGTAAGTAATAAAAAATAAGTTTTTTTTTTTTTTTTTTTTTTTTTTTTAAATCCTGGCTGCAGTGAAGGGTAGGCTTGGAGGCTGATGAGAATTTAGATACCAGGCCACCCAGCTGAGCTCAGGGAGGCACCCTACAGCTCCAATTAAATTCTTTTCAGTGGAATAGAGAATCTAGGATAAATGTGGAAATAATTGTCTTTATAGGAAAAAGTAAGATAAATGAGACTTGATTTGAGAGATTAAATTTGAAAATGCCAGCATTGTTGAAGGATACCTTGGGATAGGATACCTTTATAAATCAATTCTTCAAACAAGACAGTTGATGTATATTTTGGGTTCTTCCACTTACAAATGTACAAGCCAAAGACTTTTTTTTTTTTTTTTTTTACTTCTGTTTTATTTTTTACAAGGCAAGACAAAATTAGAGGATGCAACAGAAGGGAAAGTACCCCAAAGCAGACCAGCTGTCAACAAGAACAGTGACATTTCTCCATATTCTGATGAACAGGTCTATACTTTCACTTTTGAAAGGAGTGTTGCTGTTCATTGCTCATCCTGTTGCAGTGTGTTCAGGATTTTTCAAAACAAGTATTTTATTGTTAGTCTCCTTGTAGTCCTGCGGCCTAGCTCCTACTGTGCAGTCTCATGTGGGTAACATAGCCAAGAAAGGTACATTGAGCTCTGCAGTGCAGCAGGCATCATCCCAGCCAGTTGGGTGCCCAGGCTGGAAATCCTTGCTGTCCCTTTTCTTTGTCATTATTCGTGATGAAAGGCTGCCAGTACTGCCAGCTGGGGCTTTATGGAAACATGCAGGTGAATTGTCACATAAAAATGATGATGTGTTGTTTATTTTAAGTGGTTGATGCAAAGCCTTGAATAGTTGGTTTCGTGCTGCTGAATTTTGTGAGTTTCTTGGGTGGCATTTATAACAAATGAGGTGATGTTCAGAAAATGCAACACGTTTGCAGATATTTCCAGATAGATTCTTGTATTACAGCAAGATCAAAGCTGAATTAATAATTTAGAAGTCAAAGGTTAGGTGATCATTCCTAAGTGATAACTATGAACTGGGGAAGTCAGAGGGACGGTGTAGGTCTAGTCCTACCAGCAGCAGCAACTGCATCATGCAGAAAGACCTCAAGGCAGAGTGTAGTCACTGGGACGGCAGGCCTTGCAGAGCCTCAGCCGGGTGCGGGTGGGTGTTTGCTGGTCACAGGCTTTCTTGTGTGTTCCAGGCTGCAGATGTTTGTATTTCTTTTGAGTGGATCCCCAGTTCTGAGCTATTTGGATTTATCAAGCTGTTTTTAGATGAATGTCACTATCCTTGTAATATTTCAAGCTGAAATTGCTGTAAGGACTTTGACCTCTAATTTTTTTTTTCTTTCTGTTGTCTTGGATTTACTAAAAACACCTATCTCTTTGTGCGAGGTAGAGTAACTACAGAGTGCTTGTGCACAGACCTCGTGCTCTGCAGTGTTTGCTGCTTTTCCCAAAAGGCCTGCAGTATGTTTGGGAATCTGATACCTGCTTTAGGGTGCAGGCAGAAGAAAGGTCTTGGAGGAATTCAGTTATCGGGTCCATTTGCTCTCTATAGGTACCTTAAAGGAGGCTGTAGTGAGGTGGGGATTGGTCTAGTCTCCCATGTGCCTGGTGACAAGACGAGGGGGAACGGGCTAAAATTGCGCCAGGAAAGGTTTAGGTTGGATATTAGGAAGAACTTCTTTACTGAGAGGTTTGTTAGGCATTGGAATGGGCTGCCCAGGGAAGTGGTTGAGTCACCACCCTTGGAGGTCTGTAAAAGACATTTAGATGTAGTGCTTAGTGATATGGTTTAGTGGAGGACTTCTTAGTCTGAGGTTGGACTAGGTGATCTTGGAGGTGTCTTCCAACCTAGACAATTCTGTGGTTCTGTGATTGCTGAAGGCTGGTGCTGCCTGGGATGGGAGGTTGCAGTATCCAACCTGCAGATAGCATGGAGTGGTTTGGGTCTCCACCAGGAAGCGAGAAGCCTGAGGGGTTCGGGATCAGGATCCTGGGAAGCTGCGGGTGGAGATTGAGGCGGGGCTGCTTAGTACAGAGGAGCATAGGTTTCCTGCAGCCAGATGGGACAGGACATATTGTGGCCCAGTGGAAGGGCTGGGAAGGGACATCTCACTTTGTAATCTTTGATCCTGTTGGTGCTCGTGCAGGTCATCTCAACTTTAATAAGAAATACGTAGCTGGTGGTTAGAGCGGTGATCAGCAGCCTTCCCCATGTTTCTGTTTCTCTTTATGTATGTTGTTCCTCATGGTTTCTCAGTTGACTGCAGACCAAAGCTTTCTCCCGCCTGGTCTAACAGGCTGAGCTGTACTCCTTGCGCAGTGACCCCCTTGGCAGAAGCAGCACACAGCAGCTCTCTGTCATCCTCGCTGAAGCCTGATCGTGCCTCCTTGCTGTTAGGCAGAGGAGGGGTCAGCAGACCAGTCAGTCCTTGTGCAGTTGGGTATCATGTAAAACACATCCAGTACTTTCCCTTTTCCATTGTCATCCATCCTGAATCTGGTAGGCATGCCCAAGCTGTGCCAAGTAAGTCGAGCTCCCTTTGCCACCTAACTGAAGTTGAGCTTGGTGTGAAATCCATTTAAATGAGTGATTGTGCATGGAGGGAGCTCAGGGCCTGGGTGTGGAGGTGGCCCGTGGCTGTTAGTAGTCCTGGCTTGATGCTGACACTCCAGTTGCAACAGAAAGTCCATGGGACACCTGTTTGGCGACTGGTTTGGAATGGGATGGGGGAAGACCATGGGATGAGAATTGACACAATTTCTCCATTTCTGTGTCCCTAACACAAATTATGATTTCCTAATGTCATTGTCAAATATGTTTTCATTTTCTTAAAGTGTGTTTATTTTTTCTGTTTATCTCCAAATGCTCTTACAGAATGGTATTTTGTTGCTCACAAAAAGTTTACTTTCTGTTTGTTTTCTCCCAGGTAAACGCAAAGCGCTGAAGTTAAATTTTGCAAATCCACCTTTCAAGTCCACAGCAAGATTTACTTTAAACACTTCTGGAGTTCCTTTCCAAAATCCACACATGTGAGTATAAAGCCAAAGGCATAAGTAGCAGAACAGCTTTGAAATTATTTAGCCAACAACCAGTGTTATTTTAAATGCATTTTGAATACTTGAGTTATTTCTAAGTTGTTCAAATCAGTCAGTTTGAATCACTATAGAATAAGGTTGTGTTTTTTTGCCCTTTTTTTTCTCCAGAATTAAAAAAAGGTTAAATTTGGGATCTTTGTTTTACACTGGAGCTACTGTCTTCCAGAATTAATTAGCTTCAGATAAATTGTAGCCAATAATGCAAGACCTGTTCACTGTCGTTTTCCTGTCTCTTTGTATACTGCTTATTACTTTTCAATTTAGAGAAATTTGTGTTATTTGTGAAAGACATAACTGTGCTATATTCTTTAGCACTAAAAAGAACAAAAATTTGAGGAACATTGTTCATTCTACTAACATGGAGATTCAAGGGAGTTGTACAGTGATTAGCCCTCACTGAATTTTCTAGACCACTAGCTTCAGTATATCCCTATCTAAAGTTGGAATGCAAGTGTGGCAGAGCTGTTCCTGACACCAGTAAATAATACTAATACATTGTCACAGAAAGTATTAGCTTAGTATCCTCAGATCCACCAATCTAGATTGATGGGTGACGCACCCACAGCCTGTTCGTGTGGCAGAATTCAGCTAGTGTGAAAAGATGTCCCAAAGTTTTACTCTTCAAGTTCCCTACCAGGTCTTTAGAGTTTTGTCAGTGGCAAGTGTCAGAAACTGCACTTGAAACTTCCCTTGCTGCCTGGACTCTTCAGGGTGTCCTTGGTTATAATGTGCTTCTGCTTTGCTGTGCATGTTGCTGCCTCTTTCCTTCAGCTTGATGCCTTCTGCTTCCTGAGAATATATTCCCTGTGGTCTGTTCCTATTTCTGGTAGCTTCTTTTATGCTGGAGGTTTTTAAGCAAGCTTTTACTGAGTTAGAAACATGTTTCTGATGAGTTATCACTGGTATTCACAACATTTAAAAAAAAAATTAAATAGAGAGTACTTGAAAAGATTCTTCTTACCACACAAGTGACCTTTCCAGGAAGTCCTCCTCTCTCTTCTACTCATTTCTTAAAAAATAGAGTATTATTTCTGGTTGTAGAACTAGCATTTATATATGCGCCTTTTGTGTGCCTTCCTCAACATCATCAAATCCTTGTTAACAGTTTTCTGTAGAACCCTGTCTTGGAGCCTTTCCTCTCTCAAAACTCCCCATGTACATTAAATAAGGGACTTCATCTCAGCTATTGAGTTTATACCATAAGCCATCTATAGAGCATTGACTTTCCTGTGTTTATCTCCATGGACCTCTGTCTTAGATTCACTTGAAGTCACAGTGGTTCCTGTCTAGCATGGAAGAGCTTTCACAGTTAATTGGTGATGTCTTAAGTATCGTGTTTGTGCAAGAGACTGTCAACATTGTCCATTGGGAAGGCACTACTCAGTCTTCATGGGAGCTGCAGTCATTGGCAGGGCTGGGATCCTGGGCTGGTTAACAGTGTAACTAGTTCTGAGGATATGGAAATGTTTTGGGTTGGATATGATAATTAAAGTGCCAAAAATGATGGTAATGTGTCTGCACTAAAGCTTTCTTGGGAGGCTACAAGCTGTAGTAATGGTTTCCATTTGAAAGAGTTGAATGATGTTGGTTGGATTGCTTTCTCTGTGGTGAAGCTGAATAAGCTTGGATGCAGCTAATTGATCCTCTCAACCTTTATGTGGTCTACAGTGGATGTCGTTCTCAAAGGCAATATTCACATCTTCTGGTTGCACACTTCTCCCAGTGACACAAACGTTTCTCTTGCAGTTGGTGCATTGCGGTGATGTATCTGTGTCTCCTGTCTGCATCTCCAGAGAGAATGGAATGGTTTTCCTTTGTTGTCTAGAAAGGTTTTTAGACTTCAGTTTTGAATTGGATATTCTATCCCAGCTGGCCCAGCTGCATTCTCCATTCAAGATGTGTTTCTGTTCACTGAGTTATTTCTCTCCCAGCCTGATGGAATTCAGTGGCCTTGGGCTTGCTGGTGCCAAGTCTTGAGATGAATGCTGGCTTGATGCTGCAGTGCATTTCCCTGTGTAGACCCTGTTGGTCCAGATAGGTGGATCTGAAGATACAGAGAGGTCAATTTCTTGCATGAAATTTGAGTTTCTCTGACTTGGATCCACCAATCTGGAGGCTGTCCTGTGACTCCTGTCTCAAGGAGGGCTGAGGTTTCTGCCTCTGCATTTCCTTTCTGAGCTCTGACAGTGAACTGTGGTGAGCAAAAGGAGGCAGCCAGCAGTGATTTGCAGATGCCCTGAAATGTAAATTGCTATTAGCTATTACCTATTGCTGTATTATTGCTAATTATTATTATTGCCTATTAGCTGTATTTTGCTTGATTACCAGGTTTTGGACAGGGAACTGATCAGGCTGGATTGGTGGATATACAGGTAGGAGTGTGGCTTCCTACTACACAAGCAGAGAGCAAAGTAGGCAGGTGGGGTTCTTCATACCCATGCAGTGTGTTAGGGGGAAGGAAACTTTCTTGTAAGCTGCATCTCCCAAGCAAAGAAACCACTGCTGCTGAGGAAATGCATGTTGTGCCAGGGTGTAGATTGCATCTGGGCTCCTCATTAGTGCCTGGGGCTTTGTACCCTGGTGAAATGTGTATGGCTATTGCTTACCTCCATAAAGGTACAAATTCAACCTTCTTTTTAGGGCTTGTTTCTTGATTTGAAAGGTCTCAGGAGTGTTAGGAAAAATAAAAGGGGGGGGGGTGGAGGAAATAATTTTGGGAATCACACTAACTAGGGGTGGATGTACCTGCTCTTGTAAGCAGGGGTGATGTGATGTGCACACGCTGGCTTGAAGGGAGCTGAAGCTTGGTGCTTGGCTAGGTTTCCATGGGAAGTTTTCCTTGGTGAGCTGTGCATGATCTCAGCTTCTTCTCACTTGGTGTTGTTGGCACGTGATCTGGAGGAACAATTTCAGAGGCCATGAAATCCCAGTTGCAAGATGTGATGTTGTTAATCACTGACTGGTGCTTCTCATGTCTTTACATCCCAAGGCACAGAACACCCATGACAACCCAGTGAGTGACCAACTGCTAGGAGGATGCTCCTAGAGCTTCACCACTCTCAGGAGTAGGGGCTTTTTGCTAATGTACAGTTTGTGCCCTGGAATAGTGTTTCCAGGAAGAGAGATCCTAGGTGACATCATCTGAAAGGAGAAACTTGGGACATGGGTTCCTGATCTTTCTTTCTGACACCACCTGGTTGTTTCTGTCCCACCTGCAGCATTGTTGTGCCATGTCTTGTGGTTTGGTTCTCAGGTTGGGGCTGCACCCCCTGTCCGAGGACACACTGTAATGCAGTGTGCTGTCATGGGCCTGCAGGGAGTGAAGGAGCTGGCTGCCAGGGCTGGACTTGGAACAGCACTGAGGAAGGCCAGACTGCATGGGGGAAAGTGGGAAGGTTGTATGTATGTAGAGTGGGTGTAGCTGGTGGGAGGTTGGGACCTCTGAGCTTTGCTTTGGCTGGTGTCTCAGTGATGGCCTTGGAGCTGAGAGATGCTGAGGACTTTCCTTCTCCATCCTTACACATCCCATGGCACCTCAGGCCCCTACCCAGGACACCTCCTGTCTTCTTCCTACCTGCTATGTCTACTACCAGGTGTGCTGGGGTGTCTTGAAGGACATTTTGTCACAGATGACCAGGATACCAAGCAAGGATGCGGCCAACAGAGCACAGGCTACAGCTGCTCAGATTGGAGTCAGTGGCAAAATTGCCCACATCTCAAGTGGTGCTGGGATTTTTCCCTAAATGTTTTCTGAATTAGAACTTGTGTTGAAATCAGGAGGCTTTGAAGTATCGTTTAAATAGGAGACTGACTCAGGGTGGCTTTGGATGAGGCTAGAAATTGGAGGAACATTTCTAGTTGCTGGAAGTGAGATCTGTGGCTCCCTGAAATCTCCCCTTCCTGGTGATGCCAAGGGCTGTGGTGCCTTGTTGCAGCTGAAAAGCCTTGTGAATGGCTTTTGCTGCACAGGTCCTGCGGGGCAGGTGGGCAGAGCCTTAGGATGAAATGTTTGCAGCAGGACCAAGACCATGGGGTTTGGAAGGAAGATGAGCTCTTGTTCTGTGACTGATGGAGTGTGAAGCTAGAGAGAATGTGCATGCTGTGTAGTCCAGCTGTGACTGCTAGCACCAAATTTACTTCCTAAGTACAGAGAGTGGTGTTTTTTTCTTGTTGTGGTATGCTGCCCAGCCTGTCTTTAGAGTATCTAGCACAGTGATATATGTAATTTTGCATGAGCTATATGCTGTAAAGGAAGAATAGAGCCTAAACTGCAGAGCTTCGTTTGAAAAATAAAGCCTTTTTGAATTATTAATGTAAAAATAAAACCTTTATTTTGTACATTACTTTTACCACGGTTATGCCTGTTCAGCATGATTCCTCAGTTAAACTGTCTTTGGAGGGTAAAATTCTTACTTGAAGGGTTGTAAATACTTTACTGACAGCTGCAGCCCCAGTCCAAGGAAGTGTATGCAGTAGGTCCCTTCTGGCTTCAGTGAGGAGGGCTATGTGTGATTGCTCTGCTGTGCAGGCTGGGTAGCTGCCACTTGAGACCCCAGTTCTCCTTAGTTCAGACTGTGTTTCTGACTTACACCAGACTAACAATCACTGGCTTTGTTTGGCCCAAAGCAGATAGACAGAGGCCAGAGGGCACAAACTGTCATTAGGGTGAGCATTTCAACTTCCAACCCATTGTTTCCCCGTTGCTACTTTCAGCAGACTGAGAAGCATCTCAGCTTTTACCTCATCTGTTCTGTGTCCAAACAGGATTTAGGTCACAAGCAAAATGAGCTTAAATAATTATCTAGATGTACGTTCTATGGGGCTACTTTTGACTGGTGGCTTTTGCTGAAAGGAGTTGCACGGGGCAGTGCGATGTGGCTGTAGAGCTGTGCACAGGTGTTTTGCTGGCAGCTGGCCCTTGCTGGTGGCCATTGAACCAAGTTGTTCAGTAGGCTGTAGGTGAATTTACCAGCTTTCTGGAAAGTGTTGCACGCTTCTGGTGCGCTCAATCTGGACTTCAGACTACAGATTTTAAATCCACCTGCTAGTAAATGAGCATCTAAAAAGGAATTTGTTTGGCATCTGGTTTTGCATGTTGAGCATCCTGTCTGCTGGCTGGGAAGTTTGCTGACTTTCAGAGGTGTCAGCTCTTCAGAATTTCAACATAGAGCATAGCAATCTCATCTGGAAAGGTGACAAGATGGAAAGATCTCTTCTAATGCTCACAAGCCCAGCTTCTGAATCGTCTGTTAGCCTGTTGGACTCAATAGCCTGACTTGGCTATGGTATCACATGTGGGTTATGGGTACCTCGTGACTTAAACTTCCAGAGGTGCCCTGTGGACCTTCTTCCCCTTGTGACTCCTGGGCAAGTCACATGTCCTTTCCAGATCGATGCCCCAGGAGCTTGTTGGCAGATGTTTGATTTAGACTTTCGAGGTTGGACTCTTCAAAAGCAAATTGAGGTCCAGTTGTATTTCTGACTGCTGCTTCCTTTATTTCCATATAGTTTAAGGACTGTCATTATTCCTGGCAAGATTTTTTCTGGCTGTCCCAAAGTCTCTGTCAAGTGTCTCCTTCTCTTTTAATCTCTTACACTTTCCAAACCTTTCTGGCATGTGGTTTCAGGCTCTGTAGGTGTGTAGTCTACAGCTGGCTGAGTTCCTTAGGAAATGAGTTATGAGAATTTCTACCATTTGTCTGGAAAATATTAAAAAACAAAGTGGAATATCCTATATAAGCATGTTCCCAATTTCTTGTGTGAAATTCCCTGGAAACAGTTGTTCTGCATCTCTAACAGTTATTTCATGTCTTTATTATTACTAATTTCTGATGCCTTTCTGCTGCATGATACCTTCCCACTGCAGGGTAGGACTCCTCAGACACAGTTTTCAATATAAAAGATACAAGTTTAGAATTTGATTTTATTTTTTTTCCCCTCCTGTGATTGTTTTGCAGTGTTTCCTGGAAGTTGTAGTATGTGAATATAATCACTGGGAAACTAGCTTGTATTTTCAAGTAAGCACAAGTAAGATGGAAACCTTCAAGGACCCAGCAAATTCTTTCAAATGTTAGTCTGAGTCCACAAACAAACAGGTTTTCTCTTTTAATACAGACCTCGCTGTAGTTTGAGTGCTAGAGCAATGTTTTTTACGCATCATCTTTTTCTCAGGAGCTTTTTTCTTTTTTTTGACAAACTGATTAATTTTGTTTGTATTTAAAACTCCTGTTTCTTACAAAGTATACAAATTTGTTTGGCCTAGATGGGAAAGAGGTGATAAGGTTTTGTAAAACATCTCTGTTTGGTATCTTAGACTTTGAGTAGATCACTTCTTCAGGAAAGGTGCAGCCAAAATTAGTGTGAGGTTTTGATTGAGCATACATACAACTTTAAGGTCTCTTTTTTTCCCTCGCCTTTTAAGTTTTGTTATTTCTCTAATGTGCTAATCCTGCAGAGGAGCTTTTTGGTGATTGCTGTTTCTTAAAATAAATTTCTTTAGCAACTTCAATATCCCATAGTTATCAGTGCCCTGGTAGGACTGTTTTCTTCTTTCTGCAAGGGTTTTGTATCTCAGCCCTCTGCTTCTGACTTTGGGCCTTTGATGTCTGGCACCAAAATTTGGAGGTTGAGTATCTCCATCATTCTAGTTCACATTGATTTTCAAAGTTGCTGAGCATCTGTAGTTTCCTGACATGCTTCTGGGACCTGAGCTCCTCAGAACATCTGGAAACCTAATCACCTACATTTAGGTAGTCAAATCAAATACAACCTTATCTGGCTCCTGTTACCATAGCATCTGAGTGCTTCACACATGTTCACTGATCTGGCTTTGCAAACCTAAATTGTTGCACAAAATTCTGTGTTCTCCATTTTGTAGACAGGAAGCTGGAGCCTGATGTGATTTGGGAGAGGTAAAGGCTACAAGAATCTTGTGCTGGGGTAGGGAGTTCAGCAAGGATCACCTGATAACGTGTGATTCAGAGTGTAACTATATATTACCTGTCTCACTACTGGCATGGTTAGAAGCTGTTGTCCTGGCTCTTGCGTGCAGATAGTAGTAGCCAGGGCCATTCGTTTGAGAGCAGGATTTCAACTTTGCAGCTTTGCTCTCTGCATACCATGCGTTGTAAAACTGATGATGTTTCTGGTGTCCGTGTGGATGTCTGTCTCTTCTGTGGTGCGGAAGAGTAATTGAGAAGTTAGGAGGCTGTAAGAAGATGGTGACAGTGGCAGTCACTTTCCAGAGCACCAAGATGTGGCCACTGCTGCCCACATATGCCTAGCACAGATATCTGACACGCTGCCTCCTTCAGCCTGTTTTCATCTGCAGTGTGGTTGAGGGAAGGTGGAAAGAGGGACAGAGCCTGAGCTGCCATCCTCTGCTGCCTGTGAAGGTGTTGTAGATATCCTCTGCAGTTTTCCTGCTCCAGGGACACCTAGGTGGTATCTAAGGAGATTCCGTGAAGACCAGCAATTTTGACTGCCATATATTTTTTTTCTGAGTTGAATGGTATTTCGTACGTTTGCTGTGCGGAAGAAGGTAAAATGTTGTGATTTGATGGAAGTTGGAAAGTTGTGAGGTAGAAACGCTCCTATTTAAACAGAACTCAACTTTATTTGCCATCAAACCTGCATTTAGTGTGGCTGTATGTTGCTCTATGTAGAGGCTGTACAGAAGAGCAAAGCTGAGTAATGTCTCCCATGGATATAAATATCCAGTAGACCTTATTTCTTGTGGTTGCCTTTCAATGAGATGTACTGCCTACCCTTTATTTAGTAACACAGCTCCCTGTGTGACCTGTGACTGGCCAGATCCCTTCCTGACATTCCTTAGGAATCGTCATCCTCTGCTCCATCTGCTCATGGCAAAAGCCAGGTGCTTGCAACATGCTCAGGACTGAACTCCAGCTCTAGAGGTATCCATTACTCTCTGGGGCCCAGAGAAGAGCTAGGATATGACCGATTTTCTTGTTTAGTCAGCTTGGTTTATAAACCTGAATATATGGTGAATGCTCTAGTAGTTAGTTTACATGGTCAAATGAGGGAGATGTTTTGAGAAATGTCTGTTGTCCTGACCATTGGAGAGTTATAAATTTTTCCCCCTAGTATTTAGGTCCTTGGAAGTACAGTGTCTACTACATTTGACATGAGGTACAATGCCGCTTTTACTGAAAAGCAGTTCAAGGTTTCAGAAGTACTGAGTGTTTGGTGTGGTTTAAGGATTTTGGTTTTACTTACTCCTGCTGTTTGTATCCCAGTTCAAAGAATGTGCTAGGTCTGGCTGGGGCAGCAGCTGTAGCATTGGTGTCAGTAGACCCCTGGGACTCCTGAGTTATAGCACTCTTCACACATTAGGAGGAATGCATTTGGTCCTGCCATGCCTAAATAATTCACAAAAGATGTAACAACTACAGTTCTTATTTAAGCAAAGTGAAAGTAGGACAAATAGTTTCAGAACTGGTATTGACTCTTCTGTTCCCTTCTTACTACAGTGACAGTAGAAGCATTTTTTTTCCTTTTCCTTTCTTTATTTCTAGGTTCTACATTCCCTAGAAGCAGTACATGTGTTTATATGCAAACAGGTTGTAAAAGCTTGGTGTGTGGAGACTTAAAAAGCATTCAGCATCCCCATGCACCCTAATCTTATCTGTAAGGTTAGACAGAACATGGGAGTTTCTGGTTAAAAATCTCCTATGGCACCTGTGTGTTGCATGTCCTGCACCCCGGGGTGTACCTGGGATCTGTTGAAATGTGCAACTTGCTGCTGTACTGCGTAAGGTCAGAGGGGGAATTAAGTATCTCCATATCTGAATTCACCAGTCTGTAAGGCATGCTCTTAAAACATTTAAGATGGTACCAATTTCAGTTAAAATTTAGCCAGGGATCAGGAGATGCTGTTACTTGTCTTTATACAACAGCACAGAGGCTGGAGTGCCTTCTTGAAGTTTTATCTTTTAGTTTTTCTTCTTGACCCATGAATCAGGTTTCTTAGTTGTGGATCAATCCAAGTTGAACAGGGCAAGAGTTGTCCCATTTTGCGTGTCTCACAGATGTGTCTCCTGAAATGTGGACCAAGTCCCAAGGCTGAAGAGAGCCTAGATTCCCCATGTTCTTGGACAGATACAGTTAACTGTGAGCTTAAAATGAGAAATGTGCTGCTGTTTGGAGAGAGAAAATGTGATAGAGCAGTCTGAGCTCCTATGTACAGTTGCTACCTTGATGCAGAGGAAATGATTTCAAATAATGTATTGTAACTCCATATGTGCAATCCATTGAGGCTTTGACACAAGCTCAGGTGAAGAGAAAACCTCAGATGTACCTTGCTTTGCACTGTTCCTTATGGATTGGCTCACATGCCCCAGCATTCAGCCTAACGATTCCTCTAAATCCCAGCTCTGCAGGTCTGTGTCTCCTACCTCAGTGTACAGAAGCATGCAGGTGTCCATCTCAGTGCTGTGATTCCAATCCTGAAGCACACTGCTACACATCAGTGTCTAGTTACCTTTCTTTAATGCATGTAAAATGCGTGAATACATATATGTATTTCCCCCCATTTTGTGTTGACCCTTTTTTGATAAATACTTTATTCCAGTAATCATTTACAAGTAGCAAAACTGGTCATTGCTTACACACTGATATAAATGTAATGCCTGTGTATGAGTAGTCTCCACTGTATCATACTTATGGTGTGTCTATTCTGTCACTGTTGGATTCAGTACAAGCTTATCCGTCACAGGCATTTTTATGCTGGTTTGTGTGACAGAGACCAACGTCAGACAGGATTTTATATACAAACGCTCAGTATTCATATTTGTGATATAAGTTGGACTAGAAACATATGTTTCCAGATGTGGATCTTGCAAAGCACAAGCCTGCAAGAAATCTCAAATAAACTGCTAATGTTGCAAGCTGTAGAAATAAACTTTGTTCATTGCCATTCTTCATACTCAGGATCACACTATATTTCAGCAGAGCAAGATCTATGTACCTCATTTCTTTGGACATTACTCACCACTTTGTAGTAAACTATCTTGCAGTTTTCACTGGCTACTGAGAAGTGAGCTAAGTCCTCTGATCTGTGGGTTCAAAGTGAAGGAATCAGTCATCCCTTTTGTCTTACCTAAACATTTAAAAAATGGAGAATGAAGAGAGCAGAGTCTGCAGATTTAGAGACTGCTTCGACCTTGCAAATCATCATCAACATCTATTTTCATCATCTGTATATATGAATGACTTTCAGTACATACTATGGAGGACATCTAGAATGAATGAAGAGGATGCTCCCAAGGAAATCAGCTGCATAGAACTCACATAGCGGCGTTTGCTCGAATTGAGTGGATAGGGTGGAAGGGCTGCAGGGCTGAACTGGTTTTGCCATTCTGCTTGTTTGAGGAGCTGACTTCTGAAGAGGACTAACTGAGCTTATGACGTATTACCTCAGTGAAAGCTACAGCATCTTTTTTTTTGAGATTCAGGTGGATGTTCTTGCCTCTGAGTGGGAGGGCTTCTCTGTTTTGGGAAACTTCTGAAACTGGCCTATGGACTATGGCACCATGGACTATGGTGACCCTAAACCATGGGCTCTTTTAGAGCCTGTCTTAATTCTCTCCTTTGTGGAACATGTTTGGAGTAAGTCTGGATGGCAGTTGCTCCTTTGTACTTGATATAACTGATGCCTTTGCAGACACAAGTGTACATCAGCTGAAAGTGATTGTTTTAAATACAACTTGCTCAGGCAGTGTGAAGGTGGTTGTCCTTCCTGAGGAGTGCGGGTGGGTGGGGGTGTTCTCTTTAATCCAGTTGGGTTTACTTTGTCTCTCTGATATTCTAGGTGGATATTACATACCAGTGAGAGATGGGGAGGGTGATTCTGTGGGGCCATTGGCCAAACTCAGGGCGAGCAACCTTAGAAAGCTTACAGAAATTAGCCTCTTAGCTCCTGAGACTCAGTGGAGAAAACTGAGCCACACACATCCATTTCTGAGGAGGACAGAATTTAAAATGCCATGTTACTATCAGATTGTGTAGCATAGGGACCTCTGACAGACATTTGCTCTCACTGGCGTGTAGGAGTCTTACCTCTTAAATGAGGGGCAGTTTGAAAATGCAGATCACGTTTTCTCTATTTAGTCTTACCAAGAGCTCTTGGTCACTGAACTTGTCAGATGCATCTCACTGAAAAAGAAATCTTTGTCTTGCAGTTAGGTGATTCTTTGCCTCCTGTCTGTCCTTGTCTGCCACAGAAGAAAAAGTACTGCCAGGTACATTTTTCCAGAGTTGCACTGAATTTCAGGTTAAGGCGTGCTTTTCTGCCCAAATTTTTCTATCCCAAATAGAAAATAAATCCTTAAACAGAAATTATAGAGCTTGTAGCTTTCCTGGACTACGGTTTGAATTTTATAATGTGTGAAAGTTTAAATTGGTAAAACTGCTTGCTTAGAGTATTTAAAACAAAAAAGTTTTCACACGGTTGAATTAACAAAGTGCTCATTATCTAGTGCTGTCAACTGTTTCCAACAAGGAGCTGGACAAAATCATAAGTACAATTTGCTGACCATTTGTAGATATCTGCGTTGGTCATCTGTCTGAGTACTTGAATGCTCGTTCTCCTCCACAAAGTGCTTGTCAGGAGCCCATCTTCTCAAAACCATACTGAGATACCGGGTCCTTGTGTTGGGCAGTGAGATACCAGCAACTGGAGAAGCTTGGAGATACAGAACCTGATTTTTGTTCTTAGACAATGTCATAATACAGAGTGGTAATTAACCTTGGGTTGTCAGCTATGTACCTCTTAAAAAGAAAGGATGTTGTTGTTCAAGCCATGCAAATTTGTTCACTAACCAATGTGATAAGATGAATGACAAGCCCATCTGGGAGTGACCACCAGTCCTAGATCGGTGGATCCAGGATGGACTATAGATTTTTAAAAATAAATTTTTTTTTAGTAAGTTCTGTTTTAAGATCACAAGAAAAACAGTGCAGTGATGGCCCATGTGCCTTAGTGACATACCGTTGCCTCAGTATGTAGATATCTGGTTAGTAAATTAAATGCAATGATACATGTTTTTGATTATAGTAATATTACATTTGGAAATAGAAATTGACATTGCTGTAAGAAGATGGGTTGCTTACAATTTAATGTGTTAAAATACTGTTTGAATCATCAGATACCTACATTGTTCCCAATGAGAGGAGATTATTTAGGGGGAAACTAGAAGAAAAATACATAGCTAACTAGTTTTGTATGCTAACCACTCCGTAGGTAGCATGACTAGTTGAGAATTGTGTTATATGTTGTTGTGTCATGTGATAACAGTACCATGTTTTCCTGTCATTTTCACAACTTTTCCTGGCTGAAGTGATATACAAGCAACACTGGGTAGTAATCACATTGTCCCGTTCAGTTTCAAAAGGAGAGAAGCGGACCTCATCCAGAAACTTTCCAGCAGGCTACAGTAAGCTTAACTGTCTGTTAGCCATTGTCAAATATTTTTCATACCTGCAAAAATGGCATCTTTAAAGTAATGGGAAATGTCTCAGGAATAGTGTCATTCCATGAATAATATTTGTGTAATGCTAATTAATGATATTGCATCTCAGTATCACTTTACAAACTACTTAAGAAATATACTCAGATTCCTTTGATTCTTACTGATGTGCTCATGTCTCTGTTTCCTGTTCTTTCATGGATAGCTGAGCATGGCTCAGGAAATGTAATGTTTCAGAAAAAGAGTCAGCATTCTCAGAAGGATTGTTTAAATTAATTAGCTCATTTTTTTTCAGTGTTATTCTGAAATTCTTGAAGCCAGTTTAAGCTTTGAATACCCAGCCGCATTGCATTCAGCAAATGTGTGGCAGTCTGGCTCATCTCCAAGTCCGAATGAGTTTGAGATTAATGTACTCAGTTAAATTCAGTACAGGTTTCACCATAATGAATTGAGAGGTTTCCTCTGTGTCAAGGGCAAGGTTAATCAAAACCTGTTGTAACTCAGTAGTTTACCAGAGGAGCTTAATACAAAATATTGACATTTTAAAAGTCTCAGCCAAACCCCATTTAAGTTAGTGAGAATTGTAGCAGGCTTGAATGTGTGCTAGACTCAAGGACTGTGAAAGAGGCTGCGGACACTTCCATGCTTTTGTTAATACCTCTCTCTCTTTTTTTTTTTTTTTTTTTTTTTTTTTTTTTTTTTAAAGTTCTAGAGGAGCAGAGAAAGCCAGAGCAACATTAGGGGCAACTTGTTCATAAAGAAAATAATGAAAGTGAGCAAGTGTGCTTTTGGTTTTAAACTGAGTAGGTATGAGATGCAGAACTAAATCATTTCCTTCCTTTGATAAGTTTTCTGCATCTCTTCTTTATGCATAAGAATCTGTTCTTAAAGATAACTGATGAACTGAGCTTCAGGATAGTTTGCATGGGTGAGGCCAGAACCAGTTTAGTTCTGCCCCACTTGAAAGGACCTCCATTGCCTGTCAGCTTTTCTAAGCTTTTCTTCTGGAGATTTCTCCATGGTATTTAAAATTGGGTTGCTATTTTATAAGCATTTGCTTGCAGGGGATGAAAACTGTTTTATGAATGACACAGACAGTTAGACAGAAGGTATACGATCTCTCTGGGCTATCTGAAAGACTTGGTAGAAATGTGTTAGCCAAAGTCATAAGCCTCGTTTTCACTCTGAAGTTATGAACAATGCATTGTATTATTAAAACTCTGCAGTTTGCATGGAAACTTATGCTGATTGACCGTGTTGACCACAAAACAATTGCTGAAATCTCATCATGTCAAGCAGCTTTTTACCAAACTTATGGAGAATTAGAATATATTCTTATTAACCGTAGTGTAAATAGGAGTTTTAATGAGATACTCCTTTCAAAAGATCTGGCCTTACGCAGACTTTTGAAACACAGTTGGACTGTCTAGATCTCTTTGACTCTGCAGCTTTGTTTTATTCATATCAACACTAATGTTGAATCCCTCAACTTTTTGAGCTTTTTTGCTCTGAATCCTGCAGAACTCTTAGCTAAATAATAAATAATAAATAACTAGTAAAGGAGATGGTTACCCATAGCATCTTTCTGGCCTTGCTTCATGTCTGATAATTTTCAGTTTTGCCTAAAAAATCAACCAACTTTTCTCTCTTTCTCACCAAAGTCCTTCTTTTTAATGCCAAAGAAATGCTTGTTTTAAAAAATTTTGGCATCCCTGCAATGAGGTGCTCGGGGAACTAACAGTCTGTCCAAAAGCTTCCAAATGTTTTCATGGTTCTTCCCAGGAGGTTTCTTGGGCCTCTCTCTGGGGCAGACCTTCCCGCGTGGATCCAGTTCACCAAGCCTGCAATGAACAAACTCATGTCCCAAGTTTGTGTAACACCGTCCTTGGCCCAGTTGCAGTGCCTGGCGCCAGCAGTCTGCGTGCCTCCTGCCAAGCTGGACCCACAAATGGGTTTATTTTTGACAAAGGGGAACTGTTTGGAAGAGTTGTTGTCTTCCTTAGTGTTCCTAATCCCTGGAATAAGTGCTGTGACAAGCACAGTAACCATCTGCAGTAAGACCAATACCTTGGTGCCTTTCAAATGCAGTAATCACAATGACCTCCAGAGCCTAGGATCACTTTTTATTTTTTACGTTTAAAACTTTTCAGAGGCAAGACAAAGAATTCGAAGCTCAATTCCTGGACAAGTCAACAGCACCGCTAGTCCCCTAGGTGCACTTGAAAATCCTACTTGTAACTCTTTGAGGATTATGTGAATCTAGTCATCTTGTCAAGATTTTTAATGTATGGTTCGAAAAATAAAGTCGCACTAGTCCATTTTAGGCATTTTGATCGTTTGCAGTATTTATGTCCAGTTTTGTCCAACATTCCTAGCCTTAGAAAGATTCAGATTGCACAGTTTAAAAAATGAAATGCTAAAAGGAGACCTATGTCTGCTCAGTGCTGTGCAAACAGAGGAGTGCTAAAAGCAGTGACTGAAACTGACTGCAGCCTGATCTGTTGCAGAAACAGGAACTGGCCATTAACTGGTTTTCACCTTCACTAGACACTGTTCTATATGGTTACCTCTCTGATATTTAAAGCAAGCTCAGGATTTAGGCAGGTGCTTTTTAGTACTTTGGGAGCTTGTCTGCCTTGTGGATTTATCTACATATGTATCTACAGTAGTGCAAATCCAGTGACAGATGTACTGCATTGGTGACTTATTTATTCTTTATTCTATTTTACATCAGACAATTCCTCTTTTATGTCAGTGCAGAGTCTGTGTACTAGATTTGCATTTTGAGCTGCTTTCCTGGCATGGATATATATATATATATATATATATAAATATAAATATATATATATAAAACTATTTGGGGGGAATTTACTGTGAAAATTTCCTAACATAAACAACCATCATCTTCTAATGCTGAAAGTAATCATTACATTCCAGTTATTGACTGTTAAGTTAGGCCATGCTGCTTAAAGGAAAACTGCATTGTTTACATTTGACAAATTCCCTAAATGAGCAAAATCTAAATTAAAATGTCTGATGTCTGTCAAGCTTGTCATTTGGTTATTTGATCATTTCCCTGGGTATTTGGAAGGGAAAAAAAAAGGCAGGAAGTCTGATTGCTGTACAAAGCTGATGGCATCATAAATACATAATGGAAATTAAGCCAAGCTAAAATGTATGAGATTTTTTGAGTGGACTGTGCTAATACATCTCATTTTAAACCCCTGGGTTCCTGGGAGCTACATTACTTTGCACCAGAATACAGCTGCAGAGGGCACTCAATGAAACCTTAAGGGGAGGGGCGTTATTTCCTAGCTCCTGTCTTCTTCCCTGCTGCCTGAAACAGCCATCCCACAGCTGTGGGAACAATGGCATAGATCTGCTTTCACACTACAGCTGGGGAGAAACAGGCTTCTTGTGTAATGAGAAATCACATTTGAACTCATTATATTCTTTTCTGATGTAGAGTAAGAAAAGCAAAGTTTTCTGGGCAGTAAAACAGACAAAGGGAAGATTGGAGACAGGTTTGATTGCTTTCTTTGAATAAACCATGTCAACATTTAAAGATTTTTAGCTTTATGAGAACTTAAATAGGAAGTACTGTTTCAAGTGATAGGAAAGGGTTTGCTCAGAAAATCCAGTCTCACATTTCTCCCTCCTGGAAGCACCTCTTTGCCTTTCTTTTTCCCTGCCATTTAGAGCAGGGTTTATCTCTTGTTAAATGGTCTTGCTTCTTCCTGCCCTCCAGTTGGAAGGAGGTAGGCAGGAAATGCAATGCTCGTTTGCCGGTCCCTCCTCAGCATGTTGCTCATCACCTACATTCTTCCATCAAAACTAGAATTACTTTTATGGTACTGACAAAGTGGTATGGTTGAGCAGTTAGATGGTGACTGATTCATGCAGCTTCCAGTGTAAGCTGCCTGCAAGATAGGTGGCAAGTCTGGAGGTCGCGTTTCTTTCCTTTTCCTTTTTTTCTTTTCTTTTTTTTTCCCTTCTTTTCATTGCTTTACATTTGTTTTCTTTTTTTATTTTGTTTTTTTTTTTTTTTTTACTTTACTGCCTGATTTTCATTCCTTGCTCTTTAGTAAATAGATTTAATGGAGAACCCCACTAAATGCACTATTTTAATTTGAGGAATCAAATGCACAGAAAATCAAAGAACTTAAATAGCGCTAATGAAGGGGTGCCACCTCTACGGGCTGTTGTGTTCGTCACATCTGTGGTGTGCTGTAGCACTATCAGTAGGTTCCTCAGATTTATTCTTGAGGGCAGTGAAGCTGGAGGGACGCTTTGGAGAATAGCAGATTGAAAATCTCAAGCTATGCACTTTAGAGATGGGTAATGAGCAGGGAGGGACTGCATAAAATTGGTGAGAGGAGCTATTCAGTAACAATGTTTATTGAATGGGTCAAAGGTTCAGGAAGTGCAGCTGCTCAAAACCAGGAAAGTGCTAAACCAAAGTATCCCAGGCAAGCCAGAGTGCAGCAGATGAAGCCATTTGAACCTTAGTTGCTCCAGTAAATTGACCGTTGGACCTGACCTCATTGCCCTCACAAAACCCAGGTTCCAAATAAAATGTGGTGGAGGCTGGGTCCACCATCATATCCAACTGGGTAGTGTTTGCAGCTGCTGATTGACAAATGCTCTGTTGTATTTACCAGCTTGGAATCAGCTGTGGCGCGTTTATTCCTCTGGCTGATAAACTTGATGAGCATGATGTGTTTGGTCAAATACCTCGTGTATGTTCTCATATGATTGGACCCTGGACAAACATGTGGTCGCTTGATCAAATACTCAGGTGAAGTGATCAGAGTCCAAGGGATGAGTTTGACAGAATCTCTCTCGTTCACAAGGTGGTCAAAAATACCTGCTGGCTTTAATATCTGTGTGGGATTGGTGTGCTCTGCAGTGGGAACTGTCTTTAGTACTGTTAATGCTACTTTAAAAGTAGGAAGTTCAGGCTTTTGGCATACTTCATGACCAAAGATGTGTGATTCATCTAATTAATTAATAAAAAATGAATTTTTGCATGGCATTTTAGCGTGAAAAGTGTTGAAAATACTTGTGCATTTCCTACTAATTCAGTAATGCATTGCTGCATTTGAATGAGTAATTGGAGGCATCTTAAAACAACTGTTGAACTATCTTACAAAATTTGGGCATTGTTCTGTATTTCTTACGTGGACAAATCCTGGTGGCTTCAGTAGAAATGATTCTTGCCAGAGAACAGTAATCTAGGCATTTGGTAAAGATGCACTTGAACAGGCACTTTTTGTTTTTGTATGTCACAAACGGCTTGTATTGTTTTTTTTATAAGTTTAAATTATTGGATTTTTATTTGTTTTTGTTTGTTTGTTCTAAATAAATTAAACAACTACCTAAAATGTTTTTAAAATTAATTGCAGTTTTCCATTACGAGCAAGCTCTCTTTCTAAAGTCCCCTTGATACAAACATAAGATCTTGCCCATGTTGAATAGCAACGTGATTAAAAGCGAGGCAGTTGCTGCAGAGCGTAATGGTGTAGAGCAACAAAAGCTTTGGGAAAGTGGGGCTGGGGAGTGCTCTTCAGACTCTTGGTTTTGCATGTTATGAGATCCTGCTTTAAGCTTAATGTATTTTGTGCAAAGCAGAAAGAACTGTGTTAATGACTGATTAGAATGACTCTAATACATGAGACACACTGAATTTCATTCCACAGCTGGAGAAACTTAACATTAATTGAAGCTGTGGGCAACAATATGTCATTTTTGATTTAAGATTTTCCCTCACCCCTGCACCCCCCACCCCAACCAAAATCCCTCATGGAGTCAGATTGTTGCTGTAGCTTTTGTGAACCCCTCTCTTCTAATGTTTAATCAAGTGCTGAAAAGAGAAATTTACAGACTATTTAAAATGTGGAAAAATTGCTTCCCAATATTTTTGACAGAGAGAGACTGAGAACACACAGCATTGAATCATCAGGAAAATTGAAGATTTCCCCTGAACAGCATTGGGATTTTACAGCAGAGGACTTGAAAGACCTTGGAGAAATTGGACGAGGCGCTTATGGTTCTGTCAACAAAATGGTCCACAAACCAAGTGGGCAAATTATGGCAGTTAAAGTAGGTGATGCCCATACTTACGTTTATACTTCAGTCCATTAGGGATGAAATGTGATGGAGAATTAACGTTCTTCCATCTAGCACCCATCTACTGCTCTTTTCTATTTATTTCCAATATAAAGGCTGCTTTTTGCTGAAAATGCATTGTATAATGGGCATATTGTCAAGTGATTTGTGAAGCTCTCATAATTGCTTGTGCCCTTTTGAAGATGCCTATCAGGAACTTACTGTTTTGAGGGGATCACGTGTCTCTGGAGACTGATAATGGGGCATGGGTCTTTCACCTCTGGGTCACTGGTTCAGATACAGACTAGGTTGGTAGTAGGCACAAGCTGACATTCCAGTAGCTTTTTGGTGTCTTTTGTGAAATAAGGTAGTGACTTTAAATTTGCTTTTTTATAAGCATGTGCCCATGATGTAATAATTAACATCCTCATCAGGAGGGACTGAAATGAGAATCTTCTAGGGAGTGTTTTGCTCTTGCTGTTATGTGATGGAGCATATTTGCTTTGTTCTTACCATGCTGGATCTACTGTGGAGATGGGAAGTGTACTGTTTTTTCAGGACTATCCATTTTCTACCTTATGCTACCCAAAAACTCACCATGAAAGCACGAACATTATGTAACTTCATTTCCTAGCTGGGCAATATGGAGTAATCTTTGTCTTGCAGTAGCAGTGCTTCTCACTAGGCATTTTTGAGGAGCTGCTTGTACATTGAGCTGGGTTTGATGGACAGCATCCATTTTCTCTCTTTCACGTCCTTTACTTTGCAGCTTCTAAGTGGTAGCTCATGACATCAATCTTTTAACTCTGGTGATGATATCAACTGGAAGTGCTCCCATGAAAGAGTAGAAGAGAGCTTTGAGCTATGTAGAAGTTGGTGTCACTCTCTTTTTTCATCTCTCTGTCATCTTTGGAATATTCTCTGATCTAATCTGGAAATGTTCACTCCTGCTGGTCTCACGTGGCAGGTAGACATGTCGCAGTCCCAGCTCTAGCTACTACGGTTATAACTTATACTCGTCTGAAGCGTGCAGGCTACTGGAGTAACTTTTGATGTTCTCCAGTAAATGTCGACTTCCTCATTGTAGTAGGATCATTAGCCAGGTCTCACAGCTTTTTGGATCACAGTGCAGTAATGTTTCAATGTTTTTTTGTTTTGTTTTGTTTTTTTTGAATCCCTAGAAGTTTCCAATGGAGCTAGAGGTTGCCTGTCACTAAGGATCTATTTCTCCTAATTGCCTTTGGTGGAGCTTCTAGATGGAGTTTGTAGATGATGGGTTGAAAACCACTGAAGTGGTGAAATGATGCCTGGGCACCTGTAGCCTCAAGCCCAGAGTATGTGACCTGGGCAACAGGTTTTACTATTATAATCATGATGGCTTTGGGTTATAAAAACCTACCTAAAGCTGAGTGGGGTTGTTTTCAAAAGCTCTGCAGTGGGTATAGTTGTGTTGAGAAGAATGCTTTGCTGGGCTAGCTAATGTTACTGAGAAGGAGATGTGTCTACTGGCATAGATATTCTTCTGTCACAGATAGTGTTTGCAAAGGGACTTTAAAGATGGTAGAAAAGTACTGTCAGTGTGGAGGGTCTGCAGTGCAGGTACAGCTCCCACCTGGGAGGTGGGAAGCTGCAGTGCTGTGTTCTTGAAGCACACAGCTGGAGAAGACATTGGACAACCTGTTGAGTGAAGAGAGGTGGGCTGAACCCCAGTGGGGTGCTGGGCTTGGGGGCTCACTTTTAAACAAATCAAACCTCATACTTCTACATTGTCTGAATGCTGAAATGTCAGGGTTGTGGGCTGGGATGATGCCACCTTCTTTTCTCTGAACACACCCCTTGGGTGCCTGCGGCACCTTTTTCTCCGTGGAGAGGAAAGAAGGGCTGGAGGGTCTGGGCAGCTGTATCTACTTCTAAAATGTTAGTAACAAGGGGCCTAGTGGGGATTAAACACAAAACTGAGCAAAGGAAAGCCCATGGGTGGAACAGTGTGTGAGGTCTCCAGGGCAGGAACAGCTATTCCAAAGCTTGGATGGTGCAGTTGTAATGAGATTTTCAGGACAGCTGATTCTGAAAGAGTTACTAGCTGATCAAAATGCTCATGTACTCAAAGTACTCCAAGCCTTTTCTTTCTCAGATGGCTGTTGCTTTTGGGGCAGTCTGGGTTGTGCATTAGCCTGCTCTGTCTTAATCTGCCTTATGGGCCATCTGTGTCTGGGGCTGTTCATCTTCTGCTCTCTGTTTCCCTCAAGCCTATGGTGTCCTGATGGCTTATGGAGCTGTTGCCATCTGAAGACCCAGCTCCTCACATGCATTCATATAAACTAACTGCTCCCTATGGTGTTTCTTTACCCTACAGGCAAACACTTATTTTATTCTCTCTCAGCTCAAAATACTTCTGTAAGAGAAAAAGGTTTAGAAATTACCTATTTTTTTCCGGGACTTTCAAGGTTGTTTGAGAACAAAACATGTCAGTCTAGTGATTTGAAGTCCTAGCTGTGATCTAAAGGACACCTGCTTGCAACTTGGTGGTGTGGCACAGTGCTGTGTGCATGGCATCAATGACACTAAATTTCAAAGCCAGTGTCTCTGGGTATTTGGTGGTGCTGCTGTGCCTCTCCTGTGCATCCCCAAGAGCTGATTACAGTAACAGCAGTGCAGCAGGCAGATCATCCTTGGAATGGTATTCAGCAAGAGGAAACAGGTTTTCAGAGGCTGCAAGCCAAAAGCTTTTGGCTGTTCTGTACTGATGAGTGAAGCACAGAGATGGCTCTAGAAGCTGCTAGTTAGATGCAGAGAAAATTGCTGTGTGGGCCTCTTCCAGCTGCACCTTCATTCTCCTCCATCACTACCCATGGCAGATTTCTGGAGCAATCAGGTATCTTCCCACCCCACTTCTTCTAGAGGGCCAAGTCCTGTTTGCATTTACCATCTTCAGACTGTGGCTTGTCAGCCCCTTCTCCTGCACACAGTTTCAAATCCTGCTTGTTGGACAAGTGTGCTGCAGTTATATAGTAAAGAACAGATAAAGATTAATTCCTTTCCTCCATGCTGGAGTTTTCAGCTCCAGCTGCACCCAAAGCCTGGCAGCTTTGGGCACTCATCCTGCTCACCTCTGAGGCTTGAGCAAATGCGGCTGCTGTAGCAGACCCTCAAATCCTGTTTCCAGCTCCTTCCTCTGTCTCTTTCTAGCTTATCATGCCATTTCCTTGGTGCTTTGCATCTTTGGTTCCTTGAAGTGTGGTTTAGTTTAGCCTTCTGCTTTCACTCTGCTTGGTGTCCTTTGTTTTCCCTGAACTGTCCAAGCAAAGCCCTTTTGCTGCCCCTCTTGTTGAATAATTTGAGATCTGCAGATGGAGGCACAATTCTGTTTCATTTTCCTCTTCTATGCGGTTTGGCCTGATCAGTCAACATATGGATCTTGGCAGATGTAATCCTGGCACCTCTAATGAGGGTGTCTAGTTGCTGCCAGGCCCCTGGGTGAATCAGAAAGCTTTCATCTGGTACTCTAGCATCAGTGGCGGAGGAGGAGAATGTGCCGCTTCATGTCGCTGGTGTAAAACCACTTCAGCAGAGCTTTAGGCTGATGGAGCATTACTCAGAGAGAAGCTTTGATGATGAATTTTTGTGCCCAGTCCTGCTCCTCCCTCTTCTTCAGCTTTTGTCACTCTGTGCCTCCAGAAATACATACTTAAATAACAGAAAGCCATGGCATGTATCTGCAGGGGTGGGCTGAAGGCTGGAGCAGCAGGACAAGGCTAGAGGAGCAGGCAGCTCACACCTGTCAGGCTGCTGGCTGCAGAAGTCTGGGAGATGTGATCTTGTATGGAAACAGATAGTTGTGGTCTTTGGTGTGATTTTTTTGGATTGCTTACCTTTTATCTCATAGACAGCGTCTTTCTAGGGCCATCAGGAAGAATGGGGGTGATAAAGAAAAGAGGAATGCAACCCTGATGATTTGTATCCAACCTTTTTAATTTTTCTCCATGAAAAGTGTTTTATTATGTTTGCAAGATCATAATAAGAATCATCTTGTTCATTAAGTCCGTTTTTTCTTACAGGTCTTCCTAGAGATTCAAAGTTCCTGTTTGCTCTGGGTCAGCTGGCATTGTGATCTTCCTCTCACTTAAAAAACAAACAAAAAACACAACCACCAACAACAAACAAAACCACTATTCACTTTCTTGAGCATTTATTGACATATGAGTTCATGACTCTTCCAAGTGTGATAGAAAACAGCCCTGTTCTGTCCACTGCCAGCTCTGTGCACATTTATCATTGCAAGGCCAGTTTTTACATTAATTCCTCGCTTCTTGGCAGGTTTCTCTTCTGGACTCTGTTTTCCTTGAAAGCAGTGTCTGCCCTGGCATGCATTTACCTGCATGCTACAGTTCTCTCTAGTGCAGCTTCCAGTTCCACCTAATTTCTTTTGACTTTATTTCAGGTTTCTCGATTAGTCTTCAGTCTGTTTTTGTTCAGTCTGTAGCAATTCATAAGTATCTCGTGAATAATCTCCGAAGCTTGTCTGCTCTGCAGAGAGCCCTGGTCCCTTCTCAGGATCTGTTGCACTGCTGTCACTCCTGATCTTATCCCAGAGGCTTCACATGTGTTGTTCTCCAGTCCCCTTTTGTGTGTGCCCTCCAGTATCACCATATGTTGTTGTGGCTGCTCCAGGGAGGGTTAACGCATCTTGTGTGGTATCCTCATGAAACATTTGAAGAACCAGACTGTCTAGCAGATCAGAGGATCTTCAGAAAACTTCCATTTTATTCAGGTGAATTGTTTTTCTTGGGAAGCTCACCAAGCAGCTGAGGGTTGTCCTTCTGTCCTGAATTTTCCCTTTAGGATGTTCATTCACACAAAAAGGGTCTTTAAAAAATCCTTGGCATGCTTGGTTTTCCAGACTGATAAAAAATACATAAATGAAAAATCCCCCAATCTGAATGAATGTTAGGAAGTATTCTCCCTGTTGGAGCAGCATCCTCTGCTTACTACGTAAATAGCATAGGAAATACATAGGGTGAATTTTATTAGCCAGAGTACTTAAAAGGGCCTTAGAAGGCTAGGAGGTTTTCTTGTTTGAAGAGTTCCCAAGGTAAATTACCAAGCATTTAAAATAGCCAACCTTTAGTCTGTACAGTAGTGCATGTGCCAACCAGAAGCCTGAGCACAACAGTGAAGAGCCGGAGGTTAGCAGGAACGTGCAGCTCACTTCTGCGCTCACCTTCCTCTCTCCCATTCAACCTCCTGAACCTCTGGATGCTCGACAGGCCTTCTCTTTCCAGCAGTAGGGAGCACCAGGACCTTTGGGTTTATGGTGTTAGAACCTTCTACCAGTTTCTTCCTCTTCCAGTTCTCTTGCTTTGACCTGGCTGAAAAATATGCTGTCAAGAAACTAGCAGGATGGCTTGTGCTTCACTTTACCTTCAGGCTTCTTGTCCTTGGCCATGGAAAAGTCTTGCATCTCTTGTGATTTTTCTGCCAAAAATAGCTATGACTAAGGGAGTAATAGTAAAATAGTAAAACTGGAGAGGGGCATTTTTTTCCTCAGTCCTTTTGTTCAGTTTTCTTCCACCCCAGAATTTGCAGTGATTTTCAGCTACATACCAGAATTTTCTGTATCTTCCAATATTTACTGTATAAATCAACCTAGTTGATTCAGTCTTTCTCTGCAATATTACCTAGTCTAGTTTCCAGTTCCAGCCAGCATCCTCAGGTCTTGTTGCTGGTTTCTTGTTTTCTGTTTAGTCTAGTGGTATTTTTGACCAGTCTTCAGGTAGTCTTCCGCTTCTTCTGATCTACGCTTGTCCTGAGAAATTCAGAAGCAATTCTAAGATCAGTTGGGTATCAGAGAAGCTGGCCAAGGCACTGTTTGGAGATACATAAAATTCAATGGGATGTCAAGCCTATAAAGTGTCCATAAAAGATCATTGTTCTTCTTGGATAAGTCTGTAAGCTATGGAGCCATTTCTTGTTCAGAACACAGTGCCTCTCACATCATTTTGGCTTGTAGTCAGTGCTTGCTCTCTTATCTGTAGTTTTAAAATAGGTGTTTTGTCTGTCTTTCCTTGGCTTTCACAGAATTTTGCTGATGGCTGCCTCACAGTTGAAATAGCTTGTTATGTATCAGATATACAACTTCTGCTCTCAGGTGTATTTATGTATACTTCTGTAATTTATCAGTTTTTTCCTGCATGTCTGATAGCCCATAAAAGCCCTCTGAGTTGACACATAAGTGTATTAAGTTCAGTCAAGGGTCAGATTTTTCTGACCTTCCTGTTTCCCATATGATTTCTGAAGAGAAGTATTGGGATTTTTGCAAGCTGGCTCTGCTGTAAACCTTCATTTCCATTCTTCTCACAATTATATACCCTCCCTGGAGTAGACTACTTAAGGTTTATTGAGGAGAATTTTCTGTTTTACTCATCTGTTTGGGTAGCTGTCTGAGAGTTAGGGAAAACAGTGCTTCAAACCATGCTGATATGACACTGAGAAAGGAGTGAATGAGTAAGGGTTAAAAGGAAATGGTGAGGGAGTAAGCCTTATTAGAGGAGATGGGAGACTAGTTGTTATCAGTGAAAGACCTGACATGCTTCTTTCAGCACTGAAAGTGTTTTGGATGGGTAGGTAAATGTTCTTGTCCTCAGCAGCAAGTGGGCAAAACCCCTTTCTTCCTGCTCATTTTGTAGCTTTTGGTCTTTGCTGTCCTGCAGATAACACCCATCCCTTTGGCGACACTGTCAGGTGCTGCTGCAGGACTTTCTGCTGAGCACACCTGTGAGCTGTGTACGCAGGACAGCACTGCTTTCTCTCTTGGCTCAAGAAGTAGGTTTTCAGTTTGGTGCTTGTCCCCTGTCCCCTTTCCGTTTTCCCCTTTGTTGCTACCCACTGCACCTGATTTTTTTCCTGTGCATACTGGACTTGGGTGATGTCTCTTCTGTTTTGGGTCTGGTTTCTGGGATCTGTCAGGTTTTAAGGTTTGAGAGTGGTACAATCCACTCAGCATAGTTTATCATTTTGATGTTTCAGAGCATCATCAAGCATTTTTGATGTTCAGACCATCATCACTTAGAGCTCTTATTTCAGATATCAGAAACCTTTTTCCTAACCTGGGTTTGTGCTGAAAAGGTTGGAGAATTTTCTTCTGAAGGATTTTATGCAGTTTGTTTAAGGCCAACAAGAAACTGCTAAAGATCAGACTTTCTATAATCTCCACTACAAAAAACACTTCTTCCATATGTGGCCTGTTTGGCCATGGCAGGAACTGCATGCAATTGATTAACCAGGCTGAGAGATATAAGAGCTGAAACCAAGTCAGACTTGTCCATCCTGATCTTAAATGGTGTTGTCAGGCTGCTGTCTTCCTTGTCTTCCTTTCCTGCCGCCTCCTGTGTCTTTGGGAGAGTCTGTCTGTGGGTACTGCTGCAGTGTCTTGCACTCTGCCTCTGAGTTAGGTAGCAGGTCTTCATAGTGGCACATGTGCTGTTTGAGTACTGGCTGCTGTTGACTTCCATCACCTTTTGCTTTTTCTTCCTTCTTTTGCTCATGAATGCTTGCTTCTTAGCTGATGAATTAAGACTGTTTTCTTTTCCAGCCTGGGTGACCTCAGCTCAGCATTGTGCTGCATGTTGCCTCCGAGGGTTTTGCGCTCTTCTTGAATTAGCAAGCCTCCGGTATCCAGAAGTCTCATAAAAGACTCCCCTTCAGTCTCCAAAGCAGTGTTTGATCAGGAGTTTATGTTGGCTTTTTAAGGTGTCCTTTGGGTGCAATGCCCGCATGGGATGTTCTGTATTATAACCTTTACATAACTGTACATCCTTGGGGTCCTCTGCCTGCTCTTTTTATTTCTCCATGGGGAGACTGTGGCTAGAAAAAGAAGTTGTTGGGTTTGGCTGTTGTTCCAGGGTGCCGTTAAAATTACCTTCTCCATACAAATATCTCAAATGCTTTCCAGATTTTAAGAAGTAAGAGCAGAGAAGATGCAGAGAATGTCAGAGTTGGGATGAGGTACTTTCAGGTGAAGTTGTAGAATTTGAGAAGCATGCTGCAGGGATGGCTGAGACAGAAGTGTGCAGCTGTGAAAAGAATGCAGAGGGAGTCTGAGGAGATGACCAGGAGAAAGGTTTTTGGGGGAAGGGAGTTAATGGAATTGGCACAGAAGAGAGCTGTGAGTTACAGTATGGAGAAAAGATCTTTTGGTATTGCTTCTTACCTGTTTTGTGAAATTTTCAGAGGAGTGGGTAGCATCTCAGTGGGAGACAAAACTGCTCCTCAGAGGTCCCACCACAGTGGCTTTGGCATCCATCATCTTCTATCAAGGTCAGAGCAACATCATTATTATTTCATACAGTGCTGCTGATGTGCTATCCAGAGACTTCTAATCTTCTTAGCCTTTGATATGTCAGCACAGGGTTGAAGAGCTCTATATGATGTACATCCAAGACAAAGAAATGATTGAACTTATCAGACCTTCTTCACTTATGTGACTAAACTTCTGCGAAACAGATTTGAACCAGTGACCTAGAGGTGAAGAGTTTTAGTTTCATTACTAGTCCCTTGAGCTGTTGTCTTGCTCTGTTTGCAACTACAAAATTCCACCCACTAAGTGACATTGCAAGGTGTGGATGTTACAGATTGTGGGTGTGCTGGGCAAGGCTCTTACTAGTTTTCCCTAGTACTCTAGAATTCATTGGGAGGGAAAAGGGCAGTATGAACACAATTACTGTTCTAGGCCAAACTAGAACCGCTAGAACATAACAAATGAATGGGGAAATACCAAAATACCAGGATACAGCAAAGGTAAGGAAATTGTAGTCTCCATACAGTCCTCACTTTGTGTGGATCATCACAAAATAGTCCAAAGGTACATAATAATGCACTCATAATCTCAAGTGATGTAATAGGAACAGCCAACCTTTAAAGTACCTTCATATGCTTAGCCTTGTGCTCGCTAATGCTTGTGGTCTTGCTGCCAACAGCAGCTGCTCACAGGGCAGTGAGCTCTGCCAAACAGTTTCAGTGGGACTGGCTTTTGGTATCATGCAGGTTTTTCCCACAACCTTGAACATTTTTTTCTTTCTTGGATAGCCAGATAGCTTTTCTCCACAAGGAGGGTCCAGGCTGTTTCTCTTGCTTTGGACTTGTCATTTTTTTTTCTTGCTTTTTGATGATTTCTCAGTGTGACTCAGTTCTTCAGTATCATTATTTTACTCACTAGTGTTTCAGATAATGCATTTAATTAGTGCAAGATGCTAAATATCTGTAAAATTACATGAAAAGCTGTGGATGGACTCCTCCATCCTTCATTTAATGAGCTTCATGGTTCGATGTATGCTCTTTTTTTATTTTCAAACTTAAATTGCTCTTTCAAGCCCAAATCAGAGTTTTCCTTATATATACACTATAAAGTATAGCGGGTATATATACATTTTTAAACATACAGCATATAATCTATATCTTTCATAGTTAGTGTTAGCTATGCCAGTAAAGGTAGAGTTGTTAGTTTTATGAGGAGGACTGTTGCCCACCATTAGCATTACCAGAGCAATGTGTTCCCTCGATTACATTATGGGCCTTTTCCAATGTGCCAGCCATGGTGAAGGCAAGGTGTAGGAAAACTTTTTGCCTTCTTTGCTTTTCTTAGTCATTTCAAACATAATGTTCCTTGGTTAAATATCAAATCAGTCTTTGAGCCCCATCCAACATGGCTAAGAACTCCATGGGAATGTTTTGAAATGATAACCTGAATGTATCGATTTACTGTAGGTTTCAATGAAATCTTTGCTCTTTAATTTCATGCTGCCATTTCATCTGAAAATGCTGATGCTCATAAGAGTAAAATTTGATTGGAGATTTTATAGTCTGTATTGATGGCTTTTGGGGTTTTCAGTTAAAATTCTGATTTGAAAATGGTTCAATTCTCTTGAGTGTGTTTTATCATGCCTTGGGGATTGCCTGCTCAGCTTTGGGTTTGGGGTCCCTGGCATGTTGCTCCAGTAGTGGTTCTGAAGATACAGGAATGGCATGTAAGTGATAAAGTCTCTGCCACTCTTCCTCTTTCAGAGAATTCGGTCGACAGTGGATGAAAAAGAACAGAAGCAGCTTCTGATGGACCTTGATGTAGTAATGCGAAGCAGTGACTGCCCGTATATTGTTCAGTTTTATGGTGCGCTCTTCAGAGAGGTGGGAACTCCAAACTTGCTTCATTTATAGCAGAATTTTTTGTTTTTGTTCGTTTTTTTGACCTTTTTTTTTTGTTGAAGTTGCCAACACGGAATAAGGAAGAGAATGTTAATTTATGTTAGGATTTTTAGCTTGGTACCTTTCATCAAGGTTATTTAACCAAGATATCCAGATGTCTGAGTAGTGTTGAACACATAGATGCTATTCCCATTCATTGTTATGTCTGTCTGCATATTTCGGTCTCTTTCTCTCCTGTTTTTCTCATTTGATGAACTTGTGGTTCCCCCCTGCACTGCTGGGCTGGGCACAGCTCTGTGGCACTGCGCTTGAACACAAATGTGATTTATGTCAGTAATCAGATATGACCATATGGAGGATGCGTGCAAACTCAGTGTCCTTGTAATAAAGGTGGCTGCTGTGATCAGATACATATCTGTACATATGTACATACCAGGGCTGTGTCAGAGACTCATAATTGAAGTGCCTCTTCCTTGAAGTGGCTTGTACCTGCAGATGTGTAAGAAAATAAGCGACCTGGCTGGGTCAGACCAGTGGGTGGTCCTGTCTCTGGGGATGGCCCAAAGGATCTGCTTAAAGCACATGTGATACTTTGCCATAACCTTCAGTTGTACGTACCTGAATGTCTTCTGAGCTCTGCATGCTATCTTTTGCTTAATGATTCTTCCTAGACTTCTTGTCCAGTAAATGGTTTGTTTTCCCTGTGGATACATGTACATTTTTTTGCATCCTTGGTGCTCCCTGAGAGGCACTTCCCTTGGTAGTCTGTCTGTCACTTGAAGGCCAGTCACTTTGATTGATTTTGAATTTTCATTCTGCTGTTCTGAATGGTGCCCCTAGTGGTTTCCCTAGTTTTTGTATTTGAAGAGGAAGTTAGTTGTTGCTCCTTTCCAATTCTCTCTAAGCCACTGAGGATTTTGTGGATTGTTGCCGTATCTCTGTTACGTCTTCTCCAGACTGAAAAGTGCAAACGTGTGTCATACGTAGAATCTATTCCAGACCTTTGATCATCTTTCTTGCCATTCTCTGCATCTTTTCCAGTTCTACTCTGTCCTTTTGGGATGGAGACCAAAATTGTATGAGTGCTCTCGAAAGGAGCAATATCTGCAATAGCCACCCTAAGGCTTGGCATTTTGCTTGGACCTTTTATGCGTATAGATATTGTATGTGCTGTAGAGTGTGTTATTCAATATGATGCTTCATGAATTATACAAAGTGAAGACCAGAATTAGAGCATCAAAATCTATGTAAGCTGACTGTAATTAATTCTGACATAGTTCACTTATTCATGTCCAGGAATATAGTGTTAATCACTGAGTGCTTGTGACTGTTTTAGCATCTACTTATTGTACTTCAAAGAATATATTTTGCTGCAGGGACACAGAAAGTGTCCTCCTTTCTCTTTGTGCCTTGCTCAGGTACTCCCATTGCATTTGAATGACCAGTAAAAAAAACAGTTGGGAAACTGGCATTCTGCATACAGCCTGGACAGTCTTACGCCATGCTTGCCTGTTTTCCTCTAATTGAGTCTAAATCCTGTACACCTACCCAAGGGAAGAAGGAAAATAGAGACCTACTTGCTGCTGTTCATCTTTGCTTATTATCTGGTAGCAACCTATGCAGAGTCTGTTGGGGCATTAATGGAGAGCTGTTGAGAGGGAGAAGGTGAATCTGGCAATTAAAACCACAAATTGGGACTGAATATTTAATTTCCGCTTCTGGAGAATCTTTCTCTGTTATTTCGTCAGTTTATTCCTCTGGCTTTAAATGTCAGTCCCTAGAATAAGGATTAAAATAATTTACTTTTTTCATGCTTTGCTTGGTCTTACCTGTTGAACACTTTGAGTGAGAAGGTGTTGTCCCTGTTCACGCATTTCAAACTCCTAGCAAGTGTGGAGCCTCAGCCTTGGCTGAAAGTTTGCAGCTTTGCTGAAATACAAATGATAAGGCTGTCAGCTGGTTTGAAGAAAAGTCTCTGGGCAAGACAATATCTTGCCAGATTGCTGATGAGCAACATGTTCAGAACTGCGAGAGCATGTCACCTCTGCTACTTGAGGCGCATCTCAGAATGTAAGTATACATACATAAATAATACAGAAACCTACCTTGATCAACATCCAACTGTCAGCCTGGTCTTTGCTGCACCCTTTGTTTTGTCAAAAAATCCTGTCTTCCTGCAACCAGGCAGCATTCTTTGGGTGCTCTGGGAAAGACTTCAATAAGGTCACTCAGGGGTATATTGTGTTTGTCCCTGAAATCCCCTCTGCCCACACCCTCAGCATTGGTGGTGTGTGTTTCTGAAATGGAAGCAAACTTCCCCCTCTCCTCAGTCTGTCATGGCTGGCACACACCTCAGAGGTATGCAAGACAAACTGATAGATAAACTTGGATGAGATTGTCTGTCTTGTCATATTAATTACATGCTCTAACGTTAATTAAGTTTTTTAAAGGCAGGAAACTATGACAGCAGAGAAAGCAGAGAGAGCAAGTATTTAAGGGGAAAAAAGAATTTCACCAGTATGTTTGAACCTGTCTCACCCTCCTGCTCTTCGTTCACAAAGTAACTGATCCAGCTCACTGCTGCACCATCGTCTAGAGTATACGAACATGTGGGACGTTACTAAAGATTCCTCTCTCAGGAAGTCCTATAGCAAGACACATGTAAACTAAGCCCTTTGTTCCTGGATTTCAAGGTGAAAAGTAAGGAAAAACATTCCAAAAGGCACATCCTTTTGGGACCTTTTGCTCTGAGCCAGGACTCAGATTCTCTGGGGATAGACTGAGCTACAGATGAGAAGTCATCTTCCTTCTGCTCCTAAAGGGTGAAAGACTTCACTTTGAGTCTCTTCAGAGGAGCTTGAATGCTGAGTAGGCAGCTCTCACAATCAAATAATTAGCAAGAAGGCTTCAGGGAGGGCAGCAGGACAGCTGCTGGGCTGTTTTGAAAGGCAGGAAGCCTGTCTGGAAGAGTGAGCTGTTTGTGCTGAGAAACAGAGCTCAGCTTCTGAGTCTTGACAGTCAGGGAGTAGTAGTAGTAAACCAAACTGGACAAAACTGTTGAAGGACTTAATTTGAGGACAGACATATATTCCAGCTTGCAGTTAGGAAAACAACTGTAAACAGAGAAGTTGCTGTGGCAGCCTCTCCTAAGTATGACAAGTTTTGATTTGCAAAGGTTTAAAAAAAATAAATAAATAAAAAATCTTTTTTTCCCCTTGAATACTAATTGGTCTTTGGCAGTTTTGACCATTTTGAAGCATCCTCTTGAAAAGTTTGAGTACAATAAGCTACAGTGATACCATCGAGACATGAAAATCAGACAGGGCATGAATGCCAAGTGTTGTTAACCATCACCCTTCAGGGGAACTTGACTCAGGAATGAGTCTTCTCTGGGAAGTAGCGGTGGTTGTCCCTCAGCCGACAGCATCTTAACCCATGGTGTATTATGGCAGAGCACACTGCTCAGTCCATATCTTGTTGCCGGACCTGTGAAGCTGTGACCTTGATGTCACTGTGGCACCGGCTGAACCATACGTCTGCCATGGGTGACCCCGAGACTCTCTCCCTCGGAGTTACTGTTTGGAAGGCAGAAATCTGAGAAAAAAGCAGTTGTCTTTCCTGGTGTGTCTGCCGCAGGCTTTACAACTAATTTAGTTTGAGACTGTTCCTCTAAGGCTGGGAATGTTTCATTGGTTATCATGACCACATTAGCTACTTGTTTAAAGCAACTATTTGTTACTTTTTTTTCTCAAGAGGGAAAGAGGAAAAAAGCCCTGTCTGACCTGGGACGGCAGCGGTGACTTCTACGCAGTGCAAGTGCAACTGAGCCAAGTTTAAACAAACTAAATAACTGACAAATTTGATCAATGCAGAACTCATTGCAAGTTGTAAAATAAGCCTGGGAAGCCAGGTAAAGTACCCCATGAGACCTTCTGCTGGTGTGAGGGAGGAGACAGTGTGGGTGTGCCAGTAGCACAGTGCTGCTCCTGATGTGACTTGTGAGCATATCCTCAGTCAGCTGATGCCAGCTCTGTGTTCTCTTCTTGAGGCGCTCACAGGAAGGTGCTTTGGAATGTCACTTGCAGTGCCCTGGAAAGTATTTTCATCTTACATATATTGTTTTCCTTAAGTAGTTGCTGTTACCAACTCATGAAAGCAGTATTTAAAACCCCGCCCTGGGGTTTTGGTCCAATAAGCACTCAGTTCAAAACTATAAGATGTACAGGAATTTTCAGGTTATATGACCTTTGTAGACTTCTCCAAAAACTTTTTTTTTAATTGGTAAAAAGTTAAAACTTGGTGATGAATGAAAGTAATTAATATTCCATGAAATTTCGTACTGCACAGAAGCATTCAGAAAAAGAAAATGACAGTCAGTTTAACTTCTCTGTGACAAGACATAGCCACAACTAGAAAAAGAAACAGGAGAGGAATAAATATTTCCAATATCCTGCATTCTCAGTCTGAGGTAGAATTGTCTCTGCACCCCCTAAGATCTCTGTCAATTATATGATATAAGTACAATATTCAGAATAGCTGCTAGCCATTTCAAAGACTTTTCAAGACTGTCTCAAGTGCCAGCAGAAGACATGCCATTCAGACAGGCTCTTAAATCTGTAGTATTTGTTATTTCAAAATCTTCATGTATGCTTGGTACAATAAAGATAATTCTTCCACCTGACTAAGACTCCGTATGTGATATACCATCTCTTTAGCATTTCTGTGGAGACGTCCAACATGCTACTTGACTATGGAAATCTTTGGCAGTTTTGGAACTGCTTGAGGTGTCTGTGCAAGCAAGCAGTCCCCAGTCCCTAGGAAAAGCTCCTTTGTGTCTTGTAAGGAAAAGGGAGGATGATGAGGGTCTTGATTCTCTCTCATTAGTATAGATGCTACTTGTGTAAAAGGTTGCCCTGCACTAATGTGATAAATCCGCAAGTATTGATTTTGTAGAATCACAGACTTGTTGAAGCTGGAAGGGATCTTCTCTGGTGGCCGTCTAGTCCAACTCACCTGTTCAAGCAGGGCCACCTAGTGCAGGTTGCCCAGGACCATGTCCAGACAGCTTTTGAACATGGAGATTCCACAGCCTCTCTGTGCAACCTGTGCTAATTCTCAGTCACCTGCACTATCATGTGTTTCCTGACATTCGTAGGAAGCTTCCTGTGTTCTGGTTCATGTCCACTGAATCTTGTCCTGGCACTGGGCACCACTGACAAGAACCTGGCTCTATTCTGTCTGCACCTTCTCTTCAGGTATTTATACAAATTGATGAGATTCCCCGCCCCCCCCTGAGCTGCTGCTGCTTCCCCAGGCTGAACTCTATCATCTTTTTGGCCCTCGGTTGGGCTGTCTTCAGTAGCTCCATGTCTCTTGTAGTGGAAGCCCAGAGCTGGACCCAGCACTCCAGGTCTAACTAACCTCACTAGTGCTGAGCAGAGGGGAAGGATGACGTCCCTCAGCCTCCTGGCAATGCTTTGTCTAATGCAGCCCAGGATACCATTCCCCTTCTTTGTGGCAAGGTCATGTTGCTGGTTCATGTTCACCTTGGTGTCCACCAAGACCCCAGGTCCTTTTAGTGCCAAGCTGCTTTTCAGCCTAGTGGCATCTTTGTGACATGCTCAGTTGTGGGCTCGGAACTAAGGACACTGCATTCAGGAATTGAAGCAGCCTAGTTGCTGGTTAAGACACAGTTTTTGTGTATGTCCTGGAGCATAGGCAGTGGTACTTTGAATGAAATAGTAAGTGTAGGGCATTCCTGGGTATTTTTTGGTATGCCTACAAGAAGTGCGTTAGTACCTGGTAATTTAGTACCTGAAAAGGACTAAAATATAGTTCTTTGGAAGAATAGCTATGGCTGGAAGAGAAAAAATGTTTCCTTTGTCATTTTCTAATCAGAAATCAACCTGAAAATCAACCTGACCTGGAAGCATAAATTGAAGATAAACTTCTGTTAAGATAGTTTTGTCTTCGCAATTCAAGGTGAAGCAGAACTTTCTCATGCACATCAGCATTTCTCTGTATAATTTGCTAAGAAAGGGGCTGGATGACAAGTATGTAGTTGCTCCTGCCAGTCTTCCTCTTTGTTCCCAGTAAAATTCATCAACTTTGCTTCTAGGTAAGTCCTTTCAAGTCTCAGGAAGAGATGAAAACTTGTAGGATTTTCAGTCTCATCACCAGTCTTAATGAAACTGCGTAATCGAAAAGCTGTCATCTTTCTTCACTGATCTTGCTGACAGGAACTCACGTTGATCAGGTAGATTTTAATATTACCAGATCAATAAATGCTCCCATTCAGGATTTCTATATCATTCTATGGTACTTCAAGACAGCAACTAAACCATCTCTTGATTTTTTTCCCTTTGGTGCTTTTGATCATGAGTAGTTTGTATTGTGATTACACACGAACATGTTTGAGTGCTCAGTCACACACACATTGCAACCCTGCAGGCATACAAAGTATGCTGTGAAGCTTTTGTTATGGACACAGCTCTGATAACCTTGCTTGTTGTTTCACTTCAGTTTGCTTTTCCTGTACAAACATGATCCCATTGTAACCTGGGCAACTGAAGACACTGACGTATTAGTGCGATGGGACACAAACGTGAGGCTGCAGGTGGTCGGTATTATTCTGGCATTCTTGAATGAATCCAGTTCCCTATAGTCTTGGCACAGCAGCATGGGAGTATAGCACATTACCAATTTTTTAATGCAAAGCTGGTCAAAATAGAAGCAATGTCTTCAACAAACTTGCAGGCAGTAGAACTAAGTCTGTATTTGCTTTCGCTGTGGATAGTTTGTAGTGGTCTGGTGTGGTTCCAATTTCACCTGATTCGTGTGCATCCACTTACCTTTTCTTAGCCGCTCTTGATGATACGTGCCATAGCTGCAGTCTGCATTTGTTTGTAGTGTTGAAAAGTTTTTTTTTTTTTTGCATGTGTTACCTAATTTAATTTCTGCAGTTTAAATCGGATCAAGTTCTCATCCAAATCCATCCATTCCAACCTTTATCCAGCAGCCTGAGATCTCCTTTCTCCATGTCTCTCTCTGTGACTGGCTCATGTCAGTCACTTGAAACACCAGTTGTGTCCTCTTCCACTGTGCTGCATTTGCCTCTCTCTGGGCAGTGTCTCAGCCTCTGTGTTCAGCACAGTGCTTGTTTGATCAGTGTCTTTTTCTTTGTTTCAGGTGAAATGCTTGTTCTCTGGGCTCAGGCTTGTACCAGCCATTTCCATTGGGTGGGCGATGAACTGATACCACCTTTGCTGGCCCCTTCTGTTCCCAAAAAACCAAGTGCTTGGACTGGAGTCAGGCCTTGGTGGATGCTGTTCATTCCTCGGTGTGTGTTCATGGTGTCCAGGAGGTCATTCTGAGTGGGCACAACCCCCCTTTTTGGCTTTAAGACACATGGCTCTGCAAGCTTTTTTAATCTGAGTACAGCTTGAGAATTGCTCTTGGCTGACATGAGCACCGGCAGATTGCTTCAGACAGAAGTGACTGGAGGTGCACGGGATGGGAGCACGGGGCTTTGCTGCACTGCCAGAATGCCTATACTCTCTCTCTCTCTCTCTCTCTCTTTTTTTTTTCCTAATTTAATTTCCATGTATGTACTTTTTGCATGTTTGTGTTTTTGTTCTTGAGGGGAAAAAATCTACCTTCTGCAGTACAAGGAGGCTTCTCCTCTATTTCTTACCTCCTGTATTCCAGGAATATGCAACTAAGTCACCACCAGGCAGAAGTCACCGCCAGGCAGGCACCCAGTGCTCTGAGCCACCCAGGCAGCCGGGGCAGTGCTGCCTGCGGGAGCTACTGCTCTTCACACAAGTGTTTTGGATGGTGCCTAACCAGAATGAGACAACCAGACTGGCCAACCGTCTTTTCCACTCTACTTTTGACAGCTAACGTGGTTTTAACACTGATTGTGATACAGCCTGTAGAAGATAAGAATGTGTAATTTCTGGGGAGGGTGGCTGTAGTTCTGGTGATTTCCTAGCAATGAAGCATTGCATGAAGTGCATTATACTCTATAGAAACAAGTCATACCAAGCATTCAGTTGTCCTTTACTGGAGTTAAAATGTTCAAAAATGTGAAATTTTAGATCAATCCGTGGCTAAGCCATTTATCACCATATACTAGATACATACTATGACAAAAGATGAAATCCTTCTATATATCATCTCTGTGGGAATCCATTTCTTCTCCCCAGCAAATCTGTCATGAGCAAGTTGATTCACAGATCTCAGGAGAGAGTTTCATAAACATGTTACCCTCCTATGATTGTTTAGCTTAACAGAGATATGTCTTACAATTTTCTGCATTTAACTTAACTGCAAGATATAAATCAACAACCCCCCCCACACACACCTTCTTAAATCTATTTTCTTTTTCTCTTGCTCAGATCATACCTCAAAATGTGGTATGAAATGTTCTCTGACCCATGCAGAGTTGTCATAAACTGCAAGGGTCTTTTTTCAATCTTACTGTGCATGGTTGTATCTCACTGTGCCATCAGCGTTTTTGAGAGCCAGGCAGTTTTTGAGACTTTGATTCATTTAGGTTCAGGCATCTGAATTGTAATGTCAGGTCTGATCTTGTTGGTTAGATTTCTCTGCTGGTAAATGGAGTGGAGGAAAGGTACGTATTGGTGTTACTCTTCCATTGCTCTCAATGACTAATTCAGACTTGCTGCTGAAATGGCTGAAATTAATCAAGGTGAAATCTATCCTTCCTGTCAAATGCAGGTTGCTGTTTGTGTTTTATTGGATTCAAGGGATGCTCTCTGGGCTTTTGTTTCTCATTTAAGCTTGTCAGTTACAATGATTCTTTTCTTTTTCCAGGGTGACTGTTGGATCTGTATGGAGCTCATGTCTACCTCGTTTGATAAGTTTTACAAATATGTATATAGTGTATTAGATGATGTTATTCCAGAAGAAATCCTAGGAAAAATCACTTTAGCTGTGAGTATTTTGTTAAACTTTTTTTTTTTTAAAGCTGATTTGAAATATTCAGATCTCTCTTACTTGCTTGTAAAAAAACAAAAACAAAAACAAAAAAACTGCTTGATATGTATGCAGTACAACTTCTGCTGTTATATCGTATCACAGTTTTAACGAACCTTGAGAGTATTCTAATTTTAGCATGACATAACGCATGATAGAGAAGCAAGTCCTGGCATCTGTAATCTGTATGCAGAGGCCCCAGAATTTCTATTCAGAGCCCCAGAAATTTGGGAAGGATTGTTTGCTGACTGTGGGCAGGAGGGGGCAGCTCTGTAGTGGGGCAGCTTGTGCCTCTGCTGCAGGCTCATAGCTTGTGGCACTGAAATGGCGTGGGGATGTCAGCAAAACCTTGTCAAATGACATGACTTGCCTTTCCAGACAGCCTTCCTGTAACAGCGGGAGGGCTAGGGCACTGACAGGTCCTGAGCACACCGTGAGCCCTGTGTTTGGGAGGGGCTGTCAAGGAGCTGCATCTGCATGTAGTCCTTTTGTTATCCTGCAATGCTGCTCAGCAGGACCATGGGTGGCAGGAGCCAGGTGCCAGACAGAGGTGGCTTTCCTGGAAGCTAGGTGCAGTTTATCTCATCCCAAGGATTTATCTAAAATCAATGAACTGTCTCCCCATCTCACGTTTGTAAAGGGAAAAAGGGGTTGAGCATAGCCAGGAGAGGTGAACCCCACTAAGCTTGTAGGAGTAGGTTTCTGGTCTAAGTTGCATGCACTCTCTCTGAAGTCAGTGGGAAGAGGTTAGTGTCTCTGTATAGGAGCCGGGTTCCTATCTCATGGCACTTCAGATGGTCAAGTGAAATGAGGTGAGTCTGATCCCAAGTATCTGAGCACACCCCTGCTCCATCGAGGCCGTTGTCTCCCCAAGGTCCTCTGGCATTGGATTGTTTCATGTTCTGTGTATGTATATTCCTCCAGTAGTGAAGCGAAGGAATTATTTTCTAAGTGAGGGTACCTTTAAGAAGCCCTTAAGAATTATACTTAGCTCTGCCAAAATGAACCCTTGGTTGTCTAAACACAAGGGTAAGTTTTGGCCCTGCAAAAAAAAAGTTTTTGGTCTTGGATTGTGGACAAAAGGGTGTTGAAAGGTATCCTGAAACTTCTGTCCTGCTGCTGCCCCTGAAACTCTGTCACGTCCATTGGATCTCTGGTAAACTGAGCCACTCCAGTCCAGAGAAATCTCTTGTGGCATTGAGCAAAGGCTCTTAAAATGCAGGTGGCTTCTTCAGCAGGTAGAGAACATGATTGTTGTTTTCTTCATCTTAACCTGGAAGTCCTGGTTCATTAAAAAATTTTATCACAGAGGCTGCCAAAGTTTTTAATTATGTAAATGCTTGAACACAGGGTTGTGTGAGCAGGAAGGAGTGTGCACATTGGAAAATGCAAGCAGGAAGGGGAAGATTTTCATTGCTAGACTTTGTCTTCCCACAACTTTGCAGAACTTAGCAGCTCAACATGAACATCCAATTGCCATCATGATTAAGACAATCTTTTGGCCATATATTTCAGTGTTTTATTCAATAGAAGTGAAATTAATTAATGTTGATCTTTCAGCTGTTTTCTTTTGTTGTGTTTTTTAATTATCTTATATACCAGGCTCTCTGAATATCTTTTCCACTTGATGGTGAGTGGGTGAATCAGAACAGCCTTATCTGCTGCTCCTTACGCCACTGACATGAGGAGCTGCTGCTCAGCCAGTGGAATGGGAACAGCAGAATAGGACATTTATTATTTACTGGAAGAGTACAGCGTAGGGCTTGAAATAAGTTCTTACTGAAGATAATTAATATCCGAAATTGCTTAACTTCATCTCTTGCTTCTGTCTTCCAACGTGTGATCTTTCAAGGTTACAAATGTTTTACTTAACCACTTCCCCTATTTTCTGTCACCTCTTTGCAGGAAAAAATATGAGAAAAATGTTTTAATCATCTATTTACAGCATTGATGTCTTTTCATATTTAATGTTTTTCCCCTCTTCTTGGAACTCCCAATAATTTAATAATCACAGGAATCTTATGACGCTTGCTTATTTCTGTATTTCTTTCCTAGACTGTGAAAGCACTAAACCACTTAAAAGAAAACTTGAAAATCATTCACAGAGGTAAGTTTGTATCTTTTCTTCTTGCCTACCAAAATAATTACAAGAATTTTAATCAGCCTTTGCATCAAGTCAAAATGTAACTTGCATGGGTACTGCCACAGGTGTGAGCATTGGAAAGCAAACAGATTCTGCACAGGTGGTGGCTGTTTCCCTGCTCCTCCAACCTATGTTTTTGCATACCAAGCAGTGGTCAGACTGTTGTAGTGGTATTTGAGGGTTGTTGGGTGTCTGCCTTTACCTCTGAGCCCACAACCTGTTTGGGGCAGGCTCCATCTCCTGCTGCTGCTGCTGATCGGAACCTGAGGTGATGAGCATGCCACGTTGTTTCCTGCCTGTCCCATGCCAAGGCCGTGCACAGCATTCGCTACTGGTGCTGATTCTGTGCAGCTGCTGCTTTTGAAATTGAAACATCAGGCCATGACTTAACAGTTTAAATTTCTTTCCCTTACAGATATCAAACCTTCCAATATTCTTCTGGACAGAAATGGAAATATTAAACTCTGTGACTTCGGCATTAGTGGACAGCTTGTAGACTCCATTGCCAAAACACGGGATGCAGGGTGCCGACCATACATGGCGGTGAGTGGGATGTGTGAGGTTGCTGGCATGCTCATATGCAGGTTACTATCCCCCTTCATCAAGCCTAGCACAGCATGACTGACCAAAGTACTAGCTTGGTTCAAATGGGGTAAACACTCTCTTACCAGAAGAAACCAAACTCTAGAGTAAGCGCTGTTGCTGGCAGTGTCAGCAAAAACATCCAGGCAGTGGCAAAGCAACCAAATTCCCTTTTATTTTTTTTTAGCTGGGTTCTTCTGCTGCTGCCAATGCTGCAGTTGCACTGGAACAGAGAGCATTTCTGTATCTTGCAGAGGCACCCATTCGTACTCCAAAAAACAGCACAGTACAGAGGGGAAGGCAGTGCAATTTGGGTGTGAGGATTTCTTAGTCTTCAAGAAATCCATTTATTATGGTAAGATTATATCATAGCAGTGATTGCAGAGTAAAATCTTTCAGAATTATAGTGATTTTTGAAATCCACTTTATTTCCAAAGCATGCCATAACTTAATTCCAGGAAAATGTAATTCTGGAGAGTAGCAGTAGCGGAACAGCAGCATGGAAATTGTTTGGTCTGAGCTATGGCTCCTGTGAGTCTGTCCTGCTTGCTTCCCTCCATCTCCCAGCGATAAAAACTGTGGTTGTGATTTTGAAAGCTGTCTGAGGATTCAAATACTTCTGTACATCTGGCTGTTTTGAAAATGCATTTTTGGGTTTCACCTGAGCTGAATTTTGAGGAGTGGCTTGTGTCTGAGCTGTTTATCTGCTGGTGCAAATATAACTATTTCCAGTGACTGTTTAACTCTGATTGCTCTACCTTATGTCTCAATATGCTAAAAAAAAATGCTATGTTTTCTGGAATTGAACTTTGGCAGCGGTAGTTAAGACAACTTAAAAGGTAGAGAGATTTTTATTTTTTATTTTATGGTGCACATCTGGTGTAGGTAACTGCTCTCCTATGGCTTTTCCTGGCACACCATGGTCAGATAAAACCCGTTTGCCCTGATTCTGATCTGTGCAAACAGAGTCAGAGCTCTTGAGCTTCGGTCTTTTCTGTTCACTGTCCTTGTAGTGAATCTAGTTACTCAGTATTCCAGCTGGATGGAAAAGTACCGATGCGTTCTGTTGTTGGAAACCACTGCTGTGGCACAACAAAGCATGTGCAAGTTCCAGAACTACCTAACTTGGTGACATGGGGCACTTTGTTTAAATAAAGACCTGGAGGGTCTGGAGAGAGGACAGGGGCGTCTCCTCTCTGAGTACTTTTGGCAACTGTATGGAGGTCTATGCAGAGAAGAGGATCAATTGGAGTTGCACAGTCAATTGTGTTCATGGGGAATATGATTCTAAGGGCAGAAGCAGAGAGTAGTGCTCCAGGATGGGACTGGAGCCAGTGCAGAGGCTGTGATAACCTGCTCTGAGGATGAGTATTCACCCCTCATCCTGTGGGCAGTTCTGGTAGCATTGCTTAATGGAGTTAGGAATGCTGTTGACTTTTCCCTATCCTCTGAGGTGTGCATCAGTTCTGTAAATACAGGTCTTGAAAACTTGTTCTCCCCTTTTCCCTCACAAATTCAGTGGACTATAATTGCAGGTATTAATATTCCCACTTTTTCTTAAAACCATGGGTAGGTGGTTAGTTTTGTATAGACTGTTGGTTTAGTCACTACATGACAATTACTAGTTTGTTTGTAAATAGCCGTGCTTCTTCATTTCCCTTGGGACTTCGGTGGGTGGTTGATAACATCTTAATTTTCCTCCTTGTCCATATGCACTGTGTTCTTTGTGCACCTCTGTCACCAGCTCCAGACTGGGTTGCACTTTTCAACAAGTAAAAATGTTTCAAGTCAGTTTGTGTTTGTAAGAGCCTTAGCATGGTATACAGTTTGTGGGATGAGCCAGCAGCTGGCACCTGGTGTGGGAGACTGCTGGCCTCTTCTCTTCTCTGCAGACACAGTGACTCCTCTCTAAGTACATGCGCATTTCCATGTACCAGGAAGCCTTGGAAATGGGGAGATGTCCCCAGCAGGCAGATGCAACTGCCAGTTCTCTTATCTACACCAGCAAAAACTGATGGCTGTAGTGGTGCTGGCTATACCTGGGAGTAAGTCAGGCCAGTCACGCTCCTTTCAAAGGGAAAGTAATTGGCTTTAGTGCAAAATAGGTAAAGGCTACTGTAGTACCACAGGGTAACTGCATTCAGACAAGACAGGTCTAATAATGGCTGCTGGATGATACTCTGTGATGATGAGTACGTTGCTCTGCAAGGGCTCCTTGGCACTTGCAGAGTAAGAATTACTTGCAGTAATTCTTGTAGTATGAGCACTTGCCCATCTAAGGAACCTGATAACACCATGCTCACTGGAGCCGGGTCTCCATGTAGGCATTTATAACAACATTGGATGTCTCCCAGTTTGGCTGGGAGCAGTCTGATCAGGCAGTAGGAGCCACATCCAGATACTAAGCAAATTCTTTGTGTTTTAACCAAAATTGTTAGAGCTGTCACAGAAAGCAGCATGTCAACCTTGGAGCTGCCAGTTCTGGAAAAATTGTTTTGCTTTTGACTTTAAATTCCATGTGACATTGCATTGAAATAACAAGCCTTGTGTTCTCTGAAAGAAAGAAAGACTGGAGCCTCCCTGTTGTCACAGGATAGCAGGACTGCCCCCAAGGACAGCTCAGGCTGTTTGTGTGGACAGCATGATGCTGAGTTCTCCCAAGACCCGTGCTGGTGCCAGCACTGTGGACTTGCTCTAGGTGAGGTTTCACAGTGCGGTCATGCCAGCCTTACAAGCTTTTACCAGCAGGGGAGAGGTGGCTTTTGGGTATTTCCTGGTCCTCCTGACTGCTGCTCCTGCTTCTCTTCTGCTACATTGCTCTTCTGAGCCATGGAGAGCCAGTTCAAGGATTAGTAGTTATAAAGCAGACCTTATAAGAAAGGAGACAGAATATTTCTTATGCAGTTGGTTTGTTGAGAAGATGCAGAGCCTGAATGGTGGCACAAAGGAGGATAGAGGAGGGTGTTTGTGGGAAAGCAGAGCCTGACTGCCCTGTCAGTGGTGAGCAGCTCTTGGTCAACTTCACTCTGCTGCAAGATCAGTCCCCTCTGGTCTGGTCCTTCAGCTTTGTTCCCAGAGCAGCAGCGCCTGAAGATTTTATCAAGTAGCCCTGCCTCCCTGGTGGGACCTGCATTATCTGCTAGTGCAGCTGATGGTTCTGATTTGGGCCGGAGGAGGAGACTTTAAGTGCCATGTTGAAGCTGACAGTCTGGGGCTTTTCACCTACTTTTCACCTTGATGTTCAAGAGATCCCAATTTTTGTGTCAGAGGGGAGTGATGAGACAAAACTGGAAGCAGCTATGGAGGTGAGGATCATGACAGTGGGTGGTCAGATGTCCTGCCCTGTCCTGCTTCTCTGGGACCTCTCTCAGGACAGAGACATGACTGTCTCATGAATGTCCTCTGTCCCTCAGGTCTTCTTCCCAGGTCTCCTGGAGCTGCCCTGTGCCAGCTGTGGCTGAGTGGTGGCACCCCGTGTTGCTTCTCCCACCCTTCCCAAGCTATTGAATTGAGGGCCGTGCACAGAGCTGCGTGGTAAGGGGTATACAGAGCAGCCTTCTTGGTGCTAATGCTTGTCCCAGCAACAGTGCTTCTGCTTGTCCCGCATGTGCATGGTTAGATGGTAAGCGCAAAACCCAAGCGCTGCGGTGCCACTGCAGAGCAGCACACAGGATGTGCTGCTGTCCTCACTCTCCTGTGGGAAAGGTGGGCGTCACTGCTGGGGCTGGCCTCTGTGTCCAGGAGGGCCTGCGTCCCCACCTTTGGATGGATCGTACAGAGTTTGGCCATGCACAGAAAACGAAGAATTCCTGAGACAGGCAACAAAGCTGTCTCTGTGCCACGCTCCCTGAGCCTCCCTGTGGATGTGGAAGGAGAAGCTGTGGGGATGGAGCAGCTTGGGGCAGAACCTGTTCACCTGGGCAGAGCTCAAGCAGAAGCCTGCATTTCAGCTTTTCATTCCTGACCCAGTGCCAAGGTTTTCATCGGGCTTGGTCATTCATTTAACTGAACAGGCAGCCTGTTGGTTTGACTTCATGCAGCTAAAGTCCTTTTGGATGCTCGAACTGTGCTGTGTGTTGTTTTTTTTTTTTTTTTTTTTTTAATCTGAAACTCGGCACCCAGCCACAATTTTTATGACTGAGAAAGCAGATTTGAAGGGAAACTGTGAGACATGTGGCACCGTCCCTCTGCACACAGCACAGGCTGGTTCCACACTGCTCTAAGCGTAGCAAATGCCTGGGAAGATGCCTAAGCTCTGAGCGCAGCTCTCTGAGCTCATGTGCTGCTGATGTCACCCACATCCTTCAGTGGTTTTGGCTGAGAACATGCCTCTGCTTACTCATTCATAAGCTAAAATTGTCCGTGAGGTTCACCCAGTGTGGGACTTCTCCTGTCCAAACTTAGCTCCTTACATCATGCGGTGCAGAGCCTGTGTGGAGCAGCCTCCACTGCGGAACTGAGCCCACGTTCTTTATCCTCAGATAAAAGACAGAGCTTTATTCTCTGTCCTGCAAGGGTTACAGCTTGAAGGACTTCCCACCTCGACCCTTCAGCTGCTCATCTGCACAGGCAATTGGTTTACCCATGTTAATACCTGGGTAAATGTGCTAGCACCTGTGTAAGCAAATCAGTTGGCCAGGATGTGAGTTTCATGGAGGAGAATATTGAAAAGGAAAAGGTAATTTTGGCTATCAGGATTTACATGGAAAGTGCTTAAAAAACAGGTTTGGGAGATCTTTGCCCTTGGAAGGCATCAGAGGTTGCTGAGTGGAGCTTGTGTCATCAAGCCAAGAGGAGGCAGGAGACAGTCTGATCCATGTTCCTGGCTGGTGAGCACAGCTGGAAACAGCGGACAGCTTCTGCTCTGCGTAGGGCATGGCTGGCTGGGCTGGCCCCAGAGTAGCTCCCTACTGTCTTGTTTAGCCATAGGAAAGGCTGATTCAAAGCCACACATAGGAAGACACGATCAGTGGAGCAGTGAAGCTGCAGAGAGGTATGGGTCTGGCTCCTCAGGGTGGGGTCGGGCGTGGGCAGGGGCAGCGAAGGGAGAAAGAAGGATTACACAGCTCCCAGCTCTGTAGGTGTGCTTCTCTCATTGTCCCTGAGCTGTTTGGTTCTTGCTGCTTGTGTGGTTGAGGCTGGCAAGGCGCCCTATTCAGGAGTGCCATGGGGATAGTGCAGGAAGTCTCTCCACTCCAGTGCTGATCCTCTTCCTACTGAGAGCACGGCACTAGCTGAGGGGCTGTGAGATGTGGTTGAGAGCACCAGGCTACCCCAGAGATTCCCTTGGCACTGAGGTCTGGGCATAGCCAAGTCCAGCCATCACTTTCTCCACCTGTTCCCTGCTGCAGTGTCACCCTGGGCAGTGGAGCAGGCAGGACACAAGGGCAGTGTGTCCTCCGGGGTGTTGCTGGAGCTGGGCACACAGCCTCCACCCTGCATGTCTGCAGTGCTTTGAGCCCTCAGAGGCTGACCATTCTTCAGTGTTGTCTCTGAAAAATGGCACATGGAGAGGCAAGCAGGGCTTGGCATTGCTTCCCGGAGCGTGCAGTTCAGCTGGGCATTGACAGGGTTGGGCACATGGACCAGGGTTGGAGGGTCCCAGCTCCTGGAGCTGTGGCAGGCCATGGCCTTCAGTTCAATTTTTGACTGAGGTATATATTTCATTCTGTCTTGTCGTAGGTTTTAGGCCATTTTTCTGAGATTGCTTTCAATCTGAAATAGTAGCTTGAATCTTATGAAGTCCTCCATGTCTTGGCTGCACAGAGAGGGGGCACAAGTCCATTTGTGACACTGGCATCAGCCTGCAATGTTCCTCTAAGTCTGTTCATTTAGTACCAGACACTCCAGAACTTGTGGAGTGCAAAAGCTCCTGATTTCCCATAGTATGAGAAGGATCAAGGTTAGAGCTAGTGGTGAGGGCGCTGCTCTCCAGGTGGAAATTTTCATGGATAGTGAGAGCAGAAGTTGAGCTGACTGAATGCAGATGGGGAATCCTCTCGATCCTGCACTCACACCAACAGGTTCTGGTTGAATGGAGGAGATCTTTTAGAGAGACAAACTAGATCGTAAGGCTCAAGTTGGTCGTGACTCCAGTCTGAGTAACCACACAATGCTGATGACCATCTGCATTTTGTTGAACTTGATTTCTGGTTCAAATGTCCGTAACTTCATCTCTGAACACTACCTCTTGTCTCCCTCTTCTACTGCTTAAAGTGTCCTCCAGGATCAGAAGTCTTCCCGTTGCTTTCTGCTGGACTCCTCTTCTTTCCTGCATATGCTCAAAGGTAAATCATTGAGACCGGAAAAGTAACAGCTCATGGCAATTCAGCCTTAATTACTTCAAGGATTTCTAAAACATCCCCACCAAAATAGCAGTCCCTCAGTGATATTCTGTGATGAAATTACTTAGCCGCACTGAAACAGTACTTTACAGCCCTCCAGAACTGCTGCCTCTCCAGAGCTTAACTCTGTGAATCCAGTGAAGTTCTTATAAGCAGTGGAGGGGATGGCATTGAAGAGTTGCATCAAGCTCTGGGATACTTAGCTGTGGACTTCCAGAACAACACCAGATGAAGAAGCCCTCCAAAGTTTCTGTCCTGCTTTAAAGATGCCTTTTCAGGTGTCAGAGAATCCATAGTGCACTTGAAGTGGTCCTGGTCATTAATTACACTCCTAATATAGTATTTTTAATGACCAAGCCTTGTTTTAATGGATGGGCATGGTCTTTTGTTTCTACTTTGAAGAATTTATGAATGTTTTTCTTGCCACGGCCTCTTTCTCCAGCAGGTACTTTCTGACTGATGAAATCACCTCTTAAGCTGTTCTTTGAGGAGATTAAGAGACTGAGCAGTTTATGTCTTTAAGGCAGATTGGATTGTAGTTAATGTCTATGCTATAAGCCCTCCAAGTTTTTTGCATCCATTTACAAATGTAGACCTTGAAGTCAAACAAAATTCCAGCAGTTGTCCCCTTACTGGAGTATACAATGAGAGCAGGTGTTCCTAGTGCATCACTCAGCTGCATGCCTTTAATCATGATACTACTCTGGGATTTCATACTCCCTGTTTTTCTAGGATCATGTCTGTCACTCCAGAGTGCTGTTTTTTCTGTTTCTGGTTGAATGAGTCAGCATCCAGTCAGAGCCCAACTTACCAAGCAGCTCAGCTCGCACTTGTTCTTCAGGAGCACTTACTTATCACACAATATTTTAATGATTTAACAATGTTAATTATGTATTTTCTGCAATATCATCAGCCGTAGGCCAAGGAAAAATACCTTTGAGGTCCCATTATAAGTGCTGTATTTCCCACTGAATAGGGTCCCCTTAAACTCTTGGACACTTATCAGTTAAGCCATTTACTAATGCAAATTATTGAAGCTTGTTTAGCAGCTGTCCAGCTAATGCGCTGTTCTAATCCAAGTTTATGACAGCCACGTTTACCTTTTTTAACAAGATAATGGTCATAAATAATATACTGTGTGAAGCCCAATAAGGTCTCACTGGGCTCATAAACATTCCTGCCAATTTTTCTGTGTCCAGTGAGTGTCCCCTGTGCACCAGTCCCTTGCTGTCCTGGGATCTTCCTGCTACTGAGATCGAGGAATTCAAACTCCTGTTAGAAAAGCCAACTGGGAGGAGATGGTAATCCCATGCGAACGGAAACCAGCGTCTCCACCTGGAAAATGTTGCTGGAGAAGTTTTTAAATGAAACATTCTCTCAGAGTAAATATGTAAAGGAAATAGGAGGGGAGGAAAGGCTGTTCTCTAGAAACATGATCTCTGCTGATAATCTCTCTGCAGCCACAGGGTTCATGGCTGACCTGGGCGAGGGGGAGGGAAAGGAAATCAAAGAACAGAGGGGATTTGGAAAGGAATGTCTGAAATAAAAAGTTAAAGCATGGATAAATATTTTGGCTGAAGTATTTTTTGACAATTGAAGTATTTTTCGACAATTATAATACTCTTACCTGCTATGTAGTTTTTTTTTTTTTCATCAAGAAACGTAGAAAGGTTTACCCAGAGCTTAGTTTTCCTACTGGGATCCTAGAGATAAACTGAGGAGCAGGAAGAAGCTGCTTGTCCATAGCCATGCAGCGATGAAGGCAGAAGAAGAAGGCCTCTTCTCTGCTCCCCTATCAGCTGTTCCACCCATCACTGTCATGTTGCCTTTGCTCTGGTATCTCACACTCTGCCTGAGGAGCCCTGTCTTCTGCTGCATCCTGACTAGGCTGCTGTGTAGAATGTTGCATGGACCCCTGTAATGCTCGGCTCTGTGATACAGATCCAGAGAAAACAAAGGGTTAATTGTTTTTTCATCAGTCACCTAGTGCTGGGGAGGAGGGGTATAACCTCTGAAAAATTCAACTGAGTTGCCTCGCTGCTTGTGTGGATGACTCACATCTGTGTTCTTAGACCAAGGCTTTCGCAGCACTGAGGTCACCTTCTGGGAGCTCCTGCATGCCTATGAGGAGATCCAGGAAGCTTATTAGGCTTTACTAGACATAAAAATGGAGATCCAAATGAAATCAGACACCTCAGCTCTTTAGCAGCCAGAATTAGGTGTCACCTAAGGGAGAGCCCCCTAAACTTCCTGCAGAGCAGTAACATGGCCAGGAGGAGTGGCTCAAAGTCTGTCTTTCTGGAGCTCTAGCACTTTCCCTAGGTCTGTGTCTGGTCTGCTCAGGAATCAGTGCAGCGAGTTCCCACGAGGACAGTCACTTCACAGAGCAGGTGTGCTTCTCTCCTAGGAGGTGGTGGTCATGGTGGTGAGCTGTTGGTGAGCATCTCCCAGGGAGATGGGACATCAGGTTCCTCCTAGCCTTATAGGCTCTGATCTCCCAGCCCAGTCTGTAGAGAGGGCAGGGAAGGGGCTTCCAAATGTTTTATTCCTTTCCATGGAGGAAGTCTCAGTGAGCAGATAGGGGGCAGCTGCGTGCAGGAGAGGCAGGTCTGCGAGCCCAGCAAGTCAGTGCCTCCTTGCCAGCCCTGCTTTGAGCCCACTGCTTGCTTCCTTGCTTGGGTTGTAGTGTTACACTGCTGCTGGCCCTCACACCATGCTCCAGTTGAGTGTGCAAGAGGCCCATGCAGGGGTTAGCCCTGAAGGAAGAGCAAGTTGCTCTTCACTGTAGGAATATTCATGAAAAATACAGCAATCTGAAAAAATCTGAAAAGTGACAGCATTTTCCTTTACTGAATAGCAGAAGAATTTCCCAAACTAGTTATTTATGGTCCTGAAGATGCTTTCCATTGCTATTGCACAACACTACGGGCAGCTGTTCAGAAATGTTGCTCCCCTATTTGCTGTGGCTTCTGCTTGGAGTTGGCCCTGAGAGCCGAGTTGCCTGGGCAGCGAGAAATGCTCCTGTCTGCGAGCACTTGCTGAGCTCCTTGTGGGGCACTGCCATCTAAATGAAATGTCATCTAAATGAAAAAGCCATGATAATGGAGTCATCACCATAGGGAAAATAGCATTTTTGTCTTGAGAGTTGCTGAAATCAATATATATATTTGATGTATTGGTTAACGCTGCAACAGATTAGGGAGTTTATGGCTCTTGTGTGCAAGACTCACATCCAGTCCCTTTCAGAGCACTGGAGGTCTTTTAACTCTCATTGGCCTGGGTTGTAACTCACTGTATGATTTGCAGCTGAATTTAGCACAGATAACTCTGAAGCTGCAGCCAGCACAATCCTGTTTCCAGATGTGCAGTGCTTTACCTTGCTCCCATCATCAACCAAAGCCAGGGGAAGTCCCTGGACTTCATTTCCTTTTTTTTTTTTTTTTTTTTTTCCATCGTGTGCTCTATGTTTGTGAGGAGATCATTTGATCATTTCCAATGGAGGCTGGCAGCTTCCAGCTTGCATCCATCTATTTCTGTGGTTGAAGGGGAGGGAACATTTATATCCTCTAGATTTTCTTCTACTTAGTGTATTGTAAAATTTGACCTCCTTCTGGTAGTTATTCACTCCTTGTAACTTTTTATTTTCTTTGCTTCAGGGGCACGTTGGCTTAAGAAGCAAGTAAGAGTATGTTCCATTCAGTTTAGTAACGTGCAGGCGGTTTTGAATTGGCATTGCATTGCGGGTAAAATTCCTTGGTTATATAACCAGTGAAAATCTAGTTCTGAGCTTCAAGAATTGTGTTTTCGTAGACATAATACTTTGCTCATCAGCGACATGGAACAGCTGAAGACTTTGGCGAGTTGTATGTGTATTTATTCTTGTCAAACCCCACATTACATGTATTTGCTTAGCTGGGGACTTGGAAGTGAGGGGAGGATCACTGCTTCCCACTTCTGCTCTTCAGTCTAGTTGTTGATGCTTATGCAGACACTGAAATGAAGGGAAAATCTATGTCGGTCCGTGCCCTTGTTTGATGCGTTCATGCCCTGCTTCTTCATACCATCAGCACATCCAGTGGTTGACTGGATGTCAACTCAGCCATTTCCTTTCCTCACTTGCACTTGATGTTAGAAGGATATCCATGAAGAGCTGGATTTGTCTGCAGTTCTTGTTCTGGGTCCCTGGAGTGTGACATACTCACTCTCCCTTTTTTGGTGTTAATTGCTCCCATGTTGTCTACATGGAAAATTCCCAGGATTCTTTTTGCTCTGTATTTAGACAGGATTTTTTCTAGTCCATCCTGCTTTCCCTTTAACAGTGCCACTGCTTTCTAGGGCCAAGTCCCTGTTGCTCCCTCCATTTGTACTCTGCTTGGTCATGGTAACAGGCTGCCTCTGCGTGGGTGCTTCAGACTCAAAGCTGTCCTCTACACAGCCAAGAGGTGCCCTGCAGTGTCCCAAACATGTCCAGCCTGATGAAAGACTGTCACAAGTGCCACCTATCTGACCAGTCCCTGTAATGCACACCCTTTTGCTACTTGACCCCCAACCCAGAATATCTGCTCTCCATGCAGTCCTGTAATTCTTTGTGCTACACAAACTGTGAATTGTTAATTCAATTTGCGAATCGCTCTTGGTCTCCCACATGCTGCTGCACCACATTCTCTATTCATCAGTGGTATAGGAGTCCCATCACTGGCCAACGTCATTTTATGTGGCCCTGCATAATGGCAGTGGGACCCCAGCTGGTCCCACTGCCATTCCTGCATGGCAACATCTATCATACGGGTTGAGTATTAGGGCACCATGGAGGTGTGTTTGACACTTAAGAAGCAGTCTCTTATCACAAGGTTCACATGAAATGGCTCTGATGTGCATGGTGTGAATGCATGTGCCTGCTGGGGAATCCATCTTCTGTTGCCAAAATGCATATGGCCTGGCATAGCTAGCTGCCATGCCCCTGAAGAGCTGCCTCACTGTGGAGCAGTGGTCCGTAGTAGCCTGCAGTGCAGCTAGCACTGATACCGTGTCTGAAGAACAGGGAAGGGACAGTTTTAGCTGCTTCACAGCCTGTCTTCCTGCCTGCTGCAAGAACCCAGAAGGCTGGAGAAGCGTGCCACCACGATCCATTAGGAGGGAATGGATGCAAGGAGAGCTTTGTGCTGAGGTAAAGCAGGACTAGCGTCATGGGGCTGCAGACACAGCAGTATGGCAACAGGCATGTGGTTGGGCTGGGACATGGTTTCTCATAGCTGATGGAGTCAGGCTGTTCTTTTGTGTTCCCTGAGAGCAGTCATGCTGGAGAGCAGGCTGTCAGCAGACAAAGATGTTGGGGGTGTTGCAGGTCCATCATGTTGACTGCCTACATTGAGACTGTTGTGGTTTAACCCAGCCGGCAGCTAAACACCACACAGCCGTTCGCTCACCCTCCCCCCTCTCTCTCTGGGATGGGGGAGAGAAATGGGAAAGTGAAGCACGTGAGTTGAGATAAAGACAGTTTATTAAGACAGAAAAAATAATAACAACAACAATAATAATAACAATAATGATGATAATAGTACCAGTAATAATAATGTGTACAAAACAAGTGATGCACAATGCAATTGCTCACCACCTGCTGACCGATGCCCAGCCTAATCCCGAGCAGCCAGCCTCCACACCCCGGCTAGCCACCCCTATATATTGTTTAGCATGACATCAGATGGTATGGAATACCCCTTTGGCCAGTTTGGGTCAGCTGTCCTGGGTCTGTCCCCTCCCAGCTCTTGCTGCACCCCCAGCCTGCCCGTTGGCAGGACAGAGCGAGAAGCTGAGATGTCCTTGGCTTGGTGTAAGCACTGCTCTGCAACAATTAAAACATCGGGGTGTTATCAGCACTCTTCTCATCCTAATCCAAAACATAGCATTCTACCAGCTACTAGGAAGAAAATTAACTCTGTCCTAACTGAAACCAGGACAGAGACAGGGAAGGATAGACACAGCATCATCCGTGGGAGTGATTTATGAGAGAGTCACCAGAAGCTCCTTCCAGAAGGTTTCTGCCATGCCACATCTAATGCTGGCCTGTTGTTGATGCTGCATTCTTCCGTCTACCTTCCTCCTAGCACTTTCCATTTGCTGTGTTTCTCGTGAATGTTTTGGAGTGCTGACAGAAATAAATCACAGAGAACACTGAATTGGTTAGACCCATTAGATGACATTACTTTCACATACTACTTTTGAGCTGAGTAGAAATCTGAGTTCCTCTTGTCCTTAAGCCTGAGTCTGAGCCAATGCTCTAAACCCTCCCTGGCTCTTCCTTCAGATGTTTTACTTCTATCTGATATGTCCAGTAGCTTCCTGAAATATCCAAGAGCATCCAAACCCTGAATGTTCACTGCTTGTCAACCCTTCCCCGGCAGGGGCTGGGAACACATTTTCCATTCAAATCCTTGCCCCTTCTGTTTTCAAATAAATCCATTCCCCACTGTCTTGGCTTCAAAATGTTGGATAAATTTTCATTTCATTTCTGTTCCCCATTTGTATAAGAAAGGGATGCTTATAATTAATTGATTCTATTAATTCTGTATCAGCTGATTTAGTAGTCTGTTGATATGGTGGAACCAATATGAAACAACTGCACTCAACCAGCAAAGGTAGAATGCTGGGTTGTGAGCAGTTAGGTGTATGGATTTACTTGCAATATAAATAGGATTGACTTTGACTGAACTTGAAGGTGAACATATGAAGGACTGATGGTAGGTTTAAGAGAACTTCATTTGACCAATTTTATTAATTTGCATCCCCTCCCACCAGAATTACTGAAAAGTCCATCCCACGTTTCCTCATGAATGGGAAGACCTAATAAATGAGGTTAAGACAAACAGAAACATAACTAAAGGATAAGAAAGGAAAGGAAACTAGAGACCTGGGAGGGTGGGAAAGACATCATGTTTAGAGCATTGCCAAAGCCAGCCTATTTCAAGGTGGATATTGCAACTGGAGGTAAGGATGAAATAGCACATTAGTGGCATTGGGAAGGTACTCTATACCCAGTCACAGTAGAAACAGACAGGTTGTAGGCACAAACACATGTAGAGCCACTCTAGCTTGCTGGAAGTTAGCTCTCCTTTCTCTGTGTGGGTATGTGTGGGTGGTGGTATAGCCATGTTTTGCTGCTGGAGAAGATCCTTGTAACTGAGGAAATGGGAAAGGTTTGGAGGCAGTCAAAGCTGGGGCAGCTGTGTGTAATGTGGGCTGCAAAGAGGAGAGCTGGCAGCATGATAGAGCAAACAGAAATACCCTGTGGGGTTGGGGGTCGGAAGGTATTGTGGGGTTGTGGTAGTCTTCTCACACATGCAGTGATCCACTGGAAGGTTGAGGGTGCACTAAGGGATTTTGTGGATTTCATAGCACTCTTCAGCATGCATCTGCTGCGAAAATGTATTAAAAAGTAGCTTGCAAAGCAACCAGGGCTTTCATAGTATTTCATTCAGCTGATAATTTATTATTTTATTGTGATTCAGGTCTCTTTATCATTGTTACAGTTAAAACTGAAAGAGATCATGTCTTTTTTTTTTTTTGGCATTTTTAATAAAATAAGGGAGAATTGACTTACAAAGATGACAAGCAAAGCATAAAATGCTGGTTCTGCTCTCTGGATAAGTCACTCCTGGGTGACTTAGCACACCCATGTCTAATTTGATATCATTTTCTATGGGAAGACTTTCTGGATGTCTGAAGACTTGGTAAAGATATCTTAATTGCCTTCAAGGGATACCCAAAAACTCATAAAGAAGAACTGTTATTAAAATGCATTGTTTTAAATCTCAGTTCCCTGGGCTCATGGATGAGAAGATGTTTTTTCCAGTTACTATGATTCCCTAGGGATGACTTTGCTGTAAAACAGAGAAAGCAAGACTTTACATTTTAAAGGGATACTGAGGTTAAACAACACTAAACAAATAGTAACAATTATTCAAGCCATGTGCAGAAAAGAAAGAAAACTAAAAAGAATTTGACTGTGCTGAATTGCAGTTTGAGACAAACTTTTACACTGTATCTCCATAAAATCCGTGTTTAATTCCATAAGATGTTTCTCTGCTGGGGTTGAAAGTGATAAAAAGTTTGCTTCTATACTTGTGTCAAACTCTGCGTAGTTGGACAAACTTAGAATTTTTTCCAAGTTTGCAGATGCTTCTCATTCCTTCCTATGTGGCACAGTGTTTGACTGGTGATTCTTTCTGTTTCAGCCGGAAAGGATAGATCCCAGTGCCTCTAGGCAAGGTTACGATGTCCGCTCAGATGTCTGGAGCTTGGGAATTACATTGGTAAGTGAGCGGGGTTTAAGCCCTCTGATGCATGGTAGTTTCCTGTTGGGTAGCCTTAGTGTGCTTTGTGATGTGATGGAGTTAGTTGGTGTCAAACATGCTTGAAGCAAAGCCCGTCTATGCTGCAGTGAAGCATTTGTATTTTGTGATTGAAGTGGGATCCTCCTGGCTCAGAAAGAATACAAATCCGTTCAAGGCAGATGGCTGTCCTGAACCCCTGAGGATACGTTTAGATGCAGCTATGTTTTGCAGAGACAGATGTGAGTGAGGAAGAGGTGTTGGATTGTAAATTAATTTTGTCTTCAAAATCTTGTATGAGAAGGGATGGTGAGTATTGAGCATCTAACCTATGTAAATAAGCCTCTTACAGCCCTGGTGTCTGGTATTATTCGTCTGTGCAGAAAATTTCAGTTAATCCTGGATCCCAGTTGCTTATTCCTCTCTGGCCAACCACAAAGCTGCTGGATATACACACTGATAATTTGAAATGATCTTCTCTTCTCAATGTGGTGAAGCAGAAGAGAAAGCCGAAGCAGTGAGTCAGTAGTTTCTATGAAAGGGCTGTCTTCCCTGCTGCCATTTTAAAATGCTTGATTTCTTAGTATCCATTTTCTGTAGTGGTTGTTAAGAAGCTTGGGAAGGAACTGGAGGATTTTACTTTACTACTTTAAAAATCTTAATAAGAGCATTGGTTCATTTTATAGACAGTGGAAGAGGCATGAGTTTGGCATACCTGAATTAAATCTGGAGACACTCCTAAAGTAGTTAGCAAAACTAGTGTTGAGTGTAATGTTCCCTGCCCTTTTCTCGCTGAACTTCCTGTAGCAGATGGCATGAAGAATATCGTCTTAGTCTAACTTTGGGTTTTCAGGGTCCTTGTGGAGATTTTCTTCCACTACCTGAACTTACCTCTGTGTAACCTATCCTGTGCTGTTTCTGTCTTTTTGCAGTATGAGCTTGCCACAGGGCGATTCCCCTACCCCAAGTGGAACAGTGTGTTTGACCAGTTGACACAAGTAGTAAAAGGAGACCCACCACAGCTGAGTAACTCAGAGGAAAGGGAATTCTCCCCAAGTTTCATCAACTTCGTCAACTTGTGGTAAGTGTTCGCTGCCTGAAGCGCTTGGAGTTCACTTGTTTTGTCGTTGCTAGGTATTTAGCATGTAGCATGCCAAGCACTTTTTAGATTAGATTCACGTTCCTGCAGCAACGTGAGGGTGAGGACTGTTCACATTTCACTTCTTTGGAAGGTGATGGGAGGTTTGTGAGTCTGAGTAGGGTCTGAATGGCAGACTATTGGATGTTGCTCTTCAGGGAAAGAATAAGAAAAAAACCTATGAGAGTCTGTGTTCAGGAAACCCATGATAAGACCCTTGGTGGGAGGTTTGCGTGACTGGAAAAAAGGGCCTGGCCTGTGCAGCCTGTTCATTAGTTAGCTATGACACAGCCCTTGGACAGACCTCCTTTTTGTTTCATATTCTTCAGGAAGAAGCCTGAGAAACCTAGCAGTATTGTCTTGTGGTTGAGCTGAGGATCTGTACTTTTCCTACCTTCTGCATAGCAAGGCCAGGAGCCTTCCTGCCTGGGAGGACAAGGCTCTACTCAGCAGAGTGGCTGTCAGAACCTGTAGCAGGTGGCTTGCTTGGCTGTTGGCTTCTTTTTCCTTGTCAGTCATATGACAAGGTCAAGGCTCAAAAGGCTTTTATGGCAGGGTCTCTGCAGTTCAGTCAGCCCTGGATTGGAGGATAGGGTGTATAGAGAGATTGCACAGGAGAAACCTGGAGCACTCCATCTGCCTGCCATGGAGTATGTTCATGCTCTCCCTCTGAAGAGCATGGTCCTGCTGAAGTTAAGGGCTGATTTGTGTATTTTCCAAGTACTTTTCCATCAAAATGTAAAAGGTCATCAAAATAATTTTGTTGATTTTAATAATGAAGCGTACAGAAGATTGATCAATGTGACCTGTGTGGCTCTTCTGCTGGGACCTTCTGTTCTGGGCTGATCCAGGTGCTGAACATCCTGAGGCTAGGGGTGCCCATCTCAAAGCTCTGCAACACAAGAAGATTCAACGTAAAACAACTCTTAACTTACAAAAGGTTTTGTTTCAGGATTTTCAACCCACTAGAGAAATGAAAGGTTCAGATTCAAAATGGAAAAGGTTTTTGTGTTCGGATTTTATTCTTGTTCAGAATTAGGAATTTTATTGGAGCCCAGGTTCTAGTTTCCAGGTGGCTGTAGGAAGACCTTTTTATTATCTTTGGTCTGCAGGAAATGAAGCATCAAAATGGTTTGCTGCTCCAAAGAAGTTTTCATTTTTTAGTCATAAAGTATGTGGTATTTGATTAGAAAGTCAGAGTTGCTTTCCCCATGTACAAATACAAGCAGCAGTGTGCTTTTTTTTGCCCCACATACATATCCATAGGGGTGCAATATCATAACAGTGTGTTCAAAAACAGGAGCTTGCTCTTCTGCTTGTATGTGCTGTTGTGTTTGGCTACAGATCACCCAATAGTGGAACCTGCATGGCATCTCTGGTAAGCAGCAGTGCATTTGGCCAACAAGTCCAATTGGGTCAATTCATATTTCCTGCCCATTTACCCCTCCTAAAGCATTCTGTTCTGGGACAACTGCAATGCATAGAGCATGGGACAGTTTTCAGTTTAATTCTGTTTTTTGTTTAATATGATTTTGTAAGTAATCTGACTTCTACCTGGAATACTTACGTGTTCATAACAACAGTGTGATAAATATTTCTCTTAATAACATTTAGTTAACCATAAACCATAAACAATAATCTTTGGTGTTACTCAGCAGGCAGGTAAGTCTCCTAAAGACTGTGCTTTTAGGTGACAACACAAATCTCCTGGGCATTTTCCCACAAATTTGAATCTAGTGATTTTCTATTTTTGTGTATTTAAGTGTCCGGAAAGATGATGGAAGAGTTGTGCAGTGTTGCTGGGTGCTGGCTGTGATAGATCTGTGAGAAAATGTTACTTTTGATAAATGTTAGAAAGTTTCTGGGATTTTTTTTTCAAGTCGTTTTGGATCCCAACAGTGCTTTGAATGCCTGGGTAGAACAGTTTTGTCCATCAGCTCACCTCCCTGTGTTCTTTACATGCCTATCTGAAGTCTGCTTCAGAGTTTGCAAAGTATCCAAGCTCCGTGTCTGGCTTTTCAGAGTTTCATGCTGGCAGCTGCAGAGCTAACAGTACTTGCAGGAAGAGTTGCAAGCTCCTGAGGTCCAGCGTGACAGGGAAGGATATCAGATGTTCCAACAGAAGAGCTGTACGGCACCTGGTGTTGCAAATGGCTATTCCAGATCTGCAGCTTTGCATTGAGTTAGGAAAAAAAAAAAAAAAAAAAAAGATTTATGAAAATTTTTATGCTTTATGAAAGCATGCATGGAAATTTCAGAACAAAACCTGGACAGTGAGCTGAAGCTCTGACAAGTTGCACTTAAAAGCGTAGTAAGGAGCATATTTGAATCCTCAGACTCACAAAAGTCAGAAGATGAATTGAATTTGGGTAGGAAAAGCTTGAAGTGAGGGTGTTTGTGCAGCAGCCACGGGATTTCTTACCTTCCACCTCTGTGCAGTTCCGCAGGCCAGTCAGAGGACAGAGAAGAGCCAAGTGTGTGAGTGCAGCATAATTACCCACTGCTTCTCTGAATAATTTGAGATCATATTGGAGTAGCTCCTGAATTTTAAAAAAGGTCCTACCACAGCCTCCATGAATGGAAATACAGCTGTCAGGAATTGTATTTACCCCTCCCCACCCCCATTTGGGTGCAACACTACATCCCCCCCTTTGTCTTTGGGGTCGCTGCAGCTCTTACCTTCAGGGCAGAGGCTGCTGGTGCCAGGTGTCACCAGGTGTCTCCTTGTAGGGGCCAAGCAGCAGCACGGCCTGACACCCTGCATGGGGCTGACCCACTTCCTTCAGATCCCACGGCTCCCTCCGAGCAGGTCCCACAGGCCCTCCGAGGCAGTGGAGGCAGGCTGGAGGGAGCGATGGAAGAGGCATTCCTGCTGCCCAGTGCAGAAACTTGGTTGGGCTTTGGGGTTGTGCCCTTGGAGATGCCATGTCCACCCCAGGGCACCTAGGCAATGCCTGCCCCCAGGCCTCTCCTGTCCCCCTGCCATGTCCCTGCTGCTGCAGGGGCTTTGGTGGCTTTTGCTGCCACCTGCTGTCCCCACCATAGCCCGGCCATGCCCCTGTGCTGCACTGGGGCCAGGCAGCCAGTGGGTCATCCCTGTGGTATGGGGAGAAGGTGGCCACCAGAAGCCACCACTCTCCACAGCAAGACTGACGGAAACACTGCAGGCAGAGGACAGCATGAAGACTGAATACAGCATGGCAGGCTCTCTATTGCCTTGGCCAGAAGGACTTGTCAGCTGTAGTGGTGCTGAGCCACAACACCTCTCCTGGGGCTGTGGCCCACTCAGCGAGGGACATGCCACCAGTGCTTGGGATGATCTGCGAGGGCCTTTGAAGCTCTCTTTTGCCCCTGCAGAGTAATCTGATTGCCTGATGCATGGTACATCCCCTGCCCCAGCCCACATATGTGCCAAGGGGATGGTGGTGTGCCAAGGGGATGGTGGTGTGCCTGTGTGCCTTGGCAGATGGTGCTGGCTCTCCTCTGCTCCTTGCCATGCTGTCCTCTTGGCTGGAGTACAGGCCAGGGCTACCTACTGATTGCTGCTGCCCAAAACTTCTGGTTGTGCTGGTCAAACCCATTTCCATATGGGTAGGACCTTGACAGTCATGGTGGAGTTTAGCTTGCAGCTGTCGTAGGCCTGTCCCCAGTGGGATTTGTTGATGGCTATGGGGTCTGTACTTGTGCCAGTACCTTCACCCAGTGATGCATCACAACATGAAAAGGAAGGGTTTTGCAGGAATCAGTTTCCTGGACTTGAATAGTTTGGAGTACTCGAGTCCCACCATGACAGTGGAATTCAGTATTTTGTGCTGTAAAAATTTGCAAGTAATGTCTGTAAATGTTTCACTAGTCCCACTTTTTCCTAATTCTCTTTCTGTTTTCTTTAGCCTTACGAAGGACGAGTCCAAAAGGCCAAAGTATAAAGAGCTTCTGGTGAGTGCAAAGCATGGCTGCCTATGCCAGCTGTCACAGTTGTACTGATCACACAGTAGAGCTTGGTCACACGTTTGGGGTTGCTCCATGTCTTCTCAGGTGATGAAGGCAGTGTTCAGCTCTGCAGCCTGAGGGAAAGCAGCACCTCCATGCCACTGTGTCTGGCTTGTGCAGCTTGTGATGATGGCCAAGATCATTGCTGTCTGTACCCCTGTTCTAGGAGATCAGTGTAAGGAGAAATGCCATGTTGCAGTGGATCAGCTAACCAGACTTAGCTAGCTCTGAAGTATTCAGGCTTGGGAAACAGCATGTTGGGTGTGCCCCATAAATTCTGCCTTTTCTAGGGATCCTGGCACCTGCACTTAGGAGCTCTGTCAAATTGCTGACAGACACTGCCACATGTAAATGTCTTCAATGTACAAGCCATACCATGAGGGTGGGAGTGCTCTGGTAAAAGTGAGTCCTGATAGAGTACAGCTCTGGAACAAGACACCAGCAGAACCTGTCTGTGATGAGGTGCTCTGAAGCAGGAAAGTTGATGGGGCTTTTGGACTGGATAAGTCACACTTGGCAACCATGTACCTTCAAGGAGCTCTGGGTGTCCCTTCAGGGGATATGGGAAACGGTGTCCTGGGTCCCTGATGGTATTTTCATGATATGAATGAAGTTTGCCTGGTGTCCTGGCCCAAAGAGTCACCATGTTGTTATGTTCCAGCTGTTGTCAGTTGGGTTTAGCCAGTACAGTTTGCTGGGCTGACTGTTCAGAAGAACTGGTTTTGGGTACTGATCTCCTGTTTGAACCCAAATCATGTCTCCCTAACATTGCTGAAAATGCTGCTGATGAAATCTTTCATGAAAATATTTCACTGTGTGTGCCATGGAGTCCTGTCCCACCTCTGGACTGCACATTTAAGAGGGATTCTTCATATGCAAAAAGCCATGGACCAGGCTATGTCCTGATGTCCTACAGTCACCACCAAGCCCTGCAGTCTCTCGTAAGGCAAATCCGTATGCTAAGCTTTTATCCAGGGTAGCCAAGCTGTGTCAGAAATGCAAGTATAACCTTGTTGTTTCTCTATCTGATTCCAGAAACATCCCTTCATTCTGATGTATGAGGAACGCACAGTGGATGTTGCATGCTATGTTTGCAAAATCCTGGATCAAATGCCAGCAACTCCCAGCTCTCCAATGTATGTCGATTGATATTGCTGCTACATCAAACTCTAGAAAAAGGGCTGAGAGAAAACAAGCTGTAAAGAATTTTCATCACATATTGCAGTGTTTTTAATGCTCGCCCAGACACCATGTGCAATAATATTGGTGTTATTTCCATCCTGTCTGTATAATGTTGTCACATATAAGTGCATCCCTGTAATACCTGATCACACAGTGTTAGTGTTGGTCAAAGAGAGACCTCATCTGCTCTTTTGTGGACATATTCATGAAATGTGGAAATAAGTACATTTATTTGTTGACCGTGATTGGATAGCACCTAAAATTCATTTCTAGACTCAAAACTTGGAGACTTCTCAGCAGCTACTGGAAAGATTTTTCTCTCAAACTCTTCCAATTGTTGTTTCAAGTAATAATAAAAAGCAAACAAACAAAAGTTAGGCGTTGTCTGTCTGAACATTAAGAGACTTTGCCTGGAGGGAGAAGAACTTGCTTAGCCAATGAGATACTTTGCCTTCTGGAGCTAGAAAGGCAAAGGAGAATTTTATTCTTCACCAAGTGCAATAGATTTACTGCTATGAAATTCTGTTGCTTTACAGTTGCTGTGTACTTTCTGGGGACAGTGTGCTCAGATGACCTTCCTATTAAAGAGAGATCATGTTAAATATAGTGAATATGTCTTTACCAAAAATATGTTGCATTGAAAGAGGCTAACATTAAACTATTCAGAGATGGGACATAATGTATTCTTTTTCCTTTTACCAAGCCAGCCACTCTTCACTCTTAACTAGGTGTCCTGTAAATTGTTACCTGGTAAGATAAGACCTAAAGAATTATTAAACTACTCAATTGAATTATAACCTGCTTGTGACCTGATTTATAGCTGCACAGTACTCACCACCAGCTAGCTTTGCTTTGATTTCAACAAGTGCCGTTCACAAAGTCTGCAGCTGTTTTAGTGAGCCACAAATGAATGTGATTTCTAGCCTGTTTCTCATGCTCTTCACTGTCCCCAATCCTGATGCTAGCACCTTTTCACTGACCCTAAGCCCAGCCCAGCAGCACTGCCACTTTCCAGCCTATTGTCCCTAACAAAATCAAACCTTTGTGGTTCCTTCTCACCACTGCAAGCAGGATGGTGGGGATGCTCTCCTGCCACACTGGGCTCTGTGCCCGTCACACCACTGCAAATGTGATGTTTTGCTTAGCTGGTTGGAGATCTTGTTCACTTTCTTCTGCGCCTATGTAACCTTTTTTGTTACTCTCAATAGCTCTTGTTATTGAGCCTTGCTAAGACTTCGTTAGTGCAAGGTAGTGGAGATGAAGGAGCAACTAACACCTGGGGTTTTAGCTGACCCTGCCAGGCCAGGCAAGGTGTGACCTTCTGGCTGACTGCTGAGCACACAGCAGATCAGTCTGTCTCTCTCTCTCTCTTTTTGTTTTTCATTTGATGTCTTTTTCAGATATTATTTTTTTTCTGAAAACTTTTTATTTCCCCCACAACATTGCAGTTTTCAGACATTTTGTAGCATACCAGGGATAAATTGGAACCTGTGTGGTCTGTGATTTCCATTTGAATTGACTAATTTAGGCACTTTGTCAAAATGAGAGCAACCCACTCACAGCTCTGTGGCAAAACCACACCCAGGATGAGGAGGTTTAGAGATGCAGTGGGAGTAAACACGCAGGGAGTGGTACTGGCAAGATTTCCCTGGAAGGGGCTTCCCAGTTCAAACTAATTCCAAGTACAAACTGGGCTGCTACGAGAGCAGTGGGGATCAGCACATCCCTGCCCAGCTCCTCAGCTGGGAAAGGAGAGTGCCAAGGCCGTACTTGGACACCTGGTATTTCTTCAGCCACTGAAGGGACACCACTGCCTAAGGCTTGCAGCACTGTGCATCTCCCGCTTGGCTGTTGGAGCCAGTCCTTCTGGCACTGCAAGCTGGTGCCGATGTTAGCCCTCAGGACACAGAGGGCCCTCAGCTGCCACCCTGCTAGGCAGGGAGCTGTGGTACCTAGGGCCTTCCTGGACTGTGTTCCTGCAGGGTTGTGCACCGAGTGGGATGGCCACTAATGTCTACCCAAAACAGAAAAATCAAAATTTTATGAAGTTACTAGTCATTCCCAACAGTTCTGATTAATCACACAAAGTTATTAGTTGAACAGGATAGATACGTAGCATATCTAAAGCAGTAATTCTCCCCCCAGCCCTCTAGTCTCACAAAACTCAGTTTTCCTCAGGCTTGGCAGGTTCCCACAGCTGTGGTACATCTCACTGGCCTTCAGCCACCTCTAATGGGGATCTCAGGCATGACTGAGTTTTTCACAAGGTGCTGGCCAGGGGAGTACAGAGATGTAGATTGAGTCAAGACAGACACATTCCGAGGTGCTCTGCTTCTGTCCCAATCTTTCAGCCATTAACGGCTATTTCACGACATCTCCTCAATGTTCACTGAGATGACCTCTCCCAGAAGATCTCTTTCTCTCCAAAGCAAGCAGCTGTCTTTTTATGCTCATTCAGCATGGCCGGGGTCTGTTCTCTGCTGCTGACCCCACCCCATGCTCATTTTCAGCAACATGACTGGCTTGCTTTCGATGGATGGGAAATGGAAACGTGAAGCTTTGAGCTGCAGGTGCCAGAATCAGGTTTGGAATGTGCTGTGGCATGGATGGCTGTACAGGACAGGTCTGGTGTATTAAAAAAAATTACTATGAACTATTAAGGGTGTACCATTTATTAAGATGTATCTTTATTAAAAAAAAAAAAAAGTGTATAGTGTTCAGAAGCTGTGAAAATAGTGTAAGAACTGTACATTGTGAACTCTGGTTATTTTTTTTCTTGTACCATAGAAAAAAATGTATAAAAAATTATCAAAAAGCTGATGTGCAGGGATGTTGCCTTATTGTCTGTAAAATGGAGCTCAGGAACATAACCGCTTCAGAGAGCTTCAGAGTACTTTATCTGGTATCCTGGTTGGACTTCCTCCTCTATTTAAGATATTATACATGGATCAGAGCGTTTATGTAATAGACTATCCTTTTGCCTGCAGGTCAGTTGTAATAAAACTAGGATGTGACCGTGACCTTGTTATTTTCATTTTGTAAGGTCAGACATAAATGGGAAGAGGTATTTAAAGCTGTTGAAATACTTAACTTCCAGGCCCTCCCTCTGGGTGGAAGTGGCTGTACAGGAGTAAAGCAGGCTTTGGTTAGAAACTGCTTGTGCTAATATATATATATATATATATATATATATATATATATATATATATAAAGCATAGGACGATCTGGAGATCTGGATATATTTTCTTTCTTTGGAAGACTTCTGAGAATTCAGCAGCTCCTCTGTGCTCTTGGAGTGTGAGCCCTGTTTGCTGCACTGGGAGCACTGATAGGATCTGGTGGCTTGAGACACCTTGTCCCTGTGAGGAGGGCAGGTGACTGTGCCCACAATCTGGGGATAGAGCAGCTGATGCTCACAGCCTTGTAGGCTTATTTTATTTTAATGTGAGCTGTCACTGTCTGCAATGTTCAGATGATTTAAGGGTATTGAGTCCTGAGTAATTCCTACTGCCAAGAATCCTGGTGCTGGGATAAGTGTCTCCTGCCTGGAAGCCATGGAGGGCTTGGAAACCATCCAGGTAGGTGAAAAGAACTGGACCCCAGCAGCTCCACCAGGAAAGAAGACGGTGTCTGGGCAGAGGGGCCATCCACAAGTGCCTGCAATGCTCAAAGTGGCTGGATGGGACCACACCAGGAGTGCGGGATTGGTGAGAGGGAGAGCACGAACATACTGGCAGGGATCGTTGGTCACACGTAACACAACTCAGGACTAGAAGTACTTACGAACTGGTGGAGCAGCAGGACATTGGCTCTCACAGTGTTCCTTCACTTGGAGGCTGAGAATTTTGTCAAGAGAAGGAAAGGCAGGCAATGGAGCTGAAGAAAGGCTTGCTACATAGAGATACATGATGTGATAGGTTTGAGGTGGTTGAAATCTGTCAGCTTAAATAAATTCAGTGGTTCCATCACATCAAAGTGTTGTTTTTTTGTTTGTTTGTTTGTTTGATGTTTGATTGATTTGTTTTGTTTTTTGAAGTTTCCTGTTCACAGCACAATACCTGGGACATTTTTGGACCACGTGCTGTCCTCACTCTTCAGCCAGAATTCAAGACTGCTGCTGATTTAGTGATCTCCAGGCAGAAGATAAAATCCACTACACACTGGGGTAAAAGTCCTTTCCTGCTGGGCAGATACTGGAGCAGCTCATCACCTCATAGCTCCACAAATGGGAGTTGCCCTGGGATTGTGTTCCTTTTGCACCACAACCTTCGTGTACTAAGACCCGTGCCTGAGCCGTGACACAGTTGCTGCTCCTTCAAGCCTTGGACCACACCAGCATTCCTGGTCTGAATGAGCTGTGATGGCTTCTTCCAGCCCTGGAGCTAGGGATCCCCCCATGGCCAACATGACCAGGTCCACATCTCAGCTCTTGCTTTCCCTCTGTAGCACTGCATGGGCTCTGAGGGTGCCCCAGTCTCTGCAGGCGGTGCCGAGCTGAAGAGTAACACTTTCAGCTGATTGACAGGGAGACTTTGAGCTGCTGGCTACTGTCCCTGTGCCCAGTGGTGCACCCTGACACCTCATACCACTTCCTCATATCTTTGTACCTATCTTCAGGGCTGAGGTGCTCCTGATATCTTCACCAAGCATTATATAGCACACAGAAATTATATCTTTTCATTTACATTTATTATGTGTCTGTGGTACTCCAAAAGCAATTCAGATGAGTCCCAACTCCTCTCTGTGTGGACATAAGCAGTACACATGGACATGTGCAGTACCACCTATTCCCATGTGGAGTATTTTGAGTTTTGTAATCTATATTTCCATACATCTTCTGCTTTGGCTTCCCCTACCCTTCCTCCCCACCTCTTGTCTCCTTGAATTGCCTGGTACAAGTAAACAGGGTGCTGAGACCCAGCTTCCTCCCAGAGGCACTGCTTAGAATAAAAGCTCCATTTGCAGTCTGAGTCCCGAAGCAAATCACAAGCGTGGTCATTGCTTTCAACGTGTGAAGGATGCAGAGGAAGAATGAATGGCTGCTCTGAAGAACAGAAGTGAGCTCTTGATTTTTTACGTTGTGTTCAACGCTGTGCAAATGTGTCGAGAGCAGGCTGAAGCACAAACTCCCCCTCCTGGCGATACAGCGTACCACTGCTGTGCTGGGAATAGAATACAGAGCTGGCCGCTTGGCGTGTCTGTCAGGCAGGATGTGAACACAAGCCGTTATCCTTGTATGCATCCCGGACAGGAGGGCTGGCCAGGTCCGACTGCCAGGAGAAAACCAGTTTCTCCAACCGCTTGTTACTTCAAGCTGCAACCCTCTGCTCAGCCGGCATGCAGCACCAGAGTGCCGGGTGCAGGGACGTTACTTTGCAGGTGGAGCTGTGGCAACTCTCCCAAAAGCACATGCAGGATCTGAAAGCAGGAAGGGTGAAAGGATTTGGTGTACATAAAGGCTGAGTGCTCACATTAGAGTAGATGCTACACTAGAAAGCTGTTGGAGGTGTTCTGTGTGACCCTAACACCTCGTTAGACACCAGACACCTGCTCTGGTTCATTGTCGACAGTGATCTGTCCATTTTTTTTCCATTTTTTTTCCCATTATTGACATGTCAGCTACCTCAGACAGAAATAAAAGAAAAAAATAGGGGTGAGAAAAATCCAGATCCGTCTTGTTTTTTTTTTTTTTTTTTTTTTTTTTTTTTTTTTTTTTTCTCTGCTTCTGGGAGGAAAAATAACTTTCATGGCCAACAATGGAGGACGTCTCACCTTTGGCCAGATGGGAATGCAGCTTTTTGGATAGAGATGCAGTTAGATAATAATGCAGCAATCCAGATTATGTTCAATCAGCTTATTTTGAGAAGAGGAAGAGATCCTGCCTGACCTCCCAGGGAAAATAAGTTTCCCATCAGATTCAAGATGGACTGAGATCCTGTCCTGTGCAGCACACCAAGCAGTTCCACAACGAACTGGCTACAAGTGATTTGACTTGACAGACTGTTGTGTGTTTATGAGGCCTGCCAGATAATTGCAGAACTGGTTCATGAGCCACCCAGTTCACGACCATTTTTAGTCCCACAGACCCTGGAGTCATACTGAAATCTTAGAGGTAGACAGAAGACCAGGAGTGCTGTTCCATGCCAACAAGTGCACCTCAACAAGTTGAAGATGCTTTAAGAGAAAATACCAAAACACAGAGAAAACTGTGCGTGGTGGGCTGTTGTACCACAACCTTTTGCATAGCTCAGACAACGTCTATTCTCTTAGCCCCCCGCAGCAGGATCATGTGCTTCTTTCTCTTTTTCCATTTGCACCTGAGCTTATGCTGGAAAAACAAGGGGAAAATAAATGAGGAAGGACAGAAACAGATCCACATCCTGGGACTCCACATCACAATGATTTACTGAAGACATTTGAAATTAAGCTCAATTTAAAGAGGTTGGTGGAAACCTTATTGAAATCCAGCCAATTCCAGTTTCCTGTGAAAATGCCAGTGTGGCTGACTTCACTTTTTTTAATGGAATCACTGTCAGCAGTACATTTCTAGTGAATCTTGCTGGAGCCACTTTGCATGTTGCTGGCTATACTTGGCACCAGAAAGGGGAATTACTTGGATGAGCCCATACAGTGGGGGTGGGAGAATTTCAAGTGTCCCTGCAGAGAATTTTCTTACCACATGAGCAACTCGGGAGACACTCAGTGGCATCTACTGAGGTCTTGTACTTTTGTTTTTAGAGCTTCTGGAATAGTTTAGCTTGCCTGGAGCTTTTCTTCAGTTTGTTTAGCTGTAACAGCAACTATCTAATGACAGCATGATCATTACTTGCTTTGTTTTAGCTTTCGTACAATTGTGTGATGTAACACTGTTACATACATATTTTGTAACTACTAATAATGAGTAGTTATTCTGTGTAGAAAGATAGATCTATGACTCTATAGTCAAATGCAGTGTAGAAGACTATAGACATGGGATGACATTAGGGGCCTGAAGAAACAGGCACAGGATGAAGCCATAGACCCAGGTCTATAGACAACTCACCAGTGGCCAGTCATTGGTCATCAAAGGAATGCTTTTTTTTTTTTTTTTTGGGGGGTGGGGGGGGAGATAAGGTAACACCAGCCTTAAACAAAGATGAAGAACATACGTAGAACAAAGTATGTACATTAAATTCAAATGTAATGTGGAATTATAGACCACCTATATGACGAATGAGCAACTGAAGACCATATTAGGAAAGGTATAAAAATGACACACATACCCCTTTCCTTACAGACAATTGTAAAGTGAGGAGGAAAAACATATCAGCATTGATAGCTTGTTCCTCCTGGCAGGGACTGAGGATGCTGCCATGTGCCATGACATCGCATACCCTCATCCTTGGGGCTGAAGGCATCAACTCTAACCTGCAGAGAGGTTCAGAGAGTGAGAGGAAGGTGAGCAGAGCCCTAGAGGAAGGGGATAAATACAAGAAAGTCTTTGAACATAGATGTTAATTGTATGCAAAAAACTATTAGTGTCATTGTAACAGTACTAAAAAATATTTTTTTATTAATCTCTTAAGACATCAATGAAACTAACAGTAAATTCATGGCTTTGTGTTAAAAGTATATTTCATTTTGTCTGTAGCAAAATTTTGAGTGTAACAAAATGGTAGGAATACAAAGAACCTAGTTGGTAAATTGGATACAACAAATTGGAAGCAGATTGAGTGTGGAGGTGCTGTGATTAAAAAAAAGCATCTCTATGAAGGCCAACTTCTCCTCCTCTGGGTAACCCCAGCAGTGCAGATACCTTTGGTGGTATTGAAAAAAAAAATTTCATACTACCATAACACTATCAGTATGCTATTGTGAACAAATGCTTGGCTTTAAAACAAGATGGAGACTATGCTGAAGCCCACTCAGAACCTGAGTGCAACTTACACAGCCAGAAGTCCCTCTTCCTTGGAAGCCTCCTTTTAGCTGTCACAGATGTGGGGGGTGACAGCAAGGTCTGTGTGGCCTGAGGGGTGCAGAGGCTCCGTGCATGGGTAAGGAGTGGCCCTGGTCCCTCCCTGTGTGATTTGGGTGAGAGGTGGCAGAGGCTCTGGGGACCTGCCAGGGAGGAGCAGAGGGATCTGGTGGTGGGTGGCTGTGTGCTGTGCAAGGGGTGGCAGGGCTCTGTGCCATGGGGCAGGCACAAGGGTGATGCCTGTGCTGGTGTGGGGGCAGGGAGGACCACCAGGAGTCTTCAGCTGGAGGATGCGCGCAGGGCACTGGGCTGGGGCTGCTGGGGATGCGGAGGCAGCCCTGGAGTGCATGCAGGGGCCGGTGGGGGTGTCGCAGGGCACTGGGTGGTGGTATTGGAAGGTACCTGCTGCAGGGCAGGGGCTAGCTCGGAGGCTTTGGGGCTCCCCATGCAGCAGGGGCTGCGACCTCCACACCACACACCTGAGGGCACTGCATTGCTCTGTTGAGCCCAGAGGGGATGAGAACAGTGCTTCCCTGTGATAGACCCCCAAAATGGGGTCTATCTGGACCTGGGACTTGGTGGAACGGTGTCACTGATGTCTCCATGCCTCCCATGGAGAGCACAGCACTGAGCTGTCCTCTCACATATAAAAAAATCTTTCCAAAGGCAGAAACCATGTTATTTGATGTTTGGAACATTTTTTGGCTATCTCCTGTTTTTTGGGAAGGCCCAAGAGTTGAACATCACTGGGATCCTCCAGCTGGGCTTCTGCAGGAAACAAAACCCCTTGGGACAGGCTGTATGGGAAAGCCACCCACACGTCAAGGCAGACAAACCCAAGGAGGTACTAACGCTGTGGGGGCAGCTCAGCAGTGGGTGCTGAGCAAAGAAGGCAGAGAACAGTGGCATTGCTCTGGCACAGGGTGTAGCTGGAAGGATGCGAACTATCCAACAGGCCAGACACAGTGGCATGGGAGCAGGGCTGTAAAGCATTGGGGGACAAACCTGAATCTGGAAATGAGGGAACCAGCAGGGACTGGAGGGGTCTGGCTCTGGCATACCTGCCCGGGGGGGGGACAGGTAATTGAAGAAGCTCCCAAGCAGGACCCAAGGGGTCCTCAGAACTCCACGGGGGGGATGCCAGGTGTGGAGGGGGCTTTGCTTGTGCTTCTCCTGCCAAGGCAAGGGGAGGGGAGAGCAGATTCTGTCCTGCCAGCACGGTCTGTCCTTCCCAAGGAGATAGCTCTGGTGGGGCTGAAGAACCACTAGCCTGTGCAGAGCTGAGCTGAGCACTTCTCTGGACAGCAAAGCAGCTCGGCTGCAGGTGTCTTTAGGAGGGATATGGCCTGGAAGGACCTCAAGTGACCCTCTAATCCTTCCCCATGCCCCACAGAAGAGTCTTGATCTGGGCTTGGTCTCCTTGGTCTCCTGTAAACTGTCAGTTTATAGGAATGACAATAATCAGACCAAGAAGACTTTAAGCAGACAACTTATGGTGACAGTAAAAGAGCAGACAGATGAAGGGAAGCCCACAAAAAATAAAGGATGCTCCAGTCTGTAGCTGGATACCAGTCCCGTGTCCCTCTCCTCCATCGGCATGGCCTGTCACTTCCAAAACTTTGCTGGCTCTCAGCCCTCGTGGGATCAAATGAAAGCACAGCATCCAGCTGAGCTCTCCAGCCCACTCCTGCTGCTCCCCTGTGGGCAATGGGAGGTTCAGCCCTGGCCAGGAGCCCAGCTGCTGGAAAATTTGAAGGTGTTTGGTCAGCAGCCCAGAGTACCAGCAGCTCCCTTTGAACAGAATGCTGACCAGTGGAGCAAGGTTTGCAGGAGAACAAAGCAAAACCAAAGCCAACAGAAGGAGAAGTCTTTGGAAATGGGAGACTGGTTAGAAATCTCCCAGGAGAAACTGTTTCTTTAAAATCAAACTTCTGGAAAGATTGTAGCTGCTCCCTGGAATGAAGCTGAAATGAAATGAACACAGCTGGGATGGTTGTTACTGCTCCAGCCCAGCAAAATCAAACAGACTGTGAGCAGATGTAGTGGCAAGACAAAGGGGTTTTTAATAATGAAGGTGTTGCTGGTAACATAGGTAAGGAAATGTGCTTGCTTACAACTTTGAAGCTGACAGCATCCCTTTAATTAAGGAAATACATTTGTTGAGAGGAGAAAGTTGTCTGGAAAGCCCTGTACAATGACGCAGTGTAGCGGCTAACACTACTCTGATTCAAGTGCTATTACTATTCTTCATGGAATGGCTTCTAAAAATCTCTCACTTAGATTTTTTTTTTTTTTAATGCAACCTGTGATCGCCTATCCTAGCAGTGCATTGTGACCATTTGTACAATAGAAAAGTGGTGCTTTAAATAGTGACTTAAAAGCTACTGCCATGTTCTTTATACAGCATGCAACAACGCCATAAGCTGAGACACAGCGGTGGCCACAAAGCCTTCTCCGGCAGCTCTGGCAGCCTTGGGTGCGGGTGCCCCGCAGGAGCTGCGGCCAGGCTGCCCATGGTGCCCCTCACGCTGGGCCTCCTCTCCAGCTGCTGCATCGCCAATGTGATGTCTTTCCAGTAACACAAATATTAAATACACACAGTCCGTAAATAGTTTAACAATCTTTGTCAGCAACAATATTTACTTTGGCAAAACCAGAATTGCAAAGAAGTAGATGTGTCCGTCAAAGAGTCTGCAGTAAGTTCTTTGGTGGAAGCCAAGAAGTGAAGCAAAGGCTCCTTCTCATTAGAGCCCGAGGAAGTATATTGCACAGAGACTTGCAGGAGAAACACTGGTGACTTTAAATGGGAGGCATCGCTGCAGGAGAGCATCCATCTTCGCTGGCTTCAGAAGAACAAGCTCCTCTAGGCTCAGTGATTCACAGCTGTTCTCCAGATGGCTTTGCTCTGAGCTGGGTGAACAGTGATGCTGGAGTAAACTTGGGAAAGGAGAATCACTGCTGGGGATCGAGGAAGTATGGGAAAAAGGAAGCCTTCTGGATGACAGAGGAGTGGAGACAGCAAAGCAGGTGCTCACACAAAACCACAGGCACACAAGAGCCTGCTCAGCCTTGTCCCACACCAGGTGGCTGAATGGCTGCTCCTGGCTGCCCCTGCTTCTGGGTCATGCAGGGCAGTGGAGACCCATCCTGATTTTTGGCTGTGCAGAGGACAGCCCCTGCAAAGCTTTGCTGTATTTTCCATATGACTTGCTCCTACCTTGGATCAGAACATAATAAGACTTCATCTGTACCACACGAGCTGGGACACGCCAGCTGCACCATAATGCCACAGCTGTTCAATACCTGCACCTGCGGCCTCAGCAGCTGCCTCCAGCATCCAGACCTCTCTGCTTCAAGGTCACAGGCTTCAGCCTGATTCAGTTCTGACTGCAGCCAGGACAGCTCTTTGACTTTCAGCCCCACAGGCAGCCTGAGAACATCCCAAAGTACCACCATGAACATCGGCTCCATCTCTCACTCACCTAGAGCACAGCTGTGCAGGGACTGGGAGGAACATGGCTTTGGGGACAGAAGGAAGGATGTAAGGCTGTACAGAGTAGTGTGTTTGTTGCCCTGGCTGGGCAGAGCCCTTGGACCTCCCTGCTCCCAATCCTCCTGACCTGGCATGGCTAAGTTGAGCCATGCATGATGGCCTAAATAGCTGTACAGGCAGGAGGGAAGGGGGCAGCAACCTCTGGATGATTCCCTGTTGCTTCCTGGATGAGGTGTCCTCACCACACAATTTTGTCATGAGCTTCTCCAGTTCTCATGGGAGTGACTGCTAAAACTGGGGAGAAAAAGGTAAGAGGAACAAAATCAAAATTCTAGACAACTGTAAATCTAAAGGAGTGTTGATAAAGGTATCCTTTGTGGGGATGTGTCAATGGAGAAAAATCAAAGTACCAGAGCTGTTGAGCTGTCACTTTGCAGTAACAGGAAATTCAAACAAGTTTATTCACTGGGAAAATGGCTCCAGTTTCCCCTGATTCTGGCATGTTAGGTCTATGTGTTCTCTGGCATGACGGAAACACTGCTGGCTGCTGCAGGCTTATAGTATCCTGCCTCCGCCATCCTCCTGTTCACCACTGCTGTAGGTGAAGGTCCATGCTGGTGTTTAGATTGAGATCAGTAACATCTAGGAAATCAATGTTGAAGATGCTGGGGCCAGCAGAGGTGAGAGAGCCAAAGCCGGTGGCAGAGCTGGGGGGGGTGAGGTCCAGCCACTCCATCGTTTCCCATGGAGATTCAGTGAAGCTCATTTGTAAACCAGAGCCATCAGCAGGGGAAGGGGAGAGCTGTGTTTCCATTGGTGAGAGGGGAGTCTGTAAAATCTCCTGGGAGGTGAGCAGTTCATCTGCAGCTTTGCTGGAGAACCCCTCTATCATCCCTTCGAAGTGGGACTCTTCTCCTCCCATCTTCAGTAGGGCAATTTCACTGACTCTCCCCAGTGGGCTGTGAGCATTCAGCAGGACCTCGAGGTGAGTGTCACCACCACCTGGACAGTGCTCGAATGGGAGCTGGGTGGAGGAGACCTGTTCGAATGCGGCAGATGATTTTGGGAGAGAAGTGCTGGAGTTCCCTGTAGACACTGTTATGTGAGGTACTTTCTGCAGGCAGGACCGGTCTTCCTTGGCATTGGCTGGCATTTCTGTTCAGCAAACAAGAGCGGGTTGAAGTGCTCTGGCAGTGCCCATCACTGCTGGCCCAGAGGCACAGCCAAGGCCCCTGAGCTGGGCTCCTGGGCTGGGCATGCTTGCACAAACCCACTCCCAAATCAATCCCTTTGGCGTTGCTCACCCACCCTCCCTGTGGGAAGCCCCCCATGTTCCCACTTTCTGATCTCAGCTCCCCTGGTTTTGGACCCCATCTCCAGGACTTGAGCACTGGCAGCTGTCCCCATGGGGGTGGGCATGGATTGGGTAATGCACGAGAAAGGCCACTGGCAGCTATCTGCACAGGGGAGAGCACCACAGTGCTCTACGTGGGAGATGGCACTGGCAGCACTGGGAGTGGTGGAGGGCAGCAGGGGCTCTGTGTGGGGAGGGCGCTGGCAGTGCTGTCACCCTGCAGTCCTTCCTGAGCAGGCTGCATAGGTGACACGCTGAGCCCAGACTCCCACAATGATTTGGGGCATGTGCAGAAGTAGGCTCTGGCAGGCTTCCTCACCAGCACAGGTCCGGTGTGGTTTTGGAGTCAGTCTCAGTGGCTCCTGCCATAGGGAGGCAAATGAAAGCTGCACGCAGCTCAGGCAGCTCCACTGGGGCACACTGAGAGTTCTGGGCCCCATGGACCTATGCCTGATGGAGGGGAAGCCCTGGAGGGAACAGAGAAGCAGTGCGTACCTCCGCTCTCAATCAGCACGTCCAGGAGTTCGTCCATCTGCTGACTTCGAGTCATCTGCTGCAGCAAACGGCAAAGAGGAGAGTAGAGGGCATTAGGAGGAGAGTCCCTCCAGCCATGCGCCAGGTAGGTGGCTCTAGACCCCATGAGAGGCGCATGGGGCTGGCAGCAGTGTTCAGATGAGCACCGCAGGCACCTGGGACAAGTGCAGCAGATCTGGAGAGCACTGAGCCAGGTTTCCCCTGCTCTGCCTCCAAGCCTGTCTGTGCTCAGTGGACACTGCAGACTGCCTCTGCCCAGAGCAACCAGGACATCCAGACCCGAACCTGGCATCTAGCACCGGCACGTGCCTGATTGCAGTCCCAGCAGCCTCACTGGGGATAACATAACAGCATCCTCCTCTCCCTGACCCCACACTGGAAGGACTTTCTGCACACCTCCCTGCCAGCCAGGATAAGCCAATTTTTAGCACTGCCGATGGTATCAGTCGATGTTCCTAAAGGCACCGTGACCAGCACAGAGGCTGCTGACAGACTGTCACAAGAAGTAAGGAGTTCATGGGAGATAGGAGCTCCTCCCCACGGGAGCACCACTCCAGGATAAGGCTAAGGGCATATGGGCTCCGGGATAAGGTTAAGCAGATGGCAATCAGCAGGGCACTTTGCTAATGGGCTAGGTGAGGTGTCCCAACAAATGGCCATTTGGGATGTCTGTTTGCCTGAGCACCCTAAAGAAGAAGACAACAAAGTCCTGGGGCATTTGTATGGGATATCTGGACCCCAGGCACCTTTCATCAGCACAGAAGATGCTATCCCTTCTAGCATGGTGTCTGACTGCTTTATGGCAGTCATTTAGTAACTGGCTCTTCAAAGAAACCCCATTCCTTATGTAAAAAGGCTTGTCCTACCCAGAGATCCCTTAATGGGTTGTAGCTCCTGCAGCTGACAGTTACATTAAGCACAGAAGAACACTGCACAGCCCTAGCCCTATAGAAAGTAAAAATCATGCAGTTACCTGCTTTACTGCATCCTCATAGGGTGGAGGCTGCTTTACCTCTGAGGGGATTGGGCTTGGATTACAAAAACTTGGGGATGGAATAGAAAACTTTTGACCTGCCTGCATAGCCATCTGCGTGGGGGAAATACAGGGAAACGGAATTAATGCACAGGGAAAAGGTTACTCTCCTCGGCACAGAGGGAGGCCCTCTTTTGCCAGAATGAAACCAGGAAAACTAATGATATTGCAGGTCAAATCAGCTCAAAGTGCCTGGCCTCTGGGCAGGAAAGAGGGAGGTAAAACAGCTCTTTGGGTTAGCTCTGAGGACACCGGCAGGACCCAGGGCCAGGTTGAACCCTGGTCACTGACTGAGATCTGGCCACAGGCATGGTCTTGCAGAGCTGTGACTTTATCTGTGGGTTATCTGTGAATGTGAAGAGCAAGAGGAAGAGGTGGCTATGCCCAGGAGCACAATGCTCCCCCAGCTACCAGCTGCCTCTCAGCTCCTTCCTTTGGGGAACCTTCTCTGTCACTACCTGTTCTGGGACAGCTCATGGAGACTGCCCAAAAGAGTCACTGCCCACAGGCCTTCTCTGTGCCCATACCAAACACCTGCACACTGGTGTCAGCTTTTTGCCAGCAAGAGGGTCACCCTCTTCCAGGAAGGACATCACCTAAAGGTCCAGTGACTGCTGTTCCCCTTGTCTCGAGGCCCACAGGGAAGTCCAGGACATTGGTTTCACAACCACGATGACCTGCAGGACACTGCAAGGCCAACCCCTAAATGTGCTCCTTGTGCTCTGACAATGGGGAAAGAGCTGGAGGAACCCTTGAGGTGCCCTATGACTGCTCTCTGGTTGTTCTGAGCAATCCCACTGCCTCTCTTGGAGCATAGCCCCACGGCACTGCACTTCACTGTGCAATGCACCATGGTGCTCTGTCCCACTGCTTGTTGCACCACAGCTCTGTGCCCCACTGCTGAGGTTGCCACTGCACCCTACCCACGGCATTCACTGCTCTGTGCCCAGATCACCCAAAGCAATGCACCCCATTGCCTCTATCACCCCAGCAGCATTCCCCGTGTTGCCTACTTCAACCCCACAGCACTGCACCCTGCTGCCTGTCCCACTGCAGCACTCTGTTTCTCCTCCTGTCTCACCCCAACAGTGCTGCTCCCCTCTGCCCACCAGACAGCACCGTGCCTGACTGCCCATGTCACCTATATTGCTGTCCTCTGAACAGCTTAGTGACAAGGCTGCATCCTGACACTGCACCCCCCTGACACTGCACACTGCTCAATGTGCTGGCTGTGGGGCTGTGGCTCCTGAGCTGTCCTGCGTGAGCGCTGTGTGCAGTGGTGGTTGCTTTGCGTGAGCCTGTTGCACACTCAGTGCACACCTGCTGTGCATCTGCCCAAACACTTCGCGGGTGCGCTGTGCACCTGGAGCCACTGTGCATGCTTTACAGACAATAAATATGATGGGTGTTACTAGTGCCTGGGAAACCCTGGTAGGGTGTTAGGATGAAATGGGACTGTGATAAGCAGCCCTTTATGCTATTTTGTGTGTTGGCAGCATGTGCCCCTCCCTCTCCAAGCTTTCATACCACGCTGAGGGCTGAATGAGGAGTGGAGACACTGAAGGGACAGCTCTGCAGTGCTGGTGGCCTGAGGAGGCGACACAAGCTCTGTCCTGACTGTAGGTCCCAGTGGCAAGCCCTGCTTTATCATCTCCCCAAGAAAAGGCTTTCCATATGACTGGGGTAACTGTCTTCCTTCAACCTAGTGGTTAAAGTGCCTTACACTGCTGCAGGGGCTTAGCAAGATGCTGACGAGTATTGCAGGGCTTCCCCATGGGCATAGAAAAATGTGGCAGAGACCTCCCAGGGGCAGAGGGAGCTATGCTGGTGCTTCCCCACTGAGGATAGAGCTGTGCCAGGGCTCCTAGGGGCAGAGGGAGCTGTGCCAGGGCTCCATGGGGCAGAGGAAGCTGTGCCAGGGCTTCCCTAGGGTGGAGAGAACTGTGCCAGAACATCATGGGGCTGAGGAAGCTGTGCCAGGACTCCCCCAGGGGCGCAGCAAGCTGTGCCAGAGCCTCCCCTTGAGGGGACATGGAGATGTGTTAGGGCTCCTTTAGGACAGAAGAAGCTGTGCCAATGCTTCCCCAGGGCAGAGAGTTGTGCCAGGTCCCTCCACAGCAGAGGAAGCTGTGCCAGGACTCTCCCAGGACACAGGGAACTTTGCCAGTGCTCACCCAGGGGCACAGGGAGCTGTGCTGAGGTCCTCTGGGGAAGAGCGATCTGTGCCAGGGCTCCCCCAGGGCATAAGGAGCTGTGCCAGGGCTCCACAGAACAGAGGAGCTGGGTTGTGCTCCCCCAGGGCAATTGGATGTGGTGGCAGCATGGTTCTTCAGGAAACACCCTGCAAAGGACCCCGCAGTGCCATTAGCTTCCAACCCATTCTCCATCTCAGCTACCCTGCCTTACAGGCAGCCCCACATGCTCCTCCAACCCCCTGGGTGCCCATCCTGGATGTCAGCTGTCCCAGCCTGATAGAAAAGCAGTCAGAGATGTTTGTGTGAATGGCCACAGATATGAGTGTGTTCACCACCAAGATGACAGCTGGGGTGCTCTCCACTTACCGATGCTGTGCGAAGGCAACTGTTGGTCTGTGGGGACCCGCTGCACCCTTCTGCCTGTGAGCCAGGGGACACCGAGAGGAGATAGTGGCTATTAGGGGACGGTGGCAGGCTGATGTGCTGCGGGCTCTTTGCAGCCCCGAGAGGAGAGTGCTGGGGGGAACACTGAGGGCTCAGGAATGTTGAAGAGGTGATGGTGCTTTGCCCCGCAGGCTCCAAGCAGTGGCTATTTACAATGTGAGACAGCTGTGGCACACCACAGTTACTTAACTTATCTGAGCTGCTGGCTTGGCCTTTTAAGGCAGTTTGTTTGGATGCAAATGGGCAGCTGGACACTGCATTTTCTTGCTTGATGGGGACACCAAAGAAATGCTGAGTGGGCTGTTGTTTTTCCTCAAGGCCATTGCTTCTCTTTCGCTTCTGGAGCTGCATCCGTAGCTCTTCCACATGCCTCTGCTCTTGTTGCAGCTTCCATGTCAATTCATTGATGACCTTCTGTTTCTCCACCAGCATTTTGTCTTTCTCTGTGTCAATCCCTTCCAGCTCCAGCTGAATGCTCCCTCCATTCATGCTACTCATGAGGCTTTCTTCAGCACTACCATGGACTGGAGATGGCTGAAGACCAAACTGTGGAGAAGACATGGGCCCATCATTGAATGTGTCTGGCAAAGAGCCACTCACAGAGAGGTCGGAGGAGGCTGGAGAGATGGGTGGGGTGGAGCTGGTGCTGCCAAAGTGGTAGAAGCCATTTGATAACATGCTGGTGGAGGACTGCGACTGGTAATTTGACAAGGTGCTTGTTGGAGTGACTGGAAAGGTTACAGTTGTGATCTCACTGAAGTTTGGCACTGCATTGCTGCTGCACTCCTGGAAGGGCCGCAGCCGTTCCATCAGTGCTGTTTTGGTACCAGATACAGGAAGGCCTCTTATTCGGAGCTGCTGTCTCAGTTCTGACACCTAGAAGAAAAGTGACCAATAATCATTCCTTTTGCTTCCCCTTCCAGCTGAGTGTTTTAGAAACCTGACATTTCTCACAGCAAGCCGCATATCATAGATTCCATGCCTCCTGCTTTAAAGCTTTGGCTCCCGAGGTGATCAGTCAGCATGCACAGCCCCGACTACCACAGGACCCTGATCTTTCCTAATAGGAAAACCTTTTTTCCTCCAGAAACTGTGACTGCTCTCCGTGAACCAGCAGTGGTCCCTGAGCCATGGAAATAAGCCATGATTCCTCTCCTAGCAGTAGCATCTACCTGAGCAGAGGACTTTCCACACAGCCCAGGAACTATCCTTTAGCTCAGATAACATGACCACAGATCTCTGAAGCCAGCTACTCTGTGTTCAGGCATCTGCACCAGGTTCAGGCATCTGAGCAAAGCTACTGCTATGACCAGGCACATGTTATTTCTACCTCATCTTATTTCTCCATCTAACAACGATGGAGAAATTCATTTCCCCTAGGTCCCTGCTTCTAAAAAAATATTGGCCTTCCCTATGGCTGAGGCTCTGTTAACAAATTATAAAAGAATCAGTGATTTGAATGATTCTCCCTTGTTCCCTGCCTCTCTTGCCTATGTTAGAGATTTAGATACTACTCAAATCAGTGCTCATAGCCGCGGACTCTAGGGGATACCTGCTTCTCCAGACAGCTAAGCTGGCCTGGATGCTGCTGGCAGAGGAACTGCAGCATGGGCTTGCAATGACCACTGAGAAGCTGAGTCACTGAGTTGGTGTCAAGGCAATGCTGACACATTCCGTCTAGTCTGCTAGCAGTATCCAAGATATCCATCATAAAACTACTGAAGTTATGGGGTCATGAGCTACAGGAGCAGCAGCACAGATTGTTCTCTAGACTTTGACCTGATACCCTGGCCTGCAGCCAACTCAAGATGCAGGGTTTGCTGATATGTGCACTGGAGCAATGCACCCATGTGATACCCACAGAGCAGAAAGTCCACGTTTTTAGTTACCACAATACCAATCGATTCCTGATTCATCATGCTGTATGCCTGGGTTTGCACATAGTGTGGTGGTTCTGGTTTGCTGGTCTGTAATACAGTTGGTCCCTGTAGCACAGCCTGCTGCACTACACTGCACACATAAGGGGTAGCAAAGCACATTCAGGCTATGAGAGTCTGCTCCTGTGGTGACAAAGTTTTAACTCACTTTCAGATCATCCAGGTTAGATGGCAGAGGGCCTGGCTTGATAGATGAGACACAAGTCTGGCCTGAAAAGGTGGTTTTCACAGGAGAAAGAGGGGTGTTGTTGACAGAAGTTGATGAAGAATTTGAACTTTTGACCATTTGCTCATTTGATTGCCTGAAATAACAAAGGAGATTTGGGATAACATGTCTGTCCTCCAGGGTCTCTGTGCCCAATGCTACATGACATACCATCTCTCTGCTCCCTTGAGGCTCCTATCTCCTGTACGAGACTTGAAGGACCACCAACCCCCAGGAACACTGGTTTGGGCTGCAAGGAGATTGCTGGTGACCTACCAGCACGTCACAGGTTCCCCAACCAGTGCACAAAGCCAGAACAGCTTTTCAGGACACTGCTATACTTTGAAGTTTTTATGATTCCTTTGCATGCATTTATCCCCTTTGCACTGGCACAGATGGGCAGGGAAGAGGAAAGCTTGGAGGGAGACAGGACTAAGCCCTGATACTGGCACATTGTCACTCACTTTATCTGCCCTTGGTGCATCCCTGGGTAGCTGAAGTGTTGCTGTTGCTGCTGCTGCTGCTGCTGCTGTTGCTGCTGTTGCTGCTGACTGAGGATCTGGAGCTGCAGAAAGAGCTGCTGCTGCTGGAGGAGTCTGGCATATGCAGAATCCATGGGAGGAGGGGACTTTTCTGCCTTCTGGTCTGGAGGGATGTACTGATGATATTTCAGCTTCTTCACCTTGGGCTTGGTGTCTTTGGGCTTTTTGTGACGGTTCTTGCTATCACTGGAAGATTTTGACTGTTGGTACAAGATGGAAAAGAATTAGTGGAGAGATCCTGTCACTCCTGTGGGAATTTGGAGACCTGGCAGAGCAAGGGCACATCCTGCTGGCAGCCTTACAGCCCAGCTCCATGAGCAGCTAAACGTGTGTGACTCCCCAAGGGCAACATTTCATCCCAGATGTGCGAAAGAGCACATGAGAAGGAGAATGACCTTCCTTGCCTTGAAGGTATTTCTCTATTGCTCTGTATCTCCTGTTTAAAGCTCCAGGGGATATTTCCAATAAAGGAACTGTTCAATCACCTTGAGCAGGGACCAAAGCTCTACCTTTTACAGTTAAAAAATGACGTCAACATGCAGTAGTTGACAATGGGATCCATCTCCCTTCATTATTCCAGGCCTTCAAGGCCAAACCCCTAAACTTGCCAGACACATGGGGTGCAGCACCTGGGTATTTTGGGCTTAGCTGCTGCCACCTGCCCTGTGCTTGTTCCCTCTCCTAGGGAGCCTGGGCATGAAGACATTACCTTCACCACAGAGGGCACTGGGAGGGGTGGGCTGTCCTGTCCTGGTGCTTGCTTGGGGCTGTCGCACTGGCTGCTCTGCCCTGAGGCCAGCTCTGCTGCATTGCCCTCAGTGCTGTGGGGGTGATCCTGAAAGGAAGAGGTGCAGTGTGAGAGGATGTGGGGCAGATGCAGGCCCCCTGGACAGCCTGTCCCCACAGACAACCTTCCCTCCACACTGGTGCTCAGTTCCTACAGGACGAGGGGCTGCACCCAACTCCGTCAGCCAGGGGCTGAGCTGCAGCAGCTCTGCACCGCAGTGCTGATACACTGCCCTCTCAAAGGCAGTCTCAGAGGGCCCCGACCAGGCTGCAGAGGTCTCTTGGCACAGAGAAAGGAGATGGAGAGCTTGGAAACCTGATGCAGTCCCTGGGGAAAGTACAGCCTGGTGTCCCTGGGCTCACAGCAGTGTGTCTGGAGCACCCATATTCAGCGGACGTGTCTCTTTTCCTGAATCGGACACCTGCCACCCTCTTCCCCTGCCCAAAGTCTTCTCCAGTCACCCCATCCACTCCAGTCTTATCATGCCTACCCCAGCCCTCTCTCCCCAGTTCCCACAGGCTATCCCAGTCCCCTATAACCTTCCTGTCTCCCCAGTCTATCCCTGCCTACCTCAGTGCCCCAGCTAACCCCAGTCCCCCTCTGCCGGGCCGGGCCGCGCCACCCACCTGGGGCGTCCCCGAGGGCGCCGGCGGGGCCGGCTCCGAGGCTTTGGTGCCCGCCGACGACTCCGTGGAGCCCTGGGAGTCCTCGCTTCTGACCTGCTCCGGGGACAGGCCGTCATTGCTGCTGTCCTCCTCAAAGGCGAACGCGTCGGATGGCTTGGGGAAGTTCACCTGCGTACCTGCCGGGTGCGGGGAAGCGGCGGTCAGTGGCGTGCCCTCCCGTCCCCGCCCGTCGGCCCCCCCCAGGGCAGCGGCGCCCGCCTGTTCCCGGCTCCTGGCCGCGGGCTCCGCAGCCCCGGCTGGAGCGGGCGCCGGTCGCAGCCAGCGGTTGGGCTGTCCCCGGCTGGAGGGATGGGGTGAGCACAAGGCAGCGCGGGGAGTGCTCAGATCGCTCGGAAACCGCAGTGTGCCCTGCAGTCCCTGGTCATGTGCGGGACCAGGTCAGTTTCCTACGTGTCCCCTTTTTCACGTCTTGCTACAGGCTGAGGACTTGGTGCTCAAGGTGTTCAAATGCCTCATCCCATGGCAAACCATTGACCGAGGACAGCATCACTGGTTTGACTGGAAAAGAATCCTGCAGGCCAGTCCCCTAGAGCCAAATGACTTTGTCAGAGGCAGGAGGCTCTGAGAGAGCACAAGTACACTGGGCTGGCTCAGAGCAGCTCAGCTGTCCCGACCTGCCTTTGGACTGAAACGAGGAGAGGGGCATTAGTCTCTCTCCCCAGTCTGCCAAGCATCTCGATCGCACTTAGTGATCCTCAGCAGAAGAACTGAGGTTGAAACTGATGTGGAGGGTGACGCTGTCATGGCAGAAGAGCCAACGTGAGTGCACCTGGCTGCAGCTGGACAGCAGCTTCCAGGTCCTGTGGCTGTCCACAAACATCAGCCACATGAAACGCTTCAGTTAGCTGCTGTTACGTCCTGACTGCCACAAGGCCTGCCCCAGATATTGATTCTCTGCAAGCTCCCTGCAGAGCTCCTCCTCATAGTCAGATGGGCAAGAGCTTTTGACCCCAGGCTTTTACTGATAAATGAAGTGCTGAAAAAAGAAGAGCTCTCATGTGAGCTTTGGGAGAACTGCAGGTGGGGGCAGAGGAAGGAGCAGCGTGGTCATGCTCATAATCTCCTCGTGCTCACGTCTGGCATTTGTCAGGCAGCTTGGCATGCTGATAGCGAGGTGACAAATAGGGAAATAGGAAGGGCCCAGGGACAAGCCTCCACCTGTCTGTGCGGCTTCTGTAGCAATGTGCACCTTCTCACTGACACGCACCCTCCTGCCCCTATCTCAGAGATAAAGGCTTATCTCGGCTTGCTCCAGCTTGTGGTGCCAGGGTGGGTGAGAGTGCAGGGAGCCCTGGCTGCCCGCCCCAGGGTGGGTCCCTGAGCCACCAGCAGCTAGACCCCTGCAGAAGGAGGGCCCGCCTGCCATGGGGTTGTGTTGGGAAGAGGTCCCAGACAGTCAACAGTTACTGGTATCCTGACAACACGGCTCTGCGTCCTGTGCACTGTGCCTGTCCCTATCCACAGTTCTGCAAGTGTCAACAGCAGCAGCCTCCTCTGTGACCCTGGTGTTCCGAGGAAGCTGCTCTGTCTGCTTGGCAGAGAAATGCAAACAGCTCAACAGTACACTTGCCATGGCAGCTCTGGGGCAGGCAGGCATAGGAATATGAGAGCAACAGTGTCTTGTGGAGAGCCTCTCTCCTCCCTGCTCCCCACATCCTGGGGTTCCTCATGTGTGTCTGGAAATAGGGCCTGTCCCCTCTCCTCTACAGCTGCCATCAGAGGTTGTACCTTCCCCGAGGAAACACAAGGCTGTATGATCCCTTGCACTGGGGTGTCTGCAGACAAGTGTGGGCATCCTCTTCTGGGAATAATCACTCAAGCAGAGGGACTTGTAGATCTCCAAGACTTCCGCTGGGCTGGCATTTGACAGGCATGTGAGGAGAAAATGTGCCAAAGCACAGAGCCCAGGGGACCTTCAGGACACAGCAGCAGCCCAGGGCATGACAGGAATGTGCTGCATCCTGCTGCCTGATACTGGTGGCCTGTGCGGAGCGGGGAGCGCTGTCCTTATCTGTATCTCTCACCCAGCCCAGGGCTGACCATGTAGTTTCATGATCCCATGTCTCTGCTGTAATCTCAGGCAGAATGGTGTTTGCTTGGGGCTGTTTTTAATGCACTGGGTATTGTCCTCTCAAATGTATTGGACAAAGTGATGACAAGGACCTGGTAAAAAAAGGTTCTTATATCACTGCTCAGCTATGTAGGGCACTGGCGGCCTCCTGTCACTGGGATGTTAGGGCTTTCGGTTGGGGTCTGGCACTTTCCACTTGCCCTGTCGGAGGTGATTAGAGGAACATGTCAGCTGAACTTTCCACTATATAAACAGTTGAGATTCCAAGGTTAAAGTAAAATGATTTTAAATCCTGTCATCTTTCTGGTATTGCAAAAACAAAAGGCTTAATGTTCAGAAGTCTCAGTGCTTGCCTCTGCTCTTTTTTCAAACTTCTGCCCCAAGCTGTGAGCACCACAAAGTGCCTCTGACTTCAAAAATCAGTTTGAGGATCCTTCAGCTTGAGGCTTTCTTCTACAGAAGCCTGAGGACTGAGTTTGTGTCGCTGGTGCAGCTGCAGCACCTCCTTCTCATGGCACCCAAATAGCTTCTTGCTGGACTAACTTCCTGCTGGACCCTAACATGCTGTGTGTTTCACCTGAAATGGGATAAAACTGGCTTACAGGGAAAGTTTTTCCCCAGCAGATGATTGATGGAAGGCTATGGCAAAAGGGAGAGATTTTAAAATTGACTAAATCATTTTAATCCAGACTTTTGTTTTTAACAGTTTTGTCCTGTAAATCTCTATTTACTACAAGCTCCTGACATGGCAGCTGGAGACAAACATTGTTCAAATTTGACATGTGCTTTGCCCAGCCTCCAAGCCTTGGCTCCAGTGGATGAAGTCATATTCAAACTGCCTTGATTGTTTATAAAAAGGGGATTTTTTTAATGGTTTCTCTCTCTCTCTCTTTTTTTTTTTTTTTTTTCCCACTCCTCTCCTTTGATAAGTGACTGAGGAGATTTTGCTTGAACTCTCCTTAAAAGCTCTCCCTAAAAATTCCTCTTCAGAGTCCTGGAACATTTTGCCTTCAAAGGCAAGATCTGTGAAATGCTGAAACCAGGGTGGCTCAAGAACCGTACTGAAGGAACCACTGACCACACTCTATGTGCACTTTGCAGAGGGAAAATGAAGAGCAGCAACAATTGCAGTACAGGAAAAGGAGTTTCTGAGCCTGCAGTATTTCATGTTTCTGCTGGTTTCTGAGATGAAACCAAAGTCAAAGCGCTTCCTGTTTCAGTTCCCATTTTTTGCATTGCTCCTGTAGTTCAGACCCCTCATATCCCAGAGCCCTGCTACTGTCCCCAGCTTGTTCTGAATCCAGAATAGATACTTAACATGGGACTACGCCAATGGAAATAATCTCATTAATTTAGGAACCAAGAGCAAGAGAACAAGGAGTTCCTGGAGGCAAAACAGCTCTCAGTGCCCCACTTGAGACCTGAGGTCCAGTTTGGATGTGGAGGGATAAGCCCAGACTTCAAAAATGTGGGCTGCTGGGCTAGCAGGATGCTGCAGGTTTCCTGCTCCTTTCTCTGCCTTCTTGGTACTGGTGAGCTCTGAGTCACCATTTTCCTTAGTGTCAGCTCCCGCACTGGCCTCCCTGCAGCAGTATGGGGGAAATAACTGCAGGGGATTCTGCATCCCTCCTCCAGCTGGGAGGTGGATAATAGAGGAACACTGAGCTTATGCATAAACAGCGTGGAAAATGGCTGGGAGGAGCATAGCATGCTTTGGGATGCAGGCTGCTCCGTGTATTCCCCAGCAGTCTAGCACCCCAGTGATGCTTTCACTTCCCCTCTACTCTGTTGGACCTTGTGTGCCACTGGCATCAGTGGAAAAAAAAAAGAATGTCAGCCTCTCTGAAATGGGGCTATTTCACTCCTGCTTGTTGGGTTGTCAAAGCTTGGCAGGTCACAAGTGGGAGCATCCAGACCAGCCTAATGCCCACATGTGTGCACCCAAGCCTTCTCCCACATGAGGGAGGAAGGAATGACCTTTCTCCTGCAATACCATTTACATGCTCAAAGCCTTGGGCAGGGAAGGAAGAGTAAGAGACGAGGTGTTCTCTCTGAGAAGACATGGCTGAGAAATGATTCGTTTTCCCATGGTCTTAGCGCAGCACTAAGAAGATGAGAGATCTCTTTTTATAGACCTAGGTGAGATAGCACAGTCTGTGCTGGACTGCAATAGTACGGTGAAAAATAAGGAATTTTAAATAATATGCAGGCACTGCTCCTAACTCTAGGTCAATCACTTTCTGCAGTTGCCGCTTGACATCTGTGTAACCTTGACAGCCCCTGCCCCATGCCATGCACACGACACAAAATACATGCTCACTTCACTACCTTTTATGGCCTCTTTCACAGCTGAGTCGACAGGAATAATATTCTTCTCCACCAACTCCAAAGGACCCGGCCTGAGAGCAATCTTTTCATTGAGATCATCTGCCAGTCTGGCTCTTTTCAGCTTCATTTGAGTAGACTGAATGGACCCTTCTGCAGCTGAGTCTAAAAGGCCAAATGGAAGGCATCAGTTCAGGACCTGGGGCATCCGTAAGCACATTGCTCAGTGAGAACATACTTCCCCCTCAGCACAGCTTTCTGGACTGTGGCCAAGACATGGCTCAGTGTCCAGCAGGAGCTGTACTGAGACTGGGAAGCAAGATGGGATTTAGGGACATGCGTCTTCCTCTGAGCCTGAGGTCAAGCTTCCCCATTCCCAGGTAAAAACTTCTGTTTCCTAACCTGGGCTTGCAAACCCAGTCTGCAGCCAGACCATCCTTCCCAAGGCCCAGAAATGATCTGCAATGGAAATTTCATTAAGCTGTGACTAACATGAGAGCAAAAGTGGACTCTGACTCCTGCCTGCCAGGAGCCCATTGGCCCTTGTGGCCTAAAGCAGGTGGATCCCTACTTCTGAAGAAACAGCTGGAGGAAAGAACCGTTAACAGAGTTTGACAACTGGACCAAAAGCCTTACACTGGAAAATAAAAAGCAAATTCTTCAAGAGTGGAATGTTTGGAGGCAGCATGAGGGCAGTGTTCAGGCCTTCAGGGGAAAAACAAGCTGGTGGAAAGGAGCATAACAAAGGCAGCTAGATCTGGAAGCTACTACCAGACCAAAACAAACTGAGAAGCTCTAACTTTCTGAGTGGTGAAAGAAGAGTGGCCAATTACAAAAGACAGTGGTGATTTCCCAAATAAAGATTCTCTGACACCTCTGGTAGCACCAGAGCACTCTGGTAGTCAGGGAGCAGGACCCTACACTAGACTATACCTATACACTCTGGGGTTTAAAGTAAGAAGGGCTGCATCTAAGCTGTGCTGCCTTCAAAGACTGGACAGTCTTCTGGAAGAGATTCTGTAGGCAATACAAGCTTCATACTAGACAATAAAGAAAACTCTGAACGAGGTCATGAGAGTTCATCTAAGGACTCAGATTACGTATGAAAAGGAACCACATGAGCATCTTGAGATGAACAGTAGTAGGTGTGTCTGGAAGACATTTAGATGACAGCAAGTGTCTCAGCTGCCCGATTTCAATCATGTCTATGTCATGTTATGAACCAAATGGGCCTGTAAGTCCGTGAAAATCCAGGGCACACCTCTTTGTGGGAGCAGAGGCCTAGGCCAAGTGTTTGTGGGGCAGCACAGACAGCGTGCTTAATGCACAGCCCGGCCATCTCTGTACCACCTCTCCTCCAGCTCTATCTCGCTGGCCCTGTCAACGCCTGGTGACTGCAGCCATTTCCACATCTGTTTTACAGCTCCTGGCCCCAATTCCAGTTCATATTTGCTTCAATTATTTAACCTAAGGGAAAGACAATTTCCACCTGTTAAATGGCCAGTGATGCTGGCTCATTTTCAGATGGAAAGAAAAGGGTAAATTAAGAGAGTGGCACTGATCTGTCACAGACTCTGGGCTTAAACCTCTTGCATGCCAGAGGAAAAAGAAATATGAACTGCATCCATACTGAGAGCAGAGGCCAGCATTTACAGTTCCCAGAGAGTAATCTGCTTCTTCTAAGGGACTAAAAGGACTCAAGGAGGGACTGCACATCCTCCTTGTCTCTAAGGAGCTTGTTATCTCTGAAGATAACGAGGGACACCGCAGAGTCCTGCTGTCTGTGACGGGATGCAGCAGAGCACTGCCAGCTCCCTGGCTGGGAGGGGACACCAGGCTGGGAGAGGGGGGAGAGCTGCTGGGTCTCACTGACTGGTACCAGAGCTCAACCTTTTTTTGTATGGCTATGCTTGGGTCATTGATTCTATCAACATCAATAGACACATAATGAGAATTATGGCAAAAAAAAAAAAAAAAAAAGTCCACCTTTAGGAGGTTATTACAACTACCTGCTACGAGGATTTCACCACAAATGCCCATGGTATGCACTTTGTGAGGATCAGACCTCTACACCTCTGTGTAACAAAGTATTCTTTCACAGCTGTTCTATATCCCACTGTCTTCTAGACCATCTCATACTGGTACCTGCCAGAGGTGGGACAAAGATTAGATGGCCTTGTTCCTGCTCCTGTCGGGAAAAGTGTGTCTCCTGCCTCCTGAAGGTCAGGTCTGAACCAAATACCATACAACGTCCCATTCCATACAATGTCCCTTTGACTGTGGCCCTCATGAGCAGCTGGGGCAAAGTTAATTGTGATGAGGGTCCTGAAAGGAACTCAAGTGGGGCAGGAGAGACATGAGTCACAGGCAGGAGAAACAAGGAGTAAGTGGGAGAATCTCAGGCAGGCTTACCTTGTAAAATGTGCATGTTGACCAGGTCTGATCTCTCAGGCCTGTTTCTGATCTTGTGCTTGAGATAATCTTCAGTCTGCAGAACACAAATGCAGAGAGTATTATCTGACTAGAGCAGCAATAAGGTACAGAGAGCAGAGGCCCCCATGCTATCCCAAGTTTTTTTTTTTTATTTATTATTATTATTATTATTTTATTATTATTATTATTTTTTATTTGGTACAGTTTAGGTTCAGTGAGCTCCTAAATGACATTTTTTTTCCACCTGGACACCGGCTGATTCTTGGGCAGAAATTCTTCATAAAGGGAACAACATGCATGGAGCTGCTGACTGTTTACTATCCCCACAGCTAACCTGTGTTCTTTCCAGTTTCCCTTGGGCTTCTGATGCCAGAAGTATTATGAGAGCTCGTGGAAAGGATGAAACCTGTTTGCTGGGAGTGGTAGATTTGCTCCTGGCTCAGCATACCATTTCACCTTTGAGACCTACACAAAGGCAACTCCACAGTATAGTGTTAGCAATCGCTTCTTTGGGAAGCCTGGCATCCTTTGGTGAGATATAAGGCTGAGCAAATCATGAAGATACCCGGACACTCCTCCCAGGTCAGCCAAAAGACTTAGCTTTACTGTGGTCCTGCAGCTCCTGTGCTCTGAAGTTCTTCACCCCAGCTATGGTGTGGGTTGGGAAAATCCACACTGCAGATCACTGTAGTGGAGCTTGTGATGAACTTGTACCAGCTTCTCCATGGTTTTAAGAACAAAAAGACCCACAGAGGTGCAATAGCCTATTTCTCCAGGGCCAAGGAAGTCAGTATTGGTGGCAGCTGACCTCAAGGATACAAATACTAGCTCATCGCCTAGATAAGAAGAGCTAGGGAACAACCTAGATAAATTATTACCTGTTTGTGAAGTTGAGATGCTAGAATAGATAGTATAAAGATGTACATAGTTCAAAGAGGTGAAACCCTTCAGGATAAATAGAAAATAGCACAAGCAGCTAGAGAAAACTGGGAAACCCATAGCACAATTGTACAGGTTCATGAGAAAAAGGTTTTATAAGCATTTCTGTAGCCGGGAGAAGGCAATGGAATGTGCTGCCTGTGTTCTGTAGATAATTGTGGATGCTGCTGAGATGGCTACAGAATTTAATGCCTTTTTAAAACATTGTCACTAAAAAGATATGTGACTATCAATCACATGACTAAGCCAAGAACCTTCAGCAACAAGACAATAGAAACTGCAGTTATCAGTTTGGAGAACAGGTTGGAGAGTACTCAGATAGTTAAATGTTCCCAAACAGTTTGAGATATACAAGGCTGGAGTAATAGCAGCTGTCTCTGGTTCTCTAGGAGACTGGGCCAGGGAGAGTATACATGTATTTTCTAGTTTTAAAAGAGATGGAGAGAAGAAACCTGGAAATTATAATTCCCGTCAGAGAGATATTGGAACAAGTAATCAAACAACCTGTATAAATGTATTTTGAAGACAGCAGGGAGGTGAGTAACAGCCAGGATGGATTCATGAAGAACAAACCACATCACACCAACCTAATTTCCTTTTATGGATAGATGACAGATTTCTGTTACAGGAATAAACAAAAAATGTCATGTAGCTTGACTCTAAGCATGTTTTGACATTATCTCACATGGTTTCTTCATATGCAAGCTAGAGAAATTTGTTCTGGATAAGACTAACATAAAAAAGGAGCAAAACTGTGGGTCACCAAAGGAATTAGGAATAGTTCACAGTCTAAACAGAAGAATATATCAAATCATGTTCTGCAGCAATTTTTCCTGCTATTCAATATATTCATTAATGCCTTAGATGACAGAAGACATACTTCTTAACTCTGAATCATTCAAGACTAATAGATTAGAATACAAAATTTTTTGGAGCAATTGAAGAAATTATCTGAAATACACTGGATACAGTTCAAGAAGGACAATTGGAAAGGAGTCTATTCAGGTCACAGTTAGCCACAGCTAAGCCAGCTGATTAAGCACTGGAGGGGACGAGGACTTAATCCACCATAGATGTTTCTGTACTGGTCACTGGACAGTGGTCTTAGACAGAAATTAGTAACTGCATAAATATTGGAAAATATATGAAAGACTCCAGAGAACCTAGTGATCAGCAGCTGAACCACATCCCCAGACCAGCAGGCAGCTTTCTAGGAAATACCATGAAGAATGTCAGATGGGCACAAGGAGTAACGAGGCCTCCTTCTGGGTCCTGCTTCTGAAGGGACCTGTGGGAAGGATCTGGAAGGCAGCAACAGAAATCACTGAGCCAGAAACTAGACCAATGAGAAGAGGCTGAAGTGAAGGGAGATTGCTCAGTATGCAGATGACATTGCTCTAGGGAAACAGGATGCAAAATACTTTTTTAAAGTACTGCATTACAAAGATAAATGGTTCTGCATGTCCATGCAGAAGGATAAGTAATGGTCTTAATCTGCAACAGAAAAGCTTGGGTTGGTAATTGTGTAAGACTTGCTAACAGCACAGGTTAGAGAGCACTGGAGTGTGTTGCTTCGGGGGCGTGGATAGGATGGCCACTGGTCGTCACACATATTTCTGGAATAACCTAGAGGGGGCTGTTCTGCACCGGGGCAGAGGCATGATTGCTGTCCCCTGCAGTCCTTCCCTGCCACGTGTGCTGGGTTGCTTCGTGTAAGTGCTGGAGCCCTGCTGAGCCTGATGGCTTAAGGAACCACCAGCATGCTCTTTGTCCTCCAACCCAGCAATCTATTACAGGACATTGATTTCAAAGTCTGCTGCACTGACCTGATGCCAGCCTCCTACATAGCCAGTGATATGTTTAAGAAAATCATAGATATTTAATTTACCAAAGTATTTGCAATTTCTTACCCTTCTCCCATATTTTTTCTGCAGCTTATTTTCACCAGCGCAGTCTGTGCCAGGTCAGCGCTAGCTGGTGCCTGCACTTAAGTGCAGTTAAATTCACCTAATGAATTTCTAACTAACCCTCAGATCAGGCCCTTACCTGAGCTAAATTTGAGTTACTGTCCTACGGATGTGGCGCTGTGATGTTGACTCCAGCATTCACACTGCACTAGCCTGAATTTCTGCTGTGACTTCAGTTCCATTTGACCTTTGCTACATTTGTGTCACTGGGGTGCAAACAGTGGTGTAAGACCTCAGATTATTATTATTTTTTTATTAGCTGTAGCAGAAGAGCTTTCAAAACACATTAAAGTGGTTATTGTTATCTGCGTTCTGTTTGCAGACCATCAGTTTGGAGGAATATCAGCTAAACAACAAATGCCATTGAGTAAATATCTGGAAACAGACGTTACCTGTCAGGGCTATAAGCAGGGCATCCTTGCAAAGGAATATATTTTTGTTATAGACTGTGCTTGTTAGTGTGTTCATTAGCATGCTCTAAAAATGGGATAGACTAGACTATGCTTCCCTTTTCCCCAGGCAACCAGCCAGTAAAAGCCTTTGAAGAGAAAGACAAAGTGACACAAGTGTATACTTAAACTGTAAAATATATGACACTCCATGGATACTTTGGATTGCTTGAAATTTTCTAAGCATGATAATTTTTCAGAGTCAAATTGTGTTTCTTATGCTAGCCATTTATTACTGCTGGAGTCTCAGGGCAAGTGATTTGGAGTGTGTTTAAGTTCAGAAGAGCACTTTTTCATATTTCATAGTTATTCTTTCTTGCAAAGGTCCCTTTCCATGTGACTGCAAGCACATTTTGCAGATTAATGGAAGAAACTCTTGTGTTCAGGCAAAACCTGTACAACTGACTGTTCTCTTTGCCAGGCCATGTGTTGAATTCCCTCCAGCTTGGTCGGGGCTGGGTGCTGGATGCTACAAAGGGCTTGGAAAACCAGTGCAATTTCCCAAAAAGTGATCACACTACAGAGTATCATTGTGTTGTGTTCTGGAAGTGACTACTTATACCTGCCTTCAGCAATATTTTGGGAAGTCTAAGAGCAGATGGGTGATGGGACCAGTGGGAGCCTGGGCCACTTAGCTGCTGGGATACTGTTGCAATCGTCAAGCAGCGCTGCTGAGCTAAAAGCCAGACTCTCCTCTGATGCAAGGGTGAGTCCCCTGGGGACTTGCTCCAGGTGACCAAGGGCATCCACATTTCTCCTGCACACTTGCTAAATACTTAGCCTCCCATCTGTCCTGTTTGCTGCTGGCCCTGCTCTAAGCTGCCTTGTGCAGGAGCAGAGAGCAGCCAACACAGTGAGGAGCAGGCTGTCAATATGGCCTGCAGTGGAAAGTAGAGGCTTCAGTTAGTTTAAGGTCTACTGGGAGGCTGAAACCTGCCCACAAGGTTTTGTAAAACTCAGGGGCTGTTTAAAAAAAAAAAACTGTCTTAGGGGACAGTTGGCTCCTCTGCCCTTTTAAACCTCTACTGCTTGGAAAAGGGTGCCCTCGAACACAAGAACCTTGGCTTGGCACTGCCATGTCTGGGGTCAAGGGAGAGGCCTTGACGCTGATCCTTGGCCACAGGGCCTGGGCAGAGGGTGCCAGGTGAGGGCAGAGTAGTGGAAGGTGCTTTCAAACCCCGCAGCTCATGCAAAGCGAGCCCACAAGTTCCCTCATCAGCATGGCTTGTAGGGATTACCTTGGCTCGCTCCAGACTTTTTCGTTGTTCATGGAATGCAGATGGGCTTTTCAGTGCTGCAACAGGAAAGAGAGAGGAGCAGTCAGCACAGGAGTGGAAGCAAGCAGCCACCAGAATATTCAGCAACAGCATTTTAATGAGTGCTATAAAAATAGCAACACAAACTAACTGCCCTCTTTATTGCACTAACTAAAAATAACTCAGGAAAGCTCTGGGAAATCCCGTGCTCTCAGCCAGGCCATGGCAAGAGAGCAGGGGGGACGGAGAGCACAGGGAGGACAGGAGGGATTTGGGCAGGAAGATGGTGCAGGCTTTGAAATGTGGTGCTCGGTGGGACATGTCAGACAGCCAGTGCTGCTCTTCCCTGGAGCTCTTCTTCCAGGTTGTGGCACTGTGAGGCATCACAGCCCCAGAAAACTGATCTAGGAAGAGCAACGGGCGGAGGGGACCTTGCCTGAAAGTTAGACCTGTATGTGACTGAGGCTTGAGGCCAGCAGGAAAACTGGAAAGGCCTGCCTGGCCTCTTGCGGTATTTGGCCTTCAGCAAGGGTACTTCAACCAGGACACTGGAGGTGTTGTCCTTTTTCCCTCTTCTATCACTAAGTACCCTTCCATCTCCTTTAGGCTCCTTCTCACCAGACATTTGTCCTATCCTCTGCCCAGAAGCCCCTGTGTGACATGGTGCTTCCCTGGGCAGCTACCCAGACAGGTACCCAGCAGCAGGCCAAGTTCTTAGCATCTCCTGACACCAAAGAGGATTAACCCAGAGAGGGTCCCAAAGGAAGGCCAGTGGTCCCTAGGTCTTGGACCAGTGAACACCAGTCCCATCTATGCTGGAGTCATGGAGGACCTTGCACATTTCCTTGTTTACTCAGGTTGTGTATAAACTGGAGAGAAATTTGTGTGATGAAGGGGTTAATATGTCTCAGTTCCTGCAAAATTTCTTTTCTGTCTGTGTAAGCAAGCAAAATCAACTGTTCCCATTGGGACAGAGAAGGAGAAGTTGTCCTGAACCACAAAAACAGCCTGCTACAACCTTTGGCAACATCTAATTCCCTTTCCATCTTCTGAGTGGGATCTAATGGGGATAGAAATTATTTTCACAGAGGACATGATGTCCCACATCAATTTAGAGAAGAATGACAGGAAGAATGAGGGCAGCTGGGAAATGATTGGAGCCCTGAACTGGGTTTTGGTAGGCAACACCCCTAACCTCCAGGGAATCACAGAAAAACACAGAGGGCACATTACTGCTTCTAATGTTTGGAAAGCAGACATACAGACAAGCCAGTGTTACTGTGCCATGCTCCGGTGAGAAGACATGAGGACTTGTGACAGCTAGTTTAACCAGAAGCAAAATAAAATGGTGCACAAGAGAAAATGAAGTCAGCAAGAGAGATGACTTTTACAGCCCTGTTCACTCTGAAGTCCTGACATTGGGAGTTTGCTATGGGCATTGATCAAACACCATGCTATTCACAAGGAAAACATTGCAGAATTTAGTAATTTACCAAGATTTTTGGAGGAATTATGTGGATACTGCAGCTTGTATTAGTCTGCAAAACAAATAAAGACATTGCTAGCTCTGATTATTCAAACACCTTGTCAGGGGATGACATGGCATCTTGAAATGGCTAAAGGTCTGGAGTCAATAGGGCAGAGCTGCTGAGCTTGTGTTGATAACCTTAGGACTATTGCCTCTAAGGCTTGAGTTAGAGGATGAGGTGGTGGATGCATACAGCAAGGGAGGCCTAACTTCAAACACAACTATTTCTACATCCCATCATTGTAAGGGAAAAAATGCCTTGAGGAATCCTTGCTACAAGCTGCCTCCCCCTCCTTCTGGGTAGCTAAGCAGATCTGGCTGGGCTCCAGGGCAAGACCCTGTGTAGGGCTACAAGAAGAGTTCATCCCCACTTGTCCTTGCAGCCTGCCCTTCTGCAGGTGATCCTATGGGGATGCTCTTGATTTAAAAAGCTTTTCCAGGTCTGTACCGACTTCACTAAGACAATATAATTGAACGTGTTCAATAATAGAGTCTCGCATGGACAGTCTTGTAGGAGCTTCCCACTCAGGGAGCCTGAATAACAGGGTAGCATCTGCTCTCACCTGCACTGCCGTGGATCAGGAGTGCGGCCATGCCTTAACAAACCTGGATGTCCCCTTGCTTTCAGATGCTCCCCCATACACAAAGTCACTGGGCAGAAGGGACCCAGAGGTTGCCCTTGCTTACTAATCTGAGTCCACCTTTATTTGCAGAGCTTTTTTTCAATATTTTTGATTGTTTTGCCAGACAGTTGTTCAATTTGCAATCTGAAAACATCTGACAGAGTCTAGCTTTGAGCCAGAAGGCTTCTGCAACACTACTGTCTTTTGCTCCTGAGCATCCTCCTTTAGGCAGTTTCCTGCCTTCTCCAGTGATGGAATTATGTGAAGGTTTCACGTTTCTTAGGTGAACATCCAAGAGAGTCTGAATTGAGTTAAGGCAGTCTTTGGTTAGATAAGCACATTCATCTCACTGGGCTATGCTCATGTACCACTGATACTTCTCCCTGAACTAGTCTCTTGGGTTCCAAAAAGCAGTCAGCTTCCTCAGAGCTGCTCCTAGATTTTACTCTTGCTGTGCTTACAGCCACACTGCTGAACAGCTCAGCAAATTCTGTGTATAGTCATCAACTCCCATTCCTACATGGGCTTCTGCAAGCCCTCAAAGCTTTTATCCAACACAAATCTTTGCTCACTCATGTCTCTTTCTGGTTTCTGTATAAAATGGGTCACTTAGAAAAACAAAGTTTCTCTGTCCTCTGATTATATATGCAAAAAATATAACCAAAGGGTTGAAAACAATCCTTGTACAAAAGCTGATGCAGAATGTGGAATCACGTGAATGCTCCCAGCTTGGTACCAAACCTGACTTTCAACTTGTAGACCAGCAATGCCCCATTTTTCGCTTTCCAGAAAAGCTATTTTCAACCATGGTGGCTTACAGATATCTGTTTCAATTTCTTGCCCACCTGCAGTCCCTATGATCTGAGATCCCATCCTGGCGCACCTCCTATAGCCCATCTCAGCTGGTCCTCAGAGCCATAGGAAGACAAGGTTAAACAAAGAATTGTGTTTCCTAAGGATTAACTGCATATGTCCAAACCATGGGGAAGCTGGCTGGGACTCCTGCTTATTAAATGCTAGCATCTGACACTTCCTCCTGAGGTTAAATTCAGCAGTTAGGTTCTGCATGTTTTCTTTAATAACGGCAGAAGTGCCTTTTCTTTTATTACTTTTAGTGATTGAACTATGATCATACTTCCCAAAATGGCATCCTTGGACAGAAACCAGACTGCAAAATGTAAGCCTAGAAGTTAGGAGTGTAAAGAAGCTGTAGGTAACAGACCCATGTGCTCAGCCCTGCAGGGCAATATCAGGTATGCAAACTCCTCTGTTGACACAACAACGCCATACATGTGTAATGAGGTATCCTGCACATTGTCTGTGTGACCACTTTTACAAAGTGAAATTGGTGATTCAGGAGACTTCAGACATCCTTCTGACCACTGACTGTATTATCAGTGCTTGCAATGCTATCATAAATGTCACCAAACTTGGCTTAAAGCTCCAGCTCCAAGAGTCCTGTCATTAAAATGCTTGCCGTTTGATGGCAGGCAGTATAAAATCTGAAAACATAAAGAAATACACAGAAGAAAGAAAGAAAGAAAGAAAGAAAGAAAGAAAGAAAGAAAGAAAGAAAGAAAGAAAGAAAGAAAGAAAGAAAGAAAGAAAAAGAAGAATCTGAATTTATCAAACTTAAAACCTTCACAGACATGATTTTTATCATCCTGCTCAAGTTTTCTTAATACTTGATTCTGGCAATACTGTACTGAGAGGCATCTCTTGCTGGCTCCCCTAACATCCTTTAGAAAGGCAGCTTCATGAGAAAGGCAGTGTTAGCGCTGTTGTTTTGCTGGATTCACAAAAGCTACATCACAGTCTTCAAGGTTAGCCAGAAGAGACACAGTGGAACAGCCTTTGGAAATTTATGATCTTATCAGAGACCCCCAAGGGGCCCATAATGAGCCAGAATGGTACCAGGATAGTCCTTTACCTGAGTTCCAGATAATCACAAATTCATGCACACAGAGCCTGAGATAGGTCAGGGTGGAATTATCCATCAGGCAGCATTTTTTCCCTAGTGGTGCTACAGGTTTCATGATGCATCTGCTTGTGCAGAAGGGGATTGTTTTCATTCACTTATGTTTTGGACTCTAGCATCTGTTTTTCTGATGTTGAATGGTTACAAGGAGCTGGAATGGGCCCCCCTCTACCTTTTCACTGTTCTGTGGGTCTGATGCTGCCACAGAGGTTCCTGACTTTTACAGGAGGATGTGAGATGCTCTGCCCTTGCCTACACAAAGAGCTTTGTTCTGCTGCAGTGACCTCTGAGACAGGACCCTATGCAGCTTTATTTTTGAAAAGTGCAAACTAAGCAGCTCTCCCAACTTCAGTTTGAACAGCAGCATTGCAGCTTGTGTAGAAAATGCTGGGCACCATTGCACAGCACCAGGAACCATAATATTACTACAGGGCAGGAAGCAAAGTCCAGCTCAGTAGCAATCTGCTCAGAGCAGAGAGAGCCTGAGCAGGCAGCTGGTGCCATGCAATGTCCCAGTAGTGCCCCTCTGATCCAGGAGAGGGTGAAAAAGGCAGAAAACAATACTCACGTGGCATGATGCCTTGGTCTGCCAGCTGCTCACGAGTCCTTCTCTGCTGAAGCCGTAGCTGCAAAACTGTGAGAGAGAGAATCAGGAAAAGATGCAGTATTTTTCTGATGTACTAATGCATCTATCAAGGGAGATGTGCCTGTGGTCTTTGTGTCACAGACACCTGACACTGATCCCTGCTGCTGCTGGGACAGACTTGGTGCAACCAATGATCTCCTCCAGGGAGGAGCTGCACAGTCTGCACCAGCCCAGACCTGACTTTGCACCCAGATATATGGTGGGTAGGACTGGTTCTGGTGCAAGCAGCATGCTAGTGCCTGGGGCAGACTGAGGTCTGCCTGATGTCTGCAATAGCAGCCTCAGGTGACCATGGCTTCAGCTCAAAGGGTTGTTCGGAGAGAGTCTGTGGGTAGGCAGAGGGTGCTGGTGGAGAGAAAGTCCACTACCCCTTGCAGGTGGAGGTAGTGATGGGCTGTCCCATTCTGAGAGGGGAAGAACCTGTTCTGAGTCAAGCAAGTAAGGTGGCTTCAGAAGATTTTGAAAGGAATCGAGCTCCTTTGATAAATACTTTGTCCATAAAGGTATTCTGCGCTTTACGGTTTATTAGGTAGACTCCCAAGGTGCCATCTCCTATGCTTCATTGCTACTAGTGCCTGCTTCCCAGACACAGCTGACAGCAAACACGAGAGCAAACTGAGTCCTGCACAGCAGTGCTGGCTAGAGAGGAACCACACAGAAGATAATAATTTTGACATTATGAAATGTATTTTGGCTACATTTCGGTATCCTTGTGTACTCTAAGATTTGTGATGTGTGTATAGGTATTTCATTGGTTTTTAGATTTTTTTTTTCAGGCATAAGGACAAGGAACAATAAAATGAAGAACATTCAAAATAGCTAAGGGATAGCTGAGAGAAATCAAACATCATGATGACAGGTGACTGTGCTGGGAGAGCTGCACGCCTACATTGGGGTTATAGTTATAGAGAAGTTAGGGCTGGACTCCCCTAGGGGTGCACAGTAATAGAAGAAGGGGTAAATGATCACAGACTGCAGAAACAGGAATTCTGTTTGGTTATTAGGAAAACAACAAACAAACAAAAAAACAGAAACCCCATGAGATTGGTGCAGGCCTAGAACAGCACCCCAGAGAGGCTGTAGGACATCCTTGAGATGTTCAGAGCTTGCCTGGAGATGGTCCTGAGCAACCTGATCTGTTTTTGAAGTTGGCCTTATGTTGAATGGAAGGTTGGAGTAAAGATTTCCACAGGTTCCTTCTGACCTAAATTTGCACACAGTTCTGTACTTTGGTGTGTGCACTTGTAACTGAGTGCCTCAGATTTGGTGTGGAAGCCAGAACAGCTCCCATAAATACTCCAGAAGCTGTTAAACTTCTGTCTAAATAAGAAACTCACAAGGTTCTTAGAAGTGGTAGATGCCATCTCTGCCTTTTTTAACCCAGGAACACCATGAGCGTAACAGAAGTTTTTAGTATGTGCTAAAAGCACAAAGAAAGTAGCTGACAGCAGGAAGAAAAGCAATTGTAACCAACATTGTACTACACCTGCCCTCCACAGTAACACGATGGGACCCTTAAGCCAGCAGCTGATTATGGCTTCCGGGAAGTTTTGAAGTCTATAGATACTGCACTTTTTCCAGCATTACAACAAGCCACTTCTCTAGGGTTCTTGGATGGCAAATTGATGTTGACTACCCTTGGACTGAGCCTTGCTACCAGGAGTTTTGATCTGTGTCACTAGCTCTACTATGTTAGGGCCAAGGCTTGTACCCTTCTTTCACAGCCTAAGGACCTCTCCTGATACCTCTAAGACTGGAAGGTTCACTCCTGCCCCACCACCCTGCCCCAGCACACAGAGCATTGATTAGGCATCTAATCCAAGTCTCTAAGAAGAATCACAGAATCACAGAATTTCTAGGTTGGAAGAGACCTCAAGATCATCGAGTCCAACCTCTGACCTAACGCTAACAGTCCCCACTAAACCATATCCCTAAGCTCTACATCTAAACGTCTTTTAAAGACTTCCAGGGATGGTGACTCAACCACTTCCCTGGGCAGCCTGTTCCAGAGTCTAACAACCCTTTCGGTAAAGAAGTTCTTCCTAACATCTAACCTAAAACTCCCCTGGCACAACTTTAGCCCATTCCCCCTCGTCCTGTCACCAGGCACGTGGGAGAACAGGCCAACCCCCACCTCACTACAGCCTCCTTTAAGGTATCTGTAGAGAGCGATAAGGTCGCCCCTGAGCCTCCTCTTCTCCAGGCTGAACAAGCCCAGCTCCCTCAGCTGCTCCTCGTAGGACTTGTTCTCCAGGCCCCTCACCAGCTTCGTCGCCCTTCTCTGGACCCGCTCAAGCACCTCAATGTCCTTCTTGTAGCGAGGGGCCCAAAACTGAACACAGTACTCGAGGTGCGGCCTCACCAGAGCTGAGTGAGTACAGGGGGACGATCACCTCCCTAGCCCTGCTGGCCACACTGTTTCTGATACAAGCCAGGATGCCGTTGGCCTTCTTGGCCACCTGAGCACACCGCTGGCTCATATTCAGCCGACTGTCCACCATCACTCCCAGGTCCTTCTCTGCCTGGCAGCTCTCCAACCACTCATCTCCCAGCCTGTAGCTCTGCTTGGGGTTATTGCGCCCCAGGTGCAGGACGCGGCACTTGGCCTTGCTGAACTTCATGCAGTTGACCTCAGTCCAGATCCTATCCAGAGCCTATCCAGATCCTCCTGCAGAGCTTTCCTACCCTCGAGCAGATCGACACATGCGCATAGCTTGGTGTCATCTGCAAACTTACTGAGGGTGCACTCAATGCCCTCGTCCAGATCATTGATGAAGATATTAAAGAGGACCGGCCCCAGCACCGAGCCCTGGGGGACGCCACTAGTGACTGGCCTCCAACTGGACTTGACTCCATTTACCACGACTCTTTGGGCCCGGCTATCCAGCCAGTTTCTAACCCAACGAAGCATGCGCCAGAGAGAGACTCCCTGAAACACTACTCAGTATTTCCAGCATGCAGAGACAGCCTGTCATACACTGTGGCCTGCCTTGTGCAAGGCTACAGACCTCTGTGTGGCCCAGGACTGCACAAGCTATAGCACACATTTCTTAAGAAACCATACCTGTACTTTGAGGTAGTAACATAGTCTACACCTTTATTTTTGCAAATTTGTTGTCAAGAAGATTGACACTTGTGTGTCAATCTCCTCTCCCACAAAGTAAAACATGAAACTCCCATATTTTCCTGATGCAAACTCGATGCAGCTTGCAACAAGGACACTCATCTTTCAGTAGTGACAATCTAACTGCATGCATGTCTACTGTCTACTGGCATAGAACCAGACAGAACCTGCGACTGCTCTTAGAGAGCTGGTATTGCAAAGGGAAGAGAGGCAAGAACATCTTTTTGTCTTTGCGAGTAACTTGCAGAGCTCTGCCAACAGGGAATATTTACTGTGTGGCTTCCCTGGGATGTGGGATGGAGCCAATTAATAACCCCTTACAGAGATGTTCCTGAAGTACAAGGCTCCCGAAAATGCATGTGACTTTTCCATGTCCTCTATACAAGTCATGTCTCACATTCAAAGCAAATGGTTAGTGAAAGTCCCACAAGAGATGATCTCCTGCCAAATTCCAGCACTTCTTAGGACACCAAAGATAGATTTCTGCTGTGAAGAAGAAATGTAGTTTTCAGTATCTGGTGAAGTCTGCATGTGTGTAGTTCCCTTATGCCAGGTGAAGCTGGTGGTTAGAAATCACTGGCAAATTCTGTTGCCAAGGGAATCTGTACTCCTCCATTGCCCCTTGGTACTGCTGCCAGTTGGTGCTGGTTGTGCCTGTGGACACAAATTTAGACCCCTGCATGGTGAATATCTACATCTGACACAGTTATCTGCATTCCCTTAGCAGGAGTCAGGGATTTTATAACCAAATTAGGCAGTCCATGTTTTAGGAATGCCAGTTTTCTTCCTTGCTTGTGGAAGTAATTCATGGTAACCAGCTCATGGTAGATACCTCATACTGGGTAGGAGAGACCCCAGTTTTGCTGTGTAGGGCTTTCAGTGTTGCCAGTCACAATATTGAAAAACCATGCAGAGCTTGCATTTTCCCGAGGGAGAGATGTATCATGATTGAACAGGTGAGCAAAGAGAGATTGGAGGCTGTCCAAGAACAAAGAATCTTTGTAGATCTCCCAAGAATGGTTCTCTCTCCTCTCCTAGGTCCTGGAGCAGTGTCCCAGGTGTTAGAGCATCTGCCTTAAACTGAGGCAAGTCAGACAAAACATCCCACCATCAAATGAGAGTCAGAGATAGCAAAGACTTCAAGAGTCACATACAAGTCCTTTCTGAGGACACAGCAATCTTCCCCATCTGTCTGTGAAATATCCCAATTGAGAATGCAACAGCACATCCCTTCACAGCTCCAGTGTGTGTCACATTATTTGCATCATTTCACTCTCAGACTTCCAACACAATCAGGCCAAGTAGTAGCATAGCCACATGAGCAAAGGAGGTGTTATTGATCAGATGACCATGTATTCAAATCCCTCTTTTTCTGCTCCCTGCCACTTCTTCTGCTTATTTCACATCCTTTCCTGCAGGTAAAACATCATTTACCAGCCTCAGGATTCAGCCAGATATTTGACAGGCCCATTTAGAGAAAATAGGAAATATTATAAATTTCCTTGAAGCATCACTTGGAGAGTGTTGATGATTTCCAGTGCAATGATTATAATATTCATATTCTGCCTTGATGTAACATTCCCCAGATATGTGGTTGATTTTTGGCAATGCCGAGCTTACAGACTTGCTGGACCATTCTTAAGCTACAGGGAAAGGAGAAAAAGTTCATCCAACCTTGTCTATTCAGGGCAAGCTGACAGGAAATATGAGGACAGACATGCAAATGTTGGCTATTTCCAGGAGCAGCCCAAGCTCAATGGCTGAAGCAGTCATTTCAGTCACTAAATGTTCATCCAGGTTTGGACCTCATGCACGCCTTGACCCCCAGATGTCATTCCCAAAACCTGTTGCAAACCACCTGAAGAAGCATAGCCATGGTCAGTGCCAGACAAGGTAATAACACTGAATATCTCTTCAGGAAGAGGAAAAGCAGCCAATACTTCCAGCAGCCTTCAAGTCAGTCCTGCAGCTTGCAGATCAGCAGATGCCACCTCCAGTCTTGCACATTCCCTTACAGCCAACAATGCTTAAAAAATAGGCCAGAGGAGCACCTGGCACCAAACAAACTCCATATAGCTGCTTTTTCAAGGGGACTTGAAATTCTTTGAAGCTGTGTCTGACCCCAGTTATATTCCCATCCTCTTCCTTTGTTGTGTGTCTGGAGGCACAACCTCTGAGCGCTGCCTGTGACTCACTTTGAGGATGGAGGATGCTGTCACCCTCTATGTAAGGGGTTTTTTATATACATTTTTTTTTCCTGGATATTCTTTTTCAAGATTCCTTTCAGCAATTCTTGCTCCTATGGCACCCCAAGATGAGAAACCCCTTCCTACATGATGCAAGGCAAGTCAGAGCTGTGCCAGTTCTTTTGTTCATGATCTCTTTTTGTTAGAAAGTCCCATTTAGTGACACATCTTCTACAAGTATCCTCTGCAGAGGACTTATGTCATTGGTTTGGAGAAGCTCATTAGGCATCAGCCATGGCTGGCTCTGGAGGCCTCTGCTCCAAGCACTGCCCATGACTTGCAAGCATGATTCATCCTCCCTGGGAGCTGACCTCAGAGCTTGAGAAAGCTAAAGGACAGCTTGGGCCCTGCCTGACCTGGTGATGCACTGGGAAAGTCATATTAAAATCATCCTGCACCCCAGGAGCAGGCAGACCTGGCCATCTGGTTCGGTCTGCAGTGGCAGCTCATCTCCGGTGCCTGAACCTGCAGCTGCTCAGGCCTTGCTGCCCTCAGCTGAGTGATTTCTGTATGCCTTGGCATGGGATTCTATCTGAGCTAACTGCTGCCTTTATAAAAGAAATAGGTGTTTCTTTTACAGGGAGAGGAGCTGTGCCCAGGACTAATTCAGAGGGGAGCACATCATGTCCAGAGTTCAGCAGCTGGTCAGAGAACTTGTTACCGCATCAGAGCATCCCCCATGCTGCAGCATCGCCAGAAGCACTCAGAGTATCCTGCTGGCTTTGGGAACTGGCTTTAGCAGCACAGGAGGCTGGGCAGCACTAAGGCACATTGCCCAAGGAGGTGCGGAATGGGCTGAGGACTTGGGCAGAGAAAGTCATGGCTGGCCCTTGGCTAGTGCTGCTGATGGTTTGCCAAGAAGGAAGCTGGATCAGAGCCCTCTGCAGGTCCCTTCTCAGCAACACTTACATAGCTCCTGTTGTGGTTGTGAGAAACAGCCACAGCTGGACATAAGTGGCATGAGCAGGTTTTCCAGAAACCCTGGGACTGCAGAAGGCTTCCTCAGTGTTCAGGTCAGCCTCACAGCTGAGACAAAACAAGTTTAAAGCTGAGTTTAATTTTTTTTTCCAAATATATTTTACATCAGCCACTCCATTTCCTCACCCTGACCTCTCTCTGAGCATCTCTCCCTATGTCTGACAAACCTGCTGCTCTGGAAGCAGCACTTATTCAGCTGTGCCAACAGTTTCAGCTCATCCCAGCTCACTTATGTGGTTACAAGTTGGAGCCCAATAAGCGCCAGTTTCCTGCATGGGCTGTAACAACACCTTTGCTCTGGCTGGGAGCTACATTCATAACCAGTGCAATTGCTGTACTCTCATCTTCCTCTGAAATAAGTCGCTGCTGTTGCCAGAGCTGACAAATGGGCAGTTGCCTGCTGCTTCCTGCATCACCTGGTGCTCCTGGGCTGGGCAGCCAAGGGGAACAGCAGAAACATCACATTAAGCCAGTTCAACCCAGCCACATGAACCTGATGTGAATCAGCAGTTTGATCAGCAACTGAAGCTGTCAGTGACACTGAAAAAAAACAAGAGAAAACTCACTGTCCGCTCTTCCAACCACCCCAGACTCTCATTCCTACCCTCTGTGGCCCAGAGCTGGGGGTTTAGGGGCTTTAGGAGCATGACTGCAGCTGAGTAGTGTGCAGGATGGGGAGGGCTCTGCCAGGGCACCAGACAGGTGGCAGGGAGTTGGGAATGGGTTGATAGGAGGGAGAGACTCCTGTCTTCAGCAGCAGCAGCAGCTTTGCTGCATGTCAGACAACAGCTGAACAAACATGACACACATGTCTGTCTGTGGCCATGGTGGGTATCCAAGGACCTTGTGACTTGCCCAGTAAAACACTGCCCGGTAAAACACTGGCTGGCAGATAATGGCTCCATTTTGGATGCAGCCTCCCTTGAAGGCATCCTTCTCCTCAAGCACAGTGATGTATGGTTCAATCTTTGCTGTAACACATGCCTGACAGAGAAACAGATGTCTGTCTGCTAAAACTCCAAGGTATAACATTCTGAAAAAGTAAAGCAAACTTCAAACTGATCTACATGAAGCCAGTGTTTTACAAAAACTTCACGAAATTATAAAACAATGCCATCAGTTACAGACAGACCATGGTTTGAATGCAGGCATTGACTGTGAACTGTACGAGTTCCTGACTGGAAAGAAAACACACTTACATATATTTGCAGTTTGGAAATGAAGGTTCCACCACCATGTATAAGCTGTATAAGCTTTAATCCTCCAACAAGCCAGGCAAGTCTTTGAAAATTCACACCCATGTGTCCACATTTTGGCATGGGTGTTACCCCATGCCAAGCCATACAGAACCATATTTAGGGTGTTAAACTTTCACTTTTCACCAATTATCTGAACTACCACTGATGTTATACAGATGTTGGCCTTGTAAACTCTCTTTCCATACTGCCGGACAGAAAAGGTCAGAGTTAAGGTTAAGTCTGCATTTGCCAGCTTTGTTTGCTCTGTCTGATGACAACATCTTTCTGCTGCTGGAGTACAATTGGTTTATATTCAAAGCAGGAGATCACTACACATAAATCATTGTCTCTGGTAAGAGTTAAATATGTTTCTGGAACAGCCCTCAGAAGTTCTAGTTGATTTAGTGCAATCCCATTGATAATTGGAGCACATGGGATAGCATGGCAGGCTTGAAGAACCATCATTCCTGCAAAATTTGTCAGGATGACCTCAGATCAGTATATTTATCTTTGGCAAAATAGACAAAATAAACACGCACACAAATCCTTGAGGAAGGGGAGGGGAAACCTGAAGGCCTGAAACATGTTGGTGATTTGATCTAACTCTTCTGGAGCAGTTCCTGGTACCCTGCTCTTGTGCATCTATCATTTCTCACACTGCACAGCTATACTGCTGGCCACTGGAAAGAGAAGAGGAGGAGAAAACACTGGGATACTGAAGTGAGGACTGTAGGCCACTGTGTGAAATAGATATTAACTCCACACCAGCCTTTCTCAGACAACATTTTCTTGGTACTGATGCTGCCAGATGGAAGCGAGAGCCCCTCAAACCACCTACATGCCACTATACTCTAGTTGCTAACTCTTGGCCCTACTGACTGCTGTGTGCCAGAGAGATTAAAGGGATTCTGGGAAGAGGAAACAATAAGTATAGAAAGTATTTCAAGCACCCTTTAGCACATAAATAGGTCTTTCTACTGCTCAATGTATACAGACCACAGAGAAACAGCAAAAGTTAGTTTTTAAAGATTTACCTTAGCCTTTACTAACATTGGCCTGGAATCCTTCAAAAGGGACTCGGACTCATCATGAGTCACAGAGCACAGCTAATCCTTCCAAACCTGGGGAGCAATCAAAGCCTCACTCCTGCCTCTGCAAGACAATTTCCAAAGCAACTGTACGTCATGAAGCTCTGCACTTCATGGCCAGACCCCCCTGGCCTGTCCTTCACATGCTCTTTGCATGCTACACCATGCTTTGTGTAAACTGCTACTGCCCAGCAGTGCCACAGCCCCTGAGCTGTGCAGGGAGGTGAGGGCTGCAGGGTAATGGGTCCTTTGAGACAATCATCCCTCTGCCAAATGAATGGAGGAAGACAGTAAATCAGAGCACTGAGCTTCCTGCCATCCATGCTGGGGCTTGACAGCTGCTGAAGCTTGCATGGGAAGCAGAGACAGCAGAGGAAAATGCCCCTTAGCTATTTTTCACATAAAAGAGGTTTGACCACCTTAACCATTTAATGCTAGCTTTACTTCTCTATTCTCCGTATTACTAGTATCCAGCACAAACAAAAGGCAACATTATTGATTTATTTGTACCCCTCAGCATCCCACTTTCCTCCTGTCTCACAAACTGTGATGACCAGGGCTGTGCTGTGTCCCTGTCTCTCATTACCTGCAGCAGTCACAGCAGTGGGGAGAGCAAAGTACATTGGGGATTTTGGGCAAGCCCAACTCAAACATAACAAATAGGCACAGAAATCTTGTCAAATGGATGGAAATCCAACATCCACTGGGCTACAGTGAGGGATGGCAGTTGAGGGAATAGGTCATGAACCAAAGAATGCCCCACAAATCGACTGACTTGATGCTGAAAGGCACGAGAATTTATGGATACAACGACCCGCAAAGTTTACTTTTACTGAAGAATCATTTGAAAAATATGTTTAGAGATCCCACTGTTGGTTCCATAATAAAGCCAACTTACAAATAAAACTAAAATGAACCTTAAGAACAATACTGGTTCATTTGAAAAGAATGCAGACATGTAACACAGACCATCCTCCTCTCTTCAGAAAGGTGGCAGTGTTGCTTTGTAGTTACTGGACAAGTTGTTAAAGACAGATTTTTTTTTTTTTTTTTTTCCAAACGAACGGCAATGTACCATAATATACCAATGAAATCTAAGGAATGACTTAATCTAATGAAATGTAAGATCAGAGTGATATGGAAACCACACCAAAGCCCTGGACCCAAGTTTTGTGTAATTCAGCCAGACTAGGACACTCGTGTTTGCACACACACTCTTGAGTTTTCAACCAACTGCCAACTTTGTATTTGCTTAGAAAACAAAGTTTAAGTTGACCACCCAGCTATCTTAGAGATCTTGATAACACCACTCATGTCTACCATCAGTACCATAAATCTCTAATCTCATTATCTACCATGCACAAAGAGACAAAAACACACACGGTGCGGGTGACATGCCAGACCGGGTGCATGCTCCAACGTGACTACCCTGTCTGGTTCTACAGTGTCCCATACGGCACATGCAGCTGGTGTGTCTGAACATCCTCACAGATCACATTCACGGGGAGGACTTCACCCCTGGGAAGGTCAGAGAAAGCTCCTCCAGATCACTTTTTGACATTACTGTTATTATTACTGTCTCTTATGTTCATTTAAAAAAATACAAGTAAAGATACCCGCTCAGAAATATAGCATACTTACTATAAATATAGTCAGCAAATAAAGGCATGAATATCCAGAAGAGGGTCTGATTTAGAAGGGATTGTCCCATAGTTCACCTTCACTCACCTTCACTCACGCTGAATGTCCTCTCAGAAGCCCCTTACCGGTGCTTCCCCTAACTTATGAGACTGAGACATGTTTTACTTCCAAACCCTCCGAGAGTGGCAATCAATTGTGTGGCTCTGGTTTTATTTCTCTGATGATGTCACTTTAAATACTTTTCATGTTCCATTTGTTATTTTTACTTCTAAAAATGACGCATTTCTGCAAATTCATTTTTCTCCAGTTAGTCACAACTTAATGGAACAAAGTCAGCTGCCTGCATGTCAGAGTGAGTGCCGGACCTGTCCCCACTGCTGTTATCACAGACAGACCCACAAGAGCACCTGGAATATTCGGACAGCATTAGGTATGCTGTTTTTCACAGACGCCCTTCTGGATCTCTGCCCAAATCCTTTAATATAGGGCCAGGGCAGTGGACCCGGGAAGTGCAGTTTTGCCAAAATAAACCACAGATATAAATCAAAGACAATGAAAAAGCAGAAGAAAAAAAAAAAAAGCAACAGAGAGGAAGGAAGATGAATTTCTCCACTTGCGGAATAGCCTCTATAAGAGCAAAGCTGTGACAGCTCTACGACCCCCTGAATATTTTGCTCGCATGCTGCTTCCAAACATTTAATGCAAAACAGTCTGTGGCTGTGGCTTGCCGGAGAGAGAAGTTTTAAGACAAATCTGGAGGTTTCCCCTACCTGATCTGAACTTGCTCCGAATCAGCAAGGAGTGCTCAGACCCCAGGAGTGTCATGGTGACTCGGGACCGGATCCAGACGCCCCTCACTTAAACCATTAACTTCCTCCAAAGAGAAAAGCTGACCACGGCTAGTGCTCAGGATTCATCCAGGTCTCCTGGACTCTCTGGGTGCTTTTACAGCTGGCTGGCAAGAAGCAGCAAGTGGCTTTGAAAGATTTGGTCCCATCCAGCACTGACCCTTCACAGAAACCAACTGCTCCCCTTGTGCTGTGTTGAACTAATTAACTTTTCGCCGGCAGGAGCCTCCTCCCGCGCGGGGTTTACTACCAGCAGCTGGGTGTCCTGGCTGATGTCATCGTCTAGCGGGGAGCAGCGACTATCGGAAAGGGTCTTAGCAAAGACAGAAGTTTGATATCTGATACTAATTACTACCGGCCGGTACGCAGCCAATCAGGGCTCTCCCCGTCTGGGCCAACTTTTGGAGCTGCTTGGAAATATCAACAGAGCGAGGGCTTAACTCTTTGCAGCGTGGTGCGGGACGGCTGGCCATCTCACCACACACTACATGGCCCCGCTGTGGCGCAGGGGCCCAAGAGCTCCCCAGGGCAAAGGAAATGCTGCAACCAGGGCCCTGTGTTAGGCAAGGGGACAGCTGGCTTTAGGTCAGTTGGTGGTAGTGCCTTTTCCAGTGGAGACGAGGATGCAGCCACCCCATGATGGAGGCATGACTGTGCCCCTGCTGCCCCTCAGCCAGCTCATTCGGGTGCTGAAGCTGCACCCTGGACCTCAGTCAGTGCATGCTTTTTTCAGCATGTAGCTGCACCCATAGTGTTATCCTCTGGGGAGCTTCATGTACTATATGGCTCAGGTAGCACATGCTGCAGGTACTTAGAACAAGTCCTCTTGTTCTGCTATGCACAGACACTCAGAATAATGCCAAATAAAGGAAGCAGGGCTAAATCTTAATTAAAGTTTCTTGTGCTATAGATGAGCACAGCAACCCCAAGGATGCTGGGCACAGCCATAAGCTGCATATAACTGCAGTGGAAGATGTTTCTCCACCTACCAAACATTCTGGCATGTGAGAAAACCTTTCAGTCAACTTGCTAAGTAAAGAGATGCAGATCCTTTGAGGCTTCCCTTCCCCAAGCCTACATCTGGTTCATTTCAGGTAAATGGAAGAGAGGGAACTGGTGGCACTTTTCCCCTTTTAACGTAAGAGTTATAAGCCAAGGACACATGGGTCTCACCCAGGAAGCTGTCTAGATTCCTCCTACAGCATAAACAGTCAACTGGACCCTTCCCTTCCCTTCCCTTCCCTTCCCTTCCCTTCCCTTCCCTTCCCTTCCCTTCCCTTCCCTTCCCTTCCCTTCCCTTCCCTTCCCTTCCCTTCCCTTCCCTTCCCTTCCCTTCCCTTCCCTTCCCTTCCCTTCCCTTCCCTTCCCTTCCCTTCCCTTCCCTTCCCTTCCCTTCCCTTCCCTTCCCTTCCCTTCCCTTCCCTTCCCTTCCCTTCCCTTCCCTTCCCTTCCCTTCCCTTCCCTTCCCTTCCCTTCCCTTCCCTTCCCTTCCCTTCCCTTCCCTTCCCTTCCCTTCCCTTCCCTTCCCTTCCCTTCCCTTCCCTTCCCTTCCCTTCCCTTCCCTTCCCTTCCCTTCCCTTCCCTTCCCTTCCCTTCCCTTCCCTTCCCTTCCGTCCCCAGCACAAGAAGGATGTGAAGCTCTTGGAACAGGTCCAGAGGAGGGCCACTAAGATGATCAGAGGGCTGGAGCACCTCTCCTGTGCAGAAAGGTTGAGGGAACTGCGTTTGTTTACCTTGGAGAAGAGAAGGCTCTGAGGAAACCTCATTGTGGCCTACCAGTACTTGAAGGGAGCATACAAACAGGAGGGAGAACACCTGTTTACATGTGTTGATAGTGATAGGACAAGGGGGAATGGTTTTAAACTATGACACGGGAGGTTTAGGTTAGGAATTAGGGGAAAGTTTTTCACTCAGAGGGTGGTGAGGCACTGGAACAAGTTGCCCATGGAGGTTGTGGATGCCCCATCCCCGGAAGCATTCAAGGCCAGGCTGGATGTGGCTCTGTGCAGCCTGCTGTAGTGGTTGGCAACCCTGCCGGAGCAGGGGGGTTGAAACTAGATGATCTTTAAGGTCCTTTTCAACCCAGGCCATTCTATGATTCTATGATTCTAGATTCTATGATTCTACAATTCTGTGATTCTATGATTCTGTGATCTTCATTCCCTTTGAAGCCTGCAGGTCCTGCATGACTTCTTCACTCTGCATCAGCTGGGCCTGCAGGAGAAGGCTCCTCAATCCTTCTTGCAACTTTTGAGGGGTTTCATGTTTGTGTCCTTTTCTGCCTGCAAATAGTCATCTTCAGTCTTATAAGTTCAGTGGAAGAGGAGTAGAGTACAAGGGAGACAAAGCAAGGTGTGACCCTGCTCAGGGTAAACCTCCCCATGGCAGTAAAAGACCATCAGTGGGTATGGCTTAGGACCAGCAAGGGGAGTTGAGATGCCCGAAGTGCACCTTGTAGGCACAGTAGCTCCAGGCCTGCTATTGAATGCTTGGAAGAGGAGGCAGGGCAGGCCTAGTCTCTGGAGCAAGACACTATGCAAGGTGGGCTTTTCACTTTGCTTCACAACTGGAACCTTATTTCTGCTGAGGCTCATGCACAGAAGATTGTCAAGAGACCTGACATCAAGGATGTATACAAGCCCCAGAATCCCTTGAGTATCATAGTCTTCCCTCTTTCATGGAGATGCATTGCCCATTTAGGAATGGTAAATAAAGGATTTCTGTTTTCTTGCATGGACTTCTAAAATAATTAAAGAATGGGAAAGAATCAGTGGATAAAACAGAACCGATTACAAAAATTCAGGTTTTGGCTCTCAGAAAACTTTTCACATGGTCCCATGCATGAGTGTAGTGAAAACTCAGAATTGTTCCAAGGCAGAATGCAAGGTATTGTAAAGACTGAAAATGAGGATTACTCAAGAAAAGGAAGTAAAAAAGTTGGGCAATAATCAACAGGTAAAAAGGAAAAGCACTTTATTAATGGCTTACGAACAGAGGCTGCAAATGTGCAGCTAACAAAATAAACTGGTTAATCAAACGTCAGAAGGATCAATAGATTTGTATGACCTGGATGAAATGAGGATCGTGGCCAGACAATGGCAGATGAAAATAAATTATTTACTTTCATGTCAGAATGAAGTGTGACCCATCCAAAGTCCCCACGTACAGAAGCCTGAGAGATGGCATCATGTAAAAATCACAGGTTGCTAGATCTTGAGTCATTTTGAATGCGTACAGAGGCTGAATACACAAGATGGTATTAATACCATCTAGGATAAAGATTTTTACTTAGATGAGCAGAGAAAAGTGTGCTGTGATTTCGTGGGTGCATTGCAGTGGGTTGTTTGCTAGGGATGTGTTTCACCCAGCTGGCTTGACTTCATTTTAACAGGATGCCATAACTTTAACTTTCGCTTCCTACTCTTTTCTAAAGACTTTTTATTAACCTACAGATAACTTCTGAGTGGTTTCCAAGAGGACACATCAGATCACTGCTGCACATATGAGGTTGTACTGGCCACATATTGCAGGTCACATAGGTCATTCTCTGTTAGCTAAAAGAGTGAGTCTGGTTCTGTCAGAGCACATTTATACCTGATATTTAGATGTGCAAGCAATTACTCACAAGAAATGTGAAAGACTGTCCTGAAAGCCAGTGCCTATGCAAGATTGCTGTTATGGCTTTGATCCCTCTACCCTGGCATTACAAGCATGGGAGGGAGTGGATAAAACTACTGCATCTTTCTTTGTTTATTTTATTTTATTTTATTTTATTTTATTTTATTTTATTTTATTTTATTTTATTTTATTTTATTTTATTTTATTTTATTTTATTTTATTTTATTTTATTTTATTTTATTATTTAATTTCATTTCATTTTACTTTATTTCATTTCATTTCATTTTTATTTTATTCTTATTTTTTATGTCAGCTACAGCACGTTGGTGAATCATTGTCCTTTCCCTGAATGCCCTGATCCCAACATTCAGTGTGGATGCTCTGCTGAATGACACAAAAATGAAAGGGAAAAGAGCATGAAGACTGAAGTGTCTATCCGGATGCTTAAGCTGGTGCATATAAATTCATCTAAAAGTGCCATCTTCTAGCTAAACCAGAATTTTCTTAGGGAGGTCAAGGACGAAATCTGTGTCAGCACAGACAACATCTCCTGATGACCTTGGCATCTGGCACTTCTCTCCATAAAGTTCCCCATCCACGTGGGGCTGGAGCTGGGTGGTGGAGTTACTTCTGTGCTCCCCTGAGAAGGCCACTGAGGCTGTACTGGTCCCTTTAGCAGCCACTAGACATGGGGTTGACGTTTCAAGTCTGAAGTTACTCTAGTCCCTCTTTCCTCACCAGTCACTGCAGGCCTCAAGACCACGGGGATGCACAGAGTGGTCATTTCTCTTCCCTGCTGTATGCATTATTTGCATTTATTGTTGTTGCAATTTCATCTGATGTTTTCATCTTTCAGGCATGCAGCATGATGAGAAGCTTCTGCAAGTCTTTGGAGGAAGATTTACCTCTGACTGCTTTTGTCATTTTGAATCATCAGCCCTTTTCCCTAGTGCTTCTGTTGAGAAGCCCTTTTCCATCACATTCCTTTGGCACTCCATGAACCACCTCACTCAGGTGTGAAAAATGACCATTGACTCCTATCTTTAACAAGTTATTAATCCTTGGAGGGCTCTTCCACTTCCCACATACTATCTTGGAGCTAGAGAAGTCTGAGGAGAAATCTCATTGGTGGATTCATGACAAATTTCTTCTAAAAACCTTTCTGATGCTACTTCAACAGCTCCTTAAATACATTCCTAAGAAAGTCAGCCCCCAGCATACTACTGTCCCTGGAGATGATATCTCATGCCTACCATCCTTCTCCATTTCTTGCTCCTGCCGGTGCTTGCAATGGCTGTTCCTTTCTCCCTGGGATGTTTCAAACAGTATGCCAAGCGTTTATCCCAGATGAGGGCAAAGTTCTGCTCTTTCCAGTGAGGAAAGGAAGGTAGCGTAAGTTGCACAGGTACTTTGGGAGAAGCAAGCCACCTCTTGTGCTCCACTACACACCCTGTTTAAACACTTACAGCCACACATCTGGCATCCTCTCAGAGAATCAGCTAAAGCCCAGCATGCTATTTACCACTCAGTTTGGTGCAAAGATAAGGTTCTGATGAAATTAAGTAATAATGAAGTAAGGCAGGTAACCAGAGAGTTACACAATGCCTTAGCCTGGTTGGACTGGGAGAAACCTCTCCCACTGCTTTGTGAACACCGCACGTGTTGCACCCACAGAACAGCCTCCATGGGAAGCTGTGCTGCAGGTCAGGCACGGGCCTTGCTAACTGCTGCTTCTCCCTGGTAGGGCAGGCATAGGGAGAGGATCAAGCACATATCAGTGCTGCTGGGGAGGCCAAGGTTATCAGCTGAATTCAGCCTTCTGAGATGGTGAAGATTCATCATTCCCATGATGCTGATTCCAGGATCTGCTCTTACAAATCCTTTGTCTCCTCTCCAGTACTGAACAGCCACAAAACATGCCCTATAAAATCATGTCACTGAGAAAAGCTGAGAGTTCAGAAGAGGTGAAAGACATTTTCCTCTCCTCTTCTCCCAGCCTTCCTCCCCCTTTCCCTCTCCCTCTCCTCCCTGGGTGAACAGATCAGTAACACTAGTGTCTAGACCTTGCAAGCTCTCTGGTCACTGTCCTCATTTCTTAAGAGATGACACAACTTCTAAGAGAGGACTCATTTCCACTAATGACTCAACTGCTGAATTCACAGTACAAAGCTGGTGTCCCCCTGTGCTGGTCAATATGTGAGTCAGCCCAGTCCACAAGTACTCTTGATGGCCTCAGGAAACAGAGGTAAGCTGTCCCTAGTAAATCTCAGACTGGAGGCAAGGAGGACAGGCAGAGGCTGAGATCAAACCAAAGATACTGAGTCATTTGCCTGGAGTCGTTTTCCTAGAGCTTATGTGCCTTTGATAGCACAGAATATACAAGATGAGTATAACCCTTATAACCCTCCACAAGGCCTTCAAGCATTTCCAGAGCTCACACTGCCCAAGCCCCTGCGTGTCTTAGACCTGTCTCCACCAGGCACTATGCTGCACCACAGGCACTGTGCAGCTCTGAAACAAGCAGGCAACACCACTGGTTACCACCTTTCTTTGGAAAGTGAAACAAGTGTGTAGCTACCAAATGGGCTATAGGAACCTTTGCTGTAAACTGGGTTTTACTGAAGTGAGTGAAGGAGTGAGTCTTAAATACCAGAATAAATTACTCATGGTAGGGAATTCCTTTGAACTGAGAAATCACACCCCAGAGCCACAAGGATATCAGTTCTGTGTTGCTCACCAGATACCAGGAAGCAGCCCCTTCTAATCTTCCAGCACACCCTATTGTTTATGGTACTAATTTATTCTAAAGCAGATTGTTTGTTTCTATGTAGATTTGCATCTGTGGGAAAAAAAAGCCAAATGAGTTGATGTTTCTTTGAGATCCCTCTAGGGACTTGGAGGACTCAGTGTGTGACACAGTGACTGTGCCACAAACAGCCAAAGTCCAGCAGGTCTCAGGGCTGCAGAGGAGCAGTCCTAGGGAGGGCCATCTTCTGGACCCCAGCCTGGTCTGCACTGCCAGGTGAGACTGGGGTATGTCTCCTGCCAGCACCTGTTTTGCCTGGCACACTGCTCTGGCATTTGCTTTCTCTTTGCAAAGGAGAGTCAGCCCTGCACCACCGAAGACCTGCCATTTTTCCCATGTACCCCAGCTACTGTTGGTGCTGATACCAGCACAGATTATATGTGGTGAAGGTGTTCTCAGCAAACCCCTGAATTTAGGAAGCCAAATTCACCACAAGGCTTAGGGTAGGATATAATGCCAAGTAAAGGGTCTTGCAAACAGTTTGCAAGTATCTGTGCAAGCAGTTTTCCCCCAAACCTGGTGCTGTGCCAGTCATGTCTGCTCAGATCATTCTCTCTAAGAATGTGCAGTTTCCTTTGACTTCTCTCTTGTGCCTTGCAGCTCTGTGTAGAGAAGAGCCTGTCTGCAATAGCCTTGTTTCTTGGCTCTCCACAGTGTGCTCTGAGAAGACAAATCTGGTGGGATGAAGTCATGACCCTGACTGTCCCCATCCCATGTGCAGGCTAGTGATAATTTGCTGCATGTTTGTGAGGCTGTGCTGGCAAACGCCCCATGGGAAGATACAGCTGTACTGGCACAGAGCTCTGTGCTAATATCCCTAGGCTGGTATAACTGTCTCCTGGAGGAGGATGGCTGGAGAGAGAAATAAATATGTTGCTAATGAGGAGTGTGCTTTTCCATTCATTTTCGATACAGCTGTGACAAAATAGAGTGTTTCATTACAGTGAAACCCCTAGTCAAGACTAATAAGGAACTCTAAGCATCCTTTAAAGATATTGACTGCAAAGAAGTCATCACCTTGATAGTGGAAGAAGTGACCTTTTTTTGAAGGAAACTTTAACAATGGGCCAGGTGAACTGCCTATTAATGGGTCCCAATGATGGAGACACTGACCTCCGCAGCCACCTGAAGTTGGGCCAGATAGGAGTCTCCTCCTCTGACACTGCACCAGCAGAGCCCCTGCTGTACTCTTGGGCATGACCTTCAGGAACCTGTGAAGAGCTGAGAGTCTCACACGTGCCTAAGACTCAGTCCAGGGGTGAAATGCGAATAAATAAATAAATAAATAAGTAAATAAATAAATTCCTCTGGGTCTCATATGGCAACTGTGATATTCCTGTCCATGACATGGAACAGATAGAGATTTTCTAGCTGAAGCTAGCAAAGTGGCAGCATCCATGTCGCTGTGAAGTAAAATCATAGCTAGGTCTTAGCTGAGTGCTTAGCCCAAAGCATGGGATTTCTTTAGATGGGAAGCTGTGAGCACAGACTGTCCTGCACAGCTCAGTCCTTTTGCTTGTTTAGGGCCCTGGTAAGTGCCATCAGAGCAGCATTTGCTTGCCCTAAATTTGCCATTGCCTGACAGGCATCGTAGCTGGTCTGTCTCCTCTATAGCTCCTCACAGGATTTGAGGGCAGGAATTTATGTTGGAGATGTCATGAGGTCTTTCCAGTTATGACAGCAGATAGGACTTGCGTGAATTTGAGCTGTGAAGTATTTATCACAATGCTGCAAGCATCCAAGCAAGGTCCCTTAATTTATGAAGGTCCAGTAGATGTTATGTAATTGACAACACGAATGCAGAAATACTTCTGCACTTTACTGAAGCTACTATTAGGCTGCCTGATGTTTTCATCATAATATTTACTTCTTTGTAAATATGCTAAATTTCTCCAATCCCAATTCAAAACAGAGAGATCAGAGAATGAAAATAGGGAGATGACATAGCTGTTTAAAGATTATGTAAAATGTTTTCTACCAGCGTAAATATTTGATTGTAAAACTGCCTGTTGTGATTACAGAGCAGGGATGTGCAGTGAGCACAGGGATCCGCCTTGGCAGAGGCTGCCCCACGTCCCTGCCCTCCCCTTCCCACACAGCCTGGGCTGCAGAACAGTGGAAGCACTGGCGGTCATCCCCATCCTGCTCGCTCTGGCCAGCCTGGGTGGGGCAGGGGGGAGCTCAATCCTGACACAGTGACCAGTCCTTCTGCGTGCTGGCACAGACGTGTCCATGAGTCTTGGGGTGCAGGTGGACCAGAACAGGTGAAGAAGGGGTTAAAGGCTCAAAGCCTCAGCCTGGTTTGAGCATGGGGTGGTCAACAGGAGAGGTGACACTCTGATGGGGACACTCTGATGGGGACGCTGCCCTGAGTCAGGTCAAACTGGCTACACTGGCAGCAGTCTGAGGCACTGGGGACCCCTCTGCCCTGCAGTGCAGGGGAAGGGGCAGGCTGGCCATGCCCTGCAGTCCAGGCAGTAGTGCTCCAGTCTGGAGGGTGAAGGATGCCAAGCACTGACGGGTGACCTGGGGTTGCACCAAGGTCAGGGCGCTGCTCCAGTGGGTGCTGAGCTCACTTTGCACTGGTACCTGGGAAAAGCCAGGGTGCCGCACCCCAGGAAGCAGGGGCTCCTTCCCTCCATCCAGTTGGTGTCTGGTGCCTGGTGCATATCTGTCCTGAGGGGTGCCTGCCTCTGGCCTGCCTCCTGTGTCCTCCATCTTCTCTTCCACCTCCTCCATCCTCAGACCCTGACTGCATGTTCCTGAAGGGACATCATATGGGAAACGAGACACTTGGTGCCTGCAGCAACTGCTGGTCTCTCCTGCCTCTAATGCCAAACTTGCACTCCACCTGGACAGCTTGGGCAGGAGCATCACTGCTCAGGAGCCTCTGGCTCTACCAAAGCACAAGGAGAAGGAAGATGCTGGGGCTGGAGTGACATTTTTGCATCCCAGCAGGCCAGTCCTGTGCAAGCAGCCATAGGACTAATCTCCAGAGCAATAAGGAGCAAAGGAGCCCCCAGCCTGGGTGGCACCAACAGGCCTCTGTCTGCTTCCTGCACGTTCAGTACAGGTAGGAAGGGGTTTTGTGCCTGGCCTGGCTGCTCCAAGCAATGGTGGCTTGGTGGCTAGGTGGAAACAGAGGGGGTAAAGCAATGGAAAAGCCACTATCACCTCCAGTGCCTCAGATTACTCCACTTGCTGACCTCCACTTGCTTAGCAGCTACAGAGTGATGCTGGGCAACATGCATATGTCTGCAGGGGCTGCACAAGCCCCAGTAGTCCATGGGAACAGCTCTGTAACCAGGTGTAGCAGAAACCATCAGTATTAAACCCAGGTATGTGGTGTCTGAACATTCTGCAGAGACTCTGTTGGCCCCTGCTGGCAGAATGACCTGGTGCTGTTACCTCCACAGTGGGACTTCGGGCAAGTCATGTCTCCTTTCGGTTTCCTTATCTGTAAACAGTGGATAATGAGGATAACCCTTTTGAAAAGCTCTTGGAAGTCTCCCACCAAGCAGGGCCAGATAAGAACTGTATTGTTGTAAGTCCTGTAGCAACTCTGAAGTTTTGCTACAAAGCAGCCTATCCAGCCCTACCTCTCCTCCAGAGACACAGGGGAGCAGTGGTGAATTGAACATTTCCATCCAGATTCCTTCCTTCTGCCCACTAAACTCTCTAGACACAGCCACTTGTTTTGTGGTCCAGCCCTAAATAAAGCGTGTGCTTTTGGGGAGGGGTTGTGACAGGCACTAGCAAGCGGTATGAAATGAAACTGGGCCTGGGGTAGTGGTGAGCAGAGCTAAAGCCCCAGATATACATCGGATGGGTTGGGAGCATTATGTATTTCTGGAATGCCTTCTGGTCTTTATTAAAATGAAACCACAGCCAGCCCAAGAGAGCTCATCGCCCAGGCACAGGGCCAAGTATAAGTTACTTCTACAAATATTTATTTAACCATATCAATGACAAACTCTTTTGTATAAATGTTTTTATTTAATCATAATTTACCAATTATTTTAAATCAATTGTTTGCCTGGTTTCTAAACACTAATCAAGAGGCTTGCATTAGCATTACTCAGGCGGATTAGATGCATTATTTCTCTGAAGCTTGTGCCATTGCTTGCCTGCCTTGGCCATGGAAGAGGGTGCAGATGGATCCCAAATTTCCCATCAGTTGTCAGATTCCTGGAGGACCATGCCTGTAGCACTGCCAGCTGTCCCCACCCAGGTGACCTCTGGTCCCAGATGGTTCTTCAGGCTTAGGGACTCATGGACACTGACCCCACCTGAGCCTCTCATGACAGGACCTTCCTTGTGTCTCCCTGAGCTCATGGTCCTTGCTCTAGTGGAGCTGCCAGCCCTTACACAGATGCTGCAAATCCCCTGTCCTGCCACTGCTTACCCTTCACACCTAAGCCTGGACCTTTCAGCAGTGTAGGAGAAATTCCTCAGTGTCCCTTCAGCCCACGGTCTCTGGCAGGGATACATGAGGGTGGATGTGGCTGTTTAGGGCAGAAAGAGCTGTTCAAGAGTGTCTGCATTTGTCTCTGGGGCCCAGTCCTACTCCCAGCCCTCTGGGCTCCCTTACCATCTCAAGAACATCGTGGAAGGCCTCTGTCTTTCTTTACCCCAGCTCCCTCACACACAAGCCTTCCCCAGCCCAATCTTCCCCTCTCTGCTCAGACAATGTTTGAAAACAGAGAAGCTGTGACTTTGTAGGGCCCTGCCTCCTCTGGAGCACTGTGAGACATGGTGAGGGCATGATCTGCACCCAGCAGAGCCTCTGGAGAGCTGGGCGCTGCCAGGCTCCCCAGGCAGCACCATGTCCCTTACCCACAGGGTGCAGCTAGACCTGTGCTGCTGAGCAGACACTAGGCAAGAGCAGGATACTGCTTATTGTGAGCTGCTCGTGTTGTTTATTTACAGGATTTCAGGCTGCTACTGTCTTGCACCTTGGCTCCCAGCTCCACAGTGCCTGCTGCAAGCACTGGGGCCACAGGGAGCTCTGTGCTCTCGCCGGCGTCTGCTCATCATCTGCTGCGGGGACTGGGCTGGTCACAGCCTGAGCTGTGAGCTTCCCAAGGACTGCCCTTCCCTGCAGCCCCCACCGGGAGGGAAAACCCTGATGGCCCTTCCCTGGGGTCTCTGTGACCTTTTCCTCAGATGCTTACCATTAAATCAGAAACAGGAGCTGTGTTGCCATAAACCTGGGGGAGCCACAGGTTAATCCTGCATACAGCAGCCTCCCCACATTTCCCACTTCAATCAGTTTAGGCTACAAAATCAAGAGAGAAAGCAGAGACTTTGAAATTCCCCCAGCTTGGGAGCAGTGGGGTGGGAGGTAGGGGGGTGGAACACAGAGGTGTCAGGGTTTACAGATCACAGGGGTTTGAAGATGAGCAATCTGAGCAAATGCTTTTTTTTCTTTTTTAAATTCTGAAGCAGAGATGTGAGATTTCCAGCAAATTTCTTCCAAGATAAAACCCAAATAAACAAAAAGACAAACTGGGGCAAGTTTGAAGTAACCCTGAGATTTACTTACTACTTTAAAGATTATGAAAATAAAAAGCAATGCTAAAAGCAATGCTAGGTACACCCGTTGAAACATTTAAGTGTTTTTTTTTTTTTTTTCTTTTTTTTTTTTTTTCCTGAATGATGAGAAATAGATCCACTGCTAAAGACAGAGCAGCATTGCACTTTAAAACACTTAGCTGTATGGCCTCACAGTCATACCTCTACAGTAAGAAAGCACTCAGATTATGGTAAGAGGGAGCTTCCTACTGTTGATGTGTAAACAAAAGGGAAGTTATTTGGACAGGGCTCTGAAATAATGTGTAAACATAGACCTAATGCTATAATGCAGATGCAGAGGAAACTCTTGGAAATAAAATATTTTTTCACATGACTCTTAAAACATTTTCCTGTCCATTTTGAGGGAAAATAAACCAAAAGGAAGTCTCTGCCTTTGTTTTTTTTTTTTTTTTTTTTTTTTTTTTTTAATACTCTATTTTATTCAAATCTGTTTTTAGAAATAAACCTTTCAATTTTTTCTTTCAGTGTTCTGAAGGAAGTTTTGAAGCCTCACATCTCTGGATGAGAAGGAAGAGGCTCTATGAAAAGTCCACACCTGATCAGTCCTGACTGTGAGAAAACTTTTGTCATTGGTTGGTGGGAGGTGGCTGCACAGGGACAAGGAAGGTCTCTGGGCATCACCATATGCAGGAGCTGTTTTTATTCTCCTGTTCTGCTCCAAGCATCAGGTCTGATATTTTGTGAGATCCATACACATCCTTCCCAAATTGGCTGTCCACAAATTAGATTTTGTGTTCAGCCTTTAGGTGTCTCGTACAGGCAAAGGACAAAAGGTGCTGGCAGAAGGCCATCTGCTCACTTTATCTTGCACCTTGAACTCAGACTGGGAAGAACTGGTCTTTGCAGGAACACGCTCTTTCCGTCAAGCCAAGAGGAAGCCTGGGTGACAACTAAGACTAGATTCTAACTTTCAGATAACAGATGTGAGAGAAGAATCCCACTAGAAGTGACTGAGACCAGGGGACAGAGAGAAAGGCTGATCACCATACTGTGTGGAAATATGGGTGTAGAGAGACTAGACTTGTGAGGACCAAAAAGACTCCTGGTGAAATGAGGGCAAAGCAGCGATATGGCTTGAAAAGAGCAGATATGAACTCATGGAAACTGAATTCAAGTAGTACTGTGTAGCACTATTAGAATGGATGTAAAATGGGCCAGGAAAACCTCATGGTACAAACTAACTTAACAAGCAACTGGGGTGAGCACCGGCTCATGTCCTGCCCTGCCCTCTCCTCACATTTGCTTCACTCCTCTTCTAAAATCTTCTCTAACTGGTGAGCCAAATCAATGTATATATAGTAAAAGAGCTGTGGTGCTTATGAAAAAGCATAAAATCTGTCTTAATGGGACCTTCAGATGTGGAGCTATTGCCATCTTGTGCTCCGTTAGCTGGGACAACCTGGCAAACATCATCTCATTATGGCCATATGAGGGATGGATTCCTAGTTTTGCATGAGCTGATCTTATCACTGGCCGAGGGAAGAACCGAATGTTTACCACCCAGTTGCAACGTAAACTGCCTAAAATGTCGGCTCCTAATGGCATGATCCCTTTTGTGAGCCTGACACAGTGAGGATAAAATTAACAGCCTTTATGTGGCAGTGGGATGGCTTAAGTGGATGTGAGCTTGGTGAAAAGATAACAGGTCACAGAACAGATAACAAACCGAAGTGACTTCCACCCAAGTGGCTAACTGTGTCTCTTGTCCTGTGCGCTCTTGTGGGCCCAGCACATATCCAGCAGTCCGGTATGTACACCAAATGTCAGTGGGACGGTGAGGCTCTGCTGAAGTGTGCGTTGACTTTAGCCATGAGAAAATTCACCTGGAGTGTCTTGTACCATGTAAGGTGCTGTCAGTCTGTCTGATAAGTCCAGGTATACTTGAAAAAGATCTCAAAGTGATTGCTTGGGATCTTTGCATGAGGTAATACTAATAATATCTGTTGAGGCTGCTCATATCCAAGGTATAACAAACCTTTGTGCAATGCAACCAGGTAGGGTCAGAGGGCTCCTACAGGGAAGTGTCACACATTGCAAGACATAACATTTTCTCTTGACCAAGTTCAGAAGTGAAATGATGTGAAGACCAACAAGGAGAGTGTGGTTCTTGGTGCACAGCAATGTCTGCCTCTTTTTAGTGCTGGTGGCAGCAGAACCAAATTGGCCAAAGAGTTTGAAGCCACATTTAGAAAATGAAACTGTCTGACAAGGATCTACTGGGAAGACAAATTCAGCTGAATGATGTCTCCTCCATGAAATATCATGTACTTGGTCAGGAAGAACAACAGAAAAGCAGATGTGCATTAGGACATTTATTATGACTTATTTTGACTGAAAAGTAGGCTTCATGGTCATGCAGCCTGAGACCTCTGATGCAAAACTGGTCATCCAGGCACATCTGGAAATGTTAAACATACGGGGGAGCAATGAAGGATTCCTGGGTACTGTATTCATTGTAGGCTATTTACGTAATTTACTTTTCTTATCTTCTCTAACTATATATAGTTTTGTTTGTATGTTTAAGACCTAGACATATCCCACTATGCTTCAATAAATCTTCAATATATCTTTGTTGACAAAAAGAAATATTGTCTGCTGTTAATGAAAAGAAGGTAGTGGGCATATTGAGTTACTTACATAGTTAGTATTTTAGAAAGTGCTATTTGGGCTCATGTTTACTCAAATACATTAATTATTAAATTTAATTTCTTATAAGAAAGAAAGAAAGAAAGAAAGAAAGGAAGGAAGGAAGGAAGGAAGGAAGGAAGGAAGGAAGGAAGGAAGGAAGGAAGGAAGGAAGGAAGGAAGGAAGAAATGTAAGAATTAGATGTTTTATTTTGAAGGGCATCCATGTTATGAAAACTAGGAATAAAACAGACAAAATAGATCTCTCTTCCAAAACATCTAATATTGTCACTAACACTCACCACCACACAAATCAATACAAATGTAACATGACTCAAATGCCTGCCATTATCAGTATTGCATGTCCTGGTGACAGCCTCATCTGAAGAATATGTAATGGGACATACCCCAAACCTCTGGCTAACTTTGCTTTTGCACTGCTCTCTAATAAACAGTTTCCAAAGAGGATCAGTCTCCAAGTCCTGAGTACTGAGTTTCTCTGGAAACAACATTTTATATTTGCTTCTGAGAAAGTGCATGCCAGGAACTTGCTTCTAGAGGAACAGAAAATGATGGGGGACAGGAACTAAGTTACTTGGTTCTCAGGCTGCTTATGTGGTTCCAACTGAGCTTCAGGGGTTATTGCCCAAACAAGCAACCTGCCACCAAGCTGAGGATCAGCAGCCCCAGAGTCAACAACTGCTAATTTGCAGAAAACATTGAGAGTGATTTAAACACCTCCTACCTAGCTTCTTTTAATAAAACCATCTCTGAACACATCCAGTTCCTTCAGACAAAAGGTACTGCGGGAGTTTCACAGAGACCCTGGGTTTGTGCAATGATGCTCCCTGTCTTCCCTGAGTGGGGCAGCAGGGGTACCTCCCCATGGAAGGGGAAGGAGGGGACATCCTGAACCTGGCAGAGAACCAGCAGCAGGGGAAGCCAAGGTGTGCTCAGCCCTGTTCCTGGCTAGCATAGGCTTTGCTCATTCAGTATGCCTTCAACATTCTGAAAATGAAAGGAGGCAGGTTAGTTGGATTTCCTTTACTCCAAGACTTAATTTTAAATGTCAGTTTGATAACTAAATGAGAAACAAATGTGGTACATTAAAGCAAGGCAGCCCAGCCCAGCAGCGGGAACAGGACCGGTGCAGGAACATTTTTCTAAAGATCCCTTCTGGAATGTTATTTTGAACTCTTCAAAACGGCAAAGGTTTTTAGACATTGTATGTTTTGTTAAGTGTCCCTTGGGAGAACTGGGTTTAAAATTAGTCAAACTCTTTCACTTTTTTAAACCCTTCCCTAAAATAGTTGATATAAAATTTGGTGGGAATTCTGCTGAGAGCTTAAATTGGCTGAAAAAGACCATCTAATGGAAATGACATTTGGGGAAAAAATGTGAAAAACCTGGTTTTCTTTCTGGCTTCCAATGACATAATAGGGACAAGGCAGGACTGCCTGCTCCTCTGAGCATGGCCCTGACCCCATGGCCCTGGTCACCAGTTTCCCTCGTACAGGAGAAAAAGGGAAGCAGCTGGGAGAGAGCTAAAAGAGGGAGATGACTACTCTGGTACTGCACTGCCTGTCCTCAGTCATATTCCTCTGTGGGCTGACATTCATCACCCTTGGAGTGTACAACCTGGTGAGGAGGCCAGCACATGTCCGAACCTCAGCCCAGAGGTGTGGTAGGGCTGTTGCTCTGCAGATGTGACAGCTGGTTGGCTTCATATTTGGGAAATGAGCAGCAGAGAGGTGGTTTTGGCCTGAAATGAAGTATAGAAGACTTTTCCTTGTCTCATCAAGAGCGATACTGTGTGAAGGTCTCCACCCCATGTGGACATTGTTGAGGGAGGTTGGACAAGGGCACCTGGCTCATCTTCCAGGTGGTTACATCACCCAACTTCTCTGGGACAGCTCACAGTCACAGTCCCAAGGGACCAATGTCTGGGTGAGACTGTTACCCTGCCCTGCCCTGAGGGAGACACCTTCTCTGACTTCTCTCTTCACCAAGGTAGTTAGATGTGCTGATTTTTATTGGCAATATGGGTGTCTGCTCTGTGCCACAGTGTGTGCATGGGAGGACCTGGTGTACACCAGTGTGCGGGGCTGGTCCTGTTGTGCTCTGTGGGGTGGGAGGAAGGTTTGTGCTGGCAGGACATACTACTCTTCATCAGCTTTTCCCAGCTCATCAGTGAGCTATGGTGGTTCAAAACCTGTCCCAGAAATAAGTCTGAGATCTTCCCCAACCCAGTAGCTTATTTACTCAAGCCATTTTGTCACTTGCAGAGATAAAGCCACTTTCCCACACCTCAGGTTCCTCTCAGCACAGCTGGGAGATAAGGGGTAAGGGATGTTGGCTCCTACTTGCCGTGAACCTCAGAGGATTTCAAGAAGAGACCTCTTTGGGAAGCCACCTCTGCTATCATTTTGACAGGTGTCAGCAGCGCTTTTAGCAGCCAGCCACAGACAGAGATTAACCAAATGTGTCTCTTGCACAAAGTGCTCAGGCTCTTTAGGCATTGTTTTAAAACACAGAATGGGAATGGATTTTGGCTGAGATAGGGGCCTTTATTCAGGAATGGTCTGACCTAAGGACCCCACTATCTCCAGGCTCAGTATCTATCACAGATGGGGCCTATTTGAGAGGGGCCTCACTGTTCACTGATAAAAGGGAGGAGGATCTGTCCTCCCACCACAGACCCCAGTTTAATGCCTGGTGTGCAGGGGCTAACACTGTCCTCTGCATTCTGCTCTCTGATCCCTGATGTGTGCCTAAGAGACAGATGCATCAGAACAGCAGCTTGGGGAAAGTGGCAATTCCTTTGGATAAGTAAAGCACCATAATGTGGGTGAACTGGTGCACTTGTGTTACTGAAAAGACTCCTGACTTGGAACTGTATGTCTATGGAAGTTACATTGCCCAGGGAAAGACCCACTTCCCCTATACAAACATAGCCATGAAAGTTAGCCCTGCCCTGAAGCCTCCTACATGCTCCTATATAACACATGCAAAATGTAGGAGCAGCAGAATTAAAGGATGTGGCCAAAGTGAGGAGATGAGTCAGTGTGTGGAGAATAGGTTCTCCCAATGCTGTGGCAAGCTCCTGTGGAAAAAGCAAGGGCTACTTAAGGGGAGAACAGGAAGAACACAACATGCTGATTTCAGATGGCATAGGGCCACCAGTTTCTGGGGATGGTGGGTGCAAGTCAAGAAGCTGAAGAAACAGGGTTAGGAGACAGAGCACTGGTTGGCACCAATGATCAGAGAACCTGCCTTTGCTACCCAACAGCTCAGGGAAGTCCCTCTCCAGAAGCCACTTCTTGGCCCACTTCCCCTCTTGAATGGGGTTTACTTAGATGTTAAATTCCTCTGGATAGGGGGTGTCCCTTTTCATGGGTCTGTACAGCTCATATCCAAATGCCTGTTACCTCATTGCTGATGGCATTTCTTTTTCTCTGGAATTTGTGCACTGTTGCCCAGCCAGTCAGATTGCCTGAAGCACCCTGCAGCTTTCCACGGTTTTTTGTTTACCAGCCGTACCCAACCTGTAGGTCATGATACACAGCTGGGCACAGCAGAGGTACATATTCTGGGCAGGACATATGTATTTATGCTATGCATCTATTGTGGAGCCCATTCTGGTAGCAATGAAAAACGGCATTCCTCATGGTACCCACATTTTCATGCCAAGTTAAACTTTCCTGTCCTTTTCAGAGCTATTTATAGATGGGAATCTTGACAAGAATGAGTTTCTGTTTTGGAAGGAATAGTTTTACTTATTACCAGCTCTGATTTGTGTGTGTATATGTGCTCAGAGGTGCAAGCAAGTGACAAAAAGCCACCTAAAAAAATGTGATAAGTGAATCCCTGGGGGCAGGGATCAAGAAAACTGAAACAGTTTCTTAAATTGAATGGTAAAAGTTTGACACAATAAGACAAGGTTTTCCTATTGTGGATGGTGTGTGGGGCCAAGGAAAAGGGCATGGTGCTACCAATAGAACTGGCAGGGTTTCTTTGCTGTGTTGCACTGGTGTGCACTGCAAGCACAAGTGAAACCTTGCTTGCACTCTGCAGGCTGCTCATACCTCATTGGAGTAGTATGTGCTCAATCCTCTCTATCCCAGTGTTTTCCAGAAAGGAATTGTTTTTTTTCCAGAGGAAAATTATTGGCTAAGATTATATAAAGTTGCCCTCAATTAGACCAATGTCTCTGAAAAGCAAACACATCTGAGCTCCCAGGGGAGGGCAGTCCGGCTGGGGAGACAAGCCATTCCAACTTGGAAAGAGCAGTATTTCTCTATAGACTTATAGAAGGGTTTTCACCATTACCATAGTGACAAAAGGGACAAGTAGAAGAGTTGACAAGAATTACTGCATATGCATCTCTGGCAGTAGCAAATTCAGAAACACAAGATGGCAGGCATATCCCACAACCCCTCCCCTCCCAGGCTGCCTGCCTCATCCCATCACCAACTGTCCTGCACAGCCAACCCTGTTGACTTTCCTTCCTCCAGATCCTGAACACATCCATGTTATTCTGCCTCTCACTGCCTACAGTCTCTCATCCCACATGCTAGGGTTGGAATAATCTCTTAAGATTCTGCAGATCAAGGTTGTTCTCCAGAAGGTCTTTCATGGAATTATGGAAGTAGCTGTGAAGTCTGAAGAAAAGTAGTGCAGAACTGTTAAAACCGACTGAACGGTACCAAAAGCTCTGCTTCATTTGTTGCTTGTTCGTGAATACAGTCACTGCCTTCAGGAAGTAGAGAAGTACATTGACACTAATAGGTTGCTATGGTGGACATGTCCCGTCCCTTCTTGGCTCCAGACCAAATGATCTGGAAAAATTCTGTATCACGAACTTGGAGAAAAGAATTAAGTTTGGTTTTGTCTGTTCATGAAAGTGTCTGCATCTTGACATGAGCTGGAATGGAGAGAAATTCAGGGAACTTGCCCCTACCCAGGAAAATAAATAAATAAACAGGTAAATAAATAAATAAATAATGTAGACTGCAGATTGTATATGGAGCAACTAAATAAAGAATAATGCAACACAAATAGTGCAGAAAAGATAAACATGTAAAATGTCATTAAGAAGCCCAAGAGGAGGAAAGAAGGCTTCAACACCTCATGTTTCACCTCTTGGTCGTCAAGCACACACTGGCAGCCTACAGGAGACAAACCTCCTTCTGGTGTGGTGTAGTTGCAGGGCTGTACCAGCAACACAGAGCCTCAGCAAGGATGAAGAGCTGCTCTTGAGGGATCTTGACCAGGGCTGGGCACTTCTCATACTGCTCAGGAATTGATGAGAAGCTGCTCTAGTACAAGTATGACAAATAACTTGCTTCCAGGCAGACTAGACCCAACTTTGGCAGAGTTTTGATACTCCCTGGTTAGCTGAACCAGTTGCCCCATGTCTGTCGTTTGCTCTGAGTATCTGCCCAGAGAAGATAATAGAACTTCTTACCTGTGGTTTCCATTCATTCTTCCCCCCTTAATGTTTGTCCCTGGCCTAATGTAAAACTTTTTGATTTCAATTAATATCTCAAGCACTAAGAAAAGTTCTATGAGAACCATTATCATTATTCCTGCTGACAATCCTACTTTGTTTTAGCTAAAATAGTGCATTTATGGTTTTGCTCAGTGTCACGGAGCTTTTAGCACAGCGAGACCATGGTCCATGGCAGATGACAACTCACATTATTTAATGGTGCAGTAGTGTTATCTCCAAGGGTTTTGGCACAGTAGCAGCTGTAGCTCTTGGTAGCCAGGACCTCTGCTCTGAGACAATGGCCTCACTAAGGATGTCAGCGCTCCTTAGAAACAGTATCAGATTAGGCCTGCTGCAACCTTGCCCTGCAGTCATACACAGTTGTCATCTTCTGCATTGCTTGTATTGTGGAGAACTGAGACACTTCCTTTAAAGAGTGATAAGTCTATGCAGCTATTTCACTATTTGCTTTTGCCCCAGTGATAATCAGACTAGTATGAAATGAGAACCAGCTGCTCTCACAGATGTCAATTTCTTCAGAAAGCATCCCCAAGAGAAGAAGCAAACGGGGCTTTCCAACACTGACCCCAGTAGGACAGCAAACGAAAATTACCACTGTGTGCCCACCTGCATTGTACAATACCCAGTCTGCACAGCAGGTACCATTGCCCCAAGCCAAGCTTCAGTGCACCCCACAGATCTCCAGATGCACTGCAGGGAGGAGGGAGGGAAGACCAGACCATGGTGCTATGGTGATGGAGAAAGGGGGAGCTTTTATATGGGAGAAGAAAAACAGAAGGGATGTACAAGCTCAGAAGAGGACGGGCACAATTAGTTACTCAGAAGTATCTGCTTCATGCCCAATACCCCGCCCTTTATCTCCGGGAATAGGGTTGGACATCTCAGGCAGTATACACAGGAAAGACGCATTTGAAGCAGCCCTCTGGGGAAAACCAGCCCTGGAAGAGGGAGGCCAGGATGCCAGCTTCCCAAGCAAGCTTAGACACAGCAGCAGCTCTGGAATGCATTTTTTACTATAATCCGAATCATGGTTTTTATTGGTCTGTATTTTTGTAACTATTTCTAATATCACAAATATTTGTGTTTCCCTGATTTTCTTATGTCTGCATCACATTATCAAATGCCATCTGCTCATGTCATCATCTCGTAGAGTTGCTCAGCAGAGTGGGTAGCCGCACAGATCAACCCCTTGGAGGACCAACACCAGACAGGGGGTGGGGAGTCCTACGAGGTAGGACCCACCTCCAGCCCATTCTGCACAGGCCCATCTGTATATCATTCTTGTTATCCATCTAAGCTGTCAGCAGGAGATGCTGAGGCAAAGGACAGGTTCTGACCCTTTACTTCAAATGTAGCTGAGTCCAAGGTTTGACTGGGAGCCCTAATCTCAGCCTGCACTGAAATGGTCCAGCATTCTCTTGTGGATAAGCAAGAAGCAAAGGTGCACAGGACCCTTCATCTTACCAGGCTAGTGACAGACTTGCAGGAAAGAGGTGACTGATCTCCTTTGGGGTTGATTTGAGTCCAGGACTGAGTCACCTGTGTCCCCAGTAAATACCAACACAATTCCTGGCACGGTTGTGCCACAAACTCTTCCCTTCAGTTTCCAGACAGGGTGAGATGTGCAGCCTGGCCTAATGAGAGGTCCATCCCATCAGCATGCTTTGCAAATGCTTCAAATATTGGTCCTTAGACAGAGGCCGTGAATTGTCTGTCTGAGTTACCTGGGATATAAAACCTGCCCTGAGTCCTTCTAGTAAGTGAAATGTGCCCCTCTATGTAATGTGGGCAGAATTTGCAAGGTGCATTTTCCTGAGCAGTGTTTAGGGTAGGGGAGCTGGTGGTATGAGTCCTTTTACCCTGAGGGGTGTCAGTGCTCCCAGATGTGTGTGTGCCTGCTGAGGCCATAGGAGGGATCTGTGGGTAGTGTGGCCAGCGGAGAGCTGAAGTGGTACTCAGGCAGTGGAGGGGTGGATGGACTAGGCAGTTTTCCCTAAGCCGAGGAGAAGCAAGCTCTTGACACAAAAGTGTCCTGGTTCCTTAGTGGGAAATAAGGGGATCTGAAACCTTCCTTGTAGAAATACTACTGCAAATTCCCAGGCAGCTGGGGAGAGATGTGAAGCACTGAGCTGTTTGTCCATGGTCTCTGTGCTTATCTGTCTTCCTTACCTGATGCTTCTTTGGCTTGAAGCCATTTCAAGGTCAAAGTGCTTCTGAATTAGGAGGCATCCCAACCAGTGACAGCTGTGTGTGGTCAGGATCCCCATCCTCATTTAGAAAGCTCCTTGTCACAGATTTCCTACCCACAGATATGTCAGGGGAGCTGCCTCTGGTTCCCTGGCCAGCAAAGGTCAGTCCCCATCACTGCACTCCCTGGCTCAGTGCTTGAGCAGAGCCTGGCCTCAGCAAGGTTACACAGCTGTTCCCAGGAACTTGCACAGCTCTTCCTTGGAAGCCGCAGTGCCTGAGCCCAGCTCTGCTGCTGCCTACTGGCCAAGCACGGAGGGCTGCTCTGCACCACGTGTGCTCCAGCAGTGCACCAGTGCCTACCTGCCAGGCAAACTCCCCATCATGCACAAACAGCAGCATTTATCACCCATTTGAGATTGCACAGCAATGTCTGGCTCTCTGCTTTCTCTGCTAAAGACTAAGAGGGCTACAGCAAGTACCAGCTCCTGTTTTCAGAGGGAAGAGAAGGCAGACCAGAATGTTTTCAAATGGGGCTGAAGTGCAGTGAGGAGAGCTGCGCACATGCTTCATGGTGCAGGTCAGTGCCCTATGGATGTATTGTCCTTCCACACTCTGTTTACTCCCTTCAGGCAATGGACAGAGTAGGAAGGAACAAGGGTACTGAGTCATTTCTCAGATGAAGAGGTATTATAGCCGGGGTATATGGAGACAGTGCATCCCACCTGCCCACTCTGCTTGCTCGCACTCAGCAGGAGGTGGCTTGCCAGAGAGCTGGACATACGGATGCTGTGAAAGAGGGCTGCGGTGTGTACCAGGAATTGCTCAGGGGTGGTGACCAGGGACCTGGTAAACAGGGATCTGACTTGCCCAGACAGAAGTCATGACCATGAGTGCTTTGCTGTATTTGTGATCTCCACCTCACAGCCTGGAGGAAAGACGTGTAAAAGTTGTGGTAGTGGCCACTCCAACAGAACCTGAGGTGTCTGTAATCAGTATCATGAAGTGAGTTGTCACTGTCCAGTACCAAGCTCACAGGAAGGACCTCCTTTGCAAGGTGTGCAGAAGAAACAAAACTTACAAACAAAAGGGTCAGACTTTGCAGAGCAAAAGCCCAGCAGTTGGAGCAGCTGCACAGTACCCTCCTGGGGCCAGCCACATCATAAAGAACATGAGCTTTGCCAAGAAGTGTGCTCAGCATGGTTTGATGTCCAGCTTGCTGGGATTTCTGGGCATGCTGGGGTTCCTGGTGAGTATGTGCACAGCAGCTCCACACTGGGGCAAGTGTTTATGAGGCAGAAGCATGTGAATTTCATCCCAAGTGAATATTCATCTGATATTTCTTACCAGAGTGTATTTTGGGTATCCTGTTTAAAAGCCATCCAGTTAGGGAACAGAAACAATAGTAGAAGATTTAAACTATCAGTCACACAATGTGAATGCTAACAAATAGCCAAGTCAAATGATTTTTGTTTAAACTCTTTGCTAGTGAATAGGGGCACGCTGGCAGAGCCCTGGGGGAGCAGGCTGATTTGTGGCTGTGGGGGTCTCCGTGTTTCCCCTTGCCAAGTGCCTGTGTGAGGAGACTTGCTGGGTCTCACCAGAAAAGGGGGGTTAAAAGCTGCTCAGTAGGAGAGGAACTGTCACTACCCTGCACTAATTTGTGACAACACATCCTTGTTTCCCTCACCTCATGTCTCAGTGGGCTCCCTCCACTTCTCTGCCCTGGGTGCATGATAGGGAAGATTTGCTGAACTCCCCTATGGGTCATGCTTTGCCTTCCTACCGCTAGTCCATCTGTACATCCCCTTTTCCCTACCTGGAAGGAGAGCTGGGGGTCCCTGGGGCTCAGTGCGCAGCTCCAGTACCTGGCCATGCTCCTATGGAACTGTATGTGGCAGACATACGCTGTCTGCCCTACAAGTGACTTGTGTGGGATGGTGTGATACAGAAATGTGGTTAGGGATATCCCCCAAGAAAATACTTGCTGTTTTCCAGACACAGAGAGCTACAGTGTGAGTATTTAGCAAAACCTCTCCATCCACATACACATGCTTCAGGAGTCCCTCTATCCCAGCACCCACAAATATCTAGCTTAGAAAAACACAGGACTTCAGTGTGTCCTGGGGGATGACAAACTAAGCAAAATAAACAGACCATTCTGGAGAGATTATAAACTTCCACAAGAGGGGCACATATCCTGAGCCTCTGCTTCAGCTGTCCTCAGCTCCCCTGTTTTTGGCTGTCCCCTGTGTGCAAGGCAGTCTGTCCCTAACACTAGGCAGCTGGTACAAATGAGGAGCCACTGAGCTGCAGTTTGTTGGACCTGACCCTGCAGATGTCCAGTGAAAAATCTCAATTTCAAAGCAATATGATTGATCGTCACTATTTCTAGGGAAGGCTGTTCCTATATCTCACTCCTGACCTTCAAACCCTATTCCTTCATTTCCAGATTAAAATTCATAATGACCTGTTTATACCCATTTGTTCTCTTGCCAGCAAAGATCTTTAGTTTAACCAGCCAAGAAAAACTCTTCTTAATCACTGAGATTTAGTAGCGATTTAGCAGCAATGTATGTACAGAGAGCAATGACTATGTCTTTCTTGAAGCAGGCAACCAGAACTGCATACTCCTTTCCAGACGTGGTCTCTGCAGGGCTCCCTGCCACAGGTTCTTTACTGTCACTTCTGGGAGGAGCTATCCTGATGCATCCTGGCATTGTTTTTGCCTCTTTCATGGTCATGTTACATTGGCGAGCTATACTTATCCTGTGACAAACTTGTGCACTCCAGTCTTGCCTGTAACTTCCAGCCAGTGAGCTCCCAGTCTGGAGCAGTTGCCCACTTCTCAAAGGTCAACAGATGCCAGCGAATTTCTAGTACTCCAGGATCAAGTAAAGCCTTCCAAATATCACTGGTCTAATCAAAAGTGTTATTTCTACAAAGTTCTCTCCCCTTATGGATGAGACCTACACCATGGCAGCAGCAGTGCCTTGTGATTAGATAATTGTATTAATTATTGTTACTGACTTTCCTATCTCCTTAATAAGGAGAATCTCAAGTAATAAACTTCTACCAAAAAACAGTCAGGCATGTGTTCATGAAAGGGAAAAACAGCCCTGTATTTTCTCTATGCTGTGCTGACAAACTGTTATGCCTCTGCTCTGGCACAGGTTTCCATCTAGCTGTGGGTAGGACACTCACTCTCTCTGCATTCATTTTTGCCCCATCATTTGAAGTCAGTGCCTGACACGTTCTCCTGCTCCTGTCCTATGTTGCCCTGGGTCTGAGGTTGCTGATCCTCACATGTCTGCAGGGCTTCCCACAAAATCGGCCTCTGCCCATTGGCAATGACACTTAGTGTAACTGAGAAGTGCTGTCTAGGTTTTAAACTGATACACAGAAGGTCTCCTCTGGAAGAACTGCAGTCAAACACAATCTTGGGAGCAATGCTTACATTAGCCAACCTGTTCCTGCTTGCTTGTTGTTCTGCTCTCAGCATTGATTGGACTCAGCAAAGGGGTCATATGACTGCAGTGCCGTGACTACTGAGATGTCATCACTCCCATTAAAATATTCCAACCTCATGTGCTTTCTAACCATGCCCCGCTGAAAAGGAGCTATCAAGATATGCAGTGAAGTACAGGGTACCTTTGACTGAAAGGGACAATGTCTGAAATGGCATTCAGAGCTGCAAGAAGGTGGTAATGGGACCAAATCCTGCTCTTACCTATGCAGTGATGTACAACCAAACCCATGTGGAGGACAGTGTGACGACTGCCATTGGTATGCTTTATATAGTGTTTAGTCTGGTAGGAAAACAAGGATTATTGGGTCTAGTAAGTTTGGCTTTCATTCTTTGTAGTCATCAGAAGTTCCAATGGCATAAAAAGGCTTAAACCACTATGTTCTTTAAAAGTAACGCAGGAGGAGCAGCTGAGGGAGCTGGGCTTGTTCAGCCTGGAGAAGAGGAGGCTCAGGGGCGACCTTATCGCTCTCTACAGTTACCTTAAAAGAGGCTGTAGTGAGGTGTGGGTTGGTCTGTTCTCCCACGTGCCTGGTGACAGGACGAGGGGGAATGGGCTTGAGTTGCGCCAGGGGAGTTTTAGGTTGGATGTTAGGAAGAACTTCTTTACTGAAAGGGTTGTTAGACATTGGAACAGGCTGCCCAGGGAAGTGGTTGAGTCACCATCCCTGGAGGTCTTTAAAAGATGTTTAGATGTAGAGCTTAGTGATATGGTTTAGTGGAGGACTTGTTAGTGTTAGGTCAGAGGTTGGACTTGATGATCTTGACGTCTCTTCCAACCTAGAAATTCTGTGATTCTGTGATTCTGTGTGTGAAACTCACCACCTGAGAAGTCAAACCCAGTATCATTGGCTGTTAAACTCTAGCTCACCCTGGGATCTGACATAAACTAGAGGCCATGCTGTGGAAAGCATTGGGAAAGGGAGCTGGGAGGCCACAAGAGGCTAGTAGTATAGAAGGTCCACAGACAGCCTCTGGGTTTGCAATCTGCTGTTTTTCATCTGGTCCCAGGAGGACTATGCCATTAAATACCTACTTTGGCAGATGCAAAGTGTACCAAAAGTATTCCTAAAGATCCTCAAGTTCCCATACTACTTTCCCCTTCTCCTTCCTGTGGGTGCTCCTGCGGTGGGGGCTGAGGCCTCCAGGCAGGCAGGCTGCCCCACAGGGCTGTCCCACTGGCCACCATGGACCGGTAGGCGCTGAGTATCACGTCATGGTGATGGCCGCCCTTGCTTCTGGGTGCCCTGAGCTCACAGGTTAGACTCTGGTGTGTTGTGGGGAGAAGCAGCTCCAGCCCTGTCTCTCTCACCTTTACATCCCTGGCTGCAGCTGCCTGAATCTGGCACCCATGTGGCAGTGACGGGTACCTGGACCTAGAGCCCCGTCCCCGCTTGGGGACACAGCTGGAGTCAGGGAAGCTTATTCTGCCAGACCAGGCCGGGGCCTCCCCCTAGAGGCTGCTCCTAAGGCTCTGTGAAGGCTCATGAGCAGCTTTGCTCTGCTCCCATGTGGTTCACTGCAAGCAGGTCTCTCTGTACCCCAACAGCAAAGGCAGATCACCTACTAAAGACAGGGAACAAATGAAGGGGAAAGCAGATAACATCTGCACAGGAACAGAGACCCGCAAATGAGCCAGGTGAAGGTGGTTCATTATGAATGAGCCAGATGAAGGTGGCTGTGGAACTAGCTTTGCTTGGGGTTTGGATGGGGACTTATCCCCTTCTAAGAGCACTTGCCATTTTGAGTGCATGCACAGCCTTTGCTGGGAATGGCCCGTTTCCAGCTTGTTCAATTGCATCAGTGCCAGAACTCAAAGGGGGGCTCGGGAACCTTCCCCCTTGCTGTCTTGCAACCCAGAGAAAATATTCCTGAGTCCTGAAATCCCAGAGCTGCCTGCCATGAATCCTTGAGAGTAAACAGGATGGCATGGGCACATGTGATGGGAAGAAGCAGGGGTGCCACCAATGTGCTCAGTGTTCCCTGTAAAAACGCAGCAGGAGGCATAGAGCAGATAAGTAGCAGAAGTTAAAACCTCACCTTCCCCCCTCAGGGAACTCAGGAAACTTCAGCAGCTCAATGCACTGCAAGCATGTGCAGCCAAAGCCAGATGAACAAGGAAAAACTGACCCAATATCTTCAAAGGATTAAGGCACCAGGCATGAGCTGTACACCATGTAAGGCTCTGACAGGGGGAAGCAGAGCTATTTAATGAATCACCACTTGTTCTGCTCTCCAGTATGCCTTTCCCTGCAGGATGAGGCAGAGTGATAAAAATTCCCTAACCTGCCTTGAACACTCAGACGGTATTTCTCCATTCTCTTCCTCACACTGCTGAGAAGCAGAGCACAGACACAAAAGCTGAGATAAAATGTTCAAATCCTCCTCTTGGCCTGTGTCACCTCTCTCCACCAGTAAAACTGATCCCATCCTGCCACTAGCAAGGATACTCTTTTGTGTCATGTGTCCCCCATCACAGAGCAGTGACAGCAACTCTAAGCTCAGGATCCTGGTTCCTATAGGCACAGAAGATTTAAGCGGTGCTGGAAGACCCACAGCTACATGAAAAGGGGCTTAAAAGCAATCAGGGAATTGGATACAGAAGAGATCTTGTCAACTGGCTAGTTCCATTAGCACTGTCAGGAACACTAAGAATATAGACATTACATGGTCTGAAAATGTTTCCAAGAGTTCTGTGTATTATTATGTTATCTCTGATCTAAACCCCTGTTAGGGATTTCATGCTCTTAGCCTGTGTTTGAGATTCAGCACATTAATCAGCGAGATCTTTCTGAGATGTGTCAACAAATTCAACTTGCTGTTCCGAGTTAGCTGCTCCGAGAGAAGGAGCACGGTGTTTTAGGAGCAGCCTGAACCTCTAGGGCTGAGTCGTGCTCAGGAAGAAGCTGTGCTGGAGCACCATTTCCTTAGACACTGGACATCACAAAGCAATGATTGGATCCTTTCTGTCCACCCTGGCTGTGCCCACTGTGTATTGCTTCTGTAAAGAGGTGATAAATGCGGTTGTAAAAAGGAACAGCTAGATTTCAAGAATGATTATAAATGGAGAGTTTGACCACTGGTGTGAACCCAGGGAAGAGGAGAAACCCCAGACTGCACACAAAGCAACAATGAGATTGAGTTGGAACTGTTCCTCCACCCAAGAGTACCTGCTGACAAGTGTCTTCTGCATAGAAGGAGGAGGCTGTTGGGCACAGGAGCAGTAGCACTTGGGAGAAGGCAGCAACAGGTTTCTGTTACTGCCCTGCTCCCAGTCACCGAGCAAGTGGGGTTGTAGGTATGGAGTCAGTAGAAAGAAATTCAAGAAACAAGGTGGCAAACTGTTTGTTCATCTGCAGCATGCACTCCCTGCAGCATAGACAACCTGGCAAATGTAGCTGTTGATGATTTATATTTCAGGCTCTGGAAAGACAGCCTTTCCATCAACCCCAGGACTGCAGAGCACCCTATGGCTCATCTGTATGAACCCCAAAACATTAAAGAAGAAACACTGAAGTGGTGTGTGACAGCAGGCTTCACTGGTGTGTGGGTGCCAAGGGCAGGCCCACAGGGGTCAGCAGTACTGAGAAGACCGGCATGCTTGCCTGAGTACTTGTATGTGTGACTGGAAGTGTCAGCAGCCATGCAAGTGCATGTGCATGCGTGAGCACATTAGCAGTGGTGAGTGAACATGTATGCCTGTGATTGTGTAAGCATGTGACAGCATAATCGTGAGTTTCCACATGTCATGCCATTAGATTTCATTTCCTTTCTAATGCAACTCATGCCTGTGAGTCAGTTGGCAAGATGACATGATGCAGAACCCCAATGTACACTGGAAATCTAGTCCAGAAGGCTAATTATTCTCTGGGTTGACCAACATTTCTGAGACAATAGAAAGAAGAAAATTAATCACAGAACTCTTGTTTTTAAAAGTAAATGGAATTAAGGAAAATGTTCTGTGCCAAAATCTGATCTAGTAAGAGTAAGAGTGAAAGGGAAAATAGAGGGAATGTCATGGGAAATGCTACTTTGTAACATTGCTTTTTCCCAACAAAGATAACCCTGGGTACAGCCTCTGATCAAACCCACATTGTCCTAACAAGGTACCACTGCATTCATCAGCTGCATTTGTAAGGGCTGGAACAAAACCCTGACAGCAGAGCCAAGGAAAGCAACCAAGTAGCAGCAGCATCACTCAGGATTTTGTAGGTGGCTCGTGAATCTTCAGAGCCCCGAGCCATCTCACTGGTTAGCAGCAGTAGTTACGCTTTGCATTAGCACTTTGGTTGGCTGTCAGCCATGGTTACCAGAAGGCCTGCAAGCGGTATTAACCAGAGAATATCTTTCTTTAAGCAACCTTTGTGATGGCAACACCAGCTTTCACTATAAATATGTATTCATAGTGTTGGTGCAGACCAGACTGTGCATCCTCTACACATAAACAAATCTGTATTTCTTACAAATGTGTATAATCATAACCTTGGTTAGCAAGACTGATACTTGGTTAGCAAGACTATCTCAGCAGTGGACTTGATCCTCTGTTTTTGTTTTTGTTACATTCTTCTCACAGCTTTTGAAGATTTTTTTTTTTTTTTTGTCAGCCACCTGACCATGGCTGGCAACACCTCTTGCACTTGACAGCACTAAAACTCAAAGTGGAAAGTGATTTCTGTACCAGGATCCCATCTGAGTAATGGGATCCAATCTCTCCCCCATCTCTTTGCGGGGTGGCAGGACCCCTTGTGTACCAGCAGCAGTTGCAAGGGACATTCTTCCAAATGTACAGGATGCTCAGCAGCGGAGGACCGGGATGCTGAGGGCACCTGCAGGAACTGGAACAGGATGGAGGGCACCAGTGTGACCTGTGCTGTGGAGCTCGGCTATGGCACTGTATCACTATATCAGCTATATCACTGCTTGCCCTGGGGAGGTGCAGTGCTGGCTGAACAAGAGGTAGTTGCAGTAGGGTACCTGCAGCCATCACAGAAAGCCCAGAGGGGCAGTGATGTCCTATTCCCTTCATGGATTACAGTCCCCACAAAGAGGACAGTGATATCAGCTTACACCTTCCAGACTCTCGTCAAAGCAAAGGCCTTTCAAAGGGTCTCAACTATCACTCCTGTGTCCCAGCAACTCTAACAGGACTCTGGGAGTCCTGGGAGACAGCTCCAGTGTTTCCCTCCCGTTTTAGATAGAGCACCCTATCCTGCCATGGCCTTGCTGTTGTCCCTGGTAATTTCCACAAGAAAGCCACACTGTCCCCTCCCGCAGCATGAGCAACCACCATCACCTGCCTAGTGAGGGCCGCTGGAGGCTGCAGTTTGGCAGCACGGCCATCCCCACAAGGATGGGTGCGGGACAGGACCAGCTGCCCGGTACAGACCCTGCCTCCTGCGTGATTCAGGAACTAGCTGTGATGAGCTCAGTTCCAGGGAAAGGCCCGAGGCTTTTGAAAACAAGAAATGCATCTCAGGCAGTGTCCAAACTGCTTAGCTCCACCTCATTTGGGGAAAAGTGAGAAGAGGGGGATATCTGAAATAATGAGTTTTCTGACTATTTATTTAAAACATAACAACAGATAAACTCCAATCACATGTTGCATTCAAATATTGGAATATTTATTCCAAATATGGTCCTGTTGCAATTGTATGATAAACATGAAAGCGAGAGTGCGGTTATTTATGTCCTGCCTTCAGCTTCTCAATAGCATGTTTAAGTTTAGGGTATTTATGCTCTTTCATCCAGCTGTCTGACTTTATCAATTCGTGTACAGCTTGGGAGAGGCAACCACGCCAGGAGCAGAGCAAGCCCCAGCAGACCTTGATAGGACAGGCTTCCCTCATGGAAAGCACATTATGTCCCTCCTGCTTCTCTCCTGGCCCCCGCGGAGCAGTATTGGCAGAAACTGTTGTATTACATAGTCCTCTGGCAAGGAGGGAGAGCCCTTCTCCCTGGCTGGGGCTGAAGGAGCTTCCAATATAATTTAAATGAAACAATAACTCAATGGTAGTGAGTGAGGGTTATTTGGGGTGCTCCAAGAAGGCACATACTGTGCCCAGGAGCAATGGAAAAATAGGCAAAGGGAAGTTTTGACTGAACAGTCAAAAAAAGCTCTTGGCAGGACCTCCTGTACTGTGGAGCCACCTCTCGCGTGGCAGGATGGATGCCCTCCTTAACTGCTGATCCGGACTTGGATTCACACTTACTGGTGTGTTATTATGTTTACCATCATGCTCTGCTGTGCTCTGGCTGTGGACCAAAACTGTCAAGAGTCCTGAGGAAGGGCCAGTCTGGAGCTGCACCCAGCACAGATATTCTCCTTGGCAACAGTTGGGTTCAAATGACCACCATTAGAGAATGGGGCAAGGGGTACACATCCCCCAATACAAGACACTTGAGGCCAACTGGGTTGGGTGATGGAGACCAGACAAGCCACTATCATCTGAAGTGAATGCAAACCCAAGAAGGAAAATGCACCCTCTGCTCCATCCTGATGTTGGATGAGGATCTCAGAAACCCTCCGATGACTCTAACCTAATCTGACTTGTGGGCTGCAACACTGTGATTCTGTGTTCTGCCACAGGCTGGGATCTCTTTGCAAATTAGATGCCAAAAGGAACTTTAGCAGTAGAAGGACTACCAGGGATCAAATACAGTAGAATCATAGAATCATAGAATCATAGAATATCCTGAGTTGGAAGGGACCCTTAAGGATCATCAAGTCCAACTCTTGACACTGCACAGGTCTACCCAAGTTCAGACCATGTGACTAAGTGCACAGTCCAATCTCTTCTTAAATTCAGTCAGGCTCGGTGCAGTGACCACTTCCCTGGGGAGCCTGTTCCAGTGTGCAACCACTCTCTCTGTGAAGAACCCCTTCCTGATGTCCAGCCTAAACTTCCCCTGCCTCAGCTTAACTCCGTTCCCGCGGGTCCTGTCGCTGGTGTTAATGGAGAAAAGGTCTCCTGCCTCTCGACACCCCCTTACGAGGAAGTTGTAGACTGCGATGAGGTCTCCCCTTAGCCTCCTCTTCTCCAGTATAGTGAAGACATGAGATGTTCCTCCTGACTTGCCAAGCAACATTGACGTGCTAGTAACAGGGTATTCTTCCTGTTACTTCAGGAACTTCTTCCAAGATCTGTCAACCTGTAGCAATAGGTCCAGCAGACAGAAGCAAGAACACTGAATGCCACAAGCAATGGTAGATAAATTCCAGCAGAGTCAGCTTGTGCATGCTGTGTGCATATACCCATACACCCAGTGCTCCCAAATCTCCTGATGTCACTGCCTCTTGCCCCCAAATTAAAGACATACTACATCAGTTCTTCCAAGTTCTTTCTTATGATCTACAGAAATCTCCGCAGAAGCTCAGCCTCCTCTTACCTTTCCAGAGCAGACTACACAGCCTGTGCTTATCCCTCATGCAGGCAGCAGTAGATGCAGAAGACACAAATCTTTCAAAAGAAAGACAAACAGTTCAAGTGCCTACATCACATTTGAAAAGTAGTGTTGGATAATGAGCTTTGTCACAGGAGACTTCTTATCCACACAAATGTAAAACATGCTCAAAACTCATGTGGTTTGTGCATTTACAGCACACAGTTTCTCTTTCACCTTTAATGTGTAGTTTTCAGAACTCATTAGGTACATCTTTGATCTTGAATTATGACAACCAAAAAACATGAAGAGGGAATTCGGGAATGTTCTGACATTTCTCTGCTGCCCCTCGGGCTTTGTGTCTCCTCTATATTCTGTGTCATGTTAAACAGGTATATTGTCCTCAGGTGGGACACTTCCTGCCTCTCCATTTCTCCTGCCTTTGTTTTCAGCTTTTCTGTCTTCACAGCATCCTCTGAAGTGAGGTGACTGTTCCATCCTAGGTGACATTATGCCAGCCATTTATACAAGCCTGTTGGAAGACAAGGTGGACAAGCACTACAAGTAAGCCCATTTTTGGTTGCTTCTGACCACAGTTTCACTCTGATCTTCTGTTTGAACTTAGCACAGAGAATTCCTTGGAGTGTGCAACACTTTGCATTACCCACTCAAAAATTCACTTGTCAGACTGACCCAGATTTAGCTAGGTTCCTTCCAGTCTTGACTGAAGTCTTGTACTTTTCCAGCCCACGTAATAGTTTCTACTTCACTGTGTGAAGCCATTAGTGTATTATTTAACATTAATCTCTACTGTTCTCTATCGTAGATGTCCCTTTATTATTCTTCTAACCTGATTTTATTATTATTATTATTATTATTATTATTATTATTATTATTATTATTATTAGGCAGAACTAAAATTATGAATGAAGAGCTGGCTTTATTATCATTTTGTGAGTTCAGAAAACTGTACCACAAAGCAACGAGGCACATTCTGTGATGCACGAAAAGGGTGCCTGCCCTCTTGAACCACTGTGGGTCATGAAGAGGTGGTGGGCTGAGGAAAGACAACCAGTTTTCCAGGACAGCAAATATAACAAGTCCAGCCTGGAATCCAGACCATAACACAGTTTTGTACAAAGTCTGTTCTGGATGGGCAGAGTGAAAGGTGTTCTGACTGTTCTGTTTTGAGGGGGACAGACAAGTAGAATCCCACTTGCAGCAGTATCTTAGATGCACAGATAACTGCATTCACATCACCCAGTTATTGCCCAGGCCTGAATGTGCAAGTCTCAGAGCTGTGCCTGCAGGCTGGAGATTTTTCTGCGTTTACCCAGCAGAACCTCACCGCTTGGCAGAAACCAGCTTCTTCCACATCCACCAATGAATGTGCCACTTTGTTACTGAGTACTCCTGCCCAGGCATCTCATAAGTCACAGCAAGGCAAAGGGATTGTACAGGCGTCTCTGAGGCTGGGATTTTAACCAAGCATCACAAAGTCCTGCACGTCTGTTGTTACTGATGGTGGCATCTCATCTGGAAGGAGCCCAGAGTGTTTTCTGCAGCCTGGACTGCTATAGTGCCAGCTAGAGAAGACGGCTGTGTTTGTCAGCTGAGACTGTTGTGTATGGGATCTGCTCCTCTATCCTTTCTTCCCACAGTTGTGCTAATCCTTGTGATCTCTTTACCACTGCTTCCTCAAGCCCTGTGCTGGGAAAGAACAGTGGACAGCCCTCTTTGTCTGAGCTAAAATCAAGGCTGGAGGCAAGGAGATAAAACCAGTTCTCCCACTGTGCTGTACTCAGCAGAACTAATTGAGGGGCCTATTAAGAAACAATATGCAGCAATATCCACATTATTATAAGTCACTTGTGCAGGCCAGAACCACATTTAAAAACATCTTCCAGTTCTTTTGCCACTCTATTTATTTCCAGTATAGGGAAAATGGGCAACAGGAGAAGCTAAGGATTTGCTGATTGCTTCAGATTATTCAATAAAATCTCTCATTAGCTACCCTCCGTCTCTGTGATCTCAAGGCAATGCTGACACAGAGGATAAGCAGAGGGAATGCTGCACATAAGGAAGTAACCAGATCTATTTATTCAAGAGAGCATCAAGTTTTCTGTGCTGCTGCTAAAAGACACTGCTCATACAGGTCTTTACAGCCCTGATCTAGTAGAGGATCCTAAACCTTCTGAGTACCATATATCCACAGCATTCCCAGTTGCCTGAAACACCATGGCTTTCAGGAAAATAGCTGACTTGGATCTCAGACAACTTGGAGATGGCATTTTGTTTTGGCATATGAGAACTGAGGCTTCAAATCTGGTAAAGATGAAGCTGGAAGCTACTGGAAGCAGTAGCTTAAAGACAAGGCTGAGGTGTATTGACAACCCAAGTGTGAGATTACAGGGGGCTGAGCAAGGCACCAAGCACCCTGCAGAGAGCAGATCCTGCTTCTGCAGGGCAGACACTGGAACCACCAAGGGATTTCTGAGGTCAAACAGGACAAATGCATGTGAGAGATGGCCAAGGTCATGTTGTGCTGCAGGAAGCAGATGTTTTGACATGGGTGTATGTAAGGCAGGCTGATGTCCCAGTGGTGGCGTCTCTGAAACCTGAGGAATGAGATAACAGCTGAAGAGACATGCACCAGAAATGTTTCCTCAGCGCCTCTGGCTACTGCCTACGGAAACACAGAGATGGAGTAGCAAGCTGGCTTGTGCTCGGGCAAGCTACCAGCAGACAGTCATGTAATTGGTCTGTGCAGGAGGAGCAGCAGGGCTTAGAGATAAAGAAGAGTTATGCATACAGTTAAAAATAATGAATGGGCCTCACCTAGGAAGTAGAGCAGGCAGAGAATGAAAGGAGTTTGCAATCATATGGCACCAGAAAGAGGAAACAGGGTTCTGGCATCAGCCATGAATTTGTTAGAAAGGCTTGTACCAAGGCCAGCAGTGATCCCAGCATCCCAGCAGTGCTCAGCGCTGCCTTGCAGTCCTGGGTGATGGCACCACTGGTGGGCAGAAGTGCGGCTGGACTGTGGCAGGGCACAGCAAAGTAACCTCTTCACCTGCCAACAGCATGCTCAGATGATGAAGACCCATTCCCAGAGGAGCAGAGATGCAATGCAGAACTGCTACTTCCATGATGTGCTGCAAGAGCATGAAGGTGCAGAACAGTCTCATTCACCAAGTAGAATGAAGGCTTAGGTTGCAGGAGGATCTTGGTGCCACAAGCAGGTGGAAAGTACTTCATCAGAAAGGGCCCTGGTGCAGGTTGTGCATCAAAACTTCTTTGGAGACCCTCCAGGGAGAGGAGCACCAGGATGTAACATTTGACAGTGAAGCAATAATAGAAAAAATTGTAAGTGCTTGAAAGTAGCAAGTCTTTCAGGAGGGCAGGTGGTTGTACTGCAACAGCCTGGTGGGTAAAGCTGTGAGAAACTGGAGGAAACTAAAAGAAGAAAAACATGGGTTGAGATCAAGGAAGATAGAAAATGTTACCCTTGTAGGGGATGAGGGCTGCAGGAGATGAGGCTATAAGTAGAGTGATTAGGCGGCCAGTACTGTCTCCAGCCTGAGCCAGTCACCTGAGGTCATCCCTACAGACACTGGAGTCTCTCCTTGGGCAGGTGTAAAAAGCAGTCCAAGACCTCTCCTTCTATAAGCACTTTTTTTATTCCAGCTGCTCCAAAGGGTGCTCAGAGAGACTGGTCAAGACTGAGATGGCAGACCAATAGCTAACTAAGTGAGGTGTGGTGAATCCCAGACAGAAATCTAGCAGCAGCCTCTGGGAAGGGTTGCCTGCAGGCCAGGAGAGGATGTGGCCCTTCTCATTTCATTTGAAAGTCTGGAGCAAGGAGACAAATATTTACTGGGATGTTTATTTGAGAACAAGTTGGTGGGAAGAAGAGCATGGCTGATATCAAAGGAATGCTCATTCGTGTCACAACCTTTGAAAACAGTGTTTATGATTAATTCGTCTTTCTATGACCAGCACTATCCATAGCATGTTTGTTATTTATTTTTTCATTTATTACTCTTTTCTGTGTTCATCAGAATGATTTATAACATGTAATGAACCGAAGATCATTAGTGCGTGACAGAAGAACTGGTACAAGCTTATCTGCAGGACATTGCTCGGCAAAGCACCAAATTCTCTTCTGAATTTATTTTTCTCCATCAATGCATCATCTACAATGTGGTGTTTTCTTGAGCCTGGTCATTCCAAAGATGTTATTTCCCTTTGGGAGGCCCTGGTTGTTCAAATGTTCAGCAGTTGACAGCTGTCTGGAACACACTACAAAAGGATTAAAGCCAACATTTCTATCTTTTCATCTTTCTAGCCTTAGACTGAATCAGGCATGGGTTGCTACTTGTTGCTGCTATTCATGACATCGCTGGTGTTGCTGTGACCTTTTCTCTGTTATGGTCTTATCTGATGTTTGCAGGACTTTGTATAATTGCAGGGTTTATGTATAACAACGTTTCTATGTCATTTTCTCTCTATTTCTGGAGGAATTTACCACAGACGAAAGGTGCTGCAGACATAACAGCATAGCAGAAGATCCTCCAGGCAGCCATTAGGCAGGTACCATATGGAGCAGCCCTACTTGGCGCTGCGCTGAGCAGGCTGCCTCAGCCCTGGGCAGAGGACAACTGCAGTCCATCGTTGGAGTCTGAGGAGTGGGAGGCAGAGCTGTGGTAGCAGGCAAAACCAGAACAACTCTTCTTGCTCCAGAGCTGTTCTCACCCAGCAGAGCCTGGGGCAGCACAGCAAACAGAACTTTGGCTCAGCACGGGCCAGATGCGGTATGTTTCTCTGGCCTAGCAGCAGTAACAAAGCCCTATCCTACCAAGGCTAGCAGCTGCAGGCAGGACCATCTTATGCACTAGCAATATTAAATGTCTTACCCACAGAGCTCATGGCAAAAGATGTTGCTCTCACATCCTCTATGCCCATTCACATTATCACGCAAAGCCCATTGTTGACATGTCCCAATGCTTTCAGCTGTTTGCTCCTGCTGAACGGCAGCTCTGCTTAGTGTTTGCACAGACCAGGAGAGGTCTCCTGCATGAGCCACACATCCATGCAGATCACAGTGATGTTGCTAGACATGGGTGAGAATCCACACTTCTGGACAAGGCTTTTTCACTGGCAGCTCAGTGCCAGCTGCAGACCGAGTGGAGAGAGAAAAGAGAGGCTCCGCAGCTGTGCGGTGCTCATATCTGGCCAATGGAGCGGGCACTGCCCACCTACCTATGCATGACATGGGTCTCACTCAGTTCTCAGCACACCTCAGAACAAGTCTAACAGAATTTTTAATTTCAAAGATGTCACAAAGCCTGTGAAGAGCTCCAAGCTTTGGAGGATAGTTGGTGTTGCTCCCATGTAAGCACCTTAAGCAGCAACCCCATTTCTCATACCTCTTACCTTAAAACACATATCTTTGAGAAGGTTGCCAAAATTTATAAGCTGCAAGTTCTAGAACTGTGAGATCTAATGCTTCTTTCTGCCTGGCACTGGCTGCAGCGCCACACAGCATTTGAATTATGTTGTAAAATTTTGAAGGCTTTATCACAATTTATTTAGAAAAATAAAATTGTCTTTAGGAAAAGTGACCATGTAATATCCCTTTCAGAGGTTATATTCCCAGCACTCAGGGTAATATATGTGTTTTGTTTTAAGATAAGTCAAACATAACCCCTCTCCGTGGGGCAGGGCACACACTCTGCACCAAAGGAGGTGAAGAAGCATTTCCATCCTGGCGCTGCAAGGCATTGCTCGAAAGCGATGAATTCATCAAGGAAATCATGTGAGTATAGGACTCCAATGAAGAGAAGTAGGCATGATCTGGTAGGAAGTTTTACTTACTGCAAAGTCCTCCCTTTATGAAACTAAAACAGTTTTAAAATGGAGCAGCCCTTCTATGATGCCCTTTTCAGATGGTTGTTGTAGCAGCACCCCTGAAATATAACAGAGAAAAGAATCACAGAGCCGCAGGTCTGGTAGCAGGAAGAGACCTTCAGGACCTGCCATCCAAACTCTTCCACAAAGAGGGACTATTAGCAAAGCCAGGTCAGGTCAGCCATGGTTTGCTTAGCTGAGTCCTCGTGACTTCCAGGGATGGAGATCCCACAGGCCCGCTTGGTGATCTATTCCATTGCTGTGTTTTCCTCTTGTTGGAGCTTTTCCTGACATCCAGTCTAAACTTTCCATCACAGGTGGCTTTTGGCTCTTACAATCTTGTCTCCCTCTACACAGCCACCTCTGTATCTGCCCTTCATATAGTTGCTGGCTGCAGTTAGATTCCTTCTGAGCCTCGTTCTCACCAGGGAAAAGAAATCCAGCTCCTTTCACCTTGCTTCACAGGTCACCCGCTCAAGCTTTCTTCTGCATTGTCTCTACTTTCTCTCACACACTGTCAGCTCGGGGACATGACAGAGAGCACAGTCCTCCTGGTGTGGTCTCACATGTAGTGAGCACAGACAGGAACATTCCTCAGTTTGCTGCCCGTGCTCTTCCTCTGCAGGTGCTTTGCCTTGTTCATAATGAGGGTGTACCACTGGGTAATATTCATACTGCTGTCCTCCACAAAATCCCAGGTCCTTTTCAGCAGGGCTGCACAGCACATCAGTTATGAGCTTGGACAGGGGAAGTAAGTCAGAAAAGCTCTTTCTGTAGCCTGTTTATAGCTCTGCAAAACTGTGCTGTCTTTTAAGACAGCACAACAAAAGCTGGTCAGGATAGAGCTCCATTTCCATGGCTTCCCAGACATAGGAGGTAACGAGCCCGGGAAATGTCTCTGCACCCTGACTGTAATGTAAGATAACACAGCCTTTAACTCCGTCTATAACCAGCAGAAGGGGAACATAAGAACAGCAGTTCTGGTGACCACAGACCATCTAGCCAAGGATCCAGTCTTTGGTATTGGTCAACAGCAGATGCATATGTATGGAGGTGAGAACAGGGCAAGCACATAAGAACACCTTAGATCATGGCCCTCAACTCCCAGCAATGCATCTCAGGGATAATCATGGGAGCTCTAGGTCTCTCTTGTATGGTATTACGCAATAATTGTATCCGATACACCAGGCAGGAGTACTCTAATTGGTGCTGGTTGAAATTGTAAGCAGATGAGCAGATCCACGTTGGACCTGTCTCTGTGATCCCCAGACTCAGTGGGAAAAATTAACACTTACCACATTGAAACTGCCATCTCAGCACACTGGGTAGCACCAACATGCCTGAACCTGGGGTCATCTTACAGTTGAGAGGAAGAGGATTGCTGCCCCATAGAATCAGTGTTTATCAGCACACTCAAGGGGAGTCTGTGGCACCCCATATTCTGCCATGGTCTTCCCTCTGCGCAGAAGCTCAGATGTCCCTGTGCTGCTAGCACCTGCTGGAGTGGCAAGGGATGCGGATCTCTCTTCCACCCATTTGAGTCTGCATACTGGGAAGACTGGCTGCTACCTAGGCAGGATATGATCTGTGCCAGACAGTGCGGGAAGCTGGTTAAGGGCAGAAAGAATGGAAAATGTTCGCTGCTGTTTCTGTTTAACTTTAGGAACTGATCCAGCTAAGATAATAACAGAAGAGTTCACTTTGCCATGTCAAATATGCAGGTACTTTGCAGTATTAAGAGCTGATGCCCTGTTCTTATAAAACTGGCCCCTGCTGATTATGGGAAGACAATGTTGCCCATAAACAACGTTTTATTTCTTATTTAATGCAAATTCTTGGGCAAAATGAGTCAATCAATTTTTCATAAAATATAAAACAGAGATAAGTGCTTGGGATCATGTGTGAGTCCCTGTCAAACAGAACCGATAAGTCTGTGATGCAGTACAGAGAGTGCTTTGCAAGTATTGTCCAAGTGACCTTTTCATTAGTTTTCCTTAAGCAGTTAATCTCTCTCTCTCTCTTTTTTTTTTTTTTTTCCAGAATACAGTCTATTTTAAGACTCATTACATCATACATGCATTTTAAATATTAACTTTTCTTCCATGTCATGCCTAGGAGGATTTTTTTTTTTTTTAACACAGTTCTACCTGTCTTGCAACGTTTTCCATCAGAAAACTGAATTTTCCAGCAGTCAGAGTTAAGCAGCTTCCAGCCAAGAACCAAAACTGCTTGTTTGAAGCAAAAGTGTGATGGCTGAGGGGCAGGATGTGAAACCCAGTGATTTAGGAAATGCTGCCAGGCCAGAAGCAGGGATTGGACCTCTCCAAAGGCAGCCATGTGATGGCAAGGGAACTACAGGGCCAATGAGTGGAGGCATTTACTGGCTGTGTGTGGGGTACCATAAACGGGTGAAATGCAGGCCTGAGCCAGTGTTTCTCAGCAGGGCTCCAATTTCTACAGAAAAAATACTTGAAAATGATTTAGAGGAAAAAAATGTGTTTCAAAAGTGTCACTGGCATGTTCTTGTTTCTGACTTTTAAATCATTTCAAGATCCCTGTGCCACTTAAAAAAAAAAAAAAAGGTACCAGCTGCTACCTGCCAAAGAAGACCAGAGCCTTTAAACAAAGACACTCCTGGCCCTTGGATCGCCCTCACAATGGGTGTACAAAATGCCTTGACAACACCTCTGGTATATTCCTACTACCCCTGTATTTGGATTCACTGATCTCATTATGACAGAGTCCCTGGTACAGAGAGCAGCTTTGCATGGAGTTCACACTTTATTATTAGACACAGCTGAAAGAACAATAATAAATCAACTTCATCCTTTCAGAGTTAAGGGTAAAACAGAGATCACGATATTTATAAGTAAGGGTACAAAGGATAAAGCAATAACATGTTTTGTTAATATCCAGCAGTAACATGTACTGCTAAGTCCTGGAAGCCAGCACTCAACAAACTTCACCTCTACAAAGGGTGTTCACTTTTCTTTGCAGAGGAAAGCTCCCACCAGGCTGTCCGTCACCTTGCAAAATCACAGATGCCCTCTGCTGTGGGCATCTCTGGCTTTCCAGCTCCTTGCTCAAAAGATCACTGTGCTGCTGCAGCAGATGACCCTGGAGAACAAAGCAGCTGGTCATCACCAGGACCAGGATGATCTCTCAAACCTGGAAGCATAGGCTGAGGATGGGAACTCTTATCTTCATCTTGTGCACACTTTCTGCCTCTCTTCAACCAAACTTGCTGTGGGAGAGGGCATATTGGAAATTCTCTACCACCAAATGAATATATTTTGTGCAAATTAGAAAATGTGACTCTTTGTGAGAGCAATCCACTCAGAATACCTGGGCTTGCTTTGACCAAAGTCCTTTTCTCTAGACCTTCTGGAGGTCTAGACCTAGTGGAACAATTAACCTGGCATGGCCCTATCCGAAAAGGATATATATCCAGCTGCAGTGATCCCAGCCCTCAATCTAGTATGAACCCAAAGGAAGGAATCAGGGCCCTGGGACCACATGTGAAACAAGGAGAGAAACAAGTCAGTGTTGCCTGTCTAATTTGGCCCAGTCTCATGTGATTTATTTTGGTGTTTCTGCCACATCAGTGGAACTCTTGAGGCCTCTTTTGTACGGTTCTCAAGCATTAAGGATTGGGAACCTGCCACCTGGAATACCACCAAACATAGATCTCACCATCTCAAGGACCAGAGCAGGGCAGATCTGCTTCAGAGAGGTACTTCACCTCCACATGGTGACACCACAGTTTCCCTTTACCCCTCCAGGGCAGGAGAAAAAAAAAAAAAAAAAAAAAAAAAAAAGACAACTGGAAAAATCATTCACATGTCCATTCCCTCTGCATACCTAGTTATTCAAGATGAGAAGAGGAATTGAAGGAGTCAGTCAATATCTCGCTACAGATAACTGGAGACAACTTCCCCTGGTGCCCACCTGCTAGAAGAGTCTTGGTGGTTGGGACAGAAAACAGACAAACAGGAAGGAAGAGGAACCTGCCTGCTTCTGTAGCCTTGATTAGCTCCTCAGATCCAGTTACTGACTTAGATATGCACCAGGAGGTGGGCAAGTGGGGCAGCAGGCTGGTCGGGAAAGCTGGGAGTGAAATGAACCTTCCCCCAAGATCAGAGGAAAATCCACTAGAGCTGAGACTTCCTGTGTCCCTGTCACTCCTGGCTATGGCTGGCGTGAAATGCTTTAGCTGACCAAGCTGCACTGTAGTCATGTGCCCTGCAAAGGCAGAACAAGGGATGAAAACATTTCTAGATATTTCTAGAATCGTGAATTTCTGCCTTATTTATTTATTTATTTATTTATTTAAAGGCAAAACTTCCAATATTTTCCTTCCAATATTTTTCATTCTTTATTTGGAACAGACTTTATTTATTTATTTATTAATGTTCATATTACACAAACAATTTCTGTAGTTAAGACAGCACTTATTCTGATAGTCTACCTCTCTTTCCCTTGCTGTTACTTCCCATGAAGATTTTTAGGAATATCTACACCCTGGACCATTATTTGGACAAGATTTTTATTCTGGGCTTCTGTTACAATCTTAAAAGAAATATTCATTTCCAGCAATGGCTTTCACACCTTTTCATTTTATTACTTTTCAGCTAAAGGCATTCCCTTTCCTGGAATTCAGATGAGAGTTTCAGTCCACAATCATAATAAAACATGACAGGATTTACAGAAGTAAGGAAAGCCACTCCCTGTGCTGGTCTGTGCTCAGTGCTGGCTGTCACACAGCAAATCCTATTCAGTCCAGGAGTGCTTACACCAAAACTGCTCCCACAGTGATTTAGTCAACATGCAGAGGGAGTGTAACTTAGGGGCACTACAGAAACAGAAATGCTTTCTGAACATGCAACAAGTCAGCTGAGAGTTATCTCCAGCTAAAGAGCCAAATACTTCCATAGCTACTTGATGAATTGTTAGCAAGCTGAACTTTCTCGATGGCTCCAGAACCAGCTTGCCAGCTCACCCAGACAGAACCTCGTAGGACCTGATACTCGTTGTGTCACAGAGCATGGCCTTATCACTAAACCTATGTGACACACTAGGAACATATGGACACGATCTTATACAGACTGTTGTGGCTGCTGGAAACACATGAAATGTAAATTGTGAAAGTGAAATTGCAAGGAGAGCTAATCTCCACATTGTGTTAGACAAAATACCAGCGTGCATGCAGATAAGCACCAAGTGTGAAGTGTCCAGCGGGAGGTTTCACATTCCGCCTGACTCAATGGAGCCTTAAAATAGCACTTCCCACTGCAATACTTTAAACAAAGACAACCAAGGGATTATTAATACCATGAGACTGAAAGCAGTTTTATATATTCCAACACAGATGAGCAGAAAGGGAGTTTCACATGTTTAAGCCATGGATGGGTGAAGGCAGCCACTGCAAGCAGTTCTGCCCCTCCTGAATGCCTGTACTGGGGAAAAAACAGACTTGCTTGCAGCTCCCTGCATCTGCCAGCCTTTCTGCAGACCAAGAAGAGGAGGAAGGGGACACAATGCTGATACAGACATTTTGCTGCTCCCAGTGCACTGAAGAAAGTGGTTCAGCTCTCAGGGAGGACAAGAGAGTGCATCAGGGTGGATGCTGCTGTCACACAACAGAGTGGTCCCTGTGGGCTCTGACAGCCTGGTGTGTCCCCTCAGCCCATGAGGTAGTGCTCTGCTGCATGCGGCCACCTGCTGGTGACAGCACGGGCACAGATGGCCCAGAGAGGTTGTGATGTCTCCTTCCTTGGAAATAATTCAAAAGCTGCCTGGATGTGCTCCAGGGCAACCTGCTCAGGGTGTCCTTGCTGGACCAGATGACCTCCAGAGATGCCTTCAGCCTCAACCCCTCTGTGATTCTGTGAAGCAAACAGGGACCAGAGGTCCAGCTTGAAGACTCCCTGCAGCAGACATCCCCAGGCTGGGCAACATATCCTCCTCTTGCGAGGGGGAGTGTGGCCTGCCCAGTAGATGCTCTGGTCCTCTCTGCCTGCACTCCTGCTGCCGGCCCCTGGAGCTGCTGCATGCCCTGCATACGGGCACGCCTGTATGGGATGGGCGCAGCATGCTCTGGTAAAGCCCTCTTCTCTGCAGCCACCCCCTTCCCTGTGCTCTTCTTTGAAGGGCAGGGCAAATTTGGCAGCAGAGTCGCCACTATGTTTTACCTGTTCTTCATTGCCTCTGACCACATTCCTACCATTCCCTGGAGCTCCAGTTGCCATCAACATGCTTTTTTCTTTTTTTTTTTTTCTTTTCTTTTTTTTTTCCTTTGTAAAACTTTGTCCAGGTCTTGTGAGGAAGAGGAGCAGAGGATGTGCCTGAGCAGCTCTGAACAGAAAAAAACAATTTCCTGCTTCTTTTTTTCATTTTTTTTTTCCTGTTGCAGAGTGCTGTACAAAGCACACAGCACCCTTATCAAACTGAGAGGCCCAAGAAATGTTTCAGCTCTCAGCTTTCTGTATTTCTACCACTACATTCCTACACATCACAGACAACACTGAACTGGAATGTTCATTTGCAACATGCTGAATGAAATGCCTTGAAGCACCCAAGTACCAATTCCACCACAGAGAGGACTGCCCTCTGATGGGTGCCATTGCACCTGGCCCTGGCCCCCCAGGCACCTGGGGCACCTTGCTGTGTGGAGCTGGGCATATCTTGCCAGTGGTGTTGCACCCTCTTCCTGGGTTGCACAGCCATGGGACACCAGCCTCTGCCTGGCTTACAACAGTTCAATCTAGAGTCTCCCAGTGGGAAACAGACAGAAGCATATCTGCAATGTCAAAGGATCACAGGGACTATGAAAAAACTGATACTCATCAAAAATGACCCACAATATCCACACAGTGCTATGTCCTCAGTGCTCACAAGGAAGGAGAAAGGAAACAAGAGGACTTCATGAATGTCCTGAACCAAACAGGATGTTTTACAGGAAACTGGCTTGTAAGACTGAGCTGTGGATTCAAGAAGCAGAAAGGTCCCTTGCTTCTCTGTTTTCCCAATCCCATTAAGCTGACTTTGCTACAAAGTCAAATCAAATCAAATTTGGTCTTGTTCTTCCATCGCAGTTAAGTCATTCTCTATCCCTGTGTCTGCCTCTCCCTTCTGCTGTAGATGAAAAAACAGCAGTCAAGGAAAGGGAAAGGGTGCAGGTTAAAAATACTTGCCAGAAATTTAAAATACATTTTGTGTGTGTGTATTCCAAGCTCTAAATCTGTGTAGAAATATAAACCAGATAACTGTTGCAACATGATGTCCTTCAAGCCTGAATATTTATTATATCCATCATTATTCAGTAATTGTTGCACTTACAAAACTTAAAGCATTTCAATTTTAGGAAAAAGAAATATTTTTGAGAGAACTGAGATAATGCTTTACAGACAAGAGACAGTATTCTTCATGTTCCACTCCACAGTAATTAACAACTAATTCACTGACCAAGAAGGAATTAATATACCCAGGCATGTACCTGAATTAACCTTTCTTAACTAGCATTTTTTGCTAATTTCTTGCAATGCAAGTACAATAAGAGTACAACTGACATAAACTCTGCACCCAGTCAACAGCACAGCAGTGGCAGAATGACAGCAGCAGCATGGCATCTTGCAAAATGTGTGGCAAAGCAGGAATTTATATGGGCTAAAAGCTTTCCTGCAGACTGCTTCTTCTCAGCAAAACCAACTGAGAATTGCGTGGTGTGGGTGCTTCTGCAGTCTCTTTTGATTTTACTTTTGTTGCTTAGATCTGTACTGCAGATACAGAGGCAGTGAGGGCTCTCTCCCTTATCCCCAGTGTAACTATGCCTTGGGGTCCTTGCCCTTACCCAATGTGTGGCTGCCTGGATGCCAATGTGTTTTCAGGTCCCTAAATACTTGATCCCGTTGGATTTTAAGTACCAACTCTTAATGAAATACATTGATGGAAAACGGACAAGGACCATGACTGTTAAGAACTGCCAGATGTTAATTTGATGCAGGTACGTCACACTAGGTCACAGATACTTTTTGTGACAGTTACTGTCACAAAAATCAGCAAAGTTTCTGCACTGTGGCTTATTTGTTCTTGTTCTTCAATATGCAATGTTTGGGGTGAGGAGTTTGGATCTGCAGTTCTGGTTCTTTTTAACATCTCATCTGAAAATATGAATAACTAGGATGTGTAACTATTTTTTTCACCAAAAATATTGTTGTCAGGTTAAAATATAGGACAGAATATCCTTTAAAACATTAAGGGCTAGACAGTGTTGCAAACAGACAAGCAGAAAGAGATTTATCATAAACACATATTGAAACAAAACTGTGTAACTCTCTCTGTTGCCTATATCTGCATAGATGCTGATAGATTTAATGATACCTGTTGCCTTTGGTCACTGCCTGATGCACAGCTTGTGAAGTGCTGGGCTGACCTGCCCAGCATGCAGGCACTGCAAGAACATCGTTCGGTGGCTGATCTTCCACAACACACACTTTTTCCAGCCTGGATTCCTGATAGTGAGCACACTCCTGGGACGCAGTCCAAATCCAGGCAGAGTGAAATCCTAAACTGTCCGTGAGACAGCATTTGCAGAGCAACCAAGTTACAGAAACCCCAGTGAGGTGTTTCCAAAGCAAACATCTTGTATGCAGTGATAAGATCTGAGCTGGAGTTTTTGCTGTAGACAACCTTTGTTGTTTTCCTTATGGCAAATACTAATGAACTCAATGGTAAAATATGGCATTTCCCAAACAGCAAGGCTCCTCCCCGAGATGCACCATCTCTAGTATGGGCCTGTCATCAAGCCTTCACCTTTAATCACTCAACACATGTTTTCAATCCACATGTTCATGTGGTTTCGTTTGTTGGACCAAAATGCCCTTTAGGTTGGAGCACACTGTAGGACATTGTCCAGGCAGGTTATTCTTAGCAACAAGTGAATTTACAAAGAAAAATCAGGTCTGTGGTTCAGCCTTTGCTTTTATTGCATGCACCACTCCCAACCTATTCTCCAGTCCCCTCCCACCCCAGCTGATATTGTCAGCTGCCTGCTTTGCTCTGAGCTTTATATATGTTACTACAAAATGACCATAAGACCTTCAAACGCTGCTTTTTTGGGGCCTGGAAATTCCCTTTCTGACTCTTTCTTCTACACCTATCACCATGAGATTTAGCTAGGTCACATCTCAGCAAGACCCTGGCACATCCAGCAGAATTGGACTGTGGATAAAAAGGGCGGTGAATGGTACATGGCCTCCTGCCTGCAGCTAGAATATACTTGATCTGCTCAATGTTCTCTGATTGGCCATCCATTGGCCCTAAAAGCTGCTAAAGGAGATATAAACCTCTCCATAAATAAACACAGCAGAAGCCTGGAGTTCTCAGCAGTCTCATGGTACGCTATGGTGTAACAGACCTGCCATCCCAGGTAGCTAAGGCCTGGTTCTACTATTACAAACCAGGGATCTGCATTTCATAGTGTTGTTTATTAGGCAATAGAAAGTTAGTTCTCTTGAGGCAATTAAAAAGTAAAGATTGCTGTGTCAAAGCACTCTCAGAAAACAGCCTCAATGAGAGCTATACCCACACTAAATCTTTCCCTTCTATTACTTTCCCTTGGGACACTGCATTTCTGAGATTTAACTGTGTGCTTAGGTTCAAATTATTGCTCCAAGCTCTGCATCCTCCCTGTCAGATCCTCAACAGAATTCAACCCACTGCATCTCCTGAGCAGAAGGTGATCTTGAAGCTCACATCCCCACAGTTTGAGTCTGTCTGATAAATTACTGGTAAGACAGTTGTTTCATAATGGCTATGATATCTAATTGCTCTGTGATGATCACAGATATCAACCATATTTTCCAAAAGGATATTTCAGCCTATATATGGTCAGAATATATTTGGGCTAGCATATTTGTTTTGTTTTGCTAGAATCAGATAGCTAAGGCCCATCACTGACTCCAGAGGGGTGGAGAAAGAACAATGTGTAGGGAAATATTTTTGAAATTATGGAGCCTATGAATTTAGGTAGTAATGTCTCCTTCTTCAGGAACAAATGTTGGGAAGAAGGATACAAGTGAGAAACAGCCCCAGAAAGATCAGAGACCATAACAACACAGAAGAGGCCTTGAGCAGCTTTTAAAGAAACCTAAAAGATGAATTAGGGGAAGTTGTCTATTTCAGTATTGGTAGAAAAAATATTTCCTACAATCTCCTTTGCCTGTATTGTTGGTTACAGGATCATTTGGATCTCAGTCAAAGATGGATATCTTCTAGCACTTGGGGAGTTAATATATATTGGCCACATCAGCTTAGCTGTAACCAGTCCCTTCCTTCACAAAAGTGCTATTAATTATGACTTAAATTATGATGGTATAAGTTGCACCAAGAGCAATTTGCAGTTCTGTGTTGTCATTGCTAAGGGGAGACTGAAGGAGCTGGCTTATTTGTGTAGAGAACAGAAATCGCAAAAGTGATTGAATCGTGCATTGTGGCCACCTGCTTGTGCCCATCTAAGCCAGCCCCTTGCTGGCAGCTGCCTGCCCCTGGTCTTTCCAGTTGCCTATGCAGCCAGCAGGGTTTAGACCTGTTGCTTACTCCACAGGGTAGTCTCAGCCAGCCTGTGCATTTCCAGTGATCATCAGCACCTTTCAAAGGCACCACGGGGACATTTGGGAGCAGAGTCTCCCATTCAGATGCAGCAAGGGAAGGAAAAAATGAGATGGTCTCCTCTGTGTTGTGTTTCTCAAGGGATGAAAGAGTGGGGCTACTGGGAACTATGGCTCAGCAATGAATAGACCCTGTATCAGTCAGAGGTCCTGGACCTCCTCTGGCAACTGAGATCCACAACGTCCATGCACTGCTATAGCTAACTTGAACAAGGCAGAACTGCCTGGGGTCTCTGGGGACCTATATATTCCTTCCAAGTGGAAGGTACCTTCCAGGTGAGACTTGGCAGGTTCCCAATGGTCACAGGCATTTAATAGCATGATTAGGAAATGACAGGTAGGTGGGAGAAGCAGATATTTCTCTTCACTGTACATATGCCTTCTTGGAAGATTATGCTCTGTTCTTGGTGTACTTATGTGAAGAATATTATATGTTTTTCTAACTAACTTGCACCGTTTTATTCTTGAGTTTTTCAAAGATGACTGACAGAAGGCACTGTTGCAATGTCTGTGTATTTCAAGGTGGTTTTCAGGTATCAAGCCAAACATATTGTTACACTGAAGGAATCATAACTCTGGTATAGTTTAAACTCCTTGCTGTTGATTTACATAAGCAGAAGTACCTATTAAAGAATGAAAGGTTATTTGTATTGTTTAAACTAATAATCTGCCACAACTGTCCATTGTTGAATGAAAAACTGAATCAGTCCATCTTGGAAACACAATATATGCTGTCAGAATAAATATTTCTCTTTACTAAACAGGACTCAGAGTGCACGTATGCAAACAAATGTCTCTCTGAAGTAAATCCAAAAATATACGTATTGTCATAGCATTACATCAAACCACAGTGATATAAAACTTTCTCTGAACTGTCTCTGAGATTAAAAAATGGAATAAAGGATTTGTTCCCTGTTTGTTAAGAAATTTCACATAAGGACACATAATCCCATCCTATTATTTTCTGAGTTGTGATTATGCGTAACAGTCTTTACATAGTGATGTTCAGCTCCCATGTTTGATGAAAGCTGAAATGTAACATTGCATAAGAGTATAGTAAGCTATGGATCCCAAAACACCAGTCCATACATTGCATACCTCTATCTATGAATTCCACCTTAGCTGCATAGTTTGCTAGGGAAGGCCAAAAAAAAAGTGAAGATATTGAGATGCTTTTGACTATGTATTAAAAGCAACAGGAAGTTCTTATTTCAAAAACCAACAATTCAGCCTATTTCCCAGTGGAATGTCTGAACTATTTTTGAATAGTAACTGACTAGTGGAGTCTCTCACTATTGAACTGAAACCTTTAGGCCAACCATTGCTAGAGTGCTGTGATCTGCTGGACAGAGTAACTACCAAAAGACATAACTCTAGGAAATAGCTATCAAAAGCCGTAACTCTAGAAGGTAATTCAGGCAGAAGTAGTGCTGTTCTTTTGTTTTCTCAGCCTAAGATATTAATGTGACACACTCTAAATGTTGTTGAAAACACTCTGTCCCAAAACTTTGTTGCATTGCCTGTGTCCCAGAAAAGATCCCACAACAGCCTCTGACTCCCTTCTCTGTTCCTCCCTCATTTGGTCTCAGATGACACTGCAATAAAAAGATGCCCTGCAAAGATTATGTCCTTGGCTCTTCAGGAATATGCAATGCACCAGATCCAATAGCACGTGCACTACAGCCCCCTCCAGAGAGACACTCCTGAACTTTCTTTGGACCAGAGAAAATGCTTCTTCAGGCATCTTTTCTGATGGTTGCCTTACTAGTCCTGCCAGATACTGTGCTGGCTTTAGTAAGGATGTAGAGAAGCATATTCTGAAGAGGTCCTTCTTTTCAGAGGGATATCTCTAGTCTTTTGGGTTGCTTGCTCAGATAGACCAAGAACTAGAAGAGTCCTTTCTTCTCTGGCTTTTGGGGATCTACTGCCACATCGTTAATCACAGTGTCAGCACACTAACTGGGTTATAGCTTATGCCAAAAGAACATGTTAGCTTGGAATAAAACGTCTGTTGTCCCACTAGTCCACAGAGGCTTCTCAACAGGTGCCTGAAGGAACCTGAGCATAAATGACACCTTGGTTTCATTTCTTTGTTGTATTTTACACAAGAGGAGAAATTCATTTGTACATGTCAGAAATTTGGATTGGCAGATGCATTGCAGTAACCTCATTTTACAGAAAAAAGCTAGGGACAGAGACAGAAAATGATTTCTCCACTATACTGCATGTACATGAAACAAATGAAAGATCTGAGAACAGCATCCTTAACTTTCTAAAATAAAGAAAATTTAATGTTTTGTTTAGGAAGATTTTTTTTTTTTTTTAAACAGAAGCCACAGAATGAAATGTCCCAACACTGCCTGTTCTGTCCTCAGCCCCCAGGATCCTTCCGGCAGCCCCTGTCTGTTTGGCCAATGCAGTCAGTTGGGCCAATAACTCTGCAGATGGCTTTTGGAAGGGGTCATTTTATTTCATTTTTTCATGCTCCATGTGAAACCAAAATAACACATTTTTTTGCTTTGTATTGCACAGTGGCCTTAGTCACATATCAGCTAATATTCCCCAGCAGTTCCTACAGTTTGAGATACACGAAAATACATATACACAGAGATGCAGACATAGTGGAACCAGAGCCTCTCCATACCATAACGAATCTTCCTCTGGCAACAGACTGGGGAAAGGAACATGAGAAGGAGATAAACCACCTATCATTGCTATTAGTAACTTCATACAGCTAGCAGTGTCCCATGCCATATAGACATACACACACAGAACGAATCCCCCAGGAGGAATATTTTATCTCCAAAAGGGCGCTTGTTTCTATCTGTGTTTCTGTAAAGTGGCATTTCCACTGGACAGACTTCTTGCCAGTAACTCTTGCACATCCAGATGCAGCTTGCTGCCCAGAGGGCCTGCTGGAGACTGTCTCCACAATGCTTGCTGCTCCTGTCTATAAATAACATTTCAGATGCCCAGGCCACAGAGTCATGCTGCAGGAAAGGTCAGGAAAAACCGTCACTGCCCAAAGGAATCACTCTCTGCCCCATTGCTGGGGCTTGTTATTTGGGCTGCAGCCAGCACTCTGGGCCTTATCAGGCCAAGATCACGCTGGGAATTTTCTAACAAAACAATTTTATTGGAAAACGCTGATTCATAGACATCAAAATGTTTCATGGAAATGCACCAGTTTTTATTAATTTACAAGGAAACCCAGACATTATTTTGATGCATTAGTGACTGATAGGCTGCCAGGGTATCCCATGACTCCCAGTGTCTCTGCTTGCAGGGCAGCTGTGTCCTCTACTGCTTCAAGCACGAGAACCCAACCTCAGCAAAGTCCTCCAATGGCCTTGCTTGAGTACAACTCCTGACAACCCTTAAATCACATCATGAGGTGAGTTTGTGGGGGTTTTGTGCTCCATGGAGGAGCCCTGAGGGCCAGCAGGTACTCAGGGACTGTAAGCTGCTGTTGCCTTTCCTCTTTGGAAACAGGACAAATTACCTGGTTTCTTTCTAGAAATATGGACAAATAAATATATATATATATTTCCAAAATGGTGATAATACATTTTTCCTTGCACATCCTTCCCACTCTGGGCAAATCATCTTTATCACATCAGGGCATTCCTGGAGCAGGAGCCCTGCTGCACTGCTCAGCCTGCCCCAGCATCCCTATCTGCAGCCTACCTCCACGCTTCCTGGTATGCTCCCAAACACCATGAATTCATGACCACAGTGAGTCACAGACACAACCATCAGGCCCACTGCACTGCTTCAAGGCCAGATGGGACTAGTGTATCTATGAACAAAGGTTACCTAGAATTACCCTCTCAGCAACTTCTCAAGTTTCTTGGTTGGCCTTTGCAAAGTGAGAAGATCCCTGTGCTGCAGAACAACCTTGCCTTGCCTTGCCTCCCCTCACCTCACAGTCCCACAGAGCTTCACTTGCCCTGAGAGCTGGAGGCAGGTGCCAGACAATGGTCTTTTCCCTGAAGCTCAGACAGGACTGTATCACCAAAGCCAAATGAGCACACCCTCAGTTAATTCACAGGTGACATGAAACAGGGGAGAGTGCTTGATTCACCAGAGGGTTATGCTGTCATGCATGAGAATCTCATGAAGTTAAACCAGGAGAAGTGCAAAGTCATGAACCTGGGTAGGAACAACCCCAGGCACCAGGACATGCTGGGGGCACCCCACTGGAAAGCGCTCAGCAGGAAAGGACCCAGGAGTCATGGTCACCAAGCTGAACATGAGTCAGCAATGTGCTCTTGCTGCTTAGAAGGCTAAGGGTATTCTTGGCTGCATTAGGCAATGTATTGCCAGAAGGTAAAGGTTCTGAGCCCCGAATACAAGAGGGTCATCAACATACTGGAGAGAGTTCAGTAGAAGGCCACCAAGATGATCAAGGGACAGGAGCACCTCTCTTATGCAGAGTGGCTGAGAGTGCTGGGACCGTTCAGCTTGAAGAAGAGGAGGCTCAGGGGTATCTAACCAATGTGTATAACTACCTGAAGTTAGGGTGCAAAGAAGATGGAGCCAGACTCTCGTCAGTGGTGCCCAGTGCCAGGACAAGAGGTAATGGGCACAAACATGGAACACAAGAGTTTGCATGTGAATATCAAGAAGCGCTTCTTTGCTGTGTGGGTGACAGAACACTCCAATGTGTTGCTCGTAGAGGATGTGGAGTCTCTGTCCTTGGAGATCTTCAAAAGCCCTGGGATATGGTTCTGTGCACCATGCTGTGTCCCTGCTGGAGCAGGGGTTGGACCAGAAGTACCCAGAGGTCTCTTCCAGCCTAAACCATTCAGTGATTCTGTGATTCTGTGAAATACCCAATGTGACGCAGTACAAAAAGTAAATGTTTGTATTCACTGTCCTGTTCCTCACTGGACCTGGAGTATGGGATATACTAGGACTTCTCTGCGATAAGAGGCAGATAAATTTGTGCTGATGTTCGATGTAAGTAATTGAAGAGGGTGAATGAGCAGAAAGTATCACAAATTCAATAAAATCTTTGCTGATCTGGAGTACAATGAACTTTGGCCTCTGCTGGGTACTAGTTGAGATCTCCCCTCTCCTCTTTGGGAGAGCTACTGTGGAAACATCCCTTGTCTTTGCACCAAAAAATCTTTTTCATCCCTACCCTAAATACTGGGGACCCTTCTCCCCGGAAAGCAGAGTGAAACTTTTCCCCCATGTGCAAATTTTCAAGCAATGCTGGGCCAAGGAGAACACATCACTGTCATGAAAGATGCTGGAGAGCAGCCCTGCACAAAGGGATCTGGGGGTTCTGATCAATGGCAAGCTGAATATGAGCCAGCAGTGTGCCCTGGCAGCCAAAAGGACCAGCTGCACCCTGGGGTGCCTCAGGCATGGCACTGCTGGCCAGTCAAGGGAGGGGATTGTTTTGGTCTGCTCTACCTGGTGCAGCCTCACCCTGAGTACAGTGTGCAGTTTTGGGTGCCACAATATAAGGACATAAAACTATTGGGGAGCATCCAAAGGAGGGCTACAAAGATGGTGAAGGGTCTAGAGGGGAAACTGTATGAGGAGCAGCCGAGGTCCCTGTGTTTGTTCAGCCCAGAGCAGAGCAGGCCAAGGGGAGGCCTCATGGCAGCCTGCAGCTCCCTCACAGGGAGCGGAAGGGCAGGCGCTCTCCTCTAGGGAGAGGAACAGGACCCGACGGAATGGCATGGAGCTGGGACAGGGGAGGGATAGGCTGGGGGTTAGGGAAAGGTTCTGCACCGAGGCTGGTCAGATACAGGGACAGGTTCCCCAGGGATATGGTCACAGCTCCAAGCCTAGCGGAGTTCAAGATGCATTTGGACAAAATTCTCAGATATTTTGGGTGGTCCAGTGTGGAGCCAGGAGTTGGACTTGATGATCCCTGTGGATCCCTTCCAACCCATGATATTCTATGATTCACTGAGTCTAAAACCAAAGAGATCAGAAGTGGTGTAACTGGGGCCAGCATACACTCCCGTGGGACTGAGAGGATGTTCAGGACCACAGCTGTGTCCTTATTGACAGGGTTTCTTGTTCCTGCATCCTCCTCCATAGGCAGAGCTGCAGCTGTGTGAACAATTGGGTGCCTATGAAATTCCTTGTATCAAAAAAGAAAGAAAAACATAGAAACACACACACACACACACAAAAGGCAAAAAAAAAAAACAAAAAACAAAAAACAACACTTTTTTTTTTTTTTTCAGTCTTCTTCTTCCAGCCAACACTATGCCTAAGGATGAATGGTTCTTGGTCCCTTCCCTTTCCTGCTGAAGGACCTGGAGGGGAGAAGCTCTACTGTGAATCATAAAAAATATAGCTATGTTTCTCTGGTGATCATCTAATGTTGCTGCATTCTTGTAAAACAGAAACAGACAATTTTATTCAGAAAATAAAACATAGCATGAAAAGTCACAGCAGCCCAGAACAAGTGAAAGTCAAAGAGTCTGGATCAGGTGAAAAGTGCATGAAAAGACTTCTCTGACGAAAACCAAAGATGAATAGATCTCTAAGATCATTAAGATAAAGGCTGTTTGCCTCACTGCCAGATTTCAGAGCTACACAGAGTTTCGCTCATTCTGTCCTTCTTTTCTGCCCATGAGGAGAATAAACTGCAGTCAGCCGGATCACTCACACCATCACAGCCCAAATCTCTTTTCCCTTCTCCATATCCCTGCCTCTCAGCACAGTGACCTCTACCCAGAGTGTATGGGTGTGACAGTCTCCTCCAGACCACAGAAAACAGCTATTGTGTAGATGTGGGAAAGTGGAAGAGTTGTAGCTGGCATCACAGGAAGAGTGAAGCTTACCACAGGTTTACCAGAGTTGGAGTGTGGGTTTCCTTGTGGCAAAGCTGATGAAGCTGTGAGCAACTCACAGGTAGTGGTCAATGAGTGTGGGGATCAAAGTGAGAGAAGTGGCTAAACAGCATCTGTGAGAAGGAGATGCAGGAAATATTATTGCTAAGACAGCATTCCTGAATTTATAGAGAGGAAAGCTTATTAAAGCAAAACAAAGAAAGGAAGAAATTAAGACCTGAAAAAAAGATTTGGTTTGAGCAACATAACATTCTTGTCTGTTCTGCATATCAGACATTGTACATGATGAACTGTGAAGTGCTGAAAAGGTACAAAGAAGTAAGCTAGGTTGCTTTATTTTTCTTTTTCTTTTTCCTTTTCTTTTTCTTTTTCTTTTTCTTTTTCTTTTTCTTTTTCTTTTTCTTTTTCTTTTTCTTTTTCTTTTTCTTTTTCTTTTTCTTTTTTTTTCTTTTTCTTTTTTTCCCTTTCCCTTTCCCTTTTTTCCTTTTCCTTTTCCCTTTCCTTTTCCTTTTCCTTTTCCTTTTCCTTTTCCTTTTCCTTTTCCTTTTCATTTTTTCCTTTTCCCTTTCCTTTTCATTTTTCTTTTCCTTTCTTGTTCTTGTTCTTTTTTTTTCTCCTGAGTGAACTAAAGTGAATTAAAGATTAAATTTTAGATTTCTTCTATTTTATGGAAATAAAAGTTTTAAAAATGATCTTGGTGTGCTGTAGTGTGTTATGCTATATATGTTTAACAAACTGACCTGCCTCCACAGCTTCCATGATGCTCTATTTCTCTCAGGGCTTGCTAGTTGATGCAATCAAAATGGGATTTTGATTGTGCTGGGTGTTAGGACTTGGTGCAGGTGCAAGCTCTCCAGCTGATACTGCTTGTGCCATCTTCTGGCTTTTGCCTTTTCTCAGCAAAGAGGTGGCTGCTGGTAGCTGCCCCGGGCTGGGAGTGAAGAAAAACACATGCAGTGGAAGGGGACTCAGAGCCTGCTGTGTTTCTGCTCCCAGCCTGAAAGGGTCCAGGTGGGTCTGGATTGCTGGTGGGCCTGACAGGCAGGAAGGAGCAGCACAAACTGCTATTTTTGTCTGCCTTGACCTTTCCCAAAGACTTTAGTGTATCCAAGGCAGGGTCTGAAAGGGGCATTTTGATGCTTCCCAAACTATAACTCAGCATCAGTGAGAATAGAAAATTGTGTTCATTTGGGAAGAAGGAGGAACCATCCCCATGTTCTTGAGTCAGATGGAGAAAAAGGTGTTCCTGGACCTCTGCATTTCCTTGGGTAGTCAGTGATACTTGTGCTCCTCTTAGAGGAGCTTTGGGTACCTGCTCTTTTTCTCCCCTCAGTACTGTCACCCAGCCTTGCTTTTTGCCCTGGGGAACACCTCCCCTCCTTGTCTCCTGCAAGGGGGTAGATGGACCTGGCAGAGCTCAAGGAAGTGAAATCACATCTTTTCTTCTTCCTGCTTAAGATACTCAGATTTATATACCTACTGTTATCTTTAATTAGTATATTCATGGCTTTATGCACCAGATAAACAGTCTTTTACAGTCCATTTAAGACAGGTTTCTTAATAAATCATTATTTAATTTCTTTGAGAACAACATGCATGATGCACACAGTGACAGCAGGATTCACAATAGACAAGGTTCTATAAATTCCCCTGCACTGGGAGTGCTGATTCTTACACTATTTCATAATACTTTATTCTCTTATTAAAAGGGAATTACAAAATTGCCAGCCTCCATGCAGCTCTTCCCAAAGCTATCCTCTGTCTTTCACCAGTATGTTTCATTCTGGAATAATTCTTCATGCAACACACATCCCTAAGTGGCAGCCACATGCCCATTGGGCCAGACACCCAAGAGGGAGTGAGTCTTGGAAATAATCAGTCAAGGCACAAACTAACATAAACATGCCTTCTATGCTGTAACTGGGAGATATACATCTATTGTTATGTTCTAAGTACTGGCAACTTAAACAGATTTTTAAAGACACAAGGCTGGAATAAAGAGATAACACTCTTTATTGCTTTCAAAAATGGTAAACAGAGTATCTATTTTTGAAAAGGGGAAATTATAGATCAGTTTGTTTAACTTCCATTTCCAGAAAAGTACTGGGACAACTAATCAAGCCAACAAAAAAATACTGGAACAAATCAGGGAAAGAAATAAATAACAGCCAGTGTGAATGTGTCAAATCTAATCCTTCTGTGACACTTGTGGATAGGGAAGAAGCAGTACATGTCATCCATCTTCTCTTTAACAAGGCTGTTGACACTGTCTGACATGACACTCAGAAACTTATTGGGAAAACATGGTCTGTATAAAACTGCTCAAGGTGGTGCAAAATGCTTAGAAAGGCACATGCAGAAGGAAGATCTCAATGGGTCACTAAATCCCACAAAGTTCCCTTACATTCTATGCTTCCTTCTATGAAGTGGAGAACAATAGTACTTTATTCAAAAAGAGACCAAGCTGGAAGGGGGCACAGCCATGGATCAGAGTAGACTTACAATTAGAAATAATTTTTAAAAAGAATTTAGGATTTGAGGATATTTACAGAAATAAATCCTGTGAGAATTGGTAAGGAACAACCTCTTGCACATGCACAATGTACACAGCAAAACACTCTGCAGTTGTCCTGCCGAAACAGCCTTGGATCACAAGCTGGGTCAAGACTATCAGTGATGCAGTGCAAGAGTGAAAAGAGTGAGCATCAGGTTGGCACAGTGCAGGCTGCAAAGCACATCACTTAAACCTCCTGTTCTGCTCTGATGGGCATGCCCTCAGCTTGAGTACTATGTTCTGCTGTGCATCATATTCAGGAAGATAAAACCAACTGAAGAGAGCCCAAAGGACAGAAGGAAAGACCAGAAAATAAGGCCGTAAGGACAAGATTCTAGGACTGAGGGTCTGTCTGGAGAAATCTGGATTGAGGGGAACCCTAATAATTTTTTTGTTCTAGAAAAGGCTACCAGAGAAATAAATTGAGCATTTTATTCTCTGTATCTCTGTTGGGTAAGACTAGAAGTTAAAGGCTTGCATTTCAGGAAGGAGCTGAACTGAAGATTGCTCAGAGTTTGACTCTCCATCAGATAAATTTATTGAGAATGGGATGGACAGACTTCTGTCAGGAATGTCTGAAGGAAAGCTGATCTTGGATTTGGGCAGGAGAACTTTTTCGGTTTCTCCCAGATGTACCTAGCATGCCCATATGGTTGTGTGGATTTAGAGGGGGTGTGAAACGCTTAGTTCCAGGCTCATGACAACACTCGTGTTTTATATCACTTGCTCCCAGATGCATGCTCTCAGCTGTAACAGCTGAACACTGTTTCTTGTCTAAGAGGACCCCTTTCACTCAGCTCATCTGTGGTCCTGCTTCATGAGCCATTCTTTACCCTGCAGAGATCGTAAAGGAAAGCAACCGTGACTCCATGGCAGAGACAGCCAAGAGGCACCACGGGGACCCATGCATTTCAAGAACCCTCTCTCTAACCTCAGAGCACAGACCATCATGGCAGCCTTTGCCAACAGAACAAAGTGAGAGCTATCTCTGTTCCTCTAGAGAGGCAAGGGCAGCACTGGTGCAGCATACATGGGAGGAATGTGTCCTGCTCCTCTTGTTATGGCAGCAGAGACGTGATTTACATCCCTTGGTAGGCCACAGTGGAAGCAGCAAATCTCTTCGTTTACATGGGTTCAAAAGGCAATTAGAGAAATCCATGGAAGAAATACCCACTAAGGCCATTAAACATCGTATCTTGCTCCTGGTTGAGGAAAGCTCTGCATCTCTAAGTGCTGGATGTGGAAACTGAAAGAGATTGCTCTGATTTTCCACATTTCTCTTGGCTGCAGACAGGAAGGTGAGCTGGACCAACCTCTGCCCTGGCCCAGTAGGACCATTGCTATGTTCCTGAGCAGCATTCCCAGCATGTTTGTCTGGGACAGCCACAGAGTTGGGGTTTATTAATGAATAATTGGAGGCTGGAAATGTGACAGGAATCCTGTGTCTCAGAGTCCAGCCATGTCCCAGGCTGTCTGCTTTCTGGATGCAGCTCAGGAAGAGCCAGGAGCCCTGACCTGCGCTTACACCTTCCTAGGTAAGTGCATGGTTTCACATGCTGCAAGGGGTCAGAACAGGATTTAGCTCTAAGCCTTCCTCTTCTAAACAGATCCTCCCCTGTGCTGGACAAACAGCAGCAAAACAAACTGGCAAAACAAATGACATCCCATGCACAGAAACATGCTTTTATTTAAGCAGCACTGAAGTTTTCAGATGTGAATAGCTTATTGATTTGGACAAAAGTCATGGCAATAAATGTTCCTTTCTAACTTCACCCTACAAAAATATCTTTGAATAATAGAATCGTGTTTTTCTAAAAATATTCTTTATTGATTTACAGCAGTATCACATTAAAACACAGCATTAGAGCTTCTTCATTAATGAAATAAGACACAAAAGTCTCATTATATTAGTGATTTTCAAAGTAACTTAGTAAGCTATTTTTAATATTCTCAAGGAGCTATGCCAGAAGGATAATATTATGTTCTATAGCAGAGAAAAATACTTTCAGAAAGATTTGACTGACTTTAAAAGTGTGCTTAAATGCTCAGGCATGCTATCCATCCACACAAAGTGACCAGGGAGAGAGCTGTTTTATCATTAGAGTAGAGCAAAACCCTAACAGAAGGAAATCCCAGTTATTACCCTATCAGTTATGTTCACCACACCTGGTACCTGAGGAGGTCAGAAAGAAAGGATGGTCACTTCTCTCTCTCTCAAGGCAGTGGGGTGAATTGCTGCTGTACTTTCATGCCAGAAATGATGCATCTCACCTAGCCACAGGTATCTAAAGAAAAACCTCAACCCTGCTTCTGCAGCTCCCATAGAGGCTGGAATCCTGTCCCCTTACCCAGTTTCCAGATTGCACTCATTGCACTTTTTTCCAGTGCAATTCTCATCCTAGTTTCTTCTCTCTCCCATGTTTCCCCACTGTTCCTATATGTACTTTTTTGGTGTTGCAAGCTTATTTCAGGAGGAAACACCAAAACATTGCTGTACTGAGTGATATACAAATGAGCAAAGCAACCCTTCCAAGCAGCCTGTTCACCTCTGGCTGGAGCAAAGAACAGGGATGACCTCAATTTCCCTTCTGCTATTCTGTGGTTGCTCCTCTTCATATGATACCTATTTCAGACACTCCCACACTGCAAGGGGCTATTTCAGGATGAATGAGGGGCTCTTATCAACTTTCAGGCTCATTTTCAGTGCAGCAAATCTCTCTGCTGAGTGAGCAGGATCACAACACACAAGTGCGAGGGGCTGCCTCAGGATTTCAAGGCAGAAGGACATTTAAAACCACATGTCAAACCCTGGTTCAGTGTTAACAAAGGCAGCCTCCTGCAGGGGACCTGGAGCAAAGCAATTAATTATTCCTACTGAGAGTCCAAGGCTGCACAGAGCTCAGAGGAACAGGTGACCATCAGGGATATAAGGAGTGTTTTAGAGCTTCCAAGTGTGTATTTGGATGACAGCAGTCCATGTTTGGAGGAAAAAAAAAAAAATAATTCAGATTCAGTGGAGGCTGGATTCCATGTCATCCTCTCCATGGTTTCAACAGGAACATCCAGGGGCTGGTGAAATCTCCCACTTTCTCAGGACAGCTGCTCCCTTTTGATCCTGTTCCCTGCTGGAAAGTATCTGTGTCTTCCTCCCATCCTTGGTGTTTGTGCAGAGCACACCAGGATGGCAGATTGCTTTCACAGCAACATGGACGGGTAATGCCCAACCATTATCCCTGCATGACACACACAAATACTCAGAGTGTGTAGGAAACTCAGGTAATTTGCACAGCTCTTTCAAATTATGCCCATCTGTCCAACAGATCTTGCAAACTAAGAATCAAAATTAGCAGCCAAGTCTTATATCAAGCAGCCAGGCTGGATTTGCAAATATCTGGAAGGCAACTTCATGTTGACTCACAGAAGTTCTTATTTTGAGCAATGATTATTGCTCAAAATCCAGTGCAGCAGACAGGAGATCATTGCAGGTTTGGGCCTTAAAGCTGAAAAATCTGAAGAGATCACAGGCACATATGATTGTGTTTGCCCTTTGTCCTACCTATCACAGGCATTTTAGCTGAACTTGACCACAACAGCTTGGGATGATGCAGAACTATTCTGACCTGTACCTGCCTGTTGGAACTTCTCAGCAGGGCTGAAGACGATTTTAGTCCAAAAGAAGTCTTCTGGCAGAACTCTCCTCTGCTTCCAAATGGGCCTCAATTGCAAACAGATGGTCATAATTTTGAAACCCCAAGAACCACAGGACGAGACTACAGCATGCTTGAAAGCACCTTCAGGAATCTCTGGCAAGATCTCCAACGTGACAATGATGTTTATGGACTACATGCATCCATCAGGAAGGGATCTGTCATGTTTATGTTAATGTTACAATTCCTCTTGTTTTACTAACATCTTTGCTAGTAACAATGTTCCTTCCGAGCACTGTTGTGGTGGTTTGCAAATGCAGCCCTGAGCACAGAACGTGCAGTGCTTCTGCTGGCTTCATGCTAGTCTCCCCTGTAACAGATTTGGACAGTAATACTGTAACAAATCCACAGCCACCTTGGTCTCCATGCCTGTCATTGTGCAGCAGACCATGGCTGCTCATAGCTGCAGGCGACAGCAGCTCTGGCAGCCCAGTGCTCCTGCTGCTTGGGCAATGTTCCTCCAGTTGTGAACTGCCTCAAGCCTGTTCCAGCCTTGCTTTGTGGTCCTCCAGGACTTCTTGCTCCCATTACTCTTGCAAACACAGAGGCTCATCGCCAGGTTTTATGGGTGTGCTAAAACTCTCTTTGGCCAGCCTTCTGTTGCCATCTCATAATTAGTAGTGCTTATATGTCCTGGCAATTTTTTTTTTCTTTTTTTTTGTTGTTCACTTCCCAGGGTAGCTGGAACTATGCTTCAGTGAGAGCAGTGCTGCACAGTGTTTACTTTCACATTCCCAAACAGTCTCTTGCATCCTGACCAGTTCAGCTATCCTTGGCTAAACTAAGTACCACTGAGGACAATGTCTATTGTCCTGCATTCTGCTAGCTGGCCAGAGGAGCACTTTACATCTGGTATGAGCATTGTAGGACTGAGGTTTTGGGAGAAGCACCCATAAAAGGAACTAACCAAAATTTGTTACCCCAAGCTGATTAGCTGATTAAACAGTCACTGCTTACAGTGAATGTTAAAAACTACCTCTAAAAACTATCTGTAATGGCAACACCAGCCCCTACAGCTCCATAAGTGCTCCAGAAGTTTTAACATACCTTGGAGGTACCATATCAGTCCTGCAGCATCAGGAAGATGAGGGTGATGAGCACAATAGCAATGGGAAAGAGCTTGCCTTGGTTCTCACAGTCACCCTGTCTGTGCCCTGACCAGCCATGCAGCCTGGTGAGTGTGGAGTTGCTGCTGTGGTCATGATGTTGGTTAACCATGAGATTTTTATTTTCTAGTTTTAACGCAATAAAGGAATTGTCTGCCTGTGAAAGACCTAGCTAGACTCCTGTGTCCTGTCCATCATCAGCATTGGATAAGCCCATTCAGGGGAAACAGTTCTGTTCTCAATGAGTTTTACTAGCCTCCATCCTTCCCTGCCCCTGTAACACATATTCCCATACATCTCCCCACCTGTAAAGCCCAGAAGCCCTCCAGCCAGCACGATGTATGACTGGTGTGCAAAGCTGATAGCAGACTGTACAGGCCATTCCCCACTGCAAGGGAAGCTCCTTAGCTCCTTAATCCTTAACCCAGGGGAAAAAAAAATAGAGCAAGAAAACCAGCTGCTGCCCCACCCAGTCTGGAGACAGGTTCGTGAGCGCTAGTCAAAGAGATGTGGAAACCAGCAGTGCTACAGGGCCCGTGCTCTTAATATGCATCTCTCTCTGGAGCCTTTCAAGGGCTGACATTGTGGATGTTGGGACAGCTACTGCCATTTCTCCAAACAGGGCTCCGTGTGTTCAACAGTCACTCAGACACAGATGGTGATTTATTTGCAAAATCTCCAGGATCTTCATCTGATTTTGGATCCTTCATCTGTGATGGGTTTGACTGTACTCCGGTTACTAAGCCTTACAAGGGAACTTACTGAAATAATTTCCTTCCTTAATGAAAACAAAAAAAAAAAAACAAAAACAAACAAAAAAAAATTACAGAAATAAAATACCAGCAACACAGCACAATCGGGCATGAGGAAAACTATGGCAGAGACAACAGTCTGCACAGACCTCAGCAACCACAATGTTCCTCTCCTGCAGGAGAGATCAGAGAGACAGGGAAGAAGGTCACACTGAGAAAGTGGGTTTGTAAAGCAGAAACTGCAGCAATATGGGAAGGAAAGTAGAGTTCTTACCCCAGTCCCCAGAAAAGCCTAGTGAAGCATTGTCCACATTGATCTCTTGTGTGCCCACATTATACCCTCCAGTACCACTTGCCCCTGAGCTGCATGATTTAGGAGAATGGGGGAATAACGACAAGGCAGCAGAGTTTTTCTGCACCTTCTGGGAGCTGTTGTGAAGAAGAAGCAATGTCTGTATAGCCCCAGGGCTGCAGCAGTAGCTGCAGAGAGAAATTGCTGCTGCTCAGCTGCCTCAGAAGGAGCAGCCCTCTCCCTGCAGCGTTCTCTATGTCCAAGCCAGAAACTGAGGCCTGATTTGGCCCTAAATGCATGTATAACAGACACAGCTGTGAGTTTCCTCTCTTCTCATTTTAAAATATATGAGCTGGTTTGCACAGCCCCAATATGAAGCAGCTTTTCTCATCCGTAGAGCTGTTCTCCAAACATCACCCCAGTGAAGCAGCCACACATCTGCATAAATGCATTGTGCCAGATGTTACCAGAAGATGATGCAGCACTGGATCTGGAGATGGATTCCTGGAAGTGCCACCCCTCCAAGCCCTCCCAGACCAGGCCTGAGAAAGCCAGATCCACAGTAAACATGGGAACGGAGTGCAAGGGCTCCAATCACAGCCCATCTGCCCCCTGGGAGCTTTTGCTTGTCACACAAACCGAGCAATGGACAAACAAGGGAGCACTAGGGCAGACAGAGCTACTGTCACAGGAATGTCAAAAGATGGCAGGATCTAGCCTTAGCCAGTCGGCACACAACCAACTCCAAGCAGGACTCCAACGGAGACCTTTCTGGCTGGTGATTAGTCGTGGGTGCAGGCTCTGGGTCAGGCCTGTCTCACTGGTCTCTCTGGGGCTCCCCAACTCTCCATGAGTTTGTGGCTCCACTTGAACCGTCAGCACACAAGCCCCATCTGAGCAGCAATGTGCCCCATGATTTCCAGGCACGGGTGCCTGCATCGTCTCCTTCCAGTCCAGAGTAACCAGCGTCCCAGCTTCTCAGACCTCCTCTCTGGGCTTTGCAAGTCAGTGAAACACCATGGTGCAAATGCACATAAAGCCCTGGGCCTTCTCTTCTGCAGTGACCTGGGGGCCAGCCCTAGTCCACCCCAGGTGCTGCCTTACCACTGAGGGCTGTCCTAGTTCCTCAAGGAGCCCTGCAGCTAGCTGTACCTTCCCGGCTGCCTGAGGAAGCCCTGCATTCAGGACCATGCATGGCGAGCCCCTGGTCTAACCTGAGTCCATCACCCTGTCATGGGCAGGGGCTGGTTCCCAGGGCAATTGACATTGCACCCTGCGCTGCCTGTACTGATGACAATTTCCATTAAGTTAGTTAAAAAAATTGTTTGTGCTGCTCTTTGGAGAATGTCATGAGGATTATGTGGTGCTGTGTGGTTTTTATGCCATTCCTCTGTAAATTGTACAGAGGTCAGACAGCTCAGAGTGAGTTGCCTGCAGGGTTCATACATGCACACGTGCACATCCATACTCACAAACACTTGCGCACACAGACACGCAGATACAACTTTCTTTCTTTCCTTGTTGTCTCTTAATTTAAAAACCCATTCAGAGTGAAAATATCTGTTTCCTCTTTGTGAATGGACAAATCTAACACAGATGGTACATTAACTGGAAACATGTTTTGTTCTAGTATGTTCATATATTCATTCTTTTCAGGGACAGAAGACACCATTTATGATCATCTCTTCAGCCTTCATAATCTTTACAATTTGGTGATCTCCTATTAAATGTTGTAACAAGTCATCACTTCTTCCCCTCTTACCCGTACTACAACAGCACAAGTTGAAAGTCTATCAGTGTTAGCAGTGATGGATCAATTATAAGGTTTTGCTCCTGATTGGGAGCAAAGCTAATTTTGCTTTTGAGTGCGATGAAGTCTATGGTACTTTGTGACAGCCTTCTGTAACTCCTTTGGGATTCCTGTTCACCAACTGAGAGCATTGAGAAAACCGAGTATGAAGCAAGTGCCAGAGAAAGTTTTTTAGAAGTTTCTGTGCAAATATGTAATTTAATTTTACATAGGAATGGATCATTGGTAAGGAACCTACCAGTCCCAGATGGAAGAGTTCAAAAAAAGAGTTCCCTAGGTAAAATGGCATAACAGACAAATTACCTGGAAGAAATATTTAAGCCTCATTTCTCACTCAGTATTCCATTGTCAGCTGATGTAGTAACTGCATCATAGAAGGCCACAATTTGCCTTTGGTAAGCTGTGCTGGCTGTCTAGGATCACCTCCTTGTCCTGCATGTGCCTTGACATATCCAGTGTAAGTGTAGCAAGTACCCCATATGAAAGAGGAAATAGTTCTGAAGCAGGCAATGAGGGGATAACCAACTAAAAGATGTCTTTCCCTGCTATTCCCTTTTAGATTCCTCACTTAGGTATATACATGCTGGCTCGTGGTGATGTGGATATCCTCATTACCTCCAGAAATATCTAATCCTTTCCAGATTTTCAATGAAGTTTTCGTGTTAGGGAGCTTAGGCACTACTGAGTCCCAGAGAACCACAGAATTCTTTAGGTAGGAAGGGACATCTGGAGGACATCTGTGCTCCTGTGCTCCAGCAGGAACACCCAAAGCAGGGTGCCCAAGGCCATGTACAGCTGACTTTTCAGGATCTTCAAGGAGGGAACTTCACTAGCTCTCTGGGCAACCTGTGCCAGTGCTCAGTCATCTGCAGGTTAACCATGAATGGAGCAATATATGGTGTTTTTCTTGTAAGAGGATGCTTCTTTTTATGTTTTCAGTAATACCTTGTTTTATATCACAGATCACAATTTCAAAAATAAGTTTTATGTGTTCAAATGTCATTCACATTCCATCTATCAAGCTTGATTATGTATTAAGGAGTGTAACATGGATTGAACTTAACCCGTAACAAGGTAGCTCCCAAAATTAGCTAAAAAGAGGCAGATGTTAAGTGCAACCTATCTGCAAGTGCTCTGAGCAACTTCCTCAAGAATGCACAGATCATGAAAGCAACACAGAAAGAACTACAAATGTAAACTAGATGAAACAAAAATGGAAGCTGCACTTGGACACATCAGTGATCTTTCCCCTGGGCATCAGGGAAATTAAAGCTTATAATCACTTTGTTTGTTTAATCACAGGCATGGTTACAAGGAAAGGACAACAGGCAGAGCCTCAACACTGAGTGCTAATGCCAGTCTGATGGAGGTGTGAGAAGACTCTGTACCTGGGGGGCTCACTACTGCTGGGTGCTGAGCAATGGTCCTGAACAGTGGTGCACTCAGGCAGAGACTGCAACCTCACCCTAAAAATGGTCCATTGAATACAACAGGGGCCATTAGGCCTCAGCACCACTGTTCTTTGCAACATCTAGGCTGTGATAACTGACAAGATGGGATCACTCAAGCATTGCCAGGGCTGGTTCAAAGCACATCATTGATGAGCAGGTCAGGGGTGATGGGACAACAACAAAGATCATGACAAATGGCTGTCCCAGTTTCACTTTGGTTTCTGGAAGAGGAAATAAAGAAGCAGCTTTGGCATATAATGAGATGACAATCCTTCTCAGAAACATCTCAAAAGATACCTGAAAAAAAAAAACAGAAATGAGAGTGACCCACACATAACCCCACTGGGGGTTGGGGTGGGGAGGGACAGAAGGACATATAGGCATTGGACATAGCCTTGGTTTTGGGTAGAGACTGGGCAGCTGTTCAGGAACACCATGCAACGGAGAGCAGGGCTAGTTGAAGGATGGGGCAGAAGGGAACTGACTCCAGTCCCCCGGCCACCCTCCTTACCCTGCACGGGTTGTCCCCACACAACAGAAAAGGGAGCCCTACCTGGGGAGCATGACAGGGGCTCCTCCATTTCCACTGGGTTTCTGTACAGGAAGCTGAACTGTGACTTGACACATGAGAAAACAAGACTCAAGGTGATGCCCAGTCTACCAAGCATGTGGCTGCAGGATACAGACTCACCTGCCTGTGAGATGAGTGCTTTGTAGGGTAAGCCATGTCTGCATGCATCACAGAGTTTTAGAAGCTAGGAGAAAACAGTTCTTCAGTGCAGCCCCCTCTCCTTTACCCTTGCAAACTGCACATATCAAGGGCCAGGAACCAAGAGCAATGCTGATAGTGAGATGTCAGGAAATGTTTGCCATGACTTTATCCTTAAAATGACTCCTGCAGACATGAGTTTCAGAGAAAAAAAAAAAAAAAGTTTTACCCAACCTCTGGGTGCACAAAGCAATGCAGACCCCCCAAGAAGGAATGATGGGTCATTCAATGAACTCCTATTAAAGTGATAACTAAACTTCAGGTGGCCAGCAGAGAGGAACAGAGTGGGATGACTGGTTGGGTCCAAGGCAGGGTCCCCCTCCTCTGTTGCTGCTGCTTTGATCATTCATCCAGACCGAGAAAAATGGGAGACTTTTGAAGTGTGCAAACAGGTTTAGTACCTGACTTTACTAAAGGAAAAAACTGATCCTAGGAAACAAATAAACTTCTTACTGGATTAATATAAGAGTGATATTTATGGTGCTTGTGCAAGTGAGAGGCAGCTCAGAGTTTTGTTATGGAAATTTTGCTTTGTGACAAATATGTTATGAATGACTTGTCCTGAAACCACGCCAACATGTAGGTGCTGCTATCACAACATCCAACGACTTTAACTTACTGTGAACGTTCTTGAGATAAATCATGGAAAACCTTGCTTATGCTATCTTTAGTCACTGCAATGTTTCACTCTCACAAGTCACTCACAGCTCTAAAAATACAGTTTATATCATTGGATTCCTGGAATTCTTTTAGTTCTTGCATTCTGATTTAAGTGGCATTAAAGCTGGGCTGTGTGGTTCAAAGCTGCAGGCTGATATTTCGTTGAGGCTTAGATATCACCTGGGTTCAATACAATGTTTGCAATATTTATTTGATTTGGATCCAAAGGTAATTTGGAAAATCTTCCTGTAGATACACCTCATACCTGGCTATGTGGAACAAAGGCTAGATTTTGTTTGGGACTAGATAGTAATTTAATAACCTTTCCAATATAGCATTAAACTAAAACACATGCTCACCACAAGAGCTGAGAGAAGACTATTTACGGTTTTCTCCCCCAAATCTGTAGGTATCTTGCTTCTTCTGGCCTATGCACTGTGATGTTGTGATGACTTCTGGATCAAAATCTCTCTTGTATTTCTGTTTCACTTACATGTATTTCATAACAGTTGATGATTCAGAAACATTAAGAGCAAAAAAGACTTGACCTCCCACCAGCCTTTCTGGATTTGATTACCAGCTTACCAATGGCTGATAGTTTGAACAGAATTTAATGCTCTCTAATTTTCCTTGATAGGGACTAGGAAGCATGTTATTTTTTATTATTATTATTATTATTTTCAGCCTAACTGGCAGCCCAACAAAGCCCAGCAATAAAAAGCTCCATTCGTGTAATAAACTGTCATACATTCTACTACTTATGAACATGGGCCCTGAAAATGAGCAACCTTCCTGCACATTACATTAAATGCAAACCAGATGGGCCCTTGAAAATCCTTCTCTTTGTAACAAGGGGCTAAAGGAGCTGGTGGTCAGAGGGTCTTTTTCACTATACAAATAAATAAATGAGTTTAACTACATTGTTTTCCAAAATCAGCAATGGGAAACCTATGTGGAAACATTATGAACAGTTAGCAAACATGCTGGTGAACCAGAGTAAGCACAAGTGGAACTCTTCAGCTCTCTTAAATGCAACTATCTAAATACCGGAGGTGGGGTCAATCTCATGCAACTTTCTAGTTAATGGCCTCTGGCCACATGCCTATGGACTGCATCCATGACCTGCTGTGTATGCTCTGACACCCAAACTTGATGTGTATGGATAAACTTGGAGACACAAATGGGTAAAATGAATCCCTTCCCTAACACGTCTCAGTCAGATACGGTCATTTAAAGTTCAATAGTCATCAGAGAGAAGGGAAACCTTCCAGAGATGACTGGGCCCATCCTGAGTAGGTGTCATGAGGCAGAGAAAACCTCAACAGATCAGATAGGCCTCGCATTTAGATAACTCTTTAACTTAAATACATTTTACTTTTAAATAAAAGTAAATGCATTTTACTTTTGGAGTCCTACGGACAGAGAACAGGGATAGCATGACTGAGCCAGGGACTTTGTTATCTCTGGAGTGTACCAGAGGATGTCTAACTCCCTGCACACTGAGCACATGAAATGAGACAGCCTTTAAGGAGTTGTTTGATACCAACTAGCTCTAGCATGTCCTTTGATCCTCTTTCTTGTGATTATAGGTGATATCATAAAACTCTTTCTAAAATCCAGCTGACCAAATTGACACTGAGAGAGATGTTTGGCCAAAATCATTCACAAGGCCTGCTTCCTCACCACCTTCTCCAGTGCCAGAAAGGTGTGCAGAGAACAGATTATCTTCAGTGACACATTGGGGTGTAGGGTATGTGTAGGCTTGATGCAAGCCAGAGAAGACAAGCAGAGAAAAGTGTTGTACAGATGTTCCTGTGGCACAGCTGCCACAGATAAAGAACAGGTGTGCAGCATGATGGGATGAGGAGGGAAGGGAAGGGAAGGGAAGGGAAGGGAAGGGAAGGGAAGGGAAGGGAAGGGAAGGGAAGGGAAGGGAAGGGAAGGGAAGGGAAGGGAAGGGAAGGGAAGGGAAGGGAAGGGAAGGGAAGGGAAGGGAAGGGAAGGGAAGGGAAGGGAAGGGAAGGGAAGATATTAACAGCTGAAGAAAATGCCCTGGGAGCATTGATTCATTAAGTGTTACAACTGGCTTGGTGTCAAGATCTGAGAAGGTTTTGGGTAGACCAGGAAAAGAGATGCAGTTTATGGATCCTGAAGCTTCTTAAGGTGTTGTCAGGAACTGCTATCCCACCAGTGTGCAGCTCAGTTTATTACTGAGGCTGGGTGGAGCATTTGCTGAGGGTGAAGTCACCTTGTTGAGCTCTAAATACCTTCCCTGGAAAGGCAAAAGTGCAAGAGCCCATAGGTCCAGTACTCAGTCAAGGTGCATACACAGTGGCTAGGGTGGGAGGTCGAGGCACAGCTCATCTCTAAACCCAGTGTCACTAGTGACTTTAGGAAGGCCCACAGTCATGTTTGCCTTATGGTCTTCTAAAACAGCAGTTCACAGCTCTGCTCAGTTCAGGCCAGTGTGGACCAGAACTTGGGAGGAGGAGATGCCATTGAGCGTTTAAACACTGTGTGCTGTGGTTTTGGGTGCAGTTTTGGTATGTCACGAAAAAAGGGCTGCCTGACGATATATTTTCCCAGAGGTAGAAAAGGGACAGGGATTGGAGGCAGACACACGTCAGGATTCCTGCTGAGTGTAGGGTTACAAGTCTCCATTGTCCTGGGCCTACGCATCCAGTCCTGGGTTTTTGTAGGTCCTGCTGGATGGGCTTTCTGCTTGCTCAAAGGTGATTTATTTTTACAAATTTAAATGAAATCCCCTCAGACATTTCTGAATAATACAAGAGTTTAAAAGACTATTTTTCTATTTAAAAATATTCTAGCTAGACTTTTTATTAAATCAAAGTTAAATCAAATAAAGACTGTGGTTTGAAAGTTCAGACTGAAGCAGGAGCTAGTCCTCTCTGAGGAGCTGTGCCCTTGATGAACGGGTGTCTGTCCAAGGCCCAATGAACAACCATAGATCACCAGCTGGAGGGCTCTGCTGGGAAGAGCATGGAACACCCTGTCCCTTTAGGAGATGGGATGTGGCAGGGCAGGAGGAGGGGATCACATTCATTGCACTTGTTTCTTCTTGAAATAAAACATTACATGCAGTCCTGGCATGTCACTAGCTGGTTTCAGGAAGCCTTACTTGCCCTGGAAGGCCCTTGATGACAACAGATGGCAGTTGCACCTCTTTCCCTAACCTCATTCTCAGCCACTGCCTCCTTCAGTGGCATAGTCTTGGATGGTAGAGCCCTGCTCCCTGCTGCTGCTCTCCTCCATGTGTTTGTGGGCTGGAGGATGAGGGCAAGATTGGTAAATACACCTGTACAGATGCCCTTCATGGGACTGGGAAGAAAGAAGACAGTGACACGTTCCTTTTTACCTATAGCAATCCCAAGTACTAACCCTTCATCCCACAGTGGGGCACAGTGTACAAAGTTTCTGCTGTGGTAACCTTACGAAAGGCACTGAGTTGGATAAGGAGGCTCTGTCTTGATGGGACAAATCTACTTCAGGACTCTGTGGTGGCTTACAAAGCAATGGGAGGTGACTGCTGTGTCCCGCTGTGGAGGGTCGCCTGTAGGGCTGGGGGGTGCCACCCTCCTTCTTCACTCCCCAGCTGGGTGCTCCTCAGGCTGCTCTGCCAGCCCAGCAGGAGCTGTCGCACCAGAGAATGTGACTTCAAAGGCAAGCCTGGGTGCCACATGAGATGCGTGACACTTGGCAGGCCCACCAGCTCCTGAGATGATGTGAAATGAAGGAAGACAGCTGTTCCCGAGCAAGGCCAGCAGGAAGAGCTGAGCCCTTACACTGTCTAAAAGTGTGAAGGAAAGGGAAAAGCAGCAAAAGGAGAAGAGCAAAGGGCTGGAGAGATGCCCAGACTGTGGGGGTTCTTCTCACTTTGAGAATTTGCAAACAGCCCTGTGTAGAGGGGCTGCAGGGGTGGAGCCATGACCTGGTGGACCACCAAGCTGATGGCCAAGCTGATGAGCCTCCAATACAGGGTCAGCTGCGAGGTGACTGCCCGCAGCCCTGCAGGGCTTAGCACAGTTGGTGTCGGTGTCTGTGTATCTGCTGATCATGCTCAGAGGTGGCTTTTACCTTTAGGCACCTGGAAATGGCCCTTTCTCTGCTTTTTCTGTGACAAAAAACATGTAGGAAAATGGTTGCAAAAAGTAAGAATTGGAAAGCTATAGAGGAATTGTGGAGGTCTGTGTGCCATCTTTCTTTCCCTTTGGTATCATGTTATCATAAGTATACTTTGATATCTGGGACAGCAGAAAAAAAGTGCTCTCACTGGTGTGACTGAATCTGACCATGGACAGACTCTGGGCCTGATTCTCTGCTGTGTTTTTCCAGTCTGACACCAGTACATTGCCATGATGACATCATTTAGATTATTTATGATTTATAGTGACTGAGAAAAATTGGGTCCTGTACAATAATGCAAACAATCAAAGATGCAAAGCAAAAATAGTGCCTTTGAGCTGCACTTTCACATTGTGTGATATTTTGAACACTTCATGTTGAAAGCCTTAGAGCGCACAAAAGGAATTTTCTTCATTTCATATATTATACTCTTGCCTGAAAGAAATAGCAAACAACTCCTCAGCCTGAGCATGCATTGCCTAGGCTGAAAGGCTGAATTGTTTTTTTATTTTTATTTTGTTTTTTCTTTTTTTCTTTTTTTTTTTCTGTCTATCAGCCTTCTTCCAACAGATCTCCACTTAAACCAACAAGACTAATTTCTGGACCCATGGCCAAGGAACCACAAATGATGCTTTCAGAGGCCGAGGTGAAATTCTGTTCTCTGTTACATTGATCTGAAGCAATTTTGCTGAAGACAAGGTTACCTGAAGCATTCAGTGCTCTTTGAGATTGGAACAAGTCTATCAGTGTGTTTGCAAACAAAATACCCGCCCCACTTCCCCACTGACCAACCTTGCATCACACTTATTCCCCAACAAATTGCATTACTACCATCAGAACACCAGTTTCTTCCTAAGGCCTTGAAATGTTATATTTCATCCCCAAATTATACCAAACACTTGGATTGCAAAGCACATAGCAACTGCCTCAAGTCTGACAAGAGCCTACACAGAAATATTGAGCTTCCATTAAGTCTTAAAATTTTGCCACCAGAAATACCTTCAAAACTCCCACACAAAAGAATAATGATGAGCCACAACCCAGCACATGTAAGAGATGCTAAATCAGCATTTATGATGTGCTCACTCACTTTCCCTGAGTGAGTGATGTGCTCACTCACTTTCCCTCTCTTGACACCACTGGGAGAGGTACTCACCGTTCTTCCGCTCTGCAAAGGGTGGTGGCTGGAGCTTGGTGCCATCTCTCACTTCACTGACAGCCTTCTCTTTGCGTGCCTTTTCTTCTTCATTTCCACTTGGTGCACTTTTGTGGTCCAAGCAATCCTGTTTGATCACACCATTCATCACCGTGCCTGCAGGGACTGATCCAGATTCTGGCTGATCCACTTTGGATACTAAAGTAGAGAACCAGACACCAAAGCGACCCCTGAAAGAGAAGAGGAGCAGGCAAGAACAAATTCTCCAATCAGTCCTTGTAACAGTAAACAAATACTGGCATTTGTAAAGCAATCAGACCACAAGCAAGTATTCCATCTGTTGTCATGCATTAGAAACATTTCAGGGGAAGACTTCAGGATTCATTATTGCCTGTATGATCCTGCCCACCTTGTCTGTTGCGTCTGCATCCTTGGCTGCTTTGATGGGAGAATTTTCACCCATAAGCACAGAATATCTTCAGAAAGCCAAGGGTGTTATGAAATAACACAGGCACATGGCACCCAAATAAGAGAGCTCCTGAACAGTTAGAAATGCAGAGCAGATCTACAAATGGAGAACAACATTTCTTTATGTAAGGCTCTGGCTAGCTGAGCAATCTAGCTAATGGAAATAATTGCATACAACACAGAATAGGCTGCTAACTGCATGATACAGATAGCAAATGATCAATAGCAAGCAGCAGCTACCCTTCATACCAGAAAGTGTAAAAACACTTAGTAAACACTTAGTAAAGTGTGCATGCAAAACTATTCTTTGACATCAAAACTGTGATTACTGCACACAGTAGAGTTAAAGCCTTTCTGAAGTATTTCACCAGATTAGGTAAAAAATTCTGAGAGTTCTTGAAAGATGAGAAGAATTGATTGTTTACTACATTGTTCTATTCTGAGTTTTACATGGAGTTTAGTCAACATACATCAGGAAAACTCTCAGGAAATTCTATAAATTCAGGTTTCACTTCAACAAAACATCTAGGGAAGGAGGTGCTTCCCTTGATGACACGTATATCTCACTGGAGAGTGGAAGTGGAAGGATACAGCTCATGCCAAATGTCTTTGTGGGATGTAGACAAACGACCCAAAAGGAGCTGCTGATACTAAGCACAGCAGCAGAAGGCTGCAAGGACCATTTCAACGAAGTGTTTTGTCCAAAGAAAAATCTCCAGATGCTAAATGAAAGTGAATGCCTGTAAAAATCAGCACCAGCTCCTAATGAGTCCCATCAGGAAAGAACTGAGGAGAGCTAAAAAAGGTCATTTGTAGAGAACAAGAATAGAAAAGTGCAAGATTGATTCAGTGATAAAATCTGATTTAATACAAAAAACTTACCAATTTACTGTATATGGAAGTAAGAATAGTGCATTGTATATGATACCATCTCCTCCACGCTACCCATGCCAGGACTTTCTTACACCCCACTTCCTACCCTGCACCGGCACAGAATTTGCCACCATTCTCATTCCCATCCATCTCACTGCTCACCCCCACCTGCCCTCACCACTGCCCCCTGGCCATGTCCCACTGGCAGCAGGTCACATATTGTGTCCCTCTGTCCTGCTTTGTGTTGCATTTCTTTGCCAGGAGAGATATCATGTGGGGTACCCATGTAGTGTTCAGGAAGGAGGTCCCAGGTGTGCCTGTGTCTTTGTATTGCTTTGCAGATGGGTCATAAACTGTCCCCATATGCATCGCCTGGGAGAGGCTGTGTCCTTACATAACCTTGGTGGCTGTGCACTGAAATAAAATGCAGAACCATGCTTGATCAAAATTCAGTCTGTGACTGTGTGTCAGTCTGAGCAAAACCCTCACAGCAATTCCTCCCTTCTTCTTTGTGTTTCCCTCCACTGTCTTCGCTACTTGCCTTTGCAGCTCCTTCCCATCTTACATGCTCAACATGATGCATATTACTCAGGTCTATGCCATGGAAACAGCCCTGCAGACACCCAGACCAGCTACGGCTGTGTTGCACACCAAATCTTTGAACTGACGTTCTCAGATTACATCTCTGCCTGAACATTTTTTAGCTCCCTTGGGCAGCTCATGGTCTCCTTTCTAGTGACACCACTGCGTAATCACCACTGTTATGGTCAACAAATCTGCTGTACATTCATTCACCAGTGGCTGTAGGTCTGTAGACCCACTTCTGAACAAGCAGCATTATCTCCAAAGCTTTCTATTTAATTCATGGCTAACATGGAACATGCAATAAATGTTTACATTACTATTTTAAAATGTACATTTTTTAACTTTTAGAAGTTGCTGATATGATGCATCTTTCCAGTGCAATAGTGGGTGATGACAGGGCAATCCAGCAAAATGCATCTGCTTACAAAAATGAGACTGTGTTCAAATGAACACTAAATCTTTGATAAATTAGTCAGGGCTTTGGTGACGTACATGTTGAACCAATATGACAGTTTTATATGGATTATGATTATTAATGTTTTTGAAAAATAGAGGTTGTGAGCCAGACATCCAGTGCTGAAACTGCAAGACCACCAGCAGAGGCGAGAGTCTTTCAGGAAGGCTTCTTACAGGCACTGTGTACAATCTTTTTGCACTCAGAGCATACGCAACATTTTAATTTGCAGTGATTGTACTGGGGTCCTTACTGTCTGAGCCAGGAGGTCACGCTGCGGCCCCGGAGATGCATGCTTTCACAACACTCTCAAGTACCACTGGCTCAATGGTGTTTTTTTTCTAAAGTCAGTTTTGGCCTCAAAACATTCCACATTGTTCACTCACTTCAGCCTGAACTGATTGTATTTACAAAGTTTAAGCACACTTTTGAGCCTCAAAGCACATCTCCCATCAACCACTGCTGCCAACACATAAATTGCAAGTCTATACACAGTACAGGCCGTGTCCCATCTCTCTCTGGCTATAAATATAAAATTCATAAAGCTAGGCTACAATGGTAGCTGGTGGGTGCTTCCTTGTGTGACACTGGAGATTCTCAGGAGCAGCGGCTTGGTTCACAAGCCTCCCTGCTTTCTGTGCAGAGAGCAATGTAGTGTGGAGGAAGATCAGCTTTGCTTCCCACTACATATGTTTGTGCACCCATAAAGGCCCATATGGGGTTTGGTTGCGTCTCTTTGCCAAGGACTTCAGTACTTAAATTCAGGGTCTTCTGAAAGCTACCCTTGTCAATCTTGTCAGGGACTACACAACTACAGTGTCCCTGACCAGGTCTTTCCCTGGGATAGACTGGTGCAGATCTACAATGTCCAGACACTTCGTCTCATGAATGAACATTCAGGAACAGGCACGGATTTCCTGTCAGGAGGTAGTGCCTGAATGTCACTGCCACTTGCCAGTGAAGTTTCACCATCCCCAAGGACTGGAGATGGATGCTGAGCTCAGCACTGACAGAGCCCGAGCCTTGTGTCCCTCAGGCAACCGACTGCCTCTGGATCAGTGGCTTGCAAGGTCGCTGCGACACCCTGCGGTACAGCCTTCCTCCCACTCTTGCAGGAGGAGGCAATGCAGCAGTACAACCAGCCAGAATGCCCTTCTACCATTCCCCTGCTCCTCCACCTCCCCAGCAGCTTTTGCAATGCCCACAGACACCAGGTACTCTTTTGACTCCGAGATCTGCTGTCCTGCTCTCTGGGGACGAACAGTGCTGTATGGAAGGGAGAAGGTTCAGAGACCAGAAACCAAAGCAAGTGCAGCACAGGCACATGTGTGTTCATGGAGGCATGGACCTGGGACATGGCTGGCCATGCAGTAGTGTGTCCTGACCTTCCTTTACTGGCCTCTATTTTGGAACAATCTGCAGGTATGCTCACAGCCAGTTGTTCATCTAAAGAGCTAAGCCCAGAGCTGTCACTGCCCTCATCCAGTCTGGGTGCCTAGTACTACTCAGGTGTTGCAGAAGTGCCATTGTGATATCACCCAGCTTTAACTGGAGGAAGAGCTCAAACACACCATCCACCTATGCATGTTGCCTCAAGCTCTGCACGCTGCTCCAAGTTTATCAGAGCTGGAAGGAAGTCATTTTACCACACCACAAAACTTTTCGTGATTTTTATAATTCTCCCTTACCCCTAATTGGGATAAGAAGTTGAATTCTCCAGGATACTGCAAAATAAACAAGATAAATAAAAATAGGAGAGCAAGTCACTTGTGAATTTTCACAGTATTATTTTAAAATGTTTTAATCTTTTAAAACTGTAATCTCTTCTTAGAAAAACAAACAAACAAACAAAACAAACAAACAAACAAAAAACCAACTAAAACATCAAGAGTAAAACAGGTTTTTTTTTTAATTATTTTTTTTGGGGGGAAGGGGGACGAAGGGAAGAGAGAAGAAAAGGAAATGGAGTGTCCCTACAGTAATATCTGTCATATCTGGGACATCTTTACAGGCATGAGAGTCCCATGCTTAGACACCTGGCTCTTACTGGCAGCATGCATAAGTTTAGGTGCAACACCCTGAAACACATTTTGCTTCTTATCTTTGGGAATGGTTTGATGAATCACACTTTCAGAAGGCTGCCCCCCTCCCTTATGTTACGTGATGCAATGTTAATAGCGTTGTTGGTCTGACCAGTTACTCCCTGTTCAAGTTGGACCCATACATCTAGTCTTGTTCACTTTATACCTTCTCACCTTTTCCCTTGTGCCACCTCCTGCATGCAAGATGGAAACAAGCATAGATTATACATCCTCAGATACTGAATCCATCTAAATCCTTGGCTGCTTTCCTGTTTGCTCCATCAGATGTTGAAGTGGAAGTAAATACATTTAGCTCTAATGCAAGTGAAGTGCTTCTTAGGCGATCCTGACTCAACATAAATCTTTAAATACCCAAAGAGAAAAAACAGAAGAAAGTTGTTCAGAGATGCAGTTCAGCCTTATCAAATTCTTCACATGTTTGTTGTGGTGTGTTTGTATTCCTGGACTTCTGCTTGCAGGAATGTTGCTGATAAAACCATCTCACTAAACATGGACTTTGTGTGTTTTAGCTGATGTTTACAGTGCTGAGACAGTAAGAGTAGCTCTGGATTCCTGTGGGCAGAAGTTTCATGGACATTTGCACTTTTGTATTGCAGATGCTGATCAAACCCTACTACGTACAAGCTTCATCAGGAACCCTGCCTGGTCTTCCTTAGGGCCATGTCAAGTTTGACAAGGAAGATGACAACTCTGAACGGTCAGCCCCACACCCTGAACAACAAGAGACCTTTGCTCTTCTGAGACCATCCCAGGGCTGCCAGGGAATGTACCATGGCTATTATTTTGCTGTTTTCCTTGCAGATGATGTCCCCTTTGGATGATTCCTCTCAGTGAACTGCCTCATGCCTCCTGAGGATGCAGAAAGCCCTGTGCTCTGATGGAGCTGAGTGCAATGGTACTGTGTGGAGCCTACAGGCTCTTTCCCACAGATCTGCACATTCCTCCCATGCCCTGGAGAAGTGACCTGCTCACCACTTCATCTTCCATGCAAGGAGCTGCTGCTAAGGATGGCTGCCTGGAAAGGGAGCCAGGAGACTTCCTCAGTGAATGGAAAACAAATCGAAAAAACCTGCCACAAGCCTGGATACTGGATACCCCCCTCCACTGATGGGTTATTTTATGCAGCTTTTTGTGCAATCCCTCCATGGAGCCAGTGCCAAGACTCAGTGAACAAAGCTATGCAAACATGATGCCATAAAATCTTCACTCAAGGCAAATTCTCCTAGTATTTGGTCACATCATGAACCCCTGTGCTCAGCAAAGTTTGCCAACTCTTTGCACTCCAGAGATTTTAGGGTAGTATCTCCTTCCCAGCCTCCAAATTCCCAGTGTTGATATCTGCTCCAAGATGCCCAAAGGCTATGTGGCCTGAGACGTCAGCAAAGAGTCCTCTGATAGAAAGTGGCAGCTGTCTTCATTCAGGACAGCTCCTGGCCTTTGGCCTGTGGAAGATGATGAGAGATAGGGCCTGTTCTCAGGAGAACATCTCAGCTCTGCCCTCAGCCCCATCCCCTCAAGCTATTTTCAAAAGAAGTGACTTATCCTTCATTTTTCATAGAATGAAGCTTTAAGTGGTGAAAAATAGCAGAGGAAGTGGTGATTAGGAAATGAGTTATTAACCCAGATCCTCCCAGGATCCACATCTCTGTCAGCCATGTAACTTTGCTGAGAATATCTGGGACAAAACCAGATCGACAAAAACTGTATGCTTTTGTAATAATTGATCTTAAAGGTAGTGTGCATCCATAATGAACGGATTCACTGCCATGAACTCCTTGGGAAATAATTCCCTGGTTTGTGCATACATTTCCACTGGACATTTCTGGCATCTAGAAGCCCTTCCTCGGATGAAGATTCCCTGTATAAGGTAATTTATTACATTGTAGTAGCACCTAGAAGCTAATCTATTCTTTTGGAGAAGACATAGTATGTCCAGTATTGCAGGTGCTGTCATAATGTGGTAACAAGGAAAGACAAGTAGAAAATGTCAGAATTGAAAAGAACTTTAAAAACTAGACTGAATGACTATGGTTTGACATGTTAGTGACATGTGGTGACCATTAGAGGAAAGTGAGGCTGCCAGGGCTCAGTGATGTAGCCAGTGAGACATTTTGGCAGAGGAGTCTCTCTGAGGGTGACCAGCTGGTGAGTTCAGGATCTTGTGAGGAGGGCAAAAAGTAGGATTGTGACCCTGGACTTCAGGAGAGCAAACTTTGTCCTCTTCAGGGATCTATTTGGAAGAATCCCATGGGTTAGGGCCCTGGAAGAAAGAGGGGTCCAAGACAGCTGGTCAGTATTCAAGTATCACTTCCTCCAAGCTCAAGATCGGTGCATCCCTATTAGCAATAAGTCAAGCAAAGGGGACAGGAGACCTGCATGGATGAGCAGGGAGCTCCTGGCAAAGCTCAAACAGAAAATAGAAGTTTACAGCGTGTGGAACAAGGTACAGACCAGTTGGGAGGAATATACAGACACTGTCAGAGTATGCAGGGGTGTGACGTGGAAGGCCAAGGCCCAATTAGAATTAAATCTGGCAAGGGATGTCAAGGTCAACAAGAAGGGCTTCTTCAAATACATCAGTAGAAAAAGGAAGACTGCGAAAATGTTGGCCTGTTGCTGAATGGTGCAGGTGTCCTCATCACAAATGATACGGAGAAGGCAGAGTTGCTGAATGCCTTTTTTGCTTCAGTCTTTGCTGAAATCAGCCCTCAGGAATCTCAGACCCTGGAGACAAGAGAGGAAGTCCAGAGAAAGGAGGACTTTCCCTTGGTTGAAGAGGATCAGGTCAGAGATCATTTAAGCAAACTTGACTTCCACAAATCCATGGGCCCCAATGGAATGTACCCACAGGTGCTGATAGAGTTTGCCAATGTTATTGCTAGGCCACTCTCCATTATCTCTGAAAGGTCGTGGAGAACAGGAGAGCTGCCTGAGGACTGGTAGAGAGCCATTATCATGCCAGTCTTTAAAAAGGGCAAGAAGGAGGACACAGGCAAATACAGGCCAGTCAGCCTCACCTCCATGCCTGGAAAGGTGATGGAACAGCTCATCCTGGGGGTCATTTCCAAGCATGTTGAGGATAAGAAGGTGATTGGGAGTAGTCAGCATGGATTCACCAAGGGGAAGTCATGTTTAACCAATATGATATCCTTCTATGATGAGATGACTAGCTGGATGGATGAGGGGAGAGTGGTGGATGTGGTCTATCATGACTTCAGCAAGGGTTTTGACATTGTCTCCCATAACATCCTCAGAGAAAAGCTCAGGAAGTGCAGCCTAGATGAGTGGATGGTGAGATGGATTGTCAATTGGCTGGATGGCAGAGCTCAGAGGGTTGTGCTCGGAGGTGCAGAGTCTAGCTGGAGGCCTGTGGCTAGCAGTGTCCCTCAGGGGTCAGTATTGGGTTCAGCGTTGTTCAACTTATTCTTCAATGACCTGGACAGCGCAACAGAGTGTACCCTCAGCAAGTTTGCTAATGACACAAAGCCCAGAGGAGTACCTGATAGCCCAGAGGGCTGTGCACCATTCAGAGAGACCTCGACAGGCTGGAGAGTTGGGCTGAGAGGAACCTTATGAAGTTCAACAAGGGCAAGTGCAGGGTCCTGCACCTAGGGAGGAATAACTCCAAGCGCCATTACAGGCTGGGAATGACCTGATGGAGAGGGACATAGAAGTACCAGAGCAAGTTTGGAAGAAGGCTCCTAAGATGATGACTGGAGTGCCTGTTGCACAAGGACAGGCTGAGAGAACTGTGCCTGTTTAGCCTGGAGAAGAGGAGATTGAGGGGAGATCTCAGTAATGTATATATAGATACCTGAGGGGAGGGTGTCAAGAGGATGGGGCCAGTCTCTTTTCAGTTGTGCCCAGTGACAGAACAAGAAGCAACTGGCACAAATTGAAGCACAGGAGGTTCCAGCTCAGTGTGAGGGGGCATTTCTTTACTGGGAGGGTGACAGAGCACTACAACAGGCTGCCCAGAGAGGATGTGGAGTCTCCTTCTCTGGAGATACCCAAAACCTGCCTGGATGCCATCCTGCGCAAGGTGCTCTAGGTGATCCTGCTCTGCGAGGGGGTTTAACTGGATGATCTTCAGAGGTCCCTTCCAACCTCAGCTATTCTGGGATTCTGTGATTCTGTGATCAGCAAGACTTCCCAAAGATCTGTCAGACTTCCTTATGCTCCTGCTTACATTGCTGCAGAACTGAGGCAACAGTATCTCCTCCCAGTTCATGCAAAGTGCCTGTAAACAAGGGAAGTGTGGGCATGCCTGGCAGAGCCTGCAGCAGGCTCTGGGGGTGATTTCATGGGAACATTTCTGAGTGATGAAATGTAAAAGGCAATGGCAAACAACTGCTGCTTTCATGTCTGCCTGCTGCTTCTGCAAAACCTTGTGATTTTTTATAGAAATATTAGGTCAGTGTTAGCCTTCTAAGAGGTAACAGTTTGAAATCCTTGTTAAACAAGGTGGAAATAGGGGGAGCCTGTGCTATATAAAATCCCTTAGCTGATGCCTGTGCAAAATCTGAAATGGTGCCCACTGCCACCTTCCTTATCAGACCCAGAACACCAGCAGTCTCCAGCAAATATCCACGGCCTTGAGAACAGTGTGTCTCAGGTGACTCCCTTCATATTCACCAGAGTGAAACAGGCACAGTCATGGTGCCTATCTGTAAGCTGAAGAGCAAGAAGGGTGATCTGCTCCCGAAAGCACATATTTCTTGTCTCAGGCTATGAAGAGACCCTAAGTGATGGGCCTGAATGGAGAGGTCAGACATCAGCTGAAACAGTGGCCACTCTGAACCACTTCCAGTTCTTATCCCAGGGTGTTCAGCCCAGAGATCTATCTGTTCTTGGAATCTCTCCACTCCCAACAGTTTGGAAAAAAGCTGTTCTTTGCTCCAAATAGCAGTAGGAACAGACTCTTTGGAGAGCCCACCAGTGTGGGTTCATTAGGTGCTGAGACAGGATGGAGAGGAACCCCCTTTTATGTAAATAGTGCTCAAGTTTTAACACTTTCTCTTATGGCACCACTGAGCATGGGCTCTGTATTGGCAACCCCAGCTCCTGGCACCATCTGGGGAAAGATGTCCCTGCAGCTAGAAAACAGCTAATGGGATCCATCCACAGAAGGGGTGTGAGTGATGGATGGTGGTGTAAGGAATGGATAGAGGTGACAACGCTGGGACGCGGCTTCAGACACACTCAAGGGTCTCCTCTGAAAATATTCAAGGCCCGCACACTTCATGTCTCAGCTCCTGCTCTTGTAGAGATCTTATTCAAACTGGCCATGCTAACAGCATTGACAGGAATGGATGGAAGACCAGGGCCAGTCCTTTGGCATTCCTGCAGACTTGTTGCTGTCTAAAGCCATGACACAACCCCTGTGGAGACTCCAGCACTTTTCCCTCATGCTCTGGGCTCCTATGTTCTGCTAAGCCCTGACTCCTGTAATCCACTGCAACCAGCCTTGTTCACTGTCCTGTTCAAAACCTCTTTCCATGCTGAGCTGTGATTTGACATCTTTGGGGCAAGAGGCCTCAGGAATGAGAAACAAAGTGCTGAGACTGTCTGCAGTGCCCAGTACAATTGTAACAGGACCTTCTCTTCCAGAACTGAAGCTGTGATTGGATTTCAAACAACATTTGAACAGGTTTTAATCAAATACAACCAAGAATAGTGAAAGAGATACAAAGGCTCAGAAAGCCAAATCTATAACCGAGCTCTGGTAGTTCCCAGAAACACAGTGCAGTGGATGGAGAAGTTGGGTTGGGAGCTGAGACACAATATAAACATTCACTGTCAGCCACAGCCCTTGCTCTGACCATGGGCAAGGCCTGGGCAGGGCATAGGGGCTACCAGACCCCATTACATGTGCTGCTGTACTACTGCCCTCTGCTTGAGTTTTGTCAGCTGTGGTTTCTGCATTTGGCTTAAGATTAGAAGTACTTAGGGACCACAGGTCACATGCCACCTGGCAGTTATAATCAGTTCTTAGCACTGCTCATATGTCCAGGGCTATTTCCTGGGGAAAAAAAAAAAAAAAAAAAGTCTAATAGAAATACTACTATAACTTTACTGGACAACACATGCAAATAGTTCTGAATTAGATAAAACTCCTCCTTATGAATCTGGGCCATGCTTGTAGTTTTAAAAGTAATCTTAAAATAAACCTTAAAATCTTATAAACAAGCAGCAATATTCTAAATATGCTAAAAAGTTTCAAAAAGCAGCTATCAACCTGAGATTTGTTATGGCTGCTTGTTCTGTTTGTAAAAGTGCTTTTAGGCTAATCTTGTGCATTGTCAAGGTCTGACTCATAAGTCCTGTGTGCGGGGCTGGTGTTGCTTGGGTCATGCCAGTTACTGCCCAGACACTGGGTGCAGGGCCCTGCACACCTGGGGACAGTCCCATTCCCAGCAGCCTTGATGGACTAAGGAAACAGACAGGATGAGCTCTGTGATAGAAGTAGCTCTTATTTCTAAACTATTGTTTGATATGATTTTGCTTTATTTATAATCATTTAGCAATTAACTGTTTCTGCTAGTGGCAATGATACCTGGACTGTTTTCAAAGGATGAACCATGCTCCTGATTCAAAGGAAACATCTTTGTTTTCAGAATTAGATTTAAATCCAGCCCCAAACAACACTCATATTTTTCACCATCTCCAGTGAAATGGGAATCCCTGGTTTCTGGAAGTGTCCCTTGCTACTTAACACTGCCAGCATCACTGTTACCAGTAACCCTGACACTGCTAAAGCTCCTATTGCCAAGTTGTATCTCTGACGGTCAGAAAATGAGCAAGTTTCATATATCAATGAAGTGTGGAAGATTCCTGAGGTCAGGCCTTGCAGCTGGTTTATATATGCTGAACTTTGTGGACAGAAATGTCCAAAATCCAGGCTGTTTCCACATAGCACAGCCTTAGATTCAGAAAAAAAAAAAAAAAAAAAAAAAAAACACTGAAAGGAGAACTGCTTTGGACTCAGCAACCTGGAGTCCTTCATCCGAAGGGTGGTCGTGGCTCTCATGAGACTGGTTTGTCTGTGAGGGGCCCTGCAGCACCAAGCTGAGATGCCACCTGAGGTCCCTCAGCCTATGTAGTCCCACTGCTCAACACTGGGCAGTGCAGCTTCTGTCCCATACCTAGTTCTGCTTCGCCTGCCCACATGACGTTTGCAGCATGGATGCCCTTTGCACAGGTCTTGGTGACATGTCCACTTCCCAGGATTGCTCCCTTCTCAGGATAGCACCAAAAGGCCAGTGGAGCCCAGCTCGCAAGAGAAGTTCATTGTGCATATGGAGTGTGGCTCCTCTGCCAGCAGGGAGGTCTGTCTACGATCTTCCACTCCAAAATCCTCACCTGGTCACACTTCCACACCTACCAGCAGCCACCTGCCAGATTTCTGCAAGCAAGCATTGGCTTCTCTTGTAGAAGGTTATTTGAATGTCTTTGGTTATTGCAGCATCATTTAACCATGTCCTAATTTTGTGGCATTTGCTATTATGTCTGAACTTTGTCTTTTTGCTACATTTTAGAAAAGTAATAAACAAAATCTTTCTGAAAGAAAACATGGCAGAGATTTGAAATGGAAAATAAGCACACGCTGGACCCAAGCCTCTTTATTAGATGTCAGAAGGAGGGGAAGAAACAAAACCCACTGTCACAAATACTATTAATAAAGTGGTGAAGGCAGGAGTACATCTAGAGGCAGAGCCAGCTTGCTGGTCTGGGACAGTCCCTTGGTCCAGTGCATGGGCCATCTGAAGTTGGCACAGTGAACATTCAGTGGGTGGGAAAGGCCACAGAGTGACCTAAAAGGGCTTTGGGAATGATCCCAGCCTGCTGGCAGAGGACCCATGCCCAGGGGATATGTTCCCACTGCAGCAGGCACTGGCCTAAGCCAGGCCACACAATGGACCTGGACATTGGGTGGGTAAGGCCCAGAAAGGCTGTGTGCCTCTCTAACCTCTCTAAGGTTGTGGGCCTGAGCAGTGAATAAGAACATGTCTGATGACAGAGGTCACATCCAACTTTTGCTGTTCAGCCTTTAAACCTGCTCTGCATCACACTGTGGCCTCACTCCACAGCTAGCACATTCTCCACCACAGCCATGAGAGGTCTCAGAAGCAGTGTAGCTGTCCCTGTGCCAGCACATAGATGTTCTTTGTGCTCATGGTTGGGACAGAATAGCGCTCAGGGTGCCTGACATTGGATACCCACCATGTGAGGCAGTGCTGGGAGCAGGGATCTTACTGATGAGCCCAACCTGGACAGTAGCTGGTGACCAGTTGCTCTAGGACCATACTTCAAGAGAATTCTCTCTCCAGTGTCTTGTACTCCCCAGACATGGCAATGGATTAGTGCTGAACACTTCTGAGGTTTCCAGTGCAGTCTGATTTTCTGAAAAATGCATTTCTGCAAGATTGCATCACAGACAATGCTGCTGGAAACTGACAGTGGGACATGGGTAAGGTGGCCACAAAGTGGAAGTGGCTTTAGGACTTGTGTGAAAGACTGCTTCAACTCTTCCCTGTACAGGTTTTAAACAGCCCACAAATCCTAGGTCCCAGTAGGCTGCCAGATCTAATTTAGCCAGGTCTGGGATGTTCTTCAGTCTCCTCTTGGACTTGCTCAGTGATGTGTGGACCAAAGGCCTACAGAGTGTAGTCAAAGCCAGCCTAGGATTGGCAAAGAGTGAACCCCTCTCAGTGTCTTCAGGTTTTTAGGATTTCAAAAATCACACAGACTCAAAGCACCAGGCCAATGACCAAAAAAGGGTGATGTTTAGGTAAGCATAGGTGGGGTTATTGCAAGAGTCCAGTCTCGGTATTAACTAGAACTCCATGTCAAGTTCTCATTCTTATCACTCATCCCTCTTATTTCAGTGGCCATGACTCCCTGAAATACCTGAGAAATCAGTTCTCTGGCTGTATGCGAAATAATCAGAAGACACAGGGAGGCTGTGCAGGATGTACAGTCCTCTTCTATCATGTATAAATTGTATCCCCCTCCTCCCCTCTTCCCCCCCCGAAAAAAAAAAATAAAAAAAAAATCTCACAGTTTTACAAGGACAGATACCCAGTGCTTCCATGCTGAATCCTGATTCCTGTTGGAATACCCTTCATGGAGAAGCTGTGCCTAAAGGATATATGCATAACTACAAGACTAGATGCAGTGAAGTGTCTCCCCAAATGGTTTTGGTTGTATCCTGACATTAGGATCCTTTGGGAAGGGGTGACTAGAGCTGAGAGAGGAAATCTCCCCAATTTCATAAAATATCCCAGAAAGATCACAAATTAATGTTGCAAATTATTATAATGGTGTTATAACAATTGCATCCCTATCCCCAAGCCACATGTCATGTTAACAGACTTAAGCCCTCTCTCACCACTAACCACAAATGACCTTTAAGTATCAGAAATACCAGTAGGTGCAGTCAGGTCCAGCAAAGAAGAATACCAGCTTGGCAGTTCAAACCTCAAACCCTAGACATAATGATGGCACAGAAAAGAAGAGTTAGAAGATACATGACACGGTGAGGGCACATACGAATGTCGTTCACAGCATAGTGTCATGCCTCAAATCTGCTAGAGCTCTTTGAAGGTGCCAATATAAATATGACCTGGACAATGGGTAGAGTGCACCCTCAGTAAAGTCACAGACAACATGAAACTGGAGGGTGTAGCTGATTCACCAGAGGGTTATGCTGCCATCCAGACCTCAACAGGCTATACAGACAAGAGAGCTATACAGACAAGAATATCATGAAGTCCAACAAGAAGAAATGCAGAGTCCTGCATCTGGACAGGAACAACCCCAGGCACCAGGACATGCTGGGAGCACCCTGCTGGAAAGCAGCTCTGCAGAAAAGGACCTGGGAGTCCTGGTGGATACCAAGCTGAATGTGAATCAGCAATGAGCTCTTGCTGCTTAGAAGGCTAATGGTATTCTTGACTGCGCTAGGCAAAGTATTGCTAGCAGGTAGATGGAGATGATCAGCATTGGTGAAGCCACACCTGGAGTGCTGGGTCCAGTTCTGGGCCCTCAGTACAAGAAGGACATAAATAAGATAACTGGAACAGTAGCAATAAATTTAGTATGATTCTGTGATTCTGTATTTCTATGATTCTATGATTCTATTCAAAGTGCTTAAAAAAAATAAAAAAAAAAATAAAACTGACAATGGACAGCTATAGAAGGATATCCAGATATTGAGTGACTGAGTGATTAAAAGGCAAATGCAATATGATGTGCATGGGGAAAACCAATCCACTAAGAGTGACAAGGATTGATCAGCAGAGAGATGAAATAGGCTGTGACTCTTGGCTTGGAAGAAGAAGACTGAGGCAGAAGGCCATAGAGGACTTCCCAGTCAAGAGTGGCCCAAACAGTGTTTCTCACTGTTTCAGTGTTTCTCACACTGCAGAAACTAAGGAGAACCAATGAAATGCTCAATCATCAGTTTTTAAAAAGTCAAAAGAAAAGGAGGAATTATCTGACTCAGTTTATGGTTAAATTATGGAACCCTGTTGCAGGATGTTGCATGTACCCAAGAGCTGGATGTGTTCCAGGTATTAAACACAGGTGCCAGGCCTGGTTCAAGAAGCCTCTGAGGCACAGATGATTAAAAAATAGATTACAGGAAGAAGGATCCCCAAGAATTCAATGCTTTCCTCTAGCCATGTGTCCACTGTTGGAGACCAAACCTTCAATTAGGCTGATCTGTCTTTTGAGCACAGTAAATTCATTTTTATACTCTCAGACAATGTTTTCCACAGATGAACCTGCTGCAATGACTGCCCATCAAATCTGTTTCACAGCACAGTGGAGTGCAGGCAGGGAGGAGAAACATGCATGTATCAGGAGAGGATGGAGATATGGCAAGGGCTCTTGGGCCTGGCAGAGCAGGACAGGGATCAATGAGTTAGGCACAACTAATGCTCCAAAGTTGTGAGGAGCTCCGTGGCCCCACTGCATCCCCCGGCTGCCAAAGGACATTCCTCAGAGCTACTTGCTAAATAATGGAATCTAAATTTCCGCCTTCTTGTGGCAAAGTTAAAAAAAAAAAACAACAAAAAAAAAACACATTAAACATTAAAATTAACCAAATTATACCCTGGTCTAAACAAAGGAGGGCTGGGGCTGCCAATTTCACAGTTATCCCAAATGGCTCTTAATATGACACAGATAAATACTTTCCAATTACCAAGTGGAACAAGCCGGCCCTGGGGGAAAGAGAGAACAATATATTGCAGGGGCCAGAGACCCAGGAGATTAGGGATTTACACTCTGCTAATCCTGCTGCAATCCACACGTGGCAGGAGAGAATGCAGCAGGGTGAGAGACCATTCTCACACATGCCCTGATCCTGCAGAATGAATGATGCCATGCATTTTCCCCCAGACATATGTGTCTGACACTGTGAATCCCCTGACATTATTCAGAAACCAGGCTGCAGGAAGCAAAGTCAGTGGCTGGATGAGTCCCAGGGCAGGAGGGAGGCCCTTCCTCTCTCAGCCACACAAAAGGATCCACTCATGAACTCAAGCACTGGGTCTGGCCAGCCCCAAACCTCCTTGCTTTCCAGGGAGCAAAGGTGCTAAGTGCTGAAACCATTAATGTACATGGAGGATACAGAGATCAGTTGCCTTAGAAACCCACAGAGGGGTGATTTTCTGATTTAGATCAGCTTCAGAACTGATGCTTTAAAATTGCATTCACGTTTGTTGTTTTGGTAGAGTAACCGGAAGCAGATGCTGGATGGAGAAGACACCAAGAAGTCTAAGGACGTCCTGTGGGTGAGTGCAGCCCAGTGTATGGAAATGACCAGACAGAGGAAGGATTTTCCTGCTACCTAAATGACTCTGCCATTCTCAGGGTCGCCATGAGCCCCATCGCCTCCTGCAGAATGGCCCTGTCCTCTCCCCTCTCTTGGGGTTCCTTTGTCCCTAGGAACAGAGCATACCTTGCAGCCTCCCCAGTGCTCTACAGCCTTTCCTGCACCTGGCACAGCTGGCCTTGGTGCTCCTGGGAGCTCCTGTGCAGGATGGGTGCATGGTATTCTGCAAATTCTGTCTGTTCGCTTGGGGAAGATCTGTAAAGATGCTCCACGTATGTTTTGTGCTGCCACCTGTGCCTGGCACATGCACTTAGCTCATCCCACTGCCCATGTGGCTGAACCACCCAAGCCAGCTGAAATCCCCTACCTATGGGACAATCCACCATCCCATACCAGATGTGTATTAGCTCAGAGCACCCAGGAGCTCTGCCAGGCACTCAGAAAGCTGCTGAGTTAGCACAAGGAGGAACAACCCCTTCACAAATGGCTCTGGCATCTTCCTATACAACCTTTTTCTTTCTCAAGGGCAATTCACATGTCATGGTTACAAATGGGCTTTTCCCCTGACCTAACCTCACCCTACTTGTCTGCAGAGGCTTTGGTTTCTGTAGCGAGACCCATACCACTGGTAGATGTATGAGGAAGAGCTGAAGGTGCAGAGGGGTGACCATGAGGCAGTGTGCAGGGATGAAGATACCATGTGCTCCTCTGCAAGATCCTAAACTCTTCTGATTCAGAACCTGAGACAGACCTTTGAAGTCCCCAGTGCATTACTGATTTCTCTAATTTGATCACTGGTCTTAAGCAAAATATTAATTTGCAACCCTGCAGGCCACAAAGATCTCAGCAGCATGCTGCAGGGTGAGGCAAAGGAAGTCAGTGTGCTGGGAGAGGTTGTGATGTTGGTGCAGCATTAGGGAGTGGAGAGTCAGGAGAAGAGAGCAAGAAATGAAGAAAAGAAAGGATGAACACATTGCTCTGGTCAGTAAATCACATATCCCTTAATCTAGAGAAGCAGCTTCCAGTGATTCTCCCCTGGAAGTGCTACCATCCACTCTCAGTGCCAGGCCTGTCACCACAAGGCAGTGCTACCTGTGCTGCAGCAGGACCTGCTGGGCTTCTCTCTTCTTTATGCCACCTCGAACTGGTTTCAAACCAGAGCTGGAAAGAGATGTTGAGGGACGAGGCTGTGGCTGCCCAGTGGAAACTCCATTGATTACTGGTGCAGTACCTTCCCAACATCATGAACACCTCAGCCCCAAGGGAAAATCTGGGTTCTATCAGCTCTTATAAGCAAGTGTTTCGAAAGGTTTACAGAAAAGTAAAGTAAACAGAGCTCTGAGTAACAAAAGAGCCCCGTTTATGCATTCTTTGATTCACTGTAAAGGATGGTGTAAACTGACTTTTTAACCAAGCATTAGGCAAGATTTGGGCCCCCGCCATTATATAATAAACAGTGACATGGCTATATTAAAATATTTACTTAATGCACTGAAGTGACTTATAGTATGAGTGGCTACTCAATAGGATGGCCTAAGTGTTAAGGCGTCAGGTGCCATCGCCTGTATAAATATTCTGTGTGCACTTGTTTATAGGAAAACCCCATCTGGATTTGGCTAAAACAGCAGACACCCTGCTGACCCCAGTTTTTGCTATTGGAAAATATAACACAAGTGTTCACTCATCTAGAATAACAGCAGCGGTTAAGTGCCATCTGACAGACAGAAGGGTATTGGCTTTTCTCAATAGACAGCAGGCTTGGTGCTGTGAAGCGCTTCACAGCAACGGCTCCCCAAGATTTACAGCATCCTGTGGACCAGAAGCAGAAGGCTCTACCTTCCCCCTCACAGTCCTTGGCAGATAGGAGACATCAGGATGCCTGGGCACATGCAAAAAAACTCAGATACCCCCCAAATCCCGCTGAAACACGGTGGTGGACTGTGCCACTTTGTGAGGAGACAGGAGGCCAGGTCCTCTTCTCCATCCATCTGGTTGCTGTGAAATCTTAAGCAGACTCTGCCCATCCATGGTGCCCACTCACTTCTACGTGCCCAATGGAAGAAGTGTCTGGGGCTGAGTAAAGCACAAGAGCTTTCCACTGTCTCATCCCACCATCACACTCACAACAAATGCTGAGAAGGAAACACAGCCAAAGTCAAACAGTGGAAGTCAAACAGTGAAAATGCTCTGGGTGAGGGCAGCCATTGGAGAAAGTGGTCTGTGCTTTAGAACTGCAGCCTGGATGAGAAACGTGCTCTGAGCTCTGCCTCCTGAAGGTCTGACTGCCAGCATTGCACATCATAGTCTTGACAGATGTGATTACTTCCATCTTTTCACAAACATAACTAGGAAAAGCAGAAAATTTAGCTAATGGATCCACTGCAAATGAAACCTGGAGCAGCAGTATGCCTGTAGCACATAGCTGCCTCCTGAACTGGCAGTGGGAGCAGGGAGCCTGGGACTCTGCCAGAACTTTCCTTAGCTCTTTGCTGGCAGGCAAATAATGGTGAGATGTGGGAATCCTGCACATATTGCGTAGGCTGGAAAAGAGAGGTATCTCCTGCCAGCTCCTCTCCCCACACAAGGCCCTGCCCCAAGCAAGCACTGCTCTCCCCGATGGATGAATTGCTGTTCCTCCAACACTACACAACACATACACACAGGCCAATACATATGGCTGCTCATCCTGTGAACCATTTGCACCTAATTCAACTTGAGTTCAGCTTTTTTCTTCCAAATTAGTAATCTGAATCACAGTGGCCTTCCAGATAAGTTCTCTTTAGGACCTGCTGCAACACCACCAGCATTTCTCTTTTTCACACAAATTATCACTCCTGATAAAGCTAAGATGATTGCTTTTCACATATACATCTTTTTCGTGTCTCCTGGCCAACCTACAATCAAAAAACAGAGCAGCATCTTTCTCCTTATTTTCAAAAAATGGGCTCAGCTTGGAGCAGATGTAGGGCCACTCAGGGAGAGAGATGGAAGTGAGCTCCCTGTCCTGAGTTACCCCACTTGAATGAGGGGCTATGAATGGGTCTGATTCTCCCACCACAGTGTGGGCCAGGGCAGAGAGGACAATGCTTTGACTGTCAGTGCTGAAACTTCTGTCTCCACTTTGGCTCCATGTGTTTTAAACACTGGTGGAAGATGGAAAAGAAGGGAAAGAAGAATGATGGAGTCCTTACAGGCTCATGCCTGGGGGGATTACACATAGTATGGGCTATTTCCATGAAGGTTTCCTCTCATTCTTGTGCAGTAACTGGTGTGTTGGTGACCTCTGTACGTATCTCTAGGCCAAACTTCTGCTCAAAGCAGGACAACGTGAAATCAAGTCATGGCTTATTATAGCTGAGTCCTGAACACCTCCAAGGATGGAGATGCAATGCAGGAATTCAGTTCCAACCTGCTTCCCTTTTAAGCCCACTTGGTATATCCTCTGTCCCCAGGTGCAGGTAGGAGATGGAGAAATGAAATGGACATAGAGCCCTGATCCCCACTGTCAGGAAAGGCTCTTGCTGTTTCAGTTTTGATTTCAGAGGCTGCTGGCTCCAATGCATTCCTGTCTTCAGCCCTCCAGATGTCCTTCCCTCAGTACTCCCGAGTGGCACAAACAGATGGCTGGAGTGTTTGATGGCTCTTGGTCTGAAAGGCTTGTGAGAGTTGGGCTTACTTCCATCAGGCAGACATGAAGCTGCCAGACAGATGGCATTTCAGATTGCTAAATAAAATCTGCTAAGTTTAAAAGAGGGATAATTTTCTGTTGGAAAAGGGTTCTGAAGGAAAATTTATGACTCTTCGCAGTGTTCTGTGTCCATGGGACTCTGTGTCCAATGGTCAGACTATGGACAATGATCTAGGAGCTCAGCACAGGGACAGTCCACCCCCACAGCTCTCCTCCCCTTGGCCAGTCTTGCAGGAGGCAGCATCTGGCTGAAGAAACCAGCCCACTTTCCAAGGGGTTTGCATGCTGCTAGTGGTTGCAAGAAATCCCTATCCTGATGGCACCCCGAGGTCTAGCACAGCCACTGGAGAAAAGGTATGACCTTGCTCAGTCGCCCACCCTCACGTGTATCGCAAGGGATGGGACCTCATTGTTTTCAGTCTGCTCTACAGTGGCTTTAAGTCAGTCTGATTTCTATCCCTACCCTGCTATGAACTCCCTGTTCTTCCCAGTCTACGACCTGTCACCAAAGTGGTAAAAAACACCTGCTCCATCTTTCTGCAAATTATTAGTGGAAGTCTTCAGAGGTAGCCCACCTGTGACCTGGTTATCTCTTTCACTCCAGACAAGCACCAAACAATACCAACCACTTGAGCATACTTGCTACCTTGTTTTGCGACCAGCCCTCACCAATTACACCCAGACTATTTCTCCTCTACAAGTACACAAGGGTACCATCTGACAGCATGAAAAATCTCTGCAACATTAAGTTATTTGACAGCTACTGCTTCTCCCTGCCTGTAACACATACACGAGCACAAAGGAAATTAAGTATTTCAACATTACATTTTTCTTGACAAATCCATGTTAGCTGGCTGCCACACCTCATCATGTCCTAGTCTACTCTGCAAATGGCACATTAGATTTTTTGTTCCAGATTTCCCAGAATGATTTGCATTATAAGGATTATCCCTTCTATCTCCTTTCTCCCCTTCTGAGGAAGGGCATGATCTTATCCCTGTCTATCTTCTCAGGGAGAGCCACCAGCAGTTGTGAGATGACTCCAGTTCCGTAAATGACCTATGGAAATTCAGCAGAATTATTGCAGGCCCAGCTGAGATGAAAATAAGCAGATTTCATTCATTTAAGCACTCTCAAGCTGATTCTTTCCTTATTTTATCCAGATATCTCTCCCTTTGTAGCTAGTTAATTGCATTAATCACTTCATCGACGTTAATCACTCCAGCAACAACTGAAGCAAAGAAAGCATTGAACTCTTCAGCCCTATGATTTCATCTGTTGTCATCTTTCTATCTGCACTGAGCAGAAGACTCATTTCTTTGACCTTCCTTAAACTACCAGCCCAGCAGGAGTGTGCAACTGTGTCCTTGTGTCCTGCCAGAAGAAAGCAGAGAATTTCCCATGGGGAAAGCCATGATAGTATGTCATAGGTGCTGGTAGTGAGAAGTGCAGTACTTTTTCCCACCCATCAAACATCCACCCAGGGTCCTGGTGTTGCTCTTGCAGCTCTGCTCACCCTCACTGGATTACAGAGGGCTAGAAGTTGTAAAAAACAAACAACAAAAAAAACCCACCTGAGTCAGAGTCTGCAGCTCTTCCAGGTTTGTTTTCCCCTCCCCTACCCCCTACCACTATTCCTTTTCCCTGTCTTCCAGCCTGTAACTATATAACAACCTGGGTAGTGTAAATACAGTCCAACTCTCATATCCTGTCAGACAACACTTAGCAGAGCAAACCTGCCTGCAGAGCACTGGCACGGTGGCTGCACACTCATGCTGTGCATTGCACTATCTTTACGAGTAGGATAGTTTAGTCTAGTACCCTTTCTGTTGAATAACACCATAGCCCATGGGGTCAGGATACAGAGACGACAGCAGTGTTACTGTGTACTGGGGTTGTGAATTGATGAGATACCAGCTGAACTTTTGTGCAGAAAGGATTGTGTGTCAGCCCCTGCACGCTGCAGGAGAGCAGACATAAATCACAAAGGCACAATTTTTGTCACTTACAAGAACATGCTTCCTATGGCAGCTACAACTGAACATGATGTTACCTGACCATGCAACTCCAGCAGATTGAGATGGGCTACTGCTACTGCAGAATGGGGTGGAGATGTCCCAGGAGAAAACACTGTGCTAGGAGTAGTGCAGATACCCACCTATTCCAGGCAACTCCCCTCCATCCCAGGTAGGTGGGCATGTACTTCTCTTGGGGCACTCAGACACCTCCTCAGGGCTCCTAACTATCCTGCTTTCTCTCAGCACCCAAAGCGTCTCCCTCACCCAACCTCATCTCCTCTCACCCGAGGCATCAGGACAGGAGCCTGCCTCTGAACTGTTCCTGGGCCTTGCAGCTGGTGCAGACTTCGTGAAGGCAAGGCTTTCTTGTCCTCACCCAACATCACACTGCCATGGACTAGTACAGCTGAGATCTCACTCCAGGGAGGATTGCCTGATATGCACCAGGCTCTCCCATCCCTTGCAGATAACACAAACACAATCTGCTGCCTGCTTGAATCTAACGTCACCAGCTGAAGGTGGGTCCTGAAGGTGGGGACTGTAGACTCTAGGCACATGTGTTAGATAATGTTGGATAGGTGAGAAGCAGAAGGAAACTTTGTAATGGTTTGATACAAAGCCACAGCATTTCCATCATAAGTGCAGAGCTGTTCTGCTTGGGGATGAGACATCACGGAAAAAGACTACCAGTGCTGAGTGCAGTGGCATTGAGGCAGACTGCAGAGAATGTGGAACTGATGGGAAAAGTTGGGGCACTGGAAAGAATGACATATAAGGAAGGATTAAACACGACTGCTCTAGGCTGAGAAACATACTGAGCTTCTAATTAGGGCTGCCTTATGCTTTCTGTGAGAGTCCTCACTCTTAATCACTGAGCACTGGAATAATACTATCACCTGCTACAATGTCAAAAAAAACATCCTAACCAGATTTTCTGCAGAATATTTTTATGAAAACAAAAAATGAAGCAGAACACAAACACCTGCTGATAATACAGTTTCCATGTTTAAGAAAAGATTTTTTTTACAACTTCGAGGCCGCACCTCAAGTACTGTGTTCACTTTTGGGCCCCTCGCTACAAGAAGGACATCGAGGTGCTTGAGCGGGTCCAGAGAAGGGCGACGAAGCTGGTGAGGGGCCTGGAGAACAAGTCCTACGAGGAGCGGCTGAAGGAGCTGGGCTTGTTCAGCCTGGAGAAGAGGAGGCTCAGGGGCGACCTTATCGCTCTCTACAGATACCTTAAAGGAGGCTGTAGTGAGGTGGGGGTTGGTCTGTTCTCCCACGTGCCTGGTGACAGGATGAGGGGGAATGGGCTAAAGTTGCGCCAGGGGAGTTTTAGGTTAGATGTTAGGAAGAACTTCTTTACTGAAAGGGTTGTTAGGCACTGGAACAGGCTGGCCAGGGAGGTGGTGGAGTCACCATCCCTGGAAGTCTTCAAAAGACGTTTAGATGTAGAGCTTAGGGATATGGTTTAGTGGGGACTGTTAGCGTTAGGTTAGAGGTTGGACTCGGTGATCTTGAGGTCTCTTCCAACCTAGAAATTCTGTGATTCTGTGATTCTGCCATCAGATTAGCTGGAAATCAAATGTCAGGCTTAAGTTTTCCTACAACTGCTGAAACTTAAGCAAAACCAGCTCAGCCACTTCCAATTGGAGGTAGAAGAACAGCTGACAGTTTCTAGCACCTTCAGAAGTTGAAGCAGGTTAGCTCTGCTGGTAGGAGCCCATCAGCCTCACTGGGACAGTCTCAGACAGCAGGCACGGGAAGAGAGTGGTGCTGAGTAGCAGTGCTCTGGCACAGCCGGTCCACGTGCTCTCAGAGCTCCCCTCTTCAGCAGCTGATGGCTACACTGTGGCCAGCAGTTGGGTCAGTTGAAGGTGATTCTTCCCATCTGCTCCACTCTCATGAGACCCGTCCTGCGTTCAGCTCTGGGCCCCCAGCACAAGAAGGGCACTGAGCTGTTGGAGTGAGTCCAGAGGAGTGCTGTGAGGATGCTCAGAGGGCTGGAGTACCTCTCCTACGAAGACAGGTTGAGGGAGTTTGGGTTGTCCAGCCTGGAAAGGAGAAGGCTCTGGGGTGACTTGCCAGTGGCCTGCCAGTGCCTAAAGGGGCTGCAGGAAAGCTGAGGAGGGACTCTGTGTTGGGGTTGTGGTGATAGGACAAGGGAGGATGTCTTTAAATTAAAAAAGGGTTAAGTTTAGATTAGATACAAGGAGGAAATTTTTCACTCTGGGGGTGGTGAGACCCTGGCCCAGGCTGCCCAGAGAAACAGTGGATGCCCCATCCCTGGAGGTGTTCAAGGCCAGGCTGGATGGGTCTTGGAGCAACCTGGTTTCATGGAGGTGTCCCTGCCCATGGCAGGGGTTTGGAATTAGATGTTCTTTAAGCTCCTGTCCAACCCAAACCATTCTGTGATTCTATGATTCTACGATATATAAGGAAGTTCATGAGATGTTCAAGGGTAGCATTTCCCACAAGGTTTCTGATTCTTCTCAACCTCCCCCAAAGGGACAGCCACCTTCCTGCAGCCAAACCCCAAAACCCCAGCCCTTCATGTCCCAGTTCTATGTCTGTTTGTTCTGACTTCGATATCCACGCCCATAGGCTATATGTTGGCTGCTGGCTCAACCCTTTCCCTGTCGTGTAGGCAGGCAGGCTGGAAGCTCCTCATAGCAACTTTTTGCAGACAGCTCCGTCACACTGCCACAGAGCCCCATTGCTTGGGAAGGGCACCTGGAGTGGAGATGTGGGCACTGCTCCTGGGAAATGCATGGTCCATCCCATCTCATCCTATGCATTCACAGAAAGCTGTAAACAAGCATCATGCTAAGCACAGGGCATGGGTGAGAACAAGGAATGTAACACACTTCCAGTCTCCAAGTGCAGGTTTTGGTATGTTCCTGCCTTCCAGACCTAATGCTTCCCCTTTTTTCCTCTGACAGTCCTGAGAGTGGTAAGTGCCATGGCAGACACTGCTGTGCCTGCAGCAAATCCCTCTGTGTCACACACAGGGTTTCTGCTGAGGTGCAGCAGATGCAAAGACAGCTGCAGTTGGCTGCTGGGAGAAATCTGGCTGTGCCAGAAGCTGTACTCCAGGCTGTGCTCTTAAAGACCCCATGGTGTGTGTGAGCCTGACCAGGCATGTCCTGAGCATAATCTCTTGTTCTGCACTGATTTGGTACTGGTTTTCCCAAGAATGACGCCTCCATGCAGTATTTAAGAGGCTGGCTTTTGTCTTCCCTCTTTTGCTTGCAGAGGGATGCCCAAGAACTGCACACAGCAGTTCCTGCCTGCTTATGTTTCAAGAGCATCGGGGGCAGGGTTCCTGATTTCCACGGTGGTTCAGAAACAATAGCTCTTTGACTTCAATGAGATTTTCAGCACTAAAACCACTGCACAAAGTGGCTGCTAAAGGACTAGCAGGTTTTAGGGATGAGAATGTGGACAAGTGGGTCTTTTGTTTCTCAGAGAGAGAAAAATTAATCCTGATGAGACAGCACAATCACACTTTTGGAAACCTGCTCTCTGTGAGCAGACAGGACCATTTGGTCTTCTCTATGCATACACAGATAGCAGTCCTTCTTCCACTTCACTTCCAAGCCCAGATGACAAACCTGAGGGCACAGAGCAGATAGGTCAGAGACCTGACTTGGAGGTCCCCCCAGCTGCTGCTATGGGAGATGGATGAGGTCTCAGGGAAGCAGTGGGTTAGAAGACTCCAAGTTTCCACAGTGAGCTCCTTCCATGTGGCAGTGGAATGCAGAAGTGCAAAGTGAGGTCTAGGTGATGGCCTGTAAAAACAGAGCTCCAGTATTTAGCTATGGCCTTTGTCTTCTTTCTTCCTGCTATATCCCGGACTCCTAGTGAAGCACAGGATCTCAGTGTCCCGGTCATTGCTAGGAAGCTCTCACTTTTCTGTGAATTTTCAGCTTTTGGGGCCACTTCCACTTTGTGGGGTGCATACCAGTTGATGGGGAGAGCCAACTGACCTTCACTCTGCTAATGCCCCTCCATAATACTAGAGACAAGTCTGCAGTTACTGAAGCACAGGTATGAGCAGCCAAAGCTCTGGTTTTATATTATACACTAGCTACATCCAAGGGGCTCAGCAGTAAACCCCTCCTGTGACAGAGAAGAGCAGTAGTGCAGTGTCATGTGTGCCTTCAATACAGAACCCAAGCATTAGGCACAGTTGCAGCCAGATCAGATACACAGGACATCATCCCTTAGACTAGCTACCACCCATCCACTCTCATCCCCAGTACAATGTTAGGTATTTACCCAATAAATACCTGTTTGATAAAACTATAAATAAAACCTGTGTTATTTGCCTGTCTGTGGTCTTTCCTCTGCTCCCAAAGTAAAGAATATGCCTCTGGCAGCCACCCTGGACAATAACAGGGTTCTGGTTTACAAAGGAAAGCACAAAGCACCCTCAAAAGATTTTTTCCTCCAACTTACGATGATGGAAGTCCACAGTCACTGGCAAGGACATTCAGGAAACAGCATTCCCTGGGGAACATGATAGGACAAAAATTCTTTCAACACCTCTACTCTCTAATGAGCTTAAATTCTTAAATATGGAATTAGATGACTGCTGGGGTGAAACTGGCAAGGGTAAAACTCCAGGTGGTCAGTGTTGCACTTATGGGTGCCGCAGTTCCTTTCTGTATAAACCCAGATTCACTCTCCTTAAATTGGGCATGTCCGTTGGAGTCTAAAATTAGGAGAGCTACCACCTTGAGCCTTCTTCCTGGTCAACAGCAAGAAACAGATCCTCCACAGGGACAGACTCATTGAATCATTTAAGCCGGAAAAGACCCTTAAGATCATCAAGTCCAACCATCAACCTAACACTAGCAAGTCCACCAAGTCCACCACCAAACCACGTCCCTAAGCACCATGTCCACACATCTCTCAAATACCTCCAGAGGTGATAACTCCACCACTTCCAATGGGCAGCCCGTCCCAATGCCTAATGACACTTTCTGCAAATAAATTCTTCCTGACATCCAATTTAAACCTCCCCTGGCACAATTTGAAGACATTTCCTTGTGTCCTAAAAACTCTGGCCTCTGGTTCCTGAGGTCAAACACCACTTTGAGTTGCCCAAATCATCAGCTGAAATTAGTTGAGATGGAGTGAGACCTCTTGCTCAGGCAGGGACTCGATCCCCATGTGTGACTTGCTCTGAGCTGTGTGTGTTTGTCCATTCCTTTCCAGAAGGCATTATATACCATAACAGATCTGATAACTCAGACAGACAGTGGTGCTTTCTTGCTGCTTCAGGCAATAAACTTGTCCCAAGCCAGTCAGAACAAATGTGCAGCTAATTCCTTTATCTCTCTTTAAGAAGTGGATTCATGTCTTGCAGAACATCCACCTGGTCACTCTCCCTCCTTGTAGTAATGCAATGTAGATTCAATAGGTTCTATAGATTCAATACCCCAGAGACAATTTGGCTGAAAACCATCCCTTCTGCCCACACAATAAAATATGCTCGGGGCAACCCTGATGGAAAGCAGCTCTGCAGAAAAGGACCTGGGAGTTCTGGTGGATACCAAACTGAACATAAGTCAGCATGTGCTCTTGCTGCAAAGTAAGATAATAGTATCCTGGGCTGCATTAGGCAAAGTATTGCCAGCCTGTCAAGAGAGGTGATCCTTCTCCTCTCTGGTGAAGCCACACCTTGAGCACCTGGTCCAGTTCTGGGCCCCCGGTACAAGAGGGACATTGACACACTGGAGAGAGCCCCAAAAAGGGCTACAAAGAAGCTGAAGGGAGTGGAGCACCTCTGCTATGAGGAGGGGCTGAGAGAGCTGGGACTGCTCAGCCTGGGGAAGAGGAGACTCAGGGGGAGCTCATCCATGTCTATGAACACCTGAAGGAAAAAATCAAAGAGGATGGAGCCAGGCTCTTGCCAGTCATGCCCAGGACGAGGGCTAGAGGCAATGGGCACAAACTGGAAGACAGGAGGCACTGTCTGTACACCAGGAAGCACTTTGTTACTGAGCAATGGAACAGGTTGCACAGAGAAGCTGCGGAGTCTCCCTCCTTGGAGATATTCAAAAGCCACCTCAACATGCTCCTGGCAACCTGCTTAAGCAGGGAGATTGGTCCAGATGACCTGCAGAGGTCCCTTCCAACCCCAGCCAGTCCGTGATTCTGGGGGTGCCTGTCATGTTGACCTGTGTATGGAAGAGGACAAGGCCAGGAGTGGTTACAGACATGGAAGATGGGAGGCCTCGTGCCCACCACTGGCTTGCCACATGTCCTTGGGTTTGCTCCTGCACCTTTCTATGTTCCCTGTGTTTAGGACACACACCTATGGGACAACGGAATGTCCTACCTACTTTCATATAATGCCTATTAAAAGAAAGTTGGTCACAACTGAAATTTCAAAGCTTGATCTAAGTACCTCTTCCCTCAAATTCCTGGATACTTCAGCATCTCTTTTTTGCATTTTGCATGGTCTCCAGCTCTGTTGTCCAGTTCTCTGCCAGTGTCACTTGCTCCCAGATCCACTCATCTCAGACCCTTATCCTAGCACACACCCTATCCATTCTCTGCCTTGATCCCCATGCTGCTTCCCTGTGGGTCCAATCCATCCTCCTGAGCCCATCTCCACCACAAGATCCTTCTCCCATTTTCTTTCTCTGGCCCCAGGATCCGTGCTGTTTTTCAGGATGGGCCCACCCAGAGCCTGCTCCTCTCACTAGCCTGTCCTCAGCAGAACTCGAGGAGAACATCCCACTGAATGGGGCTGTAGCATGACCAGTGCAGACAAACCCTTGCAAGATTTTAGATGTTAAACTTCAGCTAATTTCTACTGAGGCTGTGTGAAACTGAAACTTTTCAAGTGTTTATAATGTGCCCAAATTTGGGCATCTTTTCTCTAGGATAGCAAGAGGCACATGTTGACATACACAGCACCATCTCTGCCAAATGTCTTGTCCTGCTCCATAGCTTGCATGTGCTGGAGCTTCTCAAAATAAAAGTCATAAGAATCTGGAAAAATGGGCAAAATCAACTCTTTGTCTCCAACCTCATTCTCTGATGCAACTCAACTGATTTCAGTGCCATGTTTCAAACAAATCTAGCACAGGGCTGATATATGCTGTGAGGAATCCTCGTCCTGAGTGTTATTCGGGGTTTTTAACAAAAGAAAGACCTTTGAGACAAAAAGTGAGTGAACTGAACTGCAAAGATTGTTACTCATTCTATTTGTTGTTAACAAGCTACACTTTATTCTTAAATTGTAAATTTAAGCTTTAATTGCCTTGAACTCTGGTTTGGTTTACTTCAGAGGTACCAATCATTTGTTAAAGGGTGTTATTAATGCCAAAATCCAGGAGTTTTTGTGTAAGATGATATCAGAGGAATTAAAGTTGTCAAAACACCATTTCTGCAAGGTGGCATTGAGAGTATATTTGGTATGCTCAGATCAGTTGAGACAGGCCCGAACTCATATTTGCATTTGCCAGCCCTTTGACCATTGTGTAATGATGTTTTGTTCCTAGAAAACTCTTCCATCTTCCAGCTGGAGTTGGTCCTGATAACCAGAATAAAAAACATATGCACCTTTGTGCAGGAGCATCACAATACTCTGGTTGTTCTTGGCACACAGGGATTCTCCTGAACACTCTCTGATGCCCACTGAGATATTCAGGCAGATCCACTCTTGCTGTGCTCCAATATGTTTCTTATTTGATTTCCAGAACTGAGTCAGCAGAAGGACACCATGAACAAGAATAATTAAGAAAGGTTATCTCCGAGCTTAAATGTTTGAATAGCCCACACTACAGCTGGTGGATGGGATTTTAATATTTAAAATTCACCCTGCAAGGGGATATTGCATACATCCTGTCTGGAACCAGAAATACCTTGTTTCCTTCTCAGTTTGTGGGAGCAGACTCTGAGGCAAGACCTGAGCATGTGGACCTACCTGGAGTACCGTCAAAGGGCACAGGCTTGAATTTCTGGTACATATACAGCATGCAAATGTTTCGAGGGTCAAGAATTGTTCAGTGACAGAGATTAATTGCAGATCACAGACAGATTCAAGACAGTCACCACCTGCTCACAGCCAAATGATAGGAAGATGCAGGCAAAACTGTCACATCTGTTCAATAATTAATTATTGACCTTTTCTACTTCTGAACCCCTGAAGCAATCCCTCTGCCTGTGCCGCGTAAACACCCTGATGGTCTGTGTAGACTGAGAATGCAGCACCTTTCATTGCTGTTTAGCTCAGTTAGACATGCAATGCTTCAAACTGCCGTTAAATGGTTAGCATTTTTGCACCAATATAAACTTGTTTGAATAAAATTCAGTTTTCTACACTACGCTCTGGATGCCACAGTGCCCCAGGGCACTGCTAAGCTCCTGGACCAGTGACTGCTCTCTGTAGTAACCGGCTCTTACTCAGCTCAGTCACTCTCAGCAGCTACAGGGACTGCCACTTCAGAGCCACCTGGTTCACAGCTAGGACAGTTACTGTAAGCAAGATCGTTTTTTGGCAGAAGTTATTACACACAGCAGTGCCAAGTTTGGTATCACAGAATCAAGGAAACTTAACACTTATTTTGTACTTACTGAATTGAAGTTTGTCACTTCCTCCAGCCTTTCACCCTTTTTCCTTCTTTTTTTTTTTTCTTTTTTTTTTTTTTTCTTTTTCCTGAGATGTTATCTTACATTTTCCTATATGAATCTCATTTTTCCAGCACTTCACCAGCTCTCTCACCTTTCTGTGCAGCCACCGCTAATACCAGACTGTTGCAGCTGGTGCTTGCAGCATGTCCACTTGGGTACGACTGCAGAGCACTCTGGTCAGTGCTGCAGGAGGATCCTCTCCTCACTGGAAAGAGGTGATGATTGGTGGGAAAGGGTGAGTGCCCACAGCCAAACCACCTCCAGCCTCCTGCCCAGAGTATCAAAATGTGTTCTGCACCCTGAAGGGAAGGGTCAGGGCTGAACAGGAGCAGCACCACAGCTTCACAAGCCAACGGGAAGGAGCTGCAAAGGGGTCAGAGGGGGAAGATCACCCCCAAATCTGATCCTACTGAGATAGAAGATTCCCTTAATCTGTTAATCCTTTCTCCAGTTCCATGGTACCATGGGGTCAGTGCACACTTGACATGATTAAAGTACTGCAGGAACAAAACGCTAATAAATAACTTTTATATTCTTCATTTCTTCAGTTGTGACATATATAAAAGAGATAAAATGAGCCCTCTAAGAAGCCAGCCTTAGCTCTTATCTTCTGTTTGAACCGTTAAGTGCCAGCTTAGTTATTACTCATGCTCTCGACATTGAAGTTTTCCCTTGAGCAGTAACTCTTGTGCTGAGGTTGCTGTGAGTAATCTTTGGGATTTAGGCAGCTGCATGCTCAGGCAGACACTCACCAACACAGCTGAGCCCTGATGCCTGCTCACCTTTTCCTCTGCTAAGCCCCACCAGAGCTGTCTTTGACCCGTTCTCTCCACCTGCACTCAGGGATGGGGAGCATCAATGAAGGAAAGGCCCAGCCAGAGTGCAGAGAGCTCACCAGACTTTCTTCCCTGAGTGAGAGGTAGGACCAAAGTTCACATGCACGATGTCTGGGTCTGCCAGCCAGGGGACATCTCCATTCACAAAACTAGGACCTGTACCCCTGACTCCACACATCTGAAAAGCTCACCAGCCTGGCCCAAAATCCTGTGGGCCCATGGTGACTAGGAGACAACCATCCTTTCCGGATAGCTGGGGAGAGGCTCTTGTGGCTTTGACATAGTCAACTGCAGGTTCGGTGGCAGTTTGTCTCAATCAGAGGTGACCAATTAATGCTGTAAGTGCAAGGTTAACACATATAGGCAGGATGTAACCAGAACCCAAGATAATGCAAGGAGAACAATAAGCTTATTGTTCACACACTAAGACTTGAGACAAAGCATGAGTTGTCCAGGTTAGGTGGGGACAAAGCCTAGCTCCTAGCCAGTCACTGTCTGGTGGGCTTAAAACAACTCTTCTGACATTGCCCTGCAAGGAGGAGGAGGAGCAAGCACCAGGCTGTGGAGTGAAACAAGTCTCATCTCCTACATTTGCTAACGTTACTGTCTGGATTCTGGAGTCCTCACGACTCCTGCATACCTACCACGTTGAATCATAGAATCATAGAACCACAGAATCATAGAATCATAGAACCATAGAATGGCCTGGGTTGAAAAGGACCTTAAAGATCATCTAGTTTCAACCCCCCTGCTCCGGGCAGGGTTGCCAACCACTACAGCAGGCTGCACAGAGCCACATCCAGCCTGGCCTTGAATGCTTCCAGGGATGGGGCATCCACAACCTCCATGGGCAACTTGTTCCAGTGCCTCACCACCCTCTGAGTGAAAAATTTTCACCTAATATCTAACCTAAATCTCCCGTCTTAGTTTAAAACCATTCCCCCTTGTCCTATCACTATCAACACATGTAAACAGGCGTTCCCCCTCCTGTTTATATGCTCCCTTCAAGTACTGGTAGGCCGCAATGAGGTTTCCTCAGAGCCTTCTCTTCTCCAAGGTAAACAAGCCCAGTTCCCTCAATCTTTCTGCACAGGAGAGGTGCTCCAGCCCTCTGATCATCTTAGTGGCCCTCCTCTGGACACATTCCAAGAGCTTCACATCCTTCTTGTGCTGGGGACTCCAGGCCTGCACACAGTATTCCAGGTGGGGTCTCACAAGAGCAGAGCAGAGGGGGACAATCACCTCCCTCTCCCTGCTGACCACCCCTTTTTTAATGCAGCCCAGGACATATTTGGCCTTCTCGGCTGCAAGTGCGCACTGCTGGCTCATGTCCAGCTTCTCATCCAGCAGGACCCCCAGATCCTTCTCTGCAGGGCTGCTCTCATGTTCTTCTTCTCCCAGTCTATATAATACCTGGGGTTGCCCCAGCCCAAGTGCAACACTTTGCACTTGGCCTTGTTGAACCTCATTAAGTTCTCATGGGCCCATTTCTCCAGCGTGTCCAGGTCCCTCTAGATGGCATCCCTTCCCTCTATTATATCGACTGCACAACTCAGCATGGTGTCATCTGCAAACTTGCTGAGGGCACTCAGTTCCATTGTCTATGTCACTGATAAAGATGTTGAAGAGCACCAGTCCCAAGACCAAGCCGTGAGGGACACCACTTGAGACCAGTCTCCACCCAGACATAGAACCATTGACCACAAACCTTTGGCTGCGACCAGCCAACCAATTCTTTATCTGCCTAACAGTCCATCCTCCAAATCCGTATCTCTCCAATTTAGAGAGAAGAATGTGGTGAGGGACCATAACAAAGACTTTGCTCAAGTCCAGGTAGATGATATCCATCACCCTTCCTTTGTCCACTAATGCCATTACTCCATCATAGAAGGCCACCAGTTTGATTAGGCAAGATCTGTCTCTGGTGAAGCCATGATGACTGTCTCAGATCACTGTGACATCTTTATCTCATACATGCCTTAAGATGTCTTCCAGGAGAATCTGTTCCATGATCTTGCCAGGTCTGTAGTTCCCTGTGTCTTCCTTTCTCCCTTTCTTAAAAATAGGAGAAATGTTTCCCCTTTTCCAGTCACTGGAGACTTCACCCAACAGCCATAATTTTTCAAATACGATGGAGAGTGGCTCAGCAACCACATCAGCCATCTTTCTGCATCCTGGGATGTGTACCATCTGGGATGGGTGGGATGTATACATCCAATTTCATTAAGCGGTCCCGGACTTGTTCCACTGTCACAGTGAGATGGAATCCACTCCTCTCACCCTCTCCTCAAGGTTCAGGGTACTGACTGACATAGGAAACTTGACCACCAGTGAAGACTAAGGCAAAGCACTTATTGAGTACTTCAGCTTTTTCCATGTCTGAGGAAGCCAGTTCTCCTGTCTTGTTTATCAGAGAGGGCACACTCTCCTTGGCCTGTCTCCTCCTGCCTATGTATCTGTAGAACCCGTTCTTGTTATTCTTCACATCCCCTGCCACCTTCAGCTTGATCTGTGCTTTGGCTTTCCTGATCCGTCCCTACACATCAGGACGACACCCCTGTATTTCTCCCAGGCTTCACAACCCTGCTTCCACTTCCTGTACATTTCTCTCTTTTCCCTCAATTTAAGCCGCAGGTCCTTGCTCAGCCATGCTCAGCACGTGCTCCATTTTACTGTGTTCTTCACCTCACCAAACATGCTGTGAGCACCAAAGGGCCCAGGTGGAGATGGTGACAAGACTGAAGTTGCTGGCTTGCTCTAACTGTGGAGTCTTTAGGAAAGTGTGGTACAGCCTGCAGGATGATCAAGAATGACAGCTTGCTTGAGCTGCACATAATGCTGGGGCAGAGCTACTTTAGCTCAACCTGAGGAAGATGGAAGCAGAGAGATTTATAGGAAGGGCCAGGGTTACTTTGGTGGAGGCTCACAAACCCCGTGGTGGTTTAGAAGTGCCATTGGGTTCCTGAGCTTTTACAGCAGCATCCATATCTGGCACTTCTTGCAGACCCTTACTGGATTTCTTCCATGCCACGCTCCTGGGCACAGAGCCCTCAGCATGTAGGAATCCCTGGTCAATGCCAAATGATGCAGCATCATGAGGTCCAGCAAGGACACAACTGTCCTATCTTCCGTACATTACCCTTGTAACTCTACCAGGGTTTCAGCTTTCACTTCCCATGCCCACATCTTGGTGCAGCAAAGCTGCAAACCTTCCTGTAGTTGTGCATAGTGTGGGATGGTTCATCACGCGATTTTGTGAACCCCATGCCTGTGGCAGCAATAGGTCTTATCTCACAGAGTCTGCAGTTTCCCTCCAGTACCATTCCAGTCTTGTGTCCTTTGAGAAACAAGTCCACACAGTGCCATAGCCCCCATCCACACCCCAAAACGAGACCCTGCTCTCAGGGCAAAACTCATCACTGCCTGAGCTTCTCTTTTAGGTGAGGAGAAGAGGAAAAATGAGCAGAAAGAGGCAAGCCACGGCATTCAAGCAGAGCAGGAAAATGCTCAGTAACTTATGTGCCTGATGTGATGGGATCCAGAGCAGAACAGAGACCTGCCTATTCTGGCAGCCACACTTGCCGCTGGAGTAACATCTGATTTGGGAATGTGTGTGAATTTAATACAGAGTATTAGAAATCAATATTTAGCTGCTTCCTCCCCTCCAGCAAGTGAGGTCAGGTGCTTCTTTCTGAAAACAGTTCTGAATCAGAGGCTTATTTTTCCAGCCAGAAAAGTGAAGCATGCTAAAAGTATGAAGTATGCTAAAAAGCTACAATAATATTGATTTTTCACCCCAAATAGACAGAGACTGTTTCTGTTGTCTTCCCTTTCTTATCAATACTGGCAGGAGGTGGTGGGTCCTGCTGACCTCATGTTTCATGGACAGAAAAAATGGCTTCTCCAGCAGCTTTCTGCTGGCAGGTTTCCCTTCTGGAGCTTCAATGGGCCCCCTCTCTGCTATGAGATTGGTTCTTGCAGACCCTGTAAGTACTGTCCACAGCAAAATGAACTGCCTTCCCTCTAGACTTTTCACCCTGCCATTGTAAATCCCACTGGCTTCGTGCCAGAGACTACGCTAGACACAACCATAATACAGTCATTTTTCTTCTACATGTTGGAGAAGGAAACAGCAGAAATGCTATTCTTTCAAATAATTTAACAAAATACAGATCCCAGCTCAAGGTAACTCTTTAACCTCTTCAGTGAAAGTCTTCACTCCTGCCAGGACTGTTCTGTCCTGCAATCTGTCTGACCACATGCAGGGACTTTTCAGGGATAGGATCTCTGCACTGCTATGAGAAACCAGGTCCACTTACAAGTGTGCTGGTTGTGAACAGCCTGGATAGATGGAGAGATAGCAGCTGTCCCTCAAGTCACTTATGCAGCAATAGGATGGCTTCTGGAAAGAGAGCTCCTCTGGGACTCAGTCAGTGAAAGAAAATGCTGCTTCAGAAAGTGCTTGTGTTTCTCAGTCCTTCTGGGCTGTAGCAGCACCCTGCAGTGTCCCAGGCAGACCCTGCTCCCAGTGCTTGATCTTACTTGCCCCAAAGTGTGTCTCTGCAACACGAAGACTTGCCCAATTCCCATGTCTCCTGCACACCCCATTGCACTCAACACAACAGCATATCAGCTGCAGTGGGTCTACACCTGAAGAAAGCAAAGCAGGCCCACAGACCAGTCAGAGCAACATCATCAAATCACTTCAGAAGTATTTTGTGTATTGACTGGAGGACCAGAGAGAGTACAGGCTCCTCAACAGACAATACACAGCCCAAGATGGGCTCAGGGGGTGGCAGCTTACCCTAGGAAAGTTGTGTTTCAGTATTCCATAAAGTAGTTCAATAATTACTGCATTTTGTCTCCATCTCCGAGGCCACAAATACAAAGCCTTTGCTCCACTGAAACTTGGTGTGATCCAGATGTGATGCAAGCTAAGCTAGTGCTGACTTCTACTCTGTATTCATAAAGGCAAACAGAAGGCAAGAGCTATTTTTGGACACTGACTTACAACTGTCTTGTAAGAAAGGGCTTTCTTCTGGGGATCCTTTGAAAGAGCCATTGGAAGGGTCTTTCAGGAGTCCAAAGATAAGTAGTTAAGTACAATATAAAAGAAAATAGAAGCTAGCTTTGGATTTATCCAAAAGCCTGAAGTGCACAAAGCTGTAAGAGCAGTTGCAGCATTCAGACATGCAAGAGCAGACCCAGGAGGCATCCCTAGCTAGGCTGCACAGTGCAGAACTGCATGGAACAGAGTCCAGCCTCGCAGGGCTCTGTGGCAACCTCCCAGCCCTGCTGGCGTTGCTGGGGTCCTTGCACCTCAGCACCCTTACAGGCCTCTTCAGCTGGATGCCTCACTGAGGGTCTCCAGCCTGGATCTGAACAGTCACGAGTGGCCTCACTGGCTTAACTACTGCTGTCTGAGATGCCTCCAACCTTCAGAGTCACTGCTCTTTGTAGAAGGCATGAGCAGAGGCCGAGCCTATCTGTCCTGAGGAACGTGGAGCATTCCTGATACTGACTGCTCATCCCCACGCTGCTCTGCCTTCCTCTGAGCATGGCTCCACTGCCTCTCCTGGCTGAAACACCAGCTGGGGCCACCCCACTGGCTCTCCCAGTAATTAAGTTAGAAAACTAAGTAACTATTACTTAATAGTTAAGTAACTATTACTTAATAGTTACTTAATGTGGACTTCAAAGAGCTTCTGGTGCAGCCTGGAGTTCATAGGATCTTTAAATTGCTGACCCCTCCTGCTCTTTCCTGTGGACCCCAGTGACTCATGACTGAGTGCCACACAGCTGGGCCCAGTGGACCCCCACAGAAATGACAGTCAGACCAGATGGACCACAGAGAACATATTGTTGTTTCAGGAAAAAAAGGTGGGTCCTGCCTCCTGTTACTTATATCAGATAAGAAAACCTTGAGAAGATGAGTTTAGAGCCTAAAGCCACTGTATGATGGCCAAACTCTGAATTTTCAGATTATTCTCTGCTGTGTGCCAGGTGTAAGTTCCCAGCCACCAGGGATCTCAATATACAGCACAGTGGAGGCATCCTGTGTTGGACAACATCCACTTCAACCACAAACAGCTTTTGCCACTGGGTTTCTGGAGGAAGGAAGGCTCTTCCTCACACCTCCTGGGGGGCATAGGCAAGTTCCAGGCAGCTGCCTGCCCACTCCACCCTGTTGCAGCCAAGTGCTCCATCTCCCAGGCTGCAGAGGAGCTCAGAGCATGGACAGCACCTCCCAAGCTTCCCTTGGCACCTGCCCCATGGCCACCATGTGCTGCTCTGTGGGAGGAGGGTGGTCCATTATGATGAGCAGCCCCCCCCAAATGGCTTGCACAGCATGGGCTGCTCCAGTGTTCCAGCAGGTGGCTTTGCCCATGGCAGTATGGTGGTTGCTCATCTCCAGAGCAGGGCAGTTCACCCCCACGTGCTGGTCTCTGCTGACACAGTTGCAGAGGCAGCAGGCAAGAGCCCTGCATGTGCCGTGTGGTGCAAAGCTTTACACTGCCCAGAGATCCTGCCTGGGCCCTGCAGACAGAAATGGCTTTTCCAAGGAAAAACAGGACAGGAAAGACCCAGTAATCCTCCGAAAGAAACACCAGCACATTCCTCCAGACAAACAGTTACGTGACGAGCGGCAGAAACGGCTCCCCAAACCGCTGGAGAACAAGTAGACAAGTACCATGTGTGGAAATTTCAGCTTCAGTTCTGCAGTGCAGGCTGTAATCATGTAGGAGGCGTAAGCCAGCCCTGCCAAGAATTTGGGGCTCTGCTTCAGAGAGACACATGCGCTGTGCTGGTGCACGTCGTGCCCTCTGCCAGACCTGTACCTCAGCAGGGGACTGTGCTCCACATGCGCCCCTGGCCCCGCTGCAGGGCACTGGCATGCTCACCACATGCTGCAGCTCCCCGCACCAAACAGAGCACGAGGAGGAGGCTTGGGGGCACCACTCCCTCCCACTGGACTTGGAGTGGCCATCATACAGGAGCTGTGTTACTGTGCAGACAGATACTCATAGGGTCTGGCACAAATTCAAGAGGTGCTGAGGTTCACTGGGGTGTGCTGGTGCAAGCCACTGCCTGCAATAGGTTCCCTTGGGAATAGCCTGATGGCATGTCAGGGCAGGGGGCGTGTTGGCATTGAGCTGGCATGGGAAGCAGTCAGAGCTCTGAGATGTCCCACTCCAGAGCCTGTACATGTAGCTGAGTGTGGTGGGCTGGCAGGTGCAGGGACCTCCAAAGCTCGTGCCAAAGGCAGTTCCAACAGCATGGAGAACAAGACAGAAGGTGACATTTTGCTGCTATATAAAACTCAGTCATCAGGAAGGGTGTGGTGGAGTTAAAGAAAGTCTTGAGTGTAGTGACGAAAATGAAGAGGGGATGAAGCAGCTGCCATATGAGCAGATACACGCAAGGAGACTGTGGAAAGAAGACAGACAGGAGACACTGAGTCTTAAAGACTGATGGAGGTGATGGTTAAGCTGAATGCAGCACTGTTATTCCCCACCCTCCACCCCTCAAAACACACGGACACCATCCCTGGGGCTGCTCTGTTGGGCATGTGGGTGGCAAAAGGAGGTGACCCCTGGCCCCAGCACTGCCACAGGGGCTTTCTGGCAAGCCTGGTCTCTGAAGGTGGGGCTGTTAAATCAGCTGGGGAAGTATGTCTGTTTACAGCAAGGAGAAATGCAAGGCATGAAATGACTGACAGGCGTGAAAATTGTTCACAATAGGAGTTTGGATGAGTGTATGGGTGATGCTGCACACACACATCCCACACGCATATGGGCACAGCCTGTCTTCCCAAACCTCATTAAGTACCAGCTCTGCTCTCCGTAACTACTAAAAAACTCTTTATGCATCAAAGCTTTGAGTCCAACAGAGAGAAGCATCACTACAAGCTCAGTGGGGAGGGAATATACATAACACAAGGAATGGGGCACAGGAGTGTGGCTGTAAACAACCCGTGAGACAGCTCAGGCTGGACAAGAGGAAGGTCCCTGGCTGTCAGCACATCCGTCAGTGTCTGGGGTCTTCACACTTCTGAAAAGGGTGATGCTTCTTGAGTTAGTGGGAGCAAGGACTGGAGTCCAGCCCAGGTGTCCACAAAAGCTGGTGAAAACAGTGGTCTACCCTGCAAAACATCTTGGCCTGTTCTCAGAAAGATTCCACGAGCTGCCTTGCAATCCCACATGAAGGTTCCTATGCTCTCTGAAAATGTAAATCTGACACCTCTTGCCTATGATTCTAGAGTCATTTGAGCTGGCTTTTGACATCAGCATCCTGGTGCTCCATATATGACAGCAGAGATGTAAAACTTATCAAGCATCAGGTCTTAAGCAGTGGCATCTCAGGCAAAAAGCCACTGCTTTCTTCTTTGGAAAGAAAGTCTGACAAAAGTTTTCTCCCACTCACCCCAGTACTTTCTGAAGAAAAAATGAGTATCCAAATAAACATCCTGCTCAGAAATGATCTCTGCAGCAATACATGAAAAAACAGTGGATATGAACAGAACATGCAAAGACCTCAGTACTTCAACAACTGAGCTAATCTTCTAGAAAAATGTCACCAACTTTCCTCCAGAACATGGACTATAGCTCTCCATGTCTCATCTCTTTCTGAAATGCCAGTCCAGAAAACTTGTCATCATTTTATTTTCGAGAAAGCAGAGGGAAGGGAAATAAGTCCCTGGAAAGGGATCTTAGGGGTTGAGACAGGCACTGTGCTGGGGCTGGAAGGGACCTTGGTGGTCGAAGTGGGCACTGTGATGGGCTGAGATCAGCCAGGTTGGGTTCAGTTGCTTTAAGAATATTTCTGTGTGCACATTTTTTTTCTGTTCTATATCTTACATGGAAGACCTGAGATAAGTGCAGTGATGGAAAGCAGCACCAAAGGCAGGCAAGTAGACAGACAAGACAGAGGCTCTTTTTTCTTTCATGAGCTCTCATCCCTTGTGGCAGGTTTATAACAGTTGACTCCAGAGGTGCTGGACATGCAGAGAGATAGAAAGTCATCACACTTCTGGGAACCAGCAGGGCATGAGAACATTCACGGAGGATGGGGCCCAAAGTGCCACCTTTCCTGAGTCCTGAATCTCTGGGGTGAATGACTCAGTTTAGATTAAAGGAATCAACAAACCCAAGTACAAGGCATTCTCCGGTGGTAAAATGGCATCAACTCCTCCTGCACTGCCAACAGCAGGCTTGTGGGAATTTAAAGGAGAAGAAAACAGAAAGTGAGTGCTTGGGAAATACAGAGGGCCCATTACTGGGCAACATTCTGCGTCCAGGAGGGTACATGGTCAAGAGGAGCTTTTTTGGTTTCGAAGACACACTCTTGTTTTGATAGCTCAGTTACTTCTTTTTTCCAATAACTACGAAGGAAAAAGAAACTGTCTGCTCAGAGATTATCTCTGCAGAGATATGTGGGAAGCAAAGCAGAGCTGTAAAATATCTACAGTTAGGGATCATAATCTGGAAGAAGAAAACAGGAAACATGAAACCAGTGGAAGCCCAAAGATAAATAATCGTCCAGCGAAGGAGAGTTTGAGACAGGGAGATATTTCCTGCTAAAGAAAGGAGGTTTTCTGGAAGTGACACCTCACTGCACACATCAGGAGAAGGCTTTCCATCCAAGAATGAAGCAAAAAACACTATTGCCTAACTTGGGGAAAAGGAGTAAGAGGACAGGGAGAGCAATTCAGCTCTGCAGATGACACCCTGCTGCTTGTGATTTGGAGAGCAGGCCCACGATGGAGAGATCACAGGTGGTGCTCAGGTCCTAGTTATTTCATTCTGGAGTGTGCTGTGGTCAGTAAGGGGCTGCTCCTTCTCGTCTCTTCTCTGAGCTGGTGGGGTGGGTGACAGGACTGCAACAGGGCTGGCTGCTGGGCGAAGTCAAAGAGGAACCATTCAAGGGTGCAGCACAGCCACCAAACTGGTCTGACCATACAAATCCCAGGAACCAGGAACAGGTGGAGATGTATGGAGGAATAAGCACCAAAGGGAATTGAAGCCACCTTCCAAACTGAGGCAGTGATTCCCCACCCAGCTGGGCTGCACCCTATGATGTGTCCTTCTGGACTGGCTTCTTTGATGGCCATGGGAACTTCCCCATTGCTCAGCTGTTTCTGCACAGATGCACCCAAGCATTTCCTAGCTTTATGGCTCATGCCATTGCTACCTGCCTGGTCTCAGAAACAGGTATTTCGGGAATGACTGCATGCACTTTCTCTCATTTAACCTCGTCTCTATGCATAGCATGTACCCTGCCTTACTGGAGCCCCAGAAGGCTGGCACCACTCTGTGCCTACTGATGCCAAAGACAGAATGGGGAGAGGCTGGAAGAAGTCCACACCCCACTGCACTCTGAGGCAAAAATCCTATTGGTTTCAAAGGAGTGAGAGGCTCACTTGCTGTTTTTCAGGCTGCACTTTGTCAGAGATCCACTTGGGAGCTTTATCAAAACAATGTCCAAGTGAGCTGCCATGACCCAGGGGATTGGAATGTGTCCCTGGGAAAGCCTGCCCAGCACCACGGGCATGGCACAGCCTTCCCTGCTACAGGCTGAGCCTGCCATTCTTCTGCCTCTGATCGAACATGAACACAGCCCCTAGACAAGCCGTCCATTCCAATTGCAATCATGCACTGTGCATTCATTCCCCCCTTCTCCCATCTGCCTCTTGCTGAAAATGTACCAGCCTTGCATGTGGCTTGCACATACCAGGGGCTGGATCCAGCTGTAAAGGGACTGGGGCGACAGCACAGATTTATGGCCCTACATGGTCCCTGTCTTGTACTGCCAAGGGTGGGGGTCTTCTGACCCCTCAGACATTGCAAACATTCTTACCAGCAGGCTGTGACTCTTCCAGCAGTCCTGCTCCACGTGGAATTGGGTCTACAACTCCAGGAGAAAAGAGCAGCCCTTATAATGAGTCTTCTTTTGGGGTATCTGCTTGATAGGCTACCTCTCAGACCCCTGACAAAACCCAACAAGCTGGACGACTAATCATGTCAGCTCCAGCTGGCACCAAAAATCACCCCCACTGAAGCTTCTCCTTCCTCGGCATCTGGGTTCATAAACTGTTTGCTCCTTGCCTCCGAGCCCAGCTGCTGCCTCCCTGCCCACCCCCAGAAGACTTGCCCGGGTTTGTGCCTGCATCTGTGTTCATACGCATTAATGTCCCTGCAGGGTTACATGCAAACCACTGGGGAGATAGAGCTGAGGAGGGTTCCCCCATCAAGCTTCTTCTGGAGGATTTAGAGCGAAAGATGTTTGTCCTCCCAATGTGTTTTGCTTTGGTGTCTTTTCAGTCTTTTTTTTTTTTTTTTTTTAACTTGAGAATGTTATTTTAACCTCGTTACATTATATAATACTAGAATAATAATGAATAATAGTAACAAGCTCTTAAGACTATTTGTTCAGTGTTTCCCTGGGGTTTGATGCAGCCTTGCTTTCTGATCCTCATTCTCCCTGTCAGTCTTTTCCAGCATGGTGGAGAGCCTGCCGTCTCTCTGCTCCTCTTGCAGAAGATGCAGAAGGACCTCCTACAGCTGCAGGGCAGCGACTCACATGCAAACTACATGATATCAGCACGGTCAGAGGTACTGAACAATCAGGTGAAGCCAGAGGAAACAATGATGGTGTCTTCTCTGGTTTGGTCTGCAGTAAAGGCCAAGAAACAACCAAGAGGAGTCTTCCATGTCCAACTGCTGCCCTTGCTCATGGCAGCGGGTCTGCAAAGTGTCCCTGCTTCCTGTGTGTCCTGTGCTTTTGTGCCCAGGGTCTGAACCCCTGGGAGGTGGCAGATGAGCACCTCAAACCCCCAGGCCATCAGCTGCACCAGGCTGTCTGTGAGGGAGCTCTGAACATCTGCACTAGCTCTCACCCTCCCCAGCCGGTACTGATGCCCTGGCATCCATGGCAGGGAAGGACTCCTCTTTAGAGCATTCCATCTTTCCTGTTGTTTCTCTGGGTTGTTTGGATAGATTGGCAGCACCCTTGGCTGTTTGAGGGGGTCAAGGCTTCTTTTTGCCAGCAACAGGGAAGAAACAGATTGAATTCCTGATTCTCCTGGCTTCCCTGTCCAATGTGGCACCTGGTGTTAAGGCAGACATCTGATGTCACATAGAGGGAAAACTTCCTTGGTTTCTCAGGCTTGCTCAGCCTTTGTTCATAACTGAACTTACAAATTTTGGCATGAAATCCTAACCAGTAATGGGAAAGTTGTGAAAAACTCAACCCTGAATGCTGTCAGGTTTGAAGGCCAAGATTTCTTCCCACCCACGGATTTGACACCCCAGGCCTCACACATTCTTTACTCCTGCGAGATGATGTCCCTCCAGCCCTGCCTATGTTCTGGCCAACCTGCTAGTGGTTCCCATCCATCCTCTCCTTGTTTGATGCTGACCCAGTATGCAGCTCTCATCTCTTGGCAATCTCTTTGTGGAAGCTGAGACTTAAAGCAACCCGAGAGTGCAAAGAGGTCTTGTGGGGCTGCAGCAGGCTTTCAAGCTGCTGGATCCTTTCTATTACCTACACCCCAAGGTGACATCTTCACGCTGAAAGCAGCAACCACTGATCAACTACTGCTGAAGTAGTTGCAGGTTGGGAAGCTGAGACACAGAAAGCTCAGTCTCTTACAAACAGCAGGACCTGAAAATCCGCATAAAAGAGTTTATAAAGAATTGGGCCCTGAGCTCCGCCCCATTAATGTTTATTTTTAACAAATGTTGGAATATTGTTCCAAAGGACTGGAAAAGGCCAACAGTGTACAAATATTTACAGAGCTTAGAATAAACTATCAGCCTCTTAGCTTGACTTCAGTCCCAGACAAAACTGTGGCAAGCTGATATAAGAATACTCAGGGAGAATTAAAAGCTGTTTCTGCTATTAGAGCCTGAATTCAATATCAAATTTTGTGGAGTTTGGTCTGGAAAGGTAACAACTGATATGCTGTCCTAAAACTCAGGTATATTTTGTGCTTAAGAGTCTCCTTGTTACAAAAAAAAAAAAAAAAAAAAAAAAAAAAAAGTATTTCTTCTATCAAATGGATTTAAATCTGCCCAACAGTCAGATCCTGAATTGCATCTCTAATTAGGGTTCCATCATCTGATGATAATGCAGGAGTTTTCAGTGAGGCTAATTCATAGTCATGCTCTGAACTGTGCACAACACAAACTCTTTAGCAGTGGTCTGGAACAAAATATTTGCTGTTGTGGTTTTCAAAGTTCAGGAAAGGTGTTGTATTAGAAAAACATGAGTTTAGTGTATGCAGCACTGGAACTGTGTGGCAATTTAGGTTGCGATAGCTAGGCATGCATTTTTGTCTTAATGCAGATAAATCTTATATTTTCATGAAGATGAAGATGGCATCGACAGAATAGAGGACAGTATCTTGGAAAGCTGTGACCTTGACAATGACTCAGGGTCCCTGCTGATGATATTAGCACAAATTGCCACAGTGATGCTTTGTCTACAGGTGAGAATGTAATTCTGCGTGCAGAATTGCACTGACTGGGAGAAGTGTCAAAGCTATCTATTAATAACATTGCTAAGACTTTACTGTAAGAGTCTTCCCATTTTTAGCTTCATTGGTTTAAGATATTAAAAAACAAAAGAAAAAAAAAGTTCAGGAAAGAGCTACAGAGAAGACCTTGCATTTAAGGGGCATGTTTTAGTGAGAGATTAATATAGGTCTATTAATTTGATTTATCCAAGAAAAGATGATCAAGTGACTGAACAAAATTTATGTTTATACCTATATACATGTATATATTGAAGTCTGTATACAGTAAAGTAGAATCTTTGATTTGGTGGAAAAAATAGGGAACAAGTTTTTACCGGTTGTTGGTGGAAGTGAGCAGTGCCAGCTATATTAGAGGTGTCCAGTCCAAGAAAATCCGCATCTTGGCTTAAGGATATACTGGTTGCTTCTTCTCCATGGAGTCTGTGGCAGGAGCCCACTTTCTGCCAAACCAGTGCTGCAGAGCCACACGAGGATGTTGCTAGGCATGGTGTCCGCCCTGTGCTTACCCCTGACTTGTGCAGCCAAGTTCTGAAAAGTGAATGCTTGGTGTATGCCTGTTCCCTGGAATCATGCTACGACTCTGGAAACCATCTGCAGGATTCATAACCCTGATGCATTAGACCCCGGCAGTGATGGTTGTTGCCATTGCAAAACAGGGCTTGGAGAGGACTGAATCTGCAGGCTATTGTAAGTACTGGCTGCACCGAGTCCAGGTATGTGACAGAGTATTAAATTAAGGCTGTGAATTCATCTTATGCTGCAATATAAGGCAGCAAACGACTTCATTGGCACGAGAGACATGTAAAAGAAAATTTCATCTCAGCTAACAAAAAACATTTCTTCCATGCCAACAGCTGCTTACAGGTTGTACCCAAGCATGTAAACCAAACTAACACAGCTTGTCAAGAATAATAGGGGTCCAGCCCTCCTGCCGCAACTTGACACATTTCAAGTGCTATGGCAACTCAGAGGGTGGAAAAGCAGCTGGATCTCCCCATCTGCGCATTCCTAGAGAACGACAGCAGATGGCATTGCACGGAGGAGTCTGTGTGGTACCCTGGCAGACCAGGACACTTCTGATCTCTGGCTGGCCAGAAACAGAGGATTGTCAGTGATTTTGGAGGCCCCTTTACATGTCAGTGGTTCTGCTGAATAAATGCTTTGGGACTTCAGTTATCTTGTCCTCAAATGCCAGAATGATTGCTGGTATGTTTTCAGTTTTGAGCATGCAAAATAAATGCTTCCAAACTAGATCTGTACTTGAGATAAGTATGCAGGATCTGACTATCTTTCTATCAGGCTTCCATGGGGTGATGCACAGGAGCTTATTAGATACCAGGCTCCATGAGGGGCAGCTCACAATGGGGGTGTGCTGCACTCCCAACACTTCAGCAGGTCCACATGCCAAACTTGTGACAGACAGACCTCACCATGACTTTTCCAGCTTCTTATGCACAACAGCAACAGATGACGGGATACAAAATGAACTCAGTCCTTTTGCTTGGTGGCCAGAGCATATGGTAGGAATCTTCTAGAGTCCGACACATAAGGCATTTGGACTCTGAATCCTATTTTCTTCTCACTCTTTTGAGCACCAGGGATTATAGGCTTAGGCAAGTCAGCTGGGAATAACAGAGCTGTGTCCAAGGGCGTGAGTAGAAAATGGGGAGGAAAATCTCTCCAAAACCTATTCCTCAACTCCAAAGAAAACATGCAGCAGCAGCATATAGCATCAGTTAAGTCTCCTGCCACTGTTTTGGAGACTGCTGTTTACATTAATGTACTAGCTCACATAACAGAATGTATAGCTCTTGACTCCACTCCTAAGGACAGGAACTGCATACAGCCGTGCCATATTACCCAGAAGGAAGTGTTCAAAAGAAAATGGTCCTTGAGCAGCCCTGCAAATGCAGCTGCACCTGGCAGAGCTCATGCTCTCAGCTCTTCAGTGAGACAGCAAGCACACCCAGACTGGCCCTGTTTAAAGGCACCAGCTGTCCACAGAGAGCAGGACATCTCCTTCTGTGGCACTGGCATTCCTCAAGTTATTCACTTCCACCTCCACAGGCGAAGCCCCCAGACAAAGCCTGAGCCAGCATCATGCCAGACTGTCATGCACCCTGCCATTCCTGAGGTGCATCATTCTGAGGGCAAGGGCATGGCCAAGGACATTTCCAAGGGGAAGGGGATGAAGTGCAGAAGCAAGTAACCATCTCTGAAGGCTCCTTTATTATCACAGTGAAGTTTTCTTTACACAGCTAACAATTATTACAATCTATACAATCAAAAGATTTACAAGATCTCTCTCCCAGCTGCACTTAATTACCCCTCTGCTTCCTGCGCAACCATCAGAACCACACCTCATGGCAGTGAGCACCAAGGATGCCTGACCCAACCATATGCTGGTCCATCAGGTGCTACACCAGGAGAAGCAGCAGCAAGCATCACCAGCCAGAACAGATGCATCTTTACCCAGGCTCACAACTACAATTCTACTACTAACAAGTACCCCAGCTCTCTCCAGAAACTGCCATCTGGGTTCAGAGCCCCAAAGCATCTAGAGTTGCATCAAGCAACTATTTCTACTGGAGGATCTCCTAGTTTCTTCATTTTACAGGAGGGGAACGGCTACCCAAAAACTGACATGGTCTGGTTCTCAGCAAATGCAAAATCTGCAATGTCAAGCAGGAGCACTGACGCAGGAGGCCTCAGTTGCTACAGCAGATACAGGTGACAGACTTCCCCACATAGCCAGGCTGTGGCATCAAAATGAACTGTGTGATTCAGGCGCAAGACTCTACTGGGTGTGGCAGACAACCGGTGCAGAGGAAATCCACGCAGAGGATCCCCTGAAATGAATCCAGGCCCTTGTTGATCTAATTCTGATCTTAGTGAAACTGACATAAGGCCTAAGTCTACAGTGGTGGGGATGTACCCAGGCATGGAGGCACCATACATCAGCTGCAGCAGCAGAATCACAGACCCATCTCTGCATGGCACATTTTGATCAGGAATGACAAGTTCATGAATGGAAGACAGCATACAACCTTGGCACAACTTCAATTACCTCAACCCAGATCTACCATAAAGTCAATCTGTGTGAAAGTATGCTGTGAGCTGCATATATATTTGCACCCAGCTCAAGAATCATCAAATTGCTACAGGCACTGCACATTGTCCAACTTCCATGAAGACAAGCTCCTCTGTGAGAGGTCCTTAGTCTGTCTAACCACCCATATCCTGGGCCCTTCAGCACTTCCCAGGACCACGTGCTACATCCAAGCACATTTTCCTATGAAAAACATGCTGCCATAAACTGCCCCCTGGTCTCTCTGCTCCTTGACCCCTTTAAAGCCCACTGGCCTGCAGAGTCGTCTTTGCTGTCTCACCAGACAGGAAGAGCTGGGAAGGACGTTCAGGGCAGAGACAAAAGCAGATGTGCAGTGAGCAGGACCAGGGGCTGAGACTGAACTGTGGTCATTCTTATATAACCTGGGAAAGTGATACCTGCATAAGGTGGCTTCATTTTGAATGAAGATTAGATCCAGGACTTCTTAGCATGCTTAAGGTTTGGATTAGGGATCCTATGGGTATCACAACACTTTGGCTGTGGACACTAAGAGGAATAAAGATTACATCTACCACCATCCTCATCTCACCTATGGACCCCATATTGATTTACAGTCCAGTTCCTTCCCATCAGCCTTTTGCGTTCTATTCCTTCACCTTCTCTGCTGCTACCCCATAGCTCTGGGATAGTAGTTCACTGTTCTCTCAAAAATCCACCTTAGTTGCCACCCCTTGTCTGCTGTCCCTGGCCAAGATGCCTCCAGACCAGACCCTCTTGTCTCCCTGGCCTTAAGATCTCTTTTGTGCTCCCACTGTCCCTTTACCAAGATGAAAAAAGTCAAAAATTTTAGCTCAAGATGGAATAAAATGTCATTAGAGGTTTCTTAAAGTATCATCTCTCACTGGAAAAGGATGACTTTTCTAACTAGAAAAGGTATGTAAGGGCCTCATGGTGTTTGAGTCAAGTTGGCCTACAGCCAAGGACTTTCACCATGCATCAGCCCAACTCACAGGAAAAGGTTTATGGAGCATCACGGGTGATGTAGTCTGGCCAAAACAAGATGATGGAGGTTTCCAAAACTACAAGACCAGTGAGTCACCCCTGTGGCATCCCTGGGTTGAACTGCCTGGCTTTTCGCCAGCTTTCCACTGAAGTATTGTAGGCTGTGACTTTTCACTAGAAAGTAAACATTTTTTCTAGAGAAAAAAGCCTTATTTATGAGGAGTCTTGTCCGAGCATTGCTGTAGCCCCTGGGCTGGGCACGGGGGATGACCTTGGGTAACCTGGGCTGTGCATCCCTGTTTCCCTTGGCTTCAGGAGAGAGGGCTGTGTGTTCACTATGATGCTTCCATGTCTGCCTTGCCTTCCCACAGGGCACTTTTACATAGCTGAAGGTGTGAGTACTTCTAGATGCAGCTTTTCACAATGGCAAAGATGCCGGGGGACTTCCCTTTGCCCTCCCTGGGAGCTGCTTGAAATCCAGGCACTGCCCATTAGTGATGTGCTATGTTATCAGGCAAGGCTAATTGCTGACATCATTTCCCATTCATAAGTATTCAGCTTTGCAGAAAACCAGGAAAGCTCTTACCCACCGTGCTAATTCCTTTGATGATAAAGTCTGGATGTACCATATCAGTCCTCAACCTGCCTACGCCAGGAAGCCTTTATTTAGCATCAACATTTATCATTGCTAAACGTATAAATAATACCATTAGCCACTTTGAGCAGTGATAAAATTAGCACTGTAAACAGAGAAAGTAAGTGACCTTAGTGGAGAACCATTGTTGATTTTGACCCAACACCTACCAGTATGATTAGTCACAGCAGAACTGCTCAGGGAAAGGGGCCATTGGGGCTTGTTTGGAAATTAGAGACTTGCACTGTTTATTTTATGAAACAGATCTAATTCCTGCTGACTTTCTCTATAAGCACCGGGTCATGGCCCCACCTCCGCTCCTCCGGACTCCCTGGGGCTCATCAGCTGGGAGCCTGAAGATTCATGTGAGCAATGTTTCTGAAAGCTGGACTGTCTCCCATACTGGCGGAGGGGATGTCCATCATGCCCATCCTGCCCATCCTTCCTGTCCTGCCCATCCTGCTCCTGTCCTGACTGTTCTGCCATTTCTGCCTATTCTGCTGCCCATCCTGCCTGTCCTGCCCGTCCCGCCCAGGCAGCAGGGGCAGGAGGTGCCGCACAAGCATGGGGATCTGCTGCCATATGGAATTTAGGCACTTCCAGTGGCACTTTAGGCACTTTTCCACCCTGATGAGATATACATGGCTGCCCCCTCTTTCTTTCCACCCAGACAGGCTCTCACCTGAGCTTCTACCCTGCAAAGTATCAACATTTACCACATATTTCAGGAGAAACATATTTCAGGAGAAACCTGAAAACATCTTGGTAGACTCTTGTCTCAGTGAGGGTGCAGTTCCTGGCTATGCAGATTGTCATGCAAGAGAGAGCGCTCAGGGAAGTTGGGTCTGCTGAGAGGTTGGACTAGTAAAGACTGCAGTATGGACAGCTATTCCATCTGAAAACACTGCCATAACAGCAGTGAAGGTGGATATACAAGTCAGAGTATATTAATCACGGGCTTACAGTTTGCTTGTGCAAAGGCTAAGCTTTTAAACAACAAAATAAACAGGGAATTCCCAAGGCTTCACCTGGGCTAGAGTAATTGTGTTGCTTTGAAAAGGTTGCCTAAGTGTGTCTGTGATAAGTCAGGATGAAATATTTTAAATCCTGCAATTTGTTTATTTACTTATTTTGAGACAGACTCTTAAAGGTGGCTGAGTGTCCCATCTCCAGAAGAGTCCCAAAAGACCTACGGTCCCATGCACTAGCAAGATTTTTGGATCCAAGAACCTTCTGAGCATTAAGGTCCTGGAGATAAATGGTTCTTAGTTGCAGTCAGATGCTGAAGCCCATGCAAAGGGTTGACTGTCCCTGGACAAGCTATTCATAGAAGCAAAGCTGGTTGGAAGGACCTCAGGAGGTCGTCTAGTCCAAATTCCCCATTGAGTTGGCAGAGATAAAGCTAGTCAGAAGATAGCTGATTTGGGCAGTTCAGAGCTAAACAAGAGTGATGTCTTTCCAAAAAGTTGTCACAGTTCTGTTACTTTATTTACCATAATTTAATCAAGCTGATCATTAGGTTAATTTGATGATCTGATGTAGAATAAGATGTGCTGGAACAAGTCACCCAGGGCTGTGGGAGGAGTTCCCACCATTGCCAACTCAAAAATCAATACAAAACAATTGCCAAAAATACGTGCTCTATGAGCACTCACTTGGGGAAACACTCTGGCCTGCTCCATGCAGGAAGACAAGCCAGATGATGTTCCTTCTTGGCCTAACCAGCAGTGGCTCTCTGAGTCCCTTTTCTAACCATCCCTCTGGTTTTATTTACCTTGTTCAGTTCATAAGATACGTTAAGCAGAAACTGGTGAGGTTTGATGGTTCACTGCCCTGTTATTAGGATTTAGAGATATCCCACAGTCGGTAAAGGAGTGATCTTGCAAACTTCATCCATGGTCTTAATATTGTCCTACTACCTTGGGAAAGGAACATGTCTGGGTTTGAAGGTGAACTAGTGAAGAAATTTTCATGCCAAGAGCAAGGTGGGTCCCCAGAGCTCAGGGGCAGGGTATGCAGACCTTGTCCAGTTCCCTAAGGACAGTACTGGGAATAACTTGTGAGAAACGAGGGGGAAAATACCCTGACACAGAGCTGCTTCTGAAGCCATTCTCCTCCTGCCCTTCCCTCTGGCAGTGCCTTTTGACAGGAGCTGCCCCACTTCCTCAAGCCTGTTTGTTCCCATTCCAGAAGAAAGTGGCTATCCCTTCACCTCACCCAGCATCCAAGCAGATCTTCCTATCTCTCATCCTGGATCTTGCTAATGTGTTTGCCTTCCTCCTTCTGGCTGCAGAGCGGCGTTGAGGACGATTTGTGTCCTAATTGCAAGCACATGCTGGCCAGTGCTGCTCACAGCCTCATGGTCAGAGCTGTCTCAGGAAATGTAAGTGAGCTCTGACGCGTGTCTTTGCCACGTTAGTTTTCCTGTTGTGCTGCTGATTGGCGTGTTCGACCCAAACTAAACAATACCTATGCCATGCACTCCAGAGTGCTTTCCTGCTTGCAACTGCCAGGTGCTGGCAGGCACAGCAGGCAGGGAGGCTGCAGAGCCTCAGCAGAGCTGGCAGAGGGGCAGGTCCCAGCCTGCTTGCAGTGAGCAGCAATATCCTCACGAGGGAGAGCAAACCGCTTTCTCACTCTTTTTCACTATTTCCCAGTTGTTCCCTGCCTGGGTTCCCATCACAGTCACTCTCAGCTCTCATGTTCTCCATCTCTCCAGGGCCTTCCCTGGGTTTGGATCCCCTTTTGAAGCCTGACAAGCCAGGATGAACATTCACACCATCCCATGCTGGACACAGCCTCCCACATTCAGTGCCACCAAGATTTCCTTTTCTTCTTTTCGCCAGCTGCTCTTCACAAATGCAGTGACATTGTGTTTCACCTCCACATGCAGGCCACAGAACTGGGCTCTGACACCATCACACCCGGTGACCTGCCAGGCTGAGTCAGGCTAGCAAAAGGGGGTAAGAAGAGTAAGTCAGGCTAGCAAAAGGTTTTCAAGCCCCTCTCGCTTGAAAATGTGTGGGGGGGAGTTGGATGCACACACAATGTGAAATATGGAGAGGAAACAGAAAGAGGAAAGTGTGTACTAGTATAGCTACTGGATGGACACCCTGGGGATGGGAGGCAGCAGAAGAGAGGCTCCAGGCTCCCATCACCAAAATGCAAGGCTGACATGAAGATGGTGCCACCATGCAGCAGGAGAGACTTAGCCACAGAGGGTTCTTGTGGCACTCATAACAGTGCTGGGGCTGACAAGAGACTCCAGCATTGGAGTGATGAGGGTTGATGCACCCAGAGGCTGTAGGGCACAAGAACAGATGCTGTTTATGAGGAACAGCTACATCCCCTGCCTCCCAGTGGCAGCAGTTCAGCTTTCTGACTTGACTCCCTTTGAATTTGCTTCACCTCGTCTCTGCTAAGCCACACTTCATGCCTTTCAGCACCTCGATGGAGATCAGCACACTGTTCCTGCCAGTGCCCGCAGGCCCTGCCTGCAGTGGGGCTCTGCTGTCGGTGTGCAGTGCGGGCATACACGTCCCACCATGGTCTCATCCACCCATGGCGGGACTGCGGCCGCCCACCCGTGCACCCCAAGACACTGCTCAGCTGTGCCTTTGCAGCCACTGCTGGCCTGATGGGAATCTCGCACAGCTGCCAGTTGCATTCCAGCTCGTTATGTTTTAATTTAGTCAATCCATAGGCTGCCTATTGTGAGGATATCAGCACTGAGAAGTAAAATCCAAATCCAGAACATTGCAGAAGAACCAAACTGCCAAAATGTGGAGACAGGGAGACAAAGTAAATCTGTCATGAGGCAGTCCTGACAGACCTCCCACCCCGAGAGAAGCCAGTTCCCAATTAGCGCAAAGAACTTGGGCAAAGAGGAGGAACACATTCAAAAACAAATGAAAGGGACCAAAAATGGTCAAGAAAAGGCCAGTGGAAATACTCAGGTCAGCGCTGTGCCACGTTGCACAGGGGGCGTCTCCCTGGCACTGACCTGCCCCCAGCCGTTCCCTGCGCATCCTCCAGCAACCCCAGTGGCGAGGGGATGTCCGAGAACTACCCGGGATGCTGCTCTGGGCAATGAGCTGAGGGTGAGGGGAGCAGGCAGGGTGCTGGGTATGGGAAGTGTTGGGGAAATCATGGGAGGCCCTAGAGGTGGTGAGCCCAGGGACCAGCACAGCTCTTGGGAGAGACGTGGGGTTTCTGGGAGGAACGAACAGGCAAAGCATGGTGAGGAGCCAAAGCCCCCTCCCAGCACAGCTTTGATATCCCTGTACTCAGATAGAGCTGCATTATGTCCCCAAGGGGTTCCAAATACACAGCCAGGAAGCAACAAGCTAGCAGCTGGCAGAGAAACCACCACCTCGTTGCTGGTGCAGTGGCTATGGTGCCCCTGAGCCTCCAGATCCAGTGTCAGGTCTGAGCCAGTGGCCATGGATGTCATGTGGGTGGGCACTGGGATGCTCCAACACTGCCTGCTGCCTGACAGTGCCCACAGAGGAAGCAGAGAGACATGGACAGTGGGGAGGGAGAGGGGAAGAAAAAGCTATGCTAAAGGTACAAATCATCTGGGCTGCATGGCTATTACACCGTATTCCAGCTAAGCATCTGCTTGAGGAATTGGAGGCCAGAAGGGATGTTGGATCTGACCTCCTGCATAGCAGAGCCCTCCTCAGCGACTCCTCCTCTTGCCAGGCTCGTGCTCAGAAAGCACATTAAGAGACATTTCCCGTAAGAGGGCTTCTCAGCCCCACACCCGACCTCATCCAGCACTGCGGCTTGCACTGATCTTCCTGTGATAAAATAGTTTCCAACTTGCTTTGAAGCCCAAGTTCAGCCCATGTTTGCTGGCTGCCTCGGCTGGGATACTTGGGATGCTGTCTAGGGAAGGAGCAGACATTGCAGACCCCGGTGGGTGGTAAGGGGTGGATTTCATCTCAGAGGACCTGTGACCTCCTCATCAACACTGAGCCCAGCACTGACTCCTAGCTCATCAGTTAGGTTTGTTCAAACTCTAAATCAGTCCTTGGGTTTGAGCACATTGGAGGGGCTGAACAAGAACGGGAGAAAGATGGGGTCACCAGCTGCCATCAGATAAGCCACTGAACCACGCAACCTGCTCCCACTCTTCCCCATCCCTGCATCCCCCCCGGCAGGCAAATTCCTTCCCTTGCTCCCACTGCCCTCCCTCTCCCTGGGTACCCTTTGGCTTTCCTCAGCTCCCTGCAGCCCTCTCTGTTCTTGACTAACCTAAACAACTCTATGGCCTCTATGAATTTTTTCCCTTTACTGCTCATCCTGGTTTCCAGAGCATTGCAGACTATGCAGATCATAACAGCTATATTTAAGGTTGCCTGACAGTTTCCATGATATGACCCATTGTTCGTTTGCTTGCAGCACTGCCAAACGTTAACCCTTTGGGCTGAACAACTTGTGACAGATTCAGCAAAGAACAAGTTTAATTCCTCTAAAAAGCAAAATTAGGGGGAAACACCTGATTTTCTCCAGTTGTTGTCAAGGCTTTGCTGGGAAGCCTGTCCTTTAGAGATCTGAGAGGTGACTTGGGGAGGGCATCTCAGGGCTCTTGCATCCTTTGTGACAAATCCACCCAATTATACGAGGACCGGAAAATCCCTTTTGCTCTAGTACCTGTGATGTGGAGCCATGCCTGGCTGTCCTCTGTGACTGCAGCATGCTGGGCCTGTCCAGTTGAGCCCACCAGCAGGGAGCAGTCCCAGCCCCTGCAGCCCCCAACTGTGCCTCAGCTCCCAAGTGCCAGCGTCATGGTGCCACCTTGGCCCTGGGGCCAGTAATGGGGAGCCTGCCTCTGTCAGTGCTGCTACACTGCAGGGCTTAACTCACGCCTCCTAGTGCCTCTGCTATCAGCAATATGCTGGGCAGCCAGCAGGAGAAGGTTTTGCTGGTCATCCCATACCATACACAGGATGCCCAGCACTCTGTCTCTGCGGAGTTTGGGTGATGGAGGGAAACAAACCCTGTGGTGACCTTTTGTGCACTGCTATGAGGACAGATCTGCTGGGTTTGCTGTCTATTTTTAAAGTGAAATTGTGTTTTATTACTACATTTTTCCCATTTTCCCAACCTTTAAATGACTGCATGTTTAATATAACCACAGCTTTGCAAAACAAGCAAGGTACATAAATAACGAACCTTAAATAAAGAACCTGGAATAAAGCTGGTTCCTATAAGGAAAAAATAAAAATAAAAAAATCTTGCAACTAAAACCTACACCATGAAATACGCATGAAGTTCAACTTAAACTGCACAGGCAGTATCATGTGGCATTCTCTACATTGCACCTCCATATCTTTTTCCTTCATTTTTGTACGCAATCCCTAGCAACATCTGACAGCACTGACCCTGTCAGGAAATGAAGAAGCATCAGGACAAAGAGGGCTTTCTTTGCTTCTTGCCCCCAGGTCTGGACCTGGGGCTGTGACCTGGATGACCCAGCTCCTGCAGCTGCCTATTATGAGGGACTTTTGAAATCCCATGCAAATTATGTCCATGATCCTTCCCTGCTCACAGCTTTGGCATGCTCACAAAACATTGATACAACCTTTGCACAGGAAGTGCCGGGTGAATGGTGTCCTACCACACTACTCTTGATGTCCAGCACATCTGTTTCCTTGATCTTTATGGAATGTGGTACAAACCCTGTACAAACACCAAATCCTTGTCCCAGATGGGACTCCTGCACCTCTCCAAGTTGTCCTTTAAATCAGTGTATGGCTCTCCCACATCACTCACCCCCTGGTGAGGATGGCACTTTGTATGGCCAGCCTCCCCACCACGCATTTCTGTCACCCACATCTCCCTTATAAATCCTTGGAAAGCAAAGAACAAGCTCGCGTTCTTCCTGTCCTCTTAAAAACAACATTACACAACCCACTTCTAAAGAATGATAGTCTTTCCTATAGTCATTCTGAAACTTTAATATTTTATAATGGATAAAACGATCACAGCAAATTCCAAGGACAGCCAAGGAGCTCAAAATGATCCGATCATGTTTCCAGCCATGAGACCTTTGGAAAGAGCCCCAGAAAGAGGGGGAAACACATTAATTTTATGTTTTAATATTCAACAAACAGAGCAGACTCTCCAGAGCGGCAGTGTCCAGTTGAAAGTGTTGAGAGGTTTATTTTTGTTCAAACCTGCAATGGGGCTGAGTTTGGGACTCTCTGTTTAGCTTTTCAGCCTGTAGTTACATTGTGTAAACAGTTTATTTAACATCATTTTTGGCACTTCTTCAGTAAACCCACCATAATAATCCTACTGGCAGACCAAACAGATCACAGATTAGCAGACAAAGCTGCTGTAAAACACCAAATTACCCATCCCCTGCTTTCCTGTTTTTGGGAGATGTGAAGCCCTGTACTTAGCCGTGTTTATGCCTCGTTTCATGGCTGCACCCCCAGGTCATGAAGCTGCTCCCATTAATGCTCGGACCCAGCCCCCAGCTCCTTGCAACAAGGAAGCAGGGTGGGGGAAGGATTTTTCGGCCCTTTTAGGAGCTCATAAAACGTGCTGGGGTGCTGTCTGTTGCTTAACAGGGAAGGTATGCTGGCTTGATCCAGATTGGAAAAGACTCTAGACTTATGCTAAAGTCACCTATTGCTTACATTTCATTTTAATGTGCTTGAGTTCAATAAAAGTTTATCATCTCCATTAAAACGGTGCCTATTGGAACTGATTTAATCTCGTTAGCACAGAAAACCACATGAAAGGAATCAAGTTCATGGACAAGATTGAGCACGGTTACTTTTGGAGCATAAATTAGATAAAAGCAATGGATAATCAGCCAGAGCCACAGTGCCTGTCACCTGCATTACTCACATATTTATGCCAATGCACTTTGCTAGGGAAGGTGCTGGGCAGGAGCCATATCGCAGCAGGACTGAGCGCCTGCCAAGCACAGGAGTAATCGGCTGCTTAATGTCACAGCATCAACACTCTCCTAAAGAGTCCATGAATTGTGTTACATTTGAACAAACAAATGTCATGTGTAGGGGTGCTGGTCAAATGTCTACTGGCAACAGGACAATGCGCTCATAAATCTTGCCTGTGGTATCAGCCTGCTTTCAGCACAGAGATGCTCTCCCTTTCTCAAGGGAAATGCCAGCTCCATCACCAGCCTGGCTGCCCGGCAAGTGCCCTGGGTGCAGGCGGTGGCACAGCACGGTGTCATTACAGGGTGCACGGGTGCAACACCAGGACATCCGTGGGCCCATCATGTGTGAGGCCCCGGGGCAATGCTGGCACTGCTGCCCATGGCTGGCTGCAGTGATGCCCTGGGGCGAGGAGGGCTGGTGGGTGCTTTGGGACTCACTGGGCAGCAGGGATGATGCTATGGGAGCAGAGGACTGCTTGAGGATGCCTTGGGGCTGCAACCCCAGCTTGTACTCCTGCCAAGAGGGGCAATGGAAAATGGCACTCCTGTGATCCCACACTCTGCTTTCACTGGCTCAGTGCCCTGTGAGATCATCCTCTTGATGTCATGATGGGGGCAGACTGGGGGAGGAACATGGAAGGACAGAAAAATGGGGCATCTTGCTGCAGGCAGCTGTCTTATTCCGTCCCATCCCATCCGGTGCTCTCCCATCCTATGCACAGGCAGCTGCCTAGTCATGCTGACCCCTGCTCTGCAGGACAGCTTTGCCGTGCTGCTGCTGCTGCCTGTGGGGCTGCGGTTTGCTGACAAGGGCTCTCCAGAGAACAGGAAATCTCTTGGTGTCTGGCCAATGTCAACACCACACACCTCTGTCTCCCAGTTCCCCCAGCACTGGAGAGTTCACCTCTTCTCCAGCATCTCGCTCTGTCAACATCTGCTCTTCCCTGCCAAGGCATCTGCTTCCCTTTTGTCCCCCAGGACTCCTTGCTGCTGCCAGCTGCCCAAGTGCCATGATGGGGGGGGGGGGGGGGGGGGGGGAAGGTTGTCTCCTTCTGTCAGTGGTCTGATAATTGTGTCTCATTCATTCTATCTGACTCCAGAGTCTGGGTGTAAGGCACCATTACCCAAAGCTCCCTGGAACAAGCCCCATCTGTCTCATTCATCTTCCTGCAGCCTGCCTGCACAGCCAGGATGCAAAAGCCACATGCCAGGCATCTGGGACAGCACTGGGCAGAGGGGCAGGACCAGGGCAGACGAGCACCTGTGCTGTGGAGCTTGATCTTTCTTTCAAGCAGTGCTGATTTACCCCTCTGAGATAAGATTTTGATAAAAAAGTTATAGCACAAACACAAGCCCCAAAAGCCCATCATGACAAACCACATCCTTGGGACCTGAGTGGATACACATCCCCTCACAGACCCAAATCCCTTCCTGCACCCATATGGGATGTGGCCACACCTAGGCAGCCACCTGGATCCTGACCTGCTCATCCCTGCTGGCAGCTTCCACCTGAGGCCCAGAGACAACCACTTGCACAGACAGAAAGGCAGAGCTGCTACATTTAACCAGGCTATTTGCTCTTCCACATCCTCAACAAGAAGCACTGATGGCATGCCAGTGTAAAATCCAAAAATACAAAAATGGGATAAGGTAGAATCCTATGGGCTTGGGGGAAGGAGGAATGTGTCATGTATTCTCTTGTATCCCTGAGCTCTGAATTTGCTGAGGCTGTGACACACCAGTGAGGTGTTAGGCACAAGGTCTTCAGGAGTCATATCAAAGCCTGCTGAGCTCTCTGAGGTGACCTGGGTGTGCCAGGGAAGCTTCATTGGGTATTTGTGCCTCCCTCAGGTCCTATGGACAAGTGCAGCTGTGACCTGCAGCAGGATATGCTCTGCAGTACATCACAATCATCCTCATCCCCATCACAGACAAGGCTGAGGCCATGCTGCCTCTAAGTGGAATGGCAGGAGTGCTGTCACAGCTCTCCGTGTGGCAACTGGCATGTGCACAAGCATGTCCTGGTCATGAGGAGCCCACCTGACTTGGGTGCCTGAAGGTCGTGGTGAGGACCTTGGCCTTTGCTACCTGCTTCTAATTTGGAAAAACTTGTGGCTCAACCAAGTTGGGGTTGTAGTAGAGTATGGTGCACACCACAGTCCTGGAGAGCAGAAGATATTTCCTTGAATATTGTTTGGAGAGAGACAGAGAACATTCTGAGCCCCAGAAGGAATTTGTGGGGAGCAGGATTGCCTGTCAGCATGTGTGCACTCTCTGCAGGGGAAGGAGCTTTTCCATTTGCAGGGCAAGGAAAGCACAAGAGCTTGGCTTTGCACTGACTATAAATACACTTGCATTTGAGGTTAGGGGTTTCTAACCACCATTGCTCTCAGACAGCCTTTGGCAACAGTAAGAGCAAACCCAAAGGCAGCTGAAGCTGTTGATTTGTTTTCCAGCCCCTAAACCCACTACTTGTGCAGAAGATGGGACTCTGCTTTCCTGCTCTGTGGCTATGGGCAAGCATTCACAGTGAGGATATGCGATTAATCTCATCCCGCTGGCCACCACGGCCAAGTGTGCCAACAGTCCCTCCAACTTGCAAGGAAAACGATTAATTAGCATGTGAGCCTCCTTCCTTGTCACCCATTGCGCCATATGCTGGTACCAGTGTATGAAAACCCCATATCCTGGTGCAAATCACTAGTGGCCAATGTGGACTGACAGCCAACCACAGCCAGTGGGACACTGCTTTGCCAGTGTGCCTCACAGCTGTAGAGCTTGTGATGTCCCCAGGAAGGTCTTGTGACTCAGAACCCCCAGCTGCCATCCCAACACTAGCGCATGGAGGAGACGTGTGCACCAGTTCTGAAGGGTGCAAAAACTTTTGGGTCATTTGGATATAAAGACAGTAGTGTAAGTGACCCCCCATCCTCAGAAACCTCTTTGCAAACAATCCCGTTCTCATCAGCATTTCTCACAGTAAGGAGGGTCTGAAGTAGAATTTACCGATTACTAAAAATCTCTCTGAATGTTTGAAAGTTCACAGAGATCAAGATTTTCCCTCTTTCAAGTGACTGCCTGCATACACCACTTCAGAGGGAATGAACAAGCATGAAATTCAATTATACAGGCACCACTCAAACACTTGAACCAGAACTGCTTCCCTTAATCTTTATGTTGAGGACAGGGTAAGACTGTGAAGCCACTCTCGGCATGACATCTCTTTGTTTCATCTGCAGGCCTGGTAAAATACACAATTCACTTAACTGAAGAGCAGAGATTTTGAGCTGTGTGATCCTAACTCTTTCTGTAAGCAGCATGGACTAGCAGCACTGCCCATCACTGTCAGACCCCCTCTTAGAAAGTCAACTGGTAACAGCAGTTAGTTGTGGGCTGCCCAGGACAGATGACTTCGTAAGGCTCCCCATGCATCTCACAGTCCTACAAACACAGGGCCATGGGTGATGTGGAGAACAGGTCCAAAAGCCCTGGGCAGCCCGTGTTCCTTGGGATGTGCACAAGGTGAGCAGTCTGTTCAAGAGGTCTGGTGTACCACACGTTTCCAGAAGAATACTTTTGCTTGTTGCTCTCTTGTTGCTCTCTTATGGCCTAAAATTTTAGTTGTACAGCAAAATGTATTGCTGTGTCAGCACAGTCTTACCACAGCATCAGCTTACTGCCAAAGTAATGCTGTAGCATTCAAGAAAGTGACTGAGTCTTTCTGTCAGGGCCAACAGAGCCAGCAGGTGTAAGGTGGGATGGCATGCTGAATATTTAAACTGTATTTCTAAGTTTCTGCAAGAATGCAAATGCAATTTTTTTTCTGCTGGGATATACTGGAGATTAACAAACCCCAAAGGACGGCAGATGTGTTTGAAGCTGCTCTAAATGAGTTTCCTGATGGGATTTAACAGGTCACAGCACCTACAGCAGTGAAGCACCCTCAAAACAATGCATTATCCTCCAGGCTGCTCTCAGCAGCAATGCACAGAGCACTGATTTGGTTAAAATAATACTTTCTTCCTTTCAGATCTGTTTCTGAATGCATTGGGGCAGGTCCCAAGGTCTGTGGCAGCACATGGCAGGGGGATTGATGCTATGGCCAGGCTGGCTCATGACAGGGCAGAGGATGCCCTCATCTTGTGTGAACTTTCTGGTGTAACTCCACACTAGCCTGTGGCACTAAAACCAGAGGACAATAGGTATAAGTCTGAACCTGAATCCACTTTGATACAGTGCCTACAAACCAAAGTCTTATTTTGGAAGTCATTGGCCCTTTGTAACCCCCCTGAAGTCTCTCTGATGCTGAGTTCCATCTATTTCCTGCTGAAAGCACTCCTTGAACATCAGTTAGCCTTGCCTCCATGAGTGCATCAATAAAGCAGTCATGCTGGAGCCCTCCTAACTGCTGCTGGCCATGAGCAGCAACTGTATCAAGTCAGACACTTCAGGACTGTAGTGTCTTAGAGAACTGATCTGGCTGTCTCTCATACCAGACAGCATCCCAAAAGAGATACAGCAAAATACCAGATCTCTTTTAGCTGTGATCTTGGAAGAAGGCTGTACTTAAAGCCCTCAGAGGAGGGAGCAAAACGAGGGATCAGAGACATGGCCTTAACCAGAGAAAGGCTCTCAAGAGGGGAACATTTCTGGAATGCTGCTCGGAAGAGATGCTTCCTCCTAAAGTCTGCTCAAGTCTGTGCTCATCGCACACCATGAGCAGCTGAGCTGACTCACTGGCCTGTCCCAAGAGTCAGGTTTACTTTCTAATTAGCAGTGTCGTAATGACAAATTACTGTTTTAAAAGGTGGAAAAATCCATATATGCTGGCAGAGGACTGCTAACCCTACAGTCACGCAGCTGAGATCCACGTATTATGCTGGGCCCATGAGAAGATCAAGACACCATCAAATACGGTTTCTGAAGGAGAGAGTTACAGCTGAAACAAGGTTTCCTGCAGAGAACTGGCTGTTCTTGGGAGCAGACAATCTGAATGACCTTACACCGGGCCCAAGAGCCCTTCAGTGAGGGTCCAATATGTGTAGAAGAAATATCTCCTAGGAGGACGCTTTTAAGATGTTTTCTCAACCCAAGAGCATAAGAAGAGCTGGGCCTGCAGAGGCAGAGGGATTCAGTTGCTCTGACTTTCTGAACATTACTTTTTAACACCAGAATTTTTTAGAAAGGGCAATAAATGTGTTTCCTCTGTTTGCATTAAACACTGTGCAGATTCCTGTCATGAGGAATGAAAACAGGAGTTGGGTCAGCAAATGATAATGAGTCTCTGTGTGCCTTTCTGGGGGTCAATGCCAGATCACAGAGCCCAAACCCACGCCAGGAATCTGAGGGAGGCTTCCTGGAAGGGCTCAGAGCAGGAGCAACCTCGACGCCGGTCCTGGCTCCCTAAATGAGTCCCAAATGGGGGAGCTGCTGATCATCTGCAGATGCCTGCTGGGCACCAAAGTGCTGAGCCGTGGGACTGGGTAGATATTCCACTTCTTGATGGAGAGTAACATTTTTGCCAAAGCAGAAATTTTAACAACAACAAAAAAAGTCCTTTTCACCTTGAACTTTTGGGGAGGATTTCCATGGAAGAAAACTGGAGAATCCCCCAGAAATAAACATTTCTCAGTTATTAAACACAAATAAATAAACAACCCCTGTCATATTCCCATGTAAACAGGAACACTTCATTAAAAAGATGAAAATGTTGTTTTTGTGAAAGAAAACTCTAATCTCATACTACCTCCCTGCAGTCCCAAAGGCCCTTGGCCTTGGCTGGATGTGCCTCCCTGCTACAGTGCCAGCAGCCACCAATTGTGCCACCACATCCTCTGGCCTCTCGCAGGATGCAGGGCCAGCAGCAGCACCCTTGGGCACAGGTTTTGTGGCCCTAGCTCCTGCCACTGCATCCTGAGCACCAGCTGGGCTTTCCCCAGCTGCTGACTCTACCAGGTTTCGCTCTGGGAGAAGTGTGCCTTCAGGGGAACCACCCCCAGCCTGGGGTGCCGCTGGTGCTCATCACCGTCACCTGCTGCTCACACAGGGCCCTGCAGTGGTGGGAGAACCCCTGTGGCCATCCCTATGCGCGTGGGCCATAACTCAGCTCTGATGCACACGAAGGGCTCACATTCCTGGAGCTCAGGGTCAGATGCTGCTCATTCCCCAGTGAGAAGGGGAGACAAGTGGCTGTGGCTTTGGCAGCAAAGCCAAGTCTTTTCTGGGTGACCAGAGGTGCCCAAGCTTTTGTGGATCTGGAATCACATCACTACCTCACATCACAGAGGAGACGGGGACCACCGTGGTGGGAGACGGAACCCCTCTGGTCCTTTGCACCTGGGAAGAGGGTATTTATTTCCTTTGACAAGAAGAGAGATGTCCCAGGGAGGAGAGCCCCCATCCTTCTCTCCTCCAGCCGAGGACTTTCCCCTCTGCACTGCCCCAGGGCCACAGGGGCACAGAGCACCCTGGGGATACCGGGACACAGAAGTCTCTTTCAGAGTTGTGAGCTGCAGGGCTGCTAAGCAAAGAGGGCTCAGCAATTTTCTTTCCTTGCCCATACCTTGAAGGAGCATTGCCGTTCCCAACAGCAAAGCAAGGTAGCACCATGCACACAAGTGACTTTGTCAGCCTTCTCACACACAGACTATGCAACTCCTGCAGTATCCAAGACACTCTCAGCATAGGTTAAGCCACTCAGGTGGCCCGGGAATGCTGACTTCTTCCACCGCTCTCTTCTTGCCCCTGGTGAGGACCACAAGAGCAGTGTGTCCTGCAGAGAAATTCCAGTCAGGCTTGTTACTCACTTTGGTGTTTAACATTCCCGTTGATTATCCAAAGCTGCCTGAGAAAAATGTGCTTGGAAGCAGTGGAGTATTGTGTCTGGGGGGAGCAGTGGCTGCCCCTGGGGAGTTCTCCTCCTGCAGACCTTCCCTGCCAAGTCTCACTTCTGAGTACATCTTCCCTGCCAGCTCCCAAAGCTGTGGAGGCTCCAGCTCTCCAGGAGGCAGATGGGCACACCCCCAGCCTCCTGGTCCTCTTCAGGGCTTTGTAGAGGAGGAGACCACCCCACTCCCACAGGCCCTGCTGCAGGGGCATGAAGAGGCTGGCTCTGTCACCCTGACTGGCCAACCTGGGAGTCTGGAGGCCGTTATCTGAGCTGGCTGCATTTTGGCTGCAAATTTTTGTCATCTCAAAGCCGTGATTCAGAAGTCAGATAGCCATCGATGCTTTCCAAAGCTCTGGGCTCTGCTCCAGACTGCGGGCACTGGCCCAAACTGGAAAGGGCATACACAAGTCAGCTCTCCTGGTACAACCACGGGTCAGATCCTGCTGAAACAGCCAGGCTGCTGGTAGGGGTGGACCATTCCATGGAAGGAGAAGACTCAAACAGCAATGGCCCCCCGCCAGCATCACCACAGCTGCTCTGGGTCTCCACCACCATGTCCACTGCCCTGGCTGTACACAGCCCTGGCCTTATCTCGTAGAACAAGCCTTGAAAATAGGCATGATATAGACACTTCTCCCCTGTATCTCCTGCTACTCATGGAGGAAGATAGAAAAAGCTACTGTGCTGATTTCTTATTTCCATCCTGGAATTCAGAAGTATTACTAAAAGCCATGGAAAACACAGGCTCTGTGATTAACACAGACAGGTAACGTCAATCAATTCTCTGCTGTAAACCTTTTGTAGCTTAAGCTTTGCCAAACCCCAGATCTGACTGCCAGAACGTCTGCTTCCAGTCGAAGGTTTTGCAAGCACTCAGCTTAAACAGGTCAGCCATTCCTTAGAACAGGATTTAGGAAAAATGTTGTTTTTGTCCATGATAAAAAGCTCCTCAAAGCTTCTGTTCAGAATATCAAACTTCTTCGCTTCAGACCAACCAGGTATCTGGGAAAGTCCAGCCACATTTGGTCAAATTATAGGTCTCCAAAAGTCTGAGTTTACACATCACGTCCTTTGGAAAAATAACATCTGCTCATGTAATCCCATGTTATATCAGAATGCAGGCAAAATGAAATTGCCCAGGCAATAAGAAAATTTTGGGAATTTATTCACAAAATTTAAGGAAAACATTTTGGCACTAAAAAATGCAGATCTGTCAAAATTTAAATCTGTAAGAACACACTAACTTTTTTTTTCCTTGTTAAAAATGTGAAAGGTATAAATTTGAAGATGTTCAAAACGCTTCGATATATACATCTTTGCAAAACCTTTCCAGATTTTTCTGTCATGATGACACATTGTTTAACAATTAAGTTTGCTACTTTTTTTTTTTTTTTTTCCCCTGGATTGAAAAAGAAGCCAAAACTCATGCAAAACATTTCAGACTTTCTGAAATACAAGTTTTCTTCTGTTCTGACATGAGCATTTTTAAGGTGCTCAGTTGTGCAGAAAATAATGGTATGTTGACTTACTTACTATTTGGAGCAAAACAGAAGTTTTTTTAATGTCACGAGAGGCCTCTTGCTGGGAGTCACCTTCCAGGCTCATCACCCAGCCAGCAGACCTGGCTGGTGCTTTCCAGTGCTCAGCTCTGAGGTGAGAGCATTCATCTCTGTGACAGTGGTGGCAATCCAGTTATGTCCTTCATCCCTCAGCCTCTCTTGTCACTGTCCCCATGCATGGGCTCATTTGAATTAACGTTGTGAGCACAGGGCAGGTGCTGTGCATGTTCCTGCCTTGCTCCTAACCAAAAAGACAAGGTTCTCTGGGGCTGACCTGTTCCTGCTGTGCTGAACATGACAAATAGCATCTGATCCTCTAGCTGTGCTGCGGAGCAGTCCGGCTGGGAACAGGCAGTGCTAACAATGGGGCAGCAGTTGAACTCCCAGAGGAGCAGTCTTCCCTGCTGCTGCCAGGAGGACAGGAACAACAAACAGGAACAAGGCAGTGGCCAAGAGGGAAACCTGGCTGAAAGGCCAAGTGCACGTAGGATGTGCTGGGGCTTGGGAGCACACAGTCCCAGGAGTGTTCTCACCTGCAGAGTTACTGTTCTTTGGGGTGTCAGTGAGACACACCTCAACCCTCATCATTTCACCTGCCATTAATGATAGATCCTGACAATGCAAGAGAGGTCTCTGCTGAAGTCCTGAGCCACTGCAACAAGTGCATTTGCCAAGTAAGCACACACTGGGGTCATGCGTATCCCCTGGCATATTCACAGAGAATCACTGCAGTCCCAATGGCTTTGTCATGGCACAAAAGCGAGAGGAACAGCTGGCATTTCTCTTTCACTTATTTCAAGTCCCCATGGATACAGTGCTCTCTTCCACTCTCTGCCTGTCTGGGTGGCTCAGGGTGGGTCACCAGCCCAAGACATCAGATGGGTATAACCATGCCCCTGCCTAGGCACCAGGTCTGAGGAGCATATCTGTAGAAGGTAGGGGCATGCCAGGAAGGGAGGCACAAGCTGGCCTTAAGGTTTGTTGCTTGGAGCTTCCCGTGCTCAGCACCTGGTTGGGAGCATGGACCAGCCTGCAGCATGGGCCCACCTCTCCATGAAGATCCAAGAGGGACAGGTGCTCCATGCCCATTCATGTTAGCCTCAATCAATCCCTCCGAGCAGCCTGTGTTGCCCTGGAAACCCCTGTACATTAACAGCCCCAAGGAAAGCAATGGCTGGTTGCAAGGACACCACATTTTGCCTGTCTTCCTGAGGGTGGTGGAAGGTGGGAGGGTGCCACAATCTCCATGCACTGCTGTGGGGCAGGCACCCTGTGGCAAATGCCACTGACAGCTCATGGCAGGTGGTCAGGAGCCCTTCCAGGAGCAGGCAGAAAATGCAGGAAGGGCATTTGATGACTGGTTGTAAAGAACTGGACTTTTTTCCCCAGCAATGTTTTGCAGGTCTCTGTCCAGGCAGAAGGCAGCTGGTTCACACCTATCGAGTCCTTGCACAGTCCCAAATGCCACCTGCTCACCATCACCCATCACTGGAGCATGCAGGACTGGTCCTGGTGGAGTAACACAGGCATTGTCTAGGGAGCAAATCATGCGTGACATGCGTGACCCAGAGCAGAGCACAGACTTAGAGAGAGTTTCATCATTTGGTTTCCACCAAGCTCCCAGCTCTGCTTAAGCCAGTTTTTACATTAAACACACGTGAGTGATAACTGCCAGCAGCTGTTCATGCCTGCTACAATAATTCCCCAGCCTGCTGTTCTTAGCACATTGCATCTCTTTTCATCACTACTGGTATTGCTTCTCTCCCAGGCTTCTTCTCAGCTCTCCCTTTCCCTTCACGGCATGTTTATCCACTCCCTTCAGCTGATCAAGCTGATTTCATGCTACCCCTCCGAGGACCCACGTTCCTCCTGCAAACCACACAACCTATCATGCTTGTTACCACTTTTCTCTCAGTCCCCCAAAACATTTCATCAGTGTCTCTAGACCTTTATACCACCACAGCAGGTTCCCAAGCAGATCTCTAAGGCAAACAATAATAGCCACAGCACATCCGTGAGTTGCTACATCTCCATCCATATTGATAAAATAAAACAAGCCACAGCCTATTCTTCGTCCTGATGGCCAAGAAGCAGGGCCTAAATAATCCAGGAATGATGCCTATGCTCTCTTCACTGCAGAAGAGGCTGGATGCCCTCCAGCTGGGAAGGGTGGCTGGGCTGGTGGCAATACTCTGCAGTAGGTGCAGGCAGGGGAACGGCTGCTGAGCCCCACACTGCCTTCACAAGGCCATGCCCTGTTCCCTGGGCTCACTGGGACACAGCCAGCAGGTCTCAGACATGACACTGAGAATGTACTGAAGCAGCAGATTGCAATCTCCATGTGCTGTGATTCCCTTCCACCCTACTCATGGGAAGTGCTTAGCTCACTCTCTTTGGGCTGGGATATGAACAGCAGCAGCAAGAACATGGCCAATACTTGGGGGGCATATGATCTCCCAGGTCGTTATGGTAGAGCTGGCCTCTCCCATGTCTGAAGTCCCCACCAAGCCACCTCCTGTTTCAGACAATACAGAGAAAATCCTCCACTCATCTACTTTGCTGCACCGCCTGGGATGCTCCAGAGAAACAACAGCAACAGCTCAGCACAGCCTGAACCTTCGGGAAACAGTCCTGTCCACAAGCTTAGTAGCAAACCCTGGCTGCCTTGCTCCCATCCTGGTCCAAATTCTCACAGCGTGGGTGGGTGGGAAGCTCCCTGAATTGCTTCCCCACTTGCAGAAATTCATTGCTGAAATGGGCTGAAATTCAGAGCTGATCACATTTTCCCCTGTGCCTGTCAAAGCCCAACCAGGAAGCCCAGTAACCGACTTATAAAGCTACTACTGATAGCAGCACACTTGTTCCAGACAAAAGATCAGGAGACGTATGTCATAAAAAGGCAGAGATGTCTTCCAGATGTTTTTGTGCGTTGGGTCTGCACAGATGTTTTCGATGTCTGCCCATAAATGTAAGAAATGCAAAACATTTGTGTCCCACAGATGTAGAGATTAAATTATGCAAGAGATGTGATAAATCTCTGGGTAATGCGAGAAGACCATGAACTATTCACATTCATTGTTTTTAGTAAAATCGGCCCCATTTTCCAGAATGCGGCTGCGAAAGAGACTTTTATTGTTATTAAATGTGACTAAACATTACGTAGGATGTTGAAAAGCAGTACGCATGGAGCTGTATGAAACCATATATTCCAAACAGTGTTGTAAGACCCTCAGCACAAAGCAGCTGGCTGGGTGACGAGGTGAAGGCCTGTGCACTTCAGAGGGGTAGGTGGGACGTGGTGGTGATGGGGTCAGAGTGGCCTCCAGCCAAGCCTCGCATGGGCATGCAGAGCATCCTCTGTCCCCACAACAACCCTTTCCCTTTGCACACCAGGCTTGCATGCCCGTGACACCACTTCTAGGTCCAAGTGGCACATCCCCAAGGAGCGAGGCCCCACGTCCCACAGGCTTTTGTGCTCACACATCCCATCACATCAGGGAGAAGTATGAGTCTTGTGTCTATCTTTGTCAGGCATGTTGAGGAGAAGCAGTGCCCAGATTTCACAGCTTCTATGCTATGCCTTTTGCAAAGGCTGCCTGGAGTTATTGCTATGCTCCCCGTGAGGCAGCCACAAGGAAGAGGAATGTCCCCATCCAGGCCAGGAAGTCCAGCCCAGCAGAAGTCAGCCCGCTAGGCCCTGACCCCTGTGCCTGTGCTCCACGCCAGGCCGGGCACCGCGGGTGGCAGCAAACAGCTCCCAGCTGCCCCACCGCCTCACCTTGTCCCTTGCTCTATCGTGTCTAAGATGGCCTGGAGCAATTTGTCGCAGCGTGGGGTCATGCCCACACCAGCTGCTGCCCCACTAACACAGGGGTGGGCGCACACCACTTGTCTGTTCGCTGAGGGGGCGTGATGCTGTGGGAAGCATCCACAGCCCCAGAGACTTCACTGAAACCAGATAGGAGTAAGAAGTGTCTATCCCCAGGGCAGAAATAGGCAATTCCCTCCAGCAGGTATTTTGTCCCATGATGGTGTTCAACTTTGCATTCGCACCCCTTTTTCTTTTGCTGGGGCAGAGCAAGTGTTCTCCAGCCCTCACCCCACCCCTGGCCAGTGTGGGAGCCTCCGACTCTCCTGTCACTAGGAAGACCTCAGTGTTTCCCCATGCCAGCATGCTAAACCCTTGCTTGCATCAAGGAGACATGGCATTTTCTTGGGAATCCTCTCTGCTAAGAATATCCTCTATTTACATACTCACCAATGTGGGGGTGGATGGGAAGCAGGGCAGTGAACTGAATGTACTTGGAAGATGTCTGTGTTGGTTACTGTAGAGCTCTGCAGCTGGCCGTGTTTCTGTTTGCAGCAATCACGTGTGACTATGGCATTAATGACAGCCTCCAGGGCCGGCTCTGCCATGACACCCATTACCTACCGGCACTCACTGCTTGGAGTGCCCCCACTGGGGGTTGTGCATGGGTGCTCTTGTGTGTGAGGGTCTCCGTGGTGTCCCTGGTCTCTTTTAACCCCAACATGCATACACTGCTGTCAGAGCAATTCAAGCATAGGAGGGCAGCCATTTGGCATGGCACCAGGAGGTGGCACTTGCCCCAGCAGAAGGCAGCAGCTCCTTGGGGAGCAGCAGCATTTCAGCTGCTTTCTCCTCTCTGCAAGAGCCTGGTGTCCTGGGATCAGAGCCAGTCACTCTGATAACAGGGTGGCATGTTCAGGTGTGATTCATCTCATCTGAAGGCTCTGGCAGGTCAAACAGATCCATTTGAGGATGAATCTCTTTCTTCATTAACCACAAAGGGAAGCTAGCAACTGAGACTTGCATCTAACTCCTGCTGACGAGCTACCCAGTGAATTACTGGTTCTCTGTTTTGGCCTGATATATCTGTTGCTAAGGAGAGAGGATGGTTCCTGTACACCTAACGGAGAACAGGCTGGTAATTAAAGTGCTGAGCAGATCCTGTCTGCCCAGAACAAAAGGTCAGGCAAAACCTTGGCAAGATGAGGTTTTCCAGCTCTTCTGAAGAGGCCTGGGGCATGGGTATGTCTATACCCAGTCAAATGAATCATGCACAGGAGAGGTTCATTTATTTCTGATGGGGATGGCTATCTTTGGGATGTTTAAAGACCAAAGCTGAAGGAGAAGACAAATTAATTTCCCTCAGGCTGAGAGTCAAGAAGGTGAGGACAGCTTTCAATAGGAGAAGAATGAAGAGCCTGAAAGAGATCATACAATAGCTATACTGGGACAGCCCTATGTCCCCCAGTACCAGTATGCCCTCTGCACTGGTGAGCAGTTACACATGCTGGAATAGTATGTAAGACACTGAGGAGCTCTGCTGTGAGACTTCTCGGTGCACTTCCCAGCCTTGGATCTGATGAGTGAGAGGTTATCACTGGACCCTTGTGTTTAATAGTCCTGACAATTTTTCTTCCTGAATGTAATTGCTTTCTGAAGTCGGTTATACTTTTGGCCTTACACTGTCCCATGGTAATGAGTTTCATGATGAATTATGAGTTGTCTGAAAAAGTACTTCCTTTTGTTTGCTTTAAATCTGCTACCTGACAATTTCATGGAGTGCCTCCTAGTTCCTGAACAGAAAGAAGCAGTAACAGACTGTCCCCTAAACACCTTCTCCAGACTGCTCAGGATTACTGTATACCTTCCCTATCCATATCACACTCATGCTCAAGCAAAAAAGCCCTTGTCTACTTAATTGTTCCTAGGGACATCGCTACATTCCCGTGGTTGTGGTGGTTGCCCCTTTCTTGTTTTCTGAACCAAGTAAGAGGGAGAGAAAGAGAACACAGGAATAGATACACTGGCCAGCTTGGGGTGCTATGGGCTTACCACAACAGAGCTGCATCTCCTGTTTTGTTCCCAGTTCCAACCTTAATCATTCCTAACATCTGATTCCCCTTCTCACCCCCCACTGAGTTGATGTTTTCCATGACCTAGCCCAAGAACCCCAGATTTCTTTCCCTGGTGGTAACTGCTAACTCAGAGCCCAGTGCTCAATTAGCAGGGAGTCAAACCACTGCATTTTTTTCATTCTGTTCCAGTTTGGGCTCAGATGTGACTGAAGTTTTTCCAGTTTGAGTCCAGCAGCTCATTAGCTGTTTGCATGTAAAATGGCCTGGGGTCACAAGAGGTGCGTGCAGCACATGGCTTCAGTCACAGATGGGCACAAGCCCCTGCCACTTGTTCCCCTCTCCTTAGCACCTCTCAGCCAGCACAGATTTTCTTATGTCCTTCCATGGCTCCACTGGGCCATGACTTGAGCCAGCACAGTGACAGTCAGATGGGAGAGAGGAGCTAAAGGTGTTATGGACACACAGTGAGATACACTGGGGGGTTGTGTAGAGGAATGGGGTCTGATGGACACCTACAGGACTTGCTGACAACAGCTGTCAGGTGCCCCACTATGGGAAGTGAGGGATCACACAGTGCCTGGCTGTCACATGTTGGCCAGGCAACAGAGTAGGAGGTCACCAAAGATGGTACAGAAAGATCCCATGGTAAGTGGTGGCATGACTTGGGTTGCAGAGGTGGCATTAAGGTAAGGAGATGCACCAGTGTACTGGGTCTGGCTGGAATGTTAACTTTGTTTTCCTTCCTTCTTTTTATTTTTTCCTTTTCCCTTCCCTTTTCCCCTTTCCCTTTTTATTTCCCCTTAGTTAAATTGTTTAGTTCATGGTAGTCTTTATTTAATTGTTATTATTATTTCCCTTTAATTAAATTATCCTTATCTCAACCCGTGAGTTGTTCTTTGCTTTACTTCTCCCCCTCCTCATCTAAAGGAGGGGGAGTGAGAGAGCGGTTGTGGGGTTTAGCTGCCCAGCACAGTAAAACCACCACAACCAGGCAGGGGAAGGGTGGGAGCTCACATTCCCTAAGAATACAAAGTGCCTGTGCTGAATGGCACCTTGTCATGAGACCCTGGGTTTCAGGCCAACCATAATTACAAATGCTTCATTAGTTTCATTTCAGGTTTGGTCGCAAGAATACTTCCAGCTTTGGTATTTCAGTCCAAGAAAGAATTATTATCAAGTTTTTTGCTTTGTTTTGAGGTGAGGTTTCTGGGACTATTTTTTCCTGTTTGTGCTGTTTTATCTCTCTGTCGCTGAGGGACACAAAGAGTCCTCTGCTGTTCTCTGCAGCCAGAAAAATCAGATCACCCTAAAGAATCTAGTCACTTTGGTGTTCACCCCTTCCCAGATTCCTCCCTTCAGCGTGGATCTCTGTGGTTCAGCTGATGACCTCCTTCCACCCTGGAAACCAGTTTATTTTTGTCTTTTTTTTTTTTTTTTTTTTCCCCCTATCCTTGAACTAGATATTCATTGAAAAGAGGACTGTCCACTTCTCGGAGGATGCCAGTACATTGATGATGCATGACATCCCTTCATAATGCCACATGGGCTACTCCCCATTTTACTGTCTCTAAACACATGCCAACTAATTCATAATTTATAATAACCTCTATCATTTTACCCAAAAGGGATTTACCTGTGTGTAGTTCCCAAGATATGTCTAGATCCCACCCCAAAATACTGTCACTGTCACCTTTTGTACTGAGGGTAAGCTATATACCACAGTGAGCCATTCCTTGGTTTAGTGTAGAGATTAAGCAAGACTTTGAGAAAAAAATAATCTGAACCTGAAAAAGTTTTGCTGGTCAAGTCACTGATCTATTCTATATGCTCTTATTCACAGACTGTCTTTTTATGAAGGATGGCCATGGTATGGGACACTTCCTTCTTCCACAAAGCATCAGTTTAGCTATTTACTCCTTGTACTGCAACATTAACTTCCTTTGGTCTTTTTCTACACAGATCTGAGTCACAGCCTACCCACTTTCCAATGAGCTTCCTAGTATTTATGCTTTTAGAAATATTTTATTATTGGCTTTTATGCTTTAAGCAAGTTTTTCCTAAAAATATTTCTGGCTTGTCCTTATTATGGGTATTACATCTAACAGACAGACGTTATACTTCATTCTATCTTCCTTCTTTGGAAATTATTTCAATTTTGATGAATATCTCTTTTCTTCTTATAACCTCTTTCACTACTAAGGCATGACAGTTTTTTGTTTTGTTTTGTTTTGTTTTTTCCTGGATATTTTAGCACATTCTAGATTGGTTGTATATATTTATTCTGAGCCTCTAATACTTTGTCTTTAAACAGTTTTTGCGCCTTCTGTAAATATTTTACCCATTTAGCTTTTCTTTTGAATTCCTTTTTAACAACTTTTGTATTTTTATCTTGTTCCCATTCTAAAAATTAAACTTCTGGAAGGGTTTCTTTGTTTTCTTTGCTTCTTTTGTTTTTCTTCCCTCTCACAGTCCTAGAAGGAGCTAGCTTTTTGCAGGACATCCTCTTTGATCGTGGGCCAGCTAGGTCTAGCAAACGGTGACTGCAGAAGTCACAGAGAGACTCTGTGTTCTGCGGGCTCCACTACTGCTACAGGTGGTGCTCCTCTGACCAGACCTCCAAGGATGTGTAGGAGAGGCAAGGAAACACACCCATCTTAGAAACTTTAGCTGGGACTACCTTGTGTGCTAAGTGAGGAGCAAGGTGCTCCAGACCTTTGCACAACAGCGTATGCCTATGCCTCAGACTGACTACATGCTCAGAATGACTAGCCCCATCACTGGCATCCAGGGGACCAGGGGAGCCTCGGCTGACACCAGCTGCAGGACCTGGCTTACGAAGCTGTGAGATGGTGCTCATTCAGGCAGTGTGCCACAAAACGGAGACACACCTAAAAGTTTCAGAGCCTGAAGGCTGGTTTCCCCCATCTCAGGAATGCAGCCAGCTGAAGGTCCAGCGGGAATGGAGCCCCAACAGCATCTCCCCCATCAGGGAGGCCACACGACCCAGGAAGTGCACAAATACAGGAACAGTGTCCCCAGGGAGCACCGGCAGCCCGAGAGGCAGCAGCACAGCTCATTCCCAGAGCCTGATACAGCCAACCTTAGAATAGATACCACGGAGGATCCCACAGAAGGAAGCTTATCCACCCCCTCAGATGCCTCTGCTCCATTCAGCTCTGAGAAACACTGGGTTGCCATATCACAGAGCAGGATGCATGGGAAAGAGGAGCAGCAGCTTGTGGATGCTCCCCTGGCAAGGGGTGAGCCAGGCATGGGACAAAGCTGTGTTAATAGCCCTTGCACTGGCTGCATATAGGTGCAGCCATGGCCAGATCCAGGTCTAGCTGCCCATCTGTGCACACACCTGGTGGGGACAAGGCTGACGTGTGGGAAGCCTCCCTTGCCCATGTTCATCTCCAACTGCCCAAGACAGCCCTGCTCATGCCAGAGCCACGCTGAGGGATACATATGGACACAAGATAGATAGATGACTGCAACTCAACACCGAAGCTCTGCTGTCTGCCCAGCATACAGACATCCAGAGTTCAGGCAATCCAAGCAGGAACAAGACTCTCCTGTTCCTCGAGCCCAGCTAGACCCTGCACACCGCAGGGCCCGTGTGGGCTGAGCCAGGGGAGGTGGATTGCCTCTCACCACGCAGCTCTCAGGCTGATGAAAACCAGGGTGTCCTGCTCTTACTGTTGCTAGAAGAGAATATCATTGCTGTGAGCTTTAACCTGAAGAAAAGCAAACTTCAGGGCTTTCCAGCTCTGAATTATGGACAAAGCTTTTGGAAGAGGTCCTAGATCTAGCCCCCTTGGCACATGGACTGGAAAGTCTCAGCTACAAGTGCTCAATCACCTTTGAGCATCCCATCTGCAGAGGTGCATTTCCAACTCAGCCATCATTAGCCCAGGCAGCTCCCCTCTGCTGCTCAGTGTGGGGCAGTGCCAGCACCCAGCAGGGCTGGGGCGACCACTGCCTCCATCCTCCCTCTGCCAGTACAGCCTCAGGGGCACCTGTTGCCAGAGCAAAGAAGCCAGCTGGACATCCTGGTCATCAGGTGTGGATAACTTGTGCCTTCCTGAAATGGTTTTCTTTTTCTTGCCATTTCATGGTTTTGGCACAAGTTTTATCCTTTTTGTTGTTGTTGTTGTTGTTGTTGTTGGGCAGTGTTTGTATTTGGCTATTGCTTGTAGCTTTTCTCCTGTGGCTCTTAGGGGATGATGTTGGTGGATTTGTGTTGAAGAATAGTGTGTAATTATTGTAATATTTTTGTATTATTTTGTAATATTTTGCAATTATTGTAATAATTGCAATTATTAATATGAAAAGCTAACATTTATATCTCAGTATGAAATATTAGGAGGCATATCTCAGCCTGTTTTCTGCTGTGGTACATTCTTGCATTTATTCTTATATGCGAAGGCAAAGTGCACTGTTTATGGTTTTACTCTTGCATCCAAGGACTTCATATACTTATTTTTCATAACAAAATTACTTTGTCCATAAATCAGGCTGAACTCAGAGGCAGCTCTGACCCATTACCTCAGCCTTGTAGCTCAGCTGTTCATAAACTGTGTGCCCTGCTTCAATGTCCAGTGTGAGTTGTTGCATTAGGAATAAAATATTTGGGAAACACAGTTTGCATCACAGCTCTTTAAGTAAGTATTTGGCTTCCTGGAAATGATGACTCATGATTTGGATGTGCAGAAATGTACCAATAACATAACCTTTTGATCTGCTAATGCCAGACAGATCAGTACAAACACCAGCTTTGCACTGCCCGGATGAATGGTACAGCAAGCTGTATATATAGCATTGCTTTAGACTCGCTCTTTTTTGCACTGTGTGGGAAAGACAAAAAAAGGGGCAGACCATGACACTGAGGTCAGCCAGCTCCCAGGGCCATGCTCTATCAGTTCATCACTGATCAGCTTCTTCCTCTGCCACCCAGATGATTTAATAAGCAACAGTTTCTGGAGCAAGTCCTGTGTCCTGGCCCATTTTATAGGACCTTTTCAGCACAGCAACAGGTATTATGTATAAAAAGCTTTATGAAGAAGTATCTTAAGTGTGGGTCTAGTCCCTGGCAGGGTGAGGTGGCAACACTGTTATTGCTCAGATAATTTATACAAAATTGTCATGGAAGAAGCCTCATTTGTCCCCTAACACAGACAGTGAGAAAAAGGGTGATTTTCCAAACAGTTGCCCCAACAAGTGGATGTGCACCAACCAGAAAAGGCTGGCGTGGAGTTCTGCCAGATGGTGGACATATTTAGGTGTTCTGCCCAGACCCACCTCCAGTGCTTGGTGGCCTTCAGCTTAATTTTGCAGAGGTGCAAATGGAACTGGACCCCAGTTACAAGCTGGATGCAAAATACAAAACAAAGCAGAATAAAGTCAACTCCTCTGCAGGAGAAACAAGCACCACTTTCTGCAAAGTGGTCTTTTTCCTTCAGGAAAATGCAGCTTTAGAAAAATGAAAATCGCAGTTTTCCATGGGAAATTTTTCCATGGGAATGGGAATTTTTCATTTCCCATTAAGGATTTTCATCATTAACCCTGTGTCTGCCCACACCGCTGCTCTGCCTCCCTGGCATTCCCAGTCTGCCCAGTCAGCTGGGCTCCTTGCCCAGATCTTCCCCATGGTGGGACCCCTCACACCCATCTCATGGGAGCCACGTGGCCCTTGAGTAGGTGAAGGCAGCATGGCCAGCACGCCCCGGGCAGTGGGCAGGTACTGAGCTGTGAGAGGCAGAGCCTGGCTGGGCAGACTTTGTACAATGCCCAACCCTGATGAAATAAAGAATCTTGTCACTTCTGTGATGACTTTTCTGAGTATTTTGCTCTTTGAAAAATGCCTCAATTTTCCCAGACATAGGACAAAGTATAAAAAGAAAATGCCTCCCTTCAAAACAGCAGTTTGTACCGCTGCTGCTTGGGGCAGCACCCAGCAGAGATGCTCTGCTGAAGGGACGTGGATTGGGAATCACACTTAGGCATAAAATCACGTTGTCACAGGGTCACAGCTCTGCCCCTTCTGAGGAAAGCACAGTGGGTCCCCTGCATAGCCTGCACACACTTTTAAGGACCAACAGCAAAGCAATGGGAAAAATGAGCTCCTGGGATTCCTGGGCTCCTGCATGCCTTCTGCCTGGCTTGCTCTAGCTAGCTCCAGCCCCCAGCAATGCCCAGCCCAAGCATCTGCCCTGGATGTGTCACCTTAAACAACCCCAAGCCAAACAGAGCTAAACAGATAAAGCACTGAGCATGGACAAACACAAAGGAAAGGTGCTATGAGAAGAAAGCACTAGTAGATCCCACTTTTGGGGACTCTGCTTCCCAGTCACCAAATGCAGAAAGACTCTGCACCTTGTCCCTGCAGACCCTAAGACAGAGCAGGGGAACCTGCCTCTGTGCAGGTGGCATCGAGACCAGGGGTGTTTGGTGCACCAGGAGCAAGCTGCTCACTCTGCTTAGCCCAAGAGCGAGCCAAAGCCCCAGCAGCAAATCATCCACCTTCCTGTTGCGTGCACCACAGCAGAGGGGACGCTGCCGCCCATGGCTCCTTCTGTTCCGCTGCAGGCACAGGGCTGCAGCTGGCCCAAGGTGCGTGCTGCAGCTGGCTTGCACAGCTGCAGGGATCTGGCAAGCAGCTGTCTGCCTCAGCACTTGCGAGAGAGGAGAGCTGAGCACAGATGTCCCTTTGCCCATGCACCACTGCGGTGCAGATCCTTGCTAGGGACCATCCCTCTGCTCAGCATGGGGAGCCTGCCCACCTCTCAGCTTTCATAGCAGGCACCACATCCCTGCCCATCCCACAGCACAAGCTGGCATCCACGGATGCAAGCCCTGGGGTCTGGCAGCCCCCAACCTGCCCTGTGTCTGAATTTCTGATCAGGGCAGCTCCAGCCTGGCAGCTCCAGGCTCCTCCATGCCTGCCAGCAGCCTCTGCTCAGGAAGGCAAGGTCTGCCGGTCTATCTCTTGCTCAACCCAGCTTGTCCCTCCCCACCGGGCAGGAAGCCAGAGCACCATCACCTCCAGCAGGCAGTTTTACTGGCTGACACTATAAATGTACTGTGCTCTCATGGATTTGATGCTGTTTTTATGAACTTGGAGCTCAGTGCGGCTGTTTAGTTTGAGATGAGCGAGGAATGTATTAATAGTTGGGTAAAGCGCACTCCGAGCTTCTAATCTGACCGAGCTGTTTGCTTTAGGGAAAAAACACTTCACTTTTTCCATTCATTACTATTCTTTGTTAGTGGCTCAAGCACCCGCCCCTAGCACACCGGGGCCTGCGTTAACCCCTCTCCCACTGCACCCCAGCCACCCACAGTGCTGCACAGGGAGCAGAGCATCCTCTTCTGCCCTGAGTTGTGCTGAAAACCATGGGCACGAGTCTTGACTGTGCCATGGGGCAGCGGCAGCACCATGCCGGGCTGTTTGCTGCATTGCGCATGCAGCAGCTGGGGTCTCACCTGCCAGAGCCACCCATGACCCAGTCACCAGCTCTCCTGGGCTGCAGGAAGAAAGCGGAGCGTGTTCCCCAAGTGGTCACTTTCTGATTAGGGAGGACTGGTTGTGTGCTGGGGGCTTGCTCTGCTCCTGCCTGCCCACTCCCGCTGGAACACGGCGATTGATTTACATTCATATGAGGACCTCAGAGGCGTCCTGCTAAGTCTCTCATCCAGAGTGAACTTTCCATAAGCAAGGCTCTATTTTTAACTCTGCAAGGCCTAGGAGAGGGGTTGTCGGGGGGGGGGGGGGGTTGTACTGGAAGTGGCTCTATCCAGTCTGTGACCTCAGGCAGCTTCAAGTGGGGTATGAGGCCTGGCTGGGAGGACTGACACCAGCAGACTGTGCTGGGCACCGCAGTGCCTCCCCGAGCACCAGCACCACGGGAGAGCAACACCAAAGTGGGATGTGGGCTCCAGCTCAGCAGCTGCCTGCCAGCCCAGAGGGGTCAGTCCAGGAGGAGCTCTGGAAGAGATTGTTCTGGGAGATCGTTCTGGTGGAGGGAAGAACTGGGTTGAAACCAGTTGAAGCCCAGAGCATCAGAGGGGCTGTAAATCCCATGTCTGGCAGCCTCAGCACAGCCCGGGGCAGAGATCAGTGGCTGTCCCTGGGGCAAGGCAGTGTGAAGACTTGGCACCTTGTCACAGGGGTGGAAGACCCTTAGCAGCCCCTCTGCTTTCTGTGGTGGGAGATTCACCCATCGGCCACCAGCAGTCCATGCTGGGGAGGCTGCACAGGGGGAAAAGAGCAGGACCTTGAGGCTGCTCACCCCGTGCCACACGGCAGCCCGTCCCCCTATAGGTAAGGGAAACATGCCATTTCAGCACCTGGTGCTTGAAGCCATCCCTGCTGTCCTGGCTGGTGTCAGCACCCCCTTGTGTGGAGCACAGCAGTGCCTCCCCATCCCAGAGCTCTCGCTGGGACCAGCTGCCCCCCTGCTGTGCCTGGGCTGGCCCTCATCCACCATGAGCATGGTGGTGTAACCTCAGCAGCGCTTCCCAGCCCTGTTGATTATGATGATGTCTTAAAAGAGGAGTGCTAAGGTCTGAGGAGCCGGGCAGCGTGCTGTAAATCCCCATGGTGGGGGACAGTGCAGCACAGCCCCCACACTGTTAGAAGCCACTTGTCCTCCATGGCGGGTCCCATCCCCAGCACCCCCAGACTCTTCCCTGGCACAAAGAGGCTGGAATCTGTCCATGAAGGGGGTGAGGGGCAGCAGAGTCCCCTCCCCAGGTTGGCACAAGGAGCTGGGGCTCGGCAAGGACTGGTGTCCTGCTCCTCTATCTGCTTCTACCCAGGAACCACCGAATGACCATCAGACACATCCCTCTGCAGCAAACATGCATTTTCTGTTCACGCTGCATTTTCATGCAGTCACAACCCCACATTAGCCTCTGCAGCCTGTTCCCAAGAACTGTGTCCTATCCAATTTTAAATTACTCCAGCAATAGAGTGCTGGCTCTGCCCCCTGGGGATCCACTCTGCTCCCATAGAGCTTGCTGCACCGAAGACAAGATTTTGCTGATGTCCAGCCTACATTACTCTCCAGTTAAATTCACTGTGGGGCTTTCCGCTCCAATGCCACAGGAGATTACACCTCTTCTACCTCCTCTTCAAGCATTTGCCTGTTTCCATTGATTTTTCTGGTCAACTGTTTTACCTACTTCTGGATCTTCTGCCCTTTAGGCTTGTCAGCCTCTCATCGAATTGTTTAGCTTTGAGTGAGAGATGGGAGCTCAGCAGGGTGTGCAGAGGATTTCTACAGATGCTTCCCCAACCCAGGACAGGGTCTGCCCTCCCCAGCTCTGGGCTGTGAGAAGCCGCTTGGCTGGGGTGTACTGGTCCCACCTCCCCAGTGACTTCAATGGTGATGCACACACGTCTGCACAGGAGTTTTGCTGCCCCCAGCCACACAAACAGGTATCTGCCTGTCCCCAGCTCCAGGCTGGATGTTTATAATTCTGTCTGCAAAATAAATCTTGCTTTATTGGTGGAACAGGGAAAAAGTTAAGAGTTAATGTCGAATGTAGCACAACAGACATTTGAAAGAGTCCCTGGTGTACACATATTGTGGAGCATGGGTTGATTCAAGACTTCCCCTGCACTAATTTACAGTAAGAATTAATGAATTACAACCTAACAAATCAGAGAACCAGTAAATCAGACTGCAAGAAGCCAAGCACAAGAACACCCAATTTCCACCTTTCAGGAAATGTCAGCACTGAGAGTTTTCTTCTGATTCTCTTTAAGTCAATGTGTAAAAGTATTGATATTCACTGGGTCAAAACTTAAAAAAGTAAATTTCATATTGTCAGATTACTATATTAAAAGTTACAATATTACCTAGCATGTAATATCGAAGGGTATACCATAAGAACAAAAATAAAATGTAATAGTAAAACAAATTTACCTAACTAAACAACATTTTTTTTTTGTATTGACATGCTTATAACATTTCAGTTGTGCATCTAAAGCATGAAAGCATCATTGATGCCTTTATATATTTTAGTTATAATAAAAAATATGGAAATCAAGCTTTTCCTACGTGATCTCCAAAGTGGCATCTAAGGGAAGATGTTTAACCCTGAACTCACATGTGAGTTTGCCCTGAGCACCCATCACTCCTCACCAGCCACATGGGCCCAAAGCACAAACCCCTCACTGCCCAGTCTTCTTAGACATTTTTGGAAAGGTTGATCAGTGTAGGAAAGAAATAGACCTTGAAGGACGGGGGAAAGAATTATACCTTGAAGGATGGGGTCAAATGTAGTAATAGACAATCTCAGCCCCAGTTTCCAGCATATGATTTTTTTTAACTTTTTCTCACTTCTTTTGTTGTTGTTGTTTTTGCTTACTTTTCTTGTCAGCACACAGCTTGCAAAAGCTGAGGAAGCAAAGCTCTCCCCCTCCAGCACACTACCATCATGCCCTGATGTGCTGAGAACGTTGCAGGTGCCAGGGCACTGGGGGGGCTGCAAGAGTCGGGGACGCCAATGGCATCACCAGTGCTGAGACACTGCAGGTTATGAAGGCTTCCTGGGTACCGAGGGCATCACCAGTACTGAGGACATCATGGTGCTGAGGGCATCCCAGGTACCCAGGGGTATCTTGGTGCTGAGGGCATCGCAACTGCTGGGGTGGGCTCAGGGCCAGGAGTGGGCGGTGGCGAGGTGTTGGCATCTCCCTGCTTGCCCGAGTGCTGGCGACCGACCCAATAAGAAGTCTGCCAGCACCCTGCCTGCCGAGAGGCAGAGAGCCCAGCTCTAGCTGCATTTCTCCTGGCACATTTCACCTCTAATTTGAGAAAAAAATCTGGCATCCCACCCTCAAAGGGCTGCCAAGGGCAGCTCGAGATAATCCCTTTAAATAGAATGATGTCAGGTCTCCACCTCACTGATGTCATGGGCAAAATTTCTGTCGGATTCGGCGAGACCCCTGCCCATCCATGGTCATGAAAGCACGAAGAGGGTGAGTCCATCTCCCATGGTCACCCAGCCTGGGGTGGTGGGCACATAAGGATGGGACGGTAACAGTGTTGGCAGGTGTGATCCCACAGGCCCTTGGACCAAGGCATACTGCACATCTATCCATCTGTCCATCTGTCCATCTGTCTGGGATGGCATCCCCCATCTGATATTTCCCTGTAGTGAATGACACTGGTGCCAGCAAGACATTTTCCATCCTCCAGGCACAGCCTGCGTGACCCTCTGGCACCCTCCACAGACTTGTGACTTAGTTCACAGAGAAAAGGGACCAAGGTCCACCACCATCATGAAGCACTCCCCGCTCTGCAGGACCATTTGGAGAAAGAGGAGAGGCCTTCTGCTCATGGAGTTGTGGGTCACAGGCTGGTAAAGACCTCAAAGTATGTGAAGTTCAGCACTTCATGACATCAAACAGCCTCTTTTGCGTGCTTATTTCATTCCATCCCTGGCCCCAAACCTAACCTTCTCTAAGCTGTCCCAATGGTCCTCAAGGTGTGTCAGCTCCTGGCCATGCCAGATCCTTCTCCTGCAACACTGTGTGAGCCCTGTCCAGCCGTTAGGAACATAGCCTGAACTTGCTTAAAAGTCTTACTTCTCAGAGAATATTTTGATTTCCTGAAAAAGCTCAAATACAGAAACCCCTGGTTCCTGTGCTGGACTGTCTGAGGTCTTTGCTGTAGATGTGGAGAGACCATTCTGACACCTGCTTGGCCATTGAGCCTCACAGGTGAATTGTGAATCTGCAGGTGAGGTCAACCCTAGGAGGAGGACAGGAACAGGGCATTTTTAAATGCAAGTTGGTGACGTGTTTTTTTTTTGTTTGTTTGTTTGTATGTTTTTGTTTTGTCTTGGTTTTGGTTTTGGTTTATGGTTTTTCCCCCAATCTCCTTCAGTTCCCTTCTGTGCACAGAGGTAGAGCCACACTCTGTCTCTCCAGACTGTTTACATGGATTGTGCTTACACCGACAGCATCAACTCAGGCTGAGCCATTCCCAAGGCAGAAAGCACACTGGTGACTTCTTGATTTAATGTGCACAACACAGGGACCACACAAATGCCCCCTCCCACCCCAGCCTCCAGAATTGACAAAATACTTTGTTGCAAAAATGGACGGGTGCACCCACAAACATGCACATCTGTGCCAAGCAGCTAACCTGGAGGACTCCTTTCTGCAAGATATCACAGGCATATTGTAGTTGTGATACGTTGTGCTGCTTGTGACCCTATTTGAGCAACACTACTGAAAATAAAAGGTAGCAGTGCAATAAATCAGTACATATATGGCACAAGGGATGGGTAACTAGCCGGCAGAATATCACTGTCACTGTGTATTATAGGCATTTCCCTGAGCCAGTGATCAGACAGAGCAGGACATGGGGGACCTCATTATGCCAATAAGAAGAATCCCCCTTGATCAGGTCTACTGCTGCCAACAAGAAGATGACTATCCATCCACTCTGACCATAGGCAATTTTTGTTTGATTTTGTTTACAGACACCTACATGCTAGCAGTGATGGCAAGTGGGTTGTTTCTGCATCAGTACTGCAAAGTGCAGCACCTTGCTGGTAAAACCAACGTGGCATCCCCAGGGTCACGTCTAAGGCAAGGTCCCTGTGCCATCCATACCACCAGTGCAGTTGAGACGTTCCTTCTGGGCTATGGAAAGGTACTGGCAGCTGGGTCTGATCCTGCCTGGAGCTGAACGCCTCCCGCAGCAGTGCCACAAGTGCTGCCTTCATCCTTTCCAACCTGCCGTCCCTGGGTGCCCTGTAACTGGTGTGTGCACGATTGATCCCCTCTTGGCTCTCGAGATTGCCATGTGCCAAGCAGCACTGTGCCGGGTCCCCCTGCTTCCCACGGAAGGCCAGGGCAGGAATGGGGCTGTCCCCGCTCAGGCCCCCCGCGGTGACAGAGGTGCCCCAGCTCCCCAGGGAGCAACTCCACAGCAAGGCCTGGCTTGGGCCTGGAGCACAGACACAACCCAGTGGTCCCGGGATGGGGCTGGTGGGCACGGCTGGAGCTGCTCAGGAAGGGATGCACTTCCTAGGCTGACTGTAGGGGTCATCCGCCTTCAGCTTTTACACACAGGATTTGCCAAGTCACTTATTCAAGCTGTCTGAAGGCAGCTGTCCCCAAGGGCCACCAAGAGACCCAGACGGTCAGCGTATAAACAAACCCTGTGCTGTGCTGAAGGTCGCAAGCCCAGACCAGCTCTCCCAGGCACGGAGGATTCCCCTCCACCGCAGTGTGACGCTGGGGGGGAGGTGCAGACGCGGCCTTACTGGGGAAAGCCGCTGTGGCTCCTGGGGACAGCCAGGCCTGCAGAGTGCAGGGGTGCCCACGGGCAGTGGTGGCGCAACCCTGCGGGGTGGAAGGGACTGGCAGTCCTGTCCAAACCTTCCCCAGATAAGCTGCAAAGCAGCTTCGGTGGTAGCAACAGCTTTCAGGCAGGGGATGCTTGCTCCCTCTAGAAGGGGCAGGCAAATAACGAGTATCACAAGTGAGTTAACTGGCAGCTCCTTGCTGTGCTGTAGCCCATTAAAAATACCTCCAGGCTTTCTAAGGCAGTGGACGCACTCATTCTCCACCATCCCCAGAGAAGCTGCTCCTTCTCAGGGTGCTGATGAGACCAGCTCATGACAAAGCTTTGGAGCTAAAAAGCACCTAGAAAGGATTGTTTGAGATCATCCTAAGAAAATGCCCTGTTGGTAAACCTGATCCAGAGCTCACACAAGCCACCCCAGCTGCCTGAAACAAAGTGCGTCAGCAGTAGTATGTCAGGCTCTTTAGCTAGATGGAAATGGTCCCATGGGATGTTTAGATTACTCTGTACTACCATTTTCTGGCTGAAAAGCCTCTTACCCAACCTCTTAAGAGAATTGTCCTTGGTGTGTGGCAGGAGAATGTGCCCCAGAGTAGCAGAGAGGAGGAACTGGGATGCAGGAATGGTACCTAGCCCCTGGTGTGGCTGGGCTGAAGATAGGCTGGAGTGGGGTGACATTGGCCACAGTACCCAGAGGTACAAGTGCAGTGAGGATTCAGACATAGCAGCAGTTTTGTGTCCTGTACCTGTCACACCATGGCTGTGATGGGATTTAGGCAGTGGCCGGCAGCAAAGTGCAGAAGGAGCAGAGGGAATCCAGGCAGCTGGAAAATCCTGAGATGGGGCAGCCACTCCAAAAAAAGTCAGACATGGTGAAAAACTGTGCCAGCCCTGCTACAAGGGATGGCTTTGCTGCCTGCTCCCAGCACACATCAGGGCTGTGGGTGTTGCCATGCATGTTGCCCATGCCAGCCCCTATGCCTATGAAACTTGAGCTGGCAGGGTCATAATCCCATTTCAAAGAAAATTCTGATATTCAGATATTTGGTTTTGTCTCTAATCAGGATGAAAACAACAGATTTCCAACGGGCCAGTCACGTGTAATTTGAAGAACGACACTAGGGCCAATTGAAGTAATTTGGTTTGATTTTTTTTTTAACTTTTACTTCTTATTTTTATGAGGTATACTGGAATAATAAAGTCAGTAGGATATAGAAACAAAAAGTCAAAACAAAAAATCAGAGCGGTTCACCAGTGAATGTAAAAGCCAAACATCTTGACATCAGCAGAATGTTTCATTTCAATGGTTTTTCTAAACAAATTTAGTTCCTATGGAAAGTTTCCATTGAGATGAATTGGCAGAAAAGTGTGACCAGCTCTGCTGGCAGGGCATGGGATGTCTCTATGGCTATACACAATCCTTGTACACGGAGGGATGGTACAGAACCCACCTCTGAGCACATGCAGACACAGCATGCTTTCTCCAGCGTATTCCTCAGATTTGTCACATAGAAATCCCAGCACGCCTGTTGTGGAGTTGAACTTGAGGTCTACATCCAGCTATCTGCCTGGTGCCTGCTGAAATCTTGTGGATGTGAAACCACCAAGCCATAACCCACCTTCAATTGGGTCACTTTGACCTGGAGGGGCGTCTTCAGAAGGTTGTTCATGTCTATCAGGCACTGTCCTTAGGAATTACCCTGTTGTCAGTTTGGGGCACAGACATGAGCACATGGCTTTGTAGCTATCTTACTGCCAAATGACCACTTCCAGCCTACATCAAGCAGAAGTGCAGATGGTGTCACAGGGAATGCAACCCCATCCAGCATGGCTGTGGAGTCAGTCAGCAAGGGGCACTGGTTTGTTCAGGCATTCCCCATTCAGTGATGGTGTCTGCTCTGCTTGTATAACAACCTTTTGGCACAGAAGTGAACATGTTCCTTCTGGATGAGGGACGACAGTCCCTAGCCTTCCCCCTTTGGAAGCATTGGAGGAGGCTACAGCTTCCATTTCAAACCCACCACAAAGCCAGTGGCAAGGGCTGGCAGGCGGCAGCAGTTCCCCATTCGGCACAGCCACGTGTCTTTGGTCTTCTGCAGGTTATCCCAGCAGGTGACAAAAGCCTGTGCTCCCCACGAAGGGATGTGCCTGCCCGCCAACAGCAAGAGATGGTGGACACAGCTGGCTGCGGATGTCAGAGGGTGCGCAGTGCCCCAAGGGCACTCAGCACCACCATGCTGCTCGCTCACCTCGCGTGCAAGGCCAGCACAGCCTGCCTGCGAGTGCTCACAGTGGGAGCTGGGCCTCCTCATTCCAACAAAACCTCTAAAAGCATCAGAAAATGTTCCCATCCCACACCGGGAGCAAACCAAAACCTCGAGTGATTTCCATGAAAAACCAAAGACACTCCCAAACGGGCTGCCATGTCAGGAAAACCGCTGGGGTGTGGGGAGGAGGCCAAGGCCTTCTCCAGTGCTGGCAGAGAGGGGACTTGGCTGGAAGCCCCCAGACCCCAGCTGAGCGCTCCAATCGCCAGGCTCATGGGTCTGTACGGCCTGTCCCACTGCATCTTTCCACAGTATAAATAAAGGAATAATCGCTTGAACTTGAGCCCAAGTCTGTACCTTAACGAGCAGACTGCAATCCAACTTTCCCTTTGACTTAATGAATATTAATTAACTGTACACAATTGAGCAGCTCCAACAAGACAGGAAAGGCATGCGTCTGTCCCGGAGTGTAACGAGCACTGTGTTCTCCTGGGATGTGGGGATCTGAGGTCAAGTCTCCTCTTTGCTGTCTTCCCCCTCCTAGCCGCATCCTGACCAGTAGGTGATCGGCAACTGTGGGGTGGTCTCCCTCTGTCTTAATGAGGCATTCCTTCCCAAACTGCACTGACCTTTTCAGATAAGACTTTAACTCTAACTGGTGCATTCCTATGCAACATTTTCCTTTTGATTAATCAACTCTTTTATTTTTTCCCCCAGTTAAACTCTACAGTGATAGAAACTTCCAGCTGACACAGAGGTGAGGCTGCTGCTCACAAGCAGGCTCAATGCAATGGCTGGTGGCCATCAGTCTGCTGAGTCCTCAGGGTGGGTAGGCACAACAGCCTCACATTGCTGTGGCACCCGTGGAGAAACAGGCCTTTACCTCCTGCATAAGCCGTGCTAGTTCACATGAGGAAACCTTCCTCTGCCATCAAAGCAGGCAGGTGAGCTCACGAGGAGGATATGGCCCACAGCAGGGCACACCACTCTTCGCTGGCAGAGCCAACGTTGCTGTCCCTACACCCTGCCACAGCCCCCCTCATGGCTGGGAGCAGAAAAATGTGCTCAGGCAGGACCCCATCTGAGGATGTGATGGGGGCTTTGGGGAGTGGGGATGGGCTGCTTCTCTCACGCTGGGGAGAGCACAGCCTCCCAGGAGCATCCATGCCAAGAGTTCATGATGCTCTCCAGATGCTCCCCTTTCTGCTCACAAAGGCAGAGATTGACACAATAAACAAACTATTTGTAAAATTCCTAAGTAAGGGCAAAAAACCCCACATTAAATGGAAACATTGATACCCCCTGAAACAGTGCAGGAGGGGGGAGCATTCCCGGGACCTGATGTTATACCAGTGGGTATAGAAATGGAAACATGCATAGGACTGGATTCTCTAGCAGAGCAATTCACCAGAGAATATGAAGTTGCCAGTCCACAGTCCCCAGACAATACAGTGACTTGTTCAGCGAAGGGGAAAGCATCATGTCTGCATGCAGCTCGGCGAGCTGGGGGGCAACTGTGCAGGAGGGAGCACAGACCCCGCTGCTCACCCACCGCCACACACCACTCCCACTGAGCTAGAACTGGGCTTCTCCTGGGCTCTGCTGGCCTTCCCATCCACTTCCTCTGCCCTGGGAAACACAGTGCCATGGGCAACTTCACCACCTTGTGAGAAAACTCTGACCGCCTGGCTTGATGTCCAGGGATTTTATTTGAAGCCCTGTGTCCTGAAGTTTCATGAGTACGGGAGAAGTTCCCCTTTTCTCTAAAAAAGTAAGTTGCTTGCTTTCCCCATTTCAAAGAATGGCTCAAAATCACCCCTTTAAAAAGCCTGGACTCAACAAATCAAAGCAGAACACTAGAATGGATTCTTTTAATTAAAATCTCATTTAAACATCAAGGCTTATTTCAGTTTTAAATCAGTATTTCCAAGCTTTCATGGAAAGGGACTATGGCTTCTTCATGCGATCTCTCCCATGCCTTCCACTGACGTTTTGTTAATCACAGGGATCTTGTGGCACCAGATTGACCCTGGTTCCAGGAAACCCCTGCTTTTGGCAGCATTATCCTACATATAAAGGCCCTGATATTGGAATAATCATGGAATATGTCTCAAGGGAGAATCTAGCTCAGTCTCCTTGGACCCTCAGAGGCAGGCTGTTGGGTGCCTCATGCCATGTCGCAGTGATGTGACCTCTGGTGCTCTGCGGTCTGCCCATGGGGATTCTTCAGGGCCAGCACAGCCAGTGTGATCTGGTCTCTGCGATGGCCCAGCCCCAGCCCTGCACTTCTTCCCTGTGTAACACAGCACCTTACAGACCTCGATTCAGGGGATATGCAGTTGCCAACCAACACTGTCTATTCCAGTCCAGTCCCTGATATCATAAGCTCTGTGGCATCCGTTTTCTGTTTGTTCCTCATTTTAGTTCTTTGGAACCTTTTCGGTATCTCCCTGCTTCGATGGCTAGAAAACACCTTTTCCTCTCTAGAAATCATGCTTAGATTGTGTTGTGACAGCACTGATGTCCTACAGTTTCAACAGCTCTCTCTCCTAGAGTAGTCCTTTTGCATTTACATGCCAGTGCCACAACCCCACACAATCTTTGCTCTGGCTTGTCTGGATCCAGTCCCGCCTGGGTGACACTCTCCTTCCCCCACCTCTTGGCCGGTGACATTCCTCTTGTGCTTTGACTGCACTTTCTAGCCTCGTATTCAGCACAGACTTCTCCAGCATACTCCCTGGTTTTATGGCAAGGCCATTATTTTCAGTTAGTCAAAAACATAAGATCTCTATGTGTTTTTGAAGAATTGCAGCAGTTCTCTCCAAACCAACACTTCTCCTTTCAACATCAAACTGTCTCTCCTCTTCTAGCCAGGCCCACTAATCAGTACCTTTCATCAGCTGATAGTGTCAGAAGCAGCAGTTTCTAGAACTTCTGCCCCAGATTAAGACACAGCTTCAAACTCCTGCCCCATGCCAGTCAGTGATGTTTGGGTTCAGCATTGCTCTAGAGCATCTCCTGTGTCTGCAGTGACCAACAAGCCAAAAAATCACCACATTCGCTTCCCTATAAACCACGTGCAGTGAGGGAAACCACCAGGATACCCGTCTCCAACTATCTAGTGTTGGAGGAAGGTGGAGGAGCACCTTGGAGGGGATCTTTTCTTTGTGCTGAGACATAGCAGTGTCTTGTCAGCATTACAGAACTGAAGCATTGCTAACAACAACCTTCAGCTACAGGCTGTTTGGAGCTGGGTCTGAAAACAGTCTGATTGCAAGTGTGGCCTGTACAGGAACATCTCCAAGAATGATTCAGAAATTGAGCCTGCGTGGTCCTGCCCCCCATCCCACAATGACCCAGTTTTCACACAACTTAGGTGGGCCGTTACTGCAACTTGTGTCCAGCAGCTGCTCTTCTCCTTGTATCAGATAAAGTACCAAGGATTCATGTCCAGGACGCACTAATGAGCAAGATGTGGAGCGTGTGCATGCAGGGAAGAGGAGAAAGGCTTTGGGTTTGCTACAAATTCTGACTGGCTTTGCGGAGGCAGAAAAGTCTTTCCCGGAGTTATTTCTGTCTTTCCGTTCATTGCAACAGGGGAAATGGCATTGTAAGTTCTAACCAAGATTTCACTATAGTATTGCCTCTTCCTGATTTACCATCCTCAAATCCCAGTGGAAGTGTTTTAGTTGGTCTGGGCCAACTTTTACTTTGGCAGTTCAGGAGGAAAATCACAAATGTCTGTGAAAGTCACCAAAATATTCCCTAAGTTTTCATCACTTGAATGAAGAAAAAGAATAAAAAGCAGAACAGAGAAGGGGGAGGGTGGAAAGGGGTGCAGAGAGCAAACAAACATCGTTTAGAAAAGCATGCTGTTATTCCTGGAAGTTGGTTTGTGGAAACACAATTTACAATGCCTATGAAAAGTTTGGCTATTCATACCATTCCCATTTGGAGCTGGTAACCACAATGGCAAGCTCTCCCTTTGCATACACTTACATAGCGTGATCTCCAAACCCAAACAGCTTTGCCCATCCCAAAGTGTTGGATTTACATCTATGTTGCTTGGGTAAATGAGCTGAGTTTTACACAAGGGGTAAAACTTGGCACCATGCATGAGGCTAGTATAGAAAATTGCATTTAACTTTTGTTTCCCCTCCTCCTTTTAGCAAAAGCAAAATATTTTGTCGTTTGTTTTCAATATGTTTTGCACAAACCATAAAGGAATTCCTGCTGGTGTCACAGGGAGATTTGGAGGGGGAAGTATCAGACAGCAACCAATGAGAAAAAAAAAAAAGAAATATGGTCTCAAAGAAGGCAGCTTTTAATTGTACTCCTAACCTTGGGGAGCAATATTATTAACAGTAATATTGGGAAGATATGGGAAATTCCTACTGATTTTTGTTATGAAACAACCCAACCATGCTCAGCACAGGGCTACCTTTCCTGTGCCCCAGGGAAGGCAGGAGAGCTTGGGTGATGTCCAAACCTCTGCGCGTCCTCCAGCTCACTGGGAACATCAGCACTGACACCGCGACTCCTCTTGGCCCCATCCCACTTCCAGCCAAATGATGGATGCTGCTGTCAAGGCCCAGTCCCTCCTCCAAAGGTTTTTCTAGATTGGGATCACGCAGCCAGGGTGGAGAAGCCGATGGGTAATTGACACAAATTCCCCACGTTTTGGGGATGTCTCCCCCTTGCTACGGCCACCTTCTGGTCTCACTGCCTTAGGGGCTGAGAGCTTGAGGGAGATAACAGAGCTTTCCCACTCAGTGCCATGTCCACCTTCCTCTCTGCTATCTCTGGAGTGTCACACTTGACCAGTCCAGCACTTCAAGTGGTGCTCCAGGAACCAAACCATCTTGATCTAGGTCCAAATCAGATACCAAAAAAGCTCCATTTCTTCTAACATAATTGAGAGGAAAATTCCCTTCGATACCTTCTCTGGCCATGCATAGAATTTGTCTTTACCTCCTAAAATGTCCCAACAGCCTCTGAAACAAATCAAAAGGATTTGGAGTCACAGATCACCCCCTTACACTGCATATTTCCATCCTCATTTACCAGCCACTGGGTGAGGAAAAATCTACCTGAAATGCCTCTGCTGGATGAGCAACACGGGGAGAAGAGAGCGGGGAGCCCAGGGCTGGGTGCCCAGCCTGGTGCTGTGCCTGCAGAGCCAGGCAGCAGCGGCTGCTGGGGACCTTGCCTGCTGCACGCCTGCTAAATAAAGAGCCCTTGAAAATAAATTCCAGAACATGCATGTTCCTGAAGCCAGACCCATACTATTTAGGGACTCTGCAAAGAGCAAATAAAATGCCTATTACAAAATAACTATAATAACTATTTAGAGAAAATGCTGCAGAAAGATCTAGAGAGAACTATGTGTTTTAACATGGTCTGTTTACAGTGCATCATTGCTGGTCTGTCTAAAGCTGTGCTGTAACACAGCAAAAATGCATCTGCATTCTTTCAGTGCAAAAATACTCATGTACAGACATCACACGACTATCACAGCTATTTTCCTTTCTCCTTGGCTTTTTGTTGTGTTGTTGTTGTTTAGGTCTTGTTTGCTTTTTGGTCCTTTCCCAGCTTCTAGAAGATTGACCTAATATACACTTGGCCCAGGCTAGTACTATTAGTCAAATCACGAGTAATTAGCTCTGCCTGGGGAGGCTGGTAGCTGGGGGAGAACTCATCCCTGCCTTCGGAGAGCTGCAGCCCAGGGATGCTGGCACAGAGGCAGCGCGGCTCTAGAAGTAAGCAGCGAGCAGCAACCCATGCTGCTCCTACCTGGCACAGCTCAGCTGCCCGGGGAAGCAGCCCGGGGCCAGGACACACCGCGGATGCTGCGGCTCTCCTGCTGGCTCCTGCCCCAACACCACGGCCCCTTCGACCACCGGCACCGGGAGAGGAGGGGGATTGGGAAGCAGCTGAAGCCTGCCCTCGGGGATCTGCTGTGAGCAAAGGGTGAGGAGAAATGCTCGTCGGCAAATGTGGAGCCAAAGGATCAGCCAAAATCTGTAAAAAGCCTCTAGAAGCAGTTTGGCATTTGGGTCATTTGCCAGGGAAGATAAGGTAGAAGGAGAAAGTTACTGCTAGAATAACATGAGCTATGGTTGAGTTCCCAAACACAGATATCTCCACCTCTATGAAGAGAGGTGGAGAGGCAGGTGGCTCTGTCCCTCAGTTTTAGCCAGCCTGGGAGCTGCAGTGGGCGTGTAGGGCCTCACCCTGCCTTCTGAGCACAACGCTGTTCAGACACAAGACACTCAGGAGCAAAAGCAGCAAAGCCCATTTTTTTCCAAAAGCTGCTCCCACGCTCCCCGGCAGTCCTCAGGGAGACCGCTGAGCTCCTTCATGTGTCCCTGGCTGCCAAGCTCTGCATGGCAGTGCCCCTGGCTGCTCCCAGCCCTGTCAGAGGCAGTGGCACGTGGTGAAATGCGTTCCCGATCACCCTGCTCCCGAGCCAGCCCCTGCCAGCACCCTGTCCTTGGCTCGTGGATGGGAACCGGGCACCTCCTGGCCAGGTCTGTGCAGGCAAACAGGAGCTTGAAGGCAGCTCAGCTGCATCGCCCAGTGCTTTCCCACTTCTCTTCCCTCTAACATTCTTGCTATTTATTTCTTCTCTTTCCTTTTGCTGGTTTATTGCTCCTCAGCCCACTCTGGGTGAGCAGAGCTCTTCTGGGACAGATTATTTACTAGAAGGTATTTGGTACATTGCTTTAATAATGAGAACAATTTTTTTAAAAGCCTTACAAATATGTTTAAAATCTAAATACAATGAGGCAATGCAACATCATTTAATAACTCCAATAATATGCCAAGCCTGAGAATGACAAAAGCTGCCAGCAGGGTGCTACAAAGCAGGGTTCAGAACCCCACTGCTTCCCAGCTAAACAGAAACAGATTCCCAGCAGCAAGACATTTGTTAACCATTTTCGAGGCAGCAGGATGGGGTGCGGAATGAGCCCGGCCGCCTGTGTGTCACCGCATTGCAAAATCCTTGGCACGGGCACACATCAGCGTCCTTCGAATTAAGGCCCTTGTGAAGACAGAGTCTTAGTGGACTAATATACTTAAGACGGATTTTTCCAAATATTATTTTAAGTCATTCAGAGACACTGTGTCCTGGTGCTGATAAGTGTGAATGAATGTAGCTCTAGAAGCAGAGTTGGCATGCTTCAGCAGTGTTTCCTACAGGGCTGCACATCTGAAGGGAAGGTAAGACAGGGCTTGTAACAGCAGGAGCATGCTCAGACATTCTGTGAAGTACAGCGTGCTGGATCCATCCCAGGGAATGTTCAGTGTCCCCAGCTGCACGGTCAGGGTCCAGAGAGACCCTCATGGACATTGCAGGGACACAGACACTGTCCCAGGCAGGGCACCCAGGAGCAGCTCTTATCTGCAGCCACCTGCAAACTTGGGACCACTTTGCTGTCACCAGGGAAGGGACTGTCAGCTTCCCCTCCAGCACAGGCCATGCCAAGTGGAGCCGCCGAAGTGCCAGGATCAGGCCCTGCATTACCTGGGAGGATGTTCACCTGCAGCACGCGCACCTCAGAGGTGTCTGAGGACACCTCTGGCAGCTACAACCCCAACCCATGAAGGAGGGGCCAGCCCTGACACCTTGGGCTCCAGCCCCCAGGAGGGCACCAGCTGTGTCCCCCACGCCCCCTGCAGCCCCCACAGCCCTGCCTCACATCAGCCCCATTCCACTACCACAAGGCTGATGCTGGGGTTGGCAACCCAGCCTGTGAGCAGGGTCCTACTGCACGCTGCAGAAACTGAGATCCTGCTCAAGAGCGAGGCGCCACTCGTTATTTCCCCAGAGGAAAAGGATGAGAAAAATAAAAGAGCGACTATTGACAGCAGTGTCAGTGAGCCAGCAGAGAGGATGGGGACTTAATGCAGTCCTCAGCAATCAAAACCAGCCACAGCTTGGTATTGGTCTCACATAGACCAAAAGTCCTAATAAGCTGTTAATGGGAAAAACGATCCTATTTATTACAGGAAAACAAGTTTATGATTACTACAGAGATGACATCATAACCCCCCGTGCCAGTTTAAACAATATTTGGAGAATTCATTTGTTTTGTACTATTTAAAATTATAGTGTGGGAGCCTATTTTAAGTGCGTGTGTGTGTATGTGTGTGTGTGTGTTGATGTATCCATGTTAATGTTTATTTAAATCTTTTATTTATAAAATTGATGTTCCTACGCCTAAAATGGAAATTTTCTGCTCTAAAACATCTCTTAATTGTGGAAAATAATTGTATACATTAATGTTGTCCCTCACGTTCACATCTGTATATTTACCACTGGGCACATCTGCGCACTGACACACGCCCGTATTGCTCTGCTCGGCAGATGGTGCAAAATCCCCAATACACCCAAAACACAAGGACGTGAGTGGCAGAGCCACTACCCCCACCACAGACACCGGCCTGAGTGCTCCTGTGCCCGCAACAAGCCCAAGGAGCAGAGGACAACCTGGGTGTGTGGCACCGGTCCCCTCCCCACCTGCTGCGAGCAGGATTGAGCTCGGCACAGCCAGCACCCCTGTGTCCCTGCGGCCACCATGCTCGGTGCTGATGGGCCACAAGCCATCTGCCTGCAGGACGAAGGCGTCCACTCGAATAGGGACACCCTGGTCCCACTGGACCCTTGGTCTCACAGCAGAGAGGGTGTAGGTGCTGTGAGCAGGGGGTGCATCCGCTGTGCGCAGCATGGGGGACTTCCTGACACCACCAACCCTCCCATTGCCCATGGCTTTCGGAGGACCCTGGGCAGTGCTGCAGGGAGCTTTTTGGCAATTTCCCCCTGTTTGGCTGCCAGATGAAGGGCCAGACGGCTGGAGATAGGCTGCATACCTTTCACCAGGATGTACCTGTCATTCCAGGCAAGTCATAGCTGGTCTAGACACCAGGGCCATAAATCTGCTGGCTGCCGCCCTGTGCTGTACTCCCACCACTGCTGGAGGAGACAACTCCTGAATCATCTGTAGGAACTCCACATTAAGAAAAGGCTTATGAATGCACTGAAAGAGCTGGAAGGATCCTACATGAATATGTCCCAGCCTCCCCTCCTGGGCACCAGGGAAGCTTCAGCATTGTAGATTGCCTCTCAGAAGAAGGTCCTGATATGGTGGGGACTTGCTTTTATAGCACTTCCCTTCTTTTGAAAATGGGGAGACTGAGGCACAAACCAGGGAGATTTCTTCCTCTGGATGATGCAAGACCCTGACTCACAGCCCATTCCTATCTCTCCTCCTGCCACGGACCAGGGCAGACACCAGCAGCCTGAAGCTGTATCTGCCACAGAGCACACGCAGAACAAGGCTCACCTGTGTGCTCCAGACCTGCAGCCACAGCTGTGGGGCTCAGGACAGCTCCAGTCCTCCTGGCACCCTCACCCCAGGTGCTGGGGAGCTCCTGGGCCCCCAGCCACAGCTGGAAGCTGGCGCAGAGGGATGCATGCAGGACTGAGCGAAAGAAAGGCCTAGGCGGAGGGAGGATGAGTCCCCATGGAAAGCCCAGGACAGCTTTGTCTGATGAGTCCTGTTCCTGGTGTGCATGAGCAGTGGGAGAGCTGGACCGCAGTCACAGCAGCCTGATCCTGCTCCAAACCACCGCCATGCCCAGCCCTTGTGGCTTTGGCATCCTGTTCACAGACCCAGACCAAACTGGCTTGGTGGGGAAAGGTCACACACACTGCAGCTGAACATCTCCCTGGTAGAGGCATGCTGAAGCATTAAGTAACATTGCGTAAACTTTGTTTAAAGGAGACAGCTGTGCCACTGGAATGAGCTGCAAATGAGTGAGATTCCCAGTGACGTGTCTTCTGCTCTGCTGGAGTCTCCCACCACCCGCGTGCCGTGCTTGGAGGCCTGGGTCCCCCAGCAGCAGGCAGGCAGCAGAAATCTGGTTAGAGTTTTGGCAGAAGGTTCTGGCTCACAACCTCTCCTCTGTTCAGAAAAGACCGCCCAGGGTACGGACGATATGCTCTCACCCACCTCTGCTTCCAGGCTCCCCTCGGGTTCTGCGCCATGCAGAAACAATGCCAGCAGGAGGCAGGGGGGGAGATGGCGTGGGCCTGAAGCAAAATCCTCAGCCCTAAGGGATGGCTGGGCAGCCTGGGGCAGACAGATCTGCACCTTGAGCCAAAGCTTTAAGTGTTGGTAGAAGGCAAGTCCAAAACAGTCCAGAAAACAAGTCAAGATTTCTCTTTTGGGCACATTCTCCTGCCTTACAGACTGTAAAAGCACCAATTCTTTCCCAGGGTTTGGAGAACCTCCACCACCAGGAGGGGGGAGCCATCCACAGCAATCAGAGGGTGATGGGCCTGGGCAGCCAGGTCGGGAAGGAGAGCTGGTCTGGGGACACTGACAAGTCCCTAAATGTGATTCACCACTGAAGGATGTGGCCGATACCTCTGAAGAAACAGAGCACTCCCAGCTCCCCTGAGAGGCCTGGATACAGCTGTCCCTTTGAGAGCTCTGAGGCCAGAATGGTGTTTTGTGGCTGCAAAATTCATAAAAATCACTTGCTAATTTTTATGAGCCAGGGTAGCAAGGTCCAGAGCAGGAAAAGAACAGGAAGGGATGGACTTCTGTGTGCCACACACATGTTGTGGACCTCGGGGGACCAAGCAGCCTGGAGAAATGACATCGAAGCAGAAGACTTAAAAAAAAACAAAACCACATTTGAATGGGGAGAAGCCACCTTAATGGCAACTATTGCTTATGGTGAGAGTGACAGAGTGGATGAGAGGGGATGTGGAGACAAAAGGTGCCAAAAAATATGGCTTCAAGCATGGGAAAGGGATCATTCTGCTCCATGAGAGCGTCAAGTAGTAAAGGAAATGGCACTCAGGCTCAGGAGGCTCCTATGGCTTCTGTGAGCTTCCAGTAAAGGACAGAGGGTTAACGAGCATGTTGGGGAGAAGAGGAGCCTGGGGGAGCACAGTCTCTCTGTGTGGGTGTGTTTAAATGAGTTCAGCTCAAGAGATTCCTTAGATTGTGGTGTTATCTCTCACGGCAAGGGATGGGGACGCATCTCAAACCAGAGAAAGTCCAAGTCCAAGTGGTGCCTGGGATAGGGTGAGCTGAGTGCCGAGGGGGAGGTATTCAGCTGGGGTCCTGTGCCCATTCCATCCTATAAAAGGCCCTTTGCGTGTCAGAGAGAAAATCAACTTCCTCTCCTGACAGCTCCTAAGCTCCAATGTCTCCTAATAAACTCCATATCTTTATGCAAAGGGGTTGCTTTATGTACACAAGATATGCAGAATGATGAGGCTCAGAGCCAGCCTGAATTACCAGGACAAGGAGTGCCTCTATATGCTGGAGGTCTACTTTGGGAAATTTCTTCAATCCCATTTCCTGGGCTCAGGAATGACAGGAAGACTGGAAAAGAACAGCCTGTGACCAGTAGTGTTCTGGGAGTCTAGACACAGTAGGGCGAGAGCCCGTTCCAGCAGCAGGAAGCTTGTTGCTTCCAGGGAAGCTCCAGATGGACAATGCAAGGAGGGAACAGAGCTGCAATGCTCAGAAGCCACCTAATGGGACATGCCTTCATTGCTGGTGGTAGAAAAGAGCAGCGACCCCAAAGTGTCACCAGTTGTGACTGAGCTGGCAAAGAGGCCCAAGTATAGAATCATGGAATCATGAAATGGTTTGGGCTGGGAGGAACCCCAGAAGATAAACCCCTGCCATAGGCAGGGACGTATTTCACTAGACCCGCAGTAGACACTGAACCTGAGCTGATCAGTGGGCTGGTAGCATCCCAGGGCTGGGGCGAAGCTGGGCTCATGCCCTCCCCACCACTCTCCACCCTGGACATGCAGAAACAAGACCTCACAGTCATGAGATTTGCCACAGAAGACCACAAGTGTCATGAGAGCTGTCAGGAGTCAAGAGCCAGGGTCTCTCCCACCACCAGTTTGTAGTGACCAGGTCTTGGTGTAATGAGTTGTTCCTTGGATGAAAACAACGTGGAAACAACCTACCACTGAGAAAAGTGATTCAAGATCAATCGTATGAGCTTCCAGGAAGAGAAAGGAAGAGAAGCCATGCCCCAAGGAGAGCAACCACAAGGTTTCTGTGTGCCAGGAACCACAGCAGTCCCAACCATCTGATCTGATACTGTGACTGCTGCCCTCAGGCAACCTTAGCAAAGAACTCCAGCTCCCAGCCACAGCCCTAGCTCATGAACAGCACACAGATAGCAACTGATGGAAGAGGTGCTCAGTCATTGCCTTGCATGTGGCTTGCATATGCTGCCTACAAGTGTGGAGAGCTCTGTAAAAGAAATAAAGGGGCTGTAAAACTAAGGGTAATCCCCTTCACCATAGCTGCACCACATCTCACTGCTCACTGCCACACAGACTCATGAGACCAGGGTTTTATACAGGGAACCTGCTTTCTAAAGAGGCACCAAGTCTCCATCTGACCACACCATGGCAGGGGAGAACCCATTGCTGCCACAGCCACAGACCCTTCCCAGTGTCTCACTGCTGCTCTCTGCTCATGCCCACCCTGGAAACCTGTGCACCTGACCTCACATCTCCACTTCTGCACCAGTCAGGGCTGGACTGCACTGAGCTGTTTGAAAGGTATTAACCCATAATGCAGGCACCTCTCAAAGCACACCTGGATCGCCCAACTCCACACATTTCCCAGAGGCAGTTTCTTCAGCCTTCAAGTCATTACGTGACATTTCCCATAACTGAAGACACTTTGGGAAACATGGGCTCAGGTCAGCATATATTCCCTCTGCAGCAACCCTGCACAGAAAGCACAGCTCCTCCTTATTGCTCTGATCCCCATCGAGCCATCAGCCTTTTCTGTGCAGCAAGCCCACTTGCACTGACTTCACCTCCATACTGCAGTCCCTGCTGCCCTCTGGCTGGCACAACCTGTGTCCTTGTCCCCAGGTGAAGTACAGATTTTAGCTGCTGCTGCATGTTGCATCTTCTCTGGCTGCCATGCAGCCCAGCTCAGCTATCTACAGCTGCCCTCTCCATACTGATCCAGGAGCTCCATTCCTCCACAGTTGTTAGCAGGAGAAATACCCTTCCACGACTGGGTCAACAGAGAAGCACTACCACCCTGGCTGAGTACAGACGCACACAGACATATCTCAGCACTGTTCTGCACCAGGAGACCCCCTTGGCTTCAGGATATCTGTTAAACTCACAGCTGGGTGAACACCTTGACCCACACCCCCTGCAGCCTCAGCACCCTGCCCTGCTGCTTGCTCTCCCCAGAGGTGTACCCAGCCCATACCCTGCTCTTCCTCTCCCTTCCACACAGACTGAGATGTCTCTACCCTGGCATTTATTGAGCCCACTGGCTTCCCACCCCAGGCACAGTCAGACACCCCATAACCCTTATGGCAGGGTGGCAAGGTCCTAAAGCCTGGCCAGAACTGGGTAGCCCTGCTGGCGTTCAATGCCATGGGCTCTCCTTCCACTCCCTGTCTGCTTGCAGACATGCAGGGAAACCACAGAAGCTGCCATCAACTGTTACTCAGTGCCCCATGGCCCAGTGCCCATGGATTGTCCCATTCAGGCTGTGCTGAAGTGCTCCTGGAGAGGATGGCCAGAGACAGCAGAAACTCACTTGAGTGGTGAGATCTGCTTGCTGGCAGTGTCCTTCAGGCTGGAGTCCCCTGGGGAGAATAAATGCTCTTCATCTGCTGGGATGGCCAGGGTCTGCTGTGCTAACCCACTCTGACCTCTGCCCCAGGCTTTGTCCCAAGGCTTGCTGATACCGAGAGGGAAGTCCTCAGCCATATGAAAAACCCAAATGTGCAATGATAAACACTCTGTGATACCGAATTTGGGCTGTTGGACACTGAGAGGGGCAGAGACACTTTGGGTGGATTTCACAAGCATTTAGATAATTTATACTGGGACACTGGGGTTACAGGCTCTGGGCACTGTCCCAGGCACCAGGGTTAGCTGGCTCCCACCACTGTCCCAGGCATGGAGGTTACACAGCTCCTTGGTTTGCCAGGCCAGACACCAAGTCTGCCTTGATGGGCAATCCATCATGACAGCCCAAAGATCCCACGATGCTGCAAAACATCAGGTTTGGGGCAGAAGAGAAGCAAGACCCAGTGGGCAGGCACTGGCACCCAGAGGAGCAGAAGGTTTGAGAGCTCTGGTCTGTGCTGCCAGGGACGGGGCACGTGGTTCAGAGCGGTCCCAGGTGCCAGATGAAGGGGATGCAAGGAGCTGACACCCAACCACTGCTGCACCACATCTCATTGGGGTTCTGGTACCACTCCTGGGAGGAGCTGGTGGCCTCTGTCCTGCCAGCATGATGGGCACCCCAGGGCTGGCACAGCACAAGGTGGCACGCTGGGTGGAGCCCTGGTGACCTCCCCATCCTGCCCAGCACCACTGGCAAAAATCACTCCCTCTGAGCGCCCCAACAGGATTTTTTTTGCAAACCCTTCCAGATAAACCCAACTTATTTAGCTGATAATATATAAACAGTTTATCAGCTTTGCGCATTTGCAGTGCAGCGGGATGGATGTTGTTCTTGGAATTCTGTTTGGTCATAATATTTAGAAGAGGGCTCCGATAGCAAAGATAAGCAGCTCGCCCGCAGCAGATGGCTCGTGAGACGCTCAGCGGAGCCAACATTCTGCAGGGAATGAATAAACTTGTAATGCAAGTTGTTTGTAAGTGGTTTTAGCTAAATGTCACATATAAGACTGCACAGGCATGCTCTCTCCAAGGTGTTTGAATTTATAGGAGCAAGGATACAAAGCCAGGGGCCAAATTTGCTTTTAAACTTCCTTAAACAAATGTACAGAGGATAAAATACCTCTGGATTTGCTCTTTGAGCAGGGGTGTGAGCAAGGCGTGTGCAAAAACACAGCCCATCCTTCCCAGCAGGTCTTTGCCAAAGGGCTGTGCCTGCCACCGTGCCCAGCATGGGAGAACGGAGTGAGACAGGGCACTGCTGCTTCTGCCCAGGTGCCCCTGGCCCCGGACACTTTTATGAATGACCCCTGCCGCGCCTGGCTCAGCCACGCTCCTGCATAAGGAAGACCTGGAAATGCTCTCCTCCTAGCAAGCATCCCGTGAACTCTTCATCCCCTCCGCCTGCACAGCCAGACCGTGAATGGGCCCCAGGGAAGCTCGGGGCAGCCAGGAACAGCGAAGGCATCCTGGAGCCAAGCTTCTCCGCCGCCACTACATGGATGGAAGTGATGCCCACATGCAACCCCGCTCTCACAGCCCTAGCCCCATCCGGGGGTCTCCTCAGGGTCTGTCTGCCTGTGGTGGCTGACGCTGAGCCCTCTCTGCCAGCTGGCCAGAGAGCTGCCTCTTCTCCTGCCTTGCATCTGCTTTGCCCCCCCTGCACAACACCGCACGGGTGCCACTTGCCCCACTGGTCACTGGGGCTGTCAGTAAGGGCTGTCTGGCAGCTGCCCACCCCACCGCACTCCCCCAGACCAGAGCTCTCTACCCGCAAGTCATATGTCTCTCTCCTTGGCACAACTTTCCTTCCCCTTCCCACTCAAGAACGGTGATGCTGTTGATCTGCAAAAAGGCATAGCTGGGGGTGACCACTTCGAGTAAGGTGCCAGACTCTCCTATCACAAGTACGGAGACACCATGGGCAGCGCTGCCTGCCTGCTGGAGGTTTTGAGGGCCTGGAGGCACAAAACACACCATCCCTGGGATCACAGACCCATTGAGGCTGGAAGGCATCTCTGGAGATCATCTGGCCAAAGTCTCCTGCTTAGGCAGGACCGATGACGGAGCTGGGAAGCCCCACACCTGCACTGAGACCCCACTCCCTGCTGGATGCTCCCACAGATGTGGCAGTGCTGGTACCCAGATGTAGGATCAGGTGCCACCAGCAGCTCCACATCCCTGAGTGCTGCAACCAGCACAGCTGCTGACAGCCCACGTGCAGCAGACCGTGCCTCAGCCCCAACACACCCCTGGACAACTCAGTAAAGGCAGGTGGATGATCGCGCAGGCTGAGACTCATATCAGCAGAGCTGGTGGAAGATCAGCCAGCACCAGACACACAAGACCAGCTGTCCAGAGGACCTCAATGGAGCCTCCTCTCCCATGTTGCCCAAAGGTGCCTCCAGGGCTGGCTACTTGGGACTCAGACAAGCATCCCAAAAAGGGAAGAGGCTGAAGCAAAGGAGCATCTGCCTTGCCCTGTGCTTCATGAGTTAACAACCATGATGTTTCCAACCCATTCCATTCATCCAGCCTTTCTCCTCCAGCTACCAAAGAGTCACGCAGGTTACATTGCTCCAGCATGGCCTCATGCTTGAGCTGCAGAGAGCTTTGTTTCCAAAAAGCCAGCCTTCTGCCCTAACATAATCATTTTGGGCTTCCTTAACTGCATCTCTTAATTGTCTAGATTTATGAGGCCTCTACTGAAATGTCGAAGACAGCATTTAGAGTCCCTCAGTTCTTGTTCTGTTTAATTCATTCCCTTTTTCTCCAGGCTGCGATTCCAGCTCTGCATGTGCAGCTCTGCCATTGCCAACAGGCTCTTTCATTTCCAAAATGAGGCAGATCAAAATCTCTGAGATTCTGATTCTTTCCCTCGTGTGGTCTCTCTTCACCTTTTTACAAGTTGTTTCACTGGCAAATTAACCAAGGGCTGGGCTCTCTGTTCACCATGAAAAAAGCCTGGCACGGTGAATATAAATTTCTTTGGCCAGCAGTGGTGGCATTCTTGTTTCCTGGAGAATGGCATCGTGTTTGCAGCCTGTAATGGGCTCAGGGTTTTCATGCATTCAGCAAACTTCATTTCTGAGAGCTCATCAGTAACATCAGTCCTACCACCATTACCTCCCAGCTGTCTCCAGGCCTCTCTCTGAGGGACAGTCTCAGGCTGAAGGTCCTAAGCTGACCGATTCAGGTCACAGGCTTGAACCTGGTCTTCACAATTAGAGAAACAGAAACCAAAAGCTTTGGGTACCCCAAGGTTCGCACTTTCACCCTAAGGTATCCTCATTAAGTAGCTTCCTTGGACAAAGACTAATGGAAGAAATGCTTGAGTGAGAGACTTGCTCACTCTTTTGCACAGGGCACATGCTCATGGCATAGGTGATCTATGATATGTCCCCTTCTTATATCAATAAGAAGGATTTAACAGAAGCTATGTGAGCAATTTACCTCTGATCTGAGAATCAGTGCAGGGTGCTCGTGTACATGGCTCCTATCTGTTTAATTCTGCACTTTCCCAGAACTTCTGCTACAGCCCAACCCAGCTAGTGCAGACAGAGGTTTATTCTTCCCCAGGAGCCTTCAAAACTCTTGGGGCTTCAGCACCCCTGCAGATCTCTCACCAAGCAGTACCCTCCCCAGCTACAGCCAGCACGGCTGGCCAGAGACACAGGCTCTTCTGAGACCAGTGAGTGAAGGGCACCTGGACTCAGTGTCTCGAGAGGTCCAGGCTCCCTCAGCAGACCATGGACTCTGGTGACACTTGGTGATCTGTGTCTCCTCTGCTCAAGGAACATGCAGAGCCAAGGACCATAAGCTAAAGCAGCAGCAGAGATCTCAGCTGCCCCCTGCCTGGTCCCAAGAGGATCCTTCTGCAGATGGGGTCCTTCACAGCTGTGCCAGCAGCTGTTGCTCTCCATTGAGATGCAGCCATTGAACAATCCCTCTCTAATTGGCATTGTTTGCTAAAAATAAAGTTATCCTGCTCAATGAAATGCAGCCAGGAAGACACAGCTCCCCCACAGCCTGGGCTCTCCATTAGACCATCCACTCTCATGCATGACTGTGATTCTGCAGCAGGAACGCCTGAGTTGCTGGCAGTGGCGTGGGCAAGTACAGCCCTTCTCCAGCTGGGTGAACCCCTGAAAACCATGACTGCGTGCCCTTCAGGTGCAAGCTCTTCTGCAACATCTGGGGCATCATCTTGGCAGCAGCCCATGAGTGCTCTGCACCAAGCTGCTCCCTCTGCACCAAGAACGGGTTTGGGTCCTCCCTGGCTGGCACCTCTGGGGGGTGGCGCACCCCCTGTCCCAGCAGCGAGAGTGTGGTCCCAGACAACCAGCACAGACACTCCTGTTTGGACATGAGAGGAGGATGTCAGATAGAAAACTTCATATACTGAATTTTCTAAAACTAACTATAAATGGTAAAAACTCAAAGTCCTGCTTTCTCTGGAGGTTTTCAAGCAAAATAACCCCGAGAACGGCAGCTTCAACTTTTATTCGGATGAGAAAACATTCTTTTATTTTGACATCATCTGTGTCCGTTTTTATCATAGGGATAAAGTATCTTTTATCTGGATATAATGCATCAAGTTGCAGAGTGAGTCATGAAGTGAATCTATACAATTGAGCCAATGTGCCGTGCCTTGGTGAGGACTGGCAAAGTCTAAATGTCACATTTGAGGTACATGGTAATAAACAGGCCTCTCTGCTCTCCAAGCAAGCAGAGCCTGCCATGGTTGTAGTGGCAGAGGAAGCCATTAGTGTCATTTCAGAGACACTCATGGGAGGCAGCTGGAGTGCTGGGCATGGACCAGAATGTATCAGAGAACCTTTCTCACACCTACTTAAATCAGCGGTGATGCAGAGTTTATTGATATGCCACAGATTTTGTTACACATGCTGACATACAGGCAGGTGCTTTAACTGGGAGCTGCTATGGGCTGATGGCTGATGCTCTGTCAGCGAGGACCCAGAGGAGCTGCAAGACGAAGCACGCTTGTGCTCCCCACACCCAGTGCGAGCCAGGGGCTGGAAGCCATCAGGACACAGCTCTGCACCACCTCTGTGGGAAGGCAACCCTTGCCTGCTCCACAGAGAGGTGCCATACAGGCAGGAAATAAAGACTAATTCCTTCCTGGATTGCCTCAGGTTCATGGTTCACAACCACCCTTGGAGGCAGGTGTGTCTTCTATATTTGTTCCCCTTATGTTGGTGGGGCAGGCTTGGACAGGGCCATCCATCCTGTGGCCACCTGCACCCAGCCCCACTGTGGGCAGCAGCCAGACCTCTCTTTCTTCTCCTGGAGAGGCTGCTGAGCCAGCTGAGGGTGAGGAGGAAGGGAGTCCCAAAGCTTTATAACAACTTGTCCCTGGGGCTCCCGCACCCATCGTTGCCACCATTCAGGGCCCGTACCTGACCACAGGCAGGGCTGGGCAGCATGGCATGCCCAGTGCTTTGGGGGCAGTGTCACCACAGCATGCAGCTTTCCTTTAGATGAGTCCCACAGAATCGCGTACCAGTTAGAGGAGTAAGAGATGTACTAATCTAGCCATGCTGTGCTCCCCAAGGGCAAACCCGTGACCTGTGCAAGCCTTCAGGTAAGCCCATGGCTGTCTCTGCAAGCAAGGCTCCTGAGAAAGAGACACAGCATGGCTTCCCCAAGGGGCAGCGGATCAGTGCTGCCACCAGCCCCCCCTCCAAAGGGCTCTGATCACCATGCCAGCGGACAGTAGTGGCAACACGCCCCTGTCCTCCAGTCAGCCAAACCTCCTGGGTCCCCTCAGTGGGGAGCCAGCTGCTGACCTGCCCTGGAAGCTGCAGAAGGGCAGTCGACAGCTGCCCTGGGGGTGATGCAGAGCTGCCACTACGTGTCCTGTGCTCTCATGCCCACCACTGAGAGCTTTCCTTCCCCAGCCAGACACCAGCAAAAAATGTCACTGCAAGGGACAGTCATTCTTCCAAGGATGGGAAATTTCAGCGCTCCTCTGGTCAAGCTTCGCTGCTCAGCTCTTCCCAGAAACGGTGGATAGGTTGGATATTAGGAAGGATATTAGGAAGAAGGATATTAGGAAGAACTTCTTTACTGAGAGGGTTGTTAGGCATTGGAATGGGCTGCCCAGGATAGTGGTGGAGTCACCATCCCTGGAGGTCTTTAAAAGACGTTTAGATGTAGAGCTTAGTGATATGGTTTAGTGGAGGACTGGTTAGTGTTAGGTCAGAGGTTGGACCCGATGATCTTGAGGTCTCTTCCAACCTAGGTGATTCTGTGATTCCGTGATTCTGTGAAATCAGGATCTTGGGGCGCTGGTGCGAGCAAGGTGCCCGGCACAGGGAGGGCACTGCACCATCACCACACCACCCACTCCAAGAGCTGCCAGCTTGGATCCCACATGAGACGAGGTCAGGAGGACCTAAGACCTGCTCATTGTCTCCTTGTTTTGCCATTTCTCTGCAAAGCCTGCCATTATTCAAATAACAGAGGAGGACATGAAAAAACAAACAGACTCAGTTGTAGCTACAAACTGATTCAGCCACCTACACCTGGGTTGGGGGACTCACAGAGGCAGGGCTGATTTGTTAATGGGTAGGTGAGGGCAGGGGGGGTCTCCTCTGTTCCAAGAGCAGCCTCCGAGGGCTGCCTTTCCAGGTGCTAGTGAAATGGCCTTGGCTGCTCATTCATGGGGAGCAGGGAGAGCCAGTGCTGTGGAGCCTCCCTGGCTGGCCAAGGCTGGGCTAACAGTGGTGTCTGCACTGACCCAGGAGCTGGGCCACCGCTGGGCACCTCCCAGGTGGCAGATGGCCACCAGGCAGGGACACCTCACCAGCGACCCCTCGCTGCCCCAAGGGAGCCGACGTGACTCTGCTCTTAACTCTCCCCACAAGGGTCTTGTACTCCCCAGGGCCCTTGCCCACCCCTCTCAGGACTCCTACAAAGCCGCTGGATTAAAATTCAAAGGTGAAAGCAAAGCTGAAACACTTTGATACCAGGAGACGGACCAGCCGAGGAATGTTACAGGATTTTTCCGTGGCTGTTTCTTCTCAAGCATGTTCACAAGCGGTGCTGGGTTATGCAACTTTGCATCAGTGCCTTTTAGCTGCTCCAGGCAGAAGAGAAGCGGGCACCATTACGAACACCCCTCTACTTAAATCAGGCTGAGAAATGTGCACTGGCATGAGCAGCAGGACTTGCAAAGTGTGCTGGTTCCAGGTGTTTCCAGTAATTTGTTACTATGCAGCATCTTTCCAAGAACTGGGAAGCTCTAAAGTCCATGGCAACCTAATAACATGCAGTGCGATGAGAATATACATGGTGAGGGTGGGTGGCGAAGTCCTTGTGCACATAGCATGGCTGAAAAGCCACTCTGGGAGGAGACTGATAAATGCAGCCTTCAGTAGCCTCGTAGATTTGGATTCACTTGCCCTAGGGAGACTGCTGCCCTTAACCTTTCCATGGATGGTCTCCTCCCACCCCTGTGCTCCAGGGGCACCCTGCTGTCACCAGCTGCTCCACCATTCTGGGACACACAGTCATGGCATTGGGGGAGCACCATGCAAACAGCAGGAGACCTCAGCCTGGCTTTGGAACAGAAGGGCATGGAAAGAAAGACACTGCCTTAAAACAGCTCCTTCCCACATAAGCAACACTCAGGAACTTCAGGACCAGACAGAAAATTGGTATCTTTGAAGATCTCAGCTTTGGTGTCCAGTTCCATGATCTTCCTGGGGTTGCACTGGGAGCGGTGTACCTAGATCTCTCAGCTTTGCTGTTGAGGATCTGCTAAAGCTGAATGAAAACCCAGTTCTGAGTAATAATATCTGCTGGATCTCCCCCTTCCAGTTAGGAGGGGAAAGATGTTATTGAGGGAACCAAACATCTCCTCCCTGCAGACTCTGCAGAAAACCCAGCCCAACGTGGGTGTTTGGTGGAAGGACTGTGCCTGCTGCACTCCTCGTGCTGTTCAGTAGCACTCACATCTCTCATCCTGGAAATCATCACTAGCAGCTTGGAGTCATCATACTTGCAAACCTCTAGAGGGAACATGGGAGCTCTGCTGCCCATGCGCACTGCAGCTGCTGCACGTTTGGCTTGCCTCCCTCATGAAGTTCAAGGCAGCAGTGGGACCACAGCTCCCTGCAGTTCCCAATGAGGGAGGATTAGCACGAGCAGCTTCTGCAGGTTACATCAGCTTTGCTCCTGCTGAGCTGCTGCTTTCCCACTGACCCAGAGAATAGCTCAGCCAATGTTCCTGCACAAGCTGTGTCCTGAACAGACCACACACAGCTGTGCTGAGCATCTGTGCTCTCCTGGCCCTAGGATAACACCACCCAAGTGAGGGAGAAGAGCTGGGCAGCACAGCATCCTTCCTCTGCATCCCACCTCCAGCCTTTCCCCAGCATTGTGCAGCTGCTTGCAAGAGACTGGCTTGGAACAAGCAAGCACAGGACAGCAAAACCCCATGGCAAGCTGCAGATCAACCCCTCAGCTTTCAGAGAGGGCTGCTGTGAAGGAGTTGTCTCCGTGGACATCTGCAGAGCTCAGCACCAGGCTGGGTGGCAGAACCAAGCCCTGTGCTCCCAGCCAGACCAGCCTCCAGGGGACCACACCACAATGGCTTGGCCTTTATTTTTAGTTCCTCCTTATCGCAAAGGAGGTGGCTGCCAGCTGCTCCCATCAGTGCAGCACAGGAGAAATAATCAGCCCTGGCGGCCACCCCACTGGCAGCAGAGCCAGCAGCGGCTCGGCCTGGGGAGTGGAGAGAGGGACACCATGCAGGTGGGTGGGCGATCCCCAGGTTCTCACCATGGTCACACACAGAACATCCCCCAGGAACACACAACATTTGTGCAGCAAGTGCTGGGGGAAAAGACTGGAAAAATGTCTGCATGCAGAGCCATCCACAGCAAAGGAAAAGTCCCCAGGATGCTGCCCTGGGGTTAAGGATGCTCTGCACACAGAGCTGCGGGACCACGTCCGAGTTTTGCTCCGGATAAAGCTGCCAGGCATTGTGGCCAAGCTCCGGCTGCTGTGGCCCATATTCACTGCTGTCTCTGGACCACCTGCCTCCTCTGAGTTCTTGGAGGAAGGAGCCTGGAGCAAGCCAGGGGGAAAACAGAGAGGACTGAGACTTCTTTGGGCATGTAGCAGGGACCCCTGGTTTGTGATGCACAGCCGCTGGTGGACACAGGCTACCCTAAAAATGATACAGCAAAGTTGTTCTCAAGTGAAGTAGAAATCATCCAGACCACTGCATACCCCATGGTCAAAGTAGTCTCCTTTGCACAATGAAAATTAATGAAGAGAAGTGTGTTTCCACATAGCACCAGAGCTCAGGAAAGCACAGAGCCAGGTGGTGCAGAAAGGTCAGGCATCACCAGCAGCATCATGAATGTTTTTGTGTTTCAAACAAAAAATATAAACATGACTCAATGCCAGTTCAGTGGGGCTTTAGATATGAGACAGGTGGGAGAGGCAGAGGAGGAAGCGTATGCTGCAGCTGGAACAAACTTGGCTCTGTCCCCTCCAGGCAGACAAGTGCTGCAGCTGCAGAGAGCAGAGGCAAAGAATGCTCAGAAAACAGAGCCACCACCATGGCCAAGGAAGAAGGTGCAGCACAAGCCAAGTAGTGCCAGCCATGAGCTTTGAGGAAGGCAGGGTGAAAAGCATCTCAGAGAGGCTCAGGCAGGTTCTGCATCACCTCCTAGAGGAGCCCGTGAAAATCCATCTCCTCTAGCCAAATACGTCCTTTCTGGGCCAGCACAAGGGAGGAGCAGAGAAAGCTAAAACCCCTCTGAAATCACAGGAGGTCCCTCGTGGTTCCTGGCTCAAGCTGATGCAGATCCATTTCAGCTGAATGCAAGATTATTTTGACAGCTTGAAAGCTATTCTTGAATGTAGCTCATGCACTATGTAGCTATGGGAGACACTAAATCACAGCTGGGAGGACATGGGATACCAAATAAGTGAAGAGGAGATAAGAGACCGTAATACAGGTGTGACTCACTTTGACAAATGCCTTCAAGATGGCAATTCAAAGCCTCATTACTGCAGCCATACCTCAAGCAAGGCCTTGATTAATGGATGATTTGGTGGACTCAGAACTGCTACTGCATCCTGCAGCACCTCACAACTCTCCTTGGAGTTCAGGGCTGCCGGGCTGATAGACAACAGCCATGATGCCAGGATCAGAGAGGCCCTGGGGCCAAAGTCAGTTCATCCTAGAGTGAGATGTAACAACTCCCCTTCCAAGAAACAAGGAAGAAGAACTACAAGGCTGAGTGCAGATTATACCCAACTCAAATTCTGGGCAGCAAAGGGAACTCCAGGGTCTATAAGAATTTGAACTTTCTCAATGGTCTGCACTACCCAAAGGTGGCAAATGTATAGCAGCTGAGCCACAGCCAGAAAGTCCCTGACCCCTTCCCTGTTTCAGGCTGACCCATTGTAACAGGCAGCTTTCCCACAGCCATGTCCCTTGGGTAAAAGCAATTTGCTGCAGGTTCTGCCTTCCATCCTGCTCCTTGAGTCATTCACCTCACTTGCCTTCTCTTCCCACCTCTGCCTGCAGAGCTGGGCCAGGAGAGGGGAGACAGCAGAAGAAACTGTGGCAAGAACACAGAGCAGATGCAGCATGCTGATGGAAAACTGCCCAGGATGAGCAACATGGGGTTGGGGAGCAGATGGAACCTCAACATCCTCAGGGAACCACTGCAAACTGCAGCAGGAGCTCATCACCTTGCTCAGGAATCAAGGACGCACCATGAATGGGAAGCCCCAGTGTGTCTGGGCAGTAGTTGCTCCACACCATCATGTCTGTAGCCACCCAGCAAGCCCAGTGTGCTGCTCTCTGAGCTGTGGAAGCAGAGGAAGACCAGAGTCCTCAAGCAGCTCTTTGGGAGTGTCCATGCTATGACCTGTGGAATTTGTTAGTGGGGTGTGGATTCCATATTGCGGCGTATATTTTCTTCACGTCACTAAGAGCAGCCCTGGCATTGGCAGTGCTTAGACCACAGACACCTCTGATACTGCAAGCAGATGTCCTTTTCTAGCCTTGCTAGGGCTGGCCCTTTCTCAGATCATGCCTTTGGACCAGCTATCCCAACCAGAAAGGGTCTTTAATTGGTGAGTTTTGAAGGTGCCAGTATTTAACTCAACTGCTTCTCTAACTTTTGCCTTCTTGCCAGTCCTCTTGTTTTACAGACAGGACGTATCACTTTTTCTAATTGCTCACGGACTCTCTGGCAAGGACCAGTGTAAAGGTTTCTGCCATTAATAACAGACGTGGAGCCATATCTCCACCAGTGTCCATCTCCCCTGCTCACAGCTACCTCCCATTCAGGTGTGTCTCTGCCAGAAAAAAAATGGGATCTGTGGCAAACTCCAAGGCTCCCTGAGTGCCTCTGGCCTCCTCTGCTGAACTCCAACCCCAATAGAGTGACTATTTGCTTGCTCTGTGCAAGTTTATCTTGGAAGCCCTCATCGATACTCAGCCACATTCGTCACTTGAGTCTCTGCAGACCCTCTGCCAGTTCAGGTGGGGTTTCTTACTTTCACCCTTTTCCCCCAGCTCTGAGCTCTGTTTGGGCCAGCTCAGAGAAATGCCTGGCTCTAAGCCACACATCAAGAGCTGGTATCAGATCTGGATCACTAAGTCTCTTTTTTATGGGAATAAGTTTGGCAGCAACTGGTCCACTCAAGCTGACTGCTAAAACCATTCCTCTCTGCTGGTTTTCCCAGCCATTCATTGCACTGGGATACTAAACTGAGCCAGGGGCACCTCCTGGGAAGATTTCACTCAAGGCAACGGTCTTTGACCCCATGTGAGAACAGTCCTACACGTCCTGTACCAGCAGGAGACCATATACTGCAAATGCCAGATCCTGCCCATCTCCACCACCTTGGACGCTTCCTGACTGGCACTTGCACAAGTGGGCTGTTTGCCCCAGTGTCTTTTCTGCAAGTCTTCTATGAAAACCTAAAAAGCAATCTTAAACACTTGTGGTGAGGCTGCTATTGCTCCTCTACATTCCTGAGGCCTCTCTGGATCTTTTTTGCAAATATTTCCATCTTCTATCTTATTTTGGTTCACCAACAATATCAGCTCAAAGAGGGCTCCCACGAGTTGTGCCCATGCTTAGTCAAGCTCCGGGGTCCTACAGGTTTACACTGTTAGAAGGAAACATTTGTTCAGACATTTCTTTTTTACAGTCTTGCTTCTTTACCCAGAAATGTGTACGGAATCCTGTTTTTCTGCAAATGCTGAGCATCAAATCACAGGGAAAACTCACTGCACTCACAAAAAGTCTTATTTTGAGGAATTATAGCATTCTCTACCTGAACAACAAATAACAGAGCATGCAGTTGCCTCTTTGTGCCACTTCAGTGCTCTTAGTTCATGTTGTTATGAAGAGTCACAGCAAAAACAACACCATTAATCCTAGAAGTCTAAAAATACCACCTGTTGAAGAATGCCTGTATAACTGAAAGGACAGAGCAGCAGGAGATGTGACAGATGATTGTGCACTGCATACATTTATAAGAACATGCCACATCTTCAGGAGATGCATCTGTTCTGGATATGCCACAGCAAACTAAAATACCACATGGTTGACCTGGTCAGCTATGCTAGTGCTGCTCTGTCCTCACCCTAAGCCAAAGGCGTCAGAGAAACTTGCACATTCTCATTTTTTGTAAGTGTAAGCTTGCTACTCCTAACTCAAGATAGTTGGTCATAGCTCATGGATATGTCCTCTCTGGAGGAACGTACCCATCACATTTCCTGTTTACTGTCACAATGAGACTTTTTTTTCTTCAATTAGTAACATCACAAATGAAAGCCACACTGTGCCACAACCAGTACTGCATCTCAATAATTTGGAGAAAACTACCTTACAAGACAGAAGTAATAGTCCTCAGCCAACCATTTGAATAAAGGAAATTCCTGGTTAAACTCGTAAGAGACTCAGCTAATGTTAGGGATGTACACAGTTCACATACCTGGATGAGCCAGATGCTACCTTAAACACTCCTAAAAATTCCCAAGGTGGATTAGCATCCACAGATACCTTGCAGAAGCAGCATTCAAAGGACTTACAGCACCTTTCCGTCCCTTATTCTTTAAGATTCACATTTTGTTTTATTATGGACAGTATCGTAGTATCAGTGGGAAGAGACTTCTGAGGGACCTGCTCCAGCTTCTCACCCAGAGAGTCCTCCCTCCCTGCAAGGAGGATGAAACTGGGAAGGACCAAGCAGTTGGTGGCCATGCACAGCTGCATCCTCAAGCCCCGGCAACAGCAGACATCTCACCCCTGGCAAAGGGTGGATGACATCCCCTGGGCCCCAAAGATATCTCAAGGGACAAAAGCTGGTGGCTTTGCCCAATGGATCTCTGATCTTCTCAAGCTAAGGAGGAAAAGAACCAGGGCACCTCCTCTTCATGAGAGAGGACAGAGAGCAGCCCCATGTTGAGCACATCTCCTGGGGCCATGGTTGTGTGCACCCATGGGTGACTTCTGAGCAGGTGAAAGGCAACCACAGGACAATCCACTGTCTCCATGGGGGTTACTAGTCACAAGACTTGGACATCCAGGAGTCCACATCAGCAACAGATAGGTCCCAGAAGACCCTCACATCAGCCCATGCCTGCGGTGGCAGATCAGAGGTGAGGGAGCCCAGTAGGCCTATGGGGGTCTCTTTCTGGGTTGCTTTCCCCTCTGAGTTGTCTCCTCAGGGCGGGATGCCCCGTGCACACACTTGGACAAGGGCCACACAGTGAGCACCAGGATAGAGCCCACCATCTGCACACTCAGCCCGGGTCTTAACACCCAGAGCAGGCTCATGGCCCAAAATGGTGTCAGGCTCCATCGTGACCATGGGCCATGCTGAAGGTAGCACCATGAGCCGGACAATCAGCGCCGTTCACCAGCAGCCCTTGGCAGAGCAGTGGGGCTAGGGTTCTGAGGTGGCCCTGGGAAGCAGGGGTGGCCATGGCAGTGTCCTGCGTCCTCGGAAGTGAGAGTGGCCTGGCAGCAGGCTGTCCAGCTCGGTGCAGCAAGCAGTGCCTGCTGGCCCCATCAGCAGGGCTGGCCCACACGAGCACCGTGCTTGCTCTCTGTCTCCCAAGGACTCAGGCAGCCGCGTTAAATGCAGACCGGCTCTCGGGGCTTGCTCCTTGCCAGCAGGCTCTGTGTGAGGCCAGAGCAGTTTGCTCTCGCAAGACAACAGAAAGTGATTTTTACACTTGACAACAATGAAGTATTCTTGCATTTAACAACAATTGTGTGCTTGCCAAACTCGATGCCTGTTGGAAAAGCCCTTAAATCCATCAGCTGCATCCCACCCTATCCCAAGAGGAGCAAGTGACGATCTGCCTGTGCTCTGGTCCTGCCCAGGGGGTAAGATGTTCTGGGTGAGATGTTCATGCCCTGTGGGATAGCGGACATCCCAAACCACAGTGGGGAACACAAGCCAAGAGATGTGGTTTCAGCTTGATTCTGGGCAGGAAAGCAGGGAGGACTGAGGTAAAAAGAGGTGGCCAAGATCTTCATGGTGTGCCTAGGGCCCAGCTGACGCAGAGCCTGGGGACACCCATGCCACCATGATGAAGCCGAGTCTGGCATCCCACCACCTCACACCGAGGGCACTGCACAGGGATGGGCAGGGGCCATCCCAAGCTGTGCTGCCATGACTGGGGAGTGCAAGCTACATTGCACGGGCTTTCAAAAAAGGTTTGGAGCATTTCATTTCTTTCCCCTTCCAATACTGCCGCAGAGTTAAGATCCTTTGAATGAGGCCCTGGCTTTGTTTGCTGTGCTTCAAGCCATGCCACAGCACTGGAAATGTCACTGAAAACCTGATTTGGCTGGATTTCATCATGAACTGCAGGTGCATTTAGCAACATCCCTCAGGGCTGTGCATGGTTCTCACCTTCCAGCAGGCACAACCCAGGAAAGGCCAATAAGAGAGCCCGGCACCACCAGAAACACATCCAGAAAAAAGCTCCAGGTGATCTAAGAGCCAGTCCAAGTATTTGTCAAACTTAAATAAATAAATAATAAGAGGCAGACATTGCAAATAGGGAGCTTCAAACTGAACAAAGTGAACATCATTACTTCTCATCAGTCTTTTAAAGGTACCTCTGTTCTGCTATTTAACTGAAAAATGTCACTTGTATTCAAACAAAGTCACCTGGTTTTGATTCTGATACTTATATTCCATGAAATAATACTTTTTTTTTTTTTTGTCTTTTCAGAACAGACCTTATCCTGTGCAAAACATCCGTTTCAGTGAAATCCTCTTGTTCAGCTCCTGGCCTGAGGAGCTGTGGAAGTGGTGGCTGAAGACCAAGCCCCAGTGCCTGGGGGCAGGCAGGCTGTGGGCAGGCAGGCATACCAGGACACTATCACACATGAAACGTGGTGGCTTTCCTGCTGCAGCCAGCCCCTGCTCAGCCCCATCCCATGGCAGCACTAGTGCTGGTGCCCTGCTAGTGGGGATGAAGCCCGTCCCACTGGCAGCTCCCTCCACCCACACAGTGCTCACCCAAGCTATGGCTAAAAACACTCAGGCAAATACCTGCAGCTGGCATTTATAACTATAAAATATATTCGTATTGCTATTATATCTTGTAATCCTACATTTCTATATTATAATTATAAATTACGTTTATATTATAATTTCTGAGCTTGCCTGACATGGGCTTCTGCAGGGCACAGGGGTACCTCACCTGGGCAAAGCGTGAGCTCACTGCCTCTGCCATGACGTCAGGCAGCACGGGAACGCACGGCCCAGGGCATGGCGTGGCCGTGTGCATGGGTGTACGCTCTGCTCCGAAACGTCTGGCCTATAAATGCCAGAATCTTCCCGCATGGAACTAAAAACATTTATTCTGGAAGAGTCCAGAGGCTCGTGGCTAAAGGCAATAAATACAGATTTAATTTCATAGTTAATACCCTGTCCAGGGTAAAATGCTCATTTTTAATATCGTTGCCTGCGATCTGACATAACCAACAAGATGTTGCAATACAATATCTGAGTCATTGCGCAGGAGATAATGGTATTTTCTTGAGTTCAATCTGGAGGAGAGCTGGCCCCATTAATCAGGCTTGAAAAAGCGATGCCAGAGAGTCTGCCAGAGAGTCTGTCTGGCCTGCTCCGAGCACGTTACGTGACCCAGGGCTGCAGGGAGAGGGGGGAGATTGTGAGCAGACCTGAGTGTCACAGTTGGGGCTCTCCCACTGGCACTGCCCCTTTATGGGGTCAGCCAAGAGGCTCCTGGGTTTGGGGCATGGGGGACTGAGGAGTGGCCACGTCCCTCCAGCTCTGCCTTTGCTTTCATGCTGCCCCAAGGGAGCTGCTGTCCCACAAGGTGACCAGAGGACCTCAGCCCAGCCAGCTGGAGAGTCCTGGTGGCCTGGAGGAACTGGTCAATGTGACAGGTCCATCACCAGGCCTGAACGTCCCAGAGCTGACGAGCCCAGAAGCCAACAGCAGAGTGCTACAACATTTGGTAGAGTGACTGAGGCAGTAATGTCTGTCATGGACAGGACAATAAACACTCCCAGGTCTGTTGGGGAACGTGGGGATGGAAAGCCATGAGTAAATATCCCATGGAAGAAATACTGCCCTTAATAGAAAGAATCTAGCATTATAGGTTTCCCCAGGGAAAGAAGCAGAGGAAGAGATGGATGGTGACGGGGAGGGAAGCCTGCCTGGGCTGCCTCTGGCTCTGGGAGTGCTAATGAAGCTCAAAAGGTCTGGAGAAAACCAGGAGCTCTCTTGGGAATAACGGGCTTTCTTTTCTGCAGGCAAGCATGAGTGGCTCCAGTTATCCTGCAACACCAGTGTGGGAGGCAGACCTCTCTGGCAGAGTGCTCTTTAATCTGGCAGGCACAAACAGGATCTACGCAGAAATATGCAATGCACTTTTAACACTGAGCACTATTGGCCCATTGGACCAACTTGCCTAGGGATGCAGCAGATTTACTTTCAGCACAAAGGCTTTAATTCATGACTGGGTATCTCATTGTGAAATAAATACTTTTTCTTGACTGGAATTTGCAGAAGGATGCAGGAATCAGTACGAAAGTCCCTGGCCCGCTGTGCAGAAGTCAGAGCAGATGACTCCTTCTGCCTTTGAAAGCCAGCAAATGGCTCTGCAGAAACTCAAGGCGTGAATGAAAAAATGACTCATGAGAATAAGACATGTCAACTCCTGTAATCGTACCTCCAGAGGCAGCATGCCATGTATGGGGGGAGCAGAGGCTGTAAGACAGAGCTCAGCATACCCTAGAGTCTAAGCCAGAGGAGGGATGAGGAAAAGCACCGTGTTTGTCAAGGCTCCATACAAGCAAACTGTCTTGACTGGGAGGGTGAAGACAGGGATTGTTCTGAAATCTCTTCAACTTGTCATCCTGAAAGTTCCTAGGTGTCACCTATGGGTCAGCAAAGACCCAACCCCACAGCCTGAGTGACCAATTGCAATTTATGGATAGTTGCAATTGATGGATTTTACTCACAGTACCAGTGGTAGGAGACAATGGGAACCCACAAGCCATCATCTGAGCCATGTATGCATTTCAGTAGAAGCCAGAGGTTGAGGATAGATACACATTAGAAGATAGTCCCACAAGACACAACAGTGACTCACTGTGATCCCAGACACTCTTCTGCTCCCCATGTGGGCTTCAGGCAAGGAAGTGCCTGCACCTGTCTGGCCATCTGCATCCATGGCCATCCACAGCCGTTTTGAGCTAGCCTCATAAAGCAGCCTGGTCACACCTCTACCAGCTCTGGGTACAACATTCACTTGGGGCTTCCCCTCATCTCTACATGGTTCTCTTAATATGCAAAGCTGGCAGCGACCACAGGGAAGGTGTGACATCTCCTGCCCAGCTGGCCTTCATCCACTTCCCATGGGGACACATGAACTCCCCACCGTGCACAGGCTGGTTTGGCTGCTGGGTCAACATGAATGGCCCAGAAGCATTTCCCTGACTGTTCTGGGGAGAAGAGAACCAGCCGCCCATGGCACCAATAGTCTAGGCTGAGCGTGAACAGTGGAACCCGTTTTGGGGACAGAGGAGTCCTGCCATGAGGTGGGCACCTCACCAGAGAGACCTTCTAGTCATAGGCATCCTCTGCAGAATAAGTCCCAAATACTTGTTCAAATGTTTTATCAATGCAATGTAGTATTCTGAACACCAGATTCATAATTTCAAAAGGAAATACACATTTCCCACAAAATAAATAATTAGATAGAGAGCAAGATAGATAGATAAAAGGAAGTTGGGTTTCCAGTTAAATCTGAACAATCCCAAAGTGATTAAAGAGTTTCTCATTTTAGTTGCCAAATCCAAAACGTTCAGGAAATTTGGAGAATTGAAAAAAAGTTTTGGACTAAATGTCTCAACCTTCAGTTGCCAAAAGAGGGACAATGTCATCTTCATGGCTTTGGATTTTAGACAAGCCCCAATTTATGCAGATTAATATATACTTTGACAAAAAAAAAAAAAAAATCATGAAAACATCTTTTCTCAGGAACAATTCCCATTTCCCAGTTCTGTGACCCTAAAATACATGCCAAATATCTCTAAGAGTTGATGTTTTATTTTATTTAACTGAAAAGCAAAATGACAATAAAGTGAATATTTAAAGTAAAGCTCTGTTCTGAAAATATATCTACTTAATGCTGAAAAGATTCAGTTTCACAGAGCTGAAAACAATTATGAACCGAATCAATTGGGAGAAGAATTTAATCAGAAAAATGTGAATGCTAACTGGGAATTGTTGAAAAACATTTTACGCATTGCCCCAAAACCACAATCCCACAATTGAGAAAGAAGGCAACATTGGTTAAAAAAAAATTATTCTGGCTTATGAGGGAAGTGAAGACAACTGTGAAAAATAAGAAAACCATATATAACTTAAGAAAGTGGAAACTGGTAATAATGGATGAGAAGTGTGAAACTGTAGAAAACTGATAAGAAAAGCCAAGAGTTGAGGACGATGTATGGTCCGCAAACCCAAAGTTGATGAGAAGCAATTTCTCTCGATATAAAAGGACTAAATGTATCTCTTCTGAAGTTGTTGGTTGTATTAGTCTATCTCTGGATGGATGCACTAGAACACTCAACAGCAATAGAAGAAAGCTAATGTTTGACAATGTTTATAGAAGTCATTGGCTGAACCAGATACTGGTAGGCCTGTCAGGCTGGCCGCAGCTCTGGGCAGTCACCTCCAAAGGCAGCTACAGCATGCAGCAGACACTGATTTAAACCAAAGAAATATAATTAATGTTAACTCATATAGACTTATGGAAAACAGAACTTGTCAAACAAAGATTCATCTTTTTCATGAAATTACAAGTTTGATTGATAAAAATAATATTGGTGGTGTAATATACTTAGACTTCTGCAAGGCAATTGACTTGGTACTGTATGACATTTTGATTAAAAAACTAAAACAATACACAATCAACATGGCACATATTAAATAGATTAAAAGCTGGCTGGGTGACGTGTGTCAGATGCAATTGTAAATGGGAACTCCTCACCCAGCAGGGGTGAATTTAGTGGAGTTCCCCAGGGGTCGGTTCCTGGCCCTGTGCTATTCAACATTTTTATCAATGATCTGAAAAAAATATTAAATCATCTGTGGTAAAGTTTGCTGATGACACAGAGATTGTAAGACCGGCAAATAAAGAAGAAGCCAGATCACTGCTACAGAATGGCCTGGGTTGCTGGTTAAACTGGGCACAAGCAGATAGTTGATATAGCCAAATATAGTCATACATCTAGGAACAAGAACGCAGATTATCGGCCATACATACAAGGCAGGATGTTGTGTCCGGGGAAGTGGTGATTATGAAACCCCGGGGAGTTTGGTAGAGCTTGAGCTGATTGAACCCTCCTTGCATGGGAAGGTGGCCCAAAGGCCACTGCATTCCTTCGACGGCAGCCTCGGGGAGCAGTGAGGAAATTACACTACTCTGCATTTGGGTGCCTGCATCCATCCAGCACCTGGCTCTGGTGCTCACCGTTCACTAGGATGCTGGGAGACTGGGAGAACTGCTGTGAAGATCATAAAAGAGAACTGACCTTGCAGTGAGTGACCTCAAGAGCTCAATCTACTTTGCTTGCCAAAAAACAGCTGTGGGTTACCTAGAGAACATATATTTCCCCATAGAAGATTCTCCAATCTAGCAGATGGAGTTTTACTATGATCTGATGTCTGGAAGCTGAAGGTAGGTGAACTGAAATGTGGCACACTGCTTACTGACATAGGAGCCAAGGTAATGAACCACTGGAACAATTCTAGGCAGTGTGGGAATCTCCAACATTAGCAAACGTTACATCACGCTTGGTTGCTTGCTCTGTCTCAAGCAGGAGTAAATCTGGGCTCAGGTTATACCTGGTAGCCAGACTAGATAATGGCAAAGATATCTGCAGTCCTCATAGTCCAAACAGCCATGATAAGGGTTTCATCATTACTCTTGCTGGCTGCATGTACCTACAGACAGGAACGGAGTCCCTCTCTGTCATGTCTCACTGACAGCAAAAGCTTCAGTATAGTGTTTTTCTTGGTAATATGTTAAAAAAAAAAGGCCATTTCTTAGACCCGCAGTGATCTCGTAGAGCCAAAAGAAGTGAATTATCATGGCAGCTTAATTAAACCATACAGCACAGCAGAAGCAACGGTTTCTATTTCCAAGACTTTAGGACCTTCTCGTACCAGAAGCCTGTGAGCCACTGACGTTTTGAACTTGGGGCAGACACATGGTTCCCTGCTGGGACTATTCCACTTGTTGGGCCCAGGGCTGCTGAACAGGTCTCTATGGAGAGCCCATTATGATCAATTTTAGAAGGGAAAAAGTCTGAAAGGTGACATGCTGTGAATTCAGGAAGGGATGGGCAGCGGGGAAGGGGCACCCTTTACTGAGCATTGGGCAGTCCTTAGCACCTGGTGACTTTCACTCCCACCCAGACTCCTGATCTCACACCAGGGTCTGTGGCCTCTACTGTACTTTACCCTTTGCAGCTATAATTAGTTTCTCTTTCATTACTCCCCCTTTCCATCCTTCTCCAAATGATTTTTTTGCTTTTTTTGTTTTACAAAAAATAATTTTTTGTTCTGGTCAATATTCCTTTCCAAACTATTTGTTTTTTAACACAGGTTTAACTGATAACTGGGCTTCCTTACAAACTTGGCCTGGTGTGCTCCTACTTGATCTCTAACATCCCTAATCCTGCATCTCTGTGCTGGGGTCTGCCTGCTCTGTCACTGCACACCTGCATGTGCAGGTATAGCCTCTGTAGCCGTGGTCTTTAGGAAGCAATTCATCTTGCACTAAGTAGATGTCTAAAACAGGGCAGATGACTTACTACCTAGAAATGACAACTTCCAAGGAAAGAGACCCGCCAAGGACTATTGGGTTCCCTGCTCAGCCTGGTCACCGAGCCCCGTGGTCCTGAGAAGCCCTGAGGTCTCTTCAGTGCTTGGAGCCAGCAGGGCTGCATTACTGCGCTGCGGCTGGAAATCTTCGGGTGCTGCCCACAGTGAAGGTGGCTCCAGTGTGTGCAAGGACTTCAAAGCCCACACCCTGCACAGACCATAGTGTGGAGATGGTCATGGAAAGAAGCGTGACCAGGGGCTCCTTGCTCCATTTCCTCACGGCTTTGTGAACCCTCAAGTGCTGGCAGAAATGGGCAGCTTGCAGAAAAGCCTGTGGAAGCTTGTTATCCACGCTGCTGCAACAAGGCAGAGGAACAAGGGAGGAGAACCAGCCCTGCAAACAGCTGCTTTGCCCTCATCCCGTTGGCACAAACCCCTGCTCCCCACTGTCCACCCGCCCACAGCCTCGGGAAGAGGCAGGAGGAGCAGTCAGGGCGCTGCTCTCCTTCACAGGCGAGGCCAGGCTAACCTGCAGCTTCCCTGCCGCCATTCCCAGCAGAAAGAGCAGCTTCGGCTTGCTCCGGCTGCCTGTGTGCCAACATCAAACATGTTTTACAACTGACCTGCAAAGAATGTGTGTCACTGAAGAGGATATGTAGCCCTGGAGAACATAAAACACAGCTGCGCTGTTTAATTGTATCTCTTCCACCCGATCGGAATAACAGGCAGAGATGATCTAAGGGAGATAACTACTGAGTGTGTTAGGAACAGCTCCGCTACCTTCGCCAGTGGAAGATTCTTATAAATTCACTCCTCCTGCCATCTTTTTGCAAAGGGTCAGAAGATGTACTGACAATAGCAGCATGCAAATATTTCAGAACTTGGCCACACGCTGAGCAAACACTCTGGATAGCTTCACGAGTAGATTAAAATGCCAGATCAGCGAGCAGTGGTGCACTTTAAATACGCTCACTAATTTATTAAGTTTATTCTTAGCAAGCTTGCAGACTTCAGAAAGTTAAATTTCTCAGTGACAAATGGCTGGGATGCTGGGCAGCCAGAGCGTGCGTGCTGCAGTCAGATGGCCTGGAGAAGGCAGAGCAGAGGAGCAGATACCACCAAGCACTCTGTACGGCTGAAAATCCCCAACGGAAGAGCCTGCACGGGCTTACTGTCAAGCCTGCTCTGCAGCTAGAGTACAAAACCAGGGCTCTTGGCACATCCTACACTTCTCCAAAGACTGCTGCCTCCCACTCTGGACTTAGACATCCCTTATCTCCTCTAGGCCTGGCCGTGTGCTGTGGGCTAACCGCTGCAAGCACCAGAGCTTGGGGCACCCTTTGTGTCCCGGCTGCACAAGCAGTCCCTTGTGCTCAGGAAGAGCAGTGCTCTTCTGGCCACGGTGGGGCACCCCCTGCGCCAGGGGCTGGGCTGTACACACCTCCCATCCCAGGAAGCCATCTGCTGTGGTCCCAGGTGACATCCCTGCCCCTTCTCCCAGGTGCTGAGATGGTGCTGTGCCCAGGAGCTCTCCATCCTTCAACCCTGTTGGCTCCCCATGCTCAGTCCACAGGAGCCAGAGCCCACTGAGGTCTCATCCCAGTCAAGACTCACAGCAGGTGTCTCCAGTGGGACACAGGAGTCACCAGAGACACCTTCAGCCAGCGGCTGTGGGCCACTGCTGCATCTTTGCTCTCTGCCTCTGCAGGTCCCTGAAGCTCTGCAGACCTGGAACTGGGTCTGGAGTAGCAGAGTTTCCCCAGGAGGAAACCAAGGCCGGCACTGCTGGTAGAGATATTTAATTTTAGGATCATTGTTCAACTTGAACTAAGGAGTGTGTTTAGAAACCCTTCTGAAAAGCCATGTGTCTGACTTGCATGGTCACACATCCCTGAAGATGAAGCATGGCAGGACAGAGCCCTGGGACAATGTGGAGGGCCCTGCTCAGCAGCACTGTCCAACCTCTCGGACCCTGGCAGGACCATGGTGGCACCAGGTGCCACACAGATGTGAGACCATCCCTGCCACGCTGAGGCACTGACAAAGCAGTTGTGCACCTCCTGCAGGTCTTGTTTGACTGCACTGCTAAAGAGAGTAGAAAACCATTTTGCTACAGGAAAGCAGCACAGCAGGATGAGGACACTCACAGCCCCAGGACCCCTAGCTGCTCCGCAGGCCTGGACAATGGAGCATGGTGGGACACAGGCCTGGAGACACCTTATGGAAAAGTTCTGGTGAAACAGGGAGAAGTGTGCGGATGAGCAAGCAACTGCACGAAGGATTTGTTGAGCACAGCCACCACTTAAAGGGCCATTTGTGTTATTTGAACCCACTAAGCAGCTCAGCATTCGAAGAGCCATTTGCAACCACTCCTGCCCTTCTGCACCAGCCACACAAACACCAGGCAATGAGGCAGCCTCCTGGGAGGGAGCCGTTTATCAGCAACGAACCCGGGGACTCCATGTGGCGTGCCGGGACGGCTCCTCGAGTGGTGATGACAGCCGCTGGTGGAGATGCCTACGTGCTGTTTGCAGAGCATAAATGAGATGCTGCAAGTTTTCCAGGGACAGAACGCAGCAGGGCCCTTTGAGCTGGGGCTCACAGCTCTGCGAGGCTGTTTCACAGCATTTGCCACATCTCTGGGGAGTTGTTATTCATCATCCCGCTTCAGAAAGGAGTCGATCCTCCTCTGTTAGCACTGGGAGGGAAAAGACTTTCCCAAGAACATTTCCTGAGCTGAGAGCAAATCCCACATGGCATTGCAACGCTCTATCAACTGCACATGCATGTTATTGTTACTTGCACTGCAAAGTGAGCTGTTGGACCCAAGGCAATACGTGCTGCCACTGGTGGTTAAACAAACTCCATATGCCCCGTCCAGCAGCTGGCTGGCCGATGTCAAAGCCCTGAGAAATGACCTGCTCTGACAGCCCTTTTCCTAGTGATCCACTTTGATTTATTGCCTTAGCCTGCAGTGCAGATAGGGAACAACACGCACAGACATGCGGGGTCTGGATCTGCACCCAATTGGGTCCATGTGCTCTCGTCAGCTCTTTCATCCCCAGGTCCCTCTGCATTTCAGCAAGCCTCTATAGGAATGCCTTGAAACTGGCTTCTACAGTGAGATACTCAGTCCAGTTTCCCAATCCTTTGCCCTTCCTCAGCAGCAGTTGTGCTTCTAGAAATACAGGAAAGCTGCAAAACTCGATCAGTTTGGGAGTAACACATTGTAACGTGCTGTGGGAATGGTGTCAACCCATTGCTCAGAACCTCATCCTAAGAGCAGAGATGCCCCTCCAATAAGGCTGTACCAGACTGTCATCCTCAACAGTCCATAGCCACTGTGCTTTCCTCCCCACCACTGGCTACAACATCACATGGGATGGATTGGCCTTGGGAGACCTGAATATAACAGGAAGGGTAAAACTGACTCTGCAGTTAATGGGAGTGGTGAGCATGAAGAGAGGAGCAAGCCCTCAGCACTCACTGGGTCCAGGGACACGCAGAACCAAGGTGTGAGTGGCTGTGCTGTGGTGGCAGGATTGGCTGCAGGACAGCCCCCTGGGCAATGTGGCTGAGGCTGTGGGCACATTGCTGGGAATGAGGGAGAAGTGACCCAGAGCAGGTTTCTGCAGGTCCTGCATCCCTGTCTCCCCAGCAGGCCCATGCCAGCTCCCTTCCAAGCAGCCCTGTGCAAACAGGGTAGTCCTGAGTCCCCACTGATGCCAACCAAGAGCAGCCATGGCTTTGCATAAGCGCTGATAGGACACGGGGCACAACACAGTGTGGCAACAGCTTGACTTAAGCAAGTGGATGGTGAGCTTGCAGGTGCACGAACTGCCCAGATATTTACAGGGAATGGGGAATACCAAGCAGACTGAAAACCATTCATGCTGCTAACATGCCAGAAGACATGGACAGGCTTCTTCATTAGAGGTCAGAGCCTGCCTGTCAGGTGGGCGATGCTCACAGAGATGCAGAGTGCCAATACAAGGTCCCCTTTCCCTGCAGAGCAGAGCCGCTGGGCACTTCAGATGATGAGAAACCTCCCTGGGTGCATGCTCAGTGCTGGACACACCAGAGGGAGTCCAAAAGGGGTCAGTGCAGAGCTGGCACAGGTCCCACACCTGCCCTGTGGCTCCAAAAGTGGAGCTCTGGGCAGCCCCAAGGTCTCCTACTGCCTGGGAGAGGCCATGTTAGACAGATTCAGAGTAGAGCAGGAGCAGGCAGGTATTGGGGAGTACCACGCTGGTCAACATGAGGGATGAATGGGAAAACTTGCCCGTTTTGGCCTGGATTTTATTCTTCTTCATTTAACTCCTCCACTCTGCACAGGCATCTATCTGTCTTTCACTGCTCATCTGCAGTCCCACCAGGGATGCCCCAATGGTAGACATCATGAACAAAGCTGCACAGTGTTCTGTTAGATGGACAAGTGTCTGAGCAAAAACGAGCCATCCAGGTGGTTGCCCACGCTTTACTAGGCAGAGCTCCGTCTGTGGGGGGAACTTCACCCACACCACATAGAGCGCCCCGCGTGCACGGCCCCACTGCCAGCCCAGGATCTGCCCTACACCCTGAGGGACACCCGGTGGGAGGGCAAGGCCTGAGGGGTGCTCGTGGCTCTCACACCCTTGTGATGAGGTCAGGAGTCAGGAAGTCCCTGGGGACAGCTGATAAGCCTCTGTGTCTGCTCCAGCAGTGCCCGTATAAGTTGGGTGTATTTTTGGCTTGAGGTTGGGTCATAAACCCACATGAGTCAGAAAATGCAGTTAAGGCAGACCTACGTCCCCTACCGTGGTGCCTGCTCCAGGGCAATGCCAGCAGCACCAAGCTGGTGGCTGTGGTGTGCCTAGGACACATGACATGATGGACACAGGCAGGTCCCAGGTGCAGTGGCCAGAAGATCATGAAGGTCACTGCACTGTGTGTTTTGGCATCAGGACCACACACCAAGCAGCAATGTGTAGCGGGGACAGTCCTGACAGCAGGATTCTCAGGTGTCCCGTGAACCCAAGCTGAGGAGTGTGCTGACCAGGAAGCCATGTGCACTACACATACAGCAGAGCCTAGAAGCCCCGTACAGCATGACCCCTGCACAGGCTCTCAGAAATTACCTTGTAGCTCTACCTAAATCATTAGCACCTAATGAGCAGCATCAGCTGGTGGGACAGGAGATAACCACAGCAGTTCATGGTTAGGTCACATGCATAAACCCCAGGTCATGAGATCTCACTTTAGGGCCATGCAGGTATCAAGAGATAGAAGGTCCCAAAGCACTGTCCTCTGATGTACTTCTCCTGTGCATGAGGCCTGTGTCCACAGCTTCCCCTGCGAGCCAGAAGCCTGGCAGCTGGTAACAGGCAGGTGCAGTGCAGGCAGGGGCTGCACTGCCAGGCTGTTCCCCCATTCACGTGTCAGTGCTTGGGCTTGGCCACAGCCTCTCTGCTCACCTCCCCTGTGTTGCTTGCACTGTTGTCTCTGGTGCTGAAAACCAGCTCTGTGTTGGCTTAGAAGGAAGGACAAGTATGGAAGTTTCCTCTCCTTGTCTCTCCCACTAAACCTCAGCTCCTGGCTGCTCAATATCACTGCATAAAGGCCAGTGGCAGATGAAGCCACCCCTCTGGAAGTGGCTGGGACAGGTTGAGGCCCATGGCCACCTGCAGTCAAGTGCATGAGAGACGGGCCACCAGAGGCAGCAACAGCTCCACCTTCAGACTGCCAGGCTGGCAGCAAGCACCCGGAGCCACCACGACCTGGGAGGAGCATTTAGGATCACACTCCTGAATATCAGAGCCTACATCACCTTTGAGGCTTGTGCTGTTTGGTCAGTCTCAAAATGGAGGTACTTCTACTGCTCGGGCTCTGTAGACTCAGCAAGGAAATCACCATGGAGCACCTCAGACAAAAAAATTATTTGCTTCCTGTCTTCTTCCAGAAATGTCCCTCCTGTAATTCACAACAGTGCTATTGCAAGTCTCCAGAACAGCAACATGTCCATGAAGGAGCTGGACACCATGACCCAAGGTGCTCATTTCCTTGCTCCTCACTCCACACAGGGACACAGGACTGGAGACACTCTCTGTGTCCAAGGCACCTGAGGGCTCCCAGTCCCAAGGATGGGCACAAATCCTTGAGGAGACCATGGGAAGGAAGCTGGCAGAAGAAATGGACTTTGGGAGACTTTCAAAATGACCATTGACATTTCAAAATGCACGCTGCATGTGAAGTATCCACCCTCTAGGAGCCAGACAAGTGCAGGGACTGACTGCTCTTATGGGATGCGCAGCTGGGGATGGAGGACACCAGCCAGCAGTGTGGAGGAGCAGGGAACAGGCAAGCAGAAGAGTGTGGCACCGGTGCCTCCTACCTCCACTCCCACTGAAGCAAGGCTCTCTGCTGTGCCCCTGAGCACTCCTGCAGCACAGCTGCGCTGACTGGCCTACACAAGCAGGGAGCCTTGAGCTGGCCTCACATGTGATGTTTCCAGACCAGGCATGGAGTCCTCGCTGCCAGCCTGAGCGTTCAGCTGAGGCCGCTGGGCCACCTGCGCTGACACAGGGCCCTCTGCCATGGCCTGGCAGGCAATGTCCATGCCCGGTCATCTTGCAGGGCCTCCCAACCAGCTCACAACTCTCTGAGCACCTCCACCATGGCCTGACCCACAGCTGCTGTATTCACCAAGTGCAGGGGCTGGATCCCTTCACCATCCATACCCAGAACGTTAACTCAGCTCCTCTCCAACAACAAGCAAGAAGGCCAAGAAATAAAGCAGGTACATTCCAGGAATACTGCAGCCGCAAACAGTGCATGAATCACTTCAGGCAGCGGCTTCTTCCCAAAGGACGCGCTTGTCCATCCAGAGTAGGCAGCCCACCTTTGGAGCTCAGCCTTCAGGGCAGGAGGACAGGTCCTCCATGCCCACGGTGGTGAAGGAGCAGGGTAACCGCCAGGCAGAGGGAGGCTTTGCTTTGGCCACAGCACGTGGAAGGGCCACACAGCATCCCATGGCCCATTTCCCTGGCTGTGTCCCTCCTCGAGCAATAACCTCAGCTGCTCACCGGCATCCAACCAGCCCCACCAGCTCTCCTTTGGCCGATGTCAGCCCACCCTCACCAAGGTGATCTCTGTGGTGATCCTCTCCCAAAGCCATTCCTGCCTTTACCCCACCTGGGCATCAAGGGCCTCCTCTACCTTCTTGGCACAGGGGACTGCTACTGTCATAACCCATCAACCTTCCCTGTTCTAAAATGTCCCAGCCACAGGAGCCTAACTGCCAGCAGGATCTAACACAGCATTTACAAAACAGAGGGTGCCCAAAGAAAAGCATCCATGTGACACAGTCATAGGGAGGGGCACAGCGAAAAACAGTTGAGTGGGAGCTCTGGATGTGGCACCATGGCTTGGAGAGCAAATGCAGAACAGAGAGGTCCAGAATTAAGGTGATCTTTAGTGATTGCTGTGCCTACAGAACAGGGGGAATGCTGGAAAAGGGAAAACGCTGGTTCAGAGAAGAGCTCAAGAATGATTTGCAAACTTGCAGTACAGTAGAAGACAGAAGAAACCCAACTCCTTTTCCTGTTGCTGGGCAAAACAAAAATAAGACTCGGTCACACTCAGCAAATACCTGGTGGGCACCTTGCCAGTCCAAACCAAAATGAGCTCCAGCTGAGCACAACCACTTGCAAGTCAGAAATCAAGGTACCTGTAGCAAACGGTGCAGCTGCTTCCGCGTCCAAACCAGCTTCAATGTGAAAAGAGGGGCGTCCTCAGCTGAGGTCACCCAGATCTGCTCTGCCCACAGCTGAAAGGCAAGGAAATGTGGGAGAGGGTTCGCTCTGTTACCCACGGAACAAACTGGACCCAGAGATGTAAAGGATGGGTCTGGCTTCCTCTTTTCCCCACAATTTCTGCGTGCAGTTGCTGCCCGCACAGTGCTGCAGGCAGATTAGGGAACCGGGGTGACAGCCATGGGGAGGCGGTCATTTAATTTAGAGATGGGGGTGAGCATGGGAGGGCCCATCTCCTTCCCATCTCCGTGGGGCCGTGCCAGCCCAGTGAGGTCTCTGCAGGTTTCCTCTTGGCTGTCAGGCTGCAGACGCGTTGCAGCAGCCGTGCCAGGCTTTTAATGCACACACAGAGCCTGCACAGCAGGACGGGGCCGGCTGGGCTGGCCTCCAGCCCCGGCTGCCATAAAACGGGAAATAAGGCAATTGGAGCAAGACCACAGCGACCACCAAGCAGCTGCCACTGGCAGGGCTGGGGCACTCTCCCCCGCCAGCACCAGCAGGCAGCAGTGCATTGCCCCATGCCGCTGAGCCCCAGTGCGCCCGCAGACTGCGGTGCAGCACGAGCACACGTAGAGGACGAGGAGGAGGAAACAGAGGAGGAAGAGGAGGCGGTGGCGGCTGTGTCTCAGCCAGGCTTTGCCCTCCTCAAACACCCCCGGGGAGCAGGGCAGCCAGCAGCCCCGGGATGCTGCACGCAGCAGACAGCACAGCCTCACTCGCGGCGCGGTATGGAGTTTTCTGCTCATTACAAGTTTTATGAAAAGTTGTTGGCAAAAATGCGCATTTTCTTTGGCTGCGTTTTGAACGGATCTGGCAAAAATGTAACATTAGTGTCTCCCCTTGAGAGAACTTTATTGAGTGGAACAAAGTTGGATATTTTTAGCTACCCATTGTTAGCTGAAGAACAAAGCCATAACTAAGATATTTTGTCTCTTACACTGAAACGGGACTATCAGACAAATCCATGTACAGTCATATGTGGCTGCCCATTCAGATGGAGCAGAAAGAGGGAACTATTTTTAGCTTGATACTTCTCACAACAACACATCTCCCCTCCCCTGCACGCTGGACCACCAAAACACAGGGGCAGAGCAGCACCAGAGAGGGGATGAGGGGTCACTGACTTTTGCCATCCCTCAGGCCATATGACAACTGTCATTTGCAGGAGAGATCAGGTTATACCATTCTCAAAAAAAAAAAAAAAAAAATCCCATCATTTTCTGCCATTCTGCATATTTAGTTGTTGTTTACTCAGAGCTGAACTGATGTGCGCTCTACCAATAGGCAACAGGGAGAAGTCGACCAGGACCCTGACGGATTTCAGCAAAGCAGCAGCTGCACCACCCAGCGCTAAAACCCCAACCCTCTTCCCAAAATCCCACAGGTGCCCCAAGGGCCACCCTGATGACAGAGGAGACCACGGGTGGAGGGGACCACTGGCAGTGCCACAGGAAGGAGAGGGCCTGGGCAGCTGCTCTAGGGCTGGCAGCGCTGCCGCCCTGTCCCGCTTCATACAGCCCAGCCGCGGGATGTGTAACCATTTTGCAGCTGCCAAGGCAGCATTTTCAAAAGCATTAACCCTGAAAAAGCAGAAAGCCCTGTATGAGGCCAACCCAACCTCCCTTGAGCGCTTTAGAGCTCTACAAATGAGATCAGTCGTTTATGCCGGGTAGCATTTTGCAATATGTTCATTTAAATGAAACAAAGCGGTCCATAAATGCCCTGGATTTTGGAACGTGAGTGATGCCGGGAGCTTTCCTAAACAGTTTTTGTGGGTTGCATCGGTGAGTCATGGAGAAATCGCATTAAGTGGCTGAGCGGTCGGCACAGCCAGAGTGACCCTCCCCAGCACCCGGTGTCCCTGCCAAAGCAGGAGCACGAGGAGCAAAAGCCGGGAGGGTCGCACTCTGCAGGCAGGGCAGCGTGGCTGGCGAAGCCTTCCATAGCCTCCAAAGGGCTGCAGCAGAGCCAGGCTCCTGGGGCAGAGCTCAGACGGCCCCTCACCATCACCCTGCCCTTGCACAGCTCCATCCTCTCCTCCTTGCCTTGCCCTGCCTGTCCCTATGGACGGCTAGCTCCTGACCTCTGACGTGCACCTTGTGCCTGGTCCTAACCTGTTCCACAACCCACACAGGGTGCACATAGTCCAAGACCTGGCAGGCACAAGGGGCCACCGAGGCCCCAGCAGTAGCCCAAGAGAAGCAGCAGGAACGCCTGACGGTGCTCCATTGCCCCGCAGGACGTCGGTGCCGTGTGTCGACAGAGCTACACACACATGTGAGAAAGCAGCCAGAAGAACAGAAAGATGTTAAGTAGGAAAGGCAAATTACCTGCAAAACTTTCGGCTGAGCTAGAGTGTCCCGGAGGAGATGCTGCTTTTGTGACTCCTTGCTTTCTCCGCGGGTTGGGGCTGCTTTTATCAGGGAGCAGTGATTGTTTTTATAAACTTGCAGCACAGTAAGAACTGGTTTAAAATAGAGTGAAAGGAGCTGGTGCGGATGGAATTAGACAAACTCTGAGGGCTGCTTCTCCAAAAATAAATTAACTTCTTGCAGCCCGCGGCGCAGAGGCTGGGAGGCCGGGGCGGCCGCGGCTGCCGGGGGGGCGCTCACCTTGCCCGGCCCGCCGGGGGGCGGCCCGGGGGGGGTGGGGAGGAACCGGGGAGGGAGCGGGGCCGAGGGGGCCGGGGCCGCTCCTCGCCCCGCCGCGGCTCGGAGCCCGGCTCGGAGCCCCCCGCGCCCCCCCGCCCCGCGGCCCGGCCCGCAGCCCCCCGCCGTGCCCCCGGCGCCGGCCCGGGCCCGGCCCCCGCAAGAGTTAAGGAAGGGGCGGAGCCGCCCCGCGGGGCCGGGTGGCGGCGGCCTCCCCGCGGGGCGCGGGCCGGCACCGCGCTGCTACCAGCACCGCCCGTGCTACCGGCACCTCTGCCACCACTGGCACCAACGCCTCTACCACCACTGCCACCGCCACTTCTACCGCTGCCACCACCATCATCGCCGCTACCACCGCCACCTCTGCTGCCACCGTCATCGCCACTACCACCATCAGCACTGCCACCACCACCTGCACCATCACTGCCACTGCCACCTCTGCCTCTATCACCACCATCGTATCTGCTGCTCCAGCACCACTGCTCCCACCACCACCACCTCTACCACCACCATCATCGCTGCCGCCACCATCATCACCAGCCCTACCTCCACCGCCACCTTCACTACCACTGTCATAGCCACCACCAATAACACCTCTACCACCACCTCTACCTGTACTGCCACCATCATCTCCACTGCCACCTCCACCTCTACTGCCAATGTCATTGCCACCGCCACCATCATCACCACTACCACCTCCACCTCTACCTCCTGGCTCCACATGGAACCACATAAATATTAAATTGTATTTCAAAGAGCGTTGTCCAAACACCGATAACCAAGCTGGTGTGGCACACCAGCTGCAAGCAGTGGTAGGGGCCAGACAGCATCCGAGGGGCTCCCCAACAGGGTCCTGTGCACTGAGTACCCCAGGGTTGGTCCCTCTCTATTTGTTTTGGGGTACATCCAGGGGAACAAGGCGTGTGCCCATACAGCCTCTGCAGCCCCCACACCCTACAGACCCTCACCAGGCTGTGGTCAAGGGATGCCAAAGGCAGTTCTGGGGAGGAACCCTGGCTGGGAAGGGGAAGGGGCTGCCTGCAGCTCCCCTGTACCCCAGGGACACAGCCTCACCTCAGCAATGGAGCTGCTCTATATCATGTTCACTGCATCAATAGGTCCAAAAGGACTTGATTTCTCCAGGCTTGATCCTGGAGTGAAGAACAACTTGCTGCAGAATGACCTCTGACTTCATCTACATTTCAAAGTCCTGATAACATCATTTTCCCACCCATAAAGTCCCCTTTCTGGGCTCAGGTTAACCCAAGCCATCTTCCACAGCTGAGCCAGGGCAGCAGCACCAGTGCAGCATCCATCCCCTACCTGAGCTTGCACTTCAATCTCAGCCTGAGGAGGCTCACAGACCACCACTGTCAGCTGGAAGCTGGATACAGAGAGCCTCTTCGCAGTGCCATTCTCTGTACCGGCACTAAATGGTGGCTTCTGAAGGCAGGAGCAGCCCAAGAGGAAGGTTCTCTGCTCAGGCTGCCTCTTGTTTCCCTGTTAACCCCTAGCCCCAAGGCCCTCTCAGGCTCCCTGCCCAAACACCCGGTATCTCTTCTGTGTCTGCCCCACGCACCCTCTCCCTGTGGCTCTCTCCTACAAGGTGCAGAGCAGAAAGACATGCACCCACATGTGCCACCACTGCTGGGGGTGGCCGTGTCTGCAGTTTGCCCACCCCAAATTTTACCCTTTTAAAAAACACCACTCTGTTTTTTTGGTACCAGCAGGTCACTCCCGTGAAGAACCCCCCACGGGTGCCTGTTCCTGGGGAGCCAAGAGCCCCTCTTCTGGCCAGCATCCAGTGCACGGGCAATCTTTGCAGGGCAGGCAGGATGCTGCTCCCCTGTGCAGGGAAAATCCTTTTTCTTCTATTTATTTATATCTGGCTTGCCATAAACTCACCCGGCTGCGAACCTGCTGTTCATACTAACAAACTTTGCTAAACTTTTTGGTGTGTCCAAAAGCTGCTGGCGGGCAGACGTACACTGCAGTGAGATCTCCCCAGCCCTTCCCCTGCTCTCCCACAAGTAATCATCTCCCACAGATCCTCATCTCCTATAAATCCTTGTCTATCACCGGGCTCATTTACACAGCACTGGTAAGTGTAGCCCTTCTGCTCATTGACAAAGCAGCTCTTCATCTAGGAGAGACTTAAGACAGAGACCCAAAACAGACTGAGGGGCATGATGGGCCCTGTGGAAGTCACTTTCATACCAGATCCAGACAATCTGCCCAGGAGAGGTCCCACAGTCTGTTTCACAGAACTGCTGAACCACAGACAGGCTGAGGTGGGCTAGGACCCTTGGGTGCCTCTGGTCCCCCCATGCCCCAGCAGGCACACCCTGAGCAGGGCCAAGCACCACGTCCAGGCAGCTTTGGGACTGGTGTGGCCTCACCAGTGCTGAGTAGAGCAGGATCACCTCTCTTCACCTGCTGGCAATACTTTGGCTAATGCAGCCAACAATACCCTTAGCCTTCCAAGCTGCAAGAGCACATTGCTGACTCACGTTCAGCTTGGTGACCATGACTCCTGGGTCCTTTCCTGCAGAGCTGCTTTCCAGCAGGGTGCCCCCAGCTTGTCCTGGTGCCTGGGGTTGTTCCTGCCCAGGTGGACGAGGGTTCCTCTCCAGGAGGAGGTTCCTCCCCAAGCTTGGAGAAGGCAGAACTAGGCTCTAGAAAGTGTCTTTTAGGAGCAGGAGGTTTTTGGACTTGGAAGCATAGGGAAACAAAGACATTGCTGAGGTGGAGAGGAAAGTGTTTCTGTACTAATTTGCTACATAGTAACTGCCTTGTGATTTAAGCTGTTATCATTAGGGTTCAGAGTTAACAATCCACACCAGGCAGTGGAACAGTCTGTCCTTCTCAGATATTTATTCCAAGCCATCTGCTGTCCACAATGGCATTGCTACAGCAGTTCTTGGGCTCTCGGTGAAAGGTCTTCACACTAGAAAGTCTCCCCAGCAGTTTTGCAAAATGACCCCAGGGGGTGAAGGAAAAGGAGCCAGAACCCCAGTTCAGGACTGGTGGCTGGGCCAGGAAAAGGGGGGAGAGGCAGTTCCAGAGGGCTACAGATGCATCTCACAGACAGCTTTCAGAGGGAGAGCTGCGACCTGGGGCATCTGGCACAGCACAGCCACGCTGCTTCCCCAGCCAGCCTTGGCCTCCCAACACCACGCGGGTGGCGCGTTCAGTTTATTTTAGCCATTTCAGTGGGGAGACAGAGGATGGAGAGGATGGAGGATCAGAGGCCCGGGATGCGTGGGCAGGAGGGGGGCGGGGAGCCCGTGCCTCCAGCACGTGTGACACGCGTTTGGTGTCACCGAGTGGGGAGAGATGTGAGCAGGGTGAAATATGAGCTGTGGGTTGCCGGCCGCAGCTGGAGGAGCTCATCCCGCCTGCAGCCTGGCCCCAGTCCCTCTCAGGGCTGCTCAGCGAGAGTCGGTGCGGATCCAGCACCAGCTGCCTAATGGAGCCGCCAGGATGTGGCCAGCAACTGTGCACTTTTCTCTCCCAGTCCTTGCATCACAGTTGCTCCGTACGTGCTGGGAGGGTTAAAACCCCCCAGTGCCAGCCTGGCTCACTGGAAGCCCAGCCTGGTTTTGGCCCCACACATTGCAGGTGCATGCCGCATGCACCCAGATACATTGATCATCTCAGTGCAGGAGCCCGCTGTGGCTGCAGGTCCCACAAAGGGCTTGCAGACTGTGACACATCCCCCAAAAGAGAGCAGAGCCTGCAGTTCACGGTAGGGACTACCCAAACCTTCCTGGGGATGGAATAGTCCCTATGCATTCAACACAGCTGAATAAAAACCACACTAAGCACTATTAGCCAAGGGCACGACAGCAGCCACCCCTTTGGATGGGCTTGCCAATGAGCAAGAAGATGCGGTGCCTCCTGCCAAGAGCTGCTGGGCTGCTGGTGCTTTTGTGAGGTGCTCAGGCAGCAGCGGGATGCTTCCAGCGCAGTGCAGAGAGGTTGAGCACTGGAGATGGCTGCCCCAGGTTTCCATGACTTTATTTCAGCTGTGTGTGAGTGCAGGGAGGTCGATTGTGTCTGTTCAGAAGGGATAGGTTTGCATCAAATCCTGGTGTGTTGCACTCATGGTTACACGTGTGGAGGGTGTGCAGGCACCATGAGCCCTGCAGTGAGGTGCGCTCCAAGAGTGCTGGCACGTGTGCTGCCCACAGTCTCTGCTTCAGCCTAAGTCCCCCCGGCATCACCCAGCACAGGGGGATTGTCCAGGAAAAAGTCCATGCTGGAGCTGTTCCTGTGCTGTTGTGCCCTCCTTCTACTGAGCTGCACCAGCCCCTGAGAAGGCTCCTTCCCTGCCTGCGATCCAAGAGGATGGCAGGTACAGGCTCCAGCCTGTCCCCAAGGCACATCAATCAAGGAAAATATTAACAGTAGTAGTAAGAAGGAATAAAAACAACATGCCAGTACCTGTGGAGCACCAAGCTGCCATGCAAAGGAAGGCACAGCAGCCCTGGGTCCCCAGTGCAGGCAGTTTTAGCAGCTTCTGTCACCACAGTGCAAAATCCAAAGTCCCCAGTATCAGCAGGATACAAGAATGGAAGACGGGAACACCAGTCCTGGGGGCAGCGGGTGGGCTGAATGCAGCAGCCGTGCCCTAAGCACAAGTAGTGGTAGTTTCTTCACCCATGCCCCTGCCCTTTCCCAGGGATACAAACACATCCAGGGGACCTGCAGCCATCTGGCCAGCCCCAGGGCTCTCCCACATCAGGATGCTCTGCCCAAAGGCCAGCCCTGTGACTCGCCCACCTCCCATGTTGATGGCACCTGGCCCCATGTGGACGGCACACGACGGACATGGGGCACAGGCACAGCCGTCCCTCGGCATTGAGACGAGGTCACCAGCAGCTGAAGGGACCCTGCTTCCCCCAGCCTTGCCACAGACCCCATGGGGCTAGGGTGCAGGGCACCACGGATGCAGCCGCAATGCACTCTCCACGCTATTCTTAGGAAGGGTAAAGTTTATACAAGAAATTTAAGCTTTAAACCCAGGCACCATAAATAGTCTATTTTTCAAGTGCTGCAAGTCAGTTGTAGGCTGGGAGCCAGAGCCAAAATTTGGCAGCTGTCTTTGTTTAATGATTAATTAAAATGAGGTAACAAAACGAGACATATCTATTAACGAGGGTATTTGCAGCGTCAGTAGAGGATTCCAAATGGCTGATTTTTTCCCCTTTTAATCTTCAAACTTCTCGTTAGGAAAACAAGTTCTTCCTCCGTCCGTGGTGGGAAGGGCTGTGCCGCGGCCCCTTGCCCTGGTAGCGGGAGGGGAGCAGCGCACAGGCACGGCTTTATCTTTATGGTCTTCTGCCTTTAAACAACGCGAACCCTCCGCATAAAGATTTTTCCAGCTTAGAAATTTTATTAGACCTTCAAGTAAACTTCAATGGAGAGACCGTTGGCTGTGACAGAGGCAGGAGAGGGAGGTTTGCACATCGCTCCGGCTCTGTGCTGCCCTCTCCCCAGCAAGGGGTGGCGGACACTGCAAAATAAGGACTAAAACGGGAGCGCCAGAGGCTAAGGGGCATTTTCCAGGCTCTTTTTCATAAATGCCAGATAAACAGGGTCAAATCCACATCCCCAGCCTACTTTGAGGGAGCAGCTTGTGTTTTCCCAGAGCTCTGGGCAGATTGAGCCCAGGCACCTTGGGGAGATGTCACCAGAGCAGCCAGCAAGGAGGACAGTGCAAAGGGATGGAGCGAGGGAGGGTCTTTCCCATCTGCCATGCTCACAGCTCATCTCCTGACACAAGATATGTTTCAGAGCTCAGAAAACCCAGTGGAGCACAAGGACGCCTCGCGTGGGAAGTACCCGTGGTCACAGAAGGGTTAATGCATACGGGGAGGTGGGGGGGGGGGGCAGAGGCAGTTCTGGGAGGGTGCATGAAGCAGGTTCACCCTCCCCAAGGCTCTGAAGGCTTAGCCACATGGGAAAGCACCCAAGTATGAGGAAAAGGGAAAAACATCCCAAAATAGTTTAGTCTTGTTTTTTGCACTGAGACGCCCAGACAGGGTGGGAGTTCTGGTTGTGTCTGAGCTAAAAATTACAGTAAATAGCAAAGTGGCTGCAAAGCCCCATGTTCTGGATAAGAAGGACATGTGCAAACATCGTCCGTCAGGGAGAAGACGTGCTGGAGGTGAAGGCCCATAAATAAACTGGGGGGAATGGAGTTACGCGAGCACTGTGTCGAGGGGTGAGCCACAAACAGCCCGCTGAAGCGTGTCTTCTCCCCAGCAAATCTTGCGGCTCTGGACATGAGGACTGCTCTGAGCAGGGGCAGGATCCTGGTGTCCCCATCTGCAGTTGGGCCCATGGGGTTGAGGACCAGCAAAGCCCACCTGGCAGCAAAGCAGGGCTGGATCCACCATACTGGTTAGAGAAATCTCCGGACTGTCCCACTCCCTCTACACCACTCCCCAGGCACAATTCAGCTGCTGATGAAATGCTGGTGTGAATACTGAGGTTGTAGGGATGATGGCTGTCCCTATAAGGGGCAGAGGGGTCCTGGGCATTTGCTCCCACAGGGTCCCATAGCAAGCTGCGCAGGAGGGCATGATGTGAAGCTGGGGCTGAAGTGATGCAGACTCAGAGAGGAGGAAGGCCCACTGCTCCCCCTGGGCCCATGCTTTCCACAGATGCTCCATGGTCCAATTTACCTGTTCAGGGCTTGCACATGTCCAGCACCAGCTGCAGGTCCCACAGAGGGTCCTGGGATGGGCGAGCTGCAAAAACCCAGCTGCTCATGGTGTGGCTGGAGCTGAGCTCGTCCTGGGTGCCGTGCTGCCCTCGGCAAGGCAGGGGCCTCAGGCACTGCTGATGTCCCTGGCATGGACTGAGCTAGATGGGGGCTGCTCCAGGGCAGGGGCTGGGGCACCCTGTTGGGCAGGAGCGCAGAGTAAATGTGGGTGTTGTCCTGGAGCACTGGGTGCAGTTGTGGGCCCCCAGTACAAAAGGGACGTGGACACACTGGAGTGAGTCCAACACTACAAAGATGCTGAAGGGACTGACCACCTCTGCTGTGAGGAGGGGCTGAGAGAGCTGGGACTGCTCAGCCTGGGGAAGAGGAGGCTCAGGGGGATCTCATCCATGTCTCTAAACACCTGAAGAAGAGTTCAAAGAGGATGGAGCCAGGCTCTTTCCAGTGGTGCCCAGGGCCAGGACCAGAGGCACCGGCCACAAACTGGAGCATGAGAGGCTCCATCTGACCACCAGGAACACTTTTGTGCTGGATGGGTGTCGAAGCCCTGCACAGCTACCCAGAGAGGTGCTGGGGACTCCTCGGAGATTTCCCAAAGCCACCTGGACGTGGTGCTGGGCCCCTGCTTGGGGTGTCCCTGACTTGTGGAAAACGGACTCCACAATCAGTACGATTGTACAGTAGGTATATTTATTCAGCACTGGGCAGCACAGGCAGTAGTCCCGCCAAAGTCGTGCGCACCTAATGCGGCAACTTGGCTTGGTTTTATGCAGTGAAGGGTTACATATGCATGAAGTTTCACAATACGCCTATACATATTCAAAACCTGTCCCCACTCCGTATTAAAATTAGTTCCAAGGAGTCATTTCCATAAACTCCTCTCATCTGCGCTTGCGCAGTGTATTCTCATGGTGGTCATTGGGGATGAGGGTTGGTGACTCTTCCTCGTCACTGCTAGTTGACCTCTTGCCTCTGCGCAGACTCAGTTGCTCCTTGGCTCTTGTCCAGCCGCAGGACCAATTTCTACCAGTTTCTTAAGACAGGCTCACACTCTCATTAGGAGACTGACCTTGGTAAGGGGCCCACAGCGTCTTGCTTTAGGTAATTTGCACAATGCACCCTAGTTAGCAAAGACACTAAGTAGCATCCTAGTTCAATGCCCTCAGCGCTCTATCTCTACTTGATAAGATTCTCCTAACTCCCTCTCTCATCCCTGCTGGGCCGGGGGTGGACCAGAGGCACCCAGGGCTCCCTGCCCCCCTCAGCCAGCCTGTGGGGCCGAGCAGGAGCCGGCCCCGCACTGCCCCCCCGCTCCTCCCGGCCGGCGGCAGCCGCGGAGCCGCGGTGCCGGCCGCCACCTAGGGCCGGGCCCGGGCGCCGCAGGAGCGGGCGCGGAGCTGCGGGAGAATCGCGGCCGCGTCCCCGGGGCGAGGCGTCCCCGTCCCCTTCCCCCAGCAGCGGGCGGTGCCGGCGTGGCGGGGGCTCCCCGTGCTGGGCACTGCTGCTGCCGTGCGCCGCCCGCCCGGGTGGCTGCGGCCTCGCCCCGTCCGTGTGCCCGGGCTGGGCTGGGGCAGGGCCTGCGGGCCGCGGAGGCCCCGAGGCCGCCTCCTGCTGCGTGCCGGGGCCGGGCCGGGCCCAGGCGGGCGGAGGGGTGGAGGTGGCTCCCAGGGGCGGGGAGGTCCCAGTGCTCTGAGCTTGGGTCTATGGGAACAGAGCTGGGGTTTTCCCAACCCTTGGCATTCAAGCTGAGGGCACAAACGTCACGTCCAAAGCCAGCCTTCCAGAACTGCGTGTGGCCTGCTTCCCAGAAGCACGCTGATGAGGACAGCAGTCCGGTGGCGGGACGTCGGTCTGGTCTTTGAGACCTTGCCGTGCAGGGAAGCCTTCTGCCCGTCCTTGGGAAGATCAAGCAGTCCCCTCGCCCATGGCGGGGAGATGTTTCTCCACGTTGCCTCTCGCTCTCCCTTGGTCCCAAAGCACACTGAGCCTTACCCGCTATTGAAACTTGGCCCTGAAGAGCCCCTCAGGTTGGTTTCAGTTCGGTGATGCTCCGTCCCGGGCTGGAAGAAGCCAGTCGCTTAAGCACAGGGCTGGCTCTGCACAGTGTGATCAGACCCAGATCACTTCTCTGGCAGGACAAAACCAACCTCCCCAGTCATGCAGTAAGAAGTACAGATGTGTCAGGAGAAGAGAAAAGCAGAGCACAGCAATAAATCCTCCTAAATCAGAGGCAGGGGCTATTCTCTGCACACCTGTTATTTGCCACATCCTGCAGCTGCCAGGGGAAAAGGTAAAGGAGGAAAGGCTGGGCCAGGGCACGTGAAGGCAGGGATGGACTGGGCAGCAGGGTCCTGGGGCTGCCAAGGTTTGTGCAAACCAGGGCCAAAGTTTGCAAGGAATGTGAAGAAGAGAGGAGGAGGTAGAGGAACCGGTGAGGCTGAAGCTGAGGCTGCCTGCACACCCTGCCTATGTGTTCTTGTGTTTCCAGGTATTTGGATTTTCTTAGCATTTATCTTAGACTAAACTTCCCGGTTTCAATCTCATTCCTGCTATCTGCCTCTCTAAAGGCTCACTTAAATCATGTAACATCAGCAACAAATTCAGCTAAAAAACACTGGGTGGGTTTTCATGTTCCATGGACAGAAGAAGACAGAGTAAATTACAGGGGAAAGGACCTTGATCCTTCTCAAACAAACAAACAAACAGGAATTGATTTTGTTTATACTTTTGACAGTCAGAACTGGAAATAATCAAGAGGCTCTGCCACTGGGTGCATGGTGTTTGCCTTCCTTTAAATGAAAGAGCAGAAAGCAATGACACCATGACAGGAGTGACTGGGAAAGAGATTTGCCTCTGCAGGGGGTCAGATACATCCACATGCCTGCTCTTATGGAAAAAAAAACAGGACCGGGGGCCTGGATGAGATTGTAGATAAGAAATGTAAACTCTTCTTTAACGAAGCTCCCTAGGTCATACCTTGCTGTTCAGCTTTGCTCCCCGCAATCATTCTAAATGCAGGTATTGCTGCCCAAAGAATTTGTTTATCTTCTCTCATTAGCTGCCTATTTTTCCTCCTATTTGTTTTGTACCTCTTTGAAGGTTTTACTGTGTAAGGCAGCCCCTGTGATGCCCAGTGCTGCTTTGTGAGACTTTCCTGACAAATATTTTTGTTATTATCAGGTATCAAGTATTCTCATTGTTAGTTGTCAGTGAGAAATCAGCCTTTTTTAATAAGCAAAATGTCACTAATCTGAGGGATAAAACACCCGAAAATTCAATTCCTGATGTGATTCCATCAATTACGTCAATTCAAATACAATTTTCATGGCAAAATCACCATTGTCAAATTGATTTATCTGCCTGGATTCCTTGGATGCCTGTCCCTCGTTATTGATGTCTTTGATAACTGCAGTTGCTCTCTCCCTCAGAAGCACTAGGTCAAATCCACAACCTCAGTTCCTCAGAGCTAGATTGGGCAGGCATTTTGAGAAAACCCCTGAGCTTCTGGTCTTCAAGGAAGAGGGGACCTTGTGTGAGACTCCACTGTCTCAGTACTGTGTGCAATCCAGTTTGCAAGCCGTTTGTGACACTGTGACTCTGGTTTTGGCCTTCTTTTGTTCACTGTCACATCATATGGAAGATCTCTCGATGCTACATGTGCTGTTTCTCAGTGTGGGCATTTATCCAGGGAGGTCCCTGCCTCGTCCATATTGTAACTCTCAATCAGAGAGCATATCTAGTGTCCACAGACTTTGTTACAATGCCTTGTTCCCCACTTCCCTCATGCTCCAGGTTTTATTTACAATCAATTATTTACAAATTTATTTTACAGGGCAGAGCAGCCAGATGCTCCTTCTCTCTCCTCAAGTCACGGCTTATGCTACTCACCACTAGGTTAAAAGACCCATTAGCGCTTGGGCTTTTCTCTCTTTGAAGATGTGTGTGCAAATAAACAAATTTCTTCTTGATCTTCAGTTTGGTAAGACCTTGATGGGGGGCAGGCTGGACTTTCTCCTGTGTACACCAAACGTCAACCGTGCACAAAGATGAGGAGCTTGGAGCAGGGAGCACCAAAGATACTTCTGCTTTGCAGCTGCCTTGCAGACAAAATCCTGCCTGTGATGGTGAGGGCAGGGGTAGGGGAAAGGCACGGACAATAAGGAACCTTGCATCCACACTTCTGCTGCGAGCAGCATGAATGTGGAACAGCCTAGAGGCTTGGTGCTTTGAACATGCCTCCATGGTGCACACTGGGGACTGGAGGATGGACACCAGCAAGTAGAGAGGTGATGGTCACTAACATCCGCATGCCTCCCCCATGTTGGCGAGCCCGCACCCTGGCTCGCTCACTGATATCAAGCCATTGGCTTCAGCAGTTTCTGGCTCCAGCGCTCCATTTTACTGGGCAGCATCACCGTGGTCTTGACAGGCAGCTGGCAAAGCTCCTCTTCCTTGTAAGACACAGGGCACTATGAGCTGGCTTTTGTTGCTGAAAAAGCAAAGCTCTTCTACCTCTGGGTAGCTATGTGTGTGCACAAATAGGAGGTGAAACCACTAGCCCACTTTGGGCTGGCTCAGGTTATTACAGGGGAAAATCACACCCCTTTCAAGAGGTGAAGGCAATTTTGCTATCCAAACTAGCATGAAGGCAGAGGCTGCTATGGGCTCCCTTGTTCAGTCCTAGACTGGGAAGTGATGCCATTTTTGCAGGACAGTGTGATGTTGAAGGGACATGCTGGGCTGATGTGCAAGTACAAGTCACTCAACAACTGCAAGCTCTGGGGTTAAGCAGGAGACAAATGAGGTGGTGTGGGTGACTGATGGCTGCGCAGGGTGGTGGAGGTGGGAAGGGGAATGGGATGAAACAACAACCTATCCAAGAGGGCATGGAGCACCAGCCTGCCAAATCGGTGCCTTTGTGCACCCGATGCGTGTAGGTGTATCCCAAGCTCACTGGTCAAATTGCTCTTTTGCACACCATCTGCTCCTCTGCTCAGTAGGGCTGAGTTCACCCAAAGCTGTGTGTTCATGGCTCAAAGGGGTGGTGCCCACTGCCATGGGGTCAAGTCAAGGAGCAGCAGGGCAGAACAAGCTCTGGGCTCCTGTCATGGAGTCCCCAGCTGCTCATCTGGACCTGCTTCCACTGAGAAAGGAGAAAATTGTTCTATGTAATCCAGCGCTGCCAAATGCCAGCCCATCCCCAAGCTCTTGTTGGCATTACTCTGACATCCAGTACAGAAGAAACAACGTGACACTTAGAGCCGACTCCCTGCTTGTCCTGCAGCCACCCCGGGAATGTCAGACCCCCATCGGCTTCTTTGCTGACCACGGAAGAAAGCACAGAGCTGACATGCCAAGGAGCATCACTCCTGGCAAGGCCTCCTCTCCCTGCAGCCTGGAAGGACCTCATCTCTTGGCCCTGAGCCTGCACCCTGCCCCGGATCTATCCCAGCTCTTTGCCATGTCATACCCTTCTCAGCTGTGGAGCAGATCACCTCCACCCTGGTTTCAACTTCCAGACACGTGTCCATCCGCAGTTCAATTTTGTGCTGTTTACAGCCCCTGAGGTGCTGGCAGGGCAGGCAGGAGTTCACCTGGGGCAGCAGGGAAGGGTGTCTGGGACAGTCTGGTCCTGGAGCACCAATGCCCTGGGCCATGCAGCATCCTGCAAGGAAGTCCCTCGGGCTGCTGGTGGGGTACTCCTGACCACCGCTGCCACTGCTGAGCTACAGAGGGACCTGCCCAGTACTGGGCTATGCCTCGAAGCACATTAAGGGCTGGCTCCTGAGCACGCCCTGCAATACCCAACCACTTTGGTGCAGAGGACACATGCACTGAGCACCAGGTGAGCTCTTCCAGCTGCACACCCAACAGTTTCCCTCTCTGGGGAAACCCCCTTGCCCAAGACCATTTATTTGTGGTTATTGCTGTGCTCTCAATGTCTTCCTTTCACGTTGCTTCTTATCACAGCTGGGCTGGTTATTTTCAGAAGCAACAGGAAGCCTCAGTGCACCACTGACCCTCCTAAACTCTTCATATTGTCCTGTGTCATCTTTAATCTACATGTAAATCTGCTCTTTTAATAAAACTCTAGACTACAGGGGATAATGGATAATCACTGTAATATACAGTCTCTGGATTAGCAAACAAATTGAAGCACTGGCTTCATCTGGGGAAAAGTCTGAGAGATAAGCACCCTCCCTTGTTTGTTCATGGCATCTATTGGGATATTACTTTTAAATCTCTCTTATGGCACAGCTGATGTTATCCCTTCAGCTGAATTAGTTAACCAAACTCCGCATTACTGTGCATTATTTAAGTAAGGCCAGATGGGGTATGTTTCCTCACAAGCCCCAGGCAGCACTGATTTCATAACTACTCCCCAAGCTGGGGCTGATTATTGTGTGATCTTCACAAGCTAGAAAGATGAGGCATCAGGGGAAAATGAGACTGTAATTTTACAATGGTGATCAAAGGGTTGGAAGAGCTGTTCCAGGTGACCCAGTTGCCCCAGTGCTGCCTGCTCCTGTAGTGATGCTCGGCTTCGTGCCCCATCCCAGCCTGGCAGGAACCCTGACTGACCATGGCTTCCCAGATCACTGATGATCACTTGCAGGCAGCCCCTATTAAGCACCAGTGCTGCAATTGGGAGGTATGGGATAAGAATGACTTGGGGACAGCCCACAGGCTTTACGTAAGCAGGAGGAGCACAGAAGGAGAACGTGCAAGCAGGAGGTTTAGAAGTCCAGCTTCAGCTAGACCAGAGAGCAAGCCCTTGGCCCGTTATTGGGCAGGGAGGTGGGGGTTCCTCCTCTGCAGGGTGCTGCCCGTTGTCACACTGGTGTCAAACATCCTCCTGCAAGAGGCCTCAGTCCCTGCTCTGCTTGCAGCTCCTTGGGAGAAACTCTTGGGTGTGCTTCTCTCACCCTCCGCAGCCACCACAGGTGGGCTTGGGAAGCCTGCCCTGTGCTGCAGAGCAGCATGCCAGTGCAGGACCTCCATGCAGTGGAAGCTTACAGGGCAAAAAATATCTTCAGTCAGTCCTTGTAGCACCATATAAGTGCTTTTGAGAAATACAGAGATGCTGCTTGCAGCATTAATGTCTGTGGGCAATTCCTGGGCCTCACCACCACCCAGACAAAGCTCACTGCCTCTGTGCACCCAAAACGTGCACTGATGGATCATGGCTGTTGTTCCAGATTACCCTGAGAAGAAAGGGATAGCTTTAACATCCAGGATTTAAAACTATTCCCAACGTATACAAGGTCATGCCCAATATTTGAACCCAAGATCTTCCCCAGCTTTACCAAGCACCCTGCCTGTAATTCCAAAGATAGCTTTCCAAGGAAATCTGAATCATGACAGTTAAGTTGGCAAAATGCATGAGCCATTCATTTTATAAGTACTGCAGGAGCTAAGCCCTGGGACGTCCCTACTTCTCTGCCAGAAAATCTGTAGGACTAGGACACTCACCCAAAACAAGGAGCACAACTGTAAATGAGAATACGTCTCCTTCTGAACTCTGAACCAGTCTGAAATTTCTTCCCAGAATGTGAGCTGCCATGAAAACGTTACAGCTGAAATTGCAAAGGACAGTACTGTGCTGTCACTAATATCTATTCAGAATCAAAGTTTTTAAATTACTTCATGTGAAATCCTCACAAGACTGTTGAGATGTTGCAGGTAGTTTTGTTACTTTCCAGAATTTGCTGGAATCACAGCTCTAAACACTAGACTGTGCACATAAAGTCAAGCCAGCAAGGTTAAACAAAATTGCCAGGAAATATTTGACTAAAAATACCACACAACCAGCATTAACTTATCAACTAAAGAAATTTTGGCTGGAAATCCCATGCCAGCTGGTCAGAGCCCTAAGAAAGCTTTTGTGCTCCCAGAGGTGTTAAAAAAAAAAAAAAAAAAAAAAAAAAAGTCAGTTGTTTTCATACTTCCTAATTATTCACCTAGCAGAAAATTGTTGAGAAAGGGAAGAAGGGGCAGGAATGCACAGATCCAGTACATTCACCTTTAGGAAACTCCAACTGCATTTGAGTTTGGGAAACAATTTAAGACCTAAACTGATTTCTCTTCCTGTGTGGCTTCACGGAGCAGAGCCAAATGCTGTGAGGGAGCTTTAGGCTGCAGGACTCTAATGTGGAAAATGTGCATGAACACAGGGCTTGCCATTCGGAGAAACAAGCCCTTTATTTCATCCAGAAGTGCAGGAAAAAACAAACAAACAAACAAAAACATGCTGATTTGAGCTATTGTGTGAAGAGATGGGAGTCTGGAGAGATGGAAAGGGCTTATGGATTTGAACAAAGACTGACAGAACATCTGTAAACAGCCACAGCGGGGCTGGAGGTTTGAGCTCGTGGGCAGGTCCCCGCTCAAACTGCTTGCTTGGATCTCTGGAGAAGAAAGGGAAGAGCATTGGCACTGAGAATAAAGGGAGAGTGTTTGGAAAGCAGAGGGCTGGGAAAGATAAGGTTCGCCTTTGGAAGTAAGGAAGAAAAGGCATATTGATGGTTCGGGTCGTTTATGTTGGGGCACTCTGCTTACAGTAACATTTAGTGGTTCTTTCTGAAGCAAACGGAAAGGGAAAGCCCCAGAGAGCCCTGAGCGGGTTGAGAGAGCTCGGAGATAAACACAGCCGCGGCCTGGGTCAGCTCGTGCTTGTGAACAGGCCCGAGCCAGGCTCGTAGGGCAGAGGAGCTGGTGAAGAGCAGGGAAACGGCGAGGCGCCTCCTGCCCGCACCGGGCTGCTCGGGGCCTCGTGAGCGGGGCCTCGGACACGCTGGGGACAGGGCCCGCCCCCCGGCCCCCCGCCCGCCGCCATTGGGACGCCCCCGCCCGCGGGGCCCGGCCCGGCTCAGGCGGCGGGGGGGGGGCGGTGCTGGGCGCCCGCGAGCACCCGCTGGGCCCCGCCCCTCAGCGCAGCCCCAGGCGGGGCGATTCCCATTGGCGAACCCCCGTCACGTGACAGCGGCCGCTCCCCCGGGGGCCGCCGTTCCCTTCTCATTGGCTCTCCCTCGTCACGTGGCGGGGGCGGCGGCGCGGCGCATGTGGAGGCTGGCGCGGGCGCTGCGGGCCGGCCTGGCGGGGCGGGGGGGCGCGGGCAGGGCCATGGCCATGGCTGAGGGACCGGGGCCGGGGCCGGGGCCGGGGCCGGGGGGCGGCTCGCGGCGGCCCCGGGGCGTCCCGCGGCACGTGTGGGCCCGCGAGCGGCGGCGCGGCGCGGGCGCGGCGCTGGGGGGGCCCAGCACGGTGTACGCGCAGGTGGTGGCCGCGGGCGGCCGCGACGCGGGGGCCTCCGTGTTCGTCTTCTCCGAGTTCAACCGGTGAGCGAGGCGCCGGGGCCGGGGGCGGCGCGGGGCGGGGGGCGGGGGCTCGGCGGCCGGCGCTGACGGCGGCCTCCCCGCAGGTACCTCTTCAACTGCGGCGAGGGCGCGCAGCGGGCCATGCAGGAGCACAGGTGAGCAGCGCCAAGGGTGCGGGGCCGGGCCGGGCCGGGCGGCGCCGGGCCCCGCTGAGCGCCCGCTGTGTCGGCAGGCTGAAGATCTCGCACCTGGACTGCGTCTTCCTCAGCAGGCTGGCGTGGGCCAACGTCGGCGGGCTGCCGGGTGAGCGGCGGGGGGGGGGCTCCGGGGGGGGGCAGGGGCCAGGGCTGGGGCCGGCGGCGGGGTCAGAGCGCGGGGCGCCCGGGGGGAGAGGCGCTGCCGGCCCCAGGGGCTGCGGAGAGCAGGCGCTGCCAGCCCAGCCCGGAGACGTTCGTGAGTCGGGCCGATTTACGGTGGAAGGGTTCTGCTCCGTGCTTGTTCTCAAAGTAGGCTGAGGTCAGAGCAGATCGTCTAGGATTTTGTTCATTACGATGCTGGGAATCTCCCCGAAAAAGTAGGAGGTTAACAGGCTCCCCAGGTAACTTATCTCACGTTATGGCTATCGAGATCCGTGGGTGTTTTCAAGATCTGTAGGTATTGTCTGTGTCTGCAGAGATATGCAACTCATTGAAACTTCCACAAGGCTGTGGCAGAATTGAGTTTGGATCCGGGTTTGGGCCTGGTCTTCACAAGATGCCCAGTGCTCCTTGGCAGCAAGAGGGAGCTTTCTGGTACGATCTGTCAGTGGGTCTGTGATAAAGCTGTTTCTCTGCTGTGTTTTAGGTATGATTCTCACATTAAAGGCTATGGGGCTTCAAAGATGTGTTTTCCTAGGGCCACCAAAGCTGGTAAGTAGTGGAAGCTTGCAGAAAGGGGAGAAAAGCCTTCACATATTGATGCTTACTTTGCAACTGGGAGAGCTGGTGTCAAGGCAGTGAATCATCTTAGAGGTATCGATGAATCATCTTAGAGGTATAAGGTGCCGGCCTGATTTAATGCCAGTCTGAAGACTCTGCTGGGAAGGTTTAAAAAACAAATCTTTTCAGTGACGCGCGAGACAGCACCAGGCTTCTTCTAAAGTTTTCTTGTCAGTTAGTATTCTGGAAAATTTCAGGAACAAAAAAGAGCATCCTTTGTTCTCCTGACTGCTCTTCCTCCCCACGTCCTCTTTTGATAGGAAGTTGGTATCTGATAGCCAGCCAAGCCATGGTATTAAGCTGGTAATGATTGCCTTAAGCAGAAATTTTCCAGTCTTCCTCCTTATTTAATTTCTTCTCAGTATTTAGTGGGAGGGAATGGTGATTCAAGGGATGGGAGGAATGGTTCTTCATTTTTCTTTGTCTGAATTGGTGATGCCCACTGGAGGTGGGACACCTGCCCGGTGCTTTCTGGCTGGCTGCGTGCTGCCAGTTTTCTCTCGAGGGGTGTTGATGCCTTGGCTTCATGAAAGTAAGTTTTAACTTCTGAAAGTGGTACTTGTAGTTTGAACTGCTGAGGGGTGGCCTCCTGACTCACTGTTTCTTTTCCAGCAAAACTACTTGAAAGCAATTCGGCTCTTTCCTGGACCCCTTAAAAGAATGGATTTAGGTAGGTACATCAGGGGAGCGCAGCTAACGTAAGCTTTTAAGTTTTTGTTTCAGCTGTAGCTAAAGCTGCATTGAATGTTAACAACTTCAGAATAAAGACTCTAGTTACATCCATTCGAAGGTGGTTTTAAATAGATGTTTTGATCTGATGCAGTGTCCAAACCCATCCCAGGAACTGCTTGGAAGAAAAAAGTGTTTCTAACTCTGGTTCTGTCAGGCAGCTGCCAGTCTGCCAGACTAGCTGATGGAACTCAGGTTTAAAGCAGTGTTAAGGCAGTTTGCTCCCAGAGTCTGCCAGTGAGCTTGTTTACCATGGTGTTAAGGACTGTTAATGTGGTCAGTGGACTGTTAAGAGCTTTAATTATTCTTTGATCTTTGCAGTGGGGTGGGGAAAGGAAAGGGAGACGTTCAGCAGGTTTTGTTTAACAGAGGAAAATATGCTTTTCTGATATTCTTGTAGAGCATGAATATGTTCTTTTGAACTTCTCAGTGACTGTTTCTGATTTCTTTTCAGCTATGCAGTTGCACACAGAGCTGGAATATAAGGATGAGACGATGACAGTCCACCAAATACCTCTTATAGGTGAGCATGTGATGCTATAGGCAGACAGGAAAAGCACTTGTTCAGTAATTGTACTTAAGGTGATTCAAATAGCAAGCTTGCAAGCTTTGCAAGCTTGAGTAAGGAGAGGCTTATGAATTTACTTGTCCTCAGCAGAAGGATCTCTTTCAAAGAAAGAAGACATGCTGAGTCAGCCTTTGTTCCTTTTGTTGTGGGTAGAGAATGGCATGTGAAACATGACTGAATCTGGCTTTATTAGCCAGCTGAGTTTTCTTACTACTGAAGGCTGCAATACTTAGGGCACAGACATAACTTTGGCAGAGTCTAGCTGTTTTGAGAGAACCTGAAGGACTTCAGGTGCTGTCAGACGTTTAAGAGGCTGGTGCATGCAAGAGCAAGTCAAACTGGGGGGAGACAGTCAAACTGTCTTCTGGTACAGTTTGAACATGAATGTCATGGAAGAGGAAATACTGCCCATGCTTTTCCTATTTGTCTAATTTGAGTGATTTGTCTCGTTTTCTTCAATCTGGGACAGGAAAACCACTAGATGCTGAAAGTATGTTTCCTCAGAGTCCAGGATTATCAGCACAAGGTGAAAATAGTCCAAAAGGTGACACAGAGCCTGGATCTCCAAGAGCTGCGCATCCAAGCCTGGATGAGGGCAAAGGAAGAGAAAGCCCAAAGGAAACAGGTAAAAACAATGGAAAACTCTTACCTTTCTTGAAATAAAAGCAAATTAAGAACGGTCATACGTCCTCCAAGCTGTTTGTCTTGTGGCAGTGAGGTCTGTAGAGGAGCTCAGCTGCAGAATTACAATGAGCAAATTGAGTTCTGGTACTTTGGAACTTGATGCAGAACTATTAAGGCCTAGAAATAGGGCATGATTCCTGCCTGGGGTGTGCTTAGACAGTGTAGTGATTTACTCCTGGCTGGAGTGGGTGCTCCAGCCTTTGCAATATAATTATGAGTGGATATTGGGATTGATAAATTTTCAAACTTGTGTTTTATTTATTTTAATTTTGTACCTGAAGCTGTGGATTCTCTGGTCTTAGGTGCTTGGAACACTTTCCTGATAGCTGCAAGTTGGCTGGATGATGTTGCTTCTGTTATTGCTACAGCAAAAAAAAAAAATCATCTTAGCTTTAAGGGAAGTGGCAGTCATTGAAGATACTCAGTAGTTTTGCTTTCTTTTGCAGGTGATGAGCAGAAACGTGCCAGCAGGCATCCTGATCTGGTGATGGCTTTCCTTTGTAAAGTATGCTTGACCACAGAGATCTCTTGATCAATATTTTATCTTGCTAAATAGATATACTTGGCAGTAGTATTTCCATGCAGGGCTTCAAAAGGTATTTGTGGTTCTACTCTGCAAAGGTCAGAGGAGCTGTAGTATGAGTAGGAACCAGTGTAAACTTTTTTTTTTTTTTCCAGTGGCACTTTGTAAAAAGCAGCCAACTAAGAGTATACAAGTTCCATTCTTACTTGATGCTTATGTTAGGGGAAGTCTGTCCCACTTGCATCAGTAAAACAGAAAGAGAGAAGCAGTAACATGATCCTGGAGAACCAAAAGGTCTGGTGATAGCTTCTGGGGACTAAGTTAGACTGCTGCCTGTGGAACATTGTATAAAACTACTCCGCCTTCTTGTCTAGAAGATGATTTGTTAAAAACTTGCTGTTTCATGTCTCCAGAATGGTGTACATACAGAACACTGGATTTCCCTCGTCTTAACTGGAACAGTGGGGAAGGCTTTGTTTCTCAGGATCTTGTATTGAAGGGAAAAGGGGGAAATAATGAAAAAATCCCTTGGCTTCTGGGGAAACAGCTAAACTGGAAGAACATGGATCTTATTTCCCGGCATGGTTTAATGTTTTTTATGTAACTCATAATTTCTGTGGTTGTTTTAACTTTTTCAGATTCATCCAAGGAAGGGAAAATTTCTAGCAGTTAAAGCACAGGAGATGGGGCTGCCAGTGTAAGTACAGGAGCCCAGCCTGTGGGATGGGGCAAGCCCAGGCGTATTGATGATGCCAAGCTAAAAGTTTCGGTGGCCTTGTTTTCAGGGGAACTCCAGCCATTCTGCCCATAATTACAGCTCTTAAAAATGGGGAGAGCATCACTTTCGAAGGCAGGGAGGTAAGACGAATGTGTGTTTTCTGCTATGGTTTAGTGTCGTCCTGGGGGTCCAGTGAAGGCAGGAGGATGGCACAGCATACCGCAGAAAAAGACTGGTTACAAGTGGGCATTGGGACAATTCCAGCTGTGGGTGGGTTTTGTTTGTCTGTTTTTTAATCCTTGTTCTTAAGGCAAGGATGGGTGATGGTTTTCTGCTTATTCCCTCTCATCTCTGCTAATGTGTTTCTTCTTCTGCTGTTTCTGAGCTTTGAGTGGCTACTTCTGGTGACTGGCCCTTGTTTTCAGCCCCAAGCTGTTGCTGAAAGTGGCTCCTGTGACACTGGGGCTGTTGCAGGGGTGTGAATAGAGAAGTAGCTCTGACACAAGTTCATTTGTGGCTATGGATGTATGCCTGCAGTTTGTTAGGGCTTCTGAGCCTCTCCATCGCAAGTCCTCAGAGCCGACTCCTTGAATGAATGGAGTTGATCCCTGTGTGTTTTAAATTTGGTGTTTGAGTGCTTGTGTAGCTGTTGTTGCCTCCTTACTCTTTTTTCAGCTCTTAGACCACAGATTTTAAGTGGTTCCTGTGTGCAGGGTCTTACTCAGATGTTAGTTTGAAGTGAGAGGCAGAGTTTGCCCTGTCCATGTCATGGGTGATCCGTAAGTGAAGATCCTAACCTAGGGGATAGGACTGACATATCTTTGTCATTAGAATTTTGCAGAGCCTCTTTTCTTTTTGATACTCCTTATTACTGGCTCCCATGACATCCTGCTAGCAAAGCTGAGAAAGTGTGGGATAGAGGAGTGGACAGTAAGGTGGGTTGAGAACTGTCTGACTGGCCGAGCTCAGAGGGTGGTGATCAGCAGTGCAGAGTCTGGCTGGAGACCTGTGACTAGCGGTGTTCCCCAGGGGTTGGTGCTGGGTCCGGTTTTGTTCAACATCTTCATCGACGACCTTGATGAGGGAATAGTGTCTGCCCTCAGCAAGTACACCGATGACACAAAGCTGGGAGGAGTGGCTGACATGCCAGAAGGCTGTGCTGCCATTCAGTGAGACCTGGACAGGCTGGAGAGATGGGCAGGAAGAAACCAAATGAGGTTTAACAAGAGCAAGTGTAGAGTCCTGCACCTGGGAAGGAACATCAAAGGGCCAATGGGATCCTGGTGTGCATTAAAAGGAGCGTGGCCAGCAGGTGAGGGAGGTGATCCTCCCCCTCTACTCTGCCCTGGTCAGGCCTCACCTGGAGTACTGTGTCCAGTTCTGGGCTCCCCAGTACAAGAAAGACAGGGATCTCCTGGAAAGAGTCCAGTGGAGGGCCACAAAGATGATCCGGGGCCTGGAGCATCTTCCCTGTGAGGAAAGGCCGAGAGACCTGGGTCTGTTCAGCCTGGAGAAGACTGAGAGGGGATCTCATCAATGTTTGTAAATACCTGAGGTGTGGGAGACAGAGGGATGTGGCCAACCTCTTTTCAGTGGTTTGTGGGGACAGGACAAGGGGCAGTGGCCACAAGATAGAGCACAGGAAGTTCCGCACCAACATGTGAAAGAACTTCTTCACGGTGAGGGTGACGGAGCACTGGAACAGGCTGCCCAGGGAGGTTGTGGAGTCTCCTTCTCTGGAGATATTTAAGGCCTATCTGGATGCCTACCTGGGCAACCTGCTCTAAGGAACCTGCTTTGGCAGGGGGGTTGGACCCGATGATCTCTTGAGGTCCCTTCTACCCTCTACAATTCTGTGATTCTTGAGCAAGCTGTTAATAGCACCTGAATCTGCAGTGGGAACCTAGAAGCTGCTAAAATTCCGTTCTTGACATGGCTTATTGCTTGTTCTAAGACCAGAACTAAGATTTCCCGTGACACAGCAAAATGCAAACCTGTGTATTGGGAGGGCAGAATGGGAACAAGAACTGCATTGGCTTGTTTGCCAAATGTGGAGTGAGGCTGCTTAGTGCTGATTCTGTGAGTCCTGACAACCTGCTGGGGCTTGCTGGTAGAACAGCTGCTGAGCCTGATGTGACAGTGTATGAATGGTAGCTTATACAGCTTGACCATGGTGTGGTTTTTGTGTATCTGCTTGCAGCTCTCGCCTGAAGAACTGTGCACCCCAACTGATCCCGGCCCAGTGTTCATTGTACTGGAATGTCCTCACGAGGGCTTTGTGGATGCTGTCTGTGAAAATGAGACCTTCCGAAGGTAGCAGAGCTGGGTGACCTGAGGTTTTTGGGGGAAGATGTCTGTGCAGAACCTGTGGGGTTCTGTAACTGTGACAGGCCTGTCTTACCAGGCCCTTCAGATGAGGAAAATTGCACTGATGTAGTGCTGTGGAGCAGAGCAGATGTTGCTTTCCTGTGTGGTGAGCCTGGATGCTTAGACTACACCGAACATCTCTGTGGGGCTTGTGCAGAGGCACATCAGGCTTCTGAAAGGCTCTGCCTATGTTGTTGCTTCTGGAAGAGGGCAGAGGCCCTGTGTGGAAGAGGGGAGGTGTCTGCGAACAACTGGCTTGAGCCCTCAGAAGGGAGCCTTGGGCCCACTGTGGCGGGGAGCATCAAGCTCCTGGGCTGTGCTCTTGAGATCTGTGTCTGCGTTCTTCTGGGGGATGTACCAAGGCTGGAGTGGTGGGGGATAGCAGGGTGATGAAGGATCAGTGCTCAGCCATCCTTCCTGTATTTGAATGTGCTACAGGTACCAGGAAGGGCTTCCTGAGAACCAGGTGGCCATGGTTATTCACATGACTCCAGAATCAGTGCTTCGGGACAGCCGTTACCAGCAATGGCTGGAAAGGTGCGTGGCCTTCTGACTACTTGGCTTTGTCGTTGTTGGGCATTGCCACTGTTGTGTGTGCTTCCCAGAGTAGGATTAGATGCTGGGTCTCAGCATCACAGGGCTAAAACTTTGTATATTTTATCGTTGCCTTATAGATTTGGACCTGGAACTCAGCACTTGGTGCTCAATGAAAAGTGCTCTGCAGTGCACAACCCACGTAGCTACAAGATTCAAACCCAGCTGAACCTCATCCACCCAGAGATCTTCCCTCTGCTCACCACCTACCAGAGTAAGGTAGGCAAGGCCCTGCTTGCCTGTGTACCTCTCCCCTGAGTGAAGCATGTGTTTAATGTCACTTCTCTCTGTAGGAAGAAGAGGCTGTATGTAGAGTGCCCATTGTGCGAGGAGAGTGCCTTTTGAAATACCAGTTCAGACCCCAACAGGAGTGGCAGAGGTCAGTGGGAATCTTTGTGGGTTCCCAGTTTTTGAGTGGTGGCTTGAGCCATGTTTTCAATGTTACTCTATGCTGAAGGAAGGCAATATGTAGGTATCATTTGCAGATTCTTGTCCCAGTCCCTGAAAGCCTAAGAAAAGGTATATGAGGACGTGGATGAGTGAACTGCTGAAAACATCACCTGGCCAGTGGTTTTGGAGGATTTTCATCCCTTGCTTTGGTAGCCTCATGTGCCTGCCTCTGTCCTCTGCTTTGATCTTAAGTGCTGCGCACCCAACTGTGGCTCTGGCAGAGCAGATGGTGGCAGAGAGAGATTGTTCAGGAAGCCTGGTGAAAAATCTACCATTTGAACACCCAGAAAGCCTGGTATCAGCTGAAAGCTGCAGGTGGTCAAACAGATGCAGATTCCTACATTGTTGCTTGCTTCGTGGATGAATAGGAAAAGCCGTTGAATGAGGCTTTTGAGGGCAGAGGGACATGATATAAGAGAACAGCAGCTGTCTAGACTCGAATTTCTGGCTCTCAGGCAGAATGAGTTCCCAGATAAAAAGAAGAGCTTAAGTTTCTGTTTTAAAGGTACTTGGAGGCCTGCTGTACTGTATACGCTATAATGCAGACTGAGGACACAGGACCCCCCAGCTTCTGACTGGTGCCTGGAGCCCTTTCCATGAACCAGCATTGTGTCCTTGTGGCCAAGAAGGCTACTGTTATCCTTGGGTACATTCGGAAAACTGTTGTCGACAGGTTGAGGGAAGTGATCCTTCTTCTCTACTCAGCCCTGTTGAGGCCTCAGTATGGCATCCAGTTTAGGGCTCCCCAGTATGAGAGAGACATGGAGGTACCGGAGCTTGTCCAGTGAAGATGGTTAGGAAAATGGAATGTATTTTTTATGAGGAAAGGCTGAGAGAGATGGGCCTGTTTAGTCTGGAGAAGAGAATGCTGAGAGGGGATTTTATCAATGTGCATACGTATCTTAAGGGATGGTGTCAAGACAGCAGAGCCAGGCTGTTTTCAGTGGTGCCCAATCATAGGATGAGAAGCAACGGGCACAAACTGAAACACAGGAAGTTCCATCTGAATATGAGGGAATATGAAAAACATCTTTACTGTGAGGGTTACAGAGCACTGGAACGGGTTGCCCAGAGAGGCAGTGGAGTCTCGTGCTCTGGAGATATTCAAAAGCTGCCTGGCTGTGATGCTGTGCAACATGCTCTAGGTGACCCTGCTTTTGAGCAAGGGTGTTGGACTAGTTGATCTCGAGGTCCCTGCCAGCCTCAACCATGCTGTGTGTAATTTTGTGGATTGCTCTTCCAGGAGTCTCCCTGCTTCCCATGCAGGGCTTTGCAGAGCCCTCTAGTGTCTGACAGCCCTCTGGACCTGGACAGTGCAGGGGAACATAGTGCTTTTACATGAGCACCTTCAGTTTGGTGGGATGATTATATTGCTGGGGTGGCTCAGCCTAACCAAGCCTTTCTGGCCCATGCCATACTCATGAATATATGCCATTGCTCAAAATGAAACCTGGAAAGAGGATTTGACCCTTTGTTGTAAGGCTGTTGTAAGGTACAGTTACTTCCAGAGCAAGGTGCTCTTTTGTTGTTGTTGTTCCATTCCATGCCCCATCCTGATACCTGGCCTGTTCTTTCAGAGATGCGGTGACTGTCTGTGATCATGATGCATTTGTTGCTGAAGCCCTGGATCTCCCTGACTTCCAGGCTCGTGTGAAGGAATGCAAAGAGAGCCTGCCTGCTGTACCAGGTAAGGATCAGCAGCTTGTCTTGGCTAAGTGTCCTGACAAGTAGGAGGTCTTAATGAACCAGCGCGTTAGAGCCCAGCAGAGCTGTGAACGTTCAGTTTTCCTGCTGCCCGAGAGGTGCTCTTAAGTCCTGCTGGAGCTGTGTAGATTTCAGGCTGAGCCCAAACTCAGATTGTGTCTGTTGAGTTATGCAGTCTTCTGTTTCTGTTGTTCTAAAACTGCTAGATTTGGGGATTAAGCACTGTTGGGGACAGTTTGAGTTGTAGCACTTGTGTGTTATTTGTGGTGACCAGAGCTCCACTTGCATTGAATGCCGTCATAGCAGTCAAAGTGCAAGCCCATATGTTTGGGAGATGTCCTCCTCTAGAACTAGCTCCTTGTAAGGCATTCTCTGAATTTCAGTTGCACTGGTGGTAGTGAGGCTTTATGGTATGGTACAGCACCACTGACTCACTACGAATCCTCATCCAGAAAGTTAGGGCACTGTGGAACAGCAGCTAGGTCCCTCTTGAATTAGCAGATCTGTGTTCTCCAGCAAGCAGACTCTTCCTGTGCCTTCCTTGGTATATGCAGCTATGTGTTCTGCTGTGCTTTCTTGATAGTACCTGCCCTGTCTTCCCTTGTAAATTCTGATACATTGAGAAAGCCAGAGGCTGAGCCAGGCAAAAAGGAATGTACTGGGCATATAGACTCTGGAGATGCTGTGCTGTTGAACTGAACCATGTCTGACTAGGCAGTATGTGGATAACACCTGCTTACAAATTCTTACTGTGTGTCTTCTGCAGAAAAAATGGATGCTTATCCCGAAATTGTATTCTTGGGAACAGGATCAGCAATTCCAATGAAAATCCGAAATGTCAGTTCCACGCTGGTAAATATTAGGTAAATCCTAATTTCACATGTGTTTTGCTCAGGGAGGCTCAGTATCTCAAGGGTATTGCCCAAGGGCTGTTTTGACAACAGTGTCAATGACACACAAGGCGAGTGCCCCTATGGTGGAGTCTGTAGGACTTCTGTTTCAGGCACCTGTCTCTCTGTAGGTGGGGAAGACTTGAGAGCTGCTTGTAAAGACAAGCACTTAATGCCTTCGTTCATTTTGCTGCCTGCCCTAAGAGTGTGTTCAGCATCAACACAATACCAGAATGAGTTATGCAGTCTTTCTAGAGCCTCGGCTAGTAGGACTGGAGTAGCAATAGAGGTAGAGCACTGAGAACTCTCTGACCTCCAACCCAAAAGATTCCCCCACTCTGAATAGGCACTGGTCAGAACTCATCCAATGACTGCCAAATGTCTTTGCTTGTCTTGCCAGCTCTACCCAATCCCTGCTCTTGGACTGTGGGGAAGGAACGTTTGGACAGCTCTGTCGCCACTATGGAGACCAAGTTGACCAAAAGCTGTGTAACATAGCAGCTGTGTTTGTGTCTCACATGCATACCGATCATCATTCGGTAGGTTTAATGCCTTGGAAGGAGAAGGGGCTGTGTGCTGGCCTGCTCTGCTGCTTGGGATTTGGATGTGTGTAGCTGCAGTTAATGTTGTAGGCTGCCCGGCTCCTAAGGGCTGCAGTTTCCCCTCTGTGCTCCCCAGCCACTGCTGCATGTCTGTTTCTAATCCCCTTTTGCTTCCTGTTAGTGGTCCCTGTAGACTTGCCAGGATCATCCGAACACTTTTTTTTTTTTTTTTAATCAGTGTCCAACCCAACTTCCTTCAGTGCTTTGCAATAAACTGTCACAGAAGGAGCAGTTGGTCTGTTTGAGATTGGGCCCGATGAAGCCAAGCTGTTCACTGGTCTGCTGTCTTCAGTCTGGAAACCAGTCTGGGACTGAGATGCTGACTGGGGGCTTTCTGCCCTCCACCTTTCTTTTGGGAGCAGACATAGCACTGAGAAAGGCTGAGAGGCACATGTTCTGTGTGGGCTGCTGGTCATCAGCTTGTGGCATAGGTGGTGATAGTGTTCCAGCAGTTGAGTTAGGTGTAGTTACTGGAAAAACAGTAGTCAGGTATTTCTGACTGTATATTTTCCAAAAACTGCACCTGGATGAGTTGCTGCAGCACTGTTACTACTTATGCACCAGACGTTTATAGCTTTCTGTTGTTTTCTTACCTTTGCAGGGCTTGATGAACATCCTGATGGAGAGGCGGAGAGCTTTTGTAAGTTGTGCTGTTGTCTCACTGCTCCTAAACTTGCTTTGGAGTGAGGGGAAGGGAACTTCCCCTTATTGGTGGAAAAGCACCATCTTTTCCCTAGGCGATTCTTCTCTGTGATTTGGTGTATACATAGTACTGATTTTCCTTCTGCCTCTACTTTTCCAGGCCTCCCTTGGTCAGGCTTTTAGCCCTCTGTTCCTTGTAGCACCAGAACAGATCATGCCTTGGCTATATGAGTACCACAACCACTGTGAAGAAATTCTCAGAGACATCAAGTGAGTGTTCTGTGTGGTATGTGGGGAGATGTCATCGCTTCATTGAAGGCTGCTCTGACTCCTTCCACTGTGTAGGATTGTGATGCGTGACTTGCAAAGGAGAGGGTAGGGTTTGTTATTCTGTTGTGCTACTTAAGAAACTTGCATGCAGATTAGGAAAGGGGAGTTGGACAAGTGTAAAAGGATTCCTGAAAGGGAGGGAATTGAGCAGTGGGGAAGAAGTGTTTGAAGAAGTTACTGGGGTGCTGGATAGTGAAAGCAAAGGCAAGAACACATAAGTGAACTGAAATATTTTGTTTGTAAGGCACTGAAGACAACTTCTGTGAGAAATAGGCTGCTCAAAGGTGAGATCAGGTTTTACTTTGTACCTGTCCTTAGTTCTCTTTTCTCCCCTCCCTCACAGAATGGTTACTTCCCAGTCTCTCGTGAAAGGCTGTGAGAACACCAAACCTAAAGTCAAAGGGTTTGTCAGCTCTTTGTTAGAGATCTATGACTTGGCTGAGGTAAGCTCATGACCTGACAAGGCCAGGTGCTACAACAAGGGGCAAGAGGGGACCTGAGGTGTAATGCTTGTTTCTTGTTCAGTTTCAGACTTGTGAAGTCCAGCACTGTAAAAATGCTTTTGCATGTTCGATGATTCACAAATCTGGATGGAAAGTAGTCTATTCTGGTGACACAATGCCCTGCATGGCCTTAGTAAAAATGGGTAGGTGACAAAAACCCTCTGAAGAATTTATTTGATTAAGGCCTTGAACTTAGTAACCGAAGTGGGCACCCCCAGCCCTTAGTGCTATGCCTGCAACCCAGTGAAGGGCTAAGGGGGGTGGGGATGGAAGATGAGACTTCACAGGCTTGTTTAGGCAATGGAACTAGTTTGTGTTCAGCTGAAGATTGAATGTACAATTATTTACACAGGGAAAAATGCTACTCTGCTGATCCATGAAGCAACACTGGAAGATGGCATGGAAAAAGAAGCTATAGAGAAAACACACAGGTGGGGTGTGTTCTGCGGTCTTAGCACTGTGAGGAAGGTAAAAGCGTTTAGCTGGGCACAGACCTCGGATCTGATGGTGAAGGGCCCAAGGCTGTGGTGTGCGCAGAGCTCTTCAGCACTAAGACTGGCATGTTGCTAGCTGTAGCAGTTGTACTCTCACAGCTTTCCTGAACATTCCCAAAGAGAAATCAGGAAAGCTTTTAAGTGGACAGTAATAACTCTAGAAGTAGACTGGCCCAAAGGAAAGGCTCTCTGCTTGATTGCATTTGAGGACTAAGCTCAGGAGGTCAGAAGGTTGCCTACCCCTGTCAAGTAGCTGCACAATTCAAAAGGCTTTTCAGCCAGTGGTGCGAGTGCTGCCCCTAGCAGAAGTGGGGAGCCTTGAGAGCAGCTTCTTGTACGTAAGCTGAACTTGCTGCCACCCCAGTGATGAGAGTTTGTCCCCAGTTTGTAAATCACTTAACAATTAAGCTTCAAGTTAATTAGTGTCTTTCCTGCACTCTTGAGTCATTTGCAAGTGGGAGACTTGTCACCTGTGCAAGTTGTCAGAGGAAAAGGTGCCTGGGCTTGTGTGCAAGAGCAGGACACCTTGTGCCCAGCAGGTGTTATATCTAGTGCTTGCTGTTGGTGAGATGTGACCTTAGATGCAAGACACAGCCTGCTGCGGCCTGTTGGAGAGGCAGCATTAGCCAGCCCGTGTGTCACAAATGTGCACAGTGCCATGTTTCTGTTCCTTTTGCAGCACAACCTCCCAAGCAATTCAGATTGGGATGAAGATGAATGCAGAGTTCATCATGCTCAATCACTTCAGCCAGAGGTATGCCAAGATCCCACTGTTCAGTGAAGACTTCAGTGAGAAGGTTGGAATTGCATTTGATCATATGAGGGTAAGTTGACAGCTTTGATCCATACTGTGGGAAAGGTTTCAGTGCTACTTAGAGCTGGCTGCTCATGAATTAAATTATCCATTTCTACTGATGTATTAACACACTACATCCTTTTGAGAGCAGTTTTCTGTGAAACAGCTCCTTTTACAGCTGTCAGGAGGTGTCCCTGACATGGGAGAGAATGGGTGGCACACAGTGGGCAGTTTCACTTCAAGACAGGTGCTAATGGCTCTTGTCCATTCTTAACATTCTAGATATTTGCCTCATGTCACCTTTATTCTGTTTGCTACTGCTAGCTGAAAAGGTATTTTAACTTCGAGTCCTGCTGCCTTCATAGTTCATGTGCTGTCTTAATGACTTTCTGCAAAAGACATCTGGGAACCTAAACCTTGTAGAGCTGCTTTTTGTACAACTGCATTCAGTACAGTGAAAATAGCTCACTAGCCAGTTAAAGCTGTACTATGTGCACATCCTTTCCTGTGAGGAAAGTATAAGTAACTTGGTATGTGGGATTGGTGGCCTGGCTGTTGCAGGGTTGAAAATGATCACCTGCCTGCCTAGTGTACGTGCAACTGAAGACCTTCAAGTGTTGGGTGCTGTACAGAGTAAGGGGCAATGTCCTGCCAGCTGAACAGGCAAAAGGGGTGGGGAGGAAAGCAAAAAAACCAATTCTCAAACAGTTGCTCCTATGCCCAATTTATTTCAGGTACGTTTTGGTGACTTTCCAACTATCCCAAAGCTGATCCCACCTCTGAAGGCTTTGTTTGCAGATGACATAGTAGAAATGGAGGAGCGGAAGGAAAAACGGGAGCAGCGCCTTCTGAAGGAGGCTGCGATAGTCTTGGACAAACTGGCTGGTGGTGAGAATGAGGAAACTCAATGCCAGAAACGGAAACAAGCCAAGAGCCCTCAGGAAGTATCAAACAAGAAGCTTAAAACAGTGAACTGAAAGAAAACAGGTTGAGAATTCTCTGCTCTGTAAGGGGCACTCTGTCCTCTGCAGGCCTCTGAAGTTTGCGGTGCTGAGGGCTGCCTGCAGATACAATGGGGAAAGGGTCGGGCCTCAGCGTCTGGGTGTGCTCAGTGGATCTCCATGGGCTGAAGCTACCAAGCATGCTGTAAGCAGCTGGGAGTCCTTGTGGCGACAGTATCTATCCATGCTGCTCCTGTTCCTGGGTATCAGCAGTCCACGCCAAGTCTTTCAGCCAAGAGTTCTGTCCAAACTATTTTATTTTTTGGTTTTATACTAGAAACTATTGGTAATGTAGCAGCAGCAGTTACAATCTGGGAAGCTTCAAAAGGTCAGGTCTGAGAAGACTTCAAAGCGCTGTGGGTTCTGCAGAATAAGGTGGGCAGGTCTCTGGATATACGAGTAATGTAACTAGGTATCAGGACCTAGTCTGTAGGAGGAAATTTCACAGTAAAATGGGACCCGATTAATTGCTTTTAGAGATGTAGGTTGATTTAAGGATCTGAATGCTGCTGAGTTCCCATTTCAGTTTGGTTTTCTTAGTTGATTTCTGCCCCCTTCCCCCCCCCATCAGAATGGTTTGCTAAAACCTTTATTTACAGTCTGAATAAACCATTCACCATCATACATTTGTGTGTGTTTTGCCTGGATTCATGAGGATTTGGTAAGAGCTATGAACTACCTGGCTTGTTCTAGAGAATGACCTTGTTTCGGTGTTTCTGCATTACAGCTTAAGTGTAAAGACAGATACCACCCTGCTGAGCCTTGTGCCAGCTGTGGTTGTGTTTTTGTGTTAGAAAAATCATGCCTGCTTCTTTTACCCTATATTGAAGAGGTTTGTTCCTCACAGTTTAAGGGGGTAGTGCTTGGGGGCAGATTTTGAATCCAGTACTGGATGCAGGGGACAGGAAAATTGGCAAAGGAAGCTGACGTAGGACAGGTCTGTGGTTAAGAGGGGGGTACTTTTGAGGCTTTCTCTGGGTCAGACTTCCTCCTGCTGCTGTAATTACATGCTGTGGAGGAGGCGGGGAGCAGCATTCACAGCTTTTTCAACAAGTGAATCTGTAGAAGGAACTTGAAGGCTTCAGCAAATGATAATAGCACACAAAAAAGACTTATGACTTCATTTGAAGGTGGTAGGAAATACACAGACAGCAATGCATCTACTGTGGATTAGCTGTGCTTTAACATTACGCTTGTCTAAGGAGGAAACATAGTAATTGATGCAGCTGAGTACTACAAAAAGTTCCTGCTTGGCTGTGAAGAACAGCAGGGAGCTGGGATCAGTGATGAGCAAGGACTGAGCAACCACTTGTTAATGCACAGGTGTGAATAGGATCACTGTTGGTTGCCTGTTGGTTGCCTGGATCCTGTGCTTCACGCAGAAGTAGCGCAGGGCCTTTTGTGAAGCCAGGGATAGAAGAATGGGGGCTTGCTTAATCACATTACTGATTTCTAAATAAGACAATTGTTATTATTAAAGCCAGGAATGGAAGAATGGGAACTTGCTTAATTGTATTAAAAATAGATGTTGCTGAGTGTCTTTGCTTACTACTGTGAAAATTGACTGAAACAAGGAGTCTCAGGGCCCCTTACAGAGGATGTTTCCTGACAAAAATGGGGAGCCTGTCTCAAAAAACAGCTGAGACCGACCTCTTGGTTTGGACAAGAGTCAAGGAGCAGCTGAGCCTGCACAAAGGCAGGGGGTCAACTAGTGGTGATGAAGAAGAGTTACCAGCCTTCATTCCCACAGCCCCTGGCAACCACCACCAGATGGTACTGCATGAGTGCAGGTAGAAGGAGTGTATGGAAGTAACTCCTTGGAGCTGAGTTTAATACAAAATGGGGACAGGTTATGAATACATGTAGGCGTACTGGGAAACTGCCTGTGCGTGTAACTTCACTGCATACAGCCAAGCTGCTGCGCTGGGCTGTGCGTGCCTTTGGGAGCTACCCCGCGTGGGCCTGGTGCCGAAATAAACCGCGTACCTACTCGACACCTCATTTGCTTTGAGCTCTGCCACGGCTCGTTCGTTGCTTTTGTTCCGTGCCCGGAGCCTGGCGAGGAGGGCTCCTTCCCCCGGGGGGATCGCGAGGGTTTCGCGGAGGGCGATGCCGGCCGCTAGGGGCCCGGCCGCGTCCCCGGGCAACCGCGGCTCCTCCCCGCAAACACCGCCTGGGGCCGCCGCATGGAGAGCACCGAGGAGGTCCCGGAGGGCGCCGAGGAGGAGGCCCCGGACCCCCGCGCCCGGTGGCTGCTGCGCTGCGCGGCGCGGGGCCTGCGGGGGCCGGTGGAGCGCTGGGAGCGCGGGTTGTGCCGTGCCGAGCTGCGGGCCTTCCTGGCCGGGGCGGCGGGGCCGGCGCTGCTGGCCTGGCCCGGCCCCGGGGGGCAGCTGCTGCTGGGCCCCCCCCCGGCGCCGCCCGCCGCCGGCCGCCCCAAGGCGCTCTTCTTCCTGCGGCGCCCCGGGCCCGGCGCGCTGCTGTGCGGGGACCTGCCCGCCGACGCCCTGCAGCACCTGGCCGCCCTGCTGCACGAGGTGAGGGCGGCCCCGCGGCTGCCGGCGGGGCCCGGCGCAGCCCTCGCGGGCCCCCGGGGGGTCCGGAGCTCGGCGGAGCCTCCCGGCCCCGGCCCTCGTCCCCGGTGGCCCCGCGGAGTGGCGGTGCCCGGACCGCCGTGCGGTCCGAGCCCCGCTCCGGCCAGTGGGGACAGCAGCAGCGGGCTTCTGGAGATCTCTGGTGGTGGAGGCCCTGCTGCCTCCCTGGTTGCCCCTGCTCCCTCGCCCCCGTGGTCCAAAAGTGCTCCCAGGCGTTCAGACGGAGCCTCCTGCGGTCCAGCGCCTGCCGAAGGGCTCATGTTTTCCCTATGGGATCTTCGGGAGGTGTGAGCGCTCCCTGTTCCCACCAAGAGTCGCTCAGCTACGTGACATTGCCTGGACCAAACTCCTGACCCAGAGGGGTCTCTGCAGCAACGCTGCAATGGAAAAGTAAAGGAGCTGCTTGTGCTGAGAAATTCTGGTGATGCTGTCGGTGTGGTAAGATGCTGACCGACTGACTAATTGGGTTCCCAAGAGCAGGCTGCCTCACTGGCTGATTTTGCGGGATAACGCGTTATTTGCACAGGGAGCTTTTGTTCTGAGGCGTTTGATGAGTTCTGTGGTCTCAGTAAGTCCACACAGTGTTTTTTTGTATCACGGTTTTGTTTATAGACGGTGGCAGGTAGCGTATGGTATGTGTTGTAAACACCATCTGTTACAGAGAGATTTTGGGGTAGGAACACTTCAATAGATGCTGTTAGATCCCATTTTTCTGGCTGCCTTCAATAAGCTGGGATTGCGCACCTGGATGGCATGTTTGCAGGCTTCTCCTCTCAGCTGTTCCAGATGGATGCAGCGTTTACATAGGGAGCAGATCGTGGCTGGGTTTGGTCCCAGTTTCTGCTCAAACTTAAAGGAAAACAGACTGGTTGTCAGCAGAACGGGGGGTCTGTGAGAAGGTGAAAAGGGTCTTGAATTTCTTGAGGCTGCACAGAGCGCTTCTTGTAAGGGGCCTTTTACTGGGGGTTTTAGGTCAGTCTTAGAAGACTTTGGTCAAAGGAATAGTCTGTGCCAAACTTCCCATGGGTTACGTAGGGCATCAGCACACCAAAACTGTGTCTTTATTCAGTAGGGAGCTGAGCTGTGGATTGCAGCTGAGGTGACCTTTTGTACCTGTCACACACAAGCCCTTGGCATGGCCAAAGGGAGCACACGTCCACTCTGTGGAGCTGGGGATGCGTTCTGAGTCCCCTTTGTGTTTTAACAATATAATAAGAAAATAAAACAGCTAGTAGGCCCGTTACAATAATACCAGTACGAGCAGTCCACGTGATTTAAGTAATAGAGAAAAAATCTTGCTAGTAATGGAGTTAAAGCTGTTGGTTATGAGCTCCACACTCTCTGCCCACATTCCTGGGGCTGAGCTCCCCCTTCCTGCGTCCCTCTGGCCATGGGGTGGCTGATGCCAGTCTTCCCTGGGTTAGCAGTACCAGTGGTGAGCACGAAGAGCCGTCAGCATCCTGACTGCCCCAGCACAGTACCATGGTGGTGCTGGGGTGTTCCGTCTCAATTTTGGGTCCAGTTGTAGCTATTTTTATACCTTTCCTTACCACAGCCTGCTCCCTGCTCATCAGCCCTGGCTACAGCTGCTTCCTGCAGCCTCCCCATGGTAACACAGGGGCTGGTGTTTGGCACCGGGAGTGGCCCAGCTTTGTTGAGCTGTTGCCACAGGTTGTTTGCAGGGTATGTGACAGCCACTGCATTGCTTCCACAGTGGGAATGAGCCAAAACCAGCCCAGGTGAGCCCAGGTCACCCTGAGACCTTGTGCTGCTGGTACAAAGCCTGGAAGTGGCAAAAGTCACATTAACTGGGCCACAGCTTGGGAAAATAACTTAAAAAGCAGCCTGTGCTGAAGACCTGCAGTGCAATTTGGAAGGGGACCTAGGCAACCCTCACCAAGAAGGTCCCAGAGGGTACCGGGAGAGCTCCCCCTTCAGCACACTGGGGCTCAGCCCTGCTGCTCTCAAAGGGCAGCCTGAAGCCTGAGCCCCTGCCCGGCCTGCTGGCAGAGAAACAGAGCGAGCCCCGAGTATTGTGTGCAGGGGGATGAGAGCCCGGCCAGGCTGTGAACTGTTGGAGCTGTCCCCAGTTGCAGGTCTGGGGGCTGAGACAGCCTGAGCAGCTATAGGGCTGGGATGCTCGCTTTGTCTGCTTGCTGCTGCCCTTTGGCCCTGCTTGTGTCGGGGAGCTGTAGCAGTATGCGGGTACACCAGCATGTGCCGCTGGCTTTCTGTGAGAACAGCACAGAACTGTCCCAGTTCTCACCTTGCACGCCCGACATCCAGCTGGGCGGATGCTCTTAAATACCGTCCTGGAAGCCTGATTGTCCTGTGCCCTCCAGGTGCAGGGGAAGCCCCGGGACAGTTGATGGAGGTGAACGTGGTTGGTAAAGAGCGCAAAGAGCGCTGGACACCAGCTTTTTCTTATTAGTACCTGTAAGAGTGCTGAACCTTGTGATCCTCAATGATGCACAAGAAGTGTGAGGTTGCTGGAGCTGGAAGCTCTCACACACCCTGGTCGGAGCCAGGGCAGCAAGTTTCATGGGTGGGTTTCATCTGGACAACAGTTAAGATTGGCAGCAAAGCGGGCCTGCAGAGAGGTCCCTTTGTTCTGACCTGCCCTTGTTTCACACAGGCAGCGAGCTGCTTGGGACAGCAAGGAATTCGGGTCTCTGAGCTTGGCTGAGCAGGGACCTCAGGGCCTGGGGACGTTTCAGGCTCCTGCAGCTCTTTTTTATCCATTGCTTTTTCATGACTCCTGCTACAGGTGATTGTGCCCATCCTGACGAACCGTAAGAACCACCAGGGCTGGCCACAAGTGGTGTCGCAGGACATTATACATCATGTCCACAGCCTAAAAAATGCTGTCTCCATGGTGGTTGGCCAAGTAAAAGGCAGGACCGTGCTCCCTCTCCCAGCAGGCTTAGAGGGAATCGAGAACATTGATCTGGAACACGAGAAATTGTGAGTATTGCCCCGTGCTTTCCTCTGGGTTATCTCCCGCTGATGCGTTGGACCTCACCGATGGTGGTGGCTCTTCTTGCTCACCATCATCTGCTGCTCATCCAAGCTGCCTGGATGGGTGTATTTTGCTTTACCTGCTCTCTAGTTCATGGACTCTGTCTCTGGGGACCATGCAACACTATAGGCAGGTGGGTGAAGCTCAGCAAGTGCAAAAGCAAAGGGTACACAGCAAAGCAACAAACTGCTTGGGTCGATGGGATAAAACAAACCCTGTGGGCAAAACCTCTGCTGCTTTGCTGTTGCCACTGAACAGGAAGCCAGTGCTCTCCTGGCTAAAATTCCCCTTGGTTTCTGTCTGCCAGAGCATGCCCCGCAAATGCACTGCTAGAAGTTATGTGACTCACTTGTTCATGATTCATGCTGCCTGCTTGGTCAGAACTATTCTGCCTCCCTTTAAAACTAGATTTATTATTCAAAGGTACATGAAGAAACATCTACAACTTCCTGCAAGTTTCTAAACTGTTCATGGTCCCATACAAAGATATGGAAACTGTTGCATGTATCCTCTTGTAGAAGTAGGGTGGTTTTGCAGACACCCATGACATTTCCTTGTGGTTCTCTTCAAGATGTAGATGAGCCATTTTGATAATTTCACTTGTCTCTGTTTATGGTTAAACCTCCCTGGTAGCTGTAGTAATTCTGAAGTTCACTTCCAGTCCTTGAGGGACAGTCCCCAGGAAAACCACCCCAGCGTTTCTGGCTGGTCAGGACAGCTTGGGAAGGCTGGGCCCTGTGTGCAGCTGGTCTTTGTCTTGCAGTATCTCTAGCAGCTGTGGAATCACCATCCTTTGCTAGCTTACATGTCAGGCAGGGTGCTCACATTGCAGCTGGGGGGAACTTCCACCCTGGCCCCCTGAGCAGCCAGCTTGGTGCCCAAAGCCAGAGGTGGAAGGGCTTTGGACACTGCAGTGTTGAAAGCCTGGCCCAGGGCAAGGTATCAAAGCCTGGACTGCAGGTAGGGGCAGATCCCTTGGCACATTGTGTCATCGCTGTGCCTGGGCTACACGTTTGCACCCTGTGGGGCCTCAAGAGTTGCGTTAGTGTGGTGGGATTGATCACTCAGGACAGGACATGGGGCAGGTGGGATTGCAGGAGCCATTACTGCTTCCAAGGCAGTGAGGGGACCTGTCCGCAGTGTGCCAGCCCATCTAGAGTGAGAGAGTTCATGGCAGTGCAGGAGAGTGGGTTGAGCAGGAAGATAAGAACAGCAGGAAGAGAGCATCTCGCTGGGGGGATGGCTCTGCAGGCTGGACCTGGAGCCCGAATGGACCAGATGCTTCAGGGACTGGCTGGGCTGAGAGGTGGTGGCTGGCTCTTCCACCGTTTCTTTTATGAAACCATGCTCATCAAAGTGTGTTGCTGCCCACATTGCTGTGGTTGCTGTTGAGCTTCACTCATTTTCTCTAGGACGTAGTTCCTGTACTAAAGCAATGGCAAAATCTTAAAATTGTTTGATGGTTTTGTGGTTTTGAAATTTGAAGCTAGACCATTCTCTGCAAAATCCAGCTGCTCACATGGTCATTTGAAGCAGATAAAGCTGAGTAATAAATACAAACAAGTGGAAAGCAAAGTTAACTGGGTGGTCTGTTATTTTGCAGCCTGGAGCTGATAGATAAATCCCTTGTGCATGCCACTGAGTCAGCCATCATAGACTGGAGCTACCAGATCCAGAGAGCACTGAAGAAAGAGTCCTCAGAGCCTCTCCTGCAAGGCAGCAACCCCAGCCCGGAGGTGGAGCTGGAGTTCTGGAAGCACAGGTACCCCGGGCAGCCTGGCCGGAGTGTGGTGGGCTCTGGTGCTGGCGTGCAGGTGGCAGACAGAGCTGCTCTGCCAGTTGAAAAGAGCAGGCTGCCTCTGGTTCATGTAAAGACTTCAGCCAAGGCAAATTGCTCCCACACATAAAATAATCGCAATCTGCAAAGTGTCTCAGGGACCGTGGGGCAGCTGGCTGTATTTTAACGTAGCCCTAGCCCCAGCTCCTTCACATCTTGAGGGAACAGTTTTGTAAGTGCTCTTACCATCACAGTTCACTAGGAAACAGCTGCAGCAGTAAGGGCTGATGGACACCTCCCTGGATGGATCTATCTTCTTTTTTTCTGCACAAGAAACTTATTTTTGAGGCCTAGAAGATATTTTACCTCCTAAGAAATGGAAATCTGGTTCTGTGCCCCAGAAGAGCTTGTTGCTGTGCCCTGTGGTAGTGGCAGACTAATGTAGCTACTACCGCTAATGTGTGTAGTGAAGACTAATGCAGCCTTCTCAGAAGCTATCTTTTATTTTTAAAAAATCTGATTTTAACAGGCCCTGTCAATGTTTTTGTTTGTTTGTTTGTTTGTTTTAAACACAGAGCTGATTTCTGAGCTCAGCCTCTCCTGGCTGGAATATGCTAGTCCTCTCAGCCAGTCTGGGAGTATGTTTTTTATCCACGGGCATGCAGTATGTCTGGGGCTAAAGGAGCATCTGGTGCTCACGGATGAGAGGGGGTTTGGGACATTGCTGTCTCTCCATGGCTGCAAGGAGACCCTGGCCCCTACAGCAAAGTCTGCAGAACTTTTCTGTGCCACAGCAGTGTGGATGGGTTTCAATCCCACAGCTGAGCTGTGCTTGGCAGGGGTGAGGTGTGAGCACCCATCCATGGCTGCAGACTCTGCTGATGGTAGAGACCTCTGTCAGAAGGGGTGACTTGACATCTTTGTGAAGGGCCTTCTGGAAATGGTGCAGCTTAGCTGGCTGTTGTTCTCCCATCAAAGTGGGCTTTAGATGCTCAGGAGACAGGGCAGGGAATTCCCTTGGGCCCTTGAAAACCTCTGTGATGTGTTGGTATGGGCTGACTTAGGGCAAAACCCAGCCCACAGGAGAGCTCTCACTAATGCCTGCAGAAATAACTGGTGGCTTCCCTCAGCAGTAGCTGAGCTGCCAGCATGGTGAGCCTCAGTGCCAGCTGTCTGTCCCGCAGGGCTTGTCCATGTCTCCTTCAGAAGCTTCTTACTGCTTTCATTCAGCATTGAGACTCAAGCTGAAGGGGATCCGGAATTAGGGCCAGGGAAATGGATGGTTTGTGTGGACAGCTGATGCTGACCCAATACGGACTTGTAACATGTCTTGGGTGTTGTAGGTGTGATGACCTGGAGTGCATTTACAGCCAGCTGACGACAAGGAAGGTCAGGAACATGATGGAGGTGCTAGAGAGAATCGAGAGCAGCTACTTCCCAGTCTTCAAGTCTATGCTCATGGATGTTGAAGCAGGTGAGGTACTGGGGCAGCTTCAGCCTATCTGGATGAGTAGTGCTGACTTCTGGCCTTTGTTTATATCCTGATTTAATAGGTTTCAAGCTCAATATGTTTGTAATGGTGCTGGCCATTAGGAGGTCATTAGGAGGTCACTGTGACCATGGGGACTGCAACCACATTGCTAGCCCTGTTGCTTTTTTGTGGCGTAAAACTGGTCAGCTTGTGCTTGTTCTGATGTTTTTTTTTTTTTGGTTTTGTTTTGTTTTGTTTTTTTCTCTCCATACTGGAACAGGGTTGATCACTGGTCTGTTAAGCTAGACTTTTCCCAAAGCAGGGTGAGCAGATCTGGGAATTCAGTCTGTCATAATAAAGCATTCACAGCAATGCAGCAGGAATAGCCTCAACTGATCTGAAACACGGTGTACCTTGAGACCTGATTTCACCAGGTCTTGTGGTGTCAGTCTGCACAGGAGGTGTCGGGGGTGAGCATGGCTTCCCACCCTGACCCTGCAGGCTGTGCTGTGCAGGATTGCTTAGCTCTGCTTATTCTGCCCCGAGAAGCCTGGTGACATTTGGTGGGATTGAGCTGTGTCTAAAACCTCTATAACCATGATACAGCGAATGTCTGAGCCATCAGTTTTGCGCCCTGTCTGAAAATTACTTAAATTCCCCTGTGAAGCTGCGCAGAGGATCTTTATGCAGTGAGCTGTCTGGCTATGTCCTCATCCAGAATGTCCTCCCAGACTGCACAGGGTCTGGCCAGCCCACGGCTCTCCTTGCCACCTTTTCAGATTGTTGCAAGCAGCTGAGTGGTGTGGATGGCCTGTAGGTGGTGTTGTGCACTAGCAGATCCATCTTCTTTATTTTGCCATTCTGGCACAATTCAGTGAGACAGGAGAGCTTTGAGCGAAAGAATGAAAGAATTGCATTTTCTAGTGTAGGGAATTAAAGGCTTTTTTTTTTTTTTTTTTTTTTTTTTTTTGTTAATAAGAAGTCTGGTAAGGAAGGAAGCATATTTTTCCCCGTTAATCAAGCAGACTTCTGCCTTAAACATGAAGTTATATGAAAGTAGCGCAATCTTTATTCCAGTGCGCTTTGCTTAGGGGAGTTAAGTTCATCCAAAGGAAATACTACAAATTCCCCTCTGCAGTGAGAAGCAACATCATCCTACTGCTCCATGCCCTGTAGCTCTCCATGAATGACCCTCTGCATCCATCTTCATCCCAGCTGTTCAGGCTTTGCTAGCTGTGTTCATGATGGCAGATAATACTGTTCTTCACTTCTTCACATAGAAACATTTAATCTATTAAGGATGTTTGTCACGCTACACATTGTACAAGTTATTTGGGCTAGAGGAGCACCCCCTGTACCAAGAGTTCGTTGTTAATTAATTCTTTAAGAGTCTAATCAAAATACAACAAATACTAGATTTTAGTACAGCTACAGCAATGCTAACTGGATAATCTGGGCTGTAAGTGTGAATTCCCATTACAACACAGTTCAGATTTGTTTGCATCAGCTTTTTACTCTCTGTCCCTTTCCCTCGTGCTGTGCTCTCCCTGCTGGTGCGGTGGTAGGGCTTATGTCTGCGTCCTTGCATCCGTGCTGGAAGTGTTGCTAGTTGGGGTTTCTTCTTCATCTTGGATTTTGGGGTTATCTTTATATGCATTCAGGTACTTTTGTCACTTCTCATTTGTCTATGGATTTAATTACATAATGATCACGTGTTTGCTCTGTAGGATAATTCTTTAGGGTAGTTGATTTGTACACAGATGTACAAATCAACTCATGTCCGGGTAGCTGAAAGCTTTAGCTTAACTTGCTGTTGGACAGCTTTGCTTTACAGTGCTGGGTCAGCTTCTCCCAGTGGTTCTCTTGCTTCAAGTGGCCTGGCCCCAGATGGGTGCTGTAGACCTGGCTTTTTTGCCTTGTCCCTTGCCGTGCTGTCAGTTTGTCTCCTTTCCTGATTATTGCCTCAGGTGAGCAGTGGTCAAGAAATTTTTCAGTGCATGGGTATCTGAGTATGTGTTGTGCTTGCTGGGATGGTTTGCTTTATGGCCCATAACCTGACACACCACAGCTAGGTGGGATTCACCAGTTCTGCTTTTTCACAGCTTTGACTGAAGCCCGGGACATTCACCTGCACCTGATGCCCCTCAGACGCCATTTGGAGGCCATAGAGAAGGCTGAGTTCAGCAAGGTGAAGCCTCTCCTGCTCCCCCTGCTCCACGTGGTGTGTTTGGCCTGGGTCACCTCCCAGCACTACAGCGTACCCGCGCGGTTGGTAGTGCTGCTCCAGGAAATCTGCAATCTTCTCATCCAGCAGGTGCGTGGCCATCACTCTGCTGTTTCCAGAGGGCAGTTTTTAAAATAATGTCTCCGCTCTCTTCCTCTGCCCAACCCATCTGTGGCAAAATGATTTTTTTAAGCCAAGTTTAACTTGAAACGTGTTCAGCTCAAGAAGTGACTGTTTGATGGGATGGCAGAAGTGATCTTTCGGGTGTGATTTTGCTGTTCCAGGCCCTGGCATACCTGTCTCCAGAAGACCTTCTAAAAGGGGAGATGGAAGAGAGCCTGGGCAAGGTGCAAATGGTGCTCAGCATCCTGAATGCATTCAAAGGGGCATTTGAGGACAGACGGGAAAAACTTCACACATATTATGAACCAGGCCAAGAAGTGAAGGAGTGGGACTTCCACGCCACAATGGTGTTTTCAAGGCTGGACAGTTTCCTGAAGAGACTGGGGATGGTGGAGGTGAGGATCTGGTCCTGAAAGATATTTCAGGCCTTCAGAAGAGCTCTATAGCCATGAATTCACTTGTTAACACCTTCACTGGGTGCCAGGGGATGAGGCTACTCACTGTTCATAGGTCTTTTGTAGCAGCAAGTCTGGGACCTTGCTTTACCTTTCCCTGCTCAGTGAATGAGTGAGCTACACATCTGTGTCCTTCTGTTCATGTTGGGAGGTGTGTTTATTCTTCTGGAGAACCCTGTGGGACTTCCCTTGCCCTCTGGGGCAAGGGAATGGGAGTTACTGAGGGTTGTGGATCAAGCAGTGCTGTCTCTGGGCCCTGTGCTCCTGCGGCTATCAGACACCCCAGAGCAGGGTCTTGCCTGGCTGGGAGAGGCCATGCGTGCCCCTCAAGGCTGGGCACCGCTTGGCTGTGCTGTATGGGCCCGGGGAGGAGCAGGGGCATGGTGTTTGCCAGGTCATCCCTTCAGACCCCAATGGTCTGTCAACCTGGGGTGCTGCAGCTCCCATTTACCTATTTAAAGGCAGATCTGGGCTGCTATTCTGCTTCTCTTGTTCTCTGTAGTGGAACAGAGGGTTTTACTGGCTGAAGCAAGCTGTATATTTTTATGAATTATTGAATTAACTGTGTTGAAAATCACCATGACTGATGACTGTTTTAAAACTATTCATAACAGTGGTTTCCAGTAAGGTTGGCTGTGCAGTAAACCAAATTATGCTTGCCAGTGTAGAGATGAATATAAATAGACATAGGAGTAACTGCAGGTCATCATGAGAACAATATGAGTGACACTAATTATGCTCTGTAACTCTCCAAAGGCTCTGGGGCACTGATTGCTCATTGCTTGGTTACTACGAAAATGGGCTACAGAAGAAAGTCATTACGGAGCGTTTGAGCTGCACGTGCACTGCCGTGGTGGCAGAGAGTGGGGCGTGATGTCCCTTACCTCCAGGGACAGTGAAAGGCTGTGGCATGTGCAGTCAGGTGGAGGATCTGGAGGGTGCTGAGAAGTGAGCTGTAAAATGATAATTAACAGCATCACACACACTAGCCTGTTAATGAGGAAGGTTTCCTCCTCTCTCTGTCTCTGTTTCCTCCTCTTTTCTTTTCAAGCAACCTAGTAAGATGAAGTGAAGGGCAGCTGTTCTATCTGTTACTTTTGCCTTACGAAGTGTTTGTTAAAATGGATGTTCTTTTTCTACATAGCGCACACGCATTTATTTTCAAAATTTTGTATAGGCTACAGTTATGGGTGCACAGTTAGCTCACGAACATGTGCAGAGAGAAGGGCTCTTTCCCCCACATTATTTTGCTGTTCTGCACTGCTAATGTTCTGTAAGCCTGCTGCCTGGCTGGGGTTGCTCTGTGCTGGCACCCTACCCTCAGCAGTGCAGGAGGATTCAGCAGTTGGTTCAGCAAGCAGTCGTTCCCTTGTCTGGAAGCCATTCCCGATAAGCCTGGCCCTGGTGGGAGCTGTAAGCACATGGCATCTCCCCGTTCCTGCCTCAAGGGTGACACTGAAGTCTGATGGTGCCTTGGCGTAGCATGGGAGGCTATGGACCACAGGCTACATCCCATTTGGCAGCCCCATCCAAAAGGCATAGCCACTGGCCAAATGCTGCCTGTTTGGGGTGCTGAGCTCTGTGTTCAGGGCTGTCCCTGGAGCTCTGGATGGCTGCAGGTCCATCCCTGTGCTTGAGATCAGCACATTCCTGCTGGTCCTCTGAGGCTGCAGACCACCAACCAGTCCTCACTTCCGCACCGAGCTGGACTTGGTGGTGGCAGCGCTTCTGCCTTGGCTGGATCCTGAGAGGTGGCAGCGGGGGGGAGGTCAGGCCCAGCCGGGCTGCAGAGGATGGGAAGGAAAAGACCCTCCTACCCACCTCAGTAGAGATGGGCCTCATGTTATTTTGAACGTATCCCCTAAATACTCTTAAAAGCAATTCCACTGTTGGCACAGTATTGCCAGTGTCAGCTGCAGGTCCCACCAGAATGGGATGTGCTGTGTGCAGCCATCGGTGCCTGTGGTGGGCAGGATCCAGCTCCCCCCTTCCTGGGGAGGTCCCACAGCATGACAGCAAATGCAACTCCCTGGTGTGACAACTGTTCTTATTGTCTTTGTCATCATCTTAACCTGTGTGTGTCTGCTGGCTTTGAAGGATCTCCTGACAAATGCCTTGGACCTGATGAAGCTGGAAAAGATAGAGTTCAGCGGGATTAAAGGGAAAGCCCTGAGTCAGCAGGTCCTGGATGTGTATGAGGAATTCCAGGAGGCATACAAGGTGTTTGCAGAGCGAACCTATGACTGTCTCGACCTGACCAACACGGTAGGTGGGACCAGCCTGCAGGAACACCAACACCATGTATGTGTTTTCAGAGCAGCGATGAAGCCTTAGTCCATGTGCTGTCCTACTGTGGTCTTCCCACCTTTTCATTCCTTTTGGTATGATCTGATCTGTCACTGCAGAGAAAGCTGTCGCTGGGAGCCACTGGCCTTTTCTGCAGAGATATGGGAGCTCTTGCAGGTTCATAGAATCATAGAATATCCCAAGTTGGAAGGGACCCACAAGGATCATCAAGTCCAACTCCTGGCACCACACAGGTCTACCCAAAATTTTAGACTATGTGACTAAGAGCACAGTCCAAACACTTCTTAAATTCTGACAGGCTTGGTGCAGTGACTACTTCCCTGGGGAGCCTGTTCCAGTGCCTGACAACCGTCTCGGTGAAGAACCTCTTCCTGATATCCAGCCTCAACCTCTCCTGCCTCAGCTTGACGCCATTTGCTTGGGTCCTATCAGTGGTGATTAAGGAGAACAGATTGGTGCCTGTCCCTCCACTCCCCCTCATGAGGAAGTTGTAGGCTGCAATGAGGTCTCTGCTCAGCCTCTTCTTTTCTGGGCTGAACAGGCCAAGTGACCTCAGCCGCTCCTCATATTTGTTCCCCTCTAGGCCCTTCACCATCTTCGTTGCCCTCCTTTGGACACTCTCCAACAGTTTCACGTCCTTTTTGTACTGTGGTGCCCAGAACTGCACACAGTACTCGAAGCGAGGCTGCACCAGCGCAGAGGTGGTTCAGGACCATATCTTGCCAGTTTAGGACCTTAGACCGTTCCAGTTGGGAAGCCTGGGTTTTCACACCTTTAGCACAAACTTTTACTATAGGTTGTGCTTGCTGGTGTGTGTGATCTGTACCAACATCCACAAAGTTTTGCTTTCCAGCTCTCAGTGCCTAGCTTGCCTGATGAAGGCCAGCTCAGGTAACCTCTGGGGATCTGTTTGCTCTTGTATAGTTGCACACATGGCATCTGGTGCTCTCAGCATTCAAGAACCCCATATTTAAATATCAGTAGTGCTTTAATTAAAGGAATATTCCCAGTCCTCAAAGTCATGGCTCGGTGGTCATGCAGATCCCAGATGCTCACGCTAGCACATGTCATACAAGCAGGGTACAGCAAGTGAGCTGCTGTCCCCCTTATGGTCCTACTCTTGGCCTTGACACCAAGCAGCATAGCCTGGGTAGGCTATGAAGGAAGGATAGGAATGGCATTACTGAAGGAATCTTTCTCTTGTGATCTCAGAGTATCTGATTTCTTCTGCTTGTCCGATTTGCCCTGGGATCAGTTTGCTAAATCTAGCTGGCAGGACAGGGTTAGGGCTATACATGAAGCCAGAGGAGGGAGTGCTAAAACAAAGGGCCATAGTGCAGCTTGGTGGTGAGGAGCTCCTGTCCCACACTGCTCATGGGGCAGTAGGTGTCCAAATGGAAGATAATCCTGGAGCAAAATCCAGCAGGCTTCTGACTTCCTCAGGTTTGTACTGAGATGAAGGGTGAGCGTGCTGGTAGTGGGATGCAAGGCCAGTGCCTTGTACCTAGAGTGACAGGGCCTGTCTGGTGCAGTGATGGGCAGGTTGCACTTCACTCCCTGAAGTTCCCAGTAAAATCTCTGCAGTGGGAAGCACAACCCTAGTGCTGGCTGGCTGGGTCTTGCTGGGAAACTGCTTGCCCCACATTGCTCCTTTTTCAGGATGGAGGGCATAGAAGGAGTGGTGACAATGGCTCTGCAGAGGCTGGCTTGATTTTGATGATCCCTTGGCCTTCTTTGTCAAGCTCATTCTTTCAGTGCCTGAGTTTTCTAACTTCTGTTACCTCTTTTTTTTTCAGCTAAAACGTGGTATCTGGTTTTGCTGAAGCTCAGTGATAGTAATAGTAAAAGCTGTTGCCTTGCATTTTGTCCTTCCAGATAAGAGACATATGGCATAATTTTTAGCCACTTTGTCCAAATTAGAAATGCTGAAGTCTCATAGTTTGTCAAGCCCGGTCTTTGATTTAGGCTCTTTTCCTGTAGGAAAAACAAGCAAACAAACAAGCTTTTGCTCTTCAGCTTCAAAGGATTTATTACAATCAGGGCAAGGAAATTAGTGCCAGAAGATGATGGAAATTGCAGAAGTAGAACTGTTGAAGTTGCAAGGACCTCTGGAGACCACTTAGTCCAACACCCTGCTCAAAGCAGGGTCAGCTAGAGCAAGGTTGTGTCCAGTCAGGTTTAGTATTTCCAAGATTGAATATCCCCAAGGGTGGAGACTACACAGCATCTCTAGTTACCTTCATGGTGTCATTTCACAACCATTTCATGGCTTGCTGTTCTGCCTTCCTACAGGATTTTGAGCAAGATGCCTTTGATTTCCAGCAAAAAGTAGAAGACATCGACCGGCGGCTGGCAACTATTTTCATCCAGGCTTTTGATGATGCTTTGGACTTGGAGCATGCCTTTAAGGTTTTTATGTCACATCTATTTTGTAGAAGGGAAATCAGGGAACCTACAGGTAGGCTGTGCAAGAGGAGGGCAGGCAGTACTGTGCCTACAGGTACACGGGGCTGGTGTTTGCTGACAGTGGGACATTGAGGCTTGTAACTTTGGGGCTTTTCTCAGTGACACTCAGGCTTACAGGTCCCTCACAAACTGTTAAACCAGAGAGCTGCTAGCAGGGTGTTTGCTGAAAGCTTTTGGAGTATATGTGCTCTTCCCATAAAGACGGACAAAATGGAGCTTTGTTCAGTGTTTAAGAAATTGTTCAAATCATGCTTTCAGTTGCCAGTTTTATTTTTCTGTCCATGAGTTGGAGGAATTATGCTTTTTCTAGGATTTCCTAGTAAAAAATGCTGCTATGATTTGGGTATTACTGTTAATATACAAACATCATAGAATGGTTTGGGTTGAAAGGGACTTTAAAGATCATCTAGTTCCAACCACCCTGCCATGGGCAGGGACACCTCCAACCAGACCAGGTTGCTCCAGCCCCATCCAGCCTGGCCTTGAACACCTCCAGGGATGGAGCATCCACAGCTCCTCTGGGCAGCTTGGGCCAGGGTCTCACTGCCCTCATCAAGAAGAATTTCTTCCTAATATGTAATCTAAACCTGCCCTCTTTTAGTTTAAAGCCATTACTCCTTGTTCTATCACCACACCCCCTGATAGAGCCCCTCCCCAGCTTTCCTGCAGCCCCCTTTAGGCACTGGAAGGGCACTGTGAGGTCTCCCTGGAGCCTTCTTTTCTCCAGGCTGAACAACCCCAGCTCCCTCAGCCTCTCAACACAGAAGAGTTTCTCCAGCCCACTGAGCATCCTCATGGCCTTCCTCTGGACTCACTCTAATAGGTCCATGCCCTTCTTATACTGGGGGCTCCAGAGCTGAATGCAGTAGCACACAGGTGTATTTCAGATTTCAGTTCTGGAAGCTCAGGTTTTCTAGAAATAAGGCTATTTTATTTACCAATGAATCAATCTTGCAGAAAAACTAAATGGGTATTTTCTGAAAAACCTTAACATAAGTGTTTGTTGAAACAATTGTAGAAAATGATAGTATTTATCCTCAGGTTATTTTTGAGAAAATAACAAATTTTGAAGTGTTTGAAAAATGACAACTGGGATATGGTTCACCTGCAGAGAAAATGTGAGCTCTGTAATAAGGGGAGAGCTATCTGGAAAGAATAGAGTAAAGAAAAGAGAGAATAGGTAAAGAAAAGAAATTTCCCTTCCCATGTGCCCCCTTGTTGCACATTAGTGAAGCACTTGGGTTAGTGAGGAAGTCCCAGTGGATTTCTCTGCAGAAATCAGGGTTGTGATTGTTTTCCCCCTGCTTTCTTTTCCTTGCACAGTTGCTGTACATGTATGGGAGTCTTTTGGAGCGGCCCGTAATCGCTGCAGATACTGCTGACAAATACTCCGTCCTCATCAGCATGTTCAACAGTGCTTTGAATGATGCTAGTTTGATCTACTCCAGACACATCCAGGCAGAGCTGGAGCTCGGTGAGTAAATTTGATTATATAGATAATTGGATTTAGATGAATTTTTTGGGGAAAATAATCTGTATTTTCTAGGGAAAACAGAAAACCACTGCAAAAATTTTCAGCTGCTACATCTCCTGGTGGAAATGGAAATGCCTGGGAAATCTCTGTTCTTAGTATTAAAGCAAATAGTCTGTTGGGGGGCAGGAATATCTTTTTGTATGTGTATACATGGTATGTAGCTCAGAGTGAAGATACCTGCTGTGTTTTTCCCCTAGCAAGGGTGTGACAAGAGTTTTCTCTCCACATTTATGTGCTGCCTTTAACACTCCATGGGGCTTGAAAACCCACTCATGTGCTCCACAATGTGAATTTACAGTGTTTCCCTTGCAATACTGTAAATACAAAGTATGCAAGTGGGAGTTCGTAACCAAAGGTTTAATCAACCTTCTCCAGGTTTAGTATTTTCCATGTGTGCTGTAACAGGAGTGAATGGGTAGGGTCCTATTAGATTATGCATGGATTTTTGAGTAACAAACCATTCACTCAACTCAGAAAGCTTGTACAGGAAGCAGACAAGATCCAGAAGAGGCAACATTGGTGGAATTAGCACAGGTGAACAAAAGGAATGGGGAGATTAATTTAAGCGGTGTGTGGTGCAATTGCCTAAAGTAACTAGGAAAATAAAACTGACATTCACATTTTAAAGAAAATTTACAGCATTGAAGAGGCTTTCAGGGTCGGGCATAACTGCATTACCTGAGCGTTCCCTAGGCTCCCAAACTTAGATGCTATTGCGCTGGGGAAACCTGGTGTGCTAGCCCTAAGGAACAGCACGGAGCGTGGAGTGGAGTGGAGACACCACGGCTAGGCTCTGTAACCAGGTGGGGCCTCGATTGTTCTTGTTCACAAAGCTGCACTTTTTGCCACCCTGAGCCAAAGACCTGTCATGTTTTGACAAATGCTGTACCCTAGTTTACTTTTGCACATTATAATATCATTATAATACCAAAACACATCTCCATCTCTAAAGCTACCTTCCTCCAAGGTGCGACCACCCCTCACTGAGCATGCGCCCTGAATTTCTCGGAGCCTATACCTTTAAACAGAGATGGGAAAACTTTTCACCAATCATAACTAAGATGTGCTTGACTAGAGGCACTTAAGCTCCACCTAAGAGATAGAAAATAATATAAATTGGACTAAGAGAGAGGGGATGTCAGGGAAGATACCATTGTTAGGGGAGATACCATCCTGAGGGAATACAACATCCTTAGGACCTCCTGACTCCTGGGATCAGTCGACGGGCTGAGCCTCTCTTTCCCCCCCATTGGGATGCCTTTGGGTGAGATTTTGGTTATACCGTGTGTCTCCACAGAAACTTGGAAATCTCTATGGAGTTTTTGAGCCTTTTTAACACGTTAATTTCCAGGCTGCACACCTGTGTATTTCATGCATGCTAGCTTGCTTTTGCAGACCGTAACTATCGCTGGCAATCCAAACCTGTGTACCTGTTGCTGTAATAAATTGTGCGCTGTTCCTAGCCGTGATAGTTCTCACTGAACGTGACTAGAGTAAGGGCGGTTATATGTTATTGGTGAATCCGTGACCGTGCTACTTAAGTGAATCTGACCAGACCCATAATAGTTACTGCGTTATTGGGGAATCTGTGATTGTGATAGTTCAGTACCTGGAATCCGACCGGACCCGTAATGGTTAATCAGCTACACCCCTTCACGCGACAGGGTGTTAAGTGGGTGTGAGACAAGATGGTCAGAACTAGCTCCTGGTCAGAAATCCCTAAATCAGTGGTTGTGGGGAGCAGGTAATGCATCCCAGGCAAAGGATGCCTCTGTATCAGCTCCATTTCTAATGTTTACTGGGCTTCTCAATTGATTGGAGACGTTCCCAGGTCCTTATTCAAGGTCCAGAGGCACAAGGAGTCCTTTCCTGGTCGCAGACCTGCATCAGTGGATAAGATGCTGGGATTTAAGGGAGCAAGCTGGGAAGTCAGCACGGTTTTACATAGATGAGTTGCTTTTCATTCATCTTTGAGGTTACAAATGCAGTATTTAGTCAAATACCATTTCAATCTGCCCCCCCCAGGATCCCCTCCTGTGCACAAGAACATGCCGGTGGTAGCTGGAGCACTGGGCTGGGCTCGGGAGCTGAGAGCACGAATCCAGGCACAGTTTGGTTGCTTCAGGCACATCACACATCCGTGCGTGTCCAGCTAAGTCTTTTATGACCATCTTGATATCTTTTCTCTAATCAATCTGATTTTCTTTCTGTGTTGAATGTTATTCGATGGTTATAGCTGAAATATTTCTTGGTCAAAGAGGTGTGAAATGATAGTACTGGCACTTTTCAACTTCCCTACAATCTTTTTTTAAGGAACTCATTAACTGGATTTGTTTGGAAGTGGTTAAGAGGCACAGTGGGGTATTACATGGACTTTTCAGCTTTCAGGCATAGTTCTAGGTTACAATTGAAAGACATATTGGAACCTTTTCCCCAGCAACCCCACTGCATGTGTGTTCCAGCACCTCCTTGGGAACAATCCAGTCCTGGGGTTCCAGCTCTGATTCTGGGATTGCCCAAGCTGTGAAGCGCCTTTGCTTGGGTGCTCAACTGGTGCTGGGCTGGACTCTTTTAAGATAGGCTGAAAGAGCTGAGTTTCAGGTTGGTGAATATGTGAGGACGTGACCTGGTCACTGGCAGAAGACAGCTTGCTCAGTGTTAAACAAGGGAGAAATCTCCCAATACCTAGGAAAGAAACTAGTGTTGGGATATTTTTCAGCCGAATGTTTGTTCTTGTGGGTCTTCTTGGAGAAATGTGACCCCACGCTTGCATCTACCAGCTACCACACCTGATGACACCACCTGTAGACTTAAACATTGATGAGACAGCATCTAAAAGTGCCATAAGCAGAACAGTGTCGGACATAGGAAAACTGAAGACACCCCAGGGACTGAACCTTGTGGCTCACAGCAATAGCTTTACTTGTGCTAGAGGTGATTCTGAGTAAATGGATCCACTTTTTTTTTTTTAATGTGCTTGACCCAAATAAGCCATGTCCATTAATGTCCAATATTTGCAGCCTTCTCTCACTGTGTACTGCCATTATGTAAGTGTCTTTAACTGCACTGTTATTCTGCAATAATACAGACATCAATGCAATGAGACAGGTCCTCGGACCATCCTCAGCACAGAGCCCAGGTTATCACATCCTGTTTGAATCTGAATAGCAAATTTCGCAAACCACAAAGAAGGACCCAGACCTGCATTTTTCATTAATTTTCTTCCCTCTGTTTAGAGCAGTTAATAACATGCCTGCAGCAGGAGTGACATGATACTGTTTCCTGCAATACAACTTGGAGAAGGATTCAAGCAGAAGAAAGATGTTTTTGCTGGTGCTTGATCACTGCTTGTCCAGTGGTGACCTCTTGAGCTCTCCCTGTGCTTTCAGCTGAACTTGCAGTAGACACAAAGTGTCCTTTGAGCTCACTGGGAGTTTGCTAGGTTTTAAGCTGATCTAGTTTTTGTCAAAATATTCTCCAAAATCAGCAAATATTTTCAGGAATGTTGGAAATTGTGGGTGAACCTGTAGAAAAATTCTTAAAATAATTACTTTGACTGGTTGCCTCCCTCGGTTTGGAGGCATCTGTACAGCCTAGGCAGTGTGGCTAGTGTCCTGACTCCTGCACTGTGGGATGTCTCTGCTTTTCCTCGCTCCTGTGGTTTATGGGACACAAATCTTTAAACTCAGAAAGTGCTGTTTGGTAAACAGGGGTCGCCATACTCTGTGTAAGCCCAGTATGTGAAGCTGGGAGCATTGGATATGTTCAAGAGGCCAGTGTTCCTCCAGTAGTACTGATCTCTTCTTCCTCCCTGTATGTGGCTCCTATTTTGCAGATTGCCATACAAACACATGAGAGAGGCTGCCCAAGCCCCAGTGCACTCTTTGTGCAGCAAATTGATTTTTGGTGATATGATGGGGTGAAATGCAATGTCCCCAGTTTGCCCTACAAACTGAAGGGTGATCTTGGGGATGGGGTGGATACAGACTGCAGTCTTACAGAGCTAAACACACGTTTCCATGGGCAAAGTAATGCTGAGCTTTTCTGTTGTGCTACCAGCTGCCTGGACTCTGCTGAAGGAAGAAGGGTGATAGAAAAGTATGAAGAAATACTCCAGCTGCTAGACAGGTAAGGGGTGGTGCAGGCCAGGCTGTAGCTGTATGAAACAATGTTCTCTAACCCACCTCCCAGCATGTTTGCAAGCCCAAGGCCTGGGATGTCCCTTTCTAAGTCAGAAGTGGTCTTCTGATGAGAGAGGAGGAGGAATCTTTTTGCTATATGCCACAGTCTTTCTGTGATGTCTTGCAACGTAAAACTTTCTTGGAAAGAATGGGTTCCGTGCAGCCTAGCATTGGTCCAAGATTCTGCTGGGTGTAGAAGCTGCTGTGGTAGAAAACTGCAGTTCACTGGAAGTCTGAGCTGCTTGTGCCCATTCCCAGCATGTATCCACACTGGCTGTAATACGTATTGTCCACAACTCGAAGTAGATTTATTGTCCCTCACTTAGTGTCTTTAATTTTGACATTAAGTCTGGACTGATCACTTTGAGCTTTCCCTTGGGATGAGGCCACCTCCCCAGTGAGGGCACATCTCTGCAGGGCCTGCTGTCTGTCAGCAGTGAAGAGAGCTGAGACACCTGACCCCTGGGGAACACCAGGCAGGTGGAAGCAGCTCTGTTCCTAATGATCAAAATAAGGAGAAAAAAAAAAAAAAGCGGGGGGGAAGGAAAATAAAAGCTGATAGTTGTGGTGCAGCCTTTCAGAAGGGGAGATCCTGGGTGACTTCACCAGAGGTGCTTTCTGGGTGACATTTCCCAGAGCGCTCAGGTGACAACGTGATTCAGAAGGGACTTTGTTGTTTGGGTGGTTGGTACTGTACAAGTCATGCGAGGTAGCAGGACCCAGTTTCAGTCCCCAAAAGTGTCACTGATTTCTCAAAGTGCTGCATTTCCATGAGGCTGATGGTCTCCTTCTCTAAGAGAAGTGAGATCAACTGCATCCACCCCCCAGGATTTGTATGGTTTGAGGCACCTGTCCTGCATAGACACTTGGGAAATGCCCAGTAGTTGTTTATCTGTTAGGTTAAAATATCTAACTTCAGGCCAAATGCTTTGCAAGTGTATCTCCCTATCTGTTAAAAGTGGTACTTGAGTGTTTATCCTCCTGACTTGACTCTGTCACTGGTTTTGGGTATTTGTCTTTGGAATCAAGTTAATTGTGGGAATGGTGTGGATGAGTTTTCCCATCCTGCATGTTCTTCAGCCCTCAGAAATGGACTTTCATTTAATTATACACACATCCGGTGGGCTCAGTAGCTATATGGTGGATTTTTTTTTTTTTTTTTTTTTTTACTTTTTTTCCCCTACAGGTATCAGGAAAAGCAGTATGTAGACTGGTCCCAGACGGTCTCTGAAAAATCACAGTACAACCTCGCTCAACCACTCATCCGACGAGATCCAGAAACCAAACTGATCGCAGTCAATTTTGATCCCCAGGTAAAAACTGCTGCCAGCTACCATTCCTGCCTGTCTGTGGGCATGTCTTCCTGCTGTGTCTTCCTGATTTGGAGCCTGTGATGTGCTGAGTATGCCTGCTCTCAGCCCTTGTGGCAGTCTTTGAGTGTTTCTGCACTGCTCTTCTCATCTTTTCACACTGAGGACTGTCCAGTGCCCCAGATGTCTGTTTAGCTGCCCCTTCATCCCCTTCAGAATAGATGTGAGCACCTCATTTTGCCTAGAAGAATGTATTTTCCACCCCTTCAGTGTGGAAGAGTCTTCCAGAACTTGCCTTCAATGGAGGAAGGAGAGTGAGCAGAAGACAATTCCAGCCCCATGGCGGGGAAGTCCCAGACCTTCCAGTACAAAGAAGAAAGGAGGAGAACTTGGCTGCATCTCTCTTGCCATCTTGTTCCCTCAGCCCCCTGTGTTTCCCTTTCCTCCCACTCCATTCTCATTCAGCCCCCTTTCCAGAGTGCCCTCTGCACCCTTCTTCATCCCTGCTTTCCTTCTTCTCGTTGCCTCTGTTGTTACTTTGGTACTGAAGATGCTCTAAGTGTATTATGAATTCACTTCCCAGGAAGTGTGCTTTCCATGTGTCTTGGCCAGTTCTGTTGGGTGTCACATTTTGGCTAATGTAAGATGGTGCTGGGGAGATTTCAGGAACCCCTTCCTGCCCCTGGAGTCACTCAGGGCAGTGACTCCTGGCTGTTCAGTCCATGGATTTATGGCTTCACCTTCTTCTGTTTATATCTGCAGCTTCCCAGTTTTCCTGTCTGAAATTAGGGCAGGGAATTGGGACTAAAGGGCACTACTAGAATGGGATCAGAGGGTGATTTCTTCCCCATGTCTTCAAAGGAAGGGATGACACAATCTGCCAACCTAACAAGAGAGTGATTTTTAGAGAGCTGTCCCCCAGGCTCAGACACAGTCAGGAGTGGTCCTCACACTGGATGCTGCCTGTACAACATGACAAATTTTTGTCGCCCTCTCAACATGTGCAGTTCCAGAAGCACTTTACCAATAAACTGAATGAAGATTTTTAGTCTTAAAAGTGATATATCATGCTGGAAGATCTCACTGTTCTTTTTGTTGCAAGAATACATTTATTCTGGGTTTATAATTTAATAAACCCTCTTAGTGTAGCCCATCACTATTCAAACATGCAGTGGCACTGAGTGCTTTTGGTTGGGCTAGGAGAGGTCAGCAGCAGAAGGCTTTGCTGGAAGGTGGACACACTGAAACAGGAGTCGCTGGGTTTGGGCCATGGTATTTGTTTATATTTTACAGCCAGTCAGCCCCAGCAAACAACAGAACCAGAGTCTGGTCCATCTGATCTTTTTCTAAGATAACTGTTTGCTAAGCTCTGCTTGCAGACAAAATATCCCTGAAAGACTATTGATGAGCATGGCTGAGAGATTCAGAGTTCATCATGGCTTTTAGAGGCTGCATGGCTTTGCTTGCCTGGGTGTTAACAAAGCTGTCTGTCTTTGGCAGGAAAGAAAATCAGAGGCAGAGATCAAAGGAAGACAGACAGTACAGACTATGAGGTGTCTGGGTGCTTTTCAGAGCATGCAGATTTGTGAACAAAACAATAGAAAAATCCTAAAACATTCAGAAATGATTGAAGAGCGTCTGCCAGTTAAATGGGGAGGATTGTCTTGTGTTCAGCTCTGTCTTGTTTTCCAGCTGTTTTCAGTGCTGAGGGAGGTGAGCTACCTGTCCGGCAGCCAGATGGGAGACATCCCACCAACAGCTGCAGCAATCTATTCCTCCAAGGAATTGTACCGACAGATGGTGGCCAACTTGGAGCTGATGGCGAACAGATACAACAAGATCCTGAAGACAGTCCTGGAGGTTGAGTACCCTTTAATACAGGGGGAGCTGCAGGATATTGACCTGAGGCTGAAAGAGGCAGAGGAGACACTGAACTGGAAGATGGAGGGTGAGCTATCTGTGTGTTAGGGAACATGAGTACCCTTGGGTTTCATCACATTCTTCCATGTGTCCAACATCTGTCACCTGGTTCCCAGCTGCAGTTCCCAGCATGGCAGCAGAACCAGTGCTGGGGAGATGAAGGGCAGCACCCTGCTTACCTGCTGTTTTTATGTCGCCTTGCTCTGCTGGGGTTGTGGGTGGGATTCTACTCCCTTCAGGTTCACTCTAGAGAGGGCCAAATTTGGGTTTGTAAGAGCTTGCAAGGCTGAGATTGAAACCTCTGCTTCCTGTTTGTGCTGGCCACCCTGTGCCAGCCCAGGCAGCCCCTGTGTGGCTGCATGCCTGTGTACCCAAGGTGCTGCACTCCCAGTCGTGCAGGGAGTGGAACCAATGGTCCAGCCATTTGGCACTGGGGTTGGCTTGTCCCAGTAAGGGGCAGGGCCACCTAGACAACTTTTCCTGAAGGCTGAAATACTGCAGCTGCAGGTCCATGCAGCTGCATGACTATGGCATGATTTAACCAGTGTTCTTGCTTGATCAGTTTTAACTGCAAAGCAGAGCAGAGGAAGACAATTTGTTTCCTTTTGGTGAAAGCAAACTGCTCACTGGTGGAATATATATTTCTGTCATCAGGCTTGTGGTATGAACAAGAACAAGTGTCCTCCCTTGGGAACATGCAAAGCAGAAGACCTTATGCTGAAGAACCCTAACCAGGGAGCTCTATTGCCCAACACAGATAGAGGGATTTTCCTACCCTAAGTTCTCTGCATCTAAATGCAACCCTCACTGGTGCCTGGGACCATGCTGTGGGTGCAAGGTCCCTACTCTAGTGATGGTGACAGGGTTGCACAGCCTGGTGACTGTGCTGTGACTTATTGAGGTAGGACAGAGCTGGCAGCAGCCTGGAGCAGGGAGTTGCTCTGTCAGTTGAGATGGTAAGTCCTGCATTAATGATGGGTAAGAAATACATGAGACCATAGGCCAAAAAGTCTAACGGTGTGTGAAAAGTTGTACCAGCAGCTCTGAAAACGCAGTCAGTCATTTAATTTCTGGCCAGGTGTCTGGGATCACATCTATGTGGTGATGGATGCTGTCTATGACCTTGAACGGAGGACACAGAAAGCCAAAAACAATGTTGAGGAAATCCAGACCATTGTGCGATCATGGGGGTCACCCATATTTGAGAGGAAAGATGGTAAAAAGGAGTCACTGCTGAACCTGGAGGACTGTAAGGATCGTCTGGAAAAGCGCTATGGCCTGGTCCGAGAGTCAGGGCTAAGGATTCATTCACTGCTGAAGGTGAGGGGTGGGTGTGATCCCCAGGGGTTTGTTGTCTCGTTACAGTCTCTGTGTCTCTCTGTGCTCTGTTGAAATTGTCCAGACCTATTTCAACTTAAAATTAACTCTCAACTCCTTTGCAAGATTTACCCGGTGTTAATTAACAACAGTATTGATGAGTGAGCTGGTGTGACTGGATGGTGTGGTAGTGCTGACTGGGCACTGCTGGAGACTCAGGCAGGTTCAAGAGCAGCTGCAGCCCCGTGAACAAGCCCTAGCTCTTGTGGAGCCACTAGAGGGGAGTCATGCATCAGGCTTTGGTATCCCAGTCAGAGGACAAATCTCCCTCCAAAATATATACCTGAAAATACAAAGGCAGCTGGCTGCAGCTGACCTTTCAGTTTCAGAATTGTTTTCCCACTGAGGGAGCAGGAGGTGATGCTGACAATCCAGGGAAAAGCTAAGTGACGGGAGAAAAGCTGCTACCCAAAATCGTGTGTTTTTCCAGCGACACTGCCATTGCTGAGTCTTCTTTGGAGTGCAGGAGAAACCCCAAAGCTCTGCTTCTCACCTGCCCGGCGTGATGTGCTTTGCAAGTTGGGCACAGCACTTTGGCTGGGAGGCCCTCCTAGCTAGGAGGCCATCTTTGCAGTCAGCTGGGGCAAGGATTTTGTTCTGCTGCCACTCCTGTAACAGGCTCAGCCTCCTCCACCTACCACCCATAAGATGAGGACACCTCCTTTGGGGGGGGGCAAGGAGGGCATGGGCTTGTGATCATGGCAGGAGGGCAGGCGTCACTCGCATGGTGGCACCACCAGTACTGTTTGCAGGGGCAGGAGAAGCAACAGTGAGGGTATGGCAGGACCTGATCACAGCGGAACCTGGGAGGCTGCTGAGATGGGTAGGGAAGTGGGTACACAGCCTGGCCCCGTGGGGATGTAAGAAGGAAACCCTGGGGGGATGGGTCTCTGCTGTGACCCAGAAAACCCTGAGTTTCCTGGCTCAACTGGAGGAAGGGAGCACGGTGGGCTGAGGAGGGAGGTTGTTGGCAAACCCTTTGTCTTCTGCTCCCAACCTTTCCCTGTTTTTGAGGTTTTTAAAGAAACCCTTTCTTGAACCTAAAAGTTCTGTGGTCTTCTCAAGATGGCTGTTTGTAGGGCAGAGGTGTAAACAGTCTGCCATGAAGGCCTGGTCCACTCAAGGTAACAAAGAGATGCCCAGAGCTGGATTTTCACGCACTGAAATGAGCCTTTTAGACCCTTGAGCACTCTCTGCCTCAGGTGTGCAAAGCAGCCTTGACCTTTGGGACTTCAAAGGAGGAGGAAAATACGTTGCAGAGCTGCTAAGTCTCTTCTGCACTGAGTTTGTTTTTACCTTCAGTTATTTAATTTGTTTCAGGTTACAAAGCAGTCTGTGGCAGAAGTAAGTAATCATCTGTCTAGTCAGATGTTAGTAGTAACATCTGTCTGGTTTCTAGTCCGTCCATGAGGCCAGTACCCACATGCTTACTGGCACTTGTCCACAGCTGTGAGCAGCTCTCTTGTAGGACAGACTCAGCCCTACTGTGTTTGAAGGTGTCTTCGTCTTCTTCCAGGAAAATCAGAGCCTCTTAACTGCAGACCCAGCATCTGATGTCTGGAAGGCCTATGTGGATTATGTGGATGAGATAGTCCTGGACGGATTCTTTACTGCCATTGAATGCTCACTCAAGTACCTCCTGGAAAATACAGGTAACTGATGGTCCCTCTCCTCTGGTCATGGTGCTGTGGTCTTGCCTAAGGGAGGTTTCCCGCTTTTCTTTGCAACGGGAGCAATGCAGTTTGTGGCTGGGGTCAGTGGGTTTTGCTGGAGGGGAAGGGAAGCGATGGCTTTTCTGTCTGTCTCTGTTGGGATTGCAGCATTTGGAATCCTTTGTGCACAGCAGAGGTGGGATGCACTGAATGGAGCTGGAGGAAGAAACATTGCAGAAGTCAGGTCCCTATTACTTGTTTCTGTTCTGCACTCTCCCTTGTGTCTAGGAGTTGCTCTTTTCTTCCTGAGTTTTTACTGTGCCTCTTGTACTGTCAATAGCAAGCACTGGGGCAGCCTCCAGGCAGGGTGGGTCTCCTGGTCACAGGGGGGAGGGATGGAGAGGACAATGCACCATTTGCAGGGATTGGACAGACAAAATCGAGGATTCATCCCAAGTCTGTACTACTAGCTTGGATATCACCCATCTCCTGCCTTCCTATGCACAAAGCATCAGGGTTTTGCCATCTTCCATTTGTGGACAGTCTTATGAGCTGGTTCTGCTAATGAAAGGCATGGAAGAAAAACTCAGTCTTCCAGCATCAGTCCAGTGAAGAGAAGAGGTGGGTTCAGGAGTCAGCTGTATCAGATCTCCTGCCTATGGCCACTGTGGAGGTACGCTAACTCTGCTGTGAGCAGCTTGTGTTTGGCTAAAGCACATCCCAGAAATGCTTCCCTCTTGGATGTGAAGACACACTGAGTTGGAGAATTGAATCAAGTTCATCACCAACATGAACATAATTTCACATTTGAATTTGGCTTCAGTTTCCTGTTGCTGTGTTTTTTTTTCATGCCTTTTTCCAATAAACTAAAGTGCCTCTTGGGTTTCTGATGTTTTTCTCCTCTGCAAGTACTTATGCACTGTAATTGTTCAGCTCTCAAACTCCCTTTTGATTAGCTGAAGAGCCTGGTCTCTTTAAGGCTTCACTCCAAAACATTTTTTCCAGTTCATAAATCATTTTTGTCTCATCTGTTCTCCAGTCTGATCTCCTGTAGGTACTAGAACATCAGCTAGTTTGCCAGCATCTCCTCTGGGCTGTTTGCAGGCGTAATGTCACAGGACCCAGTGAGCAGGTGTCTGCAATCACATCTGCCTGTGTACTGATGGAGCACACCGTGTGCTTTGTGGTGGATGTTAGTGGTAGCCCAAGATCATTTTTGTCTGCTTGTAAAAGATGCTGATGTCTCTGGTCTTCCTTACCAGATCCCAAGGCAGGACTTGCTCCTGTGTTTGAGGTGCAGCTGGATTTAGTGATCCCAGATGTGATTTTTCGTCCCTCCCTGGACCCTGGCACAAATGATGGCTTCTATGACCTGGTGGAAGGTCTTCTCAATGACATCTACCGGATCTCATCGCTGGTGCCCAGGCTGGCCAAGCACAGTGGCTTCCCCCACTACCAGGTCTGGTGGCTGTGGAGCTCCCTTGTGCCTTGTGACAGCACGGAGGCACTGCTGTCACTGAGCTCTCCTCTTCTCTCCTAGGCTGACATGGAGGACATGGCTGATCTGGCTGACATGCGCCATGACCTGATGGGACGCGTGCAAGCCGTGATGGCAGCCTGCTGCGATTACCGTAATGCCTTTGACCACTACTCTTACCTCTACAGTGATGACAGAAAGGAGTTCTTCCGCCAGTTCCTTCTCTATGGACACATCCTCACTGCTGTAGAAATTGAGGCTCATGCAGAGGATGGGGTCCCTGAGACACCTCCCACGCTTCAGCAGTTCAAAGAGCAGATTGACTCCTATGAGAAGATTTACGAGGAGGTGAATCACATTGAGCCCATCAGCATCTTCCAGAGCTGGTTAAAAGTCGATGCTCGACCTATCAAGGCATCCTTGCTGAATGTAATAAAAAGGTGGAGTTTGGTATTCAAGCAGCATCTAATTGACCATGTCACACACAGGTAAAAGCTGTTCCTGCCTCCCCTCCCCAGGACCTGCGCTGATTGAACCGGGTGTCTCTTGTCTTGACCGGGCTTTATCATTTCACACTGATAACAAATACAGGAGCAAGGGTAGGGGGCCCATACTGTATACAAAATCCATCACATCCCCTGCATCTTCTGTCCCCTGGTCTCTGCTGGGTACCGAGTGGGTAAAAGTGAAAGAGTAATGGACTTCGTACCATTAACATCCTACAAGCAGACTCTCCTGGGACGTACTGTGTGGTTTTAGGTATTATGTCTGTTTATCCATTTCTCTTGATCCAACCTATCTAATCTAGTAGTCATGGGGAGATAGTTTGAAAGTCACAAAAAAGGGGCAGCTTTGGAAGCAAGATTTAAAGTAATGGTTTCCTTGGTCTGAATAGCTGCTCTGTTACCAGCTTTGTGCCAGATGATGCATCAGGTGATATATTTGAGTAGCTGCAACTGAAGGATACCATAGGTCTTGGATTACTTACAAAGAATTATTTACCGACATGTGTAGTAGTAAAGATTGTTGCATTTGGTGGGTGGTATGACCTCTTCTGTTGTGGTGGTTTCATCCTGAAGGATAGCTAAACACCACTCTCTCCCTCCTCAAAGGAAGAGGGAGATAAAAATACAATGGAAAAGGGCTCAGGGATTGAAATAAGAACAGGGAGTTTGCTCACCAATTACCATCATGGGCAAAACAGACTCAACATAGGCAGATTAATAAAATTTATTACCTAATTACTAACAAGCTAGAGTAGTGTGAAACTACAAGCAAACTACAAACACCTTCCCCCCATCCACGCTCTTCTACATACTCTTCCTGGGCAGTGCAGATGAACAGGGAATTGGGGCTGCAGTCAGTCCATGACATTTTGTCTGTGCTGCTGCTTCATCCTTTCTCTGACCCTGCTCCACGCGGGGTCCCTCCCACAGGATGCCGTCCTTCCTGAACTGAGCCTGCAGGAGCTGCCCACAGGCAGCAGCACTTCAAGAACTGCTCCCACATGGCTCCATACCATGGGGTCCATCCCCCAGGAGCAAACTGCTCCAGTACGGGTCCCCCACGGGTGGGCAGCAGCTCCCGCCAGACCCCCTGCTCCTGCATGGGTTCCTCTCCATGGCTGCAGCTCCAGCCTGGGGCCTGCTCCTGTGGGGGCTCTCCATGGGCCGCAGCCTCCTCCAGGCCACATCCACCTGCTCCACCAGGGGCTCCTCCACGGGCTGCACCGTGGAGATCTGCTCCATGGGTGCGGGGGGACAGCCTGCTCCACCAGGGCCCTCTCCACAGGCCGAGGGGAAACTGCTGCTGCGTTGTCTGGATCATCTCCTGCGTTCCTGCTGCACTGACCTTGGGGGCTGCAAGGCTTGTTCTCACATTGCTCACTCCTCACTCTCCCAGCTGCTGTTGTGCAGCAGTTGTTTTTTTTCCCATTCTTCAGTCTGCTCTCCCAGAAACCTAACCAACGTTGCTCATGGCTCTGCTCTTACCAGTGGCAGGTCCCTTTGGAGCTGGCTGGAGCTGGCTCTGATCTGACATGGGGCAGCTGCTGGCCTCTGCTGACAGAGGCCCCCCCCTGCAGTCTCCCTGCTGTATAACTCTTGCCATGTAAGCCCAGTACAAATGTTCTTTTCAGGACCACGATTCCGAAAGGTAATTTCTATGCAAAGAGCATTTATGTAACTTTAAAAATAAGCAATTAGGGGTTCTTGCTAAGAATCCTTGACTCAGCAGTTTAGTCTTTATTAGGTGAAGAATGTAAGGATACATATTCACCCAGCAACATCCACAGAATTTAAGCAGGCACTTAAAAATGTTTAGAGAACAGAAGACTGGCTGTGCTAGGAAAGATGAACGATCCAGGAGCCCATCATGTCTCTGCTGACTATGCCCATTAGCGGATGAAATTAATAACTGGGTGTAACTGGTGTGGAAACTTTCCTGAACTCCTCTTCATTGTGTGTTTTCCTGCTTTGTATTACATAGCTTGAATAACCTTGAAGAGTTCATAAAAATTGCCGATAAAGGGTTGAGCAAAAAGGTTGAAAAAGGAGATTATGATGGCTTGGTGGAGATTATGGGTCATCTCATGGCTGTAAAAGAAAGGCACAGTGTCACTGATGCCATGTTTGAGCCCCTGAAGCAAACCATCGAACTGCTGAAGACTTATGAGCAACAGCTGCCAGAGGAAGTCTATAAGCAATTAGAGGTGGGTAAAAACTTGTGGTGGACACACAAATTTGCCAAGGAGCAGATGTCAAAGACCTTGTGAGTCTGAGGAATATTGCAGGAATATTTAAGGCCCCATTCCCAGTCATTAGAGGGCCTCAGTGGATAGTGTTTTGCTGTTGTGGGATGTGCCTTAATAGCTCTACATTTTGGAGTTATATTGAGATTTTCTTTTAAAGCAGAGATTAAGCCTTTTGTTATGTATGAAAAACATAGAATTGCCTGCTCCAACTCCCAGCGATTACTTTTGAAAAAATTAATGCATTTTCAAATACATCTGTTAATTAGGTTGAATTATAATTATTTTTAAATAAGCCAATTCTTGGCAACTGTGGAGATGGGGAGGATAATGTTGGCAGAGGAGTTGTGTTCTCAGAGGACTTCAGTCTTCCACTGGATCTGCAGCACCAAATCTTCTTGACTCAGAGGACATAACCAGGAACAGGTTCTGGAAGTATTTTGACACATTTCCAGATCTGGTTCTGATGAATCAGTTTTCTTTTGGGAATTCCTTTTGCGTCAGTGAAGAGGATCGTGAGATGGGGGATGAGTGCTGGGAAACACTCAAGACAATGTTATAGTGCAGAAGCGCACAGGTACGTGCTGATAGATACCCTGTAGTCACTGAGTGTTGTGCGCAGAGGGGTCTGGGCAGGATCCAAGAATGAAAGCAGGGCCTTTATGGGAGATGTTGCTGCCTTGTGCACCTGTGCAGCAAAGGCTCCTGTTCTCTGTTGCAGGCTTGGATGGCAGCTGGGGGGTTTAGCAATTCCCTGGTTTTCTGCTTTTCCCTCCAGATGCAGGTGATAAAAAAAATAATTTTATTTTTTTCTGTCAAGTGCCAGCAACATGTAGCTGAGTGCCTGATTTGCTTCCATATGTGGTGGGACAAACACAGGGAGGTTCTTCTCAGTACTGCTCCCTCCATGGCCAGGGACACGGATGAGCTGGAGCTGGTAGTCTGGATGAGAAGGACAAGGAAGCAGCTAGCCATGTGTGCTCTGCCTTGTTCATGTGGCTCACCCATAGTGGTTTCTGCTGAGGCTTGAATGCAAAGTGCCAGAAGAAGACCCCTTTGGAGGGACTGGCCACTCCATGGCCATCTCTGCTGCCTCAGAGCTGCTTCCAGGTTATTTTACTTCTTTCCATAGTGTTGGTGGGTCTTCTCATCTGTGATCCAGAACTAAAAGAAACTCAAAGTCTTTGCTGTTGGCTGCAGACCCAGGAAAGAAACTGGTCCTATTTAGTACTGGTTTTATACACACAAGTTGGAGGGATTTGCCCCGGAGTTCTGCTTCTTAAACAGATCAGATATGTCTTCTATCAGATTTCAAATACATCCTACCAGCATTTAAATTTTGCTTGCAGGAACTGCCAGAAAAATGGAACAATATAAAGAAGCTGGCAATAGCTGTGAAGCAGCATGTGGCTCCTTTGCAGGCAAACGAAATGACAGTTCTGCGCAAGAGCTGTGCAGTGTTTGATGTTGAGCAGCACAGATTCAGAGAGCGATTTCGGAAAGAAGCACCATTCAGGTACAGGCAAATTCTAGCACCATAGAAGCCCCAAGGAAAAAAGCTTGATGGGTCATCTGTGAGTGTCCTGAGGACGTGTTGTAGCCTTTGCATACATTTCCTAGCTTCTCACAGTGTTGTATCTGTTATGCCTGGGGTTTTGTGTTGCTGGGAACACTGTCCAGAGTTAGCAAAAGATTGGATTTAGATGCTGAGTGTGCAGTACTGCTTTAAGGTGGCATCAGTACCGGCATGTAGAAGCACCATCAGCATGTGCTACAGATGTTGCATCTCAGCTTTGTCTCTTGGAGGCACCCTTTGTTTAATGTTTTCTTTAGAAGTTGTTACAATAACATTTATTTTTAGGTTTGACACCAAAAAGCCTTATCAACTGCTGGATGCAAAGAACATTGAGATTAAACAAATGGAGTCAGCCATGACCTCGATATATGAATCAGCCGGTCTGTTTGAAGTCATGGTGCCAGATTATAAACAATTGAAGCAGTGCAGAAAGGAGATACATCTTCTCAAAGAGCTCTGGGATGTGATCTCTGTTGTGAATACTAGCCTTGATGACTGGCAGACCACCAAATGGGTGGATATTAATGTGGAAAACATGGATCTTGAATGCAGAAAGTTTGCAAGAGAGATTCGGAATTTGGATAAGGAAATGAGGGCATGGGATGCTTTCACTGGGCTGGACAGCAGGGTGAAGAACATGCTGATGGCTCTAAAAGCTGTGGCAGAACTTCAAAATCCCGCTATTAGAGAGAGACACTGGAATCAACTGATGCAGGTGACAGGCGTGAAGTTTGTGATGGACTCAGACACCACGCTGGCTGATCTCCTGAAGCTCAACCTGCATAACTTCGAGGATGAGGTTCGTGGAATTGTGGACAAAGCAGTGAGAGAAATGAGTATGGAGAAGGTCCTGAAGGAGCTAAAAATGACATGGAGCACCATGGAGTTTCAGTATGAGCCTCACTCACGGACGAATATTCCATTGCTGAAGTCGAATGAGGAACTCATTGAAACTTTAGAAGATAACCAGGTGCAGCTGCAGAATTTAATGACATCCAAATATATTGCTTTTTTCTTGGAGGAAGTGTCTGCATGGCAGAGGAAGCTGTCTACTGCGGACTCTGTCATTTCTCTCTGGTTTGAAGTGCAGCGTACATGGTGTCACTTGGAGAGCATATTCATAGGCTCAGAAGATATACGGACGCAGCTTCCCGAGGTAAGAAAGCCCAAGTCTCATTTCTTCCCTTTGTAAGGGGTTGAAGGAGATCCTTCACTGCGTGAAATGGGGTTATCTATAATGCTGTGTTCCCCAAAGTGGGACTTTTCTCCTGCCGCCTCCCTGTTTCCAGAGACTCCTGTAGTGCTGCAGGAGTTTCCCTAGTGCTGCCTGGGGATGTTTTTTTATTGCGTGTTGTGCCTAAGCCACACGGAGAAACTGATTTTCTTCTCTCCACTGCTGTGTAGCAAACACGGAGTTACTGGAGACTGAGTGCAAGGCTGCTGGCTTTGTTCAGTGCTGCAGGCAGGTTCCCTGTTTGCTTGAGGAGAGGGGACTGGGGTAATGATGCAAACGTTGCGAGTCCTTAAAACAGAACTGAACCAAGCAGCTCTGGCAGCGTCCCCTTCCATGCCTTTAGTGATGGCACAGGGGGCAGCAGCTGTTCTCTCTCCCTCTCCTGCTTCAGCAGCTGGTCACTTCCTTGGAGGTGTCTTTAGGAGTCCATCTTCTAGCCTTATACCAGGTTCCTTTGATTATTGAGAAAATCCTCCAGGCTGTTTTTTGGCCCTGCTGGACCACTTGCATCCATGCTGAGGGATCTGCCTTTGAGTGAGCTGCAGGTTACCATGTTCCCACTGTCTCCATCCATGTACACTGTCAGGTCTTGGCTGGAGCCCAGGGACTGCAGCCTAAGGCAGGGTGTGCACAGCCCAGTGACACCCTGATAATGGGTCTCCATCTCTTTGCCCTGGTCTGCATGGAATGTCCCTCTCACTGCTTTGGGTGCACTGTGCTTACTGGGTGGTATAGACAGGTCCTAAAAATCAGAGCCATGAAGGCTGTACCATGTGTCAGCAAGCTGTTAATATCCTACAGCTTTCTGATGATATGTATGAAATTGCTTCATGATTTAAATCTGCATCCTACTGGGCAGCTGTCTGCAACTCAATACCCACCTGGCTAGTGGCACGGGTCAGCAGCCTCTTCCCTTCTCTAGAAGAAAGGGTGAAACTTGGTGTTTCTGGAGGCTGAACACTCTCAGGGTGCACCCGAGGCTGGGGAACAATGTGCCAGCGGGCATAGGATGTGTGTCTGGAGCCTCCTGCATGGCTTGTGTGGAGGGTTCAACCCTCCAGCTGGGACTTTGCTACCATGGCTGAACACAGGTTAGCATGGAAGTGCTACCAAGAAAGCTTGGAGTTCTTTTGTGGCCTGATTTGGGAGAAAGGGAAGAGCAGAATCATTTTGAAAATAGCTTTACTTATTCTTCATTGTTTAACTCCAAAAATTCAGGCACTAGGCATCAAGCATATTTGTCAGTGTGTTCCTCTGCTGCCAGCATGGGGTTTCCATGGCCCTGCTCAAGGCAAGGAAGGGCTCTGCTCTGCAAGTCACCATCTCCATTTCAGGGGTGGGCAGTGGGGCTCCTGCACTGTGCCAGGAGGGGAAGAGTAAACGTCCACGAAGTCAGTAGCTTTTCCCTTGAGGCAGGGTCTCTTGCTGCTATGGCCAGGGAAGCTTGATATATTATCTGAACATATGAGAAGAACCATTGTGAGCAGACATTCAAAGGGGAATTCAACCCCATGAAAATGGTTGATCCTAAGCATTGACTTCTGCACAGCCACTTGATCCACGACCCCCTTGGGATATAGCGACAAGAAGGAGAATGTCTGATCGGAGGCTTGTTTTGGGTACATGAGTGGAAGAGCCCTTCTGAAATGGTGGAGAGGACCCTTTCTGCACTGGGCAGGAGGGACTCTGGGGAGAATCTCTCCCTTCAGCACAAAGATAGTACCTAGAGGATGGTGTCTTTTAACATAAAATTTGTGTTTTACCATGAATATGTCCTTCTGTGTTGCTTTTTAGGACTCCAAACGCTTTGAAGGTATTGATGTTGATTTTAAAGAACTGGCCTATGAAGCTCAGAAAACCCCAAATGTAATTGAGGCCACTAATAAACCAGGTCTGTCCCAACAACTGGAGGACGTTCAGAGTAGGTAGGTAGAGCTTCGGTCCCAGGTTTTTGTCAGAGACTGGGATCAGCTCTAATAGGTTAGTTTAGCCTGTGCTCTGAGGCTTTCTTCTTAGCCTGTGCTGCGTCGTTTGCATTCACAAGTCACAGCACTTCTGATCTTTCTTGAGTCCTTTTATTTGTGATTCATCACACTGAAGCCCCCATAGTGGAGTCTGGCTTTGTGTACATGCAAATTCTCATCCAGCGTATTGATTTGCACACATACAAAGGTAGGCATACAGCAGGTTTGAATAACACATGGCCTTACTGCCACCCCAAAAACAGTGTCTTAAATATCTGCTTAGCAGTCCAGGCAGGAATATCTGCAGCAGAGCTGAGCCCATGTTCTTTAATTTACAAAATTATCTCTGCATGTATACCCTTGGCACATGGTATAGCTAGACTCCCTGAGAAAGACCTTACTGTCCTGAGATGGATATGCTTCTCACTTAACATATGAGCTAGTCTGCCTGGAACACACTGAAAGCTTAATATGATAGCTATTTTGTCGGTAATAACTACCCTCTTAAAACAAAGGTTTTTCTTTTTTAATCAGATAAAGTCAGTGCTCCTCACAGAAAACTAGCTGCATGTTATTTATGAAGTTTGTAAGCTCAGCAGCAGTTTAGCATGTAAACACTGAAAGATTTATTTTAGGTTGGAGCGAACAAATTTTCTTTCAGGCTTCATGAACACAAAAAGCTGACTAGGTTTGAATAAGACTTTAAAATATAGCTTGTTAGAGTAAAAACAGTTATAGAGACTTTTATCCCAGTGTGAAATCACCTGTGGAAATTAGGTGCTTGTCTAAAACAGCAAGTCAGACTGCAAACCCTTTCCAGCTTCTTCCACTTCTGTTTTTGCTTTTTTGTGAGGCTCCTCTGGCTCCTAGGCTGTTTGACTGTTGGGAGCAGGGAGAGGTCTGTGAGTTTCCATGTGCTATGATGTCCTGTTAAGGAAGTGCTTTAGAGGACCAGGCTACAGGTTCAGCTCATGTCTGCATTCCTCCATGGGAGGGGAGAATCTGCTTGATAACCTAAACTGCAATATGAAATATAAAGGGATATTTATCTGCCTGTCCTGGGCTTTATTAATCTGCTTTGTTTCTTCAGGCTGTCTCTATGTGAGAAGGCTTTGGCTGAATATTTGGACATGAAGAGGTTGGCTTTTCCCAGATTTTACTTCATTTCTTCTGCGGATTTATTGGATATTCTTTCCAATGGCACCAACCCACAGCTGGTAAGCCTTGCTCTGTGTCACCTTTGCATTTTCCAACTGCCAGTAGTGTTACAGTGGAAGACACCATCCTGGAACTCTCCTGTAGCTTATCCTTTGAGTGCTTTTCCTAACCCCGGCTCACTTGTTTAATAATTATTTCACAGCTAGCTGTCATCTGTCATATAAGGCATAAAGCTGTACGGGAATGTCCAAAGGAGGGCTATGAAGATGATGAGGGGTCTAGAGGGGAAGATGTATGAGGAGTGGCTGAAGTCCCTGGGTTTGTTCAGTGCAGAGCAGGCCGAGGGGAGGCCTCATGGCGGCCTGCAGCTCCCTCACAAGGAGCGGAGAGGCAGGCGCTCTCCTCTGGGGACAGGAACAGGACCCGAGGGAATGGCATGGAGCTGGGACGGGGAGGACAGTAGTTGGACTTAATGCTTCTGTGTCCCTCCCAGCTCAGGATATTCTGTGATTGTCTGAAAGTCAATGCACACTGCGTTGTCTGATGTAGCCCTGGTGATACTTGTGGGTTGTTCTGAAAGCACTGCACACAGCAGAGCTTGTTGATGGTGCAAAACTGTTGTTTTTGTTTGTGCTGGGATACGGTTAGCTTAGAAGAAACCCTTGTTCTTGAAGATCTCAGCCAAAACTTGTTGCTGACCTTGGACTTTGAACCTAGGATGCTACCCTTCAACTGTTGTTGAAAGAGCTGCAGACTGGGCATTCAGATGTGGAAATGTTGACAGCTAACGCCATCCTGGAGAGGTCCCTTTTTCAGGCTGAAAAGGCATTTGCTATTCAGCCACTTCTTCCTTTCCCGGGTGCAAAGGCCTTTTGGGGTGTCCTCATTAGAGGTGAAGGGAAGAGCATGAAACCAAAGAGGCAAGACAGCTGGTGGCTGAACAGTGAGTGGCCATGCCCAAGGCCAGCAAATAGAACTCCTGGGTTGCTGTCCATCCCTGCACGCCTCTGGGCACAGGCGTAGTGTCTGACCTCCTGTGCTGGATTTCTGGTCTTTCTGACCTAGGCAGCTTACCTCCTCCAGCCTAGGTTCATGGGGATGCTGCCTGAATGCCAGGTATGGGGAAATCACTTGCAATGCACCATTCCTCCTGTCAAACTTTGGTTTCTGGATCAGCCTGTGGAAGAACTTGTTGTAACCTTAGGAAATGACCTGACTGTGTTCTTGCCAGCTTTCCCCAGATAAGCACAGACTCCTCCTCTCCCGCAGTGGGCATAATTCAGAGGATTCAGTCCTGAGAAGTTCTGCATAAGTTTTTCCATACAGAGCATAGTGATGTTAGGGTTAATTATTAGTGCTATGGGAGCCACTGTCAGGAAGCTTCAGCTACTTTGTCTGGTAGTGCTGCGTTCTGTCTGGCCTCGCTTGGGATGCATTATTTGTCCCAAGCTTGGTTTATCAAACTGATCAAAATGTTTGCAACAAATGAAGAGTGTTGGATACAAAATAAATACTTTATTCCATCCTTCAGTGTAGTGGATAATCTCACCTTCTCTATGCTTTCCATCTAATTAGGAATGTGTATGTATGCACAGAGCAGGGGTCTGTACATGCATTTGGAAATGTTGCTGTTTTTCACTAGCCTTTACCACTGCTTATTATCTGCCTCTGCTGCTGGGTAATTTCAGCCCTCAGAGCATCACAAATACATAGTTGATTGATGCTTAAAATGGAGAGGAAAATAAAAATGCAGGAAACAAAAGATACTATGTCAAAATGCTCCATGGGGTAAGAAGAAATTCCTGGTGTTTTCTCTGTTATTTGAATCTATTTGCAATAACATCAAAGTAAATGTCAAGTAGGATCATACATGGATACATTCTCAGCCTTTCCACTGTAGTTTCAAAGTCTGATCATTCCTAAAGGAGGATTAAATACATAATGCTATTATTCTCTTGAACTGGATATTGAACTTGTGTGGATTCAGGTGTATTCAGGGCTGCTTTGGCAGGATTATAGCAAGTACTGGAGTATGTCCGAAGCTGTGCAGGCTGGCCCATATGGGAGTGTGTAGTGGGGATGTGTGAGCAGAAACTTCTAGATGTAAGAAAAGTTTTCTGTGGTTCATTTAAGATTTGACAGGAGAGATGTTTATCTTGGGAGGTAGTGAGTGGCAGCTTCTTCCTGGAAGTACTCAGCAGTCAGGATTTGTCCCTGCTTGAAAATGCATAAGAAGAATACTGAGATATGTCAGCCTACAGGTTGTAAGAGGGAGTGCTGTAATTTTTTGTGAGTCAGGGAGTCAGAATTAAATGGGTAAGTCCACCCATCTTTCTCTGAAAGCATTGGCACATTAGGCTTCAGCACACCAGGCATCTCAGGCTGTTCTCATCTCATTCCACCTTTGGGAGTTTGCCTGGGCTCCATCTCCCCATCCCTGTCTGTCCTTGAGAGAGGCATCTCCTCTCTGGGACTGCTTTGTGGGCTGACCCTTGCTGGGAGAACAACAGCCCTAGGAGAAGCCTGCCTTTGTTGGCAGTGGTGTGTGACATGCAGCGATTTACTTGGGTAGTGATCTGGAAGAAGTGATGGTGATCTGCTCAGCTCTCAGAAGGCAAGTGCTGATGCTGAGAGCCTACAGCAGCAATTCTGGCCCCTCCATGCTGACTTTTCAAACTTAACCAGGTGTGAACAGAACAGAGTTCAATTATTCTTTTCCTTCTGGAAGAGCTCTTTTGGTCAAAATGGGGATTTCCTAAAAGGTGTGGGCTGTTGAGCTGTTTATCATGGGCCTTATCCAGAAGTAAAGGTCTTTTTTATTTTCATTGAGGAAAACTCAAGGCTTTTCATTAGCACAATATTGATTTCTAGTAGTGAGAAAATAGGGAGCTTCACAGCAAAGAAAACTCCCCAATATGCTGAGACTGAGATGATGTAGAACAATGACTGTGGAACTCTCATCATTACGTTGCAGGGAAATTGGTGCTAGGAGGTCATGTAGTGTTTTGAATGTTTTCTTTCTGTGATGTTATCCTGAATGGGATATTTCTCAGTGGAAAAATGTGTTTTATTAAGGCACGTTTGCTTACTAAATCAAGGAGAAATAGATGCAGATGTTAGGAGGGACAAGAGGCTTGTGACCCTGGCCATGCATGAAAAGTTGTGGTCCTACCGAGACATCCAACAGCATGCTTCTTGAGTATGACTCTGCTTGTAAAGTGTGTATGATGATGGCCATTCTGCTTGTCCTGTCTTGATCACTTTATACAATTCTTTCAATTATACAATTCTTTTTGCAGGTACAACGTCATCTTTCCAAACTCTTTGACAACCTGGCCAAGATGAAATTCCAGCTGGACTCTGAGCAAAAGCCAACCAAGATTGGCCTGGGAATGTACAGCAGAGAGGAGGAATATGTCAGCTTCAGTGAACACTGTGACTGCAGCGGGCAGGTCAGAAGGAAACCTTGTGCATCAGAACTGTCTGGTGGGGTCTGCTCTCCCGCCCCTTATTTGGACTTCTGTCGCCAAGATGGGGTAGAGCTTCAGTACTCTTCCTTTGTGAGACAAAGGCTGGAAGAGGTGGTAGTGTAACTTAACTCCTTCTTACTCCACAGCCTCACTGTGGTTAGGTTCTCACTGAAGTAAGGCATAGGCATTGCAGTCCACAGTCATATGAAATTGAAGAATCCCATTATTGCTCAGCTAATGTGTTCCTGCAGTTGCACCTTTCTGCATGGACTGTTACAGGAAGCTGGAGTGTATATCAGTCACTGAACTCCACAGACATGGAGCTTGCTGAATTTATACTGTTCTCTGGGAGGACTTAGTCTTTGAAATACTAATTTCAGAAGGAATCTCGTTCGCAAGTTCAGCAGCAGCTTTTTCTGCTGCTGGGAGATTGTGCCCACGTCCTAGGTGTGATTCTTTTCATGGCCTGGAGGTGGAACATGCTGTTCCACTCATCAGTGGAGTTCATTTTGGTTTCTTCTATAGCTGGAGTTCAAGTAAAATCTGCCTGTCATTGTTAGAGTCTACACATGCTAATCCTGTAGCACCAGAATCATTTAAGTCAACTGAGTCTGAATGAGGCTGAGGGATGGTTAACTCAAGAGTTGAGATGCTTGTGCCATTCTGTAACTTCACTAATTGCCAAAAGTGCTTAAAATCAGATGTGTTACTGTGATTTTTACCTCCTCTCCAGGTTGAGGTCTGGCTGAATCACGTACTGGACAGCATGAGGGCTACAGTTAGAGACGAGATGACAGAAGCTGTATCAGCTTATGAGGAGAAGCCAAGGGAACAGTGGCTCTTTGACTACCCTGCCCAGGTATCTGCTGCTGTTCACCTCTTCTCAGGCTGGTGCATGGGAAAGGCAGCTCTGGGCTTCCCCTTCAGTCCTGCCCTTCCCATCTTATAGAAATGGCTTCTAGCTGTGAGTGGGGGGGGTGTTCCTGGTGTCCACTGTGCTGTCCAGGATGGAGGTTAAGTTGTCCTTTATCCTGTCAATCTCCTGATGGATTTTCCAGGCTGATCCCCATGCAGGTAAAATTCACATTTGGTTGGGTTACATATCTCATGGGCTTGGGCAGTGGCTACTTCACCGTGTGAGTCAAAGAGAAGTTTATATGCCCAGCGAAGGAAAAAGTTGCAACAGGAAAATGAATTGTGAGGAATGAGCCACTCACTTGCACCTTTGGCAGCCTCGTGGTATCCAGCTCTTCCTCCTCTGCTGTGTCTGGCATGCAAAAGGTGCTCATTTACAAATAAGTAGCTGCTAAATATGTCTGTATCATTGATATGCTTTAAATGAATGTCATAGGGCAGGTCCCTGTTGTCCTGTCTGTTATGAATACTGTATCAAAAATATTTATTTTCATGTCATGGATACTTCTTTGATCTCCCCATGGATCAGACACTCAAATGTAAGGAAGTTCTGCTGTTTTCCTTGATACTGAGTCAGCCCTTTCCCTAGGTGGCTCTTTCCTGTACCCAAATTTGGTGGACAACCGAGGTTGGGATTGCCTTTGCCAGGGTGGAGGAAGGCTACGAGAATGCAATGAAGGAATATCACAAGAAGCAAGTGACCCAGCTGAACACCCTTGTAACCATGCTGATTGGGCAGCTCTCCAAGGGTGACAGGCAGAAAATCATGACCATATGCACCATTGATGTCCACGCTCGGGATGTGGTGGCAAAGATGATAGCGCAGAAGGTTTGTGTTTGCAGCTCAGCATGGTCTTGGTCTCAGTATTAGAGTGGGGTTTAAGGGAAGGATGGACCAACCACAAGCTGTTCAACTCACTGCCTCAGTGGGAGATAGAGGGCTGATTTTACTTTGGCAGCGTTTATGGTGAGGGGGCAGAACGCCTCTGTCAGCCGTGCAGTGCTGCTCTGCATCAGGACCTTGCAACACAGAGGGTCTGCTCGTAACTGCCACAGACTCATGCCAGGAGTGAAAGAGTGGCCCTAAGCCCTTGTGCCCAGGCACATGTTGGCTGGCAATGGCATCATGCTGGGAAGCTGCTGGATGTGGTCTCAGTTATGGATTTAAAAGGTCAGAAAAAGCATTCAGGCTTTCTGTTTTGTAGCTTCCTTGATCTGGTGTGGGGCCACAGGGACTCCTTCAGGTCTCCCTTTATCCTGCACACCTTTTGTGCCAAATGTCTAGCCCTGTAGCTGGATGGGAAGGGGTCCTGTATGCACTGGGTTTTGGCTCCACTCCCAGCCTCCATGTGTCCTCTCAGAGGCAGCCAGCCTGCTCACAGAGCTTCTGGCTCCAGGGGCTCAGCTTGGCTTGGTGGTGCCTGGGCCCAGTTTGCAGTAAAACTGCCCATCTCCTGGTGGCCTGACTGCCAGTTGTGCAGAGAGCACTGGCTATGGGTGTCCTTGTCTCCTGTCCCCAGCCTGTTTCCCTGGTGCTGTCTGCGGCCCCTTCCTTGTCAAGACAGCCTCTGCTCCTTCTCTTACTCTGTTTGCTTTATAAGATCCTCTTCACAGCTTGCTGCTTCTTAAGTCTCCTCTTCAGAAGTCTTCACGTGCTGCTCTTGGCATCCCCGGCCTTCCTGTGATGGTGCCTGTGGTTGCGTTGCAGGTGGACAACGCGCAGGCATTTGTTTGGCTGTCGCAGCTCCGGCACAGATGGTCAGACGAGGAGCGTCACTGCTTTGCCAACATCTGTGACGCCCAGTTCCTCTACTCCTATGAATACCTTGGCAATACCCCTCGGCTTGTGATCACTCCGCTGACTGACAGGTAGGTCCCCAGGCACAGCTGGGCTTCGCCATGCAGTCAGACACAGTTGCCAAACATGGATGGGTTTAGGTTTGACACCCACGTCCCTTTTGTTCTTTCTCCATGTCCCAGTAATCTGGTGGCAGAGCTTTAACTCTCACCTGATTTGTGATTTGATGGTAGTACCTGCTAGGGTATCTGTGCCTCAGTTACTGGGGTGGGATTATCTCACAGATTAAGATGCTCACCTGTGGGTGTTTGCCTTTGCATGGGATGTCCATGCTATTTAGTTGGTGGTTCTAGAAAACTTTTTTTCCTATCTTGAAGTAGACACCTACTGCTTGGTTCAGTTGTCACAATGGGGGCACCTAGAGTGATTTGAGATGCTCTGCAATGTTCCAGCTGCCTTCCAGCTGTCAATCCAGAAACACTCAAGTCTTCTGTGGACCCTGGGTCACATCTTCCCACCCTGTGACATCTTGGTGGCCAGGAGCACCTCAGGTGGCTAAGGCTAACTGTATTAGCCAGCTGAGCCAAGACCCTGTGTATTATCAGGTTTTGACCGTATTGACTGCAACTCTGTGGATTATACAGGGAGTACAGGCACTGTGTGTGTGGGCACCTTCCTGGTGTCTGCCATCAGCATGACAGAGGAGCTTTGGGGCTTGCTGCAGCATTGTGTGGGACCATTACTAGGCCGTCTGAGCAGATTTCTGCAAGTCATAGGGAATGGGATGCTCTGGGCTGGATAGCACTGGTCAGCAAGAGGAAGAGCTTTCAGAAAAACCAACCTTTTCCCATGCTGTGTGGGATATGCCCAATATCAATGATCATTATGGGGTTTCAAAGAAAGCTCAAGTCTGGACATGAAGACCCATCAGCAGACTGTGGTGGCAGACAATGAGTATCTCTTAGAGAAAACAGAACCAGGCAGAGGTGGTACAGGAGGAGCTTTAGCTTGCACGTGCACTCTGCTCATGTATTGCTTTGCAGAACAAATGATCTCCTGGGTGCACTGCCTCAGTCCCATTGCTCTGCACCCCAACAGTGACCTGTAGGACCAAGTCTCAGTCTTGTTCTTTTCTCCCTTCACCTTTTGCTGTGAAAGATGTTACATCACCCTGACGCAGTCACTGCACCTGACCATGAGCGGAGCACCTGCAGGCCCTGCAGGCACTGGCAAGACAGAGACTACTAAAGATTTGGGGCGAGCCCTAGGCATCATGGTGTACGTGTTTAACTGCTCCGAGCAGATGGACTACAAGGTACTGCTCCCCCCTTTGCCACAGTGCTGTTACATTGGACTGGGGATGTTTGGGGCCTGATGAAACCAAAGGACTGAGAGTAATCCAGCTGAGATCACTCTGGTCCACCACCTCTTCTCAGATCTCTGCTATGTTCTTTTCTGTTGAACTCCTTCTTCTTTTCCCGTTTCTTTTCTAAGACTTGCATGCAATTCTTTGGGAGGCAGAACCCTGAACTGTGGTCTCTGCCTGATTACACCTTTCGCTTCCCTTTTGGAGTTAGATTTTCATCTGAAATGCTTCAAAAATTTTCGCCTGTTCAGTTGAGACTGAGGCTGTGCTACTACCTTGGCCCTGGTCATTTCTCCCCATCATGTTTCTGGCATCAGAAGGAACCTGGCCTGGCTTTTTCAGGATCCTTTGCCAGAATAAAGGCAAAACCTGCTGAAACTTCAGTCACTGCAGAATGTTGGATCATCAGGTTGAGTTTTGTTCTCTGCTGGTCTGGCATGGTACAGTGATTTTGGTAGCCTCAGATCATATTTTATTCAGCTTATGGGCTCTCCCAGGAAGTAGGGCCATAAGTAATTCAGCACAGGTGACCTTTAAATGAAACTAGTGCACAGATATATCGAGAAAGTGCAATTAGCAAATCAAGCGGCAAACTGTGCAGAGCTATAAATATTATAATTGAGTTGTGCCTGCTGTTCCCATGCACTTTTCTGAATACTCACAATAGACTGTAAATTGCTATAAATAAACAGGCTGGGAAATAAAATCTTTATTTATTTATTTATTTTCTTCTGGAGTTGCTTCCATTTGTAATTTCATTCTTGTAAGTTTGTATTTTTTTATTTTTATTTTCCAGTCTTGTGGGAATATTTATAAAGGCCTTTCCCAGACAGGAGCCTGGGGCTGCTTTGATGAGTTTAACAGGATCTCAGTTGAAGTCCTTTCTGTGGTGGCTGTACAGGTGAGTGGAGAAACGCTCATAAAAACAAACAAACAAACAAACAAAAACCACAAACAAGACAGAGCCATGTTGTATTCTTCACAGTGAGAGTAAATATGGAAAGTGCATTTTGCTGGTTTCACAGTTCGGTGTGTAGGCAGGTGAGGGATTATATCCCAAGATTAATCACATGAATATTACAGCACTGACAAAATGTAGCAGTAATATGCTGAAAACATTTTTGTTGCTTCTTCTCCTTCCTACAATTATAGCATTTGTGTTGAGACAATTCTTTATAGCACCTTTTTCCAGATCAGTATGCACTGTGGCTCTGTACATAGTTTTCCTGAGGAAGACACTTGTATCATTAACGTGCTGTGAGATAATTGTAGCACATCATTTCAGGGGGGAGAACTGTGTTATGGCTATTCAATCTGCCATGCAGGGAATAATTTTCATGGAGGAGAGGGGGACGTTTGGGACTAATCCATGATCTGCTGGACTTCCTGGGGGTTACTTATGGCCTTCAGTCAGGCACAACTTGTGAATCATATGTGACAAATAGGAGTATATCCAAGATAACAAAATTCATGCTTACCTGTCACCAAGACTCTGCAGTCTGTTCTCCTTCTTTGTTTTCATGTGGATGTAGGTTTCATTTCAGTATCTGTCATGAGAGCATGATGCAATGTGTACAGAGGGCATTCCCAGCTGAGTGCCACAGTTCTTAGAAGGAAAGCCTGCAGCCCCATGGGTGCATCTTGGTGCATGCCCATGCTGATGTGGGACAGGTGATACTCAGGAATTGGAACCCCCGGCAGATCTGCAGCCTTGCTTGATGTGCTTGCTTCAGATACACTGAGACCATGGAGTTAAAATTCAGAGAGGGCTACTTGATCTGTACGTGGTTATACAGAGGAGTTTTCCCTAAAGGATGGTTTCTTGTCTCCTTCTTAGTTTAACTTGTTAAGTTCATTTAATTGTTGAGTCCTATATAAAGCAGCCCTGAGAGAGGGACCGAAAAGGAGACTGTCCTCCCCATCATGCTGGGGAGATCTGTTCTCTCGGGCTTATATGTATTCTGGCACTTTGCGTCATCCTCCTCCTCCCCTTACTGGCCAATGAGGAAATCTGGAATTATTTTACATCGAGGGAAGGATGGTATGAGGAGAGGATTTCTGCATGCTGCTCATTTGTACCCGGTGAGTGGTGAAGGAGCATCGAGGGGAAGCACTGCAGGTGTGAATCCTCTCTGGCAGGGGCTGAAATCTGGGACAGCCTGGCAAAAAAAACACTGGGCATCAGGGTGAGAGCAGGCCCTGCTGCTTCTCCTGGCACTTACTTCAAAGGTGAGAGCTGTGTCTGGATGTTGTCCAGATCCTATATCACACTGATGTCCTCTAAAAACACCAGGGAGGGGTGTGTGTGCAGAAAGGCTGTCTGGATAACCTGTAGCTTCCAAACTCCAAACAAGAGTTTGGGTGGAGAGAGGGTGCTTGGTTGCACTGTCCAGAATGAGACAGTTCTGACATTGGCAGCACTGAAAATTTTGAACCTCAGGGAACTTCATTGTGAAAAACTGGGATAATGAAAGATTTAAGTTCTGGACCCAAGTGTCAGTTGAGTGCAGGGTTTTAGGATCCCAGTGTTTGACTGAGGTGCAGAATTCTTCCTAGACCCCCTTTTGGACTCAATTTTTCAGAAAAAAGATCTAGAACCCAGAAGTTTCTATACTCTTGTAGCAAGAAACATTCTGAACCCCTCTATGGACTCTTCACTATTTTCATCTTCCTCTCAGTCTTGATTAGTACCTTATGTGACATCCTAAAGAAGCTCCAGGCGGGTACAGGAGTTTGTGTGTCTTTCCCTCAATTTCTCTTCCATCAGATTCTAGTTTAAAGTTGTCATTGAAAGAAAGTCTTTGAGGATCTTAAAATAAAAGGGGAAGCTGAACAAAAGAAGCCCAGCTATGACTCAACTGCTAATGATTCTCTAGCTCCTGGCTGGAGCACCGCATCTGAAGAAAGCAGCACGGCTGTCATTCCATCATCGTGTCTCCTGGCTGCTATTAGGAGTGTAACCATGGCGATGTTTAATTGGCTGTCTTAGTCATGCAGCTAATGTCGATATGGTTCCTTACAGAAAAAAAAAATCGATTAATTGCTTAACTTTAAGATAGCAAACATTAGTAAGGTTAGAGTGGTGAAAATAGATTTCTCCCTTGCTAAAGTTCTATTTGCCAAAAGATGATCTAGCTTTAATAAACTCAATCTCTTTGGAAGGTGAGGAATGAGAACAAAACTGCAATCAGGCAAATGAAAAAGATTATAATATTAGTGGGCGAAGGTAGCAGGGGAAGCCTTCTGCCTTGTGGTTTTGGTTTAAATTAAGCATCTGATGTCTCAAAATCTTAACAAGTGATATAAAGCTTGCTTGGTATAAAGAGGCCAGGTTTATTGGGAAATGCTACTCCTTTTCTGGGCCTAGCATTTTAGTCAAGGGGCAGGACAGGCACAGGAGGGTTTTGGGATGCCCTGAAGACACCTGAGTGTGGGGCAGAGGAATAGGGTGAAGTGAGTTGAGGAGCCCGTGTTGTGTCAGACTCGTGGGACTGTGCTGGGGTGTTGGCTGTGTTGTGGGGGTGTGGGCAGCCCCATTTTTTTCTTGGTGTCTGGTCTCCTGCTAGGCAAGGAAGTTGAAAGATGTGACTTGGCTGTTAGTGGGGTTTTTGCTATGAGATGTGCTGAGAAGTCTCCCGTGGCTGATGTCAAAAGCCTGGGTGAGGTGCAGGTGGCTTTGGGGGCATTTCATACTCCTGGGCTGCTCACGTGGACCCACATCCCCCAGTGCCTTTTGGAACAATGGTACAGATTCTTGCAGCTCCTTTGCACTTTGCCCAGACTCTTCAGTTCTCTCTGCTTTGACTGTGGTGGGAGATTGATACTGGCACACAGATGTACTCCAGTATATAAAGTTTTATAGAGTTGGTTAAAAAAACAAAAGAGGGGTGGGGGTGAAGGATGGGGGGAACAGTGATAAGCCCTGTCTGTTATGGGGCGAAGTGTCAGGAAAGCAGTACTGTCTTCTGATGTGTCTTCCGATGTGTTTTTTCATACCTGAAAATCAATACTAAAATTTTGCCTTGGTTCCTAGGTAAAGAGTGTGCAGGATGCAATAAGGGAGAAGAAGAAATCCTTCAATTTTCTTGGAGAAGACATTAACTTAGTACCTTCAGTAGGTATTTTCATCACCATGAACCCTGGTTATGCAGGGCGAACTGAGCTACCTGAGAATTTAAAAGCTCTATTTAGGTGAGTCTGGGTTTCATGACTAGCATAAGACTGGCAAAAATTGTTTTTTTGGGATGAAGAATCATAGAATGGTTTGGGATGGAAGGGACCTTAAAGATCATCTAATTTCAACTCCCTGCCATGGGCAGGGACCCCTTCCACTAGATGAGGTTGTTCCAAGCCCCATTCAGCCTGGCCTTGAACACCTCCAGAGATGGGGCATCCATAGCTTCTCTGGGCTACCTGTTCCAGTGCCTCAGAGTAAAAAGTTTCTTCCTTACATCTAATCTAAACCTGCCCTCTTTTAGTTTAAAGACATTACACCTTGTCCTATCACACTTCCTGACAAGAAGTCCCTCTCCGTCTTTCCTGTAGGCACCCTTTAGGTACTGGAAGGCCACTATAAAGTCTCCCAGGATTCTTTTCTTCTCATAAAGAGAAGACTTTTCTCAGGCTAAATAACCTGAATTCCCTCAGCCTGTCTTCATAGGAGAGGTACTCCAGCCCCGTGATCATCTTTGTGGGCCTCCTCTGACTTGTTCTAATACTTCCATGTCCTTTAATACTGGGAGCCCCAGAGCTGAATGCAGGGCTCCAGGTGGGGTATGATGAGAGCAGAGCAGAGGGGGACAATTCCTTCCTTTGCCATTCTGGCAGTGCTCCTTTTGATGCAGCCCAGGGTGCAGTTGGCTTTCTGGGCTGCATGAGCACATTGCTGGCTCATGTAGAGCTTCTCGTCCACCAACACCCCCAGGTCCTTCTCTACCCAGCCTGGATTTGTGCTTGGGATTGCCCTGACCCAGATCCAGGACCTTGGCCTTGGCCTTGCTGAACCTCATGAGGTCCGCACAGGTCCACCTCCCAGCCTGCCCAGGCCCCTCAGGATGGCAGCCCTCCCCTCCAGCACGTCGACTGCACCATGCAGCTCGTTGGCTCGCAGCAGACTTGCTGAGGGTGTGCTCAGTTCCCCTGTCCATGTCCCTGACAAAGATATTAAACAGTGCCGGTCCCCGTGCTGACCCCTGAGGAACACCACTTGTTACTGATCTCCACCTGCACATTGAGCTGTTGACTGCAACTCTCTGAGTAAGACCATCCAGCCAATTCCTTACCCACCAAGTGCTCCATCTGTCACATCCATGTCTCTCCAATTTAGAGACAGGTGTATCATAGGGGACAGTGTCAAATGCTTTGCACAAGTCCAGGAAGATGATGTCAGTTGCTCTTTTCCTGTCCACCAATACTGTAGGCTTGAGTTTGTTTTTGTGGGGAAATGCATTGGGGATTCACAGATTTCTACCTTGCACAAGAAGCCAGGGTCTGTGAATACAGAGACAGGGAAAGTGAGCTGTGTCCCTTGCAATGGTAAAGTCCGTGCATGACCTGGTTTACAGGAGTAGTCCTGGAAGATAATGCTGTACATTCACTGCCCTCTTATGTCTGCAAACCAGCTCCTCATTTGCAGCAAACAAAGGCTGTTGTTGCTTTTTCTCTCATTTTTTGGTACCTGAATATGATGAAAGCACAGCCTTGGTCCTTCAGCTGGACAGGGCATGATCATTTGTGTGCTTCCCTTGCACTTAACTGTGGAACAACATTCCCAGATGGCCACATCCTCTGTGTGCTTTGCTCTGGGATTCATTATCCCACTTGCTTCGTTACCACACGTCTCTCCATGAGCTTTCACAGCCATTTCCCCAGCAGCAAATTTCTTGGACATGTGGTTGGTGGGCCTGCACAGGGCTCTCACTCCCATTTCCTTTCCCATCCAGCTCCCACACTAGCACTACTTGTACTGGGAGAGACCCATCCTGTTTTAGGAGCAGTGCTAAGACTTTGCATAAGGTGGGGGAGAGGCCCCAGTCTGTGTTAGTCTGTAAATTCCTTGGCCAGGCCACCGTTTTTGTCCTTTCCCAGGTATCACCCATATAATTCACTGTTGCTGATTCAGGCAGTGCTGCCAGCATTTGGTATTCTCTCCAGCAGGATAAGACTGTTGCCTGGAAAGGCAATCTTGATTCATTTTAATAGAGAGGCTTCAACAATAGTATTTTCTTCTGAGTACTGTGTTTTTCCTTCATCAGTGCTTGCACAGGTGTTTTCACGTGAACTTAAAGGCAAGCTCATGTTTCAGCTCAGAACAGAGCTCAGAGAAACCCAGCAAGAGCTGGACAGGCAGCTCCTGTGCCATAGGGATTGGCATAAGCAGCAATATAGAATTAGAGAATCATTGGGTGGTTTGGGTTGGAAGGGACATTAATGTCATCTAGTTCCAATCCCCCTGCTGTGGGCAGGGACACCCTGTAGTGTAGGCTTTATATTTTGTATGTATCCTCTGAATTCAAGCCCACACGAGTCCTCACTAATATTGGCAGCTGATTGTTCCTGTTCCTTAGAAGACCTGCAGTCAAGAAATACTTGTTCTGCACTGTTTTCTCTCCTGTCTCTAGGCCATGCGCGATGGTTGTGCCAGACTTTGAGCTGATCTGTGAAATTATGTTGGTGGCTGAGGGATTCATTGAGGCCCGAGCATTAGCCAGGAAGTTCATTACTCTGTACCAGCTCTGCAAAGAGCTCCTGTCCAAGCAGGTGAGCCCACTTCCGTGTCTGGACAGTACAATGAAGCATCTTGATCTTCAAAGTCACCAGGAACAAAGTGCTTTGCCATTTCAGCTCTGTGGCTCAAGCTTCCCAGCTTTTCTTTAATGGCTGTGGTTGTGCTGGCAGCTGGGAGAAGGTTTGTGATCAAATTGTTTTACTAGGGGATCTGCAGGGACGTAAGTACTTGACCAGCTGTATTACAGTGAGAGATTTTTCTTGGGGTTCAAATGATACCATGTTTGGGGTAGTGTTCATTGACCCTTTGCTTTCCAGTCTGTTAGTTCCTATTGATTCTCCTTCCTGCAATGGTTTTATGATGTCTGTCCCTCTCTGAGTTCAGCCTCATGGTTCCCTGTCTTGTCAGATGTTGACCAAGTAGGGTTGCATTCAGTGCAAAGCTCTGGTTGTTCTTTGTCATCATTTGTATAAATCGAAGCTGGGTCCAGAGAAGAACTGAATTGGGACTCCAGGTGGAAAACTTGACCATGGCTGTGCCAGCATGAGGCCTGGGGAAGTGCCTGGTCACAGAAACCTTGTGCTCTGTCTCAGGGCTTGGTGGAAGCTGTGGTCTGTCACTCGGAACAGTCAGGTGTTGCGTTGTGCTCTGAAGGGTGCTAACAAAGCAGGAATATACAGAGATGCTTGTTGGCTTGAGATCTCTAATGCCTCTTCGTGGTCCTTTTTCAGCAATGCCCTCACTGGCCCTGCTCAGTGGGCTGCATCTGGAGCCTGATGTGACCAATGTGGTTGTCTTGTGGAGAAACCTGGGTATCTGGGACCTCATAATTCACTAACAAGCCTTTCACCTGGGTAGCTTGTGCAAATCCAGCTTGGGCTATCATGGGTCTGGCTGGCCATGCTTTAGCTGTGTTGTCATTTAGGTGAAACAAATTGCTTAGCTCTTGCTTAGTGTGTGTCCTACTGCTGTTTTTACTGCTAGCTCTGAGCCCACATAGTGGTAGGAACAGCTGAGCTGTCTGACTCTTTAATACTGCCCCTGACAGGAATCTCAGCTACTGAAATGGAAATCAGGTTACTCAGGCTGGAGGAGATCTCTGGCTGCAATGCAAATAACAGATTTGGATGTATTTCCCTTGCCAGCTTGTCTGGCCATTTGGAGCTGCTGGGTCTTCCCCCTGCACAGTGATTGCTGTCTAAGCATAAATTCATCCCTCCTTTTTCTCCTGTGTAGGATCACTATGACTGGGGCTTGCGGGCTATCAAGTCAGTGCTAGTTGTTGCTGGCTCCCTCAAGCGAGATGACCCAGAGCGACCTGAAGATCAAGTTCTGATGCGCTCTCTTCGTGACTTCAACATCCCCAAGATTGTGACTGATGATGTACCGGTGTTTATGGGGCTGATTGGGGATCTTTTCCCCGCGTTGGATGTGCCTCGGAAACGTGACCTGAATTTTGAGTCTTTTGTGAGGCAGGCTGTGTTGGACCTCCGACTGCAGGCTGAGGACAACTTTGTGCTCAAAGTAAGACCAAGCGATTTTCTGCCATACCTACATCTCCATCAGGTCATATGGGTTTTCTCAATCATCTTTGCTTCTACAGAGAGAGCTCTGTGCAATATTCTCCTTGCTGACTGACCTTGATGGAGGACGCAGTGTACTATGATGGTTTTGATGTAGTCATGCCTGCCAAAAGACAGCACTGACTCACTCCCTGAGTTTACAAAGAGGCTAACCCTTGTAGCTTCATGACAGCATGGCCTCTGGAGAGCAGAGCCTTGTCAGCTAATGGCTGACAGATGAAAATACTGGTGGAGGTTTGACTGCAGGCTGAAGTTTTCACCCATTGTGATTAGAGTGGCTATACCAAACTCAAGGCAAAATTGATTTGTGCATCTTGGTCACACCGCTCTAAACTAAAACTCCGATGGGATCTGCTTTGTAGAGGTGATCTGTAATACGGCATATTTGTATGAAATTTGGCCATGTTTTTCTCAGGTGGTGCAGCTGGAGGAGCTGCTGACAGTCCGGCACTCTGTCTTTGTGGTGGGTAAAGCAGGCACAGGCAAGTCCCAGGTGATGAGATCTCTGCACAGGACTTACCAGATAATGAAGCGACGGCCTGTCTGGACAGACCTCAACCCTAAAGCAGTCACCAACGATGAGCTTTTTGGGATCATTAACCCAGCAACAAGAGAATGGAAAGATGGTGAGTGTATTTTCATCCCTGAATCTGTAGGAAAAGAAGGAATTATTACTATTTTTTTAAAATGAACTGTTTGAGCAGCAGCCAGATGACTGGTTCTTTGTGTACAGGTCTCAAAGCCTGCTTCTCTGCTGCTCACACCCACATGAGAGTTTGTGGTTGAAAGGATTTATAGGATGTTTTAGCTATTTGATCTTCAAATGGGAAGTGTAGCATAAACCTGCTTTATCCTATTGCCCTAAGGATAAATGTCATGTCCGTTAAGACCAAGAGTTACTATCTCCTAAATGGGGCAGACAGTCTTTTGGAGTGGGCTGGACTAGCGACAGAAGAGAGGTAGGTGCTGGGTTCCCCCCTGCCCTGGGGTGTACACTGGGGTCCCCCAGCATGTGCCATCACTGTCACTGGTAGCAAACACAACAAGCCCTTAAAGTGACGCTTTTCCACCACAGTATTTTCCACCAAATATTGCTTTCCAATCTCTGCAGTACATCATCATTTGCCAATCTGTTGATCCTGATCACTCCTGAGGAAAACAAGTTGCACATTTAAAACTTCCTGAAAGGTCACGGAGATCTGGAGTGAAACTTTTGGCTCTGTCTAATATGGAAAGGCAGCTTTGATTTACGTTTGTAGCAGGTTTCAGAGGTGTGGGGGAGGTGAGGGAAGACGTTGCCGTAAATCATCCTCGGACAGAATCTCACCAGGAGATGAACTGCCACCCACCTCTCCTGGCCTCCACTGCAGACCTGACCTGACCCTCCTGATTTGTTCTAGTGTCAGAGTTAATTTCATTTTAATTGTAATTAGGGACCGTAAATCAGAAATGACAGAGGGGAGTGCGGGGGACAGCCTGAACTATGCAGAGTGGCTGCAGCAGCAGATTGAGGACTGCGGTACTGAACAGCAGGAGGGACCTTTTAAAGGCGGGTTTCCAGTCTTTTCTAGCCTGCAACAGTGTAGATGGCTCTGTTCTGAGGTTTCAAGGCAAATATCTTTGTGTTAACTAGTCCTTAAAGTTTTGTTTCTTTTTGTCAAATAGCAGCAAGGAGATTTTTCCCACAGTCCAACAAGAGATGATGCTGTCATCCCATCACTCCATTCATTAATGGGAGATGAAAAAGTTGTACGTCTAAGCTGGTAAAAGGTCCCACAAGGGAATCCTAAAAGTGTTCTTTGTAGAACCAAAGTCCTCTTTTAAGCCCCAAGATAGCTTTGTGGTGTGGATGCACAAGGTTAGAAGAGAGGCACTTTTCTCTCTGCTGCTGTTGTGGTGCATGTGAGGGGAGCATTGATGCTCTGAGACAGTAGATGTTTCTGATACTAATGATCTTGGAGCAGATTCAGAGGCAGTTTCCAAGGCACATGCTCAACATGTGAGGAGTTGAGTGGAGGCAGACACAGTGAAATGTTGTGGTGTTTTTTGTTTTTTTTTGGACTTGATCTCAGAATCAGATACCTGTTTTGGGTGAGCTGTTCTGCATTTGCTCTATGCAAGCTTTATCTTTGGTCATATAATGCCACTAGCCATTCCTGGTCTGGATCACAAAGTAATAGCTTGCCCTGGAGAAAAGAAGTCGGCTTGTTACAATTCACTAAGAGAGAGGTGCTTTTTTTTCTTTCTTTTCTTTCTTCTTTTTTTTTTTTTGTTTGCCTGATTGTTTTATCATTAAGACCAGCGTCTCCCCAGGTATTTTCACGTGTAGAGGACAGCAATAATTTTGTGGAGTTTTTATTTTCTCTGCAGTACTGCTGTTCTATTCCCAGCATCCTTGCTATTCTTAACATTCATTATTTACTGCCCTTGAGACACTGTATGCTCTCTGTCTCCTTGATTTTACTGACATTTTGTTCTGTCATTCAATGTCATTCTATGCTTGTTCTCCCCTCAATCTCACTAAGGCCATGCCCCGGCATTTAATGCATCTTGATTTCCCTGAAATACTTTGAGCCACAAAAAAACACTTAGAAGAAATTCCAAGGCATATTCAGATGGCTTTCCCCGTGTTGTGTAATTTGTACCTTCTTCTGCTTCTGAGTATCTACTCTTCACTTTTCATACCCCTTATTCTTGGCAGGAATGAAGCTCACGTATAGGCCTTCAGTCATTTTCATAATGATTTCTTCAAAGCAAACTAGACCCATATCATGATATAGAAATACTTCTTACTTAAAACATGTACAAGTGTGTAGAGTTTTGAATGCTTAAGAGGAACGCATTTATTATGATAGTTTTTAGTAGGATGCTAGAGAAAAATGTTAGAGCAGGTGGCAAATTTGTTCATCATGATATTCTTGTCATCTTCCCAGGACTGTTTTCATCAATCATGCGAGAGCTGGCCAACATCACACATGATGGTCCCAAGTGGATGGTACTAGATGGGGATATTGATCCGATGTGGATTGAGTCTCTTAATACAGTGATGGATGATAATAAGGTAATTAGTATAAGTTAAAGAAGTGGACATTCCTTGACTGCATGGTGTGGTTCAGCCTAGGAAAAATCACAGAATCACAAAACTGTAGGGGTTGAAATGGACCTCGAAAGATCATCGGGTCCAACTCCCCTGCTAAAGCAGGTTCCTCAGAGCAGGCTGCCCAGGTAGGCATCCAGACAGGCCTTGAATATCTCCAGAGAAGGAGACTCCACAACCTCCCTAGGCAGCCTGTTGCAATGCCAATGCCAAAATGCCTATGCCAAAATAACACCTCCTAGAATAATGCAATTATGGTGATGTTTCTTCAGATATACAAAGAAATATTGCATAAATAAAATGGTGCATGAGGAAAATAGCCCAAAGCATGCTTTCGTGGGAATTTCCCTTTCCTGGAGAACTGGTATCCTGAGTAACCACAGATGTCCTGGTCATAACTTCAGGCCCTTTAAATGGTGAATAGGGTCATAATTCTGCACCTTTTCTCCCACCCTAAGGGAGCCCTGCTGTTCATTCTGGTCTGTGGAAGAGAGAGGGATCATTCTACTACCTGTTAGAAATTAGTTGCTTTGCTTGGAGGAGCTGAGCTGACAGCAACCAAACCTTAGTGCAAAGTACTGAGCACTTTTCATTCCTCTTCCCATGGGATGCATTAATCTCAGGATTAAGCTGCCAGTTTGTCTGCCATGTGCAGGTGCTGACCCTGGCAAGCAATGAGAGGATCCCACTGAACCCGACGATGCGGCTGGTCTTTGAGATCAGCCACCTGCGCACAGCCACGCCAGCAACCGTGTCCAGAGCAGGTGAGTCCTGGGCTGAGCTTCAGTCAGGGATGCTGCATAAAGAAAGCAGGGTCTGTTGCCATTAAGCAGTCTTTTGTTGGGCAACCTGGTCCCTGTTGAAAGTTCCCAACCTGGGATCATGCCTGCCTTTGGTGGGCAGAGCATGTCCCGGAAGCACATGGACAAACTGAGGACCCTGTCCTCATACATATGTGGAGCTGTGATCATCTTGGAGATTTACTCTGAGCTCTCTGACTGTTGTTGAGGACAGCTTCAGCAGTGCTGAGAGAGTGCTCCTGTTGTGCAGGGCCCTGTGTGGACAGGGTGGGATGTAGCTGGTTGTGTGAAAGTTGCTGAGCAATTCTGCTGAAGGAAAGGAATGGTCTCTGATGTGTCCTCATGTTTTTTTTCTTTTACCCTGGGCCTAAAGGGATCTTGTACATAAACCCAGGAGATCTGGGCTGGAATCCTCCAGTGAGCAGCTGGATTGACAGGCGAGAGATACAGTCAGAAAGAGCCAACCTGACCATTTTGTTTGATAAGTACCTCCCGCCTTGTCTGGACACCCTTAGAACAAGGTAACATCTGCAGAGTGATTGTATCTCCACCAGCAAAAGCAGGGGGACACCTGTTGCCTTCCAGACCAGTTGTGCTGTGCTGGGGCTGAGGGGCACGTGGCATGGGTGGCAGGGTTTCCTCATGGCCCCTTAGAGCCTTGAGCATCACTGGCTTAACTGAAGAGAAACTGCAAAGTGAGGTCTGGGTGCCAACACTCCTGTCCTTCCTTTGTTGACTGGGCCTGGTTTTCATCTGATTTTGGTTGGTCCTATACTTCTTGTCAGTGCTGCATCTCTTGGAAAGTAGATCCAGGAGATGCTAAAGAGAAGTTGTCTTGGTCTCCTGATGTGTCAGGCTGGACTTAAGTCCACTCCACAAATCACTTTTCAGTAGAAATTTTAGACCATTGCTGAAGTAAAGTTTTCAGCCTGCTGTTTGGAAGGTTGGAAGGTGAGAGAGAGCAGATCTCCTTTTTCCTTCTTCCCACTTTTTTTTTCCCCATCCTTCAGTGGTAATAAAGAAACGGGTGTTTGTGAGAGAGGATAGGATTGCTCTTGAAGCAGTTACCTCTTGAGTTTCTTTTCCTGATGCATTTGAAAAAAAGGAAGTCAGTTATTTGCAGACATCCAGCCTGCTGGACACCAATCCAATGCATATGAAGAATTTGGAATTTTGGAAAGGCCCTGATGCTCCTTGGCTTAAGTTAGCTTCAAGGGGATGCCACCAGAGAATGCAGTCCTTGGTTATTGTGAGAGACAGCTCTCTTAATCATAATGTGATGAGGACTGGCCAAAGTAGAGTCCCAACAAACCTGAGTAAGGAAGCTTCTCCCATACTCTGCTTCCCAAACTTCCACCTTCATTAAAAACAAACAAACAAACAAACAACAGCAACAACAAAAAGGCACCACCATCAAAAATAAAGAAAAAATAAGCATACAGTTGAACGTGGGTGCTATCAACCACAATGAGGATGTTTCAGAAGGGTCTGATGTAGTGAAAATAGTGGCCTTGGAAATAGGAATTGGGCACCTTAATAGGGAACTGCTCCCTGTGAGACCAAGCTGGTTGCAGCTGTTGGCAGCAAGTCCACTGGACATTTCCCACTGTGTTGCTTAACATTGTGTCAGACCATGAAATCCATAGGATTAGCTGCAGACAGCCCTGAGCCGAGTATTTTGGTACCTTACTTAATTCAGAAATTGTAGAACTAACCTTTCAAATAGCTATAATTACTTTATGGAAGACTTCAGTGCTGCTGCAATATTAGTTTGGAATTCTGTAAGTGTAGCTTAAATGAATGTAAAATGGCAAGATGAAAGGGTTTATTTTATTACTCCTCTGTTTGACCGCTTTTGAACTTGTTGGGTTCACAGGAAATCATTGCCTTTAGCAAGTCTTCCATTTTACTTCTTTCAAGAGGATCAAAGTTTTAAAATGCTTGAAACTTCTGATTACTGTTATTACTTGTATATGTGCCAGTGCCAGCAGGTCCAAGGAAGAGAATGGGTGTTCTCTTTATTTCTGTACCCCTGAATAAGACACACACTGAAGAAAAGTAAAATGCTGATATTCCAAAAAAGATTTTCTAGGCTTGTCTTCTTGTGTTGTAAGTGACTGTGTATCTGTACCCAATTACATTTCCTGTGCTTTCAATTTCCTTCATCTAGGTTTAAGAAGATTATTCCCATTCCTGAGCAGAGCATGGTTCAGATGTTGTGCTACCTCCTTGAATGCCTTCTGACGGAGGAGAACACACCTCCTGACTGTCCCAAGGAGCTGTATGAACTTTACTTTGTCTTTGCTGCTGTCTGGGCCTTTGGTGGATCAATGTTTCAAGACCAGGTAAGAACGAAGCTGCTGCTTCAGCAATCTTCTAAACAGGCTTCGGCTTCTTCTTTTTTTTTTTTTTTCTTTCTTTCTTTTTAGTACTTTCCAAAATGTGCTTTATCAGTAATGCCAGTTTCTTGCAGGTAGATGATAATGAACTAGAAACCTGAATGCAACAATTCAGTTTGCAAAAGACCTCATTATCTGAGGTGTAGCACCAGAGCAGAAAGGCTGAGGGGTCAAGCGATAAAGGCAGGGGGTTGTTTGCTTATTGAGACATGTTTCACTGGGGAGAAACATGAAGTTAATTTATAGAGGCATGTGGATATGTATAACGTGATCAAATTAAGGCTGATTTATCAGATGAATATATCAGTGGGGCAGTCTTGATCATCAGATTGTGCAGATAGGCATTACATTATGCAACACAAACCAGATGGTGCTTTGCCACCACTGGCTTTTATTAAAAATAGGTTTACATCAGGAATCAGTTGTCCTCAATTTGTGATAAAAGCGTGTAAGAAAGAGATGTGGTCAATGGGGCAGGATGGGGATTACAGGTGTCCATTTAAGTGGAAGTAGACAGTAGACAGTTGAGGTACTCTTTGCTTGGAGCATCTTTTTGCTTGGAGAGCCTGTGGGGCTGTTAGAGAAGCTCAAAAGTTTGGTGCCCTTTGGGTACTGAAGTCTTCGATCTGGCCAGAAGTGTTATATGGCTGTTGAGCATCTGTGCAAATCATACACGAAATGTGAAAAAGGGTTCCTCTTTAGAGGTTGTAAGTCTCTCAGGGTCTGGCAAAGGCTCTTCTGACCTTTGTCAGGACCTCTTGTCTCCCTTGTCTCACTTTAATGCAGAAAAGTAGCTGCACAGCCAGTTCTCCTGCTGTCGGGGAGGTTGGGGTTGATGTTTGCAGGCACTTGCCATGAGCTCCCTCAGGGCAGCCGGCTGTTTGGTGTGTTCTGGTGTGAGCTGCTGGGCTCAGACAAGCTACTGAGGGACCGATGTCCACACCCAGGATTACAGTGCTTGAGGACACAACCTAGAGACCAAGATCTTCCTGGTGCAGGAGGGTTAATCAGGCCCTGTATCACCAGTCTTTAACATTCAAAATACACTGGTGTCTGAGAGGTGGAGTAAGACAGGGTACTGCTCTCCATGCCGCTTCCCGCAGTGCATCTATCCTATGGATTAATCACAGCTGTCAGCTTCCAAATCCATCAGCTTGCTTTAGACGGGGTGGGTGTGATCCCTTCAATGATGGTGTTATTATAAGACTGAGTTTTCTCAAGGTCATCATTTAATACTGCACATTTTCAGCCCCTCGTCAGACACTGTCGCTCAAAAAACGGGACAAGCACAGACATTTCCTGCTGAGCTGGAGCACAGCTGCTTTGGTGGGGGCTTTCTTATGGGAACACCATGAGATATTCTATAGACTTGCCCTGGGGAAGCAGGAAAGGATGAAGGGGGATTTATTTTCACCCTGGCTCCCTGTTCTGCCCCATTTCCCAGCTGCGTGGCTCAGCTTGGTGCAGCCTGGCTGTCTCTTGATTTCCAAGTAATTGGAAAAGCTGCTGTTTTTTACAGCTTCCCACTGTTAACAGTAATAATGGACAAGATGATGGTGGGCTGCATGTCCGAGCACCACTGTGACACTGCTGGTGTTGGGGCCACCTTTGGTTCTGTTCCATGGTGTTGTGCCTATGCTTTAATGATGGTTTTGCATCCTCTGGTGGCCTTGATGCCTCCAGGATGGCTTTGTAAACTGGAGAATTTGAGTGTCACTGGTTCAGAAGCAAGCAGGAGAAACATGAGGCACCTAAAGAAGGGTCTAAGAGCGCACATGGTACCTGAAGTCCTGGACTTTGAGTGCCAGGTTGTCAGCAAGTGGCAGAGGGATCAATGTGAGCAGTTGCAATGCCTGTGTCTAGAGTTACGTTGGGCATCTGCTTGAGCTGCTCACTGTGGGTCTGTCCAGTCCCTTCTGGGAATCTGTCTAGTGATTGCATCTCCTCATCAAAGAACACCTCATCCCTAAGTCTAAAGCATGTTATCCTGATGTGGGGGTCTGCTCAGTGCTGGGGGACTGCTATTGAGGGCTCAGAGGTCGAATTCTGATCTTCAGCAGGCCCCTGTTTTGCCTGGACTATGTGGGAGGTCCCTGGAAGGATCTGACACCAAAGCTCTTACCCCAGCTTGGGCAGAGGCCTTGCCATTTGCAGATTTTGCTCAAGTGCTCTCACAGGGTCTCTTTGTATTTTTTCCATGTGCCTCACCAGTGGCCAGGAACAGCTGCTGGACTGCTCATGTTTGCTTCATAGCAAGGAACAGATACATCCAGAAATGATAAGCAGCACAGCCTGAGCTAGACGTGGTGCCTACCTGGACCCTTTAAGTTCTCTTGATGGCTGTGGGAGCCCAGCTTTCCCAGTCCTAGTGGCGGACTTGACCCCTCCATTTCCCATGTGCCTGCTGGGAAATAATCAGCCTCAGTGTTGTCAGTGCAGAGTGATTAAAAAGAAAACAGCAAAACTTGGAAGCACTGCTTTTGCTTGCTCCAGCAGTACAACTGCTGCCTAATCATAGGAGCTTAAGGCTCCTTCAGCAAGCTGGTGGGAGTGCAGTTGTGTGGCAGATGGGTGCCATGTTCCCCACAGCCTAGCTCTTTTGCATCCCAGGATCAGTCTCTGGCATCGCTCTGTGTGGCCCAGCATGGTTTGCAGGTATTTCTGCACTGCCAGGGCCTGGTGGGCCATCAAGCAGCACGCTCTTGCAACCTTTGTGTGGGTTGCAGGAGGAACTGTGCACAGGCACATCAACCCTCCGGGAGATTTGGCTTGGAGGTTGGGCTATGCAGGGCTGCTTTTGATGCTCTGTAAATGTCAGAGCGGAGAGTGTAAGGATACAGCAGTCCGAATGAAGGGAAGTCTGATGAAAAATGATCCAATATAAAATCTGTTTATTGCTCTCCATTGAAGGTGCCCTTCGTGTTGACCTTTTGCTGCTGAAATGTCAGGATAAAGAGTCTGGAAGGCTTCCCGCTTCTCCGCGCTTGTTGGTGGGTAGCGGAGCCTCCGTGTAAAAACAGATGATAGATTTGCCATTTCAAGGCTCTGGAATTAGTGGAAATCCATATAGGGTTTTTATTAAGGAAGCAGTTTAATCTGAAGACTGTTCTGGCAAAGGAGCTAGGGCTGGAGCATCTCCACCAAGCTGCTCTGTGAGGGAAGGCAGGCGGTGCAGCTCAGTGCAGATGCAGGCAGTTTGGATGTGCAAGAGCGAGGGCACCCTTGTGAGAAGGCTTTTAGCACTGAGGCACGTCCCTCAGCTGAAGGCTGCTCTGCCACTGGTGCTGAGGAGTTAGAACAACAGGAGAATGGAGAATTAAAGTTATTCTACCTCTCCGAATAGCACGAGGCTGCAAAATCAGGGATACTAATAACCTGTTTTTAAAATCCTCTTTTTTATTGGTGGATGGTAGCTCAGGGGACTTTACAGCGACTGTTCATTTCATTTCAAACCCGTGTTTCCTGATGGAGGCTTATCAGTCTACAGGCAGTGTGTTGGCAGTCCCAGTTGGGTTTCTGTCCTGGAAAAGCACATTGCATGGCTATGGGGAGGAGAGTCCCATAGATGCCCCAGGAAGACTGTTAAAACTGACTAAATTTTGCATCCAGTATTTCATAGACATCTTTTTAACAGCAACTTTCCATTCCTTCCCCTTCCTGCTTCTCCTCAGGGCAGAATGCTGAAATACCCACTGTTTGCATGGGGATTTGCACAATATCATATAGGAGATCAGTAACAAGAGGGGGAAGCTAAGCACATTTTGCAAGTCCTGAACCAGTGTCAAAAGCAAAAGCATCATCCCAACTCTTGCAAAATTTCAGATGCTCCAAAATCGCCCTGCGTAGAAAGACATAGTGGGGAAAGCCGAGACAGCAGATGCTTCCAGGGCAGTATGGCAGAAATGCAGCAGAGCTGAAGGGGCCTGGTCCCTCTCCGGTGTTTTTGTGTAGTGGTACAATTCTGCTTCTCCAAAAAGCTATAGCTTGAAAAGATGCCAGAAGACAACAACAAAGTATTAACAGACTGACATGATTTATGAGGAAAGGCTTTAGTATGCATGCTTTGACTAACCATGACCACAGATGTAGACGGATGTTGTGTCCTTGTCTGTTGGAAGAAGCAGGCACCAAGAATCAATCAAGTGCTCTGTTTAGTCACAGGCACATATTTCTCTTTTTCAAATTGATCCATCCATTTAATCTCAGACATACCAAGAGTGATCAACACAGAGGATGAATTATTTGGGTGAATAAAAAGGAGTGATGAGAAGAAGTGGAGAAAATGAAAAATTAGGCTTAAGAATAGGAAAAAAGAGTAAGATCGTTAAATTCCACAGTATATTTTAAGGACCAGTCCCCCTTTGGTAGACTCAGACCAGATAACATTCTCCATCACTGATGAGATAGAGAATCTTGATCTTGAGATTAACATATTTTTGTCCCCTCTTGTTTTGCAGCTTGTGGACTACAGAGTGGAATTCAGCAAGTGGTGGGTAGCAGAATTCAAGACTATTAAGTTTCCCTCTCAGGGAACAGTCTTCGACTTTTACATTGATCCCGAAACAAAGAAGTTTGAGCCTTGGTCTAAACTGATTCCCCAGTTTGAATTTGATCCAGAAATGCCATTACAGGTTTGTGAGCAGTGTGTGGCTTTGTCAGGAAGGAATTAATGCATTTTAGTGCTTGTAAGCGGGTGTTCTGATGAAGTATGATGAAAGGTCAAGCATTTCTTAATAAGGATGGATTTCTGCATGAGGTACTACTAATTAACCAGTTTTCTTTGCTGTGTTTTGGTTGTGAAGAGTAGTGTTCCACTGGCCTTTCGGTTATGACCTATGTACATCAGGGGCAGGCTCAGATCCACCCCAATGACCCAGGAGCGGGTGCCAGGGTGCAGGCAGAGGGGTGGATTTGGCCAAGGAGTGTGACCCACAGAAAGAAGTGGGATGTGACACAACGTAGTGACAAAGCCCCCAAGGCGCCATGTTGTCAATCTGTGCCAACCTGAAAATAGGGGTGTTTTTTATGATTTGGACGAAAAAAGAAAGTTTCTGCAGGTAGAGGATTGTGTTTGCCAGGTACGCTTTTCCTTCCTTTTAGACGTGCCAATGGAAACAGATGACTTGAAAAAAGCTGTTACCATTTTAGAAAAACGTCTGTGGGGAGATCCAGATGCTGCTGCCAGCATCCAGCTGTCAAGGTTTCATCTCTGCAGACAGTTCAACTGTAATGGCTGGCAGAAGCTTATCATTCCCCTTCCCGGTGTGATCTAGAAACAGGGGTCTCCTCACCCATTCCTGGCTTTCCCAATTTTTCTTCTCCCCAGAACATGGCTGTGGGATTTGTGGCAGTGATGGGAATCCCTTGCTTGTTATTCCTCTCTCAGGCTTGCCTGGTGCCCACTACTGAGACAGTTCGGCTGCGGTACTTCATGGACAGGCTCCTGGAGCGCCAGCGCCCTGTGATGCTGGTGGGCAATGCGGGCATGGGGAAGTCTGTGCTGGTGGGGGACAAGCTCTCCTCTCTGGACACGGATGTGTACATGGTAAAGAAGGTCCCGTTTAACTACTACACCACCTCTGCCATGCTGCAAGGTGAGGCAACAACTGAGACATGGGATTTCTGCCTGGCAGGGCACCCAGTTCTCATGATTCCAGTGGGGTTTGAAGTGGAGCACTCACTGTGGCACTTGGAGAGGAACCTGTAGGTGTGCTGCCTGTGTGGTTTGTGTGCTCTCTGCTGACAGCGTGAAACCCTGAGCTCACTGGCCCCTGGTTTTGTGGGAGATGATGCTTTCGAACATGCGGATTTGAATTCTGAACACCAATGACTGGTTCAGGGTTGTGCCAAAGTGTGTGCTTAAATCTGCTGCTATTTCACAAAACACACAGCTCGTACTCGACTTGAGGTGTGTCTTTAAGATGCTTCAATTATGCCCATGCAGAATAGGGGAATAGGGTGAGATTCTTGGCTAGTATGCAAACATTCCTTAAGGTGTAATGACAGGAATTGCATCCCAGTTAGCAAAGAGGATGGTGCTAATGGAGACATGCAAGGCTGTAAGCCAGGGATGCTGGCTTTTGGTGCAGTCTCACCTTTTGGCCAGTCTCATAGCCCTGAGCAGGGACATGGCAATAGCCTCCTTTTTCTCCTGTCTGGTCCCCTCTTTCCTTTTCCCCCGATCTGGGGTCTCCATGAAATGCCCTTGAGTTGGTAAATGGGTTGTGCTGTCTATCTGTCCACCTGACTGCCACTGTGGGGGAATGTGTGCTCATTTATTGCTGTGTGGATGGTGCGAGCGTGTGCAGGTGCTGCGATTTATACAGACAGACCTGGCAGTGCATCCCTATTTACTGTGGCCATGAGCTATGGTCTGAGACGGGCACTTTCGTTCTCTATAGAGAAGAGCAAGTCATCTTGCTTGGGAACAAAGACGTGGCTATGAGATTAGCATTGTGAAGCATGATTTATGCTGCTCGGCATGCTTCTCTACTGCTCATTTTTTAGAGTTAATATGTTCCTTTTTTGTGCAGTTTGTCAGTTGGCTGCTTTTTTTTGTGCCCCAGCAGGCACCTCTTTAAATCTGTAAAACATGGGTACAAAGCAGGTTTTTTTGTTTGTTTGTTTGTTTGTTTTATTCTCCTCTTTAAAAAAAGGTAAATCTTAAAGCCAACAATTGCTTAGACAAGGCGCCTGTTGGTGCAGAGATTTATAAGAAGCAGAGCATGGGTCTTTTAGGGACAGCACAGGTACATGCTTCAAACCATCCTTATGGGCCCTGTGGCTCACAAACAGCCATGTCCATAGGGACAAATGGAGCCAGACGTCCTCTCTGCCATGGTCTGGGGCCAACATGGGGGATTTTTTGGTGTGTTTTGACCAAAAGCCACTCTCTATTGCATTTGTTGTTCTGAAGTTTGCTACTCTCCGCTGTTTTGCCTGGACTTGGTCTACTCCTCCGTCTGCTTTGTGCGCTCTTGGACCTCTGCTCCCCCTGGAGATGCTGACCCGTCTTCCATGCACCCTTCCTCCTTTGCTTCTGGGATTCAGATCCTTTCCGCTTTGGATCTGCCTGGAGAAAATTGCAGGAACTCCCTCCCCCCCCACCCAGTTAACAGGCAGCAGGCAGGAGGAATTACACTTGCAAAGCCCCATTTGCAGTGACTGTTTCTTTCAGGTGCCAATTTGAGTATATCAGGATCTTGGAGGAAGAGACGTGGACACTTTATTATTATTGTGAGATATGGCTTCGAATTAAAATGCAACTTTCACGAACATGTCACTTGATCCACAGTAATTACATTTCAGTGTGATGAATCTCCTGCATACTTGTTTAACCTCAAAAAAGGCTGATTTTATATGTTAATTAAGGACTAATTAAATTTAAATTAAATGCTTATTTGAAACACTTAATTTAACTTGCTACCAGAAATCTCAAATATTATGTTTTTATTGAAGGGGGAGAGATACTCCACTGAGGCAAGATTCATCATTTTTCTTAGCACAATTCATTCCTTTGTGCAGCAACTGTCTGTGACAAGAAATCAGCTGAATTTTGAGTAGTGGGAAAGAAAAACTCTCTGAAATGCACTGAAGCAGTAAAAAAAAAAAAAAAAAAAAAAAGTGGTGATTTAAAATATATATAATTCATGGTCTGAAAAAACAGAATATAAATCTCCCTTAATAACTTCTGCACATGATTAAATGCACAGTTTTAACAAGGGGAGTTTTATAAAAGTTCCCGGTCCCATTTACGTTTGCAGGTCCTGTCTAATTACAAAAAATGCTACTTACCGTGCTGCTATATGTCTGTTGACAACCCAGTCTTGTGTACCCGAAACAAATTCTGCCCCCATCTTTGAAAGAGCGGTGAGCCCCCAAGACTGAAGATGCTCTTGAAGTCAGCTCATGGGAGAAAATCCATCACATCTGAGCAGAAGATAACTTCTTCTGTTTGTTTTTCCACTTAGTCAGTAAAGGTTGCTCAGGCTGGAATGAATAGCTATGAAGCATTATGTGCAGCAATACGGGCTGATTTTTATTAAATATCAGCCTGGTGTTGTAAATATTCATTATGTTTTATATTCTACAACATATAACCTCAGCCTCCTGCTAAAACAAAGTAAAATCTTTCAAAACTTTAAAACAAGAAACTTATCTTTGCATCCTTTTCCTTACTCGTGCATGACCTTACTGACAATGGGGTTGTATTTTGGCAGCTCATGTTGGAAATCAGTCTTGTCAAATTATCTGGAGATTTGGGTATTTCTGGGGAGGGCATCAGGGAACTTGTGCATCCTTGGTTAGTAAAATTAACATATTATTTAATTTGTCCTGATGATATCCAGGAATTTGCTCCTCAAATAATGGATTCCTTTTGCCTAAGTGAGGCAAAACACATCTACTTTCACAAAACCAGTGGCATGATATAGGTCAGAATAAACCCAGACAGTAAGATTTAGTTTAAAAAATGATGCAGAAGGGATTCAGAGTCTCAATCTTGCTTTTGTTTGATCTGAAGTAGATACCTTTTGTAGCAGGCTATTAGCTTGCCGTATTTTGTTTGAAATAAGGAACATAGCTTTCTGGTTTGGGTCGATTTGGACCAAAAAGCTGCCCAAAGGTCTCTGCCAGCCCTGTGCAGGGCTCCCAGCAACTCTGCAGACGCAGCTCGGGGGCTGCCACTGTCCTGCTGGTGAACAGCATCCTGCGCCAAGACCAACTGTTCCTCCCAAAAAAGCAGCAACCATGTCTCCTTGTGCCAGCTGTGGGGGGCCTGGGGCTTTCCCCTTTGCTGTGAGAGCAGTCCTGCCCATCCTGTGCACTGCTCGGCTCCTTGGGGATGATGCAGCTGCACGCAGCACAACATGGAGCTGGGGTGGGAAGCTGTTTTTTGTTGTGCTGACATGAACCCTCTGTTAGTTTAACTTTGCATCTCTGCCTCCATACAGGTGTGCTTGAGAAGCCTCTGGATAAAAAGGCTGGCAAAAATTACGGCCCTCCGGGTACGAAGAAGCTCATCTATTTCATCGATGACATGAACATGCCAGAAGTGGATCCTTATGGGACAGTGCAGCCCCATACACTCATCAGGCAGCACCTGGACTATGGTCACTGGTAGGAGGCTGCTTGGGCTGCATCATCCAAGAACTTTTTGTTCAGCTCCAGTCTTTGGGATGAAGTTGAAGTACAGTTCTCCCTTTCTGGCCTGCTTTTGCCATTTCATATTTCTGGGGTTGGAGGCTGATGGGGACACAGTCAGGTCTTTTCCTCTTCCCCAGCAAAGCAACTCACTTGCTCCCAGCCTGGTTGAGAGGTGCTTTGCTCTGCTCCTGGCATGCTTTGGGGCTGTGGTCTTGATGCAGAGCCTACAAGAGGAGTGCGATGCTGTGCTTCGATGCCCTGCAACACTGAGATCAGGGGAAGGCAGTGGATCTGGCCTCTGCTGGGATGCAGCCTCCCTGCTGAGCCCCTGCTGTGCACACCTGATGTTTTCAGGCAGGCAGCAGCAAACAAGTGTTTTCTAGGCAGAAGTAATTTGAAGAAGAATAAGTAATGGGGCTTGGGCAGGAGATGGGTGCATTTTACATGGTAGCTGGTAGCGCTATGAGGGACAGGAGTATTCTCATCTCTCTACATGGGGAATACCGGGCAGGGAGGTGCAGCAGCATCCAGCTTCTTAGCCATGTGTGCACCTGAGCTTGACCAAAAGCTTTCTTGGTATGAAGACAGGCAGAAATTCAGGACTTCCTGGGTATAGAGACAGGCAGAAGTTTGGGGCCATGGGTGTGGGTGAAGCAGGAGCGGGACAGAGAGACATTTCTGCTGGTTGCACAGGTCAGAGTGCTGGTGGCACACAGGATGCAGTGTGGCCCCTCCTGGGCATGTCTGGGTTTTCAGCCCACAGTCTTAGCAGTGCCCATAGGATGTCACACACTTGAGGGCTTTGCTCAGAACTTCTTATCAACTAATAAATATTAGCTACAGGTTGTTGAAGCTGAAAGATTTCCAAAAAGAGAGCAGGACTCCTGTGTGTCCCAGGACAAGGCTGGACACTGCCTTGGCAAGGTGCAGGGTTGGACCTCCAGCTTCACTGCAGCACTGAAGCCAATCTGGACTTCAGCAGTCACCCAGCTGCTGCTTTTGTTTTGCCCAAAGGTACGACAGGACCAAGCTGTCGCTGAAGGAGGTCACAAATGTGCAGTATGTATCATGCATGAACCCGACTGCTGGCAGCTTCACTATCAACCCACGTCTGCAGGTAAAGCCCTGTTCAGGGTCACGCACATCGCTGATTTTATTTCAGAGTGGGTTATTTAAGCGTGAAGCCAGAGGAAAACCAGTGGCAGGTGCTGCTTTTGTTTTATCAGCAGGAATTGCATGTTTCAGTGGGGTGACCATAAATCATAGTAGTAAGAGATCTTGCTCCCTTTTTGTTTTTCCTCACGTTCTGCTGCTCCGTCAGAGGAAGCAGTCACAGGTTGCCAGCCAACTTAGCACCTACTTTTGGGACGGTGTTCTGGTTTGTACAGATTTCACCTTCATTAGCTAGTATTTACCTCTGGAGCATAGCTCATTAAATCCTTTTGGTTTCTAAAATTTCTGATGGAGCTGGCGGTATATTCTCATTAAAAAGAAAAGAAAAAAAAGGGAAAAAAGATACATGACCAAGCGTATTGATTTTTGGGAGCAGAGAGACTTGACCTTATTGGTAATATTCAGTACCGATGTTATTTAACCCTCCCTCTGAGGCAGGAGGCGTCAGTGGCAGCCTGTGGCAGGGGGCAGAGACTGATGGAGGTGGCCTGGCTGTGCCCTGTGCCTGCAGATGAAGCACTGAGTGGTTCCTGTGGACCACTGTGGGACACAAACAGCAAGCAGAGGGACAGTGCACTTTCCAGCAGTATCACAGTTTCTTGGAGAAGCTTCATGACCAGAGTCAGCCTAAGCCATTGTTCCTTTTAGCTGCTCTGTGATGTTAATAGGAAGCAGCCCGTGGCCAGGGGCTGTGTTTGGTAAATCAGATGAAGCCAGGAAAGTCAAGGCTCAGGGAAGCAGGCTCAGAGTGAGGAGGTGAATCCAAATGGGCTGCTAAAAATAAACACCTTTACTGCTAGGTTTGTAGGGCTGTAACAAAAGTTCAGGTGAAGTCTATTGAATTTGAAGCACTGAAACACAGTGTTTGAGAAGTGACTAGGCTCTATTGGCAGATGGTGAGACCATCAGATGAACTGAACTTCTCACCTAATAGCTGTGAAATGCAGTTGAAAATCTCTCATTCAGAGTGCAAGAAAGAAGTCACTTGCCAGTTTTTATCCGGAAATGGCCTTGTTCTGGGTGGACAGAAAGTCCCCAAGTGCCTTTTGATGGAGAGGTGGTTGCCCAGCTCTCTGACTTTTCCATCTCTTCCTTTCTTTTCCTCAGCGTCACTTCTGTGTCTTCGCCCTCTCCATCCCTGGGCAGGATGCCTTGTCCAGGATCTACAGCACCATCTTAATGCAGCACCTGACGAGTGGGAATTTTTCAGGGGCTGTGCAAAAATCAGCTCAGCAGCTGATCTCTCTGGCCCTGGGCCTGCACCAGAGAGTAGCTGCTACTTTTCTGCCGACGGCTATCAAGTTCCACTACATTTTCAACCTGAGAGACTTCTCCAATATCTTCCAAGTAAGTGCAGTTGTCACTGGAGTTGGGTTTGCCTTTGTAAGTCTCAGTTCTACTTGTGGGGGCATTAATAGCCCTGCCCCGCTACGGAAAGTGTTCTTATTGCACTGAAGCAGGTGGAGAATATTTAGTGGGCTACTGACTGTGCAGACGGGGGAACAGTAACTATCTCAGCTGCCCTGGCTGGGCCCAGTACCGCATGTGAGTCTATACTGGCACATCCTTATATTTTCTCAATGTTCAGGTACTCAGCACATGCATGATGGATGACATTTAAAGAGCTGATAAATAACTCAGTTGAAAGTCAGATCACAGCTACTGAAACTGAGTTACCACCAGCACCAGTTCTCAACCAAGTAGAAGTTTCCAATCTCAGTTGTTTGGCTTTAGAGATGTTTTCTTCTAACAGTGATAGATTTTTTTTTTTTCTAAAATCTCATACTTTGAAGCAGTATGAGGGCTCAAAGAGCCTTTTGGAGCTTAAGATTGATTAATAAAGTTGGAGAAAGTTGTCAGCAGCAAAATTAAGAGGTTCAAATCATCCCAACCTGTTGTACAACCCCAGTTTGTAATTTGTTCTGTCCTTGTTAATGTTTATTTTACTTAGTAAGTAATAAAGGTTCAATGCCTTCTGGTCTGGTCTGTTAGGCTGGAGTTGCAGGAATGACAAGCAATGGAAATCTAAGAACAGGAACTTGAAAAAGTTAATAACCCTATTATATGAAGGAGGAATCATCACCAGTCTATGGCTTTGGGTGTGGGTCATTTAAAGTCCTGGTTTCTAGTTAACCTATGCTTTGAGAAGCAGAGAGAGAGAGAAAGGAAGCATTTAGATGGGAAAATTTAAACTGTGGTCTGTTTGAAAGGTGTTAAAGTTTTGGGATATTTGAAAACATCCTGTCACATCTAGATGCCCGGACTCTGGGGTAGGGACAGTGATAGGAACTTAGGTGGCTTTTAGTTTCTCACATAGCTGCTGGAGGAGGGGAATCTGGCTTCTTGGTTTTGTATTTATTTTGTATTTATTTATATGGTAGTTCCGTTTTTCTTGAAGTCCTTTGTTATGGTATTTGCTCTCTATATTTTCTTACCTTAAGTATTTTAAGTTTTTTGAGAACTACTGATTTCATGCTTAGCTCCGCTGGAACACAGTTTTATTCCTGAAAGTGAGTGTGAAAGAAGTTCTGGATTCTGGGGGTGCATTTCCATGTGCTCCATTCATTATATCTTCACAGACTTACAGTTAGTTCTGAAATGACCTTTGGAGGTCTCTTGTCCAGCCACCTGCTCACGCAGGGCCAACTTCAAAGTTCCTGACACTGAAGATCACACAACTTCCTTGGTTCTTGCTGTACTGTTAAGCTCACTCTGTTGTGTAGCTTATATATATTTACTTTAATCAGAATTTCCTTTGCTGCAATTTGTGCTTGTTGCCTATAATCCTTTTGCCATGTACCTCCAAAAAAAATAAGGCTCAGTCTTCCTCATTATGACTACCTCACTAGGTAATCATACATGGCAGTAAGATTCCCCTTTACCTTTTCCCTTTCCTGAACAAACTCATTTTTCTGTGGATTGAACTTCCCACAGCTTTTCTCCAGCCTGTCAAGGTCCCTCTCTTTGAGGTAATAACCTGTCTGCTCAGTCAGTGCCATCTGCAGATGAGTGTGGTCTGTCCCACTGCCCTGGTCACGGAGGAAGATGTTATTGCCCCAGTACCAACCCCTGAGGAACACTGTTGGTAGTTGGCCTCCAGTTAGACTTAACAACATTGTCCTTTGAGCCAGTTCTCCACCCATCTTGCTGTCTACCCATCTGGTCTGTGTTTTCATAGAATCCTTGATGTGATGACATCTGAAAACAAAATAAAAACCTACCACCAATAAAGAAAAACAGGGTCATCTGAGTTTCCTTACCCTTTGGGAAGAGAGAGAATCAGTGAATGTGAAGTTTGTAGGTCAGTGTGTAATGCCTTTTTCAAATTCCTTTTAATCCCAGACAAACAATCAAACACGGAATGTGTAATAGCTGCATATATAAAAGGCATTTGGGGATTTCTGTTATACCAGCTATGCTGTAATTATACACACAGCCGATGATAACTGTTAAAGGCACAAAACATATGCAAATTGCAGCTCTGGAGGAGTCAACCCTTGGAACGTGCTGCCTCTGTACTGTGTTATTGAAGGTTCTGCACAGGTCGTTAGCAACAGCTCCATTTACAATCTGTCCAATGGCTCTGTCATTATCATACCATATTAGATATTAATACAGTACCTAAACATTTAAGTAGGGCCTTGCAAGCCCAGCTTGATTCCCTTGTCAAAACTGCCTGACAGCTCTTATGACAAGGAGTCCTATGCTAATTGTCTCATTACAAAAGGCTTAAAGAACCTGCACCTTAATTGCTGCAGCTAATGAAGAACGAATGAGTTTGAACCTAGTATGCATTTCAGTGTTACACACACACACACAAAAAGGAAGACTACCCAAAAGCAACAGTCAGCAGTAATTCCTTCTGACAGACAGATACAGGAACTTGTTGCTTTCATGTTTGCCCTTCTTCACCCACCAGCACCTGGCCTGCTCTGATCAGGCTGATGTCTGCTTTCCTCAGTACGAGGGTTCAGCTGTAGGTGACTCTAGAAGGTATTCACTACAAATGACAGCAGAATATCACAGAGGTCTGGCTAGGCAAATAAAACTTGGTGAAACCGAAGGGAAAAGAGCTGCTTATAAACCCAGGGGTTGAAGGCTTGGCTGGGAGTGGTGGGTTGACTTCACCAAGCAAAGTTCGCATTTGTCCTGACTAAGCTGAAATGTCCATTTCTTGGGATGTGAGCATCTTAGGTGGAATTCCTCTTTGCCTGGCTAGTCAGCAGAGGGAAATGTGCTTTTTTGTGTGTCGATCAAGGTCAACTCATCCTGGGAGAAAAGAGTGGAAGAGCTCAGATGAACTCTGGTTCTGAAGTACCCTCTTCATCAGTGGTGAAAGGAGTCTGAGGTGACTGTTCTGCTGTCAGACATTGACACTGTGCAGATCTAAGGAGGGTACTGGCTCCAGATCGAGACGCTCAGCTTCAGAGCTGTGAGGATAACTAGGTTCATGCCAGGCTGGGGAGTGCAGCCCACTTCCCTCAGCCGGGGGCACAGGTGTGGTTTCACTTGGTTGCCCCAGTGTGGGTGTCTGTTGCTTTCTGAAATGTCAGGGAACCCCAGGGTTCTGGGGTGTCTTCCTGTGTTGTTTCAGCCAAGCCCATGTGGATGTCTTGCCTGAACCATTCCGGGAGAGGAGAGACTGGAAATCACTGAACCTGATGAGTCTTTGGGTTCATCATCATTACCTGTAGCTTTCCCTATGTAGCAGGTCCTGGCTGTGGTTGAAACTTTGCCTTGCCTTTCTGTGGTGCCTTTTCTTGCCTCTGGGTCCTACCTTGCACTGCAGAGTTAAATTGATTGATACGGTTGAGGCAATTTACCCTTGATTAAAGAAGACAGGTCTATGCAGTGACAGTGTGGTGGATTATGCTTTTTAAAAATATATTCCCTGCTGGCTCACACCAGAGGAAGCTTTGTTGCTGTCTTTCTTTACATCTGAAAGGGTTACCATGGTATTATGCTCTAAATTATATCTGTCATCTCTAAAATAATCATAGACTCAGCAGGGTTGTATTTTGCTTTTTATTCCCATTTACAACAAGATTTCCAGGAGCATGTCACATTAAGATCCACGGCAGTTGAGAAGAGACGGCATCTCCCAGCCTGGCTGCACGATGACAGTGGTGGTTCCAGCGTGCCTAGCTCCTCTGCACAGGCCCTAGCAGCTGGCAGACTTCACTCTCCTCGGCACGAGGGAGGGATCTTCATACATACCCATAACTGAATTTGCTGAAGCTTCAGCCTCACGAGCACCAAAATGCACCTTACACATGGTCTGCTGGTGCATGCTGTGGTAGCCAGAGAGCGGAGACAGCAGAGGCTGTGAGACCAGTGCAGGGTTGGTGGTGGCACCTTTGTGTTTTTCCTCAGGCTGGCACAGCTGTGGGCCTGACTTACCTTTGGGCTTGGTCAGGATCTGGTCATCTGGGCCCACATTTGCGATGCTGAAAATTTTGCTTTGCCAAACTATCTCAGATGCTCATTTGTCTATCAGTGTGCTCTGAGCTGGTCTGGTTTCAGAGCTTCCCTCCCCTTCTGTCTTGCCTTCTGTCATTTCTATTCGTAGGAGAGATCCAGACTCCTGCAGGTGCTTATGCGTTATTCCATCAAATGCAGCATCACAGTATAAGGTGAAAATGGAGTGGTTAGGGTTTGTCAGTCCTCCCTGGTTAACATGCTTAGAAATTGGTACAGTACCTTTAAATAGGACTCTGGATTGAAGGCTAACATCCTCTTTATTAATGTCATGTTCATCACTGTTTTCGTGTCAGAGCTGTAACACGACAGTGCCGAGGCTGCCCCAGGAGCCCCAAGAGTAACGGCAGGAAGGGAGGCGGGCAGGGTGCTTAGCCCAACAGTGCAGGATGGCTGGAAAGGGGTAACTGTGCTGCACAAGTTGTTATTTTAAACGTTATTGAGGTTGCAAAGGGAAAAAGTAATTTAATTTTTATTTATTTATTTATTTATTTTACCTTTTCATACCTGAGAGAACTTGTGCTTTGTCACCTTCTGATCCATGGAGCATGTTAGCTCTCTCTTCACACTCACCTCTGTGCTTTCCCTGCCTCCAGCTCCAAGCCCAGCTGGCAGAGGCTGAGCTGCACGTCCTGGTGCTTCACTCCCCTCTCTTGGTTGCAGGTTGCTATATTAGCAGCAATTCACCCTGCTGGCAGGCAGCATTACAGGATGCAAAGTTGAAGAAGTGCAAAGAATTAACCTCTTGGCAAACACAGTGTCTAGACTTCATGTTACATTTATTTGCACCCTGATTTCTGGACAGCTGTTGTAGTCTTCTGGGTTTTGCAAGAATGGCTCAAATGTCTCTGGTGCTGATATTTTTATTTTTATTTTAAATCAAACATTCAGGTTCCCTATGCATGTGGGTTTTATTGTGTCCTAAATAGGAATATGCAAACAAATGCTTTGACTTACCCAAGGTCGTCCTGTACATGCAGAGCCCTCTTCTGCTTCTATTTAGGCTGTCTATGTGCAATCTATTTCCGTGTAAAGATGAAGCATGCATACCTCTGAGACCAAGGAAAGCTTCTGAAAGTTTGGGTAAACTGATGGTAGTGGAGGGTTACAACTCGAGAGGTGGCTGGAGGGTGAATGTGCTAGATGGTTTCTGGAGACCATTCCTGGATGGAAGGTGGTGCTAACACTGGGTTTGAGATGAGTGTGTGTGCTTGCACTCATTAGTGGAGCTGCAGTGGGTATTGTCCTGCCCCAGCCCTGGGTGGCCAACTGCCCAGAAGAGCTGACGTTGTGAAGCACAAGCTGACCGATGCTTGTCACTGCTTGCAGAGCTTTGATGGGTAGCAGAAATACCTCAACACTTCCCTCAACGCAGCCATGGTGAGTGCAGAGCACACCAGGGACAGGACATGTTCCCTGGCAGGCTGAAGGAATCACACATGCCGTTTGCTCTTCTTTTCATGGAGATTGTGGAAGGAGACGAGTCACAGGTGGGGGTCAGGCCCTGCCCTGCAGAGCCGTGCCAGCCTGTCTCCTCAGCTGCGGTGGGCATGGTGATGCCTGACAGAAACATGGCAGATGAGTCGTGCTGGGATGATTAGCATATTTCCTGTTTCCATGCCAAATGCGCATCATCTCCTGGGGTGATTATTAAGCTTGTGAGGAGCCTGTCATTCTGGATTACCACATAATAAATCCTCATGGGATCGGTCTCAGCTGGAGGGTGGCTCTTACCCTGCAGCCCATCCCTGCACTCCTTTGCAAGGTGCTGGGTGAACCCTTAGACCCTGATGGCACAGTTGGTCCTCTGAGCAAAAGCCTGTTCTGCTGTTTTGCTGTCTTATTTTGGATGTTGGGATATTTGGTATGGTTGCCTAGAGAAGTCTCCACATGGTGGAAGGAAATTCCTAACCACTTTCTCGCCATTCTGTTCAGGAGCAGGAGCTGAAAGGTTTGGCTGAGGACTCAGCGGCCAGATGGGTAAAACTTACATTGGCATGGCAAACAGCAGTTATCCTTTCTTACACCATGTTGGCACCACATCCAGCACAAACACAGTGACCCACAACCACGCATCCACCATGGCCCGGCTATAGGCTCTGTGGCACCTGGGGGAGGCTCAGCCTTGTGTGCAGAGCATCCCCATCGCAGTTTGGGGTTGCAACTGGTCGTGCTGGAAGAGACTGGCAGCACTGATTTCCAAAATGAGGAAAGGGGAGATGTTTGGCCATTAAATTAATAAATTCATTAAAGATTAGTGAACTGTGGGTTTTCTTCCCTCTTAAGTAGCCTTATGTGTGCTTGCATAAATACCACAACATCTTTTGTGGCTTGAAGTGTCTTTAGAGAGACTGAGTGGTTTTAATCTTAGTTTTAATCAGTTTAGGACCTGAGAGGTTACACCTTAGCCCTTTCTCTTGCCGAGTTGTCAGCAGTTCTATCACTCATTTTGTTTCTGAAATAAATAAAATAACAATTTGGCAGCTGTAATGACAAATATGAAACCCAAATGATTTGAGCCATGGGCCAGTGGGAACGAGAGGGAATGCTTTACATTGCTTCTAATGCATTTTATATTTTATGTATAAATAATTAGATGTTAGAAATAAAAGCTGTCTATTTAATTCATGCTGTTGAAAGCCTTGTGTGCTGTTAATAGGCTTAGTTATAGGAGACACCTCTTTGAAATATAATTCTTTTATGCATTTTAATAGAGTTCATGGTAAACATACTGTGATAAGCAGACAGCAACTAATATTTCCTGTTGGCAGAATGCACATGATTAAAATTAATTGATTTTTAAAAAATCGTCACCACTAACATTTCGGAATGAATTTTTGCTCTTGAAAAAGCACCCATAGCATGGTGTGAGGGTGCAGAGGGACCCACGTCTGGACTGGCAGCTGGCTCTCTGTCTTCTCGGATGCTGAGATCAGGATCACCAACACAGCCAGGCTGCACTGAGCATCCTGTTCTGGATTATTAAAATGAATGTAACCAATATAAAACGATTTGGGAAATTTCGGGTAATAAAGTGCACATTCTCTAGGGGCTTATTCAGAAGTTCGATGGCAGTTCACTGTAATAGCTCTGCATTTGTAGTTCTGCAGCCCCGTTTTACTGTGGTAGCCTGGATGCTGGGGTTGGTCCCTCAGGTTTTGGGGGGTTTCTGTTAGTTTTGTTTTGTTTCTTTTTGGCTATTTCTGCTCCCCGCAGGGCCTTCTGTTCTCTACCCCTGAATGTCTGAAGCAACCGCAAGACCTAGTGAAGCTCTACTTGCATGAGTCAAACCGGGTGTACCGTGATAAGATGGTTGAAGAAAAGGATTATGGTACCTTTGATAAAATCCAGCTGGAGGTGGTGAAGAAATTCTATGATGTAAGTGTTGAGGTTCATGACTCTGATAACATAACACGCTCACAGTCAAGGTCCTTGGGAGAACAGAGCTTGACTCGAGACCTGCCCAGGTCTCACTTGCCTGGAGGGCAATGCTTTTGATGGGAACCCAGGAGCAAATTTTCTGCACCATATGCTGGACTGCTGATGTTGTGATATAAGTAAATGATGCATTCCATAAGGGTGTTGGGAAGAGGACATTTGGGCTCTGTGAATTAATTTAATTGCTTTATTTAAGTTCTTTGAGTCTCTCATGGCAAAAGCAGGAGAAGGGTCAGATCCCCTTTCAACAGGAGCAAAAGGGGTATGCAGGCCTCTCTGCTTTTCCTCTCTCCAAAATAACCTTTCAAATGAAAGCTCTAGATGTGTTTTCCTTTAGACTGGTGCAGCAGTGCTGCTATAGGAATTACACGGGTATCACTGAAGTGATAAGTAGTGCAGACAGTTCTTTTTCCTCCAGATGTTATCATCATCCACGCATAGCCTAATGTTATGGCTATTGCTGCAGACCTTTTCATGTGGCCACATTCTCTTATGACAATGGGTTGCATTTTTATGCCTCACAAAAGGTTGTGAGCAAAGGATGTCAATATCGGGGCTTTTTTCTTTCCTCCGTTTCCCTCTTGCCTCTCTTCCGCCTCTTCCAATGCACAGGTACAACTATAAAGGTATTTTCTGGAGCACTGCTATTTTACTTGGAAAGGTGGCATAGAGCTACAGAGTTTTTTCTGGTGCTTATTTATACATGCATGTATATGTTTCTTTGACAGGACATTGAGGAGACTTTAGAGCAGACAAAGCGAATGAATGTTTATTGCCATTTTGCTAAAGGCATTGGCGAACCCAGCTATAGGCCTGTTCCAACCTGGGAAGAGCTCAACCAGATCCTTGTGGAAGCCATGGACAACTACAATGAAGTCAATGCTGCCATGAACCTGGTACTATTTGAGGATGCCATGTGCCACGTGTAAGGGGATTTTCTGGCTTGATAATCTCATTTTAGCATTTATATGCATAGGTTGCTTCCATAGAGTTGTAGGCACCTGTAGTTATAGCTGATGGAGCTGGAGGTGTGCAGAAGCTTCATTTCCCCACATGACACGTACTGCACAAATACTGCACTACTTCTCTAGCTGGCGTTTGGAGGGCACTTCTGAAATCATGAGGGTGACTGGGGCTGTGAGATGCAGGTATTGCATGCTGGTTGTTATTTTAGACATATACAAATAGGTTTTATTGCATAGCAGGACCCCCCTCATCTGAATGTGGACCCTAAATATTTTGTGAAAGGAAACCTGTGGAGAGTTGCATTAGATCCTTGAATTTTGTTCTCGGTCATTTGCACATCTGTGTAATGTATTTCCTTCTCCTTTCCTTTCCTTATTGCAAAGATGGCCAGGCCTTCATCTTAAATGATTTCTGTCCAGTAGGACTTGGCAGGTGGAATAAGAATTGGACAGAGTCCAAATTGCCACCAAACTATTTTTTCATCAGCCGTGTCCTTTATATAGGTCTCAGCGGAGATCAGGATTGATTGCTGACATGTCTCTTGGAGTGACATTTTTCATCCCATTCAGAATACAATTTCTTAGTGAACAAAATATATATAGAAAAGCACCAGGCAGAGAAAAAAAAAGAAAAATACTGATATTAATGAGACATTTTGTATGCTGCAATTTAGTTGCCGCATCAACCGTATCCTGGAGTCCCCCAGAGGAAATGCGCTCTTGGTTGGTGTGGGTGGAAGTGGCAAGCAGAGCCTGACCAGGCTGGCAGCCTTCATCAGCTCTCTGGAGGTTTTCCAGATCACTTTGAGGAAAGGCTACGGGATCCCTGACCTAAAGGTAGGTGGCTTTTAAGGCTGAGGTAGGGAAAAGGAATTAAAAAGCAGAATTTGTTCTGAAAACTTTGTCCTGCTTAATACTGAGTAACACTGGTGTGAAGATACAAAAGCTCCAGCCATGATATTGCACTGCAGAGAGGAGTAATCTTTGCAAAATATCTCGCTGAAGCGTGTCTACACGGGCTGACCTGAAGTCCTCCGCTGTTCCTCTGAGCTGACCAGGACTGACAATGCTTCAGCCCAAGATTTCATGTGGGCAGTGGGCAATATTAAGAATGCAGCAGAAAAGTTCAGATTATTGATTATAATTAAAACAAGGCATAGTAATTAGCTGATATGTGTCTGTTGTGGAGTGATTTGGAGGTGAAAAAGGAGCAGGAGAGAGAAGTAGAGATCACAAATCATACTCAGTTCTTCATCTGGCATTTTAGGTAAGGGAAGGACTGAGTAGGCAGTGGGTGGCTCACTACAGAGAAGATGTGGTGTGCTTATGTTTATGCACAGACTAATGAGCTTAAGAGTTATAAACCAACATTTAAAAGTATCACTGAAATGGTTTAGAAATACATTGTCTACTGGCAAAAGAACTCTCCTTAAAAATGTTGTAAAAATTAAAATCACAATAACTCCAGTCCATTCTGTCTGGGAGACAGGATCTTGGGTTCCATCCCCATCACAGCCAGGATGGGAGGTCTCAGTGTAGCAAGTGCCATTGGCAAAGCCTGGAGCACAACTGGTGTCTTCCTGTCCTTAACCCAGGCTTTCCCAGTTGCTTACAATTTTTCTCAGTTCTGCAAACAGGATCTGATTAGTTCTGGCCTTTTCTGCCATCAGACTGGGGCTCTCACCTCTACCTGCACGCTTCCAGCTCTTGGTTTCCTGGTCAGCAGCATTAGGTTTTTGAAACGTCACTAACTCGACCCTGGAGGGAGAAGAAAGAGTCTGGGAAGTGGAGATCTCCCCCCTTGTTGACAAGGGAGTTGTTCAGGAGTGTCTGAGTGGACTCAATGCACACAAATCCATGGATCCTGATGGGATGCATCCACGTGTGCTAAGGGAGTTGGCAGCAGTGATTGCCGAACTGCTCTCTATCATCTTTGAAAGGTCCTGGAGAACATAAGAGGTGCCTGAAGACTGGAGGATATCCAATGTGACTCTTGTCTTCAACAAGGGTAAGAAGGAGGATCCGGGAAACTACAAGCTAGTCAGTCTCACCTCTCTCCCTGGAAAGGTGTTGGAACAGCTTGTTCTGGATGCCAGCTCCAAGCAATTGGAAGAGAAGAAGGTTATGAGGAGTAGTAAGCATGGATTCACCAAGGGGAAGTCATACTCGACCAACCTCATTGCCTTCTATGATGGCATCACCAGCTGGGTAGATGGGGGGAGAGCAGTGGATGTCATCTACCTTGACTTGTAGCAAGGCTTTCGATACTGTCTCCCATGACGTCCTGCTAGCAAAGCTGAGAAAGTGTGGGATAGAGGAATGGACAGTAAGGTGGGTTGAGAACTGTCTGACTGGCCGAGCTCAGAGGGTGGTGATCAGCAGTGCAGAGTCTGGCTGGAGACCTGTGACTAGCGGTGTTCCCCAGGGGTTGGTGCTGGGTCCGGTCTTGTTCAACATCTTCATTGACGACCTTGATGAGGGAATAGTGTCTGCCCTCAGCAAGTACACCGATGACACAAAGCTGGGAGGAGTGGCTGACACGCCAGAAGGCTGTGCTGCCATTCAGCGAGACCTGGACAGGCTGGAGAGATGGGCAGGAAGAAACCAAATGAGGTTTAACAAGAGCAAGTGTAGAGTCCTGCACCTGGGAAGGAACAACCGCATGTACCAGTACAGGCTGGGGGATGACCTGCTGGGGAGGGGCTCTGAGGACAAGGACCTGGGGGTCCTGGTGGACGACAGGGTGACCATGAGCCAGCAGTGTGCCCTGGTGGCCAAAAGGGCCAATGGGATCCTGACGTGCATTAAAAGGAGCGTCAAGGGGGGTGATCCTTCCCCTCTACTCTGCCCTGGTCAGGCCTCACCTGGAGTACTGTGTCCAGTTCTGGGCTCCCCGGTACAAGAAAGACAGGGATCTCCTGGAAAGAGTCCAGTGGAGGGCCACAAAGATGATCCGGGGCCTGGAGCATCTTCCCTGTGAGGAAAGGCCAAGAGACCTGGGGTTGTTCAGCCTGGAGAAGAGAAGACTGAGAGGGGATCTCATCAATGTTTGTAAATACCTGAGGTGTGGGAGACAGAGGGATTTGGCCAACCTCTTTTCAGTGGTCTGCGGGGACAGGACAAGGGGCAGTGGCCACAAGATGGAGCACAGGAAGTTCTGCACCAACATGCGAAAGAACTTCTTCACGGTGAGGGTGACGGAGCACTGGGACAGGCTGCCCAGGGAGGTTGTGGAGTCTCCTTCTCTGGAGATATTTAAGGCCTATCTGGATGCCTACCTGGGCAACCTGCTCTAAGGAACCTGCTTTGGCAGGGGGGTTGGACCTGATGATCTCTTGAGGTCCCTTCCAACCCCTTCAATTCTGTGTGTGTGAACTCTAAATATGGGACTTTGGTATGAGCTGCAGTAGTTGGAAAGTCAGTATTTATACTACAGCAATTGCAGGGCTGTGTCTGTAGTGTCATCATTTTTGTTTTGATAACCTGTGGTTGTACACAAGTTGTTTGTGTTGCACAAGCCTGTCCCACCATCTGTTGGGTATTCTCAACTCTCTTCTATGTTTTCAGGCCCACTCATGGGATTTCCTAGCTCCTACCTGCCTATTTATTTAGGAAACCTGCACTTCCACCTAGAAATATAGATAAATCCCAACAATAATAAACAAGTTTTCAAAGCACCTCAGTGCTACTCTTTCTGTGGAGGTGGAAGGTAATTTGATGTTCCTGTCTCTCTGTATTCATTTTTCAAAGAATTTATGAAAGATGGAGTGTGGTTTTTTTTTCCTCAGCTATGGAGGAGCAAGATGGTGACAGATCACCCTGCTGTTGGCCCCTCCTGCTGTTATAATTAATCTAATCCAAATTTCTTTGTGATGAAAGTTAACAAATGACTCTTTTAGAAGAAGCGTACTTGCTGAATTTCTAAAAGTTCCTGGGGCAGTGGTTGGTGTGCAATTTCAGGCACCCTTGCATGTCTTGTGTCCTGCTTAGAGATGCAGGAAGGAAAGGATGGACTTTGAGCTGAATGATGGTGGTTTTTGCAATTTCACAAGCAACCTGGATTTCAAAAACTCAGTGTCCTTCATTAGCAGGGCACTATTCCCTTAGAAATGTAACAGCTTTTACAGGTGAGCAGGCTGTGCTAACATCTCTGTATCTTGAGTGGGAGAAATTCACAACTGGAAAAATCCTTGCTTGTACAAGGAACCTTCGTCTCTTCCTCACAAACGAACAAAAACATGTTATAACACTTTAGAAAAAATATAAGTTAATTTATTAGTATACTTGTGAAACCAGAGAGATCTACAGCACAGGAATACCAAGAATCAACATTTCCAAGCACTGCTGTCTCTCCTGAGTTCCTGTGGTGCCTTAGCCTCGGTCCAGCCTTACTTGGTAATAAGCCTTGCAGGGATGATAGCAGCAGACACCCTCATGTCCCTGGGAAGGCTCAGCCCTGAAGATGGAGGGTGTCCAAAATACATTTTCATGATAATTAATTGCAATTGCTTCGTTTGCGGGTAATGGGAAGATTCTGATCCTACCTATTGAGGGTGTGGTGCCTAGCCCACTCTTTGCAGGAGGCAGGTGCAACCCTGAAGTCTGCTTGCTTTTCAACCTCCAGGCAGACCTGGCGAACCTGTACCTGAAAGCTGGTGTGAAGAACATAGGCACTGTGTTCCTAATGACTGACATGCAAGTGGCTGACGAGCAGTTCTTGGTGCTGGTAAATGACTTTTTGGCATCAGGTAAGTCTTGTGCTGCTTTTATTTCTCCTCTCCCCTTTTTCAAAGTGGATTTGCTCGTGGTAGTATCTAGCACTCTGGAATATGCTGAAGGGCAATATATGAAGCAAGTTGAGTCAAATTCTAGAGTAGAATTAACACTCAGGTCTCCTCAGTGAGGATGCGCTCTATCAGGTTGATTTTTTTCTTTCTCTGCAGTCTTATACCTAGTTTTTCCCGTACTTCTATGGTATGCTGCCTGTGGATGTTAAGTGATGTCTGTTGTGCTATGGCAATTGAGGACAGAGTCAAAGGAACATATCAACAGAAGTCTGACTGTGCATCCACATGCTAGTAGTCTGATTGCTTCTGGCTAGAACATTTGACTGGAGTATCTGTGAGTCAGTGGATGATGCAGAGCCACCAGATAACCAGGTCTGTGGGTGTCATGTGGCTGCTTATCCTGGTCCAGTCCTTTTCCTCTTCATTTTTTTCTGGATGCATCTAAGTTTTTCAGTTGCTGGTTGCCCGAACAATTGCAGAACAGTCTGTCTCTATGCAAACACCTTGTTTCCATGCAGAATATGGCATGAGTGTGTGCATGTGGGAAGTTCCCATGCATGGGGGAGCATGCAGAGGTGTCACTGTGATAGTGTGAAGTAACCCAGAGAGGGATTATTCCCCAGACTCCCTGTTAAATCACTGCTGTAACTATGTGCCACTTGTTGCCTTATTTATGAGCTGGAGTGGGAAGATACCAGCTGGTTCAGGTGACCTCCATGGATGGTACAGGGTGGAGAGTTGACAGCACAGGAGAGCGTTAGTTTGTATCTCCAGAGTTGACATATGTGGCTATAAATTGGCCAGATGGTTTGAGCAGCAAACAAGTCCTGACTGTGATGAATTCATAACCAGGTGTAATGACAGGATGCTGCGGAGGGTGGCAAGTAGCTCCCGCTGTCTTCATTGCCTACTGTAGGTGACATGAGCATCTCATGAGCATTTCATAAAGCTCTGAAGTGTTCTGCAGCCAAGGGGCAGGACAGCCTTATGTTGGGATGTCAAGGTCATCTTACAGCTCCTTTGAAAGGCATTGTGCTTTTTCTGTGTTTGTTTTGTGGGGAAATGGGGACAGGCTGGAAGGTTCAGTGTCCAAGGCAGCAGCACAGACTTGGAGCCAGACTGAGGAGGTGGCCATGCAGGGACCCTGCCTCTCGATGACATGAGCTGGAGCCATGCAGTGTGCGCTGACTGAGCTGGCTTATTGCTGCTCTCCTTTTATCTGCATGTTTGTTTTTTCTTTCGTTTCACTTATCATCCCTTAAGAAACCAGAAGAAAATACATATTATTATTTTTATTATAAATCAGCAGATTTCTATTAGTATATTTTCCTAGCTTGATTTGTGCTCATATCGATGTATCTCATTCAATAATGATGATTTCAATTAAATCAGATGCCAGAAAGGAAGCAAATAGGTGATAAACAAAGGAACCCCAAGGGAAGAAAAAAAACAAATAAAAAACACCAACTTGGTTGGGCATGTTTATGGCAATCAGTTGTATAACAGTTAGCTTGTAGAAATTTTTGAAAGGTTTCTAAAAAGTTTTTGAAAAATTTCTAAAAGTTCATCTTTTAGAAAGTTTTACTGCCCTGGGAGTTATTTGAAAGCTATGGAAATGTCATTGAACAGCTGCAGACTGTACACGTATCAAATTCATTTGCAAAACTAAAATGATTTAATTATCACATAAAGCATATTAGGTATTTGATTTTTCTGTAATCAAATTAGCACCGTAAATCAGAAAAAAAAAAAAAAAAAAGACTTTCTATATTTTAACTCTCTTCTATGTTTGCTTACCCTGGGCTTTTATAAGAAAGTTGGCTCTCGCAAGTGTTTATTTTTTAGCAGAATGACCTTCTGTGCCACCTCCCTACTGCTGGGGCTCTTGGGTGCCTGTTGTGATGGCTTTTCTGTGGGAAGGGAGGCACCTGTTCCACTTTGCTCTAAGACAGCAGCAAAATCCAGGCCAGCAAACCAAATTGTACCCTCTTCTCGTAGGTGAAATCCCCGACCTCTTCCCAGATGATGAAGTCGAAAACATCATCAATAGTGTGAGGAATGAAGTCAAAGGCCAGGGCCTGGTGGACTCCAGGGACGCTTGCTGGAAGTTCTTTATAGAGCGTGTTCGACGACAGCTGAAGGTGAGACAGTGGCTGGGGGAGTTTGGGTCCTTGCCATTCGACCTCAGTGCAGGGGCACGGGCTGGCAGTCCTTTGGGCTATGTTGTAAGGACATCAGCCTGCAGCCTGAAGGCTTTTCTGCCTGTTTGTGTTGTGATTCTCTCAGCAAGTACTGAAGCATAAAAATCACTGTCTGTAGTCATCACCTTTCGGGCTTTAGACAGCGCTATGGGAGTTGCAAGTTTCCTCTTTCAAGAGCTGAGCAGAACCAGCCTTTCCATTTTCAAAGTAATGCACTGGGGGTTCAGCTGGGGTGCATCAGGACTGAGTCTTGCTGCTAGGATAAGTTGCACAGGGAATCCATCTTCAAGTTGTTGACAATCCATAGCCAGAATAATTTAGAAAACATTATCTTAAAACCAGAGCTCTGGGAACTGAGTGGGCATGACATGCATTCAGGATTTCTTTGATTGCAGACCATATTCCCAGCCTTATAAAGGCCTTATATATATGTCCAAATATCCTAAGACAATTTTGATACTTTTCATAGAATCATAGAATGGCTCATAGAAGGGACCTTAAAGATCATCTAGTTCCAAACCCACCTCCCACCAGACCAGATTGCTCCAGGACACATCCAGCCTGGCCTTGAATACCTCCAGGGATGGGGCACCCACAGCTTCTCTGGGTAGCCTGGGACGGGGCCTCACCACCCTCACAGTAAAGATTGTTTCAGTTATGTCTAAACCTACTCTCTTTTAGTTTAAAGCTATTTCCCCTTGTCCTATCACTATGCGCCCTGACACAGAGTCCTTCCTCAGCTTTCCTGCAGCCCACTTTAGGCACTGGCAGGCCGCTGTGTGGTGTCCCCAGAGCCTTCACAGGCTGAACAACCCCAAATCTCTCAGTTTGTCTTTATAGGGGAGGTGCTCCAGCCCATTGATCATCTTCGTGACATCCTCTGGACTCATTCTACCAGCTCCACGTCCTTCTTGTGCTGGGGGCCTGGAGCTGAGCGCAGGGCTCCAGGTGGGGCCTGACGAGAGCACAGCAGAGGGGGACAATCCCCTCCTCGTCTTGCTGCCATGCTGCTGGGGTGCAGACCAGGGTGCAGTTGGCTTTCTGGGCTGCAAGTGCACATTGCTGGCTCATGTGGAGCTTCTCATCCACCAACAGACCCAGGTGTTTGTCCTCAGGGCTGCTCTCAGTCTGCAGGGTCCCAGACGAGAGAGTCAAGGTGGGTGATGAGAGATGATTTGACCTTTCCTTAGTGAAGACAGGTCCTTCTTCCTAGTGTTTGGTTTGTGTTGGTGGCACATGTTCACTGAGGTGGGGTGGCCTGTTCCACTTTTGACGTAAGTAGGTCCATGTTTAGCATAGGGAACAGGTGGAAAACTGAGCTTTGGGGGAAGATTTGGGGATCATGCCACAGTGCAGGTAACCAAGGAGAAGGAATCCAGTCCTCCTCCTCCTCCTGCCAGTGTGAAGGAGAATTTCTGACAGGCACCAAGGCTGTTTTGTTGCTCTTCTAGCACAGTGGTTGTCGTCTGCCCCTCTCTGAATGTATTTCCCTTGGCTGTTCAGGTACACTGGAAGGACAGTGTGGATGTGATTTCCTTTAGGCTGATCTGTTTTCCTTGTCTGCCCTTCTCCTTAATGGCATTTAGAACAGATGGATGGGAAGTGCTGTTTATTTTCTCCAGCATTTCATGACAGCATCGTGCACTGTGCAGAAAGCTGATCAAACCATTGCTGGCCCAGGGTGTGCTGATCCTCAGGGAGCAGCACAGCAGTGGGACTTGGCCTGATGGAGCATTAGCACCAGTAAACCTTCTGCATCTTTGTCTTGGGAGAGCAGTGCAGGTGCAGAAGAGGGCTTTTGTGCATGGGTGTTTTCCTGAAGCTTGCCTGGCCCTCAGAGAGCAGCACAGAGGTGCCTGAGGCTTATGCTTGAAGGTGTAGGAAGGTTTTCTACATGATTGTCCCGTGTGTGAGCACACAGTGACTCTGTCAGAGGAGCAGCAGTTCTGAGTCCAGCTGCATCTTCTGAGATGGACGTGAAAGTGGTTGTGTTATAGGCTGGCTTTCATAGCTTCTTAAAAAGTGTTTTTGGCCCATGTTGAAGGTGTTGTTGACACCTTATAGAGATGTCCAAGTCGATGGCAGCCTGCCCCATGGCACTCATGAGGCTGTGCAGGTACCAGCCAGGGCTGACAAGCTGGAGAGGGGTGATTCATTGATTCATTATGCTGCTTTCCACACTGGCTTTTGCTCAGATACTGCTACTTCACTGTGTGGTGTAAACCTGCCCATGTCCTTGTTTGTGTCTGTTTAGCAGAGCCTGTAAATCCAACAAGAGGGGGCTTATAGGAAAAGGCTCGTGATGGATGGTGGTGGCAGATTTTGGTCCTTGTGACTTACTTTGCTGTTAAAGCTGGTGGTGGGCAGCAGAGAGGAAAGGCAAGTTGCCTTGTCCTAACTTCACACCCTAGGCAAGAATGCTGCCTCTAGAAAAGGGAGAGGTGGTGCCTTCCTGGGATCAAGGTAGCAGGGGAAGGAAGGACCAGTCTGCAGGGAGAGGCAGGTGGAAGAGGGAAGGATGCAGAATACAGAGAGGACCAAAAAAAGTTCAGGGCTGGGAGGGTGCTAAGCAGAGGAGGGGTCAGGCCCCAGAGTAATGAAAAAGATATTTTGCGGAGACCCCAAGGCTCTGCTGTTTAGTACAACACAGAAGCTTTAAGCAGTTGTTGGGCTGAAAAAAAAAAAAGCCTGGAAAACAAAAGGTCTGCTGTGTGGAAATGCAATGAGCAGGGAAAACACATTCCCAAATGCTTTTACTTCCATTCCACTTTGATTTTTCCCTATTAAAAATAATAATAATAATAATAAAAAGGTAGATAAATAAATAAGCTTGATAAAAACAGACTTTGAGTTTGAGCCACATTAGACCTTTTCAGAGCTGGCTGTTGGGGAAATCATCCATGCAGACCTGCCTCAAAACCGTGGTCCTGCCAGGAGAATTTAGATCCATTCACTTTAATTCCTTGTTGCACCAATTCGATCTGGATGCTTGTTCCCTGCCGGGCGAAGCTTTGTGTCACTGCTATGGTGGTGAAGAGTGGTTATACAAAACCCTGGCTGCAGCCTTGGAAGTGTGCCAGGCTGCTGCTTTTGACCATAGCAGCACTTAATGCTACTGCTTGTTTTTATTGCAGAGAAAAAAAAAAGTGTTTACTGCTAGACTACGCCTTTTCAACGCCAGGCTCACTGGTTTAAAGTGCAAGGGCTCAAGGATTGAGGTTACTGTACCCTTAGGTGCTGGCATGAGGTCTCCCTTTGGAAATGGTTGGAGGAGCCTGGGCTGGGCTGTGTGCCTGGAGCTGGGCCTCTCCTCCCCGCTGTGCCTTCTCAGCTTCTCCTTTCTCTGGGCTCCTCAGGTCGCACTGTGTTTTTCACCTGTTGGCAGCAAGCTGCGAGTGCGCAGCAGGAGGTTCCCTGCCATCGTGAGCTGCACGGCGATAGACTGGTTCCAGGAGTGGCCACGGGAGGCCCTTGAGTCTGTCAGCCTCCGTTTCCTGCACGAGACAGAGGCTGTGGAGGTGAGCATCTCGCCTGGCCCTCAACCAGAGGTGCCCGCGCTGTGCCTGGCTTTGAGCTCCTCTGCAGGGTGCAAGTGTTGGCATGGCTGTGTGGTGCTGGTGGCTGCCAGGTGTGGCCACATCCCTCTGTTTAGTGGAGGCGGTACACTGTAAGATGAGGAGAGTATTGCAAAGGATGCTCTGCTTGCCTTCCTTGCCCACAGGCTTTCGTCCAGGACATCTGGATGACTTTGTAGAGGAATTGCTGGCAGCATCATACTATGTTAAATTTAATTGAGTAAAGTTTGTGAAATATGGGCCAGGTGTTTCAGAGAGTAGCATGGACCTTAGCAGAAGCAGGGCCACAGCCACCAAGCTCACGTGTATTTATACACTTATGGTATTGTCAGCGAGATGATTGCCTTGCTAGCAAGAAAGGCAGCTTACAAATCAGTGCAGAAAATAACCCAATGGTTCTGATTATTCCAGGGAACAAATGCTTTTCTCTCCACATGCGTATCCGAGAGTCTGTAATTCTCAAGGGTAAAAAGATGTCAAGTCCTTATTGATGAGAACCTGCTACTGGACTAATGGAGATGCAATTCTGTTTATTTTTGGGGGACAGAATTTTGGAAGAATAAAGTCTATAGTGTTTCTTTTTATATGTACACTTTACCTATTTATACAGAAGAAAAGCCCAAAGTTCTACATAAAAGGGTGTTATTTTATAGAGTTGAATGCTAGAAAAATTGCTTGGTATAAGATAAAGTAAGAGATAAAAAGATACAAAAAGAGGTATAAAGAACATGAGCAGCTGAAGTTATTTTAGAGATAACAAATGAAAAGGGATCAACTCAGATCTGTTATGCCCTAGATTTTTCTGCAGCAGTATAAAACGTTAATAAATTCCTTTATATATGGCACAGGTCTGCACTATGTACAGTTGTTCTGTGTAAAATATTTTCTCCTTGTCCTCTCATCTTACTTTCAGGCTTCAGTGAAAGATTCAATAAGCAAATTCATGGCCTATGCTCACATGACTGTCAATGAGATATCCCGATTGTATCTGAGCAATGAACGGCGATATAACTACACCACTCCCAAGTCATTTCTTGAGCAAATCAAGCTCTATCAGAATTTGCTACTGAAAAAGGGCAGGGATTTAACAGCAAAAATGGAGCGACTGGAGAATGGCCTGGAGAAGCTCAACAGCACTTCTGCCCAGGTGAGAAAACCCTGTTGGTTAAACACTGCTGGTTTTCCTTGTTTGGTTCAAAGGAGAGCTTGACAGGCTGATGCTGTACAGCATGTAAAATTTGTGCTAGCTCTGGCTCTAGACTGGCTTGAACTGGATTCCTGGAGAAGAAGTTCTGTTCTGTACTGGAAAGAAGGGAAGAGATATATGTGTCATATCTGCTACTTGGGTGGTGCTAATCTTAAATAAAAGATCACAGAAAATAAAATGATATAGGGATACAGCTGGATGCATACATCTTCTTTACATGGTTGTATTTCAGCTGCAGTGACAAAATAGCTTATAAAATACAGGAAGATCATTTATTTTTGGAGTTCCATCCAAGAAATCTAAATAACTTTGGTAAGATTCATGTATTTTATATTAAATAAAGCGTCTTTTTAAAATAAAGCTAATGTTTATTTTTCCTTGTGTTATGTTATCTGTCTTGAAGGAAAGCCAGTGCATGTCTGAAATGTAGATTAGCTGTCCTGAAATCCCCTGCTGAAAGCATCACTGGCGCGCTTCTGTGGTAACGATTAGACGTTGTTCTGAGTATTTCACAACCTCTCTTCAGTGACTCAAACAGCCTTTCAGAGCTTTGCTGTCTACATCTGTTGCTAAACTCCCATTTTCTCTTCATTTCATATTCTATTAACTCTTATAAATGTTCACTTACAAGCTCCTACTGTGGCAAATGGGCCTCTCCTGAAGCTGCTACAATGAAATGCAGAGGTTGGTGTGAATGAAGGACTAGCAGGTTTGACTTCTTTCATATGTGCTCTGGTGGCATAAATCAAGTCTGTCACACTTAACAAGATAGGTGCCTTACTAGAAATTGATATGGGGGCTTTATTAGTACCTCTTGACTCCCATAGCTCACATCTCGCATCAAACAGTTGCTTTCTTCATGGTGCAAGGCAGGTCTTTGAGGACACAGGAGGGCAGCAGGCATGTTTCATGTCCCCTTTGCAGGTTTTAGTACCTCCTTTGAAAGAAGGCAGCTGAGGTTGAACATTAATTATTGGAGACCTCCCATTGTATCTAGTGAAGCCAGCCCGATCTGAAAGCACAGGCCCTCCCTACAAAGCAGACCTTTCATCTGCCTTACCCTTGGAGGCAAATAATTGCACTACCGTGTGTGGTGCTGCTGTTTTTGATGATAGCACAGTGGTGGGCAAGATGGGTTCTGTCTGTTCTCTGTTGAGAGCACCTGATGGGAACCTGGCCTTTTGAGAGGGAACAAGGCCCAGGAGTGTTGGCCGAATGTGGGGACTTTCCTGCGTTCTTCAGGCTTACCTTCACAGGGACATTGCATTGACAAGGGTCTCCTGACAAGCTACAACATAGGTGCTGAGCAGTGGTGGATGGGGGGTGAGATGGGAAGCCACAGCACCTGTGGGGCTTCTCTCTTGGAGGTTTTGCTGTTGCAAAAAGGGTAAAAGAATACAAAGTTCACATCTGGTTGGAGAAAGACAGCTTGTGAAGTTGATTAAAATGCAGAGCAGTCAGGACAAATATGTCAAATTTGTATCTAAAATTAGCACTGGGGGCCTAAAATTAAACACCTAAATTATCAGATGTGTGTGACAGTCAGACAGTCAAAACTGCTGTTGATTTGAAACCAGAGCGTGGATATTTAATGTTACTGGAAATCTTACCAGAAAGTTTGGTCTTGAATGTGGATTTAAGTGTCTGAATTTTAGCATTCAAACATGGAAATGGTTGGGCTAGGAGCTCAGGTGTGCTGGTGGTGCTTAGAAGCAGTACGCTGTGGGTTTGTGTTTTCCACGCAATGAAGGAGGGTTTTGATATCTGGGTGTGACCTGGCTGTGCCTCAGGCCAGAGGACTAGCAGTCCCATTGGCAGCATTCCCCAAGCTCCTGGTGCTTGGGTGCCAGTGAGGAGCTAGTTACGAGTTGTTTGCATTTTTATAGACAGTTCAGTGTGGCCTCAGCATGGGGACACGTGCAGAACACTTTTTGACTTAGCCATTCTAGTTTCAGAATAACCTCTCCCCTTCCTTTTACCCTTCCCCCCCCCAGTTCCATTTTTTTTTTCCTTTTGACATTTGGTCTTCTACTTTTCTTCCAATTTTTCTTCAGAGGAAGTGTTTTTCATTAGCTTGTTAGCCTAACCATCTTTCCCTGAAGATAGTGTCTGTCCTTCTCAGTACACAGAAAAACAGAAGATGGCTTCCAGTTACTAGGACATAATAGATTTGGGAAGGTTTACACAATGAGTCATTTGTTTTTCAGTGGTGTTCACTCTGAAGAGGTCAATGCTCTGCTCAAAGCCCATTGCTGAGTAATTTTGAGAATGACTTCAGTTAATATTGCAAATCTGGATTCCAGATTCAAGTCTTGCTTGCTCTATCAATTAATTGCTGACCTTTGTGATGTATTTTGTGTTCTTGAAACAAGGCAGGGACAATCAGATAAAATGAATCTTCTGGGAGTCTGCCCTCCAGGTTTTCTGTTCTTTAATAATTCCTCTTATTCTGTCCTGGTGGTAGGCAAGTACTTCTTCCTTCCCTGTTGGAGTCACAGTATATTACCCTAGAATATCTCGTTTGCTTTGTTCTTCCCCTTTCTACCTCACATTACTAATTGCTTATCAGCAACTATCCAGGACTCAGGAAGCTGCTCACAGGTTTTTCACATTTCTTACCACAGTTTGAGGCTGAATACTGACATTTTCTGGCCAGTGTTGGTAGTCTTTGTGCTAAGGCACATGCTGGATCTGTCTGCTTACACCTTGGTCTGGTTATTATCCTGATGCTGCCTCTGGGAAGGAGGGTAATAGTGGTCTCTCTTTGCTTTGGGATGATCATCTGATGTGATTTTCCATGCCACCTTCACCTCCATTTGTAGTTGCTCTCTTGTAATTCTTGCTTTCTCCTGCTTACCAGCCATGTGTTACTCGAAAGGAATCTTCTGATTCCACCAGTGCTGGTAGACACTGGAAAAGTCAGCGGTGTTTGTCTTACCTCCCCTGGATGTGGCAATGAATCTTCTGCAACGTGTCTGAGTTTTTATTCATAAAGTGTGTCCCATGGCTGCTCCACTGTTTGATGTAACGGCCTGTGCCTTTGAAGATGTGTAAATGCCCAGCCCTGTGCTCTTGTTCAGGACATAAAATAGTCTCTTTCTGCTACTCTGTGTGGAGCTGCTTCTCACCCTGTGGCCCCGGAGGCCCCGTTGTACATGCCTGTGGCTACATGTCAGATGCCCAGACCATGTGCACCCTTGCCCCTGTGCCTTTTAGTGCCTTCCTGGGCTCTGTCTTGCAGACTGTGTTTCTGATTTTCAGCCTTCCCATCCCATTGAGTATTCACTGTTTCCTTTGCACTGAGCCCAGATGAATAGGGATTCTTGGCTTCGGTCTCCAGAATGGCTCTTGTTTGTCTCCATCAGTCTTCATCTTCTCCATCTGAGCACCAGCTCCAAAGAAGAGGTACTAAGTGACGTGGTATTTTCCATGCTGTTCTCCATTTGTATTGTGCTGTTTAGTGCATCACGTTCCTTTCTGGGCTTTGCTGGTAGCCCCAAGCAGGAGCATCATGGAGCTGACTTCAACATGACCAGAGAAGAACAACCTAGAAGTATGCTCAAAGGATTGACCTGGAGCTGACCCGCTCCAAATCTGAACAGTTTATAACATTTCTGTATTTTTGTGGGGGAGTAGACTAGGGGCATGGGGTTGTCGGTGCAAGAAGTGAGGCTGTGTGACTGCTGGTGAAGTTCTGGGCTATGAGAAGGCAGAAGATGGGAGCTATGCTGGGAAGGTTTTCTGCACATCCCTAGATAGTAGGTGTTAGTGATGGTCAGGCTTGGCCACTTCTGGATTTGGAAACCTAGTTTAATAGCTGAAAATATGACAGGCTTCTGGGTTTTCCGTCCCAAACAAACAACCCCTCCCCCAACTTATCTCTATGTACAAGAGCTTTTTGGATAGAAGCTCCTTCTTGGTGTGAGAGGTGGGAAGTTTGGTACCTTCTGTTACTGTGAGCTCTGTAGACAGAGGAGAACTTTTCACGCTTCTGTTCCTAACAGAGCTCTGCTGGGGATGGCTCCATGTGCCAGTGACAGGAGCACAATTATGGCTTCTGCTGTGCCTGTGCCTTCCTGAAGGTAACGACATGAGGTCTCCCAGCAGAGTGCCCACATATGGGCAGTAGGATGTGCAGAAAGGGAAAAATGGATGTGACAGACCGTTTGCTTTAGTTTGAAGTGAAACTTGTCTGCTGTGCTAAAGGGGTGAAACTGGAGGAGTAAGGTCATCAGTTTGTGTTCCTGGCACTACCCCCAGGAACTTAGTGAGGACAGTGAGTTTGATTATTTAGGTATTGCTGATGTTTCTTTCTATCCACTGCACAAACACTGAAATTGTCCCTGCTCAACTGCATTTGAGCTTTAGCCTCATTGGTTAAAAAAAAAAAAAAAAAAAAAAAAAGATTTACTTAACACATTCACATATGTTGCTGTAGGTAAGGAAGGCTTCAGGTCACCAAACGTCCCCTAGATGTGGTGAGCTCTAATGGTTCAGCAGAGCCCCAGGTTAATGTCACAGCTCCAACCAGAACTGTTCTGCTGGGAATTTAACATGTAACCCAAACCAGCTGGGCAGGTGCCTTCTCTGTAGCGCACACTTCTGTGTGTCCAGACATTAGGATTTCTTTCAGGCAGAGCCCTAACTGAATTTCCTGCTCTTTTTTAATCCCAACAATACGTGCTTGGCTGAAAGCGGGTTTTGTCAGACTGTTCTCACAGGCTGTGCTGGGGACTGAGTTTACATCTGTTCCTTTTGTAGAGCTGTTGGGAGCTAGTGGGTTTTAATCCCTTGTTTGTCTTGTCCTGGTCGTGTAAACCCATAGAGCTGCCGTTCATATGTGCATTCCACACATGATAACTGATTTGGGGCAGAAGGTCACAAGCCAGATCTACGATCAGCAAAGCCTCCCTCTTCAATTTCCTGCAATCTCAGAAGATTTAGAGCTGCACAAGAGGTTGCTCTCTGTTTGCTGACTGAAGGGATTACATGCTCCTGCGAGCCTGGAGCCATTTGGATTTACAGGCGTGTCTTTGTGCTGGTTAAAACAGCATTGTAGCACTGGGCAGCAGGAGATGGAAATGCAGTGTGCAGTGCAGGAGCACAATGAGATTCCAAAGAAACTGCTCTCCACTCGAAGCTGATGATGAACGTCAATAGCCTCAGTTTATGTGGCTGTCGAATTGTTCTCTCATGTCTTATATAAAAATGGAATTATCAACAAAAGCAAGCGTCTGACTTTCCTTGTAGTGCTTTTACATGGTAAAGACGTACCCAAAAGCTATAAACAATCCTTTATGAGCTCAACCACAGGACAGTGAAAGACTCCGCAGTCTGCACAGAGGCTTTGTAAAATTATTGAAATAGTCAAAATTTGGAGAGAAAACAGTTGGTTTTAGAGATAAAGCTTCTGTCCTTAAATGAGAGCCAGTGTGAGCATCCCCACTGTGTGGCACTTCAGCCATCTCTGGAGGGGGCAGCTGCCCTGCAGGGTATGAGCAGCCACTCAGTGAGTGTGGGGCAGGGTGCCCGTGGAGTGAGCAGGGGGCTCGGGGAGCACTGGCTCCTGGTGCACGGCTCCTCAAACCCAGCACACAGCAAACACTGCTTGCTCTGTTCACTGGTGTCGAGGTTGAGAAAAGAAAACGTGGATGGATCGTAGCATGTGTTGTCTCATTGCAAAACATCGCAAAGGAATGCCTCCTCTATGGGGTATGCAATGTAACATCAGATCTTGTGTTGAAAGATGGGTGAAAACCGTCTGTGTTTGGCTTGTTAACAAGAGCAGCTTGCTGCAAGTATCTAGTGGAGCTCCTGTGTTGTGCAAAAATAATTCCAGGAACATCTAACCTGAAGTCTTCCACTTTCCTCAGTGGATCCTGCTAAAAGCGGTGTTTGCTTTGCCCTTGTACCTTTGTCCTGTTCCCAAGCAGAGGCAACAAGGGATGTCTGAGTCAGCATCCCGTAGCAGCTCATCCTGCTGGTGCTGCTTTCTTCCTTACTGGGTTCCTTGCTGCTTGCAGGCTGCTGCAGTGTGTGCACCATGCACGTTCTCACTGCCCCTTACCTGAGCAACCTGGAGCAAAGGAGAGTTGCAATGTCCTGCTGATGGCTAGAAGCACTGCTTTTCTGTGTGCCCAGGGCATTGCTCGCTTTATAAATGGGCCCTCTGTGCTGCTCAGCCCCACTTGAGTGTAAGCCCATGCTGCTGAGCAGGGTGGGGAGCACGATTCTGAGCATTTGTGTACACACATTTCTTTTCTCCAGGTGGATGACCTGAAGGCCAAGTTGGCAGCCCAAGAAGCGGAGCTGAAGCAGAAGAATGATGATGCTGACAAGCTGATCCATGTGGTGGGCATGGAGACGGAGAAAGTGAGCAGGGAGAAGGCAGTCGCTGATGAGGAGGAGCAGAAAGTGGCACTCATCACCCAAGAGGTTGAGCAGAAACAGAAGGACTGTGAAGAGGACCTGGCCAAAGCTGAGCCTGCCCTGGAGGCTGCCCAGGCCGCTCTGAACACCCTCAACAAGGTAGGGCAAAGGCTCACATGGAAAGCCAGTTCCTCTTTCCCCTCTGCAGTGGGGGCTGTCGCTGCCATCCTCTGGCTCAAGTTTTGGGGCATCACATTGGTCAGGGTGGAGGTGCCAGGACCAGCAGTGCTGAAGCCTGCAAAACTGTGCATCACCAGGACAGCCTGCACGTACCTAACACGTCTGTCTGCTGGTGGGTGAGCAGGCCTGGTGTTGCTGTCTGTGATGTTTTGTTTTGGTGCAAGAGAGAGCATTGGCACTGTTCACTCTGGGTATTTCTATGCAAGTGCACAGCCAGCCCAGCGGGAGCTGACAACCACAATGCTGATCTCGCTTGATACAAGAAGTGCTGGCAGTGAAGTCTCATTCATTCCCTGTTTGGGTATGTCCAGCACCGAGGTGCTGAGATGTGTTGTGGTGTTCAACAGTGCCTCTGGGCAGGGCAGCACACTGTCCTGGGCAGGCAATCTCTCGGTAGAGCCAGATGTTGCTGCAGGCAAGACCACAGAATCATAGTATGTCTACTATTGGCATTGGAAGGGACCTACAAGGATCATTGAGTCCAGCTCCTGGCACCACACAGGTCTACCCAAAAATTCAGAGCATGTGACTAAGTGCACAGTCCAAATGCTTCTTAAACCACTCCAAGGGAAGAAGCCCTTGGGGATATCAGTAACCAGGAGGTAGTCCCCTGCAGTCAGAGTGGTCCCAAAGCCAGTGATTTAAGGAAGGCTTTTGGTACCTTGGAATGTTTTTTACTTCAAGAGTGCTCCAGGAATGCCTGTTTGTAGCCCTACACTGAAATGTGCCCCAGAGACACGTCCCTGCCATTTGTCTTCTGTCTGCGGTGTGCGCAGCATCTAGAGCAGCAAACTCCCACTGCACACAAGGCAGAGAAGTGGCCATGCACCATGTAAAAATCAGATCATAATGTCTCAATCATGCCTCAAATCATGGCTCAGTCATAGCCTTTTTGGAGGAGAAGAAAGGAAGTCATTAGGAGTGTGTTTTCAAAGTGATTACCTTTCAAAAAAGACGTGGCTTTGCAGCGAAGATGTGTTGTTTTGGCTCTCATTCCTGGAAGGGAAAAGACTGTATGAAGGGAAAATGTTTGCCTCCTCATTAGTCTTGGTTTCATGTTGGAGCTGTAGAATATCTCATTAGGCACAGATTAGGGAGATGCTGGGATTTTTCTAGAGACCTGTAAAGCAGTGTTAGCAGGGCATTGGAAGACATGAACTCCTTTACCTGCTGATCTGAGATGCATCAAAGAGCTTGACCTGCTTGCTGACGTGAATAATCATCAATATTTATGTGTGTATGTATAGTTTCTCCCTAATTATCTAAACCATTTTATTTGGACAGTAATCCAAAAGTCAAAAATGCAGACCCAGATATACTATGTTAGAAAACTTGGGAAAACAGGTTTTAGAGACAAAAATGCCCTTTTATTTCTTGGAGTGCTGTTTGCTCCCCCATGAAGCTGCCTGGGCTCTTTCTCAGTATCCACATCCCCTGGGCCCTAGAATGCAGGACATGGGACTCCACTCCATTTTGGCATCTCGTTCTCCTTTTGAGGGGGGAAATCACAGCACACCAACCTGGGGACTGCCTTCCCCTGCTGTGGGTAAGTGTTTGGCATGGAGCAGTTCTCCAAGAGGAGGTAGCAGCTGTCCTGCAGAGGCAGGTGGGCAGCCCATGCTGCTTGGCCAGCACTGTACGGTTTCTGCACAGGAGACAATGAGTCAAAGAGAGTGATGGTATCTAAAGCAGTGACCCTCCTGCACTGTTGCCTTCAAGGAATATCCCCTGAGATGATCCAGAGGCATTCAGGGATGCCACAGCAGTTGGTGTTTCTGAAGCAGGCAGCACTAAATGCAAGCATTCTCACAGTCTAGGTCTGGTTCCTATCCTAGAGATGCGTCAATGTGTGGAAGAATAATTCAGAGCAATTTATTGAATTGCCCTGTGACAGAGCACTCACTGCTTAGTGAAAAAGGAGCGGTACCAGTACAGCATCCCACTTACAGTGAGCTACAGGTTGTTGAACCAAGGGCTGATGTCAGAGCCCTCCCAGCTACCCCAAGCAGCACAGCCCATAGCGGCCATGGTCCTGGCCAAACTGGGCAGGGGATGGGATGGAGAAGGGCTTTCAGATGTGCTCCTCTCTGCTCACAGTCAGCTCCATGTCACTGAGCATGTTAATTACGGACATTTTATACTGCAAATGTACATGGCTCCCAGGGGTCTGTCTCTATCAGCTTGGTTATTAACAAAAGCTAACAGCAAGCAGAGACCACATTTGGTAACAGCTTCCTAGCAGACACCTTTATCCCAAAAAGGAATGCTCAAAGAAACCAAACTTGTTTCAGAGTGAAGCTGATGAACTTCAGAAAATACAGAACAGAGAATATGGAGTAAAAGCTATTGAGTAGAAATAGGGAATACAGAAGTTCTTGGACAGATATTTCCTAAACTGGTGTTGACACAGCCATTATCCTTGTTTCAATATAGCATGGCATCTGAGAGCAGCTGATTTACCTGTACTGCTTTTTCCTACAGAAAATTTAACTTGTGTATGCACAGAGAGGATTTTAAGTGTCAGCTGAGTTTTATGCTTAGGTTAAGATCTGCCCTGCTTGACGTTAGGGTTTTGGTAAAACCACCTGTGTTGACAGCGCAAGTGTGCCCCAGGGATCAACCGATCCCATCTGAGAGACAAACAGCTCTCTCTTCGGGGGCACTGCCTGTTCACAGCACTGACTGCTGTCCTGGTGAAGGCTCTTGGTTAAAGGGCCTAAATTCGAGCTGGATGATGGATCCAGTGGATCCATGCAAACATAATGCATATGATGATGGATGCACGCAAACTGAGTGCATGGGTGTCTCTGGCATTGGGAATAGCTGAGCCCAAGGGGAAGCTCTGTGAGGCAGTTTCGGAGGGGCTGGAGGCTGTTATGTAGAGGTTATTTGGAAAGGTTTTTCTTTTCCTGATCCCATGCTACTGAGAGTGCATAAAACTCCTTTCTCTAGAGCCCTGGCTGAGTTGCTCTGGGCAGAGGGGCAGGACCCAGGCAAAGGTTGAGAATTTCTGGAGGAAAACTGTGCTGTGCTTGTGTTGGGTGAGATACTAAGAGCTGGATGTGGGAGACGAGCACATGCTATAAACATGCACGGTGGTGATTTAGAGACCTTAGTGTTAATGCTGAGCAAAACCCAGTCTATCAGATCAATAGCTTGGGAGCCTGACTCTATTAGCAGTGAAACAAAAAGAAATCCCATTCATTTTTGTCTAAAAACCTTGTTTTCCCTTTTCAGAAGAATCTGACAGAACTGAGGTCCTTTGGGTCACCACCTCCGGCTGTCAGCAATGTCACTGCTGCTGTGATGGTGCTGATGGCCCCAGGAGGAAAGATTCCCAAGGACAGGAGCTGGAAGGCAGCAAAAGCTGCCATGGCCAGGGTGGATGGGTTCCTGGACTCTTTGATCAAGTTCGACAAGGAGAACATCCATGAGAACTGCCTCAAAGCCCTCCAGCCCTATTTACAAGATCCCAAGTTTAAACCCGAATTTGTGACCACCAAGTCCTATGCTGCAGCTGGCCTCTGCTCTTGGGTGGTGAACATCGTACGCTTCCACGAAGTGTACTGCGAAGTGGAGCCGAAGCGGCAGGCTCTGAGCAAAGCCAACGCGGAGCTGGCGGCTGCCCAGGACAAGCTGGCCAGCATCAAGGCCAAAATTGCCGTAAGTTTGGAAAAGCAAGGCAAGCTGTGGGATGGGCTCACCCCTTAGTGGGACGCACGCAAGTCGCTGCTCTGGGGAGAAATCCTTTACTTTGGAGAAAGCTGCTTCTCCACACTCATGTATTTTTAAAAGGGTAGATCCAAAGATTTGGTAGATTTTAGGTCTTTTACCTTCCTTTTATTGCTGCTTTCTGTGTTTCATCTGTTCTGCTCCAATCATGTTTGTACCTTAACAGAAAAGGCTAGATATTAATTCTTATTATTCCTACCTAATTTTTAAAATGTAATTTGCCTCTAATTGTGAGCCCTCAGAAAACTCGTTATCTCAAACCAGTATGTGTTCCCCGTGTGCTGCACAGGGGCAGAAAAACAGGAACTGGAGGCTGGCTCCCATGGCAGCACAGTTCCTGGTGACGGGCACGTTCTGCAGGATGACGACTGCTCCAGTAGAGTCTAATAATTTGTCACGGCATGGCTCTCTGTCAGCATATATTTGTATTATTCTTAGAATTTTGCTACTTAAGGAAAGAAAAAAAAAAAATCTGAATAGATTAAATTACTGCATGATTAAAAGTGAATTTCTGTGGAGAATAGCCTCCATCCATTCCCGCATAAGATGTTCAAAACCATACTCCTTTTCTCCCCCCGTTCTTGGCCAATATCTACCAATAGCAAAGTGTGGAAAACAGCTCGAGGGCATCCTGCTAGCCTGTCTCTTGTGCAGCAGAGCAGCATCTATCCATGACCTGCTGCTCTCCAGCTCCCTTCTGCCACGAGCAGCCCTCGCTTGTGCTCCAGAATGTGACTTCTTAGGGTGCTGTGGGTCTGGGATCCCTCTTGGTCATGGATGGATCCTCTGGGGCTGTGCTTTCATACTGGCACCACAGGTCATGCAGAATCCCCTTTTGAAACAAAAGTTTGTTATCAGCTGTCTGATGTGGCCCGGCTGCCAAATTTGTGTCTTACAGTAAGTTACGTGACCTTGCAATGTCCCCCTGGCGGGGGCAGCACAGTCCCTCGAAGCTCACTGAATGTGCACCTCTTCTCCTAGCACATCTTCATGTTAGAATATAGCTGACTTTCTTAATACCTCCTAGGGCTGCTTATTCTTTAAATGTTTACTGCCCTTTTAATTAAAAATATTTTTTTAAATCTACAGAGCTCTCTGGTAGTCTCTTCATGCTGCAGATAAGGAAGGGCATGTGCAGCACCTGAGCAGGGATGGATTTAGAGGTCTTTAGACTCTCATCTTCCCGTCTCAGATGTGAAATACGATGCTGGGGAACCAATGACATCCCATTATGTTGTTTATTTACAAAGCTTTTAATACCTAGGCTTTTTTTTTTTTTTTTTTTTTCCCTTTAAAGAAGTAGGATTTTGTTTAAAAAAAAAAAAAAAAGAATGGCAATCTAAGGGGATTTGGTGGTACTCCACTGGCACATACTTGCAAAGCTGACTCTTTTAGGTGAGTTATCCTGCATTTGCAGATGGGCAAAATCTGCTCATTGCGTGGGGGTGGATATGGAGGTATAAGCTTGAATATCAAGCTGGGATATCTTGGGTAGCTTCACTGACGTGATGCTGATTCATACCTGCTTAGAAACAGACACGGAGATGCCAATATACCCACCTTTAGTATTAAATGAAACTATTCTGATCATCCAAAACATTAAGTACCTTCCTCTCTCCTTTGTTTGCTTGGGAAATAAGGTTGGTATGAATCTGGGGAGGGGGAGTGCAGGAGCAAGATGCATGCTGGCAGCTGTGGTGTGAAATATATCAGATATATCACTGATAAATCAGTGTGTACTGGGCTGGGGTACTGCAGGTGGGTTCTGCTCTTTATCAGATCATACATCTTTAATGGTTTTTTATATATATATATATATATATTCAAATATATATATAAAAGTATGCACATATATTCGTATGAATGCCAAGATACAAACATTTTGTGTTATGAATTCCAAGGCAGTTTGAGCAGACTATTTTGTGTTTTTCAAGATACAGGAGAGCTGCAGATTGTTTCTAGTACATAGCTTGGACAGTGTTAAAGTGATTTACAGACAGTTAGCCTAAAACAGTTTGCACTGGCTATAGATAAGATCAATTATTACTTCTATTTCTCTTATCAAAAGTGGAATGCTCCAAGTACTCATGGGAGCTGTTGACTTGTTTAAGACCAAAGTGTAAGCAGGTCTGTCCAAGCAATAGTCTCTCTTTTGCTAGCATGGAGGGACTCCAAGTGGTTTGGGCTCTTTCTGCCCCATCCCAGCCCTGAAGCCCTTTGCAGCCCACCTGCATGTGTGAAGGTCCCACCTAATGCTGTGACCCAGCTTGGGTTCCTCTGGAAGAGCAAAACAGTGTGCAGGAAGCACAGCTTGGAGGTGGCTCCAGCATATCTCTAGTTATTCAAAGAGCCCCTTGGGGTTTTAAGCAACAGCTTGAGGAATCAGCAGAGCCTTGGACTGAGACCAAGGTGGCTGAAGCATCAGGAAACAGAACTGTTTTCTTAGCTGCCCTACTTGTTTCTCATCTGTAGTGTTGGCCATCGGTACTTGGTCATCAGGACCACTTGGCCTATCTTTCCCAGTTCAAATTCACATCAGGGCAGAGCCCCAGATAAACTGCCTTTTTGTGTTCTTTGTTTCTGTTCCCTGCAGATGAGGTGGGCTACAAGCACGTGAAATTGCTCAGCATGTTGCTGCTCTGAGCTTCATCCCAGGTGCCATATAGCGTGCAGCATTGTGGAGCTTGGCTCATCTTGCCTTCAGGGTGAATTGGGTCTTGAGAAGGGGTTTCCTTAAAACTGTGCTGTTGTTTTCTCCTTTTCCTCCTATGCAGCGCCTCAATGAGAACCTGGGAAAGCTCACAGCCAAGTTTGAGAAGGCCACTTCAGACAAACTCAAATGTCAGCAAGAAGCTGAAGCTACTGCATGTACCATCACCCTTGCAAATCGGCTGGTGAGTGTCAGCAGATGGAATGGTAATGGCATGAATGGGAGGTGTCAGGTGCTGCTGAGATGCCAGCCATGTGCACAGTACATTACATCCTCTAATTTTTATGGAATATATTACATTTCCTGCAGAGCAGCAAGTTTTTAGTAATGAAAATGATTTTGCTTTGGCTGTTTTCATACATCGGGGTAGGCACTGCATGTGTTTAAAGAGGCTGGCTATGCTCTCTTCACAGCTCTCATCTGCTTTCTGTTACTTAATTGCATGATCAAACACTGATGGGACCAAAACTATATGACCAGAAGGTCGTATAATAAAGACAAAGCTGGGAGTATACAAGTAGCTTTGCAGGTTTTAAAGTGACAAAAAGCAAATAGTGAAAAGCTCTGAAAAAGATGCATGTCTCCGTTATCAGTCCATCAGGGTGCATCACAGCCTGTTGTATCTTCAGAACACGCAGCCTCCTGGTCTTCTGCTGGGGCAATGCCCTTGTCACTGTTTCACAGATAAGAGATAATGGCTGATGCAACTGCCCATAGTGCTTTGTATTTTGGCTTCCCCAGCAGCCATTTGGAGCAAGCCAACTCTCCCATGTGCAATGAAATGGGGTGGTGGGAAACAGTACGGGGGGCGGAGGGGCTGGAGCTGCTTTGAGCAGCTGGCTCTGCCAACTCAAGCCCAGAACTGGCACACAAAGGCACCGCTGACATTATCTCAGTGGAGGGCACCATGCTTTTAATGCTTTTAAAATATCTGACTCACCTGATCTACAGTGAAGCTGCAGGTAGGCAGGCACTGCTGTGAGTACAGCCTCACTCGGTGCAATTCCTCCCTGCTGTGGCAGCTGGCACGTGAGGCACCTGCCTGGTGTGGTGTGCAGCCTGTGCAAGGCTGCCATGCATCTCAGAGCCTGGGGTGTGGGCAGAGTCCCTGCCATGCATGGCCCCATCCTGGAGGCCGTGCTGCCTGGCCTTTGTAGCTGATGCTGGGCTTGTCCTTTCTCCCAGGAGCAGGGCAGACGTTACGTTGAAACCACTCTTGCAAGACTACACGTGCACCTTCAGGAGAGCATCCTGCCTGGTCAGCATGTGGTCAGGGATGGAAGGTGCAAGTTGCTCTTAGTCTCTCTTGTAGATGCTGCCTCTGCTTGTTGGGCTGGTGGCAGCTTAGAAGGCAAAGGTATTTCTAGAAGCATTGCTGGATGCAGATTTCTCTGCTTGTTTTACCAGATTGTGGCTGTGCTAGGCTGTAACTTGTAGTCATCTGTCCCGACACAGCATGCAGCGATAAGAAGAAAAGATAGACAAATGGTTTAAGCTTATTGCCTTGGACATGGAGAGCTGTGCTCAGTCCTCCATTTCCTGCTCTCAGACCTTCTTAAGTGACCTTCAGCAAATTGCTTTAGCCTAGATTTTCAGAGCTGCTTAGATTTTGGGTGTTTTTTCGTGGGCACATGAAAAATGATGCATTTAGTGGGGCATCAAGTGCTCCCAGGAAACAGCACACACTCACCTTCCTGCATGCTCTGATACCAGGAAACTTTAAAAAACAAAATAACAAAATAAGAAAAAAAATACTTTTGTCTTTAATCTCCGTGTGCCTTGTTGGGAAGTGGGATTGCAGCACTGCTGTAGCACAGCTGGCTGCTTTGCAGACTAATAGTCAGGACTGAGATGTACTCAGATATAAAGGGTCAAAGACAAACAGCAGATAAGTCCCTTCCTACACTGATTTAGATCTCTTTTATGCAACCATAGAAGGAGTTTTATGCTTTCATGTTCTTCAGGTTATATCGTACTGAATGCTTCCAGAACCTTTAATTAAAACAGGAAAGTAGCTTTTCAATTTGAAAAAGACGTGTATATTTCTGGGGGCATTTTGCAGGATGAGTATTTCCCTGTGTCTTTCCACAGCCTAACAAAACCCTGTTTAATGTGATGCAGAGGTAGATTGTGGCTCTGAGTCATGTAGGGGTTGGTAAACACAAAGTACAAGAAGAAAATGTTTTGTGAAAAAGAAACAGAAATGGTGGTTTCAGTTCTTTTCACATAAATATATATGCATATGTGTGTATGTTTTACATTGAATACAGCTTAGTTTCACCTCGATTAGTACCACTGTATCAAACAGAGCCTGATTTCATAAAGGTGCATGCTTAGCATGTGAATTTTTGGCTTAAAATGCAAGTCTTCATTGAGGTGCAACTGTGATATTTTGATGAGGAAAAACTGCGTGTTTCTTTTTGAGGCTTTAGCTATATTAGTAAAATTGTCCTTGAAAAACCAAAACGAGCAAATATTTTAACACAATAGGTTGTCACTTGTACTATATGTTGCTCAGTGATTTTTAAGGTTTCATAATTTCCTTTAAAAGAAAGCTTTTGATCTGAAATCAAGATAAGACATTGGAATAAATTTTAGACAACCTTTCTGTGGCTGCAGTTGAGGTTTTTGCTATGATGTACGTGTCTGTCCCTGGTCTGATAGCATGGGGTTTGTAGCATGGGTGGTAGAGTCTCAGTGAAGCTACAGCTGTAGGAATATATTTGCCTTTGAGTGTGTTCGTTACCTCACTAATTAACTGGGACTGCTCACAGGCTCAGGGTCAGCACCTGCATAAAAGCAGAGCTTGTACAAGTGCTTTGCTGGTGCTGGACTCTGTCCTTCATTGGTAAATAACTGGGCATGGCTGTCATTCTTCAGGTACAGGTTTGATGATTTATTTTACATAACAGTTTAAAAATGTGTCATCAAATCCTTCCTTTTTCTTTCCCCTTGAAAGGCTCTGGTTGCTCTGGTGGCTGGTTTTGGGAGGAATCCTTCTGCTGTCAAGGCTTTGGGAAACCTGCAATTGCAAACTTCAAGATCTTGAAATTGTTCAATCAATTAGGAAACAGTTAAGCACAAACTTCTTTTTCCATCCCGTTCCTCCTTGTTGTTGTGTGAATGGGTAAAACCACCATATAGCCCGATCTGGTCACCAGGAAGTGACACTGATCATTCCCGTGGTTCTTTCAGTCTCTTATTTACCAAACAAGACTGTTTAGGTGATTGGGTTTCAAGTCTTTCATTGAGGATACTTCCAGAGAAGCAAACAAAATAGTGAAAGGAAAAATGAGGATTCATTAGTGTGGGGCTTGATCTGTGCATCAGGGTAGATGAGGATATTTTGATTTGGGGGTAGATAGAGAACATTGCTGGAATTTAGGCTTTCTACTTTTAAATGTGATTGTTATTTTTCAGCCCTTCTAGTCCCTGCTGACGTTTCTAAGCCATTTTCATTTAGATTGAATTTGGGCTTCTGTTCAAGTGCGGTACATTGCTGTGGCGGGGACCACAATTTGTCACGTCCTCCTGTGCTCACAGGGGTGATGCTTGGGGAAATGGACTTGGAAAGTGGTTTTGCTCTGCATTTGGAAGCATGGAGACCTTTGTCAAGCTGCATGCATAACTGCGATGAGCTAAACTTCATTTTCTCCATAGTTTGCTAATGTCATTGTCTTCCACCCCCAGCTGGTGCCAGTGTGCTCTCCTTCCCCCAGCACAGGTTGAAACTCTCTTTTCCTTTCATCATTAGCGAAAAACAGAGCCAGGTGGAAGCAAATCTCTATTTCTGCCTCTAGGATCATAGAAAATGGAGCATCACATGAGTGGCAGTCTTTGCAGTGCTGAGGAAGATGAGTGCTGGGCAGTGCCCACGGCTCTGCTGGAGAAAACAGCGTGTTTACTGTTGGTCTCTAGCTGGCAAACATCAGTCTCACAGTGCTGGGTAATTTTTTCACTCTGACAGTCACAAATGGTGATAAGAGACGGAGAATCTGGAGTAGCCACTGTCAACCCCGGGCTTTTATAGAGCACAGAAAGATGGGCTGGGATTAGATTGTTTGCATTATAGTTTTGTTTATGGCATGCCAGAAGATGAATACACGCACACACACTCATACCCCACCACAAAGAGTCTCTTGTTGCTCCAATGAAGGTATAGCCTAAAAAAGAATGCAATAGCAAACAAAACAAAACAAAACCAGATATTTGTCCTGTTCAGTGTGTGCTGCTGCAATGTCTCCAACTGCAAAGATTTGGAAAGAGGTGTGAGTGATGCTCTCCTAATGCTGCAGCTAAGGCCCGTATATGATCTCTCTGTGCTCCCTCCTTCCCAGCCCTCTTTACCCAACACAACTGAGCCAGACAAAAGCTTGAAGAGATAGAAAGACTTTACGGCCCTCTTGGTGTGGGAACCACCAGGGCAGTGCTTCCTGCAGAGACTCCCTGGGGCTCCTTGAAGTGCTGGGCACCTTTTCTGGTTACAGGATGGAGCTGCTCTGTGAGGAGCTGCTAGCAGGGGTTGTAGCCAGGGAGCACTGAACACAGCTCTAAGTGCAGATGAACAAGTTATGTTGGTGCCAATGCCACTAACTGTTTTTAAAGACCTGGTTAGAAAGCACAGCTTGCTACTCCAGCTGTCAAAAATGGATCCATTTTGCAGTGCATGTAAGGAACTTGCATCCCAGCTTACTGTTGTGCAATGCATTCCTTCTTCTGTCTCATCTCTGGCTCTGATCTTGGAATAGATCTCGACAACCCTTACTGACGTGCCATTTATTTGAAATCCTAGATTTATCACTATGTAACTGGGCAGGAATTAAGCTCCCAGACTTTGAAAAAAAATGAAGAATACATGAAGAATACGGCTAACTAAACACAGGTAGTAGTTGCTTTGGATTGAAAAATGAAGCAGGTGAAGACAAGACAAGCTAAACTTCCAAAGTGCCTTAATTTGAGTTTTGCATTTTGTGAACTGTAGATGACCTAGGGAAGATGCTCCCGGATCCAAGGGACAGGGACGAGGGAATGTCTAGGGACCTATGGATAAGAAAATGGAGGATGGCTGCTGGTGGTGTTTGTAATTGGATACATGCTAATGTGGCAGATGAAATCTGGTGATGACAAATGCAAAGTATTGCATGCAGGGAAAATGAACCCTAATCATGCATTTACATTGATAGGTCTTAATTGCACTATTATCACTCACATAAGAGCTCTTGGAGTTCTTGCAGAGAGTTCTCAGAAACAGCAGTGCAGTACATGTCTGGAGGCAGCAAGGCAGACTGAGTGTTAGAAATTGGTAGGAAAAATTGGGAAGCAAAAGTTAAATAATTATTCTATCAGTCCAAATCTGTGGTGTGCCTCCATCTGTTATGCTGAACACAATTAGGTTAACCCATCAGAACACAGTAGGTAACCTAGAGAAGGTACAGAGATGTATGTATCTGCTTCCATATTCAAAGAGAGGAAATAGATTAGGACGCTTCATTTTGGAAAAGAGACCATGTAGTGATGGATGTGACAGAAGCCAATAAGATTGTGAATAGTATGGAGAATTAGAATAGGGAATGATTGTTCACTATCCCTCATTACTAAAGAGCAAAAGGTCATCAAATGAGATGAAGAGAATTCAAATAATTTCTAGGATCTGATAAAGAAGACACCTGGGATTTCTTAAAGAGATTAAAGCTGGCAGTAGGGTGTAATCTAAGCAAGGACCGAGACTTAATGAAGATGGCCAGGATATGAATAGGTAAAAAATCACCTCAAGAAAATAATTAGGAGTATATAGAGAGTCTACAAGTGTTAGAAGATCAAATAATGATGACTTAGTCTTCTTAGAGATGGAGAGCCATGGGAATTTACCTCAAGGAGACTGGAGGAAGGATCTAGAGGTACTTCACCTTTAAAAACTGTAAAAGAAAGATGGAGAAAGTAGACTTCTACGTACTGTTAACTGGAATTAAGATTAAGGATAATCTAGCTATGATTCTACCTTAAAAGTACTGCTTTGCTTCTTTTTCAATAAGTAGGATTACATAAGAAATGTTAAGTGGGCTGAGACCGAGGTGTGTTCAGCTTCGGCTGGATTCCAGCAAATGTCCAGCACAGAGGAGAAGCAGGCATATCCCACACTGGTATTTTCCAGGTTTTGTATGCTCCACTTCAGTGAACATGGCTGCATGTGGTAAGACAATAAGACTGAGAAAATAGAAATGGAAAATCCGGCAGATGAAGAAGCATGATTATAGTTGAAATAATTGGATGGCCTTGGTATGGGAACTGTAGGAATAGGATGAAATCAAGTAATACATGATGCAGTTGTGTAATTATGGAATTATAACACATTTGTCTCTAAACCAAAAGATCATTGGCCAGCATCCACAAGGACCAAGTGAATCTACTCATTCAGGCTTTGGCCTGCAAGTAGCCCCAAGGAAGACTAATATGGTTTTAATACATTTAGGAAATGTATTAAGACTAGGCTTATTAGTCAAATTTAGGGGGGTACTAGGCAAGTCCAAGGGTTTACCAGCACACACTGAGATAGTGAAAGGCACTGGGGAAACCTCATCTTTGTGAGCAGGATGGTGAGTCATGATGACGAAAGAGGAACTCAGCTGGAGCAGCCTTATGGATGGCTCTGAAGTATAATGGGACAAAGAAAATTGGCAGCCCCTCCTTCTGCTCCTCACAGGGTAGAAAACTGCTTAGAAGGCAGTTTTCACTGGATTCTCAGAGATGGTTGGATTTGTTAAGGCAGGAAGGCCACCAGGGGCATCTTTGCAGGTTTCTGTTAGATCTTGTTCATCAGATCATTTATGATTAAACGATCTGGAAGAGGTGGTGTCTAAGCAGGTTGCAGTTTCTCAGTAATATGAATACAGCAGAGATGAAGACTATGAAGAATTGTAAAAATGATACCCATGATGGAGGTATGAAATGCAGAGTACACAAATGTAAAGTCATGCATGTTGGAAAAATTAGTTTTTACTTTACATGCCCTGTAAGTGATGCTGAGCTAGTTATTATCATTCAGGAATAAAATGATTGAGTTAGAGTTCTTTGAGCGTGTGAGCTCTGTGCTCCCAGAGGAAAAAGAAATTAACAAACCCCAAACCAACGCTGAAATTGAATGTTAGCATTTATTAGGAAAAGAAGAGTACAAAACAGGAAAAAAAAAAGTCACAATCTTGCTATATAAATCCATTCCAAATAAATCTTGAACATGCAGCTGTACCTCCACCCCCTCTGCCATACCTGAAAGGATGTAGTAGAATTGGAAATGGTGCAGAGAAGGTAATGATAAAAAGAAACTGGAGGATAAAGATTACATCATTCAGTAAAGATAAAGATTGCAAGGACAATCAAAAGGCTTCTGTATGAGGAATTATTGAATAGACTTAAAGCTCTTCAACCTCAAAAGGAGACAGCAGAGGGGATATCAAGGGCTTGAAACCATGAGTGGTATGGAGAGGGTGAAGCAGGCGTGATTGTTCAGTGTTTTTCCACTGTGAGAACAGATTTCAGCAATTGAAAAGGTCAGACAGCACATAAAAGGATGCACTTTTTTACAGAAAGCATAGCTAAACTGTGATTCCTGGCTGCAAGATGCTGAAGGTACCTGGAGGCTGGTTGGCATCCATGGCACCTTAGACTAGATCATGAAGAAATAAATCATCAGTGGCTGTTAAGTCAAAGATAGTGGTGATATCAGCCCTCCTGAGGACCTGTGTTCTGCATATCAGGAACAAACTAATTTAGGAGAATAGGTTATTCAAAGTGATAACACTTACAGGGATTTGTGTTAGAGCTGGCCCTATTTAACATCTTATTAATGAGCTAGGAGGAGGGAACCACCCCTTTACATGGGGTGGTTTGCAAAGACAAAGATCTAGAGGAGTTTTTTAAGAAAAACAAGAAATAAAAAGAATCCTAAGCTTGTGTGGACTATAGACCAAAGAAGAAAAATAGAAAATGCTGGCTGGCCCTGGTTGGTGGCAGAGACATGTGATTAGGGTGGAATATTTAAATTAGATGCATATTTCCAGATCATCCTGACATCAAGAGGGTGATTGTGAATTTGGCCATAAGCTTCAGCATTCTTGATCTCAAAATCCATAATGCCAATTTAAAACTCTGTTGGGTTCTTATGGCTTGCGAACCTGAAGGATACATTACATTCTTTTTTCCAGGCTGTGTTTCTTAATTGCTAGAGCTGAAGTCGTCTATAAAAAATAAATATAAAATAGGGTCAGGATCTATTCTAATCACATGATTTGGTGAACAAGGGACCCAAAAAATGCCAGTGGTCAAAGAAATTGGCTGTGCATGTAGAGATGCCTCATTTTGCAGGGAGATACCATAGCCACCTCAATACTGGTAAACCCCCAGTTGGATGGCTTTTCCATTGGATGCTCATGAAAAGTGTCCCTGAGCAAGTGTTTTCTGTATGGGGCCTTAAGGGAAAGGAAAATGTAGACCTAAGGGGTTTGTGATTGTAAAGGCAAAATGCCACCTAGAAGGGGTCATAATAAATGGTGTGAAATAGCTGAAGTTTGTGGCTGTTGGAGGGGAGCCTCTGAGTGAGAGAGGGTGTAATTCTGAGGCAATTAACAGTTGATGGGCTCCCACAAAAATTGTTGTATTAATTCCTGCTGAGGAAGGAATGCATCTTCCCTTGATGACTTTAGAGGAGGTCTGGAGCAGGCAGCTGAGACTCATCAGCAGGACCAGCCTTTCATAGAGCAGGGGGGTTTTAGCAAAATAATTGTTGGGTATTTCACATCCAGGTTTTAAACCTTAGGAAATGATGTTTGAAGTCAGGGACAAAATATGAATGTGGCCAGATCCTTAGGTATTACTTACAGAACAACTGTAATGATCAATTTGACCTGGCAAATTGTAGGTTGGAGGACTTGCCGCTGAGAATGTGAGATGGGCTGAAGTTGTGAAGGACTTCAAACAGCAACAGAGCACCTTGTGTGGAGATGTCTTACTGATTACAGCCTTTGTCTCCTACCTGGGATACTTCACCAAGAAATACCGGCAAGAACTCCTGGATGGAATCTGGAAGCCGTATTTGCACCAGTTAAAAGTAAGCCCTGCTTTCTCTGAAAAGCAGTTGTTACTGTGCATGATATGGCCACAAGCTCTGTTGTCCATAGGGGGTCTCCTAAGTGAGGTCCCACCAAGCTGCACTGTGAAGCAAGTCATAGCCATGCTTAATTCACTCCTCTCTGGGAAAGACATTGTGGTCTCCTTGACCCATGCGAGTGACCCCATTCTCCCATGGACAGAGGAGAAGTCCCTGTGCAGCATCTCAAATGTGGAGCCCGGTTGCCAATTTGTACAGGAGTCAGGGATAGCCAAGAAAGAGAGATATAGTATGGAAAAGGGACTGCTTGGAGCAGGCAGAGCTCACTGCCAGCTCTTTGGTAGGCTTGGAAAAACTCCAGATGGTACTTTGTGTAGGACATGAGCTCTGTTCATTCTGGTCATGCCTCCCAGCTGGTTTCAAACATGTCTTGCTGTTTTGACCAGATGGAAACCATCATGCTTCAGGTTTGCTTAATATTTCACTAATTTCTACCAAGTACTTCATACATAAGTAAATGCAAGTGCTCTGTCTCTAGCAGGACTGAGCTTTTGCACATCATTACCTAACTGGATGTTATAAATCCTGGTGAAATGCCAACAGGCTTTTAAATAAGGTCACAACTGGCAGTGATGCCCAAATCAAAAAGCCAAGAAAATCGGGAAGTCAGAATGTGAGAGAAAAAAAAATAATAATCATCCTGCTTTCTTAAAAAAAAAAAAAAAAAAAAAAAAAAAAAAGCTTGGTTAAGAAAGGAAGTGTTGTTCCAAAAATGGCCTCTCTTGGTGCTTAGAAATTTCACAGAAGTTGCCTGTATTTCCATGTGAAAATTAAAGACCCTTTCTGTTCAGATGACTGGCACAGATAACTTTCTGGTTGTCACACCCAGAAGTGGCCTCCCATGTTAGAGAAGTGTTTCTAGAACTGCTGATGCCATTTTGCAACACAACAGCAGGCTGATGAGGGTGTTAATTATATTCTTCCAAGCTGTCATCTCAGAGAGCTTGTACACAGCAGAGTGTGGTCTGATCTCGCTCAGTGCGGCTGCAGCCGTTTGGGGCTCTCAGTACTCTGCAGGCAAAATCTTTGGGATCCATGCATAATTTATGCTCATTCACAACAGGAGTGGGAAACACTTAATACTAGATCAAAACTACCCTGTAGAATGGCAAGCCACTGATAAATAAGACTTCTCAATACTTAATTAGGCTAACTTTGCATAAATTGTTTTGTTTGCTCAACTCTGGAGTATGTTGCAAGCTGTACTCTCCACCTTGTACTTACACGTTTCTCCTTTCCTGCCAGGTGCCCATCCCTGTAACTCCATCCCTAGATCCTCTGACCATGTTGACAGATGATGCTGACATAGCAGCTTGGCAGAACGAGGGGCTGCCAGCTGACCGCATGTCCACTGAAAATGCCACCATCCTCACGAACTGCGAACGCTGGCCCCTCATGGTGGATCCCCAGTTGCAGGGTATTAAATGGATCAAAAACAAGTATGGTGAAGACCTCCGAGTGATCCGAATTGGGCAGAAGGGGTAAACATCAGTTTCATCTCATCACAGTATCTTTTAATGGCTATCTGCCTGTCGTATTTGATGAAGAGCATATGTTTAACTGCAGCCATCAGAGCCAATTACACTGAGGAAAACCCTTAAATGTATTTGTGCATGAGCTGCTTATTCATTACCAAAATGATAGAGATTCCTCATTAAATAGAGGGGCTGTTTAGTGCTTGGCCAAGTTACCATAGAAACTCTTCTGAAATGGAGAATGAAAAGAGCGACGTGCTGGAGGCTGAGCTCTATGTAACACAGTCCTCCCGCACCTTCATGCTGTGTTGTGTCCTGACTCTTTTCCCCAGGCAGATGAGTGGAGCTTCCTACAGGTTGGAAGAAGGGAGAGGGTGAAACTGGCTTGAGGCTTTCTGTTCCCTGAGATCCACATGGGCTAACTCTGCTCCCATGTTGGCACCAGCTAGGAGGTTTTCTTCACAGCACCTCTGCCTTGTTCTGCCCAGATAGTTTGTGGGAAGGCTTTTCCACTCCTGGCTCTTATCTCTGCTCAGAGCACTGTTTTCTGCTATACCAAGTCGCACTGATTTCTACCCACTAGTAAGGACTCCCAGCTGGAAGGAACAGACCCAGAGTTACATTCCTGCTTGGAAATGAGCCCTGAGACTTTTATTTTTATATATATATATATATATATATATATATATATATATATATGTGTATATATACATATATATATATATATAAAAATATATAAAATTTATGTACAGAACAAAGCATTGGCAATAGGTGAGAGTGGCTTGAGAGCTCAGTGCTTGCAGGTTCATGCAGATTCGGGGATGTTTGGCTCTGCCTGCATTGGAGCATGGGTCTGATCTGATGTCTCATGATGTCTTGGGGTTGCTCAAGTTCTTTCAGTGGTGCCTATTCTGCTTTCCTCATAGAAAATAACAAGTTATTAGTTTTGCTCTCATGTGGGCTGACAATACATTTGGAAACAGATATACATGTATTTTTTTATAGAAGCAAATTTCTGTTTCCTGGCCAACCAGGTCACCATGCCTTGCAGTTTTTCAAAGGAGCTTGGGGAAAAGTAAGGATGCCAGAGGAGACACCTAGCTACAAACCTCCAGGTTGGAACAGGAGAAATAGACTCCATAACATTTATATGCTGCCATTACAGGCATCAGTACAAATATAGAACATCTTTTTCCCCTCCTGACTGGATACCAGCTAGAGGGTACTCTGAGAGGGGGGGGGGTACTGATGTTTTGGCCAGTGGAATTAGCTGAGTGGTTCCTCTGATGGGGTAGCAGCAGTTGGTGAGCACCCTCCCTGCCTGCCCAGGGTCCTGCTCTCCTCTTTGCAGAGAAGTAAGTTGTGTGAAGTGCAAGCAGCCACAAAGGAGCAAGCACAAGTGTGTGGCCCTGCCCTTCACAGTGCAGAGCATCCCTGACCAGCAGTGAGGCACTGTGAAGAGGAGCCCAGTTTCCTTGTGAGGAAGGAAGAATTAAATGATAGTCACACTGTCCTAACTATGTCCTTAAACCCTGTGCACAATGGAACTGCAACCTGCTCTTCTTCCTAGCTGTTATGCAAGGTTAACTGCACCAGTAGATTCTGGGGGAAAACAAAGTGTTTGATAAAAACAAAGCAAACAGTCCGAGCCTTTTCTGTTCTCTGCTGCCCATGCTTTTTCCTTGAGAAAGAAGATGCAGTTGTTACTGCTCGTCCCTGGGAGATCTGAGATCCCATTCTCTCGGCCAAGACTCTGCCCCTTTCCACACCAGGTGTTGACACCATCCTGCCCCTCTTCCTCTCTAGCAAGTTCTGGCATGTGCACATAGCTGCTTTTGCAGTGCAGAGCCCCCCTCTGTCCCCTTCACGGCCTCCTTGTTGCAAAGCATCGCATCCAGCCTCACCATGACGGATGCCAGCACTGTCTCCCACAGGTATCTGGACACGATGGAACGAGCCCTGGCTGCGGGAGAACAGGTTTTGATTGAAAACCTGGAGGAATCTGTGGATCCAGTTTTGGGGCCATTACTGGGGAGAGAAATGATCAAGAAGGGAAGGTGAGCTTCTGGAAGGCTTAATGGCATGTGTGCTTCCATCATGGTGTTTGGGATCTTTGTGCTGTTGTGCTCTCCTTTTCTGACCTCAAATTGTGTGCTCATCTATGGCAGCACTAACATCCTCCCTTCAGAAGTGAGAGCATTTTAAATCAGGCATTCACAGGCAATTCAGTCAAAGCATGGCTTTGAAATAAATCTGGCTTTTTTGTTTAGCTGGACAGTGCCATTGAAACCTCATGTAAAAGTATAACGACTTTGGTGTCTGTAATTGGCTATCCTGGTTCTGAACTATTACTAAAATAGCTATTGCTGTTGTGAAGAAAAGTAACCTTGGATTTTAGCAAACACTAAATCATTTAGGATTACAGCTACAGATGTAAGCATTAGGAATATATAAGTGTTCCTTAATGAGGGCAAGTTCTTCATGGCAGTCACTGGTCATCCTCCAGCCTGGAGGAGTTCAGAGAGAGGGGCAGCAAGGGATTGACATTTTTGTGCAAAATGAGCACATTTTTAGAATGTGCTCAAAGGCAACCAATAAAACCTTGTGCTCAGAGCTAAAGTTGGATCAGGGACTCTTTTGATGCTGTTTCTCCAGTTTTTGCAGAGCAAAGTCACCTGCCTTTAGAAGGATGCACTTTGCTTGGGCTTCTCCAAGTCTGTGCCTCCTGCAGAAATGCAACTGCAACCCTGCTTCTAGCTTTCAGGAGTAAAAAACAATATCCTGGCTAAGTGCTGGATCTTCCATTCCTTAAGTTCCTTGAGGATTGTTTCCATACTTAACTGTGAGTTTAAAGTTTTCCAGGACCAGTTCAAGTCCCAGTGCTTTTCGGTAGAACACACAGATGGCCTTTGGTAGTCCTGGCAGAGGAAGGCTTCTTAGAATCAGGGCACTCCTGGACACTGCCATGAACTGCTTGTGCTGTGTGATCTCTCTCTGCCTCATTTTCCCAGCTGTAAAAGCAATAGAGGTGGTCAAGAAGAGACCTAGTCAGCTGATGTTTGACAGGAAAGTGTATTCAAATTCCTGTGGTGACACCACTGTTTCCATTGCAGCCCAGCTGCATCCCTGAAAGCATCACTGTTGCCCTCATCCATGCCCAGTTTCCCTTTTCCTCTGTTTCCCATGTGTGTTGTCAAACCTGGGTTCAGAACACCTCAGTTCCTGGGGTTCAGCCTCCCTGCTCTCTGAGTTTTAGACTGGGTGGGACAAGAGAAAGCTGAGTTTTCCCAAGAGATGTTACCTCCCAGGAATGGCACCAAGCTGCTCTCTGAACCCAGCTCCGCTGCTCAAGCTCAGTGTGATCAGCCAGCTTGGCTCAAACCCACATACAAGACAATTTTAGCCGTAGCCAGTTAGAATCTCAATGCTGGGAGGCTTTTCTTCCATGTAATGCCAGCCTTAGGCAGAATACGGTCTCCATACAAAGCAAGGAAGGTTTCTGGCTCACACTGACCACCCCAATGCTGGAAATTGTGAGTCTTCTCAAAGAGAGGCCAAAATTCAGGGGCAGGACTCTGGGGTTTTTATCCCAAATCAGGAGTGTTTCAAGTGTGTCCAATTTCAAATACTTTCTGCTTTAAATGTGATTGCTGTGTGCATAGTCCCATTGCTGGTAGATTCCATTGGCTGATGCCACCATTTGTATTTGGGTGAAACATCCTGGAAGAGATGTGCACTCATTCTCCTGCTGTAATTTCAGGTACATTAAGATCGGGGACAAAGAATGTGAATACAACCCTGCTTTCCATCTCATCCTCCACACAAAGCTAGCAAACCCACATTTCCAACCTGAGCTGCAGGCACAGTGCACCCTCATCAACTTCACCGTCACACGGGATGGTTTGGAGGACCAGCTGCTTGCAGCGGTGGTCAGCATGGAGAGGCCAGACTTGGAGGAGCTCAAGGTCAGTAGCTGGGAGCTTACACTAGGAGGCAGTAATTTTTTATTTTTTATTAAATACAGCTATTTTAAAACAAATAGCATTTCATGTGCAAAGGCGTAGAAATCACAGAGCTCTCCGTAAAATCAGGAGATTTCCCTCAGATGAGGATTTTTTCTGCAACTTTTTGTTTTCTTGGCATTTTGGGAATACTTAAACTGGAATTTCAAGTCTTTTTTTTTTTTTTTTCCTCAAAAAATTTGGGTAACAATATCTCATCCTATTCCTATCCTATATGTAATTGGTAACTGAGATTCTCATTATGTCATTTTTCTCTAGACTTTACCTCCAAAATAGTATCTGTGGAATTAATCTCACTTAATTTTATGCTTTTATGGCACCAGATTCCCACTGCAAATATTGTGAGGCTGGTAACTATTTTTTTTCTGTTCTGGTTCTTCTTCCCACTATCTTGTAATTGGCCAAAATATTCTCCCCCTCTCCCTCCCCTTCTCCCCCTCTCCCCTTCTCCCCCTCTCCCTTTCCTTCTTCCTCTCTCTCTCCCTTCTTTGTTTTTGTTTTAATAAGTATGACTTCAGTTTCAATATAACTTTTTGAAGAAAAGCTTTTTTTGCTAACAGCACATTTAGCAATATAACCGATATGTATAATACTAAATATTTACTGAGGATGAGAATAAATTTACTGCACACATTCAGTCAGGCCAGGCCAGTTTTGTAATAATCTTTTCATTTAATGAGATTCTAAAACACGTTAGCTGTGCAGTCTTAATGATGCATTTTGTTTTAAACAGGCTCATGTGCTAACGAGCCTAAAGATGGCATAAAAAGTACGTAATGAACTGATTTAATGTGTAATCCGTGGTTATCTTGCTGGGACCATGAGGGACCCGGAGCATCTCCATCAGGCACCCTGGCACTCGCTCATCGCTGTCATGCACAGGCTGCGTGCGGGCACTTGCCTTTGCTGATTTGCACAGAAGGGGGCTGTGTGGGCTGACCACGGGTAGCACAGCAGTGTCGTTAACTGCTGGTACATTTAGGACCATTCCTCTTAGCCTCAGCAGTGCTGTGTTAATGGCTGTTGTCACAATAAGAAAGACAAATTCAATATCATGTGCAGTCATCAAATCCACTATTAGGCTCTGGAAATTTGTAATCTGCAGCACTTCCTCCCTTGCTATAAAAGAACTGTGTGTTAGGGAGCAGTGAAAATGATGTGAAATGAGCATCATATCTTTTGGAGTCCTTGCTTCTTCAGGATGTGTGTGCCATGGAAGAGGAAGGTTGGACACAAGAGCATGGAAACCTATCCCTGGGTGTCAGCCATGCCTCCAGCTCCACGGGATTTGGGGCTTCATTAACACTAAATAGATGTAGATTAGTGTGGGATGCAATTTTCTTTTTCTGTAGGAATATTTAAGACTTTTTTTTTTTCACCCCCTCTGATTCTCTTCTTCTGCCTCTATTTCATTTACTAACATGGACAAAACCACTGGGGCTGCTGTCTGATACCTGTGGGGAGATCCTTGAAAACATGTTTGTATTGCCGGATTCCCCAAAGTAGAGGCCACTTCTCAAGGTGTGCTCGTAGCAGTTCTTTATTCCCTGGGACAACAGGGATGGATTTGGCAGCTGGGGAAGGTTGAAGGCTCTGACGCATGGGCAGATGGAGGTGGCTCCTACAGACCTGTGCAGCAGATGCTGTTCTCAAAATCTCCTTATGGAGCAACCTTACGCATGGAGCCCAGAATTTATTGTTAATAAAATGAACAACTTAATAGAATCATCATAGAATCATAGAATGGCTTGGGTTGGAAAGGGCGTTAAAGATCACCTAGTTCCAACCCCCCTACCATGGGCTCTAATCTAGATCTCCCTTCTTTTAGTTTAAAACCATCCCCCCTCATCCTGTCAATAGCTGGTTGAGCAAAAAATCACTCTCCAGCTTTTTTATAAGCCCCCTTCAAGTACTGGAAAGTTGTGATGAGGTCACCCCGGAGCCTTCTCTTCTGCAGGCTGAACAGCCCCAGCTCTCTCAGCCTTTCTTCACAGAAGTGCTTCAGCCCCTTGATCATCTTTGTGGCCCTTCTCTGGACCCATTCTAACAGCCCCAGATCCTTCTTGTGCTGGGGGCCCGAGACCTGGACACACTACTCCAGGTGGGACCTCACCAGGGCAGAGCAGAGGGGGACAATCACCTCCCTCCCCTGCTGCTCACCCCTTTGTTGATGCAGCCCGGGATGCAGTTGGCCTTCTGGGCTGCAGGTGCATACTGCTAACCCTGGATCATGTCAAGCCTTTCATCCACCAGAACCCCCAAGTCCTTCTCTGCAGAGCTGGTCTCAGTGAGTTCTTCCTCCAGTCTGTGCTCACATCTGGGATTGCTCTGACTCACGTGGAACACATTGCACTTGGACTGGTTGAACCTCACTAGTTTCATGTGGGCCAACTTCTCTGGCCTGTCCATGTCCCTTTGGATGGCATTCCATCTTTCTGTTGCATCAACTGCACCACTCAGCTTGGTGTCATCTGCAAACTTGCTGGGAGTGCACTCGATCCCACTGTCTGTGTCACTGATGAAGATATTAAACAGTACCGGTCCCAGGACAGACCCCTGAGGGACACCACTCGTCACTGGCCTCCACCTGGACATAGAGCCATTGACCACCACTGTTTGGGTGTGACCTTCAAGCCAACTCCTTTTCCACTGAGTGGTCCACCCATAAAATCCATTTCTCTCCAATCTGGAGACCAGGATGTCATGAGGGACCATGTGAAAGGCCTTGCAGAAGTCCAGGTAGACCGGTCGTCCTTTGTCAACTGATGCAGTCACTCCATTGTAGAAAGCCACCGGACTGGTCAGGCACGTTTACCCTTGGTGAAGCCATGCTGGCTGTCTCAGACCACCTCTTTGTCTTATATATGCGTCAACACTGCTTCCAGGAGAATGTTTTCCATGATCTTGCCAGGCAGAGGTGAGGCTTACTGGTCAGTAGTTCCTCAGGTCCTCCTTTCTACCCTTTTTAAAAAAGGGAGCGATGTTTCTCTTTCCAGTCAACAGGGACTTCATCTGAATGCCAGGACTTTTCAAATAGGTGGTCTCCAACCTGCTCTTCACTTACAGTGGGCAGGACTTTGCTCCCCCAGCCTCCATCTATGGGTTCAGGAAAATGAATGACATGGGAAGCCTGACTGGCAGTGAAGACTGAGGCAAAGAAGTTGCTGAGTACTACAGCCTTCTCCAAGTCTGTCACTACCAGTTCACTCTTCTCATCCATCAGAGGGGGTACACTCTCCTTGGTCTTTCTTTTCTGAGCAATGTACCTACAGAATCCCTTGCTGTTATTCTTTGCATCCCTTGCCAAGCTCTGTTCCATCTGTGCCTTGGCTTTCCTGATCCCATCCTTGCATATCTGGACCGCATCCCTGTACTCTTCCCAGGCCACATGTCCCTGCTTCCACTGCCTGTGGATTTTCTTCTTGCACCTCAGTTTGACCAGCAGGTCCTTGCTCAGCCATTCCAGTTGCCTGCCCTCTTCTTTATGCAGGGGGATGGAGAATTCTTGTGCTCTAAGGAAAACATCCTTAAAGAGTCTCCAGCTCTGCTCATCTCCTTTGTCCCTAAGGACAGTGTTCCAGGGGATCTCAGCTACTAGGTCTTTAAACAGCTTGAAGTTTGCTCTTTGGAAGTTCAGGGCCCTGACTTTGCTCTTTGCCAGGTCTGTATTCCTCAAGATCGCAAACTCAACCAGGGCATGGTCACTGCGGCTCAGAGTGCCTCCAGTCTTGACCTCTTTAAAGAGCTCTTCCATGTTGGTGAGCACCAGGTAAAGTAACACTTCTCCTCAGGTTGGTTTGTCTAGTACCTGGACGTTATCCTCAACACACTCCAGGAATCTTCTGGATTGCTCACAGCCTGCTGTGTAGTTTTCCCAGCAGACATCCAAGTGTTTGAAGTCCCCCATCAGGATGAGAGCGTGTGAGTGTGATGCTTCTTATAGTTGAAGCAAGAATACCTTGTCCACAGGCTCCCCTTGATCAGGCGGTCTGTGGTAGACCCCAACCACAAGCTGTCTTTTATTGGTGCGGTCCTTAACTCTCACCCATAAGCTCTCAACCTGTCTGTGGCTGTTTCTCAAAGGCAACTCTTCCCAATCAATTCCTTCCCTGGTGTACAGGGCAACACCCCCTCCCTTCTTTCCCTGTCTATCCCTTCTTAAGAGCTTGTAGCCCTCTATTCAAATGTTCCAATTATGTGATCCATCCCACCATGTTGATAGTGATAGTAATCAGGTGATAGTAATCAGGTCATATTTGTCTAATTGCACCATGGTTTCCAGTTCCTCTTGCTTGTTTCCTATGATGCGTGCATTGGTGTAGAGGCATTTCAGCTGGGCAATCAGTCGTATTGCGTTTCTAGAACCCTCCCTGATTGCAGTGGGACAGTTCACAAGTGTGTGTTTCCCTGCCATTACTTAGGGTAATAGTGTTCTCAGGTATGCTTTCTTTGCTCAGAGCTGCATCCCCTTCCCTCACCACATCTAGTTTAAAGCCCTCCTGATAAGCCCAGCCAGCTTACTGCCCAGAACTCTCTTGCCCCTCCTGGACAGCTGTGCCCCATCCGGCGTCAGCATGCCTGATCCCTCAAAAGCACGTCCAAGATTATTAGTCCAATTACAGTAACACTGACACTTTATGCGTGTTTTCTCAACAGAGTCTGCTTATGGAATCTCTTTCTTCATTATTCAGTCTTTTTGTTCCTTCTTACCTTTGAACTGGCTTTATCTCATTCACAGCATTGCACGCCTGCTACAATGGGTATGCAGAGTCTGAAACCTCAGATACCATGGCACATTTGTACTCTGCCACGTTTTTGTTCTAGAGACAGTTCAGGCTGTGCAGAATAACTGCATGTTGTGACTCTGAATTAAAGCCAGGCTAAAACAGGTTAAGGGAGTAGGGAGCTGGCTTTGAGACAACCATGGCTCTGAACTGAAACCAATTCAGGTCAAGGCAAGCAACTCCAGGTCCTGAGACCTTTCCTGTCAGGTCTGCAGGCGTAATGCAGCAGTCCACCATCCTGGTCACATGGCTTGCTGGGAAATTCAGGAAGAAAAAGAGCTCTTTACAAGTGGATTGAAAATACAGGGGTTTTGTTTGCTTTGTTATGGTTGAATGGTTTGGTTTTTCTCTGGTTTGTGATGTTAAGATAATAGAGTAAACCCAGCAGATAGGACAGGTGGCTGCTGTGGCTCACTGCAGTCTACTATCTGACCTGGGATGGTGCTGGTAATGAGTCCTCCCAAACTGCCCATAGGCTCTGGGGGCCTTTTTTTTTTTTTTTTTTTTTTTTTCACGAAGCAAGATTTTAAAGGGTGTTAGAATAACCTGTTTCCCTGAATTAGCACTGTTATGTATCAACTGTGAAATAACAGATAATGAGCTCCACTGCAGAAATAAGAAATGATGACCTTGCTACTGCTGAAAACAATAGCAGGATAAAGCTGCAACAGATGCAGGCTGTTGTGGGAAATACAGCATTGTGTGCCCTTCTAAGGGTGCTTTTCAGAAATTGCATGGTGATTACAAGCTATTGGAGCAAAAGTCACACACGTCCTCATTAAGAACTGCAGGGCTTACAGTCTGTGGTCTGGAATAATAGCTTGCAAAATGTCATTTTTCAAGGCATGCTATGCTTGAGTGACAGGAACTTACAAAATTAGCCATGTTAGTTTTCTGTTTCAAGACTTGTAAAATATTTACCACCATGTTCAAACTCCTGTGTGTAATGCCTAAGGAACAGGCCTTTAAGAACAGCCATTTATAGCTGAAATACCAATAAACGGCATGCTTCAGTGCACAGTCTGCTGAATACTTGGCTTGACATTAACATAGAATGAGTGTGTGCAGCAAATATATGAAATTTCAGCCCAAATATCGAAAGATTACTCATTAATGAAAGAGTTGGTTAATCTCTTTGAAAGCCTCTGACAACAGAGCAAATACTAGTGGCTCCCTTTTGGGGGACTGGAAGAGGCATGGGGATACATTTCCCATTTCTGGCAATCTTTCAGCCCCCGTGGGTGGTTGGAAGGTTGGGTAGGTTTTCCAGAAAGAGTCTTTGGAGGATTAAATCTCTTGGTTCATGCCACTGAATCTGCCATGGGACAGTTGATGTGACCCATTCCATATGTGCTGCACATGCACCACCTCTGCTACTTCATGGAGCTGGCTAATTTCTGAAGGCCTTTAAAACATTATTTTGCAAGTTGTTTGAATCACTTGGTTGTGTCACTTAAATACAGTGTCTGGACTTAAAACACTACTCTTTGACAGAGTATTACATAACAGTGTGTTAGTGATTGACTTTATTTTTTTAGAGGATAGTCACCAGGTTTATAACTTCAGCATCCAAACTAGATATATGACTTTGCTATGGGATGTTTTCTGTCATGCCATTAAAAACAGGCATTTGCAATAGGACCCCATAGTGAAATAATGTAGTGCACTTGAAGTTCACCATACATGTAGAATAGTGCAGTCACATTTCATAGAAGAGGCTCTGTTCTGGAGGACCATTTCAAAAAGAAGCCAGGTGAGTTTTTATTTCCACTTTGAACAGTGTTAATCACTGGTGTTTCTGCAGAAGAGGGAAATGGAACAAGTAGCTGGGGAGAGCCAAGGGAGAATTATTTCAAATAAATAGGAGCAATTTTTGGTAGAATTCAAAAGGTCTGCCCTTGAGGCAAGATGATTGCTGATTGTCTGTTTCTGCTTGGCTATCTTTGCATTAACTTTGCAAACCCTTTTTTGTGGGGCCTCCCCCAGCATGTACAACTTTTAGCACATCTAGCTGATAGGCTGTGAGGTCTTGAGGCCAGGGTCCAACTGGGAGCAGCAATGAGCAAGACTGTGACTTTGCTCTCAGTTCTGACCCTGAGATGAGTTGTGCTCCTCTCTGTGCCCTAGTGAGCCTGCCGTTGTTTCACCATCTGCTTTCAGTCCCTCAGTTCTCACTGCCATTGGGACTGGTGTTGACTTGAAGTGGGGTATGCAGAGCTTCACAGGGGGGTGAGTAGCAGCTATGTTAGTATGTGGGCTTGCTCCATAGGGACTATCCAGGCTGAATTATTCCTAATAAATAGGTCCTTTTAAGAAAGAGATGCAGGATGTGTGTTTGAGAATGTCTGAATTGGCTGAATGTCTTTTCCTCTTGTTTCATTTCCAGCACTTTAATACTTTTCTAGTGGAAGGGCTCAGTTCTCCTGATGCTTTCTGTGCTGTTCAGGATTTCTCTGAATCAATGATATATTAGGTGTGGAGTGATCCTCAGAGCTCTCCCCATACCCAAGAATCATAGAGAGCAGGAATAATCAATATTGGACTGTGGCAATGATTACTTAGAAGCCTATCCCTATGTGAAGGTGGTTAATCCTTGCTTTACTGCATGTTTTGTGGCTAAAACTTTCTGCACTGGTTATTTGCAGTCAGATCTCACGAAGCAACAGAATGGATTCAAAATCACCTTGAAAACATTAGAGGACAACCTGCTCTCTAGACTGTCATCGGCATCTGGGAACTTCCTGGGAGACACAGCACTGGTGGAAAACTTGGAGATCACTAAACAGACAGCAGCAGAAATTGAAGAAAAGGTAAAAAGACAGTGATAGCCCAGAGAAAAATGTGTATGATGTTATCGTTAAGGATTTGTGGGTGAAACATAGCCTCTTTGCTATGCTGGTCTGTATGACTTCTGCTGAGTAGTAAATAGAAAGTGGTATAAATTGAAGTGCTCTCCATTCTGGCCAGCTTTAAGCTATTTAATTCTTTGGAGCTTTTGTATGTTAAATGGACTATTTAAGACCAAGAGAAAATGGCAATATCTGATGTAAAGATGATAAAATTTACACACTGTAGCAAGGCAGCTTTAAACTGCTCCAGCATAATTCTGAATACATAGCACTTCTTCAATTAGGTTGCATTTTAGTACTGACAGGGGACTAGAGTCTGTAGAGCTTGTGATCTCAAGTAAATCTGCAAGAACTCGAGTATTTCATACCCATCCATTCCTTAGGGTGTAAATCAGCTGTTGCAATGGCTGTGCACTGTCAGTGTTGTCATTTACCTGGGTCACCTTGCTGGCCACATGGGGATAGTTAAATGCATGGTGGTTTTGCCCTGATGCTAAGGGAATTTGAGAAATGTTGTCATGACAGGATTGCAATAGGACCTCTGTCAGACAATCTTCAGCTGCTGCACTCCCCAGTCCTTTCATCTTCACAGCCTGCACTTGTCCTCCAGCCCGGGGGTCCATGCTGCCTGGATAGGTTACCCATGTGCTCAGGTCAGGCTGGAACTGCCTCCACATGAAAAAAATGAATGATTTCTGCTAGCTCTTTATGGAACATCATATGCATCCAGCTTCCTAAGGATGGTATGCTCAAAGGGCATGTTGAAGGGATGTTTTGGTATGGCAAGGTTGGCATCTCCTTATTGAAGAAAGTGTTCTTGAGATGCTTCAGCTTCTGAACAAGATGAGGCTGAAATGTTGGTGACTGCCAACACTGTGGCGATGGGGATGGATGTTGGACCTTGGATTTGGTTTTTATGATTTTTGTACCCACATGGAAAGCAATCTCAGGACAATGTTAGAACTCTGCTTCTCAAGTCAACCCCTACTCTGTTCTTGGTTTGTCTACACAAAATAATGTTCAGCCAGTATTTTCTTTCCTATACCAATTCTCCCCACTATATTTACGAAGAGCAACTGTCTTCCCCACCTTTGGCTTTTATGCTATTAGATTGAGTAAGCATTTTGTGGGTAGCACAACTGAAAGTTGGCTAAGTCGAGGATAGACCCTGGCCTCCCTGTGTAGACACTGAAGAGATGTAAGTGCTATCAGAGGGGGCATGGGGATGAGGAAAGCTCATCTGACATGTATGAGTGCATTACGTCTGTTCATGGCCCATGCAGGTGTTTGTTGCTGCAAACTTTGCAGATGCTTTTTTTTTTTTTTTTTTTTTTGAGATTCTACAGCCCATCATTGCTTTCAGGGACGTGCAAACAGACTAATCCCATAAATCCCATAGATCCCAACATGTGTTGGTTGCACATAACAGGTTAAGGCTCAGTCAGAGCTTCATTGGGAAGGTTTGTTGTGCTCAGATCATGGCAGAGAGAGTCCCAGCAGTGTGCATTTCTCTGGGGGCTTTGTTGTGCTCTGCAGATTTGTACCACATATGCTTGAGCCCCTTTCTGCCACATCCCCACTGAATGGTTCGCTGAGCTAGTTGGATCAGCGCTGAAAGACACTTATGACTGTATGTAGTCTGAGCCTAAAATAATCCCCAAGAGAATCAAGGATGTCACTTTATGATGCTGAAGTGGATTAAAAGAATGAACAGGACTGAGATGTTAGAAGAGTGATGTATCTGCCAAAAGGATTTTCACCATATACATCACAGCAGCTGTGCTGACACCTGACCATCCAGGCAGGGGTGCATTAGATGCTGGAGAAGAAAGGCAGCAAATAGCCATTAAATAGTAGCAGTTCTCAGCCTTGGGGGAAACCGTCTCAAGAGAAGCACTGTCTGTTCAGCCCTGTGTTATTAATGATTTGCACAGGAGGGGACAATTAGCAGGAGAAGCTCATTGATGATGAAAATAATTCTAGTTAGTGAAGAGCAGGAACTGTAGTGAGAACTCTGGAGGGGGGGCTTGGGGAAGCAGAGGACTGGACAATGTGAGGATAAATGCAGATAAATGGAGAATATACCCTAGGAAGGTGGTTGCTAGAAACAAATGGCTCGAGCCTGATGCACCATGCTCTGGAGAGCAGAGACCACATGCCAGTTGCCCACTTCTTGACCTAGTGTCTTTGTGGAAGATAACAACCTTCCCCTGCTCTGCATATTCACTCAATGTGCAAGGGTGTTTTCACCATAGTTTTGCTCTGTGTTTTCCTTCCAGGTCCAGGAGTCAAAGGTGACAGAAGCCAAGATTAATGAGGCAAGGGAGCACTACAGGCCTGCAGCCGCACAGGCCTCTCTGTTGTACTTCACCATGAATGACCTCCATGCCATCCATCCCATGTACCAGTTTTCTCTGAAGGTACTGTCCCTGCTCCCATGGCAGCAGAAGGCAGCTGAGCTCCTTCCTTCTCTTACCAAGCATAAACGTTTTCTCTTGAGGGTATTTGAGCTATGAGGGTAATTTGAATAAGAAGGTAATCTAATCCAATTCCTTCTGCTCCTTTGGTTTTATGAAAAAAAAAATACTTACAAGTCTACCTATATTATTATTAATACATGTTGTAAGAGTGTTAAGTAATTACTGGGGAAAGTTTGTCTGATAATTCTTGCAAATGATGAGCAGAGCGCGTTTATCTCTGCCCATGGTGGTAGAAATGGTGTTTTATCAGTAAGCCTGCAAGACCCAGTGATGAGCAGCATGAGTGTTGAAGGAAAAGGGCCGACTGTGCTACATATTGCGTGTGGGCTGGCATCTGTATTTGACTCTCCATTTGCTGGTCATCTCCACCTCAGGTGGTTAGATTGAGATCAGGTTAGATCAGCCTTAATTAGCTTTTCTTTCTTTTCCTTGGTTTCTTTGTAAGCAAGTGAACTGAAGTCATAGTCACAGCGAAAAGTCACAGTCTGACTTAGAGGTGCATTAACAGCCTTTATTACTAAAAATTCAATTTTTTTGCGAAGTAGAACTCTACAAGCCATTTGTTATCTCCTCCATACGCACAGACTTTTTGTCCTGGCAGATCAAGATGAGCAATGGATTTGAAAAAGATCATCTTGGGAAAGAGCCAATAAAGTACTTTTTTTTTATTTTCCCGTGTATTTTATATATTTATGCACAGAGATTTTGCACAGCATTTGGAGTCACTTTCTCCCTCAGTTAATCTTTGCTTTATATTTGCATTTAATTCTGTATCTGTGATGTCATCAGGGTCATAATGTCTGTGCAGGTATTTCATAAGTTAATGAGAATTGCTGCAACCCTTAGCAATTATTCAAGATCTTGATCTTGAAACAGTCCTGACTTCCCAAATGACACAGTATTAAATCATCAATTCTCTCTCTAAACACAGTCCTGTCCTGCTGCAACCACAACACCAGGGATTTATTGCCACCTTTTGTACAAAAGGCAAATCATGCCCACTTCCATCTGTCCGAGACAAGAAGAGCTCGAACAGCTGGGGCTAAGGAGCCTAAAAGCTTCCTACGGTACAGTTGCCAAAACCTTTAAGATAGTCAACAGCATGGTGTGACCCCAGACTTGGGGCTAGTATCTGCGTATGGTTGGTGTAGATAATATGTACGTGACCTGAATGCTCACCACCTGTCAGTGCAAGCCCACACGCACGCTTAGCTACAGTTTGGAGGAGCCCTCACATGGGCTGTGTTCTTGCTCTTCTCACAATGTCATCCAGTCATCAGACAGAAGAGGAGGACTCCAACCTTTCCTACAAGGATCTTAGACTAGAAATCCAGATGGGATTTTTGGGCATCTTACCAGCTGGCAGGCTCAACTGCAGGCATGCTTGTGGTGGCAGTATGGACATCCAATGGGGATGATGTTGGGAGAGAGCCCACTTCTTGCCCTGTCTGTGCTCCTAAAATATATGGAGAACAGACATAGCCAAAGGGGCTGTGCTCCAAAGGCCTTTATTTATTTTTTTTTTTCTTTCTCTTTTTCTGTCCTATTAACCTAGAATATCCTCTGCTCAGCAAAGTGTCACTCTGTAGTGTATGGACACATTACGTACAGAGCTGGAAATGGTGTCTCTCCTTTGGAGAACATTCTAGCCTGGAGCTGTTTCTGTGAGAACACCTGGAGAAGATTTCCAACATGACAAGTTGATGGCAATGTAATTATCACTGGTCCTAGTGATGGGGCTGAACTTCCTACTTGCTGCGTGGCAACAGAGCCTAGCAGGAAGGCAGCAGCTTTTGTGGGAATGGTCATGTTTCCAAGTTTCTTGGTTAGCTTTGAGATATTGGCTTTCCCCTTTATGGCAAGTATGAGTGGACTGAGACTCCACTTGCTGCAAAGGAGGAGCAAGACCTTTAGAGTGCCCAGTGGTGAATTCATAGCTCCTGTCTTTGGTTCATGTCTGAGCTTCACTTGATCAGTTGTTTTCTGCTCCTTGGCTGGTGGGGAGGGAGGCTTCTCTCAAACTATCTCCTTTACCCTGGCAGCTCCTTAGGCAGAACCCCTCTATCTGTGTCCTGTTTGTGCTGCCCAAGACAGTGGGGCTGTCTTGGCCCCTGCACAGCTTCTAAGGACCTGCTGCAGTAAAAATGGTTCTGGCCAGCAGAGCTTCTGGGTATTTATTGAAGAGTTCCATTTTTAATGTTTTAATGCATGGAAAACATTTTTTGTTACAGGAGAAAGGTGTTTTGGGGAATGGAGGGTTAAATGAGATGGCATTGTAATCTAGTGCTACTTCTAAATGGTTTCTTACATTGCCAAGTGACCTGGAAAAAGTAATCGAGAGAATACAATATTTTGAGCCACATCCACAAAGAAGCTTTTCTTTTCATTATCTACGACTCATATGCTGAAATACATTTCCCAGGAAAATGTACATATCTTTCATGCAAGGGTGCCCTTTGAAAGATTAATTTTCTACATATACATGGTAGATACAGGAGTGTCTGAAGTTTCACCTTTAATCTACCTCATCTGTATTTTGTTTGTTTTATGTTTTCCAGTTAACATTAGTAATGTGTATAAATACATAGATAATTATTTGGTGAAATGTTTTTATCTAATAAATTTTGATGACAGATCATAAAGTATTGTGTAAAGATACACAGAGATGATTTTAAAAATACTTACAACACAGCTAAAAGCCCATTATAAATTAGCAAACATGAGATTTATATGCGACTCCACAGCATGTTTTAACACTATTTAAAGAAATGTAAGCAGGAAAATCCATTCTGCAGTTACTTAATAATGCAGTAGGTATCAATGTTACTTTAATTTGTTGAGGCATCATTCTTCCTTTGTAGAGCCCTAAACATAATGCTGTCAACATAGCTGTGGCTTGCCTGGTTGGTGTTATTAATTTGTATTGGCCTGGTTATTTCCTATTAACTTTGTCCCAGTGTATCAAGTCTTTGCATTGTTAATCAGGACATAGGCTTTTTCTTTTTTTTTTTTTTTTTTTTTTTTTTTTTTCTAGTGTCACCTGATAATTTGCAAATGGATTTTCTTCAGTCCGTTCTGGAAGTTTTTAAGTCTTTTTTTTATTATTATTATTTATTTATTGTGTTATTTTTTAAAAATAATTTTAGATCAGAATGTTTTTGCAAGAATCCTTAGTATCTTATATAATAGCATCCTTGTTGCTGCATGCACCCACTTCCAAGGGGAATTTGCTGGTTGATTAATCCCACTTCCATATGGTGAAGCCCTGCCTGCCCTTTTCACCCAGTCCTTAGTTGAATCCAGGCAGTAAAATACTCCTTGGACATTTTTGTATGTATGGGAATTGCTTTTTCTAAGTTCCAGCAATGTTTCTGAAATGAGAGGTATGCTTCCCTCTGGGAACACCAGTATCTTTGGCTCAATGTTTGTAGAGAAAGTGGGGTGTGTAATCACTCTGAGAGAATGTACTTGGTCTGAGAAATGTTTTCTATACTCATTGTCTTAATTCAGTCTGCCTGTCTCCACACTACTTTATTAAGCCCAAGTGATCACAGTGTCATGGGGTTTGTCATCAATGTCTGCCTGTATGTTCATGAAAAAGCACCTACAAGCAGACACAGAGACTGGTCTGTGGATGTTTCACCTGCCTCCTGAGGCTGTGGTCTATACTGCTGGGTGGGTGGGCTGCAGAGATCAAGTGTCTGAGTTGGCTTCACTTATTGCAGCACTTCAGGTGATCCACACATAGAGCATCTGGAAGCCATTGTGGTCTTTCTGTCTCCTCACCTAGGCATTCAGGATTGTGTTCCAGAAAGCCATGGAGAGGGCATCTCCAGATGAGAACCTCAAAGTGCGAGTGCTGAACCTCATTGACAGCATTACCTTCTCCGTGTTCCAGTACACGACCCGAGGGCTGTTTGAGTGTGATAAATTGACCTACACTGCTCAAGTCACATTCCAGGTAAACACCACTGTTGTATGCCATCTGTATGCAATGAATTATTTTACTGGCAAAGATAACAGCATGTGGAGAAGACCCACACTGTTACAGCCAAGGCCTTCAGCATCAAAGCAGCAAATACAAGGGTTGTAGAACTGATTTCCTTCTCTTCCTGTCTTGCTGATAACAGTCACAGATGCTGTGTTTGATTTGCATTACACTGACAAACGGTTATTTGAGAGAGACATACCTGCTTGCAGAGTCTGAAAAACAGAAAAGGAAGCTGGTCTTTGAATCTGATTATTTTTGCCAAAAGAAATGCATGTTACATAGCTGCTATTTTTTTTTGTCTAGTGTAATACTATAATTTTTAGTCTACAATTTGAGCAAGGAGACATTTGTATACATCTATGCTGAAATCAAATTCAGACAGTAAACAGCTCTTGGCATTATGTTATGAAGTTGTTACTAAGTTTGTGCAGTGAATGACTACTTAAATGCCTCGACATGTAGAATGCAGACGTGAACCAAATTTGAGCTGCACAAATACTGCACAGGTCTGCCAGTGATTGCCATGATCTTTTTTTTTAATTCTACATAGCAAAATACTGTGTGTAACAGAAAAGGTAAATATATATATATGAATGGAACTAACGATATATTTAATTAATTGTCTGCGTGTTAAGGGTCAACGTATTTTTTACAGTCAGGCTTAATTCTGAACCAAAAGACACCTACATTTTCAAATATATTTGTCCGAATAAATTTAAATAATTTATTAATAAGCATTATATATATAATACTTATTATATATATAGTATATATATATATATGTAGTATTATATATACTATATAAGTAGCACACATGACTACATCATGCTTTGAAAATAGTTAAGGAATCACTTCAGCACATCAGGAAAACCAACATTCACAGTTACAGTTAGATAATGAGACCCAGGATTCTCCAGTATAAAAAAGTAGTTGGCTATTGAACTGAGTAGCTCATTACCATCGTTGGTGGAGGAGATGCCAGGCATGCTTCTGAAGCCATTGCCCTGTAGGCAATAATGAGGTACAGCCTAGCATTTGTGACAGTGAAATGAGAAACTCACCATTCCAGCACTGCTCTTTTTCCTCCCAGAAACTGTTCAGGATTTTTGGACTTTGTCTCTGACATTTCGGCAGTCTGGCAGTACACTTGGAATGGCAGTTCCAGCTGGGATCATGAACCCACAGGGCTCTCCAGAATTACCTCGAGCATTTTTCTGGCAGTCTTACTCCATGTGTTCCCCAGAGACACCATGGGTGCTAAAAACACTGGGAGTAGCTGAATGGCCAGATGCTCTCCAGCTCTCTGTTGTCTGAGATCTCAGGGACCTGCTTATTCTCTTGGTGCACGTAGAGTGAGGCTTCTGTTAGCACTCTCTCATACTGGAGTATGTCTCCCGTTACTTTCAAAGTTGAACAAGATGGTGAGAGATGGGCAAGACCTTGGTAGCATACCCTAGGGATGCATGCTGTGGTTCCTTGCAGGAGTTATCTGTTCTTTAGCTGCAGATATCAAGTACAGGGACTGCAGCACATCCTCCAACCTGTGAATCTGCCAGCAATGTGAACCTAAACTACAGCTTTTGCCACATACATGTAGTTTTCCTATATATTGACCTTCTTATGTTGCCTGTCTTTATGATTATTCTGGGTTCTCTTTTGGGGAAACCCAAAGCATCTGAAGGGTTTGTTTCATCACACCCCTCTAGTATTGGGCACTGTGTACTTTTTAGCTGAGCATTTGACAGCTACTTGAGTAGAATAACTAATCTGATAGAGTACATCACTGCTTTGTATCCTGATTGCTCAAGGATATCTTGTTTGTTTGAAATTACAGATACTTCTGATGAGTAAAGAAATCAACGCACTAGAACTGGATTTCCTACTAAGATACCCAGCACAGACCAGGGTCACAAGCCCTGTGGAGTTCCTGTCTAATTACTCCTGGGGAGGAATCAAGGTACCTTTCATTTGAGCTGTGTGAAATCAGCATCCCTTGCCTCTTCTGAGGGCCTTTCAGCAGCTGTCAGATCAGACCTTATAGCACTGAGTGAGCAAAGTTCTGACCATGTATAAGAAGCAGCACAAAAATGCCACAGAAATTGAGAGTTCTGTAGGTACCTACAGTTGGGTAAAATATACTTTAAGGTAAAAGATCAATTTTGTGAGCTCTTTGTGACTCTACTCCTGATGTGTGTCTCTGAGAAGGTGATTTTTCCCATTGAGATTTAGACTTTTCTCTCTGTAAGATGGGAATGAGAATGTCCTCCGGGTGTTGTGGTTACAGATTGTAAAGGACATTGACATCTTCACTGTATGTTGGAGGAGGTGAGACTTAAAGGCATATATGACCATCTGCAGAGATGTCCTAGGACAGAGCAGTGCCAGGTGATAGACCTACAAAAAATGCTATCGTGGCAGTGAGGCAGTCTAACAACTGCCATGTGTTTTGGAGCGAGAGCTGAGGAAGAGCATCCTAGAGAGGTGTGTGTTACCCCAACTTTGCACCCGTTTTTCAACAGATGTGAATTGTGCTGGATCTGGACCTGATTCAGCAGGGCATGATTTGTTTTATGGAAGAGGTAGAAATATTTTTCAAGTTACACGTATTTGTTCACACCTTGCCTGAGATTGTACCTTTGTTTTATTGTGACAGCTATGATCATATGACAGATGTGATTCTCTGGCACCTGCTGGGATTTAAGAATCAATTTTATTTATAACATGCTGCTTTTATGGGACATTTCTGTGGTTCTGTGAAGTGGGGAGGAAAGACATCCTGGTTTCATCAGAATAGTTCTTAAAATTTCTTCTGGGACTTTGGCATTTCCCTTCCTCTCCCTTCTAACACACTGAGAGTGTGTCTTGTTCCTGGAGGATGACCAGACAAGGTCTTAAGGTCCAAGACATCTCTGATATTATTTTCATGTTCATACAACTTCTGGTGGCTAACCAGAGTTTTGCAGAAGTCCTGGCTTGTGGTGCCACATGTCCTAGTCAAGTGCCACCTATCCTAGTCAAGTCTATGCTCGGCTGTGCTTTGCTTGGCAAACACCTTCTTTTAAGGTAACCCAGAAACAGAACTCTAAGTTCAGGCAACAGTTCAGAAATCAAATGGAGCTGATGCTGCTATTCCAGGTCACCCACAGAGATTTCAAATGATGGTGAAGAAATATTCACGCCAAACATCTCTGCTCTGACCAGGAATTACCATCTCTACCTCTTCAACAGCAGTGAAGGTGGAGCCTCTGCCTCATTCTGCAAACAGAAGCAACCTAGCTCATCCTGAAAATGTCACAATCACATTTTCAGCCATAAAATAAATTTGTAACTTCTTGCTAAACTAACTAGCCCTGTTCATCCTCTTAAAGATGTATTTCCATAATAATGGAGGATTAAAAAAAAAAAAATCTACGCCCTTTTCTTTAATCACCTTTTGTTTACTATTGGTGCTTTGCTGTTCAGACAGCAGCAGCTTTCTTTTTGTTATCCCTTTGAAGACAAATTAAATGAACACTTAGGGTTAACACACATAATTAGGGAAGCTCAGCCACTAACCCCATGCTTGGCAATAGTGTATTTTTTCTTTGGACTGTGTGGTGTTTATAGATCATACCTGCACATACATGTTATTGTTTGAAATTTCAGGCTTTCTAAACTCTGCTCTGTCCGTGCTCATGTTTAGCATGGGGATATAAAGCATGAACTCTGCATTTCAGCTCCTCAAGTCCTTCTGAGCTGGAATTCTTTACTGACTGAAAGGGTTCTGCACTGCAAAGCTTCTTTCTACTTCAGTCTTACAAGCTTCTTCTGGAAGGTGAACTTACTTCCACCATATATTGCACAGGTATCAGGCTCTGATTCTCCTTTTGGAGATCCTTTGGTGCATCATAGAAAACATTGTACTCGTAGTGTACAAGGATGCCTTTACCAACCCTGCCTGAAGGTGAAACACTCTCCACGCAGACACCTTCTCTATTTGCAGTGAGTTTTCTGCTTCGTGAGAAGATGCTTTCTGTGGCAGCCAGCTCCATTCCACACGTGGGTAGAATGGCCTTTCATGTACCCCTGTGCTCCATCATGATTGCTGCAACTGCCTCACTACTGTGATGACGTTGGTACAGTCAGCTCAGGCTTATAAACACCAGAAGGAACATCAACTCCCTATCATTCATTCTTCAGACTTAATTCTTGACATTCTTGTGTATTTGACATATCCAGGAGAAAGAGCGTTGAAGTGCACAGCATGCTGTGTCTGAGCTGGCCATGAGACCAGTGGTAAGGAGCTCATACTCATCAGAGCTCAAACAGTGTCAGTGCATCACTGCACAAGGTCGTCTTTTTTTTCCATCAGCTGCATGCCCCAGCTTTATTGCCAGCAGCAGCCCGCACTCCGCTATCTTTCGCCCATCCATCCGAAATTGATGTGGTGTTGGGTAGCCATCACTCAGTCGCTATGTGTATGGGGGTTGCTGGAGAATTATTGTGAGACACGTAGAAATTTAGAGGGAGCATAGAAGTGGACTGCCGCCTGAAGCTGAATTGCAGTAACTGGTTTTCTTTGAGGTAAGCCCTTCCCACTCAGCTTCCTCTCTCCTTTTGAGTCTCTTGGGGTTTGTGATTGAGATGGAAACTGCGCAATACCAAGAAGAAGCTGCTCTGTGCACCCTTTTGCTGAGCTGTAAGATGGCAGGATGTGAATGTGTCCAGGAGGGCTCCAAGAATGAGATGTCTCTAACCTCACTGTGCATCTGCTGTCCCCGTGAACTGTACATCTCGAGGAGCTGCAGCCACTGGTCAATAATCTGCCCTAACTTAACATATTTCAGGATTTCTGGATAATGAATTCTTCATTATCGGCTACTGAATACTCTTCAGATTGTCTTTTGTGATGATTATTTGCAATATTGATTCTACTATAAATAATACAGCTGATGTCAACTTTATTAGTGTTTATGTTCTATTAATGTGTTGTTTTATTAGCCTTTGAATTTTTGGCAACTCCAGCTACTTGAGGCATAGTTTTAGTACAATCACATTTTGTCACAGACTGCTATAATTAGGTTAATTAGTCATGGCTTCTATACAGCTTATTAGCAGGCTAAAATCTCCTTTTCTTTTATCAGAAAGATTAAGAGCTGTAATAAATTGTTTCTTCAACAAAGCTTGAGCAAAGTATATTTCAGATTCATATTTCAAATTTGAAGTGGAATTTAGCATTCTGTATAATTTTTTCAGAGGAACATTGAAAATGCTCCTGCACAAAACACTGCATTTGCCAGAGGTATCAGGCCAAGATTGCTGTGCCAAAAGAAATGAATATTGATATTTGTGGCCCATTCTGTGCCTCCAATTTTGGGCACATTAACCTCAAAGAAAACCTCATTAAATGTTGAGGACTCTCGGCATACAAACAGCCTTGTGTAACTTAGCGGATTATTTCTTATTGTTGTTTGATTAATAATATATACAGGCTAATAGTGCTCTGCAGTTGTGCAGCTGTTTTCAGCTCATTATACTTGCTCAGTTGACACACATTTATGGTTTCATCTTCCAGCTTCTTTTAAGTTCAGCAAAAAGTTTCCCAGAGCTGTGTGCTGTAACATTTGTGCCAGGGAAGCTCAATATTTACTACTGAATGAAGAAATCCACGTACCTGTCTAGAAGGGCTCAGTTTTTAGGGAAAGGTAATATTTTTTATTAGATCTGCTGATATTCTTGGAAAAATAGGTAAGTTACAAGCTTTTTAGTGCTTTCTTAAGCCTGGCACAGGAACTGAATTCAAACTTAGTACAGGTTGAGAAAAAGCTGCTCTGAGCTTAACTCAATTCAGTTCCTTAGTCAGCCTTTATTGGAGAAGATAATTCCTGTGGAGCCCTTGTGGAGGCACATTTGTTAGCTCTGGAGTAAGGGGAGAGGTTAGCAGAGGACACAGCTGCCAGCCTCGGTGTAAATACTGCCTCTGGCTTGTGGAAGGGTTAGTTAAGAGCAGGATAGGGAGAAAACTACGCCACTGAGTAAATCTAGTACCTTTCCTGAGTCCCTGACTTACGTGTTCCATAGTGTTGGTTGTTTCAGTTACCACTATTGTGGGTATTTAATAGTGATCCCTTGAGAAGTCAGAAGTATTCTTTTACTGAGGTTTTCTCTCTTTTTTCAATTTCCTTTATTATAACTCAATATAATTGCTTCACCTGCTGTGTTCCCTGTTCTTAGATTGAAAGTTGTGGTTTCTGTTGGTACTTCTGAAGAAGTTTTCTTCTCTGCGTGCAAGCTTGTCTGTTTCTTCTGACTGTTGGTCACTTTTATGTGTAAATGTATGGCCACACCTTAGACCACAAGGGTACAATGCTGCTACTGCTTGAACTGCATAGGACATCAGGCCAGAAATGTGTGCAAGGGATCACTTTTTCTCCCCCCCCCCCCCCCCCCCTTTTTTTTTTTTTTAAGATTGAACTTAAAACAGAATCAGTGTAGAGATGGTCCTTTGTAGGTTTTTCCCCATTTTTTCTCCCTTCATTTGTTGGAAAATCTCCAGTGCCAAAAGATCATGGAATCACAGAATGACTGAGGATGGAAGGGACCTCTGGAGGTCATCTGGTCCAACTCCCTGCACAGGCAGGGCCACCTAGACCAGGCTGCCCAGAACCATGTTCAGGTGGCTTTTGAAGATTTCCACAGAGGGAAACTCAATTTCCTCTGTGTACAACCTGAAGCTGAAGGTATTGTTACCTGTATAGGAGATGAGGATTGTCTGAAATGATGCACTGGGGTCCCTTCAACCCAGAGCAGCATGTAGAGCTGCTCTTCATTTGTCCAGAGGGCAGTCAGCTCATGCCATGGTTCTGCTCTGAGCATGGATACAGAAATGGCATCATCAGGTTCTGTGTGTCAATATGGCCCTTGCTTTTGTGGTTGCCTTGGCTGCAACTAGTCCTTTTTAGGAGATTGGGGTGGGTCTCAGGCCACTGAGACTAGCCCAGTGTTGGTGAATGGATTTCTCTGTGTCTCCCGATGCTCTGTGCTGCAAACTTCTCCCATGCTCCAGCTCCCTTTGTGCTCCCTTCCTGTGGAGCCATGTCCACATTGACCTCATGGCCTTGTGTCTCCTGTAGAACCATTGCCTGTGATTAACTGTGTGTGCATTTGGCTCCTGCCTTGACAGCCTGTTCCCTCAGGCTGGATAGAGGCAGCACTGGATCTCCTTTACACAAATGAACATTTCCCAAGTCTGATTTTCTTTGTGATATTTTCTGCATTGCGTTCTCGTTGCTGAATGCAGATGTGTCCCATAGGATAAGTGAAGCTAGTTAATAAACAGCAAGAATACACCTGGCCAACTTGGATTACTTCTTCATCCCAATCATTTCCCCCCTCTTTTTCTGAAGAGGAAGAATTTTCATTATGTAGATATGAAAACGCTACTGAAAAGGCATTGTTTAATAATGTGATGTTGAATAATGAGCTCTAAATACTGAATTCAGCTTTCGAGGAGGAGAACAGCAGTAGACAAAGTAGTGTATTAACTCCATATTTATAATTTTGCAGAATGTGGATGATAAGATTTTGTGTGTAGCTTATGAGAAAAAATGCCATATCATATATTTTACATTTAAGAAAACTGGATTTTCCTGACAAAAGAACAGAAAACTCTCTTCCAACATTCACTTTATACAGTTTTCAGACCCTGAAATTTTTCATTCTTGTCAAAGATTCGTTGTGATACAGACTGCTGCATATATTGTGTTCTTTTCACATAAGCAAGGTCCTTTGATCAGGCTGGTCAGATATGAAAGACTTGCAGCTCACGGCTTTCTGTGTACATTCAAAATTATTATTATGCTAGAGAATCATAGTCTTAATTAAATCTCTTCCATTAACTCAGTTAACTCAGTTCTTTAGATGTACAGCCTTTTAGTGCATCTTTGATAGAAAACATTGATTATGACACTCCAATGTGCATTTATCTACTCTCATCTGTAAGTTTCTTAAGGACATTCATCTTTCCTCACCAGCAGTCAAGTCTCAGAGAAATATTCACAGCATCTCAGAATACTACTTGAGATCCTTCTGTCTTTTGTTTCCTTTTCTTTTTTAACCTGCTGGCTAATGATCTGATATTTATCTGAGATACAGCAGAGATTTTGATCTCATCAAATATTTAAAGACGTACTTTGTTGGTTTGATTGCAGAGTGGAAATTGAGTTTTTCTGGATGTCTCTATGGCCATGTCCTTCACTGGCAGTGCACCCTGCCATGACTTGGAGCCTGCCGTTAGTTGGTCATTTTGAATGGTAAATTCCTTGCTCCCTCTAAATGGAACGGAAAAGATATATTTTAGATATCAAATATATATATATATATATTTAGACATTATGCATTTTTAATGTCATATTGCTTTGCTTGAAAGATAGGAAAAAAATATGTTGCAGAGCACTCCTGAAAAGATTCGAGTAAGCTGTGGTCCCAAAAGTGACTGCAGAGAGCAGAGCTCTGCTAACAACGAAGGGAGTGCAAGCAGTCATCCCACTTTGGACCCAAAATATTGTGCCTAGATATGTAAGATGTGTTTAGAAGGGCAATGAAGGGAGATGGCTGGGATATGGCTCCTCTTTATAAGTTCATCTCTTTAAATCTACATCTTCTGTAAAGGTTCTGTTTGAGCTCCTTATTTCTGTAACATGGTACAGCTCATAACTGTTTCCTTTGCATGGCAGTGTTGAGGCACTAAGTGTCTGAGGCATAGTTCAGCTAACCTCTGACATCTCTAGAGCCATCTCTGGAACCCTGCTGGTAACACCAAGAAGAACATAATAAGATGGCCTTCTGTGGAGGCACTGATGATCTGAGAACCATCCCCACTGTGAGTACCACAGTGCACCTCACTATCACCAGTACCTGAATAGGAACGCCCTTGTGCAATGAATATAGTCCGACAGAGTCATGGGGACACACTCACCACTTCACTCAGAGTTGTCCAGGCCTCTGCCCTGGACAAGTCTGGTTTGATCTTTGCATATTGCATTTCCCGAGGGATGTGTAGATTCTGGAAACAGAGGCAAGCAGTGAGAAGTGTCATGAGAACGTGACTGTGAGGAGAGATTGAGGAGGAGAAAAGGAGGAGTCATGTCTGACGGCCTGAAGACTGAGGGTACAATCTTCAAAAAGGCTTCTCCGAAGGGAAGAGGGCAATCAGTTTTATAAATAAGTCGAAAATAGAGCAAGAGACATCTCAAAGTACTGCTCAAAAATTCCCACTGCACATTTGGAAAATGTGTGACAGAGGACAGTGAAGGACTGGAATAGATAGCTTGTGATTGAAGTTTGACAAAACCATCATGTCTTTATTTTTACCTTCAGAAGAGATTTCCATATGAGTTGAATAATGCAGGTAGTGTAGCTAAACAGAGAACAACACCTTCAGTGAATGAATAATACAAACAAAAACCTAGTCTTGGAAAGATGGAAATAATCCATCATTTTCTACATTAATTCTCCTAGTTAACAGTAGTATTCAGATGGAGTAATTCATCTGCCTATACGTCTCCTTCCTGAATGATCCAATCTATCAGTTTGAGCCAGGTGCAGGTTTGACTTCTTCCAGGAGCTCTCTTTCTCCAGCTGTGAGGATGCTGGTATTCCTAAGGAGATGTGAGCCACCCACAGGAAATGAAGAAAAGAAATTATGAATATTTACTTATATAAGCATAATTTACAGTGTGGGTGGACAACGGAAGACCTTCAGAGGATGTACTGAAAACAAATGAGGTTGTTTCCAAGTGTCATACATTCATGCAGCCACTCTGCTTTAACCCCATTGCAAATTTCACACATAAACTTCTCCAAACTATACAATGCCATGTACAGACAGATAGCCTAGGATGCTGAGTTGTGATGGGACTTCCCTGTTTCTCCCTGGGAGCACTGTGTCTCCCAGGCAGGTTGCTGGAACACAGCTCCAACATGCGCAGCCAAGCTGTGGGGACAGCTGCCCAGCTAGAATGCTTTAAATTACTGCAGCCATAGTAGGCTTTGAATCTAATCCTAATTCTCATTTTGGAAGCACTCCTAACCTGGATAGCAAACCTAACCTAGCATCTGTATTACTTAGCAAAGTATTACTTTCCATGTTAGTTATGAGCATGGTAATGAGGAGCTGCTTTGGCTAGGCTTGCCCCAGAGCTGTTAAGAATAGAGCTAGATGATGCTGGGGTAGGATATTTTAAATTATGGAAATAGTATATATATAAAAAAAGTCTTTAAAATGTTTTCTTTTAGTGCCAGTGGGAAGAAAACAAAGAGATAATCTCTTTTTGATTTAGATTAAATAAAATGTTATGAAGCAATGTCTAAACTTGGGACCAGTTTCGACTGTGTAGTGTCCTTAGAAGAACTGTCTTTTGTGATAAGAGTATATGTGCTTTCTCTAATAGATTTACAAAAGCTTGTTGCTGTATATCTGGCAATAGAAAATAAATTGCATGTGGCGGCAATGATACCAGGCCTATGAAGGTGTTCTTTCCACTGGAGATTCAGCCCATCCTCTGGAGGCAGCAAGCAATGAGGGTGAGATGAGTACCTCATCTCATTGTGCCCGTCTGCCTAGGACCTCTCCTTGTCCTTCTGAGACATTGTCATGTCCTTGTCTTCAGGCTCTTTCCCTTTTCCTTTTGGCCTCTGGTTGATTCTCTCAAGGAGTGTGTGTAAGCACATCAGCAACTCTTGTGCTGTGGTAACTAGGGTTTCCTTCTCCAAGATGATGGCTGATACTCACTGTATTCCCTACAAGCTTGGGGGAAAAGAGGGGGTTTACATTTGTGAGTTTGTGAGCTTCATGGAACTGCTGACATTTCAGCTCCAATTTAAAGTTGGTTCTGACTTAGAAGAGAAACTGTCAAAGCAAACTGAAGTGATAAAGCAAATTGTCTGTGATTCAGTGAATGAAAAATCACTCAGAGAGAACAACAATCCATGCTTTGACATAGTGTGAGAAGCCCTGTTTTGCTGGCAAAGTCTTATTTTGTGATATAAACCCAAGACCCTCCTGTTTCCAGCCATCAGAGATGATTATAATGTGGGTTGCATAGACGAGAACTAGAGCCCTCCAGTCCTTTTGCTCATATTTTATTTTGGTCAATGTTTTTTGTCTCTCTTCATTTCCATGACAACTTTAATTGACAAATTTATTCTTCATTATGTTGACAAAAATAGCCTTACTACACAGGTTGATCTGTCCCTATCTATGTTCCTGCTTTTCCTCCTGCTGCTTGGAAACAGTGATATATTATTGTTGGTCTAAGATTCTTGGAAAATATCTCAGCAGGTATTGAAAAGCAATTAATATTCACAGAAAGATTACTGATTGAGATAGCTTTCACTGCTGCAGCTTTTAAATAGTAGCATATCTTATTAATACCATCAGTCCTAATAAATGCAATTAAAATTGTTGACTAATTAAAATTTTAGTGTTAATTTATATAATAGAGACTTTATACTTGCAATTAGAGCTTTCTTAATTCTGCAACATGTTGTTCAGGGAGAGAAGGAGACTATCATCTCTGATTACATGTCTGTCATTCTGTAAGAAGAAAGCAGTTTTTCAGAGTCTCCCTTGTTAACATCACTAAGAGAATTCTCGAAGCAGCAGCAGCAGCCAAAGTTCTGAAGTGATATTTTAAGTAACTCACTTCAAAAGTCAACAATGTTAAAATGTTTTATATAAGCACTTGCACTGATGAATCCACTGAATTCAGCATTTGCTACTGTTTTGTGTGCAGGTAGGAGAGGTGCATCAAATATATTTATTACTGCAAGGACAGGACACTTGGCAGATCAGAATGTATGGTGTTGCTCCAGTGAATTTCAGTTTCTCATGTTCTGTACACTGGTTTCCAGTTTTCCACAGAAAGCAAGATGTGGCTCTGATTTTAGAGCAATGGCTTCTGCTGCTGAAATTTCTCCACATCACAGATAATCCACGCTTGGAAGCAACATCTGTTGAGTCACTACTTTGCTCACACCCTTCTTCACACAGTTCTCAGTGTCCCTGGCAGTTTGGCATGGAGACGAAGTCAGTCCATTCTGCAGCTATTGAGTGGTATTGCATGTGCTCTGCTCTCATCTTTTTTTTGTAGAGTTACTGATGAAATGGTGACTTTGGGCAAGGCTTGATTTGTTCCAGAAGCATGTATAGAAATATCTACAAGTAAATCTGTGCCTATAGCTCTGACTCTGGTCCTTGAGCACTTGACCTGTGAAGAAAGGTAGAGTGTCTTGTATAGTCTGAAGAAGAGACAACCATGCAGCAGCATCATAGAAGCCTACAGCTTCTGTTAGGACAGCTGAGGGATGACTGAGCCAAGCTCTCCTTGTTAGTTGCAGTGAATGTAATAAAAGTTTCAACTGTCACAGATTGCAGCTAGGGTGGTTCAGATCTGACATAATCTTTGCCAAGAGGGTAGTGCAGCTCAACAACAGAACACCCAGAGGGGCTGAGGAGGCTCCATTTTAGAGTTCAGCATTTTGGTACCATGGTTCAGCATTTTGGTACCATGGCTCCCAGCATGAGGTTAGATTGGAAACCTCCTGAGGATTTTTCCAACCATTGCATCTGTTATGCTATGAGTGTGATATTCAGCAAATGTTCCGTGTCAGTGGCACTGACGGGGATCAGCCTTGTGACCTCTTTCTCTCCATCATCTACTGGTGTTCTCACTGCTGAAAGCATGAACTCATTCATTATAAGGAGCCTATTTGATGTGCTTTTTCCCCTGGTTCACTCTCCAGGTTGAAGTATGGTTCTAAGTAAACTCAGTCTGTTAGAAAGACCAAAGTTTAACCCTGCTCTCCTACACTCATTGGGAAGCCTTTGCAGAGGGACAGTATGGCTTTCCTTCCATTCCAGCAGAGTGGCCTGCAATGTCTTCTGCCTTATTTTCAACGGCATCATATCCAAGGCAATCTCTCAGCGGTTCTGTCAAGGCATTTGCTTGACTTTCAAAGCCCTTTGAAAAATGTGTATTTTTTCGGTTGATCTGAACAAGGTATGACACCAGCATTTTTCAAGGCGCTTTCTCGGCTGCTTTCTGTAGCAGAGCTGTATGGGATGTGAGCTGGAGCATTAATGGTGCGGAACACCTCTGCCCATCAAGAAGTTTCTGCTTTGCTCTGAGCATGTCCTTCTGTTTCTATAGCAAATAGCTCATTCACTGTCTTTTATACACCACTTGTCTTTTCCTCTTCATGTTCAACTGCTTGCAGCTTTAGATTATGCAAAATATGCTGAAGATGTTTGTTTCAGCGAGAATTTTGCTTGAAATCCAAAAGAACCTTACAAGTAGTGCAATATGTTTTGCTACCACTTGTATGAAAGATAATTTGGATTCTTTACTTCTCTGCGTAATATTTATAGACACCACTTCTTTACAGTGGCAGGAACATTAAAAAAAAAAAGAAAAAAATCTAGCTACATTTTCATTGTAATTATCATTTAGGCACTTCATTGCTCAGCTGTACATCACCTCCGGATGTTCCTCAGCTACCTGTTTCTGCTACAGGCCTGTAGCACCAAGAAGCTAGACTTTGTATTTGAGACATGAAAAACCCAGTGATCTTACACTGGCACAGTAGTTTACATGTGTTTATACAAAGCACGTCTATACAAAGGCATCGCCTGCCCATTGGGCTATATCTTAGATGCTTTTTCCAACCTAAACAATTCTATAATTCTTGGATTGACAGTTTGCATTTAATAAGATTTGTGGGTCTGTGGTTGCCTCAGCTGCATGGCGAAGTCCCAGTTTTGTAGTTTCTCACAGTGCACGCACCAAGCTATGCAGACAGCATCCCAGACCCTAAGGCAGGTTTTACCATCAGTTGTGGTTTTGCTGCACAATGCCTTCTGTTGAAGCAGCAGGGAGACTATTTGCAGACTTGCAGCTCATGGGAATGCCAGCAGTGTGCTCTCCTGTCAGAGGTGGGCTCAGTTTCCAGCCCACATTCAAATCTGTGGGCAGCCTTGAGATGTGCTTCAGTTCAGAAAATGCAGGTGGCAAAAAACCCCTCAGAGCATGTACCTTCCACAAGTATGAAACTCTCCCCAGTTCCCCTTTGCTGTGGCCTTGCAAATCACCCATGTTGATATCTGTTACTGTGACAATGTGCTGACAACAGAGCAGGGAAAAGGAGAAAGGACAAAATCTGATCTTTGTGGGATTCTGGTTGTGGTTCCCAGGCTCCAACTATGGCCTTTCTGATGGAGGAAAGCATGAGCAGCCAGTAGTGTTAGAAAAACAGTTCAAGTTCAAGGACATATAGGATTGTTTTTCTGAAGACCTTCCTTGAATTTTCTAGGCTCTCTCATCTATGGAAGAATTCAGAAACCTGGATCGGGATATTGAGGGTTCTGCAAAACGGTGGAAGAAGTTTGTTGAATCTGAGTGTCCTGAAAAGGAGAAGTTTCCCCAGGAATGGAAGAACAAGTCAGCTCTGCAGCGCCTGTGCATAATGAGAGCTATCCGTCCTGACCGCATGACCTACGCAGTCAGGTAAGGGCGCTTCTTCACTGGCTCTGTAATGCTCTTGCTTATCAGGCAACGTTGGGTTGGTGTTTTCTAGGGAACAGGATTAATTCAGGAATATGTTTGGATTTATTTATTAAGGATATGAGTTCGGCAAAATGGTTTACTGTAAAGGGGTCTTGGTTGAATGAGTTGTCTCTGAACTCTGCAAGAGTCAGAGTCAACACTTCATTTAATTGAAATTTCTTGCTTCAGGAGATCTACCCCTGATATTGCCAGCGGAGAGGGAAGCAGTATAACTAGCACTGAGTAAAGAGCAGAAATGCAAAGCCAGCAATGAGCACCATCATACAGGCATTACATATGCACTAGAGTCTTTTTATAATCAATGCAACTTCTAGAATTCGTTAAGGTCAAGTTACTAGATTGTTTATGGCTGTTGTTCCTTAGGAGCAAAAATAAAGTGCAGAAGTAAAGGGAAATCTCATAGAGGTGATTGTTTGTGTTTTTTTTTTTTTTTTTTTTCCTATAAAATTCAAAATTTATGTGATGCTAGTTCTGAAAGTTGTAGGTGTGAATTATGTATTAAAGGTAACTAGGCAAGTCTAAACTTTGTAAACATATGCAAAAGCAATATGCTTGTTCCAGGAGAAACTAAAGGTCTTTCACTCCATTAAGACTTTTTTTCTCCTTCTCTGTCCTGGTAGCCTATGATCTGACATTTTTACAATGCCTCTTATGCCACTGCCTCTCAAATAGTTTATATTGCTCCACCATCTGGCATGTGTGCATATACAGGTGCATGTAGCAGATTTTATTACTCGGTGCACGAGCTACGTTTCTGTTTGTGCTTTAAAATGCACAGAAAAATGCAGTCAAGACTTCGAGTGAAGTTTCATTATGGTCAATGTTATTATATTTTATTCAATCAAATGCTATAATTTATCATAATTATGCCATTCTAAACCATCTTCTTTTTCATTAGTTACTCTTCTGGGGCTGGACTATCCATGTGTTCACTCAGCTGAAAACACTGCTTTTCCTTTTGTTATTTAGCTTGAGTAGAATCAGCTTTTGTCTTTCTGAGCTTTTAAGCGCATACTTTGTTTCAGCAAGTTTAATTCATTTCTTTCAGTCAAAACAGTGGTACTCTCATAGCTCAAAAATAACCAGAACATAAAGTTTCAATTTCTTTTATACTTTTGTGAAAAGGTAAGAGAATCCACATTCTAAAGCTTGGCTGGATATTTTTAGAGTTATGTCAAGCTTTTCTGTTTGCACAAGAACTATAAATATGGGGTGTTTTTATTGTTTGTTTCTTACATAGAAGTAGGGTAGAACATAAACACATTCAAACAGTAACAGTTTACAGTGCCTTCCCCAAGACTTCGTAGATGTTTGTGACTAAAATTCTTCTTGAAATACAACATGGTCAGAAAGTAGTACCCAATGGCCTAGGAAGAGCTTTTGTTTAGGCAAGCAAACCTCATATCCCCAAAGCAAACGCGAAATTATTAGTGGTAATAATGACAGTCAAAATGCCTTTGATTTCCTGATTTCTCCTTAAAAGTATCATACCCCGCAATCCTCTCTTCAGCCAGCAGTTTGGCTAAAGCAGATATTGTTCCCTTAGAGAGGAAATCTGATGCTCCTAAGAAATTCAACTCTCTAAAAAACACACGTGTATTCATCTGTCCTTTTCATGTCAGTCTGTAACTTCTCGTAGTCTGATGTAGGAAAGCAAAGAGGTCTTTGGATTGAATTTAATAGTCAGCATCCATGATAGGTACCACACAGAATGCTAATAGTCATCTGATATCCCTCTTTCCTAATTGTCTTCAAAATTGTATTGAGTCTGTGACTCTTCAAAGAGTGGGGAACCCTTCAAGCAATGTACTGGAGAGCTGCATACTCTCACCCTGAGGATTTCAGCCTCAACATTCCTGGTTTAGCCAGTAGCACTTCAACATCATGGGTCTTAACAAATTCATTGAGTTTTTGACTCAATGAATTTGAGTCAAAAACTCATTGAGAGTTTCTTCTGTAGTATAGTTGGATGCCACTAGTTGTTTTTCAGTTCGCAACTTGCAGATCTTTTCCTTCTATGTATCAGTGAGGATATCTGTAAATCTATTTGCATTAAATTCCTTACTGATGATCAATGAACTTCACTACAAGTATAGTTGTAACCTTCCTATCTCTCTGAGATAGGTGCTTGACAAGAGCTTAAATGTTGGTAAGGAGTGAAGGAAGAATTCAGTAGCCTAAACATAGGTGAATAGGGTCATTTTTTTCTTAGGGATATGGTTTAGTGGGGACTGTTAGCGTTAGGTCAGAGGTTGGACTCGATGATCTTGAGGTCTCTTCCAACCTAGAAATTCTGTGATTCTGTGATTTTAGATACCCTAGAATATTCCTACTTCATCGCCAACTACCGTTCAGAAAGGTTTAAGACCTTTTGTGTCTCATGTCATATGTACCAGCATCATGCAGATGGTCTAGAAAGCATTTGGTATCTAAAGTGAGATGGTTACCATCCTCCCTACACCTTGCATTTACCTGCCTTGAAAGTTAGATTTTTCAGTCACTCTGCATAGCAGGTCCATGGGGATATTAGCATAGGGTGTTTTATTCTCTAGGCTTAAGGAACCATCAGGAGAAACCACTCTTATCCTGACTGACTCTGCAGTGCATAGGTGAGGTCAGTGCTCTACTGTCCATCACCAAGAACCTTAACTTTCTCAAGAAGGAATTCCAAGTGTAAAGACCTATTTCACACTTCAGTCTTACTGAAGAACATCAGCAAGGGGCTTGTTGCAACACCTTGTGCTACCATGCTTCCACATGCACAATGAGGCTAGATCAGTCCAGCAGCTGGCAGGGTATAATTTCACAGAATCACAGAATGGTTGAGGTTGGAAGGGACCTCCAGAGGTCACCTAGTCCAACCCCCCTGCTCGAGCAGGATCACCTAGAGCACATTGAGCAGGATGGCATCCAGATGGGTTTTGAGTATCTCCAAAGAAGGAGACTCCACAACCTCTCTGGGTAGCCTGTTCCAGTGCTCTGTCACCCAAACTGTAGAGAAGTTCTCCCTCATATGGTGATGAAACCTCCTGTAGTTCAATTTATACCTGTTACCCCTTGTCCTATCACTGGCCACCACTGAGAAGACTTTGGCCCCAGCCTCTTTATGTTGTCCCCTTAGGTATTTGTAGAGATATATGAGATCCCCTCTCATTCCCATCTTCTCTAGGCTAAACAGGCCCGGCTCACCTATAGGACAGATGCTCCAATCCCTTAATCATCTTTGTGGCTCTTCACTGTACTCTCTCTAGATGTTCTACTTGCCTCTTGTACTGGGGAGCCCAGAAATGCACACAGTACTCCAGGTGTGGCCTCACCAGGGCTAAATAGAGGGGAGGATCACCTCTCTCAACCTGCTTTCCACACTCCTCGTAATGCAGGCTAGTAGCCCATTGGCCTTCTTGGCCACCAGGGCACACTGCTGGCTCATGGTTAACTTGCTGTCCACTACTACCCTCAGGTCCCTCTCCTCAGAGCTGCTCTCCAACAGGTCAGCCCCAAGCCTGTACTGGTGCTTGGGGGTTGTTCCCCCCCCCCCCAGGTGCAGGACCCTGTACTTGTCTGTGTTGAACCTCATGAGGTTCCTCTCTGCCCAAATCTCCAGCCTGTCCAGATCCCTCTGAACAGCTACACAGGCATCTGCTATGTCAGCCACTCCTCCCAGCTTTTTGTGTCATCTGTAAACTTGCGGAGAGTGCACTCTGTCCCTTCATCCAGGTCGTTGATGAATAAATTCAACAACACTGGACCCAGTACTGACCCCTGGGGGGCACCAATAGCCACTGGCCTCCAACTAGATTTGGCACTGTGAGCACAACCCTCTGAGCTCTGCCACCCATCCAGTTCTCATTACAACCCAATGTCCACTCATGGATCCCACACTTCTGGAGCTTGCCCAGGAGGATGTTATGGGAGACAGTGTTGAAAGCCTTGCTGAAGTCAAGGTAGACAACATCCACTGTTCTCCCCTCATCCATCCAGCAAATCATCTCATTGCAGAAGGCTATCAGGTTGGTTAAATACTAACTTCCCCTTGATGAATCTGTGTTGACTGCTCCTGATCTTTTCCTCCACATACTTAGAGGCCTCAGGGATGAGCTGCTCCATCATCTTTCCAGGGATAGAGGTAAGGCTGACTGGTCTGTAGTAGCCTGGGCCTTTCTTCTTGAAGACTGGATTAATGTTGGCTTTCTTCCACTCCTCAGGCACCTCTTTTGTTCTCCAGGACCTTTTAAAGATGATAGAGAGAGGCTTGCCAGTTCCCTCAGCACCCTCAGGTGCATCGCATTGGGGCCCATAGATCTGTGGGTGTCTAGCTTGCCTAAATAACCCAATCCTCTTCAACCAGGGGAAAGTCTTCCTCTCTCCAGGCTTTCTCTCATTTCCAGACTTGGTAGTACATGGGGGCTAGCCATAGCAGTGAAGACTGAAGCAAAGAAGGCATTCAGTGACTGCCTTCTCTGTATCCACCATCATAGAGGCACCCGCCTCATTTAGCAGTGCACCCATATTTTTCTTAGTCTTCCTTTTGCTGCTGATGTATTTGAAGAAGCCCTTCTTGTTATCCTTGATGTGTCTTGCTAAATTTAATTGTAACTGGGCCTTGGCCTTCACTGCATCCCTGCATTCTCTGACAATGTTCCTATATTCCATCCAAGGAATCTGTCTCTTCTTTCACATCATGTACACTTTTTTCTTCTGTTTAAGTTTTCCCAAGAGCTCCTTGCCCATCCATGCAAGTCTCCTGCACCCCTGGCTTGACTTCTTTCTTGTAGGGATGCACTGGTCCTGAGCGTGGAGGAAGTGTTGCTTGAATGTTAGCCAACTCTCCTGGACCCCTTTCCCTCTAGGGCCCTGGCCCAGGAGATTCTTCCAGTTAGATCCCTCAAGAGGTCAAAGTTAACTCTCTTCAAGTCCTGCCCTGAGGGATGGACCTTTGAAACAATGCTGTATGACTACGGACTCCAGCAACTGGCACCTTCTGCCACAGTTATGTACTTAAACAGACTCCTCAGCTAAAGGATCTGTCAGCCATGACTTCATATAATGCAGAGAAGCTGCAAGCCACTCACATGTCTAAACAGGACGCTTTTTCTTTTTTTCTGGTACCATTTCACAAGTCCTACTGCTTATACTGTGGACCACCCCTATGAATGCATTAGCTGTGGACATCAAGGCTTTCATGGAGCCAAGGCCTGATGTAGAACAAGAACGTTGTGACTTTGTATCTCATGAACTTCATTAGATTTTTGTGGACTTAAGCTCTCCAGCAGCTCTTTAGCAAATCTGTCCCCAAACCAGATAAATCTACTTTTAAGAGGTACCAAACAAATTGGAATTTCTTTCTTTTGCAATCCCTTTGGCATTTGTATTCCAACTGCCTTTCACTAGTCCTTGAAGGAGTCTCTCAGGTCTCTTAGAAAGAATTTGGCTGCCTTATTCTGGTATCATCCCCCAGTTGAAAACTGGTCGATGTTTTTGTTCCCCTAGTACCGAGGTTTTCAAAAGGCTTTAGTCATGCACCTTTGCTATAAAAGCAACTGCTCCTTCTTGGGGTTTGAATATAATACCTCTTCCTTTGAATCAATGTTCACTGTGTCATCTTTTTGTAAAGCAGTGATTTTTGGTAAGCTCACCCCATGGAAATTCACCCTGAACGCTCTCGATATGCTACCTACTGTTTAGGCAGCTCCTGATGCTCAGTTGTATTTTTCCTTGCAGTTCTTGTGCAGAGGCTAAGCTGCATGTGCTGGATATTCTTAGAGCTCTTCCCTTTTATCCTTCCAGAACAAAGTAATTTTCTAAATCACCCAGACTTTTTGTGGCTTTTGGTGATACATCTGAAGTAATGCTGTTGCCTCCCAAATGCTGTATGGATTACAAAGTATGCAGCAGTTTTCTATACATTAACTTAACTGTTTCTTCTCCCCTGTGATATCTGTGTCAGAACCAAGCCAGTACTGAACTGTATTGAACTTCTTCACACAGTGCTGGGTGGGTAGGTCCCACTGTTTGTCCATATCATTTTGTTATTTGTCAGATATTTGTGTGCCATGTGTCATTTTACATCTGTTAAACGTACCAAATGTTGATAGTGAGAGGTCCCAGAGCCCACTCTGCAGACCCTCTCTAAAATGATTTTATACCCATTTTTTTCATGAAATTTTATTTGTTTGAATCAGCAAAATTAAAATGAATTAATTATTTGCAGGGGAATCTTTCTTTCCTGAACAATAGTAGACTAGAAAATTTCTTTTTCTTTCCGGCAGAGATTTTGTAGAAGAAAAGCTTGGCAGTAAATATGTGGTAGGGAGACCCCTGGATTTTGCAACATCCTTTGAGGAATCAGGACCTGCAACCCCAATGTTTTTTATCCTGTCTCCAGGAGTTGACCCACTGAAGGATGTGGAGAAACAAGGTAAATAAATCATGTCTGTAAGCATACCACAGAATTGTGTTCTATCTTCTGCATAATTATCTTGGAATGACATTTTATTTTATTTTATTTTTATTTTATTTTTTCTCATCTGTTTGTGGATAATGGAGTAATCTGGTAAAAACAGATAATTGTGAGACTATGTGATTGTTTCTCTCTTTTTTTTTTTTTTTAAAGACTTTTGGATTTTTATCTATAGTTTGATTTAAACTTGTGTCTTTCCTGCAGTTCTGAGATTCCCAGTGCAGTTCACACAGCAACGATCTCTGAGTTGGTCTTGTACACAACCTATAACTTACATCAGAGATATCTAATATGCTGTCAGATAGCTAAAAATAAGCAACAGCTCCCTGTAACATTCTGCTGGTTAGTGGCAGAGTTTCCACTTTTTAATCCCATCCTTCCTGACTTGTTTTTGGTGTGGATGTTATGATGTAGTGCTGTCAGCTGGCTTCATAGCCAAAGTGGCATCTCTGAGTTGCCTTGTTTGAGAAGCCAGTGATTGTTGTGGAACATCAAGTGCTGTAGTCAGTGCCTGTGCTCTGAAGCTACCAACATACAGAATTTTGCTTCAGGTCTCAGCTCCACTGTGGATGCGTAATGATTTTCAGCCTGAACATGGCAATTACAGGACATCAAGAAATGGGGTCAGCTTCTTGCTGGACCACTGCCAAATTGAGGTCACTGCAGTCACTTCTTTTGAGACTGTTGCAGCAGAGGAGCTCCATCCTTCTGGAGCAGAGGGCCAGATACCCTTGGGTATTGCTTTAGGGCTGCTCCAGGTTGCCACTGTGTTCATCAGATGTCTTTTCTCCCTTTCTCCTTTTCCAGTCATGTAATACCCACATCTCTAAGACCATTGCTCGTGGTCAAGCCCCAGTGCTAATGTACATCTAAACTGTATGAATTACTTATCAGACGATCAGCAGAGATGTTGGCCAGTTTTTAGCAGGCAGGTCTCTAGACTAAACCTCAGCAGGGCTGGCAGCCCCAGCAGAGTCACCAGTAACACAGAACTAAACCATCATTCAGATGAGAGGTGGCTGACGACTTCCTTCCTGAGCTGTGGATTCATTTTCCTCTCTGTGATGCATGTTCTGGGTCCTCCCTAATAATGTCCAAGTCAATTCCAGGCTAGATGGTGGTATTTGGTCATGGGCAGCTCCTGGGCCTTGCACTGTATTTTGATCTCTTTCTGCCCTGATATCAGGTCTCATTACTGTGAATTGAAGGGGACTCCATGAGGAAGGTGTTGTCTTGTGCCTGGCTTCCCACTGGAGCCACATTGGTGATCCTGTCTCTTCTGTGATATTTTCTTGTGCGGGAGATCGAGCACTAAAATCCAGCCATGAGTGGTTTAATTGGAATTCTAAAGATATGTGTAGTTGAGCACCTGGGGTTAGTCAGCTAGAAAAGTTACAGCAAGTGTAAGTGAAAAAAAAATAGACAAATTGAAACCATTGCTTCAGTGCAGCTACACTAGCCTTCAAGTCTGCCTCGCTGGGGTTTGGTCCAGATTCATTATTCAGTATTTTCTCTGTCCTTCATTAAGTTTTATTAAAGTGATGTCTGACTTGATAAGTCTTTTGAATGGAAGATGACTTCTTCCAGATGCTGCCCTCTCATGGAGCCTTTCCTTTGCAATATGGGGAGGACCCTGAAGCAAACACTGTTGGTCTTGGAAAGCTTCCTGTGACCCTGCTGAGGACAGCCTACCTGCACTGTGCTCTCTCCTCTCCCCTCCAGCAAGGAGGAAGTCTGGCATCGTCTTTTGTGAGGCAGCCAGTGAAGGCTCACTGTGTGTCCCTCTGAAGTCTGTTCCTATCCATGATGGGGAAATAACAACTGTGTTTTATTTACATTATTAACCACCTCGTTTAGGGCAGTACCTACTTTCTGTAAATTTTCCCCATCCCTTCTTGAGAGGATGAGTCCTGAGGGCAGAGTTACTCTGTGAGGAGTGGATCAGCAGCTCTCAATGTTGGTAGCAACCACAGATGGTGAGAAAGAAAATTGGAAGTTCTCAAATATGGGTAATGCTGTGTCCTAGGGGGTTTTCTATAGTAAGGCTAAGCAGAAAACCTGAGCAACTGGAAGGGTTTGGATATTTATATATATCCCCATCTGTTTCCAATCTTGTACCACGAGCTGCATTCTCAGTCTTGTTAGACAAATCTTTTCCTTGTTTTACTATAAAACTTATCTGCTTTCAGCAGGAATTAAGGGTGTGTATGCTGTCTGCCTGTAGAAATACGTGTAGGCAACACCAAGAGATCAGCACATGGGGGCTCCCTGGCTGTGCTGAATGCATCCTGCCACACTGCACGGTGCCAGCATGGATGTTTCTGGGGTTGCTTCCCTGTGGGAGCACAACGCGGTGCTCATCCTCCAAAGGAGGAGCCCAGAGGAGCATCAGGGACAAAATAAAAAAACACTAAATAGTTGCAATCTTTCCTACAGAGCAGTATATTAAAAGATATGGTCTTTGGGGTTCCCACCGTGCACTGTGTGGGCCCTGGTGAATGAGGTGGTCTCCAATGGTCCTGCAGGTCCTGGAGCACCCTTTCTGATGGGATCTGCTGCAGCCTGCCAGCCATGGGCCTTCCTACAAACATAGCAGTACAACTGGTGGCATCTCCACACAGCCAAAATCCAAGATGAAAACAGAAGGGTGGCTGATTCCTAAATTTGAGAAACCAGGAAGCCTTGGTCTAGGTCACAAGACTTTCACACATATTTTGTTTCTGCTGCCTGCTCAAAACCAAAAGGGTTCTTAACCTCGCTGCTGGTTTGAGCATACATTCACATGGCACATTTCCCCACTGGACGATATCTTGTTAAAAGACTATTTAATCGGCAGGAAATTATTTTAATTTCTACCACTGTAAAATACGTTTTTATACAAGGTTGCAGGGGAATAGTGTTCTTTAAACAAGAGGCACTTTGTAATAATGTACCTTTGTGTTGATGCTGCTCAGTAATTAAAAGTAGTTTGAAAGAAGCCACTGCTGTTTTCCGTGCTTTGGCAAGGAGTGTATGAGAGACAAGATAACTCTTGTAAGAAGCGTGATAGCTCTTCTGTGAGGGTTTTTCATAAGGCTGAACTCAGCCAGGCTGCTGCTGCCTGAGCTTGGCTATGCTGCATGTCATTCCAGTTAAAAAGTGCTGAGCATTGTTTGTTGTTTTTTTTTTTTTTTTTTTTTTTTTTTTTTTTTTCAGGGAAAAAACTTGGTTATACGTTTAACAACAGGAATTTCCACAATGTCTCCCTTGGACAAGGTCAAGAGGTAGTTGCTGAACAAGCTCTAGATCTGGCTGCAAAGGAGGGTCACTGGGTCATCCTTCAGGTACGGTGTCTTTGGAAACAGCTTTGCCATCTTCCCTTGTTCCCTGGTGCTGATCAAATTAACAAGGGCAGGCTATCACTCCTGTCTGGTGGGAGATGGGACAAGACATTATCTGCATGTTCAAAACTGCCAGTTTCCACCTGTTTCTTGCTGTTATCTGTTGTTTTTATCAGACTTTGTCATCTTGGTTCTCTTGCTCTTGAGCCCTCTATGGAGTGTGTAGTTGAAGGGAGTCCTCTGAGAGAAGGCCGTGTTACCCTTGACTGTGGTTTTATTTACTCCACAAATACATTAAGAACTGTTCCTGAGAGCTGTTAGATGGTTCTCTTTTGACCACTCAAAACCTGCTATGTATTTAAATGAGCAAAAAGAATATGTGCTCTGCCGCAGGAAAGGCAGAGGCTATCTGCAGTGGAGGTGTTGTCATTATGCATCCCAAAACAGGTAGGTGCTTAAAGCTGTCTTCAGAACTCAGCAAAATGTTGCCAAGTCTTTTAGGGTGCGAGGGGAGTTCTGTCTTCACCACGTGCTCTCCAGAGTCACTTATTTTGTGAGTGCTTTGGTTTGCTAATATGCAGTCAGTGATGCTAGCTTTCTTTGCAGGTCTTGGGAATCCCTTTGATTTCCTTGATATGGATTTTATAAACATTTATTATCACTGAATTGTTTGTATAAGGTTTAGGTTAAGACAATGCTTGGAGTCCTGGTCTGAGCCTATGGGCCTGATTTTGGTTTTGAATTAAATGCCACTGATATTTTGATCTTTCTTCATGCTCTTGCTGCAAGCTTCCTCCAAGGTAGACAATTCTGAGCTTTTCCAGAACTTTTAACATAGACAGCTGCAATGCTAGCCTCCACACTTGAGATGGTGGTAAAACTAAGCAGCTTTATAAAATGTCTTTCATTCAGTACTGCAACGTGAACTTTTTTTTTTTTTTTTTTCGTTCCTCTCTAATGGGGAGTATTTGCTGTATAGGAGCTCTTTTAACTTTAGTGTCCATGTCTGTTGATTCAGTGCTAGCAGATGAGTAGTATGTGTTTTTGTTTCACTCATTCATATCTCTGGTAGGCAAAGCAATCAGTAAAAGGTCTCAGTGGACCCTGAATGTGAAATCAGAAGAGCTGCAGAAATGAGATTTGTATGAAAGACGGATTTTGATGGTCGAGCTAACTGGCTTTCCAGAAACACCTGCCAAGTGTGACTATCTCCAGTGGCACAGAGCAGACAGGCTCCCCTGGGAGCTGACAGAGGAGTTTAATGCAGCTGGCTGCTAGCAGGTTTTGAAGCAAAAACTGCATAACGCAAATTCAGGAGGCATGGCAGTGGCAGTGAGGACAGGCTGCTGGATGCCAGCACCGGGTCTCACTGGGGTCAGTTAGTCACCTGGGATTTTCTCTGCTGTGGTCACAAAACTGAAAAAAATTCATACACATAGACATCCTAGTACAATATTGTGATTGGTTTAGCAGAAAATAATGTAGACAAGGCTGATTAAAAGCAGAGATCAGAGCTCTTTCTTCATGTTCTCATAGTCACCAACCTTCTGAGCAATCCAGGCAGGGCCCCACGGGGAGATGGGTGTCGTGTGTTGGTTCACTCTCAGGACAGACTTGGGAACATCAAGCGAGTGTTTGAGGCAGGCAGTGCCATTTCTCTCCAGTTTCTGCCTTTGGTGTTGTTGGTTAGGCCTGTGGAGTGACAACAGGGCAATGGATCTTACCTGTCACACAGAAGGGCCAAGCTGCTCCACTCCAGATTGTGCCACTGTATTTCACTTCATGTCCCCATTTCTTTCCAAGGCTTTGATCTTTATGTAAAATGAGGAAAAGGGAAGGGAGAGCAACCTGAGGTGCTAAGTAGGTATCCCCTAAATTGGGCGGGTTGGTCTCAACTCTTTTGTGGTCAGCAGAAATCCATCTGAAATCAGATGGCCCTCTGGGCAAACTTTTTTGCAAGGTTGAACAAATGTTTTTTTTGAGGCTGAAATGCTGATCACTCCAGATATTGATAAATCAGTATCCAAACTCATCACAGCAGGAATGACTGAGAATCCCACGAAGGAGTCTCCTGTCATTTCAGTCATAGGTGGATCATGGCAAGTATTTGCCATATGGCAGTTTATTTGACAAGGTCTTTCCTTTGAGGCTTTTGATGACAGATACCTTACAGCTTCAGGAGTGTTTGTAGATCAGTTACACAGGACCTGGAATGACACAGACAACTCGATATGCAAAAAATGCCCCAGAATTTATAAGTCATCACAATAATAATAAGAGAGTGGGACAGAGCATATCTCAAGAGGCAGTCAGGGTAATTTTACCCACATTAATCAAACTCATTGTTTGGAGGCTGTATGCCACCCACAGGACAGCTACATCCAGGCTTTCCATTTGCTGTTGAGCAGACAACAAATTGTTCAGCTGTTAGGTTCACTTCTGCACTTTATTGTCCACTGATCAACTCTTCAAGTAACATGGAGTAAAGCTCCCCTGATAACCACTGAACTTGCTGTCTCCTATAAACCCGTACACACACTTTCCAAGACAAACGCTTGATATGCTCACCTAAATGGCTTTTACGCATGTAGTTCATTACCAGTCTTTGATTGGAACCAGAAATAATGATAGTCAAGTACTATGAGTAATACAGAGTAGGGGAATTATGTTTGTGGGAATCAGTTGTTAAGCGACATTGAAACAGATGGGAAGGTCTTACTGTTTTGCAGTAGCAGGATCACTGTTCTTACGTCAGGAAGGGCTGCTGATGTGGGACTGATTCTTTATGAATTGTAATGACTGGCCAGTGTTACCCGCCGAAAGAAAACCAGCATCATAGGAGGCAAATTAGGAGGTTACCCTCTGCAGCAAGTTTCACTACAGAACTGATCTCTGGGGCTGTCAAGCAGCTACACCATAGCTGGTTAACGTGTTGCTAGATCATTACAAGATAGAGGCAGCAGAAAAAGTTGATTCTGAAGCAGCAAGAACAGTTTCTAAGTCTGCATTCAGACTGTGTGGCAAGAGTTGTGGCTGTATGGGTGGGAGAGCTGAGGTGCAGAAAGGAACCTGAGGAGGGTGCACATCTGTTGACTCACCCCACTCCTGAAGGTGTTTAATTCCCATCACTGGAAATCACTTTCACTAAATATCTCCAGTACAGGCTGAGTGACCATTTCAAAACGTCTTTAAAAAAAAAAAAAAAAGGTACAGAAGCCAAAGCTAGCCCTTGGCCTCTAAGTTTCAGTTTTGACAATTGATATCATCTTCTAAGAAAAATCTACCAGAAGCATGCTAGCCAGCTTTAGTGTGCTCTTTTTGGGCCATAGCTCTCTGCTAGTGCCCAGCAGGCAGTAGCGAGCAAAGGTTTGGTCCCTTGTTAGGTAGCTAAAGTCTGTTAACAGCAGTTGAAATGGTCTTCATCTCCATGGGTAAGAAAATGAGACACAACAAAAAAACAAACAAACAACAAAGCAAAACAAAAGCTTTTAAGGCAGATTTTGTCAAGCATGAAATCCCACTGCTTTGGCATGCTGAAAATCCATGAAGAACATCAAGAAAAAAACAGGTAAGTGTGAATAAATGCGCATATTAGTATCTTGCCCCTCCACCACCACCTTAATGTTTCTCTTGGGTTGGAAGAAAATGTAAATAGTGTTTGTATTCTTATTAATATGGTTGTGAGAAATGCAGGATCTGTCATGTTACAAGCTGTGGGATACACTTGCAGGTCATTTACTGAGAAAACAGGTTTTCTTTTTAAGAGTTTCCAAATACTATATATTTCTTTTGCCCCAAGGAAAAAGAAACTCTCTTTTTTCTTACTTTTTAAGATGTGAGATGGAGTTACATGCAGACTTTTGGGTGATGGAAACCAGCTCATTTCACAAAGGCTTGTGATATGTCACTTTGAAGGGGATAGCCAGCTTGGGCAGAGAAAAGCACTTCCCCTCCTGCAGGTTCACACAGGACTTCTCTGAGAGGTGGATGTGCTTACATGGAGCATCTCTAGCAGATTGTGCAGAGACCTGGGGGTCCTGGGCGTCACACAGGAAGCATATTCAAGCAGGAGGAGATCTGGCAGTTGGACTGAGCATTTGTTTACAGCCTGTTCTCTTGCCTGAGTTTCTCTGAAATATGTGAGGGGTGCCTGGCAACTGCAGCAGTGTGACCACCGTGAGCAGTGCGGGTCCCAACTAAACTGTGCTGCCATGTGCAGTGTCTCCTTGCTGCAGCACTGGGGCTCTTCTGGGCAGAGGGTTGTCACCTCTTGGGCATCCTTCATATGCACCGATCCCTTGGTTCCTTCATTTTTCCCACCTTCCCAGCTATGTCCTTAGGGCTGGACTGGTGGGAAAACAGACCACATTAGGGCATTATCCTAGGAAAGGATGGTGCAGGAGCCCCAGGCCTGTAGCACTTGGTGTTACATGCACAGTTTTACACATACACCAGGTACCACCTTCCTCTCCAAAGCCTTTCATGCATTGGAAGAGGAGTAGCATTCAGTTTTAACGGGGAGATAGAGCTAATTGTCAGTTTGTTCCTTATGGCAAGTTCTGTGACCTTGGAGGTAGGCAGCAGCCAGGTACCACTGCTAGGAGATAGACCAAGGTCCAGCAGGGCTCTGCCCTCTGCAGTTGACATCTTTCCAGCTCGTGTAAAACCCCATGCACAGTTGAACAATCTCCTATCTCCTGTGGTGCAGCTGTGTGGAAGATGAGCCCTGCTACCAGCACGCCCAGCATCCAGATTCGTGCCATTCCTCTAACAGCATCTTCCCAAGTCACTTTTTGTGACTCTCTGGTCCCTGCTTGGAATATTTTGGCTGAGGGAGTCTCGGTGACAGCTCTCTTCCAGGGTTAAAAGACTTTGTGTCCTTGAGGGCTTGATGTTCAAAACACCCACACAAACATACTTTTCTTGAAAACAAGATTTATTAAAAGTAGGAGGAAAATCAGATCAAAGAGAATAATGTGTTCAACTCAGAGGGCTGGATAATCTGTATCCCAGAATATTTAAACAGCGGTGGAAGAAACTATGAATCCATTGCAAGCTTTTGTAATGAATCTGTCAAATCAGAGGCTGCCATCTGACTAGAAAATAACAGATTATTTAGCATATATTTCTAAAACAGGGACAAATTACCGGAGCAGACTGGTCTTAACTCTAATATGCAAAGTTTCAGAACAAACTTTGAAGGGCAAAATAAGTAAGAAATGTAAGTAACAGTTGTATTAGGAATTTGCTGAAGATAGATCAGGCCTATCAGATAGTTTGCACTGCAAAGGTCATTGACTTTTAAGAGGAAATAAACTTGCTGGCCCTCCTTAAGCCAGGAAGGTTGGACCAGATTACCTCCAGAGGTCCCTTCCAATTTTGTTCTGTAATTCTCTGAAGTGCAGCAGCTCTAATTAATGAGAGCTGTAGTAAAGCTGCAGGTGCCACCCAGGAGTGTATCAGCAAGGCTGTAGAAGTTAAATGTTGCCAGCAGAACTCCCAAAGAATAGTCAAGGGACTAGTCTCACTTAAGACATTGCCTTGGCTCAAAAAAAAAAAAAAAGTGTTAATGGATTTGCACTGGTATATTATTAAGAGAAGTATTGTCAATACAGATGAAGATTGAAATGTGTTGCAGGACAGCTGGGGAAGACTATAGGCCTGGAGTAGTCCAAACAGGATGAAATGTGGCAGAACAGAGCAAAGTTGTGTGCTCAGGAATATAGCAAAGGTGAAAAGATCTGCTTCAGGTAGGAGAAATCCCTGCCGTGAAAAAAGCAGGTAGGAACTGAAAGTGGAAAATTATCCTGCTGTATGAGCACTGAAGGCCCCTACAGTCTCCCCACAGGTGTGGTAGCAAAGCCTTAACTGTTCTCAAGAGGGTGTTTAGTAAGTTTACTGGTGGGGTCTTGGCATGGATGTTGTATGTCTGATTTCCTGTCTTCCCTCCTGTCCTGATGTGTGTGATCACAGAATCACAGAATCACAGAATTTCTAGGTTGCAAGAGACCTCAAGATCATCGAGTCCAACCTCTGACCTAACGCTAACAGTCCCCACTAAACCATATCCCTAAGCTCTACATCTAAACGTCTTTTAAAGACTTCCAGGGATGGTGACTCCACCACTTCCCTGGGCAGCCCATTCCAATGCCTAACAACCCTTTTGGTAAAGAAGTTCTTCCTAACATCTAACCTAAAACTCCCCTGGCGCAACTTTAGCCCATTCCCCTTCGTCCTGTCACCAGGCACGTGGGAGAACAGACCAACCCCCACCTCACTACAGCCTCCTTTAAGGTATCTGTAAAGAGCAATAAGGTCGCCCCTGAGCCTCCTCTTCTCCAGGCTGAACAAGCCCAGCTCCTTCAGCCGCTCCTCGTAGGACTTGTTCTCCAGGCCCCTCACCAGCTTCGTCGCCCTTCTCTGGACCCGCTCAAGCACCTCGATGTCCTTCTTGTAGCGAGGGGCCCAAAACTGAACACAGTACTTGAGGTGCGGCCTCACCAGAGCTGAGTGAGTACGGGGGGACGATCACCTCCCTAGCCCTGCTGGTCACACTGTTTCTGATACAAGCCAGGATGCCGTTGGCCTTCTTGGCCACCTGAGCACACTGCAGCCGACTGTCCACCATCACTCCCAGGTCCTTCTCTGCCTGGCAGCTCTCCAACCACTCATCTCCCAGCCTGTAGCTCTGCTTGGGGTTATTGCGCCCCAGGTGCAGGACCCGGCACTTGGCCTTGTTGAACTTCATGCAGTTGACCTCAGCCCATCGGTGCAGCCTATCCAGATCCTCCTGCAGAGCTTTCCTACCCTCGAGCAGATCGACACATGCGCATAGCTTGGTGTCATCTGCAAATGTGTGATGTGACACATCGTAGTGTCACTGCTCATCTTAGTGTCTGATGAAGGTAGGCGATACCAGGGAGGGAAATCATGGCAGGTCATGAATTTATTATGCCTCCACTAGGTGGGTGTGGTGTAGTGATCACTCGGACGCCAGGGTTCTTTCAGGATCAGTAACCTGCTACTTCTTTATTGATGACATAACATTAGCTCTCTCTTACTGAGACCTAACTTCATCTTTCATATTGATGGGCATATCTTCATTCTTCCTTGTTGCATTCCCATCTGGAGGACAGGCTCCCTTCCTATACTATTTGCCCCACAGCAGTACTTTTCCAACTTTGCCCCTGCAAACACCCAGCGACTTCCATGCCTTAATGGCCAGAGAACAGCAACCCCAGATGGCAAGTTGTCTCCTGAATCATCCTTCTTTGTTCCCTCTAAACTCTTTACATTCCTGATGGCCTCATCGTTAAGAGTCTGATGTTATCACCAACCATGGGGCTTGTCGACCCCCATGGCCACGCTCTCCCACAGGTGGGGGCATAATAAGCCTGCTTCTATATGATGAGCTTGTTGCAAGGAGAGTTCTTGTCAATAGCTGTGGGCACCTGAGGAGTGATTATTCTAACCTGCCTTACACACCATTCCTAGGTAGGAAGTATCTTCTGTTCTTCTCTCTAGGGTGGAAGAGAACACTTTAGGAAGCTGAGATGCTCCTCACAGGGGGTTTCAGCCACCCTAATAACTGCTGGAGGGGCCACACAGCAGGGCACAGGCAAACCAGGAGGATTATGGAGGGCTTTGGTGAAAATGTCCTCACAGAGGTGACTGAGGAGCTGATGAAGGGAGGTTCTCTGTTGGACCTGATTGTCACAGAGAAGGAAAAGTGATTGGGGTTGTGAAGGTCAGGTCTCTGGTGCGTGCAGTCTCATTTGTGTGGGGAGAAAAGAGCTCTGCACATCAAGGAGCACTAAGTATGTGCTGGCATAAGCTGTGTCTGCTGGGTTTCCCTCTCTAGCCCTATTTTGAAGCTTTTTGCCAGGGCAGTGACCATCAAAATCACCAAATGATGTTTTTCAGCCTAATGGCAAAGAAACAGTAAATTTGTTTACATGTTTACAGCTGTAGATCTGAATGAAATGATGCAGGGAAGAATTCAGACATTAGATATTCCCAATTTAATTGTAGTCTTCATCCATTAGCCAAAATGTCATTTCCCTCTCTTTGCAATCATGTTAATTTAATTCTTGAGCATCTTTCCATTTTCATAGGTTGTTGCTTCACTGAGTCAGCTTCATGTACTAAATTGAATAATAGTGAGCTCCTAGAGCAAAACCGTATGAGATCCAGACGTTGGCACAGCACTTCTTACTGCATCATAAACACAATGGAGCCTTTTTCTGTGCGCTTCACCACCAAACTTAGCTTCAAGCAAGAGAGATATACTGTCCTGTAACAGACATATTGTCCGTTCTAGGCTCACAAAAGCATTTGGCACTAAGCCTCTGCTTCAGTAAAGAAAAAGATTACTTTGCCTTCCAGCCACAGTATCTTTTCATTCCTAGGTGTACATGAAAGGAGAAATACCCATTTTTCTTTGCTGTGCATTCTACCTGCTCATCACTACCTATCTTTAAATCTTTTATTAAATAAATTTTGGTGAGATAACCTCCATCACCGTCTTTAAAACTTTGGGGAATCAAGATCAGTCCAGGTTTTCTGTAGTTCATGCTCATGTGCTCCCAGGCTTGGCAAATCCAAGTAGTCTCTCCTTCCACTAATGTCTGTATTTGGGCTGTGGTCCAGACCTGAGTTCTGGACTGTGGGGTTCAAACAAAGACTGAAGCGTTAGAGTGGTTGGAGGAGAGGTGAGGACAAACTCAAATGCCTTCTCAAGCCTTAAATTGTGCCACATTCTGTCAAAATACAAGTGGATCCATGTTATCTCTATTTTTCTGTTGCTGATCAAAAAAAAAGAAACATCCTGAACAGGGGCCAGGAGATACCCAAGCTGGCAGCTGCCATTGCCGAAATGATTTCAATACACCTCTTCAGAAGGGCAGTGCCTTGCCATCATTTCTCTCTTGAACAAGTTCTCAGGTCTGACCATGGACTGCTGAGTCCAGCTGGCCCTGTATCTCTTCTGGGTCCTACGAACCTCTCTTTAGATCCCCTGTTATGCTCCATTCAGTCATTCAGTCACCATTTACTTCCTTCTTGTGTTTGCCTTTGTACATGAATTTTTCAGTCCTAGCTGCCATCACCCCTAGGTGATGCCTGTACTTGTCAGCTCAGCAGTGCCAGGAGACGTTCACCAGGCTGGACCTCAGCTGTCTCTCCTGTCTCACTGTCAGCGCAGGTTCTGCTCCTGGTTGTGGATGAAAACGGCTGGGTCTCTCCCTGACAGTTCAGGAGTAAGGATAGGCCAGCGATCATTCCCAGCAGACATCTCAGATATAACCCAGCCTGTTTTGGAGTGTAAAATGGGTCAGTAGTGTAGAAAGGGGCAGTTGTGTTGACATTAGGCCCAGGAATGATCTTATGCACATTTCATTTACTATCTTCAACATTCAGGCATGTCTGTGCTAAAAGAAACTAAAGAATGCATTATGTTTCATTCCAAAAACTGGTCTAGCAACACTCAGGTGCCTGCAGGTATCCTGGAAGTGCTCTAAATTTTCAGGCCAGTCACTGTTTTTTGTGGATTTATTTATTTATTTATTTATTATTTTCTTCTGTTCCCTTTCCCCACTTGCATTTGCATTCTCTGTACCGTGTTTAGTGGAAGGGTCACAGATCAGCCTATTTCTTACTACTGTAGCAGAAAAGGGTCAGGTTCTCATTTGGAGCTGCAGCCACAGCAGGTGAGGCTTAAACAAATATGAGAGCAGTGAGGTTACATAACACAGCTTTAGTACAGCCAGTGTTGGCCCAGCCAAGATCCTGGGTGTTAGCAAAGTTGTAAAGACCCCTCTCATACCTGGACTGGCTTGACTCAACATTGCCAGTCCCTTTATAGCTAGGCCAGTATTGCTTTTGTGTCTGTACTGATGAAATCACAACACAAATTGTAGAGGAGATGCATCCATAAACAAAAGGTAGGAATAGCTGTATAGTTTCCAGTGCAGCAAAAGCTGAGCTGTTCATCATTGCTTAGTGGCTAAGATGGTGAGCAGAGAATCATAGGTACCAAAACACTGAAACCACTGAATCACAGAATAGCCTGAATTGGAAGGGACCCACAAGGATTGAGAAGTCACTCTTTGTAGATGACATCAAGCTACTTAGTTTGCCCAGCCCAAGTAAAATGGCGGGGATCATCGTAGGGCCCGCAGTGACACAATGGACAGCATGCTCAGAGGTGGGGTTCTTCTGGAGCTCTGGGGTGGCCTCTCTGTTGAACTACAGTCCAGCTTGTTGCTCAGAAATATCTTGGCCTCAGAGACCTGTGAGCAGATGGTGGTGGTGGCTCAGAAATGGAGTGTGCGTGCTCATCCATTTTGGTCTCTGAGTCCTGTAGCAGCACTCACAGGATCGTAGGGCTGGCTGAAGGAGGATGGAGCTGTTCCTGAACCTTGTTGTGTGGTGGAACCCCACACCAACAATGAGAGGAAGCATGTCCAGGGGAGCAGACCCACAGTGCCCCCTCCCCATCCTGTTTTACAGCCCACCATGAGCAAGGAGATGGAAGTGCTGGGGCTGTCTCTGAACTGCCAAGCCTAGCACTTAGATTTACTGTTAAATCGGTGACAATTTTCTGAGAGCATCTCGTAAGGGAATGAGGCATTGTAAACACAACTAATCCCCGCTGCTCTGGGAGGTGATTGGAGATAAGGCGAAAAGGAGAGAGCCCCTCTCAGGAACATGCAGGGTCTCCAGCAACTGTCAGCAAAAGGAGTGTGCTGTGGAGTGTCTGTGGTTTGTATGTATGTGCTGCTATTTCTGATGGTTACCACAGCAACACTTGCGTCCTGTGATACACGTTCTGCCTTGTGAAGTACAAGCACACAGAGGTGCTTGGAAGTGCATTCCCAAAGAAAGAAAGCCTCTTGTGTTCCCGTCTTTCTGCACATACCCCCCAGCCCTGCCCGTGGACCCTCTTTCTCTGGTACTTGCTCTCTGTCTCATACTCTGTGATGCAAAGTAGGGAAATAACAGAGGGTGAGATGGTAATGGTCAGTGTGCACAGGAAGATATTTCAGGTTCCTTTTTTTACCCTCTTATCAGCTGTTTGCTTTTGGCAGGATTTGGCTCCCACCTGCTCCTTTATCTTTCCATTCATAAAGAAAGGTAATGTGCCCATGAATTTGACATTGTAACCCAGTTTTACCTGCAGCCAAGACTGAACCATGAGCTGTGACAAAGTGGAGATGCTGGGGAGTTGTCTTTTACACAACAGCTCTTTTCACAGACCTCAAAACACAGAAAAGAAAAAAAATATATAAAAGAAAAAAAAATCAATAAAGCAATGAATAAACTTGCTTTGTCCTGCATAAAATGTGTCTTTTGGAGGTCTTCTGGAATCAGGAGTACACAAAAACTGTTGCAGTGTAAACTACACAGTGTGCTTTAGGGAGATAATATTGACGGTGTATGAAGCCCTGAGCCACAGAAAAGTGGACAGGGCTTAATTATCTCCTCTTTCTCCCAAGGAAGAGCTAGAGGCAGCCTATGAAACCATCAGGAGGCAAGTTTCAAAGCAAGCATGGGGAGGTGGTTCTTCAGTAGTTCAACTGTGATTGGTATTAAGGAAGCATTGCCTATTTTGTGTCGTTATTGATAATTAACATAACATTCAATTATTATGTCTGCGTATGTTGTCATTAGTCGTGTTCTGTCAAGTTGTGTTATCTGACTGCTGAGAATTAATTTGAAAGGTTTCCTTCAAACCTGTGAATTTTCTCCACAGCATGTATGTCCTTTTAGTAGAATTTTTTTTTGAGCTGTATGTTTATTTATGTCTGCTTCTTGCATAAGTATTCATTTGATCAAATCATGAATTCTTAGTATCAACTCATGTTTTGCTGCATATATTCTTTTCCATCCATTCTATCACAAAAGGATAATATGTAAATGCTTTGATTATTTTTAGAAGTGTTTCTTAAGTTGTCTGTGATACTGAAGGCAGTGATGCTGACAAATAATGGTCATTGGTGTCATGTCAACACAAGCTAAAGCAATTATTTTTCAGCCATCTAACACCACAAAAACAGATGTAGGAAGAAACTGCCAATTAAAGATGAAAGCAGGGTCAGGTATATAGTCTGTGATTAAACTGATACTTAATGCACAGTTTTTCTTATGCTTTTCTGTTGAGCTGTTCCCTTAAGTTACTAAATCTCTGTAGCTGTTTAAAACACATTCCCGCTTTATTCTTGAACTTCTAGACTGAGTTGGTTGCCTGGACCCTGGCAATTACCTCGTCTCTTGAAATTCTAAATACCTCAGACAAGCACTGGTGTGCTAACGGTCATATATAGTTGCATTTTTCTGATGCTGTTCATATAGGTGGTGTTTTATACTGGAGTGTCTCTTCCCCAGAACAGGGTTGCTTTGTTCAGGCATCTTCTCATTTGCTCCCATGCCTCAGACTCCATTTAACCCATATAACACCAGCACAACCCTAAATCCTTTCAGGGAAGGAGACTGAATTTAGGGTGCAGTTTTAAAGAAGAAATGTTGCTCCCAGTCACATGAATCAGCTTTGGGGCAGCAGGACTGGGTGTGCAAGGTGTCTGTGTGAAGCAGTTGCCTTGTCAGAGCCTGAGGCTGACTTGTGGCAGGAGTTGTATGGCAATTTATGGCATCAAAAGGAGTTGTATGGCAAGTTGTATGGCATCAAAACAACCTCATAAAATCTTGGGCAAAAAGGGCAAAACTGAAGGTACCAGGGTGTTGGTTATAACATCTAAAATGTGGCGGACTTGGGCAGGGAGACAGCATAGGAGTTTTCCCTGAGATCTTGGTGGACTTTGTATCCAGCCCCACAGAGAGGAAGAAAATGGAATTAGTTAAGTGCACATTTTTAGAAGACGTTGTGGTTTTGAAACCACACTTACTCTGCCACTTTGTGATTTAGTGCTTGCATCTGGGTTAGGATAAGATGACCCACCTTCTCTATGATGCCCTGGTTGGATGATTAGTTCAACTCCAGACATCTGTGCTCAGGCGTGCCCATTTCCAGTACCCTTGAAAATTGGTACAGATCCAGAAGCAGAAAGCCACTGTGAAGCAGCAGCTTGTACTGAAGATGTGCTTGTGTCACCAAGAACAGACCAGAGCTCTTGCTTTGTGATAGCTGAGAAGGGAGTTGCTCTGTGCAGAAGGTAGGGGGAGCCCACTGGCTGCACTGTTGTAGAGCTGGGTTGCGGTGTGTGCATATCCAGGATGAGCATCCATGTGCACTGTAGTCACTATTAGGGGTCAAGAAGTCAGACTTCACCATAACAACATATATATATGTATGGATATATAGGGGAAAAAAAAAAGTATGAATGAGATACCAATTGGAAATATACCAATCCTTAACCAGATCCCTCTACAAAAGTGACACTGGCTTTTGCACCCAAGACTTGCCAAGGATGTGGAGAACATGCAAGGACAGTCACTGATGTGCAAGGGGTGCCGATTCCAGATGTGACTGAGTTTTTAGCCAGATTTCTTATCTCCTGAGGCACTTACAGCTCCTCTGGAGAGATGCATCACCATCTGGTCCTTTGTGTCTCATGGAACAGCTCTGAGTGCTGACCCATCCCTGATAACAGTCTGTGACCATAGCCACCACTCCCATCCCAAACCATGCCCAAAGCACCTCAGCCTTTCCTTCTCTGCAGCTGCTCGTCCTCTTCCTCAGTCCTGGATGGAATCTCTCCACAAGCAGTCTGTGAGAAGGAACCGAAACCTCCAGGGCAAAAGTTTTTGTGTTTTCATGAGGGAGCTCAGTGCTCTTCTGTGCCATCAGTCCATAAAAGCACCGTGCTGGGACAGACAGCCCAACTCCCTGCCCGTCAGAAGGCAGGCCCAGATGCTGAGGGAAAGGATGTATGAATAGGGTAAGCACGCAGTGATGTGTCTTGCTGTGAATCAAAGCTCAGCTTCATTCCAGATTCTCTCAACCTCCACAAAACCCTGATACAATGAATTCTCAATTTAGTTATGTATCATATAAGAATGTACTGCTCTGTTCATGCCTACATTATTATCCTTCATTCATCACCTCCACCCTGATCTCTCTCTCCAAGTTGGCAAGTCCATGTAAATTTTGTGGCTTGTTGAATGGAAGCTATATCTTTCTGGGGACAGAGAAATGAGAACTGGGTATTGCATCCAAGATGAAGGCCTGCCATGGATTTATGGAGTGACATAATAATGTTTCCAGTTTATTTGCTGTTTCTTTGCTGACATTTGATTGCTGTTGCACTGCTAAGCATTGAATTGTTATTTGCAGAGAATAACCGTAAGGACTCTGAGATCTTTGAGTGGTAATAGCTAATTCTGAACCTGTCATTGTTTACACATATAAATAGCTAGGGTTGATTTTCTGCATGCATTACTGCATCTATCAACACTGAATTTCTTCTGCCATATCATAGCCAGTCATTTAGGATGATGGCGCACTTTTGCACTTCTTTGCCATCAGGTTTGGTTTTTACTACCTGGAATTAGTTTGTCTTATGACTAATTTTGTCAGCTCATTCACTCTTTCAGGTGGTTTTTGAATATGGTGAGCAGTTCAAACCCTGTGAGTAGCTTCCCAGCCTGTTTCCTATGCCTTAATTGGTTGCTTGTCTCTGAGACCTTCTCCCTTAGCTGCAATAAAATTGTTAAGTGAAAGATAAATATTCTATTTGGATTAAGGTACAAACATGGAGAGACACTGGCCCCATGGAGGCAATTCTTCCACCTTCCTGGGTGATTCCTGAAGCTGGTGTGGTAACCTTCTGGAGATACCTCTGCCTTTCCAGCAATCACATATGGTGACACGCTCAGATTTGGGCATCCCCCTGTTAGCAACCTAAAATGGGTTGGAAGTCTTAAGTTTCTCGTTTTCTCTAATTCACACAGTTTTTGTGTTGATTCACTGCTTATTAAGGCTCCTACCAGTTTGTCTAGTGCCCACTGAGCAGTAATGGACCACTTCCACATCTGAGTTTCTTTAGGGTGGCTACCATCTGGTCCTAGTAAATTGTTATTATTAGTTTATTAATTTGTCCTAAAAACTCTTCATCTGCTGCTTCAATTTAAGAGTCTTTCTGGTGATTAAGGGACTGGAGCATCTGCCGTATGAGGAAAGTCTGAGAGAGCTGGGATTATTTAGCCTCAAAATAAAATAGCTCAGAGGGGTTTGTCAATTGGTTTAAATACCTTTTGCCAGAGGGAGTACAGAAGATGGAGCCAGGCTGTTCATAGTGGTGCCCAATGAAAGAGCAAGAGGCAATTGGCACAATTGAAAGAGAGGAATTTTTCCTTAAATATAATAATATATATTTATTTTTACTGTTAGGGTGGTTGAAAAGTTGCCCAGAGAGGTTGTGGAGGCTCAGTCCTTGGAGTTATTCAAAGACTTATCTGTACACAGTTCTGGGCAGCCAGCTCTGTCTGACCCTGCTCTGCGCAGGAGGGTTGGATGGATGACCTCCAACCTCAGCATGTGAGTGATTCTGCCCCTGTAAAATAGGCTATAAAACAGGAGGAGACCCTCCCCAAAGTCTGCAGTGAATATTCCTCCAAATATGAGCTGTTTTGTGGTGGCCTTGCCTTTCTTGGGCACTCCCTATACACCTTGATCATCTTTTAGTTTTATAGGCTCTGTGGTAAGTTTCTTGTGCCTGGAGAAGGTTTTATTATTGGTTTTTATTGTTTTCAGAAGATTGCTTTTTAAAATCGTTTTCAGCCTTACCATGACTGGATTTTGTGCTCTTTTCTGTTTTTCTCATTTGGACATGATTTCCTTTTTCTGAAGAATGTCATTTTACTCTTAATAGTCTCCATTACTCTGCTGTTTAACCATGAGAGCTCCTACTCTGCTATTTAACCAGGAGAGCTCCTTTCTGATCCTTGTTATAGGTGATATATATTTATTCTAAGTCTCTAATATGGTTTCTTAGTGTAATTTCCTTGCCACCTGCAAGCAGTTTATCTTTTTGGCATCTGCTTTTTAAGTTTAGGAAGTTCCTTGTCCTGTCTCTGGATGGGATAAATCACCTTCCACAGTGCCTGTTAGCAGAGCCAGCTTGGATTGCACACCGAACTTTAAAATTATGGTGGTTTTAGACCAAGAACCCCTGCTGTAGGTGATCTGTCCTGTTCATAGTGTAAGAAAAGCTATTTTATTGCCTGGAATTTTAGAAAATTATATAGGACTATAGCTGGAAAAGTCTGCATTCATTTTCTGATCTCTGCATAATACTGCTTAATTTTCTGACAGATATGTGTACCTAGTTGCATGAATAATTAAATATTTTATGTTAAAGGTCTTTGCAAAACCACCAGCTTGACTTTTTCCCACTAACTTGCATTTACTGGTATTGATGGCCCTCACTGATACTCTGTTAAAAATGAACAAACATCTGGGGCAGTAACATTACTTCATCAGCCGTACGTAACTGTAATGAACAGGAGATTGTCAGCCCTGAGAACACAAGCAACCCATGAATGGCTTGCTTAATTGCTGGTTATTTATATTGACCACTGTGAATTTAAAAGTAATGTGTCAGGATATTTGGGTCTGTGAATTACACACAGGTGTAATTCTTGGGGCAAGTATCAACTTCCAGTGCTTAGGCTTGGTGGGTGTCATTCATTTGTGTGATGGATTTGGTGCCCGATTAATGTGGGTGTCAGCAGGGGAGACTGATGAAGCTGTGTCCCCTTTGTCCCTGCCAGAACATCCACCTGGTGGCCAAGTGGCTGAGTTCTTTGGAGAAGAAGCTGGAGCAGCACAGTGAGAGCAGCCACCAAGATTTCCGTGTCTTCATTAGTGCGGAGCCAGCACCCTCCCCGGACAGCCACATCATTCCTCAGGGCATCCTGGAGAACTCTATCAAAATCACCAATGAGGCCCCAACCGGGATGCACGCGAACCTGCACAAAGCCCTTGACAACTTCACCCAGGTAGGAGGGGCAGTGGGGACATCCCGTTGGTGGTGGAGCAGCTTGGAGCTGCTGGAGCTGTGACACGTGGGGACTCCGCCAGTCCCAGGCTGAGAGGGTGCGAGTCCCTTCACATCTCATAGTCTCCAGGTCCATCAAGCCCTTCTCTGTTCTCCAGATCTCTTTCCCAGCACTCATTTTCCAAGGGAGAAATCCTGAATCGTCACATTCTTGCAGATGTTCACAGCCAGATTTCTGTCCAATTCACTCATTTTATCATCAATATATAATTCTTAAAATAACTGTGGTTTTTTTTTTTTTTTTTTTTTTTTTTTTTATGGAATCAAACTTCTGAATACAGCATTTGGGAGAAACTTTTGTCATGATTTGACTTGACTTCTGTATCCATTTTGGGCTGCTGAGTGACGTATTACAACTGTCATCTATCACTCAGCAACATGGAGAGGAGACCAGCTTAAACCTTGCATTTTGCCCTGCTGGTTAACTGGGGTTAGAGATCTGACACTGCTGATGCAATGCATCCCAGATCACTCTTCCGAGAAGTTCAGGGGGACTTTGCCCTGTGTGCCTCAAGGCCCATTCAGCTCAAAACCTCACTGACATCACAACTACTGTGATTTAGCACTGCAGTCTCTCTGCAGGGAGGGCTTGCTTTTCCAGATGAAGATAAAGTAGTCTGTCTTGAGTATTGGTGTCCCATGAGGAGAGTAGCCGATGGTAGGTTGTTTGTTGTTTTTATCACATGCAGCCCACATTTATCATATACCCACATTCCCATTGCAATGGCCACCGTCCCTGCTCTTTGTGGACTGCAGCAGTCTCCTGTGCAGGGGACACAGAAATGAAGCTTGTGAAAGTGATGGGTGAATATTCTTCTCTTGGTGACTGCAGGGGCAGGGATCAATGTATATAATGATGGCACAGGAACGCTCCCAGTGCAGCGTAGCGCCTCCCCAGGAGCATCCTGGCCTGCCAGGAAGTGCTGGAGCTGTCGTGCATCACTGCTGCACTTCTGCCCACCCCATTTTCTGCATGAGCCAAAGGGCTAAGGGCTAACTGCTCACTTTTATGGTGATACCTTTAGTAAAGACACAGACCATTGCACTCAGCTGTCCTGACTGCCCGTTACCTTCATTCGCACGTCGCCACTGCATTGGCATGCTGAATTCTCGCAGCAAGACTCTATCTGTTAAACCCACAGCCACCAGAAGGGCCTGAAGGCATTCTCATCCCTCAGACTGCTTCTTCGTGGCACTAGGACCACACTTACTGCAACCTCTCCATTCTGCACCTGGCTGCTCCAGAAGCACGCAGGGCGCATCTTGCAGAATGATTCATTCTCTCCATGTTATTTGGGACCAGGCTGGAACAGCCACAGCCTGTGCTGAACCCCAGGCACAGGTCCATGGGGCAGGGAAATGGGAACAACCTTTTTTTGCAGATGGGTACAGGGGGATCTCAAGTTCAGGAGCTGCCCTCTCTGAGGAGGTGAGGCTGGAAGCCACAGCACAAGGATTGATGTCCACAGTCAGAGAAGATTATTCCATTTTTATCTACTGTAGTTCATCATCCTGAACTTCACAAAACATCCTGAAGAGTAAGGGAGGGGAGAACCTTCACCCAAAGTAACATTTTCATCCTGCCTCTGCTTGTTTCAATCAGATAGTAATTAGCATTTTCTAAATTGCTGGAGTATTATAAAATGTCTTTTTTCACAAATCCTGGAGCGAGTAGGTGGGGCTCCTTTACACTTCATTTCTCTGCTTTGTACAGAATAGATGTTCAAATTTAACTTTTAGCTGAAAGCCGCAAAGAAGGCCCATTATTGTGTGGAGGGAATATTGTTCTGCTTTGTAGCTGAAATAAAAATGCACAACGAAATAGCGAGACCAAATGAGCCTGAGATGGGTTCATACTTGGTTTTCATTCAAGCAAGCTCTCCTTGAAGTTCAGAGGTGTTTTCTGTAATGGGAGAGGCACTCAGTGCATATTTGTACCTGTTCTTCATTGGGTTGATGATAATTAAGGGAGCTTCAAGTGGAAAATAGTGCTTGGGCAGTTCTTGGTCCCTTTATGCAGTTAGCCAACGTCCTACATGTTTTGCAGCAACTGTTTCCCCTTGTTCAGCAGAGACCCCGAACAGGGGTCTCTAACAGCTGGTTAGAGGTCTAACGTAACAGATTTTTTTAGGTGAAGGTAATGAAGAGAAGTCACACAGGTGTCCTTTGTGGTCTTTGTCACGTAACAGAACGGAGCTACAGGGGCTGTCCCTGGCAAGGAGGATGGAGGGGCTGGTGCAGCTGCTCCCTCCTTGCTCAGCCACAGGCTTAGCTGTAGAGGTCAGGGCCACTGCATCGTGGACACGCAGGTCCTGGGGAGGGCTTGCAGTGATGTGGGTGGAAGTGTAGGCAAGTCCTTCCTAACACATTCGTTGCCCAGTTCTGGGAAGATCTGTGTTGCTGGCTGTGGGATGTCCCATCACCCTCCTCCTGTGGGGCAGGGGATCTGCTGCTCCTGCCAATACCAGGAGCCATGCAAGCCTCCACCAGGCTTCAGCCACAGAAAGGGGTTGTAGACCCATCTGTGAGAGCAGAGCTTCAGCCTCATGCTGTGCGTGCACCTCCAGATCTTCATTTCTTTGCTCTGCTGTCCCATGGCAGTGATGCTCATACACTAGGGAGAGGCACAGCTGCCCAGGCTCCCTATCAGTGGGACCTGAGCTCTTTACAGACTGGTTCCCTCTGTGCATTTTCACTGGTGAAATGACTCAGGCTTCCTCCCCTTCACCTCTGCCGTCACAATTGTGCCCACTCCTTTGTGTGTGTGTAGGTATTCAGACTTCAAGCATAGCCTGGAAGTTGGGCAAGGAAACCCCAGATGCTGTGCTGACTTTAAAAGGCTGCATTTGTGGGTTTTGTGGATGGCGGTGATTTATTTTATTTTCCCAAGCATTTGATCCTCCCTGCTTGGATCTTTGGCAGTTCCTCCCATCCTTGCCTTGGTGCAATGCATGAGGTCGTGCTGTCAGCAAATCCATTGCTGCAGCGTGCAGCCAGGCTGGCTGGGTGCAGAGCATCGAGTGCAGCCCTTCTGGGAGAGTTCCCTGCTGCCTCAGCCCTGCAGCTCAGAGGAATGCTTATCCAAGGAAACCTTTTGTACCCAAGGGGCAGGAAGGAACTTGGTTCTTCCAGATGTAGTCCTCCCCAGCAGGAGCCTTGCCTTGGGCTGCTGCTCCTGTCTGTGGTGCCTCTCTCCATCTCCCTGCATGGGATGTGGGGCACATGCTGGTGCTGAGTGAGGGCACCTTTCCTTCCCCTCCTGCCTGTCAGGGATGTCTTCCTCATACAAAGGTGGAAAGGAAAACATGAATTTGGAAACAATGCATTGGAATTTGCCAATAAATTTGCAATGCAAACTCACTGTCTCAGAGAATGAGGGAATGTGTAGTTAAGCAGAAATGAACTGATGGGGCAAATCAATTCACACCTGTCTGAAGTCTGATACTTGGGAGGTGGCATAGACTGACACAGCCCTGCCTCTCTGCCTGTATTGCAGGACACTCTGGAGATGTGCACCCGGGAGAATGAGTTCAAGAGCATCCTGTTTGTCCTCTGTTATTTCCATGCCGTGGTGGCAGAGAGGCGCAAATTTGGCCCCCAAGGCTGGAACCGTTCCTACCCCTTCAACACTGGAGACCTCACTATCTCTGTTAACGTGCTGTACAATTATCTGGAGGCCAGCTCAAAGGTGGGTGAATCAGCAGGGGCTCTTTGGTGGCTTTTAACGGCCAGTGATGGGCTGGCTTGTGCTGAAACTACTGGGAACTTTCCATGAATTCCTTTTCCCTCATATCTTTGTTTTTATAACATCACAGTCTGGTATATCTCTGCTGGTGAGGTAGGAAACAATGCTGCTCACATCTGCAGCAGCTTGTAAATCATATCAAATAGTGCCTGTAGTCTTCATTCACTGGAAATACATAGTGGTCTTTGGTTTAACAGAATTTAGAATACATTTGCATTTCAGTGGGAAACTGCATGAAGTCTATGCTGTGATCCAGTTTTCCCTGGGCAGGATTTAACTACTGCCTAATGTTTGTTTACTTAGAAAACTGAAATAGTGCAATGGGAGCACTCACTGTGCAGATCGGTACTTAGAGCTGCAGCCTGTAGCTCAGCGATGCTGCTGGTGGGGCTCAGGCTGCCTGAACTCTGTCATGCCCTTCTGCTTTATTCTTCAGGTCCCATATGATGATTTACGCTACCTCTTTGGTGAGATTATGTACGGAGGTCACATTACAGATGACTGGGACAGGCGACTTTGCAAAACCTATTTGGAAGAATTTATTAAGCCAGAAATGCTGGAGGGAGAGCTCTTCCTTGCTCCAGGATTCCCCCTCCCGGGGAGCATGGACTATAATGGCTATCATCAGGTAAACTGTTTGTTCTCTGTCATTATTTATACACATAAGTGTAATGTTTTCTATAACTGCCTGATAATCTGTTTTAGGAGGCAGTGAATAGGACTGCAGTGTTTCAGCATACCTCCTGTTATTTCCCATTATGTGCTGTTTCTGTAGATGTTTCAGCATTCCCTTGGATGAACCAAGTCTAATGGTAATTTACTACTTCATCATAGGTCCATTCTGTTCATGCATGAATAGAACAACTGTATTGGTTCTTGAGACTTGAGCGGGGCTCCTGGAAAATTACATCCACATACTGTTTGCTAAAATGGCCCTTTCAAACTCCTTTTATCATCAGTTTTGATGCAAAACAGTGAAGGGTCTTGTTGATCTACTTACTGATCTCATCTGTTCTTTGTACACAAATGCAGCAGCAGGGACAGGCATATTAGGCTGGTTTTGTTCATAAAAATTAACTCCTGGAAGCTAAATTCCCACAAGGGATTTTGGAGTATTGATGCTGAAACGAACAGCAGATAATTGCTAGAGAAGATCCAGGCCTGAGATAGGCAGCCAAGCCAAACTTTAGCAATTACCAAATCCTCATGGTAGGAGTAAAAGCAGTTCTTTTTTTCTGTAGCCTCCTTTGTCCCATTGGTGCTCTGATGTTCAAACCGTGAGCAGTGCTGTATCAGCCCGGGCTAAATTTTAGCACCCTGAGCTCTGAAGGCAAAGCATCCTGGGTTGTATATATAACCTAAGCCTGCATTTCTCCATACAGTACATAGATGACAGCTTGCCACCAGAGTCTCCTTATCTGTATGGCCTCCATCCCAATGCCGAGATTGGCTTCCTTACCCAGACCTCGGAGAAGCTCTTCCGCATCGTGTTAGAGATGCAGCCCCGGGACAGCAGCATGGGTGAAGGAGGAGTGGTGACCAAGGAAGAAACGGTGAGAGCAGTAGAGAAAGGGGCTGTTGAATTTTGATAGCTGTTCTCACACCTAAGCAGCCCTGTCTAGCTCAGGTTGGACTCACAACTGCTTATTATGATGTGTTCTGTTTTTGCCAGATACAAACCAAGTGTCTAAAACCGCCAGCCTCATATTATGCAGAACATCACCATGGTGGGATGTAATTGGAGTATTGTCAGTAATAGGACAGTGGCTTTTAATTACCCCCTGAACTGCAGTGCCTTCATTATCATCCCGTGATGACGTTGCAAATAAACCTCTGTGGCCTCCCCTGTCTCTGAGCCACCAGTCCCTGTGCACCAGGCTGTGACTGGCATACCGATGGACTCCCATGTGCACTGTCTGCTGGGTGCAATGTGCCACCCAGTGCTCAGCCCATCACTTAGTGCTGCCACCAGGTCCCACCCAGCTCCAGAGCTCCCAGGGGCCTTGTAATTCCTTACTTCTAACTGAACTCATTTACTATGCCCATGTATCAGACTGATCTCAGCTCTTCCTCTTGAAACTCACAGCTCATTAAAATCTAGCCCAAGCATTCATAACAGGATCTGAAACCAGACAACACTTGCTCAGTTTTTTATTTCTGTAGACTTAAGACTTCTGTATCAAGTGCTGCAAATTAATTAATGGCTAATAGGAAGCTTTTGTGAAGTTTGTGGTTTCACATGTTTCCTTTGGCTTGGTATGCTGCTGGGGAACTTACAGACCTTGCCTAACGGCTACTCAGAAGTGGTGGGCATGTTCAGTCCATGCAGGAGTTTGAGGTAAAGGGAATAATCCAGAGGTAGCAAGGTCAAAGGAGATGCTCAAAGATAGCAAATGTGAATACCTTTCCTCCTATCCCAACCCTTTTTGCCATTTAATTACAATTTGAGTCCTTGGCCAGAGAAGCAGAATTATCAGTGGGTGATCCAGCCAGTGGAGGATATCACAGGGCAGGGCTATGCTGCAGTCCCCTGGAGACAGTCAAGCTGCCCTCAGGGGCTTCATGATCACAGAAGAAAAGCAGCCTGGAAGCAAGGTGAGTCTTGCCCCACTGCACTGCCTCCTGCCTGGGGATGCTCCCACAACTAATGTTCTCCTGGAGGTGATCTCTCTCATTTCCTGAGGTATACCTGGCACTGGCCATACCCCTTTCACTCAGTCCTTCCAAGAGAGTGAGGAAGGAGTTGTGTCTTAGCTTATCCTTTTGAGGATTTTCAGCCCCTTGTTTGGCTGAGACAGTTTTAGAGATCTTGCATTGAAATGGCTGGGAAGCTGTCTTTTTTTTTCCCAAAGCTCTGACAAGTCCAGTTACTCCCACAAGTTTCTGAGGCCACATTACAGAAAATGAGCCATTATTGCTGTGAAAAAGTGAGAGCCAAAGAGATTTGCAGGGAAATTTCAAATTGCAAAGTGTTTCTATACTGCACCTCAGGTGCAGCTCAAGAGCTTTTCCAGCTGAGCTTTAGCTTCAGCAACCTTGCTGGTTGCAATAACAGCCTATGCATTGCCAATTCTTCATAATGTCTGACGTGTGTGGAGAGTTTGGAGAGCAGCAATGGGAAGAAATAGGAGTACAGAGTCCAAAATATGAATGCCAGCGGGCATGGCAAAGAAATTACCCAGGGGGTGCTTCTGCCACTGGCTGGCAGCTGTCATTGTCACACACACATCAGCTTTTGCACGTGAAAACTGTTGGAACCGTAACTGTGTGTAGCACGCTCCTGAAAAGTCCTTGAGGAAACAGTGTGAGAGACTTCCATACCAAATTGCTCAGTGGTCCACATGAACCTTTGTATCTTAATAATGTAAAAGTAAAAATGTAAAACACTGTACATAAACAATGGTCCCATGAAGATTAGGGGCTTCATGTCTTATTGTTAACCAGAAAGGACTTTCCTGTTGTATTTATTGTTTAGGTACTAGAGGCATCTTGTTGCATTGTTTTCCCTGTTTAGTATTTAGAGGTATAAGGCACTGTTTCCAACGCAAAATAACTTTGTTTTATTGCACCTGTATTCCATAGATCTGTTAGTTCAGAATGCCAAATTCAGCTTAAAATCCAATTTTATAAAATCACCTCTCTGTCAATATACCACAGAAAAACAGCTTACGGGCTCAGGTTGTCCCGCAGCTCAGCTGAGTCTGTAGCCCCCTTAGTCTGCCTGCACTGAGTCTGACCTTAGAAGAAGTATGAGTGCAGACGTGAGACTTGAGAAGAAAGGAGAATGTTACATGTCACACTGACATTTTTAAGCCATCATTTTGAAAACTTCTCATCTGACATTAACTTTTGTAAGCATTTGAATTTTAATAGGATGGGGCAAGCTCTTTGAAAGGTGCAATGCCCAGGGCAGCTGACACTGATTGTTTTTGGAGACAGCAACTGGCAGATGGAGTTTTCATCCCATGGTCAGACAGCTGTCAGTTGAGAAAGCCCCGTTGGCCATTCACTAACATCCCTCTCTCTTCTCCCTCTGGCACACAGGTGAAAGCTCTTCTGGATGAGATGCTAGAGAAGCTGATAGATGAGTTTAACATTGCAGAACTGATGGCAAAAGTGGAGGAGAGGACACCATATGTTGTAGTTGCCTTCCAGGAATGTGAACGCATGAACATCCTCACCAGTGAAATAAAGCGCTCTCTCAAGGAACTGGACCTAGGGCTGAAGGTAGGAGCTCTGTATGCCTGCAACCACAACATCGTTAAAATCTTGATGATGAAAAGGTGCTCAGGGAATAAAACGGGTCACAGTCTGTATACAGCACTGCTAGCTGCAAAACCAACTTGACTCCATGGGAAAAGATTCACAGATGCATTTCAAACAGCACATTGTCCCCAAGCCATGAGCACAGGCTTTGGATGGGGTTAAAGATATACATAATAATGATGGCTTCAGGCACTTCCTGATACTGTAGCACAGCAACAGTAGTTCTCTCAGAAACTGAGAAGCAGCCTATTTAAAACTTAGCCAAAATATCATACCTTTTCACAAAACATCCTGTTAATAGGGGGGAGTTTGTAGCAAGGTCTCATTAAAGGCTGAAATCAAAGGAAAGATTGGTCATGTGTAAGGATGCAAGAATATCCAGAGCTGTGAGACAAAAAGGCAAAAATAATAAAAATAAAAATAAAAATCAAGAGCTTTGGAAAGGCTAAAACTCCCTTTGCTGGGTACGAGTCAATTGCAAATAGAAGAGTCAGGAGCTGGCTTCCCTTATGGAGATACTGTCTATGATTGTTTCATGCACAGTTACTTCTCCACCCTGATAAGAAACCAGACTGATACAGAAAAATGATGTCTGTGTCCTTCCGGGCAGTGGCTTTGGCCATTGCTTACAGAGAACAGTGAAGGGCTCTGGGGCTGGCAGGACATGCCAGGTTGTATGCAAGCTTCTGGGTTCAACAGGATGCACAAGAGGGTTGTGCTTTGAAGTTGTATCTGATGGTAGGGGAAGCCATCTTCTGATTTCCCTCCCAGGCAGATGTTGACACAAAATATAAGAGGCTGTTAACTTCATATTCAGTAATAAATGGGCATAGATCAGGCTGCACTGACCTGCCTGGCCAGCCTGATGAGCTTGAAGCAACTTTCCTTCTTCACTTTGTCATTCCAAAAGGCTCTTCACAGTGACTGTATTTGCTGCACATCCCTTAGAAAGGAAGGTACGTGCCTGGAGGTCGTGGTACAAAGCTGGTGGCTTCAGCGCTACCCTGATGCCTCCTCCTCATCATTGCCACAAACTTGCTCTCTGGGCAGTTTAATGGTGTGAGGCAGCAACTAAGGACATCAGTCTCTGGGCACTCCCTGTTCCATCATTTTCCAAATAACAGGTTGTCATCCCATTCTGCCAAAACTCAGCTCACAAAAGTGCTCTGCATAGCATGGGAGTCACCATGCTTGAAGGACCTGCAACTACTTTGTCCTGACACCATAGACAGGGCTGGCAGGCGAGTGAGGAGGACCTGTCCTGAGACTGAATGACAGTCCCAACAGTCTTCTGAGGGCACCTTTGAAGAAAGATCTTCAAATGGTATATCTGCAGTGCACACACAGAGGTGCTAGGGGTTGGCTCTGGGATTTTAGGTGTCTGCAGCTCAAGGAGAGGATTAGGCTGCTCCTAAATCCCAGCCTCATTGTGCTGTGCACTGAGAATCCAGCAGCTCAGACCAGTGCTAGTGTAGGCACTTCTGCACTGTGTTCATTGCTGATGCTTCTTGTCTTGATTGAAGAGACAGACATACCATAACCGCTTGGTGATGGCCCAGTATGTTCAGTCCATTTTGAAATAGGCTAATATTTATGTAGTCTGTTGTTACAAACAGATTTCCTTTATTTTCTAGCATGAGGCAGTGAAAATTCTTTTTCCTGAGACAGATGGAAAGAAGTGATTTAATGTTTCAGTCCTGGCTATCGGGGGAGGTCCCAGCTGACTGGCGGCTAGCAAATGTGACGCCCATCTACAAGAAGGGCCGGAGGGCTGACCCGGGGAACTACAGGCCTGTCAGTTTGACCTCAGTACCAGGGAAGCTCATGGAGCAGATCCTCTTGGGAGTCATCATGCGGCACTTGAAGGGCAAGCAGGCGATCAGGCCCAGTCAGCATGGGTTTATGGAAGGCAGATCCTGCTTGACGAACCTGATCTCCTTCTATGACAAAGTGATGCGCTGGGTGGACGAGGGAAAGGCTGTGGATGTGGTCTACCTTGACTTCAGCAAGGCTTTTGACACCGTCTCCCACAGCATTCTCCTCAAGAAACTGGCTGCTCATGGCTTGGACTGGCGCACGCTTCGTTGGGTTAGAAACTGGCTGGATAGCCGGGCCGAAAGAGTTGTGGTAAATGGAGTCAAGTCCAGTTGGAGGCCAGTCACTAGTGGCGTCCCCCAGGGCTCGGTGCTGGGGCCGGTCCTCTTCAACATCTTCATCAATGATCTGGACGAGGGCATTGAGTGCACCCTCAGTAAGTTTGCAGATGACACCAAGTTAGGTGCGTGTGTCGATCTGCTCGAGGGTAGGAAGGCTCTGCAGGAGGATCTGGATAGGCTGCACCGATGGGCTGAGGTCAACTGCATGAAGTTCAACAAGGCCAAGTGCCGGGTCCTGCACCTGGGGCGCAATACCCGCGGGAACGGGGTTAAGCTGAGGCAGGGGAAATTTAGGCTTGACATCAGGAGGGGGTTCTTCACAGAGAGAGTGGTCGCACACTGGAACAGGCTCCCCAGGGAAGTGGTCACTGCACCGAGCCTGTCTGAATTTAAGAAGAGATTGGACTGTGCACTTAGTCACATGGTCTGAACTTTTGGGTAGACCTGTGCGGTGTCAAGAGTTGGACTTGATGATCCTTAAGGGTCCCTTCCAACTCAGGATATTCTTTTATTCTAACCCCAAGCAGAGCTACAGGCTGGGAGATGAGTGGTTGGAGAGCTGCCAGGCAGAGAAGGACCTGGAAGTGATGGTGGACAGTCGGCTGAATATGAGCCAGCAGTGTGCTCAGGTGGCCAAGAAGGCCAACGGCATCCTGGCTTGTATCAGAAACAGTGTGACCAGCAGGGCTAGGGAGGTGATCGTCCCCCTGTACTCGGCTCTGGTGAGGCTGCACCTCGAGTACTGTGTTCAGTTTTGGGCCCCTCGCTACAAGAAGGACATCGAGGTGCTTGAGCGGGTCCAAAGAAGGGCGACGAAGCTGGTGAGGGGCCTGGAGAACAAGTCCTACGAGGAGCGGCTGAGGGAGCTGGGCTTGTTCAGCCTGGAGAAGAGGAGGCTCAGGGGCGACCTTATCGCTCTCTACAGATACCTTAAAGGAGGCTGTAGTGAGGTGGGGGTTGGTCTGTTCTCCCACGTGCCTGGTGACAGGACGAGGGGGAATGGGCTAAAGTTGCGCCAGGGGAGTTTTAGGTTAGATGTTAGGAAGAACTTCTTTACTGAAAGGGTTGTTAGGCACTGGAACAGGCTGCCCAGGGAGGTGGTTGAGTTACCATCCCTGGAAGTCTTTAAAAGACGTTTAGATGTAGAGCTTAGGGATATGGTTTAGTGGGGACTGTTAGTGTTAGGTTAGAGGTTGGACTCGATGATCTTGAGGTCTCTTCCAACCTAGAAATTCTGTGATTCTGTGATTCTGTGATTCCTTGAGCCCCAAACAAGCTATAATTGTAACTTGAACAAAGTGTAGTGATTAGATTTAACATGGAGAAGAGTAAGTTATTTAACATTGGTAGGGAGAATGAGTGGAAGCAGGGGCCTAAATAAACCACAGGCAATATGTACCATGGAAATCAGGCAATAATAGAAGGGGCAAATTTCTTCCCAAAGCCCTGCCACAAATCATGGCAAGGAATTGAAATAGCATCTTCAGAAAAGGCACCTCTAATGACTACAACAGCCACAGTGCCTACAGTGGGATTCAGAGACCAAAAGGCCAGGACTTCAGGACTACTCAGAGTAGATACACATACTCATATTAACATTTCTTAATCTTGTGTGAACTGAAGAAACTGAAGGGTCTTAGATACAGCCAGCAGGTGATCCTTCTGTGCCTGTACACAGAGATTGCTGTGGGTCCCTTCAGACTGAGTCAGGTGCTGTGCAGGGCCTGTGCCACTGCCCAGCGTCACTCAAGGGGCCCTTCCCGTGCCTTGGGTGTCTTGCAATGGCCGGGGCCACTGCTGCTGGCTCCTCCTGTAGGCAGCGGTGCTGTCCCGGCTTGGCAGCTAGCTCTCGTGCTTGGTTTGGAAGAGGAATCATTCTTTAATTGTTCCTTCTGAGAGCAGCTCCTACGAGAACCATTAATGCACGTTAATCTTCTGGATTGGGAATCTTGACTGACAGCACTCAGAGGAGGAGAGTTTACATAACAGGAGCCATGGATCTCGGAAGAGAATAAATAAAACACAGAGGAAGCAAGTCCTATTGTTTTTAACCGACTATCTGCTAAAAGAAGGCAATTTGGAAATGTCATGGCTAATTTGAATTTTTGAATAATTCATTGTGTTTATGTAACGGAAAGCGATTGTTTGGTCCAAAAATAGGAGACATCCCAGTAAGAGGGAGAGAAATTGCAATAGCCTGGTAGCCATCAAAAATAACTGACATGTTGCATTTCAAAGCCCTTTGTTCTGGATGACTTCAGTAAGACCAGTGGCTGGGCTGAAACACTTGCATGCTAATGTTGTACCCAGTATCATTTCTGTGAGCAGATTTTGCAACTTCAGTGAAGGCTAAGCCTCCATTAGGATAATAAATATTGTAAAAAGATACAGTAAGACCAAATTTCATAAGGCTAACTGGGGGGAGTGTTTCGCTGTATCAAGTGAAAATAACCTTAACTGAGAAAACAATATGTGACAATAGTCTGCTCATCTTGAGGGAATGTCTGCAGGATGATTAGGATTTCCTTCAAGGGTGTCTTTAACGAAAATTACACCCAGTGTTTGGGGAAAAAAAAAAAAAGCTTGAATCATTCCGGATGCACTTTAGTATTCAGCATCTGAAATGCAAATGTATGCATAATTGTGTTTGGGCAACTCTGTGAGAGAGTGGCTATAGATGCTTTGAACCCCTGCAGGAGATTCCAGCAAGTATGCTTGAATGCGCAGGCTTTGAAAATTGCTTTTCTCAAGCCTCCCTGAAAATTACATTTGGTAATTCATTTGTTTCCTGAAAGTAAAACTAGGCAGGATATATGATCACGAGGATTATGTTTTTAAATCAATCTATCTGACTGCACACATTTTACAATATTTTTTACCAGCTTCAAAACCTTTCCAGGAGTGAATAATGCTTCTGACTGTCCATGCCAGAAGATCCCATGGTTCTCAGTGTCCTCCTGTGACCAGTGCAGTACTTTGCCCATCAGACAATTTCTGTCTGGTCCTGCCATGGTTTTAACCTGACACCAGCCTATTGAATAGGGAGCTATGTTCTCCTGAGACATGTGATGATGACCTACGTGATACGAATGAGGAAGGAACCAAAATGTGACTTCAGAGTTTGTGTGCCAACAGAAATTGTTAAATAACAAAACCATGATTACTGTTCCCAGCTGAGGTCAAATCATTTTGACCATCTACCAGCTCCTCTGATTGGATATGGCCGTGCTTTTCTGTTGTGTAAGCTTTAATTGCAGGTCACTAAATTTTTTTCAAATGTGTTATAAAGTGAAAAAACTCAGGTACCTGAGGGGAAATGCATGGAGCATGCACTGCCTTTATATTTCTGTGCAGCTGCATAGCAAATACCAAAATGAGAGATCGTTCTCAAGGGTGTTTAACCTTTGTGCTTGGAATTACTCAGGGCTTTGAAGACCTTTTACCAGGTAACCTGCCATTTTAAGATTCCCTACAAATATAAAATCATTGAATAGAAATGGTGAGGTGAGTTACTGGCAGACACTTACCTGCCTCCTGCTCACACAAAACTGTTGAGTAGCTTTATGAAACCAGGGAGGCTGGTGTGCATTTTGAAAGGCAGTTAGAGCTGTTCTGCTCGGTTTAAGCCATTCATTTAAACTCATTTGTCAGATCTAGCTTCAAGAGCATTAAAAAAAAGACCATCTTAAAACCTCTGTACACGTGGTTTTCTCTGTCCACTGGAAATCTGTTCTCCATGGGGGAAACCCTGCAGGTTGAGTTACTTGCTTTTAACAAATCATCTTTGGAGCAGAGGCTTAATAATCCTTTGTGTCAGTCCAGCCTGTTGAGAGATGCACAATTCCCAGGGAGGGGACTTGTGCACGGGAAGCCACAGATTGTGGGGAGCAACTCTGAATGGAGGTCCTGGGCCCGTGGTGGCTTCCAGACCTGAAGGCAGTGCAGAAGTGCTCTCAGCTCCGATTTGAGTTGGTGGGTGCTGGGGAGACACAGCCCACTGAAGTACCACCCTTGCTTCTTGATAGTGCCCAAACTGAAGCACTTATTACCAGTTGCCAAAAAAAATAATTTTATAGTTGAAATTTAGAATTTTTTATGGGGGGAAACAAAAGATAAGTATTCCAAGTCTAGTTTAAAAAGCCAAAATGGATATTCCTGGTGCCTGAATTCAGCTGATGTCCTTCCTCCCATTGACAAGGCACAGTGCCTGCGCAGATGTGTGCTCAGTCCTTTGTTTAAGCTGTCATCCAGCATCTCTGTGTGTTACATTTGCAGTGTGGTTAGCTCTGGGGATGACAAGTTCGGTCACGAGCTTGGGTGTCTCTGGTCTCATCATGCTATACATACTTTAAGAAAAATGCTTGCTAACCTGGGAGCGCCAGCATGCCCTGAGTCTTGATCACCCAGCACCTAGCCTGCCTCCATTTGTGACTGCCAGGGCCATCAATAAGGACGCTTGTTACTGCACTCCTGTGGTCTGGCTGGGTCTTAGCTGTGATCTTGACTGCTGAAGCCTGTCAGTGCAATCTGCAGATCAGAGCTCGGCGGGGAAGCAGCACAGTCAGTGTAGGAATAAGCTGCAAAGATTTTCTAACTGCTGGACTCTGACAAGCTTTGCTAAACACGTGTCGGGTTGCTTTAAAAGGATTTCAACTTTTGCTAAAGCTTCATAAATTTCCCTGCCCCTGCAAAGGGCACCTCTGCTGACCTCATGGCTGGAGGCACTGAAGTCCTGTGAAAGAACAGTTGGAATTTGTTAATGTGAATAGAGTGACCCAATTCCCTTGCCCTCATTCTCAGCAATGGCACAACTGGGTTCAGTTAATCATTCCAAAAACACTCAGCCTGAGGGAAAGAGAAATTATAAGTCAGATAAATTTTGGCAAAATGATAAGGGGACAAAAGTAAGTATTTATAATGGACACCAGCGATCAACATTGTCTCCGAACTGCTACGGTGTGTTGTGCCCTGCCATCTCAGCATGGGGCATGCAAAGTTTTAAATTGTTCAGGGCACTGTGAGCCAGTAGCAGCTGAGCCCGCAGTTGCAAGTTCTGTTTTTGCAATCTGGCTGGTCTGAGTGTCACAGAATCACAGATCAGTTGCTCTGGAGATTAAGTCCAATCCCCCACAGCCCCGCTCAAGGCAGGGTCAACTGGAGCAGGTTGCCCAGGACCATGCCCAGTTGGGTTACCAGTATCTCCAAGGATGGAGACTCCACATCCTCTCTGAGCAATCTGTGCCTGTGTTTGAGCACCCTCACAGTAAAAAAAGTTTGTACTTGTGTTTCAGTGGAATTTCCTGTGCTGAGGACTGTTCTCCTTGGCCTGTCACCACCAGTGTATGCCGCCCCCCTCCTGGCAGTTTGTGAGCCCTCTCTGTGTTCCCCTCTGTGCAACCTACTGCACAGGCTGCTGCATCTCTTATCAGCCTCTGTCAGCTGCACTTCCAGCATCAGTGCCATTCAGACATCTCTTGCTTAGACTTAAGGTAATTTCAGATGGATACAACAGGAATTTTTTTGATTTTCAACTAGCAGGGGCCCTACTGCAGAGAACCAGAAGTTCAAGGGGGATGCTGTTATGCAGAACCCCTTTTTTTTGACCATGAATTGATGTTCCAGCTCTTCTCCTGTTTGGGCCAAACTGATGCAGATTTCTAAAAGCTTTAATAATTAACTGCTGGGTAGAGGAAAAGCCAAGTTTCTCTATCCCACTTGGCTGAATCATATCTTAATTTGTTGTGTGTTTCCCTGCTGTGAAAGAACCTGTGATTATATTTGCAGGCAACACGTGAAGTCAAAAAGAAAGACTTGCACTGCAGAGTATTAAAGGAGGAGGGGAGTGAGGGGAAGTGGAGGAGAGGAAGCAGAAAGGACTTGGTGTAACAAACATTTGGACAATTTGGAGTAGGTTATCAGAGACCCCAGTGCCCTGCTCTGGTAGTGTTGGTGGCAACAGCTTTGTGCCTCTGAAAATCTGCCCCATAAAGATCTTCAGTCAATGAGAAAAAACAGAAGTAACACTGGGGCAGCTGAAGGACAGTCATGCTCACTGTCACTCCTACATAGCTTTTCCTCCAAGTAATAGTTTTACAGTAGGGGTGATAAGACTGTAGGAGCATTAGGCTGCAGTCAGTGGTATTCATGAAAACCCAGAACTCATGAAGAAATTCACAGTACGTGAACACTGGTGACATTGTAGGGTGCTGTGCTCTTCTATGCTTCCTTGCTCAGCCTCTGCTGTCAAGCAGCTTTGTTCAGGTTAAACAGTTGCTGCTGCTAACTGTGCCCTCTCTTACTCAGGGAGAGTTGACCATGACAAGTGACATGGAGAACTTACAGAATGCCCTCTTCTTGGACACGGTGCCTGAGTCCTGGATAAAGAAGGCCTATCCTTCCACGGCCAGCCTGGGCATGTGGTTTGCTGACCTCCTCACTCGCATCAAGGAGCTGGAGACCTGGACAGGAGACTTTTCTTTACCCTCTGCAGTGTGGCTTGCTGGGTTTTTCAATCCCCAGTCTTTCCTGACAGCCATCATGCAGTCCACAGCCCGAAAGAATGAGTGGCCTTTGGACAAGATGACCTTGCAGTGTGATGTGACGAAGAAGAACCGGGAAGATTTTGCCAGTCCTCCTCGGGAAGGGGCTTATGTCTACGGGTTGTTCATGGAGGGTGCACGCTGGGATGCACAGGTGAGCTCCCAAGGCTGTTGTGTTACAAGAGGAATCACAGACTTTATGCCCTTATTACTTGGTACTGTGCTCCGGGAAACTTCCCAGCCCAGACAGTCACACATCTAAAGTAGAAGTTTGACCTGCTTCTATAGGGGTGGGAAAGAACTGGGTCTCTCTGCAGCCTTGGGTAGGTATCCAGGATGGTCAGATGGATCACCACTTAGGAGTGGCCTGTTCTGTGGCTATGAAGGGATTTCAGGCTGGCCAACTTGGACTGACGTTTGGTTTCTGCAAGGTGAATCTCAACCTCAGTGACACTGACAGAGTATGTAAACAGCTTCTGGTACTCAAGGTGTTAGGAAACACACATAATGTGGGGTCCTCTCAGGGTTGTATAGCCCCTGCACGTTTGCATGGTTGTGAATGAATCATGGAATCATTAAGGTTGGAAAAGACCTCCAAGATCATCTGGTCCAACCGTCCCCTTATTACCAATGTCACCCACTAAATCATGTCCCCAAGCACCACGTCCAACCTTTCCTTGAACACCCCCAGGGAGGGTGATGCCACCACCTCCCTGGGCAACCAGTCCCAATGCCTGACTGCTCTTTCTGAGAAGAAATGTCTTCTAATCTCCAACCTAAACTGCCCTTGGCACAACTTGAGGCCATTCCCTCTGGTCCTATCACTAGTTACCTGCCAGAAGAGGCTGATCCCCAGCTCTCCACACCTTCCTTTCAGGTACTTGTAGAGAGCAATGAGGTCTCCCCTGAGCCGCCTCTTCTGCAGACAAAACAACCCCAGTTCCCTACTGCTGCTTTCGAAAGTTACATGACAGACTTTTACTGTGTCACTACTCTGTCCTCTGCTTAGCAGCAGTGAGGAGAAAGGAGAGGACCCTGAGAGGTCCTGATCCTACCTCTTCATATCCCCAGAAATAAATGGATGGTATGTGCCAACGCCAGACCACAGTCCCTCTGCTGTTGAGTGGTGCATGCTGTCATCTGCATAGATAGGGCTTGTGACCAAAAGTGAATGACATCCTTCAGTCATCCCCTTAGGATGGCAAATAAAGCTTGCACGGAGGTCTAACCTGTATGGCCAAGGCAGACTCATGCTGACGGCCCAGTGTGGTGTGGGGGAGGCAAGTTCTGGACAAACAGACAGCAGGAGTGGGTGACCCTTGCTCTTATTCCCCTTTCTGGATGTGGCCCAATGCCCTTTGGCCGTAGCAGCCAGCCTCAGGGCAGCCAGGGTGAGAGCCACACTCACCAACCAGGAACATGAAGGGAAGCCTGCTCACTTGCTATTTCCTGTCCGTGTAGCTGTCAGCACTGCTCTTACAGAGCACCTCATGCTGCAGCATCCCAGAGGAGCACACTTGTCCCTGTCATTCCTTCTGACAGTTGTCAGCTGTTAGGATTTCAGTCTGCAGAGCGAGAGCCATTAGTCTGACAAATCCCCACTGGGCTTGGTCCTGTGAGCTACCTCGTCTGTTGGTACCACGAATCCCAATTTGTGCTGCGCGTGAGAATTAAATGACAGTGATTCATGCAGCTCTTCTTCTGGGCAGCCCGCGCAATGCTCCTGCTGCCACTGATCTGCAAGGGAGTGAAGGGTGATCAAAGTGGGTCACCCAAAACTTACTTATCTGTGTCAAGTTTGCCCTCTCAAAGGAGGAGGTTTTTCTTTCAGGGGCAGCTCTTCAGAGCCTTAACTTTTATCTCTTGTGGGGCTTGGTGGTAAGATGCTGACTAGAGGGACCACTCCTGTTATATACCATATCCCATCCTGACCCCACAATTCAACTCTAATACTCTCCATTTATTTTTCAACTCTCTCTCTGCAGTAATTTTCCATGAAGGACAGAAAGTTAGGCAAAGCATAGAACTCACTGACTGATGTATCCTGAACATTTTATTGCAAACCTTGGGAAAGGCAAAGCTCCAGGCCATTTCTTCTCTGGGATCCAACGTGTATGCTGGGTCTGAGGAGCCACAGACAGTGAAAAACATTGGCAAGGACCTTGTCAAAAGGTTTCTGTAAAGGTCTCACATGGTTGTAGGGTCAGATCTCCTCCTATGTTGGATTTGTCTTTGCTGACAGCAGAAGTCACTGCAGAAGAACAAGGACAAGCCCAGTCCATTTACCAAGCCCCTACAGTTCCCTGACTGTTCCTTTCCTAAACCTTTGGTGTGGCTGCCGTACAAAAACAAACAAACAAACAAACAAAAAACCACCCTTGTAGCACTTGGAGGTCACAAACCCCTGCTACAGGGAACACTGGATTTCACTTGACCTCAGGAATGAACATTTTAAGCTGATAAAAATCAGCTGGACACAGCAGAATAGAGAGGGTTTTTAAAAAGTACTGGTCTTGCGTGTCAAATGTTCCAGTAAAAGCAAATTCCAGTGATTGCTGTTATGTTTTCTGTTATCATCATTGCCAACATTACTAGAAAATGGCTGAGTTCCACCTAGTTTTGTCTTTTCCCAGGTGGTAATGGAAGTAAAGAGTAAGAGGTTTTGGTGGTGTGAAGCCAGAAATTTTTGGGGGGTATGTGTGGCTTCTCTCCTCTGCTCCCTCCAGTATCTTGTATGGGTGACTACATTCAGCAGTGCAGTTTCTTTTCAGAGACAACCTAGACTTCAGTAAATGTGTTTTTCTGGTTACATTTTCCTTTTGATTGAAAGATGCCAAGCAATTACATTTATAGAACCATTCATAGTCTCTGGGTATCATGCTTCAATTTATTTCAGAAAGAAAAAGAATATTTTCATATGTTGCTCCTCACACCAAAATATCATTTCTACCCAGTGGAACTATTCGTTTTACCTGTAATCCAGTGAGCACCGGTATACATGAATGGATGAAAAATTATTAAAACAGCTGCACAGTTATTTTGGTTGTATACTTCTTCCAATTAATCCTCTGATAAGAATGGCAGGTCATGTTTAGAAGAACTCCTCTGGGGAATACCTCCACTTTTAAAATAATATTTCACATTTAGATTTTGCTTCCAAAAGGGAGAGAATTCCTCCTGTGTTCTCCTACTCACATTTTTCTATTTATTTAAACATTTATGTTTGCCCTTGGGTGTCTTAAATTTATAAAACATTCATTACAAAACTGCAGGCTGCTATTAAATGAAATGAAACCAAGCAGGTTATTTTGGGTCCAAATGATCTGTTGCTGTAGCACTGTAAAAGTCAGTGGAGCTCAACAAGACACGGTTTGACTGGTAACACTATGAGAAATTTTGTCTCAGGACTGGGAGACTGCTGACTGATTCCTGGCTTTCTCACTCCCAGGGCTGAAGCGTTTGATGCCAGGTGTGTGCCCTGCTACTCACCAAGGGCACTGGAGCATGGTAGGACAAGGGGAGAGGTGGGTTTTGTGCCACACAGAGTTTTGCAGTGTATAGACAACACACTGCCTTGTCCTTGGAAGGTGTGCATGGAGTGCTGAGCAGTGGCTTAATACTGTCTGTATCTTTCATGGCACACCACCTAGAGCTTCGATGTACTTTATAAAGCTAATCCTATGCAAAGCACCAGCCTTCAACCAGTGGAGAGGCTTAGAAGGGACAGATCTGTGTGGTGAGGAACAATAAGAGCACGCATTTATTTGGTGGTTCAGGTAGCTCAGTATCTTTGGGAACAGTTGCATATCACTCATTTTTTTATCTCATGTGCTTCCCAGAAGCTAGTATAGATGAAAACAGCATCAGTGCGCAGCCCAGCCCTGGTATACCCAGTGCTGTGATCCCTGACCATCTCAGCTTGCCACATCCTTCTGCTGAGTCTATGGTACATCAAATCTCATGCAACAGAGACTGAAATTTCTTTGGGGGGGGGGGGGAGGACGGGGTGGAATGGAATGTGACATGAAGCCTTTGCCTGTAGATGTCAACTGTCAGTAATGCCATGTATTTGTGAGCTGTGAGAGCCAGAGGGGGATTTGGTTGAAGCTGGGGTCTCCAGTGGTAAACATACAATGCAGCCATGGAGGGGACACCTGCAAACTGTGCTGTGAGCAGCCGGTCTCTCATTTACAGTTGTTTTTGAAAAATGCATAATTTGGCAAATACTTTTCCATCTGTACCTCAATTCTGAAACTAGTCAGAATTAACAATTCATTTCTCATTTGGCTGTGGTGGACAGAACACCATTAGGGTTTCTCCACTGCACAGCTCTTCACATTCCCCATCTCCAGCTGAAGATGGAGATGTCTCTGGACCACCTTGGAGTGATGTTCTGGCTGCGCTGCTGGCTGAATCACCAGCCCCAGTGTGGTGGTTTTACTGTGGTGATTTTACTTGGGAAAGTTAACTCCATCCCAGACAGACCCAGCACGCCCAGCTGGCTGGCAGTATCAGCCCCCTGCCCTGCAAACAGATCCAACTCTAGCTGAAAGGCAACCAAGCCACGCAAAAAGGTTCTTAAGACAACAGACCCTAAATAAGATGTGCCCATGCTTGTAACACCTCAAAATACAGTTGAGTGGAAAGGAATGTTGGCTCAATGCATTTGTACTTGGGCCCATTTGTCATCATCTCTGGCTTGTGACAGCTGTTTTGTGTCCTTTGGCATGTGGCAATGTATTATGTCCACTCTTCAGAGTGACTGTTGAGAAGCCAAGACAAACAGAAGTGAAGACTACTTTAGGATCTGCAGCCTAGAGCTCTCTGAGCACAGAACGGTGGCTTTTTACTGGGTGTGCTGTGGCAGTGGTTAGAAAAAATTCCTTTCAGAGTGGAATTAATTTTGATTGTGCAAGTGATAAAAAAATGCAAATGCAAATCAGCCCAGACATAACACAATGATATGTCCCATAGAGATACCTCTAGGAGATATCAGATCTTGTTAACCTAGAAATAGGTAAAATATATATTGGAAATTTGATTTGAATTATTATCAGTTAAAAAAAAAAGAGAGAGAGAGAAAGAGATCTGATCAAAATCTGATCTCAGAGATGAAAGATATGGATTTAAAAAGAGAACATCATAATGTTTGATAAATAGCTCCTATGCAAGGTATTATAAGAATTATAAGCACGTTGGAAATACAAAATCCTAAATCAGAGTTGGGTTTATCGTTAGCTTAGTGTAACAGATGGTATAAGTACAATTAAACCAAGATGTATTGCAAGAGGAATTATTTTTCTTCACTCATTTGCAGAACTAAGCAAACTATTAGAGAGAGGTTGAATCTCATCCCACAACTCTGATCTAAGAGCATTTGAAATAATAATGATATGTGAAGCTAAGCTGTAGAGAGAAGCAATTTCTTTAGCACTGAGAAGTTTTATTTCCTTTTCCATATTTGTTTTCATTTGCTCTCTCTAGCCTCCATTAAGCAGTTTTGCAGGCTTTCCTGGAACTTGATTGATGCGGAGTGCATTTTATTGTCAGAAAGAGAAACACAAGTTGCTGTAGAGACCTGAGTTAGCAAAACAAGCCGTTGATTTCTTGCCCTGACAGCATCCTATCTTTCTCCCAGGTCAGGCAGCCTGCTGAGACAGAGCATTGCTTTGGAGAGGATAATGTGGGCTTGTTAGTTTGAGATTATATTCTCTCAGGCATAAGCCACCTGAATCCCCTGTGCTCATGAGAGCAACTTTGAGACTGGAAACAAGCCCATGGTACCTTTTGGGGCCCTGCAAACATTTTCTGCAGTCAGTACACAGTAGACAGGCTATCCCAGGTCATGCTCAAAGCGTGGTGCTGTGGTGGGACACTTGATGTCTTCTATGCTCTTCTCAGAGGAGTGTTGTTCTCCAGCCTGAGCCCTGCTCAGGTGTCCACTGTTGGTCCTAGCACATACAATGTTCACAGAATCACAGAATGGTTTGTGCTGGAAGGAACCTTAAAGACCATTCTGTTCCAATTCACTTGCCATGGGCAGGGCCCCCTGCCCCCAGCCCAGGCTGCCCCCAGCCCCATCCAGCCTGGCCTTGGGCGCCGCCAGGGATGGGGCACCCACAGCTCCTGGGGCAGCCTGCGCCAGGGCCTCACCACCCTCATAGTAAAGAATTTCTTCCTTATGTCTTATCTAAATCCACCCTCTTTTAGTTTAAAGCCACTACCCCTTGTCCTGTCACTACATCCCCTGACACAGAGTCCCTCTCCAGCTTTCTTATAGGACTTAGGTGGCCCTCACTCCCTGTGAAGTGGTTCTGGTCTGGAAAAACCCTGAGTAAGAGCTGGGTATAGAACAAGTGTGATGGCCCTGGACATAGGCAGGACTTCTAGGCTAGATGTAGATGTAGACAGGAGATCAGGAGCTGGACAAAGACATGGACAGGAGCATTGTTCCTTCATAGATTTCTTCTCAGGCACACGTGGGTTTGGGCACCTGGGGACAGCGGGTATCAGCTTGTACCAGTCCCCTTGGAATAAGCTACATTTGAGGGAGACATCTGATGAAATAGGCAGGTGTTTGATCCAGGCCCTCCTTACCTCAGATAGACTTATCCAACCCCCTGATCTCAGGGGAGATGTTTGCACTTGCCCCATAAGGCCAGCCTGTATAAACATTACAGGTGATCATGTGTATTGGGGTACAGCAGATGGAGGTTTTGGCAATCTAACTAAGACCTCTTCTTTCCTTTGTAGGCTGGGATAATCACTGATGCCAGGCTCAAGGAACTAACCCCGGCCATGCCTGTCATTTTCATCAAAGCCATTCCAGCTGACAAGCAAGATACCCGTAGTGTGTACCCGTGTCCTGTCTACAAAACACGCCAGAGAGGGCCAACTTATGTGTGGACTTTTAACCTTAAAACTAGAGAAAATCCTTCCAAGTGGGTGCTCGCTGGTGTGGCGTTGCTGCTACAGATCTAGGCTCACCAGCAGAGTGCCTCATTTAAAATCCCTAGCAATTTCTTTCTCAGACAATTTTGAAAACACAGCTTTGCTTAGACTAAACCCAAGCTCCATCTCTCTGAGTAGTGGCCTCTTGGCCTAAATAGAGTCAGCAAGGAGCTGAGAGAGGTACAGACACTTGGACCAGATTCTTGACTGCTGTAAACCAATGTCCCTTGGTTCCTGCACTGCTGTGCTGGAAGATCCAAACCCACACCCACATTTTCCATACCCAGAGAGTGTTAAGCTCAAATCTGAAATTAAAGTTCATTTCTCTTTCATGATTCAAAAGTAATTTTGCCAGAATCATAGGTAGTTCGGTGATGTGTGAAATTCTTTAGATCTTGTTCTTTTCTGTATGTGAATGTTTCTTTCTCATAAGTGTAATGTTGAACCCAGCAGCTGTGGTGGATGTGTTCTGTTTCTTGCTAATATTCATGTAAACTTTAGAACCATTGAAAATAGTATTAATATCTAACATGATTAATGTAATCAACAGTAAAAATGCAGCACGGGGCTTATTTAAGAAGACTATTTTGTAATGATAGAAAATTACTAATAAAATCATTGTTCCTGGCCTAGTACTGCGTGGAGACCAGTATGACACATTTACTCATTGTGTGGAGAGCATGTGCAGTAACAGGTGGGACAAACGCAACTGTTTGGATAGTTGCACTTGTAAATGTGAATGGAGTGGGTGAGAACTGATGAGTTCCATAGAGGGATGATGGTCTGCGCATTACCTCAATGAGCCAGGCACACAGTGCTTTTTGGTCTGCAGGAGCTGGGACATGGGGAGTTAGGGTTGCCTGGGGACCTGGAGCTGTCCTGCGCTCTCCCTGCAGTCTGCAGTGCTTTGTGGCATAGCACAAGTCCCTGCCTCTGCTCTTTGCTGTTTTTCCTCCCCATCTGGTATATGGTATCCTGCTGCCCCTCACCATGCATGTAGCCATGGGTTTTTCATTAGTGGGGTCACTGCCCTCTCTGAGCTTGATGCAGGTATCTGGAATTGTTTGCTGTATCTTACTGATACAACTCTAACCTGCCATATGGCATCATGCCCTCCCTGAAGATTCATTTCAGGAATCCTGTGAAAATCTCCTCCAAAGCCTGGGCTGAGCCCAGTGCTTCATCTCAGTGAGCAGGAGCTTACCAGCATCACCTGAGGACTCTACAGTGAATGGTCTCCAGAGAGGTCTTTAAATCAGAGGTTTCATCAGACAGCTTCCTCGGCCAGAGCATCCTAAAGAAGTGGGTAAGTGTGAAACCCCCAATGATCAGAAAGCCAAAAGCCAGGAAGCAACAGTGCTGATGTTCCCCGCTGACCACGTGTTGCAGTGCAGGGAAGCAGGCGTGTGTAGCATGGTGCTCTGCTGTCACCACATGTCATACTGGTCTGCTGGGAAGTGCTCCCGTGGCCTTGGTAGCTCTGCCTGCCTGTGTGCCAGTCAGTTATGGATGCTCACAAGGGCTCATCCAGCTTTCAGTTCATCTGGGTCTTGTGGAGAGCCCTACGCTGGGAGATGAAGAAAAGGATGATTCAACTTGCTGCCAAGGAGCTGATCTATGTTTGGTAGTCTTCAACCCCCCTTACTTGCATCTTGCCACTCCTGAAGGGCTTCCTGTGGTTGTGGAGCCAGCCAGGGGCTGGATGTGCAGAGGCTGCCGCAGGCTTCATGTTTGGTGGGCAGCACTGGGTTCCTCACAGCCTCATACCAAACTCATATCAAAGGCTGTTAGGTGGCCTCAGCTCACACTGATGGGGACATCCCATACCAATCCAGGGCATCTGCTTTCTACCCAGAGCAATGTAGGAGGGTGAGGTTCTCTGGTTTTGTGGGAGCTCCACAGTAACTGGCTTGGGCTGAACAGTGTAGCAGATGTCTTCCTGAGGGATTGCAGAGATGCAAAATCCTTGTCTTTGCAGTTCTGGAGAACACTGACCTTCTAGGGCAAGGTTAGATGAGGACACTTTCTGGCAAGAGCTTTGTTTAGTTGTCAGGCAGCAAGTTACGGCTTGGCAAAAGACATCTGCAGATATGTAATACAAGGGAGTGAGCTGTCAAAGCTGCCTATTTTAAAAGTGCACTTAACCTGTAAATGACGTAGCCAGTTCTGTAGACTATTCCAGATGTCCACTGTCTTGCTAGAAGATGTCTGTTAGTGGGAGAGCTATTAAATTAAATCACATTCCTGCTAATTTAAAATCAAGAGCTTTGCAAGTTGAGTGCATTAAATTCTCCATGTATTTGACCATATAGGACGTATAGATGCACAGAGCACTGCTAAATTGAACATATAAAAGCAGGAGCAGAACTGCAGAACAGCAGTGCATTGTGCTCCAGATAACATTGCTTGGTTAGTCCTTCTTTGATATTTCTTGACAACTCCTTCTGCCACAGGCTTTGCACTGTTCCATAGGATTTCCTCCATTCCGGAGTCTGTTACTGTCAAAAATTTCATGTTTTCTCTCTTTTAGTGCCCCCTCTTCCTTTTTCCAGCATACCACAGCCTGCTCAGTATTGCTCTCCAGTTGTCCCCATACCTGAAGGGAAGGATAAGTCCACCAGTTCCTCAGGCACTGCTTGCTCTTTCCAGAGCAACAGCCTGGGCTGTTCTCCTGCCAGCAGAAGAAGAATGGGATGTTGACAACAAAATGGATCCGATTGTTTTATTATATATATCTTCCTGCATAATTCACCAGTTGGGCAGACAGGGTAGTGGGGAGATATTTATAGATACTAGAAATGTCACCAGGGTGCTCATTCTTCATCCTTTGAAAATCATCACGGGAAAGAGTTGGCTGCAAAATGCTACAACAGGAGAGTGAATAATTTGGTGCTTTAGGGGAGGAGAAAAAAATCTGACAGGCATGAGATTTTCCAACCATATCTGCCTAAAACAGGCAATTAAATACAGCTGGCCAAGCTATTCATTAGGAGTAGTGCATTAGTCAAAGGTGAACTTTTTCTGTCTGTGAGCTCTTCCAAGACAGCTGCCTGCTTGGTGTTTCCAGCGTACACCTCCCTGCCCACCCGTGGTCAGGTGGAAGGGGGCTGAGCTGCGAAGGACCCTGTCACCAGGGCTGGCACAGCCCCTCTTGTGTGCAGAGATTTGCTACTGAAGGCAGAGGAGCCCTGCAGCCTCTGCGGTGGTCACACACCACCCTCTGAATGGCAAATCGCTGCTTGGAAGGCCTGGTGTTTAGCAAGAGGCTGGGCAGTGAGGATCAGGGCTCCTTATGCAGAAACTGGTTGTGTTTTTTCAGGCTGGCTTTTCTTTCATACCTAGATGGTGTCTCTCATCACTTCTCACCAGCTGGATTGTGGCTGCTTCTGCTCGTGTCCTCTCAGAGCACCCACGTAGCAAAATGAGGGTAAGACCTGGCCTTTGGCGGAGCTGCTGAGCACCAGCAGAAGCCATGAAGGGAGCTAGCAATGGTCATCAGCCAGTGGCTGTGTGGTGGGGTGGCACCTTCTCATGGGAAGCAAATGCTCAGCCCCTCATGGCAGGACATAGGGATTTCAGATGGTGCCACCTGTCTGGCTGGAGGAAGCTGTATGTCTCTGTGGGACATGCAGCAGGGCAGAGCCTGGGGCAGTAGGATTTTGCTTTGGCTTCAACATGGCATCCTGCAGGGTTGTCCCTTGCTGAAGAAGGTCTGAAGACAGGGCCCCATCAGGTCAGGTCACTTCTGAACTCTGAATCTGAGGTGTGAGGTAAAGCCTGAGTGCACACAGACTTATGCACCCCAGTGTCATGGGGCTGCAGGACCATCACCATGGGGCTGCAGAGTTTCACCCATCACCATGGCTAATGGCCTCAGAGTCCAATGGTCCCAGTTCCTGTTCAGCACTAAAACCCTGCCTGGTGTTAAAGCAGTTTTCGTCACCTCTTTGTGCTTCATGCCGATCCACAGAGACAACAAATGACACTATCCTTGGCAGTGTCTTGATTGGCGTTGGGGTGGGCACCGTTCTTCATCCTAGAAGGGCAAGAGGGAAAATTAAGGGGAGTCCACGGGACTGGTGGACATCTAAGGCTTCTCCTGACACAGGAATCACACCTCATTTTTTAATAAGGAATAACAAGACCAAAAAAAGATAATAGTCATTTTATTTGCACTCTCCCAAATTTCACCCCTTTTACATCAGCAGGAAGCTTTGAATGCAAACCCTATGTGGACTATTGCCCCTTGAGTGCTGGTCTGCTCACTATCTGGCATCTCAGTACAACATTCACGTGCCCTGACTTTGGGCACTGAAAAAGTAAGTGTCTCAGTCTGAGCTGGTCTCTGGGCATCCTTTGCAGCCAGCAGGAAGTGGCTCATGTAGCGAGACATCTAACCCATCTTTGCAATCTCATCATGAGATCAAGGTCTGTTGAAATGCCCAAGAGACGCCAGGTCTGGTGGAGATGCTGAGATTTCTTACACCTGAGTACAAACTCCCACCCTTTTGTCCTGTCCCATTTCAGCCAGGTCCTGCATCCTACGATTTCATGTGGCACTGGATGCCCAGGGCAGCCCAATAAAGCTCTCACCTATTCTGAGCCTCTCTGCAGCTCACAGAGCCCAGTCGAGCTGGTTTGGTGCTGGCTCCTCAAAGACTCTGTGGTCAATTAGTTAACTTCAGACTGCTGACATTTTCCAAGGGGATGAAAGTAAAAGAAGGAAAATTGTGCTATTGAACACTTCATATCAGCCAAAATTGAATGAGCTCTCCTGGGACAGTGAAAAGGCTTTTCCATAGCCTGAGAGTGTTGTACCTGCTGCAAATTATAATCAGCAGAACACATTTCAAAGTAAAGTCTTCACAAATGCTTTGTAACGGTGCCCACAATGTTGAGGTTAACCAACTCCATTCTACTGCAACCATTTCTCGCAGAGCGAAGGAAAATGAAGGCTCAACATGTGAAAGGAAAACCTGGCTGATGGTCAGTAGATTGGTTGCACTGGGGCAAATTTATTGTGACTATTAAGAGGCACGGGCAATGCTCAGTGATGCAAATTCTGCACGTATTACTGCTCAATTATTTACAGAATAAAACCAGCTTTAATGTGTCAGCTAGACACATTCATTTTATAAAGTGGCATTAATACATTTAATTAGCAATGGCTTATTAGATTCATGTCCATTATTATGCATTGTTTCTTAAATGACTGTAATTGCCCAAACAAATCTACAAATATATTTACCTTGTTAATGGTTGTGCACCTCATTTAAAAAGCTTTTAGACTGCAGAAGACATTCATGGAATCATGAGCAGCCCTTCTAATTTGAGTGCTAGTGTGCCTGTTAGTGCAGAAGGATTATTTAAGGCTTTACATACTTTGTTAGAGCTTTGCAGCCTGCTTATCTATGCACAGACTTCACAAAGTTTTCCTTTAGGACATTTACATCATTCATTCCAATTGGTGTCAAAAGATGTGAGAATAAAGCCCAAATCTGCATTCAATATCTTGGCTCAATACTCCAAAGAGTGTGGCAGGAGCTAGGACGGGGGGAACTGAGTGCTTTTGTATCTCTGGTGTCTGCAACACCTCCTGTGTTGGGGAAGGGCTGTTTCAGGGTTCCTAGATTCACTGTTGAAAATGCTGCCTTGTAGAAACCAGAACCTTTGCAGTGTTGTGTAAGGTCTGATGAAAGGTTCACAAGGAAAAATGTCCATGATCGAGGTTTGGTCCAGGCCAGCAAATGTGGGCTTACCTCTGAGCTGGGCAAGCAGAGGGATGCTCCAGACCACAGTGCGGCACCTGGCATCTCAGCTGGAGGCATAGCTGAGCCGCACGGTGTGCCGTTGGCTGTGCTTAGCAGAGATCTCCACTGCAGCCTCGTGCTGGAAAGTCATCAACACCCACGGTACATGTGGGATTGGATAAATGGAGAAATGATTGTAAGAGACAGGCAGAGTTCACAGGGTCTTAGCAAATTATACAGTGAATGCATAATTGTTGAAGGGAAATAAGTTTTGTTAGCTGCTGCCTGACAGATTAGCCGTCTGGATGTGGCTGTTCACTCTCTCACAGCAGAGGCAGGATAAATCAGAACAAAACCAGCTTTTTCTTTTGGAAACCACTTTTCCTTCAGCCATCACCATGTGCTATTTATGGAACTGGATTGTTATGACATCGCCTACATGTTGCCTGTGCCCTGTCTACTTAGAAAGCATTTCAATTAATTACTGTAATGCTATTAGTGGGAAGAAGCGACAGATAAGAAGAAAATGATTAGAAAATGAGAAATAAATTACTATCAGAGGTATCAGAGGTACTCACAACACAGAGTGAGATTACCTCCCTTCGGAAAGGTATTTGATACATGGATGGATACGATGGCTGCCTGTGGATGAAGGGAGGTCTGCTCAGACTGGGGCTGGCTGACGATACTGGTGGTAAGCACGTGGAGATGCCTCCACCCAGGGAACCTGGTGCAAGCCGATGTCATTAGTCTCTTATTAGGTGTATTTACACGGGAAGCTGGGATGAATTGAACAGCACAGACAGGATTTGTCCCTCCTCATGCAGACCTGGACGTTCACACTCCCATGCCAGCCTCCGGGCTGGTACGGATCAGGCCTCCAGCAGCTGAGTGGGGCTATTCACGTGATGTGCAGCAAATGCAACAGGGCCCCGCTCCTGGCCTCTGCACCAGACACAAGGCTGGAAGGTGGCGGAGATGCCAGCTACCAAAATATTGGAGGGTTCACAGGCCTCAGGGCTGCGGGCTGTCAGGGCATGTGTCACTGGGGAGATCTCTGCCTGCTGCACTGCTGATCCCCAGTGGCCCAGGGACTGGTCTGGACTGGCTGCCAGCAGACTCGAGTTTGCTGCTTGCCTTAATTAATTTCCCTGAAGGAGCCACGCTTTGGGATGGCAGGAGTGCAGCCAGATGCTGACCTTTCCCCAGACCCGAAGGTCTGGGGGTAGGGAGTGCCAGGGAAACCATCTCCAGCCGTGTCCCCTGCTCCCCATGCCCCAGCTTTTTTATGTTGTCCCCTCGGGTATTTATAGAGGCTCATGAGATCCCCTCTCATTCTCCTCTTCTCTAGGCTAAACAGGCCCAGTTTACCTACAGAACAGATGCTCCAATCCCTTAATCAGCTTCGTGGCTCTACGCTGGACCCTCTGGGGTCTGTTCTACATCCCTCTGGTACCAGGGAGCCCAGAACTGCACACCGTATTCCAGGTGTGGCCTCACCAGAGCTGTGTAGAGGGAAGATCACCTCTCAACCTGCTGTCCACACTCCTCCCGATGCAGGCTAGGATCCCGCACCGTCCACGTCTGCTCTCCAGGAGTCTGTCCCATCTTGTCCTGTCACACCAGGTCCTGAGCACCAGAGAAGGGGTGTGGCCCCATGGGATACTCCCCACACGCACCATGAGAGAAAGGCACCTGTGGCAATACTGTAAGATGGGGTCACACAGGATGCCCATGGCCTCTTTCTCACCCTCAGTGCCAATGTGACAGGGTGCTGGATGTGACAGGTCCACCCCTTGAGGTGCTCCTGCTGGACTCTGAGCTGCTGTTTTCATGAAAATCTACTGAGGTAGCTTGGGACAGCGGAGAGCACCTGCAAAAGCCCCACCACCACACAGGTCCCCTCAGTGTTAGCTCAGAGCCCACGCCAAGCAGCTCGGTGCATGGCACGGGGCCCGGCACAGCACACCATCCCGTCGAGAGCATCGCCCAGCATGCAGTGTCCTCCTTCCCATGGCAGTGCCTGCGCTGCCACAGCAGGGCATGATGCTGAGGAGGAAGATGCTCTCCATGCACTGATCCTGGAAGATCTGGGGGTCCCCAAGGCTCCAAAGCCTGCTTTTACCTGGCACATTTCTGGGGAGAGCTGAGGGCCCTTCCCTCTGCACCTCCCTTTAACAGTTCTGATAAGCGACCTGTGGCTGCTTTCACGTCATTAGAAGCTCAGCTCATGCATGCACCAGGCTGAGAGCATGGGATCTGCCAGATATTCATCACAAAACCATCTTGCTGTTGGCAGATTCCTTCCATATGTTTCTTAAATGGGGTGAGGCAGCGCCCCTCTCCTACCACTCATGCCTCAACCTGCGCATTGTGCTCTGCTCCACAAGATCCTCCTGCACAGGGCTCCTTGATGCTGACAAGCAGGGGAAGGGGAGAGGGGTTGCATGGCATGTCCTGCCCAGGAAATGTGAGGGAGGTCATGAGCAGCAAGCTGGAATCCCCACAAGGTCTGGCCTTCACTTTCCAACACAAGAGACATCGCACAGGGCATGAGGGAACATGGATATGAATCTAATTATGGTGTGGAAAGAGTTGTCAGGCCTGGAAATCAATTAACTGTTCTTCAGAAGGACTGAGTTCCCCAAACTGAGAAAAGTTATGAATAGAAAAATGTAAAGGCAAAAAGAAAATGGACAGAAAACTAAAAATTCTTTAAGGAAAGTTACTTGGAAGCAAAAATCCACAAGCAGAAAGGCAGGTGTAAGATCACGGTGAATGGATGGCATTAGCAACTGCAAATAAATCTGAATGCAATGCAATGAAACAGAGGAAAAGCAAACCTTCACAAACCAAACTGTGAGATGTAAGAAATCAGTAAGGGAAGTAAGCAGAGGTGTTAGTATCTTCTGGGATCAATGCACTCAGTTGGTTTTCCTGTGGCTCTCCCTAGAAGAGCTGGGGCTATTGCCCACCCAGCAATGTTCACTTTTGAGCTGCCCTCGAAAACATGGGAATTTCCAAAGGCCCCACAATTTGTGAACGTAATGAAATGGCCACCTGTGATGACCCAGCTAGATGAGGTGCTTAGGAAGGGAGCATGAATGAAAGGCCATATGCAGTCCCTCTGATGCTGAATGAAATGCCAGCAATGTGATTATTGCAAGTTTCCAAGGCTTTAGAGAGCACAGGTCTGTCACACAAACAAATGATGCAATTACTGGTTGGGCTGACAAAGGTATCTGCTCAGACATAATAGACTTAGTCCACAGGAGGCATTTTATTTACTGATGCATAATATGCTAATAAAATTTTGGTTTGGGAAATGCAGAGTGAGGGGGTGGGTTTTGGGAGGAAGGACTCCACCAGGAACTGCGATCCCAGGGTGCCCTAACTGTGGAAGGGGAGCAGGTCAGTGCTGGCAGCAGACCTACATGTCAGCATTGGAAGAGATGCTCAGAGCATAGCAGTTAACTGGGAGCATCTCAGTTTTGGACAAGGATACCTGAGAGCTGATGCTTTTACATTACAATGTGTTTGGTTACTAGCCTGGCAGTAAACCCAGGCACAGAGCGGAGATGTCCCTGTCCCTGCAGGTGTAAGGAGAGCAAAGTGATTGTCTTCTCTTCTGCTCACCTTCCTTGGAGACAGGTCACCACAGGGCTGTTTCCAGAGATGAAACCATCTCTCTCTTGATCATGCACACTGCACTCTGTCCTCCGTGGCCTTAGCATGAACCCTAAGGGTGAATTGGCTCCTGAGGGGAGGTGTTTCAGCACTCCTTAGAAGAACCAGTTCTGACTCTGCTGGGAGATTGCGCTGGAGCCAGCAGCACCTCGTGGTCAGCAGCCCACACGCTTGCCTTGCCTGCCTGCAGGCCTGATCCTGCTCCCCTCTCTGTACCAGCCAGACCTCCTGCTTTATGTGTTTGCTCTTAGTAGTCATTTGTCCCTAGCCTGTTTGGTTTAGGAACATCTGGGATGGGTTATGACAACAACAGCATCTGGTGTCAACCCAGCCAGGTTGGTGGGACCGAGGAGCAGGGACTGGGGACATGTGTCAGAGAACTGCTGGGGCAAAGTGTCAGGCTGCCTGCACAGGTGATGGTGCGTGGGAGAAGAAACGAGAGGCATCTCTGCAAATTAACGAGACATTTGATTGCTGGCTGGGATATACTTGACTTCAGAGGACCTCTGCATCTGGGAGCAGTGCCAGTAGGCTGAAGAATAGAATAATTGGCATGGGTTGATGGGTGGATAACAATAAAAAAGCTCTATTAACACTGACAGTTGATGAGATTGGAGAACTGCTTTGTCAGGGGCCATCTCTTCCCCTTCAGTCTCCACATGCATGCAGAGGATTGTCTGATTTAAGGTTAAATCTGTCTAAAGAATAAGCCAGAATTGCTGTTATATGAGAGGCATGAAAACAACTTCCTCATTACCCTGGCCACCACATATCACCCATCCACACCCACTCATCCATGGGCTTATGATAAGCTGATCATAATGTCAAGTGGTAAGTGTTCCTCCAAATAGTCCTTGTGGCCCCATCCTCAAATCTATGCTAAACCTTTCTGTCTTTTTGCTGTGTTATACATAAACATATATGTACAAAATATTTTTCTGATTTTTTTTTTAAGATATCATGGTAGCCAAAAGGGTTGTCTGGGAAATCAAAAGGCAACCGAGTCCTTCCCAGTGGAGAACAGCTCAAGGCAAACCATTGCCTGTGCTGATCTTCAAAGAAGATAGCAATCAAATGCTTTCAGTCTTCCTGGACGATTGTTTTATTAGTTAAACCTGGAGAACTGAAAAAACACAGAAAATTTACTCATCTTATAACATTTCTTTGTAAAGATCAGTCAGGAAAATCTGTGGATGGACTCCCAGAGTAGGTGGTGAGTTAGCAAGAGGTGATGAGCAAACACGTCTCTCTGCAAAGACCACCTAAGAACTGGTGATGCCTTCGCAGTGCTGCAGGGACCGGCTGCCACTGCAGGCTGTAGCTAGGGCTCCTGCAGACAGCAGTGCGGTGGATGAAATCACACCAGGCCAAAGACACATCTTTTCCAGAAGTGGCACCTTGAAAAAACTGACAGGGAGAGTTCACCACTTCTGATGGTGCTTGCTCCTGTATCATTGTCTCTGGTAAAATCTGCAACTTTTATTTCTAGTCGGTCTATGCCTGGCTTCAGCTCCCAGATATCAGTCCTGTTGTCTTTCCCAGTGTACTGCAGAGCCTTTCAGAATTTGATGTTTCTCCTCATTAAGTTACTTATTTGTTGCGAGCACATTGCCTTTCAAGTCTCTCTTCAATTAGCTAAACAGATCAAGTTTTTAAACCCTTTACTTCAAAGTGTCCTCTCCTGTCCTCAGAACATTTTACGGCACTTTTTTTTGCACTCTCACACTTTTTATCATTCCTCTAATGTGTGTGGTTGGCCTCAGCATAGCCATCTCCAGAAGACAAAGTCACCTCCCTGCCCCAGCCCTCTCCTCTGTTCCTATATCTAAAAGCAGTGTTAGCTGTCTTGCTGCTGAGCCACGTGGAGCTGCAGTGCTGCTCTGAACCCTAAATCCAGTTCAGTGCTGGGGCTTTGAGGATCAGCTTTGGTCATGGTTGCATCAGCTGTGAAGCTGTGCCAGAGCTCTCTGCAGTCACACTGGGCAGCTTACCTTTAAGTATATATCTGTGTTTATATATGAAATGGAGGCTGTATCTTGGCTGTGTTGATCAGCTTTAAAACCAGTGGCCTGGGTTTGATCCTGCCTGCTGTCAGCCCTTGTCTTGCAGAGCGGAGGAGCTGGCAGCTCACTCAGAGCTGTGACTGCAGAGGAGCAGGGCAGCCACTGCTGCCAGCCACTGCTGTGGTGTGCCTTTTGTGCAGGAGGATGTGCAGCCCCCTACAGCCCTCGCTGTGGTCCCCTCCAGTGCCCCATCACCTCCCAGCATGTCAGCACAAATGACCTCCTTGTCTCAAGCCACAGCCGGCTGGCATGCTGCAGCAGCAGCAGCTGGAGGAAAGGACAAGAGATGGGGAGTGTGATCCTTTCCTGGACCATTTTTCCAGCTCCACTGACCTGTACACTTCCTGAGCTGGGATTTGTACCTGATTCCACAAGGAGAGCAGAGAGGGGTGCAGGCTGGAAGAAGGTGAGATGGTGGCTTTCCCAGAGCTTTTTCCCTACCTTGGTCATCACCACATCCCACAATATTTGGAGCTGATCCTCTAGCACATCCTCCCCACTTCTTTCCTGTAGGCTTTGTGCACATAGAGATGAACGTGCACTGACTGATTTTCTAAAACTGATCAAGTTTTTAGCAAGTTTTCGCAGAAGGATGTCCCAGCCTGAATCAGGTATGACTGCATGTTGTTGCTGTAGAGTGGGTTTGTTAATTAACAATGAAGGAGGTGGCTGCCTGCTCCTGAGACAATGAGAAATTGTCTCCTTTTAAATGAAAATCCTTTGAATTCCAATGTACTAGAGCCAGGACATTGACTAATAGGCTGTCCAACAGGTGTTAATTTGAATTTACCTTGGAAAAAAGACGTGACGTGGAAGGCGGATTAAATCACATAATCCAGCATTTGACTAAATCCATTTCTTGAGCTCCTTGATCTGTCCTATTACTTGATAGCAACCTGCCTTGGAATAGTATCTTCAAACTTTAACAGGGGTCGGTGAAAATCATGATTTGGCACCCTCAGTGCTCATAACTGGGCCAGTAAATAGGGCAGCATGTCCAACACAGCCTGGCATACCTTGGGGATGAGCGGATGCCACTCCTGACCATAGTCCATCAATGGCAAGTCCCATGCAGCATGCTGCAGGCTGCAGGAGCTCTCCAGATACCCCCATTCTTCAAGTAGTCAGGCACATGCCAGAGGGATGGGAGCTCTGCTGGCATGCAGGGCAGAAAGCAGCAAAGCAGGACCCTAACTTTGCCCAGTCTCTACCTTGCAAAGTCTGCAGCAACTGCCTGCCCTGGAAGCAGATGAGAAATGTCCAGCCTGATGAGCTGCTGTACTCAGCTGTTTCCTGAGATGTTTGGTTCCTCTCCCCATCCATTTGAAGAAAAGGTGTCATGTCTTCCCATCCACTCACCTGCAGATAAAGGTAGCACTGAGCTGGCTGTCCTTGGTGGACAGAGAAACAGCCCAGCCTGGTGGGACAGGGTGAGCAGATGTGACCAAGCTGCAGTAACCTGGTTCCAGCAAGCACCAGCCTAGGGGGAGTGGAGGAGATTAAACCAGAATCCAAGCTGGCTGCCAGATTCCCCTTGTGGTAAAGCTTTTCCAGTACAGTTAGCTGATTCTTTCATATTTAACACTATGCATGTCCCCAGGCTGAGCTTCTCCAACATAAGCAGAACAGGGATACCACACCACCCATGTTCAGCCTCCCCATGCAGTCCTCCTTTTCCCACCCGGTCTTTGGAGGCTCAGGTAAGAGCATCTCTTCAGTTCCACAGACAGGGGGATGTTTCTGTGTAAACACAGCCACTAAGAAAGCTTGGGTAAATGCCTCTTTATTTTGCTCACAGCAGGCAGCTCAATTTGTCTCTAATGAGCACTAGCATGCTCTCCTGCTATCAGTCATAGCAATTACCCCGGACTCACCAGTTGCATACAGAAAACGTCGATAACCAACAACAACCTGCAACATGCCTGGTGACATCAATGACACTGTGGCAAGGCCACCAAACACATAGGAAGAGGTGAGTCAATGGCTTCATATGAACACTGAGGACAAGGCATGGGGGCTGCTGCATCTCCTGCTGCAGGAGGAGGGTGCTTTGCAGCAGGGTGAGCACAGGGGTACCTGTGGCTGGCAGCTCTCACCTTCTGGTGGTTCCCACGGGTGGACAGCAGGCTGCGGGGAGCTACCACCAGCCCAGGGCTTTCGTGAAGAGGCATTGTTTTTTTGGCAAGAGAAACCAATGGCCCTCCATATGTAGGAGCAGAGGAACTTGTCCTGGTCCATTTTAAGAGCTGTCCCCTGAGACCTTCTCCTCCTTTGTGCGTTAGCCCTACATAATGAAAGACCTGGGTCTGCAGAAGTTCACTATGGGCAGACACCTCTCACTTAGATCAGAGGCCATGGGGCACACCTCCAGCAAGAAATCTTTGTCTTTTGCTCAAAAAGACATAAATTCTGCCCGTGAATTCATTTTTTTGGCTGAGGATGAGATGGGACATGGAGATGGAAAGCAAGGTGACCTCTGCCCACAATCAGGTGAATTTCCTTCTTTTTGCCTGATGTCCAGCAATACTGACAATGAATCATACGTAGTACCCACCCCAGGGGAAGGGGATGAAGGCATAAATAGGCCTGGCTGCAGGTGGCCTGCAGAAAATGGGAGAGCTGTGGCTGCTTCGGGTTGAACAGGCAGAGCTGAGAGCAGATCTCTGGGGTAGGTCTACAGTTCATGGTCTCACATGGCGCATCTCTCCAAGAACACAGGCTGCAAATCCCTGCTGAGCTGTGGCCTAGAGGTCCCTGAAGAAATGCTAGCAAGCTTTCAGGAGCTTTCACTGGTCTCTCTGCATGTCCAGTATGGCATCCTCTCAATCCTCCCACAGGCAGTGGGGGATTGCAGCACCATCAGCCTCCTAGAGAGTACAGGGATGAGCTGAGCAGGGTTTTCAGCCATTCAGGGAAAAAGGAAAATGCTCAGAAATAAATGCTGGGTGTATTTCAGAGGTGTTTCTATTCTCATCATCAGCTGATCTAAAGGACAGCTCTGCCAAAACAAAAATAATATTCTACTCAAAATATTAAAATAGAGACTTGTGAATAATAAAGTGTCTGGAGTTCTATCCAACCTCCTGTCATAAATGCAGGATATAAATTTTCATGCATCCTTCTTTGCAGACTGTACAAGGGGCTATATTGCCAAAGTGGTTGTTCTAGGTAGCCTGCTGCTTGGACTATTTTTCTACTGCTCTCTACACTCAAAAAGGGCACAGTTAAAACTTTGTGAGAACTGTACTTCTCTTTTTCTGAAGTCCTTGGTTGTACTGCATAGTATGCAAAGCCAGGAATGAATTTGCCTTCAGCCCTGACCTAAAATCAGATCTGTGCAAAATAAAACAGGTTAGCACTAGCCCACCTGCCTCGTATTTTTCCTTTTAGAGAATTACAGCCAGAATTAATCCTAAATTCATCTTAATAAAAATAATGATCTTCAAAGGAGATGGAGCAGAGCAACCACATATCAAAGGGGGATGTTATAACAAGAAGACTTCTTGCAGAAGTTATCATAATTGACAACACAGTAATTGGAAGAGAGCAGTGGCTCCTTGATAGAAGGATAGCTTCTGGGTAAGTAATGTGAACTTCTTGTTACTAATTAGATTATATTTTGCAGCAGATATATCACAGGTTTTGGTACTACCTCGGTTCCTTTTGGTAAGTGCTTTGTCTGCCACACTCCCTGTGAAGATGTGTGCATGCTGTCACGGCAGTCGGGGCTGGTGGGAGGCACATGGTTCTGGCTGCTCAGCATGTCCCAGGGGAGGAGACCCTCTTCCCAGAGGTTTATAATTTTGGTAAACTTTACTCAGGGTGACATTTTTTAGGAAAGATTCTGCATCAAACTGAAAAAATCCTGGACAAAATTCTGAAAGCTATTTGAAAATGTTTAGATGTGTGAACTTTGGGGCTGGGAACTAATGGGTTTGTCCAAACAGCCCCAGTGCCTAAGAATGCCTATTCCTATGAACATTCACTCACATTCAAATGATTTTATATGCCTTCATAAAACAAAAAACAAAAACAAACAAAAAATTTCTCAGTAGTGTCTGAAAGATGTCTTACAGGGAAGCAGTGAAGTGTGTTCAGACTGGGACAGGAAAGGAACTGGGATGAGTTGGACAAAGCTGCTAGGAGTTGGTGGGTGTCTGTCTGGAATATGACATGAGAAAGATAGGGGAGGCCTGGGAGAAGAAGCCGGAACTGTATTTTACTGAGTGTTTATTAAAAAGAACTAACCCGAGGTAATTCCACAAGTTTGCACAAGATGTCCTAGCACCAAATGCAAAGTCAAACCCTGAATCAATTAGTAAATACCAACACACCCTCCCCCAAACCAAAGCAAAACAAAACAAAACAAAAAAGTAAAAACAAAACAAAACAAACAACAACAACAAAAACAGCTGTGTAGTCCATTACAGATTGCAGATTCATTTTTTCATGTGTTTCCATCTCATGCACTGCACAGAACAGATCTTCTCCAGGGACATGCCAGAGCTGGGTGCTGAAGGGACACTACTACCTATAGAGCCCTACATCAAATTTGGAAGGAGTTTTGGGAATGGAGTATGGAAGAGCTTTTGGCTGATGGGGTCATGGGCAGTGTTGCTGGTCGATGGCTGGAAGTTTGGTGTCTGTGTCTCCATGTGCTGCCTGGGAAATCATGCACAAAAGACAACACTGATTTTGGGCCTTATTTTCCAGACACAATAGTACCTGATTTGCAGAAATTCATAAATGCAGCTGAGACTCTTCCTTTACATCCCAAAGATGTTCTATGATGGTAAATCTTCCCAAACAAGTTCCTTTTATAAACCTGGCCCTTGAGAATGCACCAACACAAATACTATTACCTTTCCAAGCCTTAAGTCTTTGTACAATAAGGAGACATTGGCCCTTCATCTGGGTGTCTGGAGATAAACTTACCTTTATACAGCCTGATTTATTCTGGTGATGAACACCATTAAAGAGGCTCTTGGAAATGAGAGTAGGAGATGTGAAACGGGCAATAAAGAAAGCATCCTCTCTCAGGACCAGGACTAGGAATTTGTGTTGTCTGCTGTGAACGCCAGGCTGCTCGGAGAGCAAGGAGACAACAAGGGATGGCATTTCTTCCATCAGAGAGCACTATTCAGGTTGGTGGTGAAAGAAAGAGTCACAGGACCTGGACATTACTTATGTCCTGTGACCTGGACGGAACATTATTTATGTCCTATGAACAATTATTATTTATGCTGTCCTATTTGACATGGGGCAATTTCTGGACTCTTCTCCACAGAGGCCACCCATGCAGGCCCCTGCTGCCAAAATCTTGCCGCATAAACCCAGTACAAAGACATCTCTGACCAGTGGCTATGGGGCAGAGGGACAGTTCAGGCACCAGAATCTCATCTGATCACAAGGGGCTTTGGCCAATAGTGGAAGCTTTAAAGTCTTTGAGCAAAGTTTTCTTAGGTGCTGACAGGTTCTGATGGCAGAGGGAAGGAGAATGATTTGTCTTCACAGCTGTTTTTTTTAAGGCAGAGCAGGAGTAAAAAGGATTATTTCTTTCCGTTAAGTAGCGTCTTGCCATGGTGCTGTTTGCTGTGGCTCTGTGTGGACACTGAGCTGCTGGCAGTGCATCTCCTCCCTGTGCCTGCTCACTTGTATTTGGTCAGTGACAGACCTGCCCTGCATGGACAGGTTTCTCCCTCCTCTCTTGACCACTAAAGCAAAGACTTCATAAACATGGCAGTGCATGTTTCCCTGCTTGCATGCTCCACTGTGAGCTCCCTGTTCGGCTAAGTCAGTCTCTAGTTGCATGCAAGGATCAAAACACAGGCATGGAAGATGATTTAGGAGTGCTGCAAGCAGCTTCTCCTAGTTATCTGCATTTTTTTTTCCTTGAGTGACTTGATTTATCAAAGTCTTCAGCCCAGTTATTCTTCCATTTCCCACTAGAGCCCAGAATAGAAACCTCTATGCAATACATCTCCTTGGGGGACTCCCCAGATGGAGCTCTGTTAGCTGTGGAAGCACAGATACAACGTCAGCACAGATTCTCCTGACTTCTTATCACAGAGTTGAGCCTGAAAATCCCAAAGTTCTGACTGAGCTGAGTGCTCCCATGTGCTTGATCGCTGCCAGTGGTGCCAGGTATTGCAAAGACTGAAGGTGGCCAAATAAGTCCGTGCTGTCCCTACAACAGCTCTTCTCCCAGGCTCCTTTGGTCTCTTAATGCTGCCACTAACACAGAACATAGGTGAAGTCACTGGTAAGGCTTAGATAAACTGAGTCCCAGTGGTTTGAGGGCAGTTTGATGGAACAGAGGTGGCATGAGGAGTAGGAGAAAAACCACGCCTTGCTGGGGGATTCTTTGGGATCTGGAGGGCCTGGATAAAGCACGCAGCAAGAGTCTGCTGTCCGGGGAACTTTGCTGGTGGAAATCTGAGCAATGCAGCAGGCACTCACTTCTTAAATAAGCTAAAAATAAATTCTTCAATCCAAAGTAATCCCTTTTTGGGCAGCCCAAAGGGCAACTGGTATTAGGCAACTCTTTTACCTTGCCCTAGGACATCTAACTTTCAGTTACTGCATCAGGGTTAGATGGATCCTGGCCTGAAAAGACTGAGGTAGCTCCTGAGCTTTGTTGCAGCCAAGCAGTTTTGATCACAGCAGGCACCTCAGTCCAATGTATAAACCCTACAAAATCTCTGAGCAGATCTGGCCCCTAAAGAGTTCTGAGGCAGCATTTTGGCACCAAATGTTCTGAAAGACAATTTAGTCATCCCTGAGATGACTTCTACCCTGATGCAGTCTTGTGGCAAGCAAAGAGAGACACCAAGAAGGTGAGCAAAAAGGACTTCCTGGCCATGCTTGGATATTGAAATGGACACGTGCTGCGAATCATCCAGATCTGTCCTCTGTCCCCTGATGGATGTCCCTCTCCTACAGCAACTGAACTGAACTGAAGAGCACTGCTTTTTTGGCAGATGCAGAACTCTGTCAGCAGCCTGAAGTTCAAATTAAAATAAACAAACAGTGCTTCCCAAAGCTCGAGCTGCTACCTGGCATTTCGACAAGGAGGGAGATGGGGCACTGGGGCGTATTCCCAGGCTGCTCCTGACTCACTGTATGACTGGGGTGAGTCATTTCCGAAGGTCTCTCCTTCTGATGTCCTCTCTGCTCTGCAGGGAATGATAATGCTGCTGGAGGCTCTTGCAAATCTCCATTCTTTATTAAATGTCTGTAAGTGCACTAGTGCCTGGGAGGAAATGCCCTGTGGAAACAGATCCCTCCTTCATGGGCAGAAAGCACATCCAGGCTTGAAGTGAACTTCAACTCACAGAACAGAAGTGCTCACCAAATTGTGGGTTTTGTCTATGAAAATAGCTGAGAGAAAGATGATTTATTGTTCAAAGAATTACTGAAGCAATAAGTCTTAGCAGCCACATAGCATTTATTACATCAAGAAACATCACCCATCTGGTCTCAATGCCTTATAATGAACAACTATAACCAGCACCCAACCAAGGAACTTGGGGTTGCTGAAGCAGACTTGCTTTTCAGAAAACAACTGAGTTTTTGAAATCACCCATACTTAGAAACTTCACTTTCCTTGTTAATTTGTTCCAGTGATAGTCCATCTGGCTTCAGGTCTCACCAGCTGATTTTTCTGATGCTGGATAAAAGAGCTGCCTTAATATCTTATAATTTTCATTCCCTAAAAGTGTTTTCACTTAGTGATCAAGGCACCTCTCAGCCTCTTGCTATGAACTAAAATGCTGATCTTTGTAAAAACCTCACTGAAGAGCATTTCCCCTGTTCAGTTTTGAGTTTGTCTCCTTCTCCACTAAGACATCTGTATCCGTCCCAGGAGTCCTGCTCCAGTTCCTGGAGGGCTGACTTCTTTTACTGTATTCGGCATTTTTTGTTCAAAGGACTCAGAATACCCTTGCATCAGAACTTTCTTCTTTTGTTGATCTTTGCTTCCAAACCCCTCTGTGTCTCTTGCAACTTTTAGTAGCAATGATTTTATCTTTATTTCTGGGTTGCTGAGCTCAGTGTTGAACAGTGTATGGTGTTATGCTAAGCTTTGCCAAATGCCACTTGCAACAGCTCTTCAGAGGGTAAACCCCACTGAAACCCAATCTGAGATCTGCCAGATCCCTGCTGCTGCACCCATTTAACATCAGCTTTCTCAATAATGTGCAGTGATAAAATCTTAATCAGATTGTCAAGTAGCATATTATCCAATACTGTAGGAAAAACTAAGCGTATTGCATCATTGACAGACCAAATTTTAATATTAGAGAATGATTTCAAGTGTCTTTGACAAGATCTATTTTCTTAGTCCCATACTGACAGGTGTTAATTATTCTGCAGTCCTTTAATTTGTCATCCGTTTTCAACGTCTTTGCAAGGCAACTGAGAGCAGGGCTAATCCTTAGGTTCTGGGAAACATCACTATCTGTTGTGCTGTAGCCAGGGGTGGTGGGATAGCTTCTGGGAAGATGAGGCTTATTGGGCTGGCCATTCCTCCCACCCAGACTCTTGTCCTCCATCAGACTACTCCACCACCTTTGTGGGTTCCCAGCAACATTTCTGTATTTTTCCCTTCAAGGAGAGGATTGTCCGTTCTGGCTCTGGATCTTACCCTCCCCAGAGGGACAGATTGCTGCTTTGGTGTTCAGTTTAACTCCCTGCAGCCCTGGCTGTGCTCTGTGCCAACAGCCACACGAGGAGGTGGCATCATGGTCTTGCTGTTGAAGTGACTTGTAACTAAGCCATCTCCACTACATAGAAGAGACTGCTGGCAAAATCCAACCCTGTTGTTCCCAGCTGACCCTCATCATGCCCATCCACAAGGCCTACCAGGTAAAGGCCTTTTCTTAGATGGTTTCTCTGCCCATGGCTAGTCTTGCTCTTTCTGTGCTCCACTGCCTCAGTCCTCAGAGAGGACACCTGCTCAGCACACCCCTGCCCTGCCAGCTCTCCTCTGTGCACTGATCTCCAGAGAGACAAAGCAGGGTCTTCATCACCACACCTTCATCCACAGAAAGTGGGAGTGAATTGTGCCACACCCTGTCTGTGTATGTGGGTGTGTGCCCACAGGGACCGCTGCCTTCCTCCACACAGCCCAGGAGGACCCTGCCAAGTGACCCGGAACAGGGCAGGCTGTGATGGCCTGCACTGGAGCAGGCCAGGCACTCTCCATGCCACCCATCGGAATCCCTCCTGTCACACAGTCAGACCCTGTGTGGCAGGAACAGTCTGGCAGAGACCTCATCTGGGATGGTGCCAGGTTGCCCATGCCCATGGAGATGCCCCTCTGACCACCAACAGGGATCCTGTGGAGATCACCTAGTGGGGCCAGCAAAGACGGCTGGATATCAGAGCTTAAGGTCCTCACCATAGAACTGAAATCAATTATTACAGGAATTGGAATCAGCAGGTTTTATTGTCCTTTGAGACAAGAATTGGCTCCAGCTTCATCTCAGTCATCATTGGTTCTCAATGCCATAAATCCTGCTGTTCTCTTCAATACCTTTTATGGGAAGTGAAGAAATTAGCTAATTCCCCATTGCTCCCTCCCCACTTATTAGTACTACAAAGGGTTGGGTAATTATGAATAGAACCGCCAGGCAAAATGAAACTTCTCCCTTTAAAATGCTTTTTAATTAACTCTGCTGGGTTTGTGTGTTTCTTAGGAAGTGCTGATTATGCTTTGCTGACTTTGAGCTCTGCTTTTGTGGAGACAGGTGATCCCCAGCACAATCCCAGCCAGAGGGGCAGAAAGGGGCCCCATCTTCTTACCAGACCTGCCCTGGGAAATGCTTGTCTTCTCTTGAGGGCAGTGGTGTGTTACAGCCCAAACCTTGTTTAATCTGTTTAAGCGGAACAGCAAAGAAACAGAAAGCTATGGGGAAAGCCTGAGGAGGAGCTTGGCAGGTGAGGGGTGGTGATGGGGTAACCTCTGCACCATACTGAAGAGGTGGTGGGGAAGGATCCCTGGGGCTCAGCACCCTTTGGAGCTTCATACCTTGGCCCATAAGGTCTGCAAGGTGGCAGAGATGGGGCAATCTGGCACCAGCAGATGAGGAGAGCTTCTCTCAGAGCCTGGCAGCACAGGGACAGGCTGCTGGGGCTCCATGCTGGGAGGGAAGCCCCGCTGTGGTACCTGCCCTCCTTCAGCCTATCCCAGTGGGGTGCTGTGAAAGCCTTCTGATGCCTCAACAATTTCCATTTCCAGCAATCCTTCCCAATTACCAGATATCATTTTTTTTTTCAATATATAAGCAAATTTGCATAACGCTCAAGGCAAATGAATATTAAAATTAAAACACAAAATCTGACATCTCCTCAAAAAAAAAAAAAAAAAAAAAAAAAAGAAAAAAAGAAAAACACTGCCATGTTTTCCAGAAACCCCAAACTCAGAGCTGGCGGAGGTGAAAGTGCAGTTGCCCCCCCATGGTAGTTCTTGTCACCGCCCCCCCATGATGAGGGATGTTTAGTGAGGAACACACTCTGGCTTCACTGGCACTGCTCGCACCGTGGATGAATGATGAAGAAACAACTGAGTGTGCCAAGCTGCCAAGAGTAAAAGGAAAGTCCTCTTTGAAGCCTCCAGTGCTGTGGGACACTTCACTGACTTTGCAGTACAGCCTTTTAGATGGATAGTGAATCACGGCTTGCCAATGTAAAATTAATGGAGGCCAATTTTAAAATAAAATCTTATAGGCTTGAGCGACAAAATTTTACAACATGTAATAATGTCTTGCTTCTTCACTCTGCTATTTCCTGGCATAATGATGAAATGCAATAAATAAATACATAAAAATAATGACTCTTCCAGACCTTGTAGCTTTCGTTTTAATAGATGCTATTTAAATACACACAGACGTAAAGATATCTACCTTTCAAACGCTGGTTACAAATGTTGGGAAGGCTGCCAAGAAAATGGCCTTTTATTTTTCCCCAATAGATATCAAAAAGGAAACAATTTATATGTTGAAATTGCCTTTATTTTTGAATCCATAAATATTTGTTACTGACAAAAGTGGAAAAATCCTTAAGACTCTAAATTTTACTAAACTGATAATATTTTTGTTTACAGTACATACAGAATGTGCTTTTACAGGTAAGTATAACAACAAGAATAATACAGAGAAAAACAGTCAAATACTGCTCATCTTGAAGCTTGTTTAATGGTTAACCAAGAGTCTGTGCAAAGTTACAGATACAAATGTACTTCCTCTTCAGTACTACTGTATAATAAACATGGAATCCATAAACTGGGCTAAAGCACAAAAATATCCACTTAATCCCTCTTAGGAAATATTGTCCCCCAAACTAAAAATATTACAGTAAGAAGTGTCTTTCTCAGAGCCAAGAAATTCTTGCTACAAAAATGTCTAGCAGGTTTACAGATGGAAGGCTGGGAGTGGATACGAAGCACATGGGCGGAGGGTGGGGATTGGGGCAACGCACGTCTCCTCTGGCGGAGACCTCCTGTCGGGTCGTGGTGGAGACGTGGGATATCGCCTCGCTTGCTGCTGAGATTTGGCTTCCAGATTTATTCCAACATGTTCACAGCACGGGTCTGATTCTCCCCTTGCCCCCAGCAAGTGAAGCGCAGGTTGGTTTTCATGGCTGGGGTTTTGTGCTCAGTGAGGGCACCTTCTTGCAGCCTTGAACCAGCTAAGAGAGGCTGGGAACAACACCTTCCACCATCCACTTACAGACACACAACACGGAAGCGGTTGTTCTCTAAGAAACAACCCCAGCACAGGCTTATTGCTAACAACACATTTTATGAAAATATTTAAGCCCCCTTTTCATATATTTCCCCTTACTAACTTTTACTCAACTGAAATACACCTGATCATGAAATCTGTATGTGTTAAATATATTTCAGCAGAGTCCCTCCTTCTGGACCAAGCACTAAATTTGAAACAAACCTAAGACAAGCTACTTCTCCATCACATGAACTGCAGATGGCAAATTGATCACAAATTAGAACACTTACTTCAAATACAATTAAAGTTACCCTGTTTCACGATGTTTTTGTTTGTTGTGGAAGAAGATGAAGAAATCTTCCCAGCTACCAGGAACTACCCATCTCTTACAAAAACTTGATGCCAGGCTCTTGCAGACTTCTGGTGGGAAAGCTTCTGATAGACACAAGAACAGAAATACACATGCAGGAAGCCCAGATGCATGGGATTAGCTTTGCAGCTGGCCAGGTTAGCAAAACAGTAAGCAGAAATTAAATCTAGGCCAGGAAAGGAGGGCTTATTTCCAAGTAGTTGTTTCACCCACCCACCCACTCCCATCCCCCAGTAACAGAGCATCGTTTATAAAAGGAACATTAAAACATTGAAAAATATTTCATTTTTCCGTAAAACACAATTCACTGTCATTAGAAGTCTTTTATGACAAAATTTCTGTTCCGTGTGGTGATCTGCATGGTTCATTAAAAATAGTTTTCCACATTTCAAAGAGTGAGTCAATAAATCTTGGAAGCTTAAATTCGTACAGGGTCATTTGGAATCTAATGACATTTTACAGTATGTATATATATATATATATATGAGTATTTATGTGTATACATATATACATACATGTATCTGTATTAATGAGATAATTGTATAAAACCCAGTGCAGCTCACTATTAGGTGTTGCTGCTTGGGGAATGCAAATAATTATCAGTTTGTAGGAAATAATATAAACTTTTCTACATCACCCTCCCCCAGTCCCTGCACATGCACTCTGGGAACTGGATGCTCCACAGATGTGTGTTTCCACCTGTGAGTTGGAGAAAAAGACAGATCAATTCTTCATAGTACATTAGGTTAATCAAGGCAGATTATATTTTACTGTACAGAGGAATGTGACTGCTTCCTGCTTTCCTCCTGAGTGCAGAATGAGATGGTGACTCAGACAAGAGAAGAAGAAAGCAGAATAATCACAGTGCAGGTAACAGCATCCTTAAGAGCTGCTGCCTGCCAGTGGGACCATGACCAGAAGGAAAGCAGTGGGAAGTCTGGGGAGCTGCATCCCCCTACCCAGCACTCTCTTTCCAGGTAGACACCAGATTGCAACACATCAGACATGATGTGGCAGGACAATGGTGACAAATAATAATAAAAATGCTTTGCTTTTCTACAGTGTCTGTTGTGAGAGGGTCTCAAAGCACTTCATAGACATTATGGAATGAACCCTCATAATGTCTCTGCGGAATAGGAATAGTTGCTATTATCATCATGTGTTGACCACAGAAAATGGAAGTGCTAGGGACCAGGCTGTGGACCTTGACTTCCAGTCCTGGCCCAAGGGTCTTTTCAGTGACAAACTCTCAGAATGAGCAATAAGTTAAAAATGATGAACACCTCTGTGTGCTGAAATGCTACAACCCTAGATAGCAATACATTCCAGCACACAACTCAAGCCATGGGAACACACAGTGCCCAGAAACAAATTGCAGCCATCCAGGCCATGGTGCCTTCTCAAAGAAATTGCTGAAAATTTTGCGTGGTAGTGACAGAGTCCCTGAAGAGATTTGGCCTAGAATTTTTTTTTTTTTAATGGTTCTCATGGGACACATCTGCTTGAAACTGTTGTGTAGGTGTAAGAGGTAAGGAAAAAGGGCCACGATTTCTTTGGAGGATTATTGCCCGATAAGACAAGTTATCAGAGGGCTTGTGATGTTAGTTAGTATAAGAGAAGGCTCTGAGGTCCTGGAGCACAGCATAGCATCTGCATGGGCTACTTGAGTGAAAATTTTCCATATTTGCATCTGGTCCAGCAGCTTCTTAGCTCACAAACTGAACACTTAGACAAGGACTAGAGGTTGAGACATACAGCCATGGAAGTAGAAAGAGAGGAGCGTTCACCTACCCGTGGCCTCACATGGTCACTCTGCTCCTCTGTCCCTGCCACCTCAGCTCCTGGAGAGCTTAGATTGGACTCTCCTCTCCCACAGTGTTCGCATTTCCCTGCTTGCAGAGAAGACCCTGTCTTTGTATGGTCCAAAATTGACTGGAAAGGCCCCAGAATCTCAGTAAGGACTGCCTCCCCATCAGTAGTGTGCACTTCTCTTCAGATCAGTCATGAATTTCACATTGCAGGAAAGTCACCAAAGGCAATGTTTTCACAGGGATTTGCATTCTGTGAAGAAATACCCAGTGACTGAGCTGAGGAGCTTGAAGGAAGCTGGGGAGAGGAGTGTCCATCAAAGGAAAGGTCAGGAGATGAGGTGTGAGCCTTTTCTCTCTTGTCCCTCCCGTGCTATTGAACTTCTACCCTGATCCACAGATAAATTTGTCTGTTGCCCAGAACAGTTTTGCCCAATGCTGCATGTTATAGACCATCTGGACCATGGAGACACTTATTTGTTCCTTCCCATCTCAGTTTCCGTCAAACAAAGCCCCAGTACTCCTCTCAGATGGATTCTATTCTGAACACAGTCTCCATCAGGTGGGGCAGAAGAAAGTCCATGAACTAGGAGCAGCAACCCCAGGATGGTGTGGGAAAGAGAAGGGCCTTGGATACCTTTTGAAAACTGCAGCACAGTGAAAGTCAGCTTGGCTCCCCCTCTGTGGCCTCTCTAAATTCCACCTGGAGTAGACAGCATGCTCCTCCTGCCTACTCTGCACCAGAAGATGCAGGTGCTGCATCATCAGCTGCCACGCGAGAGTCAAATTCACAACAACCCACAATCCTTGTATGTAGTATTGAGCTGGGAACAGCATTAAGGCCAGGAGGTGGGAAGTATTTGAGGGGTGGAGAACAGAGCTAATTTAAATGGAGTTTAGTAAAGAGTCAAGTAGGAGAAGCCTCAATGTGGGTAAGCAGAATGTGAAAAGTACCATATGGGAACGTGTTTGCAACCTAAAGTCAGTCATCTTTTCACTCCAAGGAGGGAGCGTGCCTGTCATTTTGGTTGGGTGCAGGGGTGTGTGTGTGTGTGTGTGGTGCATGTGGTGGTGCTTTGAGTTCACACCAGGGACAGTGAGTGCTGGATAGTGTCCGGCACTACTGCAGTTACAGCGCTGGGTCTGGGGGGCCTCTGAGATCCTTTCCTGGCCAAAGAAGTGCATTCCAATGTGAGTTGGTTCTACAGAATTTGATAGGAGCAAAAACGAAGAAAATAAATAAATAAATAGATAAATAAATAAACAAATCAGATCTCAAGCTGTATAGAAAGCCAGAGATAAAACCCTCACAAATTCTGGACCCATGAGTCTATTTTTTAAAGATTTTACAAATATACAGTATCTAATTACCATTATATCAGATATACAACATGCCCATTTATTATAATTATGCTGGATATATAATTTATATGCATGAAATGTAACTGCATGGCTAGGATTGGGACTCAGTGGAATTGGAATTTGGAAGGTTTCTTTCCTGGGCCATTACCTAGTAAGACAATCACAGAAAATTACCGGCCTACTTTTTGGTAGACAGACACCCTCAGCTTTGTGTTTCTGCTAAGGGACAGAAAGAGATTTGCTACATACAGAGTTCTAGGTTGCAACTGAGAGGAGGAAATATGTCTAAAAACAGGGGAACTGGGCCACTGGAAAATACTGTCAGGAAAAGAAACTCTTGTGGAGAAGCCCAGGCTCACTGAAAACCATGATAGGCTTTCCTGGTAGGGGTTTTAGTGGAGTCAGGGCTTCCCCCAGTACAGGTCAGCAGCATGAAGCTGAACAAATTCTGGTGCTGTAGGCTCAGCAGTGGCAAGAAGCTGAAGAAAGAGAGAGCCTGTTCTCCCTTCCTATTTACATGTTGGAGACACCGAGATACTAGAATGTGGAGAAAGGGTCTAACAAGCATTTCAGTATATTTGTGCTTATTGAACACATCAACCCCACTACTTCCTACACCGAGAGAGCAGGCGATTTGTAGGCACTAGTATATTTTTATCTTATGAGCATATTTAATATAAACTAAATTGTTATTTCTCAGCCAGGCTATTCTTGTCCCTAGATCTGCCAGTCCCCTAGCAAAGTCTTCCCTTGAATTTGCTCCAAGGGTGAGGAAGACCAGATGGATGGGTGCTGGCTGATACCAAGCTGTCTGGAGGTGATCCCCAGCAGCCAGAAGCTTACCTACTTGCTACTGAAAGGTAGCTTGATGGCTGGCATGAGGGATGAGAACAGGGCCCCTTCCTACCAGGATGGGGTGCTGCATTTTCTCCTCCCCGTCACAGGCTGCATGAGACTGGTTCTACTTGTAGCAATTGAAAAGTCCTAAATTGATAAAAATAATCAGATAATGCAGGTGAGCCCTTGGAAGGAGCCATCTACTACTATGGCTTTCTTTGACAGAAACTGATGCATGTCAGGAAATTTCCTCCATTATCCCTCACTAACTTCAGTTTGGTTGGGTTCTCCTTATGTCATCAATGTAGGGGTGGCTTTAAAAACAACAATGTGGGTGGGACTGTCAGAGAAGTCTTTTCAGACACTGAGTTATTAGAGGTTATCTTGGCCTATAAGGCCACTGCAGTATGGGGTGAGGTGGCCACCCCAGTCCTTACTGAATATCTACAATGCTCGAGGTCATGATATCAAACAGTCACCTCTGTTTTGCTCGCTGTGCGGTAGTGATGGTGGTGTCCTGGAATATAATGCAGCTGCTCTACTGTGTTGTGCCGTCGGGAGGCGAATGCTTGGCGCTTGGCGGAAGTTGGGTTCATACCTAAGGTATTGTACAAGTTATTTGAGGCACTGGGATGGGAGTGCATTTTTGTCATCCTGTAGCGATCCAAGACGGGTGTGGAAACAAAGACGTCTGTGTGTGACAATGCCCGTGACATTGACTGCTCGGGGTATCCCGACCGCTCTGGGGAGAGCAGGGGGTCTTGGGAGTGGAGGCGCTCGGCGGACAGAAGCTGTTCATCTGAGAGGATCCGTTCATAGGACATGCTAAACTCCTCGGGCATGATCCTCTCAGGGGACAGCACCCTGTCCTGGGACATGGCCCTGATGGGACGGCGGGGCCTCTCCCTGTGGTTGGTCTGCTGAGACATTTTGATGACGTTGATAGGGAGCGTGCCCCGGGCTGCCAGGTCAGGCAGGTGTCTCCTCCTCATGTAATACTCGTCAGCCTCTTTGTCAGCTGTGGGAAAAGAAAGGGAACAGTTAGAAATGTCAGAGCCATGTCCCACAGGCTGTGTGCTTCACACAGCCATGGAGAAGCCTCCTGAGGACTGTCTCCAGCAGCTGGACCTGGGCATGGACATCCACGTCAGGGTGCTGCCTGTCAGAGAGGCACCAGCCCTGCATGTGTTGTGTGGCCATGGGCTTATGGCAAACAGAGACAGCTCCAAATGCATGGAGACAGATGCTATTCCCAGTGTGATGCATCACACCTTCCCACACCATGACACAACAGACTCCATGCGCTGCTGAGTACAGGTCATGGTACCACACGATTTACACAAACAGCAAGTCATGGCGAAGTTATCCAACATCACCTTTGCAATACAAAGGAAGCATAGGGAAGGTGAGCTGGAGCAGCCAAGTTCCCCATTTGGGGGAACCCATGCCTCGTTTTTGACCTCAGATGTAGATGTGCTGTGGCATTCCTAACTGATGTTATTGCATTTTAAATGCCTGTTTTTAAATAAAAAAGAAAAGTAGCTGTGGTGGGCTCTCTCTAAGACATTGAATCATCTGTCTGAGATTTTATTTTCCAGTTTTTCCAGATATTTTGCTTGATATTGTAGAAGTTATCTCATGAAAAGTTTCTTGCTCATTTTGCTTCTTCTCTGTCTTAAACTATATCTTTGTTGCTCAGGATAATGATAACTCAGCACATAGACACAGACACACAGCATCATCTTTTTGTATTTCAAGCATATGAGGATTTCATCTGTTGCAGATATATCCCAACATATCACTTTAATCCCAGAGCAGATGGAATAACCTGACTCAAGCAACTTGCAACTTGAAGATGAAGCAAAAAAAAAAAAAAAAAAAAAAAAAAAACCAAACAACCCAACTTTCTGGTAAAACTGACTGATGTTCATATGCCATAAGCAGGTAAGATTAATCAACAGCTGCTGGGCTTCAAAGCCAGTGCAGCTTGTGGACTGCTATGATGTGCCTGTGACTGCAGGATGCAGAAAGCTTCCCCACACAAAGGTAAAGTGAAGTTCTCCACCTTACAGAGAGAGCAAGATCTCTTGCAAAGTGACCTAATGGGAGCTGCTTAGCACAGGTACTACAGAGTTGAGAATGCGCATGATCCAGTATGCCTTTTCATTATCGATCTGGAGCCAAGTGTTGATGGGCAAACACCTCATCTCCTATAGACCACACATAGCTCCTAGTACCTGTCATAAAATTCATTTGCAAAGTCTTTTGCCTATAAGATAAATACAATAAAGATATATATATATATAACCCCTTTTCTCTGCTTCAGTATTTCACTCCATTGATGTAGGTGATGTAAGATGGGAAAGTATCAGATAGAGGAGGAGGAAAAAATTACGTGTGGTGTTGCTGAGGTCGCTCAAGTGATAAAAATTGCAAAGCTCTGCTGCAAGACAGTCTAGGCAACCATGGGGTGTGCGAAGTAGATGATCCTCTCATGGGACAGCACCTTGTCCTGAGACATGGCTCTGATGGGATGGTGGGTCCAGACCCTGTGTCCTCAAATGCTTACAGTCTATGTAGACATTCAAAATACCTAGTAGTTAAATAGGAATTTGGTGAGGAAATTGCTTGTTTACTCTGACACAGACATAGATCTATAGGTTTTAGACATTACATTGGATGAGGAATTGTCTGTTGTCCCACGAGGCAGAGTTATCTGAGGAAATGCCAATGCCTTATGATACAAGACCAAGTGTTGACAACACCCCAAAAGTTAGCTCACAAGAGAACAGTTTAAAATTGGTGTCTTAAGCTCTTCAGGAGGAACTCAGATTGCTTTAAGCAGACTGTGATGGATGCTCTCACGCACTGGTCTCCTCCTTTCCTATCCCACATGCTCAGCGCTCTCTTTCATGCCCCCTGGCTGCCGTTATTCATGTTTCTCCAAATAGTCCAAATACCCTAGAAGGTTCGTGAAGAGAATGGTTGGTCTTATCTCAGCATCCAAAAATACAAACTGAGAATATGTGTGCTGAAATGCATGCCCTGTTAGCACCATCATTTCAGTCAAGCTCTTCTTTACAACCTACTAATTGCCAGGGCATGAAGATTACCCAGAGCACTCCTCTGTTGGCATGCTTGCCATGAATTAGCTTTGCTTACCAGAGTATATATTGTAGAAATGAGTCGCTTTTTGCAATCAAAAACTTCTTGGAGGAATCTTGTTGCAAATGTCAGACAGCAGCTCCCCTGGAATCAAATGACTTGTCCTTTCAAAATCACCTTATATGAAGCCTGAGAAGGACTGGGGAATTTTGATATGGCCACAGGAATTTTAGATATTTGTTTTCTATCATGTGGCCATAGATAGACTTGCGTACACTTAATGTGCACAGACTTGATAACGATGTGTAAGGCTGGTTGCAGAATAGGAGCTGAGCAATTAGCACTTTGGCACTTGGCCTCTGCTCTGGAAGAGAGAACTGCTGCTGGATTTGCCCAAGTGACTCTAAATAGATGTAATTAAAGCAGAGAACATCCCAAATGGAGATGTGCTTGGATGCTCACACCTGGCTGTAGTAATTGCCAGCAGGAGCTAAACCAGTTTAAGTGACATTTGCAGCAGTTTGATTCTGTTAGTGAGGTGGCAGAATCAGCTGATTAAAAGTGGTTCAAAGTTGTTCCTTGCTAATTTAGGTAAAAAATGCAGCATGGTCTACACTCTAAAAAGAAAAAAAAAAAAAAAGCCAATTAGAAACATAAAAAAATATTCTTTCCTTCCATTTTCCATCTCTGTAAGCAGTGTAGAAGTCTCCATGGCCTTTTACTAGCAGTGGCTAACCCATTCAGGGACCTGATTTCATTTTAAAGGTGTTCTGAGGCTCATGCAGGCTGTCTCCTTCTTTGCTGCTGAGAGACACATGTAGATGTTGGCACAGCTATTCCAGAAACGTTTTCAGGTGCAGACAAACTTCACATCTCCATCTCAGAGGAATCAAAACCACAAACTCCATGCTAGCTGGCTTAAGCAGGCACAAAGCAGACATTTAACAGGCTGCTGTCTCTGAAATGTAGTGCCAACTGAGAAGCACTGGACTGGTGATGGAGAGCAGAGTTTGAGGAGGGGTTGGGTGCATTGTGTCACATGAGTGCCTTTGCGCCAAGGAGGAAGCTCTGTGGCAACTTTCCTACTGCAGTGAAGAGCAGTGAAACAAGCACACCTCCAGGCTTCTGAGTTTCAAGGCTCCAGGTGCTTACTCCCTATGGGTGGTGGTGGAACTGCTGATGTCTGTTTATATTTGTCTGCTGAAACCCAAATGTCTCCAAGACCTGAAACCTGCTAGTCTGTTTTATCTCTTCCTTGTTGCACCAGAAAGTTCACAGGGATAATAGTGCTATCCCTTATCATTTTATTGATGCTCATGTGATAACTGACATTTTTAATTTTAGCCAAAATAAAACTGCAATCAAACAAGTTTCTCCCTCATGGATGTGCTTAAAATTCAAAAACGTATCCTGAGTGGATTTCTAAAGGACAGAAATGATGAGTAGACAAAAGAAAATCACTGGTCTATTGATTAACAGTGAGTTTTCTCTCTCTCTCTCTTTTTTTTTTACTTCTTTTTTTTCTTCTTTTTCTTTCTTTTCTTTTCTTTTCTTTTCTTTTCTTTTCTTTTCTTTTCTTTTCTTTTCTTTTCTTTTCTTTTCTTTTCTTTTCTTTTCTTTTCTTTTCTTTTCTCTTCTCTTCTCTTCTCTTCTCTTCTCTTCTCTTCTCTTCTCTTCTCTTCTCTTCTCTTCTCTTCTCTTCTCTTCTCTTCTCTTTTCTTTTCTTTTCTTTTCTTTTCTTTTCTTTTCTTTTCTTTTCTTTTCTTTTCTTTTCTTTTCTTTTCTTTTCTTTTCTTTTCTTTTCTTTCCTCTTCCTCTTCCTCTTCCTCTTCCTCTTCCTCTTCCTCTTCCTCTTCCTCTTCCTCTTCCTCTTCCTCTTCCTCTTCCTCTTTCAAAATCAGTATTATATTTGTGGGGCTTTACTCATGTTTTTCAAATGTTTGGAAGTGGAATTACTAGAAATTACATTTTCTAGACATTTTTTCCCCCTTCCCATTCTTTGCCCTTTTTTAATCTTTGGAACATTGACCAGGGTTGGTCTCATCAAACTTCAGAAATGTTTGAGTGCTTCATCTTGACTTGGCTTTAGGACAAGCTGACTTGGCCAAGAGTTTTTTTTTTTTTTCTTGTTTTTTTGTTTTTTTTTTTTTTTCTTCTCTTATTTAGAGGGAATGCCTAAATGAGTGTTCTTCCTCATATGTCTCACCTCAATATGTCTAAGATGAATGAGACAAACCCATCGCAGTAAGGCAGAGAAGAGCTCCTCCGACACTAATTAGGGAGATGAGGTACATTGGTGGAGTTCTAGGAAGAGAGTGTGGAAAAGCTAAGGATGGTTTTTATTCTCATGGCTGTAAGTTAGCATGACTAAAACATGTGCATGTCTGTAAGCAAGATCATCAGAGCAATTTTTTTGCTTTTCTCAAAGGTACTTCTCTGCTTTTCTTTCTTAGCAATTCCAGTGTATTCCCTCTTTGGACTTGTCTCTCCTGTTTCAATTGGCTTTAACAGTTTCAAGCTGCCTAGTCATTTGTGATGATTCTTCAGCCAATACCGAGTGGCTTAATATGCCTGAAAACATCAGCTTCCATTCTGAGTGATCTTTCCCACTTGTCTGGAAGCAACTTTTCCATGGGGTGCTGGGTAGGGCAGAATTAACATGGATGCTCTTGCTTGGCTGCATGTTCCCACACCCCATGCACCACTGCTCTTCTCCTGCACAAGCCCAGCAGGGTGAGGGCAAAATTGGCACAGAGCATCCCGTGGAGAGGCCCTCAGAGATCCTCCAGCCTGGCTCAACTGGTAGCACCCCCCCGCTGGGTCTCCAGGTGTCTGTGCTGTGAAGCAGCTGTGTTTCCTTGTTGCACAAATCACTTAGATGAGTCTCCTAGACTGGGAAATACTTCATTAACTTCTAGGCATCAAAAATCAGGCTTGTTATCCAGCAACAGGCTAGGTAAGTTTGCCAGAGCAACTCAGGAGCGAATGAGAGACTGGCACCTTCTAACCTGGATATGACTGTCCTTCACTGGTTATAGAGGTGCCTGGATGAAACAGAGACAAGATGCCTGATTACTGCAGGATAAAATAGGGTGAGGTAGATCTGACCATAGCCTCACTGAGCTCTGGATCCTCATCTCTAGCAAGGAAATAGTAAATAAGTCTTTGTTCCTGGAGACTCCTTGATTATTCAGTTCAGATGTACTTGGGCAGAAACTGTCTTCCACTACTTGCCTCTGCTAATTGTGGGAAAACAAGTGACCTTTAACTGTCTGGAAAGCCTGAAGAAACCCAGAAAATTAGCTGAAACACAGATTTTAAGAGTATCTAATGCATTTTGTTTGATTCAAATAGAAATATTATATTTGCTATTGATTTTTTTCAGAACAATTCATTTTTTCCAAGCATGGAAGGCAGTTCACTAGAAACAAAGAATTTTAAATATGAAAAATTCAAATGTAATAATTCATTTGCAAAGCCCAGACTTTTTTGCTGTTGTTGTTCTGACAGACTTTCTGTTGTCTTTAGCTCCTACATATGCACTAAGAAAATGATGTTGCTCTCATTTTGGAAGGGAAAGTGTGGCTTCTTATTTTCCTTTGGCTCTGGAGAAGACCAGATATAAGAACATGATTCAGTTATCCTAGAGGTGCTGAGTCTATGAAAGCCCAGTGGGAGCATGGAGTGCTTAGCACTTTCAGAGCTGAAAGTTTTTATTTAGTTACCTAAACATATAGTGTGAGGCTGTTGGTTTAGCATTTGTCAAACTGTTTGCAAGGCGATGGACTGGGCTAGACCTGACAGTGATGGGAAAATAACTTCTCTTTCCCTTGTATAATGCAGGGATTTCCTTTTAGGGCTGATGACGCTGAAAAGCTAAAGGGGTGAATGAACCCCACATATCTTCCATAGCCAATAGCTAGAGATGAACTCTCATATTCTTAGGTTTGTGTTGACTGCCAGGTGTCCCCTGAATGGAGACAGAGATATAATTGCCCAGAGGGTCAGGAATGCCTTGGGAGAGGAAGGCAGACTCTGCTCAGCACATTCTTGAAGGCATTTGAGCTTGGTACCTTAACACAAGCCTGTTTTAATCTTTTTATGCAAATATCTAGAAAACAGTGCTGGAGGACAATACATATTCCCTTCTTCTGTGACACACTGAGGGGCAGGTTGGACATGGAGGGACCTATCCTTTCTTCAACTGCAAAACAAAATTTTCCAGACCCCATGGGCCAGACATTTAGCAAGGTAATGACCAGTTCATGGGTGGCATTACTTGGTTTGAGTGAATTTATATTCAGCGTGAGTCAGGTAAGCATGGTAGGAGTGGGTAGAGAGTAATGTTCAAATCAAATATACATTTCCAGATGTTGGCTGTGAAAGATGTAGGAGTTTCAGTTAGCACGCATTTGTTGTTTTTTAATGTTTCAGTGAGCTACATCAATATCCTTTACTCAAGGAGCTTTCAATGACTTTCAATCTATGCACAACATGTAGCACAATGGATGAATCACGGGCTGATCATTTGCTTCATCACAACAAGAGCAGTCATTGGTGCAGTTCCTGGTGGGTGCTTCCCTAACTTCTTCCCAATAATGTCAAGAACTCGTCCAGCCTCTGAACTGGAAGTATTTATTCCAGGTAATCCCAAGCATTGCAAACCAATTGCAAATAAAAGAACATTTGGGGGGCTTTTCAAAAGATATATTTCAATGCAATTTCATCCGAGAAATTAAAATGAGTCATCACCTCAAATTAGCAACATTTTAAATCAGTAATGTTTCAATGTCATGATTTCAAAAGTTTCCCATTATCAGGTAATATCATCAAAACTGTGCAAGAACATGGACAGCTCATCTCAAGGACGCAGGGAGGGGAAAATGTTTATGGTTTGGGAGAGAGAGCTCCAAATGTTGTGTCATGGATAGTCCAAGGGCTTCTCAGCTGCTTAATTTTGTGTGTCTCTGTTATCTGGCTGAATTGGGAATGTAAATTTTATACAGACTAAGGAAGTAAGATCTACTTGTCATCCCCAGCTACCTTCAATGAAACTATCACAAGTATAGATACACCTAAATAATTTTTCTAAAATAAGCAGTATAAATACCTGGCTGCACCCAAAAATGTCCTTGGAAACATAATAAAAACTTGATGTCTCAGTCTGGAGAGAGGGTTTTTCATCAAAAAATATTACTTATTTCAAAATCCCACCAAACTGAAGAGAATTCCATGATTTTCTGAAGAGATTTCCCATCAGCAACAGTGTTGTGCTGGAGCATTACAGAAAAGTTGTCAGAACAATGCAATACTTAAAACAGCAAGAAAGAACACATACTAACTGGTGTGAACAGGGCAGAGAGCAACACGCCAAGACATCAGAAATGTACCATCGACCAGTGTACAGTGTGGGTCAGGACCGGCTCTGGACACACACACCATGACACATGGTGCGTTTCAGCACTGCTCAGGAGAGGCAGAGGTGCTCCTACTGAAATGGATGTTCTCAGCCATTTCAGCAGCTTTTCTTTGGCCTAGGTTTGTCACCTGGTTCCAGCTGCTTGTGCAGATGGTGAGCACCGAGGCGAGCTTGGCTGGTGGAGACACAGCCAGCCTGGCTCACCCTGGCTCCGCCACAAAGAAAAAGGATTCTCAGGTGACTCCACCAGGAGCAGATATGAGGTGGAGGATATGAGGCAGCCCTGTGAGGGGGCCAGTAAGCAAATAACCACATGTGCTCTCATGGTAATGAAGGGACTTTTTCTCTCTACTCTTCCTTGATAGGAAGTGACAGCCGGGAGAATCATTACCAGAGATGCCAACTTGGGCAGTGCAACAACAGAGGGAGGAAGATTGTTGTCTTAAAGTTCCCACCGCGGCTGATGAGCAAATGAGATACAAAGGAAATGAAATGAGCTGGCACCTACTTAGTCTCTTCAGAGAAGAATATTTACTTGGGTTTGTCTTGACAGCAGACTCGTAAGATGGTGGAAGGTGAGAGAGGTTCTGGAAGGACCGGGAGAAGGACAGATCATAAGGTTCAGTGGCAGAAGTAAGGATGTTGTTCATTCGTGGCTTGTCTGCAAAACAAAACAAAACAAACAAACAAAAAAAAAACAACAAAAGAGAGAAAGACACGTCCACAGCATGCACCAAAACAAGATGAGAGGTGAGCCATCCCCACAGATCTGGCTAGGGAGGAGAGCTATATCTGAGCGAGCCTCAGCAGCAGGCTTTTGGGCATAATTCAGCTTGGTACCCACAGACTGGTAAAAAATGGGTCCTGTGGATCTGTTTCCTTTTCCACAGCAATTATGGAGAGAAGCAAACTGCCATCTTGACAGCCCCCAGACAGACAGAGCAGCCCTCCTCCCAGGGGCTGCTGGACGGTGGGTCACGTATCCTGCAGGGCTGCACCACAGTGTGGTGGGACCAACCCCAGCGCATCCTGTACAAGTTCAGACACCATCACCTACCTTCACCCAAGCAAGATATATGTTCCTCAAAGCCACAGAAGTGTGTCTGTGGGTTCATTTTAATTGGGGCTGATAATCAAGCTGCTCTCTCATCATGCCAGATTTCTGGCCTGTGCTTTGAACCTGGAAGCTCCTGTACAAAGTCCAGTCCACAGCCCCAGAGATCTGGTGGGCCCTAGGGATGGCCATGATCCCCTGCACATGGGAAGCGTGAAGTGGAGCTGAGCTCATCTAGGTGCAGTCACAAGACGAGGCAAGGCCTGGAGAGGTTCCTGAGGTGAGGAAGCAGGGTTGGAGGACGCCCTCCTCTACTTTTTTCCACTTTGTTGGTCACTGAGGGAGTCCCCAGCCCATGTCAAAACATCCTCTGTCAGGATGCTAATGCCGAGGGCACTGCCAATAAAGATTAGCACTGAACTACAATGTTAAGAGCGAAGTCCAGGAAATCTGCAGAGTTTGCCTCGTAACTGAAATCATGTCCCTTTGCTGCAAGCTGGATGGAAAAAAGTCTTTCATCAGCTCAGCTGAGGGACAGAGGCCTGTTGAGGTAAAGCATTTATAACTCCCAGGTGTTCAAATATTAAAGTAGGCAGAGATAAGAGTATTAAAAATAGCAAGAGCTGATATTGTTGGGAGCAAAGCTAGAAGAGGCTACAGGGTCATTGAAGGGGCTCCGTGTGGGCTTGTAGCAGTGATGAGGTTGCACTACCTGGGTCAAAAGACCAAAGAGGTGGCGACTCCAACTGTGCTGTGATGATATAAGTCAAAGGACAAAATGTTCTGATGCAGCTGAGGAGCAGCAGAATGCCTTAGGCTTGGTTTCATGCCTGCCTGCCACTCTTCAAAAGGGTGCTCATGAAGAGCATTATTATTATTATTATTATTATTATTATTATTAATAATTTATTTATTTATTTTATTTTTTTCAGGAGTTGTACCATCTCCTCTCCTGCTGCCTGGGTCCTGCCTGGAGCCTTATTTGAGCTAGAGAGAAGGACTATACTCCTGGAATAGTTATTACCTGGTAAAAAGAACATAACCCCAGCTGAGCATATAGTTAATGTGTCATCTCTCTGAGAGCATTATTTTTCTTCTGATGACTTCAATGCATGTCTCGCAGACTGACTGCAGGATTAGGAAATGCATCATATTCATCAGGGAGGGGGAAACAATTGATTAGATATTATCCAGTAAACAGAGACTGTATCAGCATGGAAATTATATCCCCACTCCTATTAGTGTTTGTGTGGCAAGGAGCCTGGGTAAGATCTCTGCAATTTTTACAGACAGAACCTGCATATAATCTCCATTTTGCATGGACATTTGGGCAAGCTGAAATAAGCCCAGTCATATGTATTGTGTTCAGTGCCAAAACAGGAGCATTAATTGACTGCTTGCATGAGATGTATGAAATTAAGTGCCACACATTTCTCTGATGGGCTTGTGCAGAATCACTGCATCTTCTTGCTGTTTTTTCCATCCAGTCAGTCAGGAACTGATCATTTTGATTTTGGCAAATTAGAAGTCACCTTGAAATTCACTACTTATCATTCAGTAAAATAAGTAATAAACTGAAATGACCAAAGATAATTTCAGATGTCTTTTGCATAATGTAGTTTGAGGGAAAGATCAGAGGCCAGAGAAGCTCTAGTAAGGAGAAACATCTTGTGCAGTTTTAATTCTGGGAACAGTTCAGCAGAAGTTTCTTAGTAGTTCATCACTCCTGCAATGTATTTAAGTCACAATTTCCTTTGGTCACTCTTTTTCATTTGTGGTGCTTATTGACTTCTATGGAAGGTGCAAGACATAGTTAATTAACAAGATGTAAATAGGGAGATCTCCCCATTTCCTGCAAGACAGATGAGGTGGCACGCTGCTCTGTTCCCCATCATTCCCACTCATTCCAGTTCAGTTCTATGTTCTGGGCAATGGGAGATGCCCACTGGAAGATGGACAATGTGCTATGGTTACTGGATTTACCTTTGAAAGTCAGTATTAGACCATGTTTGCCTCACCTCCATCCTGCAGCCACATCCCATTTCATGTCTGGGCAAACTTGCAAAGCTATTTGCAGAGGAACATGGATGAAATGAAGCTCACCCAGTGCATAGTGCACTACAGAAATGGGAACATTACCCAGCAACCTCATTTCTACTGGTTTCAAGATTCCCTTTTGCTACAGCATTGAAGCAACCGCACCTTTTTACAGCCAATGCAACATCTTAAAATTCAGAAAGTGTCTCTCTGATTAATTCAGCAGGAGAGGGCTCAACCCTGCAGAATTTCCTCTTCTGCTGAGCATCAGCAGTTTCACATTGCTGCTGACAGAGTGCTGCATTACTCCAGCCACAGGCAGGACTGGTGACATGGGACAGCATTGCCAAACACACAAGGCTGCATAACATTGGCACGGTAAGCTCAGGAAGGGAGCCAGCATCTTTGTGGACAAAGACTTGGCCTTTGCAGCTCTAATCTTTCTTCTTGGGGACCTACCAAGCAAGAACAGCACATTTCTTCTGCTTCATGGGCCAGAACTGTTGAGCCAGTCCAAACCTTGTTGTACTTCCATGAAAACCAGTGGACTCATGGACCAGACTCAGAAAGGCTCCCCTGTACCACTTGGATCACGGTCTTAGAGGAAGACTTGAGAAGGTGCCACCCTACAGCAGATGGGAGCTGTGACAGTGCAGAGAGCTCTGCTCCTGAGGAACCAGGAGCACTGCGGCACTGCGGGACTGCCAGGGGAGCACCTCTCCTGCAGTGGCCTTTACAAGGGCTGGCATGTCACCTGCATTGATTTTAGGGGGCTTCAGCACTTCCCTCCATGCACTAGGGATGGCAATTGCAGCTGGCCTCTGAGTGGATGTTATGGATTCACGCTTCTGCTTTATGCATATGCCCCATTACTTAATAAACTATGAAGGAAAGAAAAGTGCTCTCATTTCAGGGAGATACTCATTGTACACTTTGCAAATTCTGTGCAAGCACAGGGCTGAGAAGCAGTCTCAGGATTTTTAAAGCTTGTGTGGTGGAGACCAGACCTGAAGTCTGTGAAGTGTCTTGCTCTGTCCTTATTCTTTGAAGACAGTTTCTTTCAAAGTCTGTTTACATGTGGAACAGAAACTTTTATGTATGAGGACAGGAGCAGATGATAACCAAGACCAAAAAAAAAAAAAAAAAAAAAAGAAGTGAATTTATGGCAAAGTTTTAAACAAAGCTCAAGTGGCAAAAAGGATGTGCTCCATATTTGCATATGAGTCTGCACATATGTTGTGTGAATTTTGCAAGACATTTCAACAGATGCCTTTTAAAACATTCACCCAGAGAAACCAAACAATGTCACCTAGGAGAAGCTGATACAACCAAGCCTTCTGCTGCTCAGCTTCAGCTCAGCCTAGCTTCAGTCCTCTGTCAAAGCACACACTGCTCCCCCAGCACTGCCTTCTGCTCAGCCATTTGAAGGCTCAGACACAAAGTATTCTCTGATTCGGATGCAAGCCCTTACAAAGGGACACATTCCTCAAGAAAATCTGTTAGTTGCTAATGATGTTTGGTAGCCTTCTGTGCCAAGACTTAGCACCGCCTGAGCCGTCCTGGGAATGACACGCTGCTATAGCAGGCACAGAGCTGATGTTCACACACTGGAATTAAAATTTACAACTTGTATCTTCAGCTTTTTTGGAGGGAGCTATAAGTGTTTTCACACTTTTTTTTATTATTTTTTTTTTTTGTGTGTGTGTTATAAATACTGTTATTAATAGTCTTTTGCATGTCTCACAAAGAATCTCAGAGAGGTTTATACATTTCCAGCTCAGATCCTCTGTGGTGTAAATCAGCAGCTCTCCAGTGAATAGCTGTCCTTGTTTATAGGAGTTGGAGATGTGGGGTTTAAAATTCAGTTAGTAGAAAATAAAATACCTCTGCATATCAGGATGACTTTTGGATTAGGTCTTTCAGGGCTGAGTACAGAACAGCAGGCGAAAGGGTTAAGAAGCAAAGAGGGTGAGCTATACCAGCACACTGCAAGATGCCCTTACATGTTACAACGTATGCACATGATTTAATAATATAGCTGAATTATATCACCCAGGGACTATTGACATGATGCTTCTGAGCACACTGTGCTTAACAGGGCATAGCATAGTTACACACCACAACACAGGGTGACAGGAATAATATTGCCAACTAAAACAAAAGGAAAAACTTCAGAAATTATGATTACACTTAGCAATCACAGAAAAAGACACTTTCACTTCTCCCTAGGCTGGTTATCTTTTTATAGGGATGCAGAAAACAACTCATGGCTCTGGCATGAGAGCAGCCAGAACACAGAAGGGTGCACAGCTGGAACCAGGACTCATTCCTGCTGAATTTGAGACTGCAGTTGGAAAACATCAGCCTGTTAACTCCTTCCACCTCTCAAGTGCTTCCTGCTCAAAGCTTGAACCTGCAGGGAGGGGAAGCAGACTCGAAGAGGCAAAGACATCAGGTGTGATCCTGGGAGCAGTCTAGAAAAGTAAGTTGGTATTAGCTCTAGCCACTGAGAGACACGAATCGTCCACCCTGGGTGGCTTAACTGAGGTTAAGCTGTCCTTTCAGCCCTTTGGGACTAGGGCAAGGAACAAGCCTCTGGTGGGCTGGGGGTGATGCAGGGAGCACCACAACCTTCTGGCTGTGTCACAGGGATCTCTACACCGACAGCACTCCTAGCAATGCAAATAGCAAAGAGCCATTGGGCTCAGCAATTCTGCATGCTCTGATATTTATGATGCTGTTGTTTTACCTCCAGAACTTTTTTATTAATTAATTAATTTATTTTCCACTCATGTCCACTCAGGATAAAGACACTGTTTTGCCTCAGTTATGGTTCAGGGTCTTCTGCTTCTGTAAGAAGAGCCTGAGGCCAGTGTCAGAGCTATCCAGTTCATGTGGCCCTTTGCTTCCCAGTGGTATTGTCATAAAGAGAAGCTTCTCAGGGTCCTCCCACAGGTGAGAATGGAGACACAGGGGCACATCTGGGTGGGCCATGGGCCACATCAAGGGTGTCAGAACAGCATCCATCTGCATGTTGAGGCATCCATGCTCCGCCGGGGGGCTGCACGCAGAGCTGGGACCCTGTTTTAGTCCCTCCATAACAAGGCCATGAAAACAGTGATTCCTTCATCTGAACACAAGAAATATTTAGTCTAAAAAGCAAAGAACAGTTGCTTCAATGCTGAAGTCTGTAAAGAAAGCTGCCATTGAAAACCTCTGTCTGTGCTCTGTCCCAAGGTTGTTCTCTGTCCTCTATTGACTAGAGGAAGGTCAGCACACATTATCAGAGGCTTGTCGCGTGACTCAAATGCACCCACAACCCAAGTGAAACAAATACACCCCTTGTGCTGAGGCTGGCTCTGCACTGAAGGACATTACCAGTAAATTTCCAGGTCAAGGCAGGTGAATGGTGAGCTTCATTCACCAAACACTTGGCTCCAGTCTGCCTCATGAGAGTGTAACTGGAACTGTACCACAACACACCAATCTCTGTGTACTTTGCTTTGCAAAGTTTGTGCACAAGGTGGTTGAATCACTGATTGCCACTGATATCTCCATCATCAAAGCCCTGCTGCTTTGCAGAAAGTGCAGTGAACATTATGTGTGTACTTGTTACGTAGGTTATATACTGATTATCTTTAAATTCCTCACATATATTTCTGCTGGGGATAAATCTAATTTAAACAGTCCTTAATTGTTATGATTTTGTAAACAGTATCTTAAACACAATAGACATAGAACTCTCAACAAATTGCTGGAGGAGATGTGACAGTATAGGGAACCGTTTTCATATCCTCTGGGATTGTCCCAAATCAAAGCTTCTGGTCTGATGTCAGAAAATTGATGCAAGAATTATTATAGCAATATATCCCCCAAAGTCCTGTTACTGTGTGGGAAGGAAGATGTCCTGAATGTTTGAAATGAAAAAAGGGAAAAAAAGGAAAAATAAAAAAGGGAAAAAAGGGAAAAAAAGGGAGGGAGGGAGGGAGGGAGGGAGGGAGGGAGGGAGGAAGGAAGGAAGGAAGGAAGGAAGGAAGGAAGGAAGGAAGGAAGGAAGGAAGGAAGGAAGGAAGGAAGGAAGGAAGGAAGGAAGGAAGGAAGGAAGGAAGGAAGGGGGGAAGGGGGGAAGGGAGGGAGGGAGGGTTATAAATGAGAGGCACACATACATGCATGTGTACATAGGAGTTTGTTTAGAGTTCAAATGGGTACTGCTATAGAATTGAATTCACCTCTGTCAGAGTAAACCCAGACATAACCTCTGGAGAAACACTTGACCAAATTAAAAACTCAAAGTGAAGCCATTTGTTGCTTATGGTTTTTGGTTTTACCAAGTATTTTTTTGAGATGATTTTCAAACGAACTGACATAAAACTTATAATGTGAACTTCCTACTAACTATATTATTTAGCAATTTCCTTGTTATTTATATAGACATAAAAATGTTTATACAAGGCTTTTGGTGGTTTAGTGTAATTAAATATGCACTAAATACAATGAGATTAAACTTAAGTAGCAGTAAAAAATAAATAAAGCTTTACAGAAACTGAACCAAGGCAGTCAATATATATTTGTCATAGCTAATGCTACACTGCTTCAGTTCTGTACACCTATCTTCTATTTTTTCATATTTTAAGTTTTTTATAAGGGAATATTTTGTATGTACTTGTTTTGTATAAAGACTAAGTAGATAAACAACATAAATTAACATATCAAAAGGTGTACCTGCATTTCACACGCAAAATTTAGTTGCACATAGAAATGAGTTCTTGAGCACTCACATTCACCTTTTGTATACAAAATACCCAGTATTCCAGAAGCAGGTGTGGAATTCTCTATTTGGAGCTAAAATATGCAGCTAATGTCTAGAGCTGAAGTTTAGAGCTAAGGGAACCAATATTAAACTTCTTATTTCAGTGGAACTGAGGCTTGAAGGCTACTGAAAGCAGAATTTAGACTGAGGTTGCTAAAGGCCCATAGAAATTTCTATAATGGGATGTTCAGTGCCCTAGGAATTAATTAGGTACATGAACAGACCCACATCAGAAAGAAAGCCAACAGCCTTCTTTCAGAGGTGAGATGCTGAAAGTCACAACGGGGAGTTGAGAGTCCTCAGCAACAGCGGAAATGAAATCCTGGTGTGGCAGACCATGAGCTGACAGACCCACTTGCCTCTGGTTATTCATCATGGTCTTCACTGGAAAGTGTCTTCCCGAGCTTGCCACGTTCTACAGGACAGCACAAACGCGTCACCTCTCTGCAAACGCTTTTTGCTGGCCAGGCAGCAGGAAAAGGGAGACTTTCCTCTCACCTTGCATTGGCTGAGCTGCAAACAGCACTAGGTTAATTAAATGATAGCAGCCTGACAGAAAAGTTTATATACGATCCCCTCATTAATTAGTGGTTATTCCTTCCTGCATTAGAAGAATTTGGTATAATCACGCCATGATCTCATGGCTGCATGACCCACTGCGATGGGCATACCCTTGCACTGAGAAGCTGTGTGGCACAACCACAAGCCAAATTAAAACTGAGACCCTTTTACCTCTCGGAACCTGATGCTGAATGCGAACAGCTCACGTAACTCATGCCAAATTTGCCTTTTTTTATTTCTTCTTTCCTTTTTTTTTCTTTTTTTTTTTTTTTTCCTCCCTTGGGCCTCATGAACATGGATTTACTTTATTTTATTTCAGTTTGTTTATTTGCAGGAAAAAACTGCCGCAGTAATACAAGGGAGTGTTTGGATATGGTGCTGATAAGCTTTGTGTGCATACAGAGAGGGCTTGTCACAGTGACATCTGCAGGCAGCAGGGCAGGGGCCACCAGGAAATATCAGTCCATGGAAACTGGTGTTTGCCATCCTCCAACTGTCTCAGCTGAACAAAGGCTGAGTTGCAGACAGAGGTATAGAAAGCTGCTTCCAAAACACTGTTTGGTGGAACAGATGCTCCACTGCAACAGAACATCTGGATCATTCCTCTCTACTTAGATCCTGTTATGATTCCCAAGACCATTGGGGAGGACGATGGTCTGGTGCCATTTGCTCTACATTTGCAAAAGGCTAGCTGGTTAAGTGTGGGGAAAGGAGAGCTCAGGGAGCTTGGCTTTCATCCCTCCTAGACGAGGAGGTCCCTTGCAGAGCCCTGGGCCCCACATCTATCACATGTGGAGAGCCTCCTCTGATTATTGCCAGGGTTATATGACTTTGGAGAGGCAATGTAATGGGAATAATGGGAGAAAGTAAGGAACCACGAAGTTGCTGGGATGGTGAGGATAGGATCACCAGCCCAGAGGATCTGAGTTTTCATCCTGATAGGTATTCCAGTTTGCAACAATCCACTCTCCCCATCATATACATGTATACCAGGCCAACTGCATCCTGCAGACACGGGGTGGGGTGGGGTGAGGGGGAGGAACCAAATACAACTCTGAATCATACAGTTATTTGTAGTCAGATCATTCAAATTGCTTTGTATGACCAAACAGTTTAAAACCATAGAACCATTGAATGACTTGGGTTGGAAGGGACCTTAAAGATCACACAGATCCAACTCCCTGACATGGGCAGGGATGCCACCCACTAGATCAGGTTGCCCAGGGTCTTGTCCAACCTGGCCTTGAACACTTCCAGGAATGGGGCATCCACAGCCTCTCTGGGCAATCTGTTCCAGTGCCTCATCACTGCCTGAGTGAAGATTTTCTTCCTAACCTCTAATCTCCCCTTGTTTAGTTTAAAGCCATCAATTTTTAAGGCACAGTAGTGGAGGGAAAAAAAAGAAAAAAAAAAAAAAAAAAGAAAAAAAAAAGAGTTTCTAATCCAAGATCATGAACACTTCTGCTGTGGTTTTGTCTCTCAAGTAGATAAAAAAGAAAAGCATCTGTCAGGTTCAGAAGGAAGTTTAACTGTTCTAGCACATTGTTACTTTGAATTATTGAATGCAATAGGGATCTGGTGGGCGAGCTATGTTAAAACCTCTGCACACAGATCACAGACACAGGTAAACTGGGCTTATCTGTGTCTTTTGGGGTAGATCTGGAATCCCAGGCCATTGTGGATGTGAAGAACAGGTGGTAGCATACAGAAAGAAGACAATACAATTCCATTCCTATTACTTTTCTCATGAAAGTAGTAAATATTAAAAGAAAACAAAAAAAAAAGAAAAAGAAAAAAGAGAGAGAGAAAAAATATTTAAAAAGGTAGTTTGAGAGTGTTTGAGGCCTTCAAATCATGTTCAATAAATATTTCTATGTTACTGCAAGATCTAAAGCTGATGTTTCCCCTGTGGCTTTGGGAGATAGGAAGAAAAAAATAATTAGTCTTACAACTGAAGGTAACATGCAGACTGAGCAGCAGCAAGACCCACCCAGTAGGAAGGGAAAACACCAAAACTTTGAGGAGACTTTTTTAAGGCTCCCACCCTTTTTTGCAACAAATTGTGGAAGTTCCTATTCAAGCACACATGACTTTCACAATAAATCTGTTCCCTAATATTTGTCAAGATGAAGTTACAGAGTTAAAAAAAAAAAAAAGCCAGAACACAAAGAGCAACAAATACAGCAATTCAGAGCAACAGGTAAAGAGAACCAATATCTATTAGGATGAGATCTACTCATCATTTACTTGTTCCTTAGCAGAGAGGAGGTTCCAGCTGCAAGTGCTGGAGGAATATCTCACATTCACAGGGTGAAGGGTGCAGGAAAAAACAAGGAGGAGACCCAGACGAGGCACGAGGTGAATAGGGAAGAGAGCACAGAGGGCTGGGGTGCACTCAGAAGTTGCACTGATTGCACAGCGGCAGTGGGAACCAGCGGCTGGTTTGGGTTTGGATGGAGCTGGGAAGAGGCAGGTGGTTTAACTGGGTGGTCTGTGATTGCTACGCTGCTGTAAGGGACATGCTGCCCACAGTAATCTTGAGCCAAGGCAATCAAAGCAAGGAGGGAGCTAAGGTAGAGCTAACACAAATTCTGGCCACATATTATGATACCAAAATCATGCCAGTTTAAGAGCCCCTATCCCATATTCACTGTCCTTCTAACCTATCTTAAAAAAAATGCACAAGCAGCACTATGAGTTGAGGGGCTTAGCTGACAAGATCGACTTTTCTTTGGTTATCATTTGGATGGTTAAATCTCACAGAACTTTGCTGATGTGAAAGTGAGAAAGGAACAACCAGACAAGGGAAACCACAAGGTTGATAGGTAAAGCTATAAAAGATTGGGCCATATTTAATTGTGTGCTCTAATGTAAAATATGGTCCTATGTTTAATGTTAATGGAATACATCATTCATGCATCATTGCCATAGGAACCATTCCATTAACATTAAACATGCTTTGATACCAGTAAATACTACTGGCTGGCAGAGGAAAGTTACAACAAGTGTAATTTTGCTCTTTGTTTTCTCTTACCATGTGTAGGTGTCTGGGTGGCACTGTTTAGTATCAGGTGATTATAATTTTGTTCTTGGTCATCTGAAATTCACAGAGAAAAAAAAAAAAAGATCCCTTTAAGAAACAGCTTAGCAAACCCACTGATCTACAGATGATAATTACAGCTCACAGTATTCACAGGAAGTCTCAGCATGATTAAAGAAAGAAGAAAATGCTTAAGAAAGCAGAAGTTTCTGTTATGTAGTTCGCTTAAAATTCCAGATGCAAGAAGAACATGATAATGGCAAACTGCTCCCCTTCTGCTGAGCCTGCAAATTAGCGTTGTCTGTAAAGGTAAGAAGCATGCCCAGCCAGGAACAAAACAATATCACTGTATCAGCTGCTGGAACCTCACAGTCCCAGCTCCACTCCTCCTCCATCCCACATGAAGCTTTCCAGGACATTACCACCAGCTATACAGGTAACAGACTCTCCCACTGAGACCACAACCTTACACAATAGCAATGTCACGTAGAGTCTAGGGAAGGATCAAGTAAGTAGCTTAGTAATGCAGGAGGAAGAGTTCAACAGCTGCACCTGGGCTGCAGCTCTCTCTCCCCTGAGAGCTGAGACTACCACGAGACCTGGTGGATTCTTATTAAATGCACCATGCTGAAAAGTAGGAGGGAAGCAGTCAAAAGCAGCTTGACTGCTACCTTAGTGATTAGTAACTGTCCAGAAAAAGTTTCCAGAAAAACATTCAATAAGGAATTAAGTGTCTTTGTCCAGTACTTTTTTTGTTTGGTATGGGGATTGTATTAAAGTAGGGGGAAAAGATTTCAAGGATTTTACATCTTATGCCTAATGTCTAATCTGCTATTCTTGAGAACCTCTCATGGATATTTCACTTTGCCGCCAGGAGACCTGTTTCATAATAACTTTCTTACTGCTTTTTAGATCAATTTCTTCTTCCTGTTTACCAGGAACATGGAGAAAATCCCTGTTCTTTCTGCAATAGTTTTTTATGCCAAAGTTGTTATTTTGTGTTCCCTTAACTTTATTCTTCAAGCTAAATGACATAACTTCCTGTATGCTTCCCTATAAAATTTGCTTTGCCTTTGATTGTTTTCATCCTAGTGCCCTGCATGCTTTATGATTAAACTAGATCCTTCTCCAGCCTTTTACCCAGCCTGGGACATGTTTGTGGGAGGAGACCTTACTAGTACAAAGTGGAATGTGTGGATTTTTCCAAGTGCTCTACTGTTGTTCACACAAACTTGTATGGTATTTTCCTTTTCCATAATGATGCAAAATTCCTGGTTCATATCAAGTTTATGATTCATTATGCTTTTCCTGCTTTTCAAAAGAACTGCAACTTGTCCATTTGTTCAACAAATACAAAGTTTTTTAGTTTTCTTGTTTCAGTCCAATGCATAGCATTTTTCTCCATCTAATCAATTTATTTTCAGTCTATTTCTCGAATTTTTAAAGAGTATTTTAAATTCCAATCCCATCCTCTAATAGACTTATGGTCATCCAAGCTTCATATCATCTGTAAATTTAATAAGCAAATTCCCTTTCCACCAGTAACAAAAAGACTGAATGTGGAAACACATCAGTTCATCTTTCTACTGATATTTACTCACTTTTTATGGTTAGTCAGCCCTTATGGCATCTACCCTATCGAGGTTCATTAGCACCATGTTTCTCAAATTAGTCTCACATTACTTTCCCACAAATAACTGAAAACCTAGCTAGAGTCACAGTCCCTCATACAAGCTATTTCTCCCTGGATAAAAAAGCACAGTAATAATAATGATAATTAAAAGAACAGCTTGACATGATTTGTCTGCTACTTTATCTCACTGGAAGTTCATCTTCTTGCACAACATACTGGATGTCTGTGTACAGCCAGGATTAAAACCAGAGGTTATTATTATTATTATTATTATTATTGGATGTCAACAGACTAGGTACCTTAACTTACTTAGCATCTCCATCTAGAAAATAGATACTTATCAAATACACTGCCAGTGAAGCTTAGAAATTATTAGCCTGGCTACCAGTATGTTATGAGCAAACCTTGAAAGGAGGTCAGGTTCCCACAGGCATTTAAAGAGTCCTTCAGTAAGTGGCCGACAGATCTCCTAAGACAGAATTTTCCTTTCGATCTTCCATTGACGGTTACTTTTAGCAAGCAAAAATTCTGCAGTCATTACTTGTGATTTTGTTTCTGTTCCTCCATACTGCCTCCTTTCACTTTAATGTGAAAACAGAATCAGAAGATGAACGGCATAAATTTAACTCTCTGATATTTCTGGAATCCCCCTCAGTCTGGAGGGACTTTCAGAGGTTTGGGATCAGCTAGGATACTTGTCATCCAGTTTCCAGCAAGTATGGCACAGAATTCTGCTCACTAATTTCTACATTATGTTTTAACATTTTCTGGAGTTCAAACAAACGCTTTTGGTAATACAGTTTTAAAAGACTTTACATGATGGTAAGTCTGACAGATACTTAAAAGAAATAACTGCAGTATTTTTAGACTTTGCTACCAAAAAACATTATATACTTTAGTTCTCAATCATCTGTCTTCAACTCCTATTAGATCTTTCATACTTTTTGTCCAGAGTAAGAAAACAATTTATTATTAGAAAACTCCTCCAAAAGTAGATATTTCTAGATCATGAGACTTGTCAATCCGCAACTTGATTATTCTCTTAGATAGTCTAAATATTTTGTGCTTCTGAAAAGCTTTAGAGATAAGGTCTGGGCCAGACTTCAGTTATAGTCAGTTCATGAAACTGTCAGGCACAAATGTGTTCTGGATATTGCCATTTCAGTGGTGTTTAGTCAATACAGCCAGGAGCTGGGCTGCTGAGACTGACAGATACACAACTTTAGAGCAGTCTCCTCTATGCAGAATTTGTAGGGTCTTTGGTTGCAAAGGTAGCCATTCTGTTCAGTGTGCATCAGGGGTGTCTGTGCCCTGATACCAACTGCTTCTCTCTTACAGCTGTTTTTCTGTTCTTGAGTTCATAGAATCACAGAATTGCTGAGACTGGAGACATCTCTGGAGATCATCTGGTCAACCACCTAATCAAAGCAGGGTCAACTAGAGCAGCATTGGCCAGCATTTGGCCAGCAATTTGGCCAATCAGTGGAGATTTTGAATATCTCCACTGATGGGAAGTACTTCCAGTGCTCCACCACCATCATAGTAAGAAAGTTTTTTTCTTAGATTTAATTGTAATTTTCCATATTCCAGTTTGTGACCATTGCCTCTTGTCCTATCAGTGGGCCCCAGTGAAAGCGCTTGTCTGTTTTCTTTATTTGTCCCATCAGGTATCAATACACATTGATTAGATCCTCCCCAAGACTTCTTTTCTCCTGACTGAATAGTCTGAGCTCTCTCAATCTCTTCCTATACAACAGATGCTCCAATTTCTCAAACATTTTTGTGGTCCTACTCTGGAGCCTCTCTAGAATATCTCTCTCCCCTGTGCTGGGGACCCCAACACTGGACCCAGCACTCCAGATGTGTCTCGCCAGTGCTGAGCAGAGGGGCAGGATCACCCACCTCGGATTGCTGTGCTTCTCCTAATGCCACCCGGGATGCTGGTGGCCTTCTTTGCCACAAGAGTGCGTCATGGGATCATGTTCAACTTCGTATTCATTATGTATTTTACCAGTTATTTCATCCATCATTTATTACTTTAAATTATTTAATTGAATTATTAAATCTATTTTTGAAAGGTGCAAACTAGGTACTGAGTAATGAGCCTATTGTATTTTATGATGACCTGTCCTTGACATTTTCACCTGGTAACTTTACTGAGCATGAAAATTTCTACACAACCATTTCTCTCCTTAAAAAGTGAGATACATTCCCAGGAGGTCTCCATACTTCCATGTGCTTTGTATAGCAGCCTGTGGTACCTATGCTAGTTCTTCTGGATTCCAGCCAGGCATAGGGCTGCAGTTATGCAGTGTAGTTAAGGACAGCAAGGACTTCCAGCATGGCTGTGGCAAAGCTACTTTTCAAATCAAATTGCTAAAAACATCCAAAGATACAAACTGTTTGTCCTATTCTCTACTAATGCTGCTCACGCTGGAGGAGTTGACAGATAAAAGGCTACACAGAGATGATGGAGACATGCACTTGAAATGTGAGCATTTAAAACAGTAACTGACAAAACTTTAGCACATTAACTATTCCAGAAGGGAAACAACAGTTTTCTCTCTCCTCGAGACACAGAGTAGTCCAAAGCAGTGACTTCCACTCGCAACCTCACTCCTGGGGCAAGATATGTCTTCACTGAGGACAGTATGACTATATCAGCATGAGTAGGAGCCATGGTCTTGTGACTCAGCTTTCCATTTCACCCTAATTTCCTCCCCTCCCCTCCCCTCCCCTCCCCTCCCCTCCCCTCCCCTCCCCTCCCCTCCCCTCCCCTCCCATATTTCCTCTGAAAAATCTCACATGCTCTTAGGTTACTGTTTAAGAAATGGCATTCAAAATAGTCTTATCCTGAATTATTGGCATTTTCATATGGCTGAGCTAATCAGGCATCTGAATGCAGTACTTGCCTTCATTTACAGTTTCTGTAGCCTATTGTAAACACTTTCTAAGCAATAAAATGCTTTAAAATGATGGCCGAGCCTTCCTACACCTCTTCAGGTTTAACAAGATAATGCTGTTAATTGTGAAATGCCAGTTAGGCAGAAGCATATCTATTGTATAGACAAGGATCTGAGTTCAAAGCTATTTACTAGGAAACTCCATTAGGGAAATAAAGGATTCATAGTGCTCTGAATTGCCAGACCACAATGCAAAATTTCTGAGCACAGCTGGAGGAGTGATCAGATACAATAACCAGCAGAAAGAAAGAGGCATTTTACAGTGGGAAAGAAAACCTGTGGTCCCAGAGCCTTGGGAATCCAGGAGAAGCCACATGGATAGACAGGGCTGTAAGGGTTTCAAGTTTCTTTGCAAAGAAAATGGGCTCATACAGTTAGGACAGAGAAAAATGCTGCATCCCACAAGACTGTGTCTGTGGTATACATGTGAATCTTATAACCACTGCTCTGGGAACTAGAAGCCGTGTGGGGATGGGGCTGTGGTGGGGGCGTTAATGACAGGAGAAGGGAAGATGGAGCAGGAGGGATGGGATGCTGGGCCTGCATGAGGGATGGTGCAGGAGAAGTGTGACACAGGTCAAGAGAAGGCTGTGTCCCTCTGAGGTGAGGAAAAGACCAAGTCTTTAGGAGGGAGAAAGAGAAGTCTGCAGGTGCCAGGGGATGAGGGCCTGTCTAGGTGGCCTGGCTGCCTTGCTCAGGTGGCCCTTCTGCTGCAGGTACCAGCCTGTCCGAGCCCTCCAGAAGGCTTAATGCTACCAGGTAGGACCCAGTCGTAAGCACCTGCATTAACTTAGACAACCATGGGACCAGCCACAAAGCAGCCTGCCCTGACATTTCCTGCCTGGTCATGTCCCTGCAGGAGGCCCTATGCAGCCACCCCAGAGAAGTGGCCCCACCATCAACACAATGTGCACGGCATGTCCGGTTCCCAGCTGTGCTGCCCACCTCACACCCCTGCCACCACCAGTGCCAGCACTGCTGGGGACAGGCCCCAGCAAACAAATTCTGCCAGTGGCAGTGACATCTTGGACGCTGAAAAGGGGAGAGCTTCTTCTGAGGCAGGCTGTCATTCAGTGCTAAGGGCATCAGATAATCTTGTGCACTGTCACAAAGCTGTCATTGTCTCTTATCCTCCTCCCTTCCTCCTGTTTCTCCAGGTCTCCCTGTGGAGGTGACACTGAGGTGGGCTGGCAGCTCCCCGTGGCCAGGCCAGGTGTCTCCTGCAGGAACAGGGTTTCTGCTGGGCTTGGAGTCAGGCCTCAGAGAGGTGTGGGTATGGGCACATGAGAGGGATTCAGGAGCTCCCCAGACTTTCCCAAGATCCTTTCCTCAGTGTCCCCAGCCAGCATCTCCAGATGGAGAGGAGAGATCTCTCAATTAATAATCTCCCAGATTTTGCTGAGAGTGCATTGCATTTTTTAAAAGACTTAGTCTGGTGTCAGCTGTGGCATCCAATGATTGATTTGAAGAAATGTAAATGTCTTCTTTACTGTGGATGATAAAACATGAAGCTGTAATTTTCCCACTGAATATGCAGAATGCTTTATGGTCACCAAAACAACAAAAGAAGTAGCTGAGTGACTTTGGTGATGGGACAATATGAACTCCCTCAGATATCTATGGGCAATGGGCACTGTAAGTGCCCAGAGCAGATCAGGATCAGACCCCTGGGGACCTAAGAGCATCTCTAATGGCCATGTGAAATCAGCACACCCTGGGTCAGCTCCAGGGGTGGGATAGACTGAATAGCCCCTCACACCCTTCTTCTCAGAGGTAGGTCTTTGTCTGTGGAGGTATCGATCTCAGCATTGAGAGGATCTCTTTTCCTGTGGTCAGGGTTGACAGCTCTAATTTGCAGCATAAACTGCAAAGTCAATTGTCTGCCTCAAGGTGTAAAATTCCGAGTACCTGGTGAAGAAAACTTTAAATATACCCCAAAGAATTCCCATTGTACTTCTTATCCAGGAGATGCTCTTAAGAAACAATTCTTTTTGTGTAAGGACCTTTGTGTAAGTAACCTTTCCTTTGCTACTTTGTTTTACTCTACTCTAGGGTACATTTTTTTCAGTCTCAGGGATTTTATGTGTGTTTATTGTTAATAAAAACTTGATTTATTGTGATCTCCAATGGAAAAAATAGCAAGTGTCAGAATATGGAAAGAAATTGCTGTATTTTCTGGTCTGTCTTCCCTAATAAAGTCCCTTATAAAAACAGCAAAGGAAGGATATTTTTAATATATGCCAGCTATATAACAGATATATGATAGCTCTGAAAGTCATGCAATAATTTGTGTTAGGTTTGCAGTAGTTATTAAAGCAGTGGGAACTGCTCTGAAATCTATATTTGACAGGACCAAAGAAATGGACTCAACAGAAGCTATTCCCTTATGAAATACACTTTCTTGCGTTCTGCCCCTCTGGTCTTTTCAGCAGCCTCAGCGTTTGCCTACCTTCAGCCTTATTCTCCAGCTGAGATATTCAGCAGAGAACATAACAAGCAGTTTATTTTTCTGATGACAAGATAACTGTTTGCCATCTGCATTAATGAAATGAAAATCCCCTTCAAGAGCTAATCTTCCAGAGTACTTAAATGCAGCAAAAGACTACAGACTTTAGGAACTGAAAGAGATGGAGACCCCCAAGGCAATGAAGAAAGCAGACCAAGAAGTGATGATGAGAATGTAAATGCCTGTGGCACAAAGCTACCAGTTTATTATCTGCCTGTCCCCATTGGGCTTTTTTTTTTTTTTCCCCACAATTTGTGGTCAAGGGGGTACCACTTGAACTGATGGCCTTCAACTGCTGCCATGCTGGTCAGGCAAAACTGAGCAGTGTGCCTGGGTGAGGAGAGAAGACAGCGACTCTTCTCTACAGGAAGCCTTCTCCCATCAGTTCAGATCAGACAGGATGGTGGCAGAGGGCATCTCCCAGCACTGGGGACTGTCCCAGGGAGCTGGCGGAGGCTGAGCCCTTGGTCTCCTCCCGAGGGAGACCTGCCCAGCCAGGACTCTGTGGTGCCTTACCAGGGTGACGAGCATACAGATGCTAAGCCTAATACTCATTAAAACCCAGCTGTCTTTCATGTACATTAGCCAATAACTAATTACCTTATACTTTTATACTATGGATATTCAGCCTTGCAGAGTGTTTCTGCACCTGGCTAACAATACCCAAACTGACACCCAAAAAAGGGACTGTAGCAATGGACACAAGAGTCAAAAACAAAAATTAAGCTACTAGTGAACTCAGAACATCAGTTGTTAAAGGGACTGGAGATGCCAGATTAAAAGCTGTCCACAAACCTTTAATTTGATCTTCATTAAGTCAGGTTTTTGTTCCACCATTCCAGCCTATTTTTCAACTGTAATCCTATGACTCATTCATTGAACAGGATGCTCAGGGAATAAGGCAGCTATTCAAGAGTTATTTTAATCCTCATTAAGTAGTGAATGGCCCTGTTCTTTAGTATCCCACGCCATCCAAATACTGCACTGATTATGGAAACTGTTATTTTCCATACAGGCTTCCCTCTAGTTCTCATCTAAGTCTCACAAATGTCTCTATACTCTCATTACAGGTAGGGTGGGCTCTGTTAGCCCCAGATTTAAGCTGAGCAAGAGAGCAATTGTACCTGCATCTGCAAGATTTTATTACTTTGAGGAACCCCCATGGAACAGATAGGTCAAATTTTGCAGATCATACTGGGGATTTTTATTAGGATTTTGCAAGCATAACTAAGACGCTAATTAATCATATCACTTTTGTGGGGAAGGTAAGGCAGGTGCAAACATTTCTGGTTTACATGTGGGGAAAATGAAGAATGCAGATGAAAGCACTTCCTGAGGCCATGCAGCAGCACAGGGAGGATGGAGAAGCTGGAAATGTTCCCCCCAACCCAGCTCCATCCCAGGATGGTTACTCTCCTCCCCCAGCCCCATCATCACAGCAGTGAGAGCACATCCCACTAGTTACAGCTGTGGAAGCTCGATGGAGCTTAGCACCTCTGAACATCTTCTTGCAGGTGTTGGAAACTTCAGCAACGAGAAACCAAAGTGACGTGCAGAGGCTCTGATTAACTGAATGGCTCAGCTTCCTCCAGGCTGCTCCCAGGAGGCAGGCCCACGTTAGCAGAGCCTCCCCAGCATCCTCCGACAGAAGGTCACCTCCTGCCTGTCCCCTCAGCAGCACCTCTGAGGGCACAAGGAGCCCTTGCTGCCAGCCTGGCTCTGTGGTTAGCTCACATAGCAAGGTCAGGCAGCAGGTGAGTGTTTCTCACTCCTTTGGCTACTTCAGACTTGCCAGCAGGATTTGTGTGGTGGCTTGACTGCAGCCTCCCCACTGGTGGCAAGAGAGAAGCCAGCCAAGTGCTTACCCTGCCCAGTTGTCAGGTGGTGCCTGCTTCTCATGTCTTGGTGCTCCTGCTCCACTATATGGTAGAGACTAATGCCCAGAGCTACCCTGTCCAAACAGAACTCAAGGCAGATATTTCTTCTGGGAAAAAAAAAAAATCCATCTTGTGCGTAAAGACTGTATGAACTAAGATTTCACTGGAAACTTCAGCTCAGCCATTAGCTACTTTTTGACCTCTTCTTTTTGTAATGGAAGGTGAAGTCTTTTGAAACTGAAGTTACTTTTATGTGGACACATGAAGAGTCTAGTCTAACGAGTGAAGGAAAGAAATGGCAGAACCCAGGTCAACCCAGATGAAGTACGTGCTGTAACAGAGCAAGTTACTGATGGGAAGCTAAGATTCTGCTGTTGAGCTGGTTACAGTTTCTTATCAGCAGGTTTTTTATGTAAGTGTGTATGTATCTCTACAGGGACATAATGTGAGAGTGCATATGCTTTATACATATACCTGTATAAACCACCTATGATGGGTTTTGCCCCATGCTCAGTGCACAGTCCAAACTGGAAGACTCAAACACCTTTAAGTACCAGAACTGTCTTCCCAGAAAGATCTTATTTTGGCTACCGAAGATCACATATTGCAGCTTTAATCTTTTATGTCTGACTTTCTATGCACACTTCTGGAGCCTGTCAGCATTGGCAGGAATAGTTGATTGCATGGGGGGAACTGAGGGCAAAATGTATTAGAAATACATGATTCGAAGGCAGGTGGGTGCAATCATCAAGGGTGGAGGCTGAAGTACCTGGACAACCATGGTTAGAGGTGGTCCTCATGCAGAATAACAAAGCATATGTGGGGGCAGGGGACATCTCACTTCCTTTGAAATGTTCTCCTTTCCTTGGCTTTGCAACAGGTAGGGCTGTGTATGGAAGCCGTAACTTCTTCACAATAACCAGTATTGTTCTTTCATTACTTCAAGGTTACAGGAGATGGAGACTTAAATGAACAGTAATAAGACCACTTGATAAAAATCACACAGCCTGGTGGGTACACCAAAAACAGGTGGAAGATAATCCTTTGTGGAAAATGATCCTTCTCCCACAAACATCTGAGCAAACAATGGTAGTGTGAGAAGGACTGTCTCATACAATGGAGCTTCAAGTTTGCTCACAAAAACATCTGTCTGTTGAAAGCACTCAGAACTCACACTCTCAATCACATTAGAGTTTCTTCCTCCTACACGTGTCTTAAATCTAGTGATGCAACCATCGGTGCCAAACTGCAAAAGAAAACTCTCTGGAAGACCTCTCTATGAGGAAAACACAACTTTTGTTTTTAAGCAACTAGAGTTAAAAAATACACCTACAGAAAAATAAAACTACCAAAAAAAAATATCTCAGTCTTGGCTAAACTGATATTTTAAAAGAACAACACTGTGTTGAAGATAAAGGTTATACAGTTTCAAGTATCTCTCTCCAAGGAAACAGATACCTTTTGAAGCATCTTTGGAGAAAGCTGTTTTCTTGATGAAGAAATGTTTTTCCTCCAGGTACACAACGGAATATAAGATCAAATAGTGCAGCTTTTTCCAATGCTAACTAGACTCACCAGCAGGAGACTCTGGAAAAGAAACCTGTCGTGCACAGGAATTTTTCAGCAGCCATGCCTCTGTATTTAGAAAGCAATAGTGACAATAAACCCCCCAAAATGGGTATGTTTGAACTCAGGATTAATCTAGAGTTTAAAATCTCTCTGTAGCATTTCAGAATTTATTTGCTCTGATTTTCTTTGATTTTATTAATTTATTTGTTTATTTATTGCATATTTAAGGCTGCCATTTCTTGCATGTTCCAGCATAAATCAGGAAAAAGAAATGGGGAAATTAAGATAAGAAATCCAGATGAAGAGAAAGAGAATAGGGACCTTCTTTCTGGGACAGAAAGCTCTGCATGGCTGGAGGGAAACTGCACTGTACAAATTTAGTTGGTGTTGACAGTCAGTGCCTGGGATCTCTTCTGCATTTGAGAACTTCTCACCGACTCTCCAAACACAAAGTAATTAGATAAATATGGACTGGGTTTCTCAAAAATCAAACAGCTGAACAGGCTGCATGACTAACATTAGATAGCAATGCACAAACAGCATCTGGGGGGAGCAGTCCTGGATGCTAACCTTTGGAAACACATCTAAAATACGCAGATCACAGTGAAAACATATGGTCAGATAGGAAAAAATTATAAATAAAAAAAAAAAAAATTTAAAAAAAAAAGAAAAAGAAAAGAAAAAGAAAAAAAGTGTCCTTTAAAGGGCATTTCTGAAGATGAAGTTGATTTTGGAGGATATAAATAGTATGGGTCTCTACAGCAGAATTAGTTAAATGCAATCTTATGTGGAACACAGCCAACTATTGCACATTCAGAGTGGAGAAAGAATTATGCTAATACCTTCGGAAGAAATACATGGTTGTTTTTAACCCTATGGTATTGGCAGGAAAGGGAACACAAAGTCCTCCCCATGTTTTCCCTCTTTCATGAGGTATCAAGGGAACCAAAAAGTGAGGATGAAATCACTACAGGAAGGGCTCTCCAGTGGGGTTGGACTGCACTCTCACTGTGAGAGCAGAAAGCAAATACCCTATTCAGTACTGCGCTTTAGGGAACAGACCAGGGAAGCCTGACCCTCCCATCCTGCTCTCCCTTTACACAGAACATACAGACTACTTAGCAGAAAGCCAAAGCCAGAGGCCTCCTTGCTTGTTACACTCCAGGCATAAGTCACTAGTAACAGCTTCTTGACAGACAAAAAAAAAAAAATAATTTGGATTCCCATGCAACCAAATGGGGTTTCCTGAAAACAGGTATGCAGTCAGTGATGCAGTCCATGCTCCCCTGCAACAGTATCCAGTGGCCCTGTATCTTATGTCATGGGCTAGAAAAACAGAAACCCCATGAGATGCTCTAACACAGCCTTGTGCTCTAACTCCCTGGGTCAGGTAGAAAAGCAAACACCAGTTTGGGGTTTAGTTCTCAGGAAAAGGGATTTAAAGAGCAGTGGAGCCAGGAGGCTGCTGGAGTTCAATGGCATCCATTGCATCATGGGGCAGAGAAGAGAGCCAGCATGGTGGCTGGTGAATTTGCAGTGTGCCTAACCTCACATGCAAAAATACTCAGAAAATTAGGGGAAAAGGAACTTCTAGCTCCAGAAGCAAAACGGTACCCCACATAGGACTGTCTCCTGACTAGCCAGGCACATAAAGGATAGTAACTAATTCAATTCCTTTATATGGAGTGAAATTGCAGATTGAAATTTTATCCCTAAGTGAATTTGACACTCAAACTGGGAGAAAACTCAAGGGAGGAAAACCCCTCTTTATGGATCCCTGAGCTTGGTTTAGAGGCAGGGAACTCTTCTTGTAAAATCACTCATTATGTCCAGCCACCCAGATGGAAAATCAAAACAGACTGAAACTCCTTGAGAATAAATGCTCTTCCTCCAAGCCCAGATGTGAAGTCAGTTCATTTTCAGCACCTAATTAATTTCCTGGTCTCAGTTTCTATTTCCCCCTCAATAGCTTGGGGCAGGTACTTTTCCTGTAACCTTAGAGGAAGATGCCCACAGACCACAGCAAGGAGGGTGGGCTGTCAGCTTGCACCAGAATGTGGGCATGGTCCTTCCAGCCTCCACTCTGGCCTGGGAGTGGGAAATGTACCTTCTTATAATCAAGATGATGCTATAGGAAATCAGATTCTTAACTCATCAACTGATTTTAAATCACACTGAAGACACAGAAATTCACTTGCTGTCAGTCTGCCGGTGAGACACAGTCAGCCTGAAGGTGCCTGGACAATGAAGCAGGGACTTTCTCATTATATTGCACAGTTCTCTGCTAGGGGCCAGGAACAAGAACATTTGTGTCATGATTGTTTGAAGTTTATTTCTTCCTTTTGCTGATTTCTGGCATTTTCTGCTCCCGGAAGCTGGACTTGTTTGCATGCTTGTTAACTGCTGAGCATTGCTTTGGGCCAGCACTGTACAGACAATTAAGACCCTGAAACAATCTAACACTGATCATATTCTTAACTTCAAGCATGTAAGTTAAGTCACTAGACCTAATGAAACACTTAAAATGAACCATAGGCATAAATGCTTTATTATGGCAAAAAGAAAGTGGCACTATGTTAAAGAACTAAAAGCTCTATTTAAATCCATCCCTAATCCTAACAGCAATTAAGCAGATGGTTAACTTTAAGCATCTGCTTAAGTCTAACTGGAGTCACATTAAATGGTGTCTTTCAAAATAGAACTCCTGTAGAAATATCTGTATATGCCAGCATCAAAATCTAGCTTTTTGCTATTAATCATCTGTTCTCTTCTTGCAGTGTTTCCTTTCCATCAGATTGGATGTGGGAGAGGGTGACATGCACTGTTTGAAATAGCTGAGGACAGCTGTATTAACTCTGACCGCCAGCAGTACGACATTCCTCCTATGAAGCACAGATCTTTGGATATTTTATGCATGCTTGTTATTTTAATTTTTTAAAAATAAATATTTAATTAAAAAGCCCTTTTCCATATGCTCTAATTAGAAATTTTCTGCTTGGCTTACTCAAAAACAGCTGAAATGATGAACTACTATTTTTTCAATGATTATTATTATTTTTGGTATATTTGTAAGTCTCAGAGAGACTTAGATGTTGGGAAAATTGGATGATTAATGTTAAAGGGAAAAAAAGTCATTTAAAATGAGAAGATCTGGATGTGCTTCATAGAACTCGCTTTCCTTTTTGGGGAAGTAGAAGCACAGAAGCAGGGGCTGAGTGCGAGCTCTGTGTACAGCTGCTATCAGCCTAACACAGAACTTAGAGTCCATCCAGTGAAGGAAACCTGCCTGGATTTCAGTGTACCAAATTGCTTGGCACACTGAAATATTTCTAAATAATGAATCTGTTTATACTGCCAGTAAGTTACAGAATTCACTGTATCATAGTTTTGCTCAAATAAGTATTATGTTTGGAAACCCTATTTTAACTACTGAAGTAATAGTTTTAAAACTAGCACTGATGTTATGATGAAATTGTTAGTTTGTCTTTACACTACATTTTTTTTTTTGGTGGCATCCTGGTATCTCTCCATAGAAGATGAGCATCATGTAAAACAAATGCTTTTTTTTTTTTTTTTTTGTCAGTATATCCCAATTTTAGCAGAAGCGTAGTTTTTTTTTTATGATAAGTATTTAAAGCCTCAGGTCCTTTGATTAGATAGAAATTTCATCTGTCTTTTCATTAAAAGGAGATCATCTCCTCCTTGTTTGTTAAAGGAGAGGAAGCAATAGCACATTACTCCTTGGAGGCCCTGAAGGCAAACAAAAGAACTCAACTTTTATTTATTTTGAACCTGGGGTTTTTAATCCAACCTCAGATTTGTTTTCAGATCTCATTTGCAGTTTCTTTAACATGTGTGGATGTAATACTGAAAATCCCCTGATAACTTATGCAATATTTACTACATTTTTGCATTGAAACCTAGCAATATGGCAGAGTATAATATTTATAGCAGTATGAACTACTCTCCTGTAGGTAAAGCAATTTCTATCTATTTACTCATTCTCTGCCTTCCATGGGAATACTTATGTTATCAAATTTGATGCTCAGCTATGCTTACTGGAACATAGCTTTTTTGTTGTTTTATTTTATATCTATACCAAGTTCACCAAGGCCAAGCAAAGCAGTGCTGTGGTCATATTAATTGGATGTAAGTGCATGATACTACTGAAGGAGGTGATCTTGCTCCTTCCTCAGCACTTAGCCACACACTTCCATCTCTCTAGTGCCTGTGCTAGTGTATACATGTATATGATCTAGTATAATCTTGCAGGAAATCGATCAATTTCCTGATCCCATTTTCTGCACAAAAGTACAAAAGTTGGAGGTAAGACTGAGCAGCTGAAGATGGGAAAGAGGATGCTGCTGTGCATCTCAGAGGCAAATGTTATTTTTGTCAGATTGAAGGGATCAAGGCAAAGGGACTGGTTTGCTTAGGTAATTCTGGACCAAATGTGAAGCTACTAGAGGAACAAAACTTCAATAAGAATGTGGTCCATGTCTTCAGAGTAAAGATTACAAATTTCAATAAGAAAAAATATATTTGTCCAAGCTAGATAGTTTTTCTGAGCCTCACATCTCCATTTTCTGGAGAACTACAAATTCCTCTAGTTCAAATACTGCTCAAGGACCACCCTGTAACTATGGAAAATCTGGCCTCAGCTGACCAAGGCATTTCAGATGACATAACACAGCCTGACTGAAGCCTTCTGAAGCTGGCAAGCAGTTGTGTCTGCAGCCTTTGGGTAAAATAATGCTGAGACATGGGGTGCCAAGCAATTAATTACACTGTTTATTGTGTGGGTTGTCCTTGGAGAGCATGGATAGTAAAGAAGACAGAGAAAATGGGGAGAGAGATGAAATACAAAAGTAGTCAAGCAAGCTGTGTTGGGATGGTAGGACTGGGGAAATTCTGCTTCGTGGCTGCAAAACCACACAGACTACATTGCCTCCATCACGGGTAAGCCTCTCCATAGCATTCACTTAAAAATTCAGCATGCAATGATTTAAGGGTGGAATTTAAGTGAAAGCACACTTGCCCAGAGTAATGCTGAGCAGACAGCTGGAGTGAAATTTATGTCCAAATGTGTCTGTCTCCCCTGTGCAGGCCTGGGCTCCTTTCACAGTCTGCAGAGACGGGACATGCTTCTCTTTGTCTGAGATCCAAAGCAGATCACTAACTCAAGCTGTAGACATGCAGACATCTCTCCTTCTCCCTGTTGACTCTGAAAGTCCACCAGCACTTTGGGGAAATCCCTTAACTAGTTTTCAGATTGAGAAGCTGGGAAAAGGAAGAGGAGTAGCAAATACTCCTCTGAATAGCAAAGTGCTCTACTGAATAGCAAAGTGCTTCCTGCAGGATACAATTATAACGTGCAGGACATTTTCCCAATGCAGAAAATATTTTTTTTCTGTTTTACTCTCTGTCTGCTTTGCCCTTAGATGCTGTGGTGTGTTGTTGTCCAGATGGTGCTGACATACAGCAGAGTGCGAAGTCCAGGTGCAAAGCACATCCCTTGGGGAAGGTGGGTCCCTCTGAACCAAGATATGAGCTGCAAAACCTACTGAGGAGGGACTTCTAGACCAGAGACCTAGCTTCTGGGCAGCAAAGGAGGAGAAACCTGAGCAGGAAGGGATTTTATCTGAAGTCTCTATATAGAATTTTGAACAACCATTTTCAACCAGGAAACATAGAGCCAAACACTTTGTTGGTACCACAGATCTTTGTTGACATTACATATCTTGAAAAACATGGGTGTGTGAAACAATTCTTAAAGGGAAAAGTGGGGTGCTCAGTGTAGGCAGTATGAAGAGGGGGTGCCCTATGGGGACGTTACTTTGGCACTGATCATGCAGTATGCCATTTAACACGTGTATGTGTTCCAGTACAGTCTGGATGACATTATCCTCTCTTTTGCACAGTTGTCCTGGTTATGGGCAACACCTTCACTATTAGGTGGATGTCACTGAGATACTGACACACAACTGGTATCAGAACCATGGGTCCACCAGACCTACTGTCAAGTTCCTCTGAGACTCTTCTCCCATCCCCTGGCCGACACGATCCTCTTCTATCTCAGAGCTCAGAAATCTAGCTTCTTTCCTTCTGCAAAACATTTGAAAGTCAGTGTGCTGGTTGGTCAGCGTCACTTAACCTGGCATCTTCAGGAGACACTTGACTTCCTCACACCTGGTATTTCATGACACCAATTTAATGCTGTCAAAAACATTTTGTTCATGAGGCTAGCAGTGTGTCAAGTACCTGCCAAATAAGCCCTCTTAAATGAACTGGTTAACAGCTAAGTTGGAAGCAACTTTCCTCCTGACAGGTTCTTTTCTGAGGCTCTTTTTGGGAGCATTTCACTTTGGAAGAAGAGATACATTTCTCCAAAATCAGGCTTGGGAAATTCTACCAAATGCAAACTCAGCCTCATTTCATGTGACCATTTTGCTATTTCATGCATGTGCTCTCCTTTCCTCAAATGGCCTTTTTTGTTTAGTGTTGTATGTATTCATGCTGGTATCTTTTACCCAGACCACCTCCAACTTCAGCTCTAAATGTAGGAAAAACAAATCCACTGGAGAAATACAACTGCTTGGAGAAATGCTGGAGATCCTTCAGCACACAAAGGATGAGAGCCTATCCTATGCTGACAACGTCTACCATTTATATTGTGAAAGTCATTGACACGTTGAGAGAAAGAAAAACGTGGATTCTCCCTGCCTAGAGAGAGCTGGTGGCACTGCCAGCTCCTTCCCCCCTGCCTCCCTGCTGCTGGGCCAGGGTATGGAGAAACTGGAATGGGGCACAGATTGGCCAAAAATTTTCCTTCCAGAGCTGGGTGAGGCCCACAGTTTGTTGACCATGGCTCTGTGCCAGCATTGCACAAAGGGGGTGGAAGGCAGGGCTGTGGCTGCACTTGTTGCGCTAGGCGTTGTGAGCCCCTGGGCTGTAAATCCAGGCTGCGTGGAGCTCTGCAGGCTGAGATCAGCCCCTCCTCTAGAATGGGTGCCTTGGTGCACTTGGCTGTCACAAACACAACATCTTGGCTGAGATTGTGTCCCATGGCCAGGTCTCAATGTGGCTGACAACAGCTTTGCACACAGTTCGGACCAGATCCTCCTGCTGCATGCTGCACTCCACCATGTGCCCCCGCTCAGCTGCTGGCTTAGGGTACGTGTCTGGGGAAAGGACTTGGCAATGCCATGCACTGGGTGTGCCATGGGGAAAAAAGGCCTTTCGAGGATTGTACAGAAGTAAGTACTTGATAAGAATTGCAAAATCGGCAGGCTGTCCCAGAGCTGAGCCAACATGTAGTACAAGGGGTGTAGCTGGGCTTTCGGAGCCGCTCCCCACCTGCTCAGGAGTTTTCCTGGCTGATTTTGGAGCAGGCTTTCAGCCCAGCTGCTGAAAGCAGCTTCAGTACAAACCCATGGCTGCCTTCCTGGGACATTCACATGACACTATTGTGGCTACTTGTCACCCATAAAACTCATTGTGCTTTGCAAAGCAAACCACAAGTCACTCCCCTGATTCTGGGGGTCAGTGGCAGGCCCCAGAGCTAAGTGCATTGAATGCCTTGCAGCTGTTCCTCAGCTGCACTCCAGGCAGAGCAGCCCCACAGCCCACAGCTGCAGCCCCAGAAGCCAGGAGGGGACTGTGGCAGCCTGCATAAAAGCAAACAGGGGGCTCTGAGGACAGGCCAACTGTATGAAGTTCAACAAGGCCAAGTGCCGGGTCCTGCACCTGGAGTGCAACAACCCCAAGCAGAGCTACAGGCTGGGAGAGGAGTGGTTGGAAAGCTGCCTGGCAGAGAAGGACCTGGGAGTATTGGTTGATAGTCGGCTGAATATGAGCCAGCAGTGTGCTCAGGTGGCCAAGAAGGTCAACGGCATCCTGGTTTGTATACGAAACAGTGTGACCAGCAGGGCTAAGGAAGAAATGGTCCCCCTTTACTCGGCTCTGGTGAGGCCGCACCTCGAGTACTGTGTTCAGTTTTGGGCTCCTCACTACAAGAAGGACATCGAGGTGCTTGAGCGGGTCCAAAGAAGGGCGACGAAGCTGGTGAGGGGCCTGGAGAACAAGTCCTACGAGGAGCGGCTGAGGGAGCTGGGCTTGTTCAGCCTGGAGAAGAGGAGGCTCAGGGGCGACCTTATCACGCTCTACAGGTACCTTAAAGGAGGCTGTAGTGAGGTGGGGGTTGGCCTGTTCTCCCACGTGCCTGGTGACAGGACGAGGGGGAATGGGCTAAAGTTGCTCCAGGGCAGGTTTATGTTGGATATTAGGAAGAACTTCTTTACCGAAACGGTTGTTAGGCATTGGAATGGGCTGCCCAGGGAAGTGGTTCAGTCATCATCCTTGGAGGTCTTTAAAAGATGTAGAGCTTAGTGATATGGTTTAGTGGAGGACTGGTTAGTGTTAGGTCAGAGGTTGGACTAGGTGATCTTGGAGGTCTCTTCCAACCTAGATGATTCTGTGATTCCGTGAACCCTCTCCTCACCCCCTTCACCCCCCTGAAGCCCCTGGGACAGGCAGCCCTGCACCAGGCTCTGCTTTCATCTGCATTTGGAGGAGAAACCTCTGCACCCTAGTACACAGGAGCACAACTCAGAAGAGCTCATGTAGGTGCTTTGCTTCTTCCATCAGGGAGAGTTCATTGATGGTCTGATCTCAGCACTCCTCCTGCCAGATCTCTCATGGACCCCCTGCCCTGCCCTGCTGGGGTGCAGGCCCACCCCAGGACCCGCGTGTCCCCAGACCGCCAGCACTGCTGCCTGTCTTGCACAGGTTGGAAGAAAAGGATTTTCCGAGAGTACCTGGAATCACAGACAACCCTCCGCATTCACAGATTTTGCATCTTCTAGTTCCTCTTTGCTTAAAATGTCACCAGTGTTTGTTGTTTTATTTTTCCTTTGTTGTTGTTATTTTTTTTTTTCATTTCATATTTTGATCAGGCTTATTTGCTCTGAGAGACACCAGCAGTGACTCACTGTGGTTTGGGAATCTCTCTCACCCGTCCCCATCTGAACACACATAGCTAGTAAGGTTCACTATTTCCATTCCACCTGGCTCTTTCTGCTGCCCTTGGCTTTGCCAGCAGCCTGGCAGCTTTCACAGCTTCCCTTGGGAGAGACCAGCTCCCTGCTGGGTGCTGATGGCAGGTGGGAGGGATACAAGAGAAAACGAGGCAGCATCCCTTTGCAAACTTCCCCTTGGCAGGACAACATGCAATTATCAGAAAGTCAGTTTTCATTTCACGGCAGCCCTCCTCTGTGCCCGAAACCCCTGTGTAGCAGGGATCAGCTTCCACGGAGGAAGCTGTGGTGTCAGTCCCAGACAGATGAGGAATGGGGGAAGAGCACTGCAAAGCATGGTGACTGACCAGACATCCCTCTAATTATTTAATTAGCTATTCTGTAAGTTGTGTTATTAATTGCTATTAATTAATGGAAAAAAGCCCTGATGTTCTTGTTGTGGATATAAAGTACATATTTTTTTTTTTTTTAAGTCAATTAACTCTTGACGTCAAATGTTGTGGATTTTACCTGGGTTTGGGTAAAAAGATCTAAAGGTAAGATTTAAATTTGTCACTTGAATGTCTCTTGTTGTGTAAGGAGCAACGAGAGGAGCTGTTACAAGACCAAATGGATCTAATCTGGTCATGAACACATTTTGGCTGGACAATAGGAGAAGAACCTGAATCAGCCATGGATCCTGGCTCTGAAAGCCACCAGGTAAGAGGAAAAGAGGTAAGAAAGGTGACGATACCTTTACAGTGGGAGAAGGCAGGAAGATAAGAGACAGCTGCCTGCAATGCAGGGTACTGGCCTCAGGCAATCCTTTGAGGCTGGGACAGCTGAGTGCCACAGGGGTGGCATCCCCCAAGCACACAAATCAATCACATGGTGAACACCAGCACCTCTTTGTCTTGCTTGCAGGAGGCAGGAGGAGAACAAACCCTTGTGCTGGACTTGGGATTTTTCCTATTTCTTCTCCCCTGGATATTTTGCATTCTGCGAGGGAAGCAATGAATCGTGATTCATTAGCTCCTGATCAGAATGCAAAGGCTGGGTCTGGCAGTAATAAGAACAGGTGATGAAAACACGGTCCTTTTGCTGAGATGATCCTTCCCCACCCCCCACCCCACCCCCCATGCTGTAGCAGTGTGGTGCTGGGGATACAATGCTGCACTGCTTCCCCGCAGCACAGCACAGCTCGGCATGGCCAGAGGTTCAGACACGTTAGCGTGGCAGGAGCTGATGAACAGTGAATGAACATGGCATCTTACAAAGAATTTTAGCACACTTGAAAAAATGTTGCTCTAAATCTTTAACACCCACCACCAAACAGCTGCTTTAGGGTGGAACGCTGCAGCCGTTCAACAATTCATGACAATGCTAAAAATGGATGAGTAGGATTGTAGTAACCACAAGTACAGTTTGCTCCTGGACACAACTGCAGAGATGTCTACACAGATGGCAACTCCCCAGACTCTTGGGAGACAGCAGCATGATAGGGACTACAAGCGGCACTTGCAAGTCACACTCTATGAATGATGCTCAAGATAAAAGTTTCTAATGCAGAAACACAACCTGACTGCATAAGAAGGTCCAGAAAAAAAATCTCATCTAGTCTTTGTCTCACCTCTCGCTCTCCTCCCCCTGCACGCATCTCTATCCCACTGTGCAAAAGAGCTCCTTCCTCCAGAAGCCATACAGACAGTATAACAGGGACTGCAGGCAACAGGGAGAAGAGCAGAGAAGCTGGCTGCAGGGAGTATGGCAGAAATATTTAGGGCAAAACTATAATTTCCTGGGGAGGTCAGGCTTGCTGGTTTGGGCATGGCTGGTGGGCTAAGCTGTGAGCTGCAGGGTGGAGCAGGGAGGTGATGTGGCTGGGAGGCAATACGAAGGGTGGGCTAACACACCCTGCACACTCACCAGGGGCTGGGGGGCTGGGCCTTATGCTGGGACTCCTTGGTGCAAAGTGGAGGGCAGAATTAACAGCACGAATGATTTTCTTGATAGAGAGGGTTTGGTAGCTGCTTTTGTAATGGGGCTTAGAAGAGGTCAGAATTCTTTGGGGAAAAGGGTCTGTGGATTGGGACTCAGCATGCTGTGGTGGTAGAAGAATGGCTTGTGGGAGGGGTAAGAGAAGGTGCTCATCTTCAGAGAGGCTCCACAGTGCTTAGCTCATCACCGCCAGCTTGGGAAAACGCTGCAGCAATGGCATCTGGCTTTGAGGCTGCTGTAAATGGCACAAGTCCAGCCTGCTGCCTGGTAAGCTACATGCAGCTTGCGAACACAGCATCAAGCCAGATCACGATCTGTTGTTAATGTTACAAGGTTAATAATAATAATAAATAAATTGCACGCTGCAGATCCAGGCAAATAAAAACTGCTGTCCCTGACCACAGGGCTCTGAGATGTCTTTGCAACATGTGAGCTTTGTGCCCTCAGTCATCCATTCCAGCCCTCTGCCACAAGTGCCACCAGCCAGGTCATCACAGGAGATCCTGTGATTAGAAAGCTTTGCTTTTTGTTGCTCCTTGACCTGCACTGCCACGGGTAGCTGCCTAAGCATTCAGTGGCCCAGCTCAAGGCTGCCAGATGAAACTATTCATATTCACAGGAACTCTCCAAGGCCAGGGCACAGAACAAGCATTCTGTGAAATATTTGAGTTTTTCAAAATTTGCTTTTCCTCCCTTCATGGAAGAGGAGTTACCTAGTGCCAGAGGCCCCCCAGCAGAAGCCTGCAGCAATGACACAGGAACAGTGGCTGAAAGTAAGCTCTGCCCCCAGCTCCTAGTCCTGCCTGGGGCTGCTCCCACCTTGCAGCAGGAAATCATCTGGTGGACAATTAAATCTAATGGTCGCTGATGCATTGATTCCTTCATACCTGGGTCTATTCTGGTTTGAAATTAGCCTAGTGTTTGAGGGGTTAACACATCCCCAGCAGCCTCAGCCACAGTCCTTTCTGCAGGAGCACAGGTTAAATATACATATACACTTATATCCATCTACATATTTATTAATATATATATATTTATTTATATATATGAAGGACTCAGCAACCGCTGACTCCAGACACCCAGAAAGGGCTGCTGGTGTGCTGGTGCACAGGAGTTGGGGTCCCTCTGCCAGAGCCAGCAGTGACACTGCAGGATGCTGAGTAAAGAAGCAGAGGCCAAAGCACTTTGGAGTGACTCCCAAAGAGCTTCCAGCTTGTGGCAATGCCCATGGGTATGGGGCAATGCCCAGCACATCAGATGTGGCTTCTTCCTTATGGGTCTTTTTGCCAGGAACCCTTTGGTGCCTCAGCTTCTCTGCATCTCGTATGGTGGTGGGCGGCCCCAGCTGGCCTCTCTGTGCTGCTGTGGCCTGGCTGAGGAGCATGGAGAGAGCTGAACACAACCAGGTATGAAATCCTTGAACGAGCCCCAGGGCTGGAGGGAGAATGACAATGTCTGCAGTGCTGCTGTTAGGGCAGCGAAGAGGAGGGGAGGCGGCCTGCAAGCCCCACCATCAGCACCCTCTGTCAGCAGGGACAGGGTGTAGGAAGCACCTCTTCGTGCCTTAGGGAGCTGCAAACACCTTTCTGGCAACCCCTGCTTCCTCCCCACCTTCCTGCTGGCAGGCTCACTCACCTTTCTGTTATGAGCCCCAGGCAGACCAACACTTTTGCTGCAGCTCTACCGTGGCACTTGGCATGTGAATGAGCACAGGGGCTTTGTTCAACCCTGCCACCCTCAAGGATGGCCTGAGAGGGCAGAGGGGAAGCAACAGTGGGGCAGAGCATGGGATCATGGGATCATGAATTTTCAGGGAGTCTTAAATACTTCCCTGCTTGCTTTTTATTCTGCAGGAACCATTAACAGGGAGCTGTGCTTGCTCAAGAGCTTTGCTGTGCTGGGAAAGTCTTCAGGAGAGGCATCCTGAAGAGTAGAAAGTCCTCTCTTCTCAGGACACGGCCCAAAGCCATGACGACCCATCCCAACAGATGCTGAACATCCACACAACACTATCTGGGCCTGATTCAGGGTCTGGGATGCAGGAGAAAAGTCCCACCACATCCTGAAGGAAGTCATAAAGCAGCAGCCCCACTGAATGTTTGCTTTGAAGCCTCTGAAGGTCTGAACTTGAAGGTTCCTTTGAAGGGAACCTGAGATAATACGCAGTTTGTAACAGAGCTTGCTCTCCCTGCCTTTCTGAACTGGAGCTTGATGTGTTTGGAGGACAGAAGAGCCAGTTGTTGAGACTGCTTGCTGAATCAAGATACAGGCAGCTCTGTCCCAAGAGTGTGGACCTGTCTGGACTTGGTGCATGGCATGAAGACAGTAAGCACCATTTCAGAGCATTCCATTTAGTCACAAGGCAGTCCTGTGTCTCGCTCTTCTGACTTTGTACAGCATATCATGGGGCTCAGAACAACCCTTCTGTATCCAGCTGAGCTCCTAGCAGGCTCAGGGGGTATTTCACTGGTGGTGCTGGTGTTTCCATGCACGAGCATCTTCCTGCATAGAGCACATTGTGCTAGAACTCATATAACCACCGGGGCACAGACCCTGCACTGACAGGCTCTTCTCTGTATCAAAGGCAGCAGCTTGCACAGAGAAGCATCTTTGGGCATGTTTCATCTCTTTTCCCTCATCATCACTAACATGAGCTCCTAGCCACGATCACAGAGCTGTGCCACCACTGCCAGCCCTGCTCAGCAGACTCACGCGAGCGTGCCCTCTCACAGCAGTGACGAGCAGCTCTGGGGAAGCCCCTGTCAGCCCGCCAGGGTTGGAGGAGCAGCTCCCCGACAAGCTCTGTGCTTCCAAATCCCATGACATTTCTCATCTGTCAGCCACAGCCTTGCCCTGCTCCTGTCTACCTCTCTTGCATCAAATCTCTTGCATCAAAAGCTCTTTTCACTTTGCACGCTGCGACCCAGTGAGTTGCATCTCCTGACTGCCAGTGCTGAGGAGGCTCCAGCTCACAAATAACCCCCCTGAGCTGCACTTCCTCTCCTGGGGGGTGGAGGAAGGATGGTTTGTGCGGAGCACAGAGGCATCAATATTTCAAAGCTCCTAATGCAGTCTCTCTATGAAGTCTCTGCTGCTCTCCTGTGCATGCCCCTTGCTAGATAAATCATTAGCAGGGAAACCAGACAGTGCTTTGCAGCACTCAGGCTGATGGCAGAGCCCGGCAACAGCACTTGGTCCCCATCAGTATTATTGCACACTGCTACTAACAAAATCTTCACCTGTGCTGTGGGCTTCCCAGAACTGTGTGGCCAGTGTTAAAAATGAGGTCTCAACTCAATCTGAATTTTGTAATATTTATAAAACAAATATTTCTAAAAGGTATAAAAGGTATAAAAGCTATTAAAGGTATAAAAGACAAGTAAACAGCGCTGGGTGTGCGGGGAGTCTACGCTCCACCAACATGCACACACGAACATCAAACATTCTAAATATACAGAACATTGCTTTACATACTAAACCCAAGTATGCCTATACATATGTACAATCAGGAAAGGTAACAAACAATCCTTTAAGTTCCATAACTTAACAGTCTCCATTTTCCATTCCTTTTCTTGATTACTAACAAGTCTCCATTTTCCATTCCTTTTCACTCCTTTTTCCTGCTTCTTTATTGATGTAACTTCACCGTGTTGCCTTTTTTATCTTGAGGGCAGGCTCCCCTCTTATACCCTTCTCTCCACAGCAGTTCTTTTCAAAACAACTTTCCATTGGTCAAACAACTTTGAATGTAACAACAACAGCAAACACTCAGAAACATCCATGCCTTAACGGGTGGAGAACAAGAGAACCAGCTGGAGAACAAGAAACTGGAGACTGTATGGAGTCTCCTGAATCACCCTTCTTTGTTCCCTCTAAACTCTTATATTCCTGATGGCCAGTTATCTCAATGCTATGTTCAATGGCTCGATGTTATCTCAACCACAGGGCTTTCCAACCCCCATGGCCACATTCCCAAATCTCCCCCTTCTTTATTAATATCAACCATTTTCTTGACACGAATCACCACTCCATATATAACACCAGCATCACCTCTTTGTTTTCCTTATGTATTTGGTACCAGATTTGTTTTACTGGTGCAGCACTGTATCTAGAGCTGGGCAGTCCCATAGACACCCTTCATGGCCTATTCACATCCCTGGATTAGTTTAAACACTCTGTTGTCCATGATATGCCTAGCACGGAGCACTAGGTGCAAGCTGGACCTAACCCATGGATTTGAACAGTCGGGAACCAGACAGCCTTCAGTGAGAGATCTTTGTCTTCAGGGGATAGGTGTACAGTCACACTTGTAATTTTCCTGGATATGCCATCTTCTAAAACCTTAAGAGGGTGCCACCAGCAAACTCCCACGAGTCTGTAGCCCAGTCCTGCTCATTTTGTCTCACAGGCAACATCAAATGGAAACTGATTTCTGGGGTTCTCATCCAGTGTGATAAAACCCAGACAGACATCAGCTCTGTGTGTAAAACTGAGCCAGTGCTCAGCTGTGTGTAGAGCTCTCTCCCTTCCTCCTTGCCCTCATATTTTCTTGGACCTCTTGAATTGCACTTTCAAGCAGAGATCAATTTACTGAACTTCCTTACAGCCTCAATGCTGCCCTGGTGGGCAATGAAAGGATGATCTTGTGAGGGCAATCCCTTCACTCCTACAAACCCAATTAGGATTGCAATCAGCATGAGCCATGAGGGCCTCTTTCCCTGCGGACAACAAGCCTCAGAGACATAATTTCATGCTCTTGCTGTCAGCTGCCTTGCACAATTTATCTTCTCATTACCTCTTTAACAGTAGTGCTAGTCACTGACTGATCAAGGAAAATAACTCTTGTGATGGAGACATTGACTTAGGAAATAAAGCAGTAAGCAACATTTTGTTGCATCAATATATATGTTGTTTCTGTAGCCAGAACCCAGAAGAGTCTGGAAAGGTGTAGTACAATTGGTTCCCAGTGTCCTGTGTGCTGATGGTGTTCAAAGGTAACCCTCCTTGGCTTGTCTAATGTCATCACAAGATGAGTGGCCTATCACAGAAACAAATGCTGGTTGACTGTACAGAAGAGAGAAGAGAGAATGGTTGATGGTAAATCCATATCTGGCAACACATATTGCAGACTCCCACATTGGAGCAGATATTTATTAGATTCTGGTGTTTTTGAACCCCCCTAGATGCCCTGGTGCCCTTTAAACTGTTGGAGGCCCCACTGTGACCCCAAGGAAGAACTGAGAAGAAATGACCCTAAGAGAAGAACATCTGGCAAAATGACTAATGCTAATCACAGAATCACAGAATTGAGGGGGTTGGAAGGGACCTCAAGAGATCATCGGGTCCAACCCCCTTGCCAAAGCAGGTTCCTCAGAGCAGGTTGCCCAGGTAGCCGTCCAGATGGGCCTTGAATATCTCCAGAGAAGGAGACTCCACAACCTCCCTGGGCAGCCTGTCCCAGTGCTCCGTCACCCTCACCGTGAAGAAGTTCTTTCACATGTTGGTGCGGAACTTCCTGTGCTCTATCTTGTGGCCACTGCCCCTTGTCCTGTCCCCACAAACCACTGAAAAGAGGTTGGCCAAATCCCTCTGTCTCCCACACCTCAGGTATTTATACACAATGATGAGATCCCCTCTCAGTCTTCTCCAGGCTGAACAGACCCAGGTCTCTCAGCCTTTCCTCGCAGGGAAGATGCTCCAGGCCCCGGATCATCTTTGTGGCCCTCTGCTGGACTCTTTCCAGGAGATCCCTGTCTTTTTTGTACTGGGGAGCCCAGAACTGGACACGGTACTCCAGGTGAGGCCTGACCAGGGCAGAGTAGAGGGGGAGGATCACCTCCCTCACCTGCTGGCCACTCTCCTTTTAATGCACACCAGGATCCCATTGGCCTTCTTGGCCACCAGGGCACACTGCTGGCTCATGGACAACCTATCGTCCACCAGGACCCCCAGGTTCTTTTCCTCAGAGCTGCTCTCCAGCAGGTCATTCCCCAGCCTGATACATGTGGTTGTTAAATGACTAATGGCTTGGCAAAAGCAGCAAGCATGTGGCTCATGGTTTATGCAGAAGGACAACCCTTTGTGGCAGCTTTCCATGTTCACCTACAGTCATGGCATTCATCTGCAACCACGAAGTGATAAGGCAGCTTCTTTTTCAGCTGAATCTACCACTATCAAAATCCCTCTCACCTTCACAGTTTCTTTTCTATGCAATCCCACAGCTTTCTTGGAACTCAAGGAACCTCTTACAAAACTCGGTTCTAAATAGTGCGGTGGCATTTTATGGTAGGTGCAGCTGCAGCTATGGGTTTTTATGAGGGCTTTCTGGTTGGACACCTTCTGCAGTGGTACACCAATTTCTCCCTCTAACTGAGCATATTGCAGGAGTCCATGGCTATGCGATTTGGCAAGGAACCAGAAATGCTTTGATTCTGGAGGCATTCTGTTTTCAGGAAAAGCCTTGGCATTTTCCCTGGGGAGCAGACACTTTTTATGGTGAATTTCACTTTGCTGTGAATTCAGCTTCCAACAAACAGTAGTTCTAGAAATGTTTTGAACAGCTCAGTGCACACCCAAGCCACTGGAACTGTAGAGGCATATAGAGGCACCTGTTTCTAGCTGTGGGGAATGGTCCAGCACCCCCATGAAGTGTGAACAGCCCGGCAAGGACACAAACTTTCTCAGCACAGCTAACTCAAGCTACATGCAAGCAACAATACAGAGAAAAACAACTTGCATCCGAATTTCAAGCTTCCATCTTAGTAACTGTTGTTTTATTTAGGATATCTAATCCTGAAATTAAAGCTCTTCACCTCATCTGTTTATGTCCTGGAGGACATTGTGAATTAGTGCACTTGTCCAAGAAATCCAGCAGACCTAATATGATAGTTGAGTTATCTCACGATCCGTAGGAAATCTTTACTGCAAGAGGAATGCCTCAAGGCTCCTGCAATCAGCAAGGTCCCTGAGAGGAGGAACGTAAAGAGCAGATCTTCCCAGATGCGTGTAGACAGGAGGCAAATGGTCTGGGTTTCTGAAACTCTACCCAGTGGCATCATGAGATACCTGCTTTGCCAATGACATTTTCTGTCAGCAGCACCAGCACCAAGATGATCAGTTATCTAAAAACAACCATTACTTTTATGGATGAGTGGTCATCTGTGAGATATGCCACTGGTTGCTATGTGCAGTGAAACAGGTATTCGTTAGTACATTTGCATGGTAGTGGAAAGAGCAACCAGCCAACACCAGACATCAGTGTGCTAAGCACTGTTCAGTTAGAACCTTCCAGTCGCAGTAAGTGAGATACATGATGGATAGTGTAGTGCTGAGCATGCAAACAGCCTGGAAACTGTTTGTGAGTGCTGCATCCAGCAGCTGCTTTGCTGGTTCAACATCAAGGCTACAGCAGGGTGAGCATGCAAGGCACTTTTGCCAGCAGAGAGAAGCCCAGCAGTTATAGTTTTGTCTCTGAACAGGCCTTTGTCTCAGTCCCTCCAGCTTCCCTTTATTTTTAGGAGGGAAAAACATACTAAATAAAATATAGACACACCAGCAAAGACGCTGTTGGCACAGGAGTTCCCCTAGCTCCATTTGGTCCCAGCTCTCCAAGCTTGTTTTGCTATATTTGCTTCCACACGCTGGTGTGTTTCACTCCCTGAAGTAAGAAGGGAGCTGTCACAAATCATTACAGCAGGCACATCTCCGTATCTCCCCACATCCCTTGCAGGGCTGTTGGCAGTGCTTGTCACTATGCAGGAGTTTGCTCAGGCAGACCCTTTGGATTACCCTGCCCTGTGCTGCTATACAAGACAGTGGGTGGTGTGGGGAGCCTGTAAGTGTCCCTAGAGTGGAAAAGGCTGGTACAGGGAAAATGCTCCCCCTCCCCAGATGGCTGTAACAACAGCTAAGGGCTGATGTGAACATATTCACTGCCCCCACTGCTTTCACACTCCATATCCAGCAGCCTGCAACAGCAGAAGAGCTTGCCACCTTGTCACGGGCTCTGATTCTGGATGGGTTGCACATGAACTCGCCAAAGGTCTGCTCTGTCCAGCAGTTATCCCAATAGCACACCATGTCTGCCTTCACCCCGCCTGAGAGGGGGGATGCACCCAGCCAGGCGTGCAGGCAATGTCCCCATGCACTGCCCCCTCCACAGCAAGGCCATGGCCTCCAGGCATTCAAGCCTGGCTGAGGAAGCAACCTCTGAAGCAAAGCGAGCATGCACAGCCACCCTTTCCACATTGAACTACGGCTCCCTGAGTTGGAACCATTGCCACTCTACTTACAGATCTTAAAAACAAGGTCTGGATCTTGTGCTGCAGGGTCTGAAATGCCCTCCTAAGCATGGCGACCTAGTTCAGCATGGTGCCAAGGCACTGATGCAGACACGATTTCTGAATCCTTGGCCAGCACCTCCAGCATGATCTTGCCCATTAACTCTGCATAAACAAACAATCACTTATAACGTCAGGGAAAATAATCTCACCCGTAATCACTGATTAGAAATGTTTGCTTATGGCTGGATATTTATAGCCTACAAGAGGTAAATGTCACCCTCATTGCCTGCATTGCATGGGAGATATTGTTTAATTAGCAATCACAGCCTCTGGGCTGCTGCTATTTGGAATGTGAGATGAGTGCTGCTGTGCTTTATTTACCCTTCCTTCTTATCCTGTTCCTGTTCAGGAGTGGGATGCAGCCAGACTCTTATCTGCAGTTGCTCTCAGACTCACAGAGTAAGCAGGACAAGTTTTGAGATGCTTTTCTGCAGGATCTGTGGGATCTGCTTCACCTCTCACCACCACAGTCACCTTGCTTGGTCTCCAGCTGTGATCTACACAGCATTTCCTGGCTACTGTGCTGAAGCCCTCAAGTTCCTCAGCTTCAAGAACAGCTCCAACAATGTTGTCCTTCCTAAGGACAATTTGGCAAAAGGGTGGAAGAGATGAGAACAGTAAGCTGATAGTGATGGAAATAAATTGACCTCAGTTTTGGAGTAAGTTTAAAGGCAGTTAGTTCCTCAAGGAAGTCCAGCTGAGTAAGGCATCTGAGACTACAGTTTTGACCAGCCCACGGAGGAGAATGGGCTGGAGCAACTCTTGCTTAGAGACCACCAGTTGTGAGCTGGGCTCAACAATCCAAGTGTTCCTGGAGAGGGTGCAGGGACTGAGGGAACACAGTTTCTAACCAGTGACAAAAGCAGAGGCACTTGAGGTCCTAGCACATCCAGAGAGTTTGGCAGGAACAAGAGTAAGTATGAGGCCTCAGAATGGCCTGGGTTTGCTAAGAGATCAGACAGACACCTGCACTTTACACTTCAGCCTAGTGTGGGATCAGTAGTAACGGTGACTTGCTTATGGGCCTCTTTTCCAGATTCCCAGCTTTGTTGTCCTTGATGCCTGCTGAGCACACTCAGAGCAGCCTCTAAAAACACAGCCCATGATCACCTCGTCTCCACAAACAGGGTTTGTTCATGCTCTGACAAACCGAACCAGAGCAACAATCTGTCAGCAGGAGATTGTTCACTCTCACTTAGACCATGGCAGTGCTGAGTTTCTTGCAGAAAAGCAAAAAGACAGAAGCCCATAAAAAGATCTATTCCTCACTTTTTTCCAAGGGCATCCAAACGTTGTCTCGTTGTCTTCTCATGATTCTTCTACCAAGACTCTATGCTTGTGACAGAAGTATACTCACAGTATCCCCGTCACTGGGGAAATATACCAAACAGACCCAGCACGACCACAATATGTGGCAATGAGATAAGGAAGTTCATGCCACTGTTAGCCATCAGAAAAAGAGTCATCTGAATTCAGTGCCAAGGAGACCATCTGTGCCTCAGTACTCCTCAGTACTGAGCTGATTTACAGAGGGACACAAGGGTCTTCTTCCAGCAGACAGGTTATTAAGGCAGGAGCACATTTGGCTTGACATTTGTGCAGCACAAAGCAGTTCACCTACCAACACCCTCAACCACCATAGCCTACATCTGGGCTAACCTGGGGCTCCTGTGGTACAATCAGAGGCTCTACTCCTCCACATTTACCTAAAAGAGCCCTTTCTCATGGGCAGCAATCCCAGAGACTGGAGGAGCTCAGAGGTGTTTAAACTTCTGGGACAGAATGAGGGAATGGCCTCAAGTTGCGACAGGGGAGGTTTAGGTTGGAAACTAGGAGACATTTCTTCTCAGAAAGAGCAGTCAGGCATTGGAACGAGTTGCCCAGGGAGATGGTGGAGTCACTGTTCCTGGGGGTGTTCAAGGAAAGGCTGGACCTGGTGCTTAGGGACATGGTTTAGAGGGTGATATTGGTAGTAGGGTGATGGTTGGACTAGATGACCTTGGAGGTCTTTTCCAATACTAATGATTCTGTATTTCTGTGATTCTATGACAGAGATGTAGAGGTGAGGTACCGGTCATCCTGAGACTGTTTCTGTGGGACACCTCATGGCTGCGCAGGCAGGATGCAGAGGCCTTCTATTTAGGTTCTGAGCTTCAAGTGCAGCTTTTTGGTTGAGCGTTATCTATTGAGATAATTTTTTCTTTATCTGACTGATGCTCATTCTTTCCTAAGTAGTTGTTTTCAGTGTAGCTTTAGCCACTACCTCATTGCCTTTATATTCCAAGGCTATCCCAGAAGACTTGGAAGAATGTATTTGAAAATTCTTACACTGGACAGAGCTTTACTAGGCAGTTTTATTGAGCTGCAACTCACCCACCTTCTCAGCTGACACACCCTCTCCTATTACACAACACAGGTTTCCCCACTCCAGGTCAGGCCCTGCAATGGCTCCCCATAAAGAATCTGCCCTCTGACTGACTGCACTCACCCAGACCAAAATTTCTAGGTGTAGTGGGTTTATGTGAAGAAGCTCTATATGTTAAGAAGTGCTATAGACTGACCATAACCCCCGTTCCCTCATTCCTCTGCGCTGCCTGGAAGAGGATGGATGGGGGAGAAGGTGCTTTTGGTTTCTTTCCTTTGTTTCTCACTTCTGTAGCTTGTTAGTAATAGGTAATAAATCTTATTACCTCCCTTTGCTGAGTCTGTTTTGCCCATTACAATAATTACTGCGTGATATCCCTGTTCTTATCTCAACCCTTGAGCCCTTTTCATTGTATTTCCTCTTTGTTCCTCTTTGAGGGGGGGGGGAGTGAGAGAGCAGTTGTGGTGGAGCTCGGCCGCCCACCCAAGTAAAACCACCACACTAGGGATAAGCACTGTTTCCTTAATAGCAGCCACACACACTGCTAAAAGCATGGAGAGCAATGTGGTATGGAAGTCCCAGGCCCTTTGTGACAGGCAGAAACCTTATACATTGATGTCTACCATCAGTGCTTTTAAGAATGGCCTGACATGAATTTATTGCCACCTCTGCAGCCTGGCACATGAGCACTAAAATTGCACTAGGTTTAGACTGTACCACTACTCATTTGGTAGACTGCGGCATGTCTGAGTGGGTAGTTCTGCCTTTTACTGTGGAAAAGGTCAGTTACAACTTTGTAGCTGTAGAACAACATCATCTAAGCTCATGCAGGGGCCTTTGCTGTGGCAAATCTTGAACAGAGATCATTTATTACTCAAGTTAACCACAATGATTGCCTGGTTCCTGCATAAACACTCCATGTCCCAGACCAAGTGCTGGCTGCAGCACTGAACAGTCTTACAGCAAAGAGAGAGCTTTTGTATTGATACTTAGTGCTGCCAGGATGGTAAGAGGAAGAACAGGTATTCTTCAACACTGAGGACTTGCTAGAGAGCCCTGGGCCAAGAAGAATGCTGAGCTGCCCAGGTTAGTGTCTGCATTAGTCTCCAGCATCCTTGGACCTTGAGACCAAAAAAAGAGGGCTACGAAGATGGTGAAAGGCCTGGAAGGGAAGACGTACGAGGAACGGCTGAGGGCACTGGGCCTGTTCAGCCTGGAGAAGAGGAGGCTGAGGTGAGACCTCATCGCAGTCTACAACTTCCTCGTAAGGGGGTGTCGAGAGGCAGGAGACCTTTTCTCCATTAACACCAGCGACAGGACCCGCGGGAACGGGGTTAAGCTGAGGCAGGGGAAGTTTAGGCTTGACATCAGGAGGGGGTTCTTCACAGAGAGAGTGGTTGCACACTGGAACAGGCTCCCCAGGGAAGTGGTCACTGCACCGAGCCTGACTGAATTTAAGAAGAGATTGGACTGTGCGCTTAGTCACATGGTCTGAACTTTTGGGTAGACCTGTGCGGTGTCAAGAGTTGGACTTGATGATCCTTAAGGGTCCCTTCCAACTCAGGATATTCTATGATTCTATGATTCTATATAACCAACAGAAAACCTTCTTAGTGTGGCTGTAAAGTGATTACAGACAGACCAATGAAGCAGCAGACACATCCCTATCTCACAGAGGGGACAGGACACTGGAGGAGCAGAAGCACAGGGACTATGAACAAGGGATCCCATAGGATTACAGAGGGGAAGCTGTGGAGGGAGTGAGGAGTGTTTGTTGTGGTGTGTTTAGCCTCAGGTTAGCTATGGCATTATTTGGTGGGGTTTCAGCTTGAAAGGTGCATTACAAGTGCAGTGATTATAAAGGCAGTATATTAACGAGAGTTACCTTGCATTAGAGGACCAGGGAGAAAACTAAGGTGAGAGATGGCATTTCCCTGGTCAGGCAGGGAGTCTGTCATTGTACCCAGTAGCCAGACTTGTGGAAGGGATATCAGCTTACAAATGGGTCCACTGCAGAACTAAGCATGGATGAATATAACCTTCTTCAGGTTGGCTGAGGGCTTAGCCTGCCAGGTTGCCACTGGGGCAAGGCACACTTATTTTTTTGATAAAGACAATTAATTACAACCCATCAGAACAATACAGATCAAGACATCTGTATCCTGCACTGGTATGTGTCACACACGTTTGACACAGTATGGAGAGCTGCAGATGAATTAGGGTGTTATTTGCAGCTCCACATCCAGAGGTGGTGCAGCAGATGCCCTATGAGGTGGAGCACCAGAGAGGTTACAGGTAAAAGCCACTGGGAGCTTTTGAGCAATATAGGCCTGAGCACTGGAATGTCACTTCTCTCTATTTACAAATGCATTTGGGTGTCTCTGGGTAGACAACAGTTGCCTTGTGTCTCTTAAACATGCTCTATTAACTGTCATCACATTTTATCACTCCTCTGGCAATATCCAGCAACACCTCTATAATTTATTGTCATTAGTTTTATTCACAACCATCACAGAGGTCACAGCATGTGGGGGAGAAAAGCACTTCATCCATTTCACCACTGAACATGCTGGAATAATAGCTTTTCAAGTGGCTGATGTTAAATAGATATGAAAAGATGATGTGTAAGGAGGGATAAGGGAACTGACCTTTTTCCGATGAGAGGCTCTTTCAGCATCACAACACTTGAAAGTTGGGTGAAATGAACCCAGACTTCCAAAACTGTGCTTTCTGACACCTCTGATGCAGATGTGTCCCTCTGAGCTAATCCACTCAGGCTCCCTTTGCAGGCAGGAGGAGGAATGGGAAGCACTGTGTTCAGATGTGTGAGATGAATTGTACCATAGGAATGCCTATTTCTTTCAGGACTCTGAAGAGATCCTGGTGAGATTGACTTGGAGATATCTACAGTGGTCAAATGCTTCCTACATACAGGGCAGCCTGCACTTAGTGGCTGATAAACTCAGAGGAATGGGAACTGGCTTCACCCACTCTCCCTGTTGCTTTGTTGTTCCAGATGACTATTGAACCTGCCAAGGGGCCCTGCAGAACTCATTCCAGGGGCTGCTGGGATTTACTGTAGATATCTTTCCAGACAGGCCTGTGTGTTTTCTGTAGAGAAAACAGAGTACGAAGAGGGAGATATGTGCCCAATTGAGTTTGTGAGATATAGTCAGGATGAGACCGGATTCACACCCAGACTAGACAGTGGAGCAACATGTCCAGGATCCACTGCTGAAGTGATTCTCATGTACACAGGGCAGAATGAAAATCCTAAACATGTCAAATGTGAGAAAAACTTGGATTTCCATCACATGCACAATTCCAGATGGCAACTTTTTTTCCATTCTGAAGTATTTACATACATTGGAATTATATTCCCATTGTCAGGAGCAGAGCAAAAGGCACTGCATAAGCCACAGTATGCTTCGGGAAATGTAATCTGTCCAGTAAATGGATTGTAATGGGAGAAATAATGACACAGGACACCCACTTATACAGGTTTCAAAAGATGTTTAGGATTAAATACTTCTGAAAAAGACTTTTTTTCTCCCTGTCATGGTTTAACCCGTCCGGCAGCTAAACACCACGCAGCCATTCGCTCACCCTCCCCCCTCCCTCTCTGGGACGGGGGAGAGAAATGGAAAGTGAAGCCCGTGAGTTGAGATAAAGACAGTTTAATAAGACAGGAAAATAATAATAACAAAATAATAATAATACAATGATGACAATAGTACTACCACTAATAATATGTACAAACAAGTGATGCACAATGCAATTGCTCACCACCTGCTGACCGATGCTCAGCCTAACCCCCGAGCAGTCCGGCCCCCTCCCCCGGCTAGCCACCCCTATATATTGTTTAGCATGACGTCAGATGGTATGGAATACCCCTTTGGCTAGTTTGGGTCACCTGTCCCGGGTCTGTCCCCTCCCAGCTTTTACTGCACCCCCAGCCTGCTCGTTGGCAGGACAGAGCAAGAAACTGAGATGTCCTTGGCTTAGTATAAGCACTGCTCTGCAACAATTAAAACATTGGGGTGTTATCAGCACTCTTCTCATCCTAAGCCAAAACACAGCATTCCACCAGCTACTAGGAAGAAAATTAACTCTGTTCTAACTGAAACCAGGACACTCCCCCATGGAGGAAAGGGAAAGAAGAATTTGAAAGGAGTAAGAGTAAGCTTAATTTGCCCTGCAGAGGGCAAACACTTACTCTCCTGTTTTTAAGAGATTACAGAAATGAAGCACCTCAGGTAATTGCCAATAACACTGTAACTCCCACCCCAAATCTAACACACCTGTGGAACAGGACAAAATAGGAGTCTGACACAAAGCTTGGCAGTTAGCTAAGTGAATAATCCATTCGTTTCTGATACATCTTCAGCAAAACTATGTTTTACCTTCCTGGAAATCAGCTTGTCTCTCTGTAAGTGAGAGGCAGAAGTTATGAGGGGCTAAAGACTCCTGGTCACCGAGACACTTCTGTTACAGCTACAAGCAGTGTAGGCTTTCATTAGGTTGGAAAGATCCACTACAACAGTGACATTCCCACTTACACTTCCTATGGAAATACTCTTCCAAATTCTCACTGCTTTGGTGGCCAGGAACACCTTACTCTAATCCTAAACATATCTGCAACCATGTATGTTCCTTTTTTTTTTTTTAATGTTTCTTCCCATTTTGATTTCTCTTCTATTCAAGGTTGTATGCCTCTTCCCATTGTCTGAATTGTGGCTGTATCGACAATGCTCCCCCAACATGTGTAATTTGCGCCTGACATATTTGTATTGAGACCTTCAATGAAAATATTAAATAGGATTGTACTTAAAGACAAACCCTTGAGGAGCTCTTGTAACTTCTTTCCTGACTTCTCCCTTTCAACACAACCCCTTGCTGTCTTGTCTATGCAGTTCCTCCCTTCCCTTATAATTCTTCTGTAATCCTTATTTTCTCTAGCATCACTAATCAGTTCCTCATGTGACACCATATCAAATGCCTTCTTAGAGTCCACAAAGATGGTATCTAACATGTTTCCTTTGTCTGAAAACTCCATTACCTTATCAGAGAAAGATATCGGATTAGCCTGCCACAATCTCCTTTGGATAAAGCCATGCTTCGTTCTAGCCCATTTCCCACTTATTTCCATGCCTTTAATTACTTCTTCCTTCCAAATCTGTTTTAAGGCTTGCATTAAGCTGAGTTCATCGTTCAGGCTCCAGATCAGGTTGTTTGCTCAGGTTGTATTGAGGTTGTATTGAGACCTCATGTCCACGGCAGATGGCTTCTGCTTTGTCCCCAGCAAGGATACAACCAGGCGGGGAGCACTCCCTGCTCCCTCCTGGCTGCAGGGCTCAGGGTCAGCAGGGGAGGTGAAACCTCCCTGGCGACAGCTGGTGAGGTATAGCTGAGAGGAGATTCTGGTAGGCTGGGTGGCAGGGGCTGCTCAAAATCTGGAAACAGGCACACAGACAGACCTCAGAGGTGGCACCAAGACACAAGCCCAAGAGGGACTGTGCAACATTTGCCACTTCTTTCAGGCAATTGGACCTCCTAGCTCAGACAGAAAGGACCTGCCTCCTCCAGTTGCTGTTCAGATGAACCCCAGCTTAGCTTGTTTGGAAGATGTTTTTGTCTATTTGGGAAAGCTTCCTTTAAGGAAAATGTCCAGGGAGATTCACCTAAGATCTGGGGATGAGTAGGAGATCCAATAACAAACTCCCATTCTCCAAACATGGCCTGTGTGGAAGATTAACAATCCCTGAGTCTTCTGTGCTGATGTTTGTTTCAGAACCTGTGATGAAATCTCTGGTACCCCTTGGAGGTGTGCCTCAGCTCCTGGAGTATTACCTCTGCTTGGTAATAAATGCTCTCTCTCTATACTTGTGTTCTTTCTGTCTACCCTGCTTCTGATATCCTTGTAAACAACCACATAATATAAAATGGTAACCAGGTCCTCCTTTTCTTTTGGAGACATACTAAGTCTGGCTTTAATTTGGCCTCCCTTTCATTTCACAGTTGCCTCACTTATTCTTTCCTTATCCTCATTTCATTTATACAACCAAAGAGCTTTTTTCTCTGGTTTAGTACATAACTCACTTTGACACTTGACTGTTCTGCCTTTATCACTATGCTTCTTGACCACAAAGATGTACTATTTTGCTGATTTTTTTTTTTTTTTAGTATGGTTTCCCAAGTTACAGCTAAATAAAAACATCATACGATGGGTGAGCAATTGGCTAACGGGCAGGGCCCAAAGGGTTATGGTAAATGGGGCTGCGTCAGGCTGGTGGGCGGTCACCAGTGGGGTCCCTCAAGGCTCCATTTTAGGGCCGGTACTTTTCAATATTTTTATAAACGATCTGGATGTAGGAATAGAAGGTATTTTGAGCAAGTTTGCTGATGACACCAAACTTGGAGGAGTTGTGGACTCGAATGAGGGTGGAAAGGCCTTGCAGAGGGATCTGGATAGGTTGGAGAGCTGGGCGATCGCCAACCGCATGAAGTTCAATAAGAGCAAGTGCCGGGTCCTGCACCTGGGACGGGGAAACCCTGGCTGCACGTACAGACTGGGCGATAAGACGCTGGAGAGCAGCCTAGAAGAGATGGATCTGGGGGTCATGGTAGACAGCAAGTTGAATATGAGCCAGCAGTGTGCCCTGGCAGCCAGGAGGGCCAACCGTGTCCTGGGGTGCATCAAGCACGGCATCGCTAGTAGGTCGAGGGAGGTGATTGTCCCGCTCTACTCTGCGCTGGTGCGGCCTCACCTCGAGTACTGTGTGCAGTTCTGGGCACCACAGTATAAAAAGGACATGAAACTGTTGGAGAGTGTCCAGAGGAGGGCTACGAAGATGGTGAAAGGCCTGGAGGGGAAGACGTACGCGGAACGGCTGAGGGCACTGGGCCTGTTCAGCCTGGAGAAGAGGAGGCTGAGGTGAGACCTCATCGCAGTCTACAACTTCCTCGTAAGGGGGTGTCGAGAGGCAGGAGACCTTTTCTCCATTAACACCAGCGACAGGACCCGCGGGAATGGAGTTAAGCTGAGGCAGGGGAAGTTTAGGCTGGACATCAGGAAGGGGTTCTTCACAGAGAGAGTGGTTGCACACTGGAACAGGCTCCCCAGGGAAGTGGTCACTGCACCGAGCCTGACTGAATTTAAGAAGAGATTGGACTGTGCACTTAGTCACATGGTCTGAACTTGGGTAGACCTGTGCGGTGTCAAGAGTTGGACTTGATGATCCTTAAGGGTCCCTTCCAACTCAGGATATTCTATGATTCTATTCTATGAAGTTCATACCCAAGACCAAATTTCAGCCCCACCTGAAAGGACAGTAGAATCACCTATGATCATTAAGACCCTAATGAGACCCTAATGCAAAATATTGGCAGCTGAGTAGATGAGAGATATTCAAATGAGTGTCTCCACCTAGAGAAAAATAAGCATCTTTCTGCTCTTATATATTCTGTTTGGCAGCTGCCTTGCTGTCAGTCCATGCATGCTGTTTTGCCATGCTCTGCCTGTGAAATAGCATGTGTGTACCTTCAGGCTACCACAACTTGTGCAGACTCTTGCCCAGTGGGGATAACTGGTATGGGAGACTGTGTTTAAAATTTTGAAGTTGGAATTTTGGTTGTTTTATGATCTTTTTTCTGTAGATGGGCAACAGGAAACAGAAAACATCTGTGAGCAATCATGCTTCCCTCTTTGCATTGCTTGCAGAATAAGTTGTTCTCCTCCCTTCCAGGTTCTGCTTACTCCTAATCTGCCATTTTAAAATTCAGTTAATTGTGGAGCTGCCTTCCCTGCAAACTTTGCTTGGGTACAGTCTTCTAATTGTTTTACACCTGGAATTTGAAACCTGATGTTTCTGAACTGAGGTCCTCAAATTCTTTAGGTCTTGCTCAACACTTCCCTGAGTTTATGAGAATTTTCCCTTTTCAACTGAAAAGCTTTACCCCCAATTCCATCCTTTTCACTATTATTTAATTTCAGTTGAAACCTTTTATGATCATTCCACCCAAAGTTATTTTATTCTAACAGCCATTTGTAATGTCTTGCAATCCCTCAGTGTAAGTATTGCTTCTTGCTTACAGAGTGATTATTTGGCAAAGAAACATGATAATTATCATGTCTAAGGCACCAGACATTTGCAACTGAGCTGTTCTGGTTCTGTAAATTATTATCTATGAAATTAAAGTTACTCATGTTGACAAAATTCCTCCACTAACACTCCATTAATGTTTACCCTATCCATGCTTGATCCTGCAAGCTTTCAACTCATTATAAACATTTCTCTGATATGATTTCTTCTACCATTCGTTCCCATATTAGGAATGACAATGACAAACTTTCATTAGTGTGATCTCCTTGCTTTTCTTTCTCGTCTATCATATTACTAGCTAACTCATATAGTTCTGCCCCCCCTACATACCCAAGAACCAGTCCAAAAAACTAATTCTACATGTTGGTTAACTCTACCAAGTCCAATTTCACATCTTTACAGTAGCTATGTTTCTTTCTCACGGTTGTTGTGGTTGCTGCTGCTGTTCCCATGCTAGTATTCAAATCCATTCATACATGAGAGAACATTCAGACATCACCTCCCCCTCCGCTCCCCTGTTCCCTGCTTAGTGATTGCAGAGACCTGATTTCTATACTGTTTCAGAAAAAAAGAAGTGAAGAAAATCAATCATTCCAATGCTAACAAAGTCAGGATCCATCCTTGGGACGGATGGACTCCAGACAATCATTTTAACTAGGCCAAGAACTCCTTAAGTACCTTGTTAAATGCCACAGCTCTAAGAAGGAATCAAACAGCTGGATAATGTGACAATATCGTGGTGCCGGCTCTTGGTGGAGCCCGAAGGAGAGGCATATCCAGTACATCTTAGCTCAGGAATGGGGGAATGGAAACAATCACATAATGCTATTTTTTAGTTGAAAAGAACATTCTTTTAGTTAGGAAAAAATCTTACCTAGACCTCTCAAATATTAAATATTAATAATTTTACCTCCACACTTTACTTGTTGAAATTTCTGCTTTCATTACCTGACTTTCCTTCTCCTGCTTTACTATTCGTCATTACCAGTCATTGCGAATGCATGAGCACCTCCCAGATTTCTCCCCTCGTTTTTCCTCAGTCAGACCAGCTTTCTCCTCAGGTGGAGCCCATCTGTCAGGAGTATTTTCATCTGAGTTCCTTCCAGAGAATGAACACCCCAAAGCCTTTCTTTTAGCACCAATATTGAAGCTATCTTTTACTGATTATTTTGTCATTGTTTCCCTGCTATGTCTCAGGAGATCCTACAAATCCCACAGAAAGTTACTCAGAAATGCAGCAGTATTTGTCTCAATAAGAAATGTGACCAGTGGTAACTTTTTTACACTCACCAATACTTTTCAATGCCATATCTACATGATATGCCTTCCATCCTTCTTTATTCTAGTGAAAGTCCCTCTGGAAGTCCTTAATGAGGACTCCCCAACCACACAGACCTTTCTATTGTTCTCTGTGTGTTTCCAATCCTCTGCTTTTTGAGAACATTTTCATTTCTGCTTTTCTGTTTCATTTTCCATGTACTCTGTCCTCTGTTTTTCTTGGACTCTAACTCTTGTAACTTCTACTGTCCTCTTTTATTTTTACAGGCTGGGGTGCTTCTTCCCTCTCCACAGATTCCTAATTTGCATTTGTGCTGATTTCTTTTGCATATTCATTGCTGCAGCAAATCTTTTTTTTTTTTTTTTTTTTTCATTTTTTTTTCAGAGATGTTTCTATTCCAGCATCTGGCCTCTTCCTCTGCTACATGGTCTCCAAGTTCTCCTGATCACCTCATGTCTGCAAAATTTGACTTTCTTGCAGTCATTTCTACCACCTGCCATCATTTGCTCAGATTTCTATGTAAACTTTATCATCCTGTCTCTGTTTGCAGTCTTTGACTTCCTCCAGGTTAGTTTGTATTTGGCCTTTTAGAGTTACCACTCAGGAGTATTGTTTGCCTGATCCTCCTTCCTAGTTTCTATCATTCTTCTGAACACTAATATTACTTCAAATCATTACTACTGTCCAGGATCTATAAATTGAAAGCAACACATACAAGGATGTGAGAATGCAAAAGATGGCTCAACCTTAGCTTTACCATACCCTGGAGGCCATGGAAAAAGAAAAAGAAAAAAAAAAAAAAGAAAGAAAGAAAAAGGCCCAACTTTTAGCAAAAGATATAAATGACAGTTCTGGCTTCTGAGAACTTCATCTGACCAGATTAGCCTCATTCTGGGAAACTGGTGGGACTTTGGCAATTTAGCTCCACTTCTCCATCATACAGAAAATGACTTAGATCTTCTCTCTTCAGTCAGCAGATAAAGATACTTTCCCATTGCTCATGGTTTTACAGAGAATAATTCTGTCCAAACTCTGCATCCAGAAAGAAACCTTTTAATGACTGGACATTGAACAGTGTAACTTGCTTATCAAGTGGGAAAGAAATCTGCAGTGTAAAGGTCCTCTCTTCTGCAGCTATTCTCTCTGAGGGACTTTACCAGCCTCCCTGGCAATTTGGGCTTGTTAACATAGGGACACATGCAAGAAAAACACAGTGCTCTCATGAGCGTTAAAAGCCTCAGGATACAAGCAACTGCCAGATATTTACACCTTTAACTGTGGGCTAATGAAGTCCTTAGCCAGGGAACAGAGCAAGAATCTAAGTAAGGCCTCACTAATCATTCTATTATCAGCACACAGATCAGAAGCTGCTCCTCTCCACCTCCCTTTTGATATACAGCCAGCTATTAGGGAAGCTCCAACACAATGAAATCAGCCCTGTTGTGCTGCTGTGGGATGAGCTGAATGCCGCTCAAGAGATGCTGTGGATGGCTTCAATTCTGCAGAACTGAATGCCCCAGTGCACACAGCAGCACTGGTAGGGAGGGAGCACTGCGTGCATCATTTGCTGCCAGCCTGAAAGAAGGGGAAGGCAAATGCAAACCAAAGGAGATCATTTTTAATGTATATTCACATAAATTTAATGCAGGGCTTTCAGGCTGGTATATCCCATGGGCAGATGTGCATAGATCTTTTTGCAAAGGATCTGGTGCTGTGATCTGTGTGGCAGAACTCATGCCCTAGAGGGCCCTATTGCAAGTAACTAGCTTCCTTTCTTTGCGTTAGATTTTGAAATCAGTTCTAAAATTCCTGAAAACAATGAACAGAAGCTGGGCTTGCAATTCCCTGCCCTCCCTCACAGCTTCAAATACTCGCTTAAGGGGTAAGTATCATGAAATGCTGGTGAAATGCCCCTGGCTTATACAAGAGAAGCCATCCCAGGATGGATCTCATTATTTACTTTCAACAAATATTTTTCTGATGTTTAGTGCATTTCAGCGACCACAGGAAGGTGAGAGATGTGTCAGCACCTGTAGCAGGGCTGCAGTTAGAAAAGAATTGGGAAGTTATGCAGATTCAAGAAGGAAGCTGAGGCCCTTGTGATAGAGGGTTGTGGGCTGTAATTATTTCCCAATTGGTAATTCGGATGTGTTGCTTTGGAAAGCAGCAGATGGTAATTACTTTCCATTAGATGTTTGCATTTACTGTGGAGCTGTTTCAGTCCTTTCAGCATGGGGTGGAGCTGGGGCCTTGCTGAATGGGCTGTCTGACATCTTTACCAGGCTTTGGAGCCGTCACAGCGGCTGATGTTTGTTGGGGAAGTGTGTGGACGCTTCCACAAAGCAAGACAGGCAGAAGGATAGGAGGTACTCTGGTGACCTGGGATCAGACTTGGAGTTCAGGGTTCAGTCGTTGGGAGCAAAAGCAGCACAATGCAGCACAGCATGAGGAGGCTGAAACACAAGGAGCCATTCTCTCTGGCTGGGGATTCAATGTTAAGCCCTGTCTGCAAGAGTTTATTCCTCTTGGCTCACATGTTAACAAGCCCTTCTCATTCTTTATGTTCTACATACACTTGCATTCCTGACATCCTGATTGCACAAACCATTGTAAGATAAAGTCGTGTTCCATGGCACAGACGTTAGGTTCCTGTCACTTTCCAAGCAGCATTCAGTTCTTTCCTATGCTCTTCAAGTGGACAGTTTTGCTGCAGGAGTAATAACTTTGCTTTTCTGTTTTTGTTATGAATATATAAAGGAAGTCTTCATATCCTTATTTTCAGAATTCTCCCAACTGAAAGCCTAGTGTGGCAGGGTAGCTTCCCAGATATCCTCATAGAAATCTGCTTTAGCATACTGTGGTGTAATTGCCTGAAGTAACTAGGAAAATAAAACTAACATTCACATTTTTTAAGGAAAAGGTACAGCATTGAAGAGGCTTTCAGGGTAGGGCATAACTGCATTACCTGGGCGTTCCCTAGGCTCCCAAACTTAGATGCTATCGCGCTGGGGAAACTTGGTGTGCTAGCCCTAAGGAACAGCACGGAGCGTAGAGTGGAATGGAGACACCACAGCTAAGCTCTGTAACCAGGTGGGGACTCGATTGTTCTTGTGCACAAAGCTGCACTTTTTGCCACCCTGAGCCAAAGACCTGTCATGTTTTGACAAATGCTGTACCCTAGTGTACTTTTTTGCTCATTATAATATCATTATAATACCAAAACACACCTCCATCCCAAAAGCTACCCATCTCCAAGGTGCGACCACCCCTCACTGAGCATGCCCCCTGAATTTCTCAGAGCCTATTACTTTAAATGGAGACGGGAGAACTTTTCACCAATCATAACTAAGATATGGTTGACTAGAGCCACTCAAGTGCCACCTAAAAGATAGAAAATAATATAAATTGGACTAAGAGAGAGGGGATGTCAGGGAAGATACCACTGTCAGGGGAGATACCATCCCAAGGAAATACAACATCCTGTGGACCTCCTGACTCCTGGGATCAGTCGACGGGCTGAGCCTCCCTTTCCCCCCCATTGGGACACCTTTGGGTGAGATCTGAATATTTGCTTATAAATCTCTATAGAGTCTTTGATCTTTTTAACGCGTTCATTTCTAGGCTGTGTACCTGTAACACCTGTAACACCTGTGTATTTCATGCATTCTAGCTTGCTTTGCAGACAGTCACTATCTCTGGCAATCCAAAAGAACCTGATTATCTGTTGCTGTAATAAACCATACTTGATTGCATTGTGATAGCTCTCATTAAGTGCAACTAAGGGTGGTTATCTGTGATAGTTCAGTGTTCTGAATCCAACCAGACCCCCAGACGGTTAATGCGTTGTTGGTGAATGTCCGACTGGTTCAGTACCCTGAATCAGACCGGGCCCGTAATGGTTAATCAGCTACACCCCTTAACATGACACATACTTGTTAAAGTCTGTGTTTAAGGGTCTGAAACTATTTGAAAGGTTCAACAAGCCTTTCTTAATTTTCATATTCTTATCCATCTTAACCAGGGAAATTCAGCCAAGATGGATTAGATCACAACTTAACTGAGGCAGTTACACACTGCCTCACAAGTTAAGCTGAGGCAGGGGAAATTTAGGCTTGACATCAGGAGGGGGTTCTTCACAGAGAGGGTGGTTGCACACTGGAACAGGCTCCCCAGGGAAGTGGTCACTGCACCGAGCCTGTCTGAATTTAAGAAGAGATTGGACTGTGCACTTAGTCACATGGTCTGAACTTTTGGGTAGACCTGTGCGGTGTCAAGAGTTGGACTTGATGATCCTTAAGGGTCCCTTCCAACTCAGGATATTCTATGATTCTATGATTCTAACTTTTTCTGTTAGATATTTCTCTTCCCATGTATCAGAAGATATAAGAATAGCCAGAAGGGGTAGGTCTATACTCATATAAGCTTTATCCAAAAGGTTCAATAAGAAGGCTAAGATTTTTATAAACTACATGTCTATGTCTATAACTGAATGAATGTCTGTTGCTCACTCAAAGAAGTACGGGCAGCCTGAGAAAGGAAACGTGCTTGGGAAAATATTTCAAGAACTTTGAAGTTCAAGGTTACAAATACTTGTTAGGAAGGGAAAATGTGCTGTGATTATGGATAAGCAAATCTTGGAGTAGAAGGGGATGGCAAATTTGACACATATCTGCATACAGGCCACATGAAAGGATAGCCCTATAGTTCTGCAGACAACACAGAAAGCAAAAGTCCTGTGCAGCAACAGATCTGGGTATATTGGCAGCACAAGGTCATAGAAAAAGCAGAGGGCATTCAAAACAGCCACAAAATGACTGAATGACAAGCTAAATAGGAAAGATTAAAGGAACTAAATTATGCATGGCTTGGCCAAACAGTGATTAAATAGCTGGTTGAGGAGCAAAATTGTTTAGTGTAGTCTGATGAGGGACAGCCTGAAGTTAAAAGGTGAGACTGATATTGGAAAATGGGGATTGTACATCAGGAAAAGATTTCTAAGAAAAGCTCTAAGACTGCTTAATACGATATTTATGAAGGGTGGTGGAAATCCAATTATTTAAAACAGGACTTGACAAAATGCTGGAGAATATGCACAGGAACAAGGGTGATTTGCCCAAGGCACAATACCAGAACTGCCTAAGAAAGCAAGCGGTGCCACTTCCAATGTGGCTGTCAGTGCTTGCTCTGTTATTGCTGATCCTGTTAGCAAAGACATCCCTGTGACAAGCTGTATGCAATCGAGGGAAGGTCTTTAAAACACAGTTCCAACTTGGACCAAGCCATCTCATTATTATTGACATTGTAGTAAAAACTCTTCACAACCCTGGTGAAGATTGAGTGGGTTGTGGATTTGTCTAGCCAAGTCTTGAACACCTCCAAGGATGGAGAAGCTGTTGCCTTTCTAAGAGACCTCTCTGGCTGCATAACCCTCCCAGGGAAACAAGTCCAGCACCCTCCGCATCTATTTGAGGTCCAGGTACACCAGACCCCAGACTATCCTACTGTCTGCTGGAAATTTCTGAGTTCTTCTACATCCTTCCTGAACTTGGGAGCCCAAAGCTGCACACTGTGATCCAGGGATGGTCTCAACAAAACATGGCAGAGGAATATAATTACTCATTCCGGTCATTGACACCTTTCCTGGTGTCACAGTGAGTGCATGGTTCAGCCACAGATTAAATGCAGAACCACCCTCTCACTCCCAAACATTTTTGCTTGCTGGTCCTCATGCTGTGTAACTATGTGCAAACATTGTATCCTTCCTGCTCTCCTCTCCACAAAAGGGGGCTTAAGGGAGGAGCAGAAAATTTTGGTAAGATGAGGAAGATGGTTCCTTTGAAGAAAAAACTCAGATTACTCCCTATGAGTACTTATCATATCCTAATATGTCATATATTATGGAGTGCCAAACATGCAAAGACCCCACAAACTTACTCAAACTGAAAGGAGAACATGAAGCAGATAAACAATTTTATAATGATTCCCAGTAGTCCCTACATTCTTGAAAAATACCTGCCAGAATGACAATAAAAAGTCCTTTCCCTACATAGGCCTTTTAAGGGGCACTGGTCAGCTGCAAGGTGTCCTGAGGTCTTTTAGCTCTAAGGATGTCATGTAGCATGCAGCCTCCATGGTCTGAGCTACTGGACTTTTTAGGATGCACTGTAGAAATGAAGAGGATTGGAGTCTATGGGAATCCTTTCAGAATAACTTTTCTTTCTAAGTGTAAAATATTATTCATGTCCACGATAATTATTAGAATAATAAAGATCTCATTACTGAACCAGCATGACTATTCTCAGGTACTGCATTGAATCCTCCTTGGGAAATGCATCAGTATAAGATATGCTGATACTGCCTTTTAGCAGATACATTTGAACAACTTGCGCTAATTAACATTAATAAATATATGCTAAAAGCATAACAGGAAACTGGGCTACAGTGCACAGTTTTGGCTACTGATTGAAAATTATACCACCAGGCAAAATTTTCTGTTCAGTATCATTATCAATCTTCCAGGGACTTTTATTATTTATGTCTTCAATCAATGCAACATTTGGCTTCTGCTGTGGGCTGTATCTTCCCAGCTCACACAGTTGCTCCATTAAAGCTGCATCCAGATACCTAACGGCCTGTTGTGTATTTAAATGAACAAATGACCAATGAGCTGTTTTCCTCATGGAGACAAAGGTCTAAATTCTCCCGCATGTTCAAGTATTCTTTCCCCATTGGATATTAAGGCCATATAGTGGAAGGCCACTGTTCACACAGTGATAATCCTGAAGGTTGCTTGGTTTCCACCCCCGCTGACCCATTGCACATCACAGTTAACAGACAGCTCAGACATCACTTGTGCTGAAGCCACTGAGCCCACAGGAGCATTCTCAGCATCTCTCTGAGGAGAGGGTTCATGGCTGAGGACCAAAAGCACAAATTTGGCCAAGGATAGGTGCCCATTTCTAACCACATGCAACGTTGATGGGATGATTATACACTTTTTTGTCTCTTTCCTCTGTGTTTCAGCCCCACTTGCCTACTCTGTTTCTAAGGATTCCCTGTAGGGTGCTAGTAGGACACCTCTCCCGAGCATTAGATACCCTCAGACGGGATATGTCCAAGCCTGGGTCACCCATAAGACTTCCTAACTACTTGATGGGATGATTGCTTTCACATGACCAAAACAGAGGCATTCTTCTTTATCAAAGTTACACAGAAGCTAAGGATGGGAAGAAAGGCATGACTCACTGTCACATAAATGAGGACAAAGGAATTGCACAGGTATAAGTCAGTAAATCCAACAATAAAGAGTTAATTTCAAGGGCAGGATACATCTGAAAGCACTGGCTGTCATAAAAATATGAGTGCTCCTCCACAGAGTCACTATCCCCCTTAAGACCAACTACATTTAACAGGCTGAGTGTGAAGGTCACCCTCATCCCAGATTGTATGCTGCTGCCAAGCATCAGACCAGCGCTGACCGTCCTGCTCCAGACCAACTGCTCCGGTGCTCAGGGTGCTCCCAGCCCGCTTGGTGCTGGGCAGACACGGATCCCCTTTACATCATGATCACAAGGAGCATGTTTCCCATCTAAGCCAAACAATCCCATTAGGTCTTTTAGCAGTTTCAAGCTTTCATGTAGGCATCAGGATTCCTCCACTCAGCAATTTGCTGAATTACCTTGGGGATTTATAGTTTAATAGTGTATAAAACAATCCAGCTACTCCTCCCTGTAGTCCTGTAAACTCTGACTGAAAATACCTTTCTTTCTTACCTAGCTTCTTCACCTGTCACTGGGATTGGCTGACATGGGAAGGGTGCTGAATGATAAAGCACTTTCACACAGGCTTCTGCATGCCAGCTGACTTCCTCCAGCTCTTGGATGCTCAGCTGTGACGTCTTACCCCGCTTGTGTCCTCACTGTGCAGTAAATATGTACAGCCATGCCACTGTACCCCCATTGTGACCTTAGAGGTGGAATCAGCAGGTACAGCCTCTGATGTACTTACATCAATCCTCATCCTCCTTTAGTGCTACTGCCACCTCCATCTGCACAGGGGCAGATGCTGAAGGTTATCTAACATCTGTAAACTGAAAAACAGAATCCAGCCTGGAACCTTGGGCTGGCACCTGGACCACTCCTCTGCTCATGTCAATGCTCCTGTGAAGCTAACAGAGGAATAAACCTGAGGAGCAGAGACTTGAGTCTAGACATACTTGAGTCTAGACACAGACATGTGGAAAGAGATTTCCGGTTGTGCCTGGCAGTGGTAGCCCTGGTAGACCAAACTAATTGGCCCTTTGTACCTTTTGATTTTTGCTTGGGCCGAGATTGATGGAAATCTGCAGACTCAATTCATTGTCCTCCTGAAAGTGCCAATTTCTCTTCATTGACTAAAGAGGGAGCCTATGCGCCTCACACACAACATGCTCCTAAATGAGACACTTCAAGTAAATACTTGGAATTGGTCTAGATGAACCTCTGCCTCTGAGTAATTTGTTTTGTTGAATAGAGAGTGAAAAGGTGAAAGAGCAGAGGAGAGCATTGGAGGCAGCAATGATTATCAGTGATGGGCTGAGCACCACCACTGCAGGAGAACACCTAGAGAAGAGAACATTTAACAAAGAGCCTCCAGCATAGTTTTTAGAAGAGGTCAACCAAGCAATGACCTGGATTCAATTCTTCTGGCTGACCTTTGTTGTCTGTTGTTATAGACATGAGTGACATGGTCCGAGGGGGGAGGGGGAGAGAGATTATTCGTACTGCCACAGTCTTCAGACAAGGTTTCAGAGGTGACTTGCAAGAAAACTGAAGGTTAGACCAGTCCTCCCATCACAAGAGCACAACTGGATGCTTGCTGCAGTGCTGGAAAGCCAGTTAGCATATTTTGCCTCTCCTCTATTGCAGAGCAAGGCAAACATTTCAGTGTAATGGACTTCTCAGAACTATTTTAAATCACAAATATCAAAACAAGAATATATTTGCCCTGTCAGAATATTTTTTGATATATTAATACTTTTTGACATTGATATTAAATGAGATATGCATGCCTAATAAGAGAAGCAACATCTTTTTTTCTCTGAAATTGTTCTGACATACTTTGGTTCAGAAATGAGAGGCAACCCTGTTTGGGGACACAGTATGTATCCTTCCTGATACAGTATCTTACTAGGAATGCTGCTTTGAAGAACTTTGGTATCAAATACAATGAAAAGAAAATGGAAATCTCACTGTGGAAACTAATGATGAACTAATTTATCCAAGTTAAAGGAGAAGACTGAAAACAATTCTAAGCAGTTTAATGACAAAATGCTCTAATCCAGTCCTAGCGTTAGAGTTTCATTTGTGGCATCTTTTATTACAGAACCTTTACCCATGGGAATATGGATGTGAATAAAACATTTCATTTTATGGCCACAGAACCACAGAAACAGGAAGAAAAAAAAAAAAAAGCACACCAACTTTGGAGGGTTTAAAAGCTCTTTCATCATTACAGAAATCCTCTAGATTTAGAGCAATTTTCCAATAATATAGATTTATGTTAGTCTCTTTGGAAATGCTGGTTGGGTTTGGCGCAGAGGCTCAGCAAGGAGTCCCACTTGCATGCCCTGGGAGACATCCTGGGGAGAGCATTCAGGGAGCTGCACAGGTCAGAGTCCTAAGAAACCAATCTTGGCAATTAATTTTCCAACAAATGTGTGAAATTTGTGATTATTTGCGTCTGGAATAGAATCTGCACCTGCAATGGCATCTCTGCACAAGTGTCTGCAATGGCATCCCCATGTGCAATGGCATCACCTAAACAAGTTCTTTGCAGCCCAAAGGCCTGTCCTGGTTGTGTCCTGACAGCTGACAGCAAATGTATGTGGCAGGCGGATCAATCCATCCTTGGATTCAGCATCTGCTTTGGGAAATGTGCAACGTGTGGGCTCGTGAAAAAACAAAGCCCATTGTCATATTTATGACATATATATAGCTGGTACATGGTGCTGAATCCAGAGGATTTCACGAGGTAAGCAGATATGGCTACAAACCAGTTGCCTCCCTGAGGGAAAAAAGGTGAACAGAAACAAGGAGTCAACGTTTCTCAAAACCTTTTAAACATCAAAGGAAATTCATTTCAGAGAAGCTTAAGGATGCTTCGTCTGCAGTCTCAGACACCAAGAATTCACAACAAGCTGAAGCCCAGCCAGATTCCCTCAAAGAGAAGAGAGGCAGCTCTTCCAACATACTTTGAAACTTCATTTGCATTCTACAGCAGCAAATAAACCATGAATATAACTGGGCAGAGAAGAGGCCTCCTATCACTCTGATTTCATTTGCAGAATCCCAGGGAGAGTAGGAAAAGCAGTTTGAGTAGAGGAGGGCTCTAAAATTGCATTTTTTCTTATTATTTGGTCTTTTACAACTGTACTTTCAATTCTGTAACCAGAAGCTACATCGTCTTTTTAATACAGAACCTCATGCAAGATTTCATATTAAACTTGCTAGCTGTTTTGAGCAAGTACAGCTGGAGAAAGTACATTTGTCCAAAAAATATTAACCCCCACCTACAGGTAAATTCTCGGGCTCTTGGAATCTAGAAAGAATAAGGAAAATTCAGTACATTGGAACATTTCTTGCCAAGCTGCAAGGAACATCTAGAAGTCTGCTTATCATCAGCTGCAGGTCTTAGGAGGGCTCCTGAGAGGCACCTGCTGACAAGTATCACAGGGACAATTTGTGTCACTAAGCGACTAAGCTGAATTACTGGGGTGGTTTTACTATGATAGGCAGCTAAACTACACCACAACTGTTCTCACTCCCCCTGCCCCTTTTCTAAGGAAGGAAAGGATAAAAATAGAAGAGCTCAAGGTTTGGGATAAGGACAGGGAGTTCACCCACCAGTTATTGTCATGGGCAAAACAGACTCAGGGTAGGGAACTTAGTATAATTTATTGCCTATGACTAACAGACTAGAGCAGTGAGAAACTACAAACTGCCCTGTTCTCTTCAAGTACTGCTCCAACACAGCTCTGTGCCATGGAGTCCATCCTCCAGGAGCAAACTGCTGCAGCACAGGTTCCCCACTGGTGGCAGCTCCCCCCAGACCCCCTGCTCCTGCGGGGGCTCCTCTGCACGGGCTGCAGCTCCAGCCCGGGGCCTGCTCCTGTGGGGGCTCTCCATGGGCCACAGCCTCCTCCAGGCCACATCCACCTGCTCCACCGAGGGCTCCTCCACTGGCCCTGGGTGGCAGGTCCCTTTTGGAGCCAGCTGGAGCTGGCTCTGGTCTGACATGGGGCAGCTGCTGGGCTCTGCTGACAGAGGTCCCCCCTGCAGCCCCTCACCACCAAACCCTTGCCACGTAAGGCCAATACAGTCATCATATCCTTCTTGTAGAAATGCAGCAGGCCAGGCGAGGGGAAGTCTGATATGAGAAAGAAGAGGGGTTCTCTCTTTACTGTCATTGAGAAGACTTAAGGCCTCCTCAATGATTTTTCAGAAGAGAATGGCTGGGATGAGTCCCCAAGTCTCCAGGCAGAGAGCATTTCTGAGACAGCATTAATGCTTTCCTCAAAACATCTGTTTCAAGAGCAATGACTGAGCTCCCACATCATAAGATAGACTTGTTTACCCTATGCTTTAAACTTCAATACTTCAACACTGCATCTCATGTTCTCTTATTCAGAACATAAAGCTGCCCAGACACTGCTCCCATTTCAACAACTCCATGCGGCGGCATTTTCCACTCAGTGGAGTAAAAGCTAACGTCTGCCTGGTCCTGTGTTACAGGACCAAAAGCAGTCAGCAATGACTTCCTGCACACCACAGCCCAGCTGGCCTCGAGCAGCAAGTCTTCAATCCTCTGATGCATGGCTCTGAAAACCAAGTCCAGCGGGTGGAATCATGCAGCTGGAGATGTCAAAGCTTACCACATGCAGTGTCATCACAGGGAAGATTTTGTTTCACCTGCCTAAAACAAAGCCAGGTCTGGAACAGAACTGGAGGATATTTTGCTTGGTGTTGCTCTGCTGTGTGGTGGCTGTTGATATATTCACATCTGCTGTCTCTCTCTCTCCCTCCTGGGCTGCTCCAGGTATGTAGTGACAGACTTCTGACAGACATCTGCTGCTGCATTACCCAGAGAAGCAGCCCTGGGATGCTTTCTCCTGCAGGTTAGCTCTTTCCTCTCTACTCCTATTTTTACTGCCCCAATGCAAAATGAAGGTGAGAATTCAGTTCATTAGTAAGAGGCAGAAGCTCCTTCTCCATGCAACTAGTTTAGCACAAGGGCAATATTTCTGAAGATCCCTAGTGCAGATTCAGCAAGCCCTGGACACTCTGGTACTCTTGAAGGGTCACTTCACCTTTCACCCCACCTGTGACTAGAAGCAGAATGCATCTGTTTGCTCAACAGCCTGAAAACATTTGCTTTTAGATTAGGCATAAATTTTAGCCTGTTTTCAATAAGCTGGAAGATACAAGACAGCTGAGGTCAGAAAGCACCACTGAAGCAGACACTTCAACACTGAGACATTCATTTTACTCTGCAGAAGACAGTGGAAGAGCTGTCTGGAAAACTAACAGGACATTTAAAAATAAAAAAAAAAAATAAATCTCTGAATTTGTTCCCTGCTGTGCACAAGATATATTCTGAGTAAGAGAAGGTATCAAGCAAGGACCTTTCTATATCCCTGGAGAGACAAAGAACTTGATGACAACTGTCTGTCCCTGGAAGGAGCTGCTGGGATGCAGGCCAGGTGGTGGGGAGGCTCTGAGCCCTCTTATCTCCATCCAGAGACAGGAATCTCTCCCTCTTGGCCAAACTCCATCCCTCCTTCCCAGAGATACTGTGACACTTTGTACCTTTCAGAAGAACCACTTAGTAAGCAAGCTCGATACGGACTTTGCAACAACTTGGTTGGTCCACTCCTACACTGGTACCCAACAAATTCCAAGTAATCATAATTTCCTTAAGATTTGAGGCAGAAGCCTCAGCTCCATTTATGAGAAAGAATAGCATTTGAATTTGACAGAGACCGACAGATGCACAGACGAGACAGAAAGCAAAACACAGAGCTGAGGTCCAGAAATTCTTGATTACAACAAAACGTGCAAAGATCTGGTCTGTAAGTCTTCAGGAAGAGCAGCCACACACCCAGGATTTACACTTCACAGGAAGTGTTGTTTTTGAAATTTGTTTTCTGACTGAACTAACATCTTGTTAACCAGAAATTCAGAGAAAAAATCATTCTGGCAACAGTAATATGCAGTATTAACAAAACAATATCTGTTCCTGGTAGATGCTCATGGTAATTGATACAAGCTGCAATGAAGCAGACAGACATGCCTATTTCTCCCTTAGGTTCCCTGCTCAGCACCTCTGGCTAGACTCGGCCGCCTGGACTTTCATGTCCTTTTTCTCACAGACACTTTTGGAGCCCTCGCATCACTGGTTACCCTGGAGACAAGGATTTGGAGATACGGTCCTGAGGGAGTCACTGCTGTCAGACTTGAGAGACACACCCTGAAATAAAGTCTTCCAACACAAGACTGGTTTCCTCATGGGTCCGTCCAGAATTATAGCATCTGGGATGACCACTGAAGAGAGAAGTATTTTCTGAGTTCTCTCTACAAAACACTCCCTTCCTTCCTTTCCTTTTAAATAGACAGTGGTGCTGTGATTGACAGTCAAGTTTTCTAGATTCTACAAAGGTTTGTACAGCTCTAAAGTGTCCAATGAAATGCTGGTGCATCAGCTAATTGTTTGCATTCTTCTGCAAGGCTTTATTTTACTGGTATATTTGCAGCAGAGCTTGAGTTACCCAGGTTCAATTTGGATTGGTTGGCTGGGCTGCCCTGCGTCTTCCTCAGAATCCTTTGGTGACTCACAGAAACAATTATTATCACTGCCTTTTTATTTCTTGTTGGTGCTTATGAGTACTTGCCATAAGATGGACACCATAATCTAAGATCTGGGTAAGCACTGTAAGCCCATCAATATTTTGCTGTTCCTGCTGTTACAAGTGTCTTCTGTCTTTCTTCTAATACCTTCTCTTTGAATTTTCACTCGCCAGGCTGTCACTGAATAGAAGGTGTTAGACACAGCTCAATCCAATTAAAATCTTCTGACTTCTGAACAAGAATAAGTACTGTATTATACACAAATGTTTCAGTGGGAATCTGTTACTTCCCGTTATCCTTGACATCTGGTCTAACTGAAGCTTAGACTGATGGCTCTGGGATTGGATCTGCAGGCTATCACTTTCTCACAATTTTATTGATTTTTTTTTTTTCCCAGATTTTTCTTCAAAACCTTTCTCAATACTAATCTAAATGATTGGTCTCTCCTACAGCAAAACAAGAAGGTTGTTGGCCATGTACTGGCCAGTATAACTAGAGAGGGGTACTGTGTGCTTAGCACTTCTAACACAGAGTACAGACTTCCCATGACCACCTACAAAGCAATGAATCCAGACAGTACCAGGGTAAAAACTGTCCTGAGACATTGGCTCCACCTGGTGCAGCATATAAAAAGCACACACCTACAGCTCAGCCTCAGGAGACATAAGATCCTCTTGCTAAGGCTAATTGCATGAATTCTGTGCCAGACTGCTCCTAGGCCCAAGCAGTGCTGGATACTTGCCAGTTCCCAATGAGCAGTGAGTATCTAGAGTCTTAACCTACAGCCATGATGCAACTTTTGCAATACTTTCACACCATTCACTCCAGAAGCCAGTAGATGGGATCAAACACGCTACAGAATTAAATACCTTAAAAGCTATAGCAGACAACAGGCAGATGAGGTCTGAGGAATGGGCAGGGCACAAGCAAAGAGGAGACTAAAGAAATCAGATAGTGAGCAGTTACACCTAAACATCAGCATCAGCAGGTGATGTTCAACTATTGCTGCTGCGAGACAAGAGCCCTTCACCAGTGATACAGGGCAGGACCATGAGGACCCACAAGTCAGCCTGACTTTGGCATGGTGTCCCTAAGTTGTCTTTCTGTCCCATTTGTTTCCCTTGGTACTTGAAAACCACTGTCTCTGAGCAAAGGGAATAATAGGACTTCCTGAGCTTTTTTCCTCTCCAGCAATGCCATTTGAAAGTGTTGTTATTTCTTATGTCAAATGTTCAGGTAATCTTTATTCAGGGAGTGGCTGAAAAGATGTGGTGTCCTGGGATACTGTCTGGGGTATTCACCTGATCTCAGATAGATAACAACAATTAATAAGTGCTCAGTGGCAAATCCCCCCATATATCCTTTATCTTGGCTGGCTGTCAGGGCATATCATACACAGCACCATCATTTCTGTAGATATATCACAGTTTGTTAAAGCAGATGTATAAGAAGAAGTACGAGAGAGGGAGAGTATGCTGGGATGACTGATATAATCCAATCAACCCTTGTCAAACGGTTGTGCTCAGAAACAGGAGTGAGGAAGGACCTGACATACAACAGGTGTATCCGTTATTTGCAATACCATTACTTACATGGCAAATTGATGATAGTTAGGGTTCTAATTAATCTCAGTCAGATATGAGTACTTTTTGTAATTTTTCAAACTACACTGCACAAATACTTGATAGTTCTTAGGAGGGAACCTCTGTCCTCCAAGATCTCTACCATTTATCTCCCCTCTTAGCACCTCTCCTTCCTCTTGGAAGGGCAACTAGCCACTGATGGAAGCAGATGAAGTACCAGTGCTGAATGACACATACAGGACCAACAAAACAGAAAATTTTGCTGAACCAAATACATGAACCTGTATTCCCAGAATGTTTCTGACAGAACATGAGGGAAACAGCTTCTTATTCCTGAGGTTTGATAATGTTCTATTCAAGCCATCTAAGCTTGCTTTCTTCAATGACATATTTTTGCAGCTCTATTTATGCCAAGATATTTTTTCTGTCAATCTCTATTTACACTGCTTCAGTATTTTTCAAAACATCTGATTAAGTTTGCAATAAAGTTTCTAGTGTGAAAGAGAATCAAAAGAGGCCAATATCATTTTCAGAAATGCATAGAAAGCCATTATCTGTTATTGACACTCTCTACATGGCCATAATTTTCATGAGAAGCCATCTGAAATACTGTATTTATTTTGACATGAGGTTGCAGAAGAAAGAGTTAAGAAAACAGAAATAAATTTGATGGGATAGGGGGTGGCGCTGGAGAAACGGATGAGAAAAACAAGTACCATATTCCACATCTCAGATATATCTCCTAACAGCCTGACTAATAAGAAAGCAAAGCAACCTGCAGATTTATTTATTTTTTATTAGCCCTTGAGCAAGGGTAAAACATATGCAGTTAACATAAAGATCACCTTTGGTCACAGTAGGTTTATATCAAAAATATTCCATTTAAGCATGCCTAAGGCTTGTGAACAACTCCATGCAACAGGTAATTCGGAACAAGGGGCTGATTTCTCCTGCCCACTTGGTCACCTGGATCCACCATAACCATCAGATCATACAATGAGCATGTATTGTCTCCAGGCCTCCTGCTGAAGCTGCTGTGTAAAGACTGAGAAAAATCAATTTTGCTGGAAAACAGGAAGAAGGTATGAAATATTCTAGACCCAAGCAGGAATAGCACCCAGGCCATTGATTCCAGTCTCTTGATCCAAGAGACACTGTTCTCTTCTCATCCAGTGACTCAACAATGTGAAACATATTCCAACTAAGCCATTGATTTTTATTGTCATTAGACAATAGCTTTCCTAGGTGCTGTTGTAAATATTGTTTTGCATCTACTTGTACCTTATAACTGTAAGCGTCCTTAAACATCCAGATCAGTTATAGCTGTGACTCCCTGGTCTGTTTAAACCCCAAACTTACTGACTTCCCCAGCAAAGCTGATATCTGGGTCTTTCCAAAAAGTTCATGTTGAATGACAAGTCCAAGTAGAAAAAAGTCATCCAGCTGTGATAAACAGCAAGTAAAGACCCTGCCAAAATATAGGCTGCAGGAAGACCTGGCTCTAGATTGTGATCTGGTCTTTGCAGGACCATGCAAAGTGGTGCATTTGAGTCAGAGGTTCACGGGCCATGTAGTACATCTACCAGGCTACTCAGCACTTTCTCCATCAAAGTGGCTGTGAAAGTTGACTTCACAGGTCTGAAATCACCTCAACACTAATTACTAATAAAGATTAATTATCAGAATACTGTGATAGCAGGCAGGGAGCTTTATAATTTCTAAGTGGCTACAATTAAAGTTTTACATCAGCAGCTGCTTTGGCATGAGTCATGCAGGAAATACCACAATATGAGTGCACAGCCTGTTGGAGCAGGTGGCCTTACGTAAAAACATGTTTTGGTCCCTATCTTTCCAAGAAACATTCACCGGCAGTGAGTACAAACCAGACGAAATTCTTAATAGGCTATGCTGGAAGAGTTAAAGGATGGAGTGCCCATAGAGCAGCCGTGTGGTAGAGTGCAGACATGGGAATCCATATCAGACCTTCTTCTCAGGCAAAGTGGTTAGGTGTGGGGAGTCCCAGAAAGATAATGAGAGTTTTTGGGTATTGGTGAACTACGTCTGTTTTGTGTGGATTTATATTAAGCTTCTTGATTGTGACACAGTACCCATGGGATAGTGTGTGTCTCTTATGGGAAAGGCAGTCATGAGTGAAGTGGAAAAATACCTGTTTTAGAGAAAAACTTAGGAGATCTGAGGAGGAGTAAAATAACTCCAGGTACTCTCTGCATGGATCTGGATGGTGCAATGGAAAAGGGTTGTGGCTGTCTGTGAATTTGGGGAAGACCAGACACAGTGGTGATGCCTGGGAGGATTGCTCTGTGGAGGATGGCCAGAGAAGACAGTTTTGTTTAATGTTTAAATGTTTAATGTTTAAATCCTGGCAAGGCTGGGAGGAAGGCAGAACTGATAGTGAATTGAGATCAAGGAAGTTTAAAAACAACAATGACAAAAACAAACACAACAAACTACTAGGTGTAGGGGCACATGCCATGGAAACAGTGAAAGAGCTCGGGCCAAATGTGCAGCACAAGAGAGTGCAAAATGTCTTAAGAGAAGCATCTAGGTAGAATTGAAGAGGGACAAGGATGAATAGACTACAGGCAGAACATTGCTTGCACTAAATATGCCCTGACAGACACTAGGAAACACTTTCACCCCGTGAACAGAAAGATCACTGGACCCACTAGGCACTGAAGGGGAGGCTGCAGGGTGCCTGTTGATACTGAACTGCTGAGATGCTGTGTTTGAGACTGATGAATGGCTGCAGGGAGACTTCTGCAGTGGTAGCAGGTTATGTAAAGATATCTGATCTTCTGAAAGTAATCTCCAGAGACCTGAAGCATAGCAAACTATGACTAGTATGGGCATCTTGAGTGTTTACCATGCATACATGCTGAGGAGTTATTGACCATCCAGACCTCTCTATTAATAGATTTCTTTTGTTCAGTGTTAATGGCATCATGATGCACCATGCTGTTACACAAATTGAAAGCACTGGAAGGCAACTTATCCATCAGAGGGTTGTTCTGATGCAAGCAGATAAACAGTCATACAATAGCAAACAACAGACATCTCCAGTGTCAGCTATTCCAAGAGTCTGATCCTCAGCTGAACTTGGTTAATAAACAGGGCAAAACATATTATAGCTGCTCAATACTAATATATATACATATAAATCCACTTTGATTAATAATAAAAGATTTTCCTTAATTCTTGATAACTGTTAAGTAATTTCCATCCATTTTTGCCATGATTTTAATTCCTGGTGTATGAAAAAAAATCAATTCCAGCTTAAGGCATATTAAAGTATTACTCCATCTGAAGATGTGATTAGACTGAAATGTACAAAGCTGGGTGTAATGGTCTTGCTCTAGTAATGTCACTAGCTAATTAGAATCCCTTGTGATATCATGGCTGTGCTATGCTTCCCTCCCATCAGGAGATACTTCTTCGGCAGGCTCCAGTAGGCAGTTCACTTACAAGTGATGTGTCCTGCACAATTTAAACTGCAACCAGATTCTACTTGCTCCTGCATGCTCTCCCATAAACCTTTGTTTAATCAAAAAGATGCTTCAAACAACAATACATGAATTGTCACTAGGAAGCACGTTGTCAGAAACTGATCTGAGTTTTCAGTGTAAGAGTCCTTGCTCTTCATGGGGCACAGAACACAATAAAGAGACAAGGTATTTCAAAAAGGGAAAATGTAGTCTTGGTAGTGCTGAGAAGCACATTTGTGAGGCAAGAAGGAGGCAGATTGCAGTCTCTGAGAATGATCAGCAGAAGGCAGAGTCTGTGTACCCAGAGCGGGACTGATAATTGTGCAGGGGGAGGAAAGATGGGCAGAGCTCTGGGGTGGGAGCCACCTCACCTGATCAGAGATTTTTGTCTAGGTTCCTCTGTTCCCCATGAAGGCCATTGCTAGAATGAGTAAAGTAATCCTCCTAATGGAGTCTCTGCTCCATCTAAGTTTATCTGCACCTGTGTCCTTAGCTCCCATCATGAGGAAGGAGGAGGGATAGATTTATTCTTCCTGCTGTAAGACAGGGGAAGTGGGGTATACAAGATCAGATTTTGGTAGCACTTAAAAATGTGCTGTGAAGATTGAAGGACTTTTTAAAATCATCTTGATCAGAGCTACTTCAAATATTGGAATTTTGGATTTTTTTTTTTTTAAATAAGGTTTTCTAGTTGTGGTTTGTTTGTTTGGTTGGTTGGGTGGTTTGGTTTGGTTTGGTTTCAGGAAACGTGGTCTAGATGAGTGTCCCCCAGGAGTCAGTACTGGGTTCAGTCTCGTTCAATTTACTCATCAACAACCTGGATGATGCAACAGAGTGTACCCTCAGCAAGTCTGCTGATGACACAAAGCCCAGAGGAGTGGCTGACAGCCCAGAGGGCTGTGCACCATTCAGAGGGATGTCGATGGGCTGGAGAGTTGGGCTGAGAGGAACCTCATGAAGTTCAACAAGGGCAAGTGCAGGGTCCTGCACCTAGGGAGGAATAACTCCAAGCACCATTACAGGCTGGGAATGACCTGCTGGAGAGCAGCTCTGCAGAGAGGGACTGGTCCGTCCTGGTGGACAGCAGGCAGACCAGGAGGGAGGAAGCATGTGCCCTTGTGGCCAAGAAGGCTGAGAGGATGCTGGGCTGCATTTGGAAGAGTGTTGCCAGCAGCTCAAGGGAGGTGATCTTCCCCAGCTGCTCGGCCCTGCTGAGGCCACACGTGGAGCATTGTGCCCAGTTCTGGGCTCCCCAGTACCAGAGGGACATAGAAGTACCAGAACGAGTTCGGAGGAGGGCTCCTAAGATGATGAGAGGACTGCAGTGCCTGTTGCACAAGGACAGGCTGAGAGAACTGGGCCTGTTTAGCCTGGAGAAGAGGAGATCGAGGGGAGATCTCAGTAATGTATATATAGATACCTGAGGGGAGGGTGTCGAGAGGATGGGGCCAGTCTCTTTTCAGTTGTGCCCAGCAACAGAATGAGAGGCAATGGGCACAAACTGAAGCACAGGGGGTTCCAGCTCAGTATGAGGGGGCACTTTACTGGGAGGGTGACAGAGCACTACAACAGGCTGCCCAGAGAGGATGTGGAATCTCCTTCTCCAGAGATGTTCAAAATCCACCTGGGTGCCATCCTGTGCAAGGTGCTGTAGGTGATCCTGCTCTGAGAGGGGTTGGACTGGGTGATCTTCAGAGGTCCCTTCCAACCCTGCCCATTCTGTGATTCTGTTTGTTTTGTTTTGTCAAGTTTGTTAAGGTCCACTCAACTTGGAGCAGTTTTCTTGTTTTTCATGTGAGCTAGGCTTTTAGAGGAGAGAATACCTAGTACCTGCTACCTTATCTACCCCATGGGAAGTGCCAGACTTTCTGCACAACATTTCAGGACAGGATGCATAGAAACCAATGCACAGAGCAGGCACTTGCCTGGGGCAGCTGGCAAGAAATGTTGAAGACTTAAACCTTGGTCCTCCTGTGTTGTTTCTGTCTTTGCTCCTCGCTGGAAGAAGGGTTCTTTTTCAATTCTCTTGTGACTTCCTGATTTCTGTTTGTGGCTTTTAACACCCTAGTCACGAGCTAGAAAATCAGGTTGAAAATCAGGTTCCTCCTTGAGTCTTATCCCTTGTCTGAGTTCAGAAAGTGCTTCCTACCAGAACACTAACAACAGCATCTAAAAAGAGAGGTCTAACTCTGCTCACATACCAAGTTTTCTCTAGTTTTGATAGAATTACACACTCAGTCCAAGGGACCAAGGTCTGAATCCGTCATATGATCTGGGACCAAAATACTAAGTTTTAATCAAGTTATTGCTGTTAAACACTGGAGTCAAATTCATCTCAACTTTCTATGAGTTGTTCATAAGAAATGTTAAGCTGGTTAAACTTTGATAAAATCTACATTTAAATAGCAGTCTCCTCTGAAGTAAGAAGACTTATACTGATGTGTGAACTGAAATAAGATTGACATTTGGAGGACGTGAAATCTTTTGGGAAGCCCTAAAATATCCCCTAAGTAGGTCAGCTCAGTGACCTGGATCTGTACTTTTAATACAGGAGTAGCCTATATTTTCTCAAACTGTTTGCTGAATAACAATTGTTTTTTGGGCTGTGGATTTATTTTTAGTAGTTAAATGTGACCTTTGTAGGAAATCCTGTAATGAGAACAGTAATGAAGCTGGCTGAGGGTGAGCCACCCCACATGCTTTGATTTAAAAGTGATAAACACGTACCATTCAACCCCAGCTATTTCTGGAAGAAACAATCTTAAATGCAAATTTTACTTCAGGAATCATGTCAATAATTCCAAAAAGTATAAAAGGAATTTATTCATGGCACACAATATTCCTTGACTTGCCAGGTAACTAATAAACATCACTGGAAAAACAGATTTCATTAGGAATTTAGAATGAAAGTAAAAGCCTGGGAAAGGCCAGAGGTTCCCCGCTGCCTTGCCAAGTCCAGCTCTGATTGCAGCAGCCACCACCAAGGAGTTCTTCAGATCAACCCCAAAATAAGCTCCCTTATTTTTCCTTTCTAAAATGGAATATGGCCATTTAAGTACAGAAAAGGCTGACCCTTCCTCCCAGTTTGGGTTACTTAACCTGAACTAAAAGCCCTGCATAAGAACCCCAATTCATACAATCCAGCTATGGGAGAAACTGCAACCTAGATTGGAAAGAGAAAGCTCTTATCTCTGTCTTACGCCACCAAAAATATATCTGCCCAGCCTTCTCAGGGAGTTAATCTCAGTTACCATATGCATTACTCTGGTGATCTAAATTCATACTGGGTTCATGGAAAATGAATATATGTTTGAATATTCTTCAGCCAAAGGATGAAATTAGTCACAAGATATTAAGTAATGGGTATATCAAATGATAAAAGGAGTGGCTTCTCAAAGGACACAGTGGAGGCTTTTTTCCCTTTCTCAGGCCCTTAGCAAAGATCTGGCTGTCTCTTATTAAATCAAATGCTCTAGCTCAGCTAGCAGAGGTAAGAAAGATGCATTGATCACATGGTGAAGTGTATGGCCTGGTTGTGCAAAAGATCACCGTAGATGTTCATATGCATCCCCGGTGTCTCCAGTCAACAAAACTCTTTTGTTTCACACAAGGCTGTGAGGAGCACATCTTCACTACAGTTTATTGTGAATATCATAGGAGACACAGCTACCACCTTTATTCTTTCCAGAGAAGTAGGATAATTGTTGCTATCCCTTTGCTAAGATACAATTAATTACATTGAGAAAATAGATGGAATTCATCAGAACTAGGTGTTGTTTTTTTTTTTTGCTTTGTTTAGTTTTGAATGATATGAAATTATATGGAATGTAGTCCTGTGTGTGACATCAGATCCGGTACGTTTTGTGAAAGATCACATTACAGCTCTGGTCAGCTATAGTAGCTCTGCTTTTAGTGCTATTAAGTTACCTTGTCATTTTCCCTAGCTTTTTTCACTTTTCTGCTAGCTCCAAGAATTTGCCCCTTTTCCTGTCTTTTTTTTTTTTTTTTTAATATTATTGTTTTATTATTTTTTCAAAAGTAGGCTAGTCGCTGCTAGAAGAATGATGCATTTTAGATCATTAGAACACACACACAAAAAAAATAACAGTTTCTTCAGTGAGTTTCTTTAGTACAAGCTTGAAGTGTGCCGAGGGATATATGGGCACCATACAGCAAATGAAAGGCTAACGACATTTAAGCAAAAGTTTAGAAGTTCCTTGTAATATGAGCAGAGTGTAGTACATGTATGCATGCTACTAAGTTTTCTGAGAAGCTGGAACTGTGAGTTAAGAGGTGCTTATGTCAGACATCTATTCCTTCACACTGGTTAGTCAAGGTGATGAAGTGGTTGGTCTGGGAGATAAATTCCTGGAGTATTCTCACATCATCAGCTAAGGACGCAAGCTCTTCAGTAAGCAACTGTTCTTGCAGTGGGAACACCACTTCCCTATGCAGTCAATTAAGGATTAAAATTGTCTCCAAAAGACAATTCAGATTTTTAGTGAGATGTTTTGGTCATGTAAGATGAGTCTTGATGAAGTGATAAGAGATAACGTTTTAGTGGATAAATATCAGATAGGACCAAGCTCTCCAGTGCTTTTGGCTGCATCTTCAGAATGGGTCCAGAATACTTTTAGTATTGCATTATTCCAGCATGACTCCACTTTGTCCTCTTCTTCATAACGACTTTTAATGATCCATCAATTATCTGGAAGATTTCACCCTTCCAAGCTTTGACTTCAAGGAAAAATGCTGATGTATTGGCACTTGCTAGCAGAATACATTAGAAAAATAAATCAGACTGTTAAAGGGATATTAAATGGGAGAATGATTTCCTTAATACTTTTAATGAACAGAAAATTCTGACTCTCTTAAAATGTCAATAACATTATGCAACCATCTGCACAGTTGACTTAAAAATCAATTTATTTGGGTATTTGGTACAAATCCATCTTAAAATAATACAACCAAGAGATATGTTGGCATCTTGGTGGTCTTTTTGATTTATCTATGGAAAGACTGACAAAATGGGACCCGGAAGGGGTGTTAGAGTATTTGTGATACACTTCTTTCCCCTCCCTATCATCCCTTTTTAAGATTTGCCCTCAGACTGCGTTTATCTTCAAAGTGTTCTAGAAATTCAGTGCAATGTCAGATTAGAGACTAGGTCTCAAGTAAAAAAATACAGCCAGAAGACTGACTTTTATTTATGGCTAGAATGTGCAATTCTTGTACTCGTGTTGGCAAGTTCTAACTAGAACACCCTTGCTAACTCCAATGACAGAAAGAGCTCAGGGAATCTTGGTATGAATTACACAACCGGAACCTTAATAATAACATAGGTGAGCAGGGTCTGCCCATTGTCTCAGTGATTAGGGATGCTTGTGTGTGCAATTACATTGTTCTACTGTAGCTGTATGTCTGAATGGGAAGTCAAATTCCAGAGGGACCTTGACAGGCTTAGGAGTCCCAAAAGACCAGGTCAGGCTTGAGAGATGTGCCTGTGCAAGCCTCATGAGGTTTAACAAGGCCAAGTGCAAGGTCCTGTAGCCGGGCTGGGTCAGCCCCAAGCACAAATACAGGCTGGAAGTAGCCCTGAGAAGAAGGATCTGGGGGTGCTGGTGGATGAGAAGCTTGACAGGAGCCAGAAATGTATGCATACGGTCCAGAAAGCCAACTGTAACTTGGGCTGCACCAACAGCAGTGTGGCAGCATGGCAAGGGAGGGGATTGTCTCCCTCTGCTCTGCTCTTGTCAGACCCCACCTGGAGCCCTGCACTGGTCTCTGGAGCCCCCAGCACAAAGAAGGACATGGAAGTATTAGACCAAGTCTAGAGGAGGTCTACAAAGATCATCAAGGGGCTGGAGCACCTATCCTATGAAGACAGGCAGAGGGAGCTGGAGTTGTTCAGTCTGGAGAAGAGAAGGCTCTGGGCAGACCTCACAGTGGCCTGCCAGTGCCTGAAGGGGGCTGCAGGGAAGCTGGGGAGGGACTTTTTATCAGAGGGTGTAGTGATCGGACAGGGGGTAATGGCTTTAAACTAAAAGAGAGGAGATTTAGATTAGATATGAGGAAGAAATTATTTACAATGAGGGTGGTGAGGCACTGGCATGGGTTGCCCAGAGGAGCTGTGGGTGCTCCATCCCTAGAAGTGTTCAAGGCCAGGTTGGATGGGGCTGGAGCAACCTGGTGTAGTGGAAGAAGTCTCTGCCCATGCCAAGGGGTCTTTAAAGTCTCTTCTAATGCAAACCATTCTATGATTCTATGAACAGACACCTTTTTTTAAAAGTAGACTGTAATAACTACCAAAATGAGAAGACGTAGCTTAGTTTCAAATCCTTTCCTAATATGCAAATTTTATCTTTAGGCATACTTTCATCTTTTTCCAAGGAAAAATATATATTGGGAAAACATGGAATGACACTGAAGTTTTGAGTTGATCCCAGTGCTAGGCATGATCTAAAACATCTGAAGCTGCATTTCCTGTAGCACATTTCTTGTTCTTGGGTCTTCCTAAACCTGTCCTGTTATGAGAAAAGCGGGCATGTACTGACTTATCTGTCAGACACTGCGTGGGGTTCATCCCAATATCTTTTAGTCAATTTAAAGTTAGATGTCTTAAGCTAGGTTTCTGTGCTCCTCCTGCAGTAAAAGGAGAAAGAAAGTCATTTCCAGAATACAACAGAGACAACCTTAAAATGATGCATCATTCTCCAGAAGTGCCCATCTCCTGATCATGGCAGGAGGTGGATGAAGTCTTAGATCCTAGCCATTGGGTATCTCTTCAGCTTGTGTGGTTGGCCAGAGCTCCCCATGTTTAAGCCAATACATCTTTTCTTAAGTGGGAACATCTCATTTCTTAGTGAAATGCTGTATTATCTGGGTAGGTGATATGAACTCAATATGGTCATTTATTCCATACATTGGAAGAGATGTAAAGGAGCCATGATGGTTTATAAAGGTCTAAACACGGTGGATAGCTGTCTTTCTGGGACTCACAGCACAAAGCCCTGTGTTGAAATCAAGAGGGAAATTATGTTTCTCTTCTGAATCTCCACAAGAAACAGATTTTATGTACTGATTTCACTTGGAATTAATTTGAATTCAAGAGTTTCAGGTAAGTGGGATCTATTTATTTAAGTACATTATAAATTTTGGGGCATGAGGCTCAGCTTAAAGTGTTATCTACATTTAATAGTAGTAATAAATAGCTCCAATAATGTTTCCATAGCAGTAGCTTTCTTATATATTTCACATACTGAAGGTTAACTGCTTCAGAAATACTTTGGATGGACAACTTCTCTTGGAGTAACCATTGCGACTGCCTTATAACTGTACTGATAGATATCACAATTATTAGTTTTGAAACTGGTGAGCAATTCTAGCTGTAAACAGCAAATCTCTCACAATAATCTGCTGATTATTATCCTGCTGAAATAGTTGGAAAAGTTCCCTTGAAAGCTAAATGTTGAATTCCAAAACCACACTGTTCACTATGGCAAATTTTTAGGTTACATGTTAGGAAGAACTACTTTACCGAAAGGGTTGTTAGACACTGGAACAGGCTGCCCAGGGAAGTGGTGGAGTCACCATCCCTGGAAGTCTTTAAAAGATGTTTAGATGTAGAGCTTAGGGATATGGTTTAGTGGGGACTGTTAGCGTTAGGTCAGAGGTTGGACTCGATGATCTTGAGGTCTCTTCCAACCTAGAAATTCTGTGATTCTGTGATTCTGTGAAATGTGACTTTCAACTGGGTGTACTCAGCCTCTGGAACTACTGACAGGAAAGAAACCTAATTAATGGGAAGTTAAAAGAGAATGACAACAGCTGAAGCAGGATTACTAGTGTGAGCTTTTGCTCTTAGTTTTTTGTCATTCTAGAGAAATATTTTTTTTATGTATTTATTTTATTTATTTATTTATTTATTTTGAGCAAAAGACACAATGCAGACATTTCGAATATCTCATTTAAACTATATGATTTGGAGTCTGCTACAAAGAAACATCTGATGGAACAGATGCCAAAATCACTGGGGAAATGACTGCCTGTATGTTAAACATCCCAAGATCTCTAAATATCCATGACTTTCTCAGCTTCCAATTCACAAGGTGTTTTCTGGTGGCAGCTGGGATTCTTTTAATTAAAATTAGAAGAGGAGAAATAAAAACTTACGGAGTGGTATACCTTGCAGCTACAGATCTAACAGCTGGCACTCTAGAGAGGGAGAGATCATGCCCTTAATTTTACACTCACAATGTCGTACGGTGTTCAGAAACAGATCAGACAATTTGGGGACATGAACCATCATCCTGACAGTTACAGTCCTTAACAGAGGTCTGCGGTTAATCAGTGCATTTTAACTCCCTCTTCATCCAGGATAGATCGACTGGTCATAGTACTACATACTACCATATCTTTGTTAGAGGTCCTGCCTTCACAGAAGGACGATGAAAACACACCAGCCCTACAAAAACAATGTCCTGCAGGACACCTTTACTTCCCCACAGAAGAGGAGTGATGGTTGCCCATCTCCCATTTTCCTCTTAAGCAAAGTCACTGGCAATCTGGCACATGGCAGTCCCAGCTGGCCATGCTGTCATCATCTCCAGTGCCCCAAGAATGAGCTACTCCCCACCTGCACTGGATACACTGGTGAAATAATAGAGGGGTTCCTTCTGCAACAAGCAGGGAAACGAGCTGTGCTTTAGTGACAGGGTACTTTTCAGAGCAAGCCCTTACTTTGAAAATGTGCCTCTCAGGAGAGAAACGACCTGAAATTGTTCCATTCTACGGCTTTCTGAAGCCCAGTCACCTATCCTTGCTCTGAAAAGGAAGTAGAGGACAGTAAGAGTTAAACCTATTTCACTGTTTTCTTGTCCAGATTTTGTTGGGAAAAGATTGGTGACAAAAAAAGGATAGAGCTTGTGATCCAGCTGGTTTCAAAGCTCTTCACAGGTTCATGGATTGAGTGCAGAAACTCTCATGTTTATTCTGGAAAAATCTAAATAAGAAATAACAAGCAGGACATAATGTCCCAGGGCTGTCTGAGGAGGTGGGCTAACAGGAGCTGGTGGTCATAGTCCCCATCTTTGCAATTTATTCTCAGCAAATCTCTGATTTTCCTTGCTATTCCAGGTTCTGTCCATTTCCTGAGGTAGGGAAGTGAAAGGAGGATTTGCCTGTTGCAAAACCTTCTATCAGGGTATGAAGGACATACCAGACAATTTTTCTGAGAGATGAAGGTGTCCTCCACAACTGGCAATGCCCCTCATTGGGATGCTAAGGATTTGTTATTTTGCCTAGTAAATACTCAGGGTTATGCCTCTCAGTGCTCACTACTGGGATTTACTGATGTACCCATCCATGCTGCACCCACTGACAGGGGAACATCCTTCCTTCCCCATGTCTTTTGAGTTTTGAAAGAGCCAAGCTGACAGGTGTCTTTAGGTTCCTTTCAGAGACTGCAGCATGCTGTCTGTCCCAGTGAACCTGGCAAGATGGCCTGTCATGACACACTTCAACCACAGCTTTCTGCTGCTTGGGGAAATGCCCTTCCCCTTTTTCCTGAATTCATTTTTGTTTCCAGTGACCAGCACTGCCAGGACACCCCTTCCAGCATGCACAGCCAGGGCTATGCTAGGTGACCAAAGTCGCCTTGTGTTCTCCTTATCTGTCCTCCATAAACACTCTGTCATTTTGTCACAGCTCTCCCCATGTTCAGTGAAAAAATTTCAGGTTTGGGTTCTGAGACACTGGTTGGAGTTATTCACTCAGGTCAGGTTGGATGGGGCTTTGAGCAACCTGATCTAGTGGAATGTGTCCTTGCTCATGGCTAGAGGTTGGAATTAGATGATCTTTTAGGTCCCTTCCAACCCAAACCATTCTACGGTTCTATGATTTCCAGGTTGCAATATCAATATGTGAAACTATGGGTACACTTATAAATTAATGGTCCAAAGCCATAGGTTTCACAGTACTGTTTCATATAATTCTTAAAGACTTTGAGTATAATGAGTTTGTGCCTCTGATCCACGCAGTGTGAAGCACTTTTGCCAAATACTTGTGAAATAATCTCTTTCTTCTAGATCCAGCACTGCAATCTCTCGTGTCCAGCCATAGTAACTACTAGCTGTGGGGTAGATTTTCTGTTTAAACCGGTGCAACTCTCATGAAAATGCAATGGGAAAAAAAATGGAATTACTATAGCATAAGATCCACTTGCTAGAAATCAAATATTTACCCAGCAGGACACACACACCACACTGAACAGTAAATGTCTGAGGGAGTACATGCACAGTTTGTATAGCACTGTATAAACTTACAGCACTATATAAAAATAACAATAATAACATTCCTCTCCTTGTATTATTATTTCTCAGCTATTATGTACACTAATGAGGATTTCCAGTTATAACATGTTTTCTGCTAAGTGCATTATTTGCAGATTCTCTAATAAATCAATGTTTTATGCAAGCAAAAACCTTAAAGTTAATGTTAGAAAAAAGTGCCTTATCATCCCCAGCAGCTTCTGAAACCCTGCAATGCAGGCTTTTATTATTTCTGTAAAAGAAAAAAAGAAAATCAATAGAGATTCCTTGTGCGTAATCCTCAGCAAGATTAGCACTTTGTCAACCTCTGTTATAATCTCCTGGAAAGCACAAGGAAGAAAACGAGGGGAAAAAAAAAAAAAAAAGAAAAAAAAAAAGATGCCATGAGGAAACCAAGAAGTGGGAATCTGGGGGTGTTCACTGTTCTTATTCTTAAGATGAATATTTGAAAGGTAATTGTGGTTTTCTCAGCTTGGGACTCAGAAATTATGGAGGTGCTTTTCCCATCTGTTGCAATCTTGACATTTGTAATTGGAAGAGAAACCTTCCAGAATTGCCATCAGTTAAGCATTCTGCTTTAACAGGTGATTACGGAGCTTGATCAAAACTCATTGCAGGCCCTGCAATGCTGAGTGCTGCAGAGCTTCAGGTTTGGGTGTCCTGCCCTGCACAGCCCACCTTTGCAGTATGGGGGTCTCAGGGAGCAGGGTGGGATCAAGCCCCAGCCATGCCTGGAGATCCAGTGTGCTGCATGGGGGACTGCCTGGAGCAAGCTGGCGAGGGCATTTAAGGTAACAACTCACAACTGCAATAGAAAAAATCCATAGGCAATGTTGCAAGCTCTGAATAATGGATCAAGGGCTGAAAGGGAAGGACAGGGAGGGACAGGAACGGATAAAGCTGTGTGCATGCAGGACTGAATATGTTATGTCATATTGTATCTATTATTTCCATAACACTGCAACCACCCATTAATTAAATTCATAGATGATCTGCATGGAGAGGTAATCCAAACATGAGAAAGGATGAGAAATAATATTCAAAGATCAAATGAGGCCAGAAACATAGGCAGAAATTCAGCAAAGATGGCTGGAAACACAACAAACAGTTCATCGAGAATAATCATATTTCAGTTCAGGCCAATATATTCTGCAAAATCATGTCAAGACAGAAGGGTGGGTGGTATTGTTCCACATAAAAGCTGGAATCACTGAACAGAGTGAGAGACAGTATACATGGAGGGCAGACTGCTCCAAGGGATGCATCTTGTACGAGCACATTGCTCCTAGATTCTCATTTGCAGGTGCCCAGAAAACCAGCTTTGCTGCCAGGGAAATTCCCTTTTCCAGACAGCAATTCCTAGAAAGTATAGTAAGTGCGATAGACTACCAAGTCAGAGTTTAGACAGAGAATTCAGCAGCTGCTTTCTATTTAGCCAACTGGGATCCTACTGGGTAGAAAAGTGTCGTTGCCTTTTAGTACTGTATTCCTAATGAAACCATCCTTGACTTTTACTCACCTCCACCTTACAGCAAATATTCAGGAGTTTAAATACAATGACTGATTTCAATGCATAGTTTATTTTGAAAAATGGAACTTTCATTTTTTTTTGTATCATTCCCTCTCACCTGAATTTCTTTTTATTTATTGGTATAGAAATGGCCTGCTAAATAAAAAAAAAAAAAAAAAAAAGTTATTTTCTGTAAAAAAGAACTATGCATTGCTAGCAACTTTCAGATCTCTGCAGCTTGCAGCTGGAGAAGGAATATGCTTTTCATGCAATTCCCATTTCACCTGAAAACATAAGGCTCAGTGAAAAACAATCAGAGAAAACTGAATATACTTCATGAAGAATTTGTATTCTCAAGACCTTCACAAGTTATCCATTAGTTACAGTTAGCAGATAAAACATACTTCCAGGTAATCTTACATCTACATGTAAAACTTAATTCTGCATGTAGCAGTAAGCTACTATGGGTCTTACAGCTGATTAATAGCATTTAATAAACATGATTTTATTGTTACATAGAACTCATTTGTTCCGTATGATAACGGTGTAATGGAAAAATGTGAATATTGGTTTTACTTCCAATGTCTCTGCTATGAAGATGGAGATCAAGGCTTACTACACTATAGGAGTTGCTGAAGCAACAGAAAATAGGCTATATTTGAGATCTGAATTGCCAAATAAAGAAGCTTCTTTCTCTTCACTGACTGTACAGGAGAGTAAGCTCCTGACTATTAGAGTGCCTAATCTATGACTAAATTCTCTTGTAATTTTTGCTCCAGATCTGTGGAATTCCCTAGACCAACAAACCTTATTTATTAAGCTCCTGACACTGGGATTCTGGACTCCTTACATAAAACTAGCAATAAAGTCTTCTAAAATCTCATTAAAAGATTAACCTCCTATCGCAAACAGCTGGGACATTGCAGAGGAGTCTGCTGAGCTCCCAATATGAGAATGTAGAGTAAAACCTGGGAAAAATTCTTCTCTCAGCACATTCCTTCAGTAAATACTGCACAGCTGCAAAGAGACTCAGATGGGATACATATCACCTAATATTAGCTGTATAAAAAACTTAAGTCTATGTTCTTTCTACAGCCCCCTCCAGAAGGCAATTCAGATCTTAGATAAGATGAATTGTGCTTAGGAAGGACCCATTTTTATCTGCTGACTGCAGAAGGCACCTTGGCTCCTGACAGACTGGACTGGGAAATCGGGAACATTGAACAAATTCCTAATGTTTGGTTGTGATCATTCAATTCCTGATCACTGCCAATTACTGTGCAGCTGTAGCTACATCAGGTGAACTTTGTCTTTTTTCTAGCCCCATCCTGAAAACTTCCAGGGAAGGAGCATCTCAAGACTTTATTGCCCATATTGCTTTCCTGAGATGAGCTCTTTTTCCTCTCTCTGCTTGGGTTTAGCTATTAGAGAAACAATTTATTAGATCTGTCATCTCATCTCAGCTTGCCTGATATTCGTGTGCCAGCTTTTTATTCAGTAAATTCAGTGCTGTCTGAATCCCTGATTTCATTATGAAACAAAGCCCAATTTTCTCAAATCAATAAATTATTTAATTCTAATATTCACAATTTTCACTCACTTCATGGCTGATTGGTTTAAACTCAGAGGAAGAGCTGTGTTATTTCATTGTGGTTGTTTGCACACACCTCCTGGTGCATCAGTTCAAAATTGCACATGAACTAAGTTTTTATAAGTATGTGGTACCTGAAGCTCAGCAACACACTTCTGTGTGTTTTTAAGTGCGGACTTTTCATTGTCTAGTTTCTATTGCAAATACTCAAAAACAAAGTCTGAAAACTAGCTTCCTGTAACTTCACCTAATAAAAGGCAGGTAACGAGAACACCTGAAAATCTAAGGAAAGATGTTGTCGTAAGTACAACGAATGAAATTTAATACAGCAGTTCAAATAAATATCTGCAGGCACTTTCTTGTCTTCTGTCACTACTCCCTGAGCTAAGTGACAGCATGTCCTTTATCTGTTTGATTTGAAAATGACTGGGCTTTCTCTTGGGAGCTGTGGATATGCTTTCCACACATACAAAGTTTCCATCAAGTTAAAGTTAACATGAACAGCTTTAGAGATTTATGTAAGAAAATAAATCTGTTTTTTGTTGTTGTTGTTGTTGTTGTTTTTTTTGTTTTGTTTTGTTTTCTTACTCTATCATCACATCTTATTTCTGTATTTAACCCATATTAACAGCAGAATCCCAGCAGCATACATATTATTGAATCTTCTTGGTAGGACAAACCATTATTTTGTTAAGAAATTTTAAACTCTTTCAGTTAATCCACAAACCCTTCGGATACAAGATTCATCAAGGATCTGGCCAAGGTATGCAAATGAACATTTCCCTGGCATTATTCATTGTTGTATTTCTCATTTTTTAACCAGATTATGACAAAGCTGCTGTGAGCCCCCTAAGCAAAAACACTCAAAGTATCAGCAGAAAGGGTAAGGTAATCAGTTGATTGTACTAAGAAGAGATTTGAAGGGGGCATTTGTGCCAGGGAGCTGGTTCAAAGGGAGAGGACACCAGATGTCTTCAGATCAAGGACTACTCAGACTACTTCTCTTTTATGAATCAGTGTTAAAATACCCACTTTTAACATGTCACCAACACATACATACACCTAGGTAGTTCTCAAAAAAAAAAAAAAAAAAAAAAAAGAAAAAAAAAAGTAAAGAAATCTTGAAAGCATTAGTTAAAATCTATCTAAATTCTTACGCTTATCTGAGGGTCTGAGGAGTGTGAGCTGATGAGCCAGGGCTCCAGGGCTCCATACCCAGCTACTATGTGCCCCACAAAGGAAGGAGCTCCTCTTTTGCCCTACCACACATCTGTCCCATCAAATTAACGAGTTAAAGACAAAGAAAACTATTCTAATTTCTACATACTCAGTACTGGGCTGATGCCCAACCAAGCACTCCTGTGGTTCTACAGACAAGCTGATAGAAAAGGTCTCAAAAGATAAAGGATCTGCCAGTCCTTGGGAAATCATGGCTGCTAGGATGTTCACTATGGTAGAAATGCAAAGATGAGAGAGAGAAAAGATAGAAGTGCATAAGACTGGGGTGGGAAATAGAGGATTTGATTTATTTTCCTGTCCTCATTCTTACTTAGCAGTCCCAGTAACACCTCTCTCCAGATTTTCTTTTCTGTACGAGCCTCTCCACTCCCTCGGTCATCTTCCTTCATAGCCCTAAATGGTGGTGCAGAGCTCTGTGAGGGTACAGCGTGGCATTGTCCCACAAGGTTCTCAGGAAGGCACAAGCAGTTTGGTGCCATGTGTTCTGTGAGCTAGTATAGAAGGGGAAGGACACATCTCCCTCCTGATGGTGCACGATGCACCGGAGGTGCAGCCATTGTGTTCCTGCAGTTCCTAGGACTCCAGGAGGGAGAGATCCTTACACGATGTAGGGAGCTGTGCACTGGCTGTTCTTCATTGTTCCCCAGACTGGGCTTTTGGCTAACTAGGATAAATTTTCTCATTAATTGTCAGTTTGTCATCTATGCCACCTCCCTCTGTCCTTGCTTTTCTCTGAACTCTTCCAAAGAGAGTCCAGTACAGTACTTGACTTCTTCCCACATTCACTGGTTTAAAACCAGTGCTGTGGAGCTGGTTTGGTAGCTGCCCCCTGATTTGCACAGGTGCTGGAATAAGCCAGAAGCAGTAACAGGAGAGCTGATGCTTCCTTGATCATTGCTTTGGAACCAGAGCTGGGGGAATAGGTTTTTCAAGCAAAATTGGTTGAACCTCTTAGTATGAACTATTTTCTGGTGGAAAACACATTTTTTCATTAAAAAACAAAACAACAACAACAAAAACACAAATAAACAAAAAACAGCCACAAGCCAAATCAAACCACCACCAATGACAAAACCCTAAGACTAAACTTTACTATTTGCCTTCATTCATACGCAGATTGGAGGGTCATTTTGGAGTGTCGACATTTCTAGGAAAAGGAGAATGATGCTCTTGGCACTGCCCAGAAATCTAGTTTAAACAACCTGGAGCTAAATGACTTGAAGGAGGGTGGAACCTGCTGCTGACAAGAAGTGGGGGATAAGCCCCAAGCAGTAGAAGAGTAAGGCTGAATGCAGGATTCACAGGCCCTCAGCTCAGGAAACTGAGAACAGAGAGCACCAGTATTGTAAATGCAGGTGTGAAAGAAAAGGCTAAGGCCTTAGGAAATAGCAGAACACTGCAACTAACTTTGGTGCTTTGCTAACTGACAGGAGAAATAAGAGTCACTCCATTACTAGTACCTGGAGAAAATAACTTGATGAACAATACTGTAGGTGACAATTCTGTCAAACATGAATCAATGCTGATCAAAAATAATTTCTTGAGGCAGATAATGGGATGCTGGTACTGTGTGGGTTTAGCAGCGAGGAACACACTGAATCATTGGTTTAAGTGAAGCTAGAGGAAAAAAAAAAAAAACAAAAGAAAACCACCAGCATCTTTTTAGGGATGGGCAGGTCAGTCAGCACAGTCAGCTCTCTGTCTTTGTGTGCTCTGCCATGACACTAGGAACTGGTTATTACTGCTCCCTGCTACAACCAGAAAACTGAGGCAGAACCAATGTTCCTATAGATCCATTGGCAGATGGGGACCTTTAGACCCGTGCTGATCACCCAATCATCTCAGGGTAGAAAACATCATATACATGATCCTGCAGAAAAGAGTCCTGCTCTGCTTCCCCAGCCCACAAAGGCTTGGACACCAGACCAAATCCCATTGCTTTAAAGGTTTGCTTTTGGGTGGAGAATTGTACTTTGGTAACTTAGATTTTGTCTTTGATTCTGGAAGATCTCAAAACCACTCCTAGCTCATGATAAAGCTGCCAGGGAAAAATATGGACAGATATATACAAAATAATTATTTTTACAGCATGTAACAACCCATCATTTTGCTTTCACCCTTGAAAGGCAGGGTAGCTGTCCTCAGAATATTTATAGAATAATAGAATGGCTTGGGTTGGAAGGGACCTTAAAGATCACCCAGTTCCATGCCCCCTGCCATGGGCAGAGATGCCATCCACTATATCAGGTTGCTCATCCAGACTGGACTGGATAACATCCAGGGATGCAGAATCCACAGCTTCTCTGGACAACCTGTTCCAGTGCCTCACCACCCCTGCAGTGAAGAATTTCCTCCTAATGCCTAATCGAAATCTCTCCTCTTTTAGTTTAAGACCATTCCTCTTTGTCCTATCATTATCTACCAGAGTAAAGAACCCTTCCCCATCTTTTTTATGGGATCCCTCTAAGTATTGTAAGGTCGCAACGAGGCCTCCCCAGAGCCTTCTCTTCTGCAGGCTTAATATCCCCAGCTCTCTCAGCCTTTCTCCACAGCAGAGGTGCTCCAGCCCCTTGATCATCTTTGTGGCCCTCCTCTGAACCTGCTCTAACAGCCCCACATCCTTCTTGTGCTGGGAGCCCCAGACCTGGATGCAGTGCTCCAAGTAGGCCCTCACCAGGGCAGAGCAGAGGGAGACAATCACCTCCCTCAACCTGCTGGTCACGCTTCTTTTGATGCAGCCCGGGATGCAGTTGGGCTGTGAGAATATTACCCATATTTCTCCCACCATAAAAGGTCTGAGTGTATCAGGTCATGGTATCACAGCAGTGATTTTTTCATTGTACCTTGTTTCTTCTGGGCACATGGACATGTTCTCCCAGAGCACAAAGCACAAAGGACTTCCCTCTGAGTCTTACTGCAAGTGGTTAATTTCCAGTCTCTTGGCTACATTAAGTGCACTGGAAGGGACTGCATGACTTCAAAAGCAAAACCCAATGGTCTGGTGTCTTCTGATGCTCTGAGGGAGATTGATAGATCCTGTGAGCTGCAAGCACTTTTGCCTCCTTTTCTCTCCCAAGTTATCATCACCTTGCATATTTGGGTAGAACATCTGGTAGTACTTTTCCCAGTTCTGGTGTAACCTGCCTCTGCATCACCAAACAAGTGGGAAAGGATATGACTCATGCAGACACCATCTATCTGAAAACTATTGTGTGACATTTAAATAGCAGGAAATATATCCTCAAAATCACAGCGTTGGCTTAAAAATTATGCCTATCAAATTCCCTGAGTGTGTTGGTGTATATATTGGTGAAGTTAGGCTGGGAGAATAGCCATCTGGCAATGTCTCTATTTCCATGAAGTATTCAAAGAGCAGGGGGAACCTAGGCTCTTAGCTTGGGTGCTGAAAACACTTTGACAAAAATTTGACAGAGATTTGCATGCAATCACAGCACAGATAAACCTGAATGATCCTGAGTCCTGCACCACAGCAAGAAATCAGAGCATGCTGCTCCTTCCCAAGCCTTGAAGATTGTCCTCTGGATCAGCCAGGACAAACTAGGCTCAAATCAGCCCTAGTATATTTGAACATGTCAAACATATCTGTTGGAATCCACAACATTGCAGCACGATATAGATGAATTTTACCCACCGTACAGCGTGTGCTCAGAGCAGAAGTGTGATTTCCGTCTTTCATCTGCTTTAGGTGTTAACTTCAATTATTACCTTAAAATATGTTTGAGTCTTTCACTCTGTCCCTCTGAAGCCAGACTGGCTCCTCTTTCTTCTCACTTTTTCTTTCTGTCCTGCTGGTGGAATTGAGGTGGGATTTTGTTTCAGTGACTGTGCCACTGAGGAACATGGTCTAGTGCAAATTGGTCATGGGGTCAGGGAAATTGTCAAGCTCTTGCTTGCAAGATCCCTCAAGACTCAAGCATATTAGAGCCTCTCAATGGGCAGTTTGGACACTGCAAGAGGTGTTTCGATTTCGTGTTCTGTTTTTTATATTTCACTGTTTTTAACAGATTTCTGTCCTAACACCAGAGATGAAAGGTGATCTCCACTTCTCAGCTACCCTTTTCCCATTCAGACAGTTCCACTGGGGTGTCCAATTGTAACAACATTAATATTTGCTCTAGGAAGCTTTGAGTTCACAAGGTCACCCTTGTAGAAAAGAAAAGGGAATGTATTTGCATTTCTGCAGATCCATACGTGTCCTCAGTAGGAATTTGAATTAAATGTAAAATGATCTCACAGCCTATGCAAATGTAACTGACACACAGCAATTCTGCTCTCATTTCCCTAATGTGGGCAAATCGTGTGTTGCCCTATTAATGAGTCTTTGTATGCAGATCATTATCAGTGAGACTGTGGAAGACAAATTAAATAGAAGCCCTGGTCCAACAGGGCATGTGTCACCTTGCATGCTGCTGCATGCTCTGACATGGGAGCAGGATCTAGCACCTTGCAGAGGTACAAAGCACCGTCTGGCCAGGGATGGGTGCAAGGACTGAACGTTGGAGGTACAGGTAAGAGAAGGAAAAGCCTGGTGCTGGCCCAGCAGGTGGGAGGAAATGTCACCCAGATGGCTCACAGAACATTGCAAGATCACAACAAGGAAGTGAATCTTTCCAGAAACAGGTTTTTCTCAAAAATCATAGATGTCTTCAAACTAATGCTGCTCATGGGAATGTACCAGTGTCAACACATTCTTAATTGGGAAAAATGTCTTGGCACCTAGATGGAATTTCTAGTCAAAAATCAGAGGGAAGGAGAGAGCTGAGGCTTGAGCAGAGGCAGTATTTCAAGTCTTGTTGTAAGGGCTTTCACCTTCGATAGGTAATGTGGAGGTTCGGTCCCATGGGTTCTGAGCACAGCCACTCCAGCAGGAGAGGACGGCTGTTGGTTGGGCTGCATTGCTGGAAGTGTTCAGGATGTTCTGGCTGGAAGTGTTCAAGATATTCTTACCTCAGTGCAACCACATCTCCTAGATGCACCAGATGTAATGGAAGCCCTGGCTGATCTCCCTTCCCCCTGCTCCCATCTCCATGTTCTTGGTCCTGAAAACTCTTGGTTTTGTCTTGTTTCAGAAGAATAATTTCATGGAAGGGCAGAGTCTGGTCTGATTGGGGACTCTAAGAAATACGCAGAGCAACCCTGATACAGCAAGGAGTTTGGAGTAAACTTATTTTATACAAATGGTTAGCCAAACTGCCTGCAAACAGGCTAGTTGATAGCAGAGATCTATGCTCCATGGTTTCAGCTGATGCCTACACACCAGCATCTGCATGCTTAGGAAAACTCTTTTGGTCCCTTTAGAACTAATAAAAGACAGCCTAATTTTTTAAGCAGATAACTGAGTTTTAATTTATTTTTTTATTATTATTTTATTTTTTATTATGTACAAGTTAATGACTTGTATTTGCTTGAGGCATTTTTAGCTTCCAAGAGATATTCAAAATAGTACTATGAAGTGATTTGACAGATAAAACATTGGTGCTACATCTGGGATTAATAATACTGAGCTTTTGCTTGTAACCTCCTGCTCAGCTCTGTGACTTCTATATTATCAACTTGAAATACCAATCTAAAGGAGCTCTTGAGTTAATATTTGTTTTAGTCTTGTAGAAATTGCACTATTGTTGTCTGTTATGGTCAGAAATGGATGCAGAGCACAGTTCAACCATGCCAGTGAATTTGTATCCTTTCCAAAGAACTATGAAGTGCAGCAATGAGGATTGAATGAGAAGTTATTTTCCACAGTGCCAGGGCACTTCTCCTAGCATGAGATTAGGTATATTTTACTGGAAGCACAGAGCTTTAGATAAATGAGAAATTTCAATATCAACCATTGCCCCAAAAAAACCTGCAGCCCAAATAACAGTTAGAAGCATCACAGAAACACAGAATCACAGAATCACAGTGGTTGGAGGCACCTCTGGAGATCAGTCCCAGCTCCCTTCCCAGAGCAGGTTCAGCTAGAGCTAGAGCAGGTTGCCCAGAACCATGGCCAGCTGGGTTTTCAATATCTCCAAGGATGGAGACTCCACAACATTACACACCATAAACACACTTCTGTTGCAGTGTTTAGTCACATTAAGAGTAAATGTATTTTCCTATCTTTACACTGAATTTCCTGTACTTCAGTTTGTGCCCATTGCCTTTCATCCTGGCACTGGATAAAGCTAGGACAAGTCTGGATCTGACTTTATGCCCTCCCACCAGGCATTGACACACACACTGATCCTGCTGAGCCTCCTCCAGGCTGAGCAGTCCCAGATCTTTCAGCCTCTCCCCATAGAACAGATACTTTGTTGTCTCCTTTGCCCTGTTCTGGACTCATTATAGGATATCCTTATGTTTCTTCTGCTGGGGAGCCCATAACTGGACCCAGCTCTCCAGATGTGTCTGGCTGGTGCTGAGTCTATGGCAAGGATCACCCACCTTGATAACAACAGTTCAATGCGTTAAACATCATCAGATCCATGGCTCTGTGCAGTGGGGTCACCTTCTCCAGCAGAACAGCTGTGTGTTAACGCATATTTTAGTCCCAGCAAGGGCTGAAAAGTGGGCTGCAAGCCCATCTGCAGCCCCAGTGAGCAGGACTCCATCTCAGCCCAGCCCTAGCACTGCACCCCCCTGCCGTGCACTTCTGCCAAAACAAGAGCAGTCCTTGCCAACCCGATTGGTGGCTGAGGTGGGTTGAGGGTGAGATGGGTACATTAGGGGAAATTGTTCAACTTCCCTCATTTACATTTCTGTCCATTTACAATGCTATTCCAGTTTAGTATTCCAGAAATATGATTTATGCAATCAAATTTCTTTGATCTTACCCAGCTCACAAAAGCTTTCAAGATGCTTTGCCTTTGCAGACTGAGTGGGAGTTGCAGCAGACAAGTTCAGGGGCTGGACGTGTATCTTTTAGCAAGCTCTAACAGCAGGTCTTTGGCTGCAGCCATTGCCAGGTGGATTACCTGGTTTGTCTGGATGGGAACACTTAAACAGAGAGCTCTGTGTCACTGAAACTGAATGGCCAATGATGGGGGACACAAACTACTTAAACAGAGCTACAATATTTGCTTGTGGCTCACCACAGGAAGAGAATTTTTTTTAAGGGGAGGCTGTGTTTAATGAGAGCCTTTGAACAGATTTGGGGCCATTCCACGTAAGTAAATTGAGAATACAAAACTGTCAGAGGCTTTCACTGAAAGAGAGGGACCCTGCATTACCCCTGGAATGCTAATTAATCCATTATTACTAACTTGTCAAAACACTGGTGTAGACAAATTTTCAAACCCAAGCATGGGCAAAGGTTAAACACTGTGAGCCAGGTATTTTGGTCGTGTTGTCGAAGACTTTACAGAGCTCTGGGATTTGGCCCTGTGCTATGGGTACTACACATGATTTGTGGCTGAGCTGGAGCTGACTTTGACTGTTCTGATGGAAGTAAATGTGAATTTGGTACCGGGTCATCACATTAATTCCATGCTTGAGATCTAGTTTGGCAACATTTGAGAAAAAGAGAAATATGCAAGGAGGTTCACCTGTCTGATTCATTCTGCTTTTATTCTATGGCATGTTCAACTCTCATCTCTCCTCAAGGGCTGTCAGCCAGCACCAAGGTACCATCCCAGGCCAAGCAGGTGAAGTCTTTCTGAGATTGCAGTGGAGGAAGCTGACATCTGATGTTTGCACACCTTCAAGATGTGCCCAGTTCAGCAGAAGCCTTAATGCACAACCTTTGCCTCACTTTTGAGATGTCACTTAGTCTATGGGAGTAAAGAGTGCTTTGGCCCATGTCTTGCTGACTAGAATTACAAGACTATTATCCACTGAACCATCTAAAAGTGTTTTACTAAAATTCTTTCAGTTTAAGGACATATCCTGCTGGATCCTTGGAGTGAACTTTGAGCTGTACTTCATGGTGGCTGTGGGGCAAATATGAATGCCTCCCAAAATTATAGCTAAAGCAAGGAAACTTTTTGAATATTTTATAACTTTCTACAGGCTAAACAACATCAATAGCAAGCTGGACCTCCAGATTTCTGGGCTGATTAAAGGACAAACCAACTTTTCTATATAATTTCCTGATATATTAAAAACAAGTTCTGAAGGAGAGTGAGTTTTTCACCAGTTTAATTACTTGATCTCACCAGTGTAACTAGGAAAGGTATGATCTACTGTGTTGCAGAATTTCTACTTATTTATGCAAATTTATAAATATGTGGTAGAAGAAGAAATTTCAACAAAAGAAGTTTAAATCTGTCCTCACTGATTGGTCTTTCCTGGACATTATGTAGTCATTGGTAACAGATTTCATATTACAGTTAACACCTAGTGTGGAAAATAATAATATCAATTCATGTGATGAAGTTATAAAAAAGTAAGTAAATAAATAAAAACAATATTAATAGCAAACAAAGTAATACTGTACACCAGTAATTCTGAAGCTGAGATTGTCTCTGAGCCCAATCTGTGCTGATGTTCAGAGCTTGGTGATAATGAACACAGCAGCTCAATGCCATTTGGATTATCATTAACGAGAATTTGCTGGTTTTGCTTGTTTGTTTGTTTGTTTGTTTGTTTTTGTGTGTGTGTACTTTTTTTGCCTGGTACTTAAACAGACATTTAAATGTTATCCAGAACTTTCCTAAGCATTGGCCCTATTTTAAGAGTGACCCTTTATGCTGTTGTTCTTTCTCCCTAAGCTATGACCAATGAAGGTAGAGAAAAGCCCAGTCATTTGCCAAATTAGTCACCATGGCATCACAACAGAAAAATAAGAACTCTGATAATGAACAAACCTAACAGGAGAATATTCTAAAAACTAACAGGCAATTCTGGGGCCTTTATATGTTTTGCTACAACAAAGCAGTACATCTGCCACCATATATGTTAGCAATAACGGGACTGTTTCTGTCACTTTCTGTACAATTCTCATATTATATTTTAAGTTCAAACTGCTACTCTGGACAGTATAAAGTCAGAATATTACACGGCTCAATGAGTATTTGAATCCTAGGAATAAGAGATGCTAAATATTCATTTGCTTCCATCTAACTACTGCTGACTACAATCTCTGTTCAAGTCCTTGAAGTCTAATTTTAATTAATAGGAATTATTGCTTAATATTCAGCTTGAAATTTCATAGTGCTTCCCTCTTTCCTTTTTGGAGGTTGTTGAATATTCATTGCCCTCCCTGAATTTGCATTAAGCCAGGAGAGGTTTTTCTCTTGAAATGAGGATGGATGTGTGCTACAAGTATCAGTGAGATAGTGGCGCATCCTCAGGAAGCCTGGCATGCAAGTTTCCTCTGTTTTTCTGCTTCAGTAACCCCAGACCTCCTGGGTCATCTTCTTGAACATCTCTGCATGGGATGTCTGCCATCACTGGCAACTAAGTAGTCACAATCTATAACGGAGGGTGAAGGAAGGAGGCTGGGAGAGTTTCCATAGTGACTAGCCCATCATCAGGGGCTGTGGGTGGAAATGAAATATCTGACATTGTGAGAGTTTCCACACTCGGTATTTCATAAAGTTGTGTATGTGTTCAGGTAGCTCCATAACCAGGTATGCAAAGTGAAAGAGACCTCATTTGCTGTGTCACCTCATGTTTGAATTCAGTTCTACCTCTGTAGAAAGGGAGAAATGTCAGACAGTAAGCTCCCAGCAGACTGATATTCTGACATTCAGGAAATGCAGGTGAGCATCTGGATGGCTGAAGGATGCAGGAAGCTTTGAGGAATGGTCCAAGGTAAATCCCACTGTTGCACAGAATAGAAAAATCCTGAGTTGTGACTGCCTGAAAAGTGGCAACAAATGCAAACATCTGCTTACAGTCTCCTGGGAACAAGAAAGGCTTCAGGAAAGGTAACCATGTATGACCTCTGATAACTGAAATCACCAGGCCTGATCACAACAGGACTCTCTGCAGCTCAGCCTCCTGTCCAAACAGGAGCCAATAACAGATGAGAAACCCCATGGTGGATAATTATCAAATGAAGTGCCCGGGGAAAATGTTCTCTTTGAACTGCATCGGTTATTGGTGGTTGGCTTGTGTTCTGGAAGATAACAGATTATGACCCAGAAATATTGCCTGTGTGCACACATAGGCAAAGAGTGAAGTGGAGCTTATATAAGCTCCTCAAAGCAGCATATAAATAGGTATGTGAATATACACACACTACATTTGAAAAGCACACGTATAAAATGGGATGTGGTCTGCTAGACCAAATGTTGCTCAGGAATTTCCTAATTGCCATTTTGACTATAGTGTGCACACACAGGGGAGTTTGAATGTGCATGGCTTTTCCTTTTTCAGACTTAATTCTTTTCTGCATTAGGTGGTTTGTGTGGAAAATGTCCACAGAAGAATTTCCTCGGAAAATCTTTTGTCTTGGCTACCCTCATAAAAATGGTCTGCCTGTGAGCGAGGCCATATAAGTCAGTGAGAGTGAATGGGCTTGGCCATGGCCAGAGCAGCTCCACCTGTAAGCAAGCTGCCTTGGGAGAGGAGATCAGCTCTCTGCACATGAAATCTTAAGGCAGATGTTTCCAGCTAAGGTAAGTGATAAAAGTCCATATTGATAGCCTGTCTCACGAAGCATGATTTGCTGTGCCTCCTACTTCTGTAAACCTTGGTAGCTACTGCTCCTTGGTCAATAAACCTTGATGTTTCCCTCAACAATTGTCGATATTTATGTCATTATATCATGATTCAGGGGACAATATTCCTAGGTTCTTATGCAGCAGAAATCTTTAGGTCTAAAATCAAGCAGGCCTTTCATGATATATTTGTGCTATACCAAATTCAGCAGGACTGTCAATAATGTAATATAAATAATAGCTTACTCAGTTTTGCAAAATTTATTTTTGTATCGGTTACAAAAGCTTTCTCCTTTATTTTACTTTATTTTAATATCCTTAGTTCTTAGTTCACATCTGATCTGAACTTAGAGCTTTTCTTGTTTTACAGAGAAAGAAGCACATCACTTTCAACCCTTCTTTGCAGAAGCAAGCATTATGTTTTCTGTGTCAGAAAAAAATCCATGGGGGAAACTGTGTGCATGGGTCCTTTCCACAGTCATAGAAGAGACCGGCCACCATGAGCTCCCTCCCAGTTGATGGCAGCCTGGAGTGAACAAGAAGCCCTGCATTACCTACAAGCAGCCTCTTTATTTCCTTCAGTCCATGCAATATGGAAGGAACTGAACAGGGCATTGAATGGACAAGTGATGGTGTGTTAGATGGTTCCCACCATCTCATCCTGGTTGGTCGTGGTTGCTAACTCCAGGCAGAAGAGCAGGACATCGCTGATCTCAGCATCCTGCCGGAAGACATGGCATGCCAGGACCCACTCCTTCAGCCCTTGTAGAAGCAGGAATAAGTGAAGAAGCAAGCTGGGACCACGAACATTTCAATAAAGATGACAGATACTTTCCCCTTTCAGGCTTTCCTATGTCCATACTTCTGATTTCAATTTTGTGACAAAAAGTATCACAAAAAATGTACTTTTTTGCACAGAAAATATCTTTCAAGAAAAACTTTCTCATGTTCAGCTTTTCAAAAATAAACCAACATTTCCTGTGTCCACCCCCCTCCCATCCTCTCTCTCCCCCTCTCTCCTGTTGCTCCCCCCCATTCTGGGCAGCTTGAGATGCGGCAGAGCAGACAAAGGGGGCTAGAAGCTGCGCAGGTTCACAGACCTGCCACCACAGAGCTGTGGTCCCTGAGAGGTAGGAGATTTTCTGTATTTTATCTAGGACTGTTCATGCAGCTGCTTGCTGATGCATGACATCCTTATATAAAGAGGTGAAGGATCCTTAAGGCAGAGCCATCACTGTGCTAACTACTGCTGCTTCTCCCTTATCCCTGCAGGTGTGACACAGGGCATCACCTTCAAGACACCTCTTTTTCCTTACCTTTGAAAAAAATTCTTACTTTAACAGAAAATCAGGAGCATGATCAGAGATTTTCCTCAACACAGTTTGGTCAGTCATGCCCTCAGCAGCCCTGGATATATCCTAAAACTCCTGATGTCTGTCCCTCTCTGGTGGGCTGGCTTCACTGTATTCTCTACATCATTTTTTATTTTATTCATGTATTTTTTTAACTTTTCTTTCATCTCCAGTTTAATGAGACCATAGCAGGTTAGGCCACTTTCACAAGACTTTGCAAAGGTCTTTAAGCCAGCGTGAAGAATGTTGTTGTAGCTCAGTTTTGCTCTCAGTTTTCTAGGACACTGCATACCTGATAAGGTCACATAGCGTAAGCCCAGGCTGTGGGTAGCCAAGCACAGAACTGCAGGTTTCAGGGACGTAAGCCCATTTATTTCCTATCTCTTGCTATTCTGCCTTTGTTCCTCTTCTGACTGTTTTGACCTAAGAGGACATAGGAAAGAGCTTTAACTAAATTTTAAAATGAAATGTTTAATTCACTCATAAATACGCTTGTCTGTGGGTTTCTTTTTCAGATCTTGGTTCAAGGGAGGAAGAGAGAGGTAAAAAAAAAAAAAAAAAAAAAAAAAGAATTTCATTTTGAATTGACCCAAAAAATCCAAAAAATCAGTTTTTCAGTTCAGTCAGCAAACCAGATCATCAATTATTCAGCGTGTTACACATCAGTGTGAGGGAGTCAGCTCTGTGCTGGGTCTGGGAAGGGGTGTGGGAGGCCAGCAAGGTAACTGGGGTGAGAAAATCACTCCAAATGGTGTGAACCTGCTCTATGCTGAAGCCAGGTGGTCTCATACAGCTTTTGCAATGGGACAATTTTTAAGTGCTCCTCGGCCAGTCTGGGCAGCATAGCAGGTGAGAGACACGAGGTGGGTATGAGGTTTTCAGCACCTCTGTTTGCTGCTTGAGGAGAAATCCATTCTGCAGCTGGTGTTGATACTGCAGCACACTGAAGTATCTGTCTTCTAAGCTGACTGGTTTGGTGTATGCATGGAGGCACTTCCCATGCTTGCTTAGGTGTAGGTTCTCCTAGTTCTTGTGCAAGACAGAGATGTTCAGACCCTTCAGAACAGAACACGGTGAGTCCTGAAGTTGTGAGGATATGCTGCTCTCATCTATGTTGCTTCTTGGATGTTGGCCAGACTCACAAACGTGTCCTCTCTCACCAGTAGTAGCCTTCCTTCCTGAGCTGCTGCTGAGGCACCTGCACACAGCATCCTCACTCTGCACAGCTCCTTTCTGGCATTATGCCACTGCTGACTGCCTACAGGGAGCCCTGAGCTGAATAACCTACTGCTCTCCTGACATGGCCTGGTGCTCCTGGAGCTGGGGAACTCCCATCCCATCACACTGGGCATGGCAGGAATCAAGAGATCTCTGCAGAGCTCTTTTGAATCCCTTTTATCGTACTGTGTAGGAACATCCTGAGCACATCCCTATTTCCATCCTCAGCACTTTATTGTGACAAGTCTAAAAACCTGAACCTAAATCTCTAGACCTCCTTGAGAAGCATGAGCTCTGATTCCCAAAGGAACTGCCACGGGGCCAGAAAAGCCATCCAGGAGGCCATAAGCCATGTGTGATGCTGAAGGAGGTCAGTCTGTGGGACTGCCAGCAGCTGCCTCCCAGAGAGAGATGATGTGTGAAAGAGAAGTCTTTGACACATTTCCTCTGTTCGTAATTTCCAAGATTTCCTTGGTCCTCAGTGACCTTGCAGATGGGAAACACTATGGTGAGTGGAACGTATTGCATGTACCATTTCTGCACCTTGACCCCTCTGAGTTCCTGCCACCAAATATTCCACATCTGGCTGGTACAGCACTTGTAGGACACACAACTCATCAGGTGTAAGGCATCAACCCAAAGGGGCTCTGGACCTTGCCTTCTGCTGGGGAGCAGATTACAGTCTGTTAATATCACATCTACCATTCACCAGATGCAGTTCAGATAAAGCAGCAAGCTCATCTCAGCCAACTACACCACCAGCCCATGGCCATTATGGTCTCTGCTTAATTTTCATGTTATCTTAAGAAAAAAAAATCTGTCTCGTTTATTATTATTTTTTTTTAATACCAAATGAACATTTTCTTGAAAATTTGAAGTTAGGGGTTGTTGGGAATTTTGAATCTGTTTTTACCGTGACAGAATTTATCTGGGGCTAATTGGCCAAGCAGTCTAAACCAGAATACTGCATCATGGGGATAGAAGCTAGAAAGAGAGAGACGTGTTTTTTTCCCCCTTCAAGAACTGAATTTCCTTCAGGGAATATTGGAAAGAAAAAAGAAAAGAAAAGAAAAGAAAAGAAAAGAAAAGAAAAGAAAAGAAAAGAAAAGAAAAGAAAAGAAAAGAAAAGAAAAGAAAAGAAAAGAAAAGAAAAGAAAAGAAAAGAAAAGAAAAGAAAAGAAAAGAAAAGAAAAGAAAAGAAAAGAAAAGAAATAAGAGAAATATAGAAAATTGAATACATAGAATAGAATATAGAATAGAGTTGAATATACATATATTCTATGGAATAGAAAATAAGTAAACCAAGTAATTTTCAATAGTATTTTTCCCCAGTTTGTGAAAATTTTCATTAGTTAAAATTTCAATTTTTATCTACATAAAGCTATGCTGGAAATGTATTGCCCACTTCCCATCATGACATATTTATTCTTTGCTATCTATCATTCATGTTCCAGCTCTGAATCTGGAAATTTAATCAGAGGTTCTCTGAGCACAACTCAATATCCCTCTTACTTCAAACCAGTGGTTACTCTGGGGGATCATACCCCAAACCAAGCATGAATCATGTGTTTTATCAGACATTTTCAAGAATCCTAGGGGGAAAAATGCAATTATTGGTAAAAACTTAATATCCTAGACTGAAATAAATTATAGTTCTAGTCATTGTTTGGAAGAGTTTTACTATTAAGCATTTATCAGGAAGCCAAGGCATGGTGGATACTTGATTGTACCTTGTTTGATATGTGGCACTTCATTATCTCATCAGGAACAGACCTGGGGAGGGGCAATCTGAGAATCCAATCAAACTGGTATTTCCAAGACATAGCAGCAAGCTCCGTTATAAAAAGATGTTCACAACATCTTTTCCACATGTAGACTCTCTCAGACCACCTTATTGACGGGACAAATAAAACAGAGCTAGGTAGCAAGCACTCCTCCATCTCATGACTTTGAACAGTCTCACAGCCAAAAAAAAGAAGGAAAAATCAAACTCATCTACATGAATGTGGATCAGAAAAATAATTTGATTTTTCTCTTCTTCTTCTTCTTCTTCTTCTTCTTCTTCTTCTTCTTCTTCTTCTTCTTCTTCTTCTTCTTCTTCTTCTTCTTCTTCTTCTTCTTCTTCTTCTTCTTCTTCTTCTTCTTCTTCTTCTTCTTCTTCTTCTTCCTCTTCTTCTTCTTCTTTTTTTAAATTTTATTTTTCCTGAGCATCATTAAGACCCAGGTACTGAGCACTTGAAAATAGCTAACAAAATTTATGCAAGAAAATGATGCACAACCTACCATTTTTATTCTGTAAAACTTTCACCTAGGTTTTACAGCAATGTCTGCATCTTTCTTGTTCTCTTACTAGAGAACATGTACACAAATAACTCCTGTCCCAGACAGGCCCCCTTTGTTTGAACCTCTGCATCTTCTGAAAGGGCCAGACAGGAGGAGTGGACCAGGAGGGTTCCCTGCTGCTGGAGGGGACCGTGACGGTGCTGAGGCTCACTCTCACAGCTCCTGGGCCAGGGTCTTTTAGCAAGAGTAATGACTTGCAACACAGCTCACTCTTTCTTAACCTCAGCAAGAGCACTCCACCTCAGCCTCAGGGCAAGCAGATTTTCTCTGGTGAGAGGAGGACTGAACTGGGGTACCAGCCTTTCACCTAGGTGGAGGTGCCTACAGAAATTATTGGTTCCAGATTGGTGAATACAATCATAGTTTCCTGGTGTCTAAAAAGAAACGGCTCTTGTCTGGGGCAGTTTTCTTCTGCTATCACCACTAATCCTGTTAATAGAAATTGCATCAATAAACTCAGCTCCTTTTGATGTCTTCCTCCCTAATCTTCATGGTGGATTACTGCAGTAGGTCACCTTGAATCCTCCCTTATCCCTGTTAAAGCATCCTCCTTTGAAATCTGTAATTATCTCTCTGAGATAATTGCCAAAATCATTTGCAGTCCTGGAGAGATCTTCAAAACCTACTTGTTTATGAAAGCAAATAATTCAGGTTAATCAAATATTGTGAGATTTCCACTCTGCCTGTCTAGTCATTTGTACATTTAAATCTGCACCTTGACTGTTATGCAACTGGCCTGAAAGGCAACTTTCATTGCAGGAGGGAGGAAGACAAAGTGCTTAGAGGAGAAGCCACTTTAGAACAAACCTAGTTTCAAGAACAGGCTCTTATCACTGCTGGATGGCTCCCAGTGTGTGGAGGGGTGTTGCTACAAGAGGTATTGAAATAGGCTGGGCGAAGGCGTGCTTGAGCATTTCCAGCACCCACTAAAAACAATAGAAACTGCAGGTGCAGGAGTAATTCTGTGTGGTTGGTGGCTGTTTTCAGCATCATTTGATGCTGACAGACTGAAGGAGTTTGTTGGCAAACGGGTCTGTCTCACATGATGGGGGATGCAATTGATACAAAGGAAGAAACTGCAGACCTGTCCCAGCTGCATCCTTCAGGGGAACACTTCTGGGCAGCAGAAAATCCCTGCTGCTGCCTCAGAGCAGGTAGGCTCAAGGTGTGCCAAGGGCAGACAGGCTCCAAAATGGGACACAAACTCTGCTAGATGTCTCCCGCAGCAAAGCTAAAACAGGGACCTGGGAGCATCTGGGGGAAGCGTATGCTCCTGATGTCATTCTGTAGGAACTGCTGGATTTGCCTTGGTCCTGGCCCTTGTCTGGACTATCCTGTGTCTTGTGCCCTCACCCTCTGGTCCAAACAGGCTGTCCTGGCTGAGACTTGCCAGGGTGGCTGCAGAGGAAGCCTCTATGGCTGCACTGAGCCTCCCACTCACAACCAGCCACTTCTGCTCTCTGCGTTTGCAACATAGCCTTCAGTGTTGGATCAAGAGAAGAAGTTGGGCTGAGACACAACCAATAGACCTTTCCAAATGTAAAGAGCCTAAATTTGACAGCACATTGGGTTGAACTCAGTAAATCTGATCATTTGCCATTTAAAAATCCTGGAAGAGACTTACTGGTATTTCTGGGGCTATTCACACATTGAAAAAACATCAGGACCCTCTTCACCACCAGACCGGCGGTCCAGTCACATCTTTGCTCCACACCCATTCTCCTTCTTGTCCCAATGGGAAAAAACAATAATAATAATAAAAATCCTTTCTGACATCTACAAGCCTGGAGCAGCAGATGTGATTGACCCTGCAAGTGCCTGACACTGCAGACGAAGAGAAATCACTGATGTTCACGGAAATACCTATTTTCCAGAGTCCTTTCCTAATTTATTCTCTACAAAATCAATGAAAAATCTTAGATAGCTGCTTGCAGTTAAAATGTTTATTTTGGACAAATGATCCTACTATCTGGATTCCCTGGGTTTACCAAAAGAGTCTTCTTTCTTATTAGGCGCTTGGTTGTTCTGAACTACATTGTGGCTGTAACACTAAGCCAAATACCTGTCTATTAATGTGCTATGAACACATCTTTTCATCCAACCCTATATACTATGATTTTCTACTCTGATAAAATAGTCTAGATATAGTTGCAGGGCTATGACTAGAAATTTTATTTTCTATGGTAACAAGAATTAATTTCCAGTTGAGTTGAGCAGACTCTTTCAAGGATCTAGAATTGTTTATCTAGGACAAAGTTTTGGTTCAAATTCTGGATAACGCATACAATATATATAGCTATCGTATCATATTTATTTTTAACATTTCAGTGATACTCCTCAGTGTTCTTTTCCCAACATTTGTTAGAGGTGTCACATCATGGTTCCTTGAAACAATAAGTATTTATGAGAAAAGAGATTTTTGACAAATCTGTACATTTAATGGCAAACAATAATAAACTCTTTAAACATTTCTTCAGATTCTGAAAAAGGTGATCTTATTCTAAATGACATTTGTTTCAAAATTTCATTTATAGTCATACTAAAAGTGAAATAAGTATATTTTAAGATTGAAAGTGAAATGGAAATGTTGCAAGATATGTCCCAAATTTCTGTTATCAGTCACAGTGAATATTTTTAAACATCCTTTATCTTCTCTTTTCAGAAAGGAAGAACACACACACATCAAAATCTCAGCATTCCTTATCCAATCTTCACATCCAGCTCTACCTTCCTGTCTCATCTTTTCTCAGAAGCTAAACTCAGAAGAAAGCACCTCTCTATAACTATGGCAAGTACCATCAAGAGCAGTGATTCCAACCTGGCTGTCCTGTCTACAGAATCCAACAGTTTACAGCAATACACAGCAGCACTGGACACTCTGCTCTAATTAAAATGCCATAATATAAACTTAGTTTTTATAAGACCAATAAAACTTCATTCTGGGAGTGGACTTGGCATAAGCATGGGACCAGTCTGCTGCTGTTTATTTATTTTTTATTGATTTGTCAAGAAAGTAATATACATCGTGTTCTAATTCTGTAATACTGTCACTGTATAATTGAAGGAGGCACTTCTGGTCTAAGTCCCCATTTGCAAACAATTACATGTTGCTTTAAAAAATAAGTCTTGTGAAATTGATTTTTCATGTCTCTTGTGAGTGATGAAGTATAAGTTTCAATAATAAAAAAAAAAAAAGCGTAATAGGTAGTTCTGAGACTGTCTAGTTAAAATGTTAAAACAAAACCAAAAACAAAACACAAACAAAAACAAACCAAAAACAAAACACAAACAAAAACAAACCAAAAACAAAACAAATTATTCCAGGTGAAGGAAACAAATGCATCACATACAACTGCGTTTTAATATTACACAATCTAGATCCATCAGATTATGGATCTGATGCAGGATATCTCTATAGCCTCTGACAAGATTGTGACCTTTGTGTCAGTGACAGTAGAAGCATACAAGCAGACAAAAAGGAAAGGTCATTTTCTGAAATGTGGATTAAAACATTCAAGGAACACCCAGTGACCTGTTCTGCTGAAACATAAAACACCTTTGGCCCAAAGACCCACCAGGTTTCTGACCATACTAGAGCACTGGCTGCAGACAGAGTTAATCCTGATGCAATCTCTGCATGCTCTGACAGCCCTTGAACAAATGTCATTGCTGCCCCTTGTTGGGAGGCAGAGCTGCAGAAGGTGTCCACCAGCAGGGACTCAGCTGGGATTGCTTCTGCCTTTGTGAGGAGCCCAGTCCATTGCCTTGCCCTGATTACATCCTTGGCAGGGGTGGACACTGATATTTCTCCAATGCTTCAGTAAGAAAAGTCAATAATAAGGCTTCTCTGTGAATACACCAGATCTTCCCAGGTGCTCCACTCCCTGTGCAGACACCATCCCTCTGATCATTGCTTCCCACGCAGGGCACCTTTGAACCATACGTTCCAGCTGGACTCTCAGTCAGTGCCCACCTTTAGAAGCCAACTCCCACCTCCCTCATCCCTCAGGGGGAGATTTTTCCAGACATAGTTTTCTATCTCTTCCTCTGTATTTTTAGCAATATCTCAGCAGTTCTGCCTGACACTAGAGCTCATGGCAGCTTGGCTTGAGCCAAAGGATTTATTTCAATTCCTTGTAACACTGCTTCCTTTCTCTTCTCTACAGTGCCCTTTACCACTGTGGGTTTCCTGCCCTGCCCTGTCCCATGGCTCTCAGAACCACAGATGTTTCCAAATGCCGGGGGAAAGCAAAGTAGAGTCTGTCCTGTCTCATGTGTCACTGACAACTGTTGGGGGGAGTCCTTGTTCCCATTGCAAAGAAGGCAATGTGTTTGCTCCCAAGCCAGAAGAGTAGCAAAATGTTGGCAATAGAAGTATTGTTTTACTGAATGTATTTAATTCCTTAATCTTATGAATAGGTACCCCTAGATGATCCTTTGTGCTTGGGCTCTGTGTACTCAGAGCTGCTCTTATTTTAAAGAACCTGTAGATTGAAGAGGGTGAAGACTGAGTGCAGGGGGAACTGCAAATCCCCTAGCTCCCTCCCAACAGCTTTGCACCCACTCCTGCTTCCAGTCCAGCATCGCACCTCCAGGACTGCCATCCTTGGGATGTATATGCAGTACCACACACCTCTTCTTATTTTGCCTTTCTCATTATTTTTTTCTTTTATCATTCTCCTGCTCCCCATCATGAATCCACGCATGGGAACCTTTGCTGTTCCCAGAAGCTCTCCTTGACGCACATCATCACGGCTTGATTCAAGCAGTACAGATATAAGAGCTGCTGGATATGTAATTTAAAGACATAGCACTGCTAAACTGCACTGTTACAGCTGCTGAGCACCTATTCTAGTTTGTAGCCACAGCTACACGCATTATATTAGCTGAACATTTGTAATTGCAGCCCAGTGAGCCAGACCCAGGGAAGGAAAAGTGGTTAAAACTAGCAAAGGTCATGACGGGAGTGCGTGATGCAGTATGGTTGAAGGGGAAACTGATAGCACAGCTAGAAGGGAGAAACCGTATACTAGGATTTGGGTTTAATTTCTGCTTTATACAAATTTTTTACTTACGCTAAATCAAGTTAACAGGATGGCATGCATAATACGATACAGCATGCAAAATCAGTGCAGCTTACAGTGACTGCATATAAGGAGGCATGTTTTGTTCCTCGCCTCTAATGAAGTGTTAGTCTTGGCATGGCAGCGAGCAGTAAATGGATTAGCAATGCTACAGTCGTTTGTGAACACTCCTAGCAAACTCAGCAAATTGCCTAGCGTTCGGAGTAGAGAGGGCTATTCCACATTGTGCTACAAATACTTGGGGACTTTGGAAATGTGATCATGACAGTGCAGCAGCAAAGCTGTCCCTATAGTGGACAACCCAGTCCAGTCCTTCCTGAGAAAGGCTGGCTTAGGAAGCACCATCTGCAGTTTGCATAATGACCTATTCACACACAATTAAAGGCATGTGTTGCTACCACTCCAAGAAACTTGAGATTTCAAGGTTTCTCCACTGCTATGTTTTTCTGAGTCTGTGTTTTAATCTCCTCAACAGCAGGAGCAGGATTCGACCCTATAGTGTGCAGCAGCTGTAGGAACAGTTTAATCAGTTATCCCGAAGGCATAAAGGGAGTTGGGACGGAGACAATGGTCTCTGTAATATTTTGCTGTGGATGAGGCAAATGCATGCAGCAGAGCTTGGTGCTCAAGTTGGGAGGGTCTGCGAGTTTTAAGAAGTGCAGACAGGATGGAGGTGGATTTAGAGCAGAATTAACTGCAGTGGAAAAATAAATAAATAAAAAGGAAGAGGAAGTAGATCTTTCATTTGCCAAAGAAGCAAGTTTAGGCTGCCTACATCCATCCTCACAGTGAACTCATTAGGTTTGTTCCATCTGGGATTAAAACAAAACAAAGCAAAGCAAAACAAAACAAAAAACAACACAACAAGTCGTTGGCTTTTTTTCCTCATTTCAGACAATGGAGCATTTTCCCTTGACATCTTCACAATGAAGTGCTTTAATTTTTAAAATTTGCTTAATTTGGCTGTTTTTGTGTAAGAAAGTGAAAACAAAAACAATCTCCACAGCTAATGCAAGTCATTATGTCTGTCAATGATTTTACATCACTTTCCCATTTGACCAGTGAGCTGAGATGGCACAGCTGTGTTTCCTGCCTCTGCAGGCTGGTGGGGCCATGACTGAATACAGGCAGCGTACTGTGCCTTGCAGCTACTGATAGTCATCCTGGCCTTTGCAGAGACCTTCAACAGCTGTCCCAAAGCTTGGAGACAGTTTGAGTGTTTCTTTCATTTTCTGAATACATATTGGAGGCAATGGAAAAAGGTTCAAACCATGGCTTAATTTCTAACATCATCTGAGTGTGAAATACTCTTTCTAAGTTTTTTTGGGGAGTAACTTAAGACCACCATAGCTCCCTTCTCCTTGGTTTTATCCCAAACTAATTCTCTCATGGCTATGCAGGAAGCTATTTAATGCTTTTATGGCTCATTTTTTTCCTAGCCACAAACTCCAGAAACTATTTTTTTTTTGTTCTTTTTAAGTGAAGGACAAGATCAAAGATAAAAGCTGTGATCATTGCCTTCTAAGAACTGCACAAAAAGCACACCAGATTTAGGGAACTTCTCAATAAGATCTCCCAGAGGCAGAGAAAGCAACATACAGATAGCAGGCCAAGAAGGGGCTGGAGAATTTTCAGTGCTTCCCTTCCCTGCAGTCTCCAGCTGCATTTTCTCCTCCCTACGGGGTGTGTTCTAGGTGGGAGTGCTGCTACGCTTGTGTGGTAAGGAGCTCTGCTTCCTCCAAAATTACTGGGAGCTAAGACCATTGTTCTTATGGTCCAGCAGCAAAAAGCTTTAATGGAAGCAACATTCACAGCTAAAATCTGCAGTTTGTTGCACAACAGTAACCATATGGCAACTCCATAAATCCAGTACACTTACATTTGCCTTGTGGAGAAAGACACACCTGTGTTTTTTGTAAATATCACCTAATTTACTAAAGCATTCCCTTGAATTCTGCTGGGCTACAGTTATTTCCCTCCTAAGATGTGACCTCCCTGGGTAATGGCAGTGGGTATAACTCACTCTCAGGAGTGAGGTAGAAAGCAAGGTTCCGACTGGCATTGCAGGAGCTTTGTAGTCTTTGCAGTGACAAGAGCTTCACATAAAATGTTATCTGTTCTCTTTTTTTAATGAAGAGAGTGGTTAAAAATGCTGTCCAGAAAACAGCTACATCCTGAAAGAGAATCCCCAAGCCTTGGTTTCTTACTCAAGCCTTTATCTCCAGTGGTCTTGAACCCAGCACTGTTCTCCCCTTGACTTTTGTACAGGGGTTTCACATGCCGGTTTAAAACTTTCCTGTGGCTCTGGGCAGCATGATGTATCTAAGGGCACCACGATCCCTCAGGACTGCTCTTCTCCACAGGAACATGTCTTGTTTTCCATGTCTAACAAAATGAGTGATGGGATTTGTCTTCCTAAGGGACTAGTGGGGCAGAAGTCCGTGGAGTGAATGGCAGCCACTGGAGGCACAGAAATTCAGAGCAGGACCATCCTGTGCCTCCGCTGCCAGACCATGACAAATGCCTCTGGTTTCTTCCTTCAGTTAGGAAAGAAGGTGTTTCCTGCAGAACACAGCTTCTGTACTCTCCTGTACCTGTGAGGTCTGGTGGGCTCAATTCCCCAGTTAGCATGAATTAATTGCACATCTGTCTTTCTCACATGCAAATCAGAATTGGGTACCACATACTGCAGCAGGCAGCACGACTACAGCTGCGCAGGGAGGAAGAGATAACCCTAATAGCTTATGTCAGCAACCTTCAGGTCTTTTAACATTTCCAAGTGAAAGGTTCCTCTGCTACCCATCAGCAAGGCGTCCGGGGCCTGCTGCAGCACAGCCTCTTTTCTCCCACAGGCACATTCTATCAGACTGCATAGAACAAGACATCCCGAAGCTTTCATCCTACTTTTAGGACAGGGAGGATGGGATATAAAAAGCAGAAATGACAGCAGTCCAGACCAGGTCAGATCAGGACTGGGATCATAGTTACCCAGGCCTGCTGGCATTAGGACTGGAGGAAGAGTGAGTAGCAGCTGCAAAGGAGCTATGAATGTCTGCCCATACACAGAGGTCTGTGTCTCTGAGTGTATGTTACAAAACACATCTCCTCTTAGCACTGACCAGTGGAGTGGTAACATGGAACTTGCAAAGAGAGAGAAATCAGCTGAGCAGGGTAGGACCACATCCTACTTGTGACATGTTACACTAATGATTAAAATGAGTTCACAGACAAAGCTCATCATAAACAGCATGCAAGCAATTTTCTCTTTGTGGAATCTCAATTGACACTCTAATTTCATTTCTAGAAAAAATAAGTGCTAGCTAAGATTTCTAACAAGTGCTCTCCCAACCCTCACACAGCCCCCTTTTCCAAAGCCATGTCCTCTAGAATAAATCCTTCATGTTCCATGGGGTGTCTTCCTAAGGCTGAACATTACTTAATTATTAATAAAAAGGGCTTGAAGAGCTATATCCTGCTGATGCCCCTTCCACTGTGATGACCTCATTAATATGCAGGTCCACAGCACACTGAATTGACAGGATGGCTTCTGGAGTTCAATGGACTCTGGACCAGCCTTTTATTGAATAAATTAAGTAAATATTCCTCTTCTCCAAAATACACTGTAAAAATGATTGCCTTCCTAATGTTAAATTGTGAAACTCGGGCTACTATTTATGGCTGGGTTTCTTCCTATATAATCATACGTCATTGTTTTCTAATGAAATGCATGATCTAGTTAAATGAGCATGAATGGAAGCAACAGTGCCACAGACAAGAAAGCAGGAGGGATATATAATTAATGTGATCATGGAAAAAAAAGCTGTGTGATATCATTCCATCAATTATCAGCTTCTAATAATTCTGTCACCAAGTAAACAAAAGCATTTTATCAATTAGTGCCGATCGTTTCCCCATAGAGAGCACTGAAAACTGCTGAAAACCAAATCGTAACTGCAGCATTATAGAAGGAAAAGAAGAGGAACATAGGAAAAACCTGAAGACTGTTACCCTTCTGTATTGCAATGACAGTCACTTAACAAGGCTTTGTTGAAAGCAGAGAAAAGATTTGCGGCATAAAATAGTAATAAAGAGTTTTGGGTGGAGCACTCTAGCAATTTGGCTTCGGGAGACCAACTTTCATTTCCTTACTGTCAGTGATGTTCTTTGAGACTGACCCAGCACATCTCTCAGTAGGTCGTGTTGTGTCCTGGCCTGAACCATCCAGCTCAGTTAAACTTCAGTCCAGCTTGGAGGAGCACATGTACTGTGGGTCTAGACTGCCTCAGTGGGTTCGACATTACCTTTTTGAGGCTGATGACTTCTTTAAAACCAATTACATGCATAGTGTTTCAGGTGTTTGAGAAACTACAGTTTATAGTGATCGTAAGGGATAGATTCTTCTCTCTCTGTGTGATGATGGCACAGATATCTGTATCTGAACTACCTATCTTGGCTCCTCCTAAGTTCACAGGAACAAACCTTCCTGCAGTGACTTATCTGCCCTAAAAGTGATGCTTCTTGCTCCCTCTGTTGACCACCACTAGCATGATGCAACTTCATTGTCTCAGTTTAAACAAATCTCCATTGTGATGAAATTCACACCTGCAGGGAAAAGTCTTCAGGACCTTTGGCTCTGACTGCCCCAGCCTCACATTAAGGTCACCAAGAACAGGGTCAGCTTGGCCACAAAGGCAAGTTTCTGAGCACCTCAGAGAAAAAAAGAAAAGTTGCCCAGAGGAGCTGTGGGTGCCCCATCCCTGGAAGTGTTCAAGGCCAGACTGGATGGGGCTTGGAGCAACCTGGTCTGGTGGGAGGTGTCCCTGACAAGGCAGGGAGTCAGAATTAGAAGATCTTTAAGGTCCCTTCCAACCCAAACTCTTCTGTGATTCTCTGACTCTATGCAAAGGTCCTAGTGGGAAGGGGCAGAGAGAGGTACTGACTAGGAATAAGATTTGGGGATCCAGAACTGTGTATCTAATGGACTTCACATCTCATAGCAGGTATGGAGGGTCTGCAGCTGCTGCTCTCTGATAGAGCCTGGAGTTACAGTTAAGGGAGGACTGGAGAGATGTTTTAACCTGCTGGTATGACTGCTACCCCTGCAGAGGCTTTATACCCTGCACAAAGATGTTTGTGAGCACTCAGCAAGAAGCTGTCTATTCAGAGGGATTTTCATTCCTCCTCTCAGGATGGGAGGCTGGTATTTGACTTCATTATCTCCTAACTTAAAGTTCAGGCCATCTGGCATCCCAGTGTGCAAACAATCTTGTAAATTAAAAGGAAAAATATGGTCATGATTCCCTTATGGCTACAGATATGCAAGCTATTAAATAACTGGTGATGTGCAGAATGTACTTGGAAAGAAACAAATTTGGTTCCCAACTTTGCACCCCCAGTGGGTCGAGCAGTATTTTATGTAGGAATGTGACCTGAAATACGGCTGACCTTTTTCCTTTATGGCATGTTTCCTTCACCAGCCCATTGCACAGACTTCTGATCCTCCTGGAACTGGGTAGAGTGCTGGTGATTTTGTGTCAGAGTCGTGATTTTGTACGGCAATCCTTAGAGTTTTAAGCCAGCCTTTTGAGACCTTTTCCAACACCTTCACTCTTTATCTTAGTCCACAAGCTAATTTTGCTCTCTGCTGAACACACAGAACTTTTTTTTCACTTCATTTTCTTTACCTACTCTGAAAAAGTTTATTCATAAAAAAAATAAAATAAATTACCACCCTCTTCATTTCTTTATTGGAAGACCCACCTACTATATTTGGTGTCGTGATGCATTTTTTGCATGAGAGTCCTATTTCATTTAAGAGCATTAGCAGTTTCAGAAGATATATAAAGATGAAAGATCTTTGCATGTTTTAACGAACCTCAAAATGAGCTTTGGAACAATTTGATTAGAAAGCTCTCAAAACCTCAAGCATTCCCTCAGGACTGAGCCATAATGAAGGTAATAATTAGCAAGATCAAATTTGAAAATGACTTATTCCATAAATATATGTTTTACTCTTGGTATATGGAGCCAGACCCAAATAAGTAAAGGTCTGGAGAAGTGGAACAAAGCTAAGAGCATACATACAAATGAAAGTACAGAAGCCTTGCCTCCATGGACAAAAATAAAATAAGGTTGTAGGGTAGAAAAGAATAGCTCTGTGTCTGCTCTGAGTCTGGGAGGAGTGGAGCATCTCACCTTGATGGAGAATACAAACATTCTCCTGAAAGTCTATGTGCTGAAGAGCTCGTCCTCCCCTCAGCTTGTCAGCTGGTTCTGCCGACCTCTTCCTGGGATGTGTGGGCTTGCATCAGGAAAGGGGAATTGCTCTGAGAATTTCAACAAAGACCAGGTCTCTTGCTTTTCTGTACCAGCAGATAATTCCACGAAGTTTATGCATGAACTCCACTCTTACATTTTCTTTCCCATCTTTTTCAAAGTTGGCAGGATCTTCCATCTTTCCTTGGTATGTGTGTGTGAGTGTTTCTAGCAACTCTTTGCCGACTGAGTATGAACATATACCCCTCTCCAAGAAGACATATTTCAGCTGGGACTTGGCTTAGTGTGATCTGCCAGACACGGGCAATACAGGAGACCAGTCTGATGAGTAACACCAAAGGCCTCACCTACTTGTTTGAGATTGGGCCACCTGTAATGAGACCTCAGTGTAATACCAGAACCAAGATCCAGCTCTGACTCCCAAATGTCCAGCAAGTCTTTGCAGATCAGACAAGGTATTTACTTCCAGCTCTGAACTAATTAAGACAATCATAGTGCTGCTGCTTGGAGTGAAAGCAATCCACACACAAAGATGTTATCTGAACAACACAAAGTCTCCAAATCTGATCTGGTTAATTCACTGTTGCTGTGCTCTGGGTGATACCCCAGAGAAGGCAGCACATTGCCATGAGTCTGTCTGGATTTTGCTGGGATTCTAGGATATAACTTGTCATTCCCAAGACCTGGGAGAGATGGGGAGGGTTGGGAGGGGGGGTTGCTGTGCTTCCCCTCTCTGTTCTGACTCATCAGGAAGAACAGACACATCACTTACAGTGCAAGATTGCTTTGGTTTGTGCCCTCCCATCAGCAGCTTCCTACTCATTGAACATAATTGGCATTGATGTGATCGGTCTCACTAGGTAATCACTTAGATGACACAGTGAGATTTCACTGTAATTCAGATTAGTTTTTCAACAGAGATTATTCTGCTGAGGAAAATTACCTGGTGAGGTCCTCGTGGCAAGACTCCCCTCAAAGAAGAAGCCAGTACTTCCAGTCTGTGTAACTATGCCTCCCAGCTCTGCTCTGCAGCAGGGTAGACTGCAAAACACTGTCCTTTGCAGAGTCCCTGGTGCTACACTGGATCATTACAGCTCCTCCTGCCAACTTGGTAGAGAGGAGCATCCTTTCTCACCCTCTGGGACTGGCTGGGAACAATGACAGGCCTCAGGGAGAATAACCCAAGCAGAAGAATTTGTACAGGCTGCACAGGGCAATGATATCTTTCTCACTGCCTACAAGGTCTCAAAACCTTCTTCCTGCCATTGTCATTCTACACATAGCATGCTTGTTCAGAAAATTCCCCCAAATTAGCTCTGCATCAGTTTTATTTCCAAGACCTCTCTGCTCACCAGCCTGATGTAATAAGTATCCAGAGGTGTGATACTGGTGTGGCACTGCCAGGAGCAAATGTGTCAGGGTTGGAGCAGATAGACAGGACAAGACCCACTGCAACCCGCTGGACCACTGAAGGAACTTCCAGCATATGCTTTGAACTTCAGTGTGCCTGGAAGTGCTCCCTCTCTGCCCCACAAATCACTTCGGAGCTTGGTACCAAGCCTGTGTTCACCCATTTCACCTGATCCAGCCTTTCACATGCCCAGCGCCCACACAGCTGTGTGATCCATGGCCCATCCTGCTTAGGAGAACCCAAACACTGCCTGGATCCAGGACATACAGGACTTGCCGGCAGATGGCCTTCAGGCTGAGCCCAGGCTTTCCCCATCAGCAAGCCCTCCAAGGGCAGAAGAACAGATGTGCAAAGGGGCTGGAGAAGAGGACTTGGCAGCTCCTCTGCACAGCTGGAGTGGGGCGAGGCAGTGCAGAATCTCAGAGCAGGATCCAAGTCAGAATTTTGCTTGTTTTCCGTGAGATTATCTGTTTCTCTAAGTATCTGTCTCTTGCTGCTAAGCTATTGAGTGTGTCACCAGTGATGGCAGGATTCTAATAAAGAGTTGCCCTGGGGAAACTGCATTGTCCCCTTTGCTTCCCATTGAAATCTCTGGTGCTCTACAAATTCAGATCTGCAGTTGTCATGCTAAGATGCAGCAGCTCCAGCACTTCCTGAGCATGAAGCTGCAGAAGAGCTCCATCCTCAGGGCCTGAGACTGTCTCCATCTCCAGCCTGCAGCATCAGATGCATACGTTAGAAAGCATTCTGCATGGATGGCTAACTGTGCTGCTACCCTGGCTGCATACAAACCACCTTCCAGATAACTGCAAACAAACCTGACACTTCTGCTGGTCACTTGGGAGATAAAGCCCACCAGAGTGTGTTTGTTTCATAGTTTCTTGATGTTCTGATAGAGATTAATCAATCATGTCAACTCTTTGGCTTGCTCTATAATTTAACCACTTGCAGTGGTTTGTACCACTGCTCTCTTTTTTTCTGTCTGGTTAAATGATCTTCTGCAGGACACCCATAGCTTAATGCACTCCCTGGGCTTTGTGTCATCAATTAATAATATTTTTAACTACCTTTTCATTGGATTTTTGCCTTGCTGTCATTTGATTGTGCCATTCGACTTGCTAATGACTTGCACGCCACTATACCAAAGTGACAGGCCTGTGTTTCCAGCTGTTTAGCAGTTCAAGTCCAGTGCTAGTCCAGGGTTGTGTCCTGCAGTCAGCAACAGAATTGTCCTGAGGCAGGAGCTGCTGGGTGTTGGGTAAGCTGGGTGTATAAAATCAGTCTCACTTGCTGCACACCAAGGTCTGTCCTGCAGTGAAGCCCTGGTCATAGCTCACCCAGAGCACACAGAGTATGGACGTGCCAGTTCTCAGCTCTACGTACCCATCAGGCATCTCCTAACATCACGTTAACTGATCACCCTGGATCCTGGAAGGGTCCTGAATGCTGCTTTCAAGCGAGGGGACAGTCCTTGGAAGCATGCACAAAATTGTCTTAGTCTACTTCTACATTTTTTTTACTGTCCATCTTACCTCTGTCCTTGGCACTCCTAACCTTCCTGCTGGCAGGTGCTGGGACAAGACCTCTGTGCTCACAGATCACCCTTCCTTGTATGCCTTGTCCTTAGGCATGCTGGAAAAGAAATCTGCACATTAATCATTTCCTTCCGTTGCACTCAAAATCACACTGAATCCTCTTTGGAAAAACACAACTTGTGAACAACTGAACTTTTGGGCTTTTCAAAGCCACCACCAGGATGGCTGGAGGAATGGGAGCCAGGAGCTGGGCAGCCAGGCATCTCTGGGGAAGGAACAATGAGCCAGCCTGCACATTCAGGCCATGGGAATGTGCAGAAAATGGACATTTCCTAGGAAATAGAGTAGAGTTTTAGTCCTGTGACTGAATGAGAACAGTGCTCTGACTATTGTTCCTAGCACATCACAAATGACCTTGAAGCTTTCCATCTGGGTCTATGACATTTGCCTCCTCACAGTGATTGACTTCCACAAAGAAGGAATGACTCCTATTTCCTGGGGCCTAAGGGGGATTTCTTCTTAGTCATGCTGACTTGTGCTTTCAACACCAAATTCTCAGTTTCTTTTCCTATTGACTGCAGTGGCACCTACACACTCATAGCACAGATTTGTGAGAAACATGCAAAAGAGAATAGTGCAGTGACAGTCCTCCCTCGCTGGGACTCCTTCATGTAGATTAAAAAGAGGAACTGTTTCAAAAATAGGATGATCAGTTCTTGACATAAAAAGGCAGCCAGTTTTATCTCGGGTTGTGCATTAAAATTATCCTTCTTTTTTTTCGCAATCCCTCCTCCTCATCAGAAAAATCTCACCCCAGGCTATTTTGAAGCTCCAATGTGTCGCTTTTCATTCATGTTTTTCAATGTACTACTAAAGCATGTGCATTTTTTAAATTTCATATCTGAAATGTGTGAACTGCTCTCCACTGAAAGGAAAGCCTGAATTTCAGAGGGCCATTGCCATTTGCTCTGTTTTGAGGTTAAGTAGTATGGAGAATGCCTGAGGCATTCACAAAACAGAAGATTTCACAGAATGAAGCGAGGTGCATGAACGTGTGGTGATGAGCTCTCTGAACTGCTTTGCAAACATTTATGATGTCCCCTGAGAGGAGTGGGAACGAATTCATTAATCTGCCATTAACACAAGAAGAAAATACAAATGTGCACATCTCATTCCTTGGAATGGCACAGCAGATGGGACTGGACAGTGACTGCAGGCCCAGGAAAGGGGCAGCCTTGGGACAGTATTGCTTGGAAGACCACCACAGGATCAAAAGACCTTTCTCCAGAGAGACTCAAGGACTTGGGTGGACAGTCACATCAAAGCAATGCAAGCTTTGTGCTGGCTCCACAGTGTGGACTCTGGTCCTTGTGTCCAGGAGGTGTCCCCTGACTCAGAGATCTGCGGAATAGTAGAGGATCAGGTTGGCAGCCAGGCTCCTGAGGACTGAGATCCTAAATGAGGATCTGAAGACAAGAAAAAAGATGGATAAGCCTTCTGCTCTTGAACACTGGCTAAAGCATTACTACAAGCAGCCTGGAAGAACACCAAAGACTTGATTGAGGAGGGAAACTAGGGAAAGCTGTGATGGGGAAAGTGAGAGGGAAGAAGGAGTTGCCATGCAGAACCACTGTGAGATGCCGAGGTCAAAGATCTCAGTGACTGAAGTCTTATTTCTGCCACTGGAAAGTTTGGATGGGTTTCTCCAGCTTTCCCTGTGCCTGTGTTTCTCCCCACCAGCTGTGCATTTGGACTGCCTGTTCTTCAGGTCGTTATGTCTCACAGGGCCAGTGCCCAGCCCGGTGCCAGGTGGGACCCTTGGGAGCTACAGACTGCAGCAATTCTCCTGCATGCATCGCCTCTGGGCTCAGCTGGTAAGAACAATTGGAGAGGGCCCACGTAGGATTTCATCTGATCCACACTTGCTTAATAAAGCATTCCAGTTTCATAGCAGCTTTTGTTGCTGAGGACACAGCGGTATGAGGAGGAACACTATAGCTTTGTTAGCATGAGTGAAAATTTCAGCCTGCTGCTCTCCAGGTCTCAAAAACAGTTGGGGGACATTTCTACACAGCATGCAAAAAAGCCAGGTGTGTACTGTTCCCCAGCATCGATCCATTTCCTTAAACATCATCGTTCTCTGCCTAATGCATTAAAAACACTTTTTTTTACTGATTTAAAAGGAACGGCCTGAAATATGAGGCTATTTATGTTACAGTAACCACAGTCTAGAATGAAGAGTGTTGCAGAGAGATTGCATAGATTATAAGGCATGTAATCATCTTTAACCTTTCCTGCCTGTTAAATTGGTTCATTTCCTTTCATTCATGTATCTGAATTACTTTTATGTAAATATATACTTTTCTTAGCTTCTTTTCATGCTTTTTTTTTTTTTGTTTAAAGACAAAAGCAGCAATTAAAGAATGATAAAGACATTACTAAATAGATCATATGCTGGTTTCCCGTTAGAAAGGAAAGTGTTACCACTTTGAGTGACTCCAGTGACTTCAGCTACAATATCTTAGAGAGCGAATTAAGTGTTTTGCTAGCTACTCATATTAAATTTGCTGAATCTCCTATTGAATCCCCAGCATCCCAGCTTCAGGAAGCCAGGACAGTAATGGAAGGAATGTGAGTACTTGAGTACTTCGCAAGACAAGAGAAAGCAAACTCAGCCTAGGACTGTGCTGTCCTAGGCATGTTTGGAGCAAGCAGAACCCCAGGAGATGACAGCAGACAACGTGAAGGCAGGGAGTTTCAGTAAGAATGCAAGAAAATCAGGGTCCTGCTGATTTCCAGTGGCATCCACCAGGGGAAGGAACAATTTAAAAACAGTTATGGCCCAGGAAGGACAAAACAAAAGAGCGAAATTGTCAGGAAAAGCAGTGCCTTCCTTCAGACAAAGAGAAAGCATGCAATTAGGCATGGCCAGAAGTAGGCACAGGAGGTTCCTTGTGTCCGTATCACAGAACCAGGGCAAACCAGAGAATGTGTCAGGTTGGAAGGGACATCTGGAGGTGCAAACTGTCAGAAGGGACAGGGCGAACAAGAGCTGTAGTGCTCCTTCTCCTCCCTTGGGAATTCCTGCAGATCTTTGCTTGATGCTTTTGTACCATGCAGCACTTTGGGTCTGCTGGTGCTGCATGGTACAAGCTCCAGAATTAATATCCCCAGCTTTCTGCCTTGGAGGAGGCCTCCAGAACCTGCTGCCTGGCGCTGGCTATGTCCAACAGATGCTGCAGCCAGCAGCCAGTGCCTGCAGTGGGTATGCTGGCTGCATGCTAAACCAGGTGCTCTGGTCATCTCCACTGCGGGCTGCATGCCGCAGCCAGAGCTGCCCTCACCTTCCTCTCAGAGACAGCCCAGCTCCCTTCTGCCACCACTGACGACTTTCAAATAATCAGGCGTTCCCTTTCAGGAAATCCTGCCTATGCTACTGCTTTTCCCTGCTTTGGAGAGGAACCGCTTCCTAACACAAATGCAAACACCTCCTTTTAGCTTTGAAGACTCAGAACTGGATGAGTAAATGTAGACACCTTCCTTGCCTTTCCATGTAGCCTACCAAGGGCAAGGTGCTGCATTGGGCCAGGGCAATCTGAAGCACAAATACTGACTGGGCACAGAATGGACTGAGAGCAGCCCTGAGGAGAGGGACCTGGGGTTTTGGTGGATGAGAAGCTTGACCTGAGCTGGTAGTGTGTGCTTGCAGCCCAGAAAGCCACCCGTATCCTGGGCTCCATCAAAAATGGCATGGCCAGCAGGGCAAGGAAGCGACTGTCCCTCTCTGCTCTGCTCTGCTCTCATCAGACCCCATCAGTAGCACTGTGCTCAGCTTTGGGGCCTCAGCACAAGAAGGACATGGAACTGTTAGAATGAGCTAAAAAAAGATACATTTAGATTGGATATTAGGAAGAACTTCTTTACAATGAGGCTGGTGAGGCCCTGGTGCAGGCTGCCATGAGGAGCTGTGGGTGCCCCATTCCTGGCAGTGCCCAAGGCCAGGCTGAATGGGACTGGGGGCAACCTGGTATGGTGGGAGGTGTCCCTGCCCATGGCAGGGGGTTGGAATTAGGTGATCTTTAAAGACTCCTCCAACACAAACTGTTTTATGATTCCAGGATCATCAGGGTTTTGGGAAGCTGCCATCCCTGTAGGTGAGTTCTGTGACTTTTTGAAGGGCAGTGCTGAGAGAAAGCTTAGCAGATGTAACATATCGGGCTCTGTGCACTCATGTCATGAGTGCTATTTGTACACTGCCAGTTGCATCTGCTGCTTTGTAGCCGAGTGCCCTTCCTCCTTCCCCCACCCATATCTTCTGCACCTGTGAGACTAGGTGAGTCCGCTGGCAGACCCTAACAGTGTGATCAGAGATGCCCAGATCTCTTCAGCGCTTGCTTTTCTGGAGCTGTAGTGGCTCAGCCCACAGAGGCAGGAAGAATCCCATTGAAAAATGATTGCAAGATAGTGCTGCAAGTAGTGGGACACCTACACCATGCCTTCTTCCTGAAGCACAAACATCTTCCTTGGCCTGGGCTTTTGGGATTGCTTGAATGCTTCTGTCATGAATGCAGCTCCTGTTCCCTAGAGTTCATGGAGCCTTTTGGGATGATGCTCTGCCAAGCATTCTGCTAAGGTACTGCTGTATTAGGCAAATGAAGAAAGAGATGATGTAAAGGAAATCGTGAAGAGGAGATTTTCACCAGACTGGCCAGAAATGTTGTCTTTGCAGAAACAGCAGCTAGTTGTTCACCTGACTTCTTTGAGCAATGTTCCCTACTGACATAATGGAAAGGCTCCAGAGTGTGAGACAGAGAAACAAACAGGGGCTTTACACTATTCCTTTAGCCTCTTCCTTACTGAATACACAGCTCTCGGTGGCATTAGTAGATAGGCTGTTTGCCATCCCAGGATGAACCTAGTGAATCCAGCACTGGCCATGCTCAGCATACAGCACACACAGGGAATAGTGCTCACCGTGGAAGTTCAGAAGTATCTCAGGAAGCATCCTGAGGACGTGTGGTGTTAAACCTCCTCTACCACCTTCCTAATCCCTGTAATCTCCTTTCCAGCCTCCTCCATAGATGGGGCTGATCCGGCACCCTCCAGGAACCATCACCTTAGCCAAGGCTTCTACTTCTTTACACCTGCAGAGCCGACAGGTCTTAGGGTCCGCAGCATCTCTTAATGACTTTCATTGGTAGACAAGTGGTCATCAGTGTGGGCAGGGCAGAACTATTTACAATATTAAAGACCCTGCTCATCAGTGATGGCCATGCAGGGACTGTTCTGTGTAAATGCATCCATTAGAAACTAAGCTTGCATCCTGAAAACAGGTCCCAGCACTTACTCCCAGGAGGTATCAGCAGGGGTTTGGTTAATGTAATTCACTCGGTGCTGAGCAGACCCCCAGGTGAGCAGGACCAGACCTGATGACATGCTGTTATAATAAGCAGGGCTGGCATTGAATCACTGAAGATACACAGACAGGAAGCTGGTGATCAGAACTGGTTCTTTCAATTATCAGAACATATCTATGTCCAACAGAGAGCCCTTCACAAACTCAGAGCTGGATCTACCAGGCTACACAGCAAGGCACTAGGCTGGGTTGCTATCAAAGGTTTCAGCTATGTTTCAGTCCTCTTTACTTTAAATCTCAGCTCCTTTGTCTCTGTAGTCCACATATCTCTATTTTCTGACTCACTGTTGGCATTAGCAGATAACAGATGTTCTTCAGCTCTAATGTTATGTCAATGGTGATTTATAGGTTTGATTGGGAAGCTACATTGCAAGTTCTCTACATGGGCTCACCCTGGGGAAGCAGGAATGCAGGGTCTCTGAAATTGTGAATAACAAAGGAGGAAGTGAAGACAGATTATTCACATTTTGTCAAAATGCAGGCATGAGAGGCCACCCAAGGAAATTATAATTTCAGAAACTTTAAAGAACACAGAATGAAGGATTTGTTCATGTAGTGACTAGTTAAACTGTGAATCTCATTAATATGTGCAGGAAAAAAAAAGACAAAACCAAAAACAAACAAACAAACAAAAAAACAGATTAGACAGGCAAAAGCAATAGCCCACGTACAATGTTAGGTGTGGAAATCCCTGAACATCTAATTACTGGGAGTTGTAAGAGGAGTGTAGAGACAGAGGAAAAATCATTCTGTGCTTTCATGAGTTTTACACTTTTTTTCTAATCTTCTTCTGTCCAAGGGAGATACAGCACTGGATGGTACTGGGTAGGCCTATAGCAGTTTTCTCACCAAGGAGCAACCTTGGTGTAGCACACCAGTGCTACAAGGAAGCAGGATAATTGGTGAGTTTAAAAAAAAGGAAATGCTTTCTGTAATACTTCAGGAAAACTCAGGTCTCTGGGTGGGTGGTTTGTGCTAACAGCAACAGATCTAAATTTGATGGTGATTTCTATAGAGAAATCACAAACCTGAAATTAGCTTATGCTCACATTCTGGCATATATGTATGTGATCTACATTACAGTCAGGAGACAGTCACCTACAGCAAGCTTATACAAATAGTGATGTGTTGATTATGCCTTGACATTCACTTATGGGTTGAAGTGAAGACTTTTAGAGATGAAGAAAGAGCTAAAGTGCCAAGTCTGTATGAGCAAGGCTGATGACAAGACATAACCATCATGCACTGAGTGCATATGGAGGGCTGGGGAACTGCTCAGAGTGAATAATCCTACAACAGTAGTGCCTCTCTCACTAACCCTCATTTACCTCCTTGTCATCAGAAGGGACAGTACTGAAAACACCACAAACACAATGTTCCCTGGTGGTTTTTTTGGTCACTAAATCATCCCATCTCCTGAACCTATAGAGTCCTTCCAGGTGCTCAGGTCCCCTGACCAGGTCAGAATTCAGAAAGACAAAATCTGGTCAGCTACAGCATAGAAAAGTGTTGCCGCATAAAATGTAGTGTGGCAATGCTTGATGGGGCCATTGAATAGTGGTGCTCCTATGCACCAGTGCTTCCCCCAGCTTAGCTCACCATGCTCACCTTCCCCTTTGAGACCCCCATGGTGTGGCAACCTGCCCTCCAGCCCATGGGCTCCCACACCACATGCTTGGCTCTCACACACTCAGTGTAGAGGAAAATCTGAGCAATATCTACATTTCTTTTGTATGATAGCTTCCTGTGTGATGTGAATCATTGCTGTTGCAGCACAGGATATTTGTAATAAACAATTTTTGTTACTCTTCAGTAGCTAAGCCAAAGCCGCCTAATCAATATCTGAAGTTGGGACCTGCTTAAGAGCTCATCAAGCCATGTGTCGTTATTGTTGTACAAGCCAATGTGGACGCTGTCGTTTTGGTAACAATAATCATAGAATATGTATGAATTCCAGTGAAGCACCCCACTAATGAATGTCTCCAGGTTGGAAAGTAAATCACAGAGCATCGAGACAGACAATTGAATATTTAAAACAGTCCCCAAAGTGCTTCACAGTCTCTGAGCACTGAAGCAGACATTGAATGGATGGTATAAAAAAAACAAGAAGCAAGTAATTAGGGGCTGAGGAAACAAAAGCAGGTTCCAGTAGCTGGACTTTGTCGGAGCCACGCAGATTTTAATTGATTTTTCACGAATTGGGACAGATTCACTTTTCTGATCACCAAGATGGTTCCAATAACAGCCAGTTTGGGACTCATGCCTATCAATACCCGCACAGACCATAGTTTGGCTATGTGCTCAGAAACCAGCTATACTTAGAGGCTGGGCTTCATTTTCCTGAACACCAAGCTGCTGCCAGCAGCTTGCACAGTGAAAGCGAGCTGCTCTCTGTTCTGTTTGTCATTGTCCATCTGTGTTTCTAATGGCCAGCACTAGGAGGACAGGGAATGGGTGGAAAGCCAAACTTTCTGAATAATGGAGCCAAAGTCCATTTCTGCCTGCATTAGAGGGAACTGACAGGGGAGAACCTGGCCAGAGAGAAGGAAGGACTGATGCCCTGTGGCTGGAATGATTCAGCAGGGATGGGGCTATTAAAGAGGATGGACCCAGGCTCTTCTCAGTGGTGCTCAGTGAAAGGTCGAGAGAAAATGAACACAAACCAAAATACAGGAAATTCTACTCACACAAAAAAAGTTGTTTTGTCATCCCCATATCGTTCACCCTCCCCCCTCCCCACAGCTGGACACAGTCCTGGGCAACCTTCAGTAGGATCAATGGGATGGGACCAAGCTGCACAGCTGCCTCCAGCCCCAGCGGTGCTGTGATGCTGTGGCTGGCCGGAGCGAGATGGCTACTAAGAAACAGTAGTTATCTTGAGGAGATGCTGAGTTTATCTTGAGTTTCTACCAGGGAAGCCATGTTCTCCTCTCCCATGGAGAGAGAATAGAGACAGAACTGCATTGGTGACTGGGACACAACTAGGATGAAACTCTCCTTTCCTCATTCCCTTTTATCTCCCAATTCCTTAAGATCAGTTCCTACACTTATTATCTGACAGACGACTGTCAGGATTTCTGCATGCAGTAACTCACAGCAATGATGCCAGGTAACAGTGGAATTTTCCTAGCAGTCTAAAGCCCTACTTGGCAGCCCTTGGGCGGGTGATCCAGACAAAATTCTGATACTTTTGGTTGCTCTGTGCCCACACTCTGTGTTGGCTGTACAAAAAAAAAGACATATAGACAGGCAGACAGATAGAGAAAGAGAGGGAGAAAGAGAGAGAGAAGGAAGGAAGGAAGGAAGGAAGGAAGGAAGGAAGGAAGGAAGGAAGGAAGGAAGGAAGGAAGGAAGGAAGGAAGGAAGGAAGGAAGGAAGGAAGGAAGGAAGGAAGGAAGGAGAAAGAAAGAAAGAAAGAAAAACGAAGGAAGGAAGGGATGTGGAGCTATGGAAACCTTTCACATGCTCACCAAGCTCAGCCCTGGCTTAGATGCAGAGCCTCTAACCTAAATTAATAGATCCTCTGGGGTCTGCAAAACTGGGCTAATATTTTGCAAGAATAGCTCTCCCCTGCTTCTTGCCCTCCAGTATGATGAAGACAAAATGCCTTCATTATTGCAGCATTTAACAGTGTGCAGTGTTTATGAAGAGGCTGGAGGATGTGAAGGAATCCAAACCAATTACATTAATCTCACAGCAAATAAAGCTGCAAATATTTACCTTCACTATACTGCTTTATCTTATTGGACAAGCTCTTGAATTAATCTAAATCCAGTCCTTTAACCTTGCTAGATGGATTGTCCTCTTTGACATCAGGAGGTCGCCTAGACTTTACAGTTGGTCTCCACAAGCAGATACCAGCTCATCTGTATTGCACTTTGGGCATAGAAGCCTTAAATCTCTTTCGTCTATTGTAGTTCTAAGAGAAGTTTTCCCTGTCTCCATCTGGTTGCTTAGTGTTGCAGCATGATACTGCAGAGCAAATGGAATGCAGGATAACTCAGTCAAATGAGTAATAAACAATAGAGGAATGTTCAGATTTTTTTACCAGTTTTTCTTCCTGGAATTATCTCAATTCACCACCGTGAATATTTTTCTCACTGCAGCTCACTGATGCATGATATAGAGAAAATTCTCCTCAAGATGATGTGCCTCAGAAACCTCCTTATTGTACTACATACTAGCCTGGGATGGGAACCTCCAGCTGTATGTTTGCCTTTTTTTTTTTTTTCTCCTCATGTGACACCAAACATAGTGCTTTTGGATGTGAATTCAGCAAATACAATGAATCAGAAAACATTAAAGATGTGAGCAACAAATAAACTTGTTTTCCCTATGGGACAGAAGCACTTAGGTCTAGGGACAGACAGCGTTGGTCCACTGTATGAAACAGCCAATTTATTTGCTGTTTTCCCTGTACCTCTCAGTTCTCTTTTCTATGGCATTACCTTTTCAAATTGCAGCTTCTTCACCATACCACTACCTATAATCCCAATTCTTTGAGCTCTTCTTAGCCTTCTTGCCCACAATGGCCTTTGTACCCAGACCACAGAAGTGGTGGTGGATGTGTTCTTCCTTACGCAGTGCTTGGCAGAATAAAAGCTCTGCAGACAGTTGGCTACACAGGCTTAGAGAGCACCTAAAGACCATATTAAGCAAAGATACCAATTATCTTGAGTTACAGAGCAACTTCTGTTAGCTGTTCCTAACTGGTAGCCTAGTAAATATAATTTTATTTTATTTTTTCTATTACCAGTGGAAGCCAACAGGCTTTCTTTTGAACTTACAGCACAGGGTCTCAGGATTAGTCTGGATTTCCACCTGCCTGAGCTGTTTTGGCTTATTCTAGCTGTGATAACAATGCAGGAACCGGGATTTACTCTAGATTATCTCTGCCCTGGGACCAGTCTATGGCAACGGCTTGACAAAGCCAGGTAGCTCCTGGCAACAAAGAACAGCCCTTTGTGTTATTGGGGCTGGGGCAACTTTCAGGCTTTAGCTGGGTGTTTGGACAAGGAGGAAGCAGGTTATCACAAGAAAATGCACAAAAATAGCCAGAAGCAGACCCAAATCAAAGAGGGAGAAACAGCCACCATCAATACCAAACTCCGTCCGTTGAAGGACTGATGCCAATGACTTCTTGCAACCTCTCCTCCTTTTTTTGGGAAGGAGGGAACTGTTGATTTTAGGATCCAGAAGGAGATGGAGAGGCTAAGTGCAACCCCAGAGGACAGAGTTACCTGGGAGCTTCCGTATAACAGGTTTTACTGTTTTATTAAGGTGGCTTTCCTATTCTACTTAGACAATTTGGACAACTAGACTGTTAAAACATTAATTGAAATGATGAATTCTGAGCTCCTTTTGCCCATAATGATGTTTGTGACACAGCTCTGTCTGTGATTTTAAATTCCACAAATGCGTGCAGGTGCATGCATCAACTTCTAGAATGGCCTTTGGCGATACATAACGGGGTACATTCACAGTACAGGTGTTAGCATGCTCTTGCCTGAAGCCTATTGACGCAAGTTGTTTGGAAAGATGTTGCCTGAGGGTTCAGGAATACAGGAGTTTACTGTAAGTTCAGCTGTCTGTCATGCTGTGCATGTCCTGCTACAACCCTGCAGGATTTTCATTTATTTCGTGACAGGTGGTTTATTTCTTTACTTTCCACTCCCTACACGCAGGTATAGCATTTTGCTTATAGAAGTGCCAAAGCAGAAGAGGGGAGGTCAGTAACTCCTGTGTCTGCACAGAGGCAATACGCTGTAGGAAGCCACACACAGCCTAACCAGCCATGGCACACCTCATGCACCTGCCCGGGGCTCTGCCCAGCTGCTGCTTCTTCCTGTGCTCACGTATCTAACCAGGCAGGACGTCAATACCTGAGCTCTCAAGAAGGTATGTGTATTCTCCACAAGAAATCTGGAAGGAAGATTTGTGTTTCAAAGAGAAGGTGTTAGTAGGATATAGAGTCTTCCTTCATAACCTGGTGCTCTGAGGGCACACAACAGCCTGCAAGACACACTTCTAGTGAGAAACTTGAGCTAATTTAATTTATCAAAGCAAAAGAACTACTGTGAATCAAATATAGTCCACAGATTTCTACACTGGAAAGATACCAGTAGTGGGAAAACACCTTTGTCAAGTATAAAAAGGTGACACAGAAGCCTCTGGAACCTGAAACCAGACACGTTTCTACAAGTGTGGTGTATGCATATGCAAGTGAAGGAGGTGTAAATATACATAAGTGATGGAGACTCACAGCTGAAAGAAATCATCTGGGTATGGTGTTGAGTCTCCATCAGAAGAAACCTTTAAATCAAATCCATATATTCTTTCAAAACAACTGTCCTGACACCAGCAAAGCTACAGCATTTTAGGTATTGCAAGCAGAGATCTCTTTCTCTTGAATGCAATGGTCCAGACATCATAAGCCAAGAATACCTATCAGATATACCAAATTTTGGTGCAGCTGTAGCAAAACTGATACCAATGGTGGAAATAGTAACTGGAGAAAGGCTGTTTATTTAGGACGAGACTGGGGTGGCAGTACAGAGGTACAAGTGCAGCACAAATAATGTTCAAGAAATGAGAAAAAAAAAGATAAATTATTCAATTGATGTGACTGGACCCTTGTTCCAGCTATACCATGACAGCCAAATCTGTTCCTGTGGACAGAAGGAGCTGGGGGGGAGAGAGGTGGGATGCTTCACCTGGGTGGATGGACTGAGCAACAAAATTGTGCCATGCTGCTTCCCAGCCTAATGGCACTGGCAGGTACCTGCCACTTCATAATAGAGGCAAGATGACAGACTGCATGAGCAGAATTCCCCTAATGTACCTGATATTTCACCATCATTTTAGAACTGCTCTTGCACTTCATTTCCTCCCTCTTGCAGGTGATCAAACAATATGAAGAAGAAGAAATAGATTTTCAGAAATCACTCCCTGAATTTGTTTCCAGTCTAACTTTAACACAAGTGTAAAATCACTGCCTGCTAAGGAGAAATTCCTGATTTATACTTCTATGAGAATGATCCCCTTCCCTCTGCCGGGAGTACATAGCCATAGACACAGACCATGACTCACACATCTGCTGTACCTCGTAATTCTTCACTGGACTCAAAACAAAACATCCCCCATGTGCACCCAGGCAACTGCTATGTCCATTTCTCTGCAGGTCTGAAATCCCACCCTTGCAGTTCTAATAAACCACCAAGAAGGAGCTCTGAGAGGCAGCACAGAAATAGGAGTTATGGAGTTGAAGAACAGAAAGGAGAAAACCTGTTCAGGATATTAAAAAGCCCTAGAGAGCAGCTCTGTTGAATGTAGTGGAGCTGGCAGGGTCCTGGATATCTGCAGCATTTTACAAGTGTTTGCATTTTTTTTGCAAAAAATGTGTTGAAATCTGAAATATTTTATTAACTCATCTTAGTTTTGCTGAACTATCTGTTTAAGAAAAAGAAAAGCAAACAAGCAATTCCATCCACTCCAGATGAAATGTTTCATTTTGACATCTTTCAAGGAAAATCATTTATATTTTCATTCAGAACTAGCTCATTAGGAAACATCTTTCAATTGTCATTTAAAGAAAAATCTTGAATTGGAAACAAAATACATTGTTACACATAAAACAAAAGACTTCCAACTGAAAGTGACCAGCTGACTGCTTGCCAGCGAGCAGGAACCCCATTCTGGCATATCACTACAGTTGTGCAAAGTCCTGTTCTGCAGCCCCCTCTGGGGACACGATCCGGAGGCAGCACCTGCAGTCCTGGCAGCCCCAGGAAGAACCACGACACACACCCTGTTTAACCGTGCAGGCTTTGAGGATGTATCAGTGTCCAAGAAGAGATTAAATACAACAGGAAAATTGCACAGAGCAATAACCAAGGCGGGACACTGTAATAAGCCTGGGTTCTGGGTCATTAATTCCTTGTTATCTGGCTTAATTCAAATGCAGAGCAGATACACGGCACTGCCCTTTATTTTACTGAACCCAAACCTTACCATGAGGTTTCCATTTGCTGTTCACTTCAGAAGGCATTTTGGTGCAATATCTCCAACAAGCTGCATGTTTTGTGGGATTCTTTGTATACACTATATATGTTTTGTGAGAACCACATGTGGGTGCAGCATCTCCCCAAGTGGGGGTGTCTGTAAAGGGCTGTGCCCAGATGCTTCAGCCTGCAAGAGGGACAAACACTGTCAGAATCCCAAGACCAGCAACTGTACAAACAGCCTGGCAGTGCCAAGCTGGAATATTTCACCTTCAACAATGAAACTATAAAGAAGGAAGCAGAAATTCCAGATTACTCCATTTTTACAAGCCTGCTGCTTTTCACAAGGAAAGGAACAGCAGAAGATACTAAAAATGAAAGTCTGGATAGTCTACCTCCATTACACTTGGAAGGGTGACCATTGACCATGATCATAAGGTGCCCTGGGAGGGACTTGGGAGCCCAGAGCACTACTGATGCTGGAGCCTCAGAGAGTTACACCAGCTCCTACAGAGATCCTTACCTACAGTGAGACCTTCAAGTACAAATTAATCACACACTTCATAGCAAGCTGTGAAGTTATATGTACCCATAAACCTGTCTCTATCTCTTTGCAAAACCTGAGTGAGGTTTTTGTCTGCATCCTAATTTGTTGCGTTGAATGCACCAGTTCTCAGGTCAGGCTCCCAAGTCACTTTATAGAGGAATGAGTCTGGAGGCCCCAGAGGAGTAGGGCAGAGCAGTAGATTAATCTCTTCCACATCGCTTTTGTCCCTATCATGTCCACAGTTCCCAAACTGTCTGCACTCTTCCTGGGATGCACTGGGATGCTGGATTGCATCTCACAAAAGGTATCTCTGGGAGAATTACACAAAGCTTCCCCTAGCAAACATGCTCATGGACATCACTGAGGCATTTGCTGTGCAGGTGGGATTTGGGAAGCACACACTGCTTGTCTCTGCTCATGGTAACATGCCTGTGCTTACTAATAAGCAGACACTCTCAAAGGAATCAAGGAAGAGAAATGGAAACACAACACTTCTGCCGCCACAGCTTAAACAGAAGCTAATGAGTGGCTGATCATGCTGATCACTAAGAGCAGCTGTTTTCCCCACCTAGATCAGAGAAGATGCACTTTCTTTAATTGTAATTGCTGCATAAAATACTGACTGAAATTTGAACTTCTTTATAGGCACTGCAGCCCATTTCTGAGCATGCCGTTTGCTGCACATAGTTTGACCAGCTCTGCAACCTTCCAATGCATACAGTAAAAAAGTGCTCATTTTTAGAACAACTTTTACTTTTCAACTGCCTAATATCTGTATTTTATGTACCAAAAAATACAATTCATTCTACCATAATAAATATCCACAAGAATCCTAAGAGACCCTGGACATTTGGATTTGGCCAGATCAAGACAATGATTTTCAGTTTTACATTGCAGCACTATTTGTTTTGCTGTTAATTCTAGTGAGGACAATTGATCAATTGTTTTAATTTTAAATCAGAGAGCTAATATCCAACTTTGGCTTCCCTTGTGGTCTTTCAGTTACTGCATCTGAGCAGCAAAGATCACATTCGTTCTTTCTTTTCTGTAGTAAATTCAGCTACCCCATATGAAGACTAGCAGCTGTATTTTCCCCATTAGATTGGACATGATTAAATATCTTTGCTTTTAATTATATTCATTCCATAGTATGTCTGAACAATAATATGTAAGTCTGTGGTCACTCCAAAGTCTAGGGTAGGCAGATACCTATAAAGCCAGAGAGCAGGCAGACTGCAGAGCCATTTGGGCACATTTGGGGAGGTTTTGAGATCTTTACATAGCTGTTGAGGTGTTCTTCCCTTACCACAGTATTTCTATTGGCAATACCTGTACCAGCATATACGTGGGAATAAAGGTGGTCTAACACACTGCATCTGTCTTCTGGCACTGTCTGCTACTTCACCTCTCTCCCTACCAAGTTCCCACCTTCCTAGGGTATCTCTCTGGCTGTATTGTGACTTGGCACTTCTCCACCTCAGGGTTGCTGGAGGTCTTGTGCCCTCCCTCCTCCTCATTTGTCCTTCTCATTCTTGTCCTCCTCCACCTTCTCCTCTTGTTCTGCATCAGCAACCAGCCCTCTCTACATGTCAGTCCAGATTCTGCCCCAAACCTCACCTACCTTTAAAGATATGAAATCAGGGTCTTGAGTGAGGTTTATCTCCCCTCACTCTTTGGTTTTCATGAGCCTCCAGATAGTCTTTTTTGGAAGTAAGGATGTTCAGTATAAATAAAGGTGTTGAGCTTTGTTTGCTGTGTTCCTCTTTCAGAATCAATTATTCTTGCAACTCTCATTTGTTAGCAGATTTATTGCTTTGATTTCTTACTGCATACTGATATCCCCAATTTTGGTCTCTCCAGGTACCTAGAGTGGTGGCAAATTGCATTCATAGTTTGTGGGTCAAAGGCTCCAGCTCAGATCCCAGTGACAGCTCAGGAAAGAGGCAAGTTGTGATTTCATTTTAAGTTCTGCAAATAAGCTCTGGTTCAGCCTGCATCTTCCCTTGACACTTTTGGTCGAGTCTAATTCCAGTCTCTGCAGTTCTGTTCCATTCCCACTGAAAAGCTTATTTTGTGAGCTTAATTTAACTTGAGTTGATGCTCCATAGATCATTCTGTAGCCAGAGCACATTGTGCTCTGTGATCCTGCTGATCCTCACAAGATAAACCAAGCCAGACTGGGTCATGGCATATGAGACCATCAGGAAGCCGATGCTGCTGTAATCAGTGATCTTAACTTGGTGCCCTGTGCTGTAATAGGTTAAGTCATTGGTGATGACTCATAGGAAAATGTCTGGGATAGCTCTCAAGAGGTCATCTATTTCACCTTCCTGCTAGGAGGCATTGACCCTACCTGTGTTAATCCTGACACATCTGTTTAGCCTGGACTTAAATACCTCAGAAGGCAGAGGAACCTGTTAAACAATGGGCGCAATTGCTTCTGGTCATATTTATTTCCCCCGTTTTTTGTGGTAAATGAAGGGTGACAGTTATTGTGGGATTGGGAGGGCTCTGGGATTGCCATTTAAATGGTTATCCCACCAGTCTGAAATTTTCTTTCATTCCAATTTAGAATAAAAAGGAGAAGCCATTTAAAAATTTCCCTCAGATCTTTTTTTTTCCCCTAAAAAAGGTTTTGCTTGTGGGCAGAGAAAACAAACTGGTGTCAGCCTAAAACTAAAATCAATAAAAAGTTCAAATACTGTATAAAGTAAAAATTTGTTGTTCCTGTGCTTGAAAGGCTTTTTAGTAAACAAACAAACAAAAAGACACACATTGAAGTTACTTCCCGTAAAATAAACAGAATTGCACTATTCACCGTAACACTGTCCCGTCCCAGAGCTCTGTCCCCAGCCAACACCAGCACAGGGTTATATCCCCATCCTCAACCCCTGATCCCGTAGTACTCATCCCTCCACCTGCAAGTGGCCCATGGAGCTCCAAGGATGCTGGTGGACAGGTTGTAACAGCCAGGTTGTAGCTTTCTGCTCCCTCTGGCCACATCAGGTGCTTCTGCGAGCAGTCTGGAAGGGCTTTGCTTCTCACCTAGGGGCTGCGAGCTCCTTTCCCGCATCCACAGGCTCTGTCCCTCTCTTACAGACCAAAGATGCTGTGGCCCACTCCTCTGTTTAGAGCAGTTGCAGCTCTGCAAGTCTGCATCTTCAGGCCAAACCCAGGGCAGGGGCAGCTGCAGTGGCTGCCAGGCACACTTTCTGCCTGCCCCGGCTTTGTTGTACACTCACAGCTGGCACTGCTTCCTTGCAGGCTGGCAAAGGAGGCTGGCTTAGGAACTTTATGGATATCTGAGGCTCGTCCAGGAAAGGCAGATCCCTGACATCTTCCCTGGCTCATGGTGGATGCTACAACACCACTGGACAAGAGTGGGCACAGAAATACAGTCTGTAACAGTGCTCATCCATGGCTTGGGCTTACCAGCTGGCCACACTACCAATTGGCAGAGGGTCTGGGGGTGGTCTGGGCTGTGAACATGTTGTACCAGTGACTGACACCTTCAGCTGCAGCTGCAGCTATAGCCAACAGCTCCGACCTCTACAGAACCTCCTTTTGAAGGGAAGGATATACATCAAAAATAGGTCCCTAGACTGCTTGTGCAAGCCTCTAGGGAAAACTGTTCACATTGCCTCCCTTTGGGGACATGTTGGAAGAAGCAATGAGGGAGAATGCAAAAGACATTCTGCATCTGAAGAAAGATGCAGCTGACATTCAGCTGTGCTTGATCTGTCTGGGGGATGCAGACCAATGCAGACCACATTCCAGTCTGTCTAATGAGGCCGTGATGATTTGTTTGGCCTTGTAACTACTTCAGTGAAGAATTTAGCACATCTTGTACATGCACGTCTCACTCCCATGCCACCTCTGTCCCATCCACTGCTGCAGCTCACACTAACCAGTATCACCAGGCTTGGAAAGCTGGCACAGGATCTGAAGTCTTAAAAAGGTAGACAAGGAAAAACTTAGTTATCTAACAGATTGCAGGATACTGACAAGCTATTCACATCCATCTTCCTCCTTGACAATCCAATGAATACTTGGTGCAAATGGGAGGTGATAAGGACATGGTAAAGTAGCCTTCTGCCATGATGGAGGTTCTGAACGCAACAGAGATACTTCTGAGGATGACAGCTGCTTTCCTCTGGCCTCAGAACCAAAAGCTTTTTACAGAAGTGTGTATTTATCATAACCCTGGTGAGACACAGAGAAACAGAAAAGGGGCCTGGGGCAGGAGATGGAGTATGTGGTTTGCTCTCCACCACACTGTCCTGCTCACAGGCAGGCAGACTGGAAGGTAGAAGAGATTAGATAGAGAGGAGATGTATTGTCTGCTGGGCTCTCTCTTTCTCTGTCATTAATCAGCTTCTCTTCTCAGATAATTTGTATACAGTATAACTTAAAGCAAAACAAAGCCTGTGGAATGATTTGTGCCCTTATGAATTCTTAATTCAAGCAGGACAGCAGATAATGTCTCTCAAAATGCTTCTGCTGTGCTTTACAGCAGAAGCCAATTAATTACTGCAGTGATGGTGTTTCAGGGCCACCTCCTCTCCTAGATAAATCTTCTGTGTCCAGTGACAGAGAGGGTTCTTATTCCCCATGCATTACACACAGGGACAGCTCTGCACTGGAAAAATAGCTTTGTCTACTGTAGGAGAGGTGTTTTGATGCCAGGAATGACCTAGACACTGCAGAGAACACTTTCTGCTCAGGAAATCCATGTTGCATGTGGCACTGTTAGCCCTGTCTAACATCTCTCCTGCCTGTCTGTACTCAGGCTATGACAGTGATGGAGTTTTCACCTGAAATATTTGCTTCTTAGACCTGCAAGCTGGACTTTGTGCTGGTGGAAAACAGGGGGCAGTGTTTTATCTAAAGACAGGCTCCCATGGGAGCAAACCAAGCATGTATGCAGTTAGCAGGTCTCTAGGAAAGCTAAGCTCCAACTGAGGCATCAAAATATCTAGTAGCTTTCCCAGTGTCCTATGAAAGGCCTTGCCATAGCTATTGAAGTGTAACAGTAACTCCATTGGTATTACCCTCAGAGTCAATAAACTTTCATCATTATCTCAAAGCTCAACAGAAGCTGAAGTCTCTGGTTAGTTTTTACATCTGTTTATTTAATACTGATACATTAAGGGTGTTCAGCCTCTGGCAATCAATTAAACAGTACAGGCAGTCAGCTTTGGGCTGGCTTCTAACCTTTCAAGACAAGTATGGAAATCTGTCTGCAGTTTCCCCTATAATGGTTTCTTCTAGGAATAAAAAGAAAAACAAAATAAAAATGAGTGTTGCAGTGTTTCTAATACATAATTCTCTCTAAACCAACTCTTGACTGAAAAAACTTGCCTCAGCTTGGGATTTTATAGGTTTTCCTTTATGTTACAAATGAGGATTAATGAGTAGCCCCCCCCCTCCCCCCCCAGTGACAGCTGGGTGCCCAGTGTACTCAGTGCCTTTCAAACTTTTAAAAGGAACAAAGGCCAACTGCAGTCAGTGGGAGTCATTGCACTAGTTCTTGCACTAAATGCAGCAGATTTGGGATCAGAGCTGCAAGAAGACAGATGATCATGAATAACAATATGTACCAGCTGAAAACTCACTAGTCTGCTTCATCTCTGGTGCTTTGTGTGCTTAGATGAATCACGTAAGCCTCGAAACCTTTCAGTGGTTTATCTCCGCACCCACTTTGCAACACAGTAAATTGCGAAACAGATAGGTCAAACCCCTAAGTTTTCTCCAGAGCAACTCAGAGTTTACTGGGAGACACAAGAAAAGCGCCCAGGGTCCTGACTCACTTTCAAACAAGAAGGAAAAAATAATGAATGGAAAGAACCAAGATCATAATAAATCTTGTTCTGAAGTCTTTAATAATGAAGCTATATTGTAAATCCATCACAAAGAAACATTAATATGGAGTCACCAAATAGGTCAGGTAAATTACATCATCTGAAAATGGTGTGATACCTCGAGCCTCCATAAAAAAAAGCAACCTAATCCCCTAGGACTGAGAGATGACTTTTTTTAATTAGTTGAGTATTAAAATCTCTGTGCTAACAACTCATAGTATTCTTCTAGCTTAGCTAGGATGATACATTTTACCTACCATTTCACAAAATATGACATGTACAAGGTAAGTAGTAATTAAGGATGCTTATCTGTGTGCCAATTTGCATCCTACATGGTTAGCCCACTGTGATGTCACAGAAAACCTCCTGACTAGCTGTACAGGCTTTGCTGCAAAAAGAAGACATTTTCAGTGAGCACCTTCCCTCGTTCTGCTCGGTATGTGCAGCCTGTGACATCTGTCCACATTTCATACTTAAATTGTTATGCTAAATAGAATCACATAATCAGGTTTTAGTTGGAAGGGACTTTAAAGATCATTTAGTTCCAACCTCCCTGCCACTGGCAGGGGCACCTTCCACCAGACCAGGTTGCTTCAAGCCCCATCCAGCCTGGCCTTGAGCACTACCAGGGATGGGGCATCCACTGCTTCTTATGGGTAGCCTGTGCCAGTATCCAACCATCACTACAGTAAAGAACTTCTTCCTTACACACATGTATAATCCAAATCTACCCTTCTTTAGTTTAAAAAAGTTACCCCCTGTGCTATTACCATATACCTTGTTAAAGAGTCTCCTCCTGTCTGTCTAGTAAGTCCCCTTTAAGGCTGCAGTAAGGTTCCCACAGAGCCTCCCCTTCTCTAGGCTGAAAAACCCCAAATATCATAACCTCCTTTGATACAAGCCAGTGCTGGCTGAGTTAGTGGGGAGGAGAGAGCTAGGATGTATTCTCAGCCCTTCCTCTGACTTCCTGGGTGACACTGGTGAAGACTGAGCTTTCACCTCATTCTCCTGCTCTAGTGCTGCAAGCCCCCACGTTTGCAGCTCAGGTTCCCTCTGAATCCCAAACTCTCCCCAACCCTCCATTTCCAGCAAAAACCCAAGGCTTTCAAGACTCTTGCACTTACCAAACCAAGGAAAATATGGTCTGCGTCCCACAGATGCCAAGCTGAGGAGGTACAGTGTACAGCTATGGATGTGTCAAAGATGTAGCTCCATTTATATGTGCAGCTGATGCAGTTTAACGTTAAATACCATTGGGAACATATTCAAAGATCACTTTAAACGAAAACACTCTGATAGATTGTGTGGTGTTTGGGATCGGCCACAGTTCCTCATTTCAAGTGCCCTTTGGCTTTTCTTTCAGATAGAGCCATCAGAACAGGGCTCGCCAAAAATAGTTTTTGAAGGGAAATCATCTTTTCAAAAGGAACAAATATTTCCCTTGAAGAACTGAATTCTTTTTGAAACATCCTCCTAGTAGGTTTTATGTTTTGAAAACTTGAAACATTTTTTCAGTTCTCAAAACAGGATTTTTCCCACTTTTCATCCAAAAATACTCTTTTCACAGGAACTGTTATTATATTATTACAATATATTATCCTCCTTGTCTGTAAAGTATCATTGAAGATATGTATTATTGAGTTATATTAAAACATCTATTTATATTTTCCCACTTCAAGCAAATGGTATTTTTACCAGCCTTACTGTGCATTCCCCAGCAGCAATTCCAGCAGACTTTCACTCCTGATTCACTGGCAAGATGCTAATAGTGTCACTGAGGTTTCTGCACCCAGAAAAGGTTTGTTTAAAGCTTTGGTAATTGCTTTGAGCTCCACAGACTAATAATTGCCAGGCAGGAGAGCTGTGAGTCACCAAGGCATCTAATCCTGTGACCTGCAAAAGTACCTGGAAGAGGCAAAGGTTATTTAAGAAAGCAACATTTCTCCTTTCTGGTTAAATTCAATTTCTTTGTGTTGCTTTGCCAGTCAATGTGTAGTTGTCTAAGGAGTGCAGAGTGTGACATATAAAAGTGGTAGGTGTTATTACTAAGCATATTAAACTGACAAGAAAAACATAGGGCTCAGAGACAGCTGAAAGGCACTTTTAAGTCTCACCAAGAAAAACAAGCTTGTGACGTACTCCTTCCTGACCCAGGCTTGTATAAATGAACCTCAGAAGTCCAAGGAGAGATGAGGTCCCCCACCATAAATGACAGACAGAGAGGAAGACTGGACGATTGTCCAAAATTCAGGCTTTGGAAAAATAAGCTGGAACTGAGAGGGCTCTGAGAAAAAAAAAAAAAAAAAAAAAAAAAAAAAAAAAAAAAACAACTTTCTATAAATAAACGTGGGCAGGGAAAATGCTGGGGAGGGAGAAGATCTAACAGACAAACTTGGCACAAGAACAAGAAGTATACACTAACCATGAATAAATTCAGACTGGAAAATTGAAAGAAGTTTTCAGCCATCAAAAGAACAAAACCCTGGAACAGGCTTCCATGAGGAGCTTCAGGAGGAAGAGATGCTGGGTATAAGATGAAGGGCAAGAGAAAGGCACTGAGAGAGAAAGGCAAGCCTCTGTCCCTAGTCCTGCAGGGTAACCACATCCTGAGGGTCCAAGACCTTGGAGTGATGCGACTGCACCATCCCAGTCCCAGGGACCTCAATATCTCGGGACACAGGTGTGGGCTTGGAGTGATGTGCCCACAGCAACCTATCCATCCCTCCTGCATCACCTTCCTCAAAGGCTGATGTGACATTTCCTCCCTGACATTTCATTTTCTTTATCCACTGGGTCAAGGAACACTTTGCCAAGGTCAAAGCAATTCTGGTTGCTGCTGTTCTGAGCTCATTCTAATGGCATCAGTGTGAAACCGTGATGAGTCTGACAGCTGAACTCCAGGCTTAGAGATCAAGAGGTTTCTTCAAAAAAAGAGGTTTCTCACAGAAACCTTTGTCCCTGGTTTATAGCATGAGCCTTTCCTTCAGGGATGCTGCCTCAAATTCATACTCTCTTCCCATTTATCACATGACCTCTGGCAACCCTCCTCACCAAAATAATGGGTCTAAAGAAGAGGGATTTTTGAACAGTGGATTTTATTTTTTTTTTTTATCACTGGAGAAATTTAGGAAAAAATCATCAGGAAAACTAGTTTGCAGTCATTTTATTTATTTATTTATTTATTTTCCATCAGGAACAAACAAACAAATAAAAAACATTAAAAATGGCTATGGTCAAATGAAACTCTTATGGATTTTTCTCTTCAGAAGACTGAAACTAACCTAGGATTGAAACATTTCAAATGAAAAATTTGATCGTTTTTCAAAACTGACAAAATGAAATATTTTTCTTACTGTTCTTCTACCTAACCCCAGTCTATCAGACTGTTTTTCCTGACCACTGCCATTTCTCTCTATTAAAATAGGTTTGCACAATGCAGTTTTCCTACCTCTTCAAAATCATTTTGGACAACTTCAACACAGCTCTTTCATTCAATGGGAGAATCATGAGCAGAGAGTGATCCTAAGATCCTTTTTCAATCCTTTCTACAGGGTTTAAATATCCACTCCATGAGACTGGTGAGAACTCCCAGCAAGTGGGCACCCTCCCTGTGACATCTGTCAATGGCCACTGAGATAGCTACATGAGAAGCACATCAGAAGAGCTAGAAGCTAACACTGGAGATGTGAGATTAAGCTGATCTACCTGATCTATATCAAAAGACATCAATTCAGAGCTTGCACAAAGACACAGAACATCACTGGGTTGGTTGTTTGCAGCTAAAGATCAGGTTTCCTATTGCATGTAGGTTAGGGATAGAAGTGGATGGTCCTCTTAGATATATAAGCAACAGAGCAGAAACACACTTCAAAACTGAACAAAATGTTCACAGATCACAAAGAAAACCAAGCCCACCACCAAGTGAGTCTGGAAGTGGATGATTCAATTAATTTTCAATGATACGCAATTCATGCCTGGCACCTGAAAGACTCTTTTATTTCAAGGACTTTTTGCTTTGAGACTGAAAATGAAATTGAAAGTAAAATATTTGGAACAAGAAGTGAGGTGAGCATTTCAAAGAAGACTGAACAAAATATTTGTGTAACAGTCAGCAAGAGACAACACTTGGCTTTTTGCTCAGCCATAATGCTAAGACTCATGCACACTCTGATATTAGCGACTACGTTAAATAAACCCCAGAAATAATGCTAGATGTTCACCATGGGACTGGTAAAATGTGTTGCTATTCTGCATAAGAAAAGACTCCTCTTTACATGTGCAGGCAGTCTATCTCAATTTACTGATACACATAGAGCAGCTCAGAGTCAGAGTGAATACAGAAAATGTTTTCTTATAAGCAAATAGGAGATCACATTATTTCATAGAAGTTACTATAATAGCTGGAAATTAGCAAATGTTTTCACATCCTTGTTACAGGAAAAAAAAAAAAAAAAGAAAAAAAAAGAGATCAAAAAAAGAGAAAAAAAAAAACTCAACTAGTGTTCCTGGATAAAAATGACATTAATTGAAAGTTTGATTCTATTCCCTAATGTATTTTCCTGTTGCATTATAATTAAGAACTACTCACACCTAAGAGAACTCAGTATCCCTTCAAATTAGGGCATTACTAATAAATATGTTAATGTTTTTTGACTAGTTCTTAGTCAAAAAGAACTCCACATTGCCCTCATAATGGGTGTCAAGGCGAGGCACACTACCAAGGCCTCGGTGGATGTTACAGCTGCTGTTGGGCAGGAGGGAGCTTATAAAAAAGATAGAGAGCAACTTTTTGCTCCATCAGACAATGACAGGACAAGGGGGAATGCTTTTAAACTAAAAGAGGCGAGATTTAGATTAGAGGTTAGGCAGAAATTCTTCACTCAGAGGGTGGTGAGGCACTGGAACAGGTTGCCCAGAGAAGTTGTGGATGCCCCATCCCTGGAGGTGTTCAAGATGAGGTTGGACAAGGCCTTGGCCAACCTGATCTAGTGGGTGGCATCCCTGCCTGTGGCAGGGGGTTGGAACTGGATGATCTTTGAGGTCCCTTCCAACCCGAGCCATTCTGTGATTCTGTGATTTCAAGGCCAGGCAGGATGGATGAAGGCAGATGTCCATGGGCCATTCCATGTGCAGTTTCACTCTGGGTCACCTCCAAGTCACTGCAAAGATGCTCTGGAGGGCAACAGGTGCATGGTCTTTGGCCATACTTGACCACCTAACTTGGCTAGGAGGCTGCTCTTACAAGACAGCAGATACATCACTTAGATGCTGTCTGAGACTCTTTGAAAAGAGCTTCGGGGTTATTTTTTCCTTGTTCCTGGTAAAGAAAGAAATGCAAAGGAATGAAAACAGTGCAAGAAGCAAGCTGACACGTGAATGTGCCTTCCTGCGCTTTGGCTCTGTCACTGTTCCTGCTAATGCAACACACACCCACGGCCAGGCTGTGGATGGTGCTTACAGCATTGAGCCTTGACACGTGCTGCAGGATCCAGGCCAGTTCCCATCAAAGTCAAGCTGATTATTTTAATTAGCTTTGTTTCCTTCCAGCCCCCTGACTCTTTATTTTGTTTATTATGGTAACTGATTTGAATGTTACGTTGTTAACCTCAATCACAACCCAATTAAAAAGTCCACCATAAAATGCTGTGTCTTTGCCATCTTGACTTGGAATAATTAATGTGAGTAGTACAAAAAAAACTCCCTCTACTACTTCTCATTCCCATTTGGGGAATGTGGCACAGAAGTGAGGACCATTTGCCATTTGGGACTGTCACCCGATGGCACTGACCCTTTCTGCACCATCACAGGCAGCATGGACATCTGGGCAGCCCTGAGAACCAAAAGAGAGGAAGGTGGAGAGGAGGGTGGAGAGGTGGGAGCCCCATTATTCCTCTAATGCTTCCAAAGGGAAAGCAGGCTTCTTCAAAGCAGGAAAAACCCTTTGGGTGACAGTTTGAAGGGGACATGGTGGAAAGCCTGGAAAACTTGACCAGTGGCTAGATGGAGGTTACACTTCTAGCAGGACCAGTACCCAAGACTGCCTGTTCTGGGGAAAGGCTAGAGTCAGGTCCTTAATGAAACTGGCTTTACATTTGGGAGTTTTTGTTTTGTTTTGTTTTGTTTTATGTCTGTTTGTTTGTTTTAATTGTTCCTAAAACCCTTTTAGAACAGCATTCTAGTGTTAAAAAGCATTAGGATTGTATTTTCCCTTCTGCCAAAAAGAGAAAAGGGTTAAAGAAAAATTACTCATCCCAGGGATTGAAGGCTTTTTCTAAAGCACTGCTTGCTCTGGTCCTTGGGCTACATCTAGGAAAACTGGTCCTTGTCCATCAGTACCCCCAGAACAGCCTTTCTCTCCTTCCATTATCCAGAAACCTCCACAGATTTCCCTGCTCAGAAATATCCCTCTGCCATCAGCTTTCCTCCCCATGATAGCTCAGAAACCCATAAAAGCGCTTTTTGCAATGCTGCGTGGATTAAATAAAGTCTCTGAGCCACCCCACCACAAACACACACACACACACACATACACACTGCTGTATTTACAGATTGCAAATTGTCTTTACAGCCATGAGCTGCACACATGCAGATACAAATCTCAGCACAGCAGGGTCCTGGGTACGCTGTTGCTGGAGCAGCAAGAAATGCTGCTGGTAGCCACCGGTGTGTTGATAGCTAGGGCAAAGCTGCGTCTTGTTCTTCAGGCTGCAAAGCCGGGGAAGTGGTATAAAAAAAGCTGGGCATGGATGTGTGCCAGGAGGTAGTAAACAAACTGGGAGCTCTGTTTTTCCTCTGGCTTTCACTCCAGAGCCTTGTCTGTCTGTGGAGGAGATTGCCCGGCTGCACTGGGCAGATTTCTCAGATTCTAAAACCGGCACTTTTATTTATTTTTTGGTGATGGGGAGGAGTAGGAGTAATTAACCCTGCTTTGTAGAGAGCCAGGTGAGCAGCAGGAAGCTGTGTGGACTCTGCATTCAGGCCAAAGGCAGTAAATGGCACGAGAGCAAAGTTCAGAGCTGCCTTCAATCCTCGTTCACATAATGAAAGCATGAAAGCAGATTCACACGATGGATGAACATGAAAAGCCAAACATATCGATCACTCCGTACATCGCTGGCAACCAGCTGTTCTGGCAGCAGTCTTACAAGGGCTCTGCTGCAGTCAGACACAAGATAATGAGGAGCAAGCAAAGGAGCCTGGATCGGGTGGGTTTTATGCCTAGGGAGAAACCCTGCTTGTCCTAGCATCACCTGTGCTGCTCCGATGTTGCTCACGGTGACTGTGTTTTCTAGATGGTGGACTCTGTCCAGCAAACGCATTTGCTGTGTGCCTGAAACCTGCTGCACAGAGGCAGAGAAGCTGTGGCAGTGCTGCAGGGAGCATCAGGACGCCAGAGCTGCCCGAAGGGCCCAAACATCCAAACCCTCTGCTTCCCTCGGGCTCTGCTGCACGACTAACAAAGCAGGTGGTGCGCAAGGTAAGACAGCATTTCACGTTCGTTCTTCTCCGTGCAATTAGGCAGAACGAGGCCTCTGCACAGGCAGGGCAAGCGCTGCAGGCAGGGAAGGCAGCAGCACGGGGCTGGCTGCAGCGTGTGGGCACGGAGCAATGCTGAGGCCGGTGTGGGCAGGGGCGCTGGCTGGAGAGCTGGGGGTGCTGGGCAATGTAACCCTCACCATTTTCTCTGCCTCTTCATGCTGTTTTTTGTCTCAGCACAAATGCCCTCGGGTTTGCACATTAGGTGCTCACTGCCAGCTCGCCAGCTGCCTTCCCTGCTCCAGGAGCCCCTGGGGATACTCCCGGGCCTGTGACCCATCCACCTCCCCAAATCTGGAAGCCAGATCTTTGCAGACGGAGGCGGTGACCTCAAATTGTCCCTGAGCACGGATGGTCCTCTGGGAACCGATTTAAGAGTCTGAGAGGCACCTTAATGGGGGGAGGAGGGATGGGGGGCAGCAGCAGGATATGTCCACTTGGAGACCCACCAGAAAGGAGGTCCTCGGCCTGCTGGTGGCTGAAAGCACCAAGCCCCTCTCTCTCAGTGCCACAGCCCCAAGGAGGAAGGGCAGTGCAGGGAGAGCCAGCCCCCAGAGGGGGCTCACCAGCTTTTCCCATGGGAAGCACCTTCCCAAGGTTCCCTTTTGCTCATACATCTGTGAAACTGTGCAGAGATGGAGAAGGAAAGTCATGCTTCCCGTGACAACACTGCTGCTGCCTGGTCCCCGAGCTTTTCTTTAGAAACATAAAAATAGAGATAACAACAAAACAAGACAATGCACTGTGTCACATTCTCCATGCCAAAGGCTGTGGCTAAGCCCTCATCCCCTGCCATGTCCTCAGAGCCTTTTCTCAGAGCTCCACAGGCTTCTGCAGCTCCTCCTTTGACCTTCCATCTGCAGCAGCAGAATTCTCCTCCAGGATTTTGATCTGGCTGTCTGCCTGCAAGGGTGCCTTGTAGCTGGTTACCCATGCCCTGCTGACCTCCTCGAAACCTTAACCAAAGTTTCTGCTCCTTTCTACCACCAAAATAAATGTTGAACAGGCTCCTGGCTCTGCATCAGCCTGATTCTATTCTCAAATGGGTTCATATGGTTTTCTTCTAGGGAAAACGTATGACCTGTGTGTCCAGGTCCTACAGACTCCACACAGCTGCTCTGGAAGGCATTGTCTGACTCTGTGGGCACAAAATACCCTTTTCTTGTATGCCCTTCTCTGTCCTTGTGGTTTTAGGGTTAGCTGTGGCTATGAGATATCTTTTTCATTTGTGACAAAAAAATGAAGGAGGATAATAACAGAGATTGCAGGGAGAGGAAAATAGCTTTATATTTAAGGAGCTGGATGCTGTTCTCAAGACCTGGAGTCTGTCTCCATTCCAGCACTTCTATGTGATGCCAGGTGAAACCTCACCTTGTTATGGTCATTTCTTTCCTTTTTTTTTTTTTTTTTTTTTTTTTTTCTTTTGTATTTACTTGCCAATTCCTTAGTGCTCACAGCTGCCTCTCTATTGAATGAGACAGTGTTTTCACCTCAGCAATGCTAGACCCAGGATGGCATTATTTTTTTCTCGGAAGTGCTCATTTTTCCCCATCAACCATACAGGCTGCCTACCCAGCTCAAGCAACTAACTACCCAACAGCTGGGGCAGCAAGATGAATTTTACCTGGTGTGTCTGTCTGGGAGTGGGGATATTTTTCCTTTTAGGCTCTGCAGTATTATTGTCCTTTCCTATCACTTTATGATTATCCTTTTTATGACAGGGTTTTCCGACTCACAGGGTACAGTTCATTGAACAATGCAGAACTCAAACTAACAAAAAACAACCACCCAAATCTGAATAAAAAGGATGTTCAGCATTCAGGTCCAGAGCTGGAAGATTTTAAATGCAACCAGACTGCAGCTCATGTTAATACAATGTTCTGTGAGCAGAGCTCTCATTTGATTTGTCATTTATCAGTGACCAGTCTCAGTGCTACAGATGGATTCTGCAGCAGACATTGGGGATTTCAGGAGAAGGGGGAAGCCAGGAGAGGCAGCAGACAGGAAGGGCAGTTCTGTAGTTTGCTAGTGCCTTACACACCTCTGCATTCATTCACAGATCAAAAGTACTTGCTCTTTACAACTGCTCAAACCCACTGCTATTGCTGTCTGTAGGATCAGGTCATCTACTGAGCTGTAGTGCAGAGGGAATTACTATTCTAAGAGAATACACGATTCCTTTTTTTTAAAAAAAAAAAAAATTGTTTTATCTATAGAATCTATGAACAATGTTGGTATTGATTAATTTACCATAACATTACACATTTCTAAATGAGGCCACATGTTTTTCATCGATAAATGCTCAGAAAGAAAAGCGTAGAGAGATGAAAGGTAAAGAGGTAAAATGAATCCAGGGAGAAATGCCACAAGATGAATCCTGGGAGAAATACCACAGGAAGTTTTGGAAATTATACTTTTAGAAATAAAAAGTTAACAGTTGGACTTGATGATCTTTTCCAACCTAAAATCTATGATTCTATACATTAGAAAATGAGAATTAAGACTGAGATTGTGGCTTAGCTCTAATTCCTTCCTTAAAGGATATCTCATTATTTTGATATGTTTGTGTGCTGATTTAACGTGCTGTGCAATGCAGCTTCCATTATTCATACCATCTAATGTGTGGTAAAGTACAGCTTCATACTTTGGATTTGCTTGGACTTCCACTAGTAAAGGAGCTCATGAGAACAGGTCATGCTAGAAGAAAATCAATTCTTATAGATTTTTCCAAACCCTCTAATGAGACTGATAGCAAATCAAGAGCTAGCTTTGCTGTGAAGAAACCCCAGGCATTTGGTAACTTTTGGTAATTTCAGTTATTTACATAAACACGGAAAGCGCTTGATACTACAAGTACTGTCTATCTCTTTCTGAGACCTCAAGAGCTAAAGACTCACAGAGCAAAATATCTGATTCTGCTATCAGGATTCGGGACTATGGCAATACCACAAATTATGAAATTCTGAAATGTGTGCTTTATGATCGAAAGAAAGTGGATTTTCAGACTTAAAGGAAATCTGTGCATCTGTTTCACTAACACGTTTTGAAAATGTCTGTCTGTGAAGCTTTGAGTCCTTCGTTTTTTTGAGTAATTTGGACTTACTCCTTGTAGCACTAGGAAGTAATGGGATGACTTCCAACACCTGATACTGCTACATCTGGAAAAGCTGCCCCTGGCACATGGCAGTGTTTGCATTAGAGGAAAACACTAAGCAGAGACAGAATCAATGTCTCAGGAGGGAATATCTCTGTGGTCTTCTTTCAGTGTCACAAGTGTGAGACTCCTTAATGGCCTAGATGATTAAAATGATTTTCGTGTGAGATGGAAAGAGCAAAGATGAGGATCACAAAGGCACGTAATAAATGTACCACGTGGTTAGGCATCGTACAGCTGCACCTTGACACTGTAACTCATGCAGATGATATCTGGATCACTGCAGGGATCAAAATAAGAAGCCATAAGCTCCATTCTTTCTCATGCTTGTCCCTGGTAGAAAATACTCAGTAAATAAGTAATTGGTTGTTTCCTCTCTCCAGAGGAGTCTGTATAAGAGAAACAGTTAAACATAATTATGCCATATGAGCTAACAGAATATGTCCGTTCCGGCAGAGGCTTACGAGCAGCTTCTGATGCCACATTGGAACCTCACTGGCTTTTCAGACTCAAAGGGACTTTGCTTAAGTTCCCTTCTAAAGGAAACGGCTTCAGCTCATTATTTGCAGACAGCATCTGTCACTTTTCTATGCCAGTGGATGCTGATCGTCCTCAAAGAACATTGTACAAATGTGCAGACTGCTGTGTGTTGAGAAAGAACTGCTATTATATCAATTTTCCACTTGAAAGCAGCAATAACAGCAAAAAAAGCCTGAGCCACATGACTCTATTGGATCTGGGGCACTTTCACTGAGGCATTCACCCTAAGTGAAAGACAAGAAACTAAAAGAGAAGGTATAGACAGTTTCAGTGCTGCCAGTGTGTTACTGAATACTCTTGGTAACCCTGGGAAATGCAGAAAATGGGTGCTTGTGGCCATACTGGTAGAGAAAGAAAATCCAAGGAGATCTCATTTGTTGTTTCATGTGGACCTGCTGAAGGAGCTTCTGCTCACTGCAGCATCTGAGACTCACATGCCATTGGGTTGCATAAAAGATCTCCTGCAGCAAAAGCTGCCACAAAGTGCAGATTCTGTAACTTACAGAGCCTTTGAGGCTCCTGGTCCTGTGAAATCTGTAGGAGCTGAGTACATCATCTCCTTTCTTAGATCTGGACAAGGGATATTTGCTGTGCCTTGTGTTCCCATCAGCAAGCACAGCAGACATACGGAAGTTTACAGGGAGATGGGATGCTGGTTCATCCCTCCATCCATCCACCTATCTAGTTACCCTGGCAAATACCACTTTGTTAGCTAGTTCTGCTGCTACAAGTCCATCCTCCACTTTGATTGCTAACTGTAATGTGGGAGCCTCCAGGTACATTCCCATCAGGGGCTCTGTCCCAGCCAGCCAGACCCATTCCCTCTCCTGGGTTGTACAACAGGCAACATGCAGGTCTGTGGTGAGACTGAGAATGTCTGGCACAAGCAGACTTTTTCTGAAGTCCAACAAGCAACATTTGCCTATAGCAAGTAGAGAACAGTGGATAAGCTAGTAACCGGTCACTGCCCTCCAGCTCTGAGCAGCTTTATCTGGACATAGCCTACATACCTGCAGGAAGACAAGGACGTGAGGACAGGGCATTTCAGGACATTTGATTCTGAGTAGGACCAGCAGGTATTTTGGTGTGAAAGTGGGGCCAGAGAAACAATTTCAAAATAAGAAAGCAGGGCACTTTCATGAGCAGTGTTACAGGAACACATTTGGTAGGAACACACTGATTGAGTTTTGAGGCTCCAGCCATGCATACAGTACATAATGCACCTAGGGAACGCCAAAACTTACCATCCCTCCTTCAAGTTTCATGGCAGGTCTGACTGGGACATGAAGAGACATTTATTGTACGTCTGCTGCCACAGTTGTGCCCTGAGATTCCTGCAAACAGTTCACTCTGTGCATTTTGTACAGTTATTTGAGGCAGTTTACTTGCAGTGACTAGTGAGGAGTCTGTGTGACTTCTGGATGGCACAGGTTAAGTGAGACGACCTCACTTCCTTGAGTGCTAAAGTGAATGGAGAAATAAGGAGCAAATGTCAAGCAGCAAACACTTCTTGGCATGCCCTGACTTCTCTTACAAAGACGACTTCACTTCATGGGCCATATTCTCTAAAACCTCTCTAGGAGAATCCAGAAGATCGCCTGGAAGACAGACGGAGTACAGATGGAGTTACTGGCAAATCTTCCCCTAATTTTAGGGGAAGAAGATTCCCTCTTTGTGACTCGGTAACTTGATCTTTCACATCTGCCTGTGTACCATCCTAAGCCAACCCTCAAACTTCAGTAAGGCTGGGGCTTTTGAACAGCTGTAGAACAGGCAAATATCACGGTCTTGGCTGCTCCATCTTCCCAGGCCTGGGCAAGGAGGCACTTACAGAAACTCTAGGGAAAGGAGTTTGAAGAGCATCACCCACTGACAAGCTCTGCAACCTTGCTTGCTTCCAAGAATCTGTTCGCTTCCATGTAGGACAGTCAGAACTGGCATAATGGGAGGGCAGTGGCCTGTGCCAGATCCATGTCTGAAGGAGGGGCAGAATTAGGTAATCTGCTCCTCTGGAAATGCTGAATGGAGAAACTTGAAAACCTGTAGGAATTCTGACTCAGCTGGCCTGCATCTCTCCATAGGAAGCTAAAGATTTCTCAGTATGATCAATTCAGATGTGTTTTCCCTACATAAGAAAAAATGGAGTTTTCACATAGAAGGGCCATTTCAATTTTCATCAGCTAAAATTTTCATTGTTAAAATAATAGTCCTGAGGCAGGAGAAATGAACATTCTTCCTCTGACTGCAAAGGGAAACCAAGAAACCAAGTAACAGTCTGGTTCCTGTCTTCTTATCAAGTCCCCACCAAATTTTTATTTTTTTTTTTAGTTTGTTTGTTTGTTAGTTTTTTTCCCCCTCCCTGAAATACAGGAAAATGAATTTTGGAGAACTGCCAGAATGATTACATGAAATGCCCTCTTTGCAAGAAGGAATTTAGAGAAGAGCAAGATTTAGTATCAAATTAAGAACAGTTGATGGACATTCACTGCTACCCCAGCAATCAAAAGAGGAATGACTTTCCACAGCAAAGGGAAAGGTAGGGGTTTATGAAGAAGTATCTCTTGGTAGTGGGTTCTGATTGTCCATCTACACCTGTCCCAGGAGCACCTAATCCCCATCATGCTCCGAGATGGATTGGAACCTGGACTGCAGAGATGTGCTCAAACTCCTCTCAGGGTTTTACCAACAATGTCAAAAAGCTGACATTCTGAAATGTGTCACTGCAGATGGATGACCCAGATAGCAAACCTGGCAGCTGGCAGCTGTTCTCAGGATATCGCTGTTGGCCTTTGGAGCTACAGGCCAACAAAATTTTCTGAATTTTCATTTTTGAAGGACCAAGTTTCTAACCTAGTTGACTGACATTTTAAAGCACTTGTAGAATATTTTGAGGAGGTTACTTTGATCAAAATTTAAAAAGTGTACATGTATCTCAGCATACACATACCAAATGCATTTCATAATACACTTTAAGTTCATTCAAAAAGAAACAAACAACCTTTAAATATATGGATGTTTTTTAAATCCTCAAAATTTCTGTTTCAGCTATTTTTTTTTATTCATTATTTTCTTCATTCATTATTTATTTTTTGCTTAACTGGTTAAAAATTTTGTCACTCTCTAAGGGATTCTGCTGCAATAGGAAGGGGCAGAATTTTAGAATGTATATGGATTTCAGGGAGCCCTAATTCATTCTGTGTTTCATTAGAATGCAAACAGCTTCTCTATACACTGGTTGTCCTCCAAAAGGGTTGGGATTTAGAATTAGCTGGAATGTTTGAAAACTTCAGCCTAATTCTTCTCTCACTGAAACTAGTTGCAATGGTATTGCTGACCTCAGTGGGAAAAAATCAGGAATAGGGTTAACAGAATCTCACACCAGAGTGACGTGCTGGAATATCAATATTGCCAGATCAGCATATTTTGTCCCAAAAGGTAAGCTGTAAGTGACATTACAACTGAACGATACCCTTTTTACAGTTCTCCATCAGGTCCTCACATTGCAAAGCCATGCAGCAGGCATTTACATGTGATACTTTCAGTAGTAATCACAGATTTCTCATAGATGGTGTTTTAGCAGTCTTACTGCATGTCACAATTTAATATTGAGGTGAAACAAATCCTTTCTGTAGCTTTGCTCCTTGGAGCTGAGTGTCAGGCAGCAGCAGACTGAGCAGTCTCTGCTTGCAGCCAATTTACTTGAGCAAGGTTTTGAAATAACTTTGTGACAACCTCCTAATGAAACCAGGGACAGGGCTGTTCAGAGAAGTCTAATTGATTGCGAATGTCCACTGTTTCCCAGTTCTGGGGAAAGCATTGCAAGAACCATAAATAAGCATTGTAGCTCATGGCTCATACATCATTTTAAACATTTGACCTTTTTGAAAAGATGGAAAACAGCAAAATAAACAAAGGCTCTAATTTTGGTGTTCTAGCCACATTGGATTTATTAAATCTAGATGTGGAGAAATGAAAAAGGGGGCCTAGGAGTTTTCTGCATCTTCATTGCAGGGGGAACTCTTGCTGGGAGGGATCATAGAATCATAGCATGGTTCGGGTTAGAAGGGACGTTAAAGATCACCCAGTTCCAAACCCCTGTCACAGGCCACCCACTAGATCAGGTTGGCCAAGGCCCCATCCAGCCTGGCCTTGAACACCTCCAGGGATGGGAATCCACAACTTCTCTGGGCAACGTGTTCCAGTGCCTCACCACCCTTACAGTGAAGAGTTTCTTCCTAAAATCTAATCTATATCTGTCCTCTTTTAGTTTAAGACCACTCTCCTTTGCCATATTGTTATCAACCCAAGTAGAGAGTCCTCCTCCATCCTTTTTATAATTCCCCTCTAAGTGTTGAAAGACTGCGATGAGGACACGCTGGAGCCTTCTCTTCTTCATGCTGAACACCCCCGAGCCTTTCTTCATAGGATAGGTGCTCCAGCCCCTTGATCATCTTTGTGGCCCTCCTCTGGACCTGCTCTAACAGCCCTACATCCTTCTTGTGCCTTACAGCCTTACAGCTGTAATAGCCTTACATCCTCCTGGATGCAAGGCTCCAAGTGGGCCCTCACCAGGGCAGAGCAGAGGGGGATAATCACCTCCCTCAACCTGCTGGTCACACTTCTTTCATTGGCCTTCTGGGCTGCAGGCACTGCTGGATCATGTCAAGCCTTTCATCCATTAGAACCCCCAAGTCCTTCTCTGCAGGGCTGCTCTCAGTGAGTTCTCCTTCCAGCCTGTGCTCATACCCAGGATTGTCTGGCCCCAGGTGCAGCACTGGTTGCACTGGTTGAACTGAGGTTCAACTTGGACTGGTTGAACCTCATTAGGTTCATGTGGGCCCACTTCTCTGACCTGTCCAGGTCCCTTTGGATGGCATTCCTTCCTTCTTTGGTATCAACCGCAGCAGCTTTGTGTCATCTGCAAACTTGCTGAGGGTGCACTCAACCCCATCGTCTATATCATTCATGAAGATATTGAAAAGCACCAGTCCCAAGATAGACCCTTGAGAGACACTGCTCATAATGGGCCTCCACCTGGACATGAAATGCCCATGGGTGGCTTTGCATCGCCCCATGCTCCAGCCATTCTCAGCAACCGTGGTACCACCAGCAGCCTTCCTTCCCCAGCAGTGGATGAAGCCATTTATTTGCTGCTTGGGATTTTTTAATTTTTTTTTTCCTATGTGAAATCATACATCTCTTGAGGAGATACTGTGTATAGCATAAAAAAATAAGTGAGGCAGGTCTGCACGTATGTGGTTCGAGATGAATTAGCCAAGCAAGGTTGAAATACGGTTGCTTCTAGAGCTATGTAGGAGCTGGCACTGGCACAGGCAGTCTAAAGAGAGTCCAAACAATTCTTCAGCAAGTCTACTAAAGTGACCTTGGTCGTCCTGAAAAGCACAGACTCACTACTGAAGCTGCTGATAGATGAAGATAATGCTATGTCTTTTCTAATTAGATTTTTAAGTGCTTCAGGGTGAGGACTGACTTTTCACAGGGGACACTACAACATCCAGCAGGATGAAGCTCTGAAGCAAGTCAGAGCATCTGGCTTTATTATCTGAATAATGACCAAATCATAAGTAGCATAATAATAAGATGAAAATTGTATGATGGAACAAGAAGTAACACTAGTAATATGATAATAACAATAATTATAGTCCTGTTATTAGTTATAATTATCCCACTGTGTTCGGCAGACCTGATCAGAGGTCAGGTTCAGCTGGGGAGTGTGTCCAAATGTAACTGGTCACATTGTCCATGTGCGAGAAGCCCCAGGGAGGAGCTGGTGGCTGTGGAGGTTCCGTCCGGGTGCAGCTTGTCCCTGAATGTCTCAGGGCTCTGTCGGATATTTAGTGTTACAGGTTGGGACAGTAAGCTAGTGACCTGGAGATGGGGTGAGAAGCTGAGTCTGAATCAGAGGTGTGGGTGACTAAAATGGGCCATCTGGGAAGCACTTCTCTGCCCACGTTGCCTTTCTGACAATGAGGAGTCCAATCTAAAGCAGTAATTTAAGGTTCTCTGGTTGTAGTGCAGAGAAATAGGCACTTCCAAGGCTCATTTATCAGACACAGGCATGTCTGAACTTAGACCACATGCCTAATTTTTGGCAATTCAGATTCTTAGGGCTTCAGATGGCCACGTTTAAATTGGGTGTAATAACACTTTGTCATCTATATTTAAATTGTCAGTATTTTGGGAGACAACTATTTTTTACTGCAGCCATACTACACTGATCTTACTTGGACTCTGTAGATCCTACCGAAGTACCGTTAATCTACGGTAACAATAATTACAAACAATGCTTTATTTAAATAAGTACAGTGATCAGCCATTCTGGTTTCTTTTGAGGAATATCTCCTAAGCTTTCTGTTGTGAATAGATAAAATACTCCGCTATTGATCTGTGAACACTGTTGACCACTGACACAGGCAGTAAACTGGCACAGCTGGGAAGTCTGGAATTGAGAGAAGCTTTCTGAAATAACTCTTGCTCTTGTGCAAACTGGAATGACAGCAATAATTTGTCTGCTCCTGTGTTGGCATGCTATGATATCACCCAAAACAGAGAACAGCAATGGGAAGTCTCCTGAGATATTTCCCCTTCTGGAGAGGCTATGAGCTGCTTTGCAATTCATGCTGAACTACTGGAACACAAAGAAGTGCCAGCTAGAGATATCCTCCTGTGAGAGTCACGCCCAGCCATGGCTTTATTCCTGTTATTTTAATTAAGATTTTCAACTGAAAATTGATTCTCTTAAAATACTGGAGGACCATTAGAGTGGTCCAGAGAACTCTACCTGGTGCCTTACAGCATTCTCAAGCTGCCCCTTACTATCCTTTCAAGAGAAGACAGTAAGTCTTACTTAAGAGAAGACAGTAAGTCAAAATCATGCCCAGGTATGCAACTGGAGCCTCAAACAGCTGCGACCACACAAAAATAAATGCTGCAGTCAGACGTAGCCAAGCCAGGGATCCGCCATTCAGTTAACTGTATGGGGTGGGGACATGGCACTTTTTTCTCCAGTCCAGACCCTCCAAAATCTTGCTTTAGCACTTGCACTTCACTGGACAAAATGGGAATTGCTGGAGGTGGAATTGTCTCCTCACCAAGGCCGTGACAGTGCTCCACCGCCAAGTGCCACTGTCATTAGTGGACATGACTGGTGGAGCAGCATCGGTGTTGCACTTGCATGGATTCTTGCCTGACATGGCTGTGAAGCATCTGTTACCAGCAGCTTTCCCTGTGCAAACCTCACTAGGCATCAAGAATAAAGCTAGTATAGCCATGACCTGTAGATTTCTTTTTTTTTTTTTTTTTTTTTTTTTAGGTTTTGAATCATCCTTACCAAAAGAAACTCACATAGGGTCAGTGGGATAGCTCCCTGAGCAGCGAATGGGACATAAAATCAGCTGGACTGTACCCCATGCTGACAAAAATGCATTTGTCCTCCACAAAGCAGGCATGAATCTTCATTTATGTGTGACTCCTCCATTAAGTAGCCCATTGCCCAGTACTTATTGCAAAGTAGATGCACATGTGGGTGCACAGCAGAGATTTTCCTTAGCCTTTTCCCCCTCATCTGTTCTGCGTCAAGTGCACTCCACTGACTTCAGACCAATCTGTCGAAGACTTATAGTCTATCTTTGAAGACCATTAACAGCTAAACTTACTGAATCTATGTTGGTATTTTTGATAGCTCTTTTCCTCCCTGTCCGCACAAGAAGAGAGAATTTGGGGTAAACTAACAGCCTGTGCTGGACCTCTCTAGAGAAGGGCTTTACTGGTAGCCTGGGTAATAAAATAATGTATCATATAGGAAACACTATGAGTAGGCATTTTTTCATCCAACAGCAAAATTAGATCCAGATGAAAAATATTTTTTTTTCCTCCAAATGTGTATTTTCAATGAAAACTTGGAATTTTAAAATTCTGAACTTGTTCCTATTTTACTGGTTTTCTTCCCCGTGTTTTCTGGCTTTGTGGTTTTATTCAGAAAGCTGTATTCCTTTTGTGAGTGTGTGCACATCTGTATTTGTGAGTAATTGATGTGGTCTAACTGGGATTGTTCATTACTGTCAACTTCCTTTGCAATCCTATAATTTTGACATCTATATGTTTTTCCTCAATTTTACATTGGGTTGACCCCAAATTACTGTGAAGCAAGGCTAACTCTGAGACTAAATAAAATGATGCCTCTGGAAATTGAGAATGTATTAGTTATGTCATTGGATGGATTCCCTGACAGGAGCTTAAACCGAGCACTTAAGAACTGTCTTCAGCATCTTATTGTCTCTGACGAGATCATGATTCAGACTACTCAAGCAGTATCTCAAGTAACCCTCGGGGAGTAGAACTGGATCCAAGGACAGCATTTTGATACATAGGTTAGCAATGAATTCAGGTTTAATTACCTTGTCTCTGCCAGCTTAAAGGAAGTTGTCAAATAAGATCACAGAGGGTACAGACAGCCATGCCCAGGTATGCAACTGGAGCCACAAACAACTGTGACCACACAAAAATAAATGCTGCAGTCAGACGTAGCCAAGCCAGGGATCCGCCAAAAGATTCACCCAGTCAACCTCTCCTGCCCCTCAAAAAAAAGAATCCTACGCCATGCAAGCATGTACCCAGCAGGGAGAGGTCTGCTTGACCCATCACAGAGCCACTTGCCTTGACCACACGGTATTAACCAGCTACACCACCTCATGTTTTGTGGGTTTTGTTTGTTTGTTTGTTGTATACATCCTTGTCTCATACAACCCTGAGAACTGGTTGTTTTCAGGTTCTCCTTCCAGACCACATTTGGCTAGTGTTTCAGCTTCTTGGATGTTTTTATTTTGTTTTGTTTTGTTTTTAAGCTGTATTTTTCAGGTCACAGTTTAAACTTTTTTTTTTGGAGGATTGCAACTCCAAAAGAATGAACCACCCAGGCCTCGATAAAGAGTTTACAAAGTATATCAGTACTGCCAAGTTACGGCTGCATGTGCTTCAAAAATCCCTGCTACTTGCAAGAAATCTATGCAGTTCACGTATATATTAGCCAAATGTGGAGAAACAGAATTCAGTGCCATTCAGAGCAAATAATATAATGGACTGAGAAATACTGCAGTGCAAAATTCAACCCATGGCACAAAATATTTGTGAGAAACCACTCCATATAGCCCCATGCTTCCATATGTGCTAGATGAGAATACTTGAGCCTGTTTCCCCAGTCATGATGGTCAAGGTCTAAATGTAAGTTTTCCCAGCATTTTCTATTGTTAGAACCAGTTTCCAATTAATAATGACTTTGAAAACTTGAATCCATTGGGCCAAACCTCTCCATGTTAAATGCATTCCTCAGGGTTGATTTTCTTCTTTTATTCTCATTCTCAGTCTCATTCTTAATTTTCTTATTCATACTTATTATTGTTATTATTTCCCTTGAAAGATGTTTAATCATTTACCAAGTAAAAAACAGCAAGGAAAGGGTTTGCCTGTATTTTAATAACTTCAGTTTTTTATTTTGAAGCAGGGGTTTGAAGACCTGCAGTTTGAAGAGCACGTGGGGTAGGGCACTATAGGGGCTCTATAGGGGCACTATAGGGCATTCCTTTGCTACTACTTCTTAGTGTTCCACTGAACTGTAAAATGGGCCTGAAATTCCAGGAGCAGAGCTATGGAAACATTCTGCTCTCATACCTACAGCTGAAGGCAGTGAGATTGTGCATACAAGTGCTATAAAGTGCTACAAGCAGAAGTATTTTGTTCATGAACTGTAATATTTGACAGAATACAGAAAGGAGTTGGTGAAGATAACTTATTTGATAAAAGAGTCAGGAGTACATGAGAGTATTCAGAGTAAAAATATCTAATTTAGCATTAGTAAATTGTCTATACTGACCACTTTGGCTTTAATCTGAGCAGAGCTACCTGGTTGTAATAAAAATACCACACCTTCCCTTAAAAATGGTGTGAAAGAAAATGAAATGAAAAATACCATGACAGAATTAATATGCTCTGATCATCTTAGAAAAGGTGATAAGGAAACTGATATTTCTGTATTCAGTGCAGACCATGGACAATATGCAGTAAAGCATGCCTGGCACCATGAATACACGGAGAGCTTAATGACATACTGAGCAGGTACAGAATCAGAACCAGAATCAGAATCAGAAATAGCATCTATATTGTGCTCACGATGAGTCCAGAGTTCTGTGCAATCGCATGAAATCTCAATTGGAATATGTACATGTAAATGAGCCCAACTCAGAGTTACCTCAGTTCTGTCATTCTTGCTAGGAACTGGGAACATGACTTTTTTTAATGCAGCAATTTTGGGGTGAAAAAAATGACATGGTCAAGACTCTCTGCACCTTTGCTGGGTTTTGCAATGGAGACTGAAAGCGTCTGATGATGGCTGCTTTTAAAAGCTGAGGTGATACGCCCTGACCACAAGGAGCACCTTGCTGTCAACAAGGAGCACATCCAGATGGCTTTAAGGAAACTCCAGATTCAGATTTTGTTTTCAGGAACCAGCTACATGTGAGTTCCCATGCTGAATTTTGACAGTTCACCCAAATTTCCAGCACTGCTGAAGGTTGCTGATATTTCTCCTTTGCATTTAAACATGCAATAAAAGTTTTTAGCCATTACCTGCTTTCATTGCCCCTTCTTATGCTCAGCCAGTCCAACAAAGGACTTTGCCAGCCTCCTGCAGTAACCTGCCTTTTCCACACTGGGTGTTGGGGGAGGGGGAACGAAGAGCTCAAATAGAATTGCTTTAGGTTCCGGGGATGACTGTTCTGTTGCAAAATAAAAGTGTTGTGAAAGTTTCCCCATCTCTGAGGGATCAAAAGGAAGTGTGAAAATTATCTGGTTCTTTGTGTGAGATCAAGGAAGTAAGACCACCAGGGAAGTCTTCAGATGACGACAGGACTTCCCATACCCTCATGATTCTGGCTTCTCTAGGACTTTTTTAGTCAGTAATTACATTTGCCAGGACTAAGGTTTTAGTTTGGCAATTCTTTTCATTTTGAGGGAAGTTAGTAGTAATTACAAGTTTCCAGGCTGGCCGTTTCATAAAAGAACAGAAAAATCTCAATTACAAGAGAAGGTCACTAAGGCTACTGCTCATTCTCTTCTTCTCACTTTTGCTTAAATTGTCAGTGAAGATGGCAGCTGGCATCGAATGGGGTGCCTGATTGTATAGCCCCATTTCAGCATCTTCTCCAGGTGGAAGTAGAAGGGAATGCAGGTGACCAGACTGCCTTACCCTGATGCAGCAGTGCCCTCCAAGCCTCTTGGCTTTTAAACTATCCTGGCTGTCATCTTATTGCTCATTTTGAATTATGATATTAATAGAAATAATGTTAATTTAGCCATTAAATTCAATTAAAGTGAAATGCTGACAGCTCCTGAGTCACTAAAAAGCACCTAGTAAAATTTTCAATAGTGCTCTCAAAATGCAGCCAGATGTTCTTTGCACTTTGAGTTACCTAATGTCTAAGAAAAGTTAGTGGTTTGACCCAACTGTATTTATTGCCTTTAAGCCTAGGTATTTGACGTTTCTGAAGATGAGATAAAGGAGAAGAACCTCCCACACTACCTGTGAAGCCATGACCAACTCCGGGGACACAATGATTTCTTTAACAGTGCTGTGAGTCTCTTTGTGTGTATGGTAAGTTGTGTTGTGCCTGCAATCCAAAATAAAGGCCAGCACATGCCACTAGTGTGCTTCACACAGAGTGCACCAATGAGTACATACATGGACTTTCACAACTACATCTTCAAAAGCTGTTTTAGGTGAGCTGAAGTCCTGCTGTGCTCTGCTGTTGGGCTTGTGTGGCTCAGACACCAAAGCATGGTGTCTGATGGGTATGGGCTATGTGTAAGGGTTTTCTTTTGTTCTTTCATATTTTCATACAGGATGCATGGGAGCAGGTTGTCTTGCCTTGAGACACTGCTTGTAGGAAGGGCAGAAAGCCTTTGGATGCCTGTCTCACCCCAAGCATATAATTCTGTAGCTGCCTATCCTCCTCTGCAGCATCGCCCAGCCATGAGGTCCTGCTGTTGCCTGCGGTCCAAATTGCACATGACTACTGATTTTTTTTCACAGGTTTCACTAAACACATGGCTACAGTCAGGTAATGCAGGTTCTGCTGAAAGCCTAATGCAGAGTGTTACAACCCCTGTACAACTCAGGATGGATTTTCATCTGTACAGCTTTGCAGGTAGTCACGTAGCTAAGTGACACTGAGCTGAGAAATCTATAAAGTGGAACGTCTTTGTTAGCCATCTCGTGGAATTGTTAATGTCATCTTTAGCTCTCATTCATGTCAATTAGCCAAAGCCCCATGGAGGAGGACTAGATACATAATTCCAGCTGGAACTGGTGCGTCGTGTGGTTGCTGCCACAGGTCCTCAGCTCAGACTCATCACTCATCCGGCTAGTCACAGGGGTACTCTGGCAGTCCCATCCGGATGATGCTTATTTAGTCCCTTTGGTCTGCTGAAGCTGGTAATAAATCAGCTCCATAATGAGGTGAAATTGCCATTGGAACACGCTATAACTACATTGTCCAAAAGGCTTTATTAGGCAAAATAGCTGCTTGATATCTGCCTAGTTTGTTGGTAGCCTTTCTAACTGGTTTGTCTTATGGCTGATCTTGAATAGTTTATATATACAGAAGGTATTTTCCAAGACATTTATAGGAGTATTGGGCTAACAGTCCATAGCAGCACTCAGGACTGGTCATCTTTGTTCTCCTGGGACAAGGGTTACTTCATAAGAGTAACACTCTTATGCCATTCACACTCACATGCCATTTTTTCTTGAAAGCAATTCTCAAAGGTGGTTACAACATCAATACTACACATTTCCTTTCCCCTCCACTAAAATAGGGCAGCCCCGATAATTTTCCTTATATCAAACTGGATTAAAGGCTAGCAATTCCAGCGCTGTCTAGGGGATTTAAACACCCTGATTGCCAGTGATACCACTAGAATCCAAATAGCAGAAATCTTTCTAAATGCTTCCACACTGCTTTCGCCTACAGCAGCCACCAGCAAACCTTTATTTTCCTTCTTTTCAGCCCAAATGTTTTTTTTTTCCTAATGTAATGTACTTCCTGATTACATTTGCCTGTATCATTCTATATGCTATTTAAAAATGACATTTATTGTTAAATAAGCCCTACTCATTTATACAGTCATCACTCAACCATACTAATGAGAGGCTAACTACAATTTGTAAGCTGCCGCTTTTCTTTCCCTTCTGTAATTATATCAGTGATACTCAATCTTTTCTGCCCTGTGAGCCACAAGGCCTATTCTGTGGTCACTGAAGAGCTGGGTGCCTTCTCCACAAAATATTACTTCTGAACAGGGGTCAAACAGCTGGAGGACATAAAGACTCAGCCCTATTGACATTTCCTTTGCCCTGAAATGGTGCTGATTATCTCTCCAAGTGTTCTGGAGACTGTGTTTTGCTTAGAAGCTTTTCTGAGTGCCACTTGAGCTCCTGATATCTTCTGCAAAGATTTTTAGGATGAAGAGGGGTCCAGATTCCCATCAGCACCACTAAACACAAGTTTTCTACCACCCTCGCTGTGCAAGACACATGGTATGTTCTCACTTTTGCTTGGCCTTCTCCTGGTCTTCATCTGCCCAACACTGTCACTGAGAACATGGCTGTCTCACTTGGGAGCAAATAAAGGGTTTATAGACTTTTTTTTGATTGCAATTTTCCCCTGCTGCACAGGAGAGGGTATGGCTCTGCTGGTAGCAGAAGTCCTGCTGATAGCAGCTATTGTGATCTGCCTGCCCAGCTCTTGCCCCAGCTCTGTGCTGGAAACCACACAAAACAGAAGTTTTCCAGCACTGTGCCCAGGCTCTTGGGCACAGGTGCACTTACTAAGTTGAAGACACTTGGCAAATGGCTTACAGGTGTAGCCTTCTCCACTAAATCCATGTCTGATCCTGGTGTTACCAGGGCAGCCAGATGCCCAGGCCATGCCTTTCTACAGGGCATGAAGGGGATGACACTTTAGCAGCTTTAGCATCTGAACCAAATGCCTGAGGCACCCTCAGAGTCCTACAGTTGGGAGGAAAATTGCTCCAAGGCTAAGCCTTGCCCACAGCAGCTCCAGTGCCAGGTCCTGCCTCTCCCTTTACGTGGCAAAGGACCTTGTCTATCCACCAGAGAAAATTTCTTGAGGAAATCCAGGCTTTCCCAGGATCCTTTGAAGCCTGGGGAAAGCATGCTGAGAAAGGAGACTTCCTCACTATTTACCCCTGTCATGACGCCAAAGTCAAATTTTTGATCCTAGCCTTTGGTGTGGATGCAATTAACACGTGGCCTGCTCACTGTGGGATGGTTAATAGAAGAGTGAGGAGAGACAGGAGCAAATGCTGGCCCTTTTTAGCACTCTGTTACTGCTCCTTCTGCTATCTGAAATGCTGCAGTATATCATTATCTGTTGATTGCAGTCTTTTGCCCAGTTTTTGCTCTTGCCCAGTCAGCACTCATCTCCAAGACAATCTGAATTAATTGTGTGAAGGACTTCACAACACTGAAATATTCAGCAACATTTAACCAAAATCAAGACAGAGCAGGACTGGTTCTGATCACAGTTTGAGGTGGGCAGACATCTCAAGGATTGATGGGTTTTATGGCTGCTCTTTACCCCAAGAGAGGGAAAATGCTGCATTTACACCTTGTTGTGCCACAGATCTACTATTTTATCAGCAGAGCATGTATCTGGTGGATGGAATTGCTCTCTGAAGCTCTTCTTTCTTTGTCCTCTAAGGGTTTTCTTTACCTTCTTTACGAACCTCAGATTTCCACCATTTTTTTCTGTAAATTCTGGTTAATAACCCCTGTCGTTGATACTTCTGCTTGTAATAATGAAGCGAGTGCTGGGGATTAAATCAGACTTACCAGACAACCACTGCCAGGACAACCGTTTGTCCCTCTCTCAAACACTGGTACTACAAGTGACTGCTTCCTGTACCTTGCTGGTCTCCATGGCTTTTCAACGGAGTTGGCGGAGGTGTGGAATACTTATTAGCTAACTCTGTTAACACATTAAGTGGATGTTATCCAGATCCACTGACTAAATGCAAGTATGACTATTAATTGTCTCTTTCCCCGAAAGAAGAAGAAACAGAATTTTATCAAACCAAATACCACTTTCTCAGCTATGTCTTGCCACCTGCCCAACCAGAAGAGACAGCATCCTTATCTTTGTGACAATAGTAGTAGTAGTAATAAGAACAACGGTAACAATAATTACAAAAATATCTCTTTTTGAATGCAGTGTTAGGGCGCATAAGTTAAAAAAAAAAAAAAAAGGATGCTGCTTTCTGGAACTCTTGATTTGGCAAGCTGAACAACCAAATCAAAGGAAAAGATGTTGCACATGGATGCTACTGGCAGCTTGATATCCCCATTGCTGTTCACCTCTTCTCCGTAATATTTTGTGCTGTTTGCCTTCATCTTGTATCAGTGCATGAAAGTCAAGCAGGTCTCCAGTCCCAGCCCTACCACTGAGCTATACAGCTGTGGATACATGTCCTTACTTCTCCGTGTCTGCTCCTCTACCTGTGAAGGGGGCAATCAAACTAGCTTTTGCACAGCTATATGGAATTTTCAGACACTGAAGCAGAGGAAGGCTGTATTTCAGCACCGCAGACAGATTGTTAGTAGTATCATCTTTCTTTCTCCTCTTTCCTTCCTCCTACCTCTCAGTTACACAGCATCCCACTGTTCTCAAAGTTCATATGCTTGAGGGGAAAAAAAAAAATCTGTTTTTTCCACTGAGTGTCAGCATAGATCAGAGGCTACAGTAACATCTTTAGCATGGGCAGATTATAAATGAACTTGGAAGGTTCAAGTAATTCATATTCATCATTTGAAAATGTACAAGACTAAATCACAAGTTTGAATGAAAAGGTCAGAGAGAAAATTCAATCTATTAAAACAGAGCAAACTATTAGCAATAGTCAGGTTTGAGTGTTTGTTTTTAATTAAAAATCATTTTACTTGACTATCATATTTTTGTCGCACAGCAGGTATTTTGTTCTTTTAAGGAGTAACATAAAATCTTTATAAAGATTCTCCTGCCTAGAACCTCCCTTTCTGCCCATGCACAGTGCAGTGTAGCCTGTTTGCATTTGATTTAAAATCCTTACAATGAGCCACTTTTTGAGGATTGCACTGGTTTTATTCATGTGCTCCCAGACACAAGTGTGGATAGAGCTTTCTCTTCTGCTCCCTCTCCAGTTATTCTGGCAAGCAGGTTAAACTGAAGCAATGGTGCAGGGAGATATTTATGCAGGCATTCATAAATTGTTGTAGTTCTGTTTCCACCGCGGGGGCTATTGAAGCCCTTTGGGTTGGCGTATAATGAAATGCAGACTCCCTGTACTCCCTGTGTGAGGACGTGAAAAAAAATCAGATTCCCTTTTTACTTTCCTAGATAATAAGTCCTTTGTTTTAACTAATCTTTCACTTTCAGGGGTGACTAGATGGTTTAGCTGAATGAATCCTATTATTTAAAGCCTTTCCTTCCTGCTTCTCAAAGTGTGTTCTGACTCATGTACCTATTTTCATGTAGAGATTATTTAGATAAGGTGTTTTTTCTCTCCCTTTAAAAATAGCAGCAAGCAGCATTTTGGACTAAGCCTTATGTGTATATATGGACAGTCACTGGCATCAAGCTTAGCAAAAGGCATGGGTGCTAAAATGCCCTTGCGAACACTTGGAGATGATGTTTGACTATTGCATAAGAAGATGCAATGAAAATACGGATGCTGACTGATACTTTCAGGCCTCCTTTAAGTATTAAACGATGAATACTAAACCCAGAAGTACAGCCCAAACTCAGAAGAGCATTCCCAAGCTTGTGCTTCTTCTCGAGCTTGTGCTCACTGGGTTCAATGGGAAATTCCTGAAACTGAGCGATCACTGGTGACTGTCCCTGCTGGAGTGGGACTCAGCGCGGCCATGGGGCCATGGGATGCAGGAACACAATGCATTGGCCAGAGTGGAAGAGAAAGTGAAACTCCTCCTCCTTCAGCTCCCAGGACATAGGTGCTGGGATCTGGCTCACTGGATCACAGCAAGGGAGGCGGCTGCAGTCCTGTGAGCTGAAAGCTAAGCCAGGACCAGAGCGTGCTTTTTCTTTAATATAAATACCACTAACGTATGTGCATAGGATACATTTTCATTGAGTTCCCCATGTACTATACACCCACATACTCAATGTGAAGCCATTACCTCTGCCTCATTCTCCCAGTCCAGCCTACGCTCCTATTTAACTTAGTGCTCCCTGGCCAAGACACTTTTTAAATTCCTTATTCTCCCAGCACGCTAATGATCTCCTGGAGCAGGATCCACCACCCCCCTGACGTATCTTTCTACAAGCCAGAATGTCTGAGATTCAGCTGCAAAAATGTCCACATGAACCTGGAGTCAACTTCCAAAAAGATCTTTTAAAAAAGAAGCCAGATACAGAGAATGGGGAGGGAGAAGGAACAGCAGCCAGCAAAATGCCTTTGCCTGATTCAGGGGATTTATCTGCATTTCTAGTTAATAAAAGACATTAATTGATTCACGTTTTTTATGGCTGCACACAGAGCTATTTCTGGCTGGAAGGAGACACTGTTAAATGGAATGAGTCAGACCAGACCTGTTATGTCACCCTGGGACCCTGGAAGATTTGTTAATAGCTCTGAAGAAATCAAGTTGCTTCACGGGGCTATTTGCTTCTCAAACATCAAAAGGAGAGGGAAAATATAGCAATTCTGAAGGATGAAAATATTTTTTTTTACATGGTCCTTTGCATTTGACGAATAGCAACAGGATAATCAAAGAGCTTTGCTCTCCACAAGGCACTTGCATAGAAATCTCATCAGGATTTATCAGCCCAGCCAAACCTAATCTCCAGAGACATGGCTCTTAGCTAAGGAAAGTCCAGGCAGGTCACAGCTCCTCAATTCACTTCCGAGGATTTCTTCCAGATTAACTTCACAAATCAAAAGATTGTGCTGAGAGAGTTTTACAGGAAGCAAAGTCTGTATTTTTCCTTTTAAAACTATGTAGAAAACATATTATTTCACCAAACCCCACATTTTCCCCACAAAGGAACCCATTTTATAGACATCAGTATTCAAAGTTGTGCTGGAAACAAAACTGTTTTAAATTAGAATTTGTCTTTAGTGAAGAACTCAGTTGCAGCTGAGGTGTTTCATGTTCCTGTTCTCCCTTCTGGGTCATGGTACCCTACCAGATGACACCTCCAGGATGTGACATGCGGTGGTGACTGTGATGGTTACTCACAGATGGAGTCCAGCCAAGGAGCCCACAGAGATGGTGGTCCCAAGTGGCAGGGGCACCGAAGGAACCTCTGTTATGCCTTCAGCCCTCTGACCACATTTCTACCTTCAGTTTGGAAAGTAAATTGGATAATTTTAAACTGAGACATATCTACGCTTTGTTTTTCACCAGAAGACCAAAAATATCCATGGAAAATGTTGACAAATTGGAAGTATTTGTCATTTCTGCTTCTGTTTCCCTGGTGACGAAAAAAAAAAATAATATTTCCAACTAAGACAAAGCCTGCGGCTCAGTCTTGGCCAGTTCTTCCCAATATTTGCCTTTGGTCTTGCCTCCATGGTCTAAAGCAGAACAATGGTGGCCAAAGCTTGTAAAATGTGTCTCCCTCTTGTCTACGAATTTGGAGCCCATTTGCCCTTGTTACCACCTGTCCAGGACAGTTCATGATGGGATAAATGCCTATACTGGCCTCATCCTATTCAGAAAGTGATACTTATGTTTGTTGTCATGCTATAGAAACAGCATTGCTCTTTGTGGTGATGGTACAAGTTTTCTGTTGTTGTTTTTTTTCAGACTTTTTTTTTTTTTTGTATTGACATCTTGAATATTCACAGATCCTGGCCATCAGAGGAGTCCATCAAAGGGCTCAGCTCTGTGTTGTAGATATGCAAAACAGAATCCTGGGTTTCTTCTGAACTTTTCTCACACTGGGTGGTGAGACTAATTTAGCAGCATATGGTTTGTAAATCTGCATGCGGCCTCAGTGTGATAGCATTAGCAGACTTAAAGGGGATGGGGGGAAGTACAGGCATGTTCAAATCCTTACAGTTCAGACAAATCTGCCTCCAGTTATGCTTGTATTGTCATTTTTCTTATGGAAAAAGCATGCCAGAGAAAAAAAGATCCTAAGTGGGCTCCTCCAAATCCACCACTGCCACGGAGCCTGAATGGAGCACGACTTTGTGCATCGTTTGTGCGACTGCTGGATTGCAGTGTTTTAGCTCTCCCTCTCTGTATTAGAAAGCGAGTGATGGTGCTTTTGGGGAAAGCCATTCTTCTGTGAGAACAGCTCATGGGGACATGCAGATAAAGTAATCTCAGCCTCCAGTGCTCCACCATCAGCACCTGACAAAGCCCCATTCTCTGGGTGGCTGTAGCCTGCTGGTTTCCCAAACCAAAATTTCCAGCTTTCACATAGCAACCAGGGATTTTGCTGTTCCCTTTCTCCCCCGTATCGGTGAAGACTTCCATTAAAACACCCTGGAATCCTTAAAGACAAGAAATTACTGTGGCACAGCAAGGATCAATACAAGCAAGATAAATACTGCTTGTGTTGGCCAGAGCTCTTGTACTTCATAACACAAATCTCAAAAAGCGATGCCAGCTACAAATCCAGGCTAGTCTTTCTGTAATGCTATGCTTTTTAACTGTGATGCACTGTGTTGAGATGCTACAAAGTGGGCTTCACCTGGTGCTGGAGTTTCGTACTTGCTTTAAGGACCAATGCTGCTGAAACAGTCCCATCACTCCTCCCCTGCCCTTGCCAGCTTTGTCCTTGCCTTGCCTGTCCTTGAGCCAGGGAAGCATTCAAGAGGACACAGTGAGCTTCTTTGGGCTCAAACCACTGTAGGGTTGGTGTAATCACACTTGAAGTCTCCAATATGGCCCATTGTGTGGTCACACCAGTGCTTGTGCTGACACAAAAGAGCACACAGGGAAAAATGTCCATCCCAGCTGCCCTGCTGGGCTGAAATCTTAAACTCAAAATCCCTGGTTTTAACTGTAAAGCTTGTACACATAGTCTTGTTAATCATCTGGGCTGTTATTTCTTCAGAGAAATGCATCTATCTTAGGACAGAGATGAAGATCTCCCCCTGAAGAGATGCCTAGCTCTCCCCCGGACCTTCTGAGAGCCTACATGATCAGCTTAGACTGAGAGCCCAATTTTTAGATGCTATGAGCAGGATGATATGAATCCCATCTACATGCCCGATATAGAAGACTCCAAAGTTATTATGAGCTTTGCAAGGCACTGGGCCACCTGAGAAAGGAGGGTGGACTAAAGTGTGTCCTCTTTGGAGAGGCCTGGAGGCCTAATGTTTGAGGCAGGGGCCCTATCTTGGCAAGAAAACCAGTGGGCAGATGAGAAGAATGCAATAGCCTGCTCTGTTTTACTTCTGATGCTTTCAGCTCCTGTAGAATAAGGCTGCGAATAGACACAACTCTCATGAAAAAGAGCAGTCAGAAGCTGATGTACTCAGAGGTACAGCAGCTCTTTCATGGGGGATATTATTTGTCCTTTCAGAACAAAGCTATAAAGACTCAAATAATCTGTCCTTCTCTGGGAAATTGTCCTTTATTCTACTCCCATCAGGCATTCTGCATGCTAGCACAGGGTTATTACAGAAACATTGTCCCTGCTGGTCTCCAAACTACTTCATCATGCTCCTAAGCTACAAAAAGGGAACCAGAACTGGAAGGTTGTCATCCTCTGAGCCTTGTTACAGGAATGTTGGGACATATGGTTCTTTCATGGATTGACCAAGCCCCATGCTGCAGAGCTGGCGTGCTTGTCCCAGCTTGTACCAATATGCTAACTGTCTGACTGTCAGAGAACTTCACAGCTTTGACCTTGAAACCTCTTGAACTAAAATTATTCATACCAATCCTCACCTACTTGTCTTTGTGCTGATATTGCTCTAATTTACACGTGATTTTCCCTCTCAGCTATTAAGCCGCTGCTGTGTTTGTGCAGGACGTTCCCATATCTCCCAGCTTTCCTTTTCTGGGCTAAGCAAGCTAAACTCCTGTATTGTCATCTTGCTTGACAGGACCACTGCTACCCAGCAAACCCTCTTTGTACCATGGATTTATGCCTGCTCCAGATTGAATTAATCTTCCTTAAACAGTAGATAAAGAGAAGCTGCTCTGTGGCTCCTGCACCTCCTGTGGGTGATTTCTTATCTAAAAAGGATTAAATAATAGCTCAAAGGCACCAGGTTTTGTTTTTGTTGGTTTTCTTTGTTTGTTTTTCTTCCTTCCTTGTTCTTCAGTAATAAAAGCCAGTGGATGGCCCATATCGATCCTGAGGGCTGGAGGCTTCTGTCCCAGGGTACCTGTGCAATGCCAGTACCGAGCATTTAGGGTGGGGATCCTCAAAGCGGGTGTATCAGTGAGGTCTCTTCTTGAGGCAGTCACCCTGGTAGTCAGGGGAGAAGTTATGCACGATTACAATGAAGCTCCTCTGGGCTACTCTGGACGTGTGATACAGGATGTGCTACACAGCAGGGCCTCCTTCTCCCCAGGCAGTACCAAGGAAGACTGAGCAGTGAAGTCAGATGGAGATGCCGCACTGAATCTACTTTGTCTTTACTGCCTGTTTCAAAAAAAAAAATAAAAAAAAAATCTGCTACTTGGGAAATCACACATGCCCAGGAAATACAAGAATCCAAGTGAGTAAGCATGCATGGACAAATGTAGGCTTTTCTCCTAGCCAGCAACATAACCTGGCAGGGGTCCTAGTCCCACTGAAGCCAGTGAACCAAAGGGACCAAAAATCAGAGCTCTGCCACAAGGATCCTGCAGTGCTGCAAATTGAGAGGAAAATATTGATGCTGCTAAATTTCTGCTGATAACTGTGTCTGAATCAACATTTGTGCAGACATCGGGCTTGTGCTGGGAATTGTCTCTCACACTATAGCCAGCCCCCATACTGCAGGATGATGAGAGGGAACCTGAAGAAGAAAAATGAACACTGCTTTTGCCCTCAGATGTTCCTGAAGATTTTCTGTAGACTCCACAGGCATAAAGTCACTATTGTCTAATCTCAGCTTCACCAGTACGGCTCTCAATGCACACAGATCTGTGACTGAAAGTTTTCTTGATGAGAGTGTCCTGGAAGGCAATAGGTACGTCAGTGTTCTCCTGAAGAAAAGCCTATGTTTAGGCACAAAGACAGCATGAACAGGTCCACGACTGTCTCATCTGTGCTGCCTGGGCCATCTTAAGGATGCTGCAGATCTGAACACCTTTCTGATACAATCTGAAAGTCACCTCAGCTGTGTGGTGGGCATGGCTAATGCCACTGTTCCAGGTAGACACAGTCACTGTGTCTCCTATCACTCAGTCTCCTGCATCTTCCCACCAAACTTTTTTCCTGATCTTTGCATCATGTTGGATCCACGTTCCTGTCTTGTCCCTGTCTCTGGTTCCCCAGCTTCAAAATTAAGTTAGCAATTCCAATTTATTTGGTGAGTTTCTTGGGCAATATTCATTCAGGAAAATGCTTTGCAAATGGTTAAAATTTTCTCTATTACTGTTGCCATCCCCTGTTCAGTGCCTCTTCTGCAGATCAGCCTAAATATTTCAAGGTACTTCCTTCTTATCTGCATATGAAAAAGAAGCCAGCAGCTCTGAAGGGCTTGTTTAGAAAATCCAACAGCAGCTATCTATTAGGTTTTCACTTGCTCTATTCAAATCTTTGTTCACATCTAAGGGGTGAAAGCTCCATAATGAGCATGAACATGATAGTGCATGATACTCCTGACAGCAAGAGGAAGAGCTCTCCTTGGTGGCAGGATCAATGGGAGATCAATGATGGAGACCATGATGGAGACTGTGGAGCGAACGTGCTGTCCCCGTGGCTTCCTGACACGTGCTAGCTGTGGCTGTCTGCATTCCTTACACAGTCAGGGTCCGTGTCCCTGCAATTTGCACATGAAAAATTTCAAAAGGATCACCAGCCACTTCAGAGATCCTAAGAAAGGCTCAAGATTTTCCAGAAACCTTGTGTTGCAGCTGGAGGAACAGAAGGAACTCCGATCACTCACCAAAAGAAGAGCCTGAATGCCTTACTACCAGGTGCTGTCCTGACGAGCCAGATAAGTTTGCTCGAGCAGTGAGATGTGGAGACATGGGGCCATGTCTGTGTTTTACACAGGAGAGTTTTACACAGTGTCTTTACTACAAGACGCAGACCGTGCTGGAGGCTGCCAAGCTGCTGGAAGGACCTGCCTTGTGCTCTGCTTTGTGTTTGTAGGGTAGGGGAGGGAAGGGCGCAGCCTGGCCCCCTGTGACTGCCGTGCCCCCAACAAGGTGGTCTTGTATTCGTCTGCAGCCAGCCTGGAGGCAGGGAACAGGGGTTAAGATGCAAGACAAATTACTGGGGCTTTGTGCATTCAAGAGCACGCATCCCTTTGGGCTGCCTTCTTATACGGCACTAGAGGGTAGGCCACACATTTGCCTTTTTCTGCTCATCTTTTATTTGTGCTTTTACTTAGATTCATTTGATGGTGTTTTGTGCAAGCCCTGAACTTGCCCAGGCACAGTGCAGCTGGTGAAGCCTGCTCTTGGTAATTTGGAGTCTGCAGAGTCAACCTCCCTGTTAAGGCTCTGGGCTATCAATGACCCATCAAGAACTTAGATTGAGGTCAGCTCAACAACTTCAGCAGGTCTGTTTTGCTTGTGCTCATTTTTCATGCAGCAGTAGAAGCATTCAGGAGGCTGAAAGTCCCACCTCATCTGGGGAACAGCATGAAGCTGGATGTCCCATAACCTGGGGGAACCTTGACCAGGACCCTGAGAAGCAAGCAGGCCAAGAAACCCCAAGAAGGGCTGAGGTGCCATCAAGCACAGCATCAAAACTGCATCCCCTCTGCAGTGCCCAGAGGCCAGAGCAGAGCAGTGAGGGTCAGCAAGGGCCCCCCACCTTGTGCTATCTGCAAACGTGCCCCAGTGACTTGGATGCAACCTCCTCCCATGCAGACGTCAGTCCGTTCTTGCTCTCCTAGGCTGGAGTGTCCTCTTATTCTTCACTCAGGTCATGCCAAACAGGAGTGAATTGAGGGTATTTCTGGAGCTTTGTGGGTAGACCATATGAACTGTTTTACAAGATGAGATCCTGCCACAGACACATTTGGGACAGCACGAATTTCAGCAGGTTTCCCCCAGCCCCCATAGTTTGAGGCACTTAAACCTCAGACATAGATATTGGGACCACATTCTTCTGACACTTACAGTAACTTTGCCTATTTCAATAACTGCACAAGTATCGCAGTCTGTGTTTTGTGCCTGCACCCTCTTATCTCAACAGCATCTTGTGACAGTGTGATCTACATGCTAATGTTTACATTGAATGAAACAGAATTTCTTGCTAGCTGTGCTGAATTGAGCATTTTTAATTCGATGCCTTTCAGGTGCTATGCAGAGAGAGAGGATACATAGTAGTCACCAAACTGATTTCTCTGTCCCAAATCTACTTTCCAGACTTTTACCCAATGCTCTTTCCAAGCACACGATCTGTCAGGCACCTTTAAGTGTTCATTCATATTGTACTTCCTAACATGAGTCTTAGGTTATTCTTATCACCTATATTTGAACTAGATTTATTTTTAGTTTCTCAGTTTAAAATGAATATGACGACATGCCTTTTATAGACAGTATGCTCTTGGTATCTGAGCATATCTTGAATTAATAACAGTAGCATATACTTTAGAATAAAACATGTTGTATTTTAAACAATAGAGGTGGGGTAATGACATAAGAAGAACAGATAAGAGTATAGTACTTTAATAAAATTTTGAAGGTTTGCATTTCTAGAGAGAAATCTGTGAGCTGCGTGTACAGATATGGGCCCACATAATGAGCAGATCTCAGAAATATGACTGTGCAGGATGAGGATTTTTGCTCAGCAGATCTGTATCTTGCTGTCTGCACTAGCATTTTTCTTATCACAGTTGAGGGTAAGGCCCTCAAACTCCTTATGCCTTGCCCACAGAATTTGAACATATATTAGTCAAATCCAGTTTGACTCTTAGAGCCAGGGATCAATTTTCAGCCTGACTACTAAACTCCTTTTTGTTCACAGTTTAAACACATTTTGTTCAAACACATTTAAAGAAAAATAAAAAGACTCTAACATGCCTTTAACTCATTCCTTGCTCAGAGGGAAAAATGCATCTCAGGAAAACAAACCCATGATTTTCTCAAGATGGAGAATGGGGCAGGTGTGCAACAGCAATGTGGTAAGGTCTGCATTGGCACACACGAGTGTATTTTCTACTGCAGATACAAGCCAATGCCATTGAAATCGATTCAAAAATACCAATCATTAGCAGAAAGTGTGCTTGGAATCTGCTCTTTGGTTGAGGAACTAGGCTGCGGTCCAGAAACTGTATGTCAGCTATATGAATTACTGGCAAAATCCCAGCTTCTTTATTCATTCATTTACTGCTAGGACTATCCAAGACTCAGAAAAATTGTCATGAATAGATCTGTTCCTGCTCAAATGCTTCCTGTTCCATGCACCTCGTTTCTACAGGGACTGCCTCATCATTTGCCTCCAGCTGAAACACTGCTCTCTGTTCTGCAGCCGATAATCCAGAAAGAAAGTCAGCAAAAAAGAGATGCTTCTCGCTTTTCACCTGTCAGACAGAAAATATTGGGTTCAGTCTAACCACCAGTCTTAGAAACTGCTGCAGACCTGGGTTCTGGCAGTTTTACTCCATGACAGCACCAGCAGCATCCTCAAGGCACTGCATGGAAATGATGTCCTCATCTAGGAAATTCTTTAGAGAAATCATCATGGCAAACAATGTAGTGCCCTTGATCCCATCACCTTGCTGTTCCTCAGGACCTCTGCACTTTTTTGTTCATAGAGAACAGGAGCAAATTTTGTGCTCCACAAACTTCCCCTGTCTATAACAAACGTATGCCACAACCTGGTTTCAAAACCTAAACTGAATCACAGCAATGCTGCTCTGGCAGGTGGGAAATTGCTGAGACTGGTCTCTCCATGAATGCACAAAAAGTAACTCAACATTGAGAAATATCTTCCAGCTAAAACAAGAACTTTTATGTATGTTCCAGAGATAAGCGTCTCCCCTAGGGGAAAAATAAGATTCTGATTTCTCAGACCTGGGCTTCACTGTGAAAACTTCTTCACACTTCCTTCAGCATCTGCTATACCAACCTATGACAGCACAGGCCATCCACTTGTGAGCACTCTCTCCCACTAGCCCATGGCTTACAGCAACCCACGTCGCATCCTGGCACACTGCAAAGCACAGAAGCAGAGTGACAGCCATACAGGTCCTGTCAACGATCTCAGCCTGTGGCATCAGGATAGATGAAATGCCCAGGCTCTCTCCACTGATTAGAGAAGGATTTTGTTGCCTAGCTGAGAGTACAAGCCTAACTTTAAGCCAGAGAGAGCAGGAATCATCTGGCTTCAATTCAGACCTTGCAGTCCCATGAATGGAAGATTAACGGCTCAGTGACAAATGCCACCAGCACTAACACCTTGAGCACTGTGTACAGTTTTGGGCACCACAAAATAAGGACTTAAAAGTGCACGAGAGTGTCCAAAGCAAGGCTAAGAAGACAATGAGGGATCTAGAGGGGAAGACATATGAGGAGCAGCTGAGGTCCCTGTGTTTGTTCAGCCCAGAGCAGAGCAGGCCAAGGGGAGGCCTCATGGCGGCCTGCAGCTCCCTCATAGGGAGAGGAGGGGCAGGTGCTGAGCTCTGCTCTCTGGGGACAGTGACAGGACCCGAGGGAATGGCATGGAGTTGCGATAGGGGAGGGTCAGGATGGATGTTAAAGAAAGGTTCGACACAACATGAAACAGTCACGGCCACAGGTCCCCACACCATCAAGAGATAGAGATTAATCTGTTTCCAAGAGTAGAAAAAGTCAATAAATAATAGAAGTCTGTCTCTCAAAAACTGTCTGCAATTACATTTGTGGCAGTCACCGTATGAAGTCCCTACAACTGTCCGCAGTTTTATACAGACTACGGGAGGGTAAACTGAAGCTCCTGGGATCAAATAATTTTCCCATGAGTACTGAACACGGAAAGCAAATCTGGAAAGTAAATCTACGGCTTGTGTGTTCAAAAACACTTCTAATATAATGAGCCAATTTTTCTTCCACGAGACTTACGAAGATAAACTTTATATAATATACTAGCTTTGCTGTAGCAGTAAATTTTTGGACATGCCCAAGCTCTTCACCTGCTGAACTCTGACTGTGGGATTTGGCTGTTCTGAGGACACAACTGCTTCAAAATTAGAGATTGACCTGCTGAGTCCCCCATTTTCACCTATGAATCACCATTTTTTTTCATAATATTTAAATTCCTTATTTACAATCCTCAAACACATTTAAGATTGAATGGCGACATGCTAAAGAAACAGTATTCCAAATGCAAGGGTGATTCCTAATTTCACTTAAAATCCCTCTGTATAGAGATAACCAGCCTAAGATGCTCAGTAACGTTGCAGCAGGAAATCATATTTTTTTTTTAATAAATCAATTCTTGAAAATAGATATAGAAAACAAATCTTCAAAGAGATGTTTGGGGCATGCAGCTGAAGCTCCCTGTTTCATAGATAGCTGGGCTGTAACTGGCAGCTTTTCACCAGCCTTCAGCTCAGCATTCAAAGGTACCTGCCAAAATGTTGCAAAGACTTGACAGACTCTATGAAAGGGCATCCAATAATAGGCAGGGCATTTTTCTTCTCCTCTCAGCTATTGCAATTTATTTTGATACACTGTTAGCAGATAGAAGAAAGAAGAGAAATCTATTCTGGAACACTACACTATTGAAAACCATCCATGGGCACTCAGCGGAGTGCTGGCCACAGTGGAGTATGCAGGACAAGGAAGTGGGCAGGAAAATGATTCACTAACTACAGGAGCAGAATGAGTTTAGAGATAGCTTCGGTTCTTTAAAATTGCCATGGAAACCTAAGGTGGCAGGGTGGTTCAAACACACCATTTTGGTTTAATGTTCACTCGGAGAGAAAGAAGAGGCAACCCATCCTGGCTAGCATCCTCCCTTCCTGCCCCAGTCCTATCTGTGTCCTCCAGGAAGCATGTTTCATGAGGTCAAGTTGAAAATGCCATCAACAGGCTGAGGCGGTGAGCGACATGATCTCCACATGATGAGATTCTCTTCAAGTGCACCAGTGAGACTGCCTGCACGGGAAGTTTTTGCTGTTGGTGCAGGAAGCAGACTCCATTTAATTGCTGGCTATGGAGCAGCTGTGGGCTTCTTGCCATAGCAAGCTGAATTTCCTGGCTTAGCAGTGACATATGCACTCCCTGCCCTGCTTGTGGTCATTTTTCTGCTGCTTTCTCAATAAACTTGAGGAAGGCTCTCAGATTATCTGCCAATCCTCCTCCTTCTCATTGCTCATAGAGTGGGAGACACTAGCTTGGAAAGCCCCTTTCCAAAAGTCTCCCTAGGTTGTGCTTTAAGCTCAGTTTGTGGCCAGTTGATTGGAAGACAGAAGGGTATGAACCCCTCACCTTACTCATTTCAAGGCACAGGGCAGAAGGTGACCCCAGGGACTGATCTGGGTTGGCTTATGCTCATCCCATTCCTGGTCTACAGATGTGGCATGCTGTACAACTGCTGAAGGCATTGGTATGGTTTCCACAACCTCCCACCCTCCTCCCACCCAGATATTCAGAGGGCTATAAAAAAGAGAGCTGTCCAGACTCTGCTGAGAAATGGATGGTTGTGTCTGGAGTTGGCTAAATAATTCAGAGCGGATTGAAATGCCCTATTGCGTAATGGAATCTTTCTGCAAAGCCGTGCAGCAGTTTCCATATCCCAATGATCCTATTTTCAAGTCAATACAATTAAGTGTCAGAATATGCAATAGCTGAAATTAATCCGGAATCAGAATGCAAGTGATCTTTAGCACATGCACTGCAAGAAACCATCAAAATCATTAGATATTATCCAGGATGACCATAAAATGATTCATTGGGATGCTGCGGGCTCTGGCTTGACATCTTTCCATTGATATGACATGTATAACAAGTGTTTAATGAGAAAAAGGACTCAACATACCTAGCCCTCAATTTTTGCATAATCTATTCATCATGTGTTACAGAGGCAGGCATGAAAAAAATGACCCTTAAACTTCTCTTTTCCACTATTTTAATGAATGTACTGCATATGTAGATTACTAATGATGGGGTGAGGCTGTAAATTCCACTCTGCAGCTGATTCACTGCATGTTTTGAAGCTGCATCAGGCCAATGCTGAGTTGAAACAGATGTAAGCCAAGACCCCCAAATAAAAAAAAATAAGGGTATGAACCAGGAAAGAAACTGAAATGCGAGGCTGTTAACACCAGACAACAGGGAAACATCTACAACAGCAGGGAACCAGGACTGTGCTGGAGAGAAAGGAGTCAGAATCCTCAAACTGCTAATGATAATTACATTAATAAATCTCTTCTCTCTCCCTGCCCTTCCCCTCCCCCCCCCCCCGAATCATATTTACATGCAAATGAACCAGTAAAACTGCTTTCTGAGCTGCTGCTTTTAAAAGGAGCTCAGCTTTTTGTATGCCAGGGTCTCCAAAAGGAACAGAAGTGTGTGTAAAAGGGGGGATGTAGTGCCAACAAGTATAAATACTCGATCCCATTTCACCACATTGTATCACGTCTAGGGTCTATGCAGAGCTCACAGCATGCTGAATGTTATAAATCCACTGAGGTGTCTGAATAAAGATTAGTTTGCATACAGACATGTCGTTTATAAAATACAGAGCCTGTCAGATATTCTTCAGCTCACAGAAAACCAATGAAGGTGGAAAGAATGTGCAAATGAGGCAGTACAATGGATGGGTAGATCAAGACATCTCAGGAAAAAAATGATCTGATCCTCATACTGACACGGGACATTCCAAAGCCCTATCATTGTCAACATGCTTTTCTACGAGCCACACTCACACAAACTTGGCAATGCTGTCTTGGGCAACCACCCCAACCACCCTGCAGTGGAAGCTGGGAAAGCGCCGGAGCTGTGAGGGCAGAAGAAGATAAGAAGTGGAGCTGCCGCCCACCTCAGCTGGCTGAGACATCGAAGCAGCTTGGGAAGATCTTGGTTGCTAAGTATGATCTGGAGCTGCATTGTCCTCTTTCATGTTTGTAGGAGGATCCCTCATAACAAAACAAATGTTAAGTTGTCAGAAAGATCAAGCTGCTGCTTTATTCTATAAATTTGTCTTGCAATAAACCTGTGTGATGACCCCATTGGCATCAGGCCCTCCATCTCCTGGTACAGGCACACTGGGTTACTGTGAGAGCACAGTGGAATCCCCAGAGTGATCTGAATCCCCAGGAGGCTGCAGGGTGCTCCCCAGCAAACTGAAGGTCTGGCCATGCACTGGCACAGATGGTGGCAAGACACTTCCCTCAGCTTGTGCTAAACAGAGCCCACAGGCAGGCGAGCAAGTGAGGAGCAGCCATGAGACTCAGATGCCACCTCAAGCCTATCAGCTCTCTCTCCCACCCTGTCATCACCTTGTCTCTTCTCACTCTCACAAACCCCTACAGCTTCCAAACCTCAAACCTGTGTGGTTTGATAAGATGGAAGAACCCATCTTCCACTGCTTTGACACCAGGGGAAATGTGGTCCGTCATTCCTTAGAACAACTCTTTCACCTACACATGGTCTGGGAGGGAAAGATGATCATTTTCTAAGGCAGGACTAAATGAAGATCAATTTGCTTCTCTTGCATATGAAGAAGAAAAATGCTGATTTGAGGGTGATACTGCCTGTGAAAAAGCCAACAACAGTAGACCTCTCATTCTCCCTTCTGCCTGTGCATTTCTGTGCATTGTTTCAGGTAACTGGGGGTAGGATATTTATCAGGAGATGGCAAAGGGTGATGCTATGGCTGGGGTGGATGTAAGGTCCTGTTAAAGGACAGGTACCATATTTCCACACTCCAGACACATGCTAAGCCAAACCTGTCTCAGACTGGACAGCTGTACCTCACATGATGGTACCAAAACAGTCCCCTGGGCCACGCTGTGAATACATGAGGTACCAACGATGCTTCAGGACAGTGAGAACAGAAGCAGCAGCCAGTAAAAACCATGTTCAGGTTGTAAATCTTGCCTTGTTTGCACCAAGTATCACAAGATACAACCTAACTGTGGGTAGTTGTTATTGCTCAGTCACCAGGCTCTACACCGACATATTTTTCACAATTCCCACACCGCAGGATGCTCCGAAGAGATGGCAGCAGCAGTGTAGTCAGTTTCTAACAACCATATCATACTGTCTTGGGTATATGGTTCAATTTTTTTTCCTGCCTACTGACACTAGTGGAGAACATCTTTGGTGCCAATTCTAGCGGGATACTTCAAGAAAAAAGATTGCTACAGATAGATGCCTCAACTCCCAGCACATCTCCCAGCAAATCCTGGACCAATAAAGACTTGCAGCCCTGAACCAAAGGTAAGATGTCCCATTTCAGAAAGTAGTATTGGGACAGCTGTGAGGAAGGACACTTGGTTCTTCCTGAACTTTTCACACATGCTTTTCAAGCTGCTCCCCTACCTCTGCACCTCCTCAAAGATCTAGCATAAGCTTACAAGAAACTAGCAGATTTCCCTATTATTTTCCCATTTCTCTGTTATATGGGTCTGCAGTAGAGAAGTCTAAAATCCCATGTTCCTCACTGTTTCCTGACCACCCAGTGCTCAGTTTAACTTTTCCTGCAAAAGCTTCACTATATTTAACACCATTGCAGTGTTACCAGGAAAACAAGTTGTTTAGATATGAAGTGAGCTCAGTGAATTTCTGCTGTTGGCAAAGACTGGTGAAATACAAGGAGCCCAACTCAAATTCTGAAATAATTTTGAGGGTCTGAGGCTAGTAGTGAAAATCAAAAGTCAAAAATCAAAATCAAATCAAACCTACTTTTTTTTTTTTTTTTTTTTTTTTTTTAACCTGAAAGCTCAACAATCTTGATCTGGAGTGAATTTACTATTCTTCTAGACATGTTGACTCACTGTGGTTCAATATCCTCATGGCTGCTTGCCCCGTGTTTTTTGTGCCTGGAAAAGTTTCTATACCAGTTTGTGCGACTGAGAAAAGCCCTGGCAGGACTGTGAGTATGGTCTTTTTGGGGTAGGCTCAACCTGGCACATCTGATATTAGCAGGAATCTCAGCCAGAGAATATGTTGAAAAAGGTGTTTTGTTTTTTGTTTTTTGTTTTGTTTGTTTGTTTGTTTGTTTGCTTTTTAATTAGGTTAGTGCACAGAGGAATATCCCATCTTCAGAGCTCCTGCTTGTTTCATTGGAGCACTGAACTCTCATAGCAACTCCCACAGCAAACAGAGCACTAGTAACTATGTCTACCGTAGCAACTCCAAGTAGATGGGAACAAGTGTCTGGTGCCCAGCCAGTGAACACTCATTTAGAGGTGCCAGTTTCTCCCAGGTGTGTCTAATAAAACATCCAACTTCTAGCTACCTGAAGTTTGATGAAATTAACCCAGCTGTGTGTCTCTCCATGGAGACCTTCTATGGATTTCGGATTTATTTCTAGATCACCGTGACAGACTGACAGTGAAGGCCTTTACTGTGGTTTGAAGAACTCGCTACATAGTGACTTTATAGACTTAAATGCCAGACAGTGATGCATCGCCCAGTGGAATGTCATATAAGAACCATAAATCACAATCTTGCAAGAGCCTGTGGATGTCAGACATGTGAATATGCTGATTTGGTATCCATGGTAGTTTGGCATGTCTCACGTCTTTGTCTTCCACCCAAAATAGACTAGCCTTTAAATATTACTCAGCACTTGGAGTCCTGCCATGGCAGAAGACAGTTGAGAAAACACCAAAAATGTGTCTCCCAGTGCAAAGAAATATTGAGATAAACTTCATTGGCTTTGTTCAATCTAAAAGCAGAAAGCCATTCCACAGTGGTGTAATGACAACATAGGATGAGGTTATTTGGCTAATAGTAGCTGAGGTGGAGATTTTAATTCATGCATTGGAACTGAAATAAGATGAAATCTGAGCATGACGTAGTTCAGCTAAAGCTCAGGAGTGTATCCCTTGCTGGAGCACTCATCTTTCCTGTCTACATGTACACCTGCACTGCCAGCTCAAACAGAACACAGGGAATCTATCATGTAATACTGCCTGAAATAATCAAATGATATACGGTGCAAACATAATGACAGAGACCCTAAGTCACTTGCTAAAGCCAAAGGCCCTACGTTCACAGAACAAGTAGGCAATCAAATCAGATTGCAAACACAGACAAATCTACACAAGCAAACAAGGCAGTTTGCCTGCAGAATGTGTGCACGTTAATTACTTGCACCAATCATGCATGGGCATGTGAATTTACCATTACGAAGTTAAAAGTTAACACTAAGCATTGTTCAAACAAAACATGAATTTGCAGGTAACTTAGAAGTAAATTCAAAGGGCAATACATTATTTTAGGTCCATTAGCAGCCCAACTATTTGAATTTCTTCAACTAAAAGCCTTATATACACTTTTATCAGATAGGGTAGAAAACAGCACCCTATCTGATAGCTGTTCAGAGAGGTGGCACACAAACAATCTGGACTCCTGTTGCCCATTCTCCCATCTTCCCAAGGATAGGAAATGTGCTCTGTGGGTTTTCCAGCAAAGCCAGTGGGAAAGGTGTGAAACCCACTGGCACATCTAAGGAAGAACAACCCCCCCCAAGCCTTTTCAGTTAAAGAAGGAAAGCAGGTTTTATTTTTATCGGAGAAGGTACTGGAAAAAAGTATGTTGTAAAGAAAACTGCTTGAAGGTAACTCAAACGTCTGAGACAAGGAGGTGGATTGCAAGGCTCTGCCCAAGGTTACCCATGATCTTGATGAAGGCCATCAGGACACACCACTCTGTAGACTGTGCCTCTCCTGGGTACACTTTCTACCTCATCCTAAATACAGCCAGGCCTAATGTGTTAGGACATGACTGTAAAACTTCTTTTTGGTGGGGAGGAGAAAGGGAAATTTTGTGTGACACGCCATCCATGAGTCTTTCCTTGAACCACTTTAGTTCCCCGCCCACCTGAAGGTTCTTGGTGGTTTTCTCTGCTTTCCTTCCACCGGTGCAGTGCCAGGCTGGAATTGCCAGGTATTGTATTACAAGTCCCACGGGTGCTGCCTCAGCCTCAGTAAACTTTATTTAAGCACACACAGACATACACAGACAATATACATATATTTGTTTCTTCTCTGACAGTTCTACAGGACCAACACTGCTTTGGATGACACTTGTGGTAATTTTGAAAAAGTGCAGGAAATGTAAGAAAATAAAGGTCGTTTAATAACTCGTGAGTCATGGTCATCCACGGAAACAACACAGGTGCATTCAACCAGGCACATGGACACATCTCCACATACAGTACATTGTGTCTATATAGGTATCTCCACATACATTGTGTCTATAGAAATGTACAACAGTCTCAGAAGTCATCAGGACACAAAACCAGATGCATACTGGCATGGCACATGCTTGCAATCCCAGTGTCGCAACCCACTGCCAGTGCACCACTGTGACTCAGTCAGGGTGCGGGTGTGAACAGAAAGATGCTCCCAACATAGTCTCACTGTACACTATAAAAACTCACCAAACAGGCAACAACGTCATAAATGAACATTCATCTGGGGTTCTGGTGACCAGCTACTTCGAGTCAAATCTCACAGCTTTTGTGTCACCACAACTCCTGGGATATACGGTTACTTATCTAATATAGCTACAACTGTCTCTCAACATATATCATATATACAGTACATATACACAGAACATACACAGAGCAGTATATGTATATTTTTGTGTTTTCGTGTTTGTACATTATATCACAGATTATATGAACACATAAAATATATGTTTTGGACCTAAAAAGAAATAACTTTATAAAATATTCATAATACCCCATCCCAAAAAAAGCCCAGAAATTAAAAGAAATCCAGAAACACACTCTTGAACTGTTACTGCCTGCCCGTGGACGGCATTACACTCCTTCCCTTCCCCTTTATAAGTACAGCAGCACAATGGTGGTTTGTATCCATGCACCCAAGAAAACACAAAGCAGTATAAATTGTTGAACTGCAAAGTCAGAGTGGAGTCTGCAGTCTGGCTGTCCGACTCTACACTCTCCCACCGTCTCCCTTGCTAGAATTTAAAAGGTTCTGCCAGGAGCACAGTATTTTACCTGCAGCAATATTTGCTAGACTAAATCTACCAAGTGCAGTCCAATACTGTTATCTCATAGCACTTAGAACCCAGCTTCTGAGTTATAGCTTTTTATTTATTTATTTATTTATTTAAAAGAATCTTTTTTATTTAGCAAAAAATTGTTTCCACTGTACCCTTCGTGTGTCCTCGTCCTAACGTGACAAACCCGGAGGAGATGAAATTATGGAGATCTGGCCCTCCACTTCGATAAATATCCTTTCCATAGTGACCTGCCAAGGGAAAAAAAACAAAAACAAAAACAAAGCAAAACAAACAACTTTATTCAAGTTTTATATATATACAAATACATTCTGTGTAGCCCTGCTGTCACCCTTTATATGAGTACCAAGGCCTGACCACATGGTTGCATTATTAATGGTAAGCAGAGGCTACAGAAGAACATAACAGCTGCAGTAGCAAACCCTAATTCCCATATGGACAAAGACTTATGAAGAGTAAGATGAGTATTTTGGTGATGACAAGTCATGAACAGATTCTGACAGGGGAACCAAATAACCAATATTAAACCAAACACCCCAAATTCCAGGGAATTTGACCATCTGTGCTTTGGATTCAGGTTTGCTAGTATCAGCATTCCCAAGGAACTGGACTCACTCAGGCCTTCAAGAGTGAGAAGCTAAAAGACATCACATGAGATGCGGCTTTGACTAATCCTGATTCCAGCCAGGCCCTTGACAGCATTTGTTCACTGCTGCTGGAGTTTTTCTCAGCACAAAAGTGAAGTTGCAAGTATCTCTTTTGTCCAGGCTGGACCAAAGTGCCCATTAACAGTATGACAGCAGACTTTGTCTTTTAGCTTTGATTTATTTGCTCTGGTCCTTGAACAACATCCACTGATAATTTCTCAAGTGCGATAGTCCTCTGCAGAACACTTCCTAGGAGCTCTCTCAGTCCATCACAACAGAGTACTATCAACTGTTCAGGAGACATCCAGCTTTTTAACGTTCTGATATATTAATAAGAAAAAAGGCCTTCTGCCTCCCTGTTACCATGCAAAGCTCTGAAATGAGGACATAGATAATTTTCCAGATACTCTTTATCATCTCCTCCCTTTTTCATGTTGTTAATTTTGCTATTCCTTTTATTTTAGAAAGAGGCAAAGATAAGATAGGTGCCAGGGGCGGAAAGCAAAGCAGCCGCAGGGGCTGGGAATGCAGCTCCCTCCCTACCAAGCCTCCATCTTCTGTGTGCCTTTCTGCACGAGCTGGCGATGCATCACTGTTCCTCCAAGCCATGGTGGCTGGGAGCAGGGCAGATGGTCCAGCACACGGCACCCGAGCAGGAGAGCTGAGTCAGGAGGCAGTGGGGAGGGCAAAATGGGCATCATGGAACCAGGTGGAAACGCAGCCCAGGGCCATGTTCTGGCTGGCTCATGTTGCCTCTGACAGATGCTACAGCCCTTTACTATTTTTCAAACACAGACTGAATGCCGTGTGTTCTCACACATTTTCAGGCTTTCTGGGAACATTGTGAAAACTAAAATGCACAGAGACTTTGAAACCTCAATACTCTGCAAAATCTTCTTTCCCTTTTTGCCAGCGATTCCCACCACAGTGCCTTGGCAACTCCTGCTGACTTTACAGACCACTACCCGTGTCACCAGAGTCCCCCTTGCATACGGGTGGGCTCAAGGTGAGCACCTTCTCAGGGTCTAAACTGTGCCACCAGTCTGCCCTGCAATAGACTGGGCAGGCTGCAAACCCTGCTCCCAACCTGGGGAGGACACCAGCAACCCTCTGGCCAGGAGAGGCCAGCACAGCCTTTGTGATCACAGGAACACGTTGGAGATCCTCAGACCACGTTGGAGATCCTTCTGAAAAAATGTTTGTTCCTATCTAGTAGAAAAAGCATCCCACTCCTTTTCCTCACATAGTTTTGCTGGTCAAGGTCAGTCAAGTGCTCCCAAACTTCTCAAAACACACACGAAGTGTGTCTACAGGGTTGGGAGAGTTAGCAGAGAGACAGTTTTCTTGTATTTATAGTAATGCAAGATGGTAGCAAAAGCCTTCAAATGTGCAGGCATCCATCCATAAATTGGCTGAGAAATATTTCTAGGAAAAAAATAAGGGTTTTCTGCTTTCACAGGAGAGAATTTGGTCTGGTCTCTTGTTCTCGTCTTCCTACCCAGCTCCTGCAAACCCTGCCTGCTGTGTTCCTGGAAGAGGATGGCAGACATTTGCCTCTGACTCCCTGGAAGCTATTCTTGCTTTATGCAAGATTTGTTCTTGCCCTGAGAAGCCTGCAGAGGTGGTTTGTGGTTGCAGTGCCCAATTCTTTTTTTTTCTTTTTTCTTTTTCCTTTTTTCTTTCTTTTTTTCTCTCTTTTCTAAAATGTGCTGCCTTTTTTCTTTCTAGTAAGCCAATTTTTGCTCTTATTCCATCAAATTGTATGCTCTCAGGGCCAGCTACTCAGGTGGTTGTCACTTTATCAGTGTCATAACTTTGCAGTTTTTAACAAGGATAAAAGAAACATAAACGTGTTCTGTTACCTCTAGCTGAAACCAGGGCTCTCTTTTTATATCCCTTTGGAGGATCTGTTTAAGTCAGAGATCAAGAAGGCAAAGTATATTAAAAAAAAAAAAAGCAAACATTTACTGGCAGATTTAAGATCATTCATCAGCCTTTTGCTCTCTGAACCTTGCTCTGCCTCTTCTTACGCTACATAATAGTTAAATTAAAAGATTCCTGTGATAACAACCTATTAGCATTTGAACAGGAGTCATGTTTTCCCATGAGAAATTCAAACCTGTAGACTTCAAGTAGCACAAGTTTTTCCTTTTTACGGGTACATTATAGGATGCCACGTTTGTTTTACATGGTTCTTTATTCCTGCTCATTTGTGATCATTTCTCCTGCCCTCACCGTATAGAAGTGCTGGTACCAAGCTTGTACATTCAGGAGTACTGTGGGGGCTGCTGGTGCGTCCAACTCAGGACCTGTTATTCAAGTGGACTTTTTCATCACCTCTTGACATTGAACCTGAATGCTCCTCCATACCTTACTATCTCTGTATGTGTCCAGGAGCCACAGCAGAGCTGAAAGACCTCAAGCAAAGGACTCAGGGCTGCAGGACAGGGTAGGTGCTGGCAGGGCTACGCTCAACCAGAGAACATCCCTTTTCATTCTTTGTTGGGGATGTCTTCCTCCTTCCTCCTTTAGTTGTGTTTGTGTGCTCACCTAGGGGCTGGGCATCTTTCCATGGTCGCTGGGAGGGTCTGGGCCTTCCAAATGGGGCTACAGCCATGAGCTGAGCTGAACTGCTGATAGAGATGACTGTTCCATGGGCTAAAAGGGAGCTTAACCAAGGTGTTCATTTTTAGTAGGCTGAAGGTGGATCTTTGCCTTATAGTGAGAGCTAAAAATGCCCTGATTCCTGGCAAAACAAGTGTAAGTGGGTCTATTTTTAATTCATTTCAGACATCTGAGATATTTTTATTGCTAATCAACACCCATCCAAGAAAACCCTGCCATTCCAGACAGAAAGGACCTCTATGAAACCCAGCAAGGCTCCTGGAGCCCATCCTGGATCTGAAGGTTGCCAGCCATGAGCTGCTCAGCAGGGCCAGGTGGAGGCATGGAGCTGCTGTGGGACCCCAGGTGTGCAGGTACATGGAGAACCCTGGGCTAGATCTGCTGCGGAAATGGGGTGGGGACAGTTTGGTGGCTCTCTTGTACCTGCTGTCCACAGGCAGTGTTCACGTTGCTCTCCTTCCTCCCTGACGTGAAAGCACATCACGGCAAAGCTGCCTTTTGATGGTGCATTTCCCTGGGACAAGCCTGCAGCTACGGGGAGCTGAAACCCACCACCCGAGAACTAAGAGAAGTCAGAGTAGTCAGGCAGAGACAGAGCAGCAGATCAGTGTCATGAGTGAGGCGGGGCAGCCCAGACCTGCACATTCATGCCCTCAGGCTCCCAGCACACCTTCCCTCTTTTACAGCTCCTGCTGTCAGTGGAATTAGCTTCTGTCTGCCGGTTTTCCACACCCAGGTGTCCTACCCAGCTAGCTGGTGTTATCTCTCTCCAGGGCTTGTTGGTAGCCACCGAGGGTCACATCTAGCATCACCATCACCCGACCAGCCCTGAGCCGGCCGGCTGGGCAGCTGCATCCCCTCCCTGTGCCTCTGCCCCACGTTCACAAGGGGAGCTCCCTGGCCTGCAAACACCAGCTGATCACTGAACAGGGAGACCTGAGCAGGAGCCAGATATGATCACAACAGAGCCTCACAGCATGCCCTGCTTCCAAAGCGACACAACCACCCACCTACCTGATCTCACAGGATGGAGCATGCTATCTTCCAATACAGTATTTCTGGGGAGATTTTGCATCCATAAGATCTATTTCTTAGGACTAGGATGAAATATAAATGCTGCTTCAGAGCACTGTGTCTGACTGCCTGGAAGAGGCTTTTCTTGCTCTCTTGCCCCCTGGTCTCAGTCACTCTCATATTCGTGCGCTCTAATGCATGTAAACTCTCAGACACACACGGGCTTGCAGGCTTTTTCATTAAAAGAAATGACCTGGAGTCCAGCAAGGCAGTGTGTTACTAAAGCAAATGAGGACTTACACAACTTAAAATTTCCAAAAGAATTTGAAACAAGGAGAAACATGACTTTTTTTTCCTCTCTTTTGGTTATAACATACATCAGAGACAGAGAGTGGGTGAGCGTTGTGCCTGCCATGCAACAAAGACATATTCTTTAGGGCATACAGCTCAAAGAGGGAACATTTCATTGTAACTGCATCCTGCATAACACACATATGGAACAAACTCAGTCACAAACAGCAATTACAAGCCTGGCTCCAATTTAACAGAATTATTAGAGCTGAACTAAAATGCTGTTATCCACCTTTCAGAAATGGTATTATTGAGCACGGATTACATCACCCAGAGAAGGGCAGACAGGGGCTGTCGTGGACAGCCTTTCAGATGATACACACTGGGATTCTGACCTCATCCCCGCCCCAAGGTTTCCTTGGAATTAAACTACATCCAGAGAGGAGGTCCCAGCACCTCAACACCTCAGCAGAAACTTTATCATTAGATAGATCTCCTGTCCCCCAGCCAGCCACCTCACATTAATTGTCCAGCATGATATGGAATAATACCCCTTTGGCCAGTTGGGGTCAGCCGTCCTGCTTCTGTCCCCTCCCAGCTCCTGCTGCACCCCCAGCCTCCTCGCTGGCAGGGCAATGTGTGAGAAGCTGAAAAGTCCTTGACACAGTGTAAGCACTGCTCTGCAACAATTAAAACAAGTAGGAGACATTTCTTCTCAGAAAGAGCAGTCAGGCATTGGAATGGGTTGGCCAGGGAAGTGGTGGCGTCACTGTCCCTGGGGGTGTTAAGGGAAGGTTGGACGTGGTGCTTAGGGACATGGTTTAGAGGGTGACATTGGGGGGGGGGGGGGTGGACCAGATGATCTTGAAGATCTTTTTCAGCCTTAATGATTCTGTGTTACACTGATGAGAGGCTAGAGCCTGAGCTGGAAAAGGTCACGTGGAATGTGTGGAACAAGGTAGAAAAAGCTGCAATTTACTAGGTCCTGCATTTTTGCCACCTAACCTTACCCACGTAAGTGGCCTAGAAGAAAGCTGGAGAGGAACTCTATCAGGGAGTGTAGCCATGGAACCAAGAATAATGGCTTTGAAAAAATGGAGGGGAAATTTGGCTTAGATGTGACGTGAGGAAGAAATTCTTCACTTGGAGCACAAAGCACACATGGGAATTAGGGCTGAAGATGCACCTTGCTTCTGTTCTTTTCCATAAAGAATAGAATGAAATTACCTAAAAAACAGTTTTAATAAACCCAGGGCACAGGATGGGAAGTGCAGGGCAGTCCCTGTGGCCGAGGGGCAGCCTTTTTCTCTGGCAAGCCAAATTGCCCGGGGGAGCCAGCCCCAGAAAAGGGGCCCTCAGCCCCCCAACCCTCCTCCTTGTCCACGTGAGGGCATCTTCCAGGCCTTTACCATAGGAGCTTTACCATAGGAGCAACGGTGACATGGGGCAAAGTCAGGAACATCAGGCAGACAGCCACTGGAAGCAGAGGTGTGCCCATAGTCCTGATAACAGTGCACGACCCAGTAATGGCCGTAAGACAAAAGGCAGCACCGGACCCATGCATGACAATCAAGCTGATGGTGGCATGGCACCGAAGTGTGGAACTGGACGACCCCCTGGTTTGGCACCCTGGCCAGAAAACATTCCGGATGGAAGGCATCCTGTTTGGGCAGTCCCAGGCAAAGACTGGCTTAGCCTTCTGCCAAACACGGTGGAGCCCATGCAGCTGGATCCACCACATGTGGAGGAACGGATGGAAGTGGATCCAACTCGTCCAGAAGAGACCTGGGACTACTGCAGCATGTCTTTGTGCTCTGCCATCCGAGAGCACCAGCAGCATCGCAGGAGTGCCCGGCAAGCCCCCTACTCATTAGCTTGGAGCCACCGAACACCACGGACATCCTGCAGGCTTACCTGCAAGATGTGCCGGCAATAAACAGCTCTTGCTAATTCTCAGCGGTTGGTTGAGTGAGTGCTTCTTTTTTTTTTTTTTTTTTTTTTTTTTTGGGGGGGGGGGGGAATGGGCTAAAGTTGTGCCAGGGGAGTTTTAGGTTGGATATTAGGAAAAACTTCTTTACCGAAAGGGTTGATAGGCATTGGAATGGGCTGCCCAGGGAAGTGGTCAAGTCACTATCCCTGGAGGTTTTCAAAAGATGTTTAGATGTAGAGCTTAGTGATATGGTTTAGTGGAGGACTGGTTAGTGTTAGGTCAGAGGTTGGACTAGGTGATCTTGGAAGTCTCTTCCAACCTAGGTTATTCTGTGATTCTGTGATCTCTGTGAGGAAAAAAAATGTGTTTTTTTTTGGGGGGAGACCCACAGCCTACCCGTTTCTGAGCTGCTCCTTTCTGCTGGAGTGCTTCTTCTGGAGCTGTTTTGCACAAATCAGCAGAGTGAGACAAATGATGTAAGCAGCCAAAATTACTGTAAGGTGTTTGCTGAGCACAGGACAGACGGCTCTGCATCATGCACATCTGTCTGTCCTGTTCATTAAACACAAAAGTCTCTAAAAGCTCTGAAGGCACAGCTGTAGACCCCCAGATTCTCTTTTTGAGGCTGGGGAGCCACAGGGCACAGCCTGTAAGTGCACAAACCTTCTCAATTGGAGGTAAGTGCCTGTGGAAGTCGGGGGTGTTAGACACAGCTGTGGGCTACACTGATGGACACATTTGCAGTCCGGTCAGGCACCATGATATTTTACTGCAGCATGGGGTGCAGATTAACAAAGATTACAATAATAAGAAAGGGCACCCAAGGGACGTCACAGAAACATCACCATTTTCTTACTAAAAAAGCAAGGAAAGAGAAGCCAGCTGGCACCTCTCACACTTGTGAGAAGAAAGTATGGTCAGGGCCACCGCAGTGTGTTTTTTCTAGTTTAATTCCATAGTTCTGGGATCACCGTGTCTACTCTGAAAGTGCAAACATATGGAAAAAGCAACTGGGAAGAGTTCAGTTGTAGTTAGGATGAGCTGTCAGCATCGTGTAGCCAGGGCCTGGACAAAATGTAGTCCAGATCAGTACAGGGAATAATGGAGTTTTCTATGCCTTACTGATACTCCTTACCTAAATTACACTGGTGGGGTAATAAGAGTTGTACTTGCCTTGTATCGATAAAATAACCCTATCCACAAGTTTACCCTCTTTCAAAACCACCGCTACCTCCTCCTTCTCCTCCCCTTCCTCATGCTAATCCCCTGTCCCTGCATCATCCCTCTTGTTCTCCATCACCACTGAAGACAGCAACTGACCCTGCTTAAATTAACTGTCCTCAGCCCCATGGTCTTCTAGGTGAGGGTCTCTGTGATGCCTGCAGGTCCTATGGGGGCTGGTCGAGTGAAAACACAGTGTAAGGTCAGCCCAGGATCACTCACAAGCCAAGGGGGAACTTCTGGTTCCAAACAGAAGGAAAGGATCATTCAGCTTAGGATGACTTCAAAATTGGGAGATCCTTGTTTTTCCTCTTTTTTTTTTTTTTGGCTTCTGGCTTATCAGCTTTTGGAGAGCATCACATCTTCCTGCCTTCTTCCCAACAATGAAAGGTAAAAGCTTACTATTGACAACTGAACACTGGAGCTCTCAAATAAAATTATTGGCCAGGAACCGGGCTTTATGGAAAATGACGCGCACTGGAAGACTTCCCACAACATCGCAAGAATGGGGAACAATTCCCTGGCATGGGGTATGTGTCAGTCCCAAACAGCAGCCATGCCAAAAATATGCCCATTCACTGCACAGCAGACCAGGTGGCCAAATCCAGTGCAGCAAACTGCATGAGTCCAGGTCGTGCTGTTGTATTTGTCTGGCATTGGAAAAGATGGTGAAGTAAAGATAAAAGCAGTACTAGATTTCCCGATAAGTGATCAAGGCAATATCTCATTTTGTTAATTGTTTACTCTGTTTACAGCAGTTGTCCTTGATTTTGCAATCTCCCTGGAAGCCATAACAAGCTATATGAGGTTTCAGAAAATATCAATTTTTACTATTCTGTTAACTTAAAAAATGAAATCTGTGAAAGCAAAACACAGGACTGCAGTGCTGGAGAGTCTCACCAGCAACATGCACCAGAGTGACAGAAATACAATGATGAGCTCATATTCTGCTGAGATGTCTAAATAAGACACTTTCAAAGAGAAAGGATTAAATTGATAGGAGAATAAAACAGAGCACCTCTCAAAGGCTCCGAATGCACATGCTGGTTAGCAGACAAGCCTGCTGAAGTTTCTGGTTTGTGCAGGAGACGGCTCAGCTCCCTGTGGTGTGCTTCTTAGCACCACACAGCTGTACATGGCCATGCCATGAATCATGCTCTGAAGCTCCACAAAGAGCAAACATTCAAGCCCCCTAAAGCCAAGCAGAGCAGTCCTTTCATCTGCAGTACAGCAAGCAGAAGTGACCCGATGGATGGACAGGTCCACCAGGGTCGAGGGGCTCACCCAAACCACAGGGTGCCCAGCTGTCAGTGCTCCCCAGCCCCTGTGCTAGAGCTGCTCCCTCTGCCATGGAAAGGAAGAAGGAGGGAAAGGGACGCTGAGCCTTTTCCCCTGTGGAAATAAGGACCTCTTTCTCCATGTGCCCAGTAGCATACAGCTCAGTGAAAGCACAAGCACATCCAGACCGGCTAATATCTCCATAGACAACTTGCAGCCCTTGCCCACTGAGCACAAGAAATAATACAAGAAAACACTAATAAGCCTGTGAACAACCCAGCAGGCTTGGAGCTCCCATTCAGAGGAGTTTCAGACATGTCAGCACCCAGCACAAGTGCAAATCCATCATTCCCACTGGTACCAGGTGGAGCTGTGCCATCCTGCTACATCCCTACGTGCTCAGCTGTGCGCAGGGCTGGCATCAGAGCAGACCTGAGCAGAGCAGGGGGCTTCCACGCATCAGGGGGATCCTCACGGCTCACGCTGTCAAAACCTAATGATGAAGCAGCCCTTAATCTTTCTTCTGCATCTTTAATTACACCCTTTAATTGTACAGCCAGGAATGCAGAGGCAGATCAAGTTTTGTATGACTCAGGAGGGGGAGAAAAAGTTGTGTATTTTTGTTGTGTTTTTTTTTTTCCAAACCAGGTCATCAATCAGTTCACATATCCCCCATACTCATGCATTCATACTTAGCATATAATACCCTCTCAGGGAAACATAATAGAGACCAAGGACTGTTTTATAGGCCTGCTGAATTCTCTAGCAAGGAAACAATTACTATGGGTTGATTTAAAGTATTTTATACTGAGAATATCAGTCATGATTAAAGGCTGCAGGTTTGCACTGCAATGTGTGTATGGCTTTATCTAGTTAAGTGGTTAGCCCATTCTCCCAGCTCTCAGAAACAAGATCTTTAATTTTCATCCCTGCCATGCAACACTGGAGACTTTGCCTCTTCCTTGCTGAAAGAAAGGAGAGAAAGAGAGAAAGAGAGAAAGAGAGAAAGAGAGAAAGAGAGAAAGAGAGAAAGAGAGAAGAGGAGAAAGAGAGAAAAAGAGAAAGAGAGAGAGAGAGAAGGAAGGAAGGAAGGAAGGAAGGAAGGAAGGAAGGAAGGAAGGAAGGAAGGAAGGAAGGAAGGAAGGAAGGAAGGAAGGAAGGAAGGAAGGAAGGAAGAACGGCACTTCCCTGGCAGAAGTTTCCAGGGCACAGTTGCTGGGTGTGACAGAGCACAAAGTGGAGAATACATCCACATGGAGCCATCAGCTCCTTGGTGTCTTTCCCATGCCATGGAGCCGTCAGAGCCAGTGGCAGCGCCATGGCTCACAGGGGGCTGCCCTTCAGCGTCCAAGAGCTGCTGCAGGTGCAGCCCAATTAGCGAGCCTTTTGCTGCTACCAGTGAATCTCCAGGCTTTGTACCAGCAGTGCAGGGTCTTGGGGTGGCCTGGGCTCACCTGGGCTGGTTTTGGCTTGTTTCAGCTGTGGAAGCAATGCAGGGGCTAGGCTATCACCTACCCTGGGCTGGCCCCACTCTGCGACCAGCCTGTGGCAACAGCCCAACAAAACTGGGCCGCCCCCTGGTGCCAAAAAACAAAAAGCCCAGCAGAGAGACATGGAGGTGAGACCCCCAGTGAACTTCAGGCCCTGGCGCAGGCTGCCCCAGGAGCTGTGGGTGCCCCATCCCTGGCAGTGCCCAAGGCCAGGCTGGATGGGGCTGGGGGCAGCCTGGGCTGGGGGCAGGGGACCCTGCCTATGGCAGGGGCTGGAACCAGGGGGGCTTTAAGGTCCCTTCCGACACAAACCCTTCTGGGATTCCGTGACTAGTATGTTTTATGTATTCGTTTTAAGGGCATTATAAATAAGCCTTTCTGTATTAATTCGAACTACGAGTGCTAGTATTGTTGTAACTGTTAGCTGTGCTTTGATTAGAGTGCTAAGACGTTAATTAACTCACCATACAAATTCAACTCCACATACGAGGTGATGTGATCTCCTGTGGGCTGTGCAGGATTTTGTGTGTAACACTGCAACCATGAAGCATCGCCATAAATCTGTTTTCTTTCTCCCAGTGCTAATTCCCAGATGAGTATGGAAGAAATTCAGAAGTTTGCAGCCAGAGAAAATGCCAGCTTAGACGCACATAAAATCTTTTGGATGACACATTTACAGAAACCACCTTAATTAATTATCTCATGAATATCTTGGCTGCTTTCCCTGTAACAGTGTTATATTTCATGGCTCACGAGTTCTCCCCAGCAGTGGTGAGCCGGAGGAGGCTTGTCCCACCAGCCCCAGCCCCATGCTATGCTCTGCTCATAGCACACCACTATGCTTCACCATTTGCTCATACTTTGCTGGTTGTTTCCACTGCTAGAACATCTTAGGCAATGCAGCACAGGGTCCAGCATGCTCTCCTTATGTGGAAGCCTGATTTCTTACTTGCAGTCAGATCTACAAGCTTCTCCTGCTGAGACAAGTTTACATATGGGACTAGTTTTTCTTGGTCAAAGCTATGTTGGCTTTTAGTCTGTGCCTGTGCAGCACTGAAATTACTAGACCTTTAAGCTTCTCACAATAAATTGATGTTATTAAGAAACCTTAGATTCACACAATGCATCTGGTGCTCCGCTTTTACTCGAGATGGCCAACAGAGGTACAGCTGTTACAGTTAGCTCTGGGTGATCTCAGGTAACTGCAGGCAACCCAGGGTACCTCAAGTGACCTGGTTGCTGGAGTTGCTCATGACTCAGACCTTTTTGTTGTGCCATGAGAAAGGACTGAACCTCTGCTTCCCACGGACAACTCACATGCACTGAGAATTCACATAGAAATTAGGAATAATGGAGGACTGATGGTGACACCTGTACTGGTGAATGAGCGTGGGCTCAAAGAGAAGGTGATGCACATGAGCTCCCCTGATTCAGGGCCCTAGTCTGATCCAGAGCCCCTGCTCCTGCATTATTAGTAAATAATTTATATAATGTGCTTCTCCCATTCCCTCTCTAGAGGACTTGGGCCTGCGTTCAGTGTCCAAGGTATGAACATGGCAGAGCTGCACCTTCTCACTTACTCTACAATGTGGATGGTTTTACCCATTTCCATTTGAAAATTACAGTGGGCACCCCCACTCCTGCGCCCAGGCATGCACTCATGGCTGCTCCTGTTTCTGCATTTCCTACTGAACCTCTTTCCTCAATAACACTTTTCCAACCTTCCCAAGGGAGCAGCAGCAACTACATACACAGAAGAGTAACCCAAGGGGAATGTCGAGTGCTTTTCCAGTGCTCTGTAATCTGACTTCTGAAGGGGAAGCAGCAGGGAAGAGTTACTGCTCTGTTACAACAGGTGCTCAGAAATTATGTCAAGAACTATGCACTAGAGCAACATACTTCTGCTAAGGAGATGAATATGTTGTTATCAAATTACACTGAAAATGGAAAGTCTCCAGAGGATAAGAGGTGACATGATCTTTGAATCAAACTGCAAGACTTCTTAGTGTTGCTTTGGAATTTTGTTTTGCAGGGACTTCTGCAGCTTTGGCTCTATATTTCCAAATAACATCTCTCGAGATAGCTAGGTGAAATTGGTTTACGCCTGCATGCTTAACTGATTTTAAATCAGCAATTTTAATTTGGTATGAAGATATTAATTCCAGAAATGCTTGAAATGATTGCATTTACAAAAATCATTTTGAATAGGGAAGCTACAAAACTTTGGAACCATCCCCAAATGCACTTGGCTTATGAGGCTATTTCTCAACAAACAGAATTTTTGGAAATACATGTCGCACACTGCAGCCTGCATACTTGTACAATGAGTTTCAGGGGAAAACGGTGATAACGACTTATTTTTCCTTCTGGGTAAGGCAGTTAGTGGGAATGCAGCTGCTGCTGCCTCAGTTAACTCTGAAAAGCTGAGTCCTTCCACTACATTATCTCAGGAAATCTCTGCGAGATGGGATAAAAGGAGATGAAATAACTATGTATGTCATAGCCTTAGTGACTTTCTGAGGGGCCTGGTCCTATCAGTGTGAACAGAAAGGGCAGAGGATGTAAAGACAAAGATTATTAAATAATGAGAATTTGGCATTAAAGAAAAGGTTTATTTTTCCTGGTTAATGAGAGAAAACCTTCATCTGAAAGATGCAGCAGCATACAAGTTACTAGGGAATTTTCATGGAAAGGGAAGTGAAGGAAATTGATAAGGTTGACCAAGGTGGTTGACCAAATGGCATAAATGATGAAGCACTCCACTGTTAAATGAGAAGAGGAAAATGGCCTCAGGTGCTCTCTGCTAATGTGAGCAGACTATCTGTTATGGTTTTGGCTGGGATAGAGTTAATTTTCTCTGAGAGAGAAAAATGCATGCTGTGTTTGGACTTCATTGAAAATAATGCTGATAACACACTGATGTTTTAGCTGCTGCGCAGAAGTGCTTACCCATAGCCAAGAACTTCTGTGCTTCTCCTGCTGCTCTGACAGCGAGGGGCTGGGCAAGCTGGGAGGGGACACAGGCAGGACCCATCTGGGACGTCCCATACCACATGGCATCACGCTCAGCCATAACAGCTGGGGTAAAGAAGGAGGCAGTGGGGGATGTTTGCCTTCCCTAGAAATTGTTACGCGTAATGAGCCCTGCTTTCCTGGAAGTGGCTGAATACCTGCCTGCAGATGGGAAGTGGCAAATTAATTCCCCATTTTGCTTTGCTTGCATTTGTGGCTTTTGCTTTACCTAGCAAACTGTCTGTATCTCAACCCGTGAGTTCTTGCACTTTTACCTTTCCACTTCTGTCCCCTGCCCTGCCTGGGGCTGTGAGGTACAGAGCTGCCTGCTGGAGTTAAACCACAGCACTGCCTCTCAGAGATGCTCTGCTATCTAAGCCCCATCCTGTCTTCTCATATCAAACCCCAGAGCTGATCATCTCACTGGTATTAAGCAATCCTCTTATATGACCCTTAATCTGCCCCATTCATGGTATGGCTATAGGGAGCTCAAATCAGGGTTTGTCCTGGATCTTTTCTAAATTCAGTCAAACTTTTAAAGCTGTGGAAGAAAACAGCTTGGGTGCAAATAGAATGGCAAATGATATGGTACATGATACACAAGGAGGACAGCACGCTCCTTTGGACTCCTGCTCTAATACGGTTCTGACATGAGTCTTGTCTGTCTCCACTTTATTTTCTTTGTAACAGAAGGAGATCAAGCCAGAGGACTCGATACAGGCATCATTCATTAGCAGTTGCTTGTTCATTAATGTCTCCTCTGTTGGTGTTCCCCCCTCCTGCTGAGCTCCTGTCATCGGTAATGTTGCACTGAAGGCGCAGGACCATGGGTACGTCCAGCTGCACAGGAGGCCACCTGGGCACGTCTCCAGCACTTGCCTGTGCATCCAGGGCTTCCCAGCGCAGACACGTGCAGCAGCTCACAAACTCAGCAGGTGCCTTCCACCAGGGCAGATGGGGAGAAGTGAGACTTTGGTCGAGTTGCAGGCCCCTTAACAACCAGGCGTTTCTACTAGGAGTGAGGGCAGGGTACATGAGACTGTTGGGGTTTTTCAAACCTCTTCATAACGTGTCAGCATGGAAAGAGCCATGTGTCTCTTGCAAGTGGAGATGCAGAAATGCTATGCTTGTGCTGGTGCTCACAATGGATCAGGAGCACAGGACACACACAGCTCTCTGCGTGGAGTGCCGGTCCCTTAGCTCATGTTGCAATCTGCATGCACCTCTCCCTGCAGAGCAGGAGGACATGTTGTAATTCCCAAAAATTGCAGATTCCTAGAGCTAGCAATAAGTTGCACCAGTACTGTCTGTTTACTTGTTTAAATGCTTATAAAGAGTTGCTTCTGGGTATCTGATCTGGTTTTATATGATAATTCCAGTGCTTATTCATAAAGCTCTCTGTAGCTAGGAGGAATGTCAGTAAATAGCACTGTGCTGGGCTCCACAATCAGGTAACATCCTCTTTTATTGGGGTTAGGCAGACAGGGATATGACAGGGAGACATTCCCCCAGTACAGTGAAGCAGTCTCATGACACATCTTGTACCCTTGTTAATGAGAGGCAGAAGGCCACCAACTCCCAGAGTTGCACTTTGATTTGTACCCTGGAATGACTTTTAGCATAGGTTGCTCCAAGCCTAATCCACTTTCTAGTGACGCTGCCAGTGTGAAAGCTATGCACAATCTGTGGAGCTGAGCAGCTGCTCGGGAAGTGAACAGCATCATAGCCAGTCAAGCTATGCTACTTCTGCTGGAGATTTGCTGATCTAATTTAGAGAGGGCCTAATATTCCCCTTCTAATTAATTTGTTATGTTCGCCTGCAACTGAACTGGCTTTTGTTCTTTGTGTGCTCCTGAAAAATTGAATGCAATACCTGATGGAATTTAATTATATAGGCTGGGAGAAGGTGATTAAGGGCAAAGGGAGGGCTGATCACACTGTATACATGCTTCAAGGGTATTAGCAGAAGGGAAGGTAGAGGCTGCTTTTTCACAGCTGGAGGGGGAACACTAACAAGTGATTGTTCTTCAGCAGGAACTTTAAGGTAGAGATTTCATTCTTTGACAGCTGACTGCCTTTGCAAGGGTCAGATGTGCATTACTAAAGTTGTCTGGATCTGTCTCAGATACCGTTTCAATGGAATTAGGTCTGAACCTCACCCTTGGCCTTGTGCAGAGGATCTTGTTTCTGATGCTCTCTTATCCCCTTGGGAGCTGTGTGCTTCCACAGCAGGGAAAGGAGAATGCCAGGAAAGGCTCGCACATGGAGCTGAACACAAAGATATTTGCTCCTGATCTCTGCCAGGGCTAGCTTGACCCAGAGCTCAGGAAGCCCTGGACCTCATATCCCAGTTCTCAGTGGGAGAACTGAGTTTCCTGAGGTGCTTAAAGTGAAGGAAATTCAGGACTAGGGGCCCTTAGGTTCAACTTCAAGAGATATTCAGCAAAACTGCACAATGCACCAGTGTCTGGTCACCACAGCAATGACCTTCTCTGCTTCATGGTATAGGAGTAACACTTATTCAGAGAAAAGAAGTGGAATTGCATGAAGGGTAGCTAAGGAAAAAATAGCAAAGTGAAGAAGAGAGTGGATAGGAAGAACTAGGACAAACGAGAATGCCTGATCACAAGAAGCTGTTCTGTTAGACCCTTGGGAAGTGCTAAAAGTCACACAACTGAAGGTATTCACTGATACTATGAGCACCCACCAGGCTTTAAAAAGCACAAAGTACAGAGTCTTCCAGGCTCACGCTGCATTTCAAGGTACTTGAATAGCAGGGATGCTCAGGCATCCTGTACCATCAGATCCCTTACGGAGATGGGTTCCAAACAGTGGGGAGAGAGGTGGTCTTGGGACCAGGATGTCCAGAAAGCCAAAGGAACCCAAGGCCATAACCCCCATCAGCAAAAGACAGTTTCCTAGGGCAAGGGTGGCTGCAGATTCCTGGAGCACAGCACTAATCCAAGGACAGGCAAAGTTGTGACCTTAAAGGAAAACTGGTGGTCAGAAAGGTGACAGAGGACGTGCCTCCTGCTCCCAAACTGGTGGGATCCTCCTGTGATAGTGTACTGTTGGATGCAGAAAGGGGTGAATGTGCAAGGCTCTCCTAGAGATGGTCCTGTGGGCTACACATTCCTACCCTAGCATCCCCATCAGGGTGAGTCTTTAAATAACTGAAAATGGAAGAAAACTGTCAAAGCCTTGTTCTCCTTAGAAATGCTGAACATACTCTCAGCTGGGAATCCAGCAGCAAGGGGCCAGGGGAAGCAGTGCAGAAGCTGGCTTTGCTCCCAGCTATTGCTCTGGTACCACAGAATATGCCAGCTCCAGGGAAAGTGACAAGGAAGCTCATGAGACTATACTCAGTACTTTGAGACCCCATCTGCCATGTTGGAACACCTCGTCCCTGTCCTGCTTAATGATCATTAGCTGGAGGTGGGTGAGAAGAGCCCCCATGTTAACAAGCACCTGAGTGGCAGAGAATAGGACTTCCCTGCTGAGTGAGAACCCCTGAGCAGAACATCAGCTCTTCTGTAGCATACAGCAAACATGTTCCTGCCTGAATGATTTGTCTCAAAACCATCAGGGTGGCCTCTGAGTCAGACTGTCTGACTGTCAGTGATGATGGTTGTCCCATTGAGGGGGTCACTCAGAGCCCATCCTACTGCAAACCTATCTCCCCAAAATACCTTATCATTATCATTAAACTCTCTCTCAGCTACCACCAGACTTCAGGAGGTTTATGCTGCTGCAGCTACAATGCTGCTGCCATCCCAACCAGCAGGACATGCGGAGAGGAGTTGTTGTCCTACTTCTCTGCTGAAATGGAGACAAGCCCAGGCATACACAGGTCTGGATGTTCCCACACATATACCAACCTAACCAACAGAGAGGTCAAAGCTACTCCACCTGCTGAGCTAAACACCACATGGTCCAGGAGAGTGTGCAGCAAATGCTTGCAGATTTATATGAGAAAGGATTAAAAGCTGCTATGAAAACAGCCATGAACATGAGGTGCTTCACAACTCACCCACTATCTCTGTTTGCAGCCAGCTGGTGGTACCCATACAGTCTGCATAGGCGGGTGTGCCTGGTATTATCCTGCCCACTGATGCACCAGGCTGCTGGATCTGCTCAGAAGCACTGAGCTCTTTAGACTTGAAGGTCTGACTGCACTCAGTGCTGCTGTACAGCCCTGTTCTGCCAGCTGGGGCACGGCCTATGTGAGTCCTCCCTATGCTCAGGAGCAAAAAGAGATGCTCTGTGAGAGCTTGATCCCATGTGAATATAATGGTAAGGAACATGAAATAAAGCAAGAAGAATTTTTCTGACTTCTTTTGACACAGTTGGATCTCAGGTCCCTTCCAGTCAACTGCAGCTGCGTATGGGCCATTGGACTGCACGTTGAACTGTGATTCTGAGTTACAAAGCAAGAATGACAATACCAAGCATCAGCTTCCTGAGAGCAAAACATATCCTATACTGTTTTTCACTATATGGTACAGATTAATTGGCTTTTAAATTCTTTGGTTGGAATGGAAATGGTCGCTGATTTTACCCCCCAGCATGCAGCAGTTCAATCTTTTCCAGTATTTATAAGTGTTCTAAACATGTGCATGAGATTTGAATGTAATGAACTTGCTTTCCGGAAGGAAGGAATGAACTGGGGAGAACATGGCAAATTGGGAAGCCTGAAAAGAATTATTTGACATTGATTGCTAGTGGTATATTAAACTGTCCAGTGTGAGTATTATGTTTGTTCTGCTGTTCCCAAAGGTTTTTGGTTGGTTGGTTGACTGTTTTTGTTTGGTTTATTTGTTTGTTTCTTTACTAGTTTTATAATTTTATGGCTGCTGACCTCATGAACATAGCATTTCTGACACAACCCTGACAGGGTGATGATAATGACCAATGACCAATCCCTTGTGATCGAGGTCAAACACCACACTTGTGCCTGGCCTGTTCTGCCAGTAGCTTTCACAAAGGTGAGTTACAGTGACTATGTAGTGAAATACATGAGCAAGCTGTGTAAGGGAAAGCAATTTAGATTTCAGTTTGGTTTGGGAATTTTTTCACTAGTGTTATGGCATGTATTAGGAGCAGAACAAAGATTTCTCAGGTGGACTATGGTAATTTGTATCCCTTCACTAGTTCCCACTGCTGTTTTTTCTACACAGTGCACTATTGTGATTTTTCTGTGCTCCTACAGCACACACAGCAAATTCAGTTCCTCCCATTTTACAGTTGTCTGCATCTGGATGCCCAAAGCAGGAGAGAAGCAGTATGCAGGCAGGCAGCCTCTTCAGAGGGACCACAGCCCTGTATGGTGACCTTCCTCCATACCTGGATGAAGGTCAAAGACAAATCCCAGCAGAGGGTGCTGTGCAACTACACCCAGACCGTGTCATCCCAAGTCAACATACCTCTGTGCTCAGATAACAGGCAGCATGAGCAAATTGAAACACATTTGGAGACTGGTGTTTCTGCATCTGCAGTGGGTTTAAATGACATATAGCTGCTGAAGACGTGTGAGATCAGCTTTTCAGTGCCTGACCCACAAGGAAAAAGGGACCAGAAGACATCAAGAAGACCTAGGTCTTTAATTCAGCACAAAATTTTTGCTTTGGAGATCTCAGGCAAAGCTGGATGGAATCTGGGGTTGAAATTGCACAAAACTGTACTGCCACACCATCACAAAAAAAAACAAAAACCACAGAGAATCTATCATGAGAATCAAACATTTCAGCCTGGACTTCCATTAATTGTGTAATCTTTTTTAGATGTATGGTTGTTGAAGTCACAAGTTTTTTTGGTGCAGGAAACCTTGTGTTTTTCATTTGGAGAATGTCAATGATAAACACATCAGTGTGTTCAAAAGAAAACACAAGAAAGAAATTGAGAATAATAAAAAAAAAAAAAAAGGAGAGAGAGAGAAATATATATATTAAAAAATCCTGCTGCTTTTAGAGAGACTCATCCTCTGGTCTAACCCAAAGGGTAGGAGCCAGCAAAGATATGTCACAGTGCTTCACAGCTGGGATTTGGAGACTGCAACAAACATAAAATACCAAGGAGAACTTCCCTTGGGGTCCCAGAGTACCCTGATAACAGTTAAAGCTAACCAACAACTTTAGAAGAATAGTATAGCTTATGTTTTATAAACTCTTAACTCCAGGAGAGTGGGATGATCCTCCTATGAAGGAAGGCAGATTATCTCCCATCTCCCATCTCCCATGGGGAGGCTTTGCACCTTCCTGTGAGGGAGAAACTGGCCATTGTCAGAGTAAAACATGAGTCAAAATTTGTGTCTCTTCATTTCTGTATGTTACCTGAAGGGAAGGAAAGACATGAAAGTGGGGAATCCAGGACTTCATACGTGAATGCTGCTCAGCCGTAAATGAGAGACCAGGGACGGAGCCTGGCTTGCACATCCCAGAAAGTACCTGTCGTTTTGCGGGATCAGGCCCCACCATACTGATATGCACTTGGTGCAAGCCATTGATCAGCCCCCAAAGCATGAAATAATTAGAGCTCCAGCTACGGCGCCAATACTGCAATGATTGCATCTTAAAAGCAAAGAAGCAGCAGAGAAGTGTGGGCAGCCTCCTCCCCTGCACGCTGCAGCCGCTGCAACATGCTGAGCAGCGATCACTCCACCCCAGCACGCTTTCCACCCCTGCTACTGCAGGAGGAAGGAAACGAGTCTTTGGGGAGCCTTAGTCCTTTAATGAAAATCAGCCAGTAATAAAGTGTGCTGCTCACATACACTAATGAAAAAAATATTCTCTTCCCAGCGAAAAAGCTTCTGGAGCTCGTTGGGCACACTGCTTCCAGGAATCGGTTTCAAGACAGACAATGAGCCCTGAACGGCCTGGCCCCAAGGAGGCATGGATGGAGGGTGAACTACTGCTGCCGCTTAGGTTACCCCAGTGTCACTGTCACCAGGCTCAATTCCAACGGGGCTGGCACCACGCTGCCATCCTGCCTGTACTGAAACACAGGATTTCTGATCTCTACTCCCCCCCTTTCTCCAGCTTCAGACCCAGATCATCAAAAATGTCAGGAAGTTTCACTGACTTTTTAGGCTTGATCTCAACAGGTCAAACAGTGGATCTGGATGATTCCTTCCTCCCCTTGCTAACATACAGCCAGGAAGCAGCAGGGAAGACAGAAGGAAGGACATGGAAAAACACAGGGGGAATGGTAAGGACCATGAGAAGGGAGAAATGAAGAAGAAATGAAGACAGGAAAGAGAAAGAGATGGGCATAATTTAGCCAAAGCCCCTTAACAGCAGGAGCAGCACTATCCGTTCGGGTTAAAGACTGCACTGATCAGTTCCTGCAGGGGGAAGGGACATCTCACAGCTCACAGCTGGGAAAGATGCATGGTAAGAGAGAGAACTGAGCAGGGGCAAGAGACCATAGGAAGTGTCACACACCAAACCAAAAGCTCTCCCATTCTTATCCTGAGCTCTCTAGCTGTGGAAGGAGGGTGGCTGGTCAGAAGATCAAGCTGCCAGAGATTTTCATTTTCATGCTAGTAGAAGCAGGCTTTGAGTATGTATTTTTGTAGGCGTCAAAAAATACAATGGTCATGCCTAAAGCACTGGGCTTATTTTTTACATCAGACACAGAGATCATCTTTCCTCCTGTTTTAGGAAGCAGTGGACATTTTTACAAGACACTGGGAGTTTCTTCCAGCAACCTATTCCAGCACTGCATGTCCCTCAGATTCACAAGCAGGATCAGCTCTGTTTGCAATATTTCTTTATTTCCTCCAGTTCTATATGTATCTTGCACACTGAAATCCACAGGCACCCCACACATGTGAAAATGTGAACACCAACTGAGTCACCTCTGCACCTCTGGGCTTTTTTTGCTATGGTCCAAGCTGCTCGAAATGCAACACAACCCTCTTCTGAAGTCCAGAAAGACACCTGACAATTTCCAAAAGATCATCAAATGTCAGCATGAAAGGAGAGTCACAAGTTTTCTTGCGTTTCTGAAGGGATCCTCACAGTTCAGCCCAAGCATTGAGAAAGGGAGAATTATAATAGGTCTTGCCCTTGTGGTCTAATGTCACCTGCCATGATGAGTGATCTAACCCAGCTCTGAAGGGGCTACAAGTGAGGCAAGTGAGCCCTCTGACCAGCCATCCATATGCTAAAGATCTAGCCCTCAAGGAAGGCAGGAGCGGTTTATCATTTCCAATTGAATGCCACAGCTTGACAGATGCCAGCTGCTGTGGGTGCCTCTGGTAGAAAAAATTAGAAACTGCAGATGTGCCTCGGTGGAAAGTTCTCCTTGCACCTCCTGTTGTGCCCTGTGGCAAAACCTCGCTGCATTGCTCAGCTCCCTGACCATGCCCGGGCTGTCGGTGCTCCAGGATTTTCCCCACTGCCACAAGCTCCAGCTGCATCCACCTCTAGGAGAACAGGGGGATGGGCCTTGTGAGGGAGAAGCCCTTGTTCTCCTGAGCAGAAGACAAGATTCTGGCTCAGCTAAATAGGAATACTTGGATGGCAAGAAGCTGGGATACCTTCGGGGCACAATTTAACTCCTAAAAGAGCGTTGTGAGAGCTGTTGGGCCATACAACCCGCAGCATCTCCTTGTCTGAGTTGTGTAATGGCTCTGTGTGCCTGGCACAGAAAGGAGCAAGAAAGCTCTTTAGGTGAAGAATTAAATCTCCCGTTTTATTTACAGATAAAATAAAGCCTCAGTTTCCTACAGATAACATTCATTTGCCGTAACTTAGCTCTCCAGACATGTAAGTCCTCCCCTGGCCACTCCTTTCTATATTCAGTGGAAAGAAAAGAACATCTTAATTTCCAGGTAGCTCAGATAAAACCTCCTCCAACTTCCCTCCAATTCACCAGGAGCTCTGGTGACCTGTGCAGCCTTACAGGTGACTTTTGGATGTGAGAGTCTCTAGATGCGAGAGGTGATTCTCAGCCTTTGGCTGAAGACCCAAGCATCACAGGGCCTTGAGGGATGTCTGCTGCTCTGAGACATTACTAGGAAAAACTTTACTCACTTAACTTTTGTGTGTTGGCTAGAACAAGACTAACTGACATGTTCCACGTCCGCCAAACCGAAGATTCTTCAAACTTTTCCTACAAGGGGTGTGGTGGTTAAAATCAGTGCTATGAAGAAAGTGTTTGAATGCTCACCCGTGTGAGCACAGTGGTTGGAGGCACCGCTAAGCGTAGGAGTGATGATGGAAGGGATGCGTCAGTGATGGCTGTAACAGAAGGAAAGCTGACAGCCTGGACTCAGTTATGATGTTAGCCTGCTTGGTCTCTTTGGACAAGTTGTGCCTCCTCCTGCGCTTCAGTCTGACAACTGGTAAATGGTGATAATACTTATTTTCTCAGTTGGGCTTTGGGAGCTTCCTTATTAATATTTATGAACAGCTCTGTTTATAATTGTGAGTAAATAAATGGGAATTGACAGTCTAAGGATACAAGTTGTCCTATTTCACACACTAAACATAGTCACTTCTTGTTTCTGCTTTTACTTGGAAGCAAGGAAGTTAGGAACAACATCTTCAAAAACTCTCACATCTCAAATGGAGCCCCAATTAAGAAAGAAAAATCAGTACTTATGGGACAAATCCCGCTGACATCAGGAAAGACTGGGGAAAGCTCTCGCAGGTATTTCAAATGCCTAAAGATGTAGATAGGTGCCTGTTGAAGTTCACCAAAGTGCTGAAGTATCTTGCTCTTTTCTTACATCAATTTGAGAGGGGACGTAATGCTCAAATACTCAACAGCATTTGGAATCCTATCATCCACTCATTTTCCCATGGCATCTGTATTAGGTTACATTTGGGACCCTTCTGACAATCTCCCTAGTTTTATTTTTGCATCTTCCCATTCTTTTTTGTCTTGACCAGCAGCTGCCCTTGACCATGTTCTTGTCCCTGTTTCCAACTCAGCAGACAGCTGCTAGTGCACCATTCTATACTCATCCCTTCTAGTAAACCCATTTCTCTTGTAATGGTGGAGCTCCTTGAGCATCAAGTGCCTCCTGACGTCATTGCCCAAACTCTTCCATGGCACTTCTCACTTCTTCCTCTACCCAAGCTACTGCAAAAGGACCTGAAAATGAATTCTTCTTTTCTGAAGGAAGTTGCCCTGAACAGTGTTTTCATCATCCTGGTCACTCACCACCACTCACCCATGAGCAATAACCCTTACCCCTCAAGCCCTCGATCCAAGCACATAGTTAAGCACACTCCTTCTGAATGCAACATCTTCTACAAGACAGACATCAACACAGGGCTCAGAAGACCTGTCATCTGTTTCTTTCTTGGCTTCATGATGGCTCACTGAATTCATGGAAACGGTCTATACCGCCTCCTGACTCAGTTTCCCCATCTGCAAATAAATCATGGATTTTGATTCTCTCCATCAAGTACTTAAAACACACTAAAACCAGCACTTACAAGCAAGTCATGGTTATTCTGGAAAGAAAGTTAATACTGCTTTGAAAATGGCTTTGGACTAACACAGAAGTTGGTCCTGCATTATCAGACTATTTTTTGGTCCTGGTTATCAGACTTTTTTTTTATTGATTATTAGATGATATATTTTCATGTTTCCCTGAATTACTTGACTTTGCTCTGCAACCAACCCTTGAAGATACCTCCAATCCTTTACCATGAGAGATTGTACTGACAAGCAATGGGTGATCATGGCACAGCCAACACTGTGCAGACTGCCAGGGGGCCCTGTTTCAAGGGTCCCACAACAGAGATAGCCACGGAATCCCACTTTACAACTGTGGGAGGTGCAACTTGCTGCCAGGCCTGCTGTGTATTTCAGCTGCTATTGTGAATGTGCAGTGTGAATCACAATGGAGAGCTGGTAACACACTTGTGATCACAAGTTTAATAGGCTGAATGCATCACTGACACCTTGAACACATTTCATACTTGACATTAGCTGCTCCACAAGGGTTAGAGGTGTCTGTAGAGCTGTCCAGAATGGGCTGGAAATGGCTAAGCAGAAACAAAAGAGAACAAACATCCACAGTCAAGCCTACAATGCAAGAGTGATATTATAAATAGAATTACAGTGAATAAAAAATTAGGAAAGCAATTGTAAGTTAAAAGGCTCTGAGAAGAAGAGAAAGGACTGGAGAAGCTTCCTGGAAGTGCTTTATCATATGCTGCTGCTGAATGAAGAGGCTGGAGAGAACTGACAGATCAGGGTCTTATACCCACACTAAAATAAAATACTAGTAAATCCCTGTGTGCGGACACATGGAGGAGTCTAGCACTTCAGGGGTGTTTGAAGGAGGCCAGGCCTGGGAGGTGTCCTGCCTGGCTGTGAAGGGCCAACATGCTAAGCTTGATACTGCCAACTGCAGTAACTTCAGCAGGGCTCTGGAGGACAGGCACCCTATGGCTCCTGGCCTATCTGCAGGACCCACAGGCACTCTTCCCCCAGACCTGCAGGCTCTTTCTGGGCTGGAAAACAATCTGAAGAGGAGTGACTTGACACAGCTATTCTGTCTTTGCCTCTCTCTTTCCCTTCCTGAGACGCAGCCCTAGAATATGGACACAGAAGGGCTCACATCCATTAAGCTGGGTGCCAGAACGTGGGATTGCAGCACCAGATTTGAGATCTCTGCAGATCTCACAAGAGTTCTATCTGTTGTTCTACACCCAAACTGTCAAAAGCCCAGGCTGGTGAATTGCTGTGAGCAACAGCACAGCCTTGCCTTTGCTTCAGAAGCCAAACTTCAAGCTCTCTCTCCACGCAGTGGAGTCCCTTGTTGGAAGATCCGTGTTGGGATCTTCCCCCTTTGCAGTGCAGCAAGCTGTGCCAGCCTGCCCCATGTCATCCCAAACTGGATGAGAGTGGTATCACACTTTGAAACCACCTGATGCAATGTTAACCAGGTCTTCTGCAAGATTCACTTGAGGAGAACACAGAATCGTAGAACTGTTCAGGTTAGAAAAGATCTCTCAAGTCCAACTGTTAACCATTAACATGTGGTACAGCTGCACTCTGCAAGCCAGGCTCCATGTTTACAGCCCCTTTTCTAGACCCCAGCCATCAGGCCATGGCCATCACAAAGGCCTTAGAGCTCCTCACATGCTGTCCTTGTCACCATTTGCACCTCCAATCATACACTGTACCAATTAATGGTTAGTGATTAGTGACTGCACTGGTTAGCCGCTACCTCCCAGGTGCCTGTGCTCTGCACCAGAACTGTTCCACCAGCCCTGGTTGCTTCTGTTCAGCACGATGGGCAGCTGAACAAAATGCCCTGGCACCTGCCTATTCTACATTAGCATGGGAATGCTTTACTGCCCATGCGGTCAGGAGACGTCACGGAGTTAAATTGCACAAGACAGCCACTGATGGATTATGGCACCCAAAATTAACAAGAGGGATATTTATATTTTCACTGCCGAAGCCCTGGAACAAGTCCCTTTTTGTTTGGCAGCACTCCCCCAGAATTGCATTAGAAAGCTGCTGAAGGCTAAGGCAGATGCTTGCAGAAAGCGAGTGCTGGCTTTGTTTACTAGGTAGTTACTCTCATACGGAGGAATTCAGCCAGGCGCTTTGATCTTAAAGGTGACACCATTATTTTTCTGACTCTCTTGAATGTGAGCTCAGCTTTGGCCCCTCTGTCAAGCAGTTTTATTCAAGGAAAACAGTTTTCTTGGGCTGAGTCACGCTGAGCCTGTCCTTTGCTAGTCCTGGGCCAGATTTGCACATGATTTTGGTCATTTCCTGTCAGGAAAAATGCTGGCAGAGTTCCCCAGTGGCAAAGTCTTAACAAGAAAGTACATGGTGGCTCAGTAAAATCATGGCAGTGCCATATGTGGAGGGATGCTGAGGCCAGCTTGAAGAGTGGGGGCTGCTTTAGCAGCTTGAGGCTGATCAGCTGCTTGGTCTGAGAGACGGACTCTGCCTCGGGACAGGGGCTACGGGCAGTGGTGGGACACCGAGTTTGTTCCTTGTGTCCCAGGCCAGGAGGTGTGGCAGCCACCACTGAATCAGTTCCTCGGATTCAGCCTGTTCATCATAAGGGCTGTATTATCTTTCTTTCCTGCTGTGCAAAACAAGAGCTCAGCAGTCATTTTAATTTTAACAAGCAACTGGAAGCAAGTGTAGTTTTAACCCCTGAATTTTCAGCTCGTGGCAGAACCTTGCCCTAGCTGCAGGGAGCCGTGATGGGAAGCAGCAGAAGCTGCCCACAGACCTGGTGTGTGACCTGGGGGACCCTGTGTCCTCGTGGGCAGGACAAAGTCTTGTCCACCTCCCTCACCTACCCACGGTGCTGGTGTTTGCTCCCTGTCCCTGACCGTCCCTTGGCAGTCAGCAAACTGGCCATCAGGGCAGATACCATGCCACCTTGCTTGCAGGACTATTTTCTGTTTGGCTGAATTGCTAATGTCATCGTAATTACTTAGGAAAATTCCTTAATCAAAATCACATTTATGGAAGGTAATGAGCAAATAGGTCAAGGAGAGCAATGTCTGTTTCCTAATCAGGAGCTGCTTCCCTGAGCATCTGCAGAGCTGGCTGCCTTGAAGGGCCATTGGGGAGGCCCAGGAGACAGGGCTGTGGTCCAAGCCATGACAGAAGTACAAACTGTCTGACCAAGAGTACCCTTAGGGGTGCTGCACGCACTGGGGATTCTGCACACCTATGAGGACTGATTCATGAGCCATGCTGCTCAGTCATCCTGGAGCTCATTGTGTCCAAGAAGGTGCCACAAGTCCCTGAACAGACCTGACCATCAGCTACAGCACCCAGAGGTCTTGGAGGAAACCTGGTTGATAGAAATCATCCTGATTCTCGGAGAGGTGACATCAGTCGGAGACTTGGACGGTCTGAAACACTGCAAATACAGAATACAGTTTCTGCAAGGCTTTTTATTTTGAACAACTAAATACAAAGATGAAGAGGGTACTACCGAGGCACAAATCTCTAGCTAGGTGGTCAGCATCCCTGTCCAGTGGACCAGCCAGATGGTCTCCCTCTCTCTCTTGTTGGAAATCTTTCTGCTAGGCAATTGCCTCTATACAGTTAAGTCCATGCTGTTAGCTTCAGATCTGAGAGTTCAGAATAAACCCACATCACACACAACCTTTTGTCACCTCACTGCACATGTTTTCTAGATCATTCAAAAGTGCATCGAACAGCACATGTCCCAAAACAGATCTTCCAGGACTCCAATAACATTCACCCTGTGTGAAACCCGACTGTTCTCAATCATTGTTTTCTATCCTTTAATCTCCTATTAATTCTTGAGAAGACCTTTCCTCCTGTCCCATGGTATTTTCAAGCATTGTTGATGAAAGACCTCACTGACTATTTCTGAAGGAAAATGACTGAAAATGACTGCACTGCTTTGACAGAATCACATCCATCCACCTGTCAGTCGATTCCTTCACAGAGCGACAGCAGACTCATAATGTGTGCTTTCCTTTCACAAAAGCCATCTCGACTGTTCTGGCTCATTTTACTGTAATCCCTCACAGTGCACCTGCTCTACCAGCACATCTTTCACATTCCCAGCATCGTCTCTAAAGACTTTCTAAAGATGAGCATTGCATTTGCCACTTTCCACTCATACAGCACAAAGGCTGATTAAATGGTTAGACCAAACCTCAGAGTAACACAGCAGCTCTGCTTTAACAACCCGTCAGTGCATACTATCGAGTCCCACTTACTTTTTACCATTTCACTGATAGTTCCATACAACACGTCACTGATTCTTTAGTTTCAGGGAGCCCTTCAGAAGCAGCCCCACCACATGGAAATCTCCTGTCCCCAGCACTGCAGCAAGCATTAGTGCAGCTTTCATCAAGCCACTTGCCAATAGTTTTATTATAGTTCCTCTAGTATTCTCGTGTTTTGAAAATACACATTGCCATAGTTCTCTAGCATCTCTGCCTGCAAATTTTGCTTCCTTTATTTTAAAGAACCCAGACCTTGATTACCTGAATAGAAGTTTTATTAGAAAATTCTGTCCATCCTCTTAGTTCCTTGTTCTATTCTTACATAAACTTACATGCCCCAAACATGTTACTCACAATCACTGTGTTTCACCTTTGGGGACGGTTTTCCAAGCACAGCATCAGCCACACTATGCCTGAGATTCACAAATTCTGAGAAAATCTGAAAAGACTCTTGGTGTCCTGTTTCTTTTGGAGTGTGTGAGTTCTCTTGGTCCCCACTCTGTATTTCAATCCACCCAGCAAAGGTGGAGTGAAGACATCAGATAGCATAAGCCAAAATAAAACATTTTTCAGGTGCAAAACCTCCTTTTACTGTAGCACAGGTGAAATCTCTGCATCATGCATACCACTTGTCTAGGAGACAGCTCTCTCAAACAAAGTTGGGGATACTGTCCCAAAAACTAAGGGCAATTCTAGATTTGAACCTCTCCCACTATAAAGGTAAGAAGGATGTTGTCTTTTATGACATAATTCACCCACAAAATGCTAAGAGCAAAAGCAAAACAAACAAAAAAATCCCCAAACCTATCAAACTAGAGAGAAAGAAATGCATGTAAGACTGAACATAGCTGTGGTCTTTAATGTAATGCTGGACTTCTTGAGAGGAAGAACCACACTCTCATTCCAAGTTATCCTTCTCCTGGTGAGGACTCATGTTCTCCATAGGTGTGACAGTGCCTGGACTTTGCCCCATTCTCCTGACTACCCAGAGCTAAGCCAGCATGCCTCAGACAGGCACTTGCACGCCATGCAACACCTGAGGTGCCAAGACATCAGTGCAGGTATGAAAGGAGCCACCTCTGAATGCAAGCAGTGCTTCCAAGCTGCAGGGAGCTGAGAGCCTGTCTGCAGCATCACACTTCCACGGGGCTCTGAGCTTCCATCGTGCTGTGGGGTAGAGGCTCACGGGAGGTTATCGGTCGTGCCAGCCTCCCTCTCCTGGCTTCTTGTCATGGATGCCCTCACCAACAGGGCAGAGAATTTTTGCTAATTGAAAGTGCCCCAGAAAAGCCTGAGTGCCTGATTTATGAAGGGCAGTGCAATTAGCCTCATAAACAATTCAACACTGTAAATCGCGAAGGGCTGGCTGGCAGCAGACAGTGAAACATTAATGATCTTACAGCTGCTCAAAGGTAAATATTTCATTAGCTCCACCAAGTATCATTCTGACAATTATGTTAAACCGATGTTCACAGGTGTCACCCAGCAACGTGATGCAACACTGGGACCACATCTGTGCAAATCCCGACCTGAGTGACCAGACAGCCGGGGTCTGCCAGCTCCCAAAGAAGCACATATGCCTGCAAACCTGGACACACGTGGACATCTGTGCATGGAGTGAGCACAGAAAGGCAAGAACTGGACTTAAAAGAGCAACGTTTGTACTTCTGTGCAGAAACCAGCACTCCCCAAGCCATGTGATGTCCCTTGGTGCCAAGGGCAGGGAAGGAGCTCTTTGCATTGAACTCATGAATACTGAAGACGTCCAAGCACGGAAGAACCAAATGTCACAAGATCATGGGATTCTCCTACAGAGAAGGAACTAGATCTTCAGCACTAATCCCTTGCTCCTCTGGCTCCTAAACCACACAAGCTAACAGCAGCAGGACCCTGATCGCTGTGCTGTGCTGACCCGGAACAATCATGCTACCTGGAAAAGACTGCAGATCCCTGGGGCTGGGGTTCCTTGCTTGGCCTTCCTTGGGCACTTGTGCTCCTTGTTCTCTGGTCATATTGATCCTGAGCATGATGCTCATCCCCTGAGATCCTGGCGGAAGATCCTGGGCACCCTGTGCAAAGTGTTGGTCTTGCACGCTGCATCCATGTGAAATGTTTAGAGAAACAGAGACAGACAGAGGAGCTGGCACAACAGCACATAAGGAAGTAGCAGTGAAATGTGGAGTGCACAAATAGGAGATGAAGAGGCTCCTGGGAGAAATGTGATTAGATAAGCACTACTAGAAGCATGCCAGAGCTGGAAAACTATGGGGTACAGTCAGGATTGAGTGACACAAATGGCTTTGCCTGGAGCCTGGGATGAAAGGAAGCATAACCTGGTACAGTATGTGCAACTGGACACTGCAGGGGTACCAGAAAGTCTGCAGCAGCAATGCAACTGTGAAATCAGGCACAAAAAGTCGTGTGCTCCTCAGGAGAGACAGAAAGAAAGGCATAAGTGGCACTGAGTTCCAGGTGGGGAGGGACAATTCAGTTTGACAGCTTGGATAGAACAAAATCTGCTCAAATAAATAAAAATTGCTAGCCTGGATTTAAAAAGAAAAAAAAAAAAGTTTTCTAAAAAATCCATGGGTGAAATAATTATGGAGATGTTGAAAAGGAGCTTACTGTAGGACCTGAAGCCTGCTACAAACTTGCACAGTGGGACACAGGTTTCAATAGAAATCTTTGTAATGTTCTCAGTCATATACCACTGAGAAGTGCGTCATTGTGGGAGAGTTTAACTCCCACCTCCAGACCAGAGAAATAACGGTACTGATAACAGGAAAGCCCAGTTATTTCTGGATGCAACAGCTCACACATTTCTCCATCAGCCGGGAGGCACACCAGAGGTTATGCTGCCTGGGACTGGGGCTTGGTTTCATAATACAGACCTTCTCAATAGACTCGAACTGAAATATGGGTGTAATGTGACTTCAGAGGACAAAAAGAAAGATAAAATAGGGAGATTGTCTGGGATGCCAATGGACTAAAGAGCTCAAAATCTGAATGCTGGAAAAACTAGAATTTCCTCAAATTCTAAGACTAAAACTATCCAAACTGATGGACTTAGAAATCTCCCATGTAATCTAATAGTTGTCTGGTGTCAGACGTGACCATAACTAGATGTGATTTTTGTGCACAGCACAAATTACCCAAAACCACACTTTTCCTCGAATGGTACGATAATGCAAACCTCATCAGGGTGCTTCGCTGTCTCATATGGCATATCAGAAAGGGACAATCAACTCTGCTGTATGTACTGAAACTGAGAAATTATGTGCAATATTTTCATAAAATCACAGGGTGCTTTGAGTCGGAAGGGACCTTAAAGCCCCCCTGGTTCCAGCCCCTGCCATGGGCAGGGTTCCCTGCCCCCAGCCCAGGCTGCCCCCAACCCCATCCAGCCTGGCCTTGGGCACTGCCAGGGATGGGGCACCCATGGCTCCTGGGGCAGCCTGCGCCAGGGCCTCTCCGCTCTGTCAGTGAAGAATTTCCTCCCATGGGAAGGGACCTCCCGTCCCGAGGCTTTTTTCACAAAGCAACTTTTTCCACAAACATGCCATTTTTGTGTTTATTGGCAGCCACAGTGCCATACAATCCCTCTCTTGCATGTCAGATGGCATCACAACAACTTGTGGCAACTTGTCCAGCCCCTCAGCTCTCCCATAAGAACAGTCAATGATGATCAAAATCTGTCCTTACCTACCTGAATCCTTTGAACGGCAAGCACACTCAGAACCACACTAGGTGAGAGCAGAATGGAAGCAAATGGAGTTAGTGGAGACATTAACCCAGGTCCTGGTGCTGCCCAGGGGCTGGTGCACAGCAGGATGCTGAGGACAAAAAGGAAAGGATCGACACTAGGGCTCCTCCTCCACCTTAGCTTTTCCAGTCAAGTCACACCTGAAGTCCTCTGTAGTCATCTCTGTACTTCTCAGACACTTATCAAGGAGGGTGACCCTCCCAGAGCAAGTGGCCTCAGCAGGAGGAGGACAGCAGCTAACCCTGTGCTGTGAGGTTCTGGGACCAGGCACCAAAGTGATGCAACAAGGGTAGCCAGAAACCTGGAAACTTCGGGTGAAAAGCTCTCAGATCCACAATGCTCATCCGCAAGGTAGCTGTGGGACACAGCTGAAATGGCCACAGCTGGAGCTCCCTGATGGCACCCTGAGCATAAAGAGCCCTTTCGACTTCCCATCCACTGCCCTGCTTCCTGACCACTGAATATATTAATATTTAAGTAGCAATTAATAGAAATATTTTTTCTGCTGAGCTGGGCAACCTGGATGCCATGCTGCCATACTCACTGTCAATGATTTCCGGCAGCCTGCAGAACTTCAGTAGGCTTAATATTACATTAAGTCTACAGCATGGACACATCTCAACACCTTCCTTCACCCTCCAGCCAACACAAGGGCTAATTCCTTGCTAAGTTCCCCAAAGCTATCCTATATAAGGACCACAGCACTGCTTGCTACGAGGAAGATGGGATGTATAGATACCTGAATTTTGAGTACAGGTTGCCTATGGGAACAGTACAGGGATCCGGCACATGGCCCCAGGACTGATCTGGATTTCAGATTCCTCTGGTAAGCACGATGTAGACAGTATAGCTGCACCCAGCCCGTGGAGGTTGCTGAGAAATGCTTTCTCAGTAGGAAAAAAGGTGGATCCACTGAGGAGAGATGTGAAATGAGAGGTTGTGTTCCTGCAGCTTGGAGATATTGGGTAAAAAGACTCATGCCTGGGAATTAATATTTATCTTACTGCATTTTCAGTGTGGTTATTCCGAGCACTGGAGCACTGATCTGTGACTGGCAGCAAATGAACATCTTCCATGGTTTTTGTTTTAGAGAGCAACAGCTATCCACAGAAAGTGATTTAACACTGGAAGATAGATGTGTTGGCACAGCTGACAAACCAGGGACAGATCTGAGGAGGAAGCTGCAAAAGGCCATCCACATGCATTAGAATTATTTTCCTGGGAAGGATTTGATGAGACGTGAACTACATTATTTGCTAATGTTGCAGCATAAGCCTTGTCCAAAGCCCAGGAGAGTCAAAAGGAATCTTTCCATTAACTTCCCTGATGGTAAGTAAGATTGTGACAGATGTACTCCTTTTTTCTTCCTGCTCAAATATTTTAAATCAATCAGAGAGTAGTTTGATTTGCCCTTTTATGGAGAAGGGGATCATTCCCTCTTAGGTATGCTCATATAAACAGCCACATGGGAGTCCTTCCAGCTACCTGTAACAAGTAAAATTGTTCAATGGTAATATGCTTCAGAGCAGAGGAAAAGGAGGCAAGATGCACTGAATCTCCAAGCTGCACACACATGGCTGGCATGCCAGAAGGAACAGGGACTTGCACCAATGCTGTTTGCAGACAAAAGCTGCCTCCAGATCCTCAATATAAGCCAAACCTTCCTGCTGTTGTTCAGTCTAGAAACAGTCTCCTGCTGAAAGACACCAGAAAACACCCCTCATGTATCGCAGAAGGTGGGAATACCCAAAGATGTGAGCCTTGCGAAGGAGAAGTCAAGCTGCCTCATGTAGAGAAGCACAGCCGAAAGAAACAGGGAGGCAGCCCTGCAGACTTCTCATTTCATCACTGGCCAAGCAGAGCTTGAGACAGGGCAATAAGAGATACCTGGCTAAACCTCTGAGTATTTCAATGACTAAAACCACAAATCAACTAGTTTTTCAGGGTCCTGAGCAATACCATCTGCTGGAGATGCTCCCGCTTTCCCTAAGAAAGGTCTCAGAAACTTTCATTTATGAACATCAGATAAGCTCTTCAATACCTACTCAAACAGTGATGTATGGAAAGTTAACTGTGACTTCCCCAGTATCACCCTAATTCTCACAGCTCTGTATGCTGAGCTGAGAGACTTCCACGGCAAGGCTGTAGGAGTTCCTATGGCCTTGTAGTGCCAGTACCAGCACTCTTCACAGAGGCTGTGGCCAGTGCTGACCTGCGGAGACCACAGCCTCTAGCACTAACACCAGGGATAAAGAGGTGAAGCTTTGCTTCAGAACATTTCTGTGTAATTTTTAACTCAGTGAAGTCAGCTGGGTGCCAAAACAAAGGAAGCTGAAAGGAATGAAAGCGGAGTATAGATTGAGTTGTAATATTTGGGCAGGGGGTCAATAAGAGGGGAAGGAGAGTTTAGTGATTATGGTACATTCTTAATTAGAGTATTGCTTCCAGCTCCTCACCTCTGTTTATATAGAGTGTGATAGGATCAGCAATCACAAAATGGGGGGAAGCTCAACACACAGAAAGTCCTTATAAAGATTTCATTCCTCACAGTGTCAAAAGCGACCAGTTGCATTATCTTCTGGAGGCCAATTTAATTGTTGTCAATACAAGTTGCAAATTGGCTTTAACATTTTAAATTGATGTTTTCTCTAAACTGCTCTGATTAATGGAAGAAAACATTGTGTTTCTGCCTTTCATCTGAAGATCTAATGCATTTTACAAACAATAATTGATCCAGCACTACACATGGAGGCAGACAGGGAGAAGCAAACCTGCTGCAGAAACGATTTTACCCTTTCACAGTGCTCAGCAGCGCTGCGGGACAGCTCAGGGCAGAGAGATGGTTAGACAGAGGCTTAGTTGGTTTTTCCCCATGGAAAATACCGAGAAGTTTAAAACTAAAACTAAAACTAAAAAACTAAGCTGCCAGAGCATCTAAGCACAGGTTCTCCTGCATCCTTGCTCACAGGCAACCTCTGAAACTCTTCCTCATGGCTACATTTACATGGGACACAGCTCGGTGGTGACAAACTCAGCGCTGCCGAAGCAGGACGATCCTGCACAGCACTGCTCCTGACTGCGCTCCTGCACCTCATCAAGTGTTGGAAGGCCTCTTCCTGAGCTGGTTTTGCTGGGTGGATGAGCTAAGCAGACAGAAGGATATGACGTGCTGCAGCCAGCACCCAGGGCAGCGGGCACGGATGGAGCCCCCTGCTCAGCACCAGAAGAGCCATAAGGTGACTCAACCACCTGTGAAACTGGAGTGTGGGGGAAGAATGGGGAAGCCTGCAGGTTCAAATCAAGAACCAGGATGGGGCTCAATCAAAGCCTGAGCAGGAGCAGGACCCTCTCACCTACTGCTTCCTCCAATGCACGACCTGAGCTGGGCAGCTGCTGAGTGCTGAGCTGGCAGATGAGCTTCAGCTCAGACACCCCTGGATCTCCAGGAGAAGGAATATCTGTCCTAACCTGTCTCACAGCACCTCTAACACTCCTCTCAGTTACACCCTGTGCCACGTACCTGCTTGAACACCCCTCTGCTTTTGATCTTTGCCCGTATCTCTGAGTAACACAGGATGAGGACATGAACCACTATCCCACCTGCGATGTCACATTCCATAACTGTTTCCATGTCTGCTTTTGTGTTGTTTGACAAGGGTATTCATTTGCTATCCCCAATCCAGCTGTACAGACCAAGAAATTAGGAAAGCATCCAAATGTACCGCGTGGACCCCCTACACACTCAGCCTCCATCCTCCAGTAACTCTTTTCTCACTGCCTGTGGTCGGTGTTACTGCATCACTCCCGTGCCTCACTGAACCCCAGGATTTGCTCATAAATTCAGTAAAACTGTTACAAAACCCAAAGCCTGGTGCTGGGAAGGAGGGACACACAGTGTGTGTGCAGCAAGCAGGTGCATGGCCCAGGCCAGGCGCAGCACGTCCCCATGATCTCTCCATCTCCTGCACCGTGCAGGGCCCTGGCATCAGCCCACAGGATGCTCTTTGCACATTGATGCCAGAAAAGCCTGTTTCAGTAAGTTTGTCCCTTCTCCATGTGGCTGTCTTGTTTTCAGCAGGCTGAGTTTCACTGTGAGGCTTTGTTTCAAAGTAAATCTATATGCTTAATCCTCTCTCCTCCTCACAACTTGTATTAGTTGCTCTTAAAAAAGAGATGCTGTTCCCATAGTAACCTAGCATTTCTAGATATCGCTGTGGATGATAAGCACTGCCGTGCCTGGCCTTGTGGCTCTGGGACTGCACTCTGCTCAATGAATGCTAAATTCCACCAAAACACTTTTACCAGGGGCCTGGTATTTATTCTGCAGCTCTGGATGTTGCTACTCTGTTATGGCTATGCGGCTCATGCGAGTATCAAGACATTATATTTATATGTGTGTATATACACACACATTCCACCTACCCATGTTTTTCTCCACAGTGGAGACTTTTTTTTTTTTGCAAATTTTTAAATTTTGTCACTTGTTAGCTGTTTTGATGCCTGAAACCCTGACATCAGTCACAGCAAATATTTGGATGCGAGACACAAGAAACTGTTGTAAATGTTGTTGCTTTTTATTCTCCAGTAAGCTCATTGCACAATATATATGCAGTGGGGATATTTTGCTGTCTCATGGGGCTTGTTAGTGGGGCGGAGTTTTCCCCAAGGTTCTTTTTTTCACCAATTTCTCTAAAACTTCACAGCTCAGTGAAACACTCAGGAGAACAGACTAAATCAATAGCTGGAGGCAGCAGTCCCAGCCTCGTGCAGGGAGGGACGGAGGCTGCATGGCTGTGGAGGGCACTGGGACCACAGGCTTTAATGTTGTCATTAGTGGGCAGCATGTACTAAACCTTTACACTGCCCATGGCTGAACATCCCCACAGCTCCAGGCCCTGAACACTGGCAGCAGGGGATAAGGAAGATGTCCAGAAAACGAGATAAGCAAAGAATTAGTGACTAGTTTAAAAAATCCATCTGAAATCAGGGGAATTGAGCTCACAGGAGATAGCTTTGTCACTGGTTCACCTGACTTTCTGACCCATCCCTTCTCTACTGTTTCTTGAATTACTCAGGGACAAGGTGCTTGCTCTCCAGCACGGGGATAACAGCTCTCGCTGGTAGCGGGATGCAGGACTGAAGGAGCCAGGTCCACACCCGTGCCATGAGGCCATGTGCCCCATGCATTCAGAGCAGGGCTGGAGGGATCAGCAGCACTCGTCCCCTCTCAGGCTGATAGGTCCTGGGGCACAAATGACGCAGCAACAGGTATTTACAAGGTTTTAAGCATTTATTTTGAAGTCAAGGGAAGATGTAAAAACAAATATCTTTTGAACTAAGCTGTTAGCCTCTCCGTGCTCTGCATTCCCATCTCCCAGGCAGAGATCGGCAATGCCACGGAGGATGGGAGGACATCAGCTGCTCTGGCACAGCTGGGATAAGTGAATACCTGTATTATCTGACACCGTACAGTCTAACGTAGGTCCTAAATAAGTGAGGAGCCCAGCTCCTCACACCAAAGGAGATGTCTTATTTCATTTTTTTGACTGTGTCTTATTTTAGCTATCCTGCCCCAATTCCAGCTGCACCCACCTCTCCCCACTCTCTGCTGGACAACTTTCTTTCCTGTTTGGCAATGGTTTTCTGGATGCCAGGACACTGAGTAAGTCAAAACGCTCTGAGACAGAAAAATCTGTCATTTTCTGTCTGTTCAGGAAGTGCATTAAGCTATTTGTGATTTTCCTAGGTGGGAAAGGTGTGGGAAGGATTGTGGATTACCGTAACAGAGATGTGGTTGGAGGAAAAACAGATTGAGTGGCTTTCAACCACTTTATCTTATAGAGATCCTAGAGGTTTCAGTTTGTCCTGTTTCTCTCTTTAGGAATACAGTGAAAAGAAAAACCCTGTTCCTGGAACTCTCTGGGTGTTTTCCAAGTTGTTTCCCTAATTCTTCACCCCCCTGCACCGTAACTAGCTTTACAACAGAGCACGGGCTGTAAAATGCTACTGCAGGGACTGGGGGATCATTTTACACCTGCTTTGTATTCCCCTGAACAGCTGTAAATGACAACACAAACTGTGAAGCAGCAGGGAATTTGAACGCCTTCGACATACATTTCTACGCTGATCTTTGGTAAATTAATTCAAATAGTTGCTGGGGATTTTTGGGAGAAGCTGGAGAATTTGCTGCATGAATAAAGGAAGCAATTCAAAGCAGAGGCCAGGAGACTTGGAGGAGAGGAGGGAAGGGAAGGAAGGAGGATGGACAGGGACAAGATGTGGATAACCTGGAGGAGACCTGAACCTTGGCTTACCCTGGCCTTACAAAAGGCCCAGTGTGTGTGCTGACCCACGTGCAGGCTGAGGAGGGCATGGCCAGCTGCTATGAACTCCTCTCCCATGCGATAAGGAGGACGGATGCACTCCCCGTGCTGCTGTGCCTATGTTTGGCTAGAAATGTTAGCTACAATTTCCATAAAGATTAAAGGCCTCCCCTGCATTTGTTCACATTCAGAACAAGCTCAGAGTATGCCTCTGGGTGGAAGGCACTGCTGAAAACAGCACTTTGAATATGTACATCTCTGGAATATCCTGACTCAAATGGCTTATTAAAAGCCTTCCCCAGATATATCAGGCTAATCAGAGCGTTAGCCTGTGTTGTTTGCTGCACTGAAAGTGGTAATCCTGTCAATAGGCTGTTCTTCACACCTGCAGGCACCCCCATCCCTACAGCAGGTGAATAGAAGATTTTGTGCACTGGCAAATTATCTCAGCCTACCCCAGAGGTCATCTCTTCACCTGCATGTCTGGGGCTGGTTTCAGACCAAACTCAGCATATTCTGTTGGTGAGGCAATGTGGTATGCTGAGAATTTACAGAATAAAAGAATATAAAAGTAGGCCAAATTCTTTTCTCCAAGCGCAAAAAAGGAGTTCTGCCATTGTTTTTGCAGCCTCCTGATCCTGGATGTAGTGAGAAGCAGCATAAGTCCAGGCACAGATTTTACCTACCTGCCTCATGGTTGGGTAGGTGCTCTGCTTTGGAGAGCTTTATTACTGAAAGCATTGCACAGTGACATCAAGGACAACCTTGTCCTGAACACATCTGGAGATATCCTCCTCCCACAGAGCTTCCCACATCAGTCTAACGGTCCCTAGTATCCCCTTTCCTAAGGCTTGCAATACTGACGAAGTGAATTGTATGAAGAAGAGACAGAATGGAAGAGACAGAAGGAGACCAGGAGAAGAAAGGTCCAGTTCACACCATGCACTGCCCCAGAGCATCATAGGTTTGTGCCAGCTGGGAGTCTGGGCCGTAAGCCTGCCTCCCTGAGCCACAGAACTTTACTTAAACCAAGCCCATGTCCCATCGCCACAACAGCACCACACTGATTTACACCAGCCAAAGACCTGGGTCAAAGTTTTATTTGGAGTCTTTTGTGGTTTGGTCCTGTTTTGGAGGGGAGGAATGAGGTCACTCTCTGAGTGATGGTTAGTCCTGAGCTGGCTGCCCCTCCACCACCATGGCAGTCAGAAAACTCCCGTCAGACAACTTCTGCAGGGGCTGAATATTGCAGGTCCTTTGCTCAGCCACATTTTGGGTTGAAAGCAAACCATCTCCTTGCATCTGACTTTCAGAAGACCTTCAAAACCCTAACGGCATTGGAGGTAGTGGTCTGAGCTGAGAATCTAGTCGTGATTTTTCTACAAATGCTAATGGCTATCAGCATCACTGTCGCAGGAACTGCCCACGTCTTTCCTGGCACACCAGCTGACTGTGGACGATGCAGAAGGATTGCCTCTGGTATGACCTCTGCCCCTTGTGCCAAACACAGCGTCTTCCCCCACAGGAGCCGAAAGCTCCTGTCTCTGCATTGCAGATAATGTATGACGTTTTCCAAGCCCACAGAAACTACTGACCTTTCTCCCACCCCTCCTCATTCCTGTCCATGCTTGCTCTCCATCCACTGGCAAATGGATGGCACTAACCTTCACAGCAGGTGTCAGGAGAGCTGACGGCCAGGGAGAGAGTTAACATAGTTCTCCTTCTGACAGGCCTAAAGTTGCTACTATGATGGAGACATTCAAAATGCCAATAGATAGCTAGGTGAGATGGATTTCCTGTAATCTCAGACTCATCATATGATACCTGTTACTCACAATAGCAAACAGTGAACTAACAAGAGGTCTGTGTGGGCTGAGGGAATGTTCCTGTCTACAGAGAGCGCTGTAGCTCATACTAATTAGGTGGTGCACAGCTGGAGAGGTGTGCTCTGACCCAAGCAATCTGTACGCACACACTTTGGCTTTACTTATCTGCAAAGAACCTACCTGTATCAAAACAGCAGCACTGTGTGAAAGCCATGAACAGAAATGTCAGTGGGACATCTCAGTGTTCAGGGTGTGAACTGTTCCCTGCCATCCCTGAAGGATTTAAGATTCTCAGGGGAAAGCAGAAGGTGCAAGAATCCCTGGGGTGATGCCCTTCATGCACATGGAGCCACCAAGCAGAAATGTATTCTCTTTCTGATGAACAGCCAGCCCCCACACCAGCTAGGGAAAGCGGCAGCTCTAAGGTGACAGGGTGAAGCTTTCTTGAAAATCAGTGTCCTTACCTGAAGAATGGTAATTGTCCCCATGTCTAGGACAAAGAGACCTACTTTTTCTTTCCCCTTCAAAAAGTTTTAGGTAGACCTGAGTTCCTCTGTCTCAAAGCTTAACAGTGAAGTGCAGACCAAACCCAACACGAGGCCCTCCCATCTGCCATGGAGCTCTGACAGCATTAAAGCCCCTGCTGCGCAGTGCCCAGGTGAATGTGCTGAGGACTCCTCTCTGTGTCTGCTCTGGTCTTCAGCTCTCCTTCGGCCACTTGCAGCAGCTGGAGACAGTGACCACAGTCCAGTGGGCTACCAGAGGAAGCTCCCACCCTGTGATCTGCTGCTGTGACTCCCTGAGGGCTGTCCGAGTGCTTGCTGGAGGAGCAGCAGTTGCAGGTGGGAAACGGGCACCTCTCCATACATCAGGAAACACCAAGCAGCGCCCAGCGAGCTATGTACCGCAGGCAAGTCCTCAGCAGCACCTGCTCATGCTGCTGTGTTTGGACTCTGCTGCCTCAGCCACGGACCACCTCAATTTGTCACTGTCACCCACAATCATTTTGTTCACTGACACCGAACCAGCCTGATGGAAAAATGAAGCCATGGTTTATTTAGCAAGACTTAAGGGTGCCCTTCTAGTTTTAAGTTTGGAAACAAAAGTTCCAAGTAAAACAAATATAAAACTCAATCTCGGTCTGTGTGCAACTACTGTAGTCCTTTCTGGTTGCTTAACCTCTCATACTCTGGGGACCTGAGACAAACCACAGCCAGTAGAGCTGATGCTTCAGACCCCACTGCAAAATGCTGCAGCTGTGGTCTTTTCAGGACAATTTACAGCACCAGTGAGCAGTGCTTAGCCTGGTTCCCACTACTACATGCTACTGCCTCCTTTTCCCCCTCAGCTTTCCCTCAATCCTCTCTTTTATTTTTTTTCGTGTTTTCAAAAAGGAAAGACAGATAGTGAGCCCTCTTACACTTCTATACTGGGGCTTACCAGCTTTATTCCAATTGAGCGTGATATAACCCAGTTTTGTTCTCCAACTTTTACTTCCTTCCCAACCTTAAAGATTTTAGCATTCACTCATCCTGATTCCTGCAATAATCTGAACAACCAAGTACAGTGAGAATGGAGCACTGCCCTATTTTGCAAATGAAACAATATAAAAAAGCATTAACTGTATAGCTGTTTTATGAGCTCATAATCTTTTGTAAGTGATTAGCTTTCTGTCTCATATGATATATGAGGACATGTTAATAACGGACACAACTGAGCCAGGAACAAGTTCTTTTGGGCAAACTACAAGAGCAAGTTTTCCTTTCCCAGCTTTGGCCAGGGCTCAGTGCGACGTTTGGTCCAACTGGCTGCCCCAAGCAGCCGTGACTGACTGCACCGACAGCTTCCAGTGGCTGTGCTGGAAGTGAAGTCCCTCTCCTCTCGAGCTGGATTCGTGAATATTTGTACTAGCACCCCACTCATGGCACCCATGCATCCATTACTTTAGTAGAAAGTCCTGAGAGCATCCATTGGAGCCATTGGCTTCTGAAAGGCACCCGAGAAGGATACTTCAATTAGGTATTCCTTTCACAAACCTTCCCATTTGCCTTTTTGTTAGCTTTGGCAGTGCATAAATGTGACATTTAATTCAGGCTTCCAGTATTCAGCTGGTCTCTGATGCTGCAAGCAAGGAATTTCATCGCTGTTCAGGGTTTGCCTGCCCTAACTGTTGCCCATTACTCCACTGGTGCCAATGGGAAAAGACAGGAGGGCTTTTGAAAGGGGTTCACCTCATTGTAGGGCTTATGTCAGAGTTGCTCTCTGATGGAGCCTGTAGCTGTTTCCTGGCCATGTACCCTTATTTCTCATGTTTCTATCCAGGGGCAGCATCACAGAGCCTCTCATGAGCCAGCAGATTTGCAAAATCACCTTCCTCTTCCAGACAACTCACCTCACCATTCTCCAGCCCAGCATTTTATTTCAGAGGTATAATTCTTTAGCATAATAAATAAATAAATAAATAAAATTATAGGGTTCACTGGCCGCTGTGCAAAAATCAGAGAGAAAAGAAATCCTTCTGACTTCTCAGGGAAATTATTTTGTTCCCAGCAGTAAAGGAGCCTCCATGAGAACATGGTCACCTGGTTCCGTCTCCATAGGGTGGTGGCACATTGCAGCAAAACTTTTTTAATAGTCATCACAACAAGGCAGTGATACCAGCCAATACCCTCAGTCATGGGCACTTTCCACAAAGAGGGGAGTACGTCGAGTCCTGCAGGTTGTGGAGCAGCCAGAGCTCCTGCTAGCTTCCTTCAGAAGCTTCCCCAGAAGGGACTATTAGCAAAACCTCCTCTGATCGCTGGGTGGCACAGGCCAGGAAATGCCACCCAGAAACTTCTGTGTGAGGCCGAACAGCTTGTGACTGAATGAGGGCATATCTTTAAGGCACACATCCAGTTGCAACTGAAAGATGAGAAGTGATGGGAAGCCTGCTACATCCTTCTTAACAAAGATGGTCAGCAACCATCAAGGTATTGTTTTGACAATTATTGATATATGAAGCATTAAACCAATCAGAGTAATATCTTTACCTAAGAGGCTTGCATCCTTATTCCTCTGGGGAAATCAAGGCAAAGAACAGTCAAGTGATTTGAGCAAGTTCCCCAGAAGCAGAAACCAGAAAAACATTTGTGTGCCCCAATTCCAAGGCCAAGGCAAGCTGGTGTCCTTTAGCTCCTGGAATACCATCTAGGTCACCTTCCACACTTTGCTCTTGGCACAAGCCTACAGTTCACCTGAGTGAAAAAAGTGGCCTCCATTAGGTGGATTTCTTCCTTCCCAGCTGCTGTGTGCAGAGAGCCCAATTATGCTTTATAGCATGTGTGTTTGGTTGGAAATACACAATGTTCTGAGCTTAATGCAAGCATTTTAGTACGAGCTGAATTTATACCTCACTGATTCTGAATTTTTAAAATGCCTAGAGAAAACAGCCACTCTGTTCAGCAAAAACCTTAAAGAATCATCACCACTGATCCTTGTACTGCTCTGCTCTATCTGATTGCCTTTTAAATGCATTTATTATCCTAATTTGAGTTTTCAAAATCTGCTATGGTAAAGTGTGATGTTCTGCTGACTTCTAACATGCCACTGGCACAACCACCTCAGAAAAGAGATCAGGAAAGCAGCACTTACCTGGGTTACTTTTGGAGGTGCGCACAGGGGTGTAATGGTTTTTGGAAGATGTCCTGACTGGGGTGTTTTCTTTGGGGGAGGTATCTATGGCCGAGATAGTCTCTCTTTCACAGTGTGCTATTGGGATTGGCCCCTGCTGCCTTAAGATGTCAGCCAGAGCCCTGGGGAGAGAGGAAAAAAAAGAAAAAAAAAACATTTTCACAAAGCAGCCAGAATGGCATTCAGCATTCTCACTTCCACAGTCACTGTATAAAACCAGCAGTACATGGGTTTCTACCATAAGAAAAAAAGAAAAAAAAAAAAGAAAAAAAAAAAAAAAGGGAAAAAAAGGCAATAAAGCAACAAAAAATATGGCTTAAAAGCTCAGTGTTTGTTGTTTTTTTGTTTGTTTTGGTTTGTTTCTTGGTTTTTTTTTTTTTTTTTTTATCTGTGCATGTGTCTACTGCATGTATTTGCAGGTTTGCCTAGCTATTGTTTCCTTATTTCCTATTATTTCACCCCAGGGTAATGTCATCTCTCCATCACTGTCTTTGCTGTCAGCAAGAGTGCAGATGGACTGCTCTCCACAGCACACAGCCCTTCACAAAGAGTCACCATGGAACTCGCCAGAGACCTAAGACTCTGACACTGTGAGCTTATAAAGGTTTCTCCAAAACTGCCCTGCCCACACCAAATTTCAAGACTGAATCAGATGAGCAGTCCAGTCCCCATGCTTCTTAAATCCTTACTTTTTCTGCTAGAAGGTCAATACACAGCAGTGATAGGAGTGGGTTTCTTAAAAGAGAACCAGCAGTCCATAAGAAAAGGACTAAAAATATTTTCATGGGTTAATGTCAATACAGCCATTAGCCTATCTTTAGCTTTTGGTCCATTAGAGGCTTCTTTAACGGTTCTGAGGTCTCACTGCTATTCCCCATGAAAAGAAATGTCACAGAATTCAGCTGCATCCAGTGTTTTCCCCTTGGATGAGTGGAGACTCAAAGGTTTTTTCCTCTGTGAATATCACAAACACAGTGGAACAATTACAGCGTGAAATGCACTGATTTTCTTAGTGCAGCCACAAGCTATCTCTCGAGCCATAGGAAAAGGGGTGGCTCGTGTGGATTATAAGGGACAGCAGCATTTTAAAGATGATGGAGTTTGAAAGGTTCCTTTCTCTTGGTAGAAGGAATCTGCCTAATGTCACCTCGGGTACCAAGAAAGATGTAAGGAGGAGAAATTCCTTCATTGCATATTGATGAGAATGATGATGGTGTTGCTCATACCTCCTCGCATTTCTTAAATGCCATATTTTTGGTCTTTTATATGAGAAATAGTTTGGGACCTGAGTCCATTCCATTTTCCAAATCATTTCCTTTACAGACTGCCATCCTTGTACATAATGAATTGCAACACTAATGTGCTCTACAGAAGAACCTCTTGGAAGACCTCAGAGGCTCCAGAGCAGGAATACATTAGTTCACACCCACCCTGTACAGCATAAGAATATTTTTTAATGTTATTTGATTATTTACTGTTTGTACAGAGGGTATAGAGGCTATACCCACTTACATGATGTGTATACATGCACACACACACAATACATATGAAGTAAAAATGTTGTCATGTGCAGGCACATCAGAGCACAAATCCCTGCCCTACATGGTACTGCACGGTTCCCTCCTGAGCAGAGGATCCATTCAGCCACCAGTAGATAGACCCGATGGCTTTTCTAGGTAAGTACCTCCCCACTATAGTACTGATCTTGCTGACTGGGGAGGATGTGGGAAGTTAATAAGGTCTATTTGGCACCAGGATCCAGTACACCCCTTTGGAGACAACACATTTTCTAAAGACGGTAGGTTGGCAGAACTGAGCCCTTAGTATGTATCTCCAAGATAAATTAAGCATCAGATGACCATTTAATGGTATGTGCAGTTCAGAAATGCTAAGAGTCATTTTTCAATCACATGGATTGTGTTAGGACCGTTATTTACTAGCCCATAGAGGCTTGGGCTCATTTTGAGCACTTGCAGAAGACACTCTTAGTGTCGAGAGTACAATCACTTAGAGCACAGAGGACGATGACAGCGTGGATAGCACTAAAACACTATATACCACTTAGCTTAATATAATAACAGCCAGCTGGGAAGGAAAGGACAGGTCATTCAGAAGGGGCTGTGTAAGGTGAGGAACGCAGAGGCAGTACAGGAAACTCAAAGACGTGGAAATGGAGTTCGAAGTATGGTGGGATGGAGATGGCAGAGCACAGGCCAGTGCTCCCCCAAGCTGAGTTTGCTTAACCTGACAAGAACAGGCTAAGAGAGGATCTGCAGACCTCTAATGGGGAGCTGTGGAGAAAACGGAACCAAACTCTTTTGGAGGTGCACAGCAAAATGACAAGAGGGAAGTAGCACAGGTTGCAGTAAGGGAACCTCTTCTTACTTATAAATTAAAACAAAGCCATGGTGGGGTTGTAAAATACTGAAATGGGGAACCAGAGAGGCTGAGGGATTTTCATGTTTGGCGATTTTCAAATTCAGCTGGATAAGGCCCTGAACAGTCTCATCTAGCATTGAAGTTGGCCTTGCTTTAAGTAGATGGCAGGACGAAGGACCTCCAGAGATCCCTTCCAACCTAAATTCTGCTATAATGCTGAGTTCACACCTCACACTGCAGGTCACCTTTTTTCTTCTGACTCTGTTGTCTCTTCTCCTACCATTATTGATCTCTCACTGGGGTTTGATACAGTCCTAAGAACTAGCTTTTTTGCCTCAAGTGCGGACAGTTTGCCTCCATTCACTAAAAATAATTGAGGCAATTAAAGGGACTATGTTTTGGTAGGACTGGAGCCAGCCAGCCTCTCAGACTCTATCTACCTGAGAGGCAAACCCCGAACCTGCTGCCCTCCACGAGGGCAAACCACATGTCTGGGTAATATTCCAGTTTGCGAGCAATTCCCCATAAAGCTCTGCTTGGTAACAGACAGGACCTGAACCCACTGGTCCTCAGCACCAGCACAAGCACAGCTCAGATGCTAGAAATTAGTTTACTCCCTTCTTTGTTCTTCCTCCTGAAGGCACAACAAGAGCTACTCTCTGGGTTAGGTGTTGGTCAGAACATGACAAGAAAATGCTTTCTAGCCAGGTGCCAGCCACATGGCATGGAGGAGACTGTTACCCTCAGGAGCACTGAGGTTATCACAGTCAATACTCAGGAAAGTGATGTCTGCTATGTCAGGCTACACATAAGATAAATTGAACATAACCATCAAAAGCAAGGCATAGCTCGTGAGTGTATGGGACTAAAATACTGTGACTTCAACCGTGCCAAAAGTATATATCTCTAAGCACACCAGTCAGGACACAGTTGTGTGTCCTGATTGCTAACTCTTAGTCCTCTTCTTTAATGTTTATGAAGGAAAATACATTGTTCAGCACCAGCAGAACAAAACATTAAAGGTGGAGGTGAGAGTCAAACCTGGATCAAACTGGTTAGTTCCTTGCCAATTCAATCACATCTCCGTGTGTGATTCAGTTGATTTCCATAAAGCACAGAGTGCTGAATCCCACACTGGTGGAAGGTCAGTCATGCTTACTGAGGAAGGATTTGGTCAGCATGAGCTTTTCAGGTACACCTATCTAATCATCCACTGAAAAAGCTTCAGGGTAAAGCTTCAAGCAGGGTAATAAAGTCACTGGAAATATTTGGGTCTTGCATGTGCAGCCATTTGGGTGCAATTAGTCTCACTGATGTCAACAGCATCCTACTCACCTGCCCCAGGCTATAAGGCACTCCAGAAATCATTCTATGACACGGGTTTTATCTCAGGGAGACAAACCTCACTTGCAAGAATGTGTTACCTGTGGCAGCAGGTGGAGTGGCCTGAGCTGCTAACTGTGCAATCATATCCTGAGATAACAATTTACAACAGCATTTTCATTAACCTCTATTAAGTGAGAACACTAAAGCTTCTTTCCATGTAAACCCAGAACAGAGGTACTGACATCAGGGATGTTATCCCAGACCAGTGCTGGACTAGCAACGCAGAAGCAGACCCAGTGATGTCTTGTAAGGCATCCCAGGTAATGAGCTTGTGTAACTTCAGACTAGTTCTTAGGGGAGAAACACAGTGGGACAAACACAAGGACCCTAGTGCAGATAAATAGTTGTGGCCATTTTCAAAAGGGGAAAAAACAGCTTGTTGGAAATTCAAAGAGACAAAGGGGATGGTGTAAGCAGGAGGGCAGCAAGGTTGGGTGTTAGCTAGGACCTTGATGCTGAAGGATGCAATCAGCAGACAAAAAGAGAAAAGAGCGAGGGCAAGCTGGGAGAGGGGCAATGGCAGGGGGTAATGGAAAAAGAAAACAGAACAAGGAGAAAGTGAGGAGAAAGGGTGGTAAAATGTAGGAAACAGACAGGAAGTAACCACGTTGAAGAACAGGTAGGGTCTAGCAGATATGTGGAGGATACTGATGTGGGCTGGGACAGAGGATCCTCTTTGCGCAACAGGGAAGTAAATTGCCAATAAAGCTTCTGCAGGCTGAAGGGAGATGATCCTTCTCTACTCAGCTCTGGTGAGACACACCTGGAGGTCTGCATCCAGTGTTGGGCTCGCCATGGACATCCTCAAGCAGGTCCAGTAAAGGCTCACAAAACCAAAGAAGGGCTTAAAGCACCTCCTACATGGGCAAGAGGCTGCGCGAGCTGGGCCTGTTCGAACTGGAGAAGGTTCGGGGCCCTCATCAATGTGTGCCAACAACCCAGACAGAGGGTGTAAAGGAGGAGCCAGGCTCTTCTCAGCTGTGCCCGGTGACGGAGGTAATGCACACAAAGTGAAGTACAGGAAACTCCACTCACACACAAGGAATACTGTTTTGTGCTAAGGGTGACAAAACACTGAAACACGTTTCCCAGCCTGTCCGAGTCTCTGTCCCTGGTGACATTCAAAATCCAACTGGCCCTGGCTGTAGGCAACCTCCTGTAGCTGGCCCTGCTTTAGGTCTGTACTAAATCTCCCAGAAGCATCTCCAGCCTCAGTGATTTTGTGAAGTTCTTGCAGCCAACTCGGACTACCCCACAGGAGGATGCAGACCCATGACCCCACAACGAAATAGGCTCAAAACACAGCAGAGGGAATTCCCTGTAGGAGGCAGATACCGATCCTTCTGGACCCACCCTAAAACAACAGCTCCAGTGGGGTGTCCTCAGGCTGGTCAATGGCACTGAGAGCAGGCCCAGGCTGAGAGCCAGGTCCTACAGGAACATCGAAATCCTCCCATCTTGCACAGGCAGCACCACCACAGCTTCCTGGCTTCAGCAACACTGGTGTGGTGATTTGCTTGTCTCCTGCACCCCTGGGGAGGAATTCCTTGCTCTCCAGTGTTCTGTGCACTGAAGGAGAAAGGATTTGCTTAAGATCACTGAGAAAGCTTGGGACAGGGCTGGGACCAGAGCCCCCAGCTTCCCAGCTGAGTGCCCTGTCCACTAGCCAAGGACGCTCCACCTGAACACACACATCCCCGCTACCCTTGGCTGCTGGTCAGGTTTTTGCAGGATGGATCTGTGGAAATGCAGAACTCATGTCAGAGCCCCAGGGACAGCACCATGAAGATAAGAGAGAAGGATTGCATTTGACAGGCTACCTCCAGTGCACATACAACCCTCTCCTTTTGGAATGGAGAGAGAGGGGGGGAAAAAAAGAAAAGAAAAAAAAAAGAAAGAAAAAAACCAAACAGGTCCTAGGTATACAGGGAGAAGCAAAAAGCTGAAACAGGAAGGAATGGTTGCTTTAAGAGGTGAGTTTGCAACACTTCGGCATTTGCCTCTGAAATGAGCTCTGAGAGACAGAATAGAACCTGCCCTGCTATCTGCCTTATTTTACCTAATCTTGGGGCTACATGTCATCATGGAAAGTGCATGTCAAACCCTTTAACTAACAGTGTCCTGAAGTGTGGCATCGCTTCCTAGATGACTATAATAAAGTAAGATATATTATTTGGTAGAGACTCTGATCTGCAGAAGGAAGAACAGCCCCTGCCTCAGCTAGACAGACATCAGCCAGCAGAAGGGGAAAAGAGGAGGGAGTATGGTGCAGAGGCAACGCTCAACTACAGAGGCTGAAGACCTCGCGGCTGGAGAGAAGAAAAACTTGCAGGGGCTGCAGAAGATCAGCTTGCTTAAGCACACTCTGCCTATTCACCAACCCCGCCAAGAAATTTAACCTCCTGTCTTCATTACCAGTGAGGTAACAGCAGGCTGGAGGAGTGCTGTCCTTCACCACAGTATTTTTAGAAAGTGGTGTCCTGTTTTCCAAATATCCACGGGTTTCCAGCACCAACTGATAGTGTGAGCATGGACACAGGTCTCCCTTCTACTGAAGAGATGGGGAGCTTTGCTGGCAACTCCAAAAGGCCAGGATGTCATCTGTGGGAAATCAGATTGGAGAAGAGAACTCTGCAGATGGTGGACAGGAAAAGGGATTGACTGTTTTCAGTAGTGCAGGTTGTACACTCACAAATTCAGTCATGCCTTATGAAAATCCTCTCTCTTGGGGATCTGACTTCCTCACGTGTGGGCAAGGAGGGGGGTGTTAGAAAACAGAATTGCCTATTCCAAGTCCCTGTGAATTTGGGGAAGAATAGAAAAAGAATGACCAAATGGATCTGGCAGAGCACAACAAAAAGAGCAACGTCTGGCTGAGCTAAAAGCCTGCTAAAAGCATAGCTGTGATGGGGTTTGTGGCAGAACTCCAATCGACTTCAGCATGGCCAGGATTTCACTACAAAGTCCTTAAAAAAAAGAGTGAGGTTAAAGACTCCCCTGTGCCCTATTACTAACCCAGAAAAAAAAAAGGCAGTTAGGCTGTGAGAGGTGATTTGTCCAGCTAGGAGCCAGATCACCTGCAAACGATGGGTGATCTTTGATCTTGCCACCAGAAGGATGAGGCATTTACTGATTACACAGCAGTGCCTGAGAAACCACTGCAGAGCAATAAATGGAGGGACACATGGGGATGCTGCTGCCAACAAACCCTGGAGATGCAGACCTGGAGGACTGAAAGTGATTCCGCCCCTTCAGACACTGCTTCTGAAGGTGCAGGGGCTGGGCAGCATGCTATAGACACACAAGTCCCAGGTCAGCAAAAGAGATAACTGGTCTCTGCGTTGAGAAGTGAAAATATCTGCAACTTCTGAGAAGGGTTTCTGGGGAGGAACTCTGGAAATGGTCATTTGCAGTAACTCAAGGGGGCACACAGAGGATGCCTGAGTATGTCTGTGAGTGTATGCATGTGCACAGGAATGGATGAACACACACGTGGCATTAAGAAGGAAAAAGGTTTAAGCATGAGGACACCCAAGAGCAAAGCATTGAAAGTTCCTGCACTCAGTAAAGCTAAGGAAGTTTTCTTTCTTAAAAATAAATGTAAGAAGGAAAAGTCAGATGTCTTCTGAAAAACCACTATCTATGAAGCTCCTGGAATCTATGAAGCTCCTATGAAGCTCCATCTTTAAATAAAAAAATCACTGAAAACTTAACTACAGACATGCTAGGGGCCGGATCCTTATTACCGTTTATGACAAAAGAATGAGGCTGGAAGTATTCCTGGTGAACTCAAAGCTAACACAGAGGTGATGTAATTACATTATGGATATGCATCCACTGTATGGAGGTAGGTATGTAGAACATACCCTTCTGCTGAAACAGAAGAGGCATAGGAGTTATATTGAAACAAGAACACAAGTTTTGCTGTGAGCTCGTCGTATCTCCTGTCTTTAAATGTGAGATGAAATCAGCAACAGGAAAATAAAGCTCCTGTCTTCGGGACAGGTTCTTCATTCTGTATCTAGGATATTAAATGGCAGCAGTGCTTAAACTGAACACATTACTCAAGCAGTTTACAGCTCTAGCATTAATATACGCGTTGATTAAGTCCAGCTCTTATTGTGATGTGGGCAAGGAATTTGCTACAATCACTAAACAACAGATAGTATGAAAACCTTTGAGAAGTGACACATTGGGTCCAAAGAGAAAGACTGTTATGCAAAGCTTTTGTCATTAAAAAGTAAAAATTGAAGCTTTCTGACTTGGTGCCAGCCTTCCCTGGCTTTATCCAGAGCACAAGGGAGAGCCTGGTGAAGCGGCGTGCCAGGGAAAGCAGGCTTGGGTGCTGGAAAGTGCTGGGAGCGGTGCTGTTGTACAGAAAAGGAACTCAGCACTTGTCCTAGTTGGAGAAAGAAGGTAAAATAAAAAGAGCAGGTATTCCAGAATGATAAAGATCTACAGGAATTAGGCCTCATACAGTTTTACAGTGTGCTATTGCTTGTGCTCTTGTGTCTGCATGCACAAAGCCAGCGAAAGCACTTGGTGGATGTGCAGCACTTTGAAAGACAAGCCAAGTTGTTCTGCACACAGAAGCAGTTTCCTGCACAAGGCATCTGTTTTGCACCAAAGCCTATGTTGTAGGTACAACTAAAGGACTTTAAATTTACTGATGCAGACTCTACTTTCTCTAAAAATCCCTATCATTGCAGCAAAGGAGACTGGGGCAAGGGCTAAAGCCCAGCAAATTATTTGCTGTGAAAGAATTTCAGGCTTATCTGCCTGGGTAATGAGATACTTGAGACCTCAGCACAATACAGAGCACCCAGATCCAAGGAAATACAGATTGCCCATGTGAGTAGGGGCAAAGGCAGGCAAAGAAACCACCATGATCTGGTTTTCCTGATAGGGTTTAGATCTTCTTATGTGAAACAGAAGTTTTAAAAGGCTTGTGATCTCCAAAGACACAGAGATCAACTGGTAGTTAAGGATATGAGACTAAAAGAAAACAAGTTCAGAGCTGGGATGGATTCCCTTGGCACCTTGTGATGGAGGGTTACTAATAGAGGAAGTTAATTAGAAAGCAGAAAAATATCAAATATATGAGAGACGCTGAAAGGATTCAATGGAGGGAGCATGGTTTTTGAAAGCAGCCTCTCTTACTGGGAGAAGTTCAAAAAGAAAGGAGAAAACTCAGGGGCAGCCAGAGTCTCTGTGCTGTTACCAAAGGCTTTCCAAAGCAGATTTCATGTGGAAAGCACAGCACAGCCCAGTTACAAAACTGTGACCAGAGCTTCAGACCAAGGTTTCCCCAGTACGTGTAAGTGAAGCAAAAGAAAAGAGGAATTGTCCAGGTACACCACACATAGGTGCACATATCCTGCCCTGGCTGGGCTCACTGGGAAGGGGCAGCCCATCACTGTCAAACAGCAGAAGGCTCGGGGCTTCTCCCTGCCGGGAGCTACAGCAGCTACACAAGGCAGTGCTGGCTGGAAGCAGGACTAGTCATGGGCACCTGCTCTGAGACAACATGACCGAGACTCAGAAACATCAGGAACAAAGGATACAAAGCAGAGCAAGGAGCAGCTGAAAGGGATGTGAGCAAGTCGGTTGAATGAGACAGAGCAGAGTAAAAATAAGCAGAGTATAAAATCAGCAGGAAAAAAAAAAAAGAAAAGAAAATAATGACAGAATCACAGAAATATTTTTTTCCGTGCAATCCCCATGGCCAGACATGTGCTCGCTGCACTCACCCTGCCCTGGGGAGGTACAAGGTTTGATTGCTTGGCTCAAGCAACGTATGGCAGTGGAGAGGAGAGCTGGATGAGCCAGCTGTGATTGTGATTCACAAAACTAAGTCAAGAGACATGTAGCTATGACAAGCTCCACTGCTCGTAAAGAGGGCTGAAACCAGCTACCCTCCAGTGACTCCTCTGGCAACCACAGGGTCCGAGAGCCATGGTGAGGGGCACCCTACAGGAAGAGAAAACCTCCTGTATTTAAGCTTTGTGCAAAACTGTGCACACCACGTTCCTGGGTCTGTGGACAAACAGATCCATTGCCTCCAGTTCCTGCTGAAATTCAGAGCTGCGGAGTGAAAACGGCAAGAAACTGATCAATTTAACAACCAAGGCCTACTTGGGAAAAGGATGTTCATTTATAGAGACAGTCACTGTTGTTATTCACAGAGCGGAGGATGCGCGGGCAGGGACTGAAGAAAAGAGGAGCACAAATATCTTTCCTCTTTGCAGCAACAAAGACGCCCTGGGAGCAGGGGACTGCGAAGCACTCCGAGCAGAAGGCGCCTGTGTCCCTTCTCCCTTTCAAAAGCCAAAACATTCATCGCACACACGCCGTGCTTGGACGGAGCCAGTGAGTGGCCTTTTAGCAGAGCACAGAGCTCATTTGCTGGGAAAAATCCCAGCGCTGCTTCTCACAGCTACGCAAGAACAGCTGGGCTTCCACCGCCGCCCCGGGGCCACCACTGCTACTAGCTCTCTCTGGCTCACAAGCAAAGGCTTCGGCTGTCCATGCAGCAAGCAATCAGTAACATTTCCAACCCTAGCTGTAAACTATAAACAGTTTTCCAATTTGTGCATTCCTAACTGAGCAATGAGTGCAATGGTTCCTGCTGCTGAGGGCTAAATAGGGGTCACAGAGCGATAGTACTAACAGTGAATTATTTATGTACTGTAGCACGGGGATTTAGGGTCATGACCATGGGAGGAAAATATTCTGGGTCACCCCTCCTTGCTACAGAACATAACCAGCTTTGAAAACAAATAGCTGATATTCCTCATTCACTGCACAAGATTCCCTAACTCGTTCCTGCACTGAAAATAAACCAAATAGTCTGCTCACTTAAGAAATGCTTGAGAAAAAAAAAAAAAAAACAACTGACAAACTGATGAAAACAAACCCGCAATCAGAGATTACGAGCAGACAAAGCATTGCTCGGTATAACTCTCAGAAATCAGCCCCAATTTCTCTCTGGAGCCCAGCATGCATCAGTTCCGGCTGTGTAACTCCAGAGCAAGATCCAGACAAGAGGCAGTCACATATGGCCAGGCTGATCCTATAATCATTAAGATCCTATAATCATTAAAAAATCAGCTGTGTTTAAAACGTTCCAAGTGTTTCAGTAAAATATGAATACTTTAGCTCCTGTTTTTCAAAGCACTTCCACTTACTGCTCTTAAAAATGAACCTAAGTATCAGTTCCTGGCGCTGCTCTGCCCGGGATCACAGCAGTGCCTCTGCTTTAAAGGTGCATGGTGGTGCCTGAAAGCAGGACCGGATCTTCAGCTCTGAAATGCACACACATATCGCAGCGCACAGTCAGCCTTTCATTCCACATGAGAGTGACGGTTCTCCTGTGGATTTGTAAACCCTCCTTTCTATCAAAAGACAGAAAAATGAGCCCTGCCTCCATCAAAACATTCATTCTAATGGAGTTAATAAGGATTTTCTGTAAAAGCTGGATGAGAAGGTAGCAGAGAAACAGCATCTACACACAGCTCTGCTAACCGACCATTTACAATGAAATGAAATTTAAAGCAGGATCTTGCTTATGCTGAAGTGCAGGGGGGTCTTTCTTAATCTTCCCCATGTGTAGGATACTGTTCGCAATGGGCTCTTTCTAGGACAGCAAGCATTTCTGTTTAAACTCTTGCTCTCCTCATTCCAGAGGTTTTGGTAGGATGCACACGGAGATTTAACGCACGTGTCATCCCTACCGTGAATTATTCTGGATGGTACACTTAACTCCAATTGACACAGCCTCAAACAGATATAAATACCTGACGACATTCTGGTTTTCTCTTTCCCTGTTACTCAGCAGCAGCAGTTCTCAGAAGCAAACAAAGACAAACCATTCCACTCCACACATTTACATTCTGCTTAGAGCACAGATAGCATTATTCCTCAGATAGTGCAGACCCTGTCTGCTGGAAATGCACTTCATAATATTTAAACCATCGTGCAATGTTGATCAAGTTCAGGTAACACAGTTCTGAAAGGTATAATCTTTTACCAGCTACCGTATTATAGAAGTCAATCAATTCCTTAAAATGCACTGAAAGTCAAGCTTTCCAAGCACTCAATCTGCCATTCATACTTCTACACAGAGGTGAATCATTTCACCAGAACTTATCTAAATAAAGAAAAGCAAGCATCAAAGAAATGAAAACATCAGGAATAATTCAGACAAGTCTGGCAACACTGTCTCTGATTTCAAAGGAGCCAACCCCGTAGCTCATTGGAGCTAGAGCAAAAGTAATACATGGACAGGCAAGCCAGATCTCCAAATTTAGTGTGAAGATAATGCACAGGCAAAGTTGCCTTAAAGCCAAATGTGCTGGACAGTTGGGGAACTAGCTCTTGGTAAAGAAAATACTTTAAAGAGCCCATTTTCTGACTATGCTGTTTTCAGGACCTGCACAGACATAAGTGACCAAAGAGTTATTACAATATTTCTAACATTGCAATGTTATTTTCTTGCAGTGATGGGGTTTGTGGTGGAATACATGGGCCAAACCCTTAGCAAGTATAAAGCAGCATTACTTTTTGGCTTTGCTGAGGAAACGGCAATTTACACCAGCCGGCACCCCCGTGTGTGTAGGCTTATAAAGCAAGGAGTCTAAATAAAACACATCTTCCCAAATAAATGAAAACTGCGTCATTCACCTCTTTTTTCAGTATAAAAAGCTAAAATTCTTCCCCTAAGACTATGTTGACTGCATTTGAAGTTCAGTCTCAAAAATATGACCCAAGGTTTTACTTGTTTTGATTAAAAGTTCTTAATTAAAATAATTTCTATGGAACATCATCTGCAAGAAGCACGGACTTTTCTCACTGATGTGCTCACAGCTGTTCTTATAAAGAAGCTCCTTGACAATTTATGTTCAAACATGGGAACCTCCTGGATTCCCAGCACACTAGAAGTACACACCATTTGAAGGGACTTGAATGCGAGCTGAGAACGTACATGTGCTTGTCCAAAAGAAGTATCATGGAAGCCTGAGCTTTTGCTTTTAAACAAGCTTTTCTCTGACACATCAAAAGAGTTTTCTCTGATTAAAAATGTTAAAACAGCAACGAGAAAAGGATATCAAACTAATTCCCTAGCAGTCAGACAGAAAGGACTATGAGCTTGAGTTATCTGATTTAAAGGGGAAAAAGAGAGAGAGAAAAAAAAAGCAATGGAAGAAAATGCACACTCCCTGCTACCACTGCTTTCCCTAATAGCCCTGGGGCTGCCCGGCAAAAGACACTTGGTGGAAGGACGCAGAGCAACTGCCTGCACGTTTCCTCAACTTCTCCCCGGCTGCCCCAGGGGTGCTGCTCCTCAGGCCGACAGGGTGGGACCCGTGGGGTTGGGGACCCCCAGGAGCGCCCCCTGGGGCCAGTAGTAGTGGTGCTGAAGGGGGTGGCGGAGGGCATGGGAAAGTGCCCCCCTTCTGGGGGGCGCTGAGGGGGCACCGGGACGGGACCCTGGGATTGAAGCTGAAGGGGGTCGGGAGGAATGGGTCAAGGGGAGAGGTGGTGCCTGGACAGACAGCACCAAGGGAGGGGGCCCTGGATGGATGGTGAAAGGGAAAATCCGTTGTTGGGTGGTGCCAAGAGGGAACTCTCAGACAGCCCCCGCAAACGGGAAAATCTGGGGTGAGTGGCTCAAGGGGAGGCCCTCGAAAGTGACAGTGCCATGGAAAATCACCTGGCCACGAGGGGCAAAAGGAGAGCTCTTAGACAACCCATGGAAAGCAGAAATGCTTGGAAGGGTGGTGCAAGGGGTAAATTCATGGCCAGGCAGTGGCCATGAGTCAAAGCCTTGGACACATAGTTTGGAGGGGTGCCCCTTGGACAGGTAGTGCTGCTAGGGAACCCTCGGACAGCCAGTGCAAAAGGGGAACGCTCAGACACCTGGCTCAGAGGGGAAATGCTTGGACTGGTGGGGCAAAGGAGAAACTCTTTGACAGGCTGTGCAGCTGGGAAGACCTTCGTCTGCTGGCTGAGAGGAGGAACAGTGGAACGGGTAGTGCAATGGGGGAACCCTTAGCCAGACAGAGCAAAGGGAAAACTCTTGGGCAGGCAGCACAGCGGGGGAACCTTCGGGCAAAGGGGCGTCCCGAGGCGGCGGTGGGGGGAGGACGGCATCGCACCTGTGTATGTTCATCTCCCGGGGCGGGCGCCGCGCCTTGTCGTAGGCCACCTTGGCGAAGACGCCGGCGATGAGCACGAAGGCGATGGCCCCGCACGAGATGTAGACGGTGGCGTTGGTGCTGTCCTTGTCCGGGTCGTACTTGTCGGCGTCCCCGTCGGCGCCGTTGCTGCCGTCGGCGGGCAGCGCGCCGCTGGCGGTGGTGGGGTGGGCCCACTCGGGGCTCTTGTAGTTGCGGCACAGGCTCTGGTTGAGCTTCTCGGCGCGCTTGTTGCAGCAGAAGCGGTAGAAGCAGGTGCCGCAGCAGTAGCGGAATCCCGTCTGGCTGTTGTTGCACTCGAACTCCTTGTCCCACTGCCCGCTCACGTCGTAGTACCCCCAGCACGTCTCGTACGCCGGGGCCGAGCCCCCGCCGCCGCCCCCGCCGCCGGGGGGCGTCCTGCCCTTACCGCGCCCGGGCAGCGCCGTGGGGGCGGCCGCCGCCGGGCCCGCCAGCGTCTGGTTGAGCAGCTCCTTGCCCGGCCTGGGGGTCCGCCGCGGCGCCGCCGCCCCCTGGGTCCGGTTGCCCTTGGCGCGGGGGGGCCCGGCCGCCTGCGCGGCCGGCGGCGGGGCCGGGAGCTGCAGGGCGAGCAGCAGCAGGAGCAGCAGCGGCAGCAGGTGCCGCGGCCCCATGGCGGGGCGAGGCGGGGGCCGGGGGGCGGCGGCGGCGGCGGCGGCGGTGGCGGGGGGCGGCGGCGGGCGGGGGGGGGCGCGGGGCTCAGCGGCCGCGGCGCTGCCCCATGGGGCGCGGGGGCGCCGCTGCCGCTGCCGCGGGGGGCTCCTCAGCGGCGGCCGCCCGGCGCCGGGCGCTTCATGCCGGCGGAGCCCGGCGGAGCCCGGCGGGGCGCGGCTGGAGGCGGCGGGGTCCCGCGCGGGCCGGCGCTGCTCCGGCGAGGGGCTGCGAGAGACGGGGAGAGGGTCAGAGCGCGCCGCGCCCCGGGCAGCCCGGCCCGCCCCCGCCCGCCCCCCGCCCACGGCCTTACCATGCCGGAGCGGGACCGCAGCGCGGCCGCGAGCAGCAGGCGGGCTGCCCGCGCTCCGTGCCGAGCCGAGCCGTACCGAGCCGCTCCGGATTAAGCCCGCCCACCGGCGCCGAGCCCGCTCCTTACATCACTCCGGGCCGGCGTCACCGCACGCCGACGGGCCGGGTCCGAGCCCCCCCCGAGCCCCCCGACCCGCCCGGGGCACCGTGCAGCCCCCCACACACACACCTCCGCCGCCGGCCCCGGGTGCGGGATGGGTTGCCGTGCCCCCGCGGGGCCGTGCGCGGTGCCCGTGGGCTCGGAGGGCTGGGGGGGGTGGGGGGGACACGGCCCCGCCGGGCTGTGCGGTCCCCGTGGGTGTGCACGGGACGGCGGTGCCCGGAGGGGCGTGCAGGGGGTGTAGGTGTGCAGTCCGTGTGTCCCTCCAAGTGTGTGCGCTGGGCGTTCAGGTGTGAGGTTACAGTCCCCAGAAGTGCAGGAACGCGGTGGTCCCTGCAAAAGTTTGAAGGCTACATAGACCCTGTAGATGTGTATGGGTTTTAGGGACCCTGGGGACAGACGCATGGTTACATTCTCTGTTGGAGTGCGTGGGATGTGTGGCCCCTCGGTGTGTTTGAGCAGGCCCTATAAATGTGTACAGGTTGTTTGCGCGGAGCCCTGCAGACAGGCATGGGCTGCCGGGGCTGATGGAGCCCGGGTGCCCCCAGGCAGCTCAGGGGCAGAGCTCCATCACCTCCTCTGAAGGTCTCTGTCCCAGGGCAGTGCCCACAGCAGAACCCAGTGCTGCCAGGTGTTGCCCCTTGGCCCTGCCACCCCCTGTGCAGGGAGATGCCTCCCCAGGCTTCACAGCAATTGCTGCACCAGCCTGCACCCAGTCCAGCTGTGTCCCAGTTCCCTGCTGTGCAGGCTCAGCTGTTCCCCTCAGGGCAAAAGAGAAGGCATCCCTCAACCTGGCCAATGCACTCCCCACATCTCTGAACCAATTCCTTTCCAGGGTGATTGGGGGTGCCTTCAGATGGGCTAGTAATGGGCTATCTGTGTCCAGAGTGATCCAGGCACAGCCACCACCGGTTTGTTTAAGGTATCTTTGAGCAAGCTTCCTGCAAGCACAGGCGATTTCAGTGCTGTGAGCCGCTGGGCCCCCAAGCCAGAATTTCCTCAAAGTACTGGTGCTTCCCCCATGTCCCACTGCAAACTACACTAAAGCCTTTACAAACATTTCCTGAAGACATACAAGGCACTGCCAACTGTAAGGACACACAGAGGACAGAGAGGAATCACAGCAAAGAGGAGTGCACGCAGACGGAGCTGAAGTGATGCCCCGCAGCTGCAGACAAGCGGCTTTCGGGGACGTGGGGAGGGTGGTGTAGGGGGAGAAGGAGGACTGGAGAAACCACCCCTGAAAAGTCTCCTCCCCTGTACCTCACACACTGTGACTCATTAAACATGGGTTTAAATCCCCACAGCTCGCGGCTGGAGACTCCCTTAGGAGAGCCCACAGGCTGTGAGGTTGGCAAAGAAAGCTTTAGCTCTGCCATCTCGATCTGCTCTGGTGCTGGGGTGACTGACATCAGACTGTCTCTTTCTTCCTCGAGAAGACCCGCTCTACCATAGGAGCACTGGACTTTGCAGACATGCCCAGGTCACGCTGGTAAATTACAGCCTGGGGTGCCCAGACCTCAGCAGCAGCTGACCCCAAACTCAAGGGAGGCAGGAGGAGGCAGCCTGAGACCCGTGTGGCATGTCACCACCCAGGTGAGCATCAGTGTGAGCTGGTTTAACACTGGTGCCTTTCTGAACCCCGCATGCTGTGAGCCCAGCTCATCTGTCCTCCCTCTGGGGACAATGCTCCTATTTTGGTATACCACAAAACCTTATGTTAAAGGCTGCAAACCAGACTCCTTCCTACTTGTTCTCTGAGGAGGAAGCAGCAGGTTTGGCTCCTATTGGGAGGCCATCTCCAGACATTATAGGTCTTCCAGCTCCCCAGCTTGGCTTTGTTAAAATCACCATGGCAAGGATCTTTAGCCCAGAGCTGCCTTGAAACTCTGTGTCCTGCCCCTGCCTCTCTAAGGTGGGTGCTTTGCAAGGTGCGTGAAGTCAGGATGGACAAATCTGCGTCTTCCTCTCATCGGGTTGTTTCCTGCACCCTTGCGCAGGTACCGAGGTCTGTGCAGAGGCACTGCTCTGGGGAGGGGAGTCACCACCAGAGGAAACCCAGCATCCTCTCCCACGTGGGCAAGGCTGCCTGCCTAAGGGAGTCCAGATTCACAGTTCTTGAGACATAAACTGTCTCAAGACTCCTCTATCTTTATGCTGACTGTTACAGTGACATAGAAAATGCCTAGCAAAATGGTATCACCTGGAGAAGAGCACCAAGTGTTAAGTATTCTGCCCTACAGAATATTTTGGGTCAGAGACTCGCCTTTTTTAGTGTGCCTGCACAGAACTCCAGTGCTGGCTGATGTCTGGGCTCCGCATCCTGTGATGCTGCTTGGGCTGTGTCGGAGCGAGGCCATGATGAAACACCCAGGTGCCTCTGCTTCCTCCCACTCCATTTATCACCACCAATAAGCGTGCTAATGAAGGACAAAGGCTCCACAAATCTTTGTGATCCTGTTGCCTTGCCCTGAGCCAAAATAACGGGATGGAAAGAGCTAAAGCGGATGTGGAAGGAAGTCACTGAGGTGCGATACCGGGTGTCTGGGCTTTCCTGGGGCTTGCAGCTCGTTTCTGGCTGCAGAAGGGAAGGACAGTGGCTGAGATGCACGCAGCAGAAGGGACCCTGCCCCACACCGACCCACGACAGCAGTGACGAGAAGCCCAGGACAGGGCACTCCAGTTACCGCCCTGCTCCCTGGCTCCATCTCCACCTGGAAAACACTGCGAAATCTCCAGCATTTTCTGGTTTGTCTCCAGTTCCATCCTCCCCCGTTGTTTTTATCAGCGTGCCTGTTTCAGAGCTGTTGGCTTGTTTATCTTCTTTCCTGGGTGCTTTCATCTCTCTTCTGGAAATCCCGCGGCTGCTGGCAGCGAAGGGAAGTGCAGGTCCAGTAACTTCTGTTTAATTTGATCCGTGCACAGGCTCGTTCACCTTTAGCCTGTTTTCCCTGCCACCACTTGTCGGACTCTGATGACTTTGTGAGGAGTTTGTAATGAGTCTGATGTGCTCAAAAGCTGATTCTTCCTCGTCAGGGGATTAAATTGTGACCGTGAATCTTTATTAAAATGAGCTCAGCACTTTGGACCTAATTTTTCTTCTAAAATTAATGTAGCTACAAAAAGCTAATAATAGGAGTTTGGGAGATTATTTCTATGAAGCTGAATTCTTTCTTGCTTGACTCAAAGTGGGCTTCTTTTATGATTGTAGCAGCGGTATAGGGTGGATCCCGTGTCTGTTTTAAGCAGAAGGCTGCCTAGTCCCACAGACAGGACAGGCAGTGAATGGAAATGAGACAGGAAAATGTGAGGGGAGCAAAAGCAGTGACGGTGAAGGTTCAGGGAGCAGGGGTCATGAAGCAAAATGGGCAGTACCAGACAGGATCCACTCCTTCTGCAGTATCCTGAGCAGCCTCCTGAGGAAATGTCAAGAAACTAGCTCAGAAAAAGGGGCATGTCATCAGCCTCTAGCAGGTGTTTTATTCCCTGAAGCCTAAGAGAATTCTGTGTTTTATATGGTTTTGTATAGTTTGGGGAACTGTGGTTATCTTTACCAGTGGGAACATCTTCTTTCTCCTTCCTATCTAGCCAGCCACTGTGGCAGTGGATGCCGCAGGCTCGTGATGCCACACAGCAGTGATGTGTGTACCTGTTTTTGGGGCATTCTCAGCACTCAAGCCTCTGTTTTCTGTCTCAGCAAGACTGGAGAAGTGACTGCAGGGCCATTGGCAGATATGTACAGGGTGGCAGGAACCCACCTGTGCCACCTGGGCTATGAAGATGCTGCTGCTGCTTGTGATGGTGTCAGCAGCAGGAGGTGCCACCAGCCCGGACAGCTGAGCACTCCCAGGATGGCTTCCCGAGTTGGCACCAGCCAGAGCTTTGGCTCAGCAGCTCATCAGTGCACTCACTCGAAATGTCCATGTGGACCAACAGACGCAAAGAAACTTCTCCAGCAAATGCCCGATTCTTCATTATTCCTCCAGGTCTGCTTACAGAGGAGGCTCCAGAAGGTTCTCTTACCACTGCTCCTCTGCAGACCCAAAGGCCTGTTGTCAGGTGGGCAGAAGTAGGCTTGGTGTCTTCTCCTTATGGAAGAAACTCTGACTCAAAGCTTACCGACCAAGACCCATGAGGTTCCTCCACTAGTGTCCTGTGGCCTGGACAGGGACAATGCCAATGCCTGCGCAGCTCACCTGATCATTTTCTGCTGCTTTTTCTCCTGGTTTGAACTCCTCTAAAATACACTTGCATGGCAACACTGGTGTAGGGGTGCCAGAGGCATTTTGCTCCTTCCTCTGTGTGCAGAGAGCCAGCTCTGAGGTCAATCTTGCTGTCCCTTGCTTCACCTGGAGGGAATTCACCCAGCAGTGTGTCTGTGCTTTGTGAAATCTTGTGATGCCTTCTTGGTGGTAACAGAAAATTTAGCCCAAGGGAGTCTCTCCCACTACTCACTGCAATGCGTGGCATCCCCTGAGGATCCAGGCATACAGACAAGAATGCAGAGGCTGTACCATGGGCTTCTTGTCCCTTACGGGTATCTGCCATGCAACAGAAGGACATTACAACCTGTGTGGGCTTTCTGTTTTTGTCACTGCAGACTGGGTCTTTGCCACAGGCTGGGTCTTTGTCAGCCTGTTGAGGACAACGTGCCAGCCGAGTGGTAGCAGATAGATGATGGATGCAGGTATCTTGCCCCATATTGGGTACTGGTGGTTAGCTTCCTTTGTCCTGCTACATGTGCATGGGAGGGAAACCTGCAAGCTTTCTTTCACATCATTAATGTTGCTGTTATTTCCTTTGCCACTGTGGCACCAGCCTCCCTTGCTAACACAAGGGCAGACTCCTCCTGCTTTTCTCAGCACCTAGCAGGTCACTGCTCCATCAACGTCCAACAGATCTGACTCTGCCATTGGATCTGGCAGTCCTCACAGTTGTTCTTCCACTCAGATTACCCTACAGCTCAATACGCTTCATCACCAACCCATCTGAGCCAGGAGAAACTGTCCTGGTCAGCAAAGAAGCAGATGGAAGGAACCAGATTGAACATATTCAGCACCTTGCACAATCATTACCTAGCCGTGGGCTGGAAGCAGATGATAACTCAGAATGAGAGTTATTAACTTTGGTGTTGATTATCACAGGCCTCAGACAGCATCCTGTCTGAGATGGTCTCCTGGCCTGGAGCTCAGCAAGCCCTGTGGCCATACCCCCCTCACCCAGGGCTCCAGTGACAGCACAGGCTCTGACAGCATCTCAGGAGAGCTGTGGGTAGGGTACTCCCAGCTGCTAGCACATAAGAAAAATCCATTGTTTTGTTGTAATCCTGAAGACTTTTGGGCCCAGGAAAATTCAGCTTATACTCCTTCATTCACAGAACAGAAAGTCATCAACTTGAGTGATTAGGTTCAGTTGCTCAGCCTCTGGACCTAAACAGCATGTATTGGTGTCTTTGGTTTTCTGATATCTATGCTGAATGAACAAAGAGGGTGGAAGCCAGACCACAGGGGTCATACAGTATCAGTTGGGACATGCAAGCTGAACACAACAAATTACTCACAGCTGCCTCTGTGGCCATGGAGCAGACAAGGAGCATTTCCCAGCAGCCTTCTTTTCTGCTGTCACTTGTGTTTCAGAAAGCTTTGCATTATTACCAGCCATTTGCACAGCTATGAGTTCCCACCAACCATGGTGAACATTTATCCTGGAGACAGCTGCCTGCCTGCTCCTCTGACAGCATCACCCTAGCTGGGGGGTGCTTAGAAGGTCACCCTTCAGCAGCTCCTCTGCATTCCTGTACTTCAATGGAAACCTTGGAAGTGCATCGACTCACAAGAGGTAGTTACACCCTAGGCACCAACTGCTGCATCTTAAACATTATCTGAACACTTGACTGCTACAGCCAGTGTTTCTGTCAGGGAAGGAATTCCTCTTGTTTGGAAAAGATGTTCAAAAGCCTGTGAGGGATGAAGAGGTGATTCAGCTGAACATGAGCAAGCGAAGCTAATGCTGAGCAGAGGGAAGCAGTTGAATAGTTCACAGAGAGGGTTCAGCCTGTTCGGAGGCTGCACAACTAGTGTGCATCGTCTGTAGGTCAGGATTCCCACTCCATTCTTTGCTTCTTTTAGTTTCTCAATCACAGAAGTGACAGTTCGGACTATCACTTGTGATCAGTAAGGAATCTCTCTTCCTACATGGGTAGCTGGGTACCCAGAACGACCACCCACCTGCCCGGGGATCTTCATTAACATAAACACAGAAAACAAAACAAAATGTACCAAATAAGATGCTTAATTGTGTGTGTATTTCCTGAAGAGGGGACAGGCACTCTGCTTATTGGACTTGAGCATCCAAAGAAGTTACAATAGCGGGCGCAGCATAAGATCCTACAGACAGGAAATGGGATGGGATGGGATGGGATGGGATGGGATGGGATGGGATGGGATGGGATGGGATGGGATGGGATGGGATGGGATGGGATGGGGTGGGGTGGGATAGGATAGCGTGGGATAGGATAGGATAGGATAGGATAGGATAGGATAGGATAGGATAGGATAGGATAGGATAGGATAGGATGGGATGGGATGGGATAGGATGGGATAGGATAGAAAACAGAGCAGTTGTTTAGCAAAAGTAGGCCAGGCTGTAGGTATTGTGGGACTAGAAGGCTGCTAAAATGGAGTCCACAGCTTGTCAAAAGAATTGGATTCTTGTGTTTTATGCTGAGCCTCTCAGGCTTGCTTTGTAGTCAGGACACAGAGACAGAGGGAGGCTGTGCTGCATGGATTTGCAATTGCTCTTTAAGGAGAAACTCACGTTCTGAGAAAACAAAGTCTGAGGCCGTTACAGTGAGTGTCACACGGACAGCGACTACTGGGGCTATTCCCATCCCGCTGTGCCCTGTGGCTGAGTCAGAGCCCCCGGGAGAGCAGGGGCAGAGATGCTGGCCCAAACCCCATCCGTGGTGCAGCTGCAGCAATAGCCTGTGCTGGAGGATTGCCTCCCTTCCCTGCACCAAGGCTAGAGGCAATTCCTGCTGCCAGCCGGGTGGAGAGCTGGGCTTGGTGTCAAGGAGAAGCAGCCTTACCCAGGCCACGGCTGTCTCCTGGAGCCCGCTGCCTATGTCAAGGTGCACTGGAGGAGCTGAAGGACCTGGAGTTTGTCCTGGGGGATTTCTCTGTTGTTGGTGGGGTGCCACCCAGCTTTCATATGGGAAGTAATATAGTACCTTCCCTGGCAGGGCTTCTCCTGGGGTCTTCTCATCACTCCCTCTGAACAGGATAATGGTAGTGAGGCCATGGAGGAGCAGAGAATGAGACACCTCCAGATCTAAGGCTCTGCAGAGCTTTTCTGGTCTGACAGTCACTCATAAGCTGAGGCAAGGAAGCATGCCGGGGCACATTGAACGGTGGCAGCAATAGGGGATGCGGGAAGGGCTGGCAAAAGGCACACTGCCTTGCATTTTTGCATAAGGTCGAGCAGCACAACAGCCAGCACAGTGCTCACACAGTGACCTGATAAAAGACAGTCGGCTGCCCAGGAGAACAGCCTGTCTGGTGTTCAATCCCCCTCGTTGCAGCTGGTGTGTCAGTAGGGGAGATCACTGCATCAGGCAAATGAGTTACCCAGCCATGGCAGTGCCTTCAGTCCATGTGACACATCCTGCCCCTCTGTAAGGCCCTCTATTTCTCTTTGCAGATGATTTGTAATGTACATCTTTCCTAAAATCCCCAGTTCTTCCCAGTCATTCACAGGCCAGGTAAATAGCTGGAAAATGGGTGGCATCAAAAGGTTTTTTGAACAGAACTCAGAGCACTCTGAAATTAGGATATTTTCTAGGGCTGTGAGTGAGACTGAAGAAAGCCAAGCCCCAAGCTTTCAAAATTCAGAAAAGTCAGGGATGCGAGCATGGCTCACACGGCAGGCATGGGAAATATTTACCCAGCACATGAGCAGCGCCAAATGGCGGAGCAGGGCTGGTGGGGGACCAGGGCTGCTGTGCTGGAGGCAGGTGCTGCTGCTTAGGCAGGGTGCCTTTGCCCCATCTCGGGGTATGACAGAAGCTTTTTCTTTAAATCTTTCTGCTGCTGCTACTTCTGTTGGTAAAGCAGCCAAAGCCACACGCTAGGAGTGGATTGCTGCTGCCGGCAGCCAGCACAACAGCTCTCAGAGCAGTCCAGGAGAGGGCAGGCATCGTCCCCAGCCGTGCAGCACCGTGAGGGAGAGCTGGGCAGGGGACGGAGCATGTGGGACGTGGGGACACCAAAATGCATCAGCCAGCCGGGCTGCTTCCACCAGAAACTGTGTCTGGGAAGGAATGAAATGAAAATCTGTTGTATTGTTGTGTGGGGATGTGTTCGGCACAGGCATACAAGGTTTTTATTGAAAGTTCCCTTTCATTCCCTGCACAGGATGTGAGCCTGGAGAAATGAGCACAAATCAAAGACCTGCAATGCCGGGATGCTGTGGTGGTGTTTCTGGGAATACTCCCATGGTTCAAAGACATTTTTGCCAAACTCTGTCTCACTTCAAAGTAGCTGCACAGCTGTGACAACTCACCCACATACTGAACAAATTTAGTGAGCATCAGTCAGAGGTGCATGCTCCTGACGGTGTAAGTTTGGGCTCTGGTTTAGTCCTCAGAAGCCAATGGCAAGTGCTGTCTGAGAAGAGAGGGTTGAGAGACAAAAACCTGATGGCAACTAATGGAATCTGGATCCTGGAGTAACAGAAAAGCAACATGGAAATGTGAAGGATTCATCAATTGCATGGCCAACAGCATACAGCTGTTGGTGGAACTGGTCAAACACACTCTAATAGCACAGGGAGAGCCAAGGTGTTTGATGAATTGCTCTGCTCTGCTCTGTTTGGTCCTCTGCACCAGGGTGGCTGGCTGCTGCCTGCCCTGCTGCTCTGCAGGACAAAGGCACTTCTCCTCCCTGGCCTTGTGTTTAGCATTTCTAGCTGTCTTACATAGAAGATGCTCTCCCCTGCCTAACTCCCCAGCTGTAGCAGATCTGGGTTGTGCTGGTTTTGCTCCAGCTTGGTTTGCAAAAGCCATGCAAGTCCAGGAGTCTGTCAGCAGAAGGACACCACCAGGACCCCAAGCCATGTTTGCACCTCATTTTCAAAAGGTCATTGCTGTGAGGCAATGGACATGTCCCACATTTGCAGCACGGTGGGCAGACCATAAGATGCGATGGAGACACCTATATATTCAGGGCTAGAGGGCAAAGAAACACAGGCTCTGGAAAGCTTTTTGCAGCCTTCCTGAGATCTCAAAGAATAATCACTCCATCAGCTGCCTTGTTCACAGTGCAAAGCCCTTCTGTAGGATCCTCAGGCTGCTTTCCCCCTTCCTCAATGGAAGCAGCCGAGCAGAGAACCGGCTTGTGTGAGAAGCAGGCTGCTCCCTGTGCGTGTCTGCCTGTGCGTGGGGAATGGTTAGCAAACTTGCTTGGACTTTGGAACTTCCCCACTCAGATTTTATTAATTCTCCGTTTGCAATAATCCTCAATATGTTTCGCTTACATTCAACGAGCAAGAGGGGAACACTGCCTCAGTTAATTTAACTCCCACAAATTCCCACTGCTGCTGGGAAAGATTGTGCTGCCTAGCAGATAAAACAGCCTCTTTATATTTCAAAAGGTTAGAGATTAGATCTGGTTACTGTTATACTTTTATTAAAATTCCTATTTACATTTTTTTCATTGATGCAATTACAGAAAAGACAGAAAGAACATTTTCAATTCAGTTCTTGAGCACTGAAATATCCCCTGGCCTGTAGCTTACATGCATGTAGAAAGCCACAGCCCCATTTCCCTTCCCTGCAGATGGGCAGGGAGGAGCTGGTGCAGGCAGTGCCTGTCCTCCTCTGTGCGCCATGCTGCCGACTGCCGAGAACTAGCACAGGGCTTGACCGAATTTCTCAGGCTTGTAAAAAAAGGGGAGGTGAGCCTCTGAACAGAAGGGCTCTGCAGATTTTTTTTTTCTCCTGGAAAATAGAGCTTTGGTTATATCCCAGATGTGAAGCTCAGTGGAATTTGCAGTTTGGCCTCTGGTGCATCCCTCTGTGGTTTTGGTAGGGTTGCAGAGGCAGAGATCGAGCTGCTTTATTTGCACCAGCTGAATCTTCATGATGCAAAGCCAGATATTACAGCAAGAGTGCAGGACTCTGGGCTGCCACACACGTGGCATCAGGTGAATGTATGCCTACAGGTAATGGCAAGGACAAGAAAACCAAAACCTATGGGCACTTGCATTGAGGCAAGTCCAGAGTCCCTCCAGATAGAAAGAAGAATTGGGCTGCTTAGGAGGAGCATTGCCCATGTGGAGCAGGAGGAGAGGCAGGGCATGCACACAGCGATACTGCTCCCACTCTTGGCAAGGTAAGAAAGAGGAGACAGCAGCTCTTGAATGCCACTGACCCCTGCTCTGACACAAATCATGTTCACTGCAAATCTACAAAACTGTGACCTGCCTGCTCTCAGCTCACACGCACAATAAAGCAATGAGCGATGGAGACACTTAAACACAGCAGCTCCTTCGATCAGCCGGCATCTCCCTGTTCAGGAGAAAGGGGCATGCAGCGGGAACATCAAAGAGCAGCACAGGGGAGCATGAAGGGTGGCCCTTGCAAATACATGCAGGACATCACAAGCAGGGATCAAGAAAATCTTGAATTCACTGCAGCAGATGAGAGTCAGCAATGCACTTAGTAAAAAGCAGCACTGGTGGAGTACAGCAGCAGAACCGTGTTTCCTAAAAGATTGCTCAAGAAAAGTGTATATTTAGCCTGTAGGGGGTATGGGGCTCTCTTCAACAGTGTCCAGCCTAAGGAGGTCTCTGCCACCCCCAGGCAGCACAAGCAGGTGGAGGCTGGTAGCCAGAACAGAGGACAACAGGTAGAAGATCAGCGTGGGAGCTGAAAACCAGAGGGGGCATTCAGTGGGCCACTGCACAGCACTCCTGAGGCACAGGACAGTGGGACAAGGCAGAGACAGTCGTGCTTCTGTGTCTTTGCTGCACTGCTTACCAGCAGCACTGACCATGCTTGGTCCCCACCTTGCTTTCAGCCCTGGATAACAATGGGCCACCCAGAGCATGACCCCCTTGGGAAGCCAACGGTCCTGCACTCAGAGCCAGCTCCAGAGCCAGCAAGGAGTAGTTACTGGTGGGGAGTGTGAGAACAAGCAGCTTCATGTCCCTGCTGCAGCAATGCTCTGCAGGGCCCCGCAGGGCGCCTGGTGCTGAGGGCCCAGGGTGTCCTCACCAGGCAGAGGGGCTGCAGCTCCAGCTGCACAGCCAAACAGTGCCTGGGAACTCCTCACTCTGCTGGAGGAGGAAGCCTTTAAAAATGCAAAACCTCCAGTGAGACAGCAGACACCACAGATGCTGCACTCCTCCAGCTCTGGCCCCGGGTGAGTCTTTGCAAAGCCTCGCGGTCTGCACCAGCCCTGCAAGTTCTCCCAGCGGCTTTGTGCGAGAAGTGAGCCCACGGTCCTTCATACTGGTTGTTTTAACTCCTTTCTTGACAGCACAGAGATGCTGCTTTCAGGTCCCTGTGTGACATATGGCAGAGTGGGTGTGGGGTGGCTGGAAGCCACCTGGTAGCCAGAAGCTTGCTTGTCTCTTCAGGGCTGTTTATTTTTATAAGGTGTCAGCAGACTCAGTTAGAGACTCTGAGACTACTAGAAAAGCATTTGGGAGAAAAGGCTTCTTCCCCACACTGCACCACTGGCCTCCTATGACATTATGCAGCCAGCTCTGCCTCTCCCCTGGGTTTGTTCAGGCTGCATGTGCCTGCAGAGCATCCTGGATGCCAGGTACAAGCAGCACGCTCCCTTTTGGTTTTCAGAGGAAGGTCAGGGCCACCCTGGGCACCTTCTATGTTTGCTTTCCTGCATGAGCCTAGTTCCTGCTGGACTAGTCCAGACCTCATTTCTTGTAGGGCTCCTGATGCTGTTGCTGTGGAAGGTGGACCAAGGAGACCCCAGAGCCCTTCAGGCAGCATCAGCTGGTGCAAACAGGGGTGCAGTCACTGAAGGGTCTGCAGAAAAGCCATTCCCAAATGTCCTCTCCAAGGACAAACACTTCTTCTGAGAAAAAGCTGTCTGTTCCCTCTAGTTTATCCCATTGTGGGAGTCTACTGCAGGTGGGGAGAAGACAGTTGTGCTGGGAGAATTTTTTCATGGGGAACTGCATTGCCTATGCCCCCAAAGAAATGCTCTGGATATTTTCACTTCAATGGAATGTTTTGAACTGCGTGAAATTCAGAAGTCAGGTTTGGGGCTCTGATTTTACAGTGTCACAAACAAAGAACTTGTATTTTATTTTATTTTATTTGTTTTGTTTTGTTTTGTTTGTTTTGCCACTATGGCAGGCAGTGTTGCAAGCTGGGGTTATTTCCAGGAATGGTGAGGCAAGCAATGTGCACCAAGGGCTTCTGCCTGTACCCTCTGAGGGGCATGAGGGGCTGTAAGTGGGTGGATAACCCACATGCCAGTCATGATGCCTTAAGCACATCAAAGGGGACAGAACTAATTTGAGGCTTACCAGGTGGTTCGTGATGCACACACAAGCGAGGGTGCACACACGTGTGATGCGGGTGGGGAGCGGGGAGCTGCAGAGAAAGGCACATCTTCCAGCACAGCCATCTTCACACAACCCAGCTCCCCGGAGCCAGCTCAGGCACCTACAGGTCTGTGCTGAGAGCCAGCATCGCCCTGAGTCACTGCAGGAAAAGAGCTGCCTCTGGAGGGGTTTGGTGAATTGTGTTCTGGATGTCCTAGGGCACTTTTTTTCCCTGGAGAGTAAAGGGAGAATAAGAACCTCATGTACCCCTGTCCCAGCTCCTTCTGCCTCTCAGGTGAAATGGGGACTGCATGTCCATGGGCTGGAGGCATGGGTACGTCCCTGGGACATACGTACAGGAACACACACCCCCGGCTTCTCTCTGTGCTGCTGGCGAGGATCACAGGTGCCAGGAGTGGGAATATTCACTGTGAGTTGGGCACTGCCAGCTGGCACCTGAACAGAGACCCTAAATCCTGCTTTTCACAGGCTGCTGCATTGCTGTGAGGTGGTGGCAGAAACTGGTCTGCCAGAAACTCTCCTCTCCTCTCCTCTCCTCTCCTCTCCTCTCCTCTCCTCTCCTCTCCTCTCCTCTCCTCTCCTCTCCTCTCCTCTCCTCTCCTCTCCTCTCCTCTCCTCTCCTCTCCTCTCCTCTCCTCTCCTCCACCACCTTCTACTTTTCTGTTATTAGCAGTATCACAAAGCATGAATCCATACTAGAGGATTTTTGCCCACCTGCATTCTTACTTGCAGAGAAGATGCCCTGTGCTTGGGGGCTGATGTCTCCAGGGAGGTTGGGCTGGATTTTGTCTTGGTGAAATGCGGGTGGGTTACAGCTCCACAGCCTTCATCTCATAACTGTCCTCTGTCACCCTGTAGCAGCTTTAGAAGACCATTGAGTGTAGCATTGCAGCCTTGGGAACAGTGGAGATCGTTCTGTCTCTCACCACATGTGGCCAGCTCTGGAAGGAGAGCAGTACGAAGAAGAGTGCACACTGCTTAGGACACTTTCACTTCACTGAGGAGAGGAAGCAAAAAAGAAAAATGCATTCAATTGACATTGGGGGAGAAATTTAGGTCAGCTGAATTGTAATTACCTGCGCGGGAGTCTTGCCAAGACTCTGGGTTTAACACCCCTTCTCGCATGAATCTGATGAAACTTGAGTATGAAATCACAAAAGGAAAAACTTGTTCTCCTTTGTAGGGCTGCAGAGACATTTTCTGCAACTTGGTTTCTCAGAAAAGGGGTCAAAATGTCTTCCCAGTCCGCCTGTTTTTACAACAACAAAGAAGCCCTTTTTTTTGTCTGAGGGCAAGATCTGAGTTCCTAGCAACTTCAGAAACTTTCCAAGGCATTTTGATGTTTCCCAAACAAAGTAGGAGGAGGTGGGAATCGAGGTTTTATGGGAGCTTTGCTTGTCTCACCAGCATCACCCCACTTGTATAGCTTCTAGACACCCACCCGCCAGTGGGGATGGGGAAGGTCAAAACGGCAGCTGGGTGGTAGCCGCTGTGAGCCAGGAGAGCTGTGTGGAGCTGGTGGAGCTCTGCTGATCTCTACAGCAGCAAAACTGCAGATTACCAAAAATCATGAAAAGTGGTAGTCAAGAGTAGTCAAAAGAATAGTCAAGACTTGTGGGGTTGGGACTGCAGTGTGCTGGCAAGCCCTGGTAGCAGATATGGTGGAGCTTCCTGGGGGACTTGGAGGAAAGGTCTTTGCAGCAGAGCTTTCCTCCCACCAAACGATCCTCTGATGTGTGGAGCCCTTCTTCTGCCTGGGGACAAGGCTCTGGCTGACCCAGTAGCATTTGCCATTTCTAGTTGGAAAGATTCGAGGTTTCATGGCTTGTAATTTGGAGCACGCTGGTGTGGATACATTGGACCTGCCAAACAAAGCTCAATCTCATCTCTTGCGAGCATGGTGCAAGCAGCTCAACACAGCCCTTGCCCAAAAGTGATAAAGAACTATTTTTTTCTCTTGAGCAGGCTGCAAACGGCAGCACACAGGAATCCTTCCCACCTGTGTGGTGACTCAGAGACCCAGGTCCAACCTCTGTATCTATAAGAGAAAGGTGGCTGCTTTGCACTGGAATTGCAAATTGGTGTTCTAAGGTTTGCAATTTAACTCAAAGCTGACAGGAGAAAAACAAAACAAAACAAAACAAAACAAACAAACAAACAAACAAAATAAACATGTCAGGCTCCAAATTAGCATGTCTTGAACATGGTGTTAGTGGGGAACTCATTGCCACAAGAAATGCAAGTGGGTTTGAAAGGCTATCAGGCAAACCCACAGTGGGATGCTAGCCTGGGGCTATCACGCACACTGCCTGAATCCTAAGAAGTGCAGCTGGCCTCTGCACAGATGACCACAGCTCTCTAATGGGCTGGACTGACGTACAGCCAGGGGATGTCCTGCTTGAGAGGCAGGCTGAGCACCTGCAGAGGGCTTGCAGGCTTTGTGCAGTGAGCACCCTTTCCTCCGGTGACACAAAGGGACATTCTGACACTGGCTTTGAGTGGGGCTGGGACTACCTGAGAACCACAGTGGGACTCCCCCTGGAGAGATGGGAGCCTTCACCCCGGGGTCACTCCATGCCCAAAGCCTTTTCTGCTTGACAGGGTTCAGCAGAAGGCCTCTGGGCCAGCCCAGAAGCAAAGTCTCCTGCAGCTGTACTCTTGCACATCTCTGCGCCCCTCTCTCTCATTCACTGTTAATTGAAAGCCAGACTTGCAGATAGCAAATGATTTCTAGGTGCTCACAACCCTAACACCACCTTAATTAAGTTCTTTGGATGAGAATTTCCTTAGGCTGTTAGTTCTTCTTAATGAGACCCGACAAGGGGATGGAGAGAACAGGCCATTAGACACGGTGTTCTGAGATAAATCTTTGCCAGTGCACCTTTGCTCCTGGAGCTTCAGTGCTCGTCTCCCAGGCCTGACAAGCCCCATGTCACAGATGAAAGTCTTCTTCATCTGAGTGATTGACCATTTGTTTCCAGTCTATCAGTTGCAGTAATAAAGCTATGACCTCTTTGACAAATCCTTTTTCTGGAAAAATAGCAAAGCTTTACTCAAGCTAAGGGTGGATAAGAAATGTTGATAGACATTGCCCACTCCTCGTACTCTTAACAAGCAGAGAAAAACTGCTAGTAAGTGTTATACAACACCAAAGCTCTCGGAGTAAATCTTCACCATGATGGAGTGATCAACTGTGGGATGACTTCCGAGACAAAATGCTACCAGCAATGGCAATGCTTTTCTTTCCTTGTCAGAAGAACAATCTCCTTACCCACCCCAAAAGTAACCAGCCAGGTCTCACACGATGCACAACCAATAGGTCTTTTCTAGTTTTATTGACTCCATGATAATGATGGTCTCTTTATCCTTACTTTTCTCAAACAAAACAAACCAAAAAATGTGCATTTAAATTTCTGCTCCGAGTCCCAGGATGCTTTTTCTCCTCCACCATTTATCCCCAACCCTCAGACTCACACCAGGCTGCCTGCATTTTTTTCTTTATTTATGTTTTAAGGAGATGCATTAATTTTGCAGGGGTTCTCCGGGGAACAGGAGAGGTAGTAAATTGATTTATGAAATTCATTTGCTCGCATTTGTATGCTGGCAGCTTGTCCCTTCCTCTGCTGCCATCCACCTGGGACTGGGGGAGTGGGCTGAGGGATGTGTGGAGGGGAGCTCTGAGCTCACACACCTGCTCCTGCCCAGCTTCCCATTTGTGTTTAGCATTAAAGATCCTCTTTTAAGCTCCACTACTGGGTCAGAGACTGACCTGGGTAGGTGGGGAAGAGCACAAAATGTGCAGGATGAGCCTCACTACCCCAGCTCCTTGCTGAAGGCCAGAGCCCTCTTTAGCCCGCAGGGGATGCCTCTTGCTCTCCTTACATCATGGTTGGGACAACAAAGATCTTGCTGGGGAGGCCTCAGCTGGAGGCTCCAGAGACATGGTGACCACATATTGATGCTGCTGCTGGTCAGGACCGAGGCCATGATGATGCACCTCTACTGGGTATTAAGCAGCTTATGTCTGGGTGAAGTTTAGCTGAGGAAAGAAAAGCCAGATGTGACACTCAGGAGCCTCGTCCCTGTGCCCAGAGTACCTGGAGCTCCTTCCTATGGAAGTCTCAAGTCAGGAGCTCAGACTCCGTCCAGCAGCAGCTGTGCCCTCTCTCTCCTTCCCAGGAGGGAGAGTTGCTGGGACAGGTGCAAATTACAAGAGAAGGGCATTGCTGGGGGAAGGTGAGTGTATCCAGGCTTAGCAGCTGGGAAATGCCTGGAGCTGGCATCTGGAGAGACGAGGTTTGGTATCTCTAGCTTTGCCTGAACACAGCCCCAAACACCTCATCTCCCTGCACCATACTTTCCCACTTCCAGCAAAAATAGCTTCGTGAAGGGGCAAGGAGTGAATCAAGGTGATGCAGCCCAGGGGAGGATCTGGCTTCTTAGCACAGGCCCCTCTTCAGTTCTGGGCAAGCAGTGCTGAGCATGGGAATGCCTGAGCATCACGGGCTGTGGAGGTGGGGAGGAAGCAGCAGAGCTTTTCTCGTGCCTCTGGCTGGTTAAGATGCGGAGCTGGAGCTCGATTCAGCCCTGCTCCTTCAAACAGCGGGGGATCCGACCTCAGCTATTTACTCCCGATTGTCCCCCCCTGGTTAGCGATTACCAGCACAGCTCTCTGCTCCCCGATATGACTGCTTTGACCTTCTCTATGCCACCAGGCTGCCACATGCTCCTTCATCCTTCTGGGGTACCGCAGCGTTCAAGTGGGTGCCGCTGTTCATGGATGGATGCACCCGGCGGGCTGAGGGCTATGTGAGGTGGTCGTGGGGGGTGTCCCCATCCCCTCCCACCTGGGGACAGCATGGCGTTGGGGCAGCGAGGACAAGGCAGGTGCTGCTGTGCTGGCCGGAGGCTCCCTCCCATCCCGTGTCCACACATGTGGTGGCCCCTTGGGGCTCTGTCCCCAGCAGCTCCCTGCACTTTGCTCACATCGTCAGTGGGCACCCTGCGCAGTTTCAAGGCTTCCGTATTTATGAATTGGTCCTTCTTATTACTATTTACTTATCAGTTCTTTGCTAGAGAGCTGCCTTTTCTACGCAGATGGATTTGTCCCCTCGGCACATGTTTTGTTCTGTTACGAGATTATATCAACGTGTTTGTTCCCCTGTTTACAGATGTGTTATAATCCTAACTGCTTCATGTAAGTGTTTAATAAAGGTATTTACTCTAAATTGCTTGCTGGGATTTTCTTCTGCAGTTGAGGAATAAGAAGAGGCTGGAGCGTGGTATTTCATTCCGACAATTTATATTAATTGACATTTTCTAATGGAGGAGACTTAACTGACCTGAATGGTTGTTCCATCTGAGTCAGTGGCTCTACTCGGAGGACTGACACTGCTGAATTTTGTTGCAGACACTAACAGATGCTCTGTGCTCAGGTAACAAACACATCCTCATGTGCAGCCACCGCAGTACCAGGGCAGCTTGTGCCATCTTGCCACAGCAAAACAGCGATGCAAATTAACCATGACGCGTCACCCAAGGGTAAGTGCTCCTTGGCATGGTCCCTCAAGGATGTCGCTCGCAACACCAGGAAATGTTTGGAAAACTTAATGCCACCACATGCAGAGGTGATGCCAGCTGGAAATGGCACCTGGCACCACTGGGACAGCTGTGCTCTTCGTGTCTCCCAGGCTGATGACCTGTGTCTGGAGTGGGGTCTGGTGGAGCTGCAGAAACAAGTCCTGCTCCCTTGGCATGACCTACGCCCTCCTCGCTGCTGGGTATCCAATGCCCATGGCCCTGGCAGGAGGGGTGGCAGGCTCCCCGTGTGCTCAGGGCAAAGCCACCTGTCTACCTTGCCCCAGGGGCTTTGCCCCCAGCTCCCCACCTTCCCCCAGGCAGATGCCCTTCTACCTTGGGTTCTGGCACCAGGTACAAAGCAGCTGAGCCATGGGACCCCCTGCTCCAAGCAGCACCCTGGGGTGCAGCCAGCCCTGGGTGGGCAGCGATTGCCTCTGGGACAGCTCCCAGGAGCTGGAGGCTCTGACAAGGCTACCAACCTGCTTGATGAGGTTGTATTACAGTCCAGGTGCTGGAAAATGTACCATGAGCTAAACCACACAAAGGAAAAAAAATGTAGATGACATTGCAGGATCCCCCCCAGCCATTTGGGATCCAAAGCAAGGCTAACCCCGTCCTCCCAGAACCCAACACACCCCAGCAATGGGGCTGTTGCCTCCTGCAGAGCACGGTGCCAGGAGAGCCATGCTCTCCCTGCATCCCCTTTCCCATCACACTCCAAGAGCCTCCCAGCCACGGCCCTATGTGCCCACACCAGTGCCACCACCAGTTTTGATTAATGAGCAGGTTTGGCCTAATGGCAAACTGCACAGAGTCCAGGCACTAGCAAAAAGGAGGGTTGCGTTTGTTGATGGGTAAATGCTTGCACTAAGAATAGCTCCTTCCAGCTTTGCTGCTCACCTACCTTATCCTGCTCCAATTACCTAACTTAATTTACTCCAGCTGTTCCTCCATATCTCTATGATCTATTTTGTACCTCCTTCTGGCTCCTCTTTGATTTCACTGTATATTTTAACAAACCAGATTCATTTATCTTTGAAAGTGCCTCTCCTTACAGGAAGACTGTGTACAGCTCAGATATATTCACATCGCTTCCAGTCCCAGTCCACTCCCAGCCAGGCTTTGTGGCATATACAGGTGCTGGCAGCACTGTGGTTATCTGCATAACACAGTCAGCCCAGGAAACACTTGTTCTTGAATGAAACTTATTGTCCTGACCCTTTCCTATTTCTTTCAGCAGATGGGTTTGAGGGGGGAAAACTCTGATCTGAATTCCTGAGGTATACCCTCTTTGAAAACAAGGCTCAGCCATTATCTCCCCAAGCTCCTCTTTCAGACCTGTCTGCCAGGGAAATGCTGGTGCTGTGGCTTTTGCTGTCATTCTCAGCAGCAGGACTACTCCAACATTTGTCTAATTTCTTGTTTTGATAGGGAAAAAAATGATGACTTGGCCAAATTCTGGCAACTCTGTTCCATGTGTTGGAGCACACCTGAAGTGGATCCTCCCTTCTTCTCTGAAAGTCCTTTCCATTGTCAGGCCCAGGGAAACTGGAGAGCACAAGACACCACTCTGAGATGCTGCAGCGTGACCCACAGATGGGTCCACAGGTAGAAATTCTCTAGCACATTCACAGTGGAAAGGAGCAGACCAGAATGGAGCATCCTCCCCCCACAAAGGTCTTTGATATACCTTGGCCTGTTGGCTTTGTTCAGCCCCAGCCCTGATCCTCTGCAGTACTGGGGCACTGGAGCAGCCTGTGGAGCTGAAGCAGGTCTCCAGGACTCCTTCGACGGGTGAGGGAAGGTGCTTTTAGCCCCGTCCATCTGTCTGCAAGCCTCTGCTGCCGGGCTCAGACTCCCCCTGGAGCTGCCTGTGCCTGGCAGGTGTCTGCAGAGCGAAGGGCATGGCCAGGTGAGGCTGAATACAGCTCTCAGCCCTCCAAAGCTGGGGGTCAGGGCCCCACCGTTTGTACCTACCATGCGAAGGCTGCTAAAATCAGTGGATGATGCCCAGCGTTTTGGGGTGAGCAGGTAAGACGCCCGTTCCTGGTCTTTGAGACTTGCTCACCTCTTCTTGCTTCTCATCCCCTGTCCTCTCAGGGGCTTTTATCTCTGCCCCGGGCCGGGGCTGTGCCAGGAGCCGCCACGGACCCGAGCTCAGCGCCCCTCTGCCAGCCCCGGCCGGGCCCCCCCCGAGCCCCGGTGGTCGCCCCCGGCCCGGCGGCAGGATCAGCCCCTCGCGGCCCCTCTGAGCGCTGGTCGGAGCGGGAGGAGGAGCGGGGGCAGCGCGGGGGGCAAGGGAGCAGCCGGGTGGTCCGGGGGGGCTGGAACCGGGCGGCGGCACCGCTAGAGGGCAGGGACGGACCGCCGGGCGGCGCGGAGCACGGCACGGCACGGCACGGCACGGCACGGCACGGCGATGTATGATACCGAATGGCACAGCACCGCCCGGTAATGCACGGTACCGCACGGCACGGCACGGCTCGGCCGCCTGCCGGTCCCGCTGCCCAGCCCCGGGCCAGCATCTCTCCGTGCTCAGCCACCGTCACGCTGCCCCCTCGCTGCTCCCCCTGCTCCCCATCCCTCGGCAGCGCGGTCGCAGCCCCCGGGTGCCTCCTCAGAAAGCAGGGGGGAAACTGAGGCACGCTCAGAAATGCCCCTAAAGCCCGTGAGAGCTGCAAGCTGCCCCTGCACCACGCACGCTGGGGAGCGGGGATGTGCTCGGGTACCTGGCAGCATCTGTGAGGCCACCGCTGCCGCCCGCTGCCAGCTTTTCCCACCAGGGTGCCAAGCTGCCCCGATGCCCTCCTGCTGCCTGCGATGGTGGAGCTGAGCAGGGAGTATTGTCCCCCATGCACATAGCTTTGATGTCTCAAGGACTTTCTTTCCCTGCTCTGAGAAGAATTGGATGCTGTAACTTTTTTGCTAACAAATCCCATTGGTATCCAGATTGGACCTACTCCCTAAATGGGATTTTTGGCCAGTGTTGGGGTGTTCATCCCTGATTCTAGCATCTTCCTGCATGCTACAGTATGCCATGTTACAGTGTGGCAGTGTGAGACTCCCCAGGCTCCTGAAGATTTTCATACTTGGGTACATAAATATTTGCTGCATTAAGGATATCTGCTCCACCATCCAGCTCAGCTCTCTGGGTAATGTTCCTTCATGGTGGAGGCAAAAGCTTGCCCTCAGCAAACAGCATCCAGGCTCATGTTCTGATCAAAAGGCAGAAAAATGGGAATTTTCTAATAGAAACCTGATTCTCTGGGACAATCCTAACCAGTGCTGAAGGCTGCAAACATTGCTTACTGCAAGATTGGCAGGCCTCTGTCAAGCAGCCAAGGGATTACTTCTTTCCTTCCTGCTAGAGCTCTCCAGTGTTTGGTCCCTCTCCATCACACCTATCTGGTGCTTCACACACTCTTTGCCTTTCATCTCCTGGTGGCAGTGTGGTCCAGGTGCCTTGGACCTGTTCCAAGCCCAGCAGGACAGCAGGGAGAGAGCAGCTGATGCTGGGCACCCATCCCACCACAGCAAGGGTTTCCTTGTCTCCTTTGGACAGCTCTGCTCTTCACTGCACCCTCACAGGCAAACGCCTCCCCTGCCTGCGAAGTGGCTGTTGTCCTTGGAAGTGCCCTTTTTCCTCCATGACCAGCTGTATAACATGCCTTTTCACATTGTTCTTTTGCCTGTGACTGATGCTGTGGTTTTGTCCCCCCAGTGAGCAATCAGCCATGGAGATGCCCCCAGAGATGCCCCATGTGGTGTGTTGGCCCTACAGCAGCTGGAGGAGGCTTTGCACTGCACATTGCAGGAAAGTGCTTTCAAACCCTGTATCTTAAAGCACTGCAAATAGAGCAGAGACCCCTTGGTAGATGAGGACACTGTGCCAATGACCTAAAGTGGACTTCTTGTGGCTGTGCCCCCTGTCTGCTGCTCAGGCACATGCTCACTGAGCTAATATAACTTCACTCAGAGGCAAAACCAAAGGACCAGCAGGACAAGGTGTCCCAGTGTCCTGCACCACGGGACCAGAAGGACTGGGGGTCTTTCCTGGCATCATGTGGTTGGGATGTGCCACACATGTGCCATTGACCTGATGCCTTTCTTAGCAGCAAGGTGGTTGCAGGGATGTGTAGTCCTACCAAATACCCATGGTTTTCTTAGAAAAGCCCAAGTGATGCCAGGGGTGGTAACAGGTCAGGGCAGAGCAGAAGTGACCAACAGCTCACAAACTGCTTGAAAAGACCTGGCTGAAATTAAATAACCCCCACGCAATTTCTGCATGAGGTTTTTGACCAAGGTGGACTATGACATATCTTCTGTGTGGCTGTACATTAAATGTGTGTGCATCACATGGCTGTAGAGAATAAATCCTACAGTTCTGCAAAACTAGGAGAGTCCATATGACTAGGCAGCCCTGAAAATAGTGAACATTGCAATCACTTCTCTGGACCGTGCAGGAGGGACATGGCTGGAAAGACCAAGGTCTGGGTGTCAGCTATTGACAGAGAACTGATGCTGAGAAGGTCTCAGTGCCCTCTGTGTGGGAGCTAGGTGGGCTTCGGTAAGGATCCTATTTTTACCTTTTACCCCATGCAGGAGCCCACAGAATTGACCAGCCCCTGTTCCCATCTGGTGTTGTGGGATGGCATCACTTGGGAAAGATCCAGAGGACTCTGGGGTTTGTAGAGATAATGGGAATGGGATCCCCAGGATCTGGGGACAGTGAATCCGTATCAGATCTTCTTCATAAAACTCCTTGTTAGCCTCTCACAGACAGTCTCACTGGCAGTGTCATCTCTCCACACACACCCCCCCCAACCCCCCCCTTACCCCAGTGAAGTTTGCATGGCTTCTGGGGGTATGCAAAGGAATCCCAGCCCAGGTAATCTGGCCTCTGGTCAATATTGGATTTCTGCTTGCTGGATCTTTTTAAAACCCCACACTCCAAATACTCACTTTCCAAACCTTAAGAACAATAAAATGACTTTAAAAGACACTAGCTCATACCTAGGGGGAGAAAAAATCACGATAAAGGTCACTTCTGTTTAAAGGGCAGTAGCCAGTGTTTTGTTTAACTCTTAAAGCATCATTTAAAAATTTACAGAAGAAATCTGGATTTAAAAGAGCTTCTTTGGTGACACAAAGGCTTTAGTCCAAATTCCTTTAGCTGCACAGAAATTAACCTGTTCCTGACTCAGGCAGCTGGCAATGAATGCCCAGATCTCACCAAAGTGTCCAGCCAAAGACTTGTCCATTGCTCCTGGGTTTGCCAGGCACTGAGCATGGTTCTGGGTATGACATCTCTAAGATGGAGTGTGGAGAAGGACAGAAGGTTTGTTTCTGGAAGGGTATCAAAAGCTTGCTTTTTTTCATGTTGGAATGAAGATATATCCATTTTAGAATAATCCAAGTTTTCTTGGATTTTTCCATTTCTTCGTCACTGGTTTCAGTGCCAGTTTTCTGGTGCGTGTGTGTGTATTTTAACCAAGCAGGGGGGACTGGAGTCATTGCAGGCAAGAACAGCAAAGATCCTCCTGTCATCATCTGAGAAAGGCATCGGTCTTCCCGGTGTTGCCATGTCCCAGCTGCTCACCCCATGCAGATGTCTCAGACAGCCATGGACACCCTCAGATGTGGGTGCTGAATCCCACCCCAAACAGCCAGCAGAGCATTTCAACAACTCCAAAGGCATTTCCAGCACAATGAGACCGACTTCATCTATTGCTCAGTCCTGGTGGATCACAATTGTGACTGAAGTTCTGTGACTGCCTCTCATCTTGGTGCGTGTGTGAAAGAAGCTGCTTTTTATCTATGTAAATCTGTGTCTGAATCACTTCTCTTCCTTCCTAGGATTTGGAGCACAGTGGACATGTTTTTTTCTTTATACTTTACCATAAAATTGGTCTGATGTAAGGGGTGATTTCCTGGTCACTGGCACAAAAGGTGCTTTAGCACCATGATGCTGAGCCTTGCATGGGCTACAGGAATAGGTTTATACTTCTGGGAAGCTACATGGGATGCCTTAAAAGTGACCAGCTCTGGGATGGTCGCTTCTTCCCATAATGCATGTTATTGACAGGCTCTGTGGGAGATGGTGAGCTTGTCAAACCACTCAGTAATGACAGGAAGCAACCAGAATGCTGGGGTTGGATCCAGTCACCCAAAGAGGTGTCTGGCACTGTCTGAGATACCCTGTGTGTCCGTGGGTCTGCACAAAATGCCATCCGACATGAAATGAGTTCTGCGGGATGTCTACACTCTCCTGGCACTGCAGCAAAAGGAGCACAGCACAGCATCTCCACTGCATGAGCCTGCCCTGTTCTGGTGTTTGAATCCTCCCCCTGGCTTTGCATTTTCATGTCATAGTTCTGACTCAGTTCAGATCTCTGAAACTTGAAGTGTGCCAGGTGCTGCTCCAGAGCCACGGTGCTGTGTCAGCAGCGTCACATCCCTGTCCCCTGCTTCCAGCTGCCCATTTGCTCCAGGTCTGTGCCAGTGGTCAGAGCATCCTGAGTAGGATCAAATGGAAACACCGATTTTGACAAAAGCTCTTGACCCTCACCTCACTGAGAGTGGCACTTACAGAATTGGCAGGCATTTTGTACCAGTTTTTAGGTCTTCTACCATCATCGTTAGAAAAATCTATAAGAAATAGTGATCAGCTGCCCAGGGGTATAAGAAATGGGTTGGGCCAGGCAGGGCAATGGCAGTTTGGATGTTCTGCTGTCTATGGGGGATCTGGATGGATGATGAAATATCATTTCCCCTAGTGGACAGAGCCCAGACCCTTGGTGGGACTGGCTGAGGAATGATCCAAGCAGTGCTCTTGGCAGTGTGGGCAGCCCTCCTGCTGCCTCCCAGGGCTGGGATGGAAGTGATGCTGCTGCCCGAGAGCTCAGGGTAGTGAGCTCTGCCCAAGCCCTTTCCAAGGGACCAGTTCTGCCACGGGACAAGGACTTCGACCTCTTTGTGGTGAGCCCAGGCTGTGTGTTACTTTGATTCCTTGGGGCTGGTGTCTCCTTGCTGACCATGGTGCTGCAGCCAGTCTCGCCAGTGCTGTTGTTCTCCAGGCAGCAGACACCAGTGCTTGCCAAGGGAACAATAACCCCAGCTTCAGTCCTCTGCAGGGCTCAGTGGGATCATTAACACCTGCCCAGTAAAGCTGCCCTGTCCCCCTGGAGTGTCAATCCAATGCCTGATTTGCCCTGCTCTGCCAAGCATGAGCCTTGGTTTTTCACTGCTCTGGTTTTATTGATTTTCATTTTTATGACCGAAGCAAGTGCTGTCATGCTCTGCTGTGAGCAAGCAGCAGCCTGCCCCGCTGGTGCGGCCCCACGGCACATCATTTACTGCTGCTTCATGGTCCTCAGCTCCTCATTAAGCGGGGGCAAGGCTGGGATCAGGCACACTGTCCCCAGGAGAGGCCGTGCCTCTGCACTCCACATGCCGCCTTGTTGAGGGAGAAATGAGGCTGTTAATGGTCAGGAGAGGGGATGCCAGCAGGCAGGGTTCATTTGCTATTCCCACCATGCCCTCAGCAAGGCTCTGCTGCACTCTGCAGCTGTGCTGTCCCCCAAAGGGCTGGGTGGGATGCATCTGATGCACAGCTGCCCACAGGGTTAGTACGATGATGCCCTCGAGGGGCGGGCTGGCTGTCCTCTCTGGACAGGTCCAAATGTCTCCACTAAGTTTATCCCTTGGCCATATCCCTGCTTTGTTCTTCCCCTCTATGGGATTTCCTCATCCTCTTTGCCCCTTACCTTCTCTGTTGCATTTGGCCTGGGATTTCCAGATGATCTCCACGTCTCTAGTGTCTACGTGGGGGAAAATCACCCCACAATGTCCTGATGCAAGCAGGAGCACAAGGATCCATCCCCTTCCCCTCCAAGCTTGGTGGCTTGGCCAGATAAAGGCTAGACCACCTTCTACAACATGGGGTCACCTGCCCCAGGCAGGACATCTGCCTCCTGCTTGACCCTGGGCTGGTGACACAACTTGCCCAGCACCACCAACTGTGGAGGTCCACATGGGGTCCAAGGCCGTCAGTAGACACCATGGGCTGGCCAAGGGCCACCACCCAGAGATGCCCTTGGCTGAGCCACCTGTGAGCCTTCCTGGGGCTCAGACACGGAGCTGCACCCACCCTGCTTGCAGCCAGCCAGCCCTGGTTGCCTGCCAGGCAGGCTGCTTCCCCCCGGCTTTCTCCCTCCCTTCACTGTGCTTTGGATGGTCTCCCCTTAAAAGTGGGTTTCTCCCCATGGGATCCTCACAAGACAATGGTGCAATGGTGAAGGTGAAGGTGTTCAGGGTTTGGAGTCTGTCAAATCACATAACGAGCCTGAATTTTCCCCCACCCAAGACAAAAAGCATCCCTCGGGGCTGGTCCCCACGCAGCAGGATGCTCCATGCACTGAACTGGAAGCACACTGATATTGAGGGGGAGATTAGTAAGACTGGACTTTTAGAGGCTGCCAGTGCTTCCAGTTACATGACCCTACACTAAGCTCCTTGCTCCTCCACCAGTCTTGAACCTTTGGGGCAGGTGATTTCCATGCTGGGGATCTGGCACAGACCGAACCATTCTGCAGCGTTTCGTCCAAGCACAGTAGCTATTTCTGAGACTGAGCTGGAGAGAAAAGGTTTCATTTTGTTAAGATTAAAAACACTGAAGACTTAGTCTTTGAGTAATTCAAACACTTCTGTGCTTTGGAGCAGAGGCTGGAAATTGGACAGAAAACAAACATTTTTTTTTTTCTTTCTTCTGTCCTGTGAGAAAAGAACATTGACTTGGGCGTTCTCCAAGGGGTTGGTGTTTTATAGCTGGACCTTCTCTGCTTGAAGGCAACCAAGCACATTTCTGGCAGCACCCAGAAGGTTCCCTTTCCTCTCCCTCTCACTACATACATGCAGCAAAATATTCCTGCCATGTATGCTTGCAGATGCACTACAAAGCGTGCTGTGGTCACCAGCAACAACTCCTCTGCTGCCTGCCTTTCCAGATGCTGCCTGGGTGGCATTTGGCAAAGAGTGTGCTCAATCCCTCTCTATCCCAGTTCATTCAGCAAATGACCACACAAGACTTTTTAACCCTTTAACCTCCCTCCCTAGAAGGGACACATACAGAAATCAGCTCAGAAGTAAGGTGAAATCAGATCACGTGCATACAGAAAAGGAGCAGCGATTTTCCAGTGTGCCAAAAGACTTGTCTGCAGGGACACTGAGTGCTTTGCTGAGGTCCTTTCACTGTCTTGCAAGCATGATGGTGATGGATGAAGTCATCTTCTACCATGCAGATGAAGTCTTTCTGTGTTTTTGTTTGTTTGCTTGTTTTGTTTTGTTTTCACTTACACTGTATCACCGCTCCTCAAGTGCCGAAGAGAGGGAAGAGTAAAGTGTGCTGGTCTGACTTTGATGTCAAGGAGCCCAGCCTTTGATGATTCATTTTTAATCAGAACAGGTAAGCAACCTTTTATCATTTTAACCTATAGCGTAAAAAGCAAACATAGTTCAGTACCAAGTAAAGCATTAAAAAGGTAACAAGTATGTAACTTTTGAGAAATGCTTTGAAAATACTAGACTCAATGATAAAGATTTAATAGTGCAGGGATTTCTAGCTCTCACTCAACTAGTCCTTGGAAAAATGTTTCTGGTCCTTGGATAGGTCCCTGTCCCATACCAGAAGGGTAAGATTTGTCTCAGACCAGGTCCTTGCTGCAAACATCGTTTGTTTGTTCCCATGCCAGACTTACAGGCTCTGTAATGTCCACTCATTGTTCCTCGGGGCTGACCTGCCAAATGCTTAAACAGCCTTTTACCTGCCCATTTCTACAATGTGTCTTTCTTCCTTCCTTCCTCCCTCCAGGACAGGTCTTTAGCTAAAGGTTGGTGGAAATGCCTGTTTATTTTCATTAAAGTTGCCAGCTCCATTGCCCATAATCCCTGGAGTGCAGTTTTTATCACTTCTTGTTGAAGACTGTCAAAATAATTCCATTAAAAAAAAAAAAAAATCCAGATGCATTTTTTAACAGATAGTCTGTTTTCTCAGGAAAAAAAAAGAAAAAAAAAAAAAAAAAAAAGAATGAAAAGAAAACCCAAAGAAGGTTGCTTTTCGCCAAGCAATACAAAAATACATCTGAGCAATATCAAAGTACATGTGTAGATTCCAGCTAAACTGTCAAGCCCTAAATATCTGCAGTTTCCAATGAGGTAGGGAAATGAAAAACCACCATGAGACCTTGCTGCAAGCAGCTTGTCCAGCTCTGGTGTGTAAATGTCACCTATGCACAGGCGTTTTGCAGGAGAATGGCAGACATCAACTCCTAGAAAAGTGTGTTTCAGGTTTTATGGGGAGGGGAGCAGCATGAGGAGAAAGGGGAGAGCAGGGTGGGGAATGTGGGTGGCGAGCACAGCTCGCGGTTGGTGGCCCAGCAGCAGAGAAGGTGGCCCAGGGGCTCCTTGCCCTCCACCAGTGGGGGGGTGAGGTGAGCGCAGGGCTTGCTTTGGCCTGAAGGGCATTATTCCCTGAGCTCCTTCATGCCTGCACAGGGCCCAAGGGATCTGCACATGAACAGAAACCAGCATGCCCTTGGTTAATAGCACAGCAGCAGAGTTACAAATTCTGGGACACCCAGGGGACCTCCTGCAGCTTTCCTCTTCAGGGAAGAGCAGTTATCTCCAAAATGGCACTAAAAAGGGCCTCACCTATGGTGACAGCAAATAAAGACCTGTCAGGAAGCATTCGGCTGTGACAGTGATGACAACATTTGCTAGGCCATGTGTCAGAGCTCAGGACCTTAGCTTACCTGCTTAGGATCAGGCATCGCCTGGGACCAAGTGGCACTGAGTGAGTGCAGCTCATTGACTTGGACATCTGCAGACATGCTTTTCTTGCTGCATCTCAGGCATTTGACCTGCTAATTGCATTCAGCCCTAGAGCAAATGGCTCAGTAAAATTCTCTAGAGGTGAAGGTTTCTACGGGAAAGCTTGTGAGAAGTTGTGTCACAACAGGAGTGGAGACGATACAGTGAAGGCACTGACTGTGCTCTGTGCTGCATGGAAGGAAAGCCAAAGGGTTGGACAAGAAGGTGCTCAGGAGGTGAAGCCCTGTATGATGTGTCCCAGGCTTTAAGACTCACAGACCTTCATATAAGCCCTGAGACAGGGCTCTCCTGTGTGTAAGACACTAATGAGAGTGAAGGAGCTGCTGATGCTTGGTTGGTGGTTAGCTTTACGTCTTCCTTCAAACTCACCTGTTCCTGGTGCTTCTTCTTGCCTTCGAAGCAAAAGACTGGTTGGGAAAGAAAAGCATGAATTTAGCTTTAGGTCCTGAGAGGTCAAAATGTCCTTCTCCCAATTCCTTGTGTCCTCCTGAAGTGCAGTGGAGAACAGTGCAACATTCAGAATGTCACTGGTAGTAGCAACAAATATGATATGGATCCCTATTTTCTTCACTCAGAGTGTGATGAGGCACTGGAACAGGTTGCCAGGAGAGGTTGTGGGTGCCCCATCCCTGGAGGTGTTCAAGACCAGTTTAGATGAGGCCCTGAGCAATCTGATCTAGTGGGCGGTGGCCCTGAACATGATGGGGGGGTTGGAAATAGATGATCTTTAAGGTCCCTTCCAACCCAAGACATTCTGTGGTTCTATGATCCCAGTGATGGGAGTGTGCTGATGGGTCGCAGGATGCCTGGTCCCCAAGTGCCAGGGCAGAGATCTGTCATTTGGTGCACGGAGCAGAGATGAATCCTTAACAGACCATTAAGGAATGATCATCCTGCAGCCAAAAGCTCTTTGTCAGCTCCAGTCCCATCCTGTGGAATGGTTCTGCTCAGAAGTGCTGCTTCCTGCTCAGGCGTGGCTCTGTTCAGCAGCACATGGATAGGGTTGGGACCACCTCGAGAGGTGGGAGTCAGGAGACCTGTCAGGCTCCACCTGAACACCATGGACCCCTGCCCTCCATCCCACCCTTCTGCATCAGCTATGGATGATGGACAACTTCTGCTATGGCCACAGCCCAGCACAGAGCCGGGGCTCTCTGCGTTCACCCACACAGGCTCTGTGACCTCACTTGGAGAACCAGATTTGAAATGGACCCATCAGACTCTTGTAGCCTGCCTGAATCCAGCTCATGTCTTGCGGTAATGAGAGCCATTGTGAAGCCACTTGTGAAGAAAACAAAAGTAAGGGACTCAGCAAGTCGGTTGGTGCAAGTCCCCTGTGACACTGGGGACCTGTGCAGTGCCTGGTTTGTGTGCAGAGCACACCTGGTGTGCAGAGCACTTTGCTCCACGGTCCTGGGGAAGACGAAAAGATATCTTCCCCCAGGGCTGTTCTGCTTAACCTACATTTAGGAGCAGTCGTCACTCAATCCTGCAAGGAACACGTTATCATTTACTTGGTGGCAGAGATGTGAGCTTTTGTTTATTGAAAATAAAAACATACATGCTGCTTAAAATGTTTTGCAAAGGTGGCATGAGGGCAAGGCTGGGGAAGAGCAGTATGCTTCATCTCTCCTTGATAAATTACCTTTCACAGTGCTTCCAGCACCTCTCTCTTGCAACAACCACTTAATAATGTACAGGCGCTGCAGCTCTCTCATTATGGGGAAGAAAGAGAGACATTTCAAAGAGCCACAGTGTAGCCAGTTCTCAGGGGTTCACTTCCTGGGCTCCTCTGACACAAATTATTAAAAACATTTCTCAGCACAAGCATGGCTTAGGCGACCTTCAACAGCCTGCACCATAAACAAAACCTTAGACGCGCTTGGCAAAAGAAGTGAAAAGGAGAAAAAAAAAGGGGGGGGGGGGAATTAGAAACATGGAAATGTAATAACTTTCCATTATGCAAATTTGATTTAATCAGAGATGAAGCTGAAGTGCAATAAAAACATACTTTCATTAAGTTTATGACTTTCAGACTCTATAATACCCCAGAAATGTCAATTATGAGGTTACCATAGTGATACATGGCTACAACTTCGAAGTGATCTCTTTCCTCGCCGATAAGTGCACAATGAAGCTAGGCCAAGACCTGGTTTCTCAGCTCCTTAAACTGATAAGAGCTTGTGACTCAAATGGCAAACACTTTTGACAACCTAGGTGAGAATTAAACCTTAAGCCCTGCTCAAATCAGCTGTGCCTGAGGGACTGATGGGATAAGTCCCCTTGGCCCTGCGTGGGACGTACAAGACTCAGATTTTAATTTCCAGATCTCAAGATCCATTGCGGTTGTTAAGTCCTAGAAGCGGGCAGCCCATGAGGGACATGTCACCTGTGAGGGACAGACTGGGGTGTGTTCTAGCTGTATGGTGCTCCCTGGCTTGTAGGATGGGGGCCATAGACCAAAAGGCCATGATGACCAAGTGTGGTTCCCAGCAGTGCATGCGTCAGTCCTGGGCTGGCCACGCGGTGATTGTGCTGGAGGAGCTGGCTTCAGTGCAGATGGCCTGTACGGGGAAAATATTCTGCCAACGTGCAACACAGTCCAGAAGAAAAATAAGCTTCGCAGCAGGGCTTCCAGGGCTTCCTCCTGTGGGTGGGAGATCACCAACAGGTGGGTTCAGCCAAGAGTCCCGATGGTCAGACAAAGGCCATAGTGACTAGCAGGGGCTGGGGGTGAGTTGTGAGGTTGTCAGCAATCTGGGGCCATCATCAGGTCTGGAGAGAGCATTTGGGATCAGACAGTGTGTTGATCCCCAGGCAAGCCTACAGTGATGGGGAAAGTCCAAGGTCAAGCCAGAACCTGTCAAGTTGGGGTCATGAGAGCCTCAGCTTAAAAAACAGCTCCCAGGAGAAGGAGAGGGAACCCCTGGTGCGGTCTGAGAGCTGCACTGCTTCAGCTCTTTCTTGAAGAGGTCCAGTGCTGATCAAACTTCTTGCGCAGCTCTCAGCAAGCTACCCATCCAGCTACACCCCTAAATGCTGGGTGTGTGTTCAGTGCTGGGGCTTCCCCCTTTCCTTCACCCCCTGGGATCCCACTCAGCACCCAACTCCTCCACCAGGGCTTTATGCAAGCCACACTCCAGTGCCACACCAGGGAGCTGGATGTTCCCCTTGCTTACAGGAAGGTATTTGCTACTGCTTGCTATGCTGCTTTTTCAATCCAGTACTACTGAAGGTATAAACAGGAACCACCTGGGATTCAGAGTCCCATAATCCCAGTGCTGCTGGTTTTGTCAGCCCTGCAGAGATCGTGGGTTTGTTTAAGCCTGGAGTGCAGAAAACAGCCAGAGAGGAATGGAAAACATCCATGTGGGTAGACAGCAAAGACAATGTTTCTTTGGACTCCTGCAAAACACCCCTTCCAAGCTCCCACTGCTTATGTGTTGTCTTCAAAGAGATGACAGGTCCCCAGCAAGCCCTGTTTCTAAAGCAGCAACTTCTGTTTTTCTGGGAAAAGGTCTGAAATTAGGTGACCGCAGATGTGATGAGAAGAATTTAGCTACCATGCATGCTCTGAAGTGAAACCCAGCTGGTAAAGATCACAGTAGAAATCTCTTATTTTCTGCATGCTATCAGATGAATGAGGTGTGCCTTGATGCCTGGAACTGTCCTTTGCGGATCTGCACTCATGCTGTTACTCAGTGCCCAATATCCCTATATAGCAAACTGAACATTAAAAAGTGGTGTGATTGCAAAAATCTCACATGGAGAGAAAATGAAGTGATATCTCTATGTGAAACACATGACACGGATACTGATTGTGGCCTATTGATAAATGAATTAAATGAAGTGGAATACCAGTTGCAATTCAAAAGGAAATCATTTAATCATCTTTTTAAAGGTTATAATTTAAGAGTTTACAGCAACTTTGTACAGTTTACTAGCAATTTTTTAATTGCCTCTGAACGAATGCTTCTGTTCAAAATGTCAGCACTGGGAAATTCACAGCAGTCTCAGCTTTCACTTCTCATAGCCCCTGATAAGGTATGCATCCACTTTGTGCTAATTACATAAATCTCTTTTGCAAAATGTTATTTTGAAGCAAGCCTGCACTGAAAAGCCAAAACACTCTCAGAGTTTACCAAACTTCTGCTTTTATCCACATGTTAAATTAAAACAAGCAAAGGCACAAACAGAAAAACAAACAAACAATGAAAACCCAATGATATATATATATATATATATAAGAAGCTAAAATATTGATAGTACCTGAGCAAGGAGGTGCTGGAGATGAGCAGGAAGGGTGTTTGGGGACATGCTCACAGTTGTTGAATAATCACCAATTTTCCTTGATTTGCAGGCAGTGTGAGGAGCTGCAGCTGCCCAGTGCTGGGCAGTGACAACGAGGACCTTGCTTTGCTTGGGTTGAGAGTGAGCAAAATGTGCTCCTGGGTGCTCTCCTGGAGCTCTCCCCACCCAGACGCAGCTGGTGCTCAGCCTTGCAGCCAGGCTCTGCCTCGGGACTTTCAGGGCTCTCACTGCTGGGCACAGCAGCAGCAGCCCCACTGTGGGGCCTTCAGCCATCAGTCTGCTATCACACACTGCTGCTGCTGAAACTGAGAAATTCAGTCTGTCTGGGCTCTGCAAGGTGTTCTGGGCTGCTTTTTTCTTTAATTTTGGGTGCCCACATGTGATGGGGCTGGGTGTTCCTGGAGCTCTGTACCAGTGGTTGCCAATGGCCAGGCATTCCTCAGCTCATGATGCTTGCCCTAGGTGAAGCTCTTCAGGACTCCTCAAAGGCTCTTCAGAGCTTTCCAAAGCAGCTGGAGTAATTAAGAAAACAGCTCAGTAGGATGGATTGACAATATTTAGCTGGAACTTCGTGTGGCTGGAATGTGAGTAGATGTTTGTGTTGCAGAAGTCTGAATTCCTTCAGTGCAAACCTCATTTGTAGTTACACTGTTACATGTGGGAAGAGGGATTGTCCCTTTGCAGTTAGTTCTGGGCTGGAAGAGTGAAAGGACATTTTAATCCGCTATCTGCAAAGGAGACTAAAAGCCAAAAAATGAGTGGTATGCTTGTAACAGCAATATTCAGCTTGAGATGCAGGGCGAGTATTGATCATAAAGCAATCATACATTTACCATGGGATTTTAGGACTAACTAAGCTACAGTCTGGGTATGAGACACACCAGTGTTCCTCTATTTTTAATTTTACACAGACCTAGTTGGTTCCACCATGGAGACAAACTGTTAGGAGTTTCAAGAATGACAAAACTGGTCAGTGTGTTTCTTATTGGCACAGATTCAAACTAGTAAGCCTAATTTTCTTTTGTTTGGCTTGTTGATAGGTCATTCAAATCAATTAGCATTTTGTGCTGCAGAATGGTACCACATTATGAAGCAAGTTGGGGAAAAATGTGCTCTTTTCTATTTGATAGCAACCTCACCCACTGCATGGGAACTTCAGCTTCTGAGCTGAGCTCTGCGATCAGAGGCTGGCTGCAGATCTGATGCTGTCAGTGAAGCCCCTGAGGTTGATTTACTGCTGATGAGCTGTAAAGGATGGGGCTGCCTTTCTCCTGGAGGGGGGCTTAGGAGAGGGTGCCTGGGTCCTCACCCCATGCTTTCTAAGCAACAGGGAGTGGACCAGCAGTTATCCTGCTGTCTCTGGCTCAGAGGGTCAGTGCCTGTCTGCTTGGCTTATAGAGCACATGATGGTGCTGCCAAGTGGGTTTTGGAGAAGGACATCAGTTCAGTGCAACCACTCAGCACCAAGGACGGTGTGTCTGTTCCTGCCTGGGACTCTTCACCATGGAACTCTGCAAGGTTACGGGATCTGAGCCATGATGTCCCCTCCTGTGACAACATTGGCCCAGGAGGCCCTCCCTCCTCATTCCCACTCCTGCTCTAGCATTTAACAGGGGATCAGTTTGTCCACACAGCTTTCCATCCTGCCGCACTGCCCCTTTGCCAGGAGCTTGCTTCTAAATCATTGCTGGGGTCCCCAGGTTCAGTGGAGGACATTACATTTCCCCAGCTTTTGCAAAGGCTGTGATTTTGTAGAAAGAGATACAGTAAAGAAGGCATTGTCTGGTGGATTGAGGCCTTGATATTTCTAATCATACCCTGCCTCAGCCTCTTTGAGTGCTGAGAACCCTATTCACTGGCATTCAGTGGTTTCTCTGGGTGCTATTTCAGATGCAGAATAATTAGCAACATGCAGGAAAAGCAACAAAGCCTTGAATGGTATTTAGTGACAATTATTCCACCGAACCATTTCTTACTATTATAAATGGAGCTTATTAGCACTAAATTGTTTCCATAGGAAGCAGCATCAGCAGTAAAAAGAATGGCTGCAGGCTGGCTCGGCAGTGCGGGAGTCAGCGCAACAGAGCCTGCCCGTCTGCTCCTCACTGCAGGAGCGTGCGGTGGGAGAAGCCCACATGCCTGCCATGGCTCGGGGAGCTTTTACTTGGTGCTGGAAGCTGGCCTGGCTACTGTTCCAGCCCCACTTTGCAGCACAGCGATGCAGACACCCACGGTGACAGATCTCACACCTCTGGGGTAAGCTGGTTTGTCAAAGGGGCTAGAGATGTTGGAGAAGTGGGGAAAAGAGATCCCAACTTTCATTTCATCCCTCTGCTTGGAGCTGTTTCCCATGGGAGAGGTCCTGCTGTCCTTCCTCTTGCTGTCCTTGGGCCCAGGTCTGGGCTGCAGGATGCAGGGTAGTTAGTTGGCAGTACAGCTGTAAGTGAACTGCTCTTTGGTCTGCTGGTTATTGAATAAGAATCTTCTATGCTCTAATTTCAGGCCATTTAAAATCTGCGATCTCCAGAAATGTTCCTGGAATATATGTATTATTTTTTTTAACTTGATTTTTTAACAAAGAATTGATTTAGGAAACTTTTGTGAGGAAAAACATATAGCTTTAAGCAATATATATGTGTACATATTATTTCATTGATACAGTTGTTTGACAAACCTGCCCGGTACAACTGAGTGATTTCAAGTGTTCTGAATGTGCTGCTTTTAGAGACAAAAAACTTCTCTGAACAACTGCCCACTTTTATCTGGAAGCTGCTCAGGTTCAAGCCCCTGAGGCACAGCTGAGACTGGGGACAGCTGGTTGGCTACTTGGCAGACCTGTCACCAGCTGAAACCTGCAGCAAGATGGGGAATCTTCCCTCCCTGGGCCTTGAAGCTGATGAAATCTTGAAAGTAGGATACCAGCATCAGAGCCATGACCCACCAGAGCTCCACCAGGCTGTGCTGCAGGAGATGGCCCCTGCTCCTCTGTTACCCATTCATCAGGGGGTATTGGAGCTAGTTGCACAAATCCCCATTTAGTAGCACTCCGGGAGGTAATTAAGACTCACACATGCATAAATCCAACACCTGCAGCCAACAGGAGAGAAGCAACCCTCTAGGCAGTGGCCTCCTGCCTACACAGGGCTTGCTCCTCCCCAGTTTTAGTGGTTCCACAGGCTCAAGGCAGCTGGAAATCCAGGAATGTCTTAGAGAGACAGGTGAGATTTAGAGATGCAGCATGCAGAAACAAAAGCATAACTGCTAACTAAACACATGATGCATTCACCGTAGTGGAGCATGACAGCCCCATAGATTTGTGAGAGCGTTCACTGCACACTTCTCTCATGCTTTACAGATGATTTAGTGGGTGCTTCAGTTCATCCACTGTTCAAAATTTGTGGGAGATTCCCTCTCCTTCCCCATAAAATACCTCCAACCATCTATAAAATGTAAACCAACACACCTGCAAGACAGACAAATAGAGGGCCACGCATGCATGGCAAAGGTACTTCTGCAGCCAGTAAAATAAGTACTGATGGGTTTGACGTAGGGAGCTCAGGCTCTTTTAGAGGAGGAACATTCATTTCCCTTTGCTGGAAATTTGATTTCCCTGCTTTTTTATCTTCAGGACATGATAACAGCACCAAACACTGCAGAGAGCTTTAAAGCCAGGCAGTGCACGCTCTTGGATGAATCACTCGATTCGACTTTTGAAGGTCTGGGATCCTCTCCAGGGTATGCCCTCTACTACAGGGGATTTTTCTTGTCAGCCCCTTACTTATCCCAGCTCAGAGTTGTCCTGAGATGTGTAGCAGCAACACGGTCATTACTGCCTTGTTCTGACATGTTCAGCAATTAAAAGCATCCATGACTGATGAGTTTTCGGTATTTCTCTGTCAGATCGGGAAGAGTAGGCAAGTTCCCTGTGTTCAGTGGGCGCTACCTGACTCTGTTAGTCAGCAGTAGGTTCTGTCTGAGCAGCATCCTGCAGGAAACTCCTGTTGCTTTGTCAATTGTCCATTAACATTTGCCATTGCTTAAAGCTTTGCAGATGAGGAAGAAAAATTTTTGTAAAGTGGCAGGGGGAGTCAGGCCAATTAACAGCACATCTATTATGGGAAGGACAGAAGATGGCTGCGTCTTTGCTGTGCAGGAAGGGCACAGCGGGTGGCGAAGGCTCCCCCAACAATGGCAACCAGCAGCCGCTGCATGGAGCTCAGGCCGTTTTGAGCAGCATGGAAATTAATTAGAGCTAAAGATCAGCAGCCAAAGAAACTCGAGGAGTAAATGTCACTTCCAAAGTAGGGCAGGGGGGTAGCTCTGGACTAATTAACCACAGCTTCGCTGCAGGAAAAGGACACGATTGACAGCTGCAGCTTCCTGTGTGTGTTCTGGGCAGAGGCCACTGAAGGTTAACATGGACTGAAACAAATACGAGTCGCTCGGTCTCCTGCAGGAAAAACACATAATTCAAAAGTAAGTTTACTGTTGACAAAGCACAGTGGAAAGCACTATGCATCTGTCACACATCCTGTCTCCTTGTGGCTGTGCAGAGCTGCCGTAAATAATGGTCATAAATACTGTAACCAAGTGAATGTTTACCTCACTCCCATGCTATTTGTTATTATGCACAAAGAAAGTTGTATTAAAAGAGTAGATCCCTGCAAAGTCACCTCTCACATGCATGCAAAGCACAGGCTGGGCGCTGCCATGAGTGTACAGCCTGGCAAGGGTCTCCCTGGCATTTCACATCACTGCTGTACTCATTTTCCCCAGGTCCCTCTGCCTCATTCGGCACGCGGGAGGCTTTCCCACAAGAAATCTGTGCAGAGGACTGCTTCCCAGCTGGCGCTGGCAAGGATGGCACAGCACAGGGTCCATCTGCAAGAGCCGCCCACCGTCGTGGCTGGGAGGTTTCCCCAGGCAGACGGGAGGAGGCACGTTTCTTCCCGGTCTCCCTTGCAGCTGCCTGAGCTGGGGTAAGCTGCAATCTGGGAAAAAGCTGCAGAAAATCTGTGTCCTCCTGCCCTGCCAGCTGGGAGAAATCACACAGCCTCCTCTGCCTCCCTTCTGCCATCTGGGCACTGAGTGGGCACTGCCAGGGAAGGGACACCGAGGTGACAGTGGGCAGGAAGGCAGGAGCAAGGTGTTGTCCTGCAGTGTCCAGGTGACTGAGCCCACCTGGGGACAGGAACCAGGGCTGACCAAGAGCCCGGGGACTACTGGACAAGTCCCTGGTGGTGAGGCAGGTGCAGGATCAAGCCTGGAAGGCAGCTGAGCAGGTTGGGGTTCAGTGAAGTACCCACAGCGTAGCCCAGGCAAGAACTGTGGGCAAGGAACTGAGCTTCAGAGCAGGTCCCAGGAGGTGCAGGAGACAATGCGTGTGGTGTCTGTCTGCGGTAGTCCAGTACCAACATGCTGGAGTTTGGGGTATCTCAGCTCACCCCTCTCTACCTCACCTCCCATAGCAGACATTCAAAACACAGCTGAAACCCCAGACAAACAGCACTGCTCAGCCCCAGACCTGCTGGTACTGCTGGTACAGTACAGAATTTCTTCAGAACCTGAGAGAGATCTCAAGGGTCAGAAGTTGTTTAAACTCAGATGCAAGGCATCTCCTTGGCCATGAAGGGCAAGGAAGCACGATTCAGACATCTGGGGAGTTCCTAATGCACAACTGAAAGATTCTCTCTTGCTTTTAGGGTTCCAAGTTTTGTGTTTTTTGAGGGCATGTTGCCATTTTATGCCTGACAGCTAATGAAATTGTATGTGCATGTGTATGCAGAGCATTCCAGCAACTTGATTTCATTATGCAGAACGTGCCCTGAACTAGCTAGGGAATCATTAAGGCACATGGTCTTGCTGCAGGATGGAAGGATGGCTTCCCATCCCTAACAAGCACAACGGATGACTCCTCCTGAGTCTCTTACTGGGCTAAATAAGGGGGGGAGGGGGGGGGGGGAGCAGATAAAATCCAGTCTCCGTTGAGCTAGGAGAGGACAGCAAGAAAATGAGCTCTTAGTGCCACCTTTGCAGTGAAGAGTGAATAGCAAGATGCTGCGCTAGAAGAGATGGGCTACTGCAAGCCCTCAAGTAGTTCCCACAGTCTGGTATGGAGATGCTAATGCAGAAGGAAAAAAATAATCAGTTGCAAACAGTGATTTAAGATCAGAAACGTCAGTCCTGTGTCACTGTGAGAAAGACCCAGAAGGCATTGCTTATGACAGACACTGACAGACAGGGACAGAGTGGTGTGAGATGTCAGCACCAAATCCAAACAAACCTGTGCCTTGCAACAAGCACCATGCTTTCATGGTTATGCCAAACCACATTATTCTCTTGGCCACAAGTCCTCTCTGCTCCCAGCACTGAGCATCACTGGGATTGCAGAAGAGTTCATCCCACTCTGTCTGTGTCGCTTTTGTTGGGATGTCTCATGTATGCTCCTTCTTCTTAAGCTTTTGAACTCAATCCTGAGCTGAAGAACAGGAGAAGTCCCATGGGAGAGTACTTATAGAGCTGTGGATGGATGCTGTAGCAAGGACTGGAGACAGGGACTCAAATGGACTTAGGTATAAACTTTCCTGGAAACAGCAACATAAAAACACCAACAGGCACCCAAACCATCACTCTCAAAGCACACAGCAGAGTGCTCAGCACCGGCTGTCCCCCACGCTGTCTGGACATGTCCATTTGTCCCCAGGCCAGCCCTGACCCGGGGGCCTGAAGGTGGAGTCCCTCTGCAATTCAGAGCTCCTCTCCTTTTGCCACCTCCCAGGTGATGGCATCCCCATCAGAGCAGCCCTGAAGAGAGGACAGAGCTACTGGTGGGGAGGGGACAGAGGCGCAGGCGGGGAAGGGGCCCAGACAGAGCTGTGCAGGGTGCTCGTGCTGACCCCACATAAGATCTGGTTCACCTCTGTTGACTCAATCAGCCAAATGGAGCCAAGACCCTGTCAGCGTCTGCCCGTGGGTTTGGCCAGTTGAGTGAGCAAAATGTCTGGGACATGAAAGCCATTTCAGGAATTTTCTGTTTCTTGTGCCAAAGGACAGACCTCCCTCCACTCCTGCTGCTGCTGCTGCTTACTGTGGTCCAGAAGCTTCCACTGAAGGCTCTCCTCTGTTTTGAGGTTTTGTATTATTTTCTTCAGTGCTTTGCCTGGTGACAGCTGTCATGAGATGTTTTGCTCTGCATGGGGACAGCTGGGTGGTGATTATTAATTGCCAGTTTGGAAGTGCTGCAGGTCATGAGGGTAGGATGAGACAGGCCCTACCAGGGTCACTGCTGTCAAATGCTTGTCTAGCCTGGCCTGCAGGTCTCTGGTGACAGGCACATAAGTACCATGCTTCTCTTGCACAGTCTGACCGTAACACTAGGGAGTGTCTTCACATTCCTCCTGAAACTTCCTTTCTGCTTGTTCTTTTCCCAGACATACCAAAAAGATCATCTGTCTTCTTGTGCAGGAATCTTTTGTCTCCATGCCAACTTTCCGGAAATTCTGGTTTGTTCAAACTTCCCTCCCAAGGCCATCCTCAGGAACTTTCACTCACTTTTTATTTTTTTGCCTGGAGGAAACTAGATCCTGTTTCTCACAGCTCCTACATCTAGGACTGCTAGTAGGCACCCTGGTCTCCATCAGTCCCTGGCCTGGGTGATGCAAGGGGCAGTGAGAGTCCCCTGGTGCAAGGAGCTCTGCTTCTGGTGCACGGGGAGCACAGAGAGCAGGAGCAGCCCAAGTGATGGCAGTGAGAAGAGCCAGAAGTCCATTTGCAAAGCAAGCTGTGAGCATCCTCTGGGTTGGGCTTTCTTGGAGCCAGCAACCAGAGAGACCGTGGGGACACAAGTGGATGTGGGTTGCTGTGAACTACTGCCCAAACAGAAAAGTGTTTGGGGTCCAACTCCAGCCAGCAGAGCTGGAGAAGCTCTTATTTCACATATCAAATGTCTGCTATATTTCCATTACCTCAAAATAATGGATGCTTGATATATGAATGAGAACTTAGTGACCAAGATCAGGAACAAGTCTGTCCCATTGCCCAGAAAGGGAGCCTGAGGACAGAGCAGGGCACACTGCTATCCCTGTCCCACAGGGGCACTGGTCGTTGGGTGGATTTGGGGTTACCAAATGCTGATTGCAGGTAGAAAATCCTCTAGCAGAAAACAAAACAAGATGAAAACTACCAGCAAACAAAACAAAACCAACCAACCAACCAAACAAACAAACAGGAGTCCTGGATCCCAGCTCAGTGTTCTTGTCAGGTGTGATAACCGATGTCTTCCTTCCAGACAGCACCCTGCTTGGGAAATCCTGCTCAGAGATTGGACCGAAGGGGCTCTGCAGCCTAGGGAATCTCTAAGCTGGTGAAGATGGTGGTCCACCAGGATTTGAAGAATATCCTGCTCCATCTGTGGTTTGTTCACCCTTGTGCCTAGTCACTCTTGTTGCTATGCCCAGCTTTCAGTTTGAATTTGCCTGGCTTTAGTTTCCAGGCATGGATTCAGGCTTTGCCTTTCATTTCAAGACAAGAAAGTCCATTAGCACTCAGTGTTTTCTCTCCATAAGGTAACTTTATCCTTCATCAAGACAGCTTTCAATCTATTTTCTAAAAGCAAGACAGAATAAACACTTCCCATTACTCTAGCACTTTTTGTCCAGCAGTCACATCCTGTTATGGCTCTTTATGCACGCTTTCTGTGTTTTTATCTTCCCTCCTGAGCAGCAAGTGCCAGATAGAGATGAGAACAGTACAGTCAGCACCACTGCTGCTCTAGAGAGAGGAAATGCCCTTTCTGCTCCTTTGCCCCCATTTCCATATGCAAACATCTTGTTACTCCATGCCAGAGTGCTGCCCTGGGAGCTAATGCAAAACTTCTGTAAGAAAGAGCTGCCAACATTGAAGTCATTAATGTTGTTCAGATCAGTGCTCCCTTGTTCCTTGGCAGACAAAGGATGGGGGTCCAGCCCCACGTACCCAGGCCACAGCTCATAAGCCAGCAGGTGAGGAACACTTGCTCACTGCTTTACAACTTGTCTGTGTTAAAGCAGACCTCAGGTTTCTGGACCCTTAGTTATTTTTTGAAAATGGAGGCACTGAAGAGAGAATGATTTTCTCCAGTTGCTGTGGTACCAGTTGAGAGAATGACCCCAGAAATATGAAGAGGATTGTACTCCATCCCTCTGCTCATTATCCTGGCCTAGCGACCCCTCTACTTGAAACCTGGTTGAAAAACTCTTGGCTTCTTCTTGCTTTCCTCATTCCGTTTGCTGTTGGCTGCAGATGGGGCATGCTGGACTGCTAAGGGGCTCAGTCTGTGGATCCTGCAGCTGGGTGAGACAGAGTCCGGCACTGAAAGGCAGTTCAGGCTGGCTCACGTGTGGAGAATAGGTCTGCAAGTCACAGGGCCAGGCAACAGGAAAGACTGGAATAACAAGAGATTTTCAGAAGGTGTACATCCTTCTGCGTTTATAGGATGGCAACTTAGCAGATGGAAACAGAGGAACCCAGGCCATCAGGCAGCATATGAGCACCAGAGCAGAAGGGACACTTGTCACTGAGTAAGTGCTGGGACTGCTCAGCTTTCGGTGCCAGCTCTACCCGCAGCATCCTGAGCATGCAGGCACCTCACAGCACAGGGAACAGCAATGGTGGGTGAGGAGACACCACTTGGGTTATCCCATCTGACCTGCACACATGGCCAGACTCGCACAGTCATGTCTTCACCACAATTAGAGCCTCCACCGTTTTGCTTTAAAAGGATTTCAAGTGAAACTTGATTTATTGCCTGCCTATCCCAAGAGTTTGGCTGCTTCATTAGCCTCATTGGAGCTTGTTTCTAGGCTGAATCTGTTGGGACTTAACTCCCAGCTACCAGATCTCCGGCTACCTGCTTTTTGCTGCTGTCACATGTCCAGACTGCTCCACACAATCCCCTGCATGTGAACTTTGTCTCCTCTTAAATGAAAGCATGATGCGAATGGCGGTGCCTTCAGCAAGCAGAGCTCTGGGCATTGCCTCCATGGCATGCCTCAAGGTTACATTGCTGCATCTCCCCCAAAGCTCTTCCGAGCCCTCTAAACATGCTGCGTGGGAGGAACAAGGTGATTATCATACCCGAAAAGCTGCCTTGCCCAATGAAATGGAAATGTGATTTACTGAGGTTCTCACTACTGTGTGGTGGTCATCCAGAAGAAACCACACACCACAGCATAAATTTGATGCTTTTCTTGCTAAAATGGGCAAATGACCTATTAAGAAGGGAGCCTTCCCAGATAAATGAGATAGATGGAGTATCGAGCTGGCTCCAATGCCCACTAATTTAAGAATAGCCCTGCTGAATCAGTTCTTCCCTGCTGTCAGTCAGAGCTACTGTGGTCTGCTTCTATCAGATCTTCAGTTGTTCTACACAAACACACATGGGCAGCCTAGAAAGAAGCCGTGTTTCATGCTAGGAGCTTTGTGTTGAGACTACACTTAATCAAAACTAGCACTCTTCTCCAAAAACCAGAACTCTTTTCCAGATATTCACCAGTTGAAAAAGAGTTGCTGAAGCCAGGCAGTTTCTGATAGGTGTTGCACATGGGCTTCTCTTGGACACCAGACCATGTGCCCTGTGAATATTTCTGACTCTGGGGCCTTCTCAGTGCTGTGCATGTGTCTGGTTTCCAGAGGCTCCTCGTTGTGGCTCCTCATGTAGTTCAGAGCGAGCTGTGGGCTGTTGGGCTGCGGACAGCTCCAGTCTCTCTGGAAGATGTGGATCAGATAGTTCTGGTGCTGTTTGTTTGGTGAGCACATCCCAGTTCAGAGCACACGACTTCGTTCTCTGTTCCCGCTCAACAGTGAGGAGGATGAGGGGTGCTTCAACTTCAGAAGTCATGAAGCTGGCACTTGAGCTGCAACATAGTAGGCCCAGGCCCAAGGAAGGAGTTTTTGTGGGTGGAGATGGATATCTTTTGTAGGCACTGGGGGCCTGCCTGAGCCCCCCTGACAGCCATGGACTTGGGGCCAGTGCTGCAGAGGATGTGCACATGCCTTTGCTGGAGGCCAGCACTGAGCCACAGGGATCATCTCCTACCTTTACCGTGCTCTTTGAAGACAAAACTCATCAAAGTGAGTCAGAAGAAAATTCAACTTAGTCTAGTATGCTGTCCCCAAACACATTTGCTAGATGGTATTACAGAGAAGTGGAGGAAGAGAGAAGGCAGCCAGCCATGCTTCTCTTCTTATGGTCAGCTTCCAGTGAAGTGAGACTGAGAAACTTCTGAAGTCGGTCTTTGTGATTAAAGTCCTGCAAAATTTTGTTTCCAAGAATCCTTCAAGGATTTTCTCATGTTCTGAAAATGGCTAAAATAAACACGTGGGTTAAATACGTGAAATGTTAGTATCCATGACATCCTGAAGTAAGTATTCCTCGAGTTCATTACATCTACATGAAGAATTGATTCCTTCCTTGTTATGAACATGCTACCTGGTCATTTAATTTGAAGACAGCACAGTTTCAGGCTGAGAAACTGTGATACTTTCTTCTTCAGATTATGCATATGGCTCCTTACTTTCTAGATCTCTGCCACTTTCCCTCTCTGTCATATATTGTTAAAATCCTAGTTTGTTTGACCCAAGCTATCAATGTGGATCCCGTCTGCTCATCCTTGCTCTTTTTTTCTGAACTATTTCCACTTCTTTCATGCCTTTTTGTGACCAGGCAATTAGACGTATGGGCTGAAATGGGGGAGCATTCTTGATATGTGCAATAGAAATCTGTGTTTTCTCTCTTCAGAGCTTTCTTTCTGGATAGAAAATCTTTCTTTCTTTTCTTATTCAGTATATTTTTTGGCCCACTGTGGATCTCTGAGGTGTTCATCTCTGAATTTTATCTGTCCTTGCGTGGTGATGTGAGGTAGTTTGAAGCCCATCACTTCACATGTGAAGTAAAGCTTGCTTTTCTCCCACTGCAAGACTTTCTATGCAGCTACCTGACTTTCACATGCTACTTTATTGCACAGTCATTCAGTACAACGAGGTCCTTCTACAACTGCTTTCAGCCAATTTTCCTTTCTATTCCAATGAATAATAAAGTATCTGCAGGCTACGGCCCCTTATTATATAGTCCCTTCTCCAGAGCAGTTATGAATATGCTGAAAAGTCCAAGTCACTGCACAGAGCCCTGGGACTGCCTTTCATTTATTCCAGCCCATTGCTTCCTCTTTTAATGAGTTCTTAGTCCATGCGAGGGATTTCCCTCTTATCCCATTGCTTCAGTGAAGCAGCTTGTTAAAAGTTTCTTGAAAATCCTGGCTCTTGTTCGATTATTCATTGATTCCTCCCAAACCCTCCAGAAGATTTGTCTGCATTGAAGCCCTTCTTCATCATACCATGTTTATCACTTCTCTGCTAATTCTGTTCTTTACCATCTCTACTGACGTCTTGTGGAGGAGATCAAGTGTACTGATCTGCAGGTTCCCACATTTGGGCCATACAATTTTGAAATAAATGATATAGTGTTTATTACTGACTTTTCCACTTATACCAAGGACACTTTTTTGCAGGATGCTCCACTCCACGGTTAGTAATTCTGTAATTTATTAGGTAAATTCTTCCTGGTTCACCTGTGTATTACTATTCATCCTATTGAATCTTTCAAAAGGTTCTTCTGCAGACCCAGATGTCTGAAACTGTTCCTCTGTATCATCTGACATCAAGACAGGTGTCACATCTCTAAACACCTTCATTTAGCTTCTCTGCTGTGCCTTTCTCTTTGTAGCTGTATTAACACTTCGGTCAGCTATTGGTGCTATATTTTCTGACTGCTTTTCTGTTCTTCATGAATTTAAAATGAATTAATTAGTAGTTTATCATGCCTTTAGTGAGTTGTTCCTCTAGGTCTCTTTCTTGGCTCTTGCAAGAGCTCTGCTACTTCCTTGTCTTTGAAAACTTAATCTCTCTGTCCATCTTGCAGTTTTTGTTCTACCTGGTAAGTGATATAAGTTTCCTTTGAGCCTTCCACACACCTTAAACAATTTTCATTCTTCTAATTGATTTATTTATCCTTAAGCTTTTCTTTTCAGTTTCTTCTAAACAAATTTCATTATTTTTATGTATCTCTCCTATTTGAAATACAGCATTTACACTGCAGCAGACCTTACTGGTTTTTTTGCTCCTAAAAAGATACTGAATTTGAAAGTACTGCAGTCACTGCTGTGAAACAGCTTTTTTTTATTATTATTATTATTTTTATTTTATTTTTGAATTAGAAATTCTTTTTAAGTTTGAAGACAAGAGATGTTTCTTCTCTTTCTAGTTTCTGGCGATCACTTACAGTGTCCATTCCCTGTCTCAGTCAGGTATGCAAGGATGTTAGCCTGGGATACTCTGGGAACTCTGCCAGGCTGTTAGCGTGGGATACATGGACAAACTTTCTGCTTTCCCTGCTTGTCTGGCCTCTCATAGCATGTTACAGACACATTTGCACTCCTGCTCAGATGGTGACAGTAAATCCCGTCTCTGTTTCTCCTCCTCTGGCTTCTCATTTCAATCCAGTGACATACATGTTCCCTGTTGAAAAAAAAAAAAAAAAAAGACTTTCCATGAGGTTATCCTGAAAGGATGCTGGAAAAAGCCATGACTTGACAGCCCCTGGAGCAAAAGTCCAAAATGTCCCCATTCTGATACAGTCAGGATTCTTGCAGGAGACGGGGAGCTGGACAGCCTGCCTTGGCAGTGCAGTCACACAGCTATCTCACTACTTCATCTTGGGACAGAGGAGCTGAGGACCCACATGCCTCTGCATGGGCTCTGAGTGCCATTACCTGCTCCCTTAGCCCGGGGTGGCAGCACCATGCATGAACAGGAGGCTTGGAAGCTCACAGGGGAGCTTGGCTGTGAAACAACATCAATCTTAAAAGTAATTCAGAGCAACTGAGTTCTGGACACACTTTCCTCCTCCGTGCATGATTTTTCATTTGTTGCTTCAATTTTGTTTGTTTGTTTGTTTTCCTATCTTCAAAAGTTTTGTAAGTTGAATATAAAGGGCTTGGTTATTTGCTCAGCTTTGAAAGGCCTTTCGGCGTCTGTTAGATCTGTTTCATTGCATCCTCCTCTCAGACTTGGAACTGGGATGGAAAAGAGGGAGAGGAGGCAGTTGTGGCAGCCCTGGGAACACAGCACTTCCCTGTCTCTGATGAGGTGGAAAGCAAGAGCAGGCTGGCAGAGTCAGGCAGTGCTGATCTCTTTGGAAGCAGGAAAAAGAGATTTTTTGATGACACGTTTTGGGGAATGTGACCTATGATTCCCAGTCTCCTGAAAGTGTTGCAAACTTGGGTCTGTATTGCAGGTTTGAGGGATGCATCTTCAAGTGGGGCTTTTGTGCTGTGGTTGTTCCCATGAAGCTTCTTCCCTGAAGGGGACGTGAATCAGTCTGCTCTTTCCAAGCTCCTGTATTGCACCCGGTAGTCACATGCTCCTCCTTTCCATGCTGCTGTGTTTTACAGGCAGGGACCACAGAAAATGAAAGCAGCTTCCAGCTGACCAGTAACAGACCAGTGCAAAAACAGGTCTGGGACTCTCCAGCCAGCAAATTGGCCCTGACACCTTTCTCCTCATGCACTTAGGGTAACAGCACAGCAGCAGCAGCTTAAAAGTGTAGTGACATTGCTTCTCCTCTCTGAACATAGATTGCACTGAGACAAACACTGATTGCAAACTGAGACAAATTGCCTTGTTTCAATAACAGAGAAATTAAATACAGCTAATGAGTAACTGTTCTATGAGATAATGTTCTGTGCTTCAAAATTTTTGTCTTTGTAATGAAAGGGAAAAAAAAAAAACACATCTGAAGTTTTGGGTATTCACAATTGCTTGAATATTTAGTTGGAAAGTAGAAAAGAGGGGTTTCAATCTGAGTTTCTTCACTAAGGGAACCTTGAAACTCAGAAACTCACTGCCAAAACTATGTTAAAGCCAATATGCATACACAGAATATTCTGGCTTTCAACTAAGCAGTATGTTTTCATGGGAATGTGTTTTGTCAAATGTTTCTACTAGGCCTAATTGAAATTTCTTCCTTCATCAAAATGCAAACATTTTCTTTTGACAGCATTGAGATATAGTTTATGGTGATATAAACTCATATTTAAGCGGAAAGCCAAAAAAAAAAAAAAAAAAAGAAAAATTGTCAGTATTGAAATGAAAGCAGAAAGTCATTTTTCCCTCCTCCTATCAAATGCCAAGGGAATGAAGATGTTACCACAAATATTCCACTTCAATAAAATGGTGAGTTTGTGATGGAAACTCATGCTGCCAAAATAGTTGTGACAGGCTCTGCTAATGACAGGAGAAAAGGGCCAGAGAAAAGTTTGTGTGTGTCCCAGCTTCTCATTTAACCATGGCACTAGGGTACATTTCAATAAAAGAATAAAGTGGCTGGATATGCTGGTGTGATAGAATCGTAGAATCGTGAAAAGGTTTGTGTTATAAGGGACCTTAAAGCCCATCTAATTCTGACTCCTTGCCATGGGCAGGGCTCCCTGCCCCCAGCCCAGGCTGCCCCCAGACCCATCCAGCCTGGCCTTGGGCACTGCCAGGGATGGGGCACCCACAGCTCCTGGGGCAGCCTGAGCCAGGGCCTCACCGCCCTCTGAGTAAAGAATTTCTCCCTCATATCTAATCTAAATCTCCCCTCTTTTAGTTAAAGCCATTACCCCCTGTCCTATCCCCACACCCCCTGACACAGAGTCGTTGCCAGCTCTCCTGCATCCCCCTTCAGGCACTGGCAGACTGCTGTGAGGTCTCCCCAGGGCTTTCTCTTCTCCAGGCCAAACAGCCCCATCTGATATCCTATATCCCGCGGTGAGACCCCTGCAGGTCCCCGTGCCCATCCCCTCTGCTGACAGCCATCCCTGATACTGGGCTTTCATTAAACAGCAGCAGTGGAACCCGAGAGCTAAGGACACAGCTTCTCAAAACAAGGCATTCCACAGCTCTGCCTTGTGCAAAGCCTCCCTGTTCACTCCAGATACAGTGAGAAAAATGAATCCATCATAAGCTACGACCTTTGAGTGAATATTCATTGGTACCAAGGTTCTACCCCTGGCTGCCAGAGCACCACCCTTCTACAAAGAGAGATGAAAACTTCACAGGCAGTTTGTGTCTGACCAGTACTGGAGAAAATGGCACAGGCACTCTGTACCTCAGCAGTCCCTAAGCAATAGTATCTATCTGCAGCTCTGCTTTTCTTTACAAAATGCTCAAGAAAGGCAGATCTGATTATTTATTTCCTATTGCAATAAATATGAAAGCACAGCATAATTACCTGTCAGAGACTCACGGAAGTTGCATAACTGCTCAAGCTTCGAAAAATGTAAGGAAAAAATTTGTGAAGATTATTTATGGAGGAAAAATATTGATGAATGTTAATAATAATCATAGAATCATAGAATATTCAGAGTTGGAAGAGACCCACAAGGATCATTGAGTCCAGCTCAATAATAAGCTGTAATTGAAATGTATATTAGATAAAATTTTCCTTCCCACTCAATTAATGTGGTTAGGGAAACAGGGGAAAGTACAGTCATTGCATAGATGTCCTGAGCACCTGCCATGGTAGCTGGGGGACAGTAAAGTCCAGGGCATCAGGTGGCTGTCCCCTTGGGACTTCCATTTGTCATGGCCTGCTGCAGAAATGCAGGCTGACAGCAAGGTCCAGAGAGCTGCTGGCTGCAGAGGATGTGTCTGGGTTTAGTCTGCACCTATCCAGCCATTGTCAAGGTTCTGCAGCTGCTTTGTGGTGCACCTGAGGGCACAGCAGAGAAAACCCTCAGGTACTGCACATTGTGTTTAAGTCAGTGGAGCTAAACTGCTGGCGTCAGTGTTTGATTCAGACAAACTACTTAGAGCAACACGTTCACTTATATAGGTACTCTTTTACTCTTTTTTATTATTTTTTTCTTTTTTTCTTTTTTTAATATATATCTCTGTATTTTTAATTACAAGGGCTATTAAGTTTTATGAATATAGTATCTTTGTTCCTTGAGTTCATGTTAATTCACTTGAAAACCTATTAGTGATGGAAGAATCTCTAAAGGTTTTCTCATTCCAGTAAATACTTGGAAGAGATCCAAATCAAAATTGTAGGCTCAGGTTCTTTAAGTGTGTGCAAAATGCAAAACCACATTTCCATCTGACCTTGGCTTTTGATCATCTGCTGATCCTAAGCTCAGTCCTCCTGAAGTTCCCAGAAGGATCAATGGAATGGTCTGGTCTATGGCTGTCTCATAGGATTGTGAGTATTTCTAGTCTGGCTGTGGAGGAGGAGATACACAACATGTCTTCATTACCCAATGGCTTGGCATGAGGAGCAGGATGTTCTCAAGCTTTGGACTACCTAGACTCAAGCAGATTTGGTTAGGATCAACCTTTCTCTCAGGTTTTGACTGTTCTGAATGATTTCCCAAATAAAAGAAAGAATTATATCAAACAAGCCCTTGAATGTTATCAGGCATTTCATCGAGGTTTTCAGGAAGGTACTCCTCAGATTGGGCACCTTAAAGACATTGATATCCAACCGAGTTCATCCAGCTCTTTGCCTGGGTCATTAAATCTTGCTAGTCACATTGCGTGGGGTTTCTTCATGTGAGACTTTCCTCCAGCATGTTTCTTTTGGGCTGCAGCCATGCAGCTTGAAAGCCACAGGGTTTCACACCACAACAGAACTCCTGCATGTACTGCTGTCACTGTGGACCTGTCCCTTTGTTCATGCTTAATACAGAGCAACCTGTTGCAGCCTTTGCTAAATAGAGACTTTAATAAACTGAGATGTCAAGTAAGAAGAAAATCCAGCTCTTGGGGAGTTGTACAAACCTGATGTTATTGTGCCCACTGCTGCTTCGTATGGGGTCCAGGCAGGGTTCTTCAGAGAGCTGGTGTCTGTGCATGTGCTGTGATGACTGGCTGGAGCACTGAGACAGCCACTTTTTCCTAGTACAGCAAGCAAGCCATGTGTCAGATGGAGAGAGCTCTGAAGCAGAGCCATAAGGAAGACATCATGGGGTAATTGTTAATTTTCCTCATGAGTTCATTCATTTTTCTGTGCAAGCAGCGGCACCTCCATGCGAGCTGGCGGTGGATGTGTTCCCCAACCATGCATGCCAGCTGGACAAGAGGCCACTGTCATCTCTGAGGAGTGGCACCAGAGTGAGCACAGGTCATGCTGAATAACCAGGACACTGACAATCATCCAGCCAACTGACAGTCAAAATGGAGAAATTGCATCCCAGAGCCAACTGGTGAGAATTTCTAACTAGAGTGTGAGCAGACTCATTGCAAGGAAATGTAGAAGGGAAACAGCTTTTAAGTCTTGTATTCTTAAGTCTTTATTTATCTTAAGAGAAGTAAAGGTATTTGCTATTCTACTGAGAGACACCAGAAGGGCTGAAGCAGGGCCCTCAGCTACTATTCTTGATCTGCAGGAAGCTTTATAAAATACCCAGCTGCTTTCTTTGGCCCCATCCCTCAAAAGACTGTCACTACAGTCCATTCTGAAGAATATCGGAGCTGTTTCTTGCTCTCCAAAACCTTTTCGGAGAGGCCTTTGACTTTCTGCCTGGATACACAGGAGTATCCCAAAGCTGTAGGGCAAAGGAAGCAGATACTCCCACACCTTTTCAGGACTATCCTTACTCAGTAGGATGTTTACTGAGACAGTAGGAAAGGCGGTCCTGGAGCTTTTGTTCAGTGCTGGGTCTGTTGAAGGCACAAACTCGGGGCAAAGCCTGGGCTCCACCAGAGCCACAAGAGAAGGAGAAGAGAGAATTTTTATTTATTTATTTAATATAATATGCCTCAGAGGCGGGACTGCTACAACTGTGTCTGGGTGGACAGCCCCGGTATCTGCCCCTTAGTAGCAGCTGAGCTGAACATGCATTCCCGTGCATTAACAGCATATGAGGCAGATCCCTGTGGCAGGTAACTGCCTAGTGCTAACAACATCCTTGTGTGTCCTCACTGACACACAGCGCTGGGCACAGCCCAGCAATAAATACTTTCTGTATTGCTAATCAAGAAAAATATTTCCAGAGCCACTGAGCTGTCAGCTTTCCTGCCCGCTGCACACAAGCAGTGCTGAGGACTCCATGACAATGCTTACAGAAAAAGCCTCCTTGCCTCCTGTGTGCTTTATTATGCATAGGAAGTGCTTGCTGGCAGCAGCTCCTGATTTTCCCAGTCACCTTCAGGGATTCACATGTATAAAAAGGATGAAGGAAAGTTGCTGCTCATTGTCAGACACCATCTGGGGCCATCCACAGGGAGAAGGTTTTGAAGAAGATGAGCCTCACATTTGGGGTTTTGCTTTGATGAGGTGGACAAGAAGAAAACAGTTGTTAGCATATACAAAACTAGAAATAGGCAGATCAAAAAGAAAAAAAATCAGCAGCTTGGGAAAACTGGAAGCAAATTCGGCTGTGTGGATTGTCTACAAAGTGGGGCAGGACGGATAAGAGGGGTGGGTGGAATTGTCAACTATTTGAATTTAGCTTTGGGAACAAACATCATGAACATGGCTAAATTAGGATACATTCTTGCTTGGAATCTGAGTTCTGGTTTCCTTTTATGCCATATGGCACCATGTGGAGTGTCAGAAAGATGGTCTGCTTTACTGGTGAGGACTGGAACGCAGATGTTAGAGGAGTTGTTTGACATGCCCGGACACACAGCGTGCTGCATCATTTGAGAGCAGTTTGAGCTGTGTATTGATGTAACCTGAACTGGATTTCAAGAACTCATTGCCCATAGAAAAATCTGATGTTCAAAGGGAACACATTCTTTGAAGAAAAACATGGTGAGGTTGTCTAGCTTTGCCTGAGAGGTATCACAGCTCTCTCTGTAGATGAGGGTGGTCCTGCTGGGAGATGGCACTAAGGCATAAAGTGACAGTCTCACAACACGTCCTCCCTGTGGCAGCAGTTCTCTTTGAGGCTGTTTACTGGCAGTAGAAGCTAGTCCAGTGTCACCAGTCTGCACAAGGCACTGGACCTCAACAGGGTGCTCCATGGCACTGGCCTATATCCCAGTGCCTCTCACTGGACCATGCCTTGCTTCACCACCTACAGATGCTCCCAGCATCAAGAGACCATGAGAAACTGAGCTGATCCAGTCTGCAAAACAGACTTGGTTCTGAGATTTTAAAAGCAAAACCTAAATGCATTGTTTCATTCCAGATGAGACAAATATCTTGGCTAACCCACAGACATGACAGACAGGATTCTTTTCCCAACCTCTTCCCCCCCCACCCCCACCCCCACCCCCCTCCTTCATCTCTTAGAAAATAAAAAAATTATTTGGATTTGTGTTGCTTTGGCTGGTCTAGGAATAATTATTTATCAGCACAATTGGTTTTGGTTTGATCAATGAGCTGTAAAATGAATGCCTTGCAGAACCCTAGCTGGTTGTGCTTTGTATCACGTCCAGTCTCAAAGCTCCAGCTGCATCCCTGTCCAGGAGCTGGGAGGCCTGAGAGGTGGCGGTCTGGGGAGCATTAATTCTATTTTCAGAAGTCTGTATCTGAACAGCCAGAAAGCATCACAGGAAAAGTGTTACTAAATCTGTATTAATGACACTTTTTGGTTGTGAATTATGATAATATTTTTAAGCCTTTATGATAACCCTACCTGGAGCTATCATACAGCAGTAAAGAAGCCATAAATGTGATAACAAAGAATTCTTTCCCGACATGCAGCCAGCCTGATTTTACAGCTACAATTCATGTTAAGTGTGCATTCATTAAATTATTCAGAGATGATAATGTCTCCTCTTCATAATCCTTAATCACCATGCCAATATGATTCTGCTTGCACTGGCTAAAGAGTAGCTGAGGGAGAAATGCATTTTGGCAGGGCAAGGATCACTAACGCTTTACAGTAACGGTAGATTAATTAATGACAGATGATGATGGAACGTGTATCAGAGTAAACAGAGCTTCCACCTCAGCCCTGCAAGGACTCACCATGGTTAGCACTATAGTGGGAAGCATCTCAGTGCCTTATGTAGTAAGATAGGCACAGCCCCTCATTAATACTGCCCTCTGCATAGCTCCAATATAATAAAACATTTTCAAAGAATAGAAGCTTTTCTGCCAAAAATCCATTGAATCAGAAGAGAATTTTCATATAAGATAACATGGTTCTCTGAGGGATGTCCTGGTCCCTGACCAGGACATGCAAGACACCCACCCTGATGTGTGACCTGTGTTCATCGCTGCTACACTTTGCCTGTTCCACCCTGGAGTCAGCAATCACGGCTCACTGACAGATGGGCAGCCCATGTTCCCAGTGGTGGCATACACTGCAGCTGTGACCTGCCCTCAGGTACATGGCTCGCTCCTCCGTCTGGAGGCCTCATAGCAAAAGCGATGCCTGGCTGAAGGTCATATGTGCTCCATCTTACCTACCTTCAGTCAGCCTGCTTCATCCTTTTATAGATTTTCACAACAGACAATGACAATTTTGCCCAAACCTTTTGCATCCTGGTGTAATACTAACGCTGGACCTCTCCATAACAGCATTTATGGCTAATGGCTGAGCCTTGCATCTGAATGGCAACATTTTCCATGTTCCCTTTTCCACTTTCCATTTCTATGAACTATCCTAAAAAAATTGATCCTTTTTTTTTTTTTTTTTTTTCCTCTTTGTATTTTGCATATTTCACTCCATCTTCTATTCTGAGCCAGAAATACGAATACTGGCAGTTTCTTCCTCCAACACCCTTATGTACTGTTAATGTTGATACTCTGTTGAAAGTCACCAGAAACATGGGCCTTGCAGATCAAATCATTGCTGGTGAAGAAATCAGTGAATCCAACTGTGGGAACCCAGTGACAAGTGGCAGAACATGAGGAAACAGCCTCACGTTATGCCAGGGGAGGTTTAGATTGGAAACAGGGAAGAATGTGCCCACAGAGAGGGTGGTCAAGCATTGGAATGGGCTGCCCATGGAGGTGGTTGAGGCCCCATCCCTGGGGGTGTGTAAGAGATGAGGACATAGCACTAAGGGATGTCGTTTAGTGATGGGGTTTGGTTGATGGTTGGACTTGATGATCTTGAAGGTCTTTTCCAGCTGAAGTGATTCTGTGGTTCTATGGCTCCAAAAGGCACTGTTCATTGTGTGCACTGTGGCAGCCATCCTGGACTTGCTGTTCTGGGCTAGAGCAAAGCAGTAACTTTGTTCTCAGGAATTTGCCTGTGAACACCAGTCCCTGGCTCCCCAAGTGTGAGCAACTATTTCCCGAAAGGGGATGACAGGCCCTTCTCTTCAGCGTATGTGAGCGTGACAAGAACCAGGACCTGAAATTTAGACACAAACTAGTCCAGACCAGAAATAAGGTGTAAATACTAATATATACTCTAGAAGAACCTTCCAATGTCCTTTCTTTATGGTCCTGCCTGAGCAATCCTTTCCTTTTCAGATGTCTTGCACAGGTCTCCGTGCTTCAGTACCAGCGATCCTGTTAGAGCGTGTCACAAGGAATCGAGAGCTCTTTTTAGTATCATGATAAATGGAAAACCCTGAGCTTCAGCTTAAAAAAAAATTGCCCTGCAGGAAATGTCTTCCTTGGGGCCTCATTACTCTCCACACTGATCGCCTGCAGGAACATCACTCACTTTTTAATGAAACCCAAAGGGAGGAACGTGTTCTGCTTGGGAGCAAATCACATGTGGTTTCCATCTGGCCTCACAAGTTAGCTGCATGGTGCAATCACCACCTGCATTGAGAAACAAGTTAATTATGAAGCCCCTTGGCAAGCATTTTTCCTAGCATGGAATGAAGGGACCCTCATCCTCTGCTCCTTCACCATTCCCATCAGAAGGCTCAATGGGCACCCGCATTCCACTTTACCACATGATGAAATGCTCTATATTATCACTTCTTTTTTTTTTTTTTTCCTGGTATGAAAGCATTAAGCCCATTATGCTCCTTAATGCAGGATTGAAAATCCAGCAACAGATGCTGGCACATCTTCCAATGGGAATGGCTAGCAGTAAAAGTAAAGCATTTATTGGTGCAGAGCAGGATGATGGTGTCAACTAGTGTGAGCTTGTGCTGCATATGGCTTTGGAGCAACATTGCGTTTTCTTGGCTGGAGTCTCTGAAGCCTCTTGCAAGATCTACTCAGGAATTTCATGTCAAATGATTTTCCCCTGGGAGATGTGTTTGTCCTTTTTTCCAATAGTTATTTTCATTTATTTATTTATTTATTTATTTATTTTCTGAGAAGGTAGTATTTTTTGTATGGGTTGAGGGGTAGAATATTTTACCTATATCAGAATGTTTCATTTCTTTATTCACACTGAGCTGGTTTGTATCAAATCAGTTCAGAATGCTGTCAAACAGCTGGTTGCTGCCTGTCAGGAGCTGCTCTGTACCAAATCCCCACCTTCTCTGTTGGACTGGGCTTTCAGAAAGACCTCGCCTAGTACATGCCATGGTCTTTGCTGCACAGGGACCGAAGTGGTTGCAGGACTGATGACCAGAAGCCACGGCCACGATGGTGGGTGTGGGACAGCAAAAACAGGCAATCTGCTCCCATTAAACAATGCTGTATGAGTTCATATGAAACCAAGGGGCTGATCATTTTCATAGGCACAACTAATATTTTCCAACTTCAGGAGTGGCAAAACAGCCTGCTGTGATCCCATGACCTAAAACACTGTTAAAGGATGCTCTGGAATCAGAGGGGCCCTGGATGCAGAGAGGATGCAGAGATAATGCAGGCAGCTGTCCTGGGCTGCTGGTGTTCAGCAGGTCTTTCACTGATTTTTCTGAAAACCAGCACAGGGACTGTCTTGCAAAAAGGATTTGAGCTGTAATCTTTCTCAGTGGGAGTGTAAGAGACCTTAAAGCCATTCTCATGGTAGCTATGTAAAGGTTTTGGTCACACCTCCCAGTAATGTGGTGGAAATACAGTTTTCTGCCTTGCTTTCTTTCCTTTCTGCTAGAAAGCACCAGGTCCAGAAGAACAGTAATACTTGGACTCCTCTAGGAATGAGGTTGTGTGCTCTTCCCTGAGCACCCCAGTCTCTGGGTTTTCTTCAATGTCTTTTCTTATATCATTAGTTATCATCCTTCCCTGTGTGTGACACAGCAACAGACACAAAGCCACCCAGGTACAGAGCTGGACCTCCTGCACGTGGATGCTGGAGCCTTACGATCCTTCCTGCTTTGAGATTACAAATGGCACCCAGCTCTGTTCCCAAACCCACAGACATTTCTGCACCTCCACATGCCACAGAGAGACCCAAACCCTGACCAGAATCCCAGTGTGCCCATCAGTTTGTCTTCTTTTTGGTGTTGGAGGTGGCTCTAATTGCTGAACTTGTAAGGTCAAATCAGAGCTCAGCTCAGACCTATTGCAGGGGTCACTGCAGGTTTTCCTCATTCTGTGACACAGTTGCAGTTTACCAGAATAAATGAACTGAAACTCAGCTCAGCTCCTGCAACCCTCTTTGCAAACTGGTCTTTGGGAAGCTGGGGCTCAGAATGAAATTTCAGGATGTCCTGAGCCCTCCATGAGTGGTTGTCACAATTAATTCATTGGCTTCGATTTACGGATGGAGGAAGCAGCATACAGGTATTTTTTTTTTATTTTTGATTTAATATCACTCTGTCAGTAACCGATCTCAGCTGAATTATAATCAAAGTGAAATGAGTGTGTCTAGACGAGGTTTTGCATAGTTTAACAACATATTTCCACTTCATTTGGTGCTGGTTTATGCATAGACCTACAGGGAAGGACAAGCACAAACAGTTCTTTCCAACAGAAGTGGCACTGGACCAAACGTTCTCACAGTGCAAAGACCCTGGAGAGTATTTTTCACCTGCTTTGGACCCGTGGCACCAGACATAGATATGAAAAGACGGCATGGAGCTGGACAGGTGACACTGAGCCGTGTCTCTTCTGTCTCTCACATTAAATAGGGGGAGCTTCTGAGATGGGCTCCAGCAGTGGCCTCTCACAGGAGTGGAGCTGTTTGCCCCTCGATGCAGAAAGTTTCCCCTGCCCTGGGTGGCAGTGGCCAGCCTGCCCGTTACACTGGGCAGGGGTGACTTCTCCAGGGGTGACAGGTCCTGGCTTTATTCCTTCCTCAACCTCAGATAGGGAAGGAGGAGACAGGGCCTGGCAAGCAAAGAAATAAATAACATACACATTTAATAGAGTATAATCAAACTCATCTGCCAGTGGAGCATGCTAATTAGCTTAATGAGATTTCTTGGAATGAGAAAATATTACTTATTTCATTAACTGCATGACAATTGTGCTCCTAAATGAATCAAGAAATAAATCTAAGAATTAAGATGTAAAAATAAAGCATTAATAAAATAACCACTGCCAGAAAAGTGCTTTAACCCAGGAAATCAGGTTAGGTTTAATACCCTGTAGTATTTTATGAAAGAAATGACATGAAGCATTCGGAATATGACTGCTTGCTTCCAAGACAAGCTGCAAAGAGCCTCTCCCCTCCATGTCCCCAGGGTCCCAACACTAAGCATGCCTTCTGCAGCAGTTGGACCACACCTGAACCCAATGCCAATGAGGGGAACAGCACGGGTAATGGTCCACAATGGGGGCACCTTATGGCACCCACACTTCTGAGCTCGTGTTCATTAACAGCACTGCTTCTTTATCACCAGGGTGAGGGTGCAAGAAAAGTGCTGGGGACAGGGCTGTTACAATACAGTTAGCCTTCTGGAACCTACCGTGGAAGTCTCCAGTGATCTGGTGGAGCTGTTGGTGGCTCAGACACCTCCTTTCCCAGAGCACAGGTGGTATGTGGAGCTGGGCTGGTTCACTTTGATGCTAGAGAGCAGTAAGGGTTGCTAGGTTTGAGAATTTAGCTGGTAGGCTGGTAAAATTTGATGAATAATAGGAAAACTGCACTGTGAATAACAGGCATATTGGATGAATAATCTCTTGGCAAATAATATCTGATCTGCTTGAGTTGTCAGCAAGGGACATGTGCTGCCTGCGTATGCTGTGGGAAGGCACCGAATAGTCTGCAGCTTCAAATTTAAGCTTTGTTAAACAAAGCCAAACAAAGCCCATATGGTTTATGAATAGAAAAGGTTTTCATCCTGTTAAAAAAAAGCAGTCATGTAATCAGTGGCTATGCTGAGCTGCTGGGTTGGGAAGGGAGTTAAAATGAAACAGTACAATCTGATTTCACTGTAATGGCAGAGAATGGAAAAAAGCAAGCAAGCAGGGTCAGGGCCTGCACTTTTAAACACCAGAAGTTTCATAAAAAAAAAAAAAAAAAAAGTCATCTTGGCAGGTCTCAGAGACTCCTTTCAGCTCCAAAACAAGGGGACCAGCAAGGAAGTCCCCAGATCATCCCCGTGCTGTGTAAGCATGTGCCAGGGGCCACGGGAAGGTGTGGGCACAGTCCATGGTGCTTCGCCTCACACATGCTGCACGGACAGAGCTATGAGCATCCCCTGAACCAGTGCCTGAACTCCCCCAGGTCACAAAGTCTGAAAGCAAAACGGAAATGTTACCTTGGGAGCCCACAGACATGGGGAACCTAATTCCTGTGTTACTTGCACAGTTCTTGTGTGCCTGGGGAGTGGATCCTGTCACATTCACTGAGTGTACCATCACTGCTGGCTCTGTGCAGCCCCTGACGTTCAGAGGCTGTGGATGTAGCCAAACACTAAAAAAGTGGTGTTGGAGTGCAGGGACTGCTCCTCTGACGTTGCCCTCTTTCCCAAGCTCCCCCAGTCTTTGCTTTTTACTTTCCCTCCTGGTTTTCTGTAGACACTGTCACACTGCATCCCTCTGCAAAGTGCCCAGCCCCTTCCCACAGTCTCCTCAGAGCTGCCCTTGTACAACTATCCTGATTCCGCTAAGACAGTGTTAACAGTTATTTCAGACATTTTTTACTTAAATAAAAGAAGCAGGATCCTTTCTGGGAAGCAGGGACCTACACCATGGTGATGTGCTTTTGAAGTGACACCATGCCTGGGGCTGGGTTGAACTGATTTCCAGAACTAGGAGTTTTCCAAGCACTGTGACAGGGTTGACCACAGCCACGATGCATTGGTTCTGTCCTCTCTGGCTGAGTCCGGAGAATGGGGAAAGCACTTGCTAGTGTCCCCACACAGAACTGGAAATCAAACCTGTGAATCAGAGGAGGGTTCCAAATACACGTGGACTTCAGTGCCCCTCTTTTTGCTGAGTCTGTCTGCATCAATGGCTTTGATTTCTCTGCTGCATATTGTATGCCTTAAATGATAGTGATGAGTTTCAGCCCATGCTGCATCGCCAATGAGCTGCAATGGGAAATGTGTACTTTGAAAATGATAGCCAGCAGCTGTGGTGTTTCTTTTGTCCCCTGAGATCCCTGTTTGTTTAATAAACTTGTATTTTTCTGAACAGCACAGCTCATTGTGAAGGTAATCTTAAAGGGAAAAAAAATGCCTGTGAACAGAACTGATTAAATATCAGAAAATACAAAGCATCCCGAAACCCAAATGACAAAGCCACCTGATGAAAAATCTACAAAGACATTTTAATTAAAATTGATTACAACCAGCAAAAATAAACATCTAAAAAGTCAAGATTAAATCCTTTAATCAATAAAGACCTTCACACTAATAGAGCCCTCTTGATCCTTCTGACATTGGCCCAATCCATTCTCTGAATGCCCTCTCAAAGAATGGAGACAATGAAAAAATATCTAATTCAGCAGATTTCACAGCTGGATGGAACCAAAAACCCTGAAGCCACCAAGATCTCCTCATGTCCCTGGCCTTCCACCTCCATGGCAGCAAGGCATTTTCTGTCTGACCATGTCAGCTCACAGCACACCAGTGTCCTGGGGACCTTTCTTCTGATGTTTACCTTCCACTGCACCAGACTTAGGAACACAGAAAAATATTTGTTCCACTTGCATCCAAACTGCTTTGATACCTTCACTGAGGGCTCCACTTGACCTTTCTCTTGCTGAATGCACACCCACTGCCACCTGACAGCGTGGGTAACTGGATTTCCTGTGCCTACAGCCCAAATGTTCTGCTCTCCGTCATGTGAGAGAAGATAGAGGTGGCCCCACGTTACTGCTGGGCAGTGACGTCCTATTGCTAACAGTGTCCCCAAGAGGGACCTGAGTCCTGCTGTGTCACCTGGGGCACAGAGGGGCCAGTCCCAACCTGCAGCACCTTGAACCCTGAGTGCTGCAGTGTTCTGGCTTCAGGAAGCCAGAGCACCATTCAGCCTCCTTTGGTGAATATATTAACCAGAGAGGATCTTTGTGAACTTCAGTGGGCTCAGAGCTTCTCCCTCACTACACTGGTTGTCATCCTCTGGCAGCTGCCTTTGCACAACACACTCTTCCTTGGGACAGACCAGGCCAAGATTTGGATAGCAGGGCCCAACACCCTCTCCAACACACTGATTGGATTTTTCCTACTTTCTTTTCTAACAGAGAAACAACTCTCTATCAGGCCAGGCCAAAAGGACATCTGGAGCATAATTCCCACCAGGTCTTTGGTTTCTGTGTCTTCAGGGAGGGGATCCATCACCTTGTGGTCAGACTCCTCTGAGACTGTCACAGGGGATGAATGGAGAAATGCATAAAAGGCAGTCTTTGGCCAGAACCACCTGGGACAAAGTGCCAAGGCTCCATTTGATTTAGTGGGGATTTTATTTTGCATTTTGAAATAAACAGCAAGGACTGAATTCATGGTCTCTAACAAAACAAGATGACACCAGTTACAGACAGAGCAGTTATTCTAATGTCCTGCATGTACCGATTCCCCATCGAAGGGTAGTTAGTGATAACCAGCCTGGTGCCAAGTTCACACATGGGTAAGTCGGGTGCAACTTTGCTAAGAGTCACCATTTTCTTAGTGTAGGACCAAAATAGACTTGATAACAGCATTTCCATGGATTTTTTCCCCAGCACTTCCTTCCAGCATGGCATAGTGCCATGAATTTAGATCATTTTGTTTATTTTCTAATATTCATTTCACAGAATTAACCTCTTTACTAAAAGACAAGAGAAGATTTTTGGTACCGGTGTCATTGAAAGTGGATCTGGTTCCCAAATAATAGGATCATCAGATAACTCAAGGGGGAAAGGATCTTGGGAGTTCTCTAGTCTGATTTCCTCCTCAGTCAAGGGTCAACTCTCAGAACAGACCAGATAACTCAGGATGTGACCCGTTCTGGTCTTGAAAACATCTAAGGAGAGAGACTGCAGAAACTCTCTGGGCTACCACTCTTACTCCTTGTAATGTTCCTAGGGTGGAGTTTTTGTTACATCCTGTTGGAATGTCTCATCTCAGCTTGTCTGCAGCTTCTCATTCTCCTACCATGTGCCACTGTGAGAAGCCTTGCTCTTCCTTCTTGATCCACTGCCCCAGACAGTGGGAGCATCCCTCAGATTTGGAAGGGAGACAAGGTGTTTAATGAAGATTTCAATAAACATTGTTCTGAAGACCTGGGGACCCAATATTGTTCTTGGATTTGTGGTGGTCTGGAGGAGCACTGCTGTCACAGGTGGTCCTGTCATCACCAGGACAGAGACGAAAGCTGTTTTTTTTGCAGCTGTGACTTGCCTCTGTGCAAAGCAGCCCGTATCTCTGAACAATCCTGACAGTGCAGCAAAAAAGATTCCTGACAAGCATATAATTCAATTAGCTTCTCACTTTCACATCAATGCAGTTCTAGCTCATGAAATTGCTTGTCATTTATCCATCACTCCCAGAGACTCCAGAATCCAATTGCCTTTCTTGAAGCCAGAAACGAGACACTAACAACAGGACCCATTAGAGATGTCATTCAGGGCTTTCACATCTGCTCTCCCTGATAATAGATGAAGCTTTGTAGCAGATTGCAGCTCTGGAAGAATTCGGGGCAGCTTTTTCCTTCTCTCTGGAGCCTGTGCAAAGTCCCCCAAGACCTCATGCAGAGGCAGACCCTACAGATGGCTGTGTCAAGACAGGCCAGCACATCTCCAAAAATACACCCAGCTGAAGCAGACCTGACTTTTTACGGTAATTGCTTGCACCAACTGATTTTCTTTTTAATAATGATTAATTTATTTGATGAATTTCACCTTTCTTTCCTGTTTACTAATTGCTTTCAGACAGATTGCAAAAATACCATAGTTATTTGGAGACTAATTCTGGAAAAGCAAAATGCCAGAAGGCCAGAGGCTTCCAAAGGGGACTTCATCTGTTCTCCAACGGTAGAAACCAAGCTCACTGTTTGGGAGGGAAATCTGGAGCAGGCACAGAGGTGGAACAAGACAAGACAGTGGGACAAGACACGTGGGTTGCATGCAGAGGGGTACCTGGAGGCAACAAATGTTCCCTGTGCACATAAAGACCCTTCAGCAGAGAGAAACAGAATCAGTTCCTGACTGTCACTGAATGTCTGTTGGATGCATGCAATCTTTATTCACCCACGGTCAGAGTTTTGGATAATGACCTACAGCCTACTATCCATCCAGACTTCAGTGGCTTTGTCTTTCAGGACAGAGCTGATCAAAGCCCAATTCCAGGTAAAGGGTTGTGTTTCATTCTTCCCTTTGTAGCCAAGAGACATTGGGATACAACTTAGTGCTGCCTCCATGCATGTAAACATATGGATACCTGCTGATGGCAAACAGCCTGCCTGGAGTCACCTTTCTAGCAAAGCAAAAGGCTTGAACTTTCCAAAGCAAAGCGTGCAGCCATGCCCTTTCATCTGGTGCACCAGGGATGATGGTCTAACATAGTGGCTGCACAGTGGACTCCTCCCTGGCACACATCTGGGAGCACCCACCTGGTGGAACTGGCCAGGCTGTGATCTCACAGCCCCTGGCTTTTTGTGTCCAAGACCCTCCTTCCTTGAAGCTATTGGCCTGCACTTGGATAGCTAACATCAAACCCTTGGAGGAGAATGCAGAATTTCTGTGAAGTAGGGCTACAAAATGGAATGTAGCTGCAGGTAAAGGTTTGAAGCATAACAGAGGAATCCAGTATACACCAGCACTAGCACCAGCATCCCAAGCCATTATCCTGTCTAGAAGAGCAGGCTCTGGCTGTTTATGCCGTCTGCCTGTGCCCTCAGAGTGCAAATATTCATTTTTCCTGGGATGTGATGCCAACAGGAACTGAATGTGCATGAGAGACCCAGCTAGCAAACAGGCACAGGTGGCTTTTATTCTCACTGTTCATTCACTGTGGCCATGGCTTGATGGTATGGACACTGGCAGCGGTGACATCGCCGTCCCTGCTCATTGTCAGTGCCAACACAACTGCTTGGGAGATTGTGCTGAAACCAAGAAGTGAACTCATCTAATTTTATGTGATTAGCAAGGCTTTGCAGGTTTTATTAATGTTGGTCATGTCTCCAGCTAAAGGCCAAGGACAGGCCTAGCAACAGCTTTGTGGACCTGGCGGGAGATAAGAGCTGCAGCACAGGGTAAGGATAAACAGAGAACAGGGACATTATGGGACTGTCTATAGGCTGGAACCTTCCTCAGAGCCCTTCATCACCAAGCCACAGCCTGTGTAGCCTGCTGCAAAAGGCACAGCAGTCTTTACAGCCTACATGAGAAACACAAGGAATGGAACTGGGATTTAAGGCCAAATTAAGTCAGATCTCAGGCACCACATACTGACATACCATCACTCCAAGGAACAAACAGAGCTGGGAAAACACTGGCATTTCTCACTCACTGAGATTTAGGTACCTGAGAACACTCTCAAAACACAGAATCTGGACTGTGGATATAAATATTCTTATTTCTCTCCAGACTCACTAGGATTTTCAGCCTATGCAGCCCCGGCATTCACCCATCTACTTCACTGCCATGGGTTGAGATGCTTCAAGGAGCAGCATGCAGTTCTGTTACCTGGAGCATCCTCTTCTCAGTGGAAGCAGCCAGGCTGAAGCCTCATGTAGAACAATAATTAAAAGAAAATACAAAGCCAATTCTGCCCTTGACTGAGAGTTGCTGGAGCCTAGCAGGTTTTGGTGCTGCAGCTGTCACTGCTTCCCTGCTGAGTCTGGGGCATGATCTTCACCGGGATTAATTCCAGACAAATGACTGTGGCCCTCCATCTGCTAGTTGGCTCTGAGTTTCCTTACTGAAAGGTCTCTGACGACTCAAGGAAATTCTTTTTTTTTTTTTTTTTAACTACCCACAGAGCAGCACTCAGTACCATGCCCTGTGTGCGCTTATGATATTAACTCATGCAGCCTTGTTGAGTTGTGGCAATAACACATCTTATGGGCATGAATATTTTGAAAGACCTAGTCATTCAAAAACAAGGGCTTAAAAATGTTTAATATCTTTATAACTCCTTTCCAAAGAGATTATTCCCTTCTTTCTTCAGTCTTTTTCTGCACTTGCCACTGCACTAAACCAAGCTCATTGTTCCCTGGTGCCACAGACACAACAGCCTATAAATCCCATTTAGGAACGATAGGTAGAGGCATAAGCCCAATTTGCACCAGGGCTCGGACTAAACATGAACGTTGGCCCCCATTACATGATCTGCTATCTTCCTGACACGGTGGCCTTCATGTGCAAAGAGCAGAAGCTCCTGGATAGGTCACAAGGAAGCCACACAGCTACGTGGGTGCAGGATCTGGGCTTCCCAAGCCCTTCTTACCTGCAGCGAGGAACAGGTTCACTCCAGCACACTGTCAGTGACTTTTTTGATACTAATTATAATTCAATACTGTGTCTGTGGTGTCCAGAAGACCAAACCCTCTTCCTGTAGAAGATGGATCAGATGCAGAGCGAGATGCCTTAAAGTGAACTTCTTACCGTCTGCATTCCATGAAAGACTGGAGGAAGAGATTTCTCTTTAAAAGATATTTTTTAGAGATGATCCATCAGTCTCTACTGTCTTTTCAGCAAGGAAGCACCTATGTGCTTTGAGACCATCGTCTTGAGATACAAAAACATGCCACATGAGCAGCATCCAACCAGAACAACTTGGGTTTTGTACAAGGGATGTTCCCCTCTAACAGACTGTTGAGCACCTGCAGCTGGGAAATTATTCACAGAAACTCTGCACTGAGTTATTTCATAGATGTAAGAGAATAACAATCTGCCCACGAGCAATGTATGAGCTGAACAGGAGTTACACACCGAGAAAAAGCTTTGTGCAAATCCTCCTCCTCCCCGTGCCTTTCAGAACTTTTATTTCACCAACTATCTGTGGGTCAGGCTGCGTACAGAAGCATGACAGAAATTGTGGCAGAAACATCTGTTTTGGAGGGAGCAGAAAGCATCTGCTGTCTGCAGATTCAAAAGGTAGAGCTAGGGTGACCGCACACCTGATGTCACCTGGTGATACCTGTGTCTCCTTGACACTGAGAAGCACCAGCAAAGAGGGGCTGTTTATCCTGCTCTATACATGGGAAACCTGATTTCCCAGAGGCAAAGGCAAACTGGTGGGTGCTGTTTGTCTCTCCAGCACTGCCCTGGGTATTTGCTGGTGTGACTACCCCCTGCACTGGCAGGGGCTGGTACACAGACAAGGCATGGATGGGACACTTGCAGTCAGTGGAGGTGTGGCATGGTGCTGGTCACTGTGTTGAAGTGTGCTCGATGGGGACCTGCTCCCTCTGGGTGTGCTCACAGCCTCAGCTGAATGGGGTGTGAACGTCACTGAACAACACCAAAGTCTTTGATTTTGCTCAGAGCTGCTCCCAGAGCTGTGACAGTCCTCAGAGAAATGCCTAGAAGGGTTTCTGAACACTGTCAGACTGTAGCACTCTCCACAGACTACAGGGCCAACCTGAATCACTGGTTCTAGGAAAGCCATACTCTCAGCCTGCTAAAGCTACCGAAGAACATCACCATATACATTTATGTGGCAGCAGCTCTCTGTGAGACCAGAGCCGTCACTCCATCACTGATGATCCCTGGTACTTGGTCTGGCTGACAACAGAAGATTCCCTGGAACTATTTGCAGGTGGGTGTAAAAATAGACCTAGAAGTGAAGAGCAAGATACCCTCACCATGAGCATTGTGCTCCTCTTGGTGGAGGATCCAGAATGACAAAAACTTGCCACCATCTCCCCCGGAGGTTTTCTGAGGACCCTGAGGGACACAGAAAGGGTGAACATAACCACAGAGTACAAAGATAGGTGTTAGGGAGATTTTTGTGTAACAAGTTTAGCTATTTTATTCAGGAAAGTTTTCCATAATTATTAGGTAATTTGGACTATTATACTACTGACACATCAGTTTTACTAACAATAAATTATTTCCCCTACATTTAAGATGTATTTCTTTCTGCTCATAATGACATTTTGAATGTAACAGTGTGCTTTAATATCCTCCCTGTAGACAGTGAAGGGATCATATCAAGCAGCTCTTTGAAGTCAGGTATGTTCCAGAACAAATCTGCTGAGCAGGTAGGGTTTGCACAGGGGGAACTGAGAAGTTTGCTGCTGCCAGGTGAAGTGGACAAGATGTTACGCAGGTCAATGAGCCTAAAGATGAAAGGCAGACAAGAAAAGGCAGTTTCTAATGACAGGAGCTAGTCAAACCTGGAGAATTAATATTTCCCATGTGAGCACAGAGCAGGAAGCTGTCATGGGAGTCTGAAGGATCAGTTTAGCTGCAGAAAGTCAGCTCACCTTGGTTTTAGCAGGTTAAGGTGACAAGCAGTGTGACAGGGGTTCAATTATTTGCTTTGGTGTTTATCCCCTAGATGACTGTGAACAGCTCTCTCTGCTTCTTTTTGTGCAGTTACTAAAATGGCCTTCGTAATGCAGAGGGTGCCAAAACCAGACAAGTAGGAAGTCTATATGTATGTATGCAGAAGAGACTTTACAGGTTTACACACTGATTTAGTGAAAAAAGACACCTTGCTTCAAGTCAATACAGTGCCATAAAAGCGTGTCTGGAGGGATCCTAAGCAGAAGTTAGATAATAATCCTCTTCACTGCTGCACCGGAGGCCTGGCCAGGTTTGCATGCACAGAGCTGTTCTCTCCGAGACACTGCGGGGGAATTGTCTGTGCTTTGAGGCTGGAGCCCTTGAGCGGACTTGGCTCATCACCAAAGGTTGTTAGTTGTAATGATACTGAAGATGGGGTCTTCAGTCTCTGCAGCTGGAAGGGCTGATCTAATTTTCTGCAATGAAATCAACCTCCTTAAGAGTGGTGGACAGCAGGAAAAGGGGCTGAAGCCACTTACAGCTGAGGCAAATCATTTTCTCTGCAATGTCAGGCAGCACTGCAAGAGGTAATGCAAAGAGGCTGTGGAATCTGTCTCTGGAGGCTTTCAAGACTTAGTTAGACAAAGCCAGGGGGACCTGATCCAAAAACAGCAATATCCAGATGATCCTGCAGTAGTCCTGTTTCATGGGGAGGTCCCTTCCTACCAGCCCGTCTCAGTTTTTTTCTTCTCACTCAGATCTGAGGACTTCTTGGAAGCACCAGACTGATGGATAGATGTGCAAAGTTATGCTACACTTGGAAGAAGGTGTATTTCAAGGTGGCACCAGGCTGCAACCTAAAGAGAAACAGTCTGGGTTATAACTCTGATTTAAACCTGAAGCAGCCTTCAGCCCAAGCAGCACTTCAGGCCCACCAGTACCCCTGCCTGCTGTCCAAAAGACACTGAAGTGCTAATCAGCAGATGGCAAAATATCTGTTGTTCTGGCAACCAATTAATTCCGTGTTTTGTAATGAGCCAAAACGGAGGTGGTAGAAGAGAGGTGGAGACAGTGGGAAGAATGTTTCTGAAGACATTGTTCTTTCTTACTAATCAAGTAAAATTTGCAGACTCTCCCAAACTCATTTCATGCCTTTGACCCAGATGCAGACTGATTTTAAAACATCCCGTACCCATGCTGTGGTTCAAGTGAACATCAGTAGATGCACAAGTGAGTGCCAGTGATGAGGAATGCCAGGAGCTGTGTTATTCAGCTGGGCTGCAGTGGTTGACTTCACCTGGTCACTCCCACAGTCTTCCCTGCACTTTGCTGAACCACCACATTGTTAATTTGGATGCTGCAGGACTCACCTTCTGGAAGTCTAGTGATATTTGGTGGCTTCCAGAAAAAATTGGTCATGTTTGAGTTGTCTCTGAAAGGTGATGCACGGGCAGGGTTTGTTATGGTTAGAAACAGTTTGTGGCATTTGAGAGAAGGTCAAGTGGTGTGGTCATATCCCAGTCAAGCTGTTAGGCATGCGTCAATGTCCCTGACAAACCCCTTGCTCAGCACAGCCCAGCTGCTAGCAGAGTCTCTGGGAATGAAGTAGTACCCCCAGTTGGGGAATACAGAGTTAGAGAGCACTTAAGGCAGGCATAAGTACTTTGAACTGGATAGGATACATCTGGATGGACCTGGGTTTTGTCCTTGTGAATTTCTAACATTTTTGAAAGGTCATTGTAACTGGAGGAGGTTCATGACAACTGGGGAAAGGCAAACCTTGTACCCATCTTCGGAAAGGAGCTAGGGAACTCCAGGTCATTCAGCCTTACCTCGGTCCTTGGGATGGTTATGGAGCAAGTCCTTCTTGAGGCCTGGGGGAGAGCCAGTAGGGACTGACCAAGGGCAGTATAAATCTCTGTGCTACAGAAAGAATTGTTTGCATTATTTTCTAAAAGTCCTTTATTTTGACGTGAAAAAGTGAAGTGTACTTATATATGTATCTAGAAATCCCCCTTTTAGCCCTCTGTTTCTTTGCTGGTAACATGAGTTTAATTCTAAAGAGCAGTGTATACCAGGAGTGTCAAAACTCAAGGTGAATGGGAGTCTTTTGATATTCATAAAGAAAGTAAAATGGCTTTAACAGCCACTGTCTGTCTTTATGAATGTTACCGCTCAAAACAGAAGTTTGTCTGTGGTGGAAAATAAATGTCCTTATTTACATCCTAGCTCTTGGAAATCACAAAAGAAGCAGTCAAAGCCTTGCATGAAAAGAGAGAGAGAACCATTGCACAAATGAGAGGAACAGAGAGCAGTTACAGATGGTAGAGAGACACTTTGAGATGCTTTGGAGCTGAGACATTTTCTAATGAGAAAGTGAAAATGAGCTTAACTGGCACAATATGAAAAAGGCACTACCTAGGAGATTGTCTTCTGCCTTAATCCAAAGGACACTAACAGGGATCGAGGAAGAACAGAGGTCTGAGACAGAGCTAAAATTTGGACCAAGTGATTTAAATGGAAAGTTTCATCATTAAATCTGATTTACTGTGTGATTCTTAACTTGTAGGAAGCTCCTGAAACAGGAGTAGGCACCTGATGATCTTATACTCTGTGTGAAGAGCAGGTCTGAGGACGTTCATGTCCTCCAGACACACTGGACTGGTTCTCCAGCTGTGTTACCCCAAGAACAGGCAAAAAAAACAAGAAGCCAGAACCACCATGGTGTGTCAGGTTCTCCTTCTCCTTTCCACCTGATGTGAGGACCATGTTTCTTGGAAAGAAATTATTTGACCAATAAAGAAGTTAGATGAAGGTGAAATTAAGGGTGATATTTTCTGGTCCATGAGACCAGAAGATAAGGAAAAGGAGAAAAGGAGATCCAATGTGTGTCCTGCTATCTCCACTGCCTCCTCCTTTAAGCAGATGGCAGATGGGAGCAGAGGTCCCAGCCCAGCCCTGGCTGTATATCACAGGCCCAGAAATCCCTCATTGCCTGTAGCCACCCTGCTTTTGGCCATGCACCAGCCTGGATATGTCCGTGGAGGCCCTGTGCTGGTAGGAGGCTCCTGAGGAGCAAGGTATTCCTAAGAGCATGGCACCATCACCATGCCCCCGGGGGCTTTCCTGCCAGATCCCTCTCAGGAAAATGTCCACAGTGTTTGTATGGGGAAACTCTGTTTTACTTTGGTTTTGCCTTTGACAAAATATACTGACATGAATTTTCTAACTTTTGCAAAGTACTTTGAGTTACAGTGACAAGAGCCCCTGTAGTACTGCCTAAAATTTAGTTATTCAATTATTAATTACTGCTATCAATAATTCAAGCGTTCTATTATTAATTGTTACTATTACTCTTACTCAGGCCAGAGGCTAACTTTCACAGAGCAGCTCACAGCCTGCCTAAGAGCAATGCACCTTCAGTTCCTCAAACAGCTTGCACATGCTGTTGTACCGGACCTTCACAGTCCTGTACCTCTCTCTTCAGCACCTAAACCCAAGCAGGAACCGTGGGTCTTTTCTGCACCTACTTATATGGAAGAGCTGCAGTCTGAACACCTTTCACCTCCTGGTAGATGGACATGGTGTTTAAAAAGCAAGCCTGTTTTTCCATCAGTTTTGCAAATGAAAGTTTGGAGCTTTATTCACGACAAAGCAGAGAGCTTCAGAGAACTGTTTATTGCAGATATTTGGGTGGTTAAGTGATATCCAGGAATGCACGCAGTGCTGGGACTTTCAGTGTGGGCATGGAATCGATCTTAAATTAGTGTGTTGTTAAGCCCCCCCCCCCTTTTTTTTTAAATTCATGTTCTGATTCAAGCAGAGCTTTTTTTCATTACACATGTGATTTGGACTATAGTAAAGGTCACACAGCCTGTGAGCAAATCTGTTCAAAGAGACCTCAGCACCTGCACCTTGCACAGATAAAGCCATCTGACCACTCAGCACTGGGCAGTGAGCAACACTGGATGCAAATTCTCCTCCTTTTTGAACAATGACACAGAATCTACACCAAAAAGCCTGGCAACAGGAAACGAGTCAGTCTGAGAATAAATATTGCTTGCAAGCAGAAGTAAAATTCAGCATTAAACCCTCCTGAACCAGATTTTAAGGTCAGCAGAGACAAATAAGCCTCCTGGGGTGTGATTCCTTTGAGGCAGATGAATTGCTCCCTGGGAGGCTGATTCTCTCCAGTGCCCACAGAGGGTCTCCAGGATATCTGTCCAACTGAAGACATGCTTTGTAAAGTCTGGTGCTAGGTGCTGGGAGTAGTCTCTGGTCTCACCACCTCTGGTAGCACTCACCCAGCGCTACCCATGGGAGCACTCTAACAGAGTGATTTTGGTTGCAGTGAATGGCAGCCAACAGCCTGACATGAAACCAGCTGTCAGGAGACAATATCAAAACAATTTCACCAAAGGCTCACTGAAGATGGAAGTGAAAATGTTCAATGAGGCTGTCAGCAGAGTGGCGGGGCAGGATCCTTACAGCATGGTGTAGCCACAGTGGCTGTGTCTCAACATGTGCACTGTGCACAGACAGTGCACCCTGCTCCACCATGGTTCACGGACCAGCTCTGTCTCCCACTGACATCACACTGCTGCTGCTCCAAAGCTCTTCAGTTAGGGATCATCTTTCTCCTCATCCTGAGTAACATACAACAGCACACAGAAGAACTTCTCTGGGCTAAAGTACAGCTGTTTTCAACCATGTCTTACTAAACACAGATAACTAAAAAGGATGTGAATTATTTTAAGAGGTCCTGAAGTAATTTAGTTCTTCTCTCTACTATAGGAAGAACCCTTTATCCAGCCTAAGTTTCCAGTCTTAGTTTGTGATGAATAATTTCTGGAAGTGATCACAGAAACAGAAGGTTTCTCTGAGGAGCTCAGTACTGACAGAAAGCATCAAGGCCAAATCCAGCTCCCCCAGTGCTACTGATGTTTTCACTCACTCATCTTTGTGCACAGTTTTGGCCTAAGAATTCAAGCCAAATCCACAGACTAAATGAGTTACCATCAGAGTCAGAAAATTGCCTCTGATTCCCATGCTGGCTCAGGGGATGGTGACAGAGTGAGAGAGCCCAGCAGAGGTGCTCCTTGTCAAAGCCGGATCCACTGTGGGAGGACGGGACTATGCTCTGCAGAGATACAGGTCTCTTGCTGTCTGTCTGCAGGCTTGGACACCGAAGAGCAGAGCAATGCAGTGAGAGCTGCTCTTGTCAGAAGAGCAGCATCACCGGAACTGTACCTCCTGAGCCCAAAGACGATGGCTATCACCTGCGGGAAATAAAATATACCTGAAATGCAACAGAATGTGGCTCAAAACCCAGAGACAAAACAAAACAAAACAAAACAAAACAAAAAACAAAACAAACAAAAAAGCCTCTCCGGACAGTGGGTTTTGGCCAGGGGTTTGGTTTTGTTTCATTCATTTTATATTGATGGATAGATGCAGGATAAGGGTGTCCCATAGCACAGCTCTGCTGAATAGGTTACATACAGTCTCTCTGATAGCCCTCTACTGTGTTTTGACTTTAGGTCCGTCAGATCCCACTCTGTAGAGGTCTCACAGGCAACATAGACCAGCCTTTGCCAAAGTCTCTCAGGCCCTCATCAGCCAAAAGTTCTCCGTGCTATACAAGAAGCTATTAGCACCTCCCAATGCACAAGCTGACATGTTCTGCAGAGCCTATGTTGCTTAGCAAGATCCTATTTACAGGGAAATCTCTCTTGTGTGGAAATACATTTTCTCACACATCATTTGCTCTGCCTTTCTCTTGTACTGTGAGATTTTCCTTCACACAGTGACAGGAGTGAAGATTCACAGGAGGGCTACCGTCTCCTCTATCAATAATATTCCAGAAAAGTGAACTTCACTTGAAATAGTGTGGGAAAGTGTGACAGCTTCCAATGATGAAATCCTGAAAATAAGGTTATGACAAGTTAGCGGTATCACTCAGCTGCACCCCATGCTCATTTCTCCCGCAGTAACAAGTTTTCTCTGTCTTCTGTTCTGGTGCTTGATACTTTCTCATCCCTGCATTGTTTCTGTGCCATCCAGTCACACACAAAATCCCATCATTAAGATCCATCATACATGAAACTGGCCTGGTGGTGTACCTAGCAATAACTGTCTAATTCCTACAATGCAAATGGAAGGAATTTCTTTTCAGAAGACTGAAGAGTGTTTTGATTTTCTCTTCTTAGAAGCACATAATTAAACTTTTTTCTTCTTATTGTTATTATTTTTTTCCCTGTTGTTTCAACTCAACTCAAAATATTTCCTTTTTGGTGGGAGGTGTTTGGTACACCTCCATGTGGAGTCAAGCAGTGGTTTCCTGGAATGATGAATAACTAAAGGTATGCTACTACTGGTGGCTCTGAAACTCTCCTCTGAGGCTGGCAGTCTTATCACTCTGCATTTGCTGTGGTGTAACTCACTTTACACTGAAGCAGAGACTCTGCACATCATGGGAATCACAACATTGTTGGAGCCTTGTGATCCACCCAGTGATGGATCTGACCCCATAGCAAGGTCTGTGCCTCACGTGTTCGAACTACAGCTCCCAGAAGGTACTTAGCCAAAACAGTAAAACAATCCAGGACAGATTTGGAATATCTGGTCACAATGACAAAGTAATACAGTATCTTCTGTCTTGGGAGTGTGAATATGTTTCATATTGACTGAAAACCACAAAGTGCAATGAGTTGTGACTGAAATACTTGGGAGTGGTGTGTTCTATGAAAGAATAAAGTGGCCTTTTCTCCTGTAAAAATAAAGCATCCTTAAACCATACACAGATTAAAAGTTGGATGTGTTCCTCTCCTGTGAGCTGTCCTCCCCATGTGGGGACAGTACCTGGCCAGTGCTGCTGCATTTGCAGAGCAAGTGGCTGGAGCATGAGAACTGCAGCGTCTCAAGCTCAGGTCCATGGAAAACCCATTCCGTACTGTTTCACAAGGAATGATGCAAGTGTCACTCTTATCATTATGATCATTTCACAATTCTAAGCTGTGGGCATAGCAAAACAGAGCCCAGGCTGGCAGACACGCAGCATGGTGGTTGGAAGCTCTAGGTCTGCTGGGCCTCAGGGCTGGCTGCCTGCAGGACAGCAGCACCAAGCACGGCTGTGGGACATGCTCCTATCTGGCTGGAACTGTGGCAGAATCACCTGCTTCTCCGAAATGGCTCATTGCCGACAAATTCCTACAGATCTCTTTATGGCAGGATTTCCAGCTGGGCCACAAACTGAAATCTTGGCCACTTCCCCTTGGCATTTTTGGTTTCCTCTCCAGGACTTGTCTAATTACACTGCACAGATTGTACCAAACAGCTGATGGCAGGATGTTGTGTTGTCTGTAGCCTAATGAGGATCTGCTTTTAGACAGGTAAATATAAACCTATAATAAGCTGTCCTCCACACAGACAACAGCTCGTACTGTTGACATGACCTACTCACTTATTTACAAAAATTTGGCCTCTGTGTGGCTATCTGCAAGAAGTGAAACACACTCTGTGTGAACCACAGTCATTTGTGAAGAGGGTGGAAATCCATCCCTTTTGTTATCATAAAATAGCTATTGCTGGTAACTTTGGTGGTAGATGCTAATTGCCAGTGATGTGGACTTGGACAAACATGAATGGCAACACCTATGTGCATAGGGAGTAATTAGGTGAATATTTCTGTCACTAAAACTATATTTTCATCATAAAATCTGAGTCAGACACATTATGTTGAAGGTAATTGCTCTTTGGGCTGCTCAGTAACATCAAATGCAATTCCACAGTACTTTGCAAGGACCTACTATTAACGACTGTATTAGAGACATTTGTCAAAGCTGTGGGAGGAAGTCCCAGGGTTTTTGCAATGAGGCAGGGGTGATCCTGCTCCCGAGCACGGGCTCTCTGGAGACATCTGAAAGCCTTTCACTTGCTACATTTTCTTTCCCAGGCGCTGAGCAGCGAAGTCTCAGCTGAACAGAACACACGGATGTCAAAGCTGTTTTCAAACATTAATGAGCTCCACAAATCTTTACTGCACACTGCTTGCATTTTTTAAATTAACATATTTGTTCACTGGATCTGTTCAGGGCTGATGAGCACCGAACCCCCACCCCCACCCTGTTTAATATTTGTGCTGCCGAGTTCAATTGACATCCTGCTCGCTACAGCCAGAAGCAGGCAGCAAGGTGTTCGGGGTTTCCTAAGAGCATGCTGTCAATGTAAAGCCCAGGAGGGTTTTCAGAGTTGTCCTTGCCTCATGTGGAGTCCTTCATCATTTAGTGGCTTGGGCTGTGCCTTCTGGTTGCTGAGCTGACCTTCACAGTGCATGTCCCCCACCCTGCAGTGGTTAGTGCTGCAGGGGAAGGCAGGGGGAGGCTCTAACACAGGGGCAGCGTGCAGGAGCCGCGTTCTTGGAGCCGTGTTCTCTGCTCTCTGGGGAGAATGCAGAAACTTTTCTACTCAACAAGCAAAGCCCTTGATAACCTGAGGTGTGCCTCCTCCCAGCCCAGCTCTCTTCCTGAGACATTGCCAGAGCAGGAGCTGGAGAAGTTGCTTGTCCTGGACCCCAGGAGATTCGTAGTGAGAAGGTCTGATAGCAAAGGTCCCTCTCCTGAGGGTGTCCACCCTACCTCCCACCCACCCACCACCTTCAGTGTGCATCTGACCCTCTGTGCTCAGTGCCACAACACAGGACAGAGAGAGGCTGGGAGCACCCCTATAGCTTCTTGCTGGGAGCTTGTTTTTTCTGCAATAAACTAGAGAGCAGATGAGGGTGGAGGGCAGAGGTGTGCAGGAATGTCGCTGAGCAGCACCAAGACAACCAAAGTTACCACCAAGAACATTCAGGTTTGGAATTTAGGTCTAAACCGTACATACTCTGTGGATCTGTTCAGATTGAAGCAAGAGAATTAAAAAAAGCAGCGGGGTGAGCAGTGATCATCACTCACAAGGCAGGTGGGTGTGATGGGCTTTTGTCTGCTGGTAATTCCTGGGGAGAGACTAGGCATGTGATGTACCAGATGAGGAAATCTCTTTTAAAGGGAAAATAGTGTGGAATGAGTAACAAGAACTCTATTTCCAAGGATAAATTACTCTGTGGAGTCAGGGCTATTTGCATAAGCACCTATCATGAAATGAATATTTATAGATCACCATATAGACTCCTGTGGGACAACTATACAAACAGAAGTCTCTTCCTTTTTCTCTGCTCATGTGGTTCAGCTTGTGACTCCAGGGCCTCCTCTCTGTCTCTCCACACAAGGCAGAGGGAAAGATCAAGCATGATGTTTTGGTTTTACATAGCTAGAAAGGGAGAGGGGCACTTGGGACCTGACTTGGTCCCAAGCGCCCCTCCATCCCAGCTCCATGCTTATTCTTGGTTCTGTTGACATCTTAGTTTTTGACGTGCTGGAATTTTTAAACAAACCTTGTCCACTGCCTATCCACCCACCTTTTCTCTTATTTATTTTTTCTTTCTTTTTTCTTTTTTTTTTTCTTTTTTCTTTTCTTTCTTTTTTCTTTTTTCCTTTTTCTTTATTCTTTTTTTTTTTTTTTTTTTAATTATTATTATTTTTTTTTTCCTTTTGGTGTAAAATTGAGTTTCAGAGGCTTGGATTCTTTATAGGTACAACTACAGGGATTGTAGATGCTCTTCCAGACAGAGATAATCTTTGTATTTTGGAGTAGATGAACTGTCCTTTTGACAGCAGCCTTCCAAGTCGTGCTGATTGCAGACACATATAATTCATACAAAAAGAAGGACTGCTTGAAATGAATGAGTTAATCAGGATGACAAACAGCTAGGAATCTGAATTTCTTTTGAACATTGCTGTAATTCTTCCCCTGACCTTGCTGTTAACGTAGAATGAACTTCCTCTGGCTACATGTTCCCATAGCCAGGTATTGCTGAAGCTGTCTTCTGCTGGGGAGCTGTCTGCTTGGACTTATCAGTATCTACTTGTTCTAGTGTATCCCTGTCCTTCCAGGTAAGACCCCTTAATGCCTGTCAGTGCCACATACAGCTTCAAAGAGATTGTACTGTGAGCAACAGGTTGCCTTTGAGGCTCATACAGACTTGCATCTCCAGCCAGAGTATTTAAAAGGAGAAACTATTTCTTTCTTCAGAAACTCATCTGAGCCTCTGCTCAGATGCTTTCAGTTAGAGATGGTTTAGATTAACAATGTTGGTTCTGAGTCCTTGATAGTACATTTGACTATTCATAACCATCACAAAGGACAGATTATTTTTTACCATAATCCTTTAAGAAGATGTAGGGAAACCTGTCATTTCCAAGGGAAACAGAGAATAAATTGGGACCTCTCCCAGAAGCAAGGGAGCATCACATATCTGGCATGTCAGTGAGCAACAGACACATATTTTTTGTGGTCAAAGATAGACTGCTTAAGTAGCTTTGCATGCTATTTGACCACAGTATCAGCCTACTAAATGTAGCACTGCTTATCAGAGAGGTAGTTTTGAGTGACCCCCATGCAAGTTGTATCAGTGTTCACCTGCTCATGACAGGCAGTGGTGCCATGGGCTCCCAGTGCCTCCCCACGATGTCCCAGCCTACCCCAAACCAGAGCCCCTACATCTCTTCCAGAAACTGCAGAAAGTTCTTTGTAAATTCCTGTGAAACTTTCTTCTTCTCTTGTGAACAAATCATTTTTAATTAATGTACAGTATCAAAAGCTGCAGGACTTCATAAATTAATGCAAATCTTGTGTTTGTACAGTAGTATGAGTAGGCATATTACAGAGAACCAGTCTGAAAAAAAAAAAAAAAAGAATAATAATCTCATGGTTTGAGTTCAGTGCACAGATGTCTACTCAGTAATGGATTTCTGGCAATCAAATATTTTCTTTAATGTTATAAGACAGCTTGGTGGCATTTGATCATGATTACCCAAAGCATCCCACTGTGTTTTGGGGTGTAATTGGATGGAAAAGTATTCTAGTAATTTATTCTATAAAGCAATTGTCCCATGAAGTAAATACTTCTGTTTATGAGATGCAGCTCATTGTCAAGGTTTCATTTCATAAGTATTTGTGCAGTCTAGATCTTCTACCCTTAATACTTAACCCTGTATCTATTTTCTCTACCCTTGCTGGAAAAGTATGGGTGAATCTGGCTGCCAGAAGTACATAAAATCAACAGAGGAAGGTCAATTTCTCTGACGATATGTCTAGAGAGGTCCAGTTAACCTGTGTTATAGAGATACTGCTTATACAGAACCAGAGATTCATTGAACTGCCTATGCACCTATAACAGAGTTAAAAGCCCCTCATTTGAATTGTTCTCCTGCTGCCTTCTTTTTTTTTTTTTTTTTAAGGAAGCTGAGAAATAGCAGCTCAGACGAAACACACAAATCTGAACTACCTAAAATAATGTCGTTGGGATACTGCTACTGAAAGCCCATCCCAAAACAGCAACCTGCGCTCAGGTCTTGGCTTTGGTCACTCCACGCAAATGTGCTGAATTTCCTCCACCCTCAAGGGGTGTAAAACCAAAGCCCCAGATCTACAAGTCAGGCTGTGCATCACCTCCCTGGCTAGGGCTGCTGAAAGCGTCTGGACATAGGAAAGAGAGAAATGCACTCTCTTGCTGAAATTCAGAGAACATTGCTTGCCTGGAGCCTGTGAAGAACCTCCACATGCGTGGTCGGACTGACCACTGCTGGCACTGTTGGGCTGACCACTGCTGACATTCTTGGACTGACCACTGTTGATATTGTTGCACCGACCTCTGCTGAAGTTGATGCACTGCCCACTGCTGCCTAAGGACATTCTGAGAAGGGCCTGTCCCTGGCCACGTACCTTCATCCCGGTGGTACATCATCTCACGATGTACCCCAAGAAGTCCCAGCGGGCTCAGCAGCTGTCCTGCTTTTGGGGAATGTGAGAGGTGCAGGTTAAGACTGCTGAGGACTGACCAGTGTCTGGGCAAAGGCTCTCACCTGGTTGACTGAGTGCAGTAGGTGACTCCATCTTCAGTTTGGTCAGGGGTAAGGACAGGGACAGGTCCTTTGCTATTTGCAGCTGGAGCCAGACTGAGATCCTACCTTCACCTCAGATGGCTAGTGGTTGTACCTGGAGCCTTGTTCCTCTAAATAGATGCTGGTAGAAAATTGTGACATGTCAAGAGAACAATGAATGGAGGAACTATTGTGTCTGTTTTCTGCTTCAGAAACATTTCTGCATGTTTTCCATGGAAAACTCTGATCCTGCCTTATGCAGAGAGCAGAAGCATGCCTGGCTTTTTGTTCCATTTCTATGCAAGTTTCCAGAGTCAGAAGGACAAACCCAAAAAGAAAATCTGACAACTTCTCTGCATTAAAACAAGAAACAGAGGGCAGAGAGGGCAGAGTCAAGCTATGGATGCCTCTCGAATGCTACAGAAACCTGATTCAGACCAGAGGAAGCACACAGCACCTTACAGGATCAAGATCACCACAAAGGTGAGATGCTACAGCCAAGACATCAGCCTGGTTTAGCTTCTCCTTTAGAAGTCTGTGAGGAGAAGGAAATAAAGTATTTGTATAAGTGCAGGTGGAAAGGGACCTCTGGAAGTCTTCAGTCCACGCTGACTCGCAGAGCAGGGCAGTCTCCAATATCTGATCAGATCAGCTGTGGCTTTGTCTAGCTGATCCCAAACACCTATGAGGACAGACTATTCCTCCTAGAGTGAGCTGTTTCAAGTCTGTGCTACACTGAAGATTTTCTATATTAAAAAGAGACAAGACACAGGGGAGAAATATTGGTGCACAGAGGCTTTCCAAATGCTGATTAAATCAGTAGATGAAATAATTTGCCAGATCCTGCTGTTGCTTATCTGTTGCCAGATGTTCCCCATAGCTGTGAAACTGGAAGCTCATCTGCTACTCTTCCAGCATGCCCTAGTCAAACCTTACCCAAGCCTTCAGTATATGCAGTTCATCTGGTGTTTGGTGCTGCACAAATCTAGCATTGAGGGCATATCAGTTTTCTCATCTGCAGTTCTCCATCAGAGAAAATGCAGCAAGTGATGGCTTCCTAATCACAGCCTGAGACAAAGGGACTCATTAAGTATTAGAAGTCCCAGATTTAATTATTCTGATTTCTCTGAACTTTTTTTTTATTCTTCACAACATTGTCATTTATATTTATGAGATTACAGAGAGATTTCATGAGTTATAAACTTCCTAAATCCCCCGAGTAAAACAAAAAAAAAAAAAAAAGCTTTTAAACAAAAGCCAAGTTGAGAGGTTGAGAGGAGGCAGGAAAGAAGAGTGAGTACTGTTGAGCAGGGACATGTGGAAAAGCAAAATAATTCAATCTTTATTGCAATTTGGGAATATATTTCAGTGAACCTTGTCCATACACAGGATGGGGTCAGCCTATAGGAAGCCAATAGTTCCTCAGGAACTTATTCTGACTGTTCAAAGAGGGCCTGCACATAAGGACTAGTGTTTGGGTTTCCACACAGGGATCAGTGCAGCTGGCAGCCCCCCCACGGAACAGCCTTCTCCAACCCTTGGTACTGGCTCTGCTTTGCACCTTGTGGTGGATGGTGGGGCACCACGGTCATTCTTCACCTCTGTGACTTCCCGCACCCAGCAGAGCAGGTCAGCCTGCAGTGACCCACCAAGGGACCTCGTTACATAGCTGTACCCCGGGCCCACCATTGAGAGAAGATATTCAAGGGGATCCACTTGTCTCCATACCCGTTACAGCTCTGCTGTTGGGAGGTTTAGAGGGAGAACAGTGTTTCAACACAGCAGGACACCCCTGACTTACAACTAGAGGACATGGTTCTCTTGGAGAGACTGGGTTTGTCCATGCAAGTTAAACTGCTGGAATTAGTCCCAGCTGCAGAGCAATCTCTCTTGGAAGTAATACTTGGAAAGCCTCAGGTGGTAGCCTCCTGATGTGGCAGCTATTTTTTCAGAGAAACAATGTGCATTCTTACCAACTGCATGATATACAGAGTTCACCCCCTGTCTCATTTGCCTTCACAAACTCTTGGACAACTTCTTTACCAGAGCTCTCTGCAAAGAAGACTTCCCAGGTCTGCCATGTGCTGCTTCGCTTCTGCCCCTGAATCTGCCCAGGGATTTGGAACAGAACTATGCTAGCCTAGCAGATGATCGGACACTTTGGGATGGGATAGATGACACATAACCTTTTTTTTTTTTACTCAAAGTACAGGAACGTTTAGGTCCCAGGCTTGATTTTTCCATCTGTAGTTATTCAGGATATCCTACAAAACCATGCAAAATGTGGCTTTGACCAAAAACATCTCCTGAAATCACAATGCTGGAGATCAAAAGTCATGAGTCAAATCAGCATGAGATTGCCCACCTTCTCTGGGCTGTGTCACAGCACAGCAGCCATGCCTGGGGAGTACAAGGCAGATGCAGCCCTCCATGCCTTCTGGCAGCTCAAGGACTTGGAACACAGCCATACGAAGGGAGCCAGGGCGCTCTCATTCCCAGGGTAGACTGAGTTGCTTTGAAGACAGGCACTAGACCCGGTGGAAATCCCAGCACTCGCAGAAGTTTTCATGTTGCATCTGTGTCCTGTGGGCATTGATCTTGTTCATCCTTTGCCTTCTGCTGGGGACAGCAGCACTCCTCCCTGCACCTGCTAGCTGCTCAGCCAGCACTCCTTAGTCTGGGCTGAATCAGCCCCTTTATGGCTGTGGCAATATTACGGGCATCTCTACCCGTGCTGCTTCTGGCCTGGCTCTTCTGTCTCCTGCAATGCCTGAAGACTGCAGATCTGTGCTGCCTTGTAAAAATTGCCCAGTTTCTGGCTCAAAGCTTGTGGCAAATAGTACCAACAGTAGCCCTGTTTGAAAGCATGGATCCAGATGGGAGGCAAATGTCCTTTCCAGAGCAGAACTGTGCTTTCTAAACACTGGTGCAGCAACTGCAACCACTTTGTCCACTGCTGAGCCCTCTCACAGAGGCGTCTGTACCAGCTTTTCTCCCTAGCCTTGTTTAATTATTCTCCTTACCTTGAAATAACCACAATATTTGCAGAAATAAAAAGAAAAAAAAAAGCCTTGCTGATGAAGGTCCGAAAGGAAACACAGAAGAGTGATGCAGAGAAAGCCACTGCTGGGTCCCTTCTTCAAGGGATGTTTAAGGGAGCAATGAGTCTCCATGTGGCCAGGGAACATTCTCCTGTCTCCATCCACACATGAAAAATCCTACTAGCACCTGTAGTACTTTCATATGACATGTGACTTTGCCGAACTGACACATAGATTTTGCACACACTCAGAGGTGATTTTCAGCCAAAAAAAAAAAAAAAAAAAAGTTAAGATGCAAGAGCAAGAAAACTGTGTCAATGGTGTTTGGCTGTGGCCCAAGCCCAGTAACACAGCAGGCGTGGGAGCTCCCTTGGATGTTTTTGCTTGACGAACTCCCACTTGAAATGGCTGATGAATTTCAATATTTGGACAGATGGCTGGATTCCCAAATCTGATTCTAAAATACACATTGAATCTCCTCAGAGACTGCAATATCCTCCTTTGCAGGTTGTTATTTGCTTGGAAAAGATATTCTTCCTTTCTTGTTTTGGTGACTATAGTTGGTATCTTCTTCCCACTAGTAACTTCACTAGATCTGCGATCATGTTCTTGCTCAGCGTCTCTCCCCATGATGTTTGGAAGTGTTGTGCTAAGGTTTATTGTGTTTACAATAGATAGATTCCTTCTGCAGTCAAGAAGGGCTCTGGTATTACCAAGGAACAAAGACTTGCCTCCATCTGCAAAGATAGGATGAAAATCATAGAATCACATTATAGTTGGGATGATAAAAGGGAAGTGAGAAAAACAAAACCAAAACATGATAATCTTAATTATAGTCATTTAGCCTTCCTCCAAATCAGTGTCATTCTTGTGGCCTGGGTGAGAGCATAGTGTGGGTCAGAAGAAGAGTCAGCATTAAAAGAGAAATTACTGACGTCCAGAAGTCCTCATCTGGCCACTAAGGGAAAAAGGGAAAAAAAAAAAAAAAAAAAGGAGGAGAAGGAAGTTTGTGACACCAAGTTTAGATCTAACTTAGGGTCAGGAGAGACCTCCATGCTGGTCAAGGGTCCATCTTCACTGTCCAGGTGCTACCAGTCCAGAAAAGACTTCTGTCAATAATCAGGCTAACACTATTTCTGGTTACTTCAGAGAGAAAACAAGGATGCTGAAGTCTCCTTGGTGGTTGGCAACAGTAAAACATCTGCAAAGCCCAGATGGAGGAAGAAAAGGAGAGGATCTCCTGGAAAAGCAGGAAGTCTTCTTAAGTTCGTGCATCACAAAAGGGGCTGGCTCCAAGTGATGAGTCCAGCAGAGGTGACCATGCTCTCCTGATGGGGCTTGACATGGCATAGCCCTGGATCCTACCATGGATGTCAGTGCCACGGTGTCACACATCCCTTGGGACATTGCCAGCATGGAATATGAGCATTCAAGGCCATAGGCACTGCTCCTTTCTCACAATTTCTGCTTGAGGTGGCAGGCTCCTCACTCAGCTGGGCTGTTCTTGCTTTAGACTTGTCCACAGTTGTGCAAATAGAACTTTATTTTTTTTTTTTCCCAGCAACCAGACTAGGTTGTTTTACTGACAGTGATTTATGAAAGGCTGTCTTCTTTGAGGATATGGTGTTAATTAATTGCTTCTGGAGTACTTGGATAAAAAGAATATTTACTTACGCAGTACTCACAAACTAAATATTTTGTGCTTTTCACAAACATTTCTAATATGTGTCCACAGAACAATAGATCAGCCAAATGAAGCAGCTGCAGAAGAGACAGATCATACATACTTCTGAAGTAGTCAATTATTTAAATTAATTAATGAGTAATGACTATGCATGCATTTTGCATATAATTTGACTATTACAATGCCAGAGCATTCAGCTGGAGCCGTAGCAGTCTGTTACTACGCCTTCAGCAGAGACAGACTCTTCACAGCAATCACAGGGGGTGCTGCTTTACAGAAACTTCAAGGTCTCCCTCCTGGTGCTGCTGCCTGCCAGGAGGCCTTGAGAAACTGAAACTGCATCTCTGTGGATTAGCAGAGTCTCCTGTTTAAACTGGTTCCAAGGAAGAAAAATATGTGTAGGTATCTAACAGAGTAGGTAGGCATCCATTGAGATTCATTCTGTAAAAGGCTAGGCACCTAAAGCTAGATTCTTATCTGTATTCAGGTGCCTTCCTCCCACAAAATTGCTAGGGATTATGTGCTTTTAAAATTCCTACTGGGTGCTTATTTGCATCCATATGTGCCCAACTACATTTCAGAAACTAATCCTGGCAGCCAAGCCTGAATGAATCCGGGGGGAATCCCCTCCCTGCTTTGGGCTCGCTCTGCAGTGCGGGGCATGTTCACATACCCTGCAACAAACACTCTGCTACCCATCGCTCATCTGCCCAGCCTTCCAGAGGTCCGTTGTTGTCTGTGTAGGACCCTTTCCTGCTAACAACCACCAATGCCCATTTTTTTGTGTCCTTTCACCCTTTTTTCTGGAAATTTTCATGAGCTGCACAGCTGTAATAAAATTTGTATGGAAAACTCTCATGTCACCTAAATAACGTAAATAGTGGTTGACATATGAAGACCCATTTTAATGAAACTGTGCCCGGGGTGGTGGGGGAGTCTAGTATATATATAGATTTATTTATTTATTCATTTATTCATTTATTTGTATATAAATGTAAGTTACATGTATAGACATTAATATATAGAGTCATTTTTAATAAAACAAATGCTAAAAGTGGAGAAACAGTACTCTACAGTTTGTTTAAAAAAATAATAATAATAATTTAATTTATCTTGTATACAGACCATGCTGACAGCAGTCAAAATACAAAGGACATATTGCATGGAGCTATGCAATAACCCTGTTGGCTTTGTTTTGCATTACATCGTTGAGATCTTGTTTTTTTTTTTGTTGTTGTTGTTTTTGTTGTTGTGTTTTGTTTGTTTGTTTGTTTGTTTTTGTTTTGTTTTGTTTTGGCATGTAATTGGGTTAGGAATTTGGAAGATCTGATGCTGCAGCACACTCTCCCTGTGTATTTACAGTGGTGGATTTCTTAGGTCCCTGTATACCTCCCCCATAATAGTGGGAGGACAACTAATGACTAACACTTTAACCGTTCAGAACTGCTACTCTCAGAGGTAACCATGGTCTGAGTGTTTTAGACTAAACACCCCAAGGATTCTTTCCAGTCCTGACTTTGGTGCGAGATAGCTAGTACAGCCATACAGCCAAACTCTGCAAAAAGGTAGCTGTTTCCCCAGAACTCCATGAAAATGGTCCCTGGTCCACGCTAACCCCCGAGGCATTCTGGTTAGTACAGCTCTAAACTGTGCCATGAAGCACGCTCCTGATCAGACACTTTGGGCTGCCATGCCCCCCTGACTTTGCTGAGCTTCTTAAGTCTGGATGTAGACCCAGGCTCCCCAAGGCAGGCTGCTGTTATCAGCTTTCAGTGTACTGAAGCCCATCAAGCAGCCCAACTGAGACAGAGAGATGCAGGGAGACTGCTTAAGCCTTATCTTTGCTAAATATCATTCTGGTTTAAAATGTTTAAGAAGCAGAACTGTACCTGAAGGAAATCTCCAGAAAGATTTGCAAAGGGCTAGGGAGCAGCGAGACCAGACAAAAGCTGTTTCTTGTAAGCCTGTAAGCCCTGCCTTGACATTGAGTGTCATTCAAGAGGAAACCATGGAGCTGAACACCAAGGGCTCCTCAATTATTTTGCAGAGGCTGAGTGGGAGGGTGGCATAACCTTCCAGACCCTCAATAATAACTTCTGTCCCCTGCAGGCAGGGAGGAGTTTTATAAATGATGCAGGTGTCATGGAGACATGATAGTGTCAGAGGAATTAAATCAACTGGAAAAGCATACTGAAAGTGTCTTCCTGGACTGAAGTGGGGCATTAGCCCTTCTGAGTCCTGAGCCAAGGATGGCAAGCACAAATATAAGGGTGCCAACAAATTGGCCATGCTCCTGGGGCTACAGAACCCCCCAAAGAAGCCCTTTGTGCCCATACCCTCTATACAGAGAACCTGGTGACCTGCCATGAAGGCTCAGAGGACTGAGTGGCCCGTTTTTTTCTCCATCCTGGTTGTTGGCTGAGCATCACATGTCCCTTGGTTGCTCCACAACCTGGTCTCAGCTCTCTGCAATGACTCTGGGGATTTGTCTGTCTGTTCATTACAAGAAGTTGAGCCTTGGGGCAGTCTTGGGCAAAATCCTCTCTTTCACTGTGAAGAAAGGACCTTCCTTAGTGTGGAGAGGTGTAGATGGAGCCACTGCCAAAAAAAGCAGCTATACTGGAGATGCTCAGCTCCTGAGATTCATCTCTACAAGAGCAAGAGCACCAGCAGAGCAGCAGGTACAAGGGCCTTCCTGGTGGGCAGATGCCTATGTCAAGTGTCCATGAAGAGCTGGGGACACCAAGGTGAGTGAGAAGCCAAAGGGCTAATGGATGGCCTCCAGACTGCCATTATTTATCATAGAATAGAATGACTCGGGTTGGAAGGGACTTCAAAGGTCATCCAGTTCCATCCTTCTGTCACGTTCAGGGCCACCACCCACTAGATCAGGTTGCCCAGGGCCTCATCTAACCTGGCCTTGAACACCTCCAGGGATGTGGCATCCACAACCCCTAGGCAACCTGTTCCAGTGCCTCACCACTGAATTTCCCCTCTTGCTTGTTTCCCAAGCTGTGTGCATTGGTGTAGAGGCACTTCAGTTGGGCAATCCGTCATATCATGTTTCCAGAACAGTTCCTGATTACATTGGGACAGTTCACAGGTATTTCCCTGTTGCTGCTTAGAGTGATAGTGTTCTCAGATATGCTTTCCTCACTCAGAGAATTAGAACAAAACCAAGAACCCACCAGGTATGTCTCAGTGGCTGGACACAGGGGATTACAAGAAATCAAAGCTGATAGAAGTGGAAAAGGCTAAAGATTTGGAAGACTAATTCTGTATAGCCTGTAGTCAACCATGTTTATGTGGCAAGGAAGAAGCACTGCCTTCTCAAGAGATCACCTCACAAGATACTAAAAGGTTAAATTTTGAAGTGTAAGCCTATGATAAATAAAATACAACTGAAACTTGATGACTGCACAAAGAGCTATGGGTTAGCATAGCTTGGAGTGAAATGCGAGTCTGTGGGAGTGTGGGGAGAATGTTATGCACAGTATGCTTGGCAAATACTTTGGATTGTGGAAGCAGTTATAACAGAAAAGGCTGATGGAGAGTCTTAAAGACTCAGTAAATTTCTCCCAGCTGGACATGCATGGGACACTGAATTCAGGAGCATTCAGGACCGTACGTATTGGTATGGTTTCAAGGCTGAAAGCAAGATGTAGCCCTGCTAACAGTTGGCACAAGTGTTAACTCTGAAGGTGCATTTCTATGAGGAAGAGCCTTTGAGACTGACAGCCCAGCTGGCCTAGGCCACACGAGTGGTGCTAACGTAATCCCTTTCCTAGGCAGTCATGCCAGTATCAGCTCAGGGGCATGTTGCAGCAGAAGCAGTCAGCTGGCATGCACATTTCATCCTGTCCCAAAGCAGGGTAGCACGTGCTGGCACCCCCACCGCAGTGCTTCACAGTCACATCTTCAGCAGCATCCTCTGCCATATCCCCACCACATCGCCATCGATGGCCTTGAGCAAACAGCAGTGTGACAGGGCAAAGGGTGTGGGCAGAGCTCTGGGGTCTGGTTCCTAATGGGATCTCCTCATGGGCACTGCAGTGTGCTGGTGGGATTGGTACCCCTTGCAGGGGCAGCTCTAGTAAGATGGAACATCTGCTTTCATAAGGAAACCCACATTGTAAATACTTTTAAGCTCATTTTACTTTGCTTACAGGATGAACCAAGAGCTGAAACATTGTCTGCAACCCTAACTCTGTGAAGGAGAAGTAACTCATTAGAGGAGATTACAACAGGTGAATTTTAAGGTAATTCATTAAAGCAAGATCATTTTTTCTTTGCTGCTTGCACCTCTACAAACCTCCACTGCAGATCACTGTGTTTCTCCTGCAGAGCTGCATGGTATTGCCAACATCACAGAGGAGCTCCGTCCCTTTCAAACTGCTCAGGGAGGAGATGTTTTTAGTGATTGCTTCTTCTTCTTTATTTTGTTTTCCTTTGTTTTCCCCACAGATTAATGACAAGACAGCCCAGCCTCCGCAACTTGAAAGAATTTTTTTGTCTTTCTTATTTTTTGCATTCAGAAATAATGAGTGTCACATGGCTGGAGAAACAGCGAGTGTGAAGGGCAGCAGAGGACAGTCCAGAGATGTAGGCAAAAAAGATATGTGGCTGAAGTAGAGATCCACAGATACTGTGAAGTGAAAGATCTCCTTGAAAAGTTCTTTGCCATATGGGAAAGTTCTCTTTCAATTTGCTGGAAAGAAGGGAAGATCTAGAAGGAAACACAGAGAGAAAACAGAGATCAAAGTCCAGAAAGTACATCGTTCCATCTGTCATGTGCGTGAAAACGGGAAGGACTGAGCTGGTGCTTCAGGAGCTGGGGTTTCAGGACATCCTCTTGAACAAGTCACCAAACCCCTCAGCCCTGGGGAGTGGGAAGACCTGTGATGTGCACACACCCAGCCATGAGATGACAGCAGGGTTGGTGGCATGGTGTGAGGGGATGTATCATTTATATTAGCAGCATGCCACCCTGAGCACTACTGATAGGTTATGAGCATGATGGGGTCTTCTAGCTGCAAAATGGCATTTGGTTGGAACCATGAGCCACAGGGTGAGTTTGACCTCGTGGTACTCAGTGTGAAACCTGTTGTTTTGGAGCATCACTTGCAGAGTATTGCTGAGCTTAGGAGTAAGAAGAACTGTGGCCTGATTAAACTCAAGGCACTTGTGACACTTTCATGTGCCAGGAGCTCTCTAAGAATCACTCCTGTGTGATTCTGAGTGATTGCAAGAGGTGCTTGGAAGCACTGCAGCAGAAAAGGAAGTAATACAGTGTACCAGGTCTGGCTGGAATGTTAACTTTCCCGGCAGCAGCCCATACAGTGCTGTACTCTGCACTTGTAGCTGGAACAGCAGTGTTATCACACCAGGGTTGTGTCTACTGCTGAGCAGTGCTGGCACAGCATTGGGCCTCTCTCTAACCCTCCTAGGGGGTGGGCAAAAAGTGAGGAGAGAAACATCACTAGGGCAGCTGACCTAAACCAACCAAAGGGATATTCCATACCATGTGATGTCACACTCAGCAATAAAAGGTGGAAACAGGAAGAGGAGGGGAGGGGTGGGCTCTTGTTGTGAAAACATCGTTCCTCCTCCCAAACACTGGCTATGTGCATCTAGGCCCTGCTTCAAGGACATGGTCAATCATCGCTCATTTGTGGGAAGTAGAGAGTAATTTCTTTCCTCTGCACTTCCACATAGCCTTCATTTGTTTTATTTGTTTGTTTTCCTCCTTTTTTTTTTTTTTTTATTTTCCCTTTCCCCCTCCCTTTTCCCCTTCCCCTTTTTATTTCCCTTTAGTTAAATTGTTTAGTTTATAATAATCCTTATTTATTTATTATTATTATTTCCCTTTAATTAAATTATCCTTATCTCAACCTGTGAATTGTTCTTTGCTTTACTTCTTCCCCTCGTCATCTAAAGAGGGGGAGTGAGAGAGCGATTGTGGGGTTTAGCTGCCCAACACAGTAAAACCACCACATACAGGAAGGGAGTTTTCAGTCCCTGATGACTGAAGGAACCCACGGAGACACGGACTCTCTAAGGCAAGATCATTTCACTTCATTCCCACTACTCTAAGAGTCCTGCCCAAGGAACTGCCAACTTGACCAACAGGAAGAAGAAAAAATCAACCTCTGTACTCATTTTGCTGGAGCCTGTGTCATCTCCTGCTTGCTTCCCACAGCAAAATAGGGAACAGTTGCCAAGTGGACTTGCTGGGGTTGGTCCAAGCTGTCACTGTGCAGTTTGCAAGGGGAGCTGAAAAAATGCAGTTGTCTGCAAGCCAGGAAACTTTCAGCTCTTTTATGATCTTCTTGAAGGTTTGGAGCTTTGTGCTAGTTGAGGAATGCAGGTGCTATAGCAATTAGGAGTCAACGCATTTTCATGAAGCCATTGAACATCCCAATTATACTGCGTTGACAAAGGCTATATTCACGACCACATCTGTTATTTTGACTTACAGGAGCTCTTTTGTAAGCCTAGATATGTATTACTCTTGGCTAGCTCCTCTGGGAAATCTGCTCGTCTCACTATCAGCCTTATGATTGCCCAATTACTTTTATTCCCACCTTTGCCCTATCCCATCCTATTGATTTATCCCCTGCTTTAAGGGTGGTTTTATCCAGTCCCCCAAAGTGGAATAGGCTGCCAGTGCTGTTAGCAATTTGTCAAAGACTAAAGGTTCTTGGATCATGGGAAGAAGATCAATCCTGCAGAAAAAGAGTCTGGAACAGGTCTTAAGCCCCAGCTTGGAGAGCACTATTAAGGAGAGCACCATGCAACAAGGCTCCTTCATGCACGAGGTTCTGTAAGCACCAGACCCCACTGACAGCAAAGCCAACAGGGGTATGTGTCAGACCTGCTGGTCACCAAGACAGCCTGTCCCACTGACTCCCAGACAGGCAACCCAGGTTCCAGCACTGCCTTGCAAATGAGGAAGATCCAGGAAGGGCTGCAAAGGGACATCAGCCACTGTTCTGTTCACTCCTACAGTTCACTGCTCTTTGAGTCAGGCTTGACCTGTTGGATGAGAATAGGAGTAGTTATCTGAGTAAGAGGAGTGAGGAATACGCTTCAGTGGGGTTTCTTAATAACCTCAAGCTCTACATTGGCTTTCTGAATTTTCTGGCAAGTGACAGTTGGGATGATAAAGGAGCAGTGCCACTTAAAACACAATTTTTTATTGCTCCACGGAATAATGCAAATGATGAAAGAAATCATGAGACTAAATTCTGTCAAAGATGTCTGTTTCTTTCCTACCCATCATTGCAACAGCGTGAGTCTTCAAGAGGCATCTCTTGCCCAGATAAGAGTCAGCAGTGCTACCACCCACCTTATATGGGATGACTCCAGTGAACTGAGGGCAGAGGATTGGTGGATGATAGAAAAAAAATATGAAAAATGGATATTGAGTACCCATCTAAACACAATCACAGCATGGACAAAAGCAAAATAAATTTATTCACATTCCCATCCTCTCCTGGGCTGCAAGTGCTTATATTTGAGACCATTTTTGTGCTTTTCATGGAGATCTGGTCTGTCATTTTGCAGAAATATTGGGTACTCACTTCATCATCTTTGTGGCAAAATGTTCTTGTGTTGTCTTTGTTTTCCTCTTCTTTTTTTTCTTTTTTTTTTTTTTTTTCCTCATTTATTTCCTCACTAATTGCTTTCTTTCCTTTCCCCTCCAAGCAGAGCTGGCTGGTATGAATGCTGAGCTAGCTCATCTGGGTGTGGAAGAGTGATCTTCCAGACTTCTCCTAGCAGCAGACATGTTGTCCTTGCTTGCTTTAGCGATCTTTCCCAGATTCTTGGCTGGTTCTGTGGACTGACTCTGGGATGGGATTTCCCTAAGCAGATGTCACAGAGCTGCCCCACTTGGAGGCATGAGAGTGCAACCATAGAACCATGGGTTACAAGTTGTTCTTTATACTATGCAGACCTCAAATGCGGCTCAGTTTTCAATTAGATTAAGCATCTTCTTGCCTGTAAGCCTTGGAGTCTGAGAGTTCCTGTAGTTTCCCTTCTCATGCATTGTTATAAGAGGCCTGAAAGCCTGAAAAAGGGACCCAAACACCAAACAGCACTGTTGGACTCCTTTGAACTTTCAAGTCATGTGATACCCATAGCTCCAGCATTATCAAGGAATTTAGGCAGGTTTCAATGGCACCAAGAAGAGTAGCCAGCATTGCCTTCTCTGCTAGCAGTGTGCCCTGACACACTCATTTATGGCTTTATAGAAAGCCATAAAATGTTCTTCTTTTCACCCCAGGAAACTAGTAGGGCTTAGAGGACAGGGAGGTGGGTCCATGGAGCTGATCAGGTCCATTTCTCCAGGTGTTTTGAAGAAAAGTTATGCACTTTGATTTCCTTCAACGATCATCACAGTAGAGATAATCTGTAATCAGGCTGATGTAGTTTGGTTCAAGTACAAATACCATCAGTGGAAGGCCCAGAAAGGAGTACAAACTCACATCAGAAATTACTGTTTCCCTTGTCTCATTGCTTCCTTGCACCAGCTGCCTTTCTGGGGCTGATCTGATAACTTTCACCATATCCTGCATCACCTAGGCTGTTTGGCTCTGACACAGAGCTGTCCCAGAGTCACCCCAGCAGACATCAGACCTTGGTTTGCCTCTTGGAGTTACTGAGAGCACTCTGAAGTTAAAATAAATGAAGGATGCAGTTGTCCATCGTTTTCTATCCCAACAGAGCACAGCTACATCCAGACAGGGAAAAGATAAATGTGGGAACTGTGTTGGAAGCACCCTATAGAAACAGATCCAAATGGTTCATCAGGAAGTGACTCCCACAGGGGCCTTCATAAGATGGGACCCATGGGGACATCCCTGTCAGCACTGACCTGCAGAGGGACTGTGCGAGGAGGGTAGCACAGGAGTGCAAAGGTGGGGTTGAAAGAACATCTGCTCCACCACACAGGCTGTGGTGCTGGTGCCCTCACAAACGCAGCACAATGCATCAGGGCAGCAGCAGTGCAAAGGTGCAGAGCCTGTTGAACAGGGGTAACCAAACTCAGGCAGTTACTGAAAGGCTCCCCAAATCCATATGTTGGACCCTGACCTGTCAGGAAGCAACAGCTAGAAATAAATCCCATGTGCAAATCTGTGTTATGGTAGTAGTAGAGGTGCTGTTTGTGCTGGGTTTGGGTCACCTATTTAGGGGTAAAGAGCTGTATTCTGCGCTGAGTATTCCCTGCTGCTTTTCACTATATGGTTGCATAGACTGAGGCCTTATCATCTAAGACCTGTCTTAAACCTAGTTTTCATACAGTGTGGCTTCTGCTGTGTCATTTATTAAAATGTTGGTCCAACCTCTACAGGGGAAGAATTCAGGAGGAATGAGACAATCTGGAAAAGCTCCCTTTTAGAAGTTGCTAAAGGCACCGTCAGATCTGGGTTTGGTATTTTTAGTGTTTCTCCTGGTGGGTGGGGTTGGGTGGTGGGAAACAAAAAAGCTGCTCTTCAGGATAATAGGTAGGGCAAATGCATCTTTTCCTTGTACCCCTTGCCAGGTTTGCTGGATGAATGCAGTGCAAGTACGTATTTTTCGGTGAGAGGGCTTATCAGCTCTAGAAAAATATTACCCAAGCTGATGTTCAAATGAAGATTAAAGCATGAAACCTAGCCAGAAAGGTATCACACACACAATTCTTCCTTGCAAAGCACTGGTTATCTTTCTTAGTGCCCACGGTCTCTTCTGAGAACCATCATCCAAAGTTATACCAGTTAGTCCAGTTGGCACTAGTAACGTTTTTAGGAATACATGAGATGAAGAATCCTGAAGGTAAACAGTTAAAATATTGCCAGACCATGTCCTTAACCTACCAAGATTTTCTGAAGTAGATAGAAAAATAGATGTTTCTTTATGTTCCTTTTATCTATTACCTAAAAGACCCATGACGAACAGTGTAGTCCTTGATGTTGCATTGATTTAAAGCTTGTGGGACCACAGAAAATGCTTTGGGATATATCAGTTAATTAATAGTGAGTTTTGGAAAGACATCTCTTCTCTGCAAAAGAATGGATGCTGGACAGAAATTAAAAGAATTTGTGAAGACCCCAAGGCAGAATCCAATGAGTGATGGATCTGGTTTATGCATTCTTTGCAGAGGACCAGTTCCCTTGTCACTATTCCCGTAATGCTCTGTTAACTCAAATTCAGCTTTATACTTCATGCATAAGCTCTAAAGGAATTAGTTCATGAAGGAGAAAGACACTTTTGTTTATACACTGCACTCATGTCTGAATGATTTTTCTCAGGTTTCTGCCAGTGGCATCAGCAGCCTTCGTCGACACAAATGCAAGGGACAGGACTGTGTGATGGGACTGCTGAGGTGCTCATTAGATCTTGTTTGTTTCTACCATAAAGATCAGATTTAATTTAGCTGTTAAGTTTCATCTCTCGGTCTCACCTCAATGACTGGGCAGGATGTGAAAACTTTCCCTAGTGCCAAGCAGTTTTCACAGCAGTTTCAGTTGGTATGTCAAGATCAAGCAGAAGGAAGTGGAAACAGAATCCAAACAGGACTACAGGAAACCAAGTGTGGGACTCCTCAAATTTATTTGTACATCAGTTGCTGATTCAAAGTTGGTCTTCAAGGTGAAGATAAAGGCAGATTGAATCAGCCCAAGAAAATTCGTTTAGTTTATCAACTAAAGCTATACACTGCAAGCAGTTCTGTGAGAAGACCCTGATATACCAAGGTGCTGAGAGACTCCTGGAGAAAACTGACAGTCCATTCTCTGCTTGGGTTGCATAGACAGTCTCTTCACTAAAAACTGCCATCTAGTTTTCTATCATTGTGTCTGAGTCAGTTGTGACATAGGGTATGTCTGTGATTCCCTGGTTTCTGAGACATGTCTCAATGGAGCCATGGAATTCAGGGGGTGTAAAAAGGAACAGATATGGGCATTTTTCTCAGAGCAAGATCTATGAATTAGACAGGCAAAGGAAGAAGTAAGAGATGAAAGTGGGGAAACAAAGCATAGGAAGGGGTCAAAGGGAATGCAAAGGCCCTTAGAAGTAGAACTTAATAAAGGAATTGGACTTGATTATCTTTCTGGGTCCCTTCCAACTTGGGATAGTTTTTTGATTCTGTGATTGTATGATTAGAAATATCTCTCAAAGAAAAAATGCATGATGGGAAAGCATTGCTACATAAGAAGCAGAGAAAGTAAATGGTGGGCAAGAATCTGTCTTCCTCCTTGGAAGCTTTTGAGAAGGAATCCAAATCGTCCATAAAGAAGAAGATGAAGAAATGACAAGTGCAAGGAAGGAAGTGAAAGGGAGAGAGGAGGACTTGGGCAAGCACCCTGCCTGCAGATGGACTGGTTGATGAACTGATGGTGTTTGTAACACTTTGCTGCAAAATACATGGACAGCTGAAGGAAGGCAACTATGTCTCTGACTCCCAGCAAGATATGAGATTTCTACACCCAGAGGCTGATAGATGCCAAGAAGATGGAGTGAGTTCTTAGAGGAACCCCTGTTTGATGCAAAGATTGCTTGGACAGAAATGTCAACCATGGATAACACAGGTCACTCACAAGGGCATCATTCACTAACTTTGCAGTCCCTTCATGCATAGCCAGCTGGGTCAGCTCAGTACAAGCCTGCCCAGAACCAAGGAACGGACAGGCATGGGATGCAGGAGTTCTTGAAGTGCTATCAGGGGTCCCAGCTAGCTCCACCTGCTGCACCAGAGAAATATGGGGTGCCCCCAGCCTCCAGTGTCACATCTTCCTGCCCCAGAAAGCTGTCTGGGACATGCTGGCCTTAAAGCCAGGTCCTGCCCTTGCCTTCTGAGTGCCCTTCACTCACCACGTGGGGTCTGAACCAGGACCTCCCAGGACAAAGTGAATCCTGGTTTGGGGACCTGTGTGGGGAAGAATGCCAAGAATGTGCACGTCTCTGTCATATAGCCTTTGGTCCTGTGTCCTGAAAAGAGGGAACTAACAGACACTCCTACCTGGGCTAAAATTATCTGTCAAGCCATAAGTAAATCGTTCCAAGTAGGTTTTACCTTAACACCACCAACAGTCACAGCAATCCCATGACCTGCTCACACTTGTAATAGCTGTCTGGCTCAGAGGGACCTGCCCACCACATTCTGTGACATGTTTCGGGTAAGACAAAACAGCACACGAGTTTCTTCTCTGTTTTCATTCTGGTTTTCATAAATTTCACATTTCCAGCACTTTGTTCTAGATATATAGATTTCCTTCTCTGGTGACAAAAATGTTTTTCAATTTATAGAAATGCCAGTTCAATATATCTCTATAGAATATGATGAGACTGGAATTGAATTGAATTTCCTGCTTGTTCAGTTTTTTATTAGTGTTTCTTTATCAAGCAGTCTGGCAAAATAAACACATTTACTTTATATATTCAGTGTCACCATATCTCCATTTACCTTCTGCCTTTGAAATTGAGAACAATAATGCTATTTAGTTCTTTCTGAAGTGGACCCAGACTTTCTGGGTGTGCTTGCCTGAATGTCAGGTGGGCAGATGGGCTCTGGGGCATGAATTCAACATCTTCACCTGCACTCAGAGGGAAGGAGGAAGGAATACGGCATACAGCACTGTAAGCTGGCATGAGTGATGCCAGAAACAGAGTTACCATTGGCAGGACAGGAGGCATCACAGCAAAAAGCTGGGCCATAGTAACCAGAGGGGATTTCTGATAGCACAGTTTTCAAACACCATGATCTGCAATGCTAGAGGTAAACGAAAGAGATGTCATGGAAGGACAAGTACTGTGCTTTGCTACTAGCACAGTTTTCTTTGGTCATCTTAGAGGCAATATGCACAGCAGAACCAAGAGAAGGAGGTGGCAGTGGGAGGAACAAGAACACTTTTGTGATGCCAGGTCCCAGAGCAGACTGGCAGCTGGGGAGACCAGCAGAGTGGGGACAAGTCACCTCAGGGAGGGCAGTCTCCAGGATTATTTCTCATCTTCCTGTTTGTTTGCTTGTTTTGCTTGTCCCTGCTATCACACCCTGGTTCATGCATTCACTGGAGCTGGGCTGTCATGACTGGCTGTGTGGGGGCAGCTGTGAGGAGCCACCGACCTGCGAGAGGTGGATGTGAAACTCAGCGACTGGGGTGTTGGGGTGTGATGTGCACCTTGCCAGACCCTAGAGGGGAAGGCTGCCATTGAGATGATAAAGGAAGACATATGAAATAGTTCTTCAGGCTCCTCTGGCTTTTTACATCACAAGAGCAAGTGTCTCTTGCAGCACTGGGGTTCCTCAGTCACCCTAATGAAAGCAAAATGTTGAAGTGTTGACAGTTGCTTTTGATTTATTTCATTCTTTTTTTTTTTTTTTTTTTTCTCATCTGTTTTTTCTTGTCTGGTAAGCAGAGCAGGGAGCATTAAACAGACATCCCTGGCACTGCAAGTATGGAGCAGAAGACTCCTTACAGCTGGTTTACACACCTACTTCTCAATACCTCTCAAGGCTTCCTTGTGCAGTGATGTTTGTGTGTCTAACTGGAGCCACCTAGCACAGAGCAAGGCTGTTCACCCAAAAGCAGGTTGCATGGGTTTAGACTGACACACTTTCTGCTGGACTGTGATTAAAAGCCTGTCCTTCAAGAACTAAAGAGTGTGTGTGTGCACGTGTGTGTTCTGTATGGAGCAGCATGGCAGGTTCTCACCCATGGAGGAACAACCAGAGTATGGACCTGTTCTTATGGGGAAGGAGTCCTTGTCCCCAGCCCTACCTACCTGTTCTCTTGTATTCCCAACAAGCTGGCCCAGGACTGGAAGTGCCAGGAAGCCTTGGCTTCTGTCTCACTGTCAGGTGCCCTTTATAACAAGTTCAAGACGTATGGGATGCAGCTGGAGAGCTGAGTGCCAACCCAACCACTTCATCCCTCAAAGACCCAGCTCTGGTCTGTTGTGTACAAGCATTTTCTTCTTCTCAGTTGACTCATTTCCCTGGGTGCGTGGCCTAAGCACCAGAAACACCCTGACTGCATTGTTAGGTCAGTATCTTCCAAATTATTGCTTTCTTTTTACATCTGACACTTTACATGAACACCTGGAGCTGCCAGAAGGCTTGTCAAACTGACAGTGGCACAGAGCAGCATGCGGTGAGTGCCACAATGCTGCCAGGGAATTCAGCCCCGGCACTGGCCAGGGCTCCTGCTAGACTCCTGCCCAAAAGGCTGTCTTTGGCCTGGGTTTCTCTGGCAACAGCTAAATAATAAGCAGGCAGACCCTTTTGCAAGGAACAAGTACAGACAGTTCAGATGTGTCTGGATCTGTTCGGAGCTACAGGAGTCCTGGAGAATTTGGCATGCTGCTGCTGATTAGCCTTTAATTTGCAATGTTGTAATTAAGGCCAAGTGTAGGGAATTCCCAACAATGCTGTAATCCTCTAAAACCAGGATATGTGAGCAAGCCATCTCTTTCTGTGCCAGGGCCATAGTTTCCCAGTTTAGTGGCAATTCAGACTTACTGGTTCTGGATCAAAGGAGAAGCTACTGATGCTGAAAGATAAAATAAGCTTTGGTTATTTTCCTGCTCAGAACAGAGAAGAGCTGCTGCTGTCTCCTGCAAGACTTGCATGCCCAGGGTGTGCTGTAAGCTTTGAGCCAAGATTCCTCCCTAAGTGTGGTACATGACTTGTGTGCTTCATATAAAGGGGGCCACTGATGGAGCACTTCCAGCATGGTTACCATTGAGGCCACTTGTGTGGAAAACAGAGCAAGGGCTGATGATCATCTGCATTCACTGGAGAAGGCTGTGATACATGCAGTGATTGTCTTTTCCAGAGCTGTTTTGTGTCTGCAGAGTATGTGGCTGGTGATCCCAGTAAAGTTGGGTTTGTTGTTGTCTCCATCCATCGTTCCCAATCTCTGTGCACAGTGACATCCTGAGAGATGACAGGATATCTCAGGGAGGAGAAGGAATTACCCCTGCAAAGATCAGTTACCTGTGTTTGTAGGCAGAGTGTATTTAATATTTAAAGTATTATTAAAGTATTAATATTAAAGTATTTAATAATTAAATATTAAAACCATTGCTCAAACTGTGGCTATTTAATTCCCACCAACTATTCCATTCACAATATCCAAAACTGCCACTTAATGTTTTTTCTATCATCAATATATTGACAATACACATAATGCACAAGAAAATTTACAAATTACAAGTGAAGACTCCATATACTGAAGTTATAATTGCACAGGACTTTAAAAACAAGCATTTCTGTAGGTTGCATTTCACCTGTCCACATTTTGGCACTGACGGGAACAATTCAGCAAAACGTAATAAGCCAAAACACACTCTCCATCCAGCAAATGTGATGTGCTCCACTTCAGTTTGCCAGAACTATCGTTTACAGGACATCAGAGTTACTGTGGGCAGAGTTACTGTAACACATTCGTTGTGACAGCACAAAGGGAAACCAAGAAACAACTCCTGAGATGAAGTTGTTCTGATTAGAAAAGCTAAAGTTACTTCCCCAAAAGTCTTTTTTCTCCTCATAAATCTGCATTTGACTACTGACCAGTTTGTGATTTCTTAATTTTTTCATTATTATCTGATGTTTTTAGCTAGCAAGGTTTTGTAATCAGAATTAGTCCCACAGCCCCATCTGCAGAGAGCTATGTGCTTCCCGGGAAGGATGCAGAAATTTAACTTTGGTTAATTTCACCACAAACCAAATGGACCCTTTTGGTCTTCCATACCTGCTACAGTGAGAGCAGACATTATCAGGAAGGGTCTAACAACCGATTTTTCTCAGACTTGAGGGGGACAAAGGTAGGGAGCACCCTTCTGAAGCCCAGTTCGCCCAGTTCAAGAAATCCTATAACAGCATACTGTTTGAATAGAAATACACCTCAGAAAGGGGAAGATTTGGATTACCTAAGAAACAATGTCACTACTCATTTCTGAGTGAAACAGCCTTCCCACCTTTGCCGGTCGTTAAATTCTGTTAGACGCTGAGCGTTTGTAGTAGGCACCTCCAGCAGAACGCAAGCTTGTAACAAGCTGCACTACACTGCCTCTTACTGCCAGCATGTTTCACCACCAATACACAAGCTGGTGGTTAAGATGAACCATAAAACCGATGCTGTACCTGAATTTTCATAAGGCTAGGCAGAGAAGCAGGTGCTAAACGTTGCCTGGAATACAAAGTGAAGAGGAGGATGCAGAAGCACTAGCTATGTGGATCCACTGTGAGTGGATGCCTTGCTAAAGGTTTCTGAGTGAAAGTTATCTGAAGTGTAAGATGAAACACACTACATTAAATCATTCCAAAGAGCGTGAAGATCTTACTAGAGATTAAACTTCTTGTTCACCCACTGTTCCCGTACTTTTCCCTAGGGACTGGTCTCAAGTACTGACAAACTGAACACAAACCCAGGGGGATGTTGAGCTGGACTCACACGGACTTCTCTTCTGTTTCTATTATCTCCCAAAGCCTACCCCACTAACCTTACACTATCCGTCAGGAGGCATTGAGCTATCCCAGGAAGGAGAACAGGGATCAGAAACTATCAGTGGCATTTTCAGTTTGGTCTAATGAGGCACCTGGAACTTAATACACTGAGGTAAAAAGCTGAACTACTTTGAATGAACAGTCTTGAAAAGCTAGAAGATGAATATCCAAAATATGCGTACAATAAGGTTGTGAGAATTTCTCTACTTCTGGTTCCTGGTTTATCTTCTGCCCAGACTTGTCTCTTCAGGCCGGTGGGACAGCGCACCTCTGTCTCACTACGGAGCGGCAGGACAGCACAGCTCAGGGTTCAAAATGACCACAGTACAATTCGGTCCTCGGTGCTATGATTTTAGTTCTTTTGGGTTGCAGCAGAAGTACAAAACATGAAATACTAAGCTTACATTCCATACTTACAGTTTTATCATCTGTTCAAATTAGTTAACAAGCACGCTGATAGAACTAAGAACAGCAGTTAAGATATTGTGTATATAAAAAATATATCCGTGCCCCAAACCTTCCTCTGTTCCAACGGCTATATCATGGTAAAACTATATACATGTAAAATAAATAAATAAATGGCACTAGCACAAAGGTAGATTGAAGTTCCCAGGGTTGATAGGCAGCAGCATCAGTATGGGTTCAAGAAGAAAGATGCACAAGCATCCTTTATTCTGCCAGTTCACGTCATGGCTATTTTGAAATGTTTCTACAGTAGAGCACATAACTCAATGCTTCTTTAGCCAACAGAAAATGAGCAGATATTTCAGCCTCATGGAAGTCTAACAGTCTCACAAACTAAAATACTACTTTATAATTACAACTGTCTACCTAACTACTTGCTGGCAGGGATTCTGCATGTAGTAAAAGATACCTACACTACATAGGCTATTCGGTGTTTCAGAACACCTGTGAAGTACTTTCTCAAATCTGCAGGACACCTCACTACATTTGAAGGATAGTGAAGTGGTGTGTGTGTTTTGACAAAGTATTGAAGGTACTTACATCCTACGTATGTTAACAACCTCATCTTAAAAAAAAAAAAAAGAAAACACCCTCATATCCCATTTTGACTATGACAAAATGGATAGGCCCTGACAGATTTTTTTGGTTTACTGACACGATTAGTGTTCTGCCAGACAATCCAGCTGCACCAACTCACGCTGTCCTTGCACAGCTCTTGTATCCAATGCACAGGAGGGCAGGAGCACACAGCCGAGCGCGGGGAAGGAGCAGGACTGCCTCTTCTGGCAGCAGCTCACCAGTCCATTGCCTCAGCTGCAAGGCGAGCATGCCCCCCAGCCAGCACCATCTTCTGATGGGCGCTGTTTCTGGTGCGCGTTTGGAAAAGTTACCAGAAGTGAGTACTCTTTTCAGAGAGCAGTATGCCAACACAGGAGGGTCCCCGCCGCCCCTTCAGCCCACCCTAGCGCTGAGGGGACCGAAGGCTCCCCCGGGGCAGCTCCAACCCCGCAAGGCCCACCGAGGAGCCGCCGCCAACAGCCGCTCCACCGCCCCCCTCCCGGCGCCTGCGCCCTGAGGGCGGCTTCGCCAACCGCCATGAGGCGGCGGCGCGGCCCCTCGCCGTCCTGCCGGGCACCATCGGGCTCCGAGCCCCGCAGGGACGGGTGCTGAGCCCTCCTTGCTGGTCCCGGCTTCGAGGGCTTTGCGTTTTGTTTCAGTTTAGGCTGTGGAGAACGCGGCGCGGTGGGCGCGGAGAGCGCGGTCCGTGAGGGAACGGCGAGGGGAAGGAAGGGGAGCGCTGAGGGGAGGAAGGGCTGCAGAGGTTTTAAGTTTCTTGTTTGGTGTTTTTGGTTTTTTTTTGCTTTTTTTCCGCGTCAAGCCTCCCCATTCGATGCGAATGGTGCAGGAATGCATCGCCTAACACGAGTCGGAGAACCTCAAAGCCTTCGCTGAGGGAACCGCAGCCGCAGAGCAGGCAGCAGAGCTCAGCTGCTGAGCACAACGAGGCTCGCTCATTTCGGCGGCTGTGTGGCCTCAGCCGCTCCCGGTGCCTAAAAATTAAGCCAAAATAAAAATAAAAGTAAAAAAAAAAAAAGCCGTATGGGAGCTCAGTGGCCCCGGCCGGGGCTACGCACATGGTCCCGGGGCTGCCTCAGCTGCCCACCCGCGAACCAGCCATCAGGAGGGGAAATCGTGGGAGGAAAAAAAGCCACGATGTTTTGAACTTAACACGTGTGTTTTGTTTCTTTGTCGCAGGGTGCTCTCTCCTCCCTTTCTGCCTTCCCCCCCCCCCCCCCCGGGGAGCACGTCTCCGCAGCACTGGAGGCAGGAGCCTGCTACACGCAGGTACGGTGGAGGTAAACGCCTTGGGAATGCACCTGTGTGTAAAAACTTACACGGTTGGTGTGTAAACCGACTCAAAAGCCCCTTTCCAGTCTTCTGGAGTTGTCAAGTGGTATTACCGCATCATGCCATGAAAATGAGCGAGGTGCATTTACGGTTCCTTAACGGTGAACAGATTCTCCAAACTAATCTGTGATAAAAGAGCATTTCCTATAAGGAAAAATAAAACTTTCACCTATCTATTTCACAACAATGAAAGGTCCGGGAATCTAGTATTTCCACAGCTCAAAGCCAAAATAGATTACTTAATTATTCATTTCTCCAGATCTTTTTGGTGTAAAATCTGAAAGTAACTCAAACAACAAAATCTTCAGAATAAATTAGGGCATGTGTTAGAACTGAGAGAAAAAATCACAAGAACAGACTTTCACATGTTTTTCAGAACACCTACAAGTAAGTATCAGTTGGGTGTGGTGGCATCCTGTAAAATACCTTTTGTTAAACAGATGGAAATGAAACTTGTGTGCCATCAGCCTCTTGTGGTGGCATGTTGGGAAGTAGCAAAGCTAGTTAGAAAATAATACACATGTACAGATTTAAGAAATGGACAACGTTTCACTGTAGATGTTTATTCGACTTCTAGTAACAAAAACCTGTGAAGTCCCATATTTTAATGTACAGTGATATATTTTGTCATATAAAATACAACTTACAGAAATTTCTATCAAGTAAACCTAAACAAACACACTTGCTTTTTGCATACTTTTACGTATATCTTTAAATTAAAAACATCTCATTAAGAAAAATCTTACACCATAGTAGATGTTTGCATTTAATACCGCCTCTTTGCATTTTAACATTTTGTCTACGGGTTCAGAATACAGACCAATATTACTAATAATTAATATTACTAAGTAATTAATAATTAATAATTATTAAAATTACTAAATAATTAATAATTAATATTACTAATACTTAATAATTAATATTACCAATCTTCTTTTCAAACTTAATGCAGTTTTATACCTTTTTCAGTGGACAGTCTTATATACACTACCAGCATAAGCAGGGTCTGACAACAGTGACACTTTTTTTTTTCTTTTTTTTTTTTCAGGAGCAAAACACTTTTAGAGCAGAAAGTACAGGAAAATGGAGACATTTCTTAAATTTCCAGCAAAGTTCTGCCAAAAGAAAACCCAAGAAATGTCCCACATAATTAATTTAAATCGAAGAAATAAATTCCATGGCCCATTTAATAAACTTCTTTTATTTAACAAACTTCTTTTTCTTTCCTTTGGTATACCAATTCATTTGTAGTCTTAGCTCTTTGCCAATAGATGTCTGATTTTTTTAATTTTTTTGATGGTTATAAAGGTGCTACTTTTATATACTCTTTAATTGCAGGTTTGTAAAAATGTGAAATTAAAAACCCCTCATCCACATGAAAAACTAGGTACGTTTTTTTTCGTTGTTGTACACTTAACAGATGGATTTCAAAACACAAAATACCTGTATATAAAAAGGAAGATAGTGCACTTTAAGCTTATAACATTCCATTTTCAAATCCTCCGTCCAATAATCAGTAACACTGTTCTTCTGCAGCCTTCTCCTAAATACGCATGACCCTTGCATTGTAAAATAAACAAGACAGCAATATTTGACTCCTTGTCAAATATGCAGCAAGTGAAAGTCCAGTATGTTCTTGCCTTTTACCTATTTGAATATTGTCGTTCACAGTTGTTCAAAAATTGCTAATTTGTCAGTACATTTTGTAAGGCTAGATTTACAACAGCATTTTTGCAAAGGTGAGAATATACAGTATATACAGAAGACATTGACTCAGTCCTTGCAGTGGTGTATATTATCTATGGGAAATATAACAGCAGTTATAGTTCTATGACTGATTAGTGGAAGATGAAGCTTCTGCTTCTGTTGGTTTCTGACCTTCCTTAGGTGTTTCTGGCTTCATCTCTTTACCGATCTCCCTACTTTTACTCCGATCTTTCTGATCTTTTCCTCTTTCACGATCTCGATCTCTGTCTTGATCTTGCTCTTTTTCCCTGCTTCGATCCCAGTCTCGGTCTCTGTCACGATCTCTGTCTCTGCTTCTTGATCGTTCTCTGTCACGTTGGTTTCTGTCTCTGTTTTTATCCCATTCTTTGTCTCTGTGTCTCTCCCAGTCCCTGTCTCTGTTCCAGTTTCTGCCACGGTCTCTTTCCCAAGGTCTGCCATGTTCTCGATCCCTTCGTCTTTCCTCAAAGGGTCTGCTTTGTCGATTATCTGCTTGCTGAGGCTCTGGCTGATCTAAAACCTTGTCTTTACTTCCTCCTTCGTATCTCTCTCTCTGTCTCCCTTCAAATGTCTGGCCTCTAAATTCAAGATTTTTGCCTTCTCGGAAGTCAGATCCTGACCACTGTCCTTCTGACTCGGGCCCTTGCCCAGGAATACCAGAAAGAGGTGCAGACGGCCCAGCTTCCTCCCACATCTCCTTTCTGTGGCCTGGTGGATGACTGGGAAGGTCCAGGAGTGGTCTTGGGGTTGGCTTCATATTTTGTGGCGACTGTGGTCCATGCTGTGTAGAAAATAAGGAAGGAATGGGACCCTTTTGACTTCCAAATCTTCCAGGGGCAGATCCTCTTTGTCCATCGTTATTTGGAGAAACATGCTCTTCTGAGAACTGTGGTGCTGGGCCTCTAAAATTAGGTCCATGAGGTCCTCCGTGTGCACTGAGCATCAGTGGTGCTGGAGGTCCTCCTTTCTGCCCAGACAAAGAAAATGGACCTCCAGCTCGGTTCTCCTCAAAGTGCTGTGGGAGAGGTCCACCCTCACCCTGAACTGGTGGAGATTCAGTTTGTTCTACAAATTGATGAGGCTGAGGGTTTCTTTGTTCTTCGTATTGCACCGCAGAAAGACCCCTGTCTGGTTCAAAGTGACCAGGTCCCTTTTCCTGAGAAGTAAACATTGGATTTGCCTCGTTTGACCAGGATACTTTGTGCATATCTTGCAAAGACTGACTGTCATTAGATGTGGAGAAATTAGGCTGAAAAGACGTACTTGGAGGTGTCGGAAGCAGCACTTTACGTAAAGGCCTGAATGTGGAAGGTTCTGCAGAAACTGCTTGACTCACATTTTCCAAAGTAACTTGAACAGTATTTTCAAATTTGCTATTAGGTGCCTCTTTTTGGAGCACTGCAGGAGGCTTTTCACTGGAAACCCAGTTATCACCACCGTAACTAAGCTGAGTAGCAGGAATTAAAGTTTTATCTTCCTTACCAAGTGAAGTCTGCAAAGTGTTTGGAAAACTCGCTTGAGGGTCACAGCTCTGGTTTAAAACTTGTGCTTGCTGATTGGAAGATGAAGGTAAATCTACTTTTTGCGCAGCCTGTTGGTCCTGATGGAACAATTCAGTCTCTATTAGGGAAGATTTTGGTGGAGGTGACATTAAAGCATCAGACACCGAGAAGTGAGCCACTGGAACACCAACAGCTGCTCGTTGTTGTCTGAGGGCTTCTTCTTGCTCCTCAGTTTGTCGTTTCTGCTCTTCTAGTTGTTTGTTTAATTCTTCTAACATTTTTTGCAGTTCCACCAAGGATGAAGACGCAGATGAATCTGGCACATACGAGGCAGGTGTTTCCACGGAAGTGTTTTTAGTGTCTGTATACATTTTGTTAGGTAAATCATCAACCGTAACTTTTGCTTCCTCCAAGATAGTTTTGTCTTCCAGATCATAGGCCTCATCCTTTAGTTCTGCTGTGTTACTGGGCTTCTCCACACTATACAGTTTTTTGCTTTCACCGGTCTGCATTTCAAAAGCTTTCTCTGGATCATAATCTTCTTCGGTATCGTATGGCCTGTCATCCTCCTCATCTTCTATAGCTTTGTCTTTTGACATCTGTCCAAACTGTTGTGCAATGGGATCTAGCAAAGGAACAGCTGACACACCTCCATCCACAGCTGCTTTAGCTTCCTGATTTGAAGACTGGACAATTTCAGTCTCCTTAGCAAGAGGTTCAAAAGTCTTCTTTTTACCAAAAAGTGTCTGGAGGATGTACTCAAGAGGTGTGGTAGTTTTTGAGGATGAAGAATGCGTAGCAGTAGCACTTGTAGAAGCGGTAGCTGAAACTGGTGGTGGTACAGTACTTGTGGTTCCACTCTTAATCGAGGATGGTATTTTTAATACTGAAGGTGTAACTGATGAGGTTTCTGGAACGGGAAGTGGGGGTGGAGGTGGAGGAGATCCAGGTAGTGTTGTACTTACAGCTGAGTCTCCCGAATACAGTGTGTATTTCGGAGTTTTCTTTTCTTGTGAAGAAGCTACTGGCCCCTTAGAGTACAGCGATGTTTCTGTTTCCTCTTGCACCTGAATTCGGCTGCGCTTTGTCTCTATTTTGTCTGTATCCATGGTAGTAGCAAGACGCTTCCCTTTCTGACAGATAACCAATCCAAGAATTAAATTCGGACGTGAAGACTCGAGACCTGAAAGGAAACACAAAGATTGCATATGTAAAAAAACTACTATTTTTTATCTGTGTTCTCAATAGGAACTTATCATTTTATATAATGGCAGCTATGAGTCATAACAGTAACAGTTCTTCTAAATTTCATGCAGTGACATTATCCCATAAGCCTATGTGTCTATATTTAATTAGTATTTATATAAATTTGTATACAGTAACTAAAAATGTTTTAATTCTTTCCCTGATATTTTTTAATATTGCAGTAACAGGTGAATCTTACTGAAAGATGTCCTTGTAAATGTCTCTGCTGTTCAAAAATTAAAGAAAGTTTTCCTATTTTTGTATTATTACTTTCTACTTATTATTGTCCACTTCCTCCCCCAATCAAATATTTCCTTTCTAAATACTTTGCAAATACCTTATATACACAGAGATACTGATAAGTGAGAAAACCTGGACAAGCAATCTAACTTTCTGTAGGGCTACGTTGGAATTGAAGAACTAGAAATAAAGAGAAAAAAACTAATGCTATTAAAACAAACAAACAGACAAACAACAACAACAAACACTTCACTTTCTGTTACAAAGAAAGCACGAGGCATTGTTAAACTTAATAATTACATTTCTGTTCTAATCTGTGCTAAAATACCGGACTGACATTTACACCATTCCATCAAGGTGACTTTTAACACTGTTGTAGAATTGAGTTTGATGCCACAGACCCTTCCCTAAGTAAGAAATGTGAGCAGAATTACTCCATTGTGAAAGCTTCAGGCTTGAATCCCTGGAGAAGCATTTCCAGAAATGACCAGAAAGTTTCCCATAAAGAGGAAAAATGCAAACAGCTGAAGGTCCGTTTCACATTATCGTATTCCTTCCTTGTACATTCACATTTCCCACAGGCACTCGTGGAAGACAAATAAAACCAGAATAAAGAGCAGGGAATAAATCCTTTAACATACAGTCAGTGGCAAATGTAGAAAAAACATATAAAGAGAGGATTTTAACTTCTGGATTTAGTGACTTGAGATCCTCATTTGGGAGCCATATTAATATTTGCATCCAGCTAGGAATCAGGAATATAGAAACGAAACTAACAGCAAAGAGATTTACTGTGGTTATACGATGAGGACTCTAAAACCTACACTGTCCCTTATATTCATGACCCTTAAGTAAGAGTTTAAAAGAGGTGTAATATATGAATTGATGTATATCTTTAGTCTCTTACTAAACAAAACCAACTGCTCACTAAGGAACAACTTATAAATAACTAATTATTGCCACTGGAAACTTCTTGATACCAGCAAAAACCCAAACTTCCCATAGTTGCAGATAAATTCTATTTGCCATTACCAGTCATAAGTATGAACCTTTGCTGAAACAACTGAATTCAAAGTTTTAAGGGGGCTCCTAAATTTACTATCTTATGAGAAAATTACATCAGCTGTTTTTATTTGTATAGCTGAAATTATATTCACGTACGCTAAGAAAGAATTAAATGAGGTAAGCCTATTTCTTAAGTTCAATGTGAGGTTTCCTCAGCAAGAGGATTATAACCAGGTAAGTCAAGACGATGACTTCTTCAACACAGCTTCATTAAGCATAAATATTTCATTAAGCAGTAACCTGCCTAAATTCTGAAATTCTGTGTTCTGGTGACTGTGACTGGTAATAGTACAGCACGCCTGTTTTAGCCACATAATGGAGAGACCAGCAAAATCTGGTTACTCACTAGAAGGTCTTTGCAAAAAGACAGAAAAAATTGAGGCCAATGCAAAATCTACTTGAAGTTTCCTATCAGAAGCAGCTCTCATTTTAAGTATTTTGAAAAAAAATAACACTGAAATTTGATTGAATGCATTCTAGTTCCACAGCTGATTTCAGATTACTTCAAAGTTCAGTGTTTGAGTTTTACATAGTTCTGTGGTTGAGAGGATGTTGGCCATGTTGGTTTAAATAAACTTCTCTACTATTTCCTACTTGTACATTTAAAACTCAGTGCCAAGTTTTTTCCTCCAGATATAGTATTTCAGTATTTTGTGTTGCCAATTTTCACTTTCTTCCATGGTTAGAAATATATGTATATATATACACACGAATTATAAATGCATCAAGAAAATGACCTAGCTATACTAACCAAAACTAAGACTTGCTTATAATTTAGTTTGCTTATAATTCTATACAGATTGCCCTTGTGAGAGGGCAGGGACGGCAAGATGTACAACGAAAGGAGGCAGGACAGGAACTAAACAAGTAATTATCTTTGGTGAATCTAAGATTATTTGGAAAGGATCACAAATCCTTGATTCACCCAGTTAAAAACTCCTTTCAACCCACTGCCTAAAAGCAATCCTAGAAATTCTGATCACTATAGTTTACTACCCCAGATGAAGTTACATTAATGCATAACATCAGGGCATAGCTCAAAAGACAGCTTACTTGGGAAGACTGTGTACACTCTGAAGAGACTCAATAGTTAGGTATGATTCACTCTGAGTGACTGCTTTACATTTTTTCTTTATCAGCATGTGAGTAATGACTCCACATTTGGTCAGCATCGACCCGTGCAGAGTATCTCTCAAATCTGTGTTCACCCTAAAACTCCTCATAAGCATTCACTGTTCTTCTGTCATTAACGTATTGGTTATCTGCTCTTCTGCAGAGACCTGTGATTTGTCCAACTAGTCACAACATGCATCTCAAACATTGACTAATTGAAACGAACAGGTTTCAAAAATCTATTGGACTGTGTATCTAAAATTAACAGCAAAAAGTTAAAAAAAAAAACAGTTCTGAATCCCTGTAAGAGACAGAGATCATCGCTAATAAAAACAGAGTAAAACTTAAACACACGTTCAAGATAAATTCCAGATGAAAGTGTAGAGATGAAAGTGCTAAATAGTGTTGTGTGTATGTGAAACGAGACAAACAAATTCACATACAGTAAACTACCAGAAAAAAAAAAAAACAAAAAACAATGCTGAACATCCCACCAACACATAATATCTGGTAATAAATATCTGAGGTGGTTGAAGTGAATAGATGTGAATATCCTTCCATGTTCCTCTATATTTATATCACCCATGACAAAGTTTTGTAGATCTTCTAGGCACTACAGCAGGTCAGAGGTCCTCAGTTGTGTTCCAAATCCAGTCCATCAGAAAACAGGAGAGATTCATAATCCGTATACACCTGATGGAGTTGGTTGATACAGCTGGAATATCTTCCAACTAGGACTTCTGGAGTGATGGGATTATTGTCCTCTCCCTCCTCCCGCCCCCAGTCATATTTATCAAAGTATCTTACACTGTCATGTTTTTTGAGTACTTGCTAAACACTATTTGAAGGTACACAAATTTAAGGAGATAATGACCACTTACCAAAAAATATCTTTATTGGGTATAAAAAACAGTAAATTCCATCAGATGTCAGTAACAAGTATGTATTACAAGTCTTTTACGCTGCTGTATTAATACATGCCTGCAAGTGTTTATACCTATGTTTCTTCTGGGCAATTACCTCCAGTTTTGAAAGAACTTTTCCTATTTACATTTTGTAAAAACCAGCCTGACATGCCTCATTTCTATGCTAACAAGTCTGTCTACTTTTGCCAGGCCTCCACTTTAAAAGCTTCATTTGAAATGAAATCTACAACAGAAATATAAAAGCTAGTGTACAAGGACAGCCTATGTTTGCTCAAGAATGCAAGGAGGGGAAGATCATTTAAATGCTTCCCTAGAGCAGGTTAAAAGCACGGCGGAAGACTGCAGATGTAGCCAATTCAATGGCAAACTCATTCTTATATGTTACTGTCCAGAAAGGAATGTATTTCAGTTATTCGGGCTGGAAAATCTAGCCCACAGTTTAGGACTCTGTCTGCCTCCCTGTGCCAAGTGTTAACACTTACATGTTCTTGTTTTTTGGTTATGAAACAGGAATAATAGTTTTTGCCTACTTTTCAAGAACTGGGTAAATTAAAGACTACCAGGTGCTTACATTCAGCTTATAGAGACTACATGATGACTTAAGGTAGCAACAAGCCTGCCTTTTTAGCTGTAGCCTGAAAACAATGACGTAGACTGTGCACTGTTCAGGGATGGATAAGACAGGCTCAGAGTGTATGAGAAAAATCTTGTCCAAGAACACAAAGCAAGCGCCCTTTGCAATTTCATGCAGGAAAGAAGAGTATTTTCCTAGCATTACATTACTTGTTGGTGGTGGTTTTTTGTTATTGTTTTTTAAGTTGTATGCCATTAACATGTGAAAACCTGGCCAGGCAGAACACACCTCTGTTTATGAATATAAGCCCTGAGAATGCTTTATTGAGTTTAGTCCTAAACTTGTATTTGGGTAGCAGAGGACAGTCAGCTTGTCAGAAAGGTCAGCTCCTTACATGTTTTAATGTGTAATTATTTTGCGCTGTTTAGTATTTTGCAAACCATCCTTACAACAATGAAGTATTGCCTTCATTGTAACCTGTAGCTCTTAAGCTCCTCAACCTGTTACTCTATATGAAAAAAGGTACTTATTTGGAAACTAAGCATATGCACCGCCTCCATCCTCAGATGAAGATGACTTCAAATTTTGTAATGTAAAGGTGTTTCACATCTGAACTCATTCTCATTTCTTCTGTTTCCATGTTCAATGCACAAAGATGGAGCAAATTCAAGCCATACATTACTGCTGATAACTCTAACTAAAAATAGAAGAGCGTAATATATACCAACCTATACCACCTACTGTCTGCCACCTACGCAAAAGGAATTTGCCTGCTCCCAGGCAAACCAATGTTCTGAAGTCAGTGATTTGTCTGGAACTTGATCCAGGTAGCACAGAATATTTCAGACCCCGTGTACATGCATATTGCATGCACAGCGTAATACATACCATGAGATAACAACAATGTAGTGAAACCATAAACGTTACCTTTGTCTTCAGAGATTTCTTGACTGCTCCGTGGGATAAGAGTCTCCTATGTGATTTAGGGGACAGCACATGGCTTGTAGGGACCTAAAACTTGGTGGATTTATGGGTTGTTGAAAGTAGGGTCAGTTGAATGTTCTGATAATGTTTGCTTGTTTGTCTCAATATAGTGGCTGTTCTATGTACTCCATTTTATGGGTAAACAAATCCTCCTAACAGCAGAGATTTATCTTGTTGGAAAGGCTATGTGAGTTTCAGACCATGGCACCTTGAGATGATTGACTTTGCAATTTTTTCCTATATGCACACTTTTAAAATGTTTTTATAAAATTATATATTTTTTAATTATGCTTACATTAAACATTCAAAACCAATTGGTCTCTGATTTACTCGTTTTGTAATTTTACCTAGCAGTTAACCTCCCCTAAATTTTGTGCTTACCTGGTCCCTCAAAGGGCAAGAGGTTGGAAGGAATTGGGTCCTTAGAACTCAGTGGGATCAGGTAGAGATTCTTGACATGTCTGTTGTTATTAGTTACAACACCAAAACAACCACGTCTGATAAAATAGGAGTAGAGAGAGAGATAGGCAACTTCTTCTTCTTCTGTGGCAGGATGGAAACGAATCAAACGAATCAAAAACAATTCCTGAAATACAAAATCAAAGTGGAAAAATTCAACCTGTAACACATCAGCAAATAAAATTGTTTTCCACTTTCATCCAATATAGGATGAAAGTCTGGAGCAGCTTTAAACCAAGATTTAAGAAAATACTGTCATTCAATTGGTAATATTAAACCAGAATCAATTTTGTCATTTTCAGAAATACCAACTATTTACGTATCTCACATCAAGCTACACCTCTTTAGGTTCAGAATATTCAAATAATTATGAAAGAAATGGAAAATTCTTAGATTATATTTGCATACTGTGCTTCATTTTTACTAAATCCATAAGGGTTTTAGTAGTAAAATTTATTACATACACTTACTAATAATTTCCTAGTCTTTTAAAATTGAATTTCTATCTTCAGTAACTGAATAAATAGATTGTTTATATTCAATCATTAAAAAACAATAGGTTGTATGAATGTTTAACTACTACACAGGGGAAAGACGATTGGCAGCTCAACAGGCAAACCTGTTTCTTCAATAAATCAAAAATTTCAATGGAATAAGTGGTAGCAGTAGTTTTCTAGGTATGATCGACATCAATATAAATTAGTAACAAGGAAATTCTATCAAAAGCTGCTGTATATTTCTTCCTGGTTTTCCAAAGGATTTTAAGTAAATACCTTACAAAGTGAAGATTTGAGTTTGCCAACATAATCCCAGACTGCCTTCGGTGAGATCTTCCCACCAATATGAATCGTGTCTGGTAAATCCTAAACAAGAAGCATTACATGGTCGTATAAGAAAAGGAAAGAGAGGCTACAGTTTTGAACCAGCACAGATTGCCCCATCCCAGTAGCTTAGGCGATAATACAGTACTATGTTTTACTGAACTTGCACATATACATTCCTAATTTCAGACAGGCTGTTTCCAAAATGCAAGGAGTTCATTATGGCATATTACTGGAAGGCTGGCAGTACACACAAAACAGAAAAAGCACTGCCTGACGAAGATAGCAGTGGAAGGTCAAATACTTTTCTATGCCTATCAGCCGATTCTATTTGTTAGCTTTGCTTTTACAGGGAACCTGTTATATGTAGTATAGCTTTTATCTACGCTTTCAATTTATCTGAAATTTTTGCACCCATATGAATTCTAGTTAGCTTCCTGTCATGATGACAGTGAAACCTGTTTTAGCAAAAACAACAAGAGAGCCACCAACCCTCCTAAGAAAAGACCTAAACTACATGCCTGAAACCCTCAGTCACAACAAATACACTTCTTCAGAGAAGTTAAATAACTGCTCAGTTGTTTCATCACAAGCTGTCATACTACCTAATTAGTTGAATGTACACCCTCCCAAAATATAAAAGCAGTTGCATCAAAGTTAATCAAAGGATGATATTTTTAATAAATGGCCAAACTTTTCTAATAGATCACATCAGTGATCCATCCATCTGTTTGTGAGCAGAACAAGGCATCTCTTTCAAAACACATGCTGATGATGCTTCTCGTCAAAAACTGATCTTGAAATCAAGCTATTATTCTATGTTAGATACTAACATATATATAAACATATTAACAGACATGAGAATTCTTCACAAATACGTGAGGAATTTTTTTTAAAAGGCTTTCTCTCCTCCCCCCTGCCTCAGGCTACTGTTCCTATTACTAAAGGAGATTACTAAAGGGATGCAATTTTTTTTTTTTGTTACATGTCCAATATAACAACATACACAGTGACCCCAGCCTTTCTAACAACAGGAACTGCAATACATTCTAAACGCATAAACATGTCAGTGCTAACCTCACTAAGATAATCAAAGCACCCGGAGACAGGATATGCTTTAGTGATAAATTTGGCCACACTCTGCAGATTAATAAATCCTTTCCAAATGGTGTTGAGGCGAGAGAGGAAAAGAGACGTATCGCTGCCTTGAGGTGAGCGTGGCTCAGCAACACTGCAAAACAAATCCAAAAGAGAAACGTTATAGAGCACAGTAAGAATGCTTCCTTCTTCTTCTTTTCTTCCCTCCTCTTATTGATCAATTACTTTATTTAAAAAAAGCAAGTAACAGAAGCCTTAGTAAATGCTTTGTTAATGTTTTCCACTTTCATCCAATATAGGATGAAAGTCTGGAGCAGCTTTAAACCAACCCTCACAAACACTTAATATATTTGAATGCACATGCAGATTTAAAGTCAAATATCTTATAAGTTTTATTTATCTGTTAAAACACATTGAAGAATTTTTACTGTCAATATATAACGATGCTCAGAAAATTTTACCAACTAGAGAAGTTAAACAAGGAGATGACGAATTAAAAATTTAAAGTTCAGGTGATCGCATTTAAAGTTGAACATGCCTTTTGATTATTGGCAGTGGAGGGTAAGAAGCAAAGGGGGACAAACAAACTGACCATAGCGAGACCAGAGATTCAGTGGCTTAGCTTACTATTAAATATACACACCTGATATTGGGTGACTGATGAACAGCTAAGTATCTTGGATCTGGTGAGGACGATGGCTTTGTTAATACTGATTTGGGAACAGTCATAACTGGTTTTGACATTTCCTGCTCTGTCTCCCCTGTTAAAACTTCACCAGATGCAGTACCAGAACGCAGGGCTGCCGTCGTAGTACCAGAGGAGCCGCTCATTGGTGTTCTATGCTCTCGGCCAGAAACTGTTACAGTTGTGACAACTGCACCAGTGCAAGAGGCAGGAAAAGTCGAAGGTTCTTCAGATGAAGAATCTGTGTTGTTATGGCCTTGGGTTGTAGGAATGTAAGTTCTTTCTAAGCTTGACTGGGAAACTGCTTCTGCTGCAGGTGCAACTTCGGTTTCCTCTGTGTTTTCAGAGGCTGCCTCTTTAGCAGGCTCCGCTGCTGCTGATGGTGCAGAACTTTCATATTTTCTCTGAACTTCTGGTTTAGATTTTGACACTGCTTTTTTAGCAGAAGCCATTAATTTTATCTTCTTCGGTGGTAATTCATCTTCAGATGCTGAAATCTGACCTACAAAATTAATTTTAAAGTGTTTTTGATTACTGTTTAACAATGAAAAGGTCTGAAGAGAAAAACAAGTAAGCAAGCAATGCTCTTAATAATTCTTTTACTTCAGACAAAGTCAACACTGTAGATACCTGTACAGATTTTGCAGTTCAGGTCAAAAAGATGGGCTCGATGTTCATTTGTTGTATCCTTCAACATACTGCTAAAAACGTCTAGAGAAGGAGCACTATTTACATTTTGTACAGTTTGGGTTGACTTCTGCTGCTCCTGGAAATGAACAAACACAGAAAACATTCTGGTTGATTGCTAAATTCAATCATAAAAAAATACTTTTGAAACCGTTAATTCCAGTTCTTTAAAAAGATATTAAGGGCTGTGCAGAACTACTGCTCTGAGCAGCACTTACAAAAAGATAGAATTTTGAAATATTCTTCCCCTTTTATCATTTGTTTAAGAATATCATGTCAAACAGAGTTCTCAAATAGTATTTGTCCTCATTTCATTTCATGTAATTCCGAAGTAGATACTATCACATTAACTGCTTCCTGAGAATACAGAATTGTAATACTGATCACATTTTTGGGGGGGAAAACAATTGGCTAAGATTTTGCTGTAAACTGAGGCAAAGGTCTGAAAAACACGCATCATCTGATATTTTAGAAGCACATGTGATATATGCCCGATATTAGGTTGTTGCATTCCTTCAAACCAAAAGGAAAATGCTCATAGCACACCTACTAGGTGATATTCTTACAGTTCATTGAAACAACCTGCATTTCTGATACAAAATTTGAGGCCCTAGTTAGCATTTATCTCCCTTGGCACCTCCATGCTAAAGCAATAGCTAATACTTATATCAGAATCAGACACGGGGGGAGAATCTTCCATATTTACATCTGGCACTTGTTCCCGTTTTACAGCTGCTTTCTTGATCTCGTGTGATTTGTTTCTTGACTCTAACATCTGAGAGAAACAAAAACACTTTAGTAACAAGTCTGCATACTGATTTTATAATTTTATTTTGTATTTTCTTATCAGTTGGCTAGTGGAAGAGAAAAAGCTTACGTTATTCATATTTCATTAGGAAGAAAACAATATATTAATTATGGGTGGTAAGGGCTGGTGAAGTTACTGTTAGTTCATATCTAAGGACACACTGGAGAATCATATTGCTTACCGCTTTGGCTGGTTTCTCCTTCCATACAGACAGTTCTTTAGATAAAAGTTCTTCGGGTTTCATTCTCACTAGTTTTGACACTGAGATTTCTCCACGAAGAACACGATGAAAAAGTCCCTAAAAAAAAAAAAAAAAACCACACTTTGTTGCCATGCTGAATAACTTAAGCAACTAACATGATTTGCAGTGCTGGACTGTCAAAACCCTTTCAGGTTTCTTAATTCCCTATTAAAAATGCCAGTTAATCTTAAGAAAACTTAGCACGGTGCAGCAACCAGAAACTAATGATGAAATCATCATGAAGTATGAATTTTCCACATTACCATAAAATATACTATCAATTCTACTGAACAGGAATTTTGAGAGATGAACTGCCACTCCTGTTTCATATCTATAGTAGAATTTTTTTAAAAAAAATTACATTGTCTAGTCACTATTCCCATCTGCACCAGCTTCTTTTTCTTTTAAAAGATAAATTATCATGTACACAAGTGGTCTCCCATACAAACCACAGAACGTCACAGAAGAAAAACATTTATTTTTTTTCTAAGAATGCCATTCAATAAACAAATATTTCACTACAAAGGCCAATCTTAATAAATACACGCGATCCAACTGGACTTCCATTCCAACTGGATTATTTAATATTTGAATGGCTTTAAAACAATTTTTTAGAGCATAATTCATAAGTCTCTCTCTTGAAACTACATATTGATGTATTATTTAAAAAACAGAATATATTTCAGTACGTTTACTGTTTAAGTAAATTCCAAACCTGATTTTTTGGGTCCTCGAGATTGAACATGATCCTACGGTATTTACTCTTGTATCGGTTGTCCGTAACTTGAAACAAATTAAACATCTCCTTTTCAATATTGAGTGCTACTTTCCCTACTTCACTCTCTGTCATGACCAGATCATCACTATCATTGACTCTGTTAAAAACAAGAAAGGGTATGCGCATTTACGTTAGGCACAAATTCTTCAGGCAGCATTCATAAAAACTAAATTTTCAGAGGAATGAGTTAACCACGCTTTTATTCACTCAGTGAGGACTTCCTTAAAACACATTTCAAAGCCAAAGTCTATCTCAGGACCTCAAAATGTCAACAATGGCAACCTTTTGCTACTGTCTACAGAAGACCACGGAAGACAGCCTTAACGAACTGAAGCCAGGTCAGTCCTTACAAATACTCCTACTCATGACACTGCAATTAGTTTTTTGTTGTTGTTTTTTGTCATGAGCTACTGAGGGAGCTAAAACGCTTCAGTTTTAATCTTAGACCCTCCACTGTGAACAGCATTTCTATTTCAGAGACACTACCAGAGCACAGTGGCCTAAGTCTTGACAGCTGACAAGAGCTTTAATATTTGTGGGACAATGTTTCAGCTTTTTTTTTTTTTTTTTTTTTTTTAAAAATAGTAATACAGTTGCTAACTTTGGGAGAAGAAGGAACCTCTGCCTCAGCAAGCCCTTCCAACCTTTCACTGTGATATTCCCTACACTATGCTTCGTACAACCCCTACATCTCCAAACACCACCATTGCCAGATATCAGCTTCAGGTCACCTGCATTATAAACATCTCTATGCTGTGATTTAATTCTTCAACTGTAATTGTCTCTCACTACAAATGGGATAGTGACTTTTTTTTAAAGGCTTTTTCACATGCCCAATTATTTGGCATCAGATTTTTTATTTTTAATAAAGCTCTAATGCTAAAAATACTTGTAGTAATTTCTAGCACAAATTAAATCCCTTAGTATCACTTAGCAAGAAAGAAACAAAACTCTGCAGGCTAACCCTTTACTTCTAGTTGTAGCTTCCTATATAAAATAAGTGCTTTGAATTCCCACCCACCTCTTCCATAACATTTCTTTTAGGGACTGACGAATATTTTGTCGAATCTGCGAGTTGGGCTGCGACTGGATAGGGCTAGCTTGTGTTTTTGCTTGACTACTTCCAGATGCAGTAGAAACGGAAGACAGCGAAGGCCTTTTGAGTCCTCCAGCCAAACTGGATGCAGCTAGTTTTTTGGAAACTGGCGAGTCATGAGAAGAAGCTGCTTGTTTTGAAGGAACGCCACCTGTTGAAGGCCATGGTTTCTTGGGAATTTCACCTTTGAAACTCCCAGCAGGTTTAAGCGTCTGCTTCATTAGTGATGTGCTAGACGTGGAAGGGGACTTCTTTGGAGAAAAATTTTTAGTGAGGGAAGATGCATGTTTCTCCACCATAGATGCTGAAGCAATAGCTTTCTTTGATGCCCCTATAAACTCTGTCGCTTTATCTTTCTTTCTCTTCTCTTCCTTTTTAGCTGTTAAAACAAAGAAGAAAATGCAGTATTAAATGCTTAACATTATAACTTCCTGTTTATGAAGACCAGCTGTCAACCTATAAGGAAGTCTGTGAAATACCTCTGGAGAACTACCAAGAATATAATTTAAGCCATTCATTTTTAAAGCCTTTTTAAAGCCTTTTTAAAAAATGTGTAAAAGTTGACTTTTTTAAGAAGAAGTTTGCCTTTGATCCTGCAGAGAGCACTTCTCAGAGACTGTCCGAAGAGTTTAAAAGAGTTGCATTTTGGTTGTAAAGGTTGAAAATCTCAGTCACAAGCTATGCAAGAAAATTAAAAAAAAAAAAAAAAAAGACACCACCTTCAAAGATTCCTGAGTTGGACTTCATGATTAAGCTTCAAAACAAACAAACAAACAAACAAACAAACATTTTCACAAAGTCTTTAAAAAAAAAAAAAGCAACACAACCCATATCTCACATTTAAGCAGAAATCCTCGCTCCAAACTTTCTACTTTAAGGAACAAGCAAAGAGAGTCAAGTTAAACAACAAATCAATTGCTTAAAATTTTAAATATACGTTCAAGCCATTTGGTTGCTAGTATGAGTATCACACTGTCGCTATAAACTATCAGATCTTCTCATTTACTTTCCAGTTAAACTCTAGATTTAATACTATAATATTTAATAATTAAATATTAAAACCATTGCTCAAACTGCGGCTATTTAATTCCCACCAACTATTCCATTCACAATATCCAAAACTGCCATTTAATGTTTTTTCTAACATCAATATATTGACAATACACATAATGCACAAGAAAATTTACAAATTACAAGCGAAGACTCCATATACTGAAGTTATAATTGCACAGGACTTTAAAAACAAGCATTTCTGTAGGTTGCATTTCACCTGTCCACATTTTGGCACTGACGGGAACAATTCAGCAAAACGTAATAAGCCAAAACACACTCTCCATCCAGCAAACGTGATGTGCTCCACTTCAGTTTGCCAGAAGTATCGTTTACAGGACATCAGAGTTACCGTGGGCAGAGTTACCGTGACACATTCGTTGTGACAGCACAAAGGTTCCGAGGGAAACCAAGAAACAACTCCTGAGATGAAGTTGTTCTGATTAGAAAAGCTAAAGTTACTTCCCCAAAAGTCTTTTTTCTCCTCATAAATCTGCATTTGACTACTGACCAGTTTGTGATTTCTTAATTTTTTCATTATTATCTGATGTTTTTAGCTAGCAAGGTTTTGTAATCAGAATTAGTCCCACAGCCCCATCTGCAGAGAGCTATGTGCTTCCCGGGAAGGATGCAGAAATTTAACTTTGGTTAATTTCACCACAAACCAAATGGACCCTTTTGGTCTTCCATACCTGCTACAGTGAGAGCAGACATTATCAGGAAGGGTCTAACAACCGATTTTTCTCAGACTTGAGGGGGACAAAGGTAGGGAGCACCCTTCTGAAGCCCAGTTCGCGAAATCCTATAACAGCATACTGTTTGAATAGAAATACACCTCAGAAAGGGGAAGATTTGGATTACCTAAGAAACAATGTCACTACTCATTTCTGAGTGAAACAGCCTTCCCACCTTTGCCGGTCGTTAAATTCTGTTAGACGCTGAGCGTTTGTAGTAGGCACCTCCAGCAGAACGCAAGCTTGTAACGAGCTGCACTACACTGCCTCTTACTGCCAGCATGTTTCACCACCAATACACAAGCTGGTGGTTAAGATGAACCATAAAACCGATGCTGTACCTGAATTTTCATAAGGCTAGGCAGAGAAGCAGGTGCTAAACGTTGCCTGGAATACAAAGTGAAGAGGAGGATGCAGAAGCACTAGCTATGTGGATCCACTGTGAGTGGATGCCTTGCTAAAGGTTTCTGAGTGAAAGTTATCTGAAGTGTAAGATGAAACACACTACATTAAATCATTCCAAAGAGCGTGAAGATCTTACTAGAGATTAAACTTCTTGTTCACCCACTGTTCCCGTACTTTTCCCTAGGGACTGGTCTCAAGTACTGACAAACTGAACACAAACCCAGGGGGATGTTGAGCTGGACTCACACGGACTTCTCTTCTGTTTCTATTATCTCCCAAAGCCTACCCCACTAACCTTACACTATCCGTCAGGAGGCATTGAGCTATCCCAGGAAGGAGAACGGGGATCAGAAACTATCAGTGGCATTTTCAGTTTGGTCTAATGAGGCACCTGGAACTTAATACACTGAGGTAAAAAGCTGAACTACTTTGAATGAACAGTCTTGAAAAGCTAGAAGATGAATATCCAAAATATGTGTACAATAAGGTTGTGAGAATTTCTCTACTTCTGGTTCCTGCTTTATCTTCTGCCCAGACTTGTCTCTTCAGGCCGGTGGGACAGCGCACCTCTGTCTCACTACGGAGCGGCAGGACAGCACAGCTCAGGGTTCAAAATGACCACAGTACAATTCGGTCCTCGGTGCTATGATTTTAGTTCTTTTGGGTTGCAGCAGAAGTACATGAAATTCTAAGCTTACATTCCATACTTACAGTTTTATCATCTGTTCAAATTAATTAACAAGCACGCTGATAGAACTAAGAACAGCAGTTAAGATATTGTGTATATAAAAAATATATCCGTGCCCCAAACCTTCCTGTGTTCCAACGGCTATATCATGGTAAAACTATATACATGTAAAATAAATAAATAAATGGCACTAGCACAAAGGTAGATTGAAGTTCCCAGGGTTGATAGGCAGCAGCATCAGTATGGGTTCAAGAAGAAAGATGCACAAGCATCCTTTATTCTGCCAGTTCACGTCATGGCTATTTTGAAATGTTTCTACAGTAGAGCACAGAACTCAATGCTTCTTTAGCCAACAGAAAATGAGCAGATATTTCAGCCTCATGGAAGTCTAACAGTCTCACAAACTAAAATACTACTTTATAATTACAACTGTCTACCTAACTACTTGCTGGCAGGGATTCTGCATGTAGTAAAAGATACCTACACTACATAGGCTATTCGGTGTTTCAGAACACCTGTGAAGTACTTTCTCAAATCTGCAGGACACCTCACTACATTTGAAGGATAGTGAAGTGGTGTGTGTGTTTTGACAAAGTATTGAAGGTACTTACATCCTACGTATGTTAACAACCTCATCTTAAAAAAAAAAAAAGAAAACACCCTCATATCCCATTTTGACTATGACAAAATGGATAGGCCCTGACAGATTTTTTTGGTTTACTGACACGATTAGTGTTCTGCCAGACAATCCAGCTGCACCAACTCACGCTGTCCTTGCACAGCTCTTGTATCCAATGCACAGGAGGGCAGGAGCACACAGCCGAGCGCGGGGAAGGAGCAGGACTGCCTCTTCTGGCAGCAGCTCACCAGTCCATTGCCTCAGCTGCAAGGCGAGCATGCCCCCCAGCCAGCACCATCTTCTGATGGGCGCTGTTTCTGGTGCGCGTTTGGAAAAGTTACCAGAAGTGAGTACTCTTTTCAGAGAGCAGTATGCCAACACAGGAGGGTCCCCGCCGCCCCTTCAGCCCACCCTAGCGCTGAGGGGACCGAAGGCTCCCCCGGGGCAGCTCCAACCCCGCAAGGCCCACCGAGGAGCCGCCGCCAACAGCCGCTCCACCGCCCCCCTCCCGGCGCCTGCGCCCTGAGGGCGGCTTCGCCAACCGCCATGAGGCGGCGGCTCGGCCCCTCGCCGTCCTGCCGGGCACCATCGGGCTCCGAGCCCCGCAGGGACGGGTGCTGAGCCCTCCTTGCTGGTCCCGACTTCGAGGGCTTTGCGTTTTGCTTCAGTTTAGGCTGTGGAGAATGCGGCAGGGTGGGCGCGGAGAGCGCGGTCCGTGAAGGAACGGCGAGGGGAAGGAAGGGGAGCGCTGAGGGGAGGAAGGGCTGCAGAGGTTTTAAGTTTATTGTTTGGTGTTTTTTTTTTTTTTTTTTTGCTTTTTTTCCGCGTCAAGCCTCCCCATTCGATGCGAATGGTGCAGGAATGCATCGCCTAACACGAGTCGGAGAACCTCAAAGCCTTCGCTGAGGGAACCGCAGCCGCAGAGCAGGCAGCAGAGCTCAGCTGCTGAGCACAACGAGGCTCGCTCATTTCAGCGGCTGTGTGGCCTCAGCCGCTCCCGGTGCCTAAAAATAAAGCCAAAATAAAAATAAAAGTAAAAAAAAAAAAAGCCGTATGGGAGCTCAGTGGCCCCGGCCGGGGCTACGCACATGGTCCCGGGGCTGCCTCAGCTGCCCACCCGCGAACCAGCCATCAGGAGGGGAAATCGTGGGAGGAAAAAAAGCCACGATGTTTTGAACTTAACACGTGTGTTTTGTTTCTTTGTCGCAGGGTGCTCTCTCCTCCCTTTCTGCCTTCCCCCCCCCCCCCCCCGAGGAGCACGTCTCCGCTGCACTGGAGGCAGGAGCCTGCTACACGCAGGTACGGTGGAGGTAAACGCCTTGGGAATGCACCTGTGTGTAAAAACTTACACGGTCGGTGTGTAAACCGACTCAAAAGCCCCTTTCCAGTCTTCTGGAGTTGTCAAGTGGTATTACCGCATCATGCCATGAAAATGAGCGAGGTGCATTTACGGTTCTTTAACGGTGAACAGATTCTCCAAACTAATCTGTGATAAAAGAGCATTTCCTATAAGGAAAAATAAAACTTTCACCTATCTATTTCACAACAATGAAAGGTCCGGGAATCTAGTATTTCCACAGCTCAAAGCCAAAATAGATTACTTAATTATTCATTTCTCCAGATCTTTTTGGTGTAAAATCTGAAAGTAACTCAAACAACAAAATCTTCAGAATAAATTAGGGCATGTGTTAGAACTGAGAGAAAAAATCACAAGAACAGACTTTCACATGTTTTTCAGAACACCTACAAGTAAGTATCAGTTGGGTGTGGTGGCATCCTGTAAAATACCTTTTGTTAAACAGATGGAAATGAAACTTGTGTGCCATCAGCCTCTTGTGGTGGCATGTTGAGAAGTAGCAAAGCTAGTTAGAAAATAATACACATGTACAGATTTAAGAAATGGACAACGTTTCACTGTAGATGTTTATTCGACTTCTAGTAACAAAAACCTGTGAAGTCCCATATTTTAATGTACAGTGATATATTTTGTCATATAAAATACAACTTACAGAAATTTCTATCAAGTAAACCTAAACAAACACACTTGCTTTTTGCATACTTTTACGTATATCTTTAAATTAAAAACATCTCATTAAGAAAAATCTTACACCATAGTAGATGTTTGCATTTAATACCGCCTCTTTGCATTTTAACATTTTGTCTACGGGTTCAGAATACAGACCAATATTACTAATAATTAATATTACTAAATAATTAATAATTATTAAAATTACCAAATAATTAATAATTAATATTACTAATACTTAATAATTAATATTAGCAATCTTCTTTTCAAACTTAATGCAGTTTTATACCTTTTTCAGTGGACAGTCATATACACTACCAGCATAAGCAGGGTCTGACAACAGTGACACTTTTTTTTTTTCTTTTTTTTTTTTCAGGAGCAAAACACTTTTAGAGCAGAAAGTACAGGAAAATGGAGACATTTCTTAAATTTCCAGCAAAGTTCTGCCAAAAGAAAACCCAAGAAATGTCCCACATAATTAATTTAAATCGAAGAAATAAATTCCATGGCCCATTTAATAAACTTCTTTTATTTAACAAACTTCTTTTTCTTTCCTTTGGTATACCAATTCATTTCTAGTCTTAGCTCTTTGCCAATAGATGTCTGATTTTTTTAATTTTTTTGATGGTTATAAAGGTGCTACTTTTATATACTCTTTAATTGCAGGTTTGTAAAAATGTGAAATTAAAAACCCCTCATCCACATGAAAAACTAGGTACGTTTTTTTTCGTTGTTGTACACTTAACAGATGGATTTCAAAACACAAAATACCTGTATATAAAAAGGAAGATAGTGCACTTTAAGCTTATAACATTCCATTTTCAAATCCTCCGTCCAATAATCAGTAACACTGTTCTTCTGCAGCCTTCTCCTAAATACGCATGACCCTTCCATTGTAAAATAAACAAGACAGCAATATTTGACTCCTTGTCAAATATGCAGCAAGTGAAAGTCCAGTATGTTCTTGCCTTTTACCTATTTGAATATTGTCGTTCACAGTTGTTCAAAAATTGCTAATTTGTCAGTACATTTTGTAAGGCTAGATTTACAACAGCATTTTTGCAAAGGTGAGAATATACAGTATATACAGAAGACATTGACTCAGTCCTTGCAGTGGTGTATATTATCTATGGGAAATATAACAGCAGTTATAGTTCTATGACTGATTAGTGGAAGATGAAGCTTCTGCTTCTGTTGGTTTCTGACCTTCCTTAGGTGTTTCTGGCTTCATCTCTTTACCGATCTCCCTACTTTTACTCCGATCTTTCCGATCTTTTCCTCTTTCACGATCTCGATCTCTGTCTTGATCTTGCTCTTTTTCCCTGCTTCGATCCCAGTCTCGGTCTCTGTCACGATCTCTGTCTCTGCTTCTTGATCGTTCTCTGTCACGTTGGTTTCTGTCTCTGTTTTTATCCCATTCTTTGTGTCTCTCCCAGTCCCTGTCTCTGTTCCAGTTTCTGCCATGGTCTCTTTCCCAAGGTCTGCCATGTTCTCGATCCCTTCGTCTTTCCTCAAAGGGTCTGCTTTGTCGATTATCTGCTTGCTGAGGCTCTGGCTGATCTAAAACCTTGTCTTTACTTCCTCCTTCGTATCTCTCTCTCTGTCTCCCTTCAAATGTCTGGCCTCTAAATTCAAGATTTTTGCCTTCTCGGAAGTCAGATCCTGACCACTGTCCTTCTGACTCGGGCCCTTGCCCAGGAATACCAGAAAGAGGTGCAGACGGCCCAGCTTCCTCCCACATCTCCTTTCTGTGGCCTGGTGGATGACTGGGAAGGTCCAGGAGTGGTCTTGGGGTTGGCTTCATATTTTGTGGCGACTGTGGTCCATGCTGTGTAGAAAATAAGGAAGGAATGGGACCCTTTTGACTTCCAAATCTTCCAGGGGCAGATCCTCTTTGTCCATCGTTATTTGGAGAAACATGCTCTTCTGAGAACTGTGGCGCTGGGCCTCTAAAATTAGGTCCATGAGGTCCTCCGTGTGCATTGAGCATCAGTGGTGCTGGAGGTCCTCCTTTCTGCCCAGACAAAGAAAACAGACCTCCAGCTCGGTTCTCCTCAAAGTGCTGTGGGAGAGGTCCACCCTCACCCTGAACTGGTGGAGATTCAGTTTGTTCTACAAATTGATGAGGCTGAGGGTTTCTTTGTTCTTCGTATTGCACCGCAGAAAGACCCCTGTCTGGTTCAAAGAGACCAGGTCCCTTTTCCTGAGAAGTAAACATTGGATTTGCCTCGTTTGACCAGGATACTTTGTGCATATCTTGCAAAGACTGACTGTCATTAGATGTGGAGAAATTAGGCTGAAAAGACGTACTTGGAGGTGTCGGAAGCAGCACTTTACGTAAAGGCCTGAATGTAGAAGGTTCTGCAGAAACTGCTTGACTCACATTTTCCAAAGTAACTTGAACAGTATTTTCAAATTTGCTATTAGGTGCCTCTTTTTGGAGCACTGCAGGAGGCTTTTCACTGGAAACCCAGTTATCACCACCGTAACTAAGCTGAGTAGCAGGAATTAAAGTTTTATCTTCCTTACCAAGTGAAGTCTGCAAAGTGTTTGGAAAACTCGCTTGAGGGTCACAGCTCTGGTTTAAAACTTGTGCTTGCTGATTGGAAGATGAAGGTAAATCTACTTTTTGCGCAGCCTGTTGGTCCTGATGGAACAATTCAGTCTCTATTAGGGAAGATTTTGGTGGAGGTGACATTAAAGCATCAGACACCGAGAAGTGAGCCACTGAAACACCAACAGCTGCTCGCTGTTGTCTGAGGGCTTCTTCTTGCTCCTCAGTTTGTCGTTTCTGCTCTTCTAGTTGTTTGTTTAATTCTTCTAACATTTTTTGCAGTTCCACCAAGGATGAAGACGCAGATGAATCTGGCACATACGAGGCAGGTGTTTCCACGGAAGTGTTTTTAGTGTCTGTATACATTTTGTTAGGTAAATCATCAACCGTAACTTTTGCTTCCTCCAAGATAGTTTTGTCTTCCAGATCATAGGCCTCATCCTTTAGTTCTGCTGTGTTACTGGGCTTCTCCACACTATACAGTTTTTTGCTTTCACCGGTCTGCATTTCAAAAGCTTTCTCTGGATCATAATCTTCTTCGGTATCGTATGGCCTGTCATCCTCCTCATCTTCTATAGCTTTGTCTTTTGACATCTGTCCAAACTGTTGTGCAATGGGATCTAGCAAAGGAACAGCTGACACACCTCCATCCACAGCTGCTTTAGCTTCCTGATTTGAAGACTGGACAATTTCAGTCTCCTTAGCAAGAGGTTCAAAAGTCTTCTTTTTACCAAAAAGTGTCTGGAGGATGTACTCAAGAGGTGTGGTAGTTTTTGAGGATGAAGAATGCGTAGCAGTAGCACTTGTAGAAGCGGTAGCTGAAACTGGTGGTGGTACAGTACTTGTGGTTCCACTCTTAATCGAGGACGGTATTTTTAATACTGAAGGTGTAACTGATGAGGTTTCTGGAACGGGAAGTGGGGGTGGAGGTGGAGGAGATCCAGGTAGTGTTGTACTTACAGCTGAGTCTCCCGAATACAGTGTGTATTTCGGAGTTTTCTTTTCTTGTGAAGAAGCTACTGGCCCCTTAGAGTACAGCGATGTTTCTGTTTCCTCTTGCACCTGAATTCGGCTGCGCTTTTTCTCTATTTTGTCTGTATCCATGGTAGTAGCAAGACGCTTCCCTTTCTGACAGATAACCAATCCAAGAATTAAATTCGGACGTGAAGACTCAAGACCTGAAAGGAAACACAAAGATTGCATATGTAAAAAAACTACTATTTTTTATCTGTGTTCTCAATAGGAACTTATCATTTTATATAATGGCAGCTATGAGTCATAACAGTAACAGTTCTTCTAAATTTCATGCAGTGACATTATCCCATAAGCCTATGTGTCTATATTTAATTACTATTTATATAAATTTGTATACAGTAACTAAAAATGTTTTAATTCTTTCTCTGATATTTTTTAATATTGCAGTAACAGGTGAATCTTACTGAAAGATGTCCTTGTAAATGTCTCTGCTGTTCAAAAATTAAAGAAAGTTTTCCTATTTTTGTATTATTACTTTCTACTTATTATTGTCCACTTCCTCCCCCAATCAAATATTTCCTTTCTAAATACTTTGCAAATACCTTATATACACAGAGATACTGATAAGTGAGAAAACCTGGACAAGCAATCTAACTTTCTGTAGGGCTACGTTGGAATTGAAGAACTAGAAATAAAGAGAAAAAAACTAATGCTATTAAAACAAACAAACAGACAAACAACAACAACAAACACTTCACTTTCTGTTACAAAGAAAGCACGAGGCATTGTTAAACTTAATAATTACATTTCTGTTCTAATCTGTGCTAAAATACCGGACTGACATTTACACCATTCCATCAAGGTGACTTTTAACACTGTTGTAGAATTGAGTTTGATGCCACAGACCCTTCCCTAAGTAAGAAATGTGAGCAGAATTACTCCATTGTGAAAGCTTCAGGCTTGAATCCCTGGAGAAGCATTTCCAGAAATGACCAGAAAGTTTCCCATAAAGAGGAAAAATGCAAACAGCTGAAGGTCCGTTTCACATTATCGTATTCCTTCCTTGTACATTCACATTTCCCACAGGCACTCGTGGAAGACAAATACAACCAGAATAAAGAGCAGGGAATAAATCCTTTAACATACAGTCAGTGGCAAATGTAGAAAAAACATATAAAGAGAGGATTTTAACTTCTGGATTTAGTGACTTGAGATCCTCATTTGGGAGCCATATTAATATTTGCATCCAGCTAGGAATCAGGAATATAGAAACGAAACTAACAGCAAAGAGATTTACTGTGGTTATACGATGAGGACTCTAAAACCTACACTGTCCCTTATATTCATGACCCTTAAGTAAGAGTTTAAAAGAGGTGTAATATATGAATTGATGTATATCTTTAGTCTCTTACTAAACAAAACCAACTGCTCACTAAGGAACAACTTATAAATAACTAATTATTGCCACTGAAAACTTCTTGATACCAGCAAAAACCCAAACTTCCCATAGTTGCAGATAAATTTTATTTGCCATTACCAGTCATAAGTATGAACCTTTGCTGAAACAACTGAATTCAAAGTTTTAAGGGGGCTCCTAAATTTACTATCTTATGAGAAAATTACATCAGCTGTTTTTATTTGTATAGCTGAAATTATATTCACGTACGCTAAGAAAGAATTAAATGAGGTAAGCCTATTTCTTAAGTTCAATGTGAGGTTTCCTCAGCAAGAGGATTATAACCAGGTAAGTCAAGACGATGACTTCTTCAACACAGCTTCATTAAGCATAAATATTTCATTAAGCAGTAACCTGCCTAAATTCTGAAATTCTGTGTTCTGGTGACTGTGACTGGTAATAGTACAGCACGCCTGTTTTAGCCACATAATGGAGAGACCAGCAAAATCTGGTTACTCACTAGAAGGTCTTTGCAAAAAGACAGAAAAAATTGAGGCCAATGCAAAATCTACTTGAAGTTTCCTATCAGAAGCAGCTCTCATTTTAAGTATTTTGAAAAAAAATAACACTGAAATTTGATTGAATGCATTCTAGTTCCACAGCTGATTTCAGATTACTTCAAAGTTCAGTGTTTGAGTTTTACATAGTTCTGTGGTTGAGAGGATGTTGGCCATGTTGGTTTAAATAAACTTCTCTACTATTTCCTACTTGTACATTTAAAACCCAGTGCCAAGTTTTTTCCTCCAGATATAGTATTTCAGTATTTTGTGTTGCCAATTTTCACTTTCTTCCATGGTTAGAAATATATATATATATATACACACGAATTATAAATGCATCAAGAAAATGACCTAGCTATACTAACCAAAACTAAGACTTGCTTATAATTTAGTTTGCTTATAATTCTATACAGATTGCCCTTGTGAGAGGGCAGGGACGGCAAGATGTACAACGAAAGGAGGCAGGACAGGAACTAAACAAGTAATTATCTTTGGTGAATCTAAGATTATTTGGAAAGGATCACAAATCCTTGATTCACCCAGTTAAAAACTCCTTTCAACCCACTGCCTAAAAGCAATCCTAGAAATTCTGATCACTATAGTTTACTACCCCAGATGAAGTTACATTAATGCATAACATCAGGGCATAGCTCAAAAGACAGCTTACTTGGGAAGACTGTGTACACTCTGAAGAGACTCAATAGTTAGGTATGATTCACTCTGAGTGACTGCTTTACATTTTTTCTTTATCAGCATGTGAGTAATGACTCCACATTTGGTCAGCATCGACCCGTGCAGAGTATCTCTCAAATCTGTGTTCACCCTAAAACTCCTCGTAAGCATTCACTGTTCTTCTGTCATTAACATATTGGTTATCTGCTCTTCTGCAGAGACCTGTGATTTGTCCAACTAGTCACAACATGCATCTCAAACATTGACTAATTGAAACGAACAGGTTTCAAAAATCTATTGGACTGTGTATCTAAAATTAACAGCAAAAAGTTAAAAAAAAAACAGTTCTGAATCCCTGTAAGAGACAGAGATCATCGCTAATAAAAACAGAGTAAAACTTAAACACACGTTCAAGATAAATTCCAGATGAAAGTGTAGAGATGAAAGTGCTAAATAGTGTTGTGTGTATGTGAAACGAGACAAACAAATTCACATACAGTAAACTACCAGAAAAAAAAAAAAAAAAAAAACAATGCTGAACATCCCACCAACACATAATATCTGGTAATAAATATCTGAGGTGGTTGAAGTGAATAGATGTGAATATCCTTCCATGTTCCTCTATATTTATATCACCCATGACAAAGTTTTGTAGATCTTCTAGGCACTACAGCAGGTCAGAGGTCCTCAGTTGTGTTCCAAATCCAGTCCATCAGAAAACAGGAGAGATTCATAATCCGTATACACCTGATGGAGTTGGTTGATACAGCTGGAATATCTTCCAACTAGGACTTCTGGAGTGATGGGATTATTGTCCTCTCCCTCCTCCCGCCCCCAGTCATATTTATCAAAGTATCTTACACTGTCATGTTTTTTGAGTACTTGCTAAACACTATTTGAAGGTACACAAATTTAAGGAGATAATGACCACTTACCAAAAAATATCTTTATTGGGTATAAAAAACAGTAAATTCCATCAGATGTCAGTAACAAGTATGTATTACAAGTCTTTTACGCTGCGGTATTAATACATGCCTGCAAGTGTTTATACCTATGTTTCTTCTGGGCAATTACCTCCAGTTTTGAAAGAACTTTTCCTATTTACATTTTGTAAAAACCAGCCTGACATGCCTCATTTCTATGCTAACAAGTCTGTCTACTTTTGCCAGGCCTCCACTTTAAAAGCTTCATTTGAAATGAAATCTACAACAGAAACATAAAAGATAGTGTACAAGGACAGCCTATGTTTGCTCAAGAATGCAAGGAGGGGAAGATCATTTAAATGCTTCCCTAGAGCAGGTTAAAAGCACAGCGGAAGACTGCAGATGTAGCCAATTCAATGGCAAACTCATTCTTATATGTTACTGTCCAGAAAGGAATGTATTTCAGTTATTTGGGCTGGAAAATCTAGCCCACAGTTTAGGACTCTGTCTGCCTCCCTGTGCCAAGTGTTAACACTTACATGTTCTTGTTTTTTGGTTATGAAACAGGAATAATAGTTTTTGCCTACTTTTCAAGAACTGGGTAAATTAAAGACTACCAGGTGCTTACATTCAGCTTATAGAGACTACATGATGACTTAAGGTAGCAACAAGCCTGCCTTTTTAGCTGTAGCCTGAAAACAATGACGTAGACTGTGCACTGTTCAGGGATGGATAAGACAGGCTCAGAGTGTATGAGAAAAATCTTGTCCAAGAACACAAAGCAAGCGCCCTTTGCAATTTCATGCAGGAAAGAAGAGTATTTTCCTAGCATTACATTACTTGTTGGTGGTGGTTTTTTGTTATTGTTTTTTAAGTTGTATGCCATTAACATGTGAAAACCTGGCCAGGCAGAACACACCTCTGTTTATGAATATAAGCCCTGAGAATGCTTTATTGAGTTTAGTCCTAAACTTGTATTTGGGTAGCAGAGGACAGTCAGCTTGTCAGAAAGGTCAGCTCCTTACATGTTTTAATGTGTAATTATTTTGCAAACCATCCTTACAACAATGAAGTATTGCCTTCATTGTAACCTGTAGCTCTTAAGCTCCTCAACCTGTTACTCTATATGAAAAAAGGTACTTATTTGGAAACTAAGCATATGCACCGCCTCCATCCTCAGATGAAGATGACTTCAAATTTTGTAATATAAAGGTGTTTCACATCTGAACTCATTCTCATTTCTTCTGTTTCCATGTTCAATGCACAAAGATGGAGCAAATTCAAGCCATACATTACTGCTGATAACTCTAACTAAAAATAGAAGAGCGTAATATATATCAACCTATACCACCTACTGTCTGCCACCTACGCAAAAGGAATTTGCCTGCTCCCAGGCAAACCAATGTTCTGAAGTCAGTGATTTGTCTGGAACTTGATCCAGGTAGCACAGAATATTTCAGACCCCGTGTACATGCATATTGCATGCACAGCGTAATACATACCATGAGATAACAACAATGTAGTGAAACCATAAACGTTACCTTTGTCTTCAGAGATTTCTTGACTGCTCCGTGGGATAAGAGTCTCCTATGTGATTTAGGGGACAGCACATGGCTTGTAGGGACCTAAAACTTGGTGGATTTATGGGTTGTTGAAAGTAGGGTCGGTTGAATGTTCTGATAATGTTTGCTTGTTTGTCTCAATATAGTGGCTGTTCTATGTACTCCATTTTATGGGTAAACAAATCCTCCTAACAGCAGAGATTTATCTTGTTGGAAAGGCTATGTGAGTTTCAGACCATGTCACCTTGAGATGATTGACTTTGCAATTTTTTCCTATATGCACACTTTTAAAATGTTTTTATAAAATTATATATTTTTTAATTATGCTTACATTAAACATTCAAAACCAATTGGTCTCTGATTTACTCATTTTGTAATTTTACCTAGCAGTTAACCTCCCCTAAATTTTGTGCTTACCTGGTCCCTCAAAGGGCAAGAGGTTGGAAGGAATTGGGTCCTTAGAACTCAGTGGGATCAGGTAGAGATTCTTGACATGTCTGTTGTTATTAGTTACAACACCAAAACAACCACGTCTGATAAAATAGGAGTAGAGAGAGATATAGGAAACTTCTTCTTCTTCTGTGGCAGGATGGAAACGAATCAAACGAATCAAAAACAATTCCTGAAATACAAAATCAAAGTGGAAAAATTCAACCTGTAACACATCAGCAAATAAAATTGTTTTCCACTTTCATCCAATATAGGATGAAAGTCTGGAGCAGCTTTAAACCAAGATTTAAGAAAATACTGTCATTCAATTGGTAATATTAAACCAGAATCAATTTTGTCATTTTCAGAAATACCAACTATTTACGTATCTCACATCAAGCTACACCTCTTTAGGTTCAGAATATTCAAATAATTATGAAAGAAATGGAAAATTCTTAGATTATATTTGCATACTGTGCTTCATTTTTACTAAATCCATAAGGGTTTTAGTAGTAAAATTTATTACATACACTTACTAATAATTTCCTAGTCTTAAAATTGAATTTCTATCTTCAGTAACTGAATAAATAGATTGTTTATATTCAATCATTAAAAAACAATAGGTTGTATGAATGTTTAACTACTACACAGGGGAAAGACGATTGGCAGCTCAACAGGCAAACCTGTTTCTTCAATAAATCAAAAATTTCAATGGAATAAGTGGTAGCAGTAGTTTTCTAGGTATGATCGACATCAATATAAATTAGTAACAAGGAAATTCTATCAAAAGCTGCTGTATATTTCTTCCTGGTTTTCCAAAGGATTTTAAGTAAATACCTTACAAAGTGAAGATTTGAGTTTGCCAACATAATCCCAGACTGCCTTCGGTGAGATCTTCCCACCAATATGAATCGTGTCTGGTAAATCCTAAACAAGAAGCATTACATGGTCGTATAAGAAAAGGAAAGAGAGGCTACAGTTTTGAACCAGCACAGATTGCCCCATCCCAGTAGCTTAGGCGATAATACAGTACTATGTTTTACTGAACTTGCACATATACATTCCTAATTTCAGACAGGCTGTTTCCAAAATGCAAGGAGTTCATTATGGCATATTACTGGAAGGCTGGCAGTACACACAAAACAGAAAAAGCACTGCCTGACGAAGATAGCAGTGGAAGGTCAAATACTTTTGTATGCCTATCAGCCGATTCTATTTGTTAGCTTTGCTTTTACAGGGAACCTGTTATATGTAGTATAGCTTTTATCTACGCTTTCAATTTATCTGAAATTTTTGCACCCATATGAATTCTAGTTAGCTTCCTGTCATGATGACAGTGAAACCTGTTTTAGCAAAAACAACAAGAGAGCCACCAACCCTCCTAAGAAAAGACCTAAACTACATGCCTGAAACCCTCAATCACAACAAATACACTTCTTCAGAGAAGTTAAATAACTGCTCAGTTGTTTCATCACAAGCTGTCATACTACCTAATTAGTTGAATGTACACCCTCCCAAAATATAAAAGCAGTTGCATCAAAGTTAATCAAAGGATGATATTTTTAATAAATGGCCAAACTTTTCTAATAGATCACATCAGTGATCCATCCATCTGTTTGTGAGCAGAACAGGGCATCTCTTTCAAAACACATGCTGATGATGCTTCTCGTCAAAAACTGATCTTGAAATCAAGCTATTATTCTATGTTAGATACTAACATATATATAAACATATTAACAGACATGAGAATTCTTCACAAATACGTGAGGATTTCTTTTTAAAAGGCTTTCTCTCCTCCCCCCTGCCTCAGGCTACTGTTCCTATTACTAAAGGAGATTACTAAAGGGATGCAATTTTTTTTTTTTTTGTTACACGTCCAATATAACAACATACACAGTGACCCCAGCCTTTCTAACAACAGGAACTGCAATACATTCTAAACGCATAAACATGTCAGTGCTAACCTCACTAAGATAATCAAAGCACCCGGAGACAGGATATGCTTTAGTGATAAATTTGGCCACACTCTGCAGATTAATAAATCCTTTCCAAATGGTGTTGAGGCGAGAGAGGAAGAGAGAAGTATCGCTGCCTTGAGGTGAGCGTGGCTCAGCAACACTGCAAAACAAATCCAAAAGAGAAACGTTATAGAGCACAGTAAGAATGCTTCCTTCTTCTTCTTTTCTTCCCTCCTCTTATTGATCAATTACTTTATTTAAAAAAAGCAAGTAACAGAAGCCTTAGTAAATGCTTTGTTAATGTTTTCCACTTTCATCCAATATAGGATGAAAGTCTGGAGCAGCTTTAAACCAACCCTCACAAGCACTTAATATATTTGAATGCACATGCAGATTTAAAGTCAAATATCTTATAAGTTTTATTTATCTGTTAAAACACATTGAAGAATTTTTACTGTCAATATATAACGATGCTCAGAAAATTTTACCAACTAGAGAAGTTAAACAAGGAGATGACGAATTAAAAATTTAAAGTTCAGGTGATCGCATTTAAAGTTGAACATGCCTTTTGATTATTGGCAGTGGAGGGTAAGAAGCAAAGGGGGACAAACAAACTGACCATAGCGAGACCAGAGATTCAGTGGCTTAGCTTACTATTAAATATACACACCTGATATTGGGTGACTGATGAACAGCTAAGTATCTTGGATCTGGTGAGGACGATGGCTTTGTTAATACTGATTTGGGAACAGTCATAACTGGTTTTGACATTTCCTGCTCTGTCTCCCCTGTTAAAACTTCACCAGATGCAGTACCAGAACGCAGGGCTGCCGTCGTAGTACCAGAGGAGCCGCTCATTGGTGTTCTATGCTCTCGGCCAGAAACTGTTACAGTTGTGACAACTGCACCAGTGCGAGAGGCAGGAAAAGTCGAAGGTTCTTCAGATGAAGAATCTGTGTTGTTATGGCCTTGGGTTGTAGGAATGTAAGTTCTTTCTAAGCTTGACTGGGAAACTGCTTCTGCTGCAGGTGCAACTTTGGTTTCCTCTGTGTTTTCAGAGGCTGCCTCTTTAGCAGGCTCCGCTGCTGCTGATGGTGCAGAACTTTCATATTTTCTCTGAACTTCTGGTTTAGATTTTGACACTGCTTTTTTAGCAGAAGCCATTAATTTTATCTTCTTCGGTGGTAATTCATCTTCAGATGCTGAAATCTGACCTACAAAATTAATTTTAAAGTGTTTTTGATTACTGTTTAACAATGAAAAGGTCTGAAGAGAAAAACAAGTAAGCAAGCAATGCTCTTAATAATTCTTTTACTTCAGACAAAGTCAACACTGTAGATACCTGTACAGATTTTGCAGTTCAGGTCAAAAAGATGGGCTCGATGTTCATTTGTTGTATCCTTCAACATACTGCTAAAAACGTCTAGAGAAGGAGCACTATTTACATTTTGTACAGTTTGGGTTGACTTCTGCTGCTCCTGGAAATGAACAAACACAGAAAACATTCTGGTTGATTGCTAAATTCAATCATAAAAAAATACTTTTGAAACCGTTAATTCCAGTTCTTTAAAAAGATATTAAGGGCTGTGCAGAACTACTGCTCTGAGCAGCACTTACAAAAAGATGGAATTTTGAAATATCCTTCCCCTTTTATCATTTGTTTAAGAATATCATGTCAAACAGAGTTCTCAAATAGTATTTGTCCTCATTTCATTTCATGTAATTCCGAAGTAGATACTATCACATTAACTGCTTCCTGAGAATACAGAATTGTAATACTGATCACATTTTTGGGGGGGAAAACAATTGGCTAAGATTTTGCTGTAAACTGAGGCAAAGGTCTGAAAAACACGCATCATCTGATATTTTAGAAGCACATGTGATATATGCCCGATATTAGGTTGTTGCATTCCTTCAAACCAAAAGGAAAATGCTCATAGCACACCTACTAGGTGATATTCTTACAGTTCATTGAAACAACCTGCATTTCTGATACAAAATTTGAGGCCCTAGTTAGCATTTATCTCCCTTGGCACCTCCATGCTAAAGCAATAGCTAATACTTATATCAGAATCAGACACTGGGGGAGAATCTTCCATATTTACATCTGGCACTTGTTCCTGTTTTACAGCTGCTTTCTTGATCTCGTGTGATTTGTTTCTTGACTCTAACATCTGAGAGAAACAAAAACACTTTAGTAACAAGTCTGCATACTGATTTTATAATTTTATTTTGTATTTTCTTATCAGTTGGCTAGTGGAAGAGAAAAAGCTTACGTTATTCATATTTCATTAGGAAGAAAACAATATATTAATTATGGGTGGTAAGGGCTGGTGAAGTTACTGTTAGTTCATATCTAAGGACACACTGGAGAATCATATTGCTTACCGCTTTGGCTGGTTTCTCCTTCCATACAGACAGTTCTTTAGATAAAAGTTCTTCGGGTTTCATTCTCACTAGTTTTGACACTGAGATTTCTCCACGAAGAACACGATGAAAAAGTCCCTAAAAAAAAAAAAAAAAAACACACTTTGTTGCCATGCTGAATAACTTAAGCAACTAACATGATTTGCAGTGCTGGACTGTCAAAACCCTTTCAGGTTTCTTAATTCCCTATTAAAAATGCCAGTTAATCTTAAGAAAACTTAGCACGGTGCAGCAACCAGAAACTAATGATGAAATCATCATGAAGTATGAATTTTCCACATTACCATAAAATATACTATCAATTCTACTGAACAGGAATTTTGAGAGATGAACTGCCACTCCTGTTTCATATCTACAGTAGAATTTTTTTTAAAAAAATTACGTTGTCTAGTCACTATTCCCATCTGCACCAGCTTCTTTTTCCTTTAAAACATAAATTATCATGTACACAAGTGGTCTCCCATACAAACCACAGAACGTCACAGAAGAAAAACATTTATTTTTTTTCTAAGAATGCCATTCAATAAACAAATATTTCACTACAAAGGCCAATCTTAATAAATACACGCGATCCAACTGGACTTCCATTCCAACTGGATTATTTAATATTTGAATGGCTTTAAAACAATTTTTTAGAGCATAATTCATAAGTCTCTCTCTTGAAACTACATATTGATGTATTATTTAAAAAACAGAATATATTTCAGTACGTTTACTGTTTAAGTAAATTCCAAACCTGATTTTTTGGGTCCTCGAGACTGAACATGATCCTACGGTATTTACTCTTGTATCGGTTGTCCGTAACTTGAAACAAATTAAACATCTCCTTTTCAATATTGAGTGCTACTTTCCCTACTTCACTCTCTGTCATGACCAGATCATCACTATCATTGACTCTGTTAAAAACAAGAAAGGGTATGCGCATTTACGTTAGGCACAAATTCTTCAGGCAGCATTCATAAAAACTAAATTTTCAGAGGAAGGAGTTAACCACGCTTTTATTCACTCAGTGAGGACTTCCTTAAAACACATTTCAAAGCCAAAGTCTATCTCAGGACCTCAAAATGTCAACAATGGCAACCTTTTGCTACTGTCTACAGAAGACCACGGAAGACAGCCTTAACGAACTGAAGCCAGGTCAGTCCTTACAAATCCTCCTACTCATGACACTGCAATTAGTTTTTTGTTGTTGTTTTTTGTCATGAGCTACTGAGGGAGCTAAAACGCTTCAGTTTTAATCTTAGACCCTCCACTGCGAACAGCATTTCTATTTCAGAGACACTACCAGAGCACAGTGGCCTAAGTCTTGACAGCTGACAAGAGCTTTAATATTTGTGGGACAATGTTTCAGCTTTTTTTTTTTTTTTTTTTTTTAAAAATAGTAATACAGTTGCTAACTTTGGGAGAAGAAGGAACCTCTGCCTCAGCAAGCCCTTCCAACCTTTCACTGTGATATTCCCTACACTATGCTTCGTACAACCCCTACATCTCCAAACACCACCATTGCCAGATATCAGCTTCAGGTCACCTGCATTATAAACATCTCTATGCTGTGATTTAATTCTTCAACTGTAATTGTCTCTCACTACAAATGGGATAGTGACTTTTTTTTAAAGGCTTTTTCACATGCCCAATTATTTGGCATCAGATTTTTTATTTTTAATAAAGCTCTAATGCTAAAAATACTTGTAGTAATTTCTAGCACAAATTAAATCCCTTAGTATCACTTAGCAAGAAAGAAACAAAACTCTGCAGGCTAACCCTTTACTTCTAGTTGTAGTTTCCTATATAAAATAAGTGCTTTGAATTCCCACCCACCTCTTCCATAACATTTCTTTTAGGGACTGACGAATATTTTGTCGAATCTGCGAGTTGGGCTGCGACTGGATAGGGCTAGCTTGTGTTTTTGCTTGACTACTTCCAGATGCAGTAGAAACGGAAGACAGCGAAGGCCTTTTGAGTCCTCCAGCCAAACTGGATGCAGCTAGTTTTTTGGAAACTGGCGAGTCATGAGAAGAAGCTGCTTGTTTTGAAGGAACGCCACCTGTTGAAGGCCACGGTTTCTTGGGAATTTCACCCTTGAAACTCCCAGCAGGTTTAAGCGTCTGCTTCATTAGTGATGTGCTAGACGTGGAAGGGGACTTCTTTGGAGAAAAACTTTTAGTGAGGGAAGATGCATGTTTCTCCACCATAGATGCTGAAGCAATAGCTTTCTTTGATGCCCCTATAAACTCTGTCGCTTTATCTTTCTTTCTCTTCTCTTCCTTTTTAGCTGTTAAAACAAAGAAGAAAATGCAGTATTAAATGCTTAACATTATAACTTCCTGTTTATGAAGACCAGCTGTCAACCTATAAGGAAGTCTGTGAAATACCTCTGGAGAACTACCAAGTATATAATTTAAGCCATTCATTTTTAAAGCCTTTTTAAAGCCTTTTTAAAAAATGTGTAAAAGTTGACTTTTTTAAGAAGAAGTTTGCCTTTGATCCTGCAGAGAGCACTTCTCAGAGACTGTCCGAAGAGATTAAAAGAGTTGCATTTTGGTTGTAAAGGTTGAAAATCTCAGTCACAAGCTATGCAAGAAAATTAAAAAAAGAAAAAAAAGACACCACCTTCAAAGATTCCTGAGTTGGACTTCATGATTAAGCTTCAAAACAAACAAACAAACAAACAAACAAACAAACAAACATTTTCACAAAGTCTTTAAAAAAAAAAAAAAAAAGCAACACAACCCATATCTCACATTTAAGCAGAAATCCTCGCTCTAAACTTTCTACTTTAAGGAACAAGCAAAGAGAGTCAAGTTAAACAACAAATCAATTGCTTAAAATTTTAAATATACGTTCAAGCCATTTGGTTGCTAGTATGAGTATCACACTGTCGCTATAAACTATCAGATCTTCTCATTTACTTTCCAGTTAAACTCTAGATTTAATACTATAATATTTAATAATTAAATATTAAAACCATTGCTCAAACTGCGGCTATTTAATTCCCACCAACTATTCCATTCACAATATCCAAAACTGACATTTAATGTTTTTTCTAACATCAATATATTGACAATACACATAATGCACAAGAAAATTTACAAATTACAAGCGAAGACTCCATATACTGAAGTTATAATTGCACAGGACTTTAAAAACAAGCATTTCTGTAGGTTGCATTTCACCTGTCCACATTTTGGCACTGACGGGAACAATTCAGCAAAACGTAACAAGCCAAAACACACTCTCCATCCAGCAAACGTGATGTGCTCCACTTCAGTTTGCCAGAAGTATCGTTTACAGGACATCAGAGTTACCGTGGGCAGAGTTACCGTGACACATTCGTTGTGACAGCACAAAGGTTCCGAGGGAAACCAAGAAACAACTCCTGAGATGAAGTTGTTCTGATTAGAAAAGCTAAAGTTACTTCCCCAAAAGTCTTTTTTCTCCTCATAAATCTGCATTTGACTACTGACCAGTTTGTGATTTCTTAATTTTTTCATTATTATCTGATGTTTTTAGCTAGCAAGGTTTTGTAATCAGAATTAGTCCCACAGCCCCATCTGCAGAGAGCTATGTGCTTCCCGGGAAGGATGCAGAAATTGGTTAATTTCACCACAAACCAAATGGACCCTTTTGGTCTTCCATACCTGCTACAGTGAGAGCAGACATTATCAGGAAGGGTCTAACAACCGATTTTTCTCAGACTTGAGGGGGACAAAGGTAGGGAGCACCCTTCTGAAGCCCAGTTCGCGAAATCCTATAACAGCATACTGTTTGAATAGAAATACACCTCAGAAAGGGGAAGATTTGGATTACCTAAGAAACAATGTCACTACTCATTTCTGAGTGAAACAGCCTTCCCACCTTTGCCGGTCGTTAAATTCTGTTAGACGCTGAGCGTTTGTAGTAGGCACCTCCAGCAGAACGCAAGCTTGTAATGAGCTGCACTACACTGCCTCTTACTGCCAGCATGTTTCACCACCAATACACAAGCTGGTGGTTAAGATGAACCATAAAACCGATGCTGTACCTGAATTTTCATAAGGCTAGGCAGAGAAGCAGGTGCTAAACGTTGCCTGGAATACAAAGTGAAGAGGAGGATGCAGAAGCACTAGCTATGTGGATCCACTGTGAGTGGATGCCTTGCTAAAGGTTTCTGAGTGAAAGTTATCTGAAGTGTAAGATGAAACACACTACATTAAATCATTCCAAAGAGCGTGAAGATCTTACTAGAGATTAAACTTCTTGTTCACCCACTGTTCCCGTACTTTTCCCTAGGGACTGGTCTCAAGTACTGACAAACTGAACACAAACCCAGGGGGATGTTGAGCTGGACTCACACGGACTTCTCTTCTGTTTCTATTATCTCCCAAAGCCTACCCCACTAACCTTACACTATCCGTCAGGAGGCATTGAGCTATCCCAGGAAGGAGAACAGGGATCAGAAACTATCAGTGGCATTTTCAGTTTGGTCTAATGAGGCACCTGGAACTTAATACACTGAGGTAAAAAGCTGAACTACTTTGAATGAACAGTCTTGAAAAGCTAGAAGATGAATATCCAAAATATGTGTACAATAAGGTTGTGAGAATTTCTCTACTTCTGGTTCCTGCTTTATCTTCTGCCCAGACTTGTCTCTTCAGGCCGGTGGGACAGCGCACCTCTGTCTCACTACGGAGCGGCAGGACAGCACAGCTCAGGGTTCAAAATGACCACAGTACAATTCGGTCCTCGGTGCTATGATTTTAGTTCTTTTGGGTTGCAGCAGAAGTACATGAAATTCTAAGCTTACATTCCATACTTACAGTTTTATCATCTGTTCAAATTAATTAACAAGCACGCTGATAGAACTAAGAACAGCAGTTAAGATATTGTGTATATAAAAAATATATCCGTGCCCCAAACCTTCCTGTGTTCCAACGGCTATATCATGGTAAAACTATATACATGTAAAATAAATAAATAAATGGCACTAGCACAAAGGTAGATTGAAGTTCCCAGGGTTGATAGGCAGCAGCATCAGTATGGGTTCAAGAAGAAAGATGCACAAGCATCCTTTATTCTGCCAGTTCACGTCATGGCTATTTTGAAATGTTTCTACAGTAGAGCACATAACTCAATGCTTCTTTAGCCAACAGAAAATGAGCAGATATTTCAGCCTCATGGAAGTCTAACAGTCTCACAAGGAATCAAGTGTCTGGGAAGTCGCAGCTTCAGGATGGAGAGGGCTATGGAGAGTTTGGAGAACCCTGAAACGCCCATGGGATTCACCTTCCAACCTCTGTACAATCTCTTTTCTTGAGTAGGACATTCAGAAGAAATTTCTGACACTGGGGGAGCTGCATTGTTCTCCCTCCAGAGCCTGACAGTTCCCTGAGGCTAGATTTAGGGAGAAATTAAGGAAGGTGGTTTCCCTCTACTCCCCTCCAGAGCTATGCCTAGAAGCAGACTGACAATTCATCTGTAGCCTTGCCTCACAGATGTGTTTGCTTCAGTGAACTCTGTAAAAAAAAAAAAAAAAAAAAAAAAAAATAATAATAATAATGCATTCAGTTCCCTGTAACTAGTGTCTTTTAATTTCTCATGAATAATTATTAGTCTATAACTCCAATCAGTTCTTAAGATCCTGCACCTCATCAGGAAGTTAATTACACTTAGTTAGCAATCGCAACAAAAGACGTGCTTCTTGTTGACTGCACCAAAACCTCATTTCTTTTCCTGACAGGGCTTGTCTTATCTCACTGGGAAGCATCTTGGCTATCGTTTATTTACAAGGCTGTCTTTATTTCAAAGAAATATTGAAGTGACATGACAGGAAGAAATCTGAGGAAATTATGAGAGAAGACTCATTGATGGTAAAAAACAAGCTGAGATTTCCAGTAATAAGTGTCAACTCCAGCAATGAGACGTCAAATCAGCTTACTACAGTGCATGAAAGACCTAATTCTCATCCTGCTTGTCTCCCTATCTTCCTCAGATACTCAATGACTGGTTATGGAATTACTTTTTCATTTCCAATTTGCATAGAAGACTGGAAAGCATGTGAATCCTCTCACTGCAATTTTCTCCCAGCTTTACTACACCAGCTCCTGAGTTTGTACACCTCATCTCTCCTGGCTAACATTCCTCTCTGAGCACCAGCAGCATAGAATCAGAGAATGGTTTGGGAGGGTTGGAAGGGACCTTAAAGACCATCTGGTTCCAGCCTAGGTTGCTCCAAAGCCTATCCAGCCTGGCCTAGGGCACTGCCAGGGATGGGCCACCCACAGCTCCTCTGGGCAGCCTGCAGCAGGGCCTCACCGCCCTCTGAGTAAAGAATTTCTTCCAAATACCTAATCTGAATCTCCCCTTTTTTAGCTTACAGACATTACCCGCTGTCCTAGCCCCACCCCCCTGACACAGAGTCCCTCCCCAGCACTCCTGCAGCCCCCGTCAGGCATGGGCAGGCCACTGTGAGGTGACCCCCGGAGCCTTCTCTTCTCCAGGCCAAACAGCCCCGGCTCCCTCAGCCTGTCCCCACAGGAGAGGTGCTCCAGCCTCTGAGCACCCTCGTGGCCTCCTCTGGACTCCTTCTCACAGCTCCACGTCCTTCTTGTGCTGGGGGCCTGGAGCTGAGCGCAGGGCCCCAGGTGGGGCGTGACGAGAGCACAGCAGAGGGGGACAATCCCCTCCTCGCCCTGCTGCCACGCTGCTGGGGGGCAGCCCAGGGTGCAGTTGGCTTTCCGGGCTGCAAGCACGCATTGCTGGCTCATGTGGAGCTTCTCATCCACCAACACCCCCAGGTCCCTCTCCTCAGGGCTGCTCTCAGCCCATTCCCTGCCCAGCCTGGATTTGTGCTTGGGATTGCCCCAGCCCAATGCAGCACCTTGCCCTTGGCCTTGCTGAACCTCATGAGGGCTGCACGGACCCACCTCCCAGCCTGCCCAGGCCCCTCATGACGGCAGCCCTTCCCTCCAGCACATCAACTGCACCACGCAGCTCAGTGGCATCAGCAGACTTGTTGAGGGTGCACTCAGTTCCCCTGTCCATGTCCCTGACAAAGATATTAAACAGTGCCGGTCCCAGTGCTGACCCCTGAGGAACACCACTTTGTGTGAGTTTCTCCAGGCTCCTTTTCAAAGTTCTGGAAGAACAGGCTCTCTTTTTGACCTGAATGTGTGCGTATGTCTCCATGGACTGGGAAGAAAGCCTTGGCAATCAGCTCCTTTGTGGACATCTGTATAAACAGGTAAGGTTGAAAATGTGCTACAGGTCTCTGCTTTCTGTTTGGAACCATTCCTCCTAAGGAGGTGTATTGGGTGTGTAGTTACCAAGTTAACGTAGCATTTTTTTGCTCTTAAACAAAGGAGTCAGTTATTTTTAGTGCAATCTTTATCTCATTTATTCTTGCAGTTTCTGTAATTGTGTTTTTTGTTTGTTTGTTTGTTTTTGTTTTTTGACTCATAATTTTACTAATTCTGATCATTCTCTTATTTTTATTTTTGTTACGGTGCCAGTGTTGCTGGTACCAGAACAAAAGGTGCTCTGTCTTGGACTTGATGATCCTCATGGGTCCCTTCCCACTCGGGTTATTCTATGATTCTATGATTCATCTGCCCATGATGCTATGAGGAGTCTTAAAAGTCCTAGGGGAAAATCATACAAACTCTTCCTTGATGCTTCTGAGCATCTCAGCCCTCACAAGTTGCTTAAAGATGCATTGTCACAGGGAAAGGGCATCTGTGAAATCTGTGAAATTCTTCTTTCCTTTAGATCAGTATTTTGAGACCTGTTATACTTATTATGGAGTCCAAATTGAATTGGCTATAAAGCCATCCAACCTCCCCTGGGGCAATCGTCTGAATAGGGAAGTTTCAATCGGCTGAAATTACCTGTCTGTGTTTCTGATTTTAGCAGCAGCTGAAAAGGATAGCATTCTTATTTCTGAAGACTTTATGGATCATCTTCTCCAGGAAGGAGATCTATGGCAGATTTCCATGCAGAGTTATAGTGCTCTTTAGTCTGCACAAGGTCCATCGTACCCCTTTGTATAAACTGGTCATGGAAGCTGGTGTTCAACTAATGGAGCAAAAGGTTAAAGGAGGGAAATCTGAATAGTAAACTAGAAGATTTCATAATTTTCCTTACATAGAGAATAGGTGCATAATATACCAATAACTTTAAATGATTGCATCTGAAAATCAGTAATGAGCAGCCATCCTGAGGAGCAATCCTGGCCCAGCACAGTCACCTGGAACTGGAAATGCCTCAGGAGGGACCTGCTGGGCTTGGCTGCAGGACCAGGAGCCAGGAAGTCATGCCCTCCTCTAGCTTTGTTGATGCCCTTCAGGATGGGATGCCTTTGGGGACACTGTTCACAGAGTTCATGTCTCTGCTTCTCTGCTCAGTCTCTGCTGTGGTGGGAAAAGCAGAGTAGAGCTCCCTGAGACCCATATTTCACCTGCAATCAAACTCTTGGCATGGCTCATGACCTCCAAAATACCTTGGCTGGTTTAGGAAGAAGGGTTGGCTCAAGCCCCACATCTGGTTTGCCTTACTCTTCCTAACAGGTCTATGCTTGATCTCAGCCTCTTCCCTGCTCCTCTTCACACCCAGAAGGGCACAGATCACAAGTGAACACCTCCAGGGGTCTTCTTCATTAGAGCTTTTGCAGCCCCACCTCCATTCCTGCCTACCACAGGGGGTTTACCCGAGTGTCTGTATGGCTCTGCTGCCAAACCCAGGAGTTCTTCACAGTACTTCTAGCATCTTTCTGTTTGTTTATAAAAATCCTTAATGTCTTTCACATTCATTAGCAGTTTGCCATCTGCTGTCTTAATAAAGTAATAAATGAGTGCCGTGGTGAGTTTCTTGACAAGACTGAAAGCTTCATTTGCATATGCATTTTCATCCATCTTTTCTAATTCTGCTCACTTTCATCTGCAATGTGTTCTGACTCTATGTTGCTATACACTCCCTCCTAACTACCGTTGTTACACTGAGACAGGTGCTAAAAAAAATAAAATAAAATAAAATAAAATAAAATAAAATAAAATAAAATAAAATAAAATAAAATAAAATAAAATAAAATAAAATAAAATAAAATAAAATAAAATAAAAACCTTTGTGAGATTCCAGGTCTATCTGTTCTCAGTGGAGCTGCCTACAGCAAGAGGAGCGACCTTCACACCACGTCAGCATGGACCCAGACCCTGTATGCCAAGCCCTGCTGCTTAGCCAGAGTAGGCATTTCTTGGGTTCTTAAGACAACAAAGCAGGGCAGTATCAGGGGGCTTGTTCCCTCAGTCCCTTGGTACTGCAATATTTAGATCAGATATTTAATATATATATATATATCCATTTTAACAGCTGTTCTTTTCTTGGTATGGCATTATGCAGCAGGGGAGAATGATCCCATTCCATGGCAGTACCTGAAGGAGTTAAAGACACCAGCAGAGAGTGCAAGATTGTTTCCCTTCTGGCTTTCTTTCAGCTTATCAATTATTTCTCTATTGCAAGAACAGCAGTGGATAATGATGGGCTAGAGTATTTTGGCATTCATCACCAGGCTTCTCAAACCCTTTGAGGCAGAAATTAGTTTGGGGGGCAGGTTTAGCATCAGGTATATTTGGGAAAGGTGACAATCAACCACAGGTTCCAGTTCTGTAGTTAATGATGCCCCAGAAACACGGGGTGAAGGAAGACTTGCCCAGTGGCATGACCCCGGTCACCCCTTCCCTTAAGTCCTGCTTCAGAACAGACCCCCACAACCTGGGAAGCAAACTGCATGACTCATAGGCTAAAAGATGAAATAAGGGACTTGGCTGCAGATACCGTGTGTGATAGCCATTTTCTACTTTTTAAGAGAAAAGCTGCCAAAGACTGGACAAGCTCAGGTAGGGGGTGAATGGTAGAATGTGAGACAGACAGCTGGGTGATTTTGGGTCTCTTTTTATTTTCCCTGTGACAAATAGTTGATGTTCTCAAAAAATGCCATTTCAGAACTTTTTGTGAATAAGTAAATAGTTTCAGCTGGGAAAAAAAAAAAAAAAAAAAAAAAAAAAAAGCAGAAAGAAAGCGAGAGAGAAGAAACAACCCCAGTTAAAGGCAAATACTTTCATTTCAATATTTTCCAGTCTCACAACTTTGTTTTGAAATCTGGCTATAAATTATCGTTGTAGGAATGAAGGAAAACCAGCAAGGTCAATTGGAATGAGTTGTTTTTACTGTGTATTTCTTTTTTCTGCTGTTGCCGTTCATCCTTTGAATTCCATGAAGAAAATGGGAAGTTATTTACATCCCTTTTGTAAATCCCCTACATCGCTACCAGAGGTAATGCTCATCTTGGTGACCAGTCCAAAATGTTTGCTTGGAAGATCTTCATGGTCCGGGTGAAGACAACAGCCCTTTCCTTTGGAGGGATGTAAAGGACGCTAGTGCAGCACTGCAGGTCACCGGCCTGCCTGTGTCCTTCCTCTCACTCACCTGCCTTGCCCACTGCTACGCTGGTGGGGGGGCTCTGCATTTTGTATATCTAGGGCAGGCTGAGGAATCAGGCTTGCACCTCCGTCATTGTAAGCCCACCCTCCCCAGATGGCCACCTGCCCCAGCCACTATTACTGCCCCTCAGGGCAATGCTGCTGCAGTCACCCACCCTGCCCCAGCTCTGGGATGAAGAGAGGCTGGACTTAGGTGAACATCTCCAGTTCTGCAGCAAAGCATTCCTGCATGAGTGAGGAGCAACTCATGCTCAGTGCATTCAGCACTGGTACCTCTCCTTGAAGACAGGTGGGTGCAATTTAGCCCTGCCTTTTGTAGGCAACAGCTAATGCCCTTTTCCAAAATTCAGTTACTTGAACTGTGCTGGGAGGTGGCAGCCAGCTCTGCACCCCTCCATTACTCAAGCCACTTTTAACCTAATGACAACTCTACTAACAGCCAAAATCAATACAGTCTTGGGGTCTCAATCTAATCACAGTTATAAAGCCAAAGAACAATCAGGGCTGTATGAGTTTCAGTGTGGGGTCATCTTGCAGTTTGAGTTAACCCTAAAGGTTCACCAATTCTTTTTTTTTTTTTTTTTTTAATCTGCAGAAGCACACCTTCTATGGGCCAGACAGGCAGCATGGCCTAGCCCCTTTGAAACAAACGTTAATTTGTCTGGGGACAAACAGAAAAGACTCACCAAAGAAGCTCTTGAATATTTCTCTATTTGTGGATGAAGATTGGGAACAATTAAACATGAGAAAAAAAGAAGAAAAAAAAAAAAGTTGGCTTTGTCCCTGTGCAGGGACCAGATACTAGATTTGTCTGGGAAACAGCCTCCAACGGGTATGAGTTAAGAGAGCATCAAGGCGAGGAATGAGTATGCTAACGTAGGCACAGGGCTGGTGGAGACAGGCAGTCTCACTGGTGAATGTCTTCAGAGGTTTTGTGCATTTTTGCTGTCATACACACTTCTGTTCAGCTGTTTTCCTTTCCACCTCAGAAACTACAGAAAGTTTACTATGAAAAAATCTTTTTATTTTATTTGAAGTGTGAGGCATTGAGGCTAAAATTAAAACATGTATCTGTTAGAGAAAAGCAGTTTTATTCAGAGAGGAATATTCTTGAAAGAAAAATAAATACTTAAGGGTTTTCCAGTCACTTATCCTAAGATACTGAAGTTAATCCATGCCCAGTGCTGGGCTCTGCAGGTTCTTGGGTTCTCATCTCAAGCCACTGACAATTCGGTCCCTTTTGGGGAGCTTTCTAGAGGGACTAGGAATGTCATCTCATTTTACCATGTATATGTGCAGGACAACTTTCAGGTCAGCATTACGGGAGTAGGGAGGGGAGCAGTAATATGAAGAGAGAGGAGGGAAAGAGTTTGGTTCTCCCGCCTGGTTTCCCCAGAAAAAAGAGGTTGATGCTGCTAGACTTGTGCCTTCATCATGCCCATGAATCCCTTGTTCCCAAACACCTTGGTACGCGCTGAGCTGATTCAACCACAGCTGGCAGTGGGGTGACATTGCAGGGAGGGCTCAGGTCTGTTCAGAAGAAACAGAACAGCCAGGGAGTGAAAGTCCTTGTTTCACCTTCTAAAGGATCAAATATTTGGGAATTTCCCTGAGACAGGGCAGACTTGCCCCAGATTTTCTTACAGGGGTGGGTCAGATTGTACCAGGTCCCACTGCACACGTGGGCAGGGGAGGTGAACACTGCCGAAAGGTTGCTCCAAGCCCTGCAGAGTGCAGTGGGATGTTTTCCTTGCAGTGGAAAATGGCTCAGGGATCGGAGTGCACTTGAGGCCCTTCTTATGCAGTCTGCAAGAGATCTTGCAGCTCTGTCTTGAGAAAATGGAAGAGCAAATTAAAAGCCATGAGTGCTGCATGACTCTGCCTGGTACATACTCAACAAACCCAGGAATTTGGGGCCACTCATCACTCAGATGGTTCCTCTGCATTATGTTTGCTGGATAACACACAGGGTGTCCCCAAGCATGATGGAGGTGATGAGGAGTGGATGAAGAGTTGTGTGTAATGTGATGATTGTCACTTTGTGTTGTAAAATTCTGCTAAACTGTGGCCTTGAAGAAATCTAGTGACAGTGAGACACTACAGACATGTCACTGGTATCAGGGTATCACGGTGTCCTACCATCAGCTTCTCATATGTCCCCTCAGGCCTGAGTCAGGGGAAGGAGAAGTCTATGTCTGTGTGGTCTAGGCAAGATTTCACCCCCCATCCTGCCCGCTGGCACCCCAGGCAGTGCCATCAGATCAATCGTCCCCTCTTCTACTGCTGCCCCAAGCCTGGGCTCTGTCTTTCACCCATGACTGACTGCTGCTCCTTTCTGATGCATCACAGCCGAGACAAGGGATCTAGAACTGAACATAGCATCCCGAAAAGAGACCTGACACAGTACCATTACAGTATTTCCAAAGTGATGCAATCTGTGTGCTGTGGTGTAGCTGTTGCATCAAACCAAGACCATCCTCCAAATACAGCTGCTATGGGCATCCCGGGAACTTGGAAATTACTCTGCAGGTGGAGTCACAGCTCCAGCTTCTGCAGTCAAAACAGGGGGGAATTAAGCCCGTGCTTAGTTTCTGACACCTTTCCTATTCGGGGGGGGGGAGAGGGAGGGTGGTGCAGACCTCTTGCAGGGAAGCTGCCAGTCTCACTTCTTGCTGGCATCCCATTTGCCTCTTGGATCTGCAACACAGGGCAAGGAAACACATAGGCTGCCAGAAGGGGCCTGGGAGCTGAGCAGCCACCTCCTGGACCAGAAGCAGAGCGGCTGGACCCCAAATTAATTCCAAAGGGACACCAAAATCAACATTTCCCTCCTCTGAACATCTGAAGGACTTGATTAAAAATACTCTGCCCTCCCATCCATTAAGTGGTTGGTTTTGTGATAGCTGACAAATCACCGAGGTTTTCAATGTACACAGATTTTTGCTGCTTCTGCAAACTTCAGTAGGATAAACAAGAACATTTTTCATTCATTTTAGGAGCACTCATAGCAACTTTTGATTTCAGTTTGAACCAAGATTTTCCTTGTAATAGAACCTCTGACATCTGTCTATCCGTTTTGTCTGGGAGGGCTTTGAAAAGCTCTCTTCAGATTATCCATGCTGGCATGTTTGACTTTCCAAATACAGTGCAGGGATGAAAGGTGACACGGCCATGAGATAATGGCATTTCAAATAACCTCCTTTCTTCAGGGTTTCAGGCAGAGTCACACCTTCAAAACCCCTCAGTTACAAACCAGAAGTCAGAAGCATCTCTGCATTAACACACAGCCAGGCATTGACAGTACTTAATAAAACTGACTAGCACCTCCGGCAAGAACAACACAAACATCTTATGTATTTGAAAACAATTAATACCCCTGACTGAGGACAGGCTGCTCAACAGAAAAGCACACCACAGATAAGCTAAAAGGAGACAGTTTCATGGCAAGATTTACTAGGGCAACCTCCTGCCCACATGAGGATTCACTTGGCACCTAGAGCCCAGATAATAATAATAATAATAATAACAACAACAACAACAATAATAATAATAAATTTTAATCAGAAAATCATCCTTAGAGGAAGGAGTGGTTGCTGTGTCTCTATTCACAGTTCCCTTCTCTGTTTTTCTGATGCTCATGCAGACACCAGTAGGACAGCAGAGGGTGTAGGTTACAGGTGATGGGATGAGACGACCCTGCTGGGGTTCTGAGGAGCAGGCTCACAGCTGAGTCCTGGTCCTGGCACAGTGTGTGGTGGCCAGACAAAAGTGCTGAAAAAAAAAAAAAAAAACTGCTGGTGAAAGATCCACATGGTCATCAGCACTCACCAGGGGATGTCTCTTCCTCCTCTCATCCATTTAATATTCACAAATTTCTTCCTGCACTCAATGAGAGATCCTTTTGCACTTGGTAATGAACATTCCTAAGGAACTGCCTGCAGCTCAGACAATCTGCTGTAATGGAGGCGACATCCCAGACTGCAGATTCACCTGAGTTTGCCACAATGTAGCACTCGACACAGGAGCAGCAAGCTATATTGCAATGAAGCAATGCTCCTGAGCCAAGAACAGATTGAAGAGTGAGACCACAGCTCCTGTGCAGCAACCCTTGTTAGCAATCAGAACATCAGCAGTGGCTCTCCAGGGCATCTGTGCTACATCCTCTTCCCTCGGAGCCAAACTTCAGTTCATTTTGCCCAACTTCTGCATGAAAATAAAAAAGGCTTGGGCCCCTGTAAGTCCTCTTATTGTAGGTACAATGTTTAGTGCACCGCTGTCTCTCCACTGAGACAGCACTGCCTTACAGTAGGAGACAGGCCTGTTTCTCCTTTGGAGTAGCTTCTTGCTCAGCATGTTCCTCCTCTGTGCAGCTCCTGCTAACCCTGCACTCCTGCTGTCACAGGTATGTCTTTCCCCATCACAGACTGCCATCAGCTGAGCTCTTTCAAAGATCAGTGTGGCTCACGGTGACATCTTGGTCCCTGCTGGACCTGAAAATGGAAACTCTGGGAATTTGCAGAGTGTCAGGCCAAGCTGGATAAAATACCATCAAGGCTGCCCTTGACCCCTCTCGCTCCTCCTGGGGACCAGCCAGGGAGAGGAGCTGCTGCAGATGGTGAGCAGCACTTCTCTGAGCACTCCTGAAGGGAGAAGGAGGAACAGCCAAGCTGCTCAGCATGGCCCCAGGCCCTCCGCTCTGCCCTTGGCCCTGGAGCTGTGCAGATGTCTCCTCTGTTCCTCCCCCTGGCCACTGACTTTTTGCAACAACCTGGAAAGAAGACAGGAGCTTCTGCAAAGCTGTCCACCGCAGCCAGGATGAGGGGCAAGGCAAAGGGCAACGTGTCCTCGTGCAACATCTGGAGCCGCTCCAGGGAGAGCTCCCGCTTCTCCAGAGAACAGGTGGTCCATGTGGTCCAGGGATCAAGGGTGGCAGAACTGGCAGAGGTAGACCATGGCCCCCCATGCTTTAAAGCCAATCCTGCAAGCAGAGACAAGATGCTTGGCAGTGCTCTCCCAGCTTTGGGAGCAGCAGCACCAGCAGCTCTCAGAGGACCCTTCTTGCAGCTCATGCAGAAGAACATTCATCTTCAGGGCCTTTTAAATAAGATCCTTCCAGCAATGAAGAGAAATAGCAGCCAATAACCATTAATCCCAGGATGTCTGTTCTCAGGAGGGAGCGGAAGCTCACTTCTCTATTCCCTTCTTTGCTCAGACTCTTGCATTACTCAGGTGCTCGTGCACAGGGTGGCACAGGGATGCGAGGCAGCAGCTGCATGCGGAAAGTTGTGTGCACATCCCTATGGACATGCTGCTGCTCAGAGGGAAAGGAGACTTGACTGCTTTGTGCTGGCTGGGTGTGCAGCAATGAAAAGAAATAAAAGCTAAAGCAAATGTACATTTTTCTCAGCTTCCTGGAGGTATCACATGGCAGCTTTCTCCTGGAGATGCTCCTGAACATCTATTCTTACAAATATATTTTCACCTCTTTATTCAGGTCTATAAGGAAATTGTCTCTCAAAACTGCTTTTAAACCAAGTTTGAGGCAGGACAAACGCCAGCACAGGGAGGATGGTGGATGACCTTGGCCAGCACCCCAGAGCTCCAGGGAAAAAGCAATTTTGCATTTCAAGACATGGATTTACACTCCTACGAAGAAAAGCAGACTCATATCCTTCTGCAAATGGCTGACATGCAGCTTCTAAGGGCTAAATGAATTTCCTGAGAACTCATTTGTAAATCCAATAATTAGTTTATGAATAACAATTAATTAAAAATTGGCTCCCCCAAGAAATGTAGCATGTCATCCTGTCATTTGTCCTGACTGATCTTCGTACAAGAATATTGCAAATGCCTGACACACATATAGGAAAAATTAACTGAAACCTGGCACAATGGCTATATTTTAGTAAAAATTGATTGAAGTGAAATGCAATTATTAATGATAGTCATGTATAATTGCTGTGATTACAGGCTGCATTCTGGTGGAGGGACACATAATTCAGACAATTGGCATGTCAGAGAAAACTCGATTTGTCACCACCTCCCTCCCAAATACATCTGCTCACCATGGGGCACAGTGCCCAGCTGGAGACATGTACCCTGCTCTTCCAGGTTGCTGTGACCCTGCTCTGCCTGCTCCCCACAGCAGGATGGGGCTTTTATTCAAGAACAGCAGTGAGTTCACAGCAATAGGCTTCATCCTAGATTTTAAATAAAAGCCAAGCTGGGAAAACTTGCACTGTGCTGCTCTGATGAGCCCATACGAGCACAGAGGTGGAGGCATTTGGGGACTGGGGTCACAGTAACCCAGACCCTCTAAAGCTATGTTCAGACTTCATTTTAACAAACACTGAAAGTACCAGAAAGCAGAAATTCACAGAGGCAAACTACATTTCAAAGTGACAAGAAATGTTCTGGAATTTGACCCCCCACTGAAGGAAAAAGATCTAGTAGGAGGGTTAGGTTCTGCAAAGAAGATGAACATTTCATTTCATGTCAATGGTAAATTTGAGTGGACTAAAAATAGTGTTTTTAAAGGCAGTGTTTGTCTCGCTTAAAAAGAAACAGCACCAATTTTGTTTCAGTGTGACATGTGCCATTTTTCTTCTGATTTTTTTTTTTGGGGGGGGGGGGGGTTCAGCTGCTGAAGCAGAATATTCATTCTTTTTCCAAATCTGCATGCAACCAAGGAGTTTGTTTAAAAAATGAAATACTCAACATACCAGTACCTTTTGTCTGCTTTTCACTAGCTGAGATAAACCTAGACCAGCTCACAGCTGTACCCGCTATGCTTTTTGGTCTCTCACTGAATCTGCCTTTATTATTTTTGAAATGATTTCAGGCTGATTCTGCATATCTTCCCATACTTAAAAAGGAGATAATTTGGGTTCTTGATTAGTTTTTGTGTACAAAATTCTAAATTATTTAGAGTAAGTGAGGCAATTCCCACAGAAACAAACAGTAACAGTGACAAGTCACAAACGAAAGCAGCAGCAGAGGCAGGATTCATCCCTGCTGTCTCTTAGCATCCCAGAATGAGAGCTAGTTGCCCCAGTCCCTTGCTGCAGCCAGAGGAAGGGCAGAGGAGTCCCTTTAAAGGATGCCTGTCTTTGATGCCTATCACAAATAGCCCAGTCATCTTGCCTGTAGAAAAGAGTCTAAAAACACTTCCCATGGTGATTTGCAGCAGGGTGATGGGCTGGGACTGTGGGAGAGGAGCCTGGGCAGAGAAGGAGTGGCCCAAGCTGAGGATCCTTTATGGATGACCAATGGAAAGATGCTCAGAGGTGGAGAAGTGATGGGAGGAAGAGTGGTTTGTCGCGGTGCCACTTCTCCTGGGGGCCTTGTGCCCAGGCACGCATCCAGCATTGCCAGTGCCACACTGCCTACCTGGCCACCATCCCTTCTGCGCAACAGCCCACCACCCTCTGAATCAATGCACCACGTCCCCTGTGCCCAGGAGCAATGTGGGGATACAGCCCCACGCCCCATCGTTCCCAAAGAGGGGCAAAGACTGTAGGGAGAACTCGAGATTTCCAGCTTCCTTCTGGCAGTGACATTCCTCTCTCTGTGCAGAAGCTGTGGGACATGCTGGCCCAGGCTCTGTGCAAGGTTTCTGCATAAAGAGAGCTTTGTCGCAGTGATCTGCAGCTCTGCTGTACCCCATGCTGTACCAGGGCTAAAAGTTCCCATTTCTTCTCCTTTGCTAACAGAAGTTTCTCTTTATGATCTGTTTAGTGCTCACTTTCTTATAGCCTTCTCTAAACATCTAGGAAGTCCCATTAAAATACCAGCTTATAGCAATTTCATTGCTAAGTCCAGAGCACAGTGTGTTTGAATGGGGTTAGGCTTATGAGACCTCAAAGCAGGAACTGTGGGTAAACTGCAACTTGGGGATCTTTTCACTCTCCTCCAAGTCATTATTATAAACACAGAAATTCACTTTTTTTTTTCTTTGTTTCCTACATGCAGAAGAAATAACAACATACCGTGGTCCTGAAATGTATAATTAAAGTCCTAGACCAGTTTTAATGCTGTCTTGCAATAATGATGAGCAATAACATGTTATTGTCAGAAGGCATCTGAGATCACACACATCCAGGTCTTTAAAGCTTATTTGATCTTTTTCTTTCTTTCTTTTTTTTTTTTTTCTTTTCTTCCCAATCCTTGTATTTAGTCCTCCTTCCTCCATATGAAGAATTCTTTGAACTGTTTGAATAGGCAGCAAGACCATGCCCTCTTCTCTGATGTCAGTGAAAATCATCACCCAAAGATTCATCCCCTCTTTGATTGGTTTCCTAATGACCTGGCAGACATGAACTTTTGCTTCCAGCATCTTCCAGTTCTCCCTGCTCATGCTAAAAAGATAAGAAAATAAACACCAGTCCATCAGAGGAAGAAAGAGGATGATGCAGACAAATTATCAATGGGGGTTCCTGGGAAGGTCACCTGAAACCTCCGAGAGATGAGACCCAAAGAGAAGAATCCTCCTACCTGGGTGTCTTTTCCTTCATCTTCAAACTCAGAGGGACTTCATCAGCTCACAGATAGCCTGGTGTACTGAGCCACTTGGGAACAAATCTTAGGGAAAAGGTTTTCCAGCATAATGATTCTCCAGCCAGCCCCTGCAGCAATGCTACACAGCACATTTGAGCTGGTGTAGCTTTGATCTCCAGGGAGAAACAAGTCTCTCTCATGTTTAGCAACACCACTTGGAGTATTATTAGGCTGCAGAATGAACACTGGAAGTTCCACCTGAAACTAGGGCATATTTTGAGCAGGAATACACCCTTTTCTAGATCTAAAGTTTAGAGGAAAACAACAAGACAAAGTTATCTCCTCATGAGCTGAGGTGCTGCAAGCCTCAAAAAACCTTTTGAGGTGGAAGGGGCAAAATAAGCTCACACAGCCAGAGCAGAGCTGTCTTCTCCCTGATAAGACAGAAAGCATTTTCAGAGGGAAACTTAGGTTTCCAAACTCTGAATCCTTGGGTAAGTTCACTGGAGACCTCTGAGATGTGCTCGGACACTGTCCATGGGTCAGAAGCACCCAGCATCCCATTTCCATAGGGTGAGCAGTTAGAGGAAGATCACACTCAGATGACAACGATTTTTGAAATCTCTGTAAGGGAATCTGTAGCCCACTAAACCTTTCGTGAAAGTTCATGCAGTGTGAGAATGGCATAAGGTTTATGTATAGGCAGAACAGGGCCCATAGGTTTAGATAACATTGGAGAAATATTGGAGCAGAAAATTCATTGTCTGAGGGGTTTTATAACCACAGAATAACAAGACATGTAAAGCAAGAGAATATTCCCTGAGAATATGCTTTGTTTTGGCAAAACAGAAATGCAAACTTTTTTTTTCTCTCTTCAAAGGCAAAGTTGTTCTGAATGTCACCTCTGAACAAAATGTTTCATTTAGAAGTATTGACTCAGAGCACTTTCCCCAAATTGGTATTTTGATTAAAATGACAAAGTTAAACCAGTCTTTTCATTACAAACAGATGTTTTCCAGCCCACCTGTTTGCCTGCTGAGATGGATTTCTGACACCCTGTCTTCCCTCAGGCCCTGATGAGGTCTGCAGGACAAGGAAGTTTGAACATGAGCAGGGAGGGAAGGCAGATTGCCTCTCCTGTCCGTGACCCAACTCATTGCTAAGAACATCTTCCTGGAAGGGTCTAGATCCTGCCTGGACCCAAGGACTGGGACCTGGTAGGACTGGAGTGGAGTTTACCCACTCACCCTCTTAAAACCAGAAACAAGTGGCCAATTTTCACACTGGTGCTGACTCTGCTACTAAAATAGAGATGAGGTTTGCACCTGAAAGGGCATTCATCACATTCTGTGTTATGATTTTCATAAATCATCTTCCTCCTTATCTATAATAAATCCAGATAGTTTTTTTCTTTTCCTTTCCCCAACTACCATACATCATCTCTGAGTACAAAATTAATTGTATGGATGCTTAGTAAAATTAATTGTATGTATATTTAGTGAAAAATATGTTAATTGGTTTATGATTTAAAATTAATTAAGAGAGTCTTTTGGGAAATTTAGAATCATTTGTCAAACCACTTTCTTGCTTATAGGAAGTCCAAAATCAAAATCTCCCATACTTCTCCCAGTCTTCTTGGGAGATTGGACTGGATGATCTTTCAAGGTCCTTTCCAATCCCTAACATTCTGTGATTCTCCAAATTTCTCTTGAGTTGAAGCTCATAAAACCTTTTTTGTTTGTTTGTTTTTTTATTCCTTCGCTTATATCTGTGCCATAGATTGGTATTAATTTTCAGTTATTGACTCTGACTGTTGAGTGTCTTTGTCACGGTTTGTGCTATCTGTAGCCCACAGGGAATTCCTTTGTCCTGGTAAGTCTGCCACCTTCTTTTGTTCTGGATGTATTTTAAGCTATAGGTTCCCGTTAAAATCTATGTCTTTGAGACTCTCCTGTAGTCATTCAAAAGAAAGAGTTCTTTGGTGGATGAGGGGCATTAAGCAGTAAAGCAGAAGTGCTGTTTTTTCTGCTGGCTGAAAGGGAGTCTGGATGAGAACAGCCGAAGAAAATGTCAACAGAGCTGATGTTGGACATCAGATGAGATGCTTGCACCATGAAGCAAGACTCCAAGTAGATAACAGACTTGAGATAAATCTGTCCACACCTTTCTCTTAACAGAGCACAAAAATAGCAAAATACCCCTTGAGCTCAGAAAAAATGTGTTATATGAACATAAATTAGGATAAAAAGCTCCTGAAGTTAGAGAAGCTTTGCTCTGTTGTAAAAAACTGCCCAGCTGCAGCCAGCAGGCCACCCTGTTCTCTGCCATTGCAAAGGAGAAGAAGTTAGCTTTGTGTTTTTCCCCACAGTTTCCCTCCCAGTTCAAAACTCTGTGATACCTTTTGGTTTTCAGTAAAATCTGCATTGCTCAGGCAAAGCCACAATATTTACAAGCTGCGTGCCTGCTCCTGGCTCCCCCAAACAGATCCCAGCACTTGCTGGTGTTGCTGACTCCTCCTGGCCATGCCTCCTACCCTCTCCTCCTGCCTGTCCCACCAAGGCTCCAGGGCAGGGCTCTGCCAGTACCATGGGGCTCCTCTGGAGCTTTGCTCCCTGCTGCCAAGCTGCACCACTTCTGTGCACGTTCAGGAAATGGCAAAGAGCTGGTAGCTAGATACCATCCAGTAAAGAAGAAAATCTTCTGCATTATTGTTAAAAATAACTAAACACTGAAAGCAAAGCACTCTTCTCCTTGCTGAGGAAAGGGAGGGTGGCCATTTTGGCAGAGAATAATCCTCACTCACACATAAAGTTAAGATAATGAAAAAAAAAAAAGAAAAAAAAAAAAAAAAAGAAAGATTTCTCAAGTGGCAGTTTCTTTTATTGCTCAGTTTAGTATCTTTCCCCTAAATCAACCCCTGAGTATGAGAAATGCTCAACATTGCACTTAAATCAAAATGTGCGTAGCCCACAGATAATATCAGTGCCCTGTTCTTATTTCATGAATCGCCTCTGTAATCCTCTGGGATCACAGTCTTGTAGCAGCAAAGCAACTGTTCTGAAATGAAAGAGAGGGGCAAGAATAATCTGAGAGGTGATGGTGAAGAAAAGACCATTGTAGCATTATTTCTATGCTGAGTTTTTTTTTTGATAACACAGACTAGGAAACTATATCCTGAGATTTCTTCATCAAAGTCACTGCCTGTGTTGGAAGGATGGAGGAGCACTCAGAAAGACACTGGAAAATGGTTGAGAAATGTGTGGGTTTTGAGGAAATCCCCATCCTTAGTCATGGAGTTGCAATGGTTAAATGCAAACAGCTAGTTTCTAGTCTGAGTTTCCTTGGCTTCAGCTTGCCACTTTTCTCAGCTGGCCTTTAGCTTCTCAAATAATATCTGTGCCCCCAGCTGTTGGAGGCTTCTCCCTGTACACATTGTTAGACAGAGACCAGTGAAGTTCTGTAATCAAGAGATTTTCTCTTCCCCATCTCACCCTGAGCAGGGCCATGAAGACCCATGACCTTGTGGGCAAGGTTGGATGGAGCCGTACATTTGACTGCACTTCTCCAGGGCATGAGAAAGTGGGTTTGGACAGTTTGCTGTCCTTTCCCCTTGAGTCATCACTGATCATTGTCACCTGAACACCTTACCTTGCCCTAGGCTTGAACAACTTTTGCCAGCCTTTGGAGTCCCTATCAACTGCTGGTGATGGGGGCAACACAGGGGAATCATCCTGAACTGCACAAGAGATTAACAGTCTGAGATGACTCCAGCAGTAGGATCTGTGTTCTTGGAGGGAAGTGTTCTTGGCCTTATACACCTGCTGTGGGCATCTATGTCCGTGTTCCAAAACCAGGGCCATGGGTGGCAATAAGCCTGAGGCACAGAGGGTATCAAACAACACAAGGTAGAAAATGAAGGATTTTCTCTTGTCCTGCAGTACATGGACCAGACTTAGACATGGGGCTGGAAGTGTGGAGTGGCCTGGGACAAAGCCACTGCACCATGCTAAGTGTTTTCAGAAGCTAGGCAGGGCCCTGAATGTCCTCAGCTGGGCTCTTTTGCCCTGTCCACCACCAGCTGCGTTAAAATGGACACCTAGCTGTGCGTGTCTTTGTGCCTCCCACGTGCCACAGCTGCTCTCGCGTTCTGTGAACTTGGCAAGAACTTCTGGACAGCAGTGGTCTCATTTCATCTCCTTTCCATCAGCCTCATGGGGGACAGAGAAGCAAATGGCACGGCAGAGCACACAGTTAATTTACGGGGAAATTGTCTTTTCCTGTGGTTGGTTTTGTCTCCTGGCAGTGCGCAAAGGCAACACCATTATCTGTTTCTGCCAGCGCTTCTAATGCTGAAATGTCTCTAATTAAAGGCATGCCGAGTTGTAGATACAGGATATCTTAATTACATGTGTGTGAATAAAGCATTTAACAAGATGTGAGAGGCCCTTCCCTTCCCCTTGGAGCCACCAGATCAAAGAGCAAACCCGCTCCCTTGGAAACAGACAAAATGTGTTGGTTTCTGGAGGGCTGCTTTGTCACCAGACTTCTCTCCAGACTTTTACTGGGCTAGTGCCAAACTTTGAAAATGATTAAAGAGAGGGATGGTGCAAAGAGTGCACAGGAGCTCCTTCCGTTTGAGAGGTGCCCCTGCACACAAGGAAGCCCACAGCGAATCAGGGCGATGCTAGCTGCCTCTCACTGCAGTAATGGGGTCAAACCTGCCTCCTGGAGCAAGACCTGAACTGTCCAGTTTGCCACTAGCTCATGGTCATGCTGAGCAGAATATTTTTATTCATTGACTTCCAGCTGGCAGGAACATGAACATCCTGTACCCTGCCACAGAGGTCCCATTTCCCCAGAAAAGTCTCTTTCTAATAGGTTCCTCGTAACACGTTCCCTTGTGGGACCTGTTCCCAGGCCAAAGTGTTGTGGTCACCTTCTGTACGTGGGCTGGTCTGGCACACCATGAGTCTGTCAGGTGGGATGACTAAGTGAAGAAGTGCATAACTCTGAAGCAGTCATCGACCTGCAAGTGGGGTCTTGGCTCCTCGGGCTGCCCTGGTACTGCGTTCAACAACCACTGGCAGTGAGGGGCTGGGAAGATTTATTTATTCCTGCTTACAAACACATCACTGGGTAGTGCACGCTCTCCAAGCACACTGATTTGAGATCTTGCCTTGTCCATTCCAGTAAGTTCAGTGCAACAAGTCATCTACCAAGAGATGAGCCATTAGTAAGAGGAGAGCAGAGCACTTACCAGCTGGGGTGTTTCAAACCCTGGGTACCACTGAGGAGTGAGGGTGACCTGGGCTGGAAATGCTGAAGATGACTTGCTCTGCAATCAGGGAACTAACTAACTAACTTTCCTTCTTTCTTTCTTTTTCTTTCTTTCTTTTTCTTTCTTTCTTTCTTTCTTTCTTTCTTTCTTTCTTTCTTTCTTTCTTTCTTTCTTTCTTTCTTTCTTTCTTTCTTTCTTTCTTTCTTTCTTTCTTTCTTTCTTTCTCTTTCTTTCTTTCTTTCTTTCTTTCTTTCTTTCTTTCTTTCTTTCTTTTTCTTTCTTTTCTTCTCTCTCTCTCTCTCTCTCTCTCTCTCTTTCTCTATTTTTTTTTTCTCCCTGCAAAAAGGGGCCCTAAGAGGCATGGTTTCCAGCAGCTTTGTATCAGTTACACCCACTTTCATTTCATTTCAGTCAAACACAAAGGTCTGGGGCTGCTCCTGGGTTATGACTAATCCGGACTCATGTCCAGTTTAAGGTTATGGCTTGATTCAGGTTTGAGTGAAATCAGTGCCTGGAGTCTGGCTTTCTGTTAAGTCTGTGAAAATATTCATTTCATCCAAAGTTAAGGGGAGCTATGCTTCTAAAACACTTAGGGAACCTCTGAAATGGTTTTATAGTGTGTTAACACAGGGAAAGATGTTCAAAATGCCTCCACTTTAAGACACATTTATTAGACCTCACTGGGTTCTGAAAGTAGAATGAAAGGTTCCTAAATCATTTTGGAAAATTTCAGCTCATCTCCCTGAATCTGCAATGAAAAATGAAGATGCTCTGATGGAAGCCCTGCCATCCGTGAGAAAAGCAAGTCATCAGCTGAAGCCATCAGTGATACTGTATCCCTGGCCAGGAGCCAGCAGAGCCTCCTTAAACGATGCTGCTGGACAAGTGTCCTTGGCAAGAGGGGAAGCGCATTTGGCTTGCAGAGCGCTGGCTGTGCCAGAGGGAATCCATCAGGAAAGAAACTTCTTAGGGAGTGCAGGGCTCAGGTGAAGGAAAAGAAAGGATGGGCTTCATATCAATGTTTTTTAACTGCTCTGCCTGCAGCTCCAAAGCATTAGACAGAAATATATATATATATATATATATATATATATATATATATATAGTAGAACAATATTTTTTTAGATTTTTGGTTTGGTTTGGTTTGGTTTGGTTTGGTTTGGTTTGGTTTGGTTTGGTTTGGCTAGTTAGTTTTGCAAAGGCCTGGAGAGTGGGCACTTACCCGGGTTCATAAGTGTGTGCAATCTCTCTCCTCTCCAAGGACAACCTAGTTCTGACTAGGTCTTTAATTCAAATACAAAGGCTGACAGATACTGGGTTTTACTCATCTCTCTCATCAGAAAGGCGAGAGAAGGGAACAACACCTGAGCTGCTGGGACTTTTGTCCCCTTCACTCGCTGAGGACAGGGTTGGTGCCTAGACAGAGGTACAGATGTCTCCACTCACCTCCTGCAGCAGCCCCAGCAGGGATGGCGCCCAGCCAGGTGACAACATTGCCAGTGCCTGGCTCATCCTCTGCAAGCTCTTTGCCTTTCCAGGGGCTCTTCCAGGTGCTTCCCATGTATCTCCATCACTTCCACAGCTCCTGTGCCTGCACTGGATTCTGCAGACACCTTTCAGGGGTGCATACAGAGAGCGGGTGCAGCCTGTCCCAGCCTATCTCTGCAAAGCCTTCCAGCTAGCAATATAACAAAAAGCAACCACCCATATTTCCCCCGAGTTTAGATAAGATTTCCTTCTTCATGACATTGCTGTTCTTCATTGCTGTTCTCCATGGATCAATTTTTCCCCTGCCTGCCTTAGCTTCTTTCTGTAGTGGATTAAATTGTTTTGATTAAATGAAAATGCTAGTGTATTACCAGGGAGGCTCAGGGCATCCTTATCATATAAACAAACTGCAAAGAGGTGGGTAGGACAATCACTGAGTGAGAGCTGCACGTTGCAGAGAGAAGTGTTACACTGAACGTTCATCCCTGCAGTTCATTATCTCATGGCAATAAATTTTATATCTCAGCTTTATTTTTCTATAGCCATAAAGCATAATGGACTGTTTCCAAGTTAAAGCCGTGACGCTGGGCATAATCTGTCCAGCAAGCAATAAAGCAAGGTGTTTTTGAAAAATTTCCTCCATTGCTTCAATCCAAACATAAGCAACCTCCTCAAAATAATTCAAGGGAAGAGCGGCTGGCAGCTTCTGATGAGTCAGCACAGCGCGTGGGGAGAGGCTTTGAGCACTGTGTCTGACTTCTCTTGCAAGACACGAAAAGGCAGAATATCCACCCAAGATAACTGCCACGCTGTTGCCATAGTTACCTGAACACTTTGTAGTCATCAATAGGTACATGTATATTCTCCTAACACACTGCTATGGCCAGGAATTAATACCATCTCCATTTTATAGATCCAAGGCAGAGAGATCCCAGGGACATGCAGGAGCCAGAAGGCAAATCCAGGAACTGAAATTCAGGCTGCAGATTTATGTCTTAGCCCTTAAATGTGGCCTTGAAATTCTGGCCCTGGCCAGGTACAGTCTCATTCATGGCATTTTCCTTTGGTACCAAATACTTCCAGCTCTTATCTTGGTCTGTACTTTGATGCTGTAAGGGATACCACTTCTGCAAAGACATCCTGCTTGGGAAGTTGTCTGCTTGTCTTCAGTGCTGGAGATGAGCATCCTGTATCAAACAGCATGAGAGCAAGTCCCTCATACGCTCAGGATACAGACTGGGGACAGGTAGCACAGGGACTCCCAGGAGCTGTTTTTTTGTTTGTTTTTTTTTGGTTGGTTAGGGTTGTTTTATTTTTGTTTTTGTTTTTGTTTTTTTCCAAATGCAACTCTGGCATACATCCAGGAAAGTTGTACAGGACTCATCATAAATCATATTTTTAACTATTTTTGGCTATGCCATCTAAAGGGGTCAAGGAAAAGGCTACCAAAGCATTAGCTCTGTCAAGTACAAATATTACCAACACAAAATTGTATTTGCCTTGAGGTTTATATATATATATATATATATATATATATATACACATATTTGTTACTGTCTCACTGCAATTTTTACTGGGAAAAAAAAAAAGCTATATTCTGCCAGCCAGAAGATAAATTGAGCTCAAAGCTTATTGCAAATTTCAGCCTAGGAATGTCTATTTGCCTTACAAATGTTGTCCCTTAGTAGAGATAGTTAATAACTCTTCTCCCATTAGATTAATGCATAAAGGTAAAAAAACTGTTTTATACACACATCCACATGCATACAACATGGTAACTTTTTTACAGATGATATGCACTCAGTTTCTCAAACTGACCCTTGCAACTGCAAAATGACAGTCTGATAGCACTGTGAAGCTATTTCTGAGTATATCTGGTATTTATGCAGGGTGAAACACTGAAAATCCTGCTAATCCCTATCTACATTTTGAGATCTCCAGATAACTTGGGAAAAAAAAGCAGTTTCCATGCCTGTTCACAAACAGGGTCTACTTCAGCATCTAATTACAAAGGCAATTCTGTAAGATCTGTGAAGCAGTCATAAATGACTGGGCTTCACCTTCCTCACTTTCCTCTGCTCTAAGATGGTGTAAATCCAAAGTAGTTTCACTGAAGACTCTGGACTTAAGAATATAAAATTAAGTACCAAAGGAGGCATATGGTGCTGAAGAGACGCGAAAGTCATGCCCACAGGCTTCAAAAATGTGGCCATAAGGTGCAATGCTCTACTATGGAAATGGAAACATTGCTGCCTGGTACGAGAGGCTCAGGAAGGAGGTAACCTCCTTACTAAAAGCAGCAGAGGTTTGGAGCGACATGTGCAGGAGAGAAACAGGGCCCTAAAACAGGGCTGTTGGTGCAAGGAAGAAAAGCAGAGTGTGTGCAAGCAGTGCAAGCAGTGCTGCAGGCTTTCACCTTCTTGTCATCAGTCCCGAGTGCATGTGGTACGGCATCAACACCGCTGTGCAGAGGCAGAGAGCATGGGACACAGACTGTAATTCCTCCACTGCTTCTTCCTCTGATGTGCTGCTGGTTGTGTATTAGCTTCTCGTTCCCCAGACATCATTTACCTGCTTAGATTTCAGACCTTTATGTGTGCTTGTATGGCTCATGGCACAAGGGGAACACTGGATAGAACCTTTCAGAAATCCCTGTCATCACACAAAAAATCAACATGCTGGGTCTAAATGGCCTGAGAGCATCCCTGCTGCTGTCTGCGCTGATCTGGTATAGGAACGAAGACCCAAATAATATCTCTCAGGTTCCATACAACCTCCTGTTTTAACCACAAAATAATATTTAGGCTTAGGACAATAACACTGGAGAAGTAACTTTTGGATTTGTGCCATTACTGAGGGTGGGGACTCCTAAAGAGAGCTACTTGACTGCTATATTGAGCTCTTTTCCTTGACACAAATTGAGGTGCAATCAGGTGCATAAAGAAGTCCTGCCTGCAGTCTCTGATGCCTGACACTTTAATTTCAGCTTCGTTAACACAGTCTGGTTGGCCAGAAACATAGCAAACACCTCCCTGGCTTGATCCAGACCTTGCTGGAGTCAGAGGAGATCTGTCATTGGAGAGGCTTCCCAAGTGCTCATGCACATTGCAGGTGAAGTGGATCTCCTTGACACTCTCAGCTACAGCAGATCAGCAATTTCAGAGAGCAGAGGACTTTTACCACCAGCCAAACCTGCCAGCTGCACCTGTCCATCCTGCTGCAGAAAAAAAAAAAAAAAAAAGAGTTCTGTAAAAATAAATTTTCATTAGCTTTTGAGAATCATTTCTGCTATCCATCTAGCTTAATTAAAATTTACCATTCAAATTTCAGAATAGCATTACATGCAAGGAAGGTTAAATGCCTCCCTCTTTTCCTCTTCTTTGCATTTTGGGAAAGGTTCCATGAATAGCTCATTCAGAATATAAATACTAGCTACTAATTTTATTTCATATTAAATGGCCTGCAAAGTAGATTTCACAAGACTTTGTACCTAATCAATAAAATTAAAACAGTTAAGGAAGGGATTTGCTAATGTAAGATGCTAAAAGTGTCTGTCTTTAATTAGTCCTGAAAAGAACATGCTGAAGTAAAAGAGCTTTTATGCCATGTCAGTATTTCCTTGTCCACAAATATATTAATTCATGAATTGGGTTAAAATGTAGTGCAACACAAACTGTTCACCTGTGGGTGAAGAAAGAGGGTTTTATGGGGCACTTCATTACCAAGTATGTGTGGGGTGGATGCAGGTGAGATCTCACAGAAGGAAATGGAGAGGAGAAAGGAAGAGCCTTTCAGCCCCAGTCATATTGGTAGCACACACCTGAGGCAGACCTGGGTGAAAGCGGGGCCTGGAAAAGGCCCGGGACTGAAAACAGAAGTCTGACCTTTGCCATGTTGTCTTTCTTGATTTAAAATAATAATAATAATAATAATAACAACAACAACAACAACAACAACAATAATAATAAAGTCTATTCATATATACAATTGGCATATTGCATTCAACCGCAATTTAATCCCTGAACAGATGTTACTCGTGGAATTTAGGATTATACTGGCCCTGGCTGTGTCACTAAACCATGGAGGCACTAGAAAGCTGTGATCTCAGCTAACTGGTCACCTTGGCTCTTTCCATGGCTATACAGTTACTGCCAGGGCTGCACAAATGATTTGGATGAGGAATAAGCACAGCTCCTTAGTAATCATGAGCCAAGCTGTGAGAAGCCGCTTGGTGTGGAACATCATATCCTCCATCCTTTCTCCCTCAGGGGGGCCACTGTGAAGGAAGCAGCACAAAATTCACAGATCTAAAAGAGCAAGATCCAAGAAAGAAAAGACTCCTAAAGAGAATGAGAGAGCACAAGAAGGAGCTAAATGGTTTGTCCCAGTGATCACAGTCTTCTGGAAGAGAACAAGGATTGTCATGTGGCTCTCAGTGGGAAATGTGACGTTACTGCAGGTCAGGGATTTCTGTTTGCTTCAGTAAAGAGATGCTGCAGAGATGGAAGAGCACACATGCAGATTTTAAAAATAATAATAATAATAAATAAATAATAATAATAATTAAAAAAAACAGCTTTTGGTTTTGTTCAAGCAGCTCTTTTCAGGAGCAATAGACAGCCTGTGACAACATCCAGACCTTCCAAACAGCTGTCTAGAGTGGAAAAACCACCTGACCAGCAGCTCTTTTTGACACTTATCTCAGTCTGGCTTCTTAATATCAATTTATATTTACTATCAATTTGGAATTATTGAACTGGTCAAACCCAACATCTCCCTCCAGCAAACATCAGCAGGCTGGCCAGCATGGTCAAACACACTGCATCCACCCTGTCCCTCCCTGGGATTTACTGCCTATGGAACAAGGGCAGCTCATGCTGAAGGTAGCAGGGATCAGTGCTGCCGCAAGTCAAAAGCAATAAATCAGTGGCCAGTAATAACTACAGCAGACAAGATCTCTTCTTTTGGTCACGTAACATGAGTTTTTTTCAGGGATCCAGAATCTGGAAATGCCCATGAGCAGCAGGGTCAAGTGGTCAGCTGAAGAAGTTGCTGGGCCACCAGCAAGCTGGAGAGGTGAGAGGTTGAACATGCAGCAGCCACATTAAGGGTCTTCCATCACAGCTGCCCAGAGGCCCTGGGAGGAGAGAGGGCTAGAAATCATTTGTGGGCTTTCTCCTGGACATTGGCACGGTCACCTACTACTTCCACTTTGATTCCTGCGTAGCCAGTTCCCTTGCTAAGTAGTTAATTTAAATAGGAACATCTATCTTCTAAATTGTGTGTATCAAACAATCAATCACTTGGAGGCTGAAAACCTCCCCAAATCTGTAATTATGGTGTCACAGCTGATTGTGATGAAAGTGAAGCTGTCAGGGAGACATTTGTGAGACAAACACACTTGCGCACAGCAGTTTTCCCCAGAGTGCTATGGCAAGCTTTCCTGCCATATGGGGCCATGATTAATAGCCCAGCCTATATGTAAATATTTAGCTGTTTAGGAAGCAACAGGATCCAATTACCTTTCAACCTATTTCTCTCCTCGTGATAAAATACAAAGTGGATTTTTTTTTTCTTTAAAAACAAAACAAAACTGATGACTCATATTCTACTGATGATATTAAAGACGTTCTTCTCTGCCTGAGGTAATATAGGCTGAGAGCTCAGCTGGGCTGAAATCTCTTATTTTCTCATTACAATAATGTCCCTCTCCAAGGAAGCGAACACTGGCGCTTTGTGCTGATAACCCCTCCTGACTGTCACTGTGACAGTGGCCTGGAAGCAGAGCTCTTGCTGGTACATGATAAAATCTGAAGCAAAGCTTTTATCATGAGCCCTGTGGTTTTTAGGATGATCCTTAAAGCTCACAGCTGCTGGAAGGAAGAGCTGCCTGAGAATCACAGCAGTCCCTGTGGGCAGAAAACAGACATTTCCAGCTCTCAGAGCAGCAGGGACAGTTTGAAGCTTGGTTTTATGTGCACCCGGAAGGGTGAGGAGAAAAATAAGATTCCACAACTTTTTTAAATTTCTTAAACAATTTTGTGATTTCTCTGCCCAGCTCATTGTTTTTGACTGTGCTCTGCCCTACCAGGGCTATCTGCCTCCATGCTCCAGTCCTCTCCATCCTCCCTGCAGAGCCCCTGCACATCCCCTCCTCACCCTTGGCCGGTTACAAGTTCCACTTGCCATCTTCTTGACATGACAAATAATTCTACCACAGCCTGGGGCTCCAGGCTTCCTCCTGCTCCCAGCTCCAGGCCCAGGGTCATGGCTGGACTGTTTGGGAAATGTCTTTAGTCATTCCAGAGCTAATTGCTCAAGGAAACACAAGCTCAGAGGATGGGGGCACATCTGTGATGGCAGGCTGAGGGAGCTGGGGTTGTTCAGCCTGGGGAAGAGAAGGCTCTGGGCAGACCCCACAGTGGCCTCCCAGTGCCTAAATGGGGCTGCAAGAAAGTTGGGGAGGCTCTTTTTACAAGCATATGTAAAGAGGGTAGTTATGATTAGATATGAGGAAGAATTTTTTCACTCAGGAGGCGGTGAGGCCCTGGCACAGGCTGCCCCAGGAGCTGTGGGTGCCCCATCCCTGGCAGTGCCCAAGGCCAGGCTGGATGAGGCTGGGGGCAGCCTGGGCTGGGGGCAGGAGGCCCTGCCCATGGCAAGGAGTCAGAATTAGATGGGCTTTAAAGTCCGTTCCAACCAAAACCATTCTGGGATTCCATGATTCTCTGATAATTTCCCCCCAGATACCTGACCTCAGAGCAAAAGGCTCTGTTGGAGCAAAGGGCAGCAGGCCCTGGGGCTCACTGACCGCTACCGCCCCACCAGCCCCTCCCAGCCCACGGGTTCACAAAGTCAGGGCCCAGCTACAGACGAGTGGTGTTCTGGGCTTTCAAAGCTCACTCCAGGTACAGCCACAGTACTCTGAGCACAATGTACTTATTGAGAGAGCTGGGATGTTAGTAGTGCCTAACGATGCAGCTTGGCATAATGGAATTTTCAAACGCAGACTTTTCAAGGTAGGGACTGGGGACCCTCATGCAGAAGATAGATGTCTGCTGCCCAGCTCCCACGGGATCCTGGCTGGGGTTCCCGTTATGATCTGTCTTCTGCACTGGTCCTTGGGAAATAATACCAGTGGGTTCCCAGCACGGCTGGCAGAAGGCTGTCCCCTTGGCTTCTGTTGAACGGCTCTGAGGCCAAAGCTGGCTGTGCTATAGCTTTGCTGCTCTAAGTGCTGTCAGTCACTGAGCACTGTGGTCGATGAGGCTGGGAAGTTCAGGGCCTGAACTCATGCCATGCTCCTGACAGGCAGGATGCCCAATCACTTTTCAAAGCCTGTAATTGGTGCTGTGAGTCGTCGTGTTGGTGTTCCTACATAGAGGGCTGCCCAGGGAACACCGCCTCTGGCTGGCCTCTCGGCTGCTCTGCCACTGCTGCAATTTGTCTGTGTAGGTCTCTGCTGTGATGTGGAATAGTGGCTGGAGATCCTGAGACCCCAGGACTAGTAGGAGCATTGACTCCGCACACAGAGGAGGAAGAAAAATAACCCTGCTTTGCTGCATGGAGGTAGTGCAGAACCCAGATGAGGAGGCAGGATGGTGCTGAGCTTCCCCTTGGCCGCAGTGCTTAACAGGGACTGAACTTGCAGCACTCTATGACCACTGTGCACCCATGACACCACTTCACCATCCTTCCAAAGCTGGAGGTTCCCATGGTGCTCTGGAGCCTCTGCCCTGGAAACCTTTCAGCTGAGGAATCAAAGATGGACCATGCAGTGTGCTCCTTCCACCTCCCCGGGGCCGGGGCTAAGGGCGCAGATGTGGGCACGCTGACTACTGAAGTGAATAGGAGGATGGCAAAGACGTACCGGGCACATGGAGGAAAGCATTCGATGAGGGAGGTACTGGGGCAGTCCTAAAGATGGAAGGCCCTTCTCAGAGAAGATTTTACATGGCATGAGAGAAGCAGAACTGCCCACAGACACTGGTGCAGCTGAGAGATGCTGAGCCTCCCCCACACCTGCAGGCTCCTTGTCCCTGCCCAGCCCCAAGAGGGCAACTCCTGGATCAGCAGTGGTGTTCCCCATCCCCACGGCCGGCCTCACGGAGGGCACTGGGTGCACTGGGGTGCTGCCTCCTCTGCAGTTCAGGCCCATGGCCAGGCCAGGTCCTGGCACAAGGCTGCAGCAGGAGGCCACTTCCAGCAGAGAGATATTTCAGTGGTAATTTGATGTTTAACCTGGAAAATGCTTATTTTGTGAAAAGAGAGATTCTTCTTTCCCCAGTCCCCCAATAGCTGCTTTTTTAAAGCAATTTCAAGACAATCATTCCTACCTGCATTTAAGCAAAATGAGTTGATATAAAATACAAGCAGTAACCTTTACCATTGCCATTAAAAGAAGACTAAATATGATTAAGAAAGTCACCATCTGCCCTGCAGAGACACTTTGCAGTGAGGATAGTTTTGAGTCACTTAGTTGTATTTCTTACTTACATTGAAATTTATTTTTTTATATATATGCTTTTATATTATATATTTGCATATATATATATATATATATATATATATATATATATATATATTTATACATTATATATGTGTGATGTGCTTTTCCCCCATAATAGAATACTGAATGTAGAGTCGAAGACAATTGGCTCTTTGGGATGAATCCCTATTCCTTTAACAATTTTGATTTTCTTTCGAGTGTAACATTAGCTCACAGTTCTATAGTGTTACTATATATATATATTTTTTTTTTTTTGGGGGGGGAATAATTATTGACTTTTTCTGTCATGTTTTCCTCTGGTTTGTTTCTTTTTAATTATGTTTTACATTGCACTGGCCCCAGGAGATACTGAAAACCTGACTGGACATGCCATCACATCCAGTCCTTGTGTCTGGCCTCAACCACTCAGTGACTCTGGAGCTGTGCACAGCACAGGGTCAAGCAGCGGAAAGGTCAGGCGGCACCAGGGGAGCAGGGTGTTTCTGAACATGCCATCAGAGTACCCACGTGAAGTTCTCAGTGGCTTTCTGCTGAATAGGAGCATCTGTTGGGTTTTCCTGTCTGAAAAAACTGTGCACAACTCCTCATGTACATGATGTGAAGGTCTCTTTTGGTGCATAAAGAGCAAAGGTATTTTGCATCCGTCAAAAAAGTGGGCTCTGCTTCTCCTCCCAATGGCTCTGTGAGCCTAGCAGTGTCTCAGGGGGCCTTAGTACAGCTATTTCTGACTTTTGCTGATCACAAGGGCCTCAGACAGAACAAGGCAGTGTGAAAGGCTGCTGCTTCCAAGACAGAAAGAAGAAAGGAAAGACTAGCAGCAGCAGGAAAGGCCCGTGCTGTGAGTGCCTCTGGCATAGGGGAGGCTGATATCGGAAAGACAGAGGAGGCTGGGAAGGTTTCAAACCTTTTCAACTTGGGGCTTGCTCAGCAGTTTCTCCTCTGGATGGATCCAGGTCAGTGTCAGCCCTCTGGCCACAGCCATTTTGGTGTTTGAAGGGACAACATCAAAAGAAGGTACAGAGATAACTTGCATGCACTGTGGCTTGAAATGGATTAAGGGAAGGAGCCTCTGGAGACCAGTCCTGAGAATAAAGTACAGAATGCTCTGACCGACAGTGGGATGGAGGCAGGGAAGGGCCAGGTCCAGCCAGCCAGCATGGGGTTGTGTATCCTCGTTAGGGTCTGGACTCACTGTTGCAGATTTGTTTTGCATTGATGCCAGGTTTGGTGGGCTCAGACTGCTCCCACAGCTGTCCAAGGTACAAGGTTTAGGTACGTTCACCTGTGATCTGCAATGCAAAGAAATAACCTGTTTTACACTATAATGTCTTCATCCACTTCTGACTGTGCTCCAAGGAGTCTCTGGGGACGTGCAGACCCAATGATCTCTGTGTGCCTCAGCCCTTGGTCTGCCGATGTCCCACAGTTTTCTAGCACAGAGGAAGACCTTGATCTCCAACATAAATTCAAAAAAGTCCATGAAGCCAGTGCGTTGGCCTGGTGTAAAAGCAAAGAAGATTGGAGCTGCCCTCTTTTCTGAACTGGAGGCACCTTTTAGTGGCAGTTACTGGCACTGAAGCTGACAGTGTGTGGTGGCTGAGAACCTCTCCACACATACTATCAACCCACCCCACAAGATACTCTGTTGTTTACAAATCACTTTTCATTAATTCTTTGGAATGATTGAGATGGCAACAAAACCAGGATTTGTTATTTGGCTAATTTTTGCCCTCTTTGAAAGCTGATAATCACTTTTTAGGGCTCTTGAATGGACAGAGAGCATTCTCTCCAGACTATACTAGGTCCATATTTTATCACAGTGTGATGAAAGTATGTGCCAGACAATGAGCAACAAATAAAATTGTCCAGGCTTTGCCCAGCAAAAGTAAAGTCCAGATCAGCATCACCTGCACTGATAGAAGAATTAAGACTTAATGTATTGTTTGCAATGGGATGCCACATACTTTCGATGCAGAAGAAACCTATTGGTTCCTTCCAAAATCCTGATACATGCTGTTAATTACCTGGCCAGGTCTTCCCAGTCTCTTGCAGAAAAAAAGTAAATGGAGTCCCAGCCTTCAACTGTTTCAACACCAGGCAGACCTGGGTACATGAGACCAAGCTGAAAACACAGTAAAAACAACTGAGCTATTATTTCCTGGTGACTAAAGGAACAGAGAACCCCAAGCCTTGTGTTAACACACAAAGAAAGAAGATGGATTGTTTGCTGAAAAACATTTATGTTCTGGGAAGAACCTTATCAAAGTCAGTAGAAGCAGCACTGTATCCCTGCTTTGTTTTCCTGCTCCTCTGTGATGGTTCAGGTGCCCATAGCTTGGGTGTGAGCAACATCAGACAGTGGTTGGCCAGCCTTCTCACTATGGTATTGCAAACAGTGGGCACTGGGTTAAAGGCTTCTCCTGTTTCCTCTGTCCACAGTACACTTAATTGGGATCATGGGGATCCTCTATCCATGTTAGCCTATTTTCTTCTTTCATTCAGACAGGTTTTCCTTCAGTTTCCATGGAAATAAACTGTGCAGAGACCAGAAGGATATGCATGCAGTCCTGTCCTGCTCTGAGCGTGCCCATGTGTGCAGTAAAGAGAAAGAGCTGAGGGCACCCCACTGTCTGGAAATGCTGAAATGCTGCATCCACCATGACCTGTGGAACAAGATACAGGCACAGACACAAGGCCCAGACGTGGTATCCTTGCAAGTACAAGGCCTGGGGATTAAACCCACGGCACACAAAGCCTGATAGTCTCTTAGCTGGTTGTTTCACACAGGACAAAGCAATATAGCACTGAGCTCACTTTTTATTACATTTTTTAAGGGAGGTCCTTCTTCCCACGCTTCTCCAAGAGGCACAACAATATTTCAGATACGTGATCAGCCCCAGGTTCCCCTGGCTGATCAGGGCTGTCCCCTCTGAACAGCACCAACTTGGATCTGACAGAGATAGGAAAGAAAACTTCACGGTGGGAAGGAAACCATGCAGTTATGAGTTGTGGTTGTGGCTGGCCTCCCTGAACCCACATACAACACTACAGGAGATGTTGCTGCAGAAAAGCGTTTGCATGCAGAAACATTCCGTGCTGATGCCAACATGAAACTTGTGTGTGTGGCTTCATGTCCCCCACGAGATCCACCATATAGACCAGGGAACATCTGTCACTTGTGAGGGCAAGGCTGAGGGAAGTACACAAGGACAGGCTCTTTGCAAGAGTCTGCCATGGGATAACAACAATTTTGCTACAGCACCTGTGCCGGGCAGTGGTAGCAGGGAGTGGGGATCGCCTGCTCTGGTTACAACCCTTGTGGTGTCTCTGAGACCCGCTCAGCACATCTGCTACCCAAATGTGTGCATTCTGGCTACTCTACTTTTCTAGCATGGCTGTGAGTCGTGGCCCTGTGCCGGGAGCTGAAAGGAAGGTCTTAGTCCTGCAGCAGGCTGGAGTGAGGACACTCTCACAGTCTTCTCCATGGATTTGTACAGAGCTACATCATGGTGAAGGTGTGAATGAACATCATGGAAGTTCAGAAGACCTGCTAAGGGCCAGCTGTGCCAGACCAGTACCGTGAGGGTGGAAAAAGACCCCTCCTCATGTAGCGAAGCACAGCAGAACATGGCTCTGCTGCCTGTGGCTCACCCTGCAAGGTGCCCATGAGGTACACACCACAGTGTCCGTACCTGCTGAGCACATCAGGTGCCTCTGCACAACTTCTGCCACCCTTTGCTTCCTGCCATTGCTTCTCAGGTCTAAGGTAGAAGGAATACAGGGATCAGAGAGAGGCTACATGGGGACTGTCAAAGGCAGAAGGTGATGGTTTAGCACCACAGAGACTGAAAAGACAGAGTACAGGTGTTCTCTGGGAGAGTAGGGGGACAACGTTTCTGCAGCCTGGCTTACCTAAAACCCACCCTGTCATATCAGGAGGGAGAGAACTGATAGTGCAACACAAATCCAGCCAAAGGCATGTGCAAGTATGAAATTACCTCTTGGGGAAAGTTAAGGCTTTGGCATTCAACCCTGTGCTATTGCACAAAGGGAAAAGCAGAAGGTGGAGATGTCATTAGACTATTAATAACTATGTGCATGGTACAGTCATTGCAAAACAATCTGACAAAATAAGCAATTCCAGAACCAATGCCTCCTGCTATTCCTTTTAATTTAAGCATCAGTAGCACTGGCAAATATCCCTGTTCCTTCTGGCATTTCTCAGTGTACAGCCACAGCCATTGGCAGGGGAAGATTTGTATACTAGACCTCTGGTCCAAAAGCAGGGGCTAGAAGGTCCAGTGCTGTTGGCTGGGACAGGCTTAACACAGGACATGATGCTATGTACAGTCCTTTTCCTTTATATCACTTCCAGCTTGTAGCAGTGGGTCTTGAAACCCAACAGTGCTGCTCAAAGGTGTGGGTTGGTCCATGCTTATCTTCTTTGTTCCCCACTCCAGGCAGAGGGATGTTTTCAAAAGCTCTCTCTTCTTTGGATTTCCTTTGCTCATATCATCTTTTTACACTGCGTTTTAATTCTCCATATAACAAATATTCCACAGAGGAAACACCTAGGCTCCTCAGGCTACACAGATCTCTCTTTGTTGAAGATATTCCAGAAATACAGTTATGCTATGTGAACACCAGTCATGGTCTCTGGCATCTGGTAAGGAGTTAAACACTGATGTATTGGCTCCTGCAGAGACCACAGCCTATTGAATTCAATAAAACTGTAAACCCTGTTCTGAAAACTGTTGCAATGAGTAGGATCCACTATCACCATGACATGAGTGACTTTTGTTTTTTGTTTGTGTTTTGTTTTGTTTTTTGAAAAAGGCAACAGCATTCTTCAAATCCTAAGCATAAATAAGCAAGTTGTGATCTTTCAAAGATATTAATTAGTGGAGAGGGACAGCATACATTAATAATCTCAGTCACAACAGTTTGCCCAGATGTTCATATAGCATGGGCATGTTTTCATTTCCAGCTTTTTAAGTAGATCCTCCAAAAAGTCTATCAATTTTAACATGGCAAAATAACATCATCTGTAAGTTCTTCCTGAAGATGAGTGACTATGAGTTGGAAGCCTCTGCTTCAGGGCATTTTCCTGATATATAAGCAACAACGGAATAAAAGCTTTATAGCTGGTTTCCAAGAAACTGAAAAGCAGAATGCTTTCTCAGATAACCATAACTCAAAAATAGCCTGCGCAATTCAGCACTTACTCATATAAACAAAGCACCCTCCTCTGGGCTGAGCCCAGACATGAAAGATAAGATGAAGGCTGGAGCTGCCCTCAGAAACTAAGAAGAATGGTACATTTCCAATTGGGCTCACAGTGGATTCATCCAGCCTTGGCACAGTCACGGCAGTTACTGCACACTGCCTGTGAAGTACTTTGAGATCACCCGATGAAAGACACTGTTAAAGAGCTAAGCTCTTGTAATACAGGCAAAGCCAGAAGGAAACTTTGTCAAGTGTTCCTCTGCCTTCTTGCATCCTTAGATCACACTCTGCTTAAGCTTTTTTTTTTTTTTTTTTCTGTGATGATAAGAGAAAGAGAGAAAGAGAGAGAAGAGACTTGAAATGAGGAAAAGATGAAAAAATGTAGTAATTTTTAAAGGAAAGTAAAAAAGAGGAGTGTCTGAACAGCAGCAGGGACTAGTCTGAGCTTACCACGTCTTGCAGCCCTCCGTGATTGCACCAAGGCACTGTGGGACTCCCAGTGGATGTCTGCAATGATTCTCTCAGTGAGCAGGGTGTCATTTGGGTCTGTATTGCTCCTCAGGCCTGCCTGGACTTTGCTGCCCAGCTGAAATGCTATGTGAGAGCTGGAGGCACTAGGAGATATGAACAAATTGGTCGAACCGGGGGCTTGTTCAGTCTTACCAGTCAAACCAAGAACAGCAGAAGTGAAGGACTCAACTATTAACAGAGCCAACTGATAGCACAATAGAAACTGAGGTCACCGACCAAGCTTATCCTGACATCCCACTTCCAGGTGACTGCACTCTGCTATTGCAGCTTCAATATCCTTCTCTTCCCCTTGCTCTTCAAGAGCTGTCATTTTAGTCCTCATACAAAGCTCCTTTTCTGCCTCAGTCATACCATTTCATCTCCTTCAGCAAGGAGGGAAGCAATAGATTCCACGAAGGTAATCCTGAACATTTTCTTGATCTAGGGATAAATTTGGGTCTGATGGGACTTTCATTCTCCTGTCTAGAGATGCCAGCTTCTGAATGAAATCCCTGACAATGTAGCTCCTACTCCAAATAGAGGACACAACCATGCTGTTTTCCCATAGCTCTTGCATCCTTCACACGACAGTGTGACTCCTTTAGCAAGCGCATGCTTTGTAAAGTACACCTGGAACAGCAACAGAGTATAAAGGACCAGTTCTGTGGTCTTGGCACAGTAGAGTAATTGCTGAAAATGGAAGGGTCTCCAAGAAGTAGGTCCATGATTCCTTCCATCAATGTGGCACAGCAGTGTTCTGCTGACCGGTGGCAGTCAATCAACCGTGCTTTATTAGTCTGGTTGCAAAAGTGATGTTTTTTCATAAGGAATTATCTCTGATTAAAAAAAAAAAAAAAAAAAGTTGAATCAGCTAAGAGCAAACATAAAGAAAAAATGATGACAAGCTGAAAATTGCAAAGCTTTGAGAAGTTATGAGCAGTTAGAACACATCTAGCACAGAAGTCTTTAGGTGACCTAACCTAGCTGCTGCTAATGTTCCAGCAGTAATAAACAGTAGTCATTTCCCGTGTCCCTCTCCTTGGAGAATCTCTGCTGCAACACTGGTTGGTACTTGAATTCCCATAGTTTATAACAAAGCTATTGTCTGTTATCGCAAACACAGTGACATTATTACAGAACTTACCCTGCAGCAAGATAAGAATTAGAGCCAACCTTAGCAGACACCAAATATTTACTTTAGAAAAGGAAAAGATATTATTTCATAAATCAAAAATTGTTCCCTTGGCCCTTAGAAGAAGTTTAAACGCAGCCCCGATAATTACAAAGTACAGTGTATAATGCCAAACCGGTCCATGGCTGACCCATCACTTGTGGATTCCCACCTCAGCACAATGCCTACGAGACCAGTCAGTGGAAATCTCTGACTGCCATTCACTTATGTCCTGCAGTGGATAGGGGAGGGGTGTTCAGTGGAAAGGCTAAATGCCTTTGGAGAGTGAACAGAGGTTGCACAGAGGCAGTGTGAGAAGAGCTGGCATTATTACCAGTCTCCTTTTGTGTGTCAGGTGTTCAGTGTGTGAAACTCTTTATCTGTCTTGCCATTACCTAGCTCTGTCTGCTCCAGAATGCTCTTCAGAGTTTCTTTTTCCTTCTTCCCTGTTCGTTTATATCCCTGTCTGTCTCTAGATGGTCTTTATTTGCCTACCCTGTCGTAGTGCCTTAACTGCAGAGCTCTCCACACCCCTCCATGAGCTGTATCAGAGGTCGTTACAGATGTCGTGGTGCAGGCATCTGCCCCACTGCACTGCCATGAGCCAGCGCTTGGTGGAGCAAAGCGGATGGAAGGAAAGAGAGGTGCATCCACACCGCAATGACCCTGATTCACCTCAACCTACTTGATTAAGCTGCTGATCAAAGCAAGTTTGCTCTAAGTGCCAGGCTGAAGTGCCTGCAGCAGTGGATGTCCAGCCCACCCCGTGCTGCAGGGACAGTGGAGGGACAGGGCAGGCAGCTGAAGCAGGAACATTTTCAAGAGCTGCGGCAAAATCTGCTGAGTTCATTTGCCAGGCCGGGCCAGCTGGGGTGACCCTGACACCCCACACTGCATGGATCTGGCAGAGACCACAGGGGCCTGGGGCTTTCTGCAGCCATCCCAATCCCCAGATGTCACACTTGTGAAAAAATCTTGAAGCTGTCATTGTCCCCAGACTTTTGTAGGTGCTGTCATATTGTTTAACTCTCCCCAAACAAACGAACAAACAAACAGAGCACTTCAGAAAACTTCTGCAGGGGAACATCTTGGACTGCCTGCAAGTGGAACAGCACCACAAACTGATGCTGCAGGGGCAGATCCTCAGCAGGGTGCTTGTGTTTTGAAGGTCCAGTTTTACAGGTCTTCAGTGCTGCTGGGGATAATGGTGGCAAGAACCCTGGGACAAACAGGAATGATTGGGATGGCCCTTTGTTCTGAAACCTATCGTGTTACACGAAATGCTTGTCAGACCCCTGCCAGCACAGGAACAGAGGTGAATCCCCTCAGCAGTTGTGTTTAATGAGAGGTCTCCCACACATGCATGGGGCAAGAAACTTTAGTAATCTGGTGACAGAGAGTCACAGAACAATGCAAAATTACAGAGAAATGTCAGTCTCTTTAATAAGAGACAGGAGCCCAGCAAGAGATATCTTCTGGAGGCATAGAGGGCAATCACATCAGTGGTGAAAACCTTGCAAAGGACTGGCACAACAGGAATAATGGGACTGAGAAGTTGCCCACAAGAATGTGCACGTGATTTGGGAAGTCTGGTAAGATATAGGTATAACTCCTCGTATAACAGACATCTCATGGATTTCAGGCCAACATGGAGCAGACAGATCCTTCCTGCCTGGCCAGTGAGCTTTCTAAATGACCTGCCCCTCTCCAAGAGAAAGGCTCTGCCAGCACCCATCAGAGCCAAATGCCCTTGTAGGGGCCAGAAACAAACAGAGACCAGTTCTGGAGAAGTGCACTCTGAACATAGACACCTCAAGGAGTGGAGAAAGCTTTGTTCTGGACTCTTCTCGAGCAGGTCAATGTCTATATTCAGTGTTTGGTCCTGGCATCCTGCTGCTTCCCTCCCTCCAGCTCCTGGCTTGGATGGGAACTGTGAGCTGCTCACCACATTCTGATTTAGAATTGTCCCTCTCACACATCAGCTGCTCACACTGCATGTCAAGAACTTATCAGTGTACTGTAGTCTTATGCATTTAGATATCTTACCCAGCTCTCCACACTGCTGTTACTACTTAGCTTGTGTGCATACTCTTGCACAAGCTGAACTGATGCAGGACCTGCCCCTGGGGGCTCCCCTGGTGACACAGAGGGGAGTAGGAGGCCACCAAACATTTCCCCTAAAAGACATGAGCACACTTACCCTGGAGTGGAGTGCTTGCATCCTTGCTGGGTTTGCATTGTAAACTGATTTTCTACAGCTCTTCACAATCTTCCTGATGCTTATTATGGTTGGAAATATTAGATTCCAGGCTCTGCATGTTAATTCTTCCTTGTCATACTCTACCCACTTCTGTGCCCCTGGCCAAATGGTCTCAGGGTATCATCTGCTTTGTTTCACAGAGAATACTTGCTTGTTGCATCTCATCTTTATTTATCAGGAGTTGTGTCGACAAGTCTTTAAAAACCCAGCTGATCTCTATTGCCTGCTTACTGAAAATCAAAAGAGCCTGCAGGAAATCGGATAGAACAACCATTAGATTAAATAAAAGCTGCCCCCTCCATCTCCCTTGATTCCCTAATCTTTTCTGCAGCAAATGTAATGCACACTGTGTTAATCTATGGGACACGGGAGGCTGTGCACTCTGTGCTCGTGGGCTGGAATTATATCAACTCCTATACAGGATAATTAAGCAACACATTTTATTGTCCTCATCATTTTCACAGCCTACAGTGTCTTTTGGGGAGAAGTTGGGAGTGGAAAGAGGAAGAAGGGTTTTTCAGCAAAACTGAGCCTATGGGGAAATTACAATTCCCCCCACTCGCTCTGTCTGTAGCAAAGACGTTCCCAGCAGCTGCTGCTGTGTGCCTCAAGCAGCAGGGAGCAGGGAAATTCCAGCTTGTCCTGTGTAATTCTTGTTCTTGCTTTCCCTCCAAGATGTAGGCAGTGGCCACAACCAGATGAATTTGTCTTGAAGTCAAAAATTAAAAATAATAAGTAAAAATGTCTGAATTTGAGCCACCTGCTAGTGTTTGACCTTCATGTCCTGGACCAGTGGAGCCCTACAGCTCTGCTCTCCTTCCTTCAGAGATCCAAGGTTTTAAGTTTGGAGTACCAGATGTGGGTCCCATGTTCTCCTCTTGACACCACCCCGTCATCCACAGTTCACTTGTCCAAGGTCACATTGGCTTTCTACATCACAATAGCTAAAATTCCCTCTTTGCAGCTGTGTCCTGAGAAGACTTGCAGAGGTAATAGTGCAGAGAGTGTCCTAAAACCCCGAGAAATTAAAGTCACATCACATTTCAGAGACAAGCCCTATTTCATAGGCTCAAGAACAGTATTTTTTACTCTGGAACCAGTATTTCTTTACCTAACTGATACACTGAAACTATGGAGTGTGTAAGCATCCCTTAGAGTCCAAAGATAAACCCACCATACCCTTCAGAGCATGATTTAGCCACTGTAGGATACTTTTTCTTTCTGCACATTTCCAGGCTGCTCAGTTAGATGGGAAGATCTTACATTATAAGAATTTGCATAGTTCCTGGTTTAATTAGCACTCAACACTCCCTTGTTTAGTGTGTTCAGTCCCAGACTACTGGACCAAACTGTCCCTAAGCTTCTATGTACCTGCTCCCTCCCCTATCCTTGCAGTGTTGTGGGTCACTCTGGGGCTGAAATTGAGCTCCTCAGTGTGGTGGGAGTCACACAAGAAGGGCTGTGGGATTCTGAAGGTCTGCCTTGTGCTGACGTGGGGAATGTGGAGGTCTCCTAAGCCTGGTGTGCCATCCCATGCCTCTGTTCCCATGTGTGTGAACGGACTGTGCAGTCTGCAGCCAGTGTGCAGTTTTCTTGCCTTGCTTAAATGCACACTGCTGTCTGTCTGAAGGCACAGGGGAGATGATAAAAGAGAATGTTGCAAATGGAGTACAGGGAAAGGAGGCAAAGACTATGAAAATAGACAGCTATCAGCTTCAAAGACACTTGAGGTGTCAGTATCTGGGACTTGTCATGCCCCTGAAGCTGTGCAAACTTGTGAGAAGAGCACAGAGCCTGTGGTAATGAACCTCATTGATAAGGTGGGTTCAGCTACCTGCTCACACCACTTTTCAGCTTCTGGGTTGAAGCTGCTTTTATCATGGATAGCCCAGAGCCTGGATATGTGTCTGTTTGCTCCTGCCACCCAGGGAGGCCCACGAGCTCCTCTCTGCCATTCCTAGGTGAGTGCACTGCTCACAGCTTTTAGGCCAACATCAGCTTGACATAGGTTGGGTTTTCCCTTTACACACAGCAATCCACAGCCCCAGGACTAGCCCCAGACCCCAGGGCTCAACCTTCACCTCATGTCAGCAGGGCTTTTTCCACCACTTGGATCTATGGATCGCCCTATCACTTCCCAATGTGAGTGAATGGTCAGGGATGTGGGGATAAAGCCAAAGGATTGTACACAAGTGGAGTGGTGCCTAAGCCTTGCACACAGGCTGGTGGCCACTTCTCACTGAACCAGACCCTGATGAAGAGGTAAGGACCAAAGTGTCAGTCTGGATATCACACGCTCGGGTTTACTGGAAGAGGAAAGGGGGTCTGTGGTTCCACTGCCACTGTTGAAGCCATGCAATGCTGACAACGTCCTGCCCCAAGCCCTGGCCGATGCATCCAGCCCTGCTCAGTTCAGGAGAGAGTCTGGTCCATGACATTTTCCCTGGCATATCACCAAGATGCTCTGAGCTGTGAGCCTCCGCTTGCACTTTTGCCCTTCTGGTCTATAAGGGCAGCTTGCCCAGACAGCTAAAACTCACAGCCTGAGGGCAAAGGTTGTCCTTGAGGAGCCTGCTGGTTACGAGGATCTGCCTGGCTCTGCTGAAGCTCAGCTGCAGCTCTTCAGATGCAAAGTGAGCTGGCTGCCAACCTGATTCTGCTGCACGTTACAGGGTGCGAGATATTTACCAATTTTCCATGGCTCAGGATTTTTGTTTCTAAATGCAGAATATAAGCCCAATAAAGCCAGCAGCCTTGCCTTATTCATCTTCATTGCTATTTAAAGGCCCATAACATTTTCAGCTAAAAAGGTGGCTGTATTTGTCTTTGAATACTTTTGCCAGGGATGACAATTAAAGAGCAGACTAACTTCTAAGGAGGGCTCTGTTACACCAAAGATTGTTATCATCCTCAAGAGGATTCAGGGCTATGAATCACTCAGTTTCCCAGAAGTTTAGTACCTGCTGCCATGAGGCAAATATATTTTATCTCAAGTGCATTACTCTGACTCACTGTAATAAGCACAGCTTGTCAATGCACAGTTGTTCCAATCCTAAAGCTGTTTTGCTTGATATTATGGTTAAGTGTGATCGGATTTCTTGAAATTTCTTTGAAATACCGTTGAGCAAACTCATTGCCTTGGAAGTCAACCTGAGTTCACCTCCTTACCATCACTGTCTAAGGACTGAACACTTCCCATCAGACCTCATCCCCTCAGCTCCCCAGAGCATGGTGCCCTTTATCAGCTGCTTTGACCACCAGCGGCCATGGGACACAGCCATGTGAGGCTGGGAGAACACAGCCCCAGCCCCCCCACGCTGAATCTTTTAACAGATTTTGTGCTGAGCTCAAGTGAGCTCCTGGCTATGGATTGATTTTATCTTGTCTATGGGGACTGTCACACTAAAAGATAGCAATAATACCAACGCTGTAATGTAGGCATGAAAACTTATGAGTGAGCAGAATTTCTCTTAGGCTGGTGGAAAGGGAACAGCAAGTCCACAGCCTGGGGTCAGCTGGGGAGGCAGAGGTGTCCGGGAGCAGGGCAGGGATGCCAGAGCAGGCAGAGTTGTCCTGCTCTGTTTCTCACCAAGGTCATGCAAGCTTCTCCCATCAGCTATTCCAGCCATTTCTTGTGGCTGCAGCTTTCTCTGCCAGGAGGACAGAGGATTAAGCAGAAGAGGAGTGATGTTTTGAGCCTTCAGAGAGATTAGGTACTTGTTCACAGACAAGAAGGACCTTTGGCTCCAGCACTGCTGCATATTCATGGCTGGGGGAAAAGCTTGTCTCTGAGTGGAGCTCAGCAGCCTCAGGTGAACCTGGCAGAAAACCCTGCGTTTATTTTTCTGAACACTGTGCAATGTTATGATTCCACAAAAGGCCTTGCTCTCCCTGTCACTGAGAAGAATAACATCCCCATGCTTGCTGCGACCCTTTTATGTGACAGAGTATTAATTCCAATGGCTGGTACATCTGTGGAGCCTGATCTGATTACACTGCTGGGCCAGGTAACAAAGGCAGGCAGGCCATGAGGATAGCCATTAGACAAGCCCCAGGGAAAGAATTGCCTCTGGTGTGACCTGCACAGAGAATAGAAGCTAAGAAAAAAAAAAAAAAAGAAAAGAAAAGATTAGAAAACAGCAAAAAAAACATTTTGTTCTTCTACGCTGTGCTATTTGAAACAGAAGCCAGTACTATTCCTCACAGACCCTGTAGATCATGAGTGCACTTCCTCCTGAAATGTCTAGATTTGCTCTGAAGTACTAAGGTTACTTAAAACATACATAAATATATATATTTGTTATAGGTATTTTATAAACACACATATTTTTGCATATCTGGTGTCTTAGTCTTTTTGTGATTGTGATTTTTTTGGGTTAAATTTATGTCGTTTTCAGGTTTCTCTGTGAAGCTATGAAAGACAGGCAATCCCATAAAAATGACTCTAAACCAATGAAAGAGGAGATCCTCCTACAATAACATGAGTATGGAATCCAGAGCTTTGATTCCTCTACTTCACAGACTGTCAGTACTTGTTTAAAGACTTGTATCTCTTTGCACTGGTCACCAAAAAATGCTGTTTTCACTGATGAAATTAATGTGGAAAATGTCAGCTTTTCTCAGGAAGCTGATGTTTAAACAGAAATCCCCCTTATTCAGAGCAAAGGGATGTTTTCCCATCCATGATCCATCAAGCCTCAGTGCTTGATACAACGCTCCCAGCCAGGATTTGGTATCTACTTTTCCAGACCTCATTAGTTTAATCACACAGCCTTTCAATATCTGTCCTTGAAGAAGACAGAAAACAGACACACACACACACATGGAAGGTTTGGGGACCTCTATGACACAGTCCTGCTGTGTGGCTGTAGGAAAATCCCTCGACTTGCCCTTCCTGGCCACCAGCCTGCTCTATGGAGTCACCTGCTTCTGGTGTTTGTTTTACCTGCTACAAGTAAGTAAACAGAAGATGATGGATTTCCACCTGAAGTAGACACCTTTGTTTATCCCTCCCTAAATTCCAGGCTATGGAGTTTATGAATAAGCCATGGTGAATGTGCAGAGGGGGAGTTTTCTTTTAGTCCTTTCTAAGTCTGCTGTGCTGGCATTGGAGACGATGGCACTGTGAGCGCAGCCCATGTCTGAGCACATCGGCCACTGCAGGGGTCGGTCCTGACCCTGGAGGTCAGCTGCACATGGGGTGGCTGTGCCAGGCTTCTCCAGGGGTCACTGCTCACATCTCAGCTCAGAAGCTCTGCTCTTGCAGGCACACGTTTGCATTCATGCCACTCGGGAATTCAAACAACCACATTTTTGAAGGGTTCATTGATCACTTATAACTCAAAGTCAGGGTGTTTATAAAACAGCACAGACCTGAACACACCAGGCAAACATACTATTTACTTTCTACTGCAGGAATGTCCCAGCAGAAGCTGACTCTGGCTCAGCAGAGGACCCCCCCAGGCTGCCCCACTTTGGAGGACACCAGCTTCTCCCAGCACCCAGCATGCAGGAGAGGACTCCCCTATCCCACCAGCGGGCCAGGACAGACAGAGCACGTGGAACAATCACACAGGGCCAGGATGTGGGAAAGGTACCCTCCTGCCCCAGGAAACCCCTTGGACAGTGGCAATGAGGGGAATTGGCCTCCTGCCATGTCCCACCTGTCCAGAGATGCTGAGAAACATCGTGACTCGAAGCAGGAGTGAATGCAGCAGGAGGGAGCTGAGGACTGCTGCCTATGATGGTGTCAGCCCATTTACATTTCTAGATACGCAGGTCCTGTAGTCAGCCATCACTGCAGGATCAGAGCATCTATCACAAGCAACAACAACAAAATTATCTCTTTACCAGCACTGCCGGCAGGAACAAGATTAGGCCAGTTATTTTTATTACTGGTTTTATTTTGTGTTACGCTGTTTGGGAGAGGTATCAACTCCATCTGTGGAAGTGTGATGTGATTAAGCCAAGGAGTTATACAAAAATGAAGACAAAGTGCTTTGCCTTTTGTTTGAAGGCAAAGTTCATCTTTATTTGGTCTGGCAGTACAGTCCAGAGGGCTGAGCTAGCTCTGGAGAAAGACGCCATCAGGGCCAAAACTGCTTGGTCTGGGGAGAGACTGGGAATGGCTGAAGTGGGAGAGGGAAATGGAACAGCAGGGAAACAGCATGGGGAACAGAGCCTTGGAAATACAGTCTGTTATATGGCATTTGGTACATTTGTTTCCACCTCATGAGTGAACCCAGGGACCTGGGATGGAAACATGAGTGTTGGGAGATCTTGTGCCATTTGCACTGACTGTAGGACAAGCCGTATTACAAAAAATTAACAGTTCCAGTGACCGTTAGAGGAGGGAAGAACAACAACATTCACAAATTAAGAAACAAATACTGCTCAGTTAAATGGAGGCTCATTAGCACTGCACAGAGCATTATGCACTGTGGGGATGAAGGAACATGGGACCAGAGGGGACTGCTCACAGTGTGACCAGTCCCCACCACTGGAACCACTGGGGTGTATAATTCTTTGTGAAAATAAGTCTGAGGAAAGGCAAATAATCCTGGCCCTTGGCTCTGGGCCCTGTTGAGAGGCTGTTCAAGGCCTTGAGGGAAATGTGCTCCCCTCAGAGCAAGCATAATTTGCTTTGTTTATCTGCTCATGCTGTTTCCCACACCGACACAAACCACCCCTGCTCATGCTTGGACATCTCCCTCTGACAGTGCACAGCAAATATTCGGGGGGCCACAGGGCACTTGTCCTCATTAGGCAGAAGAAGAGTCAGAATGGGGTGCTGCATCAGCACATAAGGGAGAGAACCAGCTAATTGCAGTCCCAAAGGGACATTCAAAACTGAATCAAATTAATGTCTTGCAGAATTCTTGCTTTTTGTTTTCATACGCAGCAAATAACTCCAAGGAGGATTGAACGGGGAGGTGCTGTTGCAATTCTCCTTAAATGACAGAGAGGGGGCATAGGCTCGTGTCAAGGGCATGAAGTAGCAACAGGCCATTTGTTTCTGGTAGAACACAGTGTACCATCATTGGAAGGAACCTTTCTGAGGACTGGCATTTTCAGATTACTATTTGGAAAGAGAACCCTGGGTTCCCACACTGTTCCTGGGGCTTCTTTGTGCTTCAGCTGGTGGATGAATCTTTGCAAATCCAAAGAGAGGAGAATCATCACTTCCCCAGGAATGCACATCTGTTCTCAGAAAATACAGCTTGAATAAAGATACACTGGGGGAACGTGAGGTAGAGAATGATCTGCTGGAGGAAAAGGGACATCAGGCCTGCACAAAAACAAGCAGCTTCAGAAGGTGAGCACCTGAGGAAGAGAACTGGGATAACCAGAGAATGATCAGAGGAACAGGAGGATTACGTTCACATTTGGTAAATGAGCAGACTTTTTCCCTGACTTTAGCATAATGTTTATTTTTCACTGAAGCTTCTTCTGAGCTTGGGGAATAATAATGAACTATTATTTGCAGATCAGTAGGATCTCAAATCTCCAACCTCTTTACAGACAAAGGTGTTAAAAGAAAAGGACTGGGAAGCATCCAGTTATATGCTCCCCTGCAAGAGAACAAAGAGATCCCAAGCCAGAGCCTGGAGAGAAAATCACAGCACAATGCCCTGCGCCAGTTACCTGGTGAACTGACCAGGGAAAGATGACTGAAATGGGAGGTGATATCTGGTTTTCACTGAGCACAAAGGGTTTTAATCTGACCCTTCTTCCTCTTTATTTGGGGTTCAGAAAAGAGCTTAGCAGCTTTGGTGAGATGATTTTTTTTGAATATGGCCCAGGGTCATAAAGATGATCAAGGGACTAGAGCATCTTTCATATAGGGAGAGACTAGAGAGTTGAGGTTGTTCATCTTGGAGAAGAGACAGTTCAGGGGTACATTTGCATGTGTTCAGTTCCAATGTGCATAAATGCTAGATGGAAGACAATGAGGAAGTGGGAGCCAGCCTCTGCAGTGATGCCCACTGACATGAAAAAAGACAACAGGCACAAATACAAACACATCAATTTTATATGAATGCAGTCAAATAATCTGCTTTACTGTGAGGGTGGCTGAACGCTGGAAGAGGTTTCCCAGAGAGACTGTACAGTCCACCTGTGGAGACATTCAAAACCCAACTGGAGGCAGTCCCATGCAGCCTGCTGTAGCTGGCCCTGCTTGGGCAGCGGGGGAGAATTGAATTGATGATATCAAGAGGTCCCTTCCAGCCTAAACGATTCCAAGATGATGAAGGTTTACATCCACGGGAGGTGACTGGGATCCCAAGCCCCACTGGTTTCATTGGCAGAGAGTTTGACCTACGAAAGCTAAGGGATGTCATTCTCTATTCTCCACTTTTTGGGAGAATCTCTGCTAAATCCCACATAACTCTTGCAAGATTAACTCTTCCTACAGGGCAAGCAGAGTTTATAGTCCCAAGAATGTGGTGAACTATGCAGTTCTGAAAAAGAACAGATCCAGCCATATCCTCGTCCAGCCACGGGAAAGATCTGCTGTCCTAGGACAACTGCATCCATGTCTCTGTGCACAGGACAGCGGTGGTCTCTGGGTATGTAGCACCTGCATTACCAGAAATGTCCCTGACGCGGCTTTGTGAGGATGCTGCTTCACACAGGCCCTTGGCACAGGGTGGATTCTCCCCGGTGTGGCCCAGTTAGCACCATCTGAGTTACAGCAGCAGCAGACCTGACAGGGACAAGCAAAGCACAGTATCACAGCAGTTTGTGCTGCCGACTGCTTTGTTTCTGAACATCATAATTACAGTCCCAGGGTGATACTGTCAAGCTTGGAGTTAGTAATTTTTCTGCAGCTATTAGAGCTGAATACTTAATCCAGAAAGAAAACATTAGAAACCCCTCTGAGCTAGACATCAAACCCTGCACTTAAATGAGTAAATGTCCCAAGGACATCGCTGTTGGCTGAAGACACCATGCTGTGGTCAACATGTGTCCAGCAACTGAAGTGTGAGAGCAGAGCATGCACACGTGCTCTGGCTTGTACCATCACCAGCAAAAGGTACGCAGGGCCAGTGAACCCATACACATATCTGGGGGAGAAAAATCTGCTGCCTTCCAAAGGCACAGTCCATTGGGGGAAGGTAAGGGGTGGGAGAGAGGACAGGACTCAGCATACAGGCATTAGCTGTGGCAGGGAGAGAGCTGGGGAGTAGGGCAAAGAAAGGAGAGCAGCCTTCAGGAGTTAGTGTGTCTTGTGGCAGAGAGGGGAGCACACTGGCACATTGGGCAGGGTGGAGGAAACTGAGGCAGGAGAGGTGCATGAAGCCTTGGAAAGGCCAAAACAGAGCAGGAGATGTGAAGAGCTGGAGGATGGAGAGCAGAGATGTCAGAATATGCCTGCAAGGTACTGAAGGTGGCAGGAAGGGAAGATGGGGCTGGGACAAGCGATGTGACAACACTTTGGTAGTTTAACCATGGTCTGTTATTGTCTTTGTTCAGCTCCAGACCCAGTAGATCAATTCTCAAACAAACACAGCTGATCCAGCCTAGACCTACTCCCTGGCATTGGGGCTCAGGGTTGGGTGCCAACACTTCCCAGAGTTTGACAGAATCAGCAATTAATGACCAGAACTTGTCATCAAAGGCATGCTCTGCTCGGCTTCCCTCTGCTTTTACAGACCCAGCTCCTTGTATAGACTTGATTTTATTTGTATGAAATGGCTTCTGTTGGTTGTTTTGTTGTTGTTGTTCCAGTTTGGGGGATTTATTAATAACCATTTCTCCAGAAACTGTGACTAATGAAAATTTCCATTCTATGTACTTTAATTTGAAAATGCTAGTGGGTAGAAAACAAGCAAAATCTTTCATGGATTTTTTATTTTTCTCCAGATCTTCCATTCTGCTTTTTGCATCTGGAAACTGAGAGAGGATGCCTCTATTTTCTGAAACTACATGGAGAAAGCCCTTCTTGCAGAGATAAAATAACAGGACCCCAGAAGTACAAAAGGGTTGAGAAGTTATTGAGAACATTTCTTTTTATGAGGGAAAAAGTTGTTATTTCTTTAAGTGTCTTTCCCCAGTTGTTTTTGTGGCTTTCTCACCAAGGGAAACATAGAGCAAGCAACACAAAAATTGAACTTTTCAGTTTGAAAACACAGCTAAAGAACATCCTATTGCAAAAGGAAAATGCTGGTTTAGTTTCCAGCTGTTGCCTGGAAACTTAAATGCAGAGCATTTGACAATTTTGTCTCACTTAGAAATTTCCCCTGGGAAAACTTCCCAGTTTTCAATCAGCTCTACTTTTTGAGCTTCACATGTCTCTAAATCCTCCACTGACAACTTGCTTCATGGCAGAAGCCAGCTGGAGGGGTTTTCATAACCTTGTTGTGAATTGTCACCGTCACAGACCAAACCCACAAAGCTCCCTGCTCTGTCCTCATTGACAGAGGAGAGTAATTGATTCCTGTAACATCTCACTGACTGTTTGTTTCAAACCCTCCGTAGCAGAGATAGATTTTAATGAAATGTTCCACTTTTACACACATGAAATATATCAAATTAAGTTTTTGAATGTGAAATAACAGTTATCAAATGCAGCCAAACAAAGACTGTCAGAATAACCAGGATATAGGCTGAACGAATGGGAAAGGCAGAGAACATTGCTGTCTCTTGCAAAAGGTTCAAATCTGGGCCAGGATGCTTGTCCCTATTGTCACTGAATCTGTGCGTTACTATACCAGCTCTGAGCCTTTCCTCACTTAGATTTAGTAGGGCTTTATTGGGAATGGGATGTAAATGATAAATTTTTCCACCTTTGCTCAGATAGCCCTGTTTCTAGGTGCTAAACCCTGATTTCCACATACATTTTATGAAATCTGGGTTTTGTCCCTCATCCCTCACAGTACTCACATATATGTTGTTATACATCCTGGAAAAACAGGTGAATATTAAAGTAAAATTTGCTGATGACAGTGTTTTTTCAGTGTAAGGAGCAAAAGCTGAACAGGCAGAATTACAGAAGGATTTCAAAACTGGTCAGTGAAAGGGCTGCTAAAATTCTGTGTAAATCTTTGTAGAGTCATCTGCTTGATGAAAAAAATGATCCTAACTTCCTATGTAAAATGGCGAGCTCTGTGTTGGCTACTGTGGCATGGGAGAGAGCTCTTGTATTGATTTAATAATTTAACATCATGTAAATCAGAAAGATTATAGCAGAATTTGAAGGTGTTCAAGGAGCAACAGGGAAAATGAAAGATGCAGAATGGCTTCCATAACACAAAAGTAGCTGTAAAAGTGTCAGCTGCATTAGATGGCTCCAAAATCCAGAGGTACCGAGAGGAAATGGACAAGAACTGATTTCTTTGTGGTTTAGGAGCTTGGGGTCATCAGATGAAGCTAGTAAGAGACAAGTTCAGGACAAGTGCGAGGTGGAGGTGCTTTATATAGTGGAAAACAAAGCTCAGGACCTTGCAGGAAAGCTACAGCAGCTAACAACAACAAAAATAAATAAATAAATAAAAATTAAATAAGCACAAAATAATTTCGAACCTCTTAAGAAGTAATGAAGCACAGAATTGTTCTGCAACCACTGCAATGTAGCATTCCCCTTCACTCATGTAGGCAAAGTGAATATAAACACTCATATCACAGTCATCTACTCACCAGAAGGCTCTAGCCATGCTGAATTTTAGCTTTCATCATTCCACTGTTTATTTTCAAAGACACCTGTCAGTGGATTATACTTTAAAACTGATGAAAAAGAGGGTCAAACTGTAGTTTATTTCAGTCATACTGAAACTGCTGCACATGGCTAGAATATTGATTTCCCTTTCTCAGAAGAACCCAGAACTAAATCAGAAGTCCCAGTTTTTCTTCACAAACACCCTGAACCCACCTCCAACTGACTGAGCTCTTGTGTAAAACTTCACTTGTGTCCATGGCATTCAGACTTCACTGGAGGATCCTAATCTGCCATGGGAAGCAGCAGGAAACATTTGTAGATTTCATCATTACAATGCCAGAGACAGTGAATATCGCAGGACAGGTTAAAGCACATACTTCTGCACAGGTCTTATCACATAAAATTTGGCTCAGCTGTTCAGATTGGAGCTGCAATGATTGCTATGAGATCAAAGTGATCTTTACAGAAGAAAATCAGGCCATGGGATGCATTGTGGATCTAATACACAAAACTGGGAAAGCTGCCACCGATGGTGGCCAACACGTGGAACAGAAAGGTCAGAAAGTCTCCATTGATCCTCAGATACATAATCCACATGAAGAAGTTGATGGTCACTTGCTACATATCTTTGGTGGATGTCATGACCATTGCCAGCTGTTGCTGTGTTGGACTAATGAACAAATTCTGCAGTTTTCCAGCAAACTAAACTCATTTAATGTTCCTAAGAACAAATTCTGCACACTTATTTTGAAGAGGCAGCTTTAAGGGCTGGTTTCCAAGACAGTGGATCCTGCATGCTCAGTTGACATTCATCGACTCAGCTGTCAGAGGTCTGGAGCAAGACAAGGAGAAAAGAGGTATACCTTGGATGAGAAGAAGGGTACATCAACCTTGCATCCTCTGTCTAGAAAGAATCAGAGTGCAAACTTAAGTACAAGTATGAGATATGTCCTTCTCTGTCTTCCTCTTTGCTTCCAGTCTGTAGCTCAGGGAGCTTATAAATGAGAGATTTTAAATCACTATTTAACATGTCTTCATAGTGTAGGTTTGTTTGTTTGTTTTTAATAGCTTCATGAATTCCTGCACAATTTTGATATCCACAACACCTTGCAGTAATCATTCCACAGTTTAATTATAACTTGAATGAAAACATACTTCCTTATTTTTACTTTAAACTGGCTAATGTATGTTACATATTAATTGCATTAGTTACATATATTAATGATTCTTTCTTGGTTTGAGGTTTTAAAAAATAATCTTATAATGTACTATTCTCCTGTTGCATGCCACTTACAGTCTAGAGGGGCATTCTTGTACCTCCTAGGACATTGTTTTTCCTGATGGAAGAATTCCTTTCAGTTTCTTCGTTCCCCCTGTGAAGATATATACCTGGGAGGTATACTTTTGAACATCCTTATTGCTGTTCTGTATATTTTCCTAGTTCTATTCCTAGTTCTATTGCCTAGTTCTGCTTGATCTAGTTAAAAGGTTTTGGATAATCCATGAACACCATATTGATCAAATCACACTTGCTCCTCTGCTCCTTTAAAGAGCACTAATATGTCTGTGAAACATGTCCCCCAGTAAACGTTACGCAGAGGTCTTTACTTTTTATAATATTTATCCGCAAACCTTCCACTTCCAAACCCCAATGAGGTTTTGTAACTATTCATTTCATTAATTTGAGACAGTTCTTCCAATTTATATCCCATAAAGAAGAGTTCCATGGATAGAATTTCCCTAAGCTCCTCTACTGCAAACATCAATATGAAGAATTCATTTAGCTTTTCTGCTCTCACCTTATCTTCCTTGAGCTGCTCCTTTCATGCCTCACTCATTTACTGGCCTTGTAGACTCTCTGGCAGTCTTCCTGCTGCTGATGTGTTTCAAAAGGATTTATTAGTAGTTTTTATACTGTTAGCAAGTTGTTCCTAGAAATATTTCTTGACCTGCCTTATTATGATTTTACATTTATCTTGCCAGAGCTTATGCTCTTTTCTGGTTTCCCCATTTAAACATAACACATGATTTAGGACTTGTAGAAAGCTAATGCTTTGTGACATAAGTTATAGTGGGGGAAAAAAAACAAGCTTGATCTTGACCAGGAATGTTACCATGGTGTCCCTTAGAACTCAGGTTAGAAGTAATGCACACCAAATCTGCTATCACCCCAGAAAGACTAGTTCTCATCACATCACTGTTTTGATGTAGGTGAGTAGTGCACTTGTCAAAGCACTCTCTATGAAACGCAAGGCTGGAATTCACCCAGTCATGGTGCAGATCTTGGCATACAAACCAATAGCCCCCGCTTCCCTTTATAAATCAAATCAATCACAATCTAGAAATGCCCACAACTCTCCTGTGACTCTAAAGGGAGTGAAAGACAATGTGCTCAGACATTTGCACCACAGACATCTACACCACAGGAGATCTCCCTTTCCCCCTGCCATAAGGATGTTCCATGTTCAGGAGCTCTGAGCACCTTGAAGAATGAGCTTCAGGCTGAATCATTCACAGAGACCCTTGGGGATAACAGAAGGAGGGCTTTAAGGGAGGCTGTGTACGAAGATTATACATATTCCAAGCCTCTATCAACTTTTTTTTTTTTTTTTTTTCAGAGGAAATTTCAGGAAGAGTTCTTGCATAAAAGCCAGATCCCCCAGGGTGATATTGGTTAAATGTTCTGACAGCTTGAATGTTGCCTGATGGAGGACGAAACTTTTCAGAACTCTGCTATCATACTGTAACTGGGTTACCTATATTTGGACTTTTTCAGTACATTTTATCTCTACACTAGCTTTTGCCATGAGTTCAGGGTGATTTGAAGGTAACTAAGAAGCAGAAAGGATCTCTGCTTCTTTAGGGGTGGCCATCTCCACCCTAGATGTCATGCTGCTCACACAGCGCTGCACTAAAGGCAGGAGCAGAGCAAGGTAGGAGAGCTCCCCCAGCAAGCATCACAGGCACACCTGGGTGATGCACTGCTAGCTTCACCCCTCTTCTGTTTCTATTAATTCAGGAAGTTTCTATTCCTGAAACTGCACTGATGAGAAGCCAGGTCTGGACAGTATGTGTGGTGGGTACTGCCGGTGTCTCCAGGGAACAGCAGTCTTCCTGCACTGGCAGATGTATTGAGAAACATCTGTATTTTACATGGTGCTGCAGTTTAGCTGGGAAATGTATTCTCTATAAATAAGAAAGAAATATGACAAAAGAATTTGCTTCCCTGGGAACTGGGATTTTGTCCAGTGTACCAACATAACCCTCTTAAGGAAATAGCTTTGTCTGATTTTGCTAGCAGAAGGTAAGGATATGGAAAGGTTGATTTACAGGAGAAGCTCCAAGAAGAATTAGCAGGTCCCTCAGCAATGTGCACTAGTGCACGTTTGTCAAAGGAACCAGTGACCATCAGATAAGTTCAGGATGACAAGAACAGCTCCAGGCTCACCCCATGAAGCCCCATCAGTAATCATCTAAGAACCAGACTGGGCACAAACTTACCCATGGCATGGTTCAGGCTGAGCTTCACGGGCTCTTCTGGGCCAATAGACATGCAAGGGCAGATGTTACAGGTGAAGGCGGTCAGGGCAATTATGGGCTGTCCATCCCCTGAGGAGCCTGGCAGCAAGGTCAGATCTTCCCTTCTCACCTCTGATGGGAAAAAGAAACTGGTTTCTGATGAAATTCAGCAGCCTCGTCTAGTGGTAGGAGTCCCTGTCCGTGGCAGAGGAAGTGGAATTAGATGATCTTTAAGGTCCTTTCCAAACCAAACCATTGTGTGATTAAATAACCCCTGGAAAAGGGATGGTGGGCAGTGTTTAATGGGGCTGTCTTCCTCCCTACACTGTAAGCAGCTGTTACCCAAAGCTTCTCCAGCACAGATTCACCCAGGAGGGAGAGGAAGTATCCCAGCAGCTGACAGCATCTTTTGTGAGCTTTGAATCATCCTGACAAACCAGAAGCACCTCGGGTCCATCTGTTGACGCCAGCAGGGACTTCTTAAAACCAAGCAATCCCCCTGTGTATACATCTCAAAGCTGTTCCCCAGCCTCCTTCACACTTCCAAATCTTGTTTTCCATGGCTGCTCAGAACAGAGGCGAAGGAAATTTCAAGGGCTTTAAACAACCATTTGCAGTTAATTTGGTGAAGTCTCTCCAGGCAATTAGCGCTGGAGGCTCTCAGCACCCCATGCTCCCAGCATCAGGCCTGTGCTCTGCCTGGTACATTTGCTCATGCAGGGAGGGAGTTGCTGTACACAATTAAGTAGCCCAGACACTTAATTTAAAGTGAAGTGAAAATAAATGGGTGACTGTAATTAGTTATTACAGTTTATTAGCGGCTCATATCCTTTGGCAGATACTGTCTTTATTTGCTATTTAATGGGATTAATAACTTCTTAAGTAGGCAAGTGACAGTGAAGAGCAGTTACAGTTTACAACTGGGAGACAGGCACTCTCTTGCCTCTTTCTTCCCTCCCCCCTTCCCTTTTTTCTTTTAAGAGGGATATTTTCTCATGTCTCCCCTGTAATACTTGCTGAGTTTTTGGCACAGTAAATCAATAAGCCATTGTGACAGGCAAACAGATAGTGGCTGCTCTTTTAGCTCATCTTAAGTGGTTGTGATTCTCAAGTCACACAGCATCAGCCACGAAACCCACCTGGGGTACACTGACTCCCCTGGAAATCCTGAGGTCTCCCAGCCAAAATGGCTCGGCTCAGTCTGATGTTTCCTTGGAGAACCCAGGCCTTGCATAAGCCAGCCTTTGTGCCTCTCCCCGTGCCCCAGGGTGGTGTTTCAGGAAGATTTCTAGCAGGGTGAAGGTCAGTAAGTGGTGCTGGGTTTCTACAAAGAACAGTTTCTCCCACTGCCCCCCTTCTCCGGGCTTCCTCCCTGCTCTCCTTAAACCAACCTTTGCTCAGGACCTCTCCAGAGTGCTTCCCCCTGGCAGCCATTCCCCTGAAGCCCTCATTTCCTCCTGCCTCTGCCCTTTTCCAGGCAGAAGCAGTCTGCGTGTGAGCAGCCCTGCTGGACTTACCCACCAGAGGAGACGGCTTGTTCATCGCTTCAGGGGCAGCACAGGCAGCGGGCAGAGGGGAGCCCCCCGGAGATGGACCCAGCCCCACCTCAGCCCCCCAAAGGACCCTGCCAAAGCCACCCCACTGCTGCGGCCTAGTGCTCTGCTGCAGTCCCAGTGTCCTGCTGCTCACCTGGCAGTTGACATTAGTTGCAGTGCCCACGGTGGGTTCCTTCTGCCTTATCTTTCTTCCTGTCACCCACCTTGATTTTATTTACTAGCAAGCAGGTCTTCCGTCTTCCTATCTGCAGCTTCAGGATTTGCTGTTGTACATCACATCAAAGGGACTTGGTTCTTAATTGCTGTTTCTGTAGTGGAGTGTCTTAATGTGTTTGGGCATAAAATGTCTGTCTTATTGCTGTCAGGACAGATTTTCAGTTTTATCCTTTTTTGAAACTCACCACCAAATCAGCCAGATAGGAAACTGAACACTGGAGAGAGGTATTTTTTGGGAAGGGTCCCCTACATCTGAAAAGTTATACATACATATGTGTGTGTGTGCGTTTGTGTGTGTGTGTTATATATATATACTTTTTTATTATTATTTTATTTTTTATCGATTCATTCTTAAGATATAGGAATTAGAGAGCTCCACCAGCTACTGAACCTCCTAAGTTAGAAAGCTGGGCAGGATTATTAAATACGAGAGAAATGAATCAAAGGGAAGCCTTGTGGCATCTGTGTCAAAAACCTGTGTTGAGCTGTGCAAACAACGAAGCAAACTCAATACTGCCTCATTTACATTTTTTCTTGACAGGACAACAAAAAACAAATTCTCCAGGCAAGCCAACAGGAAGGAAGAGTAATAAAATCAAAGCAGGGCATGCTGCTGTCTTCCACCTAAGTTCTAAGAAACTGAGTAGTAAGAGCCAAGAGTTTTTTAAAGATTATACTATTCCTTATTTCTCAATGAGGAAAGAGTATGACTTGGCAAACTGTCCCTGCCTCTAACCCTGTGAAGTGCTTCAGCTTTTGTTATTACTGCAAACCTCATCCTTGAAAGAGACCTAAGTAAGTTTAGACAGCCCATTAACTGCCCATTATTGGTGTATGCACTCCATCAAGATTAGCATTGCAAATGACTAGCAAGGGGATAAACTCATCTTGAACACAATTTGCTGCAAACTGTTGTTCTGGATTCTGCAGTCCTGTGGAAGGCCAGGGGTAAAGGAGGGAGCTGCAGGCACAGACCATGCATATCAGCATCAGTCCCAGAAATACAGTCATGGGCTAGGATGTTATAAACTGAATCCAGCAGACATCAAGGGGTTCAATCCCCCTTCTTATGGCTATCTGACATGTCATCATGCAGTGTAAGATTCAGCTCCAGATCAGGGTGTCTGTGTCTAGATGTCCACCTGTAGGCTTCTTCTGGCATCTATCTTACTTCTGTAGGGTCAGCTTCTCGGGGAGGACTCCGTTCTGAAAATGTGTCTGGGAGCCTGAATCAGGACTCAGCAAAAATGCAGAGACTCAATGCCTAACCTTGTGAAGTTAGTTGCATTACTTCTACAGGATTGTGTATCTGACTTGCTTTAGTGAAATGTCTGTATCATATTTAACAAAGCTCTCGATTTCCAGTATACATGGTGTGCTGTCCTCTTTATGATGCTATATTGCACTGACTCGGTGTGGTCTGTCAAGGTCAATTTACAGAAAAATTACTTACCAGACAAGGATGAATCCCTAAATATTTATGACTGAAGTAGGAAGTTATTATTGTAGGATCCTGTTTCAGTAATGAGTCTCCTGGTCTGGGTTGAATGTGACATGTACAACAGGGTCATGCACAAACAAGTTGTTTGAGTGATGCGGATGTGTTCGGCTGCTGCACCTGGATGTGGAGGAGCTCTGCACAAGAGCAGGGCCACCTGAGCCTCTTGGCTGGACTACCAGTCTAATATGATCTGGCCGAGATCTTCCATTTATTCATGGGAATGAAATCCACCGTATTTCTAGGGCTATTTATGATTATTTCTAAGTTAATGTACATAGATCAAATTCAGGGCTGTCTACTCAGAAATGCTCTAGCACATAAGGCAAAATACATAAGTAAAATCTTTTAGCAACAACAGTGGCAGCTTAGGTGGATATGACAGCAATGGCTCATTCAAATAGTAAATGTGTGAGTTGTCCTTTTGAGAAGCACTAACTAGTAAAATGATAATATTTCCTAGAAGACAGCGAAATGCAAACAATGTTGTCACTGCACATCTTGCAGACAATCCACTTCCCTTCTGTTCATTTTGAAGACTCATAAGGTTGCTTATTCAGACTTGGGACTTTTACAAAGCTATTTGCTCTGTTCTCCAGCTTCCCTGCTGTTTGAAATTCCCACTTCAGCTGCACCACCAAGACACTGTCTCATCTGCTGCCGTGGGCCAGACTGTAGTGCAGAATGTAATGTCTTGCTGTGATCTGTGCATGCACACACATTGTTCCTTTACAAAGTGCTGCGTGTGTCAAAAAAAGGTGTTTTACATCATATTTATGTTTCTCAGACGCGAGAGACACTCACAATATGATGGAAGAGAGGAAATGCCTCTGCCAGTGGGTGGTGGGTTTTGCTGCAACATGATCAGAAAGTAAATTATCCCCGAGATGAGAGTTCATAAAGTTTCTAGCTGTCATTTCCATCCAGCTTAGGATGTTAGGAATGTCCTACAAGCCTCTGGCCAACACAAGGTGGATCACCTACTGGTGGTGGAAATGTCCAACAAAGCTGATCAAACATTTGCTCAACTAATGCTTCTCGATTTGTTTTTGTCAACTAATGAACAACCTTGTGCAGAGCTAAGGTGAACATCTCCATTAGCGAACTGGATTTGCACATTTCCAACAGCTAGAGGAAAGGTCCTACAAGAGCTTCATAACAGTTCAAGCATATGAAGTCTTGCATTTCTTTATCTCCAGCCTTGTTGTTGGGACCCAAAGTACAGACAGGTTACATGAGATGTCCAAGATCACTGTAACCACAGAAAAGGAAGTGCTCTGATTTCAGCTTCCACCTCACAGCACTCAGCTGTGCTTTCGACCTGCTCCTAGTATGTTTAAAGAGAAAAAATAAAATAAAAAGAAAGAATGAGCCTAGAGCAGCCCTGAGGAGCTCTGCTGGTAAGATGGCACAGTTTACAAAGGCTGAATACATAGAAGAACCATTTTGATCTACAGGTGATTTCAAGCGAAGCATCTGCTTCAAAATTCAAGACTGATTCTCCTGTAATGCCATAAACAAAACAGGTCCGGTCCCATTTCAGGAATCTTGAGGTGAGCAAGACATCTGCTCAGGGCAGATCTGACACAGTATGTTCAGGAGACTGTCTTTCTGGAAAGACAGCTGGAGAAGAGGCAGGATGGCCTAGAGCACCTCAAGAGGCATTAGGCATCTCTGCTTAGGTGGCCTGTCACCGACCTACTTCCAAGGAGGCTGAGGTCCATCTGGAGTCCTGAGCACGTCATGCTTTGCTGAGCTGGGGCTTGCTGAGCCCCTCTTCCAGCTGCTGTTGCAAGACTTAGAGTCAATCAAGCACTGCCCTTGACACAGCGACAGCCCCGGAGGCTGTCCAGCTGTACCATTTTCACTCCCTGAAGTCTCAGCTCACTTTGCTGTTCCACTCATGACCTCTGTCACTTGCTGAGAGGGAGTACAATGATAAACATCTTATGTCATTCACCTGAGTGAAGATGTCGTGTGATTTCACCATGTAACGGTGTCAGTAAGTGAGACAGCAACACCAGGGACATATTCTCATCATCCCTGAAGCTGGACAGTCCTGTTTTGCCTGTACAGGAGGTCAGACAGGTTGGTCATGCAGGTCCCTCCCAGCTCTACCCTCTTTACATACACAAAGCAGATGCTGGCTTTCCATCCAAAGAAGATATCCTGTATTCAGCAAAGGTCAGGAAGACTTTGATACTCTGGAGAGAATGGTAGAGCTAGTGCCAAACTGCAAGGATCTTAGTTTTTCTCACTACAAAACTGCGCATTTTTTATCTTAAATGAGTGTTTGGCTTCAGCCCTGCTTTTCCTCCTGATAGTTCCCATTCTTCATCTACCCATGACTGACAGCTGAGCACTGACAGCACTGACTTCCCAAGCAGACTGGCTTTGTAATTATTCTCTCCAGTCTTTTCTGCTTCTAGATTGCATGGATGCTTTAAAATAATAAGTGTTTTAGGACATGCCCCAGAAAACACTAGCATCAGTCTTTACATTGACTCCTGTCAGTAATAGGTCACACTTCTGTTAAAGGTCTTTTAATGGCTTTGAAGTTTGATAGGTCAATCAGGAGAACCTACCGTTGACTTGTAGGGGCTGGAGCATGGCCAGAGCAGGTGGCACTAGGGCAGTTCAGTCACTAGCAAATGACTGTTTAGTGTGAGCACAATTCACTTTCTGAAAGCTTAAAATGTGAATGTGACCATATCCCAGAGAGGCAAGAAAAGGTGTGTCCCTGAGCACAGACAGATCTCCCAAAAGATGCCCTACCTTGACTCCAAAGTTGGATTTATCTGGGGAATAGAGATATTCAGTATAATCTTTGTTGAGACTTTCAGTGACAGTGATGAGCCTGAAGTTGGATTTTTCACAATTGGAAAGCCCACAGATGTGGTTGATGCTGAATGCTTGGACATACTGCATCTTACCTGCTCGGCTGCTGCCTGCCAAAGGCTGGTTGCTCTGTAGAGGTGACCCTAAATGCTAGAGAGTCAGTGAGAGTTGTTTTGCTTCTCCTTACACCTCATCAGAGAGCAGTGCTGAGCCAAGACTTCAAGCAGCAAATCAGGACACTTAGTCACTGCTGCTGTAGTTGTTGAGGGTAAACAGAAGAATCACAGATCAATTGGAAGAAGTGTTTTTTTTTTTCTGAGCCTCAAAACCCAAACAAAGACAATGATGTATGCAGTTAAAAATTATGAAAGGAAGTACCAATACTGAATGAATTGCTCCAAGTCCCTAGCTGTAGAAAGCTTTTCAATGACTCTCCCTTAGATTTAGATGATCATGTCTAAATTAAGGAAACTAATTAAACACTCATCGGCTAGTTTGCAAACAGCAAGCAATTAACTCCAAACATACTCACTGCTTGAGTTTGCTCAGCAGCAATGAAGACAGCATCCTGGACAATGCAAAATGCCTCGTGCTCTTAAGGCTCTGCTCTGCTGTGAATAGCACAGACTGGAGTCATGGAAGCTGTAGAGCAACCAAGAGCTTTTTGGAGCAGGTATTACTACCACATCAGTACCCTGGTTCTGTTGATTTTAGTGAAATGTAATCCTCTCCAAGCTCCAGGAGTACTAACAAATCTTCCCACTGGGCAGATACTGGGAACCAGAGCCCAAGCTGCTTGAAGGGGTGTCGCAGCACTCTCAAAAATGGGAAAGATGATACTGTAATGGGAAAACACAGGCTTGATTGAGTCAAATAAAGAGATACAAACCACAATTTTTTCTCTACTGACCACTTCTAGCCTTGACATGAAATCACTGAAGTGCCATGAACATGGAGATGACCCCCTCTGCACTCCAGGGCCCAGAGTAGGTGGGCAGCCCTGCCTAAATTTGTCTCCTGGGCACAAGTGTACCCATGGAGAAATTTCTGAAGCATCTCTCACTGCCCAGGATATATTTTTGTTGCATTTTTGCTAAAACTCAGGAGAGCAATTTTCAGGGAAGATTCAGCATAAGGCTGGTTCATAGTTATGAGAGAATATGGTAAGAAAATTGTTATCTTCCCCTGCAGATAGCTACCAGCTATATTTCAGAGGAGCCAAGCTGGACAGCTAGCAATTTCCGTGCTTACACCATTGCCTGAAGTACAGGTTTTACCTAAAGGCAATGATGTGAGCAGGGGAAGTAGAAACAAGTATAACCAAGGGGTGAAAAGGCAGAATGACCCAGGAGGCCACTTCAAACAGCAAAGCTGGCAAGAAGGAAACACATGCATCACAGCAGGGTTAGGCAGGACAGGAGAGCAAGGCTTACACAAATTTTAAATAGACCCACTGGTAACACTTAGGTGGGCATTCACAGTGTGAACAGCACATGAGGCACAAGTGGGGATAGACAGAAAGAGGTGTTTTCAGTCACATTGGAAGCAGCATGTGGCCAAGCTTTCACTGCATGGCAGGTGAATGCCATCAGTTTTACAGGTCAGTGCCCAACATGGCGAAGTAATTACAAACAGCTTCTAGATGACTCTGCATAGCAGGTGTCCAGCCTTGTCTGAAGGAGTAGAAAATACCATGAGCGTTATCATTCTCTCCTGTAAGAACTGCAGCTGGGAAGGGATGAGTGCTCTGTAACTTTCCCAGCTGGCCACAGGGACTCAGCCCTTGGCAAGGAGTTGCCATCCTCCAGCTCCTGGGGACCTTGGGACAATAGGATCAGGTAATTCACTCTGGGGCTGTCCTAGCAGCACTTCCAGAGGGACTTGAGGATTTGTCTCCATTCTCTGCTGTAGAGGGGTTACACAGCTGTGAATTGGGTTTCGGGGCACTTGGTGTTTGCAGAGTGCAAAAGACACCAAAAACTGCCAAAGGCTCTTCCTGTGTTTCCCTGCCTGGAGCCAACAAGGGATGCTGTCAGCAGGGATGCTGTCTATTCTTTTGTACCAAAAAAAAGACCCACAAGGTTGTGAAGGATCTCACGGACCTTAACTGTCTGCTCCACACCTTTCCCAAAGTAAAACCAGCTCTACCTCTTGCCTAGCTTCTCCTTGATGACTTAGCTTAGACCCTCCTCATGCAGTTCATCTGGTGCAATGCTGATTGTACCATTACACAAACATTCATTGGCCACCATTTCTTGGCACAAGGCCCACCTTCACAGTAGCCTTTTCCAAGCTGAGTATACAACTGTCTTCTCTTTCCCAAAGTTGAGCAACCCCAATGAATGTGACCACTCCAGGATTTTAGGTTTCTGATCATTTTTGGCTTTTATCTGTGGATGCTGTTGGGTTACTGTGATCGTCTCACTGTACAGCATGGTCCCCCAGCTGCACCTGGTGGCCAGAGCAGTGGTCTTCTCCTCCAGCCCCAGCTAGATTCCACCTAAAAGGAGTGCTTTGCACCATCCTTACTGAACTTCAGACTATTTTTTGGTTGTTTCCTCAGTGTCAAGGTCATTTAAAGGCCTTTTCAGTCTTTTGCCACCTCAGGCCATATTCAAACACAGGGAACTTGAATATCTTCTCTTCCATGATGATGGAAGCTCATAAATGAGGATGGTGAACATGCTTGGAGAAGGCCTTATGTGTAAGCTGTCTCAGGCTGAAAAAAAGCTGTCGGTAGTTGCTCTCTAAGCCTGGTTGTCTGCCCAGTTCTGTGTCGCCATGTGGTAAATTCATCTCAAACATATTTCTTCAGCTTGTTTATGGGAATTTAATGACTGAGAGAGTTAAAAGTGCCACAGCAGCCGCAGCATCAGATATTATCTATTGCTTTTGTGTTGCCCACAGATCAGTTGCCTTCTTAGGGAAATAAATTAGATGGGTTTCATATGATTTGCTTTTGACAATCAAGGCTGGCTATTACTCACCTCCATGTATTTTCCAGGTGCTACTCTCCTTAATTACTTTTCCAGGAATCAAAGCTGAGGTACAAGTTTCCAGCACTAAGATGTGGGACATCCAGTACCCAGTTCTTTTTCTCCTCCAAATTCAAACTTCATAAGCAGAGAGCCATGATGCAGAGACTGAAATGGACTGTGCTGCCCGGCTGGTGGGAGATGCTTCCTCCAGAATGCCTTCCCTCTCCTGCCCATACACCCACCTGATGAGGGGCAGATTCCCCAGATGTGTCCTCTACAGAGCAGGCGAGGTCCATGCCTGTGCTCCCATGGAGGGATGCTCCAGTCTCTGGCAGTGGGAGCTCTGACTGTCCATGGTCTTTATCGTGAGCAGTTACCCCCACATCTCCCTGGTCTAGCCTCCTGTTCATGCAGGCTGCGAGACCTTGTCAGCACTGCCCACAGGGAACAGCTCCCCGGGTGTGTGAGCTGTTTGGTGCCGCTCTTACTGACTTCACTGTAGCTCCCCTACCAGAGGAACATCCCAGTGCAGGCAAGGAAGGGCTCTCCTCCAGCTCTGGCAGGCAGGGCTGGCATTCAGCTGCTTCTCAGGAGGGAGAAAAGATGCAAAATACTGTTGGAAATCTCCTATGAGATTCTTACAACTACTCACATCCCAGCTGCTACAATACCAAGAAACCTCAGAGCTGATTTATTGACCAGGCAGTGTCAAGAGCCAGCATGCTGGTTGCTGGAGAGAGCAGGAAGGCTTTCTTCTTGATACCCACCCAGCACAGAGCTAGCAGGGTGAGGGGAGGGTTCAGCAGCCCAGTTGTTTTTCAGGGGCTGTATTTGTATTTGTATTTGTATTTGTATTTGTATTTGTATTTGTATTTGTTGGTGGCTCTCCGGTGCTAAGTGCTTCAGAAAAATTTGTTCTTCAAGGGGATCTGTAGCACCAGAAAGGATGGAGAGAGGTCACATATATGTCATAAATCTTGCAAATATTTTGAGAAGCTGGAATTATCTCTGTCTCTGCAGGTTTGTCTTTTTTTTTTTTTTTAACCTGATCATGCCCCTTGACTCCCTCACCTTCTTGATATTGCTAGTTTTTGCCTTGCTAAGAGTTACTTCCAGTCAATAAGTGAAAATTCCTCTTTAACAGTTTTCTTTCTTTTTCTTTCTTTTTTCTCTCTCTCTCTTTTTCTTTTTTTTTTTTTTCTTTTTTTTTTTTTTTTTCCTGGAAAAGAGCTGCAAAATACACCCTTGACAGCTTTCCTTTTAACCTCATTTCCAGAGCTCTGCTCTTGTTTAACAATAAACCACACACATCATTTACTGTTATTCTGTAAGTAACACTCTGCGATTCAACTCGGATTTATTCAATTTCACGCTGGAGCAAGCTATTTATTCCTGAGTCTATTTTCTTATAAGCTTAAATCACAATTTATCAGGGTTAAGCATTGTTTTAATTTAAAATAAAATATGAGAGAACGCATTGCACAAGGAGCACGATCTGCTACAGCCGAGCATTTCTCCCGTCTCGGAGCCATGGCTCTCCTTTCCTCCCGCAGCCCTTCCACGGGCACCGGGCGAGCAGGGGGATGTTTTACACCACACAGGGCTCCTCTGGTGAAGCGACCTGAGGTGCGACAACAGGATCAGAGAGGAGGGGTTGCATTTGTTGTTTCTCTGGATGGTGGTGGCACCGGGTTTGAGATAAGCATGAGAGGATAAATCATCCATCCCTGAATGCCGGGGAGCTGGGGAAGGTGGGGGGAAGGCTCTCAGCCTGCCAGGTCCCATTGCACTCATAGGCAGGGAGAATCACAGAATCCTTAAGGTTGGAAAAGACCTCCAAATTCATCTGGTCCAACCATCCTCTTACCACCAAAGGGCAGCAGCAGCTACACAAATTCACGGCTGTCCTCACAGCAAATACCCAGGGGCAGAGGATGTGCTGTCCCCTGCAGCCCTGCAGCCCCAGCACAGAGCGCTCTGTGTCCTCCGGGCTCCTGCTCAGGAGAGGAAAGCTGTGGTGATGGAGCATCCTCTCGCTGCATCTAACATATATCACGTGCTGTGGGAACCGAGGTGAGGCTGTATACTGACAGGTTAGGGAGGTTAATTAAATGTTGCCAGAGGAAAGAAATGAAGCTTCATTGCCAGAAGGCAGCAGGTCAACTAAGGCAGAGCAGGGCTGGGACAGGCACTCTGGTGAGGGATACCACAAAAAGCAGTGCTGGGTGAGTCTCCTGGCTCCACACTTCGTGGGACGGAGGAAATTGCTTGAGAAGCAGGAACAGAGAACAGGGCAGTCAACCAACAGCCTGCCCTGTGCCTGCTGCTCTGGGAGCTGTCTGATGGCAGTGAACAGAGGGAGTCTCAGTGCACAGCTGGCAATAAAAACCATGCAGGGCACCAAAAACAGAGAAAGAAAAAAGGGGTGTGAGCAAAGATGGGCTGCAGATTTTAAGGGAAAGCTACCAAAACTAGAGCATTTCTGTGTGTTGACATATGCTGGAAGAAGAGCAACTAAAAAACATCAGTGTGGTGGAGATCACTCCTGGGAAAGGCATTATAAAGCAGTTTTTCCTCATACCCAGCTGTAATATGAGATTGTAAATAGACTTGAAACGAGTCACAAGATGCACAGAACTGCAGACCTTGCCCTTTATAAACCACTCGCCTGCCACATGGTGCCACCCGCATTTTGGTTACTTAATGGGAATGGAGGTTCTGCCAAAAAAAAAAAAAATCAAAAAACAGAAACAAGCCTTTTCCAGTGTCCATAAACACGTTGTGAGGGGCATTCATGGAGAGTTAGATAATTGTGGAAACTTAACATTAACTACAGCAGCAGATATCTGCAGAGCGACAAACAGTGCCAAACAGCTCCTGGTAAATCAGGAGGAGAATGGGGAAGCAGCTGGTGTAGCCACTGTTGGAGGCAGCAGCTCCCAGAAAGAAAATGTTTCATAAAGCAATAGCAATGTGAGCCAGCTGCCAAGCAGGGAAAAGCTGGGATGGGGCTGGTGCACCACTGAATGGACCAGAAACAGATCTGCTCCTGCAAGAAGTGGCTGTGAGGTTCACCAGTGGGTACCATGGGGTTTTGGGGCTGCTCTGAGCTCATCAGGAGTGTAGCTCCCCAGGAGGGGTTGTTGCAGCAGACACATAGACCTGTACCATGTGCAATTAAAAATGGAAAGGAGCTGTGGAAGTGGATGGAAACCCTCACCCCACTGAGCTGGAAACAACTGGAGACTCAACATAGTGCTAAAACAGGCACAGTGACTTCAGCAGCCGCAGGGTGGAGGAATAAGGGGTTCAGAAACAGCAGAAGTGTGGACCTAACTTTATCAAGTACAGGAGGTTTTGCAGGAAAAGCCTCAGTCCCAGCAGCACAGAGCTCCAGGGCGCAGTGGGGAGGCCTGCAGTGGTGCTCCAGGAGCCACTGTAGGCACCACCCTGCCAAGGAGACCTTAGCCTCCCGTGGAGGCATGGGCATCTCCCTGGTCCCTGCCAGAAGACAACTGCTGACGCTGGATGAAAGCCTGGGATATGCTGCACTCTGTCATTTACTCCCCCTCCATAGTCCAGCTGCCACCTTCGTTATTCATGTCCTATCAAGAACACTGTTCATTCATTGTGCATTTTCTAGAGGAGAAAAGATTGTTGGATGTGGCATTTTATAACCTACAAAGGCATATTTTTATCTGCTTTAGAGTTTGCAGTTTCCACAAAATTGCTAGAGGTGTGGTATGAGCTGGATACAAACCCATTGGCTGTGTACAGAATGCATGCAGCAGAGTCCTGCCTCAAGGTCACTCGTGGGCTAAGTAAAATGCTCTTAAAATTATTATGGTGGTTTTCATGAGTACTGAAGAGGAGAAGTGGTAATAACATGACAGTTAAGATAAGTGTTAACAATTCAGTGTTAGGAGAGTCTCACTAGCGTGACTGTGAGGTTTCCCATGCGCAGTGCTGCACACTGACCAGCACCTGCACCGTGGGACATGCTGGCTGGGGATACACTCCTGTGGGACAGGGGACAAGGGCCCCTCTTGTGCATCTTGTTCAGGATGTGCCACAAGATCCAGAGCAATGCTGTGGTGTGACATCTCCAGGAGGACTCAGTCCCAGACCACCACCGCCTGAAGCAGGCACGGTGATCCCTGCACAGAGGCACAGTGCCGCCCACCCCATGGCAGGACCACCAGCCCAGCGCTGAGCCCCACGGCACAGAAGGCTCTAGCGCAGTGCCCTGATGGGGACAGACAGCAGGATCTGTCACCCTGTCATCCAGACCTGTCACCCTGACAGCTTACAAAAGAAGGGTTCTGCTCTGACCACTTGTCCTGAATGCTTTGGATCCAATGTTGTTCTTTTCTGAATGCACCCTTTTCCCCTAAATACGGTGTTTCAGCCCCAAAAAGTAAAAGTTCCAGAAGGACATAGTAGAGGGCAAATAAGAAAAAAGAGAAAGAAAATACCCTGTTCAATGTAGTTGGAGCTAGTTCTTGTGGTTGTTCTAGAGGCTGCCATTTGCACCTACATGCAGACACAATACACAAACCAAGACATGGGGACAAGAAGCTTTCTCAAATAAATAGTTTTACTTCTTTCAAAATCACAGATGAATCCAGCTGCAAAGGGCCTTCTGTGAGCTGCAGAGGGTTTTGATCTGATGGAGGACGTCATTCTTGAGGACATATTTTTCAATACTTCTGGAAAGTGAACAAAGTTGTTAGATTTATTTTTAATTCTACATTTGTTTGAAGTTATATCTTTTATATATTTTCCTCAACCATTTACTCTGCCAGCAGAAAGTGTCTTCCTATTTTTCTCCCTTTTTCTTTTCCAAACCCTCACTGTTGCGTAATGGCAGAATGACAAGAGAGCTTTGAAACTGCCCATGTCTGCCAGCCATCCAGTACTGGCAAAATTCTGCAGAAAATTAGAACAAGGGGGAAGAAAATTTGCAAAATGGGGAAAACCAATAATTTTTTGATACTTAAAATAAAATGTAAAAAGCTTTCTCTAAATAATAATAAATAATAATAATAATAAATAATAAATAATAAATAATAATGTCAAATGATTAATAATGATAAATAATTGATAATAATAACTAATAATAGGTAATAATAAATAATAATAATCCTCCCACAAGAAATTTAGAGAATCTGGACTTTGTGAAAGAGAAACAGAGTGGGCTTGTTTTCCTGGCAGAGTGATACATTTTTGACCAGTTATCTAGATCTCCGTAGCAGAATAGTGACCCCTTGTCCATGTTTGGCACTTTCTGCAGTGGCTATCAATGTGCTACCAAAGGAAGTGAAATTAATCTGCAGTGGGGAAACTGAGTCACAAAGAGACGGGAAACTGAGTCACAAAGAGACATGACCAGCTCGGCAGCAAGGCAAGGAAAAAAGCCATGTCCTCTGCAGTCAAATCCAGGCTTTTAGTGCTAAACTGCAGGATGAGTGGAGGAAGCCAGCCATGCATGCCATGCCTGATGTCGTTTAGTGGTGAATGGCTGAAGTGATTGGAGGCAGTGCGATCTCTCCCCTGGCAGCCAGATGCAGAAGCAGCAGCTCTTGGAAAGACACAGCTGGCAGGGGGCCAGGGTGTGAAGGGTTACTGTTTTCAATCAAGCCAGCCAGAACATTAAAACAGATGCTGGTTGGATGAAAAGTGGTGTAGCATCTCTCTTAATCGTGTCAGTGTTTCCCTCCCCTGTGCTCTGCTCCTTGAGGCCTGCAGAAAGCCCCCACCTCCCATCCTGCTCCTGGAGCATTCACTCCTCTGCCCTGCTCCCTATAAGCCAGCCCCTACAAACCCACCTGACCTATCTGCATGCAACACTCAAGCACCAGCTGAGCTCTACAGACACTGATGCTATCCTGACAGAATCATGCCCTGAATCGCAGGGAGGGTTCCACCCAAGACAAGGACTCTCATGAGCTGAAGCATGCCCGGACCTCCCAGCTGAGTTCCAATCACCCCCACTATTGCTGGAGTAGTACAGCTGTTAGATTTGTCAGAAATACCTGAGAGAGACCAAAGCCTTTTCCCTTTTGGCTCTCTGGGCATGGAGTTCACAGCTCAGCCCCCCTCTAACTACTCCTAAATGTGGGGAAAAATGATAACCCTCGATGTGAGGACCCAGGGGGGCAGCGATTAGCAGACACCCACTTCTGCTGTGCACAGAGAGTGGAAGCCAGTGCCTGCCTAAGTGTCCCGAAGGTCACAGCTTGATTTAATAAAGGTATCTGCCTAGAAAGGCAGCCTGATTTCCCATGCTGGAACAGCAAGCAGCACTTATTAGCTAGACCTCAGGGCTTTGCTAATGAGCTCGCAAATGTCTCACCTGGAGGCATGCAGGGCTGGATCCTGCTCGATGGAGATGAGAGTTGTTCCCTTTTAGCAAAAACTAGTGATTTCTCTCAAGAGGAGTATGCAGTGCGTCCTGCTCCTTCTTCCCACGCTGCTGCTGGGATTTGCAAGGATGGGTAAGCAGAGCTGGGGCTTTTTATATTCCCAGAGGGAACTTCCCCTTAGATCAGCACTGGGTTGTATAGTCAGGATACAGCAGAAAGAAATTTCCACCTGTAGATGAACAGCTGGTAGTTAACAATCATCCTCACCACTGCCAGCACCTTGCACTGCTGCCAGCTCTGTCCCATGGTAGCTCGTGGGCTTGTGAAAATTCATTCGCTGCCTGTTTTGCTTCAGGGAGCAAAGTTTGAGGCTTGTTGAAGGCTTTTTGTGGAGTCCTCTGAACTATTTGTATCGCTACCTGCAAGTGGCTTCCTCTAGCAGAGCCCCATGCATCCTGTCTGGATGGGGACAGCAGCCTGGAGTCACCCTCCAGCCCTGCTGGGTCTCCAGAGGACACGGTGACGGTGCCCAGCCATGGCTCAGGGTCCTCACCTCGATGCAGGGAAAGGCCCTGCTCTGCAGGGGAGAGGGGGAGCCCACAGTGGGACACGGGCTCCTGCCTTCCCCATGCTGCGCCCTCTGGCACTGCTCACATCACCCGCTGTCACCCACAGAGCCAAAGCTGATGGCAAAGATCAAAGAGGACAAGAAGGTGGCAGGCACCTTCATTATTTTAGGAGTTGAAAGGGATGTTTACAGCTTCCTGAGCGAGGTTGTGCCTCTGTGGTAACATTCCCAGCGCTTTCAGCATTGTTGCTGTCATCTTCCGTGATTAAACTTGTTCCCTTTTGATCCTTTCATGCAATGGGATGAAAACAAAGCAGGCAAAGGTGCAAGATCCAGAAGTATTTAGTCAGCACCCTGTTCAAAGTCTTTTCTTCTTTACTGAGATGGGGCTAAATGGGCCAATAAAATGAAGAGACAATTAATGAGAAGGAAACCAGAACCAAAAGACGCAATCATGGGGGCAACTCCTGTGCTTATGCATGACTTGTCACCCATCAGTATGGAAAAGCAAAGAAGATTTAAACTCTGGAGTTGACAGCAAGCCAACTGAATCTGAAGCATGGATAGAAAAGGAGAGTCCCCATGGGGACAGAAAGATGCTGAGCTTGATAAGCAGCTCAGCTTCTCTCTGCAGCCAGAGAAACAAAAATTGCCTGCTTCCAAACACCTTCACCCCTCCAGTGGAGAAACTTTACTGGGATTACAGAGAGGCAGAAAAATAACAGCAAGCATAAAAAGATCTGTTACACCTGTGAGAAGATCCCTGGAAGGATTCTTCTTAGGTTAGGCATGTTAATGGCAAGGAGCTCCCCAACCAAGCTTCCCTACTCCGTGTCACCACTGGGGTACAGCACACATGGGCTATGCACATCTCAGATCAGAATGAATTTTACTTGTATAATAAGGTGATTTCAAATGATGACTTTTCATGGCCTATGAGGTTTTAGCACTGTGCTTAGAGAGAAATGTGGCAGGAAAGAGGAGGTGCAGAACTAATATCACATAAGAGAAGGCAGAGGATATGGCCTGATCTCTTCTGGTCCTGTGCTAGGAACAGACAGGCATCCAAATAATAGAAAGCTTCCAAAAAAAGCAAAGAAGATGCCTCTGGCATTCTTTGCTCTCCTTTATTTTCCACTCAGTGTCTGTCTGCATTTCTGTTCTGCGTGATGGCTCCAAAGAGGAACCTGACTGCATGTCTGAGCAGAACCAAGTCTGCCACCACCACAGGAGATGGGGCAGGAGGTTTCTGGCTTAGCCTTGGAACAAGGTAGGAATGGGATTGCACATGTTTGTGTCACACCTGGGGCCTTCCTGGAGTGAATCCTGGGCTGAAGGGGGGGAACTGAGTTGAACATGCCCAGGAGCTGAGCAATTGACAGGCACCCAGGTGGAACTGTCCAGCATGGAGCCTCCAGAGAGCAGGACAATGCGTTCCCCTCCTCTAACACAGCTGACAAGTCTTGCCCTGGGCTAACAGCAAGTATATGCTAATAGAGTGGGTCTGTGAGGCCCATGTCCACAAACCCTAGGGTGAGAGCTTCCTGACTCAAAGGACACAGTTCATTACAGAGAGACATCTACTCTGTCCTGTTCTCTGTCCTCAGAGCTTTCCTTTTTGCCTCAGCAGGTGCTTCCAGAGAGGAAACTGGGCTGCAGAAAGGAAGTCTGGAACAGTACAAGATTTGACACTTAAAGAGAAAAATGGAAAAAAGAAAAAAAAAAAAAGAAAAAAAAAAGAAAAAAAAAAAAAAAGAAAAAAAAAAGAGAGGTATTCCAAATCTCTTTCTCCTCAGCATTTATCAGCCTCTATCCCAGCACTGAGCAGTTCCAGCTTATAAAGAATGACACATGCAGAGCACAAAATAACAGGGCTGCCAAAGGATCCTGAAGGGAAACAAAACCTGCAGCAGCTCAGAAGGGGATTGAAAACCCACCAGGAGGCCACGCAGCCGGGTTGGTTTGCAATTAGTGTGATAGGGGCTGCAAGAACACGCTCCTGCAGGGAAGAGCCAGCCCCACCACTTGCTGAAGGACAGATCTTCGCTGCTCTGCAGTCCAAGGAGTGGGACTTGGTGTCTTTTGATGACACAGTGCCTGCAGCAGGAGACCTGCTGCAGTTGGTGTCTTTACCAGCTGATCTTCTCATACATGCAAGGAGAATACTTGGTGACTTGTCCTCTTGGCTTTCCTTGCATCAGCTCCAAGGGGCCGTGCATCAGTTCAGCCTCTGCTCCTGCAAATAAATCTGAGGGTGCTCCCACAGCAGGGCTGTGGCTGTCACTTCACTGTCACTCTAGGCCACACTGGTGTCCCTGCCTATCCAGGAGGGGAAGGGGACTCCCTGGCATGAACCTTTTCCCTGGCAAGAGACAGGGAGAGGTGTTTTTCAGGCCACCTGGCGTGGACCAGAAGGGCACGTCCAGGCTGAGGCTGCAGGTATCAGGACTTGGGAGTCAGTCTCAGGCCTGAGCTGCTCTTGGACCTTCAACCTCCAAGGGTCCCCATGTCTCAGGCTGCTCCCAGCCCAGCCACCTCCTCTCAGGAGCCCTCAAACCATTTCCAAGTGTCCACGTGAACTGGGGAACACCATGCATAGCAGGCAGCAGCTCTTCCTCCTTCTTCCCAGACAGTCTTACTTGGGACTTGACATGGATGTTTTCCAGGTCAGATTAAATTCCCAGGAAGTCCTGTACAAACTGTCTGCCCCTCCCAGCTGTTAGCCACGGACCCTCAGCAGACAGCCTCCTGCAATCTTCCGGTGTCCTGGGGTTCCTCATCCTGAGACTGAGCCAGGTGATGGACCATGGGCACACCAAGGGTTACCCATCCAGCTGTGATTTGTGCTCCTTAACCAGGTCTCTCAACCTAACTCAGAGCCACTTGTAATCTGCTTCCCACTTGCACAGACTTTCAAGAGCAGGAAATACATTCCTATTGTCTGGTTACAGATATCTTGATTTGGCCATTATATTTCTTGGCCATTTTCCTGTAAACTTCAATAAAACTGCCAGAGTTGCTAGAAGAGTGGTTTTAGAAAAGAAAGCTGGTTCAACCTAAAACTTATATTCACCTTAATGAAGATCCATCTGGTGCAGTACAAAAAGCATGGAAATAATGAGCAGAAATGTGCTCAGTGATAACATTGTTCACTCCCTAACAGTGGCCATTGCTGGGAACTCCCCTGCCTGTTGTTAAGGGACACAGGGGACATTGTCTGCCCTTGTGGTCTGACATCAGTAAGTACTGATAAATGGGCAGGTTACTGAAAGTTTGGTCCCATTGCAGGTGGGACAGCCCAGAGAGCTGCTGCGAAGACAGGGGCAGGTGGGACCCTAACGTGCGTTAGGCAGGTCTGGATGTGACTGGTCTCTCTTATGGTGGACAGGCTGCCCGGTGATGGTTCAGAAATCCCAGCCAAGGCTGCAGTGACCGCAGCCAGCAGAGTAAGTGGTAGCAGTGAATTTTCATGTCCTTGTATTCCTGCAACAGCGCCTTCCTGCACACAGCACGATCTGGTTTGTGTGCTGGTCACTCAGCACTTCCACGGCTTCAGGTGGGACAGGGTCACGGGCAGCTGCTGACAGGGTCACAGGCAGACCCCAGCTTGAAACTGCAGTGTCACCCCTGATGGGCCATGTGTATTCAGACAGAAGCAACCAGCTAGAAGAATTTCAGTCCAAAAGAGAAATGAAGCTACCCATGGCCTGCCATGCCCATGTCCATATGTATCACCCATGCTCTTGTCACATCTGCAGTAGCTGAGCTGTGGGCACCACAGATGAGGGTCTGGATTAGAGAAGTCGCCTTGGCAGAGGTTGGTCTACCCAGGTTCCTGCTGTCCCCATCCTCTGCTGAGTGCCATGGGCAGACCTGGGACTTGCAGGCTCCCTCTATCTAATAAATCCATTCATTAAGGATCACTGAGCTCTATGCAGGCCACATAATGAGGCATCTGAAAACATGTATTCAGCATTCTCCCCTGATTAGGTGCCTTTGACAGGGAATGGTGACACTCATGTAATTAACACATCATTAAGGCAACTGCTGGTTCCTTTCCTCTGCTGAGTTATGACATACCTCCTTACAAAATGTGCTCTGTGGCTCTTGAGTGACAGCATTCTCTGCTCCATTCCCTGTTCACATGCAGGGCCCCAACACAGCTGGGTACTAGGTTTTGGGGACAGCTGCAGGATGGGCAGCAGATGGGATCACTCAGCTCCTTGCATGCTAGCAGAAGGGAGAGGAGACTTGTCCCACCCTGACTCTCCATTTCTAACCCTCACCGCTGAATCTTCACACAGTAACTCATCTCATCTTTACCACATGTCAAAATCTGCCCCTAGGACAAGTCACCACCAAAGAGGCAGCTGGGCTGGGTGTGAGTTGTGCATCATGGGGCAGAGCAGTGATTTTGTGGGGGGAAGGACAATGAAGCAGGCATGGACTAGGTTATGTTTCCCTTAAGGCTGTGTCTCCAGTTTCACATCATGATTCTGGACCAGTTGAAGGGTGTTTATTTATTTGTTTGTTTATTTGTTTCTTTTATTCTGTTTACCCAAAGACCTGGGTTTTCTGAATCACTGTCAAAAAGGATGTCCCTGGGCATCATACCCTTGTATCAGCCCTTATCTACCACATTGGCCCTTGTTTTTCCTCCATTAACTCCCACATTCCTGCTCTCCATCTGCCTGGGTACAGTCCCTCCGTCTGTCGATGCATGCAGACCTTAGCACTCGGTAGAGCCAAGGCCAACATTCCAAGTCCAGGAGGTGGCAGAGGCAGACGAGTCAGGGACAACACTTAACCTCCAAGGTCTTGTCTTAGGGCAAGGGTTGTACTTACACCAGGGAGGAGGGATGAGGAATAGCTACATCTGACCTTCCAAAATGGGTTTTCAAAGATCCACGGTCAATTTTGTGTCGAGGCAAGAGGGAGACAGAAAACCTGTCTGGGCACTGACTTTCAAAGTGATTTATCTGACCATGTAGCAGCTGGGAATCCAAGTATAAAGCATGAGAGACAGGTTAAATGTGCCAAGGCACTTTGTCTTCTGTCAGCATTAATATGCAGAATTAGGGCCTGGGAGATGTATCCTTGTAAAAGTATTGTTAAAATGACTAAGCCTTCCCAAGGTCCAGCTGAAACTTTCACTTGTAATGAAGACAGCTTGTCCCTTTATGACCAAAAATGTTGGAAAAAGCACAACAAAATCACATTTGGTTCCAGCTTCTCTCAAGAAAAAGAAAAAAAAAAAAGTTCTTTTTCTTATTTTGATTTTTTTTTTTGATGACAAAAAGTGAAGAAAAGCTTGATCTAAGTAGTTTTCCATTAAATTGTTCTTTCACAAATCAGTTCCTTACAGAAATGAAATTCATAGAAAACAAAACAAAAAAAAAAAAAAAAAAAAAACACGCAAATGGTTTGAAGCAGGCACTTTCTCTCTGTCATACAAGATTTGTGTAGAAAACATTTATTTAGGATTCAAAAAGTACTGATCATTTCTATTCTGTCAGTGATCATGGCAAACCTGGATGAGAAGCTCCCATGGCCACACAGCCCATGCCTTTCCAGAGCATCACAAACTGCTTTCCACATCAAATGACCCAAGGTAGTCTGGCATCCTTGGAGCAGCTTTAGCTCAGAGACTGGTGCTCTGTTCTCTTTGGCCAGCTTTTGCCTTTGCAGAAAGCCTGCCTGAAGTTTCCATCTTCTGGTGACCACAACCCGATGAACTTTTAGCCTGGACTTGTAGATATCTAAGGCAGGGAGTAACCAATATGCCAGCTGGTTTGCTGGAGAACAGTTATGATTGCAATAGGGCTGGCAAATCCCTTCTCAAGTGCCATACAAGGCCCGCTGCCCACACAGAAAATCCCAATAGCCTATATAAAAAGGCCATGCTCTGGAAGATGCTGTTTTCCAGTCCCAGCCCTTGCTTCCCTCCTGCTCCCATTAGCTCAGGGAGCCATGTCTTGCGTCATGCCAATAATGCACGGCTTCAAGCACAGCTACCTTGTTTTGTCGCCAGTCACGGCCAACATTTAAATCTACTCTGTGCACTTCTTCCATTTAGGAGAGCGGAATTACAGCAGAGATTTGTATTGGTTTAACAAAAGTATTTGCTAGGCAGCTTTGGAGACTATTAAGCGGAGAGCTGGGTTTCATGCTAATTTTCTTTTTAATAAAGAACAAATGGGCAAGAGTTCTACACAAAAGCGCGTGGCTGCTCTGAAACGAGCAGGAACGGAGCTACGAGCGACACAGCCCTGCTGTGTTATTATGTTTCGAGGGTGAATAACTCCTACAAATCATTTGTATACGTTGTCTAAATGGAACGCGCAGGGAATAATTTGAAGCAGGAAAGCATTAAGAAAGTGAAGGATACACTCCTGCGCTCGTTTGCTCAGCTTAAACTCCTTTCCTTTGTTTGCTGCCCTTGTTAGAGAAATTTTGCCTTGGTTAAACTTAAAATATGAGTGTGATTATAAAACCCAAATATAAACCACCACAGAATAGAAACCACTATTCATAGCCACAGAGCGCAGGAGCTTTACATAATTTCCATAGTGTGTCACGCATTTCTAGGAAGGAGAAAAAGGTCTTGAAAAGAAACAGCTGACGGGGAAATCATTAAGAGAGATTTTTATGCACACAGGGTAGTCTTAAATGAGAATAATGTTGCTCAGGAAAACAACACTTGCAAAGTTATTTGGGCCTAAAGTTCCAGATAGATGCCTCTTGGGGTTTGCAGCAGTGCTGAATTAGGGCAGAAGAGGCAAAACGTTTGCACAGGAGCTGTGCCAGGCTGCAGTTGAGGATTGCTCTTTCCACCGGCCTGTTGTGCTCCTGGCTGGGGGCAGGAGAGCAGGGAGCAGGCGAGGCGGGGGGGGGGAGACACAGCAGCTGTGGGGTCAGTGGCAGTGGGGACAGTAGCAGTGGGGACAGCAGCATCCCTCGCTGCAGTGCAACTGAGTTATGGCTTAGCTCAGAGACACAGGCACTATGTGAGTCCATCTCCTGTCTGGAGATATAAAGAGGCTAAAGACTCTAGGCTAATGACTCTAGGCTTTAGACTCTTATGGCTAAAGAGGCATAAAGAAGAGAAGGGGATGGATGGGTTTACCTGAGGAGTTGCCTGCCGAGCTGCTCTGGGAAAGGCACAGTGGTGGGAAAATGTACCAAGCCCTTACCATGAAAACAGAGAAGGGCTCACTCGGACCTGGGACGAGTACCGTTGGCAGGGTGTCTGTCTAGATGCACTCTAGAGAGAGAAAGTATTCTGGCTTTTCCTCCACCTGTAAGATTCACCTGAGCCAGACTGAAGTTAAGCACTAGAGCTGTCCAAGCACAGCTGGGCTAGAAAGAGTCCCCAGCAGCGCAGTGCTGGCAGCAGTCCTAACAGCCTGCAAAGCCAGCAGCAGTGCTCGCTCCTTTCCTGCAATGCCCTGCAAGGTGCGGCGGCAGGAGGAGAGGCAGGGATGTGCCCAGGCAGCGTGGGCTGGGACGGTCCCTTTAAGCAGAGTTTGAAGCCTGGTGCCAAATGCTTGCTCCTGGTTTTCATTTATTTATTTATGCTTTTAATTCCCTCCTAGATGCTGGGAAACATATTTGCATTTCATTAAAATGCATTTTCCCCACTTAGTTCTGCATTCTTTTCTGGCAAATGTTCCCGTTTTGTCATTTTCCCTGGGCCTGGAGCAGACTCAATGCATAGCAGCTGCCTTGCTTTAGCAGCCACTTGAATCTCAGGGCTGTGCTGCTTGCTGGAGTCTCACTGGTCTTGTGCCTGAATCAATGCGAGCAACTGACTAGGCTCCCTGCTGGTCTATGGAGCATCAGCCGCTGCAAGTCATTGCACCCAGAGAGGGAGCAAATTGCAACCACAACCATCAAGAGGTCCCAAAAGCCTGGGATCACCTTCTTTCTATCCCCTCTATACATGTTGCATGAGTTCATTCCTTGTCACTGCTCCTAAGGAATGTTCTCACCATCCCTCTGCCCTGTGCATGTTGGCGTCCAGCTCCTTCCCCCAGCTGTATGACATATTGACTCTTTTCCCCCCTCCCAGAGGAATATATATCCCCCTCCATCACTGTTTGTACTGCTCTGTACACTGACAAGCTCAAGGCTGTCCTGATCCTCCTTACAGACCAGCTTCCAGCTTCTGGCCATCAAACAAGTGACCTTCTCTCTGGAAGAGACACTTTTTCACGGCGTGTCTTACTTAATTACATCCCAGCTCAAATAACATCCATATTTAATTAGAAGAGGTGTCATTAAAGTGCTCTGCCCTCCCCAGCTGAGATGTCCTGTTCTGCATTGCTCATCAGACCATAGGACAAGCTCGTTGAGGCTGGACCTTGGCACCAAGAGGGTAAAATGCAGCCTCTGTGCTTTGGAGTGGAAGCAGGTTCTTCTGGTGATTTGTTGCATTTTGGTATCTGTAAGACATTCTAAAAATCTCCACACCACCAACCACTTTTTCTTTCAGAGGTACATTTAAGATCACCAAGATGAAAGACACTAGAAATGCAAAGCATCATTAATATTTAAGTAAGATTTGAAGAAATACAAATTTAAGCATTGTAAAAATTAACTGGGTGGAGATATCATTTCCTGCAGTAAAGAGCTTAAACTAATTCACATACTTTATTGCAGAAACTGTCTCCCTTGTCTCTGTATCCCAATCCATTCATGCCCATGGAAAACCAGGTAGATCTGGTGGCACTGGTGTAATGGAGAATGGGTTTGGGATGCCCTGAGCATCACAAAGCACAGGTTGGTGAAAGTCCAGATGACTGTGACTTCAGCATAGTCAGTTTCACCACTCTGTGCCAGAGAGCAATGCTACCCTAGCAGGGACCCCCAGGTGTCCTCTCCTCCATGCAGAGAAGGGACAAGGAATGTGGGCTCCAGTTCCAGGCAGCTCCCAAAGGCTGGGCACCAGCAAAGCTCCTGGCCAGAGCCCTGATCCAGCCAAGAGCCCAACACGGCTGTGTGGGGACCACCGATTCCCTGGGGACACAGCAGCGAGGCAGCTCCATCACGGAGGATGTCACCAACTCCACCGTGGGAATGCAAATAAATCCCCTCTTTTCTTCCTGGTAATTTGTTTCTGCGTAGAATAAATTGAATATGTAATTTCATTTTCTCTCTCGGAGCATTAACAACCTTGGAATTGTTCGGATTCACAATGAAGACAACAAACAAGTAATTACCGACAAACTGATATCGCTATTGAGAAGAGAATGCAATTGATTTTAATTCTCGTCAGCCCTGTTTACTCTCCCATTGCATTAGGCATAATAAAGTGTTACAGTAGATTATGCTCCGTTGTAAAGTAGTTCTTATCAGACACCACAAACTGCCTCTTCATTACAGAACATGCCTACCCCATTATGCTCTTCACACGGCGTCCCCTGGGGAGGGGACACCGCCGTCCTGCAGCAGGGACTCGTGCAAACTTGGATGCCAGGCTCTCTCCTGCCCTTCCAGGAGCTCTGGGGGTCTTTATAAACACATGAAGAAGGAAGATGCAGAGCCAAAGTTCATAGTCACCAGGACCTTTGAGCAAAGGTCTGACCCATGTCATATTTTTTAGTGATTTCATGAAGAGATTGCCATAAAGTTGCTGGACTGTAATTAATTAGAGATAAATTTATCGTGATGTGAAATCTGATGAACAAAATTCAACTTATGGTGCATTGGTTGAAAGACAGGTCTCTTGGATCCTGTTTTTTGCAGGCTGGGGTTTGTCTCCCAAGGAAGACAGGACTCCTGGTTTCTGTCCCTGGCTCCATCACTGTTTGGACATACGACCTTCATCCTTCTGTGCCTTGGTGCTTCTGGGTGTTGAAGAGATGCAGAAATCTTTCCCTTTCTCTCCAGAGGTGTGAAGATTTGCTTAAAATCTGGTTTACAAGTAGTGTAAAGGAGTGTGGTGAGCCTTTCCGTCTTGGAAAGGATGCTCCAAGGGTAGACAGATTATTTCAATGCTTATGAAAGGATTATAGAAACATGGAAGTCTCAATGTGCAAGGACTGCTGGAGGTCTCCAGTCCAACATCGCACTTTGAGCAGGACAGTCATGTTAGGTCAGGCAGCCATGGATATGTGTAGCAAGATCTGGAGATCTGCCAGGGATGGAAATAACCTAAATGACACATTCCCACCCTTATGGCTGCCATCTCCAACCACCACCTCCTGTCCCATCCTTGTGCCCCTGTCCTTGCTATGGGCATGCCTTGAGCAGTGCAGCAGTGCTGCTAGATCCCCCCATGAGCTCCCCACCACTACGCTACACAAGCCCAGCTCCCTCCCAGCTTGGTGTCAACTGGGAGCTACTAAAACCATAAATCCTAGCATCCCAATGAAATTGCTGCAAGCAAAATGTCCTAAATTCCCCAGAAGTGAACTCTTACTTCTGGCCCTGAAGCTGAAGAGTGCAGGAGGTCAAATTCATCCCATGGCCACGTCCTGCCTCCTCCCAGCTCCCCAGCTCCTGGCAGCAGCCACCTGGCTGGCGGGGCTGGGGAGGATGCAACACCCAGCCCAGAGGCCAAGGGATGCCCAGGAGTTTGCTGCATGGGGCTTCAGAGAGGTTCAGGTCCTTGCTCATCATCTCACAGGAGGCTGCTTCCCCAAGGCAATCATTACAGCTGCCTCCTACCACCATTTCCTTTGCTCACTGCAATTTTTGGAACTGTCTCCTAAGAATTTTCTGCAGGTATTCCATGGTATGTCTTTAAAGTGGGGCTTTTTCCACACGCTCATGCTGTTTTCTGACATCTCCCTCCAGTTCTGTCAGATCTTTACAGACAGTTGACGTTCTGCTTTTTAGTCCTTGTGTTATGTACTCAGTCCACCAGCTTTCAAAATATTTTTTTTTTTTTTCTGAGCACAATTAATTCTTAAAGAAAGTCTAAATCATGAATGATCATTAAAGGAGGCATTGTCTCATCTTAATTATCTTTGCAGAGGTTTCTCTGGTCTTTCTGAGTTTGGTAAGAAAATTGTTTAAGCACTGTCAGATAACTAACTAATTCCCCAATTAATATAACTAATGCTTACATGGCTCTTTATTTTAGAGAGCAATTGCAGCATTAAGTGACCTTGATAAACTCAGTATATTAAGTATCTATCTCTCAGGACACAGATACACTGATTTTATTATACAAATATTCATCTTCATTAAAAAATGTTCTCAAATTGACATCTTTGAAGAGGCTTCTCATTTCATAAACAGCACAAGTTGTTACACCGAGGGAAAGACATTATCATCTAGTTAGCACCAAAATTATCCAATAGAATTACTTGGTAACTCTTTCAAAACCTTTTCTTCCTTTGAAATCCAACTGAATGTGGAAAGTGAAAGGTGGAAGGTGTTACCAAGAAATAAATACTCTTACACCAAAATCTACAGACCTTTTTGAGTAAGTTTAGATGAAAGCATTGGTATTTTCATGCAAAGGAAAGTCTGCTTAAAGAGCTCAGTAATTCTGGACCAAGTACTTCATTTCCTCCCATCTCTTGCAAGTGGGGACACTTTCTACAACAGAACTCTTGCAGGGTCTGTCATGTGTAACAGAGTACTTTCCACCTCAGCAGGTGCTTTGTGCCAGGTTGCTGTAGCCTGTTTATGGGTGAAGTGATGCTGCTGGATTTTTACATTTGGCCAAACATACCCTGCTCTGCAGGCTAGCATTTGCTATCAGTTTATAACATGGAATTAAAAAGCTCTACTCACTGTTCTTTAGGTAGCACAATGCCAGCGCCAACCCTGACATGTCTCAGTCACTGTGCATGAAAGGAAACTCATACAAAAACCTCCAAGCCATGCAGAGCCTTCAGCCTGATGCCTGGAGCTGCAGCAGCAGGCTGGAGGGAGGTCTGTCCTTTGGCACAGGAAACAAGAACCTCCTGAAATGGCTTTTTGGCCTAAGCATTTCTCTTATTCAACCAGCCAAACCCACATGCGGTCACTGCCAAAGGCTCTCACAGAACCTCAGAATGGGCAGGGTTGGAAGGGACCTCTGAAGATCATCCAGTCCAACCCCTCGCAGAGCAGGATCACCTACAGCACCTTGCACAGGATGGCACCCAGGTGGGTTTTAAATATCTCCAGAGAAGGAGACTCCACATCCTCTCTGGGCAGCCTGTTGTAGTGCTCTGTCACCCTCCCAGTAAAGTGCCCCCTCATACTGAGCTGGAACCTCCTGTGCTTCAGTTTGTGCCCGTTGCCTCTCATTCTGTTGCTGGGCACAACTGAAAAGAGACTGGCCCCATGCTCTCGACACCCTCTCCTCGGGTATTTATATATATGTTACTGAGATCTCCCCTCGATCTCCTCTTCTCCAGGCTAAACAGGCCCAGTTCTCTCAGCCTGTCCTTGTGCGACAGGCACTGCAGTCCTCTCATCATCTTAGGAGCCCTCCTCTGAACTTGCTCCAGTACTTCTGGTACTGAGGAGCCCAGAACTGGGCACAATGCTCCATGTGTGGCCTCAGCAGGGCCGAGCAGCTGGGGAGGATCACCTCAGCTTCATGTGAATGGTAGAGTCAGCAGCAGTGAAGCTGGTCATAGCATCTGACCCAGCACATCACAATAACTGCATCAACAACCATTTGGTGCCAGCTGCGAGATCAGTCCTACAACCTGCTGCACCACGGCCAGCTCCTCACTGAGCCAAGCATCCGTCCCCAACTCCCAGAATCTGTGGCACCCCAAAGCCAGCAGAAGGATGTGCCCACCCTGTCTGGGAGACTGTTGCCCACTTACCTACCTCCCATGTCTGCCATAGGATGGGACACGCCAGCCCAAGGGGAGTCTGCCTCCTGCCAGTGACCACAGGGAATGCCTGTACAGTAGTCTTAAGTCTTTTTCCCTACCTTCTCATGTGTTAATGTTGGGTGAATGAACTCCACTCTCTGCATGTTGCATGTTGGAAGAAAATCTACATTAAAAAAAAAAAAAAAAAAAGATAACCTTTTAAAAGCAACTGAAAAGGAAAGTAAAATTATGACAGATAACCGTAAGGTGTAATTATAACTTAATACAATATTATTTTTTTTTTAACAAAATTCACAATAAACCCCTGCAGCCAAGGACCTGAGGAGTCAGTAAGAGCTTTTCTAAAGTCATTGAAGAAAGGAGTATATCCCAGTGAGGGCTGAGCATGCCAAGCTTTCAAAATACTGCCCAGAGCAGGCAAAGATGACTGTGATTATCAAGAAAGAAAAAAAGCTTCTCTGCAGAAGAATGTAGGTGCCTGAGGAAGACCTTCTTCTAGTTCTCAAGTGTTGAAGAATATGGCAACCAGAAACTCTCTCACCACATCACCACAAACAATGCAGCAATGTTTGATAAATCCATTTTAAATGCAGACCAAGTTTAGGCAGATTTTTCCCTGTATCCTGTTAATTCCAAGATCATTTTATAATACTAGTTTAATGCATGTTAATTGAATTTTAATTTCTATTCAAGTGAGCTTAACACAAATTATCAATTAAAGATGCATAATTTAATGTGAATAGAATTTGTCAGCCTGATAAATGTGTGTTAAGCTATATAACTGCTTAAATAAATATACATAAAGAAAATGTTCCATTCTTGGTAGTAGTATGAAGTGCAAGACTTAACAGTCTGACAATATTTATTAACATGTTCTAGCAGTTACTGACCAAAATTTAAAGAAAAAAAAAAAAAAGGTTATTTGTTTTTGATTTAATTATTGAAGACAGCAAACCCTAATCTTTCTCACTGCAAATGATTTCCTTCTTTCTGCTGTGTAGAGGCAACTGGCTCCCCAGGATGCTGAGACACACTCTTCCATGTCAAAATCTCCTACCAATGTCAAGCAAAGCAATTGTCCTGACAGAGCTTCATAGAGAACTTCTTGATCCCTCACAAATTCCTCACAGTCCTGCTTGATTTAATTTCTTAACCCTCACCTCATACCTCAGTGTGGCATGGGAAACACTATAGTGGAAGAATGGTGAGAGAAGAGCACAGTGGAGAAGCCAAGGGTACACACAGCTAATGCTCTCCTGCAGTGTGTCAGGTAATGAATGCAATCAAATAAAAGTTCAACTTTTCATGGCAATTCTTGGAGATACTGGAAAAAAAAGCAATGATGTTGGCTGAAGAGCACTAAGACTGATGTGTCATACGAGGAAGCGCAAGGATTGTAAAGAGCTGCAGTGATTCCTATCCTTTTGGAGTTCTGAATTTGAGCTGTGGATGAGCATGGGAATGCAACTCCAGAAAACTGAAGCTTCACTTAAACTTAGCAAAACTGAGTTAACAGGTCGCAAGAAAGTGTCAAATCATCTTATGGATTTATTTATTTATTTATTTTATGGGGCGGGGAGGGGGAGAAGATGAAGAAGCTGCAGGTGACTGAGTTATCAAAATGGAAGGAGTGTGCAGAGTACATCAAAAGAGCAAATCCCAAGGACAGAACAGCAACAAAGAATTAGAGAAGCTTGTGACAAGCTGAAGGCAGGACTGTACGTATCAAACATATATATGTTAATAATAATAAATAACACAATAGTTTACACAGTGCCAGCTTTTGGACAGAGGCATAATAACTGCAAAAAATGCTATTGTTTTACAAACACCTAAAGGAATGAAAACACCAAAGCAGAAAGAAAGTACAAAGGATAAGGGAAAGAACAAAATTATATGCAGAAACCTTTCATTAATCCAGTGATCGGGATGTCATGCTTTATGTTTTATTTCAACACTGGCCAATGATGTAGGGCTTCCTGCTGCAACTGAAAATGCTAAAACCAGTGATGAGAAAGCCTAGTCAGACTGAAGAGATCTAAAATTCAAATCAGACAATGAGAAAATCATTGTGTGAGACTACAAGCTGACTTAGAGGTAAAACTGAATGCTATGGTGATAATTTCGTAATAGTTTGGGGAAGCAGAACATTCATTTCAGGGCTGAGAATGTTTCCTGCACAGAGTGGGACTCTTGTCACCTCGTTGTAGAAAACAACATCTGAGCTAGTCACCCTCGACTCCCCTGACAGCCAGAGGAGAGAAGAGACACTTCTGGAGCATGATTCATCTGCCATAACGTAGGCGCCTACCTAAGGATGAGATGAAGGTGCATTAAAATACCTAGAGCTTCTGTCAACTATAAAGGGAATATGGACTAGCTCAGAAGTAAATATTTGCACTGAAGATGTCTAAATCCGTTGGATGAGTCCTGCCCTAGGTCTCTCAGACAGAAATTTTACTGCTAAGGACACAAGACTCTCAAAACAAGAAAGAAGGGAGATAAAGAAAAAGCCGAACTAAGGAAAAATATTATCATGATAAAGGAGAAGTCAAAGCCTTGGAGAAGAGACAAATACTACAAAGGAAATGCAAAAATGGGTTTTGATACTGCTACAAACCATGTAGAAAGAAAAGGTAGAACTCACTCTAAATTGTGATATATGCAGGTAAACAGGCTCCAAACACTTCAGCTGTGTGATTAGGCCAGATTGTTTTAGTTATACCAAGATAAATGACAAAGTGGCTCTGTGTTACTCTTCCAAATAGTGAGAATTGGAGTTAATAGGGAATGCCATTGCTATATATGTCATTTAATGTGTACATGATGTATCTGTGAGATAAGCAATGCTAGACATGGTTGTGGGAGGCAGCAGACAGCAGTGGGCTGTCTTGACAACACATGCTATGCAGTAGTTTGGTTTGAAGCTTTGGGCTCCAAACCCAGGGAAATATGGTTTAATGGATAGGTGGGAAATGGAAGCACTTTCTTAAAAAGGGCCTTTGAGAAGTTGGTAATTTAGTTTGGTATTACTGGATTTTGGGAGAGCACCCTTGGAACTAGGGCTGATAACCTAAGTAAAACATCATATGTTTGGCAGGAGTCTTATAGATTGCATAAACATTGGTGGCAAATACAGAGTCATGGTGCGTTCTTGTGAGTGATTTGAAAAATTGGAAAAGAAAATAATCTATAATAAAAGGTCTCTTGAGCTGAAACTTTTACAACCTTGAGTGACAAATAAACAATGTCAAAGGGGAAAGAGAAAAGTCACTTGCTTCTCATCAAGTCACTGCATACTTCTGCCTAAAGGAGGCCAGCCCTAGCCTGGATCCTAAAGCAGGACATAGCTGTGATATCTTCAGTGCCTTCAACAGAAGGAACATGCAAAAAGTAATAATTAAAAAAAAAAATGGTAAAAGGTGCATAGGATGTATTTTATGTAAATCCATGATCTGAGAGTGAGTCCTCTCCTAAGACCAACAGTTAAGAAAGATGGCCAAGTGGCCAAGGATGAACCAAACATTCCTGCTGCCCATGGGTTGGACTGGGATGCATTTTCATCCAGCAGGAATGAACGGAACGTATATAACTCTACTTTCATTTTCCATGCTGTGGAGCATACCATATCCCAGGCCAGGGATATATGGACATTAATCTTCCCCTTTCCTATTCAAACATATTCCTGATGTACAGCCAGAAAAACTAAAGCACAGCAAATTGATGTTATTTGCCTAATGTTTTAACAAATCTTGTGGCCAAGCTGGGATGGGAACCAGAGATCTGTTTCCTCGTGCAGTCTTTTAACTCTTACAGCTATATCTCCACTAAGTAGCTTGAAATAAAGTCCTTCAAACATGCAGTAAATCCAGTCTCCTTTGGAACCCCATGAGAAATATCTCCTTCTGGTGAGACTCATCTCTCAACATCATTCTTCAGAGGGTGCTGGATCCCTCATTCTCTTGGCTTGAGCTTTACTTATTGTGGGGACAGCTGGTTTTCCGTCACAGTGTCATGAAATATCTATCTTTATCACACCTCTGTAGATATCATTACCAATGAAATCTGTGTATCATTAAAAAAAAAAAGGAAGAAGAAGAAAAAAATCAGGTTAGTCAGATGAGACCTACTTTCTCTAAGGTTGTTTACTGGTGTTAAATATACTCATTTTCATTCTTGACAGAATCCCATCTCACTTTTTATGGTGTTTGTACGACTGGCATCCATCTCTCAAGCCCACGGGCATTTGCCCAGCTGCAGTTTTGGCAGACCAGTAGTGCTCTTCTGACCTTTAATGGTGTCTCCAGCATTTCTAGGCCTATTGGCAATTCATGCTCTTAGCCAAGGAAGACAACTCTTTCAAGTCCCCTGAGTAAAAGTTTTCTAAGCTTGCTGATATAAATATTTTCACTGATGACAAATGCTGTTTAACATCATCTTTAGTTGTCAAGGTACCAGAAAATAGTTCATCATCCTCATGTACTATTCACCTCGCTTCTTCCCAAATTCAGAACAGGTTTATTTTATGATATACTTCAAAATGTATGCTTTATTATCCCTTTGTTGTGCCAGCCACTGATTTTCCCAGATGCATCAGCTTGACAGTTATCTTCAGTTCGCAACTTCTAACATATATTAATTGCCATCAGCATTCCTGGCTTTATTATTATTATTTTATTTTTTTCACTTGCGTAGCTGCTGTCTGTGCTTCTTTTCTTCACTGCACCATTGAACCCTTGGAGAAGAAAGATGGAAGTGCGAGAGCCCAGGCAGAGAAGCCCATAGCCAACAGCCTCCACACCACATCCTCTGCATGTCTTCCCCTGGCACTCCCTGAGTGTTTATCCACCAAGATGGGGAGCAACTGCACAGTAACAAAATTCTCTGCTCTGATCTGGAGTGGGTCAGCTCTGGTTTCTTCCTGTCATGGGGGACCAGACCCCCAGAACACACCTGGTGCAGGGAAGGAATCACCAACTGTAACGGCGAGCTGCAGAGACAGGGGGGTAACGTACACCCAGACACCTCATCCCTGGCTTGAATGGGTTAGCATAGCCCCCTCATCACCCCTTTTAATGAAACAGCCTGGAAGGCAAAGGCTGAACACTTGAGGCCGGCTGGTGTTCTGGGTGGCAGGTCCCTGCGGGGTCACGGACAGCTACCAGCTCTCCCTATCCCCAGGGAAAACAAAAATGAAATATATTACAAAGTTCAAGGTTTTTAGCCAGCTGTAACCATGACAGGTGACAAGGAACTAATAGAGATACCTTCAGAGATGTCATGACTTCTTATTCTTCCCCATCCATGAAGTACTGGTGATTCACAGGTGACGGAAGAGCCATTCCCCTGCTGCTGCAGCCTGCAGCCAAGCTGCCTTCTGTGACGGAGGCCTGCCCACCGCCGGAGCAGTGACAGTGCTGTGCAGCTTTGGGGGAGGCCCAGATCAGCAGAGACCTGAAGAGCAGAGCAGGAGAAGGAGCCTGACTAGCAGCCGAGCAGTGTTTGCAGGTGGAGGCCAGAGCACGAGCTGAGCCTGCTGGCACAACACTCACCTGCAGAAATGGTCTGCACTGCCCCAGCATGGGCTGGGGGACAGGAGAGAGCCCCACAGCGTGGCCTTCCTGACTTGTGTTCATACTGGCTCGGAAGCCTCAAATCATTTCCTACAGCAAACTGAAAAACAGCCCATTCTTAGTCAATGTCTCTCTTTTTCTGAGGTCCTTTCAAATTCTGTTCCCACCCTCCAACATTCTGCAGCTCTGCCCTCCTGATTTCTCTTGTACATCAGTGAGCTTGCTGACATCTTCTGAATCTGACTTAACTCACTGAGCTCCTAGGCAGATGTTAAGAACCTGAAAGCCTGACAAATTCACAAAGCATTACTGATTCTGAGAGTGATTTTGACCAGCCCTATTTAAATTCATCCTTGGACAAAAAGGTCATTCAAGAGCGACCTGAAACTCTGCTTGTGAGGTCAGAGACATCAGGATTTAGGCTAACACATCAAACCAAGCAGGCAGAAATGGCAGGGGACAGTACTCAGCATTTGCTGGAAAAGGATCTACACCACAAGTTTCCGGAGGCCATGAAAGTCCAGCTTGGTATTTGCCATGTGATCACTTGCAAAAAAATAAAGTCAGGAAAGCTGGATATGGCCAGAAGACAAGGGGCTGCTGATCTCACATCAGGTTGTGCTGAGATCACAGATGGTAAATAAGAGACTGGAAATAAATGGTCCAGGGTTGTCTGCTAGAAGAGAAGCTCAGTGAACAAGAGGGTGGAGCAGTTCCATCTCAGGGATTATGCCAAGCCCATGTCTCAAAAGGCTTAACAGGGACCAAAGGAATGTCACTAGATGTCTAAATGCCACATGAGCTCAGCCAGTTACCTTTAGTGTATCAATGCTAATTTATACCAGTGGAAGAGTGAAAAAGTAATTCTGGTGCCCTGCAAACTTGGAAAAAAAGAAAGAGCACATATGAAATCTGAAAGGGTCTCAGGGAGGTGGCAATTCCTCATCCACCTTCCCCAGCTTGACAACAGAAATGTTTTTTTCCTGCCTCTAGGATGCCTTTAGGACAAGCAAGCCATCCTAGACAGAAGATACTTGCATCTCTCAAAGCCTATGACCCTAGCATAATTATCTGGAGTCCAAGCCTGTAACAGAATGATGATCTTGCTCTGGATTATGTTGGCTCAACCAGGGACAGGAAGAGATAAGAATTATGGGTCCCAGCTGTAGGAGGGCTGTTGAGTGTGGAGGGTCTGAGCAATGGTGTGAGGTCCAGCCATCCTCTGGGAACATTTCACCTTCCTGACTCTTGCTTCACCAGAGAAACAAAAGAGATACAGATGCTGGGTTATAAATTTTAAAGCAATTCTGCTCTGAACCTCCTTTTGAATTTAGAAGTGAATCCTTCATATAAATGGATTGAGAAATTCTTCCTCTGAAGTCATCCATCTCTTTATAGGACATCCTGACACCAGCTGAGTCAATCCAATGTCCATTGTTGATTTGAGTGTGTTCATCCAAGGCTGACATGACATTTCTTTTGTTGACAGAGCTCATATGTTACGGTAGCCTGTCCTTCATATTTCTCTGTCTTTCACTGCTTCAGCAGCTGCACAGCAGTAGAAACTGCTGCATTTACTTATTTCATTTCTTCAAGGTCCATTTCCTAGACATTCCCTGCTCCAGCTGAGGACAGCATTTGTCTGTTCATCCTAGATTTCAGCTGGAGAGGGATTTACCCTGCAGATTATTCTTCAAAGACCTATACAGTGAAATTCTCCAATGCACCAAGGCACTTGATTTTAACATCAGAATCAGATACATAATAATGATATTATTCCACATCTTCCATCCCAAAGGATTCGTCTCAAAAGCTAGATCTTGACAGACAGCTCTACAGGTGTGTCTGAATGAGCAACATAGTCAGGACTTCATGCACCATGGCAGTTCTGGGGAAAAACATGACAGCTAATTTGAACTTTGTCATGTCAAGCTCTAAATCTCACAGATTGCTGGGACAAGGATTCAAGCAGACAGCTCTGCTCTTCCAGCATGATGGGGTCTTCCTTGCTGAGAGCAAATCTCATTTGTGCAAGAACTAGGGCAAGTCCAGACTGTGGAACAAGCCTTGTACTCTGACTAAGGAGACTGGGAAGGTGCTCTGGGAAAGTTTCACCTCGTGCTGGGCCTGTCCTTATGTCCTGCAGAAGCCTTTCAGAGACAGTGGGCTGTGCAGGATGGATCACTGGTCACACCTGACACTGATGCAAGGCTATATTATCATCCTATACAGATACGGATCAGTGTGGACATAGCTATGTGCGCAGATACAGATTTACATGTAGTTCCTTTGGGAGAATCATGAACAAAACAAAATAAAACAAGAATAACAGCAAAAGAAACACATGCAGAAAGCATTAGTGACACTGACTGGAGCACACACCTCTGGAATCATAAGTGAGGAAGGGCTGAAAACTGCTATGGACAGATCATGGGGAAAGGTAAACAGGGGCACTGGAAAGATCGTTTGGTTGCTGTGGTACTGTCCTCCTGTACCTGCACCACCAGTGCCTAAGCCCCAGAAGAATAAAGTAATGCTTCATTAGCTGCTTTCTGCCATGCAGCAGATCTTTGTGACCTGAAAATCATGCATACTGATGAGTAAAGTCACCCAGAAGCCTGATAAATATGTGCTTGATTTACTGAATAAAACTGAAACCATGGCAGTTCATGGCACAAGATGGTGCATTGTCTTGGTTTTGGCTGGAATACAGTTAACTTTCTTCTTAAAGGCTCATACTGTGCTGCTTTTTGGACTTTTTTTGTGAAAACAGTGATTATAACACCCCAATGTTTTAGCTATTGCAGAGCAGTACTTATGCAGAACCAAGGAGTTTTCTGCTTCTCCTGCAGCCCTGCCAGCATGGAGGCTGGGGGTGCACAAGCAGCTGGGAGGAAGCCATCACCCTGGGCTGATTACCACTGTGTGGTGACAATATGTCTGGATGTGTCACCGATAGCAAAGCCTAAGCCAGGACTTTACGCTTGCAAATCCCTGTCTGAGAAGTAGCCCTGTGTCAGCTCTGGCAGCACAGCTCACCAAGCTCTGGCTGTGACCCATGCATGCTGTACCAGCTGTGAGGGGCTCTCCCAAACTGCTCGGAGGGGACACTGGGTCCATGTTCTTTCAGTATGGCTAGGTCAGAGGAGCTGGAGCTGGCAGGAGCGTACTGGGCAGTCTGATGTGTTGTCCTTCAGAAGAGTTGCCATTTCGCCTCCTCTGGGTAGTTTCCGCTCTGCTATGCTTGTGTAGCAGAAAGCAAGATGTTCAGGAAAAAACCTAAATTTCAGTTTCAAAAGAGGAAGTGAAGGAGAAACAAGAGCTACTGAGAGTCTCTGCCCTACCAGTGGCATGTGACAAGCACTTTGCTCCAATGGGGCCAACAGGCACTGGCTGCATCTCACCTTGTCTGGCCTGCTAGGGTTCAAGCTGCACTATGCACCATCCATCCATACAACCCTGTTCAGTGGGCAGCTGGAGGCTGAAGTTCATCTGTTAGGAAGCAACTGGGTGAAGTATTTTCTATGGCTCTGCTGATGTGGACCAGCTGAGGAGCTCAACCCACCTCCATCTTCAAACCTGGGCTCCCTCCTGTCCCCTGAACCTACACAGCAGGAAGGTCGGGGTGTGACATAAGAGGTTACAGCATGGGAATATGTAAGGTCCAGGAGTGTCTGGGAGCAGCAGCCAGGATCTGCATGAGCACTGTTCTCACCAAGCAAGTGCTATCACACAAGCAAACCATGTCTGTGGGTATAGGCAGCTCGGGGAGATTTTCCTGCTAGAAACCCTGCTTTAACACCCATGGTCGGGCTAAATGTATGGTCCAACCTCAGACCCCATCTTGTCGCCACCCCAGCCCCAGAGTGGGTCACAGGCTCTTCCCCCTTTCCTAGGGGAAATCAAGTCTAGTTCTTCAGTGCTGAGCTGCTCCCTACCTCATAAAGTTGTAGTAAAGACTTATGAGGGATTTTCTGCACAGCCGGCCAACCAATGCCCTTCACAGCACATCTCCAGCCCTTTAAGTATTCATGAGGCTGGGTCTGCTGCCTAATTGAATTTCCTCTATGAATGAATCAGTTATTTTCCCATCTCCTGCAGCAAAGATGCAGATTAAGTGTGTAAAGCTACGATAGTACACTAGGAAAGCAATTCCTTTCTGATTAGTGGCTAAGCAAACTCGCCCCTGCTGGGATCATTTTTCCAGCATAATTCTTTTTTCTTCAGACAGCCTGAAAATCACAGATTCATAGAATAATTCATGTCAGGATGGACTGCCAGAGGCCTCCAGTCCAGCCCCTGTTCAGAGAAGGGGTGCCTTCAAAGTCAGAGCAGGTTGCTCAGGGCTTCATCCAGTCAAGTTCCAAGTATCCAAGGACAGCATTAGCAACATCACTGTACCTTTGCTCCAGGGCTCCACGTCCTTCACTTCAAATTTTTTGTTTTTCCTCATATTTAGTCACTCCTCTTTGCTGTGTCTTTTGCCTCTTACAGTTTTGCAATGGACCACCACCAAGAGTCAGGCTCTGCTTTTCTGTAGTTGCCCTTAAGGTGCTGGCGACAGCAGTAACATCTCCCTCAGCCTTTTCTTCTTGACACCAAGCAAATGCAGCTCTTTCAGCCTGTTCTTGTGTCTCAGCACAACCATCATGAGCTCCAGCCCCCAAACTGACCACAGCACTTCAAATGTAATTTTAAAAGTGCTAAATAGAAGTAAATTATCACCTTCCTCAACCTTCTTGCTAATTCTTCCTAATGCAGCCCAGAAGGCAATTGGCCATCACAGATGCAAGACATATTGCTGACTCATATTTTCCTTGTTTTACACCCAAAGCTATCATTAGCCATACTGCCCTTTACAAGGAATTACTTAAGACACCATTTTCTTCATGAATGAAAAGGAAGAAGAAGACACATTCATATGATGGCTGATAAAGAAAGAGTAGACAGGAGACCAGATCCAATACTAGGAATACTAGGCAGCTGTCTCAGCCTTGCTTCCTGTTCACAACTTGTTTTTTTGGAGATTTTGGGTGCCATAGAGAAGTTATGCTGTACAGATGCCTTAAGCTCTGAGGTTAGCCAAGGAAGCTGCATGCTTTGTCCTTGGCCAGGAGATAATATCTACCTGGATAGTAGAAAGAAGGGAGAAATGGATCCCAGTGGCTTCATCATCTGGGTCACAAGCCTATAGGAAGCAGGTAAGGAAGTAGCAAGGACAAGGGATGGGAGAAGATGCAGAGTCAAGGTGACACACTGGATTGGAAGACGGCTGCTGCACCCAGACTGCAGATAGCTCACAAGCTTCACTGAGTCCTGGATTCAGACTTACATCAAGCCTTGCATGTGGGACTCAGAGCAAGAGAGCTCATCGTTACTTGGTTGGGTTTTGCTTTATACCCTAAACATTTCAAGGTAGTTGGCTCCCAGCAAAGCTGAGCTCAGATGCAGTCCTGGCTTGGTCTTTTCATCGTCGGGAAGGAAAGTCCCTCCTCTGTGTGGTGAGCCAGTCCCCACAGAGCTGCTGAATGGGAGCAGATGCAACCCACTGCAGTGTCCAGTGCCATCTATTGCAAGGATGTGCTCAGGTATATGGCACAGACCTGGTGTACACATGTGTACAATGGATGGCAAGAACCACGTGGGGCTTTTGTGAAAGACGCCTGGCTGCAGTCTCTTCATCCTAGTACTGCACCTTGAAATTTGATCTCTCCACAATATCCAGCCCTGATCCGCTCCTCTCCAGCCAGGAAAAACTTCAGTGGAGCTCTGCACCTGCCGAGATCTCCAGCCACATGGGACTGTGACAGCAGCAATAGATTATAAAGCAATAGGAAGCAGAAGGATTGTGAATGAAAAAAGAAAAAAAAAAAAAAAAAGAAGAAGTCCTTCCAGACCCAGTCTTGTTCATAACTGGAAACTTCTACATTCATAGAAACTGCCCCAACCCCTATCAACATGGAAGCCTGCACCAGTTTGGGGTGAGTTTCATTGTGCTGCAGGGTTAAGAAGAAAGATGTAGTCATCGTGGCCAGGCAAGGCAGCTCTGTCCCTTCCTGGTCTTGTTGCTAGGATCTCAGTCTCCATTCTATTTTGTTGTGTTTGCAGCCTAATTGCTTTCTTCACCACCTGTGACAATAGTGCTGACTTGAATAACAGATCGACCACCCCAGGAATTGTTCTCCACTGTTCCTGGCAAAAGCTTCTGACGTTGGCCTTCTCTGCCAACCAGAAAATTAATCCTGGCAAGAATCAAAGCATCTGAAGACATCAGGTTACTCCTCAGTGATGGGGATTGTTGACTGTGGTGGGCAATTTATAGAAGTGGGCCCAGCTGTTAATTGCCCCCATGCCTGGTGCCACTTTCCTGCAGGACTGTGGCAGGTCACTAGGCTTTGCTGCACATTGAAACTCAAAGCCTTGGGTTGCAGCAGAGACAGATGCTGCTGGTAGTGGGTCTGGACAACCAGTGCTCCACACCAGGGCTGAATTCCCAATTTCTGCAAGAGAAACACCATCCCTCCACACTCTTTTTCCTTGGGGGAAGCCAAAGCTGTCATTCATACATGAATTTTGTGACATGAGAAAAAGTAGTGGGGAACAGCTGCACCACCCCATCATGACGTTGAATGACAAATTTCAACCACCACTCCAGTGCTGTCTCTGTGCTTCAGTAATGAGGTGACTGTCCTCAGCTGCAAGGATGTGGAGATGTGGGTCCCCAGAGTGAGAGGAGAGACAGGGAAGAGAACTGCACCCCTTCAACCCCAGCTGACATCACAGCACCTTGCAGACACCCACTGATGTCCTGGAGGTGGGAACACACTGATCTCAGCATGCTCCCCACTCCAGTGCCAGCTGAGCAGAGGTGGAGGCAGCACCTCCGTGGTGGCACTGGGAATCTGTGGCAAAACATTTGCTAATGCAGCCACAACACGGACAAAAATAGGGCTGAGCTCCTGGAGATTTGGCAAAGGCCACCTGGTTAGTCAATACTAGGGGATCTTTCAACCAAGCTGGACCTGCCCAATCAAACCTGTTCCGTACTGTAGAAGGGGATAAAGTTCCTGTAGTGCATGTAAGAAATATGCTGGGTAAAACAGTCTGGGCTACTCCTGCCTCAGGAAAAGTCAAAGCCATTCATGGAATTGCTTTTGCTCAGGGACCTGGATACACTTGGTGGGTAATGCAAAAGAATGGAGAGGTCCGGTGTGTACCTCAAGGGGATTTAATACTGGGTAAGAACAGCCCATGAATTGAATTGTATCATGTTAATTACTATATAATACTGTATGTCATCACTACCATGACTACTATATATCCTAGATGAAAATGGTGACTAATTAGAATGTATGGGAAAAAATGTATCCTGAGCATGACATAAATGGTGTGGAATAAGGGGTGGATAGATGTCCTGGTTTCAGTTAGAACAGAGTTAATTTTCCTCCTAGTAGCTGGTAGAATGCTATGTTTTGGCTTAGGATGAGAAGAGTGCTGATAACACCCCGATGTTTTAATTGTTGCAGAGCAGTGCTTACACCAAGTGCTTACACCAAGGACGTCTCAGCTTCTTGCTCTGTCCTGCCAACGGGCAGGCTGGGGGTGCAGAAAGAGCTGGGAGGGGACAGACCCAGGACAGGTGACCCAAACTAGCCAAAGGGGTATTCCATCCCATCTGACGTCATGCTAAACAATATATAGGGGTGGCTAGCCGGGGTGTGGGGGTTGGCTGCTCGGGGTTAGGCTGGGCATCAGTCACCAGGTGGTGAGCAATTGCATTGTACATCACTTGTTTTGTATACATTATTAGTAGTAGTACTATTATCATCATTGCAATTATTATTATTATTGTTATTATTATTGTTGTTACTATTATTTTCCTGTCTTATTAAACTGTCTTTATCTCAACTCACGGGCTTCACTTTCCTGTTTCTCTCCCCCATCCCAGAGAGGGAGAGGGGAGGGTGAGCGAAGGGCTGTGTGGTGTTTAGCTGCTGGCCGGGTTAAACCACGACAGAGATGAACTTCACCATCGCTGGAGTGGTCAGACCTCCAGATCTGGGAAGTGCTGGTTCCTGGGACCTTGGGTCTCCTGTCTTGTCACCTGGGCTGTTCCTGGGCAGGCAAACCAGTGGATCCCAGTCAGTGGCAGCAGGGAGGTGAGGGTCTGCTCTGCTGTGGCTCTTGGGGGGTGTACTCATGCAAAGCACACTGGAGAAGCATTTTCTTGTTCAGCTGCAGAGAAATGTACCTTGGAATAGCCCAGGAAGCAGGCTGGGGAAGTCTCCTGTATAAATGGGTCAGCTGCATGACTGAAGTATTCAGTTCTCAGCCACAGTGAAAGGATAACAGCAGATTATTAGTGCAGGACATTTTGTGCTGCGCGTGGATCATAGTAACGCTGCTGTCACTGAGCAAGTCAAAGACCACAAATCCCCAGAGATCTGCAGCATCCCCTTGCAGGCCACCTCCCTGCTGCACCCCTCCTGCCTCTCCTGATGGGCCCCACAGTCCTGGTCTGAGCACCCGTGCTGTCAGGAGCCACCTCTGCATGTCCTGCTGCAAGACGCCGCCACCTCCCAGCCAGGTGCATAATGCAAATGCCATTTTTTCAGAGAGCACCATCCTGTGTGCAGACAGCGCCCTGAGAGCTGTTTGTGTGCAGTACAATGGAGAAATCTCTGTCCAAGGCCCCATTCTGCAGCAAACTGGGGGATTAACAAGGAGATGCTTTTAAGGGAAAAGGCCAGAGCAAAGGCTTTACACTGGGAATTCCTGAAGAGCTTTTCTAGAGGCACTGGAGTGGGACTTCAGGACCTTGTCCACTATGTGAATGCAGCCTGCTGGTTTGGGGGAGAAAAGCAAAGCCTCCATAACAGACAAATTAGTTCTTAAATGTGTAGCCCTGTGGGATGCTGGGCAGCAGGACCTGGGGGGCTTCACATCCTTCCAGCTGCCATAATGTCCTGCTGTGGGACCAGCGCCAAAACCTCTTCCACTTCCCTGTAGCTCATATTGAAGTCAGCTGAGAACAAGGAAAATATGCCCTTTGTTGGATCCTGGGGTTTGCTGCATCTTCAGTAGTTCAGGAAGCATGAGTGTATTCACCAGGGATTTCTAAAGTGTATTCTTTCCAGAAAAGCCCGATTTCTTATTGAGTCTAACTTTTCCATATGATTAACTGCTGTTTTTAATCCAAAAATGTTTTCGGTTAAATATATTGCCCTGAAGAGGCACTGCTCACCCTGCCTTGCATCTGCCAGTCTGTGACAATAAGTCATTCAAAGACTCACCTTGGTGTGTCAGGTTCATCTTCCCTTCTGCACATTTCACTAAAAGTATCTGCTTTGAATGGCATATTTGTGGAGCCTCTGAAGGACAGGATACCCCAGCCTGACTGATAAACAGCCTCTTCTGGCATCCAGGCATAAACCCCTTCTCTTGCTCCTTCTCATGTTTGCCCTCTGCTAAGTGCTGGCAAGATGAAAATCATCAAAACAGAGATTGTGCAGACGGAGCAGATTTCTCAATTAGAGCAGGTTGCTCATGGCCTAGCATAGGTGAGTTTTGAATATCTTTAAGTATGAAGATCCCACAGATATACCAGACCCCTGTTTCAGTGTTTGACCACCCCCACAGCTAATATTCAGAAAAATATTTTTCTGAATGTTTAATCAGTGTTTGCTGTGTTGTAACTATTTCCTCTTGCCTCTTAGCCAAACTCCATGTACCTCCAAGAATCTGTGTCTGTCTTCTCTACATCTTCCCATGGGAGATGAAGACAGCAATAAGATCTCTCTCTCCCTTTCTCCTTCTCTTCCTGAGACCGAACAGGTTCTGTTCTCACAGTCTGTCTCTGTACATCCCCCTAATCACCTCTTCTGGTGGAAAACAGCTGGGATCTTAAACCCAAGCTGGGTTTGTTCCTTCTTGGAGCTTCAGTCAGGTTCTCATCAGTTAGGATATGGTCTCCATAGGCCCAACCAGAAACAGGGAGCCAGGTTGGTGGGAGCAACAAAGACACATCATCTTCACAGATTAGCACAAGACATCTGCTACCAAGATGACAGAAAATGTTTAGAAATTAGTAACCCTAGAAATGGGTCACACTCTCTCTCTTTGTCTCCCATCAAATGCTCCTACATGAACTCTCAGGCTGTGGGCTGTTGGAAGCTGCATACCAGGTGGCCTCTTGCTCAGGTTTTTTCCCTAGCTTTAACAACTTAAAGGTGTTCTGAGGCATCTATTAGCTTGTTTTCAGAGCAAGGTAAAAACCCTTACCCTCCTTGTCTTGGTGAAGCTCTACTATGAGTAGCAAAGTACCAGCCTGTTGGCTAGTGACTGTACTACAGTTTCCTGGAGAGCATTTAAAAATCTCCCACCTAAGGCTTAATTCACAGATTTCCATCAAAAGTGATAATTTCTTTCACCCATTTTAACTCTGAAAGTTAGATGTCCGTCCTAATCTTTGTGTCAAGGCTCCCCCTGCAGTCACTGGAAAAAGATGGGCAGATGAGAGATGAGAGATTTTCTAAAGAGAAAATCTGGCCATGTAAAGATTTCCTTTGTTGAAGGTACTGGGGAGGAAGGACCCTCAGAAGAAGGGTCTGTCCCCAGAGGCCACATGGTGCTCCAGACACTCAATGCAGCTGGAAATGTAATTACTGGAGAGCCTAATCTCTTCCCCACATTTAGCTACACACATCAAACCCAGCACAAGGAAACTGAGAATTCATTTTTGTCCCCATAATGAGTTGTTACACGTCCCTATTTTCTTCTTTCTGCTTTGAAAATATAGACATCCATCACCCTCCCACCCAGTGCCCACCCTGCATTTCCAGAAGCCAGGGTCTTTGAGAATCAGTTCCTTAACAAATCTGTGGCACAAAGTAATTTCTCTGCCCTCATTTGCATGTGTCCATCAGTCTTTCTGACAGAAATGGTTGCAAAGAGCAGAGATGTGCTTGCCTCATCTAAGTATTGCAATGCAAGCATCACAGCTGATCCCAGGAGGGAATGTGAAAGGAAGGAGGGAAGGAAGGAAGGAAGGAAGGAAGGAAGGAAGGAAGGAAGGAAGGAAGGAAGGAAGGAAGGAAGGAAGGAAGGAAGGAAGGAAGGAAGGAAGGAAGGAAGGAAGGAAGGAAGGAAGGAAGGAAGGGAGGGAGGGAGGGAGGGAGAGAGGGAGAAAGAGAGAGAGAGAGAGAGAGAGAGAGAGAGAGAGAGAGAAGAAAGAAAGAAAGAAAGAAAGAAAGAAAGAAAGAAAGAAAGAAAGAAAGAAAGAAAGAAAGAAAGAAAGAAAGAAAGAAAGAAAGAAAGAAAGTAGGTAAAGGCAAAAAGACAAATAAAAAAGAAAAGGAAAAGGGAGGAGGGGGGAAAGGAAAAGGACAACCTTTTTGGGAGCTTGCTCTGATTTCCTACAAAGAAGAAAATCTCCCCAAATACTGCTTTCTTTGAAAAGTACACTCTTTTTCCCATGCTGAGAAATATTCAAAGCAAGTTTTGCCATTCCAAGATCCAGCAGGCAGCCTCATCACAGATCAGAGACATGCCTAGACCCAGCTCCCTGCCACCCTGCTCCCACCCCTGCACCACGTTTCCTCTGCACTGCCACCTTCTTCCCTCCTCCTCCACATTCTAGCTTTGCAGCATTTCCGCATCCTTCTCCAATGAAGACCTACCATCTCAACCCTAGGATCAACCTTCCATCATCCCCACAGCCACCATCCAACAATTCTGCTTTTGTTTGCCTTTCTTACCTACTGATATTTTAGCTTTCCAGAGTTAAAAACAGAGCCACCCATTGTGCAGATACTTCAGAAAGAGATGAAGAGGTGAAACAGAACCTCACAATGCAAGTTGCTCAGTTGCAGGCTGCAATGATCTACTCAAAAGCATTTTGCTAACACTTACTAGAAAAATATCCCTCCGTGTGACATTTTTCAGTTAAAAAAAAAAAAAAAAAAAAAAAAAAAAACAGCTTGAAGAGTTTTTAGCAATCAGTTGAACAGATTTGCCCCTAAGCTTAAATGTTTCTAAAACATTTCTGAAAAGATACAAGCTTCCAGCAGAACATCTTTGTTTTCAAGTTAAGATCTAGATACTTCCTAATGCTCCCTTGTGGCAAAAATAAAAAATACTCCTTTTCAATGAATCTTCCCTTTTTCATCCATTTTTTCCATAGGAACTTCTAAACAAAAGTCCATAAACCTGCCCTCTGTGGCTACCCCATCCTTGTCACCTTTCTGTCACTTATCATTTTGTTTTACCAGAAATTTTATTGTCAAATCTATGACACCCTGCAGTGTGCATCCAAATTAATATTCAACTGGGCAAATTAATATTCAACTTCCAACAACAAACTCGGGGTTCAGCCAGCCTCCTGATTAATTACTGGCTGCAGTGGAGAGAGTTACTGTTGAAAAACATTGACCTTCCACCCATGGGATCTCATTTTTCTTTGCTATTGCTAGCTAGAAATTTGGAACAGAGTGATGCTTAATCCTGCTGGCCCTGCCAATGTGAGCTCCCCATCTTTCTTTAAAAAAATAAGAGTGTGTGTACCACTTTACTTGCTGAGGGCTGGTTTAGCAAGCTATATGCTCAGGAGCAAAATTCCATTCAAGATAACGTGGTAAAACTTGGAGCAGCTCAACTTAAGAGGGGCTGTGCTGAGTTTTCACCCTGTTAGGTAAGGGTGGCTCTGAAGCCCCTGAGTTGACAGCAGAGAGCTGCCCTTGCTCATTGTTTATGCTCTTGTTTCCTTTTCATTAGTTTGTTAGGCAAATCTCCTTTCAAGTGTTTCCATTCTCTTCAGTCAATAAATGATAAAAATCCGACACGGACTGTTCTAAATGTGGAACCACAAAAAGACCTATTTCCTGGCAGCCCATATGTCCTCGGCAAAGGGAGCTGTATATCCCAGGGGAAAATTAAAGATCTGAAGCAGCATCTGAAAATCTACAGCCGAGTTTCTCAGCAGATCTTGATTGCAGATTGCTAAACAAAGCCCAGCACAGTGGACAACTAAAGATCTCCACCTAGTGAGACGGAGCGACAGGACAGCGTGCTGCTTTGCACGGGAAAGCCGGGCAGGAGGTGGGAAAAACGGCCTTCAATGAGGCAATTCAGCAGCGGGGCTGCCAAAATTTCCCCTTCTGACAACACCGCCCTGGGGCCAGAGCCACAACCTGCCCAAAACGCAGCGACACACACGGCTACGGTCAGCCCCTGTGCGGCGACTCCATTAGGAGAGCATTAAAGCCCCCTCTCCGAGTCCTAACCCATGCCCAAGGTGATCATAGCTGTGCAGTAACCACAGCCAAACAAATTGTACGATACAGTAATGATGGCTTTCGGCTGGGAACCTTTTCACGAGATGACATTTTTCCTATTGATGGGATTACACATTCTGTGGTGAGCACAAGATAATTGCAATTTCCAGGACTGCTACTGAACGCATAAAGGTTATGGGTAGTCTTATTAAAGCTTTTATATTAGTGGAAAATTGTATGTTATGAGCTGGGAGAAAATTAATGGCCATTCTTTTGTGGTTTGCATACAATTAATCCCTGGGGGGCCTTTCTGTTCCATCTGAAACGGGTGACGTGCATTTCATTAAAACTCTCACCCTTTTCTTCCAGCCACTCCAAGGCTCAGGGTTATTTCTTAGCGTGTCTTGCTGAGCTCGCAGGAGTGCATAAGTGGACTCCACAGCTCAGCCCTGCTCTCCCTGTGCCCAGCCACAGGCACTATGTTCTATTAGCAAAGAAACCTTTCTGATGAGGAGCCGGCTTCATAGGCAATTACATTGTGTTAACTACATGGTGGGTGACTGAAAACCAGAAAACAGTTCTCAGAAATGGCCACAGCACAGGGACATTTCACAGACTCGTGGAATCACAGAATGGCTTAGGCTGGAAGGGAACTCTGATGCTCATCTCGTGCAGGAGGCAGTGTACCTTCCGAACAGCCTGGCATGTCCTGGTGTTTGCCGTGGGATGTAGGTCCAGACCAGCAGCAGTTCCCAACCTGGCTAGGCTGAGATGTCTCATCTCATCAGTGCTTCACTCGTCTAAAGGATGACACCGCCAATCTCTCTTCTCTGCGGGCTTTTTGCAGGCCTGAAGCTTTTTCTTCTCCCAAGAGAAGAAATGCTGTTTTGTTTTCCCTCCTCAGATTTACCTCCCAGAACAAGGGATTTTCCATCTCTTTAAAATAAGCTGTCCCCTTCCCTTCCCCACCTGCTGCTCAGGACTAAGAGATAAATCTAATAATAACCCAGCAGTTTTTCCACTGCTTCCATCCCACTGTGTTCAAATAGCAGTGCCTCACTGTGCAAGCAGCACGGATCAATCTAGGGCAGCAGATATGCATCTTAGAAATAATTGGGCTGCAGACATCAGGACTACTTCTACCCTATAATCATGCAACCTACACCCTGCGCTAGCATCAGTCTAGTAGGCACAAGCAACCACAGCGCTGACAGTGGATAATGTCTGCATTTCAGCACTGGCCTTTCACATTGGTACAGGACACAGGATATCCATGTCCCCACCAAGGAGTTACTACTAGATTTATCAGAACAAACCGCACACACTGCAATGCAAGGAACACAAAGAAAAAGGTCTTAAAAGCCTGAATAAATTTGCTTGGGAGATGTAGAGCTTCTCAAAAGTATGTCTGAAATCTAGGTGCGAGTTTTTGTGGAAATGTAGTAGCTCGGCCAGTCAAATGTCCAATGGAATTGTCAACAACTAAAATGCATCAGATCTGTTAGATTTTCAAAGACAACAGTGCACCTTTGCATATTTAAAATTTAGAAAAAAACTTTTTCTTTTATTTCAGAAAAAGAAGTGCTAATTATAACTCCACTACCATCCCTGTATTTTTGAAGGACTTCAGTCCAAAATCTCTTTGCTTCACCTTCAGCTCTGAACTTGGGCTGCTAAATATGGTTACATAGTAAAATAGGTTTTTATTCCCTTCTGATGAGCCCAGACTATCAGGGAGGCAGGGAGATCACACCACTTGTGTTTTCAGACTATGCATTTCCAAACCCAGGTCAGTGCTTTGCATTGTGCTGCATTTTACCTTTTCTGTGATTAATGCTGGTAGGGAGAAATTGTTGTGAAGTTGCTGATGAGGTTGGAACTGAAGCCATTGCCCAGACTTTGACAATTGCCTCTCATCGCACTGGGATGGATATCTGGATAGAAGTAAAGACTGAGGAGGCTGACGTGACTTGATTCATGAATCCTCAAATCTGGAGAGTTGAGGGAAAATTGTTTTCTTAGAGAACCAGCAACATCCATAACGTTGATCCTTATCCACTGACCCTGCTGTGCTCTCCCAGAGGTCCATCTGTCTTGTCAGAAACGCTGCCAGACTCCTCCAAGCTGCTTCACACTTGGCTTTGTGATACCAGTGAGGGATCGCAAGTAGAAGAGCCTAATGTCGGCTCCCACTTCGCCAGTCCCAAGATCTATGTACTATAACTTCCCTTATAGCAAGCAAAGCTCGGTTCAAGAAAAATCAATTTTGTTGTGGTCTGTCTAGGACTCATCACTGCAAAGATAATGTGTGCTCCTGTTTACCATGTGGGGACATAACATTCATTTGGGTTGAAGTATGATTCACTAACTACCCCCAAATGGCAGCTAGGATAAAATGAATTTTAACTGGTTTTGTTTAACTGAAGAAGCTCTGCTCTCTGCATGCACAGTCAGAAAGCACAGTTTGCTGTGCTTCACTACCCCTGCTGAAACACAAGGCTTTTTGCTACAGGGCTCACCCCCACGACAACTCCTCTGCTTTGCATGGTTGCATGCATGGGCTAACAGCCAGCTCTGGGCAAGCAGACCGTCTTTGCTATATTATCCAGCAGAGCTAAGAACAGCACATTGGACCCCATTCCTCTCCAGGGCTCGGGGCATCTGCTGGCCCCTAGCAAGGAGGGTTGGCTTGGCCCCACCACCCCTTTGCACCTGCAGCCTATTGCCCCATGGCCAGACCTCTGCTCTGCTGGTTTCTGCCCTCAGGAGAAGTTGGAGCTGGGCCGTACTGGGCTGTGGTCCTCCCTGGAAGATGGTAACCTGTCCCTTGCAGGAGTATAAACGTCCCTTCAGACTTCACCTGTGAGGTATGAGGTGGGGCTGGGAGGGCAGAAGCGAGGGATCCCAGACATGCTTCCTGCCCTGTGCGAGGCCTCAGTGCCACAGACACCGTCCCGTCACGGTGACTGCACCGGCTGCAGCCCAGACCAAGTCTGGTGCTCAGGAGAGGGACAGGTTAAGAGGAATTGGGTTCTGCCCCAACCCCATCACATTCATCACAAACCACACGGTGTGAACCAAACCATGGAGTGAACTAAAGTCTCCGCTCCATGGCTCACTGCCTGCTTGCACTTCACAGGCTTACCCAGATCATTAGATACCAGCTGTGCTGTGTTCAGGATCCTCTGAAAGTCCTGCTGGAAACCCTGTCCTACCTTTGGAATAGGCTTGGGATTGCTGAGGGTTCCCCATGAATGAAGCAGAAGATCACCATGCATGGGGGTGAGAGTACGGCGCTACCTGGGTGCGGCACTAATCCTAATGTTCCTGCAGCCCGGTCAGGGGACATGTTTGACCCATTACTTGGGAGCTACACTGCCCGAAGACTAACTGGGAGACTAACTGGGAAAGCAGCAACACCAGTCATTTGGAGGCTGACTCCTTTTTAGCCAAGATTAAGGGCAAGACAATTTCCCAGTGAAGGCTGGCTGCATTTCATTCTCTGCACAGCTAACCTCACAGGCAAGAGGCCTCTGCAGTTTATTTACATGGCTTCTTTCAATTTTGAAGATAAATTGTCATCATTTGAAGACTGGTAGCTCTTCATACAGATCCTCTCTACTAAACAATGACTTCATACCATGTCATGAACCTGGATAGTGAAGGAGGGTAAATAGAAAGTGGACCAGGAAGGCCTTTTGCATGTGATTTCCACACGTTTTTTGGTAGGTGAGAGGCTCTCCATCATCAGGGTTAGTTGTTGGATCATTCAACAGAAAGTCTCAAGCAAAAGGAGAGCAAGGACTATTCATGATAGTGAGAAGTTTGCCCTGAGAGAGTCCCAAGCCTGTCAAGCTGGCACAGCCAAGCTGTGGGTGCATCAGGAGGAGCTCTCCTGGCCTGGCAGGGCAGCAGAGCACACATCTTGGTCATCACTGTCACGTGTAGAGAGAAACAGCCCCTGTCCACATTTAAATACAAATACCATGATAATGATGAGATTTAATCAGTTAGTTAACCCTGCTTAACTGCCCAATTCTGCCTGCTATGAAAGCCAACACCCATGTGCCCTTGCTTTCTACAAAAGGTCTGGACCACACCATGCCAAGATCCTTTCCAACCCCGAGTCTTTAGCTGGAGTTATAAAACTGCATACTGGAAGTCTGCAATTAAAAGATAAAATGAAATTACAGTCCTTATTAAAACCTGAAGTATTTGTCTGAAAACTTTAATCTTAGAGCATGGACATCTAGATACTGCAGAAAACTGAGGATTCTACAGTTTCCAAAATTATGTATGGGAAGAAACTCCATTTTAGACCACTCCAGGTGATTGATCTGGTTTCAGAGCATTCACAGATTACATTTTCCACCCCACTTCTTAAAAACGAAGCAGAGCCTGATCACTGTCACATGGTCCCAGGACTGAAAGAAAATCCCAGCATCTCAGAACTTGCAATTAAAATCACCAGAGGTGACAACATTGGAAATGCCACCTTCAAGTTATCTAAGATTTGCTTGTTTGTTTTTAATGTCTTCTGCTCAGAGGGAGAGGAGGATTTCATTAGAGCTTGAAAACTGCCTCAGGTGGAAGCCACAGCTACGGGGCACTGCATCTCTGCCTGAAAGGACATAGAAAGCTTTGTGTTTCCCCCCTCCAGACATAGATGTCTTTTTTTTTTTTTTCTTCCTAACTCAGTATCTCATACAGACTCAAAGGAAAGGCACGGCAACCTGGGGGAATTCAGGGAGAATTTGAGCTCAGAGCTAATTTGTTTTGAAGACCCACAAGAAAAATGGCAAAGGTAAGTGGGATGGGAGCTGGGCTCCAGCAGACCCAATGTGGGTCTCCATGACCCTGGGGCGTGTGTCCCCAGAGCTCTTCTAAACAATTTTAGTTTTCAGACAAAGTGTGGGAGTTCACCTCTTGAATAATTTCCAGCCTTCTCCTCTGGCCAGTGCTGGATCCTGCTGATTTCAAGTCTTGTCCAGGTGTATCGATTCCTCCAGCAGTGAAAACACTGCCATATAAATTGCAGATTGGAGCCAAAGGAAGGCAGCTGCATTCAGAGCACATGGGATAAAAGAGATTTATAATAAGAGAAAGGTGTGTTTATTCATCCATTGACCTCGGGCCCTGTGCTACTGCACTCCCCATAGAGGGACATTTGCTGTTGACCTTGAGACATTGGCTTAGCAGGGGCAGCGCAGCCAGCTTTTAATAAGTGAGTTTAGACAAGGCAGAACCATTCCAAGAAAAATGCTCCAGAAAGTGATCCTGTTCAACCTGACACAGCAAAATTAACAGCCTCATTCTGGCCAGGCTAATTCCTTTTTGTGATTATCATTATTATTCTGTTTTCATATTGCAATAAATAATGTAATTACTAAAAGCTGAGTGCTGATTAACACAGGCTCCCTGTTTCACTGCCAGAGAGACAGTCAGGCTGGGAACATGAGAGAAAGCCTCCAGCTCCAGCCTAGGGGTGCTGCAGTTTTCGTGTATGATATTCAGTCAGGGACTCACTTGGGGTGGCCCCATCAATGAAAGGGACTGATTTGGTGACCTACAGTACCCAGACCATGCCAGAGCAAGACCATGATCTACTGGGACTGCTGTAAAGGGAAGAAGCCAGGGGCTACAGGGAGGGATGTGGGTGCAGACCTCAGTGATGCAACTCATGGGCATTTGGGAGTTTGGCCCCTCATGCCATTTCTCCAGATCTGACCTTCCCATGAGCATGATGGGACCTCAAGCTCTTTCTCTTGTCCGTCAGGGACAGAATTGACAGCTCCAAAGGCTGTGCAGTGCTGTGCAGTGGGGAAAGAGGGGGGCATTGGGCACATGTGGTTCAGTGCCTGGGAGCCTGACCTGCCCACCTCAGGTACAGCAGGCAGAAAATTTGAGACAAGAAACTCTCCTCCCCTTTGAGAAAGTGAAATAATAGCGAGATACTGACATTGATTTCAGCTCCATTTAATGAGGGATAATTAACCCACCCATCACAGGGCCATAGGATTATACTGGTTGGAAATTTTCCAGTTAATGCGCTATTTGATATTTCCGCCTAATTTTCAAGTGTTTAATTGATGTCTTAATTATGAAAGATATCGCTATTAACACCATTCTCAAACAAATCCCTATCACCGCTGTGATTTTACACACCCACGTGGGCCTCTCAATGCCAGTCCCTGTGGTGGTCCCTTCCCTTGGAGAAGGCTCCTGCCTGTGCTTGCAGAGTGTGGAAGCAGCTTCTGCGAGTCCCCACAAACAAGGACAAAGCCAGGATCAGGATCTATCTGCTGGTCCCAGGACAGACCCGAGCCTTTCCCTTATGCAGTACTCAGGTGTGCAGGAGTCTTGTGCAAGCCTATGTCAGACTGAAATAATAAAAAATCAAGGTTGTCACCTTGCTTCTCCCCACCCCAGACACAAAGCCAGCTGGGTCTCTGCTTTGAGCCCTGCAGCTCATGCCCACTCCAGGGGCTGGGCGAGCCCTGCAGCTGCCTCATGGACCACTGAGCTCTGCTGGCAGCAGGGCAGGGTGCTCCTGCTACCAACCAGAGCTGCCTGGCAAAGCCAAGCACTCTTAAAGCCCAGCACGTGAAGGCTCCTGGCTCTGAAACTAGCCAAGGAAGGCACTTCACACCATTCTTTATGTCCAAATGAGAGAAAAGATGTGGTAATGAGAGAGCTAGACAGGGCCAGACATACCAAAGGAAGCCACTGACTGACCCCATTCCTTCTGCTCTGCCAGATCCTTCTGCTCTTGAAGCCCAAGGGCAACATACACGATGTGGCCATGCAGGGAGCTGCTTCCCAGCTTGAAGGGACTCGTGTCAGACATCCTCCCAGCACGTTCCAGCCACACAGATCTCACCACTGAATTTAAAAATGCCACAGCTGCCACAACAATTAAAAATGCAAACAAGGAAAACAAGCAAGCGGGAGAGCAGGAATGAATATTTATAGCTCCTTATGTAAACCAGATACAATGGAGCCATTTGGAGCTCAAATAGGCTTAGCGTTATCCTCCGCCACGGCATGCCTGGTGCAGCCTGCAGATCACGGCCCCACCGTGCGCCTCCCTGGGCTGAGTGGGAGGTGGGCACAGCACCACGGGACCTCCTCTGTGGTAGACCAAGACAAGGAGAAATTAAAGGTTTTGCAGCCCCTGGGAGGTTAGGAAACTTGTAGTGATGGGCAGACACCTGGTCTCATCCTGCTCCACACATGATGAACAAGGGGGAGGAGGCTGGCTGAGCCCAGACAGACTTTTCTAGGGCAGCAAGCAAGGTTCTTTGTTCTGCCCTTTACTGGAAAGCAGGAGATGCTGTTACTCATCTGCAGAGACCCTGAGGCAAAAACCTTATGACTGAGGTCTAGCAGATTCTCACAACTGATAAATTAATTTCAAAAGGTCATTGTAAGCTGTTTTAAAAAAGTGCAAGCACATGAAAAAGGGTTACAGCTCCCTGAACATTGCTGCCTGCTCTCTTCTTATGTGCTGTTGAATTAGATATTAAATCCTCAGATGAGCTAAATGAGTTGATCGTGGCTAATGTTATTACCAGGAGTACCAGAGGAATCAAAGATGATTAGCCATTTGTCATAAAGTCTTAGCATAGAGGACAGAGAGAATTAATTTGTCCCACTGACCTGCTTTTTGTTTCCATGTGGTTCTCATTGATGCTTGCTAGAAAAATGGGGAACAATCATGGAGAAATGGAAATCTGAAGTGATAAAACAGTTATTTACATGGCAGATCTGAAACTTGGAAAACAGATCATGAAATTGCTATAGTCTTTATTAGGGAAAAACAGAGCTTGCTGAGAAAAGACCTGAAAGGAGCCTGGAGTACAGCAGAGCAGATTCAGTCATGTACACACAGAGGAAATGTTCATCCAGATTCACAACTGTATTGCTCCATCTAGGATCACACGGCCCAAGTGGAGGTTCCTACACTTGACATCTCAACGCGAAAATAAGTCCCATCACTCAGGTTGGGTGAGATGTGTCACACTGGATTGTCCAGCCTTGCAATAGATGGCACACAGCCAGCAGTCACACCGAGGATCAGGTATTTATGTCTCTGCTTCAGCTTTCATGACAAAGCTTAGCTGAAATCACATGGCTCCACAGCTAATCCCAGCAGAACCAGCTCTCACTCTGCTCCAGGCAGCCCCTCTCCTGGCCACAAAGCAGCTCCTCCACAGATCAATATGACAGGAGCCCTTGTCCATCCCCAGGTATGCCTGCTGCTTGCCTTTCCCTCGGCGTTGCCTTCCTTGACACAGCTAATTTCCCAGAGGAGATGGATTGATTCTTCACGACCACTATGGATTTAATACATGCTATTTATCACCCATCTTGACACTCAAATGGAAGAAGTGTGTGCCTGCACAATATATATGCAAAAATCTTCATTGCATTTAGTTAATCCTCAGATGGCCATCAATAAATATCAGGGACTTAGAATCATTCAGAAGGAATTTTAATAAATAAAATATGCACATAAATATTTTTGTCGTTGTCGCTTAGGTTCTCTCCAGCCCTTCCCTTTTAAAAGTGTGTCAACATGCAGCAGCTCTCTTGTTTTAATTATGTCAGTCTGCCAAGCAGTAGAAATTGGCCTGGTTACATCAGTCCCACTGCCTGGGGAGAGGAAGACATCGGAGGGAAATAAATTGTGGTTGCTCTGATGTAACTGTGTCCTACAAGCGATTGTCCCTAGAGCCACTGGGTGCCATCTGCTTGCAGAGATGTCCAAGGTAGGGCCTGGGCTGGATCTGAGTAATTCTACAGCTGGCAGTGAGTGGTCCAGCAGCACTGTGCAGTGCATGGTGGGTCTGGCTTCTCCAGAAAAGCTCCTGGAGCCTTGTGCAGGGACCCAGGATACTTGGACAGTAGCTCCAGGCGCACAGCTGGGCCAGGATTCACAAGATCCAGCATTTGCTGAAGCCAAATGAGGTGCGAGGTTAAGAAGGGCACACCACTCATGGAGATGTTTTTTTCCTGTACAAAAACTTGGCATAAAGTAGGTCTTTGAGTACAGACTAAAGTCTGCCTTATGCACAAAATGGTCCTATCCAGGTCATGCATGATGAGCTGAGGTTTCCTGCAGGGTTGGGGACTGGCTTTTCTGCTTGCTGCTGTATTATACCCACAAAAGCATCTGTTTTTTCTGCTGCTGACCCTGGGTGAGGTGTCCCTGTGGTCTACCCCACTACGGTGCTGCTGGAAGTCTTAGTGCAAGAAGGATTTCAGGCTTCCTGGGTCTCCATCCCGATGCACTCAGACCAGCCCAGGGCATTCATGGGAATGGCAGGGTCAGGGTTGAATGAAACCTCACTGCATTCAAGTTGTCAAGAGATTTCTTACATAGTTCCCCCAAATGCAGTACCAGTACGAGTTACATTTTGCAGTCCCTGTTCGCAGAGGGCTTTGCCTTTGACATCCCTGGAGATGCAGTACAGGTTTCACTCAGCTTGGAGAGGTGGAGCTCACGTTGCAGGAAGCTCTCAGCCTAGCAGTGCTAGCATGGGGCATCAAGTTTAATAAGAAAAATAGCTGTTTTGACCAGGGTGATATTTCCGTAAAATACACCTATATATCTATTTATTTATTTATTTATTTGGGAGAAAGAAAAGAAAAAAGAAAAAAAAAAAAAAAACATTTTTTTAAACTAGTTTTTTCAAAACCCATTTTCCACCAAGACAGATTTCCTTTTTAAAATCTGAAGATGCATGTCACCACATGTCTAGAGGCACTTCCCGGGCCCTTTCCTACACTGAAGGACTGCTGCAGCATGAAGCCCCAGCATGAAGGCGAGTGCCTAACTTGACCCAGAGATTTTGTCCATCTCAGCCTGGCCCTGCTGAAACCATTTTCTCCTTCTGAGCCTGCTTTCTGTGTCTCCTTTTAATTGTCATTCTTAGACCAGTCCCATTTCTGTGCCACAAATACCTCAGCAAAGTTTTCTGTCTTAAGAATTGCTCAATATTTCATGTGGAGACTTCCCAGTTTCCAAGGCTATTCCCAACTGCTCTCTTTAATCACAAACAATTCACTGAGAAAGCCTAAAATAGCACTTCTTTGGCTTCTTATTAGAAGGTGGGGACCAAAGCTCTGTATATAAGGGAAAGATGAATGATGATGTTCAGATAAGGATATTCAGACAAGCAAACACTGAATATCTGAAGTGCTCATGCTCTGGAAACCTTTCTGTGGGCTGTCAACAGTTCTCTTCTTACCTGAACAATTCACATACTGCAAAGTGCAAGCAGAGACATAACAGGTGTTTTATTTGTAAGTATAAACATAAATCTTTTCCCTAAATGCTCAGCTGGCTCAAGGTGCAGGCACATGTGTTTTTCCCCGAGTTTCCATCTGCAAAGGGCTTGCGAATGGATGCAGAGTGTTGTCAACAGCGGGTAAGAAATGGTCCCCAGGGCTTCTTTCTGGGCAGGTCTGTGGGACCCGGAGTGGGGTGGGCTGCTTCAAACAAGCGACTCGCACAACCCAAACTGTCGGAGCCCATTTGAGGCCACAGCCCACGTACACCCAGCAGACCTCCCAGCAGCTGCTGCCTGTCCCAGCCTCAGAAGGGCGAGGACACGGAGCTGGCTCCATCCCCAAGATCCCTCCCCAGGGCCAGGGATGCAGCAGGCACGAAGCAGAAGGCCCTGGCCCTGGGACAAGCTGTGATTCCTCTTGGCCCTGGTCCTGCCCTGCATTGCACAAAGACGCTGTAGGAGGACACGTGAAGGTCATCAGCACAGAGCAGGGAGTCTGAGATAACCGTGCAGAAGGAAGGAGAAAAACACCTCCAGGGACTACAATAAATTGCCACCTTCTTCCCAACGGCTCCTATGAAACACTTGAAAAAGTGACCTCATTAATTAATGAGATGGGTTAACACTCTCTCCACATACTCTACTTAATTGCAATTCTGTCATTCTCAGTGAATTCTTAAAGCCATATTGATTATTCAAAGCTCTGTTCAATCAATAAAGCAATAAACCATGTATGCTTAAAAAAACGATTAAAAAGATAAATACATGAGACACTTTGAAGAAGCCACATCCTTCTGCAGCCCACTTAGCAGCTAAGAGCAAGCCATGGGTAAATATGTTTTAATGTCCTTGTCTAATTGAAGTGGGCAATTGTCTCATAAATTTATTTTAATCCCTAATCCATGTAAGAAGTATTTCCAAACAGAAATCCTCCCAGCCAGTAATGCCCTCAATTTCTCCAGCCGCTTGCTGCGTGCCCTGCACAGACAGTCACAGCAGAGCAGGAGAGGTCCCAGCCAGTGAGTGGGACTACGCGAACCTCTTGCCCTAGGGGACAGGGCAGGTGGGGGACCAAGGATCCCTAAAGGACAGGCCTGTTTGGGAAGCTTCAGAAACATCACGGCACTGTGGCTGGAGTTTCTCTGTTGCTGTGTCCCACTCTCTGCCATGGAGACAGAGCCGTATTCAGCCGTGGTTAGAGCTGCATCTGCCAGATGCAGACCAAGAGAGCCCATCCCTCTCCCCTGACTGTATCTGTCCTGGTGCCCATGTAGCTGATGGTCCTCCTCCTTTCATTCTTGGTCACAGCCTCCCTGCACTGATCATCTACCCTGGTTTTCAAGAGCTCCCTGGAGCACACCCCCATGCCTTTTCTCACGGGAACCAGGTCATGTAGCATCAGAGGAGAAGAGAAAGCCTCATATTCTCCTACCAAGCATGAGCACTGTCTCAGGTCTCTCCAGTCTGTCATCCTGCTCTATGTGTAATATTGCCCAGGAGATGTGGATCAGGGCAAAGATCTTCACTCCCCAGCTCCTCTACAGCCCAGTGTCTGAGATCCAGACCCACGGTGGTAACTGGTGCTGCTGGAATCTGTTATGGAGGTCACTGTGGGAGATGGGACTGCTCAGCAAGAAGTCCCCAGCTCCCGTTTTGGACAAGCTTTTTTCTCTTTTAGAGAAACAAATTCTATACATTTTCAAGACACATTACAAATAGGAAGGTAACAGTTCTCCAGGGCTTCTACCTAGAAAGGATGCAAGGTAAGAGCTTGAAGCTTGGAGGAAAGAAGGAAAAACACTTCTGGGCTTGGGATGTTTTTTTCTTTTTCTTTTTTCTTTTTTCTTTTCTTTTTCTTTTTTTTGGAAAACGTGATTTAACAACTATGGCCTTGTTGAACATAAATAAATAAATAATGTGGAGAACTGGGACGCGCTAAGCTCAGTGATTGCATAAATATTCAAGCTGCAAGAGAAATATAAGATTTCAAAGGTGCAAACCTAATTATGGAGTTGTTATCTATCCCCCCATAGTAATTCAAACATAAAGAACATTTCCCTGTCAGCTAGTGAAGGACCCTAGTACAAATCTGAGATGCCAAACCTGGAAAATGTGACATCCTGCCATATATCAGCAGGGGCTCACTCACATCACCGCTCTGCTTGCACTGAAGCTGGAGGCACGGCCCATGCTGGGCTGGGACTTGGGTGGGAGCCCGAGCAGCCAGCATGGGCTGAGGGGTGCTGAGGCCTCCATGAACTAGGGCAAAAGTACTCAAAGTATGGACAGTTCTCCTCCACCCTGATCAAGTCCCTGCAGCCAGTCCAGGAGTGAAATCCTGAGCATCTCTGTGCATCTGCCCCATGCTGCCACGGAGGATGGTGACTCCAGTGAGCTGGAGATCTCAAGGTGCTTCATGGCCTCTTTTGCACCCCAATCCCTTCAACCTCAATGTTTCCCACCCTGGGTCTGTAGGAAAGCTGGTATTTATCAATGCAGGGGCTGGGGATATGGGCTGGAGCTGCCGCAGGACCCTGAGAGCAGGGAAATGAGAAAGAAAGTGGACTCAGGCTTGGTTTGCTGTTTTGCAGATTACCGCACAGATCCCCTTGGACATCCCTTTTTGTTGGCCATGGTCTCCAGAGGCACTGCAGGTCAGCACTGTTCCCAGTTATCTTCCTTTGTATCTTCTTTTCCCCCATTCTACAATTTTTCAGGGCATAGCCCACATAAAACCACAGCACAGGAGGAATGGTAGTAGAAAAACGCCATGATACGTATTGTCTCTTCAAATCCTTCGTGGTAACTAGTGCTGAATGAAACACCTGCTTACCAGCCCCTCTTGTCCCTGTGCAGCTCGGGGACCTGTCCCTTGCTGCCCCTCACTTGGCTGCCTGCTCCCAGGGCAGCAGTCTGGGGACCCTCAGCTCTGGGTGCTGGTAAAACAGGGTGAAGCAGATGACTAAGCTGACCATGAGCCTTTCCTCTGCTGGCTTTCTGCTGTTAGTGATGAGCAGAAACATCTCCCAGAGGACCACTGAGCTGGCTCTCCTGGCCTCAATGGGGACGTATGGAAAAATGTGCCTTTAACATTATGGGACTGAATTTTTAATCGACCTTTTAGACTTCCCACTGTAGCTTGGCTTAAAATGTTGGTTTGCTTTATCTCACTGTTCAAGTTTAACATTTTTTCAACACCAAAATGTGATTTCTGCAGTACTATCTCCACAGCCAAAACAGGAAAAAAATGGGTCAAAACCCTCTGTGCACCTCAGGAGACCTGTGCAGGGGCAGGGAAATCAGTGCCCCAGCCTTGCTGAGCACACTGCTGCATGTGCTGCTGCTGGAGGGAAGGTCTCAGTTGCACCCCAGGGAAGGAGGTGATGTGCAGCTGGGACACCGGCTGCTGCTGGGCTTGCTTGGGGCCACCTTTGTCACCTCGTCTTGGGACGCACAAGCTCCATGTGCCATAAGACAAGCACCTGGGAGAGGGATGCTGTGTCCCAGCACACTTGGGGTGGGGATGCTGGCCCAGCACAGGGCAGCCTGCACAGCAGAGCCCTGCAGGAGCAGTGCCTGCCAGCTGCAGCACAGGCTTTGATAGAGCAATTAGCGCGGAGAGGGGAAGAGGGGATGGAAAAGGCTTTTTGGGGTGCAGGTTCCCCTGCCAGAGTCCCGTACTGGGCGCAGCACTCCCGAGATGCCGGGTTAGGTTTCAGCTGCTTCTGCACAAGGATGCAGCAGCCCCATCCCAGCAGGCCGACAGCACCACCTACTGCTGCAGGGACCGAGCTCGCAGCCCCGCTCGTCCCCAGAGCTGGGATGTCGTCCTCTGCCCGGCCGGACCCTGCAGCAGCCCCTGGGAAAGTGGCCTCCGATTGCGGGCAGAGCTGTGGGGACAGAGGTGGGGCACCCCACCTGTCACCCCAGATGGGACACAAGAAGAGCATAGCTCCTTTCCTTTCCTTTCCTTTCCTTTCCTTTCCTTTCCTTTCCTTTCCTTTCCTTTCCTTTCCTTTCCTTTCCTTTCCTTTCCTTTCCTTTCCTTTCCTTTCCTTTCCTTTCCTTTCCTTTCCTTTCCTTTCCTTTCCTTTCCTTTCCTTTCCTTTCCTTTCCTTTCCTTTCCTTTCCTTTCCTTTCCTTTCCTTTCCTTTCCTTTCCTTTCCTTTCCTTTCCTTTCTTTTCCTTTCCTTTCCTTTCCTTTCCTTTCCTTTCCTCTATTTAACCCAAATAAAGTGACTTTTGCATATTATCTGTGGTAGAGCTGGGACATGAGCAGCGATGTGCCTTCCTGCCTGTCTCCCCATCGGTCTCACAGACCCCAGGGTTGGCCTCCTGGAGCCCAGGAGCTCTGCTCAGGGGCAGCTGCTGCTTTGAGGAAGGGGTGTCTGGGGACAGGTGCCCCAGTGCCCATGCACATCCCTGAGGCTAGGGCAGGAGGTTTGGTCTCCTGTCACTCACATCCCACTCTGGTGCTGTAGAAGATGAAGAGACCTGTTTTGTTCCCTATTTGCTTCCACTGTCTCCTTTGAATGCCTGCAGCTGGTTGTCCTGGATCCTTGTGAGCCCCCAGGGATGTCTGTCCTGGGCCTGAGACCCCCGCTAGGATCCCATGGGACCGATCTTGTTCACTGCTCGGGTGAACGTCCCTACCCACTTTTGGGGCAGTGAGTTTGTGCCATGGAGGCCTCAGGAGCCCAGGACACCTTTGCCTACTGAAAGAAATCACATCAGCATGGGAAGGAGCAGAGGAGAGTGGTGGGTGCCGGGGGGCAGGAGTCTCTCCATCACCATGTCCATGGTGGTGAACGTGGCCTCTGAGGACAGGAGGAGCCCCCTCAGGCTGGGCGCAGAGCTCCCCATCAAGCAGCAGCGCCAGCAGCAGAACAAGAGGCACGACCCGGCTGCCAGCACCACGGCTGGAAGGTGAAAGTCAAACCATGGGCTGGGAAGGGCTGGCTGCCCTCCCGACCCAGCGACACCCGGTCAGGCTACATGAGGAGCTCCGTGCCGTGCCCATCCTGCCCTCCGTGACCCAGGGGTTCTGCTGCCTCTCTGCTGGGCTGTCTGGGGACAGGGGGACCTGCCCCGTCCAGGAGCCGAGGCGGTGCCCGTGCTTTGCTCCGCTGTCACCGCGGGGTGGTGGCACCTGGGGAGCCGCATCCCGACACCCCCGGGCCCTGTCGCCCCCTCCTGTGCACCCGTCCACGCGTGGGGGCGGCCCCGCCGGGCTCGGGGACAGCTCGGGGGCAGCTCGGGGACAGCCGGGTCCGTGTCCCCGCGGCCCCACGAGGGGGCAGCAGGTGCCCACGGAGGAGGCTGCGGCGGGGGCCGGCGGCCGGGACAGCCCAGGCGGAGCCCGGCCGGGCTGCGGGAGAGGAGGGTCCCCCCCCCCGGCTGATCTGCAACCGCTGCGGCTGCAGGAGGGACGAACGTGGGGGCACCCCGCTCACCCAGCCCTCGGGACACAGCCCGGCCCTAAGGGACACCCCCGTGCCTTGGGCAGGCTGCCTTGGCACGGTTCTCAGGTCAGCACGCCATGGAGCCACCCGGGGCTTGGCCCCTGTGCTCCGCTAACACAGCCGCCTCCCATCAGGAGGTGAGGGCAGCCCTAGCAGAGCACAGAGCAGGATGCTGAGCTCGTCCCACCTCTGTCCCTCTCTGCTTCTGCCCCTGCCCCAGCCTGTGAGACCACTGCTCCTTGTTGAAAGGGTCCAAATCTGGCCCATGCCCAACCACCCCTGGCTAAAGGTCTGCTCAGAGCCAAGCTGAGGGACCTCATCTTGACACAAACTCACTGATTTTCCTGCCAGAGCTCCCCACACCCCACTGAGATGCTTTTCTTCTGCCTGCAGCCACAAATCCCTCTGGACCCTCCTCCCCCCCTTCCAGCCCCATGCACTGCCCTGGGGTGCTCTGCACCCATCCCACTGCCTGCACAAGGTCTGTCCGTCCCCATATCTCCATGACTGCCCACCCATCCCACCCTCCTGCTCCCTGCCCGTGACCCTAGTGCAGCTCTGGGTGCTGCTACTGCACTGAGCCAACGAGCAGCCCTTGGGGTTGGCCACCGATGCTGGAGCCCAGTCCTGGCCACCAGCAACGTCTGTGTCAGTCTGGAACCCTTTCCTGCAGCAAGTACGCTGATGTAAGAGGGTTTTAAAGTGTGGTAGTGGATTTACGTTCCATCCCCCTCCTTGTAATGGGCTCAGGATGTTAATTTATAGCTAGCTGCTAATATCTTGCATCCATCAAATGTCTCAACAAGAGCCCCAAAGTGTTTTGCAGACATTGGCTACCATCCCCTGCATGGGAATTGCAGAAATCACAGCCTGGAGAGGCTTCAGGGACTTGCTGATGACCAAAGTCCAAGTCAGCAAGCCCCAGCCCTGTTCCAGCCCCCAACCCACCCTGCTCCTCCTGCCACACCGCTGGATTGCCTCCAAGCCACGGCCTTTCATCAAGTCCTGCCAGGCAAGCTGCCGAGAAGTCAGCCTCACAGCAGCCCAAGGCAGGGAAACAAAGAGTTAAACGATATCCTGATGGGCTGGTGAGCTCATCAGAGCTGGGATATGCTCATTACACTCAACAGAGCCTGGTAGACAACATCCGGAGGGATGCGGGGCTGGAAGTGAGCATGGGTTAGGAGAGGAGGACCTTCAGCTGCAGCCTGTCCTGCTGCCGGTGGGGTGGGCAGCCACGTAAGTAGGGTGGATTTCCATGAGTTTGGTTCTGGGGGTGGTGGAAAGGGTGAGGGGATGCAGCACAGTGAGGCTGGGGTCATCTTCTTGCTGAGTCCCAAAAAAGGGCTTGCAGATGCTCTTCACTCATCGAGATCCTGAGCATGTTGGTGGAACTGTCCAAACCCTGGGTGATGCTGAAAAGCTGCTCCCAAGGGATGCTGGAGGCTGGGCCCAACCCAGCTCCACTACACCAGCAAATGGACGCTGGCTCCGGCTCAGTTTACATCCAGGATGCGGCGGGGCTTGTAGGCGGCGTGCAGTCCCCCTGACACCTCGCCTTATTTCTCCAGCCCTGGTTGCAGAGCAGAGCTCGCCTCTCCACAGGGACGCTGCCCACGTGGCCAGCACCAGCCCCAGTGGGGTCGTGGGGATGGCAGGAGAGAGGATGGGGCCCTAGCACTGTGCTTTGTGCTGACACAGCTCCTTCCTCTCCCAGCGCAGAGCCGGCTCAGCCCAGCAGGATCCGTCCCTCGTTACCGCTCCCTGCAAGCCCCCTGGCAGCTGGGTTCCCACCTGTGCACCCGGGGGATGCTTGGTGCAGCCGGCTGGGACCAGCGAGGCACAACATGGTAAGTGGCACTCGGTCCCTCCCCTGGGGTCCCTGTCCCACCCAACACCCTCCTATGCCCTCTGCTGAGTGCTCCTCTAGGATCCCCGGCCATGGGGGTCCTGCAGCGCCCGCCTTTCTCATTTTTAGGGGAACTTGGGCACTCTGGCTCACTGGATACGCACTTTGCTCTGATTAACTCTGGACCTGGTTGATAGCCACTCTGAATTAAATTTGACCTGGGCAAGGCATCTCAAGACCAGGTTTCTGCAAAGAGCATTCACGTGCCCATCAGTCTGGCAGCCTTCTTGCCCCCCACCCCTCCATCCCACATGGGTTCCCTAATGCGGCTAATCCCTTCTCCTGGCAAACACAGACCCACGGCTCTCATCTGGGGGGTCTGTACTGAGGGTAGAGCAGGACTCAGTGAAGAGTCAGACAGAGGTACCCCAGAGCATCAGGAAAAGCTATGCCCAAAAAACCTTTCCCAGTTTTCATCAGTTCCCCTATGGCTTGGCTTCCTCCCACTTGTGACTCACCAGTGAGGACTTTGCTGGCCACCCACTGGGGAGGCAGGCAGGAGACTTCTCCTGGTTGAAGGACAAACAAACCCTTTGGGTCTCACCCCGAGGCTCAGCAGAGGACCTGTTGATACCATTTCCCCAAGGCAAGGGAAACCCCAGAGAGCCGTGGGGCAATGCGAGGTCTGGGGGAGACTCTCAGTGGGACAGCCCATGGCTTTGGTGTGGCCGTATCTGGATTTCAGATCACAGTCAGGGATGGGTAAGAGAAGGATGAGCACACCTGTGTTTGGGTGATTTTCATCTGACCAGAACTACCATTCACCCAAACCCAGCTGTGGTACTGGTGCCACCAGCGGTGGGGTGGGACACCTTGTTTGGGGAGGTATCCTGACAAAAGAGGACGGCAAAAATTTATCCACAGAGAAACTTGGATTTCCAACAAAACTTAGCAGGTGGTTTGCAAAATCCTTAACTTATTCCCCAGTGATTTGAGTGGCAAAAGTCTGGGCAGAGCCCCCTCGTGCTGCAGCCCCTCAGCACTGCCCTGCGCACAGCAGCATCAGCCCCAGCCCCAGGCAGTGCCACACTCATCCACACCACTGGTGCTCCTGGCTCTTGTTTAGCCCTGGGATGGAGACCAGCTCCACCTGGGGGTGCCGAGAGGGCTGCCCAAGAGGACAGGCCAGGTGGAGGTGGGCACCAAGCCCTGGGTGAGGTGGTTCCTCTCCCAGCTGGGGAAGCAGTGGTCTCGGCTGTGCAAAGTGGCAGAAACTGGGTGCTGCAAGGAGATAAGGGGAGCGTATAGGAAGTTCCCAGAGAATCACAGCTGCCTCCCCATAGAAAAAGGCTGAAGATTTGGAGAAGTAAATCTAGCCCTTGTATTGCCAGGAGGGCACAAGCCCATGGAGAGGAGCAGGGCCTTCAGACCGGGCTGTGTCACCAGGTGTAGCACAACTCTGGCCACATCTGTAGGTTGTTTGGGCCCTCAGAGCCTGGGGACATATGCACTGGTCTCAGACTTTGAGGCCTCTAAAGGATTTCTGATCCCCATGGCTGCAGACAGACCTGACTGCTGCCCCTGTAAGAACACAGACTAACAGGCAAATTAAATCACCTGTAATGAGATGGTTCATCGAGGCTCTTGGGGATCCATCTCAGCATTTCATGAGGCCACCTCCTGCCTCTGGCTGTGTGAGGCTGGTGATGCTTGTTTGAGAAGGACAGATTGCCCGTGAGCCCAGCATGCTCCTCCTGAGTGTATCGGTGGTCCCCAGGCAGGTCCCCATGTGGACCCCCACTTTGGCCACCCAGATGAGAGCTGTTGTTGCTGGGCGCTGGTGGGTGTGGAGGCCCCTCCACAGATGGGTGGGCAGAGAAATGGGGGACAGAGGGTTGGGGTGCCCTGCTCAGTCACAGGCTCCCTCCCCAGCACCACCATGAGATGCCCACAAAGTCCAGGATGTGCCCAAGCACCTCTTGCTCTGCTTTGGCATTCGGGTCCTTAGCACCACCAGCAGGTGTGCTCCATCTGAGCCCCCTGCTCAAACACCGAGCATCTGCATACAAAGCACTGGAAAAGCAAAAGGAGGAGAAACAACAACACACGAGGCTTGTCCTTTAGCTCCACCACCAACAGTTTCCCAAGGCTTCAGAGGCGGCAGCAGCAGCCCAGACATGATATCTGATACGTGCTCTGGAGGCATTTTCAAGCCAGCAACTGGTCATCTGCTGACGCTCTCCTTACAACAATAATTATTAAAAATGTGGGGGAAACCTGATAGCATTATGCTGCCTGGCTGCTCAGTACAAGCATTGCATCTTCAAGTATGAGCACATCTGTGATGAATTAAGGATGGAGCATGGGCAGAGCAGGAGCTGAAATCACATTAGCTCTCCCAAGAGCTGCAGACACATGCAGAGCTGGTAACAAATTCTCAGCTACTTGCAGGGAGTGAAATCCTTCCCTAGCTAACAGGGGAGAAATATGTAGAGCCTCATGCAAAAACACAAACAGAAATATGAAGCAGAGTACCTGAATTAGAGGAAAAAGACCAAATGTGGAGAAAAGTGTGATCAAAAAATCACTCTCTGCTGGGAAGTGCTAGAAAAACAATCAGCATCTGGGAATTGTGGTGAGAGGAATGGTTACACCAGAAAATAAAAGAGAAAAATCCACTCTAGTGCAAATGCAAGACAGGAAGGAAGGAGATGGTTTCTGCAGGAGTCCACATTAACACTCCACAAAGCGGAGATGAAGGCTCTCTGCAGAGCTCAGTGTAGAGGCAGAGGCAGGGCAGCAGCTGAGAGACAAGCAGGGAGCAGGGTGCCTGGAAGCTGGGCAGGGCGGGCTGCATTAGGCTGCTGAGATAAGAGACGTGGGCACCGCTCCAGGGGAGAGAGCAAATTTCCAGCTACAAAGCCAAATTAAAATTGTACTGTGCCTTGATCATAAAACCTCTCCACGATAGATGCTAGAAGGAGAAAGACAAGAAATGCCATGGCTGCCTAGGACAAATTTTCAAGAAGAGCCTTGCCAAAGCTCAGTTTTGGATTAGAAGAGCAAGGAGGCTGGTGCACAGGCTGCGTGCTCCAGCTGAACAGTTACATAGAACCTGGGCACATCTCTGCAGAACTGCAGCTGGGGATGTTTTCAGAGGGCTGGGCTGACTTCTGGGCATATTTTGGTCTGTGCAGAACCTGCTTTGCTTTGTCCCCAGGACACTGCAGGAAGATGTGCCCCATTGCTCTCAGTATTTTTGTCTTGGGACCCTGTGGCAGCTTAGACCCTCAGTTTATAAAAGTGTGAAGTGAGCTGCATCACAGAAGCTGACCGGAGCATGTTGTATCTAACATGGTAGTAACTATCAAAATGACATCTATGATAAGGCTTTGCACCGGCTTGCAGAGAGGACCAGCAGATCAAAAGGAGGAGAAATGGGGAAACCAGGGCTTGCTACTGTGGCCAGACTCATCAAGTGGTTGATCCCCCCTGATGGAGCGCTGTAGCTGATGTATCGGGGGGTGTGTCTTCTGCTGTGCCCCTGCGTCTCCTGATTCAACAGAGAAGGGGGAAAGCTGCAGATGGGAGGGGTGCAAACCGTGCCCACTGTGATTGTCTTTTTTGTTTGTTTGTTTGTTGTCCCAAGTTAAGCAAACCTGAAATAGCACAAAATGCATCGGTACCACCAGGGCTACATTTCTGCAACAGTGCTCCAGTGCTTTGGCAGGCAGATAAACTGGCAAATCGCATCAGAATAAACCAGAAACCTGGGCAGGCGACTTGGGTGAAAGAACAAGGGAGGTGCTGGCTGGCACCCAGCCACCGGTATCCCTAGGTGGGCACTGGGCCCAGCATGGCCCAGGTAGGGATGGATTTCCTTATGACTGTGCCTCTGGAGCAGCTTTGCAGCTCCATGAAGCTGCAGTGACACGGTGCAAGCCCTGGCATTGATCAGCAGCAGTGGGAAATGAGCTGGAGGCACCAGGCTCTGTGCTCATCTCCTCTGCACCTCGCTGCAGCCAAAGCGGGACGCAAACCCAGGCCAGCATCATCCATGTTGTGCATCCTCTTGTGAGCCGTCTGACAGGCAGGAAAACACCCAGCCTGCTGTGCCAAACAAGGGCCTGAGCAGGTCTGGATCAGTGCCAGGCTCAAAGCTCACATGGTGCCCAGGAAGAGCTGAGCTTGGTAGGTTCATCCCTGCAGGGCCGCTCAGCAGTGTGCAGGGTCCTGCAGGCTGGTGAGCACTCCCCAGCAAGCTTCATGCCCTGTTTTCCTCTGCAGAGCCCCGAGGAAATGGTGGTTAACATAATGCACACTGTTTCCAATTTACCATAATGGTTTCTGTGTGCTAAAGGCATGCTGTTTCTGGGAAAATGCATTTCCTCCTCGAGTAGGTGAAAAAACAATGCAGAGCATTGCCCCTGAGGCAGCCACATCTCTGACCCCACCACCGCAAAGCGCAGCATTTCAGTGCAGCTTGTGAGCCCTCACAGAGCTGGGAAAATATGTACAGTGTGATGGGAGCTTCTCTGCCTCCCTTCCTGGGCACTTAGCAAGGAAATGCTCCTGTGCCAAGGGCACAGGGCTGACAGGTCCAAGCTGGATGTGGCAGTGAGGAACAGCCAACTCCAGGGGTCTAAAGCAGGTGCTCAGCCCCCAGGAAGGTGCCTCGAGGTCTCCGCTGCGTGGTCCTGATGTGGTGAATCCCTGCCTCAGTTTCTCCACATGCAAGGGGAAGAGATCATGGATTCACACAGTGGTTTTGGTTGGAAGGGATTTTAAAAATCATCTAATTCCAACCCCCTGCCATGTGCAGGGACACCTCCAAACAGACCAGGTTGCCCAAAGCCCCATCCAATCGAATTTGAACACCTCCAGGGATCTGGCATCCACAGCTTCTCTGGGCAACCTGTGCCACAGAACATTTTTCATGGTGAAAAATTTCTTCTTTATTCCCTGTCCAAATCTGTCCTCTTTCAAGTTTAGAATTATTTCCCCTGGTCCTGCCACCACAGGCCCTGGTAAAAAGCCTTTCTCTGTCTTTTCTATAAGCCCACTTTATAAGTTGAAAAGGTGCAATAAGGTCTCCCCAGAGCCTCCTCTCCTCCAGATGACCATGCCACAAGGTGCTGAGGTGTAAGTGGGGATCTGGGAGGGAAAACAGCTCCAGGGATACCATCATCCCACCACTGCATCTCTGGGAGCTGGAAGCTGGGGAATAGAGACATATCTGTCCTGGGGCCCATGGGTGGGCAATAGGACTCCTGCAGGTACCCTCAGCCCTGCCTACCTGCAGGACTCGGTTGCTTATTCCTCATTTCAGTGCTCAGATAGGCATGGTGCTCTCCTCCCCCTGTATCAACTCCCAAATTGTTCTCCACCTTCATTTGACTTGGCCTGAGGCCATGCTAGTGATTAATGGCGTGATGGAAAGCACTCAGTCCACCCTCCAGCAGTAGTCCTGCACTGCTCTTTCTTCTTTCCATCTCAGGTCTCCTCCTCAGACCCTGTCACCATGGAAAACCCCCCCAAGAGCCCTGACGGGAGTGAGAAGTCCCCTCCGTCCAAGGAGCTGCTGACCAGCAACACGGCCAGCACCCTCTGCATCAGCTCCCGGAGCGAGTCTGTCTGGACCAGTGCGTCCAGGAGCAAGTGGGAAATATACCACAAGCCCGTCATTGTCGTGTCTGTCGGAGCAGCCGTCTTCCTCTTCGGGATGGTCATCACCAGCCTGTCTTGCATCCAAATCAAGAACAAAAATGTTTACAAAATGTGTGGCCCGGCTTTTCTGTCCATGGGACTGATGCTCCTCGTTTGTGGCCTAGTCTGGATCCCCATCATCCGTAAGAAGCAGAAGCAGAGACAGAAGTCACAGTTTCTGCAGAGCCTCAAGTCCTTCTTCTTCAACCGCTGAGGGACAGCCCATGGCCTTCCCAGGAAGGCTCCCTCCCCTCCACCCTCCTCTGCTCATTAGCCATAAAAAGAAACATGCTTTTGTACCCTCCTATAGGAATTTACCCCAGACAGTCTCTTCCCTACAGGCGGAACACACTGTACCGGTGCCCGGTGTGTAAGCAAACTTTGCCTTTCACCCAAGGAATCCCAGAAAGAAGAGAGTGGGACGTGGCGGCCTAGCCCAGCATGGCAGGTCAGAGCACTCTGCGTCCTGGGGCCGGCCAGCCCCGCCACGGGGGTGAAGCCCAGTGTGAGCACTGCTGCCTGCAGTCAGCACACCACACCTACACAGCGGCGGGCCCAAGGCCGCTCACCCAGAGCCATGGAGAGGGGCAGCGGGACAAGGCAGTGCCACAACACTTCGTGTCAGAGGAGGCCACCGAAATGAACAATGCACGTCACCAGAGCAGAGCAGATGTGATGTTCATGGCCTACAGTTCCCACATGTGGATCTGTTATGACAGCTGGCCAAGACACGGCTGTTAACTAGAGCTCACTTCTGGCTCAGGGTGTGGTGTTCACACATATTTATTCCTCTACAGGGTCAAGTCGAGGAGCGGCACCACTAGCAGAATGTTTTAGCTCCCCTTGGCAGAAGGTGTTTAAGCAAGGCTGTTCCCCCAGGCCTGAAGGGACTAAGTTGTTTTGCAGCTTCTCTCCGATTGTGCTGATGCTCTCTGCCAGAGCCACCCAAAAACTGAGCTTTGGCTCTTCCATGAGCCCAGAACTGGACTGCAAGCAAGCAAAAGAGTTCCTTTTCTCCACCACTTTGTATTTCTGTCTTAATAAATGTGTGCTCTGAGGCAACTCACTAAGGAAAGCAAGGATCTGCATGGTTTTTGCTTTAATTTCATATTTTCAGCAGGCCTTAGAAGAGAAATTTGAAATGCTAATTCTCAGTCTGAAGAACTGGTCTCTGTCTGGACAGCAAAACCTGGTTTGACATAAATGGGTCCAAAACATCAACCAGCTCCTAACTCTGGGCAGGAATCTGCTTTTTTTACCAAAGAGCTGATCCATCCTGGATCCCACAGCAGCCCCTATCAGGTCTGCATCTCTGGCCAGGCCCCCAGCTCAGCAAGCTAAGGCTCGGGTGCCCTGACTCCCATGGTGGGGTGAGGACTCAGCACCCCCAAGGGTGGGCAGGACATGGCTTGGTGTTGACCAGAAGCAGAAGAGGAACACAGCAGAGGAGACCCCACCGAGGTGCTCTTTGCAGTCTGCATCTCCACTGTAAAGCTGAGGCAGCCAGGTTGCTCTTCTAATGCCATGGGAGGCAGAAAAACCAGCAGGGGTGCTCCGAGAGAATTTGCAATGTATTTGACAGATAGCCAGGGCCTGATAATCTCCAGTAACTGCTAATGATAAGCTTTTGTAAGCCTATAGGTTTCTGTAACTCTGTGCCACACTTCCACCAACAGTTCCCAGGGAACGCTAGAGAAGAGTACCACGAATAGGGCATGCAGACAGAGACCCTTCTCCAGGTTTGTCTCCACCTTCCAGCAGCTTAGAGCCAAGGCAGAGTTTGCTCCAGACCACTGTTTAGCACTAATAGATCCAACATGCTCTACTCCTCTTGTTTTGACCACTTCTTCAGATCAGTTTGGACTTTCAGGATGTGCGACATCCTGAAGCTACGGGCTGTCACAATCCCTCCAAATCCTCTAATCTGGGGTGCAAAGTTCAGCTGGTGCCACCGTCCACCTCCACAGAGCGTTCCCACCCTCTCCCATGGATCAGGCCTGTTAAAGCAGTGGGAGATTCCTGGCAATGAAGTTTGAGAAGGACAGTGTGGAAAAGAGGTACAGCAAACTCTACAATACTTTGTATTGAATTAGGATAGTGGGTATCAACGCAGCCTGAACAACTTTCCATCATCTCAGATGTTGCATCCAGCAGAGTTGAAGCAAGGCAGAGGCGATAGCCGGAGATGCTGGGAGCTCTGGATAACATCAAGACATGCAGCAAAAGGGGGGAGGATAACAGATCCTGCTGCTGCAGGCCGTCAGGAGCCCAGACGGTCAGATAAAAGGGAGATGTGCTTAGTGCAGTCAGGGACCATGAAGCTGGAGCTGTAGAAACTGTGCTCAGGGCCCAGATCTGACTCACCACGTGGAATTATTTAACCTCCTAGCCACCTCTGGCTGAACTCCCTTAAAACAGTGCCACTTCAGCATTTCTGCCTGCAGATATAGCCTGGGGGCACCCAGGGCCCAAAGCATTCAAGTGACCTGATTGAGCTAGGAGGTTGGGCTCCCTCCAGGATGTGATCCAGGTGGGCCAGTGCCTGGAGAGCCCCAAGGCCTGCAAAGGGACAGCGCAGAGGCAGCTGGCTGCTGGCACAACTGCGTGATGGGTACTCGAGGAACACACGTCCTTTCACCCAAGACTGCATTTCCTGGGCGGTGCAGATGCGTCCATCCCCAGCCGGCTGGTGCCAGGTTGTGAATGGGGTGTTGGAGGTGCGTGGTCTGGCACCAGACCCAGCAAACCTCCGTTCATTCTTCAGACATTCATCCCACTGTGTGGTGCGCTGCCATTTTTTTCAGCCCTGGCTTGGCACAAGGCTGAAGTCTCTATTGATTCAGCTGCAGTGGGCAGAAGCAGCTCGCCTCAAGCTGCTGCTCGAGGATTAGCAGCAGTTGGAAAAAGAGACAAATGGCAGGGCTTGCAAGGAAGAAATCACAGAGCAACCCGAGGGACATCCCATTCCCCGTCTGGCTCCAGCCTGCAGGTCTGGTGCCGGGCGCTGCCCAGGCTGGAGGAGGCACCTGGGATGGCCTCAGCTGCAAATAGCTCTGGGCAGCCAGAGGCTGTTTGGCCAGGCTTGCTGCCCGAAGGGATGTGAAAGGAGGACTCAAAGCACCAAACAGCGCAGGCAGATGGAGCAGGGGGTCCTGTCCTCCGTGTCTCACAACCAAGGAGGTCAGTGAAGTGTTAATAAGAAGTCACTGAGATCACAAATGTAATGGGATTCCAAGCTGGCCATTTATAACATGAATATTCAATTTAATTAAAGCAAAATATCCCAAGGGACTTTCACCTTGCTGCTGTGGTCTCATGTGTGGTGTTTCATAGCTAATGGTGGAGGGAAAGCTGCAGTATCAGGTGTGTGATGGGGGATGCTGTGGCCTTGAGGGGCCACCAGGTAGGGACAGCGGGGGGGAGGATGAGGGAACTGGAGCTGCAGGTTTGCTCGGTGCTGGCCACATGCCCTGGGTGAGGGTTTCAGGTCTGTGGGTTTGCTTGGCAGACACCTCTCGTGAGGTGTGAGAGGGGAGCGTGGGTGGCACGGGAAGGAGACAGCAAGAGGACGGAGCCTGCCCAGGTGAGGATGAAGGCAACAGCCCAGGGATCAGCAAAGCTCCTAAGGAGGGGGCATTCATCCCATGCGTCCTAGCAATTGCTACCCAGATCTGTAGGGGGTCACTGGGGTAAAGGGACAAAATATTAATTGAAGGGAGAGCTAAATTAACAACTCGAAGCTCAAGATGCAGCCGGAAGTCCAGCTCTCCTCTTTGTTGCATGAAGTATAAGTGCCTGATTGCTCCTGGGAGGCTGGGTAGATTTGTGCACACAATGCAAACTGCTCCCAGCCCTGGAAATGCATGGTCATCTTCAGCTGAGAGAGGCTGGGTGGGAGCGACTTAAGGAGAAGGAGGTGCGGGCAAGGCTGGAGGCTGCTCTCGAGGGTTTTGTTAGGAGCTGACACGCAATGCTGTGTCACCCTGCTGTGGCCCAGCCAAACCCCACAGGGCTTCCACAAAGTGAAATCCTGCCTCAGTGCTGTGGGACCAGAGAACTTCCATGTCCCACTGCCATGCATGGGAGGCTGCAGAACCGGGAGGTGTCTGCGGGTTCAAAGCAGGGTTATGGACAGCAGATCCCACAAGACAGTAAATAAAAAGGGACGTCCCTCTAGCATCATGGCCATCCCCAAATAGCATCTCCTGACACTGCTGGAGACAGCACTGGGCTGGAAGGACCCTGGACCTGACAACAGGGCAATTTGTTCCTTTGGGTCGTTCCCATGCACCCCCAAAGTGGGTCTCACTGCTCCCCACTATTCCTCTCCACCCCTGCTGAAGCCTGTTTGAATCCTTCTGGGATGCTTTGGATCAGACCAAAAAGCCCCACCATGTTTTAAGGGAAATATCAGGGTAGCTATAAATGCAGTTATGCCCATCTCTTACTATAGCTAGATTTTCTGCAATCTGCTTCCCCTGTTCTATGAAAAAAAAAAAAAAAAAAAAAAAGGAAATCCACAGCAAAATTCATTGTGTCTGCCAAGCAGGTCAAGGAGGAAGTGGTTCTCCTGCACCTCCAACACCTCCAAGCTCCCAGCCCCTTCCTAGCCGGGCCGGCTGATGCCTCAATGTGCTACTGGCCTCCATGGGCATCCTGAGGTGTTCCTGCTGCTTCCTCACAGCCCGGGGTGCAGGCAGCATCCTGCTGGGCAAGCTGCAACCTCCCAGAAAACTCCTGCTGGCAATAAAATCCCAGATCTCGGCACTTGGAGCATGACAGCTGTCACACCAGCTTGGACACACGTGCTGCGAGAGGTGGATGTGAGCCAGCCCAGCCTGGCTGCGCCCCTTCGGCCTGCAGAGGGAGGCGAGAGGAGGCTGAGGCCAGGGGAGGCTGAGGCCAGGGGAGGCTGAGGTCAGCAGAGGCTGACGCAGGCGGAGGCTGACGCAGACAGAGGCAATAAATCTGGTCATCGGCCTGATGCAGCCGTGACCGAGGGTTTTCAGGCCCTGCAGCCACATTGGGCTGTGAGTTTCCCGGAGTCTCTGGTGTTGCAGCTACATAAGCAGTGCTGCTTTTTCTTTTTTCCTTTTTTTTTTTTTTTAACTTTCTTTAACTCAGCCGGGGTAGCAGGTTGCAGCCAGCGCCACAGGGCAGCCACCCCGCCACCAGGCCAGGGGCCGCAGGCAGCGAAAAGCTGGGCCTGGAAGTTCCCCCCCAGCCCCGTGTGCTGGGGCTGAGAGCTGGGGACTGGGGCTGGGGCTGGGGCTGGTCCGTGCCAAGTCAAGTCCGTGCCTGTGCTGTGCCGTGTGATGCCGTGCTGGTTCTTGTCGGTCAATGCTGTGCTGTGCCGTGCCACTCCATAACATGCCTGTGCCAGTCGGAGCCATGCCGGGCAGAGCCGTGCCAGTCCGTGTCACACCAAGGCACCTTGCCTGGGGAGGTCCTGGAAGAGCAAGGCAGCAGAGACCAAGAAATTCGGCTCTTCCACCCATGCCTCGTCCCAGGAGGTGGCGATGCCCTGGTGATGCCGATCTCTGCAGGACCTGTATGGGTTGAAGCCAAACCCTTGGGGCGTTTCTACAGCTGGCAGATGTGGTGTCATCCTCTAGGGACCCACCTGTGACAAGGGATGGAAGCTGCTGGGGGTGGGAGGATCAATATCAAAATGTTTCCTGAAGAAACTGGGATGTGCTGCTTGGGGAGACCCTAGGTCAGGGCTATGGGACTGCAGCAAGGTGCTGCGGGGGCTGTGGTGCAGCTCTTCAGCATCGGCTGGGACACGGCTCTGCCTCCCTGCCATGAAGATAGCCTGGCTCATGCTCAAGCTTTTCCCTCCTCTGCCCTTCTTAATCCTGCACAGAATTAACCCACGGCACTGGTTCTGGGCAAAGCCCTTGGAGGTCTCAGCTGGGTTTGGCTCCTGCCCACCCTGCTGCCTGTCTTCTCTGGGTGGAAATAATTATTTTATTAGAAAGTGCTTTCATTTCCTTTGTCCTCAACAAGTGTAAAGCTGAGCACAGGTGTGAGAAGGGCAAACTGTTTGCAAAGCTGAAACCAGCTCAGAAAGTCCTTGCTGGATGCAGGCAGAAACGGTGATGGTCAGGCCCCCAAGGCTGTCCCTGGCAAAGGCATAAAATGGGGAGGGAGATGGGAACGTGCAGGCTTAGGTCTTGCAGATGGCAGCACTGAGCTGGGGATTTAAAGGATGGGATGGACAAGAGGGATGCAATCTGCAATCAGTTTGGCCGTGCTCCCGGGATGGTCAGACAGGGCTGAGTTCTGTGTCCGCAGGTGCCCTGCCTTGCTCGGGTGTGTGAAGACTCGGAGGTACCCTGGCTTGAGGGACTGAGGCACTGGAGCAGAGACCGGCCCTGAAGGCTCCCAGTTTAACTCCACGCTGGGAAGAGCTGCAGCCCCTCCCTGTGCCGGTGCTGCCAGCCTTCCCTGGCTTCACCTGGTGCTCACAGCACAGGTGGGAGCTTGGTTACCCCTGTGCTTGCTGGGAGAGGGCTCCAGACCCTTTCTGGTTCTTCTGTGGGTTTTCCCCCAGCCCCGGGCAGATCTGCAGGGTCTGAGGGTGTAGAACGCTGGGTCTGGTCTGTGCCCATGTCTGGACAGCCCCCGAGGGTCCCACCTTTGGCTGCTGTGCCCATGGCTGACACCAAGGTTTGCACAGTGCTTGGGTTTGGGATAATGCAGAGACGTTAGTTCCATCTCTGCTTGCATCAGGTCCCGGAGGAGCAGTGGCTGAGCTGTCCCTTCAACCGGGTCTCAGCATCCAGGTCTGAGCCAGCTCTCGCCTGCTGAATCTGTCACAGGGGCCGGCCTTGAGGAAAGCAGCCCCTCCGTGCCCATTTTTAAGGATTTCTGTCCCCATGTTGTAGTTAAACAAATATTGACTGACACCTGTTAGGCAAAGATTTTGTCAGAGCACTTCCATTCACCTGCTCAAATTCCCGCTGTGTGTAACCAGGGGAAGCCGCGCTCGCTGCTCCCTTTGGAGAACTGGTTTGCTCCTGCCGCATACTTCTGCAAACCTGTTTTGGGCCAGCTCCGGGAGCGAGCATTTTCCTCCAACATCATCTTTCCAGCTACAGCAGAACTGGGCTAGAAAAAGGCAGAAGAGGTAGGCAGCGCTGTCTGTTTTTTATTTTTTTATTTAATGCCTTGGGAACAAAATGCAGCTGGTGCAGTTTTCTGAGCTGTTAATTGGAGGTGAATGAACTTCTGGAAACCTTTGGGCTCCTTCCCGGCTCAGGGGAGTGACTTTATTTAGTGTGCCGCATTTCCTTAAGTGCTATCATGGGCAAATCGCTGCTGTCACACACTGCTTGGCATAGCTCAGCACCACTGAAATGCACCCAGATGAAAACCCTTCCTCCTGCAGAGCAAATCCAAGCTGGACCTTTGGTACCCCCAACGCGTTGTGCAATGTTTGGCTTATCAAAGCCAGGAGGAAAACAGAGAGGGGAGAGCTGGCACTGCTGAAATCTCCCATCAGCAGCCTCCATCGCCCCCTGCACCTCCCCACGCTGAGACATTTGGGTGCGTGAGCCCCAGCCAGCTCTGAGCCCACCTCCTCCTTTTCCTCCTCTGAGGGCTGAAACCAGCCCACCACCTGTCGCTTTAGGGCCTGAAGAAAGCCTTGACTGAGTGGTAAAAGCTGCACAGGACTCAGAGCAAACCTCTGGGGAGTCTGGAGGCATGGGACAGGCCACCCCACCACGCAGCAGCTCCTCCAGAGGGATCGGAGGTGCCAGAGGCATTCCACCCTTGGAGTGGGGTCAGCTGCTCCTGTTTCAGGCTTTCAATGACCTCCATGAGTTTTCTTGGACTTTTTTTCATACCCAAGACAAGAAAGAGGAGAAGACTTCTTGGTCTGACCTGATGAGATCAAGGTGGCACCAGCCTTTTGTAGCGCGGGGCTAGACAGGCCAGGGCTGACTCGAGCTCCTTGCATCAGATCTGTCTTCACTGAGCTGCTTGCTCTGGAGGATGTCGCTGGTCTGAGGGGACTCCTGGGGTCATGCCCTGTCCCCTGTGGCTGATGTCTGTTGGGATCAGAGGCTGGAGAAAGGCAGGCTAAAAGGGACAGAAAAGTCTCGAGGCATCTTCAGGGGTTGTCCCATGATAAAAACTGTCTGTTTAATGGAAGAGCTCTCTGAAATTCAGCAAACAAAAGGTAAAGCCTTGTGTGGGTGGGGGGGAAGGAAAAGAAAAAAAAAAAGAAATGGGAACTGGATACATGGATACATCTGTGGGAGAGAAGGGAGGACAATGAGCAGGTCCCTCCCTCCAGAGGGTGAACAGAGAGACAGGGCTCTCATAGAAAAACTGTGACTAGGGCCAGTGCTAAACTTCCAGCAGGTTCATCAAAACGCAGCTAAACCAGGCTGCAAAACCTCTCTTCCATCCTCTGTCCATCTCCATTATCACAGTAGCCCACTGAAGGACCACAGGAAATGTATCTGGTTCCTGAAAACAGGGTGCTCAGGTCCTGAAAGCAGCTGTGCCCCAGCACCTCCTGCCAGCCCCTGGGTGACTGATCCAGGGCTGGCAAGGAGCAGATCCTGCCCCAGGCCCTGGAGGGGGACAATGCACAAAGAAGAGAGCAGTTATTTATTTGCATATTCAAAAGCCCTCATTGTTCTGAGATGAGAAGGAAAATAAATAAATAAATAAATAAAATGCCTCCTGGAGCAGGCAGAGCAGCTCACGCTGTGGTTTGCAGAGCACCTGGGGCCAGGCAGGTGGTGTCCCCGTCCCTCTGGCCGCCAGCCTTGCATCCAAGGGTCCTGTCTCGAGGTTTCACAGCCTCAGGGTGGCCGAGAGATGGGTGGGTGGCTGCCACCTGCAGAGGTCATGCCCTGGGCTTTTCTTTCCAGAGCCGAGGGCTCCCAGGAGCCTCCACCACTCCCAGCCCCTCCCTGCTTGCCAAGCAGGCATGGACAGGGGAGAAGCAGCAAAGGGGGAGCAGGGAGCATCAGTCCGGGATTGCACCAAGCAACACCAGCTGCAACGACACAAGCCGGGAGCTCTGGGAAGTCCTGCCTGATGCAGCGACACGTCACTGCCTTGACAGTTCTCGTTCTGGGGATGGGCGATGACACAGGTTGTTTGATTTCTAGCTTTCCAGCAAGACCTGCTTTCTGGAGGTGTTGCAAGGGAGATGTATTTCTGACGCTCCGGACAAAGCCCCGCTGCTTCAGTTTCCCCAAAAAGCGAGGGAAGTGCTGAGATCTTCTCCGGGAGAAGTGAAGGCAGCGACGGCAGGGCCACGAAACGGTTAAAGCCGTGTCGTGCGCTCCCTCCCGATTGTTCTGCAAGGTGTGTTGTGACATTTGTACTTCCTCCTGGCAGCGACGGGCTGCAGGGAGGGACCGCGGGATGCTGCTGGCGCCGGGGGCTGCACCATGGCCCTCCGCGGGCTGGCTGGGCGCTGCGCTGCCATCCTGCTGCTGGCCCTGCTGTGCGACGTGGTCGGCCTGATCCTCCTCCTGCTGGGGATTTTTGCTCCTCTAAGCTACTGGGACTTCTTAGTCTACATGGGGTCACTGCTGCTCGCCTTCAGCCTCGTCTTCTGGGTCTTCTGGTACACATTCAACATCGAGGTCCCCTTTAGGGAGCTGGGATTTCACTGACTCGCGGTGCTGGCAAAGCCAAAATGGAAACTCGCACTTGGGAGAACATCCTGACCTGCCAACAAGCTCCAATGCATCATTCACCTGGTGAAGAGCATCCCAAAAGGACAAAAGGAAGGGTCTGCTGTTCCCTGCAGCACTGCCCGCCCAGACGGACCCCCGGGGGACAGGTACCTGCAGCTCGGCACGCACAGGGACGCTTCGCTAGCTGTGGGGAGCGCCAAGGTCTTGTGGGGAGCACCAAGGTCTTGGCAGGGCAGCCGGACCTGTCAGTGATAGCCACGCTTCAGGAGCAACATTACATGTAAAATGCTCTGGGGTGGATTAATGATGGGCAGGAGCATGGGTCTGATGAGAGGAGCCTGTGCAAATGAGTCTGGGGAAGGTGGCTTGGGTGGAAACCGGGAGCGGGGTTTGTACCTGGGGTTTATTTGCTACATTCATCGGTCACAGACCATGCTGTGAGCTGTGGGTCCTGGGGAGCCACAGCTGTCTCGTGACAGCTCTTAGTGGCCAAGGGACGGGCAGTGCCAGCAGCCTCACAGAGATAATTGCAGCCTGGGCAAATAGAGAAAGTCACTGAGAACGATGCAGACCCACACCGAGACCTCTGTGCAAGTTGGGCATGAGCGAGCAAGCAGAGGCAGGAGCACCCGATGGTCCCGGGGCCAAGCTCAGCTCCGCACACCCGTGTGACACCGCCGTGAGCTCCAGGGCTGCCCGAGGCTCCTCCAGAGGGGGGTGCATTCCCAGTAAGGCAATGGGGAAAAGCCAAGGGAAGGTCGTGTCACCACAGCACTGGTACAACACACAGCCTGGTGACGAATGCTGAACACACAGAAACTGGGTACAAAGTGCCATGTTTGAGCACTGGCTTTGAGATTATGCTCTCGTAACGTCAGGCTGCCCCAGACTTTGTTCTCCAGTGGGCACAAAGATCAGGCGGTGTGGCGCTGGGCCCATGCTGAAGATCAGCCCCATGGAGGTGATGTAGAAACCTCCAGGTTGGCCGGGAGCTGCTGCAAAGGGTTCAGTTCTGGCCTCACCTGCGAGCAATAACTTCACTGCAGAACCCAACAGAGGTGGAAACGTCCATGTGTTGAGTGAGCACCACTGCAGATGGTGTCCTGCCTCCTTCCTGGTGTCCCAAGGGGATGTTCCTCCTCACCAACAAGCCGGTGTGGCTGCTGGAGCCAATTAGATTGAATTAATTACTAGCAGTCCTGCAGTGCTTGGAGCTGTATGCCACACGATGATGACGGCAGGACACCCCAGAGCCAACCTCGCCCCGAGGACCTAAAGGTTTTATAGCAATGTGTGAGACAAAGAGGAGGCAGAGACGAGGGTGATGCCCCCACTGCGGGTGCGCTGGGACCAGACTCACCTCCCTTTGGCCCTGGCATCTCAGCCAGGCACACACAGACCAAACACAGTGCAGGTGGAAGATTGACAAATGATGAGATCCCCAACCATCAGCCTCCCAGGAGATATTTGCTCACATGATTTTGTGCAGATAAAGCCACTCACAGTTAGCGATAAAAGTTTTTATTTACTGATTTTCAGCATTTCTCATCCTGAGGGCAGTGACTGCAAGAGGCAGCCCCAATGTTTCCTGCACTCCCCGTGGTGGGGAAGCTGAAGCCAGGGTCACGGTGTTTCACAGCCCTTGCACTTGATGGGATGCCCCGGCCAGCACCTCGGTTTTACCTTCCACCCAGGTGCCATTGGACTACCTCCTTCAAGTATTTCCTTGATGCGCCTCCAGATAAGAGCCTGTAACAAGCATTAGTTGGATACTGCAGCTATACACGAGGAAGGGCAGCGGTTAACAACACCCTCCTTTATTTGCTCTGGGATTTTTAATTGCGAATGCTAAGCCTGTTCGATCCAGCCACAAAGCCTGGCTGAGGCTTTGTCACCATTCAATGTCTGTCCCTTGCTGGGTGCAGGTCTCGTCACGTTGCCTGGGGACAACACCCCGTGGAAATGGGTGCAAGGTCCCCATCACCACCTGTCCCCACTACCACGACTGCCAGGCTCGTGAAGACCCCTGGGAGGCGGTGGTCCCCATGGGGTGTGACCTACTCGTCCATTTTCCCCTCTGCAATTTGTCTGCTCTCCGATGCTCACCAGTGTGCGTGGCTCTGGGCAGGGTGGGCACCATTCCCTGGATGGGGCACAAATCACAAGCGTGTCCCCACACCTATGGGTGTGCGAGGTGCCTCCAGTGCCCTTCTCCTTCTCTGGGCAGCCTCTGGAGGGGCACGGGCACAGCCAGGGCTTGGTGCCTCCAGGGCTCCCACCTCTGGGCAACAGCAATCAGCCAGCAGAAAATCCTGCCTCTCGTGGCGTGCCCACAGCAGGGCACCGAGGGCTTTCTCCCACCTTTGGTACCTTTCTTGTCCCATCCTCTCCCATGGTGGGCACTCAAGAGCCTGCATGCCCTAGCACCAGTCTCTGGTGTCCCTTTCCACCCCAGGGACACAGGGACGCCCCTCTTCCCCTGTCCCCAGGGCACTCTGGCTGGCATACTCAGGCCCTGCAGGTCTGCAGCTGGGCCGGCCTCACCAAGGGGAGGACAGGCACAATGGAAGCATCTGCACATCCCTGTCCCTTGGAGGCTCCGTTCTGTGCAGCACCAGGAGAGCTGGCCTGAGCCCAGGGCCCTATTGAGCCATGAGCTTATCTCCCAGCCTGGGGTTTTTGTGGTTTTGTTCTCGCTGTTTGCTGGGGGAGGTCACAGCCTGGGGCTCGGTGCCCATGTGTACAGGGCACTGGGGACCAGCAGCCCTCCTCCTGTGCTCCCATGGTTACCCCCCTGATGTGGACTGCTTCTCACCAAAACAAGCAGCTTCTGGCTCTTCCTGCCTGCTGGTTTAACCCCAAAATGTTACAGAAGTGCATGCCAGGAGTCCTCATCCGTGGCTTGTGCACGCTCCAGTAGGCTTGGCCCCTGTATCACAGCCTTGCTCTTCCCTCCTCTGCACCTTGGTGGCAGTGGGGGGCACATCAACCCCTCTGATGTCATGGTTGTGGTGGTTTGTCTGGATCCTCCAGAAGAAAAACTCCTTCTGTGACCAAATATTAGCAGCCCTATTTGTACCCTTATCTAGTTTGGTCCTGAGTATCACAGTGCCCAGGTCAAGCTGGCTTGGCTGCCCTTGTGAGCCCAGGGACATCCTGGTTGTCACTCAGGCAGAAGTCTGCTGGTACTTCCAGAGCTGACAGGGCTGGTAGTCAATGGTCCCTTGAGACCCAGAGTTTTATTTTACAAGTCCTAATTGGATAGATCCTGAATTTCTCAGGCATCAGCAGGTTTTTTTTAAATTATTAACATCTCTTTTTCTAATCTGTTATAAGGAACAGAAGATGACCAGAATATGAGGAATAGGAATGAGCAGATGGAGAGGAGTAGCACCAAACTAGGACTCCATCCCACCACCCTTACACATGGTCTTCTATTGCAAACCTGCCACTGAAAATACACAGAGATGCACTATGTGGGTCTGCCGGGTGTGTCGCTACCACCCTGGGCATGAGAAGCGCAGCCACCCCGCACGGTGCCTTCACATCCCCCCTGCGCACACCACGATCACTGCGACCCACGGCCAGAGCCCAACAGGAGCAACCTGGTGGCAGCAGCAGGACTGCAAGCTGTCCTGGCAGGGGCTGGGTGTGGATTGGCAGGATCCGGCCGGCAGGCAGGACCAGGGCTGCCAAGCTCTCCGTGTGGATGTGAAGAGCAGGCTCAGCAGGGCTCGCTGCTGGGGGGCTGGCCTGAGGTGCAGGTCCGATGTGCAGCTTGGGGACCTCGTCTGTACGTGTGTGCACCCACTGGGAGGGGGAGACGACAAAATTCAGCAGGACAGAGGATTTCCTAAACAAAATCCAGCCGATGGCTGGGTGGAGGTCTAAGATACATTTCAGCTAATCTCAGCAAGCTCTCAGGCACTTTCTAAGCGGCACTTACTGAAATGCTCAGAAGGTCTCTGTTTGAAGGTCTACTGGAGCTACAGAGGTACGAAAGGATTTTGTGCTTCATCTGTCAAACTGGTGGTGGCTCAACACCGAAACAAGCTCCCTGCTGACTCAAAGCACAGCTCTCAGGTGGGAGGGAACCGAAAGGTCTGTGTCTCCTTCCTCTTATGTTCCTGATACAGTCCACAGAGACTTTGCACAGGATGGAAACACTCGTAACACCCATCAATGAGTTGTACAGCACTTTCCGTTACAGACATCTGGTTTCAGTCATTTAAGACATTACCAAGCTTTATTCCATTGTGACTTCCCCTCCGAGGTGAAGTTTGGTGCTCCCGTCAGCCCTTCCCGCTGGACACCGCTGGACAGGGCAGCGCTGGCACTTGGGACTCGTCCGTCAGAGGCTCAGAGCAGAGCTGTACCGACGTGCTGCAGGAGAGATGTTCCCCACCACTTCAGAAAGACCTCCACAGGCTCCCATGGGTGATGGAGGTGCTGTTTGCACACATGCTGCTTGCCCTCAGCCCAGCTCCATCAGCTTTTCTTGCCCAGTCAGAGAGCTGCCAGGGGGTGCACACAGGGAACAGGACACTCAAGCCTCCACAGGAGGGTTGAGGGGAGGATGCCCACCTTTATCACTGCCTAAAAACAGCTTGGACCAAATAATGCTTTACAGGTACTATCAGGCCCTTGCTGTCCATGTCAGCCTTATTACTTATCTCCTTGGGCCAACAGCAGTTGCAGTAGGGCTCATGGGCAAGCTGTCATCATGGGAACTCGCGGTCTGGGAGACCCCAGCAGTTCTCTGCCCCCAGTTCCTGGGGCTCATGAGCCTGATGTCAGGGCTGGCATCTCAGCAACTGGTGGCCCTGCAGCCACTGAACCACCCCGTCTGCCCTCCCTGGGCAGGAAGGCTCCTGCTCAAGCCCATGGACCAGCTGCACACCACAGCCTCAAAGCATCCAAGTAACTGACATAGGAAAGGAAACTCAGGTGTACTGGGGGCCTGATCCTGCCCCAGGTAGAACTGGCACCCCAGAAAGTGGCCCAGAGCATCCCCATACCAAGGGGTGGCATCAACCACTTCGAGCAGGGTGTGAGGCTGTGTCCTGGGGACATGAAATGGACCAGAGCCTGTGCAGGGTGTTCTGCAGCACTCTGCTCTGGAGGAAGGGTTTTGGTGTTATCTGCCTGGACCATTTTCATTAAAGTAGCTGCCTTCCTTTTCAAAGCCTTTTGTTTTTTGTGGTGGGGTAAAGGGGGAACTTCTGGCTGTGGTAACTCTGCCCACGGGTGGCTGCTACACAGGGGAGAGTGAGAGCTGGAAAATGTGTAGAATATGCCAGATAGAGACAGAACATCAGTAGCAAATAGCAGCAGCATTAATCCTTCTCAGGCAATATGGGGAGACCCCCTCCTGTGCAAGTAAGATTTTTTATTTAAAAAAAAAAAAAAAAAGGAAGAAGTACATTATAAAAATAGTCACTGTGTCACTGCTGGTTGTTTTTCTGCATTTGCAGTCATGGAGGGGCGGGGCACATCCTTTTTCCTTCAAGTATAAACTCACGTTAAGAGGGCTCCCGTGATTCTTACAAATCCCCGTGACTCCAGGGGCCGAGACGTTTCAGAATCAGCTGCTGTCAGATCACAGACAGTGACCCCAGGCAGTACCACTGGGACACCAGCTCTGAGCGAGTGCCTTCTGCCCAGGGCAGGAGCCGACCTTCCCGGGCATCCCACCAGCCTGAAGCTGACGTCCACCCATGGCTGATCAAGCAAGGACCCAGCCCCTAGGCAGCAATTTGGCTAAATCTGTGCTTCACCCGTGGGCACAGCCAGCTCTGCTCAGAGGCAGGACAGCAGAATGGACTGTGGGAAGGAGACCCAAGGCGAGGACCAGGACACTCAGATAGGTGCAGACGGGTGCAGGGGGGTTGCAGCAGGGTTTGGGTGTGCTGGAGGAGCTGGGTCTCCCTCACCGCACAGCACCCTGCAGTGAGCCCTGCCCCTCCCCGCACAGCTGTGGGATCTGAACTGGGATTTAAGCCCCCCCAGCCCCCTGCCTGCTGCAGCTGCCCAGCGGGAGGTTTGCAGGGTGGGAAGCAGCAGGCAGAGCAGTGCCTCCTCCCTCCACGTGCCAGCCCGGTGCTGACATTGCCCTCGTGCCATCATCGCCCTCGTGCCATCTCGCTGAGCTCCCGGGGCTGGGCACCGCCTTGCGACTCACGGGCTCGCTTCTGTCCCCACCCAGGGCTGCTGCAGGCAGCTGCTGGTTTCGGTCACGCTCAGGGCACGCAGCACGTGCAGCCACAAACACTGCTGCTGCCTGTCCCATCTTCCTGGACAGGCAATGTCCCTTCAAGCAGCTGACAAGGGCTGAGCTGTTAAAGAGCCTCTAGATGAGACTCTCGGCTTCAGCTGAGCCCTCCAGACCTCCCCTCAGGTTCAGGGCAGAAGAAAAGTGTGTGCTTTTCCTAATGCCCAGCAACATTCACATGCTCAACAGGAGCCAGAGAAAGCGCTTGGCTGGGCTGAGCCCAGATCTCTCGTTCCCCTCGGGCAGAGGCAGAACCTCAACCTGGAGCCACCTGCTGGGACAGCACAGCCCTCAGCTGCCCTTCAGGCCTGGTTGTGGTCATATTTACAGGATGGGAAGCATGATCCTGCTTTTTTTTTGTCATCAGGAAGGAAAAAGGCAGCTGCCAGCAGAAGCAGATACACCCTTACATCCTCCAGAGCCCCTGGGATGGGATGGACGTGCCATCCTGCCCAGGGAGCAGCACAGCATCCCCTGGGTCCTGCCAGCCCTCCCAGCCCACAGCCCAGCCCTGTTCCTCTTCCCAGCCTCCACTAACGAGCTGAGCTCCATTAATGCCTGCCTGAGCCCTGGCTGGGTTCCAAATGGATCAGCACAGGAGCGCTGGCCAGAAGCTAATTGGTGCTCGTTTGAAAGTTCTGCAGTCATTAGCGAGATGGGTGAGAAGTGGCTGTGACCAGCAGCCAGAGGATCTCACCCAGGGGCTGGGATAAAGCTAACGAGCATCTCCTGGTGAGAGCAGCCCTTGTGCAAAGCTGGCATCCCTCTGCTTCCCTGGGGCTCGCTGCAGCTCTGGGGCCTGGCTGGGAACAGCCCAAGGATGTTCTCCTCAGGGTCCCTGGACATCCCTGATTTCCCAGCAGCTGCCTGCAATCCTGCCCTGTATCAGTGCCCAGCAGCTCCAACTCCTGATGGATCTGAGCAGATAAGGAGAAGTTTTCCTGGAGGCTCCACATCATTAACACTAAATTAACATTAGACCTTCCTGTCACACACACACGTGTTTATCAGCATGTGGTGGCTGATGAACCCAGCTGCCCAGAGCAGGGTAAGGGCTTCTGCATGCTTGCTCCAGGATCTGTCCATGCAGAGGGAGCTGGGAGCCTAGCACCAGCCCTACAGCACCCCGAGCACACCCTGCTGCAGCATCACCCATCCCTGCTTGTGCCAGGATCTGAAGGTGTTTTGGGCTTTTGGTTCTTTTTGTGTCTGGTTGCTAAGTTTTTGACAAAATAGGGCTGTGAATGGCTGTCACAGGAAAGCAATCAGACCTTCAGCAGGGCATGGGCACCTGGTCCCAGTGAGCTACTGCAGCCACGAGCATTTATGTGTCAGGGGGACACCAGCTGAGCCCCTCGTGCACTGCCAGGCCCATTGTAGGTTTGGAGAACCCCACTCTTCTGCAAGGCTCCAGAAGAGGAGCCCAGCCCGGGGCCATGCCCCATATGCACAGGTGGAAGATGTGAAAAGGTGACTGCTGTGTTTTTGGAGATGGAGCTGAGAAGATCTTGGCTGGAGAGACCACGGCATGGGGACACGGGTCTGGGCCAGTGTCACCATGTCCATGTCCCACACCAGTTGAACAACCCAGGCCAGCCCCACTCCAGCCTTCATGGGCTGGGTGCAGGGAAGGAGAGGAAGCTCAGAGGAGCCTTCTTCTCAATTATTCATGCCAAGATTTCAGCTGATGCAGCCAGGGCTCTCAGAGGCTGGCTCCTAATGGAGCCTGCTGACGTGTCTGGCCAGTAAGCACTCCTGGGCCCTGCACAATTCCCACCTCTCCCATCTCTGAGCCATGAAAGCACCACCTTCTCTTGCTAATGATGCATTATGCAGCCATTACCCAGAGTACACAGCCCTGCTGCCACCAGGAAAAGACCTTGAGCTTCTGGCGTGGGAAGGGCAGCGCATGCCCTCCAGCCTGGGAAATCACACACCGGAGCTGCCGGGGATCTTCCTCGCATCCTGTCCACACTGGAAACTGATGGCGGGTCGCCAAGCCAGCAATTTTAGGCAGAGGAAGGGAAGGAGACGACTTGGAGAACACTGGGACAGCAGCACCCCGGGTCCTGCAGAGCAGCTAGCATCATGCTGCTGCACACCACATCCACCTGCAGTGTCAGAGGGCTCCATGGGGTCACTGGTGGAAGGTGGGCCAGGAATGGCAAAGCTAATGGCTGGACATTGTGCAGGAGAATGTCTTAAATGCATCAGGACTGCCTGCCAGCCTGATGGCTGCTCGGGCCCTGCCTCTTTGCAACACTGGCCAGGGTTTCCTGGGACTCCCACCCACCCTTTCCACGTGGACATCCCGCACCAGCTGGCAGGGCTGCAAGCACAGCCCTGGTGTGTGCACAGTTCAGGGTGCCAGCTAACCAAAAGGGGATCTGTGAGGGCCACAGTGCTGTGGGAAGGCTCAGGTCACCTTACAGAGTCCTGTGTGTCATCCTCATGCCCACTTTCTCTGCTGTCCACACAGCATGGAGAAATGTGGACAAGCACTGCTCTGCCAGTCCCCCCCCACCTGTTTTCCCCACAGGCACACCTCCAGCCTGTGCCCACCTCCAGCCAGTGCCCTTCTCGCACTGACCTGGAGCCCCACCACCCACCTAACAGCCACCCATCAGCACGCACTCCTCACCCAGCTGTTCTAGTTCAGAGCAGAGCTCTGCCCGTGGATCACTCCTCCCTGCTGGGAGAAACCCATCAGCCCTGGCATGGTTTTTGTTCCCTCTCCTAAAAAGAGAGCATTAAGCCCTTGTGCTCGTGGTGACCGTGCTGGTGGTCCTACAGGAGTTATGGGTGTGCAGGAGAGTTTTCTTTCAGGAGGGCAGAGGATGTGATGTTGGAAAGGACCTGTTCGCCCTCCTCTGTGTCAGAAGCATCCTCAGGAGCACCTGCATGGGCAGACAGCAGCTGTGCCTGACTCGTTTCTCAACAGGCCTCTGAAACCTGCAGCAGGAGATCCGAGCCTGCTCCAGATGGCCATGCTGATCAAATCACTGAGCTGGCACACACATCCCCACCCCTTTCCTAGCCAGCTGGCGCCCAGGGCAGGTCCCCAGGCCAGGCTGCCTGCCCAGACAGTAGCGATACCCGGCGGTGCACGCTGAAGCATCCTGCCTGAAGCGCAGCTGCTGGGTCGGGGTCACATAGCCTGGTGCACCTCATTGCCATGGGTGAGTGGGAAAGGCAGCTTTTGGGGTACCCAGCATGGATAGAGCCATGCACCCACGGCAGGTGTTGGTGCCCACCGCGAGCAGGCTGAGGGCTGGCACCGGGAATGCCACCAGTGCCAGGTGGTCACCCCAAGGGCGATGCCCTTCCAATGCTGCTCATCGAGTCTGTGCTCATCCAGCCCACAGCCAAGCTGCAGGGCTCCTGGGAAGGGACGTGGCCTGGGGACCTCTCCTTCCACAGAGAAGGGGAAAAGCCTCTGACACACCAGCTCCTGGGGTCCGCTGGCACCTTCACCCCCATCTCCCTGCCCAGGACTAGGGTGTAGAACAGCTCCAGCCCCACCAGGCTGGGCAGGTGTGCTGCTGGAGCAGGTGAAGCTGTGGGCACCACAGGGTCCGGAGGGAAGGGACACCCCAAGCTGACCCATGCAGAGCAGGACAGTGAAGAGGGGACTTTGACTTCCTTTAAAAGCACGGGCAGGCTCCACATCACGCACAGCCAGATGTCCATCCGTGGGGACAGCTGGTGCCACAGCCCCAGGGCTGGTGGGGGAAAGATGCCCGGACACTCACTTCAGTTCAAGAGTCTCTGGAAACCTTTACTGAGGCACGCACATACATCGGCACCTGCTTGAAATAAAATACAAGGCATGAAAACAGGCATGGAAACCTGTGCACTGATAGTGAAACACGTCCAACTGCATCTTGAGCACAGCCAGCTGCCTGCTGGACATGAGGACACACAGACACACTTGCACAGACACTCTCCCAGTGCCCCCAATGCCCACAATCTACCCCAGTCCAGCCCAAGCTGGGCTTTATTTCTTGTCACACGCTTGCAGAGCAGTCCCAGACCAGCATCAGAGCTCCTGGCATCCTGCCCCATCACATGAGCCCTTCGTCCTCATGGCAGGGTCCTACAAAGCCCCTGCCCACCAGAGCTGCCTGGAGGACGTGTCTCTGGCCCTTTTGTTAGCTGACCTTTAATTTTGTGTGCATGCATGCTGGCCTTCCTTATCTGCAGGAGAGTCATTAGCTCCCTCCCGGATGCACTTAGAAAATAATTGCCCTAATGGGCTCCTGCCTTGGGCAGCTTGGGGTTGCTCGTGAAAACCACAGCCTCTGGGCTGTGGCAGGGGACAGGGCCCCAGTGTCACCAGGGAACAAGGGACGGGACATCCCAGCCCTCTCCAGCAACAAAAAGGGGGGAAAAGGGAAGGGGTTGGGATGGAGCCAGGGCCCCCAGCGCATCCCCAGGGATCTCCAGCAGCTCCCAGTCTGAATCGCAAGCACCAGCGGTGTGCCAGGAGCCTGCAGTAACTCTGCAAGGAGACGCTGCCCGGAGAATTTGGACACGAGTGGGTGACTGACCGCCCGCAGAGCAGTGCTGGTGTCTGCTGAGGGACATGGCAGGGGCAAGGCAGGACTACACGAGTGTCCCCACAGCGGGTGATGTGCTGGGGGGCCGGGACATTTGCAGGGAACACAGCCACCCGATGCACGGCCCCGAGCTGCGCCTGTCCCTGAAATGGTCCCTGCCATGCCCCTGGTGGGGGCTGTGGTGTGAGGAGAGCCAGATCTCCCCCGGGGACCTGCAGCCGGACAGGGCTCAGGAAGGTCTGGCTCCAGCCATCAGCACGAACAAGGAGCAGACAGGATGCTGGCAGCTTCTCCATGCGCACAGGACGGGGCTGGGGTCACCCTCCCAGACGCACGCAGCCCCCTGGGCCCTGGTTCGCCGGGGTGTGCTGGCCGCAGGGCTCCCGGGGGGCTCCGTGACCCTCGCCCACCAAGGCAGGGGCTGGAGGCGCAGGGTGCTGCCACCCAGGGCTGCTCCTGCCACCACGCCAGCCCCGGCACCCATCCCTGGCCAAGCAGTGCCACCCTGTGGCAAGCTCCTGCCCGAAATGGGGGGTGCCCCCGGACTCCCCGCCAAGGCCCACAGCGCTGCCTGTCCCTGCTGATGGCACCTCCTGGGCCCCTCTGCCCTGCTGTCACCCCAACGCATCCCAGGATGTCCCTCCGCACCCCAGAGCTGCTGCTGGGTCTCTTTGCCACCCCCCTGGCAAGCATCCCCGAGACTCCAGCAGCAGCAGCCAGAAGTGGGCTCCTCCACACCTACCCACCTCCGGGCAGCCCCTATAAAGGGGGTGGCTCCCTGGCACCCTCCAGTAATTCCCCCGACACATGGCGTCATAACAAGGGTAATTATTAAACGATGAGGCAAGGGCGCGTTCTTGTCAGGTCATTATTTGTTATGAAATAGGATTTCCATTCCAGTGCAGTGTCTCAAGCACTTTTTCCTCAGGTCATCTCCCAGTGCTTCGTGCAGGGGTCAGCGCGCAGGTGGAGAAACTGAGGCACGGGGGTGGATGAATGATGTCCTGGCTCTGCCCAGCGGTGGGCCATGGGCTGCCTTGATCCTTTCCCATCAAGCAGCATTTCCAGCCCCAGGTCGGTTTTATTTGTCCCCATGAAATGTCCTGGATGATCCCAAAGCTGTCTCGGTGGCACTCTGGCCACCTGATGCCCATCCAGGCAGTGAGAATCCCACTTAGGGAGCACGGGGACCACCATGTGCCACCCTCCTGCCTGCCGCCACCTCCTGCGGGTGACAGCGAGGGACACCCTGCTCCTGCTCCAAAGGGGTCAGGCAGTCCCAAAGCACCAAGGTCCTCGGGGCACATTCCAGAATGAGTGAGCCCAGCAGCGCCCATGGGGCTGGGCACTGGGTCAGGAGGACAAAGGTGGTGGTGAGGGTGCAAAGGCAGTACTGGGGTGCCCAGCCACAGGGGGAGAGTGGCAGGAGAAAGTCCCCGTCACCGCTGGCAGCTCTGGCAGGGGGTGAACAGCAGCCCCCTCTCGTCCTTCCTTTAGACAGGGCACAGAAATTCCCAAGCCTCAGCTGCCCATCCCCGATGCCCACACCATGGGGAGTAGGGTGGGATTCCCAAACCTGCTCCTGGCACAGCCTAGACCTGGCTTTGCCCCCTGCCCTGCTGCCTGTCCCTGCACGCCCAGAGCAGAAGGGACACGGTGGCAGCAGGAGCATGGCCCCCACTCTGGGGACCTAAGAGCAGGGCACGGCTGGGACTGCGTGGGCAGCGAGCTGGGTCCCTTCCTGCCCCATCGTGCCATTAAAATGCCAGAAAAATCCACCAACAGGGCTTGAGAAGCCACGTTTTAGCCAAAAGGCAAAAAATCCAGCATGTCAGCACCCAGAGACCTTCAGAAACACCCAGAAGTCCCTGGCCAGATGGAAGAGCTTCCCCTGGAGCTGCTCCTGGGCTCCCTCCAGGGATGTTTTCCAGGAGGTGCCAGCCCCGGCGTCGGTGGCAGCCCTGCAGCAGCCAAGCCGGTCCCATCCCTGCTACGAGTCCCTCTTCACCAGCAGCAGCCAAGGGAGCACGGCCGCCAGCATGGCCACGGTCAGGATGAGGAGCACGGCCAGGGCGATGGGCGACTGACAGCACTTCACGCCCAGGGCCGAGCTGGAGGACACGGTGCTGCGTGTTTCGGCCAGGCTTCTCCTCCCCAGGGAGGAGCAGTCCGTGTCCACCAGCGGCATCCCGTGGCTGCTGATGACGAAGATGTGGGCTTCCCGTGCCAGCTCTCCCTGCGAGTCCCCGGGGCTGCTCCCCGTGCCGCGGCACCGGTCGAAGCTCTGCACCGGCATCACAAAGTGGCTGGGCACCACCAAGGTGTTGCTGGGCTCCAGTTTGGCCAGCTGGGACAAGGAGGAAGGTGACAGGGGCATTTCCAGCGCCAGCAGGTTGCTGGGCCAAAGAGCCTTCTTCTTGCTGAGGAAAGTCACGTAGCGGCAGACGGGGCAGATGATGCTGCTCCGCACCTGGCCGTCCAGCTTGGCGGAGAGCAGGCACTTCACCAGGCAGTCATGGCAGAAGGCGTGCCCGCAGCTGAGCCTGCGGTGCGTGTGCTCCAGCGGCTGGAACTTCTCGTAGCAGACCGGGCACTCGGCCGGGGGAGCCTCCTTGCTGGACGAGGTCTCCGACATCCCTGCTGGGTCCCCGGGTGCTCCCCAGCTGCGAGGAAGGATGCGGGGGGTTGATAAGGTTAATAAGGTCTGGGGTGCAGTGGTTGGCACGCTCCATCTCTCCTCCACCTCTCCTCCTTTCTGCTCTCTTGCCCTCACCCTCTCACCTCTCACATCTGTGTGGGTGGCATTGAGGCATGGTCCCCATGAGGCAGGGCATTTTTAGGGGTATTAAACCCCCTTGTTTGGAACCTTGTGCGGGAGAGGGATGACGGGAGGACCTCAGCTCTGGAGCTCCCAGGAGCAACAAGCCCCAGCTGCAAAACTCCATGGGAAAAGGGAAAAGGTGAGAGCCCCTGGATGGGGCTGCACCCACCGGCACCCTGCTGCAGGCAGAGCAAGCTCAGTGCGTGGCACCAGTGCCTCTGTGCCCTGCTGTCAGCTCCCATCCCACAGAGAAGCCTGCCGAGGAAAGGAGATGCCCCCACCCCAGGGGATGGGAGGATGGGCAGGTGGGGCAGGGAGGTGAAGATGGAGCGTGTGGGGGCAGGCAGTGAGCCCCACACCAGGCTCCCTCCAGGGACATCCCAGCCCAGTGTCCGGGCCACTGCTGAGCACGGTGCGGGCTGCGAGCACCGAGAGTGGCGTCTGCTGTTAGTCAGAGCGGGCAGGGCACAGCCCGGCCCCAACACCTCACCTGGCCCCTGCCCTGGCCTCGGGCACCGGGGAGTGCGGGGCCACCAGGGCCACCTCGGTCCTGAGACCCCTGCGCGGGCTGGGTCCGAAGGAAACCCAGGTGCTTCCGAGGGCAGGGAGCATGGGGTCAGGGGAGGGACAGGGAGAGGGAGAAAAGGTGAAGGAGGGATGCTCAGCTCCCTTCTCCTAGAGTGGTTCAGCAGCTGGAGCTCCATAAAGCAGGCAACTTTCCAGCCCCAGCAGTGTTTTCAGACCCAACACAATCTGTACCCCCTTTTGCAAGCCTGATTGCACCCAATCAGGCAACCAATTGGGTGTCCTCACAGATGTTTCTGGAGCTTTTGTCATCCCCCCTGCTGCTGGAGAGGAGGGCATCGCAGCCCCGCTCAGAGCCCAGCAGCCACCCCCAGCACCGGGCTGGCCACGCAGACACAAGAAGCCATCCCCTCCCTGCTCAAAAGGAGGCAGCCCCAACTCCTCTCCGATTTAGGGCCTTGATGCTCCCTAAAGAACCACAGGAGACCCACACCCTGTGCCCCGGAGCCCCCCTACCTGCTGCAGGGCACCTGGGCAGGGTCTTCTCCATGCACTCTACCACTGTCCCCAGCGCCGAGCAGCAGCCGGGACGGGGACCGGGACGCCTATATAACACGGAGCTGGCGGCCGCGCGTTTCATGCGGGCACGTTGCGTAAAAGCAGGAGCGGGGACAGGGCAGCTCCCGGGGAGTGAATGCGGAGGAACTCGTTTGGGTTTTAAAGCCCTGATCCTCACCAGGGAGTGGGTGAGGAGCCGGCGTCAGGCGGCGGAGGCAGGGATGGGCGGCACGGTCCTGCCTGCTTGCCTTTGTGTGATGTGATCAAACCCTGCTGGAACAGGGGGTGGAAGGGGTGCTGGTCCCCAGCCGCATTGCTGGCTGCTCACCCAAACCCCAGCATGGCTGGGGGCAGCCCCAAAAGCTCACAGAGGAGCAGGCACTAGAGCCACTGGCACCTCACACCTGCCTGGTGGTTTCCAGCATCAGCTGCTGCAGATTTGGGGTAGGTGGGACCCCTGCACTTGGCAATGAGTCACAGCTTGGCCACATGAGAGCTGGAAACCCACAGAGAGGTTTTCTGTGGCCCTGCCCCTTGTCCTGGGGTGCTGTCGTTCCTCACCTGACACCCAGGCAAGGAGCCAAGAGGCATCTTCCCTCCAAAGCCTCCCAAGAAGCGTTTGGAGGGTGGGTGGTTCCTGTCACCACCTCAATTCTTCCCAGCCTCCCCAGCCCAGCTGGTGGCCACGGGGTAGCCAACCTGGCTTCAAGGGACCCAAATGCCCTGGGGACCTGCAGTCTCCACTGTGGTTCAGGAGAAACCTGGACAACAAGCAGGGGTCCTGCCTGGGGGCAGAGAGGCTCTGCACAACCATCCCTGGTCCTGCACCCTTCCAACCTCAGGAAGGTGCCCAAGGCACTCCAGGAGCTATGGGACAATCAGAAAATGGGTGGATGAGCACATTAATGCACCCCTTGCACCTAAAAAAAAAAATCGATGGATCCCCAGAGTCGCTGCAATGGGAGCAGGGACAGTTTCACGCCCTGGCAGGGCAGCGGGTGGCAGGCGTGGGCAGCAGTATCAGTCACCCGTGGGTGCAGTGGTTACAACACGGGGATGGTTTCTGGAAGCAAAAGGGAGGGTGCAGCCTCGCCGTGCCATGCTGTGCCATGGGACAGCTGCCAAAATGCATCTAGCCTCTGCAGAGGGTGCCTCTGCTGGGGGTCGTGCCCAGCGGACCTCGTGCCATGAAATCCCATCGCAAGCTGTAGGGAGATCCGGAGCACACCATCCCCATCCGCTCCGCTGTGCAGGTCGGGGACAGAGCCACTACCCCAAATTTCTCGGGCTGGTGGAGGCTGAAAGCTCTCCAGACTGAGCCAGGGCAGGGGTCCCACAGGCACCTTTGGGGTGCGCACCCCTGTCCCGCCTGATCTCCTTGGGGCTGTTCGTACCCACCAGGGCGCTGCAGGGGGAGAAGTGATCGGGGCAGTGCCCATGGATGCGGGGAGGCCGCGCTGCCCCCACCTGCAGCTTCCCAGCCAGCAAGGCGTCGGGGTGGAAATTCCTGCTCCCATAGTTCGGATACTCTCCGCCATCGGAAACTATGAGCTCACAGCACTATACATAGGCACTGGAAAAACAAGTCTGCCTCCCTCGGCAGCTTTGGCCTCGCTGAAATCAAAGGGATTTTGGTGTATCGTGGCCCCGGCTTTGTCAGCAGTTTCGTCCTCTCCCGGTCACGGCCGTTCCCGGTGCCTTTGCCCCACTTCCATGTGCAGCCGCGTCTCTGCTGGGTGACAGGGTTGGGTCTGACAGTGCCTGAAGGACAAGTGGCCGGGTCCAGGGACAAAGCCAGGTCCAGGATGCCTTTTCCAGGTGAGGAGGTGGCTCCAGGCTCAGCTCCTGGCCCATGACCACAGCCAGAGCTGCTCTGCCCAGGACCGGCGGCTCCCCGCAGACAAGGGACATTGCTGACCCAGGAGGGGACACAGCCCTGGCTTTGGGGTTGGGGTGGCCGATGTCCCCTCCCTGCAATGGTGACAGATTCAGGGCAGATCTTTGCAGCTTTTTACAGGGATGAAAGGATGCTGCAAATCTTCACTAGCATCACCCAGACTTCCTACTCCCAACCACCAGGCAGACGGGAGGCACAAAGCTATTATATATAGCTACATAAAACTGCTTATCTTCAAAGCACACTTATAGACAAAAGATTGATCTCTGTGTGAGTTTGGTGCCATAGGTCTCAGCACTTCCATGTCAAGCCCGTGCTGCAGCTTCCAACTGATGGAACAGGGAAGTCTCCAGTGAGCCCAGGTGTGTCCCACCCATTTGCTCAGCTGGGGCTGGGATCCCGGTGAGAAAAATCCCAATTTATTCTTGGTGGCAAGACGCACACAGGGAGCTTTGCCACTCAGCCAGGTGAAGTCTTCAGTTGGAGAAGGAGGAATCGTTGTGCCCACGTCTCTAATTGACAGCCAGTTTGGGAAGTTTTACTCAACATTTTACTATGGTTTGTGTTTCATGTTCAGATCTCGACCTGCTGGTCTGAGGCTTTACAGGAGGTTCTGCTCAGCCCCTTCTCCTTCCACCTCTTCCCAGGTGCCTCTCAAGCACAGCGAGTGGTTGGCATCGGTGAGAAGGAGCTGAGGATAAGAGGGGAGAAGTAAACCCGAGTTTGATTTTAGCCTGCGGAGATGTTCCCAGCCTTGGGGGAGGCTCAGGGGAGCACGCCCGAGGCCCCAGAAGCAGGAGCCCTTGCATCAGCGGCCTCCCCGGCGCTCTGTGCCTTGCCCAGGAGGTGGTGCTCTCGTGTGTGCTTTGGCTGCCTCCCAAAATCCAGCCCCGGGTGCGCGGAGCGGTGCCACGGCTGGGTGGGACGGGGGCGTCCTGGGTCTGGCCCTTCGGAGTGAGAGATGCTTGTCAGCACCGAGGAACATCTGGAGCCTCCCCGAGACTCTCTCCAATTCCTCTTTTCCCACCAGGGTGCGGATCTGCTGAGATGCTGCCTGCTTTGCTAAGGGACCCGCGGTACCCGGGTGGAACCCCTCCGAGCCCTGCTCCGACACCAAACATCGGCTCCTGTCCCACCCGGCCCATGCAGAGCCACACAGCCCCTTGACACATAAGGTTTTTCCAAACCTTGTAGGGCAACTGTGGTCTCCAAAGGCTCCTTGAAGGCTTTTTTTCCCCTGAGCTGCACAGACCCCATCTTTAGTCCCCATCCCAAAGACAGCCCCATCCCCATGGGGACTGGGACAGTGCCGGGGCTGTGCCAGCTCCCACTGCACACCTGGGCTTGGTCCCTGCTTTGCAGGGCAGGTTTGGCCCATATGGACACCATTTGCCCCAAAAGCCAGAAACAAATAGGTATTGGTGAATTATTTGCTACCACAAACAGATGCAAGAGCACCAGAAGCTGGCTTTCCCTGGGCCCAGTCCTCAGAGCAAGGCCTGAACGGGGTGTCAGCCCACATCCCCCCTGCCTCCCCATCTCTCCAGCATCCCCTCCCTGCCCTGGTCCCACCTCACTTCCCATTCCAGCCCCTTGGGGAGATGGTTAAGGGGAGGAGGTGCCGCTGCAATGCTAATCCACAGCATCTCCCATGTAATGGAGAAACCACACGGCTTTGAGGCGAGCAGGAGGACACTCAGGGGGAGAAGGCAGCATCTGCTCAGCCGGGGCTGGAGTGCTCAGGGCAGAGGGGCTTGGGCATCCTGCAAGCCCAAGGATGGGCAGGTCCTTCCTGGGAACGGGGCCGGGGTGGGGAGCAGGTTGCTGAACCTGTCATCAAATCCTCTGGCTCAGCATGGCCAGCAAAGGTGGATTTTCCCCTTGCTTCTGGCATGGGAGGCTTCAACGGGGCCATTGCAGGAGTCTGGGATGCACTCGGGGTTTGAACCCTCATCCCTTGCACGCCGGCTGCTGGCACAGGTAGGAGAGAGTGTGGGAGAGAGCCAGGCGAAGTGACAAGGTGCTGGGGACACCCTGCCTCAGATGCTCACCCCTTTTTTGCTGTCAGTTCCTTTGTGCCATGTTTTGGAAGACAAGGCACAGACACCCTGCAATGTCAGCAGAACAGGCTGTCAGGGCTTGGGTTTTGGGGTCCTGTACCAAAACGAGTTATTCTCTGTGGTTTTGCCTGCCGGACTGCTGCAGTTTGATATTTTCCTCCAAGCCCCAGCTCCCAGCGGGCTGGGGGAGCAGCGGGGCAGTTTAACAGGAGCCAGAACAGGTCAGCCTCCAGCTCCTGCTGCAACACACGTCTCGGAGCAGCACAAGGAAAAACAGGCTCAGTGAATATCATTCGATATTCACTTATGGCGGTGCTCATGATCTGGGTTAATTTAATGATTTTTCCTGGGGTTTATGACCACACAGTGCTGAAAAGGGAGCGTGTGCGTGCAGAGCTGCTCTGCCAACCAGGGCTGCCTGGCAGCCTGCCCACCAGACACCCGGGGGGCTGTTGAGATGCGATGCTCGGCTCCAAGGGCATCCTCCCCACCCTGCCGTGCCTGGGTTTATGCATCCAAACCAAGGTGCCCAGCAAGGGAAGGGTGACCAGGGCTGAGCTCTGGAGACATTTCCTGCATCTCCTGGACCATCCCCACCCAGGGACCCCCAGGACGATGGGTGCCGAAAGATGTGGGGTGCACAAGGGGTAACCCCAGCACCCAGTGAGCAGCAGGGCAAAAATCAAGAAAACAAAAATCATCACTGGGGGGCAGCCGAGCGTCCAGTAGGCAGGCAGAGCCGGGAACAGCTTTTTTCAGGAACTGCTGGCAAAGTCTGTCAAAAGAAACAATTGGGCAAATATCGCCCAGGCACCAACGGCAGCACTCAGATTAGCCGGTAAAAATAGCAGATTTTATCAAAAAAAGCCTCTGTGTGAATGTATGCAACCAGCTCGGGGCAGGGGGGTGTAAAATGGGGATAAATGAAGTGTCTCTGCCTTTATGCAGCAAGAAGCCCCTCGGTAGCACCAGCCCTTTGCCCTGGCCGACCCATGGGGCATGGGGCTGGGGGGCTGTGCCCGGCGTGTGGCTTGTGGTGCTGTGGTGCTGTGGTGCTGTGGTGCTCACGGCCGTGCCGAGGGAGCTGCTGCTGGGGAAACGCCGGCCCCGAGCCCCGGGACAGAGCTGCCCCGATGGCAAATCCCTGCTGGAGGGGCTGGGGGGGGGCCCCAGGGCTGTGCCCGGGCTGCTGTCCCTGCAGCCCCCCCCCCAGGGCCGTCACCTGGGGACCCCCAACGCCCTCCTAGATGCCAGGCACCACCCTCCTGTATTGACCTGCAGCCCCCCAGCACCCCCCATCCCTGCATCCCCTCCCCTGTCCCCCCCAGCCCCCTCCCCGCCCCCTCACCCCTTAGCCCCGTCCCCGCCCCGCCCCGCCCCCCCCGCGTCATCCCGTGTCCCCGCCCCGCGGTGCCCGGATCAGGCGGTTCCGAGGCCGGGCGGCTGCGGCGGGCGATGCGCCCCGGTGAGCGGCGGGGCCGGGCCGGGCCGGGACAAGGGGCGGCGGGCGGCGGGCGGCGGGGAGCGGGGTGGGGGGGGTGGGGGGGAGCCGCGGGGCTCGGCCGGGGGCTGCGGGGCTGAGCCCGGGGCCCTGTGGAGCCCGGCGCGGCCCCGCCGATTGGCTGCCAACTGACAACGGGGCACGTCCCGCCCCCCCGCGCGCGCGATTGGCCGGCGGCGCGGCTCCGCGGCCTGCGATTGGGCGCAGCGCGCGTCTGTCAGGACCGGCCGGGCTGCGCGGCCACCGCCCTGCGCGAGCCGCTGCCCCCCCCCCCTCACCCCGGCCCCCTGAGGGGGCGGCACAGTGAGGGGGGGGGGGTCCTGAAGGGGCTGCCCCTGCCCTGCCCCTGCCCCCCGGGGCCTGCCGGGCTCGGTGAGGGGGGGGGCCGCAGTGGCACGGGCAGTGCCCGGGGGCCTCGCTGTGTCCCTGGCTGTGTTTGATCGCAGCGGGGGGGGCGGTGTGTGGGGGGGGGGCCGGGCCGGGCCGGGCCCGCTGCGGGTGTGTGAGGCAGAGCCCGGGCGGCCGCCCCTCGGTGAGTGAGGGTTGGATCCTGCGCCTTGCCGAGGGTACCGAGGTGAGGGTGTGTGTCTGTGTCCGTACAAATTTAGCTTCCTCCCCAGCTCCTGGGGGCCAAACCCTGCTCTCCTCCTCGTGTGGAGCTGCGGGTGTGTGAGGGAACAGCCCCGCTGCGGGGGGGGGGGAAATGGGGCTGTGGTGGCCGTGACCTTGGTGCCACGGGGAGAGCTGGCGCTGGAGGCGGCTGGCACGAGGCTGCCAAAAAGCACGGGAGCGAAGCACTCTGCGTGCCTTCAGTCTCCTACAGGTATTCTGGAGAGGTGGGGGAAGTTGGACTAAAAAAGGAGAGCCGCACAGTGTTTAGGTGTTTGTGTCCCCAACGTAATCGAGATAAAATTGAGGTGCGTTCAAGCAAAGTGCATTATCACCACCGCATTGTGCCCGCCCTGGGGCAGATCGAGCCGCTGCCAGCAGTGTGGCTTCCCCAGCACGGCTGTACCCACAGCGGGGCCTTCTGCTGGGACAGCCCGCTGAGCTTCACTGCCCCGATCACAGCACAGCTCGGGGATTTCTTTAAAGCTCTCATCTCGTTAAGTGTTTGCTGAAGCGACCTGAGTCCCCCTGCTTTCGTGACCTGTGTCTGGGTGGCCTTTTTCAGAAAGGTTTTCCCTCCCTGGCACTGCCGGATTGTAAGGGATTTAAAAGGCAGCAGAGGATTGCCTCACCTTAGGAGAAACCTGCGCCAAGTGCTCTTCCCTTCAAGCTTCCCAGTCACTCGTTTGACAGTGACCAAAAGCATCTTAGCCCTCTGGCCACCGCCTTTCCAGGGAATTTCATCATGGGGATGGCATTAATTGCTGAGATAATGGGGAGGCTCCAGAGACCTCTGTGCCGGCTTCTGTCACAGGCTCTTTGTGTCTGCCTTAAACTCTCAGGTGAGGCTGTTGCTGCTGGGCAGGAGAGGCTTTGGTGGTGCTGCTGGGAGCAAGCAGAGGCAGGTTGTCTTACACTGCCAGGTGTGTGAAGGAAACAATGGTTTTATCAGGAAATTCTCATGCCTTTGGTAGTTGTAGCTGGATTTCTGAAAAGAGGCTTCCCATATTAGTGCCTTCCTTCTGTTTTCCCTGCTTGCATCGCAGGGCTGGCTAACGTGGCAACATTGGTTTGGTTTTGCTTTTGGGGGGTGGGGGGTAGATGTCCCTGTCTCCCCCAGCAGGTCTCCTGTTTGCCAGGTGTGCAAGCCTTGGCCATGTGTGCATAGCAGGCTGGCTGTAGTACATCAATAAGGCTGATTCCACAGTGGCTGTCAGGATGAAAAGGCTTTACTGAACGGTGTCTGGCTGTTCCAGAGGCTTCTATCCTGAGCCTGGCTTGAGGATCCTGCGGGTAGGTTTGGTCCTCTCCTGCCTGCCGTGCTGCCCACCTCGGAAAGGCAGGACTGATGGTTACGGCCGGGGAGGGAGTGCTGTGCTGACGCTGTGCTCTCTGACTTCTTTTTTCCTCCCGTAAGCTCATCCGCTGCTGTTGTAAGAGGCAAGGAGGCATTTGTTGTGGTTCACCAGAGAACATTCAGTTCAAAAATAGTACTGCAGGAAAAGACAGAGGTTCGCTTTCCGAAGCAGAGCTGGAAGCAGGCAGCCTTCCAACGCGCGTATGAAAATGCCTCCAGCTCCTATTTCAGGATGAGAAAAACAAGCCCAAATTGATTGGAGAAACCTAATCCACGGCTTTTGTTTGTTTGTTTTCTATATTCTTATAAGTGAAAGACAACACAAGTTTGTGTTTTCTTTTTTTTTTTCTGGAGTGCTCAGGTGCCCAGCTGTGCTTTGAGTCCAAAATTGGGTTTGAGATAAAATAAACAAACCCAGAGTTTTGCCAGCTCGGGGGTTACCTCTTGGTTCCTGGGATTTGACAACCAGAAATGGCAGAAACAAGTTTTCTTCTGTTTTTCTGAGATGATGGGAAGAGGTGGAAGACCTGGGTTTGCCTGCCAGGCCCCAGCGACGCTTCCTGGCAGAGCCCTTCCCGGCACCAAGGGGCAGGGACCCGGCCCCTCCGGGGCTCTGACAGCCCAGGGAGCTGGAGGCCGGATGTGACCTTGGCAGGATTTCTCTGCCAGGTCCTATTTTAGGTGGGTATTTGCTCAGTTCCAAAGGTCACTTGGCGGTTGTGCTGCCTTTGGTGGTAGGTCAGGAAGTGAAGCGTGGATGTGGGATGCCTTTTACCGCAGCTTGGTGTGTTCGGTGACGTTGCTGTGCCTCCCCTCTCCTCGGTGAGCGCTCCCTGAAAGTGTTGGGTGATCACAGCTGCGTCTGAGCACGGCTCTGAGTCACTTCTGAGTGCTTCTGTAGCTTGTGATGAGCTGAGGATCGGAGCAGCGGCTTCTGAGCTGTGGGAAGGGGCAGAGAGGAGTCCAAGCACTGCGCTGGATGTGGAGCCTTGTGTTGTGCTCTGACATCTGATCCAAGCCTGAGCTGCAGCCTCCAGTCACGTGGGGAGCCAGGGCAGCTTTTTTTAAGGTGCTGTGTTTGTGTTTTGGTGGCTCCTTGAAGATTTCCGTTTGGCCTTGAATGCAAGGTCCATTAATGTCCTTGAGGAAAGTACTGTCTGCCTGGTAGTTCAGTTCCTTCTGGCACATGTCGGGTTCAGAAAATACTGAGCATCCCACCTGGCAGGATGCTTCTGGAGGTGAGGAAACCACGTTTGTCCCATCTTAAAAAAGAAAAAGATGCAGTTAGAGAAGTCCTTAACCTACAAGCTGCAGTTTTGTTTTGTTTTATTTTTTTGTGTGTGCAATCACAGCATCGAAAAGTTGTTCCGTTTTAAGAGGAGAGTTACTCCGTCCCAGTGACTGTGTACTGGGGGCTTGAAAGCAGCCACGGTGCTTTGAACACAGCTCTTGTTTTAGTGCTGCTCCTGGAGCTATGCCCGCGTGCCCGAGCTTTCCCAGGGTGCTGCATGAATGCTGAGCTGTTGTAATGAATGCCGAGTGGGCATCACCATCAGCCTGCTCTCATTTTCCCTGGAAGACGCTGCTGCATTGTCTTGTCCATGTCCTGAAAGCCTCAGTGTTCTTTGTCAAAGGCTCGATTCTGGCAGCGCCACGTCTGCACGGAGCCCGGGAATGGGAAGGGCTCGGCGTGCTGCGGCTCAGCCCCTCGCACAAAGCCCCGAGCCGGGCAGCTGGCGCCGTGCAGCAGCAAAGCCGTCCTTGTCCAGCCCCTGGCACGCCGTGGGTGACGCCGTCCCACGCGTCCATGCCTCAGGCTGGGTGCTCGTGCCCTGGTGGTGCTGGGGGGCTGCTTTCTGCAGGGCTGTGCTTCTGTGCCGTGAAGCTGCCTGCCCCTCCCGATGCTCAGGGCAGCGTTCTGGCCCCGAGCTGCCGTGTTTGTGTAGTGTGTGTGCTCTTAGCTTGCTCTTGGCCCCGTGCACGTGAGAGAAAGCAAGAGCTACAGCATCGTGCACGCAAACCAGGCTGTGGGTGCTAGAGCTTAGCACGTTGGCATCTGAGGGAGGTGTTTCTGCAGGGCAGGAGCCAGGTGAGAAATCAGGGCTGACAGCTGGGCACGAGGAAGGACCCTGAGCAGGGGTGGGTGCGAGCTGCCACCGCCTAAAAAATGTGTCAGGGGCCGCGGACAGGCCTGGGAAGGTCAGCGCCGTCCCTCTCTGAGACCTCAGTGGTGAAGGACGAGGGGTGCTGCCGGCTTTGGGGTACCGCAGGGCGAGTCTCCTCCCTTTGGTGTCTCCAGGGAAGTGGTGCTTGGACGAGGGGTGGAAACCCCCAGGTTCTGCCCTCCCCACCCTCGCAGCAGGAAGCAGTCCTGGGCCCAGGCGCGCCTTGTGGCGCCTGCTTCTAGGAAATGATGCAAGGCGCTTCCTCGTGCTAGCTTTCTTCTCAACGCATCCTGAATTTCGCTGACGTGGGGCTTCCTGGCGGGTTACGTCTTCAGAAGGGCTCCTCCGGAGCACTGGGAGCTGACCCCGTTCAGCGCTACACCTCTGGTGTTGTTTTGGGGAAAACGTGCTTCTTGCTGCTCTGTGCTCTCAGCTGGCCCTCTTGGAGAGACGGAGGGGAAGGTCCGGAGACTTGTACTGAAGTGGTTCCGATGTGATCCGTGTGGGACTGGTGTTACGGACAGCACACAGCGGTAACCAAGGCAAACTGCTCATCGCTTTCTCTTCCCCCAAATCAGCGTAGCAGCCCAGGAGCTGCCTGACGTGTGCCTGAGCCACAGCAATGTCTGCTCGCCTTGCTGCAGCCGGCTGGGAAACCCTGACAGCTCGGGAGGTGATTCACGGGCTCCGCATCCACCGTAAACAGGCACTTTGCACGGGGCGCCGTTTGTTCCTGGGTTACCATTAAACTGCCTTGCCAACAGGTGCAGCAGCTGAAGCACGTACGCCAAAGACGTGTTTGTCTGGAGGGACAGCAGGACTGGACAGACGTGTGCCGGGAGGGCTGGCGCTGCCTCACGTGTGCTGTGTTCAGTTCAGGGCAGCGTAGGAGAGGAAACACGGCCAGGTGTCAGCGGCGTGGGGGCCTGGCTGATGATGGCCAGCTCGGACCTGACAGCAGCGTGGGGTGCAGGAAGCACAGGGAGGCAGTCGGGGTGCTTCTGAGGTGCCGAGCACCCGCTGGGTGAGTTTGGTCCCGTGCCCTGGGTGGTGGCAGCTGCGGTCCCGGCTGAAGAGCGGCTGTGCCGCGCTTTGTGAGCTAAGGACCAGGCTGGGGAATGAGCCTGGCTGCCCTCTGATGAAAGCGCTGGGGCGTTGTGTCCCACTTCTGGGTGGCTGAAATGTGGGTCACGGCGATGCAGGACGTGTCAGTGTGACACGGCTGGGCCTGGAGGGACAGCAGTGGCTATTGATGGCTGTCAGAGGGGAAGCCGGGACTCGCGGGTCAGCTGTTACTGGCTAATTGCCAGCGTGAGCTTGGAGCAAGCGCTGTCTGAAGCCTCTGCCATAGCAAAGAGGTTGGTTTCAGCTTATTCCTTTGTTTTCTGGGAATTCATAACCGAGCTGGAGTCTTGGCTGTTGGAGAGGGGGGAGAGAAATGACTGCCTTGAGTGAGAGCTCCCAAATGTCTGCGTGACACCCCGGGGGCAGCTCCTGCACTGCAGAGCGCGGCTGCCACCCTCCCGGAGACACCCCTGGCAGGAGCTGCTGGCCTGGGGGGGCACGGGGCTTGGGGAGAGCTGTTTTGGGGTGGCTGGGGAGGGCACAGCGGGTCTCAGGGTGGCTGCTAGCACCTACCTCATTGGTACGGAAGCAGAAATGAGCTTGGGCTCAACCTGGGAAGAGTAAATCGAGTTTTAACACCCACAGCACAGCTCCTTGGCTGTTGACCTCAGAGCGTTTGGGCTCGCTTGTTTCGTGCCCTTTCCTGCCATAATAGGAAGGGCAGCAGGCAGAACCTCTAAGAACATTTTCCAAATGGAAGTGGAAACTGTGATAGCTGTAAATTTCAATGTCCTTACCAGTGGTGGTCCTAAATGAGCACGTGGCATTAGCTATTGCTTCAGTGACAGCTACAGCATGCAGCCGACAGTTTTGGTCTCATTTCAGGCTGCTGCACAAGCCTTTCCCGAAGCCGGATGATATTTCATTACTTGCGGCAGGTCTCTGCTGAGTGATGATCATTAACATCCTGCTGGCCAGTGCCAAGCCTGGATGCTGTTGCCAGGCCATGCCATGAAGCCCAGCAGCAGTTTCGGGGCCTGTCTGCCTATCCTGAGCACATTCTTGTGTTTGTGCCCTGCAGGGACCTACTGATCATGGACAGTGAAGAAATCCCAACTTTTTCAAGTCCAAAGGAGGAAACTGCGTATTGGAAAGAGCTCTCCTTGAAGTACAAACAAAGGTACTGTTGTAGATTTGCAGATAGTTCTTGATGATCAGAATGTGGCTTAATCTGTTTCTCTGCAAGATTTTACCAAAATGAGTATTAGGTGTCTGTTAAAAAAAAAAAAAAAAAAAAAGCTCTTTATTTCCAGCTTTAAATCCAGCTTTTATGTTACCAGCCTTGTGGAAGCGCAGTGTTCCTTAGTGCTACCATGCCAGGAACTCAAGGCTATGTTTTGGGCATGTTTGAGCAGGAGAAGAGCCCCTTTTGCTATCATGTGCATATTTGTATAATTAAAGTGCTGCTTTGAGTAGTAACTTGACATTTTATTGCAAGTAGCTGCCTTTGGGCTTGATGATATCATTACTGGTCCCTTGGGCTTCTTGCAGTTTAGTTACTGGTATAAAAAGTGACTGTTTTGGTGGCTGCTGCCATTTATTGAAATGCACTGTACTTCATAGTCCAGCCTGTGTTTGTGCCACTGCGTGTTTTGAGGGGGCACGAGGCTTTTTGGTTACAAAAAATGACTATAGGCTCCCAGCATTTGTTCTCTTTGGAAAGCTTTTCTTGCACTCAGTGTTACTTGTGTGCAATAGAAGTGAAACCTCTCTCAAGCCCAAAGAGCTCAACGTGCAAGTTGCTTTTTTGTTTGGCTTTTTTTTTTTTTTTATTTTCCTGGGAATGGGGTTGGGAGTGGGCATGTGAAGGGCAGGCCCCTTCACATGTGGGGTTTCCTGGGCTGTTCTTGGGTGTCAGAAAAGTCTCCCTTTAATGCCAATGGGTATGTAGTTTCCTAAAGCTTTGTTAGTTTTCTCTGCAGCTTGCTGGGAGCTGAGCTATGACATTTGGTAAAGATGAAAAATTAATAAGTGAAGTATGTGGAGAGGCTGCTTTTAGCAATTTAATACCTTGCAGTGGTACAAGGTTAGTAAGTGCTGGCTTCCTTCCAAAGTGCTTAAGTAACCCTAAGATTCAAAGCTTAATGCTTTTCAGCAACCTTAAATTTCCAGGTAGTGCAGAGATACAGTAAATCATTCTGTTAGTGGCTGACCAGAAGCAGGTTACAAACTCACTTTATTTAGTGACTCTGTCAAGTCTGCTAGGGTGAAAGCTAGGGGAGTACAAAGTATTCATCAGGTTCTGTGATTCCTGGAAACAGCCTTGATAAGGTTGTATTTGCACATGTATTTAATGTAGCTGTTTGTTTTTTTTTTTTTGATGTTAGGGAGTGAATTTCTTTTTATAGCTAAACTTAATGTGATTTCTCTATTCCTCGTTTTTCATTTTCCCCTGCAGAGGTCTGTGGATGACGCTTAAGTACTTTAAAACTTGTGTTTTTTCAGCTGATTGTTTTTAACGAGCCATGGACTTTGTTTTAACTTGAGAGATGCTGCATTTTCGATTGACAAAATTGTCTCCTTACAGCTTCCAGGAAGCTCGAGAAGAGCTGGCTGAATTTCAGGAGGGAAGCAGAGAATTAGAAGCTGAGTTGGAGGCACAGCTAGTGCAAGCTGAGCAGAGGAATAGGGATTTGCAAGCAGATAACCAAAGACTGAAATATGAAGTGGAAACATTAAAGGTAGGTCTTGTCTGTAATGGCATTGCCTCTCCTACAGATATGTCTTGGATGTTATTTTAGGTTGTCTGTTCTGTTCTTGGTCACTGAATATCCAAATGAAGTAAAGGAGTCATCTGTTTAAGATCCCGTCTTGAGGATCTCCAGTATGTGCCCCAAATAAGGCAGCAACCTACCAGAGAAATTTCTGGAGGAATTTTTCTTGTTCACATCATTAAACTCTTGTCATTGAGTTTGTGCTCGTTTATTTGAATTCTCTAGGCTTTGCCAAGTGGTAGCTTTATTATTTACCCAGGCAACATCAGCATAGCAACAGGGTGGACAACACAAGTATGTTTTGTCAGGCCATTGCATTGTCATCTTTCTTTGCAATTTTTTTATTTTTTTTCCAGAACGTCTCCTTGGTTTTATGAGACCTTAAAGAAAGCTGAAGATGGGTGATTTGTGCACATCTTTGAGAGATTTTTTCCTAATTCTTAACAGCCATATCTGTGGAGACAGGAACTGAATAAGGATGTGTGTGTGTTCAGATGATGCATTTTAATTAACCCCTCTGTGTTAACAAATTCTTTCAGGGTCTTGAAAAGTACCTTTTCTGGTAACCTCAGATTAGTTTATTGAAGGCAAAGGTTGGAAAACTTATCTAATGGAAATAGGGTTTTGGGGATTACTTGTTCACATGTCCAGTCCCGGTTATGTCTGTAAGGCCAGTATGTGTTTTTCAAGGTCAGTAGTTTTTCCATAAGACCCTGTCTGTACCCTTTGGAGCTGGTGAGAGTGTGTTTGAGACTTGATTCTTCCAGTATCTCGAAGATAAGCTTGTGGACCTGGAGGTTTTGTTACAGATTTCAGTGGCTCTCATTTGTAATGGAGACATCAGATGTGTTCTGGTAACAGTGTGGCTATTGTCAGGGGAGAGAGGCACTGAAGGGGAGGCTGTGCAGTTAGATTTGTTTTTCTAGATGTTTGAGGCATCAGAGCAGCTGTCAGTGCAGGCTGTTAGGAACAGATGCAGGGATGCATCTCTGAACAGCCAGCTGGGTTGTGATGAGAAGTCAATGCACAATGTGGTGTTTGTCATTTTATCCTGTGTCCAGTTTTGATGTTCAGAGTATGTTCCTTCTGCCTTCACGCTTTTTGTTGTGTGTTACCAGTAATCCCAGATCAGCAGACGGCAGCTAGTATTTCACTTTGTTTGTCCAGTTTTACCACTGATAATTTGGAGAATGTATGCTACTGATGTTTATCTCACTACTTCTCTTTCTTTCAGGAGAAACTGGAGCACCAGTATGCACAAAGCTACAAGCAAGTGTCGTTGTTAGAGGATGACCTGAGCCAGACAAGGGCCATTAAAGATCAGCTACATAAGTATGTGAGGGAGTTGGAACAGGCCAACGATGACTTGGAACGTGCAAAGAGGTGAAGGCTGCAGTCCTCTGATTTCCTTAAAGTATTCACTAGATCCTACTACTCAGATTCATCACTTTATTTCTCTAAAGAGGAAAAAAAAAAAAAGCACATGGTTTAAAAAAATGATGCTTGATTCTTTGTACAGTGCAACTTTACTCCTGGAGTTCATCTCCATCAGCTGGTAGTGTTATATTACATCAAGAAGAACTAGTGGGAAAGCCTGAAATGCTTCATGCACATGTGAGAACTGAGCAGTACAAGAAGGCTCAGAGCAAGCTAGGCCAGTGCACTGGTTTTGATACTACCAGCTGGGTGACTTGTATTTGTGATCCTTGTAGCTCAAAGCCCCTTTGAAGTAAGAAGCTAGTGTTTTACATAGTCCCTTTTAAATTGAACAGGCCAAAGGAGTCTCCTGTTCCTTGCATAACAGCTTAATGACTGTGGGGAACAAATGTGGCCTGTGTAAGTGCACAAAATGAACAGGCTGCTGTTAGAAACGCCCAGTTTTGGAGTCGATCATGCTTCCGTTTTGCTGAATGGGAATTTTGCCATTGATTCAGTGGGACCAGGAATGAGCCTCCGGCTATCTGGCAAAAAGATCTAAGAGCTGAGGCCCTGTTTCCACAAGGCTCTTAACCTCATGACTAACTTTTGACACATATGAGTTGTCCCACTGAAATCATGGAACGAATATCCCAGTGCCCTGCTTTCTGGGCTGTTGCCTGTTCCTTCTGAGGTGATTCACTGATAAAATATATGGCTTTGCGGAATGGCTTGGGAAGAATGGAGCAAGGTGCGCTAGACTGGCTCTTTTCCAGCTCTTTGGTACATCTCAGAGAGCCAGATGCTATCGTGTTCTTTTCATCTCACTCCCTGGCTTCTCTGGAGTTTTAGTCCTTTCAGAGAAGCATTTCCATAGCTTTCAGATGACTAACTTGAATGTAGACCCTGCTAACATTTTTCCTCTATTATGTTTTTGAATACGCTTTCATGTTAGTTGAGCCAAAGAACCTAATATTCTGGATTTTGTTTCTAGGGCAACAATAGTTTCATTGGAGGACTTTGAACAAAGGCTGAACCAGGCCATTGAGAGAAATGCGTTTTTAGAAAGTGAACTGGATGACAAGGAATCATTGCTAGTTTCTGTACAGCGATTAAAGGATGAAGCGAGAGGTATGGCTTTCTTGATTACTTCTGTGTCTTGGGACATTGTTGGCTTGCTAACAGAGACGTGTAGCAACCAAAGCTTGTGTTTATAGAAAGGCTCACGTAATGACACTCAAACTGGTATTGTAATGTAAGCATTGGGATTTGCTTACTAACAGTATTTTCTCTATTCTTTGTATGTTCACTGTAGCTAAGAGCAAAAAAAACCTCTTGATGTAGGGCTGAATTAATATCAGATTCATTCAGAATTTTTAACCAACGTGACCAGAAAAAAAACCTGTTTCGCAGATCTAACAGAGTTGAGTACTGTGTTCCAAAAGATCCCACTGTCTGTTGTTTTGTGCCTTGTATAGGAAGGGAAAATACAGGAGATGACAGGAAAATGCATGATTAATGGCAAACAACTATCTTTAAAAATTCTGTCTACTGTGTACTTTCTAAATCTGTTGGAAATCACCTGGCATATTAAAGATATTCCAGTAAAGACTGTGGTTAGACCTGTAGGATCAGAGATGTTAAGATAGTCTTCTGGGTTATAATCAAGTTGGGAATTCCCTGCTGTGTTTCACATTGAGGACATGGGGGAAACTTTTTTATTTGTATTCTGTTTTTTTAATGGTTGGGGGACACGACTTCTCTAATAGGACAATCTGCTCAAAAGCCTTCCATTGCAGTAGTTTAGTATTTTCAATGTTCCTTCCAAAGTGAAACTCTAAAACAATTCCTCAATGAAAACAACAATCTGACTGTAAGGCCATACACTTGACAATAGGCTGGGATTTCTTTGTTGGTGTTCTTTGTGAGTCTCTTTGGAGCAAGTTTTTGCCCCACAAATTGAAAGCCACTATTGAAAACAGTTTTATTTATAATAAATGTGAAAAGGGAGATTAAGAATTTTCTGAAGATATGTATGTATTGCAGTCTAAGGTTAGGGCAATAATACTGGAGAAGACAGCAAAACCTAGGGGATTATTTTCTAGAACACTGGAGGAATCATCAAATGAGACATCCTCTGTCTTGGATGAGTTCTTTGGAAACTTTTAGCATTTGTTGGAAAAGAAAAGTTGCATGTTATTCCCATGTAAGCAAGCAGGAATGCTAGGCACTAAAAGAACAGATATGGTATCAAAGTCAAACATAAAATTTCTGATTGAACAGCCACAAATACTCTCCTAGGAATACAAATCGGATTTCATTTCAGTTGTGCTGTTTTCCTCAAAATCTTTCCTAAAAATTCAGGATAACTTAAAAGCCATATTGTACAACAGACTTGATCCTTGTGGGTCACTTCCAGCTCAGAGTATTCTGTGATTCTCTTTCTCTTTCGTTTGGACTACTGGCTTCTTCAGCCTGCTCTTTCATTTGCTGAGGAGTCAAGAAACACTGGATACAGCCCTTTGACTGTCTCTGGCTGGTGTACAGTCCTGTGAATTTAACTGGAAAAATAACACAAGAAACACAAAACTGGGTCATTAATCTGTTTTCCCAGCTTCTATTTGAGCAGAAGCTGAATGCAGTTCAGCAGGCATTTGTAACCAGCTAAGTATTTCGAAGCACACTTCCCATGGAACCAAACTACAAGTGGGGAAGAATGCTGAGGTCAAGTCACCTGCTGTGCCCTCTGGGGCCACGCAGCTCTCTGGGCTGGGGGATCTCTGCTGCCTCTTTACATCCAGCTGTAATGGGAGGTGCTGGTATTGAGCTGTCTGATTTGAGATGTTGGTCTTTGCTGGAGAAATCCAGCAACAGTGAATTAGTGTTTGGTTGTTGCAAAGTATTCCCCCTTCCCCTCTCAAAAAGCGATTAGCATGTTAGAGAAATCTGTTGCTAATATAATGTGTGGTTTTTGTATTTTCCTTCTTCCAACTTCAGACTTGCGGCAAGAGCTCGCGGTACGGGAAAGGCAACAAGAAGTCACCCGAAAGTCTGCACCTAGTTCTCCGACTCTAGACTGTGAAAAGATGGATTCAGCTGTCCAGGCGTCTCTCTCCTTGCCAGCTACACCTGTTGGAAAAGGATCAGAAAATAGTTTTCCTTCCCCAAAAGGTAGAATTCCTAGAAGCTGTGCCTAGTTGCTTGAGATTATGCTCTGCTTGTCAAAAATAGTTTCAGACCAGGTCCTTGTTAGTAAACTTTAAGTAAACATGTGGATCATGTGGTATATGATCCACCTGTTTAAGTAAACATGGTACATGTGGATCCAACAGGCATTACATAAATGTAATTTAAAAATTGTGTTTTTAAATCATGGGCCAGCATCAGGCCTACTTATCATGAGCAAATGCTATGGAAAAGAAAGATTCAGAAGCTGAGCTACTGCTTTGGGGTGGTAGGGACTGTACTCTGCAGTAGGTGCCTGCAGTAGAGCACGTTTGGGGTTGCAGGGCAGTGCAGTGACTGATATTTCAGCTTAAGTGCAGGGTAGCAGTGGTGGGTAAATGGTGGGTAGTAATTGTGATAGTCTAGACTGCCTTTGTTACCACAGTTGCGTTCAGGGGTGCTGTTTTCTCTGTGAGGCAGCAGGATGTTAGTCCAGTCCTCTTCCCATCTGGAAGGCTCTGGACAATCACAAGGATTATGACATTTATTTTCTAAATTAGAGCAGATTCCAAGGGAAGCTCTGGTTGGATTAGATAGATTGCAGGCAGAAGCCTTGCAGATGCAGAGTGCATGAACTCTGCATGTAGGTCTAATGGAAAAGGAGGCAGTGAACAGGAATTAAGCTTTTATTCTTTCCATGGCTACTGGTTATGCAGCCTGTGTTACCATGGAGTAACTGTATGAAGAGCCTGCAGTAGGATTTTGGATTTACCCTTTTATACTGAAGTTATTTTAAAAATTGAACTGTGGAGGAGGAGCAAGGCACATAGCAACTCACATAATCAAACATGTTTGTTTGCAGCTATTCCAAACGGATTTGGTACCAGCCCTCTTACTCCTTCAGCTAGAATATCTGCACTCAACATTGTGGGAGATCTCTTACGGAAAGTGGGGGTGAGTGCTCTGTACTGAAGTATCTCTAGCTCTGTGCTGATATCACTGAGCTCTCATCCTTGTAAACAAATTAAAGATGGCTGTGGCCCATGTTGAGTTCATGCTGTACTTTCCATTGTCTCTCTTCCAAATCATCCACATTTAGTGTTTAGTATGTAATAATATATATTTTTTAAGTATCTTGATTTGTAGAGCAGGTTTGCTGAAGTTCTGATGCCAGATTTATTGATGAAATTTTTTACTTGGAGTAAAAAGAACCTTCAATGTTTTGGTACATTGGGCTAGACATCATCAGGCACTTGTGCATATTTCAAATGGGTCCTGCAGCTTTCTCTGTAATGAGACCAGGGCTCAGAACTGAACCTCAGACTTGGGGTGTCCACTGCATAGTTGTTTTATGTCACAGCAGGTGAGCTGAAATCAGACTGTCACTGTTTCTTCTTGTGCCTGAGGAGATCTGCAAGTGTTGCTGAAAAATGAAATAAATTTTAGAAAAGAGCCCTTCGGGTAAGAAAGGGAAAAAATAAATCAGGAGAAAGCCAAATGTTCCCCTGTGTAGTTAAACGGGAAGTGAAATGTGTGAGCCTTTAAAGGGATTACAACTCTAAGCAGGGAAGAAGTGGTTTAAACATCTGTTACGGTGTTGCTTAGGATGCCAGGCTTTCCAGTTGAATGAAGACGTGACTTTTGAGTTATGAGAAGCTTGTTTGAAGTGCCACAGTGGTTAGTGTTTTGAGTGGAAGCTTGGGTAGCCTCGGTGCCTAGCCTCCAGGGCTGGCTTTCCTCTCTCCCCTCTGGTTAATGAGGAAGACAGAAATAGCTGCAGTCAAGATAGTTGTTCTAGCAATGTTTGAGCTAAAAATGACATCTTTGCTTACATTTGGAGCCAGTGAGCTCAAAGTTGGTTTGAAAGGGCAACAGGACGACTCAGGGTTATGGAGTGGCATGTTTAAAATGGGATCATTGTGAGTAAGAGTCTGCAGGGGATTTAGGGAGCTTAATCACAATCCTGTGTGATTACTCTGCAAGGACAGGAAATGCCAAATAAGCATGCTTCTTTCCCAGCCTACTCTTAAACACACGCTCTGCCAGTGATGCAGAATTCCAGCTCATGCATTCGTTTAGTAATAATTATAGGATGTTCAGGATTTCTTTGGGCTGGCTACATGCAGGATACCTTGTCCCATGCCTCAGACTCCCTTTCTCTCCAAGAACTTCCCTTCAGCTTTCTTGTTTGCTTGTGAGACAGCAAATTACTTGATGCAGATCACACTGGATATTTCCAGTAGAAAGACCAAGAGATAGATAGGTATCTTTATATATAGTCACTAAGGAAGATTAAAAGGGTTTCTAGAAGAAGATGTAAGTATTCCCTTTCTCTTAGTACGTCAGTAAGTTATTAACTGAGTACTTTACTGAATGGAATCTGGCACAGCCCCATATACTATGGAGTTGAAATTTTGTCTCCATGTGCCTGCGAGTGTGGGAATTCATACACATGCAGGGTGGAAATAGCAAATAATTGCAAGGATTTTCTGCTGAACCAGACAGTCCTACCAAGTTAAACCTCGGTTTGTGATAAATGACAGAAAGGGCAGGTGATGTACTGAAGTGGAGGAGAGAATCAGGATTTGGGTCTCCTTCCTGCCGGGAGTCAGTGGATGAGGCAGGTCTGTTAAGGTCTGTTACCTTGCACAGGGGGAAAAAGATCTTGCCAGGCTAGCTTGGAAGTAGTAGAGATGAGGTAGAAACCCTGAGGATGGGCTTAGCTGCCTTTGTTTCTGCTGCTGTCTCATGCTGTGTCAGTAGCACCTCTTCTGCTGAAGATTATCAGGGAGGATTAAGAAACTAGCCATGTTTTTCAGACAATGATTAAGAAAGAAATGCCAGAAGACATTGTCCTGGGAAAAATTCCAATTTTCCAAATGTACGGTCACTCCCAAAACTTGATGATTCTGCTTTTGGTTCTCTCTGAGTCCTCTGGTTAGTTTACGCCAGCCTCACTCAAGTTCTTAAAGCAAGAGGTTTCAGTAACTTCTGCCAAGTTACCTTTTTACATTTGGTACCTAAATGGGAGTTGATATGTTACAAAATCCTAGCCCTGATGGAAGCAAAATATGCCTGGCAGTCAGCATCAGCATCTCATTGTGTGGGTTTCAATTCTGGACAGATGACAGAAAATGACAGCTTTGTTCCCATTTAGTTCAGTTTTTGCCAAAGATGGTTACGTTGGGGTGATCACACAGATCACGGTGATCTGTGGTCATGTCAAAGCCTGAACTTGAACAGCAAAACATTTTTCTTAATCTTACTTTTTCTCCTTTCACAGGCCTTAGAATCCAAATTAGCTGCTTGCAGAAATTTTGCAAAGGACCAGGCATCACGGAAATCCTATATTTCAGGGAATGTTAACAGCAGCATGATAAACAGCAATGGTGCAAAGTACCCTCATCCAGGACATACTTCCTTCTTCGACAAAGGGTAAGTCGGGGTTTATTTTTACACTAAAGGAGGGGGGAGTGTGTTTCAGGATGCTCTGTGAAGCAGGAGGGTTTTTTGGGCTTGTTTTTAGCCCACCGCAGCTTTCATCCAATAAGACAAATAATTTGTGGAGCCAAATTCTCAAGGGGACAGAGAAGCAAGGATAATGTAGACTTAGGTAAGGCAAAGAGAAAAGCAAGTGTGTGACCTCTCAGCTGGTAGGATGTCAGCACCAGTTCTGCCCCCCTGCTGCCTCATCTCTCAGCTGGTGGGGACACCACGGCCTTCAGAAGGATCTCAAGGAAATAGTGGTGGAGTTGCCATAGCTACTGGTGCGTGGGGAGTGCCTTAACCACAACTCTGGAGATTCCCTCAGTACGAACAGCTTAGTGTGGGCAGCATAGGCTCGCTTGGAGGGTGGGGCCCTCTTTTTACTTCCCCCTCTATTAGTGGAAAAGAAAATGTCACTGATTGTGTAATTCTGGCTGATGGAAGGGGCAGCTGTACTCCTCCCGGCTGTGTTGCGCATCAGCCGGGAGGCCAGAAACTGCTTTCACAGGAAAAACCACTCTCACATGACTTCCCTTCGTATGGGGAAGTGGTTCAGCAGGAGGACGTTCCCCGTCCCTGTGGTTGGGTGAGCAGCACTGCAGGGCAGGACGTGCAGCCGAGCGCTCCTCCGGTGCTACTCGGTGCTACTGAAACCTGTGCTGGGTGTCACCGGGCTAAACACCCTCCATGCTCCCTCCGTGGTGCTAGTCTTCCTTGTTAAACCCTAAGCCAGTGCAATTTTAATGCTGATTTTCAGCACGCCCTCAATCTAGAATTTATTTTAGAGCATTAAATGAGCTGTTAGCAACCTAAAGAGTGCCATATAGAGAACAGTCAAGCTGGGCTTCTGCAATCCTTCTCCTGTGAGCTGAATCATGTTGCTATGTGGGTAGCAGGGCAAGCTGCTGCTTAGAAACTGGCATACAGAGTTCTTAGAGCAACCGTTTTTTGTTGCTTTTGGAAAGGAAGTGTTCAGATACTTAACAAGGTCGTTGTCATTTGCAAATTGGACAGACTTCAGGGTTGTCTGCATACTGGGAGGCTGACGGGGGGGGTCCATGCATCCCCCACAGCAGTGCTCACACTTTCAATGCAGGCTTCATTTCGTGTGCAAGCTGTCAGGATAGTGCTAGGGGGAGATTAGAGCTGTTCTTAGCAGGCAGCATGGCTATATTGAGTTGTGGTGTGACAAATAAGCTGATTGCTGCTTGGGGGGGGGTCACTTTTAATTATCCAGATTGTCATCACAGTTGTTACCTGGGCTGGCTGCCTGCAGCTCAGAGCAGGCTGGAGCTGAAAAAGGCTTAGGAAGGCAGCCTATTGGTAGAGCACTTCTACAGCACACTTGGAGGATGTTAGCAGGCTAGAAAAGTGCATGGAAATGACTGTGCACACCTGCGAGTTGTGAGACCCTTGCTGGGCTCTATCCTCTCTCTCTCCTCCTCTCGTATGTGCTGCTGGGGTCAGGGGCTTGCCCCTTCCCCTCGCTTTGCCTTCCTGCCTCTCTCGTGGTTTGGGGTGATGCGGTGTCTGTGCTGCACGCACACTGCACCGTTCCCGTGTAAAGCCTGAATAATTCTGCACCAGTACCTGGGCAGAGCCCTCAGCGCGGTGAGCTCGGCCCCACCGTGCCTGCCTGCTGGCGGTGCCCAGTCCCCTGCACGTCACGGTGGCTGGGCACGAGGGGCTGAGCTGAGGAGTGCCCTTTCTTCTCCCCTCTTCTCCTCCTTTCTCTCCAGCCCCTGTACTCTCCTCCCTGCCCCAAATTGTCGCTGGAGCCTGAATCAGCCACGTGTGCTCGTAGACCCGGTCCAATCTGCAGCTGCTGCCTTATGAACAGCCAGTTGCTGGGTGGTGGGATTGTGACAGAGGTAATTCAGTCACGTCATTACACTTCCATTTACTTTCCCATTTTGTTGGTTAAGATGTTCGATGAACCTTCATCTCTCCTCAGACACCTGCTCTCTGCTTGCTGAGTAGAGCTGAGCAGGAAGCTCAACGTGCAGGAGATGGTGTGGTGGGAGCAGGGATAGGAGCAGTTACCTCAGCGTCACTTTGGGGGATGTTTGGAGAATAGCTGGGCTTGCAAGTGAGCTTTGCTGGAGAACTGGAGGAGGCAGGACTTACCTACTGCTTTTCTTCTTTTTCTGTGCTCTACCAAGTGTAGCATAAGATCAGTTTCCTCCAGAGTCGTTCCTTTAGGAACATGATCTTTCTGCACAGGCACCAGGACCCAGCAGAACAGCACCTGAGCACATTCTCCAATAGGTGCTTGCTTCTTGTAATTGTAATCGTTGTGATTGTTCTGAATTGTTACGAACTTCGATCCAGTTGGGGAATAAAATGGTTCTGACCTTGGTGGGTTCTGCAGAGGCCTGGCACTAGAACAGCTGAGCTGGGACAGCAGCGAGCCAAGACCGGGTGTTTGTTCCTTGGGGCATGAACTGCTTGTTGGCCTCTACCCTGCTCCTCCGGCACGTCAGAGTCATTGCAGTTGGTGTTTATTCTTAGCCCAGTAGATTCACAGAAATACCCTATTTAAAAAAAAAAAAAAAAAAGCAAGCTAAAGTTTAAATGTGAAAAGCACCTCTGCTTGATGTCCCCAGCCCTGATTGTAATACATCAGAAAGGAAGGAACTGGGTCTTCTTTTTTAGGGAAGACTGTTCCCTAGTCTTCCTTTAAAAAAAAAAAAATCTCAGGAAAAGAGGGAACCTTCTTAAATGTGGGTGCACCAGGTGCAGCTGAGTAAATCCACATCCCGTAAGGTGCTCTGCAGTGCTCCAAGCTTTTATTTGGGTCATGCACTTAAGCACTGGAGTGTGGTGGGGGTGCTGGTGGTCACTGGAGAGGGATCCCCCCCTGCCCATGCAGAGCAGCGTCCTTACGCAGGGGTCACAGCAGAGAGCAGGCGAGGGTTGGTTCAGCACCCCTGCTTTTCCCCGCTGCTTGCATCCAGGGTTATGCCCAAGAATGTCTGTATTGTGTGCATAAACTGTTTCAATTTTTCTCCACTAGGCGTGAAAAGGTCATATTCCCCACCTTGGTCATGGGTAAATGAATTCATTTACATGATAAGCTGCATGCGTTTTAACTCTGGTGCTTGGAGGTGCAGCGTTGGTGGTTGTGCTAACTGCATGACGTAGTTCTAGCGTTACGAACTAATAGGCAATGAGCAAAGCCTGAGGCTGTAATCTCTGTTTCTCCTTACTTTAGATAAACTTCTCTGGTGCTGTGACCAGTTGCAACTATAAGACTGAGTGCTGCTTGCTTTCTTGGTTTAATATTTCTTCAATACCTGCATGCTTCTGACTGAACCAGACACATCAGAGAGATGGGACAAAGCATCGCTGCTAACTTAGTGAATTTTGAAATACTGGTGAAATCTTCACTTTGAAACTTTGTGAATTTTGCCCTTTGGTCATGTTCTTCCTTCAGCACTGCGTTGGACATTGGCTGGCTGCTGCTCAGCTGCCGTAGCTGTGGTCATGGCAAAGCAGGCAGGCACCGAGGTGCTGCACAGGGCGCTGCGGAGCAGGGGGAGGGCAGGAGCAGGGCTGTGAGCCCCTTGCCCTGCCGGCAGTGGGAGCAGGGCCCCAGGGCGCTGGTGTAAAGCACTGATCTGCCTGGGAACCTCCTCCTCGTGCTTCCTTGATAAGCTGGGCTCCAAGTGTGCTTTGACCACATCGGTGTATTCCCCGGGCTGGGTTGTTCAGCTGCGAGACAGTCTGCTGGTGAGGTTCTGTGTGATACTTACGGGTTGAGGGACTCTGAGACGTTGTGCTAAATACATCTTGAAATACAGATCAGTGAGTAAAAGTCTGTCTTGAGTAATCACAGGACAGAGAGCAGGTGGAAGCACCAGAGCCTGACCTGAGGAGCCCTGAGCAGGAGCACCGGGCAGGCACTGCAGGGTGTTGGGTCGGGTCTGAGCGATTGGGGAAAGTGCTGGCAGCAGGAAGCGAGTGACCTGGCTGGGATTTATCACCCAGGGCAGGTCCCTGGGCTGCCTGGCAGCACCAGCTCTGTGTGCGGTCACCCCATGTGTGCACCAGCCTGGATGGAGCGGCGAGCGTGGAGCAATGTGCGTGTTCCTCCCGGCTCTGGGTGTGCCATGGTGGAGGGTTTTGCCCCAGAGACTGAGTACAAGACCTCCCTTCCCAGGTTGTTCTCGTTGGTCAGTAGTCATCCGCCACACTACAGTTTTCTTTAAGAATTGCTCTGCTTAACTTATTTTCCTTTGTTTCTAACTGCAGTAATGCTAACTTATTTCTTTTGTGCATTTTTGTTAACAACAGAAGTCCATGGCTGGTAAAACATCTATAAACTGAGCCATAATGCCAGCTTTCAGCATCCCCTCGTTTGCTGATACTGTTCAGAGCCTTTTCCTGTGCCCCACTTACTGAACTGGCTTCCTGCAATTCAAAGCTGCTGCTTGATCTTTGTTTCTGCACCGAGGGCAAGTCTGGGCGAGCAGTACAGAAGGAACAGTGTGGGTTCACTGGGAGCTCATCCTGGGAGAAGCTGCTGCCGCGAACGAGCGCTCTGCTCTGTCTTGATATTCTTTTAATTAGCAAATCATGGGGAAACCTCACAAAGCTTCTAAACAAGGTTTTAATCTTCTCCATCTTCATCAGAGAGCCTGCTTGTCTCCCTTGTGCATCGTAGTGCTGTGAGCACTCTCCATCTTGTGCAGTGCTGGCACCTCTTCGCGTGACCAATGCTCACCATGCTCACCACTTCTCATGGCACTGCCGCCAGCAAATCCACATCACACCTGCCTGAAACAGCAAAACAGCTTCTCTGTAAAGATAGGTTATAGGGCGCTGGTCCCTCTGGAGCAATCGATGTGCTCCACTGGTGGTTTCACTTTGGAGAGTGAGGTCAGGACACAGAAGGGAGTCCCTGGCCTCCCCCCAGTGCATCAGGCAGCGGGACGCTCCGCGAGGGCAGGAGCTGCAGGCAGCGCCTGATCGGGCTGGGGGTGCTCACAGGCCTCTGCCCCAGCACGGGGGATGCTGCAAAGCACTGGGGCTGCAGCCTTCATCCCCTTGCTGCCCCCGGCTCTGAGATGGGGACGGGGGATCATTCTCCCTTTTGTCTGAGGCTTCAGGGGATTATTTGTAATGCCGGTGATTTAGGTTGGGTCCCATCACAGCTGTGTGGTGTCTGTGCAGAGTGCCCGATGGCTTCGTGGCTTCTGGCCTTGTCTGTGTACCTCTGGGAGACTGAAAAGGGCCCACGCTGCCAAATGAGCCTCAGAGCAGGAGCTGGGGAGGGCTAGACGTGCGTGGCATCCTTCAGAGGTGAAGCTGCCTGCACGGACAGGTCTGTTGGGTGGGGGTGGCTGCAGCTGAGTCTTCCCCACGGGGTGAAACCCTGTTTGGGAGCAGCCAGTGCCCCAAAAGTAGCAATACCAGAAGTGGATGCTGCTTGGCATGGCCGGTCCCTGGTGTAGTGCCATGCACAAATGCCAGGTGTTGGGATTTAATTCAAGTGCATCCCTCAGGCAGTATGGGGCAGCTGCAGGCAGTGAGTGCAGCTGGGGCCCTGTGGGGATGCAGCTCCTGCTGTGTGCGCTGCCCTTGGCTTCATGCCATGGTGCAGCTGATGGCTGCCTTGTGAGGACACGGCCGTCACTTCTGTCCCACCTCAGCCCGGGCAGGGCACACAGCACATGGAGCAAGGGCACAGCAGGGCAGCGTCTGTGTGTCATGAGAAGGGCTCTGGGTTTTGCCCAGGGAACCATGACGAACCTGCAGAGCTTTGGTTTGTGACTTGCCAGACATGACCCCTCCATGCTGCTGCTATTCAACGTCAGTTTTCTGTTCAAAAGGAAGCAAACTGCCACATTTTAATCCTATTTGTTTTTTGTTTCTCCCCTGTCTAGTTGGCAGAGCAGCTTTGTAGCTGATAAGTAATTTGCAGAGTCATGTCGGGAGGAGGTTGGCTTCCTGCCCCTTCACTCAAATCAGTTAGCAAAATGCATCTGCCCCTAAGCCTCCTCCAGCAGTGTTTTGCTGCAGGCGCTCCTGGAGGCATTTGTCTCTGAAATGTATCAAAGTAATGCTTGAAATTTCAAGCTTAGTGGGGAGGAGATGGAAAAGGTGTTTTCTCCCTGCTTTAGCACTGGTGTGGGAAGCAGCACAGCCCCAGGTTACCTTGGGAATCTGACCTTGCTCGCGAGAGTGCAGTTGAGCTCTTCATCCTTCAACCCTTCCAGAAGGGTTTTGCAATTGTCCAGCACAACGGCAGCTGCTTCTGGGTTTGTTGGCAGGGTCTGTACATCCCAGACCTGGGAGGTGTAGGGTCAGCGGTGAGTGTGAGCAGCATGGGACCAGCGCTGTGTGGAACCCACAGCCATCTGTCCTGGGGCCAGTCGTGAGCCTGTCCCAGCCCCGGGGCCCTGCTCATGCGAACTACTGGCAGGTCACCAGGCTGCGCTCCTCTGAGCACTGCCCTGGGTGCAGCCCGAGGCCTCAGAGCAGGTAGCTCCCGGGTCAGCTGCTTCTGCCTCCTCACAGAGCCTTTCAGCTTCCTTTTGTTCCCACTTGGGGCTGGCAGCACAGAGGGGTGAGGTGCTTGCTCCAGGGCAGCCAGGGGTGGGTGAGCTGTCCTGGCAGAGGGAGGCAAAGAACTGAACTGCTCCTTGGCCGTGAGGCTGTGGTGATGGTGGAGCTCCGGGTGCTGTGAGTTGCGCCTAATTAGAGAAGATGTCAGTGTCGGCCACGTAGGGAGTGAGAAGCTGTCGTAGCCAGGTGCTCCTCTCCCAGCCCGCAGGGAGCAGGCTCTGCGTGCTTTAGGCTCTGTGTGCTTTTACCTCCCACAGCAGCTCTGGGAGAGGGGAGCCCGGGGCTCCTGGGGATTTGGGGGTTTGCAGGGGAGCCCCGGCTGCCCCCCAGCCTCTGCTGTGCTGCAGCGTCTGCAGCCGGCCCACGCAGAGCCCTTCACCCCTGTGCAGCTGCTCTGTAGCTGCATGTGGACACCTGTATGTGTGTATCTGTATGTACCTGCTTCCCTGTCTGCTTTACAAGAGCCTGCGTAGAGCCATCTGTGATGGACCCAGGGGCTTGGCTGGAGCTGGCCCTGCAGCTGCCCCTGGCTGTGCCCCTCTGTGTCCGGCAGTGGCTGCAGCTGGCAGCCCCCCGGGGAAGGGGAGCTGTGGGGGGACCAGGCCCACAGTGCAGGTGTACCCCTGAGGCTGAGGCCCCCCGGCTCCCCCTGCCCTGTCCCCGTTGTGTCTCGGGGAGGGTGCTGTGAGGGGGCTGAGGAGGAAGGCGGTGGGTCTGTCTTCCAGTTCCTGGTGGTGGGTGGGGTGAACGGGACTAGCTCCTGGGGTTGCTTGTCACTCACCTGCCTGTCTCTTGTTTCTTCTCAGGGCAGTAAACGGCTTTGATCAAGGTTCCCCTGGACTGGGAGCCTCCAGACCTTCATCAGCACCTGGAATGCTCCCCCTGAGCGTATGAGTCAGCGCGAGGTTGTGTTAGGACTTGCGGATGCTTTTCTCAGCCCACCAAGAGAAGAACTGCTTCAGTTTCCTCCCCATTCCCGCCCTGCTGGAACACGACCTGCCCTGTGATGTGCAGCAGTCCCTGCCTGGCTGCTGCTGGAGGAAGCCCTGTGCTCACAGCCCCTCGCATCTTGTTAATAGTTAACTTCCTCCTGTTGCTGTAGTGGACATGTTCTGACTTGGCCCCACGCCGCGTCGCGCAAGCTGAGCCACGTAGTGCTCTGTTTCAGGGGCTGCAAAACCTCGGCCAGGTGCTCCTTGACCTGCCACTTTCTCTCTTCTCTAAGTTAGGTTTGGCGTGACAGAAACATTTGCTGCTTTTCTTAAAGGCCACCCGTCTCCCTGCCTGCCCCCTCCATGATCCTGCCAGTTACCCACGCAGCTGCTCTCCTCCCCAGCAGGCTCCAACCTCTCAAAAGAGATGTGGGGTAAGGTGAGGGAGGTGGCAAAACATCTGCATCTGGGGATCAGGTCTGGGTCTGTAACTGAGTTACTGCAGCTTAATAAACTATGGCTGTGCAGGGTGCAGCTGCTGTGTGTCTGCCTCTAGCCAAGCCCCAGTGTGGGCAGGGGAGGACGAGCACAGCCCCAGCCCTGCCTGTGCAGCCCCAGCAGTGGGGGGCTGGGGCTGGGCTGTGGGGGGAGCAAGGGGAGAGGGGTGGCAGCAGCCCTGTGGCCGCCTGGCCCAGGCCCAGCCCTGAGCCCCATCGGGCAGCAGGGCAGCACCGAGTGGCTGCTGCCAGGAGCTGGGGTCTGTGGGGTGCCTGCGCCCCAACGCCCCCAGCCCTGGGAAGCCGCCCCCTGCATCAAGCCTTCCCCGCCTCCACACAGGGACACTCAGCTCCTTAGGAAGCCGCTAAGCCCATGGGCTGCCCTGCCCATGACATGCCCCCTCCCAGGACCCCATAACCATCAAAACCATGTTCAGATCTGTGTAATATATGACTGGATTTTACAGTGTCACTTGCAGGCTTCTGTGACAGTTTTGGGCGACTGTGTACCTTGTGGGTCTTTCAAGCAATGTATTTGTGCGAGTTCTCTGTCTATGTGCCTCAGAGTTGGTGGATTTCAAAAATGAACCAGCAAGCCCAGCTGGGGTTTGATCAGTAGGTTAAAAAAGATCTTCCCAGTTTGGTCCATCACATTCCGTTGGCTCTGCAGCTCTAAGTTTGTTTATTTACAAGCGCTGAGAAAAAAAAACATTGCCCCCAGCAAAAGGGCGGTGGGAACATCACTCGTTGCTGTTAGGGCTTGTATGATCCTCCTTTCCTGTGCATCCTCTGCTGCATTTGACTGTTTACATTTGTTTTATTGTACATAGGTTTGTAAACATAATATCTTTGCCTAAGATCTTTGTACATAACTTGGGCTTTGTAGCTTTATTTATTCAAAATCTATATGGCATGTTTCAATAGGACAGTGTACCATACCACCGAGGTGACACGGATAGTGACGCAGTTTAAAAACAGCAACGTGACAAAGCTGAGCAAGTAATCTTCCAGAAATAAAGTTCTTTTAATGTGGAATCTGTGGATTTTGCAGAAAAGGTGGCCGTGACTGTATTTTGTCATGTAGCTGCGCCTGGGGACGTGGCTGAAGCCTCCAGGTGCAGCCTCCAGCGTTTGGCTCCGTGCACCCCCTTCAGGGCTGTGCCAGCGCTGCCTCCAGCAGCACCCCATGGGCACAGCTGCTCTCACAGGCCTCGGCTCGGCTCCAGCCCCGGTGCTCCTGGGACAGCCCCTGAGAGCCCCCAGGCCCTCCTGCTGCTGCCCAGGCCAGCCCCACACAGGCCTCAGGGGCACTGCTCTTGCTCCCAGCTGGTACCAGCAGCCCCAGTCCCTGCCCTGTGCCCCATGGGTGGAGGTGCGGAGAGGCACCCGCCCCCTTGAGGTGCAGGGACAGACCCAGACACCTTTGTCGCAGGCAGTCACCCCCCAGCCATCCCTTAGAAAGCCCCAAAAACTACTCGCACGTGGATCCTGGGTGCTCTGCACACTGCAGGGAGGCAGCTGTGACAGTCACACATGTGGACGATGGAGGGGACAGAGGCACAACCCTGCAGCGCTGAGAAGATTGCAGAGGATGGCAAAGCCCTTCCCTGCCAGCAGGACGAGCAGCAGCAGGTACAGCTCTGGGGGAGGCACAGGAGCAGGGAGGTCCTGAGGGGTCCTGAGGCCAGAGCCCCTCCCGCCTGGAACCACCAGAGAGGGGTTGGGCCCCAGATGTGGGCCCACGTTCCCAAATGCCCCCAACTCCCCTTCGTGGAACAGGCCCAGCCCCTGCCCTGGTTTTTGCACCTCCAGCAGACCCAGCCAGCCCACAGCCTCCCCCCAGCCCAAACCAGGTTGCAGAGATCAGCCCTGGCTGCTGCAGCCCCCAGCGCCTCTGCCTGGAGCCTGCTGCCTCCGGCCACCAGACCAGGGCTGAGGGAGGGGAACAGGCACCACACCACTTCCACAAACAGAAACTTCATCTGTCAAAGAAAAAGTAAAGAGAGCAGACCTTGTTCAAAATCACAATGGGGCTCAGAGGAAGGCGTTGTGCCTGTGCCATGGTGTAGAAAATGAGCAGGTGGGGTCAGAACTCCTCTGCTCCAGCTCTGCACTGCCATTAAGGTTCACAGGCAAAGGCTCAGGCCTGACTGGTAACTTACACTGTATTTGAGGGAAAAAAAAAAAAAAAAGGCAAAGCAAACAAACAAACAAAAAAACACAAAACACTAAGAAGGGAAAAGGCAGCTTCCAGTCATATTCTTATTTATTAAGGTCTATGCCAGCCTCAGGAGATAGCTCTTCCTGTAAGTAAACAGAGCAGGCGGCCACATCTATAATGAATAAATTTATTGTCTTACAAAAATCATTGTCTAGAAATATGGGTATACAAGAAAACAAGATATTTGCAGTCAGATGCCTGGTGGTCAACAGCCAGTTTGATTAAAAATATCCAAACACACACAACAAAACCTTTGCGACAGATGTTAAAGCTTTTAACCAAAAAAAGGAAATCCATGTCTTTTGAGCATGTGGCAGAGGAAGTTTCCTAGTTAACACTGATTCATTGTCACTAATATCAATAATACCACTTGGACTAGAGAGGTACATGATATGAAGCACAGTCAAAATTAATACATTAAATCATTGTTATATAGGCAAATTATATGTAACATTGTCTTAGTACTGTAGTGTCTAAGGCACTTTCTGTAATGTCAGTTTTTCAGCTATTTAAACAAAAAGAATGCTAACTACTCGCTGTAATACTGTTCAAAATAAAAAAAAAAAAACAACAACAACAACAAAAAAAAAAAAGGATTCACATCCACTGGCATGTTAACTCGTAGGCAGGCAACATCCATCTCCGAGCCCCTGTAAACCACAGACTCCGCGGGAGCCCCGCACAGGCGGCGCCGCTGCCCTCGGCGCAGGCTGGCCACGGTCTCACGGTGCAGCCCCTCGGCTCCATGTCCTGACAACTACTCAGCCATAAGTTAATAAATTATTTTGCCTGTGTTGTATGCTTATTTTCCACTGGTGTTCACATTATACTAGCCTTAATATATATACAGATCTGTTGGGCATGGTAATAGCAGGACACTACAAACGCAGAAGTACTGTACAGAGAGGAACGGTGACGCTATTTTCATTTTGCCTGTACTGCATGAACACTAACTGATGAAGCAGGTGCTGAGAACACTTCAAAATGATATTGCAGGTTAAAAAATGGACACTACTCATTCATCCCTACATTTCCCTCTAACACTTCCCAACGCCTTTTCACAGTTCACTCACTGATTGTGTGCTGATCACAACAATTAGGAGAAAAGAAAGATGCAGGTGCAGTTTGGTCTTCAATGATCCAACAGACTCAACACAGCCAAGGCCGTCTGAGCACAGAAGAAATGGAAGGATGTTGTCCGTACAACAAAGCATGCATAGTCATGACAATGGGCCTGTCCCAACCACCTACCCTCTGGGAATGAAGTTTCTGTATTGATAAAAAAAAGTTTCATCCTTCACATGATGCTTTATAAAATGGCTTTACAATGAGTATCTGGAAAATAGATGCACTGAACAGAGACGATCCCATTTTGTTTACTATATATAAAAAAGCAGTTGTACCTATATCTGAAGCAGGGTACAGTATGGTGAGGCTGGAGAGCCTTAAGACATAGTTGACCTATGATAAGTAACCTTGTAGCATGCCGACATTTTGTAAGGCAGATTTAGGGCCACAAGGCAGTTTGGTGGTCAGGAAAGTCCTCCTCGTTCTGCCGACTACTGTGTAAAAGGTCTCTGCATGCAAATGGTGTGAGGGGCTCTACTCAGCAGGGGCTGGCTGCGCTTCGTTCACGTCACTGCCTTTGCTCTCCGCGTCGTCATCTGAGAGCTCTAAGGAGGCCCCTTCGATGTGCAGCTGGCGCCTCCCGGATCGGCTCGAGGAAAAGGTGATGGGGCCCCCCCTCCTGCAAACAACAAGCAGAATGCGGCTGCAGACATCACCTCCCACTCACAGCCAGCAGCATGGTGCTGGTGGCTGCCCCAAAAGAGCTCCCTGCTGCACTGCAAGGGAACGTCACACCACAAGTTCCAGGAGAGGTGTTTTGAAACCACCCCTCTCTGAGAGGGGTCATCATGCTGCAGTCAAACACATGCTGCTACTCCAGGATTTCTTAGTTTATACCACTTTAATTTAGGAAGTCCCAATTAACTAAAAATATCGTCTGTGTGAGCACCAAGCACTGACCAAGTACAAGACAAGGCGGGCTCTTTAAAAAAAAACAACAAACACAACTGCTTGCTTGTGAAGTGCTGCACTGCACCCTCCTGTCTCCTCAGCTGCTCTCTGCATCTCAGGATGGTTTTTGTCCTGTGCTAGCACCACCTCCTTTGACCCCCTCTGCACTCGCTACAAACATTGATCTCAAAGACCTGCTCTCAAAGAAGGTGCTGAAACACTCCTGCAGGGTGGGCCAGCAAAAAAGGTATCGGTGCTTGCCACTGGCAAAGCCTGACAGGCCTGTCTCGTCTCTGGCATATTTATCCACTGCTGGATTGAACCACCAGCCCCAGGGGAATCTGCCTGTTTCAGCTCCAAAGAGCTCAGGCTCAGGAGCTGTCAGGAACATTCTTGTGGCCTGGCCACTTCCTTGGTATCATCAGGCTCAGGCCATTCCCAGCAGATTCCATTTGGCCCCATCCCCTGGGTCTGCTTCTGTAGTTCCACAGCTGGATGGTCAGGAGACCCATTATGGGCACACAGGGGCCCAGAAAAAACCCTGCCTGCTGGTGCTGGCACCACTCACCTTAGCCTGTTTTTCAGGGTGCTGACTTCCCGACTCAGGCCCTCGTTGGCCTCAGTGGCATCGTCCAGCTCACGCTGAAGCTTACGTCGTGAAGCATTTGCACGTGTGGCTTCCTCCTCAGCCTCCTCCAGCTGGCGCTTGAGCTGCTTCATTCTGGCATTTGCCTTTTCCATCTAAAATACAAAACCAGGTCATCGGGATCGAATTCAGCAGCTGCAACCCTGCAACTTGAGAGGTCGAAGAGGTGAGCTACCAGCCTCGTCTCCCCAGCCACCCCTGCTGGATATGACACCTCACTACAGACTCCAGTCTGGATTCCTGGAAACACCGTAGAGCTCCTGGGTCCAGGCGACCAGGATGCCTAACAGATCGTCACAACAGAGCTAACACAGGGAGGTTTTGGCTGCTGGGAGCCAACAAGGAACTACTCTAGCAGTTTAGTCGTCAAGGCTAGAATTCCCTCAGGTCATTTCATTAAAGCACTTCTTAACAGCGCTCCTCTGCTCAAAGTTTTCTGTTTTCTGAGAAACAAACCTCCAAAGCTAAGCCACTCTGCCTACCTGCTCCTTGTACTGATCTGCATGTCGACGTTCATCTTCCACCTGCATGAAGACTTCTTTCAATTTCTTCTCTGTGCGGCGCACCAATTTGTTAGCAGCAGCTCTTTCCCTAGAATAATCAAAAGCCACAATTTGTTTCAGTACATGGAGGCTGGAAGCACAAGATCTGTACTTTCCAGAACAGCTCTTAACTCGTTGTGCAACTGACGCTTAAGCCCTCTTAACAAGCCCATCACCATTAACAGCACTGACTTCAGTTTTAATATCCTGGGGCTTAGCTGGGAGGCAGCTTTAAAAGCAAAGTACTAGCATGGAAGCAGTACAAGTATGGTTTGCAGGCTAGAAGGAGGGACAGCAAAATGCTTCTTCACAATGTTTCAACAGAGCAGCTTTAGGACTATTGCTGACCAATAACATGGTCCTCTGCCAGAGCCAGAAGGAATGGAGATGGTGATATAAGTCTCCTTTCAATCTTACTAGGATGAGCTAGCAAAAAACAGTCCTCCAAGGACTGAGATGGAAAGAACAGACATGGGAGCACTCACAATGGAAAGCAGACCTGCAGAGCACTGGTGGCATCTCACAGAATGGCTGAGGCTCGGAGGGACCTCTGGAGGTCGCCTGGTGCAACCCTCTGCTCCAGCAGGGCCACCCCAGAGCTGCTTGCCCAGCACCACATCCTTGCAGCTTTTGAAGATCTCCAGGGAGGAGACTGCACCACCTCTGGACAGCCTTTGCCAGGGCTTGGTCACCCCCAGTCAGAAGTGCCTCCTGGTGTTCAGATGGAACCTCCTGCATTTCAGTTTGTGCCCAATGCCTCTCATCCTGTCCCTGGGCACCACTGTCAAGAGCCTGGATCCCTCTTCTCTGCATCCCCCCCAAGGTATTTGCACACATTGATCAGAGCACCCTGAGCCTCCTTCTCCAGGCTGAGCAGCCCCAGCTCTCAGCCTTTCCCCACAGGAAAGATGCCCCTCCAGTCCCTTCAGCATCTTTGTGGTCCTACTTTTCAGAATGTCTCAACTTATCTAAGCTGTCAAGCCAAAGAGACCAGTATCCCAAGGGAATGTTTTATCTCAAGAAACTTCTTCAGCACCCCATGGATCCTGAGACTACCTGTCAGAACAAGCACCTGGTTAACTTCAAGAATTAATTCAGGAATTTAAGTTAAAGAGCACAGATTCTGAAAGCATGAACCCCAGTCACTTTTCAGCTATCTCATTGAAGTTTGTCCCTTGGACAGTAGGTGTCTAAATAATGAAACCTAATGCTTGCATTTTAAGCTTGCATCTCAGCCGTACAATAACTTAAGGCACAGAGGTTTCAGACATTCTACTGACAGAGGAAACAATGCAAACATTTTTTTATCCTTACTTTGCTTCCTGTTCAAGCTGTTCTTCTAGCTGAACAATCTTGGCTTCTAGAGTAGAAATTGTTGCCTTGAACTTCGACTTCACAGATCCCTCCAGTTCCTGAAGCTTGGCTTTCAGCTCTTTGTTCTGCCTTTCCAGCTGCTGCCGTGCATTTTCACTCTTCTGGGCAGCACTCCGCTCTCCAGCTAGCTCAGAATTAAGTGTGTCAACCTTCCAGAGGAGAAGGAAAATAGATCATTTGGTGCTAGTCAGAGCTCACACCTAACTACACATTGAAGCACAACACCACAGATTCACACCTGCAGGGTGGTCTTTCGGAAGCGCTCATTGAGAAGCTCCATGTTGCTCTGCTCTTCCTCAAGCTCTTCCTCCAACTGTGCAATACGAGCTTCCAGCCGGCGCTTCTCATCCAGCAGTGCTGACCTAGAAAGCAAGTATTTGGGTCAAGACACATTCAGATTCGATACAAAGCAACTAGCCAGTTTACTTCTGATAATCTAGGCATCGCAAGTGTCACAAGAAGCAATTTGGCAATTCCCTTCGTAACAAGGGAGTTTTTCATAAGGACAGATTAATACAGACTTTGCAAGCAGGCTATTGAGAGCCACAGCTGCCGGTGCCCACAGTTCTTCAGATGCACAATTAATACATTTGATGACTCACTTTCCTGAAGCACTGTTTGCAATCTCATCAGCCAACTCATCCCTTTCTTGCTCAGCATGACGACGGGCTCTTTCAGACGCAGCAAACTCCTGCAAAGGTTTCAGGAAGGACCTGTTACACATCTCAGAAATCCTGCAACACTTAATCAATTTAGCCTCACAACAACTGCTGGGAGATGCTGTGATATGCAATATCCCTGAAGTCTTCTAATGGATAGGCAGGAGCAGCAGCTGTTGAAGCTAGCTGGTAACAACCAGCCACATCATCATGAAGTTTCTTCCCCCTTAACTGCCATATGACTACAGTGGATTTACTTTTTCCATCCCCAAATGGTGAACACTGACAATATTTAAGATAATGCTTCACTCATCCTTTCTAAAACCACTTCAGTATTATTCATACTTTATTACAAGTGTGTTCCTTGCAGAAAGTAGTTAGTGATGCTCAAGTCCTAAACAATAAGAAAAAAACATTGTCACGTGCTCTAATATAAACATATTTAATGCAAAATGAGCACTGAATTTAGTTATTTAGGGTCTTACACCTGCAGAGTACATAGCATGAAAGTAAGAAAAATACAGAAAATTAGAGCACAATAGTAAAAACAGCACTGAATCTTGTATTATCAACTATATCGTGTGGAAGAAACACTCTGGCACTTGCTAAGAAGTATAACTAAATGCATTGCAAGTGCAAGACTGACAAATTTGAAGTCCACAAAAGAGAATAAGCCTTTACAGGTGGCCTACAACTTAAGGGAACTGCTTCATGCGTTAAAGTAGTGAAATCTGTGATTGCCTCTTTTTTTGTGTATGTCCTGTATTAGCTACAAACTGAAGTTCAAAGCAAAGTCATATAAGGAAATTTTGCTAATGTTTGACCTTGTGGCAGAACAAGGAGATAATGATGGATAAGCGATGCAGAGCAAGTCTTAGAGCTCTTACACAGATTGCCAACAGCAAGGGAACACATGACTGTAAGGGAGCGATGAAGAACCAAGATGACAGTGACAAGCCTCTGCAGAATTAAATGGCCACTGAGAAGAGATTCTCAGGTTTTAGTATTTTCAGTCATCAGTTTCAGTACTGACACTGTACACCACACCCTTCATAGACTTTGGAACCACCTTGCACGTTTTGTGAGGTATCAAGTCTATTTAAGCAGTAGAAAAGCTTTCATGTGGACCAGAGAAATGAACTAGAGGCTACTGGAACAATTCCTTTTTAGCCATAAGCTCACTGAAGATCTGGTGCAGGAAGCAGGGTGAGGGGATTGGAAGAGAAAGGTCTGCTGTCTCTCATTTCTCTTCAGCTTACCAGTATAGATTTTTACTTCTGTTTTCCCCTCCTAATCTTCCTCGTACTCTTATCAAAAAAAAAATCATGGATTTCAATCTCACCTCTTGGAGCTGGAGTATTTCTGCTTCAAGACCTTTGAGCTTCTTCTCACTCTCTTTGGACTGTGCAAAGATCTCATCTCTGGATGCACGGGCTTCTTCCAGCTCCCGCTGGTAGTCTTTCATTTGAGCCTGTAGTTGGAAGAAAACCACAGCCATGTTGCATTAAGACAACCATGAGATTCGTAGCTCTGTAGCTTCCTATCTCCTAAGAGGAAAGGCCTCCCCCCCTCAAAGTAACTTCATTCCACTTAAATGCGTTTTTCAGTTACTTTTACAGTAAAACTTAATTTTCTTATCTCTGCATCACTCATTCTTTGTCAGAAATCTCATTATAGGGCTTTACCTCATTTATTTGGTATATTTCTTGTAGAGAAAAGAGCTCAAATAAAGAGCTGCTCAACTGAAATCAAGCATGAAACTTGTGGAAGTTAGAATTCCAAGGTGAAGCTTGGAATGACTTGGAAAAAAAAATCTATATACTTTAATTAATTGAAAAAGCTTATTGCAAGTATGCAAGCTAAGACTTTATTCTCAGTCCAGAAGTAGCAATTCACCATTTTGTACGTATAACCTAGTAGCACATGCTTAGCTTCCAATTAATACACACTGCTAAGATCTCAGTGTGTATGAATTTTCACAAGTTTGACTTAAGAAGCTAGAAGAGTATAAAAGTTGGAGAGAAACTGCATTTAAGTTGTACTTGCATCTCTGGAATACCACTGAGCACAAAATCACTTATTTTAAGTGATTTTATTTTTATGAAAGTGTACACAGCTCAGCTCTCTATCTGACCTGTTCTTTTGGGGTACAGGAGTACAATATTGTTCATGGACCAGTACCTCTTGCTTTAACCTAGCCTCTCCTCCTCATCCAGAGCCTGGACTCAGTTCCAGCACTGTCTTCACTTGCTTGGATTGCCAAGAAATAGAGAGGACAGGGCAGAAAGGCAATTTAATTTGCCATATGCCTTACAAGCTTTGGGTCATGGCACTGAACGTCTTTGGCAAAATGGAACTCTACCAAATGCTCAACATTTTCCTGGGAATGGAAAACAAATCCTCAACACATGGGCTGCATTCTCTTGCCAAACAGAAAAGAATGGGCTTCTTGCAGATTTTTTTAAAGCAACTGGAAGTTACTCCTTATTCTCTTAAAGCGTTTTGGCTGAAAATGCCTTAACATGTTCATCTTGAGGAAGCAGCAGTCAGGAAGAGCTGAGCCCAAATCAGTAAATTCAAAGACACACAATGTAAGAAATGCAGACTGTAAAGCAATACTCAGTGAATCTTTATGCAAAGTGTTGAAACAAAAAGTTGACTATTGAATAACAATACATCGGGGACAACCTTAGCTCCTTACCAACAAAAGGATGAGAGGAATTTTGAACCGGTGATGAATTCAGGCCAGATACTCTCTGACACATGCCAGCACAGTTGAGTCAGATACTCCTCTTGCTTTCCGTTAGATACATTTGCAGTTTGAAGGCATCACCCTTGACAGATTGCCACCAGGGGACAAAGCAGCTCAGTTGATTAGCTGTACTTACCTGGAGCTTACGTAGCTGTTTGATTGCTTCATCTCGAGCCTTATTTGCAGCTTCTATCTGACCTTCCAGGTCTTTCAGATCCATCTCCATTTTCTTTTTGGCTGCCACAGCAAGAGCCCTCTGCTTGCGCTCATCTTCCAGTTCTGCCTCCAACTCTCGCACCTGTGAAATCAAGACACTTAGGCTCCATCCCAGGAATGGAATAAACATGAAATCTTAGCAGATGGTCTGAAAATCCAAAAGGCTTTTGTAGAGCAGAATGAACATTACTTGATTGAGTAACGAGTGACCAAGAGCATGCAGAAGGTAATCTACAGGAGAAGACACTGCAGATGGCAAAAACAAATCCACAAATTGGAAGCACAGATCTCTGAACTGACAAAAGAGAAAACTGTGACAATAACTCAGTGTCTGAAGCATTCCCATTTCATCTGTTTAGCTATTTAGTGATCAGCTCTTTGCCCAGTGCTTCTATTCACATTTAGGTTTCACTCTGGGGCAGATGTCACTAATTCTGATTGAGCGACTAAAAGGAAAATAAGAAGTAGAATCACCTCATTTTCCTCCAGGAAAAAAATGAAGTAATTCTCTTAGAAACAGCAGTGCTACTAGCATTCTGTACACTTTTTTTTTTTCCCCAAAACAGAACAGAAAAGCAAAGTAGCTGAGCAGCTAGTCAACAAGAACTAAGCCAAACGTATGCAAAAATAAGACTTACACAAAATGCCATTATTACACAGGTTATCAACATGAAATAATGTACTTTTAATCCCTGAATTAAGCTTTCCTCCTCATGTTAGGTTAAGGTTTCTGTTCTCATCCTATGCCAGCAAATGGCAATTTTGCACTGTAAAACTTTAAAAGCCTTCCAATGCTTGTGTTTGTTTCTACAAGATCTTTACATTGATAATTCCTAATTTTTCAGTAACTAAGTTCTTGTTTTCTTGTGATAAATATTGAAATACTGTTGTTTTACTCTACAAAGCTTTAGAAGCATTTAATTAGAAACACCTCTTAAAATATGAAATTTTAAAGGCATTTCTTGAGTCTTTGGATCTGCCTCATGTTTCTAGAGTTTTTAAGTCTGGAAAATCTGAAATCTTTTCCAGGGTTGTCATTTAGGAAGCAGTTCACTTACAGTCCTTCAGTCTATGTCAGGATCCACAGATTTGTTACTCTATACCAAACAGGATGGGCTTGAAAACCCAAATAACATACCAGTGACCTTGGAATACACCTGTATTGCAGCAATAGCAAAGACTCTGCTTGCACATTGAGTGCTTTTGGTTAGGACTACAGAAACCATTTGCCTTGCAAGATCCCTCAGTAGAAGACTCTGAGTCTAACAGTTGACAGCGGCCAGTCCTCAACAAGACATTTTATCATTTGTGAAGATCAATGCTAGGGACTTCTGCGGGATGGGATCTTTAAGCAAATAGTTTTATTTTTCTAGTAGAAAGTTATCACTTTCAGCCAGAGCTTTTGCAAAAGAACCTCACACCCTTCCCTCTACGAAGTGCAGTAAAATAGACATACTTGTTTAACCAGCATTCTCTTTTTCTCTTCGTTCTGCTCATCTCTGGCTTGCAGATCTCTCTCAAACTGGGCTTTCATAGCTTGCATGTTCACTTCCAAACGAAGCTTAGCATCCTCTGTGGCCTGCAGTTCATCTTCCAGTTCTTCAAGCTGAGTTCTCATCTCTTCAACTTGTTGCTCTAAAGTCCGCTTGGATTTCTCCAGCTCATGGACCTAAGCCACAAACATTTATCAGACCCTCTCCTTCAGGTATCTCAACAAAAGCACTTAGTATGGCAAAATAAAGCATTGCATGAACACAGTACACTATGCTTTGCATTCTAAGTCTGACACCAAATCAGAACAGGCAGAGCAGCTTTTTAAAGTCTGTATTAGAGAACCCAGCAAAAACCTATGCAATTTATTAGACAGATGAGCTGTGCAGTTAGTGTGACAGTCTACGTGACAAAGAAAAAGTAGTAGTGAAATAAGCTCTTAAATCTATCTCCAGTGCCACAAGTCATTTGGCCAGCAACTCCTGCTCTGCACATCCTTCACATGTTTTCAAGAGATAATGGTAATTAAGCCTGAATGACTACCCCAACCCCATATTTTAAGTATTCACCTCTCCAATACCTTGAGTTATATATCAGCTTCAAAAAATGGAAATTCTAATTTAGTGTCAAACATACTTCTCTAATCAGAGAGTTTTACTGTGTTATTCCCCATGCAGTGTATAACAAAAATAAGGTGTGGAAAAATACTTACATTTTTGCCCACATCATCTTTAGAGCTCATTAAGTCCTCCATATCTGCACGTAACTGTTTGTTCTGTCTCTCAAATTCTTCCTTAGCTTCAAGGGCTTCTTCCAAGGCTCGAGCCAGAGACAGTGCTTTGGTTTCCTTCTCCCTTGCCTCTGCTTCTGCACGATCTCTTTCCTCTGCGTACCTGGCAGAAATATTCTTCTCTTCTGCCAGCATCTGAACGTAAGAAATAAATTAATTTATCTCAAATATTATAATCAGGTCCTTTCCACCTTGTGTTTTAGTCAATCAAATGGTTAATGCTCAAAGCTTAACTGGCCTTCAGAAGCTCACTGGCCTCTTAGGACTTTGATAAAGTGCTAGTAAGGAAACAACTAAAGCTGTTCTGGGATGAGATGAGGAAAGGAAGCTACTATTCAAGACTATGTAAGTTTTACGTTATTCTGATCTTTTGGTCTTCACATCCTTTCTTAGTCTATCACAAGGAATTACAACAATGCTTCTTAAGTCAAGATTTTGTTCCTAATATAGTTGTTTGTTTGTTTGTTTTTTTGTATATAAAGAGCTTATTTCTTAATCTAACGACTCAAACATGAAATTTAGCTCACTGAAATCATAAGTGCCTTCTCATAGCAAGAGCCAAACTGCGCACATCAGATTTACCAGTAACAGAACTCTTCTAGCTGGATCCTTCTATAGTTACTACATAAATGAGTACTGTAAATATAAACAAGATGCCATTTAAAAAATTCATACAAAGTAGTAAGATGACAGGAAACAAGATTACCTGATCAAACTTCTTCTGTTTTTTCTCCAAATTAGAGACAATCTGGCGCTGATGATCTAGATCCACCATCAAGTCATCCAGCTCTTGCTGCAGGCGGTTCTTTGTCTTTTCGAGCTTGTCATAAGCCATTGCCTTCTCTTCTAGGCGCTGGCTTAAGGATTCCATATCCTTCAGTAATTTCTTCTTATTTTCCTCCAAGCCTTCTATGGTTCCCAAGTCATCATCTACCTTTTTCTTAGCATCAGCTAACTGAAGTTTATCAAAAGAAAAAGATATTTAGTACATCATGAGAAGGAAACAAAAGCATCAAACAAGAGCATCAGGTCCAAAGTACAAAACCAGAAGCAGCACAAGAATTGTGAACTAGTAGCATATTAAACAACATGAAGTTTAGATAATAGAATCATAGAGTAGCTTGAGTTGAAAGAGATCTTTAAAGATCATTTAGTTCCAACTGCCCTGCCATGAGCAGGGACACCTTACACTACACCAGCAACTGGCTGCCCCCAGTCCCATCCAGCCTGGCCTTGACACTGCCAGGGATGGGGCACCCACAGCGCCTCGGGGTAGCCTGGGCCAGGGCCTCACTGCCCTCTGAGTAAATAGTCTCTTCCTTGTATCTAATCTAAAGCCATCACCCCCTGTCCTATCACTCCACTCCCTGACAAAATCTCTCCCCAGCTTTCCTGCAGCCCCCTTTAGGCACTGGAAGACCACTGTGAGGTCTCCCCGGAGCCTTCTCTTCTCCAGGCTGAACCACCCCAACTCTCTCACAGCCTCGCTCTTCATAGGAGACATGCTCCAGCCCTCTCTGATCATCCTCGTGACCCTCTTCTGGACCTGTTCTATGTCCACGTGCTTCTTACACTGGAGCCCCAGAGCTGAATGCAGCTCTACAGGTGGGGTCCAAATGATGGAGTAGATGGAGACAATCCCCTCCCTCAACCTGCTGGCCATGCTGCTTTTTGATGCAGCCCACGATATGGTTGGCTTTCTCTGGGGCTTCACCTGACCACCACAGCTTTTCAGATATGATGGATTGCAGCTTAGCAAATTGGATAGTGGTTTAGCAACTTAAGATGACATTTCTCCAAGAGGTTTGGGGCACCAGTTCCATCTCACCTGGAACGTACAGGCCTTGCAGAAGTCCTGCCATTTACAACCACTTACCTGCGACTGCAAGGCTAACATTTGTTTTTCCAAGTTCTTTCTGGCTTCCTCCTCCTCTTCCTGCTGCTCTTGCAGGTTGTTCTTCTCCTCTTCCAGCTGCCTAATCCTACTGCTCAGGTTGAGTTTCTGGCGGGTTTCTTCCTGAAGAAGCTCCTGTTACATGAACAAGCACATTCAAAACTCAGTTTGGTTGATCCTGGCTTTAGAATACCGTCTTCTATTACTCCATAAGAGTTTCATGTTTAATTATTTTCTTGTGATATTTTTGTACAGAGACATGCTTATGAAAAGCACCTGCAGTTTGGCTTTCCAAGAAAGTACTCATTTGTTCTGGGCAAACAAACTTAAGATGTTTTTGATTAGGGAATCCATACCACTGCGTTCCAGAAGTTCACAGATTATACTTTAAAAAAAATAAAAATGAATGAACACAGAGGTCACTTTCAAAGCTTACTTATCTTCTTTAGGACAAATCAGAGTACCTGTTTAAAAATCACACCTAGGAAGGAAATACAGCAGTAAATCCTGCAATGGCAGTATGCTTCCAAGTTTTTCTGCATTGCATAAACACAGAAGTCACTTTAAAGATAATTGTAATTTGGCAATGTGAACTTCTGTCATAACAGAAATTAATGAAAGATATAACAACCTCCCCCCAACCCCTAATCCTGTTCCTCACAGATCCCTATGCTAATAATTACAATTAGCGTTATTCTAGGAATCACTATCAGCATTTTTATACATAACAAAAGTGTATTTGAGCAACGACTACATGAATAAAGGTGAAATATTTAAAATAAAAAAAACAGTGGTAGTTTTAAGAACTTAAGCCGCAAGTAAACAACAGTATTGTCTCTCATACCTTTCATATACCCCAAGGACCTTATTTACTTACATTACAACATTCTGCTTCAAAAGGTTTTTCCTGACTTAATACTTATCTTCCACAGACAAAAATAAAAGCGAAACTGAAAAGCTACAGTCTATCAAGTACAGAATCTTAGATAGTGCAAAATTGGCTCCACACATAACTGAAAAGTCATTATACATCACATTTCACTAGACTTCAATGGGACACACAGATTCTACCCAGGGGACTTTCAGAACCATGGAAGTGTATTTGCTGCCATGCAGTTAGCATTTCAATGAGGAACAAAGCCTAAGAGCAAATTTCAAGCTGCACTGCACACACACCTGTGTATCCTGAAGCTGCGATTCCAAACTAGCTGCATCCTTGGCAAACTTGATGCCCTTCTTCTCTGCTTCCTCCAGGAGACTTGAGACATTATCCAATTCATTCTGCAAAGCAAGCAGTATAAAGGTAACACCATGCAGCTGACTCCCAGCAAATCCTACATCCCATTGGGAGCTGGAGCTTCAGAAAACAAAACTCAACAAATCCCAAGCATGGCAAGACAACATTAGATCCCAGCAGAGGGATAGATACCACTAGCTAAAAATATAGAAGATTGACTAGAAACAAAGTTGGAAGTCAAACCTGAACTTCAGTAGTATAACATGGCAGGCACGCCATTTAGCAGAGCATGTTGTTCTGTTATCTGCATGCCAATACCTGCATTCAGAGTTAAATGCTATCTTTAATTATAGGGCCATATACCTTACGGGATCATGGATTCAGGGATTATCAGGGTGGCAGCTGGGTTTAAAGCATCAGCGCAAAGGTTACTGCCAGGTGCCAAGTCTTGTTATTTTAGGCTATGCTACTTATGGGATACTGTGAGAGACTGCGTGAAATCTTCCTCTGAGAAGAACTAGGCCATCCCCTTTCTGAAGTGCTTTAGGTTGAGTTAAAGCACTCATTGCCATAGTTCAAAAGTCAGTCCTGGCTCCTCTTTGCTCATTTCCTCCTTTTCCCCAAAACGATGGGCCTTACAATCTGTATCTGTCAAGTTCTCAACTTTGAAGCACAAAACAAAATCCATGGCCATCATCAGCACATTTTGCTCTCAACTACGGAAGAGCTCAGCTTAATCTCCTCAACCCTATATCCCAGCCAAAAACCTGAAGGCTAGATATCGGCAGCAGGACTATACAGAACCTCCTATAGGATTTGGTCTCCAGGATGGGAAGCCACATACTTAAAAATCACCATAATTCTCACAGTGGGACAGACATGACGTTAAGACTGAGTTTTTGGGCTGTCTGCTTCCGATGCACACCACCACTTCAAGGGCCCTCGAGTACACACAAGTGCATGACTGAGGTCACCTCCCATGGCAGCTACAAGCCCAGTGCCCGTAAACGTAACTGCATCTTTGAAAGATATTTTTCCTAGTAATTTCTGTATACATTTGAGACTTTTACTTTCTTGCCCATTTTTCATCAGTTTAGGACTTCCATAAAGCCTTACCTGCAGCTTGTTAGCTTTCTCCGCCAGCTCCACCCTCAGTCTTTCACCTTCAGTGACCTTAGCAGTTAGTTCTTGTACCTGAGCATCAAGCTTCTTCCTCTTATGCTCAGACTCTGCCTTGACCTGCTGCAATACCTTCACTTCACAGGCCAGCTCCTTGTTGTCAGACTCTAGGCCTTGCTTGTTTTTTTCAAGATTTGCTTTGAACTAGGAAAGACAAAAAGAAAGAAATTCAACACTGTTACACATCAATAACGTCTTCTGCTAAAAAATATATTCAGTCCAGCAAATCTGGTTTACAAGTTTGAAGATAAAACAAGAGCTTGGCACGTTGCAAGCAGAGTGTTTAAAGTGTCGCCATGTGAGATTCCGTGTATGTTAGCCAAAGACGAGTTAAAGTAAGTTAATCCACCTGCAAACACCACAGGTATCAGCAAGCACCAGAAGACACTTCCATGACAAGAACTGGGACATCAGTGCTGTAAAATGACGGAGTGACACTGTAAGTAGGAAGGAATGTGCCCATTAATAACAGATCAGCATGGCTCATCTCACAGAAATAAAGGGAAAGATATTAACTAAAGCTGCCCTGATTTTAGTAGGCATAGCAGCCTGGAAGTGCATAACAAAGCACTTTTTACCACTGCTCTGACATTTGTCAAAAATGTTTTGAAATACCTCTTATGCCAATTACTTTAAGTCCCGTTCCTACTATATCACCAAAACTGACACTATCTCAGAGGACCTTTGTTTAAAATCGTGGGGTATTCTTCCATCTTTTCATACTGTTATTGACGACATGTAATGAACAAGAAGAGAGTATATGCATGAGATCTTCAGGTGAAAAAATTTTCAGGTGAAAAAAGTTAATGCTCCTCAGCATTAACTGCTACATTTCTCAGTATTTAAAGGAAGTCCCTACATAAAAATATTACTACAATATACGAATTGTCCACGAATAAATTTGTGAACAGCCATTACTATAATTGCCTAAAGATTTATTTATTTTTTGTCAGTATTGGAACAAGACACTCAGGCAGCATTATTCTTACTAGTGTAGCCTGAGAGCAGTAACAAGGTGGTGCCTCCTCCTACCTGCTCTGGTTACCAGGGAAGACATTACAGCTGCCCAAATAGGCAAGACACTCCACAGACACCTACCACTGGAGTTCACAGGACATGTGCTAAGTTAAGAGTATCTGGATTACACTACCTGCACTTAACTTGTTTTTTTGTCAGTCCTGATGCTATAATTACCATATTCAGAAGCATTCTGCTATTCTCTCATGCTGAGAACTGCTTTTCATCAAATAAGCATGTGGCCAGCTGGATAATTCCCACGTGACTTTTATCTCTAGGTGCACTGTTTCCAAGTCTAATGAAGACTTTTCAGACAGATGCCAAGAGTGTCTAATAGTTACATGTGTGATGTATCTGATTCAATTACAACAGTAACATATGGAAAGAGAAAGACAACTTAGCTCTGCAGATGTCAGTGGAAGGGACTAGAACAGTTACATCACATGTGTAAAATCCTGAAGCAGAACAATACATTTCTGTAATTCATTTTCTGCTTACTCTTTTGGCCTGTTCGAGCTGTTCAGAGAGCTCTTCCAAGGCAGTAGCATGTCTCTGCCTGATTTCCTGGATCTGTGCTTCATGGTTCTTGGTTTCCTCTTCAATTGCTTTCTTCAGCTCAGCCACCTCCTGCTCACGCTTCGTCCTAGAGCAAGCATCAAGTATTATAAAAAAAATAAAATCAACATTTTAGTCTTTGGTAAATTAAAGATTAGTTTTATTAGTGCCTTAGACAGGTGTATGACCCTACCTCAGCTCTTGCTGTGCTGCAGTGGTATCCAAGGTATCTTCCAGTTCAGTTTTTAAAGCCTCCAACTCTTCACTTAGATCTCTTTTCTGCTTTTCTGCCTTGTTTCGTGATGCCTTCTCAGATTCAAGATCCTCCTGGAGTTCTGCAATTTGAGCCTGCAACTCTCTTATCACTTTCAGTGCATTGTTTTTCTGAACTGCTTCTTCATCACCTCTGTTAAACAGGGGCACATCAGTTAATATTTCTTAACCTCAGATCTATTCTCATAACAGTCTGGCTTTAATTATATACACAAATGATAGTTTAGAAAAAAAAAGACTTTGTAAAACTTTTTAGGTAGAGTAACAGCACAACAGCAGTTTTCTTAAAGTCTTGACAAGCACAATGCCTCAATATGCACTATAAGAATCATCAGCCTTTCAAGTTAACATCCAAGTATTCCAGTTTTGTAGATGCCACTAAATACTGTTCCAAAAATGCACCCTGTTTATAGAATTTTCTTTCTACAAAATAACAGATCATTATTCAATATAATAGAAACACCCTTTCTATTTTTTACATGATAGAAAGGCTACTGCACAAGTCTTGGTAATTTATCCCTATCACTGGAAATACTCTGACCATTAAGACAACTCACTGACAATCTCATGTTTTTCCCTCTTAAGCCTGAGCTCTGAAGACTAAAAAGCTTATGCTAGTTATTGCATTACCCAATGCTAGTTTCACAAGTATACTATTTTTTTTTTTTTTGCAGCTTTGTAGAGCAAGGACACAGATAAAACACTAAATTCCTTTTTTGCCACATCCACTCACAGCACATGGATGGCTACAGATGCCCTAGCACAAATACGAACTGGCTTGTGTTAATATTCCCTGTTCTATACAACTGAAAAGCAGCCTGGTAGAGTAGCTTTCCACCACATTTCTGTAGTCATAAGCCCTGTGGTGCCCTTACCTAGCAAGAGCAGCCTGCAGCTCTTCTTCTTTCTTGGCCAGCTGGATCTTCAGTTCTTCAATCTGGGCTTGCAGCTCAGCTATTTGGTCCTGTAGGTCTGTTGTTTCACCATCAAGTTTTCTTTTAGCTTTTTCCAATTCTTGACGGGTCTTCTCCTCCTTTTTTAAGCGCTCTAGGGAAGTGACATAGATTTATCAGTGTTGTTTTTTTCCTCCAATTACCCTCAGACTGTTTGTGAGCAGGGGAATGGGGTGGCAGGAAGGGTGGAAGTTTAGTTTATACCATGTCAATTCTTTCTTCAGTCTGTAACTGGAAGGCTGACAGGGAAAAATGAAATAACGAAGCAGAGCTTCATGACATAGAAAGTTAAGAAAAAAAGTTGACAACTCCAGAGGAGGAAAGTTTGAGGGGAACAGAAACAACCTAATCTTGACAGAAAATAAGGAATAGAATCTAAGAGAAGGACAGCTTGAGCTGTTAGGACAGATGATAATGGACATACAGATTCAAAAATGAAGATCGGCTAAGGCTTGGAAAAAATGACAGTTTGCATAGTTTTTGAAGGGCTAGGCAAGACTCCAAAAGGTCTACTGGAAAATAATACAGATTTAAGAAAACTTGGACAATCACAGTTTTTGGAAACATCTGTGCCATTAAGTCACATCACATTGGTATTTAGCAAGGTTTGTGACCCTTAAAGTAATTTGCTTTTCTAGCTGATATACTCCTGCCCTGAGGCATTTCTTTGTGAAAGACATCCACTGATTAGTGCCATAGCAATACAATGCATTTAGTTTATCTGCCTGTTGTCTGAACAAGATAGTTCCTGACTGCATTGTTTAGCAGTTTGCTAATGGCTAGGTATGTTAATAAACTGAAGCAACAGGAAGGTTTTGCCAAATCACTAGTTCTTAGCATAGCATTAGCACAATTCTACATATATTATCATAAATTATTAGACTTAGTCAATATTTTGTGGGTCTTCTGTGTACACATTTCTTTTACATCCTGGATTAAGACTTCATATTCTATATAGAAAGAGAGCCATGCTCACGAACCACCTCTTAGTGCCACCCAAGGCAATTTAGGATTTTCCAGAAAAAAAGATTAATAGTCTCTCTAAACAATTCTTGACCAAAAAAATTGCACTTTCCCTTCTGTTTTTGCATTACAGTTCTCAGGAGCTTTAGATAGAACATTGTCACAAGACCCAATTTTGTAACTGAGAAAGTTCACAGTAAACTGAATTATTTTTTGGTCCAAATTTAAGTGCCTAACAGTGCCAAGACCCTAGCAGAGAAAGCTTAAGGGCTTCTTGAACCATCTCCAACAGTAAATATTATCCTACAGTGTTTCACTAGCCAACAAATTGCATGCCTTATAGTTAAGCTTTAATTTCCATTTTTTTGGTCATCCAAAATATGCCTTGGAATGGCACCATAACCAAACGCATCTGCCAAATATCTTCAAAAACATTAATCTTGATTTGAGCAAACAACTACTCAAGCATTTTTTTCCAGTTAACAAGCTTTACTTATGCTCACCTTATGGTCTCCGAATGATTTTTAAAGAAAAGGCACATCAATCCTCTACTATCCCTATTAGGTCAATACCTACTTATAACAGAAAATTAAGCTTTGCTATGCTTCCCATAAGAACAACCGTTTTAAAAGATGTAGTAAGCCATGCCATAATAAAGTTAGTTAAAAACTATTTCCAAATTAGGACACAAAGAGCAGTTTTGCCTTATATTTTACTGCTTTGACTTGGCAGTTTCTTCACATTGTGTAATAGCTATGTTCAACATTTTTTTTTTTTTAATCAAGAAGGGTTACATATAGGGCAGGTTTAGCCTGTGACAACATAGCTAAATAATCCAAAACAAACAGACAGAGAAATTAAACTATTTTTGATACACAAAACATTAACAAAACAATTCAGATTTGCTTAGGCTTCTAGTATGTTTTGGCTAGTAACACTATTTCAGAAATATATTTGCCTAATATGTTATTTAGAAAACTATAGCAATTCCACAAGGCAGATGTTTGACTTTAACATCATGAATTTCAGAATGCATTTAACTAAAACAATCTCAAAACTGAAAAACAAGTTAAAGAAGAGTAAGATGGAGCAGCCAGATGCAACAAGCCTTGAAAAAGCATAGTATCTGACAAGATAGATAACAAATAACAGCTATTAAGGTATCCACATGTAAGGGTATGTTTAGCAGACTGGGACAGACACTGCATACACTGTGAGAGGTGATCCATCCTCTCTGGTGTGACCTCCCAGTTGTTAATAGGCAAATGTAGTAAGAACAAACCTTCTAGATCGGTGATCATCATCTCTTGTTTGTTCTTGAGTTTGGCCAAGTTTTTGGCCTTTTCTTCTTCTTCAGCCAGCTGAGAAGTACATTCAGCAATTCGATCCTCCATCAGCTTCTTTTCCTAGTTAGAAGAAAGGGCAGGGGTCTATGTAGAGAATAACTTCCAAAAGATGACTCAAAGACTCTCTAAACAGCACAAATAACTGAATGTATGAAACCCATATAGAGGTCTCATATACAGTGTATTAATACATTTTATTTCATGTGACTGACCCATCAATCTTAGGGATCAATTTGAGTAGTATAGAAACATGAACATTTGTTTTCCCAAGAATGAGAGATTTGGAATTTAAGGCATGTTTTTGTTTACTGCACACTTTTGGAAAACCAGGTCACTTCCACTTGTCATCCAGGAGCATCTATATAGATCAGAGAAAACAATGGTAGCATCTGTATGGCTAGCAAAGAACAATTGTAGCTATGACAAAACATTTAAAGCTCTTAGATTAGAAGACTCATGAAACCATTAAGAACGCATGCCAAATGCCACCCTTTTAAAGGTCATTTCTGAAAAACTCCAGGTCTCTTAGCTTCAACCTGTTCAAACCCCACAAGTCTTCAAGGTAGGAACTCTAATGGTAAGATAGCAGCAGCTTCAAACGTTTTGAGAACCATCACTTGCATTACTAACACTTATAAGCAGAATCTCCACCCATGCATACTGGTCTCACCTTCAAAAATTTGGAATTTTGGTCCTCCAACAGTAGGATCTCTTCTTCCATCTTCTTGATTTTAGCTTCAGCTGTCACTTTTTCAAGCTGCAACTTCTGTCTAGCTCCCTCCTCCTCATCAAGCTGTTCCTCTAGGTCCTGGGAAGAAAGGCAAGTGCATGTGTGTATTTTCCAGGTTACCTACGTGTCAACATTTTATTCTTTTGCTGGGTGGAAAACTTATTTTGAAGAGCCAGTTGCCCTAAATAAAACTAAAAAAAATACTTTTATTTTATTGATATTGTAAACGAGTCTAAAAAACTGGTAATGAAATTAAGGGCCATGTGACACACGGAAATTTTTTTTTGTACTCTGTATTTTAGATTTGGCTGAAGCATGCCGTCTTGGAAATACATGCTCACTCCACTACAGTCTTTCACCTTCCTGATTTTGCACATAAAAATAAAAATCCACCACAGAGGGAAATTAGACCCAGCACTACCTAATGACAAACAAGTTAGATTGGGTTTTATGTCAAATACTTCCTAGCACACTGCATTTGAATAGGGCCTCAGGTATAACAGTGCAATCGTCTGGGAAGAGACTCACACTGAAATCAGGAGACTGAATTCCTGTAGTCTAGAGCTCAACATTACAGCTGAACAATGTCAGAGAGATCGGCACAAATACTTAAATACTAGCAGAAAAGTAACAATTTATTGTGTTTCTCTTCATTCATCAATACTTATTAAAAGTCATCACAAGCTATGGGATGTGGGATTTATCTCCCCTTCAAGTACTATTAGTATTTTGAAAAATAGTAAAGTTATGGATCCCCTGAACCCATAAGGATTTTAAGGTCTCCAGGTGTTCAAAAGGAAGCACCTGAAGTCTTCACAAAAAACAACTCAAAGGAGATTAAGTTGTTTCATGAAAATTCAAAGGAAGAATATTCTTCGTGATAATCACTGGATTTAAATCAGAAAACGTTTTCTTATAGAATCGTAGAACAGCTTGGGTTAGAAGGGACCTTAAAGATCACCCAGTTCCACCCCCTCTGCCATGGGCAGGGATGCCACCCTTGGATGCCCAGGGCCTCATCCAACCTGGTCTTGAACACCTCCAGGGATGGGGCATCCACAACCGATATTATCCCATCAGTCTCTTGAAGAAAGCAGGTGAGACCCATGCAGCTATTCCAGATTCCTGCCCACTCAGAAGTGCTTGCTGCCTTAGTCCTCTATCTGAATATGCAATAGATAGAACAGTGCATTTTGGCTTTTCTTTTTCTTTCCTCAACCTCACACCTTTGGAAACCACAGAAATCTAAACACAGTAAGATAAATTAATTTGATTTTTTCTTTTTATTCCATATGTGGTGCTAAGGAACTGACTTCCTCCTTGCTGGGGAGGTGGTAAGCTTTCCTACCCTTCACTGTTTTGTTTGCATGCTTTTCCATTTCAAGACACCAAGAAACATACCTGAATATGGCCCTGCATTTTCTTTTTCTCATTCTGCAATATTTGATTTCTTTCTTCCTCCTCCTCAACCCTGGACTCCAAGTCATGGAGAATTTCTTCCAGCTCTTGTTTTTTGGCAGCCAAGCGAGCCCTCATCTCCTCAGCTTCTGCAAAGAGCTCCGTCTCAGCCTGCAGCTGCTCTGCAAGAATGTTTTTCTCTTCTAGAAGCTGCAAATATTAGACAAGTAGTACAAAGTTGTAAAGCAGTAAAAACTTGATGTTTTGAAGTCTCTCGTGAGACTACACACATAGGACAACTACAAAAAGTTCTCTAAAGACTAAGTTCTGTTCCAATTCTAGACTACCTGGTTCACATCCAAAAGTGAAAACTTATCACAGGGCTTTATCAGCAGTCCAGAAGACCCCAACTCCAGGAATAGAGCTACAGCAACAATCACTCAACTGCCTCGCCCAGTTTAAGGAACAGACCCCACCAGGGCACCTGCCCCACTTGCTCTGTTCTACAAGCAACAAAAAGATGAGAGAAGTGCCTGTTTGCTGGAACCATCCCTCATCCTTGCACAGTAGCAGAGCAGTGTCATAGGTAGCTGGAGGGAGGTTGGCTCTTGCAGTCACTGGAATAGAACTGAAACATTACCTCTTGCTGTGCAATCTCAAGAATAGGAATTAAAATTTTCCCATTCTAGATATCCATCACAGTTCTATCATGTCTCAACTACCACAGTGACAAATACAAATCTGTCTGTATTGATACATTTTCAGCTGTTCTTCAAATTGGTACCAATCTTACTATAAATTCATTTATGTTTTGCCCAATAATGGTCAACATTTTTTCCCCATGTCTCCAAGACACAGCACGGAAATATCCCACCCTGAAAGCATAACTGAAGAGTAAAATGCTGCTGCTACTGAGGTTCTTTCAAAGCCAGGGAACGCTAACAGAACTATTATTTTGCCCTTTTTTTTTTTTTTGGCCTTTAATAAAGTATCTCCACGCTCCTGAAGGAATGCTCAACTTTTATTTTCCTGTTTTTAGCCAAGTGTAAAGGCAGTTAACTCATCTGACAAAAACAGTATTTTGATCAGAGGCCTCTCCTACACACCTCCCTCAACACAGGACATAGTGCAACACATTTCGCATATTAAGAAGTTGATTTGCAGCACAAACCTGTTGATGTTTCCTTTCCATTTCCTCAAGTTCTGCTTCTACTTTTGTCTGTTTTTCTTTCACTTTCATTAGTTCTTCATCTTTGGCTTGAAGTTCTTCTTCTTGACGAGTCACCTGAAGAAGAGGCTTCACCTGCAAAATTTTGAAATGAACAAGTGAGAAATCAGATTGACCTATTTACAAAAGTCAAAGAAAATAACAGAATATAACAAACCTTTGTGAAGACTCTCCACCACTGCCAGTGCCTAAGCTTTAAATATGCAGCACAATTCCTCTGCAGGATTTTCAGTGCACTCAGTTGCTGCTGTTTCTTTGCAAAGGCCCTGAAGACAGAAAGAGCAAAACATTTCATGTTAAGAACAGCTATGCACAAATCTGTGTTTTTGATTTTTTTTTTTTATGAAGGTTACCCAACTCTAGAGCACTTGCAGACCATTATTTATTTAAAGTTTTAATGACTATATTGACTTAATCATAAGTCAATCACTTAACTCCTTAATTAAAGAGGATAGGCAAGAGCTGGATTCCATTTTGCCAATGCTATTTAAGACTTTTTCCTCAAATTGATAAAAATCAGGATGGATTAGACAGTGAACCGCCCCCCTTAGTTTCATAAAAACAGTTTCCCAGAGTACTTCTGAGAACTTATGATGGAGCAGGAGAGATTTTTTGCAATCATTAGCTATATGGAAGTAAACTGCTCCATGTGTCATAAAGCCAAGACCTAGAAAAGCAGATATTGTTATGAATGAAGGTACAAAGTCTTATTAGAATTAGTAGGTAGAGACTTACCTCTTTCCCTTGTACACAACTACAATATTTCAGGCAACATACTTTCTTAAGAAAAGTCTGTCCTTAGATAGAAGTTTTGAAGCCTAGCTACCTATAAAAGAGACTTGTAATCAAAAGCAGATCCAGTCATAAAAGCACACATACTTTCTAGCCAGGTATCCTCTGCAGACTGCCTGGAAGAAGATGATAATGTCTGTGATCTTCAGATCTCGTTCTTCTTCTAAGTGTGCCAAGACACCAGCTCGGAAAAATATCTTGCTCTGTCCAATTCTGTATAAGTTGGGGTCCAGCTCTAAGGCTCTGATCTACATGGATAGACAAGTACATGGCTTTTATGTCAAGAAAAGGACATTTTTTGTTTTAACTTTTCAGTGTTTTAACAATATTTAGGCATAAATACTTACCATTCGCTCACAGGCTTGCTTACCATCCATAAAACCTTTTGGAATTGCATTGGGAGTAAGGATCTCATACCTTGAAGTCAAACAAAAAAAAGTCTTTATATTTACCAGTAATCTTTATTTTTATAAACCCATACAGGTATTACCACCAAGTGCATGACTAAGAAGTTCCTCCAGAAAGTTTTTCCAGAAGCCCATTTTAGGTTGCTCTCCCTTCCTTATTCTCTTTCGGATAAACTAAGCATTTAACAGCTTTGAGTTCAAACCACCTCAGGACATCACACACTGATATGGATTTTGTTCTACTTGTGTTTGTTGTTTTTTTTTTTTTTCTTCCAATAATTTAACAAGAAACTTCACCTCAAAAATAAAAACCTCAAGAGACTATGCACATTGTTACCTCTGTCTAAATTCCTGGAAGACTATTCTGTTTGGAAATCCTTGTCGACAAATCCTTATTCCTTCCAAAACACCATTGCAACGAAGCTGATCTAGAACTAGGTGTGGATCCAATTTTCCAGCCTGGACAAACAAAAACATGATTTTTAAATTTTTAATTTTCAATCATGAAAAACTGCAGTTTAAATTTTTCAAGATACTCTCTACAAAATCAACTGTCTAGATTGGGGGTGCGCTTGGGAATACTGAGAAGACATTCATAGAATGGTTTGGGCTGGACAGGACATTAAGGACCATCTAGTTCCAACCCTGCTGCCATAGGCAGGGAGACCTTCCACTACATCAAGTTACCCAAAGCAACTACTAGATCAGGTAGCACAAAGTATATTGGTCTGTGTGAAAGCTTTGCAACACCTGCCTTGGGATTTCAAAGCGAATACCCAGACAGCATGCATAATTTAAAGTGCACATAAATACTCTTATTAATAAGGAGAAAGAATTCAGGGAGTAGTCTGTAGCACATACCCTCTTTTCATGGTTTGGAATGATGCAGCGAACAAAATTGGGATTAGTGTTTCGGAGCGTTGCCATCAGCTTGGTGAGAGACTCCTTGTACAGTTGCCCAACAGTACGAAACATGCCCTTCTTGGTCTTGTATGCAGAGCCAAAAGCAGTCTCTGTTATTCCAGTGACCTGATCCAGACCGACAATACGATCCACTGGGAAGGACAAGAGAAAGTAAATAAGTGAACCTTAATATTTGTCTGGTATAAAGATGCACAGGAAGAAGAGCAATAGTGCAGCAGCAAAAGCTTTGTGGAACAAATGACAGAAGATGCCATCAGTAGGCAAGGCAGTCAGCAGGTACTAGGGACGCTGTGCAGAAGCAGTGGAACCAGAAGCCACAAACTTAAACAGCAGAGTAGTGGAGCTTTAGTAGGAACCTACTAAAATATCTAGCTCTTTACTTGCAGTTCTACATGACCAGTAAAGCCATTTTCTTTAAGTAAACTTTTAAGAAAGACAATTGCCTAGAAACTGGCAATTCTTCATGTTCTTACAATACGAAATATTTGAGTTGAACGTTTGGAATTAGTTATCTGTTCATATTTGTTTAAAATGAAGAGTCACTTATGACAATCATATAGGTGAAGTATGAGTTCTACTGAATGGTCAAATTTGTTTGAGGACAATGATTTACAGAAGAGTTGGAAATAGTATTATTTCAGTGACAAGAGGGGAAAAAGTATTTGCCCGACTTTTGCAAGTCAGAGATTTTGAATAATTCTTTCAAGTTGTATATAAATCTGTGGAGATTTCCCCTTCACCAAAAGAGGGTTTTCAAAACAGGAAAACTGCACACCCATGCACTTCAAAGCTGCCATAAAGCATCAGAATAGAGAAAGGTTTTGTTTAATTTTGAAACATTTTGGGTAAGGATCTCCCTGGCTTCTTCTTTAGAAGCACACATTCCTAATCTGTCATCATTAAGACCCTTACGCCAAAAACATGAACAAGACTGCGATTCCACGTGCGTGTCAACAGTTATTTAAACAGCTTGCTTAAACATGGAATAAGGTGGCTTACATCCTAATAATAGCTGGTACTTCTTAGTACTGAATAAATACACAACATGCATTGGTTCTCCATGAAATCAAGAGATTATATGTAATTTGTTTTTGTAATGTTATCTTCACATTCAGTTACACCAAAGCAAAGGGAAACGCTACCAGAATTAGTTTTGTATATAAAGAATCAGAAAGTGTCAGTGTTTTATTTCATACTTGTACTCATATGGCTTTCAAAAGCCTATACAAAACAGGAAGATTAAAAGCAGAAAAATACAGGGCAACAAGTTTGAATAACCACTTGCAAGTCTCATGTAGTACAGAGCAGAGCCCAGATCCTCCACACACAGTTTTAAATGCAAGAATCTATGTGGCTTATTAGAGTTAGAAGAATAAGTCTGTAGCAAGTTGTTCATAAGTGCATATCCCAAATATTTATTTTGGAGCAGAATTGAGTTCTACAGAAGAAGGGGGATAAAAATTACTGGAAGTTTACAGAAGCTGGAAGATTACAGAAGCTATAGTTTTTTTAATTGAGTTCTACAGAAGAAGGGGGATAGAAATTCATCTTACAGAAGATGAATGTAACAGCACGTACCCAACAGACACCACTAACGACTGGACATCATTCAGTTTTGGCATCTGACATCTCCAAGACCACGTACAGTTTTAAAATGTTGTGAATAAATCAATTTTGATTTGTGTGTCTTGTCTTTTGCTCCCCTCTGTCCTCCAACTATATTAAGGTTATTTATATTGAAATAATCAATATTAAAGATCATTTGTGTCTTCCCTGTAGGTTAAGAGCAGTCACTGAACAGCATGAATGAAATTACCTATTGGCTAAAACTTCTGAACTCACACTCAGTAATTATTATTATTATTTTATTTTTTTTTAAGTAAACAGCACTTGCAGCCTAAAGTATGTAGTATATCGAGAATAGCAGGTTTCAAGTAAAAATTGCAAAGGTTGAAGGCACAAGCTTCACACACACATTTCAAAACTTGGAGAGGAAGAAGGGGAGGATGAAGAGGTTGGATAAAAATATCTAAAGCTTCTTCAAAATACCTAAGTAAGTGGTTTAATTTTAATACCTTAATAAAAGCATGCAATTTCTACAAGGGGAAATATTAAACATGTTTTTAAAATAGAACAACTCCGGTAAGTCAAGGAGAAATTTATTTTATATACTCCACTAACGAAACTGCAGCATTTCTGATAGTTTTCATAGATTCTTCACCTCCCCTTCTCAAAAACCATACCTACATTCTAAAATATCCAGAGTTTTGTCAATGTTGGACTGCAGAAAGAAGCTTGATAGTGTTATAAAGCTTATGCATTGTCTCAAATACTTAGAGCTACCAGAATTATCATTTAAGAAGCAATTCTGGAACTAGGAAGCAACAAACCTTTTCATCTGCAATGCTTAAATGCAATGCATAATATAGATGCTATATGTATGCAGCAGCAACTGAATAGGTATGCACTCAGAACATTTGCCTTGTGGAGGTATACCTAAATTTAGCATGAAATGAAAAAGTTCATGCAAGCCTACGAGCAAAAATGGTTTTCCTGTAGATACAACAGCCCTGCCTTTAGGAGGCCTATGGTTTTTATATCCATTCACCTGGTGGATCATGAAGACCAGTAATATTGTCATAGAAACAGGCTCTCTGAATATTCTGAATCTCTAAGGCAGAGAAACAGCAAAAACAGAAAGACAGAAGAGCAGACACACAAGACACTTCAGTTAGTATACAGAACAGGTTTATCAATTGCAAGCAGACTTAACTGTGCTACAAAGGCCATTAGGCCACAACATATTCCATGCATATTTCAATTATCTGTGGAAGCAGGTTTTGAATATTTGGATCAAACCACTTTCATTTCTACACATGTACTCGAAAGGAGCAGATCCCCAACCAAAGAGTTCTTAATATATTCATTGTAACACCTCTCTGCAGCTGAGCCAAGTAAGTACTCCTGAGAAGATGGAAACTCTGTATTAACCTACAGCAACACCTGTATCACAAGCTGGAATTTTTCCTGGAGTAAGAAAGCACAGGCTTTATGCACTATGACATGTAAATATAGTTATTAATATACTGTGATGTTAAAAACTGTAAGAGTCCCTGCTTAGTAGTTATTTGGTTATTTCTGCTTCTTGGAGCATTTTGGGAAAAAAATTTGTTGACGTGCAGGTAAAACTAGTTAAACAGCAATGTGCAGTTCAGTAGGCAAAATATTGCATTTGATTTTAATATGGAATATATAAGCACTGGTTTAGCTGTTAATGAGTTTTATTTCAGGAAATACGTTTTCCAGGGTGTCACCCACCCCTGCACTGTACTGCTCATGTAAGAAGCAGCTGTTTATATTCAGGACTTCAGTGCAGCAAGTCAAGAATTTTAGACATAATTCTACAGATAAAATTTGACACAGGTTAACACGTAGTAGGTGAGTTATCAGTTCAAATAATGAATATGAGAAGCAGCTACTCAGAAATGGTACATGTGCAAAAGACCATACTAAGAGCAACGCAGCTTCCCTCTTGTATTTTTGGTACTGAACCATAGAGAAAACACTGTAGATATTTACAATGAAGAGGTGGAAGTGAGGACAGAACAGGCACAAAAAGATAACTAATCCAGCAAGGAGAAATCTCCAACAACTTCTGTACTCAGAGCATGACCTCTTACCATCTTTCCAAAGTTCTGCAACAAATTTGTCAGAAGACTGGTGCAAGAGTGTAGCCACATTGTCATTCAGGGGGTCCATGTTCTTCATCAACCACTCATCTGCCTTGTAGTCTACCTTTAGAGCAGACAAATTGCAAACGGTCACAACATACTACCAGCCTTAATTTTAGATTTTCTAGCTTTAAAAATAAGCTTTCAAAACAGTATACTGATAACTCTTCTCCCATTCTTTTAAATATTCTCTTGGCAGAACTTAGTTGTCTCTCCTTAGAGTACTTCAAAGTACCACTAAAACGTATTGATCTATTGAAAGAGTAAAAGTAAATAATAATGAATTCAATTTAAACTTCATCTGACTTTTTGCTTACTAGTAGCTAGCATACATTTCTCAGCTTAGCAGTATTGACAAAATAAGGCTCTGCTGTTTGCTGTGAAGATGTAGAAAGAACTCCGACACAGACCTTAATTACTGTATATAAATGCCTGGGTTAAACTAAGAACGTGCTGAAAAAATAAATTTTTAGTTTTACTATAACAGATCTACATAAACATTTTGTTCTATAAACAAAACAAGGAGAGATCTTATCTTTGAAAGAAACAGTTCTGTGGTTTTGCCATGAAACTATAGCTCAGCAGTTGCAAATTCCATGCTACCAACATGGACTTCATCACAATGCAAAAGAGAGCCCTAAAAAATAAAAATCTAGCAACCTTTGGGTAGCATGGTTTTGCTTCAACAAGACCAAAAAGGTAGCTATTTCTAAATGAGGACTTTGGAAGGCAAGCCAAATTCAAATACTCCCACCATCTAAAATCAGATGAGAGCATCTTAGTCTTTTTTGCAGAAAGATATTTTACAAGGATTTCACTTTTGAAGGACATACACACTCCGACTGGTAACTGAAAAGCACTTTGTCAGAAGAAGGTAAGTCAATGCAGAGTCAGCATCACAGAAATGCCTGCAATGTCCTGAAGAATGGCTGGCTGCTGCCAAACAATTACTTCTTTGTACTCTGGTACCAAGATGTTTTACTTCATTTTGATTACCTAAAGGTAATCTTTTGTTTCACAGCCAATTTACTATTAACTGTAGCAACAGTGATTGACTATTTCTAAAGTTACTATTTTAAATATCGAAGCAACACATTTATTTTATTTTGCTACAATTATCTAATTGGCGCCACCAAACATTAATGAATAGATAACATTAATAATATTTGAAATTAAAAGAGACTAGAACAGACTAGAACAGACTAGAACAGACTAGAACAGACTAGAACAGACTAGAACAGACTAGAACAGACTAGAACAGACTAGAACAGACTAGAACAGACTAGAACAGACTAGAACAGACTAGAACAGACTAGAACAGACTAGAACAGACTAGAACAGACTAGAACAGACTAGAACAGACTAGAACAGACTAGAACAGACTAGAACAGACTCCTCTTCTCCAGGCTGAACAGGCCCAGTGCCCTCAGCCGCTCCTCATACATCTTCCCCTCTAGGCCCTTCACCATCTTTGTTGCCCTCCCCTGGACACTCTCCAACAGTTCAATGTCCTTTTTGTACTGTGGTGCCCAGAACTGCACACAGTACTCGAGGTGAGGCCACACCAGAGTAGAGCGGGACAATCACCTCCCTCGACCGACTAGCGATGCCGTGCTTGATGCACCCCAGGACACGGTTGGCCCTCCTGGCTGCCAGGGCACACTGCTGGCTCATGTTCAACTTGCTGCCAACCACAACCCCCAGATTCCTCTCTGCAGGGCTGCTCTCCAGCATCTCATCGCCCAGTCTGTACGTACAGCCAGGGTTGCCCCGTCCTTGGTGCAGGACCCGGCACTTGCCTTTGTTAAACTTCATGTGGTTGGTGATCACCCAGCTCTCCAAGAAGTGGTACTAGGATTAAAGTTTAGCTATTTATGAAACTGGTTACATAGTGTGACCCTACAGAATAGACTTGGTGATCATGAAATGTCTACAAAATGCTGACAAGGATTACATGGCTGCTTCATGGACCAGTTTACATTGCATCCAAGCTCTGCCCCTCAGCAGAAAAATGAAGGTTGAATTAACAGTAAAGGTGAAAATACACCAGTTTAGCTATAGAAGGGAACAAATGGTCTTGTGTTGAACTGAGGGAATAAAGTTGAACAAGATAGTACTGACATAGTCCTACTTATGCATTACCAACTTGGAAACATACTCAGAATAGACCACTCTAGTAAGCCCTGAAAAAACTCACCTCTAAGACCTGACAACAAAATTTCAGGGAATTGAAATATTTACTTATTTTAATATTATTATTTTTATCTTCTGTCTGATATTTGGTAACAAGAGTTCCATCAGAGCACTCCCGCATGTCCAAAAAACCAAAACCAGGCCACCTTCTTGCACAAGTACTTCTAAATTTGGTAGCTACGCACCTCATAATACTTTCCTTAAACCAATGTTTCAAACCAAGTATCTAATATTTAACTCTTACCTTCCCTGCATAATGAATAATGCAGAAGTCTGCTTTGTCCTTGAGCTGTCTTGGCTTTTGGAATTTGGAGTGGGTTCCTTGCTCTTGGACCAATTTTTCCACAAATGTTTTGTCAGTAGCTTTAGGGAACCAGCATTCTTCATCCAGTAACGCTAACACACCAGGAGGATTTGCCTGAAATTCAGATATATTTTATTTGTATTACTATTTAAGATGCATATATTTCATAATATTTTGTATTCAAAACATGTAATTGAATGCCACAATAAAAAGTTAATTCTAGTTTGATATAAATTAAAGCAAACTGTGGGGGAATTCAGTTCCATGAAGGCATTTTGACTGATTCAAACCAATTCATTCCAATGTATATGGACTCCGATAGAGCTGACCTAGCACTGCCTGAAGCCTTGCTTTCAGACGAGACTGGAATAGATGACCTCCAGAGTTTCCTTCCAAACATTTCTACAGCACATACCTATGCAGCAGCTCACCCAGGTTTCCACAGTAGTTACTGTCATGCTTTAATGTTGGCAAAACTGAAGACAATTATCCCTCCCAGCCACTTGATACTACTGTGGCAGCCACGAAGCCTTCCCTTGCCAAGCCTTGTGTTGATATGCAGTAGCAGCATCCAGAGGGATTCAGCAGGCTTAACTTCAGCAGCCAGCAGTTTCATACACTACTCCATTAGAGGGTTTGTTTATTCTTAGAATGAAGTAGGGAACAAGCAACACTAGCATTGTAGCATTGTACAGCTGTAGAATTGTTTGACAATCATTTTCCTCAGGGAAGACAGACCGATATACACAGGAACAGAATGGAAAAATAGTTCATAAAGATTTGTATTTTAAAAGTTTCTAATGAACTCCGAAATTAAACATTTGAAGATGTTTATATTTGCCTACTACATAGCATCACATACTTCATTTGCTGAACAATTAAGACTATACTGACATTTCCTTTAAAAAAAAAAAAAAGTACTTTAATGCATTTTAGAATATTCACTTAAGCCATCAACACCCCCATTCTGAAGCCTCCAGTCTTTTTGGCAGAGATTTTACCTTCCAAGGAGACAGAATTTTAAGTTCCATTCTCAAAATGCAACATTTTGATAACTGAAATAAGATTTCCCTTTTGTTACTGCAACACAAGAAAACAACCAAACAAAAAACCACCAATGCCAGAGTGTGTCTGTTCTGCTCTTCAGGATGCACAGCATCATTGGCACTGCCAACTTTGGGTACTCTAGAGTACGCACAGATGAATGTCCAGAGCAGTAACTGCAATGCTCTAGTTTTAATTAAACAGAGTCATAAAATAACTTTGACAGCATACTTCTGACGTACAAAGAGAACCTTCCAGGAATTATGATCCTCAGTTCTCCCAGTCCCTTCCTGAAACCAGCTGTTCGTACTGCTTCGAAGTCTTTTTCAGCTTCCATATACTGAGCAGCCAGAATATCAAAGTGCAGTGATAACACCACCTTTAAAATATTACTGTCCTATTCAAAAGGCAGATTTGCAAGAAAGTTTATCCTAAATGGGGTTTCAGAATTTTTTCTATTAATTTCAAAGTTTTACCTTAAGTCTTGAAAAGCTTTCTTACTAAATCACCACACTACAGCTCCTATAATGCACTGCCATGGTTCATTATCAAAGTGGAAGGACTAAAGACTTCGTTAGTACAAGGGAAAAGGTATAAAAATAGTTGCTTAATATCTTCAGCAGAGTGTTTTACCCTAACATCAGGTCAAAATCCCTTAAAGATAAATCCTTTTTATTAATACGTGGCATTTTAGGCCTTGGAATTCAGCATTCAAGTTAACTGTTTCCACAATAGCTTTGCAAGAAATCTCTGTACAGTCCTACAATTTGTAAGACAAACGCTTGAGATGAACCCCTTCTCCTTAGAGTATTATTAACGCATAAACTCACAGGTCTTTCGATCAAGTCAATGCAAGGCTGCAGATCCAGTCCAAAGTCAATGAAATTCCACTCTATACCCTCTCGTTGGTACTCCTCTTGCTCCAGGATAAACATCGTGTGGTTGAATAACTGCTGAAGCTTCTCATTGGTGTAGTTAATGCAGAGTTGCTCAAAGGAGTTCAACTACAAAAATAACATTCATAAGCAAGAATAATTCAGTGACAGGATTTACCACGTTTGGAAGTCAAAAATTTGACCTTGTAAGGAAATTCCCTGAAAGCCCTGCAACATTCAAGGACATTGTAAAGAAAAGTAGAAAAAGGATTATTCAAAGTCTCTTATGTTCCCTGGTACCTATACTGAACTAGCACATAATAGGGAAACATAATTGTTGTAGAAACATCACATATCAGAGAATGGTTCACTGTTTGATTTTTTGGCACTGTAATTCAGGGTTGTCAAAGCATTCATGTGCTACAAACCCCAAAACCCTTCTGCAGCCTTGGAACATGCATGCGTTTAGTAGCACTACAGTTAATCCTGAATGCACAATAACATGGAGAGGAAAAGAAAAATCTGATCAGTGTTTTAAAGTACCTCAAAGATCTCAAACCCAGCAATATCCAGAATTCCAATAAAAGACGCTCCCTGTCGTTTGGTCCTGTCCAAAGCTTTGTTAATGCGGTGAACAAGCCAGCGGAAGAGGCGTTCATAGGTGGCCTTTGCCAAAGCTTCCACTGCAAAGTCTGCCTGAAAATGCAAACAGGAAAGTTTATTTACTCTGGAAAAGTCATCAAAAGAACATGGACATGGATGTTATCAAAAATAACTGAGCAACAAAAGAAGTTCAATGGCGTTAATACCTCTGGGGAAAGAAAACAAGCAGACGAAGTAGTATGCAGCTTGATGTTATGGTCATGTGTTTCTAAACAGTACCGTAAAAACAAAAGCTCTATGCATTTAGTATGTATAACTACATGAAAGGATAAAACCAACAGAAGGCTAAGGAAAAGGAAGTTTCTTTTACTCTACCACTGACTTTTACCACTTAAAGGATGTTTAGTGAGGACAGCAAACGTTAGTGGCAGTGAACATTTAATCCCACCTTTTCTTAGTAAGGAGGAATCAGGATGACGTACTGTTTCATCTTTAAAGCACCACAACTTACTTGTTCTTTGGTCTGGGCTTTCTGAACGTAATCTCTGCCGACTTTGATGCGTGGTGTCAGTATGGCCCGGGTGAACTCCATCACGTTCATTCCCAGTAGATGGCAGAGTTTCTGTGCAACTGGAAATTGAAGTAATAAATGTAAGTGCTTAAATCCTCCACAGCAGCTAGCAACATGGGTGAAACATGCTACTGACAAAGGCATTCATGCACCAACTGAAAAATTTAACAGCTATTCAAAATAGCTGTCAGGAAGATGCACTTCTCTTGTGGACAGACCTACCCTACTGCAAAGCCTGTGTCTGTGGGACTTCATCCCAAAAGCTGACGCAAATGTCTACAGAAGTACCCACTGAACTTCTTTAAGGGAATGTGGAAAATGTTACATTTCACAAAGTTACAAGGAGGTCATGCAGCAGTCTATTGCCCACACACAGGTCTTCATTTTATTACTTTAACGGGAGCATTTTCTCACCTCCAAAAAAAAAAAGCACAGCATGGTGTCACACGTCAACTCCATCACATTAAAGGTTCCTTAAAAACCTGAGCTTCAGTTTAGGCAGGTATGGCAGCATAATGCTATGAATGCTCGTATTATAGACAATAACAAAATACCTTGTTTATACAAAATATTATAAACCCATGTGTTAAATTGCTTAGAATAACGCATACAGCAGCTCACTTTTAGACAGCTTGAATTCTCCTGGTGTCCTGGTTCATTGTTTGGAATTATGCGTTACGCACACCCTCATCAGATATTCTCGCTGCATCAACCCCTTTTTCCAAACAACCTTTCCAATAGGCTAGGTGCTTATGATTCCAAATTTCTAAAAATGAAAGTGACGCTAAAGATATTTTTAGGTCTGGGTAAGTGCTGCCCTTTAGCAGGAAGCTTTCCACACTGTATTCAGTAAGTATTTCAACCTTCTAGCTTTCTAGTCTAGCAGCTCATTGTTTTACTGTTGAAATAAAAATATTTTTTTTATAAACCTACATTAAAAAAGATAGTACCGACATAAAAGCAGAGGATGTTTTTGTATGGTATTCAAAATGCTACTACTTGGTTTTAAAGTCTGCAATTCTCTCTGCTATACCTTCATTAGAATGGCTCACACATCAAAACGTAGCTGCATCAGTGAAGTTAGCGTGGCATCACCAACTGAGTATTCCTTTCACTTTAGCTACGTGCACGAGCACTTGTCAGGCACGATCTGCCCTTAGTGAAGCCATACTGGTGGCAGCCAACTGGACTTCACTAAGGGCAGATCGCACCTGACAAATTTGGTGGCCTGCTACAACAGGGTTACAGCACTGGCGGATAAGGGAAAAGCAACTGACATCACCCTCCTGGACTCGTGCAAGGCATTTGACACTGTCCCCCATGATACACTTGTCTCTAAATTGGAGCCGCATGGATGTGACGGATGGAGCACAGTGGGTAAGTAACTGGCTGGATGGTTGCACTCAGAGCTGCGGTCAGAGGCTCAGCGTCCAGGTGGAGATCAGTAACGAGTGGTGTTCCTCAGGGGTCAGCACTGGGACCGGCACTGTTTAATATCTTTGTCAGGGATATGGACAGGGGAACTGAGTGCACCCTCAACAAGTCTGCTGATGCCACTGAGCTGCGTGGTGCAGTTGATGTGCTGGAGGGAAGGGCTGCCGTCATGAGGGGCCTGGGCAGGCTGGGAGGTGGGTCCGTGCAGCCCTCATGAGGTTCAGCAAGGCCAAGGGCAAGGTGCTGCATTGGGCTGGGGCAATCCCAAGCACAAATCCAGGCTGGGCAGGGAATGGGCTGAGAGCAGCCCTGAGGAGAGGGACCTGGGGGTGTTGGTGGATGAGAAGCTCCACATGAGCCAGCAGCGTGTGCAATTGCAGCCCAGAAAGGCAGAGACAACACCGAGCCATGCTCTCTCACTCACTTGGTTTCCCTCCTTTAGTCAGATCATTTAAAAGCTCTCTGTGCAATTTCCATCACTGACATGTAGGATTCTTTTTTTTTTACTATTATTTTTTTTATTACTCTTGATCAACATTGCACCAAAACCAACATACAACTCATCTTGTTCACTTACAGCTGAGGAATGTCCACTTAACTGTCCACTTATTGTAGCAAGCTCTGGCTATCCAACTTCAGTTTTAATTTCTGGATAAGGCAAAGATGCTGGAAAAGCTTGTATCATAGTTCAAGTACAAACCTTATGAAATTGTTTATGAACCTTTCGGAAGAAAGGCTTCTAAACCTGACAAATGTGAATTGGTTCTGTAAAAAACAGCTTCGCTCCCCCCCCCTTCCTCCAGGACTACTATATGAACTTTTTGCTATCTCTTGTGTTTATACTTGAAATGGGCCTTTAACTATTTCCTTTTTCTTTTTTTCATCCACGTTGTTTAGGTTCACACCTTTACTACCCACATAAATTCCTTCCTGTCTATGGGGAGACAAATCTGCCCTATTTCAGACACACCTCTAAACTCGTCACTGTCATGACACTTATTTCTCCGTAGTATACCAGGAAAACCCATCAGAGATGTGACAATACAGATGACAAGCTGATGAAGATCAGTTTCATTCAGTGTCTTCAAAAAGATATGGTAAAAAGTATCACCAGATAACCTAGTAGATTAGATTTTAAATGCAGAACAGCAACATGCCTTAACTGCAATTTGATCTTTTCAGCATCTTCACTTTATTTAAAATTCTATATTCAATAGCACACTATTGGATATAGATATACAGATAGAGATATAGATCTACTATATATCTATATAGATATACTTATCCTTTAGAATTCTACGTCCAAAAACAACAGTAATAAAACAAAAGTGAAGATAGTCAGAAAGTAAGAGGCATTTCTATCTTTTATACATTCCACCTTTTAAATGGACACATACTCCTTTGAACTGCCTCAGCTGACACTAAAAGCCCCAAAACCCAATCCCCCACCCAAGCTTTCTTCCTCCCTGCAAAACCCCAAATGACAACTGCAAGCCAAATGTCCAGTCAGTGATTGTCGAGCTTTAATCCATACCTGCTTGCTGGAGCAGCAGGTCACTGCCCTGGGAAATCACAAAAGTTTTGGACACTGCAAGCAGTACGTGCACACAGCAATTTAGGGCAATTATGAAACAAGACAGACAAGAATTTGATTCGTGCATGAGCAGCAGGTCTCATGAATGATTCTTACTGCTCCATGCGCTGAGGTCAGTTCTCAAAGCTGACTTTCCATGACAGCCTTTAAAAGGCCACAACTGAAGTACTAAATTCAAAATCTGAGAACTGCTTCATCAGCTATTTTAGTGAAGAAAGAAAGAACTCCTCAAAATGCTGATTGCATTGCATTTAGGGTACTGATAAATTTTAGTCACACTACCACACCACTTCAGAAGTCAGATTTTCTGAAATACAGCATTCTTATGTTCAGCCATTTCACTATGGAAGTTGTGCTTGGCTCCAGGGTTCTTATCATTGGCAAGAAAACTGCTGTCAGGAACCAAAGAAAACAAATGGATTTAAGCATGCACTTTTTCCTAGTGCTTAAGTCTTTGTAGACAGCAATAAACAGGACTACAACTGAAATACTTAAAGTTTAGAAGCAATGAAAATGGCACAATTTCTGTTGATGGATACCTGAATTTGTCTGCATTATGAGAACAGAAGACGCGAGTTTTAATAATTACCTGTTGGCTACTACCATTGCAATCATGGCACCTTTTTGCCACAAAACTTTAACAAGGAAGCTCAGAAGGCTGCTCTGTACTCAAAGATACACACTAAACAAACGATAGGAAGAAAACTGCAGCTCAAGTTAAAGGAAGCTGTACAAGCGTGACCAACTTACCAGTATTCTCTGGCATAGAGGCTTGATCGGTATTTCTCTCCTTCTTAAAGGAAATATTCCCAAATTGTAGCACTGAAGACACCACTTTCAGCATTGCTGTGTTAACAAGAGACATATACACCAGTTTAATTGAAGAGAGTTCAACTTAGCAAATTTTTCTTCAGTTACTTACATCATTTTCCTTCCCAACTTGAAGCACAAGTTCAGAAAGGAAATAGTTTTATATCACACATTTTAGGCAAATGGCTTTAACTCAGCTGTAAGCTTATGTTAAGCAAACACTTATTGCAGGCTGTCAAGACACTGAAACAACGTTAAATCTGTTGACTAAATTTGTAAGTGTGTACACACCTGTACAGGACAAAAAGTACACTTTAACAATCTAAGAGGCTTAACTTACACAAGATCTCATCGTGTGAAAATCCCATGATATGCATTGCTTCCATAGTCTCCTGAAAGTTATCCTTGTCTTGTTGCCCAGGAATGGGGATGTAGCCATTAGATAAAAATCTGTAATTGTTAAATCCTTCAAGCAGCAGATCAGCTGTATTTGGGGGAAAGGAGAAGAGGAAGAAAAACAAGCTAAGGAACTGCTGTTCACACCCACCTGCACACCGTTTTCACTAAACATACAGCCTATGCTTTACAAATCAGTTCCTCAACTATGGCTACAAGCCATCATACCAGCTTAGTAATTCATTCTTTTAAAACTAAAAACATGAATATACCCTAAAAGCTGAAGCCAGATTCCCAGAACACCTACCTGAAGCATCCTACATTAGCTCTTTAATGTATTATGCCTGTGAAAAGAACATTACCTGACTCAGGTCTAGCATAATAAATCCCTATTTAAAGTACCCTAAAACAAGCATCTCTATTGGAAGTCTATTGGAAGGTAACAGACACAAGCAGAAGTGGAGTTGGGTATTGATGATAAACACATCAAGGATGCTAAACGCAAGTTTATTTAACACAGAACAAAAAGTGGGTCAATTCTCTGAAGTCTGTACCTTCAAACATTTCCACTTATCACGGCCTAGCAGGAATCCCCAGTTACCAGGAGAAAAGGGTAGAAGATCACCAGCACAGTACTGCAAAGGGCGAACCTCATGGTTTCATTATGTACTGGCAAAATGGCTGCTATTCTCCTTAGTCTGAAGGCACTGCCAACCAGATTTGTTATTAATCAGCTGGGAGCACACTGCCGTTTCAGTCCAGCGATTCCTGGCCAGAGACTGAAGACACCAGCCTGCCCAAACAAGACTTTGTCAAGTAGCAGCCGTTTGCTTGAAATGCAACAGTTGTTTGACAGCATACTTGACAAAACACAAAAGTTACTTCAAAATCAAGCCACCTGGCTTTTCATTTCTTTCTTCTTTTAAAGCTCGCTGTTTCAAGACCAAACAATAGTTCAAACTCAACTGCGTTAACACCAGAATAACAAACTCAGCACACAAATGCAACAGATTTAAACAGTGAGATTCTTAACTTACACTTGAGGTGTTCTCCTGCTCCAGCTAGCAATTGATAGAAGATATGAAATGTCCGCTCATCCTTAGCCTGACGAACAGCGCGAGACTTCTCCAACAAGTCTGATTACAGCTAGAGTCAAGGATGCTCTAAAATTTTGGGTAAAAAAAGCCATCCAGTGCACACAGAACTCAAAGCAGGCTATATAATTACATAAGGACCAAAAGGAACTGTAATACTAATGACAGGACTACATTCAATACAAACTTTCAGTAACTTGAAATGAGGGATTTCAAATTCAGACAGACAGAAGCCCACATTTAATTCCAGCAAACTCGTTTCTTGGATTCTGTCTACATTTCCCCGCCACACGCAGCTGATGTCTGTAAGGGATCACTGAGACCTAAGTGAGAGGGGGAGCTGGTCTCATTCTTTTTCAATCATTCTTCTATTAGGACTTGAGTCCTACTCGAAGTACAAAAACCCAGCAGCTGCTGAACACTAAAGTACTCTTTCTAGTGCATTCAGCATTTCTTTCAAGTATGTTTTTTGTTTTTTTAATAGGCTATTCTTCATTGCCTTTAAAAAGTTTCCAAACTCAAATTTGTGCAGCTGATAGTCTCTAGTAAGCTGCAACAAGCTGTTGTGTTATTTAAATGTTCATATCTTGATATTCCATATTGTAAAACAAATGTGGGACCACTATTTGAAATGACACAAGGGCAAGTTCCTGCGATGAAGGAAGAATTCCCTAAAAGATAAGTCCTCCTGTTCTCATAAACCTCTGGACAAAACTATTCGAAACTTTCATAAAAGCAAGAATTGCCCTCGTTCCTGTCCCTAAGCACCAAACTGAAAAAAAATTGTTCAACATTAAAGCATATTTTGAATAACTGCAGGTTTTTCCCAGCCTTATTGGGAAATTTTTATATTTTATGACAGTACCAAACACACACACTATCCTTAAAATGAAGCAGTTTAACTCACAGGCACAAAATGAAAGCTTAATTGCATCAATGTTTATGATTAATACTCACAAGATATTGTTTACCAAGGGTCTTCATTTCATAACTTTATGGCCACCCTGTTTCTATTCCCCACAGAGAAGCAGCTAAACAGACTAGGAAAGTTTACACATTCTTAGAAAACAACTTTAGAGAAGGCTTTCAGGAGAAGTGTTTTTACTTGTTCTTATGCAATCACACATAAAAATGGACCTTAGAACTACAACTGAATTAGGCTTCAGCATTAATTGGTAGTAAGCCTTGTGTCGCCAAACCTCCCTGGTATCCAGAAGCCCCGTGAAACCAGAAGGTGACGGGCACGACAGCACCTCCAGCGCCGTCACTCATTGCTGAGCACCATCTCCATCCTGGCAGAGAGCTGCTCCTGCAGCGCTGAGCGGCAGCCTTCGGCACAGTACAGTGCTTCCAGCTAGGAAAGTGTATTTTTTCTGGCATCCCTCCAAAACGATAACGTGCATAGAGCAAGCACACTTGAAATAATTCCTTTGACAAACCCTGTTTTTAAGTCTAGCCTAACACTGCAGCAGATTTCAGAGTGCTAAGCGTTGGTATATCCAATTTCTAAGCCTGAGGAAGCACGCTGGCTTTATGACATTCAAGCACTTATTTTGAAACAAAAGAGAGACATTGTCAATGAAATCCAGAAATACAGTAACCTTTCACTACATTCCAACAAATTCAAGGGTTAAAAAAAAACATTTGAAACTTGCATTTCACACTGACATAGCAGGAAGGAGGATACATGTCTCAATGTTGGCCCCGACAATATAACCAGTAACATCAAAGTTAATCCTAATGAACTTGCCCTGCAAAGAAAAAAGATTTCTGTAAGTACTTATTTTTTCATTACGACAACTCAGCTGTCTGTATGAAAACAATGCAACCTGCACGTTGGGTAATAAGCATTTCACACAAGTTCAAATGAAATCTCCATTCAGCACACTCGTCACGTCAGTGAACGCATCACTCCGCATTCAAACACCTTCTGAAGACCAACACACCAGGGCTCTCACGCTGACAGAGCACGTTAAGTGACAGTAGAGCAATGCTGAGAGTTTCAGTGTGCACATTGACTCTACTCCCTGCCCCAGGACTGGGCTGCCTGCTACCTCCACGGTCTCTTGTCTAGGGGTGGTAAAGAAGGGACCTAGAGAGACAATGCACCCCTTTCTTCCACACACATCTCCTTTTCCCCACAAAGGAGAAAATACAGAGCATACTTCCCCCACACACTGGCTTTTGGGAAGAAACTGGTTGCAAGTGAACACACGGTACTGGGTCTCAGAGTTCAACCTAATCAGTTTTAAGCCATTTCAGTTCCCCAGCCTGGTTTGTCGCTTCCCACAAATGTTCCCCACTGGTTCTGGCTTGGATTTGGACCACTTCTAGTGTCTGTGCTCATGAAACTGGTATTTCCCTGGATGCAAGTGTCTGAAGAAACCAGTGGGAATACTCTGCAACCACACCAGGATCTCCATTTTCATCACATCCAATTTCTAGAGTCTTATCTACACAGAAACAGGTTTTGGAGCTCAGGGAGTATCACAGCAATTTGCTAACAGCCAGCTGAACGCTTCTTTTGATGATATCTGCACAAAGTCACCTACTAAGATCTTCTGTGAAGCCCTTTTGAAAGCTTTCTTGAAATCATTATCCAGGTCCTCCCATATCTCAAGTCTGACAGATTATTGCTATTAGTATGTTAACGAGAATTCCTGTTTGGCAGAACCCTTTCACTCAGGGAATGTACTACGGATTTCCATATTAAATATTCTGCTCTACAATGTGGAGAATAGATGTATTCCAGCAATGGCCTGACCCACCAAGTGTTTCTGCAGTGCCATGCTGCAGAATTACAACACCTGAACAAGTTACCAATCATTCAAACCATCACTTACCAGAACACCCTTGACCTCTCGGTTCCCTGGTGGCCCAATCGAGCCAAAAAGGTTTGTGTGTGCACGACTGACTGTGCTTCTCTCCCCAGCCAGGCCAGGGCACCCAGAGGAAGGAACACCCAAGCCAGCCTTACCTCGACTCAGCCTCAGAGCACAGCAACTGCTCTGACTCAGTTGCACTCCCTCAGCTCAGGGATTTCTCCAAGATTTAGGAGAACTGTTGGAGTATTTCACATTGGCTTCAATGCTTACAACCCTACTGCTTCATGTGCAGTTTGGTTGGAAAGTCAGCGGCACTAAAATGACTGCTGGAAAGATCGGGGCTTGTTTTCAAGCACCCCCGATAAGGGACCAGGCACTTGACCACAGATTTCTGGGTATGAAGAACCAGAATGCTCTAAGCTCAACTTTGAACTAAAGCACTGTATTTTTTGTTCAGTAACCATCCTGAAAGCTACATTTGTAACTGTTACACGGATAAAACCATCATTTTGCTGAAATTCAGCCAATAACCTCGATATACCACATGTCAGTACCTGCATGTCCAGCAAGGCAGCTGGCAGCTTTTCCCACCGTGGGTCACAGAGACACCTCTCAGGGTGACACGGCCTGGGTTGTCATGCCTTGTGTGAGAGCAAGCACGAAGCACTACGTAAGGTCTAGCCTGGTGTAACTCTGGTATAATTCAGAACTGCTCTACTCCATTTCACACTTCAAAGTTGTTACATTGCTGCTGCCGAGCCCCCAGCCCCAGGAATGAAACACACAGAGGCAGCACAGCCCGTTAAGGCAGATGCCCCCAGGGGACGGGGACCTCCTCAGCCTCCAAGCTCAGTAACCACTGAAGCCGATACTAGAGAGCTCACTGATCTAGTTCATCCTCCTGAGAGTGAAATATGAATATGCCCTTTCAATGAGCACAGGCAAACCTTGCTCTGAAGTCTTTAATCTCTCAGCTGGATGACCACCATTAGTCTCCAACGGGATCCTGTTTACACTACCCTTAGAGCACTGAAGTACACGGCTTTTTTTTTTTTAAACCGTGTAGGAAGGGAAGCAGCATTTGTCTTGTCAGGTCCATATTCCAAAACTTCCCTACCCACTGCAAGCTCCAGGCTTTATTTCCTGAAGCACAGGAAATACACGCATTTTGTAGAGGTGAGGGGAAAAAAGTGACTGAACAGTAGCCTTATTTCAGTGTTACCTGGCATTATCAGCAAACAGGGCACAGCCTGGCCTCTTCACGCTGCACAGTAAAGACTGTTAAGCCTGTGTGTGCTGAACAACAGCAGTTCTCACTTTGTGGGAAGACATTTTTTAAGTCAGATTTTTTTTATTTGCATAAAGACACACCATCTGGAATGCATTATACTTGCTCCTTTATAAAAATAGAGCTGGAGCCATCTGAGTGATCATGTTCATGATGGCAATGCAGGCTTCAACATAACGCAGAGCAGATGCTAACATCTTGCAGGAAAAAAGTATCTTCATTAAATTAGTACAATACTTGATGGATTCAAGAAACGGAATAAAGAATTATTGCACAGTGAAACCTGTTGATATTATGAATACTAATGCAACTTATATGAGCATCAGCCAGTAGTTTAAGTAATGTGGCTATAAAAAGTTACTGAAGTTGAATTTCTACAGTACTCTGCTCTCCCTCCTTGATTGATAAATCTGAAGGATTTAATCATGCAACTTTCCAGAGTCCTTATCGCTTGAGCTGAGTTCATACAAATAAATCCAAGCAACCGTTGAAACATCAAGGCAGCCAAGAAATCTTTCATTTGTTCTGTAAATTTTAGTTCAGTTCTTAAAAAAAAAAAAAAAAAAAAAAAAAAAGACTTAAAGCCTCCCACACAGTTATAAAGCAGTACTAAAAGCCTCTTTCCCCTGAAAACAGGAGACTGCTTTTTTTTTCTTAAGGGAAATTTTTTAAAAAGTGTTAAATAGCTATTCACCCCAAATTCCACTACTGGTTTCAGAACAATGGAACACAAAGAGTTACTGCCAACAAAACGAGGCACTGACCCAACAAAACTCAACCTACTGTGTGAGAATGCCCTACACCTTGACGTCAAGTCACGCTGTCTTTCTGGCTTCTCTTCAGCAAAGGGGTCAGAAGCACACCGAGATTTAGAAGTGTTTTTATATGTAAGTTTGGTGCTTTATTTTAATTGTGGATATTCTCTCTAAACCACTTGATACAGTCACAGCTATTGACAGGAAAGCTACATATTTAGCCAAATCCTAGAGATGCTCCATTCCTTCACCCTTTATAGACATACAGCAATAATTTGCGTATGCAAACCATAGTTTATATTGACAGCATAGTTGCATTCATTATGTTACTAATACTATTATCATTTCAAGGATAGTGGAGGTTGGAAACTAGATAAAATTAAAGCAAATTTTGCCAAAAGCCAACGAGGATGCATCTTCAGTGACTGCAACACAACGCAGACAGCCTTATAACAGAACCTGAAGTCACTGAGGAAAGAGCAAAGAAAACTTCTGATACTACTTAAGCTCCTAAAAAGGAGTCTCTCCATGAACAGTAATCCAGATTTACAGACTGTAAATAGAAAAGGAGTAACTCACAAAGCGGGAGGAGTTGTCGTTTTTCACCGTCTTTGCATTCCCGAAGGATTCCAGAATGGGATTTGCCTGAAGAAGCTGACGCTCCAGCTCCCCCTAAAAACCATACAAACAGAGAAGCAAATGGACATAAACACAGTGCTCGTGTGATGAAGGCGTCCTATAATCTGCTTCTTCCTGAGTCATTTTACCCAGGTTGTGGCAGTGATACCATCTTCAGAAGGAGGTTACCATCCTTCCCCCTCACTGCTAGATCTGCCAATAGTCTCTTCCAACCAGTGAAGAATGTGTTTTGTGTTGTCATTTGTTTAAGAGCGCACACACACACACACGTACACACACACAGAGGTGACCGAACAGGAGTCAATGGATGTCACAAATCATTGAACGTGGAAAACAAAATTCACATTTAGGGCTACTGAAAGTAGGCACAGACTTCATATGCTTGAGAGAAACAAAATTAAATTTAACTTTTAAGATTTTAGTGCAAGATGACTCATATACCATCTCGTTAGTGATTTGACAACCTACTCATGTTTTTTATATCAACTTCTAAATCAGCAAAGTGCTCATTTTCCATCAGCTTTACATTCATGTCATTGCAACATCTGACCTAAAGTGAATGCACCTGAAAAGTACACCGCAATGGCATAATGGGAACCCAGCAACGCCGAACACAAAGATCATTTTCAAATTGCCCAATTCAGCCAAAATTGCTCAGCAGCTTTAATGCATTTTTTTTTTTAATGCTTCCTTAAGTTCAAGCCAATGGATGTGGAAATCAAAGTACTTATCTTAAGGAAATTGCACAACAGCTTTTACAATTGCTGTCCATGAAGCGGTCTGGTAACAAAAACCGTCTGTGCTGCTTCCATGAGCCCAAGAGGCATGTATGCACATAGGAAAATATGATATTGCTTTCCTGCTCTGAAGGATGGTTTAAGAAAAAAAAAATGAAGCTGTATGTCTCTGGAATGTAGTTTAAAAAAATGAAGTTTGTGTTCATAAACCTGCTTTTTCCAATTATTTATAGCATGGATGAAGACCGCACACTGAGCAATTACAACTGGAAGTAAGTCTCTTGAGACTTCCACGAGGTCAATTCTTACATAGGAATTTTAAAAAGTCACTAGTTAACACCTGAAAGAGGCTTTTATTTTTATATTCAAATATATTTCAAGTCCTTCTGCAAACAAATGGCTGCTCATTCTCTAATGGGACCTCAGGCTATCTGCCCAGAGCTTGTCTACATCCAAACGTATTCCCTTTGGGACTACAAATTCTCTGAACTCTACAGTAACTAAAGAAGAAATGGATGTGTTCATCTCAGCCCTGAACACACCGCTAGTCAGGCCACACACCACAGGCGTGCCTACACACCACAGGTCAGGTCTACCACCTTTATCTATTTAAAAGAGCTCCTAAGGACTCTAAAAAAAAAAAAAAAAAATCACAACTGGAAGAAAACTAAATCACTTATAGCCGCTATGTGGACATCTGCAATTCAAAAGGCTGCTGTGCAAAGGCAGCAGGTAGTAAAAAAAAAAAAAAAAAAAAAAAAAAAAAAAAAAAGCATTTGCTGACACCACTCCGCCCGTCCCCTCTCCCAGCCACACGACCAGCTCCTGTTCAGACACTAAACGAGAAGTGGGAAGCTTGCTTACCATGCTGTACACAGCTTGAAATAAGCCACATTACGTATATTAAACGCAGCAAGCATGTCACAGCTTACATTTCAAATTCTAGCTATTCTGGAAAAGAAAGCACACTGACTTCAGGATGCAGCTCCACTGAAGAGCATCGCGGTGCTGCATGCAAGCAGCGCGCCCCAGGCACCCCATGTCCATGCTCTGAAGTGCCTCTGTGCACCACAACAGGAATGCAGCTTCGTGCATGGGAACTTCTGCAGCAAGTCTTAAAATAATTGCACTCGAGTTCTGCAACTGAATGCAGAGCTCTTAAGAGCACATCTATGGGCATCCCACGGGATCTGAAGAAAACATTCAGTTTGTGTCCTCAGACGTGGGTGAAAACAGTGAGGACAAGCAGCGATCACAGCCTAGCGAGCCGCTGCAGTTGTTGTTCACAGGCAGACTTCTCGTGGCCATCTAAGAGCAAACCTCTCACGCAGCACAGAACAGCTTCAGAGAAGAATAGCGGTGGGAATTTTTAAATGGATTTCGTAGTTTTCATCTCCAGATAGATTGGTTTACACTCAAAAACCTTTTTGAAGAAGATTTGAAGAAGCATTTAGTGCTTTGGAAAGAGTTTAATATCGGCCTGTAGGCATACCTCCAGCATAGGCATCTAACCAGAACTTGGAAAAAGCAGTATCACAATATTGTGGAAAAAGTGAAGTCATGCAACATTTCATGCAGGGCAATGGCAAGATAAGGAGAGCTTTTTGTCTCAGTTTCAGAAAAACCAGCATCCCAGTGACTCGGTTCGTTGTGAAGCCTGGGTGAGGCAGGGAAACTACATGCTACTCACATACAACAGGGATCCACTCTGTAGTTCAAAATGACATCGAAACAGAAATGTTAATGATTATGGTTTATGCAATATCAACACTTCTGGATTAGCATGTTTCCACTGACACATTTCAAATGTTTGGCAACGAGCAGCGTATCTCAACCCTGGCAGGCTAATTCTAAGCAAAAGGAGGGTTAAACTCAACTCTTCCATTTATTTTTGGAACAGAGAAATTCTTTAGCAAAAAAACAACAGAAAAACTTAGAACTGTCTGAGGTTTGGATGGAGGAAGGATTAGGTTAAATACTAAGAATGTCTGTAACTTCTGAAAATGAGACCATGGGGGCTCAGACACATGATTGGGTTACAGAGGCTTAGCAAGTTACCACACACTAGCAAAGGCATCACAGCTGTCCATGGGACTTGTGTCTCCAATAAACCACAGTTTCTTTTCTCCCCCCTCCCCACAGTTGCACCACAGCCAGCTTTCAGAAAATGCAAGGGGAGGAATACAATCAGCTGAACTGACTCGTGGCAGCTTCTTGAGTTACCAGGCCTTGGTTACACCACACGGAGCTCTTGCAAAGCTTTCTCTCTATGTAAAGGCTTGTGCCCGTGACAAAAAGGCATCACTTACCACCTCAGGTTAGAGACTGGAACGTGTACCTTGCATAACACGTGGGAACAAATCGCTCATCTCTTTCCATAGTCATACCCTCAGCTTCCACCCAGCCCTCCTCTTTGTGCCCCTTTACGGCCCAGCAGCGCTGCGATTCCTGCTGCCTGGGGGCTAGGACTGGGGAGCCGGCAGCGTTAGCTGCTCGCCCGTGGGCTGGCTGGAGCTAAGTGCAGCTGAAGCTCCAACAAGGAAACGCTACTTCAGGCAGCAACAGTGAATAAGCATCACCTCGGTAGGTCAGGGGAGATGCCCAATTTCAGGGGAGTGGTTGCACCAAGCCTTACACACTTGAGAATAAAGTCTTTCTCTGGTTACCCAAGCAGCTATAAAAACATTCAGGCAAAATCATACGTTAACCAGAAGTATTTTGTCACTTCCATTGCTCCTTACCGTTTATTTAGTAGGTTGCTTAGCATTAAGAAGTTTTGTACTCTCAGCAGCACACTGATGCAGAGCCTGCTAGAGGAGTTCAGCTAAGAGGAGCAGAGACCCCACCGATGGGTGGGAGTGCTCGGTGGTGCTGAGGAGCCTCTGTGCTCTTCAGCAGCCCGTTCTCTTAACAAAACCAGTTAAATAGTTACTAAATTTACTATTAGCTGAATAAAGTATGTGGGAAAGCTTGTACAGGTAAATACAAATGGACAGAAAATAGGAGAAATGATGTATTAAGTTCACCTACAAAACTTGAGAAGCATAAAGAAAAACACTTGCCTGATGTTTCACGGGTTTAGGTGATTCGGGCTGTTCATTGCAAACAAACAAACGCATATGTTAGCAAGCAAGCATTCCAGCTCCAAGTTACATCCCAAATTATTAATGTCAGTAGGTTTAGTTTAACTATAAACTCACTTCATAGAAGCTTACTTAATTTTAGAAAGTTATTCACTTGTCATTGCATGCGCAAAATGCTAAAACCTGTGTTTATGCAAAGAACTAATTCCAAATAAAATACAAGATGACAGATGGACCTTGAGTAACAAGGAAAAAGGGCGACAGCATTATTAGTTTCACACGATTTTCCACATTTTTACCAAATAACAAAGAAACCCACAACACTAAGTAACTTTCTCCAGTCTTAGCCCTTGCAAGGTGGTTTGGTATGGATAAGATGATCATTATTCTTCAAAAATACCACGCAGGTTATGACAGAACCTAGGAGGAAAGCCATCCTGAAGGAGCCTGAGGTTTTCTTTCTGTGCTGTACAACGTGAACTTCACAACTGCAAAGCTTACAATAGACAGAAGTCTCATTTCTTTCTTTCAGGAGTGACCACCCACATAAGAAGCAAGATCTTAAACTGAAAACCTACAAATTCTGCCAGGAAGAAGGGTACAGATGGAAAATAAAATAAAAGCCCTCAAAATTCAACAGAGTTTCTACAGAAGTGCTCAGATTTTCAATCCCATCATTACTTCCATTCCTCTGTCTGCAAACTTTCCAATCTTGAGCTTCACATCGCAGAGCCTATGGGGAAAATGCCATGAAATATGGGGAAGAGATTTTCATACCAAGCCAGATGCACGCTTCCTCTATGCCTATTATTTTAAAGCTCTAGAACTGTTTTAGCACAAAGTAACAGAATTGGAGAGAGGTCCTCAAAGGAGCTGGCAACGGTTTGGCTCGTTCAGCTAAGCAGGGTGAATTCAGCAGAGCTGAATCATGCCCGCTTGGAAAACAGCTAAGGTATCTAAAAATAAGGTTAGCTGCTCCAGCAGGAGACTAGTGCTGCACTCAGTGGAAAAGGACAGGTACACCTAGGAGGCATTTCATTTACCCATGTTCAGAGCAGATAACTGCTCTCTCAGGGTCTCTGTTTCTGCCCTCGCCAGGAGTAGAGCTGAGCAGCACCAGATCAACTCCCCGGCACTTAAATTAGGGCAATTAAAGCCCATCTGGGAAATCCTCACTAGGAGAAGTTTCAGCCTGAACTGGCCTACCCAAGATCCAGTACTTCAAAACCAGTTTCATCTCTTTGAATTTAATAAAAGGAATTAAACCATTTAGCATTTCAGCTGCAGAGGCAAATAAATGCAGTCACAAACCTGAAAGTATTTATAGTTGTTTCTGAAACTTAAAGCAGCACCATCATGCAAGCTGGGTTTTTGTGAAAATAGAGGTCTTGTGGGGCTTTGGTGCAGGGGAAAGAAACAAAAAAAAAAAAAAGTCTAATTCTTTTCATCCTGGCATTGTCTAGCTCTGGTTCAGATGGGTGGAAATGGAGTCAGCGATGGCTGGATACAGTTTTCATAGAACTGAGCTGCTTGCTTTCAGTCTTCGCAGTCCGTCTGTTACCTGCTGCTCTCACCTATCCGACCACGAAGAGGGTCCAGACCCCTCCGCAGCCTACAAGCAGAGCCCATTCCCCAGCAGCACACACCGGTTAATGCCCACCGTGGGCAGCAAGCGACGGCCAACACTTCTTGTGCCAGGTCAGGTGTGCATTTTGGTGTTTTTCGTCTATTTTGCACTGACTTTCCTCCCTATCCAAAAACCTGTTTGCAAACTAAAGCAGAACCCAAGAGCCTGAATTAAGGCTTGCTATTTAACCACACTAAAGCAGCTCCGTAACGCACTCCTTCAATACCACAATTTCATTCCTTTTATTCCCCCCTCAGTATATAGGCAAGTGATGAGCTCACGAGAACTCGTTTCCCTCCACGTCTCCTTGCTTAATCTGTCCAAACTCCTCTCCAGACAGATCAGCCTCCTCCCCAAGCTCACCAGTTACCTGTCCTTGCTCTCTTCCTCCAAACATACTTTCTCCCCACCTCCGGTGCCTACAGAAGGCAAACGAGAGCGAAGGCAGCGCTGCCTGTGGCCCAGGAACAGGGGGCAGCTGAGCAGACCAACTAATGCCAGCGGGGTCACCTTTGGTCTGAGATGCCAAAGCCGCGGCACGATGCTTATCTTTGTAAGGCTGCTCCACACACAGCACCATAACCACGGAATAAACCATGGTTTGCTCTCTGCCAGCAAAACATTCAGCTTTACTTGCAAAGTTCTTAACATCCTACTCACCCGAACTCTTCAGAGCTCAGCCTTGTGGGATGTGAAGCTAAAGCTTTCAGTGATTTAAACAAACACCTGCCAGCTTCTCTCCCTTGCTCCACACCAAGGGGATTGTACACGTGCCCTTTCCCAAGCTCAATCAAGCATGCCCTGGGCAAGGATTCAGGCTCACTTTCCTCCCACCTTCAATCTGTAGATGAGCCCATGTTCATAACTCGGTGCACGTACAGCTGCCTCCCATCCGTTAGCTGGCTCTAGAAAGCCTAGGCTCTCTTCCTAATTTAAGGGGCTAGCCTAACCTCACCTTGCTCTGCTGAGTCCCACAATAACACTGCCTGTCAAATACATCACCTCCCACCCTCACTTCCTAGCACAGCGCCCAGGACAGAATCTTGAGCAGAGAATGAAGGAGACAGCGTGGCTATGGACTCCAACACTGAGTTGGGAAGCTGCAGTTTTAAGGCTGTTCAGCACGGTATTTCCTCTCCCCGTGGTTACAGCGTGGTACTGACTCCCTTCCCACGGCACCCTGCCTGAGTGTGACATGCCAGGGGCTTGGCAGGACTCATCTGTGGGCACACTGCTACCAGCTGGCAGGAGAGGAGAGAGCACTGTCGGGAAGAAAAAGTCTCACGGCCAAGTAGCTGAATGCCCCAGGTGACAACGTTGTCCTCCATGGGACAGGCACAGCTCCTGTGTGATGCTCCTTGCATAAGCCAAGCCTTTCACAACCTGGTCTTCTCAAAATTGCGCTTGGTGAGCGGCTGGGACATGGCAGAACACCAGTGCTACTCTGGCCATGGCCTGAGGAGTCAAACTGTCAGCTACATTTTTTCTAACAGCTTTACAACGGTCCATCAGGCAAAACGGGCATAAAATCCACCCTCGCCTTCAGAATAGTGTTGGGAAAATAATTATTCGTTCATCAGCATGCAAAATGCTTCTGAAAAAAATCCATGCAGCATTTAGAAGTATCATTAATACAAGTCAGCAATAATTATTTATCAGGATGGATAAAAATAAATCCACGACTAGCAGCCTAACAAGCCTATTTAGCAGAAGACAAATGCTGTACAGCATGGTGTTACAGATCACCACCAGCCCTCTACAGCCTGCTGGTGAATACATAAAAAGGAACAAGGACTGCACGTCTAACTGCAGTTCTGGCACTACTTAGCTTTTCAGAGTTAGTTGGGGAGGTTGGACATTCTTTGTCTGCCATAAATAAAAACAAATCGATACAGAAAAAGGAAGACTCCTTTGTATTTTCAAGGCTAGTTTGGTTAAACAATCTGCATTTTCCCATAAGTATTTGCTTAACTTGGTGCTTACTGTGGCCCTGCAGTGAATGAAGTGCACGATCAGAGCACCAAACTTTCATTCAGGACACTAACCCGTTCCTTTTTGTGCCTAAGCTGCCTTTTACAAAGAATAAAACTCTCCCAGTCTCCATCATGCCAGTCATCAATGGCTCACAGAGCAGCCGATTACAACAACCATCTCCTAAACTCTTGAGATGAGCACCACTACCCTATTTGATGGCACTGCTAAGTACAGAATTAAGTTGCAGCTCAGCCAGGGGTTTAAACTGAATTTGCCAACACGGCATTAAAAAAGACAACTCATCCTTCCCCTCCCTGACATTTTCTACCCCAACTTTCCTCTCTTTCCATCCCCTCAGCTCGTATCAGCCACAAAATAAGCACAACGGAGAAAACAAGTTTCAGTTAAAGCCAGGCTGACTTTGAGAACAGCAGCCTGAGCCTGCAGCAGCTCCTAGCGAGCAGCCACAGGAATTGTTGTGCTGACAAAGCTCAGGAAGGGTGCTGCTCTTAGCTAGGGTACTGGCACCAAGCGCTTGTGGAAATACAGCACAAAAAAGGCCAAAGAAATTTCCAGTACGTTTTAGACATTCAGAAAGAGAGCTTCAAGTGGTTAGGCTCCTGGAGAGATCACGTAATCTTCATCCCTTGAGATTTTCAAAATCCTCTGCTCAGCCAGGTCTTGAGCACTGTAATCTGACTTTGAAGGGAGACCCATTCTGAAAAGCACCTGGACGAGAGACTTCTGGAACTCTTTCAAATGGAGGCATCCTGAGATATCTAATTAGGTATCTAGCATATCTAATATCCCAAGATATTCTATCAGTAGAATATTTAAGAGTAGTTGCTTTAAGAGGTGTTGCTACAAACCCACACTGCGTAATTCACTTTCCCCCAGAAAGCTGTGGGCAATCTTACTCGTGTAGAAACTGAAGAAGGTGCTGCTGGTTTTGTTCAAAGTTATGCAGCGGAAAACCAGTAATATCCATGAACCAGAACCTACGCAGAAAATCAAGTCTGATGGATAACGTTCTGAATAGCTTTCTGCAGAGCCTCATCCTCTCCATGCCATGCCCAATGCTGCTGACACTCCATTGAAAGAAACTTCTTTTTAAGGCCTGTGACTGATGTAGGCACAACCTGCAGCCCACTCAGACTGCATGATGTAGTTTGAGAAATACTACTTTTCATCTCCCCTGTGTAACAAAGAAGCAACACGTTCAATAAGCAATATATAGGGTCACGTTATTTGCTTTCAGTTAAAGACTCACGTTCCCTCCATTCATTGATCTAGATTTCTCCAAGTCTGCCTGCAGAGCAATTTTCTTCCTCTCCCCCTTCAAATTCTTGTTTTTTTCTTCACAAATTGGTCAAAAGTCATCTCCTGTTTCTCCAGGAGTTTGAGTCCTGACACACCGAACAAGTCTATAACTCCACTGAGCACCTTAACGCTACGTGCCATACACAAGAAAAGTTACAGATGTCTCTGCTAAGCCAGAAGATGCAGCCTGAGAGCTTCCAACCACCAGATGCCTGCAGTACTCCTGGAGAAAAAGCAGGCATACACCAGCACTGACTGGAGCTAGCTACTTGCTTGTAGTAAAGTTAAATAAATACTCCGCTGCTACGTGTTCCAAGTCCTCATAGTAACAGGCATTTCAACCCATTCATGTTTTGTGAATCGCTAAAAATTCAGTGCAAATTCTGGAAGAGATTAGCAACAAATTTAAATAAAGCTCTGCATAGATCAGCTAGTGATTTGCTACAGGAAAAAAATAAATCAAGATTCTCCAACTTAAAAACATGTTTGCATGTTTGTGATGCAGTAAAGCCAAGCTTTTCATTAGCTGCTGACTTCTGGATATAGAAGGTCTATGGCAATTTTTAAACTTGATGATTTTCCCCAAGTTAAGTTTTGAAAGAACAAATTCTGTTCACATGTGCTAATACTAAAAGCTGCATGTAATGGGAAATAAATCCACTAGGAATCACCAGAGTTAATGAATGAAGTTTTTTTTGAAAACCAAGTAGAGGTAGCAAAGTTTCGATACTGTTTCTAGTTACAATTCTTGCAAAAAGCCCATAATCTCACAAAAGCAGTTAAACAGCTAACATTAACTGGAAGTTTTGACATAACCACTCATTTTAGCCACTAATAAAGGGAAAATAATAGGTGAACAAAGTTACTGGGATTATATTACAGCTTATCTTTGATTCAAAAGGCTTTGTTTTTTTTCCACGCAGAAATGGCAGTTTACCAAAAGAATAATAGAAAAAAAAAGATTTCCCAACTTACAGGAATATTATGGTCCTTTCTTCCTTTATGGGAGGAAGCAACATGAGCAAGGTATTGAATAACCTTCTTAGTGTTTTCAGTCTTCCCGGCACCAGATTCACCTCTGGAAAACATTTTAAACATTTTCCTCAAAGTTAATTTTCAACAGTATATCAATTCTTTGTTTAAAACAACCTCATTTCATTCCATTTATGGCTTAGACTACACAACAGAACCCCAGTAACCATCTAAATCCAAAAGCAGTGGTGTGGCAGGGAACTGCAAAGTATTTGTTTAAAATACCTTCTACATCCTAAAGATCTCCTCGGCATTAGGATGTTGATACAATATATAACATTAGTTTGATTAAAAGCTTCTGACTGTATGCCTGGATTCATACATTACCGTAAGTAATGAGAAACAGACTTGTTCTTTGCCTTGATCACAAAGACTGAAACAGATTTTTTTTTTCACAGTGCGGATATATATTTAAATTATTAAACAGTTAGTGTATCTTATATTCCAGGACCCGGTTATGAGGATTACTGGGCTGATGGAAACGCTTAGCATCTCTAGAAGCCAGTTCCAGACCCCAGTAAAATATTTTATACTTCCAGCCTCTTTGCACTGCTCACCTCACTCTTAGCGAGCCCCAAATACATTTACCCTCATGGGGCTGCATCTTCAGCACCAGGTGAGTTAGGGCAGTGGCACAGCACACAGATCAGTAGGGACTGCAGATGTGGAACACTAAGACAGAGGCCGACTGAAAGCAGATTGTTGGACAGAATTTAGTGCCAGATTTACGTAAGGGGCATCCCAAACTCAGAGCAATGAGCTGCCTCGATGGTACAGGCAGAGGTCCGACCACGGCTGTCCCAGCGACCACAAACGATGGCATAAGTCTTTTTTTTAACCTAGACCTGGTTAAATACTGTCCATTAAATAAATCCACACAAGGGGACTGCCAGGTCTCATTTAGCCACGTTTCAACAGCATTTCAGTCCTGCTGAAGAAGCCCATTCTGCACAAGATGGAGCCGGCCACCGGCAGTGCTAAGGACACAAAACTGAAAATCGTTTCATTATGTGGGGCTGCAATGGGAGAGGGGAAGTTCTTCTGTCGTTCAGTGGTTGTTCAAGTTAATGTTCAGAAACCAACTACTCCAGAAATGTGGCAAGGATACATTGCACGTGCTTCCAAGCTTCTCAGCTATGATTCTGAAAGAGAAGTGTGAATTCGCTGCGGGGAATTGAAGCACTTTCTTTTGCAGACTTCCTAATGCCTTCCCCCACCGCACTGTGTGCCAGCTGTGCAGCTCGCCTGCACTTATTCAGGTGCTTAGTTCCTAGCAGCCCCTAGTTTAGGCGTGAAGTTCTGGTGGTGTTTGATGTGTTTGACCTGGCAGGACAATGACCAGGTTTTGTGGAAGACACTGTTAGCTGAGAGCACTGAACGAAACGATTGTGCAGACAGGTTATGGGATGCGACCCCAGCCCCAGTTACCGGACTGCAGGCTGCCATACTGGAGGTTACCCTGGGCACCAGATCGTACTGGTGGCATCTGCAGCTCAGAAGCACCCACCTCGTCCTGTCAAACCACTGTTGTTCTGGTTTTCCTCATGAGAAAATGGTTATAATTGGAAAATAACACAAGAAGAAAAATGCAGAAGTCACAAATACTTGACTATTGAAAAACTTGCAGGAGCAGAAGGCAGGCCCCTCAAAACGCGTTGGCTACACCAGCTTTGCTCGGTGCATGGAAAATAAATGTGGAATGTATAACCTGGAGAGCTGGTTACAAAGATACCCACTCCAAGGATTAGCTAATGAATAACTGGGCTTCCTTTTTGCCAAGATACCATCAATATGCTACACAAACTGGGTGTACTTTGGGACCACTACAAGGGGAAATACACTTTTTTTTTTAATTAAGTGAAAAATCCCATTTCTACCAGGTCCCTATGTTTGTTACATAGAAAATTGTAACAGACAAACATGAAGATCAATAAGCAGAAAATACACTTCCGATGCCCATTCTTGCTTCCCAATTTGTCTTTATTTCTAGTTTCCCCTTCAGTGTAATGCTCATATTAACATAATTCATGACTACAAGTGATAATAAAAGCAGTATTGCCTGTTTCTAAGTGTATATTAAAATACTCTTAATGCTAGAACTACTCCAGCAGGTAACAGAAGTAAGAAAATAAGTACAACAAAACATACATTTACATTTTAAACCAATACAATTTGTTTTTATTGTCATCAGAGCTTGGGAACACATTGCTAGCTGTGACTTTAAAACTAGATAAATAATCTTTTCTGTTAAGTTACAGAAACAGTTTATTAAATTTTAAAGATGAAAACCTACCCTGACACATCCAGTGAAAAGAAAATGCACAGTAAATACAGTCCAGATGTTAGCCTCCTAAAGGGCAGCACCCAGCTTTAGAGGAGTCCACTAATCAAGAGGCTTTTCTGGCACACACACCAGCACAGCTTCGTGTGGCACAGGAAGGTCAAAAGCTTGCAATACATTCCTTTTGCTAAAAGTCCTTAAATCTAATAGAGATTTTTAGAGGTCTTTATGCAAGTTCTCATTCAAAAGCAATACTAATGGATGCTATCATCCTAGTTCTCCTCTCCCTAGAGCTTACAAGTATGCCAAATATTTCCTGCAGGATACAGAGCTAGATAGCTTCGCTGCCATATATTCTAAAAGAATTAGAAGATTTAGGATAAAGTCCTCTTCATTTATAGGCATAAGGACATCTGCACGCTTTAGTTCTTTCCCAGGAGGGCAAACACATGAGTTATAAAAAATAAATTAAGATCTTCTACCTCTACCAACCTGCCCAAAAAAGGTAAACTTCTAGTAACACAATGTACAATATTTATGGAAATGGAAACGGTATCATGAAGCTAAAGATTAACTTTTTCAAAGCCTTGTTTTAATACAACTCAATTAATATGTTACCATAAATTAAACACTGGAAACCCTTGGCTGAGATCCTAGCCTTACTTCAGTCAATGGCAACTTTGCTAACGATTGCAGTAAGGTCATAATTTCAGCCTTTATTTTGGTTTCAATTCCATTACTAACAGGAAAAAAAAAATGAGACTGAATTCACATCTCAGCTCCATCTATGGAATATGCCAAGCACACCAGGTGGAATCAGCCAAGCAAGCCATCTTTAGCACTAGGCTCAAGTTGGATGCATGAGCTTATTCCATTAACTGATTGAAAGCTCTCTCCCTTCATACAAACTACATTAGAGACAGGTCAAATGAAGTCTGAGGGTCACAGGTAAATTTTTGCATTATCTGGAGTTAAAGCACCAGTCCCCACAGCAGCAAAGCTTCTGCTTTGAATAAGCTTCAAGCACATGTAAAGTAGGAAAACCTTAGCTAGCAAGAACACTTTAAAGTTTCTACATGATTTTAAATTCACTGGATGTGAACCTACAGTGTCATTTTTCAATAAAGGAAAGTATTCTTCAGGCAAATTCATCTCAGCTACAATTTGGTTAGCAAGAATTACCGACCGACTTCTCAGCCAGCTGCACCTTTTTTCCCCAAGCTACTCCAACCTAACTCTCGCACAGCAGTAGAAGGCATTTCCTCTGCTGAGCAGATTACCATCTGAGCACATGCAAAACGAACACAGTGGGAGATGACTCAAAGGTCACAAAGCAAAGAGGCAACATCCAGGCATGGGAGGCAAGGTCTGACTTCCAGGAGAGCGCTGTGCTCGTCCCACGTGGCTCACCTATAGGGACAACTTTTATTGTATCAGCAGGTCAAACGCCTGCCTGTGGAAGACCTACCCTAACAGAAGCACAGTTCTGAAGGAAAACAGCACTGAAACGGTTGCTCCTCTTACTGCCAGCTACACATCTTGTACAGGCGCAGAACCCTCAGGACGGCAGGACAAGGCTACACCTGCAGTGGCGATTTCTGTTTGCTGGACACTTGCAGTAGTTTAAAGCTGCTGACATCCCACTGTGAGTCAGTGATTTCCCCTGCAGAGCATGGGCTATGCAGGACCTGAGATGTAGCTCTGGCACTCACATAGGACAGGACACACGCTGGTACAAAGAAAGCTTTGAAATTGTGAAAGACTTCCTCATCTTGTTGCCCATGCACACAGTCCCTACTGCACAGGAACAAGGTTTGTGAAGATAAGCATCTGCAAGATATAGGGGTGATCTGATTAAGTTTGTCTAATCTACCCTATTACAGATCACCTCTCAGTGATTTAAAATACCGAAAACTAGCCAAACAAGCCAGGATTTTTCCATGCTGGGACTCAGACCTTTCCCTTGCCCCAGGAGGATCAGTCTTTGTCACTGCTGATCAGCAGGAGGCCCTGGGACGATACGGTAACCTGGGGGCAGGAGGCCCTATAGGAGCTGAACACCTGGCAGAAGGAGACACGGCACCCCCACCTTGGCACCTGGGCAACTTCTCCTTGGGGACTGATTCCACAATTACCAGGAACCCGACCTGCTGCTCAGTTCTGCAGGCAGCACTGCTTCGGTTCACACCAAGTGGCCACTTCGGCACCAAACCACGGCTGCATGCACTTAAGTTGTTTGTAGGAGAAAGTAACTGCGTAAGTGAGAGCCCCAACAACAGGCCTTTGTCCTCCTCACAGCAACGGCTGCGAAGAACAGAAGGGACTTATTCCCAGATGCAACTGAGCAAGTCTTCTGCCAGTTATAAACAGATATTTACAGTTGAGACCTGTAATTAAAAGAACGCTTTAATTACTTGGCTAATTTTCTGTAACGAAGAGGTCTAAGTGATAGTTTGGGCTAGCACAGAGGAGTATTAATTGGCTTTACTATTCACAAGGCTGCTTTACAGCCTCTCCATTCCCCTTTAGATGCTTCTCATCATCTCAACACCAGTTGTCTAGGGAATGTTACAAGCTGGACTCTGGCCAGAGGTTGTATACAAAAATGCTTGGTATTTGCTGCTGTTGTCCTTTAATAAGCAGCCTCTATTCCCTCCACGCCCCACCACTCCTACTGAAGCCAATTCAGATTAGATATCCTTGTATGGCTGCAAGCATCTGCTAAATGACTGTTTATCAAACCTAGTCTCAGTTTTGAGAATACCATAAGCTTGTAGTAAGATTCTCAAATTTAGAATCTATTTGCTTAAAAAGTGCAGTACGGCATGTTTGCATGTTTGAATTTCCAGAAGCCACCTTGCAGCTAAAGAGAACGAATCCAGGAGACATTTGGATATTTCTCATATTCCAATGTGCCATAACAAAAGTTTCTTCATCTTGATCATCAGCCTCCAGCAGCCTGACACGTGCTCCTATTTAACATTAACAGAGAACAGTAATCAAAGACAAACATCAAATCGTACCAGGAGTCCAGCAGATGCAGCTTCTCAAAGAGAAAAGCCTGCACAGCTTCTCATTGCAATGTCACATCTTACCTCGCTGTCTATTTTGTCATTTCGGTGTGGGCACAGTGTAAAGTTAGCACTTCTCTGTAATTGATTTCTTATGGATGCGGGGTTAATACAGGCTTACAGGGTACTTACAGGCTAGAAGGAACATGAAGTTACTGGAACCACTGTCTGCACTTGGTTCCTTAAAGATGGAGAATGGGCAAGTGAATGAAAAGAAGGGAAAGAGAACAATAGCAAAAAAAAAAAAAAAGAGGAAGAGAAGAAGGAGAGTTGTTTTATGTTCTAAGGCAACTCTTGTTTTCACACCAAGACCAAAAATTCATCTATGTCAGCAAGTCTGGGTGGGAGAACTGAGTGACAGCCACACCAGCTGGCGGTGAGTAACACCCTCCTAAAGAGGCAGCCTCCATGCCAGGTAAAGGACATGATGTTCTGCTGACACAAGCATCCAGAGAAAGCAGCAGTAGTTTTTTTCCATTCCTGGTGTTAGATTCAACTTTGAGAAGGGATTAGTAATTTTTAATATCACCAGTTTATGCAAAACTCATCTTTTGGGCATGACAGACCTCAAGCTCCTCAGGGAATGTCAGCATGTGATTAGGTTGGGACAGGAAACCTTCAGGTAATCCCATTACCTCCAGAACAGCAGGATATAATGAGAGGCATGCCTGAAGAACTCTCCATCACTCTAGCCTATTCCACACGCTGCATTTAAATGAGCATTTCAATGAGACAGGCTATCCTTCAGCACAATCCTCTTGGGAAAACTAAATTAAGGTGATTCTCAGCAAGTTGTAAAACCAGGAAACATGACCAACTAGAGGTAGGAAGAGATCAGTGAAGATGTTAACCAGGGAGACCTTCACCGAGTAGGAGGAGAGATCTCTCTCCAGGCTGTACAGAAAGGCAGTTACAGCCAAGGCAACAGGAGAGATGAGCGTGGCAGGCACACTGCAACTCCCCACTCACCTGCACACACAAATCGAGGGATGTTCGGCCTGGAGAGGAGAAGGCCCCAGGGAGACCTCACAGCAGCCTGCCAGTGCCTGAAGGGGGATGCAGGAGAGCTGGGGAGGGACTGTGTGTCAGGGGGTGTGGGGATAGGACAGGGGGTAATGGCTTTAAGCTTAAGGAGGGGAGATTTAGATTAGATATGAGGAAGAAATTCCTTTCTCAGAAAGTGTGAAGCACTGGCTGCCCCATCCCTGGCAGTGCCCAAGGCTGGATGGGTCTGGGGGCAACCTGGGCTGCTGGGAAGGGACCCTGCCCATGGCAGGGGCTGGAAATTAGATGGTGTTTAGGGTTCCTTCTAATACAAACCATTCTATGATTCTGTGATGCCTCCTTTCTCACAGCTAGCTTGAAATACTCCTTTGAATTACTGCTACTGGGGAAGAGAAAAAATATTCTGAAGGTTTTCAGCTCTACTGAAGATCGGGGTCAATCAGATGAATGACGTCCTGAGACAACAAGTCTGGGATTAGAGGACATCAAGCCTTTTATGAACTGCCAAAGAAGTTTCTGAAACCACCTCCAGTGCAGTTAAGACACACTCCTTTCACCTTATTTATTCCTGCCTTAGTCTAAGACCTGTAAAACCAGTGGCGTGGAAGGAAAATGTCCAGTTTGCCTTTTCACCACAGAAGCAGCAACGCAATAGAGAGGAGTCCTGGACACTAGCTCAGCCTTGAGCAAAGTGCATTAGGCATCCTTTTGGTCTACTACACAAACAAGTTTGCCACAGCCTTGCTGGAGGTCATTTAACATCCCAGCTGACCAGGTGTCAAGTAATGAGTTTATAATGCAAACCTGACAAAAGAATATGGCTCTGCCATGAAGCCCATGGGGAAACCTCCTTAGGAACAGTAGACAGCCGTCTTCACACCAATTTGTTCAAAAGACCTGTGCAAGAGAATGCAGTTGCTTTTGATGTGCTGCTTTTTAGGTCTGTATCCAATTTGGAGAGAAGCACCAAGGCAACTGTGTTTCAAGAGAAAAGTTAACCTGAAGAGCAATGTGGTAATACCTGCGATGCTTTTCTACAGTCAGCATCCAAGCGGTGATAACAGTGTTGCATCAGCAAGGACTCCTGGGCCGGTAGAGCTGAGGTGGTCAACTTTGAGAGCGCAGAACCCTTGGAGCCTAACAACTGATGTGTCTTCACGTTCTCACAAGGCAAGACCTTGATTGGATGTTATTTGGTCCTACAGGTCAAGTTTGGAGGTAAGGTACCTTACCTTCATAATGCTGAGGGCACAGACCTGTCCACATTACTGAAGGAACTTGTATTTCTTTGTAATACACAGTAAGTGCTTCTTCACGCTGCTGTGTAAGCACTTCAATAAGAAAATGCAAGTTAAAAAAAAACAAGGCAGCCAACAGAGCCTGGAATTTGTTGCTCAGAATCTCAGCTTCTGTCAGACACTGCCACACTTCTGCTAAGTTTAGTCCTTAACATTGGTACATCCGAGACAGCAAATTATAGGTAGCAAAACTTGTCCAGAGTCATGGTAATAGCAGTTTCAATACCACATTTTGCAATACGATTCGAGAACAGTGTTGGAATCCTTATGAGATCTACTGTCCATTGCTTCTTAGCACCGCTTCTGGGATTTTAGATGGAATAGTAAATTTGTTAACAAATAGTTGACAGAATCGGGACCATCTCCAAGGATCTCATGATGGCTTTCAGAGCAGTCCCCAGCAGCTCCAGGCTTCAGAAGTGATGTGGTCACACTCTCCTGAGGTCTGGCCAAAAGAAAGTGTGTTCCCTCCTCGTCATTTGTATTTCTCTCTGCAAATGCACGTACAACTAAGCAGCTTACCAACTGCCTGGTAGCCAAGACATGGAACCTGTCACAAGCTCCAAATATTCCATGTTGAAGTGCTGCTCCAGATATAAAACAGGATCCAACTGCCTTTTCAGCCCAGAAAGATCAAGAGCTTACATTAACCCTCCAGGTGAGGTAACAAACATTGTTTTCAGGTTTTATCTTAAAGGCTTTCTGATCTATAAACAAACACATCAGACCTTCACTAAATCCTGTAGCACTGCCACTCCAACCTTGGCTGACCATGTTGAAGAGTACAAAGCTCATGCATACACAGAAAAAACATGAAGCTACTTCAAAAGAGTTCACCTGAGGCAAGCACATGCTAGCACATCCACAAACTCAGAGGACAAAGCCTTTTTCACTCTGGGATGTTATCCCTGCTTTCAGGGCTGTTTTGTACATTGCACATAAAGTAGTTAACACAATGCAATGAGTTCTACCAAGGGCAGGGACCGGAGACCTAGAAAATGGGACCTTAAAGCCCATCTAATTCCAGCCCCTGCCATGGGCAGGGACACCTCCCACCAGCCCCATCCAGCCTGGCCTTGGGCACTGCCAGGGATGGGGCACCCACAGCTCCTGGGGCAGCCTTGGGCAGAGCCTCACACCCTCATGGTAAATAATTTCTTCCTCATATCTAATCTAAATCTCCTCTCTTAGTTAAAGCCACTATCCCCTGTCCTACCACCACCCCCCTGACACAGAGTCCCTCTCCAGCTCTCCTGCAGCCCCCTTCAGGCATGGGCAGGCCACTGTGAGGTGACCCCCGGAGCCTTCTCTTCCCCAGGCCGAACAGCCCCGGCTCCCTCAGCCTGTCCCCACAGGAGAGGTGCTCCAGCCTCTGAGCATCCTCGTGGCCTCCTCTGGACTCACTTGAACAGGTCCCTGTCTTTCTTCCAGCGGGGTCCCCGAGCTGAGCGCAGTGCTCTGGGTGGGCTCTCATGAAGCAGCCCAGCCACCAGGCTTGGCCCAGCGATGGCACCTCCCCAGCTCTGCGCTTTGCACAGGGTGCAGGCCTGGAGACCCCAAAGCAGCGTTCTGTGCCAAGGTTGGCTTTCTGCTAGCTGAGCTCCCCAAACTGGCTTATGCTGAGTGCCAACTCCCAGGGCTAACCAAATAGGCAGCAGAAACACACAGCTTGCATAGGAAGGGGGAGGAAATCGGATCGCCCCTTCTAACAGTAGCCCAACGACAGACAGGCTCTGTGGTGGCACGAGCAGAACACGCACTCAGGCTGGTTTGACTCGTGCACCACTTCGTTTCCAGATCCCCAGGAAGCTTGGGCTGAAACAAGAAATCTGCTCCTGGGTGGGGCAGACCCAGGCACACACAGGGGAGGCAGGAAGGAAACAGTGTCAGCTTGTTCAGAGCTCTCCTGTCTGAAGCAGATCCAAGGCTGTGCAGTTGCTCAGCAGGGTTTCTAGACCAACTTTGATTCATGTCCCCCTGAGGGGCTACACAGAGTAGATATAATACAGTATTTCAGACAGATACGTACATTTTAAAGATTATTTCTGATTCAGATCTCAACTGACATTTTTAAACTACAGTTCTTAAATGCCACATAAGCCTATAAAGCCTTCAATAAGGTGAATTACATTATTAAAAGAGTATTTCCCTGCATAAAACATGACTTCACGCTACATCATTAACCATTAGTCACTGCCTGACAAGATTAAAGACAGGACTGGGATTACCATAGCTGTATCAAAGACCCCCAGGAACTTGAGACCTTCCCCTTTGACAACAAGAATTTCCCAAAATGCCCCAAAGAAAATAAGCATTTACTTACGTGCAGAGAATTGATTGGTCCTCACGGTCTGCAAAAACAAGAATGAACACGGTTATAGGTCTGTGTCTGTTATCCCTTAATTTATAAGACAGTTTCTTTGGAAGAAGTATTTAGATAATTTAGCTTCTTAGTTTAACAATTCTAAGGGCACTCTCACACTAGTTTTAATAATATCCCTTAATTATTTAAGCTCTCGCACACACACCCCAGCCAGCACCACCTCAGACATTCACAGAAGTCCTGCCACATGTCACGAAACAAAAATCTTCTATTAAGTTTAATAACGCACAGTACTTTTTAAACATTTTCAGGCAAAGCTGACCCTACATCTTTTATTCTGTCTCATCTGAAATTCATTGAATAAAGAATTTCAAATACTAAGCATTAAGCAAGAGGCAAAACAGTTTCATGTACGCAATACTAATGACCAGAAATGACTACTTGGAAATAGGATGAACATCTCAAGCAAGCAAGAGCTTTCCTCTAGTGCTTTTCATTCTTTTTAATTAACATGCACGCCTGAAGTGCTTCCATGATCTAGCTTATTCATTACAGGCTCGTCAAAAGGACATCCAGAGAAACACTGAACAGAGTTAACTCCACAACACGGTGTGGCTCAGCACTTTTGTGACTCTCACTGCTGCGCTTACGACCTTTGAAAAGAATGCCTGAAGGTCAGTTATACCCTAGAAGAGGTATTTCATAATTACGGGGTATTTACAGAACCTATTTCATCATACACTACATATTAAAAGTTATATAATCAAAACATTCAAGTATACCTGCAGAAAGTAAAACATCTCAGATAGAGGTGCCCTCTTCCCCTGCTTCAACTTTTTTCATAAATTTGCATCACAAAGTTCCTGCTGCTTTTATGTTTTCAGCTCATCACTTACACCAGGAAGAGCACAATTGCCTCCTGCAAACTAAGGACTTCACACACTTTGTTTCCTGATCAATCATTTGTAATGGATTGCATTACAATGAGCAAAATCAAGCTTTGATTTGTTGAAATGTAAATCTTGGGTCTACACATTAGACTCCCTGCTGCCCACCACCCGTTTTCCTCAAACATGAGCTGTGGTGGAGCACAGGGAGGGAGCAGCAGGCAACACGATGACCATAATTCCTTCTAGGACACAGATTCCAGACCCAATACAACAAATAGCTTCAGTTGCTACAAGGCATCTCTCCAACATGCTTAACAGCTCTGAAACAGCCCGATATTCATACATACACACACTTCAGGTAAGCAGAGTAATGTAAACCATTTTTACAGCACTTCTAACTGGGTGCAGAGAAGCTATTGCTAACCCGTGCCGTAAGCTACTGCAGAGCTTTGCGGTCACCCTACGCACGAAGCGAGCCGAGCTCCTACCATTGCTGTGTAATATCAGTGCTGAAGTAGAATTTCAACCCTCACCAGCATGTAAAAGCCAGCAAGTGACCTGCACTTCCCTCCCTGCCGCTGCCCGCTGAGCACCTGGGATTTGAGAAGTGCTGGTGCAGCCCCAGAGCAGGCTTGCAGCAGCAGTGGAGTTTCGGCACAGCCCAGCAGGGCTGCTGGTGCAGGGACGAGGCCGGGGTTGGGGCGGAGATGGGCACAGGCAGTGGGTGCACAGCAAACAGAGGGGCTGTGAAGGGGCCGTCACGTCCTGGTTTCCTCCTCCAGCTGGGCCAGTGCTCAGGTCAGCATCTGGCAGCCCAGAGGTGAGCAGGAGAGCAGGCTGGACCGTGCTGGGTTTTGGTCCGATTTGTGGCCAGCTGACTCCGTGCCCTAAAACACATCTGGACACAACTGCCCCAAAACTTCGGCTGGTGGGGGGAGAGAGCTGAGACCCCTTTTCCAGCTCCAAACTGCATTAGATCAAACAGCTACATTTATATAGACAAAGCACCTAAAAAAGGCAGACAGGCCAAAAAAAAGACCTAGTCTCAGCAAAACATCACTCTTTTAATTAGTCTGTGAATAGGAAGTTTTAAAGTCCTTGAATTCACATCCTTCAAAGCAGGGAGATGCTACTGCATGTTGTTACAGCTAGCTAAAGCGGGGGCTTGTGGACTGCACCACTGGCAAGTTTTAGGCTTCATTTTAATGTCAAGTACGAAGGAAAGTATAAGGTGCTTTCCCAGGGGAAGTGTGAAAACACACACACGGCTGCACTTTGAACCCCTTGTACCTGCTTGTTCAGAAGTGGCAAGAAATACCAGCGATCCCCCTGAGCCACTGTGCAGACAACTAACACCCAAACGGTCCAGGGTGATGCTTCAGCAGAGAACACAAGTCACTTAAATGAAAGTGGGAAAGACAGTAAGGTTCAAAGTATTCCCAGTGAGGCTGCAGGGACGGTACCAGACCTCCTCCACCTGTGATGCACAGCAGCTCTGCCCAGGCTCACCAAAAAGGAAGGGCAAAGCCTCTGAGTGCAGGAACTAAGAGCTGACAGTAGGCAAAAGCAGGGGGAGTACAACAGCAGAAATGCTAAGAGCATAGCCTGAAAAGGTTTTCGTTCTTCTGGCTTTGATTTATGGCAGCTGGTCTTGCAAGCCCAGTCAGAAATTGCTTCTTGGTAGCAGCAGGAGACGAAGCACAGAACTCCAGTACTCACACCACGCAGCCAGCTGTCAGGGCAAGCTGAAGAGAGAGCAACTTTCTGACCCTGACCTGATTCCAGGGGTAGCTAACCCTGACTCACAGCTAACCCTGACTTGCAAACTTCACAGGCAGCAAAATCAAGATAACGTAGGACAACACAAGTTATTTCTTTCAGAAGAAACTGCTGAACAAATGCCAAGTTGGTACCATGAGTGCAAAGTTGGTATTTCTTGCTTTAATATTCAGAGACATTTTCTAAAGTGACAATTTAATTTCCCCTTTTGACCCTCCCAAAAATAACTTTTCTGCAATTTCGTCATTGCAGCTAGGCCAATGCAATTTGTCAAATAATAAAACCTCTTCTAAATATCAGATCTTTAGTTTATTACTTCTTAAAATGCTAAGAACATGGATAACATTTGCCTCAAAAACAGAAATAGTTCAGTAGAAAGCAGCTGCATGTGTTAGTGCTCTGCGTTATCCCCCATTTTGCCTGTCAGTTCACCACACGAAGCTTGTGCTCCACAGCATGCAAGGCACTGTATAAATTTATTTTCCAACCCCATTTGTCCTGAAGCGTGTCTGAAGGTCCGGACAGCTGTAGGTTATTTTATCATTACCAGGAACTTCAGCAAGTGCAGAAAACCTTTCCATTTTCTACGTCGAGGAGCCTGAGTTGGCACAGGTCTTAAGGAAGGCAGTGGGTATTCCAATTTGTTACTGCAAATCTGTTTTAATGTCTCCATCTGGACTCTGAAAGTCACAAGCCATTAAGGTAGAAGTAGAGAAAGACAGACAGCCACAGGCTCCAAGCTCTGATCGTGCGTGGTAATGGCCAGGGCTGCATCCAGCACCCAAGGGCAGTGAGGGTGCTACAGCCGGGGGCTCAGGACGCCGCCTGGTTCAGCAGCTGAGTCGTGTCCCAGGAGAGCCCATCGCTCTGGATCCGTTCTGAACAACATTCTGGCAAAAGGACTAATGGGGAAGAGTGATTTACAGTTTATTTGCTTTGAGTTTTTCCTCCCCCAAACAAAACAATTCGGGGTCTTGTTTTCAAAGCAGCTGGGCCCTTTCCTAAAACATCCCCAAAGCACCGGCCATGTCTGCTAGCCTGTGTCAGCTCAGCCCTCCTCGGTCACTGCTGGGACATTCATCATCTGGGATGGGGAGAAGAACTGCACTTCTCACGTTGGACACACATCTCAGTATTTTTAAAAGACTGTTTTTTTCATTCAATTTCAACTTGAAGTGCAATAGTGAGCCCATTAAACAGATTATTATGACAGAATGTGTCTGAGTCTTAAAAAAAATAATCTGCCAACCCTTGCAATAATTCTAATAGTTTTAATTTTTTTTTAAATGTCACAGAATTTTGAAGTGGTTGTTCATGGAAACACGAAAATATTATGAAAACATCTCCACATAAGCGTTGTGATTCTTAAAAACAGTCCCAGAACTAACTGGGCCTTTGTATGATAACATGCCTCATGAGACAGAGCTGCAGAAATATGTAAAGACTAGACCAACAAATCCCGTGGGGTTTATAAGCAAGTTTCAGGAGTAAAAAGCAGACCAGATTATAGACTATCTGCATTGCCAGCCTTCACAGCAGCTGACCTAGGAAACACAAGTCAGTCAGTCCCATGACAAGTATCGGTAAGCATGGCGTTAGCTGTCTCTCTTGCTCTGCAGGAGCAGGTGAGGATGCTTCAATCCACGATGAGGATACTCCGGGAAAAGTCACGATGAGTGCTTTACACTTCCAGCACGTGCTCTAGCACACCGTTTGTGCCGGGGGAAGCACCTCTAAGACAGCTTCAGTAACACCATTTCTTGCACCAGCACAAACATCCTGCAGGGTATCCCCGCAGGACCCAGGACGTTCATCCGAAGGCTGGGACAAACGAGCAGCTTCCAGTCTCCAGGACAAGGGCACCCCATGCACCTCCCCGCTAAGCCAGCACAGCCCTGTCCCCGAGCAGCCATGGCCACACGCTAAGGCACCCCAGCTCGCTGCTCAGAGGTGCTCACCCAACACAACCACTCAGTTTGGCTCAGGCAAACACAGGCATAGAGACAAGCGAGTGGTAGCAGCCCAGCCCCCTGCACCCCCTCTCACCTCCATTCAGCGAGACCCTAAGACCAACCCTTCGTTATTGAAGGAACAAGGAAGTCCCATTGGAACCTGTTGCTTCACTTTGGAGGGATACAGCTGGGATGTAAATATCCCTCAAGGTCTTCAAATTACAAAGATTAACATTAAAAATATTATAGTACACCTGTGCAATTCAAATTTGGAAAAAAGTCTCAAAATTGTGCAGTCTAAGTAAGAATAAAAAAAAAGTTCAATTTTCTGCTTGAGAAGTAAGCTTTCTACAGAGTAATGGGTTCTTCTAAAAAGGGCAGAATTAGGAAGCACAAAGGAAACACAATCTGGTACTAGCCTTAGGCTAAAGTTCCCCAGGGCTGTTGATCAACTTGAGCTGCCACCAGTGTCGCTGCTTCCCCTGCCCCGTTTCTCCATCCCATGCCCCCTTTGAAGCAGCAACCAACTGCACAGAGGCAAGCCCTGCTACTGCCAGCAGCTGATCCGGCTAACGAAGTTTCATTTTCAACCAGTCCAGCACCCTGAGCATCCAGTTTACACCACTGCCACACCGTCACTGGAAGTCACGTACGAAAAGCCCAAGAACCTCCCTTTCCAGCAGCAGCCCACGCTCTGGTCCCCCTAAAGCCCCCACAGAAGCCCATTCCCTGGCTTGGGTGAGCTGCAGACAGTCCCCAACCCAATGGCTTCTGCCACCCAAAGTTGTCATCTCCTCCGTCCCAAGCACGTGTTCCTGCTGCATCCTTTGAGCTGGCGAGGGTGGTCGCCTGGCCTGTGGTCAGCAGATCAGGGACTCACACCAGCAGGAAACTAATCCTATCAGAAAAATTATATAAAAATGGAAAAAAGAGTAGCTAGCATAAGTGAGACGTGGTGATGTTTGGCCTTTCTTTTGGGAACAGCTAATCCCTAGATCAGCTTAAGCTACCCACTTACACATTTAGAAGCTGGAGGTATCGGGCACTGAAGCCCCGCTCACCATTTGCTCTCCTCTCCCCCCCACCCAGAGGAAACTCACGCCCCAGGGCAGGAGCCAGGCGCTGTGCTACCACCTGCTACTGCCCAGCCAGAGCCTCCTCCCTGGTGCAGGCTGCTGGACTCCTCAAAGAGAGGCCAAGGAGAATCACCAGAAAACAAAGACAAGCAGAATTGTAGCTCTGAAAGCTGTTTTTCTCCTATACCCTCTTAAACCTACTTCATATCTCCCCAGAGGACACTCCTGTGGGGACAGCTGGCAGCTCCTCAAACAAACCTGGTTGCAAAAGTTGCCACATTTTCCTGCTCGAGTGTCTCGTAAGAATAGATCCTGGTGTTTACATCACCATGAAAATATGTAAAATAAGTTTCGACTGTTAGAACACAAGCATGTTTTACTCCTCCTCTTCCCTCCCTCCAAACCATAGAAGAACTTTCCCCCCATAACAGACCAGACCTAACAAAACCCCTGTTAACTCTGGGGAAGATTCCAGATGTACATTAAATACATTTGTTGGGTAATTGGTTCAGGCAGGATGTTCAAAAAAGCCATAGCTCAAAGCTATAGCGCCCGCCTACAAAGGAATGGCTGTATTTTAACAAAGCAGCTTTTCTTAAAAGCTTGTCTTGGTTCTGCTTTGGTCACACTGCAGCCATTCATAAATTGGTAGAAGATAAGCACACAGAAAAGGATGAATCTGTCTTCACGTTTCCTAGCAAAACTAAAGGCAGTAGCACTGCAGGCACAGAAATGTTACCACAGAGCAGCCTGCAAGGAAACAGATGCCCGCCCTCTACAACTGCCTTTGCTCTGGTTACCCCTTACTACATCAAGATACAGCCACCACCCAGATCCACCATCTCCATCTGATTCGGAATGAATGAAGAATCATTTGGGGCTACCCCACGTAGTGAACAAGAAAAGCCCTACTAAAAAGCCCAGTTTGTGAGCTACCCTATTAACAAGGAGACAGGCTTCTCAAACCAGCTCCACAGCCGCATTACCTGCTTTCAGATTCCATGTAGCTCGTTACTTTGGTACGGTTTGCTGTCACTGTGAAATGCAGCAGCTTTCACACAAACATGCACCTCCTCAGAACCACCCCACACTTTCTATAAGCGCCTTCCCTTCTGCATCTGGTCTTTATTTAGATGGGAACGGTTCCGTTGGAAAGGGCCCACAAAGATCATCTGGTCCACCCGCCTGACCTCTTCGGGCTAACCAGAAGTTCAGGGTATTAAAAAGGGAATTTCCCGAGAGCCCTCACGGACAGCATGGAGCATCGGGCACCTCGCTAGGACGCCTGTCCTAGTGTTTGGCCACCCTGATGGAAAATGAGTTTTTCCTAAGGCCCAGCCTGAACCCCCAGCACAGCACTGGGCCGCTCCCCTGTGTCCCGTCGTGGTCACCAGGGAGCAGAGACCAGTGCCTCCCTCTCCACTTACGAGCATCTAGGTTAAGAACCCCTTGGTAGGAACATGGGGGAAAAAAAGCATCCCGAGATAAAAAGGTTAGCTAGAAAAAGGACAAATACGAGTTTTAACCTGCTTTCCCAAGACAGGTTAAGGACAGAGCTATGGGGAACTACACACCCCTCCCTGCTGTTCCTGCTGGTGGAGGAGGTTAGAGGGCACCGTTCTCATCTGCGGTTACACTGAGGGCCATCCCTCAACACCAAGACTCCTCCAAATCACCCATTCTGACACTCCTCCCTGTTTATTTCTCCACAGCATCAAATACCTGCCCAGCAGTGAGCAAAGGCCAGCCTCAACTCTGTAGCAGGCCTAACTATCTGCTGCTGCTGCTTTGTTTGGCGGGGAGGAGAGGGACTTCTGCGATTTATTCCAGTGGGACAAATTGTTATCTTCCCAAAAAGGGGTGGTGGTGTAAGGGGAACAGAGGGCTTTATTTTTAGACTGCACTTAATATTCACGTGTAGTAGCCAAACCAAGACGAGCTTGATAACCTCGCTAATTCCTTTGTTTGTTGTGGATGTTGTTGGGCTCGGAAGCTCTATAGATATTTGTCCTCTACTGTAGGTTAACAGGCTCAAATATCAGTCAATTGAAAGAGATTTAAAAGTTGAATTCCTGACAAGTTTTGTGAAAATGGGTCACTGCCTCCAGGAAAGAGACCTTCCCATCAGCACAGATTTTGCTGCAGAGTATGACCCAATCCTGTGAACAAAAGCCACAAAATTATAAAGGAGACAGGTGGTCTGACAATTTGCCATTCTTGGACTTCAAGCTTTGAATAACTTTTTTAAAATCAAGAAAAGTCCCACTAGACTGATAAGCATGGAAAAAGATCTGGTTACAGAGATGAAGCATGCCTGTATATTTTGTGTTGATCTTTAAAATGTTGCCTAGTTACTCCATAAACTACCAAACACTTAACACTACGAAGCGACTTGCAACAAACATCTCCAGAGCATAACAGGAAGACTGACAGGCACAAGTTTGTTTGCTGAGGACCTACCTTACTGCGGACCAAATATACCCGACGCTTCTGCTCCCCATGAGATTCCTGCCATAGCACTGCTTATCCTACATTTCACCTCTACCTCCAGTTGTGCAATAGCCTTTGCTACGTACAGCTTAGTCATCGTCCTTTGGTGTACGTTCTGCAACTCCACAGAGACAAAGGCAGCTTATAGGAACACAGTCAGTATTTTGCCAACAGTAACCCATTAAGCATGCAAGTGAATGTTTTAGAAAGCGTGTAATTTGCTAACACTATGAAGCTGACACTACAACTATAGCACCTAAATTTAATCAGCCATTACCAGCTTCAGGAACCTGAGCCTGCACATGCCTGAAGGACCCGACGGGACGCATCCACCAGTGCTCAGGGTGCTGGACCACATCTCTGGGAGGTTACTGTCTCTCTTCAGGAGGTTTCAGGTGACACAGGGATACATCACAGCCATCTTCAAGAAAGGCAGCTAGGGCAGTTGCACTACTCTTCTACAAGCTGGAAGGAACTGCTGGAGATTAAAAGTGATCAAGGGCACTGGCACACTCATCGTTAGGGGAAAAAGTATCACCCTGAAACTGCATTTACTTTTTTCCTTCTTGTCACCATTAGCTTATTCATATTTTGAAAGTTCTTTTAAGTCAAATTGCTTTGAAACTATTAAGAATTTCTGCAAGTTTCTCTCACTTGTCCTAAAATGTGTGATGCTGCAGTTTATACCAGAAGATCAAATTCAGATGCACTCCCACTCCTCAATGTTATCCAGTGGCTTTAAGATTTAGAATAATAATACTTAATAGTTTAGTTTCATCAGCACTCCCACTTTTTCCACACAACTCACTGGAAAGCCCCGGAGTGGCCCAGACACCAGTCCACAAAGAATTACACCCTACCTCGTCCTCCAGCCCCGTGCCGTCCACTTCAAAGACAGGAGTGCACAGCGCTGTTGTATTTAAATCAATTACTAATTCCCAACCGTGGCTGTTTACCTAGAATTTCCCACACAACACGATACAAGACAGGGAGACTGTGTCTGCTACATTTCCTCTGCCTACAAGCCAGGCAGCTTACGCAGGGAACTGCCACAAACCACGTTTGACAGACCAGGAGCTGTCTGGCCTCCAGTGTTCTTCATACACTTACGCCAAGGCATGCTCCAAATAGATCCAAACCTTTCACGAAGGGCTGAGAAAGCACCTCATCACTACGGGGACAGGCACACTGATAAAGAGACCATATAGGTGTTCCTATAATTTGTGAAGTTCAAAAAAAATGCCATGAAGAACCATGGTTCTATCCCCTACTCTAGAAGAGGCGAGGTCTGAGATAAATCACAACAGCCACGCTTCGGTTTTGCTTGCTGACTGACTGCTAAGTACCTCGAGTTAATTATTATTAAATGAAGCATGGTAGAGGTCAGTCAAACCCAGCCATGGTTTACCCTACAACTTGTTTATGGCAAACCATACGCTGCATACAAGAATTTCTCGCACGTCTGCAGCCGAGTTCATGACCACACTCATTATTCCTCACCCCAGATAGCCCAGGCTGCTGCACAAACAGCCAACCTAACACAGCATCATCACATCCTGGAAGAATGAAGCAAGCTATGAATTGAGGCTATTTTAAAAAAGTCGAGTGTTAGGCATTGGCAACATTAGCTTGAAATTACCCAAATTCCTAAAGAAAAAACGTGGCATTTGTTTTCAGATTTGCTAGCCAGGGCTTAATCAGCATAAAAGGAGAAAACAAATAGCTGTCAGACTACGTCCTGCCCACTTAATGAAACCGTGGGTTGATTCTCCATTATACACCAGATAGTGAGGACGAGACGGAAAGAATAAAAATCATTTTTTAAGTTTGAAGAAGCTCAAGCATTATGCCTTCACTGTCAGTCTCTCCCTTGCTTTATTTAGCACTCCAAGGGAAGCCTGGTAAGCCTAGCTTAGAGATGAGAACAGATTTGCTACATCTGTGAAGAGAAATTACGAGACAAGACGTTTCTTCCCTAACAGAGCCATTCAAGCAGCTATGGATTTGTAACACAACCCCCCCCAGCCTGCACGGTAACGCCGGGTTTATTCAGGTGTTTGAGCAGGGCAGCTGCGGCAGGTCAGGAGGCGAGCAGAGACCCACAGCAGCCTTCAGCCCCAATTCGGCTGGGAGAGCGCTCCCAGAGCTGCGCTGAGCGCCTGTTGGGCCAGCCAGAGCAACTCCTGTCGCTGAAACCCCGGCAAAGCCAACGACTGGTTCTCACACCAGGGTTTAACGCAACTTCGCTGAAGGGCACTAACGATCCGTAAGGCAGCAAGTTCCTGAACTGCCCCAGCTAGAGCTGCAAGGACTTGTTTATGCTTATTGCTCCCCAGATGATACAGACGAGCAGTTCCCAGCCTGATCTGCAGCTCCCAATGAGCTTTCCCAGTAGAAATGAGCAACTCCTAAATCTCCGACTCAGGCCATCCCAGTGCTTGCTTTTCGGTTATATTTGCATACTACTTAGAAGTAACATAAGATTAGTAGTAGTTGGCAACCACAAGCTGGAAAAGGTTTATTTAGACTGTAGAGTACTCAGCATAGCAGTGGTTTCTAATCTCCATCAACCCTGCTTAAATCGTTGTTTCCCATGTAGTACAATTTTGTCTAGACAAAGGTTACATTGTCACCCGAAACAATGATTCAGGGAGGTCCTCGAGCAGTCATATCTGTCATTTAGGCTCGCTAATTTACTTCTGCTCCTCTCCCTCCCAAACAATTAAGCAGGCACAAACCACTTAACAAAACTGGCTATGAACCAACACACTCTAGTGGGCTCTTCCTAAGCTATTTCATTCTGCCTGAACTCGACAAGTTCGGGAAAATAGCAAGTGTGATCACAGGACATCGCCAGGCTTTTCGACTCAAACACAACGTGGCCAGCAGTTCGGCTTTTTGTCCTCGGCCCTTTGAGGAATGGGTTTCACTGAAACCATCCCAAGTCCCAGGCCCGGTGCACAGGCCTCCCACACCTCCATTCTCCAGCAATGAAGTTGTTGTGACTCTGAACCACCAAACGCTACCAAATTCCAAAATGTTGTCCTAAGCAACTTGTAGGAGCCACGGTTACTGTCCTGCAAAGAATTTCAAGAGACAAAAGTTTGAGATGCCAGCCCCAGCACTGCGGTGCTAAAAGGGTATCTTCTAGGTACAGAAGGGTAGAGGGCAACCACCCACCAGTGTCCTGCAGCGATTTGTTGCTTTTCTCACCAATTAGCATCGTAAGGGGTGGGTGGGTAGTCTTTAATGCCAAATATTGGCATCCTTTCCTCAAAGGACACAAGTTAAGGCTGCTTTCTTGTATTCTAAACAAATTTCCTTGAAGCCTAAGTTTTTATGGTTTTTAAAGAAAGCCAGAAGCTGAAAACAAACACCACACTTACCCTGCTCCTGCCACCTACATCAGCAAGTTCTCAAACTTCTTCACCTCAACAACTTGAAGTTGAGATCTAAATCCTGCCTTCAGATGAAACAACTGCCAAGATGCTCATTTCCTTACGGCCAGAAGAGCTTTTACTCACATGCACGTGTGCAGGCACTTCTCCCTCAACTACTGACTACACACGAGCACCGCCTGTTCCTTACTGGGGTCACTGGGGGCAAAGTCTCAAAACCTTCCCTCGCTCTCTCCCCCTCAAGCACACAGACCTGATGCAAACAGCTGCTTCTGGAAGAACAGAGGATTAACATTCATCTGACAGTTTTCTGTATCTGCTGCTAAGTATTTTTTAATTTCCCTATCAGAAGTGCTCATGAACTGTTCACAAAATAACTTTGAATGCTGCTTACATAGCCTAACATCGCTTCCACCTAAAAATCCGATGTGCGATGAAGAGGGGAAAAGAAGTCTCCCAGTACACCTCTATGAAGACCATGAAGAGGGGTAAGGAACAGCATTTCCCCTTCAGCTACAGCTTTTCTCCTCACAGTTCCAGCACCAGTCTTCAATAAGAAAGGGAAGTGAAAAAAAAACAAGGATAAAAAAAATTGATAAACACTGTAATAATTTTTGACAACTCTGATTTCATCCCCATGCTAAAGACAACATTTCCCTATGCTTTTTGTAAAGGCAAACAGAACCACCACCTCATCTTTTAGATCTATTTCCTTTGAGATGTTGAATGCAATCACTGCTCAGCAGGACACCCGCTCACCCACCGTGCTCCAGAGCCACCAGCATTAGGCAGGAGCGGGCGGCTGTTACACCCCGACCTCAGGTGCTTCTGTCTGCAGGTTACAGGAGAGCCTCCTGATCTAGGCAGATAGAGCAGGACCGTATCAGTGTCATACCCCAACAGCAGGTGGAAGCTGGGATGTACGACCAAAATTAGCAGGTAAGGATGTTTCCCCAGAACATTTTCCCAGTAGCCAGCACATTCTCCTGCAGCTTCCTGATCCGTCAGCCTCAGGCTCTAAGTTTATGAATTCTTCAAATTGCTTTTTTGACAAGTACAGGTTTTCAGCAGCCACTGTATCTTGAGGCACACACTACCGTGGTTTAGCTATGCTGTTTAAAAATTGCTTTTGTTGTTTTGTACATGTCGCTTGCGAATTTCAATTAATGACCCTTTGTTCTTGCATAGGAAGAGATGGGTGGGAGGCACGATCATGGTTCCCTCTCCCTGTGCCATTTCAGATTTAGACTTGTTTTTTCTGACCTCAGTTATCATTCCCATGCTGAATGCAATTTTGATAACTCGAGTTGTTCTTTGAATGTTTTCCCGTCTTATTTCCTCTCCTCCCAGGACAGGGAAAGGCCAGAGCTGCACAAAGCACCGAAGATACACACGTATTCAAGTTTAGGGCACAGCATTCCCTGGTTTGATCCCATTCTCTAACTGAGATTTAACTATTGCTGACCAATGAATTCAGATTGCTACAGCTCTGGTTCATCCAAGAGCTCCTACTAAAGCAGTAAGACCTCCAAGCAGTAACACCGCTAACGTAAGCTTACACCTCGCAGTACAACCCGTGTGCCACTTGAATACTGTAAGCTCTGAGACACAGTCCTTCACACTGGGCACTTATTTTTGCTACCCCAAAAATAAATAAAAGCCAAGGTTCATCACAGAATCCCTTCTCTTTTTCCAGAGAAAAAAAAAAAAACAAGCAAGTAAGGAGCACAAACACAAGCAGATGCTCCATGGGATTTTCAGCAGTGACCCCACCAAGCCATAGAAAGCAGAAAGGAGTGAATAAGACTGGGTGGTCTTTAGCCAGTCCTTTACGTATGCTGTGGCCTTTCCCCACGAGCCTGTTGTATGGATCATTAGCAAGCTACTTCTGAAAAGCTACATAACGTGATGTTAGATGACCTCTTGTCCACGCAGACCCACTCACAGGTCAGTGCACTTGAGAGGCACGATGTCTCCTTCGAAAAGCCAGACTGGGCCTTTGTACACGTGTATGTTCCTGCAAAGGCTGGATTTATACTTTGAGCAGCTTCCACCAACACGTTTGGCAGATGACACGTACTGCTCTTCAGGTTCCTGCATCTGAAAAGGAATCTCCGAGACCGTGACCACCATCCGGGTGCTTCGGTAGCACGGCAGCTGCGTGCCACGTGTTTGTGTGCAGCCACTACCTCCGACATGGAGAACCTGGTTCCTGCAGTGCACTGCCATTATTTTTCTGTTTACTAACCCTGCAACTTCAGGATGATTCTGACATCACCTTCCTAAAACAAAAAACAGAAAAACTTCCCAGCCTGAGAACTTCCCCAAGCTCTTTACTAGCAAAGACAGAGCTAGGATTGTTTTGCTTTTTTTCCTGAATTTCTTTTTTCTAAAAATTCTCTGAATTTTCTTTCTACACACCAGCTGATGGCCTTACCAGCACCCCCAGAAAAAAAAAAAAGCAAGCCCTGGAATAAAAAGAATCCTAATGCCCCCAGTATTTGGAAAGCCATTCTGAAAGCCTTCCATTCGCATGCAAAACACCTTGCAACTCTGAGCCACTGAAGAAAATGCACCAAGGCTGCCAGGAGTATCTAAGCAGCCAAATACCTGAAAGCATCAAGGGCAGACAAGCAAAAAGGATCCTAGATGATACCATTGCTCCTGGTTAGGAGGCTAGGAAAGCACCAGAAGCTTGCACTGAGATGCACATTGATAACCATGTTGGTGACATGAGCCTTGGAGCACTGACAACGAAGAGCAGCACGCCACCAGCCCCTCACCACTTCTCTCCATTTGCTCCTACTTGTTTCCTCACCAGAACACAGCAAAGAAATGTCATAGTAGGAGGGCAGAGGAAAAAGGAGCTCCTGCAGTTGATATTGGTAGCAGTTACAGCGGAGCTCAACTCTTAGTTCAGCACTCCAGGGGAACACAGATGTGAGTGACAAAAACCAGCGGCTGTGTGAAGCCACACATCGCCTAGCAGCACTGTTACACCGCAACGCGCTCTCAAGATCAGAATGCAGTTATGAGTTTTGCACAAGGAGCAAGTATGGCATCTAAAGGATACAACCAAATAGACAAGCAGAAAGGAATTTTTTAATTTCACAACTACTTAGAAATAAGTGGAGTTTAGACTGAAGGAGAACTGTGGAACGGGGTTCTAGCAGAAGGTGCTGGTTGAGTAACAGGCACGAAATGATTCATCTCATGAATGATTTCATAAGTTAAATGCACTTGGGCTTGAATTCCTGTCTGTAGGCTATCAGAGTCACAGATCGGTTATGAGGTCAGCTTACACAGTACATCATCAAGTTATCATCATTTGCTCGGATGATGGACTGAAAGGACCGTGGAACTGGCTAACCTGCTGCTGCCTCCAAAGCGGGGGAAGCCACCAGGCACTGAAGCAACTGAGAATTGAAGAAACTGAGAACGCTCACGTAACCTTTGTCACTCCTGTCTCATTTTTAAGTATGCAAAAGTTACTTCTTGAAGTTGTGCATACACAAATTAAGTTAACCACTCTAACTAATACTTCTAAGCAACTGAGGGTTAAGAAAAGAGTAGTTTATTGTAAATACCATTATGCCTAATTAAGTTTGTAACCCTGAAGTTGAACAACAATTAGAGCAGGGCTCCAAACACATTCTGACACAAAGAAAGGTTAGGAACTGCTGTCCGAAGTGCTGCCCTACTGAAAACTTCTCAAACAGAAACAACATTGAAAAAAACCAAGACTGTGGTGATACAGTCTCATCCTAGAAACTAAGCTTAGCTGAGTTTGTTCAATAAATGATTGCTATTGGTATCATTCAGAGATGGTCTAATAAGGCATTAAGCTATCAAAATAACCTCAGAGTCACTGAAGTAGACAGGCACCAAGGAACAGAAGAGTGGAGAGAAAGATGAAGCACTGCTCAATGGGTCCAGCTGACAAGTATTTCTCATTTTGCTTCAACTTCAGAAATAATGAGGCGGAAGACTGTTTCAGCATGATGGATTTCAGTTATTCTACTTGATTTCTTCCTTTAAGATTCTCCTTCCCTCCTTCCAGCCATTAAAACCATTGTGCATCACATCCCTATTGGCATACAAAGCAATCTTGATTTTCGTGTTATTGTCACCTAAGCATTCATATTCTGTTCCAGCCTGATTAGACAAAATGAAAACACAAATCAGTGTAACAATGAAGAGACCTGCAAATCCTTCACATTGCATTTACCAAGCAGATGATTCTGCTGAAACTGCCACCCTGCACCTTGCGAGTTGTTAAAAAGCTTCGGGGAATCTTTTGAGAAATCAGAATATTTATTATGAAAATACCAAGAATATTAATTGCACATATAACAGGTTTTATGTGCTCTTCACATAAGAATGCTAGTCATGGCTCCCAGGCTCCTTAATCTCATGGCGATCTTTTCCCCTGCCATTTGAATATTTGGTAGTCCTTTACAGAAAAGGGTTGCCACCCTTTAGTTTACATTATTTTCTTCCATTTAAAAAAAAAAAAAAAAAAAAGAAACAGTTCCCCAAAGGAAGGACTTCAGTCAAGATTACCTAAAAAATGTAAGGCAATCTGGTGTTTTACAGAGAGGAACACTGCACCTGCAGGCAGCGCCAGCTTGTCCAACACCAAGTGTTCACTTCACGTATTACGCAGTTTCCGATAAACCTTCCCTGGAACAGGATTAAAGGCAGTCCTAAAATATCAGCGCTAATTTAGTGCTCATCAAGACGTCCTCGGGGAAACAGGATAAAAAGGAGAGACTAAGTATAATTATACAAGAGTAATATCGGTAGGCAAGCTGGTCTTTGGCAACCGAAAGCAAACAAACTTCCCTTAGTGTTTCCTCCAAAGCATTTTTAAGAGTCAATGAATAAAGAGGCCTAATAAAACACTGCCATACTTCCTCTAGAAGTACAGGGGGAGAAGAGAAAGCCAAGTTTTCTCTAGTGCTTTTACCACTTACATTAGTGCTGCTTTCACTCGATCGGGTCAAGCCTCCATTGTCAGTCAGAAAAGGGCAGTCCTAAGGGAACGCTCAGCCATACTAAATTAGATTTTTAGTGAAAATCCTAGTCCCTGTCAAAATGTTTGCTTCTCGTTGCCTGTCATTTTCAGCAGTACAGAAGAACATCAGCAAGTCTTGCAAATTGTATTACCAAACAGAATTAAGGTCAATGTTGTCACGGGGATTAGGACACCAGTTCCTTATGACCATGTCAACTGTCCAGCAGCTTTGAGAAGCTGTCTGGGATTCTTTTGTGAAACATGCCTACTCCAACCCCATGCATAAACACACAGGATTTCTGTCTAGGGCTAAACAATTCAGTGTGCCTAGAAGCCCCTGGGTTATGTGCGCTCACTGCTCCAACATAACATTAGGAAAATGAAGAGAAAGCACGGGAGAAATCCACTAAACCACCTGCATAACACTTAGCCTACTACCACACTACTTTGAAAAATAATTACTAGGGGAGAGAGAGGGGAAACCCAGTATGTAAAGCCACATTGCGTGTTGCCTTCTGAGGTCAGGACAGCAGGTAATGAGCCCTTTCCAGCAGGGAAATCCTGACTGTCATAATCTGAATGCACCCGAAGTCTTGCTTGGTACTAACAGACTGTTCACACTGGATCTTTACTGCAAGGCTCGCTTGCAGAGCAGTCAGTGCTTCGGAGATGAAGCAGTCCCTGGAGGTTTGCTTTGCTTTGCAAAGTTTGTCTCAAATCCTTCGCGCATCATGGCTGCACCACCGCTGAGCTGTCCATCTGCAACACAGCCATTAAAAACAATTTTCTACCCCATCCCTTCTTGTGACAGCTTACGCTAATGCGATACATCTCCCCACAGAACATTATTTGCTCTCAGAAATGAGAAACTGGGCTTCCTCAATACACTCTGTTTCTCTGGCTCTTTCCCCTCCCCACCCTTTGTCCTCCCTGCTTAACAAATACCAGAACAGATTCCAGCCCATTCTCCTCCCCACTGAAGGGCAAGATGAGAGCTGACCTGGGATGCCTGCAGTGCTGAAGGTCCTCGGCAGGAAATTCTTCCAGGGGACAAGAACAGAGCAGCAGTTTGATGACTGGCAGCCAGCAGTGCTCCCATACAGCCCTTTCAGGCGAGCTTTGTATCACTGGTTTAACAAAATGGAGCATTCCCAGCACCATTTACGATGAGTAACTATTCAGATGCACCAGTTCTGTTTCTGCTGACCAACAGCCTTTTTGTTTTCATAAACAAAATAAAGATTTCTGCTTTAGGGTAAGCCCTAATATTGTCTTAAACATACAAAGGTTCAGATTAGCAGAAACTTGAAGTTCATCTCTAATCATCTGGGCTCTGAATTAAAGGCATGAAAGCCTTAATTGCCCCAGCATGAGCAAGCTTACTTTCTGCCCTTGACTACCAGCACAGAAAAACTGCCTTTTAAGAAGTCAGGGTGTTTAGACACAGAGCTCAGGTCCAGGTATCCTGGTAATCATTGTAAACACATCTCAAATACCTACAGAATTAGTAGTTATGAATACAAGGAAAGTAAACATGATTATACTGAACAAAATACCACTGAGTAGGCCAGGAAAATGCAGCCAACAACTAAATTAATGGTTAAGGTATTTCTGTAAGGGTATGGTCATATTATCTAAAGAAACTGCATTCCTATGGTTTCAATCTCAGTTCTGAATCCTAATAATTAAGTTCTAGAAGTCAAATACTGGAAACACAGTAGTCACCCATATCAAAAGAAACTCAAATATGCTATAATAGCAAAATAATGATTTGCAATCTAACTGGAATAAGAACTCTACCCCCAACCCGCTCTCCCTCTACCATCCCATCTCCCAAAGCAATTATGTGCACTAACATGGATGTGAACTGTAGAGAAAGTTCCAATAAGCACATGTTATTAAGTTCCCAGAAAAAGCATCTTTGTCAAGAATTATGCTTCAAGTAAAGCTTTGTTAGTAGAGACTGTTGTTGACTTAACCTGAAGCATCACGATTAAAACAGCTAGTACTTGGTTAGATACTTATTTCTACTAGCCAAAATTTTCCTACACAAATTTTCTGTTTCATTCATTTAGGAGAGTCTAACAAAAGATAAGGGAAAGTTGGAAGATGAAGGACACTGCATTGTGTTAAATCCTTGGCTGGCAGGGAAAATCCAGCTCTCCCTACCAAATTATAGGCACACTGAGTACTTGACCTTGTGCTGCAACTAATAAAACAGAAATTAAGTTGAATATTGTAATAATCTCCTACTGTTAAGACAAGTATTATTTGATGCTCCAAATAACCTCTGCTGTTATAATTGCAAGTGTAATTTTTCCATTATCTGAAGCCTTAAATTCTGTTCCCTCAAGTGCTGCTTTGTTCCTCTGCACCAGCTCCCATCAAGAGTCTCTGCAAGCAATGAAGGACCAGTAGTGAGCATGGTAGTGCCCCACCTCTCTTCCCACTTATCCCACTTTAAATATTCACCAGGCAGTCTCATCATCACCCATCACTGCTTCACAAGAATACACGAAGCCAGAGAAATCACCAATATAATCAGCAATGTGCCTCATACTTCAGGCAAACACGCCCAGAAGAACTCTGCACCCCACCTTCCTCCAAAGTAAAGCAATGTCTGTAAACAGTTTCACCAAGTCCATTAGAAAAAAAAAAAAAAAACAGAAGCATTTTTTCCCCTCCTCTGGAGGTCTCTTCTTCCAAACTAACCCAATCAGGCAAGAACAGTTTGCTAAGTAAAATATTTGCCAAATGTAGAATTGCTAACGTCTATTCCAGAGCTTTTACTTATCCTTAGCAAAGCAGCTGTGAAGGCAAGCCATCAACGGAAAGTTCCCTGGCTGATCTCAATCACTTTCTAAAATAAACAGGGAACAGCTCCAAACAGGTGAAGGACACCAGAAACACAGATTTAGTTAACCTTGAAGAAATTATTCTATAATAAAACGCTTCTGTTGCATTGTTTCCAGCTATTTTTATTCCAATCTACGTTCTCATTTTTTCCTATTGAAAACAATTCACACTACCAAAATCAATAAGAAAGCAAGTGTAGAAAGATGTGAATAGAGCCAATACAAAATATAAAATCCTTTGTATCAGTGTGGAGAGAAAACAAGATTGTAACCCAAGGTATGCAAAAGAAATTTTGCTTCACCTTCCAAAACCTGTAAAATTTGTACACACAGCAAGATCTCCAGACATCACATGGGAAGATCTCCAGAGATATAAGTCAGTACTGATCTAGTACAGCATAAGTTAATTTCAAAAGACACTGTGCTTCTGGGTTGGGAAGCCCTTATCCACAAACCACTGAGTTTTGAGACTTCAATGGATGAACTCATTAAGATGACCTTTAAAGTTTGTTCTGTTCTGTCACAAATGTGTACTTCTAGGGATCCTCTGATCTGAGCTGTTGGGCTGTTCTGGTCAAGAGGCCATCATTTCTCTCCCACAGCATAATGTAAAACCCAGCCCAAAATATTCGTTAAGAAGCATGACAATCTGGGCCACCCCAGTTTGCTGCTCTTCTGTGGCTTGCCCGTGCCCCCTCATCTCCCCTCTCAGTGGTGATGGCAGAGATGTTCCTAGGATGAAAAAAGCGCTCAGCACCCAGCAAAAACACAACTGACAGTTTCTTATTAAGCAGCCCTACAAACAGGGGCACAGCTAAGAAACTAAGGCTTAATACAATTTATTTAAAGACAGGAAATATGTCTAAAAGTTGTTACATATTCATGGTTTGTTAACCTGGTAGCAGAAGCAGTTTCTTAGTTTGTCTGAATAAAATAGCTTTTAACCCACTCCCAGGATGCCTGTAACGGGCCTACAGCACAACACAGTAGATTTTTCAGGCCTGCACCTTCATTACACACGTTTTTTCTAGATTCTGCATGCAGATGTTTTCAGCTCAGTATCCCAAGCGCAGCCACCCCCAGAGCCAACTATGAACCGATACAGGACGGTGTCAGCTGTGTTTCCACCATACACCGTATCAGAAGAGCAACTGCACAAGGCCAGCATGTTTTTGTTTCAACACATTCACATAAGTGTCAGAATTCTCAGTTTCCACCCAAAGTGTGTGCCCATCGTAACGTTACACTGTTCTGCTATGGATGAAACCCATACTGCTTGGAGAAAAAAATCTTCAGGATTAGGCATTTGACTGACCTTTCTTTGAACTCAAAACACACCGTTTCATTGTCACTTTGGATTAGTTCTGTCAGGGGCCAAAATGTCAACATTTTTCCAGGAGTATAGAAACAAGATGTTAAGACTTCAGCTTTCCCTTTTCCAGTCGCACTTTTTCATTCTTACTTCATTCAAACTTCAAAGAGAGCGCACTAACAGCTCTTGACATCAATCTTATCTCTTTTCCTTGCAGAAGAAAGAATTTCTCTTACAATTTCCAGTGCCCCCAGCTGGTACAGTACACTTCCTATTAGCATCAGTTTGCTTCTGTGCCTCGGGAAGCCAGAGGAGCATGCCAACAGGGGTCAGGCTCCAAGTTATTCCTCTTCTGAAAGGTTAAGGTTCTAGGTAGAAAGCATTTTCTTTTCCTTAGAATACTACAGGAAATTCTGATTGTGTTAGAAGCTAATACACAGCTGGCAAACAAAGTTCAGGAGTTTTAGGTACATTAAGGAGTTCAGAGCAATCAATTAACATCATCCAGTCTTACCTTGCAGCATGCATCTGTATGCAGACTCTGATATCGCATAAATGTGCGGTGGCATTTCATGGCGCTTCTTCCCCCTGTACATCTCGATGATGTTTTCTGAATAAATCGGAAGGTTCTTGTAAGGATTTATAACTACGCAGAACAGCCCTGAATAGGTCTTAAAAAAAAAAAAAAAAAGGGGCTTTGTTAGTAAATACAGTACTGAAATAAAACCATAAAGAGCAAGACACTTTTTCACAGGTTATAACATTTATCTTACAATAAAATTAAGGTCTGTGTTGTTAACCAACTTTAAGTACAAGCTATATTCAAATTATTGGTTTCTAGGTCCCTTAAAAGGCTCTTTACCTGCATAAAGAGTAGTTTATAGATAATAAACATGGATAATTATAAAGTAGAGCATATGATCTTGTTCCTACCGATATTTAAATCTCCCTTCCACCTGCAAAGTTCCAGAAGTATGAACATCTTTTGATGTTCAGCTCTTTCAGTAAAATGCCTGTTCACAGTTTTCATATTTGGAGGAATCAATATTCTTGATTTTTCCAATAATCTTCTTGTATGAATTTTTAAATTAAACAAAGAATTTACAACAGGGGCCAGACATTCTCTGCATCACACTGTATGGAGGGGGAAAAAGAAGTCAACTACTCAATATCTTAAAATTTTTCACAATGTTAAAGAAATACACATTACATTGAAATATAACGTGTGGAAGACCAGACTTCAAGAAGTAGAAGGACGACATATTCTTCATAAACATTTCAGCTGGCACTACCAGTGGTGGATAAGAACAGAGAGCAGAGGCCTTCTGCAAGTAGCAAACCCTTATTTGCACTAAGTAGTAATTATTCTAGTAAATAACTCAGATAAGGAAAAAGCCAATTATTTCTGCTGTCCTACTTTTTTCCTGTTATTATTGCATCTCGTTTCTGCTCGGTCTCTCTCAATCCCAAAGCAACCTCCTCCTGGAGGCATCACCCCTTCCACTTCCCTCTCCCAGGTGATGGATAGCCTGGCAGCTGGCACTGCAGGCAGCGTTTCATAACCTGCTTTCTGGTCAGTATCAACTTTAACTCTATCAGGAGTGCTCTATCATCAAGAGATTAAAGAACAAGTTTTGAATTCAAAGAATAATGTCCTCTTATCGAGGGATTTCTGTTTACACCAAAAAAATCAATTTTTATAAAATTCAGCGCATGTTGCAAGCGATACATAAAGCACCACATTTCTGTAAGAATTAAGTATCAAAGATAACTGGAGAACGGTTCAATCGCTGCTACAGAAGTTATCGTGTATGTGATATGTACACACACACCTATAAAGCTGCTGATACTTATGTTTATAGGGATGGAAGAAAAACATACAGCAAACCACTCATTTTGTCAACTAGGAGTTCCAGCTGAATCTGGTCCAGCTGCGTGGGCTTTACTATGTGCCAAAGGTAAGGTCACAGCAAGACAGCCTTGAGCTATACCAACAAATAGTTCAGTCATGGTGTCACCCTGAGCACCCAAAAGTGCCAAGGCACCCAAAGCTCTAGAGTGGCTCCCATCTCTTCTAAATCCATTGTGGTTTTTTTTGGTGGTGGTGGTGGTGGTTTTTTTTTTTTTGGTTGTTTTGGGTTTTTTTTTCTTTTAAATGAAAGGAAAAATCAAGCAAGTTTTGGCAGTGTTACTTTAGCCATTAATACCATTCACACCTTTACTACTGGAAGAATGTTAACAAGAGAGCAGCTTTCTTTTGACAGAAGCAGTGAGCATCCTTCTGGGGGCCACAACGACTTTCTCCTGCCTTGCAGTCTCGGAGGAGGGAGGAACAGAGACAGCCAGGCGGCATTTCCAGCTGCTGGGGGCCTACACAGCACGGAGCAGTAACTCTAGATTCTTCCTACATTTGTTGATTTGTGACTTTTTCTTTCTGGTACATTTGTACGAACAAAGAATTTTAAATTCCCAATTTATTTTTATAATGTATGTATTTGATTTTATCTGGAAGAAAAGGAACCTGTTCATTCTGCACATAAAGGGATCCTGGAAAGAGACAGCAGGTGATCTGAGTTGAGTCAGGAGCTATCAATAAAGAAAAAGAATTTGATCTTACGTCAAATGCCCGTACTGGAAAGGAATCTCTCTGCTTTGGTCAGATCTGCTGGACGATAAGCACTGCAGCACCTTACCCAGCCAGACATCTTTGGTAATAACATTTATTTCTCAAGAGAAAGGGAACAGATGTTATCAGTTCAACTGACCCAAGCACAAAGAACAACTTATCAGTCATTAACTCAAGGTAAGCGTGGGCCTGCTGGGGAGGGCAGTTCCTCCCTGGCCTCCCTCCCAAGTACACAATCCTACAGCTGCCCCTCCTGCCAGCCCCGGTGCTCCTGCAGTAACTCACGGAGCTGGCACTTTCTCTTTATGGAGAGCAAGTGTCAAGAATGGATTGGTCAGTAATGGAACGAGCTTCCTGACTGGTCTCATTCGTGGCTACTGGTGATATCATAAGGGTGGAGGAAGGCAGGACGGCTGTTTCAATAGCTTGGTACAGCTGAGTTGGGAGCTGATCGATACAGAGCCTGTTCCCAGCAGCCATCCTCCCTGCTGGGCTCAGAGGAGGTCACCCACGTTCAGCCACAAGCAGCACCAGTGGCTTGAAGACATCAAAAAATCACAGACCTGATTTTCACTCTAGCCTTCAAATAAGGATAGCTGGAAGAGGCACGCATTCATCAAGCCACCAGCTCCAGCTATGCCCTGTTTCTCCACTATGGCCTCACCTGATGACAGAGGCTCGCTTCCTGCTGCCTCCAGATGAGGCCTGCCCATGAGCAAGAATTCATCCAGCCGGAGCCAGCTTCCAGTTCTGTCCCAGCACATCCTCTGGCCACCACAGCAGCACGAATTCACATGAGCCAGGGCCCTCCCTCCTCCAGGAGGACTCCAGACCCTTTCACCCAGCAGCACTCCTGAGCCCTACTCTTTTTCCCCAGGCAGCATCAGAGGCTGGCAGTTCACCTCGGCAGGCTACATCCTACCGAGGCTGCCGGCCCTCGGGCAGTAACTGATGGTCAGGCTGTGGGATCCACGCTCACTGCGCCACCGGGGCTCCCAGAGTCACACCTCTGTTCTCTCCAAAGTCATCTGAAGCACGATTAGTTGCTTTGGTCCTTTTATATTCATAAGGAAGTTTTCCAGTATCACTGCCCTGCCCCAGATGTGAACAAAGTGACCTTGTAAATAAAAAGAACAAAAATGTTAAAAGCGTTTGAAAGAAGAAATGCTAGGGAAGGAACACCCACCTGACGGCTCCTCTCCCAGCTTGCTTTAGCTTCTGGATGGAGAAACAAGTTTCTCCATCGCAGGGAGCGTTATCACTGTTCATGTACATAGGAAAGGGGTTTATAAAAGCGAGCTCAACTACTCTTCAGAGCTCTGTCGACGATATCTAACCCAGCAGCCTTTCTAGACTATGTCCCGGTGCAAAAAACTGGATGGATCAGTGAACCTGGAGCGATGGCAATAAGCAAATGAACCATTTGAGAGTTTCATCAATTCTGAGGTTCATTTATTTGAGGCCCAGAGAACAGGCTTTTACCACTGCCCACTGAAGTCTTTACTATGACAGAGCTCTTTCACATGCAGCACCTTTAACTCTGATTTCCTGCATATTCGTCACTTGGTTTGCTCTCCAGCCATTTCCCTGCAGAATTTAGAGTCACACTTTTGTCGAAACATCACTATACTATCAAGTCTTCATTCATTCAAGGAAAGATGGAACCAAGATCTCCCACAAGGGTCCCAAACTTCCTGTCATCTATTCCAAAAGGCAACACAGCTTTCTTGGTTTGCTAGGCAATAGAAGCACAGTGGGAGAAGGGAGGGCGTTGCTTTTATTGAGTCATATTTCACTGGGAGGGAGACAAACGGCACCAAGCATTTTATACAGCTATTTTGTAACTGCAAGTTTCACAGGGCATTATTATAAGGCAGGAAGTCTGAAAACACAAAAAGAAAAGGTATGGGCTTCCCACATGCAAGCTGAAAGCATGAGAAAGTTGAGATTGGTTAACACACCTTGAAAAGGTTCTCAGTGATCAGCCACTGAAAAAATACCCTGCTTACTGAATGCCACCAGGCAGCTGCTTACAGGTGCCCAAAGCTCTAACACACAGGTGGGGCAGCGATGCCCTGAGCCTCCTCCCTGCCCTGCAGTACCTGGACTCTGCCTGGACTGCCAGGAACCTGAGCTGCAGCGAGAATCAAGCAGTGAAGAGCAGCCAGTCTGGACAAAGAACCAGATGGGAGGTTTCAGCAGATGGGATAGGTCTGTATGCTGATCCTTCTTCGGCTCAGGATCAGGCAATCAGCTGCAACCAAGCTAACAGTTTGAAAGACACTTCTGCTTTGCAGAGGGACAGGATGCAAACAGCAACCAGCAGCAGCTCGGCACGTTGGAATGCGCGCGCTCCAGGCAAGGCTCCAGAGACAAATAGTGAAGCAGTGCTCTGACAGAGCTTTGTTATACAAACTCTCCTTCAGGACACTAATTGTGGCATTTGAATATTTCCAGATGCTTACAAGCTTTTATCCAGTAGTATATCATTTAGTAATTTAGATCTTGGTAAGCTATCCCAGACCGCGGAGCTCAGCTTCCTTGCAGAGGCCTGTTTGAAAACGACAGCACGCTGCTAGCAGCAAGCAGCCCGAGAAGGAGATGCACTCATTCTTGCACCAAGGAGGACGCTATTGCAACTGTTCGGGTGGCAGCTTCTGCTGCAACATCAAAAAGCCTCTTTGAAGAGTCATTTCAGAGCGCATCAGCAAGACGCGGGTCATTTTTTTGATTTGTAAGAATCAATTCAGCTGAGACTCAACATTTACCTGCAGCTCTTCAAATACAGGAAACGCCAGAGTTACTCTATGGCTACATACGTAACCAAGGTGAAATAAGCATCTAGGCATCTCCTATAGTTAGTTAACTGCAGTATGGACCTGTGAACCTCCAGCTTCTTACCTAGAGAAGAACTGCACCCCATGTACGGGCTGCACAGCCCATTCTCAACCGGGAAGTCGCACTGCCATAACATCATTCTTGCCCAGTTACCCCTCCTAAGGTTACGGAGGTGCCTGTCACACTCCAAGCCCTACTAAACCCTCCAAACCGGGCAGTTTTCTCACGTAACGCCTCCCACCCCAATGATACAGCTCTCCAGCCTGAATTCAAGCTGCACAGAAGGGGAGGCAGCTCTTCAGCCTCACAGGGGAGGAAAGCCAAAGGCTGCAGCCTGGGGAGGAACACCCCCACCACGCACAGCAGCTCAGACAGATACCGTGCTCCTCCCCACAAGGCTGGGGAGGCTGCATGGTTGTCCCAGCCCCACAGCCCCATCACCACCCCAAGGCTGTGCTCCCCAGCACTGTCAGCAACCTGGAACCCCGGAACTAACCCCAGCCATCTCCGTACAAACAGGCCCATATGGCTAAAAATAAATAAGCCAGCCCTGTGGGCACCCAACGAGTAGGGTCAGGGATGCCAGCAGGGGTGAGGGGATGCTGAGGGCAGGGGGAGCCTCAGCTGTGACAAAGGTTGGGGCTCGATGGGGAGCAACAGCCACAGGCTGCTACTGAGGGCAGCTGAAGTGCAAGTCTCGTGCTTCAGGGGATGAGAAGGGGACAGAGCACAACCCGTACACAAGCCATTAAAGCAGAAGCGCAGCCCAAACTGCAGAGGAGACTTCTCTACAGCTGTTCCCTACAGCTAGCCCCGCAGCCAGGGCATTCAGTACTGTGCTGTCACGTTTACAGGCTCCAGGTGATTTGTTCAAAGACAGAACAAGGTGTAAGGCAGCAGTGCGGGCTGTGCTCCCGCTCAGGCAGCTCCCCCTCCCCGAGGCTGAGGCTGTGCGACCGCGGCTGCTTCAGCCACACCACCACTACGAGGGCAAACTTGATCCTGGGTTGCACCCGGGCCAGAGGGGTATTAATATCCCTTCACAAGGCTTCTGTACGGCCTTCTGGAGCCCGACTGCCCCGCAGAAGCTTGGCACGGGCTACCCGGGTGTGCTGATACAGACCCGTGGCCTGAGGGGGTGTCCTCAACACCACGTCCTCCTTCAGCTGGGCGCTTAAACAGGAGACCAGGAACCAAATTGTTGCACCCTTTCAGGCTGCTAAGCCACCATTTTTAATAGAAGCAGAGAATACCTGACAAGAACATGCATTTCTTTGTACCTCTTCCTGCCCAGGGGCAAAAAGGAATATGAACGTATCCCCTAGAAATCCCTTAGATTTTTCTAGCAAAGGGAAAGCTACACTGAACACTTTCAACTTGATCGTGTTCCAAAAGTCAGAATTAACCTAAAAACAAGGTCTGAAGTCTAAGTAGCACTTAGAATTTGAACCCTGGTGTTTCTGCTGCATTATATGAGGTACCAGAGCCAGCAACTGGTTTGTGTTGAGGAGAAGCTGAAGCCAGTTACAAACCCAGATTCTTGCAGGCTCTGTTACTACCAGTCTGCAATATGCAGAAATGTGAAGCACTCCCAGCTGGACCAGCACAAAAATTAAAGCAATTAGAAGCTTATATAACAACACAGATTGTTCTAGGTTATGCTCTGGCCTCACGGGAATAGGAGCGTAAGAGAAGAAACCAGTTACAGACTGCTCCTCAAGCACGGTCTGATGAGACCTTCCACCCACAGCAGGCCCTGGAACTGGGGGCTGCAGTGTAATTCTCACTCGTCCCCCCCTTCTGCCTCAATAAAATAGAAAGTACAGCAAAAAAAATGGAAGTAGCACACGGCTACAGACCAATTACAGAAATAATAGTTGTAATTATCAAAAATATCTGCTGAAGTATTTGCAACTGCACAGCAGCAAGCACATTTTCTTCTTTGCTGGTAGGAATAAACCAGTGGGCACATGCTGCTAATTACTGCTCTCCCTGTAAAGCTCTCCAGGCTCTCAGAGCCACACGAACAGTTTCCAACCCTTTTGGAAGAGTCTTTGCTAAAATAAAACTGAGGGGTGGGTGGTAAAAATCCATAGTTCAAGCGTGGAAGATTTCAGAGTTGGATCTAACCCTTTCCCCAACACCGCTTCCCCAGCCGTCTGTTCTTCAAACAGCAGCAAAACCGCTCGTCTCCAACCCAACCTCACCTGCAGCACAGGCAGCCTCAGCCACACGTCCCCACCGAGCCTTCCCAGGGCCAGGTGTGGGCTCTCTGCATCTCAGTCACGGGCTCCCTTACTGCCAGCAGCCAGGGAACATCCCCCAGGGACACCAGGGCAAGAGGTGAGACAGACACTGACACGGGTTGAAGAGGAGTCAAGTGTTGGAGGACTTCTATTAAGTTCATTTTAATCCTTTTGTCTGAGCAAGGCCAGGAAGCTGCTCAGTGGTTCAGCAGTGACTTACGGGGGAATCCCAAAGCCCCAGAGCCAACTGTGGGCAAGGACCTCCTCATCCAGGAGAGCTGGGACTAGGATGGAAGCCAGGGAGCAACATGTTTTGGGATAGATTTTTAATGAACTCATTATCTTTTAGGCTTTATAGACTCCGTGTTTAAGTGAGCAATGCCTTCATCCCACCTTAGTGGGGACAGGGACAGGAACCTCTGACTGCACAAGCAAGAGACTTTCGGTCCTGTTGCATCTTCCTTCAATCAGACCATAAAAATCAAACTCTGGAACTTTTACAGAGCCCCTGGGTAGACAATTACCCACCTTTCCAGGAGCTTTTCAGATATTAGACGGCATTTATCCATCAAGACCATTAAAATGCAGTCATGTGCTCAGACATTCCCCTCAGCTTTCTCCTCTCCTGGAAAAGCAGGAAGCTGTGCCAAGCCCACACAGGATCCATGCTATTAGTGTTTGCAGGTGTATTTAGAAAGAAATCCATTTTGCTTTAACAAAATGCTCGTTCACAAGATGGGCATGAGGCTCTTTTTCCATTCACACGGTATTTATCAACACACGAACACTTGAAATATGCTTAAGAAGGCAAGGAAGACCCTTCCATTTTCCATCAAAATGGAAGTGCTGATACAGAAGCAGAGCTTTAGTTTCACCTACCTCCTGCCCCCATCTCAGAAATAGTAAGTCATTAGCTCTTTCTTTTCAACCACTGCCAGTGCCTGCAACATTGAGAACAGCTCACCTTCCATTCAGCAGAAATAAGGTATTTGCATTCCTGATCCTGGCAGCCAGTTGCATTTCAACCATCTGAAATGCTGAAGTGACTTAATTCAAGATCCCAAGTAAGTTACATCCAGAACGCTGCCTAACAAAGCACTGAGACATTTAGTGACCGGGAACACTCTTGCCCTCTGTTCAGAGTCCTAGGAGCAGTGCAGCATCCCTAGAAGTGTACTGCAATCCAGAGTTTAGAAAAAAAATTGCTCTGAAGTGAAAGCAAATGATTCAATCGCACAGTAAGTAGCCATCAAGCCAACTTCTTTCTCTTCCAAGTGCAGAGAGAAGAAAACAGTAAATATATTCCCTCAGTTCTTTCCTTCAGACCAGCCCTGTGAGTCAACTTGGGTAGCAAACTTCACATAGAAACCTAATTTTGAACATAACTGACACGTCTATGTATAACCTTCCTGAATAGACCGTGATGCTGCTGATAGCAAAATGCTCAGAGAAACAAGATGGAGAAAATGCTTCCTCCTACACCAGGGGCTCCTTTGCAGCCTTCAGACCTCATTTGTAGCTCTCCATCAAAGCAGCAAAGTTTCTGCCCTTCCGTACCGTGAAGTGCAGCGTCTCTCCCCAGCACTTTGCTTTCCGACAAAATCCTTCCTTCTTGGTGACCTCCCCTGCCAGCCCCATCCCTTCCCACCAAAACGAGAGGCCCATTTCCAACGCCTCCCTTCTCCCCAGGGATTCAGCTGGAGACAACAGCTACAGCTCCCAAAGCCACTGCTTCAGCCAGACTTCACCCCCCCAGCCCCAAAACAGCCAAGTGCCACCACACCACCCGAGCCATTCGTGGCAGCCCACAGCTCAGCACCCATCTCCTACAGCACCCATCTCCCACGTTCACACACAGGGTTGGGCTGTGAGTTTGGAAGCTGGCCCCCAGGGAACCTCATGATGCAGTGACAAGGCAGCAACCTCGCAGCTTGCCACAGGGCATTAAGGCAGGTGGTCCGGAGAACGGCACAGCTTTCGTGGCTGATGGACCCTTAAAATCCAGGGGGGTGCCTCCATTTTGTGGTCTGATTTAAAGACCCTGTCTACCTGGTGCAGCTTCACCACAAACTACAATCTAGGGCTGACACCTGGAAGCCTTCACAGGGGCATCTTACACCCAGGTCTCGTGAAAATAAAGATGGTCACCAAGGTCTGCAGCTTGAGTGAGTGAACCAGAACTTGTGACCCCCCTTTCTTACAGCAACACCCCCAGAAATGCATCTAGACCTCAGCTCATCAGGCATGAGGATATTGAAAAATGACCACAAGACTAGCCTGAGCAAAGCCATACTCATGCCAAACATTCAGAATAACCCCCAGCCTTTCGGTAGTCCTCCTGGGCACCTTACAACGAATACCTCCAGATTCTGACTGCTCTTAAGAATATTACTAATTACACACCGAAGAATATCAGTGATCAAGTGATACACCCTTGCCATAAGAAATGCTGATATCCCTAGCACAAAGTCTGGAAAAAATCACCTACAACAACCAGAGTGAGAACTGCCACCAAATGCAGCAGGAATGAAGAAGTGTGCTGGAGGCTGTACCTCCACAGAACCAACACTCGCACTTCACAACGACCAAACCTCTTAAACATGAGCACAGATCATTTGGGAGACTGGGCAGCATTGTGCTGAGTCATCAGCGGGTTGAGAAGGAAAAAGCCCAAGCACAAGGGGCTGTAAGGACAGATCCGCCCCTCCTTGGGGTGATGATATATAGTACTATTTTGGCAAATTATTCTGAAGTATACACCTTCTCTAGGAAAGGTGCTTTAAGATTCTTCAGCTATGCTGAAAATAAACCTTACAGCAAGAAACTGAGTAGGTGATGTTAAAAATGGAGCAAGAAGTGACGTTATTTCATCTCCTAAGCAGAACTGCAATCACCAACGTTGATACTCCAACCTTTCTGCCCAGCAGTTCCTGTACAAGTCCTGCTTCCTTTCATCCTCTGTGCTGTCACGAGGAGATGAGAAAGAAATAAAGAACCAAGCGTGTACAACCTTTGGCAAGCCACTGGCCTTCCCGTTCTCCATTTGTACCCATCTCCCCCAGCACACCACTAACACAACTCAGAGGCCATGGTCACGGCACGTGGCAGCTATCAGAAGTGCCAGAACTCCTCACCACCCCTCGTCAGATGTCACATGGAACTCTTGCCAATGAGATGGGCACCACCGGTCAGGTCATGCCGACTGGCACGAGCCAGCTTTAGTCAGTCCTCCTGGTCCTCCAGCAGCCTCATCTTGACAAGGTAGGTTGCAGACAGATGACTAGACAGCTGGCCAAATTCCCCAGCTCCTGTTTCCTTTCTAGGGACTGAAAGGAAACGTGTGTCTACTTCAGTCAACACCTTCTGCTTCCTAGAAAGGCAACACTGTGAGCTGCCTATGAACAATTAGGAGATGGTGAATCTGATGTGGTTTCTATACCTTAACTGTTCACAGTCAGCACCAAAATGAAAGATCCCAGTTTGGTGATTAGTTACCTGGAAACACAAACATGCCTTCAGCTGCCCCTCGCCATGGAGGGCTGGCCATAGTGCACTTCACCGGCCCCGTTAGCTCTGGCTCTCCGTACCGAGCCTACATCAGGGGGTTACGCAAGCAGCAGCAACAGTTCAAGGCTGAAGGAGCTGAGGGATCTCTGATGGAGATAAGAACCAGAACCCAGCGAACACTCTCATCAGCTCCAACTGCTGATGAGATTTCTCTCTGGCCTATCGATCTTTGCCAATATTCAGCTTCTACTCCAACAGTGCTCACAACTGATTTCCCCTACACACACACCCCAAAGTAAGTGGGGGTTTAACTGCAAACAAGCTGCAACTATTCTTGGTAATAGCGGCATCCTCCAGCAACACCGCTGGAACTCAGACCTCCAGTTAAGGCCAACAAATCCATTAGCTTCTTGATCCCAACCAACTTCTTCCAGCCTGGGGGCGGGGAGGTCATGAGTAACACACTGATGCAGTAATCCTCCTATGTGACAGCAGCTGCTCAGTGCCAGGGAACCAAGTTTTAGAGCCTGCCTCAGCACTGAGAGCATGAAAACACAGAGCACCTTTTTGGGAAGCCGAGTGGGGGGACGGAGCAGTGAGCCACCTGTATGGTATCACTGGAACTCCACATGTACGATAAGCCAGCCTCCCGCCAAGACAGAGAGTGTTTTAACTTGTCAGTGGTCCAAAGTGTCCCAGCAGTGTAACACCTGTGTATACAGAAGAGCGACCGGTGCTCAGCACCATCCTCCAGAAGTATCTGTGGCTACGCTTCCTGTGCGGAGTCCTTAGATTAAAGCTTGCTTTGGCATTTAAAGTCTGCAGCTTTTAACTCTCATTACACTGATACGAGTATCGTAACCAGCATTTCATAGCCAGCGCTGTGATTCACACGTACACTCACGACTTGACCTATCAACTTGTTTACTTTTAATTTTCAATCCAGTCCTCACTAATTAGCCACTTAGTTTACTTATAAGCTTGCAGGGCGGTTTCCAGAAGTATTTTTTGCTGAGCTGCACTGTAAGGTTCTCGGTGGAAGACCTTGAAATACTAAAAAACAGAAGCCCACATAGGAAACTAACACAGAAGCACAGGTACGAAGAATATTTTGAAGTCACCTATGATTTTTTTATTACATCCAGATATTACCAAGGGTCAAGCAGAAGACATACCCGACTAGCACCTGGATGGAAAGGGGAAGCAAGCCAACTAACTAGAGGAACTAAATAAGATGGATTTAAGCTTTAGAACAAGTGTTTATTAAAATGAGCCAAGTATTTAAGCAGATGTTGCAGCTTCTTTTAAGATAGAAAGTCTACTTGAAGCTCTCAGTGATACTCTGACTCAACAAGTCACTATGCAAGCGGTTTGCCAAGAGACAAGGAGCTACTCTTAGCTGTGTGCCACAGACACTCATTCAACATTGTTCAAGGAAGGAACAGGGTCAAAAGCAGCATCAATGGCTTTGTGATTTCTGACTCGATAGAACGATAGCAATAAACCAGATGTTCCAACGAGCGCTTCAAAACCACTGAAAAAGAAAGCTTTATCTTATTGGTTTATTTTAAGCACTTGAACACATTCTTTCCTGGCCCACTAAGTTGATATTAGATTCCAAAGAGACATTTTGCATTCCTAGCACTTTCCAACTTCAACTTTTAAGTAATAGCATAGCCTCTTATTAGCATTTTTAATGCACAGCAAGTTAAAACAAGATACATGCTTATTCATATGAGCAATTAAACGGCAGTAATTCAGCAAAGTTAGGTTTTGTAATCTGCCCTCAGTTCAAACAAGCCATTTGATACTATTCACTGTATCAGTTAAGCATGTCTGAGGCAAGCACTCTAACGAGTGGCATGAGCTAAGCACCCAGAGTTGCCATTTAGCATTCTATTTTTGAAAGATGCTTGCAGAATTATTTCCATAGGAGAAATTTTTATTATTTGTTTTATGACAACAGAGTTCCTGACCTGTACACAGCACAGAAAAAGACCCTGGACTAATCTAAATGCGAAGGACACAAAGTATTTACGTTATCAAAATCAGAGCCAAGACCCACTTCCTCCATTTCAAATAAGTAAAGGAATGGGAATCAGATAAGGTTTAGCTGAATTAGCAACCGTAATGAATCTAGTAATTAGTACTTACATAGATGAGCCCAGAGTAATACCGATCCTTTAAATTATGCAATACAGAGGCTTCATTTAAACAGGTTAATTCTGCCATGTCTTCCACTTTAGAGAACTTGGGGGGATTCATCTTCTGAATATCATCTTTATTCACTAGTGCTTTCTTTCCGTTCTCTGCCAGTTCAACCAACACTTCATCCCCCTTTTCCTCCTTGATGCTGGCTGCCTCAAAACCGTGGCGCTCCGAAGGAATCCACACCAACTTTTTAGCAGTCCAATCAGCCTGGGTGGCAGGGTTGTAAATTACAGCCCTGTCCACAAAGAGGTATCTCTCCGGATCTTCCTGTCCCGATCTCTGTGCCATTGTGGGAAGTGAAGGTGTCCGCTACCAGTTACCCTGCAAATTGGAAAGGAGAAAAGCAAGAAGCACGTTACACACCAGGCTCCTACTGAGGAATGGAGCTATGCCCACAATTAGATGCTCCGTCACCAACACCTGCATCTCCCCTCGGATGACCACACACTGTGGAGGTCTTCCATGGTATGAAGAAGGTGCCGTGCACCTGGAAGCCCCTGCATACACAGGGGCCTTCTGAACAATCAAACTGCATTGAAAGTGGTCTTCCATATTTAACCCAAAGATCCACTGCAGGAAAAGCAGTTTAAACTGAACCCAGCCATCTCTTCCTAGCTGGCGTACGTTGCAATTAAAGTGGGAACCATAAAAAAAATTCACACTTGTCTTCAGTGCTTAAAGAAAGAACAGTATCAGTTTTAATATAAGCTAGCCAGTCAGCACAAATTCCACTAAACAGTGAACATTGGAGTGTTCAGCGCAGAGCTAACCACAGTGATCTACAGCACGTGAGATAACAGAACATTTACTTTGTAAAAGCCAACTTCCAGCTACAGATGAGCACTTCATAGACACCTGGGGGTTCCACAAGCCTCCCAGCTAGCTAAGCCTTGCTCATTTTCATCCTAAAGACATAAGACTTTGTACTTTCACAGCCTGCTTCTGTTGGCAGTTGTGAGCACTGACATTGCTGTGTTCCAAACAACATCTCTAGCTCTCAGGTTTACCTTGAGGCAAGGCACAAGGACTACCAAAGTTAGATTTTCCAGCAGCTTCACGGGCAATTTGAAGGTGAATGAAAAGCTGCTGACAAGGGCTTGTGCACAGTCATTTTACCAATCTGCACCTATCAGGAAGAGGCAACTGCATCCTTCCTTAATAACCCCGGCACGTCCAGGACTCCCAGACTCGGCAGTTTTATCTGCAACCACCCTGAGAGCAACAAGGTCGAGCCAGACACCTTCTGCCCAGGTCATTAAGGATCTTGCTTATTCACACACTAGATCCTTTCTGCTGGAGAATGTCCCATTAGCAACTGGTAACCTCTTCCAGCAGGTAACCCAGAGGTTAGCTTCAAAAGCAAGGAAGATTTCGCAAACCGCGTTTGTCATCTTTCATGCTACGGTATGCGCACTGTTGGAAGTTTTGCAACACGCCCGCCCTCAGAAGAACGTGTAATTAAATACAATAGTTGTGTCTCCATCTATGGCAAGGAGGATTGTTACGTTGTCCAACTTTAATGTAAAGTAAGCATGAAGTCATTGAATCCTCCAGAGGTTGGAGGAGCAGACCGTTTACTACAGACTGCTTAATTCAAATCAAGAGGTGATGACTCAACATTTAAAGTATTTCGGAGGAGCCTCGGAGAGAAAAAGGAAAACGCTAAAGGGACCCCATAAGCAATAAATGGGCTTCCTGGCCAGGAGCAGCTAGAAATCAGTCAAGGAAAGCCACGAGAAGCCCACCGCTGGAACACGTGAGCCTCCTACCCCAGCTCACAAAGCCGCTCGCCTCCCCTGGGCTGGATTGCCACTGGTGGGCCAGTGCAGACCAAGAAGCGCTGCTCCCCTTCCTGGGGCTGCTCCCCTTGCCGGGGACACCTCTCTGGGGCCGGCTTTGTTCCCAGCCCGGCCCCGTCCTCCTGCAGGGCGCTGCAGCGGGACCTGGCGGGGACAGGCGGGTGACAGCCCGAGCGGGGGGGGGGCTGGGGACACGGCCTGGCCCCACAGCCCCCCTGTGCTGCACCCAGGGAGCGGGGCTGGCGCTGCGGGCACGTCCCCGGGGCTCGGACAGCACAGCCCCCCCTCGGCAATTAATTACCCCTCGGGTTTTTAATTGCAGAGCCGCCCCCCCCCCCAACCCGCATTTTCCCTCCTCGTTTTTTAATCGCACACAGCCCCCCCCAATCATTTTCTCCCCGTGCTTTAATTGCAGCCCCCTCATCATTCCCGCAGTGTTTAATTGCAGCCCCCCCCCCCCCCCATTTTCCCCCTCTCCCCGTGTTTAACGCCCCCCCCCCCCCCTCCCCGGGCCGTGCCCCTCACAATAGCGCCCAGCCGCAGCCGCGCGCATTCATCGCGCAGGCACCCGGCGTTCCCCGGAGAGGGAGAAAAAGACACAAAAAAAAAAATGAAAAAAATAAATAAATAACCGGGAACCCGCCGGGCTCAGCGGAACAAAGCGGCGGGGCCCGCAGCGCCCCCCCCACACCCCCAACCCCCGGTGCAGGGCCCGGCCCCGCCGGCCACGATCGCGGAGCGCGCCCGGGGGCTGCGGGCGGCAGAAAATGGCCACCGCCGCCCGCCCCTTCCCCTGCCCGCAGCGGGGCGCGGCCCGCACAACGGGGGCTTTGTGTGGCGGCCCCGCCGCCGCCGCCTCAGCCCCGCTCCCCGGGGCCGCCTCGGGAGCTCGGGGTCCCCCCCCGCGGAGCCCGGGGGCCGCCGCCGAGCCCTCACCTGAGCAGCGCCGCCCGCCGCCGCCGCCGCCGCTCAGCCCCGCGCCGCCCCGCCCCCGCCCGCCGCGCGCCTTTAGCGCCACACCGAGCCCGCCGCCCCCCGCCCGCCGCCGCCGCCGCCGCCCCCCGCCGCCGCCGCGCTCCCATTGGGCGCCGCGCCCGTCCGTCAAGCGCGGCGCCGCCTCCCATTGGCCCGCCGCGCGGCCGCTCCGCGGTTACGGCCATAGCAACCTCCACACGCTTACCCCCCGAGCCCCGCCCCCCGCGCTTCGCACCGCCTCCCCGCTGCTGATTGGCCGCTCGGCCGGAGGCTCGCCTCTCATTGGGCGAACGCCGCGTCTGTCAGGGCGGCGCCCCGCCCCGCGCTGCAGCACGCCCGGCGGGGGGCGCGGCGCGCTCCCGACGCTGCAGCGGAGCTGGGGGGGGGGGGGGGGGGGGCGCGGTGCCGCAGCGCGGGGCGGGCGCGCGCCTCCCCCTCAGGAGGGCCCCGCACGGCCCCGCTGGGTGCCCGCACCCCGCTCCCAAACCTCCCCTCCGGCACCTTCAGGTCCCGGGGCCGTTCCCAGCCCTCGTGGTCCCGGTCCCGCCGCTCCCCTGTGCAGAATCCCCCGGCCCTGCCCCCGCCTCCATAAGCCCGGTCTCTGGGGTTTTTTTTTGCCCCCATCACAGAATCTCTAGGTTGGAAGAGACCTCGATCATCGAGTCCAACCTCTGACCTAACGCTAACAGTCCCCACTAAACCATATCCCTGAGCTCTACTCTGGGCGAGCCGAAAATCGTGTCAGGAAACAAAAGATGGGCAGCGCCCCTGGGACGGCACCGAGGCCGTGGGTGCCCAGAGCCTTCAGTGAGCGCTGCGGGCTCCGGGCTGGGCCCTGCGACTCGAGGCCTCGGCTCCGTGCACGGTGTGGGGAGAGCTGTGTGGGGCTGTGTGGGGCTGTGTGGGGCTGTGCCAGGTGCCCCGAACCAGGCACAGGGCTCGGGCTCTGCTCCCAGCGCCACAGGGCTCCATCGGCCCAGCTGCGGCCCCGCTGCCCCACACAGACCCAACGGGCTCGGGAGCGGCCCAGGAGCTGAGCTCTGTGTGGGGGATCTGTGGCACATCCACCTGGCCAGGGCAGCAAGCAGGGAGGGCAGGAAAGGTGGCGGCCCTGGGCAGGCAGCGGGGCTGTGGGACCGTCCCGGAGCAGCACGTGCCAATGGGTGCGACTGGGTGTTGGGGGCAGAAAGGGGGGCAGTGAGGGGAGCCGCGGGGAGCCACGGGGAGCCGGGCTCTTGGCACAGAACTGGAAATCTTTCGGTCATCTCTGCTCGTCTCAGCACACAAATCAGCTCCTGCGCAACTCCTGGCACCTGGATTTATATGAAAGTCTCCCTCTTAATTACCATTCCAGTGGGAGGTCTCGTACATCCTGTTTCACAGAAAAATAAGGGTGTTGACTCGCAAACGCAGGTAGATGAAAGCCGAAAGGCTGAACTGGTTACTCCCCGGCTGTTTCTCGCCTTGCCACTCCCGAGGCCGGCACGGCGGAGCTGCGTGGCGAGCTGCCCCGCGCGGCCACAGCCCAGCGCCGTGCAGACACCGCATCGCTCCCACACAGGTGTTTGGCACGGGGCACCCCACAGGACCTGCCACCACCCCCTGCTCGGCCAGCAGGCCTCCATGAGATGCTCAGCCAGTGTTCACCAAGCAGGACCAGCCCCTCTTTGCGATGGAGCATCCCAACGGGTGCTTTGCTCCCCGTGGGAGAGCCGCCCGCTCACACGGCAGCACATTTCGGGGCGGTGGTGGGTGCCGGTCCCCACCGCCTTTGGGGTATCTCGGGCCACAGCATGGGAGGCGCTGGGCACGCGGCACCCACACGTCCTGCTTCAGTCACAGAACTTCCATTTTTAGGCATCCAACATCTTGTAAAGGAAAAACAGAAGCATCACGCAGAAAACGCTTTTCTAGTGACAAGCCACTGAAGACTTTAGTTTCTTTTAGAAAATGATTTCCACGGAAAATCTTTGAGGATCCCGTAGATGCCACATGGAGCATGTCAGGGTGATAGCATTAAGTTATTATTTTTATCACACAATTATTTTTATCCAGACCAGTGTTAGGAAGGAATTCCCCAAATCCACTGAATGTTTTTAACCCATGGAAGGAAAGGTGATATTTTTATCCTCCCTGGGAGGTTGGAAAGAGCAGAAGCGAAAAGAAAAGAAAAAAAAAAAAAAAAAGAAGAAAAAAAAAAAAAACGCTTTTGTTTGAAATAAGAACTCAGCTATTTCCTAATCCCAAAATTGTTTCCCTACCTTTAAACATGAGACTAATGATATTGTTGCTACTAGGGCATTCACGTGCTTAAAGCCAAGCATGTCGCCCAGGGTGTTTCCAGAGCTGGAACCAAAGCAGGTAAACAAATACCACTTAAGTCTAAGGGAATGCTAGAGATTTTTGAGACAATGTGGAGGATTTAGGGAAAAATGCTTTTCACTCACTTTTAATGTAGAGGTTTTACGGCTGTTGGCATGTACCGAGAAGCTAATTTCCATTAGGGGAGATGGGTGCTCACATCCCAGCACTGCTCTGGACATTGCTGGGGAAACAAACTTCTGCAAGGAGAAAACACATACCCGACGCGCAGCAGCTGTTTGCTCGGCCCCGTGTCCCTACCGGCATCCACACACAAGCCAACAGCCCTCGTCCCTGGACTATTTGATGTCTCTGCTTCCTGCAGAGGCCGGCGCCCTCCCTGCCTGCCCTGCTTTCTGACTGCGGCAGGTTTTGGGCGCATCTCCAAGATTTACGGAGCCAGCTCTGGCCTCCCTCAGGAGCCCATGTGTCTGCTAAGCAGGACACTTCAGCGTCTTTCTGGGTCAAATCATTCTCGGTAACTTCAAGTACTGAACATTACCGAGCCGGAATGAAGGATTTAAATACAGGAGTTGTGTATGCACAGACCTGGCCTGTGCTTAGCGGTGACAAGGGGACACGTGGACCACATTCATGTGGATCTGGTTTCTAATTCAAATCCTGGCTTGCTGTGACTCCAGGCAGCACGGTGCCTTCCCCTGCCCTCGCTCACTGTGCAAAGGAAGAGGCTTCGTTCTCACCTTGGCCATTTCAGAGGTGAGAGCACTTTTGATGCATAATGTGCTTTGACACCTTCAGAAAGAAGGCACGAGGGAAAGGCAGAATTGCTCATGTAAAAAAAAACGGCTGCTTTGTTGCATGGGATCAAAACACAGAGAAGTGTAGGAATAAAAGAAAAATTATTCCACAATGAAATGACTTTATAGTAAGCATTTCTATGGCAGAAGCTTGAAAAGAATTGGAAATTTAAGCCTCATGCTTAATGCTTGAGTTTCAAAGCCTTCCGAGATGTTGAATTACAATAACATGAGGTTAGACTTATTTCTTGAAGCATGCTGCCCTCCAGGACCATGCCTTTTTTTTATCTCCTATGTCAATAGGAAACGTTCTGAAACAGGAGGTGTTCTCCCGGGCCTCGCAGGGATCAGCACCAAATATGAGCTTCATTGTCTCACCCATCATATATTTTAGCCCTGGATAGTTTAAAAAGTTAGCTAAATCAGGAATGGAAAGTCTGCTTCTTACTCACAAAGGGGGATTGCAAAACAGATCGTTGGGCAGGCTGCTGTGAACCTGATGTCAGATCAGCAAAAATAGCCACCTCTGCAGCAGCTGAGTCAAGATCCGAGCAGCAGAGCGAAAGGTCTGCGTTCCCTCCCTGCGAGCCCCTGACAGCCGTGGGCTGTGTGCTGAGGGACGAGTTGGACACGGGATGCTCTGCAGAAAGGCAGCTGGCCTCTGCGCCGGGAAGGGACAACGCGGAGGACATGGGATGGGATCTGGCTTGGATCAACCTGTTGTGACCCTGCAAGGAGTGAGACCCGGCCACACACCAGGACCTGTGCTCGCTTGCTCCTTGCTTTCCCTCTTCCTTCCCTTTTCCTCCATCCAACGCCCTGGCAAGGAGCAGAGGCTGGGAAGGTAGAACAGGATTTTCATAGCCATGCCTTCCACCCTCCGCACAGGGTTTGGCATGCATTTCTCTTCCCTCAAGGAAAAGGAGAGCTCATTCACAAGCCTCTGCAAAAAACAGCCCGAAATCTGAACCTCCCGTTCCCCTCGAAGCAGGAACTTGTCTGCGAGATCTTTCCTCCCCCGCCTGGCTCACCACGCCCTGAGATCGGAAATTGTCCCCAGGAAAGCCGCGTGCTGCAGGGCTGGGGAGCTGCCCCTGCCCAGCTGGCCAGCTGGGAGCATGCGATTCCTCCCAGTTTACACCAGTTTGCATCGCAGAAGCACTTCTCGCTTGCTGTACTCTTTTTAAGGGAGAATGATTCAGCCGCTAGATAGTGGAAAGGCCAGAAGGAAAATTTCTCAGGCATCACAGGGTCATAGGGCACTTCAAGCTGGAACGGACCTCAGAAGATCAACCACTCCAACCCAGCCATCACTTTGTAGATTTCAAAATCCCAAAAGAAAATGGTGTTTTCCCAGAGATCCACTTGTGAAGGGCACATTGAGCAGGGGAGATCTGCCTCATCCAGAACCCAGCCCAAGTGCAAGATTAGGTGCTCAGCTGCCAGGGGGATGAGCACGCCACGCAGCTCTCACGGGATGAGGAAGATTCCCCTCTGCATATTTTGGATGTGGCGTTTGTTTGTTTGTTTGCAGCGTGCACTGTCTCCATTGCCCACAGGCAGGGCTCCTGCCTTTGCACCCGTACAGCAGCCACCTTGGCTACCCCCGCTGGAAAGCTTATTTATCCCCTGGTTGTCCATCCCCTGCCCCACCTGCCCCTCCACCCATGGTGCCAGAACATTTTCTGAGATGAAATAAATGCACAGCTGTAGCTGAGCAAACCCAGCAGTGGTTTTAAGACCTGTCACATATGGCAGTGCTGCCGAGGAACGTGATTTCCCCACATGGCCCAAGGTTTGGGCTGGCCAAGAGCTGGGCAGACATCAGGGGGCTGCCCCTGAAATAATTCACGGTACTGAAACCCTTGTGGGGGAACAGAGCTGGGGGGTAGAAGATGGCTCTGGGTCGCTCTGAAGGGGACAAATCCTGCTGCTGGGACCAGAACTTCCATTCCAAGTGCTTTTTTTCTAGACAAGATGTAACTAAAACCATTCCTTTTTACCCCCAAAAAGGATCAGCAAAGAAAGAAACAAACACACACAAAAAAGTAAAAAGTTCATATTGGGGCACATCCAGTGCCCTCGGTGAAAGCCCTCCTCCATGAAAGTGGAGGAGCAGAGTCAGGACAAAATCGGCCTTTCCGTGCAGGGCTCGCGGTGACCTCGTGTCCGTGGTGGGGCAGGTGAGATGCCGAGAGTCGTGGGGACATCGGGACAGGGCTGCCCTCGCCTGCATGGGCACCCCTGGGCTTCAGGCAGGGGCAGGGCAGGCAGGATGGGACCCACGCTGGAAACCAAGCCTGCCCTCGCACGTCCCAGCTCCACACCCGGCCTCCCACCCACCCTCTTGGGATTGTCAGACACCCCAACGCACCCCGGAGGAGAAAAACTCTCCAGGGCCCTCTCTGAGGAGCAAACGGCCAAAAAGCAAGGTGGGGATGGCATCTGACGGACCTGCCAAGGAGAGATTTGATGGCTGCTTGAGAGCCTTGGGACTGTTTCAGAGGTGAATATTGCTCTCGGGCAGCCTCCCTGCTGTGCCAGGACGTGTGGGCTCCTTGGGGCCGGGGGGCTCGCCAGGAGGTCCCATGGGGCCGTCAGCACTCTCAGCAGGTAGCAGCAACTTCCCCTCCTCCAGACCTGACCCCAGGAGCTTGCATCTCCTTGGAAAACCGTGGAAAAGCATTCCCAGAAAGCACTCCCAAATCCTGCCTTCTGTTAAGGCATGGTCTCTTCCGACTCTCCTAACCCTGTAAAACCCAAAGAGCTGCAGTGCTGCACCATCGCCCACTGCAAGCGGCAAGTAACGGCGTGCAGGGTTTGCCTCGGCGATTTCGGCGTGTCGGGGAGTTTCCCGGCTTCAGCCGGAGCCTCCTGCCTTTAATTGGAGCTGATTTATGGCATTTTTATTGCCGCCGACAGCCAGCAGTTGGCACAGCAGGCAGCTTGAATATTACTTTTGCATTTGTTGAATCACCAGTCTGGAAGGCGATCGCGGGGCCTTTTATAGCGGAGCTGCCGCCTGCTCGCATGAGCGTCCTGGCACCCTGGCCTTTCTCCTGTCTTCAAATAAATTATTCTCGCCCTCTGGGCCGGCACCCAGGTGTCCATGAAAGGACCCAAATACATGTGGGTGTTGGGGACAGGCAGTCAGGAGATTCTTGTCCTGCTCAGCGGCTCCTGCCTGGGGACAGCCCAGCTGGGAGCGTGGCCCCAGGCGTACCTGGGTGGCCTCAAGGGTTTCACCCCTTGCAGGCAAGGGAGCAGTGCTCCAGCATGGACGTGTAAGTGCTTCTTGCAGGGTACAAATCGCAGCTTCTGCTGTGAAACAGGAGCCCCGGGGCGGGCAGGATATGCTGCCCAGCTCCCTCAGCAGAACCTCACAGAGGCAGGGCCAGGGGAGCACATCCCAGCCACCCTCACCTCCTGCATCCAGCAGGGGCTGAGGCAGACCCAGTTTGTGGAGGGTTCATTTTCTGCTGCAAGTAGTCCTCTCAGGTCATGCTGATGCATTGATTCTGGGTCCTACGGGCAGGAAGGATCTGTCCTCAGCCAGTTCACCACTCTGCAAGGCACAAGGTGCCTGAAAGGGGGAAAAGGCTCTCTCCTTCCATTATCATTATCGTATGCAGTTTGTTCTTACCATATCATATTCAAAGACCTGGCCTTTACAACCCAGCTGGTCCTCACAGTCCTCCTCCTCACAGTCCTCCTCCGTGCCATCTTTGGCTTCCCAGCAGGAGGCTCAGGGCCAGCAGGGAAGCCCCCTCCCCTGGAAACCCAACAGCTGAGCCCAGAGCACGTGCTGGGAGATGTGTTATTCCCGGGGGATGTTCCTGCCAGGGGAAGCAATTGGCAATCCTCCACCACATCCGTACTGCAGCAAACCTCAGGCCTCCAGCACGCCGGCTCTGTCGGATACGCTGTGCAGGGAGCTCCCAGCGCAGCCCTGGCAGCCAGGCTCACCCTGGGATGCTAGCCCCCAGCCACGATCTAATTCAATTTAATTCAATCCAATTTAATGACTGACTGAACCCTACCGGTTTCATTAGCGAGCCAATACTCAGCTATCAGCTGGTCATTGACTTGGGAGCCGTTCGGCCATGTGCCAACCCCTTCCCTGCGCTGGGCAGAAAGACGGGAGAACCAGTCCCTGCTCTGAAATCCCTCGGCTGGGTGAGGATGAGCAGGGCCAGGAGCAGTTACCCCTGGCAGGGCTGTGCAGCACATTGCCCTGCTGGAGGCCAGCTCCAGCATCTGCTGGGCACCAGCATTTCCCCTGGCCCCAGAGGGAAAATGAGTCCGCACAGCACCATTAAGGCCACGGCGATCACTGGTGTGGCTTGTCCCTGCGGTGCAGGCGTCTCCAGATGGCAGCCGGGGACCTGAAGCCATGTGCCCGGGCTGAGTGGGGACAGCCCCAGCCTGCCCCGTGCCCTGCGGGAGGGCTCAGCATCAGCTGAGGGCTGGAGCAGAGCACCCAAGGCACTTGTCCACCTCAGCAGGGGCAACTCGGCTTGTGTGCAGTCTTGGTTTGAGTTTTAAAATACCCCCCTTGCTTGCCCGCCCTCTGAGAGGCCCTGTTGTGAGCTCAGAAAATGTGGTACTGCAGAGGAAGGGCAGCAGACAAGCAGAGGGAAGGGCCTGAAGGGTTTGGGTACCACAGAAATGGTGCCCAGAGATACAAAACCATCACTGCTGGGGGCCTGGTCCCATGGGGTGTCAGGGGTGAAAGGGCAGAGCATCACACAATGTAGGGCTCTTCCAACGTGGCCATTGCTCCATTGCCAGGAGAATCGCCTTGTTCCCCCGATCATCTTCCCGTTTCCTTCCCAGGAGCATCACCTTGTTCCCTTGATCATGGCCCTATTTCCCCAGCCCTCTTCCTATTCCCATGATCATCTCCTTATTCCTGTGATCATTGCCCCATTCCCATCATCATCTCTTCATTCCAGTGATCCCTGCCCACTCCCATGGTCATCGTCCTGCTCCCCTGCAGGCAGCGTTCCCATTTTCCACCTCGGTGTGGGTGCAGCTTTTGTCGGGGCACAGAGAAACTGGGGGCTGGTGGGCATTGCTCAGAAATTGCTCCCAGCTCACCAGTGCAGAGAGAGGCCAAGCACCACGGTGGCAATCCTTTATAGCGCCTCAGGAAGAAGATAAAGGTGATTTGCAAATGATGCGATGATTTTATATTTAATTGGACCGGTGCCTTTTCTCATCTGTTTAAGATGCATGAGATTGGTCTGAGCATCTGAAAAGGTTGTTTGTAAAACAAACACGCAGCTATTAATTATCCTGGATGTTAACCTTGGTCTTGTTTGACTTTGCTGGAAGGCACCGCAGGAAGGCCTGCTGGAGGAACCCTGCTGGCTTCAGCTGACCGCGCGCAGCCCCTGGTGCAACTCGTGGCACGGCAGCACAGCAGTGGTTGCAAGCACCCAGCGGTTGCACTCAGCCATCTGCAAGCGGCTCAGAAGTGTCCCCGTAACCCAAGTGCACCATCCTGCTGAGCCCAGCCAGCTCCGTGCAGCCTGGAAGCACGGTACGGCCCCGCGGGCGCTGTATTTACACCCTAGGGTTTGAGGAGGCTGATCAAATCCTCACCTCCTTTAGTAGCTCTTTTTATTTATTTTGTTTCCATTGCTTTATTTATTTATTCTTCCTTAGCTGTGATTTTATACGTGTGTTATGTTATTCCAGCACCAGCAGGTCTCGTCACTGGGGGGAAACTAAACCTTATTCTGGGAGAAATAAAATACCCCCTTTTTTGCATTTTTTTTTCTGCTCAGACAACCTCCACCAGTGCTGCTGTGCCTCCAGGAGAGCTTGGTGGAGTTGAGAGATTTTTTAGGGTAGAATCACATGGAAGTCAGCACGGGGGGAGAGTGCTCTCACAGGCACTGTGCTTAAATAGTGCTCACGGAGAAACGACGGCTCGGCGTGGTGCAGCCACCAAAGAGGACAGAAGAGCTGAGAAGAGCTGAGGGAACTGAAGGACATCCCCCAAATTCAGCTGGGGAATGGAGTGACCCCAGGGGGCAAAGTCACTATTTCAGGGTGCATAAAGAACCCCCTATCCCCCAGCTTGAGCACACGTGGGATAACCAAGCCACCAGCACGTCCATGCAATTAGCGGGGCTGCTTTCAACAGTGGCAGCCCATGCTGCAGGGGACGGGGCTATCGGTTCCCTACGGGAGGTGCAGTTGATGGAGGGGTTTAATAAACACATCCTTGTCAGGAATTTCATTTTTCTGTAGGGTTCTTTCCCCTCTTTCCTCCCTTTTTAATGTAAATTCTCTGTCGGGGTCCCCACGAAGCCAGCCCTCACCCCCAGCCGACTGGGACCTGCAGCGAGTCCGGGCTGAGCGCCCGCCAGCCCTTCTGGTAGCGTTTAATGCTGGCGGCCACCCAAAACCGAGATGGCTGCGGAGGAAAGAAAGCAGAGCCTGACGGGAGGTGAGAGATTGCAGGATGTCTGCGAGACAAACCCGCTCGGGATCATATCGCTGCCCACGGTAGCAAGGTAATGCACGAGCAGCACAAGGCTGATGAGCTGCGTCACAGCCAAAGGACCGCTGGGCAGCCTAGCAGGAGCACCCGATTTATTTCTTTCCAGTACTTAAAAATGCCCTGCCTCGAAGGCATCTGGTGAAGGGAGAGATTTCAAATAATCCTCCTCTCTTTTTCTTCTCCTTTTATTTTTTACTTTTTATTTTTTATTATTTTGAAATAACCCTTTTCCTGGGAGCTTGGAATAGCCATGATCTGGTGATGGCCAGGCAGGTCCTGCCCAGCCGGAGATGCTTTCACAGCTCCCAGCCCAGGTTCTCCAAAGAAGGCAGCTAAAAGGGCCACGAAGGGGCACCTAACACCAGGTGCACCCCTTTCCCCTGGCCAGGGTCCCACGTACCCCTCATTTTGTGCCCACCAAGGGTCCCGGTCCTGCTGCTGCCCTGCTCCCCGGACCTGTGGGTCCCCTTCCAGCAGCACCTGGGTGCCCAGGAGCTACCTCTCACCTCACACCTCCTCCCCCAGCCTCTCCTCCCAGGAATGCAGCAAATGCAAACGCTGACAGCTGCCCAAACCAGCTTTTACCCTTATATAGTATCTGCTCACACGCTCCCTACCGAAAGCCGGGCTGGAAAAGCCTGATGACAGTGTGGGAAGATAAAGGGCTGCTGCCACAGCAGGGATAAATATTTGTCATTTTCCATCACTTTGTAAGAGCAGGCATCAAGGATTGACGGCAACCTGCAATTAAACCGGATTCCGATCTGATTAACCGCTGCACGGCTCTGCCTGCTTAACCCCTGCGCGCCTGCCGCCAGCACCGGGGGGGTTAATGCTCCTGCATCCCGCAGCGAGCTGTCGCGGGGGATTAATCGCCAGTCCAAGGCTTCCTGGGGTGCTGCACGGGTGCAGGGACTGGATGCAAACAGCGAGTGACAGCTGGAAGAGAGAGGTGGCCTCAAGCGAAGCCCCCACATCGCGTGCTGCTGGTGGGCGCTGTGTCTGCAGCCCCCACCGAGCCCTTCTGGCATCACTTCGGGGTCCCAGCGCGTTTGGGCAGTGCCCCACAACAAGCAGCTCAGCAGGAGCCCGGAGCAGAGCTGGGATTTCCCATTCCCAACCAGCCTCCAGTCTCAGCCTCCCAAGGGAGCTGCCTGGCCCCAGTTCCCACTGGTTTTTACTGGGCTGGTCCCCGCTTTGCCAGCACTGCTGTGGCCAGATGTGCCCCTGCTGCAGGAGCATCCAGGCAGCATCCCTGGCTGGAAGGTGGGAGGGAAAGGGCGCGGATCCACCCGGTCTGAAGCCACGTGCTTTGGTTTGGCTCTCTGCAAACCCAGCCAAGCTGCTCACATTTCCAGCCTTCCCTTCAGAGGCACAAAAATTCAATTTTCCTTCTTTTTAGTCCCCTGGCTCTCTGGTTCTTTTAAAATATCCTGACTTCTGCTTAAGAATAACCAAAGCCTGCACGTGCAGCGGGAGGAACATGTGCAGGCAGGCCAAACCACCCCAAATCATGCACGGGAGCTGTGTGCAAATGCATTTGTTAATTCACAAGCATGCCCCCCCACTTTTCTCTGCATTGCTGGAGGTGCTTTCGCTGCTCCGTGGTGACACTGGGGAGCCACACGCCCACTTGGGCTGGGTTAGATGTAACCCCCTTCATTTCTCCCCTCCCTGGTTGCACTACAGGTGTTCTGTGCCGGATCCCTGCATTCCTGGCATGCCTGAAATTCCCTGACGCTTAACCTCAGCTCCGAATTTCCTGGATTTATAATGTTTGGGCTTAGGTTAATAGCAATGAACTTGTAATATTATTCACCCCAGACTACTGATATCTGAGCTTCCCTGTAACTCCAGCTTAATTCCGTTCTGTGCATGTAACATATACATTTGTTATGACTGCCCAAGCTGCCTCAAGAATTTCAGTTCTCCATTTCTATGAAATCTGTTAAACCTGATATCTCAGGGCAAAGTAGCTTGGAAAAGATTGCTTTTAATGAGAAATCTCTCCGTCTCACACACGCACTGTGCTGCTGGATGCATCTAAGCCATCCTTCCCCTCATCCCATAGCTGGGAGCACACATCGGCAGCCTGCACAAATACCTTTGCAGGACAATGATTTTGTTTCTTTTTTTGCCTTTCCCCAGGTGCCCGCTGGACCTGACTCCCAACCATTAGCTCGTCCCATCCCAGCACTTAAGAAGTTCCTTGAACATCTCCAAGGCGCTGTGCCGCAGCGCAGAGCCCCACTGCCCCCCAGAAACAGGGCCCCACGGCCGTGCTGCCAGCGGGTGTGAAGCACTGTGGCTCTGAGGGATGCTGCTTTGCTCCAGCTGCAATTCTGCTGCTGGAAAAAGTTGTGTTCATGGTGGTAATTTCAGGGCGGGTGGGTAAAGGGTAGAAAGCCTCGAAGGCAAATGTTTGTGTGTGTTTTATAGCATGCTCCAGCCCCGTTCTTGGGCCAGGTGGGAGAGGGGCTGGTGGCTCCTCTCTGGCTTGGTGCACGCAGTGGCAGAGGGAACAGCTGGATCCAGGCTGCATTTCACCCCTGGGACGGGATCATGGGGCTGAATCCTGCCTTTCTCCGGTGCCAGCAGTGACTGCGGCGAGCTTGGCTGTGTAGCCTTGGTGGAACATCGATGTGAGCCTGGCTAGGGATGAGTCAGAGCAGGGCACCACCTGCCCTGCACCCTGACTGCTCGCTCAGCACATCCCTATCAGCCCCGCCATCGCTTCGCCTCCGAGCTGGCCTCTGGGGGTAAGCGGGGCTGGGCCAGCCACAGCCTGTGGCTCAGAACTGCCAGCCCCTCTGGGATCATCCCAGGGCAACAGCGGGGACTGAGCACCATGGGCATGTCAGGAGATGCTCCGTGCCGAGGACCGTGTGCGGGTGGTGACAACCCCTGGCCCTGCTGACCCGCGCTGGGACGATCACCCACTCTGCAGGGAAATACTGTGGTGCCACGGACCTCTCCTCTCTCCCAGCAAAAAGCCCTTTGAAGAAACCATCTTCAAAATATGAATCGGGTGTGCCCTGAAGGCCTGGATAGTCGAGATGCTCCTGTTTATTTTTACGCTGAACTGGTGATTATTTGAGTGCCTGTGGTTAGTGAGACCACCCGGGCAAGAGGGGTCCTGGATACCCTGTGCTGGAGCCTCCGTGGGTTCCCGGCATTACGGTGGCCACCCACCAGCATCTGTCTGCAGCCTCCCCCAGCCTGGCTGCTCCATCCCCAGCCCCATGCCATGGATCCCCCTCCCAGCTGAGCCCCCTGCTGTGCTCGGTTCCCAGGATGGGACCCCTCAGCCTGAGCAAGGCCTGGCCGTGCTTCACTCTGGCCCATCTCTTGGCTGGTGGCTGAGGCCTCCAGGCCTCATGCTTCAGTGACAGCATTGGCCTCCTCCTAGCCAGGCCTGCAGGGTCACACAGGCATCGAACCCCAGAATGGGAAGGGTTGGAAGGGACCTCTGAAGATCTTCCAGTCCCAACCCCTGCAGAGCAGGATCACCTACAGCACCTTGCACAGGATGGCACCCAGGTGGAGTTTGAATATCTCCGGAGAAGGAGACTCAGCAACCTCTCTGGGCAGCCTGTTGTAGTGCTCTGTCACCCTCCCAGTCCTCTCATCATCTTAGGAGCCCTCCTCCGAACTCGTTCTGGTACTACTATGTCCCTCTGGTACTGGGGAGCCCAGAACTGGGCACAATGCTCCATGTGTGGCCTCAGCAGGGCCGAGCAGCTGGGGAAGATCACCTCCCTTGAGCTGCTGGCAACACTCTTCCAAATGCAGCCCAGCATCCCTTAACCTTCTTGGCCACAAGGGCACATGCTGCCTCCCTCCCGGTCTGCCTGCTGTCCACCAGGATGGCCAGGTCCCTCTCTGCAGAGCTGCTCTCCAGCAGGTCAGTCCCCAGCCAGGACACCACACAGCAGCCGATGGTCCCGCAGTGGCAGCCAAGTCAGAAACAAGAATCATCCGTCAGCAAGCCCCGGGTGGCTGGACAGGGCCGATTTCCTCTGCAGGGCTGGGGGACGGCTCTCAAGAGCTTTTCCAGCTCCTGCAGCTGAGGGCAGGAGACCGAGTCACCACGGGACCAAGGAGCACGGCTCACTCCAGCATCCCTCTGGTCCAGGACGTGGCCACAGAGATGGAGCCAGGATCCCTGGTTGAGGGTATTTGCAGCTGGATGGGGATATTTCCACCTCCCACCCATTGCTCCCCATCAGCACGTTCCCTCAATCATGCAGTGTCTGCAATTTCCTCCAGGCAAGAGTAGAGCAAAACCTTTTCCACTGGAAATAGCTTTGTCTCCTAACCAGGATTTTTTTTTTTTTTTTGCCTTTGTTTCCTTTTACAGAAAGTGTTCCAGGTTTCAGATTTTTGTAAAAACAAAACAAAACAAAACAAAAAAAAAAAAACAGGTGAAATTATCCCTCAAGGAGAAAAAGTAACCATCCCGAATCACCGGGGTCCGGGGCCCCATGTCTGTGTGTGCATCCTGCACCCAGCCCAGCATCACACGGTGCTGTCATTGCATTAAACTCCTGTTTCTGACTGCTTGATGTCTTGGCAGACAGTCTGGGGGAAGGCTGCGGACCCAAGTCTGGGATCTGCCCCTTCTGCCCCTTTGCTGTACGGATCCTTCAGTGCTGCTCCTGCCCAGGGCACTGGGACAAGTGGGTCCCACTCCCCAGCCTTGATGGCTGCATGGGGCTGATTGTGTCCAGATGTCTGTTGTTTTTTGTTTTTTGTTTTTTTCTGTAATACATTACAGGTCACAGCACTCTTTGTTGAGTAGCCCCCTAATGATTAAAGGGGAAGGAGGGATTTTCATGGGTGGTTCCCATTATCCCACGGTCACACACTAACAAAATAAATTAAGGATGAAAGAGTTCACATCCAACACATCTTGGATGCTTGCAGGCCTGCTTTGGTGGAGCTTCATCTCTCTGCCCAAGGTCCCTGCCACCATGCTGGAGGTCCTCGGGACAGGACTCAGAGCCTTGCTCTCAGCCGAGCCCTGCACGCTCCCCGCAGCAGGGAGTGAGCTTGGGGTCAGGGCTGACGCCTCCCAGCCCTGCTGCTGGGGCCTGGCTGGGGCTCCTCGCACACCCATCTCTGCAGGAGGACACGGGCAGGCTGGGAAGATATTTTTGACATGATCTTGCCATGTGTTTAGTTGAGAAAAAGAAGGTCCAAGTTGCCTTTTTTTTTTGCTGATATAATTGAAGACATGGGAGGGTTTTTAGCTCCTGAACTTCCTATTGGTTCAGACCAAATATCTGTTTTGCCCATTGCTTGTCTTCAGCCGTGGTCTGGCTCCTCCTGAGCCTCTTGATGAGGTTCTGGCAGCTCTTTGCACCTTCTTACTTACACCCACTGTGCCATTGGACCCGAGTTCTCCTCCAAACTAGATGATTCTGTGATTCTCTGCCTCTGCAGCCCCAGCCAAGGTGACCTTTCCCTGGAGCAGGAGACAGCTCCACAGGACAGTCCTGCTGACAGTGGGACCCATTTCCATCCCTCTCCCACCACATCTCCAAGCAGAGCCTTTTCAGGGTGGTATGTAGCCTGGGGGCTGCTTAGCTTGGGGTCCCCCACCCCATGTCCCCAGTTTAAGAGTTTTTATCATTTGATTTCTCTCTCTCTCGGTCATCTTCCATAATCACATATTTTTTCCTTTCTGAAGACTCCCTTCAGGGAAAAGAAGAGGATTTCATAATTGCTGGAGGAGCTGACACCCAAGCCTTGGGTGAAATCCAATAGGAACAGCAGCCATAAGTGACCGGGGAAGAGTAAGATTAGGTTGAGTAGATGCAGTTGGTTCCCTAGATACTCTCCCAGCCTCCAGATTCTTTCAGCACACAAGATTTCCTGAGCCTCATGTGGGTTGTTGGTTTGGCAAATCTCACCAGATCTCTTTCTCAAGCATCTGTTCAGTCTCCTTGAATCCATTAAGACCTTCTTCAGCCACAGTTTCCTTTGGCAAGGAGTTCCCCAGGTCCACCAGCTCTCAGAGGACAAACCACACATGCATTTGTCCCATGGTTGGCTTCTGCTATCTCAGCTGGGGGCCCTTAGCTCCTGCAGTGGAGGACGGCAGCCCCCCTCCGCTCTTGGGGGGTGTTTCTGAGTTCTCCAGACCTCCAGTCCAGGAGGAATGTCTCCGATGGCATCGCTCCTATTGCAGAAGTCACCACAGAAGAGGTGAAGGAGCAAATAATTGAAATCAAGTCATTGCCCACCAAAAGGGGAACAGGTCTTTAGCCAAGTGGAGCTTGAGCAGGCCCTGCAAGTAATGCCATCTACACCAACACTCCTGTGTGCACCCCAGTCCTTATCTAGGGCATAGCAGATTCCTCCTACCCCTCATCGTGCAGCCCAGCAAGCCAAACCCACTCCTCCATCACGTCTAACCACCACCTCAGGCAGCTCTCAGGTGGAGGAACCTTGCCTTTCTGTGTCCCCAGGACTGTGGTCGGTTCCACTGGGGCCAGCAGTGAGAGGCCGCCCACATTCCTCCTTGGCCATAGTCGATGCCTTCGAAAGTGACTTTTGGGTGTGCAAACGGAGGCATCTGGCAGGATCCTGATGAGTGGCTCCTGAACTTGCCCGTTGCCTTGCTCCCAGCCCAGCCTAACTGGGCTGAGCGGTGCTACCTGACCGGTTTCCATCCCGCTTGGCTGGTTTGGCCGTTGCCTTGTCGGTTGCTGGCGAGACAACTGTATTTTCTGGTTTTACTTGCAGCAGCTTTAATGTGGGATGAGCCTGCTGGCTGATCTGCTTGCACACTGCAACCCCAGCATGGGCTGGGACTGAGGCAGAACACGCGGATTTGTGGTTGTGCAGCTGGAGATGGCCGAGACCTTCTCACCAGTACCAGCCGCTGCTTGGGTACTGGGAATGTGCCGCCCATAAAGCCATAAACCCACATCATCTCCTCCTTGTGGCAGCCCTGGGAGAGCTCCAGCAGCTCAGTGCTGCTCTGCCTCCCATGGCCAGGACACGGGATGTTCAACCAAAGGGCATCCGTGCTGGGGGTGGGCACACAGTGGGCACTCGGTGCTGAGCCCCTGGGCTGGGCACAGGCCCCCCACCCTACTGCCAGGGATGCAGAGTGCTCACCTCACCCAACAGGAGACGACATCCCGACCCTGGAGATGCTGCAGGCACCTGCTCCTGCTGCGTGCCCTGGGACTGGGATGGTGGCTTGGGAGACTCACTTAAAGTCATCAGAGAATCTGCCACAAAGCCTGGAACTGGCTGCAGATCTCCTAAAGCCCGGTTTAGCATCTTCACCACCAGGCCTGCCTTCTTCTGCCAAGCAGTGCCTAGGGTCAGGGACTGAGCTGAAGAGCAAGGAACTGAACCCGAGAGTCCCAGATCCTCTTCCTCTCTGCTTGTTTCCACCCAGGTTGGCTCACTGTGAATAAAGGATTAATCGAGGCTGTTACAGTTAACTTGAAAGGACCCTGAAGCATAAATTCATGATCCTAAACATAACCAGTTCCTGGTAAGTAATTAGCACATTTCACTGTGATCACAAGTGCATCCTGGGAGCTCTGCAACAAGTACAGGATCAGCAAGAAAAATATCTGGGAGCGATGGCAGGGATTTCAGACAGCTCTCTGGTTTGCAAACACGACTAGATTCTTGCTCTCTGCCTTGTTGGGAGTGCTCCGTTACTGGAAGACCTTTGGGAATGGCAGCAAAATCCTCAAAACTTATCTCCTGCTTCAGAATTGGGGCCCCCATAATTCCTGAACCCATGCCAGTGTGAGCACACACGATCACTTATCATCCTTAACTCCTTTTGTCCTCTAAAGCAGCAGCAGTGTTCCCGTGCCTCAGAGGGGTGACGGATATTTCCAAAGGGTTCCTGCATGAAGGGATAAAACCCCTGCAAGACGCTGCAGTCCTCCCCCCACTCCCTGAGTCACACTCAGGTCAGCGACCACGGCAGGAGGAACATTTTTAGCATGGTTTGGGGCTGGCACTCGGCCTGGGGAAGTGCTGCATGCAGAACGTGATAAATCACAGCTTTCGCTGAATCCCCCTGGGGGGAAACTTGAAGCTGCTTTGTCCAAGCTTGTTACCTTGTAATACATTAAGGAGCCGACTCGTGTCTTCCAGAAGCTGAAACTCTTCCTGGAACAAAGAGACATCGTGGGACGTGGTGGGTGCTAGGAGCTGGGTGGCCTTTGTGCAGAGGGGACAGCAGGGTGGAGCTGGAGTCTGAATGCTATGCTGGGAAGAGAGGAGCAACCCCATTTTCACATGGACGGAGCACCCCAGGAAGTGTTTTTTTCTCTTTATTCCTGGGGTTAAATTCCCCACCACCCCCCCAGTATCCTGGCAGAAAGCATCCCATGGGACTCCACACGGGGACTGAGCCTTCCCTGGTCATGTCACTGCTGTGACAGTGGCTGCAGGGGGCAGTGACCGTGCTCCAGGCCCCGGTGCTGCCAGGAGCCGTGCCAAGGCAGGCACAAGCCCTCTGCCTGCATCCTGCTGCGGTGCTGTCCTGGGCTCTCCATGCCAAGGGACCAGGCGCAGGCAGCAGGGAGCTGTCTCACCTGCCCTGGGCCTTGCCAGGAGGGACGTCCACGTGGTGCTGGGTCAGATCTTGTAACTCCTTCACCCTCTTTTTTTTTTTTTTTTCTTTCTCCCCTTCGTCTCCCTGTGCTCTGTGTTTTGTGTTTTTTTTTTGGCCATCCTCACCAGGTATTTCTCCTGAATTCCTCTCTCCTTCCCCATCCTGCTCCTACCCAGCCCATGACAACCTCCTGTTTTGGATACGTTCAAAATTTGGCCAGGCAGGTTCTGCCTGTGGTCTTGGAAGTCCCTGCCCGGGAGGTGAATCTCTTACCTGCTAACTGGGGACACGTGTGTGTTTGATGGCCCAGGAGCTGAGCCGACCTAGCTCACAGCTGGGGCCACGAGGACGGGTTTGGTTTCATCCTCCCAGCCACAGGAGACGTGTGCAGGACGATGTGTTTATTTTCCCAGCTCCTTCCCCAGCAGCCCACAGCAGATGTCTGGCGGGAGCACCGCTGCTTGCCTTTTGATGGGTGATTTCATCGCGAGTCTGGGAATCTGCACTGAAACCCTCTGCCAAGGGGCAGCGATGCTGCTGGAGCAGGTCCAGCTGATCTGCTGTGCTCTGAAGGGAGCAGGGCAAGGCCTGGAGGCCCTCTGCTCTGCAGCCAAGGGGCATGGAGGTGTTGGGTCTGAGCCCCACGAGCGGGTGGGACAGACCTGCATTGCTGTAGGGATGTCCACGTAATGAGCACTGAACCCCAGCAGGTCTGGGATGCCCACCAAACCCCGGGGGGCTGCCAGGCTGCTCCTGCTGTGTTTGTGGTGCAGAGAGACCCATGCACAGAGCCTCGCTCCTCATGTGGGACTGCCCAGAGCTGCAGGAGGTGCTCTCTGGATGCATCAGAGCAGAGCCACCAGGCCAAAGCAGGTCTCTGCCACAGCCCTGGTGAGCCTGGACTGCTGAGCCTCCACTGGGGTCTTAGCACTTGGAGTAAGAGTGGAGCAGTTTAATAATACCTCCTCAGAGATCTCCAAAAGCCATCTGGGCTTGGTCCTGGGCACCCTGCTCTGGGTGTCCCTGCTTGAGCAGGGGGTTGGACTAGATGGCCCCAGAGGTCCCTTCCCAGTTCAGTGGGAAGCACTTTTAGCAGTGCTTCCCCCTGCAGCTGCAGGCTATGGAGGCCACTGGGGAGGGAGAGGTGGGGCAGCGAGGTTTCAGCACTTGACACTTCACGACTTTCATGTGACTTCACTGAGTCACAACGAAGCTATTGGAGCAGTCTCAGGTATCCTTAGCTCAGCAGGTGAATGAGACCAGGGGAGATGCTTTCAGAGCAGCAGATGCAAGGAGGTGAGGACCAGGCTGCAGCGGAGAGCCAGTCGTGCCATTTGGCAAGGAGGCAAACCAAGTCCTCAGCACAACACCAAACTGCAAGAGAGACAGGGGGTGAAAATCCCAGAGCTGGCTTTGGGTAAGCAAACAAACCTGGTCCACACCGAGCCCTCCAGCTGTGGGGTTCGTGCCAGCCTGGCAGTGAGTGCGGCCCCAGCACTGCAGGGATGGGGACCCAAGGCAGAAAGCTCTGCCATCTCTGCACCTAGGCCACCCGGGACACAACAAACAAAGCTCATGCACATCTAGGAGTTACTTGGGACCCCGTTGCTTTTTAGGGCTGTGTCAACACAGACAGTGCATCCTCTAGCTTGGGAAATCCTTGGGGATGTGGGCTGCGGTGAGGAGGACAAGCAGACCAGCAGGCTGTCTGCAGTCAGGACGTTTTTTATCCGTAAGTTAGACTCCAAAGCGGCGAACTGAAAGGCACACGTAGGCATGTGGGAAACATTAGATTTGCCATTAAGGATTCATCCCCGTGGAGGAGGAGTTGTGCAATCTAAGCATAAAAGTAGCTACAAACAGAAAAATACACAACTGAGAGTATTGTGAGGTACTTGCAAGTAAGCAAAAAGTGCAAGGGGCAAAGACTCCTTAGCAGAACAACTGCTAGCTGGAGGGAGAGGAGGCCAGGGCTGTAGAGGAGGAGCTGAAGATGTCTTCTCCCAGCCAGAGAAACACCCATCTCTTTGCAAGGAGCTGGAAAAGCCCAGTGGGGCCCCAGCCTGTCCCCGTAGAAGGGCTAAGAGAAGAGCCAGGCATCACATCACTCTGGACGCCCACACAGGGGTGGAGGTGTGCGCTGATCACCGCGGGAAACTGTCTGACACAACTCTCCACTCACACCCAGACCCGATGCACTGCATATGTAGGAGGAATATTTCCACTTCTTTCAAGGGGAAAAATTCTGGGAGAGGTGACTTATGCCAAGTATTTTTACGTTGTGTGCATTAGCAGGGCTCTGGCAGGTAGGCTTGGAAAAACAGGAGCGAGCTCACAAGCTCTCCTTTAGGATACAATGACCTCACTGCCATTTGGGTGGCAGGCAGCACCAGGGGGCTGCAGAGCAAAAGAAAACCATTTTTAATGGGGTTGGGGGCATTTCACTTTATGCAGGTGACGTTTTGAGTTGGAAAGAAGCAGTAGAGGAACGCGATTCATGGGTCTTAGGCACTCTGAAGCAGCCAGAACTACTGGGCTGAGTATCAATCAAAAATAAAATATATAAATAAAACACAACAACAACAACAAAAGATGATGGAATAAATAATCTATAATGGAAATAAAGGGCCTGAGTGAGAGTTTATTACAACAAGATGTAGAAGGCATGGGGTACAGAGAACCTCAAGAGTGTGAGTGGTATTGGGAACCACGTCCCCAGCCCAGTGGCTTGGATCACACAGGCGTGCAACAGGCACGAGGCTCAGCCTGCCCACACAGTACGGTAAATGTGTCTTATTCTCCAGGAGACACAAGACAAGCACAAAACTGCAAAGGGATGCAAGCATGGAGGACATCTCCTGGACCGTGAAGGTGCCAGTGGCCCACTGCCAAGCACCAGGAGCCTGCTGCGGGGCAGGAACCCCATATGCAGAGGTTCCCACTTAGGAACCAGGGACCCCAACAAGCTCAGCATGCAAGGAACAGCAAGAGCAGCCCCCAGGGGTCTCTTTTCAGGTCTGCATGGAGGAAAAGTCCTCTGCCACCCCTAGACCAGGCTTTGGTGGTGAAGCTCACAATTTCCAGCAGGAATGATGGCAGAGCTGAGCTGCCCAAGAGTTGGGTATTTTCCAAATGCCTCCCCAGGCCACCAGTCAGTGAGACCCCAGGACGCCGATACCCATCTCTGCCACAGCTGAACCCAGAGAGCAGTGTGGTGCTGGAGCATCAACATTTCCATAGGAGGAGAAATTGGCACAAATATTTGACACCTTTGTTTACAGGAAGCCAATATTAGTGAATCCTGCTTGACAAATGGCCCCCCGCAAGACTGCAGAAATACCTTTTCCATCTGCAAATGGGCTGTTAACGGGAAGATTTAGAGGTTTCAAATGCACCTCGAGAGTATTTGATAAAAATGAGTGGGAGCAAAGTCCAGAGCTTGAACTAATACTTCTCTGCTGGATCAAACAGGCTTGTCTAGACTCCGGCAGGATGCAAACTGCTGCCAGAGCTACTGCTGGAGAGGAGACTGCGGGGAGTCGCTGCGGTATTGCCCCTGCTCTGTTTGTTGTTGAACGGGGGTTCTTTATAGCCAGTAGGATCCTGGTTAAAGGTTGGTGATTCATGAGACAAAAATAAAGTCTAAAGGATATATGGTATCACTTCAGCACTGGAAAAGCAAAGATAAAGGGCAGAAATGTTTCAAACTGGACTCCAGTGAACGTAGAGATAGGGGAGGATGTTAGGGCTTATTGCATGTGCCAAAAATAGAGTACATGAAGGAAAATAGCCTGTAACAATACACAGGAAAAGTGTATTATCTCCAGGAGCAAAGCAGCACAGATTTCTTTATACTGTTTAGAAAAACAAACGAAAAATATGACTCTGTCATAGATCCTTATTCTCGGATGTCTAAAGCAGCCTTCCCAGATCCACCACAGCTACTGAGGATGCAAATGAAATGTATTTCTGGCGGATGTGGCTCACCTGGCCAGGCAGGGGCTGGGCCACACGTCAGTGCTAATACATTTAAGCAAATTGCAGTGAAAGGTGGAAATGGAAACATAACATCCCATCCTCATTACCGCAGCCTCATAAACAGATGCAAAGTGAGGAGGCAGGCAGCAGTCTGCACGGTGAAAGTGCACAGCGGTACGAGGGAAGGCAGCTCCCATCTGCTGGTGATGTTATCAGAACCTGGTGCCAAGGGGGCATGGAGGTGTGTGAGCTGTCAATTAAAGCACGCCAAGATCTCGGTCTCATCTCGGTCATCCTGCCGTGGCTTGGTGAACTTCTCTGGTTGTGTCTGCCTGGGGACAATGATGTTTGCCCTGAGGGTGCTGCAGGAGGCAGCCTGCCTTCAATTCTGCAAGAGATGACCCAGAAAACTACCAAGACCTTCTGCTAATCTGAGAAGAAGGGGCCACCAGGGGCATTTCATCCAGGAAAGTCTCTGGCAACAACCATGGCTGGAGACAGTAGCTGAATGTGTGGGTAGGACAAGGTAGGATGGATGGAGCATAGCGTCTGGGGTGGAATGCTGGCTATGGATGAAGCAGGATAGGCAGAGAGCTGCTGGGTTTGGTGGGGTGAAGCAGGATGGACACAGAGCTGATGGGTATGGTGGGAGGAGAGGGGATGGCAGGAGAGCTGCTGCACTGCAGGGAGGCTGGTAGCCCAGGGGGGACAAGCAGATCCGTGTGACAGGGATGTCGCTTGGGCATTGCCCAGTCCTCTGAGCCTGACATGACTGTGGGTCTGTTACACGAGCATTGTTCACAACCTGGGACACAGGGAATACTAACTTTCAGCGGCACTGGCTGAGACGTGCCTCTTTGCATCACTCTGAATCTCACCGTGTGAACAGAGGTGGAAGAAACGCCCGGGTGCCAACCCATGGGATGCTGCAATGCACAATTTCAACACCCACCCAGGCAGGGGCTGGCTGCTGGTACCCACATGCCCCGGGCAGGATGGGCAACGGCTCAGAAGGGCAAAGGATGTGCAAGAGCAGAGCCATAGCTGGGTGGGCAGCATGGGACCGGGCAGACCACGGCTGGGGTCACCTGAGACGCTGTCTCCTGTCCGGTGCTGTGCAGAACGACAGGTTTTAACCTGCTTTTCTTTTAATTGCTCTAGCTCAGCCAGATGAGCGAGTGAACTTGTTCCCCAGCCCCGCACCCACAGGTGGGCAAGGCTTTTGGCTGCTCAACAGTTGCACCTCATGGTGATGGTGAGCTCAGGGACATGGCCATGGGGACAATGGGAGATGTCCCTGGGCACTGGGGGCTGCAGTTTTTCCTTCCCAGGGCTGGGGCAGTGCTCAAGGGGAACCTGCTGCAATCAGGACACCACAAAAACCCTGGCAAGTGCAGTATTGTGAGGTTTGTGAAAATATTTTGATTAGCTTCTCCTTGAATCTAGATGAAGGGAAGATTTTTATCGCATTTACTGACAAAACAGCTTTTTTGTTGTTTTCCAGAAGGGAGGAGGAGGCTGCCTAACTGCTAGAGGAGGATTCCTGGAGTGATTTAATAGCAGATGAAAGCAGACAGATAGGATCTGCTGCACCCCAGGATAGAGTGGACCTTGCTGCTGGGACTGCGAATATAGCCCAGATCCTGCAAAGATTCAGGGATATCATGTGCCACTGGGATGACTGTCACAGCAGGAAGAGTCATGGGCAAAAACAACAGCTCTGGGCATTTGTTTTCTCCACTGTGGTCTGGATCTTCCCCAGCACGAGCCATCCCACCTGCTGTGGGTCCAGGACACCACTGAGCACATCCTTTCCTTGCCAGAAGTCCCCAGGGGAAGTGTTGGGCTGGGCTTGTGAGCTGCAGATGCCCAAAATGGTGGAGGCTGCCCAGCTGTGACTAATGGAAATGGGATGGGAGGCATTTCCATCTGTGGTTTGCCCATGTGAAAGCCATACAGGGGATTTCTGTGGAGGTGGAGGAGGCTGAAAATGGGGATGTTCACCTGCTCACAGGGAGCAAGTCCAGCACAGAAGCAGGACCACAGCCCCTATCACTCCAGGGGTGCAGGAGGAGATACAGCCCCTGGGTGCCGTGCCGTCTGCATCCCCAGTGCCAGGAATTGCCAAATATTGCCTGGAGAGGATTGCTGACAGCTCCTTGCTCTGCAGCTCCCCACCTCTGCAGGCAGCAGGGCTGGGGCTGGGATGTCAGCAGCTTGCAAAGAGCCAGGAGGCACCATCCCTCTGATCACCCCAGGCAGATCCTACGGATGTCTCCCAGTAGGCAGACCCATTTCTGCCGGGTCTCAGCAGACCTGGTCTAGCTCCGGAGTGTGGCACCCTGCTAAATTGTGGTCACCTCCTGTGGCATTTCTTTCCTGTTACAAAATGCTTCATGGTCTTCCTCAGCTCATCTGTCAGAGGCAGTTCCCAGCACCAAGCACAACCAGGGTCTGCTTTTCCTTCAGGGTTAAAAGGACTTTGTGCCTCTGAACACCTGACTCAGTGGTCGCAGGGAATTGTCGCAGCTGGTCAGGGGAAAAATCTCCTCTGGTAGGTCAAAATTTTGTGAATTCTCTGTGTAAAAATATCAACATATTTTTACTTTGGATAGAAGAATGGAAATGATGGAGACATGGTTCAGGGTACAGAAGAAGGGCAAAAACATTTTTTGGTTTGGTAAGAGCAGAAACAAAAACAAAACAAAAACAATGTTAAACCATTTCCCCCAAAAGAGTTTTTAAGGGGATGCTCCCTTGAGGGAAGAGGGGCCTTGCAGAGAAATCTTGACAAATTAGAGGGCTGGGCAATCATGGGCAGCATGAAGTTTAACAAGAGCAAGTGCCAGATTCTGCACCTGGAATGGGGCAGCCCCAGCTGTATGTACAGCTTGGGGACTGAGAGGCTGGAGAGCAGCCCCCAGAACGGGACCTGGGAATTCTGGCTGATGGCAAGTCAAAGCTGAGCCATTGGCAGGCTCTGGCAGCCTGAAGGGCTGAGCATGCCCTGGGGTGCCTCAGGGCACTGCAGCCAGCCGAGGGAAGGGGCCATCCCGCTCTGCTTGGCCTGCTGTGGCCTCGCCTCGAGTGCTGGGTGCAGTTCTGGGCACCCAATGTAAGAAGGACACAAAACTCTTGGGGAACCTCCAAAGGAGGGCTACAGAGATGGTGAAGGGTCTGGAGGGGAAGACGTGTGAGGAGCAGCTGAGATCCCTGGGTTTGTTCAGCCCAGAGCAGAGCAGGCCAAGGGGAGGCCTCATGGCGGCCTGCAGCTCCCTCACAGGGAGCGGAGGGGCAGGCGCTGAGCTCTGCTCTCTGGGGACAGAGACAGGACCCGAGGGGACAGCATGGAGCTGGGACAGGGGAGGGTCAGGATGGTGTTAGGGAAAGGTTCTGCACCCAGAGGTGGTCGGGCACTGGGACTGGCTCCCCAGGATAGAGGTCACAACACTGAGCCTGATGGAGTTCAAGAAGTGTTTGGACAACGCTCTCAGAAACAGGGGTTGGTTTCTGGGTGGTTCTGTGTGGAGCCAGGAGTTAGACTCAATGATCCTTGTGGGTCCCTCCAACCTCAGGACATTCTACAGTTCTATACTGCTGGTAAATTAATTATTGCCCAGTGAAGATCATGATCCTGGCAGCTGGGCTGCCAACGAAACAGCCCCAGTGATGCTTTGGGGATCCACGCCCTGCCCTGTGACAGAACCTCTTGTCTGTGCAGCCCACCCAGACCAACAACTGTGTGACCAACAGTGTCACCTCCAGCGGACCCGATGTCACCTGCCGCCCACCCCACCGAGGCCCCACTTGTCTGGCAATGCGCTGGGCGGTCGCAGGGCTGCCACCCACGTCCCACAGGCGGCGTGCAGAGCCCCACCACAGCCTCCTGATCGGGACTCCTGATTCATGACGCCATCTCGGCTGTCATCAGATTGGTTTTGATAGCGGGCAGCTAATGAGCTCTTATCACGCTGATTAGGCTTGCTTGTCAGTCAATGCCTTCACGATGGCTATCTCGAGAAGGTGTCATGGCTGAGATCACACCTTGTATCCTTGAGTCCACAAAACTCCCACAAAACCTGTGAAATGAAGAGCTGTGGCAAGAATGCAAATATCTTGGTGCCTGTGCAATCTGCAAAGCCATCATTTACATCGTGGAATGGGCACAGTGCCCCCCGGCAGTCCCTGCACAAGGGAGGAGGGTGCAAAGGAGACTTCTAAGACAGCTGCATGATTTTGGAGCTAAGAGCACACGTTGCAGGACATGGCTGCTGAAGCCTGGACTGCTGGAGGGGTTTGGGCACCTCATTCACACTAAAATTAATACTTACAGACTATCCTGGAGGTCTGGACTGGATCACAGAGGTGCTTCAGAAAGCCTGGGACCCTTCATCTGCAGGTATATTTTCAGAGCTGATACCCTTTTGGCTGGCATTTCTTTTCTGTCCTGTTTGCTTGCCTCCAGCTTAGCACTCCCCTCCAGAGCAAGGTGTTTGTTATCGTTTTTTAGGGCAAGTTAGTTTAGTGGACTAATTTCTGTTTAAAACTATTGAAATGAAATGCAAAATGGGCTCATTAATTGCTGTAAAGATCAAAAGCCCTATTAGCAGGACTTGTACTAATGGATGATCTCTTGTATTGTCCTTCAGGACATCCCTACTTATGGCTTGAGAGCACGACAACCATGGCAATGCCCCTGGAGCTGCTGCAGCCTCCTCCCATGGATCCATCATCATGTCCCACCAGTGATCAACCTGGCTCTGAGGTGCATGTATGGGTTGGGCATCACAAACCCAGGGTGTGCAGGTAAATTCAGGGCTTGGCCGTGCTCGAGCCCTCTCCCTGCACACTCTGTGCTGTTCTGCAGCCCTCCTGCCATCGGCCAGGTTCCTCCCGCAGCCGCAGCTCCCGGGGCTGCCCCATCCCCTTCTCACCCCCCCACCAAGAAAAGAATGCAGCTTTGCAAAACCAAGGCAAGAACAAAGCAGAAAAGAGCAGTTTTGTATTATTTTCTTTTCTGGGCCATTTTGAATTAATTAAGGAATGTGATCTAACTATAAATACCCTCCTTCACATATGATTTATGGCCTGTTTGTTCTGGATTGGTATGTGCTTAATCTCTAATTGTAAGCCCACCATCTGTTTTTATTGATCTACTTGCCAGGAGAGTTATTGCTCTCCTTGGCCTTATATGGGAAAATTAGGTATGTGGTGAGCAAGCCAGCTCCAGGGCTGCTCTTACGTCAGCCTTGGAGCTGCTCGGGATTGCGCTGCTGCCGGTCTCCATTTACCGTGTGAAACTCGAACTTCTGGGTCCGACCAAACCCCGCTATTTGCAGGAGCATCTCCCTCTGTGCCAGTCCCTGAGAATGGCTTCCCCCTAAAAAAAAATAATAATAATAATAATAAAAAAAATAAATAAAAAAAAAAAAAGAAGGGAAGAAAAAGCATTTGGCGTGGCCGTGGTGTTTTTTGGCCATAAATCAGGCTGCCGCCAACTCACTTTGGGTACTCTCAATGGTGGGAGTGTCTCCATGAGAAAACAGCCTGGATTTATTCATTAAACCTCAGGGATTCAGCTGCATTATTAACTGGCTAGATAATAGTGCCTGAGCCCAGTCTGTGCACTCTGCACGGCCGCAGTGAGGTCTGTAAATACAGGCTCACAATGCAGGATGGAGCAGAGAGGGAAGGATAAAAGCTCCCAGCAATGTTTGCAGGCTTAAAGGAAGCTTGTGTATTTGAAGCAAGAACTACCAAAGCAGGAAAGTGGAGGAAGGCAGTGATAGGGCATGGTCCTGCATGGGGACATGGGTCTGGGGAGAAGTTGTCTTTCCCATTTTTGTCACAGAACTGGCCCTTCCCTTCCCTTCCCTTCCCTTCCCTTCCCTTCCCTTCCCTTCCCTTCCCTTCCCTTCCCTTCCCTTCCCTTCCCTTCCCTTCCCTTCCCTTCCCTTCCCTTCCCTTCCCTTCCCTTCCCTTCCCTTCCCTTCCCTTCCCTTCCCTTCCCTTCCCTTCCCTTCCCTTCCCTTCCCTTCCCTTCCCTTCCCTTCCCTTCCCAACAGCCCATGCTCTTTACTGTCTCAAGGACAAGAACAAGGAGAAAACCCTTAAAATGCCCTGCTCATCCCCACGGCTCTTTCATCGGCCACCCAGCCTGGGCAGCAAATGCCTCCATGTCACTTGGCAGCCACTGCACTGTCTGTCCTTCTGTCCAGGTTGCCAAACTGCAGAGGCTGCTCCTGGTTCCACAGCCACCAGTGGACTGGGTTGAACGGGGGATGTTCTGCACCCAGTGAATGTCTAGGGGGAAGGCAGGGTTTGGGGACCGGGTTGCCCCAGCCCCATGCAGAGGCGAGGATTTGGCTTTTCCTGTGCCTTGCACCCTTTTCTGCAGGGATGTGCATGGGGATGCACAGCTGAGGGTGTCTCCAGGGAGGTTCCCAGTTTGCTATGGATGCCTGGGGTGGCTGTGGGGACAAAATGCACCTTAAATACATTTACATTTAGGAAGGAACTCATAAATTGCTCACTATTCTGCATCCTCCCATGGTTATTATTTTAAGCTGTTCCCCCAATTTCAAGCCCTGGTTTGGAGATCCCCATTCCCAGACTGACTGATGCCCATGATGACAGAATTTCTGCCGTTGGGCAAATTAATTTCCCATGGGATTGTGGCCTCATATATAAATATAAAACTGACACATTTTTACTTAGCTGGAAAAAAAAATAGCTCCAGCTCCAGTTTGCACGAGATAACGTTTCCAGCAGATAAGGCAGCAGCTGGGGCGCGAATTGCCGTGCAGCTCCCATTTTTCCCACAGATCCCCAGCAATGTTTGCAGGCTGGGCTGTGCAACACCAGCTTTTGATTAGCACCAGCCAGCATTAACGTGATGTTTGTGTTCTGCCTCGTCTCACCCCACACCTGCCTTCTCCCGGCGAGGGGGAGCGGGCAGCGTTTGTACGAGCCTGGGGAGCAGCAGGGACATGCGCCGGGCCGGCGGGGTGGCTCAGTGCCTGCGGGGACCGGGCTGTATTTGGAAGCTGATCTCAGGGCCCTGGAGCCCTGCAGCCCTTAGCACATGCAGCAGAAATGAGTGAGTTTCGATCCAGAGATCCTGACCTCAGACCTTATAAATAACCCAACCAGGGCCATGCAGAGTACCTAAAACAGCTTGGCTCTTCTGCTCCCTGAGCAGTCATCTTCCTCTCCTCTCCTCTCCTCTCCTCTCCTCTCCTCTCCTCTCCTCTCCTCTCCTCTCCTCTCCTCTCCTCTCCTCTCCTCTCCTCTCCTCTCCTCTCCTCTCCTCTCCTCTCCTCTCCTCTCCTCTCCTCTCCTCTCCTCTCCTCTCCTCTCCTCTCCTCTCCTCTCCTCTCCTCTCCTCTCCTCTCCTCTCCTCTCCTCTCCTCTCCTCTCCTCTCCTCTCCTCTCCTCTCCTCTCCTCTCCTCTCCTCTCCTCTCCTCTCCTCTCCTCTCCTCTCCTCTCCTCTCCTCTCCTCTCCTCTCCTCTCCTCTCCTCTCCTCTCCTCTCCTCTCCCTGCCCTGGGAACCTGCCCCCATCACCCGGCTGATTAAACCCCAAGGAATGTGCTTGGGGCTCTGCAGGCAGGAGGAGATGCTGATGGAGCACGCATGGTGGGAGTTATCTGGAGTCAGCATACCGGAGGGGGCTTATCTCCGGCTGCATAACCCAGGCACAGCCAGAGCCCCTTGTTGATGTCCTCAGCATGCTCCTGGGCCATCACACACGATCCCATCCCACCCTGTCCTCCCCCACCCTATCCCATCTCACCCCACCCCACCCCATCCCACTCTCTTTGCTTGGGGCCTCTGTGGGGTCAGACATCTCCGCAGCTCCTTTGTGCTTTCCCTTCTTCCCACTATGGCACTCCGGGCCCCGCAGGGACGGACAGTGGGTCACTGCAGACCTGCAGCCCCGTGCTGCTTTCGGCTGTGACCGTCCCTGTACCACTCAGCTGTTGCTGTTGGATCTGTCACACCAGTGGAGACCAGTGTCTGAGATGTCACAGGCTGTGCTCTGCACCTGGTGACAGCAGGAACAGCCATGGACAGCCACCTGGAGCAGCACCCAGCCTCCTGCATGCACTAGGGTGGCCCTGAAGCCATCTCTACAGTTTTGGGGGTGACCTTCCCAGGTTTTCCTCTGTGTCTGCAGAGAAATCGGCTTCAGCAGAGCCTTAGCAATGCTCATGGCCTCCAGAGTCATGCAGGGAACTAAACCTGCGTAAGGTTTGTGCTGTGCCAGGAGCAGAAGCTTTGCCTGTTTCCTGTTCCCATCTGCAAGGGGCCAAAGACCTTCACAGCCCTGGTCCCTCCAGAGCAATGTCAGAGCAGGAGCCTGCACCAGAAAACAGGGACCCATGCCAGATACACCAGGCAGGTGAAATCCTGCTGGATCAGGCATGGGCCTTCAGGAAGGCAGACGGGGATGCAGCAGAGACAAAGAAGCACATCATGGAGCTGCCTGCCCCGGGAGAGCTTGGGGTGCGCCAAGGAGAGGAGAAGTCTCGTGGTCCTTCAGGCATCCAGGAGACTTGGGCTAGACATCTTCGGGTAATCCCAGGACAAACACAGGAATTCATAGCTGGAGCAATGTCCTGGTGCCTGGGTGAGGGCAACTCCAAGCAGAAATGTGGGTGGGGGAGCCTGGGGCAATGCAGGAGGAGGCTGTTTAGGAGGGGCTCACTCCAGAGGGATGGAGCAGGTGGGTCTCCAGCTTGGGACAAATTTGCTGTGGGAGGAATTGACCCGAGATTCACCTTTCATCCTCTCTGTTGTATCAGTCGAGATGCTGCAAGCCCCTGAGTCACAGGGTGCCGCCAGGCAGACACCCACCCCACGGAGCTGCACCCGTCCCAGCTGGATGCTCCTCATACCTCCTGCTGGGCTGGACCCACTGATAACGAGCTCCACCTCACTAATGAAGGGTCCATGGGGCAAGCCTTGGTGCGGGTCTTGTCCCCAGGTCATGGGGCAGCCCTGGGGAAGGCTCTGCTGGTTGCTGAAGTCCTGGTGGATTTCCCAGGACACGGGGCTTGGTCACAGCTGGCTGGACCAGGGGCAGATGCTCCACCTCGGGGTGTCCCCCACTCTGCAGACCTTGCTGAGGGTGTGATTTACCCAAGAGAGAAGCTGCAGGCTGAATATGGATCAAAATGAGCATATACAGAAGGTAAAAGGGTTCACTGCCTTTTCCTGGTCCTAAACTCCCTGAATAGGAAACGCACTCTACCTCCAGGAGCTTAAAGTCTAAATCATATATAAAGCCATATTTATTGTCATTAGTGTCTGTTCAACATTCACCAGTGCACTGGGCTTTTCAGAAAACAGAACGGATATTTCCCCCAAATGTTTATGGCTTGGATTTAGATGGGGCCCTGGGATTTGGGGGCTGCACGAGCCTGCTGGCAGGCAGCCACGTACCAGCTCCGGTCACAGATCCATCGAGATGAACATGGGGTTTCAAACGTGGCCTCAAAATCTTTTATCTGATTCCTGTAACTTTTTCTCATCATAGATACATTTCACTTCCATTTGGGTTTAATTATTCCAGTTTTGACAATGCAAACAATTCTAAAGAAAATGTTTAGTTTATTTACTCCAATTTTACAGGAAAGACTGTTTCTGTCACTTGCTCTTATTTGTGTCTTCAGAGAAGAGTTAAAGTGGGGAAAGTTCACCAGGATTATTTAATACAAAAATAAATGTTTCCAATTTGGTTTAAAAGAAAGTAACTCGGAATTGATATTATTTTCTTGCAGTAAAATGCAAAATCCAGAAAAAAAGAACTTCAGTAAGGGGGATGGGATTGCTTTGCTAGTGTTTGCAGCAAACACTTCTATCACAGAGGCTTAAACTGTCCTGCTGTCTCTCTGCCCGCCTGTTTGCTGTCTCCAGTCAGCTAGAATATGCTGACCACTTCCTACTAGTCTCAACAGAGACATTAAAATGCCAAAAAAAAAAGAAAAAAGTTTTATTCTTGCAAGAAAATGTGTGAAGGGGGAGAGACCCACGCTTGGGCTGCCACCAAGAGAAAACCTTCAGCGTGCTCAGCCTCCTTGCCAGGCACCGAAAAGCCACAGAAGAGGACTGGCACCCCACAGGTTATTTGGGGACAGAGCCCTGTCCTGGGCTCGAGGGAGGCCTGTGGGGTCTGAGCAGTGGGGCTGGTGGAGCCAAGGTGGGGATGGGCTGGGGGGTCCCCACCGTGCTGCACCCCAGGAGGCTGAAGAAGGCATTGGCAGCCCAAAATCTTGGGGCAGGCTCTGACTCCGTGGGGATACAGGGCAGGGATTTCTGCCATGCCCTGTCTGTGTGCGTGTGTAAGGCACCAGCAGGTCTCCGCCAGTCCCGGCTCCTCCCTAGACTTAAGGCAAGCCAGGCCTGCCGGGGCCGAGCCGGACCAAGCCTTGGCTTGACCCAGAGCTGCTGGTTCCAGTCCAGGAGCACTTCGGGACAGGAGCAGGGGAAATGTAGGTCTGGGGGTGTCGAGGCACAGGGGCAGAGAGGTCTCCGGAGCCTTCTGGGGGATATCAGTGATATTCAGACCTGGGTGCTCCATCTCAGGTGTGGTAAGCAAGTCCCAAAAAGTAAATCTGAGCAAATAATGCCAAACCTAGAAGGATTTGCCCTTTTTTGGAGTGCTCTGCTTGCAAAGCACGTGCGTACTTAGAAAGAGCTCCAGGGTGCGTTGCAACATCTGCCACATTTGGAGCAAGCCTTGAACACTTCAATCCCCTCTAATGACACTGTCCAGGAAATGACAAAGCTTTTCAGAAACAAACGGGTTGGAATTTGGCTTGGTGAATCTCAAGTTGTTGCACAGATTTTTATTTTTTTTTTGCATGCGGCTTGCTGAATCACAGCAAAAACATACAACATCCTGCCACAGCTCTTCTTGTTTCTCTGACACTTCTGGCACTAAAATCTGACACCGCAGCAGATTCCAAGGCTCAATTACATCCAGGTTTGCCCCATGCTTGAGGAATCTGGGTTTGGTGCCACTACTTCCAAGGTTATTAGACAGCGGCTAGATGGTGACTTTAGGAAGCAGCTCCCCCCGAAATGTGGTGCTGTCCCCCTCAGGCTGTGCTGCAGTGGCCTCCTGACCCCAGGGATGTACACCCTGGGGATGGGGGCAGTCTCACTGCTTGTGAAAAGCCTTCTTCTACACCCCTTACCCACTCACACCCTCTCTGCTCATGGAGTGTCTGGTAGGGATAGAGAAATCTGCTGCTGCGGGGTGTTGAGGTAGGTGTCAGCTCGCACCGGACCCACTGTCCTAGGTGCTGGCATGAGCAGGGGTTTCTCTGAGCTGCACTGGGAAAAAGAAAAGAAAACATTGGTGTTCTTCCAATGGCTAATGGGTAGATATTAATCTGGTTTGTATCTTTGGTACAGGAGATGTTTTATGGGGTTATAACTTTTAAAACAGAAAACTGGGAGTCTGTGTGCCAAACAGAGGGCATGCACCAGGCGTGGTTACACTTAAAAGAATTCCATATTAGATTTATTCATATTTACTTTGCACTATATTCAGAGGAATCTCTAGAAATTGATTCCAACCGGGATCTGTGACCAGCAAAATGCAAGACAGGGGGTTATTCAGTGCTTTTGTGAGAGCAAATCTCGCCGCTCCGAGGCACATGCGGCACCCAGCAGCACTGCTGCTGCGTGTCTGAGCCCAAAGCCAAGCACCAGGACTCGGGGCAGGGACTGGAGCCGAGGCAGGTTCGGACAGAGGGTTTGGCTCAGAGCAGCCGTGCCTCCCAGGGAGTCTGCGGGAGACAGAGGTGAACTTCAAGGAGCAGCACGGGGCCCCTGATGGGGTGCCGAGAGCAGGCAGGGAGATGCAACGTGGGAGCAGCGACCTGCAGAGCCAGGCGGAGGAAGACGAGCCAGACATCTGGTCCAGCAGCTGTCAGAGCGGCTCCTCAGCCTGCAAGCGGGTTTAGATGAGCCATGGAGCTTCGCCAGGAGCTGTGTGGGCTCGTGAATTCCCCGAAAAGGCAACGCTGGGGCACCGACCCCTGCAGGAGGGAGGAAGGTTGGGGGTGCTTGCAGCTCGCCCACGTGATGGCCCCCTGAGAGGGTGGCAGGACAGCTTGGCTTCCCCAGGGAACCCCAAACATTGCATGGCCCTAAACATGCCCGTGCATTGCATTCCTCTTGCTGGGGGAGAGCAGAGCACAGGAATGGAAGCAAGGGCAATGGGTTAGGCAGATGTCTTCTGCAGGGCCCCCAGACAGAGCCATCAACACCTGGTGCCTCTCCTACCTCCAGAACCAAGGCTGCTGCTTTATTTCAGTGCCTCAGCTGGGCTGGCCAGCAGAGAGAAACATCCCAGCAGGGCAGAGATCCCGGGACAGTGCAGTAGGTGGGATCTGACAATAAATGCTGCCACGCTTTGTCCTTCCCTAGCATCTGTTAATAAATTAATGTCTTTGCCTTTCTCCTGAAAATCACTGCTGCACCAGCAATGAAGACTCAGGAGCCTTCATCGCAGAGCTTGTGCTTACAAATCTGTGTGCAAAAGCTGAAATGTGGGAATTCCTGACCGGGAAGCGGGAGGGGGCTGCCAGCTCCTATCAGCCACCAGCCGTCGGGACATGTGCAGAAAATGCTGATTTCCTCCAGGACCTTCGCACATCAGCCTGGGTGAAGCAGCTCATTAAAAGCAACTAATTGCTGCAGTCAGTTGTGACATGAATTTTTCAAGGTTAATTTAGCTTAGCACTAAGAGTCCTCCATTTATCTCCAAAGAGGGCGAACCACACCTGCCAGGCAGCCACCCCTCTGCTGCATCTCCCCTCTGCAGACCCTCCAGGGCCAGGAGATCCAATTTGGAGCATCCTCAGGGACCTCTGTGAGGAACTGTGGGGGAAACCCAACCCAGGGAAGGCAAAGGTGTGGTGCCACAGTGCTGTGCTTGATGCATGCACCAGCCTTGCTTTGTCCTGAATGATTCCTTCAGGAGTCCTTTCAGCCATTTGCACATCTTACAGGAACACTGGGGAAAGCAGGGGCTGAGATGTGAAGAGTTCACTAAAACTCCCAGGTTCAACTCCCTTATCCCATCGACCCCTAACCATGAAATTTCCATAAAAAATTCTCCCCACTGGTATTAAAGATAGCAATAACTCTCTGCTGGTTCTTGCTGAAACTATTATGGTGCTCGGTGCTGGAATCCTTTTCCGCTCCCTCAAAGACCAAAACAAGACCAGAGAAGGAAGCCAACACCGTGCCTTCTCCTGGGGTGGTGTTTCAGGCTGGGCTGTGGGTGGTTGCACCAGAATCTGCCCTCCTTTTTGGAAAGGCTGTACAAACCAGGCAGTGCTGCGGGTTTGGTGTGTGGGCCACCAGGAGATGAGACCACGCAGGAGCAATGGGGACCTCTGTCCATCTGCCCTGGTGGTCACCCACGGCACATCACCAACCATGTCCCCCTCCAGGAGACATCTGCAGAGCCCAACCTTGCCAAATTCTGGGTATGGTGGAGCTGAGAGCTAGGTCACTGGGAGCACCCCAATCCCTCCCCCCCCCCAAACCTGCCCCCTGCCCTTGGAGGAGGTGTGCGGTGCTGAAGGGGAGACCACACTGGGGCTCGCCCCACCTCGGCAAGGGCCTTCTTGGCACCCACCGCAGGCGGGGAAGGGAAATTGGCTGTTTAATGAACGTATCCTGTGTTTACGGAGAACCTGCCAGCTATGACAATCCAGATGTTTCCTGTCTCTCTGCATCTGCAAAGAGCCATTTGCTGGCTAAAAGTGGTTCCCACCACGACGCTGCGCATCGGGGCTTCAATCCTGCAGCCAGAGGCAGCGGCCGACCTCCAGTGTGCGCGGGCAGGGACTGTCCCAGCCCCTTGGGGTTGGTGCCTGTCCATGGGCAGACCCAGGGAGCAAAGCTGAGCCCAAAGGCTGCCACGAGCTGGGCTGCCCGGGCCGTGATGGGAGTGAGCCTCCCGGTGAGGGATGGGGACGTGCAGGATGTGGTGCTCTGCGGGGAGGCAGGAAGAGCCCAGGTGGGAGCAGGATGGGAGGATGTAACCCTGCTCAGCGCCCACCCCTGTTGAGTCTCTGCCTTTTCCTTCTCTGCCTGACGGCTCTCTGTCCCCACAGCCTGGACCCCTGGAGTCTGGTGTTGATGCCTCTTCTGGTTAAAAGCTGTTTAGGAAGCAGATGTATATAAGGGCTTTCTATAGCCCTTCCTACAGCCTTCCTACAGCCATCCTATAGCCCAGTAGCTAGGTAACTGCCAAGTGGGCCTCCTGGATGCTGATCCCTTTCCTCTAGGATGAGTTATGTGAACAGATTCAGCTATTTTTCCAGTCTCAGGACCAGAATCTTCTCAGGAGATGCAGCTCGGCCTAGCCAGACTCTGACCGGGGCAGACCCCCAGGCAGTCTGGACTCTCCCACCCCAGGGCTGTTGGTGGCAGCTCCTCCGGGGATCTCTGAGGCTCACAGGCCACGGAGGTGGGTAGGCAGCCAAGTCCTTTTAGTACTGCCCTGAGCAAGGCCCCATGGCTAGTCCTCTTTAAATGCAAGACTTGATGTCCAGAGGACCTCTGGTCCAACCCCTGCTCTGAGTGGGGTCAACACAGTCCAGCTGGCTGAAGTCTGCGTTCAGGATATCTGCATGGATGGAGATGGATGTTAGCTGTAAATCCCCTGCCACCTTCTCTTCTCCGGGGCTGAACAAACTCAGCTCTCCCAGCCTGTCCTCATGGGCCCTGTGCTCCAGGTCCCCAGCCACCCCACAGCCTAATCCAGCTTGTCAGGGCTGCTCCTGGGCCCCCAAACCGCACACACGAATTGGGAAGTGGCCCCACAAGTGCCCAGCAGAGGACAGCAATTACCAGGGAGGTAAGAAGATGCTCTTCAGTTTCTGAACATGTCTCAATTACATGTGTGGAGCCTCTTGGGGACCACAGGATCACAAGGAAGGGACCATAGCACAGGCCACTCAGCAGCCATCTCCTGAGGAAGGGCATCTGAGGTGGTTAACTTTTAAGCAGTGCAATATCACCAGTGTTCTCTAAAGGGGAATGTGGGAAAAGTCTTGCAGAAAAAGAAAATAATCCTATTTTTCATCTCAGTTTGCAATGACAAATGAGCAGGACATTAAATGGAGTGGAAACACTGAATTTTGCTTTGCTTTGCAATTTAATAGTGAAAACCCAACACTCGCTCTTAGCCTGCATCTCCTTTTCCTTTCCCATCTTGTCAGCCTTCCAGCAGTCTGAGGCAGTTCTGGAGCCCGTGGTGGATTTTCCCCTCTGCTGAAGGGTCCCACCGCCACGACCACCCAACTCACTGCACAGGGCCCCTCCTCAGCACCTCGGGCTCTGCAGGCTGCAGAGCTGTAGCGAAGGAAAGCCCCTTTCTGTCAGCCCCCAAGGAACAGCAGTGAGCTGGGCAGGGGGACCAGGCACCTGCAGCCCCAGGGGAGGGGAGGGTGGCAGCAGACACCCTCACGGACACGTCGGGTGCTGCACAGTGTGACCTGGGTCAGAGTGCCCAGGCGGGGCCAACCCACACCAAGAGGACAAAGCATGGAAGTCCAGGGCACCTGCGAGCCACCTCCCAGCCGGGATGCCACCAGTCAGTGAGCAGGGGTGGATGGACGAGCAGAAACCCTCTGCTGAGCACAGCACCTGGAGCTGGGCTGGAGCGGGGCAGAGCGAGCGGCGAGGAGCCAGGATTCTGGTTCCTGTCACGCTGTGTCAGAGCCTTCCCCAGGGAGGAAAACAAAATGCAGTGCCAGGAGACATCTCTCTCTGTTCCTTCTCATGGGAGGGATCTTGGTCAGCAGGTTGGCTGGCTGCTGTCACAGCACCTTCAGCACCGACCTGGGCACGTGGTGGCACTGGGTCCCTGCTGTGGCACCGTGCAGCCTGCAGAGCCTGGCCCCATGGAGCTGCAGGGAGCTGTGTCTGTCCTTATCCGCACGCCTCACTGCTAGCAAAGTGCTAGGCTCGGGGCTGATAGAGACTTTTCAGCTCCTGATTTCCTCCTCACGCCCCTCGAGCAGCATCCGTTGCCTTCCTGACTCCGGTTCTTGTCCCCAGCGACAGACCCCTGGGGCGGGCAGTGTCCGGACATGGCCAGGTCCTGCCGGGGCTGACCGCAGCTCTTTGCGCAACGCACGGCGCCAGGAGCGAGAATTTGCTCTGATGTCTCATGTGCTGCCATGCCGGGGCAGGTTCTGGGTAAGGCTCCTCAGCGAGGATTGCTGCCCGAGCTGTTTCGTGATGAACTCCCTTCTTCCCAGCGTGGAGGCACGGAGGGAAGTTCACCCCCTGCAGACCGAAGTGACTCGGGTTCAGCCCTGCACAGCCCCAGCTAAATTCTCCTGAGGCCCAAGGGAAGGCTGGCTTGTCACCGATGGACCCAGTGCCACCTCTCTGTGCCCCAGCCCCAGGAGGACACAGGACAGGTACCGCGAGCAGGGCAGACCCAGCAGTCCCAGGGAAGATGCGTTGGGTGGTCAGAGGACAGCTTCAGGCCATGGTTAGGCACAGAGGAGCTTGCCTCTGTTGCCCTTCATGTTGTGCCTCATCTCCCTGCCCCTCTCTGTCTCTGCAGGCCCTGACCGGGATACAGGACTGCCCCTCACTGCCCTGTCCCTCACTGCCCTGTCCCTCACTGCCCTGTCCCTCACTGCCCTGCCCTGGCACCCTTCCCACTTGGTGGGAGCACCGCGGGCTGCAGCACTGCTGTGGGGCTGAAAACCCCTTGACTTTGCTCCAAGTGACTTTGGGATTGTGCCCTACATCGCTCCTTTACCACCCAAGGTGTGGGCAGCCCTGTGATCCCCACCCCTCCCTGCTGTCCGTCTGTCCTGCCCGGCAGCAGGGCAGGGACCAGTGCCGTCCCCTGGCACTGCAGACACACCAGGCTGGACATGGAGGATGCCCCAAATGCCTCAAAACCACAGGAGGTGAAAAATGTGTGAGGATGGAAGCCAACACTGGACAATTTAGCCACTGTTGCTGGAGCTGCTTGCTCAGAGCCAGCTCTCCGTGCTGGTGGGCATGGATTTGGCTCCTGCCTTCATATCCCACCCAGGGCCAAGCAAACACACACGCAGCGATGGGTCGGGGCTCTGCCAACGCACCCTGACAAAAAGGGGGTTCAACTCCGGAGCAAAGGCAAAGAGAACGGGAGGGAGGAAGTCAGGAAGGAGAGACAAAGGCGAGAGCTGCGGTCTGGCAGCGGGAGTGCTGCGCTGGGGAAATCCTCTGATTTACAGCGAGAGGCCTGGCAGCGCGAGGCGAGCGGGGCGCACGGCCCTGAGCACTGCCGGGAAGTGGCCGCTCCCCGCGCCTGCTCCCCCGGTGCTTCCCCAGGACAGGCTGGGGGGAGCCGCGGGGCTGCCCTGCTCCTGCGGGGGGCACGGGGACAATGGGGGCTGCACGCTGCAGCGGGTGTTCCTGGGGAAAGGCCGGCTGCAAACACAAACCTGGTTGCTCATGGTGGGATGTGCCAGAAGCAGGGCGGCAGCACCGCAGCAGCAGGTCCTGAACCCAGGTCTCTGCTCCCCTCTCCACCAGGACCCCCCAGTGAGGACGAGAAGTGCCGTGGGGATGCCACAGCTCCACAGGGCCCCCTCCGTGTCCTGCAGACGTGGTGGGTTGCAATGGCCACGTTGGGTTCATGGCTGGGTCTGAGCCCCCTCGAATGATCCCCTTCCAAAACAGAAGTTTCACATCTCTCTGGGCTGCTGCTCTGGGGGTGACCTGGTGCCAGGTGAGGCTGTGGGACATGGGCTCGGCTTTCCTCCTCCCAAGGGCCTTCCAGCCCTGCAGCCTGCCTGCGGGGACCTTGCGCTGGATCCCATCCTACTGCCTGTCTGGGCCCCTTCCAAAGAAGTGCAGTAAATGTCACTGCTGGGGTCCCTTGGGAAGCAAGAGCATTCGTGCACACTTGTAAGCAGAATTCCCACTCAGAAACACCCGTCTGGCTCCTTCTGCTCCTGCTCACCCCCGGTGTATGCTCCCAGCCCCAGCAGCGCTGGTTTTGCATGTGCCAGGGCTCAGCACCTCTGAGACTTGGGGAGTGGGCTCTGTGCCTCCAGGTGGGCTCCCCAGATCAGTTGGAGTCTGCTGAAAGTGGGATCTGAGGAGCTCGGGCTCGGGGCTGTGATGTCGTGGGAAGGAATGGGCTCTGCTCCAGCTGGGGGGCTGCTTCCCAGTATGGGGGACCTGCTGGGACCTGCTGGGGCCTGCTGGGGCCTTCTGGGGCCCCACATCCTGGGGCTGCCGGGTCCAACCAGCGTTCCTGGAGCAATTTTCCTCCTGGTTTGGAAAGCTGAGTAGAAGGGGCACGGAGCTGCCTGCCCAGGAGAGAAAGGAATGTGCTGTGGGTTTTCCCCTGCCTGCGTCCGTGGGTCACTCCCAGCTCTCACAACAGGCTCAGCACTTTGGAAGCAGGATTTAGCCACAACCCAGAACGCATTACCCAAAAAGCAAACAACAAACACATTCTTCTCCTGAATTCCTGGCTCCCTTCTGCTTCTGACCTCCCGGACAGGCCCTGGCAGCCCGTGTGCCTGGAGAAAGGTTGGCTTGGTTTCCTTCAGCCTTCTCTTGCAAGGTCACACCCGGCGTGTGCAGCCTCTTGGTGGGGGGACAGAGGTCACCCTGCTACCAGGGGCTGGGGCACCAGGCAGCACTCGCTTCCCTATCTACGGGTAAGGAGACACGAAATGTGCTCCTCTGCCCTTTGCTCCTAGGCAGGTCCCTCCCTGGCCAGCTTTATGGCTTGCTTGAAGGATTCAGAGGGCTTGGGGGATTTCATTTCAACATTGCGTTGCCTTGGTGCCTAGCCCTGCTCCTCAGCTTGGGTCTGCCAAGCTCTTTGCCGCCTCTTGCTCCACCTGAGAACCTTCACCAAGATCAGGGTGTCCTTGGGGATATGTCCCCTGTAGCCCCTCCAGCAAACCTGAGGGTTGGAAGCCAAAGCAGCACACAGACAGCATCAGCCCAGGGCTCCACATCCCTCCTGGTCTCAGCAGAAGTTGGAGGGGAGGTTGGAGGTTGGAGAAGTTGGAGGGGAGATGCCAGCTGCATCTCGGTGTCTTCCAGAGCTCAGCGGAGCAGGTCAGGCCCCCACTCTTCCCTTGGCCTTATCCTAACCTTGGTGGTGCTGAGCAGTGCCCAGAGATCCTCGCTGCCCGCGCTGCCCCAGGAGCTGAAGTTCCCACTGGGACCTGACGCAGACCCACTGTCAGAGACCCCAGCCTCACCCTGGAGGCAGAGGTGAGCTGACACCATCCCCACGAGCTGCTGTGCTCCTCTCGGGGTCTGTTGTTTGCCTGAATGATGAGTTTTTTGCACTGCCTCATCTTGGCCAGACTTTTATGGCTGGCTGGGGACTTGGGCTTGTTCTGAACTCTTCTGCCCTGAGCATAGTTTGAATTTCCTTGCTGTGATTCAGGGGACGCGCTGAACTCTGTGGGACGGGACCTCCTTGCCTTCCCTTAGCCTCCCCCACGGGGCACAGACCCCTCCAGGGGTGCCCATGGTGCTTCCCAGGGCTCCTCGTGGTGGTGGCCAGCTCCTTGGGATGCCACCCCAGTGAGACCTGGGGCTCTGGAGCACATCCCTGCCTGCTGGCAGGGCTCAGCATCTCCTGCAGGGTGGTGGCAGCAGCTCTGAGGCACGTCCATGCCCACCCCCCAATGCCCGCCCTGCTGCCCCCCGACCTATTTGCCCTTCCCCAGCACAGGCAGCAGTTGGGTTGCTGCCTCATCCCTTGCTTTCCATGGGGTGGGAGACACCGCCCCCCAAATCCTGCTGTCCCCAGCTTCGACTAGAGCAGCTCCTGCAACGAGCAGATGGGATGTGCCTTGGAATGGGACACTGGGCACGGACTGGGCACCAGTTCCTCCTCCCAGCTCTCCCAGCTTGCCTGCATCCATGTGGCTTCTGGCATGCTGGCCAGGCTGGGTGCTCCCCTGCCTTCCCCTTCCTGTCAGGCTAAGGACCAGCGCTCAGCACTGGCCATTTTGTCTCTTTTGGCTCCCTAGCATGGGAAACGTTTTGTTTTCGGGCAGGATTTCAAGCGCTCACATCTCCCAGACACGTCCGTCCTCCCAGCGGAGAGCGGCCGAGGAGGGAAGGAGCCGGGGAGCTGTGGGGAGCCCCTGGCCGGGAGCCTGCCCCGTGGTTCCGAGTGTGGCCCCGGGTTATTTATGAGTGTGAGGATCTGAAACGTGGAGGCGGCCAACAGAGGAGGCTTGGAGTCCTCACAGCCCTGTGGGACCTCAGTCCCGAGGCTGCTGGGGCTCAGAAGGGCAGCACTGCTTTGATAACACCAGTGGGGTGCAAATTTGGAAGCAAGAAAGGGGCAGCCTGCAAACTTCAGGTGCTCTTAAAGTCAGACAAGTTTCTACCCAGGAGCTGATGGTGTCCTAGGTCCCTGCCACGGAGACCTGGGCTGGAAATGGGAGCAAATGGGACATGTGAAGTTCCTGGTGTGAGGTTCCTGGCTCCCAGCTCTTCCCAGAGGACAAGACAGGAGCCTGGAGGAATCCTTCGTGCTCCCAGACCCCTTTTGCTGCCACCCAGGGAGTGGTGGGAGCAGCCCCAGCCTCAGCCTGGCCTCCAAGCTACAGCACCACAGGGCCAGCGAGCAGGGAAATGCTCCCAGGCTGTCTGAGCTGGTTGCTGCAGGATCTCAGGAGATGGATGGGATGGAGGGGAGACAAACAGGGGGATGTGGCTGCGGCTGCCCGGGTGGAGGGAACAGATACGGCTGTGCACGAGGACACAGCCTGGCTGGAGGGGGACTGTGCCCACCACCACACCCCCCTTCCCAAAGCCCTCCGAGTTGTGCATTTCCCAGCACATCTCATCACAACAGAGTTCATTAGCAATGCTGCCAGATAATTAATCTGAGCTCTCAGCATGAGTTCCCATAAAGCTGCCTTAATAGACTTCCAGCTGTACAGATAGCAAAAAAAGGACCAGACAGGAGGAAACCCCCATCACCCCACCCTGGGGGTCCTTCCCCCGTTAAACACCCCAGAGGGTCTGTGACAGCCCCTGCAGGGGTGTTGCTGTGCTGCCCTCACACAGGGAATTACACAAGTGCAGGTACTTGGTGGGTGAACTTTTCTGAGCTAAGAGGTCTCCATCCCTTCCCAGGGAGGCTCTCCCCATAGACCATGCACTGAGCTCCCAGCTCCATGGGATCCTCCTGGCTCCCCCCTTTCCCAGTTCATTTTTGTGGCATTGTGGGGTTTGGTGGCAACTGCTTTTGGGACAGGATGGGGGGACGAAGAGCAAGAGAGGAGGGGATGGAGAAATCACCTTGCAGTATGGGGTGAGGAACCAGGGGGGAGAAGAGACCCCAGTGCCCGGGGATCCCAGCCCTGGTTTATAGGTTTGGTCCCAACCCCTTCATGGGGCCTCCAAAACCCCAGGGGCAGCCTGGCCACCTCACTGCCAAGGTCCCTGGGAGGGGACAAGGTTTGGGGACTCAGCAGAAGTGGAGGAGGGGAAGAAAAGGGACAGGGAGGGCTGCAGCCCTCTCTCAGACCCGATGTCCTGCTCTGCCCCCAGTTCCCTCAGCTCCACCAGGGGAAGGACGGAGGTGCCTTTGCCCAGCGGCCCCCTCAGCTGAGCTTCGTCCATATGGATCAGAGCCTGCTTCACACCACTTGAAGACATCCAAACTGCCTGATTTGGGACACATTCTTCCCTGCCAGGCTCTGAGAGCCCAGATCTGTGCATGAAACCCACCTGCTGGCTCAGCCTGGGCAGCCACGTGTCCCCTGAGCGCCGTGAACCACCACGCATCAGCCCACCTGCCCTCTCCGTCTCCAGGGCAGCACAAAGCCCTGCAGGTCACACCTCCACCTGCAGCGTGGCAGAAAGGAGGCTCTGCAGAGAGATTTGGGAGTTTCGGGGCTCCCAGTGACATACCAGTATGTGCTGGGAGGACACAACCTTGGCCAGCTGGTGCAGGAGGAGCTGTATGTCACCGTAGATCGACACTGCTCCCTCTGCAGAGTACATGGGGGTGCTGAGCCCCTGGGCTGTGTGCTGGAGGAGACAGCTGTGGAAAGCAGAGCTGGTTCCTCACCCTCAGTGCCCACTGCCCCTGGGTGTGCGCCTCGGCTCCCGTCTCCTCCTCGCTGCTCAAAGCCTCTGCTATTTTTCCCCGAGCCTGGGGATGGCATCACCTGCTCACTGTTGTGGCGCCGTGGTGAGGAGCTGGATGCACGCAGCTTTCCCTGTCCTCTGTACCAGCCCTGCTGCACCTTGCTGAGAGGGAGAGGGTGTGGATGGGGCCAGTTTGGGTGGAAAAAAGAAAAAAAAAAAGGTGCCACATCCAAATCAGAGCTCTTCACTCATCATTTTCAGCTTAAATAAGGGCTGAGCAGGGGAAAGGTACACAGGCAAATTTCATCTGAAATGTGAGGATAAAAAACAAAGGATAAGAGCTGTGGCATACAGACAGCAAAGAAACAGGTGGGCATCAGCCCTCTGGGACCCTCCTGGAAAGGGTCTGGGGGGCAAGGAGGGCAGGAGAGGTGGCAGTGCTGAGCAGGACCTCAGCTCAGTGCCAGGGGAAGTGATCGCAGCATGGAAGGATGTGCTGGGAGAGGTGCCGGAGGGCTGCACAAGCCCTCAGACACTAGGAAAGATCTGAACACGAGAAAATCTGAACGTGGAGGGGTAGCAAAGTGAGTGGGATGTGAGGGAAGAGCAGAGGCTGCAGCGTGCAGGGGCACTGCACGCAGGAGGAAGAACACCTGCAGGGAGGAAGATGAAGAAGAGCTTCAGCTCGCTGCTCAGTGGGGAAGGAGAACTAAGAGAGGGGGATGCGGGGAATGCAGAAGAGTTTGGTGGTTTCTTTTTTTAGCTTTAATCCTCATAGAAATCCAGACGTGACCAGAGAGTTAATGAAAGGGGAGGAGAGAAAACAGGCAGAAGAGAAGAGGTAGGATTAAAGACCAGGTGGATGCATGGGATGTACTCATTTTGGGGGGAGCTCATGGGGATGCTTCAAAGTGAGCATGACGAAAAGAAGAAAATCTGGCCAGAAAAAGGAGAGGGACCACGAACCATCACCAGAGTGACATTGGGCCAAGTCAGGAGGAATTATTAAACGGTTTCTAAATGGATCAGTTCACTCCAAATGAATCTCGTGTCCTTGTTTTTCAGGCCTGATGACCCGGCAGAAAGGAAGGAGTGATGCTGCGAGCTGGATCAGCACGTTGGGCTGCCAGGCATGGCCAAAGAGCACGTGCAAAGCCAGCCCCAGCATCAGCCCTGCTTGGGGCAGATCTCCAGGCTGGAGGCAGCAGCCTGAAGCACACCCACTGGGGCACGACCCATCTCCTGCCCTTCTGCAAGCACTGCCCCATTCCTGGGCACAATCTTCATCCATGCGAGTGCTCTATGGGCTCTAGAGCTGCTCTTTTACTTTGGCCATGCTGTTTTCCAGGCAGCCGGTCCCAGGTCAGGGCCACCCAGACGCTTGTGCCAGCGTGGGGGTGTGAAGGGCTGGGAATGAGCAGCTGAGGGCGAGGGGCCGGGCTGTGTCTGCAGGAGAATCACGGATGGATTATGGCAGCTTAACACATCCATCAAAACCTGGTTTGGCTGCAGAGAGAGCTCAGAGGAGCCTGCTGGGGCTGGCCCTGGGTTTCTGGGCTATATTTTCTCTCCTGGTTTGGATGGTGCAGCTGTAATGCACGAGTATGTGTGCATCTGGGCTTTATGGGGTTGCAAGCACTCAGGGTGAGAAATGCAGGTGTGGAGGTGATGTGGACACATCCTGGGGATGGCAGCACTGCCTGTGTGTGTGCAGGGAGGTGCTCGGGGGGTCACAGGGTGAAGAGGAGTCTGCAGTGCCTAAAAACAAAACTGGGCAAAACTGGGCATTTGCAGGGTCTAATTCTGAAGCCCGTCTGTCGTTCACTTGGGACTGATTTCAGCAGGATTTGTGTTGAGGAGTGAGAAGGGATCTGGTGCACAACTACAGAGCAGCATGAAAGGACCTGAGAAGGCTTCTGCACCATTGTAGGGATTTGTGGGGAAAGCCTGGCCTCCTGGCAGGTGTCAGGCCCTGAGCATCCCCTTCCCAGAGGTGACCCCAGCCTGTAAGCAGCTCCCATACCACTGCATCCTCCCCAGGGGTTTATGTCCTGCATGGTGGGACAGAGTCAGACCTCTCTGGGCTGCAGCGGAGGATGAGGCAACACCATAGACAGGGCTTTGCTGACTGACCACGTAGCTTGCTTTGTCAGCACTCAGAAGAGCCCCAGCTGCACACAAAAATGTGCCCTCCTCAGCAACTGGGAGCACCAGCAGAGCCTCATGGCTCAGGGAAACATCCTGCCCTGCACAGCTGGGGTTAGGCGACGTGATTCAGGACAGAGCTGCTCTGCTTTGGGGTCGGAGCTGCAGCACCGAGGGCCAGGTGGCTCTGCACACTGCGAGGAGCCTGAGCCTTCATCCACGCTTTGAGCATCCCCAGAGGGACTTCACGTACCTCAGCTCTGGGCCTTGCCAGGACACAGGCACGGGCACCCCGCCGTGGCTGTCCCTGGGCTCTGCCCACACCAGGGCTCGATTCCTCCTCCTGCCAGCACCTCTGTGCTCTGAGGGGTGCTCACCGGCCCCTCGCAGTCCCGCCTGTGCCCACATCTCTTCTGAGGCTCAGTGGAGTCAGGTGTGATCTGGTGCCACCAGGCCTGGCAGGAAAGTTTTCAAAGCCCCAGAGAAAGAGTGAACCCAGGGCTGAATGCTTGGAAAAAGCTTTGAGCTCCTCTTGGTTACCTGAGAGCTGAACCCAGCCCAAGGGATCCGAGAACCTGGGGCTTGCAGTTCTCCTGCTGAGTGTCTGAGCTCCCGTGGAGCTGTGACCAAACCTCTGATGGGGAAGAGAGGAGGGCAAGACCTTCCCAGCAGCCATGGTAGGAGAGGCAGCTTTGACTGATGCAAGAGCACAGAAATTCTTTATCTCTGAAGCAATTTGATGTGCTGGAGAACAGTGTGGGAGCCGGGGGATTGATTCATGGTGGGTCTCTCTGCCCAGAACATTCAGGATCAGATCACCATCCCCGTCCCCATCATGGGCAGCCTGAGAACTGCCTCAGGCTGGTGCTATGGCCAGGACTTGACTCACCCAGGCAAAACTCTTCTAAGACAAAAATGAGACCCTTTCTTTTCACAGCGATGCTCCCTCTGCGTTCCTGATGCTGCCACGATGCTGTCTGCGCTTGTCAGAGCTTCCCTGGGAAACAACCACGCACTTGGTGCTTCTGGGCTGGAGATGACTTGCACCACAAAAGATGAACTCGGACACTTTGGGGCTGAACCCAACAATAAAGCAGGTGCCAGGTCAAGTGAGGGGCTGCAGGGCCCAGCCAGGGTGCTCAAGGTGGCAGAATGGGATGTGTCACTGGTAGGTCATGGTCATGGTAGGTGCCCTGGGTAGGCCATGGAGGGAAGCAGAAGCTTCCAGAAGGTGATTTGGGCATCAGAAGGGTTATTCCCTGGCAGTGTTTACCCCCTCACCATCTACAAAGGGACCCTGGGGTGCTCTGTCCCATGGGGATGTCTCCACTGAAGACATCTACCATGACTTTGGATAATTACCCTTAAAACTTGCCGTTTGCAGACACAACCCAGACTCCAGCTTGAACTGAACACGGGTAAGGGGCAGTTTGCTGCCCAGAAACACCCGGGAAGGGGCAGTGGCACCTGCCTGGGAGAAGAGGCAATATCTGGAGGCTGGAAGCAGAGCCAGCCCGCTCTGCCAGGCGTCACACAGCAAGTGAATAAACCCATCTTAACATGGTCCAGCGATCACTGCTGCCGCGGGGGTGTCTGGACACTGAGTCATAGTTTGCTTCTCGTCCCTGCTGCATCGTCCTTATTTTTTTGATTCATGGAGCTCTCTGTACACAAACGAGCACGCTGTCCTTTTTGGTCTCATTCACTTGCGATAAAGATGTGTTCAGCAAATGAAGTCTTAAAATGGAAACATCCCCAGATGCCTGTGTTGAATTGGTCTTCTGCAGCAGGAAACAGCGCTCCCTTTCTCCCTTCTTCACCTAAATATCCAGGCTGCTGTTCCCTTGTGCTGAGAGCTCGCAGCAAATATTCTCCATCTCCTGGCTTTGCTGCCCTCTGCATCCTCTGCACAGGCTGCACCAGGCCAGGATGGGACCAGCAGCTGAAGCAGCAGACACGGCAGGGAGGTGCAGAACAACCCTCCCCATTGAAGCCTACACACCCAGGTGCAGTCCCATCAGTGGTTCAGCAGCATGTTTAAGTTTTGCAACCCAGCTAAATGAGAACAGAGGTGACATTGCAAGAAGGGAGCTGGACAGATTGCTGTCCTGACAGCAGAGCCTAACGCACACAGAAACCCTTGGGGTTGTGAGTTTCCAGGGAAGGGTTCTTTAACTGGGAACTTCTGTTTCATGGAGATTGAATAGTCTTGTATAATCCCATGACTCCAGGAGCTCAGGGCTTAGAAGTCCCTACATAAACACACAGGGACCAGCAGTGAAACCCTGATGTAACAGGGACATAGCCTGCAATGACACAACCCCACTGGCAGTGCTGGTGCTCCTGACTTGCTGTCACCTTCAGAGGGCCACCCACAGTGGCTGCCCTGCAGACACCACAAAGGCCGGTTTGGGGCCAGGATGGATGCTGGAAGCTGAAACTGCATCAGAAAGGCTCACCCTGCTCCAGGTGGGAGAGTCAGCAGCCAGGAAGGGTTTTCCATGTCCAGACATCTGTCTGACGGCTGCCCTGTGCTCTCCCATCAGCCTGCGCTGTCTTGCAGGTGCCTGGAAATGACTACGTCAGTTTTAGGGTGTGCTGGCTTGCAAGCAGGTGCAGAGCTTGCTGTTTGGAAACCACTTCTTAGCTCTGTCTCCTGCTGCTTCTTGCATCAGCCCCCAAGCCTGCGCCTCCTCCCAGCCCATGGCATGGGAGGTGCACCCCGAGCTGCCCCTGGGTTGGGGTGCAGATGCAGATGTTGGGACAAATCAGTGCCCACAAACCCTAGGGATGGAGAACCTCTGCTCTGCAGAGCAGAGCCCAGCCTGTGGAAGAGGCACTGATGTTCCCAGGGGAGATGGGCACCTCCGACAGCCCTGGCTTTGCAGGGTTAAGCCGAAATCCTGCTGCGCCAGATGACTCAGAGAAGGTAGCAGGGGAGCAAAGTGGCGTGGGGAGAGGTGCTGAGCGGTGAGTCAGGTTCCCCCACCCCTTCCCTTATAGATCAGCAATTTCATCCTGCCTTGCCACCAGCACCAGCTGCATGCACATGGCCGGGCAGGGGCCGAGGAGGGGCTGTGCCCCAGGGCCGGGCTCCTGCCACCCTCGGGAAGGCTGCCGGCAGTGCTGAGGCAGGGGAACGGGGCAGGACTGGGATGCTGCGGGGACTGCACACTTGTTTAGTAAGTGCTCCCTCTCCTGGGCTGTGGTCACAACAGTCCCGGGGAGAATTCAAGTGCTTTTGGCTAATTGGAGTTGTCCAGGGCGCAGCACTTGGTGGAGAGCCGTATCCGAGCATCCCCGAGGTGTCTGTGTCCCCAAGGCACAGGGACGCTCCCCCTGGAGGGTCATCTCCTCCCTTCAGCACATCCCCTGGGGACCTAAGAACTGGGGAAATGTGCTATGGAGAGATGTGGTCATTCAAATTCACGCTGATACAGAACTTGGTGTGATTTGGAGGAATCACCAAAAGCGCTTTTTACTGGGAGCTCTGATGGTCGGAAGGGAATGTCTGTCAGCTTCCCATCAGGCTTCAACTCCAGGGTCTTCAGGAGCACAGGAAATTTAAAAGAAAAAAAAAAATAGTTTCCTTCAAAGAGTAAAAAATGGGGGACGTACCTAAGGGATCAAGAGAGAAGGTTCCTACTGGGTAGCTATGACTCAGAAATGGCATTTTCTATATTCTAATAAGGGATGTCAAGTCAGGGGTAATTTATTCATGGCAAGCTGATGCAGTTGCTATGGAGAGTATAATAGGAAGAAACTCTTTTTTAATGCATAGACTATTGAGGAGGAAAGCGTTTGTCAAAGATAAAACCTCGGTGTGAGGATAAAAGCGGCAATCAGTGATTAGGAACATTAAAACAGAAAAAAAAAAAAAAAAAAAAAAAAAAAAGCTGTCTGCAGGCACTTCCACTGCAGTGAAACGCCTTCCCTGAGGGTGGGGAGAGGACCCAGCTCAGGATTTCCCATCAGAACAGGACAAAGCATTGGCCATCACAGCTCCTGCAGGACAGGCATGGGGCCGGCATCTTCTGGATGAAATGTGTGAGCTTCCACCTCACAGCTGGCACGGGGCAGCTTTCCCTGGCCCTTCTGGCACCCCCCGGCACAGCTGGGTGCTCAGGAGAGGGTGTGCAATGTGGGCTCACCCAGCAGACATCACCTGCGGAACACAGGACATCTCCCCCCACATCTTCTGGAGGTACCAGTCCTGCACTCAGCCAGCTGTCTCACCCCGTAAGTGACCCCCAAGTAATATCTTGGGGCCACCAGGCATTGCTGTCAGAGTTGTTTGCCACAATGCACGTGTTTTATGCCCATCATTATGGTATTGTGGTGATGGAACCCACCACAACAAGGAGTGACCGTCACCAGGAGCTGTACAAAGGGGGGGCTCAGACCTCCTGCCTCAGCAGCTCTGCTTCCTGCCGAAATGGGGTGGCGGAGGCAGGAGCAAAGGGAATCATCAGCTCCCCACCGCCAAAAAGTGGAGAAATGGATGCATGGGAAGGGGCTTTCCCTGGCCACAGGAGCACTGGGAGGTGCCCAAATTTCCCCAGCCCAGCTACCATTTGAGTGACCCCCCCTGGACTCACAACAGCTTCTGCTGACCAGCAAGAATAAAACCCGGTGGGACTTCTTCCTTCACAAACATGCAAGCAGCTGTAGCACTGCTCATCAGCGTGAAGCTCAAGGATCCCACAGCCACCTACAAGGGAAAGTAAAACCCCACTTCATAATGGGCTGCACTTTCCCCTCGTGCTGTGGAAGATCAGCAGCTCCAAGGGCACAACGAAATACGTGAATCCAAAGGCTCGGGGCAGCCCTCGGTGCTAGACGTGCCTTCAGGCAGGAGGGTGGCTGGTGGCAGTGCCTGCTCCCCGGATCCTGCCTGTCATGCATGTGACAGTGTCACGTATGGGGGATTCTCAGTGAGGCTGGGAAGTCAGCCAGTGCTTCCCCTTGGAAATGTCTGTCTCCAGTTATGCATAATGATAATGAACTTTAACTGCCTCAGTTGCTGATCATAGTGCCCAGCACCTGCCTCAGACTGCTCTCCCCAAAATTGTGGTGTCTTTTTTTTTGTAATTATTATTATTATTATTTTATTTTACTTTATTTGTTTATTTATTTATGTTTTATTTCAGAGAGCACAGCTCAGGTGCAGGAGGATGAGGACACGCACGGCTCTGCAGCTCTTTTTGTGTGATGGAGCAGATCACTGCCACTTCGGCAGCAATGAAGCCGGGTGTGCTGGGACTCCCCTCCTGGTTACTCACCCTGTAGGGTCCCTTGCTCTGCTGGGGACCACCAGCTCCTCCAGTCCATGGAGGGAGCACCTTCCCAGGGAGGATCCCTAGTGGTCCCCGCCTGCACCATCCCTCTTCTTGCTGCTTAAAGGGGGCAGATCTGGCAGCCCTCCCCCAGCTTACTGCTCCGTAGTGAGCACAGGGTGATGTTTTCCTGACAGTAATTCCAGGTTTGGAACAAAAAGCCCCGATTCGGTTGCTGTGTAACTGCCCGCGCACCTTCCAACTGCCCCTGGAAGCTGTTCTGGGCCAACCGGCCACCAGCAGCCAGCGGCCACCAGCACAGCGGGGGAAAGGGAAGGCCCTGGGGGAGCAGAGGCAGGAGCCCCCCGGTCCATGCCGTACCTGGGGGTGTCTCCTGCACACCGCTGAGCCCGTGGGCTGGCAGGGCTGTGCCTCAGGGCCGAGCTGCACCAGGAGGCTCCCCGGGAGCTGCTGGTGGCTGGAGCAATGGCTGCCACGGGCAGTGAGGACCTGCCGGCCTACTTCAGCGTGCAGTACAAGCAGAATCTCCTGACCCTGCTGAAGTGAGGGATCTCCTCCACCCTGCCCCGTCCTCTTCCCCTGCCCCCTCCACCCCTCCTGCCCCCCATGGCGCACTCCCATCCCTTATCTCCACCACCGCAAACTCATCTCTCCTCCTCATCACCACCTCGCTCTCCCTTGCGCCTCCCTCCCCAGCCCTGTTCCTCCCTGTAACACCCCCTTGCTCCCCCCGTGGGATCCCCTCTGGTCCTGGCAGACCCACGCTGCTGGGCCAGACCTGAGACGGGTCTGGGGAGTAGTGACAGGCAGGGCAGGGCAGGGCAAACCCCACCGAGGTGCTGAGCCCAGCGTTCACCTCAGCGAAAACTTCTGCTGCAGGAAACTCAGGCTGACGGAGGAGGACTCTCTGTGTCCATTTATCCGCCTCCAGGAGAAGAAGAAACAAGCCCAACAGATGCAAAAGACTCTAGAGGAGAAGGAGGAGGTGAGAAGGGCGGCAGGGTCCTGGTGGTGGCTGGGCTGGCTGGTGGTCTCGTGGAGGGTGGCAGCACACAGGCGGCTGGCTGCAGGTACAGGAGCCATGCCGTGCTCTCTCTGGCCCTGCCAGGCCTTCAGGGAGAGGATGAAAGCCATTGCCTGCCAGTGGAGGGACCTGCAGATCAAGGAGGCTCAGCTGAAAGCTTACATGAAGAAATCTAGGAAGGTCCTACAGGTACAGCTGCCCCTTCTCAGCTCAGCCAGCACCACCCCGGGCTGCGCCACCAGCTGCTGTCCTCCCTCGGGAAGAGATCCTGGGGGCACCGCTGTCTGCTCACATCTCCATTAAGGCTGGAGGTGTGAGGAACAGGTCTAGGGGGGCAGGGGAACCGGGGCAGCTCAGGGTTTTGCACCACAGACATGGAAAGCCCTGGCAGGGCTGGTGCAGGAGGCAGCTCACTGTGCACCAGGGGGATGCCCTGAGGGCCCTGAGCAACCCCCAGAAGGGTCTCATCCTGTCCCCACTATTGGCACCCAGGGACACATACCAGTAGGTCTGAAAATTGGAGTGCCATTCCAGGTGGTTGTCTCCGAGCCCAAAGTGTCAGTGCTGAGAGATGGCCTTGTTAAATGGGGAGTGAGGGTGCTCCCAGGGGTGCCCCAGCGCTGGGCTCTCCTCTGGGAAGGTCACTGCGGCCAGTGCTGTTGAGTGACCCAGCTCCTTCTTTCCCTATCTGTGTGTGGGTGCTGGTGGAGGATACATCAACAGGAAAATGATAAGCTGCGAACCCAAGCTCTAAAGAAAGCCAGGAGGGAAAGAGAGATGAAGATGCAAAAGCAGAGTGAGCTTTTGAGAGCTAAGACAGAATTGGAAGCCCTGAAAAATAAGCACCAGAAACTCAGCGACAGAGTGCAGAAGTACTCCGTCTTCAGCAAGTACCTGGAGGATGTGGTGAAGACCTCACACGTGAGCTTGGCCATGAGGAAGATAGCTCATGGTTTCAGGGGGGAGGGTGAGAAGGGGGGGGCCTTCCACGGGCATCAGACCTAAAAGAGATAAGACACACCCAAGGAAATCATAGCAGTGGTCAAACCCAGAGACCTCAAATGGGCTGGGAAGAGGTTGCCTACAAGTGGGATCTGCCCTTTCAGGGGTGCCTGGGCACCCCTCTGTGCACTGCCCATACTTCTGAAACCCCAGCTGGCCCCTGCCCATCCCTTTGTGTTTTATCAGAGCACTGCTCACCTGGGGGAGAGGTGCAATAGCACACGTGGCAGTTCTAGGACTGGCACAGCGGGAAGTTCTCATACCAGGCATGTGTTGCTGCTCACAGTGAGGGGAGGGCAGGGGGTTACTAACCCCTGCAGTTTACTAAGCCCTGTACTGCAGTTTGAGGAGATCCAGAAAGTCATTTGGCGCTACAAGACGCTGATGAGGATGAACAAAGACCTGCTGCAGGCAGAACGGGGGCGAAGGGAAGCATCTGAGCAAGCCAAGGAGCTTCTGGCCCAGTACACTGAAGAGAAAGAAGAAGAGATCCTGAAGTACAACAACGAGCTGGCTCAGCTCAAACTGCGCTTTGACGAGGCTCACAGTGATGTCCTCACCTGGGTGAGGAAACATGAGGTGGGCAGGGGAAGATCTCCAAGGCCTGGCTGTGTCAGGACCAGCTGATGGCTCATCCCAAAGCCATAGGATCACAGCAAAGGCCCTTGTAATGGGGCTTCATCCCTCCAGGGGGCTGTAGACTAAAGAAAGCCAGGCCAGGTCTGGGGCAGGTTACATCAGGGGTTATAACAATACATCACAATCTTTCAGCCCTTGCTTGAGCTCACACTGAGTTCAGCCAGCAGAGAAAAGTGAGCCAGCCTTTGGGGATCTCTGCTTGGCACAAAACCCAGGCATGCTCTGCCACGTACTGCTCAGGTTTACCTGACCTGGCCATACCCACCTCCAGTCACCATTCCTTGCAGTAGCATCCTCACGGTGGGGCTTCAGTGTGGCACATCTAGTGGTCTCCAGTGCTCGTGGCTCAGGACTTGAAATGAAATCAGTTTTTCTGGCTTTTATTCCTATTTGTTTTCATGCTTCAAACAGCATCTGCCCATCAGGGCTCATCCCTTCTCCTCCCTCCTTACACAGACCAAAAATGACCTGACCTGTGGTAAAATGGGCTGTAATGAGGCACATCGATGTGTAGTCCCCTCTCAGAGCACAAAAAAGCCCTCAGCTCCACCTGCATCGCTCTGAGGGAGCCTCCCCAAATCCCCCTACTGGATATCCCGTGCTCCAGGAGCTGCATCCCATGGGGCAGAGCCTGGCTGGGAGGGCAGCAGTGGGATGTGCTGCTCTCAGGGTGCCCTGCTGTGGGGACTGCAAATGGGGTGAGACCCACCAGATGAGGACTGCAGGGGCTGGCTGAGATGGAGAAGCTCCCAGGGCAAGAAGCAGCTGTGGTGGTTCCTCAATCAGCTTATAACACCTGAGCTGAACCACCTCCAGCAAGTTCATGGTCTCCCTAGCAAACCAGATGAGTGTGCAAGTTGAGATCTCCAAGTCAGGGTCCCCTAAAAGCAGCGTCTTTGTGGGGTACGTCCACATGCTGCACATCTCCTCTTCCCTCAGGAGTCTCGCTGGGCCCACATTCAGAAGACAGCTACCCAGAGAACCCTGGAGCTGGGGACCATCAGGATGGCCATCCTCAACCTCTTCTACTGCATCTGCAAGCAGATGAAAAGAAGCCTGAGCGTGCCAGCGGATGACAACCACATGCAGCTGAACATGGTAGAGCCAACCCAGACCCTTTCTCCCTGCCCAGAAAGAGGAGCAGCAATAACCCTCAGCTGCCTGAGGGAGGGGAGAGCCCAGGGAATTCCAGGTGCCCAGCAGGTTCCTCCCTTTTCACCTCTTGGGCAGGGGACCTCAGGAAGGCCTGTCTTGTCCACGGAGGCCCAGAAGGGTGTGGGCCCTGTGGGGCACAAGGAGGGGGAGCCAGACAGGCCAGGCAGGGGGTGCAGATCAACCATGGCCAAGGTCTGATCCATTCAGTTCTGCCCTGAACTCAGACTCACCCCCAAAAGCCCATTCTGGTGGTGCAGATCCAGCAAGGTAAAGGCCTTCTCCTCCTGCTCAGCCTGGTCAGCAGAACTTGCTTTCTGAAAGGGCCAGCAAAGGGCCTACTGTTCCCATCCCTGCAGGACACCCCCAGCACTGAACTCTCCAACCTCTCCTCCTCACCCTAGGTTCAGCAATTTATCCAAGACCTCAGAGACATCTCTCTGGAGGTGAAAAGGAAGGACATACAGAAACACCAACAAGCAGCTAAGGCTACAGAGCTATAAGGGACGTGCCACTCTGACCTGGTCCGCCAGCAAAGGCCCGGCAGGGTGGGAGGGCAAGAGGACAGAGGGCCCCACGGATCTTGTAGACTCCACCATAGGTTATGCCATTGAAGCTTCATACCTTTCTGGCTCTTCTTTCCTGTACAGTCACTGAGACCTTTTCATTCTATTAAAAATAGCAATATGTTTTAATATGCCTCCATTTCTTGGGAGGGTTGGAACCATCAGATCAACTCCATCCCACAGCTTCAGCCCAGAGGCAATATGATGCCTTGTCCAGCAGATGGGAATCTGGTTGCAGGACACAACGTCCCAGCAAAACTTGAAAGACAGCAAGAGCAGGCTGGGATATCAGCATACAGGCTCAGCTAGGGAGTAGTGTTCACATTTGGACATAACACCCACCTTAAGCTCTGAGATATGCAAGAGGGACATCACAGTGGCATGTGGGACTCTGCTTCAGGAGAACTTCAGAGCCACCACACCCAGCATGTGCATGGATGCAGATTTCTCTGCACAGCCATGCACTATGTGCCAGAACTCATCCCCACACTTCTGTAGAAGTGTGGAGATGAAGGAAAAGCATGGAGAATAGTTACAGGTGAAGGACAAACCAACCAAAGGCATTGCAGGAAGCATTTGGCTGCTCACTGGGTGCACTAACAGGATCAATACAGGAACCCAATTTCCCTCAACCCTCTTGAGCTCAGCCCCATGTTGGGCCAAGCGGAGCTTAGAGAGCTACCATCCAGCTGCAGAAGATGCCCTTGTGCAGCATGCAGGAGAAAACACAACAGCGAAAGCCTCCGTTGCAGAGGCAAGGGTAGTAATTGCTTCTCAGCTGCTATATGTGAAAAGAGAGCTCATTTATTTCTGAAGCCTTGACGTGTAAATGCAGTGTGGGCCAAGACGTGCCCGGTGTTCTTCTGAGTGGATCACCGGAGCGGTGGGAGGTGAGTGGCAGTTTGCATTTCAGCTGGCAAGGAAAAGTAAAAGATGTTACAACTTTATGCAGCCACGATGTGCCCACACTTTAATGATTTTATTATGTTCATTCTGTAAAATGGGGATAATAACTGTCAGGGAGGAGCAAGAGCGGGAGAGTGGGCTGCTCCTCAAGGGAAGCAGTGAAGGTGACAGCAAGGCAGGCAGGAGAGTATCTCACCAACAGGATGGTGCCCCATGGAAGGTGAGCAAAAGCAGGAGAGGTTCACAGCTGAAGGCCAACAATTAACAGGCTTTTCTGTTGAGATGAGGCAGGTCCAAGATCAAGCCAGAAAGCCAAGTTGGCAAGTCGAGATGAGAATCAGACAGGCACAGGCAAGCCAAAGACCAAGGGCAAGAGCCTAAATGTAAATGCAGCTCCCAGGCAAGGTGGGGGAATCTCCAGTGAAGGCTCCACACATCACCTCACACCTCATCTGTTTTTCCAGCAGTCTGATCCCAGGTTACATCGCTGTCCCACACCAGGGCTGGCCTTGAGCACAGGCAGCCAGAACCCTGGGATGGGGAAAGAGGCTGCAGAGCCCATGGGTGCACTGAGAGCCCTGCTGTTAACACAGCCCCACTGTGCTGAAGTCTGCAGAGTCCTTCCTGTGGCAGGAGCACAGATCAAAGTCCTACCAAAGTCACCGTGAAACCAGCACCGTGGCCTGGGCTCTCTTCTGCTTGGTGTATGTGTACCAAGGGGCAGTTACTTGTCACCTCAGCAGAGTGGAGCACGACTTAGGGACTGCAGTGTCCCGAGGGGTGCTCGGGGAGGGATTGAGCAGAGGTGGGGTAAGCACAGTGGGAGGCCTTTGCTTTGGTAACTGGGGCTGCGGGTCTGCAGTGCAAGGAACCTGCAAGTCCTGCAAACCCTTAACAGGGCAGCCCCTGCCCGCTGCCATGCCCAGGCCTCTCCAGCAAGCAGAAACCTTCCCCTGGCTGGGACTGCAGGGCTTGCCTTTGTTTGCATGAGGAGATCCAGAGCTCACCTCAGGCTGGGTCTTGTGGAGACCATGGCAATCTGCTTTGCGGGAAACTTCCCTGGATAGCAGCTGTCCTTGCCAGGGCTGAATCTGAGAGCCTTCAGCCCAGTCAGCAGCATCTCCTCATCATGCACTGCCTCGTGTCCTGGCCTTTCTTGCTCTTCTGCGAGGCCAAGCACCCAGCAGCCAAAGGGAGAGATAAAAGCAAGCAGGAGAGCGCATCTCGCTGATACCCTCAAGGGGCCCAGAGGTTGGCAAATGTCTTGTAAAGGCACTGGTGACAATGTAAAAAGCTGCTGCCTGCACTGGAAAAGTCAGCTCATGACTCATCCCAGCAGAGATGAAGTTGTGTGCTTGTGTCCTTGCATCTCCTCTTGGCAGTGATACAGCCAAAGGGACCAGAAGCATTTATACCCACCCTGAGAGGTGACCCAGCTGTCCCCTCTCCTTCCACCCACAGCCACCACCTAGCCCACTTTAATGCATCTCACTGGTGGCATTAGTTGGGAGCTAATGGAAGAGGAGTGGTTGTGTCCAGGAAAATGGGGGGGCTGCAGCACTGAGCCTGCCACTCTGCACGTGGTGGCCTGCGGGTATGGCTGGTTCCAGGCTGGGCATCTGGAGAGCAAAGGTGGATGGACCTGCTCTCCTGAAGTTCTTTGGACACTGAGTGCTGGGCTGTTCAGTGACATGCCTGAGCTGAGCTCTTTGGAGGAACCTTCAGCACAAGGAAAGAAAGAGAACAAGAGCCACCGATCTGACCAGATCCCTATTCCTCTCTTCTCCTTCCTCTGTAGAGCCAGAGAGATGGTGTTGCTCCTCGGACATAGACTGTGATCTTCTGAATGGCTGAGAAAGCTCCTGTAAATCTAGAGGAGAGAGGAACCTGCCCAGGGATCCCCACCTGTGGGCACAGCAGGGGAAAGGAGTTACCCCCAGAGACCTGCTGGAGGTTTTTGTCATGAGCAGGGTGGTGGGACAAGGCTGAGGCATGACAGGAGGCTCAGGGATTTCCCTGAGCACTCCAGAGGAGGTTTGATGCCTGCTTGAGCCATGCCTGGTGGTCTTCCTAGCCAGCAGCACTCAGAGATGTGTGACTCCCACAACAGCACCTTTTTACTTTCCAGCCCCAAATGACTCAGTCTCTGTACAGATGGGTCTGCTGGAGGGGCTGTGGCCAGGAGATTGAGCCCTGGATGACTGCCAGAGATCCAAATAACCTGAGATCCTCACCTCTCCTCTCATGACCAGGAGCCCCCAAAGACACCTCTTCAATAAGCCCTGGCACGAGATGGTGCCCCTGGGGCTAGGGGCACAAGGTGGTACCTCAGGTGTGCGCTGATGCTGCCACGGCTGGAATGAAGGGATCCTTGGATGAACTTGCCTGGAAGGGGAATCAGGGAACACACGGGTGTGGGGGACGGGCACTGGCTGCTCCAGCCTGGGAAACTCATCCTTCCTCTGCTCTTTCCCTGAGGATCTGGAAGGGGAGGAAATCCTTTCAGCTACACCAAGGCAAAGCCAGCCCAGGCATTCCCAGCCTAGCAAAAAGACAAGCTCTGCTCTCAGTATTTGTGAGATTTCAGAAGATGCCAGACTGGAGCTGCACTAGTCCTAAATCCTAAATCCAGCTCCACAGAGGGGACCATCAGAGCTGGCAGGGTTCCCTGCACCATCCCCTGTGCTCCCCTTCTCCTTCCGCTGGAGCCATCCTGCTGGCTTGGGCACCTCAGCACCAGCGAAGGAGGTGGCAGGAGCTGCTCCCCAAGCACAGCGTGCTGAACATCACAGAGATGCACTCCTACCAGCCCCATCTGCGTTCTTGTGGGGGGTGAAGCAAAAGCAACGTGACTCACGATGCCGTGGGAAATGGAAGCAGAGACTAAAATTACCTAATCAGGTATCAGGGTTTAAGTTCTGTGATGCTGTGTATAATAAACAGGTTTTTTTTGTATTAATACCCTGCCTTTTCTTGGGGAATTGCAGGGTTTGGGTTTGTTTGCGTTGTATTTTTTTTGGATTTAGGTAGGGTTTTTTTGTTTTGTTTTGTTTTGTTTTTGTAAGATTTCTCCTGGCACAGAGAAGAGATGATTAAAGTATTGGCTAAATTCACAGTCTGTTTTGCCTCTTGTTGATGGAAAATCCTCAGCACATTGCAATGTTGTTACTGGTTTAATCTGGACTCTGTCAACATTTCCCCTGGAGCAGCCTGCTATTCCATCAGCGTGGGCAGGAGCTGGAGATGCTGGTCCCCACTGCTCCCGTCCCACCACTGATAGTGGGATCTCCCATGGAGGGGCTTGTGCCCCCGAGCAGCAGAAACACCTGCTGCCACCGCGAGCCTGAAGGACATGATGTGCTCCGACACGGCCCTACAGAGGGGCACTGTCACCTCCTGGTGCTCTCACCTGCAGGCTGCTGCCTCCCTTAGGCACTCCGCAAGGAGACAGGGACACGGCCCTGTGCTAGCACCAACTGCTGTCCTCAGCCGCGACTTCAGAGGATGTTACTGGCTTGTTAACCCCCTAATTAGCACTCACCCAGGACTTGGCACACCAAGAACCAGCGGGTGCCAGGTGGCAGACATGAAAGTCATTAAACACAAATTAGAGCATTGTTTCTGCACATACGGTTTTCAGCTGCCTGATCCAAGAGAGGGTGTGGGTGCGGGAGCTGCCTGGCCCCCTCTCAGCAGTCGCTGGCACCAAAGCACACATCGTGTCCGTGGGTGACCCTGAGCTTCCCTGGTGCTACGCATCTGCAGCGATGCACAGAGGCTGTCCTGCTCTCTGCTCCCACCCAGCCCCTCTCCCACCTCCCAGCATGGCCACCACAAGGTGCTTGTCCTGTTCTTGACTCACTGAGGACAGGCAACACCAAAATCCATGAGAACCTACAGTTTGCAGGCCCTCTCCTCTTCCAGAGAGCACCCTGGGGGGGAGGCAGGAGGGATCAAGCTGGGGGCCAAGAGGAGAGCTGGTGCAGCCAGATCCCTTCAGAGTTCCGTTGACCCAAGCATCACGTGTAGAAGACACCTGATGTGCCACAAGCCACCCACAAATGGTACCACTGAGGCTTGGCAAGGACAGGAGACCTGTGTCAGTGAATAAATGAATAAATACACCAAGCCCATGCAGAGCTCTCAGTGCTAAAGGATATTAACCCAGTGCAGAGTTCTGAGTGCTCACAGAGATGTGAGGATATTCACCCAGAAAGGAAGTCTCCTGCCTTTCCAAGGACTTTTCAGCCTGACCCAAAAGTGAATGTTAGGTCACCAGCCAGAAAGGGAAGGGTCAGGTATCTTACTGCTGTGGCATGGGCTGCTCTGTCCTCGTAAAATACCAGGGAGCTCCAAAACCCAGCCTGATTTTTCGGGACCTTCTTTCTGTTCCACTCCAACTGCCCTGCTGCAGCATTGCCTGAGATATCTCTGCCAAGGCCCCAAGCAGGCGAAGATATTTACAAACCAAGCTTCCAACAGACATTTATTAGTTGAAGTCAATGCACATGAACGAGTGTCGCTCCCGTGTGCTGCGCACCTTTGCCATCAGGTAAAACACAGGCCAAATAGGATCATATGGCCAGGACAGCAGCCTGCCTTCTGTTCCACAACCAGCCACACAAACACAGCCGGCAAACACAGAGCAAAACAGGTCGGGATCCTCCCCGTCTCCTTCCTGGCCATCCTCCCTGCCTGCCCAAGCACTGCACACCAGCTGAAGTCTGGCTCCTGGGGCCTGGAGGGGTGGAGGTAGTGATGAATTTGGGGACCAAGCAGTGGATCAAGGGCCCTTCCCGGCCTTTGGCTCCCTCTTGGCCCAACAAAACATCCTGGCTCAGGAATTCACCCTTCCCAAGGCCTGGGGAAGGCGAGCACAGTGAGAGGGGTCTTGTAGGCCCTGAGCCACGGGTCTGCGTGGGTCTCAGCGAGCACCCACATCGCTCCACGCCTGGCTGCAGCACCGCCAGGCACAGCAGCCACGGGACAGTGTCTGGAAGAGCAGAGAGGCCCGATCTGTCCCACCAGCTCCAGGCTGGGTGCTACTGCTGCTGGCCTGTCACTGCTGCTTGAGCAACAGCCCCGGCCGTGTATTGCGGTGCGGAGGCACCTCGTGTTGTTACACCCGGCTGGCACAGCGGAGGGAAGCTCCACGGGGCGCTCCCTCCAGCCTGCAGTGGAGCCTCCCCAAAGCAAGGGGAACACCAGGAACCGGCAAAGGGTGGTTGTAGGATGCAGTAGGTCGTTAACAATAAGCAGCACAAAATGTAAGCAGGCTTCAGACTGAGACCATTGAGGTCAGCTCAGAGGAGACCTGAACCAAAGCGGGGTCAAGTTTGCTAGAGGTGGCCAGGTACAGTGACAGCCCGCTGGGGCCCTGCACCCCGGCCTGTGAGTGTGCAGAGGAATTGCTTAAGAGCTCGTGGACTTTCATTGCTGCTGGTAAGAACCACATGGAGAGAAGATTGCTCAGGAAGGACAAGTGAGTGGAAACCCCCTTTCAAAGGTTAGAGAACTGGGATTTCTGGCAGTGCTGATAGAGAAATGCAGGAGGAACTTGGACCTGCTTGTGACATTGCACCAGGAAGGGTCCCACCTGCGTGGTTTTATAGGGATGAATGTGCTTTCAGGTGCAATGAGGAGAGACAGGTGGGCTGCAACCTCTCTGACATGGGCACGCCGGGCCCTGGGCCAGGCAGAGGCACCCACCACCTCCAGGCCCACCGGCAAGCTGCAGCAGGGCTGAGCTGAAGGCCTCAGCACTTTGGCCAGAGGGCAGCACAAGCTCCTGGGCAGCCACCCAAAGGGGAGGCCACCCCAGGCCACCCAGTGACACAACACCACCCTACAGGGCAGGCAGGGCTCAAGATGTGAGAGGCCTCCACACCCTGGGAGAAGGAGAGCCTCTGTCCTGCTGCAGTGGGTGTAGCAGCTCTGGCTGTGCCATCTCCACATGGCGATGCTCAGAGGGGACAGCAGGACTGAAACACTGGGTGACCTCGGGGTGCTGTGAGCCTTTCACATAGGACTTAGGTCCAGCTCATGGTGCTAAGCCTGGGGGCACTGGATGGGCACTGGAGGGCAGGGCTGAGTGCCCTCTTGGCACTGAGGGTGTCTCTCACCTGCTCTCTCAACCTTCCCTGCCACATTTCTAGTCTCCCGTTTGGATTCATCTTCCTTTGCATGTTGCTCTGTTTTTCTGATTTTGTCTCCTTTCCTCTTTTTCTCTGATTTCCTCTTTTTCCTTGGAGCTGAAACTGAACCCAGTAATAGCGAGGTGGGGAAAGCAGATCATCTGCCCGTAGTTCAACACACTACATCTGTGCTCAGGTGAAAGCATCACAAGAATTAGCCCTTCATTCAGCCAGCCCCGGGCAATGCCCTTCTCACTTCCCACAGATCTACCCAGAGCCATAGGGGACTTGGCAATAGCATCAAGGCAAACGCAACAAAACCCAGACCAGAGACATTCCCCACAAAGAGTCCTTAGGAACCATCCCACAGAGACTCACAAGCTGGTACAAGGTACAAGGCCAAGGATGAGATCTGTGGCAACAGCTTCTCTTGGATGGTGGAACATGATGTTCTCCAAACGTTAGCTCCAAGTGCTTGTTTTATTACACCGGCAGGTGTAGAACCTCTTTGTCGTGGGCTCACTGCTTCACACACCTCTGCCAAGCTGAGCTCAGGTGGGATTCAGTTGATGTCATGGAGGAGACGACCATTGACGTGGCACCAAGGAGACATGCCATCATTCAAGCTTGCACCAGCCTACTTGGAAAGTCTCTTCAGTGGCGGTGCTGCAGTGGGAAGCATGAATAATGACAGGAGGTTGAAACTCTCGGAGGACAGCAGGTAGTGGACTCTGGCTGGAGACCTGGGGAGAAAAGGAAAGAAATAGGAAACCATGGGTTGCAATCACATTATTCCCTTCATGCTTCCCTCCATCTCCTCGACCTCCTTCCAGCCATCACCACTGCTGCCTCCCTTCCAGCCCCACGGGCTGCAGCCTGGTGGTCCCTCGCACCCCATTCCTGCTGTGCCAGGAGCTCTGTGTCCCATATATCAGCGCTCACCCACCCCGTACAGGCAGCCCCAGGGAACCCCTGTCACCCAGCCCAGGAGGTGAACACTACCACGGTCATGTCCTGTGCGGAGGAGCTGGGGACTGGCTACATGATGGAGCAGGTGAAGCCACAGCACTCCTTGAGCAGCGTGAGGCCTGTCTTGGTCATATACGGGGCGGAGGTTTGCTGCCCTCTGGAAGTCATTTTCTTCTCTTTGACAGGAGCTATGGAGAGAGGTATTGTTACCTTTAGGGTTGGTGTCTGCTCGCTGACAAGAGCACAGGCTCATTGCTTCTTCTGAGAGCTCCTCTCAGGGCTGTGGTGCTGCCCCTCCTCATGCAGAGGCACAGGGACCCAGGTCAGGAGATGCCCACCACACTGGGCATCCAGCAGTGATGGAGGCACAGGGAAGGGTGGCCTGCCACCAAAGGCCATGAAGAGAGGACGGCTGGATGGATACCATGACTTGTAACCTCAGCTAACTGTGATGAAATGGAAGGGGATGGTTAGAAAAGGTCAGATGAAGTACATAAACCATGAAAGGACACCCACTTGTCCTAGTCCTCACAGGCCATGCTGGCTGAGAAGTGCCAGGAGGGTAAATGGAAGCACAGTGATTTGTGATGCTTCCACAATATGATCTCAAGCACCAGCACCCCAAACTTGCCATTTCCCCACACCCTCCTCCACCAACAGACGGCCTCCAGGTAAGCTCGCCCCACAAAGAGCAATGAACTCTTGTGAACAAAGTGCTTAATGAAGGGAGAAACTGGCAGGGAGGTTCAATGGGAGGAATAAAACTCATCAGCCACCTACTTGCTTTCTGGAGGTAGCTTTTGGAGAGCTTATTTTGCAGGAATTCTGCCATTTCCTTGTCTTCTTCTCTCTCCCTATGATAAAGAGATTGGTTAGTACTGGGAATGGAGCAGGGAGGCATCTGGCAAAGCATAACGCCAATCTAAGGACAGATTGCACTGTCCTCATTACAAGGAATAAATTGTACCCAGCTACCTGAGCCTCTCAAACTCCACATCATCCACCAGAAAATCCCGAGTTTCCACCAGCTTGTGTATCTGCTGCACAAGCTCCTCCTCCTTCTGCTTCTCCTCGTTGGACTTCTCGGTCTCTGCAGCACAAGGAGCATATTTCACACAACAGCAGGGGTCAACACTCCCGTGCCAAGGCCAAGCTTGCTCTGCCCCACTTGGAAGCAGATATGACAGCAAGGGAAAAATCCAACCCAAAGTGCCTGGACCCAGATACAGGCTTCTAAATAAGCGACAACCTCATCTCAAACCACCTGGGTCTGGTGTGATCAAACTTTGAATTTTGAGTTTCTCACCAAAACTCCATGGGGATGAGCATTGCTAGATGCAACTGGGAGCTTCACAAAACAGAGAAAGGGTTGCTAAGCAAAGTGGCCTCACTTGGTGGGACTCCATGGCTCTCTAGGGGTCACTGCTGAAGAGGGTGGGCACCTGGTCCCAAGGTGCTCAGAAATGTCAGACTCAGGTATCATCCTTCTGCCAGGATGTGCCTAACCCACACTTCCCATGCCAGAACACCCAACCATGGTCTTAGTCTCTAGAGACCCCACCTGGCTGCCACTCAGCCAGGTCCTTGAGAAACCAGCCAGGGATCCAAGTGACTCAAAAACAGAAGGGGGGAATTATCAGCAATGCCCATGTGCTCTGGGAACATGTTGCACCACTATCCTGTATAGACAAAGACATGAGAACAAACACGATCCACTGCTTTTCATAGCCTTATTCCCTGCTGAGCACTGTCCCTGTGATCTTACCCAGTGCATCTGACCTTTCAAAACATTGTCAGCCTACATGGGCTCCATCCACCCCCAATAACAAGGATGACTGCAAGTGTCTGCCAGGCTATTTTGAATGTACTAGCCCTGATTGTCACCTGCACCCCCACACTGACCTAACTCAAGCACTTGTGCCACGTATCTTTGGGCAGTGAATTAGTGAAGACCCAGGAAACTCTCACATCACTGCGATGTCATGTTCCATATAAATTGGTACATACTGGTAAGCAGGATACGTGGAGATCCTTGGGGATTGGGCTAGATGGCCTTTAAAGGTTCCTTCCAACCCAAACCACTCTATAAGATAGAGGAGTGTTAGATCTAAATGGAGAGCTACCTTGGGAGGAAATTGTGACTATCTGCGCTGCAGCTATTTAACACCATTTCTGAATTCAGCAGCCAGCTCCAAAATCAATCCAGCACACGATGGATCAATCTCCAGTTTTCCTTCAGCTAAATAAAAATGCAGCAAAATTCTCAGTATGGAGCGAAGCCTGTCAGCAGGGTCTCAGCAGTTACGTAAACTGTGTATTGATTTGTAGTTTAAAGTCTGCTATGAATTGCTGGGAGGTGCTGCTGTGGGGGTCTGAGTAGAAGGAATTCATTATCATCATGCTGTTAGGAACACCCCCAGAAAACAATGGCTTCTCCTCCAATTGTGGTTTTGTGCCGGGACTGAGCTCGAGCTCCCCGGCAGAAAAAGCTGATCTGGGACACAGACACGGGTCTTTCTCCATGAAGAGTTAATGGAAAGTCACAGGGCCATTGCCACAGCCTCCTGCAGCAGCTCCCACCTGTCTGCTGGGAATTGAAGCACAGTGTCATTAGGCTGCCGTGAAAATCAGAATCATCAGGCTGGCCACAAACATAACGGCTTAGTTGGAGTTAGTTAGCAGCCTCCATTCCTGAGTTAGAGCACATCAGAGGTAACCCACTGTACAAACACTGCACCTTTTTTTCCAACCTGCTGATGTCAGAGTCCATCATGACCACGGTGTCTCTCTGAATTATTAAAGGCACTTTGGTCTGGTGAGATTTCATGCCACAGGTCTGGATGAGCTCTGAGTAAGCACTGACGTCTTTGAATCCTTCTCTGAACCAAACCTCAACACCCATTTTTATGAATGATCTGCTGCTACAGTCTCACAAAGCAGGCAATTTGCAGGATTTTTCCAGCACGGCCTGATTTGAGCCAAGTTATAAAGAAGTCAAAAAAAGCATCCCTCATGTAAGCAGCATTCCTACTTCAGCTGAATCTGGGAACACTGAAAAGACTTGAAATTAAAGACCAAAGCAGATGAAGAAAAGCCAGCCACATTCCTCAATCTTCAGAAAACAAGTTTAATTCTGTTCCTAAGCCACCATTTAAGTCAAGCCTTAATTTACAAACTAGAAGCTGTTTGAATTAAAAATCCCTATGAGATGTGGGTCTACATTTCTCATGCAGCTCCTGTCTTCATGGCAGAATCTTCCCCTGCGCAAGCCTGAACCTCCCTCTGATGCGGCCAGGTTATATTAATCTGACCAAGACCTGCATATTAAGCAGCAGTTGGGCTCTAACCTGCCTCAGTCTGTGTGCTGGTGTTTCACAAGCACACACAGCACAGTGACACTACGGCAGCAGAGTAGGTCTCTGCCACCCTTGGCTTGGGGATAACCTCGGGCGCAGACCTGCTGAGCTGAGCTGCTCTGGAGGGCAGATGTGCACAGCTGCACCCAGGCATCGCCCCCTGCTACCCACTCCGTGGTCTCAGCACGGCATCTTCAGCGAGGTATCTGTGGTGGAAGTAACCAAGGTCCGGATCTTAAGGCTCACATGAGTACAAGTAAGCAGGGACCTGACTCCCACCTGGTCCTGAAAACACAGCCAGAGTCCTTCCTGGGGCTGAATGGGGATGTCCTAGGAGGAGGCACAGCTTGATGAGCAGTGATGGCAAGCGTGTGAGGAAGCCCTTCTTGTTCCTTCTCATTCGAACCCGGAGTTGTTTGGTGTGTGCTTTCATTAAAGTATTTTGGCTGAAGGGGATCCTTTAGAGAGCTGAGATTTGGCCACAGAAGGGCAGGTCTGGTTGTAACAGGGACACCCAGCACCCACCTTACCCTGGCTGCAACCAGGAGCCCTGTCCTGGCAGATGCTGCCCTCTGCCCGGCTGCTGACAGACATCTCTGACATGGTCACAGCACCAATTCATTGCTTTCCATGCTCTTGAGGCCTCTGAAGGCCTCTCTCATCCCACTGCCTCCAAGGTGTGGTCTCACAATGTCCCCTGCTTCTCCCCTTAACTCACCCAAGCCATGTTCTCAGTGGACGCAGCAGGTCCCACCATCCACTGGAACCTAACTCAACCCTTCCCTGTCTTCTCCCTCTACCAGACCCACGCTGCTCCTCAAAGGACTCGTATTCCTTCCCCTTCTGTTTCCTCTGCTGTCAGCTTAGGCCTGCACGAGGTCTCCCTGTCCTGAGAAAGACCTCGGGTCAGACCCAAGGAGCCACGTTCCTGCTGCTCATGCACTGCCTGCAGCCACAGCATCTCTGGGAGCGTCCCAAGGGGGGACATGGTGAAGAGCTGCTTGGATTTCATGGCAATCTTTCTGTTGAGCGCAGAGGCAGGGTGCAGCTCTTTGAAGTTCTACAAAGCCTTACCTGGAAGGGCTATCAGTTTTTGAAGCTCCTTTTTCAGCCGGCTGATTTCTTTGCAAAGCTGAATGTCATCCATCCTGCAGAGACACAAATGAAACCACTGAGGGAAACACTGGGAGAGGAAAGGTGTAAAATGTCCAGAGCAAAACCCAGCACATGCCCTCAGTGCCCACGGTGGGGAGCACAGATCTACCCGCCTTCCCATGGGAATCGGCAGCCACTTCATCTCAGAGCAGCTTTTGCAGCTAAATGGGTTGTGTCACCGGCTGTTGGCAAAGCAAAAGTTTTGTCATTCTAATGACAATGATACCTTATTAAAACCTGGCACACGCAATAGCAGCTGTGTTTCTTCTCGAAAGAAAAAATAAATAAATAAAAAATTCCTTAAATAGCAAAATCTAAAAGCAAAGAGAAACTGCCACCACCAAGAAAAGTCTGACACTTTTAATACCAGCTTTCTGCAGAAATGAAAAAAAGAGTCAGAAAAATGAAATACAACACAGGGGAAAAGTGTGCAAACTTTGCAGTTGCCTGCTGAGGAGCAAGGTCATTTCAACAGGAGAAAAGGTGCCTGCTGAAGCCGTGGGCAATGAAACCATCTCATGCCAGCAGCAAGACACCAAGAAGGACAAGCCCAAGGAGGCATCAAGCTTAGCTCAGGTGTCAGCGGCAGGGTGGCACACACCGTGCTGGGGCAGTGTGGTGATGCCCGGGGAGGAGGAGGAAGCACCACAGATGCTCAGCCACCCCCAAAGGTGCACCGGTGTGAGTACAGCTAGTGGAGAAGGCTTAACCCAATTTACTCACTGATTTATCACAAAAGTATCACATGCTTGTGTCCTCACTAAAGCCCCACTTGGACAAGACCAAGGAATGATGATGTCTGGTCATAGTGAACTTTAATGCCTCAGTTTGAAGGGTTTTGGGCACGCTCCCATGGTGAGGGAAACCCCAACAGCTGACAGCGCTCATAGCTGAGACCTCTCTCTACTGTGAACCAAGCCACCCTCGAGCATCTCCCCCAGGTAGGTGACACCAGAAGGTGAGAGAAGTCATAACTCCAATAACCAAGTGCTGCCCCTGGTTCCTCACTGTTCTCAACCCTACTCTCCTGCCAGCAGTCTCTAGCACTAGAGCCCTCCTTGCTTTGTTCAAGGTCCTTTCCTCAAAGTCCTCCTGCCTTCTGCCAGCAGCTTATACGCAGAGAGAGCAGTGACCCAAGGGCCACCAAGCCCCATCTGCCTCCCTCCAGTCTCCAGCACTGCATTAGCCTGGGGCTGGCTAAGGCCGGCCACATCTCCAACCAAAGCATGATGAGACTGACCCATTTGACACTTCTGCTCCTGCTCTCAGCCCTCCCTGAACACCTCTGACATTATGCCTCACTGGGAAGACTGGGAAAAGCCTAAGTTGCATCCTGAGCCTCAGCACTGTCCGCCCAGCCAGTGGCTGCTAAAGCAGCTTCTCCTCAGCACTGAGGCACCCAGGAAACAAAGATCCCTACTCAGGGGATTTGGGCCACTGGCTCATTTGAAATCAAGGAATCAGAAAACCCACTTTTTTTTTTAACCTTGACAAAGACTCTGTACGTCCTCCTGAACCCTACCAAGCACTCCAGCATCTTGCCATGAGCTTCCCAAGGTCACCCAAGACCTGAAGGCAGGAGAACTCACTCCATGGATGCTGTGCAGGGTGCATGGCAAAGCATCCAACCTGGAAGAACTCAGCTGAGATTTTTAGCAAGCTCCACATCTGTGAGTGATGAGAAACCCTAAAACACGATCTATGTCTACAGATAATACACAGTCGACTCACGAGCTGGTGCCTCCTTGAACAGATGTGCCTTTCTTATTAAAAGCCCTGCCTGCACCTTCGGTAATCCTGCCGGCCCTTCCACTGAGTCACGCTGTCCACCCATCTGGGATGAGTCACGCTGGAGCTACTCGAAGCTGCAGATTTGTCAGCTGTGCCGAGGACACCAGAAATATTAATTAGAGAAAGGAAAACGAACAGACTGATGAAGAGGGACCCCGTGTGATATCGCTGTAGGAGGAGAACATCCCAGGCGGAGGAAGTCTTTCCTCTTGGCTCTGTTATTCCCTTGCTCCATCTGACAGTGTCTTCACTTGTTTGCAGACTGCACTGAGCAGGTCCACCAATGCCAACGGCTGGCAGCTGTGCGGGGAGAAGAGAGAGCTCTGTCTGTCCTTGTATCACCTGCTCCTCGTGCCTTGGTGGCTGAGCCCTGAGCTTCTGCAAAGAGCACGAGCAGGAGGGCTGCACAGGACACATGGGCAACTGGCTGATCAACGGTGATAGACTTATTAAAATTAAAATAAAGAGTCAAATGATAACTGAAATATCAAAATTAAAATTGAATTAAATCATTTGAAAACTTATAATAAAAGTAATGAATGGGCGGTAATAAAAATTGTCATTTCAATAAAACCTGGGAGAGATTGCAAAGGCAAGCACCCAGGAGGCTGCTGCTGGAGCTGGGATTATTTCTGCCACCTGAGATAACGTTGCAGCATCAGCCACGGCCGTGCTGCCCTGCCTGGCCCTGGGATCAGAGCAGGTCACTCCTGCACAGAGCAGGTAAGGAGTGAAGCTGCACCTCTCATAGGAAATTCAGACCTTTCTTTTGCCCTGTAAAGGGAGAAATGCCAGGAGTGTCATTGTTTTCCACAGCACAGACATCTCAGAAATGTTGGAATATTTTAGGTTGACATCTCCAGCAAGAAGAAAACACCAGTCCCTATGGACTGACCAGACAAGTCACATCTCCACTTGGTGGCACATCAACGGAGATTGATGTGCCATTTCCCTTAGCCCTACAGTCCGACTGACCCTATTTTTTCCCCCATTGGTAAAATAAGCCCCGCTGCAGCCCCACAGCCCCATCCTGTCTAAACCCATCATGCAGAAGCCAGGCCTGGGAGTTCCCTTGTCCCTGGCAGTGACTCCCAGCTGCTCAGACATGCAATTCTGGTGCCTCCAAAAACTTCCCAGTGATGAATTCGGTAGCCGTACCCACCCCAGGACATAGAAAACAAATAATGGGATACAGAAAACCAAGAGCTGTGAGTTTTGACAGCACCCGTGAGATTTAGGTACTGGTTGCCATGGAAAGCATTTAAGTACTTCACTTCTTATGACTTCCAAAAATCCGTTTCAGCAATAGATTTGGGACGAACTGCGCTGATCCCTCACAGAGGTCATCACTCCAAATCTGAGCCATGAGACCACAGTCCGGCTCACAGCTACTGCAGGCAGCAAGTTTACATGGGCACTGCCAGGCTCCTGTCATCCCTGTGATGCAGGCACCAGTAGAGACCCAAACATGTTAAAATAGCAGCATGTCAAGTGCTGTAGCCCGGTAAATACTTTTTTTTTTTTTTTTTCAATTACCATTAAAACATCACAGGTTTGCGGCTGACCTGACCGCATGGGAGCTCAGGACTGGGCTGACTGTAGCAAGGTAGTGATATTAAAAAGCATAATCAATTCAGACCATGAATGCTAGTATCATTGCAATTCAAATTATAACTGCTTGTTGAATTTTGATTTGGGTCATTCAGATTTTAATGAGGCCGACAAATAACATCTCACTTCCACGTGCATGGCATGTTTCCTCTTTGCCCACACCAGGACTTTGAGGGTTGCCCTAGGGCAGTGCAGGGAGCTGGGAGCCCCATTTCCATGGGTCTGATCCGGCTTTCTGCAGCCCTGAGCTGACCCAGGGTATGTCCCTCATTATGTTTCTGGCTCAGAGGCATCTTGGCCAAGCACCCTGCTTTGCCTCTCGCTGATAGCATGCAGGTCTTCGCAAGCTGGAAACCATGTGCATGATATGCAGAGCTGTGCTGGGACCGCCACCTGTTTATCTCATGTTGCAGTGAGCCTTCCAGCCCCTTGGATCTTTGCTTTTTTTCTCAGCTGCCTCCCAGTCGCCTCTGCCCACTAAGCCAGAGTCAGGACTGCAGACCCCAGCGGCCCCAGAGGGGCTGTGCAGCTTTGCCACAGCTTTGCTTCATGAGCTTTTCTCTTGTGGCCCTCCCTCTGCATCAAACTGGCTTTATTTCTGCCTTTTCAGTAAAGCTCTTGACACAGTTTCTCACAAGATCCTACTGGACAAAATGTCCAGCATATAGCCAGATAAAAACATCATACGATGGGTGAACAGCTGGCTGACAGGCAGGGCTCAAAGGGTTGTGGTAAATGGGCAGCCTGGCACCAGTGGGGTCCATGAAGTTTAACAAAGGCAAGTGCCGGGTCCTGCAGCAGGGATGGGGCAACCCTGGCTGCACGTACAGACTGGGCGATGAGACGCTAGAGAGCAGCCCCGCAGAGAGGGATCTGGGGGTTGTGGTTGGCAGCAAGTTGAATATGAGCCAGCAGTGTGCCCTGGCAGCCAGGAGGGCCAACCGTGTCCTGGGGTGCATCAAGCACGGCATCGCTAGTAGGTCAAGGGAGGTGATTGTCCCGCTCTACTCTGCGCTGGTGCGGCCTCACCTCGAGCACTGTGTGCAGTTCTGGGCACCACAGTACAAAAAGGACATTGAACTGTTGGAGAGTGTCCAGAGGAGGGCAACTAAGATGGTGAAGGGCCTAGAGGGGAAGACATATGAGGAGCGGCTGAGGGCACTGGGCCTGTTCAGCCTGGAGAAGAGGAGGCTGAGCAGAGACCTCATCGCGGCCTACAACTTCCTCACGAGGAGGAGTGGAGGGGCAGGCGCCAATCTATTCTCCTTAATCACAAGTCACAGGACCTGTGGGAATGGTGTCAAGCTGAAGCAGGGGAGCTTTAGGCTGGACATCAGGAAGAGGTTCTTCACTGAGAGGGTGGTCGCACACTGGAGCAGGCTCCCCAGGGACGTAGTCACGGCACCAAGCCTGTCAGAGTTCAAGAAGTGTTTGGACTGTGCTCTCAGCCATGCGGTCTGAATTTTTGGGTAGACCTGTGTGGGGCCAGAAGTTGGACTCGATGATCCTTGTGGGTCTCTTCCAACTCAGGATATTCTAAGATCCTGTGATTCTTTTTGTGCCACTTTGATCTTGTCACTCTGTGCACCCAAATTCTCCGTGCTGATACTCCAAAGGGGAAGAGCTCAGTGGAGACCATTGTGCCATTGTAACCTGGAGCATGGGTAAGTCAGTCCTTCTCCTCCCACACCACAGCAGATTCCAATATATATCCTGAGAAAATGTTCTTCATCACCCTCAGTCACTGCAGCACAGTGACTATTGATTGCCTTAAATATGAAAGGCATTCAGAATTTTACTCCAAAACTGTTTTGACTACAGCCCTGAGCCCTGGAGAAAACCCTTCCCCCCACATCTAGCTGCAAAGGCTGTGCTGGGAACGAGGGACTGAGGCTGGTCCAGACACATCAGAGCTGGGAGGATGTGTAACGTTGCAGCGTGAGGACAGAAAACTGCAGCCACATGGCTGTTCAACAGCCAGAGATCTGCGTGCTGGGGCAAAGCAGTATCTCCAGAGAGCAGCAATGAGCCACCAAACCTCAGGGCCCTTCCCAATCCCAGCCCAAGAGCTGAGCATGAACCTGCTGAGAAGACGGGATGCTCGTGGTGGAATACGGGCATGTTTTAGCTTGGTTAAACCCATGCCATCAACTCTGTTTGCATAGAAATAGGCAGGCTCCCAGCACTCACATGTATCGCAGCTCCGATTCCCTCCTCACCAGGATCTCCCTGATCCTCTCGATTTTGAAGAGTTCCCCTTCGATGTCATCGATGGTGGTGGTGGAGTCAGCCATGGAAACAATTTCATCCTCTGTAAAGGAAAATGGAGCCACATCAGCCAGCAGCTGACATTTAAGGTGCTGAGGACGATGGTGTTTCCCAGACCCTCTGCAAACACCAGACAGCATCACCAGTAAGCGTGTGCAGTTTTAAGTTCTTTTCCAGGTTGCTGCTGCAAGAGGAAAGAGCCTGACACATTCATGGAAAGAGTACTTTGGGAAACCCACTTGGGGAAACAGTCAGGAAAAGGGTATGTCATTGACTCAGGACAAGAGCCAAAAACATCACAGCAAAATATGGGAAAAAAAAGGCTCTTGTATTTCAGAAGAGCGTGGTGGCAAGCCAGGGGAATGAGCAGGATGAGAGTCCAGCAGGCATCATCCTGCTCTGACCACCAGCTCTGCCTCCACCCATGTCCCACTGACGTCCCACTGATTCACACAGTGCCTACAAGTCTGCACAGCCTGCAGCAACCCCCAGCCTGTTTTATGGGATAGAGGAGGCCAGCTCCCTGCTCCCTGCCGGTCTGTCTCTCAGCATCATGTCAGCGAGCTTGTTATCAGTGACGTGCAGCACTGCATTCATCACACACAGGCTAATCTGGCTCTCCTGTGATGTACGTGCAGCACAGGTTGGGGGGGGGGGGCTCAGCAGCTACAGCAAAGCCAGGCTATGAGACAACGTTAACAATCACACACATCAGGGGAAAATTGTGCTTCCTTTGGATCTCCACAGTGCACACATCTCTGCTATGACACTTTGCCTTTCTGCAGCCCTGGGACTTTGCCCATGCAGGGCAGGAAGAGATCAGTACAAAGGCACAAGGCAAAGCACCCCGCACTCGCTGGTCCTCTGCTCGTCACTTAAAACTGCTGGAGAAATTGTTCCCAGAGTGAGGCATGTTTCCAAGGCTGCTGGTGGAGAAGGTTTAAGAGCAGCAATATGAGTAGTTTAGGTTACCATGACTGGTTTGGGGATAGTTCTCCTCTCTTTCTGGCTTAGAAACTAATGAGGATTACTCGGAGAATGCCTCCCTCCCCAGCAGCCATCCAGGACACTTTCAGCCAACACCAGCATGCTGAATCCTTGGTCGTTCCCCATCCTGAACTCTCAAGATGCTCTTAGGAGCCAGCACCCGCTCTGGACAGACCAAGGGAAATGTGGGCTGGACACAACGTGGGGCTGGATGTGCTGCCTCCCATCAGCTCTTGCCTGTGCTGCAAACAAGCCCAGGACCCCCCCACAAGCCCCCAGCCTGCTTTCCATCAGCCTGAAGGGGTTGCTAGGGGACCGGACTGGGGTTGCTACGGGACCAGGGATGCGGTTGCTGCAGGACCGGGCTGCTGTTGCTAGGGGACAGGACCTCGGTTGCTAGGGGACCGGGATGCTGAGCTCCCATCCCGAGCATCCTGCTGCACTGCCCCCCCGCAGCGCCTCGCTGCTGCACAGCCATGGGCAGGGGGCTGGGGGCAGTGCTCACACCTCCCTGCAGGTGTGCCCTGCTCACACCTCTCTGTATATGTGCCCTGCTCACACCTCCTTATATACGTGCCCTGCCCACACCTCCCTGCAGAAGGCAGCAGACCAGCAGGTAACGCACCCCGGGGTGCAGACCGAACGGCCACCGTGCACTTGAAGGAGCCGCTCCCTGGGGTGCTGCCTACACTTCAGTGCGGCTCTAGACCCGCCAGGAAAAAGCTGCATTGCTCCAAGTGTCCCTTCAGTGACCAGGCTGAAATGACGAGGCTGATTGTTTTACAGATGCTCCAGTAAACAAAGACACAAGCTGACTGCAGCTCTCATTAGCTGAGGACAGATCTGAGCCCTGCTTGGAGCACAGGGGTGGGCCCGGGGGAGCTCCTGTCACTGCTGGCCTGGGTGGGTGGGGGACTCACCCAGCACAGCTCTGATCACTGGTGGCAGAAGTACCTGGCTCAGGTCGTCAGCCAGCTGCTTCCCACCCACAACAGTGAGCACAATGGCTTGAAACAGGTGTCAGCATCGCTCCTTCTCCCTTCTCATCCCAGAACCTCATTAGCCGCAGCCATCCCAGCTGCGGGAGCGAATCCTCGCCTGTGCACACGAAGGGAGGAGGAGGCAGTGCTGGGCAATGTCAGCCCACAGGCAGCTGCCCACAGGGGTGAGAGAGCTGCTGGCTCGGCTCGGGGTGGGTTTGCATCAGCAACAGGGAATTCAGCGTGGCTGGGGACACACTGCACAGGAGGAGCTGCCCTCATGCACCCCGCAGCCACCTTTCTGCAGGACAGCGGAGGCTGCAGGTCAGGAGTGACCCATGGGGTGGGGACAAGGGACAAGTCTACACCATGCAGCAGAGCAATGGTTGCAGGATTTGAGCTGGAAGCTCCCCTTGGTGGTGTGGTTGGGACAGGGCACTCAGTGTCCCTAAGGCAAGACGTGTCCTCAGCACGGCAGGGAAGATCTCACCGGAGCAGTAAGTCCTGGAGAAGAGCTCTAAGCAGGGAGTCGTGTGCCTGGAGCTGCTTAATTCAGGAGCAAGGGTAGCCCCAGGTGAGAGCTCCTGCAAAATGGACACAGCCCCCTGGCAGGAGCACCCTTCTGCCTCTGCCGTTTGGGCCTTCACCAGCTCCCAACGCTTCCCTCTGCTTCCTTAAAATCTGTCACAGGCATCTCCTCCTTACCCTTTCTATTTTCAGTGAAGAATGGAGAAAGTCCTTGGGATCAGAAACCCCACGCTGCTGCTGCTGGGGTTTTTGGTAAGGGTGAGACCCTGCCCAACATCAGCCAATCCTTCACGTTGATTGGCACCAAGAAAACACAAGGGCTTGGGAAGCAGGACCAGAGACACTGTGGGGTGCAGGAACACCTGGGCAATGGAAAACAGAGCTAATCCTCTGCATGAAAAACATCCATCAAGCCTCATAATAAACCAGTGAATCCATACAGACAGCAACCCAACGGCTACTGATAGGATGCCCTGCCCTACAGGATGCTGATAGGATTAACTTGCTGGTGGAGACCCCTTCCATCCACCAGCATCTGCCCAGGACCACAGGTGGTCTTGCCAAGAGCTGAACATCTGAGCAAGGGCAGGGACAGGAGCACAAGATGGGCAAGGAGAGGCTGACAGAAGCAGGTTTGCTCAACCCGAAGGAGAAAAGGTGAAGGGGGATCTCATGGCTGTCCTCAGCTACCTAATGGGAGGAAGCAGAGAAGAAGGAGTCAGCCTCCTTTTGGAGGTGTGCAAAGATCAGGCAAGAGATGGCACACAAGCTGGCACACTGGAGGTTCCAGTTAGATTACAGGAAAACATTTTCCCTTCAGGAAACAAGAACTGGGACTGGAGAGGGCAAGGGATCTCATCCTTGGTCCAAGATTCCTTCTGGACAAGGCTGTGAGTGACCTGATCTAACTAAACCTGCTTTGAGCTGGGAGTTGGGCTCGAGATCTCCAGAGCTCCCTCCTGATCCAAATTCCTCTGTGATTCCATGTGATGAGGTAAGTCTGTGACGAATAAGTAGGATTTACATGGATCTTCTCTGCTAGTGCAGGAGACGCTTTCTCCAGGCAGACGCAGGGGATCCCACGTCCCTGAGCCCCCCAGCTACAGGCACAGGCCACACCACAGCTCCCTGCGCAGCGACTCCATAAAGCCATCACAGATGGAAGCGTGGACACTCAGAGCTCACAAGGGAGTAAAACCCAGCACATCCTGCAGGCAGCTGGGCCAAAGATACCCCAGAGGTGGTTTTGCCAAGCTGAGAATGGGTTTCTAACACCCATTTCTAAGTGCCTGGCACCAATTAGGGGCTATAGCAGAGGCATTCATTAAACCTGTGTCCAAGCTTACAGTCTGAGTGTCCCTTCAGGGAGGCAGCGGGATGACCACATGAGCAGCCACGCTCCCCAGGGCCCCTTTGCTCCCACAGCTGCACAGGTGGCAGTGGCACCAGGCATGGAAATCTGCCCCACGCACAGAAATCTGCCCCACGCTGCCCGAGCAAAGCACCCCAACAGGCAGCATTTCCAGCTGGGAAACCCAGTAAGGGGAGAAAGCTTTGATCTCAACTTGGGGATGCTCTGATCATCACGCATGGCCCAGGGGAAGAGAGTATCGTTAATGAGGAGTATAATAGCTGGAGACTTTCACTCCGTATGGCTTTGGTGAAAACATTTAGACAGCCAGCAGCAAGTCTGGGATGAGTCACAGCAGCAGCCAGTTCAGGGTTGAGTTGTGAGCGATGATTAAAGTTGGGCAACTGATCGACAGTGCCCCAAGGAGGGGGGTCAGGGCCCTTTACCTGGGCCACATCCCAAGAGGCCTTTAACTCAGCTGTGGGTTTTTCCCTGCCATAGAAAGCAGCGTGGGCAGGAGGCATTCAGCTCACCACCACCAGCCCTTGCTCCGCAAGTCTGATAACAAGAGCAACCACAACATGCTGCCCGGCTCTGGGGCAGCGTTTACAGAGGTGGCACAGTGCTTGTCCCCTGGGGTGCCCAGCAGAGGGACACGAACCTCAAGAACCTGCAGTGCACGGCCGAGCACCCCAGTCCTGCAGGACAAGCTCAGACCCCTGCACGCCCTCGCCCAGACACTCTCCTCAGGCAGGGGGAGATGGTGGGGATAAATATTACTGCTCTGAAGGCACAAAGGAGAATGATGGACGCTTCAGGTAGCTCCCTGTGGAGCCGAGCAGCTTCACGGGCAACAACCCCACAGCAGCATCAAGCAAGGTGCTGGAGTTTGCTCCGTGCCTCCCCCCATGACTTTCTGGCTGCTTGTCCCCGTCCTGCTGGGTGCAAGGGGCTAACGGGGATCAGAAAGGGACGGGGAAGGGCAGAGGTTGTGCTATCCAGAGGGTAGGACTACAGCTGGAAGGACGCCCCGGCTGCAGGAGCCTCCTTTCCCCAGGGTGCCCACAGCCAAGGTGTGGGGGATATCACCTCCCACCCCAAGGCCAGGTCCTATGATTTGGGTGATCCCCCTGGTCAGACCCCCCCCCCCAGGCACACCCCGTTTCATTCTGGAGGAACTGGTCAGAATGGGAAAAGGCAGCGAAGGGCAGCGTGGGCACCCAACCTGCCGACCAGGGCGGCTCTGCACCTCTCTGGGCAGCATCAGCCGGGGGGGGGGGCTCATTCCTCCCTCCATCCTTCCTCCCCTCCAGCCAGCCCTCGGTCCCTCCATCCTCTCTCCCCTCCATCCTCCCTCTCTCCATCCCCTGCTGTCCACCCCTTCTCCCCCAGCCGCCCCTTCCCTCCCTCCCCATGCACCCCGTCCCCCCGTCCCCCCGTCCCTGCCCCATTCCCGGGGGCTCCCCGGGGGCTCCCCCAGCCCGTGCCCGGCTCCCCTTGGGGCCGGTACCGCTTCGGGGCGCCCCGCGGGGCTCCGGTACCCGAGTCCGTGGGGAGGATGGAGGGGGGGAGAGAACCGGAGGGGTGGCGGGGGGGCAGCACCGGAGCCACCCGGGGGAAAGTTTGGAGCTCACCTGGCTGCGGCCAGCGGGTGGACTCGAGCGATCCGTAGCGGGGGGGGGTCCGCGTCCCCTCCATGCCGCAGCACGGCGCGGCCCTGCCCGGCCCTGCCCTGCCCGCTCCGCTCCGCCGGGCGGGGCCGGGGGGGCTCCCGCCGCTCCCCCCCGCTCCGCTCCGCTCCGCCGGGGCCGCCGCGCCCCCTGCCGGCCGCCGCCGCCCCCCCGGCCCCGGCCCCCCCGGCCCCGGCCCCCCCGGCCCCGGCCCCCCCGGCCCCGGCCCCCCCGGCCCCGGCCCCCCCGGCCCCGGCCCCCCCGGCCCCGGCCCCCCCGGCCCCGGCCCCCCCGGCCCCGCTTTCGTCCTTCATGTGCTCCCCCTCTCCCCTTCCCGCCTCGCAAACAGCACGTAAAATAATGAAATAAAGGATAAAATAATAAAAGTAGCCTCTTCCCCCCCCCCCCCCAGGTCACAGCAGTGGGGCTGGGAGGTGCTGCCCCGAGGGAGCCCCCCCGGGCTTGGGGCTCCTGCCAGGAATGGGGGTGTGGGGGTGCAGAGCCGGCGTGGGGCGTGCTGCGGGGGGATGCGGGGTTCAGCCGGGCCCCTAAAAGCAGGGCGAGGAGGTGGGCATGGGCGGCTGCACTTTGCACCAAGAGTAACTGCCCCCTGGGGAAAAATAGAACAGCAAAGTGTTTAAAAAACGTTCAAAAATACGCGATGGTCTGGAAGTCAAAGGTTTGTTGGCAGCACCCACTGGAACGGGGATCGTGGCTGTGAGCTGCTCCTCTCCTCCTGCCATGGAGCGATTCTGTGCGATGCCGCAAGGACAAATGTCACCTCCTCAGTGCCTTGTCCCAGCCTGGAACTGCTGGGACGGTGGGGAACCAGCATGGACTTAAAACCTTTCCGCTTGTAGGGCTTCACACTGGTCAGACTGTCATGGAACCACCTAGGTTGGAAAGGGCCCTCAGGGTTGTCAAGTCAACCACCAGCCTGACCTACCACGTCCCAGCACCACACCATGTCTTGTAAATACCTCCAGGGATGGGAACCTCACCACCTCCCTGCGCAGCCCCTTCCAGTGCTTGCCCATGCTGTCCATGAAGAAATCCTTCCTGATATCCGATGTAACCCACCCCGGCACAGCTTGATGCCATGGCCTCTCTTCCCATCACCTGAGAAAAGAGACCGGCACGCACCTGCAGCCTCCTTTAGGGCAGCTGCATTGGGCATGGAGGCCTGCCCTCAGCCTCCTCTCCAGACCGAGCCGCCCCAGTTCCCCCAGTAGCTCCCCCCAGCTCCTCTCTGCCAGCCCCTTCGTGGCTGCGCCACTGTCCTCTGCCCAGGCTCGAGCAGCTCAGTGCCCTTCTGGCGCTGAGGGGCCCAAATCTGAACACGGTGCTCAAGGTGCGGGCTCACCGGTGCTGTGCGTGAGGGCACAAACCCTTCCCTGCCCGGCTGGCCCTGCTGGTCCTGAGGCCAGCTAGGGTCACGCTGGCCTTCTTGGCCACTTGGGCACGCTGCTGGCCTGTGGGCAGCCGGCTGTGCACCAGCACCCCCAGGGCACCTTTCTGCCCAGCTCCTTTCCAACCATCTCCCCAAGCGACTGTCGCTTGGTGTCATCTGTCAGCTTACTAAGGGTGTCCTTCACCCCCTCATCCAAATCACCAATAAAAATGTGAAAGAAAACTGGTTTGTGTTTGTGTTTGGTGGTGCCAGTAGTCAGCTGGATTGAATGCCATTCACTGGGACTCTTGACAGCAGAAGCAACCGCTCCATTTGGGAGGGATCCACAACCTGCAGTCCTCTGCAATGACACCCAGATAATCACCACCTCGCCCAAAGCACATAGAGGGGGCACAGGCCCTCTGCTAGGACACATTGCTCTGCCAGGACGTGCCTGCAGCTGGCACTGATGTCCCCAGGAGCAGGATCCAAGGCAAGAGGTGTAGCTGGGCTCAGGGAGGGGATTCCTTCACCCTGGGAAAACTCACGAAGTTGCTGGGCCAGGGAGCAGCCCAGGCTGCAGTAAAATGAGCTGCCAGTGAGCAAAATAGAAGCATGGCAACATAAGGGATGGGTCCAAAATATCACGTCCTGCAAAGAAAAGCCTGTACTGCGGTACCTGCTCTCAGCACCTTGCAGCATCCTCCTGTCGAGCAGCTCCCCCCAAGTGAAACAGGCTGCTGAGCTAGTCCTTGCTGCCACTGTTATGAACTGAGCCAAATCTTGGAATTCCCAAGTGCAAAAACCAGAGGACTGTGTTCTGCTCCATGCAGTCAGAGCTGTTTAGCTTTGTTCCACTCCAGTACTTTAAAACAAAACACTTGCAAGGGAGGCAGTGCCTCATTCATTGAGGCGAACTGTGGCGTATAAACCCAGCAGCAAAGCAAGGAGACAAAAATCCAGAGGCTATGCATGAGCCAAGGACGTGGGAGCTGCTGCTCTGGGCGAGGAAGGCAGCAGCAGTGCCTCAGAGCAGGGGAAGCACAGCAGCACCTTGCTCCAGCCACTGTTTGAAAATGCAGGAGCAGCTCTCGGGCAGGAGCAGCACCAAGCCATGAGGCCATGAACCTGTGTGTAACCCTGGCAGGAGATGAAACTGTGTTTTTTGAAACAGACTGAGTTTTGTGATTCGAACGAATTGTCTAGGAACACCCAGAGTTTTCTGATCTATGTATGGCTGTCATTTTTAACTTAGGCTCCCACTCAAACAGGCAAAGCTGAGCTCAGAGATATTTTTTTTCCTGCACGTATATAGCCACTGAGTTTTGTGGTTTTGTTATTTCATGCCGAAGGTAAGAATAGCCCACCAGCTGATTGTTCCTCAGCTCATTAAATGATGAGCATCCACTGTTGCTGCAATTATGAACTCAGATCTGAAGTGACTCGCCTTGTTTTGATTACTCCACAATGCAGTGAAAATGGATGTGTAAATATTTTAACCGATTCTTCAGTCAAATTTTCTACAGGATTACCTTCGCCATGAGTAGCCAGATCTGCTGTGGTCTGCACTTTAAATTTAAAGCACTCTGTGTGCTTGCTTTACTCTCCATAAAAACATGGGATTACATTTAGCAGTCCAGAGTCATGCACGGAGTTGTGATCCAATTAATGCACACTACTCGGTCTGCTGTATTGAATGCAATCATTACATACAGACCCATTTTGCAGAGAAAATGCAGAAGAGGCTCTACATCCTCAAATCCACAGCAAAGAAGTTTTAATGGATCCTGAGCTGATTTTCACATTGGTCTACATAAGGGGAGCATCGCTGACAGCAATACTTTCAAGGCACTAGCAGAATATTTCTTAAAAACAGAAAATATTTCCCTGCACACAGTTACTTCTGTGGAAATCAAATGCCTACATAGCAGAAAGTGCACATTCATTGTAACTTTTTGGAATAGAATATTGTCCACTATCAGGAAACAGTAATACAACCTCCCAGCCCCTGGCCAGGTGCTGCCAAGTACAAAGAGCATGAAACTGCAGCTTGGAGAAGCTGGGCTGGACCAGGTTTGTTGAAGCCCCTCAAACAACCTGAGCAGGTAGCAGCAAACAGCAGGTACCTTTAAGGCATGTGCAACAAAGTCAGAGTATTCAAAATCACTTCCAAGTGATGTGAGCAAGGCCCTTCACTGCCAGCTTAATTAAGCACGTCTTGATGATAAAAGGAAGCTTAGAATTTCAATTTGTCACCTCTCGAGAAAGCACCTCCTCAGGTAGGTCCCGAAGACCTGAATGCCTAATGCTTCAGGGCAGCATCCATGTCTTGTCAGAATAACTGGTCTGGAGTTTTTTAATGAGCTTATTTTCTGTAGGATTTGTCAAAAATTCATGTTCACATTTCTCAGTTCATGCTTTGACTATTAAAATCGTTTCAGCACGTGATTGTGTTTCCTGGCTCAGAATTCCTTTTGCTGCTGATAAAAACCCATGTTAGAACAAGCCTCCTATTCTGAGCGTTGTAATTACCTCTGTAGTTTTGACCTTTCAACCTGATGAGAGCTAGAAATGTTTTCAAAGTTTCAAAACCAAAGCCCTGGTACCAACAACTTCCCAGTCTGTTGTACTGATAAGGTCAGTATGAGATAACTCCTTTTTCTGTAGCTTGGTTTCTTCAGGCAGGGATTCTAAATATTAAAGGTGAAGCAAAGCTTAATTTTAAAGTTGCCTCATACTCAGCTGTATGTCTGGGTTCACAGTTTTATGGTGTCAACACACCCAATTTCAAGTTAAAAAAAATTGCCTTTGGCCGGAAAAGTAATTTATATCACAGCAAAACCAGTGGCCCCAGGGAGAAACCATGCACAAAAAATGTATCTGTTCACAGAGAAATGTACAATCTAAGTTAGCAGAGAGAGCAGAGATTCCTCTGCTTTGGCTTCCTCTTGATAAATGCGGCAATACAGATGTCAAACTGAGAGTGCCAAGATATTTCATGAGAAAATCCTTTTTTTTTTCCCTACATTAGCACTAGCTAGTGTTCACCCCAGCAATGGTCGGGAGCTGCCTGATACTTTGAGGTGTGTAAATGGGACCCATATTTTACAGGCACAGAATTCCTGTATTGTGCTGCGATCATAATTCACCCAAGTGTTCAAATCAGACTGGTAATGTCTTGCCTGTACTTCAGAGGTGGCCAAAATGAGGAGCACTTTTACTAGGGCCACCCACGACACCACAACCGTGCCCTAGAGGCAATAAGCTCCATCGTGGAAGAAAAGACCACTCAGGAGCTCTCACTTTTAAGATGCAGAACATGCAGAATAACTCCACAGCTCTCAAAAACATCGCTCTCCTGAGCTTGTTAAATTACACCTAAATGGACTTACTGTAAATGGGCGATATCTAGCTACAATTTAGGGAAAAGACTCATTACAAAAAATAGGTGTAAATTCATCTGGACAGGTTTCAGTACAGTCCATGAAGCAGCACGCTGTGGTTGCTGGTGAATTACAGATGCCTTTGGAGAATGCTGGAGAGGATCTTACTATTCTAATCAGATCCACAAGAAAAACGAACATTTAGAGATTGGTGCCCACTGAGCTTCACCTGATTCCATATTCTGAGAGAGCCACGCTACGTAAATCAATTGCAGACGTGAGATGCACAGGGATGGGAGTTGAAGGGAAGATTTGCAATATCCTGGCATAAAATAACTGCCAGAAAGATAGAATCTGTGACTTTAGTAACTTCCTTGTAACTTGGAAACAAAAATAAAAGAATGCAAGATAAAGTGTTTGGTTCAGTGAGTTGCTTGGGTTCCCATCCATCTGCAGCAGCCCTACACAGAACCACCTGCAGCTCCTGCACATTGTGCCACGAAAAGCAAAGAGACCTTTGGCGTTTGTTGGCAAATGATGCCTCACCTACTACAACTGCTTCATTTGGACCCATTGAAACATCTCACAGAGTATTGATCCATGTGGAATTTGAACTGCACCATCTACAAAGACTGTCATTGTGCACAACACGTTCCCCAGCACTAATGATGGTTTTCCACCTGAGCACAATTAAAACAAATTGAATTCAGAGAAGTGCACAGCCCAGCCTAGACCTTGGACTGACACCAGGAGGCTAAAAAAGAAAAAGGATTTCTATACAAGTATCTGAAATGTGCTAATGTTCACTGTCAAGTAGGCAAACAGTAAAAACATTATTTTATAATCACTTTTCACCTTACAATTTGCTGTTTAAGAATAAAACTTAGAGAAACACCAAAACACCAAAAGTTTCAACACCAACTTTTTTGGCCAGTTGTTACAAAGTAATGCAAAAGTAACAACTGATGTGGCTGAAAACACACCATCTTTTCCCCAAAGGCAGTTTGGTTCTTCTGGGCTGCATCAGATTCCCAGTGACACCGAATGCCCTGGCACCTGCTTACTTCAGCAAGACCAGCTTGGGGTGAAGCTGTCTCACACGGACCAGTTCAAGTCCCTCTCCCTCCTTACCCTTGGGGCTTGCAGAGTCTGTGACCACCAGAGAAGAACCTGAGTCACCCGTGTTGTACAGTCCTCACGCACAAACGACAGAAAGTACAGCGGAGGCTGATTTAACCAAACTGGTGCAATTTCTTCAGCAAATGAGCCCTCTGCCTCACTCACCTCCATAATGGTTGGAAATTCAGAACATACTTCGAACTGTATAAATACGATCCTTCCCTGAAGGGTCACTGCTTGTGTTTGTGGTGGCTGAACAGCTCTGAACACCTCCGGCCAGGGGGACCAGGGAGGTCGGGGCTCTGGGGATGCCCCCATGGGGGCCACACGGCTGGCACCACCCCTCCCTGCAAGGCTTCTCCCCCTGTGGTGCTTGAACCACACCGTCTGATTTTTCATGGAATCAGATAGAGAGAGCACATGCAATCCCCTTAATTGGCCCCAAACGAGGGCTGTCACTTCCAGCCGAAGGAGCCACAGCATTTTAAACCATCGCAGATATTTTTGCAGCACCCGTCTCGCAGCTGTGCGCAGGGCTCCGGGGTGTGCTGCTCACACAGCACTGCAGCCACAAACACTACTAACGCGTAATTAGAGTTCCTGAGGTATTGTGTGGTAATAAGGCTGGGATAAATTCTTGACACTAAAATCGTTCCCAACTTGAGTTTGAATTCCTGGGAGAAAGCAGCAACTTAATGAAGAGTTCCAGCTATTCTTGGCTCGAGGACAAGTCTATCTATAGTCACTCTGTTAGGTTATTCTGCATGGCCTAGTGGATTTGTGCCAGGGAAAGGGGAGCTAATTGCACTGAAAGCATTTGATGTGCAGATAATCTGTAATCAATGTATGCACGGAAAGAGATTATGCACAACTTTCTACCAAATCCAGGACACAGCAGGGTGAGAGATCACGATGCCACTTGCATGTTACACATCCAATATGTATTTAGACAAATACTCTGGGTTTTGCAGCCGGTTTGTAAAACTTCAGGGAGATGTCACTAAAACGGATCCCTCTGCAACAGGATGATGTAGCCCTGTGACCCGGGAAGCAGCTACTAAACTAACAACAGCTTTTGATGACAGCTGAAAGGCCCCTAAGGATTGGGGTTTGTCCCCAGCCCCATTCAAGTTCTGACACAGATCTCTTCATGAGTGCAGCCCAGCAAATTTTCATTTATAGGCAATTTTGCCAAGGTGATGAAATCTGTGTGCTGTTGAGGACAGGTAAGGCAGCTTGAGGACATTCCTGGACCCAGCAGGTTCAGTTTAGGACACAGATTTAGTCCTACGCAGGCAAGGGGAGGAGACGGCACCCCCAGGGAGGCAGGGGTAGGGGGGGGGTCACAGTGTGGCCAAAAGGGGGAAGAGCTGCCTGAGCAGTGAGCTTCCGAACTTACCCCAGTGGGATACGAATTATGGATGGATAGGGCTGTGAACACTGCTGTTAGGGCTGATTTACTCCTGGCACCTTCCAGCAGTGCTGCAGGGAGGCCATGCGATGAAGACACATCCATCCAGTGTTAATGGTGCCTGCACAGCATTCTCCTCCCCCTCAGTCAGCTGTGGGGTTCCTTTCTGTATATAAAGTGATCTATACTGGGATTTCTTGTTGCTGGGTTCATTGTGCCTCCAAAGTTTTTCATTTTGGTGCAGAATGCTCTTGGAAAAAAAGATGATTTTTATCCTTTTCACAAAGCGTTGAATGGTTTGTAGCCAGTGGGTGTTCTGGGGTTGTCCAAAGCAGTGATGGAAGGAGGAGGTTGGTCAGGATGCAGAGCTCAGGCAGCCTGCAAGTGCTGCTGGCTGCCCAGGCTGCTGTGGGTTTATGCAGGAGGAGGAGGCAGTGACTCACGCTGGGAGCCAGCCTCAGTGTGACACAGCTGGGACAATGGGGTGACACAGCAGGCCACCACGCCAGGACACACACAGGCTCCAGGCAAGCCAGCTTGGTGTCACCCATCGTCCCACTGCAGACAGCTTTACATCTTCTCAGCATCATGCTCGGCGTGCAGAGGTGAAGACAGAGCTGCCACAACCCCAAAAGGCCCCAGGCAGTTATGTCCCCCTTTATCCCCTTGAGAAACTGCCACATTCCTCCAGGCATTTCGCCCAGCCCCTGTGCAGAAGACGAAGCTGTCCCAGAGCTGGCAGCTCCCAGGGCACAGGGGAGACCCAAACACTGCCCCCCTGTGCTAAGAAGCTCTGTGAGCTGCATTAGCTGCCTGCGATTTCCAGGGGTGAATAAAACAACCTGTGAAAGGCTTTTTCACCACAGAGCTAATTCATTGACACAAGCTGATGAATTGTTTTCCGCTTTATCAACAAGCAGTGGTGATCAGTACAAGGGCTTTGGAGGATGCCTGGGGAAGGGCGGTGTTTCAGACTGGGGGAAACAGAGCTGGAGGGGGCCGGGCTGTGGGGACAGACTACGGCAGCAGAGCTGGGAGTCAAGGGGCAGCCAGCATGGGGGATACAGACTCCTGCTTCCAAATTTCTGCATCTTTTCCATTTCTGCCTGTCCCTGCACAAAAGAGCACTATGGAAATGAAGCGTTTACCTACACAGCAGGAAGTGCCAGGGTGGGGAGGAGAAGACATCAGTCATAGAGGGCCAAAGGTCCTTTTATTCTTTTTTGGTGGTTTTTACCAACTTTTTCCTCACTCACCCCAGCTGCATGCAAATATAAAAAATAAACACCAACAATTCTGTCCAGTTCTGCTGTGCTTTTATATATATATATATATATTAATTTTTTTTTTCAATCGCCGTTAAAAGGATCGCACCTTCTGATACAGACCATCTCTGACACCTGTACAAATAACTTATAATCCATCTACATCATTTACAACGGTACAGAGTCAACTCTGGACACCGCAGACCAAGCTCCAACCCAAAGTATGGTCTCATGGCTTTGTAAGTAGTAGCCAGGCATGCCAGGGGTGTGTGTGACCCCCCAAAAAATGAAGCCCCAAGGGAGCGGAGGTGCGAAGAGCCACTGCCACCCCGTTAAGCCCAAAGTTAGCATATGCAGCAGCTCACGGAGGAAGACGGTTGGTGCAAGAACGAGTTTCTTGACTCGTTCCCGAGCCTCCTCTCCAAATTCAGTTTCCTTCAGGGCCAAAATGCTTGCTGACTAAGCCTGGAACTGGTGGGCACCAACAATTCTTGATTTGTGAGTGAGTGGAGGCAGAAAACAGTACTGAAGCGCTGCAGTTGCTGAGATCTTCTCACGGGTTTGTGACTCCTGCAGGGGGATGCTGAGGCTGGGGACTGGAAATGACAATGTTGCTGTTGCCCAACATGATCTTTCAGCTGTTTGTGCTGGTTTGGTGATTTAACACTTTTGGGGACCTGGAGGCTCTTTACACTGCTAAATAACCCATCATCCACCCACAGCTCTGGACTTGCTTTACTCCCAGTAATGTTTTTGAGTGCTAATCTGGGTCTACATGGGGCATTCAAAATGAGAGTGAATAAACCCTGAGCTCAGGAACAAGAGGCAAAACGCCTCCTGTGCCAAGGTGAGCCTGAGGGACAGCAGTGGGGGGATTCCATGAGGCATAGCCAGGAAGAAAACCCAAAGGCGTGGGTCAGGGGAAGGATCTCCAGACACCTGGGTAGAGGTGGACACCTTGCTCCAGGCATGGGTGAAATGGCTCGGGGGGAGCGTTTCCCAGTATCCCCCATGTCGTTGCTGGCTGGGACTCCCCCTGCTGAAGCTGGCTCTTCTCTCACCTTCAGCATCTTTCCCAAGGAGGAACTGAGCTGTCCTCAGGAGGTTCCTGTCTGCCCTTGGTGACCACAGCCTTAAACTAATTTGACTTCTGACTTCTGGTTGGCTACAGAAACTGAGCCCACACCAGCATTTCTCCGGCTGGTACAAGCCATCAGGGCTAACAGAGCACCACCTCATACTGCTGAGCTGGCCCCAGGGACTTCCCATGGGTGACCGGCAGAGCTGGAGGAGCTGCTACACACACAGACAAAGCCAAAGGACACTTCCTTTGGGCAGGAGATCCAAGCAAGCACCTCTGAGTGAAGGCAACCCAGGTAAGGAGTTATCTGGGAGCTGAGACAGTAAAAAATGATAGTGTCATAGAAGGACTGATCCCAAATCCCTTCCAACACGAATTTCTGGAAGACTCCCTGGAGATAGCCCAGATACCTCAGACCGCATTCAGAGAGTCAATAAATACACACCTCATTTCTTCCATTATTTCAGTCATCCACAAGCTGGAATGAAGACAAGGCCTCTGACATGACCATCCATAAAAGTGGGTTAGTTGGAGCCCATCTGCAAATGAGGGGAGGGTTTCTACACCATGATAGCAGCAGAGGAAAGGAACAGAGAAGTCTTCCAGGTGTTCTGCTTCTCCATCGATCGCAGGAGGTTGCTTCTCAGAGCAAAGTCTCGGCAACCTGAGCAGTTCTAGTCCAGTTCAGCACCATCAAATATTGCACTAGATTTCCCACATCCCTGTTTCACACCATCTGTCGTTATCTTCTATAGCCCCTCTGAACCAACAGCAGGTTTCCCACTGGCTTCCTGCATTGGAAGTCTCACACACATGCACACACACTCCCAGTTGTGGTCGGGCTTGCAGTGAGGTTTCCTGGTTGAGTCAGGGGAGCAATTGCCGGTTTGCCCAAATACATCATCCTGTGCCAGAACTGAGTTTGCTGTGAAGAACCCAGCAAAACAATCCCTGATCGTCTGCCAGGGCAGGAGATACCACCATAATAAATATTACTAATAGCAACTGCTCTTTGATCCACAACACAGCACACACCATCACCTGAGCTGTATTTTCCTCAGTCCTTTTCCTGAAATGAAAAAGTTCAAAGGTTTTTCCTGACTTGTGCAAAAGGCTGAAAGCCTCAGCTCTTCAGGAAAGCTCTGCCCCTGGACAGGGGTCCTTGGCTGTGGTCACCACTGCCATTCACCAGCATGCAGCTGTCCTCCGTGAGCCCTCTCCACCTCTGCCTTTGCAGCTCTAGAAACACCATTATGGTCGTAAAATCACTGTTGGTGGCTTCTTAGTGTGTTTTCTTTTTCCATCTCTTCTTTGAGGACCCAGATGTCACATCTTTCACATCATCTTTTTCTCATTTGCTTCATTGGATGACGCCTGCAAACGTGTTGATGGGCAACAGCAGAGACTTGGGCATGTATTTCACAAGGCCCACATCCTCTGCTTCGTGCACGCTGGATTTCATTGTCCTTGTCTTTTGCAAGCAGTAGCTGGGCTCTAGGCAGGGTGACACTTCCACGCTGCAAGAGTACAAGAACACATTTACCACTCGTGCGAACCTGCCCTTGAGGGCCAGAGTCTGAACTCAGACTAAACCTCAAGTCTCTCTGCTGCCTGCAGAGGAGGGCTGTTGTGCTGAGACACAGCTGTTTTTGTGCTTTCAGACTGGTTTTGGCTGGGAAGATGAGCTGCTGTATATTAGCATTTACCACAAAACCAGTGGCCTTATCCTGGCTCACTTCAGTTCTCAGAAACTCACATTTTACCTATGCCCCACATGGCTTATGAAACACGAACCACAAACCCTGACTGTTCACTTCCAGCACATCATATGTCACTGCCACCACTATAGCCACAGCAATCCCTGCCCTTTTAGCAGGGCTGAACTCTCCCCACACCTTCATATGCTTGAGATACCCCAGTGAGGACTGCGGTCAGTGTAGAGAGCATCAGCTCCACAAAACAATTTAGAAGATCTAAGATCTTGGATCTACCTTTCCTTCTACTATCTTAATGACAGCGCCTTACTTAAAATAGAAGAACCTTTTTCTTTTTATTTTTTTTTTTACATTACCACCCCAAAATGCAAAGGTAGGAGAGCACCACTCTGCCCTGCTTTCCCTGGAAAAGCAATGTATTTACCCATAGGTCTTTTATCAGATATATACCCATTAGGACTAGGACTCCATGGGGAAGAGCTCTTCCACGTTGGAAGCCCTTCTTCCTGGGAGGAATGAAATTTAACAGGTGAGGTGTGCAGAGCCTGGCACCTGGGGCATCCTCACCTGATCACATTCCTGTAGGTTCTTCTGCTGTCCTTGTCCAGGCACACCGTGAAGGGCCTCTGCTCTGTGCTCCTGATTTTGATATCGCGTGTTTTCAACCTGTTTGGCACAGCCTGGATTGAGAAAGGAGGAAGAGCCCAGTGAGTGCTTCAATTCCCTGCCCTGTGCCACGCGGTGACTGGTGGTGTGTGCATGCTGGGTGTGAAAGGGACAAATGATGTCTTTCTCTTTCAGTTTTAACTTCAGGTAGCTGATTAAAGATAGAAGTGTCTCTCTCTTCCACTTTCTGACATCACAACCTGGCCAAAGCTTGCAAGGGCAGACTTCGCAAACTGGCAAACTCTACAGAGGTTGCAAGGCTTGGGGTGTCTCACAGGACACCTGGCCAGTTCTCCTGGGCCTTGGTGTACCTTGGTGGGCAGCGTGGGCCACAGCACCGTGGTGTCTCCAAAAGCCAAGTGAAAACAAGCGAAAGAGTTCTGGCTATCTGGAAACACCAGCTGAGAAATTGAAGGCTCCAGGGCAACTCCAAATGTCCAAGGCACAATAATACAATAATATTGCAACCCAAAGTGCAGAGACACACCCCCACAGGACAGCGTCACATATCATGTAAAACAAGAGGGACAGGAGCCTTATTTTTCAGTCCTACCTCTTGCATATCTATCTCTCTGAGGTGCTGATTAGATTCACTGACATTCCTGCTTCCCTTTTATGCTTTGGTACAGCATTTCCCCAACAGCCTCGGTTCTGGTGGGCCCCAAAGTGGCTGACATAAGTGGTCTGGAGAGGACTCTGCTGCTGGAGCTGTGGAGCTAATGGGGTTGATCTCAGAACTACAGATCCCCTCCCCTACCCAAGCAGGGTCATTATGTCTGGGGCTAAGCCTTTTTTCTCCACTTTGTCCCTTGGGTCACAGAATCTCGGTGACAGTTCAGTCCTTCAGGGTGTCCACACAATTTGATGTGGTATCAAGCAGCAGGGATGGTGCCTGGGGCTTTCACTTGAAAAACTGGACTTTTTCATAGAAAACCTTCTCAGCGCAGGATGGCCCCAGAACCTTCCTATCCCCACGGAGAGCTCCCCCTTTCCTGTTGCAATAAGAACTTTCCATAACGCTGACCCCTCCAGGGCCAGGAGCATCCACAGCCACTTACTGAGAAGGATCGTCCCGACAAGTTGTTGATCTTAATGATTTCAGTGACGTTCACATTCAGACACAACAGATCTGCAACAGAAGCAGTGTGTTAGCCTTGAACAGTGGCACAATCTCAGCTTCAAACGGGGATGATGCCTCATCCCATATCAGGTCGCCTGGGAGAGGGCCATGGGATGTGCGGGCAGAAGAGGAGGACTCCAGCAAGCTCTGTGGGCAGGGGTTTGCATGGGGTCATGCTCAGGGTGAAACCTCAAAGGTTGTGCTTGAGGCAAGGTGAAAGAGGAAGGCTGCAGCAAGAGGAAGGTGCTTCCAAGGCCAGATTACAGTTAAGCAGAACCCCAGGTTACAGGGAGCTCCGCGCACGACATTCACGAGAAAACACGACCACAGGCCATGGTGACACCAGTATTTGTACGTCACAGATTTAACCCCACTGCCCAGGCACAATTGGCACTAAGTACTATGGTCAGATTTACTCTGTGGAGCACCAGAAAACTCAGCAAACCTCCTTCACCTGCTTCTAAGTCAGAGGAACCCACCTTCGGCCTCATCAGCAGGGATGGCCTTCATCACGAGGCCTGTGGAGCGCAGGGACGCCGACACCTCCTTTGCCCGCTCACTCACCACAACCTGCAGGAAAGGCTCTGTTAATTCAGCGGTTGTACCTGGGGAGCGTTGAAAGTTTGTCACAAATACAGGGTTAGCTAACAGACTTTTAAAGTTCATTGGGACCTCTCTGTCCTCCCCCAGAGTGAAGTTCCAGGGGACAGGAGGAGGGCCTGATCACTGCTCTGGGGAGATCTGTGCCAGGTGTGTGGGCAGCGGCGTGTTGGGCTGCCCGAAGCCCCACTTACCTTCTTGTATGTTACTGCGAGATCTATGCCAGGGCCCTCCAGGGTTGTTTTCTTCTTGGGCAGGCTTAACTCTGCAAGGGAGGAACCAGGAAGGACTGAGGTTTCTCTCATCCCACCTGTCTGCAGCCAGAGGAGAGTGGTCCTCCCATGGGACGAGCCATCCCTCCGTCACACAGCAGCTGCGGGTGGGCACACCAGCCCCAGTCCTTGCCTACAGCAGCTGGGCTCTGTGCCCTCAAAAGGTCCAGTGAGTGAGATCCACGGACTCAGTATAGGGTCTGTGCCCAGCATCCACTGGATCAGACTGGGGTGCTGGATGCGACCAGCCTTCAAGAGCCCTTGTCCCATCACTGGCAACTCAAGGAAGCAGAATTTCTAACAGGGAAGATATCTGGAAAGGGGGATGTTTTTTAAGCTATCAGCTTGTTCTTTCAGCCAGAATAAAATGTTGGTCCAACCTCAGAGGGTCCTGGATCCAACCAAAGCCTCCCCTATAAAACCTGGTTGACCAGGAGCCAGTGACCACAAGATGTCTCATTTAGACTGGCATCACTTGCCCAGGAAGGAGACAGAGGAGTTGAGGGAACCTCCTGCTCATTGAGGAATGAGGGCTGCTGCCCCATGGCCCCATGGCATGGCCTTGCTTTCTGCAGGCTGAGGACTGGGTGGAAGGGAGCTGGGGCAGGTGAAACCCCCCCAGGGTGGCAGCCCCAGCTGTGGGGCTCCACAGGGAGGAAACACACACCTCTGTGGGAGATGCTCTCTTGCACCTGGGCACACAGCTCGGTGAGGAAGACGTCCTCAGCTGGCTCCAGTGCTGGGTCATTGAAGAAAACCTAAAAGAGAGGAAAAATTCTTAAGAACACCTTGTCCTCAGTCACCCTGTGACATCACACTGGGGTCGTGACATGAGACGGTTCTCCAGAGCACACAGGTGTGAAAGGGAATCTATGACCTCCCCATGGCAGCCAGGGGAATATGGGATGGAGAGATCTGATTTCTGAAGGCCAGGAGCACGGCAGACCTTGCCAGGGCACAAGGCAGTGGGCAGAGCCATGGGCAGTGTCCCTTGCCACTGGGTGTCACTGCACGCTCACAGATGAGTCTGTCCCCAGCCATGCACCCAGAGGCAACCCACGTCAAGGGCAGGCTGACCACAGACTCTGGCTTAGCTTCAAGGCACGTAATTTCTCTCTAATACACCTAAATCAACTGGTCACTTAAGACCTATGTGTTATTTTTCTTTTCATGGGCTTGTTTTGAGAAAATATAGAGATTATGTCCTGGAGAGCTTCTGCTTACATCCAGCTCTTGTGGGGCTTGACCCTCACTTCCAGGAAAGTTCTCTGCAGCTGAAGAGGAACAGCGTGGTCTTAACCAAAAAGGCAAAACAGGCTCAATGCTTCCAGAATCATACCCTGTATGACAGCAGGGTAGTTTAGGTGCCTCTATCTGAAAACCACATCTGGAGTCAGTTCCTCTTCCCCTGCTTGAGTCACTCACTCTCTCACTTGCTCTTGATTTCTGTCATGGAGGAGAAATGAGTAGAAAAATATTCAGAGAGAGAACAAAATCCCCTGCCACACAAGCTGAGGACCAGGCACTCCAGGTGTTTATAAGCTACATGTTATTAGATCAAGTCTGGGTGATGCTCTACCAGTAATTCCCAAAGCTCTTCCAGCTCTTTGCAAGCCACGTGCCAGTTTGCCTGCGCAATTGCTGCTCCTTTGGTGCAATAGATCACTGGGTTGGCCACAGTTAGATTAAAAGGAGATATGTGCATTGGTGTCACCTTAAGCTTTGAAGGGGGAAAACTGCCAGAGATGGGGGGTTAGTATTTCATGACCAAATAGAGTAGTTCTTTGCTCTCGTAACAAGTGCCAGGTCTCACTCTGATGCCATTTCAGAGAAAAGCTGGCAGGAAACAAAGAAAGACAGCATTTCAGGAAACCCTGCAAAGCCCCTACAAGGTATAGTAAGATTTTAGCAAAGCCACCCTGAAAACTCCTGTTTGATCACAGCACCCAAAGCATCAGGAGGCACAGAGCCCCTCAGCAAACCCATGTCGAACAGAGCAGGAAACCTATGGGTGTGTGGGGTGATTTTATGGTTTGCTTTGCTGACCTTCACAATCCTGAAATAGCCTTCCCAGGATCACTGACCCCAGCTGAGCTGTGCTATGTGGAGCCACTGGACCTGGGAGCTTGGCAAGGAGCTGAAGGACTGGGGGGGCACAGAGATCCAGGCTCAGAGCTGCCCAAAGACCCCAGGGGCTTTGCAGAGCACTTCCAGCAATGGGGAACAAGCCTTGCAGGGCCATGGGGCAGCACCAGAGATGGGGCACCCACCTTCACTGCGTAGACCTGGAAGCAGACGGGCTGGGCACCCATGCGGACGTAGTAGGCGATCACATCGGTGATGAAGAGATCAGTCACAAGATGTTTGCTCGGAGAGGAAGGCTGGGGGAAAATCATGCTGTGGATCAGCCACGTTCACTTCGTAAAAACACTGCCACAAACCCGCACACCTTCCTACTAATTACTGAGCCATGAGCTCAGCTGCTCTGCCACAACTTAGCCAAAGCCAATGTAAGAGGCAAAGGCTTGCACCTGACTGCCAGCCTTTTCTGCAGGTTATCGATGGTGGCTCAAACTGCCAGGAAATGATAGCTGGGGTATTTCAGCAAATGCCTCATTTACATTTGCTTTTTTGAAATCTGCCATTTCCTGTCCCTTGACCAAAAAAACACATCGCAGCAAATGGGGCTTGTGGGCTGGGGCAGTCAGCCACTTGCACCATCCCCGGCTGTTGGAAGGACGAAAGCCTCCATCCAGGGCTCATGAGGGCTCTGCAGGCAGGAGCTCATCCCTGGGTGCCGCAGGGGCTTGGGGAAGGGGCCAGGCTCAGGCAGCACTGTGGAAGTGGGGAGGTTTCCTCGTACCATGGTGGCCAGCTTGGGGATCATGTGGCACAGCGTGTTGATGTTGCTCTCGTACCAGGGGTCGGCTCTGCCCAGGTACCCGGCCACCTCGCAGAGCTCCTCGGGGCCGGCAGCAGCGTGGGTCTGCGGGAGAAATGCACAGCTCAGGGCACAACCACAGCTCAAAATACCTAAAGCCACAGAAACGGGGGCTTTTCCTGGGGAAACCATGCTAGGAGGCAGAGGGGAAGCAAATTGCCCGTGGGCAGCCCTCCACTTGTGACCCCCTTTTCTGCTTGATCCAAAGAAGATGGCAAAGCATTTTCTGCAGCACTCACTCAGCAGGTGCTCAAGAACAGAAAATCAGTGAAGAATTAAAAGAAGAAATACTCATTTTTATAATGACAAATCCATTAGGACCCACAGCCAGCTCTGGGCCTCCTTCAAATATCGTAATAAGTAAGACTGTCTCAAAGCTCAAAGTTTGCCCAAGATAAACTGCAATGTGGTGACTTGCAAAACCAAAGCTGGGGCCCCAGCAAGCAGGCAAAGCCATCAGAAAGAGGCGACCGCTTCCTCTGAGAGGCTGGGAGATGAGATGAGCACCAGCCCCTTTGCCAAAGCTCCTTTTATCCCCCGAAAGCTGGGCACAGCTGGAGCATGACAGAACTCCCTATCCTGTCTGGGCTGTGAGTTATCACCCCTACGGGTGGCTGGAGCGACCCAAACATCTCCCAGGCTGACGGATCCCCAAAGGCAGCCTGCAAGCCCAGCCCAGCTGCTCCACCTTGGCTCCCACCCTCCTTGTTTTAGGAACCAGGTGTTCAGCGGTGTGAATCCTGGCAGCCCCCTGTTCCTGCTCCAGAAAACACAGCAGCTCCTGGCAGCCGGAGAACTGGACTCACCGCGGCTGTCGGTGCGCTCGGCTGCCCCGTCACGACTGGGATGTAGTAGAACTGCAGGTTCAGCCTCGGAGTCAGGAACACACGCCGCGTTTCTCGCTTCCTTGACATGAAAAGAAGAAATAGCCGTGTCTCAGAGGTGAAGGGGGAGGAAAATGGCTCCCAACAGCAGCTCTGCAACACAAGCAAGCACCCTCCTCACTCGCCTCCCGGGCCCAACGCAACAGGTGGCAGGAAAGCCCCCAGCTTCTCAAATCCTCCTGGGGCAGATGATGGGGAAAGGGGTGTCCCATGGGTGGGCTCTGGGCTGGGACCAGCCACCCCTTCGTGTCCAGTTCTGCACCACAGCCCAACCCCAGCCTGGGCCAGGAGCTTTCATTTAGGGTTCTCCCCTTGTGCATTGGAAAATGTCTTGTCTTGTTTTATTGCTTTGCTCTGGTCTTTTTTTTTTTTTTTTTAATCCATTTCATGCACAGAGGGGAAAAACTCCCCATGTCATCATTTGGGCAGTGCAGCCAGTGACAATGTTTTTCCACCATAGGGGTGGTGAGGCCCTGGCACAGGCTGCCCAGAGAACCTGCGGGTGCTCCATCCCTGAAGGTATTCAAAGCTGGGTTGGAAGCAGCTTTGAGCAACCTTGTGAGATTCCCCTGCCCATGGCAGGGGGTTGGATGGCTGACCCTTGAAGGTCCCTTCCAACCCAACCCATTCTGTGACTCACTCCATGATGGATGCACTTGGGTGCAAAACGCCCAGCTCCCGTCCTGTCCCAGGCAGCGCTGGAGACCAACCCCATCCCCAGCCACCCTGACTGCTGCAACATAGCGAAGCCCCCACCCCGTTCCCCCACGCAGCAGCTCTGTGGCCACCAGCCAGGCACCTCAAGGAGTGGTAGGCTTGTGCCAGGCGCCCCAGGAGCCGGTCGTCCCCCAGCAGCACGACGCGCGCAGTGTGCAGCCTCTGGAGCGGTGCCGGGGGCTTGGCGGGGACGCCTGTCCTCTTCTGCGCCTTGGCCGCCGGCTTCGCCCCGGGGCCGTTGCAGCCGGCCTGCAGGAAGGCCATGCTCTCCAGCGGGGATGGCTTCTTCTTAATGCCGCCCTTCCTCTGGAGCCGGGATTGCTCCGTGTCGGCGCTGCACGGGGCGAAGGGCTCCTCGGCCGCCGGCGGCAGGTCCCGCTCGATGCCGCTGTCGGTGGAGAGCACGGAGAAGCGGGTCTGCTCGCAGCACTCGCACTCCGAAATGATGTCCTGGATCTCGAAGTTGTCCAGGTCCTGGCTCAGGCGGTCGGGCTCGCAGCTCTGCGACAGCGGGCGGATGAACAGCACCAGCTCCTTCCCTGCGGGCAGAAGGGAGCTCAGGGAGGGAAATGCAGCCAGACCCAGGCTGAGTCCTCGTCCTGCCCCAGCTTCCCTCTTCTCACACCAACCACAGCTGGGCCAAATCCCCCCTTCAGCCTCATTTCCCACTCCAACATGAACAGTTCAGCATCACGTTAGGTGCTCTGAGGGTATCTCACAGGGGTGTCCCACTTGTCTCCTTCACCCGTTTTCCCACAGCTTCCCCGATCCAGCCCTGATGCCCCACTCACAGAGCTGGTCATCTTCCTTCCAGAGGTGGAAGCTGATGTTGGGGTTGGGCAGAGGGATGTCCTGCAGCCTCCCCAGGGGAGCATCACCTGGGGAAAAAAAGGGTGCTCGTAACACACAGGAACAAGTCATGCACAAACCCCCACCAGGGCTCTGCTTCAGCCACTGGCTGCCATGGCCCTTGGGGTTCTCCACCCTGGTCACCCCTTGGGCAGACCTGAGGATGTCATCCCAGCCCTCTGAGCACCAGGAGAAAGCACCTGCACATCTGGGGGAAGGGAGAAGTGAAGATGGGGAAACTGAGGCACGGGCAATTGAAGGACCTTGCTTTGCTGCAGGCAGCAGAGGGACTGCAGAATAAAGAATGCCTTTTCTAGCACTGAGCCTCCAACCCAGGTGGCAGGAGCTTTCCTGGTGATCTCAGCTGAGATGAAGGGACCCTCTGACCCCACCACTGCTGGCTGTTTCTACCCGATTAGGGCTCTGCGAGAAGCAGTGAGACTGAAAGGAGATGGTCCTGCTCCTCTCCCTGCACCGCTGTCTGCTGCTCCTGTCTCCGAGCTGTGGGACAGCCTCTGGCTTTTTCTGGGGAGATGAGGACACAGGGACCTTGCACCAGGAACAGCCAGGGCACATGGGGATGTTTGTCACAGTCCGTGTGGCCCCCGTGTCACCGCGCTCGGACAGAGCGCTGCTGTTGTGGGGGCAGGAGGCAGCACCACTGCCCTCCGCATCCGTGCAAGGTTTTGGGGAGTGGTGTGTCCCCAGGCTGGATCATGCCAGGAGGCACCTTACACCAGCAGAGCACTGCAGATCAAGCAGCCCTGGCTGACGGGGAGTTCCCACAGCTCCCTTTGCAAAAAGAGCTGTGACTGTTGAATCCCATCCCCAACACGGGGCTGCAACGCAGAGCCAGGCTGCAAGGACCGGTCCCAGTGATGGCTGCTGCTGAAGCTGGGACAGAGGGGGCTGGGGATGGACAACAGGACAATGGTGGGGACAGGCAGCAGGGCAGGGGCCTCACCTGGTGGCAAGGAACCGAGGAGGGCACAGTAAATCTTCTCCAGCCTCTCCACGTGCTGTTCGCGGTCCACACTCGCTTCACTTCCCGCGCACTCGACAGCTGCCACCACTTGCTGGAACCAGTGCTCGACCTCGCTCATGGGCATGTCCTGTCACAGAGATGCTGTTAAAGCCCAGAGGTGTGAAAAGAGGAGATGCTCCTCAGGTAGGGTGTCAGGAGGGGGCAAATGCACCCTGTGAAGACGGGCTCACAGATGAGCCCATGTTTCAGCTCCAGAGCCCAGCTTTGCTGTGCAAACCTGAAGATTCAAGACCTCTGGCTCTTGCTGCAGCAATTATTTCATATTTCAATGGGTTTTTAGTTTATTTCCACCTCTGCTTGCCCAGCCACCTCACCTTGCCCAGCCCAGCAAGTAACACTGGGGGTACTCGGGATGGAGACCAGCACCCAGGTGCCAGGGGCAGTTTCCCCACTTGCCATGAGCAATTCCCTGCTCCAAAGTGCCCAGCAAGAGTGGGGCTGTTAGAAAACCATACGTGGTGCCGTGCTGGTGCTGCTGCTTACCTGGAGGCTCATCCTCAAGCCGCTGAGGTCGCAGCCCTCGCCCAGGGCCGCCTGCATGGCGTGGATGATCACATAGCACATGCACACCCGCGGGCTCTGGGAGAGCTGAGCCGCCTGCGTGTCGGTGACCAGCGCGTTGCAGATGGCTTCGGAGAGCAGCTCTGGGTCAGCAAAGATGAAAATCCTGTGTGGGGTGGGAACAAAGGGGGACGAGGAGGTGAGATGAGGTGAGAGGAGAATTCCCCGTTACTGACACTGGGGCTGGTGCATGCAGCTCACACCTCTGCCCACACAGAGAAGGGGCACGGCAGATAACTCCCTCCCGCATGCCTCCCAGGGCCACAGAAATAAACAGGGGCAGGTGGGAGGAACGTGCTCCTCCCGGCACAAAGCTCGTTTGGATGCCTCCAAATTGCACACCCTGTGACTGCCTCCTGCCATGCAGTCTGTATGCAGCGTCTGCATCCAACGGGGACCCAGGGTGCAGGAAAGGGACGGACTCACTACAGAGCGGTGGGGCGATAAAAGAGATAGAAGGCACGACACCTTTGAAGAGATGCTACTCACTTTTCCTGGTAAGGGTACGGGTTGCTTTTTAGACTTTGCTCGGAAATCACCATTCTTTGGTAGAGCATACCTAGTGAAGGTGAGAGGACCAAGAGGCAGGAGTCAGAGCAGAGGCAGAACAACGCAGCCGGGGTCTGGGCTGTGGAGGCTCTGCCAAGGCAGCCGGCACCCGGCGCTGGGGAGCCGAGGTGAGAGCCGAGAGCCAGGCCCCAGGTTAAAAATAGTCAAGGACGAAGATAGGCTGTGCTACAGAAAAAGAAAAGCCCTTCTATTCAGGGATAATTTCCTGTATTTCCCTTCCTTTGTTTAGTGGATTATGAGCTCAGGAGGGGGCCGGGAGTAGGAGGAAGAGTCCGGCTCCAGCCACAGCCTTGGGGCCACATCGGGGGACAGCACTGGACACGGAGGATATGAAGGATACGAAGGGCACGACACATTTCAGAGTGGGCAGCGATGTGCTTCACCCTCACCTGGCCCTGGGGTGGGGATAACCCAAGGGTCCACACCCACCCCACTGTGCTTAGGCACCCAATGCAGTGTGCAACCTTCTCACAAGCCTTCTCTTAGCTGGGTTAAACCTCTGCTGGGGGGACCTCGGAGCTCTGGAGGTAGCAGGGAGCAGCAGTGAGGGTGATGCAGTTGGGCTCAGACTCCCAGTAACCCCACTTGATTTCAGTGGTACTTCCACCAACAGCAGGAGGTTTTCTGCCAATAACCACCTGAAATCAGGAGAGGGGAACCCTCCCACCCAAGCATATCCTGCAGACCCCAGGTGTTTGGCTAGCCCCATGCAGAAATCCCTGCCATGGCTGGTTGCATTAGGCAAAGGAAAACCCCCAAACCCAGGGGCAGAGCAGGGAAGACATCGTACCCGGTGCTGCCCTTTCCATCTTCAGCCTGACAGCGTAGTCCAAACCAATGGTGCAGAAAGGCTTGGGCAGGGTGAGCAGCTTCTTGCAGAAGTCATACACTCTGCTGCAGAGCTCATCGGAGATACAGGGAGCCTGCGGCAAGAAAGGGGCAGGTAAGGAGATGCCACAGGCAAAGCCCCCGAAGGGTGCTCTCCCCCCAACAGACCACGGGGTGCAGAGCTACACCACATTCAGCCTGGGCTGAAATGCAAGCTGCAGAGCAGATCCAGGCACTGCCATGGTCTGGAAGCCTCCGGCAGTACCCACCATAGGGCTGTGGACGTGCATTTTTCTGATTCCCCAGGATTCTGTCCCAGTGCAGCCCATGAGCAGTTACCTTTATCAGGGTGTACATCAGCGTGTGCAGCAGGGGGATGATATAATGTCGGAAGTCGCCTCGCTCTGCCTGCAGGACCAAAAGGCACGGTCAGTGCTGGGGCATCCACCGTGGGCCCTGGGATGTGCTGGGTGCAGGTGGATGCTCCCAGCACCAGGGTGAGGTCTGGGGTCTCTCCATGGGTCATCAGGGAAGGCAAGGTGTCCCTGGGGTGGTCAGGTCCTGCCTGGTGGGCTGCCTGAGTCGGCCATGGGCTGCTATGAGTGTGTGATGGACCACCAAGAGCAGGCACGGCACCCGTGGTGGGAGAGGGAGAACAAAATTTCTAACTGAGCTCACTGGGGAGTGCCTTTCTGATGCCAAAATCCATGTAGAAATACAAAATCCCTGGGAAAAGCCCCTGTTGAGTTTGGTGGGTGTGGAACCAGAGCAGGAGGAGAGCTGCTCCTGCATCCCTGTCCCAGGCTGTGGGAAGCCAGCAGCACGTGCCCGCAGCCTGGCCCGGCTCTAGCACCACTCCAACAGCAGGAGCGGCCCCAGATAAACCTCACAGAGGGATTTCCACCCCAAAAACACCACAGACCCTCATTGCCAGGGCGGGGGCAATGCCTTATCAAGTTTTGTTTTGCCCTAATGGAAATGGGGCTACTTCAGCAGGAAGGTGCCCGGGTTGGATGCTCTCCCTCACTCCTGTAGCCCTGCTGGACAGACAGAAAGGCATCGCAGAGCTTGCAGCTCCTCACTGTGCTGCTGCTGGTGCCCGGGGAGCCTCCCTCTGCACCTCTTTTCCGGGATGATGTGCTGATGGATCCGAGTTAAATTGAACCGATGGCAGCAAAGCTTTTGAAACGATCAATGAAATGAGTAACACCGAATTGCTGAGCCCAGCTGATCTCTGGGCAGAGCCCCAGAAGAGCTCAAGCATGAAATTTCTGAATTGCTATCGGTGGTTGCTACTGCCTGCTCAGAGCTGCTGCAGTACCAGCAGGCTGAAAAAAAAAATAACGTGGCACTGATTTCCAGGAGCTTCAGGGACACAAAGGGAATCACAGACCAGGAGGCCTGACATCCCTCCTGGGCACACAAAAATAAGAGCTGCAGAGGGATAAAAGCATAGCAGGGAAGGGCTGAGATGACTTTTGCAGGGGAAAGCAGACCTCAGCCCCACCAGGGGAATTCCTGCATCGCTAGCCAAGGGTGATGTGGGCATTCCTGTCTACCTGGATGTGCAAAAACCACTTGACAGTAGGGGTGCAGGGGGCTCCTTGCCTGGGGAGGGCAGGGGATGTGTCCCCACACTTGGGGAGGACTGGGGGAAGTGGGCTCTTCCTCTCAGCACCGGAAGAACTGAGGTGTGCTTGTGAAGAAAAGGTGCGAGCTCGTCACGTCACATCGCATCACATCCAACCACAAAGCTGGTCACCGCAGGTTGCTGGGGGTACAAAAGGTTCACCCGAGTTCAGAAAGTGAGACGAGTCAATGAATCAAAAAATGCATCGCCCAGTTTCCGTCAGATGCTCTCGGGACAGGATACGGGGCTGGATGGCTCTGATCTGACAGCGCTCGGAAGGAAACGAGTGGCAGGGAGGAGAAATTTCCACTGTACCTGAGGCCGCGGCTGGCCCCGGGGGTTGCGGGGGACCTGGGGGCGGTCGGAAGCGTTTTGCACTGTGCAATCTGCAAGCTGCAAACACCGTCTGCCTGTGGCTGTGAGCCACAGTCCCCAACCAGACTCCAAAAACCCTAAACTCCCTAAAAACCCCTTCCCCGGGGGATCATCAGGCCAGGGATGCCCCAGGATGGAGACAGCCCCGCAGGGGAGGTGAGACCCCCTCCTGAGGGACAGGTGTGAGGTGGCACTCACCCTTTCCAGCTCTTTCACCAAGATCCTGACCAGGATGGAGCTGCTACTGGGATTCTGGTCAATTTTTTTGTGCAATGTCCATCGCAGCATCCCTGAGAAGGAAAAAACAAGAGGTGAGGCTGCCCTGCAGAGCCACGATGGGCAGGGAGCCGCGTGGGGGGGGGAATGGGGTGACCCAGGCACTGCGGCTGCAGAAACCACCACTGGGATCACTCTCACAGCTAACCCAGGCTTCTCCACCCTCTGCTTCATTCAGTGACCCTCTGAAGGGACAAGTCACACCGCTGCCCTCACTCCGGATGCAGCATTGATGTCAAGCACCAGCAAATGCTTGGGAAAGCATCCCAAAAAACCTGGGACTGGGGAGCTGGAGAAAAGCAAGGCATGAAAATGGACTAAATGACATCAAGTCTCTTTTCTGTTCCCTCCCTGCTTGCTTTCACTGCCTGTCCCAGGGATCTGGGGTTCCTGCTGGTCCCAGCACACAGCACCTGAGCCACGGTGTAGCTGCTGACCCCAAGTGCTCGGAGCAAGGACCACAAAGCTTTTCAGCCCTGCAGACTTGTCGAGGCTCATTCCAGACAAAAAAAAAAAAAAAAAAAAAAAACAGATTTAATTAACAGTAAAATATCCTGTGTGCTCCAAGTAAAATCATTTTTTCAAAATCAATTAAGTTCCTTGGGGCTGTAGCAGTCCAATTGCTGGGTCAAGCAGAGTTTTATTCTCCCCTACGGTGACGCAGGGATCTCAGCTGGCTCCCTAGCACGGAGCTGAGCCGTGTGTGGCAAAGCAATAGCCCCACAGGGAGGGACTGGGAAACTCAGGTACCAGCGAGCTGGAAGGGGCTGCAGGGTGAGTTGGTGTCAGAGCAGGGAACAGAGCCCCAGGCTCTGACATTTCGTGTCCTGCCCCAGTGCTGGACCCCTGCCTGAGGTGAGAGTGAGGAACCATGTGGAGGAGGGATGGAAAACACCAGCATTGGTGCATGGAGGCACCAGTAAGTTGGCAAACATTTGGCACCTCTAAGAACAGGTTGGAAGGGGCAGAGGAACCTGAGGTCACCTCGTGTCCCCTGGTGTCATCTGAGAGGGGAACAGAGTGGGGCTGGGACCACGCAGTGCAGTGCACAGGGCGGGTGGCAGCGGTGTTGTCCCCAGGACCTCACCTCGGTCGTGCTGGCAGGAGGGGTGGTGGCCGTCCAGCTCTCGCAGCAGCGTGCGGACACGGCGCAGGATGTCCGACTCCACCTCTGCGGGGACAAAGAGGACGTGAGCAGCCTGGGTGGCACCTCTGGGACACCGGCACCCAGGTCAACCAAGGGGAATGACACTGGTTTGGGTGCACATCTCTCAGGATGGGTATAGCAGCAGGCTTCAGACCTGGCCGAGCCCTGATGGCAACAGGTCAGAGCCCTCCCCAGGGCCACTGGAGCCAGGGGGACAAGTGCCACCCCACGGACCAGTGGCCCATGGAGCCATACCGGGGAGCAAAGCCCTACCGGAGGGACGTGGTGGCACAGACACTCTGCAGGGGACTGCTCTGCACAGGCTCTGCAGAATCCCTCTCCCTCTGCTGAATTACAAAATTGCACATTAAATATACAGGCTAAAGGCAGAAAACCACAGCTTGGCACTGTGCAAGAGCAGAAACACCTCTGCTTTTTGGCAGCACGTGGACTCGGCCTCACCCTCACCCACCACCCGGCTCTCACAGCTTCTCCCAGCCCACAGCTGCCACCCATGGGCCCGGAGCACCCCGAGGCAGGGTCCGAGCCCAGTGACTGCCACCCGCTCTGTGCACGTCAGAGCCGAGCAGCATCCTGCTCTCGTCCAAAAATAAATCTGACAACCTCAGAGCCGATTTGGGGCATGACTCGGCTGTGGGGTGGGGACATGTGATCGGGAGGGAGTTCGTGTGTCAACGCTGGAACATTGCAGCTGTGAAATAAAAGCCAGCCCTGAAGGCACGCTGGGGATCAGCCTGGAGATGCAAGATCCCTTTATTCCACCATGGCCGGGCTGTGTGGCCCCCCTTGCTCTGGGTTCTCTTCCCCCATAACAAAAGGACTTTTGCTGCTTTGTAGTAAGAAACTCTTTATATAGTCAGCTATTCTCAGGTGATGCACTCCTTCCAGCCTACAGGCTGGAGCACCCAGAACATGGCCTGATCCAGGGCAGGACCTCAGGATTCATGGTAACCCCTCTCCTGAGGGAGATGGGTTGGGAGCTACAAGGAGAAAACCCTGGGAGGATCTCACAGCTCAGCCGGAGACTCAGCCACACGGGGGCTGCAAGAGGCATCTCCAGAGAGCCAAAACCTGAGGCTCCCACGGGCAGGGACATGATCCTGCAGCAGATGGGGCAGCTCTGAGCATCTGCCCCCTTGTCCCATGCAGACCCTTACCCCACCTCGGGGCAGGTTTGACGCAAGAACCAGAGATGTTTTTTGTCTCTTCCTATTGCATCTCTCAGCAGCACCAAGTGGCACCCCAGGGCTGCCAGCATCCCTGCCAGCGATGCACAGGAGGGAGGCAGGAGCCTTTAGCCCACCCTAGCATCCTTGCTGCCCCCTCAGCCCCAGCTCCCATGCAGGCAGCATGGCCAGACCGATGACAAGCCACTCGTGCCCTCCCCAAGCCCAGGGCTACGATGACAAGGTTCCAACAAGATGCTGACCGGGGGCACCAGGCACAAGCCCGGGATGAAACTGGACTGGGAAATGCAAACTTTAAAGTATTGGGAACCAATACTGAGCACCACACAGCCCAACAGCCAAAATACCCTATTTACCCAGGGAAGCACACCCCATTAGGGATGTTGGTGCAGGGGATCCATGGAATCCAAACTTCTGCAGAGGAGCACTTACTGCTGTGACTGCAGTCTAGGCTGTGTTAGAAGACAACCACACGTTTGGGTTCAGAATTATTCATCTTGTGCTGCTGAGGCTGTGTGTGTGCATGAGGAAAATCCCATCTTGGCCAGCATACTTCGTGCCATCGTACCCACACAGTACAGTTACAGTGCAGAAGTGTCCTTTGAAATGGGATCTTTCTCATTCTGGAAGTGTTATTTGAGGAAATGTTAAAGTTTTACTTTAGAAATCTGCATTTTCTCTCCTTTTTGTTTTCCCTGCAGTGATTTGGTAAAGCTCCTCCTTTTCACTACTGTGTTCATTGTTTTTGCACTGAGGGATTACACACTGTAATGGACTACATGAAACTTCCCATTCTTTTCATTTCTGTATATTTTTAATGACTACGGGAAGTTTTTCCTGGGCATTGGTATAAATACTGTGTCCTCTTTTTGTAAATCAAAGCAACTGCAGCCGTGATATGCTGAGGCCTCTTGGTGGGGAGCGAAGCGTCAGAACACCCCTTCCAACACAAACATGGGGCACTTTGATCTAAAAATGCTCTCAGCCCACCAGCAACAGCCAGCAGTGGCTTGTAAGTGGAATAAAACATTTCAGTATTGATATACTGATAACAAGATGTGAGATTGCTTTAAAATCTGACTGTGGCTGGTTGCCAGACCTGGTGGCACTCTACAGCAAATCTTTTGGCCATTCCTCGGGTGTTTCATGTCACAATTGCCATTTTCCCATCAGGGTTTAAGTGCAGGGCCCCATGGTATCACTCTGCCCAGCGACAATCAGTCCTCGTTAGATAGCCAGGTATTTACTGGGGGCTGTTGGGGCAGAGGAGGGAAGGGGGTGGGGAAGGATTCGTGCAGCAGCATCACCCACCTGTGCTCTCCATGGCCGGGCCGGGGCTGCAGCAGGGCACGGGCACGGCTGCAACGATGGGTGAATGCACAGCTGCTGCTCACTCTGCTCGGGCATGGCCTCGGGTCCGGTGTCTCGCCTGCAGAACCACAGGACAATGTCAGCTGGGGCAGGCGGCGGGGATGGCAGGAGCACATTGTGAGGCAGAGTCCCGAGGATAAGCCCCAGGTTGGGGGTTCTGGGGCAGAAAGGTTCGTCTCGGAGCTGAACCCACCCGAGTGCTCGGGACCCGCAGCAAGAGGCCCCCGCGGATGGGCATCGCCAGGCAGGGCAGCAGCGGGAGTTCTCTCCTCCCCAGGATTTACGAAGAAATGTTCAGGTTAAATCAAACTGAGCCCAAAATGTGAAGTCCAAAAGGAATAAAAATAAATAAAGAAGAGAAGCTGAACTTCCATGAGGTTTCTAATTTATTGCCTTGATCTGCCATCCCTACCCCATCCCTATCCAGCACCTAGAGAAACAAAACCTGAGGAAAGCCCAGAAGCCAGTTACGCTCCAGAGGGAAGCCAGCCCGGAGCCAGACGGCTTCCCTTGCCATCGAGCATTGTTCTCTCCAAAGAAAGAGGAAAAAGAAAGCAGAGGAGGAAGGAAGGGAGATCTGCCTGTGACACGGCCACCCAGTGCCCAGGGCACAGCAGTGTCCCCACAACCGCCCTCTTCCCACCCATAGGACCCCATCAGTCCTCTGTGCCCCTCCAAGCACAGTCAGACCACCAGCCCACACTCCTGCTCATGTCTTTGCTCTATCTAGGAATCTCTCCATTTAATTTATAGATTTAAGATCTATCTCTGCCCATTTAGGCCCTAAATCTGTACATATCCCCCACCCAGCCCAGCAAGTGTAGCAGGAGATGGACAAACACTTGCAGGAACTCTCCCAGCCACACACAACCCGTGCCCAAGAGCATCCTGCTCTCAGCTGCTCCCAGACGCTCACTAAAAGCTTCCTGAAGAAAGTGAAGCTTTCAGCACCCACCCCAGAGCTGCCGGGACTTTATTTCTGGGGCTGGCTCCAAGCCACCACTGCAGATTTCCACCACCCGCTGGGCAGCTCCCAGCCTCGAGCAACTGAAGGCAGAGAGGACAAGGGAGGGAGTCGCATCTCTGCAGCACGTGGACATCACTGTGGGGATGGACGTGTGGTTTCCTCCGAGACCAACACCCCCGTCTGCAGACCCAGAACATGTGATGGGGCAGGGGGAAAAAACAAAGCCCAGAAAACCATTTCTTTCCTGTGGGTGAGCGGTGGGAATGCCCGCAGGGTTTTCCTTCCTGCGGCACACCCTTAGCACCCAACCTGGTGCCAGCCCCGCGTCCCCATCCCCTGCCACCTCCTGGGACAGCACGGCCAGATCCTGCTGGAGCGGCAGCAAGGGGACGAGGAGGCTGCTGCCCTATTTCAGGGGTGTCGTCGTGCTCAGGGCTTCCTCTTGGCCGCATTTATCTCCTCGATGGCAGTACCATCCCCAGCCACTGGCTTCAGGAGCGAGGGATGCCCTAATCCCTTCCTTGCCCAGCACCACACATCACTGGTGGGCTGGTCGGCACCGTGGCCCTCAAAGGGATATTTCCTGCGGGGAAAAAGTCCCCTCACGGGGCTGGGTGCATGCCAAGCTCTTCAGGGCCAGCAGAGGCGTCTGCCGAAGCGAAAGGCAGGCGGCTGCTAATTGTGTCGGTGGTTTTCCACATCCGCATCCTACCTACCCACACGTGGGAGGGAACCAGCGCACCGGCGCTCGCTTTCCAGATTTAGAAAAGGACTCGGGGTGGTGTGAGCTGCTCCGGGCCCTAGAAACTTTGCTTCTCAGTCGCCTGCTTGCTTAAGAAGTGCTGGCGCTCCTCGCTGTCTGCAAAGACCTGAGATGGGGCCAGCAGCCTGCCTGCCTGCTCCGAGGACTCGAGTCTCCCAAGAAAATTCAATACAAAATTCCCCAAACTACTCCCTGGCATATTCAGAGTCCATCAGGAGGACAAATTTTGTACAAGGCACAAAAGGAGATGGGTAGAAGCAGGCTGGTGAGAAAGGTTGGGGTCAGCCCGGTTCCCCCCTGGGAGGGGAGGTGGGGCTGGAGATGGCAGGAGATAGATGGCAGCAGCCCGCGGGTGGGCACGCTGCCCGCCTCCCCTCCTGGGCTTCACCAGGGCTTCCCTGGCAGCAACAAGCACAAAGCCGAGCCCAGCGGCATGGCGAGGAGGGCTTTAAGCTGCAGGAGGCTGTGCTGCAACCAGGGCTAATTCAGCCTTGTGCAGAGTGCTCTCAGACCACAGCCCGAGCTGTTGCTTGGAGCAGCAGCAGGGAGACACCTCCGTTTGCCTGCACAAAGCAAACACAGCTGACGGGGAATGCCGGAGACGCTGGCCTCCGTAGACACAGTGCACTGGCTCAGCCGTCCTTCAGAAGAGCTTTTGGCTGCCAAAGCCACATCCCTGTTCCCTCAGCCGTGCAGCTGGAGGCTGCTGCCCAGGCTGGTCTGTGCCAGATGGCCACGGCACCGCCGGCTAAGCTCAGTTTGGCAGGGAGCAAAGACCTTCGGACCCCTGGGAAGGAGACGCCAGTGGGGCTGAAGGCCCTGGTGACAGCCACCTCTGTGCCCATCAAGCCCTGATCCACACGTGCTGTGCGCCCTGGTGCTGAGTGGGGAGAGCTGGCACAGCGATGTGTCTGAGATGTGCCGCAGCCCCGCTCTGACCCAGGTCCCCTCTCCCAGGCTGGCCCAACGTCTCACACAGGGACATTCTCAGCCAGGGGGCCCTCAGCAGCAACAGTGCCACATCCCAAGACACAGCAGCACGGCAGATATTTTTTCCATTTCTCAGGAAAAAACACCTGGTGGACTACCTCAAGCCTGCAAGAGACAGGGCCACACACCTTCCAGGAGCCGTGCCCAGAAGGCTGGGAACATACCTCCCACCTCACGCCCGCCCCACATCTTCCCCACTGCGCTGCGAGTGGGGGGACCACACAAGGAAAGAGCATCCCCAACCTCGCTCCGGGCTGCACTCACCTTCCCTTGCGTCCTTCCAGCTCCCAGCGTCACCGCAGGGCACAGGACGGTCCCAGCAGGCTCATGGCGAGGAGGAGGAGGAGGAGGTGGCAATGCAGGCAGGAGCTAGCAGCGAAGCAGCAGTCCTGAGCTCCGGCACCGGCAGCCCACGTTGAACCCTGCCGGGGCTCGCTTCTGCTCTGCGTGCATGTGTCAGAGCCCGCTGCTCACTGGTGACCACAAGCTTTCTACCCCAAAACAGGAAGGGCTCAGAGGCCCCAGCCAGCACACACGATGGTGGGGAGACGAGAGCGGAGCCAAGGGGAAATACGGCAGCGAGGGGCGTAAACGCTGGCCCTGCAAAAGTGTTGGCGAGAGGCAGAAGCTGCTCAGTTCCCTGAACCACACCACTCCTCCGCTTTCTGTCCCCCTCCTCCCCATGCATCTCTTCTTTTCCCTGCAGCAGACACGAGACACATTTCATCCCGTAACTGGTTATTTTGCTGTCTGCCAGCTCAGCAAGACCAGAGGCTTCTCTGCGCTCATCCCACTTCTTTGCAGAGCTGCAGTTCCCTGCTTCCTCTCTGCAATTCTTAAAATACCCAAGGCATCAGCTGTATTTTATTTCTTTTACAGGAAAAAAAAAATAAGAGAAAGGGAACGAAGAAGGGAAGCCACATTCCTCCTTTCGGTTCTCAATAGCCATGAGGCTTTTAGTGATAAAACCTGCGTGACTCCAAAGCCACCTCTCCCAGGAGCTGGGGTAGTTATGGGCAGCATCTGGCTATATTCATGAAAATGAAGAACTTGGCAGTGAACGCGCAATTCACCCCAGAAACACACAGATAAGATCACAGGTTAAAGGTCTTTACGTCTTCCTTTTCTAAGCTACCAGGGTGGCAGAGAAAGCGTGAACAGAGCCTGTTTCTCAGCATCCATCAGCCCACCCTCCACGCACCACTGAGATAGCCCGGGATGGATCGTTTCAGTTATAACATGGGTTAGTGTCCCTGTGAGTGTCAGGACGTGTCACCTATGGTCCCAAAGGGCCCAGGTCCGGGCTCAGCACCATGCTACCTGTGGTGGAGCACCCCCTGCCCACCAGGCTCCTTGCAGCCCTGAGCAGCGAGCCCTGGAGCACAGCGCGGCACAGTCATGGTGCCACCACCAAGGCTGCCAGGGGGTTTTGGAAGAGCTGCCAACATATTGCCAACAAGCACCCAAGTGCCTCCACGAATGACAGGGGAATCTGGCCCAACCAGGACCAGAACTCAACCCCAGGAGGCCACGTCCCACCCTGCAGCAGCCCAGCTCCCCCAGCCCATGCAGCACTGCCTGGGGTGGGGTTGGAAATGCTGCGGCAGACGGATGGAAAAGTGTCCATCCATGTGAGTCGTCTCAGCCCCCACCACACTCAGGGAAGAGGCCATCCCCTGGTGACCTTCCACACGGGTATGCACAAGATCCCCAAAAGACTTGCTGCTCAGACTGTCAAAGGATGGCAGAAATTGCTAAAAACACAACCTCCTAGACTATGGGAAACACAAGACGCAGGAGTGAGGCAGAAATACCTAAAGCCATGGAAGAAAACCCAAAGCCAGGTGGGAAGCTCAGCCGCTCCATCCTGCCCTCACACACGAGCATCCTCCACTGCCCAGCACACCTTGGCTGGGGTCCTGAGCATCACTGCCTGGACACCTGCTGACCATGCCCAGTGCTGGGGGATGTCCCCTCTCCCAGCTTGCCCAAGGACACCAGTGACGAAGCAGGGTAAGCACAGCTCATGCACACACGCTTGCTCTCTCCGAGATATATTTAGTCCCGCTCCAAAGACTGTCTCTCCACGCCTTCTGAAGCCCTGTATTTGGTTACAAACTCACTACACGGGTATGTCTGAGGTTTCCTGTGCCAGTTTATCAGCTTGCAAAGAAAAACCCATGCATTGCCCAGGAGCAGGTTATAGAAAGCTGTTCCCTGGACACGCTCCTCCTCTCCCTTCTCCCCGTCCCACCGCCAGCCACCAGCCCTTCCCAATCCTACAGCAGACACCCCAAAGGAGCCAGAGCAAGGAAGAATCATGCAAATACCATCAGCAGCAGCGAGTGAGCTGTGCTGCACAGGGGCGTCCTGAAAGGAGAAACAGCAGGTGCGGAGCTGGGGGGGAGGCACGGGATCACCCGCGGCACAGTGCCATGCGGTGGCAGACGTCCTGCGGGGCAGAGCAGCACCCGCCACCCCTCACACTGCCCTCCCCCTGCTCCCCGCAGGTGGCTCCAGGCCAGCTCGCTTATGGAAGCAGCACCTCCAAAAGTCTAACGTTACACAGCACTCGCACTGGGGCGGCTCCCAGCCCGCGTTTCCTTCCAGCTCTGGCGAGAGCGGCTGGAGCAGGAGGATCGAACGTGAGCCAAAGGCGGTTTTCTCCTGCGGGAGCTGGAGGCAGCTCCGAGCGGGACGTTTACCCCAAGGCGACCTGCCCGTTTGACATCACATCCCCTGGGCTGCTCAGAGTGTGGCTGACAGCCCCAAAATGCCGTGTAATTGCTCCTCTGGGAACCCAGGGTCACCACCGACACCGGGACAACCCGATGCCACGGCAAGAGCTCCCAGTGCTGTCCATCAGAGCAGCTCTGCCCTCCTGGTTGTGCCCTCCTCTTAGACCATGTCCACCTGCCAGGGGAGTGGCTGCTTTTAGCAGCCAAATCCAGCCTGCACCCACTTACCATCTGGGTAACAACAGCTCCAGGCCCCACCAAGGACCTGACCTATGGCCAAGGATGAACACCGAGGGCAAGCTCCATTTCACCTTACACCAACCACCTGAGCGCTATGTGCCACATTTAAAATGCAAACTAAGCCAAACTCTCATTATGAAACTTAAAAAAAAAAAACACATAAAAATCACCTGGGAGAGTCTGTTGAGGAGCCTTATTTCTGTCCCCACTCAAACAGGCTGCTGGGGCGGAGGAGACCTGCAGAAGAAGCAGGGGGACCACGCACGATGCCTTCCAGACCCATTTTCAGTTTCTGCTCCAAAACCTGGCAGAGCTTGTGGTTTCAGACGGCTCTGATACGAAACCAGATGCTCTCCCTCGGGCTCTCCCTGCCAAGGAAAGACGTCTCGAGCTCAGCCTCTGCTTTCCAGCAACTCTGTGCTGCACCAGTTCCTTGCCGGCTGCTCCGGCAGGCGCGTCCCTGCCAGGAGGCTCACGCCCGCGGAGCGAGGGCGTGAGAGGGACGCTCTTCAGTAACAAAACACTTTCACAGCCCACACCACTGCGGATATTCATCTGCCCGTCAGGATGAAACGAGCCCCAAGTCCCTTTGCTAAAGCTGGCGTGGAAGTGGAGCGGCTTCCTGGACACTAACGGCTCTTTGGAGACTTCCTCGCCAACGTCACGTTTCATTCTTTCTAAGGGAAGAAACGAGTTTTCCGGAAGCATCAGCTTTTTAGATTTAGCATCTCTCTTTCCATTCCCGGAGTCGGCTTTGGAAAAACAATCGGAGGGAAAAAATAAACGCTTTCTGAAAACCGCTGCCAGGTTTGCTCGCACAAACAGCCCAGGCAAGTGCTGTCAGCCTGAGGGGGAAATCAAATACACGGCACAGTCCCTTTACCCTACAGACACGCTGTATCACCAGCTGGGATAAAGCAGCTGCATGTTGACAGCAAATCCTTGCTAAAGATTTGCTAAGACCCCTTACTAAGGCATCTGGGGCTTTAGCAGCAGTTTCAGGGCACATTCAGCATCCTGTGGTGCAGCACAAGCAGCTGCTGGGGCTGCAGGAGGGTGGAATGGTTGCATGGGGCTTTGGGGGGCCACCAGGACAGGGTGACCAGAGCCAGAGTGACACCAGCATGGTGGGGACGGCACCTTTGCCCCGTGTCAGTGGAGGACAGGGCTATGGGGTGCTTTTGGCATTGCCCTGGCAGCGGGAAACAGCCTCCTGCCACAGGGCTGACATCGAGAGCAAGGAAGGGTCAAGCATATAATGAGGAACCATGAGGGCAAGCCCACCAACGAGGTTTAATTATGGTACATAATTAACTGGTACATCCAACAGCAGAACCCCCTGCTTTCTGCAGGACCATGAACCACTCCAGACTGAACAACCCAAACCCATGGGGCACAGCTCACTCACAGCAGCAGCTCCCTTGGAGAGCTTCTGCCCAAACCACGTTTGATGGACGGTGCTGTCTTCAAGGCATGTCACACCTCAAAATAGAACAACGTGACTCAGCCAACACGGCATCTGCCTTCAGCACAGCCATTAGCACCAGCAAAACTCAAAAACCAAGAAAGTAACTGGAAGAAAGTCCTGAGAGCCCCCGCTTCTGGGTAGGTGACGTGGTCAGCATTGGTAAGGCTGAGCACAACCAAGCCAAGAGGCTCCTTGGGCCAGCTCCCTCCAAAAGAGAAGAGCAGCTGTCATCTCTTGTGACAATCAGAGCTCCTCTATGTCAAATCCCTCCAAGGCTGGGCACACAGGACTGCTGGGGAGGGATGCTGCTGCAGCCCCCATCCCAACAGCCGGTTGGATGTCCTGGGGTGAAAGCACAATCCCAGATGAAGTTTATAGCAGCCCAAAAACACTTAATGTTAGGATAGCCCTGTGCCAGCCCCTGGAGGCCCAGCACCTCAGGGCTGGAGGCAGGGGCTGCAGGGCAGAGCCCTGTGAAGCAGCGAGCCCAGGTCTCACCAGGACAGCCCAGAGACTTTGGGGCACCAAGCTCTTTCCTCCGATCAAACCTGGGAGAAAGCTGCATAGTTAGAACAGATTCATGCCATATATTTCCCCAGACTGACAAGTATTTTCTACCATTGTGGATGTAGGACATGCCTCTGGATGCTCAGCTGTAAGGCTGAATAATGTCCCGTGGATTTGGGCCATCCACAGAGGAACTTGGATACTGGTTGAGAGTCTTGGAAGCCACACACTTATTGCAGGACCAGAGCACCAGACGCACCCATGGAAAAGCTTGTGCAAGTCTCAGAGGTGATCAATCAGCCCTCGATGCTCAGAGAAAATTGTTTCCTTCAGGTGTAGCCAAGGGGCACAAAAGAAACGTGGCCACTGGGCTGGACAGACACCCAGCGAGCTCCCCTGGGAGGGCAACAGCATCTCCAGGAGGCCGCTCAGGCCTGGTGCCTCACAGGCAGCCAAAGGATGCTGCCAGAGGATGCAGAGGAAGAGCTAAAACCTGCCTCATGTACGCAGCTCACTCATCTGCTTTGTTTTAGAAACCCAAGCCCCCAGCACTTCACTTTTTAGTTTCCTTTCCAGCCGGGGCTGCTGCGCTCTCCGCGTTATCGCCGCTGCCATCGCCGTGTATTGCCGTGTCACCGCCGCAGCGCTCGGGGCCCCCAGGGGAGGGCTGAGGCAGTGGGCCAAGGACAGGGGCAGGCGGGCGGCCACACGACTGCACGAACGGCCAGCACGGGTGTGAGCCACCCGCAAGCAGCAGCCGGAGCGCGGCCACCAGCGGGTGACAGCCGGGAGCAGCTCCGGTCCTCGCAACTGGGAGGGAGCCGTTTCGCACAGAGCAAAATGAATAAGCATGAGCTAGCGCTGAAACGGCCCCAGATCGGTGATGTAAGCTGCTCCATCTGGGCTGAGCAGCTGCCAGGAGGGTGTATGGGGGGCTCGGATGAGTGCCGGAGCAAGAGCACCACCAGCACCAAGCCCACCCAGGACCGTCCCAGGGTGCCGGCAGCCTCAGGGGACAGGCTCCAGGGCAAACGCTGCCTCCCAGCAGGATCACGCTGGCTGGCAGGGCGAGCTTGCACAAATCCTCCTTTCCTGCAGATAAGCAGCAGGTTCCCCTTCTCCAGCACCATCAGTGCCCCCCTCCCCTTGCTTGCCCCAGGCAAGAAAACCACACCAGCTCTGTTCAATCGCTTCCCAGGGTCTTCCAGGGAAGATGCGGGGGGTGCAGCGTTCACACACACACACACATGCACGCACGCTTCCAACCTCTGACATACACACTGCTGCCCAGTAAAAGCACGGCACAGCAGACCTCAGGGAGCAGCAGAGCAGCGGGGGTCTCCCAGAGGAGCAGCAGAGGGACAGGGCAGGAGGGCGAGCGCAGCATTTCGTGCACGCAGAGCCACCCGATGCTCTCCATCCAGACCCTACCTGCTTGGTGGGGCAGGCAGCGGGAGCATCAGGCGTGCACCCGGGGTCGCATCCAGCACGGAGGGGCACAGCAGGGTCCGGGGGCAGCCATCGGGGGCTCCGCTCTGCCCAGCGGGTGCAGGGGCAGCGCCGGGGCGGCTGCACGCTTCAAAGTCTGCAAAGTGAAAAGGGAAGCGCTGGAGTTATTTCAAGACAACTTCCTCTTTCAGACAGAAGCCCCTTAATGAGAAAGCTGTCACCGCGTGCGTCGCGCTCACCCAGCACTCTCTGGACGTGCAGGAGCGGGTGGAAGAGGGCTCCAGCCCTGCCCTGCCCTAATCCCCAAAAACCAGCCGTGCAGGTCGGGCTGCTGGGGCGCAGCCCAGCCAGGGCTCAGGCCTCCTGGCGTGGAGGCTGCCGCCTCCCAGCCCGGGCAGCGAGAGTGCCTGACGCTGCACACCCCGTGCCGGGAAATAAACAGGGTTGCTACAGAGACAAGGAGGAGTCTGTCCAAGCGGGAGGCTTTTCCAGCTCCAGCACGAAGTTTTGTGCCCCTGCCAGCTCTTGCAGCCAGGAGCACGCCGTGCACATCTGCTTTTTGCACAAAGCCCCCGCCATGGGGACGGCTGCCCCCAGCAGCCCCTGGCTGCCCGGTGCCAGCACGAGGACACGGACGGGGCAGGGGACACCCAGCCCCTCCGAGGAAGGGGTCACGGGGAAATTCGTCATTGCGTTGGCAGCGTCCTCGGCCAGAGCAGGTCTGGTTGTGCTCAGCGGGGCGTCACGTTGTCACCACTCGTGACTCGGTGGCGGGGCTGCAGCAGCTGAGCCGAGCCGAAATGGGGCCGTGCAGGGGGGGGGAGGCCCCAGGTGAGGCTGCTGGGGGCTGCTGCAGGGCCCCAGGCTCTGCTAGGACCACGGCCCATTTGCACATTTGCATCAGCTCAACTGGGGAAAGCCTCAACAAGGGCTGCCCCCGTTCATGTCTGGGGCCCAGCTAATGAGTTCAGCCCCCAAGTGTCACCTGCAGCGATGCTTGAGGCCCTGAGTTTCTTTGGGGTAAGGGCTTCGGGTGGGGGAACGTGCTGCGAGAGGGAGCGTGGGAACAGCAGCCAACACCGTATCACTTCCCATCTTCTTTTACATGAGAAAAAGCATTAGGTACAGTTACATACCTGGGCCCCTGGTTTAAAAATAACCTACTTCCTTCCTGGCCTGGAGGGAAAGGCAGGAGGTGGCCGTTCGGCTGGCTGTCGGCGCGATTTGCTTCCAGTCCCCACTGGTCACTCTGGTGCCAAGGCATTCCCGCAGCAGGGGCTCGCCGCCCCACACGACCCCACAGGCAGGAAGACTCCAGGGAGGCAGCAGCCACACGCAGCACTGGGTGATAGCACCCACATCTCCCCTCTCTTGACTTCATCCACACTCGCTCCCATTGATGAAGGACCCTCGGACGTGTCCTGGTGGCCGTGGCAGGGGCAGTGCCAGCGGCCCCATGGGCAGCACAGCAATGACATGTGCATGTGGGGTCCTGTTTGCAAAGGGTTTTCCCTACTAGGATCAGGATGAGCTTCCTCAGCATGCCATGGCTGAGGTTTGGGCAGTGCTGTTCAATAGCTTATTTTCCCATGCCTGTCTCTGTGTCCTGACACCACATGGCATCTGTCCTCCAGCAGGAGGTCCCCAGCGTGCAGGAACCCCTACTGCAGGCAGAGGTGTCCATACAAAAAATGTTTCCATGCAAATTGCAAAGCAAAGAGAGGGTTGAAGCCAGCACACTGACACCACGATGGGATTAGCCCCATGCAGTATCACAGGAGGGGCAAAGGCTGGCACCGGGTTCCTTGCACCCCTTCCTTGGATGTGCTCCTGCTTTGGTGATGCTCCACAGGCACCTTTCAAGGCCAGGATCTCCCATTGCTGCTGGACATTTTCACCCCTTCCCTCCCAGCCAGCCTCTGAAGGACCCAAACCTTCAGCCCTGACGTATTTTCATTGCTGTCAGACCCTCTCTCACCACACAGCTACAGCAGACGGATGCCATGAGCTTGGCTTTCCCCTTGCCCCGTTTCTGCCGTGCACACCAAGCAGCCTCCTCAATGTCATCATCACTGGGATCCCAACCCAAAATTCATTTAGCTCAAAAAACAAAACAAACAAACAAGCAAAAAAAAAGAGGAAACAACCAAAAGAAGGAGTGAGAGAAGAGAGAAAACTTCTTGTGTGGCAAACAGCACAGACCCACTACAAAACAGCTGTTAGTCCCACAACACCATCCTTGGGGATTTACAGGCGTTGTAGGAGCACCACAAAGGGCCGTGCCTGTACAGTTCTGTGCATGCTTGGGATACAAAATGCCTTCTGAATCCCTGAATCCTCCTTTTGTAGACGAAATCTTTCCAGCTAAAACAAATACAAAGAGCTCACCTGAAGCGCTAATTCAAAAGGGGTTTTCCAGCCCGGAGGGGAACTTGCTGCCCAGCCTGGGGCTTTCCTGCTGGGGGAACAGCACACAGCCTGCTTCTCTTGCGCTGGGACAGCCGCCAACACATGAAACCATGCCAGCAACAGCAGCTCGCTGCCGGCGGGCACGGTGCTGCACAGCCCGGGGGCACGGTGCTGCACAGCGGGCACGGTGCTGCACACCCAGGGGGCACGGTGCTGCACACCCAGGGCACGGTGCTGCACACCCACCGGGCCGTGACACACTGGTGGGACCCTCTCCGTGCCGGCCGTCGCGCTCCGGTGCTTGCAGCTGCAGCTGGGCCCTGCGCCCACCTCCAGCAGCGGTGCTGGGGCTGCTGGGGATGGAGCCACTTCTCCTCCCTGTTGCTGTCTGGTTCCCATCTCGGTTCCTGCTTCACACCCAGTTTAAGCACAAAGCAGCTTCCCTGGTCAAATGGGAGCTCTGGGCACCTCTCCTCCTGCCCTGCTTTCTATTCAGGGACAGCTTAGTTTTCCCCACTTTAATTTTCTATCATTATGTGGCTGCTATAATAACAGACCTAGAGAGCCAACTGGGTTTCTGAGGGAAGCAAAGGTATTTGCACAAAGAAAAGGACGCTGTCTGAGCACTGCTCCTCCCAAACCACCCAGCCTGCAGGGAAAGCTCCACTGGCAGATGTCCGAATCACCAACGCTTTAGTCAAGAGATGCTTTTCTTCCAGTTTATAAGGGAGCAAGTCACAGACCAACTGATACGTTCTTGTAATGTCTCTGTTTTTCAGCCTGATTCTGATTTTCCTCTCTCTTTAACAAATAATGAGGATAGGTATTTGGGGACAGGGGAAGCCAAGCAAACTGCCAGTTTTGTGGTCCTTACCTTGCCTTTTTGATTTGTCCAAACTAAGTCATCTTCAACACCTTTTTTTTTTTTCTTTTTAGGTCTTGAAAAAGTCCGTGGTAAGAAAACAGAAGCAAGTACAAGACAATAATGAACCATGGACTTTTCACGTCAGAGCAGCCTCATGGCATACCCTGCAAGGGTAGAAACTGCCTTATCTGATAAAGATAATAGCAACAGGAGAGACAACTGCTCACCTACAGGTTAATTATGGGTTTGAAAGTCCAAGCAAAATGATTGTGATAAGCTTGAGCAGGCAGCTGATAAGAAATCAGCAAGCTTTTCCTTTCCATCTCACCATGCAACGTGTTGGGCATGCACCCAGCGGTGCCAGCGATGGAGAAGCCAGCGATGGTAAAAGCCACTGTTTGTGAGCAGGACGTTTTGAGGAGGAGATGGGCTGGGTGCACAGCCAGTGACTGCCTGTTTTGTGGAAGAGATCAGCTGCTTGAAACCACACGGGATAGTTTTTTGTCCAGATCTTAAGTGCTGCGTGCCCACAAGCCAAGGGCTGTACATTTCCGCTGCCCACACTTCCCAGCAGATTCTTCCCAGAAATTACAGCTCTCCTGGGGGTGCCAAGGTGACAGTTCTGGAACAAGATCAAATCCTCGAGCTTGTCAGCTCTGCCAGCGATAGCATGCAGCAGGAAATAGTGCTTTTTAATCACAGCCACTCTGTTCCAATTCACTCAGCGAGCTGATAAGCCAGGCAGCAGCACTGCTCTTACAGCGGTGTTTAAGGCAGCACGAGCAGGGCTTTCGAAACACCGCTGCAGCTTCCAGCCCACTGGGTGAGGCAGAGAAGGGGGCAGGTTATTGCTTAACCCCAGGTCAGGCCCCAGAAGCCATCCAGCACCAATGCCCACGCGAGCACAAGGAGCAGCTCTGCCTGCTCACCCTGCCTGGCCTGAGCAATCCTGGCAATCCCCACGGCCCTCTCCAGCTGGGTCTGAACATCACATCTTGCCTCGGAGACCACCGTGTCCATCAGTTGGCAGCTCTTGGAGGAAGGAGGGTGGGCACGGCTGCTTCATGCCTGCGGTGCTCCTCTGGCCAAGCCTGGTGGCCTTTCACGCCCTGGGGGGACCCAGCAGCTCGGAGCCAGCCCGTGACCTTCCCAGCAGAACCACCACCTCCCCAGCCACACCAGTGTAGGTGCCACTCTTGCCCCAAGGAGAAACTTGGTGCTTGTCTCCATTGAACAGCATCCTATGGGTAGGTAAAAAATAAAATAATAAAAAAAAAAATGGTGTCAGCTCAGTTCACTTTAAATCATGATTCTCCAGTGCAGTCACCATCCTCCTCTGCTCAGCCTCACCTAGGAGGATAACTTGGATGTTTTCTGCTCCTTCTCATCAATGATCACACCAGAAAGCCACAGAGGTGGCACAAGCCCTGTGCCTCCATCCTCTGTCCCCCAGCCTGGCAATGACACCTTGCTCAGGCCGTGGGCACCACTCTCCCACCCAGCCTGAGGTGGCTGCACCAGGTCTGTGTTTTCCTGGCTCCCTTACAGGCAGCACCACCAATCCCTCATTTCCCTTTGTTCCCAGGTCTGTGCAAAAAGTTGCTGTGTTTGCGTTGACATTTTCCCAGCAGGTGAATTAAGGTGAAAGCTCTCCAGCTCCTTTCCCCCTGGTGAAGTTGGTCCTTCACTTGTCCTCCAGTCTCAACCTCCTTTATTCCCCACCCATTCCTGAAAGTCCCCACAAGAGGGATCCCGTGGCTCATTCCGAAAACACCTGAGCAGGAATTTCTTCATCTCAGGTGATTGACAGCACTTAGCCCACCTGGGTGCACTTAGCCCTGCAGCTGACAGTCATACAGAAGCCTGCAGCTCCCAGCTGGGCTCCTCACAACTCATACCAAAACAGCTTTGGCACTTCCAACATCCCCCTTCCGACACCTTTCAACATCCCGTGTCTGCTGTTTCTCTCCTGCTTGCCTTGTCCTTCCTTCTCATGGCAGGTGAGCAAGGAGCTTGATGAATGGGTCCAGCACTGCACATCCTCTTTCCTCCACAGTGGGATCATCTGCACTTGTAGGGTGGGGAAAGGGGTATTGTCCTCTCGGGTGAGATATGGGGAGACCTGCTGGTGTCACCTGATGGGAGCGAGGGATCGCTGGCACCATCAGACACAGAAAGGTGCTGCCTGCAGAAGTAAAAGTGCATGCTGATAGCACCTGCTCTCTCCTAATTTTGTGGTCCTGAAGGATTTCCCCACTGGAGTCCCCTTGCTGGCACCGACACATCTCTGTTGGGTCAGCCTCTGCTTCACAGCCCCGTCCAGCGTTTCTTATACAGGGACACCACAATGAGCAATGCCAGATTTGTCTGATGTGCATTACAACATGACAAACTACTTTGTTGATTTCTTTTTTCTCTTCCCATCTCCTCACTGTCAGGCACCTTCTTCCTATTGCCCATCACTTTGGGGATTTTATATATTGGAGCTTTTTAAAGCCAGGGATGGAGAGCTCTGGAAAGAAAGATGGGCAAAAACCACAGAGGTGAAATGAAAAAACATCACAAATGAAGCTTTGAAATTCCCGAGGGGGGAAAAAAAAAAAAAAAGATAATTGAAAATAATAATAATAATAATTATTATTATTAATTATTATTATTAATTATTATTATTATTATTATTATTATTTGGGAGGAATAGCTGAAGCTCCTCTTTCTAGCACTCCACAGTGCCTCTATTTGGAGGTCATGTCCCAGTTCCTCAGTCCCCTCCAGCTGCTGGCAGCCCAAATTCACCTTCCCCTCGGCCATGGGAACAATGCAGCACCCTCGGGATGTGGCAGCTCCTGCAGGGTAGCCCCCGGGGGCAGTGGGTGCCTCAGGGTGAACGCAGCCCCCCATCCTCACCCCGCTGTGGGGGGAGCTGCGTGCACCGGGGCAAAACGTTCACGGTCGGGGGCTGCACGTGTTGGCATGGCCTGGCTGGGGGCAGAGCAACAGGCTGCAGAGGTTTTGTTTTGCTTTGTTTTTCACATGCCTACTGAAAGAGAAACTCTGCAGTGAGAGCATGTGTGTGCACGTGCAGCTCCCTGCTCTGCACGGCCATAAGTCAACACCCAAACCCTGCCCGTGTTGCCCTGTTGCTGTACTTAGTAACACGCTCAGGCAGGGTGGATCTCTTAAAGTAAGAAAGATTCACGCTACACACAGACCCACACACATCTAAACTTTCTTTTTTTAACCATACAAAGCACGTAGACATTTTACAAATCTGCGGTGGGTGGGTGAACTCCCACCCACCTGCCCACATCTGTGCTGGATGTGTCGTTTATATCACAGCAGATATATCATACCCGTACGGACGTACACGCAGGTCGAGCGCGTGTGTGTTACGGCAGTGATGCATCGATAGGCAGAGATAAGCAGTACAGCTATGAGGATTTCCTGGCACGGTTGCATGCACCAGGGGTATTGGAAGCCGTTGTGGTGACTAACACGGCTCGGCGCATGCTAACCGGAGCCCCACCGCTTGCACATTCAGACACACCAGTCATACTGGGAGCATTCAGAAAGCATCTCTCCCACTGTCTTAAACTATTTGTAAACACATCCTAACAGAAAACGAGAAAGACAGAAGTGTCACAGCCTGCTTTTCGCCATGGTTTATGGTCACCGACCAGCAGCCGTTACCCACGCCCACTCTGCCCGTCAGCACGGAGCATCAGTTACGGGCTGCAGGCGCCCTGTGGCCACCCGCCTCCAGCACAGCTCCAGCCACACATCCGCATGGCCACCAAGCTCCGTGCTGGAGAACGGGGGGACGGAGGGCAGCGATGGCCCTCCCTGATCCTCCAACCCCAATGGCCATGGGAAGGGGGACACCACCGCTCAGCCCGGCCACCATGGTCAAGCTGGAAGGGGACTGGGGGCACCAGTTGGCTCCAGTCCCCAGCACACAGCCCAGCGGGCTGCTCACTCACTGCAATGGAGGTCATTGATCCTGAGCTCCCCAGGAGTAGAGGACAGCATGGGAAGGCTGCGGGAGGGCTTCAGCTTGGTCACACAAAAGCAGTCATGCGTTTACTGATGGCTATCAGGAACGAGTAGAGTTGAGGTAAAAGCCAGACGTCTCCACCCAGGCACTGTTCCTCACCAAAGCATCTTTAATTGAGCAGTTCTGCTCAGGACAAGTGCCTCTCCTGCACTTCCTTCAGTGAGGAAGCAAAGCCAGCAGCACAAACACCAGCGTCCCTCCAGTTTCTGAAGGCTTCACCCTTCCCTGTCTGGGCAGTCTTTGGCCTGAGGGACCGGCACAACTACTGGAAGCGCCTCAGTTGCACACAGGCTCGAGCTGTATGATAAGCACAGATGGCTCCTGCTGGGCAGAAGCTGGCTTCCCACTAAAGATTAGCACATCCGTCCTTTTGTGATGGCTGTGAAGTTAAACAGAGGAGGAATCTCTGCCATGGCTCCATCTCTCCTGTACCCAGATTGTTCCTGCCCCTTCCATTGTGCCCCATCTCAGAGCCACACACCTCTTGGCCACCCAGGCTGCAGCAGGGAGGGGTCCTGATGGTGCTCATAGCATGCAGAGACAGGACACGTCCCTTCCTTTGTCCCTTGCCCAATCTCCTGGGGACTGGCTTCTGGAGACTCGGCAAAGCTGGAGCTACCCCATTGCTTCCTGCCGATGGAAGCGCCCAGTGCACTGTTAAAACTACCCATAAAAGAGCAGCAAAAATTTAAACACCTTTAGGATGACATTTCAGATGGGCTCCTGGGCAGGAAAACTCTCACTGGGCTGAACTTTTTACAGTTTCTTCTAGGAGCCTCTCACAAGAGTGTCCTGTTCTCAGGTGGTTTAACCTGGCCCACGGTTGACAGTAAGTCAACACAGAAACCAACAACAGGAAAAAACACACCATTATACAGGAAAAGCCGCAGTGATTCAGGGTCTTGTTCTTTCCCATGAGTCAGCAACTGGCCGGTGCCTATGGGTGCAGAGGAGCAGCGCCCCATGGCCCACTCCTGGGAGATGGGGCAGAGCCCACGGTCAGTAGAGGTCTCCCAGTAGACGTGAGAGCAGAGAACCCAGAGCCCTGGGACTCCTGACAGATCCATCTGCTGGTTTCTGATTACAGGAGTGATGTTTCAGCCTGCAGGCCACAGATCCCTCCTTAAAGGTGCTGCAGCCATCAGGGTATGGGCAAGGTGTGCTGAGCCCACTCACGTCTCAGCAGCAATGACAATGTTTGTGCAACCTCCCAGGGTGCACACTCCCCAGCCGCGCCAGGCCTGGACCTTTCCGTGAGCCTTTCAGCTTCCTAAGCCAACAGGAGACTGATTCAGCAAGAAGTGAATTCTTTCATCCATGGGGTGATCAGACACAAGCACTGACGCAGAAGAGGGGACACATCCAGAAGCAGGACCCGTCCTGGTGAGCACGGAGGGGGTCGGAGCGGCCCTGCCCGTGCTCCTCTCCACATGTGGAAACGCCAGCTAAACACGCTGCATTGCACTGGCCCATTGCTGCCCAGAAGATTTCATACCCTCAGACCCTGCTTGGGTTAACCAAGGGCTGGGTGAGCACCACAAAATATTCTTCATGCTTGTTTTGATTTGGATTTCAGTCCTGAGACGTGTTTGCTCTGGCTGCAACCCTTCGGCCTTCATGGGGCTTTCTGCGAGGGCTGCGGCAGAGGTGTGTGCAGAGAGGAGAGGGGACTACGGGGGCACAGAGGTGAACACTGGTTGAAGAAGGGTGTGGGACTGGCACAGAAAAGCCCACCCCATTCCTCACACTGTCAGCGCTGACCGGCACAGGCCCACAGGCCAATGTAGGACGTGTGCTGCACCTGAACGTATGGCTCATTGTGCAGCTTTCCATTGCCAGCACACTGTTACTCTTCTCAAGTAAATTTTCCCTGCCAGGAAAACTGTTCCTTGTACAGGCACAGGGAGCCTTGTTAACTTTTAATTGATCATTAATTAGCATAATAAGATAAGGACACTGGAGCAGCAGGCATCAGCAGGAGAGATAAACAGCCTCCTGCAGCCACCAGCACTTCGCTCGCCCACCTTTGCTCTTGCTAGTCCTGAGCAAAGGTCTGTCCCGAGGCAAACAGGGAGTCAGTCACTGGCAGTGGCCAAAGTCCTTCAGAAATGAGTGAAATTTGCAGAAAGCTTCCAAACTGTTCTACTTCACAAGTGCCTGAAAGCACAAAGCTGAATCACGAGCACTAGAAACCACCTGCTCTGCCAGCACAGGAGCTCGCAGCCCCAGAAGGGAACCAGGGCAGGGAGCTTGGCAGAAGACATGCCCTGGATTTTCTTTGTCTTCTCCTTTTTCCTCTTAAAAGTTGCTGAATTATCTCAAGAAACCCAGGTCAGGCAGACCCTCCCGCTGCCCAGGACTGTCCCAGTGGAGGATGAAGCCAGCCCTCACAAGAGGCTCAGGTGGCAGCGAGCCCAGCTTGGGGTGCAGGGCTGAGGGTAACTCGAGATGCAGGAGGGGACAGCGCTGCTGGGGCTGTGACCTCTACCGGAGGAGACAGCCTGGGCACGTTTATCCTCCTCCCCCCTCCCCTCCCTAATGGCATGCAAGGACAGAGCTGCCAGGAAGCCTGACTCTGCTCTCTGCTATTTCTCCTCCTTACAGCTGAGAGAGCAGGCGAGCACCTCTGAAATACCTCCTTGTAAAAGAGCCCTTAGAAACATCCCAGTTCAGACCCCACCACCCAAGTCCCAAGGTCCCTGTGGGTTTCCTCATCCCGTGTCACCCCCCAGCTGCTGGCCTCATGCCGGGGGCACTGCAGATGCCACCCCTGGCATCACACTTTTATCTACCAGGAAGCAAAAGAACAAGAGGAAGGTTTGCCCGGGCACTTCCAACAAACAACTCGAGGAGCATGAGGAAGGGATTAGAGATGCTGAGCTGCACACGCCTATGGGCGAGTCCCCACACCTGAGCACCGTGGCCTGTGGCCACCACCCCGGTGCCTTGGCCACTTCTGTGCTAGCACACCAAGCCCAGGTACAGGCTCTGGGTTCTGCAGGCAGCCTGGATCGTAGACCTCTGCTCCCCCCCCGATAGACCACAGCAGCTTTGCGAACAGACTTGTTGCCCAACATGCCCATAGAGCTAAGGAAAACCAGCCTGAACCAACACAGTATTTTGGAACAAATGTATTTTTCCTTCACCCAGGATGCTTCAGGATAAGACTGTTACTGTGTGGGAGCATTCCCGATGTCCTACAGCAGTGTGTCCATTCAGACAACCTGCTGATGGCCTGCTTAGATCACAGGAGGTGGTTTGATTGCCCACATCTTCCAAAAGAGGATGGCACCTGTGTTTTCAACTGTTCAGGGGCATATCTTAACCTGTGTAATAGTGGCTCCAACACAGGCAGGCTCATTCCTGCCTACTGATGCTAATTCACTCTGTGTTGCTTATCAGCCACCAGCTGAGAAACACCCACTCAAGAAACCCTTCTCAGCTGAGTGTTGGCTAATGCTGCTCTCTACTTTGTGCTCTAGATAATGTCTCCATCCCTGAAGCTATCCAAATGTTGGCTGGACACTGAGCAGCCTGACTGACATTGCCAGCATCCGTTCTGCTCTGCTTCCAGCCAGCGCTGAGCCCCGGTGGCCCTGGGGCAGCAGACGTGGCTGTCAGCCGGCTGCTGTGACATGCAGGTGCCTGAGGCGGGCATCACGGAGTGCTGGGGGGAAAACCTGGGGGGGTTACAGGGGTAATGATAAGGAGCACCTGTGCACAACGTGCCATTGGAGAAGGAGCAGAGGATGGAGGGTGATGAGAAGTTAACTCACCGTGTGTTCCCAGACCCCTTCGCCATGTCCCAGCTCACCGCCAGTGGAGCACATCCTGCACAGCAGCTTCGGCTGAGGTGACCATGAGATGACAACCACTCTCTGAGTGGGGACATCAGCTCAAGCTGCCAATGCACCTTGATGAACTAACACAAACCAAAACCCCGAGGCACAGTTTTGGTATAATCTATCTCATTTAGGGAGTGAGCATAAGTCAGTGTTCCCAGGCTAAAACACCAAATGCACCTTACCCACCGTCTTCCAGTTGGACCTCAGGCCAGCTCAGCTGTGATGCTGCAAGAGTCACAGAAAACACCTTTGGAGTGATTTGAACCTGTCTACAAAAGGCAAAACCAGGTTTGTTAAATAGTCTGGAAAATCCAACTTTGGTCATTTCATCAGCAGCTGTTTGCCAAATCTTTTGTACGTACAAAACCAACCCCCCCAGCTGTGTGACGCTGCAAGGATCAGAGTTGGACCCTGATCCCAAACTTCTCATAATGAACTTGCTTAGAAGAAAGAACTTTTTGCTGTGGGTTTAAACATGCATGTTCCTCTTTCCATTTTTTCTTCTTTAAAAAGGAAGGAACAGAAAAAGGAATTTGTGGCTTAGGGTTTGGGCTTTTTGTTGCTGTTGTTGAGAACAAACAAAAGCAGATTATCACTCCAGCTTGGAAAATAAATTATTTCCTGTTTGAATTTAATTTGCCTTTTCAAGTGACCCTTGTCTTTTTACTTTTTGATTTAAAAAAATGAATAAACAAACACCTTTTGCTGTTCTCTAATCAGTGGGGAAAAAAAAAAATAGGTAATTCATAGCAAAGTGCTGATTAGCAGAAGTTATTCTTATCTGTTCCTAAATGACTTCTCCCTGGTTGTTTATGCACATACAACACACTGGCCCTCACCCCTACCAACTAAGCCTCTCTCCTTGACTGTCCCGGGAAGGGAAGGATAACTCCTGCGACAGCAGGACATTTGTGAGTGCCGCTTTGTATTTCAGAGCTCTGCCAGCAGCAGCGGCTTCATCTGCAAAGCCTGCATCCACGAAGATGCAGAAGGGCTCTGCAATAAACCCAATATCCCACTGCTGGGCAAACCCTGCCCACAGGGACGTTGCCCACAGGGACATTGCCCACAGAACAGCTCTTGTGCCTCTGCAGAGCGACCCAGAGGAGGCCAGGGAGCCTCCTAGGAGGAACAGCTATGCACAGACCTCACCTTGCACACACAGGCTCTGCCAGCTTTCCTCCTTAATTCAACATGAAGCTAGTTTGGGATTTACAGCATCAAAAATGTTTTTTACTGGCAAAACAGGAGCTCAATTAGCCACTGCAGGTCTCCGTGTCACGCCCTCTGGGACCAGGTTAACGAACCAGGGACTTTATGAGCTTTTTCCTGCTCTCGGGTCAACTGCTCTGCAAACGACCAGGTGCACCCTGCCCTCCGTGTGGAGATGGGAGCCGTGCTTTCTGCACTGGGAATTACTCGACACAAACACCGTACTTGTACTCGAAATAAATCAACATTTAATATCTTACAATTACGTTAAAAGTTCTTTGAACAGTATTTTACAGATCAGCACAGACATGACACAGTTTTGGTGAGGCTGCACGTATGTACAGGGATGGCCTGAAGGAACCTCCGACTTCCTTCTTTTCATTTCCAGAAAGCATCAGAGGTCAAAAAATGAGCCAGGATTACGAGTCCCTAGAGCCTGTGCTTGTTTTTCCTCCCCAGCGTGTGGAAACTCTCTTCTCTAGTATTTCTGTAGGGCCAGCTGAAACCAAAGAGGTTTGTATCATTAACAGCGGCAGGGGTATATTTAGCCACGGATATCAAGATCACAAATAGAAATGTTTTGACAGGATAAGGTGCTATTTTAATGTATTGAACAACAACAACAGAAAATAAAACAGCTGTCAAATTTCAGCCCCGTTTGAAATGATGCACACAAACCTGTCTGGGAATTAAGTCAATGGGAAAACTTTTTCCAAGTGGGTGGAAATAGCTATTCAAGTCTGTTTCTGATCCCTTGAGCCTACTGGACTTAGTGATGTGCAGGAGAGATGCCCAGCAGTGACCTCAGCATGCTTTTCCACATCACCCAGCAGTGGCTTGGTGTCCCTGCTGTGAGCAAGGTCACAGCTCCATGTAGGAGAGGACGGGTGCTCCCAGAGTCGCTGCAGGGCCAGGGAAGGGGGGTCCTTGCCTGGAGTCCAAGCTGTATTTGCACCACACAGGGGGGCCAGAGCACCTGCACACCTTCCAGTGATGCCTGGCCTTGCATGAGGTCTTTCCTGGGAGTCCACAAGGCAACACCATCCTTGGGATGGCCTATTCAGGTGGGAGGATGAAGCACAGAGGCCTCGGGAGCATGTTCCTGTCTCACTCTCTGGTCAGCAGCAGAAGTTGCATCCCAAGCTGCTGAGGACACGCAGAGCCAGCTGGCACCTTCCCGACCCCAGATGTTTGCCAGCTGTGCCCGGGCAACAGCAGAGGCAGGGGGCAGGAATCGGGTCCAGCAAACAGCAGGGCCAGGATCAGCAGTCCCATCAGAGGGATCCCCAAACCCCTTCCAGCAGGGAAGTGGAGGAATGCAGCAAATAACCCTAGCCCATGCTCCTCCAAGGCAACTGAAGTGCCCGGGGGCTCTGGCCCTTTCCCTGGCAGATTCAACCTTCAACGTGGTCACCACCAAGGGGACCCTGCTGCCGTGCCAATGGCCCTCGGTACAGAGCCCAGCCTCATTCTAACTAGTGCTAAGAGCTGGCCGAGCCCCATTTTCTGGAGGAGCAAGGGACCCACACGTAGCTGATCTCACCATGGCCGAGTCCTGCAGCCCCAGCAGCACAGAGGGTCCCTTCCAGATGCATCCCAGGGAGCACATCCTCGGCATTAGGATCCTTGTACCCTGCAGCAGGCAGCATGCTCTTCTGCCAGCCATCTTTAGTGCAATGACCACCAACTAAATGAGAAACCCTGAGGGCTATGAAACCAGGCAAGGCTTTTCCAGCCTCATTTATTGATCCTGGGGTCAGAATACCTTTAAATACACCCAACTATTGCACCTTTCTGTACCTACAGCCTTGCAGAGAGAAGGAAGAGGGGGGGAACCTCTCTTTGCAGGGAAGAAGGGATCTCAAATACTATCATTGCTTGTAAGTGTCGCTAGTGTTTTTGGTGCTGGGCTCTTCTCTACCAAAGCCACCCAGTCAGGTGAGCTTACGGCAATCCTAGTGGTTTTCCCAGTACCTCCCTCCCTCCTATGAGTGTGAGCATGGTTCCTGCTCTATCTCAAGCAACTATTGAGCGTTCAGCCTCTGGGATGTCTCTTGCATTCAGTGCTGGTGAGCAGGATGCAAGAACACAGCCTGAACAGGGAGTCCTTCTCCCTCTCGGATGAACTCTGAAATTCTGCAGAAATTGGAAGTTCATCTCCTGCAGGTCCTGGATTTACAGTAAACACACATATGCACGACAAGCCACCCATGCCCCGGAACAGCCTATTGCACTGGATTCACTGGGACACAAGCAGCAGTCTACAGTCCTTGCTGGGCTCTTTTTGGCCCCAGCTGGGTTGTTCTGCTTTGTGCCGTTTCTCTTCAAGACGCCCATCGCTCGTAATTCAAAGCAAACCCTGAGAAAACCTGTCCCTATCCCCAAAGAACTACCCCAAGCATCTCTGACTTGTTACGGGTGAAAAGTCATCAGGACACTGTTTGGGTGGTCAAATCCACATGCACAGGCGGCCAGCTACCCCCAAGGACATCCACATTCCAGAACGCGTCCCCCCCATACCAGCTCGCCCAAGATCACAATGACCTTGCAGTCACTGTCAAGTGCAGCCACAGCACCATTTGCTGGCAGGAAAATGTCATTGTCCTTGCCTCTCTCTCAATCCCGATGTTGGCAGTCTGCTGAACCAGGTGGACATCTCAAGGAAGCCACCTTCCTCCCAAGGAATCCTGAGCAGTACCGGAACCTGACACCAACGTTCCCATTTCCGAGGGATGGACCAAGCCCAGGCCAGGAGCAGCTCGGTCAGCAGGTGAACACTTCAGACTGCAGGATGTCTTGGGCAAGAGTGGCTGGGTATCTAGCTCTAAAGGGGAGAGTCAGCTTCCCTTTCCTGCAGCTATTTCAGTGTTGGATGCGAGTCTGGTCTTGAGAGGGCACGGTTCTTCTACGGCAGTGCTCCACTGAAGGTGGAAATGGGTAAACACAGGAGAGAATGAAATTCGGAGGGGTCCTGAGGAGTCAAAGAGGACCTGCTCAGTGCAAGGGAATCGCTGTCCCGGGGTTTGTAGCACACAGAGATCTCACACCTGCAGGGGAATAAAAAGAAACCAAGATGTAAACAAGGTGTGGTTGAGAACCAGGGTCTTGGGGTGCAGCAGAAACTTTGCAAACAAACGGGAATCAGTGCAATCTTTAATCAGTGCAGGACTGGAGATGCAGCGCCCAGAGTTCAGGTCCTATATGCTAGCTCTGACTGGGATCTAGAGGATAAGTAACCACACAGGGTATTTTCTGAAACTCGTTAGGGAAAATGAGAACTTTTGCATCCCCCCTGTTCTGGAGAAGTGGCAATAGCTGCTGTTGCATTTCTTGCACTAAACTATCACATTAGTCCCTTGGGTTACACAGCAAACAAGTTAAGCTCCTAAAGAAAAGTTCCTATTTAAGACATTTAAGAAGTAACATCTGAAATCTCTTTCCATTTTAGGCAGCATAACTTTGCAGAGCTCTGCTCCCCCTGAGGGAGAAATTAGAATGCTTGCACGTTTTTAAGACCAGTGGATCTGCTGGTTGGATCTCTTTGTGCCCACAGAAATATGTTGCCTCCAGTGAGTTTCCAAATTCTAGCCTCAGCAAGCCAGCTTGGTGCCCTGGGGACATGACTGATGGATGAACAAACAAATGAACAATTCTTGCTCCATCTACCCCAGTCTCACCCATGAAGATCATGGGGTCCTTTTGCAATGGGTATGTTAAAGGTGATGGAGGTTTAGGAGCTGAAGGCTCTGCTCATACACTCAGTGCTCTCCAGGTACCTCATTCACTTTGCATGACTTTCCTGTCTTGCTGAACGATCTGTTTTCATTTGACCAGCTGACTGGGGACCACCATTTAAATGGTGGCAGTCATAAAAGGTGAAATATTACTAGGATCTGAGCAGGACCAGCCATCCCACCTGAGCTCAGCTGCCCTACAGAGCTTGAAGCTATGACACGCCAGCTTGGGCATCTGGCATAAACACACCACGGTGCTCAGGACCTTGTCCCCTCTCTTGGCCACCCATACTTTGAAAAATAAGTCCTCACGCAGAGGGTGCGCCATCCTGGGAACGCTGACTGCATCAGGCAGCCTGCCACATTGCAGATCTTACCTGGTCACACTCTGCAGGATCTTCTGCTCATCCTGGTCCAGGCACACGGCAAAGGAGGACTGGACACCAATAATCTGCACCTTGTCTACTTTTATCTGGGACACGCTGAGCTGCTGAGAGAAAGTGAGTCCAAGTGAAGGAGCTGCCAGGATCTGTGCTTTACCCCTGTGCAGGGCACCTCAAAACTGGTGGCCAAGAGGATCCCCCAAGGAGTTACTGACTGCTCCCCAGGTCACAAACTCCATCTCCCACCCTGTCTCCCTCCCAGCTGGGCCAGGCTGACCTTTTGTTACCAAATGTAAAAGCACCATAACTTGAGTTACCTGATTGAAACTTTTTTTGGATTTGGAGTTTTGCCTTTTAACCACCTCTGTCATGGTCAAGTTGAGACACTCTGTCTTTGAGGCTGTAACAACAAGCAAACTGTTATCACTCAAGGCTTCTGATGGGTACCCAGGCAGTCCCTCTGCCCATCAAAGCATCCCAGAGCCAATGGCTCCCAGCAGGACCCCACCTGCAGGAAAATACAGCATGCTTGTAGCTTTCCCTCACCCATGAGAACCCACATGGTAAGAAAGCAATCAAAGAGGTAAGAGGTAATCTTCCAAACATAGCAGCAAAGAACATTTAGCTATCTGAGCAACTAAACATGAGAAAAGCCATTGCCCCATCATGATGAGGAAACTCTAGGTCTCCCACCATGGCCCTTCCTACAGGCCCCTTGGAGATGCTTCTTCATGTCTGGAATTACAGTGACATCCTGTGGTCAAACTGAGTGTGAAAACTGACAGAGATGAGCAGGAGACCAGGTTTCTTCTGTAAGGAAGGAGGTTCACGAAGAGGAAGCCTCTCCCTAGAGTGGGAGCTTCTGCCCATGCCCTGAAACAAACCCACCACACTGGCAGTGCAAGTGAAGCTTCTGAACTAGCACAGAAACACCCAGCTCAAAACACACAGAGGAGATGAGCAATTAAATCCTGCTGGAGTTTTTCCGAGATTGATGAGGATGAAGCACCAAGAGGAGGGACAGAAGTTTAGGTTGAGCTCCACAGGGTACGTAGGAGCTGTTTGGTAGCTTATTTGGTAGATTTTTTTAGTCATTTTTTAGTCATTTTCCCTGGCTGCTCTGCTCACAGATATACATCTGTCGCACATAAAGTGCACAAAGAAAGAGGAATTTAAAAAAATCCTCAGTTTACTCAGAATTGGGTGTCTGCTAGAACAGCAGAGCTCAAGCAAGAATAAACAGATATTGCTTCTAAATCAGCACACTAAGAGACGAAAGCCTTGCTGCCTTTAAAAGGCTCAAAGCTTTATTCATAGCCCATTGGGAACCAGAACATAAAAAAAAAAAAAGAAACGATGAAACAAAGCCACGTGGCAGGCAGCTATCTCCAAGTGCAGGAAGGAAACCAAGCTGCAGCAGCAGCCCTGTGAGTGCCTGGCAGCTGGCTGCAGGGCACAGCTGTGGTGGCAGGACAAGCACTCCCTCCCTCGGTCTGACCTGATTTAGCAATAGACTCCTCTCTGATGGACAACCCAACACAACAAAAGATTTCCCGGCTGGAAGCTTCAGGATAATGAGAAACCAAACGTCCTTCAACCCTGACATGGGGCTAAGGAGAGCCAAGGAGAACAGGATCTTATGCCCCAGGGAACACCGGGCATCTCCCACATATTTTCTGCATGCACACATCCCTGCTGTGCTCTGGCTGGAAGATCCAGCATGGCTCTCATCCATCCTCTGTCTCGGTCTGTCCCTCCCATTGCCACCAACAAAGCCACCAAGACCAGCTCTACCCACCTAGCTCCTCGTACTTCTTGCAGGCTTTGCTGAGGTTGACGGATGTGCAGACCTTCTCCACATCGTTCCAGTGACTTCTTCCACTGACAGCTGTCTGCAGGGACCAAACGAAGCCCGTGAGATGCCGTGCTCCAGGCTGCCACCCTACCTCCCAACCCGACCCTTTGGCTGGGCTAGCCCTGATCTGGTTTTACCTGGGGCTGTACAAAGTTTGAGTAGGCATTAAAATTCTTTTAACCTTAGCATTACAGAAATTGTCCAGAGTTAACATTAAATAACTGCAGAGGGAAAAAAAAAAAAAAAAAAAGGACTGCTGTGATCAGCAAGAGATTGCTCCCTGGAAGCCAAGTCTACCAGTGTAAACTGGCAGCCAGTACATGTCCGGTCTATGAGAGCTGGCTGCACATTCCCTATTTTACCAGGCTTCTCAGGATTGGAAAGCCATCTCCAATTAGCCAGTAAGTAGACAATTAGCTTGATCCAATCCCCCAGGCTTGGATTAGGACTCCTTCAGCACATTCTCAGTGTCTGTCTCTGTCAGCCCCAGCTGAGACACGTTTGGGTAGCACTTAACTGGTTTTCTGCCACATTTGTCCTTGTGTAAGTCCCGGGCACTCACCTTGCTGTAGGCGATCTGTAGTGTTAGTGGGATTGCTTCTCTGTCTCCATCTATGCCCAGCCTTTTGCTGCCCGGACCTGCACAAAACAAGGAGCAAATGTCACTCGGTGGACTTTTCTCCCCAGTTTTCAGAGGGCTACTGATACAGCAGCACACTCGGTACGTACAGGAAGGGAAAAATCCTGGTTTGCTGAACACAGCTACAGAGCAAAAAAGAAAAAAGTGGCTTAAAAGCTGCCAGAAAGCAATTATTCTAGTGCAGAAGTTACAACACAAAGCACAACAAACAGCTCTGCAAACTGAAAGCAGTGCTGGCTAAGCCAGTGCAGCAGGGTCAGTGCTCCAGGGAATACACAAAGCAATAAAAGGCTGCATTGCTAACCCAGCTCCTGTTTTCCAGGGCATATTTGTGCCCACATTAAATTAGCCTTGAAATACTGTGCCCAACACTTACTAACTTTTTTTTTCCTGGATAATTTTTTGCAGATGTTAAGTAGTGTGCTGCCAGACAACCAAAGGAAAACTCAAAGTCAGAAAAGATCGGTGGTTTCATGAGTTATTGGGAAGAGGTCCTGGCCAAGTCTGTATTTTGGGACAGTAGGGTGGTGACACTTTATGTGGAGGATATTTTATGAGCTCTGTTCAGAAAGACAAGGCGAGCTCACAGAAAAGCAGTTGGTTAACAATATCAAGCAGTGTGTTTGAATGCAGTATGGTGGTTGGCCATGAGATGTCTCTGCGAGCTGCAGCAGGCAGCATGCCACCCTTGGTACCCACAAGAGAGCTGAAGACCACACTGCAAGCAGATGCTTCTGTCATCACTTCTATCTGTAATAATTTTATAAATTTCTAGTTTAAAAGCACATGATCTCTCTTGCAGGAAGGCTCCAAGCACACACACAAATATTGTTTTGCCCAATAAGCTAAGGAAATAGAACAAGGGATAAATGATGCTCTTGGACAAAGCATAAACAACAAAAAGCACGACAAATAAAAGATGAAGAGCTGCACTTGGCCAGGTGCTGATGAGCAGGAAAAAAAATAAATAAATAAAGGTTTGAAATTGCTTTACAGCTAATACACCTGGAGAGTTAAGAGAAGTAAGAAGAGCAAGGCACTGCCACAGCTTCGCTCCTGAAGAGGAGCGCAGGAACCATGATGGTTCAACTCCAGACTTGTGAAAACACATCTGCGTCTTTGCTCATGTTGCAGCCTGGGTTCAGACCCCTCTTGCAGCCCGTGTGTGGTGCCAAAGCCCCTGGGCACATTCCCTCCAGCCCCCCGGCAGTCCTCACCCAGCCCAGCAGCTTGCAGACTCCCACCCCAAGGCTGCACAGAACACGAGTTACAGACCTGAAGCCTTGATGGCCCGCGTGGCTGCCGAGTGGCCCAGCTCGAGGGAGTGGATGAAGACTTCGGTCATCTTTTCCCCCCCTATGAAGGTGAGCTGCCAGGGGGAGAAGAGAGATGAAGGAGATGTGGTGGTGAGGAGACCTCACAAAGACATGGAGCTGGGGGGTGCAACCTGCCCCCTCTTGCTCCTTTCTGCAGAAAATGGGCAAATCCTTTGGGCTTTCAAAATATGTTTTTCAACCACTGCTTTGGGTGGCACTCACCTCTAGCTACACCTCAGGCTGTTTAACAGACCACCAGCAAGTGGGCCGCCAAAGCCACCACTGCAGAAGTGGTGCAAGTGAAAATTTTCCCTCTGGGCATACAGCAGGTATGGAGAATGGGCTTTGTGGAGGGGCTTGCTGGAAAGCAGAGACCTCCAGCAACATGAATGACCTGTCAGCACTGCCAGGAGTCCCTCTTGCATGGTGGGGAATGGTGTTTGGATAGAAAACTGCTCGTGTCAGTTGAGAACTGTCTGGGCAGGACCTGCACTCTCGATCCCTGAGCCAGCAGCACCAGCCAAAGCGCTGTGAGCTCACGTGCAAAGGTCCCCAGCAGAATACGAGGAGACCAAGCTCGGCCTCACCAGCACAAGGTGGCTGTGCCATACCCACATCCTCTCCCCATGTTGGTGACACAGGCAGAAGACACCTTCCCCCGTGCTGAGATGGTGCTGAGCCCCTTTGCTTACCTCTGTCTGGTAGAGCTGCAGCAGGACGGGGCGTGTGGCGAAGCGACAGTAGTAGAGGATCATGTCGGCCAGGATGGGCAGCTGCTCCCGCGAGTCCCCCTGGGGCTCAGCCTCCGGCTTGGCAGACTGCGATGAGGGGCGAGTCACAACCCTGATGGTGTTTGTGGCACCCACAGCCCAGCACCACCAACTGCCCATCCCACCCCCTGGAGATGGAAGCCCCCCTCCTGGCCACCAGAGCCACCCACCTCCATCTCCATCCCATGCCCACGGAGCGCAGCCTGCTGTACGGGTTCAGGCCACGGCATGGTGGCCCAGTGCTAAGCAGACGGGGCTGTTCCTCGGGGAAGGGGGACACCAGGAAGGGGGACACCAGGCCCTACCACCCAGTACGCACGTACCTGACACAGGACGTCCATGGGCAGGTTCATCAGCCCAAGAACGTTCCGCTCGTACCATGGGTCCAACATGCCGATGTAGTGGGAGATGTCGTTGGTGCTGCTCTCCACCCCAGCCAAGGTGGACTCCTGAAACCAGACACAGCGGGGTCACCCTGTGCCCCCCATGCTCCTCTCCCATCGCTTGGGGCTGGTGGAGGAGCCCCCAGTGCTCCCCCTGCCTGGCCTGCTGGTGGGATGAGCAGAGTGCTGGTGGCACCACAAGCCCAGCGGTGGGCAGGACACCTACTGCCTGTGCCGAAGCCCGGAGCTGCAGGTCCCCTGGGGATGGGGGAGGATGTGTCAGCGGGGCCACTGGAGCCAGGCAGCTCCTCTTCACGGGGATGTAGAAGAACTGCAGCTTGAAGTACCTTGTCAGTGTGGGGCAGGTGCTCTCCTTCAGCCTAGGAGAACATGGGAGAGGGCTGGGTGAGCAAAGTCCTCTGGCACATCCCGGCAAGGCAGGAGGTGATGTGCAGAATTAGACCCCAGTGGCATCTGGGGGGTCTTGTCCTCTTCCAGAGCAAGGCAGCAATGGAAGGAACATGAAAGCGCATGGCACATGGACAAGGACATCCCCGTGCCTCGCTGACTTAATGGCAGTGCCACCTGGCAGTAAGCATCCCCATCGCTTCCACCTCCAGCCAAGGGCAGCTGGATGTCCCCTGCCGCATCTCAGCACCAGGGAGCCCTGCTCGAAGGCAGCAGCGACCCCAAAGCCAGGACTCTGGTGACCCCACCAGTGGGACATCAAGAGCTGAATACCTGCAGCCAGGTCCCCGTGCCACCCAGCTCACCTGAGATTGCTGTAGGCTCGGGCCACTTTCCCTGAGATGCGGTCGGAGCCAAAGACCACCACGCGCAGGGTGGACACCTTGGCGTCCTCGTCGTAGCTGAGGAAGGGCCGTCGGGGCAGGCTGAGGAGCCGCGGGGTGTGCAGTGCCTGCAGCCGCTGGCTCAGGACGTGCTGCGGCAGCGAGTGAGCGCGCCGGGAGCGCGCCGGCACGCGGTGCTTGGCCTGGGGGTGGCACAGGCTCTCGGCACGGCGCAGCGGGAGCGAGCCCGTGTCCGGGCAGCCCTTCAGGTCCCTCCTCAGGACCAGCTGGCTTTTGCTTTTGAACAGTTTGTAGATCTTGTTGGTCAGCGTGTGTCTGTATTTGTGGTGGGGCTTCTCCACCTTCAGCTCCGGCCGCCCAACCGCGTCCAGGGAGCTCTCGTCACTGTCCTCCGCGTACCCGCTGTCCATGCAGTCCTTCAGGCTGGAGACAAAAGAGCGCAAGGACTTTCTGGAGACCACCGTCAGCTCTGAGATGGAGTCTTTGGAAGCAGTGAAGAGGGACATGCGTGAGTGCTTAGGTCCCTCTTCTGCCAGCGCCGAGTACATGGAGTCTTTGGAAATGGTGGAGATGGGGGAAAGCAGCGAGTCCCGCTCTGGGGAACAGCCGTCCGTTTCCACGTCCTCTTCCTCCTCCTCCTCCTCCTCATCCTCCTCATTCTCTGAGGCCACAGGCTCGACAAAGTTGCACTCCTTGCTGAGGACATCATTGAGGATGTCTGAAAGGCACAGGAGGGAGATCAGGCCTGGCATGGGCTCCGTTGGAAACTGGACACCCCAGACAAGGACCCTCTGGCAGCATGGCCAGCACTCCCTTTAATCCCACATGGATTCAAACTACGGACCAAAAAACCTACTCCTGAGCATTTTTAGATGTTCATAACATGCTTATTGCTATTATTATATTGCTTATTATTTGATGACAAAACAAAACTTGTCTGAGGTCAGGTTCTGTTTGGGTTCTCAAAAAGCAAACAGCAGCTGGGGCTTTGCTTCCGTCCCACCCCGAATCCGACCTGGGTTTAACCAGGGAACAGAAGAGAGGCAAGGAGTTTAGGTGCTCTGATAGTCAAAGCCCAAATGAATGATTAGGGAGGCAGCAAAGCCCAAGCCAGAGAGCAGGTTCAGCTTGCTGAGGCCAGTGGGCAACAGATGCTCAACTTTCCTGGGACCAGAAGAGGTCTTCCAGGAATGGGGAAGCCAGAGAGACCAGCTCGGCAGAAGGGGAAGCCGCACTTCCCCTGCAAAACTGCTGCGGTCGGGCTGAGAGCACGGCAAAACCTCCTGCTCGGCCAGAACCCCCTCCTTGGGCACCCCAGAGAGCTGCAACATCCACGGGATCTTGGGACGCAAAGCCCCTCCGCAGGGAGACTTTTTGTCACATTTGACTCCTCGCAGGGGAGCTTCCTACAGGGGGAGGGGGCCCCTCTCTGCTTACCGAAGTTGTCCTGGTCCCAGCTGTAAGTGTAGCAGCGGGCGGCAGGGATGGGGATGGGCTGGAGCCTGCGGGGCTGAGCATCCCCTGGGGAGAGAGGAGAGGAGTCAGCCTGTGGGAACACTCCCCGTACTGTGAGCACAGCACAGGAGGCCTGCAGCGGTCCCAGGGGAGATGCTGCCCACCCCAGCAGCTGATTTGGGCAGCCCAGGTCATGCCAAGCAGCACACCATCACTGTCCCGTGCAGTCACGCAGCAGGGACACGGGGACGTTTCACACCTCTAAGAGCCACCAGCAGGCATCGCTGCTGCAGCCAGTTTCTGATTGAATGTTCTCATCTCACCCACAAAGGCTGGAGACGGCTTTTGTTGTTGTTTTAATGAAAGATGAGAAAGAAAAATAGGGCTCATCACGTGGTTATGAAATAAGGCCTGGTTTTTTTTTTTTCCCCTCTTACTGCTGTGCTCGGTCGCAGCTTTGCGCAAAACAGGATTTCGCACTTCAAAGCACAGCTCCCGGTGCAGGGGAGCCCACGGCTGGTGCTGAGCTGGCACCAAACCCGGCGGCAAGGGGGGCGCGGGGGCTCCTCACCCGCGATGGCAGGAAGGGCGGCCGCCCCGGCGAGGTCCCGCAGCACGCACTGCAGCCGCTCCCGGGCCAGTGCGGGGTCACCGCTGGCAGCCGCGATCTCCTGGGCTTCGGCGGCGCTGGCGTAGACCTCGGAGAGCTCCTCCAGCGGCTTGGCCTGGGGCGAGAGCAGAGGCTGAGATGGAGGGGGCACCTCCAGGGAGGGGAACACGGGTCTTTGGGGAAGGTCACCAAGTTGAAATGACTAAATCTCTTATCTCCCTCTGCTACCCACTCAAATTCCTCCAGATCTTATACAAATGAAAAAAAAAAAAAAAAAAAAAAGAACAGAAAGTTCCAGTTGGAAGGGACCTACAAAGATCATCACTTCTACAGACTGCTTTGGGGCTGACTCAAAGTTAACACTTGCCATTGAGAGCATTGACCAAGTACCTCTTACTTTCCCTACACGCAGCCAGGCACGGGGCATCAGCCACTTCTCTAGGAAGCCTGCTGCAGTGTCTGACTCTCTCGGTAAAGCCGTTTTTCCTGCTGTCTTGAAACCTCCCCTGATGCAGCTTTGAGCCCTTCCCATGCATCCTGTCACTACAAACCAGGGGGAAAGAACGAGCACCTCCCTCTTCGCTTCACACGTACTGGAACACACCTAAAGGGTTTCACCACAAGCGTTCGCCTCCCACAGACACCAAAGCAAAGCGTGTCTCTGGTCGGAGCAAGTTTTTGCTGCATTTCAACCAAGGGGGGAGGTTCTTTCCCTCCCCAGTTAGGGCCAGGAAAACAAAACTGAAGCCTAGACCCGAGGTGTACCCCGAGAAGAGAAGGGGAAGGCTGTGCCCACCTTCAGGAGGCGGCGCAGGCTGTCGAGGTCGCAGCGGGTGCCGAAGGTGGCCTGGTAGAGATGCTCCAGCAGCAGGACGAGCGTGGCGTGCCGGGGGGGCTCCGTGCCGCTCAGCTGCTCGGCGATGGAGAGGAACTCGCTCTGCACCTCGGAGCAGTTCAGCAGCAGCACAGTCCTGGGGACACGGGGACAGGAGTGAGATGGGCAGGCAGGCTGCTGGTGGCACAGCGCCCCGCAGAAAGTCACGCTAGATGGCAGCGTCCCCTCACATCAGCTGCACCGAGGAGGCACAGGGGTGCCAGAGCCCCGCTGCTGGGTGCAGGGAAGGGTGGGCATGCTCCGTCCTGCTGCTGCGTGCACCCCGGCACCACTTCTCCTGCAATATTGCCAGCCCGATGGTTGCTCAGTCAGCCCTGGAAAGGCTCCAGCCCAGCTGCTGGTCGACCTAAGTGGATATCCAGCATGTGTGATGAGGGAGGTAGGAGCAGAAAACGCGAGGGGCCCCCAAAATATCTTCCCTTTCAGGGTGAACCTTGGAGCATCCCTGCTGAGCTTTAAGGTGCTGCAAAGCTTTAAGCTATCTGAAGGACTGCAGCAGTGAGGTGGTGCAGGTACCAGCCACGAGGTCCTTGGTAAGAGCTTCTGGAGGAAAACACGTGAGGCTGGGAGGGGAAGCCCTTCCACCCAGAGCTCACCTCCTCCTGCTCTGCCGCCCCCAAGGCTGCCCGCTCTGCCCTTGTTGGAGATCAGAGCCACAGCCTTCAGCTGCAAAGGGAATTTTATTCTGGATGGCCACATGAACACCAGCAGGCTTTAAATTCCCAAGCCCATAGCCTGGAGAGCACACAGACACATGCTTAGGTTTATAGACGTGAACAGTGCTCCTAACTGAGTGAACACAGCTCTGAATTAAGGATGGGCTCAGTTGCGTTTGGTTCTAGAAAGCTCAAGTAGAGGGCCCAAGCTTTCAAAAAAAAAAAAAACCAAGGTTCAGCTTGTGTGCAGCTTTGTGCCAGGTTTTCAGGGTTTTATGCAAATACAGACATCTCGCTGCAAGCCATGGGTGCCTGCACCCGTGCTGGTACAGAGCGGGGCAGCTGGACTGGGAAAGCAGCACAGCAGCACCCACTGGGTGGGTGGGATGCTGGCACAGACCCGGAGCTGTGCAGCGTGCAGGGAGAAGCCAGAGCAGCAGGAGAGCTGTCCTGCCCCGAGCAGAGGTGGCCGTGACGCAGTGGCCCTGCAGCCAGGACGGGCACGCACCACCAGGGCTCATTTTCCTATTTACAAATGAGGTGCCCTGGCAGGAAGAAAGGTTCAGCCCTCGAGTAAGGTGCAAAGTGTGTCTGAACCCACAAGCCCTGCACTGCACCGGGGTGGGCTTGCTCCTGTCTCACCTCAGGCTGGTGGCTCCAGCTTCTGCCTTCCGTACCTGTTTGCACCCAGATCTGCATCCCTGCTTGGTGATAACCAACATTTGATGCCCACAGACCTTCATCTGCAGCTGTGGAAATGCCACAGTCACTCTCCCCAGCCCTTCCTGCAGTTCAGCTCTGCTCTCTAAGGTCTTTTACCCAGTGCCTACCACAATTTAGGGGATGTTGCTCACTGCAACCCTGTTTCTGCTCCTGAAGCGCTGCAGCAAAAGCACAGAACAGTGTAGATAAGACAGAGTGAGGCCAGCAGTGCCTGACTTACACAGTGGAGCTTTGGGAGTTCTTCACGGACAGCCCCTGCTCCGTCCTCACCAGCCTCTGGAAGGAAATCCCTGGGGGAGAGAGCAGAGGCCGTGAGCTGGGGATATTTAGCAGCTTCTGCCGCTTGCTTTAGCCCCTCCATGTCCTGGATGTCACCTACAGACAGCACTCTGCAGGGTGACATCTGCTGGACCTGGAGCCGCAGTCCCTGTGACGGGGGGACAACAGCAAAGCCCATCCCACCCCCAAGCAGCAGAAGGGACATCCTGGGGACGATCCTGCAGCATCAGGGGGCCCCAGCACCCTGCGCATGGCAGGCAGCCACGTCCCCACCCCAGATGCTGCTCACCAGCCCCAGAGCAGCGCCCATGGGGTGGGGGCAGCCCCCACGGGGATCCCTGCTGGCTCCCTCCAAGCACAGCTGCGTTAACCACCCTTGAGAGACAACAGCCCAGTTTGCAGATTAAAGCTATTGCATTCTTGGCAAATATTGACAGCAGCTCGTTCTCAGTTAATATTTACTCCCATCTCAATAAAACGCTGTTGCTTCAGCCTCACGGCAGGTCACAGAGGCTTGGTCCCGGCCAGCCTTCCAGCACAGGACCCATTTTCACTGTTCTTGGCTCCAGCAGGGTCAGAGGCCACGGCGAGGGGCAGCCCTGGGCTCCCCAGCCCCACACACCAACACCTCCCACGCAGCATCTTTTGGCAGAGGCAGGGGAATCCCATTTGTTTGTAGGAGGGGAAAAGCCTTCGGACCGAAGTCCCCAGCTCTGCAGCCCTGGGCACCGGTGACAGCACAAGAGCAGGATGTAGCAACGTCCCCAGTGCTGGGGCTTTCCCAGAGGCCTTTCAAACAGGGCCCGAACCGATGTCACAGCAATAAGTGACCAGGAAGGAACTGGGAAAGTCCGCGGCTGCAGCAGCATGGGACGAGCATCCCCACACCCACACCAGCCCTGCAGCTCCGAGCTGGAGGCTGGGCACAGCACGGTGACCCAGGCAGACCTCCCGTGGTGGCTGGGGTCTCCTTAGAAACTTGCGAAGAGAGGGATAATGGAGGGCGCCCATCCCTATCTCCCCTTGGCTCATTAAAAGATTAACCCATGAAGACAACGTGCCCCTTGTGGCTTTGCACGGACAGGGACCTTGCATTTGTTCCCATCGGGGCTCTCCAAACCAGCTGCCTGGTTCGAGGGCATGTGGAAGTATCACACCAGGCTCAGCCGCAGCCCCTGTGCCCTTCTGCGCCTTCCCCAGCCCTGCTGAGAGCAGATCACGGCCCCGTGCAGGATTAAATGGGGCTGAAATCTGCTCTGCACAGTAACAGCTCCCCACGAGCCATGGAAAGATGGGCAGATCAGGAGAAAAGGCTTTTGAGAAATAATTGGAAGAGCTGCTCCATTGGGAACAACAGGACATCTACAAGGGGCGCTTAATTAAGAGGAGCGCTGCTGCCGCCGATAATGTGCCCAAAGCCGCACCACAAGGCAGCGTCTCGGCTGCAAGGACACAGCCGGGGAGTCGGCAGCCCTATGGAAACCTCCACACCACGGCAGGCTGAAGGGCTTCTGCCACCTTGATGCCGATGAATGGACCCACTGTTATCACCCTGTTGAGCGTCTCGAGCAAAGGCCAGGGCTCGGCGGAAGCAGGCGGCACGTGCTTGGCCGTGCAGAAGACCCACCAGACTGAAAGGCAGCCAGCAGACAGCCACGATCTTTGCTGATCCATATCAGTCCCGAGCTGAGAGTCCTCGGGATGCTCCTGCTGCCTCACACACAAGGCAGCCCCCCAAAAAACACATCCCCAGCATCCTGCTGCACCCCTCCGGAGAAACCTGGTTGCACCCCGTGTGAGATGGGGGATTTTTGGGACACAGGACCAGCAGCACACAGGAGCCCTTTGGTGGGTCAGGAGCGCTTACCCGGGGCCTTGAGCTCATCACTGATGAAGGTGAGCAGCTCCCGGAAGATGTCGCAGTAGGGCACGGGCCAGGTGAGGAAGCTGTGGTAGATGCTGGCGGCTTTCAGGAGCAGCTCGGAGCCTGGTGGGATGTAGGGAGCCTGTGGGGACAGGGAGAGCTGGTGAGGAAGGGAGCAAGGACCCGGGGCTGGAGCCCTGCATAAAAACCGGGGGTGTTGGGGAGAGGAGGCTAGGCTGGAATGGGGGGAGGAGAAGCAGACAGGAGCAGGGGTTCACCCCATGACATCCCATCCTCTTCCAAGGAAAAGCCAAAGCGTCCCACTGGGCACAGCCCTGAAACAGCTTCTTCCTCTCTGCACCTCCCCAGGCTCTGGGCTCAGGCTCACAAGCCACAGCCTGTACATCCATTTATTTTTAACAGCCACAGATCCATACAGATGACTCGTGTTAAAGCCTGTGCTTTTGCAAGATCTGGCAGCAGTGGTTTCCTCGGGATAATGATGCATTGTGCTAATAATAATAATAATAAAAAACAATTTCCTGTGAATGCTCTACTCCTTTTCATTAGCATTGTCCACACATTTTGCCCGAGTATAAAGGGTAACGAAAAGAGTTTGCTTCTCTGCAGAGAGATATTGTCTCCCGTTCTCATTGACCTGTCTTTAAACGGAATGATCAAAAACACTGAAGCACGTCTTTTCATCTCTCTCAGCTTGTGCAGCGGTTGCCTGCTCCTGCTCCCTGCAGCTTTGCACAGGACCCTTTTGGGGATGAGCTGATCAAAGCAGGCTGGAACCTTTCAGATGGAAGGCACCCGTGGCTGTCCCACGGGGCCAGGGCGATGCTACGTGCAGCAGACTTACACAGAGGACCGCGTAGTAGAAAAGCAGAGCCAGGGGCATCACAAGGTCGTAGTCACACTTCTCCTGCACCTGTAGGAAACAGTGAAAAGGGGGAAGGATGAGCCAGGCTGCTCACCGTGAGCATTGCCCAAAAGCATCCTTGGAGTGGTGTCAGAAGGCTCCCCAACACTGTGAATCTGAGCACCCTGACCCACACCACCGTGTCGCCATCTCCAGCAGATGGGGACCACTTGTGTCCATGAGAAAGTAACCCCTAAGGCACCAGTAACCCCCACAGATGTGAGGGGCAGATCGGCACATGCTGCCTTTAGCCTCCAGAAGCAGCTTTCAGCTGAGCTCCCAGCCCTCCCATGCTCTCCATCCTCACAGAGTTACATGAAATTTCATGGGAGCAGCTCAAAGGAGGCAGTTTGGGGTGGTGGTCAGGCAGCCCAGCCACTGCAAGGGCACGGCAAAGCATGATGCCAAGCGTGCATTTCTGTCCCAACCTCTGCCAGTAATTAGCCAGCAGGATTATTTCACCAGGGAACGTGGTGATGGCTCAAGAGCAGGCTTGTGGACACTGTCTCCCCTTGTTTATGAGCACAGCACAAAGTCCAATAAACCTTTACATAAATAAACCCTAACGTAATAAAACGTCATCCACAACAAGATCAATCCAAGTCATTAAAAAAAAAAAAAAAAGATTAAACAGAATAGCAGTAATCATATTAATGTATTAGCTAGGCAGCCTTTCTTTCCCCCAAAATGAAAGGCAGCATTTACCCCATCACATGAATCCCAGGCTGCAGCAAACACCACCGCTTCCTCCCACATCAAGGGATTCCTCCCGGGTCATCCCCGCAGCAGCTCCGAGCTTCTCCTGCTCGTGATGGGGCACGGCAGCCGATACGATCGGCCCCACTGATGCTTCTCCTCCCCGTTTTGCTTGACCATGCCATGCTGATCGGTGCAGACCCTGCCTGCTGCCCCCAGTGCCCTGACTCTGTCCCTTGCTCTGCAGGCAGAGCAGTGGCGAAGTTTCCATCAAAACCAAGGGGAAGCCTTTGGTTTGCTCTGATCTGGACCAGCAGCTCCGGGCTTGCTGGGGAGCTCTGAAGAAGGCACGGCGCTGAACAGTGCTTGCAGAAACCCAAACCCTTCCCCAAGGACCTGCAGTGCTGCCTGAAGAGCAGATATGGGAGCTGGCTGCTTTCCTGTCCATTCCCACGTGCTAAAAGCTGGTGGGATGCATGAGGCGGCTGTCACCATCACTTTGGGGCACATCCTGAGCTCTAATGATGCTTTGACCCAACCCCAAATCACCCACCAAGCTCTGCAAAGCTCTGCTCCAAAGCCAGCAGCCCCCGACTCACCTCCTTGGCCTTGCAGAGGATTTTCTCCACCAGGATGAGGTAGTTGCCAGCATCCCGGCTCACCAGCTCCTGCAGGCTCCAGCAGTTCAGGCACAGCCCCGCTGCAAGGGAAGCAGAGCATGGTGACCCACAGCCCAGCCCAAAGCACCCACAGGAGGGATGAGCAGTGGGAAGGGGTCAGGGAGAAGGCATTTGATGCCTGGGTCATATTGCTACAGAGGAAAATTAACCTTGCACCGTTGATCTGGACAGATTAAAGCTCTCCAAATGGTGCTTATCCCAGCAGCATCACTTCTTAACATTCATCTCAGTGCTCTTGCTGCCCAGTGCACCAAACACAAAATTCAGGTCCCCATCACGCATAAACCAGCCCCTCCAGCTGCAGCACAGCCAAGGAGTGATGCCCATCCCACCGACTGGCTCCTCCAGGCCCTGGAGATGCACAGTCAGAGCTCACAACAGCGGCACTGCAGCTGCTGAACACATCAGCATCATTGCTAAGCCTGCCCAGCATTTATTCCACCTCTTCAATGCCTCCAAACTGTCATGAAATATATTAAAACCCCTCCGGGTTAGCCAAATATTGAAAGAGGAGAACTTCATAGGGATGGAGGGTCCTTCACCCCAGATGGCTGAACCTCCCCAGCCTCCCTCCTCAGACACATGCTGGGACCCCCCTGGTGACAATGGCCCAAGGCGTTCCCCAGAGCTGTGGCTTTTCCTGGTGGTCGGGGCCACCTCCAGCCCTCCCAGGTGGTTTAGAGGAATCGATCTGCATGAAGGCACCGGGCAGCTCCCTCATCCTGACCGTGTGTCCTGCAGGAGGGGCTGCTCGCTGGCTTAGAGGGGGTCAGGGTCTGCAGACAGAGGAGGGAACAGCATCCTCCCCATCCTCCTTGTGGGCCCAGGCACCGCACACAGTCCCATGGAGGGAAGTTATGGAGAAATGTCAAACACCTAACGTATCAACATCTGGAAGGGTCCTTGTCTGCATCTCTCCTGGCCCATTTCTCCATGGATGTTAGCAGCAGGAGCAGACGCTGTGCAGACATCGCTCGGCTCAGCACCAGCCACGGCATGATTTGGGGTGCTGGCATCAAGGCTTTTCCAAACTCAGCCAACAGAAAGCAAAACCAAGAAAAAACAAGTATCTCTCGCGGCAGGGAAGCCAGGTTAGTGATCAGGGAAAACAAATACAAATGCAGCCATTCTTCACTTGCATGGGCTATGCAGGGGCAGAGAAACGTAACAAACACCAACACACATGCGTTGACCGTAGCTTTGGAGCTAACAAGGAAGAGACAACCCCATCAGCTGGCAAGGGGACAGGGTGTTCCTCACAAACCTACAGGCCATGTTGTCCTGCTATTGCCAAGCTGCAGAAGCTACAAATTCATGCCGTAAAATTACCTTTATACACTTAACTAGATGTGAAATGGGGAATTTAAAGCAGCAGAGAGGTCTGCCGTAGTGCAGCTGGAAGGAGGCTGATGGTAAGACAAGCAACACATGCGCTCAGATATCAACGCTGTCCTGGAGTGCAGCATCCTCCAGGTAAAGCTCCAGCAGCACTGAGCTCATGCAAGCAACTGTCCCGGCAGAAGTGGTTAGAGCCATTGGGAGCTTTGCTGACCTCGGCAAGCAGCGGCTGGGCTCACACAACACCTTCAAACACCCACTCCTGCTTCAGCAGGGAGGTTTTGGGGGTTATTTCAAGCTGCTGTGCACAGAAGAGCCCAGCCCCAGCCCAGCAGAGCCAAAGTGCATCTCGGTGCATCGCCAGCTGAGGAGCACGCCGCTTCCTGCGCGAGTGCGACCACGAGCACAAATAGCCCGAGCAAGGCGCGGGCTCCTTCCTTCCTCTCGCTTCTAGCGAGGCAGGAGGAAGCGGCGGTGACGGCTCACTGCTGCTCAGCGCCCAGCAGGGAGGAGGGAGAGGTGCTGGGCTCCTTCCCTGCAGAGCTGCTGGGGCAAATGCACAGTGGATGGGCTGGGAGGGATGGGAAGGCAGCAGGGGCAAGAGGAGGGCTGCGGGGAAGCAGCTTACGAATATGATTCAGGGCTGAGGCCTCTGACCCATTTCTGTGTGTTCTAAAGGAAACCTGAGCTCAAGCATGAAGGTGCAGCAAGATTTATTTAAATAACACTGCTATGAGCAGAGGAATTTCTGTTTGACTCACAGTCCTAGAAAGGCACTGGGATTACTCACAGCAAAGCAAACCAGTGCTGGGAGGCAGCAGGCTGCCGGGAGCCCAGCTCCTAAGCTGGGCGATGCGGCATTAACCAAAAACACACCAAAACAGCTGCATCCTCGCTAAAAATATTCTCCAGCACAAAATGCAGCTCGGAAATCCTGGACACAATAAACAAAGACCGCGCAGCAAAGCAAAGTGCTGGCACCACTGGGCATTGGTCAGGACATGGGACCCTGAGCTGGGTGGGAATTCCCTTCCCTCTGTGCACAGCCCAGGTCATGAGCACCTACTTTCCAAGCACCGTGAGCGGAGTTCTCCCTTGTATCCAGACCAAAAAGGTTATTTGGCCGTTGAAGGTGATGCTTCTCATGTTCATGGGTCCCCGGTGACATTAACAGTGCACAAGCCACTGCTCTGCAAGTGTCATCTCCATCTTCCTACAGGTGCCCAGTGACCAGCCAAGACACAGCTGGGTGCTGGGGACTTCTACAAACTGCAGAGCAGCACCGGGTTTGTTTCCAGGCCAGGGAAAGGCTGTGGCCAGGTGGAAACCACGTCCAGAAGGTTTTATTTGCAGCTGCTCACCCAGCTCAGCGCAGCCCAGCAGATGGCTCACTGCAGACAAGGGCAGAATGCGCACCGAGGGCACACAGAAAGCTTGAACCAGACTTTCCTGGACATGGCACTTGCTCTTGAATTCCCCAAAAGCACTTTTCTCACTGTGAGATGCAAGGGAGGCCCTGGGTCTGTGGGGAAGATGTAGCTCAGGAGCATACCTGGAGCCCTGCTGCCCATGACCTCCACTCAGACGGGTTGGCCAAGCACTGGTGGGGCCAGGTCAGCTTTTATTGATGCACCTTGTGCAGGGGGCACAACCCAGGACTTCACCATCCAGACCCTAAATCAATTTGGGCCACGAGGCACCAAGGACCCCCAGCAGGGCAGCAGCCCCACAGCTAAACACTGCTTACATCCACCCGCCCTCACGCTCAGCCTGCCAAGTTTTGCTGCAGAACAGCAAACCAGCACTGTTGATTTTCCACTGTATACGGAGAAAGAGCTGGATTTATGCACCAGTTCCACAGGCATCCTGGAGCACGGTGCAGCCTGGAGCTGTGCTGGGGCTCCAACATGCAGACCCACTGCAATGACCCGTGCTTAACAATACACAGACCCTGAGAAAAATCTCCCTTTGGGAGAGGAAAACCCAAAGGAAATGCTGGGAACAGGGACCCGAGGGGAGCAGAGGCAGCACCACGGGCGAGCTGGGTCTTCGATCGCTATCGGCACGGCCGGCAGCGTGCCGGAGGTCGGGAGCAGCGTCCCCGTGGGCGGCCTCGGAAGGATGAGGCTTCGCGATTTCTCTTCTGAGAATTGCCGCGAGCCGCCCGCCTCCCGCAGCGACTCCTTCCTGACCTCAGCAGCCACCGTTTCCCCTCCGCCACTTTTTAGAGGGGGTGACTGTCAAATCGGAAAAAAAAAAAAAAAAAAAAAAAAAAGAAAGAAAGAAGAAAAGGAGAAATAGTGCGTGCCCGAGCTGCCTTCGCCCACGGTGCGAGGGGCGAGCATCCCAGTGAGCAGCTCCTGATGCCGTCAGAAGTGACGCACTTGGAGGGGTGAAAAGCAGAAATCTCTATTTCTTCCCTCCCTCAGACCCACTCCTGTCCTTTCCACCAGATTAAGCTGATTTTCTGCAATGGACAGCCGTAAGGGATGGAAAAATTCCAGCAGCAGCTGGAGGACGTGGGTGGGTTCGAGGTGCACAGAGCACATCCCCACAGGCACAGCATCTCCCCAGGGAAGGAGGCAGGGGTCTGATAGAGCTCCCCAGGCTGCACCAGGGCACAGTTTGCAGCCCCCATTGCCTGGCAGCTGCTTAGAGCCACACAAGCAGGGCACCGTGGCACCTCCCCGGGCAGGATCCACGCGTGGTGCTTCCACCCAGACAGGGCAGAGGATGGGAAGGCAGAGATCCGAGCCCAACAGCCCACCACAAGGCTGCTGAAAGCAATTCAGTGGCTGAAATTTGCAAGGTTGCTACTCGGTTGCTAACCTGGAGCATCCCCACCCCAGACTGCATTCCCCATGCAGACATTTGGATGACTGCAATCAAGCGTCTTAAGCATCCTTTTATTCGAGCTGAGCAGACCAAACTCCCTAAGCCCACAAACATATCACTGAACATTTCTCTGGCTCTCCAGCACACCAGTGACCTTCATCCTTCCTCCAACCTTCCTCACCAGCATCCTTCCTCCTTCCCGGCTCCATGCAGCCCCACAACAGAGACACAACAGCATCCTCCTATCCCCAGGACCTCTGGGGCACTGGGCTGCCCTACGGCCTCCCCAGCACCTCCCCAGCTCCTCCCCAGCTCCTGCAGCCCTTCTCACCCCACTGATCCCCTAGGGCAGCCAGCCCCAGCACTCTCCTCCACCAAAACCACTCTGTTTCATTGCTCTCTACTGAACAAGAAAACATTTTTCTTCCTTTAGCATGCTTGGATTTTACTATCTTCTCAAGCAATGTGGAAGAAAGCAACCAGACCTCCCAAAGCAGATCTCCATGAGGAAAAGCACATCACCTTTCCTAGCTCTTTTCTATTTGTTCCTCTCACGATGGCTGCAGTTCAGGAAAGATGGTAAATTTAGACCCCAGAGCCCACTGTGGCCCCTGGGATATAAACCTGTGATGGCCAAGGCACTCTCACTTCTCCCCTTCACTGACTTCACAAACCTCCGCAATTCAGTCACTCATGCAGGGGAAAAATGCCACATCGGAAGTGATTACTCACCCGCTCCAGAGCAACCTTCTATAAAGTTATCGTATAAAAACAAAGCCTCAAATAATTGAAAAATGAACAAAATTCCAGCTGGGTTCCAGCCCAAAGAGCTGCAATCTAGAGTGCATTATTTTGGTGCATGGAAATGGGGAAAAGGAGGGGAAAGCAAAATACACTGGGAAACAGAAGTGATATAAGAAGTTGAAAATGAGAAAGGAGAAGGCTTCTGCACGGCTAAGAACAAGATGGAGAGATTCACCAACCATACGAGGAACAGAGCCCTGCCATAAATAGCAGCCTGCGTCTGACACAGGACCACAGTAATAAAACTGTAATGCTTGTAAAACAGCAAAGACATGAACATAAAAACATTTCCACTCTGTTTTTGAAAAGAAATGGGATATGCTATTAAGGGGTGTGGTGATATCTGTGCATTATGCTCTGCTTTCCCTAAATCGCATGTTATTGCGATAACAAAATGCTTCCTATTCCGATTGCAAGGGGGTAGGATGTGAAGCAGCAGCTCTTCAAAGCAAAGGCTTCAAAAGCCAGCCCACACGGAAGAGCACTGAAAGCATCAGCCACGAAACGCTGCCCTGGGGGCTGCCCAGCAAAAGTGCCCGGGCTGGGACACAGCAGAGCTGGAAGCATTGAATCCGATGACTGCAGGAACTGGGCTCACCGGTCACACTCAAGATTTTTGACACAAGCACAAGCACGGCTGATGAAAGGGAACTTTCTGGTGTGAAAAGCGCCTGAGATTCACCCAAGAATTCCAGATCACCCCACTAAACTCCACGAAACCCACACAAAAGGAGAATCAGTGTGCAGAAAGGTGGGGGAAAGCACTAGCGATGAGGAGCCCCCGGGCAGCACGGCTGCGTCCAGCAGAGCCCACGGCCACCACCTCAGCCTCATCTCTGCTGATGAGCTGGAAACATTACAAAGTCATTTTTTCGAGGCTACCTAAAGCAATGCCAAGGGGCTGGGATTACTGAAAGGCAGAGCTTGTGAGTGACACAGAGGCTGATTAATTATAATTGCAGGAAGAGGTGAGTTTTGCGCAGCACAATGAGCCACTTGGCCAGAGGGACCCCTTCGGACACATGCTAGTGGTGCCAAAGGCACGGTCACTCTTCCAGGAGCCAGGACTGTAGGACATGCTTTGGGGACTGAATCCCAGAATGTGGGGACCAGAAGGACCCAGGAAGGCTGGTGATAACTGCATGAACCATGCCCTGGGGCATCGTTACAGCACGGGGAGCTGGCATTGCTCTGGGGTGTGAGGAAACAGGCACGGCCAGAGGCATCGCTCCGGGATTCAGCAGCAAACAGGAGATGGTTGTCACCTCTTTCTTGACTGTCAGTGGAAAAGCAGAGGGGGAGAACTCCAGACAAGAAGAACTACACAGAAAAAAATAAATTTGGATTTGACAGCCCCTCAGGTTCATTTCTTTCAGCCACAAAAGGATAAAGGAGTGATTTAACTGAAGCCTAAAAGCGCGCGAATGAGAAGTCAAAATGTCAGGTGTAGGAATGACTTCTGCTCGTTACTGCTCCGCCCTCACCACTGCCAACTCTAAGCCTTCCACAGCCCTTCCACAGCTCATGTCTTTATGGCCACCGCAGTATCTAAGCCAGATTCAAACAAAGCTGATAACAATATCTTGACACTTGCTTCTGACAATGCAGCAGAGATACACCCAGGGGTTGTGAGGTCTTTATACATCAAAGCAAGGCACGTCTGGCTGATTACACAAAGGACTCTTTCTTCATGGTGAGCGAAGACAACTCCTCTTTCCAGCTCACACATGGACAGCTGGCAAGACACATGACTCCTCTGCTCAGTCTTTATCTACGTAAGACCTAACACGACTTGCTCGGTGTCTCGGTATATCCTCTGCAGTAAGAGGCTCAGGAAATGGAATGGGTTGGATCCCACCTCTAACTTTGTAGGCTGGAGGGGAGAAAAGTCCTCCAAGCCTCCAGCAGCACCTGCAGGTCTCTTCTACCAAGGTAGCTTGGCAATTAAAGGGCAAATCAGGCACAGACAGAAAAGTCTGACCCCAGCAAGGCTGTCGGGGGTCAGGCTCATGGCCAACATGTCACCTACCAGCCCATCTGCTGGAGACAGCATCTCTGCTAAGCCCGTGTAGACATCTTTCCAGCGCGTGGTAGATCCTGTCCTCTGTGCACGTGGTGTGCTGCATTTTAATTCATCTCCTAGGGAAAGAGAAGGAAGAAAGTTAGCATACCAGGCCCTTAGCTAAGTGCGAAGAAGACAGCACTGTCACACTGCTGTAGCACAGACAAGACGGTCCTGGTAAAACATCTCTGTTACTGCCTCCTGTCACCTCTTCTAACCCCACAGTTCCCTTTGCTAGCTGTCACCTTATTTTCTCTCCCAGTCCCTCTCAGCCTTGGCAAAAAAAAGTGGGTGCACACATCCATGGCCCGATCACAAGAGGCTGTAGGACCACGGCACCCATCCAGACCCAGTGCAGGCAATATCTGCTGTCTCACAGCTTCCGTCTGCGGGACAGATCAAGTCTCACTTACGTGGCTGTGGCAAGGAGGTGATCTTGGGTTAGCCTCCATCAAAGATAACACCGCAAGAGTTTACAGCTGCAGCACCTTGCAATGGGCTTGGGTGGAAAAAGTGATGGCAGACCCCGAGCTTCCCCTGCCTGCATCACGCACAGAGCACCCTTGGTGGCTCTGGTGGCCACAGGTGGCAGCCACAAAGGCACCCCCAGGTGCCAGCCTCGTACCTGCCAGAAGAGCCAGGAAAGTCCCCAGCACTGTGACATTGCTGCTGCTCAGCCAACATCAAGAAAATGTCCCCATGGCCGTGGGGCAATGCAGGAAAACACCGAGGGCACCTCAGCCTCAGCATCCGAGGACATTGTGAAAGCACAGATTGCGTGCCCAGCTGCGCCCCTTTCACAACACGGCACTGTCCCACCTCCCCTCCATGGCTCAGGGTGCCAGCCCAAACCTCAGCCTGGAGAGGCTGTGTTGGGGGCAAGATTTTATCCATTCCACCCAGTTCAAATGCATCTGTCTGGGACACCAGGAAAAGAAGGGCCCCTTGCCCAGAACATGTACTTCCTAGCTGTGCCCAAACCACAAGCAAATTGGTGCCCAGGAGAGAGTCCCTTGCCACCTGAAGTGCCATCCCCAGCAACCTCGGAGACCCCAGGACAGGCACCTCCCCTCCCCCAGTGCACAGAGACGGGCTCATCCCACAGACACTTTGCCTCTCGGTTAGAGGCAACAGAAGTGCATGAAAATAACCCAGGAAGAAGAAATAAAACCTACCGATAATATAAAAAACACTTTCCAAGGAAACCTTTACTTTCATCCTGACCAGCACATTCCTTTACTTCTGCCACATGCTCGTGCATTTCCCAAACCTACCCCAAGACACCTCGTTTTCTGCTTATTTAGCCAATGCACGATGCCCAGCAGCCAGCAGCGGCCGTGCCCATCACAGCTCCCAGCTCCTCCCTGGCAGGAACGACTGTCACTGAGACCCCAGCAGAGGCTCCACCCGGTCCCCAGCTGGTCCCCTGCTGGAGGAAGCACCTCCACAGCCACCTCCGCCCATTCCCAGTTCCCAGCAATTCCCCCAAAAGGGCTCTGTAAAGCCATGCCCAGCTGCTGGGGCTCCCAAAGAGCCAAGGCAGGCCCAGCCCCACCACTCATCCCTTCCTACACCAGAGAGAAGCCACCAACAGCTCCAAACAGGTAAAAGCAAACCCCCGAGGAACCTCTGACCTGCAAGCTCTCTCCTTTGCCCCGAAGAGGCCCATGGGCTCCTGCCTTGCCTGCTGCTGCCACAGCCTGTTATTATGGTCTTCAAAAGTTTTGTACATCCACAGCGTCAGGACGAGGAGCGCCTGGGAGATGCTCTGCCCCTGTGCCGAGGACTGAATGAGTGGCGAATCTGCACATCAGCATCTTAGTCATGACTTGTGGCAAGAGGAAAGCAGTGACTAAGAGCACAGCAATGACTCATAAGCACCCTTTACAACACCCAGCTCACAAAAATACACCTCCCTGCACGTCAGCTTGCTTTAGAGCACAGCTCGGTCCTCGGAGGGGAGCGCGCTCCTCGACGTGCACTAGGAGCGAGCCCTGCACCAGCCCAGCCGCCCCTTCAGGGTGTTTCTGGTATCCCTGCACAGAGCAGGCAGGGAATTTAAGGACAAAATACGGCAAAGATATCATCACAACTCTCACACCAGAGAACACACAGAGCCTTTGTTTTCTTTTCCTTGCTGTGCTGTGGACCACACATGGATTAAAACCTCCTCTCCCCAGGCGGTGCTTATGGAAGCATCTTTCATGGGAGAGGATTCTGCGCCCACCACAACCAAGCAGGAACTTCTCAACCTCTGCTGTTTATTCCCCAAACTCTCCCTTCCTTTCCGCCCACACTGAGCAAAATGACAAGGCAGGGGACAGTTCTGGACGTAATCAGACTTTCCACAGACCTCTGTCAAAAAACTTACAAGCACTAGGTAAAAACATCAGCTGAGGTCAACGCTTTTCGATCAATGTTTTGTGAGGGTGTTTAAGTGATGACCAACTTTGGGGGAAAAAAAAAAATAAACAACTGTCCCCTCTCCATCTCCCTCCATCCGGACTCTCAGCAGCAGAGCTGTTAAATCTTTGCATCTTTGTCAAAACCACAGGCTGGCCAGCTGATGTGAGGGACTCGATGACTCGATGCAGGTGGAGGGGACAGGACCGTGGCTGGCTGCATATTTCCAGGCAGAGCAGCACGTTGCTAAGGATGTGGGTTCCCTTGCCTTCTTACCAGGTGCCAAGCACACTCAAGAGAGAGCCTAAGAACCACCCAGGGAAGAGAGAAGAGGTCTGGGGACAAATTGAAGCCAAAAAGCAGATGATGAGAAGCTTTCTGACATTGGACTGTCACAAGCCCACTGACAGCAGCTCTGCAGATGGCATAACACGGTCCCCACGTGAAGCACCCAGAGGTGCTGCTCTGAGGAGCAGGGATGGAGGGGACACCACTGCAGCTGCGAGGAACAGCCCCAGGCAAATACTGAGCATTGCCCTCAGACATTAAGCCCTGCTCCTGCACGTGGAAAAGCAAGGTCAGGTTGCTGTTCCCACTCTGTGCAGCCTTGGCAGGACCTGGGCAAAGCAGGCAGAAGGGCTTTGTCCCACCGCACATTGCTCGTGTTGGACACTGCCCTACAAGATCAGCTGTGGGGCTTCAAGCCCTGGATGTCCCCCAAGATGAGATTTCTTTCCTTTCTCCCATAAATTTACACCTTAAAAGCAGCCTCCAAGCACTGTACAAGCCATATAGGCCCCATTTAAGAGGCAGAGAAGCCAATGTTTGGAAAAGCTAAGCAGTTTTTCCACTGTTCCTCTGTGATTTGTGGCACAGATATCAGAGAAGACAAATCTTCAGCCCTCCAGGCATGTTCCTGATCCTCCGCAGCATCCTCCTGCCGCAAAAGCACAGTCAGGAAGAGCTGGACATCTTCAAAGAAGATATCCAGACCTCATCTGGACTGAGTCCCCTGCCTCACATCACTACTGTCCATACACGTGGCTGGTTAGCCGAGACAAAGCCCTGCCACGGCACCTCCCAGCAAGCACCTTCCTCGCCATCACTGCCACGCAGGAATGACAGCGTCAGCAGGGAGCATCCGTGGGCTGCCCCGACGGAGCTGGCAGCAGGAACTGACAGAGACCGAGAGCGGAACCAGCAACCACAGCGGCGTGGATCCAGCGCAGGAGGTGACCTCTGCAGGATGAGGCAGGCGGAGAGCAAGGCTCACTCCAGTCAGCCTCACATCCTGCTGGTAACATCACCCGTGTCCAGCCACAGCCGTGACAACATTTAAGCCCTCTGGCTTCCGGCAGAACATGGGATTCTTGAAACCAATTTGCTTCAAGGTTTTATCTTGTTGACCATTTGCCCAAAACAATTTTAGCAATGCCACAGGCACAGGGCAAAGTATCTCGGGGAATTTGTGAAATTGATGCAGCACATTGTACGGGTGTGAGATCTTTGGAAGGTTTCCAGCTGAGATATTTTCTTCTATTTGTCACAGTTATAAAGGTGGGCAGATAAATTACATTGTTCCTGTCAACCAACATTGAACGGGTAAACATTTATCTCTTGCCATAAAGAGGGAAATTTGCTGATCATTGTGTTTTAATTTTCAGTTGTCCTGCTTTGAGGCAGGAAGTGTGCCAAAATCCTGAAATTTTCAAAGCATATGAAAAATCAGTCAATCTAAGTATTTTCCTGGTCACTCTGCTCACCTTCACTGCTCTCAGACCTTTCCCTTTCTCAGCTTCCCTCTTGCTCAGTGTCAGAGCAAACGAAAGCCCCTCAGCCCCCTCACACCCAGGATGATGCTGCCCCAGGTGCACAGAGCCTCTCTGCATGCAGCAGGCAAATCGAGATGACCACCAAGGCCACCAGCCTTAGTCCACATGGTGTGGACAGGGCAGGTGAGAACATCAACTGGGAGTCACACATCTGCTGTTCTGTTCTGTGTTAAGTCCGCATGAGTCCTAAATCCAGCGTCCAAAGAACTTCTCTGATCTCCTCCTGTCATGGTCGAGCCACCATTAGGACACCACCATTAGATGGGACCAGAGGGAAAAAGCTCAAAGATCAAGTCTCGTGTTGGTGCTCCCAAGCCGAGCAGTGAAGGAAATGAGACCATCCCTCTGGGGACACCATCCACTGCCACCCCACCAGCAGGGCAGACCCCTGCCCAGCTCCAGCGCGATGCCCTGGGGAGGCACCACCCCAGCCAGCATCCTGCTGGCCCTAATCCACCTCCCGAAGAGAGGAAACACAGGCAACCAGGAAATAAGTTGAGATTTCCCCTTCCATGACAGCAAATCCCAGCAGCATCTCCTCAAGACGCCTATGGACAGGAAAGGACCTGGCTGAGAATCCTTTACCTTCCTGGAGGGAAACCTGCAGCAGGGAAGCACGGCCCCGCTCTGCCTGCACCAGAGAAAGCCCCCGGGTACCTTCACGGCAGGAGAACGCCCTTTCCTGCCCCGATTGTTTTGAGGCCGTTGGCCGAGCATCCCGGGCAGGAAACGGGAGAGGAAAAACAAGCCCCTTCACCCACGGGACCAGCCTGTAAACACGCTGCCCAGGTCCGCTGGCAATGGCAGCGGGTGGGAGGACAGACACGGTTTGTTTTGTGGAGATGCTAACCCATTTGTTAGCATCTTGGCTCGCTGCTGCAGTAGGGCTTAGGGCACCAGGGACAAAAGGGCAATAATTCTGATGAGGATAAAGGAAAAAAGGAGCTTGGGCTGATGCTGCAATAGAAGGAAAACCACTTAACTGGGAATTAAAGCAGTTGTTTTCGAACCAGAGCTGTTTCTCAGGTCAAGGTCCTCATGCAAACACATCAGCAGGGACTTCAGGCAAGGTCGTCACCTCCCTCAAGCAACATGTCAACTTCCCACCTCCTCCACGGCTCAACCAAAGCAGGCAGCGGGGAGCAGAACGGCACAGGACCCCCGGGAGATGCATCCCCAAAGCAGTGGAGGAGCCACCGCTGTGCCGCGCAGTGGAACAAGAGCACGCATGGCACCTGCTCCTCCAGCGAAAGTGTTTGGTTTTCTTAGATTACATTGAAATCTTGGTTTTAACTATCCTTAGCTTGCAAGATTTTATTGCCTCCTCTACGCCTGTACAGCAGCCAAAGATAGAAACTCAGAGCCGAGAACGGGAGCAGCTGGAGGAAGTCTTTGTAGAAAATAAGGCAAAGAGGTGAGGAACCTGCAATATTTAAGATTCAAGCTTCAACCATCATCTGTTTACTGCTGAAGTGAGTGCTGTGCATCAAAGAGCAGGGAGATGAAGGTGATAAGGTGCTCGTTCAAACCACACAAAGGCAGCGTATCAAAAGATCCAGGAGGCAACTGGTTTGACAAACATCCTTTCAGGGTGCTCGCAAAGGAGAGCATACCGCACAAACAACCCGGCACCGCATTATTTCTTTACAGGCCCACGGGTTCCTGTCCTGCTGAGCGAGGACGAACGCTGCTCTTACCCCAAGGAGTGAGAGCACCCCGAGACATGACAGGGACCATGACTGACCTTCACTATGTGGACTGCAAAACCCCACCTCCAGGGAGCCTCCACTCCTTAAATCAAGAGATGCAGGCAGCAGAGAAGTGAAATAAGGGCAGTGGGGCCCTGGTGCAGGCTGCCCCAGGAGCTGTGGGTGCCCCATCCCTGGCAGTGCCCAAGGCCAGGCTGGATGGGGCTGGGGACAGCCTGGGCTGGGGGCAGGGGCTGGAACCAGGGGGGCTTTAAGGTCCCTTCCAACCCAAAGCACCCTGTGACTCTATGCAATGGAGAAGCTATTCATAAAACTTGCTGTCAAAACCCAGCGCGAGCCCTTCCTGAACCCTGGCATTGAAGAACCAACCCAAACCAACCACTGATGAAGCCACAGAGGGCAAACGCAAGAGAGATCTGCTTGGGTGTCAGTGCCCACATCTCTGCCCATCATCTCACCCGTGAACCTCCCCACCCACCCACACCACATCAGCTTGCTAAGAGCACCACCTCTCTAGCTGCCAAGTAAAGGTGCAGGCTAGAGAATGAAGTACACTACTGAAAAAATTCTCTTAGCTTTGATTTATTGAGAAGTCAGCGATAGCATCAACCCAGTCCTGCACCCTAAAGGACTGTCCCCTCTCTCCTTATCCATGGAGCAAGGGCACACCACAAACATGAAACACACCAAGGCCCCATGACGCTGTCTGCTGCACTTGCACATAGCAAAAGACCATCATGCAATCATAAAGCAACAGGGAAGACAATGTTCTGCTATCCCCCCACCCTTTTCTTGGGGTGAGGAGGGAGCAATGGAAGAAGACACCAGAAATTAAGGATCTTCTCCAAGGACAGGAAGGAGAATCTGAAGCAAAAACCTGTAATTTAATGCTGTCTGCACAAGCCCAGCTCTGTCAGCTTTCTCCATCTGGTTTGACAGGGAGCACAGGAGAGGGGTACGGGCACGTGGCCAGCTCATGCATACCCTGCTCCAAAGTGGGACACAAAAACCTTATCAATGGGTGAGCAAGGCACATCCAGAGCAGGATTTAGGGGTAAATGACTCAGGCTGTCAGGAAGAGGCACGGGACAGGATCACCCAGTACGGGGCTGGGAAGCAGGCCGAGGGGGGACCCAACGCAACTGGGGCTGGGGCTGGGGAAGACTTGCCTTCAGGGCACCAGTGAGCAAAAAGAGCAGAGCAGCTCCAAGGATCAAGGCAGACTCAGGGGTCTGGTGGCGAGGATGCGTGCAGGGAGCAACGTGCCAAGGAGAGAAATTCGAACAGAGTTCTGACTGCATGCAGGTGGCAGAGGCATCAAGACTAGGGTGGTTTTTCACAGGAGCAAAATCACCAATAGGTGAATTGGATATTGGGTTTATTGGATATTAATTTAATTGGATATTGGAAGGATGGGAGATCCCAGCAGCATCTGAGGCAATCTGTGCCTTGATCTGCTCTGGAAGAAGATTTTCACAGCAGTTTGCCCCTGCTCTGGGATAGTTGGAGCAGCACATCTAGAGTCTGAATGCAACAGATGAGCAACAAGACGTTATACGAACTGGTGACTTTAAAATTGTTGTGGGATTTCCACGTAACGCAGGATTCTGAGAAAACCATGGTATTTGGAAGTGAAACGGGAAAGAGGATTTTGGTGTTTTCATCTTAAAGCAGAAGATAAAACTTGTGGTACCAGAAAATCTGCTTCTAGAATGAAAACAGCATCTGTCAGGAAGGATCGCCATGCTGAGGGACACTTCACAACAGGAATGGAGCAGATGAAGCAGCAAGGAATGCTTTGCAGCAGTAAGAAATTAAGATTTGAGTTATTAGCAGCCTAGCAGCCTGTTCAGCATACAGCAGCATGGACACCTTGGGACTTGAGTACTCCTCAAACACAAGGGTAACGTTGTCTTGCTGAACTGCAGGGGCTCGTTTACACCAGCACTCGTGAGAACTGGAAAGCTTACTAAGACGTAGAGCTCACTCCTTGTTCTCACCATGCCTGAGAACTGGGCTGAATGAGAGACTCCCACCACAGAGCAGGGAAAGCACCTAACGTGCAAAAGCGGTTTCGGCGTCCTTTTAATATCAAAGAGCACCTCCAGAAGGTAACACAAAGGGGACGAAGCAGCACCCAGGCCTCAGGTCCACGCAGACGTGGGCAGCCCTGCAGCAGGCACCAGGGGTCCTGCAGGGCTGGGGGCCAGGGCAGCGCCTTGCAGCAGCGTGGGAAGGGGGGGGCTCAGCCCAGCACGAGAAAATGAAATGTGAGATGTGATTCATCTTGGCAAAGTGCAGACAGCTCAGTTCAGACACCTCTGTGAGCTGTTTACCTGGCTGCCCAGGGGCTGTTCGGCCCAGCCAAGGGGCATCAGAGGTGTTCCCTTGGTCCCACAGCTCCTCTCCACCGGGTGCTCCAAGGCATCGCCCCTAGCAGCTAGGCAGAGCTGTGCTGGATGAGCCCAGCCATGGACTCAGACCACGGATGGCTTCTTTGCAGAAAGAAGCCCAAATTAATTCACTGTACACATCTGCAAAAGAAAACGGCTCCATGGGAAGGCTCGGTGGTGCTCATCTGACCGTCTGCAGCCAGGGCACAGGGAGCTTCCCCAAGCAGCAGACCATGAGATGCTCCAGAGCCAAGCACCACTCCGCAGCTGCACGTCGGCCACTTCTGCAGCCGCTCCTCCTGCCAGGCTGCTGACCTGGCCCACGGACACAGCACACCAGTGCACAGCAAAAGGAAACAGCTCTGGTCAGAGGGGAAAGGTCCCCAGCTTAGAAAGGAGATGAGAAACACCAGTGAAACCAAGAGATGGAGCACTGTCCCCAATGGTGGTGAGAGAAAAACATTCAGGAGAGAGAGAGAGAAACAGGAAAATTGCCTCTTCCCTGTAATAAGTAGCCCGCAGTCATCAATTTTGCATCTAGTATTTTGTCTGCAACAGCAAACCCACCAGGAAAAGCATCGGGGACATCATACAGCAGCTAAAACTTGAAGATACAGAGCACCACGTGCCAAGAGCTGGGCAGGGGAACCAAGGGCAGGGAAGAATTACAGGTCCAGGCAGGGACTCCCCATAACACAGGGCAGGACCGACAATTAACCGCTCAGTGCAACTTGTCCAGCCCTGCTTTGCTCTCAGGGAAGAGAGACTGACCGCACCAGGGAGGTAAACACAGCAAGAGCAAGACCGAAGGGAGGGGGAGAAAGGGAGGAACATCACAACCACGAACCTCCACACACACGTGTGTGGTGTGTGACGTCGGAGCTGGCGGCGCTCGGCATCACGTAGCCCCGAGCAGCAACTCCAAAAAAAGAAATACACCGCGGGCAGGTCCCCGTGCATAGAAAGCACAGGCGGCGCGGTCGTGGAAAGCAGGTTACCCACGGGTGCAGGTCTGCACGGCCACCGCAGCTCCGCTGCGCACGCCTGGCCTCCTGCAGAGCTGGGGGAGGAGGAGAGGCTGCCTGGGTGGCGGGGGAGAAGTATTTTGAGCCTCCGTTGAAGTAGGGCAACTGGGTTTAGGGCCGTGGATCCTGCAGCACCGGAGCTTTTCGGTGGTTATCACAAGTGGTTTGTTATCCCAGCTCCCTCCGGTACAGCTTTGCGCTGCTCAGCTGCCACTAAGTACACCCGATAGAAGAGAAAGCCAACAGGAAGCTGAGAAATGCTTAAGACATGTCAGCCCTGCACAGATATCTCCATCTGAGCCCTTTGCATTGCTGCAATGGGAATTATTTAACGGGATTTCCCAAATTCCATCCCCAGGATTACCTGTATTAGCAGCCAGAGCTTAAGGCTAAGGCTTATGGGGTGTAGAGGCTGTGAGCTCCAGGAAAATAAAATCCAGAGGTGCAAACATCACCTCCAAACCACCACCACTTTTCATTTCAGACTTGGAGAGGAAGGCTCCACGGAGCAATCAGTCCTGATACCCAACACCTTTGCTGTCTTTTACCCTGGGATCTGCTGTCCCTGAGCTGGCAAAGTCTCAGATGTGTTTTACAGCACCAGGAGCAGGGATCATGTTATAGAAGTGAGCCTGTATGTGCTCTGGGAGTTGGGTACCGACTGCGGGTCACCACGATGGGCGGCCTTAAGACCAGCCCCAGCGATCACAGGGATGCTGCTTAGGGTTGGGTTTAACAAAAACAAATTAAATCACCATGGAAGCAACAACACAGTTGCAAGAAACTTGGCAAAGAGAACAAAGTAATCAGATAAACAGTTTCAAGGTGAGCAAATTCCTCAGTGAACTGGTCTGAATTTCAGCAAAACTCATCTGCTTGAGGGTGCGAAAGGCGAGCAGTGGAGGGGGTCTCAAGGACTCAGAACAAAACCTTTCAACCCATCATTTCGAAACAGCGCTTGCACTCATCTGACTGTGATTCAGAAAGTAAAAATCAAGCCAGAAATGAATGAAACTTCTCATTTCTGACATTTTCCTCCACACACCAGTATTTAGGTTCTCATTGCCATGAACAAGCCCGCACTAAGGCAGCTCTCCCGGGGACCAGCCCCACACCGATTTCCAATGACACCGGGTGGGGGCACTGGCACCCGGCAGGTGCCCGCCACCAAGGACGCTCCTGTGCCAGCTCCCCCTCCCCAGCACCCCAAGACAGCCGCAGCCCAAAGCCCTGACCCCACTCCTGCAGCTCAGGGGCTCACCAACCACCCCCTGTATGGAAACCCTGGTGTCAGCCCCACAACACAGGCAGGAGAAACATCTCCCCCAGGCCAGAGCGTGAACTTGCAGCATCCCACCTGGGCACGCTCAGACGAGGAGAGCCAGGTGCTCCGCTCACACCCTGGAGATTTTTATTTTGTTTTATGAATGGAAAAGACTTTCAATCATTTCCCAGCTGGCTGCCCCTCTGGGAAGGGCTGACCGGGAGCGCCTGGCTCCGCAAGTCCAGCAAAGCCCCGAGCGCCACGGCTGACCTGCCAGATGGCTGAGAGCAGGAAGGAGCTCGGCTCAGCTCAGCGCCAGCGGCACGGGTGGATTGTTTATCTGCTGGTTCCTGTTTTTAGTTTTGTCTCTGTTTTCTTTCTTTGTTCTAAAATTGTGGTGCAATGGCGATACCTGGTCTGAATGACACAGGCTTGCTTTGAAGTACGAACCAATTCATTTTCTTACCTAATAAAAGGACAGAGACCCCAGCCCCAAAGCAAGCCATGAGCACATTGACCCCCACATTTGCTTATAAGCTGAACTGGAGCAGAGATTAACTCCAGAGCTCACTGTGTGAAGGCAGAGCCCTCCCAGACACAGGGCTGTCAGCAGGGACACCTCTCCCGGGATGAATCCCCCAGCTCTGCATACTGGGAGACCAGTCCAAGCGATGATGGGATTAGTCAGCAGCACGTATTCAGGGCTGAAGAGCCGATCTGCAAACTGAGATCCAAATCCTCATTGCAGGTTTCTCCGAGGACATCGCGGAGCTGGCACAGGGCCAGCTGCTGCTGGGTACCCGCACCCGCTTGGCAGAGCTTTCCCCAGTCCCAAGCACGAGGTGGACAGGAACGATGGCTTCACCAGGAGGTGGGCGCTAGCCAAGACTTCTCGCTCATGTACCTGGTGGGCTCACTGCCAGGATCCTTCTCTCACCGAGACAACAGACATCAGTCCAAGAGGTGACCCACGGGCAGCTTGGGGATTTGATGCTCCTTTATTTGGGGTCCTGGCAGGCCAGAAAAACCCATCAGCCCTCAGAGACAACAGGGCTCCTGAAGGACATGGGGTACTGACACAATGGGGACACCTTTGCTTCCCCCTTGCTCCCATCACAGTGCTGATGCCCTTGGGCAGGGCCAGCCACATCCCCTACCCCAGGGGGTCCGAGGAGAGCTTGGAGCCCATTTGGGGCAGCCCGGTATAGGATGAGGCCAACTGCACCCCGCGCAGCAGCACCAATGGGTCACTGTAAGAACGAGCCCTCGCCAGCCCCAAGCCACAAGCACAGATGGGAGCGAGCTGTGCTCCAGCTGCAGTTCATGAGCAGACATCCTGCTGGGCCAGGCTACCAGAAGCTGTATTTTTAGCAAATGAGGACTGAGCCCCCAAAGTGGCCTGTTCGCACTCCTTTCCACGCAGTCCCTGCCTGGCTCCAACAACTCTGACCTTGGCTTCAACCTGCAGGTCCCCCAGTTCCATCCTGCACCCTGAACCAGCTTTCAGCTCCCTCTCAGCCTCACACCTGACCCTTTCCTTTGTCTTTTGCTCCATTCCTACCTCCGTGCCCTTTTGCCACAGCCACCCAATGGAGCAGCTGAAACTGGGACGCTGCTTCAGAGCCATGGGCACTGGTCTGGGCAGAGCCTCCAACAGGACCCTGCACCCAGATTCCCCAGAACCACAACCTTTGGGAATTATTCACCCCCCACCTTCCCTCAGCACTAGATTTGGACATCATTTAACACCCTTATTCTCAAACCACTACTTCAAGGAAAGAAAAACATGCTGCTAGCCACGTGGTGATGGGAACCGAGGCCAATGGGGAAGGCAAAGCGACTTTGCCCAGGTGACACAGGAAGGCGGTGGCAGGACAAGAGCCACACTGGTGTCCTGGCACCAACTTAACCCAGCACATTTCACCCTCTGAAAGCTGCTACAAAACATGGCCGCTGCGTTCATCCTGGGCTTTTCTCAGCTTTTTCACCCTATTTTATCTACGACACTCACTGCTCAGGACACATTAATTGAGGCGGTCACTTGAAGACGGTTTCTTGTTTACAAAAAGTGCCTAGATGGTCTTTTTGGAAAGTAATAATAATATATTGCAATGATGCATATGAATAATGTATTGTTTCAATATATGAAATAATATGAAACAATAACACTGAAAATCAGTACTACCACTAATAATGAAACAGCACAAATTCAGCAAAGCGAGGCCTCTCTGCTCTGCTGGCACAGGCCTCAGAGCCCTGTGGTTTTCCCCCTCAGTGCTCCCTGGCCAGCAGCTACTCCTCCTTCCCTCTTACCTCCAGGGAAACCCTAAGTTGTTTCTTTGCTTTTAACTTCCAAATGTTGTCTCGAAATTAGCAGGTCTCTGGTTTAGACAGTTCTGTCTCACATCTGCTGGCTCCTGGGAGGGATCAAAAGACCCAGCACGCTGATCCAGGTACCTCCCTGGGAAGTCTGTGTCCCCTTGGGAATAGGCTCCACTCCCCACATTTAATTGGGAAAGTGTAAATACCTGCCTAATTAGTTAGCCTGATCGCTCTGCCTTTAGCAGAGATTAGCAGGCAATTTGCCCCAGCAGCGGTGGGTCCCTTGGGCAGGGCAGATAAGCATCTACTTTTCTGGGAGGGCAACTCTCAAGTGGGTTGAGTGCAAATTGCTTTTGGTCACAGCTTTTTTTTTTTTTTTTTTTTTTTTTAACATTTTGCAGCTATTTCTGCCCTCCCCCTCAACTCTTTGCCTCCAGAACTCCTTCTAGCAACTGCACTTCTCTGCTTCTAAATGCTGCCATCGTTTTCACAAGCACAAGCAGCGCTCGGCCCACATCACCCTAGGGCTTTGATTTTTGCATCGACCGAGGCAAAACCCATCCCACTTCGGGCCAAGTTAGCAGACAGCATAAGGAGAGCAGAGCACACGCAGTGTCCATGGCCGGGTTTGCCTACAGCCATCCCTGGTCCCTGCAGCAGCAACGTGGATCCAGCAGCTGAGGGATGCAGCAAAGCCAGCACCACCCTCAAGGCAGCGATGCTGACAGCCCCAGCAGCCTGCTTGTGTCCACTGAAGCTGGCACCCACCATGACTTTCAAAAATTGCCGAGCATCCTCCTGCCTTCAGAGCTTTTGAATATTTGCCTCCCGTTGGACACTACGCGATAAAAGTTTACACTGTGGTCACATTAGGAAGCCTGTGCTAAAAGCACCGACCTGCTCTCCGTGAGCAGGGGCTTTGCTGCGCTTCACCCCGCTGCTCCCAGCCAGTGACAGGGGATGCAATGTCCCCTAAATGACCAGAAAGGTGAAACCAGATGGTGGGGCAGACCCCCGATGTGGACCCCAATGATGGAAGCTGTGCTGAGCCTCCATCACTGTGGGCAATGCACAAGATCACCCTCCTCTGCAGAGCCCAACCTCCTGGTCCCCAACACAAGCCAAGTGGCTCTGCAGATCCCAAATGCCCATTTATAAATGGGATGAGAGAACCAGCAGCATCACAAGCATCAATCAGCACCTGCAGGGTGCCCCAGCGCTGGGCATCAGCAACCGAGACCCCAGCACTCGCCTCCCTGCCAGACCGCTCAGCCCTCGAGCCGAGAAAAGGCAGTGTCTGGTGGTTACAAAAGGAACCGAAAGCCCGCAATAGAAACCAAGAGCCCCGGTGCCATGGCATGGCGAGTGACCTCTCTGTGCCTCAGTTTCCTCCTCTGAATGCAGAGGCAAGGCCCCCACTGCAGCAAGCCCTGACAGCCCACGTGCGAAGCGCCAGCAGATGGAGGTGGCAGCATTATTCTCCTTCCATCCCCTTATTTTTAATTCCTGATGTAGCCTTCCCAATCCCATTTATGACCCTGGCAGGCAAGGCTGGCAAAACAGGCCATATCAAAAAGCATATTAAATATATATATGTATATGTATAATTTCACAGATGTTATTTCTAACCCACAAGAACCACTTGCCTTAACCAAGATATCCTGCCATGGACACCTCAGAAGCACAGCACCCAGATACCCATCCTCGAACCTCTCCAGCAGTAAAATCGACGATGCACAATCAGAACATCTTGGGCAGCAGCAAATCAGAGAAATTAAGCTGCACATGAGAGGGACACATTCTCAACAGCAGCACACACAGGGGAGCTGCAGGTCCGACCGCTAGCACCAGAACTGCCTCAAAGCTGTTTTTTAAAATCCAAATTCCTAAGAAACAAAATAGAGAACTGCATTGCCCGGACTATTGCAGCAGCCACTCAGCTCTGTAAATCTAATTAATGAGCCAGGAAAAAAAAAAAAAAAAAAAAAAGTGTCATTCGTTTGCTAACTACTTCACCCAGCGTTGCCAAATAGACAGATAAAGGATTTAGCTGGGGCCCTATTCCAGCCAAAGGAGCTGGGAACCTGGCAGGGATCGCAGAAGATTAGAGAAGGGTGAAAGGAAAAAAAGAGGAGGAAAAAAAAATCCAAATAGATTAGCACTTTCCAAATGCAAGCATGTAAATCAGCTTACGCTTTGTATAATGCCACCGTTGTGAGCGTCTGGCTGCGGGTCTGCTTACAGCACCGCGTCGCAGCGCAGAAGTCCCAGCTGAGCCGCGGTTTATTTGGGCTCAGGAATCTCACGCCACCAACTCCCTCACAAAAACAGCGGTTTTGTTTTTACCAGCTTTGTAAATTCTCACAGGAAGCCAATTAGGGGAAACCTGGGAACAGAGGAAGATTCATAATTGCAATTAAGGCTTCAAAGCGCTTATCCCAAGTGTGGCTGTTAAAATTAGAGCCGGGGAAGAAAATACCTTTGAAACCTTGAGCTTTCAAACAGCTCCAGGCTGGGAGTGCTTCTCACTCTGTATCAGCCATCCCCTGGCAGGCAGGAGCTCGCCTGAGGTGGATATAGACAGGACAGGCTCCAGGCTGCACCACCTTTGAGAGCGCTTTCACGCCTCCTGCCTTTGGGAAGAAAGCTCAGCCCTGTATGCATGAAACCTTTCCCCACACCACCACTGAAAGCTTTGGTGTCAAACAAAACCTTTGCTCCACCTCTGTGATGTTCTCTACTCGTAGGATCTCTCGTCACCATTGCAGCATCCCCAGCAAGGACAGAATAGCTTGCAGACTAAAGCTGCCTATGAGGATACCAGAGATTTGGGTTTAAATCTATCTGCTGCTATCAAAGTGACCCAATGATTGGGCAACACTTACTCTTAAGACCATTACCTTTCATATCGTCAAAAATGAAGACATCCTCTTAGAGGGTCAGCAGTTTCAGCAGTAATCTGCACACTGAGAAGGAATGGCTAAACAATCCAAAAAAAAAGTGCTTATTTGGACTGCTCTGCCTATTTGCAAACCAAAACCCACAACAGCAGCTCAGCATAAACAGTGCTGTGGCTACACCAAGAGCTGGGAAACCTGGCTCTGCAGACACTCCTGCAGCAGCACTCACATGGACTTCTCTGTCACGATGGGTTGGAGGTGGCTCTGCTGGCTGTGCTTTGATCTTCAAGGACAAAAGCTCCAGTTCAAGTTCAAACATTACCAGAGAGGTGCTCCACGTGCTGGAGCTGACCCTTACCTCTCAGACAAAGCTGCAGTCTTGGCTTGAGATTCACAACCCAACCAAGCAAGTGATAGGAGCCGAACCAGGCCTTCTCAAATTAGCAACCCTGAAAGAGGCAAAAACTGAAAGTACTCTGTGATCTGCCCTAATCTAACGTTCCAGCCCATAGCCTGGGCTCGACCATTTCAGCTTGGAGCCAAGCAGATCAGCCCTATGGGTGCCTCAGTCCTCCAGCAGCAGCTGATCAAGATCAGGGCTTTTTGCATGTTGGATGGTGTCCATGATCCTGGCAGGACTGGCCAGACTCTTCTAACTGAGATCACAAACATATCCAGTGTATGTGTATCTACATGGTCCGTAATCTCGTATCTAGTCCAGTCCTTCTCTTACAGAGAAGCTCAAGTAGGAAAAGCACAAGTTACAGGAATAACATATCCGCACTAGGACAACCTGCAGCCTGGCAGTGTCAGCAGTACATTGTCCCCCTCCACATTCCTCATGCTGGTGGCAGACCATGACATGGCCATGAACATTCAGACTTGCTGGGCCAGCATGCTCTTGGTAAGAAAAAAGGTTGAGAAGAGCTGAGAGAAGAAAAAGTGACTCACCCAAGGTGTTAGGGCAGGCCCCTGGTAGACCTGGAAGAGACCACCAGGTCCTGTATCAGCCATGGTGCTGGACTCACAGACAGTCCCTCTGCCTGCCCTCCCTGCCAGCAGGCACAGACACATCCCTAGTGATGGCACCTGATCTACAGACAGCACTCCCAGCACACAGCTTTCCTTCCATCCCCTCCTAACCCCAAACAACATCATAATGCTCCAGTAGCAGGGCTGGGGTTAAGGATGCAAAGCCCACTCTCTCCTCAGCAGGGACACATGCTCTTCCTCCACCCAGCCCCACAAACCCCTGGTGCTTCCATGGTGGTGGCACTCATGCCTGGCGTGCAGGAGGAGAGGTCCTCTGTGGCTGTGCATGGACCAGGAACCCACAGCAGCGCGGTGACTTACCCTCAGTCATCTTCAGCCACAGCACGCCCCTAAACACGTCTGCTTTCCCCAATGTGTTCACAACAACTTTATTCCAACGGCCCCATACACCCTACCAGCTGCCTTATGCCACAGCTGAGTCGTTCTCAAGGATTTTGTGGATGATGCTCGGGGTCTACAGCAGGATCTGCCCTGTGGCCTTGGGAAGTCATTTGTGTATCTGGAAATGTGTTGGCTTTACGTATTATTTGCATAAGCTACTTTCCCTGTGGTGTTTTCTCCCTACCACTGAGCACATAGGACCTGCTAATCAAATGAGGTCAAAGAAAATTCCAGCCAAAACCCCAGCAGCCTCAGTTCTTCCCTAGCAGCAGCCACCGGCATCCAAACAAGCATAGTCCATGTGCGGATGTTCCCTGTCCCTCCTCCAGCAGCAGGAGTAACCCCATGGGACCAAGCGACGGGCCACGAGCAGGGCTGACATCTAAGCAAGCCCAGCACAACCAAGGAGATGGACTTCCAGTCCCCAAGGGCAGAAGAACTGCCAAGAGCAGCTCTCTAGAGCAAAGGCTGTCGCGGCTGCAGCCCACCCGGCCCCCAGCTCTCATTACGCACCGAGCAGACTTCCCGTCTGAAGAGGAAGCCGCAAGGCGTGCGGCTGAACCCCTCAGCACAAAAACATTCCCCTCCCCACCGGCTGAAGCTCGGGGCTCACCCATCGAGATGGTTTCCAAGAGCAACCCCACACTTCTGCATTTTCTACGGAGATCTTCTTACTTCACCTTCCTGCGCGCGCTGGTGCCAAAAGGAGAAGTGCTGTGGCGCCGGGGGAAGTTGTGCCACCATTTCCTACTCTGGACAATGATTTCAGTCTCCTGCCACATCCGAGAGCCACACGTGGCACCCGCCACGCCGTGCCAGCGAGCTGCACGGCTGTTAACATGCAAAGACCTCTGGTTTGGGCCTGGCAGTTCCAGGAAGCCGAACAAAGGCTTTTAACAAAATATGAAAACAAAGACCACAGGCAAATGACCCAGCCAGAAGGAACCGCGCTGCCCCTTGGCACTCGCTAGGCTGGGGGACGCCAAGGCGGGTGCGTGGCTGAGCAGCGGAGAGGCCGGGCCCAGAACCACACGGGAAGGCTGCAGCCCAGGTCTGTGCACTGACACTCAGAGAGTGTCCAAAACTGCAAAACTCTCCCAAAACTGCAGCATACACTGCTTGGTTGGGCTCACACAATCCCCAGGAAAGAGACAAACCAACCACCACTGAGAGACACCTGAAGGCAAGACTCCTGCCTCCGCTCACCTCCAGGGTTTCCACCCACTTGCTCAGTGTAGGTGCCAAGGCCAGGATACACACACACCTCCCACAAAGCTTAGGTCTTTCCTTTAGTCTGGTCAGCAGATCCAAGGATCACTCCAACAGTTATATGGAGAAGACTCATTACAGTCACAAGAATTTGAGGGTCTGCTGACAACAACAGAATCGTCATCTTTAGAGGACAAAATCTCCCGTTTCCCTTCTCTGAAAGAGTTTGCTAAGCCCCAGCATCAGAAGCTTCCCACAGCACAGAAAGAGAAGGCTTAACATATTCCCTGCTTTAAACTTACTGCTGTAACCTTATCACCAGAGAGGCACCTCTAGATATTTTTAGAGGTAATATCTGCTGGCACAGGAATTACAGTGCATTAATTAGCAGAGAGGCACATACTGACAGTCACAAGGTCACAACGCAACATCCATAATTTACACTTCCTTGGGAGTTACTGAGAAAACAGGACACACGAGAGCCATCACAAGATCTAACGTCTTGAAGAGTTCCGAGCATAGAGGTTCACATTTCCCCAAAACAAACATTAGCAAATTTAATTTCTCAGATGGCCCAAATCCTCAAGGACTGCAAAACTCAATGGGTGCTCCTTGGCCATGTTGAGTCAGTCCCTAGAAAGAAATTCATGGGATTACAAAACCGTAACGCAGCAGTCTGATGGCTCAGGTAAAAAAAAAAAAATAATAATAATAAAAAATAACGGGTGGTCAACATTTGCTCTCCTTGGGATAAATCACTATGGAAACATGTTTATGTTTTAGTACCAGCAGCCACTCACACTGCCCAGCAGACTCACAGAGAGCTTCAGCCTTTTGGATGCCTGGGGTACCTAAAATCTGAGAGCTGGAGCCATCGCCTTCACGGCTAGTTAGGACTAGGGAGTTTTACATCGATCAGTAATACAGATGTACAGATTCACTTTCCTCAGCTATTTTGACGGTTCCTCAAGAAGTTCATAGCCTGACTTCACCCTCCCCACCCTCTCTTCTTCCTAAGCTTCCTCCACCAGGTAAAAGTTACTGGCAAGGAAGCGTTAGAGTAACTCAGGCCATGACAGGACCTCCTGCGCATCCCCGCTGCCTGCACTGAGACCATCAGCTGCGATAACCAGCTGCAACCTCGGAGCATTGGACCAAGAAAAGGTAGCGCACAGGTCTCACCACCACTGGGCAGGAAAACCCTGCTAGAAGGGTGGATTGAGTAGGATAGCTTGGTTCTCCTCCAAAAAATCCCCATAGCACAGCTGCTACAACAGAGAACTGCTGGGCGATGCAAGACTGACTGAGTCAATACTCGCCACCATCAAAACAGGCAACTGTGACATTATTTGCTCATAAAATGCTTGACCATGACAAGGATTCAGATGACATTAAGCCATCCAGAGCTGGCTGATGGCTAGGTCAGGTCCAGAAGTGGTTTATTCCTATGGACAACTGCTCCCTTTCTGCCAGAGTGGTTTCCACCTTCTTCTCTGAACACCAGCAGCCCTGCTGGTAGCCCCATAAAGGCTCTTACCAACACACTGAAGCACACAGTGAACAAAGAAAGCCATGAATAATACCTTTATGAACCTGCTGCACAACCAACATATCAAGGCAAGGAAGATCAGCAAAAACTCTCGGTGTCTTGTTTCTTCCATCAAGGTATTTAAAGCTGATGACTTCAGGATTACCATCCAGTCAAAAAACAATGGAATCCAAGGCATGAAGCAAGATAACTGAGAAAAAAAAAAAAAAAGAAAGAAAGAAGATCATCTGGTGACTTTGGAGAATCCACATCTACTATCTGCTCTACTATAAAACTCTGAAGTAACACCGGGTCCACCCCAGGGGTAGGATTCATCTCCTCCAACTTCACCTATACAAAAATAAGGTAAATTTCTAAGCAAACCAACATCTACAGACAGCGAGAGTACCTGATGTAGACATCAGCTCATCCCATCCAGCTTGAACCCCTCCATGGGCAGCCAGCAGAATAAGGTACATTAGAAGCCCACATTTTTAGGCAGGCATCCTTATGCAAGATGACTCCCATCCTTGTTCCCCAAAGCTGTTTCCCACATGCAAAGCAGGAATAACCACACTTCCTTCCTTACCCAGCAGTTGCATGACCAAATGTTTCAGAGCCTGTAACAACCTCAGACAACGCAATAATGGGAACATGGAAATTGCAGTAGAGCCACTCAGTTTAGCTTTCACTTCTTTCACCCCCAAACTTGATTCATAACAAATAAAAGCAGAAGCCAACGTTTCTGCAAGTAACTTTGTCCGTTCGAGACTTCCAGGCCTCCAACTGCTTATGGTCCATTTAATGGAGCCATTTCACGGATGAACTGCATTAGAATACAGAAAGCACAGACAAATAAGAGCAAATAAATGCAAAATTATGTGGAACACGTGAAGGCTAGCAACAGATAGTCACAAACACCAAGAGGCTGCATGCGTGGCACAAGGCAGCAGAGGTGTGGTTTCCACCCAAGGATGCATTAGCTTTCAGCCAGAGCCACGAGATGCTGCTGAAGTCAGTAGCAGAAGCCCCATCAGCCATGGCAGGGCCAGTCGGAGCCCTCCCTGAGGCTGTTTAAGAGATCTGAACTGTGCTGCAACCAAGCCTCCATCCACCTCTCCCAGAGCGACGGATGTAGTCTGTTCCTCGATCTCCCAGGCTGACTGACACAAGCAGGGTCTGAACCCACAGCAGGGGAGCAAGGAAGGCTCCAGCACCCAGTTGCCACGAGGGGATCACGGGGAAGCACTGCCCTGTGGGGCTGTCACCACACAAGGCTCACTCCTCTTCTCAAGGTTCAGTCATTTTTTGAGTTAAAAAATTAATCTGGTGGGGCTACCCTGTAAGTGTACAAAATGGAACCGCAGCAAAATTTTAGTGATTTCAGAGTGAAACCACCACGTCTCCTGGTGATGAGCTTCTCATCACCATGTAACTGACTCCAGCTCCAGGGAGCTGCACCAAGAGTTTATTTCCACTTTATGGGGCAGAAAAAGCCATCTCCTCCTAAGCCTTACCAGAGATACCACGGTACAGCATACTGCAGAACGTGGTGCAAGAGCTGGATGTGGGCTGAGTTCGCAGGCAGGCGCAGATAGCTGCCACACCAGGACACACCCAGAGGAACACGCTGGTAGTGAGAAAGTCACAGCAGACACCCAAAACCTGAATGTAGACAAGCAGCCTCAGAGCTGGCAGGGCTGAAGGCATCACCAGCAGCTTCTGGGCAATTCTCAGCTAGTTAAGAGAAATACAGAAGCAAGTACCAGCTGGTTTCGCAGCATCACTACCACCTTCCCCATCAGCAGTGCTGGCAGCAAGTGAAGTCATGAGGTGGAAATAAAGGAGAGCCCCTTTCCAGCCCTGGGGTCTCAGGGGAGCTGATGGGAGGCACAAGAACAGCAGCCACAGATGTGGGTGTTGGTTTCAGCCCTCTGGGCATCTTCAATTTGCAGTGGGGGCACAGCACCCAAAACTCCTTAAAACTGGGCACTGAGCAGACCAGCAGTAGCTTTAGGAAGCCAAGGGATCTCCCAGAGACAGAATTCAATTGAGGGAGGATTGCAGCATTTTGTACCGACTTTGCGTCTTGACCAGGGCTCAGACCAGTCAATTGGAGGTTTGCTGCTTCCATGTTCAGGCCTGCACTTGAGAGCAACTACACATTTCCTTCAGAAACAGAAATAGCCTGAGATGCATGGCAGACTCATACGTGCTGAAGACACTCACAGATTATCCTGGGACTTTCTGTAAGCAAGCAATTCCCTCACTGCGAAGTTAGCGATGTGAACAGGGCACGGAGACCAGAGTCCCGTCAGGCCCTGACTCCAGCAGTAATGCTGATGGGAAACTGAAACCACAAAAGTGAGACAGTGTCCAGTGCAGCATTGTCTGCTGACCTCCCTACCAACTATTCTGCAAACTGAGACTTCCTCCTGGCTTATTTTTAAAATGTTCTTTTTTGCAATTACCACTTTTCAAGACAGGATCTCGTGCATTCTTGACAAACAGATAATGGGGGAATTCCACTTGCTACCCCTGTGAAGACGTGATGTATTTTGATGCCGAAAAATAAGAATCTCTAAATTAGTCCCACCGAACCATCACCGAGAACAGTTCTGATGGTGCCTTCCCCCTTTCTCCTAAAAGACACTTCTCTTTATGCAACCTCAGTGACTCATGGCAGGTCCTTTCAATCAGAGATATTCTTACCACTGGCAAGACGCTGCCTTTACCTCCAGCTTGAACCATGGGCTGTACCCTTCATCTCCATAGTCCATTATTTTCAGCTCATGTAAAAGTGCTCGTGAACTGCTTGAGTCTCAAGCTTTTGGGAAGTGAGAAGCATAGGGAGCAACATGTCTCCCCGCTGTTCTTTGAATTAGGTCAATTACTTCTTGCAGTGATTTCTGAAGGAAACTGCAAAAGTCCCACTCCTGGAGATGCTGAAAGACAAGCTTCAAATTGCAGGACAGGGAGAAAACACGCCCTGCTGGGAGCGGAAAATGGGATAAATGCAATCACAAAAAAGGCTGCTGTAAAGAGGAGGAGAATTGTCTGTACCCATGTTCTTAAGGGCAGAAAAAGCAGCAACAGACTTGAATCGAGTGACATGAGCCAAGTGGCCCCTGCCCGAGGCCAGGGAGAGACACCCAGTGGCCCTGCCAGTCTTGCAGCCTTCCGTCCCCATCACCTTTTCAATCCTCCTGCCCCTAGGCAGGTGAGGACCCAGAAGTCTGTGGAATTTCTTGGATTTCACCATTGTAAAGTACATCGCAACACCAAAAAGTAACTTCCTTAAAAAAAAAAAAAATCCAGCTTTATTCCATGCTTCCTTTTATCTCTTCTCTGTCAACGCTTTCCTCACCATCCAAAACACCAGACCAAGGCCAGTGGGTGTCAGCACCTCAAGCTTCTCTCAGAGGCCAAACTGACCTCTCCTCTTGCATGTGCTGGCAGTAGCAGCTCTGCCACCTGCAGCGCCTGCACCTCCCTGGTACCCGAACGCTGCCCTTGGCCAGACTCTGCCAGGCACAGATGGCTGGGCCAGGACATCAGCAACCACAGCCCCACCCACGACCACTCAAAAGACTGCATGGGCTCGGCAGAACTCAGCCAGGGTAAGAGAAGCTGCTTCTTCTCATTAAAAATCAGCAGAAATTACACAGATCTGATCTGAGTAAGAAAAGGCCAGTTAGACATACTCACTCCTCAGAGAGGAAACGTGCTTGTTCCTGGCATTGATTATGAAAACCCCTCACCACATGATGCAAGAGTTAATTTTAGTTCCTATCACCCCTTATCCCGAGAGCGAAGGCTGAAGTTTCACCCAACACCGCAGCTGATTACAAGCTCGGTGACAAGCGAAGCCCCAGGAAGATTTAGGTTGGAGACGGCGATGGTCTTCAGCAGAGCCTGGCTGGGCACTGAGTACTGGCAGCGTGCACCTCGGGGGCACTGAGGCTGCTCTGTGGGGACGTGGAAGTTGGGAAAGCCGCGTCTGTGTGTCACAGGAGACAACTGGGGGAGGGAAAAAATCAGCAAATGCAGAATTTAGAGGAAAAAGGTGCTTCCCACAAAAAAAGGTGGTGAGCCAAGCTGCCCTTGCCAAGAAGGAAGGGAAGAACACGACTTAGAGTATCAACTGGTTCCGTTCCTCCCGACGCTCACTGGTGTGGCTGCAAGCCGGTGGGACAACGCAACAGGTCCCTTTGGGAGGGTTCTGGGGGCCACACACATGGGGCAGAGGGGACAAGACTCCAGGCACTCCCATGCCTAGCAAAGAGACCCTCCCAAAACCATGCAACCACATCTCCAGCCTGGAAGGGAGCCTGGTGCTGGCTACCTCTGGGCATGAGACCCAACCCCAGGTGTCCCACGTGCTGCCTTGGGCCACCACTGGGCACGTGGGACTTCTTCAGGCATGACCCTTGGGGAAAACAAACACTTTTCCTGTGGAAGGTTACACGTGGGTGCACTATCACATTTAGAACAGCATCAAACAAGTGGAAACAGTGATACTGCCTTATCACAAAAAATCACCATCAGCTATTCGTTGTTCCACTGACTCGGCACTTTCTTCTGCCTCTCCAAACTCTCCCTAAGACTTCTTGTCCACCCCCAAATAACCGTCATGTTACTCTGCTATGCTGAGTAACAGCTCAGTATTTCTGGGGGGATTCCTTTTGCGTACTTTTTGCCATTCCAAAAGTATCTTTATCCCCAGCCGGGTCCAGGACCTTCCCCATCCCCCAGCTGAGCAAAGCAGCACAGAGCCCACACAACCAGGAGTCCCCCACGGTGGAGACCCCAACCTCTGCCCCACGCTGCCTTCCCCCTGTGCCACAGCGAGAGACGATGCTAATTTCTTCAGCCTATTTGGAAAAACAAGTTTACACGTGAGATTTCAATTGGCTCCCTCTCTGCTTAACTACTCCAGCTGTGAAACAAAGCAAGTGAGAGACAAAGCACTACACACAAGCAGCGTGACCATTTCAGAGGGCTTTTTGTGAGCTTTAATGCCAAGCCCACTAAATAGATTAACTTACAGCATAAACAAGCAAGTAAATCTTTCCCCCAAGGCCCTGTGTATCCAAAGGAAGCTTTAGAAGTTACTTCCTGCCATTGTGGAGGCCCTGCTGGGAACCCAGGAGCCTTTTCAGTCCCTGGCTTGGTTGCCCAAAAACTTCAGATTTGCTTCCAGCACCGCTGGCTCCAGCTCCACAAAAGACAGATGATGGCGAGGACAGCTTTGGCCATTCCCCATCAGCCTGGGGCAGCGAGGCAGTGACTGACACTCACTTCCGAAGCTCAGGGACAGGTCTGAGCCCTACTTTGACCAGAGGAACCACCGGTACAACTGCAGCACCATCACAGTCATGAGAAGGAAGGGAATCTCCAGGTGAGGAGATAGACCACAGAGGGCTGCATGTCCAGCCGACAGCAGGATGCCAGCCCCACCATGCTGTTCAGCCGCAAGCATCTTCAAGCACCTTAAAACACTGAAATACTGCAGCAGCTTCTGCATTTTCCATTGTAGGGAGAAGTGACAAGCCCATGGCATGAAGCCTTTCCAAGCCTTGTGTTCACCTCTGGGAAGAAGCAGGCCCAAGCTGTGCTGGAAGGCACCACAGCACCCCAGATGTACCAAACCCTGAAGGTCTGGATGAGGAAGGGCTGCACAAAGGGAAGGTGCTGGGACCAGAGCTCTTCTGGCAGTCCCGCAGTGGTGGGTGAGCTCCAAGACCCTGAGCTCTCCCTCGCTGAGGGCAGAACCCTGAGCTGGACCATCCTTTGGTCTGGCCTAGTATGGCCACCAGAGCAACACCTTCACCAGCCCAAAAAGCCATGGAGAAGACAAGCCAAGAGGAATCCTCTTCTCCACATGAAGGCCCTATCCACCACTCTGTATCCCTTCTCCCTGGCTCACTGAATGTATTTGAAGGTGACGTGCCACCACAAGTGGCACAGAGGACTCCATCCATCCCCAAATCGCCTCCAGCCAGGTAGGCACAGCCCTGACCAGCTCCGACGTGCAGGACAAGTCATCAGATCCTCCCAGTGACACACCACAGGAGCAAAAGGTGCACAAACTCACATGGCACATGCATCCTGAATGCCTTCCAGCCCTTGGTTCCTCCCAGGATGGGTGGTGGCATCGCACAGCCCTCATGCCAGCTCTTCACAAGGAGCCGAGTTCCTGGGAAGTGGCTTGATGGAGACTCCTAAGCAGTTTCCACAGAGCCAAAGGCTTCCCCCCTCGCCCCACAGCATCATCCTACAGCTGGTGATGGTGTCCTGGTTAGAGACCCCCGGTGGGAGGTTGTCGAACACCCACCAGTGCCCAGTGCTGTGAGTCAGCAGCTCAGGGGCCACCACGAACAAGGTCCCCAGGCTCCAGGTGTGCTGCGTGCCCAGCAAACATGGACTTAGACCCACACAGACACTTCTTGACTCTGCCCAAGTTCCCTAAAGGATCAAACACCCCCCAGCATTCAGACCGAGAGTAATTTGCATCTAAAGAGCAGCCCTTTGGGGACTTCAGGCTTGGTGGGATGGATTGCAATCCAGCAAATTGATCCAGGGAGGCAAACCTCAAGCAGAAGGCCTCCGAGATGAGCAGGACTCACAGCCATGTCCAAGGAGCAGCAGTGAGGTCACCCAAGGCTGGGTCTGCAGGGCTGGAGACCGCTCGGTCACACACCAAGCACCCGTGCCCCGAGCGCCACCGTAACCGGTGCATACGCACAGCCACGTGCGTGCAGCGATTTGCAAGGTTTATCAACACAAGGACACCAAGAATGAAGAAACATTTGTGAAGTTTCACATGTACAGATTGCCAGAAACAATGAGAAAAGGGAAATGCCACCTGAAAGGACGAGAGCTTGTTTGCAGAGAAGCCTCTGAGCCGAGGGTTTAAATAGACACAGCGTTGGGGGAAGCAGCTGAAAGGGGAAATATTTCATCCTAATTTGAGACAAAAAAAAAAAAAAAAAAAAAAAAGAAAAAAGAATAGGCCTTTGTGGAAGGGATGAAAAACACTTTTGCAAGTTCAAGACAACACCGTCCTTCCTAAGCGTGCACACACCAGACATACACCCATGTGCTGTGTTTGAACATTAACACGGCTTTAGGATGAATATTTTAAATGCCTTGATGTTACAGCCCCAAACCCTCCGACACAAGATAAAAAGGGAGACAGATTCCCTATCACAGCACTGTTAAAGACAGTCACAAGATCAGGCTCAAGGCTGACATCATGACTGTGGGGGGACAATGCTCCAGCACGCCCTGCATTCCCAGGCGCCCTCGTCACATGAGCTGCTCACTTCTGCTTACCGCCACCCAAAATGAGGACCAGCAGCACTTCAGGAGCTGCTCTCACCCCAAGCACTACCAGAATTTTAAGCAAAGAAACAAAGCATTTAAGGGAAAACCAAGCCCCATTCCCATTGAGCCAGGAACGGTTCCCAACAGCATGGAGTCATTAAGCATTGTCACAGCCCCACAGCATCATCCAGCCAGGTAGCATTTTCTAATTCTGCTTTTAACTCAGCAGTGGGGTTGTGCTCACATCTGTCGGCCAAAACCATCTGCAGCACTCTTCACTGCTCAGCACAGCTGGGAGGCAGCGCTGGAGCCTGCTCCAGCACCCGGTGCTCGCCCGGCCCCGTTACGGGAAGGGCACGGTGCAGGTGGGGGCGCTGAACCACGCAGCTGTCCCAGGCAGGATCCGGCCGCTGGGCTCTTTCTTACCAGCAGGAGACTGGAACCTGGGTGAACTCTCAGATGGGGCAGGTTAAATACAGCAATCACGCTTGAGAGGGGAGCACATCTGAGCCGAAAACAGGCAAGCCTCGAACATGAAACCCCGCCAAACGCCCGCAGCATCACGCTGCCTTCGCACCCCTCGGAGCCAGCTCTCCTCCTGCTGCCTTCTGCAAAAGCAGCCGAGCATCTCCAGCTCCTGCAGCATGGCCAGGCCGCAGCGAGGGAGCAGATCACCCAACCGCAAGCCGAGGTGGCTTTTTTTTTTCCTTTTCCTTCAATGGCAGGGCTTGAAATCAGAGATGAACGGGTCTGAAGGAGCTCACGCCTGTCCACTCATGTATTCCAGATGCACACGCTATAATCACGGCTTGCCAAACAGGATACGAGCCGTAAGAAAATAAAGCATTTTATCTACAAGCTTTTCCAAGAGGGTATTAGAAACAATGGGGAGGAAATACAAAATTAACACTAGAGAAGAGCAATTGGCAGTACCCCTCGTGAGCCTGTTCTTCATTACAAGGCTGCCTATTCAGTAGCTTTCATTAGGAAAATCGCATCGCAGAGCCATTCCTGACAGTGTCCCTATTTCCTAATTAAGCTTTGCCAAAGAGCCGCGTCTTTTCGTTACCGCACGGCGCACAAGCACAACAATTACCATTTCATCGCGCTCCGGCTGCTGAAAACCCTGCAATTAACGCATCCGAGGAGTCATACAGACATGTCACTGGGGAGACAAGTTCTCACGTTGTGTTAATTGGCGGCCAAAGACGAGATCATAAGGAAGGGAACGCTGGTTTTCAGGGGGTTTCAGTCCCCGTGCTGAGAAAGGCACCGAGCTTCTCCCCAATCTCCCACCCAGGCGGCTGGAGAGGGCTCGGTGCCAGCGTGGGTGCTGGTGGAGGGTCCTGCCCACACCCTCGTGTGCATTGTGCCCGTGGCACGTTGACTCCATAACCAGCTGTGCCTTCAGGAGAGCAAACCCCCACTTGAACGCACACAACATGGGAAGGACACGGTCCTGGGTGGTTTCTGGAGACCTCCAGTGATGGCTTTGGGTGGGTGGGCACCTTGCAATGACAGGGCTGGCAATGGAGAGGGGACAAAGGTGACCCCACACCACCTCCAGCCATGCCAGGAGTCCCGCAATACTGAGCCTCTTAGGGAAGCAGAAGAGCAGAGAAAGAGCATGAACAGCAGAACCTGGGTCACATTCACAGGTCACATCTTTCTCCACTGCAATCAGGAATGACATCTCCAGCCCCAAACACCTCCCCGTCAGGTGAGCACGGCTGCAAAGCGCTGGGCTATGATGCAGTGCCTGTGGGGGGCACAGTTTCCATAGGGAACTTACCCCTACTTACTGCCCAGGGCAAGTTCAAGGCAGAGACAAGAGGAGTTTAGAAACAGCAGGAGACTCTCCTCACTCAAAACCATCCTTGGGGCACTCACCTGAGCGGCTTTCCCCCAGAAAATTCATGCACATTTTCCACTTGCAAAATAATAAAGCAAAAACAGGCAGCCCCGAAGCAGGAACAGCTCAGTGGTCTCCCAAAAAGAGAAGTTGAAACTGTCCCAGGTGAGCTACGGCATGGCAAGCCTGCAGCAGTCCCTGCATCATTACAAGGGTGTCACAGCCTGGTCCCCATCACGGCTGGAGCATCGTGCTGACGGCAAAGCCACCGCCACATCCCTCAGCCCTGAGGGCCACTGCGGCGCGGGCAGCATGCTCTGCTGGGGCAGTGTACAGCACTTCTCTCCAGTGCTTTCATCTGGATTCAGTTCTTCTTTCTCGGTACAAAACTCACATCTTGATTTTCACGTTCAGCAAAAGGCACGAGGTGACAGTTTTGGTTTGCTTTTCCCCAGATTGGGGTGCCCTGATCTGCAGGGGTGAGGGGAGAAGGGTCTGGCCAGCTGCACCATCCTACAGCACCAGAGCCTGCAGCACTAGTGAAGAGCCCCTACCCCAAACCCATCCACCCTGCTGTGACAGCTTCTCCCTCTGCAAATCATCTCCAGCACTTCAGCCGTCCCCTCTTCCCCCTGCCCCTGTCGGGCTGTGGAGCTGCAGGAGAGTGCTGGAGGTGCAGCAAGGCGCAGCGAGCATCCCCACTGTTTGCCGGCAGGACCACAGCACAAGGCTAACCCAGCCCTGGACCATGCACACCTCCAGCTCACAGTGCTGCAAACCGTGCTGTGCACTGCCCGGACACCTGCAGGGCACCCTCCAGCCCAGCTCCAGAGGATGCGCCCCGGCTGTCGCCCTCCAACCTCCTGCAGTCGCTGTAACCGAGGGATGCAACAGCTGCAACCACTGCTGCTAGGCTCTCGCCCTTTATCCTCTCATCTTTCTAGGTTTATGCTCTAATCTGAGCAACACCCGCAGTTCCAAAACACTTCGCGATTGTGTTGCGGAAACAATTTGCAACTCCATCCAATTTTTTTGCTATGAGCATGAAACAGCCAAGCAGACCCATCCCCAGCACACACACACAAAAACCAAAGCACCGACATCCTGCACATCCCTGGAGTCCGCAGCCTCTGCATCTAACCAAGATTTAGAAAATTACTACACATCGAAAACCTAAATAAATTGCAGCTGCTTAGCCTCAGCCCCTTCAACAACAGGATAAGCAGCAGCAGCCTGCAGCTGCCTGAGCATGTTTTCGCTGCATTCAGAGTAGCAACATCAGCACCGAAAACAAGCTACCAGCAAAGCTAACGGGTGCTGGGGTAACAGTGAGATTTTAATAAACATGAAAACAAAGGTCTGAAATCTCTTTTCTCCCGCTTTCGTTAGTGATTTGAGTCAGCCTGGCCTTTTCCTCCCCTAGGGCTTACACCATCCAAAGCAGCTAAACATCTTTTTGTGGAGCTTGCTGCAGAAGTGAGCAGGGCAGGAGGCCAGGCTGGATCCGTGCGCCCCCTGGTCAGTGCTGGCCACTAAATGGGGACCGCTGGTGGCACTACAAGGCCATGGAAACACCCGACCAAAATGCTCCTTCCTGGGCACGAGCATCGGCACAGGCCAGTGTGCAAAGCAGCACGAGGACATCTCAGGGTTGGCGCGTGTCCGGACACCAGTGCCGGAGGGATGACATGCCGCTGGGCTTGTCACATCCCAAACCACATCCTGTTGCCACAGCAAAGCCCTGCCAGGGTCACATCGCTGCCCTGCTGGGCTGAGGGGACGCCGGGGTCCCGAGGGTGCGAGGAGCAGCAAGTGACCTGAGGGCACTGGGTCCTTCCAGCCTGGCAGGGGGAGCTCCCGGTGACACCAGGTGACTCACTGCCACCCCCGCCAGAGACTCTGCCAAAACTCCAGCCGGGTGCCGGAGAGCCCCTGGGATTTCCCGGGGACCCATGAGCTGTGGGGTGGTCCCTGGGGGCCGAGCTCCACACCTGGGCCCCAGGCAGCAGCTCTGTGGGGCAGCAGGAGAAAAACAAGAGCACGCAGTCCAGAAATGAGTCACGGCAGTGGGGCCCCGTCCCCACCAGCGGGCACAACAAGCTGCTCCTGGCCACAGACCCTCCCAAGCTGCCAAGGGAGCCAGATAGAGGCAAGGTGGGGGGTGCACCCTTCCCAGCCTGCAAGGGGACCCCCCACCCTGGGGCCATAGGGTGACCCCCACCAACGGGTGCAGGGTCCTCCCCGGGGTTGCAGGGACCTCAGGGAACCCCCCTGCGGGGTCAGCCAGAGGGGCCCCCCCAGGGCACACACACCCCTCCCAGCTGAAGGGGGTCTCCAGTTCCATGGGGGAACATTGCCCCCACGCAGTTGTTTGGACACCCCACTTAGAAGCCCCCTCACCCCCCCACATCACACACACACCCCCCCAGCACCCACCGACCCCTCAGTTACACGGACACCCCTGTTACAAGGACGCCCCCCTAGATCCACCGTGCGGACAGATCCCCTCGGTTACAACCTGCTCCCGGTCACACTCAGGGGGCGCGGCCCCCTCCGGTTACACCGACACCCCCCCCGCCCCCGGGGGGCTGCAGCGCCCCCGCTCCCGGCCCCGGGGGTCCCCACCTGGAGGGCGGCTGCCGCCGTCGCTCCCTGCCCATCCTCGGGCTCCCCGCCGGGCTCCGCTGCGCTGCGCTCCCCGCGGGCGGCACCGGCGGCACCGGGCGGGCGGGCGGGAGGGGCCGGCGGCGGGACCCGCCCCGCACGTGTGGCCCGGCCGGCCCCGGCCCCGCCCGCACCTCCGCCCGCCCGGCCGCCGCTTCCTCCACCCGCACACCGCCCCCTCCATCCAACTATCCGACCGCTCAGACACCCACCCCTCCGTCCACTCCTCCATCCCTCCATCCATCCCTTAATCCCTCCATCCACCCATCCATCCATCCATCCACCACTGCATCCCTCCATCCATCCATCCACCCACCCACTCTGTCCCCCCTTTCTCTTCCATTCATCTGTTCTTCTATTCATCTACCGCTCCCTTCATAACCTTCTCCTTCCTTTCACCCATCTATCCATCCCTTCATCCATCTGCCATTCTGACACCTCATTCTTCCATCCATCCACCCACCAAACCACCCAGCCCTTCATTAATCCACCTCCCCTTGCCTCCATCAGTCCCTTTCTCTCCCTCCAGTCATCCACTTCTCCATCCCCCTCTATCCATCCCTCTCTCCATCTCTCCATCCTTCCCTCCATCCCTCCCTTCTTCCCTCCCTACAGCCGTCCCTCCATCCACCTCCCTGCTGCCCCATCCCTCCACCCCTCCACTCCTCCACCCTATGTGACCCTGTTCTCCTTCCCTCCCTGCTCATCCCCTTTTCCCTGCTGGAGAATCCCTCGGCACCTCCCCATTACTGTGAAGCCACCCATGGCTGGGCTGGGTGACACCAGGCTGGGGACACACTGCTGCTTGCTGCTCTGGTGGCACCTGGAAGTGGCCTTTCCTTGGTGCCTTCAAGGGAGCTCCTAAGAAAGGGCCCGTGCCAGCATTGACCACAGGCAATGCTCTCCCCCGATGTCTTTCCGACGGTGTCTCTGCTGCACGGGGCCGGATCCAGCCCAGCTGATGTTGTGGGCAGCAGCAAGGATCCAGCTCTGGGTTTCCTTGCGGGTTTTCGTTTTTCAGAAGAGAGTGACCGCTGCTACGGATGCTCTGAGACTCGAAAACCGCTCGGGCGCTGAAATAGATGTGGGTTTCGCAGTGAGATTCCAGTGAATTTTAAAAAAAGCAACCAGAGTCAGAGCCAAAATCCCCCGTAAGTGCTGATCCCCGGTACAACGTCTCGTGGGACGCTGCGCCCTGAGCCCCCGATGCCACCCGCGCCCTGCAGCGCCCTGGGGCTCGCACCGGGTGAAACCCTGCGGTGAGGGGACGGAGCTCGGCCTTCGCCAGCTGAGCCGCCCCGGCAATTCGGAAGAAATTCAGCAAAAATAACAGAGAGGGGAAAGTCTGGTGTCTGTCACGGTGCCACCTGCCTCGCAAAGCACAGCACCCAGGTGGAGCAGGGGAGGTGGGAGCGGTGCAGCGCCCTGCACTGCTGCCTCTGCAAGGACAGGACCGGGAAGGGTGGCAGTCGGGTGGGGAAAGGCTGCTGGGCACCAGCCCGGTGTCAGTTTTGGGGATGCCAATCTGCCCTCTGGCATCCCTTCTGCTCCAATCCCACCTCCACATTTCAGCCCCATCCCTTCATGCTTATCCCCAAGCCAGAGGAATCGGGATGGCAGAAGGCAAGATCAGCAGAGGCCGCACTGCTCAGGCTGTTGGGGCTGCCACGCGTCCCCCCCGTCCCTCCAGGTCCCACCCCATGCACTGTGCATGCCGTCATCGGCTTGTTTTGCTCCTCGGGGCACGCAGCACGAGGAAGTTACCAAAACCGGTGACTCAGGGGGCTCGTGCCGGGCGGAAGGAAGCGCAGCAGCGCAGGGAGGCGCCGTGCCCTGCCTCTGCTGCAGTGCACAGTGACAAGGATGACAAACAGCAGTGTGGTGGCCACCGGGCTGGAGCAGCCACCTGGGGGAAAGGGCTCCAGAGGGACCTGAGCACCGTGCTCCTCCTTATCACTGAGTTTTTCTAATTTGAGGTCAGGAGACCCTGGGGACACCTGTGCCATGCTCCAGGGTTCAGGACGGGGTGGCTGAGGCTGCGCTCTGTTCTCGGTACCACACTGAGTTCCAGCGAAGGCGACAGAAAAGCCCCCGCCCATGCAAATCGATTCAGGGAGCAGAGATCTGGTGTTCACACCCGGATCTCCAGGTGGAGGTTTGCCACCATCGCGCTGCTGCCTGGGTGCCGCCTGGGGACCCGGCAACCTCTCCACTTCCAGACGTCCACAGGACACCACCTCTGCTCCAAAGGGTGCTCAAGAGCAGATACAGGACTCAAAGATAAAAGCATTTAGGCTTAAACTTTCCACAAGTGACTCCAAAGCAACTCGTGGAAGCTCCTGGAATACTTCCTCCAGCAGAGTAATTGCTGCACAAAACCTCTTTGGTGATAGAAAGTGATTTCCATAGCAAACATTTCTAAGCAAATCAGGTTTCCGACACATGCAAAGGGACTGGGCTGTGTGAGGGGCAGTGGGCTGTAAACACTCCCTGTGAGTCCCCGGTCAGTCTGCTTCCGTCAAATCCTTTCTCATTTCCAGCAATGTGAATTCACAAACCCCAATCTCCTTTTACCAGCTTCTAGCTTCATTCCTCCTCCTCCAAACCAACCCCAAGACACCACCTGCCTGCTCAAAATGGGCTCTCCCCTGGCTGGCAGGGGTGCTTGGAAATTTGGCTGATCATCCCACTCCTGTCTGCCCGACACAGTCCCAGCAGGCAGGGACGTGCGTCCCTGAATCCACCACGCGCTGCCGGCTCAGGCTGAGCTGTGTGGAGCATTTCCAGACCAGTGTGAGAAATTCCTGGAAGGCAGTTTTTCTGTCTCAAATATTGCAGTATCAGTTTCTGCTTAGAATACTGGAGTTACAGGCTACATCTAAGCATGTTTATTCTTGATGGCTGCCAGTCAGAGTGATTAGTTCAGTTGGGATTGTCCTATTGATAAAAATGCTTCAAATCTAGGTGGAAAAAGATCTTTTGGGCTTCAAGACCAGTTGCTGAGCTTTCTGTTGGGGCACTAACAAACTCTGTTCTCCACCTCCACTTCTGCAGCAAGACCAGGACAGGTTTTAACACGAAGTTACAAACCAAGCAATTAATGACACTCTGCAAATGCCCCTTTTCTATGATGTTTTTTTCTTGTGCCCGCGTGCCCCTGTGCCCCCCACCCCACAGCAGTGCTTCCCATCTGCCCAGAAGACAGCAGCATGGGGACCTCAGGGACAAGGAGCTCTGTGGGTGCAGTGACAGCTGCGGGTGGCTTGAGCCGGTGCCGCAGCGGGCAGAGGGGAGGAATCTCCTTCCACAGCCCCTGTCTCCCCAGGGATTTGCCCCCCATCACACAGATGCATCGCCCAGCTCGTCCACGTCCCAGCTTAGGGGTCCCCATGTCTCAGTGAGGGGAGAGCAGCAGGCTCAGGAGCTGGGAATTGCCCGAATGTCCCAAGCAGGCTTCCCCCTTCCTGCAGCAGCTTTCCACTGGGTTTTTGCGTGCCTGTGTCCCTGGCCCCGCTGACCCTTTGCAGGAAGCCCGGTGGAATGTCCCCTCGCCCTGGGCAGCACCTCTGCAGACAGAAACTCTCCCCGTGCAGGCTGTGATCTCCCTTCGCCACCTCAAATTCCCCCATGCTGTCCCGCATCTGCCCTGAAGCCTCTCCCCCACCCCAAATCCACCCCAGCTCAGTGCAGGAGGTACTGGCACATCATCCTTGCATGGGTCACGCCAGCACAGAAACAGCACCGGAGCCTGGTGGCAGCTCCTGGGCTGCAGCAGGGCAGGGCTCAGCTGAACGTTAGCCAGGGAATGACCAGGGCAGGGAGCAAAGCCGGCTATGGGACGGGATGTCCTCTCAGCCAGAGAGGTGCTGGGGTGTTCTTGATGGATTCAGGCCCAGCCACACATTGGAAATGCAAAAATTTAGCTCCAAAAAAAGGCCACAAAGTCATCAGGCTGGAGTTGACCATGAACACGGAGCAACGGCTGCAGACCGCAGCCAGCACATCCCCTGAGGCTGTGCTCACATCTCTTTAGGATATGTTCGCATCTCCCAGGGATGTGCTCACATCTCCTTAGGATCCATTCACATCTCCCAGAGATGCACCCGGGGCTGCTCTGCCCGTGGCTGCAGAGGCTCTCGGTGCGCCCGTTGCTTCCTTCTCTGCCCGTTCCCACAATGACAGAGCCCCACAGCCCCGGCTCAGCACCCCAGGGTGCCCGCTGCCTGCACAGCTTCAGAGGGAAGGGGAAGCAGGATCCAGCAAAAAGGGAACCTGCTTTTTCGCGCTGGTTCCTCCCACGACTTGTGTTTTTCATTTCTCTGGTGCAATGTAAAGGATACTGAAAGATTGCTCAACACCACCTGAATCTGACCCTTGAGAAACGAAAATGGGCCATAGGCTTTGGTGGCGGCAGACCTGACCCCAGACCTTCCCCTTCTGCCTTCCGTGCAGGAGGTGAAAACGTGACCTTAAACAACCTGATCCTGCGAAGAGCTGAAGGTTTGGGGCTGGGGGTGGAGGGCTCCAGAGAGCCCTCAGCATTCGTGCTTCCCACTCAAACTGTGTCTGACCCACACTCTCCTGCCCTGTGCAGGTGGACTTTGTGTGCCAAGTCAGGGCGTGGGGTGTCTGGAGCAAACCCCTGCTAAACCCTGGCTCCCTTCCACCTCCAGTCCCTTCTTCCACAGAGAAGGTCTGATCCTGGCTCCCCTGCAGCCCTCGGGACCATTTCCATTTCAGTCTCTGGCTTCAGCACACCCGAAGCCAACCTGGTGCTTGCTAGAAGCCCTCCGTGCTTGCACAGGGAGAAGGAAAACCCAGGGAACGATCTGGGAAGGAGTCTGATGCAATCAAACATCTTCCCCGCTGTGATATTAACAATCGCAGGGGTGATTGTGAGCAAAGGAGACACACACACACACACACACACACACACACCCTGCTGCCCCCACAGCCACACCACACCGTGGTTGGGGTTTGCAGGTGAGCTGTGCGCTGTTACGCAAGCAGCCCGTGCTCTTTATAGGACCAGGTTTGCAGCTGGCACAGAATGACAGAGGTGTGGAACAGGATGGGGTCCTCCTTTCCTACAAACAAAGGGGTGCAGAAATCAGGGCTGACATGGAAACCGAGGGGAGACACCTCGAGGGACCATGCTTTCCACGGCGTGGAGCTGAGCAGATTGCTTTGCACAATCTTTCCCTGCCGTTCCTCACCACTCACTTTGGATGTTTGCCATTTTGCAGGTAAAGATGCTCAGCTGCTCCAACACCGGGCTGTGCCTGCTGAGCTGCTGCCTCTGGGATTCACTTCACGACCCCTTGGGGCAAGACGCTCCTGTAAGAAGTCCCCTTGCATGCAGAGAGCCGGCTTTGTCCCAGCCGAAAACTCTCTCCCGAAGCTGGAACCCCCTATTCCTGACCTTTCGGAGCTTCCACCCATGCCCGCTTCCCCAGGGCTTTGCAGCAGGGCTGTTCCTGGCCCCTGGGAGGGGGCAGGGGAAAGGGGCAGAGTCCTGGGCTGGCAGCGGGCTGGCTTTGCACGGGCTGAGGCTTCCACCCTGCGTCCTGCCGCAGAACTGCAGCGCTGGATGCTGAGCAACACCCGGGGGTGCGACCCCGGACAGCACCCACCCGGGGTCCTGCACCCCCGGACAGCACCCACCTGGGGGGCTCTGCCTCCAGCAGCTTCATGGGGTCAGCACGGAGGAGAGGTGTGGGGTGCCAGGGCAGCTGCGAGCACTCTGAGCTTTATCACGGCCACCCCTGAGCCCGCAGCACCCCGGTGTTGGAGCATCCCCTCTCCCGCCGAGCCCCCCCGCAGCGATCGGTGCCTTCGGGTGCCAAAGCCTGGATTTGGGAACACGCTCCGGGCACTGCGGCTGGAGCCGCGGCCGTACCCAGCTGACCCCGCTCCGTGTCACCGAGGGGCTGCAGAAGTCCTGTGGGAACGCACCGCAGCGGGTGGGCCTCTGGCAGTGCAGTGTGCTGCTCTGGGGGGAGCCGGGGGGAGCCCTCAGCAGCCCCCGGTCAGACGTGGAGGTGGCAGCACGCCAAGGCAGCCCCGAGCCCCCAGCACGCTGTGCCAGGAGCCCTGGCTGCCACCCGGGGCCACCAGGTCCCCAGGCGGTGCCACCCAGCCGTGCCCCCCTCCCTGCGCAGTGGCCGGGGGCAGCTTTGGGGGGCTGCCATCCTCTCCGCCACCCTGCGGGAGAGGCACATTTTCAAGGCTCATTTTGTGATGGACGAGCCGCAACAAAGCCGCAACATCAGAGCTGCAGGCAGGAGCCGCGGGTGGTTCCTGCCCCTCCCCACAACCGGTGGCAAAGCCTTTCTGCCAGCCCAGCCTTTGGGGACGGGGGCACCCGGGGCTCCCCAGCCCTTCTGCTCCCCGAGCTGGGCGCTGGGTGCCCGGCAGGTGGCAGCAGGGCCCGTGGTGACAGCGGTGGCACCGCGCAACGAGCCGCGGGCTGCAGCCGGGGACGCGCGGCACCGAGGCATCTGAGGTCGCTGCTGCCTGGGATGGGAAAGGTTTTGGGGCCATCCCGCTCCTCCTGGAAGGACAGAGTTGCTGCCAACACCATCTGGAGGGGATTTCTGCAAAGGTTTGGGGAGGGCCCGACCTGAGCGGCTGGGAGCACGCAGGGGCTGCGGGAGGCAGGGGACAGCTGGTGACAGTGTCCTGAGGACGTGCCCCGGGGAAACCAGCGGGCAGCGAGCACTTCCAGCTCCCCTCCAGGTGAAGCACCTGAGCTGCTGCTGAAACCTCGCTCACTCAAACATGCCTCGGCCGTGTATTTAACGTTTGGCATTTTGCGGATGAAAGGGTGCTGGGGGCTTGGGGAGCAAAGTGCGATGGCAACGGCACCTCCCTGTTCTTTCGGAGGTGCTCACCGCAGGCTGCTCCCCTTCACCAGCCCCAGGCTGCAGAAACTCCGGGGAGGGAAGTGGGGAAAGGCAGGGGATGGGGCCGGGGACAGGGCAGGCAGCCAGCACAGCCCCTGAAGGTGGCAGTGCCCAGGGTCCGGGGTGGGGACAGGCAGAAGTGCGCAGCCGGGAAGGTGTCGCTGGGAGCCGTCCTCTCCCAGGAGGTTTGTTGGGATGTTAAACCTTTCCCTTTCAGGCCCCAGGGGCAGGTGCAAAGCAAGTCAGGAGGGTGGGGAAGGTGCAACATGAGCGGCCTTTTGTCCCCCAAATTGAGAAGGAACAAAAGACCTGTTTGTCAGCTGGAGGAAACGCTATTCAACATTTCCCCCAGGCTGAAAAACCGCATTGCAAGGCAACGCGTAGTAGTTGGGAGCTTTTTATACTGGTAAAGTATCTCTGCCAAGGGCTGGTGCAGGCAACGCAAAGCCCCGGAGCAGCCCCTGGGCCCCCCCCACGGGGAGCACGGGGCAGGAGGGTGGAGAAGGGGAGTTGCAGGGGGCAGCCCTGGGCGAGGACCAAGTGCAGGACCCTCACTCCTCCCCCGGGCAGGAGACCCCCTCGGCCTCTCTGCCCCGCATAAATCTTTAAACTTCAATTAACTCCGCTTCCCCCAGGGGTGGGTTTCACCCTGGTGCTCTAATTCTCATTTATTTTAAGGCTGTTCCGTGCTCGGGAAATCCATTGGCATTTCTCGGCTCGGATTTGCCAATTCGTGTGTTTTACCGTGAGTGTAAATCCAAGCCTAGCAGTCAGCGGGAGGCCAGCAGGGGTGGCTGTGTCACTCTTTGTGCTCTCCGGGTCTCAGGCGGTGCAGAGATGTGCACCTTCAGCTGTGCATTTTGGGGCAGCACAGGAACAGCCGACGCCGTGTATCGAATCTCACAGAAGTCCTATTTTTCTGTGTCTGTGCCCACACACCTGGGGACAGCTCCAAGTGACCAGTGTCAGGGACAGGAGGGAGCAGTGAGACCCTGGTGCAGTGTTTGGTAGCAGTGAGCTGGGGACAGCTGGAATTTGTCCTCTGAGGGATCTGTGTGCATCTTTGGGCCACCCGTGGGCTGGGGACAGGGACAGGCAGGACCCCTCAGATAAGGTTGTTCTCCGGCTGAATCAAAACCAGGCAGTGTGCTGGGGGGACAGGATTTACTTTTCTCTAGCACACAACGAACACGGAAAAATATTTTATAAAAATATTTTTTAAAATATTTAATTTTAAAAATTAAAAAACCATATATTGATGCCAAAGAGGGTAGGGATGGGTCAGAAAAATGAGCTTTTCTCTCTTCTCACCCCTTGTTACTAAGGCATCTGGGGGCAGGGCTGGGGAGTGTGAGCAGCTGGCATGTAGCAGCCTTTCCTGCCACGGGCAGCAGAGCACAAACATCACTGCCCTGCTGAGCACCTGGGGAAACTGAGGCCAGAACACAGCCGCCCACCTACCTTTGGGCAGGAGGAATGCCGGGTGGGTTTGGGAGGCTGCAGGCCCATCAGCAAGGCTCTGCTTCCCCAGAGGCCGATGCAGGCAGGCGAAGGCTGCTCAGAGCCCCTTCCCCAGCCCCCGCACCTGGGGCTGACCCCGTGTCTCACTGCCTGGCCAGAGAAGCCCAGCCCGCTGCCTTTCTGCAGGTTCCCCTATTAAAAGGTTATAGCCACTTGAAGGCCACTTCATCCAGCTTAATACATACTTAATTATAATTGGGTTAGGATGGCTGCCAAAAAGAGAGCGAACGCTGCGAGGCGTTCTGGGTAAGGCTCAGCAAAAAGCTGTGTCCTGCTGTCCTTCGGGTGACGTCCCCTCACCGCACCGAGCCCCACATGTGGGGACACCCTGCTCCCGGCAGCCTCTCTGTGCAGAGGTGGTTTGGGGTCTGGGGAGTCCCCTGGCACCCGTTGTACCCCTCATGTGACAAGAGGGCGTTCTGCGTAAGGAAGGCGTGTGCTCGCAGTCCCCACGGCCATCTGCATGATGCCCACTGCTCAGCCCCAAGGACAGACCCTGCTGGCTCAGTCCTGCAGATCCCCCACCACACTGTGACGGTGCCTAAGGGAACAGGAGGCTTTCTGGAACCTTTATTTCTTTATTATTTTGAAACATACAGAGACAGGCAGCAGCCCCATCACCTGCACTGCTGAAACAGCCTGCACGGCACTGCCACCACCGCAAACAGAGCTCAGCCCCAAGAGCCCCCTCATCCCTGCAAAGCAAATGCTGGAGAGGAGTAAATCATTTGATGAAGGGAGTTGTTAGGTGGCTCAGAAGCTCTGGGGATGTGTGTGTGTGAACAACCCTGCTCCCAAGGCAGCTGGGGTACCCTCGGTCCTGCCTGCCCTGGCCCCACGCAGCCGTGTGCCCTCCGTCCCCGCCCTCTCTGCCCAGGTCCGATCTTTGCCTAACATCGGCTTAAGAAGATCAAATTCCTTTTCACGACTCTATTCTGACTCAGCGGGGAGGAAAATTCCCAACAAGAAGCTCAGTGCTTCAGCTCCCCGGCCTTTCACAGGTCCTGTATGAAACAAATGTCTCGGGCTGTCCTGGGCAGACTCCATCGAGGTAGGAAACCTCTGCAGGGCCGCTTTCTGGTGCCAGTCCCAAAGAAAATCCCACACCAGGCTGGTGTCAATTGCATCTATTGTGCCCAGAGGACATTTCTGTAATGTAGGTGAGGAGCTGTCTCTGCTCCCATTAGCTATTTTAAAGGCATGTTTGTTGTTTTCAAGGAGCATTGCTCGCTGCACGTTGCTCGCTGCAATGTCCCTGCCCTAGCAGGGCAGTGGTTTCACTGTCCCAGCTCAACCCCGCTGCTCTCCCTATGCTCTGGGCAGTGTTTAGCCACTGCCATAACACCGACTGGTTTCCCTCTCCATCGGGGTTCCAGGAACCTTGTGTTTTCATTGCTGCTCCAGTTTTGGTAACAAAGGTAAAAGCAGCAAGAAAAAAAAAGACCATTTTTCATTTGAGTAGTACTGGCCTAGACTCAAGAGGAACAAACTTCACTGTGTTCTTCCCCAGATGGGACCTGGAGGCAGATACTTCTCAGTCAGCTCAGTTTTCCTACTGAAATAATGTCCAGCAGCTCCCAGTGCCTGCCATGGGTGCCAGGGCCAGCAGCCGCTGGGAACGCGCTGGTGTCCGCTGGGGCTGCGTCATCTGCAGGCTGCACGGGGGAGGTCAGCACATCCAAAGCCTCCATCCATGGGCAGCAGAAGGGCAGCTGCAGGGGAAAGATCAGAGCTAAAGTTCAGAGCTGGGTACCTGGGGACAGATTTGCTTATTCTGGCTCCCAAACAGCTTCACAGGCTGCCCAGCCCCTTGGCTCAGCCCTGAGGGGAGTTTTCTTGGGTGGGCACAGAGCTGGGTGTCCTGGGGCAGGTCTGTCCCCAGAGCCCAGGGACAGCAGCTCGGAGCTGGGCAGTGGGTGGTTGTGATGGGAAGAGGCTAGCCCTAAAAATGGCAGCAAGTCCTTTGTGAAGGGTGGGCTCGCTCCCACATCCCCTGAGACCCAGGATCCTTTGGTCAGGTTTGTGGAATGGCTGCTTCTGCACCGCCAAAACTCTGCAGGTCAAACACTGCTGCTGTTTGTCCTACAGTTACTGCACTGTGCCTTCCCAAACCCCACAACGTCGGCACAAAACATTTTACTGAATGAGCCAGATACCTCTACCCCTTGTGTGTCCCCACAGATCCTCAACAAGCTTTGAACAGGAATTTGCCTCCCCAGACCAAAAACCTACTTTCTGCACCCCACATCTTCCAGCTCCACAAAATCGGGATGAAGCCACCAGTGCCCCAAAATGCACCGTGTTTATCTGTTCCTTTGGTGCAGGTGTTCCTGCCAGCCCCAGCAAGGTTTCTTCAGCTGTGCTAGGGCGTTCCCAGCAGACCGAGCTCCCATTTCACTTCTGATGGTTTTGCACATTGAGATCAGAACATTGCTGCAAGGTCATTGTGTTCCTCTCGTCCTGCTCCCTGTGATGTAGTGCTCAGAAAAGTAATTTTCCTGTGGAAATAGCTTAATAATGTAGGGTAGCCTTCTTTGGAATACAGGAGCAAATGAAGTCAGGAGTGTCCATGCATATTTTGTAGCTATGCCACGTAACATCCACTTTTTCACCCCGATGACACTTTGACAACATGTCCAATGTCCAGAATATGAACACATTTTCTGGGCTAATCTGCATTATTTTTTGTTCTGCTGCATTTGCACCCATCCAAATGAAGCCATTCTTTCTGCCAAGAAGCACACAACTGAATCATGGCATTTAACAGTTTTATCGTGGAGTGGTGCCTTGGGTGTTTGGGTGGTTTTGTACCTGCACTGCTGCAGGTCCCGGTGGAGGCTGAACCCACCTGCCAGTCCCTGCTCGGTACAGAGGGGAGCTGCTGCGTGTCAGCCTGCTCTGCTCAAAGCAAAGCGCGTATCGCACACAGAGCTTTCTAGCCTGCCTGCCCTACAGCAAACATCTTGCAGGAGAAAATATAGTATTCCAGGGGCTTATCTCACTTGGTGGCAATTCTGGGTGAATAATTGAAATCCAAGTTGATCATTAGAGGTTCACAGAGATGCTGAATAGCCCAGTGTTCAGTGGTCTCTGCCAGCCACGGCCAATTTACATTAAAGGCTTGATTCCTTCTACAGCCCACTTCTCAGCCCATGGGAAACCTCCCTGTAGCTTATTCTTCGTTTGCAAGGACTGTCTAGTTTAGGGGAAAGCCTTGCCTAGCTGTGCTCTTTCTGCTGCCAGCAGTGCTGCCCGGGGTTTCAGCAGGCTGAGGCGGGATGTCGCCGGCCATGTGCGCTTGCTGAGGAAGATTTAGCATCGGCCACATGGCCAGCTCTCCCCGTGCTGAAATCTATAATCAAGGTCTACCTAGCGATGGCTAAACTGAGCAATTTTTGTGTAAATGAGAAGAGGCAGAGGTGTGCTTTCCCGGGAACTGGAGGGAAAACCGGATTATGGGCTGGGGATCTGCGAAATGATCAGAGGCTTATGTGCAAATGATACTTGCTTGGGAGAGAACCATAAGTATTAGAGTAATAATAATAACAATAACTGCCTGCCGGGAGCCAAAGAGCTTTTAGGGGGGAATTAAATGTCATGTGCAAATGTCGCGATCTGTGCTGGCAGGGGCAGCAGTCCGGGAAGAGCCAGCGGTGCCTTCTTGCCTAATTCCCTTGGCACATCTCGGCAGATTCCCAGATCCTGCTATCTGCCAGCGCTGCAGCCGCGTTTCCACACGCTCCTGCAAATGTGCAACCCGTGTGAGCAGCGGGGAGCCCCAGCCCCGGGGGAACAGCCCCGGGCTCCGCTCGCAGCGGGAGCATCGGGGCGAGGGCGAGCGGCCGCGGCTCGGGCTCTGCCCTGCCCGGGGACCCGCGGACGGGACGGGGGGGACAGCAGCGGAGCCCCCCGGGGTCTCTGCCCCCGTACCTGCAGCGTGAGGATTTCCTTTTTTCCTTTTTTTTCCCTTTTTTTTTTTGGGGGGGGGTGGGGGGGTGGGTCCTGGTGCCGCCCCGGGCCCGGGTTTCAAACCCGCGGAGATATTTTCACACCTCGAACCGCCGCCCCCCCCCCCTCCCCTCCAGCCCCCATCGCCTTGATTTAGCCCTTGGTAATTAATTTGGCATTTCAGAATAGCTACTGGGCTGGATAATGGCCTCATTCATCTCCCCAGCCTAATCTGAACAGAATCTGGAAGAAAAGCTTTCAGAAAGACAGAAACTGCCATTCGGCAACTGCTCAAAAGAACTGTCACTCCAGGGGAATAAATCGCTCCTGATTATTTCAACCCGGGTCTTCTCTGCTTTTCCAGCCGCTCCCGGTCCCCGCCGGGGGGACGGCCCCCAAGATATTTGAGGAGGGGAAGATCTGGTTGGGTTTCCCCCTCCCTTCCCCAAAATCCAAGGCCGGGCGATGGCAGGGGGAGCGCATTGTTCCCGAGGAGTGGACGAGCTGCGGGGACCCGAAGCGATTTGACTTTTAAAACAGGCTCTGAGCGCCGGGGCCACGTTTTCCCTCTGCCCACGGCGGGGCCGAAATAAAACCCTTCGCCTCTCTTACTCTCCCCCAAAAAAGGGGCCGCTCGGCCCTGCCCTGGCCCGTCGGGTCTCGGCGTCGGGGCGCTGGATCCCGCTCCCGGGGATGCCCGGGAGCAGAGAGGGTTTAATACTGGTGCTTAATACTGGGAAGAACAACCCAAAACTGGGCTGGGGGGGGCACGGCCTGGGCCCCCCCGAGCATCCCCCGGCCCCTGACCCGGGGGGGGAAGCGGCAGCCTCGGAACCGGCCGCAGGGAGCTGCGCTTCGGTCCCCGCCGAGCTGCTTCCATGCGTTTAATAGCTCGAGGGAGAGGTAATTAGAGGAAAGCCTCAGTAAATCACGTTAATGACCGCAAGAGCCATTGCAAACGCCGAGGGTTGGGAAACGCCGAGCAAAGCCTGCAGGACGGGCAGCACGGAGGCGAGAGCCTGCGCTCGGGGCAGCGCCGGCTGGTCGTTAAATTAACACCGAGGGGGGGGGATTGAACAGCACCTCGGGGCTGCAGGGGAGTTCAACGATGACCGTCTTTTTTTTCTTTTTTTTTTTTTTTTCCTTTTTTTCTTAGCATTATTTCATCCCTCCTTACCCCCGAGGTGATGAAGTCTTGGTCCAGGCTGAGCTGGAGGGGCCGGGAGGTGTCCGGGAGGCAGTGTCGGGGCTGCGGGCACCACGGTCCCACCCGTAAGAGCTGCTTTTGGGATCAGTCGTGGGTCTTTAAGAAATTTCCGAAAATCCCCTCTCTGCCCTTCTGGACAGGGCAGCGCAGGGCCGGGGAGGGGGCCGTGGGCTCTGGGGCAGCCGAAGCAAAAAAAAAAACAAAACTGGAGACAACGACAGGCCCGGACAGACACCTGCTCCGGACGGACCCCCGCACACGGGCAGAGGAGCCCCACACACGGCTACAGGGCCCGTGGGGAAGGGCTGGTCTTAGACACGCGTGGCCGGAGGAGAAGGGCCCGGAAGGCAGAGGGGGAGCTCGGACACGACAAGGGGCATGCTGAGAGCAGCCACCCCTGGGGGGGTCCCTTGGCCCAGATTTGGGGTGCCCGGCTGGGCAACGCGATGCTGAGCCGACGGCTCGGTCACCTGGAGGGGCACAGCCCGGTCCTGGCCCCTGCGTGTTGTGGGGCAGTCGGGGGGAAAAACTCCGCGGAGGGGAGGCTGTGGCGTGCAGCGGGGCTGGCTTACACCGGGGTGCGTGTGTGTGCCCCGGGAGGGGCTGCAAACGCCTTCCTGGACGGCTCGGGTGGGACCGGCAGGAGCGGGACCCCCCCCGAGACGATCGCATCCTTCCCACACGCGTCTCCCTCTGGCCAAGGCCGAGCAGCAAGGGCGTCGGGAGCAGGGCGGAGGGGCTGCTTCCCGGGGAAGAGTTAACAAATCCCGGCAGCCGCGGAGCTGCCGGGGGGGGGTCAGGGGGAGCGATGGGGGCAGGGAGGCTGCGGAGCCCCGCTGCCCTGCAGGGAAGGCGGTTGCATTGCCAAAGACGCCCCGCTGGGCTAGCAGGCCCGGGAGCAGATTAATCAGGCACTAATTCAATTTACAACAACCACTTTTATTCAGCTCGGTGGCAAGGAATTCAAAGCGGGGAGAGGGGCGGGCGGAGGGGAGGGGGCGGAGGCCGGCGCGGGGCTCGCCGCTGCCCGGGCACCCCCCGTCCCCTCGGGCCGCCCCGTCGGGGCTGGCAGCGGAGGGGGTCGCGCCGCCGTGCCAGGGCCCGGCCGCTTGAGTGACACGGCGTGGGCAGCGCTCCGAGAAAGGGCACGTCGGTTGGAAAAATAAAAGTGCCCTTTTAATCAAGGGGAGCGGCTGAAGGAGGCAGGGAGGCCGGCAGGGAGGCCGCTCGCCGGGAGGCTCCGAGGCTCCCGGAGTCTCGGCACCGGCACGTCGGGGCAGCGGGGGGCTCAGCGCCCCGAGAGGAGGCGGCCGTCGGGGGGCACGGGGCTGGGGAGGCCGGGGAGGGGAGCCCGGGGCTGGGCACGGCCCGGTGCGGGACAAGTGCTGCCCTTCAACACCTTCCTCCCGTGGGCAGACGGAGCCACAAGGTGTGAGCCGAGGGGGAGAGGCAAGAGGCCGGGCTGTGCCGGGCCTCTGAAATAACCTGCCGGGCCCTGCCGGCCCCTGGGCTACCGAATCGTGTCCGAGGACTCGAGACTTCCCCGAGTGAAACTTTCCCGGCACCTGGTTTTCTCTCACAGAATCACCCGGGCTGGGACACGGAGGGGCCGGGAGTCCCCCGGGACCGGGACGGGCACAGACGCCCCCAACCCCCTCCGGGCACCTGCGCTCGGGCTCTGCCTCGGGTCCCCACGCCGTGTCCGGCACCGCTCCGTCTGTTCGGGGCAGCCCCCGCCGTGCCGAGGGGTCAGGCCCGACCTGACTCGGGAACGGGGCGAGGGGGAGATGCCGGCAGCGAGAGGCTGGGAGGGGGCCCGATCCCGGCCCTCTCGGCATCCTCACGGGTGTGCGCGACCCCCGCGGGCTCTCCCCGCCCGGTGCGCACGGAGCCTCGGCGGCTTTGCGCTCTCCCGGCCCCGTCGGGGCACGGCGGCGGCCGGGAAGAACCGAGGGCGGGGGGACCCCCGGCGCGGCGGTGGGAGGGGGCGGCCAGAGCCGGGCCCTTCCCCGGCTTCTCGGGGGGCCCATGACCGAAAAGTCGGGGCGGGACCCCCCCACACACCCCGGGCTCGGCGGGACCGCTCCCATCCTTCCCCCCTCTCCCCCCCCCGACGCCTGTGCGTGTCTCTGGCTGAGCCGCCAGTGGATGTCGTTGTTCTGTTCCTTGAGCGCAATGTCACTCCTTTAGCATGACCTCAAACGCGGCGGGGGCTGGGACCGCCAGTCATTCTCCGTGCGAGAGCCGGGGCGGGAGGCAGGCGGGACCCAGCCCCGCCGCCAGCGGCACTTTTGTGGTGCCGCCGCCGCCGCCGTCCCCCTTTCCTCCGCGGGGCTGGCCGCGGGGCGGGCGATGCTCCGGGCTCCGTGAGCCGCCCCCCGCGTCCCGCCGCCCTCGGCCGCGTCGCCCCGCGGAGCTGCGCGCAAGAGCCCGGCGCGGCCCCGCGGGTGCCCGGCGGGTCCCTCGCTGCTGCTGCGCGCAGGTCGGCGGCCGCAGGATGCCGCGGAGGGGCGCGGAGGCGCCGCTCGCCCTGCTGCTGGCCGCGGCGTGGCTGGCGCAGCCGCTGCGCGGTGGCTACCACGGGCTGAGCATGTTCGCCGTGCAGACGGCTCAGCCCGACCCCTGCTACGACGAGCACGGGCTGCCCCGCCGCTGCATCCCCGACTTCGTCAACTCGGCCTTCGGCAAGGAGGTGAAGGTGTCGAGCACCTGCGGGAAGCCGCCGTCGCGGTACTGCGTGGTCACGGAGAAGGGCGAGGAGCAGGTCCGCTCCTGCCACCTCTGCAACGCCTCCGACCCCAAGCGCGCCCACCCGCCCTCCTTCCTCACCGACCTCAACAACCCGCACAACCTGACGTGCTGGCAGTCCGACAGCTACGTGCAGTACCCGCACAACGTCACCCTCACCCTCTCCCTCGGCAAGAAGTTCGAGGTGACCTACGTGAGCCTGCAGTTCTGCTCGCCGCGCCCCGAGTCCATGGCCATCTACAAGTCCATGGACTACGGCAAGACCTGGGTGCCCTTCCAGTTCTACTCCACGCAGTGCCGCAAGATGTACAACAAGCCCAGCCGCGCCACCATCACCAAGCAGAACGAGCAGGAGGCCATCTGCACCGACTCGCACACCGACGTGCGGCCCCTCTCCGGCGGCCTCATCGCCTTCAGCACCCTGGACGGCCGCCCCACGGCCCACGACTTCGACAACTCGCCCGTGCTGCAGGACTGGGTGACGGCCACCGACATCAAGGTGACCTTCAGCCGCCTCCACACCTTCGGCGACGAGAACGAGGACGACTCCGAGCTCGCCCGCGACTCCTACTTCTACGCCGTGTCCGACCTGCAGGTCGGCGGGCGCTGCAAGTGCAACGGCCACGCGTCCCGCTGCGTGCGCGACCGCGACGACAACCTGGTGTGCGACTGCAAGCACAACACGGCCGGCCCCGAGTGCGACCGCTGCAAGCCCTTCCACTACGACCGGCCCTGGCAGAGAGCCACGGCCCGGGAGGCCAACGAGTGCGTGGGTGAGTCCCCGCGTGGGAGCGCACGGCGCGGGCACCGCCGGGACCCCGGGGAGAGGGCGCTGGGGTCCCCCCGAAAGGACACGGCGAGGGAGGGGACAGCCACGGGCACCCAAACCCGCGGCGGGGACCTGCGGGAACAGGGAGCGAAAGGCGCGGGGGCAGCCGGGGCCATCCCGGGACACGGGGAGCGGCGCGGGGACACGCGGGGACACGGGGAGCGGGACGCGGAGAGGACACGGGAGTAGCCGGAAATGCAGGGCAAAGGAGGGGACACCCGGGGGACTCCCAGGGACACAGAAACGCGGAGCAGGGGATACTGAGGCACCCGGGAGCGCAAGGCAGGGGACACAGCAGCGGCCGGGAGCGCATCGGTGAGGTGCTCGGGAGACCCCGAGGCGCAGAGCGGGGACCCCGGGGGACCCGGGGCAGGGGACGGCGAGGGGTCTGCGACAGGGACACGGAGCGCCGAGAGACCCGAGAGTGCAGGGCAGGGAGTGCGGGAGGTCCGGGACGCGGAAGCACCCGGAGGGTCGGGGGCACCGAGGGACGCTGCAGAGCGGAGCAGGGACCGCGGGCGGCTCGGAAGGACAGGACAGGGGACACGGTGGAAATCAGCGCGGGGAGAGGGGACACGGAGCAAAACGGCAAAACCCCGGTCGTGCGCGACGCCGCTCGGAGAGGCGCGGGCGGGGCAGGGTCCCCTGTCCTGGGGTCGGGGTATCCGTGCCGGGGGCCGGAGCTCGCAGGGAGCCCCGGCCGGGGCCGGGAACGGCTCCGGTCCTGGACGGGGAGAGAAAGCGGCCGGGCGCGGGGCAGCTCGGCGAAGTCCCGGTCCCCGTCCTGCCCTGAGGTGGGGGCGGCCCCGGGCAGGCAACGGGAGGTGTCGGGGACGGGGACGGAAACGGGAACGGGTCCCGAGAGCAAACGGCAGCGGCAGCAGCGCTCCGGGACGGGCCGGTTCGCTCCGTGCCTGGCGAGAAACCCGTGCCGTCCGGGCTGAAAGCGAGCCCCAGCTCCGGGGCTAACCCGAGGGGGAGACGGGCACGGGGTGAGGTTTTTGGGGGCAGTTCCCCTGCAGCCCTGTGCACCCCGCCGACTCCTGCCCTTGCGCTGCCGGTGCCCTTCTCGGTCAGGTTTACGGATCTGTGCCAGGTCCTGGGGATCTCGGGGTGAGCTAGCCCGGAGTCTGGGCTCGGCTCAGCTCGGCTCGGTTCTGCTCCGCTCGGTTCGGCTCGGCTTGGCTCGGCTCGGCAGGGCTCGCCCCGCCGCGCCGGAGCGCGTCTCCGGCACTCCGCCGCCCGCAGCCTCCTTGTTTACACGGAAAACTCGGCCCCGTCTTCCAAAACATTTGCAGCTCCGACGATAGGAAAAAAAAAAAAAATCAACAACGAGCGGCCGGGTTGGGCTTTGGCTTTTTTTTTTTTTTTTCTGCTTTCTTTCCTTTTTTTTTTTTTTTCTTCCCAAATCATAATCAGATGTGTCCCTTGCAGAGAGCACAATTTCTTCGCCGGCGCCTTCAGCACCGAGGCACGGCCAAGCCGGGCTGCGGCCGCGGGTTACCGGGCTCGGGCAGGGGGCTGCGGGGGCCGGGGGTACCGGGACCCGCTGGGGGCGGCCGCGGGGAGCCGGGAAGGTGCGGGGAAAGGGGAATCCGGGGGAGTCCGGGGGGTGCCGGCTGTGCCCCCGGTGTTGCGGCGCTGCTCAGCCCCGGGGGGGGAGACGAGGGGCCGGGTCGGGCCGAGCCTCCGCTCTCCGCCGGGCTGCGGCTCACGTCGGGGCGGCTCCGGAGCGGCGGCGGTGGGGAGAGGCCGGGCCCCGGGGGGAAGCGGGCGGGGAGAGCGGCTCGGACGTGCGAACAGCGCCGAGCCGTGATTTATCTCCGGTTTTCCTTCTGTCCCTGCGGGGTTCCTCTGTGAGCAGTGCTTTGCGCCTGCGGAAGGGGCTCCGCGCCCCGGCCACCGGGCAGGGACAGATCCCAGCGGTACCCCGGGGTGAGCATCCCCACCAGCAGCTGGAGGGGTTCAGCTTCCCCCAGGCTTCTGCCCCATCTCGCATCCCGGGACAGGTTCCCTGCACGCAGAAATTTCTCTCCATCAGCAGTGCCGTAAAATTCGGGGTGCCCCAGGGTCACTGCCAGATCCTTGTCTGCTCTGCAGCTCCCTGAACTGCTCCTGTAAACGCTGCTGTTCAGTCATCGTGCTGGCCCTGTGTGCCTACCATCTTTCTTACTTCCAATTTACTTCCAATAAACTTCACGGTTTCCAGTAAAGTGTGTGTCTTCGTGCCAGGCTCTGCATTTCAGACCGTGCACAGTTCTAGCTGCGTCAGACTTCTGCAAACGAAAATCTCCGAGGCTTTTTCCTCTTCCTCAGAGTTTGCTGGGAAATGAATGTTTTGCAACGGTAAAGCTACTGTAAAACAATTTTCCTGAGTCTGTTTTTCCTGCAGATTCCCTGGGGCCATACCTATCAGTCTGCAACACCAACCACGGCCAAACAACTGCATTGCCCTGCCAAGCCCACACGGCCCAGAATAATCCCCCTAGATAAAGATCACAATAACCCCATTCAGCTCCCACCCACTTGCTCATGACCATCAGCCCACCCTGATTTCTCTCCCAAACCCAGAGATAAAGTCAGCCTCTGCGCTCACTCGGAGGCTGCGGGTGCCAGCCTTCACCGGGCAGAGGCCGGGGACAGGCGGTGAGGAAGTCTGCGGATGATGGTGGTGGTGATGCCATTGGCCACACTCTGGAGGGATCTTCAACCTCTTGGAGAGGTTGAGAAGGAGGTGAATGAGCAGCAGTGGTAAGGGGGCAGGCGAATTAGCCAAATCTACTGAATTTGCACCAGCCAGAGGTGTGAGAAGCAGTTCTGACTTTTCCATTGAATTTGCTCTTTTTCGGGAAAGTTGGGTTTTCAACCAAAGAGAAAAATGACAGAATGTGTCTGCTCTGCCTGAAAATTTGGGTGTTTTCTTTGGTAAGCCCATTCCCCCTGCCAAAACCGAATCTTTGTTCCTATTCATGCTTATTTGGGGCTGAAAAAGAAACGCGCTGGAGTTTCTGACAAAAAGTCAAAATTTCCCACGGGAATGTTTTTCACCAGCCAGATCTAATTTTTCTTTATCAATTCTTGCTGCCTGCAAGAGCCCGGGCACCATGCAGGGAGAGGACAGGACACCGCCCCAGGAGATGTTCTCCAGGGGCCTGCTCCAGCAGAAGGGGCTCAGCCAGCAGAACTTCCCTCTGGTTCAGGTTCCCATCGACTTTACCTGGCAAATAACTCCTCCACGTAGAGCTTGGCCTTACAGTCTGGCTTTGGCCAGGTGCCTGGGAGCTAACATGCTCCAGGGAGGACACAGCTTGGAGGGAAGCTGTTGCAATCACTCAGCCAGTCAGGGAGGTCTGCTCTCCATCCTCCGTCTCCCCAGCAGTGCTCAGCACCGGCGGGCCAGCTCAGAGTCCGGCCAGCCCAAGCCCCGCTTTTTGTCCAACCCATGTTGTCCTGATGAAGCTTCCAGCTCCCCTGTGAGAGGAGAACACAGCTGGAAAAGGCTGAACTGAAACGCCTTCAGAGCTCTGCTGCTGGTGAGCTTGTGTGGATGCACGAAAACAGGCAGGGACCCAGCTCCAACCAGGTTTAGCAACATCAGTAAATTCAGTCAACACCACCCCACATTTTCTCGTGGACCGCGGTGTTATTCTGAGTGCTGGAAATGAATGTGGACAAAAAAAGCCATGAAACACTTTTGAAATCTCACTTTCCCTTGCATAAATACCACTGCACTTGCCTTGGCCGGAGAAAGCTCTGCCAGACAAGCGCAGGCTGCAGGCACTTTGGGAACAGCCTCCAGACGCGGTTCCCAGTGCCGCCTCGGGCGCTCCGCAGCGTTTCCCTGCAGGGACAGGAGATGCGCCCGGCACCTGCACATTTCTCTGACGTCAGTGGCGTTTGCAGGTGCCGGGCGCCTCTCGGATTTTGGCCTTCTGTTATGCCTAGAGAGCGTTTAACAATAACAAGTGCGATTGCAGTGAGAAAAAGGAAACATATTGTGTTTTCAGATAGGGGATTTGGCACAAGACGCGCGCGAAGCCTGGTGTTAGACAGGCTCTGCTCCGCGGCGAGCGCTGCGGTGGGGTTCCCAGGCTGCGATACGTCTCTTGTCAGAGCAATTTGCGAGCCAGCCTCTCCTCCAGCTGAGAGGAAACTTCATCTCCGAGGCGGAGGGGTCCAGGAATTACTTGAGACCAGGCTGCCAGACATTCTCAATGAAAAACTTCCTCCCAGACAAACCTGGGGCTGGACCTTTACCGTCTCCGTGGCAGTTCAGGGAGATATTTGCCGGGCAGTGCTGACTATAGCAGCTGTCGGGCTCCCCTCCATCCTCATCACAACCAGGGAAATCAAATCCTCCCGTGTCCGCAGCGTGCTGCCCCAGCCGCACCGCAGCAGCGTGCTCTTCTCGCTCCGGTCCTGCAGAGGGATCTAGGGACTGTAGGATTTCCTCTCAGGGCATTCCTGGTGTCCCTTATGAAACTTTGGTGATCCTTTTTCTTTAGCCCACCTTAATCATCATGGCTCATGGTGGCTCAGACCCACCAGGCGGGCAGGGCTGGACTGGTTGGAGATGTCCTTCTGCCACCTTCTTCCCTCCTGTGGGGGCTCAGGGCTTTGTGAGCGGTTTCGAGGTGAGGAACTGGGGCAGGAGCAGTGTGGCTGGCGGAGACCAGCTTGGGAGGCAGCTCTGTAAGTGCCCGGTGAGTTGGGGCAGAGCTGCCCCAGCATTTACCCCATGTATGGCTGCAGCTCTTCCAGAGGGAAGGTTGCGAGCATCCCTTCTCTCCTTGTAAAGCAGCGACTTTTCCTATTTGAACAAAAAGGCTCTGAGCAGGATTTCCGAGGTGCCCCTGCAGGATCCCCAGTGTCCCCACAGAGGATCCCCAGGGTGCCCATGCAGGGTCCCCAGGGTGCCCGTGGCATCCCCTGCACCCAGCTGGGACAGCACAGCCCGACAATGTGCCCAGCTTGAGGCAGCCAGGCGAGGCTGACCGGTGGATTTTGGAGCTGCTGGGTGCCCATACCACCCAGTACCTACGGAGGATATGTGGGATGGTCATCATTTCTCATATTCGGGCTTGTCTTGTCCCCCCGTGCCTCAGTTTCCTCTTATACAGAGACTAAAACGGGGCTGTGCAGGCTGCTTTGACAGGAAAGATGTTCAGCAGCAGCAGCACAGCATCCCGGTGCCCAGGCAAACCCCACGGCTCTGGCACCTTCCCCAGCAGCTGGACCAACACCTGCCCAGGCTGCACCCCTCACACGGCCGTGTGCTGTCCATGGAGCAGTGGATCCGCTGCCCCCCAGTCCCGGTTCTGCTCCCGGCGGGTTGTTCTGCATGGGGAGCTGCACGAGATGCGGGTAACACGGTATTGCTGAGCAGATGGGTGCTGTAGCCATAGAAATATGGGCCCGTAAGCTGCTGAGACTCCCATTGTAGCCTCCCAAGCGGGCCTTGCATGGGCAGAGCTTTCTCACAGGCTTTTATTCTCAGGAAGCTTAAAGTTAAACTGATTTCCAACAGAAAGGTTTTTACACCAACAAACAAACAAACAAAAAAGCGCAGTTAAGGCTAAAACAAAACCAGGCTTGGCACTCGGGGTTGGACACTTGCCTTCCCTTGAGCTTGTCCACGGCTAATCTCTGCCCTCCTCTTTCTGGGCCAAAGCATGTCATCCTTATTCAGCCAGCGCTGTCCTCGCCTCGGCAAACTCTCTGTGACCGCCCGGGGGACGTGCTCCTGCCCAGGACGGAGCAAAAAGCACACGAGGGCTCAGCTCGCGAGTGGCCGCTGCCTGCAGGGCTTTGCTTATAAAATCTCCCTCGGCATTCATGCATTCGTACCTGGGCTGGGACATGGGGCAGCTGGGACGTGAGAGCCCTTCTTTCTCTTCCAAATGTACGTCCCCTTCACCCTGGGGATGGGGGACGGGATTTCTGGCTGTGAGGGGCTGCTGCCCTCTTTCTCCTAGGGACAAACCCAGCTTTTGGTGCTGTGTTGCTGGAAGCTCTCATGATTTTTACGGGGCAATTTGTGTTGGGGTGGAGCTGTGCAAGTGGAGGGGCTTTCGTGGGGACCTTTGGGAGGATTTGGGGTGCTGTGATGAGTTTCTTCCCCAGCCAGCTTTGCCTGCAGGACACACAGGGTGAAGGAGTTGTTGAGGACTGGATACCTCCAGAGCGCTGCAGAGGGCTGCACTGAATATTTAGCCCTGTGTTGCTGTCAGATGGCAGAAACAAACCCAAGACAACCTCAGGACCCACCAAACACCACGGTCAGCCCTCTCTAGAAAGCACTGATGGGTCTGCCTGCAGCACAGGACTCAGCAGCCCTCGTCCCTACAGGGCTGAGCCCCGGCCACACGGAGAGATTGCAGACCTCGGACTCTTCCCCATGCACACCATTTATCTGAGGCATCGTCCTAATTGCACCAGGCAACATCTCACAAATTTTCAGGCAGCAGCAGGGATGGGAGAGGGTTTGCAGCTGCGATCAGCCCATACGGGTGGTTTGGACACAGGGAAAGGGCTCGGCAGGGACAGATCAGCAGCTTTGATGGAGGCAGATCCCGGCCCCAGGCAGTCCTCACCCTCCTGAACGCAGGGACCTTGCTGGGTCTGGGGACGTGTTTGAGGGGAGCAATGCCACTGAGAACACCCCCAAAATGAGCCCAGCTCTGCTGCCAGGGGCTTTCTGCTGCACTGCCCACCTCCCCCCGTGTGGCAGGGACGCAGCCAAGGCAGCGCAGTGCAGCTCCAGACGGGCTTCCCATTGCAGATGAGGTGTGAGGAGCAGCCAGGGACACTCGGGGACACTCAGCCAGCCACATCTGCTCCATCCCCAGGGTGTCTCCGCAGTGGTGGCTGCCGTTTGGCCTTAGCCGCTGCAATCAGCGGGTGACATTTCCTTTGCACAACCCGACCTCCCCTCCCCGAGTGCCGCTGCCAGCTCCCCGCTGCCTTGTGGAGCCGGGCAGCTCGCGGCCCCGGTGCTCAGCCTGGGCTCAGCCTAAAACCAGGTGCCCACAGGCATCGGGTAAGGAAATGGGGGCAGATCCTCACCCAGTGCAAACCAGGCTCTGCTGGTGACAGTGCTTCACCCCTGCGAATGCACTCCAAAAAAATCCCCTGATGGGGAAGTGACATGCAGGCTTTTAAAAAGATATCAGTATAACAGCTTTCATTTATAGGAGGATTAGGATGCCCTGGGGACTGATAACGAGACAGGGAGGCTTTTCCTACTCAAGCTGAGCAGCCGGGAGCCTGCAGGAGATGGGCTGGGGAGCGGAGCAGGCGCTCGGCAGTGCATTTGCAGCAGGGATCAGCACACGACGGGGCTCAGCACGCCTCGGCTCCGGCTCCTGCGGCTCGTGGTCTGTGCTGAGCTTGGAGTTTGTGCTGCGCCCATCGGAATGCAGGGGGTGAGCAAGGGGAGGAAAAATGTCGCTTTTTGGGGGGATAGTTACCAAAGAAATGTGGCACAGCACAGGCACCCTTGTTGGCATGGCTTGGGGATGGAAGAAGCATACAGTTCAGCTGGGAAATGGATTTGGGGATTGATGTTAGCGGTGCCCAGATTTTAAAAATGAATGGGGTGCTACAGCCAGAGAGATTGCTCCATCCCCTGCATCCCAGGGATGGTGCTGAGCACCCGAGGTTCCCACTGGCAAAGGCAGTCCCGTTGCATCGAAGGCACAAAGCTAGCACAAAATTGGTGCTGTGCACAGTGTGCCCTTGCTTTGCAAAGTGGCCTTCCCTCTGCCCAGGAGCTACATCACTGGGAGCGCAGCGAGCAGGAAAGCAGAGGGTGGGGAAGGAGCCCGGCTCCATGTCCCACACACAGCTCTGAAAGCGAGGAGGATACAGCTGGCTGTTTTAGTTTCAAACTTTTTCAAAACATCTTGTAAATGATGAGAGGGTTGAAATTTATATCTGTATCTCCCACATGGATAGTGGATAGGCTGGGATTAAAAAAAAAAAAAGAAAAAAAAAAAAGTTTTACCCTCATCTCCTCATCTTGTACAGATTTATCCTAAAGTATTTCGCAGTAGGCTAAGGGCTGGAAGAGACCTTTTGCTTCGCCCGCTGGTCATTGTCACCAGGTTGTGGCACACCCAGCACAGGGCAGAGCAGCCCCAGCCCCACTCCTCAGCAGCTGGTGTGATGCACAATGGATGAGCCCAGATGATCTTTGCTGTCCTGGGCCAAAAATGAGCAGTGAGCAGGAGGTTGTGCAGCCAGCACACAGGAACGTCAGCACAAGAGGGATTGCTGGGGCAAGCAGCCTCAGGGTGTCTTGGAGACATTTTCCCTGCTTGAGGGGCACAGCTGCTGCATCTCACCCGTCGGGGGAGAGGGTGAAGGACACCCAGCAGCCCACACCCAGCACCCCCAGTTTCACCTGGAAAGGGCCCAAATGATGTGAGGAGCAGCTGGGCACCAAGGCAGGCTGTGAGCAGCCAGGTCCGTTTCATAGCACATTCATCCTTTTTGACCTGCTGTGGGGAATTATTGGGATGGGTTAAATAATGGTGTGGGATGGAGCAAAAAGAGGGCTCTCCTATCCCTGACAGTGCTTCCAGGTGGGAATCAGAGAGGGAGCAGCAGAGGAGGAGAGCTGCTCCCCGGGCTGTGTGCTGGGCTCTGCCCAGCCACCCTGACCCCGTCACTGGTTTTACACCTGCGTTTGTATGCCAAGTTCATGGATTGGGATGGAAAGATGGATGAGGAGCCTGTGACATCTTCCCTCTACTATTTCTGAGCCATCCATCAGCCAGATCCCTACCAGGCTGCGTTCTGCAGCGCTGCGTGAATCGTCAAGATCCCCACTTCATTTTAGCTGAGTATGACTTTATTTTCATGGCAGCTCCACGGGGCAAATTAATGTCCCTTAATGTCAGCCATCTGGATATTGAGGGTCCAGTCTGCAGCAGTCGAGCTGTAGTAGATGCAGAGAGCACGGACAATGCATTTGATGAGGAAAAGGGATTTTTTTTACACCCACCAGGGATCGCCCAGCAGCCCCATGCAGCACCTTGGTTTGCTCTTGCAGCCCCAGAAATGCTTTCATTTGGGGTCCAGTGGATGATCTGGGGTCGGTCAGGAGATGCTCTTCTCACCATGCATGCAGTGAGGTGGGAAGGGCTGGGGGAGAGACATCACCAGCAAGCCAGACCAGAGTGTTCCCGGCTCCCTGCTCCTCTTCTTCATTCTAGACCTGCCCCAGACCCCTGTCCCCATCCCACGAGCCCTGGCTCTGCCGGGCACCGGGCACCGCGGTGTTCCTCGCCCAGAGGGAGCCTGCCGCAGGACCAAATCCAGTCCTGGAGTGTCCAGAGGTTTCTGTAACCGAAACGGGGAAGAAGACGATAAAAGACAGCTCTGGAGAGTTACAGAGGGGAGAAAACATTTTGGTTCTGAAAACCAGCCATGGTGGTGCAGGAGGAGTAAGAGAGCGGCTGCAGAGCACCGTCGGGATGCTGCAGCTGCTTCTCCCTCGCAGCGCTGGCCGGGGGCTGCTGCTGGCGGCGCGGGACCAGGCAGGCAGCCGGGGGGGCTCTGCCTTCCCCCCTCCTCGCAGGCTGTCCCCAGCCGGGCTGTTTACTCGGTCGTTCGCCCGCCCTTTTGCAATAGGGAGTCAGTTCTGGTTAATGTTGGAGATCGTAACGTGATTACCGAAAGTCTCATGAAATTAAATCACTTCGCTTCAAAGCGGACGGGGAGGGGGAGCGTCTCTCTGGCAGCGGGGATGGCCGAGCGGATATTGAAAGCAGACTGGTAGCCAGCATTGCTCTGCACACAATTGAGCTCTGACAGTGTGAAGGCAAATACAAACAGCAGCTTGTGTTTGCACACAAAGGCTCTGTGCACCAGTATCCCCGGCCCTGTACTTTACACCCTCGGCTCTTGGGCAAAAAGTCCTGGGAGGGTAGGAGGGAGGGAAACTCCACTGAATATTTAGAAATGAATTGAACTGTGCAAACATGCCATTGGGAAGCTCGCAGTGTAACGCTTTGGAGCAGCTACCCGCCGGGGCTGGAACACAACTGCTGGACTTGAAAGGGCGACTTTCACGCTGAAGCAAAACCGGACAAAAGAAGATAAATGAAACGGGCTCCCGGCGGGGTTTGGTTTGTTTGTTTTTGTAACTCGGCTAATATTCCCGCATTGTTCAGCCCAGCGGCCCAGTGTCTGTCCTTCACACGCTGCTCGTAAATCGGGGCTAAGCAGGCAGCGGGCGGTGCGGGGCTGGGAGCCGATGAGCCCCCCCGGCTCGGGGCCCCAGCACCACTTGGATATCCTGCACCACCGTGGGGTGGGCAGTGGGATGTTCCGCGGGGTCTCAGTCACCCCATGCCACAGGCTGAGCCGTGGCAGTGACCCACAGGCTGCTAATTCCCAGGTGAACCCGGGCTTGGATTCAAGCCGTGGCATTTGGGGGCATGGAGCATCATTTGGGCTAGAGGAATGGGGATAAAAGTCTGCGGACCAACCCAGCTTTGCTGTCCGCTCATTCTGCAGCTGCGCATGGTGTATCCTAACGATTTTCATGGAGCTCTGGGTGCTGCAGGTAAAATCTGTGGGATGTCCAGGTGGGGACAGCCCAGACAAGCTGTGGGTACCGGCGGCGATGTCTCCATCCCGTGCTGCAGCAGCAGGGCGAGGAGCAGGGCTCGTCCTCACAGCACCCCGGGCATGCCTCTGCCACCGGGTCCCAAAACGAGCCCCAGCAGTCAGAGCCTGATTTACAGGGGCACGCGACACTCACATGATTGTTAATGCCAAAATATGCTCAAATGCAAGCCTTTCAAAAATCCACTTGTTCCTGTGATTTTAGGCAAGGAGGTAGCCACGTCTTACATCTCAGTATTTCTCTAGTTAACACCAAGGAAGCAAAAGCTTAACAATCCTCCATATCACAGTTTTGATCGAATCAAACAGCAAATAGCAATGCCTTTAAGACATTAAACAGTGCTTAATCTACTCCATAGCATTTACTTTTCACAAGCCTCCGTGAAGCCACCAAATGGTCACAAAAATGTGACAAATTGATTTCTCCAGAAATCCAGCCTCCCAAACGAGCTATTCGGTACCCTTCACTTCACCAAGTTTCATCCAATCAATAAAAAAAAAACATCCCGACAAAACCCCAGACAGCCCATCACGTGCTCGGGGTGACCAAAGAAATCCCCTGGTTTGGGTGACCAATGAATGTCCCCAGGAATGAAAAGCGAACAATTTGTCGGCAGCCCATGCACTTGAAAACGAATGATCCAAATTATTCAGCAAGTCTCCCTGGATAGTGAATCCATTGAAAGGGGCTGGAGGCAGAGTCATAAATTATTCATAACCCAAAAGAGAATGAAATGCATATAATCATAACAATAATAATAACAACAACAATCACAACACCAATAATAGCTACGGCAATTCAGCCGGCCCTGCTAAGGGAAGCAGGGAGGCATGAAGGCTTGCAGACTTTATTTTTCCTTTATTCCAGCAGCCCTTCAGAGCAGCTGTGTAATATAAAGAGATGCAAAGTGGGTATATGTTTGGAATAAATGTATTTATTGCCAATAATTGGGCTAGCTTGCTTTGACCAGGGGTGATGTGGTTTGTGCTCAGGTCCTGGGCACTAAGCAGGTCCCATGGGCTCAGATGTGCTGCTGTTAATTGCTTAACAGAATTAATTTCTCAGGGTCACGGATTACCTTGAAGGAGTCTGTGGGGTGGCTGCAGTGGAAGCTGCCCTGTACCACAGCCCCAGGTGCCTGCAGGGTCCCTGGAAAATGTGTGGGTGTCCATGAACTGAAAGAGAAGTGGGAAGTGCCGGCTGGCCACACAAACCGGGGATGTGACGCCTGAGCGGGGCCTCGGTCGTGGTCACCTGGGACCCACCGGGGAGCTCTGAGAGCAGAGGAGAGGCCATAGCCCTGTCTGGCCGCGGTGTGCCACATGCCTGAATTCCTCGTGCTGCAGCCTGCCATCCTTTTGCCACCCTGGGGACCGGGATTTCATTTGGGCACCCGCTGTGTTAACTCCCGGGGGGGTTCTCCACGGGCAGCGCGCTGCCGGCGGTACGGAAGACCCAGACCCATTGATATGCTCCCACCGTGTTGCAAAGCGCCCAGCTACAGCGCTGGCATGCAAATGAATTCCCGTTTGCGGCGGAGGGGCTCAGCCGTGGCACTCAGCCATCTCCCATCGCTTTCCCACAGGTTGCCCCATGTCGGCAAGGGGGGGGTCGGGAGTGCTGCAGGGTCCCTTTGGCACTGCGGGGCCTCTCCAGGATGTTCTGCACCTGCTCAGCTCAGCAGCGTCCCACTGCTTGGTGCACGGCAGTTGCATGCACAAAAAATAAAATAAATAAATAAAAGGAAAAAGAAAAAAAAAAGAAAGAAGGAGAAAAAGAAAAAGGGCATTTTTAAGGCTGGGAAGCAGCAGATTGGACCAGAAAGGAGCGAAGTGCTCAGCCACATGGCTCCTGGCAGCTCTGGGTGCTCAGCACCCACAGAGGTTGGACTGGACCCTGCATGGGTGCTGCGGAGTGGGGTGGTCGTGGAGCTGGATTTGTATTTGCTCGCTGAAATAATCCCAAATCCAGGAGGCATGAGGGCTCAGCCCTGCTGTGCTGGGGCAGGAGAAGAGGCTGGGGCTGGGGGGGCAGAGCAGGGTGCAGGTGGCACGGCCACCGGGCTTGGGGACAGCTCCGTGTCACCGCGCACAGAGCCCGGGGATCCTTGCTGCACGGGCAGCTGCAACGGGAGGAGGAGAAGGAGTTCCTGCTGGCATTTCTGCTGGAAGTCGCATGTGTGCTAAGTGGAGCGCGGTTTTCATTACCAGCTACATTTTGGTACAATAAATCATGAACAAGAAAACACACTTTTGGCCTAGATTCTGCCCTCAGTTATGAGTGGCAGTAACCAGAGGCAGAACCCAGCGCCGGCGTTGCAGCCCATATGTTCACCTTTTGGAATTAATTTCTTCTGGTAATTTCTGTGTAATTATACAGCATTGAAGGCTGATTATACGCTTCCTCTCACGGGCAATTAATATCACTTCTCTAGTGCCAGAGGTGCACTTTGCACCGTGTAAACCCACAGGGAGAGGCTCAGCCTCCGGCGCCCGCTGCAAGGTGCCAGCCCGGGCTCTGCTCCCCTCGGAGGGCTCCGGTCCCCCGGCATCCTCAGACAAGGGGGCCCCAGCCCAGGGCTGGCCGCAGAGCAGGCACTCGCTGCTCAGCCACACGCAGCACACGGAGGGTTTGTGTGAGCTCCAGCTGCCGCCGAAATATTCGGGAGGTCATTTGTCCCACACAGGGCTGGAGGAACCTGTAATTGCAACAGATGCTCTCCGACGGCGGCAGCCCCGTGGGTGAGCGGAGCAGCTCGTCTCCCGAGCAATAATCTAATTTATATCTCAGAAGACAGTTTTATTTTTCTGAATTAGCGACGCCGTGGGCTGTGCGCGAGCGGCGGCCCCGTGCCACGGGAGGGACGCAGCCGTGTTCCTGCCTGAGACAGGGGGAGTTGAGAGTCGTAAAAGCAACTTCTCGCGGCGGGTTATGGTGCCTATAAAATTAGCCCTGTTAGAAGCCGGCTGCCCATTTAAACGAGCAATTTAAATGGATAACAACGGCATCCCCCCGCCCCGACCCCATCGCAGCTTCTGTAAAATAACTGAGCTTAGCTGGATGGAGCAGAGGAACAGCAACAGCTTTGCTTGAGTCAGGCTCGGACGTTTCTGCTGTGACATTTGGGTTTGTTTGTTTATTTCTGCATCCCAAATGCCTCGGTTCAAATTAGATAGAGAGAGAAAGCATGTGGGAGGAGGAGAAACGATTACCAGTTCAATCATTGGTTTCCACAGGCTTTGGATGAAGCCCTGCTCTCCCTCTGTGCAATTTGTTCTCCCCGTCCGGGTTTGGGCAGAAGGCTGGGCTTGGCTGCGCACGAGCTTTGCTCGCGCTGGTGAATTTGCAAGCAGCCGCTCCGAGCATCAGATTCTCTTGGCCAGGGGAGCGCGGCCCCGCCGTGTGCACATTCCCCCCTCTGCGGGAAGCACTTTGTGTGTCACTCCGTCACGTCTGAGCTCGGGAGCTTAACATAAATCCTCATGCTCAGACCCAGCTTGAGGCCTTTCTGCCACAAAACGCTAGCCAAGCCACCAGTCGTTGTTAGGTTTCAGAGTGAACGCTCCTTCGCTATGCCAAAGCAGCCTGCCCCTGCTAGCTCGTGCCACCCGCTAGCTGTGACAGTGTCACTCATTCCCACAGCTTTCCCAGCCTCCCTAAACCTCTGGTTTTGGGACAGAAGGACAGCCCGAGGTCTGTCCCTGCCAGGGACACAGCCGCTGTGGCTGAGCAGCCCTGCAGGCTCCCTCCTCGGAGACAGCCCCCTGAGAGCTTAATTTTTGGGAAGCTTTAACATCGCCAGCTTACCAACCGCTGAAAGAAAGGTCAGCTAATCCTCCACAATGTCTGAATGAATTCAGGCCCAGAAGTGAGATTACTAAAAGGGGACCGGGAGGCCGGGAGAGCTGCATGGATACAGGGACCCTTCCCATAGTCAGGCCTTGCTTTCTAAAGAAATGCAGCTTTTCTTTCCGCTTGCCTCCCCTGGGAGGAGGGGGGTGGGCGCCCAGGTCCCCTCCCCCAGCAGCAGCCCTGCCACCACAATGTCCCAGCTCGGCGGGGGGAGCCCCAAGAGAGCTGTGGGGTGCTGCCCGTGGCCCAAGCATCCCCTCTGGGCACCCTGCTCTGGGGCTCAGCTCTATTCAGGAAGGGAACCCCCAAAACCAGGATGCCTGTGTCCCTCCTGCCTCGCGGCTCTGGAAGCACCATGTCCCCAGTGTTACCTGTGCCCAGGGAACCAAAATGCTGCTGTGCACAGGGTGATGCTCATGGAGCCCATGGATTGAAGGCAACGTGGCCACAGCTTGCTGCCATGCCTCAGGTCCCCTCGGGGGGACACGCGGGGACCCAGCGGTGTCCCAGCCCAGGAGGGGAGTGGGCACCATGCCCAGGGCAGCTCCCTTCTGGGCTGTACCCCCGGTCCTTTGTGAACCCCCGGGGCGATGACATGACAGGACCACTAAGGACTGGCTTTTCTTCTGCAAATCAACTGTCCTCCTCAATGCTGAGGAGCAGAGCTGCTGAAAGGCTGAATGCGGGCGCAAAGCAGCCCCCCGGGGTGTGGATGCACTGCGGATGAGCCATGGTAACCTGGCTACAAGTGTGACAGCGCAGACACCCAGACCCCGAGCCTTCCTGCCAGCCTCCCCGGCCTCCCCAGATTGGGTATTCAGGCCACAGGGTTTTCTCTATTGACCTCAGAAAACTGTTCTGCATGGGAGAATTTTCTTTCTTTCTCTCTTGGTAACTGCAGAATCAAGTGTTTGCTGTCAAACCCTTTGGCTACCCCAGTGGCGAGGCGGTCATTCAGCAGGGAGCCACTTGCCCAGTGGCAGGACTTCATTCTCAAAGCCCAGGAGCCAGCTAAGAGAAAGTGGAAAGGATTTTTTTTTTTTCCAGGCACGGCTGCTCCAGGAACGGTGGGATGTTCCACCACCATGTGCAGAACCCCTGTGCCATCATGTCCTACAGAACTACCTGCCCCGGTGCCTTCCCTGACTTGCTGGGGATGTCTGATGGAAAAAAGCTGATGGAAAAAACCTGATGGACTTGCTGATGGAAAAGCCCATCCATAACAAGTCCTTTTGGTGGTGGGATGAAGGTTCTGTGAGACTAGGTGTTGAATTAACAGCTGTGGGCACAGCTGCACCCAACTGTTCTGGATGAGCCTGTGATGCTGTGCAATGCCATGTACAATTACATGAACCTCCTGGAAAGTACGTGCCCAAATTACAGCCAGGTGACACCTAAGTCAGCCCCAAAAGGTGACATTGATGGGTAGGGACATGGCAGGGGAGGAGAGGTGCCTGCAGGGCCCTGGGAGGTGCTGGAGCTGCCAGCTAGGAGCAAGAGCAGCTTTCCCTTGGTTGTGCGTCCTGTGGGTGTGCTCTTGGTTTGCTGCTACCTGCCAGTGTACTACCTGTCACTGTCCACAGAGACAGCCTGGGGCCACCAGAAGCACCTTCGAGAATAAAACTGCTGGGGTTTGTGCTTGCAGGCAGAAGGAGGCAGGGGATGGCACAGAGGAAGAAAGATGTAAGGTGATTGCAAGCAGTGGGGCTAAAACCAGCCCTCTGTGTCTTTGGGGGAATTTCCAGTTGCAGCCCTAATTTAGAAGCAGACAGACTCTAGAATATCTGAGCGTGACATCTGGTCTGCACCACACCTGCAGCACCTGCCCTAGGGAAACTGAGGCACAAGGGGAGGAGGACCAAGAAATTGATAGTGCAGTGACAACCAGAGAGGCTCTCTGGTCCTGCTTCTCTTCTCTTCCCTGTGTCTGCACTGGTATTACAGGCAGGGAAGAGGGAGGGGGCTCGTTGTCCCTGTTTCTCTGCTGGTTAGTATCAACCCAAAGGCTGGGGAGCACGGCGTTTTGGGGATGCACACTTTGCTCCACCAGATCTCAGACTGGGCTGGTTTCAGGTATATCTAAAAACCTCTGTCTGTATCAAAAATCTTCTGTCTGCATCTGAATGCACCTAAATAGCTATAAACATTAGCCATGGGCACCCAGGGGAGACGCACAGCCAGTCCCCTTCCCAATGGGGAGGTGGGGAGGAGACAGCCCTATCCTCGGCACATTCTGAGCATCTCCTCCTGTCCCGAGCTCATCGCAGCCTCCCCACCAGTCCCCTGTGCAGCTCCCGCGCCTCCGCACACGTTGCCCCGAGCTATTCAGCCGCTCTCCGGATCATTAAACATATTGAGCGACACCAGTCCTGTGACTGGTTAATTAGTAAAGAGTTGACTAATTAGTTAATCATGTTTACCGAGTGCTTTGAAAGTGCTCACTGTTATTATTTTTAATTATGACGGCGCCCCAGGCACTGTTCACCTCCCCGCATGCCAGGGTTCGAACTCTTTGTCTCTGCTAACCGAGTCCGGTTTTAAGATGGGAATGTGCCTCTTATCCTCTGGTTACCAGGTTTCCTTAACAGCCTCTTGTGTGGGATTTTAGAAAAGCCCCTCACAAAGTCTTCATATACCCTGGCACACTTAACTTGCTCTTTCAAAGCCGTGTTATCCGCTCAGGAGGCAGGACTGGCTCTTGCAGAGCCATACTCAGCAGTGCCTTTGTGCACACCTCATACTGCATCCCTCTCCAGAACAGAAGACAAGATCAGCCAGTACCCGGATCTGCTTGCCCATCCCAGCCTGGGACGATACTTCTTGCCCATCCCATAGCACCAACAGTGCCATGGACACCTCTGTCCCTTCCAACGCCAGAGAGGCCCAAGGCTCCCAGCAGGATGGGGAGTTTATTCCCACCTCTGGCTTCAGGCTGGTCAGCAGAAGACAATTTGTTGGAGGCAGGAAGAGGAAGTGCACTGCAAAGATTGCATCTAATGAGAAGAATGTGAACAGGGTTTGTTGGTCAGGAAAGAGTCTTGACATCTCTGAAGAATCAACAAGTGTAATCATCTCGGGGCTTTCTTCATTCGTAAAAATGTCATCAGCTCGTTAAGCAATGTCATAAAGAGCCCCAGTCACCTCTTATCACTGTGCAATCTGAAGAGGAGGCTTCTGGCACCAGCTGCAGAAATAAGACCCACCTCCACACAGCACTAAGAGACAGAAGGGCGGCTGGCTCTTGAACAGACAGTAAGCTGTAAAAATCACACGGGGCTGCCACGGGAGCAAGGCTTGGGAACACAGCTATCCCCATGAGCTGATCAGGAGGGCACGTGGCCAGCCAGAGTGTGTTGGATGGACATTACTACATGACATGGCTGCTTGGAGCTGCTGCCTACACCCAACAGCCTGCAGTCCCTTGCTGCAGCTGCGGGCTCTTATTTTATGTTCTCCTGGAAAGCTCATAGTGGTGTGTTGTCCAGGCCTACCAGCTCCCTGTGAGCCTTCCTTAAATGACTGCTGACATCTTTGCTCCTCACCCCATGCTCATGATGTGGTTGCAGAGTCATGGACACATTGGTCAGGAAGGACCTCTGAGGTCTCCACTCCAAACTACGGAAGTGGGAAGAAGCTGAACACTACAGCAGGTTGAATGCCCCAATCATCTCTTGGCAATGTGTCCTGTGGGAAAAGCAGATTCTTCCAGAAGTAAACCAAGAGAACATAATTTCCCCATGAAACTCCCTTCTTGGAAATCCTTCTTCCCTTCATGGCTGTTAACCAAGTTGTGCTGTGCCTTGCCTACCTGTTCATTAAGATCAGAAGGTTCTAAGGTCCCCCAGGACCCATTTATGCTATGGGCCTTCCTGAAGAGCACTGCTGGCCACCAAGCTCAGTGCTGTGCAGCAGAGACTGCTTGTATGGGGTGTACACAGGAAGGGCAGAGGCACTGGCACTCATCCTGATGTCTTGCCACAAGATCACCTTTGCACCGTGTCTCATCTTCTGTCCTCCTGCCCTCCCTCTCACAACCCATGTCGCTGCTCCTGAAGCTCTTCTTACAGCCAGTGAGCACCAGAAAACCTCCCCGCCATGCTTGGCAGTGGGACAGGGACAACTTGCTTCCTCTGGAGTCCTCCTGGGGCAGGGCGAGACCTCCAGCCCCACTCCTCAGGCTGGCTGGCCATTGCCTCACCATTTCCATCCAGGATGAGAGCCTGTTAAATCTCTCTCTTTAAAAAGAAAGAGAAGCCAAGGAAGTCTGGAAGGGAGGGGAGACAAACACATCTGCACCTGGGAAATGTCATGTTTGGTTTTTCAACTCAAAATGGGCAGTGACAGCATCTCCGTGGGGGTGTAAGTAGGGGGAGCAGTGCAGATTTATAGCTATGGGTCATGCTCAAGCTGAGCCAAGTATTCTGCCTAGCATCAGTTTTATGAAGGAGATGAAGTGCAGAACCTCAAGTGCAATGTCCTATTAGAGGAGAAACACTGGGAGAGCAGGAACAGGGAGTGCACAGAGAGAGGCCACCCTGCCCCTTCCCCTGCTCCAGTCTGGGTATCTCCTTTCAAGGCGGGTTTTGGGCAGGTTGGGGATTGCAACAACTAAGCGTGGCCAGGCTTCAGCAGGTCCAGTGTCTGGTGCCACAAGCCCATAGAAGTCATGTGTCGTAAGCCATGAGAGAAGCAGCTGGACGCTGAAGCAAACAGGAGTCAAGAACTGCCCTCTTTCAAAACAAAATAAAATTCACAGCAATTCACAACTCTGCAGGAGGGAGTAATGAGAGATGGAGAACAGAAACCTCTTGGACAACTCCAAATTCAACACCCTTTTGGGCATTGAAATTACCACACCAAGGGGATGCTGTAGAGATTGTCTCAACAGTGCAGAATGGAAGGGCACAAATGATGCCAGGGTTCCCTTTCTGGCCAGATACCCAGACTGAATCTCTTGTAAATTCAAATCCTTGTATGAAGATTAAGCAAAATTACTGGAGACTCCCAGTTCTCAATGAGATAAATGCAGCGCAGAACTTTTTCAAAGACATGGGAGGATTATCACTTCATTGAGGTCTCACACTGAAAGCTGCATTTCAGCTGGGCTTTGATACATAATTGATGAGTGATGTAATGGTGTATTGTGCCTGTAATGCCCCCAAATTGTCTTCTTCAGCAATGCCTTTTGAGGTACCTCTTCAAGGATGTGTGTCAGACCCTTCCCTTTCCCATATGTCATTGTGACCAGGAAAGTCTTTGCAAATAGTAAGAAGTGACTCTAGTGTTGAGGTTGATTCTCCTTCATACAAAGAGTTTAAACTGAGGCAGGAGATAGTTTTGACTGAAAGTTTTGCTGTGGTTCCATTAGACCTTAGGGGGTTGGTGTAGATACTGTGGCATGAGAGTCTCTGCCCTTTGATTTAGTCCCAGAGTCCACTTTGTCCATTAACAATCTGTGAATTTCTGCAAAAGGCCCTTGTGGATAGAAAGGGTGAGATTCTGTGGTGCACTCCCTGATTCTGCATTTCAGTAGCTGGTTCAGATTTTTTTGCCACAAGAGCAGTATCTTGGTGTTACTACACCAAGATGTGTAAAGACAACCCTAGAGCTCAAGCAGTCCCCCTGAAGCAGTGACAGAAGAATCAAATATCTTGGTCTGGAAATGGACAGAGGAAAACACTGGTTTGTGTTTTGTGAGGTTGGTTTGGTTGGCACTGTTTGTTTATGAGAAAGGGTAAAAGTTTGTACTGGAGTGGGAAGAAAGCAATGGTCAGGACAGGAGAAGGCAATCTCATCGGCATCATTGCTGTCAGTCCACAACAGGGTGACATGTCTGTGGCTGTTTCCCACTCCTCTCTGGACCAGGGATCCCCATGGCCACATCCTTCCAAGCAAACCAAAGCTTGGAACCCAGAGCTGCCTGGGCTGGTACATCCTGAACCCCAGGAACATGCAATAGGGGCCAAAATTCACTCAGATGCTACCTCAGAGTGAATTTTTCCTAAAGGCATCCCTAAACCCTGTACAGGGCTGAAGCTTCCTGCAGGCAGTGCTTTATCCCTGGACAAAGCCAGGTGACACATCACGGGTGTCACCCGCAGCTTCCCCCCACAGAAGCAGCGTCTCACAGTGGGAAGCTGTGGGAGGACTGACTTATGTGCAAGGGATGTGTGGGGGGTGTGAGCCCTGTTGTTATTGCTCAATACCCATGCAATATGCAATATTCATTTGAAGGACATGGTGAACTGGACATCGATGAGTTAAAAATCCTACCAGCTTTGATACGAAATAATATAAAAATCCCATTACTTATTTATGGGCTTCTGAGGGCTTGCTCCAAGCTGACGGGAGGGCTGATGGCAGTCTCTTCTCCGGAGTTAATTGAAGCATCCCCATTGATCACAGTGGGAGCCGCAGGGCAGAGCCCCGAGTGGAAAATGCCAGCACGCAGCTACCTGAGCCCTGGAGAAGGCTCTGCCACCTCCCGGGCCAATTTTAAACAGTGCCAGGCCCGAGCCAGGCCTGCGAGCAGACCACAAAGGGCACGGCTCTCCAGGCAGCCTGCGGGGGCTTCCAAGCCAGCCAGGAGACACGACAGAGCCGTTTTATTTTCCGAGGAAGCCTTAGTCAGAGCTCAGGCCCCTTCAGCGTCACTTTTGAACTTTTACTCTCCACACCGCCGCGGCGCCTCCTCTGCACCGCTGACCTCCTGGCACGGCCGGGCCGGCAGAGGCCTTCACGCGGAGCCTGCCAAGGTTCCCCCAGCACGGCCAAGGCAGGCGGCAGCGCTCCTCCAGCATGGCCAGGCCGGGCAGCGCAGCTCCTCCTGCGGCTCTGGCTCTGTCTGTGTCTCGTCCTGCCCCTGCAGCAGGATTTGAGCCTGGGGAGGTTTCACAGCCCCTGAATCTGCTTGGCAAAGCCTGACCTGTGCAGTGGATGGAGCAGGGAGAGGCTGTGAGGCTGGCGAGAGCTTTCCAGGGAAGGAGGTTGTTCTTGTTTCCTCTGGCATGGACACGGTGGCATCTCCTACTTGATCTCTTATTGTGGGTGTGAAAGCTGCATCGACTTTGAGAAAAGCCCAGCTTCATGGTCCCCTTGTACCCTTTTATTAGAGCAAGACAGCGAAACCCCCAACAAAAAGTATGGTCGATGCATCGACCTTCTATCCTCACTAGAAGGAACACAGAAGGGTGACAGCGGTGTCCCCGAGGCACCTTTCCCCCTGAGCCACCTCTCCGAGCAGGACGTGGGGCTGTTGGTGGGGCAGAATGCTTTGTGGTAACATGTAGGGCTTTGTGCAGGAGGGGACGAGTGGATCTCAATCCAAATCAAAGGAAAGGAGATCGTTCCTCCAGCACTGTGGGCAAGCTGTGGAGCTCCTCGTCCTCCAGTGCAGGGATGTCAGGTTTATGTGGTCTCAAGGGGGGTGGCAGGGGAAAAGGAATAGGTTTTAACATGAGATAGAATGAGAGTGGATCACAGAACTGCTTTAATGACATTTAGGGCTCTCATTGTATTTGTGCTGTTAGGAGAAAATTGAGCATTGTCCTCCCACCTTGGGACTGGGGAAAGGGCCGGCCAGCTTGGCCTTGTTCCTTGTAAGCAAAGCCCTCTGAGGACCTCTAAGCAGAAGAAAGTCCTCTCAAGGGGGGATATAATGGCAGATTACAGGGAGTCCCTGGGGTGGCATTGAGCCCTCTTTGTGCTGCTGGTCCCCCCAGCCTCTGCTGCAGGAAACCTGAGCTGCTCTTCCCCATACCCCATAGTGCCGGCACGGAGCCGTTGACAGGTTGACCCTTTATCCACACCATTTGCTCCCCAGGAACCTTTCCATAGGCATTTTGATCCCACAGCTTGTCAATGGTGGCCCGGAAGGAGACAGGCTCCGTCCTGGGGTGCCTGAGGTCTGGGGGAGCTGAAGGTCTATTCAGCAGAAGAATGCCCCGAGCCAGCAGGTGGGACACAGGAACCCTTAATCCCAAATCATTTTTCTCGCTGGCATCCCTTTTTTTGTTTGGAATTATTACTATTATGGCCAGCAGCGAGGCGTGGGCTCGCCGCCTGGGAGAGCGATATTATTCGCCTCCTTTTGTGCATGGCACCATGTTTGAATTGAGAAACAAAGGCGAGCAGCTTGTGCCTCCTGTTGGAAGCCTTCCTATCCCGCTGGGGATCCAGGACCTTTTCATCTCAGCCCATACACTGCATAGGCTTCTGCCTCTTCCCATCTTTAAGTCTTTAGTAAATATCATAAAAGAGAAAATAAAGGCAATCCCCAGGGCTTAGGAGTCTTACCTTCCCTACATTAAAGAGGGGAAAAAAAATAGAAAGCAAAGATTTAGCCTCATTTTATCATTTCGCACTCAGAGTTTGCAAAGAGTAAATATTATTTAGTCCCATTTTGCAGGCTGGAGTCTCTTTGGAACAGCTTTTTTTTTTTCTTTTTTTTTCTTTTTTTTTCTTCTTTTTTTCTTATTTTTTTTTTCTTTTTTCGCTTATACCCAGATTCTGGGGCGATCCCAAAGCCATTTGATGCAGCTGTGAGATAGAGAGAAAAGGCAAAAACCCACCCAGTGCCCCTGACCCACTGAGGGAAGGGTGGGCAGGCAAGGGGGTGCTCTGATTCCCAGAGCCCCGTGGAAACAATTCAGCTTCAAACCAGGCACCCGAAAATTAGCGTACCTCCTAGCAGGATGGAGGCAGGCAAAGCAGGGCAGGTTGTGTCCTGATGCCGGTGCAAAGGAATTTACATTGCTGCTAATAAGGGAGCTGGTTGAAAACATTCAACTTCTTTTAATTTACTGTTTCAAATTGGATGTGAATGCTTGGAGAAAACTCTTCCCTTTCCATGAAGTTTTTGATTATCTGATGGAAGGCAATTCAAAACAGGACAGAAATATTTCCCTTTTTTGTTTTAAATCCAAACTTTTGGCTTGGCTTGGCTTTCAAAACCCCAAATGAAACCATTTCAATCTGAAATAAAACCAAAAATGTTTCTACTACATTTCGATGTTTTTCATTGGAAAACGAAAATGCTTCCTCAAGAGTCTCCAAGAAAAGGGTCACTCCCGTGATTTCCATCTCAGGCACATATACCATGCAATCAGGTTTAGGTTTAACACCCAGGGAGGTTGGCAAAAGCCACAGTTTAACTTCCTAGCTCTGCTCTCAGGATCTGACAGCAACCGCAGTTGCACAACTGCTTGTTGTTTCCTATGCAGAGGAACTTCATGGCAGTAGGTTTCTTGGCACGGATTTGGGGGATGGCACTTCTTTGTATGAATAATGATATTCACATGCGGTCGCTGCTCTTTCATTGCTCTTTAATACTTCCTTTTCCCTTAAAGACATTTCCAGGCCAGGTTTTCAGTTACGTTCATCTCAGATGGAGGGAGAGTATCTGGAGAGCAGAGCTCCTGCTGCGGATGGGGGGTGACAGAGTGGCTCCAAGGTGGCTCAGGGGGCCCTTGGAGAGCCCCTCACCCACAGCGGCATGTCCCCTTGGCAGAGGGCTGCCACCAAAGAGGTGCTCATCTCCTCTCCAGTGAGGTGGGGAATGGTCTCCAGCTCTAGGAGGATCTTCTGCAGGAGATGTAGGGTGGCCAGGCATGGGGCAAGTCTGCAGAGAGAGCTCTGCCAGCCTTGGGCAGTGACAGAGGTCACCACCCACCTCTCCACAATACCCAAGCATAGAAGAAGGCACAGGGAAGAAAAACCCAGAAGCCAACACTTGTCCAAGCAAATAGCTGTGTAACTGGGAGCCCACAGAAAAATGTCCTGTTCCTAAGAAAGCCCTGGTAGCAGAAGGGCTTAAGCTCCCCTTGACTCTCATTTGCAGTCCCTCATTCATCTGGCTTGAACCCAGCTTTCTGCTGGTGCAAATACAACAGGGAAAGAAGTGAATTTGCTGCCCTGAGTGCTTAATAAAGTTGCAAGCAAGCACGTCTTGCTCTGCAAGGCTGCAGGAGGAAATCGGTGCTTGCTTCCCCATTACCCTGCTCTGGCCATCGTAGTGTGACGGGCATCTTGAGCAGCACTGCCCGGCAGGAGGCCTGTGATGCATGGCAGTGCCGATAACAGGGCAAGCTGTGGTTACTTTAACTGCAGAAAGTTTGCCTGGTATCACTGGGGTGATTTCAAGCCTTTCACTCGGGGTGTGTGGGCGAGGGCTCATGCGCTTGTTTGCCAGTCCAGCAAGGAGCACTTTGAAAGGCTGCTCTGATGCCTGGATGCAGCTCACTGGAGCTCTGCAGGTTCCCCGAGGATTCTAATAATTGGTACATTTGGTTTGCTTTTCCTCATTATTTCTAAGTTTTCCAGCTCTAATGCCAAAGGAGCCTGTATTCTATGTAATTATTACTCAAAACTTTGAAAACATTAAGTAGGAAAAATAGGCCATTAAACAACTAAAGAAGCAAAGTAACAAGTGTGAATTATGGCTCTGCCCTGTGGTTTGACTGTGATGGGTTTGTTCCACCCATGGAGAGATCCTGGAGAAGGGTAGGTTGAGTGGGTTGTTTTGCTTAATCTCTCTGCTGTCAGAGCTGCAGTCCCTGGAGAATGCGGATCTATAGAGAAATGTGCCTACCCTTTGAAAGGCAGTGCACATGCCCAGCTCCCAGCAGAGGACTTTTGTTCCGCTCTGATTTATACCGTTCTCCGGGGCAAAGAGAAGTGGCTGTCATGGTTGCAAGGATTACTCGCTACTGCAGGGAAGGGTGGACTGTGCAAGAATAATTTGTTCTCTTGACAGGGCATGGAAAGCCCGCTCCCCTGGCCCCCGTCCCTCACCCACTGGGGGCTGTTGGCTCTCCAGGTGGGTCCATCCTGCACGCTGCTGGCTGGGCAGAGGGGGTGGGAAATGCCCAATGATGCAGGGAACCCCCCTGCATTACTGCTGCCTGCCCCAGGACTGACCCGGGGACACTTTGCCAAGTGCTGAAAGGGAGATACCGAGTCCGAGCATCTCCCCTGGCACAGCAGAGAGTGGCCTCTGCACATTGCAGCCTCAGACACCTGCCCAGGGTGAGGGGGCTGCCTCTTCCTGTGACTTTAAAGGTATTTTGGTGTGCCTAGCTCACATGCCATCCCCACACAGCTACTGAGACCAGGTGGACCGGGCTTTCACCCCATGCACAGCTTGCTTGCCACTTAGCACTTTTTATCTACAAACTTCACACGGTGAGCATCTTCTTTATCCACACCCAGAGCCTCGAGCGCTCTGGACCCACTCAGGCTGAGGTTCCCAGGGGCTACCTCAATGCCAGGAAAGCCCAGGGGTCTGCTCCAGGGCATGGGGACACCCTGGGGCTTCTCGTGGAGCTGATCCCCAGGGGCCGTGCCAGTGGGCGCAGAGCAGAGCGGAGATGCCACACAGGACTCGGTTTATCCGTCCGAGGGTCACTTGCCAACAAAGGCAACTCACTCCTTCCAGCAAAGGCCGTGCCTTCACTTATCTGATCCCTGGGTTGTTCTGCTTGTTTGTTTTGTTTCCACCCTCTGAGGAGGAGGAGGGTGGTGCTCAGCACGCACAAGGCCAGCCACCTCTGAACCCCAGCGCCAGAAGCCCTTTTCATGCTCTATAAATTTTATTGGAAAATCTGTTTCGCTTGAGGGGGGATATTTTTTTTTCTCCCCCAGTAACGCGCCATGAAAAGGCTCATTAAAAAGTGAGCTCCTTGTTCTGATTAATCCTTCCAAGCAGGCAGAGGTGACACATGCTAATGACATTTCCAGCCGGGCTTGTCCCCTGAGACGCCTGCTGCTATTGCAGGCCGAGTACCGCCGAAGGAGACAGCGTGTTGGACGTCGGAAAGGTTGCTCTTGGCTGCAGCATTCATTTGTAGTGGAGAAATGCCTGCAGGAGCCAGGCGGTCGCTGTCTCTCGGGCAAGCCTAGGAGACTTTGTTCTCCAGATGCATCTCACGGAGTGTCCTCCTGCGGATGCAGGCTGTTCCCAGCCTCCGGAAGGGCTCGGGAAGAGGAGGAATGGACATCCCTGGCATCTGCACGCATCCCCGCAGCACGTACCGAGCTGCTGACTGAAGATTTCTCGGATGCATCAGAGCGCCTGTCTGCACCGAGTTGTTTTGTTAACCTCAGCCTGCTGCTTGGCCCCTGCCAAAGCTCTGATGTTCTTGGAAAACGCGGGGCTAACGAGACGTCTTTCCAAAACAACAGCTGACCTAATGGACCGGCTGGCCACTGGATCAGCAGGCACCGACCCACAGCAAACAGGAGCGAGGTGGATCTCTGAGGACCTCGTATCATTCCCTTTCCTGATTATCACCTTGGTTGGGTGCTAGGGAGGTCTACTTCACCCTAACCCTTCTCTGCTGCTTTCCTTCTCAGCCAAACCTGACCTCTGGTGAAGGTCCCTGCGGTGCAGGTCCCGTTTTAATGTGGTGGAGACCCAAATCTGAAATCTGATTCTTCCCTTCCCTGCTGGAAATCAGGGTCCCCGTGCAGCTGGAGAAAGGAAGGGCCAGGGATGATCCCAGACCGGGACAAGGACGTGCCTGGGACCACCCAAAGTGCACTGGACAAAGGGCAGACCAGCTCAGGAGATGCTGAGCAGCCTGAGCCGTGCTGACATTTCTCCTCTTGGACCCAGCTCCACCGTGACACAAGGCAGAGAGCTGCCAGAAGAAAGCCTGTGCATCCTGCCAGGCTCCCCTGCCCTTAGCAAACACGCAGCCCTTAATGCACCGAGTGTTTCACGTCCGCCTTGACATGTACCAGCAAGGTGTACCCGCGCTGACTCCGCGCCGCTTTGGTTTTCTCGGAGGGTCTTGCCCATTGTGGCCAAGAAACATAAGGGCTCTGTAATGCTTTGTTAGGCCAGGAATAAAGCAGATTTGTTGAAAGAAGGTTACCATGTTATATAAGTAAGAAAAGGGGAATTGTATTTAACCTGGCACGAGGCAGTTGTTTTCACTTGCACAGAACTATGCACAGAGCATAGCTCATGGCTTCTTCTTCGGTGAAGTCTTGTTCGTTTTGGCCTGAGAAGCCCCAGGTCAGGGGAACGAAGCTGCAGTCGGTCCACGGGGCAGCAGGGGAAGGGGAGGGATGCAGAGGGTAGGGCAGAGCTGTCCACAGCCCCACACCAGCTCCTGAGCTGGGCTCAGCCCTGTCTCTGCGGTGCGATGCAGCCTCCCGGCTTCATCTGCCAGAAGCCTTCAGTCCTGGTGTGTGCAGCTGCCTGCACCCAAGGCTGAATCAACCAGCAAGGCTTTATGGAGAGCCGGCTGCCCAAAAACTGTGTAGGCAACCTGCACTGAAGAAACGAGGCAGAAACGTGGTGCTTGACATAGGGAATATATTGCACATGCTACTGAGTGTTTGAACTACTTCAGAAGGCTGAAAACTCTTCAAAAAGAGTTTTTATGATGAAATTACAGAGACACGGCTGAGCTCGGAGCAGCGTGCTGATACAGACGGATGTCCTCCAGGTGAAGCCTGTGAGGACGCATCCTGGGAGCAATTGGAGTTACAAGGGGAATGTAGCAATGGCTGGAGCAAATAAATCAGATGGAGCTTTGCCAAAAACGTGGTGAAAGGCACCAGTGGTGGGAGGGGATGGGACAGGAGGCTTTTTTTCTTGGTGCAGTTGAAATAAGATGTGGAAAACTTGCAGGCAATCCCCCCAGGGCAGGGGAAGGGGGGGTCTGGTGAACATCTCCTCCCTCTTCCTCTTGGGTCCCAGCTGTGAGATCCTCGCCTGCTTTATCTTGGGTGGCTGAACCAGCCCCTGGTAAAAGGAGACAAGCACAATGCAATGGTGTTTGACTTTGTTTCTGTGCTGTGTGGTTTATTCAGAGGGATTACTGGTGTTTTTCAGCCTGTTACCACCTGGAGAGGCAAATACAAGGGAGTGCTGCTTCCAATAGGCTACCCATGGAGCAGCCTCCGTTCTGCCAGAGCCAAAGTTGTGGAAGGTTAAAAATGAGCTGGGCAGGATCCAGGCTGAGCAATTGCCCAGAGCAGGGGATGTGGTGGGTGCATGGGGCCGCAGCCAACACTGCCCGGCTCTGTTAGCAAAGCAGCTCAGTGCAGGACAGCGGCATGAAAGGGAGGTGAAAACCCCTCTGAAGGAATCCATCTCTTGCATTTTTTCAAGGAAAAGAGGGAAATTGCATAAGGAGGATGCTCACAGTGTCTGTGTGTCCTACAAGGCAGGATGCAGCTCGGGGTGCAGGGAGCAGGTGATGTTCCCAGTGTCACTGGGGCAGATGGAGAACACCCCAAGGAGCCATGGCCGTGATCCCCATCTCTCACAGAGCAGCTCAGCATCCCTGACCCATGCCCTTGCTTCTCACCTCCAACTGCTGTGAAACCAATTTTTTTTTTTCTATCCAGGTGGACTCCCTGGGCATTGGCCTGATTAATATTGATTTGGGACTGTATTGCCTGAAAGAATAGGCGTTTTGGTTTATTAAACATATGAGCTGAGTGACAGTGAATATGAAGGCTGTTCTCAAGGGCTTATTGTTGATGAAGCCTCACTAGAAATGTTCATCCCATGTCCTTAGGGCAATACACTTGCAATTTTTCTGCTCTGCTGCCAAGGGCAGGTGAGGTGGGAAGCAGGGCAAGCAGCACCACCTCCCCGGGCTGATGCTCCTGAGTCCTGGATCCTTTCAGGCCATAGAGAAACGGCCCGTTTTGGGCACCACCTCTTACTGGAGTCTGATGGTGAGGGGGTGATGATGGAGGGTGGCCATGGGCCTTTCTGTGTCCGTGCTGCTGGAGAAATCCTTTTCATCCTCCAACACCAAGGGATGCAAATCCCTCCCTATCACCCAGGGGGGAACGGGGGGCACGGGCAGGACCCCTGTGTGCCATGGGGCTGCCCCTCTGCCCAAAGTGTTGGCACTGAGCCAGCCGTACCCAGGCCAGCCCCCTGCTGATGGCCCCGGCTCAGCTCTCGCCCGCAGATGTCTCTGCGCGAGGCTGCAGCAGATATTCCGATTCCAGATTACAAGTGTCAGTTTAGTTTAGCTTGTCAACAAAAGCAATAAATAACCCCCTCTCACTTGCACTCCCCGAAATGATGCAGCTGGAAAAAATCTGCTTTGCTTGCTTTCAGAGGGAGAAAAAGAGTTTTCTCCATCTGGGAAACGTGCTTGGCCAAAGGTGAAGATTTCAGCTCCTGGAGGGGACATCAGAAAGCGTTTGGGGCTGATTGTACAAGTTTGCTTTGAAAGGGAGAAATAGGATTTGCCCTGGTGAAGATATGTTTGGTTCTTTGCTTGAGACTGGAGGTTCCCAGGTCCTTCAGGTGAAAACAAGGCCAGGGAGTCAGCAACCAGCCCACTGCCGAGTGGCAGGACCCCAGTCCAGCGCCCTGCATGGCAGCCAGAAAGCAATCAGGGCCAGATTTAAGCCTGTAAGAACCTAAAAGAGCTTCAGCTGGTAACACAGGGCTGAGAGCTGAGTCCCCTTACATCTCGGCTGCCACCCACCTCACCTTGCCCTACTGCCCTTATGGGCTGCCTGATGCCTCCTGCTCCCCCAGCCCTGGTGGTGCGGTGGCATCACCCACTTTGGTGGGTGTCGTGGGCTCATTTTCCTCACCTCGTCCCCAGAGTCCCTGTTTTTGTGGTTTTCAAGGACATTGTTTCCTAATGTAGGAACATCCCTTGAGGCCCTGAGCGTACCCTGACACCCGCGCGAGCGCGGCGCGCTGGAGCAGCCCTTTGGTTTGCAAACATCTGGGTTCCTAGGAAATGCCGCGTATTCCTGCCGGTGCTCTGCTGTCTGTTAACGCTTATAAAATTATGTTTATTTCCTGCCGTGGGGATCAGGCTTCAGCTCAGGGTTATTTCCAGGGCTGCGGCAAGCTTTGTGCCAGAGATGCAAACCGTGGCAAACAAGCACTTAAAAGCCTTGTGTGCAGCAATGGGCAAACCACAGACACTTCAGAGGTTTGGCTCTGGAAAGCTCTTGCCCGAAGGAAGACAACTGCGAGGCAGTGCCCAGGAGCTGCCCCGGGCCAGGCGTGGAGATGCTCGTCCTGCTTGGCCGCAGCGGGTGACACCTGGCCAGGCAGGACAGTGCCTGCTGTCACCCAAGGGGACACAGCTGGGCTTCACCAGGGCTGGTGGTCCAGGGAGCAGCTGTCCCAGAAACCCAGCCAAAAATCCTCCGTGGGAGGGATTTTACACGTCAGCCTGCGCTGCGGTCAGGCGTTTCGGAGCTAATGCACTTCTGGGTCTGCCCGACAGCTCCGAGCTTGCTCTGGGGCGAGTGAAGGAGCAGGCAGGGGTTGCTTGGGGCTGCTCTGGCTCTCCTGGTCCTGGTGGGATGGGTGGGTTTCGGCCGCTTGTGGAGCTCCCATCATGGGGAGTGGGTGAGCGTCAGTGTCTCTGGCCAAGCTGGGAACTGCAAAATCTTTTCTGTCCGGAGGTAGGCTTGAGCTGCAGCTTGTTTCCCTTCTCCTGCCAAAGCATCTGCTGTCCTGCGCACTTCCCTTCCCCCGTTCCGCCGGTAGTTCAGACCATAGAAATATTTTATCTGATCCCCCCCAAAACGCTTATTTAGTTGGATTGTTTGTGGCTTGATTTCCCTCCTCTGCCTGCCTTGAGGTGGCCTTGGCTTCCCAGTGTCCTTTTGCAGTGGAAAACCAAAATGCTCTATTTCCAAAATGCCCAGATGGGTATTTCCAATGACCTAAGAGGAAAACTAGCTTTTCTTTACAGCTCGGTCCCCAGGACTTTGCAGGCAGCTCCAGCTGGTCCCAAGCTGCTGTAATCAATTGATAATTTGGCTGGAAAATACCCCTCGGCTGAAGTGGGATGCCAAGGTTTGGGGTCTGGGTCCTGTGACCATCACTGTGGTCCAGCCATGCAGGACTGCAAATTTGAAAATTGGGCTCTCAGGGCTGTGAATGCAAGACCGCGGTGCAGATGCTGGTCTGCATTGATGTCCCTTAAACCTCCAGCATCATGTGGTCCCTCTTGCTCATGCTGCATGGAGCTGGCATCACCAGGAACCACACAAGGGGCTCGGGGATGAAGGACAAATGGGGATGTCTCTGCAGGAGGAGGTTTCAGGAGAAACAGGCATGGCTGGGGAGCTGAAGGTAGGAATGATGGAGAAATCGCTGCCCTGGGCACCCAGGTCCACTCGGGAGGTGCTCAGCATCCTCAGCCCCCAGCGAAGCCAAGTTCCCGTCTGCCAGGATCAGGCCCCTCTCTGACTGTGTTCGGTTGTGGGAAGCCTCTCGCCCGGCTCTGTGAAGTCATCCAGGCTCGTTTTGTGGCCATGCTGGAATGCACTAACCAGGAGTTGTTTTGAGGTCAGAAAGGAATAAGTCTTTTGCAGACAATTGATGTTGTTATTAAAAACATCCACGCGAGAGAGAGGAGGGGGGAGGGAGGTCCTCTTTCCTGTTTGGGAAATAGTTTCTCACTGCATCCATCAAGCAAAAGAATTCTGTATGAAAAATTAATTTAGAAAAAAAGTTTCTGGGGCACACGCGCCTGAAAATGAACCACAGCAGGATCAGAGGTTTGGCTCAGAGCAGCGTCCAAGACGCAAAAGCAGAGGCCAGATTGAAATACAGGAGTCCTTGCTCCCAGCCGGGTGCTGGAACTGGAGGAAATGCAGTTTCCTTAGAAGAAATGCAATCTCCTTTCTGCAACACTTGGGCAAAAATTCATGAACTTCAGCTGAAGCCCAGAGCAGGTCTCCCACCAAGACGGGCTCAGTATAAGCTTCACGCCACATCTGGGACTGCAGAAAAGTGGGGATCGCTTCAAAAAAAAAATAAAAAGAAAAAAGAAAGAAAGAAAAAAAAAAAAAGGAAAAGAAACCCAGAATGAACAAATTAGACCTGTCACCCTGCCCTTCGCATCATTAATCTTCCAGCCCAGGGCAAGTGGCTTTCCCAACCCCATCCCAGGGGGAGACGTGACCCCAGCTGCAGCCGCATCACGCGGCACCGTCGCGCCACGGCCACCCGCTCGCCGGGCCCTCCTCACCGCCGGCGCTGTGTGGTCCCTGCCCGGCCCCCTGCCCTCGCCAGCCTTCCCCAGGCATCCCTACAGGGCCCCTCCATGGGCACTCGGGGTGGGGAGCAGCCAGGAAGGGGTGGTTTGGGTAGGAGCTCTGAAGTCGCCCGGTATGGTTGAGTTCAAGCTCAATGTAGGCACATTGTGAGGGTTTTGGGGATGGGGATATGATCATGAGTGGCTTCTGGGTTTATGGGGATGTGTCCATGTGGCACCCTGTGGTGCTCTCACTGGGAGCTCTTCACCTCGCCTGTGGGGACAGGCTGAGGGAGCTGCGGGTGTTGGGCCTGGAGAGGAGAAAGCCCTGGGGAGACCTCACAGTGGCCTGCCCGTGCTCGAAGGGGGCTGCAGGAGAGCTGGGGAGGGACTCTGTGTCAGGGGTGTGGGGATAGGACAGGGGGTAATGGCTTTAACTAAAAGAGGGGAGATTTAGATTAAACATAAGGAAGAAATTCTTCACTTACAGGGTGGCAAGGCCCTGGCACAGGCTGCCCCAGGAGCTGTGGGTGCCCCATCCCTGGCAGTGCCCAAGGCCAGGCTGGATGGGGCTGGGGGCAGGGGGCCCTGCCCATGGCAGGGGTTGGAGTTAATGGACTTTAAGGTCCCTTCCAACCCAAACCCTTCTAGGACTCTGTGATGCTCCCTCCTTGCTGTCAGCACAGGGATGGCCGGAGACCCATAACCAGGCTCAGGCCCAGGACAGACTGAGTCCTCATGCTGGCACCGGTGATTTTGGGACCAAAGTGGTCCCTCTCCGGGATGGAGTGGCCTGAGCCCATCTCAGAGCATTCTGAATGCGTTTGAAACCATCCAGGTCTGCAGACTGTGCCTGGGGCAGTCTGAGCAGTGGAGCTAATTGCCCATGATAAGCTAATTAAAGGCGTCTGATAAAATCTGCCTCGCAGGCATGGGAGCGTGCAGCAGCTGCAGCATCCCTGAGAGCAGGGGAGAAGGCAGCGGCTGGGACCCCTGGGCTCAGCGGGACCCCCACCTCCTCCCAGAGGGCTTGTCAATGCCTCTGCTTGGGCCTGGCCGCTCTTGTTGTCATTGCTCAGTCCCTGCTGGTCTCTGGCAGTGGCTGTGGGGTTATGGAGATGGGCGCTGGGTGGTGGTGGGGCTTCACAGCAGCACCCCTATAGCTAGCAGAGAGCTTGGATGGTGTGGGTGATGTGAGGTTGGCATTTCCAGGCACATTGTTCTTTCCTGAGGGCTCTGTAGGTCCAGATTTGGTGGCTTTGTTTCAGGATCGAGCAGGTGTCTGCCTGCTTCATTTGTGATAATGCTGCAGGGGCTCTGCTGGGCCCAGGGCAGAGCTCCCAGCCTCATCCCACCTCAGGGCTGAGCTGAGCATCCTTCAAGGGTGTCCCCTGGTGCTGCTGGGCTATGGCCATGGGGGAAATGGCCCCTGCCTTGCATTGCCCAATGCTGTGCAGTCCACGGGTACCACGACCCCAAAGATGCTTGTGTCTCCAGCACCTCCATTCTCCATGTGAGGAGCCTAGCAACTCTAGGATCCCCCACCAAAACCTTTTGAAGTGGACAGCAACTGCAGGTGCGGATGAGCACACACAGACCATGATGCTGGCATTCAAGGAGTGCCAGTGCTGCAGAAGGACAGGGAGCACATCGCTCCCGGCAGCACCGGCTCTGGGTGAGCTTCCAACAAACCACCGCTGGTCTGCTGTGTGGCAGCCGAAAGCAATCCATTAACAGTAGCACTGATAAGAGGGATAAGCCTGTCTGCTCCGATAAAATCCCGATCTCCAAGAAAACCAAACACAGCAGAGCCTTGCAGGGGAGTCTCGGCACTCGCCTGGGCTACGGGAGCAGAAAGCCCAGCACCTCCTTGAAATACATCCATGTCTGCACCAGTGATAACTGCTGGGGAGGTCAGGCACATGAGACAGAGTTTTCCTTCTGTCTTAGATCCCCGATAACCTCACTGGAGATAAGATTGCTCTGTTTACTCGGGCTCAGGCATACCACAAAGGAGAGCTTTGTGCACAGCCCTGAAGGTGCGAATATCTCTGAGCAAACATAGGCATCCCCAGCCCTTCACACCTGCACGGGGTCTTGAAAGCCAGCACAGGGCTGATACAGGGTCCAGGTTAATACCCTTGGGAGGTGTTAAAAAAAAAAAAAAAAAAAAAAAAAAAGAGGAGGAAGAAAGGAAAGAGAAAGGAAAGAGGGTTTCCTGTAACCAGGTCTCCCTGAGGCTTCCAGAATGGGAATCTGAGGCACAGCTGTGATGGATAACTTGGCCAGGCTCACACTGGGATCAGTGGCAAAGCCAAGGCAGGACCCTCTCTGCCCCTCTCTGCACCTGCAGTTTGTGGGTGCACAGGAGCACAGGGAGGGGACAGTCCAGCTCATTTGTCACCAGTGGTGGTGGCCCAGGGGGGTCCAAGCATCATCCAAATGTGCCTTTTGAGAGGCTTGAGCAGGCTGCCAGCACTGCCCACTGCTGGGTGCCCTGGTGTCAGGACAGCTGCTGAATTTTGGGTCATTCACAGAGCAGGAACGAGGACAGAGCAGTGGGAACAAACACAGCCTGTGCCAGTGGTGGGCTGCCACCTTCCCTGCCATGCACAGGGATGGATGATCCTCACTGTCCTAGCCACTGCCTGAAACAGGACCAATGAAACTTTAATTAATTTGCACCAATTAATTTATTAACATAACAGGGAGATGATGGGTGCACAAGGGCAGAATGATGTTCCCATGTGCACACCTGCCTCTGCTGAGCACTCTGCAGATTTCCAGGGACTCAGGCCCTTTTCAGGGCTGGTTTGCAGGTGAGCTGACCAGCTAGGAGTGGTCAGGGACTGCAGCTGCTCCGTCCTGCAGTGACACAGTGACAGAGGCTGTCTGGGTGGTGCCACCATCTCCATGTCACCTCAGAGGGGACACCACTGGGTTTGGAGGTGACCGCCAGCCATGCAGTGAGCATCGGAGCAAAGCTGCAGCTTCAGTCATGAGTCTGGCTGGGGATGGTTTAACAATTTCCCTGGCCCTGATACAGACAAGATTGGGAAATTATCTAAGGTTAAAACAACACAACACGCTCCTGCACACGCTGTGTTTGCTTGTCAGCCCTAGCCCTGCACAGCCCGACCTCACGGGCAGCTGGGTGAGCACAGGCAGAGCAGCGGGGACAGGATTTCAAGCCAGGACTTCTGTGGAGGCATCGCAGCTCCTGCAAATTTAAAACCATTCGGCATCGCTTTCACCCTGTTTGGCATTGCTGTCACCCTGCTTGGCATCGCTGTCACCCCCCAGCTGCCAGTTCCAAGTCTCCCCATTCCCCAGGGCAGTGCTGGAGCAGAGCTGAGGCTGTTTGTAGCACTGTAGGCTGAGAGGATTTAATACAGATATTTAAATCTTTTCCCTCCTTGCTGAGTTGGTTGCATTATTGTGCCTTTTGCATTTCAATAACCTTTGCTCTGTATGTGCAAATTCTTTCAATATTGTTTTCTGCTGTGACTTTAACTCTCAAGTGGCATACGTCTTACTGGGAGTGTGGGAAAACCTTCAGGAAAATGTCTCGTTCTGTGCAGGGAAAGCAATGCCCCTGTGTGATGAGTGCTCCATCTCTGGTCTGGAGCACCAGCACTCAGATCCAGCACATCCCCTCCTTGTGAGCTCTGGGGCTCTGATTTTAAGACAGAAATACAACAATATTGGTGAGACCAAGTGCTTTGGGATAGGGATGCTGACTTTAGCGCCTCGAAAACCACTAACTAAGGACCCCACGGTCCATGCCAGCCAGAGAGGTGAGCACCACAAGGCCTTCCCCCGCCACACCACAGACCCGTGGTAGTGGGAGGAAAGCTGCTGAGATCGGCACCAGATAAGAGGGAAAGCACACGGGCAGAGCCTAAATGCAGGACTTGTCCCCACTCGCATTCCCCTGGACTTGACACTTACGGGGCACCCGGGGGCTCAGCTGGTGGGCAGCCCATGGCCAGCGGCTCTCTGCTGCCCCTGGGTGCCCACAGGGTCCCTGGTGAGGTCCCTATCTGCTCCCACCTTCAGATGGTGGCCGGGTGAGTTACGGGATGCAAACTGTTCATTTCAAGGTATTGCAACCTTGGGAGGGAAGGTTTCAATGGTGCAATTAAATAAAAACCACTGATGGCTGCCTGGCATCATCTCCCAGATCAAAGTAAAGAGTTTGCTTCTAGACTTTTCCTTTCTAAAAAAAAAATAATTTGATCAAGTACTTTCCGGGATGAAACTTAACTGCAGGCTTCCTGCACAAAGCCTGGTTGGAAGAGAAAACTGCCTGGTCAGGTCCTGCAGCTACTGAAGAAAACAGGGTTCATCCCTGATCCCAGAGCCTGACCCGAGGTGGGCACGCCATGCTCGCAGCCTCAGTGCAGGACAGGACCCCCTGGCACCCACTGGCTCCAGGCAAGGACCACCTGGGTGTCTCCTCCCAGCCCTCAGGGGTGCCTGGTCCACTTCTAACCCAGGATCAGGGCTACAAGGCTCAAGCCTTCATCTCTAGACAGCTTTCATGGGGCTTTAGATGGACAAAAACCCCACTCAAGTGTCTCTGTTGGGGCAGCCAGTGCCAGAATGCTCACTGGAGGAAGCGAGGGCAAACTGCAGCACATTTCCAGGCACTTGGAGTACAAGCCTGTGTGCTGCACCAGGGCTCGGCTTTGTGCTTTGTATCCTGTGTTGAGTAAGACTGCTTTTGTCTTGGGATAAAATGCCTTGGGTGAGAAGCTGCCAGAAGTCTCAACATTTCAATGCAACACAACAGGCCCACAGGTTTCTCATCCATCTTCTTTGCCTGTTGATAGAGCATCAGCTGCCCGGTTGCTTTGAAGGAGATATTGTAGGTCACTGGAGATGTCCCCAAGGATCTGGGGCAGGAATACACAAATCAGTGGGACCTTGCTGGATGCAAGCAGCTGCTTGCCACGTGTGGTGGTGAGCAGCGGGGAGACCTCGACAGCTCAGAGGCTGATAAAATCTGGCTCATAATCTGAACGTCTCAGAGCCGTAAATCTCCCAGGGAGAAATCTTGCTCTTCCTCCTGGTGCTCCTTGAGGGGCCACGTGGACAGCCCGGAAATACCTACAGAGATCCTGGTGCTTCAGTCCAGTCCGGGAGGAATAAATGTGGAAGCAGTTATCAAAACATCTCCCCCCCTGAAATTAATAACACTGTGCATCAGTCGGGCAGGCTCACGCTGCAGATTAAGTCACAAGCGGTGTCTGTCGGTGCTGGGACTGGATCCCTTGCTGTGGGGACAGGCAGGCACCGTGCTGGGTTGGCCGCAGTGCACCCAAAGGGACATCGGGTGTAGGGCAGGGCTTGGCTCCCAAGGCACTGGAGAAAGGTTGGTGATGGTGAGTGTTGCCAAAGTGACCTTCTGTAGTGGATCTGATGGGACTTGTTCTTCCTGCCCTTGGGGTTTGGTCTGCGTTCAGCTCCAGACTTTCTCTGTTTGTTCCCAAAACCCCACGCCAGTGACCACGGCTATTTCAGACGTTGGTTCTGGGCTCTGGGTTTTGCCAAGCCATCTGCTGCTCACTTTGAGAGCCAATATCTGAGCTGGCTACAGGTGCTGGTGGGCAGCAGCATGTGCCTGATTCACCCCTACCCTCTGCTTGGCCAAGGGCAAATCCCCCAAACACCCCTGGGCTGAATCTATCAGGCTCTGACGTGTTTTCTTCTCCTACCTGCTCCTTGCGCTTGGTTTGGCCTCTGGAAATAAGTTCTTCAGGTATTTAGTTGCAAATCTCTTCCACCTTTGACCAAAATTGTCCCCCATTTTCTCAGTGACTTATTCAAATTCAAATTTGACTTACTCAAATTTCAGTGACTTATGACAAATTCAAGCAAGCTGGAGCAGTTCATCTTAGAGCAGTTCTCAGAGACAGCAAAAGGCACATCCCTACCAGGGAGCAGTGTTTTTCTTTTTAAGCCTTGGCTTCAAATATAAGGGCAATAGATTTTCTTTAAGGAAAGAAATCCCCAAATTTGTTGCCATTGGCACAATTTTTCACTGGCCTCGTTTCTCATTAGCAACTGAATCATTTTAGCAGGAACTTGTCCAAAAACATTCAGCCTGAGTCAGACGCCCGGTCTCAAACCTTTAAGCCCAAACAGTGAGCTTGGCGTTTTTAATATAAAGGAAAGCAGGGGCCTTATCTGGAAATCTTGGGCAGGAAACCTGCTGCTGTGCCGGGCTGGGGCTGCACCCTGCACAACCCACGCTGGGTGGAACAGCTCCAGGACCTCCTGGTCCCCGGGCACGTGGGGGTTTGGGCAGCGTGTGGAGCAGAGGGCCCCTGGGATGTGCAGCTTCCTGGGTGTTCCTCGGTTGCTCTGAAGCCGTTTTTCCAGAGCTGTTTCCCCAGAATTGCCGTTCCTTGGGTTTTCCACACATAGGGATGTCTTCTGTTCCCTGTCCCTTTCTCTCTGGGGTACGTCAGCAGGGACAGGGCTCCCCCCCCCCCCCCCCCCCTTCCCCTGCCTGTACTGCAAGCTGGGTTTGTGGCTCTGGTTTTGTGGGTGAGGCCAGCTGTAGATGCATTTTCTGTGGCAAGTACACACATTTTCCTCCATCATTTTGTGCCTTATGTCAGAAAACCTGGGGCCTGGCACAGACCCTGCGTCTCCCTCACAGCCACAGCCTCCCCTGGGTTTCTCCTTTGCTGGATCATCTTTAGCAAACCAAACCGAGTTCCCATCCTCCTCCTCCCTCAGGCTTAGTGCACACAAATGGATTTTTCCCAGACAAAGGGTTTGGCTCAGTGTGGCACGGAGCACCGGTCCATGCAGGAGACACAGGGCCACCTGCCCTGCCAGTAGAGCTGGATTTGGCCATGTGTCCTGATGGCTCTGTGCTCCTGGGCCACACACGCTGGAGGACTTCACTGCCACCACAGCTGGGTCCTTCCACACTTTACCATTTTCATGCAACAAGACTGAAGGAAAATCCCTGTCCCAGTGGGGACAGTATCCAGGTCCCCAGGGACATGTGGGGCCACCACTGGGGCTCATTCCCCAGGTGCAGCCCCACAGCATGGTGCAGGAGCTCCACCGCATCTCCAGGTTCATCCCCAGCTGCTCCAAAACCAAGCATCAGGCTTGAAGGCTTGAGATACTGGAGGGCTCCATCCATAGGGCTTTCTCCGCACCTTCTGGTCCAGCAAGCAGACAGGTCTCCATCAGCTCGGGCTGCTCCATCTCTGATATCCCTTCCCTAGGAGTTAAGGTGTATATATTCTTGTATCCATGTGGACCCCCCAAAAAGTATCCCCAAAGATGTCTCCAGGGGTGTGGGGCCCAGGCACAGGCAGGGTGGCCCTTGCTACATGAAGCACGTGAGGTTTGATCCTGCGAGAGACAAATAATGGCTTGGGCTGAGCTAGCAGTCTTTTTAGAAAAAAAAAAAAAAAGAAGAAGAAAAAAGAAAGAAAAAAATTATCTGGAAAAGGGACAATTTTAAGGAGACTGAGGCTATTCATAAATTCAAGTCAAATTTAGAGATTAATTTCAGCCCCTGGCTTCTTCTTTCTTCCCCCATCCCTTCCCCCCTTCCCCTGAATTATTGTTCACAAAAATTAAAACAAAATGTTTTGGGGGTTTCGTTTGTTTAAAAAGCAATTTTCATTTTGAAAATTGCCAAAATATAAGTTTGGAAAGGGTGGGGTGTTTTGAAAGGGCAGCATTGTCATTGCTGAATGAAAACCGCAGCGAGGAATGCGTCCGGGGAGACGCCGGGCGCAGGGACACGGGGCCTGGGGACGCGGTGGCAGCACAAAGGACCACAATCAGCCAGCGCCTCCGACCCGGATATCTCCTCTCATTCCCCCAAATGGAAAATCCTGCCTGCCTTGACCTTCTTCGACAGAGTTTCTCTACCAAGATGCTGTATTTAAGGAGGGGATGCTGCCGCCGTTGTAGTTTATTTGACTGGCCCCAGACCACAACTTTCCCCTTTTCCGCTCCGAGCTCCCCCAGGTTTCTGAACATCTGCACTTCAGGGACGTTTGGTTGTTGGTGTCAGAGCCTGGCAGCCCAGGTAAAGGCTCTTTGATGAAGCTGTGTACATCTGTGCACAATAAAGTCAGCGAACAAAAGGCTGGGGAGGTCCTTGGCAAAGTAAGAGAAAGAAAGGAGCAGAAGGCAGCAGCGCTGAGCTTCGCTGAGCAACTGGAACCGAAATGTTCATCGGGGAGTTTGTGGCACCTGGCATGTGCTTTGCTCCGGGGTCTTCAGCTGGAGCATCTTCTCCACTGAGAGAAAAACAAAGCATGAGGAGCAGAGGTGGTGCTGACCCTGGGAGGTGATTTTTTATTGTACCCAGCAAAGAAGTTCATAGAAAGAAAGGCTGGGTTGCTAAAGAGCCGCTTGTTGCAGCAGGGAAATTCGAACCGAGGAGCATTGGCTGGAAATTAAAGCCAGGCCAACGCGTGTTCAAAACCAGGCAAGAGGCTTCAGCACAGCGGGCGATGGACCCTCAGCGAGGGGAGGCTGAGCGGGAGCCTCCTTTCCTGAGTGCCTCCATCCCAGCTCGGCATCTCCGTGCCTCCATCACCAGTTTGCCCCGAGCCTGTGGCACCAGCGTGATGTACCCCACCATCAACCTCAGCAGGGACTTTCTGACGCCTGCATGGACCATTTGTTGCATTGCCCTAATTCCTCCGTCCCTATGTGCTATTGTCAGGAAAAAAAGAGGAGGGTTCTTCTGTCTAAGCCTCTCCCATCGGGCATCTCTGGGCACATCAGGGTACAGATGGAGCTCCCAGCACAGCGCTGTCTGCTCTGGGATAACACAGGGACAACTATTTCCACAAAACGCAGTCTCTTTGGGGGTTTAGCCCCACTGTCTGTACAAGCAGGTGCATCCCGAGGTGGGGGTGATGGCAAATCATAGGATTAGGAGGTGCCCAGTGCCCAGCAAATGCCCTCAGTGTCTTGGGAGGGCAGGTGGAAAGAGGGGACAGCCCAGGCCATGCTGCTGGAGACAAAATTCGCCAATAAATTGTATCAGAGAGGTGGCCCCCACAGCCTCATATGAGGTTCAGCTTCTTCCCTCCTCCAGACATAGGATTTTTGCATCCCTGTAAGCCTGAAATCGATCCCAGGCTGTGAGCAGCTCTGTGCACCCTGCTCGCTCCGCCGCCTGCCTGCGCAGCTCTGCCCGGCGGGACCAGACGAAATATTTGCACAGACCTTGAGAAAACCCCAGGAGCTCCGTGTCCTGGCTTTGCAAACACGTCTCTGTTTATCAAGTAACCCAAAGAAATGCAAAGATTTTCACTCACTGTCCGGGTGGGCTCAGCTTTGGGTTTTGGAAAAGGACTTGCCAATGCAGTCTTGCAAAATACTGGAGTAGCAGCGCCAGCTTTCCTCAAGCACCAGTTTCAGGAGGTGAGCTTGTACACTCTGGAAAACATGAATTCCCCATGTTGTTCAGCTTTGAGGGAAAAGGAGGTCGTCTCCATGCCACCCCTTGGAGAAATACCTCCCCATGTTGCTCAGCTGGGTGTAAATCTTGCGGTTTGTAGCACCAAAGAGGGAGTTGCTGGCAAGTCTCAAAGCTTTCAGTGGCAGAGATGTGCCTGCACATTCCTAGCCTGCGGCAGGGGGACAGATGGAGGGACGTGAATATCTTCTCTGCCCAAGCCAAGCGATGCGCCTGGTGCTGGTAACGTGCCTTGGTGGTTAGCCACAGCCCGGAGGACACCCATGCTGTGCCTTTTTGTCACAGCTCCTGTCCCCGTCTCAGCCAGTCTGCTGCTGCCGAAGCAGGACCAGCCCTCGGTCTCACCCCACCACCTGCCCCTGCATGCCCCACGGGAAGGGTTTAATCTCAGCTTCTCCCAGATGCAAATCAAGGGTTGGTGTTCTATGAACACCACCACCACTCCCCAATGGCTCCGTTCCCGTGCGCTGCAGGGCAGAGCCCGCGATCCCACGTGTACAAAGCTGAGGTTTAGCAGGAAGGGCACATACCCCCGTGCTTCTTTCTGATGCAAACTGCCCAGTTACCTGTGCTCACTGCAAAGGCAAACTGGGGCTGAGCTGGGTCTCCAAAGCCACGAGTCCCTCGGCACACAGGAGCTGTGGGGCCGCTCACCCCAATGCTCCTCTCCTGCCCTGGGAGACGGCAAATGTCCCCGCAGGCTGGGGGCTCACCTACGGGGACACAAACCACAGTGTGAAGCCACAGCGTTGGGAATTGCGCTGTCTCACGGCTGACAAAGCGCCCTGGGGCCACCCTCACACCATCCGACTGCTTCTCCAGCTCTGCAGGCATTTGGGTCTGGTGGGAATGTGATGCCGGGCCCTGGCACGGCAGCTGCAGGAGTTTGGGTTGCATGGGGAAAAGCAGGGACACGGTTCTGCGTCCTGCTGGGCAGATGTGGCCGGAGGGTTGTGCTCCCCAGTATGGTTTTGCATCATGAGTTAGCCGGGGATTGTTCCCAATAAACAATCGGGAACTGCACTGTAATTTTGGGGGCTGAAATTTGATAATTAAACAAATACAGCATGCCTTTGTCTTGGGCGAGCACCATAAGGTAAACAGGAAGGAATGAAGGATTAAGATGTCTCTGCTGGAAAGGAAGGTGACAAGCCCAGGGCCGTGACACCTTCGCGCCGAGCAGGGGGCCCAGCTGCGGGCTGGCATTGCACAGCTGCATTGTTCAGGGGTGAAGAGCAAATAAAAGCAAAGGGAAAAGAAAACAAGCTATAAAACCCTCAGCAAAGCGCACAGCCCCAGCGACCGCCTCTTGACGGCCCCGTGACAGCCTTGGGGAGCGGCAGGAGAGGGGTCACGCTTTTGAAGTCCTCAAGTTGCCTTTTGCAAAGGCCCCTTGTGACAGCAGTGCCCGTGTTGACTTTAGGGTGCATGGGGGGGGGGACATCGGACGTCTCCCAGCAGGCTTGGTCACAGCAAGGCCAGCTGGAGCGGTGTTTGAGCAGCTGGGATGGGATGGGATGGGATGGGATGGGATGGGATGGGATGGGATGGGATGGGATGGGATGGGATGGGATGGGATGGGAGGCCTTGTGAACATGTTTTAGGCTGCACACACACCACGGAGCCTTGTGTTCCACATACAAACATGGCAAGGAGAGCCAGGGAATAAGATAATGAGACTTTGACATGATGCATAGAGCTCAAATGCGTGTCGGGATGGATGTGAATGAGAACACTGGGAAGGGTGGGATGGGGGTGCTGGAACCCCTGGGGCAGAGGGGTTGGGATCAGGGGGTGCTGGGGAGAAGAAAGGGGGCTGTGCCCTGCATGGCTCAAAGCCCTGCAGTGCCAGGAGCCGAGGGGAGGGAGCAGAGCAGGGCTTGCACAGGGCAGAGCTCCGGCAGCAAAGCCATGCGTGGCCGTGTCCCAGCCACAAGTGCCAGCTCCGTGTCCGCGCCGAGCTTTTAATTCACACGAGGAGCGGGGAGAGGCAGAAGGCTCGTTGTAAGGCGCGGTGTTGAAGCATGAAGTCTCGCTGACCTCAGCTTCCCCTCCAAAAAGCCGGGTTCACCAGAAAGTGGCAGTCGGGGAGAGGTGCGGGTTGGCATTGGGGTGGGCACCCCCAGGGGACCCCTTGTGTTTGGGGGTCCCGGGGTGCTGACGGGCTGCGCTCTGTGCCCTCTGCAGCCTGCAACTGCAACCTGCACGCGCGGCGCTGCCGCTTCAACATGGAGCTGTACAAGCTGTCGGGGCGCAAGAGCGGCGGCGTCTGCCTCAACTGCCGGCACAACACGGCCGGCCGGCACTGCCACTACTGCAAGGAGGGCTTCTACCGCGACCTCAGCAAGCCCATCTCCCACCGCAAGGCCTGCAAAGGTACATTTGTTGGGGGGGAGGGATGGGTGGGACAGCACGGCCCCTTCTCCTCCTGCCTCTTCTGCTTTCACCGCTCCTGCTGTGCACACCTCCTCCTGCTCCTCTCCCAGCCAAGCCACCAAAAGGAATTTTCCTCTCCCGCTCCCGTCCCCTGCCCTCGCCCCCCTGGTCTCCCCAGCCTCCCAGTGAGGACAAAGACTCCAAGATATAACAGGTCCTCCGTGCTGAGGGTTTTTTGAGATGTTTCCGGGTTACAAGGGCTGTTTTCTCGCTCCCATGCATCAGGGCAGACTCGTGCAAAGCCCCAGGTGTGGGGCAGACGTGGGGTCTGCAAAGCAGCGCTCACCTCCCCCAAACCCCCGGGAGCCAGGGCAGCACCAAACCCATGCACCAGCCGCTCCTCTCCTCCGGATGAGGCCAGAGCAGTAAAATGGGAAACAAATTTATTTTTTCTCTCAGCAGAATGGGTTTTCTGAGGTCTCCTCTTTGGCAGTGGCGAGTGCCCCAGCCTCTGCAGGGTGTATTTTAGGGGGATTCCCAGCACACCTGATGCCAGCTGTCCCCAGAAGGCATGGGGTGGCCCTGTGGCACAGGTGGGTGCCCCCGGCAGCCCCCACCTTACCCAAGCTCTGTTGCTTTACACAGGATCAAGTCCTGCAAGGACGCTTTTTTAACCCCCAGCTGGATGAGGCATAAATCCCAAACCTGTGGCTCTGCTGAAGGGATCAAACAAACCCAGAGCAGGAGATGCTAGGCTTTCCTGCAGAAAGCTTCACCTCTTTTCTCTCAAAGCACTGATTTCAACAAGAAATGGAAAGCTTTTTGGCCTTGCTGGGTATTTTTGGCTGGAAAGCTTCAGGTCTTCAGCATTTTCAGTTTTTTAATTAAAATTGCTCCTTCATTTTTCTTTTCCACTTAAAAGACACGCTTTGCCAAAGCAGAAAAGCAATCAGTTCTTCAGGCAGCCCTGCCCTCTTTTTTTCACCTTGTAAAAACTTTTCCAATGGCAGATTTCTGAGTTGCCCCGTTATATGGCCACTAAGGAGACACGATGTGCACTGGGGGGAATTTGAGGTGCTGGGCCCCAGTGCCCTGTGCTCCCCCTGAGCCTGCTTTTGGGGTGCAGCCCCTCTCTGCTGTGCCTCATGCACCACGTTACAAGAAGGGCACCCTTCGCAGGGCTCCAGTTGTCCCAGCTCACCCCAGCTGCCTCCACCCCAGGAACGCGGGGGGGTTTCCCCTTTCCCTCCCCATCCCTGGCTTCCCCATGTCTCCCATCACAAGGCAGCCCCGCCGTGGCACCCACCTCCCTGTCCCTCACCGTGTCTCCCAGGGCTTTCCTCGCCCTGGCATTTCCCATTCCCCAACCCCCAGCACCCCACACCTGCCTCAGTTTCCCCCGGCAGCCGGGCAGAGCCCCGCCAGCCTCCGCCGGGCGTTTTGCACTGCTTTAAGCCCACGCTTCCCAGACGCGGGCTCATCTGCTCCTCGAACACCCTCTGCAATTGTTCTTCTCCCCTTCCCCTGCCTTCTCAACTGCTCCTGCTCTTGAAACTTGAGATCGCCACATTTAAATGCTTCTCCGAACCCCCCACAGGTTATAACAAAAATGTGGCTATTGGAGCCACCAGATACAAAGGTTTGTAATAAATATGCCGGTGCATGAGCAGCTCCCCGACTCGCAGGCTATTAGCACGATTTCACAGCAGTTGGAATGGTTTATTGTTGGCGTAATCCACCGTCCTATACAAAAGCAGGCGAAATGAAGTTTCCTACAGCAAAGGCATTCCTTTGAACACCGGCTTTTCCTGAGCCCTGTTTATGGCACAGCGTGTTTTATGTTCCCCCTGTTTTGTGTCCCCGATTCAGGGAATGTTCTGAAATAATTGGTAAAAATGAGCATTTAAAACAAACAAACCAAACACAAATGCCATCTAACAATTTCCGCCATTTCTCCATCAATAACAATATTAATTTATCATCTCACCAAGCCATCTGCCGATGGGCAAAGCTCTCCCAGAGCCTCCTCTTGACCCAATGTGTTTAGAATTAAGGAATTAACTATCCTGCAGCATCTGCCATCTCCCTGCCTGCCGCTGCATCTCACACAGCACATCATGTTTTCTCCATAAGACTTGATTCTTTCAACCATCACATCGCTCCGTTCATGTTTCACGTGTAACACATTTCAAGCAGTGCATATAACGGGCAGGGACCCGCCGGGGGAGCATGCAGCACGTTTTAACCACCCTGCGAGTGTGCGTGAGCTCGGGCAAACTCCCAGCAAATGTTCCACGACCGAGCTGCTGGAGACGGTTTGTGTTAATTCAGCCTCATTCATTCAGCCTAACAGACACATCCAGCCCGCCTTCCTCTCCCCTGCGTGTCTCATCTCTCACCCCATCCAATGCGCTAGGTTCTGTATCTCCATCCGTAACGCATCTCATGTCACACGTCAGGAAACCGTAGAGGAAAAGTTGTGTTATTTTAAATGGTGTTTGCAGTGCCTGGTTCCGGTGATGTATTTATGCAAAAAGATCATGTTGCAGAAATGTTTGCATGATGTCTGTGTTTTTCTTTTTTCTTTTTTTTTTTCTCCTTTTTTTTTAACTTGGATAAAAAGAAAATGCCACTGATTTTTACACATCTGCAGGACATGGCAATGAAATGAAATGTGAGCAGAAAGCAAAGCTGGGCAGTGCCCAGGCTGCGTGTTGGCAGCTTTTCCAACAGCCAAACATGTAACACCTTTGCAAAATATATTCTAAAGGTCTGAAGCTGTCCTACCAGCACAGGTAAAATCATAAGAGTTTGCCTCTAGGGGTGATTTCTAACCCAGCAGTAGCTAACCGCAGAGTTGTGCAGCTATGCTACGTTTCTCGCCTGCGTGCTAGCTTCCAGTTACTTTCTGAGGGGAGAAAAAAAAAAGCCAAGTTGCGGTGATCGGAGATGCCATGTCCCAGAGCCATGCAACAGGCAGATCATGGCATGAAGCCTGCAAACCACATGGGAAGGAGTCGATGACAGCTGGAGCAGGGATAGTGCACGAAGCAAAGCCCTGCCACACTGCCCTTTTAGCAACAAAAACCCACATGTAAGAAATCTCAAATATTCATCTTTTCAAAGCTCTGAACAAGTGCGAATTTTTCCTCCCTTCTCAATGATTTTTGCGAGAGTGTGAACAGCTCCCAGAGCGCCCAACCTGCACCTCCCGTTTCTTGTGCTCTCCTCTGCTCCGAACGATGCCGCAAGCGAAACCCCACCTCTGGCCCCTGCAAGCCTCTGCCCGCTCCTCTCCATCATGGGCTGCTGCAAGCCAGTGCCCCGGCGTTAGCTCTGGTCATTAAATTCACCCATGATATTTGTCAGTTTATTGGCATTAATGTCACTCCATCAGGAGAGAAATTCCTCAGGGTTTTATAGCCCAGCCATAAAACAGCCCTGTGCCCCGGAGAAAGGATTTGCAGGCTTTTTGAGTAAAAGATGACAAAGGAGGGGCATTACAAGCATCGTGCCAAGGCTGCCAGCGCACAACCGGGTGGAGGGGCCAGGTTTGGCACCTGGAGCCCTCCTGCCATCGGCCTGCCAGCACTGTCCATCTGCCTTGGCATCTGCGGGTGCGCGCTCCCAGCCCACTGCTCGAGGATTTGGGGTTTGCTTTTTGGAGGTGGTTTGGGGGCAAGCGGAGAGGCAACGATCGCTGTTCCCATGGGCTCAGCCCCTGGCCCTAGGTGTGCAGGGGCAGGTTGTGTCCCCAGCTGGCTGCAGGCATTCGGGGGGCTCTGGCCCAGCTTAACCCCCCCGGCTCCTGTGCCACGGGAGGGGAGGAGAGCAGAGCCCCCGGTGACAGGGACAGAGGGACGGGTCCCCCGTCTCTCTCCACTGACTATAGAGGGAGCTGCGTGACCAGCTTAGAGCACGGAGCTCATCTCTACGTGGCCGAAGCCGGGGGAGATGAGCCTCCTGCCGAACCCCAGGGAGATGTTGGGGTGCAGGAGGCAGCCAGGGCGAAGCCTGGGGCTGAGGACGGGCTCGCTGCCAGCGCCGCGCTGGTGTCCCTGCTGGTGTCCCTGCAGCCGTGGCCCAGTGTGGGTCAGGAGGAGCAGCCCAGGCTTCCCTTCCTTGCACCTGTGGTACATCTCTGCAGGCTTCGGTGGCCAAGAGGATCCTCTGGCCTTGGAGATGTCCCCTGCCACCACGGCGGCCGACCCGCAGGGCTGGGGTTGGACACCTCGCAGCTGGCACCTCCCAGAGGCAATGGGATGCCCGAGGCCATCGGTGGGAGCTCCTGGCAGGACTCCTGGCCCAGGCCCTTCCTCATCCACAGCGAGTCCCCTCTTCTGGACAGGTCCCAAAGGCTCCCCCCTCACCTCCTTGGTGTCCGCCTCAGGGCAGGGGGTGCATCCTACGAGAGGTGCTTCCTGCCCCACAGGCAGCCTCTCACTGATCCCACCTTCTTCATGGTTTCCCAGGCCCAAGCCCAAAGCGAGACTTTCTGTGAACACCCCCCTGCCCCCCAGGGAGTTGTCTTCAGTTTTCCAGCTTTCTTCCCTTCCTCTTGTCGTTTCTTTCCTCCCTGAAGACCAGCTGGAGCCACCAGGGAGACGGGAGATGTGCCTTGTGTCGGCAGGGCTTGCATCGAGTTCTTGCACCAGGGCTTGGTCACCTCTGAGAAATCACATCCCTGGAGAAAGCTGCAGCCTCCAGGGCAATGATCTGCCAAACACAGCCTTTAATTCCTCCATGAGGCAAGCTCTGCTCAGGCTGGATGAGCAGCCTTCTCGCTGTGATCCTGTACGGCGCTCCTTAGCGGCTCTGCCTGACGCCCTCCTCCCAGAGGCCCCGTGGTTCCTTATATTGATCCCATTCCAAGTGCTGAGCTCTGGTTTGTGCTTTCTGCATCTACAACTTGTCAGCAGCAGCCTCAGGCAGACACAAACCACTCGGTGGAAGTGTACAAAAATGCTGTTTAAGCCGTCTCAGGCACTAGTGTGGAGGTGTCCTGGAGCACTGCAGGAGCCCTGAGTGCCACCGCCCCCAAGTGCCACCCCTGCCACGGCACGTGGGGACCATTCACCCACTTCGGCTGGTCCCAGACTGCAGAAGGGACGTGGTTATTACAGAAACTCTGAAATTACTTTGAGACAGTAGAGTGAAAACATGGAAAAGGAGGGGTTCTCTTTTTTTACAGAAGTTGATGCCCAACGCCACACCTCTTCCTGGCCGTGCCAGCTATTAAACCCACAGGATTGTAGCGACACGCAAGCAGCTACACCAAATTAAGCAGCCACTTCCAAGGGAGCAGTGCTTGCTGTGGGGCAGCAGGGACTGTTCCTGCAGCTCCAGGTGGTGCTGGGGACACCTCTGGGTTGCTCCAAGCCAGGCAGGCTCCACCCGGCGCCTTCAGCCCTGCTCTCCCTCAAGGACTCGAGCACTTTCTAATTAACTCCGACCCATGAGGGCATCAGGAGGAACACTCACAGCTCCTTCCCCAGCACAGGGCGGCTCCACCCCCACAGGGATGGAGCCGTGCACTGGGGGGCACATTTGGGGACCACAAAGGTCCCGTTCCTGTGCCAGGCGTGCAGCCACTGGCCAGCTCACCAGTACCAGGGCTCGTTCTGCCTTTCCTTGCAAGATAACCGGGACAGGGAATCCTGCTCTCAGCTCTTTCCAGCAACTTCTTGCTGACTTTCTTCAGCTGGGACAACTTCATGAATTACAGCAGCATCTAGACAGACATTTGCTTTCAGCAGGATGTGTTTTAAGTGGTCAGGGACTGATGCTGGGATCAATGAGTACGGGGGGGCTGTGGGGACCCCTCGCCAGGTGCTGGGGGCGAGACAGGGCTCTGCTCTTCTGTGGCCTCCAGAGATCGCCCTAGGAACTCAGTGAGCAAAAAATGAGAGAGGAAAAGAAGAAAGAGAGGGGTTTGTCTATGCCTGGTGACAGCAGCAGAGCAAAATCACCTCTGTGCTAAAAGTTCCCTTGTGCTGCGGCTGACTTCAGGCTGCAGGGGAGCCGAGAGCTGCACCTACCACCCCCACCCCAGCCCCTGCTGCACACCCCAGCCCTGCAGCAACACCAGGGAGGTACCTGGACCCCCCCTCAGTGGGTAAGATGGAAGAGCCAGCAAAGAGCCCCCAGAAGGAGCAAACTCCACAGCACCAGATACTGGCACCAGCTGGGTTGGCAGAGGTGGCACAGGATGCTCTCTGGATGCTGAGAGCTTGGGGAGTTTGGCCAGGGGCCCCCAGGGCACCCTCGAGCCCCCCAGGGCAGCCCAGAGACCTCCCTGCCCAGGTCTTTGGAGGACTTGGAGCTTGGGGCTGGGTCCTGGGTCTCCGCAAGAGACTTGGAGGACTGGAAGAGCCAAAGTTGCTAAATTCATTTGCACAGCTAGACCTTTGCATATCTCTGAGACAGAGGAAAGAAAAGCGATAATTTGCTTACCCATAAATATTTTCAAATATCTGAATTGATTTCCTGCTTCAGATCAGTTCTGGAGAGTCAAAAATCCCCCAGTCTGATGTCAAAAGGAAGCTCAGCCCAGCTCCTGTAGCATGCCCAGTTCTGACTTGAACCGTACTGCAACCAGGCGCCTTTTCCTCCTCAGCAGAAGGAAGACATTGCCCAGTTAAACCTGCACCTCTCAGGGTGTCACAAGCCAGCTGCTCCCCAGGAGCTCTCATTGCGTTCTTTCAATCCCCCCCGGGGGCTTCAGTGTCCAGCCAGGTCCCCCCCCATGCAGAGCTGCTCGCTGGGCTCCCCGCTCCCTCCCACCTCATTTTGTCAGGCTTGTGGCAAGCTCATCAGCCCCGAGACTGGCTGTGCTGCCAGATTTGATTGAAATATTATTAGTGGGAGAATACGCCCGCAGGAACCTCATTTCCTCAGGAGCCAGCCTAAAAATGCATCAGGAGGAGAAAACGTTTGACTTTTTTTTTCCCCCCTCAATGAAAGTATTTTCCAATCTGCTCTTTTTTTTTTTTTTTTTTTTTTTTTCCTGCAAGCAGCCCCAGATCTGTGCAAGAAGCAATTTCTCCCCTCAGAGCAGGTTGAGCCTTATGTTGCTTTAGAGCCACGAGGACATGTCTTTGTGCCTGCTCTGCCTGCCCACACCTGCACGCAAAACAAACAAACAAACAAACAAAAATCAGGCTCTATCAGCAAAACCAGGAGAAGGAGGCGTCCCTGGAGGTCTCAGTGTCCCCAAGGGCTCTTCAGTGATTGCTTCAAGACGCACCCGAACGGTGGAGCTCAAAGACGAGAGGGAATCTCTAGCAGGTCTTAACAAGAGGCTTTTCCAGCATTCTGGAAGGTGCAGTGATAATCATTGTCTGTATCACTAATGCCTGCCCAAAACATGGATTTATTGCTGCTGCTCAGAGCCCCCACCCCAGATTAGTGGCGACTCTCCCTCAGCAGAGGCACTGGGGGCCCCACCTGTTCCCTGGTGCAGAGGGGACAAAGACCAGGTCTAATCTGTGAAATTTGGCCCAAACCACAGGGTGCCTGTGCCCTTGGCGTCCCTGAGTGCCAGCTCAGGAGGAGGAAATGGGAGAGCCCTGAGAAGCTGTGCAGGAGGACGGACGCTGTGAAATGCCAAGAGATTATTTGTCTTTGCCTGATAAAAGAGGGAATTCATTTTCTGCTGGTGAGAAAACCTTTAAATCTCCTAGAGAATGTGCTGAGGGACACGCTGCATGAACATGATCCTTTGGAGAGCTAAATCCAGCTCACAATACTGCAGGCAAGCCAACGATCTCATTGCAAAGCAGTTAAGAGTTAATATTTAAAGCCATCATTAGGGTTCAGAGTTAACACAAGCATGTTTCAACCTCTGCTTCTTGTTAGCAAACTGCCTGGGGAGGGACGAGGCCAGGCTGTGTGGGACACATTAGATGCCACAGATTTTTCTTGCCGACGGCATAAATCTGTGGGACTTGCTGGCCATGCCAACCCTGGTAGAGGTGCCACCGAACCACCCGCAGGACTTCTGCTGCAATTGGGATCCCAACACCCGGGCTGCCGAAGATGCAGGAGCAGGAAAAAGCAAGTGTGTGGGTACAAAACAGCTTGTTTGCGTAGCGCTGTCCGAGCCCTACCTCTAAATGCTAAAACAGCAGGTGAAGAGAAATACATTTACTGCATCAGGAGGGCGCGGGCTGCTTGCTTGAAGCAACAGGCAAATAGAAGTTGCTGATTTGCTGTTTAAAATATTGTTGGAATCAAAACATCCACAGGTGAAGCTTCACTTTGGTGATTCTTTTTTTTTTTCCCAGCAGAAAACTTCTGTAGCCACATTTTTTTTATTCTAGTCGGAGTCTTTGGAGAGAAGACAGAAAGCAACCAAAGGGAGGCAATTTTGGCCACGATTCTGGAAAAGCGCTTAAAAGCATGTTTAAATATAAACATGTACCTGAGGCACATTGGCTACACGGGGCTTCAATTCGTACTTAAACCTGAGTGATTTCCTGAAGAAGGCTCACTCCATGAACCAGAGCCCCAGCCGATGGCCAGTATGAGGAAGGAAGGTTTTTCCAGTTTAGTTCATTCCCTGTTTTACTGCTCCTTGTGCAGCGCAGTGCAAAGCAGCCACATTTGGGGCTTTGAAACCTGGCAGCCCTGCGAGGTATGTTATCATTGCAGACACTGCATGACGAGGGGAAATCTGGACAATCCCCGAAATCACGCCTCTCTCTGTTCTTCGGTCAAACGGGCTTTTCATCGTCCTGAAAACCTCCCAAGGCCAGGGCTTCCTCGAAAACAGGAAGATGCTAATTCTCCAAAAATGCGGGTCCTTTCAGGTACCTTCTCACAAACGGTCACACCTGAGGAGAGCTAAGCCCGGAGATTTGTGCCTCTGTTTACCTTTCGATGCACGTGTGTGGGGGAAGATTAGCACCTGGGAATGCCTCTGACCAAAACTCAGGGGTGGAAAAATATTTGCATTTTTGTCATGCTACATGCCCACCTTTGGTGGGCCGGAGACATCCCAACAAGTCCAAACACTTTTTCAGGGTAGTTTGCATCCTTTCATGCACAGTCCTAAGTATTGCCTGCTGATTTTCTTAGCCCCAAAGCATCCAAAGCCCCAAGTCGCACGGTTCCCCGTGCTCTGACAGACGATGGCCTTTCTCTGCAGCTTCGTGCAAGTCATAGTGCCTTGTCCTGGAAGCCTCAGACAAAGATACAAACCTCTACAACAGGCAGTTTTGCAACAGCACGCCCCCGGGGGAAATCTCTTCCTAACTGCAGGCAGTTAGTAGCTGGCTCGGAGCGCTTCTATCCGTATATATATTAATCCCAGCTAATGTAACTACAGATGTTCTCATTCACGGGCCCATCTAATCCTGTTGGGTCTTTGCCATGGTGTCTCATAGCACGAGTCCTACGAGTTAATTACGTGCAGTGCAAAGAAGCATTTCCCTTTATCGCGGAAAAAGGTTGCCTTTTGAGCGCGCTGAATGTCCCTTTGTTCCCGGGGCTGGAGGAGCAGAGGAGAGGAGCACCTGTCTGACCTCCTCGGCGCGGCGCGTTCCTTGGCACCCCTCCACCGTCTCTTGGCAGGGCTTTGCTAATCTTCTCCGTCGCCCTCCGATGGGTGCTTCTCCTTGCCTTTCACCGCGGGCTCCCAGCTGAGGGCCTGCTATTGATTTCTGTAGTGTCATGGTACGATGTTCAGTGTCGCTCTCTCCCCCTTTCAGAACACAACCTGCTATCTCGTTGCTCTTCCGAGCTCCGTTGCAATCAGCCAGATGTTTCATTGATGCCTGGGTCTCTTCCTGGAGTGGTTACAGCTGATCAGGACCCTTCAGCGCTCCTTCCCCTTGTGCATCCTTCCGCACGCTGGGGTGTATCCGCTGCCCCCGCACCCACTGGGGCACTTTGGGCAGGTCTCAGACAAACCCTGCATGGTCTGCTCACCTCTGGGCTAGCCGATCTGAAGCTGGTCACACAGACATGGAGTCAGCTTCTTGCTTTCCAGGCCTGGGCTATCATATAAAAGAAACCAGCTTTTGTGGGCAGAGGCACCCCCACTGCTCCCTCATTCCCCCTTTAAGCCTCGCCATCTGCTCCTTGTCTGCGCCACAGCCTTGAGCATGGAAGAACTTCATTTCTCGCCGGTAATTCCCAGTCAGCTCTGCCACGGATACTTGCCAAAGCTTTTTCTCAAAGACTTCCTGAGAGAGCAACTAAACCGTGGCAGTCACCGTCCTTGTCCGTGCTGCTGGACCTGGGGCGCAGCCACCAAGGGTGCTCCCCTCCCTGGCCCTGCACCTCCACTGCAGTGATTCTCCAAGCAAGGCACCATCTCAGAGGGCAGGAGCCCTCTGTTGCCCCATTTGCTATCCCTAACAATATCCAGGCACCTTCCTGCAATGATCAGTGAGCTTGTCCCTGCTCCTGTGCCTCCTGCTCAGCGCTGGGGACCGCTGATGTTGGTGGGTGATGCACGCTGGGGAGTCCAGGCATGAAAACTTGCTTCATGACCCAAAACGCTGATAACAGGAAGGTGATGAGGAAACCAGAAAGGTGCTTGCCCTGATCACCTCCCCTCGTGATTCTCGTGCAGTCTTTCTTCACTTTGGGGCTGGGACACGGAGGAATCTGAGCTGCACCGGACAAGCCAGCGTCAGCCGCCAGCAGCCCAGCCACGCCGGGAAGGAGAAGAGCCTGTAACTGCTGGCTGCAGTGTTTGCACTGACCAGAGAACTGCAAATTGTGTTTAATTGCTCCTAATTGCTGGCACTGGCTCTGTTCCTGGGGGACAGGGATTGCACATCTGGAGATGCTGCTTGGGCCCCTTCCCACCTCCCCGCTCCAGGGCGATGCACGGGGCTGATCCGCCCCTCGACTGGGAGAAGCAGCAGAGGCAGGCGGCCTCCACTCCACCCTCATCCCCTCGGTCACTGCACGTGGCCATCCTGTGGGGACACGGCCACCGCAGAGCCCCGGGCAGGCACAGGGGGCCGGCAGCCCCAGGAGCAGCGGGTCAGGGACAGCAGCATCGCCGTGGGGTCTGAGGGACCCCAGCAGCTCCCTGTGCTCTGCAGACCATCCTCCACACATGCCGTTCTGCAAATCTTACTCATCACAAAGGCTTTTTTCCTTTTCTCTTTTTTCCCTTTTTCCTTTTCTTTTTTTTTTCCTTTTCTTTTTTTCATTTTTTTTTCATTTTCCTGTTTCCTTATTTTCTCTTTTTCGTTATTTTCTCTTTTCCTTATTTTCCCTTTACCTTTCTTTCCCCTTTCCTTTTTTTTTTCCCTTTTCCTTTTCATTCCCTTTTAAACTGTTTTCCCTTTTTTTCCCTTTTTCCCCTCTCTCGTCCAAGCGGTCCCACCGAAACCCGCAGGATCCGCTCGCACGGGGGAGGATTACTCACAGGATGGGGGTTTGCAGGCGCTGCTGAAAGCAGCACACGCAGCCCCAGCGGGGACGCCTGAAACATGAGGCATGTTCCTCCCGCTCCTCCTGCCCTTTGCCTCTTCTTGTGTAACCCTTCCCTGATTTGCTTATTTTCGTGTTAACTCCTGCCTCTCTGCTCCACGTTCACGCTTTTCCACCCTGCTGCTTTTCGTACATCCTTGATGTAATTTTATTCTGCCTCCCCTGGCAGTACTGGAGCCATCCTGTGTGGCTGCTGGGAGCAGGTTCCCCACCTGAAGGTCCCTGTGCTCGTCACCAGCCTTGCCGGTTTAACCTTAAAATAGAGCTGTTAAAATATTTCCAATCAAAACTAGATTGGATAGAAAATGAAGTTATTTTTTTTTTTTTTGCTCCAGGCAGGTCTGCAAGCAGCTGGTTCCCAGAGGTCTGGGGGCAGAGCAGGTTTTAGCCAAAATCCCCAAGTCAGAAGTGGTCAGGAAAGGGAAAAAGAAGTAAAAGCTTTTTTTTTTTTGCTTTTTTTTTTTTTTTTTCTCTTTCCCTTGAAAAATCATCATATTTTGGCAAGACTTAGCCTCTTTCTGCCCTGTGCAGCAACAAGGGGACATCCTGGGCAGAGAGCCCCAGGCAGCATCCAAACCCCAGATGTCAAACTGGGGCAAACTGGAGCTGGGGTGGAGGAAGGTCCAGCTTGGGGGGGAGGGAGGAGCATGGGAACCTGCAAACCCAGCCCAAATGGATGTGGGCTGTCCCCATACAATTTGGGGACACAGATTTGGGGTGTCTCAGAGGCAGGAGGTGGCAGAACAAAGCAGGAAACATCGCAGCGTCCCTCGTGGGAGTGACAGCCTCATCCTGGGGGGTTTGGGAGGGTTTGAAAGCAAAGCCCAGCCTCTGGGGCACCCGGGCTGGTTCCTGACCCCCAGAGCAGCCCCCTCCAGGCTCTGGGCAGTGGGGCAGGGTCTTTCCCCCAAGCCCCCCTTCTGGCAGGCAGCTCCCCGAGGGGCACGAGGCGGGCAGGATCCGTGCTCCCCAGGCAGGGCTTTGGCTGGCTCTGTCCCGAGGATGTGCACTAGAAGGAAGCTTCCCTGCCTCTGCCTGCCACGGCTCAGCAGGGGCAGACCGCAGTCTGGCATGGCGCTCGCAGCTCTTAGAAACCAGGGCTGTTAACAAATGTGCGAGGCCATAATCCTTTTGGAGCAGTGATGATAACAAGCCCCGATGCTTTTTCTCTCTTTTTTTTTTTTTTTTTTGGCTTTTTTTTTTTTTTTTAACCAACAGCTGCGCCGGTAAGTCCCACTGTGGGAAATGAGCTGGTGAATGATTTCAAGTGCAGTATTTACATCCCCTGCCAAACCCTTCACATCTGCCCAGCTCTGCCGTCAAGCCTCCATCCATCTGGCCGGGAACAGCAGGTCCTCAGGCTGCCTGCACCCACAAGGGCATTTCCTTCCTGCGCCCGCAGTGCCAGCTGCCTGGGATGCTGCTCAGTGGGGAAGGGCTTGAGCAAAAGCACTGAAAGGAGTTTTTTGTGTGTGTGTTTTTTTACTTTTTTTTTTTTTAATTTCACGTGAAATGAATTCCCAAAGTCATTGAAAGCGATTATTTCCACCCGAGAACTCGTGTGCTGAAGGGGTGATGAAACACTCCTTGGTTTTGTGCCCCTTCCCTGCAACCCTGACAGTGCTCCAGGGAGCCGGGGGGGTTAGGGTTAGGGTTAGGGTTAGGGTCTGCCCCAGCGATGTTGCCCTAACGGCTCCTCCTCGAGCCCTGCAGCCCTTCCCCATCCCAGCACCCAGGCAGTGCAGTGCCCACGGGTGGGTGCCCCAGAGCAGGACCTCAGGCCCCCCACGCTGCTCCCCAGCTCCACGGAGCACAGAGCACCCACAGCGTGTGAGACGTCCCCCCCAGTCCCCGCTGCTCCTGTGCCAAACTCCACCTCTGTTTCAGGTCGGTGCGGTCCCTGGCTGGACGAGACGCTCGCAGGACACCCAAATGCTGCCAGTGGAGCCGCGCCGCCTCGCCACCTCCGCTCTCCTCGTGCCCTCACCCTCCTCTTGTGTGTTCCCCCCGCAGAGTGTGATTGCCATCCCGTGGGCGCCGCCGGCCAAACCTGTAACCAAACCACGGGCCAATGTCCCTGTAAGGACGGCGTCACCGGCATCACGTGCAACCGCTGCGCCAAGGGCTACCAGCAAAGCCGCTCTCCCATTGCCCCCTGCATAAGTAGGTGGATCGCGCTTTCAATGTCTGTAGATGAGAGAGATTAACAATCAGCACAAACTCAGCCAAGGCAGCCACTAACCCCCCTGCATTCGTGCTGATGGCTGGGGCTGGGGGATGGAGCTGCCGGTGCCCCCACACATCACCAGCTGTGGGGCACAGTGTCAAAACCAAACCCCTCGTGTCCAGGAGCTGTGTTGTGTGAGGGCAGCTACAGCCCGATTTCCTCAAGCCGTGATTCTGCCTCAGGGTACAGATGGGGTCTGGGTGCTCAGGCAAATCGCTACACACAGATTTTTCTCTTCAAACACCAGGCTGCACTGGCACAGAGCTCAAATCAAAAGAGCTGCTGGTGCGATGGAGCTGCCATCAGAGCAGCACAGCCCGATTGTGCTGCTGGAGTTTAGCACCTGGATTGCTAAAGGCAACCATCAACACACAATGCGCACAGAAACGCGGGCTGGCTCACTGCATGGTCTGCTTTTGGGTTTGCCTTCCCAAATGTGCCCTCAGCCTCTGCTCTTAACAGCAGCAAGCTCCAGGTATGGCTCCCAAAGGCACTGCAGTGTTTGCTCTGCCAAGAGCCACATCCCCACTCAATCCCTTTTGACCGATGCCTGGGCAAGGTGTGGTTTCACCCTGTGCTTCTCTACGGAGCCTCCTGGGTTTGCTGCTGTTGGATCATTTGGTGCTCACTCACCTTGCCAGAGACCTCCCCACCTGCCCTAACATCAGACACCGAAATGGCAGTGCCCAGGGCAGGCTGGGGAGGAGGGCTGCTCCCCTTGAGGCTGCCTCCCTGCTGCTAAAAATAGGGGAAAAATGGGAAAAGAAAGGTGAAGGTTGAAAGAATCAAGTCTTTGTTGGATCCTACAGTCTGCTGCCCACTCCCAGTGCCTGCCCTTGCCAAATTACGGGGCAGGCACCCTTTCTCCACCTTCTCCCATGGAAGAAAACATACATTCCAGGGTGGTTTTTGGTCACTTGAGGCTCATTCTTCCCCATGTCGCAATGGGACGGCAAGAGCTCAAACCAGATGCTTGTTTCCCCAAGATGCTACAGTCATGGCTCCGGTATGCTTTGCAGCAAGTATGCGCAAAGGTTTATCATCCATCATTCCCCAGGGCCATGGTAAATCAGAGGGTAAATTGTTCCTTGCATCACCTCCCCTGGGATTTGCTGCACTAAATGAAGACAGACGCAGAATTTCAACACGATCGCGGCCGGGCTGTGTTCACGCCAGCTGCCGAAGCAGCAAGCTCACAGCTGCCCCTGCCCTGCCACCCTGCCATCCTCCGGGCCCCGTGACAGCTGCTTGCTTCTGTGACACTGCCGAGCATCCTCCCAAGGGGCTGCGAAGCTTGGTCCAGATGCATTTCAAGCAACGCTCTGGCCTGGCTGTAAACTCGTGCAGTTGTTGGGTGTTTGATCAGCTTGTACGAGGCCAAAGCAATTAGAATGAGGATATGAGCATCTCGCAATTCTCCTATGCTAAAAAAGAAAACAATAATAATTAAAAAAAAAAAAGAAAAACACAGCAGCACATTTTCATCCCTGAAAAAAATGTCCATGAGCGTATCCCTTGTTCGGGGGGTATTCCCAAATACATGCACAGGTTTTATACATGCACAGTGCAGGGCACCAGCTCTCCGTCCCCACACACCCCGCGCTCTCCTGGTCGAGGGTCCAGCCACCCTGTCTGCAAGAGCACACTTACTCTCTGATTTACCACTGACTGTATTTTCCCTGTCCCATAAACTTCTAGCCACACAAAAATCATGCCATGGGAATGAGCAAGGCGCCAGGCAGGGTCTGTCTGCACTGCAGCCCACGCAGGGCGAGCATCCATCGTCCCCACTCGGCACGGCCCTGCTGGCTGCTCGTGCACCACCCACGTGTGCGCCACGTGTTTCACAGGGGCTTGTGCCTGCGCCGAGCTGCATGAGGGTGAACAGCTCCAAAAGCCGTCTAACACTAATGGGGCTGCAATGCAGACAGACCCAAGTGGCCAAGCTCCGCATCTCTCCTGCCTAAATTCCGCTCTCAGACCCAGATGAGGGATCGGGACAGCAGGGTGTTCCCCCAGCAGGATTCCCAGGGATGCTCGGGAATTGCTGTGCCCTAAATGCACAAAAGATGTCACTAATGAGAGCCGCGTATGCGCGCTGGGGAAAAGAGCTTGTCTTGCCAAAGCTGGGACCATATAATGTTCTCCATCTGCAGCCCAGCCTCCGCAACATCAACAAACAGTCAGACTTGGGCATGAAGACCCAGAACATGATGTGGTTTCAGCTATGCATACAAAGCCCAAATCAAAACCAGGGAGCACCGCGCTGGCACCAGATCCGTTCGCGTTTCCTCTGAACGTGTGAGATGAGGCTAGCGTCCCAGCGAGGGGCTGCAACGCTTTACCTGCGGCCTCTCACAGGGCTGCGGGCACCTCGCGCTGCTGGGCAGGGCTGGGCAGGGCTCAGCTCCTCGGGATCGGGACTAACGCTGCTTTCTTTTGTCCCCTCTCCGCTCCTGCCTGCTCCTCCCTGCCGGGCACAGAGATCCCCGCCGCTCCCCCCACCACCGCCGCCAGCAGCACGGAGGAACCTGCAGGTACGTTGCCTCCTCTCCTAAAGCCTCTTCCCTCTGCCTCCAGGGTAAAGGTCTTGAAAATGTGTAAAATTAACGGATAAATTCTGGTGCCTGTACTGGGACAAGCAGGTACCTTTTGTGCCCTGAATGTCTGAGTTCTGAAAACACGCCTGCAGCACCCCGAGATGGGAGATTCTGGGAGCAAGCGTGAGCACGGGGAAGTTGCAGAAAGGTGTTCCCGGGGGGGAGAATCACTGAGGAGCAAATGGGGATTACTGCATGGCACCGGCCCTTGATGGGAACCAGGGAAGGACTGGAGAGCACCACTAGCTGATGTACGTAGTGGCTGCACAAGTACAAGAGCCCTAAAGAGGGCAATAGAAATCTCAGCTGAGTTTTACCTGGGGAGGAGGACCGGAGAACCAAAAGACAACAGAAAACCAAAGTGTTGCTTACATTTGCATGTGAGCCTTTCCTTTTTTCTATCCAGACCGGTGTGCTTCTTGCGCTAAGCAACCTGAGGGGCAGGTGTGGCCGATGTGCTGCGGCACCGGCACCGTGCCTCACCAGCAACATTGCAGGTTCTCGGGGTGGGACAAGGCTGTGGGCAGCACAGGGGCACCCTGGGGATGCTTTGGCACCTCCCAGTGCACATCGTCCCATCTCCCATCCCCTGCTCTTGCCTCACAGTCGCCCTGCACAGTGCCTTCATTTCATTCACTCCACCTCCACCAGCACCACAGCACTGGTTCCCAGCACCCTCCCCTCCTGATACACACCCCGCAGGGACAGACACCTGCCTCCTTGTGTCACCGAGGGACTTTCCTGTCCCCGGTCCCCTCAATGGACCTGCCTGAGCAGGTGATGACAGCAGGAGTGCAGCAGCTCCTCCTGTCCCACAGCCCGCAGATTCCTGGGGTATTTGGACAGTGCCACGATGGGGAAGGACGCAGGGAGGGAAGATTGTTTACTTTTGCCTTACCGGTGCAGGAAGCTTCATAAATTAAAACTTTTGTACTAAAAGTGATGGACATCACCTGGAGTTGAACTCCAAGCCCTGGGGCTGGGCTTTTCCCACAAGCTGTGCTGGCAGCGTGCTCAGGAGCAATGCCCAGGACAGGAAACCAGGCAGCAAAGGGACAAGGGAAGGGGAACCCTGGGGTTTTCTGTACTGCTGATTTGAAGCCAATCTCTGGGGCTGTAAACACAACAGCAGCAATTCCAGTATCTTCTCTTAGGCAGGTATGAGCAAGAAATAGCTCGTGGCATTGAGTTTGTGCCTTTTGCTTTGTGTGCGCTTCCTAAAGCATCTCCACTGACCTGCAGTGCTGAGCAGAGCGTAGGGAACATGCTTCGAGCTCGGGGTCTGGTGATGAGCCCCTTTGCTGCTTTGCTTGTTAATTAGGAGTTAATGTGCAATGTGAGGTTTGGCGAGTCCATTGCAGCCAAGTGTTGGGCTATTAGCAATAGGAGCTGTCCCACCTCACCCGAATTCAAGCAGCAGCGAGTCTTCTCTTCCTTAAAGCACCATCTCCCAACACCAGCCTCAGTTATCCTCTTCTACCAACATAAATCTTCTTCCTCAGCTCCTCAGGAGCTTAATTACAAACCACAGAACATCTCACCATCCTCCAGTGAGCTCCTCCCCCAGACCCATTTCACAGGCAGGGATTTACAGGCAGGCACAGCACATCAGGTGCTGGTTTGAGGGTCAGAGGGACCCCCAGAGGAACGTGCCCATCACACTGCTGCGTGCGCTGCGGGAGAGACCCAACCCCAACCGGTCCCACCCCCAGCACCAGGAGGGTGGGAGCAGAGCAGGCTCTGAAGGGTTTGCTTGGTCCTGCCAGAGCGAGCTCTGCTCCATCCTGTCATCACGTTCAGCTGAGCCTCTCCGGCCCGATTCACCTCCCCACCCTAGGGGATGGAAATTGGCATCACCATTTCTGACCCAAACGTGTTGAGAAAGGAGCCAGGCAGTCCCCAGCCCTTGTTGTCATGCTGGGCAGTGCATTAAATCCAAGCAATGCTTAAAAACAAAAGCTCATCAGATTAAATGCCGCATTTCTCACTGCCTAGCAGGGATTGCCGACTGAATGCTCCTTCTCCTGGTCTGGGAACACAGAGATTTTGTTCTCCACTCCAGGAGCCGCCTGTTCATCCCCATGCAGCCTCCCAAACCCGCTCTGCTCCCAGCCTGCTGCAGGGGTGATGGAGCAGCCCCCTTGGACCCTAATGCCACTGCCTTGCTGCAGGCTCCCCTGACAAATGCAGGCTTTGGGCAGCCCAGGAGAGGCAGCGAGGGCTTCTCACAGCCCTTTCTGCAGGGACAGCGGCTGCTGGGGCGAGTCCCTTAACGCACAGAGCCACGCTGTGGCTCCGTCACCACAGCCAGGAGCAGAGCCAGCCCCATCATCGCGGTGGCAATGCTCCCTCAGGTCCCTGCCAGCCGCAGGACCAGCGGCATGAGGGGACACACGTGCAGTGTCCCTGAGCTCGAGCTGGCTGCAGAGATCTCCAGCTTCTGTTTGCTCCTTGTGGGAGCTCGTTCATCAGGGCTTGGTCCTACCCAGGGGCTTTCAGAGGGGGTCCTTGGTCTTCCCTGCCTGTCCTGTGTCCTTTCTCACCTTCCCCAGCTGTGACCATGAGCAGGGAGAACACATGGAGCCTGCATTTGCAGTGCCCTCGAGCAGGACAAGGCAGTACCTGACCAGTTTCAGGCTGAACATGGACACTTTCGGCATCACCCAGCTCCCAGCATCCTGCCAAAATCCCTGGTGGGATTTCCCTCAGCTAACCTGTGATGTGTGAGCAAAGGGTGGACATGCAGGGAGGATGCAGAGGGAGGCTCTGGGTGCAGCCCCTTTGTTTCCCCTGCTGGTAGCTGAGAGTGATGGGGAGCATCTTCCCCGCTGGGGGCTGGGGCAGCATCCCACTGATCTGAGGCAACGCAGGGGGAGTTTTAAAAGAGCACAGATGAAAGCTGGCCGGGGCACAGAGGGTGGAAGCGTTGACTTTTGGGGGGTCCTGCCTGGTTCTGCTTAGCCCCGAGGGGTCCCAATCAGTTTGGGGAAAGTGTCCAAAAGGGCCTTGTTTAGATGAGACACAGCCACAGTCTGCTGTGCCGGGGCTCAGAGGATGAGGAGGGGCTGCTGCGGGAAGCCCTTCCTCCCTGCCCTCCACTGCCGGTCCCACTCCGAGATGCAGAAAGGGTGAAAAAATAATGTGGGGGGGGGAAGGTTTACAAACCTGCCAGTCAGTCGCTGTCTTATCTGAATCTAATCCAGATTGGCTTGGAAATGATTACCTTAGGTGGATGATTTCAGCGAGGGAGTTTAAATAAAACCAGGTGATTGGATCGATGCAGCTCTGCACAGCTTTCCCCTGGAAATCGGCCTCCGCAGTTTCAAAACCAGAGCTGGACTTTCCAAAAGGGGTTGGGGCTCCAGGTGGTGTCCGGGTGCTCGTGTTCCTGGCCGGTGGGGCCGGGGCAGGATGCTCATGCAGAAGGGAGGTGGGCAGCTGGGTGCCAGCTCTGGAACCCAAAATAGTCTGAGCAACAACAAGAACAACAACAAACAGAAAGAAAAACCCACCAACAAATCCCACCGGCTGTCCGAGCCTTTCAAGGCTGTTCCTGCTTCTCTGGCTCTCTTGGAAAAAACACATGCAAAGGTTATGGCTTCGGGCCGGGAAAATAGAAACTTTATAGGAAATAGTAGAAAACATTGACTTGAAAGCATTTGTTCCCCAGGGGAATTTGCTGTGTGCTTTGCATTGCCAGGACCCGCCAACAGCCACCCCACGTCCCAACTTCGGGAATATCCTGGGTGCATCCAACCTCTTCCTATGGCTTTTCCCTACTTTCACATTTGGGCTTTGGGGTGAAATCCCCAATTTTTAGCCAGTCTTGCTGCCCCCGGCACTCTCATCACACAGCAAATCTCCACCAGGTGCTGCCTGGGGATGACTCACGCCATTTGCTGTGAATTTGACTTTCAGGGCTCAGGCTGCTGGGAGCCACCTCGTTTCCAGCATCCCGGTCAGTTTGTACCCATCTGACCCCATGGGAACGTGGTCTTTTCGGTCCAACACCTCCATCCCAAGTGGAGGCTGTGGACCATTGACCCCTGCTCATGGTCACATAAACATCATCCCTGCGGCAACAGCTTCAGGGGAAAAGTGATATTAGGAAAGGATTAAATGTACCGCAGCTCCTTCTGATGAGCTGCAGAAGATGGAAAGAAGGAGTCAAGGCCCCGTGAGCTGCCAGCTGCCTCCACGACATCTGTGAGGGGCGCTTGGGACGGGCCAGCATGCGGCCACACCGTGGGCATCATGCAAAGCCCCTGGGTGGGACAGGGCATGGGGCCAAGGCGCTGCTCCTGGCCCCTTCCCCAACACTTGTCCCCATGGCCAGATGAGCCCCAGCCCCATGAGAAGCTGGTAAAGCTCTCCTGGTGCTGGACCCTCAGGAGCAAACACAGCAGGTGCCATAGGAGCAGTCAGCCAGCTCCTTGCTGTCCCAGTGTCCACCACAAGCCCCAGCACGTGGTCATGTCCCCTCCACATCTCCTCCCCAGCCCTTGGGGACCTGTTGGGTGCCTGACCCAGCAGGTGCCACCCCGTCAGGGCACCCAGGCTGCCACAGCCCCTGCACGGAGCCAGGAGGGGGGCTCTGGGCAGGGGAGCAGGAGCGCAGGCTCCTGCCAGAGGCTGGCCCTTGGCAGGTCTCCTTTATCGGAGGCAAACAGAAGGAAAACAAAACCACCCCAATGCAGCGCCTTGCAAATGTAGTGTGAAAGGGTCTGGCTGAAGATTGATGGGCTCGCACATCTGGAGGAGATCAGCAGAGCAAGGGACCAGCCGGAGCAGGGCACGGGGCTCAGGAGACAAAATGCTCATTTTGGTTGCCCCGCTGTAAATCTGGCCTCAGTCTGGGGGGCTCCAGCTTTGTAGCAGTCCGAATGAGTAATTAATTCAGCCCTGCGTGGGTATTCTCTTGCTTGTCTCGGGCTGTAAGCAAGGTGATGGATTGACTGTGTGATTGATTGACTGCTGGATCGGCTGCAGCATCCAGCGCCCTGCTGAAAAGAGTTTCTCATGGAGATCCGCAGTGAATGGCCATGAGCACAATGAGGGGCGAGGGGCTTCCAGGGAAGAAACTCCTGGTCACTTCAAAATATTTCTGAAAGTCTGAAAAGAAAAGCAACCGCTGTAATGCAGAGAAGCTTCCTGCACCCCCACCTCCCCACCTCTGGGACCCTGTCACCTCAGGGACCATCCTCCTGACCCAGGGCAGGAGCTGGGTGCCCACAAGGGCTGGGCGTTTTGGCCACACCATGAGCTTCGGAGCAGGGACTTGCAAGCTCAGCATGAAACCCATCTAAATTAATAATATTTCTGAAGTGAAATGAACTGTGTCTCTCCCCTTCCTGAGGCATTTCCAGAAGCTCCCCCTCGGTGAAGCAAAGTGCCCCCAGCTCTGGCTCCTCATTGCCATGTGTCCCCCAGAGCAAAGCCTGCTCTGTCCCCACTCTGGTGACATGGTGACACCCTGCCCCGCACAGCACCCGCCCAGCCAGCGAGCTGACATCAGGCTGGGGATTTATAGGGTGGCTGATGCTGCCGAGGACAGACGGTTTCCTATTAATGCCTTCAATCATCTCAGCTGCAGCTCTCAGCGGGGCTGTGTCTGTGGGTGGTGACCCTGGAGCTTGTCAGTGGCGGAGGCAGGGGACAACTCTGCAGCGGGGACAGAGCATCCCCTGCACGGCCTGGGGCTGGCGCTGGTTTGCTCCGGGGTGCCGCCAGCCCCGGCTGTGGCTGCTTGCAGGAGAGGAGGAAGTAGGGGCAGGTGAGCCACCTCAAAATGCCCCAAAAGGGCTCAGGACTGCTCCTTCCCACCCCAAAATGGGCAGCAGGCAACTGAAGAAGCAGGGAGCAAACCATCCCCAGCCCTTGGAGGGGGTCCTGAGGCAGGACCACTCGTGGACCCACGGGCGCTGGACCCGTGGTGGAGCTGGGAACAGGGCTGTGGGTGCTGCAAAGCGCCCGGTCCCCGCTTTCCCTCCTGGCTGCTCCAGGCGAGAGGCTTTAATCTAATTACATGCTTTATTTGCGCCAATTTGTTTTCCAATCAATCTTGTTCAGCCAGAAGAAAGGAGGCTTCTATGGGCTCATTTGAACCTTCTTGTTCCAGGGGAGAGGCTGGGCACTTATCCTTGCCGGGAGCGCCTGCGGGCCGCACATCCCGCTGCTCCTGTGCGGGGCTGCCCTGCCTGATGTAGGGGCACGGTGCAGCACATCCCCAGCCCGGCTGCGGCACAGCCTGGCTCGTAAAAAGAGGCTGCTTTGTGGGGATGGGGCCTTCACAGCCAGGGACGGGCTGGTGGCAGGCAGGGATGTGGGGCAGGGTTTGGGTCGCTCTGACCAGTCGGTCCCAAGCAGTCCCGGGGCTCTGCTGTAGTGTAGACTTTGCACATCTGTTCCCAGAGGTTTCGATAGGGTGCAGGGAAAAAAAACGTGGCTATCCTGGACAGCTCGGCACATTTTTCCTGCCTGTATGGGGCTGGTGCAGCTCCCTGCTGTGGTGCTGTGCTCATTATGGGGCAGGGACGGCCCCAGCACCCCGCACACGTGTGATGGTGCAAAGGGCCCCTGAGACCAGTTTGGGGACCAGGAGGTGCTGCTGTGCCACGCAGGTGCCTCTGCCCTTGCCCACGGAGCAGACTGGTCACAGACACCCCCCCAGCCTCCCTGCCACCCCCCTCGGTGCCCTCTAGCCCCTGCTGCCAGCAGAGCTGTGGGGTTAAACACAGCCCTGTGCCTTCGTGCAGACCCCTTGGGGCAGGCTCAGGCCCTTGGGGTCCCTGTGCACAGGCTGAGGGCACTGGGGTCTGGGGACTGTTCCCCAGGCCACACAATCTGTGTGATGTGAGCTGCCCAGTCCTGGCTCATCTGAGGTTTGCAAACTGCTGGGAGCTGCGAGGGCTCAAAAATGAAGAGCTCCAGCTTGTGGGCTGCTCTCACAACGGGCATCCTTGGCAGGGTCATTGCCAGGTGGGGGACAAAGAGCCACCTCGGTGACAGGAGTCCTCTGCTTCAGTCCATGAACCAGGAGAGGAGATCCCACCGCTAAAGCACCCAGGAGGGATTCTCTGCCTGAAGTTTGCTTTTACTTTAAAGAAGGCAGCTCTGAGACAAAGACTCCAAGTGCAGTCCGGCCCACATTAAATTACAGCATCCATCCCAGTTACAGACCGTGGGATCCACTCAGGGAACCCCCTGCCACCCGTTGCACAGGGAAGATGCCCTGGGTGCTCCTCTGCCAGGAGAGGGCTGCTCCAGAGCCTCCCCTCCCTCGGGACGTGTGGTCAAAGGCCAGGAGCTCAAAGCTGGTCCGGAGCCAGCGTGTTTGGCCGGCAGAACTGGCACTCTCTGCAACGACTCTAACAGCCGCTCACCGAGACTGATGGAGGAGATGTTAAAATAATTATCTGGGGTGGAAGCAATGGGCAGCTTCAAAGCTGGAGGAAGCGAACCAGGATTTCATGGTCATCCAGGGAAATGTCCAGGAGTCCGGGAGCCAAAGGCACTGAAAACACTCAGCACCAGCCCCAGCACAGCATCACCATCTCCTGTCCTGCTGCTGCCTGGTCTTGGATTGCACTTCATCACCTGGGAGCTCCCGAGTTCCTACAGCTCAGCTTCCACCAGCCTTGGGGATGCTGTGGGATGGCTCCTAGAAATGTTTTCCTCCCTTCGGGCACACCAAGCACCCGCCTGAGCACTCATCCAGCCAAGGAGCAGGGACGATGCCTCCGCCCCTGCCCAGAGGCTGGCTCCCCCCTCACACACTGCCTCTCAGCAAGCTCATCCTCCAGCTGAAGCTGCTGCCTGCAAGAAGGGCTGGAGATTTATTTCTGCAAGCCAAGGGGCTGGGGGGAGCCCTTGGTGATGGCAGTGCAAAGCCCTGCAGGGCCAGGCATCCCATGGGAGCACAGGACAGAGCACCTGAAGAGTTTTGTGGGTGCTGGATGGGCTCAGGAAACCTCTTGACACAGACAGCAGCCGTAGCAAGGCTTTGCTCGAGGTCATCATTGACGCTGGGCATGGACCGCATCCGAGTGCTGGGGTTCCCCAACCCCTCGGGGTGCATCTTCAGCTGCCAGAGCCCACAGAGCCGTGGCAGTGAGCCATCCACCTCCATCCCCTGGGCAGGGAGGGTTTTACGTCCATCCCTGGGCATGGATTTTAGTGCAGAGATGACAGCCGCATCCCACAAGTGTGGGCAGAGCCCCCCCAGCCCCAGGGGCTGGTCAAAAAGAGGAGGAAGCAGCAGTGCAAGTGCTGGGCTGCAGGTCTGGGACATCTGTGGAGGGGAATTTTAACCACCCTGCAGCGGAGCTGGCCTTTCCAAGCACGGGTTGGCCTGGAGGAAGCAAGGACCAAGATGTGGCCACATTCCCCACGGTCACTGCCCCCAGCAGCCCCAGTGCAAGGGGCAGCTCAGGCACTGGTCCTCGCAGGGGTGCTGCAGTGCCCCAGAATCACCCAGCAGAAGATTTCTGGCCAATTTCCACTGGTCTCCAAATTTCCCAGCCCTGCTCTGTCCCACAATTTGGGATTTGATGTTTGGACCCACACCATCATTTTGAAGCTAGGCCACAGCACACTCTCCCATCCCACCCGATGCAAAGAGGACACGGGGACACCGTGAACCCACCCCAGAGCCCCAGCAAGACCCGCGGCCCCTCAGGAGTGTGCAGAAGGGGGACAAGTGTCCCTCCTAAGCCACGGAAGTGTCACAGCCAGGCTGTCAAGGCTGGGGATTCCCTCCTGAGCCACGACACCTCCACACTGGACGTCAGCCCGCAAAGGTATTTAGGGCCTTACCTGGGGGAAATCAATTGGAATTTAGCTGTATAAATTGGGATTAGAAATCCAAATCCCCTGGGGGATCGAAGCCTTATATCTGCGTTTTGAGTTAGGTACCCGGGCCAAGAAATGTGGCTTTAATCGCTCTATCATGTCAGAACCAAGGGGCCTTTCATTTCCGTTCCCGACATGTGGCTTTCGCAGAGGCTTAGCGATCGGTTGGGAACTGCAAGCGCAGCAAGTTGCAACCCCGTGTGTCTGCTCCCGGGGCAGGCAGCGCCGAGCCCTGGCGCCTTCATCCCACCCGGCCCCAGGGGCAGCCAGCGGGCCCGGACCCGGTCAGGGGGTGTGTGATAGCAGGGGGCAAGCAGGACCCCGGTGCTGGGCTCTTCCACAGCTTTTGGTCTTGTGCAGACAGCCCCAGCCATGCACTGCTAAAGCAACCCCCTCAAAACGAAGAAAATTTAAGAAAATAAAATAAATGCAACTTAAAAAAAAAAAAGAACAAGAAAAAGAATTAAGCAAAACGAAGGTGTTTAGCTGTGAAAACTCTTTGCTCAGCCAGAGAATTAGTTATATCAAGGGGATGGGCTGAGCTGCAAAGCTGCTGAACGCTCTGCTGACACGTTTTACTAAGCTGCCACGGACACGAAACAGCCGCCCGCCACCTGCTCCCGGCCCTCGCGAGCAGCCTGCAGCCGCTTTCCCTGCTTGTTATTTATCTGTGAAACTCAGAAAGTTTGGGCTTCCTCGCCGGGAGGTGCCTGGTTGTTCCCAGCCCTGGGGACCCGGCGGGGTGGTGCAGGATGCGGCCCCTGTGGTTTGCAGTGCTTCGGGAGCGGCAGCACCGCTCGGCGGTGCAGGAGAAGCATCACTTGGTGGGAGAAGCACCACAGGGTGTGGGAGGGCCGTGTCCTCTGCTAAGCTTCTGGGTCTCTCTGGTTCTGGTTGCAAGGATTTGGAGCTGGAATAGGAAAGGCACGTGATGCAATCTTCATTTTTTGAAATAACAGATATATAATAAAGGATTAAATGTAGAAGAGAAGTGCTTTGGTTCCCAAAGTCACGGCCAAAGTGTTTATATCTGGCTGTGCTTTGGGTTTGCATCGCTAAAACAGGGTTTCGCATGGAAGTACTTTTGCCATGCAGGAAGGAGAGAACTGGGAGCAGGATGGTGCCTGTATCACAGTGCGCCAGTGCTCCCGCACCGCTGTGCTGGGGCTGTCCCAGTCCCCCAGACACAGGTTAGGAGGGACTTGGAGAGGCATCGGGGTCCCACAAAAGCCCTGGGACTCTGTAGGCTTGAAGCGGGGAAGGATTCAGAGACAAGTCCTGCAGGAGTCTCGCGTAACAAGTGCATCCCACGTACAGGTGCATGGGTTGCCACAGGAGCACGTGCAGCCCTCCAGCCATGGGCACATCACACCTCTCCTCCCCTCGAAGCAGCCCCCGCTGCCCCAGCCTCTGCTGCCCCCTTCCATCAGGGGACCGGCTGCTCCGCCGGCGGGTCCCCAGCTGCCGGGATGTCCCCTGATGGCAGCAGCACGTCTTGGCCAGGGGCTAGGACGTGATGACCTGCGGCACCCCCTCCATGCATTTACCTTGAGCAAGCAGTGAGCAGGCAGTATCACCCCCACCTGCAGCACTGCTGGGGACACAAACTGGAGGCTTCGTGTAGGTGTTAAGTTTGGTCCCAGAGAGGCCCTGGGGAGCTGCACATGGCCCAGGAGCAGCCCCCACAGGGAGGCAATGAAGCGGGGCAGATCACTCACCCTAGGGGAGTCACGCTGATCTACACCAGATGGCTCTGGCCACAGCAAGCTCAATTTAAAGCAGCCTGTGGGGTTGAGTGAAGGGGAAGGAGAAAGGCAGAGCAGGGCTGGTGCCAGCAAGAGCACGTTCAGGGCTCTGCTGGCACTGGGTGGCTTCACCCATTTTGGGGAGCTGTTGTGTGGGTCTGCATCCTTGGACAGAGTGGGAATATTGTGGTGGGAGCAGACGAATGGGGGAGCTCAGGTGCGGCTGGGGATGCTTCCATGGGAAGAGGCTGCTGAAGAGGTTTGGGGTTTGGGGCCAGGGGCTCCTGGCTGTTGTCCCTGTCCTGGTCCCTCTCTCTGCAGAGCTGTACTGCGCCATCCCCTTCAGCGATGCAGCAGGAGGGATGCATGTTTATAGAGCTGCACCATTTCTGTGCCAGAGGACAATCAGGCTCTCGTCCTTGTGATTACCACAGCCACACTGCTGTGACAGTGCTGGCTGCCCTGCAAAGCCGCCCTGTGGCTGGTCACCTATCCGTCCCCGCTCAGCATGCAAGGGAAAGGCTCACGGGTTGCTAGGCTGTGGCACTCACATTTATTTCTTTTATTGTCTTTTCTTTCTATGTTTATGGCTGGGGGCAGCTTGCCAGTGAGCTGGGTCAGGAACAGTTCTGTTCCCTGGGCTCAGTGACACCAGGCAGCCGTGGCCTGCAGCAGCACCCTGACAGACAGGCGTGGCCAGGGCCTTGTTAGCAAATCCACAACCCCTCAGCTCAGTGCTGATGAAATACCCATTCCATATTTTATGCAATAGCCAATATCCAGATATATCACTGAGAAGTGCTACAGCCATGCTGCCACCTCTGTCTCCGTGCCTCAGTTTCTCCTCCCAGCCCGCTTCATGTCAGTTCTTGGACCTGCCTCTTGCTTGTGCTCCTGTGGGACAGGAGGAACGGGGCCCTGAGTGCTGGGCCTGGGTGCGTGCAGCCTGGTGTGACACAGCTGTGTGGTGGGGGACATGGGGGCACACTGCACGGCTCCTCCCTGGGGCTGTGGATCGCAGCCTGCTGGAGGACAGCCTTGGGGAGCTCGGGGCTTTGTATATGCCTGTTTCTGGTGCAGCTGACGTGGTGTGGGGCACAGCGGGGCTGTCCAGCACCCACTGCCCATGGGGTGCCAGCCCTGCCCCACTGACAGCACCTGTCCTGCTCACCGAGCCTTGGGGCTGCTTGGTGGCAGCTCAGCTGGTCCCATGCCACATGCAGCAGCAGTGGGGAAGCCACATGCAGTCAGGAGAGGTGGAGGAACCCGAGCACCATTGCTGTCCCACTGGGGCCAATGTGTCCCGTTTTCTCCTGACCACAGGCTTTGCCCTAGTGCTGAGGGCCTGCCTGCAGCACCCATCGGTGGCCAGGAGCCACGGGCTGTGCACAGACAGCATGTCCACTGGCCAGCCATGATGCTGGGGCCTACTCCCTCATGTCACATCCCCTGTCACCACGCCATCGCCAGGCCACGGTGCCACCGGGTCATCACCACCACGATGCTGCCCAACCTCACCCCATGCCAAGCAGTGCCCCAGGGGTCCCGGTGCCCCCGCGGCCGCGTGGCCCAGCTCCAGGCCGCGGTGCCAGCTCCCGCCGGGCCGCCCGCGCGCAGCCATCGTGTCACAGCGGTGGGGCCCATTGGGAGCGGAGCGTTCCTACTGGGGCATTTTATTTGCACACTTCACTAGAGTGGACACCAAAAGGCTTTGCTAATGCTTCATGGGCTGCTAATTTCCTCTCTGACCCGCATTGTCAGAGGGTGACCCCAGCCCGAATCTCTCGGCAATGAATGCCAAAGGCTGACACCGGCCCGGGTTAGGGGTGACAATGGGGCCTCTGTGGGCTCCGGGCAGGCTCCAGCACGGAGCTGGAGAACAGGGGGAATTTGTGTGGCTCTCAAAAGCCCTGGGTGGCACAATAAGGGAGGCCCCAGGGTCTCCCAGGAAGACAGAGGAGGCCAGGGAAGCCGGGCTGGGGGAGGCGCAGAAGACGCTGCCTTTGTGAGCAGCTTTCTTTAGAAAGGAAGGGTTTTCTCAAAGCCCCGTTAGACGACCCAACGGGGGCCTGGCAGATGGATATCACAGGCACGCTGCGCATTCACCGCAGGCTGCGGCTTTGAGCCGTCCTCCCTCCCCCCCCACTCCACCCCCCCAGCCTTTTCTTCATTTTAAGGCTAATTTGTTTTGTTAATGTTTTCTTGCCCTCCCCCTCTCTCCCCTGCAGACTGTGACTCATACTGCAAAGCCTCCAAGGGGAAGCTGAAGATCAACATGAAGAAGTATTGCAAGAAAGACTACGGTGAGTTGCCCTCGCCAAGCCCTTGCACATCCGTCCCGGCCCCTTCCCGGGCTGCGGCACTTTGGGGTTTGCCTCTGGTCTGGCTGGGAGCGCTTGGCGGAGCAGTGTCCTGCATGTAAAACCCTCGGCCCCACACAGGTGTTGGGACAGCCCCAAGCCCCGGGCCGGGTGTCTTTGTGCCCAGGTGTCTGCAGGGCTATGGAGATGCCCAGCCCTGTTCTCCCAGCTCATTCCCAGCGGGGTCGGGCCCAAGTGCTCACCGGTGGCTCCATGGAGGAGGTGGTCAGGGAGGCCCTGGGCAGGTGACCCCTCACGGCATCCCCAGCACTGGGAACAGGGCTCACCTGCAAAAACTGGAGCAGAGGAATATATGCTATATATGTATATACACGTGTATATAAGTGTGGGTGTGCATCTATCCCTATAGATATTATTTCCCCCAACCTGCAATGCAAAAAGCCCCATCCCATCAGCATCACAGAGCCCTGCAGTGCAGGTTCCTCTTCCCTCCCCAGGCACACTCACGGCAGCAGCTCAGCATGCCGGGGGCGTGGTGGTGCCAGCAGAACAAATTCCCATTCATCAGCCTCCACGTGCCTTCCTCCATGCGAGCCCCTGCCCGCAGGGATGCCCCAGGGGCTCCCCAAGAACTGGGGCAAGGCACTGGGCTTGGAGGCAAATATCTGAATCCCATGCCAGGAGCGATGCTCAACACCACCCTGTTACAGGCATTGGGTTGCCCACAGGTGGATTCTCCGCTGGATGATAGGCACAACCACGTTTCCCACACATGGCACTGGCACTATTTTATTTCCCCACCCTGCTTCTCCCGTGTCCTGTAGGAGTTGAGCTCACACTGGTGCATTTGCAGCCACTTGGCTGGAGGACATTTGCAGGGAGTGAGTCTGTCTTTGTTGGGCTGATTCAGATCGGCCACGGGTGTTTGGATGAGGAAAAGAGGTAAATGCAGAGAACTGGAGCCACATTTCCCACCTGAGCTGTGTTGGCTCTCCCATGCTTGGGTGAAAGGTTGAGCTTGGTTTTGTTTGTGGCTGTAAGGTGGGCTCTGGGCTTTAGCAGCCTCATGAGACCTGGTGAGAGGAAGGCATCTCAGGAGCCTATACGGGACATGAGAAAACCCACAGAGCAGTGCACAGGAAGAAGGGTGCTGGAAAGAGGCTTTCTGGTGTGTGTTATCAAGCAAAAGTGCTGCTTCAGAAGGAAAAGTGGCCAAAGCTGCCTGCCTGGGGGAGTTGGTTCCAGGTGGGGACACTGGGATGGTCCCATACAGAAGATGGCCACAGCAGATTCACTTTTTCCAGAGCAAAGAGCAAAGCAGCCTGGCCAGGGAGGGGAAGTGTGATGTTGCAGGGTAGGAGATGCCATGGGATAAATAATCCTGCAGGGTAGATGATGCCATGGGATAAACAATGGTATGGGATAAGCAATGCTGCAGGTTAGGCATCGCTATGGGATGACTGAGGCTATGGGATAAGCGATGCTGCAGGATAAATGATGCCATGGGATAAGTTGTGCTATGGGACAAGAGATGCTATGGGCTAAGCGATGCTGTGGGATAAGTGATGCTATGGGACAATCGATGCTGCAGGATAAGTGATGCTATGGGATAAGCAGTGCTTCAGGGTACGCAGCGCTGTGGGATGACTGATGCTATGGGATAAGCGATGCCGTGGGATGTGTGATGCTGCAGGATAAGTGATGCTGCAGCACAACCCCTGTGCTGTGCCTGTAGTCTGTGCCTTCGGCAGAGCCAGGAGGGAAGAAAGGGTTGAAAAGGTGCACAAGGGGGGATAATAAAGACTTTCTGACTGACACCCCAGCAGGAAGCCAATTAGGAGGCTCTTTTCCTCACCGTTACGCCAGCATCGCCACGCTGAATGTCCTAAAAGGCCCTAATTAGCTTGAACAGAGTTACTTCTCCCGCAGGCTCAATCGGGAAGCTATCATCCGCCCCGCGCTCCTCAATGGGGCTTTTTAGCTCCCTCGTTCATTCAGGGATTCAAAGGGGATATTTTCCCTTATTTATTTTTCTTATCTGTTTGTTTTTGGTATTGTTGCTTTTTTCTTTTTCTTTTTTTTTAAATTGGGCTCTTTCCCGCAAGATCAATTCGGTGCAAATATTTGGAGTGAAACAGTGCATGGAGAGGGCAGGCTGGGAGATTTCGGGGGGGGGGGGGGGGGTTCAGACAACAGCAGAAACAGAAAATCCCTGTCCGGGTTTATTTGGGCTGCCTGGCAGAGCGCAGGGGTCGCTCAGCTCCCAAGGAGCTGGGGACAGGTGCTGCTGCTCTGGGCAGTAAAAATCAGCCCAGCACAGAGCTGGGGGAGTGGGGAGCATTGCTGTGCATCGCGGCTGTGCCCCTCTGCAGCACAGCTTTGCTGCAGGAGGATGGAGATGTCCCCCGTGACCCCAAAGCACTCTTATTTCTGCTCTGGAAAGGGGGTTATTTTTATTAGAAAGGGTGATTGGCGCTGCTGCCTGCAGCCCCTCCGCTGCCGGGTGTCTGTCGGGAGCATCCCTCACTCGCTCAGCGCCTCTGCTTCCAGCCCCATCTGGGGGCTTTCCCCCTTCTCCAGGCTCTGTGGTTAATCTCAGCCAGGTGGGAGGCTGCAGTAAGCAAACCCTGCCCTTTTTAATCCCAATATCCCCCCACTCCGATCCCCAGATCCCTTTACTTCTGCAGGGCCAGATCCTGCACCATCGATGCTGGGGCGTTTTGCTGGGCAGCAGCTCCCTGCCTGGGGGTGGTGGGCGCACATCCTGGGCTGAAAGGTGAGCTCATCTGCTCACTTCGCCCTTTCTTGGAAAAAAATCCTTCCTTTCACAGAGACTCCACTTAGTCACCCCCTTTGTCGAGAGGCAGCTTGGCAGGGGCCGGTGGAAAAAAGCAGAATGTGTTTTCAAAAGGCAGCTCCGAAATGAAACGCGGGGGGAAACCCGAGTGCACGTAAAAACCCCACGGCTTGCAGCATGGTAAGGGATGGACCCCCTGACCCTGGTGTGGCCACGAAGGGCTGGGACATCCCGCCCCAAAACTGCATCCCTGGGCTCGGATGTGGCCCTGGGAAGGGGAACGCGCCTGGCCGGGATTAAGGGTCATAAATCTCCGATATTAAACCGGTAGGAAATTGGCAACCAGAACAGGCAAAGAGCAGCGCCGCGTGCCAAATAAATTAAAAAATAATAAAAAAATAGCACTTTGCTCCAGTGGGGGAGGACCCAGTGCTTTCCATCCCCAAACTGCCATCCCTGCGCTCCCTCAGGCACTGCCCTGGCTCAGCAGCACTCGTGGTCAGTGGCGGCTCTGCCAGGCTCCAGCTCCTGGGGCTGTGTGCAGGATGTTCTGGGGGATCTGTGTAGGATGCTCTGCCTGTGTGTAGGGTGCCCTGTGCCTACATGTAGGATGCTTTGGGTTTGTCCACGTAGCCCAGTCCCAGGTCTGCCTCGGCAGGGCCAAGCAGGAAAGAAAGAAGTTTAAGATAAACTCTAAAAGTAAATTAAGGAAAAAAAAAAAAAAAGATTTTTTTCAGCTTCACTATTATTCTGCAATCTCCTAATTTTGGTCCCCTGACTCATGGTCTCCAAACGCTCTGGGGGTGCTGATTTTCTTTCAGCCTTTATGTGGCTATCCTCGGACGTGCAGTTTGGATAGTTTGGGGTCAGCTTCCTAAATCATCGCATCCTCCTCCCCCTGCTTCCATCGGCAGCAGCCAGTCCCTGGCGCTTTCTTGTGGTTGGCACCTCCAGCCAGGGCTCGGAGCCGCTGGGCATCACCAGGGCTGGGGCTGAGCCGTGCTGGTGGCACTGCCCGGTGGCACTGGGACCCTCCTGCCCTTCCCGCAGCCCCAGGAACCTCGGGCACCTTTTCTTAGAAAGAAGCCCGGGGTGGGGACAGCCTCCCGTGCACCACGCTGGGGAATGCGGTTGGCGAGGTGCCTCCCTGGTGGGATTTGCAGCTCAGCATCGCTGCTGGCAGTGGGGCAGAGCAGGACTAAGGGTTGAGAGCCAGGCAGCTCCTCGCCCCCAGCACCTTCCCTGGGCTGCCCTGGCCTCGGAGGGCTCGCGTGGCAGCACCGTGAGCGCTGTTTGCCCACCGCAGAGTGATGTGGGCAAAGCCAAGTGAGCAGAGAGCATTGCTTAGGAGGGAGGCAGGAGAAGGACAACCCCACGGGTTGAAGCCAGCCTCAGGGCAGTGAGCCCCCCAGATGCCTGAATCCCATGGGATTTTCCAGGCGGAGGGATGGAGCCAGCCTAGGAGCTGCCAAACCTCCTCCTGGCATCTCCAGCACCCCTTGGGAGATGATGGAGTCCCCAGCCTCCAAAACCCCTGGGCAATTCACCCCGAGCTTCAGCTCTGAGACCACCGAGGCTTCTCCAGGGGTGCTGCAAACCCCTGAGCCCACAGGGTTGGACCCAAACCGGAGCTCGGCTGTCCTGCAGGCAGCAGCTCGGGGGCTCCGGCTCTGGGCAAGCCGCGTGTCCTAGACGCAGAGTTTGAGGGCATAAAACTTGCTGTCAGGGAACACAGCTGCAACGTTGCCAGCCAAGCCTTCACCTAAGCTTTCACTCCTTCCACTTCATTAATAAAGGGGAAAAAAAAAAAAAAAAAGACGGGGCCCTGACATCAAAAAAATACAGACTGTGTATGTTAGAGCGGAGTTTCCTGTAACCACCTCTCTCCGGTTCCTTTTCATTCATTTTCTCCATTTTGTCAGTGTGGACCCAGGCAGGTCAAAGGTTTAAGCTTTTTTGGAAAGATTTGTTTCCAAAAAATAAAAATTGGCTAATCTTCACATTTTGTTACCTTCACACCAGACTGGGAAATACATGGTCAGAGCTTAGGGTTGTTTTCTTTCTTCTCTCTCTCCCTTTTTTTTTTTTTTTTTCTTAATGAAAGCATCTGGCATCCGTGACATGCTCTGAAAGAAAAAGAAAAAAAAAAAACACATATATTTTGTAATGTGTTAAAAAGCATTGCTGGGCTGTGCAGCCCTGCAGCCCCCTGCCCTTCCTAGCTGGAAATCAGTCTGCACGCTGCAGCTTTAGAGCAAGGGGGATGCTGACGTGCAGCTGATCTGTGGGTGCAAAATTCATCTGTTAACAAGGCAAATCTAAGATTTTTGCCCGTTTTTGTCTTTTTTTCTTTTTTTTTTTTTTTTCTTTTTTTTTTTTTTTTTTCTCTCTGTTTTGTTGAGCCTGTTTCCCCCTGTTTTTGCCCTCGGGACCGCACCCATCTGGGATGGGGTCAGTTTCTGGGAGAGGTGGGCAGAGGGGGTGGGCAGAGACTGTGCCAGGGCTGGAAGGGAGGTGGAAAAAAGAGGAAAGGCTCAAAGGTTCGGTCAAAAAGCATTTTGTGGTTGGACTGGAGAGGAAAAGGCAGAATGCAGCAGGGCTGCGCCTCCTGCACGCGCCAGTCCCAGCGGTGCCACCTCCCCCAGCTCCCGGCCAGTGTTGGAGCCTCGGCCGGCGGCGTCCCCTCCGTCCCCACTGCTCCCCGTGCCCCTCGCCTCATAATTAGTGAATAAACGCGAGGGCTGTGTGGCTGCTGCCCGGTGATGATGCCATTTTCCTGGAAGTGTTTAACCCCGCCGGAGGCAGCGGGCGGAGGTTTGTGGGCAGCTGCAGGAGGCTGCGCACCAGGAGCTGCCTCCAGCCCTGCGCCTCCTCTTCCTCCCCAGCGGCAGGGCCAAGCGCTCCGCTGGCCTCGTGGGGACACGTGTCCCCGTCCTTCCCTGGGGCTGGGACCCCCGTCTGCAGAACCGGCGTGTTTATGGGAGGCAGCAAGCACCCGGAAGGCATGGACGTGGCCAGCAGGGATGGAGGAGGAAGAGGAGGAGGAGGAAGGCTGGCAGAGGTCACCCCAATCTGTTCAGGGCCACCTGGGCCAGCCTGGGGCTGCCTCTTGGGACAAAACCGAACCGGCTCCAGGGGCTTCTGAAATCAGCCCCGATCCTCACCCTCGAGTGCTTCGCTCACAGCTCTGTGCGAGCAGGAGGCAGCACACAGAAGAGGCAGAGTCTGGCAACCATGGGTCCACCTCATTCTGAAAGAGTTTCTTGATGGCTTAAAAACTTTGCAGGTGCCGGGGCAGACGGTGGAGGCAGCGCTGCACAAGCAGCCCTGGGGAGCTGCCCCATCCCTGCTCGCTTCATGGCCACATCCTGCTGGCCCCTGGCACATCTCTAGGATGTGAGCAGGAGAAAGAGGCCCCTGCCATGGGTAGGGCAGCTCCTGGCCACCCCCATACAGCCCTGTGGTCCATGGGGCAGCCGTGCCCCTGCCCGGGGGGACCCAGGGGCCTTGCTCCTGGCAGCTGCGGCCCCTCTGCCACCAGCACCGGCTGCTGCTCTTGGTGAACCCCCCGGGGCCAGAGGTTTTCTTCACACAACCACCCCGTTGGGCGCTCCCTTTTCCTCTCACACGCCGTTAGGTAGGACTCTGAATTCATTCCCTTCCCACCAGCACGAGCTGCAACATCTTTTCCTCTCTCCTCCTGCCTTTTTTTTCTCCAGCTGTCCAGATCCACATCCTGAAAGCGGAAAAAAATGCCGACTGGTGGAAGTTCACGGTCAACATCATCTCCGTCTACAAACAAGGCAGCAACCGGATACGGCGCGGAGACCAGACCCTGTGGATCCACTCCAAGGACATAGCCTGCAAGTGCCCCAAAATCAAGCCCATGAAGAAGTACCTGCTGCTGGGCAACAACGAGGACTCTCCCGACCAGAGCGGCATCATTGCGGACAAAACCAGCCTGGTGATCCAGTGGCGGGATACGTGGGCCCGGCGGCTCAGGAAGTTCCAGCAGCGGGAGAAGAAGGGCAAGTGTAAGAAAGCCTAAAGGAGGAGAAGGCGATGGAGCGCGCGAGAGTGAGAGTCTGAGTGTGCATGCTGCTTTGTGTAGGGCTGGGGCGGGCAGGGCCGGCGCGGGGGAAAGCTGCGGCACCGTGTGCTGGGGGGCACGGCCGTGCCGGGCGGGCACCTCACATCCCAGGATAAAAAAGGAAAAAAGAAAACAACACAACAAACCACCAACGGCAAAACCACAGACGTGGCAATTAAACACCATCGTGAGAGGAGGGGGGATGCAGGTGTGTGGCGCTGCTGATGCTGCCCCTGGGCTGGAGGATCCGGAGACACCGAACTGCTTACGGCTGCTGACACCGGGCTGGGAACACCGAGGCTGCAAGAAACAAATCAACAGTGATGCTGGAGATGAGCTCCCCTCCCCAAAATACACACAGTGAGATGAGATTGAACCTCAGAAGAACCTCAGAAGAACCGAAGCAGAGGCTCAGCACTGAGGACCAGACGGTGCGGGTTGTGCCAGGGCTCGGCCTCGATGCTCCCCCACGGTGCACGGCCTGGGGCAGGACGAGGGCTCCGTGTGCTGATCCCACAGCACCAGGTCCCCCACCCACGGGCACTGAGCGAGCACCACCTGAGGCAGCGACTGCCACTTGGGTGCCCTGCTCCCCTCCTGGCCACAGCTTCCCACTCAAGGAGTTCATAACCCCAGGAAACACCCAGAAAAACAAACAAAAAAATTGGCATCCCGTAGGTGCTCTGAAAAACCTCACCCCAGTGTAACCGCAGCCTCCAGCCATGGCCACCCCGATACCTTCATGGCCCTTCTGCTGCCGCCCTCAGGACATGCTGGGAGCTGAGCCCCCAGCTGAGCTCCAGCCTCAGCCCCCAAAAGCACCCCAAAAAGCCCCCAAAAGCACCGTGGTGCTGCCCCCGCTCCCTCAGGAGCCGCCGGCTGCCCCTGGTAGGTGCCCCCTGGGGATGCGGGGAGGCAGGACAGCGGTGCCAAGGCTCTGCCTGCCCCACGGGGCTGGGCGCAAGGTCTGGCCCACCCAGCTCCCTGGGTTGCTCTTCCCCTTCCACGGGGCGAGAGGAGCTGATCAGCCCAGGGGGAATGGTGTTCCCAACATAACCTCTCACGTCTGAAGCCAGGCAGTGGCTGCATCGTCTCCATCTCCAACCCCAGGGGCCCCCAGGGGCAGGGTGCGGGCAGACAGGGTGCTGAGCTGCTCGGCACCCAGCCCGAGCCCCCGTGGCAGCAAGAGCCGGGGTGGAAAGGCGGGGAGGGCAGGCCAGGTACCTGGAGGAGAAGCAAACATTGAAGTTGCTCCGAAAAGCAAAACCTCCCTGCTATTTTTCCTTTTAGGAAACTTGGAAACATCCATTTTATGACATTTTCCAGTGGTTTTGCCTTGTTTTATAGCAATTGACAATATTTATATAATGACATAAACTACCATAAAGCGAGGCAGCCATGTAAATAGGTGTAAAGGGGAGGGCTCCCAGGGAAGCCCCGGCCAGTGCCACGTGCTGGAGCCACGGCAGGGAGGGCGCGAGCTCTGCAGAGCCCCCCCCCGTCGCACAGCCCCACAGAAATGAACTGGGGTACCGGGAAATTCAGGGGCACCAAGGCACCCACCCCACCAAGCCACAGCTGCCCCCTCCTTACTCCGGGCAGACTCGGTCCTCCTCACTTCAGGGCTCAAGGACAGGCAGCAGATTTGCAGCCGAGGGAACCCAAGCCACCAAAAAAGACAAAATCTGAGCTTCGGTGTCCAAGTGGAGGCCTGAAGCCCCAAAGCCGGGCTGGATGCACTCCTCCAGCCGGCATCAGGGGACGCCTGGGGCAGCCTGGTCCCTGTTTAGCCAGGACGAGCCACAGGTGACCGCACTGCTCCCAACAGCCCCAAAGCAGCCGGATCCAGCCCCAAATCTCTTCTTCCCCCTTACAGTGGGAAGGTGAGGTCAGGGGACTTGGGGCTGCCCACACCACACACCCCGCGCTCCCTCAGCATCTTCCCAAGCCCGGTGAGCGCCGGGTGCCCCCCAGCACCCCCCTGGGGATGAGCCCCGGCCCTTTCACTGACGCTGGTGTTCGGGAGGCAGCAGGGGAAACGCCACGTGCCCGCTGCCTGCCAAGCCCAGCAGATCGGGAACGGGGCTTGCACAGGGTGAGAGCAGCTCGGGGACACCAAGCCCCTGTCCCCATCCCACTGCCAGCCTGCTCCGAGGTGGCTGCAGGAGTTCTGCGCTCACCAACAGGAGCGGAGTCGCTCCATCCATGCTCCCAGTAAGCCCGACCTGCTGGAGCAGCTGGTGCAACTGGTGTGCTTCCCCTCGGGATGCCCCAATTTCGGGGCGTCTGGGGATGCAGCTGCTCCCCGCAGCCTCCCCCGCTCCAGGACGTCCCAGGGGGGGAAGGGGACCTCATCACCCAGCGGGGACCAGATCTCACTCCTAAGCATCACCGCCACGGCCAGGGGTGCAGCAGTCGGGGTGGGCAACGAGGAAACCCCACAATAACCCCCAGGAACCGCAGCGCCCACCCACTGCCTGCCCTGCGCGCCCCACGCCTCGGCCCCTGCGAACCGCCCCCATCCCACGGCCAAGGAGGTGACAAAGAGCTGGGGGGGCACGAGCAGGGGCTGGGACGGGGCAAAGGGGCTGCGGCGCCTTCAGCGCAAGATCGGAAAGCAGCTGAAATGCCAAAACAATCATCACTCGACGGTAGCACCCAACAGGAGTCGTTTCGTCTCGTTTTTGTTCGTCTCGTCGTGTCCGTCCCCCCCGCACACCCGCTCCTCTCCAGTCACCCAGACCCGTCACAAAACCTGTGTTCGTTGTTTTTTTTTTTTGTTTGTTTTGGTTTTGTTTTATTTTTTTTTGTTATTTCTGTTAATATCTTGAATTGTAAATGTTGTTTAGTTATGACCATTGCATACGGCTTTGGGCGATGTTTCTTTACAATGCATACTAATATATTATGGTTATTATATATGAATATATTTAATGACACGTGAAAAAGTTGTGGATTTTCTTATTGTTTTTCTGAATTATTTCTTTTTTTTTTTTTCTTTGTCTGTTTCGTTAGATTGGCTGTAATTGATCCCGAAAGAGCTTGTAACTGTTCAGCACCCACGCGGTAGAACTAAAGTCAGAACCAGTTGAATAAACTCTTGTAAACCGAACCCATCTCCATGCTCCTCTGCTTCCTTCTGCCCCAAGGGGCCCCGCTCTGTGCAGGGGCTGCTGAACCCCCCCCGGCACCCCCAGCACCCCCGGGGGCAGCAGGGGTGCCGCGGGCTCCCCGGGCACATGGGACCGGGTCCCTGGGGGTGCCTTTGGGTGCTGACACCTGCGGGACCCTCGTCCAGCACCAGGAGCAGGATCGAGGGCCAGGTGCGGGGATGGGGACAGGGACAGGGCTATGGGGGGGCTGCCAGCCCGAGGGCCGTTCTCAGGGCCCCCCTTTGCTCCCCCAGCTATGGGATTTTCAGCCCCAGCAGCCGGAGTGCTGGCAGAGGGAGGGCGCAGTGGGAACAAGGCAGCAAAATGCTTCCAGAGAGAAAAACACGGGCAAAAGGTGCTGCAAACGGCAGAGGGGTCAGCCCGCGTGACCCACGCTCTCAGTGTCTCCGATAATTTATTAATTCGAAAACATCTCCGAGGTCAGAAATCTCAGATCTTTATTGCAGGGACAAATGGGTCAGCAGTGCCCCCAACTCCGCCCCGGGGCTCTCGGCGGCTTTGCAGAGGAGCAAATGGATTTCCCAGCCCCGCCGGCGATCCCCAGGGCTCAGCCTGGTCCCCGGCGAGCGCCGCGCTCGCGGCATCTGCAGCAGGGCGCTCGGTGCGGCTCCAGGAACGAGGGCACCCAAAAAGGTGCAACCGCAGCACCCGCTGCACCCCGCGGGCATGGGGAAACCCCAAGCACCACACGCCCCGTGCCGGGACCCCAGGGCAGGGGGGTGACAGTGGGGCAGTGACAACGTGACAGAGCCCCACGACCCCGGCTTCCCAACCCCGCTGGCTCCGGGGCTGCCATGAGCTGCTCCGCTGTTTCAACCTTCCTTCTTTTGTGGAGCCAGGAGACAGAAAAGCGCTCCACGCACAGCAGAGCGCTGCCAAATCCGCTTCTTTTTAATAAAGCTCCTCACCCACATGACACGTTAAATGTTACCTAAAGGGCAAACCTCAGAATCCCTTTGTTAGACGCTTCAGCAGAGCAATCCTCGTGTTCCCACCTTCCCATGCACCAACAGAAAAATGTGTTTGAGGACAAAACAGACCAGAAAACATCTTTTTTAAAGCCTCTATCGACCCAAAGTCACTGTCCCATTGATCAGGATGAATTATGAATCCATTCTGCCCATCCTGGGAGTTTAAATAAAGCCTTAATTCCCTCTGTAAAGTGCAGTTTTAACCAGAAAGCCCAGTCCGCAGGCTCGTCGTGATGCACTGAGCTGTGCCGCTGCCAGCAGAGCCCAGCGGGGCAGGTTTGGCACCCAGCTCCCCCCCCGCCAGCACCGCGGGAGCGCACGGGTGCTGGAGACGTCTCCAAAGCTCCCTGCTGCTCCTTTCCAGCTGGGACAGCCTTGCTTAAAGCTCCATTTCTACTGAGATCAAGCAATAAACTAATCAAAAACCTGTTGTGTCCTTTTGGAAACCACAAGAAAGTAGAACTATTTTTTTTTTTCCATCCCTCCTTTGAAGGTTGTAATATGAAGCATCTTTGCGAGGGAAAACAAGCAAAACAGAACAACCTGGACTGGACTTCTAAAGGACTTCAAGGATTTTCTCCAGCAAAGCACATGGAGACGTGTGAGGGACTCTGCTCCTTCGCACTAACAGGCACCGCTCCAAAATCTCACCTTGCAGGCAGAACAGATGCTGTTACCCACCTCGAAGCCCAAACCCAAATTTCCACCTGTGTGCAGAGCCCAGGAAGCCAGCGGGGCACACCTGGCCTTGCCCCAAAACCGGGAATCCCACTGGGGGCACGGGTCTCCCCGGCAGCCCCTCACTCAGGAGGGGATTTTCCAAGCCCCCTGCCCGTGCCACGCTGCAGCTCCTGGGCTGTTTCCCGCAGAGCTCCGAGCTCCACCTGCCCTGTGCTGGTCCCCGGAGCACAGGCAGGAAAGGGCAAAGTGCTGGGGCTTTTCAGCCCCCGGGAACAGTTCCTACCCATCAGCAACAGATGCATTTGGTGGGTGCTCGGCAGCTCTGTGAATCCGCTGCCTGCTTCCAGCAGAACCATCGCACGCTGCCCTTTCCAGGTCGGATCCTGGAGCCTCAGCTCCAGCTGCAAGGATTTAATGAGAGCAGTTCTGCGCTCAGACCTGCAGATCTGCACACACTTCCCAAGAGGTCAGTGCCCGAGCCCCAGCCAAAGGATGGGGAAACCGAGCAGGGAAGAGGGGATGGCTTTGTGCCCCGGGGGGCTGCACAGTGCCAGCCCTGTGTCCCCACTCCCAGCGCAGCGCTGCACCCGCGGCACCTCTGGGTGCGGAGGGGAGGGCGAAAGGGGCAGCTCGGAGCCCCCAGAGCACGTCTCCCACCGCCGTGAGGGGGGACCCAGGGCTGGCAGTCATTACAGAGCCGCAGGATGTGTGTCGAGATACACAGAGCCACTTCTTTCCTTCTCAGAACCGGCTCTGAGGTGCTGGAAGTGTGAGTGAAATCACTCGCCTGTAACACGAGATGACAGGAAACGTTGAAACGCCAGGCAGATGAATTGTATAGAAATGGATCAGCTTTTATTCAACAGTTATTGCTTGCTCTATCAATTCGGAAATCAAATTGGCGCATGTAACAAAATAATGATTTTTTTGGCCAGAAGTGAGCGTTCAATACTTCTTTTTCATTAGTTTTTAATAGGCAATCCTTCCCTTCAGTATTAACAGTGTGTGGAAAGTTATAAAAGAAAGAGGCAGATCTCAGCTGCTGAAATTAGTACGTTAACAGCAGCGCATCTCCTGCGGTCAGGCGGAGGCTGCCCCGAGCAAGGCAGAGCACGTGGAGAGCGCTCCTTCCCCATGAGCGCATTTTGGGCAAGGTTTTCCACGCTTACGCACCTGGTTGTGTTAAAGCCCTGCTGCTGTTTACATTTCTATCTGCAGAGATCAACACCGATAATTCTCCCCCAGCGGCCAAAGGCTGACTCACTCGTGGCCATTTCGGAGCAGCTCATCTGGGTTCCTGCGCTCGGGAGCAGCGCTTCCCCGCAGGGCTACGCCTGCCCTCACGCTCCCCATCCCGCTGCGAGCTACATGCATGCATTCCCTAAAACACGTATGCCTTGAAAAACAGTAAGAGTTTTCAGTCTGGAGAAAGGTATCAGAAAGCACAGGAGCCGCTGGTGTCCTCCCCAGCCTCACCTTCACAGCTGGCAGCATGTCAAAGCCCCTGGGACAAGCGGCCGCCCAGCAGAGCAGCAGAGGGGCAGGGAGCGAGCCACCATCACCGCCTGCTTAGCCGTGGAGGCACTGCCAGCTGCATCCTCCCAGAACGTGAAATCAAGGTAGGAAGAGTCCTTTTCAAGTTCAAACCCTCCAAACCAGGCAGCACTCTTCAGCTGTGCACCGAATGAAGGAACGGATGTCTGCCGGACACAGCTTCATTCTAACACTGTGGAGTTTATTGAAAACACATAAGGGCTTTGCACAAAGTTGGTCTCTTCTGTGGAGTCGTCCATGCTCAGCTGGTGAGCAGCAGCTCAAATGGGCCCCACGTTCGCCTTACTTTGTTGGCCAGACAGCAACCACAGCAATTGCAATCAGCAGCAACACAATTACCACCAGCATTCCTGGAAAAGATGAAACAACGCGTTAAGGTTGCTGCCTTCATCTTTTACAATTGGTCTTTTGCAATTAAACTCTTCCTCCCCGTCCTGCTCCCCCTCCCAGCTCAGACAGATTTTCCCCCACGCTCACTGCATGAGAGCCCTTCCTCACCGCCCCACCAGACCCTCGCACGCCGATCACCTGCACCGCAGCCCGAACCCGACAGCCCCACTGGCAGAGCAGTTCCTCCCCAACTGACCCCCAAATTCAGTTTTCGCTGTGCCTGCGGAGTATCTTCCTACTTCAACATCTGCCTTGCAAAAATGAAGGGGCAGGTTTAATGCACTGCAAGCACAGTGAAGCTCTTCTAGAATCCCTCTCCACCATCCCACTGGGGAAAGGATTATTCAGAAGGAAACCCAAATTGCATCAGGAAATTGTTTCCAATACAAACTACTCCCACATCCAGGCAGAACGATCTGCACAGCAGAAGCAGCGCGTTTGGGGACGCGTGTACCTGGCTTCAGGAAACAAGCCCCAAGCAGCACGTGAGGGAGCGGGGCGGTGCTCTGCCCCCATGGGGTGCCCAGCCCTCCCGGCTGATATTCTCACGACTAATTCAATCTCACCAATCCGCATGACTATTTATTAGCTCAGCAGAAGGCTGGTGTTACGAGGGGCACATTAGCAGCAGAGCACCCAGGTGGGCTCCCCGCAGCCCCAGCGCCGCGCAGAGCCGCTCGGTGCCCGTGGTACGGGGCTCACCGCCTGGACACTGCCCTGCCACAGCCCAGAGGAAAGCCCATCTGGGCAGCCGGGCTGGAGGGGACAGGCAGAAACGCTCTCCTGAAAGCAGACTGGGTGCCACCGCCTCCCAGGCACCAAGAGCCCCAAAAGTCAAGGCCTGGCACGGGCACGGCCCCCAGGGCAGCGGCGCTGCGCTTCCCCCGGGGCTGAGCTACCTTTTAGATATCAGCTGTTTGTGCTGGTATCTGCTCGGCGCTGTCCTGCCAGAGCTGTGGGAATATGTTAGGGCTCCAAGAGCGGAAAAAATGTCCCTTCGCTTGGTCCGCTAACAGATGACTATTACTCAACCACTTACAATATTTACAAGTCCAGCTCATGGCAATTAAGAAAGGATGTATTAAAATAAACTCCTCTTTCCAAGCTGGAAAAGGATATTAGACATCGCTTTTTGTAAATAGTGTCATGTTTTCTGTGCAGAAACGCTTTCTGTGCCAGGGGTCCGTGATTTTTTTCCAGCGCAGCAGAGTTGCCACCACCACAACTCCTCCTCTTCTGCCCAGCTGCAGGCGGGGGGGCAGCGAGCGGGGCACGGCTGCAGCGGGGACAGCCCATGGGCTGCCGCTACGGCCCCCGGGGACACCGTGCCTGAACACAGATGATGCTGCAGCACGGGCTTTACCTGGATAACACTGCGTTAATCACACTGAACAGGGAATGGGCTCCTAAAAACGTTTGGCTGTTGCTGCTGCTTTCTGCCCCCGCCCAGCAGCGTGATCCAGGCGTGCAGGAACCAGCGGGGAGCTGGACCACGAGCGGGTGACTCGCTCCCACCCCCCGGCAGGGCTGAGATGCCGGCATTGAGCTCAGGCGTAGCCCACCCACCACCTCCAACTCACCCATCAGCACAGCCTGCTGCACTGACACTGTGCTAACACCATCTCTGCTTTTACTGCACTGCTCGGCTCTGTGCTCTTACATCTTAATGTGCGTTTTGAGGTACTCAGCGAGGCTGGAAGCAAACAGCCTGCTTAAATAAGGAAGAAGCAAGATGTGATTAAGCTTCTGCATTCACCTTCTCTGTTATGTTTTGCACTGGAGGGGAAAGTTTTAGAGGGTGCAAATCCTTTGTGCAGTTTCAGTGTAACAGTTTATGGACTTCAGCAATTAAGAGACAACCGAGATCGGTTTCTTGGAAAACACTCCAAAGGTGTGAATTAGTAACGATACGGAGTCGAGTTAATGGGGCATAATTATTCTTTGACGACTCCCAAGAAAAACTCCACATAAACCAGAATTATTACACAGCAGGAACCAGGGAAGGTGGGGGACTAATAAAGTCTGGCTAATGGGCAGGGGCAGAATGAATAGGAAACTCGAGAGAATGGGTAGGGCACCAACAGCAGGACAGCAAAATGAAAGAAACTTCATCTTTTTCCTGGAAAGAGACTGGTATTAAAAACCTGGAGCCACTTTTCTGTTTCCAAAGGCAGTGGTCAAGTATTTTACTCCCCACATGAGAGACGGGGAAGCAGAGATGGCACGTGGCAGCGCAGCGTAAATCAGAAACCAGCCAGCATTAAAGGCTTATCTGATCCTCACAGTATGCACAAGAAGAATAGGACAACGTAAATTGGCAATAGCGTACAAATTTCAAAGTACCTCTTGCATGATAGAGACCAGATGTTACGCACATTGTATTTTTTCCTATACTACAGAATAACAGATTAGAAGGATCTGAGGCTTGAAACTTGGGTGTTTCACAGCGCGCAGCATGCTTTCCTACCCAAAACTGCAGATAGGACCTGACAGTAATTATGCGTTCTGGATTCCCTGCCTGCTTTGCCTTTCTTTGCTCAAGCCCCATGAAACACAAACAGTCCCCTCGACAAGAGCTCCTCAAAGGAAAGTTCACGAATCAAAGCCACCAACAAAGCCAAGGGGAGTCGGAGAGCAGCGGCAGCAAGAACCAGCTCCCTGCACGAAGGAGAAGCGACAGAAACGCTCGGAAACGTGCTGCAGGGGAAGGTGAGGAGCAACGGCAGGAGCCTGGGCGCAGTCGTGGCCATGGGCTGGGGCACTTGGAGGAGGCTCTCGAAGCTCCACGTGCCGCAGAGCTCGAGGCCGTGCCGTTGTTTCAGTGCAATTCAGTCCAAATTCCCCTTCCCCTGCCCCTTCCTTGCTGCCCCCATGGCTGCCCGAGGCCCTTCCCGCAGCGCCGCAGGGGTTTGGGCACCCAGGGAATGAGTTTTCAGCCCCAGCTCGCGCTGTCTCTTCCAGGGGTTAACGATGGGCACAGATGCAGTCAATGGCCCAGGACCGTGCCGCAGGGCGCCAGCCGGGCAGGGGGAACGTCGGGGTGCCAAAATCCCTGCTGGGAACGGGACCACACTTACAGCCCGGGCACTCTGGTGTGCTGCCAGCTGTCCTCAGGGACCACAAACAGCACTGCGGCAGACGACAGCCCAGTAAGTCATTTCATTTCCTCCCTTCCTCCCAACCCTGCCTGCCCCACAGCCGCGGGGGCGCAGAGCACGTCCCTGCCCCCGGAGCCGGGCACCCACGGGGTGCAGGGCACGGGGCACCGCGGGGCACCCCGATGGGCTGGGGAGCAGCAGGACAGGGAAAAGCTGACGGTGCTGCCACCGCGTCTGTAACCTCACAGGGTGCTTACTGAGCTTCTTTCCCCCCGCCAAGTGCTGCGAACCCCGCACAGCCCCGACGGGTCGGTTTCCTCGGAGGACAGCGGGTGCCCACCACCTTGTGCTCGCCATTAAGCACCAAGCATCTCCTGCCCCTTCAGACCCAGGCCACTGAGCCTGACCAACCTGCAGGTTCGTTGGGGCATTTCTAATTCCCCCTGCTAACGCCGGCTGGAGCCCGGCAGAAATTTCTGCCCAGGAGCACCGAGGAGGAGAGGAGCCCTGGCAGCACCCACACAAAGCAGCCAATTGTTGCTTGTCAGCTCGGCGCTCATGCCAGCTTTGTGACAAGGCAATATTTACTGTGAAATATCCACTTATTGTGCTGAATATAACTCCTGGGAATCTGAGCGTGTTTAGGATCTGGCAGGGATTCAAGTGCCTTTGCAAAGGCAGGCAGGAACTTTGTCATAAATACATCTTGTTTTGACAACTCCCTCTTGAATATGTGTCAAAAGATTTCTGGGCTGCCTCTATCAGCCTCTCGACGTACCATTAACGCCGCGGCGCTGCCCCGTTGGGTTTGCTGTGCTCCTGCAGGACGTGCTGGGCTCCAGCAACCCCGGGGAGGGTGTGCGGCGGCGACGGTCACTGCCAACGGGGCTGAGGGGCTCCCACACACCCGCACCGTTCTCTGGGGAGGGGGGATCACACCTGCCACATACTCACGAGGAGGGTGCAGGCAGGTGCCGGGGGCTGTCAGGGGGCCCTCGGGGTCCCCAGCCCTGCTCTGCTGGACCCCAGCGCAGGGAAGGCAGCAGCGGGCACAAGGCAGCAGCGTCACGGTGCCGGCGCGGTGCTGCCCCGGGTACCAGCCCAGCTGGGGCTGGCGGTGGGAGCAGGCAACGTGGAAGCAGGCAGGAACCAGGGAGCAGGTCCCAAATGTTTGAAGAAATGCTGGGAGAGTTTGTGACAGCAAGTGCAGAGCCAGTTTGCCTGTGATAGCTGAGGCTTGGACTCCGCGAGCAAGGAAATCTCTTCCAGTCCCTGCTGCTATAATTAGTGCAGCGAGGTCCTTATAAATAGGAGAAGTAAATATAAGCATATGCTAAGGGATGATGATTTCTCCTTTCCGCAGGGGTCTGTACCAGGGTTTCTCTTTCAAGTCCAAAGCAGAGCGCTCTGGCAGCAAGGCATTTCTCTTCCCCCCAGCCAGGGAGCAGGCAGAGTCACCTGGACAAGGACCTGGCCAACGCGACCCCTGCCTTTGCCACCCCCAAATCCCCCGGGACACCCTGAGCCTCGGTGAGCAGCCGTGCTTTCAGGACGGGTCCGTGGGTTCGGTGCTGCTCCTGGCTATCGGGCACATTCAGAAAGCGAACACGAACAGGCCGTGGCTGGTTTCTAGATGGTGAAATAAATACGATTTCAGCCCATTAAAAAACTTTCTAAAGTACGTGTGTGCGCCCAAGCCAAGTGCCCTGACTTTAAAAGCTGAAAGGTTACATCCAGGTCTGGTTCAAGAAGGTTTAGCTCGCAGCTGGCAAACCCCAGCAAAAAACAAGGCACGCCTGGAGATCTCCCTGTGCTCACTGCCTGCAGAGGGGAAAAGGGGAAAAAAGAGGGGAAAGCCACCCCGAGCCGGCTGTCTGCCCACGGGAGACTTTAGAGCATCCCCTAAGACCTGCTCCTTCGCCTGCTGGTGACTGTCTGTGGGAATGGGATTTTACTTGGGATTTTCCGTATCATTTCCGTTGATTCGGGTGCAGCGTCACTCTCAGTAACGCTAAGCTCAGCGGTGGCGTCTTTTATAGATTCTAAAGAAAATAATAAATAGCATGTTATGACTTTACAGAGCCTGGTATAGCATTACATTATCTGGAAAAAGCTGCTTGCTTTATGCCAAGAAAGTTATATTCCCACCGAACTGTCTATGCAGAAGTTTATGAATAAGTCTTCTTTTATAAGTGACACGGAGCGCTAACTTATAAACACATCATAGGTTTTATAGGGCAGGAGAGAAGCGGGGAGAAGATGGAGTTTCAACAAGAGGCTGCAGAGGCAGGGCTGCTTTCTTTTTTTCTTCTTTTTTTAATGTCACGGTTTAAAAAAAAAAAACAAACAAAAAACACAAAACTTTATCTGCTTTTTCAGTAAGTTCATTTTAAGCTCGTGTTGCCAGATATATGGCAGAAACCCTGCCCAAATCTGTTCAAACCCTTGATTTTCAAGGCAACAGAGAACCAAGTTGGAAGGCTGACGCAGAACCCGATGCACATACCTAAAGCTCTAGTTTAACATGGCAAGCACCCGAAGAAATCCATCTTGCTGTCCTTTATGTTCCCTAAAAAAAGCCAAACACTTTCTCCCCCAAAAGCTATAAAAATCTTTCCTTCTAACGTTTTCCTCGTCTAAAGCGAGACGGGGCATTCAATTTGTATTGCATTAAGAACCACTTTAGCATAAATCCCCCACTATTAAGCTGGCTTGTATGTAAATACACTCCCTGATTCCTACACCTGCATCATTGAAACCACCTCTCTGGAGGCCTGTTCTTTATTACTTCTGTGACAGCCAAACGTTTTTTTGGGCGATACACGTCCGCACAGCGCCGTGCTCGCACGTTCTCCTCCGCCCCCGTCCACCCAAAGGAACCTGGCCCTTATTGCTTTTGACCTTCCTTTTCAACCGCTCTGACTTGAGAAATTTAACACTACAATCGTACCTCTCAACTCTGACATCGAAATCATTGGCAATTCTCAAACAAATCAAGACCAGGCTCTGAGAACAGTCATTAAAGGCTCCCAACACCCATGTGTTTCATTGGGTCTACGGGAAAAAAAAAAAAGACGCTTCTCAAAAAAGCCGAGCTCTTTGGAAACAACAACTATGGCATTATTAATTCCTTATTTGGAAGAAAGACAGACCTGGGTCATTCCTATGGAGGAGGAAAAAACTCAAGTTACTCCTCGTTCGGAGCTGTTTGTGCAACCACAGGTTAACGGGCAGGAAGGAGCTATCGGAACGGGACGCACAGGCTCTGCCTCTCCGCGTTAACTCCTCAGGCCACGTTAGTTCACATAGGACAAAACCTGCATTTTTGTGCTTTTTGCCACGTCAGGTTAGAGCTGTGCTTCTCTCACGCAGACGGGTTTGTTATTGTTCCTGAGAGCCTTTGATCAGGGCCCGCACATACCTCACGTTCCTGACAGCAATACCTGTTGGCAAACAACGTGTGGATAAACAACAGCGAGATAAAAACCACAATTGGGAAACAAATGTCAAATGCAGTCCCAGAAGCAACATGATGTGAGCTTAAATCCAAAACGTTTATTGCTTCAGTGATCAAATAATCCCTGGAGTTCAGGTCCCAAACCACATGCACAGCCCCGCGGAATGAAAGGAAGTGAGATAAGTGTTTCTCTTAATCCATTATTGTTATACCTCAATTTGCTTCTTTTTTTAATCTATTTTTCAAATTACAAATGCATGCCAGATAGTATATTGAACTCGTTCCAAGTGCAATTGCAATGAAATCCCAGATTCTTTCAAGAAAACGATAGATTTTGTAAAATCCCAACCTTAAATGAACTGCAATAGTTGGAGGAACAGCTCGAATGGATGCACTCGCAGCCTCCCGTCACTGCTCGTGTCTCCAGCATGGCCAGTGCTCGGGCTGTGCTAACGAAATCCACTTTTGGCAGCAGTGAGGCGGCTTTGATCCAAGGGTTTAAGATGCCACATAAATATAAATTTGACGGCACACCTCTAAGTCTACTTAAGATACACAATTTATTAACCTCTTGCGTTAATCTGAGAACCAGACAAAAGAAGGGCAGTGGGAATAGAGGAAGGTTTCCTGAAGGAGTTAAATACAGGGACATTTTACCTTCCGAGACACAAAACCTGAAGCTCAGGGAGAGGCAAGACATTTGTTTGGATTTGAAGACAAGTCGAGAGCACGGCAAGAACTGTAATAATCTGTAATTTCCAGGGAAAATTGCTGGAAAGGAAACACTGAGCTAAATGTGTATCTGCTTTTAAACAGCAAACGTTAGTGCACACAGGACAACCTAGGAGAAACAGCTCGAGGTACATTTGATACAGACTTGCTGAACCAGAGAGCACTGGAACAGTTTATACACGTGCCCCCGTAACACCTTTCTGCAAACCCTTCTGAAGATTTGGTAACACAAATATTTACGGGACTCATCCCTGCATACAGAGCAAATGGAAATTCACCGGGAGGGAAAAGCTTACACGAGTTCCACGCCTTCCCCCCAAGCCACCACTGCCGGCACCCTTCGCACCCGCTGCCGTAGCAAAGCACAGATCAGATGTATTTAAGCAGCAACAGCGACCACGCAGAGATTTCTCTCTGAATTGGGTAACGATGCTGAACGCAGAGGAAATGCCAGGCCCCCAGGGCACAGGCTGTCTTTTGGGGGAAATGAGTGCGGGGCCTCGCACCCATGCCCAGCCACCACGCACAGTTAAGAGCAGCGGTCTCCCCACCGGTCTCCCATTTGGTGTTTTCCTACCCAGCGCCTATTTAACCTCCAGTCACACCTGGCAACCCCTGCTCATCCCTGCCCGATGCCTTTTGCTAGGGGAAACACCAGATGCGAGCAGTCGGCTCCATGCAGATCATCCAGATCCCAGCGAGGAAGCAAACTGGAAACATGCTCATGTTTTTTCCTTTTGTTCTTGCTCGAGTGACTTCACAGACTTTCCTTGCCTGTCCCCACACTGCTATTATCAAACTATTTCCAACCCCAAAGGTCATCGGCAGACATGGTTACTGCATTTTTTTGCATGTGGCTTATTTTTCTTCCTTTTTTTTTTTAATTAAATAAGCACACGCTTTCCAATTTTCCCTTCTCCAAACTCTCTAGCATCCTTTCCCTTACATAAGCAACGCCAAGAAACAAGCTCAGCCGAGCACTGTGCTGCGTTTCTGGACAACCGTGTTACAACTTGGAACAGCACTTGTGAAAGTTTGAAAAACCCCAACGTGCACTAAGTTTTCCCAGAAGAAAGGAAACAAAACAAGCCCAAACAGGACCAAAAAGGCTCTACAAATCCTCGTGTTTCAGACCAGGTTCACCCAAGTGAGCCCGACCCAGCCGCAGGTGTCACCTGAACTCTTGCCTTTTGGCATAAGCTGTGCAAAAGTCAGCAGGGAAAGGTGAGAAAGCGCGGATTGAAGTGGAACATCCCCTGCTCCAGGTTCCCCAGGAGTTACTCTCCCCCTGCCACTGAGGGCAGAGAGGAACAGAAGCAGCGTTTGGCACGGACCCCAGCTTCACAAACCGTGGAGGTGCGAACAGCCGGCGCTGCGGGGCGGCCAGGTTGGGCTTTCCAGGCAGGAAGGCAAGGACCAGCGAAACCCAAAGGCTACCTGCCCTCAGGTGGCCCTTCGGCGGCACGGCTCTCGGAGGTTTGCACCAGCTGCCTCGCATTCGAGGCTTAGAAAGCTCGGGAGATTTACCAACCTGCAGGGCCAGCAGGGCCGAGCTGAGTTAAATCCTGGAGACGCGGCACTCGCCGCCTCCTGCGGTGCCCTCACGGCTCGCTCTCCTGCTCGCATCCCCGCGGCCGTGCGCCCTCCATCGCAGCTCCCAGCCGGCGAGGGGCCGCAGCCCAGCTGGCAGGCTCGGGGGGCTTCTCCTGAAAGGAATTCTGCCAGGCAGCCGCCCACCCCACAGCCGCTACCTGGGGCAAGCGGGACGGCAGGAGACATGACAGATGATCCCAGCGGGGGGCTCTTGTTCCCCCACTACTTTCTCCAGTAAAAACAAATGGAAAAAAAAAATAAATAAATAAAATGAAAGGAGTGCTCTGCTGGCCTGGCACAGAAGGGGACATCTGCCCGTGTCCATCTGCCATCATCCTGACACCCCAGGCTTTGTTTTTGGTAGGGTCACTTCTCCAGCATTATAGCTCCCTGAACCGGCTCACCAGGACACCGGTGCCAGGACAAGGAAAAAGATGGGAGCGTGGGGAGAGGGAGCAGGTAACCACCAGATCTGCTTAGACGCATCAGTAAATCACCCCATTAGGCTCTGAAATCACTTGAGAATGTATTATCTTTTGCCTCTTCCTTTGTTTTTCACTCAAACAAATGCTGGGACTACTCAGTCACCAGTGAGATGGATATATTACAGTGCCAGAATGCTCCTGAAATGTTTAACACATCAACAACTAGAACTACACGAGAAAAAAAACAATCAGTAAAATTAAAAAAATCACAGCTCAGGTCAGTCAAACGAGTGGAATAAGCTGCAGAAACAAAACTGCAGTTTTACGGGTCTATCCGAACCTGCAAGAGGAACTTTACTAGTAAGACGTCGATCAAGGATAATAAGTCATCGCACAAAAAAAAAAATCATATACTATTCATACCAAGTCATTTAAGGTCAGATTAAGTGTTCTTGAAGTCTGGTCCATGTGTCTTTTATTTAAAAGAGTGCCCTAGTTGCACAGGAATTGTAAGAACTTTTGAAAATGGGATGCTGGCTCCTAAGTCACTTGGATACTTAACTGCGTGGTCAGGAGGGTTGAGATTTACATACAAATTGCAAAGCTTCTAAATGGCTTCCTCAGAGCAAAAAACGGGGGTGGAAACGAGAGAATATTTAATGATTAGTTCCTTATGGGTCCGGCATTCTTGAAGCATATTTCTTGCAGTCCCTGGAACACTCCTGCATTCTTGATTGCAAAATGGCAATAAGTGATTTCCTTTAAAAGCCTTGTCTTTTATTGGAATACTAAAAATACCCCACTAGCCCCACTCCACTCCACTCTCTCTCTTTCCTGGACAGGCACCATCAACCCTGATGTATTCTATTTTGAAGACGGCAATAAACATTTCAGCATGGTCTGTTCAATCCCACTTCATAATAGATCTTGCATTTCCAGTGGAGCCCCTACTAGCACCATAAATCATCTTTACACAGACTTAAGTATGAGAAACTCCAGCTCAAAGGCAGCATGGAGTTTTTTCTGTTAAAAAAATTGAAAATGGGTACAAAACAGTCAAGAATGAAATGACTGACAGCTTTAAACAGGAACCTACCGAGATGACCCTACAGCACAGGGCTGTTGCAATGGTTAACAAACCTGCAGCGTGCAGCTCCGCTCCAGTCAATTCATCTGATGTAAACCTACCTGGAAAAATGATGTTCTGGGGGGTGAAGTTCAGAAAAAAAATATCTCCACATCCATTACATCTGAACAAATACAGGTTTCAAATCTGGGATACTCTGGCTGTTGCTTATTTAAAAAGCCACAGATGAAGACTAATTACATACTATGTCTGAACTGTTACACACATCTAACACTCTTTTTTTTCCTTCTATATTGACTTAAAGTCTGAACTGCTTCACTCATAATGTCTCTCTCCATCTGCTACAGACCTTGGAGAAGAGCTCAAGCAGATCATTTCAGGTACATGACAGGATGACTGCTGCATAAGCCACCGTTTTATCATTAACGTTCTTGGCTGAGGCAAGGAGCTTCTCCAGTAAAAGCGGTTGTGCAATGACGGTCAAGAAGTGAGACCAGCTAAGTGCAGGATGTAACCAGCCGTCCTAAGCCTTCAACATCAAAGTCTGTATGCAGTCAAGAGCCAGAAGAGACATAATTCAGAATGCTAACGCAGGCTCCACACACAACTCAGCGGTGGATGATGAAAAGGGTTTCCTGAGTGTCAGTCTGCCCTCTGGGAGGTTTGGCTGGGCAAGGTTATCGAGTGGCTCCCAAGCCAGCCCAGCAGTGTCAGTCCTCATCAGCCCCATCACGAGGACTTCTTTCCACATTACAGGACGCTGCTGGGAAACCTGATCTCACCAAACAGTCTTGGTCACATTGCAACTGCTACAGCAACTGCCCTCGGCTCACTCCACAGCCTATGCACAGCACAGGAGCTGCAGGATGCTGCCCTGTGGATTGGAACGAATACATGCTGTAGCTTCCACATCAACAAAAGGTTAATTAAGGTAGATTTTTTTTTTCTACTTTTAGAGTCACAGAGAGAAACAAACCATTTTTTTATGGCAAACTAGTTTTTGATAATGCTTGTGGCTGGACAGTCTCGCTACCTGCCTGCTGCTGTCATATGGATGGTAAGCCCTCTGCTCTGCACAAGTTAGCAACAGGTTTGCTTGGCATCAGCTTCTCCTTCTTGGATAAATCTGACTTCACTGAGCCCTTTCCCATCTGCAGTGGGTCACAAACAGGAGCACCTGCATAAAGAAACCGCACCTATTTTCTTTTCTGTTGACACAGTTCATGAATTTGAGCTGGGTGAATCTAGCTCTCAAACAGCAAGATCTGGTGACCACAGCAAGGAGATGCTCTTCCGACACCAAAGACAACAAAATGAGTCATAAATCATAAAACCATCAGGTCGAAAAGGACCACGGGTTTCCAGCACAACCCATTGCTCAAAGCAGGGTCAGCACCAGGCTCAGACCAGGCTGCTCAGGGCTCTGTCAATTTGAGGCCTGAAAACCTCCGAGGACGCACCACTGCTCACGGAGCACACGCTGGATTCTCTCTGGATGAAGCCAAACCAGATGTGCTCATTGTCACCAATAACCTGTGCTACTCAGAAAAGGTACTCATCGAACCACTACAACTGCTTCAGGAAGAACAGCACAGCAGAGACAAGACAAAAAGGTAGTGCTGAAATGCATCTCAAATGCCATGCTGAGAAAAAAAGCCCCAAACCCTTGACATCTTTCAGTCTGGCTCTTTCAACTTTTAAGAAAATTCTTAGATGAGACTGCATTATTTTAAAGTCAATAGCAATTTGGAAAAATAAAGTGTTTCGCCCTAGTTTCTGCAGAAGTGAATCAGCCCGCATGTAAAATTTTTGAAACAGATATAGCTGGTTTTTGTTGAGGAAAGTGTTTTAACAATTCAAAGAACAAGCCTTCTTTTAGAAACTTGCTCAACCTTTGGCAATCCAACTTAATCACCATACAAAACTGCAGAAACCAGTAACCAAATACTTCTTATTAATACAATTTACAGCTGCTAACAACTATAAGAACCTTCTAAAAATGCCAAGGGAAACAGGCTGGGAGAAACAATCCCTCACAAACAACGGAGCCAATAAATACAGGACTGTGATAAGAAATTAGATTTGACTTGCATAATCGCTTCTAAAAGTTTTTGGTAAATGAAGTCTGAAGAGCAGAAGGCTGATAAAATAACATAGTTCAGTAGCAATGAGAAAGTTTCATGCCGATGAAGTAGGGAATTCAATCCTTGCTGAATTCTTGAAATCATTTAGATGTTAACAGAAGTTCCTTCTCCAAAAAAAGAAGGAAAGGCATCTCTTAAAGCCCACACACACAGATCTTTGACTGCTATATGCTAGTGTACGATATAAAACTATTTTGGTTTTGGAAGACTGCATTGTCTCCTGTGTCAGGACGGCTATTTTTTAAATTTAATATTTTAATTTCTGTCGTGGGCAGAGCCAAATCTGTACAGTCTATCTAAGTGCAGGACAAAAGGTTCTCTCACGTTTTGAAAAAAAAAGAAGAAAAAAGGGAGAAAACCACAATACCATTTCATCTCAGTATCTTCCTAAAACCTGAGAAGTTTATACTCTTAGCTCCAGTTCTCTTCCTTTGCCTTCCCACATGACAACTATAAGCTGCCACAGCAGCTCTACAGCAAATGTCTTTAAGGAAATAATGAAATAATTGCTCTCAAAACAACGGGCAGAGGAAAAAAACTGCCGGGGTGATGTGAGCAATGCAGGGCTGACACGGCCGTGCCCGGTGCAGCGGGTGCTATGGGCTGCTGCAGGGCAGCCGGCCAGAGGTTTTTGCTCATGGTAGAGACAGGCAGCAAAACCAGAAGAGAACCTGCACAAGGCACAACGGTTTTATTCTCATGTATTTTGCACCATTTGGTTCTGTTGGACAATGTTTCTCTTTTCAAGCTCTTTAAGGTATTACTAGTTACACGTGGGGTTTGACACAGAGAAAAAATGAAGAAAAATAGGTCTGCACCAGGAATGTACGCCTGATATCAAACTATCAACAAGGACAAAAATACTCCAGAGCAAAAAGTTGCCTGATTTACTCAATTTTTTATTTTCCTTAAGACTAATCCTCTGAATCTACAGAGCTGATTCCCCTCACACTTCTAGGAGGAGAAAAAATCCACCCTGCAAAGAGGCACATAAATAACTGGGATCATTTGTCTGAACCCTGCTGCTGCCCCGACAGAGGGACACTCCATATGCTTTTGCAATAGCGCTGTTTTGATAGTATTACCAGGAGTGTCCCTTATTAATCATGTTGCCACTACAATTCTCTCTGGAGTATTTGCTGATTCTCTACTTTTCCAAACTGTTTCACTTTCCTCTTAATTTATGAAAAGTTCACTGAAGATGACCACGTTGAAAGCTGATCTCTGCTACTAAAAACTGGGGGAAAAAAGGGGAATATAAAAATAACAATAAAATCACCTTTAAGCATGAATTTTCTTTTATTTACTCCTTTCCAAAGAAATCCCCCCACCCCAACATGACAGTTTTAGCTTTTGCCACATTTCTGTGAAAATGTTGTGAAGCCTGAGATATTGCAAGTTAAGGTGTCATTAACATTCAAGAAACACTTCCCTGGATGTTACTGTTTGAGTCAGGATCATTGGAAGAAATTTGGTATTGGCTCAGTCCTTCAACCTGCTGAAATCAATGAGCTTATTTGAGCCTGTAAAGTGTTCTTAAAGGCACGCTTAAGTGCTCTGCTGGATGAAGAACAAAGAACTTGGCACCCCGCAGACCCGAACCCTGCTGAGGTGCGAGGCATTTCCAAACATTTCTAATTAACTAAAAGAATCCACAATTAAGAAAGTCGCAGCGGCTTGGTTGACAGAATAAAGGCAGCATTCTGCAAGGCATCCCGTGTCCCCGCTGCAGCGGCATTCACCCTTGTACGAAACCGGGCAAGGGCGAGCAGAAAGAGGCCTCGAAAGGGCCTTTGGCACGGGTCACGGCATGGCAGGGCCTGGGCATGCTCTGGCACGGGTCAGCCGCAGCCAGGCCTCACGATGCCACTGCTTGGAGGCCGGGAGGGCCGCCGGGGGGCACAGCCCAGCGGTCTGCCATCAGCACAGCCCTCGGGCTCCACAGAAGGGGCCGCGCTGCCACTGTCCTGGCCGGCCTGCTGGTGCCACAGGGAAGCCAGCTTCACCGGGAAGCTCCGCTCACTGCGAGCGTCTGCCATCCCCGGCTGCTGGTGCCAGGCGGCCTGAAGGGACCCTCAGCTGCCTCTGCAGGGCAGAGGGAAGCGCGAGCTGGCAGAGCTGCAGGCTGGGGAAGCGAGGCCCAGCGCTCTGCTCGGGTCGCCAGGAGGATCGCTGGTCTGAAGGCCCCGCACTCTGCGCTGCTCCGAGGACTCTCCTCTCTGCAAAACTTAAACCAAGTGGTCCAATTCTGCTAAAATTACACTTTTAAGCCAACTGTACCTATCCAAATCAGAAAACAAATAGGCCTTCTAATGCATTTTCATAAAGGGACATCTCAGACTGCACCACGGGTTTCTTTCTTCTTTTCAGCCAGAGTTGGGAAACTCAGGCTAGCTCAGTGCTAAGAGGGGGATGAACATCAACATCTACCCCGAGCCTTGCGGCAGCCCTGGGTTTAAGGACAGAGCGTGGCTTAAGGAAACTAATGGTGACACAGAAAGCACTCACTGATCTGCATCAGCATCAGTGTGCACGTTCCTGTGCCCGTGGAGGTGTGAGGGCATCTGATGGCTCCAGCTCCCAGCTGAAGAGAAAACCTGCACTTTGACTCCTGTGTAGGGTCACCTGGTAGAGCCATGCGTGGGTACTTCTAAAATACGAGGGTTTTTTTAATTATTGTTTTTAAGATTTCATCAAACCCTGCCTCAATCACTCAGAAAGTTTCAGGCTGCACACACCGTGCTGTACTAGAAATAAGGCTGTCTGCAGACAGTTAATGTAATGCGTATTAGGTGCAAACCACTGGGGCTGCAGTAAGATGCTTGGCAGCATTTGATCTCGAGCAAGACACAGAACATGACGGTAATTTAAATAAAGCCTGTACAGTTTATCCAGAGCTTCCTATCCCTTCGTTCCCATCACATTCTCTCTGTCTCTCTTCTCCGTTCTCGCTGTGAGCTAGCAAAAGCTGAGCACACGCTGTGGAGCCTATCTTGAACCAGCAATTTTACTCACCATGTATGGCTTTAGGAGGCAAATTAAAAACAGAAATGAAGGGCTGCTTATCGTTTCACTTTTTAGCACAATAAAGTTTTGGTGTAAAGTGACCCTAATAAAATTTATGATGAGACATCCTTAGTTTCTTTTCAAACGAAGGCTTGGATGTAGCAATTAGTTCGCTTGCTAGCAATCATATTTATTTATTTATTTATTTATGTTATGTTATTCACTGGGGTTTTAAAGACTTTGAGAGGAGATTTTAAGAATGATCAACTGCCAAGAAACATCTCCCATTTAGCTGCCTTGGTCATAAGTCAGTAGCTGACATTAGCACAGCAGATTCTATCTGCAAATCCAATAATCCTAGAACTACCAAACATAATTTTCCCCCGAGATTACTTTTGGTGGGGAAGAACATCCTTTGTGAGGCAAAACATTTTTTTAGCATTTTAGCTATCAAAACACATGGCGCAGCTATAGTACTCCCCATAAAATCCATTTTTCAGCTCCCTTCCTCGCTCAGCTTGCCAGTGAACATGGGAAACCATTAACTCAAGCTGCTACAATTAACTCCCAGCATCTTCTTCAAAGTCTCAGACAATCCCGAGCTACTTGTCATGCAAACAACCTGTGAGATTCATTCTCCTTGCAAGGCAAAAGGAGGGGTAAATTACTGAGTTAAGTAGATTACTGGGGAAGGAGTCACACTCAGCAGCCTTATGAGATGATTATACCCTGGGAAATTCATACGCCAAATCCCCAGGCCCTGATAGTGCACATTCATTACCAGTTTCAGGATAAACCGCAATCAAGAACCTTCTTGGCAGCATGAAATATTCCTTTTCCAATGAACTTTCATTTAGCTACCCAAAAAGAACATCATGTTTAAAATTTTACATAAAAATATCTCACAGCAGCATTTAGCAATTTAGCACTGACTTCATTTTGTTTTTTCCTTTTTTTTCTCTCAGAGATGGGCCAGCATTTTGGAAGCAATGATGCTACCAGTACCACCATCAACATAAAGGCTAAAAAAGTAATGTTCTTGCTCCGTGGGTGTGTGTGCGCACAGTACTGCCAGCAACAGAACCCAGGGACTTCAGAGGGGTGTTTGCAAATAAGACAGAGAGCAGCAGTTATCTGTCATGTGTGTTTAATAAATCCAGCCCAACGGAGCAGCTTTTTCAATCCAAAAGAGAAAAAAAAAAATAGATTTGCGGCAAGAAAGCCAGCTGCTCCAAGAGCAATGGGAAACAGCCCGTGCGATACACAGGAAGCTGCAGGAATGAGTTAAGGTTACAAGTTCCCCAATTAGTGTCCATTTGCCCCCACGGCAGATGGGTGATGCCTGTGATCTCTGTACTTCACCGAAAGTACTTGGACTAAAGTTAGGGAAATTCGGTGCCCACGGTACTGGATAAAGGGGCATCAAGCCTTTTTTCTCCCACTGATGGCTTTTTGTGATGAGCACTGCTGGTAGGGGCAGGTTCAGGGAGAGGCTGCTCCACAGATGTTCCAGACTTTGCTTTATAACACACTTCATTTTCTTTTTAAAAGACTTCTATACAGTATTATTCAGCAACCCTCCATTATCTAAAGAATTACGAATTCCCTATTTTCTTGATCTATATAAAGCAAAGGGCGTAACCCCATCAAGCTCGAGAAGGTGAGAGTTTGCAGCGAGTTCTCCCTCCCACCTGGGGTATTTTTACCAAAGGCATGTCTTTAAAAATAGCTCTGAGAGAAAGTCTCTTATGCAAGAAGTTAGGCAGTTCAGGACTGCTGAACTGCAGTCTAGTTTGATCCAAGGGAACTCCACCATAAGAGACTATTTCATGCCCTGCTATCTCAGAGAAGGCAGATATAAGGGAAAAAACAACAGAGGGAAGTAGGTGATCAACCTGATGAAGAGGGCTCATCTCAGAAAGCTGCGAGAGGTGCAGAGGCTGTAAGCAAGGGAAGCACACGGATCAACCAGCAGTGCTGTGGCACCGGGGAACCACCTCAAAGAACACTGGGTTTGCCAAACCACCAGATGAGACCTACTCCATTGCTGCAGTGGGCAGCCCAAGTCATCTCGGCATGGTGGGGAGCCCACGAGTGGCCTCTGCGAAGCAGGGAAGCTCTCGAGAGCATCAGCCACGTCCACCCATCTGTGGGTACACGCCAGCTGGTAACGCAGCGTTCACCAAGCCTCGGGAAGAGCAGAGGCATCACCCTGCTGCGAAGCATTCCCAGCTCATCTGGCCACAGCACGGCAAACTCTGCATCGTGTCCCCAAATCCTGCGGCTGAGCTCTGGCTCCTGCAGCACCTCAATACGGAGCAGCACCGAGCTGGGCCGAGCAGGCTGGCAGTGCCGGTGCTCCAGGCAGGCACTGAGAGCCGTGGCTGGACCCAGCCAAGCCGTGGGGATAGCAGCATCATCCTGATCCACGGTGTGGGTACATTAAGGAGCTACTGAGACAGGTCAGCTCCTGCAGGATGGAGCCTGGCAGCAAAGGAGAGAGATTCCCTGCAGCGACCGTGACACCGTCACTCCCAGTTCCTCCCTTCATCCCTCGTGGCCGCAAGGTTTTTTTTTAGCTCTCACCTTCCAAGAACCTTGGCAGAAGAGCACAAACCCTATAGGGAAAGCACAACCGGCCATGTGAGCCCACAAAGATGGGAAGCCTGCCTAGAAATAACACATTTCCTGCCTTCCTGACACCCCATTTCTTTCTCAACTAATGCTGAATGAAGGCTTTAAAAGGAGAAGGGGTCCTCCCCACTATCTCAGAATGACGGAGCCAACTCGGTGTCTCAGGTGAGCTAGACCACCGCTAAAACCAGCCACTGAGCAGAACTGAGCCAAAAGTACCCCTTACCTCACGCTCGGTCCTCCTACAAACCTTGCCAAATTAAGCAAGGAAGCAGACGACTGGAGCTCGTACGTTGTAAAACTTGTTCAGTCATAACCCATAAAAATACCTGAGTGCCCACCTACGGACATGTGCCTGTGTCACAAACAGCCGAACGCCTCCTTTCTGGGTGCTGCCACATCAGTCAAGCTGCAACCTGCAGACACGCTCAGTTTATAAAGTCATTTAACATCCAGACACTGCCCAGTTCCAAACTCTGGTAACAGAACTTTCTTCTTTTGCCTTAATTATCAGGACAAAAGATGACCACCAAACTGCTGTCAGCACTCCTTGACCTTCTCACTTCCATATTAGCAAAGAAAAATCAGTTCTGCTACACTTTTCCTCCCTTAGAAGATGATCTCGGATGCACTTGGTTCCTCTGGTAATCAAAAATAAAGAGTGCATCCTTCAGAAGGAAGCAAGCCAACCGGACCTCCCAGCTGGGAAACCTGTGTTCCAAGCCATCACCAGCCACCAGAATCCAACTTTCCTTTTCTCATCAAGGCTCATACAGCACAAACCAAAGCAATCGTCTCTCCTGCAAGACTCCCAAGTCACCATCTCCCCATTTATTTCAAGCAAACTTGAAGGACCAACAGCACGATTCTCCTCCTGCAGCAGCAGCTCAGAGGACACAGTCCAGGCTGGAGCAAATCCATGCACATGAAGTCTCGGTGGGAGCATCCCAGCACAGGAACAGCTTTTCATCAGTGGGCGAGGCTGGCTGATCTAAACCCGAGATATTCCTTTGTGAGGAAGTTTCTCTCGTAGACCACTGACCGCTAATATGCACGCACAAATATGCTACGGATGCCTAAATGCAAACAGCTACGCACGCAGAACAACGTGTTCTGCATCCATCCACAGAACTGCATCCAGCTACCCCAGAGAAGAGCGTTTTGAGGTACCGTAGGTGATGGTAAACAAACAAATTCTGTTCTCATTCTGTTAGGAAGGGGAACAGAGGACATGGCAAAACAGCCATGTGCAAAGCGGAAATATTAATAATGCTGTTATTACCAGAGTAAACAGTAGAGCAGAAATAGTAACACTGGGAAAGAGGTGCAGAAATTAAGAGAGATTAAAGAACAAAGTGTGTGGCCCATGAAACAATAACTGCAACCAAGAATAATGCTGCATGATGGAGACGTACAGAAGAGTAAATAGACTTCTCAATAAAGTAAGGCGAAATGCTTTCAGCATTTAATAAATTCACTGAAAAAAACATTTCCAGTCACACCAAAACTATTTACAAATCGAGGTCAAATTCATCAAATAGTTCCAGGGCAAGAAAGAAAAATAGAATGAGGTTTGTAAAATGCAACAGGGGAGGGACAGAGAAGTAACCACCATGTCCCTCTTGCACAATGTTTCAGATGCTAAAGGAATTCATCCAGGCGTCAGAGAAGATGGGTTCAATTACTGCGTGGGGGTTTTCTAAGCTCAAATCTACCTGCTGTTGGGGGAATATCCTAAACCACAGGCAGCAGTGTGTAACGTGAGGCAGGTCTCCCTTCGCTCCCCCTGCAAAGTGCTACTCTCTTCTGCCAAAAATGGGTGCGGGAGAGGCAGAGCAGGAGGGGTTCTACTGATGGAGTTGCACGTTGGTCTTTGGAGCAGCTGACGTGTAGTCATTAGAAGTCAACCCCAAAAAGGGCGAATCGCCTCATATTGGCAAGCAGAAGCGTGCAGGCTGGGGGGAAGGCACACGCTCCAACACCCCTATGCGAAGGGGAGAAGTGGGTGCGAAGTCCTGCACGCGTTGGGCAAGAGCCTGAAGGGAGGACTCGCGCAGGAGCCCGCGGTCGCGGGGACGTGGGAAGCTGGGGCTGGGCACGCAGGCAGCGCCGAGTCTGAAAATCCACATCCCCACCCCAGCGCACACCCGAACCTCGCGCTCCGGCAACGACCGGAGATCAACTTTAATTAAACATTTATCCAGCTCCCACGCTACTGGAGTGTCTTGTCAAAACACTCCCCCCCCCCCGATAAAGTTGTTCTGAATCTGAAAGCACAAAGATCACCCAAAAATGCAGAATTCACAAGAAGCACTCAAATACTCTCATCTCGGGAAATTTGAAATGTTTCTGTTTACGATGCTGTGCTCCCCCTAAAAGCATGCCCTGAATTATTCGCTGTGAATCATTTGGCACTGCTAGCGTTTCTGTGGAAGGCCTGAACACAGGGCTTTTTTCCCCTCACTTTTGAGTCTTTAACTCAGCATTGAGGTGGGAAATTAATATTTTTGCATTTTATTTAAATGCCAGAATAACTGTTGCTGTTCCTTTAGCAGGAATGAGTCACTTTGGCTCTAAAAAGGTGCTTTTCCAAAACTTTTTAGCAGTACTGTCGCCTTGCTAACGCTCTAGAGCTAAATACAAAGTGCTGTCTGCTGGGATCCCCAAAGACATTATAAACACTGCAGTAGTAAAAAAACCCAGCCCTGCAGGAGCTGGAAGTCTTACAGCGCTAACACAATCATCGAGCTCAGGGAGAAGCAGTACGGCCAGGAATCTCTCCGGTTCTGGAGAGTTTATACTTTCCAGATTCCTTGAGCCGGGTAGTTCTTGCTGATTTGGGAGAATTATGCAAACATGCATATAAAGGGATTACGCTAAAAAATCGAACCCTCGTGCTATGGCATTGTGTTGCACAAAATCCTCATCCAGGGGGCTTTTCTCAAGGGCAACCAGAAGCAAGTGAGGAAGCACTACTACACGTAGCAGCGGAACCGCAGCTGCCCCCCGCCTGCCTGCGCTGGAGCACAGGTGAGGGGGGCAAGGGGGAGCAGTTATCACCTCCATGCAGGGAACCATTTCACATTATCTACATCACTTCTGAATTCTAGCCACAACTCTAGAATTGCTCAGCGGAGGAATTAAAACAAGTTTATAAAAGTTACTGATACGTGAACATTATCCCCATTCTACTCTGCCTAATAAACCACCCCCAAATTACAGCTGGCAAGTCCTCACCCCCAGCGTCTGCCAAGCCCTGACAGCCTGCGCTGGGTGCTCTCCAGCGCGTGTAAAACGTTCCTTAGGCTCAACATCCATCACAACTACTGTCTGGGCTCTACATCTCCAGGCAGCCTGCTTGTTTCCTCCTCTCCCATCCTGACTTGGTACCACAGCTTCTCCTGGATTAACGTGCAGTCTTCCACCAAAGCCACAGAGCACCATGATGAAGTGTTTCAGCTCGGATCCAGAGACACGAGGCTCCTCCAGCTGCATCCCAAAGGCCACCTTCAGCTGCTGTGCTGCAGGGAAGTACTCGGCCCCCAGGCTGGGACCAAAGAGCACATCACATCTTTGTGAGCTGCTGGCTGGAAAGCCTCTAGCCCCAGTTAGCCCCGAGGCCTGGGGGCACTCCTTTAGCTGGAGATGAAGAAATCCCTCACTAAACACTTGTCAAGCCCCACAGAAGCACAAAGACTACAAAAAAAGCTTAATTTTAGTTCTGCAGTTTCTGCCCCAAGTAAGCTTATTTTGCTCCTCACGTCTGAACCGCAGTGGTTGGACTCTGAAGGTCCGGAGGCCCCAGTCTGAGTCCAGCCTGCTCACGGCTCCTCTCTGTGCCTGCACTGAAATCCCTCTGCCAGCCAAAAGGAAACCAAAGCAGCGCTGCCCATTGCCATCAAGAGGTATGAAAATAATGAATAAAACCAAAGGGCCGTGGAGTTTATTTGCAACCACTCCGGGCAAGCAGGGTGCTGATGGAAACATCAGGCCCGGTCTCAGCACCACAGACTTTAAAACAAGCCCACCACTTCGGCGAGGTCGGATATTTCTGAGCGGTTTTCAAGGCCATTGCATTACCTGCCCCTCCAGCCGTTCCTCTAGCAGCTCATCAGCCAGGCACAGCCCAGGAAATTTCAAAACTAATATTCCTCCCTGCGTAAATACAAACCCAGGCATCGCCTATTTGAAAAGCAGCATTTGCCCTTTTCGGCTTCACCTCTGGCCCTCCGTTGAGGCTGAGGCCGCCTCACAGAACCCTTCCTAGCCCAGTTTTCTGTCTGCCAGTGAGGTTTGGGTGCTTAGCCCGGCCTTTCTAAGGCCGCCGGCCCCAGTTGGGCAACACGGCACAAAGCGGCGCGCACGCACGCACCGGCCCGGCCGGGCCCTATTCACGGGGGGCCGCAGCTTCACACGTAACGGGCCTCCGAGAGACAAAGCCCGCCAGTTTCTTAATTAAGTCGGAGTGAAAGACAGCCTAAAAGCATCCCCACTTACATCTCCGGAGTACCTTCAGTCTGGACTTCAAACGCCCCCGGCGCAGTGCCCGTCAAATCAAGGCCCTAATAGCCGGTTGACAATTTTTCTCTTGTAAGTACAGAATGCCGTGCCTTCAGCCCGGCCTCTTCAGCCTGCTCTCATCCTCCCCGCAATGTTAGACATGTCTCTGGCTCATAGAGGCGGGAACAAAGGGACTGCTTGTGTGTCAGAAGCCCTCCAGAGGGTCTGCGTTTCAGTCCACCCTTCTCCAAAGCAGGGCAGTGTCTGGAGAGCTCTTTAGCAGTTTTCGTCTCATTAACATTTCCATGAGGGATCAAAGAATATATTAAAAATATCTAAGTACAATTCCTGCCATGGAACGGGAATATATATATAAAAAAAACCTGCTCGGCTGCCTTTCCCTGATCCATTGCATTATTACTAGATAATTGTCTCTTCATGAGCCCAGCTTTTATTTCCACTGCACCGCCTTTCTGTAAATCCTGCGAAAGTCTCCACAAATCCGTCCCACCGAAGCCCCGCTCCCCCAGCCTTTTTCCACCTTCAGGGCTGGGTTGCGATATGTTCCCTGCAAACAGAACCCAACTATTCCCTGGCAGTAAGTCACCGGGAGCAGGAACTGCTTTAATTTTGGCCCCTTTAGCAGCTGCTCGGGCTGGGCTGGGAGATGGCCGCGCTAACGAAGCCGGGATGAATACTAAAGAAGCACCGAGGCATCGCGGCCTGCGCAGGGGGTGCCGGGCAGCACTTTCTCCCTGCAAGAAGCAAATTGGGGAGCTTTACATGTCGAAAAGGAGCCTTTTTCTCCCCGTGTATATGTGCATTCCCAAACCCCAACAGCACGTGAATCGCCGTGCACCGGAGCAGCGTGTAAAGACTTCACCTTGCGGGGTGCAGGCGGTCAGGATGCCACCTCCCCGCCGCACCAGAGCCGCTGCGATTCCTCTCTATCTCATTAGAAATGCCCAGCAACATCCAGCAGACAAAGCCACTGCAAACAAAGTGCATGGAGAAGGGGGAAGGGGAGAGAAGAGGATTTTTTTTTTTTTTTTTAAAGAAAGGAGTGCGGAGGAATTCTTCATTCACTGATCTGTAGAATACATTAATATCCTGAACTGTTGGCACAGCCTCCCGTGCTCGGGGGACCAACAATGCGAGCAATGACTCCGAGTCTGGGATCTTCAAATAAACCACCCCTGCTGTCATGGCCACCGGGAAAGAGAATAACAGCGATATTAGCTGACCTTCATTTTGTTGTTTCTCCAGACCTGACTGCTAGACCTCTGTTTGCCTGTTACTAGGATTTCTTGGCTGAAAAATGTAAGCATTTCCTAGACGATACAAGAGGCAGTTTATTAGGTAAATAAACCAGGCCCTAAGCAGTCGCTTCTGCTTGATAATGAGGAGGGAAGGAAAGGAACAGACCTCCCTGCACCACCTAAAATAACCCCAATCAATGCTCTATAACTAACACCGCATGCGTATTTTTAAACAGACAGTTAATGAACAAGAGAAGGTCATTTTAGCCTAGCCAACTTGTGAGCAAAACCATTTGCTCAGAAAACTATAGGCCATAAAAATCACAGCAGGCACTGTCTGCATCATATAAAACTGTCCATCTATGGAAGCAGAAAGAAGTTTAAAATAAGCATATTCTTTCAGGCTCTTTACAAAAGGAAGCATCAAGGGGAAAATGTTTACAGAGCAGCCTTCCACGAAGGGCTGTGAAGAAGAGCGCAAAGGGCGCTGATGTGGGACACCTCGCTCAGCTCCTTCCCTAGCTCATCTCCAGGAACCCGAGTGATAAATGCAGTTTAATTATTAGGCAGTTAATTGCCAGGGGATGACAAGTAAGGCCGTTTTACAAGCACGTCCTGCAAAAGGCTACTGCAGTAAATTGAAGGCCAGTTTTACATTTCCCAACACGTCTCAGAGATAAATGTAATAAGCAGGCACTTTCAGAAAGCAAGGCTCAGAAAATGAAGTTTCCACTGAATCAGAGCTGGTGGCACTGTTTTCCTTGCCAAAAAGGCCGTGATTTGGTACTTTTCTTTACATAGATAACTATAACACAGCAGCTACTGCGCGTTACAACCCAAGTGGGGATGCGGCACGAGACAACCATAATGCATCAAAATCCCATGAGGCGCACAGCCTCACACCTGCAGCTGATCTGCAAGTTGCAGCACTCGACAGGATCCCACAGCAAAGGCAAAGCCCAGGCTGTGCCCAACAAATCCCTTCCCTCCTTCCGCCCAGAAGTTGCTCCGGGTGCAGCCAGGCTGGGCAGCAGCGCGCTGAGTCCCGCCTGGTAACTGCAGGTCTGTGCCCAGGGCACTGCTCCTGCTGCTGGCATGCAGCTCTGCAGCCAAACGAGCTGTCTGTGCCCCAAGGAGCGACACCAAACTGGCCTTTGCACTGGTGTTGCTGTGGAGGTTTGGGAACCAGCACAGCCCCCAGCTCCAGCACGGTTACAGCAGCATCAACGTGCCGCGTCCAACACCTCCTAACAGCGTAAGGCCAGCAGCACGGTGCTCAGCTCAGGATGCAAAACCCACCTGAAGCCCTGGGAAAACAGGCAGGTAGCCCACACAGGGCTCTGGGCACCCACGCTAAAGCTGCCCTAAAGGCTATGTTCACTGGAGCTGCAACCTCACCTTCCAGCCTCGCCAGAGCAAGCTGAAGTAACGGTCTGCAATCTGCAAAAGCTCCATTTGAGTGCAGCGTTAAACTGAGGCTAGCAGCTCCGAGCACAATGCTGGAGGAAACGCTCCCTCGTTACGACCGCTCTCTAGATGCAGCTCGTCCACGCAGCCGAATGCAAGGCTCCCTCCCGTGTGCCTTCCCAAGGGAAACCACCGGCCCCAGCTGCGCCCCATGGTGTAATTCACACTGTCGCTGGACGCTCAACTTCTGCCATTTGAATGCTTCAAGATGAACACTGCAGGAACGTATCTGAGTTTCACCTTAACGCTACTTTTTTTTCTTTTCTTTAATGTAACACTGGAGGCTTTGGACATCCCCACCAAGATGATCCCCCCTCTGAAGGGCTATTCCCATTTTCCCAAGGACAATTCTCCTCAAGCCGCCGTTAGCGAGGCTGCAGCAATTCTACTGCCGCCCGTACTTTTGCAAAACAAAGATTTGAGATCACAGCCCCTGTTGATTTATATACCCAATTTCTGGTGGGATCAACATCCTCTATGCATCTCAGAAAGCCCTGAAGAGACACATAACCACTTGGTCCCTAGCAAACTCATTTCTCCATTGACCACATCCTCCGAGTATTGTTGTGTCCCACAATCCTGTCCCTCCAGTGCCCGGGGGCTGTAAAACCGGATTCCAGATGCTGGACCCTCTCCCTGCCCGGGCACTTCGTGTGCAGCCGCATTGTGCTCAGTCCGCTCGGGACAGCGTCCCTGGCCGGGGCAGGCTTACAGCAACCAGCAATAAAAAGGCCAAAGGAGGCGAGGGATGGCTCACTCGACAAGAACACGGCACTTCATGACTTCCCTGTCCGCTGGGTATTTCGGAGCCAAAGATTAAGGGAGAATTTCAAAGCTGGAAGAATTAATACAAACAGTTAACCCAGATATTTCCCCCCTGGTTTAGTTTAACGTGGCACGCAAACCCCAGGCCAGAACACGGTTATATTTCAACTCCAGATTGGGCAGAGCAATTATTTTGTCACTGAGCATGTTAGGAAAGAAAAGGCAGAAGGAGGCGAGTTTTAGCCTCTTTGGTAATGTACAAATTAACACATTTCAGCACCATTTTCAGAAATATAAATTTATGATTTAATTCTGCAACATGTATCCTTGGAAACCAAGCTGTAAGCAGTCGCCCTTGGATATTTCACACAATTCCATTTTTTTTTTCAATATTCAAATACAACTAATTGCTTGGCCTTTTGGAGTGATGGACAGCTTGGGCGAGCAGGCTGCCCAGGGGCTTATTTTACCACCAGCCTGGTACAATATTGCTACACGGGCTGACAGCAGCTGCTCTAATCTCCTGATAGGTATGAACGAGCATTGATGAAGTTCAGTCTGTTTGAACAGCTGCATATGCAAATGTAATTAAGAAAATGTCTACTGCCTTTTGCTCTCCTCCCCGCGCCCCCCTCCTCTCCCTCGCTGGCACATTAGGTGCTTCCTCCCGGGGAGGGGGCATTCCAAGTGCTTGCCACTCCATAGCTTCAGCCTCGAACCTGTGCCTGACTTACGTGTTGTGACCGAGTCCCAGAAATGCCACTCTCCAGCTCCCTCTACCATCATTTACGGTGTCTTTAAGAACGGGGCTCAGAAACAAAACAGCTGAGTGTTTTCAGCCTCACACGGGTCCGAGCATCGACATGACGCTGCCATATAAAGTGCAACCCCCTCTTCAGTTTATCAAAGTAAAATCATTTTCCTCTGCCTCACCTCCTGCTGACCAGCTTGTGATTGCCCCCATCCCTTATTTGCCCCGTACTTGCTGTGCAGCCTCAGGGGAGCATTTCTCGCACCCTGTCTGCGGACACTGCTCAGGGAGATGCTCTGGGAACCACCACGGCCAGAAACAGGCACGAGGGAGGAGACCACGGCCGTGCAGAGACCCAGGCACGCCTGGAGCAAGTGACCGCTGCTTGATTTGTGAATCCAGTGCGTGGTGGGAGGACAGAAAAGGCTGCAACAGTTCCGCAGGGTCTCAGCATCACAGGGCAAACCTTCATTACACAAAACAAGCTGGCTGATGAAGCCAGGAGAACTGATGCCCACAGAGCTCCGGGTCGTTCCATTTAACCCCAGCATTTTAAAAACGTACCCGGGATACGTATCCCAAAACTGGAGCAGCAGAGAAAGGTGCTGGTTCCTGCTGTGACACCGAACTGCGGCTGCCTGTCCAGCAGCAGAGCAGCATCTGCATTTCTGTACCACGGCAGGGAAAAAGCGGAGTGAGCAGCTACAAACCTGTCCCATTAACCTCAGCAGGATGAAGGCTCCAGAGCAAACTGAGGAAAGACTAATTAGAGCACGGAACTAAACGGTAAACAGGGCAGAAAACAATGGGAATTTTCTGAAGGGAAATCAGATCAAACAGAGCTAATCAGGTTAGCCCGGTAAGATAATGAATTTTCTAGACAAAGGAAGTGTGAGAGATCCCATCCATGCAGACTTCAGCAAAGCACACAATGCAGTGCCAAGTGGGAAATTATTAAATGAAAAAATGGGGATTAGCAGAACTGTAAGGCCAGGAAACTGGTGAAAGGCAAAGCCGTGTTGAAAGAGTGATCAGAATGGATGGAGGTCACCGGTGGAGCTCCTCAAGGAACGGTCAGGAGACTGATCTTATTAAATATTTTTATTAATGACCTTGGCACAAAAAGTAAGTGTGCTAATGAAATCTGCTGATGACACAAAGTTGGAAAGTACCATCAGCACAGAGGCAAGCTGGGACAGCATACAGAAAAAATGGGTAACTTTGAAGACTAATGGAGAAGGTTGAAATTAACAGGAGAAAAGGGGAAGCCACAAAGGTGGGACAAGCAATAGTTTTTGCTACAAGTTGGAAAGAAAATGAACTCGGGTAGAAAATTGCCACGAATGAGAAAGGCCCAGGCAGACACCTTACAACAAACCGACCGAGGCACCAAAGGTGCTGCAGCTGTGAAATGCCTCCAGCAGCTGGGGAAGTACGAGTGCCGCAGGGCACGGCACCGTGAGGGCGCACCAAGACAACGGCAGCCGAGTCTTGTGTAAAAAAAAAAAAAAAAAAGAAAAAAAAGAGTTTAAGTAGGAAGAAGTGCAAAAAAAGGGCTTGTCAGATCAGAGGGATTATTTTAGTAGATTAAAATGTAACGATGCTTGTTCAGTGCCACAAAACAAAAGCTGGGAGGGAACAGTGATCTCCTAGACACACATTTGGGGGTGTAAAATAAAAAAGAACCATTCAGGACACCAGAACAAGGGTTGCACAAGGACAAAATGAAGTATCCTTGACAAGTTTAGGATGGAGATAAGTTTATGACCATTACAACCTTCCAATGGGAGTAATGGGGGGGAAACAACAAGCTTGTTCTCGGAAATTTATCTTGAAGCGATCCCATGACCCAGAAGGCTCCTCCCGTCCTTTACTGCTCAATGAGCAGCGTTACACCACCAGTGACTGCCGAGCTTCTCACCTGGAAAGCAGCACACAAAGCAGCTCCAAAGCACGTTTTTCTTTCTAAAGCTGTTAATGACCGATTAGGTCCAGCATCTTTGACTGCCTGAATCCACTGCAACATCTCAACATGAGCGATTTTAAGCCAAATGCTTACATTAATAACACAAAACGTATGAGGAAATGGCACGGAGGGGCCAGGAAGAAGCCGGGGGGCAGGAGCAGTACACGAGGGAGCAAGGACAGGGTGCTGGGCACACTGCCACCAGCAAAGGCAGCATCTCAGCACGATGCCTGACCTTGTTTCCCAGCACACTTCCCGAAGCAGAAAGCCCCGTGCGATCTGCTGCGCTCACACCGCCACACGCGCCCCTCACCTGCTGCTCAGGGGCTCGGAGCTACTGAAGCAGGGAAAAGCGTTTAGTATTTGGGGAAAACAAGATGGTAAGATAACAAACAGAAGGCTTTGATTAGCAAAGTACAGAAACCGCTGGACCCGTTAAAAAGCTGCTCTATTAACAATTAACATAATTAATGAGCCCCATTTCCTGCCATGTCCCCAAGCTAAGCTGCTTTGAGGTTTCCCTGGTGTCTAATGAGACTCGAGCTCACCCTGCGAGCTCACCCTCAATGGGACCCTTAATTGGGTCTCTCCGCTAATGAGGATAGATGGCCAAGAGAACTTGTAGGAACTTCTTATCTTTGTGACCTCTCTCTCCTGCTAATTCCAGCTTCAATTAGCCGCGGGGTTCAGAAGTCAGCGGGGCAAGGCGAAGGGAAGAGCGCGGCAGCACACGCACCACGCGGCTGCAAAGCCCCCGGCTCCTCCCGAGAGCAGGCTGCTCGCCCTTCCCCGGCTTTCAGCTGGGCTGCGTGCTCACACCGAGCAAAAACGGGTGTGAGAGGGGAAGGAAACGCCTCGGGCATGCGGGCAGCAGCCCCGGTGTGAGGGAGGACAGGCACCCGGAGTGCTCGGGCACCAAGGTCAGAGCCCTGTCCAAGCAACAGCTTCTTTCCTCCGCAGCGCTTTTGCCTCCGAGTTTTCCCGCAGTGGTAACAGGACAAACTTTTCAACACACAGTTGCTTAATATGGAAGAAACCGAAGAAGGAAGAAACTGAAGAAAGGGGGAAAAAAATAAACCAGGAAAAAAAACAGCTTGCCAAGGCAAGAAGGCGTCCGGCGCAAGCCCGGGCAGGTGACTCAGAACCGGTGCAGCCGCCGGAGCAGCGCCGGGAGGAATATCGGCGTAACTGCTCCCAGAATCAGATTGCAGGAAAGGTTGATTTAATGTCACACTACACCGACTTCTCCACTCCACTAAGAAAAGAAAAAAAAAAAAAAGGATGGGGACTTGCTCATCTAAACACACACCGCACGTCAAAGGAACAAACCCGAGGAACTGCCATCCATAATTTATAAAGCAAATTAAGTCCATGGCACAAATAACTCTAACTTAGAACAGAAATAACAGAATCTGGCAGGGAACGGCCCCAGCCTGCATGAATCATTATTTTTCTAGAGGAAACCTTGTATAATCCAAGCTACCCTGTTTTAACACAGACGAGACCTTCTGAAAACTCCGACTCGTTTCACCCAGGTATTTTGGTGATGTGCTGAGATAAAAACCGCCCCTACCCGCTGTGACTGCCCTCACGGCTGGCTCAGTCCTGCCTCCAGCATCCTCTAGAGCCTGGGTCGGAAGGCGACGGGGAGGTCAGAGCACCTACCTGGGTCTGAGGAGGCGATTAGATTGCAATGCCATCTTGTGGAATAGGAGAAAACGAAAGAGCGAACCCAACCGCTCAGCCGCCACTGCACGCCCGTGGAGTATCCTACAGGACAGGACACTGGTGCGGCCCAGCAGGACACCCTCAGTGCCTGCTCCTCATTTTCCCCATTTGTCTAAAACATTAAAGGGACACGCAGCAGCAGCTGCAAACTCGTGCTCTGCTCCCCTCACGCTGCCAGAAACAAGAGGTTTTGCTTCTTTTTGCCTGTTTCCAGCCTTCCCCACGACGAAGCCCCAGCACCCCACACCGCCTGCCCAGGGGAGCAGCCCTGCCCCAGGCCGGCCGCCAGCAGCCCCCTGCCAAGGGTAGGGCCTGGAGCTGGAGCACACCGGGGCCCCCACCCCGGTGCCTGGCGTGGGCTGGCAGCACCCGAGGGACGTTTCTGGGCCCTCGGCACGTACTTGAGTGTCACCGTCCCACCTAACAGAACGAGCCCGAGCCACATCCAAAGGCGGCGATGGCTCCACACGGAGTTCGGCTGCGCCAGGCTCCGCGTGCTGCTCCTGCTGCTCGCGCTCCCAGCTGCAGCCCCCGCTACCGACATCCCCCTGCCTCGTTCAGAGGCAAACGCGCAGGGCACAGGATGCTGTAATCACACACAGAGCCTCTTACAGCCATGCTCTCTGCAGGGAGCTGCCTACCTGCGAGTCCTGGAGTACCAAAAATAGCCCAGATCGCTGGGGTGGGGGGAAGCTACCGCAAAGCACCAGCCAGGTAAGCCAGGGCATAGCTCTGGTCAAAGACGAATCTTCAAAACTTCATCAAATCAGAGGGTGATTTGGGTTGGAAGGGACCTTAAAGCCCATGGGCAGGGCCCCCTGCCCCCAGTCCCAGCTGCCCCCAGCCCCATCCAGCCTGGCCTTGGCACTGCCAGGGATGGGGCACCCACAGCTCCTGGGGCAGCCTGTTCAGTGCCTCACCGCCCTCACAGTAAAGAATTTCTTCCTAATACCTAATCTAAATCTCCCCTCCTTTAGCTGAAAACCTTTTAGTTTAAACCTTTTTCTCTCTCCCTGATTAGGCCCCCTTCAGGGAGGAAGACTGACGGAGCAGTGCAGACCCCGCAAGACCCCAACACTTGGGCAGTGCCTACCCGCTGGAGTCAGGGTCATGAGCAAAGGGGAAGGGCTGGCACTGGCCAGCTCTGAGCCCACGTCCACCTGGGCACCAATCCTGCTCACAGGACCCGTGCCAAGGATGCCAGCATAGCAGCCACCCCGGCCAGGGAGGCTCAAAAACCAGACATGATCCGTGCTGTGCCACCCAAACCATGGGCTGCAGGGAGCGGCTGACAGCAACGCAGCGGCACTCATTTTAGGGCCGTCATTTTCCTCTCAAGAAATCTTTTTTCATCCTAGGAAGCAGAATGGGTGAGATCACAGTGAGGCTATCTCTACCCAGGAAAAACAAATTACTGAAGCATTCAGGAGTGTTGCATCATTAAGGTACGGTGGCAATTGCCATATAATCAGGTTGTTTCGGATCAAGGGTTTGTTTGAGGCAAATCTGTTTTTCCCCCGGCATCTTAACTTTAATTACACTTTCATTTGTTTGTTATTATACTTCTATTTGTTTGTTTTTAAATTTGGTTCTGAAGAGTACATTCTGAGAGTTAGTTTCTAATAAAAATGTTAGTGAGAAATGATTAATGAGCGCTGTTCTGCACAAAAAAACCCTAAAGGTATGCACACTGGGAGAGTGCGGGGACTGTCAGACACAAACCCAAGAGCCCGTGGTGAAACTGCAAAGGCCGGGTTGCACACACAGGCATTCCTGGAGCAAATTTGTTAAAGGCAGCCTAACGTTTGATTAATGGTTTGTGCGCACATTTTGGTGAAAGCTAAATGCGGGTTTCTGAAATCAAATAAATATATATGTCCTAACAACCCTCCTCCGTGCCCAGCAGACGCTGCAAAGAAACCAAACAATGCCAGGCAGCGTGCAAGCGTTTGCCCGCAGATGGCTGATGATTTTCAGCAATAATTTCATAAATGCAGCCGGCTGAACCTATGCCCTGACCATTCTTCTGCTGCAATCCATGGGAGCTCGCGCTGCCATCGGCGCGGGGCTGCCGGGGCCACCAAGGGAGCTGTGCTCCGACTGGCGGAGTCAAAGGGCGGGATTGTCAACAGCTCAGAGGCAGCAAGAGAAATGTCACCGAAAATAAGCTGCGAATGCACCAACACACCCGAAACAACCTGAAAACTTCCACCAGAAGTGCGTGGGGCCCGGGGCAGCACCAGGTTGTTCCCGGGTCTCCTCTCCGCGCCGGGCAGAGGCAGCCAGGACCCACTGGAAGTCACAGCAAAGGGCCCCCAGAGCCTGACACGCTGTTTGCATGAGAGCGAGACGTTGAAACATTGATTAAAGTTGGATTTCATCAGCAATACTTTGATTTTATTATTATACTGGCTGCTAACAAAGACCCACCCATTAATGTGTTACATTCCTGCTCGTAAAAGGGTGATTATTCCACGATTCGTGCCAGAGGGCTCTGCTGGTACCCGCGTCCAGATGCTGCAGCACATCCACCGTCAGGCCAACACCGAGCCCTTCGCCGGGGCTTCAGCTCGGGCAGCGGTGCAGGGACCACATCCAGACTGGCACTGCCATTACCACGAGGGACAGGGACAGGAGGGGGACACGGGGGGGCACGGAGCACCCTACGCTGCTTCCGACCCCCAGTTACCGAAGGTGTGATCAATTTAAACAAAATGTTAGAGCGGGGGAAAAAGCCCTTGGAGAAGTCACCGAGCAGGTGCCAGTTTTCCTGCTGCTTGGCTTTGTTCAGGGAATTACCGTACGCCCGGGAGGGTTTTCTGGTCTTCATATAGCAGTGATTATCAGTGCCAGAAGTAAGGGTGGAAAAGGGATGGGAAGAATGCCATTAAAGCCTGTCTCTTCCAGCATTATTGTTCTAAAACTCATGATTAGGCAGAGTAAAATAGCTATCTGAGGCAATACAGTGTTTACATATACCCAAATTGTTATGCAAACACAGGAAGACCTATTGGAGCAGACGGAATAAGGCACGAAGAGGCAGCGCTTCTCACCACCCCTTAAAGAAAAATGTTTTTCAATGTGGAAAGGGTGAGAGAGGTCACCCCCAAGGCATCCAGCCTGGGATCCTCCCAGCCTTCGCCTCTCCCATCCTCCTCCTCCTCTCAAATTCCCCAGCACAGCCAGCTCGGCTTTAGAGTTAAAGAGACAGGCTCATTATCTAGCAGCATTGTCTGGGCTCTGCATTTGCATGAAGAAGCTAGAAAGGGGCAGAAATACCTAACAAGCGGGAAGCTGTTCCCCGCAGACAACCTCTTGTCTGCCATCGGTTTCAGTGCTAGGCATTTCGCACTGCGGCACTCGTGCAGTAAGCGAAGCCACAGAAATGAGGGGCTGCACAGGGGTACTCGACACGATTCGAGTGCAATTATTTGTAAATTAAATCGAGCTTGTGTCAGCACTGAAGACCTAAAATCATCAGTCACGAACTCTGCAGCCACATCTCTAATCCCGCCTGTAGCTGGTGTTTGAGAAATCAGAGACCAATGCCTCTGACAAGTCCACTATAAGAAAAGGCCACAGAGTTTCATCAATTCGCATCCAACTTTCAAAAAATTACCACTAATGGGGAACCAAATAAATCTCTCAAATATCTCCCAGTGCTTGACAAAGAGCTCACTGCTGGGGGCTTCTGCTGCCAGCCCCGAGATCTTCCTGCCAGGGACTACAGGCTCCCACCAGCCCCCTTCGCTTCGCCCAGATACGGGAAGCTCTCGTCCTCCTCTCCACTGCACTGCATAAGCCAAAATTCTCTCACTTCTGACTACGAGACAAACTTCTACAGAGCATAAATTACTCCAGTAATGAGCCCTCTTGTTTGCCAGAAACGAACCACGGACACCGGAGGGGGACGTGGGATTTCCAGAAGTGTCTCACTAACACCATCCCGCACTGACATCCTCCCACAGCCACTCCTCAGCACCACTCATCCCCCCGAGACAAACATAAATCTCCTGCCCTCGCCCGCAGCATCCTCCCAGCACCAAACCCCCAGCTCCGCGTCCCGTACACAAAACCTGGCGCGAGAGGTACAGCCTTGCCTTGGCTAAAGGAAAAGCAGCCTAGCGCAGCTTCGCTAGCTCGCAGCTCAGCGTCACCAGCGAGGATTTCATGTCTGGCAGGCTCCGAAAACCACTCGGTTGGGAACGCATTCCTGCAGGACACCGCCAGAAATGCCCCTGCGGCACCACTCCCCATTGTGACCGGTTCTTGAGAGCTGGTAGCTAGCAAGTTTTTTAAACCTAATTAACATGTGCCACACTAATTTCATACAGCTCTACAATTTCCAATCAGGGCATTGTGCAACACTGGAGTCAAATGGCTTAAGGACATTCATTGGCTTAAGGAGGTTAACACAGCAAGCGCAGTAAGTTCAGCCTGCAACATCACTGAAGCACATTTGGGGCTGGAGAGGTGGGTTTTTCCTCTTTAGGAGCAATCTTTGCTGGGGGGAGGCACAGTGCACACAGCCTCGGAGCACTCAGCGAGTTTCTAGGCATTTAATAACAGCGCAGGATTTGGACTCATTTCCTACCACAGGAAGTTGACTTTTTGTCCACCATCTTCACGTGCCGCGTTTGATTGCGAAGCTTGTCGTCTGTGTTTTCCACCAGGTTAGTGAGGTCGTCGATGATCTCTGGGGAAAGAGAAACACAGCATTAATCTCCCAGCCCTCAGCATCGCTGCTCAGCAAGCACGCTGCTGCTGGAGGCTCCGAAATGGAAACCAGCTGCACCCCGCTGTTTTCCAGCGAGACACACCAGTGCTCCACAGCGCTGAGGAAAGCACTGTGAGGTCCAAGAGACCCTGACTTGGGATTCAGCGCACTCCTCTGCCATCAGGAGAAAAGGAACAGCCCCAAACTGCAGCATCAGCCTAGGGAGGCACCGAGCGTAGTGCGATGGAAGCCACAAAACAACAGCCCAAGTAAGAATTAATGCACATACTATAGGAAATGTGAAATTTCAGTCCCTGGAAGAGAGCGTCTCAACACTCAGAGTTCACTTGGCCGTTATGCAGTCATTAAAACAAATTCAGAATCACTATCTTCATAAATGCTTTTGAGAGTACTCGGTACGGACCCGATCGAGTGATATGGGAGGATACGGTGAAAGTCTCACATTGTTTCAATTACTGTGATGTACAAATGGCAGCTCTGCTTGCAGCCCAGATCATCCTTAGGGAAAAGGAAAGTGAGCAAAATTTCCCCTACATCCATTTTTAATAGAGGAGAAAAGGAAACTTCAAGCCAACCCACCCTCAGCCTCATGCAACTAACGACTGCTTTTGTCACGGCAATCAGACCAGGTAAAAGGCTTCAACCAAGGCTGGCTGTTGGGCTGGGGCGTTGTAACAATTAACACTTAATTGAAAGCCACATTTGGGCACCAAATTTCCTTCTTGCCGACTGTTACACTTAAATTTTGTTGAAATATGCAGACAGTGCAGGAATACGCTACGTTTGAGTTGCTTTCTACTCTGCAGGTAGGAATGATTTTTCTCTGCATGATAAATCAGGAGGAGGACAGCAGCCAAAAACCGAATGCTATTGCAAAATGTCTTCCTCTGGTTACACTCCTAGCACTTTCCCCGCTATTGATCACTGTCTTAATAAATCTCGTCTGTCTTTTCAGATCAGGTCTGGGACAAGAGCCCTGCCAGCTGGCGGGTGCCGAGCTCTCAGCTCGGTTGCACACAAGCAGCCCCTAGCACAGCATCGCTGCCGCAGCACTGCTCAGACCTCCAGACTCAGCTGACTGTAAGCAAAAGAAAACGTTAGCATGCCTAACATCCAGTTAGCAAGGTACACTGTTCTGATCATTTTCAAGCTTCATAACCCTGTATACAGGCTGGCTGAGAGGTAAAGACAAGTCCCAGCAGCAGGACAGGGTGTTTATTGACAGCCTTTATTGTTTCAGTTGTATTCCTTCAAAACAGATTTTCCAAGTCTCTCTGCTAGGAGCAAGGCAATGACACTAACGGGGCCATCCTTTGCACTTCCAAAACTGCCAAACACTCAAAGCAGACCTTGTGTCTGCAAGGGAGGCAAATCCAAGGTAGTGCTGATGTTGGGCATTAGCTCTGGCAGCTCCTCGAGGTGTGCAGGCCATCAGTTTTATACCAGGGCCTGAAAGGGAGCCGCTTCCTCCACAATTCATCTTCTTGCAGCATATGGTTTTAGTTATGCACGGTGCATCCTCGAATCTTACCAAGTATTGCTCAAGATACAGAGAAAAGACACGGAGATCTGATCGTACAAGGGGTAACAAAACAAAAAAATCGAAGGTCTGAAGCCAGAGGCAAGTTTCACAGGCACACACAGCAAGGAGGTTTTACCCTCGTGGAGAGTTACGAGCATCATCCTTTAGTGCACGTTTTTCCACAAGCACTGCAATATCTCCAGTGAGTCAATGCATAAAATGATAGCACCACCTAAGACTTTGAAAATACCCATCCTTCCCAAATACGAGGTACTGATTCATGCCCCTCAGCCTGAGCTATTATTTGAAGTATTCACACGAAGGAGGGCAGAGGGCAAACATCAACCACTGCTGCGTGCAGCCTCAGCTTTATCCTACAGATCTAAGCCACTGCTGCGATGAAGCAACCTCACCACGCCAGCACTGCTCTGTTCCAGATGCGAACGCTCCAGATTTGTGAAGCTGCTCGTACCCGTCGAGATTTCGTTGCTCACCCTGCACAAAAACGCGTTTCCCCATGACTGGAGGTATTTTATTTGAAGCGCGAGACTCATTCAGTGCATAGTTCAGATATTAATTCTCCTCCGCCTCCCACCCAACCTTCCCAAGTCCAACATCTGCAAGGACAACAACATTTGGGGGAAACTTTATCTGTCCTGTGTGATTCAGCACGCAGGAAAACCAGCACAATGCCGCCTGCAAAGGCAGGCTCTCTCCTGTTTGTCTCTAAATGAAAAAAAAAAGTGCCGAAAGTTCCCATCGTTGTCAAGGACAAAGTGATAAGCACGCTTGGGAAATAAGAGACTTTCCTTTGCCAACACTGACCAGACCCTCCTTGAAAAACATCCTGGTGAACAAGCTGTAGCTAAATGAGAACAAATGCAGGCAGGAATATTTTCTGCCATCATTCCAGCACCCGAGGCACTACAACAGGGTCTGTGCCCGGAGCCTCTCCCTCCAGCCCCCTGCCCAAGCCGTGCCCCATCAGCAGGACGCGTTTCTGACGCAGGGGGCAGCTGCTGGGGGCACTCCTTGGTACCCACACGCTCCCCAGCAGCAGGGGCTGTCTGCAGCCAGCACCTGAATTAGAGAATTTCTCCCCACCATAAAGCAGAGGAAAAAGCACGCTGCATAAGGCAGGAATTGAAAAGTGGTAAGGAATTTCTCAGGCAGGCAGAGCTGCTGCTGGAGCAAGCCCCGCAGGCAGCAGTGTTGGACCAGCACTGAAAAGCCTGCGCAGCTATCAGCAGGCTCCCGAGCATCACCTCCTCCGGCACGACCCGCCTACAGCCCCCTGTGCAGTTCAAGCTGGCAATTACCTTTGGGATGAAAATTCTTCTATTACCTCCCACCTACCTGGCTGCTAAAGAACTTAAAAAATGGACAATAAAGCAAAAAAGGCAAAGGAGAGGGGGCTCACTTTTGCAAGGGCTCAGGAAAGCTGGCTGAATGCCCCAATGACCCTACAAAGGACGTTTCTGCAGCACTGCTCTCCAAATCATACATAAACCATGCACACAAACAGAGTCCAGGTCCTCCTTCAGTGGCACAGGACCCCAAAGATGAAGACAAACCACACGGCACAGAGCCAGCACCAAGCGAAGCCACACGGGGCGAGGAACCTGAAGAAAGCAGCTGATTAAAAAAACAACAAAAAAAAAGTAGGTCGCATGCTGTAGGTCGCATTTTGGCCTTTTTCGGCTAAAAAGCCATGACAGAGGGTTTTGATTGCACACAACACACACTTTGTAGCAAGGCAGGGCAGCCAGGCTGGAACACGGACCCTGATCGGGCAAGGTGGGGAAAATGGGGAGCAGTGGCTGCAGGGTGAAGCCAGCCCTGCCCTGCTCCACTGCTGCTGGACAGTGTGAGTGAAAGTAGAAGTTTATTCTACTAACAATTAAAAAAAAAAAGCCAAAGATTTTTAAAAAATATTTTGCATTAAACTTGAAATGTATTTTTGCCCATAAAAACAAATACAAAAGTCACGTAATCAGATCTGAATTGTCACCGCATCACAGCCACAAAGGAAGATGCAGATGAATTCATTTCTGTTCCACGTGCTCACCGCATCGCGTCTCTGCTCACAGCAAGTTCAAGCACCATTAAAGCCGAAAGTCAAGTTCTGAAGGATCAAGAAACCCCTGATCCAAATCAACACAAGGCTATTCCGAGAGGCAGGCACATGTGTTTTGAATCTTTCTTTTCAAAGTTTTATTGAAATGGAAAACGAAGTGAAGCAACTGGTCTCAATGCTGATCTGAAGCACTTTCCACTTTGTTTTATCATGCTCAGCTTTGCAATTAGAAGTGACAAATTAAAGATAGAGAAGGCTGCTCTCTGTAATCTCCCTGAATGCAATGCCTGCATTACAACTCACACTAGCACCACGTTTTGCTGCTACTGCTTCCTGGGGTCCAGCTATGTGCACATCTGTGAGACTGCCGTGGTGGAAAAACCTTCCGTGGAATGAAAGGGTACCTTCAGATGCACCTTAAATCACATCTGCCAATAGCTAGGAAAACACAGATTTACACAAAGGACACCTACAGAATACAGACAATGAAGTGAGCAGAAGGAACTACGCGTAATCCTAGGTATTTCTAGGAAAAACCTCCTTTATCTCTTTTTCGTTGAAGCATTTGCTGCTGCAGTGAGAATCAGAAGTGTATTTTAATTCCTAAAAACACTGATGCTGTCTCTGAAAAGCTGGTTCTGCTTCTCTCCAGCCAGGGCATGGCTAATTTCAGAGCCTCCCGAGAGACGGGAATCCCACCCGTTGCAGCCATAAGTCATCTCGGAGGGAAATGGATACGCCTCACGCCACATCTGCTCTCCTGCGCTGCGGGCTCGCACAGGATGCGAAAGCAAACGCTGGGCTGAACCCACGCCAGGTGCTGGAGCAGTCTGCTGTGTCCGACGGGATCCATGTGCTTTCCTCCTCTCCTCCTCCTCAGCAAGGCCGCGAGCTCCAGGTCTGCCCCACGTCAGGCAGCGTAACCCCACTGCAGGCCCTCTGCCTCCTGCCCTGCCCAGATCCCGGCCTCTCCGCTCACATTTCTAGTGAACCTTCCGAGGGGGCTGCAAGCTGACTTCTCTGGCAGCCCCGTTTCTGTGTCAGCTCAGCCATCAAGTTTTTCTACTGCTGGTCAGAAACGTCCCAAGGAACAGCTTCAGCCGGAGCACGGCTGGACAGACGACAACACCAGGGCAAAGCGGGGCGGCCGCCTGCTTTGCGGCGCCTTCTGTGCCACAGCACTGTGTTTGGATCGGCTTCTACCCCAAAAACAGCTTTCATCTCGCAAATGAAACGTGTGGTTTTTGCAACAAAATGAGGAGGACAAGCGTTTCCAGAGGGCGAAAGCCCCGCTTCCAGCCCGCCCAGCCACTAGGCCATGAGACCATGCAAAAGACAAAATTCTTTTTGGGCCTTTCTCTGCAGGCAGTGAGCGATGCTGGGTTACAGCACATGCATGAACACTGCACGTTTGTGAGATGGTGATAACTCTCAAGATCCCCACCACGAGGTGACACAGGGTGAATCTGTGGGTGCCTCCCTGCTCCTCCTGCAGCCAGGAGCAGGATAAGGATGCGGCATCGCGCCCAGCTCCCTGTCACTGCCCCTGCCCCGCACCCTCTTCCCGAACCACAGGATTTTTTTTCATCATCCTTACCCGCACAAGGAGTCCCTAGGAAGGACAAACGTCTCCTGCCCCAAGGAGAGGCTCTTTTGCAGCCAGAGCTCTGCCTTCGTACATGACTGTACATTAACTGATTTTCTGTTTTATTTAAAACTTGTAAAAAGTCTCGTTTGGTTTTGGCACCTCCACCTTCGAGTCACTCTCGCTGTCTGTGGAGTACAAAACCCAGAAGCCAAGTGACAAAGGCCACAAGAAACACAGCACAGGCAGAGGGAAACGGAGCTTTGGTCTCAGCTTTGCAGAACAGCGTGGCTGACCAAACGCTTCCTTCCAAAAGCTTTTGTTTTTGGTGGATTTCAATGCACAGATCGCTCGATAGTATTTATCGATGAGTAATGCATCTCCACGGCATATCCCACTGTGAGTCATGGAAGACTGCAGTCAGCCTTAAGAAAAACATATAGAGAACCAAGAGCCATAACATTTTATGCTACAAAAAAAAAAAATAGAAAAAAAAAATTACAATAAGGCTGGAATTCAGTGGAGAAGCCAAGCAGGCTTTCCCTCCCTCCTTCAGGTCTCTGGTGCCTCAGGAGAAGAGCTAGATACCAAAGAAATGAATCATAGATCAAATGCCAACCTTTATATGTCCAAACCCCATAATTACATGTTAGTAAGAAAGCGCTGTTCAAAATGCCAGCGGTATGAAGTGAAGATTGCAACTAATGTAAGTACATCAGAAACCCAAAGCACCTTCACACGACGTGCCAGCTGTAACGGCAAGGCAGAGCGAGAAGAGAAAAACAGTGAAAAAGGGAGCCAAGTGAAAAGAGAAAAACAGCGAAAAACACAGAGCCAAGAATCTTAATGTCTCTCCATCTCTGCGAGCCGTGCCTGCTCTCTGCAGTCTCTGATGTGTGCAGCCCTGCACGGTCACGGGCTGCTTTTCTGCTCAGCTCCAAGGTGACACCCAAAATGCCAGCAGTGCTCGCGCCGGTCCAAGCTCCGTGCTGCTCCGTACACCAGGACACCGATGCTTCGTACCACAACGAGGTCTGCCTTCCAAGCAGAGACCCAGATGCCTTCCCCCACCTTCCCAGATTTAATTGAGGACATTGACTCTCTGCATTGGCACGACTTCATACAAGCATTAAACCCCAAAATACTAACTTCTCCCGGGGGGGGGGCGCAAACCAACTTGTTCCTCTTCATATTTTAGTTCTCTTTGGCTCTGCTAACTCACAGGGCTTTGATGGTGCTCGGGACCAGCCAGGCCAGGAGAACCCTGCTGGCCTCCCGTGCAGGACGTGCCGCACGACGAACCGCGTGTCCCTGCTGGCCTCGCGCCGCAGGGAGGCAGGAGGGGAGGCAGGAGGGGAGGCTGCCTCCCGCTGCTTCCCCTGCCACGGGCCAGCGATGGCTCTGCTGGCCAAGGGCAGCCGGGGGCTGTGGGAGTGCCCTCCACCCTGGCACAGCCAGCAGCAGCCCCCCCTGCTCTCCAGCCACCAGCGGAGGACGTGCTGGGGACCACCACTTCCAGCAGGCAGCACCCTGCAGGCGGCACCGGACGGCACCGCCGAGCACTCGCTCATCCAACCCCGAGAGTGTGAGGACGTATCCGCATCCAGCTCCGATACCCCGACACGAAGCACAGCGCTTCGTCCTCTCGAAAGCAGGTGGTCTGAAAATACATCTTCATGACCAGGAACGGTCCCAGGCCATCGGCTGCAGAAGCGCTCCCTGGATTTTTCGCAAAGAGCAGCGCTGAGAAAACAAACAGCGGTATTGATTCCAGCAAACACGGTTATTAGTTAGAGCTGTTATTCCAAAAGCACACACTGAGAAGTTTTCCCTTTTCCAGCTGCTTATTTTGCTTTATTCGAACAAAACCCATGGACATTAATTTTAGTTGTACTTAATTGAATAATTTCTCTAGGGAATAGTTTGGGGAGAGTTTTAGAGCAGCCTGTTTCCAAGAGCCATTACTAATTGGCATATACCACAGCGTCAGTGTGCCAACCAAAATAGTACGCTTTAATGTTACTGGAACTGCTCGCAGGCCAGATGTGTTGAGAACTCGGAGTGATATAAGGCAGGCAATAACCACATATATATGATACAGTATTTTGAGTATCCTTTTCCAGTTATCTGGAAGGAGATAAGTCTCCCTGAATGTAAAGCCAGGTCATTCGTTCCTCCTCTCTGCTCCCAGCGAGTTACCTTTGGTTTTGTTCTCCGTGTTTAAAGCAGACCAGCACAGTTACTAGTTATCAAATGGACATTAATACCAAAAACCCCTCCTGTAGGGGTTATAACAGGCTGACTCCAGCACACAGCATTCGCTGCAGTCGATGCTGCCATACACCCATGGCACTCTGTTGGGTACAGTGGCAGACCGAGCCCGCAGCGTGCACTGGCTCATTTTTTTGTAATCATCTTTTCTTTTTATTCAAATCTAAAGCTTGAGTTCTCCAGCTATATAAAGGTGAAGATTTGTAGGCCATACTATCAAAACTTCCAGCAGGATCTTCAAGTTATAGGTTACAGGGACAATGTCATTAAACTATTTTTCTACAGGCTTAACTTTGAGCAGGAAGAAAGCCTGCTAACAGATAAAACAACAGGCATAAATTCCACAGCTCGTGGAAGGCCCGAAGCAGAAAAACATTGGAAGCCGGCTTATATTCACATAGCAAAAGGCTGCCAGTCAAAACACTTCCTATTGTGACAGGTTTGTTTTCTGTAAACTTGCAGCAGAAAATGAAAGGACAGAAGCTAATTCAGACTCCGAGTTTGTTTGTTTTCCCTGTAACCAAAATCTGATTTTTAAAGCCCTGCATTCAGCCATTCTTCATAATAGCCACCTCTGCTTTCTGTAGGTAACTCCGCTATTTTTCCATGGCCATATACTATCACAACACTTTTCCACAGATATCCACAGCTTTGATTACCAACACACCTCGGTTTTCGTCCAAGCACTACGGGCAGGAGGTGTAGCAGGGTGTTCCCTGTCCCACCGAACACCACCTTGGGTTTCCAGCCCATTTCACACATCTCACAGAAAAAACATCACTGAAGTTATACTCTACGCAGCTGTTGTCACATTAAGCTTCACCCGACAATTATTATTTCGATGCTCCCCTCAAACCACTGACCCGGCACAGTAAGGAAGGAATAACAGAAAACCCACACGGGGCCACTCCAAAACCACAGCCCTCGCGCGTACCGAAGAGCCAGGCCTTAGTCCCACCGAAAAAAAAATGAAAATAAAATGGCGAGACAAAGTATTTCATCCACGTGAATCATGGCCATCCTAACACACCTTTCTTCCCCGAGATGAAGCCCCACGTAATGTGAGAGGAAAGTGGCCGGGGCCACGTCCCGGGGAGGGGCGCTGCCCACCAGGCCATCACTCACACGAGGTGCTCCCCATAACCCCCCCGGCTTGCATGCCAGCCGTCAGCCAAACAATACATCACGAATGAACGACCCCTCGGCTGGCCAGCGAGACGTGGCTGGGAACGTCTCTTTGATGAAGTCGAGCTGTGAATGATGCTCCAGCACGCTGATGGATAACCCTGGGGCCGGCTCCTGCCGCGCAGACAAAGGCCTCGCCACTTGGGAGTCCCCGCACAAGTTTCCCAAGCACCTTCGAAAGAAACTCATTTCTCAAAACCTGCCTACGAGACAGCCCCAGCTCCAACGCGATTTAAAGCAACGATTATAAATGGCTCATGTCATTTTGTCCCCGGGGAGAGAAAAATCATGGAATTGTTCGCCGTCACTGCGAGCGGGGCCGAGCGGCATCGCCCCGCTCCAAAGCCAGCGCGCCCCGACCAACGCCGGGCTCTCAGCGCGCTTCAACGGTGTCACCTCGCGTGCGAGTAGGAACCCATTTGGGCTCTGGCCTTCCCGAAACATCAAGCAGGCTGTGCAGGATGCATAAAGTTGTTCCTGCTCGAATTAAAGAAAGCTCCATCCAAAAAGCAGGAGTGAGCCATCCCCGAAGCGTTAACCGCAGCGCAATTTCCAACCCGCTAGAACGCCCCACATTTTTCACATTAGAAAGCTTAAAAGTTAGTGAAACACTTCACGGCTGCCACGGTCCCCAAAATTGAGAATTCTTTAACAAGTGCTCATGAAGTGCTCTCACTTTTGAAGCAGATTAAGGAAGACTGGAAAAAATGACCAGCGGTCCTCTACAAAGCAAGAGACCAAAAATAGATTACACCAACTGCAATTTGAGGAGCAGAAAGGGAATACAGCTCAACGTGCTGATGCGATGCTGACTTTGGTGATTCAGGCTTAAGCAGAGCGTTCCTTTCCTTCCTTCCACTTCCACTCCATTTCTGAACACAGCCCAGCGTCCTGTCACACTCAGGGAATTCCTCAACATGAGGGGCACGGTCACACCACAGCTCGCGGCCGGCCATACGTCCTCACCCTACAAAGGCAGACTGCTTTGGTGCTTGCTTCAAGAAGGCTCAATCGCAGCTCCTCGTCAGCAACCTCTCTCTGCACAGCCCCAGGGCCATGCAGCAGCAGATGCAAAATTTAGTTACAAAAAAAACAACTGGTCAGGTCCCGGCCCCAGCTTCTGGGAAGGCTTCCATCAGCCCCAGATGGGGATAGGATTTCACACCATCTTTCAAGTGATCTTCATGTACAGCCCTGAGGAAGATGCCCTTCAGCACGCCGATACCCAAGCGGCGAAGGAGATCAAATAATGACAGCTTGCTGGGAAAACACCAGAAAAAGCCAAGAGGCTGGGTGGAAAGGCTTTCTGCACCAGTCTGTCCCTTATGCACCTTGGGCAGACAAGAACTCCAGGAAACCTCCCCAAAACCACACTCAAAACAACACATAACCCTGCTAACTGCTACAGGTCAGCAGTTAAACCTCATCTAAAATAACTCCCTCTCACCTCAGCATTAAGAAACTTGTTCAATTCCACTCAAGATATTCAAAGAAGATACAGAACTGCGGATTAGCAAGATGTCAAGCCTGCAAAACACAACTGCCATTTTAATAGACGCTCAGGTTGGTAACAAGCCAAGAGGGCATCACACTATTCACCACAAGAGCATCATGCTGCGGACAGCTGCATGGCATTATCCTCTTGGATCACAAACAAGGAGGAAAGACACTTTAGAATTGGTCTATCAATCATGGGAGGAACCAGAAAACTTGCAAGTGCTTCATGGTCACAGTATTGAAAGCAGCTGATAAAGCTAAGGTCAACCCAGACACCTGGGACTAATCTCCAGCTGACATACTTCATCAAGCTCTACTGGAATCAGTGGTGAATTGACTAAATTAGCAAGAGGAATACATCAGCTAACAACACGTTCAGTGCTGAGCAAGTACCAGGCTCGGAGGAGCTGCAGTGAAGGCAGTGAAGCTGCTGCTGTGATATTCGCATCCTACCTCCTCAGTCCCCTGCCTCGCAGCCTGGCACAGACCAAAAGCAAAGAAAAACGGTTCTTGAATTGATGGCTCAAAAATACTCAATCCCAAGTCTGCAGTCATGGAAAAAGTGCAGATTACTCAGAGAAGTGGTTAAAACAACAAGAAGGGTGGAAGAAGAACTTCCACAGATAAGACGACCTCAAGTCTCTGAATCCTGGTTAGCCTTAGCTAATGATTTTCTTTCTTCCCACTTCCTTCCACCAAAAGTTGTGCCAACTTTCCACATGCCCTCCCATGGATTTTCTGCAGATGTGGCTGAACACTTACTGTTTAGCGTGGCTCCGTGCCCATGGATTTTTGCAGAGCAAGGAAAGGCTGTGATACAGAGGGAGCCCTTATACAGCTGCTCTGCTCCTCTATGATTTTCTCCTTTCTGCAGTTCATTTGTTGGAAGGACCAAGAGTGATTAATTGGCAAAAGCTGCACAAAGCAGAGGGTTTAGTGCCACTAAGCAGCGTGGCTATAAGACACTTCAGAAGACCGTGGCTAAATACTGTTTTGATCTCGATGCACGAGTTCTGAATTCCTGTGTGACGAACTCCAGCGCAGGAAGGAAACCTTAAGCCTCCACTTTATCAAGCTACACAAATACATGGTTTATCAAACTGAAGAGATTACTAATGCTTATTGTACTACTTCTGCAACTGTTTGTAGAAGCTTACTGTTTGATCACTCCAAATGTATGGGAACAAGGCAGCACACTACCTTACTGCAGCAGCAGTGGAGTTCACACATCAAATAGCTTTTTCTCTCGCCAAACTTCTTTGTTTCCAAAAAAAAAAGGCAGGGGGGGGACTGGGGGAGAGGAGAATGAATACACAGAGGACAAAAAAAATAACTCAGATCTGTGTTTGGTCTTTAAGTCATTATTTCTAATTACTTAACTTACAACATCTCATTTTTGAAATAATTTATAAAAAGCACTGATACTAGAAAAGGTGTGAAAAATTAAGGGAAATTGTAAGCCGTTTTTGTCATTTGTTACAGCCGTTTCTTAACACACTTGTACTCAACTGCTGTTCCATAACATGGCGAAAAGGCAGAGATTTCTCTGACAAGAACAAATACCAGCTGAACATACGAAACGTGCCTTTCCTACGTGCAAAATCCCCGGTCTACAGAGGCCTCCTAAATCCGATCAGAAGAGAGCACCGATCGGACTGTTCGTCTCCCAGTAAAAAACAACAAGCTTTTTACTTTGCAGCCCCAGTTTTAATAAATCACAATGCAAAGCTCTGCTCTCAACCTCATTATAGTTCTCAAGGCAGCTTGAGAAAGACCTGCCCTATAAGATCTGCCCTTTTTGACTTGTGAGGCTAGGAGTTCAGTTTTAAGACATCTGGTAGTACAGGCTCCTAATGTCTGATCTTTCCATATGGGCTGGGAGAAAGTTATAGATGTTTTCATCTTTTCTTTCAAAGGACAATGAACGCTTGCTGCATCATTTCCAACCCAAATAATTGTGAAACCCAAAAGGATATTAATTGATAGATGCATTGTACAAATCTTCATGAGCACAAAGGATTGGATTCAATGGCCTGGCTGAGGCCATTATGTTTCTCTCTAAAAAAAAAATGTTTTGGACATTAAACACCACTATTCTACCCTTTTCCAATTCACTCATGCTTTAGAGATTCCCTGTACTCTGGTCAGACCCTTCACCCTGCAGCGTGGATGATGGTGAACAGCCGCTACAGTCGTCTTGCACCACCTGGACCTTCCTCCACGTAGGAAGAACCCCGAAAACAAGGATAATCCTATTTAGAGGTCCCCTCATAAAATTGTGGATGGGTCAGTTTGTCAAATCAGAAAGAAAGAGGCAGCGCCATCAGCACGAGCTACAATCTTTATCAATTAATACTGAGGAAACGCGAGTCGTTTCCAAGGGAGCACTCCCAGCTCTGCACCCATTGCTACAAAGCTGCACTCACGGTTTTAGCAGGAACCATCACAACCATTACTTTACCTGCACTATTTGTGCAAAGATGCATAATTTTGATTATCTGACATTTTTGAAAGCTTATGAAGCATTTGATACGTGCAGAAACAGGTGCACCAAAAGCCACCACGGCACCGGCGACCTGGCCAAAGATGACACACTTTCAAGTCTCCAGGTTTTGAAGTTCAACCTCGCTGCTAACAGCAGTATTTTAAGACTTCAGATGTTAGGTTCTGGGCCTCAATCTTAAATTATTTTTTCAAACCCTCTTAAAACACATTTAATCCTTTGTTTTCTTTCTAAGGAGAAAGGTTTCACATCTGGACTGTCAACCTGCATTCCAAAGCATTAGCCTGGCAAATTAAAGCAGCCGAGCTGTAAATCTCCGAGCAGAGGACTTGTCATGGAAATCGCAACTCAGCACTAACTACAAGCCCAGTTCAGCAAGAAAGCAAACACAAGAAGCCCAAACAATGCAGACAGTCCCGAGACAACTTCGGAAATGAATCCCACTGCCTGATCGAGCAAGCTAACCTAGCAGACAGACTTGGAGCCACATCTTTCTGCCCAGCTCATCTCACACAGACACACAAGAGCCCACAGAGAGCAACCACCAGCTACCCAGGCAAATTTTGCAGACGGTCTTCTACAGCCACCACCCCAACCTCAGGACTGCAATCTTCTTAGACTCAGCCTTCAGAGAGTTAAACGCTCAACACCTACGAACTCCAAGAGAGCCAAGGCCCTCGTTCCCCTGAAATGCCAATTCTCATGGCCCTCCTCTGACTACCAAACTCTTACACAACAAGAAAGCAGCAGGATAGGCTCCGGAGATCAAAATGCTTCTGGCCAGATTTCAACAGAAATCAGCAACACAGATGCGAAGTGGAACTGGCAGCAGAAGGGTGTAGAATGGTAAAACCGATACACGTAGAAAAATCAATCTTGCTGGTGCCCCAGGATAACCGCACATTACTGACGTGTCCCAATTAATGCAGTAAAAAAGTGTTAATGTAACATTTTTTGATCATTGCACCATTTATTTATTCATATTTTTAGATTTATAAGTTAGCTGCTAAAAAGCAAGTTCATTTTTTGCTTTTTTTTTTTTCCTTTCAAGTAAAAGCAGTTTTGGAAAAAACCTTCAGTCATAATTCAGCTCTAGAGAAGCTTGGAAGAAAAGACTGGCTGATCACAGAAGATAGCAAAGCAACAATAGCCTGGTTGGTTAACTCTTCTGTCAACACTCATTTCACAAAACACTCTACAGTCTAACTCAATTACTTCTTACACTTTCTACTAAAGTCCTTTATTAAATCTCTCCTCCTACCCAACACACAATTGTGAGCTTTGTGTGCCGGGCTCCAGATTATTTCATTGTTCAGCTCTGCTTTCCTGCCTGTGTCCCTGCTGCCCCACACCAAGCACAAGCCCAGCTCTTCACCCAGCACCGAGCACCTCCGATGTTCCCAAACACTGCGAGCACTTGGTGATCACCGTGCCCTACGGGGATTCCTCCTGTAGGTGTGTGCCGCCTGCCAAGGTTATTGCTACTGACACCCTGGGCCACCAGCGGGTTCCCCGGGGGCCCCGCGATGCTGTCCCCACTCTCTGCCTCCTGCACACGGCTGCGGTGTGACCAGGCTCCGTGTCACGGTCCTCGGTGACACCACTGGAACCTCCGAAGGGCACGGCCCCCCTATGGCAGGCCCCACACCGCATGCGTCCTTCCCCAGGGGACAACTCGGGGAGCACGCGGCCACCCCTCCGGACCCTTCAACAAAAGGCACCATTATGAGATTAAAACCTCGTTATTTTATTGTTTTCCTGAAACTTCCAGGAAGTGCCTTCCTCAGGGCTGCACATCGGGTCTCATCGCGTGTCACAGCCCAGAGCAGGCTGTGGCAGCCAGGCCGGCCTGTTAATGGCAATTCCAGCTGTGGCAGAGTCCGGCTGCTCACCTGGTTTTTGTCACGGTGAAACGAGACACACCGCAATGCTCCGTGACAGATATTTTCATTAGAGTCACACATTTCTCCCTCATCACTTAATACCAAGTGCTCAGCGTAATTAAGCTGCTTAACCTACACCTCTGCCAGCCAGCGCTCGCCGCCCGCGGCACGGAGAGGCCCAGCTCCTCACACAGACCTCAGAACGAAAACCAGGACAGCCAAAAGTGCCATGAGGAGAGCTCCAGCCACCCGGCAGGGCTGTGTGCCTCACGAGGAGCAGGGAACAGTGGCAGGGGCACGGAGGAAAGCAGAGCGGGGGCATCGAGGACGGGGTGCTGGCAGGAGGAGGAGGGATGGCCTGGCAAACGGGCACATCAGCCACGCTCCCTGGCCTCAAAGCTGGCTGCCCAGATTGCTTCAGACACCCGGATCCTCTGCCTGGAGCTGTGACCGCCAGGCACCAGCTCCTTCTCAAGGAGGCTTAAACAGAGCACTGCAAAGCCACCTGCCGAAGCCTCCCGTCCTTCCTCCTGCACCTCACCAGGGCCTGCCCGACACACACTGCACTGTCTGTGGGGTTCAGCTGCTTTAAAGGTGAGTTAAAGTTGGTTGTTCTCACTTCCCCCAGGTTCCTCACCCTGTACTACAGCAGAAATTTTAAGAAGCTTGGAGGGACAGCGCTCATAACCTCATGTAACACAACAGGATTTAACCTCCTTGCCCCATGCCATACAGCCCCACCATGTCCTCAGAGGCCTTCAAAACCTTATTGTTAAAGGTTGGGAGCTGCAGGTGCTTAAACAGTGGTCAAAGTATCAGAAAGGCTCCAAGCACCTTTCTTGCTGGGAGTTTTCTTTGTTTTCTTGGCCAAAGGAGCACGACGAAGGCACCTGCGGACGCAGGGAGCGGATCACAGCCCCAGGTCAGCGACCGAGCCAGCCCAGCGCAAACACCAGTGCTCCCAGTCACCTCCTCCTGCGCCGACTGGGAGCAGGTCACAATTCCACGACAAAGGAAAAGCAAACCCCAAAATGAGCGCTCACTTTCTGATGTTTGTTGGCTGAGGTAATGGCTCCAAGCAAAAACCGCCGCTCTCACAGGGCAGAGCACACTGTTTATAATGCAAGCTTTTGAAGTCCAGCAAGAATAAAAAAATAAAGAGGGTTTTGTTGTTTTGTGTGGGGTTTTTTCCCCCCTTCTTTTTTGAACAATGTGACACAAACCAGCTTGATACACAAATTAGAGGTGATCTCATCAGTCCATTAGCCCCGCTAAAGCAAGACCATCACTGGGAGGGGATGTGCTGGCCAGATACTACTGATTGGCCTGCGAGGAGCATTGCTACGGGGGTACAAATGCAGCCTTCATTACACAGGCAAAGCATGGCTCCCAGCTTTCAATCTGCTGCAAACAGTTTAGCTGTATTGAAAAGTGGGATTTTAGAGGAGGGTCTCACACTCACCGCTCCACCATTTAGCCAGAGACTGCGGCGAGTCCTGCCACCTCTCTTGATAGAAGGAAATGACCTACAGACATCATATGCATCACTGATTCACACAAAACAGATGCCTTGTACAGAGTGTCAGCCAATGAAAGGAGGAGAGGAAAGCACTTGAAAATTCAGTAAGAATAGTAAAATGTGGTTTAGACGCTTACGCCTTTCATTTCTCATAAACTAGAACTAGATCACATCTTTCCACTAAGTTTCTTTTGATTTCTTTGTTGTTGAACGAACAATGCTTGAAAGCTCAGAAAGTCTCATTTCTAAGATGTTTCTGTTTTCAATCGAGCAGCAGAACTATTTATTTTCCTAGCTGGTGATGGAATTAAACAATTTGTCTTTGAAAACTCTGTAAGCCTTCACCCTGACAACCTCCCCCCCATCTGCTTTTCAGATTAAGGTACTTTGATTTTTACCAGCTAAAGGTTTATGAACTGCTGTATAAACCCAATTACTCTCATAGTAAATTATTTAAAGCTTACATGTTATTTTGTAAATTTCTCCCCGTGGAGTACTCTTGAGATTCGGAAAAGGAAAGACTCACTGGGACATTCTGAATTTGAAATACACAGCTGAAAACCATGGAGCTTCCCGAAATTCAGACTGCGCAAACCTCAACGTACTGAAGTGAGGAGGAGACACACTGCAGGAGAGACTTTCCACACCAGGACTGCTTTAAAAAAAAAGGATTTCAATGGGAGGGAATTCTTTCAAAACAGATTAAGCTTCATCTACCTGAGGTAGCATTTACTCCTCGGCTGGTCTCTGCCTCACTTCCTGACTGACAGGTATAGGAGAGGTCTTGGTGTCACCTCTCTTCGGGTGTCACCAGCAGAAACCACGCAGTGGGCAGTGTCTCACGTAAAAGGAAAGCTGCCCTTTGGGCTCTTTGTCGCTGCTTTAGCTGTGCCCACACTGGATGCAGCATCCCAGGGGCTGAGTGACCAGGCTGGAGTCCCGGGTGGAGCAATGAGGCCACCGGCAGCACGGGGCAGTGAGAGCAGAGCCAACCACTGCTTCTCCAACCGGGTAGTGATCTGAGAGGGAAAAACAGACAAAAAAAAAAAAAGAGTCCCTGACAATAGGAACAATATAATGCTATCAGGAGCTGATTCATTTTCTGGCCACTAGTTTTGGCCAGCTGACGTACCCCATCACCTGCTCAGCAGGAGAGGCAAGACCATCAGCGTTGCCTCCCCAGCAGAGGCTCTTGTATCGAGCAGTTCCTGACCCCGAGCCCAAATTCTTCATTTTCTGCAGCAACTTTTCCACTGGGGCACTTCAATAAGCACGAAGCCTCTCCTCTGCAGTCATTTACAAGGAAGGTGCCTGCTTGGCTGTGGTATGATACAGTGGTATTTGGAGACCACGAGCAATGCACCCTTATCTTCTGCCTGTATGGAAAAAGCTAAGGAGACAATCATCCCCAAATTCAATGATGAGATCATTAGTTTTAGGACAGTTCACATAAATCAGAATTTGTCACACACAAACCATTACAGTGACATCCCTAAGCAAGTTACAAGAGTGACCAGAAGCTTACAAGGAACGTCCCTCCGAGCTGTCCCCAGACCAGGGCGCACAAAGGGAATGCACGGCAACACCCCACTTTTGAAGAGCTGGCATTCAGAGCAATTTGTTCTGCGCAGTTCTCTTCCTGCAATGTTTTGTCATTTACGCACTCGAGCACAAAAAAGTGTGTTAAAACAGCATCACAGCAACGCTGAGCAATTCACTTGAGATGTCTGGTCTGCATGTGCCTACAGTGCAGGAGACGGGCTGACGTGACCAGAAGCGCTGATTGCCAACGTCCCAGCCCGGTGCGTCCCCGTTCGGCCAGCAGCACGGCTGGGAGGCAGGCAGGTGAGGGGAGCAGGGAAGAGCAGGCACCAGCTCTAAGTCCAGCAGGCACGATGCAGCTAGCGCAAAAAAAACCCCACCTCAAACTCCTCGGTAGCTGGTCACTTCCCGAAGCGAGCAGGGCTGACTGCAGGGGTTCGGAGCCGTGCCCTAAGCAGTGTCAGAGGAAGGGCAGCGAAGGCTCAAACAGCTGGGACGAGCCCTCCAGGCACAGACCCAGAATTAGCTCCTCAAAACCTCCTTGCTGCGAGACTGGCCCCTACTGTCCGAGCAGTATTAGCGGATTTAAACTGCGGGTGGGTGCCCACCGAGCAGCACAGGGACAGGGAAGGCGAGGTGCCAGGGCGAGGAAGCGGTGCCTGCGCCGCCTCCGCCTGCACCCCAAGGAGCTGCCCTGCCCCATGGCTCCTGTCTCCAAAGAGCCATCCGTGTGCTTGTCTCCAAAGCGAACCAGGAGGGAAGGTGCAGTTTTCAGCTGTGAAGCACAGGGCTCCAGCTATGGGAGAGCAGTGGACAGGGAGTTACAGCTAGGAGGGAGGTGTCAAACAGCAGCTGGGAGACAGCAGCGAGCGGCAAGCCACAGAGATGGGCACCGTGAGGTGAGGTGGGGACACCAGTGGGCAGCTTTCACCTGCTCTGAAGTGACAGAAAGAGCTTCCCAGCAAGCTCCCCAGCAGAAAGGCTTAGAGGAGGAGAGCACAGCTCACTTTACATCTTCTCTTCACGGCAATCCACTATGAAAAACAAGGCAACCTGCACAGCACCTTGCTTTTCCAAGATCGTGTCTAGAGAATGGTTTAAAAAAAAATAGGAGAAAGGTTTAAAAGACCCTGAGAGCACAAGAAACCCAGGAGATCACAGCCAGAGCACAGAGCACTCACTGCACCCTGCCACCAGCCCCATTTCATCTACATTTCAGTGCCTCCCCTGCTGCCAGCACTAAACCTTCGGTCAGCTGCCCACAGGCCCATCCACTTTTAGACTTAAATTCACGGGTTCATCTGAGCAAAAATGAGCCAACTCCAAACAGTGAAAGGTTTTTTCCTGTGTTCACAGGCTTACTTATTTTTAATGGAATATTTTGGGTATATTTGGCCTCTTTTCTCCTTCTATTCACCTATTCCTACTAATATCACTCACAGCGTCCCTTTGGCTGAGATCTCCCATCCACCAGTAGGAGCCGGGTCACTGAATCTTGGACACTAACAGAATTCAGCACTTGTCCAGTCCTGGAAGGGAGCCGATTGTACTTCATCCTCTGACTCCAGCCTAGATCCACTCAAGATTAAAAAGGTTTTGTTGCTTTCTGACTCCTAGAGTAGTCTTCTTTAGGCCAAGGACGTTGATGCTGGTCTGTAACACTGGGCTACAAACTTTTAGCACTAACGGATCTATGTTAGCCTTCAAAATTTCTGCAGAATACTGAGTGTGCTTATCACGCTTTGAATAAAAAAACAAAAAAGAAAAGCATGATGCAATGTTTTTCAGAGCAATTGCACACCTCCTGGACTCCACGGTCCTTGTGGGTCCCTTCCAATTCAGAATATTCTGTGGTTCGACGTGCCATGATTCCTGCCAGGGAGCTGCTGAGAACCACTGCTTTACCTATGCTTGTTCCATTTAAGTTCCATTTATCTCATATTCTCAGCAGCACTGAATTCACAAGAGGTCACACCGCCAGGTTCTTCCCCAAATCATCACCGAAGACCTTGAAACTACTCCAGCAGAAGCTCATCTCCTGGTCTGGTACATCAGCATCTCCTCTATTACCAGTAAAATGCCAAAAATCTGCCCCATGTAGAGTTTTTTGTTTGTTTGTTTGTTTAAATTTGGTTTTAATTAAAGACTGAAATGCCTGCTGGTTACACTTCCATCAGGCACGCAGCATTCAGGGGACTTATCGGCCTCTCCAGCAGTACCCGCACAACGCGGCTGCATGCCAGACCCCCTGCACATCCGTACCTACTCCGGCAGCTCCCAGGCCAGGCAGAACTGTTGTTGTCTTATACACACCACGGCACCGAGTTGCTCTGCCTTCATCCATTCGGTGGTTTCCTTCCCACTGCTAGAGCTCCCATTTTTTGCTAAACCCCTCCCGGCTCACCCTGCAGCGCCGCTGGTCTCTCCTGCTGCTGCTACATTCTTCTCTCCAGCACCAGACTTTGCCATATGAAGAAAGCACTCAGAGCACACAGGAGTGTGTTTTGCAATACAAAACTTGTATTGTACAAACATCTATTACACAAACATAGTGATCTTGACACCAAATTGTGCCTCTAGTTTCTAGCGCCTGCAATAACCCCTCCTTATCAGCTGAACCTCCTCGCAAATCCCAAATTAGTTACAGGAGGTCCTGCCTGTGCCTTGCCTTGCCAACAGGAGTTTTTTAAAAAGCATTTAGGAAGTTTTAACAAATCACTGCCATGGCAGCATCAAAACTATCAACATAAACAAGCCTACTCTGTTTACAAAAGGGATGTGCTGTAAAATACTCCTTGCAGCGAGGCATCACGCCGCAGAGCAGAGCTTCTCGGGCATGCTCAGCGCCACTGAAAAGAACAGATCTCGGTTATAAAGCCCAGCCCTTCCAAACAGTCACATGGACTATGAGAAACAAACAAACAAAGACAAATCAAGATCTCTGAAAGCTGCCAGGCACAGAGCAGCCCTACCAGGAGGAACGCTTAGGACCCTGCAGATGTTAAGGGTAAAGCCAGAGGAAGCGCGGGTAACAGAAGAGATGGAAGCGGAGAGAGGAGTCTCCTCTTAATTTTCTTTTCAAAAAACAAAACACTTTTTTTTGCCCTCTTTGGAAAGGGAAGTTATGCAAGATGTTTTGATGCACGGTATCATTCTGACTTCTCATCCATGGGCCCACCAAAACAGCCCAGGGAAAAGGTCAGGCACTGCCCGGCGGCGCTTCGCTCAGCAGCGATGACAAACCAGAAACATCCCACGCCGAGGACACGCTCATGGCTCTCCGAAGTCAACACATACCTCATTCATGTTTTAAGACTCAGTTGCAAATTTTGATTCAGCTTCCACAGCACAAATAGCCACAAGAAAGCTACCCAAAAGCCCGGTTTGCCAACTCAGGATTATTCAATACGAAGGTCACTTCCCACAGCCCCGGCAAACTGCTTGAAACCCTGTAAGAGACAGAAGCACCAGGATACCTCTACAGATTTTAGGACAGGAGACAGGTCAGACACCGGGAGCAGAAAAATAAGTCGTGCTTCTGAGAGGAACAGGAAAACTAAAACATTCAGAAATGTTCTGGGCTGGTATGAACGGGGTGCAAGAGTTAATTCATTAGGGCAGAGTGACGCACCCACAATTCCTACGGCATTAAAGCAATTCTGACCTCTCTAGATTGGCTGCCAATATGATATAGGTCCAAAAGAAATTACCCTTTTCTGCTGCGACAGAACAATAAATTGGTTTCCCTGAATACAGTGGTTAAAGAATCCAAGTTCCTGACCTTGAATGTTTTACTAGTAGTATGCTGTGCTGTAGGGAACAATCAGGATGACATTTGCTGAAATGTGTGGGATTTATGATATAATAGGTTGCACATATGTGCCAAGAGAGAAAAAAAAACTCTTAAATCCAACCAAATCAAGATTAATTAGCTATTAAAGCAGCTAAGAGAACACAGTGCAATACAGGTGGTACAACAAACCCTCTCACTTTCTGCATACAGCGACCAAAATGATTTCTGAGGTCACGCTGTACGGCCGTCTTCCACCACACTCGCACAGGGAAAAGCAAAAATCGCTGCTCCTCCATCGACTTCTGCTCTTTGTAATTCCTGCAGGTTTGCACTTTCATAAACAAACGTTACGCAGTCCTTTTATAGGAAGTCCCACTAAGCCCACAGGAAAATCCTGTGCTGTCTGGCTTTGATCATCGAGACAGACCGAAAATTAACTCTGGTATTTTTACAGCGATCCTCGTATTAAGGACGAGGACACGGTGCACACATTCGCCTCTCAGCCCTATCGGTCAGATTTTAACTTTCTCCCCTTCCCCAAAACCCGGTGGCTTTTTGTTCCAGTGCTAATTGCAGCTGCAGGTGTTGGGAGCCCAGCAGATGCCCCGTGCCTTAAATGTCAGCCCCGAGGTCTGCGCCTCTCCAGCAGCACGCAGGCTGCAGGATCACAAAGCAAACACTGCTAACAACACGCCTGGAGAGAAATCGCAGAAGCCTCACTTTTTTTTTCCCCTACCGCCCCAGGAATGCGAACAAGTTGTTAATACCCTGCAATCTGCTCAGTTTCCCTCTTAATCCTCATTTTAACCCAGCCTCTCCTTGCAGGAGATCATATCAACATGTCACCAGCAGTCACACAATGCAGCACCGAGCCAATGTTATTGTGAGCCCGAGGTGGCGCGGCTCGATGCCCAGCGGGAGAGCAATTTGTCCGGGGAACCCACGAGTCCTCCTCTCGCAGGGCTCACCACTTCAAACGAGGCAGGCTCCCCGCGACAGCGAGCATCCTCGCCGAGGTAGGGCCAACACAACGGCAGCGCCTCTCCTCCTGCCCAGGTCTGGCGGCGCTGAGCAGCCCCCGGCACCGCACCCTCGGGTGGGGACCTCGTTCCTCCCTCGGGTCCCTCCATGCCAGGCCGGCACGGCCCAGCACGGTGAGCTGCTCGTTAACTGTTAGCTCTGCCCTGCTTCGCTCACTCGCCGCGTTCAGCAAACCTGGGCTCCCCACCAAGCACACAGTTAAATTCGAGCGCGTTTCCAGTCCCGACTGCAGCATTTCCCTAGGGCTCCACGCCCTTTGCTTTATTGTGCACAGCCCAGCAGCAGCATCCAAGAGCAGCGACCAGCTCGCTGATGCATCTGGTGCGCAGCTCCGTGTGCCTTTTGTTCTGTTTGTTACCCCGTCCTGGGAAATCTGAGGGCATTTACAGATACGTGGACACAATAAAACGCAGAGCAGGGCTGCTTTCTGGAGAGGAAGGGAAGGTGAGCAACTGATGCAGGACCGTTTGGGTACCAAATCCCTAAAACGTGAGCAAGAGAAAGTCCCACACAGGCTTTTGGAAGCCTCCTTTAATACTTAAATCTTTTCATTCAGCGGCTTACAGGATATCTGAGCGACTTGTTAAAGACTCAACATCTTCCGCCACTTAACTGGAGAGTGGAAAAAGTGCCTAATCCAGCCCGGTAGGTAGCAAAGAAGTACGCTGAGCAAAGTCAGGCTTGATTTACACAGGAAAATAGCTGCTCAGCAAAAGCCTCCCACACGAACTCACTTACCCCAGCTAAGAATATCGTCAGGCAGAATTAGCATGGAAAAGCTTTAAATTCACACCAGAACGTACTGCTGCAGAGGCTTTCCTGTTTAGGCAATTGTGAAAGGGATGCGGTTCAACCCGACGCCACTCCATGACCTGCATCCTGAATATTTTGAAGAGGGTGAACTCTGAAACACTTTGCCACTGCTTTTCATTTCCCAAGATGACACAAAAAAAGTGATGGAGAATTCCTCGTTGCTCGGTGCGACCGCTGAGCAGCCCGAAGGACAGCGGCCATACGGGGTACCTGCACACCGGGGTTACGGCACTTTTACGCTCAGAATTGACAGACATATTAATTGGAGACAGCTGCAAGGAAAAATATCCTAACGACATGATTCATTAGTTTTCATAGATAATTACATCTGCTCATGGCCTCACAGTGAATCATTCATTTAGGGAATTTTTGGGGTATTAAATTTAAATGCAGTAATCAGATTTGTTAATCTGCGGGACAAGGCAAACCAAACAAAGTTTTACTCGGGGAATTGTTTATACTTTCAACATTGACATTAATTCAGCAGCAGGAAAAAATTAGCAGCATAATGTATGCTCGTGTAGGTTAAAAATTACTAATGGCAATCTCCTCTCCCCCCAGCGCTTGCAGTGAGACTGCACAGATTTCTTCAAGGCTGCCTGGGCTGCAAATTCTCTTCCTCGGAAGCATCTTCATGTGTTACACAATACAGCAGCCCTTTTTAAAGTACGTATATATATAGAGAGAGAGATAATGAGAGTTAAAATAATTAATGCCAATTAATACCTTTTTTTTGGCCATTTTATAACTCAAAATACAACTGTTTTCACTGTTACTGTACTACAAGTTAAAATAGTTTTAAACTGGGTTTATCTGGTGGTGTTACTGTGAGGCAGCAGCACATCTCTAGGTAGAGACCCTCGGGAATCTCAGACCCAGTCCAGTTCCCTTCCTGTCAAGTCACAAACTCTCCAGTACACTGAGCTCTACCTTAAAAACCAGATAACTTTTTTGCCCATTTCTCCTCCTGGAAGCTACTCCAGAATTTCCTATCTCTCATTTAAAAAAAAAAGTCTTTTGACCTTAGTACAGGCTAGAAGTCTATTCCCATTTTTTATTGAACCAGCATCGCTCTTCAGCTTCAATACTTCTTTTCTCTCCTTCATCGCTTGCTGCCAAAACACTAACAGAAAGCAAACCGTAACTCTTATCAAACCACACTTGGCCAGACTACACACCCAAAATGTCAGCCCCTCTCCTTGCCGTAAGATTTCCACTGCCCTCTGCAGCCTTGACTTCTTCCCCGTGCCTGTTTCTCTGGGTTCTCCTGGAACAAGAATCTGAAAAGCCTCTTATGGAAGAGCTGCTTTTTTTTCTTTCCCCACAAAGCTGCATTCATGTCCACCGATTCCAAGGCAGCGTGTATTCCGATCCAACCTGAAAGTTTCCATCGATGGAGTTCAAACCATCACAGCTGCTGGCCGCGTGTGTGCGCACCCCGCTGAGCCTGGCGGCCGGTGCCTGCTCGTGGGGACCTCCGCTCCCCATCGTGTTCACGACACTCGGCCACGTCCACCACGAGCTCACCCGACTGGAAGTACAGTCGGGGCTTCCTCCTGGCTCCCACACTCGTTGTAGGAGCCGCACGATCCAGCCCACGAGGAGCTCAACTGCACTGAAGAAAACAGAAATGGTCAGGAGAGAGGTGGCCGGTGAGCGTGTGTTAGATCAAAATCACATGGGCTTGTAGCGAACTCAAGTCCATAAAGCTTTTGGAGAAGAGCAGCTAAACTTCACGAGCACTGTAACGGGGAAATAGCTCTCGTTTTGGTCAAGGAACAAGGTGAAAGGCAGAGCACCCTGCCCGAAGCCACGCGGTGAGTCCTTGGGCAAGCCAAGGATAAAAGGCACAAATTCCAGTGCAACCACAAGTATTTAATGGCAGCCCCAAACAGAGCTTTTCCTAGGTGTACAGGAGAGAGCACCTTTGATACCACAGCTTGGATTTCTCTAAATCCACATGCTACTGCTGAGAAACAGGAATTAACGTGCAACTCGATATCTCCTGCTTTGTGAGGCTGCACCTACGCAGTCATATTTTTCCTCGTTGAGGTTTGGGGGACAGGGGGCTGCTCCATGGAAGCTGGAACAAATTAATATTTCCCTGAGAATTATTTTTTTAAGAGCGAGAACCAGCAGAAGTTTAAAAGGTAAGCCAACATCTTCTATTTTCTTTTAGTTAAGCGTCTGACAACACACAGTATATTTTATCCAGGATCTAGGCCCAAACGCTGTACGACAATAAGCTCCTCTTCAGGCACACACTGTTACTGGAAAGCATCCCAGGCGCCGCAATAAAGCCCCAATTCTTGCAATACCTACAGGCTCACCGCCCATGTCACAGCCACGGCTTGGAGAAAGACCTTTCCCAAAGAACGGCATTTAAGGTCTGCGCTCACCTCTCCCGAAAACATCGTGTTCAGTTTTAGCGAGTGCAGCACAACTTGTTTGTGTAACTGGAGAAGTGTCAGGCCCTTTCTTCCAGTGATTTAAACTCCTCCAGCGTTAGAAGGAAAACAAAGAACAAAGATGCTCAAATATTAATCATCTGGCTCAGCATCCACGGGGAGTAGCTGCAGGAATGCGGCGCGCTGTGATCCGCTGGCCTCGCTTCCAGGTTAGCGCCTGTTCAGCGCGGGCAGGCTCCATGTCCCCGTCCCCGTCCCTGTCCCATTCTTGCCGAGAGGACCTGGCATTCACCTCAGCAGCTCTGCCAGATGGCCCCGAGGGCCCCACAGACTCCAAAGGGTGCGGGCAGCTCTAAGGTCGGAAGGCAGAGGCGTGCGTGCGTCGCGCGGGTAAAGGCAGCCTGAGAACACCGCGACCTGCACGCCGAAGGCCGGAGCTGCTGGCTACGGGCTGCAGTTACCAAGCACAGAAACCCACAGGTCTTATGTTCTCTGGGTTTGGATATCATATACGTGCATTTTATTAATATCACCACTTCAACAAGTGCCAAGAAGGGCAGTCCTTTCCAGCAAAGGGGAAGAGAGCGGCTTCCCTCTCGCTTACCGGGGGCAGGCAGCTCCAGCAGGAAGACAACCGCAAGAAGCTCCTGCCTCTCCTTTCAGCCCTGCACGTAACGGCGGCCACTCACCCTGCTGCAGAGGCACCCAGAAGAAACCCCCAGGACAGCCAGAGGAGGAGACAGACCAGGCAGCGGGGACACTCCTCTGGGGAGCAGCAGCGCCCGGCGGTCACACAGCAGGGGACTGGGCAGGACCGCGAGCACCACGTCGTGTGGCTGCTTCAGCCGCCGTGCTGTGCACTGATCCTCCTGGAAGTTCACCACCGTGGCCACTTTTATTGCTCCAACTGCTTGGGTTGAGTTTTATAAACGGCATTACAACGGCCCCTGCTCTCCAGAGGCAGCACAGCCTCCAGGGGAGTGGGAAAGGAGAAGCAGGGCAGTGAGGGCACCACGCAGAGCACTGGGGCACGCTCTGTCCGCAGGAACCTCGGCACAGGAGCAGGATGAGCAGTGCTCGGCCTCCCCCCAAAAGGGGCAGGGGGCTCCGTGCAGCTCCTGGCTCCAGCCGCTGCCCCTCGGCAGCCGCAGTGCACAGCCCAGTTCAGAGGAGACGTGGATGCACATCAGTCCTTCCCTTATTTATTTTATTGCATTTTCTCATTGAAGAAGAATTCAGTGACAGTCACAAGTCAACTTAGGGGAAAAAAATACCCAGAACTGCTTTCAGGAGCAGGAGAATCAAATTAAGAGTCACATTTCTGGAGGAGCCGAGCCGCAACTGGAGCGCTGGAGAGAGACACGAGTACTACAGGAACACACAAGCTTCAGCTCAGTGCCTCGCAGAATGCACGCGAGGTGTGTCCAGTGCACGGGATGGTGGTGACAGAAAACCCCCCAGGAGGCAGGTGCCCTGCTCCCCGTACGAGACCCAAGGAGAGGGAAAGCTCTGCCGAGGAGCTGGATGCACCCGACCTGCCGAGCCTCCTTCGCTGTGCAGCGCTGCGGTTAGGAGGGAACACTTTCATCTCCTCCTCCCCTCCAGACAGCACTTTTATTTTTTTTTAAACAGTTGGGCAATTGTTTTAAGGAGAAGTTTTAGGAGGGGAAAAAACACATTCCTCTGAAACAGCATCACTGCCAGACCCAGGACTGTGGGATCATCAAACCTGTAGCCACTTGCTGACCCCACACTTGAAAAGCACCTCGGGTAACATATGTGAGTTGTTTCGGGCGATAGTAAAAGCAAAAAGAAAATCGGTGGCTTTTTTTTACAAGGGATAAAATACACCTTTTGATTTCTAACTCTCTTCTTCAAGTGGTTTATTCTATGCCTCTCTCCCACGTGGAAAGGATGAAGAATTATCGGGGAGGGTAGTGGTTCAGGACAGTTTAAGTGTGCATGAAACGGCTGTTCACTCGCAGCACTCCAGTTGTGCTCTAGCGAGATTGCCACAAAACCACGACACTGCTCATTTATTCAATAAAGTTTCATGAATTCCAGCTGGAGACTCCTTTTTTCTTCCCCCAGGGCCAAAGGGAAGCTTACTGATATTTTTCATGTTTAGGATGTGGGGAAAGACACACAGGGACAGTGAAACACATTAAACTGTTGGTTTTCTCTTCCCGCACTCCTCCCCCTTTCTTCCAGAAGAAGGGAGTCTTCCTATCCCAAAGCATATTAAAGCAGACTGCACACGAATAGCAACAGCTAGCACTGAACTCATTCATCTCTCTGAACCCCGTTCACCATATAAAAGTTACCCTGCACTCACAGCAGCGAGCACAAGCTCGGCTCCCAGCTCCTTTAGCTGGCGTTACAAAAGGTTTGGTTTGGTTGTAGAAGAGTGAGAGCATCCACAGCGCTGCGGGAAGCAAGGTGAGATGAGACTGACACGACCCGGCCATCGCTGCAATCCCTGGGACAGCTTCAGGCTGCCTGCATTAGCAGCTGATCAGCTTCCAGCTGAAACAGAAAGAGAAGACGCAGCATCCGACAGCCACTGCCAGCAAGCAGACACCTCCCCAATCTACCTAAGCACTGCTGCACAAACCTAAGTTTGGGAATTTCACTGATCACCACCAACACTTGGATCCTGAAATAGCAGAGGACAGGATGGGAACTTCAGCAGAGCAGTGATCAACACCACGAGTTACCGAGTATGGCTGTGAGGACCACAGCTTTTCAGTGGCTGCATTTATTGTCATGTAACAACCACCAGCAAGAAGTATCAGCAAGCTTCCCCCCTTCCAGAAATCAAACCTCTTGCTGAAGTCCACAGTGCCAGCCAGCTTATGAAATACTTTTATCCCACAGCTGAAGAATGGCTTTTCTGCGGCGTTGGGTTCGGGTGACATCACCACATCCAGATGACTTCAGGCAGACGATCTCTGCTACTTTTCATGCCCAGCTGCTCCGTTTAATCCCTGCTAAGACCGTTTTTCCCCTTCAAGCTTCTTTAAGCATTGCACTGGGCAACTTCTTTAAAACACAGTCCTTATAAAGGCTCCTGGCAACTCTGAAATGAAAGTGTTTCCGAGGCTTCCTACTAACTTGAGAGGATAAATTGTTCAGCTGTCACAATTTAACCGCGTGGAAAACGTTAACGAGTTGGACGAGAAGCCAGGCCACAAAACTCCCGAAGTCCCACACCAATTCCCCTCGTCTTTATTCAAACAAAGTCTCCTGACACGCTCTTAGGGATAGGCCAAGTGTCACCGAGCCCTGCACAACAGCTGAGTTCTCCACCCCAGTAAGACAGCTAACAAGCACATACTAATTAATAGCTACTAATTAAGGTCCTATTAACCAAGTAGAGGATGTTAGTAATGTCTGCCGGGACATGTCACAGAACAAGACACGGCTCCTGTGCGTGAGGCTTCGCTTTCCCTTCCTGCTGCAGCTGCCGAGCCGTCAGGGTGGGTTCCCTCCTTCGTTTCACCTCTGTACGCTGAGAAGCGTTGAACATCCATCAGCTCAGGTACACATCGTTCCAAGGCACAAAGAGTTTTGTGATAAACACCCACCTTTACCAATATCTAACGTCAGGCAAAATTCCACACATCCTGAATGATCTGAGACTGCCCGTTACCAAACACGCTGAAACAGCATGAGGCAGAACAAGTCCTCTCGCTTTAAAGCTTTCACATGCTCTCTTTAGAAGTCTTTTCCCCACTGTATTAACAATTTCCTCCATTATTCAGGAAAACCTGAGAGCTTCCCTTTCAACAGCGGCTGACGAGCAGTGATTACCTGCAGAACAAGACCGCGGAGCCACACGCTCAGAGCAGCAGCCAGGTGTCCCCGACCTGGCGATCAGTGAGAGCTCAACAAGTGCCGCTGAGAAACGCCGCTGAGGCTGGGCGATGACATATGTCCTCCTGCAAACACTGAATTAACACAGGCATTTTGAGAACAGAGCATTTGAGCTTCTAATGGACTGGCACATCACTTTTTTTTTTTTTTTTTACAAGGAAAGCCTATTAGAAGGAGATGCCTCAGCCTTACAAATTTGATTTGAAATGCCACCCACAGTTGTACTGAGGCTACTCAACACAAAGCTGAGTTAAAAACAAATGAGAAATTTCTCTTATGCTTATAAAAAATAGTGAGATTTCTTTCAAATCAGCTCTGATCATTGTGCTTCTGATTTATGCTTGCTTCTGAGAGGCGCAACATTCCACCATTTATTGAAACCTCTCTTGAAATTCTTTCCCAATACGAATTCCAGTTTGATACAGACCTAGTTAGCAGATTCCAGCTTTGTTTGCATTTCCAAGAGTTCCCTTATGCTAGGAAGTGATACAGAAACGCACCTCGTGTTCAACATCTAACTGCTTTTGGGGAGACAGATCACAAGGTATTCCATCCTGAGCTCTGGCAGGGGTCAGTGCAAAGCAGACTGAACGCACCAGTTTCCTCTCTGCAGCACCCAACCGAAAGGCAAGAGCTGTTCCAGGTGTTAAGGCACGGTGGAAGCAGTCCCTGACTTGGGCATCCGTCTCACCCATCTGCCTTCTGGTTTTGAATACAGCCTTCCACGTAAGGACGTGATGCAGCACGATAAAAACCGACCCCCAAGTTCTCTGAGGCTGCTGATGGTCCTGCCAAAGCTGGACCTGAGCTCATTTCCTGCAGGCTGTGCCCAAGAGGCCCGCAGGCCGGGCAGGTTGGAAGTGCTGTGCTAGGAGAAGTCCCAGCCGGCTGCTCTGAGCCTCCTGCCGAGGTTCACAACAAGCAGGAGAGCTCCGTGGCTCCTACCTGAGGTCACATCTACCTTAGAGACACCAGCCCACCTGGGTCCTTCACCTCCGTCACATCAGCAGGGTCGTGCTTTGAGGAGCAGATGCTGGCAGAACCCCCTGCCATCACCCCGCCTGCTCTGCAGGGAAGCAGCACAGAGCTCGGGCTGGAAAACTAAAGATCAGGTTAAATCTGTAGCCTCTAGCTCCAGGGCAGTTCAAAACCAAGTTTCAGTAAGTGGAGAACTGAAGTGCAGGGGAGGGATCAGACAAGCCTCCGGAATGACCACATGCGGGAAGAACAGGGGGTTCCCAAAAGTTGCTTATTAAAAGTCATCTCAGCCAATACAAAACCCAGAAGTGAAGAAAAACACTGATAGGAGAGGCTCTGCCTCCTTTATGCCCCACGCCACTGACTATTGAACTCCCTGCTCCAGAGTTATGTACAGACCAGCCTGGGTGAAGGCGTAGCCCTTCAGCACAAGGGAGGAACACGCTGATTGTACACACAAACCTTCAGACCTTCCCTTACAAAAGTCCTGTGGTCTCCAACTATGAAAGTAATTTTCCTTTCATTGAAAACACACCACCCACATTACCCATAAGAAAAACTATTCTACATGTAGTTTCTATTGTAATAAAGCATCAAATGGAGTTTTTTTTCCCCGCACGAAGTGAAGTCACAGCAGTTTAACTAGTGGAAAGAACTACGCTTAAGCTAGCTAGGCTCAAGTTTAAGCACCGCCGTAATTACCTATGAATAGCAAAGCACCATAAAACAGTGGGAAAAACCCAACTGGCTAGCCCTGACCCCAGCTGCCACACAGATGCATCAGGACCAGCAAAGCACAAAACCCAGCCCAATTCCTCCCAAGCCCTTTGATCGTTAACACGTGGATGTGCACCGTGCCGCAGCCTGCTCCTTCCATCCACGGGTTTGCGCTCTGAGACAGCTCAGTCCCCATAATAACTTCCAAGTAAAAATACTTATTTATAATGGGAACTATTACATAAAAACGAGTCTATGTCATAAGCTCAACCAGAAGGAAGCTTTCCTCCCAGCTTATCTGATTTTCTATTCATTTAAAATATCATGTTTCGGAAGGCCACTTCAGAGTTCAATTCACACTGCTAATTTTCTTTGGCAAAGCCCCACGTTATCTACAAACATTGGTCGAGAACCCAATTACAGTAACGTGATACCCACACCCTGCTGCATAGCAACCGGATAACACGGGGACACGGAAAACGGCGATATTCCAAAATAACAGCAGGTAGCAGGGCTGCCACTGCTGCCACTGGCTGCGGGTCTGTGAGAGGCACGACTCGAAGGGAGAGGAGCAGTGTGGGGACCGGTGGCAGAGAGAAGGAAATTTGACGGGTCTCGGTTGGAGCGTCCTAAAGGGGATTTGGGAGGCCCGGCTCAGCTGAATCGTGATGGGGTTTTTCCTCAAACTAAGGAGCATCTCATCAGTGTGTGATGCGAGAGCAATGCTACAGCAGGGGTACCAGACCTCCCCAGTGTTAAAGCAGTCAGGGAAGTCTCAGCGTAAAATACATCACTCCCAAGTTTCTCTCTGAAATCTCATTTTTTCCCACTATAATTTTCTCATGCACAAAAAAAAATAGATAAAAAGCCCCTGAGAACAACGAGTTTAAAAACCAACACAACCAAACCTTCTCTCCTACCCCAGACAAGCCATTGCTCTGCTGTCCTTACAAAGGAGGACCAGGACACCAGGCACCTCTCCCAGGGCAGTCACCGCACATCACAGCCCGGTGCGCTTTCAGGCCAGCACCGGCACACGGACCTGGCTGGCTTCGCAAGCAGCAGCTGGTCATCCCGTGTCACTGTTCTCTTGTTTGAACCTGGCACTGCAAGCACAAAGGTCAGAGTTATACAGAAAGAGTGTTCTGGGAGTTTATACCAAAGGTTATCTTATTTTTACACAGGGTCTGCCCCAAACAGACCGAACCCAACTTTCCGCAGTGCCTGGCAGTACTTGCAGCCACAGTTCCTCCTGGTGTTTCTGCCAACTCCGAAGCGAGATTTCGGCAGCGAGCTCGGGCGAGAGACCACAGGGAGCCTGGAGGCAGCCATTGGGAACCCACGGCCAAACCCACCCCTTGGTCACGGATAAAGGTATCCCTTAAATTCCTCCCCCAAACTTGGAAAAAGTCCGCCAGGCGCAGATGTTTCAGACTAAAGACTCTGGACTCAAACCAGCATTTTTCAACAAAACTTGGTTTCATGAGAAAATTTCCAACGAAATTTTAAGATCAAACACTAGAGTTATTTCCAAACAATGCGATCTACGCAGCCAGAAAAGCCGTACTTGATAATGCCCCCACACTTTGATGCCAGCCGGTTCGCATTACGGTATCTGTTCTGAACCGTGTGATTTACTCCCTCATGCTAGAGCCTTCCTGACACAGCTCTCAGGAGAGTCCCGTCTGCTTCCATGCCCAAGGCCCCTGCTACTGGCACAGGAGAGGATTACCCTGTCCTTGATGGATTCGTTCTGGTCCCACTACAAAAGCAGAGCGCTGGGGGCTGTAAGCACATCACATCACACCCGCGGGTCATCGGGGCAGCGTTACGGGACCGGAGTCAGAGAGCAAGGCAAAATATTCTTAACACACAGCTCAAACAGCTAACGTTTAGAGCAAGGCTTATTTGTCTTGGACGCACAGGAACAAAACACATTTTAACGCATCAGGGATTCAAAAAAGGTTATGCTAATGTGACTTATTCCACCTAAAACTCCAGCTTGCAAGGAAGTTATATTATTTATAATAATAATTGCAGTACAATTATTTTATCTGCTTTTAAGTGATCATAGGATGCTCTAAGATATCAACTTCAGCATTTTAAAAGCATCCCATGCCATGTTTATGTCACATTCCCTTTAATTATGTTTGACTGAGGCACAGTTTTGAGCGAGCAATTGTTCCCAGCGCTCGTTTCTGCTTTCATCTAGCGGCACTGAACTGTGTTGTACCCATTCTACAAACACTTAGCCGCGGGGCTAATTTCAATTCTTGAGCACAGCCAAGTATTACCTGCCCTTTCCAGGCTGTATCTACCAGCAGATTTCACAAATTGAAGCAGTATTTAGACAAGCCAGAAAGCCCCACTTCCTATTCAAAGGCTGCACAATAGAGATCCATTTGCGCACGAGGAGTTAGCAGAGCAACCAGCTTTATCCTGCTGTCTGTTTCTTGCCGTGGCCAGAGCGCTACAAGATGTTTCATTTCATTTCATTTTCTGGTTCTGAGAGGTGCTGATTACCAAAGCGATTCCATATGTTACGTTATTTATTGCAGAACAGATCAGCACAGACCTGAGGCTGCCTGGCAGCTGACGAACACGGCCGGGGCTATCAGATCCCGGCACGGCCACCACGGGCTGCGTGTTCAGTGGGCCCAGGACGGAGCAGTCCAAACCGTGACTCTGTTGGGGACATCCCTTATGCCACCAAAGCCACCCCAGCTCCCTGCCTGCACGGCTCTGCCACCCCACAGGCAGCACAACCCCACCAGGCTGCAGGGAGCATTGCCCCGTGCCCAGCCTCCTCCAGCTCTCCCCACCAACCCTATATCCCACCCCGCTACCTCCCCTAAACTCCGCACCCAAGCTGATTCTCACACTGTATCTACCTGCCCCTAAAGAAAAGGGTCTAACATGGGAGTTGCTGAAACCCCTGCATACAAACACAGCCACCACAGCCCCTGCAGGCTGAACTCTCAGGCACTGGGATGTTAAAATGCAGCATCCAGCAGCTCAAAACCACAATGCAGATCCTCGTCCTGGTGCCACACCTGCAAATGGTTTCTGTTGCCTACCGCCCTGAGCCCAGCTCCCCTGGGGACACCAAACTCGCCTGCTGTCATGGGCTGCACTGAGCACCAGCCCAGTGTTGGCCGAGCCACCGTGAGCCACCACCAGCCAGCTCACCAGAGGGCTCCACAACAGCATCCGAAGACTAACATGTTCTACTCAGCATCTGGGAGAACAGGACAGGCAGCAAGGAGAGTTTCTTCATTCGGACACGAGGAGAAATGAGCTCGAGTCACATTTTGAGATAATGAGAAATACAGGAGAATCTGCAGGAGAGAATTCACCAACTGACTCAGCGGTGAGTAAATTAGGTTCAAAGCACTCTTTGGATTCCAGCAATACCTCACGATAACAACTCGGCCAGAAACATGGTTTTCTTATTCTCTCCTGTGTTGTAACCGTTCAGGTTTTGACCCTACAAGTTTTCTGGGAAATCTATTAAAAGCCTATTTAACATCCAGCAGCCCACTCACCAAAATCACCATGACGCAGGAGCATATGGTTCCTACCAAGCATGACTTTCTTCTAAGCCTGAATATTACCTTCTTCCCAATAACGCTTAGGCACGCAAGTTATCAAGTGACGCAGGACAGAGGAATCACCTACTGCTTCCCCATAAATCCTCAAAAAATCCTCTCAATAAGGGAAGACACAGAAGAAGCGCTGAAATTAGTCTTAAAAAGTCTAAGCTCTCAAGCTGCATTTCATTGACACAAATAGGATATAGCCTAAAAATACTGTTTTATTTTTAAATAAGTAGTGCTTAATGATTCAAGAGCAAAATATCGCCCAGAGACAGCGATGATATATCATCATCTGAAAATGCTGAAGCAGAACACGCCTCAGACACATCCTGTTCACATTGAACGCAAGCTTACAGAGAACAAGCTACAAACAGCTTGGGACCCAGTCTCTCGCATGCAATTAAAACCTTCCCCGATTCAGCTAAAAAAAAAAAAAAAAAGAAAAAAGATAGTACTCATGGAGAATGAGGCAGATAGATAATACCAGAGTACTATCTGTGAGGGTAAAATAAATAAACTTCTACAGAAACTTCCACAATAGTCTCCTAGGGCTGCTAGGACAGGCAGTTCTACAGGGGACAATTTATTTTCTGCCTTTCTTTTCTACAAGCAGAGGCTGGGGTATATAATTCCAGTTGCTCACAGACAGGTATGCAATTTACCAAAAAGGAGCTGTAATGGAGAACAGGCTGGGCTTGTGCCTTTCTGCTTCTTTACGATGCATGACAGACAGTCACCATAAGAAAGTAGGAAAGCAGGCTAGGAAAATAAATCCCCTCTCTAAGGTCTCAATTTGTGATTTTGAACAGGGAAAAGCTAAATTAACATGGAAAAAATCATCAGAGTGTTAAAATATCTACAATTACAGTTAGGTTTTGTTTTCTTTTTAAACAGCTTAAATCAAAAGCCTGAAGAAGCAGATGGGGAAAAACCTCTCTTTTGCTAAAAGTTGAGGCTTATATCCCTATTACAGCTTTCCATAAGCCCTGCTACAAAACTAACGACAAGACTTAACGATCAAGACGTTTAAGATCATAATTCTTATCACGAAATCCTGCAAGGCTTAAAAAAAAAGAGTTAGAAACTAATTTTTCCTCAGCAGTAATTTCCCCAGCATTTCGGATCACCATGAAGACAGATGAAGGAAGACAGCTTCCCCCCCACACAGCGGTATGGGTGAGGTAGGGATTGACTAACTGTGGAAAAATCCACATAATTGAGAAGACAAATGTTGAACAGTTATTTTACGGCTTGAACTATTCAAGGAAAAACGCTCTCCGTGCCAAGAGGCCAGACAGGCTCATTGTGTATGTGTGTTAGTATGTAGGAGCCCAGTCAAATTTCAGAAGTGTAACGCTTTCATCCTCATCCAGGTTGTGCCTTGCTGGTTTATCTGTTTCTGTAAGCACTGCATAAAGCTAGAAAAAAACACCGAAAGAAAAAGTATCATCTCCCATTATTATGTGTACACAGAGCGTAACAAAAATACACACACAGGCTCAGTAGCGTGACCCGCTATTAAGGCCATTTGTTGCTTCCCATGAGAAGGCCTATTTTCGGTTGCTCAAAATGATGAAAAATTTTTACGACTCGGGCTCGAGATTCCCAACTTGGATGTCTGCTTCCAGATGAATTTTTAAAAAAGAATATATTACACTTTTAGCCAAAACTTCTCAGCCATTTCAGAACAATGCTGTTTTCTCCACGTTCAGACTCTCCAGTGGCCTCAGGAGCCGCAGTACCCCGATGCCTTCCCATTAGCACAAGTTAGAGGGAGATGAACAGGACCCAGAAGGGGAACCAGTTGAGCAAGAGCGCTGGAATACTGAAGGGTGGTTTCAAAAGCGAGGATGAGACATTCAGAAGGGGAGATTAAAGACCGGCTCAATAAAGCAGGAGAACAAGTCTGAAGGAAGCCAAGCTGCAGCAGAAAGAGGCGGGAAAGGAGAAGCTGGAGGAGGTCACAGCAGACAGTGAGAAGTTGGCTGGTCCATCTCCTGCTCTAACTCGGCTCAAGCAACACCACTGTGAGGCACAAACATGTCCTCAAAGACATCTCACAACCTCCAGACGCCGACCGCCTCGCTGCTGGTGGCGGGCTCCCCTCCTCCATGGGCCCGGCGCTCCAAGCGGCCTGCAGGAACCTCACGCTCCTGTCCCAGCCCTCACCTCTTGAAGCGGAGCCACCCCCGCAGCCCATCCTCCCCTGCGGGTCACACCTCAGTGTTTAAGTCACGCTTTTGCCTGCCCTTGGGGCCATCCCCACCTGGCCCACATTACCTTGAAGAGCGCGGGACAAGCTGCACGCTGCCCCTTCTCAGCGCCAAGGCGATCGGGCCCACGTATTGTCCGGGCAGCAGTGGTTTGCACAGGGCCCTTTCCACTCAGCCACGTTCAGGGTGTGACCCCATACACTGCACTCCCCAAGTTCTTCCCCTAAGGACTAGTTGCTCATTTTGAATCAGATTAATCCTCGCAGAAGCGTCACCCTTTACAGGTAGCCTGACTGAATTTCACTCTAATTTGTCAAGATCATTTGGAGGAATTCTAGCACTACTCCCAGTGCAGCTGCAGTCTTTCCCATTCTTGTATTACATGGGAGCTGAATAAGCACGCTACATACTTCATCATCTGCGTCCTTAACGAAAGAGCTGAACAGAACCAGCAAGACCTATGCAGCCCAACTCAACACAGCCTTCTAATCCAATTATGAATCACGAGTCCTAAATCTCTGAGTATAATTATCCAATCAACTTCACATCTATTGAAGATGACTCATTTGAACCCTCGCTGCCATGGACGACTTACAAGAATGTCTTAAGAATGGTTTTGATTCTGTCTCATAAGTCAAACTGACGTCTACTTCTTTTCCCCTACTCATAACACTCTTCCATAGAATGAATTCAAGCTTATTTGACACACCTGATTCTTAAAAGCGAGAGCCACTGCAGATCTCTCCTCCCATCAATACTTACAAATCGCCGTTTGTCACACCAGAGCTCGCAGCAGTGTTTGGCTGCTGGAAACCCACCTTACCAGAGCCTTAAAGGGAACACAAAGCTGCTTACGCCTCATTCTTAACGCTGCTGTCAGCAACTGTCCGGGAAGCCCACTGGCAAGACAGCTCACACCTCCCATGCTGCTCCGCATCATCCAACACCGGTAAAATTACCCCGTCAGCCTCCGCTGCAGAGGGCCCTGCATAGGTGTTCTCATCTGGCTGCTGACCCACGTTTGGAGACAGATCCACACTGCACTTTTAAGGTTTTGCCAGTTTTCTGTTTAAGAATGGCAGGGAATTTTACATCTACGCAAACACTGGAAACACTGAAGCAGCGAAGTCACGTACATAAAAGGTTAGGAAATAATGCTGTTTTTTGCATAGATCTTTTTTTCGTTTTGAAAAAATTGCACATAGCCTTCAGCAGGCAGCACAGACAGGGCTTAATTCTTTGGCAAATACTGAGTATTTTGTTTTGTCCTCCTCATCCAGCACGAGGCTGCATCTCTTATAGGCTGCACACCGCTCAAACTCTGCTCTGGAGAGTTAAAATCTTCCTTGTAGGCCCTCCAACGACCCTCTTGACAGGAAAAATGAGTGTATTTTGATTTTGACAGCTTCCTTGGGATATGAAACACCATCAGTCCCAACTCAGAAGGAAACAAGAAAATTAATAGTTAAGGTGTATTTTGGGTGTCCAGTAAATAAGGTTTTGAACCTCTCACAAAGTTGCGCATACAAAGCAAACCTCCCCTGTCCTTCCGATCAGTACTTCGTATTGCCCTGTACTTCATCAAACCCAGGGCACAATCCTCACTGATTTCTGGGAAGCACCAGTGTCAAAACCTCTGCAGACCCTACACCGTTAGGTCAGATACCCAGGAGGAAATCACTTTCAAGAAAGCTTGGTTAGGAGGGGTTAACCAGCATCACTCAGAGCTCCCAGCAGAAGCAGAGATAGTTTTATGTGCTAAGGCAGTGTTCTGCTGCTGTTGCCATAAAAACCTTTTACAACTGTTACCTTAATCACTAAACATTTCCCCACACCTGGAAGAAGTGGAGCAGAGACTTGACAAATAGTTTTCATCACTACATAAATTCAATTTAACCCAGAAGAGATCGAGTCGTATGCACAAAGTGAGGCAGGACCTGCAGAAAAAAATGTGATTGTTTTAAGCCTAGAAATACACACGAGGAGAGTGTCATCTAACCTTAATTTTGGCATTCCCTAACTTCTGAGTGTTCATATTGAGACTGAGTATTCCCCTATTTAGATCACTGATGACAAAAGGCAACGTTTAACATGGGTGTTAATTTTTCCCCTAAGAAGGGTTAACTCCAACTAAACAGCATGCAATAAAGACAGAACATTTCCCAATAAAACTGAAGTCATTTCTATTCTATACAATAAGCTCAGGAAGCAAAATAAAAATCTATCTGCATTGTATGAGGTCAGTCAAGCTAGGGATGGTTATTTAAAATCTGAATATTAAAAACACATGCTTCTCTTCAGAGGCTTTTAAAGAACCTGAACCTGCTGGCGCTCAGCATTTCTCAAGGAATGCTGAACACCTTCAAAACCACACCAGAAGACTCAAGCCACCTCACATGGGAGGTCAAAGGGTGTAGGATTGTACTCTATCTGATGAAAACTGTTTAGACAAGATGAACATTTTTAAAAATTTTAAATTTAATCTTTAATCATTTCTTATTTACAAAGTAATCCTAACAATGAGGTAATATATCCACTGCTCTACCGGTTTTAGTCTCATAACTCACACATACTCCATATACAATACTAATTAGTTTGTATTATATCAAAATGTTCTTAATAAACAGAAACGCGAAACTACTTCAGGGTTCCTTTTTCATTTTGATTATGCAATCGCCATGTAAAAGAATTTCTAGGAGGAGCATTTCACAAATACCAAGCGGGCTCTCTGCACCACAAGCAATGGACTTGTGATTGAGGACTGCCCTAGGAGGTACGAATGGGATCCCTGATGTCAGATCCCTGATGTAGAAGTTGTTTTCAACAAGCCACTGCATCACCAAGAACACTTTCACTCCTTTTCTTTGATTTCACAATACTTCTGTACGTGTACATGGAGCAACCACCAGAACAGGGCTCGAGTGGCGTCAACAGATTGTGCTTGGACAGCACCGTGTCAGCTTCACAGGGACAGCTGAGCTGAGTACACCTCGGGCTTGCACGCTGCCCGCTAAGACACAGCAACCTATCTGCAAAGCTATCAAAAAAAAACAAAACCAAAAAAAGACAGCTAATGCTTTTTGGTTGGTTTTAGAAATTTGACTGGTGAGAAATTAAAAATCTTACATAACTGAGTAATCAAAACACCATTATGACAGCTCACTTACTTCAGAGCCATTTTGGTTAAGAATGCCCTGAATATTCACTCTGTGTACAGCATTGCCTTGACCAGCAAAAGGACATAACAGTCGTCTTTTTTTGCAGCTCATCCATTTATGAACACATTTATGCTCTGACAAGTTTTAAAGGGGCAGGAAGCAAAAGAATCCCATTTGAATACCAAATGGGGAGTAATATGGTAAAAATGCCAAACACTACAAATTTTGCAAGCTACCAGTATTTACCGTTCATCATTAAGGGTTGTATATTCTCATGCAAGCATGCCACAATGAGAAAACAACATCTCTATAAGGGTAAAACAAACAGCATTTAGAATTTCTGAAAGCATTCTTCCAAAATTATTGCACTAGATTAGATTGCCTCATCAACAGGGCCAGAGGACATTTGCACTATTTTCTTGCCCTTTTTTTTTTTTTTTTCATGTAACAGATGAAAGGAATACAGAAAGTTTTCTGGGGCCAAAATCGGAATTAACGATGGGAAAATTCTTTTGCTAATCCCCCATCTCTCCCACTGCTAGCAGACTCCCGAGGCTGGAAAAAAAACAATGTCTCCTGGTACCCTGCTTCTACTTTGCTCATCAGTGCAAAATACTACGCTCAGGAGGTTTGAAAAGGACCCTCAGCTTAGCGCAGAGCCATAAAATCTCAAGGACAGAGCTATAATGAAAATCTGAGTAAAGAATGACATGAGACTCCAATTAAAACTTGGAAGCATCGCAGTGAAATCAAAGGGTAGGATTCATTTGCTCAGGGCAGATGTCTGCAAAGCAACCACCTCCGTCCAAGCCCAGGCTCACTTATGATCAGTGAGGAAAAACCAGGCTTTTCCAGGGCACGGCTGCTCCATCCTGAGCTGGGCGCATAAGGCAGGCTGGAGGCATCACATCAGAGGAATCCCTCTGGTGCCTGGCGGCTGGGATGGCAGCTCAGCCACCGGCTGGAAGGTGGGCTCAGGGGAAGCTGTGTCCCCCAGCCTGCCCGAGGAGAGGGATCAAATCTTCTGCAGAACCCAAATTTCCCTGGATGGCAGCAGCTGCCCCGCGAGGCTCATTTCCAGGATGCCTTGAGATGCCCCCTTACAAACCTCGAGCATTACTCCTTGTCATGCCTGTCAGCCCACCAGTGAAGTAAAAATAGATACTGCCAAGTAACCACCCTTCTAAAAGCGAAGTTTAATCATTTTTCAGTCATTTAACAAACACAAAAGAATTTACACGTACCAGCTCTACTCAAGAAGTAAACTTTGCATAATTAATCTGGATGCCTCCACTACTTTCTGCGGCTGGAGAATCTGCAAATGCACAGCTACACCAACAGGCACTCAGGGGAAAATGCCTCCGGCTAGCCTGAAGAACTGGGAAGTGCAAATAGCTCAGCGAACAGAGAGCTTGAACTGCTAGGGAAGGAAAAAAGCACAGTGTCTGGAAAATAATTACACTTATCCAGTGCTCTGAACTGCGTTGCGTTAACTATCAGACATCATCAGCTACTTCAGAATTAAGTTGTATTTTATCACAAGCTCTAGCTCCAAAGCCAGAAGGAGCTAAAGGCACCTAATTAGCTGCAGAAGGTGGGAATGTCCAAAGCAGGTTAGCCGTGTGGAAGTCGAGCTTCCCACAGAAGCACACAGTTTGATGGAAAATTTGACTCAAATAAAAAGAAATATTGATGCAGCACTTAATGAAGATGAACTTCCCCTGCCTTGCCACAATACAGACGATGCCATTATCACTCAGCACGAGGAAGGAAAGAGATTCCGAGCAAGGGGAAATTACAGGGCAGTTATGCTCATCAACCTGACAGTGTAATAGTGACACAATATTGGCAAAGTGCCTGAGAAAAGTCTGCGGACAATTAAGCACAGGGCATAAAATAAGATGCGTAAAGGGAAAGTAGACATTGGAAAATATTGCTAGGGATTTCAGCTTTTCCAGCGTGCCAGAGGCATGAAACACCCTACCATATCCCCCATATCCACAAAAACAAAGAATTGCACCAAGTCAGAGAAAACATGAAAGTTCAACTTGCTTGGTAGTAGAGAAGCCAAGCACTCAGTGCTCTGACCCTCCCTCTGCAGAAGTCAGTCTGCTTCCCTACGTTTTCAGGGTGCCAAAGACCTATAAACAAGGCACTCTACGTGACTGGTAGGCAGGCTTTATTCTTACGATCGTGGGGCAGTGAGCAGCACAGGCAACTCCCCATTTTCCCTGCCCTCAGAACCTAGCCTGCAGTCAGCAGCAGGCAATCCTCACCACTTTTTACCCCCAGCACTTGGGAAAGCTTTTATTTTGAGAAAGAGTTGCTTGGAGGTCCCAAAAGAGCTCATATGAAAACAAAGAATTTTACTCTAGGCTTTGTAAATAACTGCAAGACAAGCAAGTCAAACAAAACTGGCATTATTTGCACTATTTGTGAAAAGGAGGGTTAAATACATTCCCAATTTCAGAGACATTTCAAGGCTTCATTGCTAGAAAAAGCCTGGTACGGTCACGCAGAAATGCAATGGTACAATGCACATAACCTTCTGAGTCCCAGAACATAAGGATCTGGGGAACCTCCCCCGACCCCCAAGAGAGGGAAATGGGACACAGATTATATATTTTCCTGATGAGAAACCAAGGTTTCACAAAGAATTAGTAAACACACTCATGCTTCCCACCTGTTTTCTATTTAGAGAAAAAAAACAATTAATGTGACTTTTTAAACAACAGTTAATAGAAGAAACTTATGAAACTGAGATTTCTAATTGAAAATGTCTTTACTCAGATGAGGCAGAGGATCAAAATATGACAAGAGCACTAAGCATAGTTTCTCCCAGCTGTGCAAACCATTTCTTAACAATCTTAAGATTAACAATGACATATTCTAGACATTTCTCATCCCTCCTGGATTTAGCCAGAACATGTATACAAGGCAAACACGAGAAAGCCGCAGCCTCACTTCACTCAGTTGGAACGGAGCTCCCAGGCAGCACTTTCTGTTACGTGATTGTTAATTCGGGAACCCCCTCGCTACGAGCAGGCACGCCGAGAAATACAAGGGAAAAACACAGGTCCAGGAAGAAGCTGATTTAAGCGTATCATTTATTAGCAAGTAAAAGGACATTTACCTTCTCAGTGGTTAAGCACAACACAACCCGAAGATAAACCATATGGCTCAAGTCTTTGTGCAAGGGAGAAGACTGGCAGGGCTCCAAGGCTCTAATTGAACTATTACCATATTGTAAGAAATGAAAAAGTCAGAAAGACTAGAGGAGCTGCTCTCCTAGGGACAGTTGATGTCAGGCAAACAATTAAGTGAATAACAAAGCACATTTAACAGGAGAGCAATTCCACCATTTGGGTACTGGCTCTGTTTAAGGAAGATAGGTACTATTCTATTTCAATATTGTCCTTAACTTGATCCTACATTCAGTTCATGAAGTCTTCAAAAGCCAAATTATTTGTAGCAAACAATGCAATGCTTCTCCTTTAATTGCTGGCACAAGATTTTTCCATTCAGCTAATAACTAAAGACACAGAGCAAGGATGTTCAAATGAAACTCAGAAACAAATAAAAGATTGCCATTAAAAAAAAAAAAAAAGTCATTAGAATAGAATCACTGAAAAATGCAGAAGATCCAAGTATAAAATGAATTTTGTACTATGTAAAAACGATCTCCAATCCTTTTTTTCCCAAAGACGGTTTTCGTAAAAATATACCAAGTGTTACAAACTTTATGCACAAGGCAAAATAAATAGTTCATGAATGCATAGAATCTGCAGGATTCGTTGTTACAGAAACCTTTACAGTATTGTCTTGTTACTTTGTGGGTGAAAAAGCATGCAATTGTGTGAAGACTAAAAGAAACGAAATGGTCTTACATAAAAATAAGTCTCTGTGGCTCTTGTTCTTACCATTCTGTTCATCCAGCTCATTCCCAATTTCCTGTCCCATTTGCTTTTGCCGGGATATGATTGAAGAAAGAGCATCAAGTCCAGCATCTTGCTCTGCATCAGAAATTACATGAAATTATGTGGAGAAAAAAAATCAGTAAGCCAGGCAACGTACCACAAAAGATGCAGAAGTGAAGAAAGATCTACTCTGTGTTTAAAGAGTTAAAAGGTATTAAGAAAAAGACATCAACACAACATGAAAATGAACCCTTATGGCAACAACACTCTAAAATAATGTGAATGATGGGTAATTAATTTGTCTGCTCTGGCTGGGACATTTAGCTGAGGGTCCCAAAAAATCCAAGAATTCGACATCCAGCTGTTACTCAATCATAAATGTAGGAGATTTTCTGGCACACACATACAGATCCCTGATTAGCCTTTTTAAATTTTCCAAGAAACTTTTAACATGAATAAAAGACAAACAGGTGATGCAAGCAGCAAAGAATTCAAATAGATTTTTAAAGCTGCAAGAGGATACAGAGCGCATGGAAAAGAGCCTGAGACAGAGGGGACAACGGGGGCAGCTGAAGTTTGAGGTGCTCCCACCAGCTCTGCAGGCACTCCTCTAGGAAGCCCCACGTTATCTCTGCTCTTGCAGTTCTGTGGTGCTGCACAGCCCTTCGCCAGCACCTGAACCATGACGTGCAGCTCTCCGTGCCCAGCAAACTCACGAAGCAGAACAAGGAGAGGTGCTGCAGGCAGGACTGTTAGCGGTCTGACAGAGTGAAAAGCAGCGATGCTGCACAGAGCGAGACTGCGTGAGGGGGCAGCTGGCTGCAGCCAGAGAGCCAAAAGCCATACAGGATGATCAGAACCCATTTGCTTCCCTTAACAGGGTGAAAGCCTTGTCACCAATACCTTTTTTTAGCCTCCCCAAAGGGATATCTGGGATGTAATCAAAACTGGAGCTTGAGGTGTCTCCTGGGGCATCCAAATAGAGTTTGTGCCATTCTCCTGAACCGTAGCTCTAACCTTTGCTCACACGCAGACTCGAGCGGGCCTTATCTGGAGACTGATTTCACTTGATCATTTCCAATACTTTAATTACACAGGAATTACCTCATTACCCACCTGGGATCCTCAGGCAGAAGCTTTCCAACACTGCTAAAGCTAAGGAATCTATTCCTTATGGATGCTGAGGGCCAAAATCTTTTTAGGTCAGTTAATTCTTCCCTAATTCCAACTCTCCAATCCATCTAACACATACCTCGCTTGAAGCACAGCAGCAATACCACTACAGTCAGTGCGATTAATGAGATCTCCACTGCAAACTTAAACCAGAACTACGGACAAAATCACATTAGCCTTGTGAAAATCTCACCTGTCCAGGGTTAAATCAAGCTATACTTGCTCAAGCTATTACTCGCTCAACTTCACCAAAACGCAGACAAAAGACTATCATTGAATTACTTGCATCTGACTGTAAAGAAACCTTACAAGTTCATGTGCCCAGAAACACAATTAACTGTTTCAGTGGTTTCTCCTCCCCTGTCACAGCACAGATTACTCACTTCAATCCAAATGGAGATAGTTTTGAAAAGCTGCTTTGAGAAGATGTTTCCAGTTAAGAACACTGCAAGCACAATACGGCTCCTGCTAACACAGGAGACAGCCACCTGGAAGTATCATGTTTGTCAGCCCCAGATAATAAAACTTCAGTGCCGGTTATTGCATGGATTTTCTAACAAGGGCTCTCACAGAGTCTTAGTGATGCTCATAACGTACAAAAAGACTCTTTTACCTTCTATGATCCTCCGCTGCTGCTGCCTGATATCGTGAAAGCCAAGCCCTCTGGTTTCCTCAGGTTCATCCAAGAGCCACGGGTTGGTCACGCCTCGTTTGATCCCTCCAGTCATTAGGCTAGATCTGAAAATAATTTCATTAAATAATTCTCAAGTTTTAAACAAAATCCACACACTCTAATTCATGCACGCAAGACTGGCTGGCAGAGATGGAACTGCAAGTATCTGTCACACTCCACACCGTTCTCTGCAATCATAGAAGAAATTAGCCAGACAGAATCCACTTATCTCCAACAACAAATGCATTCTGCAAGCTCCGTAACACTGCCTGAAAGCAATAAAGCAAGAAGAGAATTAATTTTGCACCAAACAATTAAACTACATGCAGAGATGCATACCATACATTCTATAATCGATTCACATTAAGTACATTGCTTGCATGTAGAACATGTAGCATTCAAAACTGTTACAAAGGAAGAAAAAGGGTTACTGGAAATCAACATATTCTTCATGTATTTGCTCTGCAATCGAGCCACAAGCTTCTAAAAACAGCGAGGTACAGCCTGAAAGTTTCCAACAGTTCAAGGATCGGTATGCTGATGCAGACACAAAGCAGAGAACTTCTCCCTGCATTGCTGGTTTGCCACGAACATGAAGACAGGCACACACACACTTAACGTGAAAAAGTAATCGATGCACAGGTTTTCTTTTAAAGCACTCATGACCTGAGGGTGTTCACCTTACAGACACTTCCCCGGTTACACCAGGAAACAAGTTCATGCCCAGAGCACCTACATTCTGCAGCAGAGTGAAATGCCATGTAAGTATTTTTCTCTATACCAGATTTCTGGTTTCCTCCTTTCAGCTTCTCATTTGTTTCTGCTACAGGATAAACGTTTTATGATTGCCTGCGAGACATTTGGACCCAAAACCACAAATCTGATTTGGGGTAAGAGTCATTGACGAGACTGGATCCTCAACAGCAGCATGGAAACAGGATTAATCTCTGCTTTGCTTTTTTAATTTCTGCATTTTATTCTCATTTTTATCTTTACCCTCTTCTTTCCCAAATCATTCTCACAAACGAAGCAAGAGCAGGCAGCATTTTTAGTACCTCTCAAGCAATTCTCCCAAAGTCTCAAAAATGTGTTTTATTACACTAAGACCTATTTATTTTATTTTTAATTAAGTCCAGGCCCCTTCTCCACAGCATGGACTGAAGTGCTATATGGTAATAAGATATGTTTGATATCATTTTGTGATCAAAACCCTGTATCAAAGCAAGTTCATATCACAAAAGTATCAGTACAGATGGGAAGAATTAAATGCATATTGTTAAACAAGGTTCTACTGCAGAATTCTGCAGAAGGGTGACCGAAGTTTTACAGCAAAGGTATTTAAGCAAAAGCCATGGTTTGTGCCTAGGAGATCCCTGAGGAATTACGGTGAACTAGAGACATCTCCTGGCCATGTGATGAATCAACACTGCTAGAAAAAAATCATCTCCCAATCATCTCTCACGGTCCCATGACCCAAAATCATGTGAGTTTTGGGTCATCCGTAAATTAGACACACTTCATCTTGTGTTCACAGCCATTTAAATTTGAGAACCTCCAATTCCTTCTCACTTTAAATTTTAAACGCATTCACTTAACTTCATCTCAAAGCAATGGATTTGTCAGAACCAAGTAAGTGACTTTGGTTCCTGCAACACTACGAAGTGCTAATTGTTAACCACAAAATCTCTCTTAACCACCCTGATGGTGCTGGGCCATCGCTCTGGAGCAGACCCCAAACCGCCTCCTGTCCCAGCAACCACCCGGCTGTCACGGGCAGCACCTGGAACAAAGAGCTGGGGGATTTCTGCACGGCAGTCCTCTGTGCCTCCATGAAAACTCACGGGTATTTATCAAGCTAGGATCAGGTTTAATTAAAGATAACTCTGAAATACCATTTTACACATTACCTAGATTGCTCCATCGCTTTGGAGGGTTAAGCCCACTCTTACTCTTCTAGTCTCAGGTTCACAGAGCCAAGTGTAACGACGCATTGCACTTCTGAAGACAAAGATCATTCCAGCCACAGTCCAGCCTTGCAATTAGCAAGCACACACAATCTAGGGTTAACAACACCTGACAAAATTGCTTAAATAAAGCAAAAGGAACATAAAGCTCTTTGCTCGCTAAGAACACAACTATTTCTGCCTGTCAAAAAAGCCAAGGCAAGCAAATCTGAAATAATTTGCACTCTCTCCCCCCCCCCAATAATCTGCCCTATTCTTGTAGGTTGGGTCATGACAACAGGTCTGCTCGTTACAATAATCTTTTTGACATGTTTGGTAACTACCTTCCCACACAACACAGCAGAACTTCCTACTTCCTCTGATCTTCCCATGTTTCGCTTTGGTGGTGTGAAGATTAAAGCTTATCCAATTAGCCACCCACCGCCTCCGCCAAGTTAATCACGTAAATCTTTGAAACCGTCACAGAGCAGTGGAGTGTGCGGATAGCTTTTGATTATAGGAGCAGATTTAACTAATTATGAGGCTTAGCAATGTGCCCAAGTATAAAAGATGATGGGGTTTAAAATCAGGGGGCTATGTCATTGCTTAACAAGTGAGGGCTTATCTTTCAGAAGGCATTGTTTCACCGATAATTCCTATAAAACTTCCCGAGTAACTTAGATTAGTCAACCAGGGCTTACTTTAGACCAAGGCCACACAGCAAGGCTTACGGCTTTAGAAGACTGATCAGCACGACTGAATTTTAAACAAAACCTGGGTCATATGACAATCGGTTGCAGGATCACTTGAGCATCCCCCTAAGGATACAGTCGTACAGTAGAAGTCTTTGAAGCGCTCCGAGCACCTCTGCTTAGCTCCGCAGGTCAGCCCCCGCAGAGGAGGCAGGGATTCTCTCACTTACGGTTTAACTGCTCACACTGGCAGGCAGGGAATTTTAGGAAGCTCCGAGCTAGTAAATCAAACACCAAGTATGATATTTTAACTTAACTTACAGAACTTTTAACTTACAGAACAAAAGCTCTCCTCCCTGAAAAAACAAACAGGAGACACGGCATGAGGACGAGCCGAGTGCCCCCGGCACCTTCCCAAACGGGGCTGTCCCCAGAAGACCCAGGGAGACCCGAGGCCCACAGGATGGGCAGTGCTGGCACCGTGAGCGAGAAGGAAGCAGCACCTCTCATATGCACGGGGACGCTGTGCTGCTCACCACCACTTGTCTACAGCCCCACCAACTGCTCCCTCCAGCTTTGAAAACCACAAACTCCCTGCCAGCTGCACGGCTAGCAGCACACCCGGAGGGCACGGCTGCTCTGCAGCACCTCCCAGCCCCCTGATTCCTGCCCACGATGCTGGTGGGGCAGCTCCTGGCTTGCAGGGCAGCTCCAGCTCGTGCGGACAGCGGGCACCCACCCAGGAGCAGCGCCACGCTGGGCGAGGGCAGAGTGGGACCCGCACACGTAGCTGGGCACCAGCGCGCCCGCTCGGGCTGGACGGGGTGCTCCTCCAGCAGGAGCGTCCCCAGGGACAGGGACCTTCACGACATGGCTCACACCCATGTTTTAATTCCCTGGGACTTCACTTTTCCATGCAGACCTCAAGACACGCACCCCAGGGAACACTTCCATGACAGTGAGCTCTCGGGTACCACCACTCTCCTTCTACACCAGCCCTTCTCATGCTGCGGTGGCCACAGCAGAGCCACGCACCCCGCAGGACAGTTGCTCAGCAGAAGAGAGCAGTGGGATCCCACAGCCCACTCACACTCCTCTGGGATGAGAACTACAACAAGGACTCCGGTAAGCCAACACCATAACACCCTTGGAGCGATGCTGGTGCAGGAGCAACCTCGGGCAGGGCACTTCAGGGAGCTTGGAGCAAACTCAGGAGGCAAAATGTAAAGCAAGCAGCTCAGCCTGGAAAGCTGCCCTCCTACTGACAACTTTTCCTGAGGCTAACGAGCATTAACCACTAATAACAGGCAAGCAGGCACAACCTGGAGCACAATGCCTGAAAGTGTGGGGTTTGACTTACCTTCCTCTGTTGTGTTTATACAGAGAAATCTCTGCAAAAAACAGCACCTCTTTGCAGCTCCTTACAGATGCACGTGCATACGGCGTTCCCATAACCACAGTCAGCGAGGCTGACCTCAGCAAGGACCTTGGAGAGCCCCGGGGATGCTGAGCGCAGACCAAACCAAGGGAAGGCTGCACACCTTCCTGGCACCTTCCTGGAATTTCACACAGACCCAAACCCCTCGGGTTTTGTGCACAGAGGTGCACAGGGTGCTGCTGCTCGCGGTCACACCTGCACACGCTGCCACCCGGGGAGCGCTTCCAGGTGACGAGTGCTCTGCAGGGAGAAGACCCAAGCACAGAGACACAATGCAGTGGACGAGAGCAACGCTGGGACAATTAGAAGCGTTTTTTCTCATAACTACATGGCCAAAGACATATTAATCCTGGAAAAACCTGCCCCAGGCCCTTGATTTGATCCCATGACTCTCAAGCATGGGTTTCTGGGTGGACAATTTGCCTCTTCTTCCACCCTTTTGAGAAACTTTTTCATTGATCTTCTTAGACATCAGGCTAATTGCATCTGATGTCAGAAGACCCTAAAAAGCTTCCAACAGCAGAAAGACATTTTAAAGGCATGTCAAAAATGACTGCTTTTTAATCTCCTTTTCCAAAGGCCATCTGCTCCTCCATAAGCAAGAGCCAGATTCTCAAAAGCTTTTAAACACCTAGCGGCTCATGGACCAACGTCAGGCACTTGATGCCCATTTGGCATAAGGCAAAACATCAGTTTGGATTAAGACCTAAATACCTCACATTCGACAGAAAAGTATTTAAACAGAAAAAATACTGGACGTGGCATTAACCCATGTCCAAAAAAAAAATAAGAAAAAGACTGTGGACTCCTCCAGAAGTTATTTAGGGTAGTTATTACTTAAGATGCTTTGTGTACCATGGCCATTAAAAATTTCTGCATTTTGAGAAATTCAAAGAAATCAAAAAGGCATGTTAAGGCACACACAACTTATTTACTCACTGGTTATCTGCAAACAGCCCCACACTCTGACTCCCTGGTCAGACAGGAGGAGGAATATTCTTGATTCCTTTGCCTCTACAGATGCATTTTGATATTGTTTCATTTCCAGAAAGTCAACGTTTGTAGTTGCTTTTTCCACTTCTCCCTTTCAGATGATATGAAATCACTGGCATTTCTGCTTAAGTCTCTGTTATGGTACCTGCACATATCTCTTTCGAAGGAGAAAAGAGGGGAGACGATTCTGAAATTGCCGACTGAAACCCAATTACAGAAAGCTTGAGTGACCCTACTCAGGCAGAGTCACGCAAACAGTGCAATTTTCTCTTGGAAAATTCCAGTTGCATCTTAATTAAGGCCGACAACGCCGGAAGGGAAACTAACGTTATCCCAAAGCAATATAGCGTCCTGCCCTGTGTTCTGGCCCAAGTTGTCACTTAGGATAAATACCAAGAGCATTAAGACCACTGTACTTCACAATCAGAAATAGCTTTACAGCAGTTTTCAAAGGATGTAAAACTCACTGAATGGTGACCAAACATAAACGAAGATTAATTCTAGCAAAACCTTCACAATTACAGGCCATGGGGACAATAAATATGTGATCAGTGGTGCAAGAAGGTTAATGAAAAGAATGACTGCTGGAAAGAAAACGACTTCTGAAAATTTGTGCTGTCACATCAGAGATGGATTAGATACGGAAAACCAATACAAAACCAGAGAAAAGTGTCACTGTTAGAACTTAATCAAACAACACGTGCTGATTTTTCTAATGCAGTGGCTAAAGCTTTCCGACTCAAAAATTTCAGCCTTCAGACACGGTGGCCTTTGCAACCCAACGCAGGCTGCTCCAGGAGGCTGTAACCATTTCAGGGAAACCGACTGCTGCAAACAGCAGCCTAACCCTGCCAGGCACTGCTGTCTTCTGTCCCTGCAAGCCACAGGGCACGCAGGGGGGACAAACTCCTTCCTGACAGACCCACCTGCAGCCTGCCTCATGCAAGGGAAAGGTCTGACTTCCTGGCACGACACTCGGGTGCTGGCTACATTTCTGCCCGTACCACTGAAAGCCAGACCTACAAGGGAGAACAGGGCAGGGGTGTGAATTCACCAGCCAGAGAATAGTTGGCATAGTTTTATCCATTTTTAATTAAAGAAGTTAAAAGAGAACTATTAAATTTTGAGCCTTGCAACACTAGAAAATAAGCACTGTCTCTGATGTTATCTTATGCTGGAAAATACTGGTTTCCCTGATCATTTCTAATGGAGCATGAAATTCTCATGGGATTTTGGTATTTTCCTCCTGTCTGCCTCAACACCTTCATGCCAGGGCAGCTCGAGGTTCAGCCCTGGGCCTGCCAGCTCCGCAGCCTGCAGGGACTCCTCTCACTCAAGGCCAATTTTCCAGCAGGCACATCAGTTTATGCACTGCTCAGAGCAGACGGGAGCCTTCTCACGCCCCCAGCCCCTGCAGAAACGCTGCCCACTCGGGATTTTACCAGTGTCAGTTGTCTCAGCGTCAGATGTAAAAGCCATCATCGATGCGCCACCTGGATTTGCACCGCACCCCAGGAAATGCCAAAGCCCTTGAGGAATTAGTGGGTGGGGTGAGACCAAATCCCCCCTTTTTCTGCACCTGTCACAGGTGCTGCACTGCCAGCACGCAGGTACACAAAGCTGGCCAACCTCAGGGCAAAATGCCTGCTTTGGACGTACCGAACACCCCGACGGAGAACAAAAGCAAGGAGAAACCAACCTCTGCACCACGGCACTGAACAGACCCTCAAGGAACGTGCACACCTTATCTTCTCTACAGCAACACCCAGCAGAATACAGAAAACTAGGTCAGTGAAACTTTGGAGCAGGTACAGCAGTTACTCAAGGAACACGAAGTAAGGAGGCTGGAAAAAAGATCTGGTTTTCAGCAGGAACATTCAGACACAACACCCACATTGCTACCCAGGTTTTTAGCCTAGGACAGCACCAAAACTGTGTCCGCCCTTTCCAAGGGAGTAGTTTTCAACGAGTATCAGCAAAAATGTTAAAAAACATGAGGATTTAAAAACACATGACATTTTACTCTGTCCCAAGACCAAGAGCTGACAAAAAAGGTGAAACACGAGGGCTCTAAGGTGCTGCCTCACAGAAGCACCTTCACACGTGGATGTTTAAAAGGCAGAGCCGTGCATTTGCCAGAACAGGTCCAGTGAATACAGCACATTAGAAAGCGCCTGACATTTAGAAGCACAAGCTAAAATTAACAAAACCCCACAAACATCTGCATTACACGTCTGTACTGCAGAGGTTTCCCCCTGCAGCCCTTCAGCGGCAGGTCTCACTGCACCACGGGTCAGAGAGGTGAGGACGCGCTGCTCAGCCACGCCGTAGGGAAAAGTTGGGAAGAGTAACACAATTACCTGCACAGGGATTTAGCTAAAACTGTAACTCCTGCACACAGCAGTACTTAACCACACCCCTGGACTCAGGACACAGGTCAGTCAGACTCTTTCACCGTGGGGCTTTTAATTTTTTTGCACAAACGCTGACTCAGGCCTAATAGAGATCAAAGCACATCCCCCAGTGAATCAGCAGGATTTTATCCCTAGGCAGACCACTTCAATTCTGATTGATCCCATTCAGAGCCCTAATACTGTGCTAAGGTAGCATTTGCTTGCGAAGGAAGAAGGAAATGACAGCTGCATTTTGCAGACTGTAGCCTGGCTACCAGCTGAGGAACAAGATTTATTCATTGCTACCACTCTTCTCCTCTCCTTCCAGCACCAGCTAATTCATTAATCAATTTAAACACGTGTCAAAGAAAAAGGAGTCTCATATTAATATCAGCTTTTGCAGACAAAGAGGCAGAAGAGACAGAGGCTGGTTAGCAGCACTTCCAGCCTGGTTAGCATGTGTGCAGTGCCAGGCTGAACTCAGCACACACCTTTCCTCCTGACCAGCGGGGATGTCACTGGAAACACAACAGGGGGAAAAGAAGAGGAACAAGATGAAAAGAGAGGCTGTGAAAAGCTCTTTGAAGTGGGAAAGAGTAATGAATTCACAGGAATCTGCTGCTCAGCAAACACGCACACTGTTAACTTGCTATTTCAGGGAGACACGAAAGCTTAGATGTGCAGTAGCTGCAAGGAGTTCCTCAGCAAGACACACCCGGGCTTACACAGAAAACGAAGCTACCAAAAACTGAGAAGTACACCCAAAGGCAGCAAATAGCTTTCTGGAATTCCTCAGCTAGAAGCTGGCATTGATTTAGCTAGAGAAAGATAAAACTCAGAAGTCCATTGATAAGTTGTGAGAACCAACCCATCCTTCTCTACTCCAGTGCACACGGAGTTTACAGGCCTGCAAGCTGCAGCAACCACATTAAAAGATGTCTCGTGTACAGCTCTTGCTACCGAAGCATGTAACAGCTCGGTGGTTTGTATGTTAGGGACACAGCATCTGTGTGACTCCCACCAAACCCACCTCACAGAATGCCAACGGTTTGTTTGGACACGAGGCCTGAGGCCCACACTTCAAGGAAAGGCTCTCCTTTTCCTCCTAATCAGAGGGATGACCCCGGATGGATCATTTCTAAGAACACATTAGAGATGGATTATTTCTAAGAACACATTAGGGATGGCAGCTCCAAGTCGTTCCAATAAAAAGAGGCTATGTAGGGCCTGCATAAGGAGAGCACAAATTGCAGGCTATTATCCGTAATTATTTTTCCCAGCTGTGAAGGAACTCACTGAAGGCACAAAAATAATTCAGACTGCCTTTTCCACTCAAAGACAAGCTCTGCAATATTCATGCACTAAGATTAAGAATAGAAGGTGAGTTTTCCAGATAAAGCTCTCCCCTCTTGTCTCAGGGATATTTCAGTCAGCCCCCTTGCTGAACCACCCCCCCAGAAGTACAGTCACATCTCTTTTCTGATAACACATCTCTCTGTGCTGTTCTGACGTGCCAAAATAGAAATTAAAATGTAGCGTTCCATTTGACAGGCCTCACTGACTGCTGCAAAATATGATCTTTGGGGACTGTTTGAGGGTTAAGCCTCGTCCCAACAGTTCTCCTACAAGTCACAGAGAGCTGGTGGCACTGTCAGCCCAGCTCAGTGATCTCTCAGTCTGCTGTTGCCTCTTCCAAGCAGCTCTCCACTCCCTTGTCCTCCTCGGCTTTGGCAGGCATTAATGACATTGTTGCTAAAAAAAGCACAGGATTTCCAAGCGAATGGACGTGCACGTGGCTACAGGTGAATGAACTCCATGGATCACTTAACATCTCCGGACAAACCCAACACGAGTCACGCTGCTCACTTAAGGCAGCAGTGTCATACCTTGTCACATCTGGCTCCGGGCCTTCGTTCCTGTAAGATGCCTCGAGTTGCTTCTGCCGCGTGACAAGTTCGTCCACCAAATTCTGCCTCCTGTCCCCCTCCATCTGGGTGCTAATGAGACCTGGTTAAGGACCAAGCTTAAAACACTGGAAAACTTTCATATATAAAAGAAAACCTTCTATACTTTCTTATAACTACAATACTATTTTAGCTGAAGGAACACCTAGCAGAAGGAGAGGTGCCACATCTCTGGATGTCCCAAGTGCTGTGGCTTTGACAGGTGACATGTGATTACTTTTTTCTTTTTTTATTTAGAGACTTTTCAAAGGACTACGAGCTCTCTTCCAAGCCCTGCTGCATCGATTATGCAATAGCTGTACTGAGCTGTGTCTGCTTTCTGCCACAGCAGCATTCCTCCATTCCAAAGCACTCCCTTGGCAGAAAAGTTTAACCCGAGGCCATCAGCACAGCACTCAGCGGGCTCATGCTCTGAAGGGACTTCTGCTACAGTAAGCTTGAAATTAAACATTTGTTTGTTCAGTCCGATCGCTGCCAGACACATCCTCAGGGAGGCGGGCGTGCTTCCCCGAGTCCGAACATCCCAGAGCCCCAGGGCAGCCGGTACCAGAGCAACCCCTTGTTTCACTCCAGGGTGCTCCTTAAGCCACTGCACGTCAGGGCTGGCACCTCCCTGCCCTGAGCAAGGTTTCACCCCTCCTTTGTGCACGCACTGGCACCCCTGCAGGCAGCAACTGAGACAAGAGAAAAGGTAAAACGGCAGCGTGCTTTCTGTGCTTTCTGCTGGACGAGTGAATTGGGCTCACAAGTCAGCCCACCACGGCAGCGGCAGCACAGAGCACAGGCAAGATGATGACAGTTGCCTGAGGCGAGTCAGAACATCTTGCTTAGCTCCCTCCCAGCAAGAAGAGAACTAAAACCAGCCTCACGCCTGCAGTACCAGGGATGCTCAGGCTCCCCGTTCTTCCTACACTATAGCTGCAATAAAAATATTGAACATCACCACTGGCAAAACTGTAGTGACAAAATCTTCCCAAAGTGGAATGAGGAAGAAGCCCTAACTGCATGGCAGAGCTTTGTTCCCATTCCAGCTTGGTTTTGCACTCTCTCCTACACTGGGGAAGGTCGAGGAGATGTTTCCAGGGATACATTTGGTGCATTGACACATCCCGAAGCAGCAAGTCCCTCAGCTGACTGATCTTCTCCTTGAGACTCTGCAGCGACGATCTGATGAACACATTGAGCTGCAGGGGAAGAAAAAAGAACCATCGGAATTGTATCTGCATAACATGCAGCACTATTACATGCAGGTGACAAAAAAATTAACTTCAGCTTTACTGGCGTGAAAGGCTCCATCCTCAACCACGACAGCCTGCCTCAGAGCAGTTAACTGGGCTGGGCTGCTTATAAAATGAGATAAAAAGTACAAGTTTTGCAACCACGCTTCTAATGCATTGGTGCTGTTTCATATGGTGAGTTCTCTTTCAAGTCGTTATAAACAGGCTCCTTTCTGGGCAAAGTATTTCAGCACATTTTAATATTTTCCAGTCCTCTCCTCTGATCTTTAATACAAATATAGGCGCCAGCTCCTTCTGCCACTGGGCGTCTTTCCCGTGGTCAGAGGAAGCTCGCTGCAGGTTCAGACACTGCCTCCCCTGAACTCTTCCAGACTTTATAGGACAGATCCCGAAGATGTCCAGCTTTGCCCCATTTCCCTTCTCAGTCCCACCTGTGCCACCTGGCCCTTCCTCACCCTGCCTTGCCCGTGGCTCAGCCGTGTCTGCTCTCCCTGAAAGCACAGCTCAGCCCTTCACACTCCCGGCTCCAAGCAGGGCTGAGGCTTGCAGGAACTCTCCTCTTTTCCCCACCCCTTCCCAAGTTAGACTGACGTTGTCCTCTGAATTTTTCCTCCAAAATGGTATTTCTTTTCATTCCAACTGCTCAGAATGCTAGGAAAGACCATCACTGCTGCAACTAACCACACAGGTCTCCCTAATTATGGCTGTATGTGCTTCTACGCACAGCACCAGCACAAACTGGGCTGCAAAAACACCTGAGACCCTCCGGGCTTTAAGCCCCTCTGACATGGGGGGCCTTGTTCCCAAACACGGTGATGAACAGCAGCAGAACCTCGAGGCAGGCCTGAGAGCACGCAGCCGGAGCGCTGCACAGCCTGTGTGCAGACACAGCTCCAGAGCCACAGCGGGGCACAGACGCTGCTAGGGCAGCCCAGCTCACTGCGTGCCCCCAAGCCCTGCCGTACCAAGGAGGATTTCCCTTCCCGGGCACGTTTCCTGCACTCACAGGCAGCTGCAGAGCGCCGCCTGCAAGCAGCACAGCAGCTGCGGGTGTTGGTGGCCGGGCAGTCAGCTCACCTGCAGGCTGCCTCCGCTCCTCCAGCCTTGTGCTGTTCTAACAAAGCCTTCACTGCCATTAAAGGGGGACAAAAAAAAAAAGTAACAAGAAGCCAAGGGAAGTTTTATGAACAGCTCAACACAGCGGAGTTGGCGGATTTTAAGTGCTGCCTTGAAACCTTTCCCTGGTTTTTTTCCATTGGAAATGCTACGCTCTATTTTTATTTAGCAATAAGCAAGGAGGGGCTTTTTTTAGCCACGCTAATGGGCAAACGCTATGGAAATAACAACTCGCTCAGCTCCTCCCCGCGAGATAAACCCCGTGCAAAGCCTTTCACTCTCCCCAACCACCGAGGAGTCACAGCAGAAACGCCAGCCCAGCTGTGGATTTCTCAACAGGCGCTTGTGTTGTGGAAACAGCCCCCTGATTGCCGGGGACGTGTTTGCAGTAGAACCAAGCGCTGCGAGGGAGCCGCCTTCAGCTGCTGATGGGTTTTGGGGACGCTGCGCTGGGAAATGGGGCAGGGGCAGGGGCAGGGGCAGGGCAGGGGCAGGGCAGGGGCAGGGTCTGCACCAAGCACAGCCTCGAGCAGCTCCCGCACAGCTTCTGGGGATGCGGCCCCAGGCCCCCGGCCCCCTCCAGACCCCGCCCGGTGCCGGTGATGCCGCTGGGACCCCCCCCGGGCCCCCCCCCCCTCAGCCCCTCAGGGCCCCCCCCCCCGTACCTGTGCCGGGCTCTCCCCGCCCCGCTGCCGCCGCTCCCTCTCGCGGATCCTCTCGGCGAGCTCCTGCGCCAGGCGGCAGGCGGCGGCGTGCTGCGACAGCCTGCGGACAGCGACAGGATTGGGACAGGACGGGGACAGCGCCTCAGGGACAGCCCCGGTGCCCCCCCGGCCCCCCCCAGCCCCGCTCCCCTCCCCCCCCCCCCGGTGCTCACCAGGGCTCCGCAGCCATCGCGGCCACCCGGAAGCGCTGCGCTGGCCGCGGCCGTCACGTGACGACGGAGCGCGACGAGGCCCAAACAACGCCGGCACCGCCAAACGCCCGCCTGCAGCGCCGCGGGGAGGGGGGGGGGCGCGGGGCAAAGGGGTGCAGAGAGATGCACGATGCAAAACGCAGAGCTGCACGGTGCAGAGGTGCACGGTGCAGAGGTGCAGAGGTGCAGGGTGCTGACTTCAAAGGCGCACAGCTGCAGTTAAAGTTGCATGGGCACAGTGCAGAGCTGCACAGCTGCACGCTGCACATTGCACGCTGCACAGGTCGTGGTGCACGGGTGCACGGTGCTTGGTGCAGAGAGCACAGGTGCACAGTCCAGAGGGCAAAAGAGAGTGCAGAGATACAGAGCTGCAGAGGTGCAGGGTTCAGTGGTGCAGAGCGCAGGGTGCGCAGTTCAGAGGTGCACAGTGCAGAGCTGCAGGCTGCACGGTGCATGCTGCAGAGTTGCACAGTGCGGGGTGCAGAGGTGCAGGGTGCAGTGCTGTGGGGTGCATAGTGCACGGTGCACAGTACGGGGTGCGGAGGCACAGGGAGCAGAGGTGGGGTACACAAGGCATGTGCACAGTGCGCAGTGCACAGCCAAGCAGTGCAGATGTGCATGGTGCACAGGTGTGGGCTGCAGCAGTGCATGGTGTGTGGGTGCTGGGTGTGCAGCATGAGGTGCAGAGGTGTCAGGGGGCAGAGCTGCACAGCTCGGTGCTGGATGCGTGCTCCATGGCGCAGGGTACAGGGGCGCAGAGCACGCAGCACAGGGGTGCAGTTGTGCACGGGGAGGTGGTCCCCAGCTGTGCCCCGGCCCCTCGGGCTGACAGAACAATGCACGCACACCCATCAGGCTGCCCAGTCCTCCTGTCTCCTTGTCCCAGCCATCTCCTCCTCCAGGTGAGATGCTATTCCACCTGCTAGGGTCCCCTTGGAAACCTTTGCAATCCCCTGGGTGCTACCAGGGCATTCGATGCTTTCCCTAAGGCCCTGGAGTCGCCGCTCTCCCCCCTCCCCCAGGACAGGTTCTGCTCACTCAGCGCCGCGGTGTTTGTGCCAGAAACATTGGCAGGGAGGTTTATTTGTATAACGCAATCACTTCCCTCTAATTGCTTCTCGGTTTCATGACGCCAGCCCTTCTGGTGTGCAGGAAGCGCTGCCTCCGGTCGGCACTGCTGAGGAACACAGAAATCCTTCACGTTTCCCGTTTAGCTTGTATGGGGCCACCTACAAGCTCTCAGCCCCAGCTTTGCCCCAGCTGCAGCTCCGCAGAGCACCGCTGCTCTCTGACTGTGCCCCACGCAGCACGGGGCAGCCAGGACGCTGTCAGGGCACCTGGATGTGGCTGCTGCCATCACGTTATCACGGTCTGGATCAAAACGCACTGAAGCCATGGGGCATGCTGTGCTTTGGGGTTTGGAAGCGCAGGATGGGGAACGGCTGGGATGCAGTCAGATGGCAGAGGAAGGGTGGGGACAGCCCCGGTGTCCCCCAGGCCATGGGGACCCCAAGCCCTGGGGCTGGGCAATGGCAACAAGAGGGCAGTGACCCTGTGGTCAGGAGCTTGTCCCTACCCTTTGCTTCCCCCCCTTGTTCCAGGAGACAGAAGGACGAGAAGAAGCTGTTGTTAAATTCTACTGCGAAGAGAAACAAGCTGCAGGGCCCCACATTTTGGCCGGCCGGCTGGAGCCAAAAGGTGCCATAATCACCTCGAGAAGCCCCATTTGGCCTTCCATAAAAGCCCAAAGTACACCGGGAGGCACAAAAAGAACCAGCTCAGCTCATGGGGCCACTGCTCAGAGCTCACGGTGTGCCCGGCCCCGGTAATGGCGACATGACCGAGCTGAGCGCCGGCCCCTTCGCTGCCTCGGCCCAGCAGGCCTCAAGCACGGGCTTCCTCGGGACCTGCAGGCTGAGAAAAGAGCCAAGTGCACAGAGCTGTTAATGTGTTTGTAAGGGGTTTTGCAGCAGCTCGGGGTGGCTGTAGCAGGAGAAAGAGACGTCTGGGAGCGGGCAGAGCACACTGCTGGGAAGCCGTGGCACTGCCCAAATATTGGCACCCTCAATATTTGGGCTCCTCGGGGCCCTGCAGTGAGGCCACGCGGGCTCTGGTGTTACAGCAGCCCTCGGCCATGCAGGGTTTGGTCTCCTCCTTGCTGCCATCGCTGACGCCAATCCCTGCAGGTACGGGCAGGAGTGCAGGTGCCCTAAAAGCAGTGGCAAGGCAGTGGCAGCGATGATTTATGGCCCCCATAACACAGGGCTGTCACTGCACCTGCCTCGGTATGGCACGATAATGTGTCACCTTTCTGAACTGCTGCAGCCTTGCTCTGGGCACCCCAAGGTCCCCGGGCACCCGAATCCGCAGGGGCTGGGCCGTGCAGGCAGCTTGCAGGAAACATTTATGGCCCCCAGTTGCGCGGCTCGAGGAGGCGGCGTGGCCTCTACATATTTAATTTTTCCTCCATTAAAAGCAAAGGAAATGGCAGAGCCACATCGCACGGTGCCTAATCCGCTCCCATCTCCTGCCTCCACACAATCACGGAGGCCGTGGGGTGCTTCAGTCTGACCCAGAGGCAGCGGGAGGCGTCTGCTGCTCCAGGAAAAGCACACGGGGAGAGTACGGCCACCAAGGGCCTGGGCAAAGCAGCAGCACCAGGTTGGGAAGCTGCAACACCAGGTGTCAACGCAGCCCGCTGTCTGTCCATCCCACCACCACCAGCCCGGCACCCCCAGGTCCCCGCAGCCCCTTGCCCAGCTTCGTCAGGCTAAGCCGTGCCACTTGGGCCATGTTTTGGCACGTGGAGGTGAGGCTTCATCCACAGAGGTGATGCTCTGTGGGGCAGCGCTCCTGATCCGCTGCAGGAGCCCCGGCGAGCCCTCAGGGATGTGCTGCGGGTGCAAAGCGGGGGGAAGGAGGCGAGGCAGGGACCAGCAGCAGCTGTTAGCATGAGAGAAAAAAAAATACAATTTCTTAAGGAAAATATAGTGCCTTATTTGCCTTAAAAACTCCCCACTTTTAAGTGTAGCCTGACCTGTGGGTTCACTGATGGTCGCAAGGTCCCTGCATGCTGCTCTCCTTTCAGCTGCTGCAGCTTTTCCTTGAGCCCACAAATGTTTGTAACCCTGCAAAACGTTTTGGGGCAAAGTCAATCAGTAACAACAGCTTCAAATGAGACAGACTGGGAATGCTGAAGTTCAGAAATGTGCTTGGAATTACCACATTTGGGGCTCCACTGAGCGGGGGGGGACCCATCTGAACACCCTCTGCCACCGCTGGGGAATGCAGAATCCTTGTGCCAGGTGCCTGGTGCTGGAAGCACTGGTGCAGCTCAGCCCTGATTCACCCCAAAGAAAGCGGGGTGCTTTGCTGCAGAAAGCCATGGTTCTCCACCACCAGCTCCTGTTTGCATTGCCGGCTTTGCTTTGTCCCCAAACCCCAAGGTTTTTCCTACAGGTGCTCCCCGAGCGTTGCACGCCGGTGCTGCCCGGCACCACGGCACCTGGCAGAAGGGCGTCATTTTGTCCTCGTGGCCCCAGCCTCTTGCTCGTCACCTGGTTCCTGGCACTCGCTGCTCACATGCCTCCACTTCTGCCCCCCCCGAGACCCGCGCAATCCAGCGGGAAGCGGCTGCAGCCCCACTCACTGTGTTTATGCTTCCTCCCTTCAAGGACGGGCAATTGCGCGTCCCTCCCTCGCCCCCTCCCCGCCCGGGAGTGAATGTGAAGATAAAGGTTATCCCTGGGGAAAAATAACCGTGGGGTTTAACGGCCGTGTTGCTGTTTTGATGGCTATCTCATCCCCTCCCCGAATAGGGCACAAAGGGGCGAGTGGGCACGGGGCCGCTCCTCCCCGCGTGCTGTTTACACCAAACACGTGCCCCGCGCACACAGGGCGCATTAAAAGTCAGGGCAGAGGCTGCAGCCGGCAGCGGGGCCTCCCCGGAGCAGGTGAATGCTGCAGGTAGGGCTCAGCTTGCCCCGTGCCCCCGGGGGGGCGGCCGGGGGCTTCCCAGCACAGCCAGAGCAGGGTGACGGGGACGGCGATGGCACCAGCACCACACAAGGTGGGTGAGCGCTGGGGGATGAAGGCAACCCAGGGCACCCAGAGCAATGGGGCTGGGGCAGATCCATGTGCCCAGCCCCACTGACAGCCCCGGGGTGTCACCGTGGTGCCAGGCTGGGGACGTGTCCTGGGCTGGGTGACTCCGGGTGACACATTTTGGGGTGGTGGTACCCAGGGCTGCCCTCCTGCTGCAAGTACAGGGGGGGTCTGGGAATCGTGGCGGTACCTAGAGGTACAAAGAGCCCTGCTTAAACCCAGCTGTTCATTTGAGCCTGGGTTTTAGGGCTGTAAGTGTGATGGAGCTGGGTGTGTGGCCCCCAGCATTTTCCAGCCCGTTGGTCTGCCTTAACTCCAGCCCAGCTGCTCAGAGCAGGGAGCCTGCCGGAGCTGGCCCAGGGCTGAGCCTGACCTGGTGCCTGGCCTGACCCAGAGCCAGAGCTGAGCTGAGCCAGCACAGCATGAACAGAGCCGGACCCAGCCTGGGAGCTGTCCCTCACCATGCCACCGTGCTGCCACCTCTGCGTGGCGTGTGTGGCTGGGGCCGTGCTGTCCCCGCGTGTCCCCTTGGGTCCAAAGCGGGGAGCTGGCTCTGCGCAAATCCTCAGAGGGGAGCTGAGACTCATCCAGCCCTGCTAAACCGAGCATATCCAGCACCATGCACTAGGAATTAATGTGTGTGTAATCAACTTCATGCTGCCAGTTAGTAACTGCTCTGCACAAACCCCCCAGATGGAAATGTGCGGGCTTTGGGGCTGAGCTCCATGGGAACCCCAAGGAAAATGCCTCTGGTTTCTCCCTAGGAGGAGCTCAAACTCTGCTCTTGTGAGCTCACAGCCAACTGCGTGCACCAATTCCCAGCTCCGAGAGGCTGCTCAGACGTTCTCCAGCCCTCGCCCCTGGTTGCCTGGCTGGGGACTCACTGGGTGCGTGGGGACGTGGGGAGCAGGGGCCGTGTTGCCGGCTGTCCCTGCCCCTCTGGCTGAGCCTTCTCCTCGCACACTGCTGCAGCTCAGGCACCCGAGCAGCCAGGGGCAGTTTATTCTGCTCCATCCATGCTCAAAGCGCCTGGTCCTGGACATCACCTCCTGCTCTGCCCTCGGGAGGGGACGTGCTACCAATGGTCCCTCTTGGCCCCACTGCCCGTCGGGTCCCCTCGAGCTGCCGACCAGTGCGGGGCTCTCAGCAATGCCACAGGGCCAGCTCTGGGCTGGTGGTGGTGTAACCCTGCTGTCCTGTGGCTGTGCCCGTGGGACAGGGACAGGGACAGGGACAGGGACAGGGACAGGGACAGGGACAGGGACAGGGACATTCCCTGCATCCTGCAGCTCCCCAGCACAGCCGGTCACACCTGGGGAGGCAGGAGCTGTGCGAGGGGTGCAGAGCCCCATCCTGCTCTGGGTTCCCCAAAGGGACCAGCTGATGCCACCGGACCCATGTGAGGGCAAAGCCAGCAGCCTGGCTGGGCTCAGCCTCCTGAAACCCTTCCCTGTGCAGGGGGGAGAGCAGCAGCTGAAATACCAGAAGGTGCTGTAGGATTTCAGTGCAGTGTCAGGCAGGGTGAAACGCTGTCACCGGGGCGGTGAAGCGTGTCGGATAAAAGGTCTTTGTCCCACAGGGATGCTTGGCTCGTCTCCAGTCACCGTCGTGATCACGTCGGAGGCTGACACCTGGGACATCGACGCCGCCTCCTCCTGTCTGGGCTGCGGACAGTTTGTGGACTGGGACAGGATGCCAGAGCCGGAGCAGCAGGCCAATATCCCCGGGGACATCCTCACCCAGCCCCCCAAGGAGCTGAAGAGGCTGCTGAGAGAGGGCTGCCTGGCGGCGAGCCGTGCCCTGAGAGCTCAGGTGTACCACCGGCTGTGCCAGCAGGTCGCCTGCCGCCTTGTCACGCCCGACGCTCCCGTCTACAGGGACGTGGCGAGCCGGCTTTTTGGGAAGCACAGCGCGAGCTCCCACCCTCTGCCCGACTTCCTGGAGGGGTGCTCCATGCCCACGTACTGCCTCAGCCCGGACGGGGTCACCGCCATGAAGAAGATCCTCATCTGCATCGGCAACCTTTTCCCCGACATCACCTACAGCCCCATCCTGCCCTCGCTGGTGGCTCTGCTGCTGCACTACAGCGAGGACGAAGCTCAGTGCTTCGAGAACATCTCTCGCCTCATCGCCAGCAACGCCCCCCACACCAGCTACATTGACCAGTCCTTCCTGGCCCACCGGGCCTCCTGCATGACTTTCGGGGATCTGGCCAACAAGCACTGCCCGGCAGCTCACAAACTGATAGCCAGCTCCTCCGAGAACGTCTTTGAGGTCTACTCCGAATGGCTGTCGTGGCTCTTCCACGACCTCCCCTTCGACTACGCCATCCGTGTGTTCGACGTCTACCTGCTGGAGGGGCAGAAGGTCCTCTACCGCATCGCCCTGGCCCTGCTGAAGCAGTACAGGCTCTCGGTGGCCTCCCCCGAGCTGGAGGGGGCCGACATCAAGGCGGACCTGCAGGCTTTCGTGCAGAACATTGCCGAGCACACGACTGTCGACAAACTCCTGGAGAGAGCGTTTGGCATCCGGCTGTTCTCCCGCAAGGAAATCTGGCTCCTCCAGATGGCCAACAGGAAAGCACTGATGGAGCGGGGCATAACCATGGTGCAGAGCAGGTAAGAAGCCTATCTGCTTGCCGGCGTGGGCAGATGGTGCTCTGGGGCAAAGCAGACAAACCCCGAGGTACAGTGGAGATAGAGCATGGGGGGAGCTCCGGGCATCTCCCTTGGCTTTGGCCGTGCCGGGTGCCCCATGGCACCAGCGGCGTGCAGGCACCCTGGCTCGGCACCCACGGGCATCCCCCCTCGCAGGCAGTCCTTCCACCTGGCCGTGGACATGCAGACCTTCAGCTCGGGCACGGTAACGGCTCAGGAGATGCGCATCATCTGGTCCTGGATCCCCGAGCGCTTCTCCCTCTCCCCCCCGCTGCTGCTCTTCTCCACCTCGGAAGACGGGTGCAGCCTGCAGAGGTGAGCGCGACCTGCCCGGTGGCTGGGGTCGGGTCAGATGGGACGGGCATAAAATTGCGTAAAGGCTGCTGATGTAGAAATGCAACAAGTGTGGGACACATCTGGGGTCTTCTGGGGGCACTGCGGGTTTGTTTCAACACCCTGGGTGCAGCCTGGGCAGTGCTGGCTGCGGGGAAGGAGACTTTTAGCAGCATGTCACACTGCGAGGCCACAGCAGGGATTTGGGTTGGGGCAGACCGTGCTTGGGTGCCCTGTGCTATGGGGAACACATCAAACCCCCCAAGACCCAAGCCAGGAGAGCCCAAGTGCCACGGGCAATGCCCAAACCTGCTGCAAGCAGGGGGACCACTGAGAGCCATCTGTGCCCCCCAATTCTCCAGGGGTGTTAATGTTGGGGCTTCAATATTACTGCCCATGTCGGCACCACGAGCGTGCCCCCCAGCCCATGAGGGGCGAGTGGGGTCCCACAGCTCCGTGCCCACGTGGTCACGGCTGCGTGCTCCCGGTCTGACCACACCAACCCAGCCTCCCTGTGTGCCCCCCAGGTTTTACTCCTGCTGCGAGGGTTACGAACCCACGGTGCTGCTCATAAAGACAACGGAGGGGGAGGTAAGTGTCTCCTGAGCAGGGAGCGGGGCCGTGCCGGGGTGGTGCGGGGAAGGAGGGCGGTTGGCTCCCTGCCCACCAATGTTGGCTCCATCACGGTGTCTGCGGGGCACCGGCACCAAGAGCTGCCCTAGACACTGGTTAAAGGGGGCACGTGGAGGTAAAGAGGAGCCCATGAGATGGAGAGGCCACGAGAGAGAAGTTTTTATTGGAAATTTAGGCTAAATCGTGAAGCCTTCGCTAGGCAGACTTTCCTGAAGTCAGCAGATGCTCTGCCTGAGCAGGGACTTGCTTTCAGCGCGCTAAATGCCAGGAGCTCTTCTTGATTGCAAGAGCAGCAGCACGAGGGAAGTGGAAGTGAAATAAGGACAGCTCTTATGGTATCTGAAAGTCATAAAATAGCTGCAGAAATACCTGAGCCGGGCCTCTCCCCAGGGACTCTGAGAGTGGCTCATAAACCCGTATTTTAACCTTGCACTCTTCATCAAGCAGCAGAGGCAAATTCTGCAAATTGCCCAGGCATCCCGAGGATTTATTGGCCACCGAGCCCTGATCTCCCACACCAGGCACTTGAGTGCGGTGAGGAGATAAACACTGCGGTCCCTGGGGCCTGCTGCGGGCAGGGAAAGGTGACTTATTCAACCTCATTCCCTACGTTTTAGCTCGTTTTCTTCCTGACATCGTGCCAAGGAGAGGCAGAGCCCTTGCTGAGCAGCACACCCCAGCGATGGCCTCGATGGAGGCTGCTGCCGGGGGTCCTGGGGCTCACCCCAGCCCTGCTCCCCATGGCAGCTCCCTGTGCTCTCTCCCAAAGGTGTGCGGGGCATTTCTGTCCTCTGACTGGAGCGAAAGGAAGAAGAATGGGGCGACATCAGGCTTTTTTGGGACAGGGGAGTGCTTCGTGTTCACTGTAAGTCACATTTTATTTAGGGGTTTATGCTTCTGAGCTCGTCTGTCTTTGCTTTTTGCTTTATTTGTCTAACTCAAGGCATGGTGGCACCAAGCTGCTTCCTTTGCAGTCCCACCATTGCCTCTGAGCCCTGGCAGGAGGCAGCAGCACAGAGATTGCTGTGCTGGACTACAAAAAATGGAGAGCTAACTTCAGGAGCATCCTAAAGGGATGACAGCAGGGCAATGCATGTGGCAGGGGGGGTTTCTGCGCCATCCCTCCTCTGCCCCAGAACACAGCGTGTGGTCCCCAACCCGCCTGGCCAGGCAGCAATGGAGACATGCCCCCAGGGCCGGGGCTCACCGGGTCTCTCCTCCTTTCCAGGTGCGCCCTGAGATGGAGAGGTACGAGTGGGTGTTCATCAAGAAGCCGGAGCTGGCCAAAGCCGTGCCGCGCTCACGCCAGCGGTCGCCTTCTCCCGGTCCCATGTCCCTGCTCAGCTCCTCCCCGGACGGCCGTGGCACCAGCTCCAACCACCTCGCCGTGCCCACGCCGCAGCGGAGAGGCCGTCTGTCCCCGTTCCTGGCCATCAGGCATTTCCTCCTGCCTTCCAAAACAGCCTCCATGTTCATGTCCGGCTCTCGGGAAGGGATCATTATTGGTAATTACCTAATGGCAGGCACCCCGCCCAGCATGCTGCTGCTTTGGCTGCAAAGTGCTCTCCCCCAGGTTAAAATCTGAGCTGCCCATGCAGGCAATGACCTCTTTCTTAGGGGAGAAGTCAGGGAAGATGAAGTCAGCCCCGACTTCTCCAAGTTAGCAAGAGAGTACAGGGCTGCACAGGGAAAATGATGCTCCTTCTGGGAGCCCCATATCCCAAACCTCCCAGCCAGGTTTGTGTCCTTGGGGCTGCTGTGCCCATCCTGGCCCTTTCCTCTGCTTCATGCAGGACTGAGAGGACATGCAGGAGGGGAACAGCTTGAGGAAGGGCCAGGCATGGCCCCACAATCTGTCCGTGACAGCTCTGCAGCGTGGCCGCAGTAAATGAAGCAGGGACCTGGGCATGATCTGAGACCTGGCCAGTGTCTCTGCTCAGGCAGTGAGGGGCGAGAGCGGATCCCAACCCTCTGGCATGATTTTGCAGGTGGAGGAGGAGGCCAAGCTCTGTCCCTCGACGCCAACCTGCTCTGGGGACGCACGGAGCACTGCGAGACCTTTGACAACCCTCCGCTCTGCCAGGAGAACTTCAGGGTGCAGCTCTTGGAGGTGTGGGGCTTCCAAAACACCTAGGTCCTATGGGGCCGGCCCCTCACCGCACCTCCTGCCAAGAACGGGACCCCCACGGCACCAGCTGCGGCCCGGCCTGGCTGCTACGGTCTCCACCGGCAGCATCTGCTGGCCGTCCACACTGTCCCCAGCCGTGGTGGCGTGGAGAGGGCCATGGGGTGCCACGAACGGGACCGCAGGGACACACGAGGTCCCCTGCCGCAGCTCAGCCCCAGCCAGCTCCACCAGCCCTGTTCCTGCTCAGGGTGCTGGAGGGGAAGGGAGCCGGCTCGCTGCTCGCTGCCCTCCCCTGGCCTCTCTGTGGTTTGGGGCTCTGCAGCGAAGCCGCGATTCCACGGCACAGGCAGCCCGGGGGAATCCTGAGTCTAGACAAAATCCAGCAGCAAGGTGCAAAGTTCACCAGGACAACCCACACCCCGCTTCTCACCCCAAGCCCAGCCCTCAAGACGTGTGCAGGATTTTTGTATCACCTGAGGTTCCCAGGTTTCACCTGGGACCAGGCACCGATCACCATCCAACATGGTGCAAAAGACTGCTTGTGGTTGAAATTGCTGACTGGAGATCAGCAAAGTGCTGCCCGGTGCTTTTGTGCCTGCAGCCCACCACAAGCCCCCCAGCAGTGCACCTGCCTTGTCGTGTTTCCATTACACTGAAGGCCCACATTAGCAGCCAAGAGTTGATGTATGATTGCAAGCGGTTAATATAAGCTTTAATTAACACGCCCTGATTAAATGGGTCCAGATAACACACGTGCCATTTTGAAATATGAAATGTGAACGTGTAGGTGTTGGTAGGTAAGCTGGTGCAAGGAGGGTTGTGAACTATCAAGAGGTCATTCTGGCTGCAGGATGAGAGCACATCTCCCGTGTCCTAACACTTCCCATTTGTGGTTTTATCTTTCATGGATGCCATTTCCTGAGCTGTTCAGGGCAGGAGTTGTCGCTGCCATGGTGCTGGTGGGTCCAGCGATGCCAGGAGGATGTGGGGAGGAGCAGGCAGCGGCAGCAAGCTCCCACCGTGGTCAGTTACACAGCAGGCTTAGGAATTGCTTGTAGCCTTCGTTATGTATCCTGGTAAGACAACGAGGTGAGGTGCAGGTCCCTGCTGCCCCGCACCTGCCTTTGCTCACAGAGCTCAAATGAAACACAGCAGAGCTGCTCTCGCCCTTGATTTAAGGAGCTCTGCTAATTGTTCCTCAGTATTTCTTGCTTTCTGTGATCATGGACCAGACTGCTTTCTGTCCAGCACAAAGTTGCCCTTGGGAGTCCCTCTTTCCTTCCACAAAGCAGTTTTCCCCCTGCACCCAGAGATGCACAGGACGCACACGATGCCTGCAAACCCAAAGCCCTTCCTTCGCAATGCAGTCTGGCCTCTCAGCAGCTGCTGGCTCAGGCTTCACCGTCTCTCTTGTAAAGGGCAAGAAGGTCCTGTCCAACGTATTAAAATACCAGCGACTGGGATCGTTCTGTGTGGGACACAGGGGTATTGGATGCAGTGGAAAAGCCTGCGAGTCCCTGTGACGCTGTGCGTGCCGATACCTGAGGTGCCTGCTGCTCCCAGCTGTAAATCACGATGGGAGGCAGCGTGCTTTTTACATTCACTGCCTGTCATCTGACGAGTGTCTTTGCCGTTTTTTAAAATGACGCTAGAGTACTTTCTTCTCTACACTTTATTCCATTACCGTGTAAAGTTCAAAACTCTTAGAGAATTAAAGAAAAAAAAAAAAATAACATGCAGAGAGAGCAGAGGGGCCTGGAAGCTCAGGGGACTTGTAATGGGATATAAAGAGGTCTTTTATCTGCATTGTGCTGGCACTCGACTGCAGTAAGGTCAGCGGGGAGCAAACTGCTGCTCTCTGATGGCTGCTTGGTGGCCCAGGACAAACACGGGGACGGATGAGCGGCACCACCAACTTTACAGGTGCCCAAGCACTGGCACAGGCTGCCCGGAGGGGCTGTGCGGTCTCCTCCGGAGATATTGGGAGCCTGGGTGCTGTCCTGTGTGAGGTGCTTGGGGTGCCCCTGCTGGAGCAGGGATCCCACCAGCTGCTCCCAGTGCTTTGATCTCTCGGGATCGTTCTGTGCTTGCCAGGCACGGCTTGGGGTGACTGAACCCTGGAGGTGACAGCACCCGGGCACTGCGGCTGGAAATGGGGAGCGGGAGGGAGCAGCTGGGTGGCCCCGGGGCTGCCCGAGGGGCCGGGATCCCCTCGAGGGACCGGGATCCACCCAAGGGACCGGGATCCCCCCGAGGGGCCGCGATCTCCCCGTGGAGCCCGGCCCTGCCCTGCCGGGCCCTGCCCGGTGCCGTTGCCATGGCGGCCGCGGCTCCGGCGTGAGGCGATGGCGGCGCCCGAGGGCAGGGAGGCGGCGGGGCTGGAGCTGCGGGCGGCCATCGGATTCAACGGTACCGGGGCCGCCTGAGGGCTGCGGGGTGCCCGGGGAGGGGGTGGTCTGGGGCTGGGGGAAGCGAGGGGGCAGCTGGTAAGGGCTTGGGGGGCACCGTGGGGGCAGCTGGAGGGGCTATGGGGAGCTATGGGGGCAGTTGGGGGGGCGATAGGGAGCTATGGGGGCAACTGGAGGGGCTATGGGGAGCTATGGGGGCAATTGGGACTTATGGGGCACCATCGGGACAACTGCATGGGCTATAGAGAACTATGGGGGCAGCTGGGGGGGGTATAGGGCACTGTGGAGACAACTGGAGGGGCTGTGGGGCACCGTGGGGTAACTGGAGGGGCTATAGCGAACTATGGGGGCAGCTGAGGGGGCCTATGGGGCACTGTGGGGACACTGGAGGGGCTGTGGGACACTTTAGGGGTAACGGGGACTTACTGTGTAACATGGGGACAGCTGGAGGGCCTATAAGGAGGAGCCATGGTAAGGAGCCATGGGGACAGCTGAGGGGCTATGGGGTACTGTGAGGACGGCTGGAGGGGCCATAGGGCACCTGAGGGGGTGTGGGGGACTCTACAGGGCACCTGGGGTCCATGGGACATGGTGCAGGCAGGTTTAGGGGCAGACAGGACACTGTGGGGCAGGTGAGGGGCTTGGGATGTATGTGGGCAGGTTTAGGGCACCCTGGGGTGCAGAGGGGCCACCATGGGTCATGGCTGGACTATGGGGCTGTGGTGATGGTGCCAGGCCCGGGGCAGTGGGTGTGTGGGGTGCCCTGCACCTGGCTGAGAGTGGAACCACTCGTGACATCCCCGACAGCAGGGCAAGAGTTCAGAGAGAAGGGTTGCAGAACAGGCAGGGTCTGACTGAATTGCAGGATTCACTGTCTGTTTATTTCCAGTTACCCAGCTTACCAGAATGAGACGAGCTTCATTTCAAAATAAAACCAAGTCAGGTTGCACAAAACACAGCCATAAACAACCCCATGACTCGGTGATGGGGTCGGTAATGGGTCCTCACTGAGTGCCCAGCTTCCTGGGAAATGTGCAGCTACCTGAGGCAGGTCAGGGCACGGTGAACTGGCGATGTGACCTTCATAAGTCAGCAGGTGCGCCTGGAGAACCTGCTGTGGTGAAAGGCTCAGACCTCGGGGACAGCTAAATCTCCTGTTATTGGTAGGAAGCACAGCCCAAAATTAGTAAAGGTGACCCCTGAATTGTATAGAGGATTGTTATGTCGGGTGGCTTTGGGTGGGAGCTGGAAGCCTCTCATTTTTGCCCTCCTTGAGGAGTAAACCTTCAGCAATAAGGGTTTCTCTTGGGAAACAAAATCAGGAAGTCCACCAGCGTGAAGGTGTTGAATTTGCCTGAGTCCCAGACTGTTGGTAGTCAGCGTCTCTTTCACTTCCTTGCTTTTGTAGGTCATATCCCATTTGGCCTGATCTGCCACCCGAACAAGGAGCACCTTCTCTACCCGCTGGGATGTACCGTGGTTATTCAAGAGTTGGCCAGCAAGAAGCAGGCGTTCTTGCACGGCCACACCAACAACGTCTCCTGCATCGTTGTCTCAAGGAGCGGTACGTTCGTGGCCTCTGGACAAGTCACCTTCATGGGCTTCAAGGTGGGTGATGCTCAATGTTTAACCGTGTAATATTGACCAGAAGCATGGAGTTGGCCTGCCAAGCAGGGGGAACGCTTGCTTATTTTTAATTTTATTAGAAAACAGATGCCCATAGTGGGGGACACTGCAGAGAACAGGGAGTTGTGGCTACTCTGTTGCTGGGTGTGCCTTTATATTTTGGTGGAGCATTAAGCATTTCCCCAAGGATTAGGGTAACTAGGTTGAGAGATTTCTTAGTCCCAATTCTTTTTATCAAAAATGTTGTGGACATGTGCCAGCCTAAATCCCATTAGACGTTAATTAATAAATTATGTTATATTTAAAATTCTTTATGGTTTAATTTTTTAGTGCCTATTTGAAAAGATTCTGAGGCAGTAGGAAGGAATCAAGTATTAGGGTTTTCAGTATTTTAAAATCTAAGTCAAATACTCTTCCAGTGTAATCAGTAAATTTTGATTCTGAAATGAAACACAGCAACTAAGGTGGAATTAGCAACTAAGTTGAAATGTTTTGTGCAGCACTTGGTCTGAAGCATATTCCTCCCATACCACACTGGGCTGGAAAGAAGCTGACCTTCAGCTTTTTGCTTCTAACAAAAGTTTACTTCCTGCCAGAGCACTTCAGCATGTTACAGCTGATGCTCTGACTTGGACCTCTTCTGCTTTGGCCTGCAGGCAGACATCATTTTGTGGAATTTTTGGAAGAAGGAGTTACTTGCTCGGCTGTCCCTTCATAAGGGTAAAATTGAAGGACTAGCGTTCTCTCCAAACGAACTTTATCTTGTGTCACTGGGAGGCCAGGACGATGGCAGGTAAGCATTTCCCCTTCTTGATGCATAACTCCTGACCATTTGTATGGCATTGAGGAAGGCTGCTTAGGGAGTACTCACTCCTCCCTCTTCTGGCAATCCGATGCTTTCCCCTTCTTGACATCTTTCTTTAGAGCATCCCGTTCTGTCTGATGGAAGCATTCAGCATCCCATCCTGTCTGATGGAAGTTGGATTGGTACCCTAGAGAGCAGGGCAGGGGAAAACAAAGGGAGCAGCTAATTCTGAAGTTTTTTTGTCACCCAGCAGTATGTCAACTGCACTGTTAGCTGATTTAACATACTGTCCTGAAGAATTAAGAGTGGAATAAAAAGTTATTTTAAATCAGATTCTACCTAAGACATAATTCGAGCCTTGCTCAGCAGGAGGAATACCACAAATACATATCCCTTCTTCAGGAACAAGGGATGTAAGCTGCAATTCCATGTGTTTGTCTTAAGGCTTTTCTCGAATAAAATATCTATGAGGTGACTTTTATTGCTTATCCTTGTGGGAACAGACTGCAGGAAAGCAAGTTTATTCTTGTTTTTTTTTGGTAAGTTTTTAAGTATCATTAAAAAGCAAAGCTATTTAAAACCTCTCCTTCCTTTGCAGCGTGGTTGTGTGGGACGTCCTAAAGAGAGAGGCTGTCTGTGGGAGCCCTGCCTCGGCCCGGAGCGCGGGCAATACAACCATTGTCGAGTGCTCTAGATGCAGAGACGAGATGTTTGTTACTGCTGGAAAGTAAGGTTTTATTTACAAGAACTCTTAGGAGAAAAAGAACACACAGACTTCTCTCCTTTTACAAAGGGTCTTTACTTAAGTACAAGGAAAGTTAAACAATAGTGTGCTCATGCTTTTTTTTTTTTTTTCCCCGGAATGGACACATGAATATCCATCAGCTTGCCTTTTAAAGTGTTTCTTCCTGTTCTGCCTAAGAGTGTGTTTTGAAAGCAGCACGCAGGGACTAGCACGCACCACTTCTGTTCATGATAGCAGGATTTTGTATTCAGTATTCCCCTTGCAATGCTTAAAATATTTAGTTCCCAGTGTTTGTGTAACAATAGCAGTCAGTGAGCGGCTCCGAACAATGCCTCATTAGTGCAGAAACAATGGTATCCTGCAAGTTGTTGGATCATCTCCTATCCTCAACAGATGTAATGTACAATCGGTCCCTGACTTGTAACAAAAGTTGATCCAAAAAGTCACATTTTACATGCGTCTGAGACAGCCCCCGTATATCTAGCCTGACGCTTAAACCTGCTGAGGAGCTGCATCTCCCTTTAAATCAGGGAAGGGTTTGCATGGTTTTGGCTGCAGTCGCACTTATAAATGCTGGTCTTTGCATTTTTAACACTTTGCAAAATGTAGGGGTGACTGTGCATGAAGATGTTCTGTTGGTTCCTAGCTGTCAATCAAACTGTGCTAGAAAATAGTTGAAAGTGTCCTGTATTGCTCATTTCCTGTTCTAAGAAACTGGATTCCCACGGTGTATTATCTCTTTGGGGAATTAAGTGTCTAGGTTGTAACATACCCTCCCATAATCCTAGTGTATATTTCTGCTGAACCTTTGAGATTTTTGATTTATCTGGAAAAAAGTTACCATAAGAGACAGCAGAAAAGACAAAGACTTATTCCTGGCCTCTCTGATTCTGTTCTTTTTCCTCCTTATAAAAATTTCATGATAATATGACCTCATAAAGACTCTTTCATTCTTCTAGTACTGAAAGAACAGGGATATTTCTGAGTGCAGTACCAAGTATGAATTTGATCCTGCTATATACTTTCTTGCAGTGGGACCATTCGAGTGTGGGAACTGGATCTACCAAACAGAAAAATCCGACCAACTGAATGCCAGACAGGGCAACTGAGAAGAGTGATCACAAGTCTTAAGGTAAGGTTTAGACAAATGATTTGGCTGAATTAAGTAATTCCCAACAGACTAGAAAAGACCATGAGCTTTTCTAGTAATGCTAAAAATGCCAATTGTAACTTCAGGATGGCAATGAAATTGCTAAATGTTGGCTCCTGACAGGTGGTTTCCCATCGTTTCTTTATCCTGGGAAAACTGTTTTGGATGCTTCTGAAAAGAAGCAGCTTGTATTTTAGTCAGAGGTTTTAGCACCCAGAGAATTCCCCTTTTCCTTCAAAGTATTACTTAGAATTGGTTGGAAAACATTGTACATTGAGCGGCGTTACGGATCTTTGTGTGCAATGGGCTAAAAGCACTGGCTATGTGCCCTTTGAGTAAATCCTGGCAATTCACTTAAATAAAGCTATTTATCCAGTACAGTGCTAGAGTTGGGACAAATGGCTCAGTATCTGGACTGTGTTCTCTTTTTTTTTTAACACTTTCGTGTAGATAGCAGATGACGATAACTATTTTTACGCTGGCACATCAAGTGGTGATATCCTGAAAGTGAACACAAACAACAAGCTGATGACGGAGTATGGGCCTAAAGAGAAGTTTAGCTTGGTAAGTAGCAGCTCTGTGACTTGAATTTTTTCCTTATCCTCCTCTTTATTGGTGACTGGAATTAGGGCAACCTCCTGGAGAATCATTACAAAGCTTTTTCACAAACTAACCTGCATCAGGGAGGACAAGAGGTGTGGATGTGTGTGACACGGTGGCTGTTCAGGTTGGAGCACTGGGAAGAGAATACCACAAGTCTTTGAGAAACCAGAATGGGAGCACAATGAGGATTCACAGCTGGAAGGGAGCAAGGACCAGAATAAAACTAAACTGAAGAGATGAAAGATGAGGGGAGAAAAGAATAGGCTGTGCCTTGTTTATGTGGTTCCTGTAATGAAACCAAAGACTCCTGAGATCATAGGTGCATACTGTGCTATTACTGCAGTTTATTGTCCCCCCGTTTGTGCCAGCAGAATTGCCTGTAGGTTAAGAGTGGATCAAGAATGGATTCAGCTGAAAAAACACCTGCAGCAGGGTAATTTTTGGCAGATATTATTTACAGCAGAGCCTCATAAACTGCTAAGAGCACAGCTGAAAGAGGCAGCGTGCTTCTTTGTATTGGAAGTACAGTGAGAATTCACAAGAAAAACCTGTTTCATTTTTGCTGGGTCTGATAACATAGCTTGGTTTCAGTTACCCCCCCTAACTTCAGAGATGAAATCGTGTGGCAGAGCTGAGTGTTCCAGGGCTGTCAGTGGCTTGTGTAACAATCTGTAAAACAGAATTTGTTCTTTCTCTGTATTTTTTATTTCCAATTCTTAGTGCTGTCATTGACCCTGCTTTGAGCAGGAGAGGGCTGCACTGGACGAGCTCCAGTGGTTCCTCCCAACGCCAAGCTGCTCTGTGGTCCTGTGGTGCTGGTCTGCTCAGGGGACTCTCCTGATCATGGCATTTAGTTAATAACCAAGTATCCAAAACTTTAAAGCAGTAAGCAGTGAGGATAATATATACCTCAGGCTTGCCTTACTGGGTGCTGACTTCAAAACTAGGTTTGAATAGTTAGCTTTGGTGGGATCAGAGTAGTGAGATTTGGTGAGTCCCACTAGGCTTTGGTGAGGTTTCTGTGGCACTAATCTTGCACTAAAGCACACAGAAATTAAAGCACAAAAAATGCTTATTTTTGGCACCCATTTTGAGAGGTTTGATCCCTACTCTTTTCCCATAGTATTTGATATTATATAGCTTTTTTATGTTTTCAGACATAGGTCCAATTGACCTTATTCACAGATTCCAGTGACCCATACTTTTGAATGTCAGTCCCCAGAGTCTGTGTTGGCACCTGAGGAGCAGACAATTAACTAGTGCTTGGAAAAATCTATTAAACGACTTGCTCAGCATCACAAGAATTCTGGCGGAGGCTGCTACATAGAATTTAGTTCTTCTGGACCACATTATGGCTGTTCAGTCAAGACATGATCTGTTGGATTTTTTGTTCATTACAAAAATGTGTGTTCTCTCATCACGTTATTATATTATACCCATCCTGACTGATGTCTGTAGTAGCTCCAGCTTCCCCGCTGATGAAGCAGAGGTATTACTGAAAAAGATAGTTTAGATGATATAATTAAAGAGTTTATTATAATGCTTATGCACAAGTGGGACAAAACAAGGTTGAGCAGTGCACACTGGTTCTGTTACTTTAACTTCTGAGTGCTCAGCTTCCTAACCTCAAAGCTCCTTTAAAGTAGTTCTGTTTGTCTGTAATTGGGACTCCTGGGTCTTAGTATAACGATCCCCAGACAGGAGTGTCTGCTGAACAAGGAGCTTTTGGCCTTCCATTGTTTGAGACTTCTGCTTGCAGGGAGCTGTAATCATAAACAAACAGGAACAGCTAGAACACTTGCTCTTGATTTCTCTTTGTTTGTTGCTGTTAAATGACTTCTTTGAGCTTCTTGGTTTATAGCCAGTGGAGGGGGTAGTACTTGAAAAATTCAAACTCTTAAAAAATTCAAACACTTCCCTGAAAAATCTTCTTCTGTGAGGTTGTATTTTATGATTCTATTAGAAACCATGAAAATCAGTGAGCAGTGAGGGAAGCAATACAGATGGAAGTACTGAAGTACTGCTATGGATGCTACGGGGAAACTTTCCTAGAAAGAAGCAGACATTATTATTTGAGAGCAAACACAAGATTGACAAAAACTGTGAGGAAAAAATCATCAGTAAACCCCAAATTAAAAGCTACTCTGGACTTGTTTTTCCAAATCTCCTGAACATTGCCTGTACCAACACACGTACATAAAAACCACATTCATGCCCATGTACAGTGCAGAGTTTCTTGCATTACAAATGCATGCCCACATCTCTGGGATAACTTGGAGCCACTGAGATTTTAAAAAATATATTTCAATATTTATCTATTTTAGATTGTTGGAGAAGTTACTATATTTGTTTTTATCACTCGCATTGTATGTAAGTATTTTAATTCTGTGTACATATTAGGAAACAAGAATGTACGTATTTTGCTTTCCTGATAAATAATCAGCAGACTTACAATTTGTAATGTTGATAAGAACTCTTGTGGGTGTACCTGTACTGTATGCTGTTACTGTCGTCCTCAGCAGTCATCCTGCAGTGTCTTGCATCCACATGGGACCCATGTCCTGGCTGATCTCTGCATTTTTTTATGCTCAAGTCTTGAAAATTGAATATCCCCTCTTTTAAATGCTGGCATGCTTTGACTCCTGTGTCTGGCATTACATGTGCCTCTCCTGGAGCACCTGGATGAAACCACTTGAGGTCCTGAACTCCCTTGCCCTCTGCAGTGAGGCAAAGGCACCAAGTGTGTTTGAAACAAACCTTCACAGTAAACATGCTTTTGAGATTGTTACTAAAGAAGCTATCAAATAGGGTCATTAGCATGATGCCGTGCAATTTGGGAGTTGAAGGAGAGCCTTGGGCCTCTGAGTGAAAAGCAGAGTCTCAAGGCCAGACCACAGTCCTATCCAGGCTGTGAGGAGCGTTGGAGAATCACTGCCTTCAGCTGGCATTGCTTCTGATAGCACAAAGCTGAAGAAAAAGGGGACCTTCTGCTGTGCAAGAGACTGACCAGATGCTAGGGGGAAGCTCCAGAAGGGGGTGTCACAGCTCTCTGCCAGCCTTGTGGATGAGACCTGATCCGGTAGGCAATAATGTGACTTAAATTTTGTTTTATTAGTGTTAAGTAGCGACAGCCACTTAAGAGTACCACTGGTTACTCTGGGAGGAGGGAGAGGCAGGAAGACATGCACATTGGAGAGACTATTTGTTATTTCCATCCAATCTCTTCCTTTGCCCTCTTGCTCAAAATGATCGTTTCCTTCTGCTCTCTTCCCTGACTCTCACCAGTGCGGTTTCTGTACGCCTGAAATGGGACATTCATCACAGTCCGTGCAAACCTGTATTGTTGCAGTCAGTGAGAATGTGCTGGTGCCTCTTTATCTCCAGCTGCTCTCAGCTCCGCTCTCACACTCTCCAGTTCTCCCTTTCTAGCTTTGTACTGCGATTCCTCCTCCACCCACCCGATGCACATCCCTGCACACAAATAATATGTTGTCACTAGGCTGTCAGCAAGTCTCGGAACAGAAATAGAATCTAATGTTTTATGACAGAAGTTTCCAATTGTAGCACATCCTTCAATACTAGAAGAGTATTTTGCAGGTATTTTTTTTTAAGTAAAAAACACAGCGTTTATCAAAACAGAAGTATACGCATCCTTGTTTTTACAAAATGTAGTACATCATGTTGCTCACCCTAGGAGACGTGATGGGTGTTTTTTTGCAGAGCTGTGCGTATTTTACGAGGCATCTTTTGTATCTTTATCTGTGGCATGTAGTACTTCTTGTACCAAAAAAAATCTTACTTCCCTCGCAGTACGAAGCAAAGCTGCCACGTTGCTTGTCTCAGGGGTGAGCCCTGCCCCTTGGAGCAAGGCTCCAAGGCTGCCCCAGACCACGTTGTCACCTGGGATGGGCACAGACCCTCCCGACCCGACCGGGTGTCCCCCTGCTCCCTGCAGGCGTGAGCTGCCCTGCCTCCCCCTGTGGAGCCATCCTCAACACTTCGCTGCAGTTCTGTCTGAAAAGATGCATGTTCAGGACTTCTCTTGTACCTCTGCAAGCCTTGTTCCTCAGTGACACCAGGAATTATGAGCCAGTGGCATACCATGAAACTCTGAGCCTGGAATCTGTGGCGACCCCATGACAAGCATGACTTCAGAGAAATTTCAATGACTTCAGATACTGCCTGGGTCAGGAGAAGTTGTTTATTGAAAACAGCTTTGGTCGACCTTAGAGGAACTTTCTTTTGATAAATAAGAATGTGTTTATTATACAGACGTGATCTGAAGATTTCTTTGTTTCTGTTTTGAAGAGGAGTGGCACTTCGCTAGTGTGAAGCAACTTGTTCATCATCTAAATGAAACCAAGTGCGTTTCTGTGATGTCTATAAATACTGGAGTGAACAGCAAAATTAATTTTATTCCCATCGCAGGCTCGAGGAGCTATAAGGCAGCCATTCAGATGCAAAGTGGGATGTACCACTGCAGATGGCTGTTCAGAATTAGGAGGGTGTTTTGCATTGTAAACAAAGTATTTAAACGAGGTGTGCTGGAAGAGTTCAGAGAGCAGTGGGGAACTTTGCAAGAGATCAGAACAGGACAAAGAGCAAGAATCCCTGCAGGGGTGAGCCGGGAAGGGGAAGGCTGGATTTGTGCCTTATTTATAATCGCTTTTCAAAGCAGTGGTTTCTTTTTGTAAGAAGTAAATAATGAATGGTGGTATTTTTAACCTCCTGTGTTAACCTCTGCATTTCATCTGCAGAAGGACTGTTAGTATCATAACACAGAGCATTCATGGCATCGTTACTAAGAACTGCCTGACTCCATGAACAAGTGCAACTCCCAGAGCTGCTTGTTCATGGTGATTGAAAGAACAGACTGGACAAGGAAGAAGTATGAATATTAAATTCAGGCCGAAAGCAAACGCTGGTCAGCAATGAATTCTGATCAATTCAAGGTGTTTCTTTATTTTTTCCTTAAGTATATCTGCTCCCCTCACAGATTGGAAGAACTGAAGACAATGCCTTGAAAAACTCAGAGCAGTGTGAAAACCCTAATTTATTAGCAAATAGCAGGGAACTGTCATCAGGTAAACTATATTGTCATTGGCTTGATTTCTAATTCTGCCACCTGCCATAATGCTAAACCCAAGGGTCATCTGAGATGGCAGTCTCTACCAGGAAAAAAAAATGAAATAGTAGATCAGGAGAAAGTTGACAGGCCTGTGGTAACAAGGGACTCATAAAATGCTGCCAACACCTTCTAGGAAATTTTGCAAAACACTGTTTAGAAACAGTTCTGATAATTTTAATTAATAAAAAATATCCCTTTCTTCTTGTGGCGTTGCTAAGAATATTTGCATAAAACCTAGCTCCCTGCCTGGTGGTGTTGTGCTAGCATAGCATCAAATCCTCTGTGGGTGCAGCGTTTTTCAGTGCTTTTCCTGTTATTCAGTGCTGATATTACAGGAGACTGGGATATGCTACTGGTGGAATTAGACTAATGAAGAAATACAGCTAGATTAGATTATAAATAAAAAAAATAATAATTTTCAACTTTTTTTCCCCCTGTAATCCATGTTTATTTGGTCTTAAGGTTAAGTAGTCCTTAACCCACAGCGCAGGCAGGTGCGAAGAGCCGAATGGCTGGAAATACTTCACTCAGTTGTGTTATTACTGCTGAGCTGCTGGACACAAACAAAACAAACAAACACAGAGCAAGGAATTAATCTATTCTAGGCAGTTATATTTTGTTTTCTTTTTCTCCAAAAAGAACGAGTGAGAATTTAAAAAAATGAGCTGTTCCTGTTTGGTTGGATAACTGAACCAAAGTAATTTTTCCAAATTCAGCAGATTCTGTGGCTTTTGCAGCATCCTTTCTAATAGCATCCAACTCTAAACAGCTCAGATGTCAATTCTATTTTCTTTTGTCTCGGCTTCCTCTGTCACCTTCCGTAGAGTTTCAGTCCTTTCCACAACAGAAAATTAACACTTTCTGGCATACATTTTTTTAAACACTCCACAAGTGTTTAATTTTGCTGGTACTATCACAAAAAAACTGCTGGTACTATCACAACAGCTGGCAATAGAGCTTCTAAACTTAGGTCACAGCAACTGCTGTTGGAGTTGATATCGCAACTCATCGTGCCGTGCTGAGCAGAATCCCCCCACGTCACTGGAGCCTGGAGCTGGCCTGATCCAGAACAACTGGTGGCAATGGTTTCCTGCTCTCCTGGTGAGAGTGGAAGCGCCTCTTGTACATGCTTGCTTTGCGATAAAAGGTAGTTTTCAGTCCCAGTTTTGACTGCATAAAGCTCCTTTGTTTTCTTTCCTCTTTTTCTTTTTTCCATTTCAGTCATGCATTTGCTCCCCCAAGCTATTGGGAATGTTCTGAGTGATTTGACCCCCACAGATGTAGTTTCACTCCTCTTGCAGCCAATTCTGGAGCGTCAGAGATTTTCAAGAATTCATCTGTTGTCTTGTATACAGGAGGCTACCATTACTTGACAGGCAGCAGAACAGAGCAGAGACTGACTTTTCTAATTCTGGAAATTTTGTAGTAAGGCTGAGGATTGATTTTCTTCTGGCTGTAGTCTGGCACTTTAGCCACTGAAAAGCATTTCTGCCTTTCCTAATGGCTCATCTCCTGTTGGTTTACTCATCTTAGTAAATAGCAGAAACCTGTGCTGATGGGCTGACTAATTTCCAAAGCTTTTCTGTGACAAGTGTATTTTATTAGCATGCAGGCAATGGGATTGGATACTTCAGACAGAGAGGGGACAGAGAGGATCTGTCCTAAAAGCAGTCTTACAAAAGGATGCTTTGGCTGAGTTTTATCTTCTGTTGTTTTCACATCTGATAGATAAAGAACCAGTGGAAGGCAAAGTGGAGGCACTGACACAAAATGCGTGTAGTGCTTGCTGGAACAAGGTAAGGATGCATAGGCACATACGTGGTCCCAGCTGCCCTGAGGGGTTGATATTGCTGTTATCTACTTGCACTTTAAACACTTGTATCGTAGATGTTCATATATGCTTGTAATTAATAACTCTTTTCTTCCTTTTCCCTCTAGAGAACCACTTTTAGCTCAGGTCAGCCAAAGAATACTGATAAAGGCACATTTGAGTGGCATGAGCACCACCACAGGGAGCACGCTAAACACTCCACTGTGCTATTCAGCGTGGCTGCATCGATACAGATACTCTTCTTCCATCCAATTGAGTTTTAATCCTGTTTTCTCCTAGGGAATCACAGCTTTGATTTTGCTGAAGACGGGAGATTTAATAGTCGGCACCGGAGAAGGGATTGTGGCGCTCTGTAAAGGGTCAAACTACAAAGCAATGAAGTGAGTTTGTAGGTGGGAGAGTCGGAGGGTAGAGGTGATGCTTCCCCCTAAGGCTCAGGGTGCAAGAACTAATCACTTCTATGGCATGGCATAATCCAAATAAATCAGTTTTTCAATCCTGTAAATAAAATAGATGTTGTTAAAATAGACAGGATGGTTCTAGCATAATGAATTTGAAGCAGATTGAAAATTAGTGTATGCTTCTGCACAAAAGTACATTGCCCTTCTCATAATTAATTTTAAATGACCAGTGTTTCCTTTGGGGCATTAGGATTTAGATCCCAAATTGGTATAAACTGAGACAGTTCTGTTAAGTCAGTAAAATTATGTTTTACGCCACCTGAGGAAGATTAATATTTGCCGTTTAAAAAACATTTGTTGGAGGACATGGGACTGTAAAGGAGTGCTCTCGCTAATTTTATAGGCACGTCTCAAAGTGCTGGAGTCCTTGCAAGGCTTTTTTTCTGCATATGGAATGGGAAGCTGCAGGCTTCACTCTTCAGTGGGTGATTTGGAAATTGGGCTTGCAGACAGTCATTTTGCATCATTCGAATAGCCAGCTTAGGGGTGCAGTTCTGAAAGCTTAGCTTTGTACAACTTAAAGTGTTCCCAAAAGATCTAAAGTGTATGGAAACATTCTTGAATATGGGATATTTAATTGCACATAAGCAAGAATAGATTTTGCTTTCTCTTGACAGGAGGATTCAAGTTCAAGGTGGTGTCACTTCCCTGACATGCAGAGGCGAGGGGCACCAGTTCTTTGTGGGGACAGACATGTGCCAGATGTATCAAATTAACTACACTGCCTTTAAAGAGGAGCTGATTGCTGCCTGTCATAACGAAGCTGTTAACGACATCGTTTTTCCTGTGTGAGTATAACTGACTGGGATGCTTTTGGCTGGCGATGAAGCCAGGACACCCGTGTAACACCTTTCAGTGATCGGGAACCCCGAGATTATTAACATCCCGAGGGGGTGATCTATATGGGCAGTGTTGGCACCTACCAGTGAAGCACAAGAGTGACAGTGAGCGACTGCGCAAGTACAAAAGGCAGCAGTTCTGTTTGAGAATTGGAAAAATCATTGACCTACAGGAAGAATTCTAAATTAAGGGGCTATAATTGTTTATTTTGGGGTAACAGCAGTGGTGGCAAACTCCCCCCCTCCCCCCTTTGTCCTATGGTTGGTGCTGTGAGACCTGGGCAATGTTAGTCTGCCATTAGTGCAAATCTCAAAAATCTGCTTTTGTATGTCCTTTTGCTGCTAGGGTTTGTAGAGGTGTCTGCTTTTCTACCCATGTGGAACATCAGCTGAAACCTGACTAACGTAGCTGTTCAGAGAGGCTTTTTGGGTCTCAGCCTCACTTAGAATTTCACGTTTGACAGTATGGCATGCTATATTAAATTATAGGCTTGTGGTGTGTCTTCTGTCTGCATTTGTCTTGTGAACACACAGCAAACATCCCCCCTTTCTGTACAGTAGAATCATGATGTTCTTATGAAAAACAAAGGATCCACTGTTTCCTCCCCCAACAGAGAATGGCAGTTTGATCCTGAAGGAAGTTTTGATATTTGACATGTTGTTGTTGCATTGCTTCTTGACACAGCACAAAGTATCAAATCTTACTGAGATACAACAAAGAGTGCAGGGTATTAACAGGGAGTGCAAAATGTCCTCGTCCCTGCTTGTCACCAGCCTGAAAAATCCACATCCTTCCAATTTAATGAGTAAATCATTTGGAGCTTTAGAGTAATCTGACACTAATATACCCACCTTGCACATCTGCGTCACAGAGGTATTTGGGTGAGCTGGATTTAGGGATGATTGTAAGGGCTACAGGGCTACATCCTTACATGCATATTTTAAACTCTTTATATGTTAACTGCTCTTGAACAGCGCATATCACTGACTTGGAAATACAGACTTAATTTCCCTGTTCTGGCTTATTTCAGAACACTTGAAGTGCTGACATTGTTCTGCTTTATAAAGCACCTGCACAAGCTTGGCTTGGAAGAGGCTATGCTTTTTTTGGGCCAGTTTCCCCTGTACTGGTTTGTCTTTCCAGGTGTTGATGGAGATGTTGAGCAAAAGGATGTGGCACCTCTCTAGATTTCACTCTGTCATATCCAGGGGAGACGTGGTTTGGTTGTCCTCATGCATAATGAATGTAGCATTTTCTGCCAGATAGGGTTAATCTCATCCTGCAGAAAGTGGTGGTGGTATAAAAACATGCCCTCATGTCTCCTTTTGTTTGCTTGTTTATTGATATACTTTAAGAGCTTATTTCAAAGTATTTGGTCCCATGGCTTTTGTAACATTGCAGAAGGTCTTTTTTATTCACATGTGTATACAAAGTATATTATGAACAGGCTTTTACCATTTTCTCTGTTGCCTTCAGCAGCGTTGAATAGGAACCATCCAGTAAGCAAGATCAAAAATGACATCCTTATAATACACGGCTGTTGTTAGTCCCTGATGTTAAACCTCAGCAGTCAGCACCTCAGCACTCACTTCTCTCTCTATTAGGTGCAACAATAGAAGATTTCTAGAGATTGAATATGGGAAATAAACTTCACCTAAAGCAGGAAGAGTTATTTTAGTTTAATATACCTGTTCCTTAAAATTAATCTTTGCATAGAAACCTAACCAGGGGAATTGTTCTAATAAAGGTCTTTCAGTCTTAACCATGGTGATCCCTACTGAAAAGATCACAGCTGTACATTAGAAACAGATGAGCTTTAAAGGATGGTTTAAGATCTGAGACAGAAGCTTTTTGCTCTCTGCCTCCTCTCGTTAGCTCTTCTCTCTGAATTCCCCAGGGGAACTTCTGACTTGTTTGCCACCTGCTCCAAAAATGACATTCGTGTGTGGCACACCCCAGAAAACAGGGAGCTGCTGCGGATTGTCATCCCCAACATGACCTGCTATGCCGTAGAGTTCATGAAGGATGGCAAGAGCATCATTTCAGGTACCGGGCAGCCCAGGCCCATGTGAGTCCGTTCTGTAAGTGCTGCTGAATCTAATAAATGTTATCAGTGTATTAGAATGAAGAAAGGTTTAACCTGGGAATAGTTCCAGTTCATTGCTGTGACCCACAGGCCCCTTTGCTTGCAGCTGGTCCAACGGGCTCTGCTGCCAGCACCGGGTACCTTGGGGCTGCAGTTATGGTGTTACATGGAAGGCGAGATTTTGAGACCTTGCCTGGGATGTGAATTCCAGCAGTTCAGAACTCAGTTCAGTCTTACTCAGAAGACTTAATTCTAAAATATTAACCCTGGCATATGGAACAGATTAACCTATGATGTACATAAACCAATTTTCATGTAAATTTGCTGGTCATTGCCATGTGCAAGTTGCCTACACAGGACCTACCACAGCTCTAGAGCAGCAATGCTGTCCTGTCCCTCCACTGTTACAAAACTAATTTGTCCACAGCCAGAACCAAAAAGGAATTAATTTTTAATAGTTTATGTGGGACTGTGTAGTATAAAGGAAGTTAATAAGAAATGGTTAATTTGGACCAGAAAGGAAAGCAATAGCTTGAGGAAAGTCTCTGCGCCTGGATAATCTGTTTCTTTATATTCATCAGCTTGGAACGATGGAAAAATCCGTGCCTTCATGCCAGAGACTGGACGGCTAATGTATGTGATTAACAATGCCCATAGTTTGGGAGTGACAGCAATTGCTGCTACAAATGACTGTAAAAGGATCGTTAGTGGAGGAGGTGAAGGGCAGGTAATATTTTGCTTTAAAAATCCAGAGCAGCTTTGTGCTCTCATCACAGGACCTGGGAAAATTGTCTGTAACTGCTTAGTCAGAGAGTGAGCTATTCTTAGCTTCCACTTGAGCAGAGGACTGAGTCTGAAAATATTAGCCTTTGATATATGCAGAGCTCTTGTTCTCAGAGGGTATAATATGAAACAATGCTCCATTTTCTTCTGGCATGTTAGTCTAGGAAAATCCTTCTGATGTAGAACATGCTCTTAATCCTCCTCTTTGTTCGTGTCTCTTCCCCTATATTTGGCTTATCTGCATTTGTCATTGTTTGCAAACCTGTGTCTGACTGTGCTCTCACACAGATTTTCTTCCTGTCATTGCTTTGGAAGTCCTAGTTGTGTCCAATGTGACCTGTATGAATTAATTTAATAGCATGAAATTCACTTTCTGTGGTTATATTTTCTGTGGGCAATTTAGTAATTTTCTGGGTTGGTAATATCTGGTTTCAGTGGTGATATTAATAGAAGACTAATAATTTGGCTTATAATACATTTATGAAAATGTTCCAATGCACATAACACAAATCAGGAAACATGTTTTAGGCATCATACTTGTGCACTTCAATAATTTTCTTCCAGCAATACAAAACTAATACCGTGTACTTTGGCTACTCCATGCACTGCATTTAATTGTAGCCTCTTCCAATCTGAAAAAGAGACTGCTGTATTTTTTCATAATTTTTAAATCATTTAAACACACTTTGTTTATATGATTTGTATTAAAAATAAGCAGTTAGACTTGGCTCATGTTCAATTTCTTACTTTCCTTTGGACTTCCTCTGTACAGTCTGGCAAGCACTCAGAACCAGACATTTAAGTGTATCCTGACGGATTTATCTGCTCTTCTGCTTTGTTTGTGTACCCTGATGGTGGTGTTCAGTGTGCCATGCTGAAGATTGCACAGGAAGTCTTGAAGAGTGAGGCATTGAACTTGGGTCTTCCAAATCTCAGGCTAATATCCTAATCAATGAACCATCTTTCAGAATCATTCTGTGCCTCAGCTCTCCCGTAGAGTGGTAGCAGCAGCACTGCCTTGTCTAACGGCATAAAGACGTTAGAGATGATGAGCCACTTCAACCCTTCACTAATAAAAGAACAGCTAAGTACCTTGGATGATTAGCGCTAGAGGATGCAGGAGATAGGAGACCTAGATTCCATATGAACACACGGAATGGCACAGGCTGCGGTTAGTTGATCTCTGAATTGAAAAAGACAGCTGAGACAGAATTAAAGCTAGAAGGTTGGTTAAGCAGAAATGAGAACTGCGGGGAGCACTTGCAGCATTCATTCAAAACACAAAGAGGTGTTCTGAAATGCTAATGGTTCTGTCAGAGTCAATCGCCTGAAAGCTGTGACATTCAGGGCTTCTTAAGGGGTCTGGATGCTCCGGTCATGTAGCCAGCAGGAATTGGACATCCAGATCCCATGGGTAACTCGGCATCAGGCTTGAAAACACGGAAGGTCAGCACTCTGCTTTTGATCCCAGCGTCTAAATTACTAAATCTGCACCAGCGTTTGACCTTAGTGGAACGTAAACGCAAGCTGATAGCATGAAGCTTGGCACTAGTGGGACAGTAAATGCAAGGTGTGAAGAATCAAGTCCTCAAAGCAGAAAGATTTCTGCCTTGACCCTCTCTGGGAAAAGAGGTGCTCTCAGGCACATACATCAAAGATGTAAAGAGCTGTTTTGTATTTACTAGCATTATAAGTACCACAAATAGCAGGTAGCTTTTTTAAATGTGATTTCAGAAGCCTTGCTCTTTGATCTTTAAAGCACTGCCAGAAATATATCATGGACTAGGTGCTTATTCCTGACTGAGATACAAGTACACTGAAACATGAGAGGGTGTGGGCTCACCAAAACATTATTTTAGGGTTAATGGTCAGGAATTCCCAAACCAACTGGATTACACTCTCAGGAATCTATCTAGAGGATAGATTTAGATTACACATTAGGAAGAAGTTTTTCACTGTAAGGGTAGTGAGGCCCTGGCACAGGTTGCCCAGAGAAGCTGTGGGTGCCCCATCCCTGGTGTTCAAGGCCAGGCTGGATGGGGCCTTGGCCAACCTGATGACCAAGGGGTGGCATCCCTGCCCATGGCAGGGGCTTGGAACTGGACGATCTTTAAAATCCCTTCCACCCCGAGCCATTCTGTGATTCTATGAACCCAGCTCAATTTTATGAGTCAGCTGCATGAGTAACTCATGGAAAAATAGTGACAGTCCATTGAGATTCAGTTGCCATACAAGTTATAAGGGAAGTGCAGAGTTTAGGAAAGCCTTGGGCATCCTGCTGAGCTCAGAACCAGGCACTTAAAGCTGATGTTTGCTGCTGATTTTCAGGTGAGGATCTGGGCAATTGGTGAGAAGACTCGCAAACTGGAAGCAGTTCTGAAGGAGCACATATCTACCGTGTCTTGCATTAAGCTTAAGAAGAATGACCAAGAGTGTGTCACAGCCAGCCTCGATGGAACGTGCATCATCTGGGATATTGTGTAAGGAGACAGATGAGTACTGCAACATGTTTAAAGCGCTGGTCGCTGCTGGGTCAGTGTGTCCTACCACAATGTGGTGAGGAGGAAGAGGAAAAAAAGCCTTAGAAAATGAAAATTACTAGAAAGAACAGTCAAGTCAGGAAAAGCAGAAGCTCCAACGCTGGAAACTTTTCAGAAAAGTTCAGACAAGCGTTGATCCCAAGCTGTTTAGTCGGATCAAATTGTGTATCAGGCAAGGGGATGGAGCGAATGATTTCCTTCCAGCCAGCTCTGTCTTCCAGCACTGTATGACTCTGGTCCATCTATTGCAGATTTTCTGTACTGTCATAGGGGTAACAATATTCTTGTGTAGTGTGTAGCATTCTGGACTAAAAATCTTTTTTTCATGTGATGGCAGATCAAAAGTCCTACAAGGCAGCTGTGATAGGAAATGGAACCGATGAGCCTAAACTGGCTTCATGAAATCCTAAAGTTGGACCAGTACCTGAAAGTATCCAACTAGAAGGAGATATCTGATGTATAGCACAGGTGGAGAGAGTTCAGGAAGTCAAAATTTGATTTTTGACCTTATTGTTCTATCCTGTTTTGGGGTGTTTTGCAGGCGTTCTGTAAGAAAACAAATGATTCTAGCCAACACATTGTTCAAATGTGTGTGTTACCATCCTGAAGAGTATCAGCTAATCACCAGTGGGACAGACAGAAGGGTAAGCAAAACTCCAGGAATTCTGTTGGCAGTAATCCTAGAACACAAAGTCTGGTTACAGACATTTCAAACAGCCAGAATCACACAAGGCCTTGGTAAAGCCAGGCCATGCGACCTAGGGAAGGCTTCCCATACAAGCAGGGGCTTGTGAAGGAGCTCCCATACTTTGATAGAAGTTTGTGTTGCAGGACAGCGCTGAAATCTTTGTGCTATTTATGTAAAACTGAGCTCTCATCTCTGGTCTGCTCTCTAGATTGCATACTGGGAAGTGTTTGATGGCTCTGCGATCAGAGATTTGGAAGGCTCGCTGTCGGGCTCCATCAATGGGATGGACATCACATCAGATGGGGCGTACTTTGTCACAGGTGAGTGGGTGGATGAAACTAGGAAAGAGGAGACCAGGAAGAGCAAGGCAAGGGTCTCAGTAAAGAAAGAAAAAAATAAAAGGAAGGTCAGCTAAAAGGCAAAATAACATGAATCACTAAATAAAAATACTTTGGAAAAGGCTGTGATTCAGACTTGGCAGATGTTATGGTTCAGTCTTGCAAGGTGTAATTTAAAGGTTAAGACGAGGTTCAGATGTCCCCAGGCGAGTACAGGGTTGCACCTTGCCCTGCTCCTCATGTAGTTCCATCATGTTCACGGTGCACTTGGATGATTTGTTCAGGTGTCCTCCTCCAGAAGCTTGGCTCTCTGTTAGTTTGCAAGCGTGTGTGGCTCCAGGCTTCATCCAGCCTCAGGCTCACACGTTCCCCATCGCCATGACATCTCTTCTGGGAGCCTAGCGCTAGCGTAGAGGAGCCATGGTACTGTATTTGTATGTTTATTGACTGTAGGTACAACAGCAGGCTTTGTGTCAGCACCAGGTTTTAGATTAACCCAGTAAGCCAGCGCTGGCTAAGAGCCTTTTGAAGGCTCTCAGCTCTGGTACCAGCTGCAGGCCATAGCTTACTGGTGCTGCTGGTGCAGGTCCTGAGTCCTCTACCAGCCGCTGACTCTGCTTCAGCTGAGCAGAAGTGGGCTTTGCCATAATGCTCAAGACAGTGTATCCCACCCTTCCTGCATTAAATGAATGCCAAAGTATTCCCCTGCCTGTCAGCTGGGAACAAAAAGCAGCAGAACTCTGTGTAATCGTTTGTTCTTCCTTTGTGCCCGCTGCAGGTGGTGATGACCATCTGGTGAAAATGTGGGACTACAAGGAGGGTACAGTGACTCATGTTGGAGTGGGCCACAGCGGCAACATCACCCGTCTCAAGATCTGCCCTGGGAACAAGTACATCGTGAGTGTGAGTGCAGATGGTGCCATCCTGCTCTGGAAATACCCAGACTTTCCCTAACAGCTGGCACAGGAGCTGCTGGGCTGCTTCTTCCTTGGCCCATCCTAAAGGTCCTTTCTGCTTACAGATAAGGTTGTTTTAAAGCATTTGTACTGTTAGAGGAGAGAACCATTTTTCTACTCTCTGGTATGAATTTACCAGATCCTCCAGATGTCCTTTTTAGCACTGAATGAATAGGTCTGATTTTTTTTTATTTTTTTTTTTCGGGGGGGCTAAGAATTTCCTCTTCCTCTTAGTTTGGAGTGGAAGTATTCATCACTTCTGAAAATCATCCCGGCTGTTGTAACACTGGTGTTTTGTTACTGCCACCTTTTCTGGCAGTCTCTTAGCCTATTCTTGCTTGTGTGACTGCTCATTTGTGTGCTCTCTCTCTTGTTCTTCCCTGCCCCCTTCTGTCCCTTTCTTTAATGAATAACTTGTTGTGTAAATTCAGTCTTCTGTGTTCATTTTAATTTGTCGGGTGTTGATTAAGGAGAAAGCCCTCAGCTCCAACTCAAGTGTTTAACTAGGAGGCTCTTTTGACTCAAGCGTTTAAATCAATGTTCTCCAAGGAATGCCAGGTCTTTTGGGCTTCTTCATTTGCAGTGTCCAATCTAAAACTCTGTTCAGAGGCCTGATTTTTAAAAGTGAGAGCGCAATCGTTTCTAGAAATGCCTGGATGTCTCCAGCTGGACACATACAAATTCCCCATCATTGCCCTAATTTTTCAAACAGGCTCCAAATAGCACAAAATATGTATTCTGTCCGAGAATGAGTATCTGGTATCACGTCTGGCATTATAGCCAACAGCTCTCGAGATACTGTTTGTTTAAAGATCAGCGTAGGCAGCCAGTCTGTGAAGTGATGCAAGTGAAGTAAATATTTCTCCTGCAGGCACTGCGAATTCTGACATAAATTGAAATCGTAGCAAAATGTTGTATTCCTAATGTTAACGCTTAGAGACAGTTAACTAAGCTGATGATTTAAAGGCCGTGTCGTTTAGATACTGCCACACCTGGACTGGTAGGAGAGCTGTTTTGGTATGCAATGGGGGATAGGCATTTTACGGGATGATTGCTTGTTATTCTTTATGTGCCACTGGAAATGATTACTGCTCACAGCACATCCTTTTAGACCAGCTCTGGGGGTATCTGCACGTGTTGCCCATCAAACACCATGCAAGTCATATTCCTTCTGGTTGAAATATCTCAGCTGTTATTAACGGAGTCTTGAGCAAAGGAATTAAGTCATTCCTTCCTCTTTTTCTTTGGATTCAAGGCTCGCTGCTGTGCAGCAATAAACACTCCGGCAGGTTTTACAAGCTCTGCAGCAGTGCTCACTGTGGTTTGGAAGGCAGGATCAAACCGCTGGAATGTGGGACGGACAGGCGAAACATTCGTGCTTGTGTAGGACAATACAAACAGAAACTGTGTGTGAGAGCTCCCCGGGCAGCCCCGAAGAGCAGCTCCTCTCTGCTGGCCCAGGGCAGCACGGGCAGCGTGGTGCCGGATCCCCAAGCCCCCAACACCGTCAGCCTGGGGCAGCCCAGCTGGGACAGGGCTCAGGGCACCGCCAGCTCCCCGTGTACCTGGAGGGGAAGGGCTCGAGATGCAGAAACCTCTCCAGCAGCCTTACTCCAGCAAAGCAATTCCCTTCCCCTCAGGTTGCACCAAACCTGTCGATATGGGCAGGAGCACGAGCCAAGTACCCGGCAGGGCGCCAAGATCCTGTTTCTGTGCGGCTGGTCCGCGGCGTAAGGACCAAAGCCTCCTGTGTTATCTGGTTCTTCTCAGCTGGGAGGCAGCAAAATGAGATGGGCTTTCCAGACTTGTCTGGCCACAGTCATCTGCTGACTCTGGCAGACGGGAGCTGACACGCTGAGGGTAACCACGTTTTGTTACCAGCACCAAGGAGGCTCGGGCTGTGTGTCTGCTACTGGCAGCTTACAGGTGGGAAAGCTGTGAGCAGAGACATGGAGAAGTCCTGTCCTGCACCTTTTTCTTTTCAGAGTGAAGGGGCATCAACGTATTGAAGCCAGCCCAAATCATAAGCACGGACACTGACCAAGTTCACGCGCTGCAGCACAGCAACCCAGCGCAGGTCACTGCCCGCAGCGGTGTTCGGCATGCGATGGCAGCACAGCACCGTGCTGCTGTACACCCTGACCTGGTGCCCCCCGAGGAAGCCATGCTGTGGTGTCTTTGCAGCTGCAGGGGTAGAGGATCCCTGGGGCAGGACCCCCACGCTGTACTTCAGAGGTGATAACCGTGTTCAGGGCATTCAGGCTGGCTGTGGGCAGCTCTGTGACCTCAGAGTATGTGGCTGTACTTGGAAAAGATGGGCAGTGGGGGCTCAGCCAGGCTCTCATAAGCTCTTCAGCTTTCCAGGCAGCTCAGCAGCGCTCCTTGCCCCCCCCGCACATCTCCCAGCAGTGCTAAGAGCAGTGCACGCTCCTCACCCACACAGCTGGGGTCCCTGGGGAGCCCCTGGAGCTTTACAAATGGATGTGACCTACATGAATAATGCCGAGCAGCCGAGAGGCAGAGCAACCCGTGCCTCTCCTCCATCAGAAGTCAGGCTCTATTTGGAAAGCGTGAGCTGCAGTCGCACGTTTCCCCATTAGGCGCTTGCCTGACGGCAGGCAAATTGTGCCTCAACGTGAATTACTCATTACGCTGGCATTAGTCACGAGGAGCAGCCCTGTTCCTAACGGAGCCCTCCGAGGCTCTGCCCGGAGCCAGCCGTAAGGAGGGCAGCACTGCCAGGCAGAGGGAGGTGCTGCTGCTCCCGTCACATCAACAAGAGCAACGAGGTGTCGCTGCTGCAAGCCGTGTTTGCACACACGTCTCTCCCCGTGTATCTCCCCGAATTCCCAGGAGGAGCAGCAGCAAGTGGCAAGACAGCAGCAGACAGGCTACGGCAGCGCAGCCTGCGCGAGCAGCACGGGCGTGCTGTGCACTGCCTGGGTGATGGAGCCAAACTGTGCTCCTGGGGGAGAGGGGGTGAAGTGAGGGGCAGTGAAAATTGGGCATGTCCTGGCTTTTGGAAATGGCTTTTTTTTAATAGGGGGAAAAAAAAAAAATTGAGAGCTGTGTGATGCCTGCTCCAGGAGCAGGTGGCTCTTTGGGTGGGTGAAACTGATCCTCGGCTTTATGGCATGGAGCCGAGGGAAGGGAGACCTGGGTTCCTGGCTGTGTGGCACGAACTCACAGCGTGATGCTGTGCTGGGAGCTCCTTGCCACCAGCAATTTGGCCCCCAGGCTGCCATTCCCCCCTCCGTGGGGGACTTTGTGGCGTGCTGGCTTGCAGCCTGCAGAAGGGCTCACGTTGTTGTTGTCTTGCTCTGCCCTGGCACAAAAGCCTTTTAGTAGGTTTTTTTAACACACTGGCATTGAAATAACTTTGCGGAGTTTGTTGATTTGTGCATTGCTCGGTGCCTCGGGGTGTCTGCTGGCTGGAGGTGAGTCCCCCAATGCTGGGAGCGGGGGGAGCCCAGCCCCAGGCTGCCCCACGTCCCTGCAGCAGGCGGGCAGCAAGTCCCTGGGAGTTCAGCTGGCACAGACCTGGCCAAGAGAAGTCACAGGGCAGACACAGAACCAGAGGATGGCAGGAGCATGGAATCGTTTGGGTTGGAAGGGACCCTAAAGATCACCCAGTTCCACACCCCCACGTGTGCAAAGAGTGATGGAGATTGCAGGGCAAAGTCATTGCTCTACTCCAGAAGCACTCTGTAGGCTGCCAAGGGACTCCTTAGGCTAACGCAGCCCAGGAGGAGCAGCTGGGTGTGCTCTGACCTGCCTGTCACACACACCCGGAGCGTGGTGGGGCGCTGCTCCTCACCCCAAATCACTCCGTCCCCAAAAAGCCAGGGCTTTCCCAGCCCCCTGCAAAAACTGAGGTTCCAGGTTACGAAAACATGGGGATGGACGTGCGGGGCTCTGCACGCTGATTTTGTTCACCCTGGAGAATCCAGAGGGATGTGAGTGCCTGTGGCTGGAGGCTGGTTCTCACCCGAATCCTTGGCTTGTGGCTGCTGTAACAGGGCTCACGTCTTCTGTACGCCCCTTCCAGTGCCTGCAGCAGGGATCTCGGCTTCCACCTTCACAGGGGACAATGGGGAAAAATAACCCAAAGACACCTACCCAGAGCAGCCCCTTGGGACCATACATATTCATGACAAACAAAGCAAAATTGCAAACAAAGTGTGAGCTCGAGCAGCCCAGGGGCAGCACGAAGTTGCCGCTGACCTTTTGTGTTGCACGCTGCAGGAGCACGTTCCTCGGCTGCGAGCTCCCCGGACCGGTGGCGTTCACCTGCCTCGCTGCTGTGCCTCTGCTCCCAAAAAGGCAGCACCCATGCATCTTTCATGTGGCTGCTAAATAACTTAGCTTGCTATCTATAATTTAATTGGAGCGAGGTGTCTCCTGCAGGAGGAAGCTTTCCCCGTCTGCCTTAAGCCACGAAGTCGGATGGCACCATTAGCAGGTGGCCCCCCCGTAACGATGTGGGGCTGGCATTATGGATTTCCTCGGGAGCACAGAATCTTTAAAACAGGCGCAGGCTTCGGTTGTCCTCGCTTGCACCCAGAAAGCACTTACCACCTCCAGAGCCCCCCTGTGAAAGCAGGCTCCCAGCCCGCCCCACAGATGTTCCCGGCCCGCACCGAGAGAGCAGGGCGGCTTTGATAAAGAAAACATTGTCCTGGGGCAAAACTCAGCGAGCGTGAAGACTTCTTTTTTCTTCTTTTTGCTGTGATTTGGCAGCATCGCAATGGGTTTCTGCTGGGCTGGACTCAGCTCAGCTCGGGGCTGTTGAGGGTTTTGTTCCCGCACCCTCCCTGACACCCCGGTGCTGCCCTGCACAGATTCTGCCTCCCCGCAGGGCTCGTTTCTGCCACAGGAACCTCCCCGTGGTTTTATGCCGCCTGCCATCCGTGGCACCGGGGCAGCCCGTGCCATAGCAGCACGGATTTTTTCCGAAGAGCAGGCGGGTATTTTCCTACTCTCTTTGTAGCTGATGTTTAGGTTTTCCCCACCCCACGTTTGCTCCACGTCTGAGCCCGATGTGTGCAAAACGTCAGCTTGCAGGGCAGAAGCCTGAGAAAGTCGGGGGCTCCCGAAAAAAGGCATCTAGACAAAAAGCACTTACACAACCCAGCGCTGCCTGCGTGCTGCAGCGCCAATAAATATTTGATTTGAGCTGAATGGGAAGGCACGGGGTCCAGAACCGTGCGAAGAAGAGTGAGAGTTGTGAGCAGGATGATACAGAAAGGCGGATTAACATAGCGAGCGTTCCTGGCCCTCACCCCAACATGGGAATCGCTCGCTCCCAGCCAGGAGGGGCCGGCGCTACCTGCAGGAGGGGTGGCAGCAGGGGCAGGCGGTGCCACCAGCGCCGTGCCCCGTGTCACAGCTGGCTGGGACCCCAGGACAGCAGCTTCTATGGCCTGGCACGTTTCCTTGTCTAATTTGGGCAGGCTTGGCTGTTGTTTTTTGGTTCAGGGCTGTTTCACTCTCACTTTTCTGTTCTCTTTCACGTGCCCGGCAGGTTTGGCTTTCTAATTCCCACCGCTTGCAGTGGCCACACCTGGTGACCGTGTTCCTGTGCCCTTGCTTTCCCCGTTGCCCTCCCGTGCTTTCCGTAGCACCCAGGCTCAGGTCCCCGGGTGCCCCCATCTCAGCAGGACTGCCTCGCTGCTCTTCCCGCAGCACGTGAAGCACAGTTTGGAGGAATCCCCGCATCCTCCCGTGAACGCTCCCCGTTTCCATCTCCTGCCTTGGTGCCGGGGAGCCCCGGGGCTTTGCCCTGCAGACCGTGACCTCTGCAGAGAGGCAGAGCCGATGCCGATGCTCCCTCCAGCTGCTGGGCACCACCGGGCCCCGACGGATTGTACCCGACTGTACCCGATCCGGGGTCGGTGCCCGCTGCCCCCTGCGCCCCCCCGGCCGGCCTCCAGCCTCGGCTCCCCGGGGGGGAGGTCGCAGCCTCCCGGTGGCCCCCAGGGACCCGAAGCGGGCACAGGACGGGGCCACCGGGGCGCAGCCGCTTCCACCGCCAGGAGCTGCAGCTCCTCCTCCTCCTCCTCTTCCTCCTCCTCCTCTCCTCCTCCTTTCTCTTCCCCTTCTCCCGGAGCCAGCCCGGCCGGGGGAGGAGCCGCCCTCGCACACAAAACCGCCCTCCCCGGCCCCACCGGCTCCCCACCGGCGCCCAGCGCCCGCCCGGGGCCATGCGCGCCCCGACGGCACCGGCACCGGCACCGGGAGCAGCACCGGCACCGGGCGGGCGCCGCCGCCGCCCCCCGGGGCCATGAGCGCGGCGTGGGGCGGCCCCGGGGGGCGCTGGCGGGGCGGGGGGGGGAGGCGGCGGGGGGCTCGGCGGCGGCCCGGGGGGGCCCGGGGGTGCCGGGGGTCCCGGGGGGCGCTGCGCTCGCTGGGCGGCCTGGCCGGGCGGCTGCTGCGCGCATGGGGGCGCCTGGCGGGGGGGCGCGGGGCGCAGCGGGGGGAGCCCGAGGACGACGAGGGGGGCTTCGGGGGCGGGGGGGGCAGGGGGCGGCGGGCACCGGGATCGGGGTCGGGGTCGGGGCGGGGGTCAGGACCCGGGGGCGGCGGGACCGGGATGGGCACCGGGACCGGGACGGGGACGGGGATGGAGGCGGGGACCAGGGTGGGGACCGCGATGGGGACGGGGCTGGGGACCGTGTCCCGGCCGCCGGGCGCGCAGGGGCTGCGGAACCACGGCAACACGTGCTTCATGAACGCCGTGGTGCAGTGCCTCAGCAACACCGCCCCGCTCGCCGAGTTCCTCGCCCTCGGCCGCTACCGCGCCCGCGGAGCCCGAGCCGAGGTCACGCAGCGCCTGGCGGCCCTGGTGCGCGCCCTCTGGACCCTCGACTACAGCCCGCGGCTCTCCGCGGAGTTCAAGGTACGGCCCCGACGGCCCCAGCCCGGCCCCAGCCCGGCCCCAGCCCGGCCCCGGCACCCCACGGCCGCTCAGCAGCTCCCACGAGCCGTGGTGCTGAGCCCCGCATGGGGCCACGCACGGAGCGCGAGGGCTGAGCCTGGGGCTCCCTCCTGCTGGGTGCTTGCTGCCTGCTGGGCGCTCTCACCCCGGTGTTTTCTTGATTCCCCTTGCACTGAGCTCCCTCGCAGCAAAGAGAGCGCAGGGTGGGTGCCCCGCAAGGGGTCAGCCTCGGTGCTGCCTTGGCACCCCGCTGCCAGGCTCTGCCCGCCTGGGGTTTGGGCACTGTGCCTGTGCCCGGTGCTGTCCGTGGCCGGCTCGGTGACAGCTGGGTTTCGTGACGGTGGCACCCGGCTGGCACTGCGTGTCCCCGGTGATTTGTGCTCGAGGTGTTGGGCTTGCTGCGATCCCAGCAGCGCGTCCGCTCAGCCAGGGGCTGGGCCCTGACACTGAGCTGGGCAAAGCTGGAGGGGACCTCGGGGGGCACCCAGCTGGGCTGAACACCCCCCCACTTTGCTCTGCTCAGCAGAAGGGGAAACTGAGGCACGGGGCAGCGCATTCAGCCAGTGGCCATGGAACTGGGGGGACCTCAAGGCCAAGCCTTGGGTGTGAGGGGCTGGAGCTGAGCATGGGAGAGTGTGAGACCACAGGCTTGGGGGCTTCAAGGTTGTTAGAGCCTCTGTGGGGCTGTTGGCTGATGAACTGCCTAATTAGGGAAGCCTTCGTTACCGGGATGTGCCAGCCAGTTGGAGGGTGCTGGGTGCAGGGGTCTGCCCGTGCGGCACCGGGCGGCGTTGGGCTGAGCACGCCCCGGGGTGGCACCGCCAGCCTCATCCCGCTGGGGAAACTGAGGCACGGGGTGGCACCGGGCTGGCAATGGGGTGCTGCTGATGGGGTGAGGGTTTGGCCAGGCTGGGGGGGGTCTTTGGTGAGAGCCCCGGCCCCAGGAGCATCCCCACTGCCTGCTGGGGTGTCAGTGGTTCCTGGTGCCCAAAAGTTGTTGCACAACGAGCTGCTGGGAGATGCTCCCTGGCCGGCCCAGAGCTGCTGTGACAGCCCTGCAGCCCCCGGGACAGCGGGCACCGGCCTGTTACGGGCTTAATTACTGCGGGCTGGGGCTGGGATGGGATCAGGGCCTCGTGCCGGGGTGCCAGTTGTCTCTGGGACGTGTCCCGGGGCTCAGCGCCGTGCCTTGCAGAGCATCGTGTCCAAGCACAGCGCGCAGTTCCGGGGCAACGCGCAGCACGACGCCCTCGAGTTCCTGCTCTGGCTGCTGGACCGCATGCACGAGGACCTGGGCGCCGCCTCGCCCGCGCAGGGGCCCTGCGCCACCGCCGAGGTGGGTGTCCCCGCTCTCAATGTCCCCGTGTCCCCTTCCCCAGCGAGGTGCCAGCGCCTGGTGTGACACCGGCGGAGGCCGTTTGGCTTCGGGACAGGGCCCTCTGTGCCCCCCAGCGTCCTTTTTGCAGCAGCAGCTCTCAGAAGCTGAACCCACCACTGCCCGCCCCTTGCACCCCATGGGCAGCGCCCTCTTCCCGGGTGTGCCCCCACTGTTTTGGGGTCCCCGTGGAGCCCAGCGCCTGCCCTGGGTCCCTGCAGCACCCGTGGGTGCAGCAGATCGCTGCTGGGAGCGGTCTCGGTGGCACTTTGGCTCCAAAGCGGTGCCTGCGGGGGGCACTTTGTGCTTTCCCTTCTGCTTTCAGAACCTATTAAACAGGAAGAAAAGCTGAAGCACGCTTTTTGCCATCAGGCAGCAGCTGCTCAGGCGGCTGGGTGGGAGCTGGGAGCACAGCGAGCGCCTGAAACCCCCTGGGAGAAATCAGCGCCCGCATCCCCCACCCCAAAACCTGCTGCTGGTGTCACTTGGGGTGACACGGGGTGGGGACGCTGTGGGATGCAGAGCGGGGACACCGGGTTTGGGGACATTCTGAGCCAGGGCTGCGGTGGCACAACCCCGGTGTGTCCCCTGTGCCCTGAGGACAGGCAGGAGCCGCTGGTGACAGCTCTCTGGTGGGACTGAAACAGGCGCTGGGTCTACCCGAGCAGCCCCAGGGGTCCGAAGGGTTTGCTGCTCAGAGGGCTGGTGCAGGAGGAGGAACCTCCAGGGGATTTGGGGCAATTTGGGGGAATCAGAGGGGGCACAGGCAGTGTTCAGAGTGAGTCAGGTCCCCCTCTGACACGGCAGATGGCCCCCAGCAGGCCGTGAGGACACGTCAGGCTCAGCGGGACCTGGTGCCAACAGATGGCTCCAGGCAAACCCACGGCCCATCCAAATACCTGCTGCATTTTCAGGCTTTCTTGTGGCCATACCAAAAACCCTACAACAGCCCAGTCCTCCAGCAGCATCTCACCGCTGGCTGTGCGCGCCCTGAGGGCGCCCCTTTCACAGGGCTGGAGGCTGAGGCAGGGCAGGGAGAGGGGCCCCTGGTTTCCAGCAGCCCAAGCCCTGAAAAGCCGAGCACTTGTCAGGTTGTGCCCAAAAATCCCCCATGGGGCCAGGCAGGGGTCGCTCCCCGTGCCGCAGAGCCCATGGGGACGCCGCAGCCGTGCCTGACTCCCCGTGCCCCCGCGGTGCCCCGGGCTCACCCCACTTGTCCCTTGTCCCCGCAGCCTGTCCCGGAGCACAGCAGCAGTGCCGGCGGTGCCGCGGCGCCCCGCGCGCAGAGCTTCGTGCAGAGCCACTTCCAGGCGCAGTACAGGTGAGCAAGAGCCAAATCCTGCCCTGGGAGCAGCACCGCAACCGCGTGGTGCTGCCGGAGGGGGGGACAACCAAGGGCTGGGACCCCCCGGGTCTGCTGGGCTGGGAGGGCTCGGGGAGGAGGGCAGCGAGGGGACACGTGTGGAGGTGCAGAGGAAAGAGAGGGGGGGAAAATGGAAAGGGGAGGGAAAAGGAGAGGAGAGGAAAGGAGAGGAGGGAAAAGGAGAGGAGAGGAAAGGAGAGCAGTGCCGGCTGCTGGCATTAAGCATTGATTTGAGCCGGGCTGTGCTGGGGCTGCGCGGCCAGCACCGGGTTGTGCAGCTGCAGTCACTGCGGTGCCATTGATAGGGTTCAGAGTGAACGGCTGGCCGGGGCTGTGCATGGCTCTGGGTAGGCACCGTGGAGGTGACACCAGCCCCTCACCTCCATCTCACAACCCCGCTGGGGCTGTCCCATCTGTGTGGCTCCATGCCGTGCACCTTGGGGACGTGCCAGCGCCGTGCCGCGCCCCGCAGGTCCTCGCTGACGTGCCCGCACTGCCTGAAGCAGAGCAACACCTTCGACCCCTTCCTCTGCGTCTCGCTGCCCATCCCCACGCGCCAGACCAGGTGAGCCCCCGCACCCCCCACTCCCCCAAACCCAAAAAATTCGCACAATTGGGGTCAAAAGATTTGTGGTGTGGGTGCTGTGACAGGAGGGTGCCGGCCGAGGGGGTGCCCCCCGCCCTGACCCCCCCCCCCCGATGCCATCCGCAGGGCACTGAACGTGACGCTGGTGCTGCAGCGCGATGCCGGGCGCCCGCTGCGCGTGGGGCTGGCGGTGCCGCTGCGGGGCACGGTGGCGGAGCTGCGCGCCATGGTGGCGCGGGAGGGGGACGTGCCCCCCGAGCAGGTACCGGGGCTTGGTGGCAGCGGGGGGCACCCCAAATCCCCCCCCCCCCCAGGCCCCCAGCGCCGTGGTGTCCCGCAGGTGATCCTGGCGGAGGTGTCCCCGCAGGGCTCCCTGCGCTCGCTGGGTGACAACGAGGAGCTGGGCACGGCCGGGGAGGGGGCGGCCCTGTACGCGCTGCAGGAGCCGCCTGCGCCCCCCGCAGGTACCGGGGCGCTGCTGGGATTGGTGGGAGATAACAGCCCTGGGCTCTGATTGGTGGGAGATAAGAGCCCTGGGCTGGGATTGGTGGGAGATAACGGCCCCTGTGCTCTGATTGGTGGGAGATAACAGCCCCTGGGCTCTGATCGGTGGGAGATAACAGTCCTTGTGCTGGGATTGGTGGGAGATAAGAGCCCCATGATCTGATTGGTGGGAGATAACAGCCCCCTCCACCCCAATTTCATGATTGGTGGAAGCAGGTGCCTGCCCTGCTCTGATTGGTGGCAGCCTCCTTCCCTCCTCCCAGTGATTGGCGGGAGCCGTGTCCCTCACGCTGTGATTGGTGGGGGCAGGTGTCTGCCCTGCGGTGATTGGTGGAGACTTCACCCCCTATTATAATTGGTGGGAGGCGGGGACCCCCTCTGCTGCGATTGGTGGGAGGTGCGTGCGCTGCGCTGTGATTGGGCTGCGCTGTGCCCCTGGGGTTTTAATTGTGCCCCTGTCCCCATGTTCCCCCCCCCCAATGCCCCCCCCCAATGTCCCCATCCCGCAGGCCGCCCCCCGGCCCCCCCCGCGCTGCTGCTGCTGCTGCTGTGCCACACCGCGGGCAGCGGCCCCCAACAGGCCAGGTACCGGCCCCGCGCCCCCCCCAGTGCCCCCCCAGTGTCCCCCCAGTGCCCCCCACCCCCGGGGGGCGCCCCCGGCCCCGTCCCAGCCCCGTCCCCTCCGTCCCCAGGTTCGGGCCCCCCCTGGTGCTGTGGCAGGAGCGGGGCGCGGCGTGGGCGCAGCTGCAGCGCCGCCTCCTGGCCCCGCTGCGGCCCCTGATGAGGAGCGGGGCGCAGGTGAGACCCCCCCCGGCTGCCCCCACCCAGGGGTCCCCGCAGCTGTCCCCTGGGGGGGCTGGGAGGGGGCAGCCCCCACGGGGGGGGCCCCGTCCCCATGGGTGTCCCCATCGTGGGGGTGGGAGCAGGATCGAGGCCCCTGGGGACCCCGAATTAAATTCCCGCTGCCAGCCTGGGGTGGGCGCTTGGCCGGGGGTGGCCCCGCTCCTGGGGTGGCCGAGCCCCCCCAAACCCCCCCAGCCCCCCCTGAACCCCGCTGTGCCACGCAGGGCTCGGGGACCCTGTTCCGGCTCCGCGTGGCCGGGGACGCAGCGCCCGGCACCTACCTGTCCCCGCAGGACGCGCGGCCCCTCTGCCACCCCACCATCGACAGGTGAGGGGGGGGGACGCGGCTGTCCCCATGGGGGGGGGAATGGCCCCGCCGGGAGGGAAACTGAGGCACGGAGCGGGGCCGGGGGCTCACGGGGCTGTCGCTGCCCCGCAGGGCGCTGCGGCTGAGCGGCGCGGGCGGCCCCCCCCACGTGCAGCTGACGGCCGAGTGGGACGTGGCCACCAAGGAGCGGTGAGTCCCGCGTGGGGATGGGGGGCAGCAGTGGGGTGCCCTGCCCTGAGCCCCCCCCCCCGGCCTCCCCCCCGCCCCGCAGCCTCTTCGGCAGCCTCCAGGAGGAGGCCGTGCAGGACGCCGAGAGCGTGCGGCTGCAGCAGCAGGCACACCAGCAGCACAGCTGCACGCTGGACGAGTGCTTCCAGCTCTACACCAAGGAGGAGCAGGTAGGGGGCACCCCAAAAACTGAGCACTACGGTGCCGGGGGGAGGCTGCTGGGGCTGCCCCGGGCTTGTTTCGGGGTGCCCACAACGCGCGGTGCCCCCAGCTGGCCCCGGACGACGCGTGGCGCTGCCCGCACTGCCGAGTGCCGCAGCAGGGCACGGTGAAGCTGAGCCTCTGGACGCTGCCCGACATCCTCATCATCCACCTCAAGCGGTTCCGGCAGGTGGCCGAGCACCGGCACAAACTCACCACCCTGGTGCGCTTCCCCCTGCGGGGGCTGGACATGGCCCCGCACCTGGCCCCGGGGGGGGGCCGCTGGGCACCCCGGCGCCTGCCCGAGAGCCGCCCCCGCGACTCCCTGTACGACCTGTACGCCGTCTGCAACCACCACGGCAGCATGCAGGGCGGACACTACACCGGTGAGTGCGGGGCGGGACGGGGACGGCAGCGGGGTGTGCTTGGGGCACCCCAGGGGATGGGCAGTGGGGCTTGGGGCACGCTGCAGGGGCTGTGCTTTGGGGTACGGCCTGGGTTTGGGGTGCACAGCAAGGAGATGGGGCATGGGGTTGGGGTGTGCTGCAGGGGGATGTGCTGTGGGGCAGGACGTGGGGTTTGGAGGGCACCGCAGGGGTGTGCAACGAGGCTTGGCTGGCACCTCCGGGGCACGTGGGATGGGGTTTGTATGGCACGGGGTTGGGGGGCACCGCAGGGGATTTGCTGTGGGGCAGGACACGGGGTGGGGGCGTGCACAAAGGGCAGGGAGCACGGGCTGGGGGCGTGGGGCTGTGTCCCACAGCAGCGCCTGCAGGGATCGGGCTGCCCTCGCTGCCAGCACCACCCCGCAGCGCCATGGGGCTCCCGGCCCCGCTGCACGGGGTGAGGGGCGGCCTGGGGGGTCCCTGCCCCCCCCTCGTGCCCTCCCTCACCCCTGCCCCAGCCTACTGCTGCAACTCCCTGGACGGGCGGTGGTACAGCTACGACGACAGCGCGGTGGAGGCGGTGCAGGAGGACGAGGTGAGCACCCGCAGCGCCTACATCCTCTTCTACCAGCGCCGCGACGCCATCCCCGCCTGGTCGGCCAGCAGCGCCGCCAGAGGTGAGCGGAACCGTCCCAGCCCTGGCACCTCGCGGCCACCTGCACGCTGCAGGGATGCCACCTGCACGCTGCCACCCGCCTGATGCTGCCTGGGAACCCCTGGGGCATGCACGTGGGCACAGCACAGCCAGACACATGTGTGCCATGGCACGGTGCGCACAGGCAATGCTTGCACCCGGGGCCGTGTCCCCACGTGCACACCGCAGCCGCTGTGCGCGCCTGCGTGCAGCTGGGTCCTGCACACACCGCACACGTGCTCGGAGCTGCAGCTGTGCAGCGCAGACAGCTCGGTGTGGTCACACTTAGCCCACACACCCACACACGTGCACACAGCTCCTTGCAGCTCCCCCATTGCTGCAGCCCCCCAACCAGCCCCCCTGCCCTGCTCCCAGGGGTGCTGAGCCCTCCCGGGGCCCCAGGTGGGATCGGTGCTGGTGCCGGCACCGCGCAGCCCTCGCACGGAGCCCGGCCCCGGCCCCACTCGCAGCCCCCCGCTCCCCGCAGGCTCCAGCAGCTCGCCCCTGTCCGATCACTGGGTGGCCCGGCTGGGCGGCAGCAAGCGGGACAGCGCTGTGTCACAGCCCCCTGCCCCCCGTCCCTCCCCGCCCAGCACCCCGGACACCAGCACCGCCCAGGAGAAAGGTGAGCAGCACCCCCAGCACCCACAGCACCCCCAGCACCCCGGGGCGGCTGCTCCAACCTCCTGCTCCTTTCCTTGCAGGCGGCTTCGAGGCGAGGCCCTCGGTGTGCGGCATCCAGAGCCGCAGCCTCAGCGTGAAGCTGCCCCCCGCCCGCCGTGACGGCCCCCCCAGGCCCGTGCCCCTGCGCTGGTCCTTCACCTCCCGGCCGTGGGCACCGGGGCAGCTGGTGGTGCACCTGGAGCCGGGGCACCGGCCCCGCCGCCCCCACCGTGCCACCCTCCCAGCAGGGGCGGGTGAGGATGGCAGCCCCCACGCTGCCCCCCAGGCCCGGAGCCCCTCGCTGGGTGAGGCAGCCGGCACCCCCAAAAAATCCGAGCTGCCCCTCTGCACCCCAACGCTGCGCCGAGCCCGGAGTGCAGGTGCTGAGGTGGCCCCGCGCCTGCACCCCAAAAGCAAGAGCCCCCCCGGGAGTGGGGAGCTGGAGCAGAGACCCCCCCGGGGGCGGCAAGAGGGCAAAGCTGGGGGGGCTGCGCTCTGCAGCAGCCCGGGGAGCCCCGAGCCGCCCATCAGGCGCTCGCAGAGCTCAGCCAGCCTCCCCCCGCGCCCCCTCCGCCTGCTGCGGCGCTCGGCCTCGCTGGGCAGGGGTGCAGGGGGCCCCCCACAGCCCCCACCCGGCCCCCCGGGCATGCGGGGTGCGGTGCTGCGGGGCCGGGAGCGCACGGCATCGCTGCGCCATGCGGCTGTGCCCGAGTCCAGCTTCTGAGCAGGGCCCCTGGGGCTGGTGTGAGGCTGAAATGGGAGCGTCTGGCACTGGGGGCATGGCGCGGGGGGGTGCCCAGAATTGGGGCATTTCTGCACCATGAACATCCAGCTCCCAGGTGCATGGTGCACCGTGAGCATCCCAAATCTGGGTGCGTGGTGCTGAGGGCATCATGCAGGTACCTGGAGGCGGCGCATCCCTGCACCGTGAGCACCCCAAACCTGGGTGCGTGGTGCTGGGGGCATCATGCAGGGGGGTGCCTGGAATGGGGGGGGTATCCCTGCACATCTGGCACCCCAGGAAGATCCCGCAGCAGGGCACCCTGCACCCCGCTGCACCGGGGGCATCCTGTGCCCCAGCGCCTTCCCAAGCCATGCCTTACCTGGGAGCGAGCACCAGGCAGCAGGCGTGGGGGCCGTGGGACGTCAGGAGAGGAGAGGATTTATTCTGTACGGAGAGTTTTATGCAGAGATGGTTTTTGTTTTGTACGAGGCGACTCCTCGGCAGGGTGGCCGGCAGCGGGGCGCCGCTCCCGCTCTCAGGGCTATGCAAAACGCGATTCCTCCACCCAGCTTTTGTACGCGGGGGCTGCTGGCGGCGGCGCTCTGAGCTCTTTTATTAAAGACACGTGAAAGGAGCCGGTGCCGTGTGTGTGTGTGTGTGTGTGTGTGGTGCCCACCCGGCTGAGACCTGAAGCCCCCCTACAAGCTCCTGGAGTGGGTCCGTGGGGTTTGTAGGTGGCCGTGGGCCACCCATGGGCACAAGCCTGTGGGGAAGGGGCTGGGGTGCAGCAGGGCAGGCAGAGCCCCCCTCCAGCACCCACATGGCAAGGAGTGGCTGTAATGGGGTTTTCCTTCACCCCAAGGGCACAACCCCACTGCTTTATCCCCACCCTGACCCCCCCAAAGCCCACTTCCACAGCACGGCCCCGCGACCACCGCCACAACCAGCTGCGAAGCCACCGCAGGCGTCGAATAAACCCAGGCTCGGGGCGAGTTCAACAGCAATTTGCACATTTATTTAGGGTGCTCCCACCCTCCCCTCGCCCGGCCCCCCCCAAGGGGTGACGGTCACATCGCGGCGGGGCCGAGGGCAGCCCGGGGGGGCTGGGCTGTGCAGCGCGGGGAGCGGAGCGGGGCCGGGGGGGCCGGGAAGGCGAAGCATTTCCATGTACATTGGCCCTTGTACGCCAGGTCAGGTGGAACGGCTCCAAATAAAACAAATCTCTCTCTATATATTTCTCTATGTACAAATATATAATATATATATATCTATGCCCACCAGATATATATATATCCCATCTCTCTGAAAAGGATAAAAGGTTACTTTGTCTCTGCATGCACAACCAAAGCCTCTGCTCCACGCCACCAACCCACCACGACAGCGAGCGGGGGCTGCAGGCGGGGCACGGGGACGCGTCCCCCCCCCAACACCTTATTGCTGCTGGGCCGGCCTCCCCCAGCCCCGCTCGGCCACAGCGAGCGCACAGCGGGGCCGAAGCAAAGAGACGAGACCCTGGAGCAACGCCACCTGTGTGGTGCCCCCCGTGCCCTGTTTCGGGGGGAGGACGGGGCCACTGGCACCTCTCCAGCCCCGGTGGCACCGCGGGGACGCCGGATGCGCCCCGGGACGTGGGCGCCTGCCGGGGGGGACATAGGCACCGAGTCACAAGGCAAAGTCTGGATAAGGCGACCCCAACCCAACCCAACCCAACCAAGGAGCAACCAAGTCCCCCGAGCGCTGGCCGGGTGCCGCGGGGACGGGCGGGGAGGGGACGCTGTCATAGGGCCGTGCTCTCCGAGTCCTCCTCCTCCTCCGGGGGGGCTTTCACCGACAGTCTCTGCGCAGCGTCCGGCGGGTCCCGGCGCAGGGCGGCATCGACGCCGAGGTGGATGGACGGGATCTCGAAATGGACCAGACCTGCGGCGGGCACAGACGGGCGGTGTGAGGGGCTGCCACGGGGGCACGGGCGGGTGCTGGCACACGGCGTGCTCCGACGGGCGGGCTGCGCTTGGTGCCACCGCCGGGGCGGCACACGGGGCCCCCAGCCTGGCCAGCTGCCTGTCCCCGCTCCTGGAGGGATGTTGGGGTCCCTCAGCAGGCGGCAGGAACACACCCAGGGGAGCGGGGGAAAGTCCTGGGCCCTGCTCCTGCAGCTGCCGGCTCGGGGACCCTGCCACAGGCGGCAGCACCCAGGGGAGCAGTGCCAGAGCGCAGGGACAGCTGGGCACGGTGCTGGGGGCACCAGGGGTGGGTGCTCTGGTGCTGGGGGGCACCAGGTATGGGTGCTGTGCTGGGGGGCACCACGCCTGGCTGCAGACCCACTGCAACGCCTTGGGTACCAGGCTGGGGTGTGTTGTGGGGGCTGCACCGAGCCCCGGGCACAGCACCGGGGCGCAGCAGGGGGACGCAGCACGCCTGGGGACAGCCCGACCCCACTGCTGCATGGTCCCCCCCCGTCCCATCCCCTCCGTGCCACCGGGCACATCAAGGTGCTGCGTGTGGGGACACCCGGCTGCCAGCCACGCTGCGCCCCGCAGGACATGCAGTGCCCCTGGGGCACCGAGCTGTGCCAGCACCACGTCCCCAGGCTGTCCCCACTTCCAAAGTGTCCCCTGCGATGCCCAGGATGGGGAAATGCCATCCTGCCACCATGTCCTGCCACCCCTCGGGAGCCGAGCTGGGGACACCATTGGGTGCCCGCTGCCACTTCGCTTCTCCAGGGCCACGGGGCAGGAGGGAGCCAGCGGCACGAGGAAGCCAGAGCCAGGTGACAAAAGTGTCCTTGCTGGCAGGATGGGGCTGGGGGCGCGCTCTCACCTGCCCCATGCACCCACGGGTGGCAGTGGGGAGGGGGTGGCAGCGGGTGGCCCCTGGGGACAGCAGTGGTGGGGGACGGGGACAAAGAAACAGCGACAAGGTCAGGACACAGAGGACACAGCAGCAGAGCATTGGGGCACTGCCCAGGGACACTGCCACCCTCCTGGGGACACAGCCATCTTCTTGGGGACACTGCCACCTTCCACAGGGCATTGCCGCCTTCCTGGGGACACTGCCACTTTCATGAGGACACTGATCTTTCCGGGAACACTGCCACCTTCCCAGTGATGTCACAACCTTCCTGAGGGCAATGCCACCTTCCCAGGGACACTGCCACTTTTGTGGGGATATTGTCATCTTCCTGGGAACGCTGCCACCTTCCCAGAGACCCTGCCACCTTCCTGAGGACACTGCTACCATCCGAGAGACACTGGCACCTTCCTGAGGACCTTGTCACCTCCCCAGGGACCTTTCCACCTGCCTGATGACAGTCATCTTCCTGGGAACATTACCACCTTCACAAGGACATTACCACCTTCTTGAGGACACTGCCACCTTCCCAAGGACACTTCCACCATCCTGAGGACACTGCCACCTTCCTGGGGACACTGCCACCTTCCTGGGGACACTGCCACCTTCCCAGGAACATTACCACCTTCCTGAGGACACCGCCACCAAACCCCAGGCCACGAGCAGCCGTCCTGGTCCCTCTGCTCCACAGACGCAGCCGTGCCACCAGACCACAACCCCGGCTGCCCACGGGGTCCCAGCAGGGTCCCCAGGTGGGGTCCGTGCCCTGGACGGCTCCGAGCACCCCGGCGCAGCCCCGGCGCATCCTCAGCGTCCCGCAGCGGCTGGGTTACCTGTGGGCACGCTCTCCCCGGGGGCCACGGCGTCGAGCAGGGGGGGCTCCGCGGGCTGGGGGCTAGAGCCGGACGCGCTGGCCGTGGGGGGCTGCGGCGGCGGCAGCGAGGGCCTCTGCCTCGGCTTGGGGACGGGTCGAGATTTGGTTACAGAGCCGCCCAGGGGAGGAAGAGGAGGAGGAGGAGGAGACGGGGAAGGTGCGGCGGCTGGGGACAGCTGACCTGAGGCCAGGCAGTAGCCTTGCGGGTAAGCGAGTCCATAGGGCGCGGGGGTGCTCGGTGGGGTGGGGGACAGGCTGGCGGGGGACGGCTGGCCCGCCGGCGGCTCCGACGTGCCCCCCGAGGGCGCCTTGGGCGGGATGGGCGCCAGCTTCTTGGAGGCTGCGGGAGAGACGGACAAGGCGGACAGACAGACGGGCCGACGGACGGACGGCGGTCAGCGGGGCGAGGGGCGCGGGGAGGCGGGCGCGCCGCCGGGCACCCACCTTTGCGCAGGCTGCGGGGGCTCTGCTCGGCGGGGGACGGTGGCGCGGCCACTGCCTGCTGCCCGCTGCCCTTCTGCGGCCCGGAGACGGGGGAGAGCTCCTTGGGTTTTAAAGTGCTGGGGGGAAAGGGGGAAAAAAAAAAACAGCAGTGAGGTCCTGTCCGCCCCGGCACCCAGCGCCCCGGCACCCAGCACCCCGGCACCCAGCGCATCCCGGTGCGAGGCGGTGCCCAAAGGTGCCCAGCGCCGGGCTGGGGGGTGTTAAAATCTGATTTTGCTTTAATTGCAGCTTTTTAAAGCGATTTCTCGGCGCAGAAGCCATGCTGCAGGCAAGTCCCCACACGGCTCGCAGCCGTTCCCGGGGACGGTGGTGACACCGAGGCCACCACCCGTGGGGGGGCACCCAGGGGTGTGGGGGGCAGTTACCTGGCCAGGCTGGCTCCCACCGGCGTGCGGCCGCCCCCGGGGGCAGAGGGCAGCGTTCGGGGCCGGGGGGGGGGCAGGAGCAGGGGGGCAGCGATGGGGAGCGGGCAGTGCCACGGGGCCAGGGAGCGCTGCGGGGGCACCGGCAGGGAGCAGGGCTTGGGGCGAGCGTGGGGGGCGAGCAGAGGGTGAGGGGAGGAAGAGGAGCAGCGGGGGGGAGGAAGGCTGCGGCTGCAGCCCGGCCAGAGGCGCAGGGGTGCGGGGCTGAGCCCCAGGACGGGCTGTGCCCAGGGCAGGGGACGGGGCTGGGCACCGGGGGCCGGGGGACCCCGCTTGTCCTCGGGGCGGGGGGGGCTGTAGCAGCAATCCGACCAGGCAGGCGGCGCATCACCCGTGCTGCAAAATGTCCAAAAACAGCCACAGAACAGCAAAACGATAGAACGAGGAAATAAAAGACACGAGCAGAGGCATCGGCAGGGGAGGAAGCGAAAGCAGCAGTGAAACAGCGGCGGAGGGGGAGCGGGCACGGCCCCACTGAGCGCTCGGGGTGCTGCAGGAGAGGCCGACACCGAAATGAGGGGGGATTTGGGGAACAGCCCCTTCCCCGTGGCTGGAGAGGTGAGCTCCAGGCTCTGCATGGTCCCAGCCATGGAGCCATCTCTCAAGGAGCCCTTGGCACGTCCCCGTGGTTTGCGGTGCCATCGGTGGCACAGCTCGGCCGGCACCGCTCCTCCAGCCAGGGGAGGAGGAAGAGGAGGAGGAGGAGGAGGAGGGGGTGAAGGCAGCTCCAGCACGGGGGACACGGTGCCTTGGGAGCCAAGCACAGAGCAGAAGCAGGCTGGGCACAAACAGCACCAAAATACAGCAGCAGCAGGACAGTGGGGACCCGCCAGGCACCCGCCGTGCTGGGCGCAGCAGCAGGGGACCCCCACAGCCCCCCCGGAACAGGGCTGGGATGGCTCCGAGCCCAGCCCCAGGACCTGGCCCCTGGGCAGGATGAGCCCAGGGAATGCTGCAGGGAGGGTCCCACCTCCATGAGAACCCCACAGCACCCGTGGGTGCTCGGCCAGCCCTTGGCCACACAGCTCATGGCTGGGGGAAATCAGCCCTGTGGGGCAGTGGGAGAGGGAGGCTCCCTGTTTTGGGGCAGGAAGGTGTAATTTAGATATTTTCCTCTACTCGGTCCATGCGGGATGAAGCAGACACACAGACCTTGGGCTCCTTTAGGCTTTTGCTTTTGCCGCTGCAAGCCCAGCAGCTCCTTCCTTTGGGTTATCACCCAAATTCCAGCCCAGGATAACCACAGCTTGTTGCAGACCCCACGGGGGCACCACGGGGACGAGGAGCATCCTCTCCTCCCGCTCCCAGGGGGTGGCCGTGCCCGGGGAGGAATCACCATGGGTACAGGGGGCCGGGGGTGTCCTTACCTTGCCCGCTCGGCTGCGGGTGGGAAGCCGAAGCTGGTGGGAGGAGGAGAGGGGGTCGCCGAAATATCGGGCGCTTGCTCGGGGATGGGCGAGTGCGGTGTGGCGGGCAGCTCGGCGGGCGGCGCGGGGGGCTGCGTGGCCGGGGGGGTGGCGGACGCCTTGCGCCCCCCCGAGGTGCCTCTGCGGGCCACCCACGAGGTGTCCATCACCCTGACGCCCATGCTGGGGGGACAGAGACGGGTCCTCAGCACCCGCATGGTGGGACGGGACCGTGCTAGGGCCCCTGTGGGGCGCCCCCACCCCACGCAGCCGCCCCAACCCAGCTGGTGGCCAGGGCTCGGGGCCGGCTGCTGCAGCGGGGTCTGGGCCCCACAAACGCCTCTTCCACAGGGAAGCTGCTGGGAATGGACCTCCACGGCAACGGGGCAGCGGTGGCTTTGCAGGACAAGCTCGTGTCACCGGCCACGTCGCCCCTTGCCCCGATACCAGCAGGCACCAGCATCCTCCCAGCACCCTCCCAGTCCTGCCGCGGAGGACACCGTACCTTTGGATTTTCCTAAGGCTGCGTGGACAGAAACACACGGTTATTAGTGGAAAAGAAGCTAAAATGAGCCACACGGTGCAGTGCCTGCTGCTTGGAAAGGGAGCTGCGAGGCTGAGGGGCTTGGAGCGTGGGTGCAGGAGGGACATGGGGGGGACACCAGGTCGTGCTGGGGCTGGGGAAGCCCAGGGGATGGGGCTGGGACCTGGCTGTGGGTACACAGCACTGAGCAGGGCACAGGAGGTGACACGGGGAGAAGGATGCAGCCCCAGCCCCATGGCATGGGCCCGCCTGCACCCATCTCCAGCGGGGTTGGGGCTGGTGAGAAGCTCGGGCCTCATCCAGGCACCCCCAGCTCTCATCCCATGGACAGTAGGGTCCTCCCGTCCTGGGACCACCCGACCTCCACCAGTCTGCACCCTTGCTGTGACTCCCCCTGTGCCCAGCCCTACCCATCCTTCTTGTAAAACTCCAGCATCATGTTGTCCGTGGCCACGCTGAGCGGCCGCCGCGCCTGGTCGTGCTGCTTGCGGTCGGCGTGGTCCATGTCCGGGGAGGGCATGGAGCTGTAGTTGGCGTTGTGGTTCACGTGCATGGGGCTGCCGTAGTTCCCCGTGACGTTGAACTCGATGTCTGGGTGGCAAAGCGGGACGGGGACATCACAGCTCTGTCCCCCCAGGGCCAGGAGGGGCAGCTGGTCCCCGTGATGCCCATCCCGTCCCATCCCATCCCATCCCATCCCATCCCATCCCATCCCATCCCATCCCATCCCATCCCGTCCCATCCCATCCCGTCCCATCCCGTCCCATCCCATCCCATCCCATCCCATCCCATCCCATCCCATCCCATCCCATCCCATCCCATCCCACCCCGGGGCTCAGCCCACCTCCGGGGAAGAACCAGTCTGCGTGCTGGATGAGCGGCTCGATGATGCCCACGATCTGCAGGGAGACGGTCGTCATCATCTCGGTGATGTTCCTGCAACACAGCGGGCAGCGGCTCGGCGGCTGCCACCCCGCCACAGCCCGACCCCGCTCCCTGATGGGTTTTATCCGCCCCTCGCCCCTCCAGCAGCCCCTCGGGTCTCTCGCCCCTGCTCTGCAGCCCCTCCATGGGGAGCGGGTGCTGCCCTCATGCTGCGGGAGAAACCTTTCGTGCCCCAGGGCTGCGGCTTCAGCCCCCGTCACCCCCTCGCACGTGCCCCCCGCCGTACGCTACCCTTCTGCCTGCGGCCAGAGGAGGTTGGGGCCCAGCACGATGGCCACGTTGCTCGGCGTCATTTTGTTCATGTCCTGGTACTCAGTCAGCTTGGCCAGGAATTTAATCAGGTACCTGCAGGGGGGAGCCCAGGTGTGGGTGAGGCAGGGTGAGCCCTCCCCATGCCCGCGGTGGCTCCTCGGCCGCCCCATGCTCACCTGATGTTGTTGTAGTTGGCCTTGGGAAGCTTCTCGCAGGCGCTCCACAGGGCCTGAAGACGCTTCTCCTGCTCCGGGATGCTGCGGGAGGGGATTGGGGTGAGCACCCCGCAGACCCCGGCCCTACCACCCCACTGCGTGCGGCACGGGCACTGCACCGAGGGGGATGGTGCCCTTCACATTGGGGTGCTCGCTCCGAGCTTGTTCCTTTAGCAGCCCGAAACACCGCACGGATGGGTTTGTGCATTTAGAGCAGGAGGTCTGAGCGCCCTCGGGCAGGGTTTGCAGACCCAGCCAGGAACGGGAGCAGAGCTGGGAGGTGCTGGGAGAGCTGAGCCACCTCGGGCAGGGTGCTGTGCACCCCGGGGGACATCAGGGTTTGGTGACATCAAGGCCACTGGGTCATGCAACCCCCAAGGAGCATCACAGAGCCCTCAGACCCTGCAGGAAACACCCCACATGCTGGCAGCTGGTCAGAAACAACTCAAGAAGGAGCCCGCGCTGTGCTGGGTGTGTGGGAGCGTCGGACCTGGAGCCTGGGAGCTCCTGCACTGCTGCCCTGTGTGCTGCTGGCCGTCCGTGGGCCGTCAGCCTTCGTGCTCGGCCTCCTCACCCTCAGGGAACTGCCACGGGGCTACAATTTGCTTGTTTAGCCCCTCCTGAAACTCATTTGAAGCTGCTTTGTGGAAGACCCCCGGGCAGACCTCAGCAGATGCCAGCACCGGACCAGGGCTGGGGCAGAGGCGAGGCCAAGTACGGGGCTGGGGCTCTGGGGGGACACCCGCGGGGACAGCCACCAGCCCCAAGGCCACCTCCCGACCCGGACTCACTTGGAGGCCTGGATCCACTCCTCGTACAGCTCAAACGTCATCAGCGGCTCCGGCAGCTCGCGCAGGTAGGACTTGAGTGCTCCTGAAGCACACAGCGGGCACGGGGCTCACCACGGCTCACCGGGGCCACCTGCACCCCCCTGCTGGCAGCACTGCCCGGCGTGTGCCGCCTCCCCAGACCCGTTCGGTTCACTGGAGCCTCCTCGAACCCCAGCAGCTGCTGAACTTCCACCCCTTGCAGCTCCTCCCTCTCCCTTTCACCTCCAGCAGCCCCCTGCCTCTCCTTTTTGCCCAGCACCATGCCCCAAGCCCCCCCCTCAGCACATCTCTGAAGCTCGGTCGGTGGCTTCCCAACAGGGCACCAGCGCCCACACCCTGCAGCCAGCAGGAGCCAAGACAGGAGGGGAAAAGCTGACTCGCCTTTAAACCAAATTAATGCTCAATGACAGCCCAGCAGGCCGGGCTCTGCGTGCAGAGGGCATCTTGCATCACTGCAGAAGCAGCAGAGAGATGATGGAGAACTCAATTAGAGGGTGTGTGTGTGCAGCTCCCTGCCTGCTCTTGGCTCCTCTGGAGAATCTCAGGCTCAGCATAACCGTGGGGTTCATCCCTCGGCAGGGGCAGAGGGGAGGTGCGTGCACTTGGTGTCCAATTCAGGCTCAAAGCAAGCCTGAAACCAGCTCTTTGATGTGTTCAGTGCAGCACAAGCACCTTGCTGGCTCCTGCCCTCGGCAGCATCCCCCCCGTGCCCCAACGCAGGGCTTCCACATCGCCCAACACAGGCAAGCCCCCGACCAGCAGAAGATCAGGACCAGGGCACCCCAAAGCCACCAAATCCCGGGCGGTCCCCACCTGCGATGGCGTGCGGGTCGGCCGAGTACTCCTGCACGTCCACCACGCAGCAATCCAGGGCGGCCTTCAGCTTCTTCAGCTTGGAGGCAGAGGGAGCCACGCGGAACAGACCCTTGGCAGAGGACACAGGGAGTGTCGGTACCAAAGCACGGCCCCGAAACCTCCCCGGCCACTTGTCCCCATGCCACCAGAGGTGGCCAGGACGCTGCCCCCCAGCACCCACCTCCTCCTGCATGCCGCACTCCAGCAGCATGGTCACGCAGGCCTCCACGGGGAAGGCGATCTCCCGCCCGCTGACGGCCAGGTGCTCCTCCAGAGGCTTCCCAAAGGATGGCTTCTCCATCCACGCTTCTGCAATGGGCAGAGGGGTGATGGGGGACAGAGTGGGGGGCACCCCGTGTTCTCCTCACCCCCCCGGAGGAGAAGCTCGGGGATGGCAGCGGGTGTTTGGGTGTCGATGCAACACCACCACCCCGCATTTCTGTCCTGGGACACCCAGAGGTGGGTTTTAAAGGTGAAATCCAAGCAAAACATTTCCCAGCCACCACATTTCAAGGGGGCTGAATGATGCTTTCCGGGGGAGCAACGTCTCGCAAACATTTGCAGGCTTCTCCCTCTTCTTTTACCACAATTTGAGGACTCACTCCCTGCCCAACCGCAGCAGCACCTGGAGCACAGGGCGGCTGCTGGGCTGCCAGCACAGTGGCCGCAGGGGACAGGGACACTTCCCCAGCTCAGGGACAGGTGGGATGCAAAGAGGGGGAGCAGACAGAGGGTGCCCAGCTGCAAGCCAGGCACCACGCCACACGGTGACACCACAGCCTGTCTGCAAAGCCACGTACGGCTGCCGGCGTGACGCCGGGTGGTGGGCTCCGTGTCCCCAGTGTCACCCCCCTCGGGAGCGGGACGAGCCCCGCGTGCACTCACCCTGCTGGGCTTTTATCTGCGGCAGCACGTTCTGCAGAAGCGCCAGCGACTTCCTGTGGTACTCGGCCTGCACCTCGATCAGCTGGGGAGAGAGGGCACCGAGTGCGCGCGGTGCCGCCGGCGCGGTGGGGACGGGCACGGGGCAGCCACAGCGCGGGGACAAGGGGAGCGGCCGGCTCGCAGCGCTTACCGTCTGGAAGTAGTTTGCATAGTCGATTTCTTTGGCCACGAAGCTGTACATGTCAGCCGAGAGCTGGTCCTGTGGGGAGCACGGAGTTAGGAGCACGCCCGGTGCCGTGGCCACCACGACGGACAGCGCTGCCCGCCAGCCTTCCTCCCAGCGCTGAGCCCAGCTCGGCACGCTGCAGCGCCTGCTCGGGATGTGCCCGGGACCCCACATGCCCAGCAGTACAGCGGGGCTTTGCTTCCTGCTGCATTACAAACTCCTCCACTCTCCCACAGCCTTGCAAAAACCCCAGTTTGCTGTTTCGAGCTTCTCAGAACGATTTACACGGAAACCTCCCGGGCTGAACAGCACGGATCTGGCACAAACCGCACAAAAGTTTGCTCCTCGCTCACTGCATCGCTTCTCCCGTGCGAGCAGCTCCTCAGCTGCGTGTTTCTGCAGAGCAGCAGCACAGCTCGTGTGCCGCGGGCACTGCATCAGCGTGCACGTGGAGGTGTCCCCAAGCCGTGCTGTCCCTCCCGCTGTGCCCTGACGTCCCCACACCCCCACATGTCCCGGGGTGGCCCCAGGCCGAGCCCCCGCGAGCGGTACCCTGCAAATCTCCACTCGGTTTGCTGCCTCCTCCATCTCCTCCCTGAGAGCGTCGGCTTTGGCGCCCGACGGCTGCAGGTTGCTCGACAAACTCGATGACTTTGCGGACTGCTGCCACCTGCGGACAGCGGGCAGGGTGTCAGGAGGGGCAGGGACCACGCAGAGCCGCTGGGCAGCCCAGGGACCCCCTGCCAGCCCCGCTACAGCCCCCAGGGCTGAGCACCACAGAACGGGGTCCAGCCCGTGCTGGGATGCAGGAGCCGCCCCCAGCCCAAACGCTCCCTAGCTCCAATTTAGCAATTATTATTTTTCAAACGCTTGCAGACTGCCTCGGGCACAGCCCCAAGCGGGCTGTTCGAGTCACCTGGGACACGGGGTGACGCCAAGGGACATCCCACGTCCCCAGCTGGGCTCTGCCAGCCGAGCGCTGCTCTACAGCAGCAGGAGCAGCTGGCTCTTTGCCACCATGTACGAATTCAGCAAGATTGGGAGAACAGGAAAAAATAAAGATTTGGGCCAGAAAAAAATACATTTTTTCTTCCCTGCAGTGTGCATGCAAAGAAAAGGGATTTTGCAGAGAAAAGCAGAGCTATGGGATCACTGCAGAGCTTGGCTTAGAGGCACGGTGACACGGCCGGGCTGTGCCTTCCCATGGCTGCTGGCCGTGCAGTTTGCATCACCCCAGCTACCCAGGACCTGGGGATTTACAGAGCCAGGGGCAGCCCTGAAGCCCCTCGCAAGGAGTGACACCTGCCCAGCACAGGCAGCCCGGCTGCAGTTCCCACCTCGTCCTCGAGGAGTCCATGTCCAGCACCAGCTTTGCTAAATGCTTCCTCTGTTTTTGGATATTTGGGATTTCCACCTGCAGCAACACAGGGGAAGAGAGAAACACCTCGCTTAAATCACCGCAGCATTAGGAAGGCAGCGCAGCCCAGCCCTCCTCTGCTTCCCACCCGTGATGCTCACAGCCCCTCAACACCAACATGCAAGTGTGAAAACCCCATCCCCAAAAGAGGCATCCTTCGGCCAGTAAGTCCTCCTGCACCTGGATACCTGGCTTAAGGAAGACAAACTCTTCCCGGGATGTGCCAGCCATAGCAGCAAAGCCTGCCACGCACAGACAGCGTCTGCCAAGGGCTCTGCAGCGGCTGAAAGTCCCAAAGCTGCAGCCCGGCCCTGCTCTCCTGTCCTATCACCAGCAAGTCAATAAAGCTCTTCGTATTTCAGACGGGGGCGATAAAATCAGAATGGAGCCCATGACATTTTGGAAGACATAAAAGGGAAAGGAAAAAAAAAAAAAAGAAGAAGAAGCATTTGGCAAAATTAAAAAAACAGAAAGTTGGCAGCAGGAGGGAAACGGAGGAAAAAAAAAATCCCAGACAACAACCTCCCTTGTTTGGAGCTTGGAAACGTGTTTCAGAAATAAAAACGTTCAAGCCTCTGCCTTGAAGAAAGACAAAAGAGCAACAGCCAAGCGGGATGGAGGCTGAGCAGGGCAGGGAGCTGCCCCACGGCCGAGCTGGGGGCCGTGCAGACACCGCCTGTGCTGAGAGCAGGAGCCGGCACCCAGCACCCCTGGTGACCCCCAGATGCCACCGCCCGCTGTGCCCGGCTGCGTTTTGCCCAGCCCCACCTCAGCCAGCACGAAGAGCGGCTCGATGACGTCCCTCTCCACCTGCAGCTCGAACTGGATCAGCTCCTGCGCCAGCTTGTCCTCCGCCTCCCCGCACAGCCTCAGCATCTTCCTGCAAGGGGACGGCGAGGCTGGGGAGGGACGGCAGCGATCCCGGCCGGAGCCGTGGGGCATCCTGCTCTGGGGTCTGCGAGGCGAGGGGCAGGGATGGTGGACACCGAGGGGACGTGGTGGAGCTGCCACCTCTTACCCCAGCAGGGAGTCGTCACCCAGCACCGCTGAGCCCTCCATCAGGCACTGCGCCAGCGTCGTCAGCGGCAGCTTCTTCTGCAAAGGGAGCGCCCCGGTGCCATCAGGCTCCCCGTGGGACATCACGCTGTCCCCAGCCCCACGTGGCTACGGACACCCAGCCCCTCCTGCTGTCACCCGGCATGAGCTCTGCCCAGCACCTCACTTACACGGGTGCTTTATTCACATGTATACAACCCCTCTGCCCCACACACTCCTCCGTGTGCACCCACATGCGTCCGGCTAAAGGAAAGGAGGAAAGGGCTCCGCAGCCCACTCAGCACCCCCCGGGGAGCCTGGTGAACCTCACCGAGCGCTTGTCGGCATCCACGCCCTGCTGGCCCTGCAGACATGCCGTCAGCTTCTTGTGGGTGCTGTGGGAGACCTGCTTCACCAGCTCCAGACGCTTCTCCACCTGCGGACACAGCGGCACCCGTCACCGCCCCGTCCCTCCTCATCCTCACCCTGGTGCGGCCAAATCCATTTGTTAATCAAAGGGATTTTAATTGCTGGTGTGTCGGGCTGGGTGCAGACTCCTGGCTGTCCTCCGACACCCTGCTGTGCTAGGCAGAGGGTCAGTGGCCCTGGGGACAGGCATGGGGACAACAACGCTGCTGCGGCCAAGCGAGGGCAGGAGCTTTCTCTCCCCAGGAAAGCTTTGTTTGCACTGAACTGGCAGATACTCAACCCCAGGGCTGAAAATTGCCTGATTTGCCTCGGACTTGCTTAAACAGGGAAGTCCATCCAAAAGCTCAGCGAGATGAGTCACTAAATGTCAGCAAACAGGATCTGACGAAAAACGTAGCCGAGACCGTCGGGGAAAATGCGCAGCTAAGCATAAAGTGCAACATCTGGGAAAATAACCCGGAAAAACAAATAACCCCTGCCCTTGGGACACGGGGAGGTGCCGACAGGGCAGCAGGTCCTTCAGGGAGCAGAGATGGCAGGATAGGTACAGGACAGGCTGCTCTGCCTCGGTCGGGGCCCTGCACACCAGTTGTACAGATCTAAAAATCCATGTACGCCTCGAAAGATGGGGCACTCTGCGCAGGAGGAACGCAGGTGTGTGAGAAGGAGGCCCCCAAAAAGGGTCTGGGTTCCTGCTTCCCTTGAGACAACCCCTCCAAAGAAGGTGTTGCACCCACACAGAGCAGCTCGCCCCTTCTCCCCGCTGCACCTTCCTCCTCCCCAAAAGTCGCGACCGCCCCACACAGCACCGAGGCCCAGGCTGCGCGGTGCCAGCAGAGACCTGAGCATGCACGGAGAGACAGCAGGAACTAAAAATGAAGCCATGAGAAACACTGACCCGCACCGCCAGGCTGGGCAGCCCCCGTCCAGCCCCAAACCTCCCGTCCCTGTCCCCGTCTCGCACCCACCGCCCTGTGCCACTGCAGCACCCGCAGCCACCCCTGGGTGTCGGGGCTGTGGCTGCCCTCTTCAGGGCAGAGGCACTTTACCTGCAGAAGATCTTCACTCAAAACCTCCGTCTTCTCGGCCCTGCGAAAGCAGAAAGACAAAAATGAGTTGGTGAAGGGCCTGGCGCATGGCCGTGCTGGGCATGGTGGGATTTGCTCCTCCATCGGTCTGTACGGGGACTGGACTGCTTCATATTCCTGCTGGAGACTTGGTCAGTGGGAGCGAGGGCACCCTCAGCACCTTGCCCATGACACCGAGCTGTGTGGTGCAGCGACCCATAGGAACCCATAGGCTGCTGTCCTGGGGGGCCTGGGCAGGCTGCGAGGTGGGCCCATGAGGCCCCCATGAGGTTCAGCAAGGCCAAGGGCAAGGTGCTGCATTGGGCTGGGGCAATCCCAAGCACAAATCCAGGCTGGGCAAGGAATGGGCTGAGAGCAGCCCTGAGGAGTGGGACTGGGGGTATTGGGTGACGAGAAGCTCCAAATGCGATTGTCCCCTTCTGCTGTGCTCTCGTCAGGCCCCACCTGGGGCCCTGCGCTCAGCTCCAGGCCCCCAGCACAAGAAGGACGTGGAGCTGTGAGAAGGAGTCCAGAGAAGGCCACGAGGATGCTCAGAGGCTGGAGCACCTCTCCTGTGGGGACAGGCTGAGGGAGCCGGGGCTGTTCGGCCTGGGGAAGAGAAGGCTCCGGGGGTCACCTCACAGCGGCCTGCCCGTGCCTGAAGGGGGCTGCAGGAGGGCTGGGGAGGGACTCTGTGTCAGGGGTGTGGTGGTAGGACAGGGGGTAATGGCTTTAACTAAGAGAGGAGATTTAGATTAGATATGAGGAAGAAATTCTTCACTTACAGGGCGGTGAGGCCCTGGCACAGGCTGCCCCAGGAGCTGTGGGTGCCCCATCCCTGGCAGTGCCCAAGGCCAGGCTGGATGGGGCTGGGGGCAGGGGGGTTAAGGTCCCTTCCAACTAAAGCAAGCTGTGACTCCATGACTACGCACACATCAGTTTAAGGCTCTCTGGTCCATCAGCCCCGTGTGCAGCCCCTGCATGAGCCCCACCTGCTTTTTTTTTTTCCCAGTCATGGTTTCTGGTCAAAAAGCTTCTCCCCACCACATCCTAGACAAGCAAAGCCTGGAGCATCGCCACCACTGCCCAGGCTGTGCTGTGCAGCCAGAAACACAGCCCTGCTGCAGGGACCTGCAAATCCCCACGAGCAACCTGACCTCTTTGCGTGGGGCTGAGCACACAGGGGTGGTGCACAGCTGGCAGGATGAGCCCAGGGGTGTGAATCCAGCTTGCCTGGTTGTGCCAAGGCACAGGATGCTGCAGGACCTCACATCCAAGTTGCAGGACACTGCAGAACCCCATGTCTGAGCTCCAGGATGCTGCAAAACCCCAAACCCAAACTCCAGGACAATGCAGAACCTCACATCCGAGCTCCAGGACACTGCAGGAACCCACATCTGGCCCTAAACCATCCCTCCTGTGGATCACAGCAGCTATCACCACGCTGGAACAGGGCACGCATTTCCCCCCCCAGGCACCCTATCATTGCCCAGACACCCCAATGGGGTCTGAGCACCCTAAAATGCACAAAGCAGAAGGAGCAGCCCCCGTGCCCGGAAGGATGAGCCCCGGTGATGTGCTGGGCTCCTCTGGGGACGATGGATATTTTGCTGCAGAAAGGCCAATTGGCACAACTTACCTGCAAGGCTGAGAGAGCCCCTGCAAGCATCCACACTGCACTGGTAGGCAAGGAGACATGGTGAAGCCATTGCACACTGTAATGTTTATTCATAATCATAAAGGGCTTTTTTTTACAACTTTAATAAACCATTTCTTCTTTAAAAAAAGTTATCTGTGTCAAGATGCGCTTGGACAGAGAGTGGAATTTAGCTAAAATGTAAAGGTCAGTTGTCCTCTCAGGGTTTGTCACTGGTTAACGTGAGGCTGGAGCATGAAAGCAAATTGCTCTCATCCTTTGGCCTCCTTGAAAAAAAAAAAACAAAAAAAAACACACACAAAAAAAAAATACCCACCACCTAACTTGCCCAAGCTCTGTTTGCTTTTCAAAACCTAACATGATTTTCTCAGCCCTGAGAACCCAGCTACAGAAGTGCAGAGTTGAATAAGTGGAAATGCAGAATATGAAAGTGGAAACGAAGAATTTGAAAGTGGAAGTGAAGAGCACCGGGCAGAAAGTTCAAAAGCGGTGCCAGCGGCGCGGCCGCGGGCTTGCAGCCAGGGGCAGGACTTTGTCTGCAAGTTCATCGGCGAACACGCTGAGTTCAAAGCCTTTATGAAAATGTAAATGAACTTTGCTAAATCCAGCCTGCATAGGAAACTTGTTGTAGCGTCCAATTTAAGTCAGTTTATTTTTAAAGAGGCACAGAACCCGTTGGGTTTAATTAAAAAAAAATGGATTTAAACGTGCACATTACACCTCCTTGTGTTTGGCAAGCAATTGACCTGCTCTCCACCTGCCAGGTTACAGCCCCAGGGGCTCTGCTCCTCCCCGTGCTCCCTTGGCACACCTTCCTACTGCCCTTTCTGAAGCTTTCGTCCTGTTTTTGGGAGAGGGGGACACAAAAAGTCCGTGGGATGCAAAACTCCATTTATCAGTCATTTCTAGCAGTATTTGTGCTCTTTTAAGGCACCATGCTAAGACCTGTGCCCGCTCATGGATGGATGGAAATAGGTGAATGTGAAAAACCAAGGATTTTTACACCCAGTCATGGAGGTAGGTAAGAAATGCACCATGGACAAAACCGATTTTGGAGCCCCTCAGAACCAGACTTGCCTTTAAAAAAAAAAAAGGAAAAAAAAGGTGTTCAAGTGTTACTCCTCTTCCGCAAATCACCATTGCTAGCCCTTTTGGGCAGGATTGGAAATGGTGCAGAATTATCCTGGGCATGGAAGAAAGCAGCGAGAACCCAAAGTACCCCGTCAGAAACCAAACCACGCCGCGGCCATGCGCATCGGAGCCACTCAGCACCCCCATGGTGCTCCCCGACCTCACTGCTGGGAGCAGAATACTTTCAGCATCAAGCCTCTGCTATTTGGAAGCAGATATGGCATATGAAGCTAAACCTAGTCAGCGTCCTTGGAGGGGAAGGAGCAGGGATGCACGTGAGCACCGTGCACCCACAGCACCCGGGGTAGAAGCTGTGCCACCGCCCAGCATCGCTGCCGCCTGCTCTGCACCCCATCCCCGTGTCAGCTCCAGGGGAGATGGAGCAGCTGGTGATGGCCATGCAGTGGCTGTCACCACGGAGAAAATGGGTAAATAAAAATAGTGATGGTTTTTGTGTGCTTTCTCCTTTTTCTGGACAGCAAAATGGAGAGGTTTGCACACCCAGGCTGCCAGGACAGTCCCGCTCTGGCAGATCTCTCCCAGCCATCATGAAACACCCCGCGCTACGCTGCACGTGTGCAGGAAGCAGGAAACATTTCAAACAGGGTAACAAAATCTGGCCTTGCTCTGCTTTCAAGCACCTTTGCGGCACAGAAAAACCTCAGCGTCCTCACCATCCACCCCAACACAGGCACCCAGCACCAAGCCCACGGGACGTTTAATCAGGTCAGGGGGCCTCCAGCAAACAATCTGGCTTACAAAAGGGGCAGAAAAAAGGGCTGCAGAGTCTTAGAGGCATTCATGAGCAAACAGGAGCTCAGCGCTGCTCCAGGCGGAGCAAGTGGCACATCCCTAGGGGTGCTGCGTGGTTATCCCCAGCCCGTGCCGTGCACCCATGGGTGCTGCAGGAGCTGGGCTGGTTTTGCAGTGGGATGGGGACCCCACAAGGCTTCGTGGCCAAGCTACAGTCACCAGCAGTGGCACGGGCACTGCTGCGATGAGATGGCATTGCTCACAGCACTGGGAGTGCACTGGGCTGGGTACCACGTCAGGCGGGACAGATCCTGCACCGCCGAGCCTGGCCCCGCAGCCACCAGCAGGGAATTTCCCTCCAGCACAGACCCACAAGCCAGGGTCAGCCAAAATGGGCTGAAATCGCTCGGTTTTGGAGCGGGTGCAAGGTCCTGCAAACCACCGGGCTCTGCCGACTTCCTGCCACCAATCCTAAGGTTGTTCTTTCTTTTCCAGAAAGCTCAAAAAAAAAAACACACAACCTAAAACCAATTTTCTTCATTTCTGTGTTTGCTCCCACCGGCAGCACTCCAGAATCTGTAAATTATACCCGGGAGTGTGAGAACCGAGCAGCATCTCCAAATGCACATCCAACCAGAACAAGCCGTTCCAGATGGCCGTTCCACACGTAAAGATTATAAGGAAAAAAACCCAACGCCGTCCCACTCCCCAGCCATCCGATTGCATTGCAGCTCCGTGCCGGCAAAATCCCGTGCTCTATGTTGTGCTCCTACCACCTCAGCCCGAAGTTAACACGGGTTTAGGGGGGCTGGGGGCCTCTACCCTGCCACGTGGCATGCACTGCCTTGGATGATGGTTTTTGTTATCCCCCATGGGTTCCTCGGAAGCTGCAGCCCTACAGAAACTCCCCAACACCAAGAGAAGCCGGTCTGGGTTTCCCAGTGCTGGGAATCGTGCCTGGCAGCAGAAGGGATGCTCTCGTCTTCCAGCCAGACATCGTGTCCCCCCAGGAATGCCCCCAGCACCTCCAGCCAGCTCCTGGCCACCTCGCTTCTTGCCCAGGCGTTTCTGTCCCTGTGCCTGGTGACGTGGGTGCAGGCAGAGCAGGACAGGGACCCCCACACAGGGCAGGACCGCATCCAGCCCCAGCGGGCTGGTGACACCGTCCCCACTGCAAGCGTCACCCCCAGGACAGGGGCGCGGGGACCCTCTGGCCACGAGCCCACCCTTTTCCCTGCTGGGGTCCCACTCCCGTGAGCAGCCCCTGCCCCCTCACAGCAGGATGAGCCCCGGGCTCTCCATCCCGCAGCCCTGCACACAGCAGGGGGAGCACGGACACTGACAGCCAGAATAACCCCAGTGCCCCCAGCCCCAAAACCCCACTCATTGCATGCACCCTGCAGGCAGGCAGCCGGGATTAGTGGCTTTCTGTGCCTTCTTCCATCTTTCCACCAGGCAAAGGAGAGCACGCTCCTCCCCTTCCCCTTCAGATTCCCACCCCAGAGCTGTTTTTCTCAGCACAAATCCAGGCAATTATCAGCCTCGATCATCATCCAGACACTTGTGTCCCCGCAAACATCTGGGAGAAAGGGGACGATTAATACGTGGTGCTAAAAGCCAGCGAGGGGGGGATGCAGCCACTGTTTGGTCGGCGTTGGCTTCTGCGAGAAATAATCACTGCCAGTAGAAATCAACACCAATCAAGCAAATTAATTTGATTTAAACATAAATACTACATAATCCTCCAACATGAAATTGTGCCTTGACCTCGGGAGCTGCAGCGAGCTGTCTGCTTCCCCCGAGCATCCCGGCAGCACCCGGATTTCCACGCCGCAGCTGGACCGGGTGGCACAAACTTCCACCAGAACAGGGGCACGACGGCTTCCCCAAAACCACCCCTCATCTGCCAGGTCCCAGGGCTGAGCCCAGCCCTGCTGCTGCTGCCGTGGTGCTTGGAGGGATGTAGGAATGCTGCTGCCGGTCAGGTGATGCACGCTCACCCCAATACGTGCGTGTCCCTGTGTGCGGCACCCCCATGCACAGACATCGCGCCCCGCTGCCCCGCACCGCTCAGCACCACCACGGAACGAGCTTTTAGGACGAACAAAACACCCACCACAAGGAGCTCCATCTTTAATACAACCGTTTCAACCCCATTCAGGATTTAGCTGCGGTGTTCTCTCCCAGAGGGAGAATCGTCACCAAATTTCTGACCGGGTGCTCTGAGCGGCGCTGGCCGCACCGGGGGCCGGAGGGGTGCAGGACGCAGCTGGGGGGGCTGCTCCCTGCCCGCCGCGGGGGCTGCGGCTCCTGCCCCAAAACAGCCCGGCAGCCGGCCACAGCGAGGGGGAGGCAGGCTGCAGGTGGCCAAGGACTGACTCCCAAGGACGGCCGGGGCTCAGCTCCCCCTCCAGGAAGAAAAGGGCTGGGGACTGCTGGCACCGGGATGCCGGTGCACAAGGGGCTGAGAAAAGGCAACCCACGGCCAGCAGCCGTGTCCCAAAAAGCACGGAGATGACCCAGCCCTCGCAAAGCATCCTCAGAGCAGGGCTGAGCACCTCTGCTCCCTGTGCCGAGCCCTGCACCTCCTCGTGCACCTTTGGGTGCCGGCACCCATGGGGTAATTCAGGTCCTGACCCCCAGAGCCCTGACCTGCCCCATTTCACTGAGCTTAGAGGCTCACAAAATGCAGCAAGCACCACGAGGACACCACGCTCGAGGCGGTGACGCTGCCGTGGATGCCCCGGGCCCCTGAGCTGTGTTCAGCCGGCAGCAGCCCCGGCTCGGCTCCAGGAGCGCAGAGGCAGGGGTCTGGCACGGGCAGCACCAGCACCGTGACAGCGGGGCCCCAGCACCTGCAAACGGCTCCAGTGCGAGCTGAGGACACGCGGTCCCGCAGACTGATGGAGGGGGAGCTCTGCTCAAGGCATTCGCCTTTGCACCCCGATTTGGGGCAGCTTGTGGAGCCCCCAGCCCTTCCCAGCTGCTCCTCCAGCCCCACATCTGCCCACACCGAGGTTCTGTGAACCTGGGGCAGCCACGGGGACGTTGGTTATTGCCCATTCCTGCTCATCCCTTCCATGCTCTCAAACACCTCGTGAGCCCCCCAAACTCACTGGGAACACTTCTGCCAGCCCCAGGGTCTCAGGGAGCCGACGGGAGGGCCGGTGATTTATGTGCAATTTGGGGACAAAACATTCAGACTGCTCCATTAATATTTCATCACTCCATTTGTCAGCGCTGCCGGCTTAGGAGGAGGATAAAAATATCCGCCCGCCTGCCTTCGCTCGCAGCTGGCACCTCCCTTCTCCCGCTGCCGCGCAGCTCCCGAGCCCCGCGAGCCCAGGGCCGTGATTCCGAACGGCCACGGAGGGGGGGCCGCAGGCACCAGGGCCCCACACCCCGTGCGTGCAACCCAGATACCCGAAGCTCGTCGCTGCCTCCTGCAAATCCCACGGGAAAACCCCTGGCGGCGCGGCGCATCCCCGCGCCCTCCGTCCTTATTTCCTGCAAGGCCGCAGGCAGAGCAAAGCCTTCTGTACCGGAGGCCTCTGGGTTTAAGCGGGGACATCCCGGTGCTTAAGGGAAAGCGACAGCTCCAGGAACCGTGCGCGAGCCTGCAGCACCCCAGGCAGCCCCGCGCTGCGCCCCAAAGCACCACCGCGGTCCCCGGACACCCAGGACACCCAGGACACACACCCTGGGTCCCCTTCCCCCCTCCCCCCCCGCATCCATCGAGCACGTTCCCAGTCGCCTGCTGTGCCTTCAGGGACCTCGAAGTGTCACTTCGCATGAGGCTGCAGCTGCCCGTTTTCTCCCTGGCGCGGCGAAGGCAGCGCTCAGACATTCTGGAAAGCCGACGAATTTCTGCTCTGGGAACAGCCCCGGGGCGAGCTCCCGATGGCCTCGGTGGCCCCACGCATGCAATGGGGAAAGAGAGAAATAACCCAGAAACGTGGCACTTTGCAGGCAGCATCTTCAAGGTGTTTTACAGCCTCTTACTGATTTCCCTTCCCTCTTTTTGCCCCATGGAGGTAAATACCACGCGCCTCGCAGCCAGGCTACGCAGTTCTCCCGAAGGTCGGGCACCAAGCGCGTGTCAGAGCTGGGACAAGCGTTCCCAGACCTCCGACTCTCCTTAACCACCAAAGCAGGGATTCCTGTGACATCACGCGCTTATTTTTGTGATGCTGCTGGGAAAAGGTGCTGCGAGGAACCATCCGTGGCCGCCCCAGCTCCCAGGAAGCCGGAGGGCGCAGTGGGGTCGGGATGCAGGAGGGGGCAGCAGGAGGGGGCAGCGCCCTGGCCAAGTGGCCGTCTCCTTCCTCGCTGCTGCCCTCTCTCCTTGCCCTTCCCCTTCTTCTATTGAGTTAAACAACCAAAATAAAGGAGTAAAGGGCACAGCACAGCCCGCCGGCTCCCATCCATCCCACCTACTTCCAAGCCCTGAGGTGCCGGGGAAGGGATGAGCCCTGGTCCCGCAGGGCAGCGCCGCACCTCTGGGTGCTGCTGCTCCCTGGAGGGGGCACAGGGGGGGAGTTCCTGGTTTTATTTGACTTGCGTTAGAGCAAGCCAATTCAAATTAGCGTAAGTCAATTAAAAGGCGCATTGTTCAGGTGTTGGACAGGTGAGGTGATGAAGGGGACGAGCCAGGGGGTGGCAGGGCAGAAAAGCCTTGTGGCTGTGCCCAACAGAGCCCAAGCCATCCGTCACCACCACAGCGACGTCCTTGGGGGGGCTGCAGCCCCCAGACACCCCCCCAGGCACACCCCATGGCAGGGGGATGTGGCCATGGGATGGCACCGCTGGGCCCCTGTCCCCTGTCCCCTGCACAGCGCACACATGGGGGGCACGGCCACCCCCACAGGGGGCTTGCTGGAAGGATTGGGGACCCTCTCCACCACCTTCTTTGTGCCCCCCCGGTATTCTCCCCTGTGCAACTTGAGGGACAACCCCCCCAGTACAGCGGAGCCCCCAGCGCAGGCTGCTCCAGCACCAGTCCAGGATTCAGCCCAGTGGTCTCCAGCCCCGTCCTCGGCAAGGACTTGCAGGGGACGGTGGCCCTGCAGCCGTGGACCTGACCCTCTGAGCTGCCGGTCACAAGACAGCCGAGCTGCAGCCGGGCACGGAGGGCTTCCTGACCGATCCGCCTGCTGAGCAGCCCCTGCACGAGCAAGAGCACCAAAAACCCAGGAGCAGGGCTGGCTGCCTCTGAGCGCCGTGCAGCACCACGCCGAGGACAAACCACCCCTGCTCACGTCTGCAACGGCCCGAGCTGCAAATCCTTGTCCCTGCCGAGGACATCCCGGGGACAACGAGCTGGGATCACGCAGCCCCCTCGCTCCTGCCCGCCTCACCTGCCGCGAGCATCCCCAAACCCGCCAGCACCCGGAGCGCTGCGCCCGCCTGCACCGACCCTGGGGCCACCGGGCAGCGGGGAAGGAAGGATGCTCGGACACCATTTTGAAGGTGTGCGTGAGCTCGCAGCACCACGCACAGCCCCTGGCCCGCTCCCCGCTCCTCCCCGGTGCACCCGACCCGAGGGGCTCCGGGGCCCAGCCGGGGCTGCACGGCGTGGGGCTGCGCAGGACGAGGAGTGGGGCTCAGGACCCTCGCGCCCGCACCTACCGGGTCCTGGCTGAGGGCACCCACCCGTGGCTCGTGGCCCTGAGGAGGAGGAGGAGGGATGGATGGAGAGATGGAGGGAGGGATGGAGGAATGGAAGGAAGGATGGAGGGAGGGAGGAAGGGAGTGAGGGAGGGATGGAGAGATGGAGGGAAGGATGGATGGAAGGATGGAGGGAGGGAAGGAGGAACGGAAGGAAGGATGGAGGAAAAGAGGGATGGAGAGATGGATGGAGGGATGTAGGGAAGGATGGAGAGATGTAGGGACGTAGGGAAGGAGGGATGGAAGGAGGGAGGGACAGATGGCAGGAGGAAAGGATGGATGGAAGGATGGGGACAGGACCAGGCTGGCAGCCCCCAAGGAGCCCAGCCCGTCACGCAGCTGTCACCCCCCCCCCGGCGCCGCGCTGGAGTCAGAAAAGGAAAAAAAAAATAAATCAATCCCTCCCCAGCCCCCCCCCTCTCCCCGCACCGCTGCAAAATCTCGGGGAATTACACAACCACCGCCCGCACGGCCACGGGCCCGGCGCGCACCGCAGCCCCCTGACACCCGCGGTGCCCCCCCCGCAGGCACCCAACGCGCCCCCCCCGCACCCCTCCGGCCCCAGACAGGGCGGGCTGGGGGGGGGCACCCATGGGTGCTGCTTGGGGGGGGAGGGGTCAGGCTGCGGCAGCGGGGCTGGGGGGGGTCCCCGCGGCTCGGGGTGGGCGGGGAGGGTGCGGGCAGTGGGGGGGGGGGGCTGCGGGGGGGCCGGTGCGGTGCCCACCTGCCCACGGTCTGGTTGGCGAGCTGGCGCATGCGGTTGAATTGCTTCTTCATGGTGCCGGCGGCGCGGGCGCCCCTTTACGCGGCCGCGGAAGCCCGGGGGGGCGAGGACCGCTTCCACCGCCCCTCCCGCATCCTCGCCCGGCCGAACCGAGCCGTGCCGGGCCGTGCCCAGCCCAACGGAGCCGTGCCGAGCCCAGCCGGCCCCTGCGCGGCTCCGCGCCTCCGCCTGCGCGGGGCCCCCCCGCGCTGCGCCGCCCCCGCCGCGGCGGAGCTGGGAAATGTAGTCCCGGCGGGGGGAGCTGGGGAGGGGGCTGCGACCCTCCCCACCCCCCAGGCATCTTTCTTTCAGCCCTCCCCGTGGACCCCCGGCATCCCTACGGCATCCTCTTGCAGCCCTCCGGCAGGCTGCCAGGCAGCTCCCCCCCCCCCCCGCGGTCCCCAGCACCGCCTGGTATCGCCCAGCACACTCTACAACCCCCCCCCGAGACCCCCAGCATCCCCCCAGCATCCCTCAGTATCCCTCAGCATCCCCCCAGCATCCCCCAGCACCCCCAACATACCCCCAACATCCCTCAGCATCCCCCCAGTATCCCCCACATCCCCCAGCATCCCCCCAGCATCCCCCAACATCCCCCAGCATCCCCCCAGCATCCCCACAACATCCCCCCAGCATCCTTCCAGTGACCCCCTGCATCCCCCCAGCACCCCCAGCATCCCTCAGCATCCCTCCAGCACCCCTCCAGCACCCCCACAACATCCCCACAGCATCCCCCATACCCCCCCACCATAGCTCCAGCATCCCCCCACAACCCTCCTCATCCCTCCAGCACCCTCTGGCACCCTCCAGCATCCCCCCAGCACCCCCCGTTGCCGCTGTCTGGAGCCCCCTGGGGTTGGGGTGCTGGAGGAGCACCAGGGCTGATGTTCCCACCCCTGCACTGCTCGGGGGGAGCTGCAGCAGGAGCCTCTCTGCACCCCGGGCACGGCTGCGGTGCCTTTTTCACCCAGGACACAGCCGGGGGGGCCAGGACACCATGAGGTCCTGCTGCTCCGGGGGCTGGGGGGCGGTGGGATGCGGGTTCTGGGTTTGCAATACACAGCAGGGTTACCCCAAAGGCTGAACAGCACGGCCGTGCTGCAGGGGATAGGCCCTGCACAGGGCTGTGAGACCGCTTTGAAACCAAGCTACCACCTTTGGTAACAGCCCTGGGCATTTTGGGGGTGGGCTTGTTTCAGGACACCCCCGTGCCTGACTGCACCCAAAGGGGCCGGGGAACTGGAGCTCCCTTACGCCTGACAGAGCAGCGCCTCTGCTGCTGCCTCGGTGTTGGGGCAGAGGGCTGGGGCTCCGCGGGAGGAAGGCTCTTCACAGCGGTGTCTTTTATGACCAAGGGGTTTTTCTGGTGTTCAGCAGTTCCCATGAGCTCTGTTAGGTGCACATCATCCCCAAAATAAGACGATCGGACGCGTCAGCTGCTGTTCTGCTCAGTGCAAACAAGCCCTGCAAATAAAAGCGCTGCCACCGACGGTGCCGGCACCGGCACCAACCCAGGCACGGTCGTGGTGCGCGGTTCCTAAACAGGCATCGAGCCCCAGCTGTGCTCCTTCCAGCTCCTGAAAACCCAGAAAAAAAAAATCGATGCTTGTCTCGTGGAAAAAGCCAAGAAGCGGAGTGCTAATGAAGAGCAAACCCGCCCCCGGTGGACCTGGATGAGATTAGAGCTGGCCTGAGAGCCTGGGGCACGCGGTGCCGGGGCACCACGCAGCGCTCTGCCCTCGCCCCTCTGCCAGGTGGCATCTGAGGACATTTCCAGGCTTGTGGGCTGAAAGTGTTTGCCAAACAACGGTCCTTCCTTCCTCCTTTCCCCCGCCCCCGTTACCATTTTTGTGCAAAATCTGTAGGATTCTTCCCGGTGGCTTTATTCACTCCTAAACTAACGTCGTTTCCGTGCTGAGGGCTGGGTGCTGACGGCCACGGCCCCGGCTGCTGCCCCGTGCACCCCAAGCCAACCAGAGCCTGCCACCTGCAGGGATTTTCCCCTATTTTCCCATGCCGGTGTCTCTGGATCCACAGGCGTTTGTGTCACCTCAGGGACAAGGTTTGGGGCTGTCCCTGGGCAGGGGAGTGGGGACCCCTGGGGCAGGAGGGCAAGGACCAAAAGGCTGGTCCCCATTTGGGGGACGCAGGCTGCAGCTCAGGGCGTGCTTCATTCCCATATAACGGCAAGGAGGGAGCGCATGCTCTCCAGCACTGAGTCTTCCAAAGCACCCCTGGGATTTAGAAGGAGTGGGAAGCTGGATTCCTTCCCCTATATCTGAGCCCTTCCAAGCAGGCTTGCCACGTAGGAACTCCCTGACTTCTAGAAGCAAATCCCTCCTGCTTTCTTCTCCGGGCTCCTCTGCCTGCCAGGGTATTTCTAGAGTCAGGTTTTGGGTGTCTCCAGGATTCCTCATTCTGCTTTGAGAAGATTTATGCTGAATTCAGCTTGGGCAGAGGCTGCTGCTGTGATGCTGTCAGTTCACGGCAGGGCACAACCTGCCTTAGGATCCAGGAATGTTTTGCAGCCAGGGAGCTGCTGGCATCAACCTGGCATCAGCTGGTGCAGGCTCCTCCTTTCCTCTATTTTTCCACATTTAATTGCAGCATTTTCCTGGCGTGGCAAAAGGAGGAGGGGGGGGGCTACCCGGGGGTGACAACAGCTCGGCTCTGTTGAACCTCCAAGACCAGATAGTGCTGGCCCAGATTGGTCACAGCCAATTAGCATCAAAGCAACCCATTTCGGTGGAAAACAATACGATGGCTACAGCCCCAGCGAGAGCAGGGCACTGTCCCAGCTGCCCACACCCACAGGTCCATCACAGCCCCCCCCGACCCACCTCTGCCCCTTGGTGACCAACCTGCCACCGAAATGTGCCACGAACAAACACCACGTCCCACCGTGCCTCTGCTTGGGCTGTGCTGGTCCTGTGCCTGGGCCGTGCACCACGACTTAGCCCAGAGAAGCTCCCTGCAGACGGGCTTTGATCACCTTTCTCAGTTTTCTGTTCCAGGAGGCAGAGGTAACGCCCTGATGGATGCGGTGCGGGCACCCACTGTCCCGTAACCCCCACCGGGTCCCTGCTGTAGGGGCACAAGCCTTTTCCCTCTGCCCGCTCCCCAAACCCAGCTGGCACCAGGCTCAGCTCTCGGCTTCTTTCCTGTACAAGTGTAAATAACCACCCGGACCCTCCAGCACGGAGAGGCTCTGCAGAGCACGGCCCCAAGTAGCAGGGCTCGGCCACGCCGCTGCGCCCAGCCCTTGGTGCCCGCCTGGCCCCGCTGCACCCCGCAGCCGCTCGCCCGGGGCCATCTGCTGCTGCCCTGGCTCCGTGCTGAGCCCCGTGGCACCCGAGCAGCCCCTCTCTGCACGGGTGGGGAGTGAAGGCGTGGGTCCAGCTCCTCGTTCCCCTCCTGCATTGCTCCTGCAGAAATCCTGCGTGCCACCGGCGGTGCCACAGGAGCCAGGATTAAAGCCCCTGGGAGAGGGCTGCTTCCAGAGCCCAATTCCCAGGACGTTTTCCCCGTTACAGAAATGCAGACGAGGGTGTTTGCATTTCCAGCCAGGGCTGGAAAGCCCTCAGTGGAGGTTCTCCGTGTCCCCAGGGCACGTCACATCCCGGCTGCAGGGACATCCCATCCCCAACAAGCAGCCCCCTGGCTCCCCGCACAGCCCTGGGACCCTCCGCTCGCAGTGATCTCTCCCCACCTCGACAGATGCACTGGGGAAGGTTTAAGCACCAAGTTGAGTGCAAGTGCTATTTTTTCCCCTTCCTGGAATTAACATATTGCAAAGAGTCTTATAGATATGGTAAATAGACATATGCACAAGGCAAAAGGAACGGAGGCAGCAGGCCCTTGGTAAGGACGCGGTGTGTTTGCACGGTGGCAGAGAAGGGGGGGACTTTTTTCTTTCTCCATAATTAGTGCAGGAACAACGAGCAGCAGGACAGGAAGGTTTCAAGGCACTGCAGCCTGCACCTCTGTTATAACTCAGAAATGCCATGTCTTCTAGATCTTTTAAATGATTTTTTTAAGAACTCGCTAACATTGTCCCCATACCCATAAAACAGAAAATGGGAGCATGGCAAGGGGCGGCTGGTTTTCCGGGGGCACAGCTCAAGATTTGCTCCCTCCAAGCCCACCCCAGAAAGCTGCATCCTCTTTCTTAAAAATAAAGCCACGTTAACCAAGAGCGACTGCCCATGAGGAGCAAGCCAGGCGTGACCGTGCGTGCCGCTGCTGGGGCAGGGACAGCTGATGGCTCCCTCACTGGGCAGAACTGGGGCACTGAAAGCACGACTCCAGCATGAGCCGCAGCCTCCCTCCTTCCTCCAGAGCCAGCAGAAGCAGCGCAGAAATCCCCATTCTCTGGGGAACTTCAGGGAGGGACTAATGCCGTGTAACCGAGCCGGCGGAGCCTGCGCAGGAGACACCGAGCACATCGGCCACGGCCGCCCTCGCCCCTGCCCTGTTGGGGAAGAAGGGGCTGATTTGACAAGTTTGATCACATTTTTAGGCTCAGGCACAAACTGGGAGCTGGGGCTGCTCTCCTGCAGCAGTGATGCTGTCCCTGCAGTAGGTAATTCCTCCACTCGCTTCATCCGCTCCCATGTGGCAGCACGTGGGTTATGGGTGCCTCTCAGGCCGTGCAGCAGCAGATATTTGATTTTTGTGCCGTCATCATACCAGGGCAAAGCCTGCTCCGAGCAGCCTGCAGGGCATGCCCGCTTTGATAGGTATTGCTTTGGAGCATGATTGATCCTGCAGGGCAGCTCAAACAAAGCCTGCCTTTGCTTTCCTTCTGTACAAATGCTGATTAATGGGCTTTCTTTTTTTTTTTTTTTTTTTTTTTTTGACATTCATTCAGCACAAGTGGGAATCGGGAATCACCTTACCTCGCTGCCTGAGCGCCAGGAAGGTGTCTGGGGGGACGGCCACAACCACAGCCCAGGCTGGGTGCTCCTGAGGGACCCCCGCAGGGTGAAGGGAGCAGCAGGATGGAGCACGGGTGGTTACAGGTGATGTTCACCCTATAATTACAGCCAAACTGGGATGCAGTGAGTGCTGCTGTGTCCTTCAGAGCAACCAGAAACAGCAGCTCAGCTGTGGTTTTGCAGCCCTGTTCCTGCAGAGGGGCAGGGGAGGCAGCGACACGGTTTGCAGCTGGTTGTACGTTTGCTCTCTGCACAGCCGAGGCCCCGAGGTGAGCACAGCATCTCCAGAGTGCCCAGGCTTTGGGCTGCTGGCAGGGGAAAATCGCATTAGGGTGATATTAATTACCTTAGCGCATGCAGTGTGACAGCTTACCCTGAGCTGGCAGAGCCAAAGCGGTGCGTGAGGCCAGGGGAAGCCAAAGCTTCACTTCGAACCAAGGAGGGGCTGAGCACGGCTATTTTGCTCTGCTGTTTTGCCGTGAGGGCGGTCAGACACGGGAACAGGCAGCCCAGGCTGTGCAGACCCCGTCCTCGGGGACATCGCAGCCCAACCAGACGTGGCCCGGAGCCACCGGTGCCAGCCCCGTGCGCAGCGCCTTGGCCAGGTGCCCCTGGGGCCTCCAGCCCTGGAGCTTCGGCCTCTGTGGCCGTGAGTCCTTGCTCCTGGCTGTGCCACGGCTCCGCTCCCCGTCCTGCTCCCCATGACACGGGACCTGCCCTGCACCTCCCCGCTGCAGCACGACGCCAACTGCAGAGCAGCTGAGGGATGGGAGCAGGCACCGTGATTTCCTCCAGCAGATCTCCCCGGATCTAATAACCCCGGCGTTACCGACTTCTTCATTTACCCAGAGCCGTCTCCTCTCGCTCCCGAGTTGCTGTGCTCGCCTCCAGCTGCGGCTCTTCCAATTACAGACCTGTGCTAACACACCCCGCAAACATTTCTCCCGATTCCTTGAAGCTGCCCTGGAGACGGAGTCAGATCCAGCAACAGGACAGAATTAAATTCCAAAGGTCCTGGCAATCTCTAAGTGGATTTTTTTTTTTAAGTTCTTTTTTTGGCTATGTCACATTGCTCAGCCCATGGGAATTTTTATTTTACTCTTTCCTACTATTTTAGGTTTGGCGGCACCAAAGTCGCATGGAGTGCTCCTGAAGGGATCCCAAAGCCCTGCAGCAGACAGCTTCCCTACAGACCCTGCTCCCCAAAAGCCCTTGTAAGAAAATCATTAGAAAGAGAAAAGCACCAAAGCTTTTGGGTCCATCTGAAGTGGTTTGGGCTCACTCTGGGTCTGGCTGCACCAGAGCCCCTCTGTGCTCTTCCCCAGGGAGCTTTCTTCAGACAAAGTGGCATTTAGTGCCAAAAATTTAGCTGACAATTTCTACCTTTCCTTTATTTTTTGTACACCTGAGATACTGAGTCTAGCTGGTGGGCCTTTTGGCTTAACTTATTCTGCAGATTATGGAGAGAAACAGCAAAGTTTCAGGAAGCTGCTCAAAAGGACAACGTTTCCTCACCTCTCAGAGCTTCTTCTTGTTGTTTTTTCTGGTGCCTTGGAACCACGCACTCGGGGTGATTCATTTATTTTCTCTCTCGTTAGTCAAACACGAAATACTAATGATTTTTGTAGCAATAGAGGCATTCGCACTCCAGAAATGCAACGAGTGGGAGCTGCACTGGAACATTATTGGTGGCGGTGGCTCTGCCCGAGTGCTGCCCCCAGCGCAGGGAGCTTCCCATTGGATTTAACCTGCAGCACACACCGCAGTGGGGCTGCTCCTTTCCTCTCGTTTCACGATCCTTCCCTATTGTTGTGCTGCTGCTGGCAACGCCGTGCAAGGCACCGCGAGGCTGTTCACCCCTGTGCCAAAGGCAGGCGTGACATCAGCCCCTGGGCAAAGTTCCCCACGTGCAGGCACCGTGCCCAGGGCACCGCGGCACCCAGGGGTGGCACGGACAGACGGACACTGACTGTCTGTGCCTGGGGTAACCTGCGGCCGCAGGAGAGCAGCCCGGAGCCCAGGCGGTGCCGAGCATCCCTGGCTGCCAGCCTGACACCTGCGAACCTGCCACATGGCCCCGAGGTGCAGAGCAGGGCTCCTGCCTGGTTTTGTCGGCCAAACGCAGTCCTGGCTCCCTGTGCACTGGTGCCGCCTGCCTCTGCCAGGGGCGAGCATCGGATCAGGCTCCTCTCGGTGAACATCACCCAATGCCCTGTGCTGAGGGTCTCCTTCCATCGCAGGGACTGCTGCGAGTCAGTCCTGCCTCTTTTCCTCCAGCCCTGTGCTCCAGGAGGAACCGCATCCTTTGCTGGCACCTGAATTGTGATGAGCTTGTTCGTCTGAGGGCTGCGAGAGCTGGTGACCAGAGGCGTGGTGTGCTGCCAGAGCTGCTCGTGGTGTCAGAGCTGCTTGTGTCAGAGTGAGGTGCTCAGAGCCAGGCTGAACCCCGTCCCCAGAGGAGACCCAAAGAAGCCGGAGGAACCCTAGGACTGCGAACCCCACACCTGCAACAACCACAGCATCCTGGGCTGATGTTCCCCCCTGTGTCAAAGCACTAGTGCACACCCAAAATCTTTCAGAAAAATCATGTTTATTTTTCACCCCCAGGACTGACCCGCTTTCTACCCAAAATGAGCTCTGTGGGAAATTCCCACCCAGCCCCAAGCGAAGCCCTGCACAGGCATGGAAGCCTGCCTGGCTCCTGGGCTCTGCCAAACCAGTCCCCCGTTACAAAACGTCCCCCCGGTCACTGCAGCACCGAGCGAGGCAGCCCCAAGAGGAGCAATGACCTGGCGATGGGCTGGGGGCTTTGCCGGGGCTCGGTACTGTGCCCACACTGCCCCGCAGCCCTCCCGGCCCCGCGTTGCGACACGGAGCCCCGGGTCTCAGCTGGCCGGGGGGAAGCAGCGTTTCCGTGTCACTGACCCTGGGGACAGCCCTGGGGACACAGGGGGGGCTGTGCCTATATAAGGTGCCGGGAAGGGTGCAGGAGGCAGAGGCTCCTCGCTGCTCACTCCTGATTTTCCCCTAGGAGGGAGTTTTCTGATTTTCTCCTTGCTCGGCGGCACTGGGTGAGGATGGAGGCTGGGGTGCCCGGGGTGCTGCTGACCGTCCTCCTCCTCCTCCTCTCCATCCTTTGCCTCCTGGTGCGGAGCAGCCACAGGAGGAGCAGCCAACTGCCTCCGGGACCAGCCCCGTGGCCCATCGTGGGTAACCTTTGGCAAAAAGACATCCTGCCACTTCACCAGAGCTACGAGAAGGTAAGAGAGCAGCTCGCAGCTCCCTGCAGCATCCACATCCCACACCAAACCAAAGGGGGTCACACAGGTGACCGCTTTCCCCCCTCTCTTTTCTCTCTTTCCTGCTCTGCCAGAAGAGCCAAAATCCCCGTATTTTTGAGCACAGCCAGCACCTCTCTCTGGCTTTCTGCTCCGTTAGCAGACCCCACACAGTGACCCCAATCCTCCAGCTGAGCCGTGCCGCTGCCCCTTCCAGCACGGCTCCGCTGCATGCGGGGACGATGCTGGGAGGTGGGACACGAAGCAGTGAGGGGTGAGGGCTGCAGCCCCTGCTCACGGCCGCTTTCCCCCATCCCCAGCTCAGCCACAGGTACGGCCCCGTCTTCACCATCTGGCTGGGGCGCACGCCGGCGGTGGTGCTGTGCGGGTACAGGGTCGTGAAGGACGCTCTGCTGGGCCACGCCGAGGAGTTCGGGGGCAGACCTGAAATCCCCCTCATGGCACATCTGTCGAACGACTATGGTGGGTGGCTGGGCTTGTGCACGCTTCGTGGTTCCCTGGGAACCATGGCAGCTGGGTGGGGAGGGAGGGACTCAGCACCCCAAATCTCTCATTTCCACTTCCCACCCTGAGAACCCCTCCGTCTATTGGGTCTCTTGTTCGAGGGCAGCATTAATTCCTGCTAGCCATCACTGCAGGCTTCCCGCTTTGTTCTGAGATCCTCAGCCTTTCAAGGATGCTGTGCACACCAGGGATGTCCCTGCGGTAGCACCCGACGGCTCCTCGGGTGGGCTGAGAGCCCAGAACTGCCCCGGGGCAGGCAGACGAGCTGCCTCCATCGCCCCCCCCCCCAGGTATCATCACCAAGAACGAGAAGAAGTGGCGGGAGCTGCGGAGGTTCACGCTCAGCACGCTGCGGGACTTCGGGATGGGGAAGAGCTCCATGTCGCAGCGGGTGCAGCAGGAGGCCCAGCACCTCGTGGAGCTGCTGGCGAGCCTCCAAGGTGACCTGGGGTCCTGCCTGCCCCTGGGGGCATGAAATATGGGACACGGGGTGGCCCTCGGGGCTGCGGGCAGTGGCCAGGGTGGATGATACTCATAGAGGAACTTGGCTCGAAGATAAGGGTGGGAGATCCTGCTCCTGAAGCGGTGCGCATGGTGGGGGACCACTGAGGAATATTTCACGACAGAAGAACAGAAATAGGAAACCAAATTTCTGGGAATGCGTGAATACCAGCGCCCTGGTGCCACGGGTTTTATCGGGGTGATGTGCTCCTCTCCGACAGAGCCAAACTTCTTCCCCCCCCTCCTCTGGCTCTTGCTGATCGTAGGCAAGAGCAGGGCAGGTGGAGGCTGGGTGTGAGGCACGGCGCTGTCCCCGCAGCCCCTGAGCCCCTGGGGTAGAGCAGTGGGAGCCCACAGCACCTGGGGGTGCCTCTGCCTCCCTCCCCCCAGCTCCGAGCAGGGATTTAGGATCAGGGAGGCTGAGCAGTCCACGGCTCCACTGCTGTGAGACCCAGCGGTCACCCAGGGCTCAGAGCTACAAGAAAGTGCTCGAAGGGCACTTTCTGTGTCAGAGCAGATAACCAGCTGTTGACTTTCCGCTGTCTTTCTGGCCTCTTCTGTCACTGTAGGAGAAGCCTTTGAGCCCATAATGGTGTTCAGGCACGCAGTGGCCAACGTGATCTGCTCCGTCGTCTTCGGGAGCCACTTCAGCTACAGCGACACGAACTTTCTGAAGCTGCTGGACATGATCGGGAATTTTGTCAGCTTCTTCACCTCTCCCTTTGCCATAGTACGTGCCCCTGCTGTGCCCAGCAGCCCAGAGATGCTCCTCGGCTTTGGGCTGGCTTGGACAGGGCAGAGGGAAGGTGTGGGGGGCTCTGGCCAGGCACCGAGCCCTCCTGTGCCTCTCTGGCTGCAGGTCTACAACATCTTCCCCAGTGTCCTGTTCCACCTGCCGGGGCCGCACAGGAAAGTCCTGGCCAAGTGCGAGAACCTCAAGGGCTACATCCGAGAGCAGGTCGAGCAGCACAGGCAGACGCTGGACCCCAGCTCCCCCCGGGACTACATCGACTGCTTCCTTATGAAAGCGGAAAAGGTAGAGCTGGGGCAAAGGGTTGTGATGCTGGAGGTTATTCCCAGGGGGGCTTAACCCTTACAGCCCAAGGGAGGCTCCCAGGGTTGGTGCCAGGTCTCATTTCAGCTCCTCCCCGGCCCCCCGTGCCTGCCGGGGGGTGAGGGCTGTCCTCTGGAGCTGGGAAAATCACCCGGACTGGGCTGAATTCTCTCCCCCTGCTGCACCCTTGCAGGAGAGGAGCAGCGTGGAGAAAATGTACAGCGACGAGGACCTGGTCATGTCAGTATTCGACCTCTTTGGTGCCGGGACGGTGACCACCAGCAACACCCTGGTCTTCTTCATCTTGGCGCTGGCAAAGTTCCCCCATATTCAAGGTAAGGGCAGGAAAACATGTCCAGTCCTTGTGCAGTGCAGGCAGGGGGCAGGCAGAGCCCCAGCCCACCTGGGGAGAGACCAAAATTTCCCAAAAATTTGGTGTGGCCACCCAAGGTGAGAACCATTAGGGGAGATGCAGGCAGACAGGGGGCTCTCCTGCCGGCCTCCCCTCTCCTCCCTGTCCCTGCCTGCGGGGATGGCCCTGGGCTGGCCCGCGAGAAGCCTTGATCCCACCCCATCCAGGCAGCTGTGCAGACAGAGACCCTAATTCTGGTCCCTACAAGGGCTCCAGCCTCCTCCCCCTCTGCCAGCTTGTCCCTTAGCCCTAGCGCGAGGCCAGAGAGAAATCAGCAGGGGCCTTGCAGGGAAAGCACGGCAGCTCTGCACCTCCTTTATCCCCAGCCAAGGTCCAGGAGGAGATCGACGCGGTGGTGGGCCCCGTCCGCACGCCCTGCATGGAGGACAGGCTGAGGATGCCCTACACCAATGCGGTGATCCACGAGCTGCAGCGCATCCCGCGGGCTGGCATCGAGAGCTTCCCTCGCATGACGACGCAGGACGTGGAGTTCAGGGGCCACACCATCCCCAAGGTGACCCTGGGTGCTCTGCACCTCCGTGGGCGGATGGCAGCGGGGCTGGAGTGAGATTTGCCCTTGTGCCAGCTCCCCCCCTGGGGGGAAGCCTCCCTCCTTCAGGCTTTGTGCAGTGAGAGGGCTCTGAGACCTCGCCAGGAATAACGCCAGGGCTAATTCCTTCTCATGGGTGAGACCCGGCCGCACTGTGCCTGCACAGTCTGTAGGGCAGAGCCATCACTCGGGGCTGTTTCCAGCTGTGGGATGTGGGTGGGCATCGGGGAGCACCCCTGCACCCCAGCTGCTCCTCGCTGCGCACTCAGCTCGGCAGAGCCCCGTGCCGTGGTGCTGATGTCTCTCCTCTCCCGTCCCGTCTCCCGCAGGACACAACCATTATTCCGCTGTTGTCTTCAGTGCACATGGACCCAACCCAGTGGGAGAACCCCAAAGAAGTTGACCCGGGCCACTTCTTGGATGAGAAGGGCAACTTCAGGAAGCACGAGGCCTTCATGGCTTTTTCAGCAGGTGAATGCTGCTGCGGTGCCCAGGTCTGCTGGGGATGAAAGAGCTGCACGTCAGCGGGCACCCTCCTTGATTTGGGCTCCTGACCCATTCCTTTTTCCCCCAAATGCAGCGTTTCCCTCAAGCACTGTCCAAAGCCATCAGACCATGCTCATTTTCCCCCTCTCTGTGCCCCCAGGGAAGCGGATGTGCCCAGGAGAGGCGCTGGCCCGGATGGAGCTCTTCCTCTTCCTCACGACGCTGCTGCAGAGCTTCAGCTTCCAGCTCACCACAGAGTCCAAGGAGATGGATTTACTCACCATGTGGCGGAAGATAGAGAGGAAGGCGATACTGGGCACGTTCTTTGCCATACGGCGTACATGCCCTTGAGGAGATGGTCCCAGCAGGGAGGAGGACGGGGCCGTCGCTTCTCCCCAAAGCAGAGCAAGCAGTGCAGACCCGAGCACCACGGCAGCAGCCACAAGCAGGAGGTGGCCTCGAGCTCCTGCTCCTCTAGGAGCCACGTCCCAGCCCTGCCACCAGGCCCTGGGCATCCTGGCTCCCTGCCCTACCCATTCCTGTCCCAGTGCCGCTAGGACTGGTTTTCCTCCCCTCTGCTTGAACCTCATCTCCTTGTGCCTGGAGCTTCTGGAACTCAGTGGGGCAGCACCTGATTTTGGGGAGGGATTGAAAGCTTCTGTAATAAAAGCAGTTATTGTGACTGGTGTTTGTGAGGACACTCGTGGTGCCTCTTGGTGTAAGGGTGGTGGTGCTCAGCCTTCACTGCCCTTCACAGCGCTGTGTGAGCAACTGCAATGCACATTGATTAAACTCTTGTGAGCCACCACTTGGACAACCATAACATAAAGAGGATGAGTGGGGGGAAATGTGCTGTAGGAGAGGGGTGCTGGGTTTGGGAAGCAAGAAGAATTTGCACCAAAGTCACTCCTTTCTTCTTAAGGGGGGCCACATCTTTAACTAACCCTACCATGCAATGAGGGATTGAGTTGGCAGCCACCAGGCACGTTCTAGTCTTTATTAGGAAACATTGGGACTTTAAAGAAAAGTTATTTGTCTTTAAATCCCTAAGGGAAAATGAGTGGGATGCATGCAGACCCTGCCTGGGCTCACACCACAGCACTGCACAGCTGGGCACCTCGAATGGTTTATTTGGGAGCTGTGCCACAGAGTCCCCGGCCAGCCCCGGGAATCCAGGGTGCTTCCTGCTGCATCCCGGCCCTCCCACCCCAAACCTTCCAGGTACGGGACTTTGGCTGCACATCCCTTCTGTGGGGGTCCTCATCTTTCCCCCCTTCTAACCGTTTTTGTTTGTTTTTTGTGTGTGTCTGTGTATCCCAGGATGGATTGAGCCAGGAAAACATTCAGTTGGTTACAGCTGATTTGCCAATGTGGTTTTCAACTGCAAATGGATCTTCGGTATCCCAGGAATTTACTGCTTGCTTCAGAACATGAACCCCCAGCCTCTGGCTATGGGGGGTACCACGCAGGCGAGGAAAATGGTTGCAGCTGGGGAAGGAGCACCTGCTCCCAGTACAAGGGCTGCTTCACAGCCCAGAGCTGTTGTGGTTCAGGAGAGTGTGGGAGAGCAGAGCAGAGCAGAGCAGATAAGAAAGCCAGCGTGCTGCTGGGTTGTGCTTCTCCCATGGCCTTCACAGCACTATTTACCTCTGGCAAACAGCTTCGGGTGCGGCTCAGCTCCGTGTAGCTGTGATCTCATTTCAGGGGTTTTTGGAAGAAGCTTGGCAGAGCAGGGCATGCTCCCATGAAGGGGGTTAGGATTGCTGCAGAGGGGCAGGGAGCAGCGTGTGGGTGTTTTTTGAGGGTCTCAGGGCTGGCTTTGGTGGGCTTTGCCTTGCTGGGGTGCTCCTGCAGGGAGAGGGGGTGCCAGGAGCCCTACTGTGGGGAGATGTGGCTGCTCGCTCTGGGATGGCTGAGGTCAGGGTGGGTGCTGCTTGGGGGTGCTGGGGGCTTCTTCCAGCCCAGGGCAGCACTTCCAGGGTGAGGGGTGCTGCTGTTCCTCGTGGATGCAAAAATAAAACGTAATTATTTCCCAGGTAGTGCTGTAAGAGGAGCGTTTCTGTGTGCAGGGTGAGAAATGCCCCTCTGTAGGTGGGGTTGTGATCGCTGAAGCAGGGGGCTCCAGGCTTCGGTTGGGACCAGCAAGCCTGCAGAGGCACCCGGTGCTGTGCTCGGCTCTGGTGACATGTGGGGGATTTGCTGCAGGAGAACAGCCCTGCAGTCACAGCAAAATCCTGCACAGTGAACATGACCACGGGGGTGTCTGTGGGATGGCGGCCCCAAAACCACCATCTCCACAGGGCACATTTGCTCTGCGTGCAGCAGGCCTGAAGCCGCTGCAGGCCTGGCTGCCTGGTAAAAGGGAACGTGTGCCCACCCCATGGGGCCTCCTGCCCACGGTAACTGGGACAGCTGTGGGGTGCAGGGGGAGCCCCCGGGTGCGTGGGGCTCCCTGTGCCCCCATCCCTGTGGGGTGAGCCCTGGGGGAGGCGCAGCTCTGTCCTGCCTGCTCCGTGCTGCTCAGCCCTCCTGCCTTCCTACCTCAGCCCTCCCACCTTCTCCCAAACAATGGATGCCACGGCTTTTATTCTTTTTTATGTATTTTTATTCTTTTTTATGTATTTTTATTCTTTTTTATGTATTTTTTTTATGTATTTTTATTCTTTTTATGTATTTTTATTCATTTTATGTATTTTTAACTCGTGGGATCGTTAAATGAAGTCTTCCTTCAATCCGGGGAAGCTTGGGAGCGTGTTTTTGACCAAACAAAACCAACAAAGCGCCTTTACCCAGCCACTGCCCAAACACCCCCCCGGCTCCCTCCTGCCCACCCTGTGCTGGGTGTCAGCGGCCCTTCAGCGTTGTGCTACAACCAAAGAGGAACCAGACCCCAGGCGGCACCCAGGGGCTGTCCCCTCCCTGCTGCCACCCGAGGGGGGGCTTCAGGGCCCCGCACCGCGTTCCCTGGAGCCGGGCAGGGAAGCGCCGAGCCCGGGGCCGGGAGGCGGCGGCGGTCGCCTGGCAGCCGCGGCGGGGCCGCCCGAGATGGCGGCGGCGCGGCGGGGGGGCAGCGGCCCGGCTCGGCCTCGGCAGCGGGGCCCCGGGGGTGAGCGGGGCCCGGAGCCGCCACCGGGGGACGGGGCCGGCCCCTGGGAGCTGCCCCTGGCAGGGGTGGGGGGCTCCGAGCTGGGTGCCGGGCAGCCCCCTCGGTGCTGCTGTCCCCTCTGGGGCTGCTGGAGGAGGCTGCCCCCGGTCACCTTGGTGTGGCTGTATTGGCCTCACAGCACTACTGCCGTGGTTTTGGGGTCTCTGCGCCTTCCAGTTTGGGCTGTGGGGAGAAACCCCAGGGCCACATGAGGCTCATCGTCCTGCATGGTGGCCAGCGGGAGGAGGACCCCAGCCTGCGGTGGGGAGATGGAAAAACCACCCGGGAGGAATCGCTGTGGGCAGCACGTCGCGGGAGGGGTGGTTGTGAGCTGAGTGTTTTAAGGCACGACAACCGTGCTAAAGAAAGCACTGAAAGGGCTAAATCTGCGTAGGCTGAAGGGATGGAATGAATAATACTGTGTAATTTACCTATTAGATGCTTAATATGCTACTCTAACTTGTGCAGTCCCCTAATTCGCCTCTGTGCCTACTGTGACTGTGAGGTTCTGCTCTGTGCTGCTTTATTGCAGAGGAGGAAGGTGCGGACGGATCGTCTCCTGGATCCCCAAGAAGATGCAGCAACAGCAGGCGTCATCAGTCCGGCTCCCCAGTGCCACTTCCAGTTCAGCCTGCTGGCACTTCTACACGCCGTGACAGTCAAAGAGCATCCACAGGAGTTGCCCAGCATGGTACTGCAGGTACCACTGAGTATTTTGGAGGGTGGGGAAAAAAGCACGGCAACGCTTTTCTGGAAAGTTTAGAGCAGTGACATGCAGAAGGAGGTGGTCTTTCCGTGGAGACCATGCTCCTAGACGTGATGAGATATGGTGTGTCTCCTTTTGCCCACTGATGGCAGCAGGGTCCTCGCTTAGGTTTAAGGTGTTCCATCAGCACAATCAGAATTCTACAGCCTGGCACTGTGTATGGTGCTGCCCCTAAAAACAAGGAGAGCCCTACACTATGGGGAGCTGCACGTTGGCAAAGATACCAGTGGTGGATGTGGATGTCAGAAAAAAATAGTGGTGGGAGAAGGGCATAAGCTGTATTCGTCTTTCCATTGTCTAGGGAAAAACAGAGAAATTTGTCCTTTTCTCTTTCCTGCTGCAATGTCATGACAAAAATCCTATTTTTCTTAGAGGAAATCTAACAGCTAAAGGAAGAGTCTTCCACTCTTCTCAGAAAAAAAAAAAAAAAAAAGATGTATTTGGCATAAGGCTGTTTTGATATTCTCCCTTAAGTCTAGGACAGACACCTTCCTGTGCTGGTGACTGCTGTAGCAGAGGTAGAAGAGGGGAAATATCTCATTTGTAAAGAGAAAACTGTTGCACTATATTCCTACCAACGGTACAGTTAGTGACCACTGAAGCTCAAGCACTTATAAGGCTGTGAATTCTGCTGGGTTCTAGGTCATCAAATGCCAGCAGTGTGCTTCTGGCCTCGAAACACCAAGTGCCTCATCCAGGATGGCCTGAATTCAGCATCTGCCTCACCTCCTGAATCCTTAGCCCATGGAGATGTCACCGTGCTTTCTGCATCGCTCCAGTCACTCTCTCATGTCAAGTACAAGGACTTCATTCGCTGCCTGCCAGTTTACCTCTCCCAGTACATCCTGGGTAAAGCTTCCCCTAATTTTCCAAGGATGGTTTCCCCTAAGGGTCACAGATGACCTCTGACATGGGTAGGGGTTCACTACTCTGTCCTCTTAATTCTCAGGGCTTTTGGATCAAAAATCCCTTAAAGCTTGTGCTGCTGTGAGTGGATACTGGGCTTTTCTGGTGAAAGAAGTCGAGAGGGAGCACGTGTGTCAAGGCTTAGTACAGGATAAGATCCGGTATTTGCAGGTATGGTGCCTGGACTTCTGCCATTACTACATACTTCATTTTTTTTTGCTGTTGTTGCCCAGACAATTAGAGGGAAGTGCCATTTTGGGAGGCTACCTCCCAGCTTCACCCTGTTCCTCCTCATTCCATCTGTAGGACTAGGTTAGTTCATACAGTCACAAGCAGAACAGAATAGCCTTCACTGACCTTTAGAGAGCCTGGAACTGTAAAAAATGGATCAAAATCAAGAATTCTTAATCAAGTAAACTCAGTTTGGTCACAAATGCCAATATTGGACTTACAGGAACTAATGAGGATTGTTGTAGCTGCCATAGGGACTCACTGTAGCTCTGCCCAATGAGCTTTATTTGCTCCACATGGAAAAAGGAAATGCTGAGCTTCTTTTTGAGAAGTCAGAGATGGTGGTTGCGATGTGGTAAAGCAATGCTGGGAAGAGAGGTTTGCCCTGGTTAGTATAGACCTACCACAGACGAAGCAAGACTAAAGTCCATGTGTGTGGGCTCTGCAGTGACTACATTGCCTCTGCTGGTTTATCCTAGGGGTTGCGCCCTAGGGGAGCAGTTTCAAACTATGCTAAAATAGTCAACGTGACAATTCCCCAATCAGATGAAGAAGGACACGTCATTGAAGTGAAACGCTGCAGTCGTGAAGGTAAAACAAAGGTATGTTGGAGGTGGTTTGCCTTTCATGGTTTTTCACATCTCAGCATTTGGGGAGGAAGGAGGACATGGTGGTCTTGAAAGACAGGACAGTGAATTTGGACTTAGTTTGCTCTTCTGGTTTGCACAGTTGCAAGCAGTTCATAAGCACCAATGCATGCTCAGCCCCTTCTTGCACAGGCGGGAGCCACCGTCCATACCCAGAAGGAAATTCTACCTTGTCCTAATGCTGCCCCCCATGGCACTGGCAAGGCTGGGCACAGAGATGTGGCCTTTATCCCAAAAGATGAAGAGTGCAGGTGTCAAGGCTTCCACTACTGCCACTGAACAAGGCAAGGATAACAACCCTTGTTCCTGTGCTAACCAGGGAGTTCCTGCACGCTGGGTGTTCCTTACCAGCACTTTCTGTCTCTATTGGTCTTGTTGGGGAGCAAGTGGTGGATGATATAGCTAATGCTGTGGAGTAATGCTGTGTTCCCCTTTACCCTGAGTAACACTTCCCTTTTTCTCTTTCCATCAGGAGAAGGAGGAGGAGGGCAATCTGCAGGCAGCCTACCATGATCTGCAAACTGACACGATCCAGCTGGAAGAGAGGAACGTTTTCTGTGGCTCCTACAACATTCGTGTTCTCACTGACAGGTACGCAGGCTGTGCCCGGCTGCTTTCTGCACTACCCCTGTAGAGCCAAACATTGGCTTCTGAAAACTTGTCCTGTTCCTTGCAATCCTTTAGTGGACATGTATGGCTGGAGGAGGGTCTCAGTGTCACTGATGAACAGCCCTCAGTATCAAATCAATTTTTTATAAAGATACTAAAGTCAGTCACTTTTGAAGATGCAAGGATTAGGATCTATGGAGTATCACAAGGGATATGGGGCTGGGAGGACCCCCCACCCTTCTTCAAGTTTACCCTCCAGATACAAACCTGGGTATGCAGAACTCGGGACCTGGTTGTGGTGCCCCCCAAAGGATCTGCCTCCTGAAGCAGATTGCCCACCGAGTTGCTCTTTGAGGAGCTCTCAGTATTGAGCCCCTCTAGACCCTGTTAACTGGTGAATGCTCACATTAATCACTGTTTCTTATCCAGATCAGACCAAAACAGGGTAATTCACTACAGCGGTGGAGACTTGGTAGCCATTGGCTCTACAGACCAAAAAGTGAGGTTTTTTGATATATCAGCAATGAGAGAAGTGCCACCTCTGCTCTCTGGCCATGCTGGAAGCATCAAAGCACTGCTCCTTGATGAGAAGAAAGGGTTTGTTTTTAGTGCAAGCTTCGACCTCAGCATCAGGTGAGCTTCCCTGGGCCTGTGCCTCAGCTACCATCCCCATGAAAAATGGAGCTTAACCACCCCAATCTTTATGAATCCTCCTTCCCATCACTTTCATTGGAGTACTAAAGAAAGGAAAGCTGATAATGAAACACATCCCCCCTAGAACTCCTGTTTTCCAGTTTCACCTGATACTGAATGATAAAATAGGAAGATACTTTCATATAACCTCTGTATCTTAAGACACCAGGTATGTGTCTGATAGGTGCCTGCAGTGAGGCTCTGGCCCTGCTGAGGTCAGTACCTGTTTCTCCATGACTCTATAGAAGTCTTGTTGTGCTGAGCAGATCCAGCACCCTGGTAGCTCCTGCCCAGGTCCAGCGTGTTGACACAAGGAGTGGAGATGAGCAGCTGCTACGTCTTATTTATCACTGAATCTCAAGAGTGTTGTGATGAGGGGTGAAAAGCTCCACAGCTCTGGCATGGCAAGCGTAAATCTTCCTCAAAGACAGCATTTAACAACAAGGGAAAGAGCTGTAGTGATTCAGGCTCTGTCCTGCCTGCCCTTCCCCTCCCCAAGAGGGCTGTTTGTTCAAGTGCATGCTTGAATTGTCAAGATAAAGTCGACAGAAATCATCTTGGCACCGGCCAGTAAAGAAATAACTTTATCTGTAAAGCTCTGCTTTTGAAGGTTAATTGAAAGTAGCCAAGCCAGAGGTGAAATCCGGCTACACATTTCCAGGCAATTTGGAGGTGGAAGAACAAACTAAATGTAAAAATTTAACGCTAAGCCTGACTTGATCATTCTGAATCCTCATTACCTCAGTGGGCTGCCTCCTGATTTTGACCTGGCATGGGTGTGAGATGAGCTGGGCCTGTTAAGTAGGAAATAAGAAGTCATTAATCAAGTTGTTAATCACTGGATTTCCTTTCTGGTCCTTGCTGTGTAGATGCTGGGATATATTCAGTGGTGCTTGCGTGAAAATCTTTAATGGTCACTGCGGGACAATCATCTGCTTGGATGTACATGAAAGGAGGCTTGTGTCAGGAGCCAGAGATGGGATGGTGAAAGGTGAGAGCCAAGGGGAGCTGCACAGACAAGGGCAAATGGCAGCAGCAAATGGGCTGAGCACCTGGGAGTTGTGGGGGTGCAGTGTGAGTCTGAAAACAAGTGTATGAATCAGAGGGTGAATTTTAATGTCTTGTATTACTGCTTCCAGAACAATCTAAGCTGGGGACATATGCACACACAAGGTCCCTGTGTCACTGCAGATGCTTATTACTGTTGCTTTTATTTGGATTTAATGGTTTTATGGCTGTAGGGCCAGTCTTGGGAGAGTGGTATCAGCTTGCAGCTTTGCCAAAGGTTGCCTTGTTACCTGCTTATAGATTAAGAATTAAAAGGATGTGCCATCTCAGGGCTTTGTATTTAAGAAATTTGCCATGTAATTGCACTCTTAAGTCAACACCTGGCTCCAAGCAGAGCTGCAGGTACAAGGTGCAGCTGTAATTCCAGTAGCATCTTTTAGTTCATATTGCACTCAGAAAAAAATATACCACTGGGGAAGACTCCTAATATTTCTCCCCTTTAATCCTGACAGTGTGGAACTTGGATAGTGAGGTATGTCTCAAGACTCTAAAACACAACGATGTTGTTTGTGTTAAAATGGATGGGGTCCATGTTGTCAGCGGCTGTGACAGAGGGCTGGTGAAAGTCTGGCTTGCTGAGACAGGTGCTCTGGTCAAAGTAAGTTTCTTAGGTAGATAACTTTGTGCTAAACTATCAAAAATCATCTATGTTATCTTATCATAGACTTTTTCTTGTTCCAAAGACTTTCTTAAAAAATAAAAAGACAAAACAGTCTAAGCTAATGTACTGCAGGATTATAGATAAAAGAATAATATTAAAAACTGATTTTCAAACAACTAAATTCTAATCTGGGTTTTTGATTTGCCTTGCTTTTAAATGCATTCATTATTTAATCTTTGTAGATGCATCTGTCTGCTCTTGCAGGAACATTCAGAACCTAAGAGGAGAGTGGGAGGGTTTAACTAACAGCTTTTAGGGCTGGAGGTGCCCTTCCACCACGGTCAGGGCAGCCCACTGTTCTGGTGTGAACACCCAGCAGATCACAAATATCCCAGTACACCAACATCTACTGAGCTTATATAATGATGATGGAAACTCATCAGCAACAAGCCCAGAATATGACTTTTAAGGGACTGTCAAAGTAATGCAGTTATCCCCAGGGTATATTTGTATATTGCACTGACACCTGATAAAACAATATAGTATATGAGGATGGTATTGAGTGCCGTAAGATCTCTTGGCATGTTTACATCCGGACTGCTGACAGTGTTGCACCTCTTTCTTTTACTCTCAGATATTGGAAGGGCACCAGGGTCCAGTGAAGTGCTTGTCCTTTGATCAGTGGCACCTCACCACAGGAAGCTCTGATGGATATGCCTTGGGATGGAGCATGGTGGGAGACCTTAAGAGATGCCTAAGAGCCTTCCGCCACCCAAAGTAGGTATCAGGCAACCCATAGTTATAAACAAAGTTTGTGGCTTAACAAGCAAATACACAGCCACTGGCTCACAAACAGGTGACTTAAGACAGTAACAGTGTGTAGTCCAAAACTTCAAGGATCCCAGCCTATAACCAACTGGATGTCATGCTAACTGGTAAAGAAGAGATGCTGTATTCTTTTGCAGTGGCTGTGTTATGTGCTGAACCCTACCAACTATGTATGATGTCATTTTGTAGATCTGTGAAAATGTTGCATCTTAGTATCTTCATTCACTTTCCTAAACATAAAAATGAAACTTAACATGGAATAGATGGTCATAACCACAGTGGTGGTTCTGAGGATGTTGGGTGTTTGGGTTTTTTCCTCTTTTTTTTTTTTTTTTGGCTTGTTATGGAGGCAGGCAACTGCATCTCCTGCAAGATGAGGTAGCTGATCTTGTCTCCTTGTGAAGAAGGCATGATGATCATACTAACAGTTGCATGTTGTGTTTTCAGGGAAGTTCTGTCTCTGGAGTTTCTCTATCTCAGAGTTGTCAGTGGCTGTGCTGATGGAAAGATTCGTATATTTAACTACCTGACTGGAAGCTGCCTGAAAGTGTTGGTGGCCAGTAGCAGAGGGGAACCAGTATCTTTCTGTGTTGCAGGAAACAGGTTGGTGACAAAACTTGCAATCAGTCTCTCTACTGAATTAGGTAGATTATGCTGTAATTTAAGGAATTAAGTATTTTTCCTTCTACTGTCTGTCTAACAAATAAGGTTTAAAGGACTCTAATGCTTATGGACTGCTTTGGTAACTAATTCTTATTAAAAATGGTTGAAAATTATTTGCTTAGTCCATTCAGCAGACTATACATTTCTGTTTCTCTACTATTTAAGACAAAAACCCAACTGTAAAGCCACTTTCAGAACCTACATTTCTTAAGAGGTTGAATAATCAAGCCAAGGTCTGGCAAAGCCTTTACCTGCTCCCGATGGAAAATCGTTCCAGGTTCCTTCATGCCCACACTTCTAAATTAAAGGTGGTTCCCAGCTCCGGTGTAAGTGATAGCTTAAAACAACGGTGTGTTAGTAACACTGTTTTAGTCACAACTCTAGAACACAGCAGGAAGTAGGCTGCTAGGAAGAAAACTAACTCCATCTCAGCCAGACCCAGGGCACCCATCTAATTCAGGTTTAAATGTCCCCGATAATATGGTACCTACAATTTATTTTGGCATTACACTGATCTAACTCCACTGTTGGGACAGCTTCATCCTAATTATTTCATTAATTTCACTAACTTTCATCCTAATTATTTTTAAATGAAGTTGTTTGTAGAGAGAAATGAGAAGAGCACCACAGAGCTCATGCAGACTCTGTGAGTTAAAAGTACAGCATCTGATTGATGGGACTAAGTGCTAATGCTTTTCCCTTCCCTAAAGGGGAGTGATTGTTATCTCAGTTCTGTTTAATTACCCTCAGGTTTTGTATTACACACAAGCAAATGGGCCCTTTAGGTAATATCTGCTGTGTTAATGATACCTCTGCTTTGACGAGCTTTCTCTTTCCTTCTCCAGGATGGTGATCAATGCACCCAGTAGCCTGCTGATGTTCCAGTTTGAGGATGTCAGGTGGGACTATACCCTAGCTGCTGACAGAGAGATGGTGCGGAAGGAAAAGCAGGGGACCTGTCCTCTGAGCAGAACACTGTCTCACTCCCAGCAAACCAAGTGCCACATCCTCGGCCAGACGCATCGCCTCGCTCTGCAGACGCAAGGTGCTGACCAGCTCACGTTGTCTTGCTTGATCCACAGCTGCCTGCCAAAACACTGTGGAGTGCCTCAAAATACTACACTCAGCCTTTGCAATGCACTGACTTTGCTTTCTGAAATGAGTTAGAAATAGTTTCAAGTACCCAGTGCCTTCATCCTAATCGACAGTTGGACTTTCCACTTTTTTAAAGTACATTTGGGTAGATTGCATTTCAGTGGTTCTGTTGTTTCTAGGCTTTAGTAAAACCTTCGTACTTCTAGAGAGGTTTGGTGTAAATTCAGCACACTTAAGACAATAGTCATTTTTTCAGCTAAGTAATACTTCAGTACTGTTATTCATGTTCTTACAGCTGGTGTGCATGGAAACATGCTGTTGATTCAGTGCTTGTGTTATTTATTAAAGTTCCCAGAAAGGCACTGGACACCGCATCCGGAATCTACCACTGCAGGGAAATGTGGTTGCACATAAGGAGGCTCCTTTTATGTTGTAATATAATGTAGATTTTAGAAATCAGTAGGTACTTACTACAGTACCATGATTCTCCAGTTCTGTGATCAAACTGTATGTTGCAGATAAACTGATGGTCTGAGAAAGTTTTCAGAGCATCAAATGCCAGCTACCTCGATACAGCAGTACTTGGCACAAGATGTACAGTTTGCAGAAAAAGGGAATGGAATATTTTAATATTTGGGGCAAAAATATGGGTTGTATATACATGCAATTAATACTTTTTAAAAGTCAGTCTTTGCTGTCGTCTCTGAATTCAAACACTTGTGAATTATTTTTAACACCTATACCTTCAGAACTGTGATAAAAGGTAAAGCAGTAACCAGAGACTTGAAATCTCATCAGTTTTTAAGATTTTATTATTTTATTTTTTTAACACCAGCAAAGCTTAGAGATGTTGTATTCTTTTGTTTTCTATCTCTCTATGATGAACTGAAAAAAAACAGCAGCTTGCAAGCAACAGGAGAGCACAAGGACTTTCCACGTTCAGGCACAGCAACAGCAAGAGCTTTTCATTCCTGGTAACCAACAGCCCCATGTTTTTGCTTTGAGACGGCCAGCGAGAACATGTTCAGTAAGGATCCTGGCAGGTGCTGGTAAGAACTTGTCACAGCGAGGTAGGGCAGTGGTTCTTCAAGTAAGTGCACCTAAGATGGATAAATGGATTAAACAAAAGGTAGCGATCTCTAGAAAACAAAGCCATTTTGGATGAAAGGTTTGCAGTGGTACAACAGATCATTTGCAGAGTCTGCAAAAGCTGCTTTAGATCAATCAAATAAGAAAAGTGATCAACTCCAACTATAAGGCCTTGTTCTCTGGTGTCCAGGCTTTTTTTTTTTTTTTTTTTTTTGCCATATCCTTATTCTGTTTTTGATATCTTTATCATGTGCAGGAGAATTCTGTACAAAATATGTTCAGGTACTTAGTACTTATAGATAGCAGCTACTCAGAAAATCCTGTTTAAAATATTACACTGGAAATTGTCCCATTGTTGCCAGCAACATGTCAACCTAGAATTTGAAAATGTTAGCACTGAGATCACAAATGTGGTTCTTGGTCACATGGCATTTCTTTCCTAAACTTACAGTTTCTCCCAGTTTTTAAATTCAGAATCTGTTGGATCTTAGAGTTTGACAGACAATGAAAGGAGGGAAGGGGTTGTTCCGCTCTGCTGCAGCCTCGCCTCGAGTGCTGGGTGCAGTTCTGGGCACCCCAATGCAAGAAGGACACAAAACTCCTGGAGAGCTTCCAGAGGAAGTCTACAAAGATGGTGAGGGGTCTAGAGGAGAAGACGTGTGTGTAGTGGTTGAGGTCCCTGGGTTTGTTCAGCCCAGAGCAGAGCAGGCCGAGGAGAGGCCTCATGGCGGCCTGCAGCTCCCTCACAGGGAGCGGAGGGGCAGGCGCTGAGCTCTGCTCTCTGGGGACAGTGACAGGACCTGAGGGAACGGCATGGAGCTGGGGCAGGAGAGGGTCAGGCTGAGTATAAGAGGATGCTTAGGCACTGGAACAGGCTCCCCAGGGCAGTGGGCATTGCACCGAGCCTGGTGGAGTTCAAGAAATGCTTGGACACCGCTCTCAGATGTAGGGGTTGGTTTCTGGGTGGTTCTGTGTGGAGCCACGAGTTGAACTCGATGGTCCTTGTTGGTCCCCTCCAACTCAGGCTATTCTATGACTAGTCTGTTTTGCTGTATTCTGCCTTTCCAAACTGTAACTTAATGTTCTCTGAAATACATTTCCAGATGGCAGAAGCTTCAATTAACCAGGTTAGCAATAACAGCAAAGCAATTACATGCAAACAGCATGACTTTGCTTTGCAATGGGACAAATTAACTGCTATGGTGAGGCTGTGGCACCGAGTTCTGTACAGTCTTTGTTAAAATCTCCACTTGGCTTTTAGTTGATGGCATAATTACACAATCCATCCCAATGTGTCTGTTAAACAACACAGGTCACTCCTGACATCACTTCAGACATTAAAGCTAGACTGTGAAGCATGCCTTGTGACTTCCAACTCAAATGCAGCTCTGAGTAGTAGTAGTTCAGAGTGGTTCTTGGATGTTGGCTTTTTCATGTTTCTACCAGGAACTGCCTTTTCTTGAAGCCTTTTCCCAATGCACAAACTCTAGGACAAGAAAGGGGTGCGTGGGAAGTAGTGGTGGAGAAACCTCATTCTTCTTAGAAACCATAGCTTCAAACGAGGTGGATACCAGGCCATCCCCACATAAATAAAACTTGTGTTACAGAATTACAACCTTTTGTTTGACCTGTACGGACTATGGCAATGAACACTCCTCAGGTCACCAAGGCAGAATTACCTCAGGTGCTGACAGTGTTGCTGGTAAGACTAAAGATGAACAAGCTGAAATGGGCTTTGTTGGTGTGTTGCCTGCATTGCCTGTTCTGTAGATAAGCGTGGACTGTCTGCGTGCCTATCAACCCAGCATACATCCCTGGTCTTACTCAGAGTACTGCCCTGCCAACAGTGATCACAGGTGATATCCTTGTGTCCAGTTACATTCAGTGTTGTTTTGTTTTTGAAAACAGATGGCACATCTGAATACGGCACTCCTGTCTATGTACGTGAACATCCTGACATGGCAGAAGCCATGCAGCAGCACAAAAAGAAAAAGGACTCATATTATCTAGTGTCCTCTTACAAGTTCCTCTTAACTGTCAACATGCTGCGGAAGAGCTGCAAGTCGTCCTTTGTCCACTCCAGTACAAAGCCTCCTATAGCAACTGGGAAAGCCTGGGAAGCTCCGCTGTATCAGCAACGATGCCTTGAAAAAAGGCAAATATACAAAACCCCTCTGCAGCACAAACAGGATCAGACAGCCCGGCTCCAATGTGTGAGATCTCGCAGTGATTCTCTGACTATGAAAAGAATTTCTACACCCTTTGAAACCAAAATGCTGCAGCTCAAACTGAAAAATTCTTTGCATGGACCCACTGTGAGTTCCTCCATTCCCGCTCCATGCATTGTACGTCCCAAGACACGTGGTGGTTTGCTACAGGAAAAGAAAGCTCACAGTGGTCACGGTAAAGTCACTCCTCGCCCTGAAGAGCAGGGTCAGCTTAGCAATCTCTGTACAACCTCTGAACTGATCAAGTCAACACACGCAAGGATGGCACAAATGAAAAATGAAGCAGTTTACGGGGGAAAGAAGCCCTTTTGTGCATTTTCTGTCCAAGCTGACAGTGGGTTCAGGCTTCTGACAGGAAACCAGAAGGAGGCACACGAGGCAGCTACTATAGCACAGTGTCAGGCAAACCAGGCAAAGCTCTTAGAAGATCATCAAAAAGCTTGCAAGAAGGCCTGGTTAAGGAAAGCTAAAGGCCTACCCACAGACTCTTTTACTAAGGAGGGGAAGATACCTGCTCCTGAACTTGGACTTAATACTTTTATCTGAGATAACCGAGTAGTCCAACAAATCACTGGTATCTGGGGCTTCACAATCATGGCAGCTCCCTTATGGTGTCCAGCTGAGCCTGCTGTGTCAAGATCCCTGTGGTTTCTAAATAAGTATGAAAGACATCTCTCTTGTAAGTTTGCCTAAGAATCATTATTGGTACCTTCATCTCTTTCTCAAGGTAGTGAAAGAAGTGACTCCTGGATAAAGCCACACCTGGGGTTGATCTTGCTAGAGCTGTTGTCACTATAAACACAGCACTGTTGTTGGAAAACTACTATACAAAAGATATGGCTCAGCTGTTTGAATGGAGTTTTTATTGTTCAAGTTTATATACACTGACTAGAGTTTATAAGCTAAAGAAATATGGGCTGAGAAAATAATTGCTGTGTTTAAACCAAATAGAGGTAGTGGTTTGTATTCCTTTATTTCTGTGGATAAACACCTAAACGTGCATGGCTTCTGCTAATATTCAGGACCTGAACTGGCTTGTGCTGGGAAGACAAAAATTCGCCCAGTTGTACAGCTTTCAGCTTCTGGGCCAGAGTACCAGAAATCTGCTATTTCCTTGCATTAGAGGCTGGGGGCAGGATCCTTCTGCCCGTGGTCCTGGTGCCAGCAGTTCTGGTTTGAGGTGAATGCCTGTGGGACCCCCAGGCAGCAGGGTGGTGATTGAAAAACAGGAAAACAACTAACGTGTTCTCCAGCTTCAGTCCCTGGGCTTTGTTTAGTGACCAATAACAATAGTTGTACCCCCCAAAATTATAACGAACTGGTAATAAGTACTGAGTGTCAGTGTAAAACCACACGGGCGGCAGAAAGTGGTGAAGATGGGTGAGTCGGGCTGTGGTAATTGGGTTTTACTGCTGGAGTAGGCTGGATGTTAGGAAGAACTTTACTGAAAGGGTTGTGAGACACTGGAACAGGCTGCCCAAGGAGGTGGTGGAGTCACCATCCCTGGAAGTCTTCAAAAGACGTTTAGATGTAGAGCTGAGGGATATGGTTTAGTGGGGACTGTTAGTGTTAGGTCAGAGGTTGGACTCGATGATCTTGAGGTCTCTTCCAACCTAGAAATTCTGTGATTCTGTGAGTCCTTCACGGGCAGGGGCTGAGGGAGGGCAGGAGGTTGGCAATGGGCACACTGTAACTGCCTGCAGGGGCTTGGGCTGAGCTCAGCCTGCAGGCAGCAGGGACCCCACCCGCCACAGGAGGGCCCCTTCTGACAAGAAACCCGCCACAGGCCCTCACAGCGCCTCCCCCCTCCCCCCCCCAACTTCCGCCCTTCCACCTCCCTCTCGGCGTCACCCCCCCGCAGCGCGCAGGCGCGGCCCCGCCGCCCCCTCCCTGGGGATTGGCGGGAGGCGGTGACGTGGCGCGGCCGGGCGGAAGCGAGGGGCCGCGGCCATGCTGCGGCAGGTAGGGGCCGGGCTGAGGGGAGGGGGGGGGCGGCGACGACCCCCGGGCCCCCCCCCCGGGCCGGGCCCTCCCGCACCGCTCCTGATAACCGGGGGGGGGTCCTGGGCGCTGCCCCCGGCCGTGGGGAGCCGTGGGGGTGGGCTCGGGCTCGCCGCGGGGCTGGGGCCGCGGTCGGGTGAGGAGCGAGGCGGGGGGGGGGTGGCGGCGCCCCTCGGCCTGACCGCCCCCGTGTGTGTGTCCCCCCCCTCAGGACAGCGGCGACGACATCGAGGACGTGTCCCTGTTCGACGCGGACGATGAGGCGTCCCGGAGAGCCAAGAAGGCGAAGCTGAGGTGAGGGGGCAACAAGGGGCGGCCGCTGGGTCCCGCAGGCGGCTTCCTGCCCCCAGTGTGGGGCTGGCCTCAGCGCTGCGCGGTTCTGAGCTGGGGGTGTGTAAGGGCTAAGGAAGGGCACGGCGAGAAATGGGAGCTTTCTTCAGCTCAGCCTGGTGGTTCTTCAGTCAGAAAACCGTTTTCAAATGTACCGTGTAAAACACCAGGTGAAATTCCCCCGTCCCTTCCTCACCCAATTCTCTTTGCACCCGAGATTTGGCTGCAATTGGGACGTGTCCTCCTTACGATGAGCTCCCAGTCAGTTTATTCCCTCTATTTTTGGCGGTTACTGCACGCTGTTTTCATGTAACGATGCTGGTCCTTAGCTGTTGAGTTGGTGGGAGAAGATCACCTTGCAGTGTCATTTCTCTGAAATTGCTTCAGTCTTGTCTGAAAGGGCTGTGACTGTGCTGTGCTTCGTTCCAGGCATCCGGTGGCGTCATTTTTCCACCTGTTCTTCCGAGTCAGTGCGATAGTTGTCTATCTGCTCTGTGAGCTCTTAACTAGCAGCTTTATTGCTTGCATGGTGACAATTATCCTCCTCTTGTCATGTGACTTTTGGGCTGTAAAGGTAAGTTCCTCTAAGAATTTTGTTATCTTTGCATAGTGATATAAGAATAATTGAACAGGGTGATGCTCCTGTCCCCCCAAAAGTAGCTTCTTTGTGCCTTTCTACCAGAATGATACCTGAGATACCCCTAAGTACTGTGGTGCATTGCAAAGCATTATGAAATAATAATTCAAATCTGTGTAGTTGCTTTCTCTATTTTCAAACAGAAGTTATGTCAGCCTTCCTTTTAAGGTGATGCAGGCTTTGTTATAAGGAGAATCCTTTTAGAATCACCACAAATATGCCTCTTTTATGTAACTACAATAATTTATTGTTATACTAAACATACCAGAAAATAGACTGCTATGGATGTAAAAATGTCATAATCTTGCTTTCTCATGTGGGGCAAAAGAGCAGCGTTGAAAGCAGCAACCCAAGCAGCTGAACTTTGGCAAGATTAAGAGCAACAAAATACAAGATCTTTACAGTGTGATGCCTGTCATGCTAAAATACAGCCAGCGTTGTTAACTAGTGCAGCCACTGAGAGTGCAGACTGGTGTGAAGTCTACTCCAGCTGCTGCTGCTGGTGTAAGAAGTAGCATTTGCTGCCAGCAACATTTAAAGCTCCTTTTAGAGCTGACAGTGGTGAAGTCTGGGGTTGAAAGCTGCCATTTCTTCCTGGGTCTGGTGCTGAGATGGAACGCTTCCAAGGATTTGTTTGTCTAATGGGTTTTCTTAGCAGCAAATTGAAAGCTCATGGCTCTTTTTTTCTTTTTTCTTTTTTTTAAATTTCAGAATGTCACAGGGCGACTAATGGTTGGTCTTCGCTGGTGGAACCAGGTGGATGATGATGGTAGAAGTCAGTGGATATTTGAGTCCAGAAAGGTAAATTCCTTTTTTATTTCTTTTTATTGTTTCAGTTTTATCAAACCCCTGTTAGTTACCAGTTATGCTTGTGATGGTAAATAGCATAATTCAGACCTGTACTTCCAGCCACAGATCTGTACCCACCTGCTTGTTTCATGTGGGCTACCGAATGAGGATGACTTCAAGTTTTTTTATTTTTGGTTTATTTAAAAAAAAAATCTCATGGTGTACCGATCTGACTTCATGCAAGTAACTGGTTCATATAAAATGCAGTGAAGGTTCCCACATCACATCAATAACACAGACATTTTCTGGTGTGAATGTGGAACAGCTGATACAGTTCTTGCAGCCTGTTGAAAATTATGGGAACTAGAAAGCAACATAAAGCATTCCTTGTGGTTGCTGCTGCTCCCTTGCATTCAGTAGGGCTACTGCTGTGCCTCTTGTTGGCACCTCACATCATGTCACGTACCTACTCTTCTGGTCCTTGTCTCTGACCTCTGTATGCGTGGAGCTAACAGCACTTCTGGTGTGCAGTTCTGGTTCGAGGGACAGCTCATTTCCTGCAGTCTGTAGCGGTGTAGAGACCTGACCCTAACCCTTTCTCCAGTTGAATTTGTGCCCTTACTGCAGACACATTCTTTTGCAAAACTGTGCTAATTTAGAAAAACGAACATGTTAGGGAGTGGTTTAAAAAAAAAAAGTAGCTGAACAGCTGAAAAGTAGGTGATGCAGTAAGTTTAGTCATATGTTGTATAGCCAGTCTAGGTTTTTTAGCTATTGATAGGAAGAAGTGAATGCTTGATTGGGATATTCTGCTCAATAAAGTTTTTATAAAATCAATGGTGTGAATCAGGTGTGCCTGTAAAAATTACCCTGGTTTGATGGCTGGGTGTATCAGTATTCTCCCAGTGGTAGGCTGGGTGATATTCTGGTTGTCTGTAAATGATACAAAGGTGGAAAACATCTGGCTGCTTCTGTGCTTTGTAACAATCATGCGGTAAACGCAATGCTTCCCCAGTTTACTATGGCCTTTTAGCCCCAGATATTCCAAGAGGATTTGTTGCTACTGCCTCTGCTGTTTCTGACAGAAGATTGACAAAAGGGCCCTTTAAATGGAAACACCTTCTGTTACAGAAGTATCTTAGTGATGTAGAAGTTGGCCTGGAAAGCACCCAGTAATGTTGTATGGAGGCAAAACTCAGAAGGCTTGTAAAGTGTGGTCTGCTTTTAATGATGTGATCTATATGATAGAGCAGCCTGCTAATCTTCATTTACTTTCTGTTTCCAGGTATCAGCACAAGGGAGTAAATCCTCCTCGGAAGCAGAGTCCCGAATTTTCTGGTTAGGTCTAATTAGCTGTCCGATGATCTGGGTGATATTTGCTTTCAGTGCTCTCTTTTCTTTCAAAGTGAAGTGGCTGGTGAGTTGCCTCCCTCAGCTCGGTGATAGATTTTGCGTGTTGCCAATAAGTCGGTGTAAATCAACTGCAGCTTTTCCTGTGTCCTAGGCAGTGGTAATAATGGGAGTAGTTCTCCAGGGAGCCAACCTCTATGGTTACATCAGGTGCAAAGTTGGCAGTAGGAAGAACCTGACCAGCATGGCAACCAGCTATCTCGGCAAGCAGTTCTTGCGGCAGGTAAGATTTCCAGGGTTTTGGAAACCCTGCCCTTGTTTGCTTCTGTCCGTAAGCTCCCTTTCTGCCTGAGCCATGAAAGGAAAGATTTAAAAAGCTGTTGGAGTTCTGTATTGGGACCCTTCACGTATTGCTCCTGGTGAATTTGAACCCCTTGGTTAAATCAGAGTAACTTGCCAGTTACTGGCACCAGGTTCCATTTGCAGCATATCGGGAGCTTGTGTTATTTATTAGAGCTGTGGAATTTACTGAATGTGGCTGGTCTATTGGAAACGAGGAGCACAGAGGGAAAACAGTGGCAGAATGGAATGGCGTTTGATAAGCTCCGCTGCTCTTGGATAACACGTTGCTAAATTACTCCTTGCATTGCACTGCTTCCTCTTCAGGTTGTGCTAATCCCCAAAACATGTATCTGGAGGGGTGTTGGGTTGGTCCTTGTGCTTCAGTGCACGGCTGCAGTGTGCATAGCTCTTAGTAGAAGGCCCACCGCTGCCTTTTGTATTCTCACTTCCAGCTAGCTCTTCTCATCAGGTCCTTTTCTGCCCCAGCACCAGATTTCCTTCATTCCATAGGTCCCTGCAGAAGGAGGTTCTGCCATGCGCTGTTCAACCTCTAGGTGTTCACTGAACTTCTGCTTTCCCCAAGTTTCTTGACTGTGGTGCTTTCTTTTACACAGACGTCTGGGGACAGGTGGCTTGGCTGCCGCAGCTTGACGGATGTTTACTGAAGCTGTTGTCATTAGTGTGATAAGAAGCTTAAACACGGATGAACCCTCATTCTTGGCAGTTTGTTGGGTTTATGCTCTTCTGTAGCTGTATTTGGTTTTGAGTGCTTTTGCCACTGCAGTGGTTACCCAAAGGCCCAGTCTGGTTTCAGTCTCTGGTAGGAATGTCCCAGAATCACGGCAGTGAGTCACACACTTCTCCTGTGATAGACTTTTTTTTTCTCTTTTGCAGACCGTGGCTAAAGATGACCAAACAGCATCTTGAGTGGTGGGAAGCCTCAAGCCAGATCGGATTCACAGAAGTGAACAACGGAGAATGTTGCTCTGACAGTGAGATGTGGGAGCTGCGTAAACGAGGTGTGAATTAAAAGAAGTAAATAAATCGTGCAAGGCTTCCTGTTAACACTCCTAGCGGTTTGTATTCGGTTCTCCACTAGCAGATTGTGTTTACGTTCTTTCTTTAGTTTGATTAGTTAGAATTAAATTGTCTGAAATTCAAATCAAAAAAACATGCTAGATGGCTCTGGTACAGGTGTATACCTACTGGATGGAAATGCCAGGCATCCTTCGGAAAAACCATGCACAAGCTGAGCTGTCTCTTGCCCAGGAACCACCTCTCCAGCAGTCAGGACCTCAAGTAGATTTCAGTTGTGGATTCAGCTGCATTTTGTTCTCGGAGGTCGTTACTGCTTCTGTTACGAAGTCTAGACAGCTCTTTTTTGGCTCTGCATCTCTCATTCTGTGATTTGAATGGCGCTGAGGTCGTTGCAGTGAGGGAAATGTTGCTGTTGGCTTAGTAGGAAGATGGGTGAAGTCTTGTGGAAACTGCAGAAGTGACGTGTGCAGCTCTGGTCTTTTACTAATCTGAAGTGTTCCCGGAGGTCTCAGTAACATCTACGCAGGACCTTGATTAAATCTCGGGATTTATGGCAAGTCCCTCTTTTACCTGCTGGCCTGTGCCTGTATGGAGAGCGCAGGCAGAGTAAAACCAGGCCACAGGGAGAGCTGCACACACCACACACGGTGTCAGAGATGGAGTGAACCTGGGAGCAGGTGGTGACAGAGCTGTTGCAGCGATGCCACCTGGTTTCGTGCCACTGCTGCACAGCAGAAAAAATGCATTTGTTGTGTTCCTGAGGCCACGAGGATGTGGTGTGGTCTCGTCTGCAGGCTCTTCACTGTCCCGCAGTGCCAGGCAGTGGGGAGTGTGGCTGGCAGGGCTACCAGGACGCTGCACTGCACGTGCAGAGAATGTCTTGGGCTCGTAACACCCGTGCAGCTGGTTCAGGGTTGCCCATTTAGACGAGAGCCGAGGCTGGATGTGGACTGTTTGCCTTCCACTGTTCAATGACCAAAGGGTGTTTCGGGTAACCTGCCTGTTGGGGCTGCCTGAACACCTGGCGTTACTGTGCTCATCCGCAAGGCGCTTAATTTCTTGAATCCACGCAACGTGCTGTCCTCCAGCTGTGCTCCCCAAGGGGTCTGCGGGCTGGGAAAAACCATTAGTATGATCACGAAGTGTTCACCTAGGTGGCAGACAGTGGTGTGTTCTGTGTGAGAGGCGTCAGGTCCTTCTTGTCACGTCAAACTGTTCAAGGCAGGTTGTGCTTTCATGGCGGGGGGTAGTGTGAGCTTCTGATGAGGTATTTTAAATTAAGAATGTGGTTTCTTTTTGAATAATGGGCACTGTAAATTGTGGGATCGCGTTAATGTTCTATGTCTCCCTGTACTGTAGCAATACTCGGGAGCTGTACATTTGTCTAACTCTTTGGATTGATACCTTCCTTTTGTAAATATATATTTATAAAATCTTGAAATTAAAATAACGCTTTGTTTAACCAGACCGGGTGTCCCTTCTGTGATTCATGGCTGCGTTCTGTTTATGTTCAGTGTTCTTGCAGTTGATTGGGGTTACTGAAGTCAAACAGTGCTAATAATGAGCTCTGTCCCAGTTGCTTTCCCCGAGAGTCTCGGAGAGCTTCATCTGTATAAACAATTCAGCTGCATGACAACAATCCCAGCGTGCTTATGAAGAAAGTGTCGCTCTGGCAGCCGGATCATTGATGGGGGTGGCTCAGTCTGGCTATTTCTGGTTTGATTCTTGGTCTACCACCTCGTGCACCTGTTCATCGAGACTTGGCTTGAGTGCTGAAGATGCTGCTTTCAAGGGGGCTCTGAGGACCCCTCTCTCTGCCCAGGGGTCTTCTGGCAGGTGGCAGCGCGTGGCTGGAACTTCTTGTCCCCATTTACCTGGACAGGACGGTCTGTTTCTAATGAATGGATGTAAACAGGCAAAACGAAGTAAATCACTGGAGTAAAGGTGCTTCTGCAGCCACGCGGGGACGCACGAGCGCAGCATCTGGCCCCTGCAGCGTGCTGAAACAGAAATCCTTTCTGCTGCTGCTGAAGGAGCCCCCGTGTGCTGCGGCTGTTGGACAGACTGTGCTGACTATGGCAAAGCCTCAGCCACCAGGTGGTTGTTCTAAAACATGTTGAAAGCTTTGGACCTCACCTTTACTGCTGCCAAAGCTCCCCCCAGACTGTTCCTGGAAAATAGTGTGCTTTTCTGAAAGTTGCGGTGTAATTAATCAAGGACAGACATTTATTAGTACATGCCTTTAAGTATAGCCCTGTGTGGCTTATTTTTAGCCTCTTGGCAAACATTCAGTTTTCTGGCTTCTGAGAAGCTGGCATTTTATCCCATTTCTCTAGCGTGGATCAGAACCAAATTTCTTATCTCACTCCAGTTGGGTGTGATAGTTGTTTGATTTTTTTTTATTATTATTATTTGCTGCCTGCTGGAGTCTCCTGTGAAAGAGGAAGTGGGAGTTGCAGCGGAACGAGGAAATTCTCTGAATGTGCTTTTTTAGGCAAGTCTCAGGAATCCGTGGCAGGTCAGTTTCTCGAGCATTAGCTGTGTCATGGTGACCCCACCTTAAGGCCTCCAGGCCTGGGTGTTGGCTGAACTTTCAGGATTCACAGAAGCAGAAATAATCCAGGAGCAATACTAGTAAAAAGCAAACAAACAAAAACCTGCAATGATTTGCTCTGAAATGGCCAAGCGAGCCTCAGTTGTTGCAAGCCAAAAGGTGGGCTTGAAATCCTTATTTTACAGGCAGAGCCATTCTGAGTCCTTGGAGCAGAGCCTCCAAAAGCAATGTGTTTTCTGCCCTGATGCTTTAACAGGGTGATGTGTCTGGATATTCTCAAAACACAGAAGCTTTACGGGCACTTCTGCTCCATGGAAGTGCATCTCCCCTGCCCTGGGGCAGAGCTGCTGGGCAAAGGATGCGGTGCAGGGGGAAACGGCGCGGAGTGGGCACGGGCAGCCTGGCACCAGGCACTTGGAGCCCGTCTGTCTTTTCCTTCACGAGCTTTTTGGAGACTTGCCGGGCCCGGAGGGCTGCAGGGAGAGGTCTATTGTAGTGGCTTGGCAGAGGCCTCGGCCAGCCCTGCGCACACAGGACAGGACATCCCAGCTGGTATTTCCTAAACAAAAAGCCGCAGTGAGTAGCGGAGAGTGACCTTTGGGGAGACCAAAGGGAGCAGGGGTGGGGGTGAGGAGGGGTGGGTGCTGGCCAGGGCCCAGTGCTGCTTCCAGGCCTCCTGGCAGGAAGGAATTTCTCGCTTCCCTCCTGCCTTTCCGTGCAAACAGCCCGAACATGGGAGCGGGCGTCCCATCTTCCTGCGCACAGCCCTCCCCTCCCCTCCCGCAGCAAAGCGAGAGCCTCCGCACCGCCCTGATAAGACAGGCGAAGGGGAGAGAGAGAGGAAATGCTCTTCCTGTTTTCCTGATAACAGCACTTCTGTGTCACAGGGGGAGCACAGGCCCGTCGTCGCCTGGCTTTGTGTGCCGAAAGCAAAAAGGGACTTTGCTAACGTGACTCCGGCTCCTTCGTATCCTCTGTGGGGTGTCAGGGATGTGCTGAGCTGCTTTCACTGCTCGGCTGCACCCTGCAGCCCTCACTGCTCGAGTTTCATTCCTGCTTCGCAGGGGCAGGCACAGCCTGTGGGTGCCTCTGTGGGGACAGGACGGCTTCCTCTGCTCGCAGCGGGCACCTGTGCCCCCAGCTCTCCCTCCAGGATGTAAGGACAGTGCTCTGGATCCAGCTGACCCCGTCGCACCCAAGGTTGTCTCCAGGCAGTCACCAATCCCATGTGCCTGGCAAAAACTGTATGGAAATGACAAACTCACAGCTGTGCTTCCCAGGTTTGGGGCTCCGTCACCTGATGGATTTTGCTTCCACTGATTTGGCCGGTTCCTTTCTCAGCCCACGCAAACCTTTAGCATCTGCAGTGTCCTGCGGAGAGCTCCACAGTTGGCGCTGGCTGTGCAAAGGTATTTCCTAGCTCCTTAGTGTGGGACCTGCCAGGCCCAGGGTGCTCTCTGTTCACCTCTTTATACAACAGAGGCTCCAGGTTTTGTGCTCAGCGCTGGGTTTGAGATGTCCCCAGGCAGACAGCCGCTGTTTTCATTCACAGATGAACTCTGTCTGCTTCCAATAAATGGGTTCATTCATACAAAAAAGGCCACTCTGCATCATGTAAAAGGTCCTTCTAATCCAAAAAATCACTTTCTCAAAAATCACTGCTCAATAATGCAAGGACATGGTGGTATAAAATAATGAGGACTCTCTGCACCTGCAGTCTGTGGGACAGGATCTGCACCTTTGTGTTTAATAACGACGAACCCCTCACTCCCTGTATATCACACAGGAAACCCCTTCGTTGATCTTCCCCTGGTACAAAACCTCCCATTTTAGTCCCATTTTTGTTTTGGATCCTTTCACAAACTATTAATTTCCAAGATTCTCCAATTAATGGCTAGTAATGCTCGATCAATTCATCCCCCAGCTGCTTGCTATGCGTTTCAAGCAGCTTCGTTATTTCCCAGGTGGGACTTGGCAAAAGCTGCATCAACGCTCCTCAGCTGCTGCTTGTCTCTGAATTCTGCTCTTCAGGACCCTGAGCAGTTGGCTCAATAAAGGAGTTAGTTTTTCTGGTCAGTTATTCCTCATATTCCTCCCAAAATCTTTTGAAAAAACCCCAGACTGACCTCGTAACACCCTCTCTGCCTTCTGCCCCGCTGGCAGCCCCGGGCAGTGGGTTTATTTAGGGACTCGTGGCTCGGCGGGTTCGTACCTGAGCCCTTTGCACTCCTCCAGGAAACCTTGGCCTGGTGAGTTTATTATCGTTTGTGCTGCCAGCTTGCTCAAACCTCTTCCTCTGTAGTTCATTTTGGGCCAGTTCTTTAGTTTTTGTATTATTTTTTTTTTCGATCACAAATGTGTAAACAGCTCCGTAGTAACCTGTGGAGTAAATGAGTCACCCTTTGCTCTTCTGCCACGGGACGCGCTCATTTCTCTTGCCTGCTGCTGTGTTTCCAGATCAGAGGCTGGAGCTGCGAGCTGCCTTACTCACGGTTTCCTACTCCGTGTACCGACGTCCAGCCCGGCCCTGCTCTGGCAGTTTGTGTGACTTCATCCCCGACTGACAGATCCCATCCACCTGCGGGATCTTCCCCGCCTGTCATCTGTCCCCAGCCGTGGGTTTTAAAGCTTCTGTGAGGTGCCGGTAGCTTGGTTACATTTCTGTTTTCTTGGAGTCTTCCCTCACATCTGGACCCGTTTCAGAAGAGATTTGAGTCACCGACTGACACCACCTCTGCTCTTGGGATTTCCACACCCGTGTCCTGGTGCTGCTTTGCTGCATCTCGGCCCTCGGGGCTGTGGGTGCCCAAACCCACCTCCTGGCAGCGTCCCAAACCCAGAGCTTCACAAAAATATCCTTCAGATGTTGCAAAAAGTAAGGAGCCTTCTGCACAGCTCTTTTTTAGGTGAGCCTTGGTTTCCTGTGGTTCAAGCTGCAGGGTCGTGCCCAGCTGGGTTTATTTAGGGGCTGCAGCTTGGATCTGGGCTGAAGAGATTGGGCACTGGGACTTTGCCTGAATCCTGCTCGCTCCCCAGCTGGGAACCCAGATCCTCGTAGGATGAGTCCACCCCGTAGCCAGGGCTGACAGGGGCAGGAGGGTGGCACGGACCCCGCTGCAGTTTGGGGCACCTTGCCCTTACCCGTGGGATACGGTGCCTTTGTCACCGAGCATTGCCACCCATGCAGGGTTCATCTCCTCAAGCTCTTCTGCAGCTGCCAGGAGCAGGAGAGCAGAAATCCCACAGCTTCCAGCTGCCCTGGCAGCAACTCAGCAGAAGGGCAGGAAATCAGGATCTGATTTCTTTTTCTTTTCAGCAGCTCTGTTTCTTTTCTCTCTTTGCAGCAGGGTGGGGGGCGCAGCGTTCCCTGCGGTGCCGGCGGACTGGGCAGCCTGGAGGGGACATTAAGACACCCTTTTAGTGGCACCCACCCTGTCATCCCCTGGGCAAAACCCTTTATTCTCCCACAGCCCTTGTGTTTAAGGACAGCTTCAGCAAGCACCTGGAGCACCACCACCGGGCTGACCCTGCCGCTGGGGCCCTTCTAAACTCCCTGCGTGACGCAGGCTTCGGTCTAAACCCTTGCAGCGGCAGAGGGAGCTCTCAGGCTTGTCTTTTCCATCAGAAAAAATAAATAAAATAATAATATAAAAAAAAGGAGCAAAGAAAGTTTTCTGGAAATGCCTCCCAGGACGGATCCTGCAGCAGGAGCAACCTGCCCAGCCCGGCGCATCCCCTGCGAGCGGGGCCGTGGGGACGCTGTCACCGCCCTGGGCGTCTCCGTTGGCCGTGGCCAGTTGTCCTCCCGCGCCTCGCAGAGGGATGGCGAAGAGGAAAACAATAACCCAAGGCACCGCGCCTTCCTCTGCTGCTCCCCCTGCGCTCGCGGGGATATAACGGGAAGATGATTTCACTGCCGTGATGCTACGGGGCGGTGTTGAGCTGGAAAAAGTAAGTAAAAAAGCAAAGTTGGTCCCAGCTGGGTGTGTGCGTGGGACCGGCCGGCTGGGCTGTCTCATCCAGCAGGCATCACGACCTTCCTGCTCCAGGCTTTGGATTCGGTGCGGGAAAACTCCCGTTTCTATAAGTGCTTCGTCAGAAGTGATTCAGCCTCGCCTCCCTCCTCCTCCTCTTCCTCCCGGTGCCAGGAGAGTCTCGGTGAGGATTTCAGTCTGGGGCCCTTGCCTGGAGCAGGCAGGGCTTGGTGCTTTCCTCACAGGGAGTTTTTGGCTGTGGAGAGGCTTGGTGGCCCCTGCTGGGAGCCTGGGCACTCCTGTCCCTCCTGAGCACGTGCCCAGCCCAAAGCACAGGATTTGTGAAACGCCCCACTTCGCTCTGCCCCCAGAAACCAGAAGGGATTTTCCCATCGATTTAGTCAGAGCCTCTGGGTTCAGCGTTTGGACACCACGAGGGAAATCTTGCCTACAGCTTCCAGGCTCCTGTCTTCAGTGCTGTGCAGAGCAGCTCGGTGCTTTCCCTGCCCCCCAAATGATGGCGTTTTGGGGTGACAGGACCCCCTGGTGCTGGGGCTGCCAGCTCTTAGCCCCACACACAGCGCTGCATGGTGCTTAGCCTGGTCCCGTACAAAGCTGAGCAGGTCACCACCGTCATTTTGTGCTTGCAAACGCCCCTCTCCATCTCTTCAGGCTCTCACGTTCCCCTGTTACTGCCAGTTCCCACAAATGAGCCCCCACATCCATCAGGGCCTGGTTTTGCAGTTTTCCCTTACCCCTCCTGCTCCCCGCGTTGGCTCAGCCCCGCTGCCCGGGTGGGCTCACGGAGACGCCAAGCACAAACTTCCCCAGTGTGATTTTTGGCAGCGTTGGAGCTTCTGGCTTCAGATCTATCACCAGGACTTGTCCTTGCGTTTAGCTGCTTTCCCTTATCCTTGCTCCCATAAGACCCTGAAGTGCTCTGACATGATTTTGGGCTACCCACAAAACAGCCCACCTGCTATCCACGCATCGGATTCCATTTTTTACAAGATGTGACCCCATTTTGCATGCTGCAGCCTCGCCATCTGACAGCCCCTTCCACGCAGAGCCCTGCAGCAGCCTCATCCTCCAGCAGCACCCTCAGGTCTTCTCTCCAGGCTTCCAGTTCTGTCTGAGCTGAGGTGGAGCCTTTGACATTCTCCTCCCCAAATCCCAGTGCCCTGGGATCTCCCCATCATGTCCTAAGCAGCACCGGGGCAGTGGGGGCAGCCCCTGCCCTGCTGTTAACTGGGGTGGGAACTGCAGGGACTGGAGCTTGCCGTAACGTGCTGCGGGCACATAGGACAACGCTGGCTAGAGACAAGACAGAAATTCCCTAAATTACTAAAGAAAGCAGCTACAGAAATGCCGCCCTGTGCCCAGCTTGTTGGTATCATGGTATTGCTCCTGGTCCCAGCCTAAACAGCGCAGGTAAGCACACCGAAAGCAAAAGTGTCTGGTGGCCAGAATAGGAAAGGATTCTTTATTACCTGTATAGCAGCGAGGAGGCCAGTTCATGGGGTTTTCTTTTTACAGCATCATTTTGCACTGACAATAGGAATCCAGGCTGTATTTCCCTGGGGATGCTCTTCTGGAACTGAGTGGTTCCATGGCACGCCGAGGCTCGGGGCAGTGGGACCGTTCTCTCTAAAGGAGATGATGGCCACGGAGAGCTCAGGTGTGTGTCACCCAAATACCTTCCCCAAATGCACACCGGCATCAGGCCTGGCCTGATCCTGGCCTGATCACCCTTGGGGGGGAATATCTGCCCCCAGCCCCACAGAACAGCCAAACGCACCGTGCCAGTGAGCCCTTGAAATTAAATACATCTAAATTAAATACACCTAAAGCATAAAACTCACCTCTCTGAACTATAGGTCAAGCCCGTGCTCTCTGGTAGGTCAAGTTTGCGTACTCACAATCATCACCCTCTTGTTGCTTCATCATTTTATATTAAATACATCTTAAAATGAGTGTACTCACGTGGAAAAGGCAATTAAAAAAGAGAGTCCAAATGACTAAGGGAGGATTTCACATCTGCATCCAAGTTGGCAGGCAAAATGGACATTTGCAGGCAGAACACTCATCCTCCAAATATTTCTGAAAAAAAAAAAAAAAAAGCCCGGGCAGGGAGCGAGTGATGGGAGCGCGCAGGACTGGGGCTGACCCAGGCGGGCGCTCGGGGTGAGGAGCCCGCTGGTGCTTCGGCTGCAGCCGCCTGTCTCCACCTTGACCCATGCAAATCCGGCTGGGCAAGGGCAGATTTGTTTAAAAATACACTTTTCCCTGTTTTCTGGTGGCCCTTTGCCAGCTGAAGCCTTGGGAGAGGAAGAACCTGTGGCAGCCCAGTGCCGCGGTGGGGCTTTGGCTTGGAAAACGCTGGCTGTGCTGGGCGGCGTGACTTCGGGTGGCAACCTGGGGGTGTCCTCTGCTCCGTGCAGGCTGGGCATGGCCGGGAAACGGCCCACGGCTGCCTCGGGTGCTGAGGCTCTGAGGGGAAGTACACGTCCTGGGACTGTGTGCCCATTTGGGCATGGGGAGCCAGGCAAAGGTTGCCCCAAAAATTGGGGCTTTGAGATCACCCACCAGGAGCATCACGGTGGTATGCAGACACTTGTGGCACTCGATAAAAATTAAGTTATTCATCTCCTCCCAAAATTTGTGGCACTTCTTGCACCTGATGCCCATGGACAGACACCCTCAGGCACGCAGGGACATGGGGACAGTCCCAGATGCGCTAAGTGGATGGCACGGGTGTTGGCACCTGGGCACAAGAAAGCAGGTCCCCACGGGGATCCAGCACCCCCAGCCATCCACCCCCACCCCCCCACCCCTCCCAGCACAGCCTCCTCGGCAGCACAGACATTTTTTACTGTGCATTTTTGAACCAGAGGCAGGGGCAGGGCTCGGGGCTGTCAGCGCATCCTCAGGGAGGTCCTGCAGCTGCAGAGGATGAGCTCAGCACACGCTGGGCCGAGCGAGCCACCACCTTTTGGAAGCCCTGGAAGCCAGGACAGAGGTTGCTGCGATTCCCATTGGGCAGTTTTTCAACTTAAAATGACCTTGCCTCCATTCCTTGCCTGCTTGGCCGCTGGGTGCTGCCAGGTGAGGGGGGCTTCATGGCCGAACTCGGTGCAGCTTTCATGCATCTGTGATAACAACGTAGAGCAATCTGCCTGCAGGGGCAGGATTCACTCCTCCCGTCCCGTCCCGTCCCGTCCCGTCCCGTCCCGTCCCGTCCCGTCCCGTCCCGTCCCGTCCCGTCGCTGCAGACCCTGGGTTTGCATTTCCCACAGGCCCCATCCTGCTTTGATCACCTCCGCTTCTTGCAGCAGCCCGGTGGGATGCTCACAGCCCCCACGGCCAGCCCCTGCCCCGCACGTCCCCCCTGCTCCTCCTGCACTTCCCCAGGGCTTTCTGGCTGTGTCACGAGCCCCCCGGGGACCCATCCGTGTGCCAGAGCTGCCCCAAGCTGCCGGGCACCTCTCTTTGGTGACAGCCGCGCTTTGGCTCAGTGGCACCTGAAGGTGCCAAGCATCAGGATCCTGGGCAGGCTGAGCCCTGCTGGGGAGGGCGGTGGTGTTTTCGTGGTGGTCTGCATGGATAAAGGACAGCGGTTTTCCTTCATAAAGGAGCTGGGGCAAAGCAGGGCGAGATGAACCAGGCATCACATCCGTGCGCTTTGACACCAAGCCCCTGACCTCGATGTGGGGGGCTTGTGTGGCAGGGCCCCCGCCTCTGCCCATGTCCCCAACCACAGTGAGGAAAGTCTGCCCGTGGTCTCCCATTGCAGGGCGAATCGATGATGATTGAAGACATCCCAGTTCGGAGCCCAGGCCACAAAAACAGGAGGAACCTGTGCTTGTGTGCCGCAGGGGACACCGCGGCCGTGCCCCGTGGCAGCGCCCACCTCCGCCTGCACCCTGGGGACCATAGGCGAGCTGCACGGCCCAGGTCCCTCGCAGCCTAAATAAGAATTCGAAGGAAATTCCAGCCCAGACCCCTCCTGGCAAAGCTTCCCCGGCTCAGCTCTTGTGGTTTGATCGTGCAGGACCTCTGACTTGCAGCTGCAAATATCCCGTACTTGCACAAGAGGAAGCAGCCGGGCTGATGTGCATGGGAATTATCCCATGTCCTCAAAGCCCGCTGGGCCTGGACGCCATCTGTGCGACCCTGCCCGAGGTCGGAGGTGAGACATTCCGTTTTTCCTGTGTCATTTGGAACAAAAAGCAAAATATGGGCTGGTGCTCGTGTGTGTCAGGGCGGCTGCGATCTGTTTGCTTTAAACGTGGTTTAGCAATCCCGCAGCGCTTCTAGCACGCAGCCCTGCGAAGGCACGGCTCGGGGATGTGTCACATTCCTGCGAGGAAAGGGAAAAGAAGAGGAGCGCAAGCGAAGGGCTGCAGTCTGGCATGAAATTGGGATCGTGTTTGCAGGACGTGGCAGTTGCGGGAGGGACCCAGCAGCTGCTGCAGCCATCTCGGTGTCTGGGGAGGACTTAAAATGCAGGGCAATGAAAACAAAGTTGTCAAAGTGCTGCTGCGGTGAGACACGCAATTTGTTAGTTCATTGCATGAAGGCTCCTGTAACTGAGCAGTATCAGCTGTTCCCAGCCGGAGCGATGGGTTTAGGTTAACTCACTTAAATTGGAATCGATTCATTGAAATTCACCTTCAGGGTGCAGTCAAGCCCAGCCAACTCAGAGCCCGGGGCTGCCCACGGACAGCTCACCCAAGGGACACCCACATGGGGTGCCCCCGGAGCACCCAGGGCACAGGTGTGATGCTGCCGCACGTGTCACTGTGTCCCCCTCACCCCTCGTTTTAGCCCTTTAGGGATTAATTTCAGCATCTCCTGCACGTGCCCTGTCCTGGCTGCACTCGCTGCCTTGGGCTCTTTGGGGGAAAACCCGGCTGTTTGCGTGGTTCCATGATGAAGAGGTCAGTCCCAGATTCACACGTTCTTCCCCCAGACTAAAAGGCCCCAGGTGAGGAGATTGGAGGTGGGTCAGGGCTGGCCTCGCACTGGGATGCTTCCTATGGGGAACAAATGGGACACACACAGAAGAGGGGAGGAAATCCCCCTGGAAGGGGAGCTTGGTTACCGCCCCTCACACCGAGCCCAAATGGGAAAACCTGCCCTTGGCTCCCCCTTGCCCTGGCGGGGCAGGAGGTGGTTTTGATGCATCGGGAGAGCCGCTGGGGGCCCATCTAGGCACCCGCTCCCCACCCTATGTTCTGGCTCAGACTTCCCAGAGGTGTGGTGATGCGCCTACCTCGGCGCTGCCTGGGGCGCCGCGACCCCGCCAAGCCCCCCACAGCTCCTGCTGCGTCCTGGGATCTGCGGCTCTTCCCCGGCTTCACCCAGTGGGAAGAGGCTTCATTGCATGGAACAGGGCTGAAAATTCCTTGGTAAAACCCTCTGAGAGCTTTGGGGTCCTCACTGGTGTGCATCACGGCACAGCTCGCTCCGGCATCACTTCCAGCCAACGTGAACGAGGGCTGGGCTGGGCGGGCAGGGGAGGCGCTGGGTGTCTCACGGCTCCCTTCCCGTAGCATTTTGCTGTTTGCAGTTATGACCCTGACCTGTTCTCTGCTCCTCATTCCAGGTTTTCAGCCTTTGCTTTTTAATTGCCCAATTAGCAGAAAGGGCAGCCTCCAGCCTCACCCCGTGTCACGTCCTGCCCTGGCCACCCAGCGCTGCTCTCACCTCGGCGCCACGTGTTTGCTGCCTTCGGGGGCTGTCTTTGACCTTCTGGGGAAAAACGTGAAGGAAGAGAGAGAAGAGTTAAATTTTTTGTCCCCAACATCTGAAAAAAAAAACATATTTTTTCCCAGAAATTGTGTTTGTTCTTCTGAATCCCAGTGGTGTTTGAAGAGACACGGAGAGGATCGGATAGTTCAGGTGTGCAAGAACGAGTTCAGGTGCCCAGCCCTGGCAACACTTGGAAGATTTTCTTGCCTTGTTTCTTATCCAAAATGCAACAGGGACCTCCATGCAGTCTGCATCCCACACTGATGGGCTTCGTGGCCTTCGTGCTGTATTTAAATTCCTCATCTTCCTCTTCCAGCCTCTACACGAGGCCACCTGGCCACCTCCTGCTGGGGTCTGCTGCTCCGTGTCCAGGTGACATTTCCCTCACCCACCTTCCTCCTCTTGCTTCCTGGGACTTTGTGAACACCTGGAGCAGGAGATGGGGGAGTCTCCCATTGATGTCTGATGCTAATTTAAAGCTTTCCATCCTTCTCCATGCCCTGCTCCCCTGCTCCTGCATTGGGATGTGCTCTTGCAGTTCTCCTGGAGCTCAGACTCTGCTCCGTGCTGCTCACAGCTTGAAGCATGAGCTCATGGAAAGAGAAAGGCATCGGCTGTGCTGTGCGTGGCCCAGAACATGCCAGAGGAATGCCAGGAGCCCATGCACAGCTTATTTTTTTTGCTATCTCTGAGGCTTTTTACGTGCTGTGGAGGCAGGTGCTCTGCTGAGAGTCACCACGGCTGAGACAAAGCACCAACACAAGCACCAGCTGCAGCTTTGTCCAAAAATCCATCCCCACCTGGAAGGAACATATTGAGCCTTTTAGCTCTGCACAGGGGTGCACAGAGCAGCAATCTGCCAACACCGCTGGGCACGATGCTCCACGGGGTTGTTCTTCCAACCATCGCTGGCTCCCCAGTCTGAAGGGCCAGGATTTGTTGCCCAGCTCCGTGTTGCAGCATCTCCTCCTATCCCAGTTAGGAGAGGGCTCCCTGGGTTCACAGAGTGCTGCAGTGCCTCCAGCCCATGCAGTGGCTCGTGTCTGCTTTAGCCGGGGCTGCTGAGAGGCTCCGTACACACACACCGGGCTCAGCGCTGCTCTGCTGGTGGCTGGGATGTGGAGCAGGACTTGTGCAGCCACGCTTATAATGCCTGTTGATGCTTTTGCATGGAAAGGTGTCGCTGCCCTGCACCTCCTTTGCACGAGCCCGGCTACCAGCGCATACTGGTGGAGATGTGGAGGGTTTCAGGCCCCCGTGGAGAACCTGAATCTTTCTCCCAAGTCCTCCACTTGCAGCCCGGAGTGCAGACGTGGCTGTTGGGCACCTTCCCCTCCCTAGGAAAGAAGTTGCCATCGCAGTGTGGAAACCAAAGCTGGGGGAAGGGGAGAACTTTGATGGAGCTCCTGGGCAGGCAGATGAGGAGCGCACAGCACCGGGGCTGGGAGCAGCACGGGAAGGATGTGCCCGACCTCAAGCCCTGCCCAGGGGATGAGGCACAGCACGCTGAGGGCTGCCATCGGCTCTGACCGGGAGGATTTGTCACAGCTCAGGGGATGGAAATGTTTTGTTGCTGCCTGGAAGTGGCCAGAGGGGAGCTGTGGGTCCCCTCGGGGAGAGCTGCTCCTTCCTGCAGCCTGCTGCTCCCAGCAAAGCAAAGCAGACACCCAAGACCATTGCCATTACTTTATTACCCTCATTATATTCTTACATTCTTGGATGCCAAAGACACACATTTAGGGAAGAGATTTCACATTCCTCTGGACCTGGCAGTGCCACCAGCCTTTAATCACAGCTTCAGCATCGACCCGTTTGCAGGAATTAGGCAGCCTCAGCTCCCTGCCTCGGTGTCCCCAAACACCAGACCTTGTAGAGGTGTTCCCACCAGGACAGTGCTGAGCTGCCCTCCCCACCAAAGTGCTTTCCCTCCGGTAGGTCCATCCGGGCCACAGCAGCATCTCACCACGCTCCCTTTCCTTGCCTGGTGCCACCTCCCCGACACGATGTGAGACCACCTCACCTCCCCAGGCACTGCCTTGCCAGGTCCTGCTCCCCATGCACACACCGAGCTTCCTTTACCAAAAGCAATAAATGCAGTAAATGCATGACACATCCCACTTCTGGGGGAAAAAAAAAGGGTTTGCTGTAAGTGACCCGGCGGGGTGGCAGCGGATCTGTGTCACGCCAGCCCCGCACATCCCCGTGAGTGGCTCTCGGGCTTCCTGCTGTGCTGGCAGCTCCGGGCTGAGCCTTTGTCCCCGAGCTTCTTTTCTGGGACCTGGAGTGCCTGTCCCCAGGGCAGGGGGCGGCGGGGAAGCGATTATTCACTTCCAGGAACATCTGAACCAGGGAAAGCTCCTGGAATCCTGGCTGGGGACTGATGTCAGCGTCTCCTTGGTGCCATGATTTTGGCAGCCAAGGGGGCTGTGGGGGGGGGGGGGGGGGAAGCCTTGTGCATCGCGGCTTTCTGAGGCAGAATAACATCGCCCCCAGCTCCGAGCCCTGCTCCTGCCCCCAGCCCTCCTCCTCTGTCCCCTCTCCTCCAAGCCCAGGGCTGGGATGCGGCTGGGCTGGGACACCAGAAGTGACCTCAGCGCTGAAACTTGTGGCTGTGCAGGGAGGGCTCTGCCTGCTCCGCGTGTTCTCTGGGCTCTTTATTTACGATGCTCTGGGAAAACAGTTACCGGCAGCCACAAAGAAGCCGCTCGAGCGCCCGCCTTTCCTGCTGCTGGCCGGGAAGCGCGGCGGAGGCGCCGGGACACACCCGGGGAGGGGGACGGGGAGATGGGGATGGGGACAGGGATATGAGGATATGGGGATGGGGATGGGGATGGGGATGGGGATGGTTCCCTCTCCTTTGCACATCACTGCTCATCCCATCACAAGGGACGCTCCAGGCAGACACCCAGCCCAGATCCCAACTCCCTGGGTTGTTTTGGGAGGAATCGCTGGCCTTGGCTGAATTTGCTGTTTTCTGCCTCCTGTCTTTCCCAGCGCATCCTCCCCGCTTCGCCCCCCTCTCCTCGGTGCCTGCCGCCTCCCAGCTCCCACCCGCTGCCCCCGCCCCGGGCGTTCCCTGTGCTGCCTGGGGGATTGCCAAACCCTGCCCCTAAATCGGACGAGGGGGCAGGGGAGGAGCACATGCCACCCCCCTTCCCCTGCTGCCCAGCCTGCAGCATCGCCTGGGGACACCGAGGGGCACGTGTGGCTTCGTCTGGGCGAGGGCAGCAGGGAGGGGGGCACCGGGGTGCATCTGGGTGCAGGACGGGTGCCGGCACCCCGGGGAGAGCTGGGCTGGAGCGGGGCTTTGCCCACCCCGCTGCACGCTCCTGTGGCACGCGATGCGCCGTGACACACTTCCCAAACTCGCCTGCTTCTTGCCAGATGTATTACTCAACCCAGACACGCTGTGGGCGTCCAAATCCCTTCCCCATGAGCAGTCGGGTGATGAACGCAGTGGGTTCCCCCGCAGGGACTGCTCAGCCACCTGCTGCAGGTGCAAACCCACGCGAGCAGCGCCGTGTTACGGCTGCCCCATGTTTCTTTCACCTGCCTGGCATCAAGGCACGCGCCTTTAGGGATGCACAGCAGCTGGAGGCTCAGAGCACATGGATTTGCGGTGCTGCCGTGGGGCAGGAGGGTTGAAAACAGGCTCAAAACCCCCAGCTCCCCGGGGAACGGGCTCCAGATCCAGCTGCTCCCCAGTCATCCCTTCTTTGCCTGGGGTTTATCCTAAAAAGCAAACTGGAAGCTCTGGGAGGGATCACAAGCTCCCAAAAGCTCCCAGTGTAGAAAAAAATCCATGAGGTCAGCCCGTTCTTCCTGCTGCTATTGCAAAAATTTTTCAGTGTAACTCAGATGCAGAAGTTGTTGTGAAATCTCCCTCCTGCTCCAGCAGGCTGAGCTCGCGGTGCCTGGCTGGGTATTTTTAAAATACACAGAGGTAAAAGCAGGATATTTTTAGAAGTCCTACGGGTCCACCAGCTGATACACAAAAGGCATCCATCGGTGTGGTATCTGTGGTGTGCTGGTGCCTGGCGATGCTTTGCTCCTTGTGCAGGGGCATGCAATGAGTGCCCAGTTTGCCAAGGCTACACAGACACTGCAAACACCAGCCGAGCTGCTGTGCAGTGCCAACAGCCAGTTTTTAAGGGAGCTAGGAACCAACGCATACAGGTTAAAGTCTTGTTTGGGGCTGAAATGTAGCAGGGAAGTACCTGAGCTCTGCTCCTGCACGGATGCTCGCTTTGGTTATTGTGGTTTTAATACACGAGCGTTGGCCAATTCCCTCATGCGCCCAAATCCTTCAGCCTTCTCCTGCTGTACTGGCTACAGGAAAACGAGAGCACTTGCTGCACGTATCCAGATCACCGATTCCCTGCCAGGAGCGCCCAGCTCCAGGTGATGACGGCGGTGGGAGCAGCGCAGCCGCGGGCAGCACCCGCCCCGTGCAGGTGTCACAATGCGCGGCGGGGTGCCCACGGAGGGAGTGCTGGCGGGATGCTGGGGTCAGGATGTGCTCTGGTGGGACCGGGCATGGGGTAGAAGAGGTGGGGACACGCACACAGCATCCACCAGGGTGCCCTGTTTGCCAGGAGGAAGAGGAGGGTCTGAGCGTTGGGCAGATGGGGGCAGAGAGGGTGCCACCGAGCACCCAGGGCTTTGCTTCCCTGGGCAGCTCCGGCTCCTTCTCCCCCTTTATGAGCCCAACGCCTCATTGTGGGTGTGCGGCTGTGCTTGCAGCAGTTCCTTGCTGCTCCGGGGGGCATTTTGGGCAAGCTCTGCCCCTCTCACTGTCAGAACACCCTCACATCCTGCTGGGGGGCTCTGGGTGCTGCCCGGCTGGGTGCCTGGTGCCGCTCCCTGGCGCATCTCTGCGTGGGACCTGGCTTCCCCAAAATGAGGTTGGACCACCACAGAAATGCCCACCAGGGGATGAGGAAACACCTGTAGGGACAGCTAAGGCCACACACAGGACGACAGGAATGGCTGGGGACATCGTGGTTGGCTTTAGGGTTATTTCTGCGGAAAGGAGCTCTGTAGGAGCGCAGTGTTCGCCTGCCCCCCCCCCCAGCCCTTCCACCAGCTGGCTGATTCGGCTGAAACTCACCCAAACAGGACAACCCCCCCCAGGGCGTGCCACAGGGTGGCTGGGTGAGCAGGCACAGCTGCTCTGGGGCTAAAAGCACCTCCAGCAGCACGGCTGAGCTTCCCCCTCTCCTTTTAATGGGTGCTGGGCCTGTCCCAGGGCTGGAAAGCAGTCCTGGGCTTGCTTTTTTTTTTTTTTGGCAAAATGCAATCATGTAGAGGGGGAAGCAGAGGTGCTGATGGGGGAAAGAGCAACAAGGCACTGGGGACTGCGTGCCCAGCGTGGGGAAAGCTGGGGCAGACGTAGCTCATCCGTGGCACTCCTGCTTTTTCTTGGAGATGTGCGCCCCCACAGCCTGCCCAGCGCTGCGCTCAGTATCCGAGGTGTGGGACCAGGTTCAAGCCCGTCACAGCCAGGTTTGTGCTGCTCATGGTGGCTCTCAGACCATCCTGCTGTGCACGAGGCTGTGACCGTGCTCGGCCTGGGGCAGCTGCAGCACAACATCTCTATAGAAACCCCGTGTTTGTTGGCAGCGCCGCAGCCTCCTGCAGCCTGCTGCTGGCCTGGGGGAAACACAGGAGAGGTTTCAGCCCTGTAGCCTCTTGTGGTGGTGCTTTTTTTTTTTTCTCCTCTTTCTTTTCTTTTAAATTTACCTTCACCTCATGCTCAGTGAGCAAGATGGACGCTTTTTAAAGGAAATCCTGAAGCCTTCAGAGCAGGAAAATTTTGACCAGTTGACACGGATGGAAATGTCTTCAAGCAGCAACTCGGGTGCGGGTAAGTGCTGGGGGGCTTGGGCGAAGGCCTTGGTGCTCCTTACTCTGAGCTTAGCCATCCCCTGGGGCGATGTTTAAACCTGGCTGCTGTATGTTGATGAAGGTTTGGTGTTTCAGGAAAATAGCAGGGCTCATTTAAGCTGCTCATCCTAGGTTGTGTCCCCAGGTGTGAGCTCCTTCCCCAGGTCCCCAGCAAGGGAGGGTGATTAGTGGCTAATTACAGCCATTAGTAACTGGATACTTCAGTCTTCCTTACACACATGATCTCAAATTGTGGGACAAGGGAGTGCCTATTTGCAGCAGGTGATGTTCAAATGAGTATTTTGTGTGTGTGAACTGGTGTGGCAGGGGCACAGTGAGCATGGCTGTGTGTGTGTAAGGCAGCCTGGCTTCCTGCGGAGCTGAGAGCACGCCCGGGGCTGCGGCTTGCACGTAAGAAGCGAACAAGAATTTAAGTGATGCTAAGTCTGTGGGGTGTTTCTTGGTGTTTTGCATTTCCCTGGATCTTGTCTGTCTTTGCATTATGTATTTATATCTGTCTGGTACCTGGCCCATCCTTGCTGTGTCAGAGCCTCTTGCTGTGATCTCGGCTGGATCAATGATTCTCTAGCTCTTCTCATAATGTTTTCTGCCATGTTTCTGGGTAGTAAAACCCTTGCATGTGTGTGATCTCCCACAGCACAAGCTGCCCTGGCACTTTGAGCACAGAGCAGCACCCCTGGGCTCTCCTGCTTGTTTTCCACCCAAACCTCTGCAGCACAGGGACAATTCCAGCTGGAGAGGCTGATACATTGGATTAAAAAGTTATTTTCATGTCTGTAAGCTAATAGCTATGTATAGAATACATATATATATATCTACTACATATAGTTGCATTAATTCAAAAATGGCCAGGGTATTTTTTGTATGGATATTAAAAATATGTTAATGCTGTACAAAGGAAAAAGATGCATGGAATAGCCAGATAATGGTGCTTAGCTGGCCAGCAGCTGTCCTCTTAGCATAGGACTTGAAGCTGGGTGCCTTGTTCAGGACAGCAAGAGTCTGCGCCACCCCTGGAAAACGGGATCAAGAGGGCACTGAGTGGTGTGGATCCGTGCACAGAGGGAGGCAAGTTGGCATTCAAAGGCTCTTTGAGCAGCTGGTGACTTGTGTGGGATGCAGGTGATGTGTGCCTGGGGGGTGTGATGAGCTGAGGTCCCCCAGCTGGGGGGGCTGCTCGCCCCTGGGGTGCTGCTGTGCCCCTCGCCAGCCCCCCAGGGAGGCTGCAGCACAAAGCGCGGGGATGTTGGGGCTGCCACTGGCTCACTGCATGGTCCCTGCTCTGCCCTTTGGGTCCTGGGTAGCAAGGCACACGTCACCCTGAAAGGTGACTTTAAAATCAGTGCACGTGTGGGATTCAGCCCTGTGCTGGGCTCCCCTTGCCCTGGGGGGGGATGTGCTGTCCTGGCACTGAATATCATCCTCCTGGCATCATGAGGGGGGGAACCAGCTCCCTGTGCCCCCGGTTCCTCCAGCTCTGCCCATGCCCAGCCTGCGGGTGGCTCTGCTGGCACCCAGGCGTGGGGGCTGCAGGTTGCTGACTCCCTGCTATGGAGAAAGGATGCTCGTCGGAGACAGAGCAGCCCTGCTGGGATGTGCTGGGGGAGGCAGAACTGTTTTCCAGCCCTGTGTTACGGGCAGGAATCGCAGCTGCTCTGTTTCTAGTCTGTATTTTGTAGCCTAGTATTTTCTCAAGGGACGAGGTGTGTTTCTTGAAAGCTCCTGCTCTGAGCTCTGCTCCTCCAAGTTCTGCCGGGACTGCTGATCAGCAGCGTCTGAGGAGAAAAAGCCTCGTGCTGCGTGGAGCCGGGCAGGCAGATGCAGATGCTCTGCTCCTGGAGCCCTGCCTGGGGGACATGGGAAGCAGATGTTGGAGCGCTGACCTGCTGGGTGAGCCACGGCTCCTGGCTGCCTCCTCGGTCTGCCTGGGACAGGGCTGGAGTTAACTCTGCAGGAGCCTGGGGGTGCTCACTTAAAGGTCTGGTAGCTGCAAAGCAGACCTGAAAGTCCTCTTAAATAGGAACTGAAGTGCGACTGAGAAATTGAGGGGCTCTGATTTTTCTCTTCCCTTGTCTTGAGGTAGCCTGGGGGCTGCCCTAAGTTGTTGAGTGCTCTCCTGGGGGTCAGTCCTGCCACTCCAGACCCATCCCCACTTGCTCCTTGGCCACCGTGCCCATTTGGGCTGGATGGGGGCAGTGCTATTGGGAAGAGAAATGCTCCTCAGCAGAGCCTGGGTGGGCTGGCTTACCTGCTCAGACCTTCCAAAGAGCATGATGGCATCTGCTGCTGCATGGATCAATGTTCTCATTACTGATGAGATTCACCTGGACTGTTACAACTGCCAGGTATTTTTTCTCCACTTCTGGAGGTAGGAGCAGTGATGAGGAGGTGGTGCCGGGGCTCACTGAACTGTGTGGAAACGGACAGAAATCTGGGCGTTTCTTCCAGTTCTCCAGGTGGGGCAGGTGAGGATCTCTCTACCCTGGGGAGTGTTTCTGCCAAGGGTTTGGGCTGCCCTGGAGCACCCTGGAGGAACACATGCTGATGGAGCCATCAGTGTTGGGTAGCTGGTGCAGTGAGCAGCCGGTCTCTTGTCCCCCTGTTCACTGTTGTCACCTGTACCAGGTCTGGACTGTAGGAAACTGAGACTGGATGAGTCCGTCCTGTCCCACACGTTCCTTTTGCTGGAGCTGGGAAGTCCTGGTCCTTCTCCGGGGCTTGGGGCAGGACACTGGCTACGTGGATTTAGGGGATTGCCTTTGGTCCTTCTTGATTTACCCTACAGAGCAGGTAAAGCTGGGGGTTGGGCCAGGTCTTCAGCTCCATTTGAGCTTCAGACCCAGATGGGTGAGATCCTCGGCTGGGCTCTGCAAAGCTTCTGGACTTTGGTGGTGGAGGTGCAGGAAATGCCTGGCTCCTTCCTCTGTGTGCTCCAACATATTGCCGTGGTTTGTGCCAGGTACCACTTGCTCGCTGGTCCATAAGTGAGCAGTAAGGGCGATATCTCATCAGGGTGATGGAATTGGGTCCTACATAAAATCTAAATAGGGCCGGGCAGCAGGCTGGGCTGCTGCACAGTGGCACAGTGGGCAGTGTGAAATCCCCTTGCTGGCCCTGGGGCCAGGACAGCGCAGGAGGGAGGAGCTGGTGCAGCCCAGCAAAGGAAACTTTCCCTGCCCAGCACGTGAGCCCAGCAATTCCAGGAGCATTTGCAGCCCAGGGCAGCGAGGGTCCTGGTGCTGGCCGAGCACACTGCTGCCTGTGTCTGCCTCCGGGTGGGAAATTCCTCCCAGTACGGATGTGGCGAGGGAACGGCTCGCTGCAGAACAGGGAGGTGTCTGTGCGAGCCCATCCGAGTTCCTTTGCTCCTTTAAAAAAAAAAAAAAAAAAGATTCATTTTATTCTGCCTTGCCCATAGGCTCTGTTCACTGCTGTATTTACAAAGATGGTTGGAAGTGCATGGCTGAAGAGTGTACAAAAAACAGCTCAAGAGGAAGTGCGAGCAGTCCTCTTGAGAAGGAAAACCTTCCAGTGCTGGGGTGAATTTCCTTCTTGGAGTGAGGGGCTGTTGTGAAATACGCGCTGGAGAGGATGTTTCGAAGGAGTTGTGCCCTTCCTGCTCCAAGCCATATGTACAGCTGGAGTAGCTTCAGCCCTGGCCGGCGTTCAGGACCGATTAGGAAAACTAATTGGAACCAAACGCCCTGATTTGGCCCCCCAGAATATGGAGTATTTCAACTCCAGAGGTGGATTTAGGGAGCAAATGTCTGCTGTGCAGGGCAGAGTGCTGCAGGTGGGGACGGGACGTGGCTGAGGACACAGCAGGGACTCGGCTCTGGGAGCTCAGCGCCTCCGAGGGGGCTTTGTCTGTGAGGAGGAAACACCGCCCGAGGATGCGTCAGGGCTGGGATCACAAAACTCCTTGGCTGACTTCAGAAATAGCTTTCTGTACTTTCATTTGGAATCAACCTGCTTTACACAGTGGCTCATTGTTCGGAGTTCGCTTTTTTCCCCCTCTATCTGAAACATCTTTCCTACCAGCTCAGAAGTCAGCATTTTGGGTACCTGCTGCAGCCACTCATTGGTTTTGTTTGGGTTTCACCTTCTTCATTTGCACCTCTTGGGAAGATGGCCTTGCTTTCATGTTCTCTGAAATGGAGATAACAGCCAAAATGCTCCCCGGCAAGCAGGAGATGCAGTAAGGCTTCAGGGGACTGAGCTCTCCTCTGGGAATCATTATGCAGCAAATAAAAACTTTTCTCAATCATGGCTTAGGAAAAGAAAGTTGCAAGTGATTAGTTCAGTGAGTGCTCATATTTATGAAGAAACCCGTGTTGCTGATGCCCAAGCTTGTGCAGTGTTGCTTCTCCTTGAAAACTGTATCAAATACTTCCTTGCAGGGAACTTGCAAGCAAATATCTTGGGGATGCTTGCAGAAAAGCAGGGTATGACTTGAACTGTGGGTGACTGATATGGAGGCATCAGTGTGAGCGTGTGTCCTGCAGGGACCAGGCTGTCCCCTCGGACGGGCTGCCTGGTGGCCCTGTCACCGAGTGCTGCTGCTGGAAAGGATCCCTTCCCTGGCGGTTGCTCCAGAAATCACCACAAAGCTCTCTTCAGATAGTTTCAGATGTGCTCCTTCCATTTATCCTGTGCTGCTGGCCGGCTCCAGCTGCACGTCCTCCAAGTCTGTGTGTACATCTGGAGGGGTGTGAGCATGCTGAGCTTGCTTCCTGACCTCCCTCTCACCCAGACTCATCCCTCATGAGCTTCATGTGATTGTTCTTACCCTTTTCCCTTATCTGTGCATTTTCTCAGCTTTCAGAAAGTTACTGCCATCTAAAGGGTGTGAACAGGCTGCCCTGCAGCTGGAGGACCGTGGGGTGGTGTGTGTGTTACCCAAATCACTGCCTGGTGGTCTTGGCACATGGGAGCCTGTGAAGGTCTCTCTGCGATCAGCGATGCTCTTCGTGCTGCTCTGAGCAAAAACTGGCTGCCTTCCAATTTATGGCTGCAAACCAGAGCTGAGTGACCGCACAGCACTCAAATGCCTGGGGGCTTGGCGTTCTTTGCAGGAGAACATCAGCACGTGTATGTGTTTGTCCATGGGGGCTGGAGCTGGGAAGGATGGGGGCTTGGTCCCAGAGCTGGCCCCAAGGCGGGTCCTGAAGCTGGAGCTGGTCTCTGCAGGAGAGCAGGGCACCTGTGAATAAGAGGATGATCTTCCCCAAATAAAGCCTTTCAGGTTTTCATAGTGTTGTGTGCATAGCTAGCCAGCCAAAGGTAAAGCCTCGTGTCCTTAGAAAGCGTTTGGTTTGTTTGTTGTCACAGTCACGGCTTGCTCACAGCCTGCAGTGAGGGCGCTTTCCCTTTGGATGAGCTGCGGTCTAAAAACGGGGACAGCTTCCCGTGTTTGAGTGAAACTGGTCCTCAGAAGTTTGTCTGAGGTGGCAAACATGGAAAAGGTCATTGCTTTGGCAAAACTGACTTCCCTGCTACGGACTGCAGAGGAAAAGTTTGCTTACAGGAGGGCTGTAAAGCACACCAGGCAGTTCTCTTTGGGCTCCTGCTGCTGTGCTCCTGGGCTGTTCCTGATGGATAAACGTGCCTGTACTTTGGCCTTTAAAAATAAATATCTTTTTCCTGATGTGCAGCAGCCATCAGTGCTTCTCAGGCCACGGGCTTGCTAAAATCAGGAAAAGGAGGTGACCAGGAGGCTGCTTTCACTGACCTCTGCATCAGCTGTCCTGGGAGGCTCCCACAGTGACCACCTGCGGGATTTTTCTTTCCTGGCCTTGTAAAACTCTCACCCTCTGGTGCAGGCTGCTGCCCTAACGGCAGTGTTGCCGAATCCGGGGGCAGCAAGAACAGACAAGAACCTGCTGCAGCTGAGCCATGCCAGAGCCTCTGAGCAGAGGAACGTGACCACCCGTGTGGGTGAGCTCAGCAGCTCATGTGCCCAAACACACGGGCCCCTTCCTGAGCTATATTCGGTGGCACGTCCGTGCACGGCTTCCTTTTAAGCCCTGGCTTTTGTTCGGCTCCTGTTTGTTGTTCGGGATCTCCGCCCCAGGTCGTCCCGGGTTTCCTTCGGGTGGGCCGGGGACGTTCCCTTCCCCTGGAAGATGAATTGCAGGAGCTCGGGGTTGCTGTTCCCGAGGCTGATTTGCCTGGATGCTGAACATTCCCACCTCGCATTTTTGGCGTGGCGGGCGGGTGTCGCGGCCTTGCAGCATCTTCCTGCTAAGAACAGATGCTATTTTGGCCCTGGGCTCACATTGCATGCCCCATCCAGAGCTGCTCAGGTCTGGGGGCATGCGCGTGCACACCCCGCTGCCACGGAGCGGCACCCCTGGGGCACGCCAGGCACATCTCTGCTGCCCGCTGGCTCCTGTGGCATCTGTGTTTAGGGGAGCTGGAGGACTCGAGGAGCTCGCCTGGCCATCCCTGCTCTGCTTCCAAGGGCCAGGTTGCCTGCTAAGGACTGGGGTTTGCAATCCTGCACCTGGCAAAGCTGTGAGCGGGACTTGGACATCAACGGAGCAAGGGTTTTGTGTGTGAACAATAAGTCTGGCCTGCAGCCATGGAGATACTTGGTCAATAAAATGTTCTGTGGGGTCTTGGGCTGGAGCCAAGTGCTGCTGGTGGGGGGTGGGATGGGGCCAGGGGTGCAGGCACATTGGGATGCACCCCACGGCTGGAACACTGCGCTCCAGCCCCAGTGTCACCCTGGGGCTGGCAGGGAGAGGTTTTCCCTCTGCTACAGGGAATTGCATGATGAAAAGAAAACAAAACCATGCAGGCTTTCTGTTTTAAGGTTTTCTGTTTTGAGAGGTTGTTTTGACCAAACGGCGAAGTCTTCTGTTCTCTTGGCTGATCAGGGTTTTGATGCAAAGTGGATGTTTTCCAGTAGGCGTTGACTTTTTGACAAAGTGAGAGAACTCCAAGAAGCAGATTTATTCCAGCAAAATAGTTTCTAGCTGAAGCCTTTTTTCTCCCAACTCATCTGCAGCCAGCTCAACTCATTATTGCTGTTGGGATTGGACGTTGCCTGATCCGAGGGCTTTTGTACAAACATCTTTTTTTCCATGCATAATGATTAAAAGGTGGGCTCTCAGTTAAAGCAGAAGAAATGTTAAACAGGAAAGTCTCCATCCTTGGAATCATTCAAAACCTGGCCAGACAGCCCTGAGCAGGCTGCAGCTGAGCCTGCTTTGGGGAGGCAGGTGGGACTAGAAGATCTCCAGAGGTGCCTCCAGCCTCGGCAGTGCCGTGAATGAGGCAGAGTGCTTTAAGACGTGGGGCCTCCCTTGTGGCAGGGAGATACCAGAAACCGCAGAGGCTTCACCTCTTGCTCAGTGAAATTCCTTCTGGCTGCTGTTGGGGCTGGGGACCTGCAGGCACGGCTCCGTCCTGGTGCTTCTAGGACAGGCTGGGAGAAGGGGATTCTCTTGCAGCAGGACCAGGTGTGCTGAGGAAGTTGGGGTCTGTGAGCTCGATGCAGTCCTTGCCCCAGAGAGCTTCCAGGATGGGCCCAGAAGACAGGGATGGAAGCTTTGCCCCCTGCTTCCAGCCCCAGGAGTGGGGGCATGGGGAAGCTGACTCAGTCTTCCAGGAAATCCACAGAAGAGTAGCTCCATCCATTGGTCCTCGTCTGCTGGAGGCTCTGCAGCTACAAGGGATCCTTCTTTTCGTGATCACTTTGTATCCTGGTGCCTGTTCTTGCAGCTGCCTGCAGCTCAGTGCCCTGCCTGGGTGTCCCTGTCCCTGCTGCAGGACCACCGAGCATCCAGCACCGCTGCCTCCAGCACCACATCCCGACCCTGTGATAACAGCACCAGGCTGTAGCTGACCACAGCAGGGGTGGAAGCGCTCCGTAAGGGAGAGGTGGCCTCTCCCAAAGCCCCTCTGGGAGCAAGGAGGTGTCCCCCCATCTCTTGTCCAGCTGGCAGCCAGACCAGGCTGCTGGGTGGGAAAGGAGGTGTCTTCTGCAGTAACTTCTGATCTGATCTTCCCCATTCAGCCTGGAAGCTGAGAAACCCTTCTCAGCCAGAAATTGGGATGTCTGTCAAAATGGTCATTGGAGAGGGCTTCTCCAGCAGCCACGTGGAAGCTGTTGGTGGGGATTTGGCAGGACACTCCTTGAGCTGCTACTGAACTGCTCCAGCTCTGCTCGAGCACTGGAATAACAGCAGCACAGGGCAATGATCAAACTGAACCTGGAGCCTGGGTGTGAGCCGCCCTGGCGGTCTTGCGCCATCCTTTCTATGCTTGCTTGCTGCACATGCACGTCTTTTCCTCTTCTTTTTGGCTGAGTCATGTTGTAGGATGTGTCAGGAAAGGGAAAACGTGGCTTTCCTGAGTAATCCACTTCTTTTGTGAAATTCTGTTGGGATTGCAGACAACAAAAGAGGCAGGAAGGAGAAGAGCTGGAGCCCAGAGCATCCTCCCCGTTCCTGTGGGATGCAGGAGCCATCAGACGCAAGCCCAGCAATGCACCAGTTAAGGTTCAGGCTGTCTCGCCTGACAAAAAGGCAGCACTGAACAGCTGGGTGGGCCCCTTGGCATCCACAGCTCCTGCTGCATGCTTCACGTCTGAAAGATGCACAATTCGATCCAGGAATCTTTCAGAGGAGAGGTGCTCTGGATTTATCTGGCCAGATAGAGCTGGCTGTGCTCGTGGCATGGGGTTGCTGCGAGAGCCTCAGCAGGAGCCTGCCTCTTGGGGTCGCCTTGCTGCAGGGGTTAACGGCACAGTAATTAGGGTAAAACAAATATTAGCTTGAAGCTGTGCCTGTAACTTGAATCTCACTGCTCTAACCTTGATGCGAGGCTTGATTGCAAAACCTTCTGTTTAATTTGCATTGTACGAGCCCGATGGCAGCTACTTCAGGGGGCTGAGTGTGAGCCAGGCTGTTTGCTGCCAGGGAGCTGCAGTGCTGGGCTGGGCTGTGCTGGTCTCCTCGCGGTGCTGTCCGTGTTGTCCTGGCGTTTGCTGGGGTAGTGTCTGAGCACAAATGGGAAGCTGGCCTTGGAGGCTGTGAGGAGGGAGAATGCTCTCTTCCTTCCTGTGGAGCTCTGTGTAAGCTTTTGTTGGGGCTGTCTGTAAACGTGGCCAGATCTGTGTCTGGGTTTGTGTTTTTGTTGTGCTTCAGCATCTCCTCCCTGTACTTGTTAGATGTTGGAGAAAATGCCCAGGGGATGCCCTGCCTTCACCACAGCCAAAATGCTGCGGGGCTGTCGCACAGGACACAGATGAAGGATGCTCTGCAGGGGCAGCTCCTGGTGAAGGAGGGAGGAAGCCCTGGAGGAGCAGAGCATCCCTGCTGCTCTCCACAGCAGCAATTTTTGTCACTCCTGCTTGCTGCCTGGGAGTCAGAGACTCCTCTTATCTCTAGCTGTGGGCAAGGCTTTCCCCATGTGTGCATGCCAGCCTCCCGTTGGCCTTGCAGAGCCATGCTTCACCGGTCCGATACTGGAATTGGCTGGGCAGGGGTGGGAGCCACTGCTCCTGGTGAGGGCGGACTCCAGGGGGCTCCCCCAGCTCTGAGATCAGTCTCCAGATCCTGAGCATTGGCCTGGAGGTTGCCCCATCCCCTGGCACCTCCAGGACTTCAGCTCGGCTATGAGAAGTGATTGTAGCGTGGCTCTTCTGGAGGCAGCGCCTGGCTTGGTGCGGTGAGGGTCTGGTACCCAGCGCCGAGCACTCTGGCCATCACGCCTGGGGCTCCCTGGAAGGTGCTGCTCTCTGCCTGGACTCGGGTTTTTGGCTTGCTTTGTGTTACATTTTGCCTGGGGCTTTGTTCTCATGCAGAGAGGGCAAGCGTTAGGTTGTGAGGGGCAAGTCCTCACTGGGAAAATCTTCCTCCCTCCTGCCAGAGTCCTTAACCTGAGCGCAGCGCCTCTGCAGAGCTCTTCTGCTGTGGGAAGGACGTGAACTTTTGACTCTTTCTGACTAATGCTGGAAGCTGCTATCCCTGCCTGCCTGCACTGCCAGCCTGGTTCCTCTCCTTTTTCCTGATCTTGTCTGACCCCAAATCCTGTCCTTGCTGTTTGCAGGGTAACTGTGGTGTGTTTTAACCACCAGCTCGGGGTGGTTCAGTGCTTGTGCAAAGACTGGAGGTGCTGGGAGCTGCGGCAAGATGCCTGGGAGGGGAATGCAGGTTGCTGTGTTGCAGCATCCCTGAAGCAAATTAGTGTGCCTGCAGAAGAGGAGCACTGTGACAGCAGGAAGCTCAGCGCTTTCTGTCTAAATATTGACCAGATTATGTGGGGAAGGTTTGCAGCCTGCAAGGAGCCTGCATTGCCAGCTCAGAGCCTGCTGGAGTCTTGTGCTGGGGGCAGGCACCCTGTTCTGGGCAGGACCCGCGGCTCTCCGTGCTTGGCTCTGGGTATGAGGCTTGGAGCATCACCACCAAGGTGCATGAGCCCTGCAGGAGGGGCTGGGTGTGCCTGCTGAAGAACTGCGGGTGGAAAACATTGCTTTGAATTTGTCAGCTAGCAGTGAAAAATGGCCATCCTTCCAAGGAAGCACTGGCTAACGCCTTAGGAAAGTGATTACCAGGAAAAATGTGGTCATTACTTGTGCTTTGGTAGGTTTTATTTAGCTCTGGTACCCCACTGTGCTGGACACCCGAAACAGCAACAACAAGAGGGTGATGCTGGGCCAAGGACGCGTATAAGGACTTCCACCAGCTTGTCACTGCTGGAGCAGAAAGTGGAAGCTGGGAGTGCACAATGGGAAAGCTGCCCAAAGCAGGAATGTCATCAGTAAGGCAGTCACAGGGATGATGCTTTTGGTGGATTTACTCCGCAGTGTGCGCCCTGCCACCACGTGTCCTGGTGCTTCCCCTGCCCTGGCACCTTTGGGGACAGACCAAACACTTGGGAAGGTGCCGTGGGGTTAGTCCAGAGATGGTGTGAGAAAGCACAGCCCCGAGTGACTCAGAAGCCCCAAACACCAGTATGTGTGGTGGCATTTCCAGCAGACCGGCCACAGGAGCATCTCATGGTGGAAAAAAGCAGTGCAGGAAAACTCTTGAAAGCTCTGACTGCGAAGCCTGCAGCACGTGCATTGATCTGTAAATGAGAATACCATCTCTCTGGCTTCCCTGGTAGTGTTTATATGGGTGACACGACATGCCTGATTAAGCTTTTTGCAAGATCTGGCTCACAGCGAGGCCTGCTGCATTGCTCTGTCACTGTGAGCTGTGGGAGGTTTGCGAGAGTCATGAAGTGGAAGCCGTGCTGTAACAGCACCCCACGCCAGCTCCCTTCCAGGCAAAAGCAGAGTCGAGTAGCTCAAACGATGTGGTCTTTACAAATGTATTGAGGCTTTTATCCCAATCTGTGGCAGCCTGGAGGGCTTCTAAGGTGGATGTCCGAGCCATGAGGCAAGGTGTGCAGCTCTGCTGCAGGGGGGTATTTTATTACCGTGGTGTTTACAGACAGCAGAGTTGCAGAGGGTGGTTTTAGGGACTGCAGAGTGCAGGGGGGTGGCACTGGGGTGTGTGGTGCACCCCAGGGGTTATGTGGAAGCAGTGATAGCAAACCCTGAGCCGGCTGGGGTCAGTGGGCTGAGGGATGAGGTGGTGGGGTGGGGAGCAGGGGGAGAGCACGTTTGGGGCAGATCTGTCACGGAGGCCTCAGAAAAGGGCCCAGCTCCAGAGCCTGATCCTGCTGGGAGGTGCAGGAGGGTGAGGAGCATCCCTCAGTGCAGCCCACCAAGGGGCTGGGGCTGTGAGCTGCCACCGGGGTCTGCTCCCGGGCAAAGTGTCCTGCCAGAAGTGGCACGAACACGTCTGCAGCCCAGGCTGGGGAGGAAAACTCAGAGGAGCCTCTTTGGCTGTGGAGGCTGTGAAGACATTTGTGGCCACCAACACTTCGGGAGCTGTGGGCAGCATGTGCTGCTCTCTGCTCTGCAGTAGGCAGAGATGTCAGGGAGTTAATTGGTTAATTACCAATTAACTGGGAGTTAATTGTTTAATTGCTGCCCTGGGCAGCTCCTGGCAAGGTGCAGTAGGAGGCTGAGGATGTGGGGATGTGATGCTGGCTGCATCCCTGCCCTGCCATGTGAGAAAGTGTTGGTAATGCTGCTGATTGTTCCAAAACCAAGTCTATTTCTGTCAAAGATTTTTCTGGATGAAAAATGCTGTCTCGCTTTCTTTGGTCTCTGATATCCAGCGTGCAACAGCCACGCTCCCAGACAGGCACTATGTATGCTCATGCACTCTGCAGACCTTGCTCTTCCCCCCCCCTTGCATTGCAGTGACTTCTGGGCAGGTTGTACATGGACTGATGCTCTCTGGAAGCTGCTGCACGGTAGCCTGATGTAACAGCATGCCAAAGATTAACCCTTATTCCTTGCATTCACTCCTCACAGCCCTGTGCCTTGTGGTCTGTACAAGGAAGAAGGTGGTGTAAGGTATTGGGGGGTAGTGGGCTTTGGATAGGGGGTAGATGGCACAGCTGTGAGTGCTTCGGGGAGCTGGTTGCCTTCCCCGGCGTGCAGTTTATCCTAAAAATGGCATCAAAGGAAGATAAAACAGGAGAAGGATATTTACTGATTGCCTGGGGCCACAGAGGGTTAACTGCTGCCTGAGCTCATAGACCAGTGTAGTGGAAGTTGAGCAATCTGGGATTTATTACAGAAACTCAAACCGGGAATTAGGAAGGAGAGCTGTAGCCAGTCAGAGCGCTTTCTCAGAGGACTGAAGCCCATTTTCTCCGAGCTAAGCACTAATTTGAAGTGGCAATGCCAGAATTTCTTGCAGGGGCCTCTGAGACACGAAGGGCTGCAGGCTGGTCTGTTTGAGCTGTGCCACCGGCTCTGCACGCCGCTTCACTGCTCTGCCGTGTGCTCCCTGCCCACTGGGCTCACAAAGTACCCGTCAGTACTCATTGTTCCCCAGGCACTGCTTCTTCCCCTGCATCAGCTGGAAATGGCAGTGCTGATTTCTCACCATCGCCTTCCCCCTGGCCACGGAGGTGAAGTCCTCCCCGAGGATGCGCGGTGCCCCAGAGGCACAAAATCTGCACAGATAATTCATAGGCAGGTGCTGGGGACCAGAAAGGGCTCCTCAGCTGAAAGCCTGATTGCCTGGAGCAAGAGGAGGCTTTGCTCCCCATCTGGGCTTGTTTTTTGGATGCAGTCAGGGTTTGGAGGTGAATTGGTGCCCATGAGGAAGAGTGCCCGGTGTGACTGGGCTGGCTCCCTCTGCCCAACACCGTGGCGGCAGATGCTCTCAATATTTTTGGTTTCCTCCCCCAGAATCTCAGAGTTAACGGGGGAAATATCCTGCCAGCTCCTCTGCTGATCCTGCCGGTGCCGCCGTCCGCGTGCAGTCCCCGCTCTGTCCCGGCTCCCTGCCAGCCCCGCTGCCGGCTCGCTGGGGTTGCTCACCCGCTGCTGGCACGGGGGCACGCTCGGCGCTCGTTGCCTGAGAATGGGTTTTTATTTTCCATGTGCCTCCAGCCTTTTGTGCGAAGGCTGTCCTGAAGTGACCTCCAGGCTCTGGCTGTGTGCTGTACATGTTCTGCAAGAGGAAAACGTGGCGGGACTCCAGATGAACTTGGAAGGTCTCCGTTTTCCCCTTGGTGCTGAGTGGGTGAGGCAGGGAAATGCCTGCGAGAGGCCGGAGCTGTGCTGTGTCCCGGTGGCGATGGGGATTTCATCCCAGCAGTGGTGGCTGTGTCAGGGCTGGCTTGGTGGGCACTCTGCGTGCATGGAGGTGTCGCTCTCTGGCCGATGGCAGACATCAGCTTTATTCCCTGTCCCGGCTGCTTTCCAGCAGCACGGGCAGCAGCTTGGCTGTCTGCGGAGGATGAGTTTTTTGACTGTCCCCAGCTGGAGATGGCACAGGGAGCTCCAGGATGAGCAGTGTGCGGGGCCTGTGCCAGCCTCACCGAGCTCTCAGGGTGGCAGGGGCTTGGGGAGGGCCATGCAGCAGATGCATCCTTAATGATCTTGGAGAAATCTCTGTACCTGTGTCACAGCGGGAGGGAGAAGAGCTCTGTGTGTGTTTTATGGCACCCTGTAGCTGCTTGTTGGCTTGGCTGGCTGCTTTGGAGCTGCTCCGAGGCCAGGAGTGAGCCCTGTGGCACCTCGGGGCTCTGCCGCAAGCAGCAGGGGCTCCTTGGGGATGGAGCGGGGTGGCAGCAGGGAGACAGAAAGCACTTGGAGGCAGATGCAGGGCCACATGTGAACAGCTTGTTCTCTGCGTCCTACTTTGTCCTGCGCTGTGAAGCACGGGCCAGCGCGTCTCCAAGGGGAGAAAATGCCCAGAAATTCCACAGACCCTTCAATATCATTTCTGTTCTGCAGCAAGACAAAAAAGGTCCCTTTGTGCGAGGGCTGAAAGAAATAGCCCAGTCCCACAGCCTCCCTGAAGCCTTAATGTCAACTATTTGCCTCCTTGTGCTTGCACACAAACAAGCACTTTCTCTTGCCTGTCCCTGCTCTGGCTGTTCCCCCGGCTCCGTGTCCTCCTCGGTGACACCAGCAGTACCCGGCCACCTCCTGCTCAGGCTCCTGCAGGTGGAGATACAGGATCAGCTGGGGAAACGGGCTGGAAAGCAGCAGAAAGACAACTAAAGCAGGTTTTGGAATGAAATGACCAGTTTGTGCTGCTTTTGATTCAAGGGGCTGCTGCATGTGTGATAGCAGGGGGTGAATTCTCGCTTGCAGATACAAGCGTGGAGCTGGTGGATGTCCCCCTCTCCACCAGCATGGCCCAGTGTCTCCTTCTGTTCTTGCCTGGGTATTGCCTGTCCTGCTTTGGGGTCAGATGTCCTCCTGGTGTGACAATCAGATGAATAGCACCACACAGCCCGCGGCAGCTGGGGAACCACCCCTGCTATTTTAGTTGCTGTTTGTACGTACACACACTGTGGTGTCCTGGGTGTGATCCTGGCACCCAGCTTTTTTTCTGTCACGTTCCCTTCCCCTTCGTAGTAAGAAAAAATAGAAGTGCAAAAGACCATATCATGCCTGCGAAGTAGAAACAAGTTACTCAAAGGCCAGCAGCATTCCTGCTGTTTTGTTCATTCAGCAGCCTGCACGTGAGTGCTGAGCACAGCTCCTGTGCCCAGCCCTGAAACCTGGCACATCGCTGGGCGTGTTGTAAAACATCTCCACGAAACTGGGAGGCCGTGGAGGCTGCTGCTGTGGGAACTCTTGTTTTTGGTTCCTTTATGTTCCTCTGTCAGCTCTTCCTAACTCATGACCAGTAAGGAAGCTGGTCCCAGTAACCCAGCCTGGACCTGGGATGTGCTCGCTGGGGTGGCTCTCCTGGAAGGTGAGGTGATGGAGGGGACGTGGCCTGTGTGGGCTCACACCTTGCTGCCTCCTGTCACCACCTTTCAGGAGACTTTGGGGGTGATGTGGTTGCACCTGCTGGGGCAGGAGCTTGGCTGACTGCTCCTGGGCCATCGTGCTTCACCCCAGGGCTCAGCCTCCAGTGCACCCAGAGCCCCTTGGAGGCAGTGGCTGGGCACCACCAGCTCCACCTGACGTTAGGTCAGGCCCATCCTGGAACAGACAAATAAAACCTTTGTGATGCTTTCTGGATGGTTTGTCACTGTGGCCCTAGTGCACAGCCAGGGTTTCTCTCCTTCCTAAGGTCTTTCATGGGGTATATCCTGTGTTCCCAAATTCCCCCTGCTGCCTCTTCTGTTGATCTCTTCCTCCCCCAGCCCTTTCAGAGCCTCTGATCATCTCTTTCCATCTCTACAAAACAGCTTCCCGGTTCATATGTTTGGGGAGGAGTTTGGGTTGGAAGCAGTTCATGGAGCATTTCAAACAGTAAAGTAAGATGAATGAATAAAGGATGGTTTTGTTGCTCTTATCCTTTCATCAGCTTTGTTTGGTTTCCAGCAGTTCTTTTAGCAATTGCTGTTCCATCTGGCTACTCACTGAGGGGTCATATTAAAATCTTTCTGAAGATGAGTGAATTGCTGTTGAGTTGTATAAGGGTTGAAGCTGACTTCTGGTGAAGTGGCATTTGTATGTTGCTTAAACTGAAAGGCTGAAGCTTCTTTGGGCAGGAACCTCCTGTCATGAAAATCTCTGGGCGATGCAGGCTAAGCTGAGAGAGTGTAAAATACAGCGTTAAGATACGCCTGATGGTCTGTCGGCTTTCCTGGAGAGGTGGAGGTGGTCCTCACCCTGGGCCGTGGGGAAGATGGGATGGGTACAGCATGGGGCTAAAGCCTGAGGGAGTGGTGGGGAGTTAAACTGCAGGGCCTGGTGTTTGCTCAGACCTAGGGCCTGTGTGTGAAGCATCAGCATCTACCACTTCATCAGAGACTTCTTCCAGGGTGGGAATTTGATATGGTGGGAAACGTCTTCCTGATCCTAAATAGCTATAAATTAGGAAGCCGTGCAGTAAGCTCTGGTTTAACACCTGCTGGCAGAGGGGCCAGAGCACATTCAGATGAAAACAAGATGCTCATCTAGTTAGAGAAATCAGCTGCTGATGTCTTCCCACCTCAGACAAGCGTTATTTAGTGCTCTATTTGTTGGCTGTAGAAAAACAGATGCTTCAATTTGCTTGAGGTGGGATTTTTCCAGTCAAAGGCAGACAATGTGATCCCCACCCCAAGTGCTCTGTGGATGAGACTTCCCCCCACCTCTGGTGCACTGCAGGAACACAGAGGCTGGAGGCCCAGAGCCCGTCAGCAAGGGCTGGCTTAAAAACAGAGGGGAAAATAGTTCTAATTATTGTGAGCTTTTAAAAACACAAAATAGAAGCTTATTATTTCGCAGAATTCCCTTTGCAGCATGTAATTTCATTTCCCCCCCCCATTTGCTTTTACTACGCGTTCTGGGTGCTGTCAGAACGGCCTGATTTATCGGTGACAGCCTTGGCTGTTTTTCAGGCGGGTCCCTCTAAATATAAGGGTGTGAAAGCTGTCCCGCTGCCAGCAGCGCGCTCAGAATTAACTCGCCCGAGTGGCAGCACGGAGCGATGTGCTGGGCGCTTTATGGCTTACATGCCTTTCATAAAAAGCAGCCTTCCCTCCGCTCTCTCGGGAAGCTTTTTCCTTTTATTACGTTGAATATCTCAGCCTGTAGTTGGAGAAAATCAAGTGGAACAAGCAGTTGCTGTTTCCCTGTTACCAGCTCTCTTGTGTGCTGTTAGAGTTGTAGTGCACGAGGGAGGTGTTCATTGACCAAGGATTCTGGCAGCAGAGCTTTGTCTAAGGTTTTCTTCCCATCCTGAAGAAATGAGGACCTCTGACTGTCCGTGTTTCAATACATGTAGGCCAGAAGAGGTCAGTTGGAAGGGATCTGCAAAGGTCGAGTCCCACTGCCTGACTGCTTCAGGGCAAACCAGAAGTTAAAGCCTTATTATTAAGGACATTATACAAATGCCTCGAACACTGATGGGCATGGGGCATCAGCCACCTCACTACGAAACCTGTTTCAGTGTTTGACCACCCTCACAGTAAAGAATTTTTTCCTAAGTAATAGATTTGGGTTTAAAACCAGCCACATGTCCCAGTTCTCACAGGAATTGTAGTTCTTTTTGGTGGCTTCCATTTTAATTTTGGTATTGCCCGTTTCGTTTTCATTCAGCAGCTCAAAAGAATCATTGTTTGATTTCTTTTTTTTTTTTTTTTTTTTTTTTTTTTTTTTATGTGGTTCTGTGAAGTGTGCTGCTGTGGTATCCCAACAATTGTGAGTCTGATTTAATTGCCTGGTTGGATGGGGCTGGCTGGAGGTTTGTGCTGCCCAGCCACTGTGAGGTGACCCAAGTGGGTCCCTGGCTGTGGTCCCGCTGCTGCCCATACAGCAATGGTGCAATGCTGGGCAGGAATGGTGACTTTTTTGCTTGCAAAGAAGCTGTTTTGATTTGATTTTTGGACCAAATGTATTCGTAAATGCCAGGATACGTCTCAGAAATGCTATTTGAAGGATATAAAGAAGAGCTCCAGGCACAGCCCTATGCGTGTGGTATGGGGAAAACTAGGGGCTGGGTCTCTGTGCTGGGCAGAAGAGAAATTCTCTCTGGATCTGAAGTGCCCGGATTCTCAAAAGGTTTAAAAACTTTTCCAGAGTTGAGAATTCTGCGTGAAGTGGTCTGGCTGACTATCCTGAGCATTTTAGAGAGGTCTTAATGTTGGAGGGATTGGCAAATGTCTGCCAGACAATGTTTGCAGGAATAATGGCCACAGGTGTAAAATCAGCATCCTTGTAAAACACACTGGCTGTGAAGGCACGTGCCTTGAGCCCACGGCTGTCCCCAGATAAGCTCCACTTGATGTGAGCAGGGTGTGATTCTAGGTAGGACATTAGGAAGCTGAGGCCAGACCTGGAAGTGCCCCTGCCCTCTGAGTGGGTTTAATTTCACCTTTCCCACCTAAAGGCTGATGGGGCATAATGTTGTGCTACCTGGCCCCATCCCACTCCTCACAGCCTCCACAGCGGGGCGGGGGGTGCCGTGGGCTGCCTGGCTGGGTGGCTGTGCTGGGGGGATGAGTTTTATTTCAGGAGAAAAAAGTGATGCTAACGTGGTGTGTTTCCCAGTCCTGTTCTAGATATTACATCTTTTGGGGTATCTTTAGAAATAATCCACGTAGGGGGATTTTTTAGCCTTATACTTTAGGGTTACTACTTTCAGCAGAAGTGCATGAAATTTAATGGTGTGAGGCTGCATGTTCGAGATATGTTGCAAGGTCCTGGCTCAGCTTGGGGAGAGCTGGACACTGTGTACCTGTGTCTTCTCACAGTGTGCCCACTGCCTGGGCTGGGCAGCAAGAGATGTTGCAAAAATTGAGATGGAAACAGATCAGAGGAGAATGGTTGGTTGGGGGGGCGTGGGGGAAGTCCTGGTGGCTGCAGGGAGCAGTCCAGCTGATGCCTGGGGCCTGCACGAGGTGCTGCATGCCCCAGGCTGATTGCTTGTGGCAGCGGGACAGGGGATGCAGGACAGGGCCTGTTGCGGCCCCATGTAGTGCATGGCAGAACACTCAGGCCGTGCTCTGAGGCCGTGCTCCCAGCTGCGTGCCACAGGGAATCCCAGGCTGGCACCAGGGCAGGAGAGCGCATTGGAGTGTTTCCCCTGGAGCATCCCGTGAGGAGACATCTCAGAGATCATCACCAGATAAATCCCAGGCTCAGCCTGCGACGTCCGGCCCTAATCCCGGCCCTGCAGCGGGACGGGATGGAGGTCAGCCCTGCGTGCTCTGGGAAGCCCTTGCCAGGCCACCGGGACGGCCTGGAGATGGGTCTCACTGGCAGGTGCTCACGGAGCAGAGGAGTTGATCTGCCTGGAGGACTTCCAGGGATGTTTGTGGAGCCTTTTCTCCCCGTGCTCTGACGGCGCTCCCAGGCCAGTAGCCAAGCACAAACTGTAAATAACAAGCGGTGGCTGCTGACCCACTCACTTGCTGAGGTGCTGTCAGCTCCAGGCTTTCCCTGGCTTCTCCTCTCCAGTGCTTTGTGTTCCCATCCTCGGCTCCCCGAGCTGTTGTGGCATTTGTCTCCTCACACCCCCCTTGACATAGCCCACAAAAAGGGTGGAAGCCAGGGGCCAGGGCTCTGAGGTTGGGGGATATTTCTCTTCTCTCTGGGGTTCCTCTGTTCACAGCTGGCTTGGGAAGGGCTGGAAGGTCAGAGGAGAAATCTCTGGGACTTGCAGCAGGCTCTGTCCCCGTGCCCCAGTGTGGGCAATTTGGACGGCAGGTCCTGCAGCCTCACCTGGTTCTTTCTGCATCAAAGCACCCACAGCTGCCCAGGAGCATTCACCTGACAAGTATCCAAACTTTAGCCTGTCACCGAACCTTTCCACTTCTACAAATATTCAGGCTGGGGTTGCTGTCCATCAGGCTGCCTTTTTCTTCCTCATCATTTGGGAAATCGTAGGAACCTTTCCTTTTCTTGCCCTGTGAGATGCTGCTCTAGCACCCGAGCAATGCAGTCAGGCCCAGGGCTCTTTGAGAAACCACAGCCTACGTGAATATCACATGAGCAGTAGTATTTATCCAGGATCAAAATAATACCGTGCAAAGACTGAAATATTAGTGCATGCACGTGTCCTCCTGCTCCAAACTCGTGAGCGTGGCTGGCCTCCTCTCCCCAGAAATGCTCTGGGCTGGGAGCACATGGCTGGGTGCAGCACAGGTGGGTGTTCCAACAAAAACAGTGGGCGTGCAAGCCAGAGGTGTGGGTCAGAGCCACATCTCCGCACTGTAACCCTTGTCCTTCCCTCTTCCACCACCTCGTGTTGCTCATTCCTCGCATTTTTGTTGTACATCTGGTGGTTTGGGTGAGGGACCGAGCTGGAGCTTTCTGTTTGCTTTGCCAAACCGTCTAGCACGTTTTGTCGTGGGGCTGTATGCAGAAATAGCTCCGCATCTCCTTACGGTGTGGTCCTGGCCCTGTTCCAGCCTGTGTGTGCTTTGTTGGGAGCTGGCGCTGCCGGTGTGGCTGTCGCTGTCCCTGTCACCCTCACAGGCCCCTGGTAGCATCCCGCAGCTGTTGGGGCTGTCCTCGGAACAGGCGGAGAGGTTTTGCTGCAAAAACCTCTGTCCTGGGGCACACAGCGCTCCTTCCCAGCTCTGCTGCTGCTGAATCAAACTCGCAGCCCTGCCCTGTGCCAGGGCCGGCTGCCCAGGTTTCCCTCAGGGTGTTTATCTATTTTTGTTATTTTTTTAGTTTATTTTAAAGATCTGAGCTACAGCTTCTAAAAATGAGAAGGACTCCAGAGCAGCTCTCCTTCTGGTGCCTTGTTTGTGTTGCGTTTGGTGCCAAATCCTGCTGCAGGGCTCGGCCCTTGTGCGTGTTGGCTTGGAAAATAGTTGGATTGTCCTTTAACGTGACTAAACCCCTTTTGAGTTTCTTTTCTGCAAATTAGCCTGACAGGTTAATCGTAAAATAATTCTGTAACATAAGGGTTAAAAGATGTGAGCACCGAGTGAGAACAAGCTGTGGAAGGGCCGTGGACTATTTCAGCTTGTCAAAATAAACACGTCGCTTCAGCACAGTGTGCTGCCCTCTGAAAACTCATAGCTCAGAACAAGGCAGGTTTTGGCAGGGCTTTTCTCTCTTGTAAAGCTGAGAGCGCATAGCACAGGTATGGAACAGCAGAACTTCATAGCAACAGCATTTCAGTGAGACTTTTTTTTTTGGGGGGGGGGGCGGGGCATGGGGGTATGGAAAGTTTTTTTCCTGCAAGCACATCGGGCTGTTTCTATTTATAAGCCTGGGGAAGAGCCATTGCCTATGGGGCTGCTCAGTCTCATGCAGGGCCCTCGGCACACCCTGGGGGGCCCGGCACAGCACAGGGGTGGCACCGGGGGTGACTCAGGGTGAGCTCGGTGCTGGACATGTCCCTGCAGTGTGAGCGAGTGCAGCTGGAGCAAAGCAAATTCATGGTCCTGCAACAGGCTGCGGGAGCAGGGAGCCCACAGGATGCAGCTTGGTGCAGAAGGCACTGGATATACACTTTTTTCTCCTCTTTTTGTCCCCATGGTTTTTGGTAGAGGACAATCTGAAGCAGCACGTTTCTTTAAATGCTCTCAGTTCTCAGACATTGAGTTCCAGGCTTCTGTGGTTTTGGTTCCTACCAGGAGCGCGTGGCAGGACCCTGGGAAATGCTCACAGCTCTGTCTCCCCGTACACATGTCCCCGTGCCCGAGTACCCGGAGCTGCCCTCATTCTGATGAGGATCCCAGTGCTGCAGCTGAGTGTCAGAGCCCCAGCACACCCAGGTGTATCTTTCTTTTTCTGGGTGTTTTCCTGTTCTGTGCAGCATGCTCATAAAGAACTGACTCTGCAGGAGAGAGGCAGAATCTGTCCCAGTTAAAATAAATAAAAAGGCAAATGGTGCACAGCTGAGAAGTAAAGACTGGGATTTTTGCAAATACCTGACTGATTTAGGAGTAAGGTGTGATGCACACAGGTTTGTAAATCCCACCTGGAGAGACTTTGCCTCCTTCCCCTCTGCAACCAGGGGCTGCAGAGCCCTGCAGGGTGTCCGGTGAGCTGCCATGGAGCTGCTGTTTTCAGGACAGTTGCTCCGTCTCTGTGTACATCCTTCCTTCTTGCCTGCAGGCTGCTGTTCAGAGCTTGCTACAGACAGGTCACAAATACCCTGGAGGGCAGAGTTTGTCCCTTTGATGGAGTTAGACCTTCAGGGTAGTCTCAGTAAGTGGGGCTCCTTGTTGTCCATCTTATCCAGCTGCTTGTGCCAAGCCAGATCATGTTTTATACTTGACTGCCTAGTTGTAGGTAGTACCAACTGGTGTACTAGGACAAGGCAGTGAAAAGTAAAGTATTAAAGTCATGCAGGAAGTTCTGCTTTTGTGCTATGTGATTTTTAAATGATTGGCATTTCAGTAAAAACCAACTGGTTTTATGAAAGGTCTTGGTAATACTTTATAAATGGAATACCAGTGGTCTGATTTATGATGATCTAGGTCTCTCTCTTCTGGATGACTTTTTCTCTTGGGATTTTCTGCTGTGTGAAGTTTCCCTTGAGCAGACGTCTTCCCAGGTATGCTCAGTCTAATCCCTCCAGCCATTTCTACCAACGTTGGAGGCACAGGACTTGGGTGACTGAGGGTTTTAGGGCAGAAAGCTAAGCCTGGAAAGATCTTTGGTGTGGTTTTGTCATGCTGTCAGCAATTGTGGGCTTTGCTCAGTGCTGCAGAAATGAGATCTGTTTTAAAATAAAATAAAGGCACAAAGGCTGGAAGTGGTGGATGCCATCTGCATTTCTCGCATGGGTTATCTGGGTCTTGTTGCAGAAGAGCTACCGGGTGTTGCCCTGCCTGCCTCTCCCACAGTGCTGCCTGGCCCTCCGTGCTCATGGCAAAGCCCTCACCGACCCCAGCTGTGGTCTTCAGCTCCAAAATGTGTCCTTGGTGGCACTGAAGGCACCCTTCCTTCTCCCTTCCTGCAGGGATAAGAAGCCAGGAGGCAGCCGGCTGTGGTCCCGTGCCCTCATGGTCTCTTTCTTGGCTTGCAGAGCACGCCCAGCCCTTGGCCAACGTGGGTCTGCCCGGCCACCTCATCCAGTGCCACCGCCCGCGTCCTGCCTACGCCACCCACACGGCCCCGGTGGTGAAGATGCTGGTTGAGCAGGATGACTGGAGGAGGGCTGCAGCCGCCCGCCCTGCATGGAGGGAGCCAAGCCCAGAGTCTCCAGGAACTGCTGCTTTGGAGGAAGCCCCAGCGCCATCGGTGCTGAGCGGAGGTGGCAGCTGTGCCGGGATGGGCAAGGGCTCCCTAAGAAAGTCCACGGCTGAGAGCAGCTTGTTGTCTCCAAGTGCTCGCAGTAGGGTTATTTTTGCAAGAAAACCTCCCTCGTGTATGGTACCGTGTGGCTCCCTGGCTTCTTCCAGCAAGAAGAAATGACTCGTCTGCAGCTGGAAATGAAAAAATGAAAAAGGGAACTCTCAGATGTTTTCCTGAGTGCATTAAATTAGAAATGCAAATAGACTTCAGTTTTTGGACTCTTCCTAAAAGCCTTATTTGAATGAAAGCAGACGAGTGCAAAACATGGTGTTGCATTTTGCTCGCCTGCTTTCGGGACAAAACTGTAACCACCACCTCTCCAGCTTGCTTCAGAGACACGGGCAGCCCTTTGCTGCTTGCAAACACCCCACAGAGGGTGCAGCGCAGGGGCAGGGTATGGAGACGCGGATGCCTGTGCGCCCACGCAGCCCAGCACACACAGAGCCCTGTTCTCTGCCCTCCTGCACCCAGTGACCCTGCTGGCAGCAGTGCCCAGCGCTGCCGGGGACTTGGCTGGGGGTAGCAGCCCCGGGGGGCTGCGCATCGGCGTCTGTGTCATCTTGAGATGTTGGGCAGTGGCGGAGGAAAAGCGCCCTGAGGAAATCCATGTCCCTGTTGTCTTCAGCTGCGTGGGGCCGAGGGAGCACTGACTGGAAGGCTGAGGAGTTGGCCACTCACACCCAGACCCTGCCTGTGGGTTTATCCCTTCTTTCCATTCTTTTTTTCTGTTTAAGTCATGCGCACCAGCCTGCGTGTATGGGTACGTGAATGTTTTCGTGCACAAATGAACTAAAAGAAAAGCAGGGCAGCATTAAAGACGAGCAGGCAGCAGGTAGATGAGCAGCTATTCCTTTCCTACTCCAACAGATGAGCAGAGGTGTTAAGGCTGAGTACAGGCAGGAATCACATCTCCCCAGCAATTCTGAGCTTAAGTGATACAGGAAAGTTTGTCCTTGGTGTCTCCAGCTGCTGGCGCACACCAGCTGAGGCCATCAGCACTGAGGAACATTACCTTTTGCAAAAACTTTTGAAAGTCTGGTGTCACCTAGTTCCTCGTGGGCTGACAGAGGTAGAATCCAGTTTTCCAGGACCATCTGTGCTGCCTTTGTCATGGCCACTGTCCTTCGCTGAGACTCAACTTGAGCAGGCACCTCAGATGTGCATCCACCTCTGTTAGGAATCGTCTGCCCTGTGCATGGAGCAAGGCATGGATCAAGTTGGACAAAACATCAGTGGCTACACAACTAAAGTCTGCAGCAGAAGGAGCACGGGACAGTAGGATTCTCTTCCAGCATGGGCAAGGGGAGCATGTAAGGGGCGGGAGGCTCTGCAGAGGTGAGATGGAGGGTGCTGGCTTTGGCCACGTGCTGGTGCCCAGAGGGCTGGCCAGGTGGTGTGGCTCTGCTGGAGATGTCGGGTGCTGTATTTCTCCAAAGTTTCTAAATCAGCCAAGTCTGGTTGGGAGTATCTGTCACAAGGACAGCAAAAAACCATATCCCTCTGCCAAATTTCTGATCCACTTCTGCCGGGGCTTCATCTAATGTGCTGTGAAACCAAGTGTTTTCCTATCCCTTGTGCTTGGGAATATTTTTGTCAAAATATTTTCACATCAAAACCAAATTTGTTTGAGGAAGCCACTCGCCCTGGGCTGTAACACTGGGCACTATTTGCTGCTGCACCAGCTCGTGTGGTCTGGCTGAGAGGGGGGCTAATGCCACCCGCCAGCTGAATGCCTCGGGAAGCACTGTTGGGCGTCTTCAGGGAAAAATGTCAAGAATTAGAAAACACAACAGAAATTGCCACTTTCTATGGGTGTATTAATAAATCTGTGCCCTGGCCCATTCCAGCCCCCTCATGCCCGCGCAGGCGCCGTGCCCCACCAGCCCCGTGCCTGCCAGCATGAGGCTTTGGTCGCAAGCCACAAAACGGGCAATAAATAAATAAACCTTCATTTCCAGCTCTTCCTGCTGCCTCTTCTGTTTACTGTGAGGGATCCTGGAAAAGGGACCTGTAGCGTCCCGTGCTTACGTCCATGCTGATGTGGACGTCATCTGCAAGCGGGGTTGGTCAGTTATATTTAGTGCGATGTAAGGTGTGCTGTGAGTTGTTGCCCAAATCTCTCCTGGGTAAGGGTTTGCTCTGCGATCGCTAATCCCCAGCGACTTTAGGCTCGGGCTGCTGTAGGGTAGCTCTGTGCAGAGGGTGCTGAAGCGGGTGCGGACGATGTGCTTGCACAGCTGGGGAGTGGTGAGAAACAAAACATCCCTTTTCCTTCTTGTTCTGCCAGGGCTGGGATCTTGTTTGTGCCCCTGCACTGAACCGGTTTCACTTCTGCGCCTCCTCCCCTGGGACACAGCTGTCTCCTTCCGCAGGTGAAAAACCAGAGTTATTTATAGCCAGTTCTGTGGCAAGAAAGGGTATGGAAACAGGTGGAAATCATCCCTAGAGAGCCAGAAATGGTAGCTGAGGTGCCTGAGAAAACACAAGGCTTTTACTTTCGCATGTGCAAATGTTTGCATGCGTGCTGCAACGTGCGTGTGTCAGTTTGCTGGGGAAGGTGTCCCAGGGCACCCTTGCAGCACTGCCTGGCCAGCTGGGAAACCCCATCCCATGGCCTAGGAGCAAGGGAGGCATCACAGGCTGCTCTCTGCCCTGCTCTTGATCTGTTTGTCCTCGCTGGATGCATGAACTTTTTGTGCCTCAGTTTCCCCATCTCTACAGCAGGGACTGGAGCATGACCTGGTGCACTGGGTTTCAGGCACGTTCAGGCTGCTGGAAAATGTTCGGAGGGAGCAGCTTTCTGCAGCAAAAAGGCTAGGGACGTAAAAGCTTCGAGGAGCTTAATGATTTTATCCAAAGAAACAGTTGAAAATGCGTCATGTCTTTAACAAATATTGAAGCCTTGCTTCTCCATAAGTAAGGGAGTTACAGTAAGCAGACAATGGAGTCAGACAAATATGTACATTGTGAAAAGCACTGAGTAGGGGGGCGGTGGGGGGGGGAGGGGACACATGCTGGCTTTGGCAGTTCTTAAAATGAGTTTTTCAGTGACTTCTCTTTATGGGACGTCTTGACTTTTCCATTGTCAGTGAAGGACCACCCTCGAGCTGCAGTTTCTCAGAATGGTAACTGCAGATTTCAGCTGGTTCTGCCCACCAGTGCTAACAAAAGGCTTTGAGGGCTCCGTTCAGCTCCGGCTGAAATCTGTGGATGCTGTTTTGGAGCCCTAAGGTGGGGCAACACGTGGTGGCAGCGAGCCCAGGGCTGCAATGACAGTGGTGCAGGGGGTGAGCTCTGTGCCCTAGCCACACACCCTGCAAGGCTGAGCCCATAAAATGATGTGCTGAGCCCTGCCCTGGACAGGCAGAGCCTTGCTGCATGGTGAGGTGCAGCAGCAATGCCTGGGCTCAATGGGCAGTCCCATGCCCAGCAGTTTTGCAGGGATCCTTTGGAGATGCCCACCAGGAAGGCGGCAGAGAGGCAGCAAGGTGTTGGCTGTGGCACAGGGAACACGGGGGATCTGAGGCAGGAGGAGATCTGGGGTGGTTTGGGGAGGTGGGGTGGAATTGACCCTCCTGCAGCTGTCAGCAGGCTCAGCAGCACCCACTTCATTATTGTAATGTACGGCTGGGGGCCCAGAGCTAATTGCAGCTCTAAATGGCTGCTGTTATGCTGCGGTTGCTCCTTGCCTGCTGTATTGAAACCAGATGCTCAGGTCATTAAATAGATGTAAGCCAGGTGCTGACTGCCTTATTTAAGCAAAATACAGATTGATTTCCTGCAGGAGCAAGTGTGGTTGTGTATGTGCTGGCACCTGAGAGCAGGATGACAGGGCTGTGGAAAATGGTGACTGTGGGCTTTGGGGCCCTGGTGGTGCTTTCAGGGGGGGTTTTGGGCTGATGGATCAGCTGGGTGTGAGGCTGCTGAGGGTTTTGGGGTGGCTGCTGTGCTCTGCAGCAGTTCCTCTGAGCCTGTCACCAATGCATGGATATGTTTTTAGAAAAGCCTCTGACCCCTGGGGGGGGGTCTCTGGGGTGTCTGTGCACCCACCCAGTTTTACTCTCACATGCAGAGCTTCTTGCTGGAGGGTGGTAGCTCCTTGCTCAGGCACTGTTGCAGCCTGCACTTGCTGTCCCGTGCTGTCCTGGCCATCTTCCTGGGCTACAGAAATGCTTTTCTCCCTTCCCCAGCACTGAAGCTGGGTGCATTTTGTGCTTCTCTGGGTCTCGGGAATGACTCGGTCTCAGTAGGAGCTTGGTATGATGTCAATGTTTCGAGTGGGTGAAGCAGAGGAGGCAAAAATAGACATTTAGACATTTTTCCAGTTGTGCCTTTTTGAAAAGGAATATTTATAGCGTGGCACACAGACACAAGCTCTTTGTCAATCCACCACCAGTTGCGCCGCAGTGCTCAGCCAGCACATGGCCCCCCGGGTCTGTGCGAGGGGACAGCTCGGAGCCTTCTCTGGGGGGACCCTCCATCTCCCCGCTCCATGCCACAGCACCAGGAGAGGTGGCAGTCCCGGTGTGAAGAACCCACAGACATCTTGGGGTGCTCGGGCCTCTTGCAGCAAGCTGCCCTGGCTCATCTCCAGGGAGTGGATGTGTGCTCCATGCTTCTTCTGTTAACTCTGAAGCCTAACGAGAGCTGTGGTCAGGGTAGCTTTATCAGGTCACCCATCACTGGGTGCTGAAGGTCCAAATCCCTGTTGCACTTTGCCTCTGTTTCACCATTCGTAGAATCTGGATAATGGCCTTTAATCAGCTTAAAGTGCTTTGAGACTCCTTCAGGGTGGGTTTCAGGTATGGCCTTGCTTACAAGGACTTTGGGGTCTTGGTTAGCATCATTGGTAAAGCTTTCTGGCTCCTGTTACCTCCACCGTTTCAGCAGCAACGGGAGGTTAGATGGTGGTGACATCCCACGAGCTCTTCAAAGGCTGGGGGAGTTATGTTTTCATCCTGCTGCCGCTCTGCAGGAAGCATCAGATGTTCCTGGCAGTGCTTTTTGCTGAACTCAGCCATCTGACCTGCAGAGAGGTGGTGCCCTGCAGGGCTTCACCGCGTGGTGCTCACGGGAGAGCTGGTTCGGGTGGTTATGGTCATGGATCCATGATGAGATGTTGGGTAGCAGCGTGGGGGAGGGATAAAGCTTGCTCCTGAGTATGTAAAACTAACAAGTCTCTGCAGGGTGGGAAAAGTGAGTGCACCTCTGACACTGCCAGAGATCTTCACCTCGCCTCAAATCACCTGCATCAAACCTTGCTCTGATTTCTGCCCAGCTCTCCAGGCTTCCTTGTGGCACAACAAGCCCCATCTACACGGCTCATCTCACACAGCTGAGCTAGGTGCCACCTCATCAGGTCCCGTTGCAGCACCCGCAGGCTTGTTGCATACCTGGAGGTCAGCACTGCCTTGTGCACCCCTGCCCTGCTCGAGCCCTGAGTGCCTTCCTGCTCCAGCAGCCACATTTTAATTCTGTTGCTGCAGATGCAAAGGCAAAGTCTGCAGCAGTTTAGTGCACGGCAGCCCTGCCCTGTCCTGGTTTCCCAAACTGCTCCAGCCTGAGCCCCAAAGTGAGCCAAAAGCTCTGGGTGCAGGAGCACTGGGTGGGTGGGCCAGAGGTGGTATTTGTGGTCCTTTGCTGTCCAGGGGAAGCTTGGAAATGCAGTTCTACCCCCAAAACCAATCTGCTTGAGGGAAGGAAGCCATCACTTCTGCAGGGCTGTTGCTGTGTTCCCACCTGTATTAAGGTTCAAGACCTTCTGCATGTCACAGCATGGATGGGGGCATGGGAAGGAGACCCCAAATGCTGTAACTTCTCTCTTTCCAAGCCGATCTTTCATCTGTTTCCTCTCTCTCCTTGCCTGTTTTATCTCTGTCTTTCATCTGAGCTGCTTGCCAGCACAACAAGGGCAGGAACAAAGCTGAAACACTGCTTGAGATTCCTGCCTTAAACCTAAGGGTGAATCCTTGCACCTCGCGTGCTGCCAGGGATTGCAGCGTTTCAGTTCTGCCTTTGGTGGGTGACATCTGCTTCCCTGAGGCTTCCCTTGGTCCTGCAGTGGGAATTTTAGGTGTGCAAAGAACAGGGTTGAACGGGGGATTTTTACACCTTTCTCATAATGGAAATTTCTTCCTGGCTAAATGAAAATGGTAGGTGCCTTCCTCAAGTTTTCCTGATGCACAGTAGTTGCTTTCTTCAAGGCCTTACAGTTTATTGTTAGAAACGTACAAACCACAAACTGATTTTGGTTTGGTTTTGACCACAGATTTTCAGTTTTAAATACATAAATACGACCTCTGCGATGAGCCTGGGGAAGGAGAGCCATGCCGTCTCTTAGATCTTTGGCTCTGCCTTGGCTGGGAAGGACAGCCCCAGGAAGCACCCATCACCTGCAAGGTGGAGCTGCGGAGGGGTCTGCCAGTGCTGTGCTCCCTCCTGTTCTCTGCAGCTGTGGGGTTTGCTCTGCTGGGAGCAGGGGGCTCTTGGTGGGCTGGAGTTTAAGCTGCTGGTGGAGCTGGGAGCTTAAAATGCCAGCGGGGATGGGGAGGAGGCTGCATGTGCAACTGCCACCACTGCATCCTTCAGCCTGTGGTCCTCTCTGAGCATCATGGATTGCTTTTACAGTCATTGGGAGCTGCAGTCAGACCTGCTGCTCTGCAGGCTCCCTAAATGCCAAAGCCATGGTGGGGGATGGCACAGAAGGCAGCAGCTGGGAAAAGTCTCCGACTTGCAACGAGGGCTTGGCAATTCCTTCAGGACTCCTACTTCTTGGGGGCTGTACCCGCAGCTCCAGGGGGATGCAGCTGCCTGGTGAAGGGTGTGGATGCTCACTCTGCCGCAGCTCTGTGCTGACATCCTGGGCTGCCTTTTAGCAGCCTCGAGAGATGGATGGCATTCCATCTGCCCACAGAAAGCATGTCAGCCAAAGGCAGCCAGAAACTGGGAGTTTATAAATAAGTCATGTGCCTGTCTGCTGTCACATCCTACGCTTGATGCTGCAGAGCAGAAGAGGGTTCATCATACATTGCAACTGTGCAAGATGCTTTGTTCCTTCATGATCTTCCTGTAAGGATACTCGTTTGACTGTGTTGCCCCCCTCAAGTGTTTATTAAATGCTTGAAAAAACAATGTTGCTCTTGCTTGCAAAATTCAGCAGAGGTAGCAAGCCACAGGGGCACTTATCAGAAGGTGCTGCCTGGAAGCATGATGGGGGTGAAGGGAAGAGGTCGTGCTGCTGTCCATCCTCACCCCTGCCCTGTGAGCTCAGTTATCTCATCAAAACATGGAAAAAACTCCCTGGGGAGCTGCCAGCCCCATGTACGCAGTTGCAGCAGCAGAGCGTGTATGTACCAGGACCCCTGCACCTCTCCACAGCGATGTGCTGAGCCCTGTAGGTCTGTGCTGGCTACAGAGGGGCTGTATCTGACTTTTGGGTTGGTTTACAGCAGGGTGACAGCCAAAGCAAGCCTTGCTGTGATGCTCACCACATCACTCCTCTCTGTCTTCCTTCTAACCGTGCCTGGATCCAGCAGCACGTTTCCTGGAAGATGCTCTCGCTCTCTCCACACATTCACTTGCCGTTGATCTCTCGGGGCTGGAAGCAGCCCCTGCTATTAGCTGGTGCTGTTAGCAGGGCTGCGGGCAGCTCGGCGTGGTGGAGCTGAAAATATGCTTGGGGAACAGAAACTCTCTGTGGCCGCCCCAGCCATTCTGGGCTGCTGGCCAGGCTCCTTCAGGCGGATTAATGGAAAGTACAATGACGATAACAAGAGCTATCCTTTCCAATGGAGAGCTAATCCACAGCGAGCAGGGCTCTAGACTTGCTGATTCACTCCCTGATGGAGAAACAGGGATGCTCCAGCGTCTGGATGAAGCAGTGAGCGCAGGGAAAGGTGCCACTGTGGAAAGCAGGCTGCTCGTGGTGGGGCCACTTGGACCTCTCACTGCTTCCACTTGAAGCTCTGCTCCCTGGAGGATCTGACAGCATAACGATGTAAAAATTACAGGGTGTATATAAAACCTGGATGACTTTTGGAGGAGGTAGGGGATGTTGTTGTAATGGTGGCCTGGAAACCAGGTACCAACAGTTAGGTGTTTTGCCTTAATGCACAACTGTGGGATTGGAAACCTCCATTTACTCAGCAATGCAAGCAATGTCCCATCACTCCCCAGGGCTGGAGGATTATTGTTTGCTTTGATTGTTACGGAAAAGGCTCGCAGGATCCAGCACACAATGGCTGGTTTTGCACTGTAGCTTAGCATGGGAAAATGCATCTAGCTTGGGCAGGCTGCTCCCAATGGCCTCTTGTGGTGGGAGGTGAATGCTTTTGGCCATGCAAATCCTGCTTTTCCTGCAGTAGGGCAGGTGAGAGTCATGTTTCCCCTTTTAGAATTTATTTCCACCCCCCATTAAAGAAGTTTTGTGGTGACAGTGGTGGGTTGAGGAGCCTCAGCTGGTTCCTCCATCTCGTTAGAGTGAAGCTGGGCTGAAAGAAAGTCAGGCCTCATGGAGGCTGCTGGAACTCTGCTCAGATCCAAGGGTCTCTGCTGGGACACGAGCAGAAGCAGCGGCCTGGCGCCTGCCAGGGAATGGTGAGGCCCAGGCTGAAGGAAGGGCTGTTTTGTGGGGATGGGTTAAAAATGGGGATGTTTCCCAAAGGCCAAGACACACCTGGAGGTCATTGCCAACCCCCTGCAGTGTCACAGGCTTCAAGGCGCTTTTGAGGACCCTTTTCTCCCACGAGAACGTAGTGCCCAACAACATGCAAGTTTTGACCCAGAGCTCTGGTTTAGAAGGGGAAAAACGACAAGATTTTTAGTAAAGGCAAAGCTCAGTGGGATACTCGGCTGCAGATGGCTATCACTCCTCTAGGGATATTCCTGACCTGATCATGCTCAGCTCCGTAGATGGACCATGAATTTTCATGTAGAAATGAACTTCACTCCAAAATTTTGTAAGATCCATTGCTTCCCGTGATTGAGATTGATGAATTTTGCTGAAAGAGAAGGTACAAATCGTGGGTTTGGCCCTTTGATGCAGACATATCCGCTGGCTTCGTTCCGGCCTTCCTGCTTGCACCGCAGCTGGTGGGCTCCATGCCTTGGACTCCTGCTGGGATAAAAATCATCCTGTGCTATAGCAGCCGGAACAAGGGGCTGTGGCTGATGTGCTTGGTGTCTGCACCCTCTGGGCCTGGCCCTGCTGCCTGGCTCTGTGAAGCAACCCCAGCCCCGTGGTGGGTGCACGGGGGGGAGCTGGGGTGTCCCAGGCTGTCCCTGGGGACATCGAGGTTGCTGCAGAGCTGTTGGCTGTAAACCCCGGCTGTACCCCCAGGGATGGGTTGGGAAAGAAACTGAGCTTGTGGTTAAGGTCTGGCTGGAATAGGAAAAACTGTTTTTCACCATTTCTTGACTGCATTTGGCTCATGAGAGCAGCTTGATGGCCTTTTGGTCTCAGGCCAGCACGGATTACCTTTGTTAAAGCAATGAGCTGATGCAGACATAGGGGCTGGAGGGGGCACTACTAGCATTGGGCTTTTGGGGCCCTTTTTAATGGAGCAATCCAGGTCATGGCCACGTGGCACGGGCTGGTGTGGGGCTGAGCATCAGGCCAGCTGATGGCTGTCACTGCCGCTGTAGCTGGGATCAACAAATGGGTAGGCAACAGGAAATCAAAGATGCCTAATTTTTAGTTCCTACATTACTTTCCTCTGCAAATGAACTTATTTTATTTGACCTTAAATGTTGAGATGTACAGGCCGTGTTACCTAAGAGGTGCCTGGCAGGAGCTATGCAAAGATCTCTTTTGGTGCCCCCAAGAAGTGCCAAGTTAACACAAGCAGGAAATGTTCGCTGGTGACAGTCAACGCTTCTCTTATCTGCTTATCTCCCAGAATTCACACTGAGTTTGCAGCTCTGGGGATTTCTCTGAGCTCTAGAGAAAAGCCCGCATCCTGCAGGGTGCAGGATCCATTTTCACTGTGATGGGTGGCACGAGGTGGGGTCATTGCACCTCAGCCTGCTCCTGTCTTTGGCCAGTGCTGCTCAGTGGTGCAATGAGGGCTGGGACAGGAGCACTGTCAGCTCCTTTTTCTGCAGCAGGACAGACTGGCGCAGGTTTTCTGATGAAGAAGCAGAGGCAAAAGCGAGGTGATGGCCATGGGAGGGGCAGTCTCACTTTGAGCTTCTTCTCCCAGTCCCACTGCAGAGAGGAGAAAATTTTGTACAAAGTTATGTCAGAGCAGGAACAGGCTTAGGAGAAGTTTCACTTCTTCTAACAGCTGCTTTTGGAGTATTTCCAAATGAGTTCTGGTGATGAATAAGCACTTTTGCCTTGGAAAACTCCTCCTCCCCCTCCCATGGCGCAGCGTGGTCCTCCGCGACAAACTGGCTGCGTTGCCCAAATTCCAGACGAGTCACCTCGCCTTCCCCATGCCCAATTGCTGCCGGCTGACGTGGCTTTTCTTGGGGACAAAGGTCCCTCGGGGAGCCATGTGTGCGTCACCCCAGGGAGGAGGACCCTCTGCAAACCTCTGCCGAAAGGCACTGAGCTTTTCCTATTGTCTCCTGCTGGGGTTGTGCCTCGTGTCCTGTGCCTGGTGCCCAGCCAGGGCTGGGGACAAGCTGGGTGTGGGGGGTTCTTGCCAAGTTCATATGGTTTTTATGACTTGAGAATATCCAACACATAGATCATCTCAGATGGGGTTTAAGTCACTTGCTGTCTTCCTTTGTGGTTAACCAGGTGTTATCTGCTGATGCTGGGTAGGATGTGGGTATCCTGCAGCATCTCTTGCCCTAGCCCCTTCCCTGACCCCCCAGGACACCTGAATATCCCACCCGTGTGCAAGCACAGGCTGGTAAAGGTGTTTTGAAAGATGCTCTCACCATCCCACCCTGCTGTCATCCAGGCATTACACCAATGTATCTGCACAGCATTTTTGGGGGCTGGTTGGCCTCCAAGGCTGTTGGTGTTTCCTGGGCTTTCCAGGCTCCAGCTCTCTGCCACTTTTGCCTCTTCATTTTCCTCTTTTTTTTTTTTTTTTTTTTTTTTTTGAGGGTGACTTGCAGCTGAGAAAAGGACATGACAAGGACATGACACAATCCAGGCCTTTAGAAAAAGCAGCTGCTAAAATTTAAGTGTGGTGTCCACTAAAAGGTGTCGGTGGCTTAATGCTGAGCAATGGGCATTGCCTTAAGAGGCCGGCTAAAGCAGAATGTCCACAGAGCAGCACATTTCTAATTGCAATGACGCTAAAAATTGGCAGGAAAGGACTCGGAGGGAGTCAGTCCCTGCCCCAAGTCCCAGCAGAGCACTGTTTTCTTGCAGCATGCCTTGAGCATTAATGTTAAGGGATATTTTGGACCGAGAACAAATCCCATCGTGCCGTAGCCTTCGTGAGAACTGCTGGCAGGCGCTCGCCTTCCTTGAGCACCAAATATTTGTGAGTCCCACAGAGCTGCTGGTTCCCGGCGGCAGGGCCGTGGCATGGATGTGCCCCTCTCTGCTGGACGCAGCTCTCCGGTGGCACGGCCCGTGCCGTCTGCTCGGCGCAGGGTCACGGAGCAGAATGCCGGAGGTTTTCTCTCTGAAACTCAATCCCCTTATGAACCGCGGTCTGCGCGATGGGGGATTGGTTTTCCTGCTGTCCTCTGCCAAACGGCAGGGTTTGATCCACACCGCGAGCTGGGGAGCAGGGTGGGAGCCGAGGAGAACAGGAGCAGATGGCAGGGACCACGAATCCTTACCGGGTGTCCTCTGTCCGGCTACGGCCCGGCTTTGGCAGAGAGATTTCTGCCATTGCTGTAAGAGTTCGGACTCATTTTGTATTTTGGGCTCTTGCTTTGTCTTAATCTGAGATAAAAATATGCACCTGAATCTCAAAGACAGGCTTCTTGTTGGCTAAATTCCCTCTGAAAATGGGTTTGGGGTTCTTCTGTCATTGATGGGAGCCACTTCTCGCCCTTGTCTTTGGCTGTCTGCAGGTCTCAGGTGCCTCGGTGGAGGGAGAGCAGGTACATCTGCTTTGGGATGGGTGAATGGACCCGACCTCGGGAGGTGCTGACGCTGGGTGTGAAAGCCCTGCTTGGAAATCATCCTGAAGCTGATGGGAAAAAGAACCCCAAATTGTCCAGCAGTTGGGTCCAAACGCAGGCTCCACTTCAGGAGCTGTCTGAGAGCACCCCTGGTTTTGCTCAATGGAAAATTCATTAGCAACATGTTTGATGAATGAGGCTCTGTTACAACACGCACGTTTCATAAACCAGAAAAGCCCTGTTGGTTATATAGGATCTCATGACGCTGTATAAACACACGAGAGAGTGAGCTCGTGGGTGGTGCTGTCAGCATGGTGCTGCCCCGTGCAGCTTTTGCTGTTTTTCCTGTTACTGTTTTAGACTTCCTGAGGTGCTCGTTGCTGTGGCAGCGGGGCCGTTTCGGTTGCAAAGTCTGTGAATGAACACTGGGTTCGGACAGGGAGGGATTGCCCAGCTGGGTGCTCCCGTAGCACAGGCAGGTGCTGCCTAGGTGGGAGCTGCTCTGATGCACAGAGGAAGAAGTTTTATTTGCAAGTTCCAACCAATCTGGACTTTTTCTTTCCTTTTATTTTTTATTTTTTGGGTCCCGAGTTTCCCCATATTAAGGGAAACAGAAACTAGGGGCTGAATTCTTTGCTCTTCCCAACAATTAGTCACATATTGACTTAGCAAGCACAAAAATGCTCCTTGCAATCCAATGTAAAGACCTGTGGAGCCAGCAGCTCCTTTAAAGTGTTTTGCAGTGTTAGGATGAAGGGCCGTGCTCTACGTCCTGCCCCGATACTTGTGAGCAGCTACTTGAGTGCACAACCCCAAGGCTACAGAGCACCAGCCCCGTGCCAGCCGAGTTCAGCAGGGCTCCGTGTGTCACTGTGCTCACCAGCTGAGCAAGGCTGTAGCGTGAACTGGAGCCCAGCACGAGCAAAAAAATGACAAGGTGCCTTTCTCTGGGTGTGGGGGGCTTTGCATGGTTCGCTGACGGCAGGTTTGTGTTTGTGCCCGGCCGCTCTCGGTGCTGAGCACGCTGCAGGGCGGTCACATTACCCCGACCTTCTCACGTTGCACGGCTTTTTTTTCACTGCAAGCTATAAAAAGCCTGTCCTGAAATTAAAACCACAGCGTGGCTCCTGGCTCTGCTGGAGAGCCCGCTGCTTTTCCTTTGTAAAAGGAGTGGGGATGAGGGCAGGGGGCTGCGGGCAGCACAAGCAGGGTGTGCGCACCCCAGGGAAGGATGCTGCTGGGGCTGTGGGCTCACCCCCAGCTCCCCAGGGAGCCTGGCCTCCTGGCTTAGCAAAGTGCCTGGAATCAGGTGGAACAAAGCTGGGCAGATGAGTCACCGAAGTACAAACTTCCAGCCCTGCGTAAGCAGGGGCCCTCGGAGGTGCTCCTGGGCATGTTCTGCCCTGGGCACGGAACACAGCTGCTCCAGATTTGCCTGTAACTGCAGGATACTCACAGGTCCCTGCCTGCTGGGGATGTTTGTCACCTCTCTGTGCAGTTTCTGCTGCCCCCCTCTTTCCCTTCCCCTTTGCCAGTGTTTGCCTGTTGTGGAGGTATGTGCAGGAATTAGCCTGAGCGAGCTGTTGAACAGCTCCTGAGGGTGACGCGGAGCCCTTGGGACGCCCATCCCTGTGCATTGAGATGGCCCTGCTGGGCTGCAGTGGGCACGGTGGGCACGCTATTAATAAGACAGAGCATGTAAGGAAGAGGGAGGATGCAGAGTGAGGTCTGTTGGCGGAAATAGCAATGGAGAATATAGGAATATGCATCACGTCTTCCAGAGAGCAGCGGGATGCCTTGCTCAGTCTCATAAGCTCCCACGTGTTTGGGTTGGTGGCACCTCTTGGAATGGAGCCAAAGAAACCGGAGCTGAATTGTTGAAGAAGTTTACTAGGATTCCCCAGTTTGGAAAATGTCGCTTTCTTTAAATCCTTTTGACCTGAAATCCTTTTTATCCAGGTGGTTTCAGAGTAGGCAATCACAGAGAGGGAGATGGATGTCCTCCAGCCAGTCTGGCACTGAGACAAAACCTGTCTCCAGGTACTCCCAGCTCTGGGTCTTTCAGCCAAGCTCTGCCATGCCCGCCTTCAAGGAAATGTCCACACGACCTTTAGGGAGGGACAGTGAAAAGGCCTGAAAAAGGTGAAAATGAGAAGTCCCAGATTTCACCAACAAAGCCCAGGAACCTCCACTGGTTCCCACCACCGACTGTTTCTCCAGGTGTTGGAGCTGTGACACCACGAGGCAACCAGGCTCGGGGGCAGTGACATCCTCTCGCCTTCTCCTTGTTGCCTCTGCTCATTTCTCCTGGGGTTGGCAGGACATGGCAGTGCTGTGCTGGCAGATTTTCTTGCTTCTCCTTTGCCCAGCTGTGACATCTTGGTGGTGGCACAAGTCCCCCTGCTCCCTGGATCATGCCGTGCTGTGCCTGCAGCTGCTGTTCCAGCAGTGTGCATTTCCCTGCCACCATCCATCATGAGGAGATGTGACCTTTGGGGGGCTTTGTGCTGGCATGCTGAGCTGGCACCCGTGGCTCTCTGTGCCTCAGGGCTTCAGCCTCTGACACTTCAACTCTGAAACCATGCTGCTTCAGCATGGGGAGGGAAACCACACGCCTGGCAGTGCTGGGTTTATCTGTGCATCGTGTGTGGGGCCAGGGCAAGCTGGGGATGGAGATTACGGCACAATTTGTCTTCTGGGAAATGCAGAGCACTGTATGTCTCCTATGGTTCTATGCAGGCTTTTCACTCAAAAATAACTCCTCTTCCCAGCCTCACCAAGGCACATGTCTCCTTCCCACAGCATTTGAACAAAAGCAGGATGCTGGAAGTCTGCAGTGGATATCTTGTGACAGTAATTTGCCTCCAGCTGTGGCTGTGGTTGCACCCTCTGGGCACCACCAGTGGGAGCAAAGCTTGGGTGCTCCCGTGGGAACCTGCCTTCACGTGGCCGTAGGGAGTCCCACCACAGGCTGGAGGCTGTCAGTCTAAAACTGCTTCCTAAATGAGAAGCCAGGTAGAAAAACTGGGTGACAAGTGAAAAAAGACAGGAATTTAAGTAACCAAGATGGGTATTGCTTGGGATAGCTGTCATACAGCAGGGCTGTGTACAGCCAAGAGGGTTTCCATCTGAGAAACCCGGGTAGTTCACAGGACACAGTGAATTGCACTGGTTCCTCCAGACATGCATGGGATCAGGGTGGGTGCTCTCCACCCCATTACTCCCTCCTGAGCTCTCCAGGAGCCCAAACCAGTCCAGGCTGTACCCACACCACCTCGCAGACAGCCCCTGCTGCCACCCCCTGCTGCAGCCAAAGGCTGGGGCAGTGCGGGCACTGAGGACAAGGACAAACGGCCCTGTTCTGCACTTGCAGGGAGGGAGACACAGCTGTTATAAAACACAGTGTGCCCACACATCTTTGATTTTTTAACTTCTAAAGATGGGGAGGAAAAGCGCAGCATGAGCACGGAGCTCGCTCTTGCCGCTTGGTGTGGTTGGAGAGCCTGGAAGACATTAGGTGGACACAAAGGCATGGTTTTGATCACGGGCAAATCAGTGTGGACATGGTCCTTAGTAAGGTCTGGGGTGGAAAAAGAAAAATACATTTTTCTTTGATCAAGCGTTAGTGCTTTTCAGTTGCAACTTAAATTTTGAACATCTCCCTTTTCAGCAGGCTGAAGGCAAGGACGCAGTTGTCTCCTGCACTGTGGGATTTCCAGTGGGTCAGTGGTGTTTCTGTGGCAGGTCCTGGTGCTGGACAACCACAACCTCCTCTGAAACTGGATTTTTCTCTCCTCTCCCTTCCAGGCTGTGTTTTTTTTATGACCTGGGTGATCCAGGGACGGGGTGTGTAGCTACACAGAGGGGAGCTGAAGGGCAGAGCCTCGGAAGTTGAGATTTTTTTTATTTTATTTTTAATCTTACAAAATGACTTGAGAGGTTGTCTGAAAGCATCCTGGCACAATGCAGGGGACTGAAGAAGTCCCCAGATGCTCCAGGGGAGCTTCAGTGACAGATGTTTGAGACGTTACTGAACCAGTTCCTCGGCACGGAGCTAGGGGGAGGTACCGTCTTTCACATGGGATAAAACCAAGGTCCTTGTGACCCTAAAAATTCCAAGATGGTTTTTACAGGAATAGAGATGTTAAGACCAATTTTATGGCTAAATGTATGTACACCTCCCTAGTAATTTTGGTCCCGGCACTCGATGTCTTGTAGCATTATAACATCTGCTGCTTCTTCCCAGAGATGTCTGCATTTTCTCTCAGCATTGCGTGAATGGTGCAAGAGGGAGACCAGGTTCAGTATCTTTCAAGCAAATCAGGATCCTTTGGGATGAGAGGCATTAATTACATAAATGAACCTTGTGGCGGGATTGTCATGGACAGGAGCAAATGATTCACTGAGGAGTCCTGCTCTGTGTCCCTGGCACGTGTCACAGTGAGCTATAGAGCCAGCTCTCTGCCCATCGGCTCCATCTCCTCTCTGTTGAAATGGAAGCATCGCCCAGCTGGGGCTGAACGGCCGTGGTGTTGGACCCTGGCTGGTCTCAACACCCCGCTCCTGCAGGCAGCTGGCCCTGCTGTGGGGGAGTCTTCACGTGCGGAGATGTGAGGAAGGCACCCGAGCGTGTGGGTGTGGGAAATCCTCCTCGGTGTGCAAGGCACGAGCTGCTGAACGTGGATGACTGGCAGGCAAAGACATGAGAAGGTCTGCTGGGCGCATGAGACATGATGGGATATTGGGAGAAAGCCCTTGATGGCAACGGGAATGAAGAGAGAAGTCGAAGGGAAGAGACATTTCTCTCTTGTCACAACCTTGTGGTAGGGCTTGGAGATGTCCCAGATGTTGACCTAATTCTGCAATACCGATGGAAGTGGTGCAGGAGGGGGGGAAGCAGGCAGTGAGGTGCTGGGTTAGAGCATCGCTGCTGAGGGCAGTGGTGGTGGGAGAGGGGACAGCTGCCTGCGGCCTGGTGGCAGCCCTCAAGGCTGGGGCTCAATCTACAGCCACCTGAGGACCCTTCCACCCTGGTATATATATATATATTATTATTATTATTTCCTTTTTGCCCCAGGGAAAACTCCTTTTCCTCCAGAAACCTGCATTTCACCATGCCCATGTTTCCATCCCATGCACATGAAGAAGAAATCAACCAAAGGCGCCGCTGTTACACGTTGTAGTTTAATTCAGGGGCCTTTCTTACTGCAGGGTTGCTGCTTCACACCTCAGGTTTCTTGGCTTCGATTTTCTCTTTCACGAATTGAGTCTCGGGGGAGGAAGCTGTTGGAGAATACAACCATTTGTTTTGGCAACCGCGGGCGGGTGCCGGCCCTGCGGCCTTCCTGAACTCGCTCAGATGTAGCTGCTCAGCCTGAGGGGTCGGGATCTTTAACCTTAATAAAGGCCTGGTCGAAATAACAATAAGCAAAGGAACCAGCTCGCTGGTGTTTGCTGTGATCTGCCAGCTCTGCAGTGCAGAAAGAGCTGCTACATCCAAGGGGCTCTTGTCTCCCAGCACAGGGTTCCTCGTGCCATGGGGTCCACCACTGCCTGACCTCATAGCCAGGACGTGGGGCTTGGCCCCTGTTCTCTGGTGATTTTAGTGTGTCAAACAAAGCCAGAGGGTGTGGGAGGATGGAAAATGCAAATGGTAGAAAGAAGGAATTGGAAAACGGTGCTGGCTTTTTCCTCCCTTCGATGCAATGCGCTAGCAAGCTGCAGACCTCCAGAACCCAGGTGAGGCAGGTGCAGAGGGCACCTCGGCTGGAGCAACCCGTGTCACTGGGGATGCAGCTGGGTGCCCCTTCCCCACCCCGCAGACAAGACCATCTTCTCGCCTGGCTGGGATGAAGCAGGTTAGAGGCTGGTGCATGGCTCTGGGATGAAGCCCAGCATCTGCTGTGCTCTGTAAGGAGAGGTTTTGCCCTCGGCTGCCTTCAACACTTTGTAATAGCCAGCAAGCTGTGCTGTGAGTTTCTTGGTACAAACACAGAAAATGCTATAATTGCTCCCAACCCCCAATTGGGGTGCTGTCTGTATGGTTAGGACCAGATCTTTTTGCTAACATATTGCTGTTTTTACCTTAACCCCAAATGTCACAGTATCAGCCCATAACACTGTCCTTTCTCCATTCCCTGCTGTGGTGCAAGGCTACCCCATGAAGCTACCCCTCTTAACAGGGTGGAAGAAAAAAGGATTTCAGCTGCCCAACCCTCAGAGAGCAGCAATTTCCTCCAGAAAAGCCCCACCTGTCCTCACTTCAAGTCCTCCTCCCCTGAGCACTGCAAAATGAGGCACCTGAGCTTTGTCACAGATGCAGAGTTCTCATCTATTAGCTCATTGTAGCATTTATTTGGGTGGAGGTGGCACATCCACCTCCTCACATCAGAGACGGGGGAGCAGAGACACCTTGCACTTGTTTCAAGAAGCCAAGGTCCATCGGGATGAGGTAGCTGTCAGCGGGATCCTCCCGAGATGCTTCATGACTAATGCTTTTATAAAGCTGCCCACGCCTCAGGATGGTATTTCAGGGCCAAAGAAACCAATGAACCCGAATGAATTGCATAAAATATTTAGACGTGTCCCTCCCACGCAGGGTGCTGCAGGGAGCAGCCAGGTCCCTGTGCTGTCAGCTCAGAGGTTTCTGTCGTTCCAGGGTGCTGGCCCCATGGGTGCCATGTGCACAGTTACCGTGGTGCTTTTGTGCTGAGATGAAGCTGATTGCATTCAGCTATTCAAAACGATTGTGTTAGCTGCAGAAACAAAACAAAGCTACTTAACTGAAGGTTTTTCTTTTAGAGGTTTCATCAAAATTGTTTAAGGGGGTCTGATGAGGTACAAAATTTAAGTCAGATGAAAGTTCACAGTTTCTTCCTTCTTTCCCCATTTTTTTTCCCACCTGTGTGTACGTGGAGGTTTTCTGAAGGTATTTTCCCTGTGTAGCATAAAAGCCATTCCACAACCCCTGGTGCATTTAGCTGAAGAGCTCGGGTATTGACTCTGATGGTGCTAGGTTGAGCCCCAGGCAGCTCTGCCAATCCTATGTCCCAGGAGCCGTTTCCTCCCCCTGAAGCCCCGACTGATGCTCACCGACAGCCTTTGAGCTCAGCACAATTTTTCTGGCAGCCCTTGGTGCAAAGCACAGAGTTCAGCGAGCTGCTTCTGAGCCTGCAGCAGCGCTTGGGGCTGAGTTCCTCCTGCTTCTGGACCTCTCTCTGCCCTGACTGCATTTTGGGCTTGCACAAAAATCTGCTGGCTGGCGGCACAACACCCACGGGCAGCCTCGAATAGCATCGATTCAGATTGTAATTGCGCACAGGCTGCTGCCTGCCAGGGCTCTGCCTGCAACTGCAGCCCCGCCACGGCCGGCAAAGTAGCATGTAAGTGAATTAGGGAATGTCATTAAATAAATTGATGACACAATCTGATCTGTATGAACAGTGACCTGAGTGCCAACCTGAATCCTATGGCTGAGCTTCGAGTGCTGAGCCCCTTGTAAGGGCACAGGAACCTTCCAGGGAAGGTTCACAAAGGCTGTGGTGTGTCTGCTGGGGCCGTCGGACGTGGGGTGCTCTCGCTCCTTGAGGAGCCGACACCAACGCCCCCAGCATCCCAGCCCCTTTGAGATAACCCTCAGATTCCTGGTGGGGAGGGTGTTGGTTAACCCTTGGTGTGGCGGAGGCTCTAAAGGTGGTGTTTAAAGTGATGTTCCCATGCAGCTGGTCAAAATGCAGGTGAGGTTTCAGGGCAGCAGCCGTGGCTGCAGGGAGCAGGCAGGAGGCTTCCCCATGCAGGACCGGCAGATCTGTGCTGGGTGGTGCAGGGCTTGGTTCCTTTCTCCCTCTGCAATACAGCGGTGACCTGGCACACCCCAGGCAATGCCCTCACACACACACACTCACTTGGCTGAACCCAGTGTCACCTTCCCCTTGGGTTGGCACAGACCTTTGGAGACGTCCCAGCCCATCTGTGCGCCAGGAGGGATGTGAATCAGAGGGTAGGGCAGGGTGCATCCCCACGAGCATCACCGAAGGCCCTGTGTTTGTTGTGACGCCGTCTGGCTTTCTCCTTTTTGTTGCCTGTGACACACCACGGTTGTCTCTGGAGGACAGCGTGGCTGGAAGCCAAGGAGCTGTCGGGCTGGGGTGGAGCTGCCAACCCTTCTCCGTGCCCTGGGTGCTGAGGGTGCCCGAGCATCCTGAGGACGCTGGTTTGTGTCTCCTTTTGTGGTGGGAGCAGAAATCCCTCCCTGTATAAAGTGCTGCTGGTCTCCTGGAGCTCTGCTTTGCTTTGCACAGACAAAGAATGACACAGAGCTGACCTGGGCCTGCTTTTTTGGTGGGTGGAGGGGGTGGGAGATAGGTGTGTGCCTGGCTACGTGCCTGGTAGGGGAGAGCAGCACGGGGATTGCACCTCACAGGGGAAGCAAAGCACTTTTTGCAGTAGTACTCCAGATAAGCAGAAGCCAAATATGTGCCTTTTCTTAAACAGAGCCTGTTCTGGAACATCAGGAGTCCAGGCTTTATGAGATTTTCTACTGTGAAGTGAATTTCTACAAGCTTTCCATTTACAACCCCTGAGTGCTTTGCAGACAATCTCTCTCCAGCCTTGAGACTGGTCCTGCTGGGCACTGGGAGTTAACAGATGTGCTGAGGGCACAGCAGGAGCAGGTCCCACCCAGCCGCAGGGACCAGTGGCTGGATGCCCATCAGATAGAGCAGCGCGCCGTGCTCGAGGGAAGATGCTGCCCATAATGCTATTAAGTGCACGGAGGGATGAATCACTGCTGGTTGAGCCACTGCAGGGCTGGGTGGCTCACACGCTCCAGCCTCCTGGCCTTGTGTGAGTCCCTGGAAGGAGACAGGCAGCTCCCTGCCTCTCTTAGACACCTACCAGGTGTCTCCTGGAGACATCTCCCTGGGTGGGAGACACTGGGAACACGAGGTACCACTTCCAGGGGGTGCAGGGCAGGAGAGGACCTGCCCTCTTCCACCAAGGGCTGGCAGGGCAGGGACCCATCCTCCCCATCTCCATCCCCATCCTGGGGGGCAGAGCTCCCTCCCTGAGGGACGTTTTGCTCCCTGGGGGCTGCTCTGTCCCCAGGAGGAGGCTCTGTCCCTCGGCTGCTCCATCCCCAGGGATGTTCCCCAGGTTTTGTCTCCGCACCCTTCCATCCCCAGCATTGTTCTGCTGGTGGGGCAGCATCCTGAGCATCACCTACCTGCTTTCATGACACCATCCATCACCGCCCTCGCCAGCTGGGTGTCCCAGCGGGAGCGGTTGGACGGGGGCAGTGACAAGGGGAGCCTCTTCCCTGCTGCGGCCCCTTGGCTCTGCAGGAATGCGCTAATTGCTGCTGAACAAAAGCTGCTTCTGTGCCGAGCCTTCGCCAGCACTGCCTGAACGCTCCCAGTGTTTTCTGCTTGCTCTTTGCTCACACTCCTGGTGTATTTGCAGAGGACTTAAATTTATCTTTTTACTTAAATGGCATATTTGGGGCATGCCAAGAGCTCACAACGGTGTGCTCAAGAGCTTCTCTGGAAAAAGCATTTTCCCCTCCTTCCTCTGTTCAGATAGAGAGCTGTTCACTGAGACCCACCGTGACCAATGCTACCAGGCAGCTTTTCAGCTGAAGAGTTCGCTGTGGCTTCCCTGCTCTTGAAACATCTGAGCACACGTTTGGCTCTGCCAGAGGGAACACTGAGGTTTCAGGAGTTTTTCCTAAGAATAAAGTCCCCAGCTGATAACTGCTGCCTTATTTACCAAACTCCCCGGTGACTCAGCTGCCCTCCCTGCTCTTTGATTCCTTGCAGGCAATTTCTGCCGAGGCAGCGTTATTGCCCTTATCTGGCCGGGGCAGTTGTGGTGCCTCTCCCCTCGCTCTGCGCCCTGCCGGGGGTCCCATGGGGTGGGCACGGCTGCTGGTGCCTGCTCGAGGGGAACATCCCACGCACCACACCAGGCTACTGCTGTTTTACGGGAGCCGGGAGCACTTTGGGGCTGGGAATTCAGTCTCCTTTTTCAGTAGCATGAGTTTTAATCCCCAGTGGCACTGCTTGGGGCAGCAGGGAGGGGTTTGGTGGTGGCTTTCTGGAAATTGGGGAATGCAAAGAGAAGTTAGGGGAATGCCGTGGCTTTTCCTAGGAAACTGAAGTAAAATCACACGTGGGTTGCAGGAGGGAAAGTCCAAGTTACCCTGGGAAACTTGTGCCAAGAATGCTGGATGTGCAGAAAGCTCCTTGATATGGATAAGCCCTGCTGCCCATGCTCCCAGGGCTCCCGGAGCCCCTGGGTGCTGCTCGAGTTATTGAAAACTCCTCTGCACTGAGCTGTGCTGCTGGGGTTTGGGGATGGGAGCCCCACACAAAGCTCTCAGCCTGGCCCCATGTGCCAGGGTGTGTGTCCTCGCAGCAGGGAGGAGCAGATTAAATACAGTTTCTGCATTAAAAACACAGTTTGTTTCTGCATTTCAGAAAGCAGCTGAGCCAAGGCAAGGGCAAGGTGACCTCAGTGTGAGCAGCACTGGAAGTGTTTGTGTCATTCCTAGAGAGCAGAGAGAGGGGAGCGGGATGCTCAGGGCTCCTCTCTGCACAGGAGACAGGAGTGGCACCAGCTCTGGCATTGCCCTGAAGGCCTTGTGTGTGTGTCCTTACACATGCTGGCACATTATGAGCCCTCCAAATAAGCTGTCTCTGGTCCTGAGGTTAGCTTTTATTGCAGGTGGGGCTCCTAGCGATGTGTCTCACTGTGTTTGCCCAACAGTGTCCATCATGGTTTTATTTGATTACAATCCTGATGAAGCAGAGCCATTAAGTTTTACATTTTCCACACTGTGTCATCTCCCTTTTCAGTTCTGGAAGCTTTCCAGGGACGGGGTGAGTCCCTCTTACATCTGACTGTGTTGCCTTTTACCAAGCTCCTTGTCGACAAGTAGGGATGGGAAGGATGCAAAGATGTATCTTTGTTTTCTGGCTGGCTGGTGACCAAGCTAACCCAGGTGCAATGTGTCCCTTCATGCTGGCACAGCATTGTAGCATTGGGTCTGCACCCAAATCAACCCTAATTTATCCGGGAAGGGGGTCTCTGCTCCCTGGGATTAACACAGGAATGTCTGCCAGTGGCTGGAACGTGCTGCAAGAAAACCAAACCTGTGCATAGCTGCATAGCTCCTGCAAAAGATAAAGATTTAGCCTCAGGCCGAGGAGGAAAGTCTTCAGGGGCTGGGGAAGGGGCAGAGCAGACGCGTCGGTGGGATGGATGGGCTGCAGGCAGGGCTGCTCCTGGAAGGCACCAGCCTGGCCTGGCTTCACTCAAGCTCATCCTGACAAATGCAGCCTGATGGGAGGTTTTTTTTGTTTTTTTCTTAAACTTCTGAATGTCTCAAAATTTTTACAAATGGCCAAGACAGACAGGCAGATCCCCACGAGCCATCATGCCTGGGGGAGAGCACATTGTCTGTCCAGCCGTCATGGTGGGGCACGTAGCTGGTGAGAGGGGCCAAGGCAGCATCTCCTCTGAGCAGTGCAAAGCCCCCCGGGATGCGCAGGGGGCACCTGGCTGGAAGCAGCCGGGCACAGTGGGGCTGGGGATGCTGCTGGGCACCAAGCTGAGCACGAGCCAGCAGCATGCCCTCGCTGCAAAGAAGGCTGACGGGGTCCTGGGTGTCCTAGGTGAAGTGCTGCCAGAGGGAGGTGAGCCTGCCCCTCTGCTCAGTGCTGGTGGGGCCACAGCTGGAGTGCTGGGTCCAGTGCTGGGCTCTCCAGTGCAAGAGAGACCTGGACGGACTGGAGAGAGTCCAGGGAAAGGCTGCAGGGATGATTTTAGGGACCTCTACTACAAGGAAAGGCTGGGAGAGCTGGGGCTGCTCAGCCCAGAGAGGAGCAAGTGCAGGGGGATCCCGTCCATGTCCATGGCACCCGAGGGGAGGGTGCAGGGAGGACAGAGTCAGGCTCTTGCCAGTGGTGCCCAGGGCCAGGAGCAGAGGCACTGGGCACAAACTGGAGCATGGGAAGCTCCGTCTGACCACCAGGAACACGTCTGTGCTAGGCAGGTGCCGGAGCCCTGCACAGATACCCAGAGAGGTGCTGGGGACTCCTTGGGGATGTCCCAAAGCTGCCTGGACGTGGTGCTGGGCGCCTGCTCGGGGTGTCCCTGCTGGGGCAGTTGGGGACCAGAGGCACCCAGAGGTGCCTTTGACCTCAGCTGCTCTGTGACCATGATCAGTGCTGCCATAGCAGCTCCACGGGAACAGCTATTATGGTCTGGGGACAACACTTCAGTCACGTTATCAGACCTCCCTTGATGTACTTTTGGTATGACTGAACCAGTTTCACCAGCAGCAAGGTAAAAGCAGAGAAAGAACCCAAACACGTGGCAGCAAAGCAGCTGCCTCGGGGCTTTCCTGGCCTCATCCCATGCCCTGGCTGCGCTGCGGTGCCTTTGGTAACCCTGGCCTTGGGAAGCTGGTGCTCCCGCTGCAGAGGAGAAGCGTGATGGGGCCACGGGCACCGGGCCAGCAGGGTAAAGTGCACGGGGAAGGCAGCTCGTCTGCGAGGCAGTGCAGAAAGGGAGCTCTCCCTGCTCCCTTTGGATGTACCGATGGCTGCTGGAAGAAAGGAGAGCTCGTGCTGCTGCGAAGGGGCCCGCCACGTGTGCTGCTGGGCTGCCCTGGGCTCCAAGCAGAGCCACATTTTTTTTCCATGGCTCGCTGTGAAATCAAAGCTTTCAAATGACGTTTTGCACAGATCTCATCAGGTTGCACCCAGCACTGCCAAGATGCATAAAAGGCCCATTGCACATTTTGTTGCTGTAGAGAAGGTGAAGATTTGCCTGTCGAGCCTAGCAGGAGTTAGTTACTTAATTACTTCCACACAGAAGGGAGTGAGGAAGGAGCTCCTCTGAGCCTCCCTGTAGGCTTTTCATGCCAACTTTCAGGACTGGAGCATGAGGTTGGAAAAACCTGGTTTGTTTCTGTCCTCGTTGCTTGTCTGCAGGCACAGCATTTTAGCAGCAGGGATTAAGAGATGGGTGAGAGCGGTTTGGGATGAACAGGGCGGGAGTATCTCAGCTACTACAGCCACTCAATAATTGTTCTCAGAATATTTTTCCCTCTGAAAAAACAGGTTAATTAACCTTAAGCCATGTAGTAGAAATGTGCTGACTCCAACAACATTTTCCAGCAGGAAAAAAAAAAAAAGAGTTGTAATATTTTGTTTGGATAGTATCAAAACTTCAGCAGAGGCAGAATATTTCATTTCTGTTCTGTAACTTAAATGAGTTTCATGTAATGCAGTCTGTAAATTTTAATATATTGTCTTTATAGATTTTATAGTTCCAAATGCATGTAGTACATAATTTAAGAAACATGTAGGAATGAAAGGAATAACGAAGAGTCAAAGTAAATCCACTGAAGTGAAACATTGTCATGGCCCTGAATTGATTGCTGAGGGGAAATTCATTTTCTTGGCAAATACAAGAATTTTAGTGGTGGTTAGTTGTATTTTATTTTTTTTAGGCAGAGGCAGAGTCAATTTCTCCCTTAATGTCAGGATTTCCCAAGTAATGGGAACTGCAGCTCCAGCCAGCTCTGCTCAGGATGCAGTTTTTTTTTTTTAATTATTCACTGGAGTCAGATATAAGGGGAGATAACTCACACAGAGGAAACCTGGGGCAACACCACAGCTTTAAGGTCATGACACATCCCCCATGGCCAGGGACACGGAGCAAGAAGGACGCCTGGCTCCAGCAGCGCCAGGACAGACAGACGGCTGTGGTGGGAGCGGTTGGAGCCTCGGGCCCTGCGGGGCTGGAGGAAGCTGTAAGGTTGTTGTTTTTTTTAACCACGATTTCAGTTTTCACTCCCTTTGCAAACTCCCAAATCCTGGCATTGGTTGGAGATCCCAAAAGCTCTTCGTGGCTTTTGGCTGTGCCTTGCATGTGCTCAGCCTGTGGCTGCTAAAGCAATAATGGAGCTGCCAGGAGCCCGGCTGAGCTTCTGTTTGCTTCAGTTAGCAAAATACTGAAATCTGAACAGTGTGAGTGTGTATGAGTGAGGCAGTGCCAGCCTGTGCTGGTTTGCAAGGGAAGCTGTGGGTGATGGTTGCTCACCTCCGTTGAACATTGTCCAGTGGTGTGGAGTGGACAGGCTGCTCCTGAGGAGCGGTGGCATACAGCCCGTGGTCCAGGACTTGCTACCTCTACGTTTCTGCCATGTGCTTTCTTCTGGCCAGTTCAAAGGAAGGTTTCACCACCAACTAATGTGACTTTACTGTGACCTTGTTCTGTGCAGATCCTTGAGTTAATCTGTTTTGGTGACATGGCCCGTGTTTGCCGGCAGGTTGAACAGACGTGGCTTTAAACAGTTTTCTAGAAATCCCATTGCACTGCTACCTGTGAAATGCCACCCTGGTGTTTGGGATGCCCTTGAACATCTACCGTGCAGCCCTGGGGGAAACCTGTGTTTGGGAGGAAAGGTGTATTTTGTTCTCAGTCAAATCTTTGAGCTGCTCTGTGAAGGAGTAGAGCTGCCGAGCTGCCCCAGGCGGCTAAGGGCTCATACACCGTTTGCAACAGCAGCACCTTCCCAAGAACACTGAGAGGAAGAAAACATCGTTGGGTTCCTAAGAGCAGTCTCCAAAGTTAGCTGAACAGATTTAATTTGTTCTTCTCCGCAGCAGTTTGCATTGTGTCCAAAAGCTGTTTGCTGTCCAATAAGTAAATAAATAAAGGGGGTGGTGGAAAATATTTTACTAAATCTAAAGTGAGGCTGCTGCAAAGTGTTGCCAAGAAAGAGGGGCTGAATAAACCCCAGAGCAGCTACTTTGTGCATTGCAGAACTACCACCCAGCTCCCCACAGCCTGGGAGAGCTGCTGGTGCTGGGGGGGAGCACACTATGGTCCCCAGTAAATGTTAAGTTTGGGTATAAATCTGCCAGAGAATAAGGCCTTCAAACCAAAGCGAAGCTCTCTGAATATCATTTGTCTTGGTTTCTTTAAAGGAAGGAAAGATCTTAATTCCAGCATTCCAGCCTGGATCCCAAAATAGATGCTGCTAAGAATAGCCCAGCCCCGCCACGGGGCAGGATGCTGCTGGGGGGAAAGGGATGGGGAAGCGTGAAGTGCTTGTCCCGAACAGCCCAACACAATTGCTAAGTGGCAGGCTTCAGTTCCAACATCAGGCTGCCATCCCCAGGGCATCTTGTGCCCATTGGGTGGACTGGCACAGCTCGGGGCTGCGGGCGGCTGCTTGGATGGGGACCAGCAGGGCACCAGCTGCGGGGTGGCGGAGCTCATCCTTGCAGAGCTGCTGCCACGCTGCCGGAGCCATGGGCAGTTGTTGGGGCTGTTCCCCCCAGCAGAGAGGAGCACAGATCTCCCTCGGAATCAACGAGGTCCTTCTGCCGAGATGCTGCTGAGCTTTGGGAGCGACTCTGCCTGTTTTAGTGGGGGCAGGACTCCTGCTCCCACCTCTTTCTGGTTAACAGGTGCGATGCTGGAGTACCTCTGGTCCTGGGAAGTTTAGTACGAACGAGATCAGAGGGATGGGGTTTGTGGTTCCACCCCATTTTTCCTGGAAAATATAGGGGCGTATCATCTGAACACTTTTGGCCTTACTATTTCCCTTTTGGGGTCGCATGTTGATATGCAAAATAAGCTTTAAAAAGCAATCTTGGGGCAAGAGGTGAGCTGCTGATATAACCTTATGACCACAGCAATTGTGGCTTCAGGAGAAATACTTATTTTCATGAAACTCCAAATAAAACGATAAATCTGACAGCACAGGTGGGTCCTTCCACCCTTGTTTCCTTCCTTTCAATGCTGGCAGAGGAGTTTAATTCTCACAATTTATAAGTGCCCACAGAAGCCGGGGGCTTAGCATCTCCTGGGGGTGCCAGGTGCACCTTCCCCGATCCTACCTTCCACACCAGGATCATGCCTGCTCCTGGCACACCCTTCCAGGAGCCTCACGGGGAGCTTCTCTGCAGGTGACGTTGGTGCCACTTCCCCAGAAGGTGACAGGTGAACCCAGGTGATATTCAACCCTTCACAGTGCGACCCCAAGTATTTCAGGAGCACGGGATAAATATTGACATTGGTTTTACAGAACAGCATCATTAGATTAAAAGCAGTAAATTGGGGCTGCCATGTGCCTGGGCAGGGTTATTTGTCCTAGTTCCTGAACTTGTTCCTGTGCACTTTTGGGCACAACTCGGCTAATCTGAGGGTAAAAGTGTAAAATGGGTCAGCAGAGCCCGGCCACGAAATGTCTAAGCAAGTGAATGAACTGCCTCTGTTTTACATCCCAGCTTTACAACTGTGACAGTTTATGTATTCAGGTGGGTTTGAAAAACGTTGGCTGAAAACCAGGCAAAAATCACTAGGTTTGGCTATTGCTTACTCTGTATTTTGGGCTTTACTCAAGTAAAACTCGAGGTGGGCGTAATGAAACCACTCAGACCCAGATCTGGAAGACAGCTTGCACATAGTGCTGAAAAGCCCCCAGGAGCTGAATCGCACACTCCTGAAAGAGGGAAAAATAATAATGTGGAAAAATGTGAGCTCCACCAGGCTGCAAACCCAAAAACCTTCAGAGCTTGTTTGGGAAAAATCAAGCCAGGGAACCGAGCTTGTGCCAAAATTTCAGCTCTGGGAAGGGTTGGTCCAACCCAAGCTGCCTGCACCTCTCGAGAGGAGTGACCTCTGCGTGGGGACAAGGGAGCAAAGAGCTTTTTTCAGTGGCACAAGTGGCCCTTTTGGGCTTATCTGCTCAGGGTGGTGAGGGTGGTGCTAGTAGGAATTTGCTGTGCCAAAGGACTAAATGCTTCTCCTGAGGCAGCTGAAAGGTTCTGGTCCGTGCGATGCTCCTGTGCTCATCATCCACCTGCAAGGCATTTTTGGGAGGAGAAGGAGGTGGAAGTGCTTACACAAGGCAGAGCTGTAGCAGAGCAGTTGATAAATTCCTCATTCCCACTGGTATCTGTGCCTCTCTCCCTCGTATTTGGTCCCCAAAACATGCACACAGGGTTTATCCACAGCAGTGAATACACTTTTTCGCCCTCACCTGGCAGTCTCTTTGCTAAGGAGTCTGCCCATAGCTCGGCGCTGTCTCAGCCCCAGCAGATATTGCAGTTGAGGAAGTCCCACGGGTCTCTCTGTGAGAGATGAGCAGTGGCCTTACTGGAAGCCCCGGGTTTTGTTACTGGTCTCTGGAGTGTTGTTACTGGTCTCTGTGGGCGCTCCAGCTCCTGGTAGCTGTTAGTAGCTGCAGACAGTCCAGGCAAGCACGGCGTGAAATCGCTTCTCAGCGAAGGGTGGGAAAATGTAACTTTCCTGGCATACTTCTTTGGCTTTCATGATTTATCACAGGTTTTTCCTGGTTATTATTTGCTTCGGTGTCCTTATCTGGTTTTATCTATTTTTGTTTAGTGGTGGAATCAGAGTGTTTATTTTGCTGTGTGGGGCTGGCAGGCGAAGCTCCATCGTGCTGTGGCTCGGGCTCAGCCATGGCAGGGTTCTCCCTGCTGCCCTCAGCTTCATTCGTGTGCTGAATTTCTGAGTGCAGGACTTCTCTGCCAGCCTCTCTCCTTCCAAGGACAGTTGGTGGCACTGGAGAAGCCCAGCCTGGCTCTCAGGTCGCAGGAGAAGCTGCTGTTAGGAAGCAGCAGCTCCTCTGGCTGGTCCCATACAGGTGCAGAAGAGCAAGAGGTAGCGGGATGCTCTCATTAAAATCAATTAGTGGTGTCCAGGTGCTTGGAGATGCATGCACTTCTGATAGCACTGCGTGTGAGCAGGCAGAAAGCATTTGTGTGCACTATGCTAGCAAAGGTAGGGGAAAAAATAGAGTTCCTGTGCAAGAGGAGCAGCGCTGGGGATCCAGCACCAGCATTGCCCCGCACCAGAAACTTTTCATGCTCCCTCGAGGTTCAGGAAAAAGCACTGGGATTTAGAGCGACAGTGAGAGGTTGGCACATCACTTGTGGAGATGCAGGTGGAAATCTCAGCTACTGACAGAAGCTTCAAACTGCAAGGTGCTTTTTAGAGCAAACCTGCTTGGTGGTTTGGGGTGCGGAGCCAGAGGACTTTGCTCTGCCAGGCTGCGCCTAGCACGCCTCAGCTGTGTGCTCCAGACTATCCACAGTGACTTTCATCCTCTTGCCAATTAGTCTGAGGAGCAACACTCATCTCCCCAGAAATGCCAAAATTAACTTTTTTTTTTTTTTTTTTTTTTTTCCCGAAGGCTGCTCAGGATGCACTCAGAAAGCACCTTTTGCTTAAACTGCTTGAAAATACACGCCACTTGCAGGGGAGGAAGCCCATCGATTCAGCCCTGCTTGCTGTTTTCTGTAGCAGGCACCGCACACTCCATCTGGCTAAGTGGACCACGATGTTCCAAGGATAAAAATTGCATGTAACATGAGATAAAGCTTCGGGCAAAATATTTACGTAATCGAATCTTAATGATAGCGCTAAAGGTCTGCGGCGGGGCGCAGCGGCAAGGAAACGCTCCTCTCGCTGGTGCATTGGGAGCAGATAGATAATGGGAGACACTCACCAATGATAGAAGAAAAGTGGTTTTTTATTAGGAAATATGATCTAGAAAAACAAAACAAAACAATAAAAAAAAAAACCCTACCAAATGAAATAAGTAATTTACGGAATCTAGTGTGATTACAGCACTCTTAATTATTTTTTAGCTGTGCATGGAAAGAGTTTCGAGGAGTAAATGTCCCCTGTAATCCTCAAGCCCCCGCGGCTGCTGATGTACAGACAGCAGTGTGGTGCTGACCTGACTGCTGGTGTGTGCCTGGGCTGTGGCTGGGAATGGACCCAAAATCATCCTGGGAATGTTGCAGGATCCATCTCTGGCATCCTGGCTGGGGCTGTGACAGCTCCCAGGGCCAGCTGCGAATGTGGCGAGAAAGCCAAATTTTCTGAAAGGACCAGGCAGTGCAGATCCAGGCTCCACGTCCAGCACAATGCTTGGCCAAGCAGGTAGGCTGTTTTGGTGTCCTTATGCAGCAACTAAATCATATCTTGATTTCGTATCACATTTCGAAATGGCTCTTAACTACGCATGCTTTATGCTCATCAGAGCTTTCAGTGGCCAAATCTGATAAAAGGAAATTTCCTCTGGAGATAAAAGTCCCTTGAGCTAACGAGTGATACTCAATAATAGCAACCACATGGAATTATTGCTTCATTTGCAGTAGAAGTAACTCTGCAGGTGAACACTCAGCTGAAGTGTTTAAATCAGCTCTGCTCAGAGCCAAGCACAGACTGGGTGGTGTTTTTAAATAACTGCACTCATAAGCACTGTGAATGCTTGGTGTGTGTGTCCAGAACAGAGCAGCACTGGAACCATCCAGCCGACGACTCCTGTATTTTGGAAAATGTGAGTAACAGCAGCTCATATCTACTTTGTCGAGTTTTGGCTGCAGCTTCAGGAGGTCCCAGGGTTGGTGTGTGGGGATGGAGTCCAATCTCCTGTGCATTTTCTCACCTCTGCACCCAAGTGTGAGCACCCAATTGTACCCTAAGCCCAGTGAGGCAGAGGGCACAGAAAAAGGATGGGATGAGGCTGTTTTTGCCCTGGGCTGGCTGAATTCCTCCCTAATGGCTGTAGCACATCCAGCACATCACCCACTCAGTATTGCTGCTGTAGAAACCAAGCAGATGTGCGAAGGGAGCTTAAACACAGCATCGCATGGCTCCTGATGCTGTGTCCAGCAGGTTTGCTGCAGCAGTTCAGGCAAGGGACTTTTACTGTGTTTGCTGAGGACATACTGAAATAGCTGTGCAACAGGAGCTGATTTTCTTTGCCCTGAACTGGGAGAGTGCATTAGGGGTGGGGAAGAGAACCGCAGAGCTCCCAGTACCTCACTGGCACTGTGCTGATGGCAGCGCTACCAGGACCTCCATCTTCTGGACCTTCTGTGCCTGCTGGGGGTTAATTCCCTGGGGACAGGAGCCCTGCAGCATGGGCAAGTGAGGGGCTGTGTAATAAGGTGCTGCAGAGGGGCAAAGCTTCTTCACCAGAGTGCAGTGCCACAGGGAAAGGTATTTATATGGCTGCGGAAAGAGCATCCTGGCCATGCCACAAGGGGACTTGAAAAGTGAGGAGAGAGATTTTTTTATATTTTCCTCTTTTTAAAAGCAGTTTCCATGAGGCTGTTCTTTTTTCCAGATGACCTTTCTGGGCACTTCCATAGCAGGACTGCCTTCAGCCCTTGCTATTTCCTGAGGAGGCAGAAGCTGAGGTCGCTCCTATTGGCACCAGAGACTTTGTGATCCTTTTGCTGTCTGTTAAAGAGTAGCCAGAATAAGATGACAGAGAAAAAAAAATACAAAAGCTCCCCCCTCCTCTTTCCAACCCAAAGCCTTGCCAAAGCAATAAAAAACTTCAAACAATAGCCAGTCATGACATAAACCAGTCCTTGAACAGCCTGCCAAAGTTCACCTCAAGAAAGTAGGTCCAAAAATAAACACCAACCTATAAAAAGCCCCACAGACTTAAAGATAGTCTTCCCATTGTGCTAATTGCTTTCACATCTGGCTCAGAAATGGGGAATGTATATGAGCATGGAGAGGCCACCAATAACTCACTGCAGCTAAGCACAAAAGCATGTGCCTAGCATTAATCACACGAACCATCCATTTCTACTCAGCAGATCTCAGATGCTTAGGCTTAATTTTAGGTTTGTGTTTAAATTGCACTGAAATACTGGGGCTGGTGGGGATGTTAATAAACAGCACATGGTTAAATGCTTTCACGGGTGGGATGTTTCAAAGCGAGTGTAGAGAAACTGATTTCATCTCCCTTCCTCACGCTCCATCGGTTATGGGACCACAGTGACATTGGCTCCGAGTGGTTTCTGCCTGGCCTTCTTCTAAAAATCCAGCCCCTGGGGTGCTGGAAAGTTGCACCTGATAAATCCAGGGCTGCACATCGAGATGGGATTCACAAAGGAAAACTAGTTGGGGACGGGGATAAGTCATTTTCTGTGTGCCAGAGGTGGTCAAGGAGGTAACCCTGAAGTGTGACCCTGTGCAGAAGCAGGGTCTTTCTGCAGGGATAGGCACATGCTTAGCCTGTAACAAACTGTACAGAGCAGCATCCAAGCTCACTGAAGTGATTCCAGTTATTACAAAATGGAAGAACAAAACCCCGTCAGGCCCCTGGCAGGTCCCATGAGGAGCCAGACGTGGTGTTACGCTCTGCATCGTCTGCTCTGTGCATATTTTTGTCTTTTTTCATGCCAATGTCTAGACCTTTTATATGACTGCGAACCAGCGGGTATGCGCAGGACTGTCTCGTTCTTGCTTGCGTGCATATTATTTGTTTGTGTAGCTGATTGAATTTTATAACAGTTTCACACTGGTGCGAACAAGCCCTTTGCTTGCTGGATGCAATTTAAGGCACATCTTTCCCACAGCTTTGGACTTTGCAACAAAGCCAACGCAGAAAGCAAGACCTGGCCCTGCCACAGGCAGCTACAGGGAGACCCTCCCCCAGATAAGTCACTTTTATTTCCTGCAGTTACTTGGGCACTGCTGAGAAATTTGCCAATAAACTAAACCGTTGTGTTTCCTGAGTTCACACGGCTAGGATTACGTGGGTTATCTGCATCCAACCCTTGTGGACACGCGGCGTAGCCTGCCCTGAGCGGGCAGAGCAAGGAGCTGCGGTTTGGTGGTTGTGACTCATCGCGAGAGCTCAAGGAGGGATTTGTGATGATTTATTCATGCCACATTTATTGTTTGGAAAGCTCACTCATGTGCTACTATGGTTAGACTAAATAATTCATCTACCAGTCTGCTTTCTCATCTTGATCTGTTTCTTCTTCGTGAAGAGCCTCAAGTGATGATCACCTAAGAAGCAATTTTCCATGCTTGGTATCTTTGGAATCCCAGACTTTGAGGTCAGCTTTTTGGCAGGTCTGACCTTGCTGAAGGTCTAAGGATGGTTCATCTGAGAGAGTCGGGCTCGTCTGCCCTGGCTCAGTTAGGCATAAGGCTCTGGGTATCGCTCGGTGCATCTCGGACAGGACTTGGGAGAAATGCACCTCCCCATGCACTGCTTCTCTAATCCTAAAAAAGCACCTAGGGCAGTTCAGATAAAGGCCTCTGCAGAGGCCTATCTCTTCCCACTGAGTATAAAGGGAAATGCTTTAGGCTGCAATGCCTAACCCTAGGGGAGGGGGCTCCATTCAGCTGTCCCCGTGGGTCAAGCTGGGAGCAGAGGGCTCCTGTTGGCACACCACGCGCAGCTCCTGAGCATCTTTGCTCTGGGGCAGTTTTGTGTGGGGACAGAGGTAAGTCAGCATCGATGTCATGTGCTTCTCCACACAACAGGTCCTGCTGGTTTAACTCAATTGTTTCTTTGGGGCCTTTGCCAATTTGGTGACTTGTCTTCCAGTAGAGGAGGCTGAACCTTCTGCTTTGGGGCAGGGCTGAAGTGGGACCTGCTCACCCCATCAGGACGAGGGTGGGAGGAGGTGGAAACGGGCGCTCTAGCTCCAGGATGACCAGAGGGCAATTGGTAGGACAGGGCAGAGGTCTGAGGTTTTGTTTTGCCCCCTCTCTGCAGCCTGCCCTTGCTCACTAGCACTTGGCACGAATGTATCCCTTGGGTTTATTGGTAGGAAAATCAGGGTTTTGCTAAGCTGAAAGTCAGGGTGGAAAAGGAGAGGGGAACTTTGGCAGAAAAGGCAGGTTCTGGGAAAGCAATCACTAACAACCTCTTATGTGAAAAAATTCCCATGAAGCCCATAGATAAAAATGATTCTCTCAGATAATTGCCATTGATTTCTGCAAAATATTTGGTGTATTGCTCACGTCTCTTTCAAAGCATCAAGGTATCTACAGCACGCTTCCACCTCAGAGAAAGGAAAAGTCTCACAACGCATGTTTTCATCAGTTTTTCTATGAACAGCTCCTGTGTTGGAACTGGGTGCAGGATGGGGCTGCAATACACACAAGATATTTTCTCAAGCCTTTGTCAAGATGGTAGCATGCAGATGGGCCCACCTGCATTGCAGCATTAACAGGCTCGCTGACGATGTAGAGTTCATCCCATGTTAAACCAGAGCAAAGGGAGGGGAGTCTGGTCCTGTTGGGGATGCATTTTTGTAGCTCTTTAAGGAAACCAAAGAAGTGACTCAAAGGAGCTGGGATTAACCACGGATCTGAATTTGGCATTACCTGTCCACCTGCAGAGCGCAGAGAGGTACTGCCAGCAGGTCCAGGAGCTGGGGTTTCTGACAGGTCCCACCAGCAGAATGGTGGTACTTGAGGTGCTGCATGGGGCTTTGGAGGGGCCAGCAGAGGTGCTTGGGCTTCTCCAGCCATGGGGGAAGGTCCTGAGCTCTTCACAGGGCTGTTGGCAGAGGAAAGGGGTTGAGCCCTACATAATCTCCAGTGGCTTCACGTGCCCAAAGCCACCTTTCTCCTTGCCAAGCTGCTCATCCTTCCCTTCATCTCCTCCAGATTTGGTGTCCAAATACAAATATGGCCACAGGCTTGGCAGCGGCCATAAACATATTTTTTCACTGGCCATGTGTACAGACCAAGGCATCTCAGGACTTGCCTGGAGAGTCCTTGGCCCTCCATCTTTTATGTTCAATCACAGTTTTCACTGGAACAGGTTCCAGCAAAACCCTGGAAAGTCTCATGCATTTCCCAGCCAGACGGAGCCAAGAGCAGGACCCATGGGTGCAGCTCGTCCCTAGAAGCCAGCCTTGCTTTCACAAATAGATAAAATCTTGAAAGCTGTTGGAATCCTAAAGTAGCCCTGGGCCAGGGTGAGCATGTGCTGCCTGTGAACATCCCTGCCCTGCGGTATGACAGCACAGGACACACCACACGTGGTTTAATTTTTTTTCAGTTCTTCATGAATTGATGTGTCTTTTGAAAAGTGTTCTGCTATTGCACAGACAATAGATCCCTTTCAGGCAGATACGGTGTTTGAAGGAGAGAGAGGAACACTCAAAAGCAGAATAAAGCTCTGTGATGGGGCAATGTTCTGTGGGCTCTTTGACAGATGCTGTAAAGAATCCGGATCTGGGTATTTTCAGAAAGGCAGCTTACGATCCCAGATGTATTAATAGGCAGTGAGAACGCAGAGCTGTGACAGGAAGATTGACAGCTTTTGGCAGTAGATTTTGTACTTAGGTATCTAAATGTATCCCTTGTAATTCCAGTTTAGCCAAGCAGGCGAACCTGGGCTGGCACCAGTGCGTCACATCAGCCTCACGCTTCCACGCTTGTTTCTTTTTTGGCTCTGGGCTAAAATGGTCAAGGCTTTGGGACGAGTGGTGTTCTCACACGTCCAGCAAGTCTGGGGATGTCCCACTGGAACTGGGAGTGGGAGGTCTGTGATTTTAGAGAATTTGATGTTGTCAAAGTCGTAGTTGTAATTAAGAGACTGGGTTTAATTACTGGGATGAGTGGAGGTGATGTGAACTGTCCACTTAAATCAGTGTGGTTACTGGAGCATGAGGGGTATCGGGTTCACGTACTGGGTACAGTTGGTAACTTCTTGCTTTGGAGTCAATCAGCTTGTGAATTTGGCAGTTTCACTGAAGCCTCACCTTTGTAGCTTTAAGGCACATCATAAGCACTTGAAAATCCACTGCAGAAGCTGTGATGGGACCAAAGCTTCACCCACTCTGCTGTCCCCTCTGTCCCCCTGCAGCACAGTGCTCATGTCCCTGTCTGCTGCCACCGATGCATCCCTAGAAAGTCCCTTCCCTACAATGCCATCTAAATATTACTGCTTAATTCCAGCAAATGCCACTGAGGCAGTGTGGTGACCTACAACCACTAGTGGCATCCCTCATCATGCAATGATTCACCTGAACCAGATCAGCTGGAGCAGGGCGTGCAGGTGGGGATGGATGCGGGGGACACGGAGATGGGCTGGGTCCTGCCGAGGGGCAGAGGCTGCCCATCGTCTGCTGGAAAGATCTGGCTGAGCTGCAGAAAAGCAGCTTGTGTGCTGAGCCTTTTATTTCAGTTTGATTAAGTTGATTCTTCACCCGGCTAAAACAAGATGAGTGTTTAAAGTGAAATCAAAGCATGCTGAGCTTTGTATATGCGAAGCAGTTGGACTGAATTATTTTTTCTGTCGGATCTTTGGCAAAGAGGCAAGGATTTCTGGATTTCTGCTCACGAGAGGCTGTAAAGCATTTTGGTACCATCTCAGTCAGCAACTACAATAGGTGGGAAAACGAGAAGAAACTGACAATGGAATACGAAAGGACAAACATCAGCCTGAATATTTGATTTACCATCCGCGTTGCTGACAGTTAGTCTAAAGGGATAAAATGAAGCCAAAGGAAATGTTTCCCCTGGGTGAAGTGTGATGTGGGGCTGGCCCAGGAGCACCAGCACTAACACTAGCATGTCCGAGGCCAGCACAGGGTTGCCCAGGGGTGGGATCAAGTTGCCCAGCACAGTCACTACATAGCCCAGAGGCTGCACTGGGTGGTGCCATTTAGGGCACTGGGTTGCCCAACAGCTGCACTGGATTGCTCAGGGCCAGTACTAAGTTGCCCAAGGCCAGTATTAAGTTGCCCAGAGCCATCACTGAGTTGCCCAGGTGCTGCACTGAGTTGCCCAGCGGGGGTAGTAGGTTGCCCAGGGCAGGCACTAGGATGCCCGCTGAGAACGCTGCATTGCCCAGCAGCATCCCCAGGTTGCCATAGCAGCTGCAGGAGGTTGCCCAGGCAGAATCCGGTCACTGAGCACCCAGCGCCTGTAGCAACGTCCCCCCAGGTCCTGTGTCCCTGGCAGCCGGGTGCTGGGGATGCTGCAGCACCCAGCGCTGCTGCCACCCAGCCCGACAGCACGGTGGTGAGGGGCAGCCCCCAGGCACCCCCTGAGCACCCACCCAGGCAGCAGAGGTAAGCGTATGCTTTAACTGGGAGTAATGGGGGTGTTAGAAGTAGATATTTTTCCTAATCCCCTCCAGGTATCATTGGGGTGGTACCTCTTATACCCCTGTGCTCAGGTGGTCGGGGGCTCCAGAGCATTTGTGTTCAGGGGGGCAGAAAGTGTCACCTGAGGGCGGTTTATCCCTAGGGGGAGGGAGGAACATTTATTTCAGCTGGAAATGCAGGGAAATACAACCCCAATCCATTCCCAAGGGCTTTTTTCTCCTTTTCTAAAGATACATATATCAGGATCTGAAAGGGAATAATTTACGTGCGGGGTGGGAGCCAGGGAAGTTGTCTCCTCTCTGAAGGCTGTTTCTCAGGTACAAAAAGTAGCACTGAGCTGGGTGAAGCCCAGCAGGGACAAAAGGGCTGAAGGGACGGCTTTGTGGGAACCGGCACGCACAGAGGTTTTTGTTGGACCCGAGCACAGACATTTCGTCCTCGGCTCTGCCAGACTGGCTTCGTGTTTGCAAATATATTTTTGTTAAACCCGAGGGTGTGAGTTTCCCGCTGCCTGTCCCAGCGCTGCTTGGGCCAGGTCAGACCCCGGGGCCGAGGCTCGGTGCCCACAGCTCTGCTGCCCTGGACTCAGGTACTGGGGCAGCCAGGCGAGAGAGGCCAAAATCGGGCACGGCTTGAAAATACCATCCGCAAAGTTCAATGATTTCCCAGCTGCAGGCTGGGCACGTTTCCCCTCTGACTCATCCCTATTTTCCTCTGACTTACCCTAGCTGCAGGACCTGTTATTCTCCTGTATGTGCCATGCATTTATTTAATAGCTGCATTTTGATCAGCGCTCACATGGATGTATCAAACCATTGCGGGTACCGGAGACCCAGCGAGTGTCACCCGCTGCCAGCAGCCTGGCGGTGCCACCAGGGCACAGGACCTGCTCATCTCTCCCTCGCCCATCCATCCTGTTTTAAGCATTTTGGTAGGAAGCTGTGAGCGGTTGTTGGTCCTGCCTTTTGTAGAGGTGCTCTTTGTTGCAGAGCTGGCTAGAAGCAAAAACCCCTCTTTTCCCCAAGGGTTTTGTAATTTCGAAAACAGGCCGGCCTCTCTCAGCTTGCCTACTCATGCAAATTGATCAGGGTAGCCCAAGAGGAGCAATTAAAGCTCATCATGTGATTGCTTGTGTGGACACTTTGTTCGAGAATAACAGCCAGTTCACTGCATGCAAATGGCCTATTTTTAAAGGGATAATGTTGACTGCATGCAGTAGCAAACGGGATTTAGCAATGCCTCGTGTCAAAACCCCTGCCATCCATGGGCCTTGTGGCACGCTGGTGTCCCAGCCTTTCAGCAGGGCTCTGGCCAGGCTGGGTGGGATGTGGATGGGATGTGTTTGGGGCAGGACATGTCCATGTACCACAGCAGCAGGCTATGATGGTCTGTGGTGACTTACTCTGCCTGTGGGTGACACTTGCAACCATACAAGAGCTCTGCATCAAGCACAAGAAACCCTCCTGAGCACGTGTCCTTGGGTTAGGTGCTCTGGGTACTTTACCTGGCCCTCTGACTTGTATTTCTGATCTCACTTGGCTGAGGAGCTCCCCCCACCTGTGAGGGCATCCAGTGGTGCCAGTCTCCCTGGGATGCTTTGCTCTGGGTTACTGCCTTGGGTTGCTGGCGTTTACGAGGTGACCCCGAAAGACTGTGGGATGATTTCTCCTTTCCAAGTGCATTTATGTGACATTGGCTGCAACACAGACATTTTTCTTCCTTTGCAAGTCAAGAGAGATGCCTTTTTTTTTAAGTAAAATTGGTGGGAGTTTTTTTGAATTTGAGTGTAGTTCTGCACAGCTCAGCTTGCCTGCAGGCTCCTCGTTTGAGCTTTTAGTGCAAGTGAGGGTGCAGTGAGGACAGAGCCCCTCACCCACAAATCACGCTGGGTTGGTAGCAGCCCCAAAGGGACACGGCTATCAGGGCCGGTAATGGAACTTTTAAAGGGAAAATCACATCTGGAGCACTGTAAGATCAGCAGATATGCCGGCCAAAAGAAACAAACGAACAGCAGAGAATCAGCAACTACACTTTCATTGGAATGACAGATTTAAGGAAAATGAAGGCATAATATCTGTCATTCTCCTCAGCAGCGATGATTTGTTTCTCTCTGCTTTTCAAGACCTGACACCAGATACTAACAACAAAGCCAAATCCTTGTATATACAAGTGCTCGGGATGCTGTCAGGAGGGATTTGCTTTCGAGGGCTCTAAGCCCGTTTGGGTGCTGTGTGGGTGCTGTGTGCTTGCTCTCGGTGTTGTACGTTGCTTGTGTTGCTACAAGAAATGCTTGCTGAGTGCGACTCCTGCCTCCTCCCCCTGCAGGACCCCTGCCCTAAGAGCAGCGACCAAGCATGGAGCTCGTCGGCTCGCCCTTGACGGCAACTCATGCCCACCCGAGGTCGACCCCCACCAACTTTCTGCCTGCCATCAGCACCATGGCTTCGAGCTACAAGAACCGTTTTCCTTACTACCCCTTGCCTCAGAGCTTCAGCCTTCCCTGGGCACCCAGCGCCTACTATAGGACGGCTGCCATCAATCCCACTTTGGCTCCCTTTTCTGGAAGCGCCCAGGGGCTCACCCCCAGCAAGACGCTGCCGTTCGTTTCCAACAGGACGTCCCTTTTCACCCGGTACTCCCCCGATGACTGGTACCGCTCCAACCTCACCAACTACAGGGAGTCGGAGACGTCCAGGCACAACTCGGAGAACCTCAGGGTCGACACCTCCCGCCTGATTCAGGACAAGTACCAGCAGACGAAGAAAACGCAGACGGAGAGCACCAAAAACCTGGGAGAGCGTGTCAATGACATCGACTTTTGGAAGTCGGAGCTCTGCCATGAGCTGGATGAGATGATCGGGGAGACCAACGCACTCTCAGACATGAAGAGGCGGCTGGAAAGAGCCCTGGCAGAGACCGAGGCCCCGCTCCAGGTGAGCGCTGTGCCCAGCAGGCTGCACACTGCAGACTGCTGCTGAGACATCTGCAGCCATTCAAACGTCTAATTAAGTTTCATTGGAGCCCCGTAATGTCTAGAAAGTTTTTATTAAGGGACCGTTAGTTAAGTCAGCAGTAAACAAGCCCCTCGCCATCTGCTGCATCCCCGATCAGTGCATGCTGAGCACATCAGAACACTATTTGCTTAACCAAATATTTTTATTAGCAGTATATCCAACATCTTGGGTTGGGATAGGAAAGCCCATGTTGTGCTACGTGGCTCGGGTGAGGTCAGCTTCCAGCCAGACCCGGGTCCCCGTGCACAGCTGCGGGTGCACCAGGGCCACGTGCACTCCTCGTACAATGTAATGCTGATGTTGCAGCTCAGCTGCTCATTGCCAGCTAAACCCTGCCCTGGACATGTTTTTCCTCTCTGTGCCCACCTCCAATTTCTTTTCTCTTACATTGCTGGAGGACAGGACCCTGTCCCTGCAGCTTGGCATGTCCCCAACAGGTCGCTCAGGAGTGCTTGCTCCACCGGGAGAAGAGGATGGGCATCGACCTGGTGCACGACAACGTGGAGAAAGAGCTCTTCACAGTGAGTCTGGCAGCACAGAGCGTGTGCTAGAGCTCCTTCTGCCCAAACTGCCCTACCTGTCCCATAGCTGGCTCTTGGGCACTAATCCCCTCAGTCCCTGGGCCAAGGGATGGTGTGTCCATCAACAGCACGCCCACATTTTGGGGTAAGACTTTCCCTAACTTACTGGAAAGCAGCTGTGTCTTTGTGCAGCATGCAGAGGTCCTGGTCCCCCTTCAAGCAGTTTCTGTCCCCGTCTTCTTGCCCCGTGTCCTGCACCCCAGAGCCCTGCCCGCACAGCACCTACATGCATCTCAGCACACACAGATATGCACGTACAGATAGAGGGAGGCAGTGTGTGGCCAATGGCTTCTCTGCTTTTCCCAGCTGTACTCGCCAGTCTAATAAAAATATTACATCTACCCCCAGCTTTGCTTTGCTCAGAGCAGCGCGGCTGCAGCAGGACTGCCGCTCTGTGTACTTAAGCAGTACATTTTATAGAAACCATAAAAACGTGCACTCCTGCCTGCCTTTATATAGTCTGCTTTAAATTATGAATAAAAGCAAACAAGATGAGAGTTGGCACAGAAGATGGGATCCTAACCCAGGGCACAGCAAAGCACAATCACTGCGAGGGCCTCGTGAAGCTGGGAAGGAAACGGCAGCCCCTGGGACTGTGAAGCCACTGCTCTGTTAGAAGATTTTTTCTTATGAGTCAGGCCCTAAAAATTAGCAAATTGGTTTAAAGGTCATGAGATTTTAGGAAAATAATCAGAGTTGGTATCTTTATAATGGCTGTTTGGATTTCAAGTGTTGAGGACACATTTAGGCCGTACTTTTCAGCTGGTTGTTACAAACCAGAGAGCTTAAAAATTACCTGTTTTGGAGCCTCCCTATCACTGCCTCCAGGATCCGGGGCTGCACAAACGTGACGGAGGTGTGCTGAAGTCAGGAGAGTGGTGAGCAGCACATGCCTTCCTCCAGCCTCATTCTTAGAAGTGGCTGGGAATTCGCACTGAAGGAAAATCCATCTCCTTGTCCCATTTGTGTGGGATCTCTCCTGGGGTAGAAAACATTCCGGGAGCAAAAAGGGCAGGTGCTGATTGGGGATGGTTGTGTAGCTCATCCAGGTAACTGCTATGAGCAGTCAGACCAGGTCAGGATCTGGCCCTGCTGCCACAGTGAGGCACTAAGCACTGCTTGGAGTGGAAACCAAGACAAGAAAATGCTTGGCCACCCCCCAAAAGTCAGGGCAAAGGCTGCGGCTGTGGCCATAGCACTGTCCTGTCCCCCTCCTGGTCACTACACCAGGGCTGGAGAGGCCCAAGGGGATGAGTGTGACCAGGACCAACGAGTGTGGACACTGACGTTGTTGTGCTTTGTCTCTGCCCAGGAGGTGGACGTCATCAGGTCGTGCCAGGAGAGGATGCAGCGCTTCCTGGACAGGGCGAAAGCCCAGCTCGCGTAAGGGGCAGCTCCCAGCTCGTGTGGCAGGGCTGAAGTGACTTTGCAGCTGTAACGTGAACCCCAGCAGACCCCCACCCTTACCCCATCCTGTAGATGTGACCCCCTCTGTCAGCCCCATACAAAAAAGTGGCGATGCTCGTGGGAGCCCGCAGTCCCGGGGGAAAGCCCTGAGCCACGCGGGACACTGACGGCTGCTCTTTCCTTGCCAAAGGTCCAACAGGGCGGCCCAGCACGAGGTGGAGAGGGATCTGGCCAACAAGCAGACAGCCTACCGCATCGACGACAAGTGCCACCACCTGAGGAACACCTCCGACGGCATCAGCTACCACCGCGGGGTGGAGCGGGTCGATGCCACGTGAGTGCACTCCAGCACCAGGCTGCGGGTCCCAGGGGTGTGGTGGCACTCCTGGGATGGTAGTGGCTGTCCTGGCATGGTGATGGCACTCCTGGCATGGTGGTGGCTGTCCTGGCACGGCACTGGCTGTTCTGGCACAGCACTGGCTGTCCCCATCCCCTGTGCCTTGGCGTGCCATATCCAGCCCAGCCCTCTGTACTGGGTGGCTCAAAGAACAAGGTTTAGAGAGAAAAAGCAGAATGAAGTGCGTCCCACCTAATTAAACATTAGATCAGGGTGCAGAGATCAGCCTGAAAACGAATTCAGCTCAGCACTGCGACGCACCTCGTTAGGTCCGTGCACATGTCCAAGGCTGTGTCGGTGCTTCCCAGGTGCTCTTCATTGACGGAAAGTCTGGGGGCTGCTGGCAGAGGGGCTGGCAGGGAGCCCAGGTGGCACAGAAGATAAAGGAGTAGAGAGCATGGTCCTGGGACAGAGTTCAGATGCTTTTGGGTGCCAGGAATTCAGCTTTGGCTCTGCAATAAATGAACGATGACCTAAAGCAGCACTCGCAGAGATATGCTGCGAGTGGCAAAGGGCTCGGGGGATAAATCTGCTGTGCACACAGACACATGCAGTTGTTGGGGGGGGACACACATGGATTGATTCGTTTTTTTCTGGTGCTTGAATAATTCTTCACAACAGAGCTCAGACATATTTAGACAGGCAAGTGAATTGCAAAGGATTGATGCTGAAATTCAGAGGGGGTAAAATGTGCAGAGGATCAGCATGTTTTAAATGGAGCTTATGTGGTATTTGAGGCTTTTGTTGACCTTGTTCTGGACTGCTGCACAGGCGTGAACTCCATCCCGAGTGCACAGACAGGGAATCGAGTATTATCTAATGCTCATTCAGTTTTGTATGAAATTGAGATAAGTTACGAGCAAAATGAGTCAGTGCAGTCTGTGTGTTGTCACAGAGCTGTGAATCACTTGGCACTTTAATGCCATTAACATGTAAATACGAGGGCTGATTAAAATCTCATTTTTTCTATGGGAATCTACTGTTTGTGTGAGCCTTCCTAATTATTGCAGAGTTGTCATGGACATGTCAGTATTTGATAACCTTTATGGGATGAATGGCGTCCAGATGTTTAACTTTCATGTGGCCAAAGAGCATGGATCCCTGGGAGGCTGTGTTTAACCCGACCTGGTGCCTGCCCATGGGCAGCTCCAGCAGCACGGGGCCACCGGGGGCCTCCCCTTTCCTCCCGCAGCATCTCAGTGCCAGATTCCTGGGCCAAGTTTACGGACGACAACATCCTGCGCTCCCAGAGCGAGCGGGCGGCCTCTGCCAAGCTGCGGGATGAGATCGAGAATTTGCTGGTGGTAACGGCCAACGAGATGTGGAATCAGTTCAACAGCGCGAACGTCGCCTTCACCAACCGCATCGCCGAGACAGCCGACGCCAAGAGCAAGATTCAGACCCACCTGGCCAAGGTGCCCTCAGCCCTTCCCTTCTGGTGTAAAATGATCTCTTCTCAGTGGTGTCTCCCAAGCAAAAACCTCCATGCAGACCTGGCCCAGGTCCAGGGCAATGGGAAACGATGCTGTTATTTGAGAATGCACTTTTGAATTTATGCACCTGTTTCTTTTTCATGCCAGACACTGCAGGAAATCTTCCAGATCGAGATGAGCATCGAAGCCATCCGAAAAGCCATTAGGGACAAAGTGCCTCCGCTAAAAGTCGCTCAGACCCGGCTGGACGAGCGCACGCGGAGGCCCCACGTGGAGCTGTGCCGGGACAGCGCCCAGCTGCGGTAAGGCCGGAGCGTGGGGCTGGCAGCACCCACGAGGAGTCACCAGTGGTAGCCCTCAGGAGCATCACTGGGTGACAAAACTGACCGGGGTCTATTTTTTTCTATATAGTCCTTGTTTAAATGCATATAGCAGAAAGCACTGAGCAAGCATCCCTGGTGCTGGGAGAGCTTTGCACCCATGGAGGAGGCTCTTGTGCCATGGCCACACCATGGCCAGGTACAGCCTGATGCTGCCCCATGAGGGGCTGAATTGATCTGAATTGATCCCACTTGGATCAATGTCCTCCTCCCCATGGTTGGATGTGCCCTGTTTGGAAGAATAAGCCTCTTGCTCCCCCATAGTATCACCCTGAGAGCACTCAGCTCCTTCCCCTGGGGTACCAGTAAGAAAGGTGCAACACAGGGAGAAGCAGGTAGCAGCAAGGACTGTCCTCACCTGCCCTGGGGACAGTGGAAAACAAAAACTCTCGAGTGCAGGATCGCGGGAGGCTCCTGGAAGACTGGGGCAGGCTGCGCAACTGCTTCTTGGCATTCCTTCAAGGTCTTATCTGCCCCGTCAGCAGGAGAGGCTTGGCCAGGGCTTCCTTCCGTGCCTCCTCCTCCTCCTTCTCCCTTCAGCCTTCCAAGGTTACCAAGCACTCTGAGAGGAAGGCAGGCCAAAACCAGCAGCTTCCCCAAGAGGCAGAAGCGAGGATGTTTCACAGATAAGGGATTTGTCTCCCTGGCCCCTGGCGGTGACCTTGCTGCTGCTGTAGGCACAGAAGGAAAAACAAACCTAAGCTGGCCAGTTTACTGGGCGGGAGCTGGTGGGTTTGTGAATCTGGAGGGGTCTTCCCCTTTCTCAGAGAAAGGAAGAAAACCTGGGGAGAGCTCAGCCACATCCTACTTTGTGTCTTACCCATCCTGATGCCACCTCTGCTCTCCTCTCATTAGCATCACCCCGATGCTGTCTCTGCCTGGAGGAGAAGCCGGGCACCCAAGGGTGTCCTGAGCAGCCACCCCCATGCAGCAAGGAGGGGGCTGAGCTCCCTGCCTGGGCCGCCCCTTGGCCTGATCCAAAGGGAAATCTTTGAAAAGCAATTTTAAGCTTTCTCAGAACACCCAGCTCTTGACCCTCTTTAACATCTCACTTGCTGTTATTTTTTTTCCTTTTTATTTATTTTTTTATTTTTTTTAATTTTTTTCTGTCTTCCACTAGTTTCACATTCACTTTTAGCCTCTCGCAACTCTCCTCTGCTGCTGGCTGTATGTCTTTGGGTGTGGGGAGGACCCTTGCCCAAGGAAATCCAGGAGGGTGAACAGACAAAGCCACAAACCCGAAGGGGAACAGGAAACCACTGGGGCTCCCTGCCCTGGTGCAGCCTCCTGCCCTCAGCTTTCACGCGGAGGAGCAGCCCAGCCCTCAGCTTTCATGCACGGCTGCCAGAAAATAGGGTCGAGTTAACCTGACCTCACCGAAGGGGGAAATCCTTCTGCCTCCATGCTCATGAGGTTTCTTGCTGTTCCCCAGCCTTGTCAATGAGGTCCGCGAACTCGATGAGACGATCCAGAGCCTGCAGCAGCGCCTGAGGGATGCCGAGGACACGCTGCAGACGTTGGTCCGGTCCAAGGCAGTCCTGGAGCACGACCTGGCTGTCAAAGCCAACTCTCTCTTCATTGACCAGGAGAAGTGCATGGGGATGCGCAAGAGCTTCCCCTGCACGGCGCGGCTGGTGGGGTACGTCTAGGCTGGGCTCAGCCCCGCTCCCCCTGCCTGTTGTGGGATGTCTTCTCAGTTCTGCTACGATACCTTGAATATCCACGGTCAGACTTCCCGATGGAAGCCCTGAGTAGGAATTAAATGCTCACTTTGTGTCTTACACCGTCTGCTGTTCTTTTTTCTCCTTCCACTGCTTATTCAGAGCATCGGTAGATGAAAATATCCCGTGTGCACCAAGAGCAACCTCCCCCCACCTTCCCCCCCAAGGGATTCACCCTTCCCTTTCAGTCAATGATTTTAGGAGAAAAAAAACCTGCCCGGTCTTCCTCCTTTTGAGTCTGTCTGTGGAAAAAGCACAAGGGGAAGTAACGGCAGTTGTCAGAGTAATTAGGTGTTGACATCCATAATGTATTTTTAACAGTGCGGCAGAAACACAAGCTATCCTGAGAAGCGCTGCAGTATCTTCCACTCATAAACAGGAAGACTTGCATTTTAAGCTGGTTTCTGACGATAATTCTCTTTCTTTTAAAAAATCTAAGTGTCTTCTAATATAACAGCATGGGGAAGGAAAAAAAGGAAAAAGTAAAACAAGGAAGTATCTTTGACCTGTTAATTGATGAAAATGCAGTGGTTTTAGTTTTGTTGTATGAATTGGTTCTTAATGTAAACTCTTGGGTTTGGTTTGTTGGTGGAGACACCAAAATCACAAGTTCTGCACCTTAGACCCCATAAAACCCAAAGGGGATCAGGAGGGAAGGCACAGCTGGGTGATGTTAATTGCATCCGTGCCTGATTTTTTTTTTTTATTATTTTCTTAAAGGAAAATTTTTGGAAGAGTTTGCTTATCATTCTATTTACTCCAGCTTTAGTGTCGTGTCTCATTTCAGTCTGTTCACCCTCCCAAATAATTGTCTGCAGGAGCGGGCCATGCCCGTGCACTGCCCTATTTAACTCTCACCATACCTGCTGGAGACGTGCAGGGGGCTTTGGATGGGAGAAGCTGAAATAAGGCATAACAGAGGCCATAAATGCTTCAAACTGCAGGAAACCATTCAACCTCTTCCCAACTCCTCATCCCCTTCTAAAAAAAACCAGCCCAATTTCTTCGGGCAGAAATGAAGGCTTCAGTTCCACCCTCAGCTTTGAGGCCGCCTGTGTCCCTAGGGACAGGCGTTGGGGCCGATGGGGAGCAAGGAGCCACGGGGCCCTTGTTGGCTCCATGTCAGCAGATGGGAAATTAATCATCTCTCCCAAGTGCTGACATGAAGCTGTCATGATCATTAAACACCATGAGCAGCAAGGTCGCCAGCCAAGAGTTTCTTCACTGGCACATTTGGCAGCGTGGACAGAGAAAAGGGTTTTTGTCCAGCCTTTTTGGAGCACCGAGGGAAGTCCCTTGGCACAGTGATCATGCAGGGATGTCCCTTTGGGGCTTTATTGTATGAAAAGGAAATCAAACAGAGGCCCCAAGAACGAGGACAGAGGCAGATGGTGGTGTTTGTGCTGGGGCTCCCTCATAGCCTTGGTCACGTCCCAGGAGCTTCAAAGCCCATCGCTGGGGTTCGTGGGTCCCTGCTGCGCCTGCACCCATTCAGCATCCATTATCTGTAGCCCTTCAGCAGATGAACCTTCTCAGTTCAGTCTCTGCAGGGTTATTTTGGGGGCTGCGACCCAGCAGCCTCTCTCTTTGATGTGCACCAGGTGCGTTAAATAACTGCCCTGCCTTCCTGCATCTGATGTGTGAGGTGCCTTTGCTGTCGTACCATTAAATGATTTGCTCTCATAATTCACTTTTAGATAGTACTATCCTTCCTGTCTGTCCCTGCTGCCTTTCAGCATTGATTTGATGTTTCCTTTCTTTAAATGCCTTCATTCTGAAGAGCAGCGCGCCTACTTTTATTGCTGTTTATTACCATTTTATTGCTTGCTTATCAGCCAAGTTGCTGAGGAAGATGATTTGCGTAAATTCCTTTGTATCCCACAGCCATATTCCCACCCTCCCTCCTGCATCATCCCAATAAACCCTGCAGAACTGGATTTGTAAACTGTTTGCTGTCTGGAGCACAGAAAATAAATGAATAAAACCATGACAACACTGCTTCATGCAAGCTAAGCATCATGCCCGCCCCAGACCCAGTGATGAGTCAAGGCCAGTCTATCAAAATGTTGTTCAAAGGGAGACCTGGGCAGTTTAGCTGCCTAAGAAAAGAAAAGGAAAATCAGTGAATGTCTGATATGAATTTGGGTGAAAGGAAAGTTTGCCAAAAAAGCATGCCAGCAGTATATTGCACAACTAGTGTAGATATGCTCTACACAACTCCCAAAACAGCATCAGCATTCCAAAAAACCCAACTCATCATTATCATGAAAAAAAAGAAGAAAAAAAAAAAGAGAGAGAGAAAACTTGAGCTAAACATTTAAAGAAACTTGGGCAATGTCGGAGCAAAGACATGGCTGTGCTGGTTCAGACCACCGTCCAACGAGTCCCAAATTCAATCTCTGACAGAGCCAAGGGGAGATGCTCAGATGAAAGGACCAGAAGAAGGCAAGCGCCTGTGAGACTTTCCCAGCCGACTTTCCCAGCTTCCAGCAATTAGTATTTGAAGGACTTCCTGAGCTGCCAGTGCTGTCCTTGAATTTAATAGCCCCCAACGGATTTGTTTCACATGATCTCGTTCCAGTTGTTCTTCGAGCCCCTGAAGACTTTCGGCATCTGCTGGGTCCCTCAGCAGGGAGCTGCAGGGCATGGAGCAGCCTGCTCAGAGCATCGGTGGCCAGTCCTATGGAAATCCCTGAAAAAGGGATCAAACCCAGAACTGCTGAAGCCAAGAGGACAAAACTCAATAACCTGGGCAAAAAGGTGGCTTGAAACTGCTTTAGATGTAGGTTCAATACAGGAGCTCGCAGCAGGTTAGCTCCTTTTACGTGCTGTCAGCATGCCAGGGAGCACAAATCACAGTTTCTCAAAGTGTCTGAGTATGTTCTGACACACAGGCATGTCCCAGCTGGGAAGCACAGTTGGTTTTTTGGCTTTTAGGAGCTAGTGGGTGTATTTTGGTTTCATTGAGGCCAATGGGGATTTTCTCCAGTGATTTCAGCCTGCCTCTATCAGTGATGACAACTGGCTTGGAGCTGAAAGAGAAAGTTGGATAAAATTTTTTCAGGGGCATGAATGTAGAGTTGACAGGACTGAAATATTTTACAAATTCTTCTTGGTTTGGTGGAAAACAAATGGCAGGAAGAGTAAGTAAATGTCTCCAAAATCTATTAGACCTCTTATTTTAGAAGCTTGCTACATTGAAATGCCTGTGTCTTCCCTTCCATTTCCTTCCTTTTTTTTTTTTTTTTTTTCTCCTTGAAATGGCATTTCAAATAGCTCTTCCATTATGTGATTGTCCATATTATGATGCATCTGTGCTTATTGCTCTCTTTATTGCCCCACTTGCACAGTTGTTTGAAAACAGGATTGTTTTCCTAATCCCAGCCCTGCATGAGTCCCAGGCTCAGTGACGGCAGTGCAGATTTCTGTCCCTTCACCTTTGCATTCAGAATCTTCCATTGTTCATGGTCTTCATCACAGGGCAGGGAACAGGAAGCCACTCCCTAAAATTGTGATGATGGAGCAAAGTCCTGGGGTTAAACGTGTTCACCCACAAGAGAGGAGATACAGAAAAAATCTAGTCTTTTGGTGTAGTTTGGAAAGGCTTGGTTTAGGAGCAGTTTAGTCCACCTGGCCTGGGGCCAAGAGCAGGAACGGGATGGTGTACGAGTACGCTGGACCGATGGTGGCAGAGCCTGTGATGTGCTGCTTCAGGTGATGCCACAAACACAGTTCAGTGAGGCTTAAACCCTGCCAAGCCTCAAAGCCCATTGCTGCCTTGCTAAAGTAGCATTTGAGCCTCTTAATGTTACAGGAAGCACAAGTGCTCTCCTAACTTCTCGTTGCTGTATTCTAGAAACTGAAGCTGAAGCATCGTAACGGTTTTAAATGATCCCATGGCAAAGGTTCAGATTTTTCACCCAGTGTTTACGCAATCCTTTAACCTTACATCTTTCCCAGCACTGCCTGTGGCAAGTCTTGCTTGTACACAAAACATTTCTGAAATTGATTCCAGCTCCTGCTTTCATTTAGGCAGCAGCCAGCACAAGCCACACTCGTACAGACGAGCAGGACAGGCCCCTTGGTGGGGAGCACGGTGCAACTCCCCATCCTGCACGGGGCTGGAAGGTGACGCCATCTCCAACAAAACCCCAAAGAGCTCCCTTGTGAATGTCATCCCTCCCACCCCTCCTGCCTGACAGCAGCCAGCTGGTGCCTCAGTTTGAGGAAGGAGCAGAGGAGCTTTGCCTCCAGTGTCCCACTGTGAGCTCTGCCTGGTCCTCAGCCTCCTGAGCTGCCGCGACAGCAAACTTTCAGGTGGTGTTTTTTGGAAGCCCTGCTCCGTTGGGATGATGCACCTTTCCAAGGTCTGAGGAGCACTGGGTCAATGTATTCTTCTCTCCGGGCTTCCTCCACAGATTCTAATCTGCAACTCACAGCCAAAATTGGCTTCGTTACCCTTAGGCTGCTCTTTTCCCTGACTCGAGTTTCAGCTGTTTGTCCTGTGCTTTTGGCACTGTTTTCAGAAGTGAGGCTGAGCTGCTCGTGCTCTACCACACTCACGGAGGAGCTTGGGTGCAGCGTGCAACCCCAGCTGCTTTTCACCATTGTGCCTCTTTTGCTGCGTTTTTGGGGTCAGAAAATTTACCCGGAGGCAGAGGAGCCGAGATCTCAGACCCACAAACCCAAACCAGAAGACTGTCAGGCTGTCTCACAACAGACTAACTCATGGTCCTTGGGGACGAGCCCCTTCTCACGCTGTGTTTGCGCAGCCCCAAGCACGGTGGCTCCTTCTGCTCTGCAAGCAGCCTCCGCGCCCAGCCCACGGCAGCAGGGCGGCTCGAAATAGCCTCATTAGCGAGGAATGTCCCGATGGCGCTCCAGATGTTGCAGTCCTGCGGGGCTCGCAGCCGCCAATGGCCCTGGCTCCGCTGTCGCGTGCAGCACCCTGCCCGGCGTGCAGCAGCATCACGCAGCATGGGGACATGGGGGGGGGAATTTTTCAGTGGAAAGGGCAAATCTCATCCTTCAAAAGCAGGCTGGGCAAACCTTCCTCTGCGCTGTTCAGAGCCCACGCTGCTGGAGCTTGGCTCAGTGGCATCGTGGTGGGGATAAAGCAGGGGTTGGAGCACGGTGTGAGGCTGGGGGCCCCTCTCCAGCCCCTGACCCACCTCCCCCAGTCGCCTCCCCTGGGCGCTCCCAGTTCCCTCTCGCTGGCCAATGCGTGCAGTGGGACCGCTCGCAGGAGCGCAGCGGAGCCAAAGCCCGTGCTGCAGGGAACACGCCTGTGCTTGCCAGGAGGAGGGAGCCAAGCACGCTCCTCTCCCCCTTTCTCCCAAGATTTACGGTTCTGGTGGCTGAATGCCGAATTCTCTCATCTCTGCAGCAAAGCAGGACTGGTTTGGAGGCGGTGGGTGAGGAAGGGAGAGGTGAAGGGGAGGCTGGGGCAGTTCTCAGGATTCATTTGGGGTCTGTGGGGGTGTGAGTGCAATGATTGTATCAACAGATTGTCTGTGGTTGAAAAATGAGCGAAGGCGGCTGTACAGAGCGCAACCACCCCTTCCTCTGAGCACCTCAGATCCCCAGGTTTTGTGAAAATCAGTTCCGCAGGACTTGGCTTTCAGGTGCTAACCCCCCAAATCAACTGCTATGGCAGGGACATATCACACAGGGGTTGCTTTCCTGGACACAGCCCCCGTGTGTAAGTCAGAGCCAAACCCCCCTTGAACCCGGCACTTCCAGCCGCCCCTTCCCCAGCCCTGGCCCTGTCCCACGGCTCCCTGTGCTGGGTGAGGGGGGAAAACCCACGGCTGCCGGCACCGCATCAGCAGCCCGGGGAGCACCCAGCCACAGCCTCGCAGCTGCTCCGAGACACACGGACACGGCCGGACAGACACAGCCGGACAGACAGACGGCGCCGCGCTGAGGCTTTGGGCACAGCCCCAGGGAAGGGCAACCTCCTCCCCCCGGATCGGAGGGGGGCACCCCGCTGGTCGGCATCCCCGGGGCGCGGCTGGACTCCCCCATGGGGTGGGGACCCCTCGGGTGTTCCCAGCTGGGAACGAGTCCCAGAGCCAGCATCGGAGGACAAATGGGGGGGTGAGGGGAACGGGGATGGCTGGGGGGGGGCGATGCACATTTTGGTGCCCGGGCTCTGCCGCCTCATTTATAGGAGGAGCGGCCGCAGGACCCTCCCTGTCCCGCAGACGCAAGCGGGGCGGTGGCTCCGGTTAAAGGGGAACCTTGACAGCGCCGCCGCCCGCTCCGCGCCGCGCTGCCCGCTCCGCACCCTGCGCCCCGCTCCGCACCGCTCCGCACCGCGCCCGCCGCCCAGCGAGCCCCGGTTCCGCGACGTGAGTACGGCCCGGGCCGGCCGGAGGGGACAGGGACCGGGGAAGCCACCTCGGGGGTCTTCGAGGCTTAGGTTGTCCTCCCCTTCCCCTCCTCCGAGGGGAGATGGGGAGCCGTAGGCACCCCCCACCCCCCGAGAATGGGGTCCGAGGGAGCTCCCTGGGGAGAGATGGGCTGAGATAAACGACCCCCCCCGCCTTTCCCCCCTCTTTTCCCCCCGCCCTGGGGGTCCCCAGGGGAGGTGGGCAGGGGAAAGGTTCCCTTAGGGAGAAGGGCTGGAGGGTTTTGCCCCGGTGGTCCCATGGGGAGGGGATCCGGGACTTCCTCCCCCGGCGGAGAGGAGCCGAGATAGAGCCCACCCGCGGGGGTACCGAGGGGAGCCGGGCCGGGGAAGCACCCCCACCCCTGGGGGAGAGGGATCGGAGCCCCCCAGCCCCGGCGGAGAGAGTCTGGAGGAGCCCCCCCGTTGCTTTTCAGCGGAGGGGTGCCGAGGATGCCCCCCGGGTGAGAGAGCTTGGGGGAGCCCCGAGGAGGGGATTTCTGGGGAGCAGCGCAGGGGAACACCCCTAAACCCCCCCGGGGAAGGGCCGGGAGGACCCCCGGGGCACCGGGGCTGGGATGCCCGCTCCGCCGGGGGGGGCTCGGGGAGCAGCCCCGGGGCCGGGCACTGCCCAAGCATCCCCCGCACCGCGCCGGGGCTCCCAGCGGGGCCGGGCGGGCTCCTGCCGTCCGCCGAGCGCCTCCTGCTGCCCTCGGGGCTGGGACTCACACACACACACACAAACATCCCCCCCAGCTCAACAGCATCTCCCTTTCCCCCTCCAGTTTTGCCCCAGACCACCGCCAAGATGCTGCTTTTGCTGCTGGGGATCATCGTGCTCCACGTCACCGTGCTGGTGCTCCTCTTCGTCTCCACCATCGTCAGCGTAAGTACGGCCGCTCCTCGGGCACTGGCGTGGCACGGGAGGGTCACGCCGCGTTATTTTTATTTGTGGCTCATTTTCCAGCCCGGCTTTTAGCAGGAAACCTTTGCTTTCCGATTGCTGTCTTGCTAGCAGTGGGATTTGGGAGGGTTTTTTTGCACAGAAAACTCTTCCTGTGTTTATGTTGTCGGATGTAACCGGTGGGTGTAGCCGTGCGTGGCAGAGGATGCTCAGCGCATCCCCATTGGTGTTAGGGCACGGAGAGCTACTAGAGCCAAGCTCCCCATCAGCCTCCTTTGGCTCACATCAAGCAGCCTCAGAGCACCCAAACCTGCTCCCTTGTGGGTGAAACTGCGCTCCCCAGCTGCTAACGGGATCCAGCAAGACCAGTACAGCCAGTCTGAGCAAAGCCCCTTGAAATGGGGCTGCTTTGGGCACTGGGGCCTCAGCACCAGCGGTTTTGCTCTCCAGACCTGCTCCTTTGGGGCTGCAGCATCTCCTAACCCAGATGGGCTCCTGCTGGGGGGTGGGTCAAGGTGTAAGCTTTGTATACAGTGGGAAAACTGAGGGCTGGGTGCTGCGCGGGGTTCCCAGCACCTTCCTCAGCCCAGCGCCCCGTTAATACCTCCTCAGTTTAGAAATAAGTCTGACTTGGTTTTAACACAGCAGCTTCATGGAGCTGATCAGCTCCAGGCTTGCTTCATCAGGTTCTTTCCATTTTTAATTTTTTTTTTTTTTTTTTGGTAGTAGTTGTGGAAGACTTTACAAAAATCTTCCAAGTCGTTAGAAATCACGTGGAAGCATTCAAATTGCCCGGCCAGGCACCGGGACGGCAGAGTGGAGGGAAGTGCGCGTCCCCTGTGAGACCTGGCCCGTGTTTAAAGCGAATAAAGAGCTTCTGTTTTTCTGCCGTTGAGGCCAGAGCGGCTAAAAGCAAATATCGGTGTTTACTCTGCAAAGCCCTTTCTAAAGCAAAGCCTGTGCCTGGGAGCGCAGGGGCCGCTCCGTGCCGAATCTGTGGCCAGGGTGTGCGGTTCCTGCTCACGGGGCCGTGTCTCTCTTGCAGCAATGGCTCGTGAACGGCGGGCAGACGGCGGACCTGTGGCAGAACTGCTCCTCCGGTGCTATCTTCCAGTGCCTGACATCGTCCACAAATGGTGAGTGCTCCCCGGCTCTCAGTGATGCCACTGCCATTCACTTTTCTCCTCCTCTCTTGTGAAATCAAGGGGCATTTGCCTTTGTGGGTTATTTGTGGTCCTGCCTTGTCTCTCCCTGCACCCCCTGAGGCTGGCTGTGGAGGATTCCCTGGCTCCTAACCCTAAAGCTGCCCCGCTCTTTGCTGCTGGGCCAGGCTGAGGTCTGGGGCCTCTCTTCCCCGTGAGCAGCGCAGGTGGGGATGTGCTGAGCGCTCAGGCCCTGCCTCATCCCATGGCCAAATGGCACCTGCACGTTTGGGGATGCTGCGTGGCACATCGGGGCTCAGCTGGCAGAGGTGCTCCTTGCCAGGTGAAGGCTGACGCCCAGCCGGGAGTTTTTTCCAGGTTTCTGAGCTTAGCAGGAGAGGAGTTGATGCTCAGATGCTGCGGCACAGAGCTCCCCAAGCACCTGGCGGTAGCTGTGATGCCAGATCTGTGCTCAGGGAGTCACACAGGTCTGTGCCTCAGTTTCCTCAGAAGACAGGGCTTGTGTCAGTGGTGCTGTGCCCGGTGCTTGCTGGTTTCAGTTAGCCTGGATTCGCTTTCTCCTGGGAGTGGATTCTCCCAGCGTGACCTCCAGTGAAACCAGTAGAGCACCCGGTGGCTCAGACTGGTGTTGCTGGGAGCGTGGTGACAGCCCCTGGGCCAAAATCCCGCTCCTGGTGTAGGAGCAGTGTGATGCGACTTGGTCTTGGTGTGGTCGCACAGAAGGGTCTTGCAGGGATGGGAGGTGGTCAAAGCTTTTGGGGGTTCATCAGTCTCCCCAGTCCCCAGCCTGCTGGGAGCAAAACACCCGCGGGTACCCCACGAGGGGGATGCTGAAGCTCGCCCTGCGGGGGAGCCAAGGCAGCACCGCGGGTCTCTGCTGACGCCTGCTGGTGTTGGGGCTGGCCAGGGAGTGCTGGAGCCAGGCTGGGGCCAGGCTGGAGCCTGCTGGAGCCCGCTGGAGCCTTGGCCTTCAGCAGCGGTTGGCTGGGGCTCGCAGCAGCAGCAGGCGGCTTCGCTGCCGGTCACGCGTGCTCCAAAACTGCTGACTTTGTGCTTGAAAGAAAAGGCAGAGATTTTTGCCCCAGTCTGTAAAAACCTTCCCAAATCTTTTGCTTCACAAACTGCATTGCTTTCTCTGGGTATTTGCAGGGTGTTGGCGAATTGTCGGGGGTGAGAGGGGCCTGTCCAAAATGTGGGTGGGAAGGTGCCCCCCATGTCTGAGCATCCGAGGTGACAGGAGGCTACGTTGTGTGCCCTGTTCCCAGGAGCTGCTCAGAGAGGGGCTTCCCTTTGAATCTTTCCCAGTGATTAATTTTTATCATTATAGGGGCTGTAGGTAAGATGGGCCAGCTAAAAATACGTCTGAGCAACTAGGGTCTGGTTGAAAAGGTGCCACTGCGGGCTGCTCTCTGAGTGGAGCTGCATTGTGCTCAAGCCTTCATTTAAAGACCTCTCTCCCAGCTCTTTTTTATAAGACAGCTCTGCTCTGGCACCAGGAAAAGGGGATCTTGCTTGGGTGGAAGCTTCTGCCCCATCCGCCCCATGGCCGGGGTGTGGGAGCAGTCCCAGAGCACCGGTGTTCACCTGCTGGGACCTTGGGTGCAGGATCCAGACCTGTAGAAAGGCAAAACCAAAGGATATTGCCAAGGCTTTTTAAATCTGCTTTTAAAAACTTTCCAGTGAACCCCCTTGCTCCCACTGCCCCTGTGCCGCCAGGGCAGATGCTGTTGGACACTTTTCAGGGTGACGGTGGGACACGGGGCCTGGGGCATGGTGCGAATGCTGTGGCAGGGCCACCTCCGGGGCTTGTGCTTATCCTCTGCCAGATCCACGCTGCACTCCTCGTACTCCCTCTGCTAGGAATATGCTTACTTTCAAAAATATAAATGATCCTATAGCAGCTACCACAAACCGTTCCCATTTAAACCTCTCAAAACACAGGCTGTGCACGTTACGCTGGGCTGCAGAAAGCCTGGAGAATTCATGTCTCTGTGCTCGTGCCAAGGACGGCGCTCAACGGTTAATCTCAGCGTGCCAAGGGCTGCTCTGGGCTGCGAGCAAGAAATCCTCGCTCAGGAATTTGGCAGAACTCGGTCTTTACGTAGAAGCAGTTGTTTTTCCTCTGGCCATCGTAGTGGCCACTGTCGTGCAGTATTTCTTCAGCTGTTTTTTTTTTTGCGCTCGGAATAGGTGGAATTAGGTGGGGCTGGGACTCGTGCTTCCAGCACACACGGGGTTTTTGGGGTTGTGCTGAGTTCCCACCTCCACAGCAGCTCTGAGCCCCCCGTGCATCCTTGCCAGGAGCCTGCGTGGGGAGGGCAGGAGGTGGAAATGCCGGGCGGGGGGCAGCTGCCCACTGCTTCGCCTTCCACAGCTGCCTGCTTGTTGCTTCGCTTTCTGCGTTTGCTTGTTAGATAATGACTTTTTTTTTTCAAGAGGCCGAGAACTATGGAAAAAATGTTGCAATCTTTGCTTCGTTTGCACTGTCAGACATTCCTGGAAAAGACTTATCTCAAGAATTCAGCTCTGAATCCCAGAATTGTGCTCCGGCACGGCTGCGCGCCAGCCCCCAGCTGCACAACCCTGCTGCAGGCATGGGGCGAGTGGCTGGACCTGAGCCTCTCAAGTGCTCTTAAACAGATTCCACCCCAGATTTTGCAGACAACAATATTTTTTTTCCCTCCAAAAATGGCTTTTTCTCCCCACATCTGATTTTTTTTACATACGCAAGAGGATTGTTTTTCTGCTACCTACTGCTCTTTCTCTGACTCTGGGAATGCCAAATGCAGGGAAGCAGTGGGGACCTGCGGGACATCCTTCTGTAGCATCATGAGACATCTTTCCTGTTGTCTCCTCAAAGTTTCTCATGTTGCTGCTCTGTGGCTTTCACATGACTGGCTTGTTCACAGGCAGGCTGGTGTTTTGGGGCTTTTTCAAAGGGAAAAGAAAACCCCAGACCTTGGGAAACATGCAGAGTGCCAATCCGCAGGATTACCGAGAGCCGTACGATGCACTCACCAATTTGCTGATGTGACGGCCGCAAGCAAAGCATGTGTGGGTCACCCAGAGCAGAGACCTGCCCTGAGCGTCCGTTCCCATCGCTGGGGGTTTCTCTTCTCCTCTGCACACCGACTCCTGCAGAGCCCCTTTGCTGCCGGGCCATTGCAGAGCTTTGCTCTGTGTCTCCAGTGCTGCAGGTGGCTTTTAACCCAGTGTAAAGCCCCACCGACAGCATGGGCTGCCACGGTCCCCTGTTTCTGCAGGAAGCATCGCTCAGGGAAAAGCCACGCTCGTGGCCAAGCACCAGCAGGACACAGGTGTGATGTTGGCCAGCTCCAATCCTACACAGCAGAAGCTGGTGGATGGGACTGTTGGCAGCACTGCCAGTGCCCGAGGTGCTTCTCTTTGTGCTGGAGGAGGCAGGAAATGTTTTCCTCCCTGGCACAAGGTGGGGGCACCTCTGCTGACCCATCAGCGCTTCCCAGGAGGAATTGTGCTGCTGCTTCTCCACTTTAAAATGCACAGCAGGAACATCCAAACCCCTTGCTTGTGCTCTGCCAGCCCTGCCCCAGCACAGCTTTGCTTCCCTTGTGCTTTCCAGCTCTTTTCTTCCAGCGATTCTGGACTTGTCTGACATAGGATAGGTGTAGAGGGATGGAGTTGCTGCGTAACTTGCTGTAGTCCTTTTGGTGACTAAAAATGATGTCACAAGGCTGCACTGAATCCTTGCCCTGAGTAAAATTATTTCTGCAGTTCTCATTCTGTTATTGATAGAAGTATAAAATATCTGGATAAAAGAATGGGGGCAAATTCCCTTTGGCCCACTGGAATGGCCAAAGCTGCAACGACTGGGTCAAGCTTTGGAGAATTTGTCACTGGCGAGGGGACACTTGCAGGAGCAGGAGGGTGATGCCCATGTTGAAGGGTGCCGAATCTGTTACAATGAAGCCCTGTAGTAAATAATGGGTCATCTGTGTGGGATAATGCACACCCCTCGATATGCTTGAGGTTCTAGCCATTAGCGGGCCCCATTGGGCTCATGGAGCACATGGGTGGACCTCTTGGCTTGTGGACATCTCTGCGCCTTCAAGGTCTTCACAGCAGAGCAGCAAAGAGCCAGATTTTAGTCCCAGCAGGGTGGGGACCTGGGGCACCCCCTTGTCATTAGTGGTTGATAACACTGGCTTAACTGGGGCAGGATGAGCCCCCTCTCCACCAGCTTGTGGGTGACTGCAGCTCAGCATTTACATGTCTGTGATGAACCGTGGGGTATTCCAGGGGAGTATTTTGCATTTCAGATTGGTTTCTACCACAACCGTGTTGCCTACAGTATGAAAGAGGTTTCTTCTACTTAAAAACAAGCTTTTGCTGTTGCCTGTTCTAACCAAGCACATTTGGTGTGGGAGGTTAGGAGCGGTGCTGCTTTCCCTGCTCCCGGCTGTATGGGGTCACCTGGTCGGCCCCGCTTGCCTTGGCACATGGAAGAGGAGCCAAAGGGAAGAAGAAGGCAACATGTGAGAAAGCCAAGGCTGTGAAACCAGGATGGTTGAGGGTCTGCTGCAGTGTGCAGTGCCAGAGAACCCTCAACCCAACAGGTTTGGACTTGGATGACTCTTGGGTGTCTCCGTGGCCCCACTGGGTCAGGGCACCACTGCTATCCATCCCCAGTCCTGGTGCCTGGACTTTAACTCAGCCCTTTTAGAGGCCCTGAAATGATGCGTTTATCAACTCCACTTGCTCTCAAGCACAAGCCAGAAGGAGGTCTCCACCCCAATGGTTTTGGAAGAAGAGTTGGACATCCTGAAGCTGTTGGAAGGTGCTCTGCATGGTGCCAGCAGCTTTGCGCTGCTTTAGTGGCACCGGTTTTTGCCTCTGTGGGATGTGAGCCTCGATGGTCTGATGGGATGGCTGCTGTGGTCGGTCTTGAGGCTGAGCCATGGAGATGTGGTGCCACACAGCTGGTGTGTCTCTGAATGCTACAGCTCTGGAGAGCTGCGGAGCCGTGGGGACTTCTTGGATGGGGCCTCAAGGATGCACCAAAAGAGAGGACGGACAAGAGGAGAGCAGTGCTGTGGGGGCTTCACCTCCTGAAGGAGCTGCACAGAGGACTGGGAAGAACTGGGATGGAATTGCAGCACTGCGCTCCACCTGCAGCCTCAGTGCTTCCACCTGCTCACCCCCAGCCCTTGCAAATACCTCAGGAGCTCTTTAAAGTCCCCCTCTTGGGGGGTGATTTCCAGGAATGCCCCAATCCATCACCCTGTGCTCCTTTCCAAGTAGCGGACACGTGAGGACAGGCAAGGAGCAGCTGCTGAGTGCAAATCCTGCTCTTCCCAGCTGGAGCAGCCCAGAGCACAGCCGGGGAAGGTTTGGCTTTGTGTGGGTGGGACCGAAGTGAAGGGAGTTACCACGTCACGGAGCTCCCCATGGCAGGGAGAGGAGGCTTCGAGTGGTGGGGACATGGGTGGTGGCTGGGCTCTGTGCTGCTCAGGGGGAGCACAGAAGGTATCTGTTTTTTTTTTTTTTTTTTGGCATTTCTGGGTTGAAGAATGCTGAAATGTAGCCCTAGAAGTTTAGCCTAGTACCCAGGCTTGTGCCTTTGTGCTGGTGGATGCTCGTGTTGCTGACCTTGCTGATCATCAGCTCCCAGCACCGATGGAGCAGCTTTTCCTTGCTGTGTAATTATGAATTTCCTTTTCTTTTCTTTTTTTTTTTTATGTGTTATACTCTACAGGGACCTCCTTAGTGGATGTTTTCTTCCCCAGAAGTGGCTGCATTTTGAGGGTGCAGTGCATATGCAGATTGCAAGAGGCAAGACAGATGTGCAGTGCTATCAGCTGCAGTTACAGCACACGGGTGGTTTTAATGCATAGCACAAATTTAGTCATGCCTTACGTCAAGTGCATAAGCTGGCTGCTCAGATTAATGTTTCTGTGTTTGCACTTTATTCTTTCTCCTTGGCTGGGTCCAAAGAGGATTGAATGTCTGTGACAGAGCAGTGAATACATCCCTGGGGAGCCAACACCTGTCCTTTATGGCCATCTACTCCTGGCCAAGGGCACATTTCTGCCCATCCCACCCCACCAACCCTGCTCAGCTGCACCCCTCAGTGGGTGCAAAACCTCCCTGCAAGCAGGGTGAGGCCCTGCTGGGAGGGGTAGGGTGAGCTGCTCTCCTGTTGGGGGATTCAGCTGCAAGTTCTGCTCCAGTTTTTTATTTTTCCGGTAGAAACCTGCTCTTCAGTATCCCGGGGGGAAGTCTTTTCCCTGCTGTAAGCGGTGGTGTGAGCACATCAGGGCTTGCGGAGCTTAGGGAAAATTTAGAGTTTCTTTTCTAAACACTTGTTGTATAATTTCTGTCTGAGAGGGCTCTAAAACTGCCTGTGATGGGTCCTCTCAGGAAGCGGTGGGCAGGGTGTTATCTGCCCTTTCCACTCTGTTCCCTTTTCTTCCTCCTCCTGAAGAACAAAGATATAAACACGGAGCTGAGCAGATGCAGGAGGAAAATGGAACAACGGCCTGGCTGCCCAGGGAAACCACAAATAACAGCCTGCGAGTAAACAGCGCTGACAGCCCCGCGGTGCAGCTCCAGGGACCCAGACCTCCCCGGGAAAAACCTGTTTTATTTCTTAAAAGTCTAGAGGTAGGATGCAGTGCTAATAGCAAAGGAGTTGAAAGCTAATGGGGTTGAGCTAGCAGTGCTAGGTGCAGTCATAGAGGTGCTTTCTAAAGAATTAAAGGCAATTAACTGTTGTAAGACAGATGAAATCTGTGGGCTTGGACTTGCTGGGAGCACAGCAGCTGCACCTGTGGGGCTGAGTGAGGAGCTGGGGACCCTGGCCCTTGTTTTGCAAAGGAGGCCAACAAAAAGCTGGATGGGGGCGATCCCAAAGCTCTGCTCTGCGGGATCATCTCCCAACTTTCTTGTTTGCCAGCCTGTGCCATGGCTATGGTCTGCTTTGGGGCAGCACGGCTGGCTCCTGAACGCTCCTGGTCCATGGGGGGCTTCCCCTTCCTGCCTTTCAATTCCTCCGGCACAGCTCTCTATGACAATGGGATTTTGCAAGCCCATATAAATCACTCACATTCAGAACCAAAAAAGAGGCATGGGGAGGCGGATGCAATTAGAAGAGCAGCTCAGCTTTCTGTCTAGACAGCCTTCGCCTAAAATAACCGGCAGTTGGAGCATCCACCTCTGGATCTGGGCAGAAAGGGCTCCTCTGGGCCCCAGCCCCACAGCTGTGCAAATGCCAAGAGGACCGGGGTGGGGGTCTTTCTATGCTGAAGCATGGAAATGGGATGGCAGTTCTGCAGCTGGACACTCTAACCATGTTTCTCTGCTTCCATCTGAGCACTGATTTATGACTTGATGTTAGCATTGCCTCTGGCATCGCAGCTGGCTGAGCGTGGCTGGGGCTGAGGGGTTGGGGTGGCCCTGGTGGGGGGTTCCCTGCCCAGCCAGTGACTGATAGACGAAATATACGGGATGTTTTGTGTGCTTGTCAGTGTGAAAACTGCACTGGGCTTTCCTGGAAGTGCTGTTCTCCTGTCCTAAGGAATTACAGCAAGTGGTGCAGTGGATGTGAACCTGCTGGCACTGGAACAAGTGGAGCGCGGCAGCTCTTCAGCAAGTTGATGCTGCAGAGCAATTTGGCATGGGAAGCGTGAGAAGGAAGGGAAGGAAAAAAGCTGTCTGCAACGAGCAGGGGCCGCTACGGGTGCTTTGTCTGCCTTTGGGAGTGGGGCCTGCGCTTGGTGTGTTGTGTGAACAGCAAGAGGCAGGACGCAGAGACAGGAGATAGAATTTACGATCACAAGTCAAACGAGGCAGACATTACCAAATCGCACAGGATGTTCCCTGCGGGCATGGATTTGCTATTCTCTTTTGGAGCCTTTGCTGGAAGGGCTCAGGCGTGCATCGTCATCCCCGTGCTGGCAGGAGGCTGCGCCGTGCCCTCGGATCGCATCCAGCCTCACCTCTGCCTCAGGCAGTCCCAAACTGCCTCATTGCTGCACCAAGTGTCAAAGGCTGCTGTGCCAAAGCATAGCTTGGTTTTGAAGTTTTGCTGTGTTTCAGGCTTTTTTTTTCCCCCCCATAGAAACGCTGTGTACCACAGAAAGCACAGCCTGGGGAGCGTAGCTGGTGGGAGTCAAACTGTGGCAGGAGCATGGGGCTGGTTTTCGTGGTGAATGAATTCATGCTGTATCCTGAAGGACCTCTCTCAAGACGTGCAGGAATGCTGAGAATATCCATGTTGAGCCCAGTCTTTTTAAAGAAAAGCGGTAGTATTTGTCACCCCATCCTGGTGGAGAGAGGCACTGCCTCCTTCTGTTTATGGGATGGAGAGGCATTTGTCTTGTTTATTTATATATATTTTCTTACTCAGGGAGTTACACACCCACTAGGCCTGGAAATAGCTGGGCAGTGACTCACGCAGGGGCTGGTTTAACTGGTCGGCTCTGGGACAGAGCTGCGTTTGGCAGCTGCTGCTGGCTCCTTCCCAAAGGCTCCTCAGTGAGGGCAGAGGGGTTTGCGCTCGCTGTGTGTTTGTTCTGCCTCCGAGCGTGGCTGGCTCGGGGTCTCCCACCTCGCTGCACGTGGTTTCGGTGTTCTCGGCACAGCCGAAATGCACTCTTATTTTAAGTGCTTCTCCGCTTAGCGAGGCTCTGTGGTTCCTTTTTCCCAGCATCTTGGTCCATGCACATGTTGTCCAAAAGCCCCAGGCTCATGCTTGATGAGAACACCCACTGGCATACTGCTGGATGTGTCCATGTCCCCAAAACCATGCAGAAGCACAAGTGGGAACCAAGAGCCCCATGGGGTGGTAGGACGGTGGCACAGGGCATGATGCCATCATCAATACCCCTGCTGAGCTTTCTGTCTGTCTTCCCACAGAATGGCTGCAGTCTGTCCAGGCGATGATGATCCTCTCCATCATCTTCAGCGTCTTGTCCCTCTTCCTGTTCTTTTGCCAGCTCTTCACGCTCACCAAGGGCGGGCGGTTTTACATTACTGGGATCTTCCAAATCCTTGCTGGTAAGTGGGGGCTGATCGGTGGGGCCAGCCATGGGGATGTGCTGGGGATGGGCTTAAAGCAGAGGAGAGGGAAAATGAGGGCAGGAAGGGCAGCCAAGCTGGGTCCTTGGAGGGAAGAGGTACAAATAATTTGGGTCCATACAGCTCTCACATTCCCAGGTGGTGTCTTGCCATCAGGGCATGTTATGCACCATGCTCTTCTGGCCATGCTTCACAGGGATTTGCTCCACCAGCTGGGGTGATTTTGAAGGGGCAGACAAGAGGAGCACCCCTGGGGAGGGTGGGCAGGAGCCAGGCTATTCTGCTGCCTCGTCCCACGGTGTTGGGTAAATGCTGATGGGGCTGGCTTTGGGATCCACCTTCGGGGAGCTGGGCGAGGTTTCCGCAGCTGCTGGTGGGGTGGGGACGTAGTGAAGATCCTGTTTTGGCACAAGAGGATCCGAGAATTATTTATAAACTTGCCATAAGGGGGCCTGGTGCTTCCCACATCAGCAAGGAGCCGCTGGAGCGTGCGGGGTGAGCCAGCTGCCTTTGAACTGTCAGCTGCTATTTTTAACTCTTAAGAAGTCGGCGCTGGAAGCGAGCCAGGATTTTTGCACTACGTTGCAGCTCTCCAAATATAGATGCCGTGGAGGCATTTGTGTTTCCACGTATGAAACCAGGGAGGAGGATTTTCAAGTGTTCAGGATAGAACAAGTAAATTCAAGGAGGTTCTGGCTGAAGTATGAACCTAATGCTCAGCTGGCTGGGAAGGAGGCTTGCTGTCTGCTAGAGCTTTGGCTGGGAAACTGAAAAGCACCCTAGGTCCTGCCGCTAAATCAGGGGGAAAACTCGTCTGCTGAACTTTAAGCAGAGCATCCTCTACATGACTGGCCATCACAAATTCTGGAGCAGTTTAGACCTAACCTTTATTGGCAAATGTGGCATGAAATCTCCTATAAGTACATTTGCTTGGCCGTAACGCAGGTGGTGAGTTCATATCAGTTCACCATCGCTGGGAAGATAGATGTGTCGAAACCCATTACAGCCGTGGAGATGAGGAGAGGAAATGGGCATTAGTAATGCAATTATCTGCTCAGGAACTCATCTAATAGGTCTGGGAGCAGAAGGCTGCTTGCTCTGAAGTGGTTGCAGGTGCATCCTCATCCTTAGAGGAGCAATGGGAGCGCAGCCATTGTCCATGCTGTGCTGCACGTCCTGGGGGAGGCAGGGTCAGGCCAGGGATGTGCTGGCTCCTTCCTTGTCAGATCCTCCTCCAGCACAGCACAGAGGATGGGAAAAGTGGGAGATGAGCCCACAAAGCTTTCCCATGGCCTGGGGGCAGTAGGCAGAGGTTTGGGTCCATGTGGACCACGCAGAAATGGGAACCGGTCCCCATCCTTCCTGTGATGCCAAATGTGAGGCTTGCTGTAGGGAGGTCTCACCCACTGGCACAGACAGCACCGGGCAGAGGAGCTCAGCTCAGCGTGGTCTCCTTGCAGCTTGCTGTGAAAGGCTGGAGAGGATTTCTCTCCTCTTGGGAAGGATGAGGAGGCTCTTCCCTGGGCCCTCCAGGACCCTGCAGCCCCCTCCCGGGGGACGTAGCATGGCAGAGCCGAGGGCTCCCAGTTCTGGAGCTGGGCCTGCAGTGCTGCTCGGCCTGAACCAGCAGGTGACAAGGACAGGACCACTGGATGGGTAAGGGCAAGAAAGAGGGCAGCTGTGCAGGGCCAGGGCAGGAGGCATCCCCAGCACCTCCTCCACGCTGCTTGGATCCATGCCCTGAGGCCTCCTTTAGTTTTCCCAGGTGGGATTCCAGCCTCCAGAGGCACCAGGAGACCCTCAACAGCTTTCTCCCCCCTCACTACTCCTACCTGGTGGATCGGTCACTGTGTAATCACCTCAACTGACTTCCAGCAGCTGTGGAAACCTGGGGCTTGGCCCCATTTCTCCCTCACTCTTCCCTGCTTCAGCATCACCAATGCAGCTGGCCAGGCTGTCACCACACACAGCCCTGGGAGTCAGGCTTTAGGTAGACTTTGCCCTCCAGGCCTGTCAAAGCAAGACCGAAATGTGTTCCTCAAACCAGGCTGCAGAGTGGTGACGCCTTTGTCTTGCACCTTGCAACCACTGAGTGCAGCTGGCTTCACTTCCTCGCCTATCCCCCGGGCCCAAACCAGTGCAGATGCTGCAGAAATGCATCCATTGCCTCTTAATTTTGCCAAATTCTTCCTGGGGACAATTGCCGCTGTATTTTCTGGAGTCTGTAGGTGACTGGCATGGCCGCACGCCTGCTCTCAGTCCCATCAGCATTGCCAGACAATTGTTTTGCTCTCTTTGCATGGGCCGGGGCAGTGGGAGTTCGCTCTCGTGCTCACAGAATGGAAACTGCCCCAGTGGCGCGTTAATGAAACGTATTCCCACTTCTGCACTTTCCCAGAACAAAGGCTCAGTGTCAAGTGGAATTAGAGCTCAAATATCACCGCTGTTCAATGTAGGTGGTCCCGAGGTCCGTGCAGGGGATGTAGTGCTGACAACAGCCCAGCCACTGCATAATAGAAGTGCTGGGATGGACTGAAAGAGCTTGTTTTCAGGGAGGAATAGTGGTGGCTTTGTGTTGGCGCTGGGCAGTCCCCAGTGCTGATGCTTTGTTTTTGCAATAAAGCTAAAATGCTGCCTACCGGAGCGGATGGCCCGTGGCTGGCGAGGAGGGGACACGGGGGACAAAAGCAGGACGAGCTGTAGGATGGTGGCAGTGCAGGATGGTGCCTGCAGGGGAGGAGGACGGGTGCAGGCTGTGCCCAGCCAGAGCCACTGCAGGGACTGGGTGGCCCCAGATGCACCTGCACGGGCAGGTGATAAACTGGGGTACTGAGAAAAAAGCCCAGCTTGTGCCTGACATCTTGCAGCAGCTCTGGGAGGGCGGTTCAGGCTGCAATTGAGACACCCAGGGCAGCAGGACTGGTCCTGAGCAGCACCTGGAGCTGGGTGAGGGTTAGACCAGGTGATGCTCATAGCCTGATGGTGATATCCCACTCACCTGCAGCCAGGACCCACAGCATCACGTCCCCCAAACCATAGTTTTCCAGGAGATGCGAGGAGGCAACAGAAAAAGTGCTGGCACGGGGCGTTATCCAGCTGTGGGTTTCCATCCGGGAACTGCTGCTCACCGATCCCCTTGCTCTTCCCCGCAGGGCTCTGCGTGATGAGCGGCGCGGCCATCTTCACAGTGAGGCACACGGACTGGCACCAAGCCTCGGAAAACACCTCCTATGGCTTCGCCTATATCCTGGCGTGGCTCGCCTTCCCCCTGGCCCTCGCCAGCGGCATCGTCTACGTCATCCTACGGAAGCGCGAGTGATGCCGCAGGAGGCGCAACCGGGGCACTCATGACGTCCACGGAGGAGACGGAGGCGGGGGAAAATAGACGAGAAAACGGAAAAGAAAATTAACCAAAAAAAAAAAAAAAAAGAAAAAAAAAAGGAATAAACCCTCCCACCAAAAAAAAAACAAACCAAACCCAACCGACCCCAAAAGGAAACACTCAAAGGGTTACTTGTTAATTGAGGATGTATATAGTATCTATGGTTTAAAAAACCTATTTATAACACTTTTTACATATATGTACATAGTATTGTTTGCTTTTGTTGACCATATGCTATGTTTTAAAGCCTAAAGAAAGTGCCTAAGGAATTATTACTCCTAACAGTGTAACAAGAGCGCGGTGATTTTTCTCTCATGCAAGCCCTTTGTGATCTGAGCTCTCCTTCCCCACCCCAGCCGTGCCATTGGAGCCCCCCAGCTCTGGCTGCTGTCTCTCTGGCACTGGTCGGTGCCGCTCCGCAGAGCAGCGGGGAGTTACGCCTGGTGATGTCGGCCGGAGGCTTGGCCCCTGCTCCTCCTGCCCACTGAGATTTTGGCGGCTGGAGGGCACGGCCAGGGCTGGCGGAGGCGCTTCCAAAAGGTTCGAAGGGTTTTCGGAGCAAAGGACTGCCCAAAGTGCCTAAATGACTTATGTGCCTAAGTCCCACTGCCTTGCCACCACACCCGCTGGGAATTTGGGCTTTTAAATCACTTAGGTTGAATGCAGGCGAGCGCGGGCTGTGCTCCATCCAAGCGTGTGCCCAGGGTGCCGGGGGCTGTGTGCGCCCTGAGCCAAGCCCCCGGGCACGGGCTCTCCCCGCCACGCAATGTGCGTTGTCCTTGCCGTGGAGCTAGAGTACCGATGAGCAGGAAGCAAACCCCGTATATCTATGAAATCAAATGCCAGATATATGAAATGGTGCTATCTATTTACCATTCCTTATACTGCTAGCCATTTAACCTTATTCACTGGAAATTCAGTTAACAACCTTGAGGTAAACAACAAAGCTAGAAATGAGAAATAATTCTGTGTAATATAAACGAGCTTTAACTGCTTTTGTACTTAGACAACTTGCTCTTACTATTATTTTTAATAAAGCATTTATAACCGAGGTTCCTTTCCCCCCGCCCCATGGTCAAGAGGAACAGAAACAGCTCGGGGTGGAGGAGCCCTGCTGCCCTTCGCCCCCGGAGCACGATGTCTGTCCTCTGTCTGTGTGTCAGAGAGGTGTCTGGCAATGAATTGAGCGGGCACCTGCACAGACCCCAGGCTGCCTTCTGAGGACTCCAGACACTGCGTTGCTGTCGTTGTTTTTGTTTCATTTAGGGTTTTTTTCTTTCTTTTTTTTTTTTTTTTTTTTTGGCTTTGCTTTTCTGATTTTATACCGACTGTGTGGACTAAGAAGCAATGAAATAAAAGTCAGAATAACTCCGTTGCTTCTGCTTTTGGCGTTTTGGGGGTTAGAGCCAGGCTGTGCTCTGCCAACCTGCTCACATGGCCATCCTGCCGAAGGGCTCAACACCCCGTGCCATGGTGCTGGTGTGTGCTCCTCTTTCCAGCTCTGTCCTAAGTCGTCCCCATGATGTGGCCACCAAAGCCACACAGCAGGAGCACGTTTGTGTCCTCTCCATCCCCTAAGCACGAAGGGATCAGGTCAGCACCAGCTTCCTGGGGGGGGGGGTGTCCATCCAGCTCCACCACCCTACACAGACAGCAGAACCCTTTCAGTTCTGTGCCCTGAAATGCCCAGAGCCTGGGGGTGCAATTAGGGCCGGGCATATTGTGGGCAGTGTGTGCAGCTCCGATGGCTGGCACGGAAGCATTTTGCTTCCGTTCACTCATTCATCTGGCTATTAAACATCCGAGCTGAAGCAGCAACTGGTGCTGGCACCAACACAATGGCTCTTGCAACACTGCATGTTGCTAGCATCAGGCCAGATCCCGAGGCACGAAACCCAGCCGCATCCCAAGGGGAAGGAGCAGGAGGTGCCCCCGTGCCTCCCTGAGCGCTCAGCACACAGCCTGGCATTGCTCTGTGACCGCTTGGCCTGGGGCTCCTGGCTGTGATTCCCAGCTGGGATGGGAAGATTTCCCTGGGTGCTTGTTGTGGTGTGTGCTGCCTGAGCCTAGGAGGGTTCTCGTTTGCCCCTGAGCTGCCACATGGCCGTCCCATATCCCCCCCCCCCCCGGGCTTGGCACCATGCACCCAGCAGGAAGGACACAAAGGGCCCTTCCAGTCCCGTCTGTGCAGCAGGTAGGAACACAGGTGGTTTTTTTCCTCCTCTCCCATGGAAAAAAAATAAAATAATAATAAAAAAATCACTCGGATGACTAGCTCAGAACACATAAAAAAAGCTGGCAGCTTCCATTTTGCCTCCTTACCTGGTGCTGCTGAGGTGTGCACGAGCAGCTCCCAGCAGCATCCCAGCAGTTCGTGTTTGCTCTGTCACGGGGATGCCTATTTGGAAGCGCACCAAAGAGGGTGACTTCTGAAGTGGAGGCAAAACAAAGGTTTGCATCCCCCGGGAATGACAGCTCCAGGTTGGTTTTCCCGTAGGGAGGGTCCAAAGGGGAGCAGCCACCAATTCCCACCCGAACAGCCCCCACCTGCCTCATAGGGCTTGGCTCAGCTGGGCTGGAGGCTGCGGGCATGCCCCAAACCCTGCCCCGGGGGGGGGAGCTGCTGGGTGAGACCTTCGAGGCACGGCTGCTCTCAGCCCCAGCACCAGCCTCACGTGGCATTGGATGGGCTCTTTCCAATTTTACTTTACTTTATTTTACTTTTTTTTTTTTTCTTATTTTATCTGATTTTACTTTATCTTACTTTTTTTTCCTTATTTTATCTTACTGTACTTTTTCTTATATTTTATTTTCTTTCATTTTTTTTATTTCAATTTCCCTTCCCTTTTATTTTACATTTTTTAATCCTTTTTCTTATTTTATCCTACTCTTTTCTTATTTTATCTTACTTTACTTTTTCTTATATTTTCTTATATATTTTTTGTATTTATTTTTTTTCTTTCAGTTTCCCTTTCCCTTTTCTTTTACTTTACCTTTTACTTTACTTTTTATTTTAATCTTCTGTTTTTTCTTATTTTATCTTACTTTACTTTTTCTTATATTTTTCTTTTAAAATTTCTTTTATTTTGCTTTCAGTTTCCCTTTCCCTTTTCTTTTATTTTACTTTTTCTTTTACTTTATTTTACTTTTTCCTTTTTTTTTTTTTTTTTTTTTTTTTTTTTTTTTTTTTTTTTTCCCTCTTAGTTCAGCCAATCTCCGCCCCCCGGAGCTGCTCCGGCTCCGTGCGTGCCGCAGCGCGGTGCGGGGCCGCCTCCCGGCGGCTGCAGGCGGCACCGCGGGGGCGCCGCGTCCTGGGCCCGGCCCTGCCCCAGCCACCCGCGTCCTGTGCGGGGATAACGGGGGGGGGGGGCCGGGGCTGCGACCTCGGAAGGCTGGGGGTGGCCGTGTCCCCTGGGCGGCGGTGGGACAGGCGTGCAGCGAAGGGGCTGGGTGGCGGCTCCTCGCCCTTGGGGTGGCCGCATGGAGGGATGCACGTCTCCAGGCTTCCCTTACTGGGAACTGCTGGGTTAAGGCACAGAAAATGGGTAAAAATAAGGCCAACAGCTCCAGGGCTCTTCAGCCCCATCTGCTGAGGCTGGGGGCATCACCAACGCTGGGGTGAGCTGGGCTGAGCCTTGCACACCCAGCAGGGCACAGATTTGTTGGCAATCGCCTCCTGGTGAAGCAGCCTCTCCTAAACACCATCCTGAGCCTGTACACCTCCTGCTACACCCTACGGCCACGGTGAGCAGCCCCTGAGCCCCAGCACAGGAACCTGGCTCCAGGATGGATTTGGGGACCAGCAGCACCTGGCCTGGAGGTGCCTCACCCACACCGGGTGCTCCGTTCCATGCCAGGCCCCTCCGGCTCGTTAGATGGCAAAATTCATTAAGGCAGGACCCGGCATTTCTGCCCGATCAGCTGCATGCACGCTTTGAGCTAAATGAGAATCAAAAATTTCAGTGCACCCTGGGAATACGGCCCAATTAATATGGAGGCAGCCCATAAACCAGCTAGCTGAACGGAGCAGCAGCAGGATGGGAGAAGTGGCAAAGAGGGGTGAAAAAAATATTAGGGAAGTTTCTTTAATGCGTGTTGTATCATAAAAGCATTTGCTTAAATGGTTTTCCTAGTGCTCTCAGCAGTAAATACTGCTGAAAAATGCGCTGAGCAAACCTCATCTTCCTCTTTCATTTACCGCCTTGTAAATTGAAAAATTATGGCAGGAATAAAAAAAATCCGGGCTGCCTCGGAGCAGCTGCCTGCTTCGCAGCCCCTGGTCCCCGTCCAGCCTCCTGTGATGCGGGGCTGCAGCCGGACGGTGGCACCTCGGAGCCGCGGTTCCCTGCTCCTGGGGTCCCAAAGCCACCCAGGATGCTCCAGCCCCTTCCCAGCCCCTTCACAGCCTCCTGGCTGGAGTGTCCCAGTGAACGAGGGAGGCTCCTCAGGGAAAGCCGGCACCTGTAAGGCCATGCCATGGGTCAGCACCGAGCGTCAGACATGCCTCGGGACAAACTCGAGTCAATTAGCAAAGTGGCCAAGTTTGTTAGCAGCATGCAATTAATTATCCTGCGCAACCTGCATGGAGAAGCAGTGTGAGCAAGTGACCCTGGCGCTGATGCAAATTGTCTTTTAAATTTTCTACTTTTGGTAAATTAGCTGCTTAGTCTTTGTTGTTGTTGTTGTTTGCTTGTTTGTTTGTTTTATTATTAACTTTATAAAATGAACCACAACTAACATTAATTTTATTGCTTCCATTCAGGGACGCAAATAACGCCAGACAACCTGTCCTGGATGGGCTGCCCACTTCAGCCTGGCTCAGGACAAGCACAAGACTTGGATAATGCATGGTTTGAGCAGGTTTTGTAGCTCCTTTGTTGCTGCTGTAACATTTGTTTTAATTAACACCAACAATAATAAACACAACTGTGCCTTGAATAGAAGCAGCCGCTCCAGCCTTCCCCAGCCGATCTTCCCCAGGCTCAGAGGGGGATTTTCCCCAGAGGGCTGGAGCTGTGAGGAGGTTAGGGACGTACATTTAGATCCATTCAGGACATGGCTTGGGTGCTCTCCACCTGCTTTCAGAGCCTATGGTGGCTTTTCTTCCTGCACCCCATTACCCAACCCCAGACCCCCACCCTCCAGCCTCTCCTCCCCTCTCTGCTCTGCAGCGCTGACCCCACAGCCCTCCCGTTCTCCCTTGGTCAACTTTTCCCCCTGTAATTATTTAATGTGATTATTGATGCTTCCCTGAGCACGGCCTCTTTGTGCAGTGATTTATGGAGTGCTTCCTCAGCCGCAGGACAATTTGGGGTGCTGGGCCACGATGGGGTGCGTGCAGGCGCTGAAATCCCCTGCCTCGAAGGCAGGAGGTGTCTGAGATGCAGCAGAAGCACCCAGGAGGATTTAGCAGGTCTAATCCTGATTTCAGCCAAGGAGGATCCCAGCTGAAAGCATGCTGCTGGGGTGGTGCCCCATAGGGCTGTCCCCGGTGGGGTCTTGCATTGCCCCCACCCCAGGAGGGGCTGCCCGCAGCCCCCCCAGCCCCACGCTGTTTGCTTGGGTTTACATTCCCGCTAAGCCTCCTGGCATTAACAAGCCACTTCTCCCCAGACTGATGAAAGGATAAAAGCGCCGAGTAGTGCCTGGGTTACTCGCTTCCTGGGGGATAATTCAACATCTTTCCCTTTCACCAAAGGACTTTTCCTGGGGAATTTTTGCCAGCTCTTTGCAGGATGGTTTTATTGCTGGCGCAGGGTGGAGACAGGCTTTATTTTAAAGTGCTTTGGCTGCTTCATTTCTTTGTCGGTTGTGTTTCCTTTCATATACACTTTTTTTTTTCTTTTTTTTTGGCTTTCATTTCCCAGGGCTCCCTCTTATCTGCCTTTGGAGACAGCCCTTATAAAAAAAAAAAAAATCAAAACCCAAAGCACTCTCCCTGGGATGCTTTCAAGAGAAAGGCCCCGGCTCCTTTCAAACCTCTTTGGAGAAAAATAGATCCCAACCCTGCACACGCCACAGCCTCCAGGAAAGCCTTTGAAGTAAATTAAACCAAATTAGTGTCTATGATATAGATGAGCAGAGCAGCTCCCTGCTGCGCCACCGGCCTGGCCCTTTGCGTAATCTTTAACCCCGCTCCCTGGCTCCTGCTCGCCTCTAATTGACCGTGAGGCACCTGGGGGGGATTTGGAGGCGATGCCATCTGCCCTCAGCGGGGCAGCGCTTCCTACTGACCACACCGAGGGGATGGGGATGCTCTGGGAGAAAGCAGGGCTAACAAATTATATTTTTCCTTCTCCGTTTTTTGTTTATCTAATAGTTTTTTTTTTCTTTCTCTTCCCCTTAATGAGACCCCCTCCAGTGCCTTGGCTGTGCAGGCGGAGCTGCACCCCATCCCTTTGCAGCCCAGGAGCAGCAGAGCTGGAGGATTCGCAGCCCCGGTGGTGTTAAAGCTCTGCAGGTTGAGTTTTCCAAGTGCACCCCTTTGTCTGGGTGACCCAGGACTCAGGGAACCGATGGAATTTGCCCACAAGCTGGGAGGAGGTATGCTAGTGTTTAACTTAGCCAAGAAATGTTTGATTTTAGCACGGGGAGTAACGGGTGCTGGGGGGATTTGAGCCTCTTTTGGCTGCCGTGTCGTGCCTGGGAAGCAGCATGTGACTGGGCAGGCTCAGTGTGCACTCAGGCACTCAGCAGATACTGGTGTCCGGAGCTAATTGCATGAGCAAATCACACCTGTGCACGTGTGAGGGAAGTGCTGCACATGCAAGGGGTTTGCTGGCACCAGGAGGTAACCACGCACCTGAGAGCCCCTGGAGCAGCTCAGCCCTTGGTGCCTGACCCACGGAGCTGGGCTGGCTGCAGGTGCTGCTCCAAACATGCACGGCTCTCCTGGGGGTCCTGAGCTCTGCCCCCAGCCTGGCTGGGTGTGCTGGGCACCAGGATGGGCCCTGAGTCCCTTTGTGGGCAGCAGACTGAGCCCCCTGTGCCTGCTGGGTGCGTTGTAGCTGCTTCTCTGGATGCTTTTGGTGCCCTTTGAAGGATGGGTGCAGGACTGCTCCCTCCCAGGGGAGAGCAGGGGGCAAGCACCAGGCTGGGGTCTGCCCAGGTGCCCCAGCCACGTTTAGCTCCTGGTCCTGGGGGTCCCCAGCCATGCTGGGGGGTTGAATCAGGTGCTTCCCTCTTGGGGTTCCCCAGGGCCTTCACGGATCTGCAGCAGGGCCACCCTAAGAGGTGTTGGAGCAACCCTTGGGGACACCCTGAGAGAAGTGTCACCATGCTGGGACATCTCCTGCAGCAGCAATAGTCTGTGAGGGGCTCTGATGGTGGCACCAGCTGAGCTGCTGCTGGCAGGGAGTGACCAGAAGCATCTGGATGTGGCCAGTGAAGGCAGAAATGGGAATAAAGACGTGACATTTGGTGTTAATACCAAAGGGCCGTGCTGGGTGCTGCCTGGCTGAATTTTCCAGCCTCAGAGAGGATGCGCTGTGGTCCTGCAGGAGCCTGGGAGCATTTCCTCTGAGGCTGTGCTTGCCCGACAGCATATGTGGCAATTATTTTGGTCCCTGCAAGCATTCATGTGGACACAGGCTTCAGAGGGGGCTGCATATTTTATAAGCACTGCTATAAATAAATCATGGCCAAATTACATCACGAAGCAGAAACAAATCCCCGTGAAGCTGACAGGCAAACAAACAAAATCCCTGATCCCTGGAAATGTGCAAGAGCGGGCAGCAGGTTCCTGTGGCACCTGCAGCAGGCTGCAGGGCTCCGGGTCCTGGTAGTAAATGTGACATTTGGCCGCTTGCCTGGACTCCGAGTCACGCAGACATCTGCCCTGCTCTCACTGTGTCATGTCAAGGTGGCACAAGTCTGTTCTAGCTCTAAAATCACCCTATTTATTTTATTTTCCATGTGCCTGGATCCTGTGCAACCTGCATTTGGATTTTGCTTATCGTGTGTAAGGATTCACAGGCAGGGCCGATTATATTTGGAAGCACCAAAGTTTTGGCTCTGGGCTGAGGATTCAGTGCTAACCCGCTCAGACTGACACTTAGCAGTCAGCAACGGAGGTGGAATGTTTTGGGGGATGTGTGAGGTCCGTTTCCAGAGGGGATGCACCCTCCTAAAACCCGGTGCTGAGCTGTCTCTGGGTGACCTGCACACGCGATGTCTCTGCCTCTGCCAGTCCTGGGCTGCTCTGCCTGGAAAAATCAAGCGGTCCCACAATGAGGCTTAATCCTGGGCAAAAGGAGGAGCCAATAAATCTCTGTGAATGGAAACGATGTCGTCTTTAACCGAGGCCGTGTAGCGTGTGGAGCTCTTACCGGGAGGGTGGGCAGCTCCCTGCTGTAAGGTCAGCCTGGGTTATCTGGTGCCTGTGGGCTGGGGAGCGGGCTGGCTCAGCAGCTTTATAGCCCTTCCCATGTCCCACCAGCCCTGTAATGTCAGGCACGGTGCTAGAACTGGAAAACCTGGGTTTGTACCTAGGAAAATGTGAGGAGAAGCTTTTTAGCTATGAATCTGAGCAGCGAGAAGGAAATTCTCATTGCTCGGGTGGCAGGAGGAATTGCAGGCTGCCCCTGCTGCCTTATAAGTGATCTAACTAAATGCTTCAGGTGCCCAGAGGCAAAAAATAAGAATAAGGAGTGACATTGTCCCTTGGAGGCTGCTGCTGGGATGTCAGAGCGTGCCCTGCACCAGCACAAGTTTGGGAGCATTTGTTCCTGAGGTGGCTTTCCTGGGGCTCATCCCCGTGTTTGGGTGCTGGGTGCTGCCCTGCTAACACCCCCAGCTGCCTTGCCTTTGGCCCTGGAGCTGCTTTGCCACCCTGGTGGGCGCTGGGGTTGTGGGTGGGGGATTTAGGAGCTCCAGGCTGGCCTCTGCACCTCATTTCTGCCTGGTGGCATCCCCTGGGCTCACCCAGCCCAGCAGACCCGGCAGCAGGGCCGAGCACACATGGAAAGCAGACAGGGAAACACGTTGGTGACGATGGCAAACCGTGGCAGGGCAGGGAGCTCAGCCAGGACCCTCCCTCTCCCTCAGCCTTTGTTTTATGGGCTTATAAATAACAGATAGGGTGGGCAGGGGGTGAGGCAGGAGCATCGATGGCTTGCCTGGCGTGGCACCACTTCCCCACCGCACAGCTGTTTGGGGCACCCCAGCACCCTCAGTCCCCATCCCAGGGGCTGGGGCCGGGTGTCCCCCACCTGCTGTCCCCTGGGGGTGGCCGGGTCCCAGCAGTGCCCTCCAAAAAGCAGGCAGGGCAGCGGAGCTGGTGGGGAGAAAGCTGGGCGGAGGGAGGGGAGCCCTTAAATATTCCAATCGCTCTATCTTCTGGGAGATAATACTTTTAATTTTCGTCACACAAAGAATATGTCCTGAACCAGAAGGGGTTTGCCTAATTCATCATGCTTGCTTTCCACACAATAACGGGGCTGACAAGCATAACATTTTAAAATGAGAGAAGTGGACATAATTAATGCTCATGAATTGCAAACGCTTCTTTATTAAAGGGCTTTCGCTTGCCCCTGGACCATCTGCTTCATATCACTGGGCAGGGGTCCTGAGGCTATAATAACTTGCAGCTTTAATAATTTTACCTCTTAATTAAAGCTCATCTCCAAGTGCAGGAGCACAGACATGTTCCGGGCCCAGATTCGATTTGAACGGAGGAAACCTTGAGGGATGGATAATAGAATTTGCATCCTCGCCTTTGAAGCATCCCTCGGCTGAGGGCCGTGGCCCCGTGCGAGACCTGCACGTGCTGGTGCTGGCTCTGCCTGGGGGGCTGCGTGTGCCCCCTGACTGGGAGGACTGGGGGGGCCATAGGAGGTGGGCTCTGCCCCTCTGTGAGCACCTCGCATGGCTCCAATGGAGCCGCGCTGGAGGAAGGAGCAAAGGGACATTGGGTCCCTGCTTGGGGAAGGGGAAGGAGGGAGCAGGGAGGCCATAAAGGCTCAAACTTCATCTGCACCTTTCCATCAGTCCCTCCCCAAAAGCCAGTGTGGTTTCTCTCTAGGGGCTTCATCTCTGCCGGTGCCTTCCAGAAAGTCACCGTGGTTTCTGTCCAGGGATGGGAAGTCTGAGCTCTGGACCTCTGTGATGGCCATGGCAGTGTTTTGGAGAGGCAAGGCTAAGACATCAGGCGGGTTTCTGCCTAAGCAGTAGGAGAGATGATTGCAAATTTACCTGCAGGAGGGTCCCCAGCCCCCAAACCCTGGTGCTGGGTTAAATAAAGCGCAGGACCCTGCAGGGCAGCAGGTCCCGGGCTCTGTCTGGTGCCTCTGGAGCCTCGGGGCAGCCGTGCAGCAACCCCTGAGCCCAGCAGGGGCTGCGGCCGAGCCAGCACCACCCGCATCTGCTGTCCCTGCAGATTTGGGATCCCCGGGCACCCCTCGGGGGGCTGCGCTCCATGCAAATGGGGTGAGCTGACAGCGCGTGAAATACGGGGAATTAATGCACACTTCATTGCTGCGAGGCGCGAGGCCGAAGGTCGAGGGCCATTAAGAAAACTAGGTATGAATTAATGCTCCATAATTCACACATCCCAGGCCTTCCTACAGGCAGAGCACTTTATTCTAAAATGTTGTTTTAATTATTTACGTGTTAATTGATTGCTATAGAAGTGGATTCACCAAAGGTGTATTAATGAGAAAGCGGTTGGCTTCTGAGTGACGCTTTGTTTGTCCAAAGTGAAAATCAATACGCAACTGAAGAACCAGAAAAACACCTTGATTTTATTTTATTATGATTTTTTTTTTTCCTGGTGGCTGCAATGCCTTGCATGAGGCAGAGATGCATACAGCAGAGAGGCCTCCTCACCTCCGTCAGCCTTGGAAAGCTGTGTGAAAGGTAGGGGAGATGGAAACTGCTCTGGGTAGCTGCGAACACACAACGTGATTGCAAAGCCTCTGCCCCAGTGCTTCCCCCCACTGCAGCTGGGCTGGGGGCTCCAAGGGTCCCTTCTGCCCCCGGCAGCCATACAGATGTCTCCCACACATGGAGCACTGGGTTTCAGCTCCAACATCTGCACGGGACAGCAACAGTCCTGGTGGGGGCTTGGTCCCCGAGAGCCCCCCGGGAATTTCCCTGCTAGCACCGAGCTCTGCTCCCCTCCTGCCACGTCGGGGCTGCGCTCACCTGGGGCGGGATAGGCAGGGCAGGCTCATGCTGCGCCGTGCAGCTGGTTGAATTTTCTTTACTTTCTTGGAAGCTCAGAGAAAAACAGTTATTTCAGTTGTTGCAACAGTTCCCTTTTGTTTTTGCTTTGCTGACCAAAGCAGCTGGTTTTCAAAAACTTCAGGAAAAATCTTCTGGTTTGCATTACAGAAAACAAAACAAACAGCTGCTTTTCTGCAGCCAATGTGTACTTTAAGGAAAATTCTTGCTTTTAATGAAAAATTGGAACAAATGATTAATCATGGCTTTTCTTTTTTCTTATTTTTCTTTTTTTTTCTTTCTTTTTTTTCTTTCTTTTTTTTTTTTTTTCCCCCTTAAAAATATTGCATTTCCAATGACATGCCTCCAGGCAAATTCCCATTTTGAGGGGACACACACGGTGCTGCTGCTGGTTCTGTCTGTCAGGCTTCACCCAGGAATTTGGGCTATGTCCGTTTCCAGCCGTGATGCTGCAGGTAGCTCTGCTCAGCAGGGAGTGAGCGCTGCACAGGGGAGCAGGGAGCACAGGAGCAGGGATTTGCAGCAGCTGACTTCTCCTGGGCTCCTCGTGGGCTTTTGGAGCCTCATGTACCATGGATGGGGCTGTGTGGGACGGGCTGTCCCCTGAAGTGAGTCTGGGATTGTCTTTGTGAAGCTTAAATCACATTTCAGGAGAAACCCATTGAGCTGTGCTTTGTTCTCTCCCTTGACTGTCTGCAACCTTTGGTCCCCTGCTGTCCCCAAGCTGGGGACACCACCATGAGCCCAGGAGCTGCAGGGAGGGACACCACCACTGCCACCACCACTGCCACCACCTCTGCAGGCAGCAGTTATCCAAGCTGTCCCCTCTGGGTTGTGTTTTCCAATAGCAGGGAGAACTAAAGATGAGTTTGTGTGTTTCTGGGAAGCTGCAGTTCTCCAGGAAATGCCCTGTTTTTGGAAGGCAAAGAAAGCTCTGAATGCTGTGATGACCCCGAGTGCTGTGTGCAGGAGAAAGGGGCAAAGGCTGGAGGCTCCATAGGAAGGAAAAACCCCTGGGAGACTGGGAGAAGAGGGGGAGACATGAATACACCCTGGCAGGTTTATTTCCAACCCGATACAGAATCTGACCCCGAATTCTACAGCACCAGACCTGTGGGAAACACCCACCCAGTGCAGCCCACCCAAATGCTGTGGAGCCAAACTGAGCCCCAGGAAGCCTTCCTAATTTTACAGAGGGTTTTGGGGCCGTGGGGAGCAGGGCAGGCTGAGCAGGATGGGTCTGGCCATGCTGCTGCTGCTTTGCTCTCACACAGTGAGGGCTCGCAGAGCCTGGGCTCTTTGAAGGCAAATCTGCAGCCACGAGAGGGTGCGTTTGTCCTTACAGTTGAGCTCGCAGCACGCATAAAAGGAGTTCAAAGGAATTAGTGGAAGGTCCTCGGAAACGCTGCACAGCCGGGGTCTGTGTGTCCTGAGGAGCTGGGAGGAAATTAAAGACCCCGAGCAGCTCAGACACCTCCTAGCACTCTGCAGAATAAGTCAGGTAATGTGCAAAAAATCACTGCCCAGGACTGGTTTCAGCCCCCTTTAACCCACCTGATTGTAGCGAAACCAAAGGAAAATTCCTTTGACACCAGCACTGTGTGTTTTGTACCAGGCTGTTGCAAGAGAGCATCAGTATGGGCAGTGTATTCTGGGGGAGAAAAAATAAAAAAGCTTTGAGAGACTTTGTCCACAACAGGCAGGCTGCTGGAAGCTGCCCTGCATCACCCAGGAGAGCCAGGGCCACCCAGGTGCTGAGACCCCAGCCCAGCCTCCTACTCCCTTGCATCTCAGCCCCCCTGTCTCCAAGAGGGGAGCAGGGATTTGTCCTGCTCTCCTGTCCCACGCACTGGGTACAAATCCAGCTGTGGCACCGTGGGGGACTGCAGGTGCCTGTAGCAGCCAGGTTCTGGGTCAGGACCCAGCCCCACAGCAGCATGGAAGGGGTCAGCAGGCTGAAGTTAGCCTTTGTCTGCAGCAGGATCATGCCGAAGATGGACAGCCTGTCTTTGGGAAAGGGCTGGAGAACAGGCGACTGCAGGAGCAGCGCAGGGGAGGGGAGCAGAGCAGGAACCTTGCTGTACCACTGATGGAGCCACTGGTTTGGATGAAGATGTTCCTCCAAATGGTCAGTGGCTCTGGGTCTCCGGCAAGGGCTCTTCTGAACAGAAACCAGACTTTTCCTTCTCTCCCAAGAAAGAGAAGGGGAGGAAGTGATGCTGGATGAATGTGGGACACCCCCCAGGAACAGGCCCAAGACAGCTCCGACATGAAATGGCAATGAGCAGGAAGGGGATGTAGACACGCTTTTGGGGTTGTAGCTACCCAATAAATGCAACTCGGTGTTTGAGGGAAGCAGCCTCTGGGGCAGGGAGTGAGAGCTCATCCCCAGCCCTCAGCAAATGAATGTTCCCAGGGTGAAGGCTCAGGGCTTTGGTGGGATCCCGGCAGTGGTGGCAGTGCTGCAGGGCACGCAGCAAGGCTAGGGAGGGTCTGTGCGGGGAAGGTGGCACGGACAGGAGGTGCTTTGTGCAAGAATGGGCAGGGAGAAAAGGAAATGGTTCACCCTCTGATGCTTTCTGAGGGAAACTTCCAGATTAAAAGCAAAATCCCATAATATTGTCTAAAAAAGGAGTATTGCCTTTAGGCACAGATCTCGTAAAGGCTGGGAAAAGGCACCTCTCAAAGGAGCTTTTCAGTGAAAAGCCCTCGAGCCCAACACTTTGGGCACAGGCACAAGTGGAATATTGGCATTGTTGGTCCCACTGGTTCATTGTGCACAGGGCCTGGGTTAGGCATTAAGAGAAGGGAGCTGCAGGGACGTCGAACAGAGGAACTGCAGAAGGTAAATGAATCTTCCCATTTCTCCCCAAATGAGTTATTAATCATCGCTCATTTGCATATTCATTAACCATAACACACACCATATTTTTATTAATGTGGCAAAGAAACAATTATAGGTGAAAAATGGCTTGTCTGTTTATTTTATACACCGATCTTGTTCCTCATTTGCATGATTTAAAAAAAATGATCTTTCTTCTTGCCACACCAAAAAGAAAGCGTCTGCTCGGGCCGTGTTCCAGTCAGAGACTACGGAAGGGCTGCTGGAATGAGCAGCGGGGGAGCAACCAGGCTTGGGTGCCTTTTCTTTTTATTTTACATTATTTTTGTGCCAGGAACAAGCTACATCATGTCAATCCTGGGCTGGGGTGAGAGAGAGCAGCCTGGTCCAGGTATTTCAGCCTGGTGGCCTGTGGGTACCACCCGGTTGTAGGGCTTCAGAGGGTGCTTTGAGAAGGGGCTGCAAAAAAAACCCAAAGCTCTCTCTATGCATTTCCACTCAAGCAAATGAAAGGTGGGGAGCAGAAATAACAAATGAATATTCAAAGACTAATTTGGAATTGATTATAAAGGGGAACCATCAAATGGTCAATAGTTTCTTTTATTCTTAGGGACCTGACGTGAGGCTTGGGGATATCGTTCCTCAAGAACTTTAATCCAAAGTTCCTTCCCACTTCCTTCCCTGCAATTTTATGAGGAATATTACAGGAATTCAGAAAGTTTTAGTAAACCAGCCATGAGGCACCAGTCCAAAGGGAAAGCCTTGCTTCTCCCATGGCCATTTTTTTGGTCAGGAACATGAAGACAGAGTTCAGCAAAACAATGTTGCAGTGAAAAAAAGAATACATTGCCAATTAAAATCTCTTATTGTGAGTTACTGTGGGTGAACAGCGGGGCTGGGGGGGTTGTCTGGGTGCTGGGTGCCAGGCATCGAACCCAGCTCTGGAAGGGTCCTTCCCATCCCCATCGCCAGCTCCCTGCTCTGACTGGAAAGCAAAATAAGAGCTGTTTGCCTCTTTTCTAGCAAGGGCAGCAGCCCAGTTTCTAGAGTTGTCCCCACACAATGTCCAGGGCTCAGATGTAGTATTCAGATCAGCAAATTTCCATCCCGGGGGCAGCAGGGCTGTGTTCTTGCCTGGCTTCCCTACGTGTAGGCACTGCTGGACACAGCCTACAGGGATGTGCATGGAGTCCCTTTTGTCTGCTTTGCACGCTCTGGTCTCAGTGCTTGGGAAAAAAACTAAGGTCTTTGGAACTGCCTCTGCTCTGGGAAATTCAAGAGAAATCATCCGAAAGCAAAGACTGGAGAGCTGGAGGAATAGACAGACAGACACGGTGTCATCTCCATAGGAAAGCTGGATTAGAAATTTGGAAAGCAAGGACACAGAAGACTGGGCTTCAGGAAGGGAGGCTACTCAGATGCATTCAAATAGTGGGATTTTGGTGGGGAAAAAGGCTTCGGGCATCAGGAGAGGGGGGGCACAGCACAGCAGGAGGGCAGCAAGGGCAGTGGGGTGAGGAAGGAATCCACCTGCTGCTGCTTACATGGGTGAGGGAGCTGGGAGCACCTTGTACATGGTCCCCAGCACAAAATGCTGCTTGCAAGTAAAAAGTAATAAATTGCATTTTACCACAATATTTGAAGACATTGCTGACATCAGGTGCTGGGGAACACCCATTGCAATCCTGGGAGGGATCCTTACGACTGTTGGAGTTTTATCTCTGCAAGCGGTGACCTTGCTGCAAAATTTTCTCTCTGTATGAGGGAAAGGGACTCCGAGCAGCCAGCTGGTGGAAGGACATGTATCTCTGTCCGTCCTCGGTCCCCTTCTCATGCATGAATGCACTGGCTGATGGCAACCAATTTGACGGGAAGGTAGCTACCGAAATAACAACCGTGTGTACCTGCATGGGAAATGGGCTGGGGTTTGGTCAGTGTCCCTTTTGCTTCTAATCGTTTTGGGTTGATTCCTGCAGCTGAGCCCAGCGGCTGACAAGCCACAGCCAACATCTCTGTCAAGGGAGGACCGGGAGAGGAGTTTGATGGGCATGGGCAGAGATGACAGCGATCTTTGCCCTAATTCAGTTCCAAAATGAATCAAACGGGAGACACACATCTGTAGGAAAACAGAGCACATTCGTTCTGCTGTTCATGGGCCTGCCCATCTTCTGCGTATAGCTGGGAGCTCAGAACACCCATTTTATTCTTAACATGACCTTTGCATTTATTTCTTATTCAAATAATAAAAAAAAATATCTGGAAGGGGGAGTTTCTTTCAGAGATCATCTGCCAAGTCTGATCCATTTCCATAAAAGTCCAGTGCAGGGAGAAATGGTATGGTTTCACAATGTATGAGAAACCAGAAAGCTTTGCCAAAAATAAAACAACAGCTCTGGGTGTAAGCCTTCCTTCAGCATCCTGGGGTGGTTTCACACCGCCCTGCTCCCTTGGCAGGTAGCAATTTGTGACCCTCCCATTTACTGCAAGCAGGCAAAGTGCCCTGCAGTGTCTGGGGTTTTCCATGAACTTGAAAGAACAGACGTTCAGTGTATTTGTTCTCCTTTGCTAATGATATTTTTGATCGACCTCTGTTTCTCCAATTTCTGGCTTGCATTTCTCGCCTTCTTATTTAATGATTATTATTACTTAGGAATGCTTTCCGGCCCTTGGTGTTAATGTGTCCTGGAACTGCGCAAGAAGTAGGCTGCACAGCCCTGGTTTCTGTTCCCCAGTGTCACAGAGCATACGAAAACCAGACGATCAGACATCCTGAAAATGTCTTGTATAATAAGCAAATCCAAAGGAATCACACCAAGGGCGCTTGGTTTAAAACCTGGGGGGAGCTGGAGACGGGAAGCACCCCGTGGCTGCCTCTGTGGTCCCCGTACGGCTGAGAGCTCCTGGCAGATCAGCAGGGCTGCGTTGCATGAACATCAATTCCTCTTTCAAGAGGGAAAGTCGTATAACACAGGCTCCCAGTCAAGCTATACTTGATCACAAGCTTTTGCTTTAATTAATTACAGCGTGGCTGTTTTCTTGCAGTTTGAACCAGAGCTTGCCAGTATTGCACTGACAATAAAAACACAAGAATATGATGCAGCACTTTTCAATTACTGTTAAAAAACTGGTTGGTATTGCTGTCTGGATTTTTTTTTTTTTTATGGGAAACTGAGGCATGGGAATGACTTTGGATGCCTCTGAATGGCCTGGGAGGGTAAACATGCTGCTTTCCCACCTCGTCTCTGCATCCTGCTGGGGCAGGACGGGTCTCAGTGCCTGCCCTTACCTGGGCTGAAACAGACTGGTCTCATCAGAAACCAGGCGGCTGGCACCACTGTCCCCCTGAGGGTTTTCTGGGACGTGCTTACTCTGTTTTTATTCCAGTCAATCCATCAGTACAGGGAGAGGGAGTGATTTATATCTTTTTATAAAGTTTGAGGAGCTGCTGCTGATGCTCTCCCACTGTTGGGCTACCTGAGCCCCAGACCTGCCCCGGAGCCTCCCTCCCTCCTTGGTGCCATAACACCCATCTGCTCCCCCCAGGACTGTTCTCATGCTCACAGCTCACACAGGAATCTCTTTTGGCAGGATCAGGCCCTTCCTTTGCAGAGCTTTCAGAGTGCCCTTGGTCAAAATGACGCCTTTAAAATTAAGCTCCAAGCTACGTGCCTCTCTCGGAGGTGCTGCCTTTGTCACTCGTAGAGAAGTGCAGAGATTTATCAGCAGTGAAGCCGGGGGAGCTGGCTTTCAGCAGCTCCATTTCTGCTTGTGCATCATAATCAGCCCTATTAAAACCAAATCATCTCCCCCAGACCATTGCATTCAAGCATTTCTTCCCTCCTTTGTTTCCACCGTTGCTCTCCTCCTCGCCCAAGCCCTTAAACAACCTTGACTGCAAGGAGTTGTCGATCAGCAGAAAGCCCCATCCGTTTAACGTGAAAATATTGATGCTTCTGCGTCATTTCATAGCACATCTGGGGTCCCTTGGGCCCGCATACCATCACTGCCCAGCAGGCCAGGCCAAGAAAAGCATGAGGAAGAAAAATAAATGTGATGACAGTTGGGCCCTTGCAAATGAGTCTGGGTATGAAACAAGCCAGAAAAGAATAAGCATCTCGCGCCGACCCGCATGGAACGTGCAATGTTCACACCGAGGGGGCAAAGGTCTGCAACGTGAGCTTGCACCACTAATACAGGCAGATTTCCTGCCTATTGCTGCTAAAGGAAATATTTGGACACTTGCTGATCAGCCGTGTTGCAACGCCTGCTTGTGAACCAAGAGGAGAGAGCCTGGGCTGCTGGGGGTGGCAAGGGGCTGCTCCAGCAGGAGCTCCTCCAGCAGGAGCTCCTCCAACCCTGTTTTTCTGAGCATGGCTTCTGCCCATGCATGTGTTTGGGTCTGGCAATCCTACAGGTACGCCTTAGGCTCCCTTGTTTTTTAGCCAGCATGCTCCTGTTTGAGCTGTCTTGGCACACAAACCCTTTGCCTTCTGCACCTTGGCCAGGTGCAGAAATACAGGTATGTGCTTGGAGTCTGAGCTAGGGTCCGGGGAGCTGCTTCTCAGGTGACTGAGTTTTGCTGTTCACAGGGGCTTAAATTCACTGCTTGGGAGCTCAGGGTTGAAGGACAGACTTCTCTTGAAGGCAGGAGGAGTCTGACTCCATCTCCTTTGCAATGAAGAGTTAACCTGAATCCAAACAGCACATTCTGGCTTTTATTGTCCTCCAATGCCACCACACGATTCCCGGGGCTGCTTTTCCTTGCCTTTTTGGCTGTTCACATTCCTCTCCCTTCCTGCACACCATGAGTCTCTGGGTGGTTTATGCACACTTGGCTGAGGCTCAGTTCCCTGTGGTCCTCTCCATTCCTCAGCCTTGGGGCTCCAGCACATGCCCTGGGTTCTGGTTAACTTCTGCTCCACCAGCAACCTGGAAAACTTCTCCAGCAACGTCAGAAATCTCCAGCAGTTGATATTTATTAAGGCTTTTGCTGCCTGTAAGAAATGTAAAAGCCAATCCAAGTGATTGATAGGCTCAATCTGAATCGCTCCGCGTTTTCTCAGCCAGGCTGAGATTTGGCTTAATGAATGAAATCTGGAATTCTCTTCCCAGCAGCAGCACAGCTGACCGCAGCTTCTGGCTGGGCTGATAGCAGAGACAAAATAAAGGCTTAGCAGCACCCGGCCTGTGAGAGCCAGGTAGACATCTGCCATCTGAGCCCGTGCCTGTCTCGCAGTGGCCTCCGGGGACTTCTGGCCCTTCCCTTCCCAATGCCGGTCAGCTGAAGCCAGGTCAGCAGCAGCGAGGAGTTGTTTTGGGTTGAGATGTGGCACCACCTCCATCTCGACATACGTCTGCCCCTGCTTGTTTGGGAACAAACCATAACTCATGCCTTCAAAGCAAAGCCAAGCTGCCAGGTTTCGGCGCAGAGCCTCCTGTCCATTAAATCTGGAGAAGGTTCTGTGACTACACCCCGTCCAAAGCTTTCTGATCGCAGCTGCCTGTCCCACAAATCTGCCACAGCTAACAGACCACCTCAGCCAATGCATAACATGTGCACCATATCCATCTGTCAGAGGCATTTTGTGAGCCCTGTCAGAAAGTGCCCTGCAGCTCAGGACTTGCAGGGATGCATTGCCAAGGAGGTACCTTTCCAGCAAAACAGCCCCACACATTTCTCCTGCATGCAAACAGCCCGGGGTGGGGTAAAATGTGGGAGCAGAAGGCAACTTCGCGTGACAGCAAAGAGAGATGCTGAATCACAGGGCATCCCCTTTCAGTGCTGGGGAGTGGTGAGGAATTGCAGAGCCTGTGTTGGGTACATGGCAAATTTTCTGGCATGCTGCAAAGTCTCGACATGCTGGATTGTGCCTAGGCAGAATCCCTAGCTGGAAAGCAAGGCTGCAGAACCACTAGTTTTGAGGAGACTTGGAGTCATGTAATCCAGAAGAAAAATTGTCCAGCTGCATTTTTGAGACTAATATTGTATAGCACAGTAATTTGTAAGTGCTCATTTACTCAGCCAATGCCTGATCTGTTATTCCCATGGTTTTTCCTTAGGTAAATATACTTCCTTGCATTTTTGCACCTCAAATCAGTTGTTCTCAAACTTGATTCTCCTGCTTCTACAAGAGAGGTTATAAAATGGATGCAAGCATCACCCCTGAGATGATGTTCCTCTACTGCTCAGGGCTGTAAGCTGGCATTTATGGAACTGTAGGTTATAGATTTTACATTGGGTAACTCAAGAGTGAGTTTTGGGAGGTGTCTCCATGCCTCTGCATAGGCAGTGACAACCAGTCCCATCTGTAGGTGCCAGTACAGAGATGTTCTGTAGGGTGAGGCTGCAGAGCCTTTGCAGAGAAGCTGTTACTGATAGCAGGTGGGATAAACAGGGCTGCAGGTGGGAGGAATAGGGCTTGGATTGGGGTGCTTTACTATAAATCACAGCAAGGGAGAGGTGAAGGCTTTTGTCTCTCTGCTCATCAGTGACTGTCCCCAGCCTCTATTCTCCCTTTGCAAAAATCCCTGGAGGTCCCAGGAGGAAACCATCCCAGGTAGGAGGTAGCTTGAGAATTTTCCCCAAAATAACATTTTTTTTTTAATATATGGAATTGCTTATCAACTGATTAGAAAGCTTACAGTTGAAAATGTTTCTTTTCTCCTAAAAAATTTTTCAAAATGGAAACTGGGAGTGTTTAAACAAACACCCAAAAACCAGACAGAGTCTGGAAGCAGAGGCAGTATTTAGAGGAAGCTAGACATGCCTAATCATAGTGGTCCATTATGGTGTGACAGGAGAGATAAACATTTCCTGATCATCTCCGTTGCAGTGGGCCTTTTGAGCGGAGGCTGAGCACCACAGAACAACCTGCACGAAACAATGAGCTCATGGATCTGTCAGCACAGGCTCCACGTCCAACATCCGCGCACGTGTGCGTGTGTTGACAGCGTGGTCCTGTTCTTGGAGCCCTTTGGAGACAGGTCTGACACATGCAGAACCACCAACCACAGGTAAACTTCGAAATTTGCTCTCAGGCTGCGTGAGCAGTTGTAGTGCTAGGGCTGGAAGGCTGCGTGCCCCTCTCTGGGATCAGGGCTCAGGCTGTTTGTAAGGTTTTCTGCTACTTAGTCCTAGGATTTGGGGTTCGTGCCTGCCTCGTGAGATTTGTTTAGGAACATTGCCACCTCAACAGTGCTTGTAGTAGCCTTGTTTGCATCAAAACCAGGGCAACTGGCAGCATCTATTGCATGCCCTGTATCACATGTACAGGGAAAGCTGTAGACTGTGCTGTCCTGTTGCAAACACCTGAATGTCAGTGGTGGAAGCACACGAAAGCCAATCCCTCCTAATAACATAAAAACTTCTGCAGCAACATAGCATTGCAATGGGCAATTTCAGCAGAAGGGCTGCCTTCTCTTGTCTAAAGATCTGAATAAAAACATGGCAGTCAGTCTGCTGTGGTTCATGAGCACAAATAAGAGCAAAATGCAAGGATGCACCCAGCTGGGCTGGCTGTGCCTTTACATGTGGACACTGTGAGGCCTTGGAGTGTATTCCCCAGCCTCCAGGAGATCAAGTGGGGATGTCACATTGCTCTTCTCACCTGCCCTGGAGACATGGCCAGGCCAGCCTCAGGCCTCTGTCAGAAATTAGGTTAAATATCTCCTCTCTGGGCTGGAATGGGGCCAGAAGGCTGTGATCCAGGGCATGGGCTCGGCTGCTGGCTATCCCTGGGGGCAGGAGCACGTTGCAGGGAGTTCTGATAAGCAAGCACAGCATCTTAGGATGTGCTGAGCATAAGAATTTTAATTTGCATTATTAAAATGTTTTGCATGACATTTAATGCTGTGGACGTAGTGTGGTAAATAGCCTTATAATTTATGCCCAAATATTACTTGGCACATTGGTTTCTCAGAGACAAACAGGACTGATAGGGACACAATGCCATACCTTCTCCTTGTTCCTCCCACCATCTGCTTGCAGTATTTGTCTAAGCACATAAAAACCCCACTAATGTCCCTAAGAACTGGCCCATCTCGTCAAGTTAAATATGAACAATGTCAGAACAATTACAAAGGAACTGGGCAAAAATTGCTTAAACATATAGCACTCATCATTAATAGCTAGTTATTGGCACAACTGATGTATATTACTATCACATACTGCACTGATCCAGTACATAAATGTTTTCTTTAGCATATTTTTAATGTTGCTAATTTATCTGTTACTGTCACACTGGGGCTGTTAGCTTTGAACAAATGACTGTTATTAATCACTGGAGAGCTATTAGACGCCACTGCCGTGGTGTTAAATCAACTCAGGAGTGGCACTTGTAGGAATATTCAAACAGAAATTTAAAATTGCCTGGGTACGAGTGGTGTGGTTAACGCCTCTGGGATCAGAGCCATCGAGTGCCTGCAAATACTGCTCCTGTGTGTCCAACTCACCTGGTGGAAATTCCTTTCTCTAAAGAGCGATTGCAGCTTAAGGCCTTATTTATTATAAAGTTATTTTGGTTAAAAACAAAGATTGCAGCTGTTAGCATTCAGCACCCTGTTGTTAACACTCTGGGCATGCTTTTCTCTTGATAAGTTTAGTGCCTTGTCAGCAGCAATGACTTCATTTTCCCCACATTGCCCTATTAACCTGCTGATGCTGGGGGAATCCAAGAACTCATCTCATGGACAGCAGGGTTCGTTCTTCATGAAGGTCACCATTTTCCTAGGAGGCTGAGCCACTCTCCACATCTTTCTTGGGCACAAAAGATACCTCAGATGTTTGCAGACCCTGAGGAGCAAAACCATCAGTGCAGGCTGGGCTGCAGGAGGACTTGGCTGAAGTTCTCAGTGGGGGTCACTGAGCTACAGCACGAAGCTGGTATCAAACCCAGACGTGTCCCTTCCAGTCTCCTGCTGTTACCAGTGCCCCACGTGAGTGGGACACAACAGTTTGCCCAGCTCCTTGCTGCTGGCACCAAATAGCAGTGGATTAGGTTAGATCTCCTCACCCAGCAGCCTGCAGAGCATCGGTGTGGTCCAGCTGCTTCCTAGGGCTGAATGGGAGAGGAAGGAAAGGTGGAGCTGAATGAAAGCAATCAGACCTCAGTGAGAGCTCTTCTAAAGGGGAGATGTTTCACACAGCACACCTGGGGGCTCAGTGAGCTTGTATTTTCCAGCTAGGCTCTGATTCACAAGGAACTTCTGATTCACGAGACCTGCTGAACTCTCAGGCCCATTAAATGTAAAGCCTTGCTGGGGGCTGTAACAGGGCTGCCGAAAAGCAGCTGTGGGAGGGAGATTGCTGGTGGTCGCAGATGATGCTCCACAAGTGTTTTCTTGAGTGAAAAGAAATGTAATTTGGAACATGTTTATTGATGTTCTGGAAGGCTGCTGCAATTTGTTTCCTCTCCTTTATGTAAGCTGAGTATTTGGAAGCGGGCATCTCAGCAGCAGAGGAGCCTCTTTGCTGGCCTTGTGGCTTCTGAGGGAAAACTTGTGAAGGATTCTGGATCCAAGGAAAAGGTGTTATCTTGGATTTTGTAGGTTGTCAGTACAACCCCACTACCTTCACAGCTTTCCCTGGCTTGTGATGACCACTTACACGCACCTCCTCAGAGCGTGGGAGTAACAGGGGAGTTACCCAGAGAAATACCACAAATGGCTTGTAATTAATGGTGGCTAGATGTTCACAATGGATGCATAATGCACCGATCACAAGGGGCTGCTGCTGAACTGACTGGGAATTTTCTTTTTTTTTTCATTTACTACAGTCTCTTCCATGACTTCAATGGCCTGGGTGAGCAGGTGCCTCAGAAGGCAAGCAGCAGCTGACAGGCACTTTTCTGAGCTGCCAAACTTCCAGGAGAACCCCCAAAAACAGCCAAACCAGCAGGAGAAACCACTTCAGATAATGGTGAGCCAGCTGAGCAGAGCTGTGTGCTGTGGCTTTATCTTGCTGCTGACTTCTGCATAGTGGCCTGGTGCTCGTTGTCACTGATCAGGGACATTGCTACAGGGATCTTGTGTTTGGAATAAAAGTAATCTGAAGTCTTCTGCACAGACCCACTGTGCAGAGCCTGTGAGGCCTTAGCAGACCATAGGCCCAGGCTGACCTTCTGTGTAATTCAGGCCCAAAATCCGCACTATTTGTGAGCCTGCTCATGCAGGACGCACACATGCATGGACAGCTAAGAGATGTCAACAATTTGCACTTGCTCCCTGATGGTTTTGTTTAACTTCTGGTTAACAGCTACCAAAACTTGCTGTAACTTCACCTGTTGATGTCACAGCCTCTGCTGGAGGTTTTGTAGTCAAATCACCTCTCAGCCTTTCCTTGAATGAGCTCGGTAATAGAGCATCCTGAACCTCTTGTTGGTCCTTTGGCTCCTGCTTCACATCACAGAGCTTCCCACACTGGACAGCTGACCTGCAAATCTCCACGTGGCTGAGCATTTAATGGAATGAATACCCCCAAACACTGCAGTCTTTCACTAAACAAGGTCCCCTGAGGTTCCCTGGCCACCAAAACCTCCTCCAGGCTGCTGTACCAGTGTGCTGCAGCCTTGGTCTCATGGTGGGTGATGAGCAGGGGACTGTCCCCTCTGTTTCCCTCAGAAGAGGAGGGTGATTTCTTTATTTAAAAAAAGGGGGGGACAGACAGATGGGAGGGATGAACTGAGCCCATGGGCTCTGATACAGAGCTCAGGGCTCCTCTGGGACTCCATAGCACCATCGTATTTGCAAGCAACATTGACGTTTGTGAACTTTGCTGGTGGGTGCTTCAATTCTTTCTCTCTTTAGGGCCATGTTTCTAGCAGCTTGCGCTTAAGGTGCCAAAGTAATTTCTTCTGGCTGATGAGATGCAAAGTTGCAGGCAGGTAGAATACAGACAAAACAGATTAACTGCCTCATTCCTTTACGCCGAGCTCCTTTCTGGCATGTAATGGAAACCTAAAGCCTGCCTTTCTTTTAACTCGGTTCTAAACAGTAGCTGCTATAAAGTATTAGGTTGGAATATGAACTCTGTATGAAAGATGAAGGGGGAATGATGTATTTTAAAAAGGATCTTAGTAGGTCCTAACTTAAAAGCATCAGTATAAATTCATTGCAAGTAATATGCTCTTAATTATTCATTTTCCTTGGCACTGGTTAAAGAGCCAAGTAACGGCTTCTGTCTCTTTATATTTAGTCTATTATTGTTTGAAAAAGGCCAGGGGGAGGCCAGCCCTGCACAGAAATGATATTCCCCCTTATATATACACACATACATATTACCAGCAGCCATAGTAAAGGGGAATATAATCACCAGCAGCTGAGAGACAATGACATTTTTATAGACCTCCTGGCAAATCTGCAGCGGGAGAGAGCCTGACAAGTCCTTGGCTTCCCACCACATTCCTGTGCTGGGTCGGTGCAGGAACTGGGGCGAGCTCCAAGGTGCTTTCCTCCTGGGAACTGGCTCATGACGGCCAAACTGCAGCTGCCTGCTCAGACCCCCCTGCTGGCCCTGGAGAAGACTGGAGTGGACCTGCAGGAGCAGGTCTTGCTGCTGACATGCTCACACACGGCTGATTTTAGTGAGCTGGTTGATCCGGGTGAACGTGGGGATGCTGCTGAGCTTGTCTGGAGGTGGCAAGAAGTCACTGTCTGCCCCTGTAGAGCAGATGGCCCCAAAAGCTTCCTTGGTGGTCTCCATCAGCTGAATGTGGTCCTGTCCTTTGGCAAGTGACAATTTCTTCTGACTCCATGGTGAAAGCATGGCCAAAGTGCTTTGGTGGATAGGGCCGTGGGTGGGAATTGCTGGTCAGTGACATTCAACAAACTGTTCTTTAACCGAGACAATCTTTAAGGGGAGTGCTGCTGGTTTTGAAAAGCTTTTGAGCTATTTTTTCCTTGAAAAAAGTTCAACCCCCCTGGGGCTGAACACCTGGGGCACCTCCTGGGACTTGGGGGGGTAAACTCAGTGTTCTCCTTCACCTGGTTGCACCTGTGGGCTTGGTCCTGGACCTCTCAACACAGCCATACAATTGCTTGCTTGTAGAATTGGCCCCTATTTCTTACATTCTGATGGCATTTCATGCACTGTTGATATGATGCACTGGTACTTTAATTAGGCCAGACAGCAGCAGAATTGGTAGTTTCATCACTGCACTGAAAACCAGCAAACCAGCCTCATCCCTTCAGCCAGCCTCTGCTTGGCAGTGGGGGAAGGTTTTTGCTGGGTACAACCCCAAAAATGCACATCCACAGCTGGTGGCATGTCATTACTGAGAAAGCCACTTCTGTCCTGCTTTTTGCTGTAACCAAAGTCCTGTTGTACTTATATTTGTCTACTCATATGCCCCTGGGTGTGTGAGAAGGGTCTGCTCCATGCTAGCTCCTGTCCATTGTAAGTAATATTAAAGCCTTTGCTGTCTAAAGGCAACCCAGCTTGATTCAGAATAGATGGGATGAAGACATTTTCCGGGGGGAAAACTGTTGATCAGTTGTAAATAAAATCAGTTGAATTTTGCCTAAACATCAGACTGAATGTTCCTGGCCTTTGGCAGCCAATAAGTAAGCATTTCAGGCGTGTTTTTTTTGTTTGTTTGTTTGTTTTTTGTTTTGTTTTTTTTGGTAATCCAAATAGAAGAGAATTAGCTGCTTCATCAGAATAAATAGGTTTTACTGGTGTTTTTTCTTTGATTGGTAGACATTTCATTTTTCAGTTGTCATGGTCCTGCAAGCCTTTGAGCTTTGATAGAAAACACTCAAAATATAGTTGGGATGAGTGTTTCCGTTGGGCCAGATTAGTCTGTTTTAAAAACATCTTGAATCAAAAATTTTGTCTGTCTCCAGCTGATGGAGCTGGCACAGAGTTTCTCATCATTGTTGCTTGAAATGCTGACTTCTCTCAGGTTTACTCAATCCCATGGCTTTATCCTGAAAACAGCTTGTATACCTCAGGCAGCTGAGGTTGTGTTTAAATCTCCCCTGAAAACAGGCGAGTTTGGCCACTTCCAAGGTTGTTTTTTTTCTTTTTCTTTTTTTTTTTTTTTTCCCTGGAGCCTGAGCTGCAGCCCTCAGAGGTGGTGCCAAGCAGTTTAACACTGGCACTGTTTTTTTCCAGCCAGCGCGTGGGAAGGCTGCGGCAGTTACTACTCACACTTAATATTTAGTGTGGACAGAGTCCTGGTGTCTGACAGCTCTGTTTACCCACTGCAAAATTCAAGGGAAGATGTGAGAGCAACACCTTCGGGCCCCTGCACGATGGTGCTCTGCACAAAGCCCCCCAGGAATGGACCAGCACGAGTCCCAACCTTGCAGAGATGCCAGCCCAGAAGGGCAGTGTCCATGTGAGCCTCTTTCCCCCTCTCTAGGTGTAGGACCCCCTTGGTATCTCCCCCCAGCTCCATGCTCTCCCTGCAGTCCTTTCCTTTGGTGACCTCTTATCCTGAACTACTCCTTTTTCTCCTAACAATTTTTGACTTTTATTCAATGTCTTATCTTGTCCTCTTCCATTTGCACCTTGTGCATGCAAGGAGACCTGCTCATGGGGAAATAATGACCCCAGCATGTGAAACTTCAGCAAGCAGAGGTCCAGGAACTACTCTGGCCTCCATTTGTTTGAATTTTCCCTCAGTTTTCATTAAAATCAATGAGCATTTGTCCAAGGAGATCTAGATTGTTCTTTGAAGCATCATGATTTTATGAATATATTCCTCCTACTTTGGACTGAAACATGTGATGAGTGCAAGAATAGTTTTTAGCATATCAAAGACACTTTTCTGCTGGAATTAGCTCTTTTTTCAAAGTAATAATGTAGGAGAAATTGTAATTATTATTATTATTTCTACCTTTGGTAACTGCAAACTAACTGGAATGAGATTCCTTTAGCACAGCAAAATGCAAAGCAAATTTAAGCGTGCTCTCCCCTCTGGGAACTGCTTTCCCTCTGCTCTGCCCCCCCAGTGCTTTAGCATCAGAAAGCTGAGGAAATGCAGTTTCACCAAAGTGAGTAACAAAAAGAGCTTTTCTTATTTGGGGTTTTGCTGCGAGTTGTCAAAGTTGTATTTATAACTTGTCTTATTCCTGCTCTTACCATGGGACAGACCGGAGGAATGGTTTTTCATTTCTGCAGCTTGTGCAGAACTAATCTGAGGGGGTGACTGCTGCTGACACGTTTTGATTTGCTGCTAGGAAACTCAAACTGAAGTGTGTGTTTGGATCATTTTCACACTAAATCTCATCTAGCTGGTGTGCTGTGGACCATCGTACTGATTGCTCTAGTGATGAACATGGAGTTCGTGAGTTCAGGTTCGGGAGGAACCCTTCCAAACTCCTTCCTTTCCATGTCATTCCCAAAGTCCTCCTAAGTGTTCTCACTGGAAAAGGTGGGTGGGAATCACCTTGAGGAGAAAAATGGTAATTTCAGCTATTAAGTGTAATGTTGGATGAAATCAAGTAATTTATCCTGATGCAGAGCCGTCACCAAGCCTGCCCTCAGTGTGTCGGCGTGGTGAGGTGTCCGGTCCCGTGAGCTGGTGAAGGCAGAGGGAGCCTGAGCACAGAGCAGCGGTGGCAGCAGAGTGTGGTGCAACAGGGAAAACATTGAGGTCCAGGAGGAATGGTGTGGAAAACTTGGTACTTCCAGAGATGTTTTATATTGCAAAAGTGGGATGGAGTCCCGCAGGTAACAGTGCAATAAAGATGAATTGAGATGAAAGGAACAGAGGCCAGCTGAAATGCGCATAATACAGATCTGTAGAAATGAGCCTACATACATATATAATTTATAGGGAATAAATTCCTTTCTGTATCTGCATGGTTTCTGAACACTGTTTTATAGAATTCTCTAGCAGAAATGTAATTCTCTTCTTTCCCCCATTCTTTGGGTTGCCCTAATCCTTGGGCTGGTGGTTATTCCCTAGAAGTTCTTTTTTCAAAGGAGTTAGAAAATTTCTTTGGGGCCTTTTTAATAAAGTGCAATTGGCATTTCATAACTCACAGTCTTTCATAAGTTACAAAATGAAAGCATCTAAGAAATGCACCATTAGTAAGGCTAGTAGGAAAGTGGAATTTTATCTTAAATCCATCTGTAAATCCTCTGTATTTATCATTTATTTCTGCCTTTGGCATGTACTACGGTCAGTGTCCTGCTTTTTTCCATCCACAGCACACCTTTTACACAGCAGCGACGGGGTTCTGCTCCGTCTGGCTGGGTGGATAATGGCCATATTCACCAGTGCATTTTTCCAGCAGATCTGACAGCTAATCTAAGGAATGACGCTGCAGTAAGAGTCTTCAGATAAATGGAAAGAAAGAAAAAGAGAACAGGAAACCTCACCGAGCCCAGGGGAGCCCCCACTGCCTGGTTTTCTCCAGGAGGCACAGAGCAGATCAGGGTGTTGGTCCTGAAACCCAGCACGCTGGGAAGGAACAAAGCCTTAATTATAACCTGAGCATGATGCCTGGTTACACCAGGGTATGATATTTTTAATCGTTAGGGCTCCAAGGGTTTGAGAACTTGGTCTTAGTCACTGAGATTTTCAGTGGTTTGGGGGCAGCCTCAGAGATCCCAACATACATGGGGTCAGGAAGGAGCATGGCCAAGGTGCAGCCTCATCCCTGGGGTGTCCACCCAACGATGTAAACATTCCTCTGTGTGGACATCTAGTAAAACAAAACAAAACCTTGCCCAACACCACAGGGGGGTGATGTGAGTTGTGCTGAACTGAAGGCTGGAAGGTGCTGAGCATCCCGGGCAGTGCAGGTGATAACCAGTGCAACGTGCAGACACAATTCAACTCTGGAGAGGAATAAGATCTCACCGTGGCCTCTCCACAACAGAAGAAGGCACCAGCAATTTTGCATCCACGTGCAGGCCTGATCTGCAAGACGCCAAATACTTTCATGCAGCTTACAGAGTCCCATGGATGCCTCCTTTTTTCCTTCTTCCCTCCAGCTTCTGCTGGGTGCATGGTGAGGAACAGAGCTTCTGGAAACACGAGCCACAGACCTCAGCCACATTGAAGAATGTATGAACATGGCAGCTCCTGGTGCTTCCCAGGGTGCGGATGAAAGCATCTTCAGAGGGAACAGAGAATTTGTGATGTCAGCCCATAAATCTCCTGTCTCTTTTCCATCTTCACTTGAACGCAGAGAATCAGTTTCCGATAACATCTCCAAATTGCCGGGAGCAATTTTGCAGCTTGTGTTAATTGCAATCTTCTGTTGAATGCCTCTGAGCTCTTAATAACTTTGTAATTAAAGTGCAATTAACAAATTAACTTGTATATATCAAATGGAATGCTAATGTTGTTGTTAATGAGGAGATAATTAGCTGGTGTCATGGAGAGACTCATGGGGCATCTTCAAGATGCAGAACCCTTTTGGCTCACATACGAGGTTAATGGAGTTTGCTGTGAATGAATGAATGAGCGAATTGTCCTTCGATGACATGCAGTGGAGCAGTCATAGATAGCCAGGTAACCGATTATTCTACGGCCAGAAAAGAGGGTTCTCATTCAGTCATTTTCTAGGCAGCTGGCCAGTGCTTTACAAAGGTTTTCCATAGCACGACTGGAACACGCATTCAAAGGCATGGCCGGGCTTTGAGAGGGGCTTAGCAGGTGGTGAAACCACTCAGCACCATCCAGGCCCGGAGACGAGGTACCTGCTCCCAAAAAGCCCCGTGCAGGTTGTGCATGCTTCACTCCAGCAATGCTGGAAGAGATGCAAACCCTGCAGCACCTCTGTGGGACACGTGTCCCCTTCCAGCTTTGGGGCTGTAATGTGGCAGTCCAGCAAAAGAGTCTTTATTTGTCAAAATAGACTCCAGGAGTCAATCTCTAATGGAATTTAAGTGTGGGCTGTTTCCTTATAGCCCTGGGAGAACACAGACAAACTTAGGCAGAAAAAGGTATGAAATCAGAGGAGGCACAGAGCTGCTCCATCAGACTTCCTGACTCACTGGGAGGAAATCTGGCCTGGTTTAGGGTTAAGGGGAACAGCAAGGGAGCTGAGGGGGGCATAGGAGACATCTGTGGCTTATATGATATGACCTTAATGTCCCAGATAGCACACACACGTGCCTGGGAGAAGCATGTTGCTTTTATGACTTTTGATCTGGGATACGAAATTTGCTATTATTGGTTGAAGCCTAAGGTCTGGACACACGGGTATGTGTGAGGGTGGAGGTGCAGGCTGCAGTCGGATGCTCCTAAAAAGAATCAGCAAAGAGAGGTGAAGCCCTTGTTTCCTGGTGTTTGGCGTTTTCCCATTTTCTCTCTCTCTCTTTTTTTTTTTTTTCTTCCTTTACTCCTTTCAGGTTACCCTCCACTCGGAAAGACCATTGCTCTTTCCCAGCACCCCCAGCCCTCAGGCAGCACCACCGTTAGCTGTGGGATGCCCTGTTGGAGGGCTTGCTTCAAGAATAAGGGTTAAGCTTGCCTGGCTTCTGGTTTGCAGGGTGGAACTGCTTTGCTGGGATGGGCACACTGCAACAGCCTCCCTGCAGTTCAGCTCTCCAGCACGGATGCGGTCTGGGAACAGGAGACCTCATTCCCAAGGAATTTGCTGCTGTTATTTGGCCTTAATTTTCCTTTGCTCAATTTCATCTCATTACGCAGTTACACCCTGCCGGGCCATGTGGCAGCACTCTAACAGGTATTTAAAATGTTCCAGAGCGAGCCAATTGGTGCGTTTAAAATCCATTCCATACCATGACATAATATATTTTCAGTACGCTCAAATTTGTCAAGTTAGATTGGGACTGAAGAGACACGGACCAACTGCACAGCAATTTCTGCACGCAGTCAGATGGGTGCTGTGCCCACCATGTGTGTCCTGTGCCTGCAGGGCTGGCTGTCCCCTGCATGCTTGGGACCCATCAGTGCAGAGCCACGGCTCCCAGAGCTCCCCTGGCCATCACACATCTCTGCCAAAACGCGTGAAGCTGGGGCTACAGCTCCAGCAGCCTTTTGATCTTGTTTGCACAGTTGCTGACATGGCAAGGCGATGGTTTAAACGCTTTAGGTGTCATCCTGGTGTTAAGATTAAATGTCATTGATAATACTCCGAGTGCTGCCTTTTTTATTTCCTCTTTTCTTTGGCTCTGTATTTATAAGGCAACAACCGAGTGCTGAGCAGTACTGGGAGAAAGGATCGTGGTGCCACACCGGGGAGGTAGCAGGAGAAGGAGAGCCACGGGCTGGTGGCACTCTGCCTTTCTCAGGTGCTTGCAGCCTCAGTGGGGATCAAGCAGCAGCACATACCCGAGCTTGGTCCAGGACCCCAAATGGACCCAACTCCATTAACAGCAGCTGGGAGCTGCTCTTGGGGTTTGCTCACTGTTCAACCACTGCCTTTCATCCTCCCTCGCTTCACGCAGCTGCCTAGAGCAGATGTACAAGGGATGTGGAAGTGTAACATGAAAAAGTGACCAAAATTTGATGTTTTCCTCTCAAAGCTGGGACAAGGACCTGGAGGTGGGGATGCAGTTCCTCTTCCTGAAGCAGAGGCCCTGATTTCTGCTCCAGGGCCAAGCTGCAGCCCAGGCAGGCATCGCCCAGCCCTCGACCTGCTCAGCAGCAGCCTGGACCCTGGGGACATCAGTGGCAGCAGGACCAGCCACGTCTCCCTGCACCCACCTCCCCAGGCCCTTCTTGCTTGTGATGAAATCCACCGTCCTACACAGTTAAACTGGTTTCCAGTTTCACTGAACAGCATAAGGCCCTTCCTGCATCCCAGCTGCCTAAAATGATGTGACTTGATTGGGAAAAGCTCGCAGCTGCTGCAGCCCAGAAGGGAAGAGGCATCAGTGCGGTGATGCTGCCCCACAGCTCTGCTTGTAGCAATATGACTTTCAGACATCTTCAAATCATTTTTTCTTTAGAAAACTAAGCATGACTTCACATATCACACAGGCAAATAAGCAGTTGCTGGGCAAGAAAGAAACTGCTTGTGATCTGAAGGCTTGTCTCAATCTCAATGACTTTGCATTAATTATGTGCCCCATGCTTTCCTGAGTGGCGATGCTTTCCTGAAACATGGTCTTAGGTTAGCCATAATATCCTGCAGATAAACATTTCCCCCCCTCCTTGTATCTACAAAGAGTGGTAGCTTTGGACTACATATTTATAGACAGACCCTGAGCTATAAATTGGACATTTCTGCCGCACGCGTTCCCTTAAGGGCCAATAAGACTACACACATCAGCTAAGTAATATTTTACTAGGACTTTCTTTAATGACTTCAAGAGTGCTTGTTCGTTCCCCCAACCAGCAGAGCATGAATAACGTAAGTCTACAATTAATCCTGAATTACTCATACAGTGGACTCCATTTTCCTTTGCATTCAGGACAAGTTTTAAAAAGTTATTGCTTTCCCCCTCCTTTCTCTCTCTCTTTTTTTAAAGACTTCTTTAATCAGACCAAATGGAGCTTAAAAGTACTGGAAATGTCTGGTTTTCTTTCATTCTCAGCCTGTTCAAAATCAAGCTAATGACAAGGGACAAGAAAACTGCTTTGCATTTGCTAGCTGAGAAAAAGGACGCGAGGCGGAGGGACTCCTCTGCACAGTGCTGGTGTTTGCACATGGGTGGGAATCTGGGGGCAACTCTGCTGCATCCCCGCGAGAAGGCAGAGGTGGTTGCTTTACACATTAAACCTATGATTTGTGACCTGCCCAAGAGTGATGATTTTAGGGCAAGTTTAAAAAGTCCAGAGAGCTGGGCTGAGGCTCGAGGCAAGTCCTGAACATGACGGGCTTGACCCCAGACCTGGCTAATGGTGAGGACCCCAACCCAGCCAGGTGCTAATGAATGGCAGCTCCCCCGAGACCCAGAGCCAGGCTGGGACAGCCCAAAGCTGGGGCTTAATCACTTCCAGATGTGCTTGGGGCTGCCTGCTCCCTCTCCACAGCCTGGTACTAAATGTTTGATCTACTAATCACCAGCAAACATGGGAAACACCTGAAATGTCCTTATGCAGTCAGCCCCCAGCACTTGTTGCAGGTAACTGCACAGCCTTCAGCATTCATTCTTCCAAGTGAAGTCACCTGGGGGGGCAAGGCTACTATGGAGCAGCTGCAGGCTACCTACCACCACCTGTGGGACATGGGAACCATGGTGAAATGCTCCCACGCTAGGGCATCCTGGGCCCTTTTTCAGTTAGGTTGAGAAGAAGGCGGTAGCAGCTTTTTAGACCTGCTAGAGAGAGAACTGATTCCTGTTTCCCACTGAGTGAGGTAATGCCTTTACTTTTTTTTCTTTCTCCCAAGAATTTGAAAGGATTCACATTTAGCAGAAAATGCTCGGTTTATGAATGTACGTTTATGGGGGTGGGTTTTGAAGCACAGAGAGAGACTCTAATACTACTGTTGAATTTGTTAAATGCATTTTTAAAGGCAGGGTAAATAGATGTGGTGCTGAAAAGCTGGCAGGGACTGAAAAATTAAAACAGCTTATTTTGAAAGTGTTAATAAATACAGGATCCTTTTTTTTTAATTTATTTATTTACTTGTATTGAAACAATTTGATGTAGAAGCTGTCACCCAGCTCTGTGTGCAGTTGCCTTGTACACGGGGCAGTGGTGGCTGTGTTTCCAACTTGGGTGATGGGGTGAGGACACACACACACCCTGCAGGGATGTTGGTCCCAGAACCTGTGAAAGCAAGGCCCTGCTCTGAGGAATGTGCTCGAACCCAGTCCCACGGGGAGCTGGCAGGGCTCTGCATGCCGACGCCGGCCGTTTGCGCCGCACTCCGTATATCTGCCTTAGCTCAAACCTCCCCGCCGCGCAGCCAGCTAATCCTCTGGGAAGCATGCAGGGCTCAGCTCCTCCGCGTGTTGTTTTTTTATTTTTTTTATTTTTTTTTCTGTTTAGTCTAGACTATGAGACTCAGTGGCGCGGCGACTTCGTGGGTTGGTGATGGATTTACTGGGGGTGGGATGTGGTGAACAGGGGGTATTTATGCACGTGTGCTGATGCACCCACGCCCCCTGTGAGCGTGTTTTGGGCATGGTTGCCGAACCCTCTGCGGATTGCTGGCTTCCCTTCATTGCCCTCCTGCCTGCAAAGACCTGAAATATCTTTTTTTTTTTTTTTGTGGGAGGTTGGGACAGTGGGCAAAGTAAAAGTATTTTAAAGTAAATTGTTTTTCTGTCCTTTGGGAGTTGGTGGGAAGTGAGTATGAGAGAATCTTTCTGGGAGGCCTTCACCCAGCGCTGTGCAGCAGCAGGACTTGAAGAGTCCAAGGTCACCAACCCACCGATGTACCTTTCTGCCCTCTACAAAATGTATACTGTGTTCCTCACCTGAGAGGTGGGCTTTGGATAGTGAGAGCTCCTTTTCTCAGCTGATGAACTGCAAAGACAAAGAAGTAGCACTTGCACTGTCTTGGCTTTATGTTTCCACCCACATCACTATTAAGACAGTGAAGAGTCAAATGTCACAGACAAGCAAGACATTTCTAGTTGCGTTCTTATTCCTCAGCAGAAGGTCGTGGGTAGGGTGGTATTAGTTGGCTTTCAGTTGACTAAAAAAAGCTACCTGAGGCATCAGCCTCCCATTGAGGCATCTCATGAAATCCCTTACATTTCACCATGTTGTGGGAACTCCAACTCAACATCATGCCTGTAGCTCTTCTGTGCTATGCCCATCTTCTTCCCAGCCCTTGGCTTTCCTTGCTCCCTGTCCATCACCCTTCAGACCATTTGGCACAACCCTAGTTGGCCTTCTTGCAGGGGATGGCTCTTCCCTTTCTCATGTCCCGACTCTCATGTGCCAACATGCGGCGTGTGCTTCACCCTGAGGCTGCCTTGCTCAGGTGACGTTGACCCATGAACGTGTCAGCAATGAAATGGCTGCTCATCACCCCCTTTAATGTTCACCCCAAAGCTGTCCAGTCTGTTCACCAGACCCAAATCACAGTGAATAACGTAGAGGTAAGAGAAAATGTCTCTTATTGCCAAGGTCTGCAAACCTCCAGTAATTCAGGGGATGGAGTTCATAGCATACAGTACTTGTGTGGTGGTGTCCCCCCACTCGTCGCCACCAATCCATTCATTTAGTCTGGGCGTTCCTTGTTGAAATGCACATAAACTGAATAAATTTATATCTTGACAAGAATAACATCCAGCATCCGCTGCTCTTCCTGAACTACATCCAGATTGCCCAGCGAGCATTTAGTTGGACCAGCAATTATTCCTGCCTTCATTTAAAATAGATTTTTCTGCTTCCATAAAAGACTTTACAATGTAAACATCTCCCCTCCCTAAGGTATTAGGCTTTCTTTGTCTTTATTTTCTTTTCACATCCAGTCCATTCCCTGTTGACTTTCAGGTTTAGCACTTCATGTTCTGCAGCCACTTTGTTCTGTGGAGCCTTTGTTGTTCCCTGTTCTTCCTCCAGGCAATCCCTTGCTTTATTTATAGGGCATCGCCTGTACACTGCACACCCACACTGCTTCCTGCTCGCAGGCATGTACTGCAGAAGGGACCTTCTAAGGTACAGCAATTATTCTGTCGTGCATAGCTCCCCTTTTGCCACCCTGGAGCTGTTACAGCCCCATCAAAAAATAAAAAAATCAATAACTAGAAAGGAAAAGACTGCAGTGTTTTCTAAAAAATAAAATATTCTTATGGGAGGTGAGGATGGAAACACATGTTCCTCCTTTTCCCCTCCTGAATGAGAGCAGGAGTGGAAAGTACTAGCCCACAGCTATCCTGGCAAAATTGGGTAGCACAGTGCATTTTATTTTATTTTTTTTTAAGTCTCATTCTTGATTGGCCTGAAGGTGAGGCTGCTCCTGATGTACTCCTGCTTACACAGGTGTACAATCAGGTGTTTTATCTCTCCTCCAGCAGGGGAAAAGCCCTTGTAGTGTCATGGGAAGGGCAGAATAAAGTCATTCGTGTCTCTCCTTGTAATTGCTGGATCCATGGCCATCTCATCCCAGGGTGTCTTCTGCTGTTCTATGTCCAGTCCCCATTCCCAGGTAGGTTCCCTCCATGTCTGCACCAACACAGATTTTGGTGGCACTTCCCTGATTTATGGGCTGCATGAGGCTGAGTTGAATTTTTAAGCATTGCCATTTAACCCAACATAACTATGGCCTTCGTCCTGCTGAAGCCCATGTTCCCCCACAAATCCACTGATGCTTCTAAAGATATTTTGATCCAAATAACACACAAACCTCTAAGGGTGCTGCATGTTGCCCTGATCCTTGAGGCTTGTTGGCGCAAGCTGCCTCTTACTTGAATGCTTGCTACCCACTGACCTTCCAAGGAGGCTGGAGACCTTTTTGGACCTGCAGAAGCCACATCTCAGCAACATGGGGGAAACAGTGGATCTTCTAGTTGAATGGCTAGCTTCTATTCAGTGTGCCTGGTAAGCCACTAAATTTGGTTTGAATTCAATCTTTCTGGCCCTTCTCTTCCTACGAACAACCTACAGTATAGACATAGCAACAGTGGGTAGAAATAAGTGACAAATCAGCTCCTTCATAGTGGGTGCACGCTTCTTTGTTTTTTAAAGGAAATCTCAAAATTGAGTCTTTGAAAATGTGTCCAGCTGAGTTCTAACTTAAGAACAATTGAGAAGGAATCTGTCAAAACCCCCAAATTTAGAAATGGATTTAGGGAGTTCTGGGACCTGTCCCTCAGTGCCTGGCTCATTTGGAGGTAGCTCTCCTGGTTGCTTGCCCACGTTTGCCCATCCCTGACACGGAAGTGTTGAGGGCCCTGGATCATTATGAAATGATAATCGCAGTTTAGGGTAAGCAATACTTCAGGTGTCACCAGAGCAGCTAGGATTGGTCAAACCCTGTACCTAAGAATTATTCAAATTCATGAGCACAGGCAGCCCTTGCAGGCTGCAGCATGTTTTGGCTCTGTGCAGATTTTCAGGACCAGCCCTTTGTCCCCCAGCACTGGCAGCCCCCAGCCCCACATGCAGTTTCCCCATCCCCCAACCCTGCTTCTCACATCCTGAGTTCATCAGTTTAAATCGCATCTTAGTGTAAATTGATTTCATTCCAGCCTCTGCTTCCACCTCTGCCTTGCCTTTAAATTGTATCTAGTCTTAAATCAATCTTATTCCAGCCCTCAGCTGCTGTGCTCTTCATTCCTCCATTTCAACTGCAGCTGCTCTTAAAGGGCCCTGGCTCGGGGATGAGTTTCTCTCCCAGCCCCTGCTACCTTCTTGCTCCATTTAAATCACCTCCAATATCAAGCAGCACTCACCTGCCCATCCTCCCAGCCCTCGCTTGCTCGTTGCTTAGCCAGTTAATGTTTCCCCTTTGCAGCTCATCTGGTTTTAAACCAATTGGATTATTTCTTTCATCTCCATAATGTTCTAAATTATTCCTTACTTTCTGGCCTCTCCTGAATTTCCTCTTCCTCCCCCCCGTGTTTCAATCTGTGTGGCAGTCATAAGCAATGCTTCTGGAAATGCGATGTGACGGCTGCTGAATGCAGCGTGCAGGGCAGGAGGACAAACCACGGCTGTCCCAGCAGAGCTGGGGCTTAAAGAGGGGACTGTGGGAGAGGGAAGAAGGATCCTCTTCTGGTTGGGTCTCTCGAGTTGAGTTATAAAGTGATTTAGGCACGTGCATGCAAGTTTGGGAGGTAAGTGATGCAATAAATATTTTGGGGATTTGCAAAGGAGTCTGACTGGAAACGGCCTTTGGTTTTTCAACAAACTAAGCAAAACTGACTATGAAGGTCCTGAGTTTTTTTGCTTTCAGCTCTAAACATCAGTAAGTTGCCACACACCTGCTGGTTTTTCCATGAGGTGTGAGAGGGCAAAAAAAGCCATGTCTTTAAAGTAATTCCATGCAGGCTGTTAAGGAGGAAGGTTCCCAGTCAGAGACAGCGATGTGACCAAATCCCACCATCTTCTGGTGATAATCAGGTGCCTACACGTCACACTTGCCTGTGAATATCTCTTCCCAGTTGTCTGTGCTTTGAGATGACATTCGAGAACCTACCCTTGCCCAAGGAGCTATTTCTTAAAATTACCAAGGACTTTAAAAGTGGGGTCAGAATTTGTCAACAGTCTCAGCAGACCCCAATTTTTTGTGTTTGCGTGCATATACAGGCTTATTTTCAGAAAAGAAAGAAATAAAATATTCCTTTGTCCTCTCTCATTGAGTGTCCATGGTAGTAGTAACTGGCCACAGCTATTCTCCAGATCTCTAGTGGCAGGGTTGGTTCACCAGCATCTCTGCACTGGGGGTGAAAGGTCTGGTATCCACCACTGGAATCACCCCTCAATGTTGTCACCTGTGGTGGTATGAAGGTGTCAGCATCCACCCTGTGCATGCAGGACCACCAGGAGGTGGCTCCTGGTAAAGCCATTCAGCATCTCTTGGCCAGAGGCTTTGAATGATGACTGAACAATATGGACAGTGCTCCAGGTCCTTAAGGGCCTGTGTAGGCATCCTGGGCTCTGCAGCTGTCAACAATGTTCCTAGGGCTTCTGGAGACTTCAGTCAATTCAAGCTCACTTTGGGAAAAGAATGAGTCCAAAGACAAAGGAGAAAAAAGGACAACAAGTCCTTCAAGCTGAAGATAATTCATGCAAAATCATGTTAATGTGGATTGCTGCCTTGTGACCCTGTGTCAATTCCCTGAAGTCTCCAAAAGAGCTCTCTTTTCCTTCGATGTGCTTCAGTTCAGGTGCTAGCTGATCACCTGGAGGAGCTGCCTGACTCACATGCTCCAGAGTGAATGCAGTTGGTTAGGATGTCTCTGTTCCCTGTGCCTTCTCCCTTAGGAATTTAAGGGTGCAGCTCTGTGTTAATGAGCAGAACTGGTGCATTTTTGGGCCTGAACAAGGCAATTAGCCTCGTCTGTGGCAGATCAGCAGCAAGCATTCCCACACCCACAGAGCTGCTCTAATTGAATCTTCACCATATCCCTGCATCCCAAAGGCTCTGGTCATGGCAACTATGCACAGTGAGTCCTTCCCTAAAGGATACCATTATTTGATAGACAAATCATGTCCATCAGACATCTGGCCTTTTTATCTAAAAGCAAGGTATGCATGGTGTTGATGGACTTGGAAGCCAGAAAAACCTAACAGTAAGTGTCTTTCAGTTTTGCTAATAAAATCCTACCCTTCTAATTAAACTTACCTGGTAAGATCATCAGGTGATAATAAGTGTGCTGTGTTGCTGTGTGGTGATTTATACTGTGCATGCTGACTTACAGCAGCTGCAGGTTGGGCCTAGTTTTTTCTTGGATTTGTTAATTTAAAAATGTAGATGCCCAGTGGTGACTAGAGAAACAAACACCTGAGTTCTCAACTTGTCTGACATCCCAAAAGTGTTCAATGAGATGTCCTGGCTGGTGTGAGCAGGGCTGTGACTAGAGCTGGGAGTGCTGCTGTGGGGCGTGCAGAAAGCTGAAGCCTCCTCTGTGGAGGAGATGGTTGGAGACAAAGCGCTCCATCCATCAAGCTGTAATGTCACTGTGGGTGTTGGATGGTTCAGCCCCAGGGAGCCTGATAACAGCCCCAGGATAACATCAGGTGTGAGCCTCGCAAGGCCATGCTCTGTGGAAGGGCAGTGTCACCTCTTCATTCCTCCTCTTGGCACCAGTGTCACTGGTTGTTGACCCTGTTGGGTGGTAAAAGCAGAAAGTGAAGATGTTGGGCAGACGTGCTGTAACAGCTCAGACCTTGTGTAGTTTGGTGCCAGGAAGGCTGGAAACGTGCACGCAGCTGCCAGGCATGCTGGCACCTCCAGTCTGCCCTGCACAATGCTACTTCCTGATGGCAGTAGCTTTTATCACTTGCAGTTTATGGATAGCAAGTGATTTTTTTTTTTTGTCAGACCTGAGTCACAGGAGGCTGGGGAGCATTTCAGGGAAAGTGTTCCTGCCTGGGGGAAAAAAAATCTTGTAGGCAACATGGCCAAAGTTTAGGATCAAATTAATGTTACAGAGGATAAGAACTGCTGTTCTGATGATTCCTGGTCTGCATTTTGGACAAGTTTGCCAGTGAATCCTTTAACCCCCGAAAGAACTGACAAAAGTGGGGAAAAGCAGGAGGGAGAAACACATAAAGCAAGGTAGGTGGGATTTTGGTGAAAGAAAATGCAGCCCACAGGCAGGCTCCGAGCCAGTCGTCCAAGCTGTCAGGCCAGGCTGCAAAAACAAAGTGAATCAACAAAGAAGCATTCAGAGCTCAGAGGAGCAAGTTATAGCAAATAGGTTATTGTCATAAGCATTTTTGCTGGGATTTACACATGTGGTTAGCATCAGCTGGCTCAATAGCACACAGTGCTCCCCACTCAGGCTTTGATCTCTCAGTCAATTGCCTGCATGCCCCGTGGGTACCCTGCTGCAGCAAGGGATGAGCCTGTGCTGGCACAGGGGATGCCAGCTCCAGCAAAGGCTTAGAGGTGTCTAGGGCAGAAAATCTGGACATAAATCTTCAGAAAGTAGTGATGTGTAAGAATAAAGAGTTGCTGAGGAATTTCTATTGTCTAAGTGTTCACCAGTTTTCTATGAGTTATTCTTCTTCAGGAATTTCAGGAAATCTCCATTAGAGGTTGTCTGCATTCAATTTTTTTCTCTGCTGGGGTAGGACACTGGTATATCTGCTCCCATGGTTTTTGTGCAGGGCTGAGCCATCCCCGTGCTCATCAGGAATCCAACCTGCAGGACACTTTCCTTGCCCAGTGCCTATGTGGAGCAGCTGACGAGTGGAAAAGAGAGCTTGCACCAGATATTGGGATTTTTTTTTTTGGTACTCCTGGCTCAGTCATGCTATGCTGGAGGTGGTTTCCCTTTACTGTTTTTGTTATTACCCATTAGAAGCAGGCATTTCTTCTATTTTCCCTCTCCTAAACTCTCACCTTCAGGCTGAGAGAGGTGAGCTCTTTGTGCTCTGTCCTACCTCTGCAGGGGATGGGAGTAGGAGAAAGCATGCAAGGCGATGAGAGGGAATGCTGTGCAAGCGTGGGAAGTGGTTCCAATCGGGGCATTCAGTGGCCACATACTCGATCAGCATCGTTAGCTGGAGCTGGACAAGGTTGCAGAATTTGTCTTGCGCTGATTGATTTTTGCTTCTTTGCTGGAAATCTGGCAGGATCCTTGCCCAACGTGTTGGACAGCCCTGATCTAAAGCCTGCCCTGTTGGACAGAAGCCTGTTCTGTTTGGTTTCCAGCAAGCTATCCTGTATCTTAGCCAAATCTGAGGCCTTACATCGAAAAGGAGAGCAAAACACAAGTCTCTTGTATCCCCTGTTCAGTGCAAGCAGACTAATCTGCCACACTACTCATCTTATTTTTTCCTACTTTTTTGGGTAGTAGGCAGTTGAGAGGAGCATGGAAGCACCTTGGGGCTTTCAAACAGAAAGTGCTCTTTTGGCCGGGAACTTCAGAAGCCATTGACAATTGTAATTTCCTGTGTAATGTGTGTCAGAAGTTGGGGGCCTGGAGATTGGGAGTTTTTCCTGTTGTGTGGGAATGAGCAGGTAGGTGGGAGAGAGATGTTAGCAATGGCCTTACTGGGAGAGAGCCAGCAGAAGCTTGGTCTTTGATAGCAGAAATCTCACAGGAAAACTCGTCCTTGGGGACGCAGGTCAGGTTTAGCTGGTTTCTCCACTCAGGGAGCTATTCCTTTATATCACATACATAATTACATTTACTCTGACAAGGAAAAATGTCTCCAAGATGAATTATTCTGTTGCAGCGACGCTCAGGGCTGCTGTTACCCTGAACCCAGGCCATTTTCCAGTCAATCTCCCACTCCATGGAGCTGCTTCACTAGCAAAGAACAAACTCTGCATTTCAAGGGTAGCCCTGAGCATCAGGGAAGAAACTTGCCTAGCAATTTGAAGAAATGTTGGGCCCTTGCAGGTTGGAGAGAGATCATCTGGGTTGCATGTAGTGAGGTGCCTGTCTTGTAACTGTGCATTAGTTTCTGAGTATGATATATGAAAAGCTGATTAGCTCTGCAGAAGGTCGTGGCAGTCCATAGCACTTGCAAATGATTTGAAAATCCCACAGTGAAATAGATAATACAAGTTTAAGGACTGTAGTGCTGCATTACAGACAAATCAATGTTCAGTTCACAAAAAAAACATGGAAACAAAAAGCAGATTTCTGCATGCCCAGCCATTAGCTGGGTACCACAGCTGTGCACAGAGCCACTGCTGCCCTGCAGAGTAGCCTCCAAAATCCCAGCAGCCCCAAGACAGTGTCAGAGTTATTCTTGTCTTTGTGATGGATGGAAGTGGTGTTTGCTGTCCGGATAACCCCCTCAGATCACCATTTTCTTGTTCTCTGGGAAGCTGTTTTATTTCTTCTCGCATGAAAGGTGATCAGATGGAGAGCGTGAACATTGGGCTGGGCAGGGAGTGATGATGAATGGGACGTGCAGCTGAAGAATGGTCAGACCTTGGAGCTCATGGAGCAGCAACTGCTTTTTCCTTTTTTCTTGAGCTTCGCTGGGACACATGGGGGTTCCTTGGTGTCATGGTACAGTGGGATCTGGCTGCTGGAATAAAAGATAGATGGAGAAGTGATGATGTAGGGCTGCGATGGTTTTACCCAGCTTGCTTCTCATGCCTGATGCCCACCTGGGGTTTCTGTTAGCTTTGCAGATGTGACTATGAGAGCAATGTGACTACTTTCATACTGTGGTGAAATAAGGATTAAGGATAAATATTATCCTGTTGAAATTTTGGGAAAACTTGCCAGTGACTCTGCAGGGACTGAGAAATTAAACCCAATGCCTCCCTGAAGAGCTACATTTGCCTCTGTGTGCTACATTCAGTCGATGCAGTAATCATTGAGAGACTAAAATGTGTAGAATGGGTTAATGCAGTTTTGTACATCTAACTTATTTAGCATTTAGTGTACGCCTGTTTTCTATGGCTGTTAGGTTATGCATAGGGATGGGGCAGAGATTAGCACTGACAGAGGGGGTTGCTTCCTGTGTTTGGGGCAATGCCTGTCTATGCAGATGGGCTCTTTTTTTTTTTTTTTTTCCTATGAAATGCCTGTTTTGTATGGTAATCCTTCTAAAGCAAGGCCATTTTAGAGGTACAGTATGGAGAAAAGGATTGCACATCGTAAATGATATCATAGTTACCAGCCGCACAAATAAATTACTGACTTTCCTCCTGTTGGTGGAGGAAGGCCGTCTAAAAATGTGTTTGAAGGCTGCCCGGTTCTCATTTATAATCGGGTTTCCTACAGAACAAATAAAAGCCAAATGGGAATGATGGAAACTACTCGGGGACAATCCAAGCTGTATAATTGGCTTTCACACTCCCTCTCTGCCACCCTAGAAGCCAAACTCACTAACGTCTTTCAGTGACTTCAGGGCTGAACAACATTGTCCCACTGGTTCTTTTTATACGAATAATTACCCATGACCCATCCAGAGCTGCGTGAATCCGGGGATACCAGAGCTTTTTGCAAATATTGATGAATGAAGTGCGATTGTCCCATGGTCCTGAGCAGTGGGTAGCCATTCCTTCAATTCCATGGTCATTTTGAAATCCTCCCCCTTGCTGCCAGGGTTGGGTGGAAGATGTGTGTTTTTCTTTCCCCACAGGAATTCCCAGGGGTTTGAAAAGGACTCCAGTTTCAAATGGGCACATAACATTCAAATCCTGAAACACAAAAAATAACTTATCGCAGTAAAATACATCAATACAAAATATTTCATAGGTCTAAATATTTTTTTCATAGCCATTTGCTGTAAAGCTGCCTGAAATGTCTGAGATTTAGTTGTGCTGAGAAAAGCACCCTGCAACTCAGATGTCAAAACTGTCCTTTTCTTAAATGCTGCCTGGTTTGTTGCAATTGGCAAAGTTTAGAAAAATTTGCATTTTTGATGAATGAGCACTTGGGGGATGGGAAAAAGGTGCAATTTGGGTTATCAGAAAGTGTTTGATCAGCTTCAGCTCACTCTGTCAGAGTTGGTGGCTCCTCAGAACAGCACAGCTACAGGGAGGTGTCCTGGCTCCTAGAAAACAAGCTGAGCAACAGTCCTGGGCTGTCTTCTCTGCCTCTGGAAAATCTCTTTTTGCTGCTGAAGGTGCCATCTGCCAATGTACACACTGTGCATCCAGCTGCCTACCTGCCGAGGGAGCAGCGTCAGGCCAATACTGACAGCTGGAAAATCCCAGCACCAGTGGGTGGCTGAGCTGCTGGGATCATACTTGGACACAGAAAATGGTGAATGAATGCTGGCATGGGAATGCCTTGTCCTCGGCCAGCATGGTCCCTGTGCCATGTGGAAGCCCCCAGGTGTTTTATCATGCCTTGTTTCTTGACAAAAGAGCAAAACTGATTGCCCCTCTGTGTACTTCTCTAATAGTAAGTAACTTGGAGGATGCTGAGAGCAAGCACTTAGGTGATTTACCTGTTCTCAATCTCAGACAATTATCAGCTCAGCCTCCTTGCACAAAGTGGGCTCAGTTTGTCCCCCCTCTGTGCTCTGGGGTGACACAGCCTGGAGCCCACGCTGAAGGAAGCAGAGAAGCTCTTTCCCAGAGCCCCGTGTTTCAGAGGAACAGCAGCAGCCGTGTTTGTTTCTGAAGGAAGGAAGGATGTGCCCTGTGTTTAAGATACAATCCATACCTTTTCATAGAAAACACTCAGAGTAGAAGTCTAGAAGACCTCAGGTGATGCAGAAGTACATCAGTAGGGATGCTCAACCTGCAAAAGAGGAGGATTGAGGCCCACAACCCCCTCCTCACTGATGGGAGTCTTTTACCACTCTCATTCCGTGTCCCTTAGAACCCAGCATGGTTACAGGACAAAAGAGCTTTCTTCAACATCTGGGAGCAACTAGAAAAATTCAGCCAGTGAATGCGGTGGGGAGAAGTGACAGTAAGAAATGGAGCAAGGAAAGGTAGAGCATAGGTAAGGACTCCACCTTCTTTCTTCCACGGTAGAAATAATGCCATATTATAAAATTACTTTATTTAGCATAACACATTTAATCCAGAGACACAGTACTCCTGTTTTTCAGCAGTTGTTTCTCTTGCAATTATTTTTCTATGTCAGTGACTGTGTCCACGGGGTGCAGCCACCTCTCCTGTGCACGTGCCAAACTCGCGCTAAGTCTCTGGGAAGCTGTGCGTGTGTATCAAGAAGAGAACAGATCCCCTTTCTGTTCTCAGGAAGGCTTTGCGTGTGATTTATGAGCCTGGAGAAGGAGCCTGGAATAGCAAAATGCCAAACGAAGGCATGCCCAGCAAGTGAAAGGACAAGGTGAAATCCACAAGCCTTCAGAATTAATTACTGGAACAATGGAGCTGACGCAGTGATGAGAGCTCACCGTAGCTGCTCCAGCCAGCTTTAGGTGTAAAGGTGCGTTTGTTCATGGCTCAGGTTTTTCGTCTCAGTGCTGACAGGGTGATAATTCAGTCCTATAAAGCAGCAAATTATCACTGCCTTCATAGCATTAATTTCCCTCCCTAACAGACACCATAAAAAAAAATGAATGCTTTTTCCTCAAGGCCTTGGCGTGGCAAATTTCCCATGGCAGCCCATGAGATAGAGCTTTATCTCCAAAGACATCCTGTAAATAACACATCAGGATCTTCATTCATTAAATAAATCTAATAAGATACTCAATTCACAATAGAGCATCTTCAACACCCCTTCTAGAGACTATGTTGGTACTTCCTCTCTTTTGACCCACACGCTGAGCACATTGCGTAGGCAGATATAGGTAGGGATGTATGGATAATTATAAAACAAAGCATATATGGGGCTGTGGGTATGCATAGGTCAGACCTGCTCTCTTTTGTCACTCCTGGAGAGCCCCTGTGTCTCCAGCTCCATCAATGGGTATGGTTTCTCATGCTGAGCAGTCACCTGGGGGCCTGCTGCTAAATGCCCTGATCCCACTGGAGATGATCGTGCATTAACACGAGCCCTCAAACTTGTGAGCTCCAGCTGACTTGCTTCAAGCTTAATCCTTCTGGTGGGACAGCATTACCAAGATCAGCTGTATCCATTTATCTTTCTAACTGGGAGCCTTCATACATCAAAGCCTGCCCGCAGTACGCAGGTGTCTGTGTGCAGAGGATGCTTTCCCCCCTTGCTCTGTGCAGTAATCCGTGCTGGTCCACAGCTGTGATGCAACTCATCCACCAGTGCGCCGGAGTGGGGGAGATGTTTGTGTCAGGAACCACTTCATCCTCAGCTTTATGGGGATGCCTTCAGCCCAAAAAAGTGGTGGTTGGAAACTGTCTCCCTTTGTTCAAAGCCCACTTGAGGTTTTTTTTTTTTTTATGTGCCCTTGAAAGCAAAAGCCCCTGAAGCCCCATGGTCTCATCCTCTGTCCCTGGGGGACACTGGGAGGTGACAACGGGTCTGTGCGCTCACAGGACAGGGGTTTGAGAATTTTAATTTTATGAGGAAAGGCTGAACTGTTAGTGAATGTAATAATCAATCCTGAAAGATCTGCTGGAGCGCTGTGGTGGATTTGCCCCCGCTCTAATTCATGCTGAAAGGGTGGAATTTTGTGAGAATTGTTTTCAGTTCCAGCAAGATAACATTCCCTCTTTGTCTTTTCCTTTTTGATTAATGTAATAGAGCAAAAGAAAATTAATTTGCCACTGGGCTAAATTAGTGGATGTTTCACCATGGTGCACATTTATTATGGCTGAGCACTCCCCTGCTGTACAAGGGACCAACAGGGGACATTGCAGAGTTTCCTGATTTACTGCTATTTGGGGGCACTGACAGTTTGATAGGACCTCCAGCTTTATTTATTTATTTATTTTAAAGTTTGGCAGAGGGAAAGGGGTGGGAAGGAAAGAAAAAAAAAAAAAAAAAAACTTAGAAAGAGGCTTTGTATTCCTGGTTTTCCTGGTCTGGATTCAAGCAATGTTTTCAGCAGAACCTGCTCCCGTTGGGTCCTCCAACGCCATGCTTGGTCTCTTTGTCCTCCCAAGGCTGAGGCTGCCTCTCCCCTCCAAACTGCATCCAACCCCCGATCAACTTCATAATTAGCTTCTGTAATAGACCGCTTAATCCAAATAAATGCTCTTACTAATTACAAGAGGAAGTTTGGTCAGAGCTGTTCACCTACTGCTGCGCCTCTGCCCTGGGAACTGATACCCGCTGGCCCCCTGTTCTGACCACAGCCCCGGGGCTTCAATTAGCCCTGGCAATTCCAATGAAAACAATTCTCAATTTTTCTCATTAAAAGATGAAAGAGGAGAGAAGAGGACTGTTCCCCCCTTACCCAACTCTGTTAAAAAAAAAATAAATAAATAAAAAAAAAAACCTGCACGATAATTTTGCGCTGTGGAGAAGGCGCTCTGCTTTCATGGCCCCTGATTAGGGAAGACAATGGGATTAGTTCAAACTGAGTTGAGAGGCCTTGACGACTCCTTTGCTGGCTAAATTGCGGACGAGGGTGGATAATGGGAGATTGATTAGGGTTAATAGACTTATTTTTACAGGTCACGCCGCACAGCACTCTGGGTTGCGGTGCTCCAAAACATATTATTGCAAGCCATAAATCACGCGGCTTGGAGGGACTGCAGGGCTCCCTCCCTCCCAATTGTTGCCGAACAATTGACTTTTGTCTCCCTGTTGCTAGTGCTACCGCCACTGCCCCCCATCTTTTGGCAGGGCCCGATCCTGGGGGGCTCAGCACCTCCCCCGGCACAGCCAAGCACCCCGCAGAGCCATGGAGAGGAGCCTGGTGCTTGGCACTGCTCAGGATCTGTCCCTGAAAGGCTGCCATGGGGCGGGTGGGACGGATGGGGCACTGGGGGCAGGGAAGAGGGGTTGAGCTTTGTAAAGCACATTTTGTGAGTCTTATGCTTGGGTATGAATGGGGACCTTAAGACCAGCTCTGTGGGACTCCCAGGTTTGTTTTCTCTCATTTCTAAGGTTACCGAGCGTGTTCCAGCAGCTGGAACAACTGCGCGGTGCTGCCGGTCTCGCTCGGGCTCCATCGAAACGAGCCCAGCCAAGGGGAGGTTTCCAAAGCAGTGGAGGGAGAAGGAGTGGCAAGGGGGGCAATGAATTCCCACAAGGTTTTCAGGCTCTTTTGGCTCAAAACACGACCAGAGAGAGCACGTGAAAAGCTAGCACTGCTTATAACCCCATAGGAGCATCGCTTAAATTTCAACTCCAGGTCAATGTTAAGCAGGGTTAATTGTGTATATTGGAAATTGCAGGCATAGAGGCTTTGTTTAGAGAAGTCAAAGAGGAATGCTTTCTAACAGGTGGGGAAGGTGGGAAAAGCTTATTCTGTTCAATGCATAGCAGTGTTTCCTTCAAGCAAGGCTCTGCTCTGTCTTAAACCAGGAGAAAACTTGCTACCTTGTTGGAGCGCTGTGCTTTTGCAACCGTGAGCTCTTCTGGTTTTGTATCACTGTACCTTGGTCTCAAATGGGATATCTTATTTTCTGCAGTCGGCAGTAGCTCAGAGCGTGTTATATTATTCCACTGCAATCCACACTACAACAAACTGCAATAAAAATCCCCTCTGACAGCATGCCACAGAGTTACAAGTGATTGCTGCCATGAGCCGTATCATTAAGTGCCTGCACCGTGGTAAATACTAGAGCTAGAGCTGGAGATTTTTCCACTGGCATAATTATCTGAAGGAAAATGCCCTGTTTGCAAAATCAGAATCTTCCATGGGGAAATGCATGGTTTTGTTGTTTTCCTCCCTCTCTGCCTTTCACTCCTTCCCACACAGGCACTGTCACATCAGAATTTTTCAATTTTGTTTTCCTGAGAAAAAAGCTGGGTTGTTGTTGGTTTTTGACTTCAGAAAACTCCATGCATGTGCATGGAAATGCCACACAGCTGCAGGCAATGCTCTGCACAAACACTACTGCTCCCGCAGCACTGTCAAGGCAGGGAACGCCGGCGCGGTGACAGGCAATGGCCACGGCTCTGTGGTCCCTGGAGCACACACAGCACGAAGTCATCTGGTGGCCAGGCTGCTCTGCCAGCAGGATGCCCTCATTCGGGCCAGCAAAAGCAGTCTGGGCTTGTCAGAGAAAGCACTGACATGATCTCTATGTATTTATGGCCACAGATTAAATGGAGCAAAGAGTTTTAACTCCTTAGCATTTCTAAAGGGCTGACTGCTGCAGTGCTAATGCTCTATGTGAGAATTGCCCTGTGCCAGATGATCTCATCTTTTTATCTCACTTTTCCAGGCTTTCTCTTCTTTCTTGCAATGCCTGTACCAATTGAAGCTGCAAAGAGAAACTTTGTGGCCGTGCAAGAATATCTGGAGGCTTTGTGAAAATTGTCTTCTCTGCAGAGGAAGCAGGATTAATTTTGGCATGACTCAGGTGTTGCACACTTGCATGGCTCATAAAACAAAAGCAAAAAATAAATGTAAGCGTGGTAACCAGCTGGCACATGGGGATGCCCTAAACTGTGGCTGTGGGCTCTCTGCTGTCACTGCAGTCATAACAAATACGTTGCTGGCTAGTAGCGCCCTTTGTCCAGAGATAAGGTGCTCCAGACAGCTGTCTGTCTGTAATCAACGTGTGCATTCATGTGTCTGAGTCAGCCAACAGTTAGATGATGTGCTTGGCATCATCTGGGTGGTCAGTGGCAAAGGTCTTAGGGTTCAGAGCTCCTTAGCTCCCTGGATGGCTGCAGGCAACATCGAGGACTTCAGTGCAGATGGATGAGTCTAAAGCAATTCGCTGCCTCATCCCTGACCTTAGGCACAGTTTGCATCATAGCAGCTTGGTCATCTTCACAAAGGCATTTGCTACATCACACTTTGCAGCATGAAATGGATCTGGCCTGATACCACGCAAGGATCTGTCCAAACTGCTCAAAGGCAGGTAAATACAGAACAAAACCAGGTCTTAACCCCAGTATTGCACCGTGCATTGGGAAATGCCTGGATGATGCGTGAGAGGAACAAATTAAACCAATTGCAGAGTTACCACAGCTTGCTCGAGGCTGGGCAAGCCACGGTGGTTTCTGCAGACAGGATTGCTGTGGGGTAAGCACACCCTGAGCTTTACTGCTTGTGGACGGGCTCACTGGGAGCAGCTTTTGGTGAGGGCTTCCTCCTGCTCCCCAAGGACAGAGGCTTCATGTGCTCTGCCCCTGGCTTCTCCCCAGCTCCCTTTCACACGTGGAGCCGCTTCTGCATGAGTGCTCCTGCTGATTCTCATTTCCAAAAACGGCCCTGCACACAACATTTCCTTCCTGTGAACGTTTGCAAAAATGAACCGAATGATTCCCAGTGCTGACGGAATATGTTTGCATTTCTTTATGCAAAGCAAGAGCTGCAAATAATTTTTGGCAGTCTCGTCCTGGCTTGCAGTGGCAAAGTAACAACAGAACGTAGGTGAAGATGATGACAACTTTAGAAAAGCAACCAAATCCAAGCAGATCAAGCATATGTATCTCATATTATGTCTTCCATACAAAAGGAGAGGCATTTTTACGAGGAGAAAATGAACTGGAGATGCCTACCTCGGTGTACATTGCAAACAGTGATAAGATAGTGTTACCTGGAGGTGACTGCCTGGGTTTATCTTGACTAGGTGTATCTAGGTAAAATCTGTAATTCTTTGTCTAGACAATGATCTCACAACAAGAGAATGAACTTTAATAAGCTGTTCTGGTGGAAAAAAAACCTTTTGTGTAATGGAGACAAAGCCAAGGCCCTTATGAGCAACCCTACAATAACAAACCTGTGTGTGCATAAATGCAGCAGATGGGGAAGGTGATGGCACTGGCAAGAGGATTTCATTTCAAAGTGTCAAGCAGTTATTTCAGATAACAGGGTCAAAGGCAAAACCTCCACCTCCCTACCCAGAGTTTGCTTCAAGGGAAAGGAAGGGCAGGGAGCATTTCTGTGTGAGCCCTGCTCACTGCACCTTTGAGAAGTGCTAAGAAGGGCAATGGGAAGAGGTGAACCTGAAAGCCACGTGGCTATGCATTTGAAGAGCTGTCAGGGGTTGCTCATAGAAAGGGGAGTCTTTGGGTCACTCCTGGAAAAACAGCAAAGGGCCCTGAAATGCTACATTCCAGTATAGTTTTTTTTTTTTTTTTTTAAATATATTTTTATTTTTGAGATATTTCTTTATAGGGTGCAAACTTGCTGTGACCTCAGCTGCCTGCTACAGACCCGTGGGAGATTTTTTTTAATTTTTTTTTTTCTTTCTGCCTATGGCTCCCTTGGCACCAAAGCCCTGGGTGTGTTATGTGATGCTCCATAGCTAACACGACACAAAGGCAGGCTGCATCATCCAACAGGTCAGGTGCTTCTGCTTTTACAGCCTTCTTTCACAAGTGGAAAAACACCTTCTGCCAAGTGCAAATAGCACCCAGCAAAGAAAGCCAATCCTCCAGAAACATCTTTGTTTCCCTTTTGCTTTGTGCAAGGAAGAGGAGGAAAACAGCGTCAAACATTGGCAATTCAGTACAACACCAGCTCTTGATTTTGCACCATAATGAGGTTTAGGCTGATGAAATCAGCCTTGTTGGGACGAAATACTGAAAGTTCTGGTGCTTGAGAAGATCTCAGTGAGACTGAGAGTGTATGATGCTGATGTCCCAGTACCGCCCCTCCCTGGATTCAGGCTCTTAACTTGATAGAGCCAGAGCAAGAAGCAGCCTCTGGCCTGGACATCTCATCCCTGGTGCTTTAACACTCTGCAAATTGGTGTTTTCTCCCAGCTGCTTCTCACAGAGCTCCTCTGCTCCCTGGGAGAGCCCCATGAAGGCATCCCCCTGCTGGGGGGGTCAGGGGGTGTGCATGGGGGCACAGGGCAGAGCGTGGCAAGCGGTGTGTTCTGTGCTGACAACTGCCAAGAAAGTGCAAAAATAAGCAAACCTAAAAAGCGAGGATTCCATGCGATTAGCAGCACTTTGCATACGGATGAGGAGCTGAGCTGAAGCAGTTGTGCTCTGGAAGCAGCCGTCAGTGCTGCTGGCACCAGCCTGAGGCACAGGGCTGGGTGTTTCCCCTCCTCACCATTGCTTTTGCTCCCCTCTGGGCTGGCAGAGGGGACTCTAGCTGCAGCACCTTCCGGCTCTGCCACCTCCTCCCGAGCTGCAAAGAGGTGGGAAGGAATCAGAGCTGGGGCTGAGGCTGTGTCCATGGGTTTAGGAGGTTTTGGTGCCAACTAGGACTGGTATTGCTTGGTGTTGTCTACAGGGAGACCTCCCATGGGTGGTGCAACCCCTAAATGGACTCTCTCACCCTCTTTCCCCACCTGTCTTTCCCTGTGGCGTGTGGTGGGAGCTATGACCCTTGCTGCAGCTGTCTCACTCGTTATCCTGAAGGTAGGTGCCTAGGCAGGCACTGCTCACCTGCAGGAGCTCTGCGAAACAGAGGAGAGACAAGGAATTGCAGCAAAAGCTGGAGGCACCCAGTGTTGAAGGGTAATTCAAAGAACACACCCTGCCTGCTTCTGGGGACTTGCATCAGGACAAAAGGGGCCAGTGCTGGGGAGGATCCCAAGGTCATCAGCGTGCAAAGGGGAAGCAGTGGGTGCAGAAAAGAAGAGAGAAGCCCCAGAGCCCCCCTGATGCTTGCCACACTCCCAGGAGATATCTTTGGAAAATGAGTAGAATGGCTCAAGATTTTCCTTTCTTTTCTCAATCACTGTAAAGCTCTGATGCCAACTGCAGCACGTGGGATATGGATATCTGTTGGGGGGGACCTTCTGCTCCTCTTCAAAGGAGATCATTAAATACATTTCAGCTTTTGTGTAGACTTTTGTGTGGACTCAGATCATCCATCAAAGATGACTTTTGATCAACCCCCCCTTGGGAGGAACCTCTCAGTAGTAGACTTGAACCAGGGAGGGACGAAAGAAAGACAAGCTGAGGGAATAATAACACTCTTTAGGCACCGTCCTTCATTAATATCTTCAATAAACAAACACGTACATCTGAATATTGCTTTCTCTTACACACCCACTGTTATCACTTAACTCTATTCCACATGAAAGCGCACTTGTCATAAGCCATTTCAACTCCTATCCCAAGTTAATATATTAGCACTCATTTCATTTGCATTTTAATGGCGAGACTACACTTTTCAAATAAATGACTGCACTTTATCAAAGGATTACTTCATTTTGACTGTAATGCCTCTTTGCCATGTGGGAATCAGGGAGTGAGGAGGTTGAAATAAGCCTTGCAAAGCAGACCCGTTGGTTTCAAGAGCACCAGCCTTGCTCTTTACAACTCCATCTTTGTAATAAGGGGGAAAAAATAGCAACATGGAAACGTGCTGGCTGTTTCCCTTTGTACTGAGGGGAGATGCTGATTATGTAATTTCAGCCCATCATTTTGTTAGGTGCTTGGGCTCCTCTTCTCCAGGGAACATCACTAAGGGTTATTGATGGCCTGAAGTGAACCCGCGGATAGCAATCCCTGGGGTTTCCGTCTCTCTAGGCTTTGAATCTCAGCTGTGCAGCTGAAGCCTGTTCCAGTGCTGGGCCCTATTCCCAGCAGCTTGGAGCAGCCTCCTCTGGAGAGAAATTCAACAATCCTGACTCAGGGGAGGGGTAAGATGGTGGCCACACTGGGGACTCAGCTGGCAGCTTATAGGGCTAAAACACCAGGATTTGTGGAACCAAAAATAATCATTCTTTACTTCTAGAGGTAGAAAGATGTGCGATGTTGCATGTGCCACGCTAAACCTTCACAAAGCAAACACAGCCAGGAAAAACAGGAATGCAAAATGCAGTGGCCAGGGCAAGAAGGTCCATAACGCCTGTCCTGCCTAAGGCAGTGCTGACTTCCCACTTTTTTTTGCAAAGGAGCCAAGCAGAAAACGCAGGGGTGCTGCAGGTATTGCTGGCTTGTCCTGGCCCAAAACACCCCCTGGCCCCAGCAGAGGGGTTGCAGGCTCTTTAAGGGCTCCTGCCTGGCTCCACCTGGTGCAGGGGCTGGAGGGAGATGCAGCAGGAAGCAGCATCACAGCTGGGGGGTTTGGGGGATGTAGGAAGGTGTCTTGTGGCAGAGAAAGCTGCTGAAAGTGGCTGTGGGTGGCGCTGGCAGAGGGCTGAGCACCCCCAGAGGCATGTATGTACTGGGAACTTGCATGGGGATGGGAAGGGGGAAAGCAATCCACGAGCTTACAGAGGCAGCCTGCTCTAAAGGGCTTGTCTGGCCGGTTATTTGATTTGGGAGGTCCTTTTCCCTTTGCATGAGAGCTGGGAGTGTTTGGGGGTGGTGGTAGAGCCCCAGGTGCTGCTTTTCTGTTAAGCTGACCACCTGGCTGGCTGAGTGCTCCTTACAGGGAAATGGGGTATGGGGTTAGTACTTGCTGTTTAATACCAGGCTGTGTAAGAAGAGGTCTACTGCTGAAAGAATAATTTCCACCCCCCCCCCGCCAAATTTTAAACTTCCTTCTATTAGTGTCTGTGTGGTGGAAAAAAATGCTGTGGTTCATAATGCCCCAGTGCCTGTGAAGGCAATCAAATTGTCCTTAAATATCAGTAAGTTTTTAAAATAAAACTGAAGTCAATCTTTTAGTTTGAATTGGAATAAAAGTGAGGTGTCAGCTTCCATTTGTCAATGGGAATGTTGCTGTGGGAAATGTTATTAAAAAAGAGCATGTGGATTAAATCTTACATTAACTGAAGATAGGATAATGTACTGATCTAGAGCCATTATTTGCAACCCAGGCTGTGATAATGAAGGATGCTGGCAAGTTCTAATGTGTGAAATGTTAGTGGGGATAATAAAAGTTTCCAGCAGTTCATTTTTTTTTATGTTATAAATTAATATGTTGTATTGACAAACCGAACCGTGAGATGCGAAGGAAAAACATCTCCAGTGCCTGTTTGCAGAAGGGTTGTATCAAGAAGAAAAATCTGAGGGTCTTCCAACATGGTTATTGATTAGAAACACCTTGTTTCATCAGGAGCTTATGCACTTGGAAAACTTCTCCAGCCTTGGAAATGAGCCATCGTGGACAGTAGCAGTGGATTCTTCTGGAAGCCCTCCAGGCGTGGGCGCAGGGTCCCAGCTGGCAGAGGTAAGCAGGCTTCTCCTTCCTCGTGTCCTGTGGCTGTGCCCCGCAAGTCAAAACTTCTTGAGAAATGTGCTGTGCTAGGAGCAAGCTAGGGGAAGGAACTGTACTGAGGAGCTGATGATCGTGTTGTGAACCTCTTAGGGCTTTTTATCTCGGGATGTTTCTAGTCTGGTCTTGGGGGCTGGTTCCCACGAGCAGTTGAAGCATGTTAGGTACCTCTTCTGTTTGGAGTCCTCCATGGGGTCCTTTGTGCCAACCACTGCTTTGGGATGAATGTGTACGTGCAGTGTTCTGCAAAAAGCCTCCTGGTATGAGTTGCTAGGAAATGCTCTGCTTCTAGGATGTGTCGTCCTTTGTGCTCGAGATACGTGTCCCTCCCGTGGTGTGGGAGAGGCGAGGACAGCTCTGTCCTGGTGCAGCAGGCTGGCCGTGGTGTCACTGGGAAGAGCTGTGACAAATTGGCTGATGGATTGCCACGAGGGCTCTACGCAGAGCAATGCAGATCTGCCAAAAATGGGGCTCGCTGAGGGGTGGAGGGGAGGTGAAATGGAGCCCATGGGAAAAACAGGCACTGGGACGGGTTGCCCAGGGAGGTGGTGGAGTCACCATTCCCAGGATGTTCAAGGAAAGGTTGGAAGTGGAGCTTGGGGACATGGTTTAGTGGGTGACATTGGTAGTAGGGGGATGGTTGGACCAGATGATCTTGAAGGTTTTTCCAACCTTAATGGTTCTTTAACAGCGAGAGCAGCAGGTCGCTTTTCCTACTGCCAGCTCCAAGTAGGTAGGAGAAAACCTGATGGAAACCATCGGCTTCCTTCTGGTTCTGCTGGGGGTTATGTGCCTCGTGTTTGGCTGTGGGACCTCTGCACCCTGTGGCTGTCTCCAGAAGGACACAGAAGAGAGGGCTCTGCAGTAAGCCTACCTGATGCTGGTGCAGGCAGCCAGAGCCTGACCCCGTGGTGATGCTGAACACAGGAGGGATGGGGATGTGCAGCCCTCCTGGGGCCTCGTGGTGCCCTCTGGCCGCTGAGGTCACACCGAGGTGATCGCTCTGCACCTCTGCTGACAGCCCCCCAGCCAGCATTGCGGACCTAACCTGTTATTCATCAGCATTTTAATTGCTACACTTCTTACCACACGCCTCAACTATTTCATAAACGCTGGCTCTAAATCCCCCGAACATGTTTAAAATAATTCCTGAGGCGTGCACGGACAGGGCTGCCCGCATTCCTCCTTGGTTATATGTAACGCAGCTGAAGCCTGGCTGTGGCTGCCTGTATTTACGCCACAAAATCTCCTCTGTGCTGCCCAGGATTTGAGTCATGTAACTCATGCGGGCTGCCCAAAAAGCTGAAGCAGCCAGCAGGGCTTAGCAATCCCTCCTAGGGGCTTGTAACCAGAGGTTCTTTGCAGTACGTGGCACATACACATCTCAAAGTAGTGGTAGGAAAAATGGCTCTTGCACATGATTTGAGGGAAAAATCCCTTTGCTGTGGTGCTTTGCGTGTATTTGGGGCCTGCCACTGCCTCGCTGGGGGCTGTGACAGATGCTGGAGTGTCCCTGCTCTGCCCTGTTTGATTGATGAAGGCTACAGCTCCCCGGGGGCTCCCAGCACGGTCCTGGTGCTCAGGGCTCGCTCCCCCCTTGTTCAGCTGGTGTCCCCACATGGCGACAGATGGCCTTTGTGCTCTGACCCTCTTCCTTCTCTGACCAGTGACTTCCAAGTGCCATCCATCTTCCCCTGGGCTTGACAGTAGGGAGCAAGCAGGCTCACCCCAGAGGGGACATTTTTACCCACCCTGTTTTGGGATGTTTTGGAAGAAGGGAGCATTCTGTGGGATCAAAATTATCAAGCCTTGGTACCGTGCCCTCGGGAGCACCATGGTGATGGTAGACGTGCTCTCTGCTGTCCTCTGCTTCCATTGCACTTGGTATCTGCTGCTTTCAGTAGCTGGGGCAAGTGGGGCTGTACCTCTGAGGTGGTTTGTCATTTCCCTTGAGAAGGAGCCAGGGGTCAGGGCATGCCCCATCAATAGGGAAAAACTCCATCTGAGCCTGCCTGTGTACATCACGCTGAACCAGGGGGGTAAATTATGATGGTACTTGAGTCCTGAGATGAACCTGTTGCTCTCCATGGGTGTTTTCTTGCTGTATGTGATTTAAAGAAGAACTCCAGGGGTCAGTGATGACAGCAGAGCATGACATGCGCTGAAGGATGAAATATGGGAAATCTTAACTCTTTGCTGTGCTGCAACGTGCCCATCAGCTGGTCTCACAGGGTGCTGGTGTCTCCTGTTCAGGTGTGGAGCTGTGTTGTGGATGGGAAATGGGCTGAGGTAATGCAGGAAATCTGACAGATTCAGGAGCTAAACTTGGGGTGCGCTGAGGAGAAACTGAGCAAAGCGGTGTTAGCTACAAATGGCCCTGGTGACAGCATAGTGCCTTCAGTCAGCTGTAGGTAAGGGCAGGTGTTGACATGTGTGACAGTGCATGATATCTGCCAGTCCTGCTGCATCCCTAGGGGAGGACATCCAGGATCTGCAGGGCAGCATTTATATATGTAACTGCTTGCACTTCTGTTTGCTGTGCATGTGTAAAGATATGAGCTTTGTTTTGTTTTGTTTTGAAAACGGACCCAGGATTGACATGTCAAAAGAACTGTAGAAAGTGGAGCTTAAAGAGATGATAAGGAGCTGGTAATCTTGTCCAGCCCCTAATGCATGCAGGATCAGCTCTGTGTCATCCTGAGGGATGTTTGTGTAATTGATTCTTGCAGAGTTTCAGTCATGGGCATTTCAAGCCTCCTGTGAGAACCAGTTTAACTGAACCCCTGACTTCTCCTGGGCACAAGGGAGTGGGATCCCCGATGGGTGGGTATTTGGGTTGTAGTTGAGGAGATCGTCATCGTCAAGGGCTGCTGCGTGCATCTGGAGCCATGTACACGCCAGTCCTGGGCTTTGCTTGTAAAGGAATAGCCTCTGCCCTCCTTGAAGGCCTAGTCCCACAATGGAAAAAGAAGCTGTGACAAATGTATTCGGTGCTGGGCTAGTGAGAAAGGAAGGATTTCCTCTGTGAATAACTCTTGTTTTCCACATCTGCAACTCCAGTGTGTGTGGCGGGGGGGTAACGACTTCATCCCAAGAGCAGGTCCCCGGAGGAGCCTCCTAATTATAAGGTGCACTGACCCCAAATATCTTCCTGTGACAACTACATTTAAAATGTGCCAGGCAGCTTGTAATGCAGTGTGTGTGTAGTAATGCTTACTGCATATGATTTATATTTTTCATAAAGCCATCACATGATGCTGAACTGAACGCCTTGGAGAAATCCAAGTGTGCTTTCTTAGCAGAGCTGGCTTATCTAGCCAGCCTATAGCCTTGTAGAAAAAAAAAATGATTTGACAGCTCCACCAAAAGCAGGGTTTGTGGTGACTCGCAGCCTTTGTGCATTGGCCTGTAAATCCCTGGTAGTCTTTAATGTGCTATTCCACTGTGCTGGTATCAGGGCTAATTGTGCTATAGTTCTGCAGGTCGCTCGTTTTACCCTTTCAAGTGTTGGAATTACATGCTCTGATGTGATCCCGTAGGACTTCTCAGAGTCCTGAGAAGCTAGAAATTAAAATTCCAGGTGCAGAGTTCCCCCAATTATTTTTTGGGGACTCTTGGGATTCACTACGTAGTGCCAGTAGGTTTGATAGGGCTTTCTGGTGTGCTCTCATTACCCTCTGTTACACAGCGACTAAAGCTACATCACCCTAATTGTACTTGTCTGGCCTTGAAGCGTATTACTCCATGAATGACTGTGTATGGGGGGAAAAAAAAGGTAAAAGGATGAGTGAATATGCCCAAACTGCCCATAAAAACATAATAATAAAAAATAGTACTTTTCCAGCCACCAAAATTAAGGCTACAGATGATAAAACAACATTGGTGCCATGAACCTTTTTCAAGCAAGGTCTTACTCCTAATGCAGGCTAGATTTGAACAATTGTACTGTGCAATCCCTCCATTTCCATAGCAAGAGAGCTTGCGTTTAATGCCTTGCCTTATGGGGTCTCCTTGGATTCTTAATGCCTCGCCACTCAATAGTTGTGTGCTTTGCGGGACCCTGGAGATGAAAGAACCAATATTTTTGTGAAGGTTATTTCCAACACAGGAGCAGTTAAGAAACTGTCTGCACACAAATGACAAATTATTGTAATCTGAACAAAGAACGGGGCAGTAAAGATCACACCAGTTGAAAACTTTAAAGGAACGATAGGCAGAAAGATGAAAAGATAAATAATAAAAAGGTTTCTAATGCTCCCAAGTGCAGCAATGTGGCTAATTGGTACAAACGAGAGATGCTTGAAAAGCAGGCTTAAAGATTAATTGCTAATTTTTGCTTTTCTCCTTTTAGTTACAGTGGTCCCATGTGCAGTGGTGTTGGGGTACACTTTTGCAGGCTGCTTTGCCTCTAACAGGCAGGAGTGGGCTGGGCTGCACTTGGATCCTGAAACAGTGGCTGATCCTGCCTCTGCTGTGAAATCAGAAGGAAAATATTCCTCTAAATTTCTCCTAATCCCATTTTATCAACCTGGCTTGCAGCCTGGCACCATTTGTTTGCATGGTGGGGAGGAGGAGTGCTGCCACAGGAGTTGTGAGGGGCTTGGGGCTGATGCACTCCAGGAGCACAGAGCCCCTTCCTCTCCCTACAACATGCAAGTGCCTTCCTGCTCCTGCGTGAGCAAAGGAGCTCCCAGAAGGAAGGCAGGATTTCAGCAGGCAAATCTCTGAGCTGAGGGCAGCTAGCAGAATTTCTTTTCTGGGGTTATTTTCTGAAAAGCTGTTCCTTGGTGTAAAAGGTTGCATTGGAGCTGATGGCAGAGGGGATGTTTCAGCATCTGGGATGCATAACCCTGACAAGTGAGTAAGGAGAAGGAGAATCCTAGGGTGTCTTTTAGCGTTTCCCCTCCAGCTTTTTGGAGCCCTAGGAGCAGTCAGTGTGTGATCCTTGCTAGGAAAGCTTTAGCTGACAAAAAGGGAGTTGTCTGCTCTGTTGGAGGTTGGTGGCTCCTTTTGTTCCAGACATGTCAGAAATGGGCAGTATGGGAGTGTGCTGCCAGAAGGCTCTCCTGGGGGCAGAAACATCTGAGGGGAGAGGGTTTGAAGGAAAGTAAGAAGCAGCTGAGATATTGAGATGGCCTGGGTGCTTCCAGTGACAGACTGGCCATTTGCACAGTACCTTGCAAACCAGCTGTGCAAATTTCCCTGGAAAAAGGCCACCCTATGGACCCGCCAGGCAGGAGCAGAGATATCTGCTAGCAGAGCCTTGGGGCTCCTGGGAGCATCCAGAGCAGTCACGATGGAAAGGTTCTGGCCGTGGAAATTTAAGCCAAACCTCCAAGGTCTGCTTTGTTTGAGTGTGAAATGCTGATTTGCATTATAGTTTGCACTGGGTTTACTTGGTGCTCTGCCTGTTATTAATCTTATCTTTGCAGAGCCTGGCCTCGGTTTTAGCTTGGCAGCAGGACCTGTGCCTGGGCACGTTTGCCTTGGCTCTGCATTTTGTTGTAGACCTCTACTTGCAGGCAGTAAATCAAATGTGTGATAAGTTTACAGAGGATCTGGACTGCGTCTAATAGATGCCATTACATTGCTTGTTCGAAGCTGTGTATGTGACAAGGTCACCTCATAAAGATAGTGTACATTTCATATTTTCTTGACTCCCACGGAGGCCTGTGGGAGGTAGGGGTGTAGGGATTGCTGCAGTCATGGAGCAGAAGGATCCCCTGTGTGGTTTATCCAAAACCCATCAGTAGTCTGTCATCTTTTCAAAGTTACTGCTTTTCAAGCCGCAGTCTTAATGTGTCCCTCTGTCCTGATGGTACTCAACTCACCACCTTCTCCTGATGGGATTTCCAGGCCCCAGTGTTGTGCAGTGGGTCAAAACCCCTGCTGGACTGAGGGGCAGCACCTCCTGCTTTGAGCAACTCATGGCTTAGGGCTGGTGCTAATTTGGGGGCTACATAGGGGAGGAGTGGACCCTTGCTGCCTTCTGCCCAAACCTGCCTTCAGTACCAGGTTTACTCAGCTGCTCTCCCTGTTGAGGCCCAAGTGCTTTTGGACCTGTTCATTCCCTGGCTATTCCCCCAGACCAGCTTTTGTTTGATCCTCTAGGTTTTTTTTGTTTCCCTTCAGGAGGAGCTGAGCCCTTTGGAGTTTCACATCATTGGGATCTAGTTCAGGTCCCCGTTAAACCAAGGATAAATCTCTTCATGGCTTCTGCAGCACATGGCTCAGCCTTGGGTGGTTTTGGTTCACCTTATTCACCTTATTCTTGATTATATGGCACTTTGCTGCAATATATTTCCCAAAATAACATCCCAAGTGCTGGACAGTCTTCTTGAAGCACAAATTCTTGCTGCAGTCAGTTACTCTGCCCCAATTTCAAAAGGCTATTTCTCCTATTTCCCCCCCTGCTGCCAGTATGTGTTTTTTGTTGTTGGTGGTGGTTTTAGCAGGTCTGGCTATCTGCTGACACCTCAAAATACAGAGGAAACTCTATGCTGTCATCTCCTGTAGACAGACCTCTGAGTTGTGCAGACCTGTACCAACGCGACAGACACAGGTTTCTGCTGATACAGTGGTTGGTGATGCAGCTGTTGAGCAGTGCTTGCAGTGGCCAGGAGGTGATGATATAAGAGATGGGCTACTTTTATAGCAGCTGACGGACCCTGGCTCTGTTCAGGTGTGGCTGCAGAAATCCCTGTTCCTGATTCATGCACTGATAATAATGGAGTCCTAGAACCATTGTGTTTTTTTTTAACAATGGAGCAACAATTGTGCTATTTTTTTTCTCCCACAAATTTTGGCTTAAAGAAAGGATGTAGAGATGCAGTAAATTTATGAGCCAACTAACTATCTTTGGGAAATAACATCTGTATCCACTGCAAAATTCTTCTGTCCTGGAATAAAACAGCCTGGCTGCTGCCTTGGTTTCCATTTACCAGCGCGTGCTGCAAGCCAGAGCAGTTCTGGAGATCTGGAGTTTGCCGTGAGACATGGAAAACAGCCGTGCTTTTGCTATTCCAGCCACAGTGAAAAATCAGCAGAACTTCTTGATGAAGTGTTGGAACTGCCGAGTGCTGCAAACAGAAACAGAAGTTCACCTAACTGCACACGACAGTGCAGCTTCTGAGGTCCCTTGGGGTCTGTCATGCGGCTGATTGTCTTTAAACAATACCATCCATTTCTTACAGACTCTAGAGTTGATTTGGGCTCATTAGTACATCAGAAATGTTCCTCATTATCCAGCGGTAAGCAAGCCAACAGATGCTTTACCTTGACACTGTAATGTTTAAGTGGGAGGAATCTGTCTGCCAAGTGTTAAGTTGTCTTCATGCTTTAAATAAGTATAATAAATAGGAAAATAAACTCTTCTTGATCTTTACTATCTCATGGTAAGTTATTTGCCCTTTGAGTAGTTTTTATTTTGGCACTTGAATCAGACTCTGGACTGGAAAAGCCTTGTAATTCAGAATGGGGTTAAAAAAAAAAAGGAGCTGCTGTACAGCAGGGCAGGAAGGCTGATTTTAACAGACATAAGGTACTTAGAGTCATTAGTGCACTTCTTTTGTGATGTTAAATGGTACTTCAGCAATAAATGAAGTCTGGTGCTCAGAATGCCAATATCCCTTTGGGGCAATATGCTCTTACAGCTGTGGCGGTTCCTAGCTCCTAGGGCGTTATTTTAGGATGAGAAGCTCGCTGGGTGTCACCCTGTCACCTGGCAGAAACCAGTGCCTTGGGTTTTGGCTGTGTCTGTGAGCTGCCTTGTGCTCAGGCCAGGTGCTGGTTGCCTGCACGGTGGTTTGGTGCCATGCTATGTGGGGTGCTGTTAGAGAAGGCCATGTGTTTCCAGGCATTCTTGGGTTGTGCACACACTGAAGGCTTAAAGTGTAAGTTAGAAGTCTGGCTACAAAGCTGAGAAACTTCTAATAAATCTATGATCTCTTTTTGTCCCCACAAACATCCTTGGAAGAGGATCAGGTTGGTGCTGACTGCTGGGGGCCCAAGTGCCCTCCCCACTCAACTATGGGATCAGCTGGGAATACAAGTCCTCTTTTCATCTTCTCCCAGCACTCAGAAATGTTTATACAGAAGGGTGCCCTATTAGCAGACAGGTAATGCGAAGTTACCCAAAGGGGCAAAGTAGAGAGGATGCTTTTATGCTCATGGGATGCAACTGCTGTCCCTGCTGCAGATGGAGGTGTCTGGGAATGAGCCCTAGGAGTCACCCAGAGGAAACCAGGTCCTGCTGTGTCCTCACACCTCAAGTGTGTAAATGGGGTGGCTTCCAGGTGTGGATCCCTCCAAGATCTCAGGTTTTGAAAACAGAAGTGTCCTAGCTGAAAGACCAATTTGTATTTAAGTATTTAACATTGTACTTAATGTTGGGGAACAGCTATGGGTACTGGTAAAGGCTTCAGGCCCTGCTTCTTACTTAGCAAAAGATGTTCCTATAAAGGGAATCTTAAAACATCAAAATATGCAACGTGACCTTGAGGTGGTGTGGATGGTGCTTAACATAGGTAAGAATGCTGATCATCCGCAGCTGACATTACACTGAAGTAACACTAATATATGTAGATATTAAAGACGACCCTTATAAAAGGAGAAGCAGAGTGGAGAGGCTGTCAGTCACGTTTTAATGTGTGACTGGGCTGGCAGGGGGAATACCTCTATGGCTTCTGAGAGCAAGGGAAAACAGATATTCATTGCAATAACTGTTCGTTCCAGCCATGTTTTAGCACCCTTGAGAGATGGTTGTGTACACACCTTAAATACTGCCAGGCATATTGAACAAATGTGTTCAAATAACTCCCCTGATTAAACATGCCGTTACTCCGGGTTAACTCTGTGTATGTGTGCCCTGCTAGGGATAAAGGAGGGGCAGACTTCTTGTATTTAAACCTGCTCTGACTTTAGTGTGGTATATAAATAGCTCTCCCAAATACTTGAGCCATTCATGTTCTACTTTCTAAAGGCAAAAAAGGCTTCTTAGGTAATGGAAATGGTGGTGATTAGTGAGGTTGTGGATAAAAAGAGGATATGAAAGTAGCACAGAAATCCTTTGATATACCACTTGCCGCTCCTGAGGCATTTTCTTCTCCTTGTCTTGACTTTAAATTTCCCCTGTAGTGTGTCAATGAGTCTGCCTCCTAAATTTACACTCTTAAGTTATTTTGCCTTGCTGTTCTATGTGAAAATATACATTCCATCCTGAGTTGCGCTGGGCATAACCTGGAGAAAATGTTATTAAAAAAAAAAAATCAATCTAAGAATATTGATTTGAATCTTTTTAGAAGCCATTTGGGTTAGATTTGGGCCCTTGCTGTGTTCATCTAGGGAATGATATACAGTCAAAGCGATTCATTTCTTCTAAGTTTAGCTACCAAAAATCAGGCGTTTAGTGTAAACCAGTTGTTGAGGCTTCTGTGGTCAAAGCAGCTGAAGGAGCACTGCCGAGGGCAATTTGTGTTGTAGGAATGAATCAGCTTCTGAAAGTGCCTTACTCTTTCAGTGGACCAGAGGAGTCTATGTGATTAATGAGATTGCACACCCAAGAACTGATTCAGGTGCCTGGTGCCATTTTAGACACAATATCCCATGCAAGGTGAATGTAGGGACCTGGGAGAGGATTGCTCTGAAACCCATTCCTTTTTAGAAGAGAAATGCACCTCTCTTCTGGCCACCAGGAGGGATACTTCATGGAGCTTAAAATGTCACTAGATACTCTTTTAGGCACTAATGCCTAACATTTAGGAACTGCAAATTTGCTGAGGTGTATTGGTGACTATTTTACTGTCCTTCCTAACCTTGGGAGCTGAACTGGCATGGTAAAATTGAGCTTCCATAGAGCTTCCAGGGCTTTGGGGAGGCAACTTCCATGGACACAACCTTCTGTAGATATCTGGACTTGTCCACAGAGCATTCTGTGTGGGTGTTTTCATCACCCTTGTGTCACTTTCAATGTCCTGATGCTTTCCAGTGGTGTGTTTTGGTTAGGGCCGGTGCCTTTAGTCCCAAGTGCTGGTGTATGCAATACCCTAAGGTATTTCCAGGATCAGTCCCATCCTGTGCTCATGTTGATCTCGGCTGAGAACTGCTTAATTGTGCTGGCAGGCTGATGCTCCTTAGAGCTGCATTGCTGCAAGCAGGGGCATGCACAGTGAGATGCTTCTGAGCAGGGGCAGGAGTGTACCACTGCACAACAGTCACCCTGAATTACTCCATGGAGAAATAAGGTGAGGCTTGGAGCCAGCAAATGTGTCTAAATTGAATCCATGGGCATTAGTTGTAAGAAAACGCTGAGATATTTGGTCAGAAGCAAATAGTCCAGACGAGCTGCAGTGGCTCACCAGAGCTTTCCCTGCTCCCCTAGTCGTGGTGCTTTACAGCAGTTGAGGATTTACATGTAGCTCATGGTCTTTGAAGAAGTGGAAAAAAAAAAAAAAAAAAAGAGAGAGTAGAAAATAGACCCCTCAGCAACACCTGTAATAAGCAACAGGTACATTCCCGAAGTTATGTAGCAGCTTAATTAACACAAGAGAGGCCTGCCAGACTTAATTTATTTTTAAAAGCCCCATCAAATTTAATTTGTGAGTGCAGTTCTTCCATCTGCTTTCAGGCATTATCTCTGGAGTTCAGGAGAAAAACATATGTCTTGTGGTTAATAAGAATTTGTTTTAATGGATCATATGACTGGGTGATTAATAACTGCTCGACTCCGATTGTTCTCATTATAACGATAACATGCAGCCCTGCTGCCCAGCCCCAACCTATTGTCGTGAAAAAAAAAGATCATAAAATGGGAGATGAAAAATTCCTCTGGTTAAGATGAAAGCAAATGGATCAAGAGGCTGGCTGCACCGAGCAGTGCAGGGAAATCTGCTTCCTATGGTTCTTATTATTTCTCTTTTGGGATTATGTATCAGATCATCAGCTGCGCACAAAGCAGGGCACTCCAGTCTGTATTTAGACAGGAAACCTGATCCAACGTCTGGCTGCCAAAGGCACTGCGTTGGCATTCAGGAGGTTCATGATAAAACTCCCTGTGTAACCTTGGGCAAGCCCCTAAACCCCTTCGGAAAGAGGATCCAGGCAGCAGTATTCTCTGCCCTCTCCACTCCTTCCCCTCTTTCACTGGCTTGCTCTGAGTTTAGCTTCGTGGCACTTCGTCACCCAATGAATCTCAGTGGCTCCGTAGCTTTTGGGGGAGCGGCACCAGATTTCCACGACTGCAAACGAGTCGGGAACGTGACCCTTCTGTTTAACGCCCAACTGGTGCTTTCGTTTAATGCAAGAACCAAATGCAAAGTGATTCATCATACTCGCTTTCATGATACGCCGGCTGGGTATTAGAAATGTTGGGAGCTTTGTTGCTTGGCAGAGATTCAAACCAGTTATTTAAGAGGAAATTCTGCTTATTAAAAGAGTCCAGTGATTAGGTTATCATCATCTCGACTTCTCATTTTTCCCTGTTCACAATGAAAGCTTGAAAGAGACAGAAATTTATTTGGTTGTTTTTAAAGGCACGAGCTGAAATGCGCTCCCAGGCAGGAAATAGAGATGTTATTAGTTCACAGCCCCCCGGGGGAGATGGCAGGCGGTCAGGCATGTGTTCCCCGGAGTCGGAGTCATAAAGCAACACAAACCGGAACAGGTAACTGGTGTCATTTGGGCTTTGATTTGCTTTTCCAGTGTTAACCTCGTGTTAACCTTCAGAGCAAGAGGTCAGGGAAAGGCTGCAGCCTCAGCCGCTGGGAAGAGGAGCTCGGCTCGCCTGAAATGCACGGTCCTCAAAGCTTGTGAAGATTGCCACAGCAATAAGAGAAATGACTCCTGCATAAAGCCTCCACTTCAGCTGAGAACTCTCAGCCAATATTTGTGCAGGAGGGGAAAGCAAGAGGTACTTTGAAGTGGGGAATAAAATCAGTGTTCCCCAAAAGAAGGGGTGGGGTGTGAATTACCTCAGAGCCTTTCCCTTCCCTGTGCATGCGTGCTCATGCCATGCCCAGGTGCTGATGTTACCGTGGAAGTGCCGATCTGCTCAGGCAGAGCTCCTGTTCTTCAGGCACCTCGTTGCTTTGTGCTGCATCAGTGCCTGCTGTCTGGGTGGCAGACCTAAGCTACCTTCTAGCTGAGACCTGGAAGCAGATTTTCTTCCTCCGGGCCTCGAAATAGCTAAAAACCAGGCATTGCTTCCTCCGTGCAGCCTTTCTGGGTAAACTGGCCTCTGATGACTTCCTTTTAGGTTGTAATGCTTGAAATTGTCCTCCACCCTGAAAACTTCCTTTTTCACTGAGCTATGGGAGAATGTCAGCACCAGGAAAGAAGCGTAAAAGCACAGATGTGGGCATGAAGCCTCAGCGCTGCAACATAAAAATAGTATTGCACAATTGCACCCGTAGAAATGGGAAGAGGGAAAATCGGAGTGCACACAGCAAATTTTTCATTGGCGGCTCCGTTCTTTCCATAAGGGACAGACAGATGGGGCCAATTTCATCAAACCAGGAAGCTCCCTGCCAAGTTGCATTCATTCATCTGCTCTGAAATATTAGGTGGCATATGGCAACTGGTCCTTTCTGATATATTTCTGCAATGCCATGATGATGGCAGCATCTCCGTGGTGAGAGATATGCAATGAAACAGGCCGTGAGATGGAGGCAGGAGAGGCATTGCTGAAGGCAGCTCGTGGCCTGTGCTAGGGGATGGGCAGGCAGATGCAGGGAGGAAGGGAGGACTGTGCTTTCTGTAGAATGGGTTTTATATGTGTAAATCCTCTAGAAGTACTCGAGTAGAGCCTGAAGTGCTGCTGCACAAAGGAGCACAGAGATGGTGTGGATCCACCTTGAGCTTCGCTTCCATTCGGGCTGTTTGTTGCCCTGTAGTATCTGTTGCCCTGAACTCTTAGCAAACTTGGGGATGTATCTGTTGTTTAATGTTCCTGCTTTATCACGGAATTCTTGCTGGAAGAGATCGGATTTGTGTGCTGAAAAGGAAGCGGAGACTAAACATGTCACCCAGAGCCCTGTTTTTAGTAGTCATCTCTACAGCACAGCTCTCATCACCTGACTGTGGATGAATCCCCCACTGGTCAATAATTTCATAGCCCTATACCTTGAATATTTCTGCATTACAGAGGGAGACATTTGTGCATCTCCCCTCAATTCTGTTTTGGATCCAGAGTCACACAATACAGGAAGCGCAAGAAGTAGATCAGTTTGGAAAATGCCATTTACTTTGAGTGAGATAGTTAAGAATATGGTGAGTTTAATTATAGGTTTCAAACAACACAGGGTACACTGCTATTTGAAGTTTTGTTTAGGATTTTTTTTTTTGTTCTTGGCTTGCTTTTATTTCTTGCTATAAAAATGAGAGATTTTAAGAAGGAAAAAATACAGGGGAAAAGCTCTGTGGCTTTCCAAACTTTGAAAGAGAAGAAAAAATTTAGAGGAAAAGAAGACAGAAAGGAATGGAATGCCAGAGTCCTTCCAAAACTGGAGGACAAAGCCCAAATGATACTTTTTAAAATGAGCATTTATCATTTTGTTTCCATTTGAAAGTTTGCATTTAAAAAAAGAATCCAACCTAATAGCTGTGTTTGTGGAAGCTCCTGGGTTCCCTTGGAAACCTGTTTTATTTTCTCATGGCTAGAACTTTATGAAGAAAATTGTAACCACGTCGTAGCTGCTCAACTGCCTGAGATTTATGAAGCATGTTAATCAATCACCTCGTCCTGCAGGTGCAGAATTTTATAAATAGCAATTACAGGGAGATGGCATAGTGCCAGTCCTAATCCCCCTCTCTCTCTTCCACATCCTGAAGTCAGCATCTTCAGAAAGCCCTCTGCTTACTAAGGCTCTACAAATCATTACATCTGGGTTTTTTGATCCAGTTCCCAGGCAGCATCTCTTGTGCCTTCACACTTTTCTCCCTTTCATGTGGTCCTCTAAGTGCTCTGCTTGGGTCCCTTTGAGATGTTCACCTGCACAGAGCTGGCAGAACTCAACTGTTGGCCGCGGCTGGGTTAGAGCTTCCCTGTGCAATGCTGTCACTTAAAACAGGTCAATAAATCACTCTTCTCACCTTCCCAAAGGGTTATGACACTGGAAAATTGAAAAGGGCACATTTTAATGGAAAATTCTTAGCCTCATCTTTTTTTTTTATTGATGATGCATTTGAATGTGAACAGGTTCTTCCCTCCAAGATACTGCTCCATAGCATTTTTTCCAACTAAAGTTCTGGTCAAAGCCTTTGCTTCTGTGCTCCTCCCTTGAGCAACCACTGCTTTTCCATGTGCCTCCCCTTTTGTTTGCCCTGTTCTCACAGTGCAGCTTGGTGCAAACTGCCCTGGAACCAAAGTCCATTCTTGACCTTGCCTGTGCTTCATCCAGCATGGACCAAGGCTCTCCTGGACTCTGGGTGTGCCTTGGCCATCCCTGCTGCGACCTGGGGGTGTTTGAGCAGCCACGTGTGATTCTGGTCAGAGCTTCTTGTGTCACCCCTCAGAGGAGGATTTGGGCATCAGTGTTGCTGGGGGAAGAGAGAGGAGCAGAACTGTCAAGGTCATGGACTTGTCAGTCGATGTTAATGTAGCAAATTCTCTGTTTTTTTGTTGTTTTAAGAAAAAGGAGGATATGTGCCCCCTCTGGGGAGCCCTAGCTCTGCTGGTCTCTTTCTTCTGCAAAAGTACCCAAATTTAAAAGGTAAAAAGAAGCGTGTTTCCAAGTGATATTATCCCCTGAAAGGTCGGTAGGCTGGAAAATAATTAGCTGTCAAGGCAAGTTGCTCGTGCCGTCTGCCCCCTGTCGCCAAATGAATTTCAGTGGGCTCAGATTTGAGGCAGAATCACCAGGGGAAGGGGGAAGCTGTCCCCAGATTAGATATAGCAAGCTTATATGACACAAGAATTTATTACTTAGTCCAGCTTACAGGAGGTCAGAAAGAAAATAACAACCCTCTTTGCTTTGTGAAATAGATACAGAGTTTGAGTGTAACCCAGGGGTGTTAAGTCTTAATAAATTCCGTGGGTGACTTGCATGATAGACAGATTTATCTCCATCACGCTATTTTGTAGCTTCCCGATGAATCCTAACCAGCATGGATATGAAACTTTTCTCCCTTTAATACACATCAGTAACTTAATACAACCTCTTCTCCATGTCACCTAGCAGCAGTAGGTGCCCAGGCCATGGTTTTACCAGGAAAGCAGCATTTCTTCAAGGTAGAATAGCGTGGCCAGACTGGTTAAATACCTCATATTTCCTTGTGCTGTCTGGCAACATGTGTGGAGCAGTTCCCAGCCCACTCCTCAGTGCTTTTACAACATTAAGAGGCTTCCATAAACTTCAAACAGCAAAAAATTATATTAGAGAAATGTCTTTAAAAAAAAAAAAAAAAGGAAAAGAAAACTCAAAGAAAGCATCTGAGTATATTGGGAGTAATGGAATAATGGGAAAGTTATTCCCCTGGGACGCATTAAACTCAAATTCTGCTCACTGTACAGGAGTCTTCTTGCTTAGCTGAAGGTGCCCATGCCGTGATTTTCCCTCTCAAAGCAAAATTGATAGAACTTTTCAGGGACGTGATGGCCATTCAGCTCGTGTGCTGTCTGGGCAGGGGAGGTAGAGGTGAGAGGTGTGTGGGGGGTGGCAAAGTCAGCACTAGGGTCACTTGTAACAGCACCTGGTCGGACAGCTGGCACAGTGTCCAGCTGGAGAGGACGTAGGGGCCATAGCAGAGCTGTGCCTTCTGAGCCATGGTGTTCCTACTCCCTATGCTGGTCCCACTAATTCCCCTGCTCTGTCTGCCCAATTCTGGCCGCAGGAGAAGCTCTGGGTCTCTGGGAGGGGGTTCTGGTGCTGTCGAGGAAGGGGCTGCCAGGCCGGTGAGTAGCCCCTGGGTAAACTGCACCAGAAATGTACAGCGTGTGGGCTCTCGCCTGGTGGCTCCTGCTTCAGCATATGGGATTTCTTAATAACAGCGAATATCCCCCAGTGGTTTCGCCTGCTCTTATTCCTTCTAATTAAATAAATACCAACACATTTGGAAGAAACTCTGTAGTCATATTGCATTAGCCACAAGAAGACGGATTTTTTTTTTCTCAGAATATCCTACAACTATTAATTAATCCAACCTCCTGACAGTTCTGCAGGGATATATGATAGCGATCAGTTATGGATGGGGAAGTTGAGTCATATAGACCTGAAAGGACTGGTTCAGCACATTGTGGGGCAGGGCTGGAAATAGAAACCAGAACGCTTGCGTTGCTGTTTCCTGCTCTAACCACGGTCTGGCTGCCTTCTCCTTGCAGAGCAGCGTGCAAGTTGGTGGAAAAGTTTTTGCTAAGGGAAGTGATCTGAGTTGCTAGCTTTTCAAAGGGTTATTGCAAACGCAGATTGATGGGGCGGGGAATGGACTTTAAACATTATGGCAAACACCTTAGCAGTGTCCCTTTCAAGTTAAAGCTTGAAGTAAGGGAATTTGACTGATGTAGGCTTTTATCAAAGCTCTTCCCTATTACGTTAGGCACAGTAGCCTACGGAAGTTAAGAAGTTAATGGGGGAAGCAGGCATTAAACAGAAAGATCAAATGCATCAGATAATAGCCAAAGGGATAAAAAACGATACAGCACCTGAGAGTGGCAATAAATGTAAAATGCTTATCTCTCATTTCAGATGTATGATTAACTGCTTCTAAATACACTGGGAACTGCACAATAAAAAGGGGAAGATGTGGATGAGCTATAATGTGGTCAAAATGCTGCAGGAACTCTGACCAAAGAACCCATAAAAGCCTTCTGGACTTCTAGCTGCCAAGGATAAGTTCTGTCCCTATGAGGGCAAACATAAAGATTCAGGGATTTATATATATATATTTATTATTTTTTTAACTGGAAGAAAAAAAATCAGATAAACAGCTGAGGTACAGAAAAGCACTGTAGGAAAAGTTATTGGATTGTTGAGGATGGTATATGGGGAGTAGAGCAACAGTAAAATTCTGTTTGATGTTCCAGAAGGGAAATGGCTTTTGTCTCCTTTCTTTCCATTACCAAAAATGCCCTTTGTAGATTTAAGATGGGGGAGATTTTTCCAATCTTGTGTTTCTAAAAAGCTCTTACCTCTTTTGCTTGTGCGTTTGCAAATATTAATTTACATGGGAATGCTCTCCCACTTATTGCTAGTATACTGGGTTTCTCCAGATGCAAAACATCTTTTGGAAATACTTTCAAATCAGCACTTCAACCCATTGCAGAAGAAGACTTTGATGTTTGCATTTCTGTTAGCAGCACTGCTTTGCCCCGCTGGAACTTTGCATCCCAGGGCACCAGAGAGCCTTGCAAAAACAATTCATTCAGGCTTTTGACGTAGCTTGAAAGTGCCATTTCATGCAAAGGAACAAGTGCCCAGAGGGTTTGGTCTTCTGCCTCCCTGTACGCATTGTCTCTAACACAGGGCAAACTGTCAGGACCCAAAAACTCAGCAGCTAAAATCTTCTCACTGGTAGGGTACACACACAATGTTCACACCAACTGGGAGCAGCTCTCTGCAAGGTTGGTTTCTGGGTTGGTTCTGACCAGGTCCAGCTGTCCATCCATACCTGAAGGTCCCTGGGGAGAGCTGTGGCACCGTTCCCCAGAGGACCACGGAGCCTTCTCAGCTGTGGGGCTGAGCATCGCTGTGTGCCTGGGATGGGATCTAAAGACAGCCCTGTGAGAATGAGCTGGTTCTGTCATGAACAAGTGGTGAGCCTGACTGGGAGAGGCAGGAAAACTGCTCAGAAATAGGAGAGAAATTGGAGAGGTTTTGTTGGTTTGCCCAGCGTGGAGGTCCAAGAGGAGTCCAAGATGCTGGGAGTGTTATCCTAATTAAACTCTTTTGGGCCTGATCCCTGAATCAGCTTGCAGTCTCTCCTATGGTACAGAATAGCTTCAGGGAAGTGCAACGTGATCCTCCTTAAAGGCCATTTGATGTCTTCACAATAGCACAGAGAAGCCTTGGATCTACCAGTAATTTGGAAAGTGGCTGTCAGCAAGCCCTGCTACCTGTTTCTGCATGCCCACCCCATCTCTGTGGCGCTCTGGGCTCCACTCCATGAATGGGTGGGCGTGCAAAGCCCTGGCTGCGAAGGAAAACCCAGGTTTGAAAATATCCCAGCTGCTGGTGGGGTTGGCAATCCCTTGGGGTGGTGTCACAGAGAACCAACATGTACCCATGGAGAAGGTGTAATTTGTCCCAGGAAGTTTAAACCACTGTAGAGAAATTAAGTTAGATGTTGTTGGCTTTCTGTTGGGGCGGGAGGAGAGGGAGGGATTGGATGGGGGGAACAAAAGAGTCCACACTGGAGGTTTTTAGGAGATCAAATTTTATTTTGAGTATTTTACACTGACTTCATCCTGTCTCAGGACAGTGCCCCCGGATCTTTCCTTTTGGCTCCGTTTTCTGTGCAGTCCCAGTAAAAAACAAAACAAAACAAAAAAACTCAATCACTGTAATCAAGGCATTGATTAGGGGCATTAGGAAGATGTTTGCATTGGAGCTGGGCCAGCCTGGCCTGGGTATTTCTCCCAGAAACGCCAGGGCTGCTCCTGTTCACAGCAGGATAATGTCACTGATTTCGTGTGGATGCATTGCTTGAAGGGAGGCCTGAAAAGGTGTTAATGAACGCTAAAGAAGTGAAATGATACATGATAGCTGTAATGGCTGGGGGAGTGGGAAGCTATTAGGGGCTGCTGAGATAGTTCTGATATGGTGAGATGGAGACAGATTAGACAGAGAAGTAAAAATAGCACGAACTGGAAATTCAGATTTTCTGCAGTAATCCCAGTTTACAGCTCTGGTCTCCGCTCCTGTGGCTCATTCAATACTGCCAGCACCGTGAATTAGTAAGCAATGTGAGTCATGAGTTTTTTTCACCTGTTTTTTTTTTTTTTTTTTTTTTTTTTTTCCCTGTCTCACACTTTTGAGACTCTTCATGCAATCCTCATTTATCTTGTGAAGGCTTGTAAACTCCTCCTCATTTATAAGCTTGCACGTCAGCAGTGCCAGGGGCATCCAAGTCAGGCAGGATCACCTTCACGTGCACCATGGCATGGTAGCAGACCTGTTAGCTTCAAACCAAAGTCTCAGGGGGGCACAGACACAGTGAGGATACTTGCATTTGGCCATGCAGGCATGCATGACCTTTGGTGCTGCTGAAGATGTGCTGGCAGTCAGCTCCTGCCAGGCCTCCTGGCTGCTCTGCTGCAGCTCTGGGACGTGTTCTTGCACAGCTGTGGTGCAGGATGCTGGAGCAGGAGCAGCAAGCTGGACATGTGGTAATTTTGTCTAATGCTCTTGAGGGCATTTCTCTGCTGCGGTGGCTGCAGCTCTCAGGGATGTGCCCGTGCTGGTGCTGTGCTGCAGGGGCTGTCTCCAGGAATGGGACCACAGCTTGATGGGGAAGGATGGTCACGGACTTCACAGGGTACCTAAGACCCAGAGGTCCTGCTTGTTCTGTTCCTCTTTGGGCTGCTTCCGAGCAATGGCTATTTACCAGAGGTTGGGTCCGGACAAGCTGCAGAAGCTCAGGTTAACGGCAGATTAAAGCCACGTAGTAGGCTAGAAAATTCTTTTCTCTGTTGCTTTTCTCCCTGTAACAGCAACCAGGGTCTAGAGTGATTTGCACCAGGAAAAAGTCAGCTTTCCTCTGCCTCGACCCCTTGAACCAACAACTGGTGACACCTGGGATGGCCAAGTGCGGTACCTGCACTGCTGGCCTGGTGGCAGTGGTTTCTGCTGGATCTCTCAGCGTAGGAGAGACCTGTGGGGACAACCTTGGCCTTCCAGGCACCCAGGGACATGGTGCAGCGGATGCTGCAGGGGGATGCAGGACCCCACCAGGGCTTGGGGCAATGCTCAGACTTAGCCCTGTGCCCTCACTGGAGCAGAGGGCTGTCACCGACAGCAGTCAGGACACAACTGTGGCAGATTTGGGGTAGAAAACGGGTAGTTCTCAGGTAATATGGCCAAACACCTATCTAAGGTAGGAAATGGACCTGAGATCAAGGTGATGCCAGAGAGAGAGGTTCAGGGAGAACAAAACTGAGGATGCCAGGGGCTGACAGGCTGTAAATCTCCCAAAGCTGTGGCAGGCACTGCAGAGAAAGAACCGAAAGGTCCTAAGTCCGTGGTTATACAGAAGAGAGATGGCAGCTGGCACAATTAATCTCCTGCCCTTTGTGAATCTTTAGATGAAGCCTCTGAGTAAATGAGGAAAGGTAAGGAAAGGTCTTTGTGGCCCTTTCTTTTTTTCTTTCGTCCTGCTGGGCTCTTTGTCCTGCAGCAAATGAGAAACGGTCCCAGCCGCGGCCAGCTCAGCTCTGTTGAGACTCCAGATTTGCTTCTTTCCCGGTGTAAAGTAGTGAATCGTAAATCCTAAATCACTGCTTTGCCATGAGCGTGTCCTTCTGGCTTAGATCTCTCAAAGCTGGCTGTGTCAACGCCTTGTTCAGTATAATCTTGTCTTGAATACCTCAAATGCTAAATAACAACGTTATTAAATTTTGAAGGATTAAAGACAATATAAATTAATGTGGAGTTCTAGTGCTTACTGAGGATAAGAGAGCAATAGTTCTGTTGTTCCCCTCCATGTTGCAAGCAGGATCACATTCCCTAGGTTTTGAAGACTTTTGAAGACTTGTTTGATTGCTGCTGTGGTCTAAGCAAAGAGACCCAAGCATGGAGATGGACTCTGGCGTGCTAGGTGCTGTGCAGGCAGCTCAGAGATCTTTCCGCACCCTCTGTGCCTTTCCTTGATCCCCTCTCCTAGCAGGCCTCCAGTCCTCCACCAAAGGCTGTTACTTCAGCTGCTGGAGCCTGTTTTGGCCATGGTACCTTCACATCCCCGCAGTATGAGTGTCCCTCACTTGTCAGAGTTTAATCTCACTTGGGTCTGTTTTCCAGAAGGGGGAAAAAAAGCAGGAGGTGGTTAATCGGTACTCTTGAGAATATCCCAAGAGAAAAATACATGGACACGCAGATCATGTAGGTGGTTCGGACAGAATCATGCATGGTTCTTCAGTGCCTGAGCCAGAGGAAAAAGGGAAGATAAATGCAACCTGACGTGACTTGGAAACCACCTGGTCTGGTGAAGTGTCCCAGCATTAACCCATCTCTTCTGCCTGCTCCTGTCTCAGCCGGTGGCAGTAACTCATGGTGTGGCATGGACCCCCTGTATCCAAGCAGTACCCCAAAGGATGCTTTGAGTTGGCTGAGTGTGCTTCCTATCCCTTCATTTACACTGGTCTTCCCTCGCTTTCCACTAGTTTTTAAACCATCCGTTTTTCCTGTGAATAGAGCTAGGTAGTCCAAGGGAGGCAGACGAAGTGGCAATCAATTAAAAGCCCAACAAAGTGTCTTTGTGCCTTGCTTTGCAGCCGTAATGAATGGCTGTCTTGTCAAAAAGGTTTCTACTGTATTAAGAAAGCATTCTACCTTAGCCCGTTGTGATCCTGCTTGCAAAAGTCTCATTACTGTGCCAGCAATAATAGTGTCTAATTAAGCAGAATAAAGAGAGATGAAGCGTAATGGCTACAGGATAGAGAAGTTATTTGTCAGACGGAGGCAATAAATTATCGAGTCCTGCATCCTGGTATGCTGGAAAAGAAGTAGTCAAAAAGATCCAACACTGGAAACTTGTTTTTCTTTTTGCTAAATTGCCCGGCTCGGGATTGTATTTATTTGTGCGTTGCTTCAACAGATTTTTGTATTCACTCCTCTTAATGCATAGAGCTCAACTGCAGACGTGAGGGTGGAAGCAGTGTAATGATGAGATCAACCGGTCATTATAAGGGGCAGAAGCGTGTATTGCTGCCCAGCAGGGAGCAGGAACGGGCTGGTGGGAGCTCTGCTGCCTGGCACCGTGCCCTGAAAGCCCTGGGGCTCTGCTTTAGCTCTCCCTTATTGCAGGGTTGTTGCCCCTTCCCTGGCCAGGAGCCCTGCACACCACATCCCGTGCACACAGCAGCCTGGGGAAAGGTGCACGAATGTCGTGAAGGTCATGCGGCGAGTCCCTGGCTGTGGATAATGCACAATTCCTGACAAAATGAGGTGGTTGGAGCCGCCGTGAGATAAAAACCTGCCTGTCATTCTGTTGCATGAACCTATATTCCAATTTTATCTGCGGAGTCTGATTCTCTTTTATCTGGTTTCCTGTTTGAAGGGATTTGAGCAGAATAGATAATCCTAACTTTGAACATAAATCACTGGGCTGTGCGGCTGATAGATGCTTTGCACTTTCTTATGATAATGGCTGATTGGAGGCTGGGAGGGAAAATGCCAGGGGCTTATCTCTGTAGAGCAGCATTCGGAGGGTGTGCGGATGGCTGAGGGAAGGGGAGGGAGCGGCATGAGGTGGGGCCGTTTTGTGTTTGTTTATCTGTTTATTCATTTTGAACATCTGAACTCAAGCAGAGATGCTCCGGGATGTTTCTGGGAACCTGGGGAACTGGGGTCTGCCAAGGCACCACACAACAAGGTGAGGGCAAACGTCCTCCATGGACGTGAGAGGCAGCGCAGCCCGGTCAGCACAAGGCTCTCGGTGCTGCTCTGAGCTGCAAATGGTTCAACCGGAGTCTGAGATTCCCCCTACAGAGACTTGGGGATGCCAAAGAGCCATTAAATGGCATCCGTGACTTGTTAATATTTTACTAAGTTTAGTTTAAAACACATATATAGCTCCTGTTTTTTCTTATTACCCACGGTATAGATGAGAGCTCAAAGTCTGCTTTTCCCTCTGAAGATGAAAATCCCCAGAAAGGTCATGTTTCACTTTGGTTATGAATGTTTCTTATTTTTAAAAGATTTATTTTACTCCAATTAGCTTAAATTTCAAAGTAATTTAAAACAAGAAAACTGGATTCTTTTTTTTTTTTTTTTTTTTTTTTTTTTTTTTTGCTTATAACTTCTGTCTCTTTAAAAATAAAAATAAAGAGAAAAGAAGAAAGAAAACAACATCAAAACAGATGCTTTCCCAGGAAAAGTTGTTGGTCTTTTTTTCTTCTTCTTCTTTTTTTTTTTTTTTTTGATGAAGCAGATTAATTGGCATTTTCTAATCAAATCTTCAAAAAAAAATGAAGAAATAACAACAACAACAACAAAACTTTCAGGCAGCTTTACTGAAGCATTGAAGTACTCCTTTAAAAAATAAGGTTTCTTAATCTCACCCTGAGAAAGTCTTTTTCCAAGTGGCGTCTTAGCAACTGCTTTGGATTAGATACGTAGTCTTTTACCTGTAAATAAATGAATATTTTGGGGCAAAGGAGGAGAGCAGTTCTGAAGCAAATCCCCGTATTGTCTACAGGTGTGCTCCAGATGCTCTCCATCCCCTGGTGGAGATGTAATGGTCCAAATCAAAGGCTGATCCTTCCAGCTCTGAAGCACAAGCACGGTCAGGATGTTTATTCTGGGGCACCAGACTAAACTTCGTGCTAAATCAATCCCCCACGATGAATATTGAGTATCAGGTCCAGGAGTACAGGTGCTGGGGTCTGCCCCATGACACCAAACTACCTGTCAGCATAGGGGCAGTTTTCACCACCTGAAGCTAGGCCAGCTCCAGATCATCTTGTGCCCTTCAGTCCTGTTTGAAAGCAGGTAACAGAATCTGAATCACTGAGATGGTTTGTAGACCTTTTTTTTTTTGTTGTTATTTACCCCTGTGACAGATTTAGCTCTGACACCAGTGTCTTTGGGAGCACCTTTGGGTGGATGTGGCCTCTGCGTGAGGGAGGTGGCTGTTCTGAGGGGTTTGGGGGCACTGGGAGGTGGTGTGACAGGGGCAGAGCTTGTGAGGGCCTGGAATGAGTGAGTTGTTGTTGCTGTCCTGTGTGGCCTTCCCTTGGCAGCAGGGCACATGGATGCTTATAATAATATAATAATAAGATGGAAAGAGTGTACATCTGGATCTTGCTGCAGCACATGAGGATGGGGGAACAGAGCTGGGGTCTCCCCTAAGTGCTCTCTGTGCAGGAGGCCAAACGTGAGGCTGTGAAGAGTGCATCCACACCAGAGACCAGAACCACGAGGAAGCTTTGGGCACAGCTGAGAGCTGGGGCTGCAGAGCACCATGAGTAGGTAAAGACTTCCAGCAGGACAGGGGCATCTTCCAGCAATATGGGGCATCTGCGGCTAAGGTGAGGACAAGAGGGTGCAGGTGCAAGGTGCTGTTCTGGGGCCTCTCTTTGGGCGTGCCAGGGGCCCTCCAGGAGGCACTTTACCTCTGACTTGTCTGTGAGGGCAGTGCAAAGATCACTTCAGAGCCTTGCTTCTTTGAGTCCAATCTGCTACTGGCTGTTCCTCATTCAGGTATTTCACAGAGTCAAAACTCATAGCATTGCACTCTGCTTCTACTAATTTGATGCCAGTCAAGATGCGCAGAAGGTCTTCAAGGTGACGGTCCTCTGCAGGTATCTCTTCATGGCTACAGGGGACACCTCAGGGAAACAGACCCAGGGACGTGCTCCCTGCCCTGCATAGGATGGAGAGCCTGAAGAACCTGTGTTGAGGGAAATAAGGCAGGAAAAAGCTAGGAAGAGCCACATGGCTACCTTCACGTTACAGATGGGGAAATGACCCAAGCTGAACACTGCATTGTGCTTACTCTGCCTCCTGGGTGCTTGCTAAATATCGTGGTTATTAGTGGTAACTAGATTAGTGGTAGCTAGATCACCTTCACTACTCCTAATAACGATTTAAGCTCCCGTGGCACTGTATAGGAAGAGTACTGTGGGGCCTCATTCTCCTTCTTCCTTATGGACCAGATAGTTTGAACTGTTTCTCCCATATTGCTTCGCAGTCTCTTGGTAAGGGAAGCATCATGAGCAAAATGCATTGTAAGGCATGAGGTATGACCACAGAAATTTGTCCAAACATAGCAGACTCATGAATGTTTCCTTTTGTGAAATTGCATAGTAGCATTTCAAAAGAGAAATCTTTGGGCTTTTGGATGAAAAATGAGTTTATTTTTAGTTGGGAGCATTCAGTGTCTTAAAGGAAGTACTTAAAACAAAACCCTGCATTTTCTTACTAGACGTTTGTTGTTGTCCAGAAGCCCAGTTTTCTGGGAAACAGAACTTTTTGGATGGTCCTAATTATTCTATTGCAGTTTCAAAAGGGGTGACATGAGCATGTACTGGAAAAGCAGCAGCTCTCAGAAAAGACAATAAGTGATCAAGTCTCCCACAGGAGACAATTTGGGTAATGTAATCTGCTCAAACAACCAGTTCTTTCAACTTGTGAGAAAATTTCTATTGAGCTCGAACAGGTCAATAACATTTTCCCCCATTTGGAGAGGAATAGAGAAATTAACATTATTATTTTTTTTGCCAGCATTTTTGTTATTTAACAGCCTTTTAGAAACCCATTTCCTATGCTATTTTAAGCCGCAGGCACAGTCAGGAGACCACATCTAAGAGTGACGATTTAAATCTCTAGACAGCTCAGGAGATAAGTCAAAACAAATTTCAGGATGTTCCTCTAAAGAGCTGTTTCCACTTAAGCAAGTCCCGTTGGGAGCCTGGTTAAAGAATCACCTAATCCACTACACATTTTATACATTTAAACAGGTCCATTTGAAAGAAAGTTTTGTGAAAATTTCTGTGCTGTGCATACGTAATGAATGCCATCGGAGGAGGCTGAAAATTGCTGCTGTTTTTTAGCTCTTCACTTTGTTGATGTTGATAACTTTATGGTATCTTGATTTTATTTTATTTTTACTGCCATCCTCAAGGCTACTGCACCATGCAGAGCTCTTCCTTTACTCCCCAAAAATGTAATAAATGCAGCAAGGCTGCTTGATGTAAGAAAAATGCTATGCAGAGGTGAGGTAAAAAGAATATATTATAATACGGGGTAAAAGAAAACGGGAGAGGTAAGATAGGCATGTAATTTGAAAGATCTATGCATTCTTTTTACAAGAAGGTTATCTGGGGAAGGGGAAAACATGATCAACCCTTGCAGATAGTTGTGGTGGTTTCTGTTGCAGAGGTATTAGGTGTAGAGACCTCACCTCCCTCAGCCCAGGAAGGTGAAAAGCTTCATCTTCCAGGGTCTGAGCAGGAGGCAGTGTGTTGAGGTCCCTAGCCCAGCATCCGTCCCTCTGGGATCCCAGGCCAGCGTTGGTGTGGAGCAGGTGTGTCTGCATCTGGTGTCCAGAGCAGGGCAATGATTTCAGAGGTTTATCAAGCATGAAATGTCTTCTTGCACACTGGGTCCTGAACCCATCCATATCCTGCCTTCAGGAAAGACATGAGCATCATTACTTTAATTCTCTCACCAAGGAAGCATGTTCTCATGTACCAGAGGGAAGCGCTGGCTGCTCACCACTTGGTAGGCATTGTGAACAGGGAAAACCAGGACTCACACAGCAGTCAGGATGTGCCACCAGTGTATATTTATACACCAGTGATCTACTGGCAACTACTGAAGGGCAATATACTAACAACCTACAAATACCTTGAAGAACTGTATTAAAGGTGTCAGAGCCAAGCTCTTCGTCTCTTGGTGGTGGGAAATGATATGACAAGGGGTAATGCCACAAAGTGACGCTTCCAGATGTCATTTGAATGGGTGTTTGGAAATAATTGTTCACTGGGTAGTACAGGTTGAAATAGAGGAGTGAGCTATCCAGCCTTGGAGATGTGACTGAACCGGGTGTGCGGTGTTAGTCTTGCTTTGAACCAGAAACCTCTCCAGACATCCCTTCCAACCAAGTTCTCTTTGGTTCTGCAGTGACAGACTTTCACCATCTTAGGCTGAAAGTTTCAAGGTGCAGAAGGGATGCCACCTACATTTTATTTCTTCCGTCTCAGTTCTCAAAATATTGACATCTCATCAGAGAAAATGTCAGGAACAACACTCTGCTTCGTGACTGCAATCCTTTCCAGTCACAGTCAAATAACATAGGCTAGGAGATACAAAAATTACTTTTGTCAAAAGCATTATGGTATCTTTTATTTTCAAGTACTAAAGCACATCAGTAAAAATAAGAAAGCAACCATTGTCACATTGATCAGAAGTGATCTGCAGAGCATGGAGTGAAATCTGTTGAGTGGAATCTGCCAAACGAATGTAATGTCTGGAATAAAGGGCCTTGTATGTGTGTCCTGAAAACTTGCTGTGATAATATTTTGTCCTGGATTTAATGAGAGGCACACAGGACTTGTTTGTTTGCTGCCTAAACTTCTTAGCCTGCACCCTCTTTGCAACCCCATCACTGGAGAACAGTTGTAGGAGACTTGATGGATTCTGATCTTAACCCTAGACTTCTTTTTGACCTTAGACACACTTTGTAGCTTTTCTACCACAGCTGGTTTGTCTCCTAAGTCAGTGATACTCATGTGGCCAGCAGTCAGTTCTGGTGTACCAGTGCACTAGCTGTGAGGTTTTGTTGTTAGCAGTGTGTTTGTTTTTTTTTGTTGTTGTTGTTGTTGTTAAAGATTTTGCACTTGCAGAAGCAAAAGTAGGCTAAATGCTCTATTTCTGTATTGGCTGCTTATGTTCTTCCTTTCACATCCTTTAATAGAATTTGAAGCTGAAGAAAGCTCTGTGGTCATCTAGTTTGACCTTGTTTATAACACAACAAGATCTTTGTTATTGATTCCTGCATCAGACCCTGACTTGTGGTTAGACTAAAGGCGGTATTTTACAGATAATTTATTAAAAGTACTGTAATGCCTTGAGTGTTAACTCCATCCCATGGCTCCAGTGCTGCAGTTAGATAACTCACTCTTAACAAAGGGTCTTGCATGTACAAACATTGTTTCATGTCTAATACACCAGATGGCTTTCTATCAGCTTCCAACGGTTTCAAGGGTAGTTAAATTTTGGCTGTAAGTCCTGTTGTTTGCTTTTGTCCCTCTCATCTGCTGCGGAATTCCCAATAGTATCCACAGAGGTAATAAGGTTAGAAATGAGCTTCATGTGAGTGAACTGGGAAACGTGCTCTAAAAGGCTGAGACCCTTCTCACATCCGTGTTTCTGCTCGGGAGGCAGCACAAGTGTCTGCACCAGGGCTCTGATGCTTTTCAGCTTCTTCAAGTGAGGTGCTAAGAAAAAAAGAACAGACTGAAATATTTCGTGGCCTTTTTGTCATTTGTTTTCTTATCAGACCAGCTGCTCAGAAGAAAACACCCCACACCCCATCCCATCATGATTTAACGAAGAAAAAAAAATCAGCCTTCCCCACATGGGTTTACCCAGGATGTTGATGCCAGGGGTGTGCAAGCCTGATCGCATTTCTAAGAGGGAATTATCCCAGATTAGGGAGAAGGCAATGGTGGCGTTTGCCCTTCCTAGGGACATGTGGCCCCCCGTCAAGGCCCAGGCACTCCCAGCAGACCAGGCAGCTGCTCTGTGCTGTCCTCAGACTGGCTGGTGGCCAGGCAGCGTCCTGGGGCAACGCAGCACGAGGCACCTGCTCCAAACCCTGCTGGGGAAGGGAGCAGCTAGATGGGCCCCCGTAATCCTAGGTGCTGCCCTGCCTGCTCCCAATCAGATACCCTTACTGTAAGTAAAACAAAGTGCCCCAGAGTGTGGCTGCACTGAAGAGCCTGATTGCAAAGTGATAGGGCTGTGGATCCGCGTCCTTCCACCTCTGGCATCGACCCCAAATGCTGGGATTGGGGGGTGCTGGCTATGGCTTGCTTTGCAAGCCGCTTTCAGGGAGGATTGGTGGCCCCAGCACTTCTCTGGGGAGATTTTGGATGTTTGGGAGTGAGTGAAAAGGTGGATGTGGTCCCTACAAACCAAGGTTTTGAGTTGCTCAGAGAGTCCCCTTGCATAGCTCTCAGGGTGTGGTGTTAGGGTTGGTTGATTTCTTGCTTGCCCCAAAGGAAGAAATCCCAGGCAAGGCTTGTGTTCAGTGAGAGAGCTCAAAAGAAATTCTTGCCAAACAAATAGCATTTGTTCAAATAAAGATTTGATTCTGTATCAGTTCAGGTAAACCAATGCAGGCTGCTTTGTGTGGAGAAGCAGCCTCTGTTAGCTCACACAAGGCTCGTTTCCATTTTCCTCGCTGCATTGAATATGCAGGCACAAAGCCCACTGATGCAGGGAATTAACACACACAGTTACCCTTGCTGGAAAGAGACCCTTTGCCAGCTTCTCTTGGTGGAGATTCTCGGGGAAGGTTAATCCGAATTAGCCACAGCTGCAGGATGGGTGGAACCCATCTCATGCCTGCCAAAATAGATGGTGAGAATGCAAGCTGCTCATGCAATTCAAGGAGCTTGTTTTAGAGCAAGAGTCTGAAAGTGTAGAGGGTTGACTGGATTGCCAGCTACTTCAGCTAGATCAGAAGAGCAGTTAGGAAGAACAGTCCCTTGCTTGGTTTAGAGCTGCTTTTGTGACAGGCACATCTCACCCCGTTGGGGTTGAAAGCCCAAAGCTTTTGGTAGTGCCCTGTTCATCTGAAGGAATGGGCAGGGCTTTCTTTATACCCCCATTGCTGGGAGCATTATCATCATTCCTGGTTCAACACCTTCCCAGCTCGGTGGTTCAACATGCTCTCATGAACGGGCCAAGCAGCTCCCTGGGGAATATCAGGATTCTATTAACCCAAATTCAAAAGAAAAAAATAGTTTTTTTTTTGACCAGGCTCTTTGCTAAAAAATAAAAATAATTATATATATAAAAAAAAAGTGAACATACTTCTAATACTGCTGCTGAGTTTTGATGTTATTGTGATATTTCATTTCCGTATAGTCAAAACATTTTTGATATAGTTTTGTTTTCTTTTTAATTGGATTTCATTGTTCTTGTGTACTTTGATTGCTGTGATATCAAAGTCCCGACAAGGCATTTTAAGTTTGAGAGCAAAACGCTTTGGTGATTTCCCATCAAAAAATTAAGTGAATTTACACTTGTAAGGTGGCTTAATTTCATTAAATCAGCCCACTCCTAGAAGAAAAAAGCACCTCTAGGATAATCTTTCAAGCAGCCCTAGTGAAAGTGCCTGGTGCAAAGCCCTGTCAAATATTGAAAGCAGACAAAAAATGTGGAGAGCACTCCTTGTGTCGGCAATCTCTAGCTTAGCTGCAGGCATCGCGGGTGTCAGTTGTTACAACAGCAAGGAAAACCATTTCAGACAGAGGTCTGGTGGTGCAGCCTGACTATGTCACTTGAAATAAAAAGGGAACCTTTGCAATATGAATGCAACTGATTGGCCTGTACAACTTCTGAAGTCTTTCACTAAAGAAATGTGTTTTAAGTATGGGTTTTGGTATACGAAGAAAAGGTAGCCTCAAGGTTTTCATCATATCGTCTTGGGTGATTAAGCACGACATTCTTCCTTGCTGTTTTGTATCATCAGTTACCAAACCCAAGCAGAAAGTGCATAGAAATGGTCTCTTCCCTCCCCCCATATGGCTAAGGGAGCCTTTGATCTTAAAGATAGAAGTGGTAATTGACTTCATTTAAAGATTAACTGAATGTAATGCCTTCTGCAAAGAAAAAAGTTATTAAGAAAGTTGTCAATCAAAGCACTGAAGCCTTTTTTAATACAGTCTGAAAGTGTTTTAATTTTAATACCCCAAAGGCCAAAGGAAATTATCAACCTGAAATTAGAGATTAGCAATTTTCAATTTCTCTCCCATCTCTTACTTTTCATCTTCCATCTTCTGGTGGAGGAGGGTGGAAGAAAGGTAGCATTTGGCATGAGAGGAAAACCCAGCAGTCTGGATGCTCCGATATGCTGGGCTTAGAGCTAGGTGCTGACCTTCTGACTGCCTGGGGCAAAGCAGGCAGATTAGAGCTTGGATAGAGCAGCAGGTTTTCCAGGGGGAAAGAAGCCAAGAGATGTCAAGAATGTGGGATTGTGTGCCCTGTGTAATGGAGTGTTCAAGCATCCCTAGCTGTGTCTTGTTGAGAAAATCACCTGCCTAACTGTAACTTTAAGCACACACTGAAGTGCCACTGAGTCCATAGGGTGGAGCATGGGCTTTATAGTATACGTGTGCTTTAGTGTAAAATTTTTTCCAGTCATGGGTAATTGGATTTTTATTGCTAAGGGCTATGTTTGCAGAGGTGTTGAGGATCTGGACCCAATTAAAAAATCATATTGTAGATGGAATTCAGGCTCCTAAAGCTGCCATCCTGAAAACCTCTTTTAGTTGGAGTCTAACCTTAGGGGCTCCTAAACTTGAGAGGCACCAGAGTTTTTGACTATAATGTTCCCACAGAGCCTGAAAGCTATACTCCTGCCTAGGCAGCAAACCTCTCAGCACGGAGGGGCAAGGCAGCTGAAAGCCTGCCACGCACATAAACCAGGACAGGATCCACAAATTACAGGTTCCTGTGCCAGGGGGAATTAATCCACGAGGTGTTTGTGCCGTGTGCCTAACTGATGAGAGAAGGAGCAGGCGCTGAGCACCGTGGTGTTGGGAGGGGGTTCTTTTAAAGGCCACTTGAACACAGAAGAGCTGTGCCTTGGACACTCAAGTCCTGGGTTCAGGGCATCTCAAGTTTGTTTTTTTTTGCTGAGATTAAACTGTCATAAACCTTTCAGGGGATGCAAATATATCTCAGCCCTCAGGCTGTAGTATTGAGGTGGAAGGAGTCCTCTCCTGTGCAGAAAATGAGGCACCAAGGAAAACTTCTCTAACACACATGGAAGGAAAAACACCTGCTCCTGCCCCCACCTAGCAGAGGGGTCTTAGGGGAAGCAGACTGGTCCTCTCCCCTTCTTTGCAAGTGCTCCAGCTCCCTGGCTCACAGAATCACTCAGGATTGGGGAAGTTTGGGTCTTTCCTGTGTGGTAGCCCTGCTGCTGCGGGTGAGGGGAAGGGGTCCAGGTGCTCCCACAGGTGAGCACTGGCAGCAGGGGAGCACTGGGAGGAGCAGGGAAGTGCTCTACCGTAAGTTGTGTTGTGCCAGCTGGTAAGCATGTGTGTGTTTTCAGGCACTTCAGGTAGTAAGCTTTCTAAATCGTGTTCTTCTGGACATTTTGGAGCTCTGGCAAGCCGGACCCCAACACTGCTCGCATTTGAAATCTGTTCTCAAGAGAGATTAGAGTGATGCTGTAAAAGAATGCTTTGTGTGGCTATTGCCTTTATGCTCTGGTCTTTCCTCTGTGTGCAAGAGGTAAATATTTTCTGGGGAAAGGAGGAGGGTTTAGGCTAATTAAAATATCAAGAGTATGTCTCGTGGCTAAGGCTAGAGAGGGATGTGAGATTTTCTGTAGTGAAAACATTATGCTCCCCCCCATAATCCAGTAAATCAGTCTTCATTTCCCTGGTGTAGGAAGGTTCCCTTCCCTTATTGCATTTAGCTTGAAATCAGAGCTCTCAAGCCACTTTATGCTGGGCAGCGTTTATGCCTTGTGTTGTCATAATAAATGCCCCAGATCCATCATAAAAGCAGTTCCTTTGACATAGAGGCCAACTGGAAACTACAGGAGAGGTGTAGGGCAGTAATGGAGATTTATTTCTTTTGCAAAGGAATTGGATTATAATCTTCTGAAGAGTTATTTTACCTTTCCCCTGCCCAGTCAAGTCAAACCAGTTACTGCCATTCACTGTATTAAATATATCAAAGCAGAGAGAAACACAGCCTTGCCATCTTTTGGGGAGTGTTGACTTCTGCTGGTAGAAGCGGGCATTTTGGATAATTTACAGTGCATGTCCAGCAGCCCATCCTCAGGATGGCAGTTATCCAAACAACACGGCATTCATGTATTTTTGACCTCCATCAAGATGTTACATTTTAATGGGCCTTGTTTTATTGTAGCCGTATTTGCTCATTTCTAATCCAACTCCATCATTTCTGGGCTTTTATATGTCTTGGGGTGAAGCAGGTTATAAAATTCTTTTCAAGGGTATTTTTTATTGTGTTTGGTTTAAGGAAATTGGGCCTTCCTTTTTACTAACATTTGTCAGACTACAGAAATAAATAGGTGATAATAGACAGTAACTTCTCTGTTGGCTCTCAGGAATTCGTTAGTGAAAGAATGTCAGATCCTTCTGCTCTTGGTCTCTGTATGGTGGGGTAGCTCAGTTTAGCAGCACCAGTAAATGCTTTATGGATGCTCTGCTGCCTCTCACCTGACTGTTTCTTACCATACGCCCACATTTCAGGGATTAAGGCTAGGCAAGCGGTCTACAAGGTAGCCTGCTGCTATAATCCACCTCTGCCAAAGCCATTATGGCCTCCATCTCATCTGTACATCCAACGCTTGTCACAGACTGAGGGTCTAGGGCTGGTGGGTGTACTGCTGCTGCAGTATCCCTGCTTCACTGGATTTGGTAGTGGCACGTTAGTAATAACGTCCTGGTGTTAAGTGCTCTGCATCCAGGTCTAGAGACTGGCTTGTTGCATTGAGTCCTAGCGGAGACATTGGCTTGACAGATGCATGGTTCATCCTCTTTTTATCCCACTCATGGCTTCTTCAATATACCTCCCATTTCATAGAATCATAAAGCTTGAAAAGACCTCCAAAACCATCTGCTGCAACCATCCCACTACCACCAGTATTTCAACCACCAATAATTTCTTGCTCCCACGGCCAGCAGGACACCTGGGAGAGTGGCAGAACTTGGTGAAGCTGTCCTGCTCCACTCTCACACCACAACCTCCAGCCTTGGAGGTGCGTGGGGCTCCCACTGCCTCCCACATCGCCCACCAGGCTGGGCGCCGCTGCCTCTGGCCGTGGTGCTGAAGCCCAGAGGAGCCTCAGCTCTGGTCCTAGTGAGCTCCGAGCCCACAGGCTTGAGAAGAAGGAAGGAGAAATGCCAGGATTCCCAAACTGGTGTTGCTTAGGGCTGTGTCTGTCAAATGGGTTTGTCCGGTGTAAGAAAACATGGAAAGTTTTTAGGGCTTCCAGCTAACACCTTGCATTACCGGGCATTTAGTCAGGCATTGAAATGGGCTGCCCATGGAGGTGGTGGAATCACTGTCCTTAGGGGTGTTCAAGGAAAGGTTGGACATGGTGTTTAGGGTCATGGTTTAGTAGGTGACATTGGTAATAGGGTGATGGTTGGACCAGATGAGCTTGGAGGTCTTTTCCTACCTTAATGATTCTAGGATTCTACCACTCAAGCATCAAAAAAAAAAAAAAAAAAAAAAAAAAAAAAAAAAAAAAGGAAGAAAAATTTAAGCAAGGCTGGAAGCCTCTTCCCAACATCTACAGGGTGACCTAAATGTTTCCTTGAATAACTACTGAGTGTCTGCATCAGGGAGGGTGAGTGAAGGAGGCAGGAAGGTCAGGTCAAAGCCAACAAATGGGACTGTTTGTTAAATTGGTTTTCCATGCTAATTGCTTGTACTAATTATTTGGCAAGTGTGGTGTGTAGTTTGAGGCAGACTTGAAACTTTTGAGTTGGGTTGTGTTGTAGGACAGAGGTGATCTTGGGAAGGAAAAAACAAAACAAATAAACAAAAAGGATGTATAGTATGTTCTGCAGCCTGAAACAGGATTTTCTTATCATTAAACATTTTGGCTGTATTCAGGATTTGTGCAAAAAGTGATAATAACAAGAGTGTTATGCAGTCCCAAAAGCTGGCACGTACACTGGTGAACTCTTTATTCAAGCAAATGTTTGCCGGCAGCACTGAGTTTATTCAGTGCAGCTGATTTATTATTATTTATTTATTTATTTGCCGGCAGCGCTGGGTTTATTCGGCAGCAGCTGATTATTGCAGCAACATGGTGAAGGCAAAGCTGAGGTCTGAAGTTCAGAGATCACTTTAATGGAGAGAGGACAAGGAGTTCGTGTCTTATGAGGCTCACAGTCCTTTTTTTCCCATGTTTCCTGATTCTGTGCTCATTTAAGAGGTCAAAGTGCCCTCTCCCACTGAAGAAGCTCCTCGGGTGACAAACCTAAACTGGCACATATTCGTGAAACATTTGCAACAAGTTTCGATTTGTTTTGATTAAATATTAAAGGATTATTTTCAGATGGTTCAAAGCATCTGTAACCTCACGTGCTGTTTCATGCACACGACCTCAGCATGAGTCCCTTCAGTCTTGCAGACCCTGGGTGTCTTTGTGCTCTTGATTGGAGCGACTCCAGCTTTCAGATTTCTTGCTTCATCATGTAATGAGAAGCAGCCAGCAACATTTGCTATGACTAATAAGGGAGCATACTTCTTTGCAGTTTTTCTGTAAGAGATAAGAACTTAGGAAAGATCAATTTGGCTTATTATGGATCAGAAAGGCACTCAGGAGGTGTCTTTCTCTACTGACAATTGGATGATCACAGGGTGAATAGCCTGTAGACATCGAACAAGGTTTGGGTAGGATGAATGCAGACCCACTACATCATTGCTCGGGAGCTGATGTGAACAGTTCAGCCTGTTTTATAAGACTATTGAGCAGCTGCATTTCCAAAAGATTTTGATGAAAACTGGGAAAAGCTCTCATCATACACGTACTGAGAACCATCAGCCTGGGGGAAAAAAAAAAATCAACTCAGTGATGACCAGAATTAGCAAATCAAATCCACATTTATGTCCAGAACTGGACCTTTTAAGCTCCAATTTAAATAATTCCTTTTAAGACCTCATGTAGTATCAGTGTCCCTAGAGCAGATATAATTCTGGTTTCCATACCAAGGTTGGTTAATACACTTAGTTCTCATGTACCTCTGAAAATTGTGCCTGCACTGGATCTGTTCTATTCTTGAGCAACAGCTGCTGCCACCCACTTTATAATCTCTTTCCTGCATTTTGTCTAACCTCGAAACAATAAAATCAAAGTCCCTTCATATAAAAGCATAAGGAGACCTGTCTCCAAATCTTTCCAGCATCCATAAGGTATTGGTAACGCTACAGGGGTACCAGGAGCTCATTCTTGCCCTGCAACTCACCATTTATATCAGGTACTCACAGGATTATTAACCTCTTTTGCAGTCTTTAATTTTTACCCAACAGCTGAAAGGTCTGTCTGAGATCAGCTACCCTTGGCTAACAGATCAAAATCCTGGCAAATAAGGTTGGAGTCTGTTAGTTCTTAGTGAGTCTCTCCCTCCATGGTAAATAATAGCCATGGGGTCAAATGTGAAAAAAGGAAGGATTTGGGTCAAAATTTGAACAGCTGCCAGGAGGCCTGCCTCTGTGGGAAATTCCTCGCTGTCCACCAAGTACTATGAAACAATATTAGCTGCTTATACAGCAAAATAGGCAGTACTGTCTGAAACTTCTTCAGTCTTAAGTGTGAAAATATCAAACACCTTTAATCCCGAGCAAACTAATTGGGGAGCAGAGTATAACACTGTGCTTTGTATTAAGTTACATCTTTACCCATGTACAGTCTCTTCTGGACCTCAACAAGATGACTTGTGGGGCTCAGAGCAACTCTGAAGATGCAAGAATTAATTGACAGATTGTTATTCAGCCAGCTCTGAACTTCAGTGCCCACAAATCAGGAGGTACATAAGCGATGCGCTTTCCCGTTCACATACCTGTGAATAGCATCACTGAATATAGTCCTACATTTAGGTTGTGCAACTTCATAGTCATCGACAAGCATATAGAAACTAAAGCTGTAAGAAACAAATCACCAAATTTCACTCCCCATGTCATGTCCACTGTATTTCACCCAAGTACCCTGGTAGGAGCAAACCAGGGTGAAGCGGCCTGTGTACCCCTAAGAATGTCTTATATAAACAAAAAATATTCTGAAATGTGATGAAAAGTCCGAAATCACACGTTTGCAATCCAAAGTATCTAAAAACAAATATTTTAATTCTAATCAATAAGCAAAGCATTTACAAACTGAATGTTTTTGAGCTACTGTAACTAAAAGTTGTCTGAAACTGTGAATTTGTGTTTTCAAGAGAAGTCAAAGCACCATTTTAGGGATTTTGAAGATTTCTTTTTAGCAAGAAATGTATTGAAACTCATCATTTACTGTGGAAAGTTCTGTTTTGTCACTCACATTTTTTCAGCTCAAAAAGAGCTGATGAGAAGTGAAGTTAACACTATATATGTCACAGACCCAAGGCCAATGAGAAACCCTCTAGAGAAATGCATTTTTAAATATGTAAGAATTTTAGATTTTCTTAAATGCCTTTCAGGGTCAGTACCTGGTGTTTTTGTCTCCTGTTATCAGTCTGGTAGTGCTATGTCAAAACCCCTTTGTGGTGTGCTTAGAGCAGTAAAAACACCGTGCTCTCGGGCAGGTTGCTCTCCCAGGGTGCGTGGTGCCATCCCAGCAGCAAAGCTGATTTCTGTCCCTCTTCCTGTGCAAGCTCAGCAGAGATGTGCTGTGCTCCTCCTCGACCAGCAGCTGGCACTGAGATGTGGTGGACACCAACCGCTCGGAGGACATCAGGAGGAAGCAGTCAGTGTTCTCCCCGCTGTACCAGTAGGACTGTGCACATCCCAGTACAATTCTCACCGTACTGGTATTGTAAAACCAGTGTGAGTTCTGCAGCCAAGGCAGCGCTGTTTGAACGGGAAAGCAGAGTAGTTTTGAGGGGAGAGGCAAAGGGTGAATGTGCTGAAAAGATGTGCAGTACAAACAGAGGTGTGTACTGGGGCTGGCTATGTTTAGTTTCATTCACTGAAAATATTTACTAATTAGTTTTCATTACTATATTCTTACTAAACGAGCCTAGGACTAGTTGGAGCTGGTCTGCAGTGCTGTAAGGGGTGTTATCCTGCTGGAGGTGCTTAGTGATTCTCCCTTGTGGGAGAGAAATCTAAAATGATGGAAAATGTTGGTATTATGCAGAGCTCCTAACAGGGCTGTGGATTGTGTCCACTTGCAGTCCAGTGCTGAGCACTCAAAGACAGCCACTGAAGAAGGAGAGACCTTTTTACTTAAAAAAAAAAAAAATCCTGATTAAGCAGCCAATTTACCAAAAAGCCATACATAAAGTACTGCCTCTCCAAAGCTAATAGTCCTGTTTGTTATGCCAGAAACAGCTAATAATGGCCATATTTTTTTGAGTCATAAAATCTCTTTTGCTGGTGCATGATAATAGTTTGTGTTACATGTTCAATTAACCAAACTAATCAAATGTGCTGAGAAGAAAAACGACGGAAACAAAGACCTGATCTATGCTATTCTTTGCTGGGCACAGCAGTTGTTTTTCACGTGCTTTCCTAGAAGACCTCTGATTACCAGTGGTACGCTAATCTTAGATTTACCCAGTGGTACGCTAACAAATCCTTGGCTAATTAAAGAGGCAAGGTTGATGCTCAAATAAGTAAGAAATGCTTCTCCAGGACAACTTGCAACCATATTCACCCTACCCTGTCACTGTAAGTCACGGTGCAGGACTTGTCTCCTTCTGGGCAGTGTATTGACATTGGGTGCAGAGAAATTAAGCCAGACAAACCAATCAAAGTTGGGGTTGGGATTGGGAGAAAGACCCAAGCACTTTGGCACTAGGAAAAACTCATCAGGAGATGAGGATGGTGCCCAGATTCTCTGTTTCAAGCTGCCACAACTTGCCACACTATTCCTTGCATTGAACTTTATCCTTTGCTTGGCTTGCTGCTGGCTGCGCGAAGTCCCTCACTGGTGCTGGGGGACTTCTGCCAAAGCAAATGGACTCCCCAGGGCTTGCCCTGAGCCCTGGCTGTTTCCACCAGCACAGCCTCAGTGGTGCCAGGCACCTGCAAAGCCAGGCACTGCCGGCTCCAGGAAGCAGGTGAGAGAAGAAGACAGGGTTGGTGCTAGCTCTGCGGTGCACAGCAGCTCTGCGATAGCCTTTAAAGGCAGAAATCTGCCAATTCCCTGTGGGCAGAGCTCAGCAGCTTTATCGGGGTGACACATAATACCAGTCCCACAGATAACAATGGTCTCAGCCTGACCAAAAGACCACACCATGCTGAGGGAGGCGAGATCACATTTCTATAGATTATCTTGTAATGAAGTGGCCAGCTGCCTGGCTTGGGAAGTCAAGCTCTACAGGAGACACAGTCTTGTGTAGGACAAGGCAAGCTCTGCTTCACCTTTCCTGCAGTTGAATGTCTCTGGGGTTGACTGAGATGGGAGAGCTGATTGTTGGTAGGCTTAAATTTGTTAAGTAGAAAGAAATTTTATGGGTCTGCAAATAGAAAAAGGTTTAAAACCACTGCTGTAGATGAAAAGTGCTTCTCAAGAAGTTGCTTTTTCCTGCCACTAAGTGGCTCCAGATGTTGAAATATTCAACAAAATAGTTTTTCTTTTTTTTTTTTTTTCCTGACACACTGTTTCACGTAGTCAATCTGTAGCAAAGAAATCCCAGTGCTTTTCCCCCACTGAAAACCACCCAATTGCAACATTAATTATTAACTGAGTGAAGAGCTCAATTTGTAGCTTGAATCTATTCTGATTTTTTTTAAATTGCTTCTTTTTCCTAAAACATGAGTTTCCTCCTCCTAGGGGACGAGAAAGTATCTCTGGCATGGCCATGGTGAAAGGGGGTGCAGTGCTTCCAGAGGCGAGGCTCCGGTTCTTTATTTACTTGCAAATAGGGACAGGGGTCGTGCAAATGCTGGTGGCCTACCTTCATGCCCCAGCTTCCACCTTTGCTCCATCCCACCGTGTCCTCCTGCTGGTGTTGTGCTTCTGTTGCTTAGGTGGTAGAGAGATGGAGGGTGCTGGTACCCATTGGCCATTGGGTGACAGGCACAGGGCAAAGGCTGGTTGAGATTCGCCCTTGCAGATTTGGGCACAGTGGGAAGAACAGATGGTCACCATGCAGAAATGTTGCGTCCTCTCTAGGGTGCCGAGAAGTGCAGTCAGCACAGCTGTAATGAGAATTATTTGTGCCTGGATGGCTGCATCCTTCTTTTCAGTTTGGAAGTAGATCAAAACTACATAACCCCCTGAAATAACATTCGTACATGTACATAAATATGGATTAGATATGGATACGTTCCTCTGGGTCCCCTTGAAAGTCCTACTTGATCAGTGCTTGAAAACCTTTTTACTAAGAAATGTCCCTCCAAAAGTCAGATGTTTCATTCCTGCTCCACGAAGCACAACTCTCCCAGCTGCCACCAAATGCGTGTTATCGCATTTTTCCTCCCCCCAGAATAAAGCTGCACTGAAAGCATTGCTTCCATGAATTGCTCCTTTCATCAGCAAGTGGTATTTCTCCCTTCATGTGGGAAATCTGCTCCCAATAGCTCCAGCTCCTTGGGTTTGCTCTCTGGTGAGCAGAGACGTTCTCTGCTCTGGGCTCCTGCTGCTCTCTGTCCACTTGTGCTCGGGCAGGTTTGCACTGCCACCCGTCTTGCACCCAGCAGTGAGGTGGGAGAACAGGCTTGATACACCGCTGTGCTCTGAAGGCAGAGTCCCCGTGGAAGGCACACAGGTCTGGAAGACAGAAAGGCACAATTGTCCCAAAGCCTTTATTTAAAACGTCTTGCTCTGCTAGCACCCCACGTGGCTTTTGAATCCCAACAACGCTCCCAGTGGTGCTGGGTTTGGTTCATCGTGTCAGAGTGGGCAAGCGCTGTTGCACCCCGGAGCTCTTGTCCTCGCAGCCATAGCAAGCTGAACAGATGTAGAGAGGAAGGGGAGTTTCCTGCATTAAATATTTACCAGCCAGACCCTTGTGTTTTCCATAGAGCAGAAGATCTTTTTGTTTGCTGTTTGTTTGCGCCTTAGTGTCTGCCAGGCTCTCAGGAGAGCAGCATCAAATTTGTTGCCTGTGGCAAGCTTTGATGGAGAAAGTACATGTTCGCCTCTCTCTCTCCTGCCATTAGCAAGGCCCAAATCTGTGTACTCTCACATAATTCAAGCCTGCCCAAAGCTCAGTGTCAAGAATCAGACCATCAGAGGCTCATGCTGTGAATGTGTACATGTCGCACCTTGTAACCTCACTCAGAATCATAAAAAAAAAAAAAAAAAAAAAAAAAAAGTCAATGAGTCACAGACTAAGGACAGAGATGGTGAAATCAGAGAGCTGTTGGACTCTTGTGGCTGGGATGTATGGGCACGGAGCATCCTGGCCACGGGAACAGCCAGTGGGTTTCCCCTCTCTGCTCTATTGCTCTGCAGACACAGAGGCTGAGGGCAAGCTGGAAGCTGCAGGCAGCAGGAACATGGTCCTTGAAAAAGCTTTTAAAAGGCTGTGTACATTCATCCACAGGGCTGCAATCAGGGGAGGATGAGCTCTGTGTGCCAGGGCAGCTGATGTCTTGCCTAGAAGGAGGGCAGAGGCCTGTGAGTTTGGTGCTCCAGGAGGGGACAACCTGGGCTGAAGCCCAGCTGGGTCGGATCTGCACCAGCTGCCATGGAGCCTTTGAAGGCCAGCACAGGTAGTGTGCTGCACCCAGCAGATGTCTTAATCCTCTTTTCCTAAGAAGCTTTGAGCCATCTGAAGTCCCAAATGAGCCTTCCCTTGCAAAGCAAGGCAAGTCCTACTTCTCTCTAAAACCAGGGGAGAATACATTATCAGACGTGCAGTTGAAGCAGGATCAAACCTTGTTTTTTCTAAGCTGGACAGATCCTGCTGTTAGGACAAATTATGTTCCTTCCCAGTAAACTCCAGCCTCTGGGACCCTCTGTTCCCATTCCTCAGCCCAGTGATGATACAGTTATTGAGTCGTTTGAGTACCTTTTTGCTATGGGGGATTTGAACTGCTTACAGAAATGCAAATTATTCTTTTGTGAGTCTTCTCTTTCACTACCGAAAATAGTTCACTTATACATTCTCTTTTTATTTATTTATTTATTTTACAGAGGATGTTTAATTTTTGGTGTTAAGCAATAACAGTAACTTCAAAACATTTCCAGGGGAGTTACTATTCTGTTGAAAACTGTTTTCCTCAATCACAAATACTTTGATTATGCAATTTCCAACCAGCTCTCCTGCTGAGCCAGAAAAGAAGCCAGGAGAAATAATACTTTCCAGCTGGAGTAATTGTTATTATTGTTTGTTCTGCACTTTCCCAGCTCCCATGGGAATAACAGGAAAGCTCGAAGCTGGACTTTCTTCTCCACCTTCTAAGTCTATGCCCCAGGTGTGGAACAGGGCTGGGAGCAAAATGAGCTGGTGCTTGGTTGCCAGCCACCCCCAGCTTGTGCCAGGTGTCTGCCTGTGGCACTGAAATGGCAAAGATACTGGTGTTGTTCTGTTCCCCACTCTGGGAAAGGATATAGCAGAGATGGAGAAAGTCCAGCCAGGGAAATGTAGGCTGACTTCCACATGACATGAGACTGTGGATGCCAAAGAGCATAGGTGAATGGTGTGGAAAAGGTGGGCAGGGTGGCGTTATGTTCTTCCTACTGTATGCAATCCTGTGATGAAATCACCAGTCAGCAGCTTTAACGATGGGAAGGAAATTTTCATGCCTGTGTAATTAAATTGTGGAACTCCCTGCTGCTGGATCTCATGGAGGCCAAAACTAGAAAGGAATGAAAAGGGGAGAGCAGACGTTCATGAAAGATCTCTTTCAGGAGCTGCTAAGCACGAGAGTTCAGAGGCAGTGGTCTGGTTCAGGTGCAAGCCCCAAACTGACAGCTGCTACACAGATCTTGCCTTACACTTGCTTTGTTTCTTATATGTTTTGCCAAAGTATCTTCTAAGGATCACTGTAGGGAACACAACTCTAAGGGAATGGATTTGTTCTTCCCTAGGATGTCTATTCCTGCATTGTTTAATGGAAATCCTGCTGCTGGTTAAACACCAGACTTTGGGAAAAAACATTTCTAAACCTCTTCCTTATCAGACACTGATGTGATGGAATCAATTTTATCCTCTCAGAAGAGCTTAGAAAAAATACTGTATTTACATGGGGTCTTTGTCCCCTTGGGGAACTCAGGAATTTCTGCTCTGAAACACATGCGTGCACATACTTGGACCAGACTTAAACCTCGGCGCCCTGAGGATTCTGAACTGGGCTCAGCCTGTGATGAACGTGGTGCTGCTGTGTAGTTTTTGAAGGGTGTACATTCCTCTGATGTTCCCCGAATGAATATATGGAGTCCTTTAATTGGAGAACAGGAAAGTAAAAACTGTAGCTCTGGTTGAAATGCTTGATAGTGAAGTCTCTGTGTTCTTTGGGGATTAGGAGAGAATCACTGACATGTATTTCGAAGCCCTAATAAGCCCTTTTCTCTCTTTATTCACACTTCCCCTCCCCTTTTTCAGTGAGAAAAAACGCCTTGAAAAGTCAGAAAAGAGACTAATTTAGGCTGGGAAAATGTGTTTGTGCCCAGCCCTGTCAGGGTGATGGCTGCAGGGCAGCTCAGGCTGGGCTGTGTTTGGAGATGCTGAAGCTGGTCCATCTGCAGGAGGGTGAGCGAGCCCTTCTGCACAGAAGGGATGTACTTTCGAGGTGTATTTTGTTTTATTGCTCGTGTTTAAAGTTAAGCAATCTCTGGTGTAAAGCTAGCTTGTGTTCACTGCTAGCTGCACGCTCCCAAATGGAAGAGCCTTGGGGCTGGATTGAGCAGCCATCAGCTCCTGAGTTGCTGCCCCGGTCTGGCCTGGCAGGGGACAGGGATGAGATGTGATCCTTTAGGAGGTGTGCAAGGGAAAAAGATGAAGTCAGAGCTGTCTGCATCCTATTTAAGTCCCAGCCTTGAGGTTGCTCACCCTGGAGCTCCTCTCAGTGGGAGCAGGGGGCAAGTTTTCCACCAGCTGCAGGGCTCTTGCTGGATGCCAAAGCAGCAGCAGCAGCCATCTGCGTGCTGGGGATGGAGGGGTACCACCACGGGATGGGGTGCCAGCGGGGTTGTGGGGTGTCAGCTGAATTATAAGGTGCCAACTGGGACATGGGGTACCAGCCACGACGTGTGCTGTGTGCTTAGGGGTGTCAGACGTGCCTGGGATTTGCAGAAAGAGGACCATGGAGTCCGTGAAAGGGGGCTGACGTGTGACGGCTGAGGGAGGTTAAATGAGGGATTCCCGTGCTGAGGTTTCCCTTCCTTCCATGGGTCTTCGTGCATCGGCGCTGCCTTTAAACAAACAACCACTGCTGTTTTGCTGATGGCGTGTGCGGATAGATCTGTAGCCAGTTTGTGCCATTTAACAGTTGAAGGAAAATAAAAAAGGAAACATTAAAGCTTTTCCCACCTTGAAACCTGAAGAAATCCGCCTGCTCCAAACCAGAGAGGTGTGCATCACTAATATCCAGGGGAAAAAGGCTTGCTGTTTCTGTCTGAATTTTGCCTGCAGACCTGGGAATTGATCTTGTGCCATAAAAAGCAGTGAGTTTACCCATTGGCTTCAGTGGGAGCTGGTTCAGGCCCTGAGCACTTGGTGATGAGGGAAGGAGTGGGTGAATCTCTTGCAAAAACATCTTTGCTCTGACCTGTTTGGGTGTCTGGGTATGGGGAATTAGTAAAGAGGGGTTTGCAACACTTGGACGGAATAACCTGTCTTATTTGCTCAAGCTTTCCTCATAACTGCAGTCCTCTTCATCACGGAGTCTTTTAGGATACCTAGATAGGTTTTGTTCAGTTCTTGTCCCCTGTGAAAAGAATGGATATAAAAAATATTAAGGTGTTAGTTAAAGGTTCGCCTATCTCAAAAAAATAGACATTTATTTAAAAATATTACTCAAAAATTTAAAATGGCCAGTATCCCAGGTGTAAAAGCAATTCTTCTGGGTTTTAGGGAAATCAAAGTGGGCTTTGCAAGCTTTCAAGCCCAGGAAGGAGCCTGTGTGACAGCTCGGAGTGGTCTCCCAGTGCTGCGGGAGTGACCTTGATGACACTGTTTCATCGGTGCTCTCCCTGGGGTGGGAGCAGCGTGTTCTTGTTCCCGCTGAGGTTAGCATTGGGTTCACAAGAAGACAGTGTTCTCCAGCATTTCAAGATTAGTGGCCTGTCTTTTTTTTTTTTCTTTTCTTTTTTCTTTTTCTTTTTTTTTTTGGATTTAACTCCAGTTTTGTGCCAAATGACACATTTAGGGGCAGTGTGGGGATGTTCAACCAGCTCGGTCCCTGCCCTCCTGCTCCTCGCAGCCCCAAAAACCCGGCGGGCTGAGCACCCTCAGGCACTTCCCAACAGCCTGTGGTTCCCCGGGATAAACCCGCGAGCAGGGCTGAAAAACCCGAAAAACTGGGAAAAAAATCAAAAAGAGCCGAGGCGCGGGGGCGATGTCGGCTGGGCGGGCGCTGCCCGGCAGAGGGCACTCAGAGCCCGGCCCTGTCGTGGGTGGAAAATCCCAAATCGCCCAGTGAAGGCAGCGAGCCCCCCGCCCCGAAGCAGATAGCAAACGGAAAGGACGCCGGGGAAGTGTTAATTACCCGCAGAAACACTCGGGGAATGTTGCTTTAATCAGGGCAAAGATGAATGCTAGTGCGAGCGGTTGTGCAAGCTCTTCCAGCCAGCAACTGGCCTTGCTTTTCTTCTTCTTCTTTTAAAAATACGGTGGGCTACCACTCTAAACTACACGGCTGGGTATCCTCTGCAGGGAGGGTGCTTATGCAAAACTCATCTCAATTTATTCAGCTATAGTAATTAGGCAGAACTCCGTTCCTTGCAATATTTGATACTTCCTGGGTAACTTTATCCAGGGGAGGATATTCTTGTATTGCTGTTCACTCAAAAGCAGAGCACACACCTGAGGCAACAACTAACAGCATCCCACGGCAAGAAAAGTGTTGTCACCAACTGTTTCAAGCCATGCAGAGGGGTTGGCTTGGATTCACCCATTTGCAAGAAAAAAGCTGCTTTTTGTGGTTATATTATAGGCTGCTTTTTGTTGTTATATTATAGGCAAGCTTTCCACCCCTAGTTTCTCTCCGTATTCTAGCTGCTGAGCTTGTGCTTTTGGCAATAAAATCCAATTCCACTCCATCTGGAGCCTTAAATCTCCCAATTCCCTCTTTATTCCAGATGCAGAGAGGGTGGTAGTTGCAACTAATGTGTGAGGAGTTGGAATACTTTTTTTTTCTTTCTGAGAGGTGGAAAAATCACCGATGAGTCCAGGACAGAAATCAGTGCTCCTAAGTTCTTGCTGCCCTACAGCATCCCCTGTGTTTCTTTCCAGCAAGAGCCAGGAAACCCTAAAGCACTTCAGCTTGGGGTGTCGGATACCCTCTGTGCTTCTTCCATGAATTATCCTCCAGGATTAGGGTAAAGCTTGAATTAAGCACATCTTGGGGGTGGTGGAGGAGGGAAACCCCTTTCCCCTGCACCAATTTGCCCGGCGGCTGAAGCCCTGTGCGGAGGCTGGTCCCCAGCAGGCAACGCAGAGGTATCTGGAATCTGGGGGATATTTCCTATTAGATTTGTTTAATAGTTTTGAGGTTGGTTAAATATGGAGTGACAAATTAATTCCAACTTAACTACTTCCCTCTTGGTCTTCCTGCCTCTTGCAGCTCCCCTGTTGCCCCGCTAAGCGAGACCAGCTGGCGGGATCAGGTTGGTTTGGCAGCTGCGATGGGTTTGTGTGCTGGTGGGTCTGTTCTCTGCCTGTTGGCTCCGTGCATGCCCATGTGCCATCTTCCAAGGAGCAGGGACAGAGGGGAAAATGCACCTATCTGAGGCTGGAGGATCTTTTCATCAAGCCCCTTTGAAAGGGTAAATACTTAGGGCTTTATTAAAAGGTTGGTCCAGGCACCAGCTGCTGTGCCCAACCTGTAACCTCCCAGTGGGGGTGCTTAGCCCCTGCTCCAGGGCACACTCACCATTTTTAACCCTTTAGCAACTGGGTATCACCCAGGTGCACTATGTGACCCCTGCAGCACCTGGGGTCCCTTTGCTTATGGATCACAGCCGAGAGCAGGGATTTAGGGTCCAGACCCAGGGAGCCCCTCCTTGGGCAGGGTTCGGTGGCAGTCTCTAAGGTGATCAAGAGAGAGGGCCCCTGGGGAGCGGGAAATGAGATGAGGAGCAGGGAGCTGCCCTCCTGCAAGGCATTTGGCTGTGTCTCTACCCTTAGCACCCTTATGTTGTCAGCACTGGCTGGGGCAGAGGGCAGGAGGAGAACTGCTGAAAGCCTGCCTTGGATTGAGCCAGGCTTTCAGTGAGGTTTAGGGCTGTGTTTCATGTTCTTCCTGGGCTCTCACAGCCTTTCTGCGTTTGCAGAGCTGTGTCTGGCCAGGTGCAGCTCCTGGCTCTGCTGTGGGGAGTAGAGCATAGGAAGGCAATAGAGCATAGCATAGAGCAACCCATAGCATATAGCAACCCATAGAGTAGAGCATAGCAGGCAATGCCAGGCAGATACCTACCTCCACACCAACACTGCAAACTCTCCCACCTGAGCATACCACTTCTAAGAGGGCATTCATGCTGCCTGCATGTAGTGTATGTGCTCTGTAAGTAGGCAACGAGTTACATCTGCCTTTAGCTTCTCAATAGCTGCAAGAGAAGCCAAGAATCTGAACACAGTCCAACACCTGGGGATGCTTCTTTGTCCTGATGCTGGACCCCAACACATTTTTTGCAGCTTTGTACAGAGGTGTGTGCATGTTGTGTATGTGCAGTGGTGAGCTGTGACAACAACAGGTTTTATTTCCCTTACAGTAACCCATCTATCCATGGGTTCATCCCGATACTGCTAACTTGGTTTCTCTGGTGGACTGGAGGGAGTTTGGGGATGGGGTGGTCTTCATCAAGGTGGTTTGGTGGCCTGGCACTCACAGAGCAGCTGGGACCCGAGCTCTTGGGGCAGTGGTAGGAAGCAGCCCAAATTTGCTTAGATTTTGTAGGTGTGGGGGCACAGGTTTGAATTATGACACAGCTGCTAAGTAGCTCTGTTGGGGTTTTATTATGATGACGATGATTTTTTTTGACAGCAGACTGTATGTAAGAGACACAGAACATGGCAAGGGTGGCACAGGAGGTCAGTAGTGAGCCCCCAGATGGTCCCCACTTCTGACTGGAGGGGATGAAGCATCAAACTATATAAATAAGCTAAGGCGGATGAGCAATAGCAATGGTTTGCAATGGACCCTTTCTGGCTATACCTTCTGGATGCCCCCAGGTTGGACTCACAGCTGTAGGAATTGCTCTGGAAAGGCTGATTGTCACAACCCAGCTGCCTTCCTTTAATGAGAAACCACCTGAGGCTGACTCATTTTGTCCAGCCTGATAGTTGTGGGCTGGAACCGATTAAATCCTACGGACACTGGGAAACACCAGGAGTGTTGCTGCCACATTGGGAAGCAGTTTTTGGCCTTCATGTGCACACTGTGATTCCTCTCAGCAAGTGCTGCTGAGCACAGTCCTGCTCAATGGCCCTTCCTCCATCGGATGCTCTACTCTCTGTTTCCCAGGTCCTTTGCTCCATCTGTTTGCTTTTCTGTGATGTAACACGTAGCATTCCTTACCTGCCGTTATCCTGCTGGTCATCTTTTTACTTAACCCGCAAATACCAAGGGCTAAATCTTCAGAAAGAAACACATCAGACTGGCTTTATATCCTTGGTGGATCTGGATTCATTCTTTTATTAAAACAACAGCAACAAAGTCAACAACAACAAAGATTGCATCTTTTCTGCAGTTAATTATTTGTGGCCTGGAGCTGGCAGTATGAGAGGAAATTAGCCTAGTCCTGATGATTGGATTATTATTAGCAGCACATTAGGTCCATCTTTTGTTTGTTGGGGCCCACGCTTATTTTTTTAGCGCTGCCTTTCTTGGAGAGTCATGTTGTGGGAGCTTACATTAATATTTTGGCTTTCCGACTGTGCAGTCCATTCTCTTCCGCACACTGGAGGCAAAGCTTTGCAGTTTCAGTTGACTGGACCTTACACAGGCTTTTTCAAAGCTTTCTCCTCAGATGTCTTAATGGGTTTTGAGCTCCTCTTGGAGTTTTGTGCTGGGATAAATGCAGGAGGGCTTGTCTTCAGATGGTGCAAACTGGCCCTGCGCCACTAACTGCGGGAGAACTAAGCCATTTTGCTCAAGCAGAAGATCTGCTGCTCCAACTTCAAAAGGCCACCCACATGCACTTGCTGAGCTGGAGGTCTAAATTAGCAAAAGCCACAGTTTTTCACGTGGTTTTCACTCTGAGCCATAAAATGACCTGGATTTATTGGGAATTCTCTAGAAGTCCTTGAGCCACAGTGAATAGGGAGCACATTTCAGGTTTGCAGTGAAACAAAACGTCAGGCAAAGTTTCATCTTCCTCTTCAGTTAAGTGACCTGGGTTAATTATAATAAGGTTTTGTAACCCAGGATAACTGAGTGCTTTCGTGAGGGCGTTTTGCTATTACCACTATTTCTGATAAAGGGAGTTGTTTGTAATCAAGAACCCAAGAGCACAACCAAGTGCACTGGTTATTGGTACTATGGCAGATGTGATAGTTACAGAGTCACAAGCTCAGCTCCTTTTTGTGGATACTGAGGATCATAGCTAGAAAGCCAGGACACTACTGCAGGAGAGACCCATGGCAATATTGTGACCAAAAGCTCTGGAAAGCAATCTTAAATGTCACCTGGGTGGGCTTGGGTTGCCTTCACAGCAAGATCCTTTCCCGCAGAAGGGCAGGCTGCTAACGATGTCCCACCTTTGACCAAAGCCCTTCCAAGGGCTGCCTGGTTACTGTACGTGATACTGCAGTGAGCTGTGCCTTAGGATAGAAGAATTACAACAAAAATGCCTTACCCCATCCACTGGCCATGAAGAGAGAAAAAGGTTGGTAGCTTTCAGAGCTGTATGCATGGTAGCATCTATAGATGGTTACTGAAAGCTTATCTTGTGTATGTTTAAAAAAATAGTCACTGGGGAATGGGAAGAGCCATTGCTTTTGAGGCAGCCCCAAACAGCCTGACTGCCTCTGTGGGACTGCAGGACCATAGTAGCATCTGGGCTGATGCTTGGGTTGAAGAGGTGCTGGAGAGGCCTCTCTGCCAGCTTCACAGGATAGATTTGGCTGCCTGCAGTCAGTGTGTGAATGTGGGCTACTGCTGGTGGTCTGTCTGCTCCCTTGGACCTCCCTGTGTGCACACAGCGGGTAGAGGAAAGGACAGAGAGGCTCAGGGTCTCCAGAGCCAGATCATCCTATGAGGGGTTGTCACAGAATTTTCTGAGAGCTGTGGTGTTTGTCACAATTTAGGGTCTGGTCGTACAGATGTTGGTTTTATCTAACGTCACAAAAGTGAGGCTGTCTGGGTTAACAGCCCTTCTGTCTGCATGCACACAGGGAGCTGAGCAGACTTCTCCAAATGATCTCCAAATGATTTGGCATGGTTGTATGACACGTAGCATTGATGATGCTCCTGGGGAAAAATACTGCTGCAATACTCTTTTAAGGTCAGCGATTTGCACTTTGCAGGAAAGAGAAGAAAGAAGTACCATGCCCACGTGCAAGGTCAGCCTAGAAATCATTTCAGCTATAGGGAATCCAAGGGCATCACAATGTGATATTCCAAGGAATCACAGGAAAGTGCTGTGGCTTTCTTACTACCTTCCTGAAGGTACTTAACAGGCAAGACAGTATTTATTTTTCTTGCAAAAATTAAGAACTACTATTAATAAAATATTTTTGTCTCTAAACTGTAAAATATTCCTGCGTCACCCCCATTCCTGGGCTGTAAAAGGGTATTTGTTATGTCCATAGAGCAGAGGAGGATAAAGCCACCAGGAGATTGTGTTTCAGGGCTGGGCCGCTCCTTTGCACCTCGGAGCAGTACAACAGGGTACACCTGGTCCTTGAGGGACAAAGGAGCCGCTAATCCAGTCCAGCAGTGCCCAGGGCAGGGGCTCCTCCTCTCCCTGGGCACCCCGAGCGGTGTGACTGTCACTAAGGATGCAGAGATGCTCGTTGGGTGGCCACGGAGGATGAAAGTGGAGCTTGCCCTCAGCTGAGGCACAATCCTCCAAATTTTTTTCCCTGCAGGAATTCCAGTATATTTTATTCTGTTTGTCAACACGGCTCATTCTGAGAGAGCGCGGAGTCTGCGGGCAGCAATTAATGCCACTTAAAAGCTTTTCAGGGGGATAATTGCCTGTTGTTCTGCAGGCATCACTCTCATTCAGATGCTAATGGCTGTCAGGGCCAGTGGCCATTCCCACATCGGGGGCCAGGTATGCCCGCGCCCCTCGCCTCGGGAGGATGCTCAATGGCTCCATTGTCCCCGCACAAGGGCAGCGGGGAACCCCCCTGTCCCTGAGGAAGCAGGGGAAATAATCCTCATCAGTCTGTGTCACTTGGGCACAAAAGGCGACAGGGGGGACAAAAAGGAAGGGGGCACCCAGCACATGGGGAGGGGGGGTCAAGGTGTCCCATGGTGGGGGCTTCCAAGGGAGCGGTGCCAGGATCCCAGGTCCCTAAGCGGAGATTTGCGGCAGCGCTGTGCAAACCCTGGGGGAGTGGGGGGGTGCAAGCTGCTCTCAGATTTTGGGTCTTCACCTCAACGTGGTCCACTGGGTTTCAGTCGCATTCACCGTGCCCCAGTGGCACAGAAAGGTGAGGATGCCCTTGGCTTGGTGGTGGCCAGCCCAGGAGCCCCAAAGCCTTTGGTGACAAGAGCAGGGTTGAGAGGTCCCGGCACCCTCTTCTTCGTGGAAGCTGCTGCTTTCTTACTCGCGCAGATGTAGCTGGTGTGGTTATACCATAACATTGCTCTTTTAAAGGCATGATGACTTTTTTTTGGAGATCCAGTTTGCAAGGGCAGAGGGAGAGTCAGGGAGTGCCATGGCTCTGGGCAGAACCGCACCACGAAGCTGCTGATGTCCATGGGCAGGTTCAGAGTTGGCAGAATGAGCATCAAACTTACATACCCAAATGTCTGTGTGTGTATGGCTTAGTGGAGTGGTCTCACAGGATAAGAAACCTCCTTTCTTTATCTAAGTCCCCCCTCATTTTTATCGTCACTTTATTTTCCCATTGAGGCTGGGCCGAAGTTACCATTTGTGATGCAGACGGCAGTTTGTCTGGGTACTTTAGGTCTACCCTGCTTATTTTGGGAGCTGTAGGTAGCTGGTCTTCCTAGACCTCACGCACTGTGGTAGGCTGGCCGTGTTGAAGCCACGTTGGCTGAGGTCATCCCAAGAGATGTTCCCCTGTTCCTGTGCAACTTAATCACAGTCCTGATGAGCAACCTAACCAAGTGCCCCATGCACACCTCTGCAAAGAAAGGAGCCGTGTCAGCCAGAAGAAAAGATGCTTTTTGGGGGCACGCACGCTCCTCTGTATGAGTCAGCGAGGAAGGGGAGGGGGGGGGATCATTTAACAGCCAGGGGCGTCTCCGAAGTCCCTTTATGAGGGTTTTGCTCCTGAAAGGTTGGGAAGGACGGCCTCCCCGCCCCAGCTGGCCGCCTCCTTTGGGGGCCCCGTTTGTGGAGCCCTCCCGGGGGGACACGGTGAGCTGTCAAGCCCCCCCCAGCCCCTTTGTGCTGCTTTTCCACTTGGATTTCACGTGGGCTCGTCGGGGGGCAGCGGGCGCCCCGAGCTGCCATCCCTGCTCCCACCCTGCGGCTGCGGGCCACTTCTGCGGTGCCGGCAGCCCGAGAAAGGCCGGTGCCACTTCCATGGAAACAAAAGCCTGTTTTCAAACAGCGTTAAGAGAAACTGTTTCTATCTTAGGCCTTTAATGACCTGAACTGTCCATCTTTTGGAGAAAAGGGACAATAAAAAGGCACTTTGCACTGCTGCTGCCGCTGTCGCTTTCTGTCTGTGATTATTCTTTGCCAAGAGAGCTCAGCTCCCGTCCTTATTTATGATACATATTAAAGATTAAAAAAAAAAAAAGTTTTACTCTCCCCTCCAGCAAATCTTGCTGCTAGGAACAGACAGGCACGTTTGCAGCAGCAGTTCGTATTTTCCCTGGGAGAGGAGTCCTGTGCCCTGCGTATTTCAGTGTTGAATAAATAGTCCTTCATGTTGTATGCGGTGGCTCCGGGCACCCCGCTGAGATCATGTCCTTAATACAAACAATACGACACATTTATTCTAAGCTGACCGCGCTGACCCCCAAAAGTTTGTTCCCTCCGCTGGGACTCCTCGGCCTTTTCATTCAGCTGAATGGCCAGCACAAAGACCTTGTCGCATCCACAGTCCCTCCCGAAACAAAACTCGGGGAAGGAGCGGGGAGAGGGGGAGAGGAAGGAATAGGCAAACCTTGACCCCTCCACCTAAAAGAAAGTGGAGGAATTTGCATTTTAAACCTTAAGATGCTCGTCCCGGTCTCCCTGCCTCTCCTCCAGCCCGCGGTTTGACTCCCCTTTTGCAAACACCCTGAGAAGCTCCGGGCTCGCAGCATCCCAGCGGAGCCAGCACCAGGCAGCATCCCCCGCTGCGAAGAAAGGCTTCTCTCCGCTCTCCTCTGCATTCCTATTTTTCCGTAGATTAGAAAAAGAGAGAAAAGAATGCTACTTAATAAGGAAATAGAGGTTCTCTCTCCCTTCCCCCATACCCGGTCCCGGCCGTTTTCGGAGGCAGGCGTGCGCTGGGAGCTGCTTGGGGTTGGGGATGTTTCCCATGGCCCCAGCTCCCCTCTCAGAGGTCGCTGCTCGCTGTGTCGGGGCTGGCAGGCTGTTTGCAACAAATACCCTCGGCCGCTGTGGTTTGCAGCCTGCAGTGTCCGGGGAAACACTGAAATTGGTGTTGATTTACTGTGCTAGTGGGTGGGAAACAGCAAGGCCGGCGCTGCTTCATCAGAGGCATATATATACACCATAGGGGCAAAGTCTATCAGACTTCCTTTTCAAAGTTTAAATTTTAGATGTGAACCTGCCTGGCCACTGAGATTATCATGTCTTCCCCGCTGGGAGCACGACTTCAGCTCCTCTCCTTTCCCACCCCTGACGTGGGCTCTCTTTGGGGCAGCGTGGTGCAGCATTAGCAGGGTTTTCCTTCCAGGGTTGCACCCACGGTACTGAGGTGCTGGTCTGCAAGGCAGGGCCCTGGCACGTCCCCTTGGGCTGGCTCTGTCTCTACGAGGCTATAGCATCAGAACTGGTGCCTCCAGGGCCTTCCATCATCCCCTGCACTATGGGACAGGACTCCTGAGTCCATGCACCACAGTCTCAGCCCCTTAGCTTTGGTGGGTAGGGAGTCATTCTTCACATCACTTCTGCCCTGTTTCTTAGCCTGGAGATGTTTTAACAGTTCAGCCATTTAAAGCAGAGCATTATTATTTTTTTTAACCGTCTCTTTTTCTTTTTTCTTGACTTTTTTTTTTTTTTTTTTTCTGCTATTTGTTTGTTTGTGTGTGCTTATTTGTTTTTCCTGGAAAATCTGTGTAAGTTCAATACCTCATGTGGATTTACTTAAAGCATGACATAGCTGGTTTGTATTTCACTCTATGCATGCACAAAGCACTTTTATTTCATATTTCATACGAGTGAGCCTGCCCTGGGAGGAAGGCTCAGGGCATTCCCAGTTCTGATGTTTCTGAAGTGCCCCCCCGAGCACCACGAGATGTTTATCCCACCTGGGCTGTACCTGCCTCCCAGGAGGGATGTGGCAGTGAACCAGCAATATCTGCTGGGTGGTGCGAGCACTCGGGGCTGAGTCCAGGAGCTGCGTTGTGTTGCAGAGGATGGAGAGGCTGTGGTGTGGGCACAGCTTCCCCTTGGGTACCTCTGTAACATGGCCCTGACCTGTGACACCAAGGGCAGAGGTGTCAAAGTCCCCGCAGGCTGCCAAAGGGCTGCGACTGAACTCAGGGCTGTGCTGGATGCCTTTGGTGGTGTCACAATACTACAGCATTGAGCAGGGGGCATCTCTAGGGGTGAAAGCCAGCCCTGGACATGGCTGTGGCTCTGTGCTGCTGGAGCAGTTGGCTAATTTAGGATGATAAGGGGCTGGCCCATCAGATGTCCCTGTATGTTTGCTTCTGCACCGACCTTACCTGATAGGTTTCAAAGTCCAATTGCAATGGCACAGCTGCAGTGCAAATAATTAAACATAAATTAACCCACGCTGGTTATTATGTGGATGACTTGTGCATCCTTAACTCTTGCAGCAGCAGGAGGTGGATGCTTTGGAGCAGGTTCCTGAGGTGCTGCTCCACAAAACTTTCTTCTTGGCCTTTTCTGCCCTCCCAGATCGCGAGCCCCTTTCACCACCGTTGGAACAAATGTGTTTCTGTCTGCTGTGCCGTTGCTCTCCAGAGGCTCTCTGACTGTTTCTGTGTGTGTACAAGGAAACTGCATGACCATTTCTGTCTGGAATCTGTTCTTTTCTCTCTTTTTCTTCCTGTGATTTTTTTTAAGGCTTATTAAGAAATCAATCAGCAGCTCAGTAGGGCTTTGCTTAACCTGATTCTGGGAGTATCTCTTTCCCAAGAAACGTGAAGTGATTTCCCAAATTGATTTTGCTGCTTTTGTTTTAGCTCATTTCCATTTAATAATATTCTCAGTGCTGTGTTTTGCCTTCTTAGATCAATTGACAGCTAGCGAGAGGTCCTGGATGGACAGCCTGGGCCAGGTGCTGGGCACAGACCTGCCTTGTTCTGACCTACAGGGGGGAGGTGGGCGATGACCCCATCCTTTACTGGTACAACTAGCAAATAATATTATTAAATGCTGATTTAACCCCTTTCCATGAAGGCTGTCAGTCCTGGAGACAAGCTCCCTTCCTTCAGTTGGGCCTCCTAGGCCTGGCCCATCTGTCCATGGTGCAGGACAGGACACGGAGTCACCCCCTCCAGCAGACCTCCTGGCTGGGTGCTAACAAAGGAGGGGGCCCTGATGCATAACTAAAGAAACTGTTATCTGTTTCTTTTCATCTCCTCTTAAGTGCTGGCCTGAAAACATTCGGGTCTCTAATTAACCCCAAGTTTAGAGAACTCCTGCCAGAAGGGTGTGAAAGTTTCCTTTTTCAGGGGAAGTTCTGGCAATGCACTTTTATTTTTGGGTTCTGATCGGGATCTGGTCTAGATAGCATGATATGCCACACAGCAGAATTCCTGCAGGCATTTGCAACAGGTGGACTGGATCTTAACTGTGATTTTTTATTTTTTATTTTTTTATGTAAATTTTAAGAATTGGGGGGAAAGACTGAGAGAATGGACTGAGCAGTGATTATAAGGCATCTAGGATAAAGATATAGGAAAACTGCACCCACTCAGCAGCACCCTAGGTAATGTCCTGGTTTATTTATACAGAAATGTTTGTTTGTTTTCCAACAGGTTAGTAAACAGCTACAGGTGATGCCTATCAATTTCCACCCACCTTGAGGCCCAGCTCTGTCTCAGTTGTTTACCACTGATCCTACTCCTCTTGGTGCTATACAGAGGTATCAACACCTGAACAAGGCAGTCACTTGTTTGCATAAACCTGCTGCCTAATTCATCATTCGATATTTTGTAATGAGCGGATGATGACCCAGCAGCAGAAACCCAAGCTAGACAGTGGCTAGAGGTGCAGGATCCTGATGACTGGAATGTAATGCCCTGACAGGTCTTTCTGTAGGAAAGACTCTGTCCAGCCCTGCCCTCAAAACTGTGGAGCTCCTGGGCAGCAGATAAGAGAACAGTCTTTTAATGTGTGCCTGGAGTCTGAGGGGTCAACATCGCACATCATCCCACTGAAATCCCAGACCAAGCACTCACAAAGTAAGGCTGTAAGGGATTCGTGGGCAGTGTAGACCTAGGTAGAAATGCAGAAGCAATGTTTCCTACATCACGTATTGTCAGCTCGTGTCCCACGTGGATTAGGTCCAAAACCAAAGACCAAAAAATAAATAAATAAATCAAGAATTTGCAATTCTGCATGATTTTTACTATGCAGCTTGGTGTGTCTCCCCTTGTATAGAGAAGTCCAAAAATAAAAATAAACTCATGAGCAGTTTATAACCAGAGCCAGGGAGGAAGAGCACTCAGCCTGGGTCTGACCAGCCTATGCTGAGTGCTCCTAGTTTGGGGACTGGGATTTGGGGAGGGAAGATTGCCCATCTAGGCTAGATTTTCCTTTTTATTTTTCCCCTTTTATTTTTTCTAGTTGTTTTGCAAGCCCTGAAAGGAATAGACTCAATGTTATTCTAACTTTAAATGGAGGGAAGGGGGGGGAGGTGATGAGAGCAGAGAAGGAAAATCCATTTGCTGCAGTACTGTCAGCCCCTTAGTTTTCCTTCAAGTCTGACAGGCCCAGGATTAAAGGTTTGGTTACAATGGCCTGACAGTACACATTAACAGGCCTGAATGTCTTAACAACCCGGCTACTGGAGATGCATTCAGAAGAGTCTGTGAACTGCTTTTCCCCTTTAAAGCTCCTGCTAGACCATGTTGTCCAGTGAAATCTTTTGTGGTATAAATGTATAGACTTTTCTTTCTTATCCCTAAGCATGTACATACACAGCCTCAAAATTCGTTGCTGTCTTCCCGTTAGGTTTTATGCTTAATTCTCCTCTAACCGCCCTACTCATGAAATGTGTCCTGCTCTGACTGCACAGGGAGTTTCTCTCTCCCCTTTTTATTTTAGCTAGACTTTCACCTAGCATAAATGAGCCTCGCCCGCCTGGGTGGAGTTCCGGGGATGTATTCCAGCTGAGGAGCTGGACGTGCAAAATAAAAAGAGGCGAAAAGAGCCTCTGATCAAACAAAATCCCTGTATTGATCGGCTACATTTGCATTATAAAATGGATTTCGCCAGCCGTGGTGTTTGAGTGGATCGGGAACTGATGGACGGTGATTGTAATAACCAGGGTATGTTGTTATTCGCAATGCATAACAATTAAGTTTACACGGGGCTATTTCCAGTCATTGGCAGGGCTGAGGGGTACGTTTCCTCTCCTCCAGTCTCCAAGCAGCAGCCTGCATTTGATGAACTTATTTGGTTTATAGACATTTTGGGGCAGGGCAGGAAGAGGAAAGCCATCAATAAAATCCAGAGAGTCCCTGAAAAGGGATTTGAAGCTGTATTTAACTAAACACCTCCGATCTGAATGCATCCCAAATCCTTGCACCTTGGTCAGAAATTCTCCTCAGAGCTCTCACTGCTCCCTTGGCTGGGCAAGTGCCTCTGCCTTCAGGTGTCTCCCTTGCGGGATAGCTGGATGGTGACACTGCTGGTATCTGGTTGTGGCTAACCCAGGGCGTTTGGCTCCTCTCCCTCCACTCCATGCACTTGAGGCCCATGCTTTAAAACAGAAGGATCTCAGTCCTTCATGTTGCATCTGATGGGGTTGGTGGTAGTACTGTGGTAGCATCTGGGGACCTGCTGCAGGAACAGTGGTCCTTTTTTCAAGCAGGTATCTTGTAAGAAGGAGAGAGACAAAAGGGTCCCAGTCTGCAATGGCTGAACCGTACGGAGCATCTGGGAGGATTCGGGAGCCAGGGGACATCTGTAGGATCTTTGCTGAGGGTCTTCTCGTGCAATTGATTAAAGAAGATGGGTGTGGAGGTGGGCAGCCCCCCAGGGGAGCAAAGGGTGTGTGCTGTGGAAGATGAGTCCGGGGTGGCTGCAGAGTCTGGGTGATCTCTGTGTCAGAAGAGGGGGAAGATGATCCAAGGGGAAACCTCATTAGAAGTAGTGAGAAGGGTGATCTACGAAAGGGGAGGGTGAAAAGGGCGGGGGGGGGGGGGGGGGTAAATGAGAATTAATTTAGCATAAAATCAAGATGTCAAGAACAAAATTAATCAAGAGACAAGGTTAATTAATTAATACATCCTTAAACCATCACAGCTACATCAACACCACTGACATTAATCAAAGCTCTAAGACTACTGAAGAAAATAAACCATTGAGGTGTCCCTAACCTATGTTAGGTGCCTGGGAAGGAGAACGTGGGTAACAGAATTCTTCTGTTTCAACCCAGCTGATACTACCGACATGTTGTGGGGTGACTTGCAAGCTCAAAATTTTAAAATTGCTCATTATGGTTTATTTTAGAAGAATTAAGTGGACGAGGAGCATGGGCTGGGAATAGCACATCCTCATTCTCCCAGAAATCATTGTTTTGCCCAGCAAAGTGTTCATCTAACATCACTCCTTAGCTGCTGCCAGTCATCAGGACACAGTCAGACTGATGGCTACTTCTGTTTCCCAATTTTGCTGGTGATTTTGAAAAAAAAAAGGAAACGTGATTTGCAAACTGGTTGATAGAAGCTGCTTTGTGCATGCCTGTGATGGATTCAGGAGCTCCACCTCAGTGCAGCCATCTCTGTATCAAGTGCTACACCCCTCACTTCCCCTTCCTGCACCTCCACTGGATTGAAATTCCTGTTGGAGTATGGGCCAGGTCACCGTCTGCTGCCGGTAGTGCTGCTGGTGGCTACCCGAGGGGTGCGTGCAGCCAGCTTAGACCAAACACCTCACCTTCACATGGATAAAATCAAACAGGCTGAATCGCACCCTTGGATTTTTCACGTGGCTTCAGAGTGATTAGGCATTGACAGATATGGGATTGGAGGTCTGTCATTAGCACTGAGCGTTTCCGCAGGTTCCCCAAGGGATCTGGGCTGGTTGGCCTGATGCTGTGCAATATTGCCTTCAATGATCTGGAAATGGATATAAGTGTTCATACATTTTTCTGGAGAGATTAGGCAAATAATGGTGCAGGCCAGGAATACAGAGCAGTCAGGAGTGCTTTCAGAAAGCACTAAAGGCCATTAAAACCAATGTGCTTGCTGTGGTTAAGGTTGGAGAGGGAGGAACAAAGAGTGCAGGCAATTCCCTGAGAGTGAAATGGGAGTGAATGGGAGTGGAAGCATTTATCAATCTGGATAAATTAGAAATCGAAGATCGCAGAAGAATTGATGAAGGAAGAAAAAGAACAGTGGATGATATCTATGTCTAGCGGTGTTAAGGAGGGAGTGTTTTTTATTAAAGAAAAGATAAATTCAGTGGTTTTCCTCTCTTCCTCTTTGAAAAGGTGTTATACAGAAACCAGAGGCATTCAGTCAGTATGCGTGTATTCGGGAGAAGTCAGGTATTATATTCCTGTTCTGAGATGTTGATGCTGCAAGCCTCTCCATTGTAAGCAAGCCAAAAGCATCGACAACCCACGGGAAGAGTGGCGAATAAGGTCTATGTTCTTTAATAGAGGTAGCACTTCTGCAGAACTACTGCCTCAGTGTTGGGTGGAGATGTGTGGGTGAATATATTATATACGTATTTTTTTCCATCAGTGTAAATTGCTAACTCCAGACGGGAGGTTTTCCTCTGCTCTAGTTCTGCCACAACTATTGGTCCTGAAGCAGGCATCAACATGGGGTGGTCTCCTGACCTGGGCTGTGCAGCAGGTCAAGCTAAAGAATGACAAAGGGCCTAAAATCTATGAATAAGTGCGATTCTTTCAGAGTCAGTGCCCCTGTTTTATAGCAATCTGGTCAGGGGCCTTGAATGGGTGACAAGGTAATTTCCATACAGTTTAAGTACATCCTATCTGGAGTCTCAGTGCGAGGGGAGATTTGACCTGGAGTAATTTTGTGAGGCTGTGTAAGGTTTGCAGACTGGCCCATTCGAGCCTGGTAAGCTGAACCAGAGAATACTGAAACTTCAGAGAAAAGATAAAAAGAATGATACCAAATTTTTCCTTAATGAATCCAGCAGTAATTCATGTGGAGAGGACGGATGGGGGTAGAAGTCAGTTCTCTGACCATTGCAGGTGACTGGCTTGAGAGGTGTGATTACCTCTCCCATGTTTGTATGCAGGCTACAAACATTTATTAATGGTCATAAAATATCCTCGCCTGTTTTTTAAATCCAACCAACAATGTATGACTTGGCCACCATAAACCTTGTCTCAAAACCACCACAAAAGGTTTGAATTACTCCTGGTGGCAATAAAAGCATTCTTTTGGCTAACGCTTTGCTTTATTGTTAGCTTTTATTTTTCTCAGTCCCCCTTCCTACCAGCAAGACATAAACAATGGGGTCCGAGTTGTCGTCCCCCACCCCCTCACACCTACATTAATAAGATCCAGGAACCACAAAATGAATGAAACAGAAGCAGAACAGTCACTGTGGCGGCTGGGTAGCGATAAGCACAGCTGGCTTGGTGTTAAAGAAAGGGTTTGCTTGGAGAGAGCCCTTCTCTGTTCTGCAACCCCGAGGGCCAGTCATGTAAAAATGTTAATCTGAAGAAAATAAATACATACATACATATATATATACACACACATATATTTCATGCACACGTTCAGCACCGCTAAGGTGCATTTTATTTAGAATTAAAGGGCTTTTGTTGGGTCTACCTTTCTTTCCTATATGAATTAAACTATATTGACTTATAGCCACTTCCAGACAAGAGTATCGCGCAGGGGTTGGATGTGGTTTAAAACATCCACCTTGAATGCTCTTCTTTAGTTACCTCTGATAAATGTTTGTCTTTTGACACAAACCCTTAGGGAATTAGGCATCATGGCATTTGGTACATCTGTGTCCTGAATGTCCCTGTGACGACAGATTGAATTCCTCTTATACATTTATTTTGAGGTAGGTTGTGCCGTTTTTAAAATCAGTAGTGTAATTTTCATTTGCTGTCTTGAACGGAGCTAAAATAGACACGATTAGCATAAAGCCAAGTAGCTGCTCAGCCTTCCTCAGAACATCCTTCCCCTGTTGTTCTCTGTGAGAGGCTGGCTGGCCTGTCTTGCTCGGAGGTAACAGCCCCACACTTACAACTCCACAGATCTTTTTACAAGAGATGGGCTGTCCCTGCAGCAAAATTCCTGCGAACAATTAGCTACCCAAACAATGGGGAAAAGTTACATATTGTGAGCAAGCAGAGGCTGGCCAGTGGATTTGTCTGGAATTTGTTCCCCTTGACCTCCTGGCCAGCCTGCCAGGCAACGCAAAGGGCGATCCTGGGAGCTTTCCCCAGCTCTCCCCAAGATCCTATGTGAAAATGTGGGCCCAGGGAAGGTGTGGAAGCAGCTTGGATGCTGTTGGACTTTATCCCCTTGATATTCTGTGTGTCATTCGCAGAGGTTTATCTCACTGCAGTGCTGGTGAGGATTGTCATTCCTGCTGGGGACACATGGTAGAGCAAGAGGGAGAACTTTAGGCTGGCCGTGTTAGATCTCATTTTGCCATTTGCTTGAAGAAATTACAAAATAAAATAGAACAAAAGAGGGCAGAGAAAGTCAAAAGAGAGAGACTGTGCCTTCAGTAAGTGACCCTGATAGTGGAGGAAGCCAGCCTCAGGGGGATCTGGCAGAGTGGCAGTGATGTGGGGTGGGGGGAAATCATAGAATGGGCTGGGTTGAAAAGGACCTTAAAGATTATCTAGTTTCGAACCCCCTGCTCTGGGCAGGGTTGCCAACCACTAGAGCAGGGGGAGCCGTGTGTGTCTGGTGACTGCTCACAGACCTGCAGTCTTGGCCAGGAAAACCAAGCAATTTCTCGAGAGACGACGAAAGAAAGAAAAAGGAATTGTGTGATAAGTAGGAAGGAGTCTGAATTTTGTGCTCCAGTTTGTCCAGGACAAGGCCTGATCTCGGGGGGAAAGAAGGGGCTTTTGGGGTCCCTTCTCTGGTTCAGGCCACTCAAGCCAGCTCTTTCAGTCTACCTGCTCTTTGAGTCTATGGGACCAGCACCCGATTGGGGACCTCTAAAGCCAGATTACAGGCAGGGAGACCACCTCCTCACTATTTCCTTTTCTTCCTACATCGCAGCAATGCTGTACCTCAGGCTGGGCCACTGACAGCCACTCCCACTCTCCTCTGCTTTATCAGATGCCCCAGCACAGCATGTAGGCGATGTCAAGGGGTCTCTTGGTTTGCATCCTTTCCATGGCTTTATCTCTGCCTGGCTTCTGTGAACACCTGTGTGCAGCAGGTAAAGCCAGATGCGGACAAGGAGCCCTCCCAGCTGAACATCAGTAACTTCTTGAGCAGCTCTAGATAATGCCCGGATGGACATTGCACTGGGAGCCTCCCTCGCCCCACCGCGCTCTGTTGGGACTGCTGGGAGCCCCATGAGGCAGGGGCCGAGCTGCGGGATGCACGCTGCGATGTTCAGGCTGGAATGAGTTATGGAAATCCGTAAATCCTCCTAAGAAAGGGCAGTTAGAGCTGAACTGAAAATTAAACACTAAGCTGGTACGAGCCACCTCCCCTATAAATCCGGCCCTACTGCAATTTATTCCTGTACCACATTTACTGTGTGAGTGGGGATTTATGGCAAGTGAATTTGTGCATCCCCTCCGCCAACAGTGTCTGTAGGGCCTTACGAAGTGTAGGGCTTTTCAACCTCCACCAGCCCACGGCCAAGACTGGTGATGGGCAGGGAAAAGGGAAAAGAAATCAGGGCTGATTTAGTAAATGCAGAGAGCTGGAGGCACCGAGCCCCTTTCTGTGTGTGTTCAGCATGTTTGGATAAAGGCATCTCCTAAAGGGGGAATTTGTTTGGTTTGGACTTCATTGAGTGAAAAGCTCTCAGCCCCACGAGTGCTTAGTTATTCTCTTGTCTAGTGGCTCCTCAACAGCCCCCACCGATTGGGAGGAGGCTTCCTATTTGTGCAAGTGGCCCTGCTTGTTGAAATTCTCTAGTGACTTAAGTTTATTGGTTTTTCCTGAGGTCCAGGCATTTGAATTGCAAACAATGCCCCATCACTGCCTCCTTCCCGCCTGCCCCCCTCAACCCCAGCCAGAACAATGTGCAGAGCTGAAATCAAGCTAGGCAAGGCCGGCTCCTGAAGCCGAGCGCGATTTCTTTCCGCATGAGCAGGGAGGTGGAAGCTTGCTGCCTTCCGGTGTCGCTCATTGTGGCGGGGGCTGCCTGTGAAAGGGGAGGGAGGGGTCTGGGGAGAGGGAAGGGGGCCAGCTCACAGAGGATGGTTGGAGAAGCCTTTTTGCTTTATTTATTTATAACCTCTCCTGCTTTAAAGGCCATCCTGGGAGGCGGGTAATACTGGCAGATCCATGAGTACCCCTTCCACTTCACCCCGCAGCATCCCAGGAAGGGTGCAGGGGATGGGGAGGAGTGGTGGTGTGTGTGCAAGCATCCTCCAAAATTATCCCATGTCTGCAAAAAGGTGAACTTTTGTCATACTCTTGGGAGCGATTGAGCAGCTCGGGTCAATCTGAGCTCAGTTAAACATGCAGAAAGCCGGGTCACTGCCGTGGAAGAGTGGAAACGCTGTGCATTTAGGCCTCCATAAATGAAATATGGGAGCACAGCAGCAAACAAATGGAGGTGATCCTCTCCTGTGTTCATTCTAAGGTCTGATTTCTCCTCTCATGTTGGCTCGGGGAGCTTCTGTGTCGGTTCACTGACTTGGGTGGAGTTTTCTCCTTATTTATGCTGCTGGCAGGGAGGGAGGAGGATGGAGAGAGGCTGTCCCCTGGAGCTGCTGTGCTGCTGCTGCTTAGTTAAAAGCTGCAGGATAAATGATAGAAACAGCACGTAGCTTGTGTTTCATTTATTATTCCTTTCATTCATGGAGTGTTTCTGAAGTTTTGCCTCTGCCTGGCTCTGCTGTCTTGGAAAAGAACAGAAATCTTGTAAGCTAGAGCGAGGCTTTGAGGTTAGCTAAACACACATCTGGGTGCCTCAGTAATGTGCCGTTTGGCCAGGGACGTGTTGAGGCATCACTTGCCCAGAGAGACTTGGCAGGTACAAAGAAGGTAGGAAACCCCAAGGGAGACAGGGCACTGCCGTGCCCTTTGCCCCAAGCACCATGCAGAGAACTAACTGGTCAGGGAGCCCAGGGGAGGTAAGGTAATATGGTTCAGATGCACGTAAGGAGGAGGAGGACCAGGTAGCTCCTGGCAGGGGAGTTCACTCATTTGCAAGAGAGATGGAGGCTGCACTGCGCCAGCACCCAGCAGCACGTCTTTCAAGGTCAGCCATGCAGATCTGTGGAGAGGGCATGATGTATTTTGTATGATAAAATTTGCCTCTCTGATATTCAAGCCAGAACCACAACGGTCTGGGGTTTCCAGTTTGTGCTGCAGAGTCTCTCAGCTTTAACATCCTTCTCTGGGTTTTGGTATCATTTGCCAGCGAGGATGATTTGGAGAAGCTCATGGCCCTTCACTAAGAGCTGATGTGAATTTGGTAGCCTTGGCTGCAGAAAGACCCTGGAGAAAGGGCATGGTCGCGGTGTCAGAGGTGAAGGCTTTGCAGCAGAGGGCAGTGGTGGAGCGCAGGGGTCCTGCCCTTTGCCAGGGTCACAACACTGTTCTTTTCTTCTCCAAACCGGGCATTTGGGCCATCCTCAGAGCACATCCTTTTTGACTGATGGCTATTCATGTGCAATACTCTTTCTATCACAGAATAGCACTTGTTTCATTTTACTATGAGAGGAAGGATGGCAGAAGTCTGCTATAAAAGCCCAAGACAGAATCTTGGGAGAGCTGTTATCTCCCTGGCCCCTGGCCGGGTGAATGCCCCCAGTCAAGTCACTTTCTGCATTCCATACCTCATGTATAAAGTGGCAATAGGGACCTTGTTCTTTGTGGCGGAGCTATGTGACACCTGCTGATGAAAAGAGCATTCTGCCATGTGGAAGTCAAAGGAACGTTTTCTCAGTGCTATGCCCATGAGCTACAGCAAGGAGCAAGGTGGCAGTAGAATAGACCCAGATAAAACCACGGGAAAATGGGGTAAGGGTGGACTTGTGGCACTGCCAGCCCCCAGTCTGGAAGAGAAACTACAGGCCAGGGCGGTCATCAGTCCAGTGATGAATATTGCTGGGGACCTGACCAGCTCTGGGGAATCAAGTCTTGGCCCCACTGCTTGACAAATCAAAGCAGACCAACATCAAAAATCGGTGCCTGAACATCGGTGGCATGATTTGTTGTTCACTTAGGTTGGCTTTTCCACACCAGGGCAAGTAGTCCTGAGGGCCGTAGAAGCTTTCCCAGCCATTACCCACTTCCCTTTCTGACCTCCTAACTCTGAACACACTTAATCTCATTAAACTTTACGTTTTTCCAGCAGGTTGGCTGCTCTGAGGCATCTTGCTGGTCTCTGCTTAGCAAGTAACCTAAGCTGAGATCAGATATGCAAGCTGTCTGGTGGGTGAATTCCTCTTTATCTGCTGTTGACACCTTCACCTCCTGGACTACGGCAATTCCTGGGAAAGGCAGCTCTGCGCATTGCCCTGAGCCACAAATCACTGACTCAGATGATTCTCCTCTGGGAGGGGAGAAAATAAAGTAGGTTTCAGTCAGACAGAGAAGAGTGATGCTTTCAGCAGATTGGTTTTGACTCTGTGAGAGCCTGATGTGCTGCCGGAGGAAGCAAATGGCAAAATTGTGCTCATGCAGGATGATTATTCATTGTAAATGCTGTCCGGTTTTGCTTGTGAGCTGAAAAGAGGGCCTCCTGATGTGTTTGGAGATGGCTTTTCTTGTAGGAATTGCACCCTTCTGAAGGCCAGAGGGAGCTGGGGATTGTGGCAAGGGGAGGAATCCAGTTTGTTGATTCTACTGCTTTTTTTCCCTAATAGTCCTTGGACTGGTCTTCAGAGATGGAAGTAAATCCAATTTCCTGCTTTTTCAGGGTTAGGGGAAGACATTTCAGTGCACAAGTGCTAAGGGGTGAAAAGGGACAAAGATCTGGAGACCACATTCAACATTGCAGAGAGGTCTCAGAAATATCAGGAACTTCATAATCCTGGAGAAATAAGTTCAATAGAGAACATATCCTAATGAAAACCTTCCCCAAGACTACTGGAGGTAGCAAACGTGGAGACAAGGCTGGGACACTGGGACACCTCATGTAGGACATTTCAGGCCTTGAGTCTTCTGGTATTTCCAGTCTTGGGGGCTGAGTGCAGTAGCTGAATGCTGAGATGCAGTTTCCCAGCTGCCTCTGCAAACCACCCTTAATTCATGCATTTGTTTTCTTTTTTCACCTTTTCTTTAGATGACAGAGGTTCAGAAGCATCCACAGGTGCCCTTTGTCTAATGGGAGCTGAGGTTCTGCCTCTGTTCCCAGCTCCAGGCTCCGTGGTGCTTCTCAGGAGCCTCTGCCCTTCCTCTGTCCTTCAGCAGGGCTGTGTTCAGGAAATTAAACTCCAGCTTGAGTTTCTATACAATCGTTCCCCTCGGCTGAATCTAGGCCATGCAGGGTGCCCAGCCACTGAGTACCGCACCTGTTTTCCATTGTTTTAGTCCAGTTATAATTGTGTTCAATACAAATCTCATCCCATGGCCCAGGAAATGGCAGTTCTTCGAAGGGAATCCCCCTCTCTTAATTCAATTAATGTTGAAGCTAATTTCCACCCTGAGGCTGAGTCCCGTTGCCTTTGAAGTCAATAATAGTTTTGTGCTTCCCTTCAAGTGGAGCAGGCTTGAGCATGCCCCTCGCAGCGAAGGACCTTGCCAAGCATTTCAAAGAGCTCGGTGAATTTCTGTGCCAAGAGACTGCATCCTGCTCCAAACGAAGGAGGAGGTTTCAGCAGGAGGAGGCCGAAAGGCCTGGAAACCTCTGGCAGTCAGGCCAGGTAGATGTTGGAAGATGGAGTGCATTTGTTTTCAAAGTACATCGAGGGTCTCAGATGGAAGGTCCTTTGTGAAAGGAGAGTTACTGCTCTGTAGCCACTTTGAGGCTTACAGCATTTGCAGCGAAATGTGTTTTTGTCCTCCTTGGGTTTATTTACTGCCAGAGCTTTTATGTATGTGTTTAAAATGTCATTCAGATCATCCTTTCCTGGTTTGATTTATTGGAGTGAAAACCGCAATCAATTGGCAGCCAGGCTATTTTTCCTATATGGGGTGCAGTGTGAGGAGCCAAGTGCTGAGGTATGTTTGCTTACTGTCATGTGGTAACCATGGCGCTGATTACAGACTTCTGAAAGGTGGTTTTCTTCACCTAAACTTGGCACGTAACTGAAGTACTGATGATGAGCACTTCAGTTGATGAGAATCATACTGTTTTCCAGCACCTTTACTGCTGTTGACAAGCAGAGGCATCTCCAGGAGGTGTTCACACCTCAGGAGGGTCTTTTTTTTTTTTTTTTTTTTTTTGACTGCACAGGAGTCCAAAGCAGTTGGGCCTCAATTGATCAAGGCTTAAATGATTAAGCTTCAAAGGAAGGTGGTGTTGCTGTACATTATGCCTTTTTATTATGCCTTAGTGGAGGTGTTGTGCAACTTTGGGCTTTGAACTGATTTTGGAATAAAAGTAATCAGTACCCTAGAAATAAATGCAGGAATCCTGTGTAGATGGAGACATAGGACGATGACATGCAACCCAATTACTGGCAAAAATGGAACACATTACATATTTCAAAATGGTTTAACTAGTGATGAAAAAGACTTTTACAAAGATCTTGACATGAAAAAATAAATAAATTGCAGTTCTGTTAATTTTCCTGTGTGTTCCTCCCAGGCAGGAAGCAAAACTAGCTTTTGGTCAAGGTTTAGCATAGAAAGCTAATGTACAAAGTGACATGAGAAGGCTGAAGCTGTCAGTGTGAAATTCCCCCAAAGTGAGCTGGACAGACTTTACATCACTGATGATGGATGCACTGCTCCACTTCTCTAAAGGTTTGCCATGTAAAGGAAGGTAGCACAATACCCCAGTGTGCCTCTCCGGCTGATTTCTAAGCTCCACGCTGCTTATCAGCCTGAATTGCTGAGGACTGCACGGTGTGAGAGGACGGCAGCTGCCTTCCTGTGATATGATAGGAAATGATGGGTACGACACCAGGAAATGAATATGTAAATAGTTATATGATCCCCAAGGGATAATTGCTTTGTTGTAAAATAGTCTCACCAGGAAAGCATAGAAACATGACAAGTCTCATTGTGCTTTTGGGATAGACAAGCAGCCCCAGATAAATATCTGAACTGTTTTGGATGTTGCTGGGATTTGATTTGGCGAATTAATGTAGAACACACTCTCCTCTCACTACCATTATTTAGTGTGACACTGCACAGTTTCATGCTAACTCGCTGGTAGAGTGAGAGGCATTTATGTTTATCTGATTGGACAAGGAAAACTCTCAGCCTTAGCCTCCAGCAACAGTGGAGAGTTAACAAGCTCCACGCTGGAGAGAAAAACCTTGTCTATAATCCTCCAGAGCCCACCATACCGTGGCTTGTTCAAAGTGCATGGTCCCTTCTCACTGGGATGGACAAAATCATCCTGATAAAATGAGGATTGACCCGTGCCTTTGCTCCACATTTTTAATAAAAGAGAGGGAGATCTAAGCTTTCCCTGGAGATTAAATACATGTATGTGTGTATATATATATATATACGCACATATATATAAATGATGTTGGCTGGTCAGTTTGTTTCATTCCTCTTTCATGCTCCTGATGCCAGGGGCACCGCCTGATCACACTGGGAAGTTTGCTTATGAAAGGACTGAATAAAAATGAAGCAAGGCAGCAGCCTCTACAGGTGCAGATCTGGAGTTTAGGATAAACGCCTACAAGCTTGGATTTCCTGCCTTCCACTTACCGTAACTGTCTAATCTGGCTATCCATTCACCTTTCCTTTCATCCCAGGATGTCTAGTCTGATCTAACTGTCTGTCCTTTCATCCCCGCTATCTTCCTCTTGATCTGTGTTTTTTAGAGCTCATTCATCACACCTTACAACTTCTAAAGCACCTACACAGGGCCACAAAGTTTCTCTTTACATTTTAGCCAAAGTGCTTGAAGCGATCGAAGGTGCAGCCTCTCAGGAGAGGAGTTGTTACTTCTTGTTCGAATCAGACCTGAAAGCATGCCGGTGAATGCACTGAAAAGAGAAGAGAATTGTTCACATCCTAGAAGCTTTTATTTAAATTGTTGCCCACTGGAACCTGTCTGTTTCCAGTGGGCTTTGTTAATTGTATGGCTTCATTAATTGTATGGCTTCATTAATTGTATGGCTTTCCTGGTTGTGTTTCTCCTTGTATTGGTTAGGGGATGCAAGTACATAGGGAACTAGCAAGTAAATGGATAACGTAGGGCACCAACCAAGTAAATGGATAATGCAAGACATTGGGGTGAAAGGGGATACTCCAGAAAGGCTACTACATTCACAGACACATTTTTAGCCTGTCACTATGTTTCCAGCCCGGGTGGCAGTTTGATTTTGATTTCTACAAAGGACTGGAAAGCATAGAGGACATCTGAACAGGGGAAAAAAAAAAAAAAAAAAAAAAAAAAACACAAAAAAACTTGAATATGGGACAAAAGTGGCTCTTTCAATACAAGTCTGCATTAGGGGTCTTTATTTCAGGTCTGAAACAAGGAAGGTCAGGGTGGAGACGGTCAGTGGAGATGAGAGAAATGAATCATATATCAGCAAACGCTTCTGTGAGTACCAGCATCCCCTGCCTTGAAAGAGGTGCACTGATTTCCTAAGCAATCTCTAACTAGCAACTAGCTTCAGACAGTGATTTAGGGGCAAAATTAGCTTTACAGGGAATACCTCTTTGGGAAGGTCTCCCTCTCATTCTCCCTCACTCATTCCTTCTGTTCTTTTATTTCTTCTCCCCACTCCCCCATCACCACCCCCCCAAAGGCGAAGTTGTTCCTTGGGAGCCCTTTTGAGGGGAGAGAACCATGGTGAGATTCTTGTGTTGGCATGGCTGATGTTAATGGGTAACACCAGGGCCAAAGGTCCTTTAAAGCTCCCACATCTGCAGCTTTGTACAGACCTCACCTCCGAAATGCCTCAAAGTGTGTAGCCAGGCAGGGCTTAATGTGTATTAGCAAGACAAAGACCCAGGGAGGGGAGGAAAGGGGGATGAGTTTTAATTTACTGAAGATTTATTAGGCCTCATGAAATCGGCCTGAACCACCCATTTTCTATATCATCTGCCCACATCTAAAGGGGGCGGCTTTGTTGCGGGGAGATGGTTGCTGAGAATTATCCCGCAACAAATCTCACCAGCGTGAAAGGGACACAGACAGGAGCAGGACATGGAGGACGGTTCACGTTCCCTACACAGAGCCCAAAATCTGGAAATATGGAAATGTGGGAATGCCATTCAGGCTCCATCCGGCCTTCCCTTGACTTTTGTTTGTGGGGTGCATGTTCTCTGTGCTCAGCCTTGCTCGCTCTGGTAGGTGAGTGAGATATAAGGAGGGTTGAGAGAGAGAGGAGGGGACAAGGCCAAGGTGGGCATCACGTGTGGATTTGGAGATGATGGGATCTGTTTTGTGGAAGGAGTGGAGAGTCTGTGTTCGTACAGAGATAAGAGCCTGCCTTTCAAGTCACTGCCATGTGGCTCCAAACCTCAGCCTGGAAGAAAAGCCTTAATTCAGCTCACAGCATGCTACAGGATGACCCTTCTCAGAGCTCTCCAGGCTGTAGTGTGGCCATGAGCTGTTGCAGTGCTCAAACCAGGTTTTTGTGAGCCTGGAGGACAGCCCACTGCTGTCTCCAGGAGAGAAGGAATTGTCTTTGAGGGTGAAGCTGGCCAAGATCTCCTCAGTATTTCTCCTTGCTCATCACATCAGCAGAAAGGAGATGACCCTGGGTGGTGAACTATGCGTGTTTACCCCAAAGTAAAGGTGTACGCATCTCAGCAGACAGGCCAGTGGTTAAGGGTGGTTAAGCATACGATGTGAGAAGAACCAGTGGGATCTATCTTAAACTGATATAAAAGGGAAGTTGCTCAGAGCCAACAGACACTGCCTACAGGTTACACGGAGGGATACACAGAGACCCTTTTAACAGATGGTAGGCAACTAGTATCTGATTTTTGACACCCAGTTGTACACATATATGATATATGCAAGTAAACAAGTGGTCTGCCTTTCAACCCTTCTCCAATATCCATGTCCTCCTTTCCTACAGTGTCTAAGCTAGGATGGAGGTGAATCACCCAGCCTGGATGTCTAAGCACTCCTAGCTGTCATGGTTTAATGGTTTTCGTCTTTTAGACAAGGTAGGGTCTGAACAGTTAGACGTGGGAAGTGTTCTCTGTTCTGGTGTGTTGCCCCTGCTGCTGTTTTTTTGGGATGACCAGAATGTAACAGAAAGGATTTGAGAAGAGGATGGATGTAGAGGAAAAATCCTTATCTAATCTTTGGAAATGAAGCATGCTCCCATCTCGGGGCAGTCAGTGAGACCTGCTGTAGCTGAGATCAGGCTCCCAGTGAAAATGCCTCCCAGTGCTGAGGTCTGTTTGGAAAAGTCACCTTCTCTTAAATGAAAGACCAAATCATTTTCCGATTTTGGCACAAATCAGGGGAGGGAACAAACATCTTACTGACATATGGGTGAAGAGGATGTCCTGAGAAATCTTCATGTTGTTCAGTTTATAGGACCATGTAGCAGACAGACTGGAGAGGAGCCTATGGAAACAGCACGTGCATTCACGCACACACCCACCCCACTCGCAGGCATTCCCCCTATTCAGTGCCAGTAATTAACCCCCACAGAAAGGTCAGTGTAGGGTACAAAGGGGCCTGATTCTCCCAGGCAGTGGCTGCAGTGGCTGTATGGAGTGGTAGAAGTTCAGAGTAACCATGTGGGGTCTTTCTGTGCTTCATCCATGGACGTGGAGGTGACCTGGGCAGTGACCAGCCCTGAGATTCAGGCTGTTTTCATGCCCAGGGGTGTCTGAGGGCAGACAGAAGACCTGGAGATACACCTGGGAAGTAAAACAATGTGGTGGTAGATGGGAAGGAGAGGGGAGAGCGGTTGTATGAGAGCGGTGATTAGATGGGGTGATTTCCATGGTTTCATTTTCACCTAGCTTTGCAGGATAATATCATCAGCAGTCATCTATTTAATGCATCAGCTTCCTGGTGTGAAGGGGTGTTCAGCAGCTTCTGCAAATGCAGTCATAAGAGCCTTTCCCATCCCTGGCCAAAGCAGCCAGCACCCCTGCCCTGCTGAGCCCCCTCCGTGCTCCCCTTGGCTTGCGGGCCTGGAACCGTGGTGCCCAAGGTCTGTGGCCCTTATCCCACTGGGCTGTTAAAGGGATGGGATCCTCTTGCTAGTAGGGAAACAAAGGAAGTCCAGGGATGGAGTGCAGCACCTTGGCCTCCAGCTGGTTGGGAAGGTGTCCAGTACCAGGGTGCTGGGACATCCCTGCCTGACATAAGGCACAGACGTACCTCTGCTGAGGTGGCCATGGGCTCGGGCACCTCAGACCCTCCAGATGTGGGTCTGGAGCTGTCACACGATGATAAGCCATGTACCATGCCCTGATTAACTGATGTTGGATGTATGTGTATGTTAAAGGGACCATTCTTTTCACTTGCTCACAGAGGGCAAGCTCCAGCTGTGGTAAGTGGGAACCTACAGCCAGAGGCGATGTTTGTTTCTGTACTCTGCTACGACGCGTATAAATACTTGCACCTCGTTTGAGTGACGGGTGCAGGTCATGTTATCTCCCAAAACTATTTATGTCTTCCTGCTCCAGAGGGTGGAAAAGTGCTTGACAGCCTGCCAGGTAATTCTTCCTGAGAAAAGAGTTCCTAGAGTCACCTTGCAATTCCTCATGTTACTGTTGACCCTTGTATCATCCCTCCCTGTGGAAGCTAAGACACTTCCAACAGAGAGGCCACGTGGCATAGCAAAATGTTGTGGGTTGTGCACTAAGTCTTGTGGGCGTCTCTGTGGGAAGCGCCCTTCCAAGTGCAATGGGATGACTTGACTGTTCCCCAGAGCAAGTGATTGTAATCAGCTGAAGCCCTGAAGGTCAAAAAACATGGGAAACTGCTAATTCCTAGGTCAAATGTCAGGCATGCAGGTTGTTGTAGCCCATAGGAATTGCCATCTAGCAGTGAAATTTAAATTAAAATCTTCAGCAAAGTTCTCAATCGATTAAAAATTTAAAGCTGACACTTAAGATGTCACCGAGGATAGTTGTTAGATTTTGCAGCGACTGCTGTCACAGCTCAGCAGATTTGGCAACAGAGGTGTTCATAAGTATTTTTTAACTGTCTTGTCTTAGGGAAATGGTTGTGTGTGGATGACAGCAGGAAACATCTAGGTCCCCGTGAATGTCTGCATGTTTCTGCTTGATTCAGCTCTTGCAAACTCAGTCTGGGACCTTTCCTCTGGGAAAAAGCTGGGATTCTGCTCCATTGAGGATGGGACACAGTGGATGGGCACTGCCCAACAGCAGAGCCACACGGGAGCATGTACAAACAATAGCGTATCTAAAAATAGTACATTTGCAAGTATTTTGCAGGTGTTTGGGTGAAAGAAGCATTATACTGGTCTAGAATCACTCCCACAATCGCTTCTCTTCTCAGCTGTACTTTGTGAAGTTATTTCTACTCCATTATTATATCCTTATGATATGTGTCACAACAAAAGCATGAGACCTCCCTTGTGCTGCTGAGTTTTGTATAAATGCAGTTCGCCATGTGATCATCTCCAGCTTCACAGCTAAGTGCCTTGCATTGACGCTTTCCAAGTCAGCTCCCTGGGAGCTGCATGGGCTTGTCAAAGGGTTAAGATTTGTCCTATTGATACAAAAATGCCTTTAGACATCGCTATTCTTGAAAAACACTGTCTGAACCATTGAACCCCTTTGGAGTTAGAAAGCTGTTCATCCACCCTCAGGAGGAAAGATGAATGGTGAACAGAAAAGTTACAGTCCATGGTCAGGCTGAGCAAACATGTAACTTTTGGAAGGCAGTCAAAGGAAGCTGAAAAGCCATCTTAGATACGGAGCTGAGCATGAGTCACCCAGGGAAGTCAAAATAGACTGCTCAAGTACTTCACTTCAAAGCCTTCAACACCATCAACTCTCAAGCATCCCAGGAATGTCATTGCTCTTCAAAGGAGGCAGGGAGGGATCGCTGTGTGTCATGCATTCACCTCTTTTGTAAGGAGATTTAACAAAGCCCTTTAGAGGACATTCAGTGTGTGCTCCTCCTGGGAGGCTGCTGGTTTCCCCATTTCACTCTGGACTGCCTTGCCCAAGCCTCAAGTTCGATCCTATGCCATACTTACCCCAGAGTCCTGCAACTCGTGATTCACTTTGGATTTATTTAATTGGGAAGCAATACCCACTGACTTCCCAGGCATCGCAATGAGCTCAGCATCCCTCTTTTCCTTTAGGCTAGCCAAATCCCCATTGCTGACAGCAGGTTTCAAATGGTGCGATGGAAGAAGCCCTGCTCAGAGGCTGGCTGTGCCCGCACCCCATCCCACCCCATCCTCTGCTCCCTGCCAACAGCTCCCAGCCCTGGCAATGTCCGTGCCATAGGCTAGGCTCTGCAGTCTGCCAGCCCGGTTGGCAACACAGATGTGAGCTCGTGGTGATTTCACTCAGACAACAAGCTGAAAATCAATATTTGATTTTGTCAAGAGTTTCGAAAGCAGATAATCATTCTGATGTGAAATGTCTCTTTTTAAGATTCAGTGCTGTCTACAAGAATACTTCAAGTCTACCCAAAATTCTCAATTATTTTTATTATTTTATTGGGGAAGACTGAAATGAGGAATCTTACACTGCCCTTGTAGATAGCTCTTAGCAGAATCTGAAAAATTCAACATCCTTTCGGGTGAGCAGGCCACAAGTGGCAAACTGCTTTTTCTGAAGATATCTTCTTCTGAACTTGTGAGGTTTTTTTTTGGTTGGTTGTTGTCCTTCTTTTTGCATTATATTTTAATCTCATCTCCACTGTGAAAGAAAACTAAAACTTAGCAGATCAAAGAATCATGTTAAGAGGAAAATACTATATTTTTGGGGGGTAAAATATTAATTTTTCTGGAGGAAGACAATGCAGGTCCTGCCATCGCTGCCAGTAGTGGAGCTGGGAAAGTTTTGTCAATGAATAGAAGAAAATGAATAAAATAACAGGGCTTAGTCAAAGCAAAGAGAAATTCAGCACAATGAAACAGAAACTGGAGAGGGAATTTGAAGCGTTAGAAGCTGAATGCAATTGCTTGAGTTGGAACCCAACCAGCGTCCTGGGGCTAACACCTCTCCTCCACGGAAAGTGCTATAGGAACTTTAATATTTATAATGTTTGGGATTCTGGGTTTGTGCCTTGTCCAAGAAATGGATTTTAAAAATAAATGTTGATGCTGCTGAGGATTCTCACTTGGAGGAGAAACTGGGGGCAGGCCACAGACTTGGTCAAGGCTAAATATAAATGCAGCATCTAGGTGACTTAGGTGCCAAATTCTTATTTTCTAAAATCACTTAGGTCCTTAGGCCCAGATCCAACCGTATGCTTAGAGTCCTAGCTGGGAGACAGGAGCTCAAATTGATATTACACACATGTACTTTGTTAGATCTGGGCGCCGAAGCACAAATCTCAGTGTAAGTCTATAAGATATAAGCTGTTAAGTCACTAAGCACCTTTGAAAATATGACCTGAGCATATGGGAAATATAGTTTCCATGCAATTTAGCACTTGGAAGCAAGGTAAATCAGACCAGCTCTGTTAGACTGGTAAGCCTGGGCTATTGGTTTGCACTGTGCTTTTTCCACGTTGCACGTCTGGGTTAATTCATTCCAGTTGTTGGGGCTGCCTTGGCAGCAGTGGAGAAGGACATGCACCTCCCGAAGGACGTTACGGGTGGCAGAGATGAGCAAGCCGGATTGCCCTGTCTCGGTGCAAGGTGACACAGGTCACAACCCATGTGCCCATGTAGGCACATGCTAAAGAGTTTTGCTGCATCAGAGCTGAGTGCATGACCCTGGAAGGATGGTGCCCTAACATGGCCTGGATCCCTCCTCCCTTCCCCTATTACTCTCAGTGCCCAGGAGGCAGTGCCCAATGGTGCATCACAGTGTCTTCTGCCTTGACATCCAAGCCAGTTTTTATGAAGGGTGTTATCCCAGTCATCCCTCCAGCTACGTCAAATAAATCCAGTATTTCAGGGCTCTGCTGGACCAGCCCCTTGGAAGTGGCTGGGAAAGCACCATCTGTAGAGAGTATACAGGGTGAAAACATACTGCATCTGTACTGTGCCCGTTCCAGGTTGGTACATCCATCCGTCCACTCACAGAGCCAGCAGGACTAAGGCAGCTGCCCTTGGTTATGGAGAATTTTTCCATGATAAGACCTTGGCAATGTTTATATTGGAGTCAGCATAATTAATGGGTGCTGTGCTCACTGGTGCTGCCACACTGCCCGCCTTGCAAGGGAGATTTACAGTAGCTGGAAGGAAGCCCAAACTCAAAAGCCTGTAATTGTTTTAATAGCAAATTAAAGCAATGTAGGAAGATACTGTGTTAAGGCCTCTCATGTAAGTGCCATGGGCAGCAATGCAGGAATAGCTGAGATATCACTACCTAAGACAGCCCAGGAGCTGTACTTTTGAATGACTCATTAGTCACATCTAAGAACACCATCAAATGAAATACATTTTAGGGTTAAACAAGCAGTGCCCATCTTTCCTGACCTCCAGCAATCTTGGTACGTGTCAGATTGATGCTAGAAGGTGGAATTTGGTATCTGCGTCACACTGGGATTGATAAAACTGGGTCTGCTCTATGAATCACTTCAGGATCTGACCCAGTTTTTTTTCTGAAGTCCTTGGGAGCTGCGTGTGCTCAGCCCTTTCTGAGCAGAGCCCATGGTGTTTGGTCCTAAATATGGATTTAGCTGATCTCATTTAGGTCAGCAAACCTGAAAATACTGGTCTCTCAGTTAGGTACTATTGTGTTACAAGGAGGATAAGGCTAGCAGCCCTTGTGGAAGGGCTAGGAAGCTTGGCTGATGTCAGTGCCACATCCCTCCATATAGCAGCACCTTTTGGAAGTCCCAGTATTTCCATGGGCTGTGCAGGGAGGGCAGGTCTTCAGCCCCACATCACAGCCTGGGCTATTCTGCCCTAACTGAAGTGAATCAAGGCCAACATGAAGCTCACAGCTTCCCCAGCCTCCAGCACATGTGGAGCAGAGGAATCAGGGCTGATAGAAACTGTTTTAACATGTGTTGGTTCCTGAGCATCTGCAGACCCATCTGGCAGTGAGAGAGGCTGATAGAATAGCCATGAGAGGGTTGTAGAATCACAGAGGTTAATGTTGGAGAACCTTTTTCAGTCTGTGTGGGTTTAGGGTTTCTTCTCTTCCTGTGCCCATTTTACACATGAGGGAATGCCTGAGCTTGTGCTCGGTCTTTCCAAGGACCGAGGTGCCTTGACAAGGCTCTTGCTGAGCTGCCTTTAAATCAGGGCTCATGTGCCCACCAGGCAGCATGGCCACTGCTGGCCCAGCTCTGCCAGCTGCCCTGGCTAAAAAAACAAGGCTGAGCCTGGCTTCACCTCCTGGGGTTTCACCTCATGCTGCTGCATGAGCTGGGCCTTGAGAGCCCCTGGGCTTGTACGGCTGCCGTAGCCCAGGAACCACTGTCACTTGTAATGCTTGTGCTAAAACACCCTGCAAGCTGCAGCTCACACATTTTCCACCTCACGTGCGTGGCTGCGCCAAACAACTCCTGTTTTTATCACCATGGTGTTTCCCTCCACAGGAAGGAGCTCGGCTGCTAAACCCCACAGCTGGTTTCCAGGAGAGGCCTACTCGCCCTGGGCCAGCAGTGACTGCAGGCAGTTACCCTCATGCACCAGGGTACACCTGCAACCACCCAGGCCTGGTGGCTCTGAAAAGAAGTTACCCTTTCCCCAGGGACGTGGTTTGTCCCAGAGCATGGCCTGATGTGTGGTGTGGGAGCACGGCCCAGCTGGGCAGTGTAGGATGGCTGTGTAGAGTGGAGGGAGCAGAGATGGGAATTGCCCTGTCACTGCGGTCTGCAGGACGCACTCTGGGACTGAATCCTGGGAGCTGCACCCGGATTTTGTCTCTGGCATACCTGGTACATTCCCTTCAAGAAAGTCAAGGAGCAAATCAGCAAAAGGACCACGAAGCATTACCAGCCAGAAGTTTACCAGCAGTGTGCTCTCAGTGACAAAAAGGAGTTTGGCCATTCAGTCCTTCTCATTACCCAAGCTGCCATTAACTATCAGATCCACTCTCAGCCAGAGCAGAGATCCCAAAATGTGGCTGAACTTTCTTTTGGTGCCATACGGGTGTGGGTTCCCTGAGGACCACATGGGACTGTCCTCGATGTTACAGCACTTCTTGCCTGCCAGGCATCCTCCAGCAGATATTACAGGGGACATACTGAAGACCCAGATCCCTTCTGGAGCAGCCATGGGACACCAGGAGGTCCCCACAGGAGGAGCTGGTGGACACCAGGATCCCCCCCTCTGTGCCAGACACCTTGTACGTTTTTTTTTTGTTTGTTTTTGTTTTTGTTTGTTTGTTTGTTTGTTTTTCCATTGACTTTTTAACTTCAGGGAAACATACACGGCAGAGATGTGTTCCCTGGGTATTGAAGAAAGATATGTTCCCCCACCTCACCCCAAACACTGCACCTGAACCTGTTCAGGGGGGTCCCTGCTGGCTCCCAGTTGTTGTGCCCAGGCACCTGGGACCTGCACCCTCCGGCTGCTCTGGGTCAGCCACGACCTCGAGAGGGCCCCAAGCGCAGGGACAGGACAGCCACAGCCAAGCGCCGCGCTCCCAAACAATTTAGAGAAACGGAGGAAGAAGGAGTGTATTTGCTTTGATCTATCAGCTTTTATCATTGGTAAACATCTATTAATTGGCTGTGTCAAGCCCAGATCCTTATCGTCTTCTAGTCTAATTTCCCCTGTTCGATACATTTCCTCCACTATAAAAATACCCATCACCCACCCCTGTCAGCACAGATTAAATCTAACGCTCTTTCTTTCAGCTCCTCTCCCCAGTGAGGTTGTAAAGCTGTCAGCTCCACACTTGACAAGAGCCAGGCCGCCCTCCTTCCCTTTGTCTCCTGAAGAAGGAAAATATTTAGGTGTCACTGGCGGGATGGCTGTGGTGGAAGTCAACAGACCTCGACCCATCCATTGATCTGAGCCATGAGAGGAGAGAGGAATTTCCACCGTGAGCAGCTGTGACGGTGCTGGTGGCTGGGGACTGGGGTACATCCATCCGTTACCACCTCCCCATCTGCCCAGAAGCTTTCACATGCTGGTGCTCAGCCCCTTGGGGTGGAGGAGACCCTTTGGAGCCCCCCCAGCTGCTGGCAGAAGTGCGACATCAAAACAACTTCCCAGGCAGCCAGACACTGGCTCCTTGGTAAGAGGTTGATAAAGGGTGTGATGCTGGGTCTCTTCAAAGGAGAAGTGTCCCCCATCCAGGTCTCCAAAGGACAGCTTAAGGGCTGAATGTTTTCCAAGCCTGCTGGCTGAGTGTTAACATCAGGCCCCATCCCTAGGTTTATATAAGGAGCAGCGGAGTGGCTGTGGATGGCATGTGTCTCCATATTTACAGTAAAATAAGTGAGGCAAGCTCCCTGAAATTCCCTCTTGTGTGTGCCCTGCAAATGGACTCCTCTCAGCAGTTCCTGGCTTCTGTATTTAGCAGCAAAGAGAGGGAGACACAGGGTCTGCAGCCCTGCTGGACTCCCATGAGTGTGAGCATCCCTGCATGAAGCTATAAGGCTGAATGCTCTGCTTCCCCTTCAAGCCAAAAAAAAATGCATTATCATGGGGCAGGTGGATATGCATCAGCTGTGGCATGGCAGGAAACAAGCAAAGAAGAAAACAGCTCCTTGGGCAGAGCCTGGGCCCAGCAGAAACGTAGAATTGAAAATAATTTCTCCTTCTGCCCCTGCCCACTTAACACAAAGCATTTTCAAGCCAGGCTGTTTTTTTTGGTAGAAAAGCCCTTCACCTAGCACCTTCAGCACTTGATAAGGTTCTATCACCCGTGTGTTTGAGCCTAAAGTGTCTGCCTATGTGATAACGAGTGTTTCACGATGGTCCTCGGTGACATCCAAATGCAGCGGAGCCGTCACTGCTGCCACACGTTATTCTGGAGCTGTTCTTGCTGCCGTGAAACTCAGGACATTAGGCCAGGAGGCCTCGCAGTACATTTAATGTGCATGTTAGCACTCCATTAAATATTGACTATGCTTAAATAAATGATGCAGCCAACTTTCAAGGAAGAAAGTGCTTATTTTGTCAACACAAAATATCCCTCTGTGCCTTTATCCTCATTAGTCGGTCTGTGGTAAGGAAGTTCTCTGAACGAGGTCTTTGTAACTGGCTTCACGTGACGTCAGTTGCCTGATGAAGACTGTATTAGAGCTGAAAACTTGGTTTGGCCTTAAAAAGCAAAGTGTTTTAACCTGAGAATGCCAGAAAGATGACTTCAAAACTTTCTTTCAGAACAGCTTGCAAAGAAGACGTTTGTCAAAACCAAGTCTTTCCCACAAACAGTTTTGACGTAAATGGATCTGCATTTTTACAGAGATATCCTTCAACCAAAGCATCCCAGAAGCACCCCAAATCTTTCAGACTCACCACATCACTACGTCGTGTGTGTCCTCCAGCTGTCCTCAGCTTCACCCTGTCTCAGTGGGCTTTCTGTAGGGTGCGCGCTAATTGGGGGGCTTAGCTACTAAACGTATCCATGCAGGTGGACCGCAAGTCTGGATTCAGCTTGCATGCACTTAGGAACTAAATTGAAAGGCATGAGCTGACAGCAAAATAGCACCTAGGTTCCCTCACCAGCCAGTGAGAGGCCAGATCCTACCCCCAGCCCCAGAGTATGTGGGAAGGTTGCGTCTATTTGGCCACGTCCAGGCAGAGCAGTTGCCCTGCTGAGGACCCTCACCACACTCACTCACACTCAGATGGTTTTCTGGTGAGACCCCAGGCTGGGTCAGGGTGCGGGACAGATTGCAGTGGATGTCCTAGCTTTCCTTTTCTTTTCTGCTTCACCATTGCATTGCTCAGGCCCTCTCTCGCTGCCTCGTTTTACATTTGTTTTCACAACACCTTACAAATAGCTGTTTTTAATAATGCATCATTGGAGGCTCTTTCACAGGCTTTTGGTGCATCAATTATTGAAGCCCAGCACCGGTGTTCTGTGTTAATAATGTTTTTTGGGGGGGTTGTTTATTTCCCTTGGTTAAGTTTTTCATGGGAAGGTCATGAGGTATTTGCCCTGGCTGCCACGGGGTGTGTAACTCCTTGTAACACGTTCATCCATGACCCGAGTGCATCAGCTGCTGGCGCTCAGCTCAGCCTCCATGGCCTGGGCAGGTTTTGATGTCCCCTGGGGCGATGCCAGCTGTGATACAGCAATGTCCCTGCTGCAAAGCAGTCCTCGGGAAGGCCCCCTCTCCCCGGGCATCGGGATACCACCAGGAATCCGCCACCTTCCTGTGTTACCGAGAAGGGCAGGAGCTGGGCTGCTCAGGTTTGACCCAGGTTGTCCCCAGCTGCTGCTGCGCAAGCGAAACAATGCCTGAGAAACCTGCCAATGCTGCTTGTGGCCACAGGCAATTAAAATGTTAAAATCAATGTTGGCAGAGAGAGCTAAGCATGATGCTCAGCGCTGCTACCCACGAGCCAGGAACACTCTGGGGACCTGCCAGCCCCGATGAACTTGTCTCCTGACGTTTTTTTCTAGGGCAGTAACAGCTATCACTGGGCATTTTCCCCATGAATGTTTCCATTCTTTCAAAAAATTGGCTTGTTTTTTATTTTGAAGAGTCTGAATGTAAAATATCCATCTGTCTCAGTTTGTTACCTTCATTTTGCAGAGGGCAGTACTGTTCTCAGAGCTGCTGGTACCTCAAAGGGAGGTGGCCGAGGTGTGTAACTTGGGCAAATGCTGACGTTCGGCTCATGGGACAATTCAGGTTGGAAGGGAACTTGGAGGTCTCTGGTCCAACCGCCTGCTTGAAGCAGGGACAGCTCTGAAGTCAGACCAGATCACTGAGAGCTTTATCAATTCTGGTCTTGCAAATATCTCAGGATGGAGACAGAGCATCCTCTCTGGGCAGCCTGCTGCGATGCTTGATGGTCCTGATGGGGAAATGTTTTTCCATTAACAATTTGCATAAGCCCGTGGGAAGAGTGATTTGCCTGCTGACACCCAGGTAGTGCCACCTGGAGCTGGAGCACGTCAGACATACCACCTCAGCTGTGCCAACAGCAACATGGTGTTTATGAAAGCTACCAGGAAAGCAACCCTGGAAAGAGCTGCTTCATCTGCCCAGGTGCTCTCCACCTCCTTTCCTTTGCCCCGCGTTGGGGCATGCAGTGCCCCAAAACCAAGGGCAGCGTGAGAGCATCTTTTGTTCATGCAGGGTGATGCAGATTTACCCCCTTGTTCCACAGCGGCCTGAAGACATTGACTTTTCATCACTCCCAACCAGAGCCAAATTCTAACAAGTGACCTGGAGGCGAAGGTTATTTATCCCATTAACAGCTTCTGGATCAGGCCCTCTACAGAGATTCTTTTAGTTAAGTTTTACCTTGGCTTGAGACTTCACTAAAATCTAACATCCAGATCTAATAACACCCTGAAGGCTCAGCCAGCATCTCTCCAAGAGCTGGCATGGATTCAGTAGGTAAATGTGTTAAGAGCATGTCACCATTGTGTCAGCCCTGTACCTTAGCAATGGCAACATGGAGTGGGGAAAATGCAGAAAGAAGGGTGGAGGTGGGTGAACTCGCACCTACTGGAGCTTTGGTGGAGGTTGGTGCCAGACTGCTTTTAGGAGCAAGGCTGTTTCGAGGGTTTCCATGGGGCTAGGAGCAGATCACTGGACAATTTCAGGGTGACAAAAAAAGCAGAATGAGTCTAACTGCAGCTGAGGCAGTTGTGGGGTTTTGCTTGCATTTTTTTTTTCCAGCATCAGCAGGTTGCAGTAAAAGCCACAAGCAAGGCTGGGGTTTACTGCAACCTGGGGCTGCCTGTTAGGACTGCAGCTGCCTGCAGTTCCCTGGGCTTCACCCGGTGTTGGTCGCCTGACGTAGCAAGGTGTGGGTCCTTCCAAATGCCTTTGCTGTCCAAGCTGGAGGATCTTTTGCTCCATCTCTCCCATTGGCATATCCTCTGGTGTCCAGCTGCAGGGGTTTCCCACCAGTGTTACTTTTCAGTGTACTCTGCTGTCCAAAGCATAACCTGCTGCCTAGCAGGGTGGGTAGGGAAGGCAGGACTGGGTCTTCCCTTTCTCTCCTGTTTTCTGGCTAATGAGAGGTTTTACGTAAACAAGTGTTTTTATGGCCCATTCTTATGCCAGAAAGGTGTGCCTCACAAAAGGTGCTGAGATGGCTTTGCACTAACAGGGTACACGTGGCACTCTGATTTGCAAGTCCAGGGCACGTTCAGATGGCAATAAGGTGCCCAGACCACACGGAGGGGTGACCAGCACGTGGGATCAGGCCACACGATGGAGGGTCAGCTCTGGGCTGAGCTGGTTGTGGGTAAAGCCTCCTCCCTGCCTTTCATCTCCAGGGTGATCTCTGGAGATGGAGAATGCATTTTAGCATGTGGCTGCAGATTAAAAAGCAGTTGCTGTGGCTTTGTGAGTGAGACTGAGAGCTGGGATCTCCAGGCAGGCTCAGCACTCGTCTCTCAGGGCGCTGGAAGAAGCACTAGATGTGCACTGAACTTGGTTGTGCCCCGAGGTTATGCTCCCTTCTCTCTTAAAACTGGAGAGGAAATTGGTTCACATTTTTTGCTCAAAATGCAATGGCAACCTGGCTGACACCTTGCCTTTTTTCTTTTATTATTATTATTATTATTTCTCTCTCCTACATGGTCAGCCCTGCCTGGTTCCTAATGAGAAAAGGCCGGGGAAATCAGCTGAGGGTACCTCCCACTTCCCTTAATAAAAAGCTGCTGCTAGAGCAGGGTTCACGGAGCAAGTTTGCTTTGCTAGCCTAATCCACACTCCCTCATGGTTTCATACTGCTGAGAATTAAAGAGATGAACATTCCCATGCTGTTAATCTGGTAACAATAAGACAGGGAAGCTGCTGCAGTTTACAGAGAGCACAGCACCGCCACAGCTGGACAGATGTTTGCACGAGACACCTTATTTAAACACCACTCTTGGCTCCAGCCTTGTGTTTTTCATTCTGGTGAGTACAGCGAGCCCTGAAAGTTACACGGAGCAGCTGAGCATTTTATTGCTGACACATCATGCTTTGGCATCTGGTGGCAGGGGTTGCCAGCCAGCTGGAACGACACGGGGCTGGATTTGGTGGCTGCTTCTCAGAGCATCTCCGAATGACTTTGTGTGTGGGTGAAAGGGAAGCGGGTTCACCATGAAATATCTGTGCCTGTTTCGGAGGCATTTCCCAGGGGTGTAAAGTGCCCTTTGGGGAGGAGGAGGGAAGCCAGTGGGCCACAGGCTGGGGCTCTTTGCCCTGACCAGTGCTGCAGCAGGTCGCAGCCCACGGCTGCAACTCAGGTAACCAGAGGCACCAGGAACAGGGGATGCTGGACATCTGCAGCACCTTGCCAGACAGTAGAGCAAAGCTGGGTGGGAGCCCCGGGTGCTTTGCACTCACTGTGAGCAACCTGGGACCAGTGGGCTCCTCACAGCTGTGCCAGATCAGGAATCCAGGGCTAGAAACTTCCCCACAGAAGCACCCAGGGAAGCACAGGGGTGAGGAGCAGCCTCAGCACAGCCCATCCTCCTGCCAAGCAAACTGCTGCGTGGTGGAAGAGGGGAAAATGTAATTAAAAAAACCTGCAGGTTTTATTTTTATATAACCTTTCCCCCGCTGTGGTTTTCCACAGCTGCTGACCATTTTTGCTCTCCCTGTCCTCTGGCTCCATGCTGCTCCACTTTTCCATTAGCGCATCTGAATTGCAACCCCCATCCCAAACCCAGGGGAGTGAGGGTTATGGACACAGGTGCCGCATGGGTTGCCCATGCCTACAGCCTCACGAGCACTGCTCCCTGCTGCACCCAGAAGCAGCTTATCCCCCTTGCTGCCATGCAAGACTCTGCAGGCTTCAGCAGGTTTCAGGTCAGTTCCTGCATGCCGGTCACTCCTGGGTATCTAAATAGCTCCATTAATTGCACATATGACTAAAAGATTGATGGATGAGAAAGGACAACTCTCCCCCTGCCCCAATTAGTACTTCATCAAACACCGGACCTACCCCTCAGGACACTGAACTGGGCTTGGTCAGGGGAGGCAATCTGCATACCTCTTGGACAGGGAGGTAATGGACTGAAATTATCGGTCAATATTTAAATACAGACAAGATCTGAGCTCTCTCTGAATTGCGAGTCAGCCTATTGTGGCAATGATGCCCATGCCCTGGATCCCTCATTTTTTATCATGCTACATTACCCGCAGGGCTTTCGCATTCCCACACCACTTGACCTCTTGACTCTGTTATCTCCATCTTGGAGCAAACAAGAAACATTTTATTCCCACCAGCAAACTGTCATTCACATCAGTGGCTTCTGCTGCGAGTCCTGGCCTTGTTTTGCTCCAGCCTCTCGCCTGCCCCACTGGGAGCTCTGCCTTCCCGAGGTGGAAAATCCAGGCATAATAAATCCGCTCTCTCCATGCTTTCGGACCACTTGCTCTTTCTTAAGGTAGCAGGGCAGATTTATAGCAATTTTTCTTTTTTTTTTTGTCTGCCCCCCTCCATCACCAGTGATTTATTCTGTTCTCTTCCTGGGTATCTTTTAATCAGCCATAAAGATAAATAGAAGGGTCTGGCCGAACACATCACCAGCTAACAGGCAGATCAATCAGTGGTGGTAATTGCAATTAAGATAACTCCCTTCCAAGCAACCTTGTTTGCTCCACTGCCTTCCTCTGTGGTTGGAGATACCAACCCCAACTTGACCAAGGGAGCAAGTCTTTTAGTACTAGCTCCTTTAACCCATCCTGTATAATTCTGTAATTTACTGGCGTCTCTCCGATTTTAATAAATAACCCGGTGCCTTCAGCATGTTAAGCTAACTCTGCAGGTAGATTAGATATGAATCTTGCAATGAGGGTTTTGGAAATGTGTCTGTTAACATGATTGACCCTGAAATAGCAGCAGCTGAGCTTTGCTGGGGTGCAAACGGCCTTGTGGCAGGGTGCGGGGTTAAGTCCTTGCAGAGGATCTGCTTCTACAGCCCCAACCCTGCCCCTACAAACAGCTCAGTGGTACAGTTCCTGGGCTTAAGCTGATTCCTAGGACAAGGTCTGGACCTGGCTGCAGCAGTCCGTGCTCTGGTTTGTAGCTTTTGGTTTTTCATCCCTTGATACATGGCATAAAGCTTAATTGCCCCTTTGTTTAGGGCCTTGCTGCCAGATGGGTGGCCCTACCTCAGCGCAGGGGCTCTGGCCCAGGACGCTGTGGATGGAGGAGGCCTGGGGTGGTGCCAGCAAACATCCGTTGATGTCCCCAATTGATGTCCCCTGCTCCTTGCAGTCTGGTGGTGGAGGGGCCACATCCCCTGGCCACAGAGGGGACCTGGCCAAGAGCTGGGGCAGGTCTCTGTGTGTTGTTCTGGGCTCTGCACCGCACGGACACTCGCGTGCTGGCTGCGCAGGGGCTGGCGTGTCCCTGTTCCCAGGTGTCTGCGAGGCGGAGGGGACCACATCGACGCCTGCAGACAAATGACTACAGCCATTGTAAGGCCTGGGTAAAACCCCCATTGAAATAAATGGCAAAACTCCCAGAGATTTCAAAGGGATCAGTCCTGAATGTTTGCAATTCTCTCCTAGACTTATCATATATCCTCAGCGCTGTGTGCTATTTCCATAACAAGAGGTATGGCATTCCCTTACTTCCATGTTTGTTAAGTAACAAAGACAGATTTCAACGCTTGTAGCCTTCCCAAATTTGTCAGGCACCAAACAGTCTCCCCCGGCTCCGTGCGAGCGCGTTCCCAAGCACAGTGCCTCGTTAGCGTCGTGATGGGACCTTGTTCAGCTGCTATGAATATGCATCAGGGCTACGGTTGGGGTTTTGTTGGCATACACAGTGACTTTGTCATTTAATGGTCTCCAGGGCTGTTTTAATCAACATGCACATTTCGCGTGTCAGCTTATTTCACTTCACTGCTTATTATTTTATTTACAAATATTCTGGCAATCGCTTGAATTTATTCTGTCCCATGCGCTGTGACTTCCTCCTCTCTCCTCTCTGCCCTTCTCAAGCCAGGGTCCGCGATTTCCCTCGCTTTGTCATGGGGAGGGATCGAACTTACCCTCCGCTAAGCTTTACTTCACTTCATTCCCTATTCCAAAATGTTGATCGAGCTGGGGAGGGAGAAGGAAGGAGGCGTATTCACCCAAACAGGATTTACAACAGCACGTGGATTCCTAGGCACCGGGGCTGAAGCAGTCCAGACAGATGCACGGCAGTGCCAAGGCCACCAGGGATGTGCCTCTGGTTTCTGGTAGGGGCTCTGAGCCCATCGCAGAGGTTCGGGATGTCTGGCTGTTGGACGGCAGGAGGCAGATGTCCCAAAGGGGATGCCCAAAGGATGCTCATGAGTCCCCGGGAAGAGTTGCTGCTGAGGAAGGTGGAAGGAGAAAGGACCAATGGGACCAAGTTATGGAGGGGCAGGCAGTGAGAGCTGGGGAGAAGCTCAGAGCTGATCTCTGGGTTCTCAGAAGCTGATGGAGGTCCCGCATGGCAGGAGAGCCTGCCTGTGTGGGTGGGAGGAAGGTGGGCTCTGCAGTGACAATCTGGACAGGCCAAAGCAGAGGGTGGGAGAAGAGCCCATAATGCTTCAAACACACACTTGTCCCTCTGCATAAACACCCCTGTCACGTCCAGAGCTTCACTGTGGGTCCGGGGGTGGGAGGAGATGTCTTTTCGGGTCTTAGCACGAGCGCTTTTCCTCCCAACACTCACCAGAGTTGGTGTTTTTAAGGCAAGGTGCCTGCCAGGAATTTGAAAATAAGTATTCAATCCGTGCTCATGGGCCTTGGCACGTTTCCCATCACAACTGCCAAGATGTCCAAACCTGAAACGAGCAGCACAGCATCTTTAATAATTCACCGTCGGATGCTTTTAAAAAATGTGTGGTTTATATTCATGCCAGCACTGCCCCTCCCTCCCCGCTTCCCCATCTCCCCTTCCTCTCCTTTCCTTGCAGGTGGTCTATTTAATTTCAATTTCAAGCTGCTGCCTCCTGCTTTGGTTCAGCAAAATGACGTGTCTTGACCTATTCATTTCATGTTTCCAAAATCTTTTACATTTCCTGTCTCCTTCACTCCCCTCCCCCTTAAAAAGAAAAAAACAATTCCAACTCGCAAAATGAAGAATTTCTCTGCATCTGTAGAAAATCTGGCCTCACTTATACCTGTAAAAACAGTTGTTTCCCTTACAGGAAATGGCTTGCTTCAGCACCTGAATTTTGTTTTGTTTTGATTTGTTTTCTGGTGAGATTTTGATAAATCTTTGCCCAATTTCTGTAAGGATTGGCCGATGTCCATGAAGGCTGTTTGGGGTGCCCATGTGGAGGACTTGAGTTTGCCGTATCCCAGCCCTGCGGCTTCCCAGCTGAGACAAGGTCTTTGTGGTGGGCTCTGAGTGAACAAATGAGAGGATCTGGTCCCTGTCCCTAGGATCTTACAAGGAGGGCAGACTGGCCCTGTGGTCTCACGGGGTGATCTCATGAGGTGAGAACAGGGAATGGTAAATCTGGGGCAAAGGCTGGGGCAGGAACTCAGATTTATGCCTCCTACCTCTAGGAACCCAAGTGCAGTCAGGAACCTAGTCCAGGATTTTTGTCCCCAGTGTTTGAATTTCCTTGCTTCAGCCACCACCTGTACGTGTTTTCAGATGTGTTGCGCCTTGGTCTGTGTTGAGAAGGGAATCTGGGGCTGAGTAAGGGGCTGAGCCCGGGTCTCCAACCCAAAGGGCAGAGCCAAGCTTCCCCCGCACACTGGCTAAGGCATTGAGCTGCACAGAGGATGGCGAGGAGCAACACTTGCTGCCCTTTGGAAAAGCAAAAGACTCTTCTTGGAAAAGACATGGGTAGGAGCATGTCTTTTCCTCAATAATTCCTCAGTAACCATTACTGACTCCAGTCCACTGTAAACAGGTCTGCCGATATGGACCACAGCCTTGGTTGCACCCTGTTGCTGTTTTGGCAGCGTTCCTTTCTGCTTTGAATGCCTGCGGTGTGAAGATGTTGTCCTTTTTCTTTTCCATTATGTACGTGCGCATGAGTGTGCCTGTTAATGCCTACCTGAAAACAACACGCTATTGTTTGCTTTTTTTTTTTTTTTTTTTAAACAAAAACCAGCAATTGTTTGACACAATCAACACAGCAGCTACCACTTGCCATCTGCTGCTGCACCTTCAAACGCATCCTTGCCAAAGCCCCCTGGCAGCACTGACCTCCTTCCCTCAGCACCACAGCAGAGCTAACAGCACAGCACTACGGCGTGCTGGGGAGGGGCAGGAGGTGTCCGAGCCCCCCGTTAGCAGGGTGAAAGGCGCTCAGGCTTTTCTGTGGTCTGTGGTGGCCGTGTTAGCACCGAGGCGAGGGACGTGGGGCAGAGGAGAGCGGGCGGGCGCTGGTGGGTAGCTTAACTTTTCATTTCCTGTGTGGTTTCATATTAGGTATGGTATGCGCCACCGGGTTTAATTGATGCACAAAGCAGTGTTTTATGTACGGGCTGGATTTCCAGAAATAACCAGCGGGGACACATCAGCAAAGGGTTTTCAAAGCCACCAGAGAGCCTGGCTGCCGGAACGGGGGCATTTTATTGGAGTTGATGTTGGGTGTTCAGCACCATCCGAAAAGCAAGTCTCCGTTAGGTTTCTCTGCTTTGGCCCCCAAAGGACAAAAACCAGGAGGCAAGCAATTTGATTGTAAAACGGATTTTCCCATTCAAAGCAGTGTTGTGTTCTGAAAGGATGCAAAGTCGCAGGGCTGAAGAAGCGAGCAGAGTGTTCCGGTAGGCACCGGGGCTTGCAGCATCCCGCTGGGATGCTCCACGAGTGACTTCTCCTGGCTTTCTGCCCTCCTCCCTGCCACCTCCGTGTTTATGAGGTGCTCGGCTCCGTGCTGCTCGCCTGCTGCTCCGCTCCGTGACAGGGCTCTGAGAGCCCTTCTCCCGGCTGCCAGTTTTTCTTCAGCTTTGCAGCCGTGTTAATAAATGGGAGGGTTTGAAGCTCGCAGCAGTGTGAGAACAGCGTAGTAGGGCCAGCAAAATTATTTCTTTGAAAAGAAGGAGGCATTTTCTTTTCAGGCATGTGTTCCCGGCATGCTCAAAGGGGCTTTTGAGCCAGGATGCAAAATTGCCACAGAAAGGAGCAGAGAGCAGGAGAGACGCAGCGTGAAACAGAGTGTAATTCAGCTGGGGTCATTTCAATTTTGGGGAAAGAAGGATCAGGGATGATAAAAATCTTCTTAGCTGCCGAAGACAGAGGGAAGCAGGAGGCACTTTCTTCCTTTCTTCTGCAGCTTTGAAGGGGAGAATCTAACCTGGAGACCCTGTCCCCCTTCATCACCACCACTGCAATATTCAGATGCCTGAAAGACGAACACAGAGCTCAAGGGTTACATTTGCAGTAAATTATATCCATAAATAAAATAACAAAAGCCTCATCCTCTGTCCTGGAAAGCACTGGCCCAGCTCAGCCCGCTTCATGCCACCCCTCTGCACAGCTGTTGGTGAGCAGCCCCTGGCGCCTGCTGAGCCCCACCTCGTCCTGGACTTTGCCCAGGAGGTGGTTTATTGACCAAGGCAACGCTCTGCTAGGGCATGGGCACACAGAGAGGTAGGGAGGACCATGACACATCACTGGCCCTATTTATTTTATTGGTACAGGTGTAATCAGGGAGAGCAGGTCCAGCATGGCCTTCTCCTCAGGTCAGAGTAGGCTCCATCACACACATTGGTGTGGTTAAAAGGAAGCACAGGAAAGCTGGTAAGGAGTGTGGAACGGGAAATTCAAGTGTTCATTCAAAAAATATAGAGCTTTCTGCTTAAATACCTGCATCAGCTTCTGTAGCTTTGGTCAGATATGTAGATCAGGGATACATTTAGCCTCCGTGGAGGACTGGGACAGTAAATCTGGCACACAAGAGAGAAAAAGGATTTTTCATAAAACAGATGGGTGCCTGCGGGAAGTTGAAGCCTGGGCAGGGTCCTCCCAATAGGTAGACCGTCTGATCAGGCCATGAGCAGGTCAACAAGTGAACTCCAGGAGATAATGTGGTTGGGCTTAATTAGCTTCTGGGGGGATAAATCCTTTGCTCTAAGGTTGGTATTCGCGTAGAGCTGAGCTCAGCAGCGGGTAGCGAACCCCCTGTACCAAGTTATAGCTCCAGGGTCCTGCCTTGGTGTGGTCAGAGTAAGGTCGTTCAGAATATCTGTGGGATGATGCCAGGAGCAACAGAGGTTTCCTCCACGGAGGTCTTTGTGTGTAACACTGATGCTCCTGACCGTGAGGTTTTTAACTGTGACTGCCAGGCATGGAAAAGGACTCATCTGAATCACATTGGTGGCGTTCCAGGGCTATAAAAGAAAACTCTTCTACGGGCAGGGATAGTTTTTTTTTTTTTTAAATGTAATTAAACCACAAAACCCATAGTTTTGAGGGTGAGGAAAAAATATAAACAACAACAAAAATAATTGGCACTTCATTCACTAAATCTCATTCTTTCTTCTCGATTCCCAAATGGTGTGAAATTCTCAGAAACCCCATTAAAATTAAAAGTATGGATTTTATTGCTGTAATGTGACAAGTTGCGTGACTCAGTATTTCCCCTCAAATAATCTGTCCTTCCCCCAGGAAAGCAAGAAATGAATCTGTCTTCTCGTTCATTAGCCTTAAAGAAGGCTGTGGCAAAAAGGATAGTGATAAGATCAGCTACATATGCTGCTTGGGTACGTTTGTGGATAGCTTGACTTACAGTTGACATAACATCTTAATTAAGGTCCATTTTCCCTCCATCTGCTGGGCAGAAATCACTGTGGAGCCTGCAGGATTTTATTCTCTGTCAGGCAGAGGGTCCTGCCACAAAACAAGCTTTTGAGAAGCCCATGCCCAGTATGACTCAGACTTAAGGAAGTGTTGTCTAGACAAGGCCCCAGGTTTTTAAGCCACAGCTATGAGTGGGAGAAGTGAAAGAAGCCAAGTGGTGTCAGCAGGAGAGATGGACTGCAAAGCTACAGGGTGTCTGCAACTGCTGCATTGCCCTGGTGCTCGTGTGGCATTTCCTTCAAGGGGAAAACTCTGCCAGGAGGTAATACATCCTCATACGTGCTGGTTGATAAAGATGCAGGCTCTCGGTCCATGATGCTCACTAAATAGCTGGAACACTTGGTGATGGTGATTTTTGATGGGCTCAGTGTGGTACGTCATGTAATGCATCCCTGCTTCATGTAATGCTGCTCCGAGCAGCACCAGCGCTGCTTGTGGGTGAGGGTTGGCTCTGGCAGGATGCTGTAAGGCATCATCACGTTCACACCCTACATCTGAAATCAGTCCCTGAAGCCTGTGCATGATCAGTGTAAATTAAGGAGAAGTGGGTTTATCAGCTTATAGAGAAAATGTTTTTTGTCTTAAAAGTAGGAATAGAATTAAGGGAGATGCCTGTCTATCTGTGTATCTGTCTATCTATATTTTCTGCAGCATTTCTGGACTTCTGTCATTCACTTATTTATTTATTTATTTATTTATTTATTTATTTATTTCTGTCAGGGAGAAGTCCCTTTCAGCATACAGAGCATCAGCTGTTACGGCATATCTTCTTCTGAATGGGGAACAATTGGGAAAAATAATATCAATATTCAGATGATGAAGGAGATGGAAAAGCTAAACTCTAGTATTTATGGGATCAGTTATTATGGGCTCACACCAGAAAAGGGCCACATCTGTATCGACCCAAGGAAGTGGCTAACAAAGAGAACAGCTGGACCAGGCCAGGAAACCACTTACCATTTGCAATGTTTGGGAAAAACTATGTCTGCTTAGCAAAAAGCACGGTTAGGCTGTCTTTGGACTCGTTATACCATTTCTTATCCAGCAGTGTGTATTCACTGATGTTTAAAGGTGGTCGAACATCAGATAAAAGGATCATGAAACGGAGTCTGTGTTGGTAATTCAGGGCTGGAACTAAATTTTCAGCACCTTTTGAATTTCAGATTGTTGTTCAGATGAGACTGGACATAAGGAAATCTTTCTACTGTGCAGAGTGTAAAAATAATAAACGTAATCAAAGCTTTGAAGCCCCATCTGGTGTTTCCTGCTTCTAAACTGCCCGGTTTTGGTAGGAGAATGGTTTTTCTTTCATAAACTCCCAATTGTAGTCAACTGAATGGAATTCTGTGATTATACTTGGCCGACTTTCCAAGCCAAGTCAACTGCTTTGTTCTGAAGAGCTGGAAAACTACTTGATCCAGCAAAGAATTGCCTTGTAGGTGTTGTCTCACTATGGAGAATCCCTTTTCCTTCTGCGTAGGAGCAGACAGATGTATTTCTGGGTTAACAAAAAATCGTTTGAAATTTAGGCACAGTCGCAAAAAAAATTGTCTGTAAAGAAATGACATCTCCTGAGCCAAGGACCTTTTTGCTGCCAAATGCCTGCTATGCTGAAAATCTTTGAAGTTTTCAGAGAGATCCACTCGGATATCTTTCAATACGAATGATTTTATGCTGCAGGGATATTGTAAAGGAGTACATGGTGTGGAGAAGTAATTACACGAGTCTTAAAATGAGAGGCTGACTATCTCAAGGTTAAAGAGTCCACAGTGGTCATCTAACTTTATTCAGATTTATATTCTTGCGAAATTCATCTGACTTTAATTATTTTGTATATTACCCCTAAAAAGGGAATATAGCGTCCTTCCATTTCTCCCTCATCCATCAATCTAAGCTAATTTAATTGAATCTAGTCTAAACTAAAAAAATGAAGATAGACAGACCTTCAGAGCCAAACACAATTAATTCATCCACAACTGAAAGGAAATCTTTTTTTTTTCCTTTTATTTTTTTTTTCAGTTGGAATTTCCCTGTTGAGTTGAACAAGGCCTAAATTTTAGATATAAATTTAGCACAAGAAGAATATCATTTATCATCAATCCAACGTATATCACAAATACCTGAGTGTAAATAGAAAGCATGGTGCTACTTTTTCTGAGTCAAATGAGGAGAAATCAAAATATTCCAAGATGTAATTCTAGTGCCTACCCCATAGTCATTCATTGCTACATTAGAAATCCTAAAAGAAAACTCTCAAAATATAATTTAGATTCACATTTTTTATTCTGCTACTTGGTATTATTACTGAAAATCTGTCCCCTGGTAGGGAAACAGCCTTTCCTGTGTGTTATTCCTTTGAAGGGCGCACCCAATGTCAGCAGAGCTGGATGCTCAAAGCACCGTAACAGAGCTGCACAGTGAGAATTTGCAGGGCCAAGGGACTGTCTACCATGGGAAGAGGCAGTTTAATAATTCTGCACAGAAGCTCTTATTTCCAGCTCTGAAAACCATTTTCAGGTTGTCTTGTATCATTCTGGAGAAGGTTTAAGCTCAATGGTAGTACACCATACACGTCCCAGGGCACCATGATGTCTTGCTGCCTCATTTCTGTAGGTGTAATTATTACTGGTGTAGCTCATAAACCTGAGCTGGAAAGTCAATCAAGTAGTTCTCATCTGAGATGGGCTGCAGAAAGGCAGCCCTGCAAGTGGAAGAGAATACAAGGTTAACTCACTGGGGCTTGAGCAGGTAGAAATCCTCAGAATTCGTAGCACGGTGGACAAGAATTTCTGGAAGATTTACCGTAACTTGGGACAGCTTTTCTTCTGATCCGGGTACCCTATTGCCCTAAAATAAGTGGGATTAGGGTTTAGTGTGTTCACAACAACTTGTCTCCTGGTTCAACCAGAGAGGAGTGAAGGTGCAAGAGAGGCACTGGGCAGGTGGGTGCAGGTGAGATTTTGTTACTCATTTTCCAACCGTTGGTAGAAGGAGATCTTGTTTTAGGGCCAGAGTAGAATAAGGAAGGGATGCTACATGTGGGCAAGTTATCAGGCTCCTCTGGGTATCTCTGCACTCTCCAGTCTCTGGCAGGTCTCTCTGTCTTGTGCTCGGGTGAAGATGCTGTCGGAGGGGAGCAGAAAGGCCCCCTGCCCTGCTGCACAGGTAAGTGCATGGGCTGGACCCCAAACCCGAGTCAGAATTGCTTCTAGAAGGGTAAAATTCTTGAATTTGCAAAAGCTGTCCCAGATTTATATGAATGGACTAGGGTTTGCAGTCCCCTTCTGTGCATTTAATAGGAAATCTCCTCGAGGAAGGTGAGGGATGGGAGAAATCCCCAAAGCTTTTGCTTTCCAAGGAAAAGCCCCTGAACCCTGCCTGTGTCGTGAACCTTGTGAACTCCAAAAGCTCTTAGGAGAGTTTCCTGAACCCTCGAACTCCAGCAGGCTTTGCCGTGCCCAGTGGAGAGCCCTCGGTTTCTTGTCATCCCCTTTTTGTTACTTTTGCTCTCTTTTATTAGCAGAGAAGCCCAGCTGTACAATCTCTCCCATCTCAGCGTAATTGCATTAGACACTTGGAGGCCGTCGGATTGCCATTCAAGCTGGTATATAATGAATTTACTTGACATGCAGAGGTCCTTATGTCACAAAAGGTTTTCTCATTATATCTGAGCTTTTACTTGTTTATCGAGAGTCTCCAAACCCTCACCCTCTCCCTGCTCATTGAGTGGGAGAAGCGCTGCAGGAAGCTGCCATTCAGTGCAATATTCATCAGAAAAGGCACAACTGGCTGTAACTTCCACCCGGTTTTATTTGCAGCTTGCTGCAATCTGTGCCTTGCATGGGGTAATGATGCGGGTGAGAAATTGCTGACATTGTTTCCCCTGCCTCCACCAACACCAGTAAAGCACAAGCTGGTGTACCCCAACAATTTCAATATTAATTGAGCGGGAGCTGCCTGGGGGTGCCGGGGTTTCTTCTCCCCTGAAGCAAACTAGGCGAGGGGGATGAAGCCAAAATAATGGAGGTGTTCACCCCAGAGGGCTCAGCCCATCTCCCTGCCCTAAATCCCATGTGGGGTTATGTGGGGCTGCTTCAGTTTAAAGCAACAGGGGCAGGGCAATATGTTGCTGTAAATGTCTATTGTGAAGAGTCTGCATTGCTGTGACAGCGTGGGCAGGGGTGTTATTTGTAACTGGGAATGTAATATTCTCCATAACATTGTGATGGGATGCCTGTGGTTCTTTTTTTTCCTTTCCTCCCCAGCAGGATTACACAGTATTGCACCAAGCAGGTAAAATGCTGTCCCAGATGCGTGGCCTGGGCTGTTCCCTCTTGCTGGGGGGACAGGGTCTGGATGGACCCAGTGGCACAGGTGGGCACGTCTGTTGGAGCTGTCCTGCTCTGTCCTTGCTGTCCACGGCTGCTTCAGCACACAGCGTGGGCTGCAAACCGCTCCCACATGCAACCTCCCCAAGCCTTCATCCTGCAGCGAGGTGGGAGCAAGCATTGGGTACTGTGGCAATGGGCAACATTGTGTAAAACCCCACCGGGGAGCCGCAGAAAGGATGGGATTCCTTGTCCTGTTACCCTTGAGAAAACGCCTCCACTTGAGCCGATCTCCCTGAGGCTCCGTGCTGAAGGCCCTCTGTGTGTTTTCACAGATCCATTTTTGCAGTATGGCTTTTTGCAGCCGTAACGGGTGTAACGCCAGCCTCACGGGCTTGGCGGGGGCAGCCCAGTCCCTCCTGATTAGCCAGTATCTGGGGCCGGGCCGGGGTCGCTGCTGGCACCTCGCAATAATTCCTGCTCATTGTCTGGGGCTCGCCGGCAGCGAGGTGATATTGTTGCTGTTCCTCGACGCTGGGGCTCCGGCCGGCTCCTCTCTCTGGCAAGGGCTGGGGTGGGAGCGATGTCTCACATGAATGAGATAAGAGAAGACAAAGCAAATGGGGAAGAAAGGAAGCTTGTAGCTTTTCAAGTTCAATGAGGCTTACCAGGCTTTCGGGGGCCTCTTCAAATCAGAGGCCGAGTTAAAAGAACATGCAGAATTCAAAGCCTGTCCTTTTCCAGGCCCTCTGTCGGCTTTGAAAATCCTCCCAATTCATGTTTACTCTTGTCCCCTCCTCCTCCCCCTCTGCCAGGACGTCCCCGGGCAGGCACACACGCAGCCCTCCTGGCTGTGCACGAGCTGCCCCCGGAACCAGCCCGCGGCTCCCAGCCACCGGAGCAGGTGTGGTGCTGTCTCCGTGCCCCCAGATCCTGCATGCGAGATGTATGCAAATGGAAGTGAGCGGTGGGCGACGTCAGGAAGGGACACAAAAGGTCTCCTTAATCCTTCTTTGCCCAGAGCTGTCTCACCCCAGCGAGACGTAGCAGCAGCATGGGGTATAAACAGCTCCTCTCACACTGCAGCAAATGTGCAAGTGTTTCGTGGGCTGGCAGACTCGTACTTCGGGAAGTTGTGGCGATGGGGAGCACAAAGGCTGGGTCCTTTCGGTCCAGGAATTACAGCAGGAGGCACCACTTTCCGGGAGGAATCAAGGGCTGCCAATGGGGAGTGCTAGAAGGAAGGGAAAGGATGCAGCTACTTCTTATGCCACTTTGCAAAATGCATCGTGCCTTTAATTGCAAAGGGAGCTTAATGCATCTGAGGTGCTTTCAAATCTAAGGGCCCAGTAAGGAGCAGCATTATGTGCTGCAAAACTGGCTTAGATGGGACCCAGGTCTGGCTGTTCAAAGGGTGCAACAAGCTGCATGGTCATGGGGACTTGGAGGGCTGGCCCCACTCCCAGCTCCCTCTCCTCTCCTGGCCAAGCACAAGGTTTGCAGTTAATGAGAGCAGTCCCCAGAGCAGGGGGGTTGAAACTAGATTGTCTTTAAAGTCCTTTTCAACCCAGGCCATTCTAACATTCTATGATTGTATGATTCTATGACTTTGCATGCCAAGAGCAGTCAGGGTATGAAGAACAGTCAGGCTGGTCATACCTCTCTGGCTCCATACTGCTCCTGCTCCTGGGCATGGATCTATATTTACCCTTCCTCTCCTCAACCAGCCTTTTAAAAGGGGAAGGAAGAAATGTCTAAACCCACACCCGACAGCCTGCCTGCTGTCCCTCAGCTAGCTGTGAGATGTGCTGTGAAATGCTCTGGTGGGTTTTCCATCCTCTGCTGGGGCAGTGGGGTTGTCCCGTATTGACACAGACCTCAGAGCTGGACGAGCAAAGGGAGCTCCAAGCTCCAGAGCCCAGCTGATTAACACTGACTTGAGAAGGAAATTAGGGCGGCAGCAGCTCGGCTCGGACCCCAAATAGCAAAGAGTTGCCACTTCTTTAAAGAGTTGCCGCTTGTTTTATTTTTCAAACAGGTCTGTAAAGATGTCTGTCAAGCGCTGCGCCTCCAAAGACCTTGCTGAATGACAGGAAAATTTGCATGCCAACCAACAGCACTTTCTAGGACGTCGTCAATGCAGTCAACCACTGCAGAGTTTCTCTCCCTTCCCAGCCATTCAAAGGAGCCGAGCGGCTTGCCGAAGGCGCGGGGTGGGGGCTGAGCGATGTGACAATCACGGCATGTCCCCAGAGCGGAGGCAGCCCCGTGCTTGAATGCAGCAGCGCTCCATCCCCTCTGCCGCCGCGTTGTGCAGCTCCATTGAGCGCGGGGAGGCTTCTGCGGCTCGGTGAGACAGAGGTGGATTGTGCCTCGTGGGCTCAGCTGTCACTGCCCGGCCGGGAGGTGACAGATCCGGAGCAGCTCCGCCGCTGACATGAGCTGCAGAAGTGTCACTGACCTTGTGTGGCCCTTTGTCCCTATTGTCTCAGCCCCTCTCAAAAGAAACCCTTGGTCTTGTTCTGCTCCTCCGGGCTGGGAAAGCGATTATTATTATGTCCTGGCCTTTGGCTGATGAAAATATGTGCAGCTTTTGTCACCCGTTTCTCCACCCCGAGTGCATTTTCCCCCCGTTTGCTATTCACACTTTGTCTGAATCTGGCGTGCATTGAGGTGGTGGAGGCTGGGGGGTGCAGGGGGAGAGCAGGTACACCCACTGCCCTGTCCCCCCTGGACCAGTGCCCCCCAGTCTGGCCCACAGCACGCGCTGCCCCCCCTGTGCCTGGGGGCACACATGGCAGCTCCTGGCCCCAGCCTGGCCAGCAGGAACAGGGTTGGGGTTTTTGAGGGAGACAAAGGCCAGAAAGAGACAAGAAGGCTCCCCAAACCTGTATCCCCAGGATGCTGCATCCCTGCCTTGGGATAGGAAGGGGTTTGTGTGTGTGTGTGTGCGCATTTGTGTGCACATGGAGACATTGGATCTAGGAGATCACCACCGGATTTGATCTGCCTCTGCTCTTTTGCCTCCCCCCATACACATTTTTTTTTGCCCCACTACACACTGATCCCCAATGACAGTTTAAAGTCTCACCCTTCTGATTTCACAGTGCTTCATGCCTGCCCTGTGCTGCCTTTGCAGTGGTCCCTTTCACTGCCCAGGGCACGGAGCAGTGGCAAACGGGTCCCGAGGGTTTAGATCTGGGACTGCCAAGGCATTTCTGGGGTCAGCAGTGGTACAGTACTGTGCAGGGCAGAAGTCACTGCCTGTCTACTGCAAAATTCAGTAACACTTAGCAGGAGCACCACCAGGTCTGTCCCAGCTGCGTGACTTGTTTGGGTCACGCCGGGATGGATAGCAATGCACAGGAGCACAGCTGAAAACCCTCCCTGGTGCAGGCAGCGTTTCCAGGCTGAGATAGACCAGAGGCATCGTTCTGAGGTGACTGCTGCTGGGTTTTTGTCTTTGTGTGTCCCATAACCCTGGAAAACTTGGGGGGGCTCCTGCTCTCCCAGATTCACCTGGGCCATGGAGCGGAGATGTTCTGATGAAGAGGGAGGATTTAGCTTCTACTTATTCTTTTATTTTTTATTTTCTTGCTCAGTTGTATAGGGTCATCTTTTAATCGTCGTTTCAGTTATAAGGGACAGCATGAGGGAGGCATAGAGCTGGGTTAACACATTTGAAAAATGAGGGGTATGCTGCCGTGTAAGCCGGGATGCGATACATTCAGCCGGAACAGAGTAAATTGGGCTGTGGATGGATTGCTGTTTAATTAGCTGTTTGAGCTGCAGTTCAGCCAGCTCTGCCCACTTAACGTTCTTGTTGAACAAAGTGTTAGTGCAGACTTCAAGGGCCACAAACCTCCCTGGGAAGGCAGTTTTCCTAAGGGGACTGGTACAAAAATGGCTTCAATTGCAGGTGCAGCGCGTTGGATGGAGTTAGTGGGAGCAGATCATCAACCAGATGAGGAAGGGCCCTCGTTAAGGAGATGGGGTCTGGGCTGTGGACCTCAATGGGAGGAAGAGTGGCGATGTGGGAATCGCAGGTCCCACGGCGTGGGAGGACGGGCACGCAGCAGAATCCATCCCCAGCGCTGCCAGCAGATAATGGCCATTCGATATAGCCCACTTCTTCTGCGCCATAAAGCTGATGGGCTGAATCAAGCCATGGTAACAGCATTGATTTTAACAGAGTTAAATTAAGTGATGCATTTGGCTCTGCAGTTCCTCGTTTTGCTCTCCACCTAATAAAGCAGGATGAAGCCTCCTGTCCGGTGCCGCTCCGGCAGCAGGCAGCAGTGGGGACAGCGTGGGAGGGACAGGTAAGGTCGGAGCCTGCAGCCTAAGACAGGAGAGGATCGATGAGAAGAAGCCCAACTAAAGCAGCCTGAGAACAGCAGCATGTTTAAAACAAATCTTTTCAGTGATGGAGTTTGGCAAAGCTCAAAGCAGGATCTCAGGATAGCGGGGCAGACAGATGTAGCTCGCACATAATGAAAAAACACATCAGGGAGCTCGGGATGAATCGCTGAGAGGCACCATTGCCAAAATCCAGACCATGGACGGCGCTCCACTTCTCTGATCCAGTGCTACATCCCAGCCCAGCAAACACAGTGCTGCGGTCCTTTAGTGAGGAGCAATTGCCATGCTTGAAGTTACTTATTACTAGGACCAAAGCCAGTGTTTGAAATAAATCTTGGTGGTTATAGCAGTTTTGCTAATGTTTTAATGCTTGTGGAAGGAGTAGACTTTATTGCCGTTACTCCTGATTTATGCAAAGCAGGAGAAGGATTAGACTAAAATCTGAAAAGCAAGTGCCAGTGTCCTCTAATCTCTCAAATGGGGTCACAGAAAGCAGTTTAGGGGCAATCAAAGGGCTAAATATGAATCTTTTGGACAATATCCTCCTATGAGTCTTCTGCACTACCGCCTCTCAGCTGCAGGCTGGAAAGGTTTTGTGCTGTTTTACTGCTTCATGTGACAATCTTAGGCCTGGGCAGCTGGTCTATAGACCAAAAAAATGTAAAATTAAGTCAGATGTCATTTACAAGCTGATGACCAGTTGTTGGCAGCGAGTTGGCATCCATTAAATAGCTATAGCTGTGTAAGAGATCTCATGAGGGATGTCCCACTGCTGTGGTGGCTTTGTGGCCCTGACTGTGGTGTGCTTTCCAAAAATGGGTTCACTCCAGAGAGATTTTGGGTTTCACCTCCACCAGAGCAGAAAGTCGGCAGGCTGTGGGGTGTAGCACCATTTCTTTAGTGTGGCTTTGTTTAAAGGCCGTGGACGGCTCAGCCATATGAGTGCAGCTGTCTTGCAGCAGATGGCTTGGATCTGCAGCTCATGTACACTCATCCAGAGGTTAAAGACAAGATCAACTTTTCCAAGAGAAGGAGTGAAACATGCCCTTTTCCTCCCTAAATTCTTCTGCGTTGTTCTGGTCGTTGTTATCATTAACTGCGGTCAAGTCAAGCTCAGGAGTCTTCACTGTAACAGAGACCATGCTCCTTTATTTCCTGGAGAGTATTTACAAAGTCATGGGGAGATTTCTGAGAGCGGGCCTTTTCCTCAAAAATGTACCAGGAGATGAAATGATGCCCACACACCATCAGTGGGTGAACTCAGCACTTCTTTAAAAGACAAAAGCCACCAGCAAGGATCAGGCCAGCCTGTGGAAGCACCTCTTCATGTAGACGAAAGTTCACATTATTTTTTTCCCACAGTCTGGGGACAGATTTTGCTTCGCTGTTACAGCGATGATCTGGCCACTTAGCGAAGTTCAGAAAAGTGGTCAGAAGGGTGAATGACTTTTGGAAGATGGTTTGAACTTGTTTGGGTATCTTGGGTCATGGAATTTGGATGTGAAGTGTTTGCTGCTGGTTTCTGTCAGAGCCTGGGAACAACATTTGCAGGGCATTTCCCTCCTTCCCTGCCCTTTGTCCTCCCTCCACAGGTAGCAGCAAAGGCTGGTGTTCATTGTGGGTGATGCTGAGCCCTTTACTCCAGTTTGCTGCCAACTGCTGAGTGGTCAGCATGCACCACAGGGTGAGTCCTGGCCTGGCACTTGCTGGATAATGCTCCTGCTTTACCCTAACCTGCCCTCACCATGGGCTTTTTCAGCAGTCTTATCAGAAAAGCCAGTGAACAAACAGCCTGTCTGAACTGGGTTCTGTCTAAGCACCAAGGAAAAGCTCTTCTGGATCAAGTTTGGAGCTGAGAGATGCCCCGGGAGAAGCTTGCATCCGGCTGCTGTTGGGCTCTGGTTCTGTGAATAATGGCCATCGTTTCCTTTCCAGGACTGTTGGTCTTTGCACTTAACATGCCATTTTTTACAAGGGCTATAATGATGAGGAGAGCCAGAAATGCTGAGGAGCAGGCAAGTCATTCCTTGCAAGTGCCAGATGATATACAGTGTATTATTAACAGGGCAATACACTTTTTGCAGAAACCGAGCAAGGTTTCTTATGGAACCCATGAGTCTGATCTCCACCAGGCTAGCTCTTTTTTCATGTTTGTCAGTTCCAGTGAAGAAGAAATATTTCTGCTTCTTTGTCTGTAATAAATTCAGACGAGGCTTGTGCTGGCTGTGAGGCTAAAACTGAGAGATGCTCCTCCCATGACTTTGAAAACAGCCAAAAAGAGGGACACAAACAGATTGCCAGGCAACCAAACAGCCCCAAGGTAACCTGTTCTGGGAGATTTGCTTTGGTCTCTTGCTGGTGCCCATCTTCTTTTTCTCCTCACAGCGTCAGTACTTTCTGCCAGATGGCTATTATTTTTTACAGGACTACAGACAATTATACCTGTCAAGGGCATGCCAGAGCAGTTAGCATTTATGGTGGTAGGCAGATTACCTCCTAAACGTTAATAGCAGACACAGACACGGTAACTTTGCTTCTCAAAATCCCTGCTAGGTGACTGCTTTGCAATGCCGAATGAGGTTCGCAGATGTGCGGCATGGTCACTGTGCAGTGCAGGAAACATGCACGTCCACACCACGCACACGGCTGATGCTCACACACTTTGTCACCACATGTAAGCAAAATGGGGTCTCCATCGTTCAAATATGGCAAAATTTTGCAAGAGTCAAGCCCAGAGATGTTTGCTTTCACATGGTTCTCTGAGCGGGGTCACATCTGCAGGTATCGAGGTGTTGTTGTGTGTTTCTTGGACATGTAGGTTTTGAGGGAGATTGCCATTGCAACGACAGACCAAATTAATATGAGGACCCACTAGGTTTCCAGTTTCTGCAGCTCCTTGCTTGTGTTTTTAAAGGCCAGTGGGTTTGGTTGGCTGTCAGGATTGGGAGAGGCAGCACCACAGGGATGGCTGGACATGGGCTGACGTGAGACATGGCTTACACCCCCAGCACTGTCAGTGAGTCTCTGAGTCCCCTCAAGTTTAGATCTTCTCGTCTTAGATTGCACATGCATCAAAGCAGGAGCCGACTCTTCATGTTTGTTAGGTGGCACCTGGCGCAGCAGGGCTCAACCAATGCCTCCAGATGCAGCAGGAAGGAGAAAGATCCAAAACTATTGCTGCTTGAAATGGCTCAGAGTTTTAAATTCATGCCAAACCCATCAGCCTGCTCCAGATTCAATGGAAACCACTCCTAATTTTGTGAACCAGAACCACTTTTCAGACATAAAGCTGGTATTTGCTGAACCCTACACATCTGGTACCTCCCGGCCCAGGTCTGAATGGTGCCGGGTTGTAAAGCTGAGCTCCCATCCTGGCTGTCCAGTGGATGGCTCCTCGTCCTGGCTGTCTGATGGGTGTCTTCTCACCCTGGCTGCCCAGAGTAAGGTCCCAGTGCTCAGTAGCCATCTGTATGGACATCACTGCCTCTGGGCAACCAAGGGGAGACCTTTGTTGGGTTCTGGATCACGAAGAAAGCAAAGGTTGAGGCTGAATAATGAACTCTCCTGATCTCTTGCAGGGAGTGTGGATCTGAATGCCACTCATCCTTGGCCCCAAGGGGACAGCCCTTTCCCAAGGTCCCAGGGAAGTTGGACTAAATTGTCACAGCAAAATCCCTTGGCTTCTCCTGCTGGGCTGCAGCCAGGCTGGTCAGAGGGGGTCAGAGGGTGCTTCAGGCTGCTGCTGCTGCCTGGAGGTTTGTTGTGGGGACACGGGGCAGGGTTTCAAGCTGTTGACTCCCGGGGAACAGCGCTGATTAACAGCAGAGGCAGGCCTGGCCCTTCTCATTTATTCTTTCTGAGAACATTCTTCCTTCCCCAGCTAAAGGGACAGGGGAAGAAGAAATGAAGAGAAGGTTGTACCAGACACTATCTTTGGGGGAAAAAAGGAAAAACTGAGTGAAAAGTCAAGTAGTTAAATTTTTCTGTTCCTTCACATCTCCTGTTTCTGCCCTTCATGTGTCAAACTGAGGGAGAGGTGAGGGGGATTAGCAAACCTTGGGAGGGGGCCCCCAAAACCCAATTTCTTTGACACTAATTTGATTAAAGGACGAAGAGATTCACTGCTGATTCCTACATGTGAATGTCTCCTAAAGCACAAGAGAAATCCCACATCAAGGTCAGTGGCTGAGTGCTGCCCTTGGCAGGGCATGCACTGCTCTGGCTGGGCCGTGTTCTGCTCTCACTTACACCAGCACAAGCGCAGGATGACTCAGCTCAGATCGATGCAATGGGTGAACCAGGGCATCCCTGCCAGTGAGGTTTGGCTTAGCAGGGTCTCGGTTTTCCTTGTCGTGCAGTGCTGACTGCAGTAGGTATCTCCCCTCCATGCATGCCCACCTCACCCAGCCGTCTGAAATCCCACCCGGGATGGATTAGATCAGCTGGTGGGAGTCAGGGCCTACTTAGATTAAATGGGTGCAGGCATGGCTGTGTTGTGTCTGTTTGCAGAAGCTGTCTTCTCTTTAAATGGGAAAGACGCTTCCCAATGTTTCTAAGATAATTAATGAGCTGGCCTCTGACAGGGGTGTTGGGCTGGCAGATAAGCTGCTGAGCATACAGTCCAGCCATGGTTATTCACCAAAACCCAGCTCTGCGTGCAGCCCTCCGGAGCATTTCTGGCCAGAGGGATAAGTTAATAACATCACACAAATGTGAATAATCATCTCAGGTGTTGCAGTGTCAGCGAGAGTGCTGCATTTTGATTACATCAACGAAGAGAGGATCTCGGCCCTGCCAGCTGAGCACCATCCCGAAGGAGGAGGAAGGAGAGAAGGCTCCGAGGACTCTGGCATTCTCTGCAGGGAGATGTTATTAGTGTGGGACGTGATGTTAAGACAATCTATTGACTCATCCAAAGCAACAGAGGCTTGCAGGAGCAGCGAGAGGAAACCAAACAAATATATTTGCAGAAAGTTGTCTGTTCATCTGTTCATCTGAGAGCGTAAAGAGACAACTCTCAATGTTAGGTAGGAGTTACAAGGACTGTTTGCTCTTTGGACTGTTCCATGGAAAAGCCATTATTTCCCAGATTTACTCGTCCAGATCCTCCTCCACTGCTCTGTATAGAGCCTGCCTCGGCCCTAGCAGCCGAGGAGAACACACCCAGGACCTGTGCTGAACCTTTCATGCCCTGGGCATGACCACAACTGGGGGTTTTCTTTGCACAAAAGTGTGCGGTAGACCTCTTCCATCCGAAAACCCAGCTTACAGCCTCTCGTCACACCGTCATGGCTGAAGCCCACCCAAGAGCCCATGGTGAGAGCCACCAGGCTCGTTTGTTTGAGAAGATGCTGCAGGCTGCCGACCAGTCTGATTTCGTGCAAAAAGGCAAGGGTTTGCTTAATCAGCCATACCTTGTGGGGGATGAGTGGCGTGTCTGGGACTTAGCATTTCATCCAGCTGCCAAGACCAATTATTTTTGATGTTTCTTGACACATTGAAGCTGGTTCTCCTGATTTATTTTGTTTACTTGCTGGAGTGCTGTGTTGTGTTGTGTTTTGTTTTCCTAAAAGGATGTCTTCCTTTTTCTGACTCTCATGCCAAAGATGGCCAAGAAGTAAAGCAGATATAAAAATGGAATGAAAAAAAAAAAGTCTTTTCAAGAACACCACAAACTTTGTCAGCCTCCCAGGACTAGACAAAGACATGATAACTTGGGCTAGTAGCAAACATGTCATTCACGGAGCACAGCAGGATTTGCTTCAGGAGCAGACCACCTTTCACAACAAAGCTGGAAGGCTTTGGGAGAGTACCTTGCTTTCCTCGAATCTGTGGACATCAAAATTCATTGAAAACTAGGGAAATGGCAAAAATTCCAATGGTTTGGCAAGCTTTGAGTGGTTTGATATTTCAGCTGATACTCTCATTTTAGCAGACTTGGGGCTTGTCAGAAGGAGAATTCAGCTCTTATTTCTCCAAGAAGGACATTTGGTTTGGTCGCCCTGGGAGCCCTTCCAGCTCAACATTTAAAAGTGGGATTTGAAGACAAGAACCTATATCCAGAAAAATGCAGAAAACTCCAAATCATTTTTGGACCTGAAATGAACAGTCACAGTAGCTACAAGATACCATCTGCATCTATTTTAGAAGTGATTTTCCTGTTCTTTCTATTATAAGAGCTGGTTGAAGGTATCTCACATTTTTGTAAATTTCATCAAGGATCTGAAATTCCAAATTTTTATAATAAAAATAGCAACTCAATTCTCATAAGATTGATTTTTTTCTCTCTTTTTGATTTTATTTTATTTTTTCTCCTTAAAAATATTGAATGATTGGCTAGAGAAACAATTTGGGAGGAACACCCAGGACCTTTTTGCTGCTTTCTCCACCCTCACTATCCCTGGGCTCTGCCCTGTGCCTTCCATGCCATTAAGGCCAAGAAAAGCAGCACTCTTTCTCCTTTGAATATCAAACTCACATTGCAGACGGTGGCTATGGAGATTCACTGCAACCAACAGTCTGAAAGCACTGAATCAAGCAGAAGAAAACCCCTTTGAAGAGCAGCAGCGTGTTCCTCCCTTTGCCGTGCCGCCAGGCTGTGTAGATAGGACATGAAAATGCCGTGGAGTCGAATGCCAGATGCAGAAAGCAAACGCTGCCGGCTCTGTGCTCCGTAAGCTTTTAACTTGAAAGACCTCAGTGCCCACCTTCAATTCCTCTCTGGCTGAAAAGACTTCTGCAAAACCTTAGCTAGAGAAGCAGACCGCGTTCAGTCTGCCCACAGCTCCTGCTCCCTGAAGTTCCTCAAGCTCAGGCGCAGAGCTCTGGTAAACCAGCCTGCTCCTTTTTTGAAGTTAATGGAGCTGCACAGCTTTACACAGCCCAACGCATCCAGCCCAAGGAGCTGCAGCTTCCAAAGGCAGCCGTTTCTCTCCCTCTCTTTGTGCTTGGTCTCACAACTTCGCTCACTAGATATGCCTCACAGGAAAACCACCTTTCGTTTTTGCTCGGAGGCAGTGGCATCTTATCTACAATTGTGCAAACAGCTGCTAAGTTGCTTTCCTGCAGTCATTTTACATATCAATAAAATGCAGCTGGCTGCACAGTTTGAACGAAGCATTACACTGAGCTTTGATTGCCTTTTTCCCTTGTTTTGCAAGGCTTGACCTGGACATGAAAACCACCCATCCCCTGGCACAAACCACTACAGGTTTGCGTGCTCTTTGCTAGCTCTCCTCCATTTGGGAAATTCATTGGGCGCAAGCAGGATCACTGGACCAGGCGATCCCATTTCTGCTAAATGTTGAGCTTCCATTTGTGCTGAATGTTGCGTCCCTTCCATGAAGAAGTGGTGCCTGCAGTCAGGCTGTCTGGTGTGGGATGCTTCATTTCAAACAGATGGTCTGGGGCAAGAGTGATAGTTCGAAGTAAATGTGATTAGAGGCCCAGGAATACTCACCTGCAAGAATGGCTGAAGGTCCTGTAGCTGTTCATTCTGGACAAGAAGAAGCATATAATACACTCCCAAAGTAAAGAAAGGCTTTTGGTCAAGATGTAGCAAATCACCTATACCTTCTGTCCATGGAGGAGAGAAACCGTGGCCTTAAATTTCAGCAAAGATCACAGTCAGAGTGTCAAGATAAGCAAAAAGAGCAGCAGAGCATGGGCAAGGTGCGTGAGGAGGTCAGAAGGTGTCCACCACTGATGGTCACCCATTTCTCCCCTCCCCAGTGATGCAACTATATCTTCTTGTCAAACCAGACCTATGTTACAGAGCTGGTAGAGGGGTTTTCTTTGCTCTGTGGAGCATTTTCACTGAAAGGCACCTCATACATTAGGAGGAGGGGGGTTACCACCATTCACTTCACTTGTCACTTTACATCTGGTCAGCCATGCCAGGAATGAAATCCAGCAGTCCAGGAGAAGAAGATTAATTTTTTAATGAGTGACAAGGAAAAGTCCTGCTGCAAAGGGGTGCTGGAGGAGGCAGAGGCAGAAGCTCTCGTTAGGGAAAGAGCTGTTCCGCTGATGCCTGAGATAAATGTGGAGATGGATGGGCAGTGCTCTGAGTCAAATGGTGAAGTATGTCTCAGAGACACAAGGTGCCTCCTAACGGAGTCACAGTGATATATTCAGGGTTGAATTTTTCAAAGTCACCTAAGGGTGATTCCTTTGGGGTTTTTAGTATAATGTATTGGTTTGCTTGGGAAAAAAAAATCAGCTTTAAAGAACAAGGAGACAAACAGCCAGCAGTAATTTAAAAGCATTGAGAGCTAGATACTTATTTTGAAGGGGAGGACTGATTTTTGAGAGCTCAAAACAATGAAGAACCCAGCTTCCATCATACTTCAGGGGAATGTTAGTGCCTAATTCCCTTTATTTAAAATCGAAACAATGAATTTCATGTCAAGCCAGTCTTCTGTACAAAAGAGCACGTAAAAACATTTCCAGAGGATGTTTAGAGGCATAACACAGAGCTATAACAAGAAATACATGGCAATTTAACATATAACTATAATTGTATTATACAGCCGTTATCGACAGCACGACTGACACAATGTCCAATTACGAAGGGGGAAATGACATCCCTTGCAGCTTAACAGCTCCACTGTTAAATATGGTCAGTCTGTGCCTTAGGAGAGTTATTAAAGTGGCAGAAATTAATGTTAAAATAATTGATTGGCATTTCCTTAAGATGCAATAATATTCCCGTAAATCTCCTTTAGATAAGAGGATCGGACCTGAGACATTAAAGGACTTTGGGTATATGTGCAGTGAGGGTGACTCAATGAATAATAAATGGCTCTAGGTGACTTGTTGTTATGGCTCTGATATTGCATGATATTAACTTTTAAGGCATGCCTTCAGAACTCGGAAACTTTATGTACTCCCGTGTTTTATGATCTTGTAACCTCAAGTCCTTCATGCTGGAGACGGCAGCGTTTCTGTTCCATCTCGTGATTACCAGGTAGCCGCTGGCACTGCTCCCCTGTCTGTGCCTTTCTTTCCAAATCAGCTTCCCTAATCGATGTTAGTTTTACTGGGCTGGAATCGAACCACTTTAGGCCATATTTCCTCAGCCATAAAAAGTTATCTAGGGCTTTACCGTTCCTAAGTGATGTATGCACATTAGCTAATTAATTAATCTTGCTGAGTAGCATATTAATTTCTTTTAATTTCCTACCCAACTTGAAAGGTAGTATTTTCCTGAAACTAGCATGGTGGTCTAGGAAAGGATTTGTGAATTCAGGCTTTCAAAGTCAGCTTGGGAGTTTTGCTCCGAGTTATGCAGCAAAACTGCACGCACACATGCACATTCTTACCGTCAGAGGAACGGGTGCATCCTTTCTGCCAACAAAACCATCACTCTGCTCTAAAAGGGCCTTTTAATGCAAGTGAGTGACATAAGAGCTTACGTCCTATTTCCAGAGATGCTTAAAACTGCACGCGAAGGTGCCTCAGAGGAATTTAGATGCCTAAGTCCGATGTGGCATCCTGGATTCTGTGTTTAGCCCTGGCTGGCCCCACAGAGCCCTTTTTGCAGTCTGGGCTCTGCTCCTTGTACAGAGCTGCCTGCCATGGGGCTGAAGCAGGTCTCTCTTGAGACAGGGCCTCCCAAAACCTCAATCCAACAGGCTGGATGAGGGCACATCCACCCCATAGCTGGACAGGCCTACCTGCCCTTCTCTGTGTTCCTTCCTTCTCTTCCAGGAGGGACCTCAGCCCACCAGGCTTCTGAAGCTGCCCTGGGGGCTGGGGAAGGGACCCCCACCTTCATGGTCACCCCCCTGCAGCCAGCACAACTCTTAATGTGGAGATGGATGCTGCTGCTACACGGTTTGGGAACTCATTTCCCCTCTGTTCTGCTGGTTTGCTCCAGAAGAAAAAAAAAATACAGATGTTTCAGTTTTAATGCCTCAAGCCTGAGCATGCAACAATTCTCTTAGCTGCTCAGTGAGCGGACTGTGCCAAATAACTCCCAGCCTTTGAACCCTGAAGAAGCTAGTCAAGCTGGATGGTCCCCTCTGAACTGGGGAAACTCTAAGACCTGAAGTATGTTTATAATAAGGTGACAGCCGTCATCCATTTGATTTATCGGTTCATTCATCACAAATCCCATCTTCCAATATACCACTCAGAACTCAAGGACATGCTTGGAGCTGTTTTCACCCCCAAAAGCTCCTCTGTGAGCAGTTATAGAGCTACAGTACTGATTCTGCCCCAGAATCTGGCCACACCTAATGCAGAGGCTTTTGTACCCATTTCATGCATTTGTGCATGGGACAGGGACATGCATACAGATAGAAGTATTCCGAAGGATCAAAGCAATATAATCATACCTGCTTCTGGAAATAGGCTGGGACAAAGCCACGGCATGGACCCAGGAGGGCCCAGGAGCCACCCAAGGACCAGATGCCACCAAACAGCCACAGCTGCTGGAGGTGAGGTTCCCAGCCCTCCAGGTGGGTGCCGCCTTGCCCCGTGTGTGGTTTCTGCTCCCTGCACTGTCCTGGCACGAGCAGGAGCTGCTTCTCATGGGACGCACCACGGGCACCCACCATAACCACCCAGCTTCACAGGAGCAAAACCAGCTGAGAACCACAGATCCTACACCCCACAGGCCAGGCACAGCTTGGATGGCTGGTCCTAAAGTATAATTTGTGAGAGTACAGCAAAAGGCATGCAGGGGAGCCGTGTGATTAAGAAGCCCCTGTCAACATGGGTGTTTCCTTACCGCTGATCTGGGACTGACCCCAAGGCCTTTGATTTCAAGCAAGACCTGAAAGATCCATAACCTTCGCACTGGCCTGACCCCTCATGGGGACCAGCATAGATGTGCCCCAAGTTCATCAACACCTCATGCTTTAATTTCTCCCTGGAGGGGTGCGATGGCTCTTCATAGGCAAGGCACGGTCACAGGGCGGCTTCTCCTCCACCCTCTTCCCAGCACTTCGCTCCCCCAGCACAGCGGTGATTGTACCCTGCAGGTCAGTGACAGCCGCAGCCTTTTTAATTTTTGCATCACTTTTCATGAAGTGTTCTTGGTGCTGCTCCAGCTCTTCCTGCCCAGCCCTCGTCTCTTCCCAAGACCTAATTACATCCCTTCGTCCTTGTCACTTGGACTGCACTAGAGATGGTGACAGGGCTGACATTCCATTGCCAACCTTCTCAGAAACTTCTTTTCTTCTTTTTTTTTAAAAAGACTTCTCAGCAGTTCAGATCAGCTGTTTATATTTAACGGTTGTCAAACTCGTTTAAGTTAGCAAGAACCTTCCCCTCTCTGAGTGTGCTGGAAGAGGGCAATGCTCCCTCTTGTCTTCCTTGTGATGTTCTTTAATTGCCTTCAGCTTACAGATTCTGTAAAAAGAGGAGGAAAATAAACAAAAATACATGTGTAGACATTTGTCGAAAAAAGTTACACAGATTCATGGCTTGCTTGCTTCAGAGCTGGGCTTGATTCTGAATGAATGGTCTTTTTGTAAGGGTGGACAAGACTCCTCTTCTACACCTCCAATATGGCCTGAGGCAGTGCTAGCATTATGCCGGAGTCAGTGAAATGAAGTACTCATCCTACAGAAAGTAACATTTATTTTTTCAGTTTCCTGTGGAAAGGAAGTAGTTCAGGACAAGAAATATATTACATTTTATTTAGGACCTCTGGGTTCATGGAGTGGGTCTTCTTTAGCCAGGCTGATGGAAGTTTGGAATCAGATCCCACGCTGAACTGAAAAATTGAGCCCTGTTGCACAGAAAGCACATATCTGGAAAAGGAAACGTGCAAGCATAAGGAAAGGGATCTGCAACCAATATATGTTCATGAAGTTCCTTCAGCATGGATTTGCAGAACATTTTAGCCGACCAGATTTTGCTTTTTTATGGGAAGGGAGATGAAAAAGCCATGCCATAGGAATGTCATCTAAGCCTGCTTTAACCTTCCTGCTCCTGTGGTGGCAGAGATGGGACATGGACCTGCCACTGCTCGCTTTGCTGACATAGAACAATCCCCCCCGGATGGAGCAAACCTCTGTGATAATAGATGGTGAGGGCACTCCGGGAGATGCGGAAAACTGGGTTCATGTAAACATGAAAACCCCAGAATTTTTCAAAACATTCAGATAATTGCATTTTCCATTTTCCAGACGGTTTTGTTAATGGATGGTAGAGGTACTTGCATGCAATACTGTATAAAAGCAACATCTTTCCTTCAGAATGTGTATGCACATACACCTAGTGGGGGTACAAAATAAAACAAGAAACCCAAATATGATTTTTTTTTTTTTTATATCGAGCTGTCTGGGTTGTCAGTTAGGGAAATTAGCCCATTTATCATACAACTTTAATTTCCCATCACTTTCCCTGAAACCTGTGGGCTTTTAAAGAAACTTCTTCATTTTTCCATCATTATTGCATTTCTTTTTTACTTCCTCCAGTTTTTAAGTGGGAAAATCCCAGAGGATTTGCGCCTAAAAGAGAAACTTCAGAGCTTTCTGTTTCTTGCATGAGCTGAACAGGAGTAACAAGGAACATAGATTCGTTCTCTCACTGTCACAGCTCGTGAACAGGGTTGTGATGACCCAATATGATGAAATCAGTCAAGAATGGGAGGCATTTGTGAGTTTGGCTTTGGAGCGAGCAGAAGAGGAGAGAGTCCAGCAGTGAGCAACTGCACTGAGCAAAGAACTGAATGCAGAAGAGCCCAAAAGCATCAGTCTCGATGGCAAAGGGATAGGTTGAGGTGGACCAAGAGCAGAGACTGGTCGAGGAAGACCTGATTTGGGGGTCCAGGCTGCTGTGATGTGCACGTGCAAGGGATGAGAATGTGCATGGGCTGGGGAGGGGAAGGCACGAGGGAGTGTGCCCAGCCTGGTATTGATGCCTGCTTTGTGTTAGAGGGTGTGGGAACACATTGTGGGATGTTTGTTTGTGCTGTCCGGGGTGCTTCATGGCCCCAGCTCCTCCACACACATTTGTTTGTGTCTGTTGGTGTTCACGGGAGGCTTATTTGTGTCAGGCTGTAGGTGTGCATGTGCCTCGGGGTATGTTTGGGCTGTGACCAGTCATGTCACAGATCCCTATCCAAACCACCTGCGGATGCACGGTCCCTCTCACTCCTGATGTGTTCGCCAGCACATCTTCAGTCTCATTTATTTGATGTTGTGGCTCTGCAGCAAATCCTTTAAGTTTCTATATTTATAAAAATGACAGAGTAGAAAGGAAAGCTGGAACAGCTGGGGATGCCTTGGGGACGGCACTTCCTTGCCCCAAAGATTACTGCACTATCACATTGCACTTAATTGTTCCAATGTTTAGCAAATTGCATTAATTAAAGTGGCACATCTGGCCTTTTTATCAGGGGCTGCGCAGTTCTGGTTTTGATCCTGCAGTGACAGACTCAGCCGGTATCAGCACCCCCGGGTAAACACTCATTACACCAGGGGAAGCAGCCTTTGTGCTACGGGAGGCCTGGGACCGGCTCCCATGAAGGCACGGGAGCCTCACTGGGAAGCCTCCAGTGGGCCCTGGAAAGCAAACCCAGTCATTAGCAGAGTTCAATCACCACGGCTCCATTGATAGCAAGAGCTCCTCTGCCCAGAACAGCTGGAGTTTCCTTCTTCCCAGTTAAATCAGCTTCCACCCATGCTGTGAGGTTGCTCTCCAAGAAGTAAGGGAACCAAGTGAGCGGCCAAACCAAGGCTGTGCTCTGGGAGCTCACCTTCCTTTTGCAGCGTCAGCACCCTGCAGTCTGTACTGCGGCCCCCTCATGGCTTGGGGGGGCTCACCAGCAAATGCATTGCTTATCTAGCTACTTCTCTTACGGTCCTAGAGGCAAGGGCAGGAACTGAACCTCTCCAGAAAGGATTAATGCACCTACTTTCTCAGTTCTGAAGGTGGGTGGTGCAAATCTCATCCTATCTGGGGGAAAAACGATACTTTTCAGGATAGGCAGTTCATCCCTGGGTTCCCAAATCATTGCTTATATATTCCCTTCTTTCATGCCAGGCATTTTTAAGAATGCATCACCTTAGTAGCACAGGTAAAAGATACTTTGATACTCTATTAATATTTGATATTTGATACTCTATCTAAGCTATTCTTAAAATAATGGGATATGAATGGAGCTAAATTACCTAATTGAGCCAGTTATCAAAGTAGGTAACTTCTAAGCAGGTAACTTCTGGGTACCTTTTCTATAACCAGGAACTTCATCTGCTGTTTACTTTAGCCACGTTTATATCCCAGTGCATTGGGCATGGTGTTACAAACCTCATAGGTTAGAGAGAGAGGCTGAGCTTAGCAAAGGGCAGGAGAGAAGGGGGAGAAAGAACTGAAGCAGCAGCACTCAGCTCAGCAGGCAATGTCAAAATCGACTTAAGGAGCGGGCAAACTTGCATACAAACTCAGATTATACAAACAAGCATGTCTGGGTCACAATTAGATTAAAATTTTTAGCTTCCTAGTAAGAGTTGAGGAAACCAGCATATTGAGGAGACTTTCAGAAGACAGCTTCTGAAAACCTGCAATTTGTACGCTAATAGGGTCAGCCCCTCTCTGAGCTCTGCAGCATGGCCTAATGCAGGGCTTAGCCCCTCACATCCCCCAGCTGCACTCTAATAGGAGAGAAATGACCTTAAGTGCTACTTGTGATGGCCTGGATTGGAGGTAATGACACGGTGCCTGGGACAATTACTCCACCCCTCTGATCCTGCACTACCAAGGCAGTTCTTCCTCTGGGATGGTTGCCTTGTGCTCTGTTTATTTTATTTTCATAGAATCATAGAATCATAGAATATCCTGAGTTGGAAGGGACCCTTAAGGATCATCAAGTCCAACTCTTGACACCACACAGGTCTACCCAAAAGTTCAGACCATGTGACTAAGTGCACAGTCCAATCTCTTCTTAAATTTTATTTTATTTTATTATTTTATTTTATTTTATTTTATTTTATTTTATTTTATTTTATTTTATTTTATTTTATTTTATTTTATTTTATTTTATTTTATTTTATTATTTTGTTTTATTTTATTTATTTATTTATTTATTTATTTAAATTTTTATTTTAGTCTTTATTTGCAGGGTGCTGCCAGTAGCCAGGTTGTGTTGTGCCCAGCACTTTGGGAGTCAATGTGCTGAACCATGGCATGAGCATCAGTCAGCCTGGGCATTGCCTCTTTCTAACAAGCCCCAAACTTTTAGGATCTGAGCGCTCGATGAGTTTTTGCCTGAGCAGCTAGAGACAGATGCTGAGCTGACACAGAGTGCTGGGACCCCAACGCCTGCAGCAGAGCTGTGCCTGCTGTGCAGCACTGCCACGGAGCCCAAGCCTCTGGCTACAGAGCCAGGAGGTGAGGGAGGCAGAAAGGGAAAACTTCAACACAGGAGCCTCAGAAAGGGTCCACTTGCGCATTCAGCCCCAGCCAGGCTCCCAGTGGAGGCACAGCACAGATAGACCCTTGCACAAGGCTGTAGCAGATTTGCAGTTGTATGGGGTAAGTGTTTGCTTCCCTCTGTATAATTACTGTTATTGATATCATTACAGTGCTCCACTTGGCACATCCGTTCACTTGGCAGCTCCGGCTGTGGCACTGGGCTTTCCAGGCTTTAGAAAGCTTTGCAACGCTTCTCCTTGAGCACACGCTCTGCAGCTAAACGAGTAATTATCCAGGGGCTTTAATCAACTTTCATTCTGGATGAATTTGCCACTAAATTCGTAGGAAACTCTGAAGACCCTCTGAAGCGTGAACGCCTGCTGGAGTTTTTATGGGGGGAAGGCCTTCAGCTGCTGCCTTGGTTTGAACAGAAACTTTCTGTTTCCTACAACTGCTCTCTCGCCTCGCAGCATTTCAGTGACCGGCTGCTTGGGCATGCAGGCGACACTGTCCCAGCAGAGCTCTGTCAGGAAACAGCTCAACATCTGCCCGAGCGTGGATGGTTTTATTTCTGTTCCTCTTGGCAAAAGAAAGGAATCCGTGATGAGAAGCTGGTAGAAAAGGCGTTTCCTAACAAAAACAGCCGAGGAGTTTGACTTCCATCCAGAGTCACGGTAAAAGTTGCACAGGTGCAGAAGAACTTTGCAATGTGCATGGTTTGTAAGGAATACATAAGCCTGCATGGGGATCCCTTCTGTTCAATGAATTGTAAGCTTGCTTAGCAGGGAGAGGCAGAAACCATGCCTGATCTGTCCAGCCACAAGCCCAAACCATGCATTCCCAAACCAGAGCCTCTCCTACACTGCTACTGAGATGTGGTCAGGGCTGATGCTCTGTACACAGATGGACCCGGGCTGGATCCTGCACATTCAGCTGCCTGCAGAGCGCTCATGCAGACAGTTATGCCATCCCATATGACCCTGCTAGAACATGGGTCATAAAACATATCCATAAAACATAAAACATTACTCAACTCTTAACCTAATTGTACGTGGCCGATCATAATTTCACTTCCAGAATTAGGAAGGTTTTATTTGCAAGCAACAGATTCCATCAGCTCTCTTGATCTCTTGTTCCACTGGTTAATTTTCCTCACTCTTAAAAATGCATGCCTTACCTCTCATTTGGAGATCTCTAATTTTAAGTAGTAGGCATTGGCACTTATTACTAAATTAAACAGTCCTTTGCTATTAAGAGACTTTTCTTTCAGCTGGTACCTATTGCACTGGGCTCTCCTTAGTAAACTAGACACAATAATTTTAAGTCTCTCGCAGTACAGTTTCCCGGGTGTTCAATAATCTTTATGTCCCCTATCAATACAGAGATGAGCAGATCAAAAGAGTGACATGTTGGGCAGCAGAGCCAAGCTGGGCCAGAGGATGGAGAGGGATGGAGCCGTGGGTGGAAGGACAAGGAGCTGCAGCCACAGGTCCATGGGTGGATGACACCCCACTGTCTGATTTTAGTGTGCCCCTCGCAGCAGTGAGCCGTTTTTCTTACCTCAATAAACTCTTACCGTGGTGATGCCTGAGCCATCGCTCTGTTGACGAAGCTGTTTGCCTCTGATTTCACCTGGAAGTCACGTCCACGCGCCGATCGCACGGGAAGCAGCCTCCCCTCCCCAGGTAGCCTGGCACCACGGCTCCTATTTTTAGCCGCCACTTCCCACCTCTTGCCAAAAGCATTCCAGATCCAACACATTCAACTTCACAGCACATACTTGCCAACTGGCAGGAGCAAAAGCAACTTTTTTTTTTTTCTTTTTTCTGTCCTTATTCGACTCTGGCCCCCGGCCAGTCAGTATCTTCATTTATTGTAATGAATTCGTGTCATTAATATGTTGGCTATGCACAGCAATCGCAAAGTAGTACATTAGTACAAAAGCTATTGCTCTGGATGCCAGCGTTTTATTGCCGCTGCTGATTTACAGGCTGATAAGCAACTTTGCAGCTGTCCTTGAGGATGGGAAAAGGACAGGTAGCCTGGCGGAGGCGAGGAAGCCCGGCATTGTGGCGGCCGAGGGAAAGTGTGAGATTTCCCAGGCCTCGCACAGCCGGGGGTGGACTTGACGATTTCATCTTTTCTCTGGAAAACGTCTTCGCCTTAGTGTGAGCGCTCAGCCGGCCCGCAGAAACACCGCAGACAAAGCCGGTGTGAAAGTCTCAGGCGGTTGGAAAGGAGATTAAATGTGCTACAATACGGTAGGTTTGGGAGCTTCTGTGTGAGCAGCTCATAATAGAGCCATGTCATCACTTTATTGCAAAGATACGATAAAGACAGGCATTATGCGGTGTTAACATTTAACAGCCATAACTTAACTTTCAAAAGACGTCGCAGACCAAGTCACAGTGAATTGTTTCTTTCTCTGCGTTTAATCCTGGGCTCACATGCTATAGAGCAAGAGCATTTACAAAAAGAGCGCTAAGCAGAGAGACAGCCAGACCTGTCTGTCTGTCAGCTCCGGAGAGTAATCCCTCGAAGAGCAACCTTAAATAAAATGATTTAGAGGGAAAGCATGAAGCAGGGAGAGCACAGACAACATAGCTGACTGTCAGAAAGAGCTGCCAAGCATCCCCGTGCTGGGAATGATCCTGTGCCCAGCGGTGTCAGCCGTGATGCCCAGGAATTAGCTTGCTGTGTACTCAGGGCTACAAGCTATGGCCAAAAGCAAAATCAGCTGGCCCTATATCCAGGGAACCTGGGCACCTGGAGTTATAAAAGAGGGATGACCTGGGAGATGAAAGGGTGCTGGAGTCTCTTGCATTGGGAAATGGGTCAAGAAGTAACCGGTGGAAGGTGGGAGGAAAATTCCTGGTGGCTGGAGCAGGGGGAGGACATTGCTGCTGCTGCAGGGCTGGGACGAGCTCTGGACCCGGAGCAGCCCCACGTGCGCCCACCTGGCTGCAGGGGAGGGGACGGACCCCCTGGGAAAATGGAGCGGGCAGTCCAGGGCACTGTCACTCCCCGTCTTAATTAGGCCTGTCAGCTTGCCTTGCATTTCAGCTAATTAATTGCTCTGCTTCAGAGCTGCATTTCTAGTTGACACCAGCGCCTGTGGACGGGATGGGGTATCGATTTCGGCAGCCCCCCGCTCGCCTTGCTGTTTGTTTGTGCTCACAGAGAAGACCCCCGCAACAGGAAACGCTGGGGGAGTGCTCAGGAAAATAATCAACTGCGTTATCTGAGAGCCATATCAAATAGGTTTGGGCCAGAAATGGACTCAGCTGCCGCAAACCTATTAGCAGCAGCTCAGGTTTCCTGCGTACCGGCAGGTTAGGGGGCAAGCACTTTAGCATCGCCCACAGCTTGTGGTTAATTACTGTTTGTAGAGTTGCAGTCTGCAGTTATGCTTGACAAAATACCCGTAAATACAAAACCAAAACGCTTGCCCATTTTGGATGGATGCCACCTGGTTCCCCCCTGCCTTTCCTCCCCTCCTGGGTGCCAAAAAAACCTGCCCAGCTTTTGTGCCTTGCCCTGGAGCAGCCGTGTGATAGGGAGAGGGCTCAGAGCTGGTGCAGCAAGAAAAAGGGCTTTTCTGGCCCCGAATATTTTCCCCTTTTAGGGGCTACAGTGCAAGATCCCCCTTGGAGGGTCTCTCCTGTTGTCCTGCTTGGCTGCAAGCACCACCGAGCAGAGGGAGCTGGGCTGTGCAGGCAGACGGGGGCTTTTCAGCCTGGAAGGGCCACAGGGGGATTTGGGCAGTGCACAGAGCTGCTCACTGCCTCCTCTGCTGATGAAGTCTTTTGGGGGTCTTTTGTGGGTTCAGAGTAAACGAAGGGGAAGAAGAAAGAAGGCGGTGGGAAAACTAAGAGGGAGAAGCAGGCTGGTGGCAGGTATCTGCTGTCTTTGGCACAGTCAGGCCAGGAGCAGAGAGGTTTTGGGATGCCCCAAGGGGAAACATGGATTTGGTGAAGGCAGCCAGACACACGTAGTGCATCCATCCCTGGGACCTTGCTCAGGACAGCCACATCGGGACACCAGCATTAGGATCCTGCCTTGGAAAGGCTGAAAAGCTCCAGCGGGGTGATGCGTAAAGAAAAGATAGTGGTGGCTGCAAAGGGGCAGCCTGCCCCAGCATCAGCCCCCCCACAACACAAATCTGTGGGCCCAGCCGAGGACTTGCAGGGTTTGGGGTGGGTGATGGGCTGAGGATGATGACCTGGGCTGGGGGCTGCTGGCCTGCCCTGGGGGCTCTGGCCTGAGGGCTGGGAGATGGGGAGATTTATGCCTTGGTAATACCAGAATTGAGCAATCACTGTAATGAAATCCATGCTCTGCATTAATGAGCGGCCGAGGCTGTGGGTCCGAGCCTTGTCTTTTCCCAGAATGGGGAACAGGGATGATCTGTGCCCAAATTCAACCCCTTCCTCACAAAAACAGGGCCAGGCAGGACCTGGTGCCCGGCCATATTTTTGGTTTGTTCCTGGACCAGCTGCAGCTCAGTGGCTGCGAATGGGAAGATGAGCTGGAGTGGTGCAATGTTCATCCTCCCGGCGAGTCCCTGGGTTTTTGCTTGAGAAGGATGGCACGACTTGTGCAAAAATGCCACCAGAGCCCAGACATGATGCTCCCATCACGTCTAAAATCAACTCAGCAGCACCATCGCTTACTGGAATGTGGCTTTAGTGCTATAACTTGACTTGTCACAGTGGGGAAAGGGAGGAAAAAAGCACCTTGAGCTTTGTGTCTGAAGCTCTGCAACAGTGTGGCAAGGAGAGAAACGGTGAGAATTGGTTCATGGCAGCATTTCCCAAGCGATGGGAGGATGAGGAAGTCATTCAAGTGTCACTCAGCGACTGCTCCTGCCTGTCACAGGGAAACGAAGCTCTCCAGACAGACCTGCAGAAACCAGGCTGTAAAACACCAGCACTTAACTCGTGCCCGGGAACCCAGCTGAGGTTAATCCATCGCCACTCAGGATTTAATCAGCAGAAGCACGGCGTGCCCGGGGAGCTGTGCGTGGGCACCGAAACCTTCCCACCCCATCGCTGCCCTCCCCTCGGTGCAGGAGCAGGAAACATCCCAGCAGCGGGGCCGTGTTTAGTCCTCTTTAACCTCCCACCCCGCTTGCTGCCCGCGTGCAATTAAGCCGGGTTCCCATGGGAGCTGTCGGAGAGGGGAAGCAGAGAGGCTCTGGAAGCAGAAAGCATCCCCCCCCCTCCCCGTGTCATTAGTATAAATTGTGTTTGTGCAAGTTATATTTTACGGCAGGCGTGTCAATTAGTGTGTGAAATTTAATAACCCAATTGAGCTTCCCTCGCTCAAAGCTAAATTGAAATCTGTTGCCTGTTTGGGAGGGAAGGGGCTGTCACGGATGGGAGGCTGAGCTGGTGGGTAGGGCAGGGCAGGGTAGGGGCGTTTTTCATGTTGATTAAAAAAAAAAGGGGGAAGGTTTTGTCATCCTTCTTGGCCAGGCAACCAACACCAGCTTTGCTTGGAGACAGCAGCTGATCTCACTGTTTTTATTTTTATTTTTTAAGGTGGTGTCTTTTTTGAAAGAGAAGGCTTGGGAGGGAGAAAGGGAATAATATTCATATTATTATTTTTTATTACATTTCTAGGTGGGGGGGAATTGCACCACCAATGATTGCAGCACTGAAGTTCCCAGCACCTGGAGCCTACAGCCTCACTGTGAGGAGGAGGAGGAGGCACCGGACCCATCCCCTGGCAATGGGTGCCTGCCAAAATCCCACCTGGCACAGGCACCAGAGCTGGAGCACACAGGACGTAGGCTGGTGAGGCCAATACTTAGATCACAATCAGCCCCCAGAGATGTTTTCCTTCCCTGGAGACTGGAAGGACAAGATCTAAAACATGAGACAAATGTAGACACGTAGAAACCAGGTGACAAATCCCAATGGTACAGTGTGAATTACATTAAAGGTGATCAACCTTCCAGGTCTATATTTAACTCATTTTGGGTCTCATCTGCCTGTTTGGGGTTGGCCATTCTCATGCAGAAATGGCAATGCCCTTCATACCAAACACATATTTTCCACCTGCAGACAAATCCCTTTGTTCTAAGTTGCAGTTTACCCAAATATTTGCTTTTGCTTACCCAAATATAAGCTTTTCAAGGTGGGGTGGTAGACACTGCCTAGAGAGGAGCCACAGCTTTCTTTTGTCTGTCTCACTGTTCTTCCTCTCTGAGCCCAGGACTCCAGCCCATTACTCCTATTGAACAGCGATGTGGATTGTTGCATTTCTCCCCTGCATGTCCAAGGAGACAACATCTAGCAGTGAAAATATCCCTCTCCAGTCTCCTTCCCAGGCTGTTTTGCTGAGATCTCTTCCCCCCTCGTGGAAGATGCTCTGCAGCCAGGCTCCATTTCAAATCTCTCCTGGGCTGCTGGTTGCAAAGCTCTCCAAAGAGTCCCTCTATCCAGGAGACAAGTCTAGGACTGCTGGGTTTTCCTGGAAAGCAGCACAAAGGAGGGTTTTGTGGTAGCATCTTTTCACCAAGCCCTGCTGAAAATGGAGGCAGTGAGCTGGAAGAAGCAAAGAAATGTTTATGAAATTGTTTTCATGGGCACTGCACATGTGGTGATAGGTTTGTAAATTAGGTCATGCCATTTCCTGAAATATATGTGCAATGTTCTGGATATTTAATGACATAAAGATGTAATTAGCTACAGCTTTTTAATGCTTTGGAAAACAACATCACCTTGGTTTGAAGGGAACTGTTAAATAAGATTGAGTTACCACGCTGAGCAACTCAGTGCAAAGATAGAATCTGAGGAGGGAACCTGACCCCACCAGGATTTCCTCTGCAGTGTGTTTGCATTGTATCTGCATCTAATCTGGAGCACATATCTACACTTCTCTGTGTCCCATTCAGACCAAAAAAAAAAAAAAAGTAAGCTAAGTAGCGTCACCGAATGCTAAAAAAAAAAAGAAAAAAAAAGAAAAAAAAAAAGAGAAATTTGCTACAGGAAGGAAATCTTAAGGTTATGTTCTGCATCATCCAAGGTGCATTTTTAAAGCATGTGAAACATTAGAGGTCTCCTATGTCCTCTAAAAACCCTGAGAAGAAAGGGAAAATACTGCATATCAAAGGCCTTTAGGAAGCGTTGCAATAGGAAAAAGATTAAACATGAGATTTGGGATCCCAGTGACCCGTACATGTTTTCCAGTCAACAGCAAAATACCATGAAAGAATTCAGTCTCCTTCATGTCACCAGCCAGTAGCAAAGCCTGAGGTTCCCTGAGATACCAAATCCACTCTGCTTCTTCTTAACTAGCCAACTATTTATCCCCAGTTCCTTATCTTCTGACCAACAAGGCTTGGTTTGCAGAGGAAAGGAATACAATATTTTAACAGGATAAGTCAAGGCTGTTGAGAATTTTGTGGGCGATGCAGAAGAGTTTCTCCCTTCCTGAGGTCCTGTCCCCAGGTGGGTGCTGAAGACTACACACAGTGATGGCTACACACAATACAGACGTGTTTTAAGACATCCAAAATCAGCAGAAGTGCTAAGAAACAGGGCAATTCAAGCAGGTAACTCATTGCATTGCCCACTTCCCAACCCTGAGCTGACAATAACCTTCTGCCCTTCCAGGAAATAAAACCTAGAACTAAACATCTGAGAAATGAATTTGAAACATACTGAAAGATTGTTTGGTTTGGGGGGGCACGGGGAAGGAAAGTCTTTGAACCCACCACGAGAAAACACGAGGCTTGGCCATGCTCCAGCCTGCTCAAGGCAGACTCTGCCACCTGGTGAGCCAACAAGCGTGGGGACCTGGAGGACTTACAGCATGGCCTCATCTCCATTTAGGAGCCTCATTTTTTGCTTTTAGAGAGCCTTCAGGCACCTGACTGGAGAAATATTATGTAGCACTATGGGAACGGAGCAGTTTACTATGTGGAGAAAGATGTTGACAAAAAATATTGCCTCCAAAAGAAACATTCCCTATTTTTTCAAGAGAGAAGGAAGCCAGAAAAAAAAAAATCAGGTTCAGAAAAAAATAAAAATCTTTGGTTTGTAATATTTGAAAATAACTCCCAGGAGTCAAGGAAAATAACAATAAAAATGAGAAATGTTGAAAATGGGAAGAAGGAGGGAAGGTTGCCTGAGCTGCTTGACTCGTGAAGGGGGGAGAGCCCAGGGTGCAGCCTTGCAGGAGGAGCTGCAATTACTTGTCAGGAAAAGAGGGGCCTGTTGAATTTGTGGGGTGTTTCGTTTTGTGGTCTCCAGCCTGGAGAAGCACTGAACTTCCCCTGAACCCCATCTCCGTGGTGAAACCTTCTCGCTCCCACCTACAAAGCACGGGCTCCCGAGCAGCACCGTCTCATTCTCCCTCTCTCCTTTCCATCCATCTTAATATCAGTGTTCTCAAGCTGCCTGATGTCCCGTTTATGACAGAAATAACCTGCCTTGGCACTGACACTCGAATTTCACTTAAGGTTCGTCGCATTATTAATGGCAAGATCAATATTACCAAAGACACAAGAAGAGCTCTTACCGTTCATCCACCTCCCGCCCTCCCCTGCCGAGGCGCCCCGTGTTTCTCCATCTCTTTTCAAGGGTACCGGGCTCAGCTCAGGAAGGAGAATCGCCCACTGCCGGGGACACTTCGTGCAGTCCTTGGCAGCCGCCCTGACGTGTTTCTCCCCAGCCTTGAGAGCTGAGTGATGAGGCTCGGGAGCGGGATAACCCACAGACTCTGTCTAATCAGAGCGGCTGTGGTGGCCTTGCTGAACTCTGCCGGCACAATTAGGTGATCACGCTGGCAGACAAGCCTGATTCATGTCGTTTTACCATCAGCGAAGTGATATCTATCACCCCTGCGACAGACCCGTTATTGCCGCAAACCACTTCAGCCTACTCGGTTAAAAACCCCTTGTAAAAGCAAAAAAAAAAAAGGGGGGGGGGGGGGCTTGGACATATTTTATGGCAAATTAACTTTTAACATATTCTTTCCTGCCTAGCATTAAAACCACATTTGCAGCTGACACTTGCAGTAATATCTGTGCTCCTCTCCAGCTACAAGGGCGACGTGGGCGAGGGCTGGAGCTCTCCAGGGGTGCTGGGGGGATTTGGGATGACCTGGTGGGGTGAATTGTCCTCTCCTGGTGCTCACCGCTCCCCACTGACTCCAGAGGGAGCCGAGGTGGAGTAAGATTAGTTACATGGGCTGAACCCTACCCCTAGGATGACAACTTGCCTGAAAAAGTCAAGGCAAAGACACCCAAACTCAAACTGAAGCCTCCAGGCTGTCGATACCAAACTCCTTTGGCTCTGCTTCTGCTGGACCTCCTATGGAAGCCATTCATTTCATTTCATTCATTTATGGAAACTTCATCATTTCAAACAAGCTTTGGAGCAGACCTTCAAAAAAACCTGGAAATTAACCCACATTCCCTCATTTCTACCCAGTGCAGCCACATGGTCAGGCCAGGAAAGGATGGGGGGTTCAGTGTGAGCTCCAGCAGGCAGGAAAATCTGCCTGCTCCCCATCCAACAGGCCCTGCAGTCCCATCCTCTATTTATTTGTTTTATTGCTATTCTGGAAATGTGGTCTGGCCCTGCAGACTTGCAGTCCTCTGTCCGGTTTAAAGCACATGGAGCTTTCCAGTGGACCCCACGGCCCCCTACAGTGCTGAACCCTGATGGGGACTTCTCCCACCTGAATGCAGACAGGGATCCACTCAGGCACTATGTTTCTGTTGCTTTTCTCTAAGTAAATATTTCACAAATGCAGAGCAATTGGGAACTGCATCTTTATCATCTGGGAACATGCATATTTTTTGTATATTTTCTTTCAATTCTGATTTTTTTCCAGAACCAGTTAATCCATTTCTTCTGGACTTGAACCTTCAGAAAGCCAAGACCTGCGGTAACAAAGTGCAGCCAAGCCATTCCAGAAAAATACCTTCAGTACGGAACATGAACTTCCCATTATAGAGGCTGCATATGTGCACTGATTGATCCCTAAACTGGCATTTCAATTTATTTCCCACTGGAGGACTCATTCATTACAGAGAAATAAGACTATTAAATGCATGATAAAGCACATGCATCAATAGACAGGGCTGGTGGTTACTTTACTGTACCTATCTAAACAATAGCTGGTACATAAATCTATTTGTGATCACACAGGACCTTTAAAAATGAATAAAGAAACAGTAATGTCCTCATTATTAAGCAGCTGATTAAAAAAAAATAGAACAGTTTGCAAGCATTAACACCACACGTACACACACTTTGCTGCTGCATCCGTGACCGCGGGGCAGAGGCTGCTCGGGTGCACGGACCGCGAGCAAACCCCTGCAGACCTGCCCCGAGTCCCCGTCCAGCTGCACGTGGCTGTGGGAGGGCCGGTGTGGGGGCAGCACCAGGGAAAGGCACCCAGAAGAGCTCACGTAAGCTGTTTTTGTCAAGGATATGAATTTCTATCCTCCTTTTCTTTTTTCTTTAACTGATTTTCCACCCAACCAGCCTTTGGAGAGAAGCAGAATAGCAGTGCAGGTGTAGCTTTATTTTGCAATATATACACATATATATAATTGTTATTTATATTATTTTATTATATTATTTATTATTGTATATATATATTTATTATATATATATATTTATAAGGAAGAAAAATCAGCGACAACAAAAAAATCGGAGCAGATCCATGGTATTAAAAAGTTCCCTAAATCATGGCCTTTTTCACTGTGCCCCTCTGGTCTCTAGCTCCTCATCTTCTCTTCGCCCCACTGCCTTGCAGGATCTCCCTCCCAGCGCCACTGCTTCCTATTGCTTCACATCCCCCCCCCCCTTGCCCAGTCCCCTTAGGGGTGCTCATCGCTGGGTGACTGCGGAGGACGTGGGGCAGCTCAGCACCCTGCTGGGCTCAGCAGTGCTGCTGGGCTTTAGCAGGGAGAGAGGAAGGACAGAGATGGCAAAGACAGACAAGACACGGGGAAAGGAAAAGGAAGAGGAAGGGAGAAGTGGAGCTTTGTGAAAATCAAGAGATACGTGTCCGTAAAGACTCAGAAATGGGACATACAAAGCAGCAGTGGCCAGAGTGGACTTCATGTGAAGCTGTTGTGCAAACCCAACCAGGCTGCTCCTTTCTCTGCCCATTTCTGAGGACACTGAACAGTCCTTCAGCTGCTGCAACAATCCCATCAAAATTTATGTCCAGAATGCCCATCCCCCACTTTTTTTTTTTTTTTTTAATAAAAAAGGGAACTAAAAAAAAACAACCACCACACCTCAATTCCCCCCTGGCCATGTTCTTAGACCTCCAAGTAACCAATGCCAGGCTAAACAGACGTGACATAACTCAGCAGATTTTCCCGAGCTCTAATTGAATTATAAGCCATTACTTTATGGCTGCATGTAAAAAGCTTGCGTATTCCCTGCCCGGCAGAGCGTGATTTACTGGGCACAGGCAGCTGATAGCAGGCTTGGTGGGCAGGGTGACCTGGGGACTTTCCTGGGACCACCTTTGGCTGTGGTGGCCAAGCCACATCTCACCCCTGCAGGCTGGAGCTGCTGGGTCTGGGTCGGCATCCGAGGACAGACTCAGATCTGCAACCAAACGCCCTCGCGTGCTGGTTTCAGTGAAACAGAGGGGGGAACCAGTGACACACAAATGGTCGTTTTGGTCTCCATCCCCAGATAAATCACTTATCTGTTTTTTCTCACTGCGCACAGCAATGGCAGTTTATGAAGCAGCTGTCTGAAAGGAAATTTACTGGACAATTAAAAGTGCTGACTTTCAAGCAGTGCTCTCGAGGTGGAGTCTAAAATTATTGGGTGTGAAATGCAAATAGATTTAACAGTTTTACTGCTATTTATATGACATTCACCCATTCCCAGCCATTTTTCCTCCCCCCCTATTTTTTTCTCTCATTTTACACGGTCCCAACTTTCACAGGTTTTAACGATCTCAGACACATGTAGTAAAACCTGAAGCACGCTCCAAGGCTGAACAAACCCAGATCAGTGGTGTGTGCGGCGAAGGAAGGTGGGGGAAAGCAAGCCCTATCCCAAACCCTTAACAAAATATTAATTTAGAAATAAGCCGGTAATTACATTCAGCTTTGGGTCTGCCCCACAGTCCTCTGTGGCGGTTCTTATTCAATCAGCTTTTGGCCAGCACCCAAAAAACCTCCTACTCGAATAATCACAAATTGACCAAACGAGCTGCTCCCCAGCTCTTGGAAACCCCTCCCTGATGAGGAGGGATGTGGGAAACTCAGCATGGCAGTGGGTCAGGCCCCGGAGAAATCTCCTTCCCATGGGCATGCCCATGAAGCACCCATGGCCCAGACGTTCCCTGGAGGTTCAGCACAATCTATCGGAACAAGGATGGAGTTTTTATGAGGCTTCATTCCTTCCTGCTACATTACATTAATGACCAAAACAGTCCATAGCTTAATTAAAGATTAACTGTTAAGATCAGCAAAGCAAGATTGCTTCTCCTGCTGTTATTCATCCCGGGGCTCTGCCTGGACAATCTGAGACAACGTGAAGCAACTTCTGCGGAGCCTCCAGCACCGAGCAGACTGAAGGTTTTTGTGCCTTTTGGCTCATCTGATTTCTTCATTTAATTGAGGGCAGGCATCTACTGTTCCTGCTTACCTCCTCCCAGACCTCATGTCATAAAAGGTGCCCCTGGAAGCTTTGCCATGCTGAGGGATTTCTGGGCTACTGGTTATGGGTTTCTTGTACCTATAGTCTCTGGTGCCGTACAGTTTACCAGTGCTGAGGAGAAATATTTGCTTCTCAGATATTTTAGGCTGTTGCGTGAGCTCCATTGTACCAAAACAACTCTAATCTCAGCCTGGTTCAGAGCCAACTCTACGCATTTACTGTTTAGCTTACTGTGTCTGTGCTCGTGACCTTCATTATCTTTTGTGAAGCAGATCAGCAGCCTCCCTGCCAGATTCTTCCATCCCTGTGTTGTCTGTGAAATGGTATTTGTTACTGTCTAAAAAATGCCACAGCTGAATTCACAAATCATGTTTGTGGGTGAAGTGACTGTTGTTAGCGTGGTCAGATAGGCACACCTATCCATCTGTCCACCTGTCCATCTGTCCTGCCATCACCGTGACCTCAGTTCTGCACAATTAGCTCCAATAAAGAGATGCATCTATATCTGAGCCTGTACAAAACTCACCCATTTGGTTTAATTTAGTCTCACCAAGCTCATTTACCAGCATCCCTCCTGTGCCCTAGGCTCCCCCCAGCTATGTGAGGACACAAAACACCCCTCTAGGTACTGCAGATACCACGCACCTGAACCAAAAGCAAGACGTAAGACACACACCCTTAGCCACCTCCCTGCGATTACAACACCATATGACCATACAACAGAGGCGAGGTGCCTGAGCAGCTATGCTGTGGCCCCAGGTGCTCTCTCAGGATCAACACCTACTTGCCATGGTCAAGGTTGGCTCAGAGAGCAGAGGCACAGCCTTCATTGGGTCTCCATCACTCTCCTCCTTCTCTTCCAACCCACCATGCAGGGAACGTGACTCACTACCCTTTGTTTGCAGCTGCAGTTATAGGATATGTTCAGGCTTTTCTCCATTTCTCTTTCTACAGAAATTAAATCAGACGTGGAGAAAGTGGAGCACTGTCTTGAATGTCAATGTCTCTCCCTTCACCCTCCCATTCCTGTAACTCACCCATCAAGACAAACCCCCCAAGATCCTTCCTTGCAATCTAATAAATAATAATAATAACCATTCTACCAACTCATATTTCTGCAAGCTGGCAGTGATTTATTTTTTTGGCTCTTGCATCTGAAATAACTGAAAATATTCAATGGGATAATGAAAAATCTTGCTTTTAATTCTGAAGTGAAGTTTGCCAACCTGGAAGGTCTTTAATAATGATTTTCTGATGAACACATACTCACTGGGTCTCCACTTGGCAGCTACATTATGGTGAAATCCCTCTATATCTGTATATCATGTATGCAAATGTAATTATAATCAGTAGTGGGGGGCAAAACCAGTACAAGTTCAGGGATCCAGTCAAGAAGCTTTGACTTGGAAGAAATTGTGCTCCCAATACAAATAAATAGGGCAGCTCAGAGAAAACCATGCTTATGCCAAGGCAGTTTTGCCCCTGACACAGAGCAGAGTGGGGCTGCTCACATGCAGTGTTATCGAACTTCTCCCTGGGGTTTCCCAGCTGGAAATGTCTGTGCTTGCACCATATAGCTCGTGGGCAAGGAGCCTGGCTCCTCCAAGAAGCATCACAATCACTTCTGTGCCTCCACAGACGGGCTGTAACCGATGTGCAGTCATGTTGTGTGGGTGTCTTGCACATGAGCTACCAGCCTTAAAGACCACACACTGAAGGTCTGATGTTCCCAGCCAAGAGGACACGTCCAGGAATATCCAGCTGGAGGTGGTGACCTGTCAGTTGAGGACTATATTAAATACTTTCTGCACGCACTGGAATACCTAGGTGTACCTGTATCTCCTCCAGCATGCACAGGACCCACAAAGGGGTGAAGGACTGGAGCTTGCCCGCAATACCTGAGATAACACCCTGGGAGAGGGTCAGCACCATGGGGCTGCAGCTGACAGGCACCATTGGGTGCAACTCCCAAAATTCAGAGCTTTCCCAGGTCAGTGCAAGTCCCCAGCCAAGCTGCAGAGCTCACCTTGGGCTCCCGAGGTGGTTGGACACAGCTCTGTCTTAGCAATTCACAGTCCCAGGAGCCAAGTGCCTGAACCTCATGCTCCTCAGGTGCTCCTCGAGTGCTGGACATGATGCAAATGATGCTTTAAGGGCAGGTCTAGCTGCATGAGGATTTGATGGAAACAACTTCAACAGGGACTAAGCAGAGCAGACATTGTTAAGAGCAATGCTCTTGTTTTCAAGTGTGCTCTCAGACCCTATTGACCCCACCAAGTAGCAGCTACGGGCCTTTCTGCAGCACTGTGATAAACCCAATTCTTTTGTGGTACGTCCCAAACAGGGCTGCCATTATCAGATCCCCAAATAAGTCAGGGGAACCTGAAAAATACTTGAAATTACAGGATGGTCAGCATAAATAATTGCCAGGCCTAGAGCCCCTCCTGTACACCATGGAACCTCTGGATTCACTCCCGTGAACACTTGTGGTGGTGCAAAGCCAGTACCAATGAAGAGAGCTGAGCTCCTGAGGAACACACATGTACATCAACATATGTATAAAAGTGTATACATATATTATAATTTTGCTATGAAATGGTGATCTTTAATTCCTTGTCTGCGTTTCCTAACCTCCTGCCCAGCAAGACCAGATTGTAATATATCCCTTATTGGTTTATTAAAATAAAATAAAATAAAATAAAATAAAATAAAATAAAATAAAATAAAATAAAATAAAATAAAATAAAATAAAATAAAATAAAATAATAAAAAAGTCTTTACTTTATCATTTCCTGTTCTGCACTTCCCAAGAACCATTTGCAAAATAGAATCACTTTCGGGCTGCATGCAATTTTCTATTAACCAGAACAAATGAATACAAACTCCAGGTCACGGTCCAAGTAGTGAAGAAGGGAAAAGAAAGGAAGGCCAGAGCAGGGCTAAATGGTTGCCTAGGGCAAGTGATTTCATAGCTGCTGAAATATCAAATGTATGAGGCTGTTCCACGGAGTGGGGAGACGTACTTTAGGATGGGCTTGTAGACTCAGAGCTGATTTCTAGATGGAATTTCATGGAAGATGGAAAATCTAGACCAACACACAAGAAATATTTTTAATAATAACAATAATAATAATACACATACAGTTTTGGGGAAGAAAGTAGGGATGGGGACTCAGGAGGAAATAATGCATTAGGTTGTGTTTGAGCTTTCTGGATCAGCATTTAGTAGGAAGAAGTCAGGGCACTATCTGCTCTCAGTCTGAGCTGCGGACTAGCTGTGCTTCAGCATAGAAAACAGAAAAAGAGACAGCTCTTCATCTCTAACCTATTTGTCTAGTAATTTGAGATGAAGTTCAAGAGAGATCCATACTTCTCTAAGGAAAGTGATGTAATTGCGGTCAGTGCTGAGCTGACCTTCTTATCAAATGTGGCCACTGGAGCAAACAAAGTCTGGCCACCACATCTGGAACGAAACCTCTGAAAACCAAGCGAGAGTGGAAGGGGGAGCAGGATGTGTAGAAACTCTTCTGTAAGGCTATTTCATTTCAACAGTGTCAAAAGATTTTGTTTCAAATGTCATCTTGATTCATTTCATTTTGACTTTTGTATTAAAACACTAATTGTATTATATATAAATGTTGACATTCTATGAATATATTAATACATTAATATTGTAGTATAATATAACAGTACGGACAAAATGAATGGAAATGACAGTACACATACCAGATGTGTGAGCCCTGTCAAAAACGCAACTTTTCGCAGCCCCAAACATTTTCAGATTTTCTTTTTACCTCGTATTTCATCTGTTCCACCCACACTAGCTAAACCCAGATTGTCTAAGAAGGAGCTGCAAGGAAGACAGAGCTTGCAGGTTGGTTTCTAGCAGTTTTACAGCCTGTACGGGTTCCTGTGTCCTCACATATCCCACAGCAGGACACCACGGGCAGAGGACCCATATCCTTAGTCTCATTTTAATCATGTGCCCTTTTTTGTCACCCTCTTTCTCTAGATTTTGGCTCCAGGTTCACGTTGGACCTTCTTCCCTGCTCCCCCCAGCCCATCACATGCAACACAGCTCTGCGAGCACAAAGGTCTATGCTCATTCCCCTGCCAACATCACCGAGAGGAGCAGGAGGAAAGCAACAGCTCAGGTACTGGGATGAGAAACAGGAATTATTTAACCTTCAACAAAGCTCAGTGAATCTGTGAAAAGGTTTGATTTTTGACCAAAATACTTTTGGAAACAGTCACTGCCTTTTCATGTGACGTGACGGAGCTCTGCTGTGGTTTAGTACCCACTGACACTCATTTTTTGCTCACATCTAGAGATGGTTTGGAAAGAGAGTCCCCTCCTTCACAGGGAAAATATGGTCACAAACTATTTTTCCTTAGTTTTTAAACAGAATTAAAAAGAAAAAGGAAAAATGTTTGGGCCTCTTGGTTTTTGAAAACAAAAACTTTTTTTTTTTTTCAGTTGAATTCTTAAAATCTTTTGCCAAAACCCCAAAGCTTTTGGATTTTTGTCCAAAAAATAATACAATTGGGTTTTGAGGTATTCTTCTGGCAAGAAAACAACATTCTGAGGAGAGCAGATGCTTTCTGTAGAAAAATGTCATCTTGTCAAAAGCACAATCTTCCATCCTAACGAACGTTCGTGCCAGAAAGCATTCGATCAGCTCTCCCAGCATCCCGTATCCCCTTTCAGGGATAAGCGACATGGTGCCTGTCTTTTAACAAGATGAGCCTTCTAAGAATAGTTACTGAGGAATCATGAATTTCTGATCAAATCAGGGCTTGGTAAACAGGATTACAAAAGGAGCCACTCTTATGTTCCAAACCATAGGATCCACCTATAGCATGGCGTGCAATTGCTGTTAATAAAATGACTCCATCCTTAAATACAATTCCTCTGTTGTATAAATATATATTTCCTCGGCGGGACATTGTGGTTACTTTAAGAAGCTGGAAGACATCAGAGCATCACGTTCCAAGTTTGGCATTGAACAAGAAGCCACCAGAATTAAATCAAAGTTCTTCTTTCTGGCAAGCAAAGCAAGTGTAATGAAAATTCCAGCCTTGATCCTCTGCCAGTGGTAGGCAGCAAATTGAGTGCATGCCTACCACTCCCAAACTGAAGTCCCTCAGTCTTGCCCAGGATGCCAACTACCAGAAGTACAAAAGATGAAAACAGCCTGCCAGACACAGCAAACCAAAGCACTCTCTTCATTAAGAGGAGCTTATTACTTTCTTACAGCTCCACCCATGAGCAAATTCACCCTGCTCGATCTTGCTGGGACTGATGAATGGAGGCTGATTGCTTGTGGTGAACTTGGTATTCCAGGAAAGCATTTGAGGTGCCTCCTCCAGTCACCAGCACCTGCCCGGATTCCCACCCAAAAGATGCACATTCTCTCCAATTGCAAAGCGTAAGACCACCGTGGTTATAAAGGCAATCCCTAGTGAGGCAGGCTGGAGAACAGAGCAGAAACATCACCAGGAGAGCAGACTGACTTTGGAGAAGGGGCAGGTTTACCAGGCTGGGTTGCTTTCTCTCAAAGATCTGAGTAATATCAATTATTAAGAGGAAGTGAAGCTGCTTTTCTTCAAAGCACAACTATTTCACCTGCGGTATGCGGCACATTCACGGCAGCCGGTGCCGTGGGGCCGCGCCAGGCTGTCTGCTGTGCTGGTTCGGGCTGGCCTCCACTGATGACAGAGTCCTGAGTCCAGGGTCCTGCCACTCCAGACAGCAAGGAGCCTGAAATGGCCACCTTCCCCTCTGGAACAGAGGCATCACGGTAGGCACAGAAATTAAACGAGGAGTTTGTGGCTGAGAGCAGTACCCAGATCACCCGTCTGCTTAGTTTTCTTGTCTCACTGATGAGTGCCCACCATCCTGTCCTCCTCTCATCCTCATCCACCTGAAAACCCTTTGCACCCATGCAGCAGTGCTCGTCCCACCAGCCACTGCTGTGCTGGGCACCTGCACCAAGCTGATGGAAGAGGGGCAAAGGCAAAATCTTCATTTATCTTGAGAGGATTGACTTTTGCCTTCCCAAGACTTGTGCTTCCAGAGCACATCCACTGAGGCCACAGAATTGTTTCAAATTAATAGAAATGAGGCTAAGAAGAGGGCTTTTCCTGCTGGCCTGATGTAGCTGCACTTAAAAGCCTGGGAATATTGCTACAGTGCTGGATTCAGGGAGCAAGGGAAGGGGATTTTTGAAATGCTCAGCCCTATTTTCTTAGGGACTGCAGTGAGAAGAAGGTTAGAGCAACACTGATACTTTTGAAGGTGCCATCCTACACTGAAGAAGAAAGTGAGGCTTTGAAAATATTGAACAAAAAAGGAACCTTTGAGATTTTTTATTTGAAAGTTGTAAGAACGGTATACCCCGATTAGTGACCGCCTCCTTTAGAAAACACCAGCTGCTGTCTTTATCTATACGTTTATTTCAAGAAACGTGGCCATTTAATAATTAATGTGTATAAGTGCCTAACTATGAAAATGCAGAATGAAATATTAAATAGACTTGGTACCAAATGGGAGGACATCCGAAAGAGAAGGAATGAGAGCAATGTCATTCCCTATTCCCAGGGAACAGCCCCAAGCATCTGGAGCAGAATGAATCCAGGTGGATGAATACAAAGCGCTCGGCAGGAGAAGAGCAGGTGGGTCACTGATATTATTGTTGGAAGCCCTGGCCCCTCGCAAAGTGGGACAACCAGGAGACAAGTCTCTCCCAGCAGCTCCTGCCTTGCTTCCTGAGCCAAAACTGGCCTGAATGTGACCAGGCACATGCAGAACATCTTCTCAGGGCCACAAAATGGTGAGTGTTACAGCTGAGTATGAATAATGGAGAGTACAGCTCGTGGAGCTGACAGCACAGGCTGAGAAGCATGGTTCAGCTCCCTCCCCACCCTTTGGTAAGCTCCTGATCTGCTTCTGGGAGAGAGGATGCTTTGGAGTGACCTGAGGGTAATCAGTCTGAAGTTGGACAGAGCTATTTCTATTATCACTGCTGGCGAGAGCCAAGGTTATTGATTGTCTCGAGACAGAGAGAACTTGGGTAGGATGTTGATACAGATATCAGCAGTATTTAGTGTAATAAACAGCTTGGAAGTAAAGTTAAACCTCACACTCCAGAGCTCAAACAAATCACTGCTAGAAACCAAGCTGAAATGACTGTGGGTTACAGATAACAGCCCTCCTGCCTTCACCGGGAGTTTTATGTCTCCAGCTGGCAGAAGCAGCAGTATGGGGAAGGCTAATTTGCCCAGGTTTTCCTGAACATTTCTACTCAGGTATCTGGGGGTTACCTGCATTTCTGGTTTTCCAGGATTCCTGATTGGAACAGATGTGTAGCATCTCCAGCCAGGCTGGTGAATAGCGAGGCATGTGCAAACCCAACAAACAGCACGCTTGTGGTAGCTCCGACACTTTGGGTAAGCACTGACCTTACCACAAGTGTTCCTCACTGGTGCTGGGTGAACATCAGCCTCCAGAAACACTGGGCACAGGCCCCACAGCTCACATCTGTCTAGGAAACGCTCAACAAATACACGGAAATGCTGGGTAGTGGCAATCAGATGCAATGTTTGACAGCTCCGCTCCCATGTCCAGACTTTTCTCCATGCTCTCACAAAATGCTGCTCCATGGGATGTGAGTACAGCACTGTTCCTATCCCACCATAAAGACACCTCGGTTTCCATCACCCCACGGTGAGACTGTCCTGCCTCCAAGAAGAATAGGGTCTGCCAGCAAATCACCCCAGCAGATGGGTGCAACAATGCTGCGTGAGGATGGATGGAGCAAGCACAGTCGTGCAGAGCCTGAGGGGAAGTCTGCAGAACAGAAAGAGGTGGCTCAGAGGTGGAAAGCAAAGCACCACAGCCATTGACCACAAGCAGAAAAAGGAACCAGCTCCTAGCCCAGGGCACTTCTCCCGTATCTGGGCTTTACAGTCCAATTTCAGACGTCAGAAAGTGCTTCCATGGGAGCAAGAGACTCTGGTATCCCATTGAATAACACAGGGGCATATTTTCAGCTGGCTGAAATCTCCATAAGGCCAACCCAGCAAACTTACAACAAGCTCAGATATGTCCCGTTCAGCCTGGAAACGAGAACCCCCTCCATATGTTTGCCCTCCAATTCCTCACAATGAAGGAAAGCATGAAGACTCTGAATCATCCCCAGCCAACTGTATATTTGTTATTTTCTGTATTTACTTCCAACTCCAGGATTAAGAAAATGACTCCAGCACTATGACATCCATACAATTAAATGTATCATTTTCCCATCGACTGGCTGGCTGTGCCAAGCCGGGCAGCTCGGATGCCGTCGCCATATGGAAAGCATCTCTGCCTGCACAAGACTCAAACGTGACAATTAGAAACGGGCTGGGTTCCCCCCAGCCACGAGCAACAAGGCACTCTGGAAGCACTTAGTGAGGCTGAGAGGACCTCGTCATGTTAGCAGAGCAAAGGGTATCTGACAGGCCTTTCCACTGCGACCGAACTGTGAGCTTCCACTGATAGCCCCCAGGGGAGGCGATGTGCCCAAGTTTTCCTGCCCCAGACAGGTCCAACAGCCCTGGGAAATTCAGAGTAGCTCCCCAGGACCCTGCTCAATATCTCCCCTCCAAGGACGTTCTGGTAGAAAACATTACACAAAGACCCAAAACATGAACAATGTTGGGGCAGCCAGTCCTCATAGCCACTTGTCTGGGGCTTTCCTACCGGAGATGGGGGGAATCCCGACTCTTAAATCCCCACAACAGCTCCAATTCAAAGCAATGTAATATACAGCTCCCCAAAACACCAAAACTAGTGCCAGCCTTTGCTCCCCATCCCCTTTTGTTAAAACAGAGGGTGTTCTCTGGTCTGACAGCACCACGAAGGTCTGGTTGCAGGGCACATGTTGGCACCGTACACAGCACACCAAGAGACCTCTCCTTTCCCAGAATCGCTGCAGACCCCGCTTGTCTCATGCCCCTCTCTCAGCAGCAGGTCTCGGGGACTCTGCAGGGTGGTGCTGCCATGGCTGAGCAATCCCAGTTACTTTCACAGACATGGACACGACGGAGGCATTAACCTGAGCTGCTCCGCACTTGCTGAACCAGACCTGACCTTCTCCTCTGCAGCCTCCTGAGATGACCTTGATCTTACTCACGTTCCCTCCGCTCCTGAGGTTGGGTTACACCCATGGTTCTGGACTCTGTTTTAAGTCTCCCATGAATAACAGTGTCAGATCTTCACGCAGCTATCTCAGGAATGTGGCCAGGCTGATCTCCATGCTTACTCAAGGTGACATTGATTCATTTTCCCTCTCACTGGCCAGATTACATTATGGGAATGTGCTCCGTAACATCGTCACCCATCCACCACCACCACCCAGCTCCCATCCCTGACCTCCACCTTTGGCAGCCCCTGCTCCGGGATTTGGGGTTTTCTCATCAGCAGAACACACACCCAGAGGCACTTTGGGCTTGGAAACAGGCTGAGAGATCGCATTTAGAGAAGCATCAGAGGCCAGATTTCACACTGAAGTACTGTCCCTAAACCGTAATCATTTCATATTTACACAGCAGTGCATAAATCAGGTGTAACTCCAGGAAGGGCAAACAAGTTGGGAATGGGAAGACCATCCCCAGCTTCAGACCCCAAGAAGAAGCCAGAGGTAAAGAATTTCACATTAAGTGATTCACAAAAAAAATTGTTTTCCTATCCAAACCCTCCATATGGGACTGCACCCCAGTGCCTGTTCATGGCATGGACCCACATCACCTCCCTGACTGTCTGTGCTCAAGGCAGTGCTGAAAAAGAGGCATTTCTTCTTGACCACAGAGGTGATCTATCTACGTAACATGTGGCTGAACAATGTTTAGGCAAGGGACTGGGGTTTGTGAATCACATCCAGGTCTTTGTTTTATTCCAGGCTTCTGGGGAGAGTTTAAATAAAGGATTCAGCACTGGGAAAAATAAATAAATAAATATATAAATAACAAAGAATAAAAAGACAGACAGACATCTGGAGTGTGGCACGGGGCCCTCTGCTCGGGCTGACCCAGTTACTGGGAGAGCATCGCAGGGAGATCCTGTTGAGCAGGAGGAACAAGCAGCCGAGGGCTGAATTCAGGCTCAGGGTAAACAAACCCAGCTCTCACCACGTGAGCGCTGCACGTTTCCACCTGGTCTCCGTCTGATCACGATCATCCAGAGCTGCAGCCGTCCCACCTGGCGCAGAAGCAGCAGCAAGGAGCGAGGACTCCTGCCCACCGCAACGCCAGGACACAGCATCCCTGCGGCTCGGTCCTGTGCCCACGGGGAGGAGGGCAGCTCTGCCCTGCAGCTCCCCGTGTACAAACAATGGGGAGGACAAACAAACCCAAAGTGCCTCTGCCAGAGGAAACAGCAGCTGCACCTCCTCGTGTTGTGTGTGTGGCCGTAGGGACACGAGGACAGGCAGTGCCAATCCACGCCGCAGCCCATGCCCAAGCCAAAGGGGCTGGGGCAGAGCCCTGCTCCCTCTTGCCATGGGTACAGCCCTACTTTGCTGTATGGCACTGGTCAGGGAAATGCACCTCCTTCAGCTTGCCCCAGAGAAACAGCTCTAATCCCAACAAAACTTCTTTTAGGGTGGAGCAGAGAAAACACCCCAACACCCCAGGAATGAACTCAAGCTCTTGCCCACGTTCTCCCATCTGCTTGCACTGGGGCCCACCTGCAAGTGAAAGAACAGCTGAAATGCCTGCCCGTTTCCTGCTAATCAATCCTATTTTCCAAGTTTTAAAAATAGGCAGTAAAACAGTGCCCGCAGGACTCTCTGTGCAGGTTGAAGTCCATGCACAGGTTGCCCTGGACAAGCCGGGGCAAAGTGCAGGTTTGATGAGACATCTCCAAACAAAACCGCTGGCAGTTGCTGATACCCAAACTTCTATCTTTCAGCTTGCTACTAACAACCTTTTACCAAAACTGATTTCAATTTAAAACCAGGCTGTTTACAGGAAAAGATGTCAGTGTGAACGTTCCCGAGATCTGGCTTTTGTTCCCCTGAAAACACATTTACTTCTAAAAGACAGCGTTTGGTAAAGCAAGTGGCTCGAGGTGTTTTGGCAGGAAGCCTCCCAGTTCTGACTCAGGGCAACACAGACAGCACAGAGGCGAGATAAACAAAAAGGGAGGTTTGGAAACGTGGGTTTAAATCAGTGTTTTGGCCATCACGGTGGCTCACAGCTGAGTCATGCAGCTCTTGCCCGAAGCACAACCACCCAGGGAAGCTCAGCTCTGACAAAAAAGTCGGAGACGTGATTTTCTGAACTGAGGGAGAAGCCAAGGTGAAGCCGCTGGATGCTCAGGAGGGGTCAAAGAGGAGAAAGCGGGTTAGCCACAGACAAAAAAATAAAAAACAACAGCATCCCTATCAGCAAGGCCAGGGAGAGACGCCGGCCCCATAAGCGCCCTCTCCCAGGTCAGCGCCCCTCGGGGCAGGGGAGGCGCCCTCTGGGCCCAGCGCATCGCCCCCAGAGCAGCCTCCCCTTCCTGATAAGAGCTGACCTTGGGACCGTCCCATCGGCCTCCCAAACAAAGCAGACCTCCTGCTAGTCCTCACCAGCACCCTGATTATTTTCTGTCACGTCTCAAGGCAGTTCAGAAGCTCCTCTGCCAACAGACTGCAGCAGAGATGTCGTGGCAGACCAAAGCCCCATTTCGATCAGTAATCCCACACTCCAACAACAGCCTCCTCCCCTCCCCAAAACAAAATAGGAATTAAAAAAAAAAAAAAAAGCTCAATTTTTCTTCATTATAAGCACAGAAAAACCTGGCCTAAGAAACGTAGAGCCTGAGGAACAAAGGCAGGACTTCTCTTCAGACCTGAGCATTCCCCAAGCTCCTCCAGGGTCCTTGGCACCCTCCAAACCCTGTCCAGATCTGGTGCTCTTTGGGGTTAGCTCTGCAGCAGCTCCCCGGGATAGTGAAATTTTCAGCAAAGAAAGGAAAAAGAAAAGCTAAAAATCCCTGTTACTCATTGCACCAAAGTAAAAGCAGATTCTTTCTCTTTTAACAAAACCTCATTATGATAGACAAAAAATGAAAGTTTGGGGAGAAAATGTGCCGCCTGCTGATAAGAAGTTTTTTTTTTTGTTTTTTTTTTTATTAAACCTACAAGGCTGGATTGAAACTTCCCAGCCTTTGCTGCTCCCCTCAAGACTGCATCCACACAGTTTGAACTCCCCAGTCTGAGCAGCTGCAGACGATTTGCTAAATAGGCCTTCGAGCTGTGCCTGTGCCCCTCTCACCAATGTCCCCACCCCATGCTTGTGGGGCAGTGGAGACCTTTAGGATTTCCACTGGGCTACTGATGCTTCCTTCAGAGATGCCCCCTTCAGATGTACACTCACGCACTTGGCACCCACGTCACACCCCAGCAGCACCCACTGCGGGCTCCCCTCTCCCTGCTGCCACCCAGAGCTGGACCCAGATGATGCTTGCTCTGCCAAAAAGCCACATCCACGGCCATAGGGTGGGTAGGGCCCATTTGCTTTCAAGAAGAGCCTTAAAGACAAACCCTGGCTGCAGCACAGAGCTGTGGGGTCCTCGTGGTGCAGCCTGATGCTGGGGGCTGTGACTGACTTCGGTGTAAGGTCTGAGGTGTGGGTGCCCACACCCAGCACAAGCCCAAGCGCAGATAAAACAGGGCACAGCAGTGACAGGGGTCAACCAGGACAACTTGTGATGTCAAGGAACATCACAAACGACATAACCTCGATGTGCAGCCCCCTTTCTTCTACTGCCTTGAGCGTGGTGGCCACAACCCAAGCAGCAAACGTCACCCACGAGGCAGCTGTGCTGTGCCGGGGGACTGTGCCCGGGGTATGGCTCTGCTTTCCTCAGAGGGTCCCTGGGAAAGGCAGCTCCTTTCTGCTGGCCACGAACAAGGGGTTTGTCCACTCTGTGCTGTCAAAGATAGCTCTGGGAATCAGAAAAGGCTGGGTTTTTGCTCCAGAGTGATCACTTGGAAAAGGAGAGTCAGCTTTACTTCAGGCTAAGTGGGAACGTGTAACAGAGCCTTTCTCTAATGGGATGCTAAAAGCCCACAGCAACTCTTCCCGGAAAACAAACAAACAAACAAACAAACAAACAAACAAACAAAACCAGCAATGAGTAAAGGCTGCTGCAGACCTGACCCTCGCAGGCAGCAGGGCACCCACTGGTAGGGACCGAGCCAGCGCTGATCGCAGGGACACACACGGAACAGCTCGCACAGGGGGCACGCGGGCACTTTCTGCTGTAGTCATTGTTTTCTGATAGAAAATTACATTTCCACAACAGTGAAAAATACATTGTGGAAAACATTTTTTTTTTTCCAATCAAATTGAATTTTTTCATCTGGTAAATCAAAATGAAACATTTCCTTTTAGACTAGTTTAAGCCGGACAGGAATGTTTCATTTCAGTGGAATTACCTGAACTGCTCTATTTTAAAAAGGGTTTCACCGTTCCACCCCCATCTCCCTGTCAGCACACAGCCTAACGGGGAGCTCCCTTTCCCCAGTGCCCCATTTTCCTGCCCTGGACCGATCCTGCTGGAAAACTTCTCCCACCAGACCCCACTCCCATGCCCCTGGGGCTGTTCTGGGGGGACCACGACGCAGCGCTGCCAATTTCCAAATGAACCCCTCTGCCACTCAGCACAGCAAAACAGAGACCGTGACCCATGTTTCCAGTGTCTTTCGTGCCCCAAACCTACCTTCCCAGTTATATCTAATGTTCGCTTAAAAAGATTTCAGCTTCATTAATAATCAGAACAGACAGTGGGGGAATAATTAGCAGGGTAATTGGAGAGCACAGAGAGCCATGTGCTCAGGCAAGAATGGCAGTGAGTACTTCGTCAGAGGGAACGAGCAAAGAAGAAACCCTCATCTGCACCAAGGACCTTGTTTTATCACTGATTTATTGCAAGGCCCCAGCCACGCCAGCAGAGCTTCAGCAGAGAGCAGCATGTGGCCACAACGAGAAGGAGCCAGGCTGAAGACCACCTAACCCCTCAGCTTCGTGAGCAAGGATTTTATACGTTAATGTCACGTCCCACCTGCTGCCTAAAACAATTTTCCAAATGGCTTTCCAATTCCTACGGCACTGGGAGGGGTGGGGGTTAATTATATAAGAGTTTCCAGAAGTTTCAGTTATGTCATGTATGTGTCACACAAATGCAGAGCGCAGGAAATAGCTGAATTTCAACACCTAAAATTAAAAATTTTCCAGGGTAGCCTTCCCCTTCGCAGCCTGAAGGAAAACATCCCCTTGTTTCACTCCATGAGGTTAGCGTTAGGTGAGAAATCCTGCTGGAGATGGCAGGGTCCCCATAGCATGGATCTCCCATGGCACTGAGGGCTCTCTGCCACTACAAACTCACGCATCCCATCTCTACCAGTACATAATTACAGTTAAAATTATTATTATGCTGTAAATATGTTTTGGGCTTTACTAACACATAAGCATGCTCAAAAATCAGCATTTCCATTTCACTGCCCATTTTGGCCAGCTCAGCATCTAACTGTGCCCACAGGGGTAGCGATGTGTCCCCTCCGAGCCAGGTGTCCCACCCGGGCCACGTCCCCGCTGTCCTCGTGCGGCCACAAGCAGCAGAGTCCTAGGGGACATGTCCTGGGTCAGGGGCCAGTTTGCAGGCACTGGACGTGAATTGCTCTTGAACTGAAGTTTTTCCATTTTGTATGAGAAACAAACTGATTCACTAAACCCAAACAAGCGCCGGTATATTTTTTTCCCCAGTGGCAATCTGCTTTTTAATCAGTGTTCTGATTTTGTGAGAAGCATGTTCTCTCCTGAAGGCCTTTCAGCACAAAACTCCTCAGCAAGCCTCACTGCTGGTTATTATATTAAGACTATGTTTGACTGATTTAAGAGAGGCCACAGCCTCGGGAACCCTGCATGGCATTCATGGTACCACACGTGCTGCAGTGTCGTGGAAGGGACAACAGCGCCTGGTGCAAAAATGCATTACCTTATTAAATGCCTTATTGAATGCAAGTTCCCTGCCAGACCGTGCTCGCTCCTTCTCAGGGGTGTGCATGACTTCCGTGGACCTGTTCTGGGGCTTAAAGGATAATAATTAGCACAACACATCGTCAGGGTGTAGTTGAGCACATCCCGGCAATAATATATTTATTTAACAAATACTTTTTTTTTTTTTTTGGTACAAAATGTGATGAGGTTCACAGCACTTTTGGCTCCTGAGCTGGGCAGCACCAGTCTCCACTGGGATGGAAAAACCCCCATGGCTCTGACAGCCCCTCCTGAAGCCCATCAGCATCTCCTCGCCAGGGTTTTGGGCTGCATGGACACAAGTCCAGGTAGGATTTCTGCTAATTCCTCCCATCTACGAACACAGCAAAAGCAGCCATGCAAAGAGCACTGCAACGTGTCTGCCTCTAGCTGCTGCTCTCAGGGAGCTGAGAAGTGCCCAGCTGTAAATACTGTTAGGTCTGGTGACATTTTCCAGCCCTTTCTAAACGAATCCAGTTTTGTTTTGTTTTTGCAGAAGTCCTTCCTCACTGCCCTAGGAGACGTTTCCCTCTCCCACATTAGCAAGTTTCCTTTTGCAAGACCGGAGCCCTTTCCAGTCCATCCCAGCTCTGCAAGGATGCCCTGCAGTGTGACAGCTCTCGGCGGGGACAGCCCCGTGGTGACTTCAGTCCCTCTCACACAGTCCGCTTGTGCCTTCGTGCCCAGCGGTGCTACAGATGTGCAGCGTCTGTTCTGTGTTCACTGGGCAGGACAGCATGAAAAGAGCCAGATGCTTCGGTTAAAAAAGAAAATTAAAAAGAAAGAAAAAAAATAATAATAAAAATCAGTGCCCAATTTCACATCTGCAGCTCCAGAAAGCCAATGAGAAACAATGGTCCAGAGCAGGGCTGTGTGTGTGTGCTGGTGGAAACCCAGACCTGCTGATCCTTGTGTGAATGGTGCCAGCCCCGAAATCCCCAGCCCAGCCCTGCAGGCAGCAGGGCTCAGAAGCAGCCCCTTGCTCTGCGGGTCTGGGGCCGGTCCCCGCAGGCGGCACAGGCACAGCCGGTTCCCGAGCTCACCCCAGCTCCCCATCAGCACCGGCTGCTGATCTTGTCACCAAAGCAAAGCCAGCAGATGAAGCCTCCAAACTCCCTTTTTGCATTGCTTTGAGCTTGAGATACAGGAAGGGAAATTAATCTGAATGCAGAGCTTACTCCGTGCCTTCCAACAAGAGTGACCTTGGCTTTTAACCATTGCTTTTCCTTTCCAACCCTGGAGGCTCTCATGTGCCCGGAGCAAATCAACCCTGAGGGAATCAGTCAGCCCTGCCTCTGCCTCAGTCTTGAGGTCTGCTTTCCTGTACATATTAATGTGCTGCAGCCCTCAGGACTGTGTAAATACGGTCTGAGAAGCACAACTGTGCAACAGCAACAACATTTGGCACAAACACGCTCCTCAGCCACTGAGCTGTGCCACGGCACGCAGTGCCACTAACAGCCATGTGGCTCTGCCCAAAAACCCTTCTCACCAGGAGCTGGGGACCAGGTGAACACAGGCTGGAAGGCGCAGGCAGCTGGATGCAATCTCAGCTCTCGGGTGACTCTTACAAACAGCTAATTTGCAGCAGAAAGTCAAGAAATGGAGCCACCCGACCTGCTATCCCCTCTCCCAGCATTTCCCTGTTGCTGGAGGTGAGGGGAGCAGCTCACCGGCTGGAAGGGTGGGGAGCACCCGCACCCGCACGGTTATTCCCAGTAATAAGATGCCTGTCAACATATAAACCAATTAGGTGCAGCTTTTGTGCTCGTAATAAGGCTGGGCAAAGTGCTTTCTCTGAGCAAGTGCTTTCAAGTGAAAAATAGCTTCTGAAAGAATCTGACAGTTTGCACATGAGGTTTCAGTTTGCTCGGGGTTTGGGTTGTTTTAATTCAAGTAATGAAAATTCTCACATTGTTTCAAACCAAGAAACTGTGTCTAGGTTTTCAAGCGTTTTTTCTGTACCCAATTTTAGATTGTCTTCCTTTTTCCTTTTTTTTTTTTTTTTTTTTTTTTTTTCCATGGGAAGAAGAAAGAAAAGAAAAAGGAGGAAAGTGTTTGAGGTGTAAACATTGGAAATAATTATTTTCTGCACTTTAATTAAATAAACTTATTTCAAACCTGTATTTGTGTGTGCTTCCGTGTACTACCAAGAGAGATCCAAATTTTGGGGTGGGAAACAGTTATTGTTTTAGTTCATTTTCCAATTATCTGTAAACCACTGGCATCACAGTTTAGCCCTTATCTTAGAGATAAACCCTGAATTCTGGCTGAAATCAGGAAAAAGGAAATTACAGGAACTCTTGTATTTTGCAAGTGACTACAGCTGTCCCCCAAAACTGTTTTTGTCCTAGGTGGAAATGCTGAAGAACAAAAAATTAGTCCTATGCATCGTATCACTCTTCAGAGGACAGCAAAAACAAATCCCATTTAGACTAAATGGAGGCATCAACCAAGTTTTGTATTTGAATTCCAAGCCCAGGGGGCTGTAAGTGAGGCTGCGTGACTTATATGAATAACAAGAAAAAACAAGATGTTCCCCAAAAGGAGGACCCATCAGTCCTGACCCCTGAAAGTGACTTTAGCCTCATCCCGGCTGTGCAGCTGCCCAGGCTAATTGCTGTTTCTTGCAGATAACAGGAGAATCACAAATATTGAGTCATTATCATCTCCCTCTAGCGGTTACCTCAGCTCTCCCGACCCCAGGCTGTGGGTTGCAGAAAGGCAGCGATGCTCGCAGAGAACTGTGAGCAGAAAGGAGGAGCTGCAGAGAAAGCTGAGTTTGCAGCGAGCCGCTTGCACAGAGCCCTGTTTGCACAGCTCAGAGATTAAATTCAGCCTCTCAATCTGCCTGGCTAAGCACCCGAGCTCTCCTCCTCCCTGCGATGCTGCAGGTGACCCTGACGAACCAGCAGCACCTCTAAATAGCTCGAGTTATTTATTCTTTGCTAGCAGACGACACGGGAGCCATCAGCACCACGTTATAAAGAAGTCAGCAGCGTTGCCTGTGTCGTCCCCACAGCTCCAGCGCTGCCCTGTGACTTGCTGGTGACCCATCGCTGCCCGTGCACATACAGGGCTTGCAGGAAAGGGAGATGGGGATGGGGTGGCAGAGATCACCTTGAGAAAAATGAGAGTTTTTCTACTTCAGAGTAGCTGGCCAGAGGGCTACCAAAGACCTGTTCTGTAATCAAAGGCAAAATCACCCCCCAGCACCCTCAATCTCCGTTCAACAGATTCTGAAGTTGCAGAAGTGCATTTCCTGTGGAAAGCTGCTTTTAGAGAGGGAAGAGCCAAGGGACAGAACCGGCAGTGGCAGCACCAGGATCCAGCCTCGCACTCCCCGCAGAGCCCTGCTCTGCCCGCAGCCCACCTGCCGCAGCTGGAGGGGCTTTGTTCCACCTTCCCCTGAGAAACGGGGGGAGGGAGACGTGAAACCTACCCAAACGTTAAAAAGAAAGGGAAACCCCCCGTCACAACAAACAGCCAGCCTCCCAACATGTGCAAAAGCCATTTCCAGGAGCAAGGGAAGGGAATCCAGTCCCTTTTTTTGTACAATGGCAGCGAGGAGATGCAATAGCAGCAGCACAGGGAGGCACAAGGAGGCAGAGCACTTGGGACCAGCTAATTCCCAGGGTGGAAAGTGCTCGTGCTTTATTTTTACAAAGCAGCCCCAGCTCTGTGGCACGTACCTGGAGCCTTCGCCTCCCATCATAGGAGGCTCCATGCTGAAACACCAGCCCTACAAGCATCACTCAAGCATCAAGCTCACAGTGTCCGTCTACGCAGGACCAGCGAGGCACTATCAGACACAGCAATTCCTGCTCTGGCTTATCTCAGCAAGATTTTTCAATTCTGCATGAAAAAAGAGCAAGTGGGAAGAGAGGAACCAAAGGGCTGAGGACAATATGTACCTACGTACGGGAACAAAGAGATTTCAATTAAAAAAGGGGAATCAGCAAAGCCCTGTGAAGTATGAATGAGCTGGTGCACTCCCAAGGGCTGCTTTGAAATCTGAAGTGTTGTATTTTGAAATGGACACAGACCTTAGCGGGAAGTGGGGGAGCAGACAGTAATGGTTTAATAGACTGTGGAATGGCTATAAAAAAAAGGGGGGGGAGAAAAAAAGAAAAAGCAGATGGCAGCCCCTTCGCAGGAGCCATAAAATTTCATGGTGTATTTTCTATCCTTGCCTTCACTGTAATTCAAGCCTTGGGGGCCAGCTTTCTCTGGCAGTGGTTCCAGAGGGGCCTTGGAGGGCAGTGCCGGAGGAGCAGAGGCTGGGCACGTCCTGGGCTCACTGACCACAGGCTCCCGCTGGGGCTGGAATGGGAAATAAAGAGAAGTTGTGTAGGAGAAACGCCTGGGAGGCTGCCCAAAGGCAGCTTTGCAGGGGCAGGTCAGAGCCCCAGGAGCAGGAGGCTCGGGGAGGACACGTGGCCAGGGCTGTGTCTGACAAAGAAACCTCTGCGACCTCCACCTTCCCCTCCTGCTGGTTGCTTTTGTGCTGCCCCAGACCAGGTACCTGCCTCTGAATGTGATCTAAGCATGGTTCAGCTCAAAACCATGTCTGGGGTTGACTTTGGCTTTTTGTCCTTTGAAGCAAGCTCCCAGATATGAACACAAATAAAGCAGTGCAGAGGTAAACGTGCAGATGTTTCAGTTCCATCAGCAGGCAGGAGCAGCGCCCTGCACTTCAGTGACTGGGTTTGTGCCAGTTCTGGTGGTGTTCCAGGTTCTCACTTTGTCTGTTCCCCAAGCCCACCCTTGCTGCTATTGTTTTTTAGTTTCACACCACGTAACACAGCACAGCGTGCACGGAGCACCCCATAAATGCCCATACAGCACAGTCCTGTATCCCTCGCTCAGCACCTCCACAGGTATGGAAGCAGAGCGTCACCAAACCCAGAAATGCAAGATTCCTTCCACTATGCCATGCATGGCCATTTAGGCTATGAATGCAAGGCATGAGATGAAGTGTTAATCTATCCATAATATATAAATACAGAAGAACAATTGCTATGCTGGAAGAAAAAAGGAGAGGCATGATTTCAGTTTGACCTTTTTGACACGTTAGTTCAAAGACAAAGCATTCCAAACCCATTAGAGATAAAAAGCAGTAATTGGAAATGAATGCAATGAAAACTCAAGTTTTCTTCCACCTGTTCCTCACTGGAACCATTGCTACATTGAGGATAAGGAGGAGAGAAAGGAAAGGAAAAATAAGCCTCCTGAAGCTGTGTGCTTCAGTTCCACTTATTCCAACTATTCCAAGATCTAAGAGGTTTACAAAAGCATTTGTTTCAAACTGATATCAAAACCACTTTGGACAATAAATACTTTCTCTGGTATTCTTGAAGTTCAAAACTAAAAAGCTTCATCCACATTATAGAGGGGTGTACATTACACATGGACATTATATAGGATATACAGCAGCAGAGGGAACACGGGAAGGATGCTGAGGGTGAAGAGTGCAGAAATGCAACAGAGCACGCGTGCTCAGGTACCACTTTCTCCTGCAAAACAGCTGGCCCCATGCTCCACCTTGGAGTGATAGGAACACTGCGCTGCCTCCCAGTGCCATGAGAGCTGTGTTTTGGTGGGTGGAAATAGAAATAATGGAGACTCAGGGGTGTTGGTGGTGATGCAGCTGGAGGGGGCAGAAACAATTCTCCCTCCATTTGTGTAAGGAAATGAAAGCAGCTGGAGACACGGTGAGAAAAGGGGACTTGTGCTCTCTGCTAGGATGGAGATGGACATTCCTATACAAGCAGCAAAAAGAGGCATCATTTTGCTGGTAGCACAGTATGAAAGGACCTATCTTCTCAGAACAGGAGGAGGGAAGGAGGAGCAAAAACAGGCTTCCTACTCCCTGAGCATCACCAAGATCCCTTTATTGTTACATAAAGAAACCCAGAGATGCAATTCCTCATAAAATTACTTATTCTGGCTATTTCTTTAGAAAACTCTCCCAGGTATACATCATTTCAGGGCACCAAGGCTCTGTTCTTGCTGTTTCAGCACTGTCAGTGTCCGTAAGTCCTGCCCAGCCACAGGGAAGGTGGCAGCTACGTGGCCGTCCTCCTGTGTGCACCAGCCACCAGCACCACTTCCCACTAACGAGCAATTCCTCAGGAAGGTTAAAGAAGAGTCAAGGTTTTCATTAAGGGCTTGAGCCATTTAATTGGTCTGTTCTGACTAATGCAATAATATTTGTGGAAAGACCAGGCAGATAAAGGAAAAAGTAAACAAGGTCAGCAGTGCCCACGTGAAACGAACCCTTGACGGTGTGGCTGAAAAGCTTCTACTGCCACCAAAGGGGATGCTTCACCTTATCCCGCTTGCTGGAGTTTGCACTTGGGGGTAAGCTGCTTCTTGTTTCTATTGAAGAATTTGCCTTAGGGATGAGCAGGTTTGTGCTGAATTAATGCAAGGTTTGTACTGAATTAACACAAGGTTTGCATGCACAGCCTGCACAACTGGTGCCCTGGTGATCCTTTGCCCTGTTTGTATGGGTAGGAGTGGAAACTTGCCTTCAATAAAATAAAATAATAAAAAGCATTGGATGGGTCTCCAGGAAATGAATTTTTCTTAGAAAGTAAAGCCAAAAAAAAAAAAAAAAAGATTTTTCTACACTTTTGCTTCCCCAAAAGTTTCCTATTTCCCCTTCTTTAAAAAGAGGGGATTACCACCAAAAAAAAAAAATTAAATAAATAAAAATCTGAAAGTGCGGCTATTAGAAATTTTCAGTAAAATATGAAGAAGCAGAAAATCTGATGATAGAGTAGGGGGCACTATCCTGCCCCATCTCTGGTGAACTTTGCCCTGTTACCACCAGCATTTTAGGGCTATCCCAGCTCCTTCTGGAGCCCCCTCCCCAGTATCATCCCCAAATTGCTCTGCAGTCCACGGGATGCTCGTCAGACACACGGCACCCGGGAAGATGAAACGTGAAATGTTCAAAACAGACCAAAGGAAGCATTTCTAATGTGAGTAATTATCCTGTGGCGCTTCCTGCCATGCGATACAAGAGAAGCAAATAATGCAGAATAATTCCTCAAAGACTCGGTTACCGAGTTGAATAACAGCATCAGCTGCAGTTTTGCTGCCTTGGTCCAGCATTATGAAGACTCCTGGTCCTTGTGCTTCAAGCTAATCCCCTGCTGGGATTAGAAAAGCAAACAATATCTCGGTATCAATGACACTCACAAGTTCAGGTAATGAGCAGGGCTCAAGTGTTGCTTCTGGGGGCTGGCTGGCAGAGGAGATAAAGGATTGGTTTTGCTTCCATCTTCTCCCATGCACCCGTTTAGTCTGCCTGTATTGTTTTGCATACAGAGTAGAGGAAGCCTTTCTTTAATGGAGATGCCTTTCTGCCTCTCCATTGCTTAAAACCGACTACTTAAAAAGTATAAAGCACCACACAAGCATCAGGAGCCTGCATTTTTCTACACAAGCCAACACGTTTGGCTGTAGGGAGAGAGTCACATTCACGCTTGCCATCTGCCAGCACCACCCAGGCACATCCAGGTCCACGTGGGGCTTGTCGCGGTGGCTCCCCACCCCAGCTTTCCAGGTGCTGAGCTCCCATGTCCCAGCCCAACGCATGGAGCACATTTCTCAAGAGCCAAGCAACCCATTCACACATGGGATGAGCAGTTGTGCTGCTCGGAGGAGCCACGGCTTTCACGCTCGGGTTGGCACGGCTGTGGCTCCCCGGGCAGGTGCCCGCCGGTGCGCGGTGTCATTAGGAAGCGGCTGTTCCATGTCCTTACACAGTAACCTCGGTGCTGCTACATGAGTAAACGACGAAGTTACACATTAGGTCGTAACATTTCAGGACCTATTAGGAACAAAAGTGCCTTTGTGAACACACGGGTTACTGAATAACCTCCTCCATCCCCATAAAAAGCAGCAAGGGGTTTCAAGCTTTTTTCTTCTTTTTGAGCAAGCTCTGGTTTATATGCAAGACGGGATCTTGAGGCTCCTTTTTGCATCTCTACAGCTTGCCTGCCTTGCTCTGGGCCTATCAGCCATCCTTAGAGCAGGACGTTGGCAGGACTGAACTTTAAAACAGCTTTTGGGGCTCAATACAAAGGGCTTAGTGACCTGCTTATTTAGGGCAGGAGCAACAGTACCCCTGAAACACCCAAAGCCCACCCATCTTTGGGTGCCTTACACCTACTCCATCTGGCCCTGGAGAGATAGAGGCAAAACAAATCGGGTCTTGGTTTTATATATAGATATGAAAAAAGCATAGCCACCCTACGGGGAAAGAGGGAGAAAGAAAACAGCCCACATGCACGCATGCTTATGCTGCAGCTCACCTACGGGCACAAGGTACCCAAGGTAACAACCTCGGCTCTTCCAGCCCCCTGTGCTTGGACACGGGTGCTGCTAGAGCACCTGTAGCTGCTGCCTGGCCCAGCAGCAAGGTGGGAAGCCATGCAGAACTTCCTGGTGCCTTTCTGTCATCCACCAGCCATCAGGCACATCCCTGACACCACTGTTTATTACAGGAATGTTTCTCAATCATCTTCATACCCGCTGGAGAGGGGCCAGAATTGCTGGAAGTGCCAGACCGTGGATGCTGCCCTGCAGGCCTTCCCGGAGCACAGCTGAGTGCAGGAAGGCTGCTCGCCCCCCTGCTGCTTTCCCATCTGCCATCTCCTCCGAGCTACCTCCGACCCAGCTTTCTCCATCCCTGCACTAGCCGTATTTCTTTTGGGATTGGCCATAATGGAGACAGCAGTGCGCACCAAGCCCCGTAATTGTTCCAAGCTTTCCGTAGCCCTTCCTAACGCAGACCCAGCCCACAAAATGAGCACAGTGGGAGCCCTGCTCCGACAGGCACTACCTGAGCTCAGGCGGTGTTTTCCCAGAGCAGTTCATCAGGGATGCTAAAATAACCCTCTGCTCCCTGCTCCTGCACCAACCCGATCTGTTCCCATTTCCTACCAACAAGCCCTTCCTTCAGACAGGCCCCTCTAGGTCCTCTCCCTTCCACCAAGATCTGCTCGAAATCCCCCTGCACGGAGCCCTGGGAACCCAGCAGCTTGGTGCTCTCTGACCTTCATTTCCTCTTCCGAGCCAGAGAAAGACTGTCCCACAAGCTGATTTCCCAGACCTCACACTTGAAGGCACATTAATGTTGCTGTAGCTCTGATTACATTACATGCATTTAAACCGACTGACATTTCCCACCACCTGCAACGGGGAGAGCCCAGGGCGATGCTGGGATGCTCAGGCTGCAACATCCAGAGGTGCCTCTGCCATCGAACACTTGACCAAAACCACAACGGGGCAGCAGCAAAGCCAGCGCAGGACCTCTCATATCACAATTTGCAAACCATCACCCAAACCACTGGGTAATGCACTTAAAAGCCCATCTATAAATAAACTTGTGCTTTATATAGACCCAATTAGAATACACTGGCAAATTATCCAAGGGGGCTGGCAGACACATACTTTACTTCAGGTGTCAGCCGCAGGAGAGCGTTATGGGTTTCACATTACAGGGAATGCATTGTGACTTTGAGTTATATTGCACTTAGCCTGTAAGTGAAACAATAACAGCTTGGTCTATGGAGATAACACCCCAGATCAGCTCCCTACAATAAATTAGTGAAACATTCCACTCCCCAGCACTGCAGTCTCACACCTCTAAATATCAGCTCAAACTCTGAAGGTTTGATGGAAAAAATGGTGTTAAGTCTCATGGTGTTTGAGGAATTTCCCAATATGCACTAAATTAACTTTCTGGCTGCACTAAACAGAGCAGGAGAAAACAGCCCCATCGGAGACAGATGCAAGGCAAGAGATCCAAGCAGCTGTTTTGCACATGAAATCAGATTGAGATTAACACTTAACCTTGGAGTTCTCACTCTGGGGGGAAAATATAGCTTCAGGTACCCCCCTGTTCAAAAAGACCCTCAGTTTCTTCAGAGGACTAGAATGAATTAGGAATTGGAAGTCTCCAGACCATGTTTCCCACAAGAAGTCAAAGGAAGAAAATCTCTCTCCATCAGCAACAGCATCGACTTACGTTCATCCTCTTTGTTTCCTCTAGCCTGGCATTTTAAGGACTTGGCCCAGATCTTTGAAGTACAGTTCATCAGATTCAGCTGGAGAAAACCCCTCATCTCAACACACTTTGTATTGTCAGAGGACCAAGACAGACACAAAGTGTGATTAACAACAGACGTAAAGTTCTGTACAAAGCAGCAATGTCTCTTCGAGGCGTAAACAGGTGGAAGAAAGGCTTTCATGGATACAACCCCACAAAGACTCGTGCATTGGAGAGCCTGACTGTGCTTTTTTTTTTTTTTCTTCACATTTGCTGATATTTACACAAATTCAAAATCCTGGAGGAGAGAGCGAATAGTCCAGGTGCTGACCAGCCTGAACCAAAGCCATTAGGATCCCCTGGATCTTCCCCCTTCCCTGGTTAAAAGAGAGCATCCCCTGGAGCCTGGCTGCACTTCCCAAAGGACACAGCTCATTTAGGCCACTCTGCAGATAACATGAGTTTGTTTTCGGGGAGGCAAAGCAATCTGTCCATAAGGATTTCTCACGCTTCATACGACAGCCCCGGTCAGGGAAATACAACATTAACTACATTGAAAGAAATCGTTGAATGAATAAATTATAAAAGCATTCAGGGTCCCTATCTGGGGGATTATTTTACACACTGGTGCCGAGCAGGTTAAAGGAGCATGTTTGACTGTTATTGCATTCCCAGCAGCGTTCGCAAGGCCTCGGCATCGCTGTGAAAGTGAGACTATGGACACGAGCTTAGCAGAGCAGAGGGCACAGTGCAGCAGGGCAAGATGCTGGGTTTGCCAATGTCACCTCACCTTTAAAGAAAAGCAGCCCAAGCACCAATCCTACCAGCATCAAAGGAAAGCCCTCCAGGCCCAGCTGAGCACAAGTCCATCAAAACAAGCCCTCAAACCGCGGTTTTGCAGCAGAGCACAGACCCTGCCCTTTAATTCCCACCCTCCTCCTCCTCCCCACACAGCACAACATCAGCTCCTTGCTTAGCCAGCACCCAGCGCCACCAGACACGCCGTCGGTGCACGTACCTACCACTGCACGTCAGAGGATTTCAAAGAGCTTTGCAAATATTATACAATTAAGCCTCCCAGCCCTTGTGTGGATGGGCTGGGTATTATTCATCACGGTTTCTCAGCCATTGAAGGAGAGACAGAGCCATTAAGTGATTTATCTAGTATCACACAGAAATCCTACAAGAGAATTAGGATTATCACCTAGATCTCTGGATTACCAAGCCCTTTTTAATGCAATTTATTCCTGATCAAAACCATACAGTCCACTTTGTGGCTTTGCTCGTGGGAAGATTCCTAACCAGGCGGAATTTATACAGTGGGATTTTTTAATGCAGGAATTTTCGTTTATACAGATGCATTTTAACTCAAGGAGATGAAAAAAAAAAAAAAGAAAAAAAGAAAAAGAAAGAGGAACGAACTACCATACTACCATTTAAACCAGCAAATGTGCAAAGTTCATACCTTTGCATTTAAGAACAGTCATCAATGGGCTTTTGATATAAAGTTAGCTGAAAATTATAGGGAGGAGCACTCAGAAGTGCGGGTGCTGATCCCAGCATGACCTTGTCTGCAGACACCCAGCCTCTGCCTGGCGAGCAGAAGGTGAGAGCCTGGCTCCCTGGGAGCAGGAGGAGCGCTGCCATCCCTGCCAGTGGGGCCAGGGTCTTGCTCGGGGTGGTTACTGGGTGAACGCTGTTGCCTTTGGCATGAAAGGCCTCCCCAGGTCATTGTAAATTATAACGAAATGGTATTAATTTTGGCCTTTTACCCAAAGAAATAAATGTCTTTTCGGGAATAAAGCCTACCCACACAGAGGCTACGAGCTTCAGCCGGGGGAGAAAAAGGGCAGCACGGAGCCAGAGGCAAAAGGAGGGATCTGCTGCTGCCTCGTCCATTTCAGACCCACTGCTCATCACAAAAGGTTTTCATTTGGCCCCTGCTGTACGCCCACAGTCCCTGTTGGGCTGATCTCCCCAGGCAAGCAGTAAATTACGTGCCCCCACAGCCAGCCCCTCCGCTCCCCTGCCCATATGGTGACCCTCAGCACTGGTGAGCGGGGCTCAGGTGAGCCCAGGCTCTTGCCCTAAATGTCCCCGTGTCAGCTCCGTGGGTGATTTTAAGGTACATCATCACCGCTGCCTCCCAGAGGTGTTATTTGCCATCTGGAGCTGGGCACGCATTTCAGATGAAGACATTAGCCATTAGCAGGAATACTTCTCAGCAGACTCCAGTTGTTTACATTTGAAATGTAGCTTGGTCGCAAAAAGTGCCATAAAATAAAAATAGTGGTGCTTTCAAAACAAAATACTTCAGTTTTCTTTTGAAACAGTGTCCAGAAGTGAGAACAAGCTTCATTTATAGAAAGAATTTGAAAGGATTAAAAACTTAAAGCCAACAGAATATTTTCTGACTGACTCAGGACCAGATGGCTGAATAAGAAAAAATTTTAAATCAAATCAACCCCATGGCCTTCATTTCCTTCTTTTCATATCCAAAACAATTCAGATCGATCCTGTCCAGATTCAGTAAATCCGACTAAAAACAAAAACCCACCTTCCCACTCCCCCCTCGCCAACAGAGCCGTCGATCAGACCCAGTGTGTGTAAGGGACCTTAGCTGAGGTGCTCTCAAATCCCATTTCTCCCTCCCGGGTGCCCCATGGCTGATATTTGCAGAGCAGCGACACAGTTCCCATTGTTTCCATTTCTTTCTGTCTGGTGCTATGTGGTCTAAAACACATTTGGCCCTGAGTTTGGGGGGAAAACCCAGCATTTTACTCCCTTTGCATGGAACACAACTGCTGTACAAGGGTCTAATACCTATCCTAAAAGCCTTCCTGGCCCATTAGCCCTGATGTTGGCCACCCTCCCTCCAAAAATTAGCTTTGCAAGGACCTAGCTTATGTCTGGGCTTCCCTGCAAGCCACTCTAGATCCTGCAGAAGCCCAGCCCATTGTACCCGCACCCTGAGCGAACCTTCCCGGCACTCAGATCACTGCAGAGCAGGTGCTCCAAGACAGGGAACGCATGCATGTTACGACTACAGTTTGAGACGTTTTTTTCCTCATTTTCTACAAAATGAAATCATTTTGACTCCAGGCTCTTTACAGCTGTCACATCTGAAACGGATTTTGCCACTTCTGTGTCCAAAGGCTGCCTTTGCAAAAGGAGACATAACACAAAAATCCCTAATAACGAGGAGGCAAATCATTTGTAAATTGAGCCATAGTATCTTTGGTTGTGACATTAATTCAATTCTCTAACTGCCACACTTAGGCAGAAACATTCCCTACCTAGTTAGTGATCATAGAAAAAAACAGCAATAAGCATATAACAAGAAACCCCAGAAACAAATAACACCGGCCTTTTGCAGGGATTGTGTTTTGGAGCATTTGCATTTCAATGGGACAGAAAGCATTTTTTCTCAACTGTGCTTTGCCAAACTCTCTAGAGCACCCTTTTCTTTCTGTTTGATTAATCATTTCATGCTCAGAGTCTTTAAAAACACTGCTGCTTCTAGCAACCTGGTAAGTGTGCATCTCTTCAGATAAATGGTGAACATTAAGGCTCTCCCCTGGCTAGTTCTTTTCCTATTCCAGCTACTTCAGCTCCTAAACATGCAAACATGCAACATGTTTTCTAGCTGGGTACAAAACGTGGTGGATTTGAAAGACTAAAGCAATGCAGGTCCCCTTGCCTCAACTGGGGCTGGGAAATTACGAAAGCCAATCTAATAAAAAGGTGAATTTTTCCAAGTGTGCAGCATGATTAAAAATCAGCCAATTAAAGTTTTGATTCAATATAAAACCTGAATGTTTCCAAATGCATAAAGCAGTTGACACCAGGCTGACATCTGCCCTTTCCCTGCAGCTCTCCATATGGAAAAGAAATCGACCTGCCTTCCCCGTGCTGCTCTATAGCAGAGGAGCAGGGAGTGAGCTAAACCAAATTCACCAGCAAAGTCTTTGCCCCGAGCTTGGCTCCAACATGCAGACCTGCTTTGTTTCTGCACAGCTCCTGAGGCTGCTTCATAGCGCATAAAAATACTGCACTGGGTCAAGCCATCTCATCCTATATGTTCATCTGTCTCTGACAGTGACAACAGGAGATGTTTGGGGAGAACATGAGCCCGGCCACTTTCTGCAGTCCCTTCTTTTTGTACCAACAAAGTGTCCACAAACACCAAGTATGGGATGCTGGAAGCACACCCATGCCCCATTGTTTTAGTGTCTGTTTATGGTGCTGCTGCATATGACTTTAAAAAAAAAAATTCCCCCTTTGAACCTGCTCAATTCACCACTTCTATTAAACTTCCTTTTGTTCTTACAACATGCTGCTTTACTGACCTCCACACTTTGTGAAAAAGGCGATTCTCACACGTCTACTAACCAGATTAACTCACGAGTCTGCACAAATATTCATTTGCAAAGCCCACAGGAACTGCTGCTGTTTTTCAAGAAACCCTCTGGGGTTTGCAATTCTCTTCAGTTTGGACAGCAGCATGGGAACATTGCCATCCCAGCAAGTTACCCAGGAGCTGTGCAGAGGAAAAATTTCTGTAGGAAGAGGTTTCTTAACAGACACAACATGAAACAAACTGCTATTCCATTCCATGTCCTTCTCCAGCAACCCCCTGCAGGTCTTCACCACGCTGGGTAGGTAGGACAAGAGGAACACCTGCATCACCCCAGCATGTAATACACCTCTGTCATTCCCAGGGTCTTCCTGCCCTTCCACTGAGGGGATTCTAGGTCTGTTCTGGCTGAGCAGCGTTTCCTGAAGCACTTGAACATCCAAGTACGAGGTCTCACTTCGTACATAACTGATCACAGCAATGAATATATTCTTTAAATAGTTTATAAAAATTTCACACTAGGAAGGGAACAAGAGAACACAAATGGCAAATGCTAGTCCTGCTGCCCAGAAGGTACTCAGACACAGGCATGGTTCAGCACTGAGAGTGTGCCCAGGATGGGACATTGCTGCCTGCAGGAGGAGGAAGAGACATGCACTTATTCCTCCACCCTCTTCTGAAGCTCTGTAAGTCCTCCTTGGAAAAGGGAACTGGAGAAACAGGTCCATTTTGATGCTCTTTTATCTTGGACAAGCCAAAGAGCTGGTACACCAAAGACACTAGACATCTCGTTTTTAATGAGGCCATTGATTCAGCTTCAAAAAGATATGTGAGAATTTTATTTTTAAAACTGAAGCCAGATCTGTTTCTGCCTTCACCTTTGTTGCTTTAATCTTAGCTGAAATGAATTACAAGAAGAGCATTTCATAGAGAGCAGTGAGTGAAGCCCCATTCAAGGGAAACCCATCTCTCTTTACAAGCAAACACCACCCGTCCTCTTTCAAACACACCAAATTCCTTGTGTGGGGATCAGTGCTGGGAGCTGCACTCCTCACCTGCACGTGAGCCTTCAGCTGCAAGGAGGGTGGATAACAGGGCCCAAAACTCTGCGTAAAGCAGACCTACCCTTCTGGAGCATGCACAACTTTTATGTGCAAAGAACTGCTATAATACATGGTAATAACAATTGCATTGCAGCCCAGCATTATTTTCATCATAAGCCTGTTTTATAGTATTTTACATCCAGGTGATCTCTAATGACCTATTTCTCACGGAGCAGCTATATCCCACTCTTAGTGAAACCTCTTCTGTTTAACATCCATGCTGCAGGTTAATAAATGCCACAGTGTCATTTCCTCTACTTGCTGGTTTTAGCAAATGTCAAAGGGCAACCTCATAGCAAAAAACAAGCATAGAAAAGGGAAACAGCAGCTACCAATAATCTCAGAAAGCTTTACCATTCTTCATCCAAGTTCTTTTAGGTTTACTTTGTGTTCATGTTTACTTTGAAGAAATCAGAATTTATTATCGCTGTCCATACCACACTTTGCACTGAACACCCCAGTGGCAACTTGCTGAACTAACAAATCTGGAAGAAATCCCTCATTTTTGACACCCCAAAGAATCAGATAGCCTCCCCTTTTCTGTAGACATACTATAATAGGAGTAGAAAAGTCAGTTTGATTCAAAGCTTGCCTTGAGAAATTCATAGGCCCATCTGGCATTTCTTTTTTTAAAAAAAAAAAAAAAAAGTTTCTATTTTCAGTAGTATTTAAAAAAAAAAGAAAAAGAAAAAAAAAAAAGAAACTATTAATTAACCATAATTCTCAGGTTACTGAGAGATTTATATAGGGAACATGAACTGTCCTTCCTCTCCTGCACTTTAGTCAAAACAGTATTATTAAAAAAATACATTACATGCATTAAAAAGGCACTGCATCCAAGGCAACGCACTGCAGGGTGACTGGGTTTTTGGAGTGAAAAGTTGAATGGGCAAAGATAGCAAAATTGCATTCAACCTAAAATAATTTAGGCTGAAGTACATCTGGGTGACAAATCACTGCCCCAAACTTTACGAGCCCTACACACATAGCAGGAGTGAGCAGGCACCGCATCAGCCCACACAACCATGCAGCACCAAAGGCCTCCATCCTCACGTAGGACTGTACATTTCTGGAAGCATTGCTACAGAGGGGATGGTTCTACACGTAGTTTCAAAGCAAAAATCCAAACAGGCTGTTTGAATCACTCAGCTCCTATCACAGGGTCCCACACTGGGTCCATCCCTGCCAAGGACACAAGTCTGTGTACTGACCAGCACTGCCTGAACATTTTGTAACCACAATTTGAGTGGGAGATGGCTGCTTGGTGAACAGTAGCAAGTCAGGCAGCACAGAAGGGAGGAGATAAGGCTCCATGGTGATAAACTGGCCCTGAAGCAAGGGCATCCCACGAGGCTGCTCCACCTACACACTGTCAGTCGTCCACCCCACCTGCAGGAAGGCTGCACCAAGACAAACGGGTGCAATGCAATCTCATGCAAGAGACGGGGGTTTTTGCCCATTTTCCATCCTGTATCCATTGTGGCAGGTTGAGGAGAGGCGTGTGATGGATGCTGCCCCAACCTCACAGCAGTGAGGCCTCCAGGCCTCGACCCACACAGGTCCCAATTAGCCAAAATTAGCCAGCTGTGGCCAGGATTCGTCTTCCCTTAAACCCCTAACTGTGTGAAAGCAACAGCCCCTTTCTCCGAGTTGCCCACTCAAGCCTTTGTGGCTGTACACCCTTCCCAGGCAGCGTCCTCCGCTTTTATTTCCTCTCTTCGTGAGCCGTGCCAATCATTAAAGTCTTAGCAGCCCCATTATCATCCTGGGCAATTCTTAACTTAACTCATTAAGCTTTAAAGTTGTTGAACCGCAGGAGGAAAAAAAAAAAAAAAAAGAAAAAAAAAAAAAAGAAAAACACCAACCAAGCAAATGCTTAAGCACAATAAAAGGATGTTAATGTTTTACCCCACTGACAATGACTGAATCTGTAGGACAATTATTATGGATATTTCCATGGGTTTAGTGTTACTTTTTACTGGCATGAGGTCCTCTGTGCAGAGACTAATTAAAAATGGAGTTTAATCTGCAGCCAATCTCAGAGGTTGATTTGAATTCTCCCACTGTGAACTTTCAAACATGGGAGCACGTCTGTTTGCACCGACAGGATCCAATATCCTGCCTTTGCAATGGACGTTTTACATTTTGGCAGGCTGCATGCCTATGATTATGCCAGACTGTGGCATTAATAATTCACCACCTGAACTAATCTTTCAGCATGAAACACAAGTAAAGACGACATTAAGTGCTGCTTGGATTCCCTTCCTCTGCTGTTCTCCTATTGTGTCTTCAGATTGTGCTTAATCTAGTGGGAATTTAGTACTAAATTAACAAAAAAAAGACTTCTTAAGGGGTCAAACCCACATCAATTGCTCAAGAGAGAAAGCAGTCTTTCCTGCTGAGTTTACATTAATACCATGATTTTTATTTTTATTTGAATCTCTGCATCAGAATGAGATAAATTGTGTTTAGATTAGGATGCAGGAGAAGATAGAGGAAATTTTAACCACTTCCTAGTGAACAGCTTACTAACATTTTCCCCTTCTTCCCCCGCTCATGTGAAAAAGCAGGTTACCTGCAGAGACGAGAGGACACCCCCCTCGAGCACAAGAGTAACGCTTTCTAGTTAAAAAGTAGTTTCTGCAGTGAAACAGAAGAGAAACCTCCTCTAGGAAACAAAATCATGCTGAAATACTTTTATATGGTTAAAAATAGCCTAGACCATTTCAGTATGCTCAGATAACTGTCTGTCCCACGTTCAGTTGGATGGGCTCAAGCAAAGGAGCCATAGAGCAGGTTCTCCTGAAGGCTTTTTGCAGTGGCCCTGTTTCTGACATCTGCGTCCTCTGAACCTCAGGTGACTTGAAAGCTTTAGCAAGCTACACACATTCCAGGTCTTCCCCTTCTCAGGGACTCTTATTTTCTTAATTTTAAATAAAAAGATAAAGTAACAGAGTAAAGGAAGATACTTCTGTCAAAACTGAGGTTATCTTTCAGAGCGTTTTGTAGAACATGCAGTTTTCCCTCATAGCCCTGCATACTTCCCCTTGCAGCCTTAATTGTTGCATCCCAAAAGCTATTACAAGGAAGGGAAAATACTGTGCTTTCTATCCCGAAACAGCCTGTGTTGCTATTTTACACATATCCACAGTTCTGGTGCTGTTACCACATTAACACATCGAGATTCCAAGTAAGGTCAGCGCCTTCGTCAGCCTTTGTACAGTCAAGAGACAGTCCTTGCCCCAAAGACCTCAAAATATAAATAGATAAGACAGACAAAGGGAGAAAGAAAGAGAACATTTCTATCATTGTCACATCACAGATAGGAAAAAGGAAGATAAAATGGTTTGCTGAAGGTCAGTGACACAGACCTGAGAAAAGAAGACTCTCAAGTTTCTGCCAGGCATCTTTACCCATGAAGCTGTCCAAAAAAAGGCTCCATTTCCTCTGGTGCTTTGTTCAGGTCCCTGGAGTGATACCCAGAAAGAGGAGCTGCAAGGAACCTTTGCAGACTCTCAGAGATGCTGAGTTCTCAAGAACTCCTGGAAGAGGTCCTCACAGCACTGCCCAAAGGCAGGCCCAGAAACAGATACCCCAAATTTGGACCTGGCCCCTAGGAACACCAAAACTCAACAAAAACACAGCCCCAGAGCTGCTCCTCAGTGCCCATCAGCAGAAGAAACGGGATGCAGGGTTCAAGAAGTCATCCTCCAAGCAACTGGGGCAAGAAAATATGAAAGACTGGAGAGAGTGCAAGAGACTGAACTGACCTGCCTTGTGTCAACCACAGCACTGTGATGGGGAGAAGGTGCCTAGCTTAGGTGTTAATATATCAGCTTTTCTGGAGCATGTAAAAGACAGACTTTTCCAACAGGAAGGAGTAAGTTCACTACTATCCTTTTCACTTTGATAGGAAATCAGGAAAAAAAAAAAGAAAAAAAAAAAAAAGCAGACCTTATGGCATAAGCCATTCTGCAGAATAGTTTGTTCTTCAGCCCCATTTAGCGGCTGGTATATGCCCTGTCCTCTTAGATTTCCCATCCTTTATTCATTTTGTCTGGATGTCAGAGAAAAAGCTCTCTTACAGGCTTCACGTCCCTGCATATCTCGTGGCAGCTGGCTCTGTGATTAACTGCGCTGTGTGGTGGCTCTCATCCCCGGCTAGGACATGCCAAGCAGGTAATATTAGAAGTCTTATGTTGAAACAGAGTTTAAGAGTGTGTTTAGTTAACCCAGGTTACAGTCTGCAGTTTCTCTCTGCTTTCTCTGCCTCCCCCCGAGCATAACCAGGCATAGAAATTTGCAGGTTTTGGGTTTTTCTTTTCTTTTTGAAGCCTTTGTCTTCACAGAGCTGTTAGATACACCACAGCAGGGACCTGTGCCGTAACACAAAGTAAGCAGCAGTGCAGAAAAAACTTGCAGCTGCATCACTAATGGCTTTCCACGTGGGATCTACACACAGCATTGTGGCAGGACTATGAGCTCTGACCCAGGTAAAGAAGCTTCATTGTAGAGTCAGACTGCAGTGAGTGTCCGGGCCAACACAGCCATGAGAGCCGGTCCCAGCTCAGGCTCTAGCTTCATCCCTGGCCCATAACATTCACACAGCGATGCTCTGACCTATAACAGCATCTTTAATTGCCACTATATCCCAGGTGACCAGAAGAGCCCATGTTTTACCCAAGCCTCTGACACTTTCCAGCCTACAACCCACAAATCACCTTGGCTTTGCCCCTGAGCTTCCCTTTGGAAACCAACACCTCCCCTGCTGTCTCCCCAAACCCAGTCCTTCCTGTAAACAACTGAGCACCGACTGTTAACGTAGCTCCTGCAGCCATCCGGAGCCATTACCAATGTTTAAAGAAAGCTTGAATTACTGATGGATGGGACACTCCAGCTCACGGTTGTCTTTGCTGCTGGCTGGTGTGTGGCTGTAACTCTGCTTGCACAGCCCGAGGAGGGTTGTGCTGAGCTCTTCCAGGAAGAATACAGAGCTATGGAGATCCTTGGTCTTTCCAGGGGGAAGGATCCTTCCAATGCGCATGGGACAAGGCCCAACCAAGACAGAAATAAGAAAGCTAAGAGAAACCAGTGCAAAGCCAAGATCAGAAATACAGCCTGGCTAAACAGGACAGATGTGTTGCCTACTACCAAATTGGCCATTATTTATGTCCAAATTACCCAGCTCTTGGAAACTTCACTTTTTTTTTTCCTTCCTCACATCTATTAACTTTCTGTTATCTAGGGGAAGTGTGGAGCAATGTCTTCCAGTTTCTTCCTCTCACATTTCTCTCCCCAAACACCCACAGCCAAGCTGGGCAGGTAACAGCAGCCCCACTAATTGGGACAGTCATGGGGACAGCTTGTCCTGCAAACCCACAGGGCAGCAGGTTCTTGGCACCCCGTCCTGCCCGCAGACCCACACCTGTCCTGTGTCACAGCCGGGCTGCCCAGACCTGGAATCTAATCCCAGGAGGGAGGTTATTTTATCTTCAGAGAAAGGCAAACAGGATGGGCGCTCATCGATCTTGAGAAAGAAACATTAGCCAAGGCAAACACGCCGGGCTCTGAAGCAGCAGGATGTCCATGAGGTAATGCCCGGATTCACCCTGCCATCTCCTTTTACACTAAGGTTAGACTTGGAGGGAAAGCAAAGAGATGTGAGCACAGGACACAGAATCTCTACACATTTACCAAACCTCTTCGAAATCAGCACTGGTTCCTCACTACACAGAGTTCAGAGGTAGTACTGGCAGCTATCACACAGCGCTGTCAGACCTGGGAACCTACCACCAGCTGCCCAGGTTGTCTACCTGAGCTGGGTCCCCACATATCACGTGCATTGCCTTCTACTGCTTTGAGCCATTCAGCCACGCACCAGGACGCTTTCTCAGGGCCCACTGTAAAAAGGTTTCCCTCTTATTTATTCTGTGGTAGTTTCCCCAGTGAGATGGTGATCTGGCTGGAGAAGAGCCCAGGCATCTCCAGTTGCAGCCAGCTGTGGCTCAGCACGAGCCAAGACAAAGGCACCTTGGCAGGAGAGAGGAACAGCAGGACACCAACTTTCCCCCACATCACATGTGATTTTGTTCTAGAACTGATGCAAGAACTCCCACAGAGAAGCTCCTGCCGACAAGCTTACCTTTATCCAAGGCTATGAGACCGTATTTTTAGTTGTTGGCTCAGACCTTCTTACTTCTGGCCAAAGAGCAAGCAGGAGGCAACCCAGAAAGCCTGTTGTAACCAGCCTCGTGCTGTCCCCTTCTGGAGCCAGCTGACAGCCATCCCAGATCGGAGTTTGGTCAGAGCAGCAATAGGATGACACGGGGACAGCAGGAAACGAAGCGCTCCAGGCTCAGCCACAAGGCCATCTATCAGGGGCTGAGAATTACTTTGCCCTCAAGAAGGTTCTTTAGATAGGTGCTGTTCAAAAGAACCTTTCAGCTAAGGAAACTAAGGAAACTAAGGAAACTGTTGTGACTGCAAACCCCAGCATGCAGTGGCCGGGCTTGCAAGTACTCATGGAGAACCCAGGGGTCTCTGTTAGGATTACAATCAACTGCAGCATTTTTGCCCCTGATGAAGGCTTACACCATCCCAAACCCAGTAAAACAGAAGACGACCCATTACTCTTCTGCAAAACCTAGCTGCCAAGGAGCAGACAAAAAGCTCCCAGGAGCAGTCAGAAGAGAGGCTCTGATGCCTAGGTCACACCGCCCTGGCAGCGGCCTCAGCATTTTGAAGTCTCAGGTGCTTCCCAGGTCTAACTGGCAGAGATGGCACCAGGAGGAACCGTGGACCTTCCCCTGGAGCCAGTTTCTCTCGTGAGAGAAATGGGAAGAACAGACATAATTAAAAAGCATTGGGGGAGAACTTAATGGAAAGTCGGCAAAATGGGTGGTGGCTTTGTTTGAGCTGCAAGTCAAAGTTCTGTTTGATCTGCTCATTTACCAGAGCTAGTTCAGAGAGCTAACTACTGGCATGGACCTCAAAAGTTTATTTCCTTGCCAGTATTCCCAGGCTTGTATTACCTCCTTTAACAATAACACCATAAAATTAGAGCTTCGTTAATGCCGAGTTCCACATTAATCCACAGAAGACAGTAAACAGACCTAACGTGACCATCCAGGCATTGACTAAAACAAACACCTCAGAGGATGCTGTAAGAAAGACTCACATTTAACAGCGCTCACCATCAGAGACGTGTCATTTTGTAATGATTTGCCTCATTAAGCCCAGCACGACAGACCTGCCTTCCCTGCTTGGATGCTTTCTGACACCCAAAACGGGTGCAGGTGGGAGGCAGCACGCATCCCACTGAGGCTCCCCTTGACCCAGCCTGCCTCCTGTTTCTGGTTAAGAACTTTCAGCAATTATTTTTAATGCCAAAACACAATGTTTCACAGCTGATAGGAGATCTGAACTGTTCCAATGGGAAATTAGAATTTGTTTTAGAGGGCTTTCGATGGAAATACGCATTCAGTAAGTGGGGGGTCTTCCCACCTCTCGTCTTTCCTGAAGAAGCAGAAGTTCATATTTCCCTTGGAAGTTTTAATTCTTTCAGTAAAATATAATTTGTTTTTAAGCTGGAAGTTTCAGCTGATTTGACTGAAGTGGCATGTTGCTGCCTCTTGGGCTTTAATAGTTTAATTTTACTTTTTGGAAAAAAATATTAGAAAAAAAACTTACTTAAATGGGAGCCTTTGTTAGAAGAGGTTATTAAAAGTTTTGGAGAAACTTTTGTCTAATTGAAAATTGTTCTTAATAACACTGCATTCCATTTCAGATTTAATTTCTCACTATTTTATTTACTTTCTGCACCACAATCCCTAGTAGGAAATTTAATCTAATCCCAACTTTGGAGATATTAACAGCCCTTTTTTTGAACATGCTATCAGAAATCTGTGAGCATCAGCTTTGATTTAACAGACCTCTGAAGTGCAAGCCTTTTAAATGGAAGAGTTCTCAAAAAAAAAATCTCTGTTTAATATCAGCTACTGGTAAATCTACATTATCACTATTGATTCTGACAATTCTTCACATTTCTATTGAAAGTGGAAAACATTTCTCAGCAATTATCAAGAAATATTTTTAAAAATAGACAAGTTTATAGAAGTGTATCTGATTCTTTTATATATATATATATTTTAAACAGGCCCACTTTTCCCTTTAGAAGTCCACAGAACGTAAACAACTGACACAAAAGATTCCCACCCCAAAGCCATCCTATAGTGATTTTCCATTTCTGACCAGCTCTAGCAGCCACTCAAACCTAGCTGCACAGAGAAAAACAGAGAAAAGCTGTTCCAAGCCAGTGCCCCAGCCCACCTCTGCACCCCACAGCACCCGATCCCATCACTGCCTGGGCTGAGCAAGAAGCCACGGGACTCTGGCTTGGCTTAGCACAGTAGGAAGAAAAAAAAATCTTTCCTTTAGAACTTCTGTTTTTTCATAGCCTGCAAAAAAATAAAGACCTGAAATCAACCTAGCGATCCGACAGCAGCCAGCCTTACACTTTATTCACGTGCCACGGTGGAACCAGCCCAAGTGTAGCACCAGAGAGAAGGAGCCAGGAGTAATTCCCTGTGTTTATTTTCCCTTGGTGTGTGAAGCCGGCTGCCAGGCAGAATCACTTACCTCATGGGCACACGGCACCGCTGTGAGCCGGGCTGGGGGCAGAGGCGAAGGCTCCAACCTTTGATGCTCAGGAGTCTCACATCTTCCTTAAAACAGAAAGAAAAAAACAAAAAAACAAACAAAAAAAAACAAACAAAAAACAAAACACAACAATTTAGGTTCCCAGCTGAAAAAAAAAAAAAAACACACAACATAAGTATGCCTACCAAAATGACCTACCTGACCCCTGTGGCTCCGAAGAGAAGCAAGATACCAAGTATAACAGAAGTTTCTTCCACAATGACCTATTTCCATCCAAAACGACATGCCCTATTAGAAGCCCTGGCATATCATCAGGCACTGCAGTGACTACAAAGGCTCCAATTCAGACACGGCTCTGAATAGCAGCCACGTTTCGGAGGCCTGCAAAGGCTCTAGCAATGCTCAGCATGCTGTCCTCTTCCCCCTTGGCAGCTCCACAGCAGCCACCTACAGGGCCTGAGCAATGGAGAAGGACTGCTGACCACTGCCCACCCCCCAGCAGGGCAAATCACCCCTCCTGCACAGCTCAGAGCAACCAGCACCAGCCCACGGGAGCAGCAGACATCCCCCCCCCTCCCCAGGACCTTCTGCAGGGTTTGGCTGCTCAGAGCTCCTTGCTTTATCCTCACCTCCACAAAACAGCTCAGAAAGCTGTTCTGTACAAGAACTGCAAACTGGGGAGCTGTCCCCAGCCCTCAAGCTCTGTGAAACTCACTGACTGCAACCCCCCCACCTTTACCAGTGCCCCAGCCCCACTGGCAGTGATGTGCCCCCTGCCACCCCGCGGCGTCCCACAGCTCCTTAGGCACCTGCGTGGCTTTTCCCTCAAACAGCAGAGGCCGAAGCCTGGAAGAAGATGATGGCCTGAGGGTTTCTTCATCTCACCCGTTGTTTTCCCACTTTTACAGTTACTGTAGAGCTTGCAAGTGCTCTGGGACTTGTGCCCCTAGCAATCACCTGCACTGTCACAAGGATGGGCTTTGGCTCCATGGTGACACGGCCGAAGGGGGGCTGTGGCACATCCCGTCCAGCAGCACTTCACCCCGTATCACGCTGATCCGCCTCCACTTCGGTCTTCTATCAGTGAAAAAAATACATTGTGAGAGTGACATTAAAACCTCCAGAGCCAAACGAGGCTCCCATTGTGCTGCCCCACACCACGGGGACAGCAGCTGGCCCCAGCCAAAGCCATGCCCCCGTCCTGCAGCAGTGGGGGCTCTGCGGGGTGGAGGCTGGACGGAGGTGCTGGGGGTGCTGCTGGTCGGGGGTCTTGCAGAGGGAAGAGGTCTCCACATGCCCTTCCTTCCTCTCCAGTCAATGCTTTTCATCCCAGCCTCTTTTTCAATGTAGAACATCTCACTGCCACAAGAAAACTTTTTTTTTTTTCTTTTTTCTTTCTCCCCGACAATGGTACTTGAAAGCCCTCAAAGCTGCCACTTTTCTGTGCTTTGGTTTTGTTCCCTTTTTTCTCCTGCTGGCTCTCTGTCCTGCCCTGCAGATGAGATGTCTGTTCTCCCCCCCTAGCTACCCCACTTACCTCTGAAAAAGAGAGAAGAAAGCAGAAGAGAAGAACCTGAGAAAAGAAAAGCAGAAAAAAGACAGAATGATTAAAATAAAAATAGGGGACAACTTGGGGCCAGGTCCCTTTTCCTAGTGTTATTCTTCCTCAAAACATTAGTAGTTTTTATCACTTTTTTTTCTCTTTGACAATTAATTTTGTCAGCTCTATCTGAGGTTGTTGTAGATGTAAATGGGGAACTAAGGCGTAGGCTGGCCAAAAAAAGAAAAACATATTTTTTTTTAATTTCCATTTTCAGAACCAATCTCCGTCCTCACAGCCAAGCAGTGCTTCACAATCCTTTCACTCTGAGATTTCTCCTAGGAGTTGGGGTCTCTGCTACTTTTCTGTGACTTTTGTTAACTGCATTTATTTTCCTGTTCGCATACATTCGGGTTCCCTTTACCTGGATGCAGAGCTGATCTCGCACACACAAACCCCAGCCCACGGCCACCCTGCTGACCACAGCCAGGCTGCCAAGGATGATCAGAGACCTGGTCTTCAAGAGGGCTGCAAATACTCCCCTAAGCAGCTAAATCACCTGCTCCAAGCCAGAGGAAGCCTGCCAGATTTAGCTCATTGGTTTATTGCGACTAGAAGAAACCCTGCAAGGAGGCAGGGCAGTGGTGGGATGCGGGGCAGGACATTTTCAGGCCAGCCCAGGATGCCCACACTGGCTGGGAAGAGGCTCCCGAGCCCTCTGGTCTGCCCGCAGAGCCTTGGAGTGCTCTAACCCAGAGCGCTGGGGTATTTGAGATCTCAATTATTTATGTGTTCATGCTGTGGGTTAATGCTGACTGACACTAAAACACTGCCTAGATTTAGCTTCATAAAATTTTTATCCCCACTATGAACTGCAAGTCTTTCTCCAATTTCATTTAAAGGAAACAGAGTATTGAAAAGCCTACTGAGGAATTCATGAGCAACCAGCTACAACCTCACTATTCCTCCTAGCCAAATCCTGGGACTTGATTACCATGGCAACATATCATGATTTTAATTCCCTTCCTGATTGACCCTGCACACAGACTAGTACATCTGCTTGCTTTCCTAGGAGCTTGCCATGCACTTTGGGTGTAAGGTGCATGGTACTTGCTCCTTAGGGCCTGTGAGGGATCCAGGAACAGATGCTGTGTCCTTTTAGGGGTGAAACAACCAGAAAAGGTCAATAAAAATCAGCAAACCCAATGCAGTCAATGCTGTTGATGCGCTGACCTTCGAGCATCACAGACATCCAGGTGTAGCCCGTGCAGTGGGAGCTCCTGGATGGAACAACTTTGGGGTATTTTGTGGGGTTTTACTTATTGCAGCAATCAGGAGTGGCAGCTTCCACCACTGTGATGAGAACTGGATGAGAAGTGTCTACAAAGATGCAGCTTCTCCAGGGTTGACAAGTCTCTGCTTTGAGATTTGTCTTATTTCAGCAATCACTGCACTCACAGGCATTTACAGGATTATTTTCTCCATTTGTCTCACTAGGGCTGACACTGGAGATGCCTTTCCCAATCCATTCACTGTACCTACACAAATACAGCATCATCACTGAGAACAGACAAAGCTCAGTGTGTGCCCATGTTGGTGTCACCCTCAGAACGGTGATCTCAAGCACGTAAAATCAATGGCTTGAGGTGGAAAACCCTCGTTCAGACTCAGAGCCCATCAGGGAGCCCCCGGTGTCACAGACATTTGGGTGCTCACTTCAGTGCACTTCATACACAGAAAAAATAATCAGAATTCCGATTCTCACATTAAAATCTGCATATAATAAAAGAAATGTGGGCACATGCTTCTTACGAAGCAGACACACAAACCACTGTGACCAGCACTGACAGAGCAGCTTTGTGCATCAGTCACTCATCCCTGCCCATGGAGAGGATCCTTGTGGTCTGGACCTGCCCTCTGAACTCCCTTAGCTTGTGTTATACATCCATATCTATATTTATTAGCATGTTTTATATATAATATAAGTAATGCCCAATCTTGTTGCAGACACCCGGAGACTCACAACTCATTTAAGCACAGACAATACACAGGAGATTCACCTTTCTCTAAGCCCAGGAATGAAAGCCTCATTGAAAGGAGCAGATTGAAACCTCAGCAGTCCGGATGTAGCTACCAGACGGCGTGTTCCTCCACCTCGAGAGATCCAGCCCTTCCTCCTGCTGAAGGGTTAAAATTTTGAACAGAAACCACAGTATTTTCCTTCTTTCTCCGAGCTATTTTATTTAGTTACCCTTTCATTATTGTTTTCCTTCTTCTAAAATAAAAGTAATCTAGGTAATCACGATCATAAAATGGACGTGAGCAAAATGGGTACTGCGGGGTTTATAAAATACAAATTTCCCTTTTCTGGGAAATACGGTCTCTTCTGCACTTAAGCTTTTCAAGCCCTGCCCAGCTCCTAAGGTGGCATGGACCCCATAAGGCTCGTAAGCCCCCGAAGAGGAAATCACTTAAATATCCAGCCCTCCTCAGGACCCGCTTCAGCGCATGCAGGGGAGCTGCAGCCTGGTTTAAGCGTGGGCTTCAGCACTGCCTTGAACAGGGATGCTTTCTGCATAGGAGCAGGAAAAGGCCGTCATTAAGAATAAATTAATGAATGTCTAATAGATGAGCTGGGTACCGCTGAGCCTGCACAGCGATGCCGTCAGCAGGGGCGAATCGTGCAGCTCAGCTAAATGTGCTCGAGCCGAGGGACTGCCACCGGGCTGAAAATCTGACCTGCATGAGGTAACCCAGACACAAGCAGGAATCAGCTCCTTCGCCAACAAAGGAGCCCATTGGGTTTGGGTTTTCTTTCCTTTTTTTTTTCTTTTTTTTTTTTTTCTTTTTAAACTCTTCTGAAAATGACCCAAGAAAAACCTTCCTTGATGTCAGCCAAGCAGTTACTGGCAAAATTTCACTGACACGAAAACAAGGAATCTTTCTTACAGGTTGAATGTATCCAAATTGCTCCAACCCAGTCAAGCCCTCTTTTATTTTATTTTTTTTCCATTCCTCTATTTATTTTTGAACTGATAACTGTTCTGTGCATTTAAGTCAGCCAGAAAGGGGGAATTCCACTTTGATTTAGGAAAGGAAAACACCAGTTATTAGCCTGAGACATCATGTAATCTCCTCTAGAAATTAACTGCTATTTCCAAATGACTGGAAAATCCTCAGAGAAGGGCAGGTCTGAATTCTGGGTCTCCTAACCCCAGAGAAGCTCCTCGATACCCTGTGCAGTGGCAGGTAAACAGCTCAGAGCCTGCATTTATGTTGAAAAGCCACATCACTTCTTTCATTGTCTGTTTTCCACATTAGTGCTGAGGCTTGAACTACATAGGAGATGGCTGTGTTTGCAAATGAGGTATCCCAGATCCTCTTCAGTGTCTGAAATAGAATCCAGTACACCCCAAATAATTACCTTAATGGTTTTTCAGGTGTATGGACCCCAACTTTTGCTTCCAGAGCTGTTATTTTGCCCAGAACAATCAAGATTTTGGGGGGAAGATGCTGCTTTATAACCACCCATTTTATCAACAGCAAGAAGGAAATTCTCATTCTCTTAAATGAATCTAACTCATTTTAAAAAAGTCCCATATTATTTACAAACTGGCAAATCTACCTTTATTTGTCACTGCTTCATAGAAATGGGGGAGATGGGCAAAAGGTCAAATTTTACCTTTCTGATCCTGCCTGGCGTGGGATGCTCTGATTTCACACAGACGGCCACCTGCGTGTGAAGGTAACGAGCTCTGGGTTATCTGATGAACTTCCAGCCATAAATACTTACATCTCTGCTGCCTGATGTAGCCTCACAGTGTGATTGTTGGTATCTCCCTGTGTGTGTGCAAAGCCACAGAGATGTCGCACGGTGCATGGTGGGCACCCATGGCATGCACACATGCAAAAACACGAGGGGAGGCATCTGTTCAAGGCCCTACAGCAACCCAGGCTGAGCCCAGTCCCTAATTTCCCAGGTGTACCCATATCACTGAAGCTTGTGGGAGCTTCCTCTCCCTGTTTTCTTATGTTTGGAGCAGCTTTGACCAAACTGCAGAAAGGGAGGCTGATGGAAGGGCTTGGGCTCGGTGCAAGCCTGAGCTGTCACCACGGGCTCCTTGCAGTCAGGGCAGAGAAGCTGCCACTGCCAGAAGATGGTACGGTTCACACTAAGAGAGCTGCCCAAAGCAGAAAAATTTCCATCCTGCCTTACACACCACTGAAATTCAGTCTACATCTACAGAAGACTCACCTGCAGCAGCAGGTGAGCCAAGTCCACCTTGCCCTTTCCCTGTATCCAAGCTCACCTCCTGGCTGTGGGCTACCCCACTCGGGTCCTTCCATCCTGTCTGGGGGTGAGGATCATCCCGGTCTGACACAGGACAAGTGGCCTCACTGCAGGCAACAGCAGGAGCCTTCCAGGAAAGGGTGTAGCCCCCTGCCAGTGCTAGGAGGAAGGTACAACATTCTTCTGACCACAGCTTGCCGGGCTCCACAGCAGCTTGATGGGGCTTTGCTAAAGAGATCTGTGATCTGTTTTTCTCCCCATGTTGACCCAAATCCACAGCCAAGTGCAGGATCGACTCCTGCGCACACACTTGTTGCAGACCTTGGTGAAACTCCAGGAAGACAGATGTACCACTGGCAGCCCTGTACAACGACGTACATTTTTATGCTAAGTACTTTTTTTTTTTTTTAATGTGCTGATTTTTTGGCAACGTGACAGCAAAGTTAATCAGACCTTTCATTGCTTTAACCAGTTTTAAAGGATTTGTAATATTATACTCACTTATTAGAGAGCAGAAGGAAATTGTTTGTCTGATTCAGAACCCGTTATTTATTGTGCAGTAAGAGCACAATCACCTAATACAGTCAACAGCAAGATATTTTATCTGAGTTTTAGGGAGGTGGGAGTGGAAACCCACTATCCCATCCTACCAAGTGACATAAACCTACTGTGATCTCAGAAGCCACCTCCTGAATACTAAGGAGCTGGGACATAATGGCTTTTAAAGAATATAGTTTCCAATTAGGTCATTGGTTTCAAACACAGGGTGTACTAAATTAGTAACATTTGGTGGTAAATTTCTTTGAAGTTCTCATTAATCTTGGTCTTGGATTTGAACTTTTCTTGGCCATGTTCCTTATAGAATTTGGATCCCGGTTATGTCAAAACAACTGATTAGCCCCACAGTTTGAAGGCAAGGGGGATTAGGTAGGGCGGGTGTTAGATTTCATGAAAGGCCTATTTACCTAGTCGTTTAGCATGACCAAATGGGAGGGCAGCCAACAGGGGCGACGTGCTGGAAAAATTCCAGCGTTCCTGGCTCATTAGAGATCTCTGCAGCAAATGGTAGCGTTGCACTTGTGATAGCAGCCACTGTTCACATCCAGCTGCCTGCTGGGCCCAGGCAAGGGCCGAGGATTTCCCCTGCCCCGTGAGGGCCCTGCTGCCTGGTCAGGCCGCCCACTTCTTCATCTCTGGGGAGATCAGTGGAGGAAGCACTTCCCAGGAACGTCTTCAGGCGGTGATGCTGCTTCTTCATGAATGGCCCAAAGCAAAGTTCACCTGAAAAATCAATCGAACTCTTTCCATCAATTGCAACACATTCAAAGCCAGGCTTCTGAATAGATCAGTCACCAAAACCAAGAATTGTTAAGAAGCTCACGGGGATGCTCTGACATGGCCTTTATCTAAAGAAGCAATAAGTTTAATTCCTGAATTAATGAACCAGAAGAAAATACACGGTGAGTCATGGCAGCGGCGAAGCTTGGGAAGTTCTCAATAGGACATGCTACAGTGAATCCAACCTGCAGCACACTTGTGTCCACGGTGCACATCTCCTTCCTGAGGGCTCCAATTAGTCAAGGAACAAAGGAGTACACCCGGAGGCCTTTCCGCGAGATCACAGCCCGGTGACAGGGACCTGACAAGTAGAATACTCAGAAGTTTCATGAAGAAAAGTGCTCTCACTGGAGCATTCAGCGGCTGAGAGCAGACCGAGAGCCAAGCTACTGTCTGTCCCCAGGGGACATCTGATCTCGAGCCAAGACAGAGTGCCAGCCCCGGAGGGTGCAAGGCCAACGTCACTTCCAGGTCAGGTGGATGCACGCTGCCTTGGCAGAGCTTCAAGCCCCGTCATCTCATGCAGTTACCGCTCACTTCCATGGGACCAGAGCAGCATTTCCAGGTGGTAAAGCTGCACGAGACACCAGCCAGCCTTCACGCTGCTTGGCTGCTGTCAGCAGTGCCCTGTGAGCAATGCTTCTCCTGTTTGTCCTGCAGAATAGACCTGGTAGCCAGCGTGACTACGTGGCTTTGCAGCTGAAATGCACTGGAAAATTGGAACTGGTGCAGCAGTGGCCGTGCTTGCTAAGGAGGACAGCACGAGTATTCAGCCCCAATGGCACAGTGTAAAACTAAGTGCAACTCATCTTCTTGGAAGGAAAAAATAATCCCAAGATTGTGATTTCACTTAAGAAAATGACTGGTTCAGCTCTAATTTTAAATGAAATTCTTGCTTCCGTCTCTAGACAATCTACCTAAAACACTTCATCAGTGCTCAGGAAGTCCTCCCTCACACCAAAATGCCACGATTGTCTAAACCCAGACCTCGTTCTCACCAGCACCTAATACACACACTCAGCTTTCAGCATGGGTTCAGCCTCTTTGACTCCAGCAGGGACTCTTCTAACATAAATAACATTCCTACATATGCAGAGGTGTTTGCAGGATCATGGCCACACAATTAATACAGAACTAACTTTAATAAGCCTAATTAGGGTCATTCCCCGATGGTGCGAAAAGTAGCACTGATACCTTACTGGCTGGGGAGGGAGAAATCACAAGTCTGATCGACCACGTGTTACTTCCCACAACTTGGTGACCTCAGGGTACGACTTCAGAAATCCCTCCTATAAAACTGGAGCTACAGAAAAGCGACCTGGCTGCATTTAGATGGAGCCATGGAAAATACTCTCTTATTTTTTTTTTTTTTTTCTCAGCAGTACACCTTGGCTCAGAACCATTTCTTCCACAGTTAGGAGCTCAGTAATATCCCTCACATAATGATGTCAAAGTACGGAAAAAAAAAAACAACAAAGGGGGAGAACCAGCGTGCAAGGGACTTTCTGGAAGGGCCATATCCTAAAGAAGTGGAGCGTTTTAGTGGTGTTTAGCAGAAGTTACACAAAGAAGAAAGAGAACTTCGATGTGGCACTTGTTGTCCTGGGTCCTCCCCGGTGAGCCCACAAGACCTTGAGCTGTCCCTGAGCTTTCAAAGGAGGGGCTGGCAGAAAGCTGGGGGGTACCCACACCTCGGGGAAGGAGGAGACGTGTCCTGGCCCGATGCGGTCACCGATGCTCCAACATCCTTGGACACTGCACAGCCAGAGCAAGCAGGCAGCGAACACACGTGCTCTGCAAGAGGAGCTTGGAGTTTTCCAGGGGAAAGCATTTCCTCTGGTTCTTCTCCAATTAAAAATCACTCGGTGGCCTACAGCAGCTTCTCGTCTGGCATATCGTGAAACCACTATTTCAGCACAATTTACAGCCTTTTGGGGAGGGGAGAACGTGGTTATTTAGTAACTTCCCTGCTCGCCCCTAGGAAGGTCAGATCCTTTTGTTCCTTGCCAGAACAGTGAAAGCCGTAAACTACAGGAGGGAGAGCACGCTGGGAGCCTGTGCTGCGAGTGCACGCACCTGGATAACCCCGCAAACAGCCGTGCACTGCAGGCAGGTCACGCATGGAGACGCAGAATATTAGGGGACTGAAGCATCAGAGCACGGTACGCAGCAGCAGTGCTGGAGGGCAGTTTAAGAGCCAAGTGCTAGAACACAAAGTGCATGGATTAGGTGCGTTTTATTGAGATTTGGATGAAATCTGCCACTTGTAACCAAGCGTTCAGTAGACACCAGGAGAGGCTGATCCCTATTAATTTCCCCTCACCAGCCTTTTTCCTGTTAGGAGACAGAAAATAGCAAAGCAAGATTCAGCCTTTCATCCCCTCCACTGCTGGCACCTCTAAAGCATGGTGTGGTGCCCAGCCCTGCTGTCAGCGGCTCCCTCAGCTTGCACAGTAGTGCGATGCTCATACGGGCTTATGGAAGGTTAAAACAATAAAACAAACAAGAAATGAAGCAAAACAACATTAAAACATAATAAGGAATGAGAATAACTTGCCAAGAAGCCCCTCCTAAAAGAAATTATTTTAAAAGTTATTAACAAATATTAAGGATTTTTAAGGGGCAAAAAGCTAGCAACATTATTTCCATGTTGTTTAGTACCCAAAGTTTTGCGGATATTTAATTATTGCTGTTTTCACACACCCCAGGCAGGCTCGCATGACACAGATGCCGCACTCTGGGGGAGAAGCCACCTGAACAGGCAGAACATTGTTACGCGACTTTTTCCCACAGCTTCTCAGAGCTTCCAGACAGTGGTTTGGGGAATAAGGTTAAAAAGTCCTCAGGGCTCAGAAAATCCACCAGTGAGAGAAGGAAACACCTTCCATTGTCACTACACATTTGTTAACATTTCATTTCACAAGAAATCAATACAGACCAAGCTGTTTCTGCCAAAACCACAAAGGAACAATGGTCCAGTCACCCCACCCCAAGTTTTGTCACCCCACCGAAGCATAAAACAAACACTTTCCCTCTGCCTCCCCTGTTTACTCTGAAAAATATTTGTCCGGGAAGAGCCAAAACTTATCTTCAGGAAGCTTGCAGAGGAAAGATAGCAGATGAGAAAATCGAGAGAAGAATTTTGAATAGTCCAAGCAACGAAGGCAAAGCAGTGGTTCCCAGCATCATCTTCATCTCAGCTTGCTTGCTCAGCCTGACAATCAACATCTTATTATGCAGTCCTAACATTTCTCTGCAATTTAAACACGGCATCAGTAATGGTGTGTGATCTTCAAGGTCACTTTCTGAAGAGCTGTCTTTAGCCCAGTAGTCGCTAGCTATTTAGGAATAAAAATGACAATTTCACTAAAGCAAATTACATCCTAGAAGTGTAATACACTTCAGCAAGTGCAATGGAAATGATCAGACGGGGGATCTGGCTTGGAATGCATTAGCTCTCATGTGTATAAAGCAGGTTTCTGGTATCCAGAAACATTTCAGTGTAGCCTTCAGAAAAAACGTGTCCCCCTTTTTATTTTTTTTTTTTTTATCTCCAAGTACATTGATTTATAATCATAGTACATTAAAAAAAAAAAAAGCACTACCCTTTGCTATTGTATATGCACGCACCAGTCTACCTAACATACATTTCCTTGGATATTTTTTACCTTGGGAAAAAAAAACAAAAAAACAACAACAAACAAACAAACAAAAAAACCCAACAACTTTATCCCTGCCACACATAGGCGAATATTACGTCTTGCACATGAAATGCTCCTTTAACCTGTCGTGCCATTTATTTATTTTTCCATGCTCTTAACTGAAGAGAATCTTCTTCTTCTATACAGCCATGTGCTCCTTCTGCCTTAGCCAGAAATTGTTTGGGCATCACTGTAGCTCCTGTGATGGCTAACCAATGTCACCAAGGCTGGGCTGTGACATCACAGACCGAGCGGGTTCCTTTGGGTTTACCTACTCATGTTTAGGCAGTGCATGGAACAAGGTCCCTGTAAAGCCCTGTACGTTTGATTGAGGAGGTAACTCAGCTAATATACATTACATACCATGGTGCGTTACTGGAAAATTCTGAAATTTTCATGAAAGTCCAAGAACTGCAAAATAATTGCCAAAAATGTGTGTTTGCAACTTGATATTGCTCCTCTGTTTCTGGGATTCACATGAAGTCTTCAGGTCTGCTGATATTTTTGATCAGAGCATCCCTTTCTCACAGGAGAAGCCAGAATAACGCCACCTTTACACATACGTTTTAATTTAAGTCACTCTATTTAGCTCAGTCTGATCAATCCTTGATGTGATACCCATAGAGAATGGTAGAGGCACTGCCTCAACACCGAGGAGGGAAACTGCCCACAAAACAAAGCAGCTGGATCAAGTCTAGCAGCCAGCAGTACAGAGCAGTTTTCACCCAGGAGGACCAGGGGAGACATCTGGGTAGGTCCCGTTCCCCGTTACGGGTGAGGCCATCCATGTCCTTGTAGCTGGCAGAGGAGCCAATTGCTTCCAATTGACTGGTCTTAAACCTTTAGAGCCAACTGACCAGCAGGAAACACATGACTCAGGTGTGTCACTGTGATTTAAATCATCTTAATATGTCCCTAAATCTTCACGTGCTGCCCGTTGTTGTGGTATCAACTGTCCCCGCACTTTGAAAAATTCAAACATCCCAAAGCTGGGAACAGGACCAATTTGCCAAGAGCTCACAGACACGAGATTAAAACCTAAAACATTAAGAGCCTTCTGGGGTTTGGGTTTCCCCCCACTTCCTCTCTCACCGAAATCAGGAAGTGCAAAGAAGCAACTGTGAAAATAAAACTTAGTTTCTTTTCAGAAAGTTACTTGAACTTTTTGAACCTTCTGTTCCATTTCCATTTAGGGCAAAAATCCAAGATAGTTATTCCTGTACTTAAGCCAGGTTCGGTCATCCTTAGTAATTAAGGGCACTAGATCAAAAATGAAATTTATTGTACCAGTAACACAACCACAATGGACCTTCATAAAACTTAACCACATGGAGAAGTGGGTTGCCTGAGATCTGCCATTCAAGCAGGCTTTATTGCATTTATATATAGAATCATGAAAAATAAATTAAGAATGGGGATGACCCTTTGTCTACCTAGGGGCCTGGAAAAGATGTTTGCCTCTGATACAGTTTGAAAATTAGCATTTTATAGGGTCTGGGATGCCGCCTGACACAAAATACTTTAAAATTCTGTAAATAATGTAAGTAAATTAACAAGAGATAGCGACTGCAATGAATAAAACATAAGTTAAGTACCTTTCTGTTTCCCCTGAAGCCTGGAGGAAAAAAGTGACTAGATTTGGCTCTTTGGGAAAAAAATTGCAAGTAGTCCTAGTGCTGGGAGGAGAATACACAGATAATTTAGAGAAACACCAAAAAGTCACTCTGAAGCATCTTCAATTCAAGTCTGAGGAAAGACAGTCTCTTATGGCAAGACCTTGGGGTGAGTGTTAGCTGCCTGCAGGACAGGCTGGCCCTACAGCCCTGAGGGCTCAAGACGGCCACCAGGGCCCGGCCTTCCCCCCCTTCCTCATCCCTCTGCTCCCCTGCTGGGGTCTTTGGCAGATGCCTCTCCTCAGGAGCTCCTTCCTCTGAAGGTGAATGCTCCCGAGAGCTGCTTTCCAAGCCCAGCACCCTGCTCAGGGGCTGTCCCTCTGGGAGGCTAAGCAGAGCGCAGGGGCATCTTCACCATGAAGTCCTCTGCTGTCACTGCAGCAAGTCAGAGCTCGGAGGGGCAGTGAAGAGCAGGGAAGCCCAGTTTTGGTGCTTCTTGCTCTGTTGTAATGTATGCGACTGTAGCTGACGTGCTTCAGGCTGAAGACCAAGACCACCAGTCCCATGCTAGCCCAGGGCTCCCTCTGCTTCATGAAGTCCACCTGAGAGCCTGGACACGACTGAGCAGTCCTAGCAGGGCTCTGCAGCACGGCATGGCTTTGCTGTGTAGACTGTCTGGGGACAGAGGACAGCTGGGCCCTCTCTTTGCACTGACTGAAGTACAGATGGGGCTGTCCACTTGCTTGCAGAGCCCCCTCTGTCCTTTTAAAAAGAGAATCTCTTTTGGTATGACTTTGGACAAGAAAATGAGTTGCCTATTTGTGACACAAAGCACGTGTCTCAAAGGAGATCTATGAGGTCAAATGCATTACATTCGGTGAGGCATTTGGTTTCACGACTCATATATTTGCATTTACACTTTGGATCTGGCCTTGAAGGCCTAATCCAATGTCCCTGGCTAAGCCAGAGCAGGAATCGTGCAGCAGCACGCCTGCTCGGAGGCGCGAGCCTTATCAGATGGGCTAGAAATATGACAGCAAGAGCCTCTCCCAGGATGTTTTGGCTTGTGATCCGAGATGAACACCTGGAAGCAAACAGGAGCCTGGAACAGATTAAATGAATTGGCCAGACTTTCTCATCTTGTTAGCATGCTGCAGGCTTCATTTATGTTTTGGACAGGGTTTCAGAGTGCTTCTTTATTTGATTCAAACCAGATAGCCCATCACAAATCTAAAACTCCTGCTTGTATCAGCATCACCCAGATACTGTCCCTGCAGCAAAAGGTCTTTGTGACAAAGGCATCTCTAACAAATTCAAACGGCGCACACAGACTGGGGCTTTGCTGCAGATAAAAGCTAGCAGAACGTTCCACATTGTCTCCTCTCCTCCACCTTTTTCATCTCACTTCTTTGCTTCTAGTTTCACTGCCCCAAATCACAGGAAGATTCAAACTGTGACAGCTTCCAGAGACTGCATTAGGACATCCAGCTGCAACCGGTAAAAGGACAAACAATAACATCTCCTCGGAGAGCCCCAACCACAGCCACACCATGTGCCATGGCTGGGATGCAGCTGGTGCACTGCGTCGCACCAGCGCAGCCAACAGCTTTTATTAATTTTCCTCTCGAGCAGCAACTTTCCTATCTCCCTATTTATGGAAGTGACTCAGAGGTCCCCGTGGAGATGAGGTTTTTGTAGCCATCTCCTGTCTTCAGGAGATGCACAGCAAGGACAAGGATGCCCAGATGACACCAGCGGTGACGTACACACACTGCCATAACACTGCTCTGAGCCACCAGCCCCGTTCCACCCCCAGCTCTCATAAAAACTTTCAGGCAACACAACGTCTTGTAAGATTTAAGTGGATTGAAAATGTAGTTGGATGTCAATAATCAACCAAGGAAAGCATAACGCAGTGGAGGACCCAAGACAGCAACAGCACCAGCATGAGAAAGACAATGGTCATTGGCCCCAGAGGTCTTCATTTGTGCTGCTCCTAGACCACGGGATTTCACCACCGGGGGAATCCCAGCCTGCCTTTTTGCATCTGCAGGTAACAAGAGCAAAATCCTTCAAGAGAAATTCAGCAGCTTCTCTTCCCCCTGCTGCTGCTGAGGACCCAACATCTCATCGATCGTTTCCACATGGTTCGTGCTGACAGTATGAAGCCATGCTCCGCACAGGCATTAAACTGCTAACATCAATTACCAAATCAAGAAAATGGAAGGATTTTATCAAGCACCGTTACTGGCAGATCTGCCTGTGTGCAAGGCCTTCCAGCAAGCATATAAATCATGGAGTTAAACTGTAGGGAGGTGCACTTGGCCCTGCGGTGGGGAGAGCTTTGCTCACAGGCAAGGGAAACGGTCCAGAGCCTGCGCCCAGCCAGCCCCTGGGGTCCTCTCAAGTCCTGCACTGCCCTGGGCTTGAAGCAGGAAGAATTTGGGTTCTACCCAAACTTTACCATTGTCTGATCTGGGGCAAGGTACAACCCCATTTTGTGCCTTGATTCTTCTAATTTAAAATGGAAATGAGTCCAGACAGCTTCTGAGAACTGCTTCAACCCATGGGGAAAGAAGAAACAACAACAACAGAAACAAACAAGCAAAGGTCTTGCAGATGCCACAGTATCAGAAACTGACAACTGATTGTATTTCCTCTGTAAGAGCAGAAATCTACGCATCTCCCTAATCCATGACTTGTGGTCAGAGTAGCCACTGCTTAGGAGCTTTTCTCAGAGGACGGCAGAATTTAAAGCTCATGGCTTTACAAGCAGGCAGAATGGTTTTGCTTTTAAAATCAGTTTACACTGAAAAATGCCCAAATCATTTGCCTTCTGCAGCCTCTTATCATCCCCCGCCTTCACATACCAACACTATCAATTTAGCTGTAGCTTTGTTCAAATGCTATAAAGCACCAGGCAGAAAGTTCCATCTGTGTCAGAAGTCCCCCACCTTTTAATATTTTTTTATTTTAGGGAATTTGCAATTTAATATAAATCAAACCTGCCTCCCCTGGGCTGAGGGCTGGCTGGACAAATTGGGGTTAGCTGCTTACATATTCTAAAGGAAGCAGAGCTGGACAGGGCTGCTCAACAGAGTGATTTGCCATTCCTGGGGCACAACCAGGCTGATCTACACCAGAAGCAGCTCCTGGAAGGGACCTGGCCTTCAGACACATCTGCAAAGCACCTGACGCTGCGCAAGGGACTGCAGGAACTGCAGGACCCAGAGGACAAGGTGGTGCATGGGAGAGAATTAATCAGCCTGCTCTGAAGAAGAAAGGGAAGAAAAGAGCTTGGCCCACATGATGAAAAATTTAAGAACCCACAGCCTGGCAGTTTCCTCCTGGGGAGAGTTACAGCACAGCTGGAGGAGAGGCAGAGCTTTCCCTTTGCACATGTACTGCATAGAGGCTGCACCTAAACAAATTGCTGTTTTACTCGCCACAAGTCCTTTCCTCTCTCCAGAAAGGAAACAACCAAAAGATAAGGAAACCTTGCCTTTTCAGTTGACATTTTTGCTGAGTCTGAACTCACATTACTGCAGCACCCCAGCCTGAGCTAATCCCACTGCATCTCCCTTGTGCAGTGTCAGCATTAGCTACTCTGATTTTGTAGGGAAGAGGCTAAATTAGAGCATTTACTAGCCCTGGCATCCTTCCCTGTAGAACAGCCAACTCCCTGACCAAGGAGACTGCACAGTTATAGAAAGGAGAAGCAGCTCCTTTTCTTTGGGATTTCTCCTCTTTCCAACAGTTGGAGCGGGTGGGAGCATCGCACCCCTGGTGGCTCCGTTCCCTGCAGGTAAGGCAGGGACAGTGCAGACATTGTACAGATACGGAGCTGGCAGCAGAAACCATGCAAGAAGAGCAGGCAGTGGCTGTATTCGCCCACCCTGCTGGCCAGGAGACCAGGGTGTCCCCTCCGCCACCTCAGAACATGAGCAAGGCTACCAGGGGAGCCCTGGCACCAGCCCCGCTCCCTCGAGCGCCACTGCTAAAACCCCAGCAAATTCAACAGCGGCTTCAGAAAACAGAAACCAGGGCAGGCAGCAGCACCCGTGGAACAAGCAGGGCTTTATCCAAACATCTGCACCTCCGCTCCCATCACCCATCAGGCCAAACAAAAACAAAGGCACAAGCTTTCCATTTTCTTCTTTTATTACCCACCTTAAAAAAATAAAACAAAACCCTGGTCAGCCCCAGGATTCCTATTTTTATGGAGACCATCCTGCCAGGCTATTGCTCCACAAGGACGTCATTAATGCCATTTACAGCTCGGCTAATAACCGGCCTCTCTGCTGCTCAGTAGGCGAGAGCTGTGGAAGAATCATTACAGAGGCGATCCCAGCAAAACCTAATTCTGCCTGGCCACACGCTGGCAGGGCCAAAGCGGCAATCTCTTGGCGTCCTGGCTGTAAAATCAAATTAAATTAAAGATCCCACTTCACCAACGGCCTAATGCTAATTTGTGTAGCATTTCCATTAAACAATGCTAGCTACAGAAAACATACACGAAAGCACTTCAACAATTTAACGGGGAACATTCCAGTAGGAAACATTATTAGATTTTCCTATTAAGCTGCTCAGGGCACACACTCGCTTAATAGACGTTAATTACATTAGCAAGGCTGCAAATTCAGCCCTGGTGGAATCTAAGTGACTTTTGCAAAATTGACTCAGTCCTGGAATTTCTGCCTTTTTTTTTTTTTTTTTTTTTTAAAAACCTTTTGTCACTACAGAGAGAAAATTGGAACCAAGCCACAGTGTCACCACTTTTTCAGCAGTGGCTTTAAACCACTTCAGCGTACTGGTGGATTTTGCTTTCACATTGCCAGAGTGGAATTTTGACTAATTTCCCAGCTTGGCAAAATAATTGGAGAAAGCTCATGATATTTGATTAATGACTTTATGGCTTTTTTTTTTTTTTTTTAACAGCAGAAAGAATATTTGATGTTAGAAACAGAAGAAAAAAAAAGTTATTTCAGTTAGTATTTTTGTCAAGCCACTAAAGTATTTCATATTTCTTCTAAATGTGTTTGTGTTCTATTACATTCAATGGGGATTTAAATATACGCTTTGAGTTAACAAGGCATATAATGATTAGCTTAAATCAAGATCTAATTACAGAAGATTGTTGACAAATGGTTTCAGACAACATGTAAACGCAAGCCAAAGAGCACTCTGCTTGCACCCAACAGAATTATTCTTTTCAAGATAATTAACTTTGGCCTGGACATATCATCCCTAGCATTTGGGCCTGTGCTCCAGACAGCTAACCTCAGCCACTTTTTGGAAGAATCTCCAGTTTTTATTGACTTTCAAGGGAGCCTAAACATAGATTTAGTCCTCCACAGCCACATCATTGAGCCATTACTTCTGCCTCAACACTTAATATTTTGGAGGTGCAGTTTCTGTTTGGTTTTGCTGTTCACTTTTACACTTTGCTCTTTTTTATTAGTAAAAACCAAGAACCTTGAAAAGCTCTGCCTCAAAACTGACTCTGACTGCCGGGAGTAGGCCAGTGGCCAAGGCCAGGGCTGGAAGGCGCTCCCAGACCCCCAGCCCCACGTGCACCTTAACCCCCGAGGGGATTTATGTCCCTACAAGCACAGGAAGGGCACTCCCACATGCAGCGCAATCTCCTAAATCTAAATTAGTCCTGCCGTATTTTAAATTCAATAAAGAGCTGATTACTCCAGGCCCTCAAACAGCCTTTCTGTTCACTTAAACTTTTCACTATTAGAAATAGTAAACACAGTATGCACTTTAAATATATCCGAAGCCTTATCCTAATCCCTTCCCTTGCTCTTAGCCTGTATGATTTCTAACACATGTGTTGCATTAATAATTAAGATGAATTTAAAGGAAGATTAGGCCTAATGCAAGACATGGGAGGTGCTGGAGCTAAGCACTGTGGCAAAGGAAGTTGACGGCCCCACTTGAGCCATGGCTGCCCTACCCCTCCTGGAGGACACCCTCTGTATTCACCCTCACCTCAGTGCTGTTGCTCCTGATTTAGGATCTCCGGGGAGCTTTCTCAGCCCCCAGACAGGGAGATCAGCCCAGAGGTTTCATTAGCTGCCAGCCTGCCACTTCTGCAGCACCTGGGACCCAAAGCACAGCGCTTGCCGATGGCTCCCTGGTGCTAGGCCTCCGCTTCCACCAGCAGCACAGCACGACAGCCTCAGCACCACATGGGTGTTGTAGCAGGAATCCTCCAAAAGTAGGGCCCTGGCTGAGCATCCTGAAAGAGCGTTCCCCTTCCTTCAGGGACTGGCAAACCTCCATAGCTCGTTACTGTAAATTAAACCCAGGCGGGGGCACCTCCCAGCCCAGCTCAGCCAGTGACAGAGCAGTGTGGATGGAGCAGCTGGTGCTGCCCTGCTCCTCCTCTCTTCAAAAAAAAAGAGAGGAACAAAGACCTGTGTTTTGTTTTTGAAGAAACAAAGACATGCGTTTTCCCCAGCTCTGCATCTCCAAGACCCATTTCTTCTAGCCACCAGCCTCAGCAGCCAGGAACAACCACCTCTCCCCAAGCTCTCACAGTCCTCTCCTCCAAAAGGCTTTAAGTCCAGATCTTCTTGTGCACAAGAGCGCTTCATTTTGAGTTCTTCCAACGTGAAACCAGCAGGGTTTAACCCCCAAGGAGAATTTTGAAGCTGAGGTGCTGCTCTCTGCATGCCCAGCCACTTTGCTGTAGGATAACCCCATGCCTAGCAAGGAAAGACTCATGGTGCTGACTCCTGACCAGCTGGGTGGAGATGGAAAACCAAGGAGGGGAAGGAGGAGGTGTCCTAATGTGGCAGTACTGGGTAGACCTAAGGTTTGAGGGAGTTTGGGGTAACTTTACTCCACTCAGTTGCTCTGAACTCTCACCAAGGGCTCCAGCTCCACGTCCCGGTGGCAGATTCGCATTTGCACCTCTCTGAGCACACCAGAGAGGAACAGACATTTCCCTTCGGTGCACCAAGGAGGTGGAAACAAGACACTGCTTGTCTCGACGTAGGATTTCTGACGGCTTTAAAGCAGACAGACACAAACTGAAAGTCCCCATTAGCAATCCGTCACCTAGGCAATTGCTCATGTTCTGTCATTTTGGCTAAAGTGTCATTTAGAATAATTGGCCCTTTTCAGAGGCCAAATACTATTTATGAACCCTCCCTTAAAACTACATATAACCAATAACATCTCCAGCATGAAGTCTTTTGGGCTTAAAACATCTAATTAAGCAGATGATAACATCAACACAACTTCTGCTCCACTCCAGGAGCTGTCAACACACAGGACTGACTTTTTTTTGCAGTTTTTATCATGAGATCCATTATATCTGGCATTTCTCTTCCATCGCTAGCACAAGGACTCATATGGTTATATATGCAACTCTCAGCTCTTTAATTTAACTCCATTTTCAGCATTAATGCTTGAAAGAAAAAAAAAAAAAAAAGACTCTAAAAATCATGACCCAAGTATAATTGAGGCTTCAGAAGTAGAAGCTATTTCAAAGCAAAACAGAACCCCTCCCTGCCATCATGCCCTCATTTATGACAGCAAAGCTAGATTCAGAATCACTTAAGATATTACTCAGCTCAAGTGATGCATCAGGAACAAGGCTGCAGCTAATCCGCTGAAAGCATCACTAAAACCCCAAAAGCACAGAGGGACCTCGTCCCATCTCCCACGTCCTCCTGCGTGCTAGGGCAGCTGAGCTTGGCTGAAGCCCTCCTCTAAGGAGACTGGTTGACTGCAATGATGCCAGGTGTTTTACCCATTGCCCCAAAAATAAGCATTAGGCAGGAATGCACAGGCTCGGGCGCACTGCTGTACCAGCAGGTCAAAGGACTGGAAAGGAAAGAGAATCAGACTGGAGACAGGGCTGAGCAAGTTTTCCTGAGTAGCCTTCTGTGATGGGAAAGAAATCTTCTTATTGAGTAGCTGGTGGTACTGGGGATGGCAGAAGACAGATGCAGAAATGAAAACACTTTGAAGTGCAGCTAAATAGCACAAGTGCTCTGCTCAGCCCAGGGAAAGCCTCAAGCCAAGCGCAGCCAGCAGCAGGCACGGGAGGGAAATTCAAGCCTGAAGAGGATGTTTAGTTTGGGATAGCAGCTTTGTTTTCCTCCAGCTGCAACCCAGACACTGTTTTTCACATTGCAAGATGTTTTCAGCTCTGCTCATGGCATACATGTACACAGATGAGGGACTTTGGACTGATGGCAGTGGCCTCCTGCTAAGGACAATTCCACCATTTTAGGGGCACTGAAGGCACAACTGAGGCTAGTTTTCTGTAGAAGGGACTATAACTGAAAAACTTCTTATTCACCTCAGGAAAGGCATTTGCATCTATTCACCTCTAAATCCCCAAACTGTAGATCAGGCAGATTCAAAGCCCACATCTGGTCATCTTACAGACTGCTCTCTTCTCACTCTTACAAAGATAAGTCCTTCTTCCAGCAGGTAGCCCCATCTGAAACTGCTTTAACACGGTGAAAACTTGCCTCTGCCTTCCTTCTTAGTAAAACCCTTCCAAAATCTGCTGCACCTTTGGCTCGTTCCTGGGAACAGCACCATTCTACATTTGTTTGTGTTTATGCTCTTGGCCTGCCAAGAAGCAACTCTGACACCTTTCTGCCCGTCAGCACCCCATAAAAATATTGGAGCATATCATAACCTCCAGCAACAGAAGCCGTTGCTAACCCATATGCAGCGCACACACCCATTTTTGTCAGTGGGTCCAGGATTTCAGGACTGTCCTGGGGATGTTGGTGACCTGCCCATCGTTCCCTCTGCTTTCAGGTGTCAGGTAGAGCAAGGCCAGATGCTCACCTCCCCGGCACGAAGCCCCATTAGCATGACCATCCGCATGCTGATATTCAGCCAAGGGCTGAACTCACCCGACCTCGCTTGGCGTATGAGATCCCAGCCCAGAGAGGTATGGCTGCAGGCCAGTAAGAAAACAGATGTCTGCTATAGACACCACTCATTGATACTTTACTCCCATTTATTATTTATCCAATACAGACTCCAGGTCAATTAGGGTTCTGTTTTTGTGAACTCTCTACTAACATTTTTAGAAACAAGGTCTGACTAAGAATAGCTGCTCAAGAGATGGAGAAATTCTCTTGCCAAGGGACATGCTGACTCTCGGTAGTTTCCTGCAGGAGGAAGATTGTCTCAGTGGCAAAGCTCACTGGGAGCTCAGTGAGAGTCCAGAGCGAGTTCAGTCTTCGGGATCAATAGAAGCTGACAAATAGATTACGTGCCCAAGTATTAGCTTTCTGGGTACAGCACAGGGATGTTCTGAAGTCGGCCACTTTGACTGTTTCTAAGCCAGCTTTGCCACCTTCTGAAGATCTCACAAGCAAGTTTTCTTCAATTACAATGGAGGGAAACAATCAAAAAATAATAGAAAACAAACAAATAAAAAACAATTGTGCTTTTAAGATCATAAAAGGACCTAAAAGGACAGTGCAAAGACTGACCATATGAATATAGAAGTAACAGTTGGCAGAATGGAAAAGAAAAAGAAGTCACCCCATGGGAGCAGGGAAGGCTTCAGCCATTGTTGCAAGCTCTCTCCATGGGGAAAAGCAAGGCTGGTGACCATATTTCCATATTTTACTAAGAGAGAGACATTGAATCAACTGTGGTCTTCTGACCAAGAGAGAAGCGGTTACTCATGTACATGCAAACACAGCAGCTCTCGAGTTACTCTTGTTTTGCAGCAGGAAGGAATTTCCTTGTTTGCTTTATCAGATCTGCCTTGGAAGGAGAGATCAGCCATAAGGATATTTTGTTCCAGGTTCACCTCGATCCCACGAGATGCCCAAGGCAGGGACCTGATCTGGCTCCCCTCCACTGCTGCTGGCCAGAGCAAAGTTCCCAGACCCTTCTGCACCAGTTTGGTGTGTTGGGGAGGGCTAGGCTGGAGGAAATAGTGTTTTATTCCCTCCATGCTGCATACAGTAACTATACTTGCCCAAAATAATTTATAGCAGCTCCCCAGAGATGCCCAATGGAAACCAAAATCAGCAGAGGTGTGCCCCAGATCCCTTTTCTTCACTGCAATGCAGGGGTAAGGGCCGGGGAGCAGCCTGTGCAAATGCAGCCACAGGAGTATTATCAAATGACATTTTCCTTTACCCAGAGATAATTGATGATCAGGCCGTTAGAACAAAGATTAATGTCAATGGGTCACAGAAGATAGTCTAGAAGGGACCTTGAGGTCATCTAAATCCATTCAACTGTCCCACAAAAGGTTCATGTCTGACAGATATTTGACCCCTTCAAAGTAAGTGGGAAGCTTCTGACCAATATTTTAAACAAAAATATTCCTTGGCCAACTATAAAATACTTCATTCATTTTTCTCAGATGGGAAAAAACTCTTAAGGCACTTTTTTCTAGGTATTTTGAAAACAGAGTCAAACTCTTAAGCATGCCCATCAAATGAAGCACTTCTGAATTCCAGATTGTTTCTAGCAAAATAATTCATCTTGGGGTAAACAGAACTCTGGAGGATTATTCTTTTCCTCTTTCCTGCCAAGAACTTCAAGCTGTTTTCATTAAAAAAAAAAAAAATGCTTATAATTGCCAGAGGAAAAGAAAAAAACAACACACACAACAAAAACCCCACCAACACAAAACACACAGTTTTTTTGCACAAATCAAGGCTCATTCATTAAGGACAAGAGCTGATACGGGGACGGGGACGTACTGTTGCACAATACCCAGGTCTGCCTCCCCTGAGGCCATAAGGACACTCAGGGAATTCGGTCAGAAGAGTTTTGGTGCAATGACCTCTCTCCTGCACACTTTTCCCTTGTTTCTGTCTTGTCCCTCCTTCCTGTGCAGGAGGAGATTTGCCTGCTAGCAGCGGGGATAGAGGGGGGTTAATGGACCTTCATCACCACTCTGCTGAACTTGACTGAAGGGTGCCACCTGAGCGTGCAGCTCTTGGAAGACGGATGTGAGAGTGCAATGCGGTGTTTCCCTCCCATAATTAGAATTTCATCATGTAATAATAATAGGTAGTGATTGATCGTGGCCCTTCACCGCTGCAGGATGTTGGTCGTTAGGAGAAACTGATTGATCACTGGAGCTGCTGCCATTTGGCCACGCAGAGCCCTTCCACTGCCTTTTAGAAGGGGAAGGGAAGTCTCTTTAAATAAATAAAACTTTAGGAGATCCCAGATCACTATCAGGAGACTCTTAGCCCCTTCCTACACTCATTGTCAGAGGCAGCAGAGCAGGAGGTTGCAGGAAATCTGCCACAGAAAGGCATCATTCGGGTGCTGTGAGCCAACAGAGATCCTTTCTCCCCAAAGTCGTCCTTCAGCTGGAGAGACACCGAGGCAGAGGACAGCAAGGACCATCCCGTTGGGCATCAGAAGGGCTCTTTTAGCCGATGGCCCTGGCACAGGGACAGGCTTTCTGCTCTCTGACCGCCCAGAAGAGCAGAGGTCCAGCTCTCAGATGGGATTTTTATCTGCTTGAATGCTGCAAACAAGCTGTGGGCTGAAAGGGCAGGAACCCACCGCAGGTTACCAGCTTTGCTGCACGCTTCCTGCATGTCCTTGGGTAAATCTGCATGTCCCTGGCTAAATCGCTTCACCTCTTTGCGCAGCAAGGATGAAACTTCTGGGGTCTGAGCATGGCTTCTGGGGACAAGGACTGACCAGGAGGCTGGGATGCTGCCCTTCCATCCCACAGGGTCTCAGTGGTGCTGGAGACCTCCTGGGACCTCCTGCACCAGCCACAGAGACCTCAGTTCGAGGCTGCATCCCTTTCCATCCCCTTGAGAAACCCAGCAGTTTCCCAGGTGACTTTAAGCACTGCTCGATGACAGTACATTAATAAACAGAGAGATCTGCTGTCTGACAGCGATTCAGCGCCCGTACCCTGCTAGCATCTGCCAGCAGTGTTGTCAAGCACCTAACTGCCTGTAATTGAGCTCTCAGAAGTATCTGCCCTGAGGTGAGCTGCGGAGAAATTTTACAAATGAAGATAATAGATGTTTATGTCACACACACGCAATGAGAAGCGGCAAGCTCCGATTGCTCTCTTGATAAATTCACCTTCAGCAGCGGCTGCAGCAGCTCTGTCTGCAGCTGAGTCGGGGTGTCTCCGGCAGCACCCGGTGCCTTGCCAAGAGGAGTGAGACTGCTTGCTGAGCCATGCCCAGAGCCGGGCACAGTCATCCGTGTAACACCATCTCTAACATCTTTATCCCACAAATATTCACAGATTTCCCCAGATTTCTAGACAGGATTCATTATCTGCAAGCATTCGTCAGAACATCTGGAGACACAGGGCCAGCTGCGTCGCTAATGCTAATCAATACAGCTCCCTTGAAGTCGACACAGCTATGCCAGCTTGCCCTTGCCAAGTATTAGTCAATCTTTTCCAACGTGCAAGCTCTTCCTGAACGTATTGTTTATTCCCAGGACACATCATTATTTACACTTTCAAATGAGAAAGCGAAGGTGGTGAGCAGCAAGAGAGATGCACGTGCACCCAGCTGCAATAGCCAAGCGCTGCCCCAGAATTAACGACGTCGGCAGGGCAAGCTAGGGCGATGCCGGGAGCTCTCTGCTGCTTTCAGGAGAGAAACAAAACACAGGCCTGCAGGCAGGGTAAGCAGCTTGCCAAAAATCATCCAAACAATTCAGCAACAAGAACCAGACCTCCCAAAATGCGGGATTTTGTTTCCTCTTTTTCGATGACCTTCTAACAGGGTCGTGGACTTGTGAAGAACCGGAGAAATGAACAAAGCACCTGGAGTTTAAATGACCGAGGTAACGCTTGCAGAAGTGAGCGGTCCCAAAGCCCTGATTGCAGCTGGGCATCTAATTGCCAGCAGCGTTGGTGCGAGTAAATCACTTTTATATTCTCAAGATAGGGGCAGGCCATAGGAACCTGGTTCCCATCAGCTTTCCGTAGGTGCCCAAGGTGCTTTTGAAAATGGGATTGTACAGAACTGGGGGGAGGGTGGGGAAGGTGGGAAAAGCTTCATTGTAAATCTTTTAGAGTGTCTGTGAAAAGCTGAGCGACACCCAGAAGATCAAAGTCTCCCACTGTTATCCTGCCTTGAGAAAGGCAGAAAGTGAAGCTGAGACCCTGAAAGCATTGCAGCTTCTGAACGTGGCTTTCTCCACCTGCAGCAACCTCTTGGCTTGCACATCCACGCAGACCCACGTAGGGTCTGTTGGCTTCATCTCTGAAGAGCTCCAAGTGAGCCTGTGTTTGTCCCTTCCAGTGGTGGCTCTTCACAGGCACTGCCACAAAGAGCACACGGGCACTAGGGTGTTGCAGGAAGCACGGCCGAAAGCACGACAGACACCAGCAGAGTCAGATCATGCTCCAATTTATTGCCCGAATAGCCTAACTTTTATAGTGAACTTAACAGGGGCGGACAGTGTTTCACACAAGATTATAGGTCAAAAGCACTCAGACAAACAACTACAAGAAAACAACCCCACCTGCAAGAAAACAACCCCCTTGTGATTAGCAGTCACATAGACCTTGTCCTTGAAGCCAGCTGCTGGTAACAATATTTTTCTGAATTCCTCAATTGGGCGATGTGGGAACACTGTCATGGGAACTTCTCATAGTTGCCCTGGTTGCTTGGTTTGCTCAGCTACAGCAAGCCATGGGATTTTTTGCTGTTTCAAAAAATCCCTCAACACTTGGGGACACTTGGCCAGAATTTCAGGCACTCCCCTTCCTCAGCAAGTCCAGTCCTTGCACCCCAGCACCCCGCATGTCAGCCCCTTGTTTTGAGAAGTCCCATGCAAGGCCCCTCACCCCAAGCACCCCATAGCACTGTATGCTTGAACGACATCCCTCAGATTGTCTGCAGGCAGTTATTCACTGTTGATACACAAATACTGTATATTTTCCAGCACAACAGCTGAGTTTCCAAGCATGCTCTCAAACAAAGCACTATAAAGCAAATATACACAGAGGAAGTGTAATGAGATCCCTGTGCTGTTACCCCTCCAGGGCTGGATAATGCTAGCCCCACACATGGCACATGAATTTCCCGAAGCCTGACAGCCAGCTGGATTTCTTGTGCAACCTCTGTGGCCAGGCCAAGGTAGATGGAATACGAATCAAACCCCACCAGTCGCATGGGGCTGCTCAGGATGGAGCAGCAGGAAAGTACCTGCCTGCCCAGGAACTCCCTGCTGCCTTCTGAAGACTTGTGCTTCCCCTCGAAGCAGCTCCCACCCTGCTGCCAAGGCCCCGTTGCTCCACTGAAGACTCAGCTGCAGTGTGCGGAGCGAGGCTGGTATGCACCAAGCTGAGCATCTGGTCCTCCGCCCTGGAATTGGAATTTGGTGGCAGAATAAAGCCTTACTCTGTGCTGACCCTGAACTGGGCATGTCCCAGGACCCCCCGAGCAGCAGGCAGCCCGCAGTGCAGCTGGAGATGCCGCACACCCCCAGCTGCCCGTGGCTGCAGACCCAGCTTTCGGGGCAGCATCTGCTAACTCAGACGCTGCACTCCGGTGGAGCTGTCCTGCACGGGCTTGCTTGGTGCTGCTGGGCCCTAGATCTGTGCTTTGGAGCTTCCCCTAGCAAAGCTGCGTCTGGACTTGGCTTGAAGTTCACTTTTTCCATCGTTCTTTGATTAAAGAAATCCATGTGCAGCCTGACACTTCTGCAGTTGATTCTGGGTTAGTTCATCACTGAAAAGCAGTGACCAGAGGTTTGGACACAGCCCAGGGGTGACAGCACATCTCCATACCTGCTGGTAGACCCTCACCTGCCAGCCATCAGTGGGGTCAGGGGGCTGTCACCACCCTGCCTGCTGCAGGGACACAGCCAGCCCTCCAGGTCCTCGCTCTGATCCCCACCGCCCCATCTGGCTGCCTTATGCTGGGTCAGGATTAGCAGAAGCATTAGTGCCACTCAATTTTCCAAAAAGTTGTTTTCTTAGTTTTTAAGCTACACGGAAGATTCTGCAAAGCTGCATTTTCCATAGGAAACAATGAACATGCAGGGAGAAGTGAGTCACAAAAATCTCCTTTGGATTCTAGGGGAGTTTTGCTTGTCAGGCTTTAAAAAAAAAAAAAAAAGAAAAGAAAAAGTTTAATTTTTGTTTAAGTGGAGGGGAGACTAAGACATAGACGGGAGCAGCTCTGCCTCTTCTACAGCAGGTCATTCACAGCATGGTCTGTCTTGAGCCCACCTTAAGATGTGCATCCCTGGGTCCAGACCAGGTTGTCTGGAGCCTTTTCCAGTTCTTAGCAGTGAAATCACGTGCCAGAGCCCTCCAGCTTTGTGGTCCGAAGCCACACGAACACGATGAACCTGCTCCCTTTTCCCTTCTCCTTTGTGAGCTCAGCTCGTGGAACTCAGCACAGGAGCCTGGCTGATCATCCAAGAGGACAGAGGTGAGAGGAAGAACATGGGAAATCCACACCAGCTGTATCCATGTTCCACTTGAAGGCTGTTGGTGAAGCAGTAGGGAAATGCTGAGCTGCAGGTCACTTCTTTTTTTCCCAAAACAGCCAGAAGTGCTTTTTCAGTCCTGATGAAAGCTTCTGAGCTAGATATGGTTGACTAGCCAGAGCTCTTGATTATGCACTGTCTTAGTAGGCATGACCCACTGGGTTTCAGAAATCCTCTTGCATATGAAATACCCCTAAGCAACTGCAGCCCATGCGCAGGGCACAGAAAGGCAGGATCTGCAGCATCCCTTACCCGTTCTCCGTATCACTCCCCAGCGATCTGTTTATTGCCTCCAGCTTCCTCCCCAGCTCACCCTTTGAAGGCAGTGGAGCTCCGCCAGCTGAGGCCCTGCCTGCCCAGCCTTCCTGGCTGCTCTCCTCCTGCTCTCCCCGAGGGGTCGGAGCAGTGCTCGCTGTCTGCCCGGGTCATCTGCCAGCCAAGTTACCTTGCAGCAACCCGGGCTGGCTGCACACTGCTGCTCCTCCCATGGGAGATAGATGCGGAGGGATTGCTCTCAGTGACTATGAGCAGCAGGCTCTGCTTTTGCACTGCTTGGAAACAAAGAAGGGTTTTGTTGTTGTTGTTGTTTTTTGAGGTTCAGGGCAATATATGTAAAGCACCCAATAATTGGTTGCCTTTCTAGATTACCTAAATCTCCTTTGATCTGCAGCTGGGATTGGATGCTTCATAAGAAGGGGTGTTTACTTGTCACTTCGGGTTATGTTCTAGGTGTGCCTTGACAAGGGAAAAGACCCCAATGCACAGCTGAAGGAAGGCCAGGCACAACAGCACCTCTCAGTTGGATTCTGCTCTGTTCACCTGGGAGCAGCACAGCAGAAAAGTCAGTCTCCAGCTCCTTGTTCTTGGAGCTGTCTGGGGTCAGAGATGGGCTGCTGGCTGCAAACTACGTCTGATACAGTCTAAGGAAGTACTGAATGGGAGCATCCCATGGAAATGCCCTCAGGTTGTACCGGGGGTGGATGTTAGGGAAATTCTTCACTGAAAGTATTGTTAAGCACTGGAACAGGCTGCCCAGGGAAGCAGTTGAGTCACCGTCCCTGGAGGTATTTAAAAGATGTGTAGATGTGGAGCTTTAGGGACACAGTTCAGTGATAGGCTCGGCAGTGCCAGGTTAGTTGTTGGACTTGATCATCTTAGAGGTCTCTTCCCACCTAAGTGACTCTATCTTAAGGGCTTGCTCTAGGGACTTGGAAATAAGCTAAGCCTCAGATAACAAATAATTAACAATAAAATATCAAAATGTTAACCAAAGCAGTAAACAAGGAAACACTTCCAAAAACCAGGACACCCATGCCTGGGACAGAGCTACACACAACAGGTGGAGGAACCGAACTTGAGGCTCTGCAACAGCCAGCATTTACAGGACGAGCTGGGGATGTGGTAGGAAACAGTGAGGAGTCAGACAGTCTGTGGGAGGCACATGACAAAATTCCCTGCAAACTGCAGGAAAACGCCTTTAAAACAAAAAACACCACAGCCTGTGGACCCAGCTTGTGCCAGAAGAAGAAACAGGGGGGACCAAGGGGAGCAGGGACAAGCTGGGGTCCTGAGGAAGATGTGGGGCAAAACCTACCAGGGCTGCTGGGGAGGGAGGCTACAGTCCTGCCATGAAATCCTGGCTGGACTCCCTGCCCCTCTCCAAGTGCAATGCAGAACTATCCAGGGATGCTGGATATTAAAAGAAAAAGAAAATCCTTTGCTTCAATGCCAAAGACTTATATAAAAAATAATTCATGGTCAGATTAATGAGAGAGAAAAAGTCATTAGAAATCAAAAATGAGATAGTTCTGCTGTAGACATGAGTGATGGTGAGAAATAAATTATATTTGGCTGACATTACTTAATTAGTTGGAAACATGGTGCTTTCTTAAATTTGCTTCAGTGAAGCTTTTAAGCTTTTGACACATAAATTCCCAGCTAAATAACCTACATGTCAAGGCAGCCAGTTGCATCTCCTCTGCCAAGCCATTTTTGAGCATATTACTTTAAAATTTCGTTCCTTTGTTCAGCGTTTGGGATGCTACTAGGGCATGGCACATAATTCCTGTCAGGAGCCCAACACCCAGCTCTGACTTTGTTCCCGAGGACAGCTGGTACTGATGTCTTCCCAGCCACTCCTGGTGGGTTGGGGAAAAGATCAATCCAAGACAAATGGTGATGGCTTCACTGCTGCAAGCAGCTTGAACAACAAGAAATACTTTGTGTTGCTGCAGTGCTTCTCATCAAGCACCTCAGAAGACTTTAATGAGCATGAATTAACTCACAATTATAGCTGACGGTATAAATGGTTGCAAATAATATTCCTCAAGGATGCTCTTCAGTTCTTAACTGAAGAGATGCAGAGATAGCAGCTGACTCCTGCAATCCTATTTATAAGCCCTTTCTCAGAAGGAAGGGGAAACTGTGGAGGCAGAAGTCTGGATCCAAAAGTCATGCAAAACTGGATCGTGGTCTGTTGGACAAGAAAGGAAAGCAGCAATAAACAGGGCACACAGCCTAGCAAGAAGAGTTTAGAAACAGGAAGGTAAACCAGCCTCCTGCATCTCTGGTACCAGTCATTCCCTCTCCATGAATCAGCGTGTAGGGCCCTGCAGTTATCTGGAATTGCTGCCTTAAAATAATTATACCCCTCGCACAGGGGACTCCTGGCTGGCAGGAAGCTCTGAGGACTCGCAGAGGCCATGAAGTTTTATCCTAGCTGGAGGTACCAACACTACCATTTGACACAGGAATTCCTTCCTCTCTAATAAAGAGGCCATTAAACACGGTGCTCAACACTTGTCTTCCATAGAAGTCTTTGAATGATTTATAACTAATTCATCGTTATTATTACCTTTTTGAATATATGCATTAAGAAAAGAGTTAACACCATGATTCTTAACCACAGTTCTTAACCACAGAGAAAAATTGGGGGATAATAAAATGTAGCTTTAAATAAAGCTATTAATGGACAGATCTCATACCTATTTTTTTTTCCTCTTTCTTTTTGAAGGGGAAGAAAAAAAAAATCAGGAAGAGAAGCAAAGCAATTCCTATCACAATGTCATAGTGGCTAGGGAGCCAGGACCACCAAGGGCATGAGCCAGCTGGGAATGGGAGACGCACAGCATACACCACTCTCAAGGAAAACTTCCAAAAGTCCCTTCCTGAAGCCATGCCCAAAGCTTCCTCAAGCTTCAGGGTTACTTCCAGCACATCCCTGTAGTCCAAAACCCAATAAGCACGAGCCACCTACAAAGCCCACCAACCTTTTCAGTGGCTTTGTTGAAGTGGACTCAACTCTTCAAGTTCTACCAGCACCTTTTTGCCTCGGCAGGGCCTCCCAGCTCTTTCCTTGGCCACCCGGCCCTCCACACCACACTCACAGAGGTAGCCCAGTCCCTTACAGCCCAGTTTTTCCCTGCTCTGTGCCTTCCCACCCTGGCACCCACACCTTCTCCAGGTGGCACTCCTGCAGGAGGCTTTCTGAACTCCAGACCCCAAACACCTTCACCAGGAAGGCAGCGTTCATGTACAACCTGGGGCCCTGGCTGATTGTTTCATCTGAAAACTCACCACATTCTCCCACCCTCAGCCTGTTCTCACCTAGAGATAAAGTAAATCCACCCCAGTACTCAGCACCACTAGCAGCGTCCTTTTAACAGTTGCCTCAGCCTCATCAACCTCTCCACCAAACCATTTGAGGTCATTCCAGAGCCTCCTTTTTTAGGGGAGGCCCCCAGAGCCACCACCAGACACTTCAGCACACCTGCATGGCAAATGCTTCTCTGATCCAGTACCCGATCCCAGAAGCCACACAGAAACCCTTATATTTCAAACACCATCACCAAAACACCATCTGAGGATAGGGCCCAGCCCAAAACAAGCAGGGAAACACATCCCAGTACCACAGGCCCAGCTGCAACTGGGAAGAGCCTGCAGGGAGATGCAGGGCAGACACCAAGCCCCACGTCACAGGGACTGACCTTCCCTTTCTGTCAGCACCAACCCCCCATTAAGGAAAAGCACCCATGCACCTACCCCAGAAACAAGCCGTTCCTGCACGATAGAAGAGGGGCAGCCCGCTATGGCTGCTACAAAAGCAGGCCCAAAGGCCAGGCCTACAGGCCCCGGCTTTGAACGCCATCAAGGCGAGGCCCCAGTGAGCCCAGGTCAGCTCACCACATCCAGCTGCACCACTTCATAGCTACAGGGGAGCTCTAAACTGAAATCTGCATATATATATATATATATATGCATATATATATATTTTAATGTATAACACCTGTAGAGTTTAAGTGTTGCTGGAGTTTGGGAGCAGCTGGTTAAAATCCTGCCGAGCTGGAGGCACCTGGGTCAAATTCATCCCTAATTGCTACATCGCACCTTGTGCTGGGTTCTGCCTCCCGTTCTAGGTCTCTGAAAAATGGGCAGAGAGATTCCCATCAATTCCTCTGCACCGGATGCAAGACTTGCTGAGGAAAATTAAAGTATTTTAATTCAGTTTAGTTCAGTGGCAATTGCTATGTTACATAAATCTGCAAAGCTCTCTAGGTGCTGCTCTGTATAGCACAGGCCTGGGACTCTTCTGAATTTAATGAGAGTGAATTTTTATGTCGTAAGCGCTGAGTGTGTAGGGAGCAGTGGTGACTGCTGGCCCCAGAGGTTTGGAGCAGCATCACTGCAGGAGGTGCAATGCTTTAGGAAAGAAGCCTGGCACTGGAGAGGTTCCCCATGGTTGGGAAGGACCAAACTCATCCTCCGGCACCCCGACACAGGAGGACACTGTCACCGACCACCAAACCCACCCAGCTCCCGCTGTGGGGCCACGGGCCAGCCCCCAGGTCCCCCTCTCCAGCCCCGTGTTTGACAAGGACGTGTTGGGTGGGCTGCTCGCTGCCCTGCCTCCAGCTTCGGGGCTTTGCCATGGAGCCGGCACCACCAAACCCTGGGTGCCCAAGGAGGTGCCCAAACCTCCGCCCCCACGCCTGCAATGAATACAACCGTGCCCATCGCTTGGTAAAATATACTTTTTATTTGTTCATACAAATAGTATGAATTATCAGAATTCCATTTTCCTAGAAACATCTTTCTCTGTGTAAAATTAATTTGTGTTGTTCGTACCACAAAATATTTGATTTACATTTTTTCAGGCTTTTTTTTTTCTTTCCATTTTGTTCTTTTTTTTTTTTTTTTTTTTTTTTAAACAAATTGGCTACTCTACAGTACCATGTTACAGACAACACATCACTAATACCTGTACTGCACTTCGGAATACAGGACTGAATGAAACTCAGCCATAAATTAATGTAACAATGTGAAGGAAAAACAAAAATGGAAAAAAAATGGAAAAAAAAAAGAAGGAAAAAAAAAAGAACTTCTAATCACACCTCCAAGCTTAACTTAAAAAAAAAAAAGGTTGTTGTTTTTTTTTTTTAATGATGACAATAGAACTGATTCCGGTATTAGCAACCAGATGTACGCCACGGGGAATTCACCTTTCTTGTCACATTGTTAGGTAAGGCCTTTATATTAGATGAAGTCTGCTACAGACTTCATTACAAAGGCCTAACGATTTGCTTAAGGTTACAAGAGTTATTATTCACCCTCTGTGTTTCTACTCTCCAAGATTGCTTCATGAGAGCTTTTTGCAGCAGGGCTTGATTATACAAATTAAGCCCACGCTCCGCCATACAGCTGAGGAAGGCATCAGGACATGAAGAAGCTGTTTCCAGGAGGAGAAGGGGGATGCTCAATGGTCCAGCATTAAACACCAGGCACGCACACGTGCCCCAGAGGGACCCGCGGGCAAGGAAGCCACCAAAGCGGTGACTGCGTGGAAGGACGTGGCCAGCGCAGCCACGGCTGGGAGCTCGCCCCGGGCTCGTGGAGAGGATGAGTGTTGCATAGTAGGAAGACTGAGGGTTTGGGAACCCCAAGTCACTCTTTTCCACCAGGAAGCATTTACTTAGCACCCCACCCAAGCCCTGCGGCACCTTCCCCTGGGCCACCCAGCACCGCAGGGTTTTGTGACTTGCTGGTGTATCCATCACCTGACTGGGGAGCGGATCCGGGGGCCTGGCTGGGCACCAAAACACCCCGAACGTGCATAGATCCATCCACCACCCTGGGTTCCCAGCTGCGTTTTGGAGGACAGGGTGGTGTGTGTGCTCCCTCAACCTATGTGGCACAGCAGGTCCCACGCTCACGTTGGTGACCTCCGGCAGCAGGACCGTGTTGGCTCTAAAGCGTTGCTTTGGTGCTAGAAATGGCTCGGGGTACAAAGGAGAGGATTTGCCCCACCTTCTTTTTGTAGGAAGACTTGTTTGGAGGCAAAGCCCAAGGAGGGAGCTGATCCAGCTCACAGCAGGTTTACTACGAGGCTCAGCCTCATCGTGCTCAGCATCTCCCATTCCTCCAGGGCACACCAGTGCTTGGCGACCCCCTGTGAGCCCACAAACGCCTCACCAGCACTGCTGGGTGCCGGGTGGGCTGAGCTGAGCTGAGCCCAGAGCCCTGAGGTTCAACCAAAGCCCCAAGGGCAGCGCTCTGCCTGCACACCTCTGCAACCACTGGGTCTGCTCCGGGCTGCACGCAGCTGAGCAGGACCAGGACCAGACCCAGCCCGGCTCCAAAGAACCTTTTCACCACCAAACAGCCACAGCAAACAGCACCAACGGGCTGGCAGGAGCAAGGAGGCTGCAGAAGTAAATGAACTACCTGGGAAATCCCAGCACGTGCGCGGGCACTGCCGCAGCAACGCCGCCTGCAACCGGCACGGAGCACGGCACCTACACACACACACACACACACATTTTCACATTTGTCCTGCAGGAAAGATTTCAAATGCATAGAGGGGTTGTGGGAAAGAGCCTCCTTGCCACCGGGCAAGGAGAAGCAGGCTGAGGGGCCGGCTCTGCCCACACCACAGGCTCGGGGGCCTCTCTGCAAGGCAAAGAGCCCCGCAGAGCCCAGGACACCGAGCAGGGGCTGTATGGCTTGGGGTGCCCCACGCAGGCACCCGGGCTGCAGGGAGGTGTGCGGCTGCCCCCCACCCACCCCACAGAACCCCCCCGGGACGAGGGAGCAGAGACCGGGACACCGGAATAGGGAAAGCAAGTGTTTATAAAGGCCAGATACCCGTAACAAAAATAAATTTGTGCTTTCCCTCCCCTCCCACCCTTTCTTTTTTTTTTTTCTTTTTTTTTTTTCGATTTTTTAAATACAAATATTCTTTAGGAAAAATGGAAGCACCGTCTGTTACAAACCAAACCAAAAAAGGGGAGAAAATGGGAGGGAAAAAAAAAGAAAGGAGAGATGTATTAGAATTAAACAGGGTGGAATGTTAAACAGGTTACGGGCTACCATTCTAGCCAGTGCGGTTAGGCAGCTTAGTGAATTAATTGCTTAGGAATTAAAAATAAATTATTATAAAATAGATTTCTGTACATTTTACATACATATATATCTCTTTATATACGCAAACCGTGCTGGGCAAGTAATTACAGGGGATTTTCCCACACCAGCCTCAGTCCCAGCCGAAGTCCTGCCCCGTCATCTGGTAGAACTTCATGTTGAAAGGCCGGTAGAAGTCCCGCAGCCTCTGCACCACCTCCTGGTCGATGTCGGGGTGGGTCCTGCCTTTCGTTTTCCCCAGGCAGTGGGGTTTGCTGCTGCCCTCCGCCTTCTTCAGGCAGGGGAAGCCCTTGGTTTTGTTGAAGTAGAAGTGTTTGTCGGTGATGATCCTCTTGAGGCCCAGAAAGTCCTGGACCCTGCCCAGCTCCCCCGCGGGGTCGCTGATCAGCCTCTCCCCGCTGACGAAGAGGATCTGCCCGATGGGGAAGTAGAGGAGCCAGTTCTCCAGGTGCTTGGCGTAGATGCCGATCTGGATGGCGCTCCACGAGGTGTCGATCAGGCCCGTAGTCCTGTTTTTGAAGGTCAGGCTCTCAAAGGTGGGGATATCGGGCTTCTTGGAGAGCGTCTGGGTGTAGTCCGAGATGGCTCTGGTCACGGGGTCCCGCACCACCACGATGAGCTTCGTGCCCTTGGACATGGAGGAGATGCGGGCCGGGGCCTCCTTGGTGACGAAGTAGCTGGGGGTCTTCTCCATGGTGATCTGCCCCTCCAGGGTCCTGGGCATGAGGTCCCTGCAGCAGAACACATGCATGGGTTACAGCAGGGAACAGCAGGGAAAATACACATAATACATGCAAACATCCATACTCAAGCACAGATACACAACGATTTTCCTCCCTAAAATGTCTGCGTGGGCCATTCAGCTTATACTGATAAATCCATTTTCCAGTGATTTAGAGTTTGGGGAGGGATTATTATTATTAAAGGCTACTGTTAGAAATCCAGCTGAGCAGTCTCCCCGGGCTGGGTGAGTCAGGCCACACGTACGTGGCTGCATGCACCATGCCCGTTCCCAGCTGATGATCCAGCCAGGATGAGTCCACGGCAGAATTTCGCGTGGCTCAGGTCAACAGCAGAGAGCTCCCAGCCCAGAGCTCATTTTCCCCACGGTAACGAGAAGAAGGGCTTAGCAGAAGCCAGGAGCTCACCAAAGCGCATCCACCCTGCTTTCCCTTAGCATCCCAAACACGTTTTTCCCAATTCAGGCTCGAGGGTGCAATTTGTCCCCAGCATGTGCCTAGCTTGTCACCCAGCTACCTTGGTCCCCTACACCCAGCAGAGTGTTTCCCTAACAAGCACAAGAAGGAGCATCAAGAGCTGCTGGTGGCATCTTCAGCATGTCCCAGTCCTGCACCCAGTGAGGACAACCTCTCCCCTCTCTCCTCCACCGCCACGCTGGCTGGGATACGGCACATGAGCATGGAAAACTCAGCTCCCAGGCAGGATGCACCCTCACAAAACACCCTTGAAGCCCAAATCCTTGAGCAATCCCAGCACATTACTCTGGCTATTTGTAATTAACCACACGGAGAAAAACTGGAGATCTTGCAGAAATGGTGGAAGTGGCTCAAAGCAAAAAGTAATTTTTTCCTAACAGCCATGGACAAGCCTAAATATTTTAGACCTTCTGCCAGTTCTTTCCCTTTATACCCAACGGGGCTCATTTGCTGTGAGCCGGTTAAAAAAGGCAAGAGGGGAGTCTGTCACAAAATTAAAGCTATAAAACTTGATTAAGTTCTCAAAGCATCCACCCATCGCGGAGAAACGACCGGTGAGCGTGTGAGCTGCCAGCCTGGAGGAGCGTTTCCCCCAGCCGTGCTGCACACAGCCACTGCTTGTTCCCCTTTGCTTAATAAGAAGCCAAGGGGGAAGAAATGTGTCCCATCTGATCTGAGGGCAAATAATAAGAAATTCCAGAATGAGTGGTTTGATTGAACCATGAAGCGTTGTGTGCCTATTAAATTTAGACAGTAGCCGTTCACGCACTGGCTGTTTGATGCAGATTGTGCCTGGTATTCTGCTTCGTCTCCTGGCATTACCTTCACACCGTGTCCCTACTGACAAGGGCCGGGTGACCCCACACACCTCCGGACCCCATATCGTGCAGGAGGGGAGCTCTGTGCAGCCCAGACCCCCCCATTTGGCACAGGCCCCTGGTGGGCGATGAGCCCTGTGCCAGCTCCACCTGGGTGACCGGGAGAGGCGGTGGTGGACCCCAAGCGAAGGGGCCCCATGGGCAGCAGCATCCCCTAGGGCTGCCGTTTCACACAAAGCATCACGCACAGACACAACTCGTGTCCGGTCCACCCGGCTCCTGGGGTGTGAGAGCTTCTGGAAACCAGGAGCTGGCACCTGCTGGCAAGCAGTGACTGAAATAAAACCGACAGATCCCTCAGCTTTCTGGAGAATTTGGCAAACTGGTCGCGCCTTCAGAGAGCGCCAGTCATTAATGCTCAGAGAGCAACTCTTAAATCTACCGTGGGCTGGCGTGGATTTTGACAGACTCCTCATTACGCCGTGTCTCTTTTTATGGCCACATTAAATCTGAGTGGTACATCCTGCGCTGGCCACCGAGCGCTCCCCAGCTTGATTTAAGGGGTTGGTGTCAACCCGTGAAGTCCTTCAGGGCTTGGGACCTGCCAGGAGAGGGAAACGCTCCCCAGGACATGCCCGGGACCCTCAGGCTGCACCGAAGCCCTGAGCAGCAGCAGGTCCATCATACAGGACCCGGACATCGCCACCGACTTCCCCTCCAGGGCTGCTGCAACCAGCATTTACCAGGCTCCTGGGAATGATGCAAGGCTTAGTTTTTTTTTTTTCTCCTTGCACAAGAGAGGCCTTGGGTAGGGCTGGGCCCCAGAGCCCTGGGAAAGAGGAGGAAATTGCTGGGGGTGGAGGTGCGGAGTCAGGCGATCTGGTTGGGAAACTCTTAATTAGTGCTTCGGGAACCCAGAGGAGCCAGAAGTGGAAGTCAGGAGGGAGCAGCTCCTCGTCTGGGAGGCATCCACCGGTGGCAGTTCCCTCGCAGAGCCACCAGCACCTGAAGCCCTGCTCCTGATCCGTGCCTGAGGCCAACCAAGGGGTCTTGTTGCAGAAAGCTGAGCACGCTCGGTTCTGTCCATCCCCAGCCCTCCCCCAAGTGGGGTTTTTGGAGAGGAGCTGAATTCCTGGCACGTGCAGAACATCTCGCTGCTGACCCACCAGGGCGAGAGAAGCCAAAGCACACTGACACTGCTACCGGAGGGACAGCACGGGCTAAGAGGAGCAGGGATAGAAACAGGGCCTTCAACCCCAAAATGAGAACGGGATCCATCAAACCCAGCCCCTCCACCCAGATGGGTGCGGGGCAGAGCCCCCTGTTAAGGTCCTGGGGGCTGTCGGGCACTGCCTTGCTGGAAACGTGGCTGCACAACAGCAGAGAGCAAAGCCAAATGCTGTGACCCGTGGCCGTGGTTTGAACCCCTGACAGCATCACATCCAGGAAAGCAAAGTTTCACTGCACGGGCCTGTCTGCAGCACGGAGCTTTCCCAGGGCTCCCAAAATCTCCCACAGAGGCAGCACCCGTCCTGCTGGCAGCCAGAGACAGCAGAGCCTCGGGGACAGGAGGAGTGGGAAGGTTTTGCTGCTCTGAACTCACGCAGGCGGAAAAGTCACCACGAGGGGATTGTTCCCAGTCACACCACACCTGGAGAAGGGCAAAATTGGAGAATTTGGAGAATGGAGAAGGGCAGAGCACTGCAGCTCCGGCACAACGCGCACACTGCAGGCAGTGCTGGGAGCAGGAGCAGGCTCCAGCCCGCAACGTGTCTGCTCCTGAGGCTGCCAGACACCAGGGGCAGCGCCAAAGGGAGGGGAACACGGAGCTGTAAGGGCTGCAGGAGCTGCAGCCACCGAGAGAGAGAGAGGCAGGATCAGCAAGATCCCAGCACGGTGCAGGACCCCCAGGGCAGCTCCTGAGCGCTGCGGGGCCCCTGCTTTCCACCCTGCTTTCCACGGAGGCTTCACGGACACATCACAGACCCGGCGGCTTCGTGGTGCAAGGCAGGGGTGCCGAGACGCAGCCGCTGTCTGTACGGGAGAGGAAAGGGAGGCGAGGAGGGATTCGGGCTGTGGGAAGCGGCCACCTGAGCGCAGACAAAGCTGCGGCACCAGCCGGGACGGCGCTGGATGGAGACGAGCTGCAGCAGATAGCAGGGTGGGAAATGAAGGCGGCATGAGAAGCTTGGCACGCCGTCCCTCCTGCCTTGTTATCCTCCTGCCTTCTGGCAATCTGGGATTCAAAAACCTCTGGAGCCAGCGCGTGCACCCGAATCATCCTGTTTCATATTGACTGGGAACTGTCTGAGCCTTTTAAGCCCTTTCAGCCTTGAGAACATCCCAGAGCAGCGAGTCCCAGCGCCGAAGCCCTGCCTTTGAACCCTCTCCCTGCGTCCCCACTCGGGAAGGGATGAGCTGCTGCTCTGTGGGCACAGGAGAGGAACGCCAGGGTGCCAGGCACCGAAGCCCCACACCCCTGAGCACCACACACAGCACCCGGGGTCCCAGGGGAGGACGGAGAGGCAGGGGGATCACGGCCATGAACTGCCCCCAGGCAGGGAGCAGAGCCCCTCACTCCAAACACACTGAGACAGAGGAAAAGCTTTTCCCCTAATGAGTATCTCCCCCGCGAAGCCTGCACCCTTCGTAGGCGCAGTGATAGGCTTAGCCTAAAGATGGATTGGCCTACTTTACCTATTAACCACTTAGGGTAACCCAATAAAGGCTCTCCCCATTCAAACACCCCTAATCCCCAGCCCCGCGCAGCTCCGAAGCCCGCAGTAGGTCGGGATGCTAAAATAAACCTGCTGGCTCGGAGGGGCTGGGGGTGGGGGGAAGGATTTGTAATTTTTTAAGTGCAAACTTCTCTAATGTGAAAACCGGACCCAGGGCAAGCTGAATTTACAGCGTGGGGATGACAGGTGGCCCCGGGGTAATCCAATCCTACAGCCTAATGCCCTCGGTGGCAGCTTTGGTCTGCGCAGAGGGGCTCTGGGCTAATCTGCGGCCACCTCGCCGCCGGCGGCAGGTAGGACAGACGGGCAGGAAGGACAGACGGATGTACGGGACAGACTGCAGCCTCCCAGGGAGGGGAGCAGCACCGCAGGGTGCCCCAAGGTGTGGCCGTGCTGGCCCAGCCTGGGGGCAGAGGTGGCCCCCCAGCCACCTGCCCGTATGGAGGTCACCGTCAGGCCGCCCAGCAGGGACCCGGTGAGCCCAGGTGCTCCTGCCCCCAGCCACAAGTCCCGGAGCCAAGCGGATTATGATTTCTCCTCCCTGGGGAGGGCTTGGGGCTGGGTCTGTCCTTTGTGCTACCCAGGAACTGAAGGTGCCCTCGCAGCATCGCTCTGGGAGCCGCGTGGATGCTGTGCTTGGCGAGGAAGCGAGCGCTGCCCCAAACCTCCGCGGCACAGGAGCCACCATCCCCCAAAACAGTGCTCACAGCACCCCAGAGAAACAAAGCTGGGGGCAGAGGGGAGGTGCAAGGCTCCCTGTGCACCGGTGGGGTTCAAGTGGGGGTGCCCCGTGCTGCAGCGAAGGCTCGCTCTGGTCTCAAAGCACCCCCCACTCCCAGACTCCTGAGCTGCCTCAGTTTCCCTCTGCAAGAACAACAAAACCTCACTCCAGAGGGCGAGGGCTAGCTGTGCGCAGGGAATTCTAAACCCACGAGAAGCATCATAAAAGTTAGGACAGATCACCAACATTTCGGGATGCCAACAAGTTCCCTGCACGCTACGGGGCAGGCCAGGCAGCATCTGCACAAGCCCTGTGGCAGATACAGCAGGAACAGCTTTTTGTGCAGGATTTTTAGGCTTTCCCCCCCCACAACTGTGCCTTAGCAGCAAGGAAAATAGAGGAAAGGTGGGGAGGAGAAGTCAAGCTATTTTGGACACCAGCCACGTTTACACCGAGCTCAGCCCTGTAATCCAGGAGCGTTTGCTTGGCCGCACAGCGGTGCGCAGGCAGAGCAGCCAGCCTATTTCTGGCCACGCTCTACCCAAATTCCTGACTGGTGTTTCGAGAAAAGAAAAAGTCATTTCTTCCCAGAAAACCAAAATTTGGAAAGCTGACAGTTTCTGGGGAAAGTGCCCCCAGATTCTCGCAACAGGCAGTCTGAAAAACCACACGGATTAGTCCGAAAGCGAATGGCAAGAAAGGTGAGCAGAAATGGAAAAAGCGAGCACGAAAACTCTTCTCTCAGCCTGGAGGGAGACTTTTAGCCCCCAGGTGAGGTGAGCAGCCGAGGCAGCCCAGCACATACGGAGGGACAATTTGGAGCAACTGATGAACCTGGCGTGGCTTTTGTCGCTTTTCTAACTTGTGGGTCACCTGGGATGCTGAAAGCAAACGAGCCTGATGGTACCAGATCAGAAAACCTTTACAGAAACGAATATAGAAGATGAGGCAGGACGAAGCCTCCCATGCTGATGCTCTGCAGCCCATGCACGCTGTCCCATCCCATCCCTGTTCCCCAGGGCTGTTTGGGTCCCTGGCCCTGCTCAGCTCGGGGTCCCCCAAAGCCCCATCCCGTCTGTCCCATCCCATCCTGCTGCCTTGAATCAAACACGCTTTTGAGAAAGGTTTCACTGCCATTCCCCTTGCAATTCCCATTTTCTATCCCCCTGCTTCTCAGCTCCCTATAAATAAATAAATTTAGGCCAAGTGAGATCGGTCAGAGCTGCAGACGGGCAGGAAGGGACGGGCTGGCAGCGAGCAGCTCTGCCTGGGCAACACTCGGTTGGTGCACGTCTCTGAGGCAGCACGAGGCTGTCGGACAGCAGGAAAAACACAAAAAAAACGTGAGCGGGGCAAGGATTGCGCTAACACTGCCGGCTTCATTCCCTGTCAGCACCTGATAGCGAGCGAAGGTCTGGGAAGCAAAAACCCAGAGCATCAGCAGCATCGGGTCCCAGGGCCACCACACTGGACCCATCCCAGTCCCATTCTGCCCCTCTCAGCAGCAGCAGAACCGATCCCGTCCCAGTCCCACGGGGATGCAGCACGGGAGGGCTCCGAAGGCTCCGTCCCCAGCTCCCTCCGTGGGTACCGCAGCACCCAGACACCCTCGGCTGGTATTTACCCCCGGCTTTCAACCGGCTTTGTGGAGCTTAAACTATGCACCGCTATCTCCGTTATCGCTGGACAGCAAACCCCCTCGTATTGCTTACAAGAAAGCAAATGCCGAAAGGAGCAGGATTATCGTGAGGCTCCTTAAAGCCCAGGCTGAGCTTTGCAGAAGATAGGAACAGCGCCGAGATAAGAGCCCGGTCCCGAGCACAGCGGGGCAAACAGCAGGGCTGAGCCTCCCCACGAGTCTGAGCCTTTATGGCTGCTTCTCCCTAAAGCTGGACCATAAAACCATCAAGCCCCAGAAATCCTGCTCTAAAGCAAGGACCTGACAAGCCCGGGGAAAGAACGGAGGAGTAATAAAGCTTTTAATGGCATCACGGAGCCTGCCACCGGCAGCGAGGCGCGCTGGCTTCGACACCCGGCTTGCTGGTGCCAGCAGATCCGGCTGGGAAAGGAGGAAGATGATGGGGAGGAAGAAACCAAGAGAGGAGAGGCAACAGCAAACGCCTGTTCACTTGCTGCTTTCTTATTTGACACATCTGATTTTTCTTAGCCCAATTTCCCCGTCTCGGGCTGCCCTCTCCTCCCACCGAGGACCGGTACGGTAGCACGCGGCCTCTCCTCTTTTTATTAGCAGCGGTGAGAGCAACATGTGCGCCTTTGTCTCGAGCGGGGAGCCCGATGTTTGGGTTGGCAAATTATACAACAATAAAAGGGAACGGCTGCGGAGCAGCCCCGGCCTTTCTGAAAGGGGTGTAACTCTATCCAGCTCCCTCAAACACTCGCCACGACGCTTACACAAACCAGATGATGGGAATTAATGAACTTGGGGGGTGAGAAAGGGGGAGATAAAGGAGAAGGGAAAGGGGAAAATAATATGTGGGCATGAAAGCTGTGGTTTTTCTCACCCTCCTCGCTCCCTGCCCCCAGATCTCTCAGGTCCCCGTCACCTGTTGCAGACTCTGGGCAGCAGGGGAGCAGAGGAAGGCAGCAGCACGTGAAGGCTCCCCTCGAGGAGCTCCTTCCATGGGCTCTGACGGGATGGAAAGGTGGTGTCCTCACGTCCTGGTGTCCACCACCACCTGGGAACAGGCTCCAGCCACGGAGTCTGACCTCAGTTCCTTCGATGAGGATGAAAAACCCCAACAAGTGCTGGGGAGAAGGGGGAAGAGGGCTCTCACTGGAGAGCCAAAGCACCACAAAGACTCCTTGAGGACGGCGAGGACATGCCCGTCCTTGGCAATGGGCACAAAAAAAACACCCATCCTACCACAGCGCTGAGAGGAAGGGCTTAAGAGGATGGGGACCAGCAGCCTGAAACCCTGGGGGGACACACGGAAGAAAGTCCCTCCTGACAACCATGTGCCCAAAACTGCTGCTGCCCACCCCAGGTACCCGCAGGGAACAGGGGCAGCACGGCAGCTCCTGGGCTGGGCAAAGCCACCGTTGGCTCTCACCCTGGCCACGGGAGGGCTCGGGCAGCCCCCAAGCAGTGCTCCTGCCTCCACCAAGTTCAGCTCAGGACCCTCCTGGCCCTTGGAGCATTTTGTCTATGCTTTGGCAGCTCCCTCACCCATCTCACAGACTTGCAGGGAGCGCAGCCCGCTCCAGCTCCTTGCTTGCTCATCGTGCACCAGCACCTGGCCTCGTGCCCCAGCCCCGCATCCCGGTTACAAACGCTCCCCAAGAACTTTCCCTCCGCCTTTGCTGGAGCCAGGCGAGATATTCATCAAGTCCACCAGTTCATTATACAGGTTCTGCTCTTTATGTAAACAGCAAAGCCTCTTTCTGTCCCCCGTCGTACTTAAAAGCTCTGGACTTCCACTAAATAATGATCTTCGCTGAGGGGAGAGGGGCGGCGCTTTCCATATCAAAGGGCTGCTTTGGAGGGATTTACAATAATTTAAGATGAAGTGGTAAATATTCCATTCACTTCACTTTATCTCCAGTAATAATTATAATCCTATTAGCGAAGTCCCAAGAAAGTGATTGCATTATCAGCCAGCGAGCATCTATGTGGGTTTCTTGGAGGGGGAAGGCCATAGGCAGGGAGAGGAGTAAAAGCAACAAAAGATGCGATTGCCAGCACCTCCCTCCCCCCAGCAGGATTTGGTCTCCATTGTCCCGATGCTTCAATGGTGCTTTGCTCTGAAAATAAGAGCTTTTGAGTGCAGAAAGGGGGTGGGGCTGAAATGAGCATCTTACTCCTCCCGGTCAAGCCCGGTCCCTTTCAGGGCCACCAGGTCCCCCTGCTGCCGCCCCGGGCACAAAGAGCTCTGGTTCCTCTTCCTGGCGGGCACGGCGCCCCCATTAAAAGCTAATTGCTGTTTCTGGGTGAGTTCTTCAGAATATTGCACAGCAGCACCGGACTTCGCTGCCCACCACTCGAGTCATGTGAGATTAGAGTAATCTGTCTCCATTTCAAAAAAAAAAAGAAAAAGGAAAAAGAAAAACACTGCTTTTGTTTAAAAGAAGAGCAGGGAGGGGGCAGCGCTGTGAAACACGTGATTTAAGGGGGGAAAACAACCCCAAACCCAGCAGGAAACACGACTGAGCTAACTGGCAAACTGGGACTGGGGCTTTATTCCAGCAGAGCGCCGGCCAGCTGCCCCCAGCCCAGCATTTTACTCCTGCGTGGCGTTCCCTCCAGGTACACCTCACCGAAAGGTTGAACTGCGATTTATCCCAGCTCAAGTGCTCCAGCTGCACCCCGGCAGCCTCCTTCCCTCTCCTCGGGCACCACGAGGCCTCCCTGCCTCCTCCAGCAGCTCCTTTGCCCAGCGCAGGGGGGGCTCAGCTCCGCAGCCCAACAGAGCCGTGCAGGGACAGGTCTGGAACAAGCCAAGGTTACTTTCATGGTGTCCAGGAGTCCAGGACAAAGCAGCGATAACATTTCCTTCTATAAATTAGGCAAAAAGGGAGGAAAAGGAGGCAGGGTTTGAGGCATCTGCAGAGTTTCAGCACTCCCAACGCGCTCCCTGGGTAAAGTAAATTCTCCCAGCTGCCTGGCTTCTGGCTCTTACACCGCGCGAGCCTAAAGGACCAGCCATTTCCCTTCCCTCAGAGATTCACAGCCCTGAGTTGCGTTATGTTTACTGAGCTTATGGGACATAAAGGTTCAGTAGATCCACTCGTATATTCACAGCAACACAGCGATGCTCCTGGAGCACCTCGCAGGGACCGCTGGTTTAGCACAGCCTGGTGCCGCGACACTGCCGTGAGCTCAATATTTGGGCAGTGCAGATTCCCCCCGTCCGTGGGACACCGCACCCAAAACCTGCTGAGCTGCAGGAACCAAACGGCCCCGTCCAAAATAAGGACGTTTCCTCTCCTCATTCACAGTAACGGCCCCGATCCTCTCCAAGACGCTGAAGCCCCACAGGCGCTGCTCCTCACTGGTCCTTCAGGCACCTCTCCTCATTCCTGGAGCAAAGGGATCAACCTCCATAGGGTTAAGCCACATGTACACAAGGATTTGGGGGAACGTGGTTTGTTGGCTTTCAGCTGGTGTCCCTGAAGCCCCAGGTCTTTCAAGAATTTGATGTCCAACCCAAGCAGCACGGTGGCTAACAGGAGCTGAACATCCCAGCACCAGCAGCAGAGCAGAGCATCCTCCTGGCTGCCCCAAAGGGACACACTGCAGGGCCAGATCCTGAGATTTGCTCCCAGCATGGGGCCTCCCATCCCCTGCTAGGACACCTGGAGGAATTTCCTATCCCTACCACATCCCTGTAACCCCGTAAGCCCACGGGAGGTCATCCACCAGCCTCATCCCTAAAGGCTTTCTCCAGGGACCTGTCATGCGGGTGGTGGGGAGCCCAGCGAGCAGAGCACGTCTTGTTTTGGACCCAAGAGGTGCAGTTTGTGTATTTAATGCAGGAGAAAAGGGTCACTTCATGTAACCCCCCATCACTTGTAGGGCCACTACACACCATGGCAGCATTTTTCCAGCCATGCTGCAACAGGGAGAGCTCCCCCAGAACAGAAGAGCTTGGTTCAAGGAAAGCAATGCCTGCGTGGGTCTGTCTTGGGGTGGCACTCTGTAGGGTTTACGTGGAGATGGATTTTTATGCCTGTAAATCCATAGGGGAAGCCAACGCTTCTGCACCCCTTCCCTCTCCCTGGAACAGCCAGGGCACCACGTTTCACCTGCTCTGATTTCGCTACGGAGAGGAAAAAACTAAAGGCCAGAAAGCGCAGAGCCACCCCCTAACTAAACGCTGCACAAGTCAACAGCCCCCGAACAAAACCAACGCAGCGAGATACGGGCAGGACCCGCGCTCCCCTCTCGCCACGTTCATAAATCACAGCCCCGCTGAGAGGTCTTTTGTGTTTCTCCCCCAAGACCTAAATTAATGCCCTAATGTGTGTGCCTGCACAGGCAGGTAACCAGTCACACCGATAATGCTGCCTTTTGTTCGGCGCCCGCGCGAGCGGCCTCCCATTTGCACAGGGAGGGCTCTGCTCGCCTCCTCCACACACACACGGCCCCCACAAAGCCCGGCCCTCCTGCGATTAGGAGCAAAGCCCCCGATAAAGCCCCTTGCTGCTCGGGAGGCACCCTCAGTGATCCGTCCCTCTGTGGGGTGGGACACGCTGGATGGGGTGGGCAAAATGACCCAAAAGGGGCGAGTGCTGGTGGCAGCTGTGTGAGCTCTGCTCCACTTCCTCACCATGGGGACAGCAAAGCAGAGAAAGGAGAGGAGAAGCTGCTCTGTTCATCCAGAGCTCTCCTCCAGGCACAGGGAGTCCTTGGAGCATCCTCCACGGAGCAGCTCGGCCCCTGTGCAGCCTGCAGGAGTGTAGGTCTTGGGGTGGCAAGGCCAGGACAGGCTTCAGAGCAGCCCGAGGACAGACATACATCTGCCTAAAGGGCTGCAGGTCTTTAAAAAGCCGCACGACATCTCCAGGAATCCACCTTCTGCGCCTAATGGGATGCTGTGGGCAGAAGATAAGTGAGCAGCACTCGGAAACAACAGCTCACAAAGCAGCCAACTTTCCATTTGTACCATCAACCCTTCAAGAAGTTATTTTTTCTGTCCTTTTTGATATAGCCATGTACGTGTGCATGCTCATAACATGGTCCGAGCGATGCCGGGAAGCTGCTGCCACCCCCAGCCGTGTGCCTCCACCTGGTTCTTCAGCAGCACCCGAACCACCTGGGGCTGGCACTGGGGATCCCCCACAACTGCTTCAAGGGAACGGGGCTGCTTCAAAGGTAACGGGACCCCCTGTGACCGTCAGAGGACAGGTAACCCGCTGGTACTGCAGCGATGAACAAACTCAGACAAAGAGCAGTTACACGGGACGGTGCCAACCAAGCAGGCACACCCCACACTCACAGGGCCCAGCTCTCCTGCTCCCTGCTGTCCAGCAGCAGCTCCCATTTCTAACACGTTTTGACACCCTCACAGGATGGCGCAGACCTGCTCCAAACCATCTCTACCTCACAGCAGATGGGGACAGGGCGGCGCGGGCCCCCCAGCTCCAGCTGGCCCTGTCGAGTCCTTCAGGAACCCTAAATTGGTTTAGGCTTACTCCACACTGAGCCACCCGAGCCATTTCCCAAGGTCTCCAGCCTCCATCCCAGCCCGAGCAGCTGATCCTTGCTAAAGGAGGTGACGCTCACAGTGGGCACAGGGCGGGTGGCACCGACGTGACCGCAGCCGGTGGCCATCTGGCCACGGGCCTGGTCAGCGCAGCCCGCCTCGGGGCGAGCTGTGTGTGCCACAGCAGGCCTGGATCACACCGGTGATCCTCTCAGCACTGATCCCTAAACGCATCTGAACACAAATGGGATTGCTGCCTCACCTCGTGCCTTAATGGATTTGCCGTGACAGCCGTCAAGGTGTAGCCGGGGCCTGGGGGATGAAGCTCTTGTAAACAGAGCAGGCTGTGAGGGACAACACGTGTCCAAAATGGGATCCTCCTCCCACAGCGTCTCCAGTCGGGCCAGCGGGGCCCTCCTCAGTGCCTCCCCACCCCTCTCACCCCTCACAGCAAACACCGGAGACAGACGATGAAATTAAATTCCAGGCTGAAAGAGGAACGTGCCCACGGAGGTACTGGATGCGGCGGTGCCGCCGTGCCACGAGGTGGGTCCCGGCGGCGCTGCGGAGCCCAGGGCAGAGCAGGAGGAAACACAAACAGCCCTGGGAAGGAGCGAGATTCCCAGCGGAGCAGGGAGACAGGCTCCAATTAGGGGAACAAGAAGGAGCAGGTCTGGCTGCAGCCGCCCCTCCTGCCCCAGTCATTACGTGGGATGGAGGTTGGTCACCAGCAGGCAGCCAAGCGCAGTCGAGGGCTCCTTAAAGAGCAGACTCAGCTGGTGGAGATGCTCTGCTGCGAGTACAGCAGATGCAAAGCACTACTTCTAATTAAAAAGGTATTCCCATAATTAGAGACTGCGCGTTGCCATACCGATAATTTGATCTCGTCCAGCACACTCGCTCGGGCTGGGTTTGGGAGGGTTCTCCCTGCTGAGAGCTCGGTCCTTGCCTCGTAACCCTGCCCGCTTCACACCCTGCTGGCTCCGAGGGCAGGTGGCAACCAGAGAGGACCTCGTGGAGCAGAATCACCACGCCAAAACCCAACATCTGCCTCCAGCATTCCTGAAAGGAGCAGGTCCACCCCAGCAGCAAGGTCCTGGAGAAATGCATGCACAAACCAACCCTGCTATGAGCTGCTACGAGCCCATCTCCTTCCGAAGCCGGCTGCAGGGCCGAATTATCCCCTGGTCCACCAGCCCCTCGGCACAAAGAGCCCAGTGGGCTGGTATGCTGAGGCCTTGGAGCACAACCCAAGTGAAATGACTTTTCCCTGAACACCGAGGAGTCTGAATGAGCGCCATTGTCATTCAGATGAAACCGAGTGTCAGATTAACAAATCAATGGGCATAAGAGATATAAAATGGGTTACCATTGAAGTCCTTCAAATACCCAAACATATGGATGAACCAAATGTGAATTGTAATTGACTCACCCGCACCTTTGATCTCTACACCCTTGGGTTCCCAAAGAGACAGCCGGGCCCCCTCGGACCAGGACTGAAGTAATTCGGGACTCCATTGTGAGCCCTCACAAAGCCCCTTCTCGCTGCCTCCAGCTCCTGGAGGTAGACACAGCCCGGTGCCTGCAAACTGAGCCAAGCCACTTCTGTCCCAGAGAGCCACGGAGCTGGGGAAGGGCAAGCTCAGCACCCAAATGCAACCTCTCACGTGGAGCCCGTCACCCCCGGCACCTCTTCCCACCAGCCCCGGTGGTGGCCACCAGCACAGGGGTCCATGTGGCCGTTGCACCAGCAGGTGCCGTGGTGCAGCAGCAGAAGGGAAGCAAGGTGTGCAGTGATGCTGCTGCCCCTCTCCTGGAGCTGGCTGTGGGGCCTGGTGGGGTTTTTTGAGGATTCCCCTGCACAAAGCCAAGGATTAGACTTGGTGGATGTGTGGTGTACTGATGTCCTTCAAAACCCAGCCTGATCTGCACATGCTGAAAGTTGGCTCAGCACCTGACAGCACAAACGGCCTCAGCCTGATGAAGAGAGACAGCTTTTAGTTTTCCTGGGATGTTTCTGCAGCTCCATCAAAAATAACCCGCGGTATGAACTCAGCCTTACCCCTAAATGCTTACTTTTGGGGTTTTCAATGAGTTTTGCCCCTTTTTGGGTAGATGTAAGGGTTTAAAAATAAAAAGAGCATCGGTTTTGATACTGTCCAAATCTCAGCCCTGCTGGAGTCACCCAGCAAGCGCTTGTTTGCCTCCAATCTCATGCCTCGTTACAAACTTCAGGTTGCTGAAGCTTTTCCAGGAAACCCGGCCTGGCTCATGCCTCCACCTCCACTCCAAACCCCACGGAAACCAGCTTTCCACGGAGCGCTTCTCCCATCACCACAGGGAGAAATAAAAACTTATGCAAGTGGGTTATTGCTGCACTGAGCCTCGCAGCAACAGGAGTCCTGCAACGCCTGTTGCTGAAGGCGAATCCCCGAATCCCAGCATCCTTCCCAGTAGAGGCATGGATGGGGAAGGCAGAGATGCCGCACACATCCCTTCCTCCAGCACCGCAAGAAGACTGGGATCGATGGGGGAACTGGGCGAGGCGGGGAGCCCAGGAGCAGGCAGGCTTGGCTCTGTCCCCATGGTTTTTCGGCTCAGCCCCAGCCCTGCAGCTGCTCACCACAACTGGTGACCCGTGCTGGGATGGCCGAGCGTGACAACTGCGGGGCTCGCCGCGGAGAAACCGAGCGAGGCAACAGCCACAGCGAGGAGAAAGGCGGGCGAGAGGAAACTCCCGCGCTCCTAATCTGCTTTAGGACCGGGTGAGCTCGCTGTTTATATATAGCTTAATTAATTATTACACTGCATTTAGCAGCCTGACCTTGAAACCGTCTCTGGGGGGAGCCACGGTGCAGCGAGGGCGGGTGGCCGAGGCGTCGGGGTGCGCCGAGACACCGGGCTGGGCCGCTCCTCCCCGCGCCGAGCTGGCCGGGCAGCGCCGCGCCAGCCTGTAATTAAGAGGCTTCGGAGCAGACAGCAGCTCCCGGCCCCTCTCGGCTCGCAGCAAACCCAGCGTGAAACACTAACCTGCTATTCCACTTCTGCTTTGGCACGGCCCGTATCTTCTCCCGAGGTTTCGCTCGCTGCTCAGCACCCCCTGGCAGCTACTCCCTCCGCTTTACAGAACCCCGTGCAGACAGCCCAGGGCTTGTTAGATAGCAGAGCTGCTGAGGAGGGAATTTAAAGAGCAGGAACAACTCCACGCTTTGCATTAAGCTGCAGCAAGCTTGTGCATGGCCCTGGGGAAGGTGGCAGGAGGTGGGATCTGCTGATCTGTCCCCATCCATCTCCTCGAGCAGGGGCGATGCTCTGGCTGCTTGGCTGTTGCGTGGCTCAGCTCGCAGTGATGCCACCCAGAGCCACGGCGATGCCAGGGCAAACGCTCGGGGATGTTGAGATGCTCACAAACCCATTTGGGCTCCAATCTGTGGGCACTCAGGGGTCGGAGCCCAGAGGCACTGTGTTGAGCATCCTTTGCACAGGGACACGGAGCAGGGGGAGCTGCTCAGACCCCTGCAGCCTCACGAATGAGCCAGCTGAGGACACCGCTGGCACTGACGGGCTGTGACACACCTGCTGTTTACTCCAACACCTCCCGCGCTCCTTCCAAGCCTAATACATCTTTAAAATATAAGCTGCATGCATGCCAGAGCTGCAGGCAGTGCCAGTTTTTAAACAAATATTTAATAGCCCGATGAAGAGGCAGGGAACTTGATGAACACAGCGCCGGGGTTTTGTCCTCCCCCTAGTGACGGGAAGGTCTCGGCAGCGCCAGGCTCAGCCCCCTGCACATCAACAGGAGGAACCCAAAATCCTGCTGCGATCCCAGCCTCAGCGCCGTGCCAACACGCTCTGCTTTTCCTGCCTTCAGCCGTCCTCCCACCATCTCTCAGCACTTCTCCAATGACTTCCTCCGCCTCCACCAGCGCGCCGCCGGCTGTCCCGTTTTCCGACACGTTTGGGTTCGGTGCCTCGGAGGGGTTGGAACACAGAGCTGCTTTCTGGGGGCTTTCGCAAAGTTAATCACTGGGATGGATTTTGCCCAAGAGGACGCACGTGCTGCTGGAGAAACGTTTTCTGAATTCGCCATCGCATGGATGCATGCCGGGGGCCTGGTCCTGTTTGGGCAGCATCGAACACAGGGAAATTTCAAAGGTGGGTTTTCAGAAGCCCCCACAGCACCCCCTGAGCTGGCTGGGTTACAGCCCTGACCTCGTGAATTTTAGCAGCAAGGTGGCTGCAGGGTGGCCCCAGGCTGGCCTTACGAGTGGGAACCACTGCCCCAAGCTGTAGGAAGTCACCTGGAGAACAGGGGTAACCGGCTGGCACAAAATCATTTTGGGGTCAGATGCCCCCCTGCCGTGATGCCCTTCAAGGCAGTGCTCAGTGTCCCTCAGCGGGGACGTTCCCATCTCCATCCCTTTTCTGTAGGAGAGGAGAAAACCAAACAGAGTCTGAACAAGACTGGTTCCAGGGCACTTCTGAGGAGGATTTAGCAGAACACATCATTTTTCTCGAAGTCACGTTCTCCCCTTCCCTGCTGCCCACCAGGTGACGGGGCACCACCACGCTCACGTACAACAGCAGAAACACCAAGTGCAACATTCAGTTACTTGAAGTCCGCGTGAGGTCTTCTTGCCAGCACTTTCACATCTCTTTTCCTCAAACTCTCCGACCAGCAGCACCAAAATCCCTGCCACCCAAACCTCCGAGCCTCTCCACACAACTCCTGAAGGAGCCCAGGCGCCGGCAGGGCTGGGACACCAGATTTGGGACGCCAGCCATCGGGGAGGCCGGCTCACAGTGCCCCGCACAAGCACAGCGCACACAACCCCGCAGCACCCCGCGTTCTCCTCCTTGGTCCTCAGCTGTTACAAAGCGCAGAAGCCACCCCGGGGCACATTTGAAGCCAACGTGGCACCAGCAGCCGTCGTCTCCCTCCTGTGACCTTTTCGGACCGAGCTCCGCGGCACATCGCACCCCGCAGGCAGGAGGAGCTCAGAGGGACCCTTTGGTGCCCCACGGCAGCAAACCCAACGGCGACCAGCATCACCCCCAGCCCCACAACAATCCCACGGACAAATTTCCCCACCGGAGCCCTTCTCCCCTTCACATTAGCCCAGGCGAGGGCCGCATTGACTCAGCCGCCTCCCGGCCACCGCTGGTGACAGCCGCCGGGCCGTGCTCCTCTCCGACGCGCTCACGAGCTAATTAAGAAGCTCCCCACCAGCTGCTGAAAGCCCTGAAATTGCACCAGCGTGGGCAAGCCCGGCACACTCATCGGCAGCAAGCCCCAACCCGGCGCGGCACTTAGTCACTCGCAGCCGAGGCAGAGGCGTCCCCTCCGGTCACTGCCCACGTGGGGACAACAGGTAGCACCGATAGCCCCTGACCCCCTAATTACAGCGCTGCAATAACGAGCCCTGCTGTTTGTTGTTGGAGCCCACGTGTGAAGTGTCCCCGCACCGCCCCGGCCCATTCATTATCCCCGTGACCCATTGATCACCCACGGTCACACCGGCAGGAGAGGTGAACGCTGGCGCTGAAAGATCACTTAATTAGGCTTCTTGCCACTCGGGATGGATTAATAGCACCGAATCCAGGCTCGGGCAGACGGAGCAGTTTAGCAAGAGAGGCCTGACGGGGAGACAAGTTCAGGACCTGGGCAGGTCTGAAACGCAGCTCGGAAGAACGGCAGTTTAGGTTGAGTTTTTACAGCCACCACATCTGGGGCTCGCTGGATGCTTTTAAAAGCACAGCCTCGACTGGAAGCGCCCAGAGGTATCCAAAGCACAGCATGTTACAGAGATCTGCCTACTTTAACGAGAAAAAAAAAAATAACCGAAAACTCCCCAAGCCGGAGCCCAGCCCGCGGGTTTTTCTTCCCACCATTCTCATGCCAAGAAGGAGCCGAGCGCTCCCCGGCACGGCGCTGCGCTAACACGATTAGCCAAGCAGATCCACCAGCCAAATAAGTCGCCCCCAACGCATGGCCAACGTTGAAAAGTTCAGCAGCTCAACAGGTGAGGCCGTGAAACCCGATCGCGGCAGACAATGTCGTCCCCCCCAGCGTCGTGCTGGGAAGAACTTGTCACGTGCGTCATATCGGGCAACATGCTTGAAACGGAGCGGCGCGCTGAAACCCCAGCAACACGAATAATCTTTGCCATCTGTTTGAACAACTCAACCCTCCTCAGATCTGGAGGAATGAGCCCATGCAAACACAAGGGCCTTGCTGACTGATTATAGCAGCCCAGCCCTTCTTTTTTGGGGCCGTTTGCTTCCGAACTTGGCCCGGCGACCAAAGGCGATGGCGGTGGGAGCGGCCGAGGGGGCACAGCCGGCCCCGCTCCTGGGCACGAGGCAAGGGGGACCACGAAAAGTCAGCAGGGCACAACGCACGGCCAACGGTTGTTTTTTTCTATGATATATTTTTACATCAAGTAGATAAAATCTCAACGGGACGCTGCTTGGCAAAGCCACCCTGGAGAACACGACCGTCCCTTGGGACGCGCTGGTTCCAACCCCGTGTGGCTCCTGGGAGCACGCTGGAGGAACCGCTCCTCGCTCAGCCACGGGGGCTTTACGTGGAGCTCCCCCGGGAGAAGCGGGCCCGTTCCCGAGCTTCCTGGGGCCAAGGAGCTGCGGGACACCCCGTGGAACAAACACCGGGAGCTTACAAACACCGGGCTGTGGTGGGACAGCGGGGTGGCTGCAAAGCGTGGTGGCAAGCGGGATGCGGGTGTTTGACTTGCTGCCACTGTAAATTTGGGATTTTTACGGCCAAACACAGGGGTAAAATTCTGCCTCGCTCAAGATTTACCCTCGGTTCAGCAGAGCTTTCACCCCTCCGAGCCATCAGCTGCCTTATCCTTGCTCTGCTCCCAGCAACGCCCTGCTCAGCCCCACCCTGGGGCAAAAAGGAGGCTCCTGGGGGGAAAAAACAAATACAAAAACAAAATCCCCAAAATTCAACAAATAAGGACATTTTCCCTTTCTTCAACAATTGCCACGAAGCAGCGCTTTGCACTTTAAGGTCCCCTCTGCTTATTTAGGTGGCCGGGGAGTGTAAGAAACGCACGCCTGAAGCTGCTCGCTGCTCGCAGCCGGGCCTGATCCTGCTGACCCTACCCAGCTGGGCGTTTCGGCACAGAGGAAGAAGGAAAAAAAAAGGAAAAAGAAAAAAGAAAAAAAAGAAAAAAGAGAAAGCAGCCGGCGTGCCCGGGGGTCCTGGCGGAGGGCGCAGACTGGTCGATAAATCAGCGAGGGGGAGCGGGGCTGGGAACGCTCAGCCGCGGCAGGACCGGGTGCCACAGCCCACCGGGCCCGAAGTGAGAAATAAAGGAAAAAAAAAAAACCCTAAACACATAACCCTAATGACACCGTGTTTTTTTTTTTTCCCCGTACATTAATTACAGGACAAAAGGCTTTCATGTCCCGACTGTATTAAAAGCGCATCGTTATTGCGCGAAACGGGAGGAGATGCAAAGGAAAGCCGAACGAGGGACTTCCCAGGCTGGGGAGAAGCAAATCCCCCCCCCAGCCCCTCCAGCAGCTTCCAGGGGCTGTTGGGGGCCGCTCGCCCGCCCGGCCGGGCACACACGCGGCTGAGCTGCCGCAGCCCCGCTGCTGCGCAGGGAAACTTCGTGAGTGCCCCAGATCCCGGGCGCTACTTACAATTAGTTTGCAGTAGGGGCTGGATCCCTTTCTCCTCTGTCATGGTAAATATTTTCCCTGCAAGCAGTTAACATGCTGCATTCATTACCGGGGGGGCAACCCCCACAACATGCGGACCGAAGTTGTTTCCCTTGGATTCGCAGCTAATTCGCTATCGAAAATCTATTTCACTTTTACTTCTTCTCCCTCTGCTTTTTAGGAACAGAGCGGTCAGCACCCCCTGATGCCGTTTTGCCTTCCAAACAAATGGGAAAAAAAACAAATTCTGCTTTAAACTCCTCCACTTAACGGCAAATGGAGCAAGGAAAAAAAGTTTGCAGTCCCTCCTTCGAAAGTTACTGTACGTGAAAGCTGGAGCACGGCGCAGCACTTACAGCGCTGTGGGTAGTCACAAATACCCCCAAAAACAAGTTTTCATCAAGCCCCACGAGCAAATTTGAGATGATTCTGCCTCTCATAAATCTGCAGAAACTTTCCTTTGGGATACTTCGTTGCAGGGCAGCAACAACTTTTTAAAGAGAAAAAAAAAACACACACACACAAAAAAAACCAACCCCAGAAAACCTCCCGGTAGATCTGACCAGATTTAACTAAATGCCTGTGGAATAAAATCTCCTTTCCATAAGGTGTGGGTCAAAACTTGCATCTTCGTCTTTTCAAAGCCAGGCAATGGGGTTAAACTGCAACAACCGGGCACTCACACTGCCCCAGGTCCAAAGTTCAGCCCAGCCAATTTGTGCGAAAGCATCTGAAAAAACGGGGACGAGGCTCGCCCAGTGCGGTGCACGGCTCCTGGCACGGCAGATATTTTACAGCATTTTTTTTTTTTATCGAATTTTATTGGGCCATTAACAAGCAAACACAAACGCTTCTCCTTATTGCCATTAAGATAATAAATAAAAACCTCACTGGGGCTCGTGGAAATCGGCGTGCTCTCGAGGAGCCGATTCACTGGAGGCAGGAGGAGTTTGGGGCTGGGCAGCGCCCGATTTCTAACGCTGAAATTCAGAAAAACAAATTCCTGTGCTTATTTCAAAGCAAAGCTAGAAATAACGCGAGCACTCGTCCGTTGATTTGAGCCAATTCCTCTCCCCGTGTGTCGGGCACCGAGACATTTATTGAGCCTCCCTTGCTCCCCAAGCCCGGTGCCGGCTGAGCGCCGGGGGCTCGGACCCGAGGAGTGGCGAGGTTTCGGGGCGAGCAGCCCTCCGCAGAGCCTGGGGCTTGGGGAAATTGGGCCCGTGCTGCTCCAGTCGGGGCAGCTGAGCCCGAGAAGGGGTTTAGGAAGTTAAGGGCAACTTCGATGGCAGCTTCTCCCAATGTAAGCGCGAGGGGTGCCCTCCGCACGGGGACTGCAGCCGCTGCGCCTGGGCCAACAGATCGGTGCCGTGGTGAGCGTTATTCCCTCCTTCTCCCCATCCACCTCCTTCTTGTAAAAGATTAATCAACCATTTTACGGTCTAATTTAGGTGCCTAATTAAAAACAGAGTTCAACACCTCCAACACCATTTCGCTAATAAACCCTGACAGCCCCTCAGCTCCGCAGCACACAAGCCCTCCTTTCAAAACCATTTTTGCAGGGAAATATTTTTTTTTCCCAAACGCACCGAGATTTCCCCTGCGGCTGCTCCGGGACGACCCGCCGCATCCTCCACCCAAATCCTACAATTTCCTAAAACGAAAGCGCTCCCAGGAACGCCTCCTGCCCGGCCAGACCCCAACCCGCACCCCCTGACCACCAGCCGAGGGCTGGCACCGTCCGAAATCCACGGCGAGCCCCAGAGGGTGGCAGCTCCTGGGGCTCGGCTGCCACCCGGCCACAAGATTTGGGTCGCTGCTCCCTGCACGCAGCCAGCGGATGTCGAATTAAACCCGAATTAAACCCGAATTAAACCCGAATTAAAGCTGAATTAAAGCTGAATTAAAACACGGAGGCGCCGGGGGGGGACCGAAGGCGCTGCCGTCGGGGCTGCGCATCCCCCCCGCACCCTGCGGGCTCCCGCACGGGGGCATCTGCGGGAAGCGGTGCCGCGATTTTGGAGCTTTTTTTAAAATGCTTTTTATGCTTTTCAATGCTTTTAATACCGCTTTTACCGCCTCGCCCGCCGCCGGCCGCTTCCCCGGCCCCTTCTCCCGTCCCCTCTATGAAATTCCCCCCCCGGGGGTCCCGCCCCGGCCGCGCTCCGAGGGTGCGGGAAACGGAGGCGCCGGCAAATAAATAATAAAAATAATAAAATATAATAAAAAATAATAAAAATAAAGCCCCGGGAGCGCGGCGAGACGAGCGGCGGGGAAGAAAAATAAATTAATAATAATAAAAAAAAAGCGTTGCTGTGCGATTCCAGCACTGAGCGCACCGAGGGTAACGGGGCCAGCGGGCTCAGGGCTTTTTTTGGGGGGGATTTTGGGGTTTTTTCCTGGAGGCGGGGGGGATCGCGGAGGGGCCGGGAGGGGCCGTGCCGTGCCCTACCTGTACCAGGCGAGGCCCCGCTCGTAGTTGCGGTCGAAGAAATGGGGCTCGGCGCCGACGGCGCGCACGTCGGGGTGCACCCGCAGGAACTCCAGCAGCGCCCGCGTCCCCCCCTTCTTCACGCCGATGATGACGGCCTGCGGCAGCCGCTTGCTGCCGGTGCCGTCGGTCAGGCTGGAGATGGGGCGGGCGGCCTCGGGCAGCCCCGGGGGCGGCGGGGGAGGTGGGGGGGGGGGGGGCCGGGCCGCCCCCCGACGGCCCCCGCGGCTCCGGGGAGCCCCCGGGGGCCGCCAGCCCGGCGCAGGAGCCGCCGCAGGAGTAGAAGAGGCAGAGCCAGAGGCCGAGCATGGCGCCCAGCAGCAGCAGCCGCCGCCGCAGCACCGAGGGCACCGCGCCGGGCACGTCGAGGCGCCGCTTCAGGGGCTGCCCCATGTGCCCGCGGCCGCTCGCGGCTGCATGGCTGGGGCGGCTCGGCTCGGCTCGGGGCCGCCCGGCTCGGCTCGGATCTGCCCGGCCCGGCCCGGCCTCAGCGCGGCCCCGCGGCCGCCGCCCGCCCGCCCCCTCGGCGCCCCCCGCCCGGCCCCGGCCCCGGCCCCGCTCTCGGCGGCGCCGCCGCGGGCAGCGCGGAGCCAAGGCGGAGGGGCGGGGGACGGGGTAGGGGAGGCGGGTGACGGGCAGGGGGCTCGGCCAATCAGCGCCGCGCTCCGCCGCTTGGCCGGCCCGGCTGCTGGGAGGGAGCGGCCAATGAGAGGGGAGGGGCGGGGAGAAGGGAGGGAGCGGGGGGGAGGAGAGGCGCTGATTGGCTGCGGCGCGCTGAGGGGAGCCGCGCCCGGGGCTGCCTCAGGAGCGGCCGCGGTACGGAGCGGGCGGCAGGGCGACAGGCGACACGGCCACGCGCTGTCGCGACAGGCGACGCCTCACGCCCGTGCTGCTCGGGTGCTGCCCTCAGCTCCCAAGTCCCCCAAACCAACCCCCTTTGGGTGCTGGGGTCAGCACCGTGCCTCTGCCACACCTCCAGCCCTGCAGCCGGGGCTCCTCCGCCTGCTGAGCGCTGTTCCCCCCGCTGTGTCCCCGCAGACCCCAAATTTCGGAGCCCCCCGAGCCCTGCTGTGGGGTGGGGAAGCGGCACCCGCCCTGCCCCGGCTGCCGGCACCCACCCCCGAAACAGCACCGCGGGGGGGTTCCTCGGGGACTGTGTCCATGGGGTCTGCGCCTCGCCTCCTGCTGTAAAACCACAAAAAATGGGAGATTTGAGGGGATTTCAGGCCCCAACCCACAGCTGGGATCCCAGGGCGTGAGATTTCTCCCCGTCCCAGTGTGCCCCCGACCCCCGTGGGGAGCAGCCTGGCCCCAGCAGCCTGGGCTGCCCCCCGGGGCCTTCACACAAGAATGTTAACCTTTATCCCTAAACAAGATGTAATGACAAAATTGTAAGTTGAATTGCTAGAGGAAAGACGCGGGTTCAGAGGTCTCCCTACTGTACAGACACACAGGAGAGCCGTAGGACAGGATGATGCGGTTTGGGATTATGGCTGTCAATCCGCACTGCCCCCGGTTCGGCACGGCTCCGGCTGCAGCCCTCCTGCAGGCCCTCGGCCAGGCTGGGATTCACGGGGACCCAGGACCATCCAGGCTGGGAAAGACCTTCAGGATCACGTCCAACCACCTACCAAGTCCCTCACTAATCACGTCCCCATGTCCCTCACTCCCCTGTGCTCACTGCCACAGGGATTTCCCAGCTGGGGCTTGGGCACTGATGGCACAGGGTGACACTGGGGACATCTCTGCCATTGCCTCCTCCTTCTCCTCCTCAACCAAAGCACTCGGATGTGTGAGAAACAAAGTGGTGTTTCTGCAGAAGGATGTGTTTTTGCAGTGATCGTTTCCCACAGATATGCCTCTTCTGTGGCTTTTTGATGAGCCACCCTCCCGTGGCTCTGTGTTTCACGAAGTCCCTGCCTCTCCACAACCCCCCTGTGAGGTTGCTCACCGCCCGTGTGCCGGGAGCTGCAGAGGTCAGGCAGCAGCCTGCAAAAGCAGAATTTGGGCATCTGGCAGAGCTGACTGCGGCAGCGCTGGGAGCCTCCGCTCCAGGACCAGGTCACGCTGGTATTTTCCAAAAAGCCTGCGGGAGCTTTGCACACACCACAGACGTGCCCAGTGTGACGCTCATCCAACACGCACACAGCCTGGCAGCTTCAGTGCACGTTCAGTGCAGCTTTTCTACCACGTTGTTACTAAAGACGCAGAAAATACCGTACCGAATGAGCCTGATTTCAGAGCTCTGTTGCTCTGAGGGAACAGCAAAGCTTTGCTGAAACCTCTGCCTTTTTTAATGTTTGGCACCAAACTGTTGCAGAACAACAGGCAAATCTTTTACCCACCACGGGCCTTCATCTTGTGTGTCAGAAGTGACAGCGTGATGCCGATTCCTTCATGTATCAGCTTTGCTCCTTCATGTTTCAGCTTTCCACCAGTTCATGAAGAGCCCCGTGCAAGAGCTGGTGGTTCTGATCACGCTGGGTTTTGTGCTATACCATCTAGTAAAATTACCCCCGCTACAAAGAGTTACGGACTAATTAAACCAGACAGATCGAAGAGGGGAAATAAGGTCCTGAGAAGTGTGTGACTTCTCCAGGAGTTACCCAGAGAGCTACCAGCAGAGCTTGGGCCACCCAAAGCCAGCCAGGAGCAGTGCCGGGGAACCATCCTGCCCGGGACCAGGTGTGTGCGAAGCAGGCGTTGGGAGCACACAGGGAGATCTATGCTGCAGCTCCAGAGCCAAACTGCGAGGCATCTCAAAGCACTCCTCTGCTCTGAGCTAAAATAGACAGCGTTGCTGAGCTGGCTGGGGTATGGAGGGTGCCGTGAAGCAAGCAGTGATGAGAGGCAGGCGCAGGAGGAATTGTTTTCTAGTTCCTCTGCATGCTGGCAAAGCTCTGCCAGCTGGGTAATTGGGAACAGAATTAAACAGGAGATGTCCAGGGCTGAGCCCCAGCCGCGGGCAGCAATGTGCCGGCAGGTGGCACAGGCTGGCTCTGCTGGACCCGGCCGCTGTCCTCTCTGCCCAGTGCTTCCCACAGCCCCAGAGCCTGCTGCTTCCACGCACAGGTTGCTCCCTACAGCCAAGGGAAAGAGGAAAACCCTTCGGATGGAGCAATTCTTCCTGTTCCTTACGTCTACCAGCACCAGCCAGGCTAACATCAACAAATGTCACAGAAAGTTTGGTTTAAGCTCTTAATATATGTCAGCTGTAGCTTGTAAAAGCTGGATTGGCTTTTTAAGCAAAATAGCCCCAAGATAGGTTTTACTGTAATTGTATCTTCTGCAGTTGGCCTTCAGTTTTCTTCCTAGGACTGCCAAACAGGTAAGGTATCAGAAAGAGCAGAGGCTGCTGGGCTGCCCATGGAGCAGGGGCAGGCGGGGAACCAGCGGGGGCTCCGGCCAGACCCACCCGCAGCTGGGCTCCAGCAGGGCTCCAGTGCCTGCCCCTGGCTCCTGCAGTTTGTCCGTGTGCCACCTGCAGCAGCTGGGCTGGAGCACGGGGCTCCTGCCCTGCTGGTGAGAGCAACCAGGGCTGCATCAGGAAGGAATGGGCACAAGGAGAAATGCCAGGCTGGGTTTGCTCCGTGCCTCTGCCCTTGGATCACGGCAGTAGCAGATCACTGCTCAGCCCCTAATGCCGAGCTTCTTCTTGCTTTGCCTTTCCCCAGATAGAAAATCCGTGTGTCCTTTTGGCAAGAGATGTTTTTTTCTGCCACTGAAAAGGCCGTTCTGCAATGCTAGGTGTCCTCTCTCTTTTTTTCTGAACTAGGAAGACTTTTATGTTCACAGCAGGGCGCGCACAGCCCTTAAAGCTGTGCAGGAGCAGCTGGTCCTGCCGGGGGAGAGAAATGGGAGCAGGGACCCGAAATCAAGGCAGAGTGCTCCTGGTCCCACTCCAGACAGGGCGCAGCTTTCCTGATGTGGTCTGAAGCACCTCACTGTTTTGTCTGAGAACAGTCATCGCCATTTGGTGACGGTAATCAGGTGTGTGTTCGTGGGGAATTGAGTATTTGGAGCAAGCAGCCCAGGATTGCTGTGACATGCAGTGACCTGGCCAGAGAGGAGGTGGCCAGCCCCAAGCACCTCCTCCTGGGGACTGTACAGAAATATGAGAGGTTGGGCTTTGGTCTGCAGCTTCTGCTTGCTACCACTGCCCTTTCACATCCACACGTAGCCGTCTATGATGTTTTTTTTTTGTTGGCCTTTCACAGCACGCTGAGATGTCCCTAAGTCACCGGGCCATTTCCCCAGCCCTTGCCCCTGTGTGGGGTTCCAGGGAAGAGAGCTCCTGCAGGCGTTTACCCCATTTCTTCCTCACTGAGCAGCCCTCGGTGCTGTCCTCTCTTCCTCTCTGCCACGTGTGCCCTCTGCAGGGTGTGCTGCGGTCTGGTGCACCGCTGTGATTTTGGGGCCAGAGGAGGAGAACTGGGACACCCGGCGTGTGTCCTCTGTACCCCGGCAGCTCCCTCACTGCCCACATCTGCTGCGCTCGTTCTGATGTCACAGCAGTGAGGTGACAGCCAGGGGAGAGAGCTGAGGGCATTTTTCTCCTGAAAAACACGCGCTTTAGTACCAACCCAGGGGGCACAGCTTGCCCTGAGCGCTACCTGGGCCAGGACTGCTGGCAGAGCAGCCAGTGCCCACCCCAGGGGGGTGCCAGGGCTTTTACCCCAGTGCCACAGGCTGCCCCCGAGCTCCCAGATGTGGCTTCAGAGCCACATCAGTGCCCGGGGACACCCCGAGGACGTCGCCGCCTCTCGCAGCAGCTCGTCGCGGAGGCCCGGGCGTGCTCCAGCCGGGCAGCGGGCAGCACCACTGTACAGATGTAAGAGGAGATCTTGTTTCTCTCAACCTGAAACCATTTCCTTTCCCCCGCTGCCCTCCCTCCCCTCCCTCCCTAATTTGTCCCCGAGGGTTTAATATCTATTTCTCCAAGTGCCACGGGCCAAATTTACTGCTCGCATAACTCCACCGACTTCAATGGAGAAGAGCGTTTAGGGTGCTCCAAGGAGGCGTAAGTAGGAGTGATGTGATGGAATTGAGTAAAGGAAAATATAGCCTGATTGTCAAGAAGAGTTTCCTACCAGCGAAATCTATAGACTGTGGAAGTTTCCCATGGGAACAGGCAGAAACCAAGTTGCTGAAGTCATTTTAAAACAGCACAAGAGAATAGGAAATCAGCCCAGCGACCGGCCAAAAGGAAAGGCGAGATGACATAATGCTACTTCTCCTCCTCTCGTTTCTGCGGCTGCATTGCTTTGTCTATGCAATTATTTTCATGCAACTGGATTTCTCCTTGTTTCTGAGCGATGCGACAGCCCTTGCTGCTCCTGCAGATGTTTGGGTTCCTGTGCTAAATTCTGTCCTGGCAGAAACACCCGCTGCAGCCCCCGCTGCTCCTCCTGTTTGTCCTGCTGAGCACACACCTCCTCTGGGCTCTCTCCAGGTTTCTTCCCTGCCTTACCTGACTCTTGGGCTCCTGCATTTATGAGGCTGTACCAAATCAGTCAGCCTAATTTGGGAATAACGGCAGGGCTCCTTCAGGTTGACACAGGCTACGGATGCTACCGATGCGTATCTGCAACTTACTGGCAAGCAGAGGAGAGACCAGGGCTGGAAATCTTCCTATCTCCATGGGTCCTTCAGGCAGATTCCTGGTAGATCATCTGCTGGAAAATCATAAAGGCAATTAGCACATCAGGAACACTCCTTTCCCTGGTGACTATCGGGTCCGGCAGCTCCCGCCTGCCTGTTTCGGGCTGGGTATAGGAAACCAGGTCCGCACACGCCGTGGGCATGCCCAGCTACGACCCGGTGGTTTTTGCAATCTCTTGCACATGGCACTTTCTGATGTATTTATTAATGACTTAACGTTCGCTCATCGTCTCAACATTAGCAACTTAAAGCTTTGCTGCTCGCAGCCTCCTACCTCGCACAGATAATTACAGATTAGAAGCGGCTAATTTTTATTTTTGTAAAGCTGTCAGAGATCTATGTTTGTTATTATTGTCTCCTAGGTTGCCAGTTGCATAAATACATATGTAAAAACCCCTTTGATCTCTAAGTATAATGACACAGATTTATCAAATGTTTGCCTTTTTCTGTCTCTTTGAAAAGGCTGATTTATGGAGTGCAGTCCCTACCTCCCTTCCTCTCTTGAAATATGAAGTGTTTGTGAGCAGCCAAGGTAATATTTAATATCCTGCCAAGAATCCTTTGCACTTCCTAACAAATGAACTACAACCTAACCAAATGGTTCACATCTGTTTAGCCTCTTCTCCTTTTTAACTAAACAAATTAGCATTAGAATACCTGGGAGGCACACAAAGTCCCTTTCTAGATGACAGAACACAGACAATTATTAGCAAGGGGAGTAACTGTACTGAAAGGAGCAGGCATGGACCCAGCAGATGTTTTCACATCTCCTGTAGTGTCCATGAATGACCCGCACCGCGGCTGACATGCCGCCGTGGCCTTTTGAAGGGGGTGAGGAGTCCATTCACTGCCCCCTCTGAATGCAATTAACGGCAGCGGCCCCTGCTAGTGAAATCACGCCGCATTTCATCGCAGCAAAGGTAAAATTTGGTGTTTTTTTTCCTCCCGAATGGCTGAAAAAAAGAGCATCGCCCCGTTCCTGCCACCTTGCAGCCAGCTGTCCCGCTCGGAGGGAGAGCGTTCCCCGTGCTTCAGACAGGGAATGGGCAATTCTGGGGTTATTTCTGGTTTTGCTCATGGCTTCTCATCCCGAGTGCCTCAGACCTGCCAGCTTCATTGCCAGTCCCCGCTGTGAAAGAAGGAATCAGGAGAACGGCAAGGTGTAACTGCACATCTGCAAGGTAAGGTCGGGATTAGCACGGGCTTCTCCTGCTGGCACACCGGCACAAATCCACACTCCTCCAGCCATGTGGGGCCTGTCAAGCACCCCTGTTCCTGCCAGAGTCTCCAACACCTTTTAATCAGGCATTTATGAGTGGATTTTGGGGCTGCGGCAGGACAGGATGCAGTGGGATGAACTCTGCCGAGCGCTCCCTTAATTGGACTCATCGCTGACGAAGGGAGCCAAGTGAAACACACGTTTTATTAGGGCTAACGCTCAGCTTTTGTTGTAAACGTTTTGAAAAAGAAAACACTTTAAAGCCTCGCAGAGATACTGCTATTAATATATCATCCAAATAACAAGTGATTAAAACCAACAACAGCTACTACGAAAATCTGGCTTTGTAGCACCGGACCGCATGGGATGCAGCAGGGAAAATCATTATGAGCACACCAGCAGGGTGCAATTATAAATAAACCCAGCTCTGTGCAGGCTACAAAAGCAGCAATAATCGGTCCAGTCTGTGGTTTAGTAAGGGCTAAAGCCATTAACCGACGGCGCTATTTATTACCAGAGACAGGGACACGACTGGATTGCGGGGTGCAACTTCAGGATAAGTCAACAGAGGGAGTTCAGTGCCACCGCGGCCAGGCGAGGCGCAGCCTGTGCATCCCAGCGAGCAGCTGATCATTGCCTGTCCCTCTGCCTGTCTGTCCATCTGTCCATCTGTCCATTTGTCCATCTGTCCATCCGTCCAGCGTGGCCTTCGTGCAGCCCCCATTACAGCAGGTGAAGGGCTGCTGGCGTTGGAGCAGCCTCCTTGGCTCGGAGCTGTGGGCTCCGCTGGAGTCCCTTTGGTGCCGCGCTAAGGACAGACCCAGCAAGGCTGAGCTCTGCCGGGCTTTGGCAGGGGTTTAGCAGCGGGGTGAGCCGGGCTTTCCCCAGCGGGTGCCTCCCCAGCTCACCCAGCAGTCTGCAAGCGGCCTCATGGAGCCAGGAGGGCTGATCACGATCAATCCCGATGTATCGCCAGCTCCTGCCACCGCTCGGTTACAAACCAAACGCACGCAGCAAGCTGCAGACCGGGGAGAAGACATCTCAGGTCCTCCCCCTGCCACAGGGTGACCGTGTGGCCACGGGCAGCTCGCCTCCCCCAGCTTGCCTCAGTTTCCCCCTGCGCTGGCTGGGAGTCGCTGCTGCCGGGTGGCGCGTCCACCAGCAAGCCCTTGGCTGCTCCGGTAGGAACCTCGGAGCGAAGCTGATAAACTCAGCCTGTTCCTTCCCCCGTCTGGATGCCGTCCAGCAGCTCCCCTGGAAGCACGGCGGAAATGCCTTAATCACCTCGTTTGCATCTCTGTTTCAAGTTTAATTTGATACAGCGCCTTCTCTCCGCAGCCAAAAAAATCCCAACCATCTCCCAGCCTTTGTTAGCACCGCAAATCTTGATCTTTTTCACTGCTCGGAAAACAAAAGCCGAGTCCCCCTGCCAGCCACGTCTTGCTGAACGAGCTCCCACCGCCGTGTGCTGGGCTCCATCCCGGCAACCAGGTACCCCCCAGCAGAGGACGACCCATGGCAAAGCCCCCCCTGCCCGGCTCCTGCAGGGTCCATCCCCCCCTCCAGGCACCACGCTCTGGTCTCTATCTCTTCCCTGACCCAGGGGCTCCCATTTTCCCCATCCCCTTTTTGGAGGAGGACGATGGGCAGCTCAGTAGGGTCCCAGTCCAGGCAGGCAGGGAGAGGCTTTGTTTTCAGCCTCTCAGGGCAATTCCCTCAGGTTTGTGTTTAAAGAAAAGACCAACTGGCTACAGCTGCAGTTTGTACTGGTATGAACGGTGTATTTTGTAGTACAGAATTCATGAAAAATAGATATCCAAGGAGAGCCACTCACAGCAGAAGGTGCTGAAGAGGTGAGCGGTGACCAGGACAGACCTTGCCACGCGCCTTGGGCAGCACCGCGTGAAGTGCAGCAAAACCAGGGGGACAAAACGATTCCCCGGGCTGCCCTGGTGCTCTGCGGGGCTGCACGCTTCTGAGACCCACCGAGACACCCCTGGGTGTTGCACTGCCTCACTTAATCACAGGATCATGGAAAGGTTTGGGCTGGAAGGGATTGCCAGGGATGGGGCACCCCCAGCTCCTCGGGCAGCCTGTGCCAGGGTCTCACTGACCTCTGAGCACAGAATTTCCTTTGAACATCTGATCTAAATCTCCCCTTTTTTTACTTTTAAATCACCCCCCCATGTCCTTTTGCTATCTGCCCGCTGCTCTCCAGCTTTTCTATAAGCTCAAGTACTGAAAAGATGCTACAAGGTCTCCCCGGTGCCTTCTCTTCTCCCTCTCCGGGCATCCCTTTTTAGCCCCTGGGCTTCACTAAAGCAGAAGGACCGTGGCAGCAGCTCCCCACCAGCTCCCTGGCTGGCTCCTTGCCTGCCACGCTCTGAGCACCGGCTGCATCCCTTTGGAGCCATCAGCAGCAGTGCTCAAACAAGCGTTTGCAAACAAAAACCTCGCAGAGGCTCAGGGAACACGCAGGATCATCACGGAGAGGTTGGACGCACCGACCTGAGCCCGCAGAGCCCGCTGCCAAGGCGTCAGTTCTCCTTCCAAGGCCTGGAGGTGCCAGAGCTGGGTAGGAGCAGAAGGAAAAACATCTCCGCATTGTGGGAAACCAGCTCCTTTTGCCAGCCCCGTCCTGCGAAACAGTCAAATTGCGCCTTTTGAAACACTGGAAACTCAAAACCAGCCCAAGGCACTGACCTCGGCTGGAAAATCTGCAGCACAGTTAACGCTGGCGGCGGAACACCAGAGGTGGCGGAAAGCGAACGAGGCAAAGCCGAGGGGAGATGCACTGCACACATGGAGCTCCGACCACCTCCTGCTGTTCGGGCCGGGGCAAGCCCGACCAAAGCGAGCCCCAGCAGGGCACAGCGATCGTCTCGCTTCCAAAAAATCCTTCCCATCGGGCTGACAAGGTTTGGAGGGCAGCTCCCGAGCTTGCTGAACTGTCACAGCCCTAAAAGCCGTTCTCTTTGGCACGATGGGGATGCAGCTGTGGGGCAGCAGCCCTGCCCTGCAGACGGATGCTCCCCACAGGCAGTGAGCAGAAGGGGAAGCAGCCCCACGAGGCTGAGCCACGGCCACGCGGGCAGCACGGGTGACACGCCGAGCCCTGAGCCCCCTCCAGGGCCGGCTCTTCCCATGGTTAAGAAATACCAGGACCAGAAACGCCTGCCACGGGGCTGCTAGTGTTACCACCACCAACCGGGCTGCCTGGTAGGAAAACAGCGCTGCTATTTCTGTTCTAAAAGCAAAGCCTCCCGTAGACAGCGTTTCTAAGGGGGGATATCTAACCACCTCTGGAGAGCAACCTGGATAACATGCTTTCTATCTGTAACCATCATGATTTCTAATAGTATCCCTCTGTTTCCATCCCATCCTCATGGGACCGCCGGAGCTGAAAAGACCGTGTGTGTTTTGTGTAAGCCCTGAAACGCCGCGGCCGGGCTGAGTGAGAAACGCTGCTGGAGCCAGGGGAGTGTGAATGTGCTGCTCTGCTGGGGCAGATTATATCGGAGACTGATACAGGAAGCGAGAGAAAAACATGTGGGGAGAGCAGAAGGGAGGGAGCTGTGTGCACAGGGGTTGGGTTTCCTCCCTCGCGCTGGAACAAAGCAGGGACCCCCACCGACCGCTCGCTTTCGGGGCCGCCTGTCACGCCGAGGTGCCGCAGGCGCTGCCTGGATTCCTGCAGCAGCCCTGGCTCCTGGCGAGCGCTGGAGCTCGGGGCAGTCTGAGATCACGGAGCTGGGTTTCCCAAGTCCTCCTGCCTGGCAAGCATTGTACCGAGGTTAAGCAATCTGCTGAAGGTCAGAGCAAGGAGCAGGAGCGCAGGGGGACGCACGAGGCAGCTCTCCGCAGTGCCGCTCAGATGCCAGCACTCTCCTTCAAGGCCCGTGAAGAACAATGGGCAAGGGGCTGACAAAACTTGGGCTATCGAGCTGTTCCCTCGTCCAGCCAGGCTAAATATTATCATCCCTACTCTACAGATGGACTGCATTTCCTCGGCAGAAATCTGGAAAGAATGAAGATCCCCGGAGCCTTAGGGCTACTGTTTTATCCACAAAACCAGACTTGGAGGCACACAAAAGGTTTAAAGTTCACATAGACTAAAACAAGCTTCGTCTTCTCCACTCACTGGCCCAGATTCCTCCGTCAGCCTCAGCAGAGGCTTCAGGAGGTGCAATGCTGCCAGCGAAGGATTTCCTTTGCAGAATGCCGTAACAGCAAGCCCCAGAAGGGACCACCTCGGCACCAGCAGAGCCCGGGGCTGGAGGGAAACAGCACAGCGCTGCTGCTTTCTTCCTTCCACACAAAGCAGTCTGCCCCAGGAGGGCCAAACCACATGGAGACCCCAAGTAACCAGGATAACGGGATGCCAAAGAACCCATGCTCAAGTCCTGTACACAGGATAACAAAACAGCATTGCAGTTCTGTGTAGAAACCATCGCTTTGGATCTGTGGAGCTGTGCAAAGCAACCCAGTGCTTGCAGGGTCTGGGACAGAGATGGAGGAAGCCCAACTTTAGCCCCCGGCATTTACAATCACAGCAAGTCACCAGCATGCCCCTCACCTGCTCTTTCCTTGCAGCATTTAGGCACTAACATCAGCGGTGCTGGAGCAGGGAGAGCTGTGTTAATCCTGGATGCAGGGTCACAGCGATCACAAACACTTTGGGATGTGGCCAGGCAGTTTTAAAACCTGTCTCATTCCCACAGCGGCACCCCGAATGCTGAAATGGACACCTCACACGCCTACCACGCTGTCTGTACGTACCCGAGGTTTCCATTTGGCAGTTTTCATTTTCACAGTGTGAGCAACAGCAAAAATTCCTGTAGGCGGTTGAATGTCTTCATCCATACCTGATGCGTGGCCATTTTACGGCATGGCACAGAACACCTCCTGGCTGAAAAAAGGCAGTTTTTTTCCTCCCACCAATAAATAAATAAATACATGGCATTTCTTACCTGTAAATTCAGGATCCACGCGTTCCAGAAAGATGCTCTCTCTTCAGGCCAGACTGACCAGGCGCGGAGATGGTGGTGCAATTTCGTGACCTGCATTTTGCAGACACTCAGTGATGATTACAAAGCTCCCGTCTGGACTGAAAACCTGTGAATGTTACACATTCTGGCCCAAGAAATGAAGATGTCCACTCTTCAAAACTGAACCGCAGGCATGTCCTCAGGTCCTTTAATCAAAATCGACTGTCAGGACAGCACCCGTACTTGCAGGCCATCCTGAGGCTGAGCTCAATCATGACTTAGGAGAAAACCACAACCCTCCTGTTTCAGCACTGCTTTCTGCCTCTGGGAGCCAATCCTGCATTTTTTGTGAGCCATTTGCTATTTTCAGGTTCCTCTCCCAGCTAAAGGTTCACCAAATTCTTTGGTTTTGCTCAAACTCTTTCCATTCACATGCAACCTATTGCAGTGTGCTTTTTGCACAATAACCCAGTATTTTGCAAACCATCCTTGCTCTTGCAAAGATCAAGAAGAATACTGGTGCTGGGAGAGATGCCACAAAACTATCATCAAATAACTTCGCAATTAACCGAGCAGTACCAGAGTTTCAATTACACATCAGTTGTTTAAAAACAGCTTCCGAGCACTCCTCTCTTTTTGTACAGTATGCACTTTATTGCCGAGAAGACTGAATGCACTTTTAAAACAAATTAAGAAGTTGTACAGTTGTACAGTTTCCAGATACTTGCACGAAGCGTTCCCCCCGGTAACTTGAGAATGATGGAGATGCCCAGAAACTGGGAACTCAATCCTGTCATCTGCAATCACTTGAGAGAGCCGGGAAATCTTGCAACCGATTATTTAAGAGCCATGTAAAACAGGTGGCTCTGCTCCTGCGGAGCACCTCCGCCAGCAGCACAGAGGTTACCGGTGTCACTCCTGATTTACACCGGCGTAACTGAGACCAGAAGTTGAGCTTGGAGCATTAAAGCCGCCGGGGAAGATTTTATGGCAGCTTGATACACACAGGGTGGCAGATTTGTGACGTCTCTTGAAGGGCTTTCTTCAGGATCAGGTTAGGGAACTGTCTCCCGTTTCAGATATTGCTGCATCTCTGGGTCGATGTACAACTGTGCTGCCCAGTTCTCCCCACATGGGAAAGAAATCTTGGCATGGAAACGCATCAAGTCATAACAGGCATTAACTACCACAATAAACTGGAGCACGGCCTTTGTCTACACGGGATGCCGGCGTGTTTGGAAGCACCCCAGCTGCTTGCAGCCAGCCCCAGGTATGCTGAGGGTGAGCCACAGCCCCGGACTGGCATCACAGCCACGTTGCACCGTGCCTAGGGACACATTCCATCGCATCACTTAACAAAAACAATGCATTTTCCTAACAGGACTATCCCCAACCGTTCTTTTGAGAGACACTGGCTGCATCAGCAATTTGAACGGTACAATATTAGAAAAAAATCCTAAACATTTTTTTTTTCCTATAAAATGTGTTTTCTTACTGATGACAAACCCCAAGAGAGACCTTCTCTCTGATCCACAGTGGTGGGCCACCAGATACCGTTCGAATTCTTGATGCAAGTCCAGAGCTCTTTCAAGGACACTGGGACTGAACGGGCTGGCACAGGACACATCAGCACAGAAACGCCTTACAGCTACCAGACTGAGATCTGCTCCCCTCCTCCCACACCTTTTCAAAGCTTGCAATGGCAGTTTTTACCCGCTGAAGATCTGGCACACAGGGCTCAAACCTTAATGATGTAAAACCACATGGGAGCTGGAAATTCACCGTGATGGATGTAGTAGGAAAATGGCTAAGAGTGTGTTCAAGTATATGCTACGGAATAGCTGCTCATCTGGAGGTTGTTTAAATGCTGATGTGTAGTGTGCTGAAAGACAGTTTTCTTAACTCGTTTAGCATCGTGAAAGCATTGTGAAAGCTAGGTGAAAGCTACAAATATCCTAGGGTGCATGGAAAATCTTGGGAGAAGTAACTGATAGGAAAAAGGCTCAGAAACGGAAGGTTTCTGTGTAATAACAGAGCAGGGACGGCATAGACCGAGACGATACAAGCTCACCCAGCCCATCATGAGCCTTAAAGCTTAATTTGGAAAGGATGCTTGGGGCAGGGGTGATAAATCATTCATTTGTCGCTTCCTGACTTCTTCGCCAAGGCTGCCAGTGCTGGCGGTCAGTGAGTGTGCGCTTGTGACTTGCTAAGCGAAGACCCATCCACGAGGTGAGAGATCAAGACTCACAAAGGCCGTGGAAGGGCATCCGAAAGTGTGTGCTTCTGACACAGGCAAAATTTTAATCTGTGGTGAGTGAATGAATGGGCCTGCGGCCCGTGAATGCTCAAAGCTCTCCTGTCTATTCCCTTTGAGAAGAAAATAGAAAATCATCGCATGAAGTGGTCACCAGGCACAAATGATTCTTCTTCAAACAAATCCCACAGGTTTCCCCCTTGTAACTACTAAAATACACTACCTGATGTGTCATGAGGATGACAAATCATTGACATTTAAGGCAATCTCATTTCCATAGCCCTCCCGGGACTTCCACCGTGCAGATCGCCTTTTTCTTCCTTCTCCAGCAAAGACTTCTTGCAGGAGAACATGACGAGCAGCAGCATTGGCAAATGCCACAGACTGCAGAAGAAGAGCTTCCTGGAGCTGCTGCGGTCTGCATCCCTGTAGAACCGAAAGCCGAGGTAGGAGATGTAGAGGTTAATGGGGAGTGAAATGATGGGGAAAGTCCACGTGGTGATGTCGAGGACGGGAGCCACCGTGGAGAGTCCGATTAAGGCCACGCAGTGCCGCAGAGCCACCCGCCTGCACAGCGCCGGGTGGGTCACGGACATCATACAGTAACCTCCTCGGGAGTAATCTTCCCGCAGCCCCCAGCTCAGGGCGTTGAAATGAGGGAACTGCCAGGAGTAGAGGATTCCTCCCAGCAGTAACGCACCTGCAGTGGGACAGAGAGAAGGAAAACGGGCGTTAGAGGGCCCAGCTGGGCCACCACAAGTGCTGCAGGAAGACCTCAGCAGATACAGGGCTTGTTTTTGCAAAAAGTCAGTGCTACAAACCTGCTCCATGCTCCCTGCAGAACGAGGCATGCTCTGCTTTTAACAGCACTTACAACAGGTCATGCTTGGTGGTTCTTCTGCTTTTGCCACTCTTAATTTGCAAATCAGTTCAACAAGTTGCTTCTTCCCAATGAGCCACCGCTAATCATCTCTGCACCGACCCATTCTCTGCCTCAGAAGGTCGATGAAGCAAAGGGGGGCAAGAGACCACGAGGCTGGTTTCCTTAATGGCCTCTCATTCCCACTCCTGTTCCCAAGTTGGTGCATCCAGAGGAAGCCCAGGGGCTGAGGCTGCCTCACGGCTGTGCTGCTGCCCGAAAACGGGGGCCCTGCTCGATGGGAGCAGAAGAGGAGAAGCTCACCTCCTCCAGAGAGCTGGGCCAGCACCCTCAGAGCCTGTTTGTCCGCTGCACAACAGGAGGAGAGTGCACACAGCAGGGCCGTGCTTCGACCACGGACCCCAGGGGCAGCAGAACTGGCACAAGTGGCTAACGAGGTGACAGCAGGTGGAGAACCGGGCTCCAGAGCAGCTCTGGTACCGTGCAAATAACCTCAGCAAGTAGCAGCTCACACCGACCAGCCACTTTTACGTTGCAAAAGCAGCTATGAGCACACAGCGTTTTCAGCACTGTTCCAGCTATCCCCAGGACGTGATACTGGTCTTATCAAGGCAGAAGGCGCTTATGCTGATTTCAGTGAGCTTCAAGGAGGCCCTCAGACTAAACTCTGATCACAAGTTTTGACTGAAGACACCAAAATGCCCCAAGGCTGTTGCACATTATGAGCATTCCTGGATTTTCCTCCCATCTCCCCAGCTCCCAAGCACTCTGTTCCAGCATTAACACTTTCTTTGCATCTTCCTGCTTCCACAAGTTCATCCTCTATGGAAACTACTTCTCACCTGGAGCTGCAAATCTATCACTTGCTTAATGAGTCCACAGAAATGGCACTGCTCTGAGGTTTGTCCTCTCTCCGACTGTTTTGGCTGCATGTTCCTTGGGGCTGGGCACATCCAGCTCTTGTCTTAAGCAGCACGCCATGCAGTGGTGTTGCCGTGCAAAAAATGATAAGAGTAATTTGATTTGGAAGTTTTGTTTTTGTTTTTGTTTGGTTTGTTTTTTTTTTGCCCTACAAGTGAAGGAACGGAATCCTAGAATCAGTAAGGTTGGAAAAGACCTTCAAGATCACCTGGTCCAACCACCGCCCGACTACCAACATCACCATTAGACCTCTTGCAGGTTTCCAGTTGCCTGCAAGACACAGCAGTGGTGTAGAAGACCTGGTTTGTCCCTTTTTAAACTGAGTAACCAACATCTCCGCCAGGTTAGTGCAAGCTTCTGAAAGTTGATTACCTTAAGCACGGAGACAGAGATGTAGTGAGCATGCAGCTTTCAGAACAACACTGCCTGATACGAATTCAGGTGATTTCCTGACCTATGACCAAAAACACTTGCAGATCCTGCCATCTGATCCTCCCAAAACCTTACTCCCAGGGGACAGATGCTTAGTGCCTCCTCTAAATCAGAACTTCATAAGATGGTTCAAATGGTGCACCCCAAAGTCACCATTAATTTCATGGCCAGTGCCAGCAACAGCGATGTTGACCCTAACAAGACAGGATTTGGGTCAGTTCTGCTGAAACCCAACGGCATAGGCTTCACTCAAATAAACTGAAATAAAACTTCCTCGAGGAGCACCTCAGTTTCACCCTACACCAGGAGAAATCACGGGGAAAATATTCCTGCAATATATCATTCTTTAGCTTTTTCCTGCTCTTGTAAAACATATCACCAGAGGCAAGATCCTGAACGTGATAAAACTGGGATGGGAATACCCGTCAAGTCTCACATCCGAGGTGCTTCGGGGACATCAGGCTGTCGGTTTGTGCAGTGCTGGGAACGGCAAGCTGCAGTTCCCCACCGGCAGAGGAAATGTGCGGGGCTGGAGCCAGGGCCAGGATTCGCACAGAGGCTGCCCCCGCTTCCCACGGACCCGGCACGGGCTGCGAGGCCGCCTTCCCTGCTCGGTTCTTCAAACGCCGTCTGCAGCCAAGCTCCAAACACGCCCTAAACCTCAAGCAGAGAACGCTTTTACGGTTCTCAAACTGTAACACCATTAAAAAAATAGTCATCTGGAGAAACTTTGAAACACAAACAGGGCAACCCGACTACTTGGGGCTGGGCTCCCATTTACAAAGCTCTGGTTTTTACATGCAAGCCTTTGGAATTTAATTGCTTTGATTACATTACAACCATTGAGATAATTGATATTTTACAGAGAAGCTGAACAGTAAAACAATTTAATAGCCCATTATGAAGATTTTAACTGGCCCGGTCTTTTTGTTAGTTTCCCATGTGCCTTGGACATCCTGCAATTTCCTTTGGAGATTGCCAGGCTGTCGGAGATTTCCAAGTGTCACACAAGACCGACGACTTGCAAAGCACAGCACACGGTGAAGGACGATTCAGCAACAAATAAGCCCCAAGCAGGAGACCTGTCAAGCCCAGAGCAGACACGGTAATACTCAGTAATTACTAGATGCATGTTAACTGTGTCATAATTAGGTCAGTCGTGTTTTTAAGCAATACTGTAGTGAGACTGACTCTGGAGAATTACCTGGTTCAAAACCCTGCAGTCTGCTGTTTCTTCCGAGCAGTTCCCAACAATTTGGGAACTCGGTTTAATCAAAGCAAATCTCCTTTTTCTCCACAGAGCTTATAATTAAGTGAAGACCAGGCGAGGCTGTTCACAGCAGATACATGTGGAGCTCTGGATTTTTATCCAGACTTTCCATCCCCAAGTTTCCCTGGCTCCTCCGTGGCACACGAAAGTCCTGAGCACACACCAGCCAGCACGAAACACCCCTAAGATCTCCAGCTCTCCCTAAGTGGTTATGCATGGCAAGACCTCAGGGATATCCCAAACTCTTTTGCCTCTTTGGCCGAATTTTGAATAACTGCAAGTTGAGCCCGTTTATCACCACCTCCAAACTCTTTGCTTCCCCAGTGTGAGAGCTGCAAGCAGCCCCGTATAAACCCCGTAACTTGGCAGAGGAGTCCTGTTTGATCTCCGAAACCAAATGGAGTCTGTTTAGGGAGACAGGACCCAGTATTCTTTCACTGTTAGGTGCAAAATAGCCATAAAGTGTTTTCACTTCAGTTCCCGTTGTTTAATTGGTTTGTACTAGCTTAAATCATCTGGAAAGCCAGCCTCGCAAAGGACCAGGTATGTCCCTATAGCATGCGCAGAGTTAAAGAACAGATTTTACCACTCATCATGAATTCTAAGGTTAAGCTATTATTTTTTTTCTTAAATTCTTTTAAAAGTACTTAAATAGTAATAATAGATCTTCTTTTTAATAAACAAGAACAAGCTGAGATTTTTATTTTATTTTAATATCTAAGATAAAGCCAAAATGTCAACGGGAGCTGAAGAAGGTGGAAAATGGTTATTTCTTTCTGTAAATATATTTTTATCTAGTAAAATACTGAAGCTCTATAAATTGCACCTTTCCTAAAACAAACAAGAGACTAAATTCCACAGACATTGGGAAACTGCTTGGCAAGACATTTTAAGGTTCAACAAATTTGAGTAAGAGTTGGAAATAACAGTGAGGTGACTTCCAAGAGCAACTAGTGATGCTGGGCTTTCAAGCTGCAGTAGCTGACAGTCTAATTCTCAAAATACAAGAACAAGAAGCCTCCACCTCTGAAGTTTTGCTCTTCTTGGTGTCAAGAAGGCCTTGCAGTACCTCAAAACGTTGATTAAAATTCTGTGCTTTATTCCTTTTAAAGCGGTTTATGGTGACACCTCATCTGCAGGATGTTCCGAATCCCAAGCTAGGGAGCGCCTGAGCCTGCTCCGTCCCTGACTCTCTGCTAAGAGCAGGGAAATAAATGGGAGATGGCTCTTGGGGTGTGAGCCCTGGCCACCGGCTGACACGGGAACAGGAGGGCAAGCACACAGCAACAGCTTCTTGTCCTGCCTGCCCTGGCATTGCTGGGGATGTTCCGGTCCCTAGTGCAGTCCCCCAAATCCCTAGCAGAGTCTCCCAAGCTCCCCACACCCTGTGAAGGACCCAGAGTCTGTTCCAACCCAAATATCTCCTGCTGAAGAAATGGTGGGCACGTTCCCCGCTGAGCAACAGTGCCAAGAGAAATCTTGCTGGAAGCATTGATCTGAACAGTTTCCTTCATATAAACTAACCCGAGGGCTGCAAACCTCTCAACCCCTGCAGGGCAGAAGTAACCTCTGGCTCCTGCTGACCCCCCTGCCGAGGACGCTGCTCTCTGAAGCCCTCGTCTGAGCAGGGTCCTGCTGGCAGGCGATGCCTCCCACCGTCACGGCGCTGTCTGCAGCGTACAGCCGGCACGCGGAGCAGCGCGACGATTTCACCCACAGCTGAATTCGTTCAGTTTCCCACTTTATAACAAGGCACAAGATTTTGGGACGATGTGATCAAAATTCTCCGCAAACTTTCTGCGGGCGAGTTGTTCCAGGGCAGAACAGGAGCGAAGCAAGAGAGGGCGGAGGCTGGAGCCCCGGGCACAAGCTCGGCGCCTCGGGCTGGAGTCCTGCCAGCGCGGCGCTGCCTGCACACGCTGGGGCAAACGTGCCCAAGGTTATCTGCAGGGCCGCTGCTGTGTCGACACCGTGTTCCTGAAAACACCCAGACGAGCAGCTTATTCTGTCCTCTTGTCCTTCCCGCTGCTCTTTAGGGCACGCACGGTGCTTTCTGTTCTCACCCAGGGACCTGCAAACCTCTGCTATCGCTTGCAAGCTCTGGGCAGGACAAACAGCCAGATACTTAACCAGGACAATAAACCAACAAAAAAAGAAACAGAAAGAAGGGGGAGCTGATGTGTAGCATCAGTTCAGGAATGGACTCGCTCCTTCTGTCGTTTCTTTGGTGCTGTGTATGTATGACTGGGAACTGGCCAACCAGGCATTAAAATAAACACGGAATGGTTAAAATATCAGCTCCAAAACAGATGTTGAAATCTTATTGCATTTCCCAAAGCTGGTGTTTACTGCCTTGGCAACCTAAGAATGCTGTTTTGCTTAAAGCACAATTTTAGTAATTCTTCTGCCTTGAATAATGCGAAGGAATTTTCAAATTATTTCCAGACCTCGGTAGCTCCCCGCCTTATTAGAGGGAAGCACCGGCCTTTTGTCTCTAGGAAACTGCTCCGAGGTTGGCTCCTGTCAGGAGGGGAAGGCTTTGGTAGCCTAAGCTTCGCCTCTTAATGGACTGTAGTCAGGAAACAACCACACACCGTTTTACTTGATAGCACACAACTGGCTCTCCTCAGCTAAGAGATGTCGAACAAATTGCTCCTCTTTAAGCCAGACAAGGTAGATTAGAGCTCCGAGCCTTGAACTGCTCCAGCTGTATCCACCTGCTCGGAGCAACCATGCTGTCTCCGACTGCATTTTTCACCTTTTCTACAAGAAATCTGACATAACCGGTCCAAAAGGTTTCCCCGTGGTTCTGCAGGCTCTTTACAGGCTGTCACACTGGCAGGAAACGTACTCGGTACACCCCCAAAGCTTTTGTTTTCTGGCTTCCGAGCGTGTTCACAACAGGTCTAACCCAGGAGATTCCCTGGAGATTTCTAACTACGCAGCAATTACAGGTGTAAAGGAAGATTGTGAAATCTCATCGTAAGCGTGCTGCCCACTGCAGGTACAGTGACACACCAAATATCCGCAGGGTTATCTGGGGGAGCTGGGACAAACACTCGGCACCCACAGCACCGCTGTCCTGTAGGAACTGCTTCACAAAGCTGCCGGCAGCGTCTTCTGTTTGTGCAGCAGTCGGAGCACGCACTAATTGGGATCTTTCCTTCAGCTTGTTTCAGTGATGGAAAATAACTATTAGGGTAAATCAATTGGCCTCAGATTACACGTGTTCAAGATACTGCCCTGATAAAATCTCCCCGAGGAAACATTTTACCTACTATTTAATTTTTACCATTGTCTTCAGGAGCAGAAATGGGATTAGCTCTACAAAATTTACATCTTAATTCGTGATTACGAAGCATTCTCAGCCACAAAGGCATTTAGGAATTATCTGCTCACAAACCTTAACCAAACCGAGACAAATTCCCCCGTACTTTACCACTGCAGCGTTTCCTACATTAGCAGCAGAGCAAGACAACAACCGGCACTTCTGCCTCCACTGGAAACAAAAGCACATGCTATTGCTTGCTCCAGATGACACGCGAGTGGCTAAGCAGCCTTGAGGAAAAAAAAAAAGGAAACGTATCGCTTCCAAAGCCTCGCACAAGGTCCCTCGCCATGGACAATGGGGCGGGCTGCGGCGCTCGGCTGCCTTTGTGAGCCTCAAGGCTGTGCGGGGGAGAGCGCGGCAAAGCTACAAAGCTTCATGGTCATGGGTTTCTATAGGTGGCTCTTTTGAGGGGTGGCACAAAAGGCTTGTGCAGCAGGACTGTCTCAGGGCTGCAGGAGATTTCTCTGCGGGAGCAGGTAAAGGGGAGGGGTGCTGGGGTGTGTGCGCTCTGTTGGCAGAACAAGAGGAGCACCCTCGGTATCCACCACGAGTAGGAAATGAAGTTGGCAGTGGGGTTTCTCACCTCCAGGGAACGTTGCTGGCCACTGGTTTTAGCAGAAGGAAGCCAGATGTCCTCAGGTGTGCTCGCCATGGGGAGAAAGATAGCTGCCGTGTGCAGATACTGCGTACAGGTGAAGATATCACATACAGATACACGCAGGCACGCACAGTTTTGTGCAACACACAACCGGTTATTGCTGCTGACAGCCCCACAGGGAAACACCTTTCATTGTACAGCCACGGTTGCGTAAAACAATGCCCTACATAACTCGTCTCAGCTACCCCAGCAACATACACCACAAAAAATGCAAGCCTGGTGGTTACGATGGAAATTACCAGAGCATTCATTTGTGCAAATACATCCAGGAAGCATTTGCCAAAGTTTGCCGAAGGACCGGGTTCAGCAGAGGACGGCAAAACTGCACAGCCATGCGGGGGCTCCCCATCGACAGCCTCTTCCAGGCTCCAAAGTGGGAGCCCCTCCTGTAGCCCCCGGCTGGTGCCTTCTCCTGAGGGTGCTGAGCACCATCCAGGGCACCTCCTGGGGGTGCTGTGCGCCACTGCACGGGGCAGGGATGTGGGTACTGGGGTGCAGCCTCTGAATTCCTGGGGTCAGTCGCTCCAGGTGCCCCACTGCTGGAGCTGCTGCTCGTCTCTTTTGAAGATGGAAAGAATAAAAAAAGCTCACCAGCTTTTGTGCTAAATTCAGAGCAGCTGCTTACTAGTCCTGTCCCTCCACCCTGTTTTTTACAGTTCCTGCCCACACAAAGCACACTCCTGGCCCCCAGCTTCCAATTCTCAGATGTCGATAACACGAACATCCCCGTTCCCTCTGTAACAGACCACTTATCCTGTTGTCTTTCGTCTGAGAAGTGAAACCCTGCACAGCTGATGTTGCTGGAGGGAGCTCGTGGCTGGAGCCCCCTCCCGCAGGGCAGCTCCCACCTTGAGGGGCTCGGAAAGCTCAGTGCTCAGCTAGAAAGGCCGGGACACTGAGATGTCCACGCTTATTTTGCAAGCAATTAAGCTGTTGCTTTGCTCTCCCTCCTCCTGGCAGCCAAATGCTACATCAGGGAAGGTATCGGAGACCTCAGGCACTGACAGGTTGGGCCACGGCCCCCCCGTGCCCTGTTTTCTTTTTTTTGTTCCTGAAACTATCCATCTGCCAAATGTCACTAGCTGATAAGAACTGCCCGTTATTAAATCCCCATTTGTAAATAGATGTTGGCTGACATAATTAATGTCTACCATACAACATAATTTGAATTACAAAGTAAAGGCAATTTAAAAATCAGCCTCCAAATGATTACAATTGATACGCAGTCTATAAATTCCATAGCCCCCAGGAATTATTTAAATTTCTGAAAATGAATGAAAATCAGTACAAGATGTCTTTCAGGAAAACGAGACCAGAAGTGGAGCATCTGAGATAAACTAAATAGTCTCTTGAGATAAACACTCTTTGGTGCAGTAATACCTATGGCTCCAGGCCACCGCGGGTCTGTAATGTCTGCTGTTGTGTCAGGGCCGTTATCTGCTGTGCCACTGCCACCTACTCAGAATAAATCCCCTTAACTGATAAGCACATTATGTTGAGGACCCCTGCCTGTCACTTCCATCCAACTGGGTGGTTCACACCAACGCCGTGGCGCTGAACTGCTCCGCTCCGAGGCAGCGACACTGCAGGCTGGGATCGAGCCGCCCGTGTAGGAGCGCAGGGAGGGGAGCGGAAGAAGTGCGAAACGTGGAGAAGCAAACACGGGCTGTGGCGCTCGGAAATGCTCACCGCAGATTTATTCCTCTGCTAACTAAAAATAACAAGTTAAGATGGGCAACAAACACTGTTAACAAGCAAGCAGCAGTGTTAGGCTGGGGAGGCAGAACAGCAAGGCAAGGGTAATTTAAAGCACACATACGTATGCCCCTCGCATGCCAAGATAAATAGCTCTGGTACTTCCTCCAGACATCTGCACGATGGCATCGCACGGGCTCAACAGCAGCACGGCACCCGCAGGAGCACTGCAGAACCCGGACCTTGCACGCGGCAGGGCTCTGCTGAGCTTTGCCTCTTCCTCCTGTCTTTATGCGATCACTTAGGGCTTTAAGTGTGTTTCATTATTTTCCTGCTAGTCCTTCCTTCAAAAAATCAGCAGAAATCATTTGAGGGAGTCTAGATTTACTAGAAAAACAAATATCTTCATAAATAAATAGTACCACAAAGGAGCAATGAAGTCTGCTTTCAAGGAAGCAAACATGCTGCTGCAAATCACAGGCTGGCAGTTAAGTTCTGCATAAATACACCAGATATGTGGTAGTGATATCTATGTGATAAATTACATTTATCACGCACCTTTGACCATCTCACCTGCACTCGGATCACCCAGCGAGGAAATGTTAACATTCCCAATCTTTCATCAGTTTCAAACAGCTGCCATTAAAAAAAAAACACACACAGAAAAGCCCCAAACCCACAACAAAGAATTCCACATCTTCCCAGAGATAACCTTATCTTTCTCTTTTGAAATGTGAGGTTTTCCCTAAATTGCATTGGCACAAAATCCAGGGTTGGGGGCAGGATGCTCAATCAGGCTTAAGAGCATATAATTAAAGACCTATCAGGGACAGAAAAGGAAGCAAGCATCACTGGGAATCACCAGATCTGCAGCAGATACGTAGGGTAAGAAATATAAGTACTTATTTGCATCACTGGAGATAGAAGGTCTCAGATTTTTATCTGCAAAAATGCAATATTTGTTTCTTCTGCAAGAATCTGTCGAGGAATTACCTTTGAAATAAGAGTTACAAGTAAAATGAGGACAAATGAAAGCCAGGCTGCTCAAATCTGAGACATTTTCTTATTATCTCTGGAATCAGAAACTAGGAATCGCCTTCAGCTCAGATGGCAAGATCACCCCACAGCGCTGCCACCGAGCCCTGGACATCGAGAAGGGTGCAGGAGGGGCTGTGCTAGGGCACGAACTGGTGTGGTGTAACACTTGGCTATCCCCTCAAACAGTAATGAAAGGTCTACACTTAAATACTGTTTCCTCTACAACCAGCAACATGTACAACAATGTGGCTGCTGTGAGATTACAAGGAGAGAAAATCCATAATGAAATGTAAACTCAAAAAGGCCAGTTAAGCCGGGAGCACCTTCCTTCTCATTAGCTTTCTAACTCCCTTCCTTCACATTCCTCTTCCTTATTCAGTGGAATAATCAATCTTTTTTTTTTTCTTTCTTTCTTTCATTTTTTTTTCTTTTTAAACGAGGTGCAAATGCATTTTCACACCTCTGCTTAAAACTAGGTTAAGTTTCCAAGCTAATTACACATTATTAATGAGCTCAACAACTGTGGGTAGGCTGGTTAGAGAAGGGATGCAGGTCTGCACGTCACAAGTGTGTGCATGAGGATGCACATTTGTGCTCCAGGTGGGATGGAGTCTTCCAGGTGCTGAGCTCTCTTATTTTGTAGTAGCAGGATGCAAAAGACTGAAAACTGTAGTTAACAATGCAGCTTTTTTTTATTATTTATTTACTATTTTTCTAATTATTATTATTATAAATACCGAAATGCATTAAAATACTACATTCAGGCCACCATTTTCACGTGCCTCCTCAAACACGCTTCATTACAAGACTACTGGGGTATCAGCCCAACAGGATTTCTTTCATTAACCAAAGCTGCTTGGCCCTGCTGACATGGACAGAGATGACTGCAGAAAGTTTTAGCTAACCAGAACAACCAGTACAACAGCAGGTTACACACCAGCACAGATCATTGTGTTCTGGCAAAATCTTCTTGGGTGATTTAAAAGTTGTCATCTTCCACAAACTGCATCAGTGCCAGAGATTATGCCCTCTGCAGCACAGCACGTGCACACCATTAGTTGCCAACAGAAAAGCTTGTATGGGACACGGATGGTGCTCTCTGCTGATTGCTGCACAGGGACAGAGTAGCTCTTTGAGAAATAGGTCTTGAAGAGCAAGTTATAACATGATGATAAAAGACAATTAAAGATAGCAAACACCACTGCCAGTTCCCTTTAACGCAGGGGGCTCTAACAGCAGCGGTTTAGCTCTACAGCAATGCCTCCCGGGAAGCCGCAGCTCCTCGCTCCTGGCTGGACTTTGCAGGGGAAGCATGGGCACAAGACAGACATCTTACAGGATCAGCTCTGCAATGAGATGCCAAAACCAACACAGGAATTCCTAAACATCCTCAGATCCAGGGTCTACACCACGGCAGTCAGAATGATATAGTTCTGAAAAATATGCGTTCATTTTGCTTTTAATTCATTCTCTTTTGAGAAATACAGAGCTTCTAACGATGTCTGTTATGCACTCCTTAACGTGAGACACTACACATGCACATACACATCATTTATATGTCTAAATATAAAAAAAAAAAAAAAGACGATTTTCAGAGACATAAATGTTTGTACAGAAGTAGTACGCACAACTATCAAAACAAACAACCCCTTCATCCTAGCTCTGGATTAGATCTGTATCGGAACATGTGTACACACAGCCAGCACAGCCTGACGTTTATAGCAAGCATGCAGCATAAATGAAGAATGGTGTGCTATGGATCTTGCACAGATTCTGATAATTTCTGGTTAAAAGCCTTCTTGTTGAAAGTATTATTCAAACCTTAAATATGCCACGCTGTGGGATGAGTGTGTGCTAAAAAATTCTTAACAGACCTGCTAATTGAACTTCATGCGTTTCTTCAGAATACAACTATGCAGAATATAACTATAACCACTTTGATTCTTTAGTTTCTAGCTGGCAGGAAAAACAAGCCCTAATTGTGTCAGAGTTTAGCTGCTGAAGAGATCAGTGTTTTATGAGGGATGTAAAAATGGTTCACAGTTACTAAAATAGATTTTTTTGTTTGCTTTTCAAGGAGGGGGGAAAGGAACATTTATAACTTAAGAGTCTAAAAGTGGGCAATTAAAAAATACACCAATAAATTAGTCTTCCTAGGATATTTTCTGGCCTGGGGAAAGACAGTAGTAAACACATCTGGGAATTTTCCTGCTGAAAGCTCCTGACTTGTAAGTCAGATCTAAGTGGGTATGGTTTTAATCCCAAAATTACATGTTTTCTTCCATGCAAACCCCATTTGCTAATACTCTACTTTCCTTCTAGATTTTCTTTTCAATGTGACCTAAATGCACATTTTATAGGAGAGATTCTTTTATCAGCTCCTGCTTACCCCTAAAATGCCCCCATAAGGAGAATGATGCCATCATGTCTGCTTCTTCAGTCCTCCCGGTACTGTGCTGCACGAGTTTATATTCCACCACAAACAGCGGAACAGATCTACTTTTGCAGCAGAGTCAGGTCAACAAGCATCAAGAATGGTGCTTTAGAAAAATCATTACTTACTGCCTTTTGAGTAGGTACGTTTAGGAATCCCAAAGACAATACTGACAATGGCTTCCCCCCGACGCCAACGTGGATTTTGCACTTACCAGCATCAAGACTACCAGTAGCTGCAGTCCAGCCCATGACGGGGGGAATGGCACCGACGACAGCTCCCACCCATGTGTTGGCAATGCTCATCCTCTTCATGGGTGTGTAGCAGCACGTGTACAGGAAGATGTTGAAGGCTCCCAGGGCGCCGGTGAGAGGGTTGACTCCCAGCGTCAGCAGGGCGATCCCCGGCACCCCGCAGGAGGCGGCGAAGCACACAGCGAGCAGAGGGCTGTGGGAGGAGAGCCGGGGCACACGCTTAGAACAGGAGCTTGTCTTAAAGAGTTACTAGAGCCCCCCTCCCCTCACTCTTCCTCCCACTCCTCCAGAAAGCTAAGATCAGATTTGGGTTGTTTTTAGGGATTTTTATTACGCTTCCAACTCCAATTTTCACATCTCCCCCCCATCCCAAGGCAAGCCTTTCTAAACAGTCAAGGCAATTTTGCCACAGGTTTGCAATGATTTTATCCTCGTGACCAAATTTAAGCTATGCAGGCCAATAGGCCCCCCATAGAATTTGTGCTTCCAGCAGGTCATTTTCTTTTATCCTAATAGTAGTGCATTTTGACCTCTGGAAAAGGCACTCTGTGTTCAGAGTGAACGAGCACGGTTGCAGCCTGCCAGATTTTTAACTGATTGCAATTTTCCAAGGGATCTTTTGGAAGAAATACAACAGGGTTAGACATAAAATTAGGAAGCATTTAAGAGGAAAAGAGTACATTCAATCATTTTGAAATTATGCTAACAGAAATAAAGTATTTTTTGGCTTTTCAAAAAGTGGCTGAATTCTCCATATCCCCATTTAGCTCGCACGCTCTGCTAAGCAAGGGTAGCACACCAAAGCAATTCCGGTAACAAAACCAAAATTAAAACTCATCTTCTAAGTGTAACTGGAATTAACTGAAGATATTTTAGGTTTGCCTGAAAGAACCAAACAATAAAGATGCTAATCACTTCTGCTGATTTCTACTGCACAAGAGCTAAGAGCCAAGGGAAGGCTGGAAATTCCTGTTAAAATCTGTAAGAAAGTGGCTGAAGCTGTGTAAACTTCTGCTAATAAGTTCCACAATAAACACCCAAATATGATGAACAAGGATTTTTTGTTCAGCTACCAAACCCACACTTCGCGGGCAGCAAGCACCATGATGTAACCCGAAGGAAGCCTTATTTGTGTTCCCTTACCGCGATCAACATGTTTGCTGCTGTGGAAATCTCTTCACCTGTGCTTGTTCAAGGACATTTGGTGAAACGGGAAGAGAACCAAATGCCACTAAGAGGAATAATGTGGTGTGAGAGACCTGAGGAAAATGCCATTAACTGTGTTGCATTAAATAACCCATGCAGCTAAATACACACTTTTAGTCCTACATATAACAGCAAAAAACACATGTGCTTGCAGCAATGTCTCTGCGTAAACTTTAGCTTTACACATTTTGTCTAATTTCAAACTATGCAGCCTTTGTATTCTACCATTACCCTGCCCTCTGGCTGAATCCTTAACCTTAAATACGTGTTGCAAGCACTGCTCCAACCCTTGTAAGGAAAATTTGCTGGTGGGGATGGATTTTATGTGAGTTTTATCAGCAAAAAAATCCTCCCGTTCCAATTTTTATTTTTAAAACCTTCATCAGACCAATACTGCATGGAAATCCTAAACAACCACAAGGACTAAAACGAGCATATCTCATACCAAAGATCTGCCTTCAATTTAAATTAGATTGACTGAGTTGACACATCCCAACTTTTTATCCAGCTTTTCAAATCCATCGCTGGATTTCAGGTTACAGAGCACGTTCACACTCCATGGGCAGCTTTGGGGTTACAAAGGCAGCGCAGATCCAGGCCGGGCCCCGCCGTGCCACCCAACGACAAAGCCATGTTCCCAATATGGGAACGTTTCCATGAGGGTCCTGTGAAAGGATTCAGACGGAGCTGTGCCCTTTGGGTTTGCAGCTAGTGGTGCTCTTTTCGGGAAAGGCAGCAAAATGGATCCTGCACAGTAAGCTGCCTCAGCGCTGCATACCAGTGCTGTACTTTCCAGGTGTTGCCCCTCTACAGAGAAAGCCTGACTGGGTTTGGTTAAACAAATCTGTCTTGACTGATTCCTGACTAAAATACTGTCAGACACACAGATGAACACCAGGCTGGCACAGTATGTGCTCCAGAGGCGACAAAAGACCAGCCCGACGCTGCAAGGCCGAGTGCCCATGTCCGCTCCCATGGGGTGCACAGCCCTCAGTGAGGACACGGCATGACCTAAGGCAGCAAGAACTTTTCTCACTAATTGAGTGAAGACCCCTCTGCATCTCTCCGAATCAAAGGGGCACCAGGCACCACGAGCCACTGATGAAGCAGCAGACACCAGCACTTCACCTCTCCTTGGGAGAGGGAAGGAGGAGGCCAGGCCCTCCATGGCGGATCCAGTCACCGCGGCCTTCCCTGCAGGGCCAGCCCTGGCACCACTGCTGTCAGAGCTGACCAATGGGTCAGAAAAACCCCGCTACAAAATGCATCTTTATAGAAAGGGAAAGGTGAAGTTACGTGATTGAGACCTCCAGAAAAGGCATTCCGTTCCTGGTGGATGAAAACACGTTTTTGTTTCTTGGTTTCTTCATTTTTGCTTCTTTAAAAGGAAGCTCCCGAAGGCGGTTTGATCGTGTCTGTATGTGTCTGTACACAGTCCCACAGATCTCAGGGGAGGGCATTAAGTCAGCGATGGCTGTTCTTCACAAGCAGTCAAACTGTTTTACCCTTAGACATCTAGAAAGTATCCCATTTTCTACTTCTCTAGTGTTTCCTTCAAAAACGAGGAACTGTAAAATTCTTCTAGAAGAGTAGTTGTGTGACTGACAAGGGCCTGCATCAGAAACTCCAGCTGAGGTCTGAAACTCCGACTGTGAGCTGATGAGTCCGCTTTGTTATTTCTGCCCCATAAAACTCTTTCACATTACAAAGACACTGCACTCAGAAATTAGGACCTGCTTTCTTGGTGAGACGCGAGGCAGAAGAGAATTCAACTCACTCTCCCAGAAATATGTCATCTTTATAAGGTGTAGAAGTGCCCCCCACTACAGCTTTGTGCCATCACGCAGCGCAATGCACATTGCAGGAGCACAGGTAGCGGGGAGCCCGGCACCAGGGAATTCTCACATGGCGGTCAAAAGTGGCTGCGGGGTCTCTGCTGGTTTCCTTCATCCCAAAACCATCCATACAGTAAGTGCAGGCTGATGACAGACGCTGGTGCATAAGCCTCATTTCACTTGGGCGTTCACTTATGCTGAGGGAATCACTCCCATGGGAAAAAAAAAGGGCAATCTTCCATTGGAAAATTGGCCAAGGAGCTAGCTGAGAAAGCAAACATATTGAGTAAGAAACTGGGTTTTATGATGGATTCCTGGGAGGAGTTGGTTTCAGTTATTTGGCTGATTAAAATCAGGCTCTGGAAAAATACTACAAGTGCCAAATGAGTTCTCTTCAAATTTCAATGCTAAAATACCCAAGTATGTCACCACATAGGACACCTCCTACAGGAAAACCAAAAACTGGTAGTTCTGCCTCATCCCTCTCCTCTCCTTTATTGAGAATGCCTATGTCAAAGTCTGCCCAAGGAAACCTCTAAAAGACTTGCACATTCAGCTAAAAGCTCGGGAGAGAACTTCAGCTTGAACAGTGATCAAACCCTTACAAATCCAAAGAAAATCTGATGAGATTTCATTCCTCTACAGTTTGAGGAGGAGGAGGGGAAGGGGAGCATGGCTGAAGGACAGCCTGAAGCTGCTGCGGGCAGGAGGAACCCCTCACACACACCACCCTGAGGGACCCACGTGAACCCTCACCCATCGTACTGCTGACAGTGACTTCGAGACACAGCAGCCTGCTTTAATTCATGTGCTATGGCATCTTTGAATCTAGGTGCCACTTACAGATGGGCTGGTTATACATATATAATGGTCTTGCACATGTGTGCATGAAGCATATTTATTTAATAGGATCCAGAGCCATGGGTAATAGCACCTATTGACTCACAGCATTACTTGGAAAAATTGAAACAGGAAAACAAATTAAAGCATTTGCCCATCTATAAAATTAATGTAGTATTTTACCTATTTCACAGCAGCATTAGCAAGCTTAATGTCTATAAAGATCAATAGCCTCACTACTATGCACGCTCTTCTACACTATCCTTGGCATTTTGTAAAGATCGCTATCAAAGTACAGACAGAGCTACAACTAAAAAACCCAACAGTATAAAAAAGATGATAAGGAGTTTAAAAGCAAATTGTATTTGGAAAAAGATATCTAGAAACTACACAAAATTTCCCCTTAAAACATATCAACATTCAGAAATATGAAAAATTCCAGTATCAGCATCTAACACTTCGACCTAGCTCTGTGAATATATTGACACTCATATACACATAGAGACACAAAGCCCCTATGAATTCTGAATAGGTGCATTCAAGCAATCAGCAGTTGTATGCAATTCATGTTCAGATGTTATGTAAATACATAAGAAACTTAATTTGTGACCTTGTGTTAATGGGAAATTGGGCACGCAAAACATATTTGCATAAAAGCTTAAGCTTGCGTCTAAGTGTCCATTTAAGATTGCCTGCATATTTCTCAGGTGAAGCATAAGTGCTTATATTTGAAAATTAGATTCAAAGCCCAATACAGAAGGTAATAAAACAAATTCTCTCTTCTCCCTGTCTGTCAAAAACCTTTTATGGAAACATCACCACTTCTAAAAAGGCAAACTGAAAAAAAAAAAACAAACAAGAAAACAACAGTGCCCTTTTGTTCTGCTGCAGCATGCCCAGAGTACCTTAATGGACTGAAACATTTAAATTCCTGGTTGGTATTTTGTATTAGATCTTACTATTACTGACAACAGTTCCTTGAGCCACAAGGCCAGGGATCTGTTCTGCCAAATGCAGGGTGCAGAACTAAAAGCTACGGGATGGGGACGGTGAAGAACAAAGCGTGGGGGCAAAGGCTGGGCTTTGGTGGGGCAGGGGCAGCGGCAGCACGTCTGCTCCCCAGCCACCCCCAGCCATGTTTTGCCTCCTGAAGGCGATCACATCCTTTGCATCCCAGGATGGGTTTCCCATTTCCTCCAAGATGCAGCCTCAGCAACACCACCGTGCTTCACCCCTCACTTGTTTGCTGCAGCTGCCCCCAGAAACAGGGCTGCCTGAGCACTGGCTTCAGCATCTCCCCTCATGACAGGTAAATGAGATGATCAAGGTGAGACTGATGCCTCAGACTGATCTCAATATTGCTACTATGGACGTAAATTTCATCTGCATATAGTGTCAAAACAATTTGTCGTAATAAGAAGAGGAACAGCCTGCACCAGCCTAGCACGCAGATGGGTTGAAACTACTGGGAGCTCTGCAGTTCTTTGGCAGCACAAGAACACAAGAGTGATTTGCATCTCTGCAACTCCATTTCGCCATCATGGTCTGAGATACGAGTCCAGTGCATGAACACTGTTCCAAAGCCATAATTAAAATCAGATTTTGGGAATAATCATCATAAATTGCTTATTATTACTGGAATCTGTAGGTACTAAAAAAGTCCCCTGACTACCCGCCTGAACGAGGCTGCCAGAGGAAGCCCCCTCTTTCTAACTTTTTCCAGGTCAGCAAGAAGTTATTAAGGCTTCCGAAGCCAATTCCAAGCTCAAACAAGAGCTGCAGACTGAGGTTTTTGCATTTTTCCAGCAGCGACGAGAGGTGACACAAACCAAAGCAGAATTTGCTTCTCTTCAATTCTTTCTGCAGCCAGGAAAGCTCGTTTCATGAGGGGAGATGTCCACAGAAATCTCCAGTACAAGCCATCACCCTCCGCAGCTGCTGATTTAGTTTTGCTCATGTCTTGGCATCTTCTTGGCTCCTTTGGCCAGACAACACCAAGAGTTGCCAAAAGCCAGTCCCGGGGTGGGAGCTGAGCCTGGATCACCACGACTGTCAGGCGGTACTGAGCGATGGCTCGGCCACCTCCCGCAGCTGGAGGAGCACCAGCAGGGGATTTTCTTTTTCTTTTTAAAGGATCAGCACCCAAAAACTGCTGAGCCCTCCTTGGAAACTTTGAGATCCAGCAGGAAAACTGAGGAAGGCCATTGGGCCCGGCAGCTGCCCTGGCAATCCCATACAGCTTGGAAGGGCAGCGAGGAGCTGAGGATGTTACACACTGCAACAACATATGACTGTATGAAGCCTTCCTGCTCCTAGGACTTAGGTAATGGGGAAGAAAGACCATCTCCTTCCAGCACACATCTGGACTGTGTTTGCATAATTCCCAGCTCTGCTTCCCCAGATGGACAGACGCCTGAAACCGGCAGCGGGGTTGTCTTCTGGCACAAGTGCCGCAGTCAGCTGACAGCAAAAAATGAGCCAGAAAGCTGTAAAAGGCACATTTTGCCCTGAATAGCAACGGTAGCTTCCCTGAAACGATTTTGATGGGAGGCTAAAAAAAACACTCCGACAGCTTCTAAGCTCAAAGTAAGGAACAGATCATTCAAACCCAATCAGTAATCATGGCAGACAACTGAATGATGGCAATCTACCAACAGTGAAATTGAATTTTAACTTTCCACACAAATCCTTTCAGGCTGCATATTTATATATTTAGTAATAAAAACCATATTCATGACCATTGTCAGCTGTAAAAGTTATATAGTAATAACAACAATGCTAATGGAAACTGAAACTGGAACAACATTGTCTGGATCAGTAGCTTCATCACTGATGATTTTTCTAAAATGATTCTAATTTTTTGCAAAAGATATTAAACCCCAGAAGAGCCCTCCAGATAGACTGGGCTGCAGCGATAGAAAAAACATTCACACTCTGGGCTGAGATTTTAAGTCAGAGTGGTTACACGGGGATGCAGGATGGCCCCTAGTCAGCACAGCCTTGAGACAGCACATCTTTTTTACATACAGCACTTATAGCATGACTAGCAAAATGTTTTTATATTCAACTACAGCTTTCAATTACAGATTTGATTAGTTTCAAGGAATAGTATTTCTTTCCAACTAAAAGGAAAAATAGCTTTAGCCCTGGCAGAATGCATGTGTTGCCAGACCCCTTTCTTCTTTCATACAGATCTGACTCGGCATCAGGCAGCTTTACTGCACACAAGCAACTCTCCCTCGTGTATCATCTTCCCCAGGTACATTGTGGCTGAACACCATGAAAGACCCCCAAGCCTGCTGATTAAGGGTATCTTGCAAAGTACCAAAATGACATTAAACTGAACAAAATCTATCACAGAGCTAAACTGGAACTTTCTTAAGAGAAAAGTGTAGAGAAAGCTGTTAATACACATCCATTTATTCTCTCTCAGTCATGCAAGAGAGTCCATGGCTCATGACAAGGGCTGGAGGATGATTGATTTTAAAACTAAAATACGAAACTTTTAATTGGGAAGTCAATTTTTCCCCATTAGCTCCAAGCACCAGAATATGGGCTTGTCTGTCGTTTATTACCAAAGACTGACAAGATGTCCTTTGGGAGGCAGAAACAAGTGGGAACCTCGTAAGTCTTTTTTTTTGTGGTTTCCTTAACGAATTACTGAATGCTGTCTTCACAGGTACAGAGCAGAATCTTCATTCTGCCGGTGTTCAGCCTCTGGTCTGAGCTGTGAGCAAACTGTGTCCTGGTGTCCCATCCCAGAGGATGTGCTCCGACAGCAAATCAGGTTCTGCAAGCACTACAAGAACTGGATATCAAATTCCCTTTACCTGGGTATAGCACTACCCCAGATTTTAAGATAACATAGCAGACTTGTTGTAACTCTGCCTGCTGGTTTGTTTTTGTTGGTTTTGTATTTGGTTTTGTAACCAGATTTTTGTAATTCAGTTTCTGGTAATAACTATGACAAAGATGTTGATAACCTGAAATTGGGCTGTACTTTTCCCCCAAATGTAACAATAAAATATGGGAAAATAATGGGAAAAAATATAAATATATGAAAAGTTCTAAAAGTGCTTTGTAACACAAAATCGGAGCTGGAGAGGAATGAAGTCTCAAGGGGAGGTAGGAAACTTGCAGAGTGTTCCCAAGGAGCTGGGTTAGCAGGCAGCATTTAGGCACTCTGCGATGAGGAGCTCAGCCTGCCCTTCCAGCACTGCCTCTCCTGATGAAGTTTTCAGCCCTGCATTTCCAATGCACCTCTTTAAAATGCAAATCCCTTCAAAAGGAGCTGCCCTTTCTGGAGGCACTAGGACATGTCCTTTGTCCCAGGGTCAGGCCAGGCCCATCAGCACCAAGCTGGTGGTGTTCTGAGGGCATCAGGACCGAGAGCAGGGCGACCAGGCAGGATTCAACCCTGAGTGATCCCTAAGGAAGGGATCCCCAAGGAAAGCAACACAGCGAGAATTTGGCATCCACAGGGCTCAGTGCTGGGTAAACTCATAGAGCTGGCTGGATGCTGTCAGGGAGCTGCTTTCTGGAGCTCTGGCACTAAATTGCCGACCACGCTCTGGCTTTGCTATCCAATATACTCGTTCAGAAGTCTACTTAGTGTAAATAAATACAAACTAGGATAAAATATCCCGTGTCTGTGTCAATTCATTTCTCTCCCAATGAAGAAACAACCCATGCATGGAGCCCAAGCCTCCCTGTCAGGGCTGTGCATCGCTATTGTTTAAAGGAGTAATTGACACTGTATTTTAACCAAATTGGAGGCAATTAGCTTCCCTCGCTCCTCAAGAATCTGAGCTGCAGATGTTCTGTCTCCCTTGCCAGAGCCAGGGACTTTAAAACTATCATAAACAAACAGGGCTAATTTAAAAGAATCATTTCATCTTGAAAGGGACACATCTCTCTTTTTTACACTTGCATAAATCAAAATTGGCTCAATTGATTTTGCTGGAAGTTTCCACAACGATGCCACATTTATGCTGAGACGAGGTAAAAGATTTCAACTCAATTGCAAAAAGAGAAACTGGAGTCCCACGCCTGGTATGGAGCTTTTTCCTAAGCACATCCTGCTCTCACTTTACCACCGCAGCTCCATGCCAATGATGCCAGGATCTGTTTTTTTGCTGCTCACAGATTCAAGTGTCTGCAGGAGGACTTGGACCAAGGCAAACACAGCCTGGGATGAGACAGCCTAGGAAACCTGGGGGCACTTGCAGTTTGTTAACACCATGTTAGCTAATGTTCAATGTTTGCTAACAGTCAAAGTGAAATAAAACTTTTTCTGCTGCCTGTTGTTACTAAGCAGAAACTTCAACTGGGCCCCATCATTTCACTTGAGGTAAGAAAAAAATTAAAAACGAAGAGGACCCGTACTTACAAAATGTTTATGCTCCCATTACATTCGCTATACACACCAGAATGCTAATCATAACAACCCTGAGCAACCCTGCCGAGCGTTAGCGCGCTCCTTGTTGTATGTCTTTGTTAGGTAGGAGTGAAAGGGTGACTAATAATATTCACAGCTTCCCCGCAGTCATGAAAATGTAAATATTTTTTTAAAGTGCTTACAAGACAAACCTACAGTAAATTTGAAAAATGTGCCCCATAATATTTAAACTAAATCCTCCTCTTTAACCTAACAAACCTAACCTTACAACATGGCAGTTAAGTGATCCATTCATTTTATTTCAAAATCTCAATTCTCTCTTCATTTAAGAACCGGAGGCCAGCTGACAAACAGAATGGATAATATGTTCTCTCCAGAAACATTTTTCTGTGATTTAGAGTGATTAAACCTAACACATGCTTCTGCTGAGCCTTCAGCCAACACTCGGAAAGCAGCAAGTAAAGAAGTCTCAGGCCAGTTCTCAATCTCGTTAAGACAGGGAAAACTGAAGTTTTAGAGGATTTATCAAACTAGCGTTCAAAAAAAAACATGTGAAAAGTTAGCCCAGCCATTTTTGATTGTGAAGTACAGGATCACAGACTCTAAATACATTCCTGGGAGCAATGAAAGTGAAGGAAATAAGTTATTCACTGCATCCAGAGACAACAGAGAAAAAGCAATGGTCTGCAGCGCAAACAAGGACCCTGGCTGTAGACACCATTATTTGGAGGAGCACCTGAGCAGATGAGCCTGTCCAAGCGCAAGGTAGGTGAGATCCTGCCTGTCTGACTGCAGTTCCCTCTCCAACACTGTGAGCACATATTCAATGTTCATCGATCATTTTAAGACACCACAGCACGCTCTAAAGTACTTGCCGTGTATCACCTGAGACACGAGCACTACACATCCTGGTGGCCGCTGCTACCATGGAGAACTTCTTCTAAGTCAGTAATTCCTTCGTTCAAAAATAAAGCCTGTTTACCCTTCCAAGCTACCCTTTTGTTGCTACTTATAACCTAGGTATGGTTATACTCTGACAACTGCCAGAAGTTGTCCCTGACAACTGCTGAAGTTGTCACCGTCCCACTTTTAACCTGTACCAGTTAGGATCAACAGCTCTCAGTTCTGCTAGGATCAACGGTACCGAGAATGCAAAAGGCAGTAACAAAAAATACCTTTGTGGTCCCTCATAAAAGACACAAGTACCTTACTGTGAGAGTAGTGCAACCAGGGCTTCCATTGCTGTTTGCCAGGAGCCCAGGAAAAGGACCACAAGCCGACCCTCCAAGAATGCAGGGACACTGGGCACGAATTTCGGACGGGCAGCGTGACTCAGTTCCAGGACTGGCCGCCAAGAACCAAACCCTTGGATCCTTCCTTTCTCCTCTTTCCTACAGCAAAATTGAACACGTAATGCTTTTGGGAAAATGAATTAAAACCAGAATCTCATCTCTAGAAGCCAACTGACCCTAAAGCAGGGCAGCCCACAGACACCATCTCGGCGATGAGCGCTGCCACGCCTGGCACGCAGCAGGCACCATGGCAAAGCTGCTGCTTTCCCAGACTAGAGGAGGATGCGAACGGTTGTGTTTTGGGATTCCTGCTTTATTATTTTGGTGTGTTGTCTACTACGGCTAGCATCTGGAGTTATATTTTACAAATGTTCAGAAGAATAAACAAAAAAACCTCATATACCCTCAAAGTGCACAAATATAACAGAATATTGTCACACGCCGGCAGCAATATGAGTCACTGTGGCTCACACTCCTTTACAGCATGATTTATAATATAATATTCCTGTGATTCTGGACCCTAGCAGAAAAAAATCAAACAAAACATATCAAAGAGGCTCCCTGGACATCTTAACCTCAGGAATGCTGCTTTTCTAGACAGAAAGACTAAAGAGCAAGCGCCCGTGTTAGCACGAAGCTAATTAAAGTATAAGAAAAACCTTTCTTATATCTGCCTTGCCAAGTTGATAGCATGTAAATTATAACTTGCATAAGACATGATAAACTCTGTCCTTCACAGAAAGAAATGCACTTCTAACATGACTTTCTGTAAACAGATCTCAGGGCATAGCAGCTTCTAATCAGAGGCAGCTCCGTAATGGACTTGTTGAGCAGTGACATTTCCTACAACACTTGGCACGCGGTGAATAATGATGCTGTTGTGGTTAAACCAGATAAGGTTCAATACTAATACAGGGAACAAAGTGGGGGATTTTGACTGCATTAAGCCAAAATTTACAAACATGAACCTGAAATGTTTGACAGCCACGAGGCGAAAACTGCGCGGGACTTGGAGATAGGATCCTGGGTTTGAAACTCCATTTTGGCTTGCTTGTGCAACATAAGAGAAAAAACTCTCTTTAACATCACCTTTAAAGAAAACTACTCACCACAAGTCAGTTAAAGGAATAAAAATTGAGGGCTAAAGCCAACGTCCAAAAGGCCCATCCACAGCAGGCACAACACTGAAGGATTAGTACACAATAGTTCGGCTGCCTCCAGCTAACGGGGCTCTACCCCCCGGCGAGGAGCTGACATGAGAGGATAAGACAACTCCATTAGGAGCCCGTATCACTTCTCTGCAGTGTTCCCCACGAGCAGATGGAGCAGCTATTTAGCCAAATGCACCGTGACTCCTGGTTTATACATGAGCATCTGGGATGTTTCCTAACGTGAGGCGATGCACAATGTACGCCGATTTATCAACTGTCCCATGTGCAATTAAGGATTCTGATAAATAATTTGGCGGTAAAGGCCCCTCAGCTGAACTGAAAAGCAGCAAGGCGTGAGGGGTCAAGTGTTTCCGCAGGATTTATATCCACCAAACAGAGCTGCCTACAAAGGAATGTCTCCATTGAGCGGCTGCAGAATCGCGGAGGGGCAGGAAGAGGCTGCTGAAGGCGCGAGCGATGCCTCCGCTTCAACTGAAATGAATCTGAATGTAATGTTAGTTCTTAGAACAGCCCTTTTTAGTGCCTTAAGAAACAAAATATAGATGTAGTTAGAGCTATGTAATTTTCTGCTAATACACATTTTGATCTAAGGATAATGTGCAGTATCACCACTTTGCTGTGAATTCTACAAAAAGACCCTAATACCTTAGAACCATTTAATCAGCATCCTATGCAGGCACTGAATAGATAATTGAAATATAAGTACTGTCATCCATATCCCCTTTGGGAAAGTGACACAATAAGCATTATATCATTCCATTAGTCCATCCTTTGATGTGGGTTTTATTCTCATTAAACTATGTTTTAGCCTCAAGGTTTCTCCCCCCACTTCTCCATGACGTGGCCATGCCAGAAAAAAAAACACACACACACAACCTTGCTGCTCAAAACACGGCAACTACATTTTTACAAGTACTTGTACATGTCAAAAATAAAAAGCTGCCTTTCTAATTTCTTGTTTACCAAATACAGTCAATGACAGCTTCTAGAAAACAGGGTGAAAAAAAAAAAAGGCAGCCAGGAGGGTGGTGGTGGGGCTGGAATGCATTTACTTGTTTTCAAATAATAAAGGTTGAATACAAGCGGGATAAAAAATGCTTGAAAAGGCTGCTCTGGTGGTGTCTGCTTTGAATTGTGCCCTGTTTAAACAAGAGGAAAGCCTCCCACTGAAAAAAGAAACATTTTTATCATTCAGAAAGATCTCAGGGCAGCCCCTTTAAAATGAGGTATTTTCTAAACAAAATATTGGAATGTTTCCCTGCAGGGAACTAGCATCTGATCTCTTAAAAATGATTATTCTTGAACTGTAGATTTATGGAGTTTTTGTTTTATTTGTTTTAACTTAAATACAATGAAACCTGTCTGAAATGACCACCCAAGGGAGCAGACCAATCAGCTAAGTAGAGGCTGATCTTTAAATGGAACCAAAGTTGTACCGAAACCCTTGGGGAGATTTTAAACTGCTGGCTTAAAACCCAGGGCTGGCTAAATGCTTAATGCGGGTCTCAGCCCTAAGCCGAGGACATGGATTTCCTCTCACTTACATCAGTGTAACTCCACCAACTTCAGGAGAAACGTTCCTGATTTACATTAGTGTTAGCAAGCAAAGAATCAAGCTAATTACGCTGAGTTATCAACAGTGATTACAGGAGATTTTTTCTTTTTTAATGCACGTGCACTTCCTCAGCACAGCAGCAGCAGGTCTGCTGCAAGCAACCGAGTAGAAAACTCCGCTTTACACTGCCAGAAAGAACCAGACCTGAGTCTCAATGAATTTTTGAGTAAATAAAGGAAGTCTGACATGCTGCAATTTCCTATCAGAGAGCGAATCTTCAAGTTACGTACTTGCAGCTGGGACTACAGCTCATCAACACAAACCATCAGTCAGAAATATTCCTGCCTTCAGAGCTCTTTTTGGGCTGATTCTTCAAGAGTTTGTCTTAGAGTTTAAACTGACCAAAGTCAACACTGCACTCAGAAATGTCAACAAGTAGGAAAAGTATTAACGTCTCCATTAATTACGGCAATAATTAAGAGTGGCCATAAGAACCAGGAGCTCATACACAACACGGAGGAGGTTAATGGGATTCCAGGAAAAAAGGTATTTACCAAACAAAACGAAGACTTATTTCTTTTGAAGCGTCCAAGGCATTATCTGTGTTGTGCCAAGTGAGCAGACTTAAAACTTCTTAATTGCACACGGAAAAGGAGAGCGAAAATATTTTGCATAAGGAGAGCACCGTTAAATTCCACAGCGTGTTAGTCACATGCTGAAGGTTTTTTAGATGAGACTGGATAAAACCTGGAGTAACCTGGTGTGACCTCCCAGCTGACCCTGCTGGGAGCAGGAGATGGGACCACAGCTCTGTGACGTCCCCTCCAGCCCGAGCCCCCCTCCGATGCTGCCCGCTACGACCAAGGGCTGTAGGACTGGGTCCCCAGAATCACTGCAAGCTGCAAAACACTGCAGGGGCAGGACTGAAGGGGGTCTACACGGTTGTGAATTAGTCAGCTATTTAGAGCATGCTGTTTGATGACTGATGCGGCAATTTCCCACTTTTTGTTTTTCTGTTTTTAGGACGAAAACTGTTTTGTACAACTATTAAGTTTTTATGAGTGCTTAGCACAGCAGATCCAGCAGCACTGTAAGTTCATAAAACCAGACGCTTTTTAACAAGTGGGTATGCGGCTCCACGTGGAAGGGCAATCAAACCTGCCACTTGTACAACATAATGGAGCAGGACACTTGTCACACGAGAGGCTAAGCTCACTCAGCTACTGCAGCTAATACTGGAGATTTATTTAAATTAATCTCCAGGAAAATTAAATCCATTACTTTAAGAAGCGAGGGAATAAATCATACCCAACAGGAAACTAGGAAAAGCTGCTGCCATTTCAGTCAAATCTCGGGAAGCATGAGCACACCAAATTTTTTCTCGTCAATGACATAAAAACAACTCATTGCAGGAAAAATAATATCAGCTGTTGTTGTAATGCAAAACACAAATAGCCTTGATGAGTTTAACACTGCAACCGAAGTATGAAGAACATCTTAAGCTGTTTGTATTTCCAAACAAGACTCGAGGGGTCAGAGGAGGGAGGAGGACGTGTGGGCAGGCTGGAATGATGGATGGTGTTTAGTGGCATGCTGTGTTTGGGTCTACTCTTGTTATTTTTGCAACAGGATGTCTCTGATTACTCTCTGAAGAGAGAATAAGGATGGTTACGTCTCATTGCTCAAAGGGGAATTTTTTCAGAGCCTTACAAATTAAATAGGACGTCGGGAAGCAAGCGGTCAATGAACCATCAGGTGCTGTTTGTCACAAATCTAGCAACAGCATCAGAAGGTTCCCTGGGGGCATCAGCAGTGGGTTTGGGGCAGGCAAAAAGCTATACGTACTCTTTTCCTATGTACAGGAGACCCCAGCTCTGCAGAGTCCTTCGGTGTCATTGCCTGTATGGTTTGCCTGGTGTCAGAGCCAGAGGATTTTACAGCAGGGGCATACTGAGCCTCTCGGTAACTCTTTCAGCCATGAAGTTGATGATACAACATGTGGAGGACGTCACAAAGGATGGAAAACAATTACTGTCCCAAATTGCATCCTGCCAGAGATCTTTGCAGAACCAGCTCCTGGCTCACAGGGCGCTGCTGCCTGGTGTGATGGTCGGGCTAAAGCTGCCTTGTGTAAATACCTTTTAAGAATGAACAGACACTCTGTGTCCTCACTTGAACCTCAGAAGCTCTGGTGACACAGACACCTCACAGCGCAGCCCTGTTTCCTCGAAAGCTCCTCAGGCGCACTGATGCCAAAGCAAATTGCAGCGATTTGAACAAAAGGCTCAGTTGTGGGGACCTCAAACCCTGTGAACATGAATGCAGGTAACATGAACACGCAAAAGCTTTGCCTAGACAGTTTGTTTTGGTTTGCTTTCTCAAAGCAAAGGCTTCAGACAGAAAGGACAGAAACATACAGGCTGTAAACGCTTCCAGGGATGGGGCATCCACAGCACCCAAATGCCTCACCCTCTGAGTGAAGAATTTCTTCCTTATATCTAATCTTAATCTCCCCTCTGTTAAAGTGATAAATGGGGGATGGGGAGAAACTTTACAAGTCGGGTCAGTTACATGGACAGCTTTTCTTAAACCTAAATAACCTAACTAAACTGCTGAAGCTGCAAATGGAGGCCACAAAGTGAAACACATGAGAGTAATTTCCCTACTAGAGCCTAACATTTCTGATGAGCCAACCCCATAAGTTGGCTTATTGGCAAGAAAGACGCGCGCTCACCCAGGGCCTGGATGACTCAGGGACACGCAGGACCTCTCGCTGGGGTGTACCAGTGGGATTCTGGCCCAGGTCCCACACATCTAAGAGCTGTCACCAACTGTGACATGAGTTGCTGCAGTTACTGGTATCATCCTGCTACCCGTACTGTCCTGACCCATGCAAACTAACTAGGGTGAATAAATCAAAGGGAAAGGAAGAGTGGAAAATTAAGGAAATCATGTTATGTTTATGAGCAGTGACGAAGAAGGTGGATTGTAAAACGATGCACTGGGTATCACAGATGTTATACCACAACACAGTTTAAAAAGCACCTAACATCTCAGGATGTGAAGCAGCTAAAGAGAAGAAAATGTCAAAACTCAACTGTCAGACACATTTTTTGGGCAAGAACTCAGCATAGACCCCAAGCTCTCTGGATTCTTTCCCAGAGCTGTGATACCAGTTTACCTACAATTTATCCATCTCTGTCCAGTCTGTTTTTGACTTATTTTAGCATAAACATTTAAGGGTTTTATTTAATCAGCCAGAACAAATGAGTTCAAAGAACACCAGGGAATATGTGGCAAAAAACAGCAAGGTTAGATCACTTGCACTGGATTATTCTCCTCTGGCACACCGCAGCAGAAATAATCCCCGTCATGGTCTGTGTGTTCAAAAGTCTACAGGGAATTAGGTCAGCATTATTCAAGGTAAGTGACACTTTAAAGAACTTTAAATTAGCTGTTGACAGTCAGGTAGATAGATTGATGAGTGATTACATGAAGTCCCCAACATTGCCATTTTGTGGTGAAAGCAAATATGAAAAGGGGGAAAAGAGTAAGAAAATATGGTGAGATGGGTTTGCCGATCTGGGATGCAGTTGGTTCATTTAAGGACACTGGGAACTTCCACAACTAATTGTTTCCTCTAAATCAAAAGCTGTCAGAAAGTTTCCTAGCAGAATCACTGCAAGCAGTGCAAGTCAACTATGTAAGAAAGAAAGAGGGAAAGAGGAAGAGAGCTTTCCTTATCATCTTTCTTCCTAGCTGGCTGGAAGGGAGCAAGCCAGTGCTTCTGTTGCTGAAGGTCCACATACGAGGAGAGCAGAAGCGCAGAGCCCCTGAGCTGCACAACTCAGGCGGGCTTATTGCGTGTACAACAGATGTCCTTACTGCAGTGGTCCCTAAAATACATTTTTAAATAAAATTAACTCAACTCAGGAATCTGTAATTAGCACCATCTTTGAGAACAAATCAGAACAAGTTTATCGAAGCGCTCTAACTATTTACAATGAGAGCAAATTTACCCTCAAGGTTCACTTTACTATTTTGTCTCAATTTTCTTGTAATTTCATCCATCACATTTTTTTCAGTCCTCCAAAGGTGATGGATAAAACACAGAAATAAATAGGACCAACTGTTCGCAGAAGCCTAAGGGAAAACAGAATTTTGTTATAAATAATCCTTGGCACAAATCATGGAAATGCAATACTAAAATTGTTTGTTGAATCATTTATGAATTGGGCCTTCAGTTTTAGTTTGCAAATAAGTTACAGTTTTTGTTGATGTTCTTTTTCACTTTGCTTTTTTAGCTGGAAAATGGCCTTTGAGAATCTGAACTGGTATATAATCCAGAAATCAGAGTGACTGATGGATTTTTTTAAGGGAATCCCTGTGCTAATACAGGACTCTTGTTGTATTTCAAGACAGATGATGAGAACCTAAAGGACAACCAACTTTTACAAAACTTTCTTAAGATGCCGCCATTTGGGGTTTTCATTTCAGCTTTATGCTAAACACATAGAAAAGGCAAAAACAACATGGTGCCTTACAAAACCACTAAAACAAAAAGATTTTCCACGTAGGTAATTTTTAGCAGCACCTCTACAGGACAGGAAATCTTCCAAATACCTCTCCCAGGAGATTCAAATGAATGCATGTGATCCAACAGATAAATGGGAATGCTAAAAATAAGACACAATCTTGTGTTCGTTCCAAGATGGGGGATTTTGAAGATTTGTTGTTACAAACTAATGCAAACCTTGAAGGGAACATAATGGTGTGCTGCCACGCTGTGCATGTAGTCCTGTCACATGTACAGAAATCCACAAAGGCATGGAAATTTTGCTTTCTTGAGGATTTCGGTATTTTAGAGGACAGCTGATTACCCAAACTCCTCACATGAAAGTTATAAACATGAAAAAATATCAAAGAACAGAGAGATGCATTTCTTTCTTAGACTTTTGTCTGTAAATTGCTATTTTTCCTCATCTGAAGAAAGAGAGACGCTTGGAGACAGATAAAAGCAACGTAAGACCATTTCTCATTAGCTGGAGCAGGTGTGCTCAGCCTTACCTGATCTGTCCTCGCACCAGTGGTCTGTTTTTTGTCCTGTTCATATTCGAGTCAAACGGAACCTCAAAGAACTGTAAGAGAAAAAAAAAAAGGAAGAACCGAAATGAAAGGATGCCGGAAATCATGCCATGCGTGGAATGTGCCGGCTGCATCTGCAGGTGCTTTCATCTCTAGTTTTGAAGGTTCAGAAATACAACTGAAATGGCAATCTCCTTTTACTGAACTTTGATAAGTCTGCATTAATACTTTTGGCATCCCCTTAGAAAGAAAATCACCTGGAGGACAAAAACAGTTTGCACAAGTCCCCAAAAGTTAATCATTTGAAGTAGAGCCCGATTCCAAGCTCTGTTCTTGACAGCTTTGACGCAGCTTTTATACACAACAATTATATATAGACATACATGCACATATACCTCTGCCCCCGGTTTTATATTAATACAAACAGCCCTTACAAATGTTGTGCTTCTGGTATTTTAAAGACAAATGCCATAAATTTTTTTCAAGATCTTCTAACTTCTGAGAACCTATAACCCACCCAAAAATCAATCAACTCTTGTAAAATGCTACTGAAACTGCGCTGAGCATCTAGTTCTAGCAGCAGGGAATGAACACACCATATGGTGTTATTTAATGTCACAACCCAATTTGACTTTAAACACTGCCTATGGGAAAATTCAGGCGGCACTATCATCACGCTACGAATTCCTGCAGGCTTTTGTACGAGCCGCTTTTTAAAGAATGTTACTGGAAAAGCTGAGTGCAGTTTTCCATGCAGCGAGCGTAAAGCTGTTTTACTCTACATGCACAAACCGATAGTAAAAATGAAAAAACAAACAGAAAAAAACAACCACCATAGTTAGAGATTCACCAAAACTTATTTAGAGGCAGAGTAATGTGTACTTATAGAAAGAATATCTTCTACTGACATTACGTCTGAGGTTTTGGGGTAGGATCTCAATTATAGTGAATACGTAGGACAAGTAGCATAACAAATCGTAATTTCAAACAATCAGACTGACAATATGTTGAGTAGTCAAACTGCAGACAGATTTAAGATGACTACATGATAAGATCTATTCTATTTCATCACGCTGATGCATCCTTCTACACAATAGAAGACAAAATTAGCAAATATCCTCATTCTGACAGTGCCACATTGCTCGCACTTAATGGGGATGCATTCCCCAGTGCAGAGAGGAAATGATCATTGAAATCTATGCAAAAAATAAAAATTAAAAAAAAAAAAATCCAAGGATTTTTAAAATTTGTACATTGCAAAATTCAACGCATTTCACACGTTTATCCACACAGCCTCTTCCACGCACCAACCACTATGAGAGGGCTGCAGGGAGCAGAGCGGAGCCCACCGAGGAACTTCCCACACAGGCGTGCTGAGAGGACAGCACCCACCTCTACCACTGATTGCTTTCACGTAATTAGTGCATAACAATTTGGGAACCTCTGCTGTTGCTCCTAAGTACTGCAAGCACAGCGGGGAGCAGACACCCTTGGATCACCCCACCCAATGCCGGCAGCATTCTCCCCTTGAGGTGAAGGCCCAGGTGGAATCACCTTCCTGGCAGTTTTGGCCATCCCCAAGATCGAGGTTGGAAGAAATCCTTTCTGCCTGGGTATGAGGGAGAGAGCACAGACGTGCTTGAGCCCACGTGCTACGTTTTTTTCTGTTTAAATAAGGCTTGCCAACAATACGCTCTAAAAACAGAAAGTTTGGCAGTGGGCATCACCTCCACGTTCTGTGATGCTGATGAAAGTGCCCAAATTTGGGAAAGAATGAGGTCAAGGGAAGAGGACAGAAGGGCTGGGCAGCAGCGGGGCACCCCCAGACCCCTCTCTGCCAGCCTGCGGTGCCAGACCCCCAGAAAAGCAGTGGCCTCGTCCCCCTCTGGCGGCTGGCCATGGCGCATTAGTGACTGCTGCTGAAGGCCCTGCTACACGCTCACGTCCTCAGCGTGTCCGTGATGGTCTGAAAGCTGCCGGGGCCAGCACAGGAGGAATCCTGAACTTGCTGGCACCTTTACAAAGCGGCCTCCCCAGGCAGGGGCTGCCCACTCGGAGGAGGACAGGACTTCACGGAGGAAGAGGGCTGTTTTCTAAGCCTCGTCCTCTGTGATGAGGCTGGAAATGCTGCTCCAGGAGCACCAAGAGGTCCCGAGGGTGTGCACCACACACCACTGGGTGCAGACGGACTGGGTGCTGGTGCGAGGCCGGGGTGGCAGCACCGGGTGTCATACAAAGAGCCTCTGTACGCAGCGGCAACAAGTTCGTTCTGGGAAGAGAAAGCTCTCTCCTTGGATGTGAGGCCCGTGATTGCTTCTGACAGCTCAGCATTTTGCTAATGGGTTGTTTCACTGTTACATTTCAGAGACAATTATGTTAAATGAAGAAAAAATGTCATTTGACATCCGACTGGTAGAGCAATGCAAGGGAAAATTCTATAGAGCTGAAGTCTTCTCTTTCTCTTCTCCTGGAAATATTTTGGGCTATGTGCAGTTTGGGTTTGTCTTAAAGGCCCGGTCTTCCCTTTACTGGTACTTGCAAAGCCTGACTTCCCAGCTTTCGTCCAGTTTGAACTTGTGCTCCTGAGGAGATTCTGGCTCTTAAATAGTCTCGGCTAAAGGTACTCAGTGTGCGATGGATAAAATCAAAATAGTGCGTACTTTTTAAACTCCATGCTTCTCAAACGTAACAGGGCTGAAATGAAGAACAGTTGGATGCTCAGCACCACTGAGAGAATTGGAATTAGGCAATCAGTATAACCTGACAAAACTATGATCAGTGTATGAAATATTTCCATATATTTGACATAGCAGTTAACCCCGAACATAACTTATTTTGAACAAGAAACTTCTCTGGTAAGTTAAGTAGTCCAAAAATGCCAGTCTCTGCTGTACTGTGTGACGTGGCTGCTCCTGAAATTAAGGTTACTGCCTGGTTTAGGTCTTCTTTGCTTTTCTACATCTAAGTGATAATCTGCATAATCTATTACTGTCAACTGCATGCAAGAAATTACATATCTGACTGAACTAGAGTTAGGAAAAAATCCTTTTATTTGCAATACCCCAGATTCCTTCACTGAGGAAGTTGCAATTACGTGTCAGCAAGACGCCATTTGTCAAACTTTTTACATTTTGTTCCCAGATGTTCAACAAAATTCTCCTTCCACTTGAAATTATTTCCCCCTGATATTCTAGAAAAAAATGAAAAAAACGTGCATCTCAAATATCATCCCATAGGAATGAAAGGGTGAACTCAAACATCCTATCTGAGGCCAGGCCAACACCGTCCTGCCTGCTTTAGCAAACAGTAAATTCAGGGAGATGAATCCTGGCTAAATAAATATTTCAGAAGCTCTCATGAGACTATTTCTCCAGGAATGCATCAGCCCAGCCAGATGAGGCAGAGTATTTTCTCCCCCAGGTATTCAGGAGGCTAGCCACCAAAAGGACAGACAGAGGGTTAAACCTACAGCATCTAAAATCCCTGAGTGACAAAACTTGGCAATAGCTTCCAAGACCCTAACCTAAATTTTAATCAGTACGCACGAACATTTAAAACACGATGTCAGAAAAAAATAAATCAGGCCAGCTAGTACTTTGTGGTTTATTTCTCTGGCAGACTCATCAGACTCTTTGTGTAGATCTCATCTAGTTAATACGCAGTAATTATATCTTAAACATGTAACAAATCTCAGATTAGCTGTCACATTACTGCTTACAGTTATTTACAGTCGTGTTTTCGCTTTCCTGAGCTGCTTCATATTGGTTTCCTCTTTGTTTCTCAGAGAAACGTTACGGATTGCTTCGCTCCTTCCAGCCACCTCCTGGCCCAGCAGCCAAGCGCTGACTGAGGGCTGTGCATTAACGCCAGTGTCTGGGCGAAGCCAGAATCACAGAACTGAAGGGGTTGGAAGGGACCTTGAAAGATCATCAGGTCCAAGCCCCAGGCCTCACACAACGTCGCCATAACGTGGCATTACACTCCACTGGCACTGGCAGGGTGGCACTTACCCACTTACCCTCTACCTGCACGGGATGCCCGCTCACTCTTTCCGTATCCCCACCGAGGAGCTGATTTGTAGTTCCAGACAGCACCTACTGAGCTCTCAGACACTCGGCCTGAATGCTGGCGGTTAATTTGGCCCCCGTGAGGGGATGGAAAGCCCTGAGCACGAGCCGTTTGCCTCCGCGGTCGTCCCTGCGGGAACAATTTCAGCTGCTGAATTATGACAATTCAATACCTTGATTCCTGTTAACATGCAAACGTAAATAGAGCATGTTAAGAGGAACAACATGTCACACAGTTTCTCAAACGGGTCGCCCACGCGGAGGCTAGGAGACCTTGCTCATACACCTCGCTGGATTTAGAGCGCAGCCAGGCCCAGCCTGGCCCCTGTCCAGGGCCTGCTCTAATCTGGGACACGTGGTGGAAAGAGCAGCCGCTGAGGTGGGCACAGCTCTGCCGTGTATTGACATAACATTTTGCTCTAATGCTAAACACATATTTACATCAGAACTGATAATCCCACAGGTCCAAAGACGCAGCGTATTCCTGCTATTAAAAGACAATTTAATTGGAGGCAACCCGGAGACCTTCCTGCTGCGAAACCAACCCCGAGCCCGAGCCGGTTCCAGAGAGCTCCTGGGCAGCAGCCCCACTGCTGAGGTGTCACCCCGGCCTCCAACCCCAGTCCCCTCGCCCACCAGGACACCCCCAGATAAGCTCCTACGTAAGGCTCTGTGCTCAGAAGAAGCACAAAAACTTCAGCCTGATCATAAGGAGTCGAAATGACGGGCCGTTCCCAGTGCCTCACCCCAGACCTACAGCGTTAACCAAGCGCAAGCAACTTCCAGATAAATTGCAATTAAAACACAGCAGATCAAGTTTCAGTGCGAGCAGGTGGGCTTCGAGTCATCCTGCTTAATGTTGGAGCCTTAGCTAAGGCGCCGAGGCGAGGCGTGTTCTGCCCTTGGCTCCCTGTGCATGAACACAGAGGAATTAAAGCTGAGCAGCCCGCGGGCCTCAGGAGCAGCGCTGCCCTCGGGGGGGATTTTGTTCTCTCCCAAGCCCACAAGAGGAGCCAAGGGCAGTTCATGGGACTTGGTGGCACAGATGAGGGCAGGACAATGTGGGGTTATTGCCAAGGGACCTGCACCTCCAGCTCTGCAGTGCTGCAGTCCCCAAACCCCCCCGCACCCTGCGCTGCACCCTGGGGTGAGACCGAGCCACGAGGCTGAGTGGCAGCAAAACCTCTCCTCGGCTGATGTCTCTTGCTCCAGACCCAAGCCAACATTTTAACACAAAGCAAATAACAAGTACAAGGAGACTCCCTGTGTCACCAAATGTCTGGGCTGCACGTCCTGTGTGCCCTCGTCTTGCTGCATGGGAGGCTTTTGGCATCCTGTGACCTCCCTCGGCTAGAGGAAGCTCGGTCCTCTTTGGGGTTGCTTGGTATCACCAAGGAGCAAATAGCTAACCAGAAACACCATTGAAACACACACTGGAAACTAAAAAGGCAGAGGGATCGGGGAAGCATGGGTAGAGCAGAACCAGGTGGAGTGTGTGGTGGCAGAGCCGAAGCCGGGTGCCCGGACAGCACCCGGAGCTCTCCTGTGAGGAGGATGTCGAGGGAGCTGATCCTCCGCCACCCACGCCGCCTCCAAATTCAGCAGTTTGAGCACCAGCCCTTTCCTATAAGGTCTGCAGCATTTCGCACGTGCTCAGGGAACAGTTGCTACAATGAGCGCTGGGAAGGCATCGGACTCCCAAGGTTCAAGCCCCTCCTTTGAGGTCTCTTCCCCTCCACGGTATCTGGTTATTTTTACTCCGCAGGTTTTCAGTGATTTATCTTATATTGTGATAAAGTAATATATAATTACACAAAAGGGAAAGAAAAACCTAACATATAATTTATGGTAAATAAGATCAAAGTCAAGATTATTACTATAGGTTTTCTTCTGGTTTCCTTTCAATCACTTTTATATGAAAACAACAAAGAATAATTAAAGTATATTACAAAGGTCTTTTTATTCAATTGTACACAGATGTGTTTAAAAAAAAAAAGCGAAGGGAAGGATTTTCAAAAGCACTCATGTACTGATCTAACACTATTCTCACTGAAGTCAGTGGCAGTTTGACTTCAATGAGAGCACAGACAGACCAATACTGAGTGATTCTGAAAATCCCACCCTAATTGTACAAACAAGGGAAGGCTTTAGAGATTGCTGGCTTGGAGATTGTATATTTGAGAATCATAAAGGGCACACAGCACCTGTTTGTCTTCAAGATATGAAAATAAAGCAAGGCAAATATTTTAAGGATTAGAAATGGCTTTTTTTTTTTCTCTCTCTTTTTTTAAAGCAGTATCTGAAAACCCTCTGGCTCTGCAGTTTCCAGTCTAGCTATAGATCTGCTTTAATATTTTCCATTTCAAAGAGGATTCTAATTAAAAATGAGATTGATGCAAGCCTGAACAATGTTACCAACAGACAGAGAAGGGCAGCTAACCCCCAAACTGTCATTTCCCAGCGAACCCAAGAAAGGCTGCTAGGTAAAGCAGCTGCCACAGTTTGATTTTTTTTTTAAAGACGCATTCCTCATGCTAGCCAGCGTTTAGAAGCCCATTGCTGTGTACAGGGAAGAGGACAGGAGGTAACCGCAAAGAAAATGTTGAGATCTGTCACATCAGAAGCATATTTTTAGGACTGAGGATGCAAAGACCTACAGACTTCAATTAGCAATTATTTGTCCCATAAGATTAATAACATGCCACAGAGGCTCACCTTCTGGGTGCTCAAGAAAGGACACGCTGCTATCTCCCTGGCCACTTCCAGGTGCATGACTTTGTAAGGATGCTCAGACATCCACTGCCCCCCAGCCCGGGACACCTTTTAGGTTGTGTTAAACACCAGGTACCCTTACTGGGAAGTGTCTCCAGGCCCCATGGCACGCTGGGGACTTGTTTTGCTGCCCCCCAGGTGCCTTCTGATGCAGTGACATCCTCCTGCTCCCACCACCCCTTGCACTCTGCTCTGAAACCAAACAAATCCCCAGCACACCCAAAGTGCTTCCAGAAGAGAGACAGCGAGTACTCGGGCAGCCAAAACCTCCGAAACCTCCGTGCCATCCTTCACCTGGCTTCTTGAAGCAAGGCAGTGCCAGCAGGGCGGTGTGCCTGCTCTGTTTGTTGTCAGCTCATCCAAACCCCATTAGTGGGTCTGACCAACAACACAAGCACTCTAATATTAGAGTCTTGTGGCTTGCCGGCCTCTTCGTCAACGCTTTTGCCAAACAATTTCCTCTGGTGATACCACAAGCACTGCTACAAGATGCTTGAAAAGCACGCAACTGTGATAACACACAGGAGGGATAAAGGGACACGGTCCAAACACCAGCATGCCTCATTCCTGCTGCTCTGCCTTCAGGTCCCGTGGTGATGACAGACGCATCCTAAAGCACAAAGCTCGTGGCTGCTGAAGTGTGGCTCAAGGGGCTGCTGCCACCGCACGTGGGATGCACATGGGGCTCCACCTGGGCTAAGGGAACAAGGACGGAGCACAAGGCTCTGTGCACGCGTGGTGTGCCCAAGCAAGGCATTGATGAAGCAGAAAATAGCTGGGACTACACGTGGTCTTCAGTTGTATGAATAACTTGCCATGGGGTGTTTGCACCAAATGTCATTTATCTACTCCATCTCTGAATCAAATTTGCTAGCATCAATGCATAAAAAAATGAAGCTTGTTCCATCTCATTGTTCTCAATGCACAAGAAGTTCAGGACTTGAGAATGGGATTTAAAAAATAAAGAACCTCCTGTTTTGGTGCTCCTGGGGGACCACTGAGGAGCCCAGCTCTTCCCACTAAAATCATATTTCGCTCAGAAGATTTTCTAACAACAACAACAAAAAAGTAAAAAAAGTAAAACCAGGCCCTTATTTTAAAAGCTGCTCAATCCTGAGAACTGCTGACAGCACGGGCCACTGAAACAGCGTGTTCACGAGGTCGGCCACAGCCTCGGGGGCAAGGCGAGCTGGGTACCGCAGCCAGACGCTCACCTGCTGCGATCCACCCAGGAGAAATAACTTTCCTGGGAAGAAAGACTGGTTTCTGGCCCGCTGCCAAAGGCTTCTAATAATATTAAATATTTACCACCAACAAGTTCTTTTTATTTAGCACACAATGAACATGTCCGCAAACAAACGCTCCCTGCTTCAAGTCTCGCCCCAGCCCCACTTGTGAGAGGGGGCTGCACGGTCCCTTGCCCATCGCCATCCTCGGCCTCCTGGAACCGAGAGGAGCAATTTCCCAGCCCAGCACACGCTGCTTGCCCATCCCTTCCTTCCTTCTGGGCATGGACTTGGTCACCACTGTGCTCCTCCTTTTCACCTTGCAAAGGAAACTGCTATAAACGTGTTTCACTGGTCTGAGCTCCCCGGTGAGACGAACACCTCATGCTCTTCCCTTGTGCCAACCCACCAAATAACCTCATCCGGCCAAAAGGAACAAATTTCCCATTTTTTTTTTTTCCCTGGAACATTTTTTGATCTATTTCACTGGATCAGGTCACCCTGGGTGAGAACACAGGAGAGGCAGGGGGTGAAGCTGTGACTCGGCTCCATCAGGGACCCCCACGAGCGGGTACCTGCGCAGAAGCAGCCACACAGCAGCAGCTTTCACCTCCAGGGGCTGAACTGCTCTCTCTGTGCAGACTCTTGGGATAAGGCAATAAAGCAATGTTCAACTCCATCTGTTGTGTTTCCCTGGAATAATAAGGGAAAACTTAACCTACACATACAAAATTCAACAACTGGACTGCGGTCACCCACCACCAGCTACCTATTCACACAGGATTTGTGTAAGTTTGTAAATGATGAATTAGAAGTGGATGCCTGATACAGAAGTACATACTTTCCATTCTTTAAGAACTATTTAATTCCTATACATCTCCGGAACAATTATGAGAGCTGAAGAAAAGCACCATCTTTGTGCCTACCAAAATGCATTCAATCACTTTGCAGCGCCATGCTCCCGAAGAGATTCCTTTGCATTAAATCATATTTGTCACGATGCCAGCATGCCATAAGTGCAACGTATAATTTAAAAAACAAACAAAACTTCAAATAACAATCTCTTCGCTGAAGATAGGAATTGCACAAGGTCGGTATCTGGTTTAAGTTACTATATGTCCTAAAATACATGAGGCCAGGTCCTCTGGACACAGTGCAGCTGCTTTGAGCAATACTGCAGATAAAATCCGATACTGAAGATGGCTTAGACAAATTCCTGTGGTGGAATAAAGTTGTTACTCAGGAACTCTTGGGGAAGTATTTCTGCTCCCCAGTGCAACTGTTAAGTCAAGCAGGAGCCCCGGAGTCAACTGGGAGGCACAAGTCTCCTCCAGATGACAATTGAGAGCGAACAGAGGCAGCAGCTTGCCTAACGCCTGACCGAGACGCAAAGCCCTTATTTCTCTTTAGTAACCAACTACACAGGGATCCTGAGCTCCCAGCTTTGGCCAGGGCAGTTGTAAAAGGGGCAGGTAACTAGACAGCCCTCCACAATATCAGTATCAGCTGCTTTCAGTCCCTCGTGGCTACTATAGAGAGCTATAAAATAAAGCAGCCTTGCTGCTGCTCTGTTCTTGCCCAGGAGATTAGAGCAAGGAAGTGTAAAGGTGAGATTTAAATCACTTCCACACATCCCCTGGCTCCTACCCATGTGTCCAGGATCCAGGTCATTTTAATCAGCTTTTTATAATTTGTCACTCCGATGGTAAGAATACTAATCCACCACAATGTGCTTCCTGCCAGGCACCCGAATATTAATCCATAAACTGCTCTCTTATATCATATGTAAATGTGTTCATTTTAACTGCTTGTGTCTGGCACGGCCTGTTAGCATAGCTTTTTTTTTCTTACAATACAGACAAAAGTAGCACTGCAGCAGGTTTGTCTACTTTGGGCCATAGCGAGGTTATGCATTTATTTGCATGCACATAGTTTACTTACTCAAAACACCTTTTAGTTTGGGAAATACAAAAGTAACTTTTTCTTACTTGAAGTCACTAGCACAGGAGAAAAAATAATTTGCTTTGGTTTGTCTGTAGTTGGCAAAAGAAGAATCTTCAGCTGCTTTAGGAAAAAATACCTCGAAAGCTCGCCAACAGTAAAAAAAAAAAATTAAATTAAATTAAAATCCCACACCAAAAAACAAGGAACAAAATCTGGGAACAAGATTTTAAGTGTGAACAAGGGTGTAAAACGGCATTAACATTTACTAACATGCCTCAGAAAAACAGCATGATAACTTTGCCCAACTGTTGCAAAACTGATCTGCTGGACTTAGAGCAGCTCAGACTTCTTAATATTAATAAAATCATTCCTCAAGATTTATTGCTTTAAAGTACTGAGGAGTTGATAGCAGGAAGAGTTTTAAATCACATTCTTACATATGGCATATTTAGGGAATCTACTGAGTCTATTGGAGATAATTTCAAGTACATCCTTCAACCAAAAATAAATAAATAAGTAAAACAACTTTTTCTGTTGTTCAGATGTCTGAAAAAAAAAAAAAAAGATCAAGAAATATCTGCAGGGGATTTTGTGAGTTACATTTAACTGGCAAGAGAACTTGCTTCCAAAAGGCATCTACTTTCTTCTGTTCTGCAGAGCTGTAAATGTTGAAAGACAGCATCAAAGACACCTTGATGAGTGCAACACCAACTTCATTTGTGTGATGCTGGTTTTATTTTTTAAAATAGCTTGGCAATAAGGCAAATTACCAAAAAAACAAACCACCCTCTCTCCCACGTGAACAGAAATTAACTGACAGCTCTCAATAGCTTCGTAATACATATTTTTTTCTTACTGATTTGACAGACCACAAAGGAAAGCCATATCTCTGCTGAAGAACTCAGTAAAATGCAAAACTTCCAAAAAGCCTACAGCTAAAGATAGATGAGATACTTTTGTGAACAGCAGGATTCAGCCAAGGGTCATCAGCCTGCATGGAAGGGGTCTGTGAAAGCCTACCCAGAAAGGCAAGGTGCACACGCAACGTGGCCGGCTACACGTGGGGCAGTTTAAAGCATTCTCTGCTTTGTGAAGCCAGCACAGCTCTGCTGATCAAAAGACACAGAGGAGTTGCTCACCAAACTACATGAAAAATTTCTGTTCAAGCCTAAGGATCTTTCCCATAGTAAGTAAGTTTTGGTAAGGACTCTATCTTCAAAATACCATGTAGAGCATGTAGACTTGCCAAATATGGTGAGTAAGTACAATAAAATAACACATATACAACATACATTTAACCAATTAGCTCCAGCTTTGCAGGTAAAACCTAGTACTTTTTTTTTCTTTTTATAAAGCATCCCAAACAAATTGGGACCTTTAAATGAGGGTGGCCGTCATTATGCTCTTCTGTTAAGGGCTGGATGACAAACCTCTACACCAAGAATTCAAGTTAGAGAGACATCCTGGACTAATAAACAGGTCTCACCTTTTCTTCCCCTTCATTAAGAAGAAAGTGAAGCACCAGTCTTCCAAGGACCCATCAGAAAGCACAAACACCCAAACCTGTTGCAGGGGCATCACATCATCCATCTTGCTAAAGCTGTCATGAAATGTTTGTCATTCCAGTACTGCTTGCATCTCCCCAACGCTAAGATAACACGCCCATCAATCTCGGCTAGAGTTAAAAGAGGAGTTGAAAAATAAATAGTTCTGAGTCATGTTACTAAGAGGGATTCCACACACTATTAATTTAAGCTTGGAAACCAATTAAGACACCAAATTAGCATTACTTCCCCCCATTTTGAAGGTAGAATGACCTATTCGCTTTCCGAAATTTATTTATTTTACGACAGCGATCCTTTCAAACGCTTAAGGAGCTTAAACAACAATAGTTTTAGTCCTGGCTTCTGGCAACAGGAGAATTTTGGCAAAAGGGGGTCAAAGATACGGCTGAGATAGTGGGATTCTCTCTACTAGTAGGCGGCGCTTAATACGAGAGAACAATGAGTGTAATGGCATCAATGGGGGGAATAAACCAGTTTCTACACAAAACCTGGGACATTCTTTGTCCCTTTTGACCTGAGTGTGGCTCCTTGCTGCAGGTGAGGCCTCGGCCATCCCCTGGGGCTGCACAAGTTGCACAGTGCTCCCAAAAATGCCTGCCAGAGGGGAGCTGTGGCCTGCCCGAGTGACAGAAGGCCTCAGCTGGACTCCTGCAGCCCCATGCCACGGTTATCGCCGCAAACCAGCCCTGAACTTGCAGCGCCTTTTTAATATTGACATGCAAACGCCACTCTTGGCAGATCCGTCTGCCGGGTGCCTCAAATGTCACGTGTGTTTGCTAAGTGTTAGTCCGATATGATGCTTCCTGAGTGCCTATGGACAGAGGAGAGCAGCCCTGCCCCTCGGTGGCCCCGCTTTCCCTGGGTGCCAGCACCCAGGGGTGGGGACCCTCTGAGGCCTGCACAAGCCCGCGGGATGGGAAGCCTGCACCGAGCTGAGCCGTGTGTGAGGCAAGGTGCCAGCACCCCAAGGCCTCACTAAAGTTGGACAGGCAGACCCGGTGTTTTATTAAGCCACAACAAGGAAAAAAAAAGTCACCAGGATTCAACAGGGGGGCTGGCTGACTGGGGGTCTCCATACAAGGGGTTAAAGCCAGGCTCTGCTTTGTGGATGCATCTGGCACTGGTTTTATTTTCCATGGAACTAAACCCAGAAACTTGAGGTGTCTTTCTGTGGTAATGAAGTGCATCACAGTGTCCGATGGCAGACCCAAGCCTGGATGTCTTTATTCAGAAAAGTAGGAATACGTGTGGGAGAAGACAAATGGTTACAAGTCCAGTATCAAGGTTTTGCTGATCCGAGCAGGCTTCCACTGCTGGCAAGCAACAGATAAACCAACGAATTTAATTTGCTTGTCTTGAAGCCCAGGGTAGTTTATGATGCCATCCACCCCACAGTACCTGTGTGCAAGCATAAAAATTAAAAAACAGAAATTTATCAGGTCTTTTCAAGACAGGACTGTAAAATCAAAATAGTCCCTCATGGAAACTCTCAGAATTTAAAATACAATAAAATAAAATCACTACAAACTGAAATGAAAATGGACACTGTAGTATTTCTATGACAAAAAAAATATCTGTTGAAACATCTACTTTTGGACCAGGTTCAAATTTCTTCAGTGAAGAAAGTAAATGTATTTGTGAAACACCACCTTAGCCATGCAAAAACAAGTTTGCAACAAAAAGTTCTTATTCCAAAATAAAAGTAACCATAAAAAAAACATTCCTGAGGAAAAAAAATGCTTTAAAATTCACATCCTACTAAAATTCAAATGAATTTCCCTAGGTAGGCAAGTCCTTAAATGTATACCTCGATTTAATTACACGGCAGTTCCTGTGTAGACAAGTCCCAAGATGCACTTACATGATAATCATTAAATATGAAGTGGTGAAATGAATTGCAACATTTAGTAATGCTTCTTATGAACTAAGATTTATAGAGGAAGCATGAAATAAAACTGAGAAAGCACATGGTTACAATGTCTGCATGTTGTGCTGAACACGAAAGGGCAGATATCGACACAGCCACTGAGAATCCTGAACGGCCGGGCACGGGCATCTTCCCAAGAGCTGCGCTGCAGAAGCTTACGCTCAGCCCACCTACTTATTTAATCCACGTAATAGGGGTATTAAAATTCGAATGCAATCTAATTACATTTTACAAGTCATTTAAACACGTCGTGAAAATAATCTGCAGAATTGTGCTATTTGGTAAATACCATTTTTTGCTTAGATCTGCACTTTAGCACTTGTTAAAATTGAGCGGTGGAAAGTTCAGGTATAGCTCTCAGTTTCACTACATAAAAATCAGAAAAAAATCCGGTTTTGTAAAGCAATCATCTGTTCACGGCTGCAGAAATGACATAAGCGCAAAATATATCAAATTGTGCTTCCAGCAAGAAAAAAAAAAAAAAAAAGAACAAAATAACAGCAATCAGATAAAAGAAACTCTGAATGCGTCTTGTTGCAGGGAAACGCAGCTGGGCATCAAACCCCTTTATGCACCTTGGCAATTTCTGTCTAAACATCCACCCGTACAAATAAAGGTTTAAGATCTATTTTCTCCACTAAAACATACACAAAACAGGTTTGGAGGATTGCTCATATGGCTTACAAGCACTTCATTTCCACACAAGCATATGCATTCACTATATAAATATTTATAGTTTGGCAGTTCATTCTCCAAATCTGCACGGGTTTTCTCTGTTGGGTTTAACCAGTGATATTTCCTCTGAATTTCCACATTTCCAGATGCTTTGCTCATGCAGCCTTGATGGAGAACAGTTGTGCCTATTAGCAGACAAGCTGCTGACAACTAAGCCCAGCTTCTAAAAGCTGGCAGAGAGATAATCTGGCACCGAGATCTGATAAGCTAGAAGAGAAGAGGCACGATGGCCTGCAAACAGTGGGAAGTCAGAGGAAACCTGGTCAAGCCCTGAGCCTTTCCTTAGGGCGCTTCTCATCTCAGTCCAGAGCCCTGCAGTCAAAGATAGGAAAAAATCTTGTCCTAGCGAGGAAAAATCTTGTCCTAGTCGAGCAGTCTGCTGGCCAGCACCACTCCTTTCTCAGCAACCACAGCCTCTCGCACAAAGGAAAGAGATCATTGCTTCCCCAAATGTAAAGGAATTTACTACAGACATATTTAAAAGAGCTGTTTCTCCTCCTTAGTAGTGTAAAATACGATGAAGGTGGGAAAAAAAACCTCTGTTTTATGTTGCTATAAATCCTCTTGCCTTGCCTTTCTGAAAAAAAAAAAAAGTATAAACTGCACTTTAGAAAAGACAACATTTTGGGGGAAGAAAAAAGGAAAATGCATCTGGGAGGCTGGCAATGTTTACTACGAGTATTCTCGCCTTTTGTGAAACTACCTGAACACTGGCACTGCTGTCCCCACTGAGCGCTGGTACCGAAGGGCAGTAGCAGATGAAGTCCAAGCAGCTATGACAGCAGAGCAGCCGTGCACGTCCCTCTCAGCTGCTCACTTCCCAAACTCCTTTCTTGCACGGTTTTGAGCAGCCCATCAGCCACCACGCACAGCAAGAGCTGCAGAAATGCCCCAGCCAGGGCTCCTCTTTGCATCCTTGCGCTTCGCCCCCTCCGTTTCCATTTTCTTAATCCCCTGGCTGCCTGTCTGAGAGGTGGCCGTGGGTATCACGGGGGACCTTGGACTCAGCCTGCCAGGGTGAGTGCAGGGCCGGAGCTCAGCAGCTTGGCCCCACTGAGAAGTCTCTGCGAGGCTGCTCCGTCCACCCAAGCAGCAGCTCATCCCCGCTTCCCGACAGTAGATCCGCACCAGCACATCCCAGCACCATGCCAGACAGGACAGTGACTGTGTTCAGGCAGTACTGGAGTCTTTCCAGGGCAGATAAAATCTGTTTGCTTTTTTTTTTTTTTTTTTTTTCCATGCAAAGAACAAAAAACTCATCAAAATCCAAGACCTCATTTAGACTCTTATACTCCTCCTCAGGCATTCGGTTTTGGCCACTGTTGAGAGACAGGATTTCTTTGTTTTGTCCCAGAATGACTTTCCCAAAGCATCTTCCAGGTGAAGGGAATTCCCTCCCCCTCCCTGCTGCCGCCCTCCCACCCGCTCCTTAATTAAAGTCGGTACCAGCAGAAACCCTGTTACAGACTAAAAGAGCACAAAAAATACGTATGGGGATAGGTCTGAGAAAACAGACCGCTAGCAATTATTTCAGCGTTTGTTTATAATCTTTCAACTGTTTCAAAACAGATAACGAGGATTATTGCAATTTAACAATAAAGAGGAGGAGAAAAGCAGAAGGAAATGTGCTCCTCACTTCTGAACTTACGCCAGGGAACAGGGATCTCTTTAAGAATGCAACTAATTAAAATATATCTTTTCCAAAGTAACAGGGCAAATGGAAGCGGTGCTTAACCCGAACCATTGGAGTTCAAAGCACCGAGAGAAGCCCCACCAGCTCCGTGTTTTGGCTGGGAGCACACGGGGGCTTGCCGCCCTCGCAGACATCAAGGCCTTCGCAGAGAGCCGAGCTGCCTCCACGGTCAGGTTCATCCAAATACCTTTTCCATGAACTAATCAAGCAGGCATTTATCAGCCGAAAGAGGAATACGCAAACCAAAGGGGTTTATGTAGGAGTTTCTCCCTTCATAAAGAGTCCCAAAACTTCTAGTCCAGAAGGTCTTAGATTATCACGGCACAGCCAGACCCACACAAAGCATCCCTGATGTCTAGACCAAATGAAAAGATTAGCGGGTCTGCTCCCGTGCTGATTACACCAGGCTCATACTGTTTTTCCAGCGGATGCTTTCATAATTAAATATCAAGTAACAGGAGGCACTAACATTTATGTCACCCTCACCTACGAAAACAATAAAAAAAAAAAGTTTTTGCATTGAGAAATCTAAAGTATTAAAATCAGCCCATAGCTGTAACAGCGACCTGTCAAGCTGCAAAGAGAAATCTCGATCCGGCGAAGAGCGTCCCTGGGGAAGGGCCCGGCAGCAGCGCGCACTGGCACAGCAGAATACCAATCACATTATGCCGGTAACTAATATGAACAAAGTGGAATGAGTAATAAAAGCCAACAAAAAACAACTTTTACTCTGATTAGTGATCGCAGACTAATAGGCTTCAATTGCAATTTAAAATTAGGTGGCACCATCAATCACGCGGAGCACTCCGAGCCGTAACCGCTGCGCCTGCGAAAGGAGGCGAGGGGCCACCTTCGAGCAGGATTTCCACTCTCACGGCTGCCACAGACCGAGGTTCCTCGAATTTAGCAATTGAGTTAATTTGGAAGAGCAGCACAGCCTGTAACAGGAGCTCGAGCACAAGAATGGGCCTCAGGGGCGGATTCTCCAAGCTCTCCGTTTATTATTTTTTTGTAAAGGCACCAGACTCAGTCCAGACACAGCCATCGACTCCTTGCGATGAAGAGAGGTGACAGATTTTTGATGGTTTGAGAAGCTGTTGTTCTGCACCATGGAAATATATCACATTGTCAATTCAGACAGGGCCTTCACCAGGAGAGAGAAAAAAAGGTTTTAAAAAAAAAAAGATTTCCAAATGGAATGAGCATTTACTAGGGAAATAAACAGCCAGAGAGAAATCTGTTAAACAACGTTCATACTTTCTCAGTATTTTCATCAAAACACAAGAAGACAGGCCGGGCTTTGTAGGGGTGCTTTGTTTTAAGCAGCTGGGTGCATGTCCTGAACAAGTCACTCAGCCCCTTGCCAAAGCCCCCTCGCTGCATGAAGCTGCTGGGGCCGAGTCGTCTCTGACGTGGAGGCATCCGTAACGTATGAAAGGGATTCCTGTTTTATTAATTGCTAGAGGTTTACGATGGTTGGAAACCTCCATCTAATTTTCGCCCATTTGTTTTTTTTGCCTGCACGGTTCTCCAGTTTGACCACGTCCTTTCCTCCCTGGCATCCCCCGGTGTATGCGCAGAGCCATCGCCTCCCCATCGGCGCTGTTCTGCCCGGCCACACAGCCCAACTCCTCAGACCCACACCCCAGCGGGGCCTTTTCAGCACCCGTTCCCCTCGAATTATTTCTTCTAGCACACAGGAGAGCAGCCCGGTACACGGTTTTCCAGATGCCTGCCTGCTAATGGCATTCCTAGTTCCTTATCTCTGGGGAAATGCAGGATCGCCTTTGCCTTTTTCACACTACTGCACAGTCATGCTCTGATTAAGCAAATTAGTTGTTTTGTTTTTTTTCTTTTCCTTTTTCAGTTCTCTCTGCCTGAGAAGCCTTCAGGCTTGATCCCAGAGCAGATAATATTCTGAATGAGAAAGCAAAAAACCTGGCTATTAACCTAGGTCAGGTATTAACAGCCCGCAGAGCGATCCTGAAGAAGTCACTCACTGTTTCCACGTTCCCCTTTTCATTCCCACACTTGCCTAGTTAAACCCGTAACTCATTTAGGACAGGAATCACCTCGTAATCTAAATTCAGTGCCTCTCAAGGATCCTGCTCAAGGCTGGAAAAATCCTCATGTCTCCCAGGTCGGAAAGTCTCACGGAGCAGTCGAGTTCTCAGTTTTGTCACCAGCTTGTCATCGGTCGGAGAGACCCCAATGTAAACGCACACCCCCCGGTAGGTGTAGGATGTGGCTGGGTGTGTGAACAGGAGAGCTGCTGACGGCACTGAATCACGGCGAAGTCTCAAGGCATTTCCAGGAACCTGCAACTTTGCCGGGCCTTTTGTGACTGCTCCCAGAAACGTCCACTGCTGAGCAACCTTTGGGTAGGCTGCGACGGGTGTGAAATGGACTGAACATGAGAAGAGAAGGGGGATTCAGGGAGACATAAATTCTCCTGGCAATTTGCAATGTATGCCGTAAAACCGGCCCTGGTGGGGCCAGCGTGGGTTAGAATTACTCTGGTCCCACAGCCTGTCCCCATAAACACGGAATGGGGGACAGAAGATGTATCTTCTTCGGTATTTTTCAGGAGTTCCCATAAAGTAGAGAAATGGACAGTCAGGACTAACAGTCCTCGTAAAGAAATATGTAAAAACCGAAATAATCGTCAGTGCTAGGAGAAAACTCCTCGCTAAGGCTGTGCTGGGCAGAGGAAACCAATTCTTTCAGACGTGTCACGGGGAAAGGAGCCCCAAGCCCTGTTATTGATACAGCACCACGGTTATCAGAGACCAGCCTCACACCCCAACCAGCACCCAGACAGGAACTGGGTGTCTCCTAGCCACTGCTTCTGCAGGTTTCAGCTTACACACACAGAAAAAAAGCCAAAATCCAGCCAACTGCACACCAAACGAGAACCCCACCAAACGCAGCCACAAACGCTCCTAATTAAACCTGTCAGGGTGTAAGATGCGTCACTCTATAACAGAATCACTTCTGATTTTAGGATCTAAGTGCTAATTACTGTAGGTTTTTATTTTCCCCAATCAATTAAAAACAACACAGGCTGGTGCAGCAGTCAGCAGGGCGCTGGGGTGCTGCCCAGACCTTGCTAACACGCGGCCAGGGAAAGGCCTCCTGCATGCAGCGAGACCCGGGGTGAGGCGGGAGGGACCCCAAACAGCACCCTGGCCACGGAGTGAACGGGAAAATAGCTTTTACCTTGTTATCACATCAAAAGCACATCCCACGTGATGCTCAGTGAATGCTGAATGGCTCGGAGCGTAGCTGCAGACCCCCTCGTGGGCTCGGCCTGGACACACGGGCAGGTGGGAGCGGAGGAAGGTGGCAGCACCGGGAGGACTCCGGCTAACAGGGGCACGTCCCGCACCCAGACAGACCCTTTGTGGCAGTCAAGCAAAGCTCCTGGCCAGCCGGAAGGCTTTGAGAGAAGCTCACAAGGAGATTTTGGTGCAGTCTCTCTCCAAACCCCACACTGCAGTCACGCCGTTACGCTGCCCCGGCGCTGTGCCCTCGTGGAAGGCCTGCTTTGTTACACACACCCCTCTGGCTCTGAGAGCCTCCAGAACCCAAATGCTTGAAATATTTATTTAAAAACAAACCAAAAGAGGTTATCCCCACTTCTTGTCTTTGTGGCTCATCTCGTCCCGAGCACTTGGAAGCAAACCAGGCACGTGTCACAGCTGGCAGCGAAGGGCCACGCGGGAGGAAAGCTCGGTGGGAAACCAACACTGATCTGTGGAAATAACCGCAGGGCAGCCAGCAGGGCCCTGTAGGTGCACCCCACAGCACAGCCCAACCCAGGTGAAAGCTTAGAAACCTACCGGAGGTGAAATATTAGGAATTAATCATGCTGGTGATGGTTCAAGCATTGGCTCCCAACCCTGCTGGCTTCCTGGGGCACCCACGGCCGAGCACCAGCAGGGTGGCTGCCTGTGGGGCTTTGGGGAGCCAGGCAGAGATAAAAGCTTCCCAGGGGCTGCCAGGAGGCTGCTGGCACACCAAGACCCAACCGGCCACCCCGATCCCATCCATAGGGCCAGCACAGGGCTCTGCTTCACGCGGGTAAAACACACGTGTGCTGGTGCTTTGGATATCGTAGATTTTCATGGCAAAACTCAGCCAGGTGCCTCTCCCTGTTCTCTCCATGACCTGAAGACAAACACGGGGTGCTGAGCCCTCTGTCCGGCTGCGGGACCGCCGCCCGCGTGAGCTGCTCCTCCCAGCCCCAGCCTTCTTCTCAAGGCGCACGGAGGCACAGCCACCACGAAGCTTTCCATCCTGAGCACTAGCAACACTTCAAGGAAATTATTTTTATCCCTCATTACAGAGAAGATTACCTGAGAGGTTGCTGTTATTATTACTATTAACTGCAATTAGCACGGCGCAGCAATTCCTGTTTTCCAGACCCCGATACCAACATTAGCAGTGTCTGCTGGCAGAAAGCTGTGTTGTCCCCATTGCGTGGGAAACAAATTACAGAATTCAAGCGATTTGCGTCTTTACAATTGAGTTGGGAAGCTCGTACAAGACTTATCATGCAAACGGTGCATCGGGGATAGTTTCAGGAGACTACAAATTATTCGGAGACTCTCTGAGTCACTCCCGAGCTAAATGCTCTTCTTCTGAACTCTCTTACAGGCAGACTTCACTACAAAGCGAGAAAAGCTTAAGAAACCACTCAGAAGAAAACACTAATAAAACGCCATAAAGAAAAATCACTTGTAAAACCATCATTATTAAGAATTATATTTGGACTCCGGGCTGAGAACTCAGCTGATGTAAATCTATCCTAATGCCATTTAATTGAGTTATATAGATGCAAACCACAAAAGAATCCGCTCCCAAGCCTACCAGGAAAACAATCTCTGCTCGCATTCTTTGCAAATGTTGGTCACTATAAATACATCCTGAACATGCGAGGATGAGCCACACGCCCGCAGGCTTCGGATAAAGGAATATTATGTACTCTTGAAGAGCTTTAAAAGACATATATAAGGCCCAGGGCAATGGAGGCATCTCCGCATCACGGGAGATCAGACTTGCTGGGGAGCCCCGTTCCTGACCTCTCGGCGTGGTCAGGAGCTTTCAGGAACTGTTTGGAGTGGAAAAAAAGCAGGGATCCCCCGGGGGCTGGGCACAACACCGGGCTGGCAGCAGTGGCAGACCCCAACACCCCACCCAACGCATCCCCGGGTGCTGCTTCTGCCACAGCAGAAAGTCACAGACCATCGAGGAGGTGGGCAAAGGGGGTATTTTAACGCTGATCCATCACAGTGCCTCCAGTAAGTGGCAGCTCAACCAAGACTTTTCAGACAGAAGCGAAACATCTGACATTTTGTCTCCTCGAATCACTACCCGAAGGCTGAATTTTGGAGGAGGGAAGAGTTACGAACCTCACAACTGAAGAATAAGGGGAACAAAACCCCACGCACCAAGGGATTTCTCAGCAAAAGAATGATATACTAGACAAAAATAAAAGGATATACCATATGTCAAGTAATAAAATTGGCAAACCCAGCCAGGTTCAAATACTGCTATTCCACACATCTGGGCAAAACGGGAAAAAAATCATTAAGCAATCTGAGAACCCCCAAACAAAGAAACTGTAAAATTCTGAACTGTAAAGCAAAGGAAACACACTTAATCCCCCGGGAGTTGAAGTATGTATTTCAACTGGGCTATCCCAGCCCTCGCACGGCCACGGAGGCGCACCGAAAGGCACAGACACAATATAGGCACTGTGAGCCTGCGGGCAGGCAGCCAGCTGCCCGCCGGACCCAGCGCCCGGGCACCTGTTGGGTTCATCATCCGCAAATGCGTTACCTCTGCGGGGCACGCAGGCAAGAAAAACACTCTCTGAAGTGCCCGGCTGCTGGCAAAAGCGCACGGCCGCGCACTGGGAACGTTTTAAATTGGGATTTCCATCCGCAAAATGAGCCCCCTTCGAAGCTGACGGAGCGGGGACTTGAGCGCATGCGGAGGTGGCGTGCGGGAACACGAGCAGGCAGCACAAAACCTAACCCTGCCCTCGTGAAACTCCATCTCATCCCCAAGCACAGACAGAACCTCCTCCCCAGCCTCCCCGGAGGCTGATTTACTTATGAACGTTCCCATTAAAAATAGGACCACGCATAGGATCCTCCTTTCCAGCGGGCAGGTTCGGTGCACAAACGCCTCGTGGCAGAACACCTCCGAGCAGAGCACGGTGCCCCCAGGCTGAGCACGCCGCCGTCTCCACCGGCCTCTCGGGCTGCCCCAGCACCGACACCAGACCCCTTGTGCTTTGGGTGGGTTTGTTTTTCCAAAGGTAATTCAAAGCTCTGCGGCCACACCGTAAATTTGGAAGGAAATTGCACAGAAGCAAGCTGCTACTATTACTTCTGATTGCAGCATTAAAAATACTTTTATATAAATATATATATATTACACACTTTTTTTTTTTACTATAACCTAATACAACAATAATACAAATTGCTTTTTTTTTTTTTTCTTTGATTGTTTCTCTTTAGTTTTTGACACAGTTCTCAAGATTCGTGGCAGTGAAAGGTTTGCTATTACCCCTGCCTTACGTGTTACGAAAAGGGAGGAGAGGGCTTTGCCCCAGCAGGATGCCAGTGGGTATGGATGGCCCCAGGATCCACGGGCAGTGCTGGGGGAGTTTTTATGGCTCACTTGAAATCGTATTCTGATAAAAGGGTTTTGGGGGCATCAGGTTGGGAGAAGGGGAAAGAGAGGGAGTGTGGCTGGCTGCAGGACTGGGAAACTTTCTGAAACACAGGGGATGATGTGATTAAAAAAAAAAAAGACAAAAAAAAAGGAAAATGCGAGAGCACGAGAAACGTGAAGAAGGCTTGGAATAATAGCAGGGCGCGAGGGGAGGAAATGAAACCGAGATGCCTTTGAATGCTGAGTGCACAGAAAGGAAAATCTCTGCCATGCTTTCATCCCCAACAGCACTGACTTCAGTTCGGGGCTTCTGGAAAAGCACGTGGTGGATTTGGAAAAGTCTCCAGCCATGGCGAACGACCACGATGGAAGATCTTCATGCAGGGGATGGCCTGGCAAGAGCCTGACAGCTTTCAGCAGCTGTCCTCCGAGTCCCCACCGCCCGTGGCCGCTCCGCCGGCGGCTGCGATCGCCCTCGCTCCCTGCCTGTCATTCCCAGCCCATATCAAATGAAAGAGAGATGGGGCAGCCCTGGCAGCCTGCGTGACGGACGGGCAGGAGTGGGACCACAGGAGGAGCTGCTGAAAGGTCTGAACTCGCTGATGTGTCCCGCAGCATGAAGGACACTTGCCATGCATAATGGATAGGATGCTGACTATTTTCCCAGTATCCCAGTTGGCCTGCGGACTGCTTGCTGCCTGCTTCTCAGAAAGGAGGAGGGGGGAAAAAAGAAAAGAAAACGAAAAACCAACCCTGTGAAATGCTCTGATGTGGTTATCACGGAACAGTTCCTAGGTTTTGAAAGACTTGTTTGTACACTGCCACTTTGCAGAAGCAACAAAGCAAAATATAAAATAATAATAAAAAAAAAAAGACCCCCCAAAATTGCCAACAGAGCAGAAGATGGTTCACTGCTTGAAAACCAACATCCAAACCAAGTTTAACAGTCCAAGACGCTGGATGCCCCCTGTGCCCTGCACTTTACCATTCATTCAGGATCTCAGCCATTCAATGCACTGACCCAAAGCTTTTCTGGTACCCACAGTGGATTGGAAAGGAAAAACTTTAAAAAACAACAGAAAACTGAGTTCAGCTTTTGGGGTTCGCGGGTGTCGCACTCACATTTGGCTTTTACTTAAACCCACCCTGGCAGCCTCAAGCGGGCTGCCACAGCCCTCTGCCTGCCATTCCCAAGGTAAAACGCGCAGAGCTGAGAAATTAAGGTACCATTTTTTACATCCAAGATCCCAGCTATTTCCTTCAAACCATATTTCAAGTCGTGCTGGTACAGAACTGCAGCGCTGCTCCCACCCAGCCCGTGGTGGCTCTGGTTGCAGGCTGCTGCACGGGGAGCACGGCCGGGAGGGGATGCACGGGGACCGCCTGCGCCCGCTGCACCCCGGGCAAGGCTGCACAAACTGCGAAAAATCGATTTCACTCACCTCCCCCAAGTGTGGAAACGGGGTTTTTTCAACCAAATTAACTCCCAAATGGAATTAAATCCATAAAAGCTATGAGGAAATTGAGTTTGTGCTAACGCTTACATAAACAGCATGAAAAAAACGCACAGGAACAAACACATCGAGGTCCACGCGCTCGTGTAGCAACGTGAGGAAATTCTGTCCTGTTACGCTTGTTATGGCGTACTACCACCAAAAGCAACATTTTGAGTTCCAGTTTTACAAATCTGTATTGGTGTAAGCTGTATCCCACCAAAAAGGCTGCCAGAGCGGGGATTTGGCTGGATTGGTGTCAGAGCAGGAGCTGGAGCTGCTCCTGGAGATGCAGGAGCTTGGGCAGAATTTGGGGGATGTTAAAATAACAAAAATAAATGGCAATTACGTTTACTGCTGCTCACAAAACTGAAAATTTAAGCAGAAAGAATAGTAAAATAGCATCAAATATGTGTGACTCCAGACAATGTTTTTTTGGTTTGTTTTTATGATGTATAAAGACAAACCTGACGGAATACACACTTCTTGTGGCAGCTCCTTCCTTCATTAAAACTCATCCGAAATGACTGATTCCTTTAGTTAGCAGTAGTCCATACAAAAGATATCCTATATTCTGAAACGAAGTGCTACACATCCTCTTAAACACACTAGGGTGCACACAAAGTGAAAACAGTTTAAGGGTAATGTATTCTTGTATTTAAACATTTATATTTAAAGATATTTTAAGGACAGCCCCATGGATTGTTCCGTTGAAACGAGGATTTCTTTTGCACACATTTTCCTAAAATGCCTCATCTACGATATTCAAGTCTGGGTAGCGTTATTGGTCTCAAAAGGTTTTCAAGAGTTGACACTTTGCTCCCAGAGGTAACCTCGAAGTTGAACATCAAAGTTCACATTACTCTTCTGCATACATTTTTTTTTTCCATTTTCTTTGTTTTTTTACTCTGTATCATTTTGGAAGACTTTATAAAATGCAAAGAGTGCATGATCTCAAGCAACAACTGTCAAAGGATTGCTAAAATACTTGATGATTATGACCAGAAGCTAAATAACAGAACTCTGCTGCAGAAAACACTTCTGGAATATTACCTCTAGAACTCTACGTAGGGAAAAGCTCGATTATTTGATCCAAATGGGGCTGATCACTTAATGCGAAGCGCTGTGTGTGTTTGGAGACAGTAATAAAATACAGCTATTAATGTGCTCACCAGACTCCCACTTTTCAATTGCAATGAAGAAAACTTCATAGATTTCCAATATCGCGTGCAGCATAATCAGAAATCTCATTTATAAGGACTATTTCCTAGCCATTTCTTTTTATTTGAGAAAGATTTTCAGGATACCGCAAGCCAGCTCTCTCCTACGTGTATTTTTTCCAAAAGCACAAGGCACAGGAAACAAAGATTTTCGGATAAAGAGGGAGCACGCTGTCTAACCCAAATCCCCGCCGGCATTCCCCAGAACAAGAAGCATGTGAAAGCTGAGAGAGAAGCGGGTCAGTTGAGAAGCCGGAGCTGCGAGAGCACAGCAGAACAAACACGCGGTTATCTGATGGCTTCAGGAAAAGGAAAGTGTAGGAGGAGGAAATATCGGGGTCACCCCGCGCGTACCTTTCGCAATCGGAGCAGGAGAGGCTGTGAAAGGAAATATCGCAGCTCCACGGGCCCCCACAGGATTATAAATCTTTTGGCTCTTGGGAGCAGGTAGAAAAAAAAAAAAAAAAGCATTTCAATCATTAAATAATAAAGAACAGCGCTGAAACCGTAGCGGTGATAGCACGTGCAATCAGGTGCTGGCCAGACGGGCTGAAAGTGATTTACAGCAATGGCTGCAGTGGGGAAAGAGATTGGGCTTTGTAAATACAGAAAGATGGATCTAATTTACTCGTATTAAAAATCAACATGTAGATTTGGATAAATTCTCTAATCTCACAATGAATTTTATCATGTGGGAGTTCTTGGCCAACTCTTTGTGGTTTCTTAAATAGTTTTATGAGCCGAGGGAAAAGGATGAATGAAATTTTTCATTTATGGGAACCTTATTAATTTTAAACCTCGGTTTCCAACTAAAAAGCAATTAGGTTACACGTGGAACACCCCAAAGACAGGCCCGAACACTGCAATAAATATCTGAATATAACAGCGGCTTCCTCCTTAAACTCTTTCCTTGAACAAACTGGGAAACAGGCACGGATCGCCAATGGAAAACGTGGAACAAAACACAAGTGGTGTTTTTGTCTTCTGTAACATCCTTCAGAGTTAACAGGAGGCAAGTAAAAGATCGCTACGGACTCCTCTGGGTTGGGATTTATGCACTACAATGCCATTAAAAACCCAAAAACACCCCCCCAACTCCACCTTCCCAGCACAGTCCCCTCCATACAATCACTACGGTGAAATAAAAATATACAGATATAATAAATAATTTATAACACAGCACAACATGTGAAACGTTAAGTGGCAGTTGTTAACAAGAACAGTAGATTTTCACATATTTTTTTGAAAAATGCTGCGAGTTGCTGACAGAGAAGATACAGAACAAAATTATCCCGTTAGCTAATTGAATTCCCAGGGCTCTTTCTAAACAGGAAGGGTTTGGTTTACTTAAAACATCTCCAGCATTTTACAAGGAGGCTTAATTTTTCTTTTTCATATATGCATATACTTTAATGCACTGATAATGAATTATAATTTAGATCAAATTATTTACAATTCTAATTAAATTACACTGCACTATAGGATTGCAGATATTGATTTAACTAATCTGGAGCTACATGATAGACGACTCAGCTGCAGGAAACAAAAACTCTAACGCTGATCTAAAGAGGCTTTATAAATTATAGGGACCCAAATCTTACAATTAAACTTTGCTCCCAGTTTTTAATCACTGTCTAAAAGAGACAGCCGGGGCGATTTTCCTCCCAACAAAGAAGTGTGCTTGCAGTTTGGCAATATTTCTGGGTTGAATTGCGTTTATTTTTTTTCAGGATATGTTAGCACAAGACCATACTACAAGTTTTAAAACTACCCGTGATGGAGGCAAACACACGGGCACCTTTATATCCACGATGTAAGCGGCAAGTGGATGTAATCCACGCTTTCCCCCAGAATTTCTTAAGCCCTGCCTTGATAGAGAGGGGTGCGTTAGAAAAAGAGACAAAGGGAAGAGCACTGCCCAGCAACCCCGCTGGCAGTTTTGCTCTGAGATCTGTAAACTGTAACTCGAAAATATTCTCAGAGAGAAAACTGAGACTATTCCCCACAGGCCAGAGCAGGCCGTTGGATTAAGCCGTGTTTTTATTATCTAGTTTTTTATACAAGTTTTGGGTATCAAACGGAGGTTTCTAGGTGTTTATAAAATGTCAGAATAAACAGCGGGTCATAAAACCCCACTTGCAGAAACGGGTTCTGCATTAGGGAGACCTAAAACCCGCTGGCCTCGTTAGATCCCCCCACGGGTCCAGCTGCTCCGGCAGCCCTGCCCCGTGCCCGCCGACCCGTTTATCACTGTGCTCGTTTGCGGCCACTGAATGAAAGCAATCAGAAACCTCTGTCTGCCATCACCATCCTACAACACCCCTCTGCCCACCTCAGGCAGCGTGCCCCTGCTGGGGAGGCTTTTCCATCCAGCATTTCCTAGAGGAGATGTCACGGATATCCATGTGTGTGCGTTTGGGCCAGCAGGCACGGGGCATTCGACACATGGCCATAACACGCCGAGCATCAACCCAAATAATTAAAGAACCGAATTATTTCTATGAAATTGCTTCCTTTCCATAAAGCCTCCGCTTGGATTTACTTAGCTTTAAATCCAGCTCGCTTGCAAAATGGTACCGCAGCCCGGGCTGCATCAATTAGCGCTGACCCTTCACCCTTCCAGGCAGTGATTAAGGTCCAGAAACGTTATTGATTTGGCTGTTCACTCCATTTCCTTCATCTCGGAGTCCAGAAAACACTTTGTGCCACTTACTCTGCTCGCTGCCAGAGGAACTTCACCGCGTCCCCTACCAGTGACTGCTTACACAACGCAAAGCTGCTCTGACATCAGCTACCCACGGAAATTCGGGAATTAATGGATGCCATTCATCTGGCAGCAATTTTTGGTAAAGCTTTATTAGTAAAAACGGCATCATCCCCGCTGATGTGAAGGGTGCTACGTGGCTATTGCTCCCCAAAATGCAGGACGTTTGCCACCCTCCCCAGTGCCATTCCAGCCACACCACGTAAAGGATTTGCGAGTCCCACTGCTGCAGCACTCAAACCACAGCACGCATTTAGTAAATAACAACTAATGCCCCATCCCCAAAATTTTCAGGGTACAAACAATGTGCTGCTCAGGTGTTTTTTGTTCCCCTGCTGTCTCTTAATGGAGAACAATTCTTCCCTGAGCCACGCGGTGGATTGAACTGGGAGTGCTGAGGTTTCACCTCCCCGCCGGAGTCACAGCCGCAGCTGCAGGGGAGCGGTGCTGGCACAGCCCCCGCCTGCTTCCCAAAAATCTGCACCCACAGCAGCAAAGACGGACAAAAGGAACTTTAAAAGTAACCGTGCTGTTTGGCCTAACGAGGACAGCCTTCGAGAAAAGCAGAGGGGGAAGTGTACTAGGGAGGAAAGTTAGCAAACTAACTCAATCAATGCCAATAACTGGAGCTGCTATTTTTTTTTAAACCATTCCTATTACAAACGTTTTCCCAAAGAAAAGCGAGGGAAAGCAAAGAAAGAAAAAGAAAAGCAAACAAAGCCAGAAGTTGAAAAATATGAGCAGTTGTGCCAGCAAGATTAACTAAAGTTTTAAGCAAATTGTAGAAATTTGACAACTGAGGGAAGACTTTCCCTTACGCTAATTCACATTTATTTAAAGAATATTAAAAGCACCGTGCATCACCAAATGCACTTACTGAACCTCCACTCACAAGGATGCATTTCTCTTCTGTCAAGCTTCATTCTTCCTACTGAATCTAGATCTTGAATAATCCAAATATTTTTTTCCCCAAGTTCTCTCTCGCTCGCCTGCATAAATACATTACTATCTGGAAGGACCCCTAATGTTCTTATGGGGGCAAAGATGCTGCATAAACACCAGCTTGCTTTTTATTTATATTAATGTTTCAAATAGCTTTTAAAACATTCTAGGAAAGATGATTTTTATTTATAGCTTAGATTTTTGTGTGTCACATTTTTAAACAAAGGAGAGAGGGGAGCGAACCTCTGCTGTACCCAGGAGATGTCAGGCAGACATCCGAAAGGTGTACAGTCTCGGAATCGGAGACCAAACCATAAAAATAACATCATATTTGCTTACATTACCAACTTCTCCTCTCCCTGCTATTAAAGCTGAAATCCTGTGTTGCAGAGCAGGATTTGGGGAGGAATACACAACGCTGCTGAGAAATCTGCCCGAAACCTTCGCGGCATCGCTGCAGTTCCGAGAATAAGGAATTAGAAAATGTGACATTTGACAGGCAGCGGATAACAAGGTGCAAAAACTGCAAAGTTGCTGTAGGTAGAAAGAAAGCAAAGCAATGTAGTGGAAGAAAAAATTCCTGACAGCTCTGACACATGGGACCTATTTTTCTCCTCGATGCACATGTAGTTCTCCTGCGAGAATAATGAGTTGTGCGCATATGGGGAAGAGAAAAGATCGCTCCACACAGCAAACCCCCCAGCCAGCCCCCTTTAAAAATATTATGTCAAAGAAAATATAAAGATGTTTGGGGAACTTTTGAGGCAACTAACCTGTTTGCAAAGGCTTTAGGTCACTTCAAAGTAGGAGGAGGAAAAGGCAAATGTTTATAAGGGCTCACCGAATGTCTAATGCCTCAAATCAATCACTTGTCTACTCCGAAGATAAGTCCTCAGATTCCAGTCCCAAAGTAACAGCTACATCAATCCAGCAGAAAGCAAGGATAAGAGGATTGATGGCAAAAAGGGAGATCTCAGTGATTAAAAAATATTGTTGAATAGCTGAATTACTCAAATGCCTCCATTTAATGTTATCGATGAATTCCTCCAGCAAGGGCGATGATAGGAAACCCTTGTTACCGCCGAGAGACAACACCAGCCCCAAAGGAGAGCACCTGGAGGACAGCAGCAGATCGGCTGCGATTAAAATCCTCCTATCTGGAATTGCACGGAGGTTCAAGCACCGAGGCGCATTATGTGGACGTGAAGGGAATATTTTGGATGGCAAACGGTGACGCCGTGATCCAAATTCTCTGCGCCGTCCGGGCAGCCCTCAGAGCGAGCTGTCACCCAAACAGACATCCCACTGCTTCACATTGAGGGCTGTGATTTTTGGTGCTGCTCTTTGCTGTGTCCAGGCTGCGGGGCTTAGAAGCCACCCGGCAGCCACACGCGTGCCACAAACCTGGGGTGAGGGTCGGGGGTGTGCGTGGAACAAACCCGGGCTTCCTGCAGTGCTGTGCTCCAAACGTCAATCTGGAGGAGTTGGCTTTTTGCCTCCATCAGCAGACAGCCCTAAAAACCACTTCTGTACCTCTCCCATATTGGAAAAGCTCAGCTCGGGCGCTGCCACGCACACACTGCTCAGGGAGATGCCGTGCAGGAGAGCTGCAGCCCGTCAGGCGGAGGCACCGAGGCCGGGTGCCCGGTTCAGGGCAGGAGCTGAAAGCCAGACTCCGACTGCATCATCTGGACAGAAGAAACAAGAACAAGATCTGCAGATCTTCACCGCAGCAGCACTGTGATAGCTCCTTCCAAAACAGCACCATTTAGGTTAATTAATTAATTCTTAATAACTTTAGCATGAGACTGAAGAGCGGGCTGCACCTCCTAGCCAACGGCTACTGAAGAACAAAATCCATCATCTGAACGCACGCTTACACAGAATACAGGGGAGGTTGATTAAATGAGATTTCTGCTTATTTTAAAGATGTCAAAACCCAAAGTCTTAACACAGCTTTATAACTTCCAGGATGCACCTTTTACATTTATTAAAAATGTAACCGTGTCATCCTCTTGAAAGAAGTAACAGATATTCCCCACTTCTTTTTTATTTTTTTAATTCTTAGGAACATTTGTCAGCTCAAATGAAGTTCCATCCTTAATAAATAATGCTTTCCAAATGAGAGGAGAACATTAATCATCAAGGGAAAAGAAAACCCCATGATGAGCAATCCTCTTGCCAGCTTGCCAAGAAAGTGTGAGCTTAGTCTTCAAAGTTTTTAAAATTTGAAGCAAGCTCATTCTTAAAACAAGCGAACTGAACATTAACTTCAGTGTTCCCTGTCCAGCCTCTTGGCACCATTTTCCCTGAAACAGCCTCGTTTTCTCACGAGGAATCACACCGAGGCAGACAAAGAGGTTCCTGCACCGCAGCCCTGGCAGGCAGGCAGGAGCGCACAGCATCCGCGTGGCTCTCTGCAGGATTTGTCTCTTCCCTGTCTGCTTTCAGACTCCACAAATTGTTTTAGGAATCCTCCTGCCACCAAACTGTGCATTAGCTGGCCAGAGGGCTCAGCCCAGAGTCAGCAAGCCCAGGTGTGAAAGCAGAGAAAACAGGGGGAAGAAACCAAACCATAGCAGTGTGGGGCTGCAGAGCACTCAGCAGGATTTGTTTCAAGAGCACCCTTAGGCACTCCGGATCTGTGCTGAACCACACTCACGAAACCTCAGGGCTGTTTGGAAACATGCAAGAGAGCAGTAAGGCCGTTCAGCATCCCCAAATTGTGAACCAGCTGGGCAGGGCCCACGTGGGCACCCCGTGGTGGAGTCAGGACCGGTCGATGGGGCAGGGATCCGTTCCCCTGCCCGGCCCCACAAAGCCCTCGGCCCCAGACTTGGTCTCACGCAGCCCACATCCAGGCTTTGAACCCCAAATACGCCAGCACACGCACACACACACACACACACTTAAAGTCCCCTTTAAAACATTTGCAGAGTTCCTCCTCTCCTCGCCTGTGATTAAATGACTGAAAACCTAAATATTTGTAAATTAAAACTCATAAGGATTTAATAAAATGGACAGATATGAGAAAAGAGCTTAATAAGGATATAAACAAGGCAGCCTTTAATCCTACACCACAGTTGTTGCAAAGAAACGTGAACGGGAAGCCTAGCTGCCATCTAAAATGAAGCACGATCCCAGTGAGCAGCCAGCAGAAGCAAAACAGCAGCCTACGTGATAAATATTTAGGTGCATCTTTTACGCATTAAAATCCCACCTCTGTCCAAAGAGAGTCAACTTTATAAAAGAGGCAGAGCACGGATCTTTCCCCTGAAACTGATAATCGATGTTGTTAATTCACTCTGTATGCAGCTACCTATTTTTTAAGGTTTTGCAGCTTTTGTCCCTCCCAGCAGACTCAAAACCACATGCTAGGATTGTTCAAAGCTAAGCATTCAAAGCACAGCCAAAGTCAGTGCAGAAAGCCTACCGAAATAGCTGGCTCTTATGAAAAGTACAGACTAGTACGTAATACATAATATCCTGTTTAATATAACAGTCAAAACTTAGGAAAATGAGAAAATGTTACCATATGTGAGGATGGGCACTTCTATAAATTAAAAGCAGAAAAAATCATTTCAAACACAAAAAAAAATCGCCAGCACGGTCTAAAATATAACTCCGGAGGCGTCCCGCAGTCACCCCGTTATCCTGACCCAAAAGCTGACCCCCAGCACCAGCGGAGGGACCTTGTGCCACCCTCCTGGCCCCAGGCTCCTGCATCCGCCAGGGCCATCACATCGTGCCCAGAGTGCCCACAGGCTCGAGGCAAGGTGGGCACCTGCAGGGTGTAGTAGTGAAAGGGAATTTTGTGCTTAAAGACCTGCAGATGATCCGGCTGCATCAGTGTTACGCGCCAGGTTGCTCTGCTCAGGCTGCTCCTGCTTCTCCTCGCTGGACACTGAGGCCGGCTGCTTGGTCCGGTACCTGGAGGGCTGCCAGCTGCACGGGACAATGCTTAAGCAATAAAAAAAGTAGGCTTGCCCTAAAGCAGTAACTGCTAATTGAAAAAAAAAAAAAAAAAGAAAAAAAGCACTATTTAAATGTATCATTCACTTTAAAAATGTATTTTTGGCGAAGAAAAATACAGAGCAGACAGCTCCGAGCAGCAAGAGGGGTGGGTTTGGTGTTTGTTTAGCTCTAAGAGGGACCCCATGGCCATAAATGCTGCCTTCTGCCGCATGGGGCTTTGCTCTGGGGCAGCTCTTGGGGTAGGAAACCAGCGGGGCTGGGGCTGCTGAGCACCAGGAGCCCAGCAAGCGAGCGCAAGGGGCAGAGCAAGGCAAAGCCCAGCCTCCTGCACCGTGTTTTAGTCGAGGTTCCCCACCGACTCCAGACATCACCTCTCACTCCAACACACTCCACGCCCGAGATTTTGATCCTGAGTTCTTCTGACAGGATCCTTTTAAAGTTCTCCACGGCAGAACGGAGGGAAGCCAGGCAGATTTACATGCAGGAACTGCAAAAGCCGGGCTGTGGGCTTTTTGTCTTTGCGGTTTGCTGCCATAATTTAAAAACCACACACGGCGCTGAAGTCTTAGCCCACTATTAGAAACGCAACTTTGGAATAAATTAAGAACACTCGTGGGAAGGAGAAGCGAACTTTCATGTGGCTTCCTGGAGGCTGTTTTGGCACTGCAGGAAAATCAGACACTACACAGTAGTGGCTGGGTAATAAACCAACCTGCGCCGGGCCTTCCAGCGCCTGTCAGGCGCTCAGCGACGCGGACACAAAGCATCTGCGGGCTGCAGCCCCGCTCCCGTTGCACGCCGGCATGCAGCAGGAATTCTTCAGCGGGTGCATAAATACACACAGCCAGACACGCAGACAGACAGACGTCCACGCTGCCGGGAAGGACGGACAGGAGGGTTTTCCGAGCGGGTTTCTCATTTGCATCTTTCTGACTACTAGCAGTCATTAGTCATGTTCTTAGAAATAAAAGTGTCATTATTTGGATAATAAATACAGAGCGTATGCGTAAAACAAATAAGAAACTGGTGAGATAAAGCAGGGCTGGTGAGGTCTTCAAAACAAGAAAGAGCTTCAGCTGTGCTAGGCATAAAGATGCACGCAAACTACTTTTTTTGCGATTAAAAGGTCTGTTTCTGGCAATTACCACACCGCTTCCTCAAGTTTTCCATCTTCTTGGGCAGGCAGTGATTTAATTCATGTTTTAATTATGTTACAGAGAGATTATTACTCCGTAACAGATAAATAGCATGAGGTCAGTCAGAAGTTATTTCAGGCATTATGAAGTTCCCGGGGCTCCCTGCGGCGCGGCTCCCTTCTCCTCCAGCACCGCTCCGTCCCCTGCGAGCGGCAGAGACCTCCAGCACCGAACAGAAACCAGGGCTCCGTGCCTCCCAACGGGAAACCAACACTGGCTACGCACCAAGCACACCAGTGGTCACAGATTTAAAAAAAAAAAATCAAATTAAGTTGACCATCTCCCAGCACTCCTGATTACTCCAATGATGAAACGAAAGCCACCCCACGTTAGCAGTGATGGCAGCGGGGGGATGCATTAAATATTCTTTCCCTAGGAGATGTCTTCTGCTGAGGTTTGCTGCCCTACTATCTTCCACTAGTACATAACAATATTCCTATTTAGCTCTGTAGGATAAATCCCGTTCCTGTTAAAGACGGTGGAAAATCTGCCCCTGATTTCTGTCTGAGCAGACTTTGGCTGAAGAAAAAGCAACAATGAACTAACACCGTCCCACGCGGTTAAACCTTAAGCATCAAGAAATTAATCATTTTCTAAGAACCCTTACATGAAATAATTAAATCTACAGTTTAACTTTTTTTTACTAAAACCTTTATTTTTGCTAATCAAAGCAGTTTTTTGTGTCCCCCCCCCCCTCAGCCCCCTCCAAATCACTCATAAGAGTTTAAAAGCCACTCTGCTGTTCAAAACACCGAACAGCCAATGCTAAAATTTACCTTTTCAGGCAAATTTATATGAGAGCATTTGAGGAACAATGTTGATTTGCTGGCAGAAAGCGGTGGGACAATTAAAACCCAACTGTTCAAGGCATGGAGGCAATTAGCTGGGATAGCACACTTCAGAAAAGGACGGAGAATCCCCCGAGATCCCCAGGAAAAAATGCGAGCGCTGGGGGCACGCTGCACCCCCAACAACCAAACACAGATGTACGATTAAAAGGGCAATTAAAGGCACATTAACCTTAAGCCAAAAATATAACAGTAGTTTAAATTAGTCAAGAAAGTCAGAGCAGAATGTTATTTCAAACTCCTTTTCCTACGCAGGCTTCTTTAAAGCGTTATCCATTCATTTCTGTTTTATGAGGGCAACACTGCCCATAAAACTAACATTTTTGAGGTTAACACATGGCTAACTTGGAGAAACAATGTTTTTGCAGGAACGTAAAAAAATATCAAAATGCCAGACTGCAGCGCACATCTCCAGCGAGCAGTCTGTGTGCTGTGAGAGCTGCGGTGCCGACGCGGGTTAAAGCCAGGATTCACTTTTGGTTGGATCCGATCTGTCACTAAGGTCGGTATAAACTTAGCGATGCATCACAAACCACGCTTATATAGGAGGGAATTTTAAAATAAACTAATTCTGAAGACAACCAGGATTCCCAAAGAGGCTGAAATTCAGGCGTTACACCGAGTTTTGTTTTTTTTAAAACTGAAGCGAGCGGCGTTCACCCATTTACCACGCTACGTGACCAGAAGACGCATCGGCACAAAATAAACTTTGGAACAAGGTTTAGAGCAGAAACGAGTTAGCCAAATGCATCCACGTGAAGTTGCTTAAATAACACACGATGCGTCCAGAGACGCACAGAGCAGGAGGAGCAGCGAGCCCGGCGGTGTGGCAATGAAGCACCAATTCTGCATTCGCCTGTGGTGCAGAGCCCGTGCTGCTGCGTGCCCAGCTTCAGAGCAGCCAGGCGCCAAGCCGCTGTCTGCTACCACCCAGAACATCCCATCTGAAGGCTTCTCGGAGGGCAGAGAATAGAGGTGAAACCCTTTCACAAGTGGCATAAAAGAAATGCCAGTCCCGCTGTGCATGCCTTCTACTCACATAGCCCTGTGTTGTTTTGTTTTCTTTTTTTTTGGCTTTACTATTACCAGCAACTAAATTTTCCTGTAATGCAGTTTTTATCAAAAATATTTTGTGGTTAAGGGTCTGTTCCATTTTGTTTAGCTCTTCAGTTTCTCTAATATATTTTCTCTTAACTTCCCAAGTTAGATCTCTTAAAAATATTTTAATAACAGTAGTCAACATTTGTTTTTCGTACCATATTAGTAGGAAAAAAAAAAGAGTAAGCCATTCAGTGAATGACTTGAAAATATTTACTTGAAGTAACAGGTTAAAAAAATACACAAAATTTGCCTTGAAAATTACTTTGACGGTATTTTGGGATTTAATGGTATACTTGCTACCATGGCTATTTTAAGTATCTGTCAAAGGGGCATTTTATTTGCCTACATTTACTTGCAATTGATTGCTGAAAAGACTCCAAAGACGAAGCTAGATGTTAATTAAGGTTAGCTTTCAAAAAACAAATCCTACCGATGTCTCCAGAGTAAATTTATCACCTGATTTTTGAAGCTGTGATCCGCGGAAATGTAGGCCACTAGCACAGCCGATCAACTTGAAATTAAACTTCAAAGGGAAGACCTGACGTTCGGAATTGGTTTAATACAACGCAAGAACGAGACAGCTCCCAAAGTTAGTTTTATTAATTGTAGACAGGATCCTTACAAGGGTGCTCTGCTGGCACACCGAGAGAAGTCTGCAGCCCCGCACTGACAAGATGCGCTGCGTGCACGGTGCTTGCAGCAGTGCGAGGACCACCCAGCAAGAAACCCCACAAAACAGCTCTCCCCCCGCAGCACCAGCTAGCAGGGCACGCATACACTGAACGCAGTGTCTGAAGAACGACAAGCGTGCCAGCAAGCTACAGTAGAAATCCACGAACTGCACGAAGTCAAGCAGAAAATACTCACTGCTCAGCTGGTGACGGTAGGGCTGCTCCATCCCGCAACGCCTGTGCCACTCCAGTCCCTCAGCAGATCTGTCCCAGTGCTCTCTGGTAGAACTAATACCCCAGAACAAGAAAGGAACTTGCAATTTACGTGAATAAAAACATTTTCATGCCTTGGACAGCAGAGAAGTTGCTTTCAAGCAGCTATCCATATCCAAATACTTTTGGATCAGCCAGAGCAGGAAAGCACCGCACAGTGTGCATTGCCATTTCTCCGTGATATTAATGCTTTGTTTTCACTGCATCTGTTTTAAAATATCACAGAAGACGCGGTGCTGAAAGCTACCAACCAGCCGAGCACCCTGTTGTCTCCACACTCAAGCCTTAGTTGTGTTTCTGACCCAGGCTGATGCTGAAGCATCACTAAGGGCTCCTCAGTCCCATAGAAGTGCAGGGAGGCAAGCACACAACCCTGCAGTCTCCCAAACTGACCCAAGCACTAAGCAAAAAAGCAGAAACGGGCCATCAGGCACTTACACTACCTGCAGCTGTTACTTCGGAGCAGGAAGATTAAAATTCAGCAACTGGGCATTTTCCACATCCCGCTGCTGGGTGCTGCGGGAGCCTGATCCACAAAGGCACCGCAAGCGGCTGACGGGATCGCATGAGAAAAGTAGCCGTGGACCCATATGGTTTGACTTAATATTAACTGATTAAAGGTATTTTGACTAGTTCTGCAGTTAAATTACATGCACCTGTTACACACATTAGTAGCACCTACATCCCGCTGCAAACACAAGGACGCTGGCCCGGCGATGTAGGGCTCAAGAAGATTACGTTTCACGTGCTTAGCACTGGAACAGAGTAGATTTATTCATCAATTTCACAGTTCCCTTGAAATAAACCATTTACATTAAAATAATTCCACCTAATATGCCATAAAAATAACATTCAAACACTCTAATTTATACCTTCTTATACAAATTGTACTCTTAGTTTTATGATCTGTGCAAAAATAATTTATCAGCATCTAGTTTGCATTATGTATTTTCAGGTTTTCCAGGGCCAAACATTATGAATCATGGGAGAAAACGTTCCAGCCCTGCTAATAGCTTTAATTTCAGTAAATAACCATAACAAATAAAGCCAGTCTATCCGACCTGTATAAACTTTTTAATGCATTAATTATTTTTGCTCTGACAGCCTTCAGCTGGTCACCACCGTGTATGTGTTTTCTCCCCCAGAAACAGGCTGCTCGTTTGGTTCACAGCAGTAGCCTGGTACTGGGGAGATTCGGCTTCAGTTTTGGGTCTGTTTTGGGTCCATTTTGGTAAAACAGAGAGACAAAGGGGGATTGTGAATATAAAGCAGCTAAACTATGCCTTGTGGGTACATCTATACGCAAGAAGGTAGCTGTGCTGCATTTCTAAAACTTTCTTTTCCTTTTGGTTAGCAGAACAGCGGACAAGACTAGCTGGGAGACAGAACACATTTTATTGGAGCAAATGATATAGTTTGGGGGGGGAAAAAAAAAGATAAGCTTTTGAGCACAGCAGTGAGCCTCCAGATCTGAAACAGATGCAGCCGCTGGGCTGAGCTGGGCAGGGAGGAGTTACTTTCTCTTCTGAGGCTAATGAGAAAAGCAAGCTTGCTGGCGAGAGAGACGGCACGGTACAGAAATACTTGGAGCCAGCCTATATGAGGGTCCTCCACCAAAATAATCAACACACCAGACGGGGACTAATGAGAAAGGAAAACAGTAGGATGACTCGGGATGCAGTCTGATTTCAGCAGCAGAAAGCATCTTACTGTTCAGATACACCGAGCCCGTTTTGAAAGGACTCCAAAGGCAATGACTGCCTGAGCCCTTACTGGTGGGTTAACACTGAGATCCCCACTCTGAAGTCTTCAGAGCCTCAATCTGTCCACATTCATCTGAAGTTCAAAAACTACATTCCCAACTGTGCGTCCAAACAAACACTTCAGAGATTTGAACAGCAAAAGCTTGGAGCAACTCTTGTTAGGGTACGGGGCACAAAGCCATCTGTATCTTCAGGAGTCCTGGGCTCACACCTCTCATCAGCCAGGGTAAGCTCAGCACACACTGCACGTGCAATCCCTGCAAATCAGACCTCTTCTGATGTTCCTGCACCAAGAATGTAGGGGAGCTACGTGCTTAACTCCTACCTACCTTTAAAATACACAACACAGCAAACCTGTCCTGGATGACACATCTGTGGTGTCCCTTTCAAAAGATGTCACTTTTTCGTAGCATGAGAAGGAGGCAGTGGTGGCTGCAGTGAGCTCTGAGCTGTTCGCCCTGCGAAATGACCCCCTGGGCAGTAGGAGACAGGTCTATGGAAGCCAGCCACTACACAGAAATTATTTTCAAGAGAAAAGAAAACAAAAGCTAGAGACACTGCACCAGAGACAGTTGATTGCTGTGATTGATTACTGTCCCAAGAGCTCTCATCTCATTCTAATTACATTAAGGAGTTGATTAATCAAATTTGCTGTTCCCAGTTCTACCCACCACCAGAATGTGTGTGTGTGTGCATGTGCACCCGCCTGTTGATGCTGCCCTACACTTACACTGCCACTGTGTAACTCCCTGCCTATACTCTCATCAGACGATGCAGTCTGGGCCATCTTTCTCAAGGAGAAGCTCACAAACCTGGCAAAAAAGCACAAAGGCAGTCAAAGGCACAGAGCAGCTTCCACACAGGGGTACCAAGACAAGGAAGGGAGAATATGAGAGGTGTCTATGGAATGCTAAGTGGAACGGAAAAGCAACAGGAAAACGTCCAGTCTTGTCTCTTCCAGTGCTAAAAACGGAGATCAGCAAATGAAATGCTCAGATTCAAAACAAATAAAAGGAAGGGGTTTGTCTTGCAGCATTTAAATACATGCCTTTGCCATAGCACGCTGCTGAGTTTTTCACAGTTTCAACTGGAATTCAACAAAAAGAGACGATACAGCAGGCCAAGGAGTGCTGAAGGGACAATGAAAAGGAGAAGGCAAATCTCAAAAACACAAGACCAGGAAGAGCTGGGAGCAGGGACCAGCATCTCCTCCTGGAGAGCCCACAGCACCTGCAGGTACTGCAGACCTCGTGGGGCTGCCCAGCACTGCCCCACAGGGCAGGAGCATCCCATGCCAGGCTCCCTCCTCCCCATTACCTACGGGGCCAGGAAAAGATGAACGAGGAGGTACTGTACTCGAGCTGCACCTTCCAATTTTTTCCTTTGGGAACGTGGAGCAAAGCAGCCCCCCGGCATCCCGTTGCCCACCTGGGACGATGACAGATCCTCAGCTCCAGGGACGCGCTGCAGACCCCGGAGTTAATGCTGGTGACATCTCAATCCATAAAAACAGCCTTATGGAAATATAGCGGTGCGCTCTGCCCCTGCCGTCCCAACCCGTTCCGAACAGCTCAGCTGTCTGGGATCTGTGTGCTGCATGATTTCGTCTGCCCTCAAACGTAGAAACGGATTCATAAATAAGTCAGAACCCATCACAATTAAGCTACTCTCAGTATTCAAGATCATAATCAAAATCAAAGAGATGATTTACTCTGAAGATTTCAGATGACATCTGCTGAAATAAAAATATAGTTTGGAAAAGGATTGTAAAAAGATGACTACGTTATTACCAATAACTTTTACATCTGTCATTAATTTTCACTTGGTTTTATCTGCTCTCCTAGTCTGCATCCAATTTCACATTGACTTGTGTTTTATTACAATCCCAATGCGGATCCCATCAACTGAAAAGACTAATAATTGCCTATGAAATGCCTATGAAATGCTGCAAATAGTAAGGATATTGTTTCCCTGTCCGTAGCAAACCGTATGGTCTTCAGGTCACTTGCACAAAGGAGCATCGAGAGCCTTTAAACTCTGCCTTTCCCCGACATACAAGAGGATATGAATACACGTGTATAAACCAGCATTTTTCCCCTGAAACCTGGAAAGGGTTAATTTAAGTTACACTTCTTGAACTGGTTAGTGAATGACGTTGAAATGGCACAGAAACGTTTTCTGGCACGGCGTACCCGAGACAAACTTCCCCCAGTGACCATAATTTAAGGCTACTTTTTAAAGGGCCTTTCAAAGCTCAGCCTTACAGGGGACTGCCGAGGCCTGTAACAGTATCTCCCTTGCCTTCCTTCCCTGAAAATACACCCAACTCAAAAGTATACATTTAACACCCAAGGGTCTTACCTGTCTTTAAGGAATTTTTATAAAGTAGATGGTTACCTCGGGCTATTTAAGTACTTTGTAGTAAGACATCAATGGCATGTACAGAGATATTCCTTTGATCATTACACCACTGGGGAAAAAAATAAAAACCCAACCCCTACCTCCTCACCGTATAAATTTACACTTGGAACTCGGCTACGTAAGCATCATCACGCTACAAAACCACAAGCAGCGTTCAGTTTATTCTCTGTGTTCTTGCTAATATGATAGCCTTTGATATTCTGCGGGATGAAAAATGAATACATTTTACTACAAAGATGCTTTCTGAACAAAGCCCTTTTTAATTTCAGTTTTCCACTGAAGAACAAAAAGAAAAGAAAAGTTTAAGGGTGAAATCAATAGCTAGGCCAATTATTAAACCCAACCAGCAGTAAATGAATGAAATTGAGATTTGCTCTTTTGTAATTTCTAGCAACATGTTTTTCGCTGGTTTGTTTTTCAGTTCAGGATACGAGGCAGAATTCAAACAGTTTGCATTTACAGTGCCTGCACTGGAGATACGCTACTGTCTTCCTGTAGCTGTATAACGAAAAGCTCAAGCAAAAAAAACCAACAAGTTACAGAAGTTTTATTTTAAGGACGGCTCTTGAAGAGCAGGAGGATGTGAACATCTGTGAAAAACAAGTGCAGAAAGAAAACTAAGATATGTAGATAAATCATTAGTTATATTAAGATATGAAACAGACACCCAAAGAATGGCATAAAATGTAAATGAACTTTGGGATCTGGTCTCTTAATTTGACAGCTGTTTGACAACTGCAAAATGGAAAACTGACCTCAGACAACTGTGTATAAATGAGACTATTAAGCAGAAGAATTTCACATGGAATGATACAATATACACTGCAGTAACTCCTCACAGGGGAATAGATAAATGCAGTCTGGAATTTTTATTGTCTTTGAAGGTGGTGATGTTAAAAAGACTTGAATTTCACAAAGAAGAGCTGTACGCTACATTATCACAATTAGTGGCACTCTCTGAAATCCGACGACTCGCACCCAGAAGTACAGCCACACACAACCCGTGGGCATTTATACAGATGGATGTGATGAAGCTGCTCAGGAAACACAGAAGAAAACGTGTCTTCTGCCTTGGAGATGCAAATCTGAAGCCAGCAGAAGTACGCGGTGACTAGGTCGTGGGTAACTGATTTGAGGGTTTGTTTGAAAGTTACAGGCAGTGACAAGCACGGGTGGCAATGCCCACACCTCCAGAGAGCCCCGGGACAAGCAGACACCGACCCGTGCAGAGAACGGCTCGGGGAAATATTCTGCAATTGTGGCCCCAATGGGGGAGCCTTCTTGGAAACGGGGGTGAGACAGCAAGGGGGAAACTTCTGCTGTGACTGCCTGAAGCAGGGTTTAAATCTGATAGTCTCATCAGTAACAGAAAATTAAACAGAGAAGAGGGAGAAAACCTACTTTTAGATGTATCCGACCATTTCTACTCATAGTTCTGCTCCAGATCCCAGTGAAACAGGGCAGATCTTGCAGGAGCATCCCCAAGCAACTACTTCTTCACATTCCCTAGCAGTGCAAAGAGCTATTTGTGATAAATACGTTTCATTCCAAAGCAGTTAAGAACACTGCTGTTTCCTTTATCCTCTCTTTGGGACAAATACTTAAAATCAACCTTCCTTACCTTTGCTTTTTAACCACAAAAGCGGCAGACGTACAACCTGTACCACAAGAGGCAAAAAACCACCCAAGCACTTGCAATGAAATCCAGACTTAAAACAAAAGATTACATCTCCAAGCACAAAAGGTTAGCAATAACAGCAGCAGAAGCAAAGCAGCTTTTCGAGGTCAACTGAAACCAAAGAGTGGGGTTTGGGGTAGGAAAGCAATTCACTGTGCAGCTTCTTTAAGTTTCAGTGGAAGCTTTGTTTAAAACCTCATGCCCAGTTGTATGTCTCAGTATTGCTCAATTTGTAACGAAAATGAGGCTAGAAAATAAACACAGCAAATCCCAAAGATGCAAAAGAAATGAGCACCAGCACCAAACCTTCACCATCCGAACCTCCTGCAGCAGAGTCCTGCAGTTCAACTGCCCGCTGGGTGAAGGACAGGCTCCTCTGGTCCTTTTAAACCTGCCTTTTGCTAAAAGATGACATTCTTTCAAGACACAGTAAGTAACAGTTTCCTAATCACCTCCTCCCTGCCACTTGTGCTTTTACACACTTTCACCACTCTGCCTCACTGCCGCCTACTTGATCCTATTCAGAAATCAATCAGGGATTGTATCAATACCATTGATTTATTCTTACACAATGCTGGCACAAAGACAGCTCTCAGAGTCCACACTGACTAGGTCCTAGTTAGCATCAGTGCTACAGAACTACAGCTGCAGGATGACTTGAGGAAAGTTTGTGTTTTATAGCTTATCCTTTTTATCCGTTCTCTCTAACTCCAGCAGTACTTCTAATAAAATATTTTAACTCTTCCTACAAAAGCTGCCCTGCTCATAAGCATCTGCATCACCTCTTGGCCCCACTTCAAAAGAAACTTTAGAAACACCCGAATCAGGAGGGAGTTAAAGACAACCATGGTCTTACAGAGGAGGCACGAATGGTTTCCACCAGGAGTGGTCCTCGCTCTGCAGACTTTAATCAAGGACGGAGAATGTGAGCCCAGCGCACAGGCCGAGTTTAAAATTCCCCCGTTCTGGCTGAAGCTCGGCCAGACGATATTCTGCATTTGTTCCTTCCAGACACCGCTCTGCCACTTATCCACAAGCTAGCAGGAACATTCCTCGGAGTGAGAAAAACTCCACCGACCCTGAGCGGAGACAGGCAGGATTAGGCAGGCTGTCCTCCGCCCCGCGCGCTTCCAACGCCGGGAAGCTGCCGAAGACGATGGCAGAAACACATCAGGAATTGAGCTCTAAGAGGAATGAGCAGCAAGTTAACCAGGGCAGAGACCTTAACTTCATCCCAGCTTCATTTCCTATTACCAGTTCGGCTGCCTCGCTGTCTAAGACATTTTCAGACAAACATTTTTCTAAAGGATGCCCTTCAAAGATAATATTTTGGTTTTATTGCTCTTTAATAAACACAAGACATGCAAAGCCTTAATGCATCCTGTAAAAGATTATTATTTTAAAAAGCATCTAATTTCAGAACATAAAAATGAGTTTGAAGCTGAATCTACTCAGCTTGCTTTCAAATGCCATCACCTTTACGACGCTCTCTGAAGTTAAAACGGATTGTCATGTCTCCGTTACGAGCATCAACATAAATCTTGACCGTAATAAGAAACAAGTCTTAAAAGGAGGATTACAGGGACAGATTTTCATCTTCTAGAAGTCTGTTTTACTTCAAAAATTTACATAATCTATACAGATCCAGACAGAGTTAGCCTTTACAGTGACCTGAGAATACCAAAGCTCAGAGATTTGCAAACGTGTTTGGTTTAAAGTCAAAGCTTGTATTATTAAGCTGCTACAACTTTTTATATTTCCATGCACGTGTCCCATTTGATTTCTTGTCCAAGTTTAATGATACTTTCAACATGCCTCGTGCTTTTTAATCTGAATGATGCACCTCATGATTTTGGTATTGAAAACTAACCTCTCCTTCGGTTTCCATGCAGATGTCATAAAACCCAGAAGAAATGGATTACTGCCCAGGGCTGTGGTTTACTCCTTCGTTAAACAGCTTACGCTTCGAATCCTCTTAAAAAGTCACTTAGTGGTAAATGGCTATTCGACACTACAAATAAAAATGTTTTAAAGAATTTACTACAGCTTTCTATTCATACCAGTGTTATAATCCCACTGGGGTGCTGCTGGCGTTTGTGGTGCAATGGGGCTGGCCATTTCCCCATGGAGTCGCAGGCACCAGAGAGCAATCCGGATGCGGCACCTTCCCAAGAAGCGTGTCAGACACCCACCTGCTTAAAGCACAACAAATTTCAAGAGGAAAAATATAAAAATCCAACCATCAGCAACTGTGTATGGAAAAGATCTTTCAGGATAACTGACGAATGCCCCAGGAGCTTGCAGCATCGCTATGGCACATGCCACGTTTGCTCATCCCACCATAAATCAGGCGGATGACAGACTGGAAACCTCCTGAACAGAGCAGGCACGCTTCCAAGAACCAGGCAGCGTACCTTGCGAGTGCCTAGAGCGATATCCAAACCAAACTGTGAGCGGAAATATTGGGAAAAACTAGAAAGCATTTTAGGAGTAAGAATTTTAATCAGCATAAATCAACTCTCAACGACTCTCCCATTTCTTTCAGGATGTGAAACGCGTTGGTTTTTGGTAAACTCAGGGTTGACGCTAGTGAACAGCCTGCTCGACAAACATGAGCTTTGACAAATCTCAGTGCTTCCTTCACCCCTTCCAAGGTCCAGCGAAGTAACGCACAGAAAGAAGATGGATGCACCTTGAGTTCGGACATGCTGAATTCAGCTAGTTTCCATTCAAGATTACAAATCCTACAATGGTCTTCCTTGATTCCTACCGACCTCCTTTCAGCCTTCCCTCCGTGCTCCCCTGAAAAGCTGAAGGAGGTGACTCAGAGAAGTGGGTTTGGCTTTGTAAAGGCACACACGCAGGCTTTCCTGCTCTGTAGCTTCCCAGGCTGCAAACTGCAGGACACGCAGCCTTATCTTAACCTCCAACAACACTGAACTCTCAAGACACTATTGCAATAAAAAAAATAAATACATACAATTCTGTGCTAACACCAAGAAATTGCAAAGTAAAGATATGAAGGTAGGGATCCTCTGCAAGTTGCATCCACCATGACCCGCTGACTCTGCTTCGGTGCCTTCAGAACTGGAGATGCCGTAGTAGTGACACCCCAGCAGATGACTGCTATTACACATGACGGGGAGTTTTCAAAAATGGAACCAAACCCATCTATCGGTGCCTCACTTATGTCAGAGAGCGCTTGATCAGGTTCTCAGTGACCTGCTACCCTGCCAATCCCAGAAGTGCTTTTCCAACGAAGTACTGACGGAGTGTGAAGGAAAAATCAAAAGAATTATGTCACTGCGGTACCCGTGCCAAACTACCAGGACAGTTAAACTCCCCATAAATGCAACAAAAATGGGATCAATGTGACCAAGGAAAGGAGAGGGGAAATACTTAAGCACTTCATGCAACTTTATCATCAGTCTTTCTACTACTAGTACCACTACTACTAGTTATCGCATTGGTTACAGAGGCATTCACCCAAGCATGCACTGCACACGCGTGCGTTTACACCAGACCCCTACTGAGACTGAAACGATTGCTCATGTCCCCATGAAGACGATTCCCTTGGACACCCACCTGCCCCCAAACCAGCTTTGGAAAGGCTTCACTGCAAAATCTCACAGTTTTGGGGAAAAAAATGAGTCAAAAGCAATGTAAGGTAAGGTAACATCTTGCCACCCACCTAAACAAGCACATTCCAAGTGCTTGCTCCAGCCCTCCGTGCCTTTGCCAACGCTACCAGGCAGCACTCTGCTAGTGGGCTTTGCGAAGTGCCTGGTGTAACGTGGACAAAGCAGAGCAAGTCTCGGTACAAACAGCAGCAGCAGTCATGCAGAATTAAAGAGAGGGGACTTTTAGTGGTTTACTGCACATAAATCAAATCCAACGCTATGAAGACACAGAAGAATCTGAATTCCTGGCATTTACATAATATTTCTCAACAATAGAGAACTGAAAGGGAAAACCTGAGGATCATTCAATAGGAAAGGGACTGTTAGAATGCTCTGGGTTTGTGTTTCAATGAGCTATTCCCTAAAGAAATGGTACTGGGAGGCTGCATCAGGGAACCAGGAAACACTTTTCCTTAACCCTTACGAGTCAAACTTCACGGTGCACTCGGAGTTTTTCGAGGAGCGCAGCACTCACGGCACTGGATTGCCACCGTTGTCAGCAGCCTGACTCAAGGCAAGAAGAAAAGAACACAGTTTGCATTACAAAAAGATGATGACACTTCAGTAATTACCTGATTGGGTTAGAATTTAATATTTGCATTACTAAAGAAACTCCTGTCGATTTGGAAAATGTCAAAACTTCTTTAAATACTGACAAATAATATTGACTAGTTATTTCCACTTTTCAGTTTCTAAGCTTAGAAAGGCAATAACACCACTATGGATCAAAAAGCCAGATAAATCTTATTAAGTACTACGTTTCCCTTTTGTCTGCTTCTCTCCACATTCCATCATTTCGGTCCTTTGAAATTCCTTTGTTCTGCCTGTGATCAGGGTTTCCAGGGGAAATCTGGCATTGGATCTAAAGGGAACCCCACACCACTGAAATACTCCTGACAATTAATCATTTGGTAAATTATTTCTTTCCCCCTACCTCCCTTGCCTCCAGGATTTTCAGGGAACATTTCAGTACGGCGCTAACGAGACAAAACCTCCTGAAGCACCAAGATGAGGGCTACCTCGAGGGTTCATTCACACGCCGAAGCTAAGTGGTGCCTGCAGAAACCACCCAGACGTTCCCATCTGTCAGGCTGGTGTCTCACAATAAGGACGGGATTTGTCTTTTTTGCCACCCTCAGACTGCACGTATCACCAAAAAGTATCCGTACGAAAGAGCTGCTTCAGCTAGGGAGAAGGAAAACAAAAGGGCAGGGTGGCTTCCCCACATGGGTCCTGGTGGCATGGAAGAAGCCGATGTCCCCCCAACCACATCTTAATTCATTCACCCGCCCGCTGCCCCGTGCTTGTCTCGGGCATGAGCTGCTCACCGGTGAATCCAAGCAGGGAAGGTGAGCACCCAGCACTTACATGTTAACGCAATAACAAGCAATGGGACGAACTTATTTTGCACTCCTACTTATTCTGCACTCTCTTTATCAAATCCGGAAGCACAGCAATCTGGAAAAAAGGGACATGGCATTAAAAGCAGCTTCATACCCACTCCTTAGGCTTTGTTTGTTTTTTCTCCTTTTTTTTTTAAATATATATATGAAATGTAACACAGGGAAAAGAACCCAAATAAAACATTTTCATCTAAATTTTGCTAAAATCTCAAGCTTTATGCTAATGCATGAATGCCACAGAGGGAGGCAAAGTAGTAAAAAACGATGTTCTTTTATTTATTTGCATTGCTTTTGTTGAAGATTATGCTTTGCTACAGGGGTCCAAGTGTCCCCTCTTGCCAGGGCCACGGGAAGCCATCCAGGGTCTTCCAAAGCCTCTTCATGCGCAATAGTCACGCAATATGCATAGGAGGAGAGAGAATTTCTTCCAACAATGGTACGCATTAATTTATAACATTTATCCAAGATCCTTTATCAAGTTTCAGTTGTAGGTCAAATAATTTATGCTTCGGAAAGATAATCTCTGCATTTAAAATTTATCGTTCCTTCAGAGGTTGGTTCTCATTAGCGCTCATCATTTTCCCTGCTCATGAAATACATCTCCACGAGCCGAGCCGTTCCCACTCGATAGCAGGGATTCCTGCGCGCTAACTCGATCTAACTGCGGCAATTACCGATCATCTGACGGAGCCGTAAGTTATGCTCCTCGATGACCGCTAATGAAGGCTGCCCAGCAGTTAAAATATCCGAGCAGCATATATCAGCACGCTTCGGAGCGCAAGATAGACTTCCAGCGTTGCGCTCCTCGTGTATTTATCGTACGCTGTAAATTACCTCGCGGGCTGCCTCCGACACGGCCCGTCCCGCGCTGCAGCCAGACACCAGGTTTTAATAACCACTCCTGACAATCTTTTGATCGCTGGGGGGGGCAGATGAAAGGCAAGGCCGCCTGCTGCAGGCAATCTGCTCAGTCAAAACAAAGGAAACTTCAGAGGGAGACAGAGATGCATCAGGTGTTAATCTCCACCGAGCGCGGTGCGGGCTGACTGCCTCGCTCCCCACTCCGAGCGCCTGCAAGCGGGCGCGCTCAGGATGCGGCAGGAAAGGAGAGGTGCTAACAGCTGGCCGTGAAACGCTTTGATTTGGGAACTCAAAGCCTCAGAAAGTCATTTTAGGGTCCTTCTAAATTACTTTAAACTGGTCACTTGACTATCTGATGTTTCAGACGTGCCGTATGGAACAAATCCTTTTTTTCTTTTTGTTGAGAACAAGTTCTCTTATTCAAAAAATGACAGCGTAATAATCTGCTAGGGGAAGAAGCAAGATATAAATATTCAGGGCACTTAAAAAAGTGGAAAAAACAGAATATTGGAGAGATGACTTGGGAAAAACCTCCTGCATGGAGCGGAGGTGGGCTCAGTGATCTGGTAGAGGTCATCTCCACCAAATTGGGTCTGAATGAGAGCATAATGAGTGAGTAATGCTGGTGGCATCATAAATCAAAGTTCTCACTACCTGCCCTCAGACACGTATTTGGTATGAAAAGTTTAGGCGTGAGGAGACAACACCAAAATAACAGCCTTGGTTTGGGACTATGAAAGGAACGACTGCTGCTCTCTCTTTAGCGTTCAATTTCTTTGTGGGGAAATAAAGAGAAAGGTCTGGGGGACTGCGGGACTTCTGCAATTTCTCTTTGCTTCAGTAATCCAAGCGTCTCTTGCTATCATTTTATGTGCATTACTTTAACCCTTGCTCTATTTTTTTCCTATCGCTTCAGTCCTTTTAAGAGATTTCTCTGTGGAGCTGTTCAGAAACCACAACAGCTCTGAAAGGAATACAACAACCAACGTCACATCACTTGAAATCATTCCTTCCAGGCACTGAAAGCAAATAGTTTACTCAATGTCTAGTCCAAAGTGAAACATTTTAACTTCAACGGTCAAAAATCTTGCAATAAACATCTCTCAGATGGGGAAACTTTGAAGCAAGAAGTTTTGCAGAGCATCTCATCACAGTATACCTAGAGTATTTACAAAGCTTTCATAAACAAATGAAGATGCAAGTGAAAAAGCCCAGTGCCGGCGAGACACATCCAAACCTCCCAGGTGCCTGCTCACTCACAAAAGCTGTTTCATGGGCTGGGGGAAGAAGGGCTGAGTTAATACTTAGGAAAAAAAAATCGGACACTGCGTCTAATTCACATAAAGTTATGGCTGTTACCGCTTGACAGCCCTGAAACAAAACGTGAAGCTGATGAGCAGAAGACTCCTCTCCGTCCTGGAAGCCGGCGGCACATCTCCCACCGCCTTCCTCCTCCCCACGGCACACGTGTTTGGGATAACCGATTCCTCATGGGCTTTTTTCTTGCTTTTAAAAATGAATTACATTTTTAACTGGCCAAGCAAGCTAAAACACTTACAGCCCATAGATCTTCAGAGAGAAGCAAGGTGTTGGACTCCACGCGTTCCTTCATAGCATTTTCTTCAAAATTAAAAAAAAAAAAGCCACCCTCCTACTTACTTTTTCCTACTCCTTTCATCCAATTATGAGATGTTAAACAAAAAACTACATACACCAGGCATCCAGTCACCGTCTGAGCACTGGACTAGGAGCCCATCAGTGCAGCTCCCACTGATTATGTTCTTGTTTGGCCATCCTGGTACAAACTGTTCACCTGCTTTTGCCCGTTTTCTTTCCTGGGCTCCAAGTACCACTCGTTAACCCATTTTTGCAAAAACAAGTGTAAGAATATTGACTTCGGACCATCACTCCAGCAAACAATGGCATCATCTGCAGGCAATGGACACATGAGCAAGGCTTCAAACCGCTGCTGGACTTGTGAGCCTCCCAAAACGACCGCACTGTAGGTACCTGCACACCTTAATCACTGGTACTCCAGCAGGCTAGCAGGACCTCCTGCTCATATTCCCTCACAAAACTCGAGAGATATACAACAAGTCTATGAAGCAAGACAAAACCAGAGTATTTCCAGCACCAGTGGTATTGTCTTAACCAGTACAACGAGCACCTGTAATAAAAAATACTGAATCTGCTCACTGCAGTTGACATCCTCTAGAAGACGGTGCAGTAGTCACTTATCTAAGTAGGCTAATTAATTTTTTAACATTTGTTCCTCTGATTTTTGAATACCAGTCAATCAAGTCATTACAGAATAGCAAAATATCATCAGAAGTGAAGTCCACAACTCTCCCTCTGACAGCGCAGAGGTAGGAGCAGATTACAAATGGCAGGAAAGGCTGCTCTGTTCTGATTTTGGTCTGGGGCCCGTCGCTGTGGTGTCCCAGTGACTGTCACGGTTTGCATTAATACAGAAGATCACACGCAGGGTCCACAAGCTGGCAACTGAACTCAGATCCTGCATTTGCCTCCACTATTTTAACACTGAGCCCATCCTTCCTGCCCATTAAAGCCACACTTCTAAGGGATCGCTGCTGTCAGGGGAGGCTGTTGTTAAAAGCGAACGCAGCCATCAGATCAGACCCCGAAGGGACAGGGATGTGAGCTGTCCTCGGATCCGTTCCCTCACCCTGATTAACACACTTACCACGGTTCTCATTTCTGGCTCTCCAAGCTTCGCTACGACACTCAGTCCAGTCTGCTTCCTTTTCAAGGTGCTATCAGTCAAACCCGACCACATCGTTTTGGCTCTCAGTTACTAAATTCAAACCATTTTAAACATCCTGCTTTCATCTTTATAGCTCTCTCCCACTTTTTAACCGTGCTGCAGTTACAGAAGAATGTACTTGACATATAAAACGTGCACATGATTCTTTTAACATTTTAATGCCATGTATTGTGTTGTAAACATCTCTTCATGTTTTATCTCCTTCCCCATAAATCAGAGGCTAGTATCTTAGAAGTCTCAGAAATGACATGTTTTCTCCATAATATAAATGTAAGGCTCTACTCCTTGAAACCTGAGTCAGCTTTCAAAAACCATCAAAAAACAGAACTAGGAAACAGCAGCAGATTATCAGCTAAGTTAAAATTATTTTTTTCCCACTCTATTAGCACGACAGCATGATCATAATATGCAAACAGATATGTTAGGAGATAGGTCTTCACCAGGCTATCAGAAAGCCAATGTTTTGATTATTCTTTGTTGTCACTTCGCTGGAACACCTCTGAAGTGAAATACCTTCCTTTGTACCCAGACCAGTGAAGGATGCTGGAAGAGTCAGGAAAATAGACATTTAAAAAATAAGTGATATGCTAGGAATAATTATTTGGTTAATTCACAATTAACATGCAGTGTTTACTAGATTAAACCCCAAAACAGATTTCCATTTTCCTTACTGTAGCTGCAATTAGTAAGATTGATCTCTCATAATGAGATTTTCTGGTGCATTTGGCTGACTTAGCAGTACTACAGTGAAAATGTGTCTCAATCTATTCCTTGGTAAATACATTAGTCATTTATTTTATTTTTAAAAATTAAAACCACTGTAAAATACTTATTCTTTTGAAAAGAAAGAACCCCAATCGAAAACACCTGTCCAAAATAATTTTAAGTTACTTCAATGCTGGAAAAAGAAAAAAGAAGAAAAAAAGGAAAGCAGTTTTAGCAGGTGGGACTGAGAAGTGGTGACATGTTGTAGTACAATACTGAAGGGCTGAGGGATGTAACGCAGTGTTGCGTGATGTGGAAGAGAACGAGGGACCACTGGATTAGCACGCCACTAAAATGCTAGATGAGGTGAGAAGTACAACTCTGAAGTATTGTGATATAAAGGAGTGAGGCAGAGGCAGAACTGCTGGTAGAGGACAAGAGAAACAAAACACGATCTTTTCTTGGCACCTTCCAGCAGGAATTAACTCTCGCACAGGCCACAGCACGACGCTCGATTCTCAACACCCAAGATTCATTCTACAGAAAAACTCAAGGATTCTCCAGTATTTATACGCATCAGCAGAATTCATACATTTTTCTACAGGGCTGTTTCTACCAAAATGCTGTCTAACACGAATTACTGTAATTACTCTTGCAATTTGGACACGAACATTTCTAGAATGACATCACGGTAGAACACGCACCACGTTACCTGCTAATGCAAGCCCAAATCAGGCAATTTTTCTTTGTATTTTTCAGGATATTTTCAAACAACATTTTCACTATCATTTATCAAAAATAAATATATAAATAAAAAATAGTTTCTTAAAAATCATTACCCAGTTTCAGAGAATTGTCATAAAAATATATTATTTCTACTTGCCACCAGAAAGCACAGCTAGAATTTACGCCTGTGAAGGGAACATGTCTGTAAATACATGCCTTTGGTTGATAAATATCCAAACTGCACTTCTATAAACAATGGAAAAACACGGTGCTGCTAACTCCCATCCTTTTTTATTATTGCTTAAGGACAGTGAAGGTGGAGTGAGAAGCTGCACTCTGGTGAATTGTTGTACCATGCTAGCTCTTGTGGTTAGGAGAAAAAGAAGTTTCAAGTATCACAGCAATCTGAAATCAATAGGGCAAGTGATAACTAAAAAATTATTTCAGACCAATTTCCTCAAGCAGCAAAGTACGGCTTCGTGCTCCCTCTGCCTGACTCCACGCAGCAGTTTGGAGCAAGCCAGCCGACTTCACCCCACGTTGACAGCGCTGACCCGGCCCCAGCTCCCTCCGGGTCGTTGTGATGTGGTCAAAAGACAGAAAAAACAAAAAGAAGCCACAGAATTTGAACGTTTAGAAGTTTGTAACCACACTTCTCAAATATTGCAGAATCTCTATTACATTTTCACAGGATCAAGTTCTTCACATCCTGTCCTAAATCACGGGGAGGAATCTGACACGATCAACGCCTTACCTTCCCACGGTATATTTGAGGGCTGTAAATTGCGAATGCAGATTTGTCAGGGAAATGAGGGGTGGGAAAGACGAGTTGCCCTTAAAGATGCACAGATTTATAGCAATATGGGAAGCGGAAAGACGGTTATCATATAAAAAGGTCCTTGAGGACCAGCAAGGAGCACCAAGGGAAACATGAGTCATGAGCTGCCAGGGAAGAGGATGTGCGCTGGGAGCAATGGACAGAGCAAAGTAGCAATAAAAGGAAGTTCCAAGTCAAATGTGCTCCTTCCCAAAGGTCAAGACAGATACCCGAGCTTACAGTATTTATTGAAAATTAAATTCCCAGCCAATTCAGACACAAACAGCACCAATAGCAACATCAGAAAATGGATAATCATCGACTGAAAGGGTCTATTGATAAACAAGGTCATAAACCACAGCTGTTTTCTTTTGCTTTGTTACCAACTCTGCTTTATTTTCCTTAATAAAGCCTTGAAGGTCTGCCTATACAGGCGAGTAACAAACTAAAGAAGAATGAGAGTGCAAATTTAAAGCACTCAGCCCTGCTTGTGCAAAAGAGTTTTACACTTCAAGAGGCTGCAGTAAGCCTCTCTTTAAGGGCACAGTAACAGCTGTTCCTATGGGGAGATAGCAGCGAATAAATCGTGAACTATGAACCCAAACACAAGGTTACTGCACTCTTAACTTTCCTTTCCCATCCCAGCAAGCCTCGAAAGTGCCGAACTCCAAATTATGGTGCAGGATTCCTGGTAATCCCAAGCGTCTCAAGAGTTTAAAAAACGCCAGTTTAAAAAGCAGCTCCCCAGAGGTTAAAAACCACATGCTTTTGAGACAAAACACAACATCAGGCAACACATAGAAGCTGAAGACAAAGAAAACCAGTTATTTGTGCATGAATATCACCTCGAGGAAGATATATCAGAATCTCAAGACAGACACGTTACACAAGAGTCTCTGAACAAGAAATAATTAATTCTCTTTTGAGTCTAGTAGTATCCATGTCAAAAGGGAAAGCAAATATGACAGTAAATACTTAAAAGCATTGACAGGTCATGAAACAAATTCTTAAATATTAAAAAAAACAGCAGATAGAGAGAAAAAGCATCTCTCTGAAATTATATCAAAGCCAAGAAAGATCCACCTCAGTTAGAACAGTTTCTTTATCCAGACCTCCTTTTGTGGAAAAATATGTGCAAATGTGTACTTTTTTTCAAGGCTAAGTGTTGTCACCTAAATATTTCTATGGAATTCACAAAAATGCAGCATTCTTTCTATTTTACAAAGAAAACAGACATACAGTTATCTGCTGAGCCCAAGTCCAAGCTCAGTGAAAACAAGCACCATCACCTTTGCTTACTTGAGCCTGAACAAGAGGTGTTCCTATGGGTGTGATCCCAAAGAGCACATCAGTGCCAGCAACTGAGCTGTTAAGAGGCTTAAGCACAAAGAGCCTGCCCCAATCAGGGTGTCTCCGGGAGGCAGATCACAGCAAAGCTCCACGACCTGCTCCATCAGCAGTGTCCCAGGACTCAGGCCCCCACTGCCCAGGTGACTGCAGACACCACAAAGGGCTATCGAAGGCACTGCCACTTTTTTCAGCTCGTATTTACAGCTTAAACTGGCCGTGGCTACCAATGCTTTGTAACTCCCTTCCACCCTGCGTGTTACCTGCTCAGCAGTTTGTCTCTCCTTTAGGACTAAAGAAGAGCCTAAGAGCAACTTTGCTTCACAGCTGGATCGATTGCAGGAGAGCTGAGAGCTCAGCATCAAGCCCCGCAGGAACTCTCCCACAGGCAGGGAAGCTCAAGTTCGGGCACCTACAATGTTTGCAGCATGAGCCACAGCTACCCCACAGCTGAGATTCCCAGTGTTTAACAAATGCACAGGAGATATCCCGATTCCAGACACACTAACCCCCCCGGTGCCCCGCTCCGAGCACTGCTCCGAGCCTCCCCTCAGACAGACCCCACAAGGTCACGCAATAAAGCCCCCAAAGAGCCAGGCCCGTAAGGCTGGAGCCCTGCTGGCTCTGCTGGTACTCCAATTACACAGCTCTTCCTGTGTCATTTTCAGTGATCCATGCTCGGTATTATCAAGACAAACATTATTATTGGGAGGCTTAAAACCTCATCAGCTCAATTCTGAACAAACACGCTGTGCCCAGCGACTCTAATTCACCGACACGGCCTTTCTGCGGTGTCGGTTTTAGCGGCCCGGAGCTGGCGCTGCGGCTGCAGGCAGCGCACGCGATGCCGCCCGCTCGCTCCTGGCAGCGTTTCCAAAGGCAGAACGGCAGCAGCAGGGCAGCACTGACCTGATTGATGGAGTTGGCAGCGCAGGAAGCCAGTCCGGTTCCCAGCGAGGCGAGCAGGAAACAAGTCAGGTCAAAAGGGACCGGGGCCATGGCAAACCCAGCGGACGCCGTGCACACAACCAGAGCTGCAACACAAGAGCACAGGTCAGGGAATCAGCAAGAAACCATCTCCTTTAAACGTACCACTAGAGTCAAGGTTTTAAAACCCTGTAAGAACTACAGCACAGATTAACTTCTTACTAGTTTTTGGATGAAAGTAGCCCCAAGAACAGAGCACAAGGAGTGGTAACACTCTGCATAATGAAGGCAAAGACGGAAGGAAGAACTGCCAGGGATGAGACACCCAGCAGCAACAGAACTTAGACAGAAGAGGGGAGAATAGAACTTAAGCCACTGTATTCTCCATTTTGTGGATTGCTAAAGGATCAAACAGCCTCATACAACATGGACATGAGATGCTTTTCCAGCAGCCCACGTGCCATTGCAAAGTCTAACATGGAGGAGAAGAAACAGTAAGGAAAATCCTGAGCTGAGAGAGAGAAATTCTATCGAATTATAGAAGAAACTTCAGCAGGGAAGAAAAACAAAAACAACAAAAGAGGAAAATAAGGCTATGCAGATATACCTGGTGAAGCCAATAACTTCCCTGTAAAAGCTCGCACTGTTTCCATTTGATATGCCCACTTCAGGCAGAAGGTACAATCACACCACCACATGGACCTCACAACACCTAATCCACTCAAATTTGAAAGTCTTTAACAAAAATCCACTTCAGTTTTGTCATCCAAAATTATAACTTTAGTATAGTGCTGCTAATCACATCCTTAAAAAGAAAGTTACCCTAATCTCAATCCTAATACTGCAATTATCCAAATAATAGGTTACATGAAACTCACATTTGGCAAGAAATGCTATAAAATAAAAATTTCTTATACTATAAAAGTCAGGACTTGCTGAGTTTCTTGCTCATGACCTTGAAACTGACAATTGAAAATTAATAGTTATTAAATAATTTTAAAATGTCTTGTGTGTAATTACATGTTCCAGACCTCAAATTAAAAGTATGCATCAAAGAATCAAAATGTTCTCATCTTCCTGATTCCTGCAAAGCCTCCTATGTGTCTAAAGTTATGTGACAAATAAATAACCTTTGCTGACTGAAAATATCTGGATTATCTGCTGGGTAGTGTTACTGGAGATGGAAGAACTGAATGTCACGGCAGAGACCTGTCACAAGGATGTACAGGCAAAGCACTCGTTTCAAGAGCTGCGCCTACATAAGGACCTTAGGATTTAATCATAAAAAGACAGTGAAGATGACATGCTGCTCAGCACAACTTTCCGCTAAGTATTAGAATCTGTTGGCAGATGAATATTATTATAATAATGTATTTCACGTTGTCATAAACGTAACTTATTTAGCCTGGTTATGGATTCTCAGGGTGCCGCATGGACGGCTGTGACACAAGTCTCCAAGAGCACAAGGTTTATACCACGCTAAGCCACAGCTTCACCTCCCGTGACAGCTCCTGGCTCTCACTGTGGCTCCTTCAGCTGCTTCCAAAACACCTCGAACCTGCACGGAGCCTTACCATTACCTGCTGACATGCAAACGACGATCATTGCCAAAAGGCTGGACCCCAGCTATTCAGAACTGAGGGACAGAGCATCCTGGTTTCAAACTTTGACCCTTCTTCATTGAGAATAATCAAGAAATAATTTCAAGATTATAATTTCAAGGAAACACGAAATTCCTTGGTTTACAGCTGATAGAGTTAAAGAATACACTCAAAGAGGATGGTGAAACAGTGGCGTTTGCATTTCTAAGAATGATTACATTCATCTTTTGGCATAATAAATCACCCTTCCACTTCTAGACAAGAGTTTAATTAAAACTTATCTTAGGGAGCACTTTATGCCAATTTATTATGGGAAAACACCAACCCATTTACTGAAGAAGAAAGGTGGAGCAGATTGGCAAACAGTCTATGTAACCTTACCATCACACTGACCTCAAAGAAATCCTAATACAGCATAGCTACAGCACTAATTAAAGTCCCCATTGATTTCTCTGGATTAATTTCAGCCCGTCATTTCAGAGTGACTTAGCAGGATCTCGTTAAAAAAGGCCAGAGTACATCCTCCTACTTATCCAATTGAAACAGGTATTTTGGGTTGCTCGGCAGTGCTCTCAACACAAGGTTTTCCCTGCTTGTCTCATCACCCTGCAATTCAAATGCGACATGTTAAGAATAAGTAGGAAAACGTTCCCTTTGGATTGGGAAGTTTATTTGCTTTTGCTGGGGAAGCAATAATTTACTCTTCTACTTTTTTCATGGAGGAAAAGTGTATTTAATTGAAATCACATCAAGGGAATGAGCTCATAGATTGTTTGTTTTTTAATCCCTGTTAGTTTAGTGCTTTTGGGGTCAAATTCACTTCACCTTATTATAGAAAAATGGAATTGATCCTTTCAAGATTTGTTGATGAGAGCTGGCATTATCTTCAAAAAGAAGCCAGGATTTAAACTTATGATCTCAACCTAAACCTAATTTTATGTCTTTTAAACATCTTTAGCTTTAACAGAAATTAAGAAGGGGCATTTGTCTACAATTTCAATGTCAATGAAAAAGAAAATGCTAATGCACTGGTGGGGGGGGGGAGTGAATAATGGCATTTCCAGCATAAGAACACGTTTGAAAGGACCACGGTGCATAGTATGCTTTGCATTTCTGTTGGGCTTCATTGTAATCTGCCTTTATAAATCTTTATTTGTACTGTGCGAATCACCACACTGTATTTTGGTTACCTCCTATTAGAAAGAAGCCAAGTTGAAGTCGATGGGAAGAAACCCAAAGCCAACCACTTCAGCTTTAGATTTCCTTTCTGTTCCCGTACTGATTATGTATCAGTGCATATGGAAGAACAAAAGCAATTGTATTCCTATTTTAATTTAAGAAGCAATTTTACCGTTTTATTACAAGTGTTTTTGTACTCCTGTAAAGGAAACTGGTTTTCCAAGAGCTGATAGAACTTCTCTTCCTGAGTTTCCACTCTTTGCTTTCAGGAAAGCCAAGTACAGCCTCAGCATTGGTGCTGTGGGTCTGACAAAGGTTTTCTTTGTAAACTTGGGTTTGTCTGGGGTAGGTGCATCTTGGTTTTGTTGCAGATTCTAACCTGCACACTGAAGACGGCCAAACTCCTGAAGCAAATTTAAATTTGGGACAGTAACTGGAAGCAAGTCTTCACATAATCTCATATAAAATTCAAGTGCAGTAACACAAACACAGCGAACAGCAATAATCTCTTCTACTGATGAAGAATTTTAAAATGCTTTGCAAAAAAATAAACTGTAATAATAGTTTGTTTTTCTTTCATTAGTTTTCTTTGTAGCATGGAAAACAAATTGCTAGAAAACGATCACTGTGAAGCTTTGTCTCTTTGATAGGATAATAGTTACTGATTTAATAACCACAAAATGAGAACTACTTTGACAGACCTATAAAATATGTTTAGGACTGGAGAATGCATGTAGACTAGTAACAATCTATACAAGGAACGCTGATAAATCTTTGTCAAAGTTTCTGGCTATATTAAAGCCACAATTTAAACGAATAAATTGTGCTCTCAGCTGAAGTGGAAATGTACTGGAACTCCAAGCAAATGGAATTTTTTTTCACTAGAGCAGCTGTTAGCAGATTTTTGCCCATGCACACACAAGCACCTTATTTAGTGATTGATGCCACATTACTTAGCAGTTCAGCAACACTCAGAGTCATTATGCAAAGCTGGATAACCATCATCTTCACTTCCCAAACACGGAAAGGACGCAGGGATGAGGCAGGGTGTTAATGATCACACTGCAAGCCAGTAGCAAATGTCTCACGCTTCTCATTTCCACTTCAATACGTCTGTGCTAGATGATCACCAGCGCACAGACAAATTCAGACGTAAGCAATACAGCTGATGAACTTGGGTTGTTTTCTGGTAAAGAAAATAGGATTATTCTCTTAAAAGTGTGCATAAGAAAAATACCCTAATTTTAGTCTCCAAACCTGAAAATGCTCACAAATAATGTTTGTCCATTTTTCAAAATTTAAATATAGCTCAGTACGTCCATGATGGAGAAGCTATAGATATTTTTGCAGCACGCAGTCTCTGCTCCTAGGACGCTGTCTGATATTGTCTAGCCACATCAGAGAACGGTTCCTACTGGAAAGGATTTCAGGCGATCGCCAAGTCCAACCTCGTGCAGAAATGAGGGTCAGTGCTGAATTTAGGCTGGGTCCCTCAGGATTTTTTCATCTCCAGGGACAGAAATTTCACATCATCTCTGGACAACCTGCTCTGAAGTTTGACTGTCGTCATTGCAAAACCGCTTTTCCCTTAGGTTAAGTCAGAACCTCCCCTGATACGATTTATGAAACACTTATCTCTATGCCAAGATTCACAGCATATTTAAGAAAAAAATGAGGACAATCCTCTTTTCTTCCAATCCTCTTTTTAAAAGAATTTTGGCATCTGACTGGAGAATGTCCAAATCCTTCTTCCTGTGGAAGAAGCTACTAACGATCAGGTAGCAGCAGAACGACACACAAATTTTTACCTTGAAAACAAAGGTCAAGTAAATTCATGGGCCTCCTCAGAGAACTGATTCCACCAGTCCTGGGATTCAGCCTGTAACCTACACAACACTTTGGCAAGGAAAAAGCTTAAAAAAAAAAAAAAAAAAAAAAAAAAAAGTTTGATTCTGATCTAACCATGGTAAATCCTGGAATGACTCTATTAAAGATGACAAATGACTCCAGATTTACTGAGGTATAAACACCCCAGGCTGGCCTATTTTAGCTCTCTCCTAAGGCTGATCATGACAAGAGCAGAGAGAATTTACTCCCAACTATTCTTGCATAACACTAACAGGATTCTGGGCTGAAATCTCGGAGAGCTAGATATAACCAAACAACGTTTCACATCCTCAGTGAGAGATACACAGAAAAACAAACTTTGGAGAAAGTTTCCAGATTTCATAGTGCTTAGAGAAACAGCAATACACTTAAATTGAAGCTAAGGGGGGGGTTGTTATATCCACCATGAAGCTTTTCAGCAGAGGACACTAACACACTGCAGCAGGTCGCACAGGGACGCTGTATATTCTCTGCCTTGGATGGTTTTTAGAACAAACAGAACACCATCAAGTCAGGGATGATATGCCTAAGGTTGGTCCTGCCTTGGGGAAAAATAGATTAAACGACCTCCTAAGTGTCACCTTGAGGTCCCTGTGATTCTGTGGATGCTGCACGTGTGGAACCAAAGCAAGTCACACAGCACAGAGGTCTCTCCAATGAGATCTGAAACAAGGCTTCAGTAATCAGAACAGAAAAGAATATTCATCATGCTTTAGCAGATTAACTGGTGAATTTTGGAAAAATACTACCAAAACTCTAAAGCGGCTTCAAAGGTTTGGAAGTTACAAGTGCTTTGCAATGAGATGATGTAAAAGAATATAAAGATTTTGGGTAAAAGATTGCAACTTTGCATAGGATCTCCAGATAAACAGCAATCAGTTAACAAACAACTGTGTATAAACAAGAATCATTAGATGCAAATTAATACATTTATGAAGACATCTGAAAATGTTCACTGTAGTATATTAAAATACAGGACAAGGAAAGACAGGGAAATGCCCACAACATGTGGACATTAATGTGCCTTTCTTCAAGGAACTCAAGGTTTGTGTTACAGTAGCCAGAAGGAGAAACAAGAGTTGGAATTCAGCTCTTACAGGCACAGTAGAGAGAGAAAAGCTAAAGACACAGTCCCTTCCTCAGCGAGCTTGCAATTTAGATTAGGAAAACTACAGCAGTTCAGAAATTAGCAATTAAGTTTACACGTTACTCATGTTTACACATCCCAGACGTGTGCTACATAACGTGCTGTGCCTCTGGCTGGTCATTGTCACCACAAGTCCAATGCCCAGGGCATCCTTCAGTGCAGGAGCAACAACGACAGGATGGTCACAAACCGTAGCAAAGCAGCCAGCGAGAACACCCAGCACTCTGCACATCGTGCCTTCGCTGCGCTTCCCCCAGACCAAACCCTGGCGTTTCTTTCCTGGGTTTTTCCACACAGCTCATCTTAGTACTCATCTGTGATCACTGCAAAAGCATGAAGTTTAAGAAGATGAGACCGCCTGATATTCTTAACGATGTGTATGCATTACAAATTACTAGGATTTCCTCCTATCACCATACCTCACAATTCCTTTTCCTATTTTCAACTACACATGAACTTTGGGATAAAGTTGAAGACAATAACATTTATAATTCTGAAGACTTATCAGGCAGATGCATTAGCTTTCCAAGCGCCAGGATGGCAAGATGCAGCTGTTCAGGCAGCGGCCGACAGAGAAAGCAAAGGATGGAAATCGAACCCGAAAAGGTGGATTATGCAAAAAGTAATTAAAAAATCCCTAATCATTTTTTATAGCAAAAGAATATAAACAGTTTTTTTTTCTCTCTTCTGTTGGAAAGTCATAAGAACTATAGTTTACATGAAGCAGGAGGGTATGGTAATAGCTAAACTCATTTCCTTTCAAAGGTGAATTGCAGTTCAGAATACAAACAAACATCTCTTTGCCTCAGCAGCGGGAAGAGAAGAGGGCATGAGGAAGTCTCATTTTAGCATAATGCACAGTTTGTTTTTTTGTTATTTTATACCCTAAAAAGTATAAATAAAGAGCCTGCCAAAATAAACACATAGGATATGAGATCTATCAGAACTTCATGGGTGGAAGGAATTGAGTTGCGTGTCATTTGTAGAATAAAAGTGACCTCAGAGAATCTATTTTTTCTTTAGTAAAATAAATAAATAAATCAAAGAACGACACCACCATGCTCTTTACAGAATTTGTATTTTTCCACATGATCGCACAGCTCGGAAAAAGAGCTCAGTCTACTCCCTTGCTCTGCACACTGCACCGAGTATTTTTCCTGCTCGCCTCCTACACTGTCCTATGACCAAAAAGACCAACAGAACTCCCTCCTGCAAACCCTCTTCATCCAAAATCCAACTCACACTTTTATACTTTCTATTTTCAATACAGTCTCTCTGCCCAATACATAAAGGTCACACCAAGAAGAGGGATTCACTTTTTTCTGTATCTCTAGACCTTCTCAACAGAAGCAGAGTTTATCACCTTGGCTCAAGAACAGCACATCTGAGAACACGCTTGTACAAAACAGGCAGTCTTGAACCAAATGAAATTCCGTAACCTTTGCCTTCTACAGCTTTCTGGTAACACTATGCCTTAAAAACAGAGTGGTGCTTTCTTGCCTGCAATGTTGTTTTTTCCATTTCAACAAGAGCTACTAGAAGCCGTTCAGAATTTTGGCACCAACAGTGAGGCCACACGAAGAAAGTAACACATAAAATCATTTTCCCCAGAAAAAGATACTCATCCATCTTGGTGAAGTTCTTCAAACTCCTGTTTTGAGAAGCAACAATAATGGTCAGATGTGGTACTGAGCTCACCCATAAGGGCTATCAGCAAATTTAACACATTTAAAGCTTTTAAAACAAGAGCTGATTCTCTCCCTTTCTCCACATTTCTCTTTCTCCTCACCCCATTTAAACGGATCACTTAATCACAGAACTTTAACTTTTTATTTCTGGATCTATTGAGTTTTTTTAATTTAATTCTATTTCAATAACCAGCATAGGCTTCAAGCTCACATAAAAGAGGCACTTAAATAAAATCACCTAGTTCAAAATAGGCCAGAAGAATTAATTGTTCATACAGCACTTAGACATTATCTGTGGTGAGCACTACAGAAACAAAACACTGCTAAAAACTTAACAGCATAAGGAGGGAAAGTCAGCTCCACACAGAGAAGAGGCAATAATTTCGGTTGTACGCGTCATAAAGCTGTTGCAAACTTGGGAGTGCAATAATTCTGATAACTGATAAATGTGCCAGTAAGAGTCTAATATGCCTAAATTTGAAATTATCAAGGCTAATAAATAAAAGGAATCATTAAAGTATCAAAAAATATATATTTTTTTCATACATCAAGTCTACTAACTCAGCTCTTGACCAGCACAAAATAAATACATCTTGATTTTTTTTAAATAACAAGGAGGAACATTTGGACATACAGACAAGATTGGTTTTGCAAGTCCAAAACATGAGATGTCTCACCAACACTAAGAACTAGAAGGCTTGTTTATTTAAGAAAAAATTAAATGACCATTGTACACTGCATGAGGCCAGTACAATTTTTCCAGGGAAAACAAAGAGGGAGAACATATATACTGCAAGACAAAAGTTTCAGAAAGCAAACTGAATTCAGGATTTTTTATTATAAAAGGTTGTTAAAGCAAAGAATAACAGTTTTATTACTGATTTATTTTTTTTTTAAAACTAGAAAAATTCACCCACTGGAGAGAGCACCACAGCAGGGACTTCAAATAATTGTACTTCTGTTCTTGGCCCTGATACTGACAAAATCTAAGTCTTCAGTCAGATCATTACAGCTTCCTTAGACATAAAGCATACTTAACACTACTGCTTGGCAAAGAAACAATTTCTAGCTGTTATGTATTACTATTAGAATAAAGGGAACGTAGTTAGGCTGCAAAGCAATTGCTTAAACTGCTGGTTGGAAGGTACAACTCTGTTAACAGCTACAGAATTATACTTTCAGAAACTAATTGGTCATACTTGAAACTTTTCCTTCATAAACTTTGAAATGATTACGCTTATCTTTTGTTGGTTCTCCAAATATGAATTTGAAAAGAAGCAGTGTTAAAATGAAAGGTAATAAGACAGAATGTTGGTAAACTTAAGCAAAAGGGTTTTAACTTAATGCGAGGTTTATAAAACCTCTTCCTGTTCCAGTTTTACCTCAAAGTATTTTTTTTGGTACAAACTCTTGCTTATGATCCCCAAAAGCTAACTGACAATATAGTGCAAGCAATGATGATTCTAAACAATTTAATAGGCAAAGAAATAACTTATAAAACTATTTTTTTTCCAACACACATTTGATGGAATTGACCCAGGTACTTTGTGTCACCGAAGCAGGAATTATCACACAAAAACACACCTGTACCATTAGCACGTTAGACAAGTCTTAATATCAAACAGAATACACAGAAGTGAAAAAACAACCAGTAGTACCTGTAAGCTTAATTTTGGACAAACGTGCCAAAATTCCTGGCAAATCATCCAGCCGTAGCTTCATTTCTTTCCATTGTCTTTCTTCTTTGGATTCTGCTCTTAGTGGTGTGGCTGAGCCTTCAATTTCCACAGCTAACTTCATTTCTTTCAGCTCATTTATGTTTGATGTCTTAGACAAAGGTTGATGAACAGGAGAAATTGGTATAATCTTGTGTATAACTTTCTTTTCTTGATCCAATTGTTGACTCTCACGAAAAGGAGATGCAACTGAATCTGACTTAGGTTTTGCTCGTTGGCTGAGGTCTTTGTTGTACTGTGTTACATACTAAACAGAACAATAAATTTTAAGATGATTAGCTAAGAAGATGTTTTCATCCATTTTATGTTGTTATTAATACCAAAACTATTGCTACATTATTCTTCTTATCAGGTTTACTTTACTATAACAGGTTTACTATAATGACATGACTGAGTCAGCCTTCTTTCAAACATTTATTTCACACACAGAAAGTTTCTGAAGTTGGACAACATACAGCAAAGGCAGTTTTCCATTTCACAACTGCTTCAATGGCATTTACGTAAACTTGAAGAATTGTTTTTGGACAAAATATAACTTCCCTTGTAGTTTTGACAGCAAACTTTACTTAATTCATCTTCAAAACTACCAGGCAATATCACTTGATTTACAAATGATTAATTCAACCGTAAACAAACAGGTACGCATAGGTCCATAACAACTCCAATCTCCAAAAACAGGAACTCAACTTTTTGCATCTTTACAATATTTAAGTGATTTTCGTACTAGCACTTAAACGAATAATAAAAGCAATTTAATTTCACGTTTCCCAGCAGGAGATGAGCACTCCACTTCAAAGGCACAGAAGGCTCCACGAGGAAGAGGACACGCTGAGCACAAGGCAGTACCTGTGCTGCAGCGACCTTCCTCCAACCTCAGCTGTTTCAGATCCCATGTGCTTAACTCTGATGCAATGCACAAAAGGAGATGCTTGGACTTGCCTGAGCTTGCCAGATAGGAAATTTGTTTTTTTTTCAACCAATCTCCAGTTTCACTTGCCACATGAGAAATAGTTAATCAAGGAATGAGAAACACGGGATAAGCACACTCCTTGACTTACCATTCGTTTGAGAAAGTTAAAGTACTGAAACGTGATCAATCTGTCATTGGCAACTCGGCACAGATGCACAAACTGGCATGGTACTTGCCGTATTCCTGTTTTCTTCAAGTGCCAAATAAATAAACCTATTTAAAGAAAAAAAGGAGAACATTAGGTTCCGGCTCTGCCCCTGGATTCACTTGTAATTCAGCCTCCAGCACCTGTTGTCTGCTGGGACGTGACACCACCGCAAATGGGAACCTGGACAGGGGGAGCCACATTTGTGGAGTCCTACTGAAGAAACCGAAAGTGCAGGTTGCTCTCATGGTTTGGAGTTTTTCTTCCTAATTTCCCAGCTCCCCACAGAGACGCTTTTTTAAGCTTCTCTTCCTCCTCCACGACCCCGCAGCTCTCTCAAATGCGTGCACCTCGGCCACACAGCATGAGCAGCGTTAAAGGAAGCAGCTGCCACAGGGCTGCAAGATCACACCAAGGCCACCCGCGCCTGATGACACCCATGCTCCTTTATTTTATTTTAAGAAAACACCGCTACAAACCAACCACCCCACGACACCACCCGACCCCGAAGGGCACCCTCAGCCCCAGCACGCCCGGCGGGGACACCCCTCATGGGAGCCGGCCATGCCCGGGGACACCCGGCGTGCGCTCCTCACCCTCCTCCCTGCCAAAAGCGGCCGGCCCCGCTGCCCCCAGAGCCACCTCAGCACCAGCCCGGCCCGCGGTACCTGCCAGCGCCCGGGGCGGGCTGCAGCGGCGGGCGGCGCTCATGGCGCTGCGCTGCTCCCGCCGCCCTCTCCCCTCAGCTCCTGGGCGCCGCCATCTTGCGCGCCCCGGCCCCGGGACGCCATCCGGGTCGGCGCTTCCGCCGCCGGCTGAGGGGAGCCCGGCCCCGGGGGCGGGAGGGGAGCGGGGAGCGAACATTGCTGACCCCCGGCTGCCAAAAAACAGCCCCAGATCCCTGCCGGGGTACACAATCGGCTTGTTTCTGGCGCTGGTTATTAAAATATTAAAATCTATTTATTTTTTTCCTCCTGGATCGCAGCGTTTTTATTAAAATTCGCGGGCTTAGCGCGCTGGCAGTGACAGGAGGAGGGTGCCGGGGGAGGGGGGAGGTCACAAAATACTTGTGAAACAACCGAGTAAGGGGTAATTAAGAAGGTAAATGTGGCAGACAGGTCGGTGAGGACACGGAGTCTCATTCCCCAAACTACCTGAATATTAAAGATCATAGAAATCATAGAAAATCAAAATCATTTCGGTTGGAAAGGACCTTCAAGATCCCACGGCTTGGTTAAAAACAAACAGCAAAAACACTTGTATTCACCTGCCAAGGTCACTTGGAAATTGGGATTAGTTTTCTAACCCGCTCGGATTCAGTTACACGCTGCAGGAGGTCGGATTTAGAAGACGAATACTTCCCAGAGGGTCCTCACTGAAGGCTCATCCTCCCTTGTAACAGTGCTGGTGCTCCCTGGAGCCTTCTCCAAGCAGATTCAACTTGCTAACCTGAAAGGAAAAAATAAAAAAAGTACTTATTTTCCTGGGTTAACTGTTTGCACCCACCCTGTGCAGGGGCAGATAGGCTGAAAGCTGCACGAGGAGGGGGCCTCTGCTGTGCTCTGACCAGAAAGGCAAGGGAATGGTTGGGACTGCTCAAGCTGTAAAGCGTAATTGCACCCCCAGGCACCTTTAAAATGTTTTCTCTTAAGAGTTTAAGTTCAGGAGATGTAGGCTATAAGTCACTTAAATGCTTTAGAAAATCATTCTCAATATTTTAACATGGAAATCTGCCTCAGACCCATCTTCCTCCCGGGCTTTCATTTCTTTATAGTGCTTAAATTCATGCAAAAGTCATCTTAAATCATTATTAGGAAGATAAAATGAAAACACTCACTTTAATTCACCAAGAATATCCTACTTTGAAGCATTTATTTCCACTCTGCTTCTATTTGGGGAGCTGGGGAGAAATTAGGACTTCACATTTCTTACAATTAATAACCTGTTTTACTCTGAGTTCTCATCACTCAGCATATATCACTTGGCAGTTCCTGTTTGCATCTCCAGTTTTTGTAACTACCACAGGTTTGGTCTCAAGTTAAATTTACACCTGCAAAAACAAAATAAACATCACATAGCAAACACACAATGGCTACACAGAGGGCTGGAACGGCTGGTTGGTTTTAGGGCACTTCGGGTCACAGAGAAAAAGGGTGAGGTTGCCAAAGGTTCCATGTCAGGGCTGAGATTTAAGGTTTGGTAATTTTCATTGCCTTTCACTTGGGCAATAAATTGCACCCCTGTAGAGAGGGGGTAAAACACTACTTTTCTAATTAAGGAGAATGTTATCCATGGGCCTTCAGGCAGAGAAATGCCTCCTTATGAAACGATAATGATGATTTAAGGAACACAGAATGTCACACATCCGTTTGGGTTTAACCACTAAAGTTACTCCTTGGAGAGAAAAAAAAAAAAAAAAAAAAAAAAGGATTTTTACTGAACACAAGTATCCAAGCATCAGAGTTACGTTTCAGCCTAAGATGGCTGCACAGGCTTTGGGTCTTGTTAGCAAGGCTTTGGGTCTGCAGAGTGCTGATACTGCAGAATCTGCCTCCACGAAGTACTGAACGCTCCAGCAAGCGCCAGGCACCGTAACAAATCATTAAAAAGGGCACGTGGCACTTCCAGGGAGCTCTCAGCACCTTGCTCACTCGGGTCCCCCCGCCTCGCCCCCGGGCAGCATCGCAGCAGGACTACCTGCAGGCTGCAGGAGCAGCTCCCTGCCTGTCTCAGGGCACCAAGGCCAAGCACTGCTGGGGCGCAGCGATTCCCGAGTTCTCTCTGCTAATTGCCGAGATGGGCAATTGCTTCGTACCTATTGCTACTTCTCCACGGTTATAAAATAAACACCGCACCTAGAGGTCCGTTTTCAGGGTGATGCAAGGGGTGTTTAACCACGCGACTCCCATTAATGTTAATTACAGAGCACATATTAACAGCGTTATACGATCCTTTTTCCTATTAGCACTATCATAAATCTGATTGGTGGGGCTTAATTAGATCTCAGCAGCATAATGCAATAGTTTGATACACGAAAGGGCAAATTCATGGAGACAGCATACTATTATTATACTTTAATCTCAAAATCTCTCCTTCTCTTACTCATAACACCAACAAGGCTTCTTGTAAGATTGATTTGTTGTCAGAAAATGATTTAAAGACCGACTGTAAAAATATTATATTTTCCTTGCTTCATAGAATGCGGCATTGATGTTAGAGCTCCACAGAGACTCGATGTACTTTCAGATAGGGAACTTTAAAAGCCAAGTGCAAAATAAATAAGATGGCATCCTGCTGTTATTGTGGTAACCTTTACAGATCATTTCAGAGCTATGACTGTTGCGGAGTTCAGTAATACACCATGTGGGAAGCTGTAGCTTTGTGGACTTCTACCCCCTTTAGCTTAAGCCCCACTGTATTTGCTTTGTTGGGACCCAGCTGTGGTATGTAGCAGAAGGAACAGTGTCCAAAGCGAAGGGCACAGGATTTTATAACTATATTTTCCCTGCTGAGATCTCCTGGAGTCAGAGCTGGTCCCAAACTCAGTGGCTGAGAAACTCCCCGTGACGCTGATGACCATTTAAATAGTTCATTGTGTCACCCGTAATGGGATAGATTTGTGATTTTCCACAAACGAGCATTTGTGGTGCACAAGCACTACATTGATGCACAGATGTGTTTTGGGCTTGAATGAAGAAACCTCTCAACCAGAAGCAAAATGTACTGGTTCCAGCCGAGAGCCTGAAACATGCCAGTTCATTGCTGTTAAAGCCTTGTGCTCAGCAAATAACTCTAAGTGGTGTGTAGCGGGTTAAAAAATAAAATAAATAAATCAAAACCCCTAACGCCCCCCTCCACCCCAGTCCCAGTGCTCTGGAGTAGCTGAAGCTTCCAAGAGCAAATGAAAGAGTAGTCCTGGTAGATCAGGGCTCAGTAGCCTTTCTGAAGGGGTGTGCCAGACTGGTTTCTTTCCCCAGGCAGAGTTCAAATATACCGTAGGAAATCAGCAGAAGCTCAAAACTGCTGCCTCTTCCCAGCTGCCAAAGGTGGCCTCGTGCTGACCCTGTGGTATGCCGTTTTTGGCAAGCCTGTATGGCTTGCTCACCACCTGCAGTGGACTCTGAGCTGTAATTGCTTCCTTCGGTTAAAGGACTTGCAGCCTTTCCATGGTAGAGCTTCGCTGGGTGTCTGGTGTAAGCTCGGCTCTGATCCAGTTCGGAGCTGCTGTCAAGCCTGGTGCAAACCTGCAGGCAGTGGGAAGTAAGCAGGGACAAAGTGAGCAGAGATGAACCGTGCCGAGGGAATCAGCCCTAAAACATGGTGAGACCTAGAGAACAGAGAATAGTTCAGCTGGAAGGGACTTGTAAATATCAAGTCCCACTGCCTGGCCATTTCAGGGCTAACCAAAGGTTAAAGCCTGGTACTGAGGGCAGTATCCAAACGTCTCGTGAACACTGATGGGCACGGGGCATCAACAGCCTTTCTAGAAGTCCTGTCCCAGTGTCTGACCACCCTCACAGTAAGCAAATTTTTCCTGATGCTTAGTCTGAACTGCTCCTGGCACAGCTTTGTGCCTATCCCTCATGTTCTGTCACTGGTTACCTGCACTCTGGCAGCAGAAACAAGTTCACAAAGGAGCTACACAGCCCCCCACGACCTCCCATCCCATCCGCCATCCCTTCCTAACTCACCGAGACATTGCTGTTCCTGACAGGCAGCGATGCCCCTTAAAGTTCTCAGCCAGCATCAACAATAGATTTTTCCAGCAGCCCTTTGCCCAGAAAATAACCCCCTGAAGAAAAGAACCTGTGTCCTGTGCTTTTTCAGCTGAGAATTGCTGCCTGAATATCTGCAGACCCTGCTTCTTTTTTTTTCTCATACCTCCTTCCAGAGGTCTTTCTTTTCCTGGAAAATCTATGTGAAATTCCCAAGCTGCCTAGGACTCAAAAGATCTAATAAAAATAAGATTTATTAAGAGCAGAGGGAGGAAATCAGATTAAAACTGAAGAAACAGCTTGCATAACTGATCTCTTATACTCAGCAAATGCTCAGGAAGTGCTCGGTGCACACATTAACCGTTTTGTGGAAGCCCTCTCCACCCCGGCAGCCAGGCGAGGCGGGCGGTGGGCTGCAGCGTGTGTCTGCTCCGCAGCCATGGCCATTAGCTGCACAAAGCCCAGCAGAGCACGCCCGCAGCTTCTCAGCACCAGATGCAAAGCTGGGTTTTGCTGACCCGCAATTAACCCCTTCTGCCTCCCTGACCCCAGGAGATGCCATTGCTCACGGGTGCAGGCTGAGACCTTCAGGATTCCTGCCTCTCCCCCCTCTGCCCATCGCTCTTTTCTTCTCTCCCCAGGTCATGCTTTGCTACCCCATCAGCCCACTGCCCTACTCAGGTCCAGCTTTGGCTTGGCTTAAACCCCTGCACTTTGCAGGACTCTTCTGACTTGTTTTTCTCCCTGGGCAGCATTTTGCCCAGATAGGCAGCGCTCCCCCCACAGCATTTACCTTCAGGGACACGATAGCAGCACCCACCTGTGAGTGCCTGATCCCATCCCTCTGCGGGGGCTACCTGAGCGTGATGATGCCCCACGAGCCAAGCTCCAGGAAATGCAGTTTCAGCTTCCTCCTCAATCCAAACGGTGCTTAAACAGTCCTCAGATCAAACAACGTGGACTCCAGCAGGCGATTTTTATGCTCTACTACCCTCACTTGGATGCTTTTGCATCCTTGAAAGATTTTGGACTGGTTGGCCCCACCAGCCCCATTAGCCAGGTATCTCCCTGCTTACCCATTGCTGAACCCAAGCAGGACACGTCTCTCTCTCTTCTGCTTCCACCGATACAGCTTCTATACCTACAGTTTCTTCTGCTTCATGGAAGACCTCTCACCTTGCCTAGCTTGACTGGCTGCTACTTCATAAAATCTTCGTATCTTCTTCTGGCATTTTTTCCTATTCTTTCTCCAATATAAAACAAAGAGGGAACAAACAGATTTTGTCTGACATCTCAGTGCACACCCTACGTGGTGGATGCAGTTTTGCTCCATGTTTGTTGCCACCCCAGCCAGGTGGGCAGGGATGCTTGTGCTTGGAGGGTCAGGCATGGAGATGGCCACCACGAGACAAGCACTGAGAAACGTTCTGCAACATGCCAGTGGCTGGGAGCCCTGGCCCTACACGTGCAGGAGCCTGTGTGTCCGGCTCCTGGTTGTCCTCAGGAACCTTGTCCTCTGAACCCACAGGTGTAGGTCCTGCAGGCATCTGCCGTTCCCTGGTCGGGGATGAACAATTTGCACTGCCTCAACTACTGCCCGACGCAGCGAGTGAGAAGGCAGCAAAACCACGCCGGGATATTTACAAATTATGTTTTATAATTATATGTCAATGTGGATTCTGGACTTTCAAATAATTCAGCTCGAACTTCGAACTGCTTGATCTGCACGTCTGCATGCTTCATCTTGAAACTTAAGCCCCGAACTGGCTGTTCCCGAAATCAGTTGATACCTGCCACCTCTGCCTTACACAGGAGCTGAATCAGACCCAGTGCTCGTGCATCCCTGATGAAGTGTCACCACGCCACCAGGGTGAGCAGGGATTCCTCGGTGGGAACAAAGCCCCACTGGGCTCTTCCCTGCCCACAGGGGGTTCAGTGGGTGCGTGGGACACGTCCTGTCCTGCAGGACCCACAGCTCAGCTCCCTGTAACAGCAGCACAGCCGGCTCAGCAGCTCGCCTCCTTCGGCTCACAGCCTTCACAGCTTCCCAGCGAATCTCCCGTTCTGCGTGACTTCCCTCTGCCCTGCACTATTTCCAGCCTTTATGTAAGAGGCATCGCAAGCCACTTAACGCTAGTTTGTTTGGACAGTTGCTCTGCAGCAGAGTTTGTTGGATTCAGCAGAAATGCCTTCTGCTGTCATAGCAGCACCAAACACGGACGTGCAGATGACTGACTCGCAAGGGTAACGGCACTCCGGAGCCCTGCAATTATGCACAGCGCTGCTATTATATAATTGATCCGGGGATTTCATAAATTATTCTTTTTATAGTTTCTGAGAACACCCAAAGTCAGGTTAGGGAGAGCTTTAATGCCCACTTTCCTTGCCAAAAGCACATTGCTTTATCTCATGACCTGGCGGCTCCAGGAGCAGCCTTGCTCCTGCCGAAAGCTGCCCGCTAGCCAGGGTGTCTGACCGGCAGCGCTTCTGCCTGCTTTTCTGCCCACCTCATCCTCACCTCAAAGAACTGCAGGTGCAGTGACAGCAGATCCTGGTAGCAATAACATAATCCTGGCTACAGATGCCATTTATTTTTTAAAAGGGCGTGAGACGGAGCTGCCAGCTGGAGGGTGCACAGCAGGCAAGGGCTCGGTCCCCTCTGTGTCACCGCTGCTCGCCCTGCGCTGCGTGGCACACAGCCAGGCTCGTGGTGCCATCTTCTCACATGGAAGCAGTCAAGCAAAGTTCAGCCTTGTTATTGCGTGGATCAAGCCCTCAGGATAACCCGTGGTGCTGTGAGAAGCACCCTGGTAGCTACTATCCAGTGTTGCTGCTTTTCTGTCTGGGTCAGGGCTGCATCAGTGGACCCGGTGCAGTCCAGGCATGGTGTGGCAGCCAGCGCCACCCTCCAGCTGTGGGACATCACCGAGCCATAACCCTCATGGGCTCTTCTCCCCTGGCACTGCCAGACAAGCCACAGCCTCAGGGCAGAGGCAATTCCTCGCAGGCAGGAGGTCGCCTGTGTCCCTCCCTCTCCTGGGTGAGAAGCCAGACAAGTCCCTCCTAGGAGGAGGGTGAGAAGCTCCCGTGTTTCACTCACTGTGAAGGAATCACTGGTTCATGTTTTTCTTCATCAGTGTGTGGATCAATTTAGTTTCTGAGCCCCCAGTAAGAACTGGGGAAGGGAGGGGTGGGAGAGATGCCTCAGCCCTGCTGCCTCCCCCAGCACCTGGCAGCCTGGGACGCCAGATGGCCAAAAGAAATGATAACCTCACTTGTGTTTCCAGTTGATCTTTACATCACAAAACGCACCTAAAGCACAGCAAAACTCTTTTGCAGAGAAATACTGTGGGTGTCCTGTTGATTGCAAACTCCACCGGCTCCACAAGACAAGGGGCCAGAGCAGCCTCCTGAACTTGATGAAACAAAGGAGATGAGAGCAAGAGGATGTCTTGATTACAGAAGAGCAGAACGCACAGCCTCCTTATTTATGGGCAAGACGTTCAGGGAGTCAGAGCTGTTATAAATCATGCAGCCAAGCAGTCATTTTTTGTGAAGCTCTCACATCCCAGACCAACTAACCATGCTCATATTAGCCTCAGCAGTTGACAACCATAGCAAAGAACTCGCAGAAAGGATAACATTTATGAACATATCAAAATGATTCATAATGGGCTATTAAAAATAGCAAGAGATGAAAGAGGCAGCCCACAGATAAGCCATTCTGAGATCCCCAGTAATTCAGAGCACTGTTTTAAGAAGTCAAGTTTTAGCTATCACAGACCTGTCCCTGCTGCTCTGCAGATAACAAGGTGGGCTGTTCCCAGCAGGGTGAGGGCTCTCCTCCACCCAAGGCTCTTTATTTCACTCTGGCAGCTATCACACAGCTATTGAAAAAAGCTGTGCATAACTCACACCCACCTTCCGTCTCCACTCTGCCAAGTGACAAGGCTGAGCACACGTCGCGCTCAGCCTTATTTTCCGTAGGCTGGCTCCGCGCAGCGCTCGCATATTCCAAGGGTTAATTTTGGCAGCCCAGGGTAGCTGGTCAAGCACAGCGCGCGCACCCCCTGGGCAGTTTTCGTAGTCTGTCAGGCACTTGTTAACACACTAACCCATTCATTTTTATTTTTTTTTTATTTTTGGATGAATTTGTGGCATGTTGGACAAGAGCCAGAGGCTGAGCCGGGAACAATATTTATTTATATCTACACACAATAATTCATGTCTGCCCAAATCACGGACTTTCCCTAATCCGCTGTATTTCAAAACATTTGCAGTTCTCTCAGCCGATTAGCAGTGGCTTTGCTTGGCCCGATCGAGTGGAAAGAAACGTAAGACAGCGAGTGCAGCTGAATGCTTTGATTCACTGATAGAGGTTGAATGTTCGGCCCCGGCTGCTCCACCAGTCCCTAAACTAAAGATCCTTCTAGGTGTAAAGAGCCACGTTTTGTGCCATGACAAGGCACGCCGAGCATCCAGTCCTTGCTGCAGTCCTTTGCTCTGCTGTAGCGACCACAAAACACAGTGTTTGGGATGAGGAGGGCAGCAGGGCACGGAGCTACTGAAGGTACAAAATGTCCCGGATACATGTAAAAGGAAAAAGGGATTAAGAAAGGGAGGAAACAAAAGAGGATTCAGAGGTTTGTTAGGCAGGTTTGGAAATTATTTGGGGAAAATGCAACTTGGATGCAAACAGGTTTAGTGTCAAGTGTAACTGGGATGAGAGAAGCCTGCTGAAACCAACCCCGCGTTTGGGTATGACCACAACAGCATGCTGTGCCTGGACGGAGAGACTGCTGACTGTGTAATAGGAACAGCCAATTATCAGCCCGGGCCTTTCACGGCCTTTGGAAGATCAGTGGCATCACCACCGGCTGCAGGGAGGGGAATGAAGCACAGAGAGGGGACAGGATTGCTCCGATTCACCCGAAATACCATGAAGAGACCTCCGTGCCCTGTCTGCCAGACCATTTGCCCATATGTAAGTGCCTGGGCTTAGGGACAAGGGATCAGAAACAGATCAGGAATCAGGGGAATCAGAGGAACCAGAGGAACCAGAGGGCTGCCCCGACGGAGCTCGGAGAGGGGCCAGACCCCCTCGCAGGGTGCCATCACCCAGGGGGGAGCTGGAGCAACCCCGCAGGGTCTCACAGAGGAAGAGCTGTACTTTTCTCTTGCCGATAGCAAATGTGGGGACTGAGTTAAATCAGCCTGGCCGGTCTCACTGCTTAACCAGCCCTACATTGGTTTGTCAAGGCAGTGTTTGTTTTCAAAACAGCCAACATGACTTATTTATATGTGGTGGTAGCCCGGGTCCTTTTGGTCACATATTCACCTTCAGGAGACCTTTGTAATTTTCCAGGCAGCCCAAACAGTCCGTCTTCAGTATTCCCAAACTGATTCTTTCTTATTGCTGTAAAAATGAGTGGAGTTTAAGCCTGATTTTTTTTTTTTAATATATTTATATTTTTACATGGGGAAACTTGAAGGGGTTGCATCATTAACAGCAACTTTATCTGACCTGAATTTGGCTACTGCATAGTTTAAATCCCTCAGGGGACCTTCATTACTCCAGCATTAAGGAAGCTTTCGGAGTTTTAAAAATCCTCGTAAATGTTCTTCTCAGAACCACGCTATAAATTCAGCTTTTTATCACAAACTTTTCCCCTCCCTAAATAAAAAAAAAAAAATCTCTCAACTTATTTCACTCTATTTCATGACAGTGTTTTAAAATAGAATTTAATACTCACGAAGTGTTCTGCAAATCCAAGTTTTGTGTATGCGGGCTGTACCAAGGGGGGATGTTCTGAATTTGGCCAGGGCTTTTTTTTTCTTTTTCTTTTTTTCCTATTCTCACTCCATATTATTTGAATTAAACTCCACATGTATGCCAGCAGAGATCAAGATCGGCTGGCACTAGGTGCTATAGAAATACAGGATAAGGCACAGCCCAGCCCATAGATAACTAAAATCGAGGAGATAAAGCCAAGGGAGGGAGGGAAGTGCTCCTGTCACCACTGTGCACACCTGGAGCAAGGGCACGAAGGAAGGAGCACCCACACCAGTTATCTCCAGCACTGGTGCAGGAGCCCGGGTACGGGTGCAGGTCCCTAATGGCAGTGGGTGCTCCCAGGGGAGCGTGCATCCAGAGCCTGAAGGGGGGGACATGGGACAAGACCCCGGTGATGGAAGGAAGCTGCCCCAACCTCCTGACCCCTCCAGGTGGGTAATTGGCCTGGTGTTGGGCTCGGTGGAGAGCTGCAGTTAGCAGCAGTTTGTTTCATTAAGGCACCGGTGCCAGCTACGTGGGCTGGCGTTGGGATGGAGAGGGGGCGTGAGGTGAGTGTGAGGTGTGCTGCTTGCACTAACGTGCCCGTGAGCCCCAGAGAGATGAGAGAAGGGCTGTTAATTACAGGTATTCAGAGATGACATCCAGTCTGAGATATCCGTATCCCCAAGAAACTGAAATGATGCACATCCCAGTTAGAAGCATGGCAGCCCATCGCCTCTGAAATGAGGGCTTTGGGGGGACAGAGGAGAGATTTGGGCCCCCAAAGGTCTCCAAGGAGAAACAAAGTGCAAGAGCAAACCACTCCATCTCTCTGCTGGAGAGCGCAGACACAGCTTCGCCCTGCTGCACAAGCCTGGCGCAAGGTGTGCACACGAAGGCACCAGGAAAGGACCCCGAGTCAGCTGGGGGACGTGCAGAGACCTCTCTGATTTTTACTGTAAGGAGTTAAAACTCAGCTTTCTTTTCATTTTTTCACCCCCGTCCTTTACATACACTTGTAATTGTTTCTCTATTCTAGACACTATGAATAAAAGCCAGTCAACCAGGCATGCAGAGTTTGGTTCCACATTAAATAACTGTAATAGGAACTGATTATTTCCCCATGCAGTAGCGCCAAAGGTCACCTCTGTTTACATTTTTCTCCTCTGCAAAGTCCATGGGTGGAAGCTCGCTCAGTTACAAGCTCCCTTCATGCACACTGTGCTGCTGTCCTGGCACCCATCGCCCCATCCCCTGGGCTCCCCCAGGTTCAGCTGTGGCTGCTGTGTGCCACATGGGGTCCATGTGTGACAACCCCAACCCCTCCACCAGTGGCTCCAGGGGGGCACAGAGTGGACAAAACCTGGAGACCCAACCCCATGGGTCTCTGGTTTGGAGGCTGCTCAGCTCTCAGGGTTTGTTCAATGGCTTGGAGGTTTTTTCCCTATTAGAGACAACGTGAGTGCTCTGCTGAGAGCTCTCTGGGCTGGCTGGGGACATGGCACGGTGCCACCACTCGCTGGCTCTGCAAGGGGAACTCCTAAGGAACCGCCTGCACCGTGCCTCTGCCCCTTATTTTTCTTGCTAATAACTTTTTTTTTTTTAATGGAGCTCAGCAGCTCAGCCATCTCAGAGCCACCATTAATTTTATCTTCCCCCTAATTTATCGATGGAGCTCCTTTCTCCCTTGCCTTTTCTGTCCCCGTGATATATTTCCAAAAGCTGGCCGGTGCCCACGGGAGCAGTCTCTCACCCCAGCTCCCCGCCAGCCCCACACATGGCCCTGCACCCGCTCCCTGCCCTGCCACAAAGCTCTGGCTGTGTCTGGCCATCCCAGCACCTCCCTCTTTTGCTTTGTTTGCTGCTCCTCACACACTGCATTTTTCTCTTTCCATGTAAAAACACAGCTGAGGCATGGAGTGCACCGGCACCAAGCGGTGCAGCCCCTTCCCATGGGGTCGGGCTCCCTGGCTTCAGCTCCGCTCTGTCCTACTGTCTCTGCCCCACCACTCGCTCCTTCAGTTGGAAAAATCACCCTTCCTAGTACACCGTGTTCACCAGACTCCTTGGTTTGAGATCTACAAGCTTCTTTTACACCTGCATTACAGTGTTGTAACAGTTGTGTTCATTTAGTATTAATTAGCGGTGCTGCAATTTAGCTCGGTCCTCGAGGACACCGTCACGGCCCAGTTCTGGCAGCGATGGCACACAGGAACAGCAGGAGGCAGCCCCTGCCCCACAGCCTGCGCTCTGCAGATGAGTCAGGAGGGAAATCTCATCCTCCCGTTACGCCAGGGGAAGGAAACCGTGCGGAGATTTGTGGGGGAGTTCACAATCACCTCTGATGGTTAAGCTCCCACGCCGAGCCCAGCTCCGTTAATCCTGCCCAGGTGGGTGGCGCAGGGAGGTGCGGGTGCCACGGGGCATCCGCATCGTTTCCCATCACATCGGTGCCCCAGTGCCATCAGCTTCATCCTGGGCATCAGCCACTGGCTGCAGGGACCCCGCTGCTCACACGCGCCCCACCAGCACCCACAGGGAGAGGGGCTGCCTGTGCCAGCATGTGAGAATTTCCCAAATGCAAGAAAGGTTTTGGTTTGCTGGTTTGCTTAACTTTGAGATTTCTCTTTCAGATCCGTTGCCCATCCTGCTGAATGATTTCATCCTTTCTGAACCAAATTGCCTCCCTGCTCAACAACCTTCAGTTAGGACAAGGCGTCCCACGGCTCACACAGAAATCCCAGCAGCAAACGGAGAGTGGCTGAATTCCTCGTTGCTCTGCAAGATAAGCTGTAGGCCAGAGCCAGAGGAGATTAATACCTGCTCCAGATGGAACAGGAGGTTGTTTCTTAAGCGGGTAAAAATGGGTTCAAACATGTGGGTGTGTGGCCAGATGGGCTGGTTGTGCTGGGAGCACACACTTGCTATAGAAACTTAAATATTTTCTTTAAGGCGCAGCAACTATTCGTTTCAAAAAATAATGCCATCAGGTTTCTGAATCTAAACAGGAACAAAGAGCAGTACATAATGGTCAGTACCTGCAGCTGCAGGAAGTGCCTCGGCAGCGCCTGCGGTCCCACACAGCTCGTCCCCCTGCACGCCCCCCCAGCCACGACTGGGAGGCAGGAGCTTGTTGGTGATATTTGGCTTCTTCCGTGTCTTTGTGAAACAGGTTTCTTTACGGTGCTGTTTTTGTGGGGAGAGGAATGGGCTGGAAAATGTTGCTGCTGGAATAGGGCCGGTCCCAGCTCTCCCCAGCTGGAGCAGGGTGGGACGAGGACGGCTTCCCCACATCCCAGCCCAGAGACCCCGCAAGGAGCAGGCACTCCAGCTCTGCTGTGAGCACAGGGCTGCAACACAAAGCTGCTTCCATACAAAGCACTGGGAAAGCCTTCATTTCATCCCAATGGGAAAGAAGTATAAATAAAAAAGCCTCAAAAAGTGCTGGGAAAGGCAAGTGGCTCGCTGGCACCTCCAGGCGTGACAAGGGCAGCGTGTGGTTCTCTGCCCTCTTCGCGTACCAGGAGCGTTCATTTCCCCTGGGTGAATGTGAGCAACCAAGAGGGGTAGAAACCACCAGGAAATTTGGGCTGGAATGTGGGAAAGCCCACAGCATCCATCTGCACTGCCCTGAGCGGGTGTGTGAAGGGTTACCCTGCATCCTCACCCGTGGTGCCCTACAGGAGGTGCACCCACATACATCTGCACAGAATAACCTAAACCATCCCCATCCCCATGGGGTAACCCAACACACTCTACCCGCAGTAACGGCAGTGCCATGAAGAAAAGTGAAGGAAATCTAGATACAGCCAATTCTTGATGGTTTATTGCCTTGCTGAGGCTGAGCTGGAGCTATAGAGATTGGGGACGTGGAGCGATGCACTTCGGGAACTGTGCGGTGCTGGACGGGCCGAGCTCCTTGGATGTCCCTTTGTTGCTCAGCTTGCAAACCAGGCTGTGGGTTTGGGATCCTGACTTTGGATACTCATTTTAACAAATAATGGCCTTCATTTCTACCAGAGGCAGAGAAAAAAGAAATTGTCTGCCCTGGAAAACAGCCATTCAGAAACAATTTCCCCTAAAATTCTCACTAAGGGTGATGAAAATCCAAAGCAAAGGCGGGGGGGAAAAAAGAAGCTAGATGAATTAATGCTCTTTTAAAAAACTTTTTACAACTGATTTCTAATGAGGCATGGCCAATGTTGTTGACACGCAATTGGATCAGCTTCAACTCCTGGGACGACTGCTTGATGAATGGACAAATTCCAGGGCTGGAGACAAACGCTGCCTTCCTCTCCCACAACTCAGCACTTCTCCCACAGACTACTTAAACCTCCACCAGAAACGACTCGACTCTATATTAGTAGTTTAATTAAAAGTTTCCATATGCAAGTTGCCTTTGCTCTCACCAGCTTCTGAATGGGGAAATTAAATGCGCAGCAACAGGGAAAGGCTTTGAGCTGGTTTTATGGGGAAAGCTGCTAACCCGCTCCCCTGACGCTTACAAGATACTGACTGTACCCTGCCTGGCCAAAAGACTGCGGCCAGCGAAGGGGCTGTGCCTACATAAAGCAGCTTTCTATAAGCTCAGCTGCAAATATATGTATTTTTATCCTAAGATGTTGCAACAAAATGTAAAAACAAGAGGGGCATTAATGGCAGGAGCTGCTGCTCTTATTAAAGTCACCAGTGTCTGCGGATCAGACACCAGGTGTGCTTTCTGGAGAAAAGACTGAAAGTTTGAGACGTTTGCATGCCCCTTTGCCAGGGGGCCATCACTTCTAGCAGCAGAGCTGGGTGCTCCCCATGCCCATGTGGCCGCGGGCAGGCACGGCTCCTGCTCTCAGCCCAGCTCTTGGCTGGATGTAACCAAAGCCCGAGTTCAGAGCTTCTCTTCTGAGCCAATCCACCAAGGATGTGTGGCTGTGAGATGCTCTGGCCAGCTCCTTCTAGGAAAGAAAGAAAAAAAAAAAAAGGCTCTTTGGGGGCACTGGAACAAAAGCAAATGAAATGCAAATCCAGCTTCAAAGAAATGTGGGAAGCAGAGAGTGGTTTTGCAGCAACTGTGAGCCCCAAGGGTCTGCACCATGCTGTAACACAGTCCCTGCATAGCAGGCTATGGGGTCAGCCCCATCCTCTTGGCCTTGTCTCAGCAACTAGAAACATATTTTGCAATTGGGGGAACCAGTCCCACTGATGGGATGGATGGGTCTTGCCTGAGCATGTTAATGGTTGTCTTGTTGGAGCCCTTGTGTGTGAGGAGAGGCCCCAAAGAGCCCTGGCAGCTGTGGGAGCTGCTTCCTGATGTGCTGGAGGGAGCCGGGAGATCCCCCACGGCAGGGCTCCCCACCTGCTTTCCCCAAGCAGAGCTGTTTGAGCTCTGGGGACACAGTTGAAGCCACATTGCCTTCGTAGATTCCTCTTTAAATAACAGTAGCGTTGTCCTTACCCCAAAGCACATGAGGCCAACCAAAGGACCGATGTCCAGCCAAGGTCCCCGGCTCCCCGAGGCACCAGCAGCGGTCCCAGTTCATGCTGAGAGCGGGCAGCGCTTGCTGCGCCGGGCCAGGGGAAAGTCAGGCGGCTCCCTTCAGCCCCTAAAGTGATTTAAGATTCACACAGGCAGCCTGTTTCAAAACTCTTGGCTATACTCTGTAGTGCCATCAACCATGCACCTTTTATGAGCATTTTATTCATTTCAAAAAGTCATCTGAGTGGAAAAAAAATTATACATATATAAACATGATATAGGGAGCGAGCACCTTACAAACGGGAGCTGGGGCGAAATAAAACCCACTGCGGCGCTTAAAGACCATTCTAAATAGATTCACACCAAGCTTTGCTATTTCATAAAACATTAAAGGGTTTAAATGACTTTAAATACATCTGTAGAAATACAGGCCGTATTTTATTAAAGGTGTCAGGTCTGTCTAATCTCTCCTGTGTAAGATGTTCATTTCGCAGTAGCAAAGGCGCAGAGATCATTAAGTCCATCTCCAGTGCTAGCGAAGGCAGCTTTTGCCAGCCACCAAACCCTCTCCTCATTAATATTTTAACGTTTGAGGTAATGCCGAGGAACTTTCCTTTGTCACAGACACCAGAGAGATTAGCAGGAAATCTTTTCAAAGAGAACCACGGCACCCTCGGCACCCGGGGATTAGAACTGGAGCTGCACCGGTTCCTGCGTGATGGCACGGCGCTGGGACACAGCCACCAACGGGGGGTCCTCAGCCTGTAAACACAGATTTGGGGGTTCTCAGCTCTGAAGCCTCCAGTGGCAGATGGGATGGGCGAGACAGACCTCAGACTGACCCAGCATGGAGAATTTGGAAGGCAGCGCCATGAAGGCCGGGGGACAGGCAGGGTACAGAGGGAGCGCTGAGGACAGCCCGGGAGCAGTGGCCTCCTGTTAGGGATAAATCTGACCTGGTGCCTGCAGAAAGCAAACACCAGAACCTCCAGCTTTAGGAGCTGCGGGGAGGGAGAGTGTCAAAACACAGAGGGCGTTCAAGAGGTGACAAAATCAGCCCAGCAGGCGATGGGGACACCCGGCTGGCCCCGTGCCTGCCTCGCTGGGGGCAGCAGGGATGTGCCACCATGGAGCAGCAGGAGCACCGTCCTTCACCTGGGGCCACCCACTCCCCAGAACATCTAGACTAGGTCCTGTCTGCCCCATCGTGACCCCTCTGCTTTGTGCTGAAGCGTTTTAGGGAATTTTGAGGGAGAGGCACGGAAGGAGCTGACTGTCTGAGCAAGGGAACAGCAGGCTTCATGCAAAGCAGCTCCGAGGGGAAAGTGAAAACCCAGTCAAAAACTCAATGAAGGACCAGGCTGAGATCCTGCCGCCAGGATAAGGCAGTGCTGGGGCTCACAACAGTACCACTGGATGGAAGGATGATTTGGAGTGAGAAAATGAGAACCAGGGATTCTGGCCCTGTTTCTGATTGCCACAGGCGTCTCATGGCTGCTATGGGGCAGATAAATTCTCTGCACCTCAATTTTCCTGATCTCTGACATAGGAAAAGGAATTCTCCTCCCAAAGGTCGTGCCTCCCATATGTGCCGGCACGAGTCCTTCCCTGTTTGGTTAAATGGACAAGTTGGAAAAGGAAACAAGGCAAATATCTTGCATTTGGAGGTGTGAGGTCCAGGGAGGACCCTTAATCTCTCAAGCACTGATAAGACGGGAGGGTCAAGCAAAGCGACGAGGCTTAGAGGTGCTGAAATGGGACAGAAAGAGGCAACCCAGTGACAAAGGGTGACAAATCCTGGGGAACATTGAAAGGCAGAGAGCAGAACCGCTACACCAGCACCGTGCAGGTACCTCTTGAGAGGCACCAAGGAGGACAGCGAGTGATAAGACAACAGATGTTCTACCACAAGGACAGCAGAGGGGAAAAAAGCAATTACATGCTAAGATGGCACTCCAGCGCTTGCACGCATGGCTTTGAAAACAAAACAAAACAAACAAAAAATCCCCACAACACTGGGTCTGAAATGTTTTGGCATGCGATGTTGTGATGAATTTCCTCCCCGCGCACGTTTTATGACCTAGTTCATTTGCTGTTTGCGAGCTGCAGCTAATGGGCACGCTGTTGCTGCGGGGCTAGGCAAGGTGTGCTGCTGCATGCACAGGAAGAGAACGCAAAAAAAAACACCAGCACAGACTGAAAAGCATTTGAGTGAAGCAAAATATGTAAATGGAAAGGCAAGCAAGGAAGCCCACAGACTGCAAATGAGTAAGCTCTAGGAGCTATGCAGAAAAGAGGAGTGGAAAGAGCACCGACCGTCAGCATCGCTAAGTGAGAGCGCTTTGGGAGCGGGGCTGGGGTCCTGCACGAGTGCCTGGCCTGTGGGGGCAGGTGGATGCCACTCAGCAGGGCCCAGGGCTGCTGCAGGGCTTAGAGATAAAGTTATTGGCCTTATTTTGCTGGCCTAGTGGGTCAGCCTGTCAGCTGAACCGTTTTATACTGCCCTGAAGTGAATGGTGTTGGCATTTGGCCACCAATTCAGCAGCAGCCTTGAACTCCGCTTTCTCTTCCACTTCAGGTGAGGCAGATTTATTCGCAACTTACCGCAGATTTGCAATTCAGTATTTATTTGCAGGATGCCTGGTTCCTTGGGCAGCGATGCTGGGAGCACCAAAGGTTTGTTTTGGATCCCGCGTTTATTGCAAAGGAAGGGTTGGTTGCGTCAGATTCCTTCTGGTCACATTTGCTGTGTGGTATACACAAGAAGTGTCTGTTAGGAGTCAATGAAAATACCACTGAGGTTACATTAACATAGCTAATAGCTGTGTTAATAAATGCCATATAAGAAAATGAGAAGGAATATTTTCAGCCAGGTCCAAAGCTATGTGAAAAATGCATTTGATTAATGAGATCCATTTCTGCCTGAATGGGACCTTTATAATCATCTGACAATCTATCTGTGTCCTATTCTTGCTGGGTAAGTATTTGCAGCTCAGCTTTTTAGGCTGTATTTCAGAAGATCTGCTGTCTGCTTGGCCTCTCTCACAGACTGCTTGGCAGGAGATGCTGGAGGATATTTGCAGCCTCCATCCCGTTTGGAGATGAGAACAACAAACCGAAGCCACCAGCAGCTACCAGAAGGTGCGTGCATGGGGGCTCACTCCGTCCCTGTTTGTAAATCATGGGAGCATCAAAGAAATGCACTGGTGTAAGTAGATGTAAGTAGCCTATTTCCTTCCGATAGGAATGATATTTGGAGGACAGCAGCAGCTCAGACAGTGCCACAGCTGCTCTGGGATACACACATTACCAAACCGCTGTTTTTTCTGGTTTTGTATCAGAATGTCAAGAGCATAAATGAGTCCCCAAACTTTCACCCACACAGGCTGACTCTGTTTCCCTATGCCTTGTAAAGGCTGCTCATCATACACTTGTATATTCCCAACCAGACAACTACAATTTCATCCAGACAAAAGTTTTCTTCAGTATCACATTCTGTGTACTGGAGTAGCCAAGGTGGGATGGGAGTACAGCTAACGGGAGGAATTCTTGCTATTAGAGAGGAGGGGAAAAAAAAAAAAAAAGCAGCAACTTGTTGATTAAATCTGAGGTAACCCGTTAAAAGTAGGTTTACGTGCCTCTTGCAGGGTTCTAGCTTGAACAGTGCCAATTCATATTGGGGATTCTGCAGCTTGTGTTGAAAACACAGACGTGAGAGCTCATGCAGTGCCCTGCAAACAGCGCCCGAAGCAATGCTCCCCACCTCATTTTAGACACACTAGGAATTAAGGCAATAATCTTTTCTCAAATGGTTGAAAAGCTGAATGGCATAATCTGCCCTTAGATACAAGAGTCACCCACGCCGTGTTGTCCTGCAGGCAGCGGACGGTGCGTGGAGGAGCTTAGGAGCTGGTGTCAGATACCCATGTGCTGGCCAGATGCTTTTATTGGAGCACCAGCGAATCGCTGCTGCTGTGATCTGCTAATTGTTTTGACACCAGGGGAGTTGAGAAGTGCTGGCGAACACTTGGCTCGACTGAAATGTGTGTTTTAGTTAAATGACCCCAGGGATGATCAGAGTCAATTTTCCTGCTTATGTCTGCTGCCCTGGCGCTTGAGGTGGTTCTGGTCAGTGCTACAGAAAACAAGCTCGTATTTGGTTAGTTCCTGCTGCATAACACGCGAAGAATAGGAGTGCCTGTTCAAAGCCAGAGGCTCCAACTCAAGGAGCCACTTAAGCACATGCCCTAATCAGGACAGCACTTGAGTGCATTCATGCTTATCTGTAAGCACGTGCTTGAGTTTCGCTGGTCTGCACGGGGTTTGCACCCAGGTCTAAGCGTCAGCACATACTGAAGTGCTTCCCCAAGATGTTTTCCAGAACCAGGACCTAAGTGAGAAAAATGAGCGTGTCACGTCTGGCCACATTTGAATATCTCACTGCTGGTTTTGCAACTGTGAGGAAATCCTGACAAACTTCATTTCCCTTAAGGTCAGATAAATTATTTTCCACTTATCCCCTTGCTCTGTCCTCAGATACACGAGGAGGCAGAGGACCTTTGCTGCAGAAGACAACCTCAAATCTCTGCTCATTCGGGTGCGAGCTGGAGAACAGAAGAATGTTGGCTCTTGGAAAGAATTTGTTTCAGACTCATCCATTAAAATCAGTGTGTTGATTCTTCCACAGTTGACTTGTAATGGCTCCCAGGAGTTTCTCTCCCAGAAGTGAGGTCAAACATATTGACTTTTCTTTCTTTCCTCGCAGCTTTTCAACACTGGACAAATGATTGCTTTGATAATTAAACTTTCACAAACCCAAGGCACAGTGATGGTAAGGAAGGACTGTGTCGCTAGCAGCGAGCACCCCTGCTTGATGAACTTGCAGCCTTTTAGGGACTACATATCTTTCACAAGCAGAAAAGGTGCTAACTGGGGATATTTTCAGTTTAAAGACAAAAAAGGTGAATTCATGAAGTTACCCTGCCTAACGTGCTACCTTGATCTGACTCTTGCCAAGCTACCTGCTGCACAAGTCACGCTGTTTCTAACAATGGCACAGTGGAATCAGCACATGGAGAAGGCTTCCACAGGATCAAGGGAATGGACTGCCCAGATTTCAAATCAAGGTAAATTAATGTCAGCCAGAGAAACTACAGTAAAGACAGGAAAACAAGGATTCAGAAGGGATACAGTGGCAAGATGTCAACAAATTATAGATGTCGTTAGGAAGATCTTCCCTGCAGCTGTGAAAAATCTGGATGTGGCCATCTGAGACAGAACCAAACATGCATTTTCATAGGACCCAGGGCCCTTTTGCACTGAAGATGAAGCACAAGAAGTCCTTGTCCTGCTCTTGCCTTTGTTACTCCACCTTAGCAGGCAGGACTCAAACACATTGACCATGCAACCACCCCGGGAAGGTCTGTCCCATTTGTAGAATCCCATCCGAGTCCCTTTCACGTCTCTCCCTCCTAACTCACAGCACGAGACTTCCTACACCCCTTCACTGGGACAGATAATTCTCACCCCTTCCTTCATGACAGTTGCACTTCAGCTGCCCTCTAACCAAGGAGGTGTCAAGTCCCACAGGCCAGGAAATCCTCACTTCCCTCCCCAGGAGGGCTAACTCTTCCTGCAGAGGCTTCACCTTTTATAACCCCATCCATCAAGTTAATCGGGCCTCTCAAGTGAGGGTTACCTGACCAATATGATCCATTTCAACCTCTCCATCCTGGTAATGGAGGAAAATCTACTCAACCACAATCACCCTAAGGCATTTATAGCCGCTCTCCCCAGGTGGCCTGAAAGCTGAAGCTAAACAAATGTAGACATGCTTTTTTTTTTTTTTCCCCCTCTTCTTTTTCCCTCCTCCTAGCAGCGACCCTAATTAATCTTTGGAAGAACTTACAGAAATTCTGGTAGTTGCAGAAGTTACGGTAGACTTTTCCATTGCTAGAAATTTTGAGGTCAGGATGGGATGCTTTTCCATACTGTGGTTCAAACAGGAATAAGTCCAGACAAGTCCTAGAGGCTAGGAATATGAGACCAGAAGATCATAATCAACCCTTAATGTTTATGAGACCACATCAGTACTGACCTTGAGGAGAATATACCAAAGTCATCCCAGGTTTGAATCCAGAGGATTGGCTCTGGCATCGTGAGATGCAGCTGCAAGAGGCTCCCAGGGGCAGGGACTGCAGGGTGGATGCAGCAGAACACGTCCTGTTCAGCACGTGGCCCTTCCTAAGTCAACAAGGAGCAGATAGGTCCCAGGCAGCACTGATGCTAATTAAAGGTTTTAAATATATCATCCTCAGGCCTGTTATTAGTATTTACTAAGTTACTTCAGCTGTTTCTTTTCAGAAGGTTAAAGAGGCAAAGCATTTTCACCCCAAGCAGACCTCCTACCTCTATCTTGCCCTCTCTCATGCATACACACGGTATTTGAACATTTAATCCCTAATTTTATCAGGAACTAGCGAGAGCCTGATGTTATTGCCTGAGACGAGGAAGAATTGAAACACGCAGCCTGAGGAGAGGATGACTCAGAGGCTGGTTTACCAGCAGTTTCAGTAAACACGTGTTTACAGACACCCCTTTCAACCCCACCGGCTGCTGTGGGTTTTCTTGGCACGACGGAAGGTGACACTAAATGAAAGGGTCTCAGTTGCACAGGAAGAAACCCAAGATCTCTTGTGATGCAAGGACAGATTAAAAGAAAGTGCCCACATTGTCCGAGCAGGATATCCTTTACGTGGAGAGCTATAAATGAACGAGGACACCTTGTTCTGAATGAATCACACCTCTGTTCTCGCTTTGCTGCCCCTGTGCTCTAGCCCCATGGAAACATTTTTCCTTAAAGACCTCCTGACATTGTCACTAGCTTTGCAGACTGCTCGTGCTTTGTACACAGGAAAAGTCACTTTTGGAGGAGCGTTTAGGTGAAAGAAGATGGACTTTTCTACACCGAGGAATAACTCCTCATAAATCTGCCAGAGCACATTCATCTGTCTTGCAAGCTTGCCTCGAGCCCCCAGTATCTCTCCTCATCAAGGTCACATCTGTTTAAACGTGCACGGGGAGGCTGAGCCAGCCACTGGGGAAACATTGATTTGTGATCCAGTATTGCAACAGCCTGAGCAATTAATATGATCAAAACATCCCATTCCATGTCATTATTATAGACCTCGAAATATTTATTTTCATTACCTAGGACTTAAAGATGAAAAGGGCAGAAGTGGCTCTAGGGTATGGCTGTAGGTGGGAGAACCCTAACTTGTCTCAGCTGCCTACACACCCAAAAATGAACTGCTCTGATAGCCCAGAGCAGGGGCTGATGGATATTTCAGTAGGCTTGAGGTCACCGTTGCGAGTTTCCAGCTGAAACATAGGTGACACAGGTCAGGGCTTCACAACAGCTGCCCTTGCACGGATTGAGGAGACAGAAACACACCACCATGAAGCCTGGTATGGTGAAGATCCTGAACACCCTCTTTCTGACTTTATTTTCACCATTTTCCAACTGAAGAAAGTGTTACTCCAGCAAAAGAGCTGCCTTTGAAGAGATGAAGTCATCTCAGCCCCCTCGCTGTCAGCAGCACTGCAGGGAACGCCATCCTCTTGGACACCCGCGCAGATCCGCGTCTGTCCTTCCCAGCTGCGCCCAGCGAAAAACGCTCTTGGCAAAGGCTCTCCAATAAACCTAGCCCCTGCAGTGGTCCTGCTCCAAGCAGCATCCTGATCCCATGAACGGTCCAGCAGCTCCCTCCATCCTCAGGGTTTGTCTGGCCAGCTCTTTCTCCGAGCTAAGCAATACGAGTGAAATATGGAAGCAGACGGAGAGGAAGTGTAGTTAGCATTCATTCATTGCTTATGTTGTACAAGCTGTCAGAACTAATGAAATTTTATGACAGACGGGCAGCGATCAGCTCCTCGGTGTTATTTATCTTTCTCACTCCTGGCTCTACACCCCGGGTAATTCTTCATTCATCTTTAAAAATGGCAGGATGACTAAGCGCAGGATCCACCTACCCTGAAAACTAGCAAATTGTGTCAATGTGTGGGGATAATTAATAATCACCTGGCTCGAGTGATGAGCGACTGCCCCACTTCCTCTCTCCTACCGAGCTCCCAAAAACTCCAAGAACATCCATTACTGGGGATTTGCCCTTCCCCCTTCTGCCATCTCTCCTCGAGCTCCAACAGATGTTTGCGGAGACATTCCTCAGGCTGAAGGCGCTGGTGGATGGCGCGGTGGGCACCGGCTCCCGATCCGCATCATTTATCCTGAGAGGTGCCAGCGAGGCTTGACAGATTCATTTGTAATAGCTTTGTAGTAGATGATGCAAATTGATGCAAAACATATGAGTGAAGCCAGCTTCATTCGCCACCTGTTAATGGCAGGAGCGCGGTGCGGGGGGAGGAAGCGCAGCGCTGTGCCTGCACGGAAACTGCCTCACCTGCTGACGGGGTGGAGGTCGCCCATGCTCAGGATGAAAGCAGTGGAAGGAGAAGCAGAGGAACGTAAAAAATAAATGTTTTTGTCTCCAAATGGAAGGATGCACCTTCTTATGGAAGCGATACTCTGTGCAGGCAGGAAAATCGGTTTTGCTCCAGGGCTGCCATGTAAAGGTGGAGTCCTTGGCGCATTCAGCACTGCGAGACGTTCCCCTGCATCCGTCAACAAATCCTTATTTTTACTTGGCAGTGTATCGAACCAAGGCTGATTACCTGCAAAATTCTTCCTTAAAATATCATCTGTAGGCCTCAGAGTTAAGACTGAGATGAATGAGGCATTCAGCCCTCCCTGGAGCTGCAGACCGGGGCTGCCTGCGGGGTGGGTGAGCCGCCCTGCTTTGCTTAAATGTGGTTCACATCCAGCCCCGAAGGGCAGGACGGCAGAGCCAGATTCTCCGTGTTGCTCCAAGGGGGTCTTCTGCCGCTGATTTTGGACCATTCATTCAAAATCAGTCATATTTAGGCACGAACAGTGAGGAGAGGAAAAGTTATAATAAGAAAGCAGAAATGTGCTTCTAAACTTCTCTGGGATTTGTAGCTTCTGGATGTATTTGTGATTGCTCTGTTTTTTCTGTAAAGGGGATTATGATGCAGCGAACATTCACACGGGTGAAAGAAAATAACCCAAACAGCTGCCTCCACTTAACCACCAGATTTTTCAGAGGCTTTTGGGAAGGGCAGAAAGCTGGGACTTTAGACACCAAACCAGCCTGGTTTGAGGTAGCTACGAAAGAAAAAGAAAAAAAAAACCTATTAAAGGAAGGTGATAAATCTACTTCTAAAGATCATACAAAGATAGGAAAGGTTATGAGAAAACATGCCCAGTATGAGATATTGAAAAAAATGAGTCTGCTTCTGCCTTCTGGGGGGTGATTCCCAAAAAGCAATCTCTGTGCTCCTAATAGACTGCTAAAATGCAAGAGGTTGGAGTAAAAGATTGCAGGAGAGTGACAGACCTAGAACTCTGGTCATCCTACTCTGGATCCAGACCATCCACGTGGACGAGCTGGAGCAGCAGCACAGGGTGTGCTGCTGGGCCCCAGGCCTTCTTCAAAACTTTTCTGCTGTTTATTTCCTTTTTTTTTTTTTGTCTGCTTTTTCCTGCCTTTTTTTTTTTTTTTCAGCCAGGCAATAACCTTCTGGCAGGACACAAATCAAGAATCTTGCTCAAGCCAGCCTTATCTTCAGGAGGCATTTTCAATTAACTTTAACTCAGAAACAAAGTGACTAAATGGGGAGTCCCTCTCCCTTTGAGCTCCCTCCCCGATGCCATGCAGCAGTGGGAGACGTGTGGTGCCCTCTGTCAGACCAGAAGGGTGCAGTCCCCAAAATGAGGCCCTGGCTGTCAAAAGGGGCCGTGACAGCATCACTGCAAGAGCCGAGCAGAGCTTCCTGCTCTGCCCGCCAGCCCTGCAGGACCCAGGGCACTTCCTTGCCTCTCACTTCTGCTCTGCCAGCACGATGCTGTGGCAAAAAATCTCCAGCTCTGGGGCCCGAGCAGCTGCTTTCCCTGAAATTTTGCCTCTTTGGAATGGGAGCTGAGGAGTTGAGTGACCGACAGGCTGAGCCGCGGGGAAGGAGGCCTGGAGAAGTTGAAATCCCTGGAAAACAGACACTTATCCCTTCCTCCCCTAAGATCTGTGGATGATGGACCTCACAGCTGCAGTCCCATGATTATTATGTTCTCCTAGGAACAAGCTGCTCCCCAGAGCGGGAACCACGGCATGAACTCAGGGCAGGAGCAGGGAGAGGCGAGCGCCTGTCCTGGCTGCAGAACCAGGTAGTTTGGGGCAGCCGGGCAGGCTGTGATGCAGCTGCATCGGGGGAGGCATCTCTTCTACAGGGGCTGCTCTGATACCTCTTGAGCTAAAGCAGCACCTCAGAGGGGGAAAATACCAAGACCTTTTCAGCAGGTTAAAGAAAACAGAAGCTCCCCTTGGAGCTTTCCTCGAGGCTGCGCTGTTCTTCCCCCCTGTTCGGCAAGAGAGAAAATGGAAAATGTGGGAAACCTTTTGGCAATGGGAGACATCTGCCTTTCCCTTCCAGCTGATGGAACAATGCAGTGGGAACTCAGGCTTCTTCCCTCTGCTGGGGTCTCAGAGGAGGGTCCCATGAGATGGGAGCCACAGGGCTCAGCCCTGACCTCCTCCATCACCCCTGCACCAGGCACAAGGTGGCACCCACACGGGTCCCAGGGTCCCCAGGCTCGGGGCATCCCGCAGGTGCCCTGACCCAAGCAGGTGTTATCCTCTCAGACAGGAACCAGGAAATGTGAGGAAACCAGTACTGGCTCCTGCTCCTGGGTCTAATTTAATGAGCAACCTCCAATCGACTGTAATGGGTCTGGACTCTCTCACAAGCCAGAAATCTGGGTCTGGATTTAATAAGAATGTCTTCAGCACATTTTATTTTGAAGTCTGCTACAAGGAGAGACAACGGGATGCAAAAACCAGTTTGCCCTGCATTTAAGAGTAGTTCAGCTCACTTTTTCCACTGCTAATATTCAACCAAGCCCCGTGGTCCCCATGCTGTCCCAGCCTCAGTCCCATCCGACCATGCTCATCAAATTACCCCTAAAATCACAGATCCTAACAGGGATGTTGGCCATGAGATGCGATGCCCGTCCTGCTAGCAGCATCCTTGGCTCAGCAGCACCTGTAGCATCCTATTTCACCACCAGCCCCCTCTCGCCGTGGCTACGGGCATGGCCAGGATCAAATAAATCCCAAGAGGGTGCAGGAACAGCCGAGACACCCAACCACTGGATGGGTTTGGGGCCCAAGAAATTTTCCAACTCATTTGAATTGGCCACGTGGACTAAACAGCAGATCCTGGCTGCCTGTGCGTACAAGGTTTAATTTCCTAATTGGAATTTCATGGAAAAGCTGCACCTTTCTGATTAGTCGTCCCAGCATGAGCGCTCCCTTGTAACACAGACATCTGCCCTCCGGACTAACCTTTCTAGAAGCTGCATCAACAAAGTAATGCTAATAAAAATATCCATCTGTGCTTAAAGATAAACAAAGCATTAATACACCAAACTGAGGCTTAGATTATATTAGAGTCAGCTTTAATGATATTACACATCTGTTAGGATGTATTTCCCACCCGGGCCATCTCTCTCGTGCTTTTAAAATATCTTCAGATGAAAAAAAGCTCATGTGTTTCCCCGGGAGCCCTTCGTGTGCGTCACCGCCGCAGCCAGCGCTGCTCCGAGTGCCCCTTCCCTGCTGGGATGGGGCCTGGGGACAGGGGTCTGCAACCTAAACAGGAATATATCCAAAAGCCAATGTCCCCAGCGATCCCTGCCGGGGTTTTAGAGCCTCTCCAAAGCTCTTGGTGTCCCTTCCCCAGGCAGCGGGGGAAGAAATACTTCAAACCCCAGAAACCAGGCACTTCTGCCAGTGCCGCAGAAACGCCTGCTGTGTGTGCCCGCGTACATCCAGGGGGGAAAGGAAACATCCTCGTGGTACCTCACGTCCTGCAAGGCTTCCAGGAAAACTGATTTAACGTGCTGGCAATCTTATCTGAAGAGAACTGATAAAGTTGTTCTAAAAGGGTGGTACTATCCTGTTATCCATGCAAAGCTGCCTGCAGATTGGAGCCTACAATTCCCAGGACTGGGATGTAATTCTGCCTCCCCCTGTTCTGCGCCTCCTGTCTGCACATCTGTGAAATGGGAATAGCAGCCACTGCCTGCCCCCCAACACAGCCACGGGACAAGGGGCATTCTCATCCCACCAAGCATTTAGAGCAAAAAAAAAAAGCAAAATAGAAGCATCCCTACCCTCACTGCTGGCCCTTCAGAGAAACAGCTGCTTATTCAGCACCAGAAACCCCGGTGTTAATTACAGACACGTATCAGATAGTGCTGAAGAAAGGCTGTCAAACGTGAAATTGTTGACTACACCTGCTCCATCGCCTGAAAGCGTTTCCTCTTTCAAGCTCTGGGGTTGTCTGAATTTTCCTGAGCTCCAGCTGGGGACGGGGGCTTGCCTGCCTGCAGCAACAAAGTGCTCACTTGGGGCTGGTGCTCGCCCGTCCCCAGTGCCTCCCACCCCTTGTTCACCATCCCCACACCAGCTGTGACTTCAGAAGAACAGCAGCGCTCCTTTGGATGGATTTTTGCTGTTCCACCATGGATTTGCTAAGATCTGATTCCTCGGGTGAAATATTAGGGAGAGCAACGTGCTCAAAGCTCGTTTGCTTCCACTGGGTGTATTCCTCTGCGTTACAGGAGCACTGAGGGATGCCTGCTGTGCTCCAGGTCCCAGTGTCCAACAGGTTGCACCAACACACAGGAGCAGCACATGCTTCCAGGGAAAGCCAGAAGCTGGAACACTCAGGCTCAGCGCTAACAAAATATTTGGTACCTTTATTTTTACCAATATGGAATCAATATAGAGAGCTATCTATATGGATCGAGTTCGCCTCAAGTGTCTTAAAACCCATCTACATGAACTGTAGAATAGGGAAAGCAGGCACAAAAAAGGGAAATAACTTGGAGCAATAAGGAATTACAGCAAATCCAATATGCCTTAGAAATACCGCAGTGTCTCACACCCTTGTGCCTGGCTTACCTGCCAGGATGCATGAGCTCAATTTGGGGTGCTGAGATGTTAGCGTTATCTGTTATTGTTCTGTATCAGACGACGTGCAGATGTTGAGACATTTGAGGAGTTCAATAGGTGCATAGAAAGATGCCTTAAGTACCTCTGTGCTCTCCAGGAGGCGAGAGAAAGAGGTAGCAAATTCTCCCGTTTCTGCATATCCCTGGTTAACGTGGTGCGGGATGTTACTTTCCCATCTGGAGAGATGCCGCTCGCGTATCTCCTCGCTGGCGCGGAGCAGGGTGTAATGCCAGCATGACTCAGAGGCTTCCTTCCAGCGGAGAGCTCCGGAGGGGAGACGGCATCTCTCAGGAAATGGCAGATTGAAAAACCAGAGCCATCCTGGCTAAAAACGCTGAAAACCAGAGCACCGGTTTCCATGACAGAAAATTATATTCCTCTCGTGGAGCGTTATTAGTAGAGGAAACAGAGATCCTTCTGCAACACTCAGCTCGCTGAAGTTTTTCCAAGAATATTTACAAAATCGCCAAGGTATCGGCAGAGGTATTTGTGGTGAGTGGGAGAGGGCTGCAGAGCTGTGAAGCCTGGAGGGCTTGGGCCACGATGGGACAGTGCTGGGGGTGATGGGGGTGGAGGGAGGTGGCCACCAAAATCCCTCCTGCCATCTCAGCAAGAATCTGCCCTGTGAGCCCTGCAGGCACCGTGGTGTAGGAAGTGGTAAGGTAGAGCTGGAAGGGAAAGCAGCCTAAAAGCAGCTCATGCATCAGGGGCAAGGTTTAGCCAGCAAAAAGAGAGCAGCCGTACCCTAAGTCACATCACCCACAGGTCCTCCTGCGATGCAGGGTGCAGCTCCCAGCTGTGCGGCTCAGCCTGCCTCCTGTCCAACATGGGAGATGTTTAAAAGCTCTGTTTCTTCAAAGGATTAATTTGTCTTTTGATGCAGCAAACACTCTGACGAATGCTACTTTCGCTATCACATTCAAACACACACCATTTTCGAAGTTAATAAACCCATTTGCTGCCAAATAACCGTGTTCTTTTTTTTTACTTTTTTTTTTTTTTTTCCAATTTCACTCCATCAGGATGATAAGAGGTTTAATGTCTTCGTGGCCTCTCCTTCTTCCTTCAGGAGCTAAATCAGGTGTAACTATCACTGCAGAGAGCAGCACTTTTTCCCTGTTACACAACCACTGTGCCGCTTTCCTTCTCCCCAGCTGCTGCAGATGACACCAAACCCCTGCCTGCCCAAAGGGCGATGCTTCCACCGGCCACATCCAGCAGAGAGATGAGCCCAGAGCAAACCATGGGAGTGGGGATGCTCTTGGGCCAGGAGTTGCCTTTTGTTTGAAACCCCAGCCTGAATAACAGCCTGTTACACAGCCCCTGTACAGCCCCACTTGCGTGTCCTCCTCTGTGGCACAGCATCCTCGTAGGAGAGGATGGTGCGGTGTGGGGGTGCTCTCCTGCTCCATAAAACACAATTTGGGCTCTGGAGGAACACTTGGGCACAAGGAATCATTTACATTCTTCTATCATCGTAAATAAGAGCAAGGCAGGGTTTATAACTCATGGGATGTTTCCCCTTTGATAGTGCATCAACAGCTACCCCGCAGCACCACTGCTGGCGGTTGTATGGGCGCAGCACCCATGGCCCTGCTGGGGTGCAGCCCCCGGGAGGGAAAACCACAGGCTGGAAACACCACAGGGGCTACGGGTGCTCACGTTGCAGCACACAGAGATAATGCTGGTGTGTGAGAAGACTCGGGTCTGCAAAGCACCACATAAACTATCTGGTTTGGAATAATAGGATTATTTCTTTCTTTTCAAAGGGGACTAATTTCGAAACAAATTTCAAATTCCCCCATCAATTTAAGGAAGCTGTTTCTTTCACATTTATGCTAGCAAAACATGCAAGTATAAACAGCATCGTCTAGCTCAAAGACTGAAAGCTTACTGAGGCCTAAACCACAGATCAGCTAAGTCAACACAAAATTTTCCATTGCTTTTGCTGGACTTTGCATCAGGCTCTAAGAGTAAAAAAAAAAAAAAAAAAAGTGATTAATAAGATGAGTCCAAGGAAAAAAGATATGGTTGGAGGCAGGAAAAGGACTATGAGCAAGGGCTGTAAAACTTGAGAACCTTCTCACCACAAATGCTCAGAAACCTTAAACCGTAACCTGGCATCTGGATACAGCATCTTCCCCTGCGAGCAAAGTCTCAGCTTCCCAAGTCTACGATTCCTGGTTTCCCCCTGCCAATTTTCTTCCAGCATGCGCAGCCTTCTCATTTTTCAGCCGATGCCTGTGATGAATCCTGGAGCAGTAAGCTCTTTTTGCATGGTTTGCTTCCAAATTCCGAGCTCTGAAACCTTTTCAGTTGTCTGTAGAAAGATCACAGCCAGGCACTTGGAGCAGCACAGCAGAGTTGCGTCGTAATCAAGATCTGTTCTCTTCATTTGAATGCATCAGTGCTTACAGCAGGAGATTCTGACTGTAAAATACACACTCTTTTTTATCCTTTACTAATTTTAATCTTTCTTTTTCACTTGTCACTGCTGCTCACAAGGCAGGCTTTTTTTTTGCTGAGGCTTTCAGCAGAATGCCTTAAAGCGAAGAGAGATAACAAGACCTAATAACCCTCTTTATCACAGAATAAATAAATAAGAGAACAACTCCTCCATTTAGGTGTTGCAGATATAATTGAATGTTCCTTTGAAAACACTTTGATCAATGTAACTTGTTAAACTTTTGCTTTTGTCTCAAATTTAGCTTCTGGTCTTTTCATGTCGGTTGAAAAGCTTGGGTACTCTACTCGGCTTTATCTCAAAGTGATTAGTGGGGTATTTTGGGAATGGTTTCTGCGTGCCTCCTACACCCTGATAACAATAAAGTCCTACCCACCTGAGAGAGGAAGGCTTGCACTGAAAATGGGTGAGAAGTGGCATTTTGGCTGGCTTGCTCATCCTATCATTTCCACTTTCACCACAGTGGCACGATATTACCCACATGTATTATACAGACATACTTCACTGCAGATTGCACACACGCGAAAACATAAAAGCGTGCATGCCTCCAGGTCTTGGCGGGTTTACCAGGAAAGAAATATTTATCCTGGCAAAATCAAAGTCTGACAATAAAAGGAATTGCTATAATATAGAATGAATACATGCTTTGTTATCTAGAGGCAGAGGCATTACTAGCCTAGAGCAGATCACGGGTTCATCTGGCCCAGCCCCTGCCTTTGACCACGGCAATATACTGCAGAGGAAGGGGTAAGAGCCATACAGGACCTCATTAATTTGTTTAAGCAGATTGATAAACAAAAGGCCCATCAAGTCAGCTTAAGATATTTCAAGATTGATTGTTAATTACTAAATTAAAGAGCTCTCCATTCTGCTCTAGGTAAACTCAAAAACCAAGCAAACAAGAAACAGTGAGTGAAGGGTACAAATTTCCCCAGGAATGAAGGTTTCGAGCCCAGCCCTACCTGCACACTGAGTCACCTGGCCTATGTCAACAGCATCTGGGTGCTCCTAGGGGCATGTTGGCAATAACCTGCTCATGGCTGAAATCCAGCCCGTGCTGCTTTCTGGATTCACAGGAAGGCCCATTTTCTTTTGCTGTAATAGGTGAACAGCTTCGTTTTCCTGCTCTTCCCCCCACACCCCACTTCTTTACCACTTTTCCTTTTGTTCCGTGACATTAAATAAAAAGTCATGCCCACTTGTCATTAATTTCTCAATAAAAATCTAAGGGATAGCTCTGGAGATTGGACAAAAATTGGTCTTGAATATAAACAGCTGATTTTAGCACCTTTCAAGGATCCCGGGCATCCCGCGCAAGTACTGCACGGAGAGAGAAAGCAATGTGCTGAAAGTCCCATGCAAGGTCCACCTGGGGTTAGGACCCAGCATTCCTGCACCTTTCTCTCTGAAATCTCAGCCCACGTGCACAGGCCTCCCTTACAAAAAGCAGGGTCTCTCCTGTAGCAGTATTTTTAGAAAACCATTAAATATTTGAGAAGGATCGGCTGTTTTACCTGGGGAGGTGGGGATGGGGCGGTCCCATACCCAGGGCTGGCTTGCCCACTCCAATCTCCCTTTCAGTGAGGAGCGCTGCCCAGAGGGGGACACCTTCCTGAAAAACAGGAAGGTGTCAGCTCAGCCTGGGAAGGACAAGGCCATGGGACAGCTCCGAGCCACTCAGGGCCATCTTCCCGACAACTTATAGGTGAGGGCTTTGTTGAGACATGTGCATGTCATAAAACTTCTGAGCTGTAACTAATGGGTGAGTCGAACAAAATTTCCTTTAATGTCCTCATTTGCTACTTGAGTGGTCCATTTTCTCAGATCACTCAGTAAAAATACAGTTTCCTTAGATATCCTGCTATCTCAGGACTTGGTACTCTGTCTTGAAGCCTTTTTTAAAAAAAAAATTATTCTTTTTTGTGCCTCTGGATGTTTGCACATTAATAAAGGGGCTTATCAGGCTGGGGTGAGTTTCAAAAGCTGTGTAATAAACAAGTGGCATTCAGTCTAATTATGGGACCTCAGTTTTTCGTGCGTGTTCTCAAGAAGAGCAAGTCAACAGGAATGATTTTAGAAGTACGAGAAATGGGTCAGTCTGACAGAAAGTACATTTTCTGAAACAATTTGCTTTGGAGCTAGGATTACCTTCTTTTGTGTCAAGCCAAATTTGGGGGTTCTAACTCCAGCTTTACTCCTAGTTCATGCAGGCAGGGAGGGTTTGAGTAGAAACTTGGCAAGGCCCAGAGAACCTGGCTGAGTCCCCCTCCTTTCTGTGCTTGCTCAAAGCATCACAGAACTGTTTTCAAACCGGAGAGCTTCAAAAGCTGGCTGCCAATATTCAGATTTACAAATAGGACTTTTGTTCAACGGTTCATGATTTACATGGGATGGTTCATGTTTTCTAACACTGCCCCAGTCACATGTGGTACATCTGAAAACACAACCAGTTATTTGACAGCTTCCTTTCTGCATTTGTAATGATGCCAACACTGGCACCAAGTCTTCAGTAGCTTTTCTTTCCAGAAATAATCACACACTTTTGCACAGGGAATGGTATTCCTGGGGCTCACAGAAAAATGAGGACAGGGAATTTCTGTATCAGGAACTGGCTGATGGAGGCCTGGGTTTCACCTCACTTTTACATCTTTAATTTAAAATAGGGATGTTGAGCTAGAATTTTTTACCATTCGGTTAATTAATGCTTACAGAGTGAGATGTGAACATGTCATGGAGTGCAGGCTGTTAGGAGGCTTCTGAGCCACGCTCCCACCTCCTGCACATCACTGGCGAGGGGCACAGATGATTTCCAGCACAGACATGGGTCAGCATAACATCTGGCTGCTCCAGAGATGTCACCCAGTGATGGGTTTTGCTCTGTATCTACTCATTATAGAAATAAAGCAGCTGGCTTCTTAACCACCATCGTACCAGCACTGCCTGGCATTAATTCCTCCTCTGTGGGCTTTGTATGTGGAGGAAGCAGAGGGAAGAGAGGCAGCAAAGCAATCGCACAGGAGCAGCTGCTGTTGCTGAGGAAGGAGGGACAAGGTGGGGTGATGGAGAGCAGCACCTCAGGTTGTTAAATTGGGTTGCTGCTAGTGTACCTCAATTTCTAGGCTGCTCTTTGTGTTGACTTTCACTCACCAGGTCCATAAGGACCGCACTGGTGAAGCCAAGAGCTTGCCATGGATTTCACAGCACTGAGCACAAACACAGGGCTGCACTATGAAAAGCAGAAATGTGGCTGGTTTGTGCCACTCTCAGCCATTCCTGCCTAAAAGCGGAGCGCAGTAAATACCACTGAGCGTGGCCTGACAAAAAAGCAGACGCCTTCAGGCAAATGCCACAAAAGTCCTCATAATCTCTTTAGAATGATCTCTAAAATCTCCCTCAGCCCCAGCTTGCACTCTTTGAAGACAAACACCCACCTGATGAGCTGAGGCCTCCTTCTCGAGAGGATGCTCAGCCTTCAGGACTTCAGCTCACCATGCTCTGTTCTTCAAGCAATGACAAAAATGCTCTCATTACAGAAGCACACAGAATAGCTAAGGTGATGCTGGAGGACAGAGACGGGAGAGTGGCTGAGGTCTGGCCTGGAGGCAGCGAGCTCACACAGGAAATAACATCATTTTTTGCTGAGGGGAATACATAACCAGAATTCTGCCCTGCTTTCACAGCCCCTCTGCATCCTCCCCAAGTCTGTCTGTAGAGCAGCGACACAACGGGTGCTTTGGAGGCAAACCCCAAAGCTTGTGGCTTCAGAGGAATCAGCAGAGCACCCGTTCTGTGAGAAGACCCATCTCAGGAAATTCTGCTCGTTATTCCCTCATAGCTGCACAAACATCACATGAATTCAGAGGATTTTAAACAACAAAACAAATCATTCCGAAGCCCATTTCAGCAGTTTCTTTTCTGAATAAACAACTGCCACATATATTGTCTCTCTTCATGGCTCTGCAATCCCAGCTTTACACACCTGCCACAGCCTTGATTTAGTACGTAACGCAGCTCCAGATGTGACTCCCCGAAGTGCTGTGCTGCTCCAGAGCTCCTGGGGATTCCTGTCCTGGTGGTGGCAGCTCCCGCTCTGTGCTAAACATTTCCTGGGAATACAGATCTGTAATCCTATGCTCAAACGCTGGTGTGCAAAGTTCAGCTCCGTGATCAATCAAGCTGCTCGGGTTCCTTGTTAAGAGATGCCCCAAAACACACAACTGGTGTCAGCAGGGGGTAAACCCTGGTTCAGACTGGTTCAGCAAACCTGGTGCAGCTGGGAGCAGGAGTGCCAGCCCATGGCCCTAGCTAACAAAGGGGTCAGCATTTTGCAGATGGAAGTAGAAATTAAATGACTTGACAAAGGCCACCAGATTCATGAAGGGACCTGGTCCTTGGGACCCAGACTCTGATGAGTGCAAGAAAAAATCTGTGCCAAGACCATCGTATTCCTGCTAAGGACCAAACAGCACAGCTTCGAGACTGGTAACTTCTTTCCAAGCAGGAAGAATTACTAAGAAATGGAAGTGATAGAGACAGCGAGGACTTCCTGACTTTGTTAAAGTCAACGTGAATTACAGATGTTTACTTGAAAGATGCTTTTTTTTTTTTTTTTTTAATCCATCTTCTGACACAAAAGAGAGCTGTGAGAATATGAGATCTATTTCAGTGCATTAAACAGTTCCTTTCTCAGGTAATTTTATTTGAGCTGCTCTGAAATGAAAAACTGGGAAGAAAAAGCATTTAGGGTCATTTTGCCCAATCTATTTTTTTTTTTTACTTGAAAAGCATATATTGAAGTAATTTTAATCATTAAAAATCTTTGTGAAAGGAAGTTCTGGAATATTTCACTTCCGACTGGAACATTTCTACTTTTCTAAAATCTTTTGGTTTGGCCAGGGATATTCGCCACCAAATCCCGCACAAGTCCTCAGATGGATATTTTTGGCTCAAGTATTCCTTAATCAGCAAAAGTTTCTTTTAAATAGGACTTGGCCAAAGAGGAGCCAGGCAGCACTTCTGGGACATGAGTGGCTCAGGCCCCCGGGAGAACCAGCACGGGGCTGGGGCCGGGCCCCTGGGGGGCGTTCATCGCTCTCCATGTGAAATCTGCACCACAGGAATGTTTTTTGTCCAGGCAAGAACCAGTTCAACTACATCTCTGTCAAAACTCTTTCCAAATCAAACTTTGTTCTTTAAGGCTTGCAAGCTTTCAGCAGCACTTGGTCATACAGGCTTCTGGGTTTAAGCACGTGCATTTCTTGCACTGCCCAGTTCCGTCAAAAGCTGTCACCTAGGAATAACAGAAAGGCCATTCAAATATTTTTCTAGCTAATCCTAAATACAGAGTGCTGGTGCAGGGAGAAAGGAAGAGATTTTTACAAGAGGTACAAACCTATGAGGTTTTATACCATGTATAAGCTATGGGACGTGTTGTGAGTGGAACCACCAAGGCCTCAGCTTTGGAGACTTGCCCTTTGCTGCACCGCGTGCTCCCCATGGCTGAGAGAGCAGCTGCTCAGTGCGTGGTAAGCAACCAGCTCGAGATTTTCAGATTTTGGATAACATTTGAATTTTGAAACTGTATGAGGGAGAGAACACTTCTTTTCAATCCATGATGCTGGGACTGAAAACTCCCCTTGTGTGACTTCCTGGGGGCTCACCGAGAGCCACCGGCTGTCTTGGTGTCCGTATTTCCCTGCAGTGGAATGACCTTCATGGGGTACGCTCAACATCTTCTCCAGCCACGTCAGAGGAGCCAATGTTTCTCCTTTGCAATGACTTTCTTTCAAGAAAGAGACACACAGCTTCATGGAAAGGAAGGCTAATGGGTCACCCATGGCAGCACGTAGGAGCCTCACACAAGACCAGGCGCTACTGAAAGCTGTGGTACGAACATGGGACAAAAAAGGACCTCCCAAAAATACCAGAGTCACCTGCCACTGCCACTGCTGAGACAGCAGCTCATCCAGATACAAGAGCACGAGAACCCAAAACCTAACACAAAATGCATTTTCAGCAAGACAAACGGCCTGCAGATCACCCCCTCGCTGGCTGAGCTGCCAAGCCAGTCTTTCCAACTCCCCTGTACAGTGAAAAACGTTTAACAAAATTAGAACAGAAAGCTCCAGGGAAAAAAACATTTTCTGACTACTGTAATAATGATTTGACGCTAACCAAATACAAGCACACAGATAGATTAGTATCAGCTAATGGTCTGTTCCAAAGGCCGTTGAAATCAAAGTCAGCCTTCCCTTTGATCTTGGTATTTTCCCTAGGTCAGGTTCCAAGTTTACAAATCGCATACTATAACAAAAGATGTTTCACAACACACATCCACTCATATGAAAGAAACCTGTGTCTGGAAAGATTTTTTTCCCCGTGCTGATGCCTTAAACTTCTTCTATAGTTGCTATTGTGCAGGTCTGAGGGAAGGGAACTCACCTACAGAGGAAGAGCTTGGTCCTTCGAGCTGCTCCCCTCGCCCCACTGAGCCACCATACGTATTTCAGTGGCAATACATGGTCCCTGGAGCAGAATATCATGTCCAGTCCTTCTGTAGCTCTTACCAAGCAATGAGATACAGATAACCCAGCTCCGCAAAGCAAAACCCTTTGACCAGTGTTTTCAATTGCAAATTCTTGCCAAGTTAAGTTTACTTATTGACGGTGACAGATTAAATCCATCTACATTTTGTACTTACTGCTCTGCTGTTTCTCTGTTGTTGTTCCATTTTGCTCTTAGTACAAAACTCACAAGTTAAGCAGTGAAACAAGGAATAAAATTCAAGCAGGCTGAACAGAGCTTGCTATGCATGGGAGAGTTTCACATCCAACACCGTAAGGCCACGCTCGGATCTCTTGACTTCAGAGCTCTTATCTCTGCATTTAATTGACTGCCTTTTGTAGTCTTTGAGAGTACACGCTTGGAAACAATGTCTGCTACAGACATGCCTGGCTGCCAGTGTAAAACATCCAGGTTTACACGCTACAAAAGATTTGAAAGACCCTGAGCTGAGAGCTGATATAACCCCATGGCTCCTACACCTGCAAAGCTTTCCACCGTCATCGTGGCAGAACAGCTCTTCTGGGTGAAGCCTTTGATTTTCCTTTGCCTTCCTCTCTTGCCAAAGCCTAGGAGAAAAGGGTCCCAATGCTGGCAGCCCATCTGCAGCCCTGCCTCCTGCCTGTCAACCAAGGAAACCATCAGAGCAGAACATTTGCTAGCTCAGATATGTTTTCTGACCCAACTGGTTCCTGGTAAAATAAAGCAGATTAGTTTAAGCTAATGCTAAGGACAGTTTTCAAAAGGTAGACAGTAACTTTAACCACGGAATTGTCTGGTGTTCTGGAAGCTCTTAACCCATTTGTCGAACAGGGACTCAGGGCCCTAAGGCAACACAGTTCTACTGAAATTATTACCCAAAATCTTGGTGCAGGTCTAATACTTGAGAAGAGGCTCTTGCTGGCACCTCTCCCTCCTTCAGACAGGAGGATCTGAAGCAGGAACTCCACTTCCATCGTAGTTTGCACAGCTTTTCAGCCCAGGTCATTCATGCTGTGCTGGTGCAAGTCTACTGTACAACACTGACTTAATAAGGTCACAGAACGTAGAATGGCTTGGGTTGGAAGATACCATAAAGACCATTTGGTTCCAGCGCCCTGCCATGGGCAGGACACCTCCCACCAGCCCAGGCTGCCCCCAGCCCCATCCAACCTGACCTGGGGCACTGCCAGGGATGGGGTCTGCAGCTGGGACAGGCAGGAGATCAAAGGAAACCACGTTAACTGAGCACAGGGCAGGGGACCCACGGGTATAGCTGTGCCATCAATATGTCCAGATGGCTAGGTTCCTCAAAGCCTTTAAGTAGCCCAGGAAAGCCAAGTTCTCAGCTCCCAGGAGCTGCTTTTAATTGGCAGAGGAGCCTCCATCTCCTCCCCAAACACACGCACAGCAAGCACAGCCTGTCCCCCTCCTCCTGCCCTTCTCCTGGCACTGGCAAAGGACTGCAGCACCGTGCAGCTAACACCAGCTTCATTCAGCTACCTTTTCTCTTAGCCCTTTCAGCAGCCACAGTCCTGCCAAGCATCACAGCAAAAGGGAATTTTGAAGAGTTCCATGGAGTGACGTGCAAATAATGGGCAACAGCTGAGCATCAGGATGATGTCCCGCCATCTACCACTGCAGCAGGACGTAGGGAGTAGGGGAAAAGCCAGAAATGCCCTCAAAATTCTTCCTCTTTCATGCTGGGCACCTTGTCTCTGGTTAGGAGGAGCGCTGCCCAACTGTCTCCTGCAGCAGAGGTCGCACAGTAACAGTCTCGCAGTGCAGCATCGCTGCTGACAGCATAATGAGGCAGATGGACAACGCGGTCCAAACTTGCCTTTAAGCTGGTGGCTGCGATACACATCTTTAAATCTGTTTAATTACACTCCCAGCCTAACTAGTTATCACATTCCTGGTTGGCTTCAAAGTCTCTGGGGTTGAGGCTGTAGGTAAGAGGGCGATGTATATCACAGCCTGTGCGGCTCGGGAGCTAACGCAGCCGTGATTTCGGTGTAGCAGCTCAGAGAGAGAAGGAATGGGAATTACGGGCTGCAACGGCACAAGACATTCAGGTTCTGGGTGCACAAGTCTCTTCCTGCCTATTTTGAGAAGGATGCTGCAAGATCATTACTAAGACTGTTAGAAAATGTGAGTTATTTTGCACAGGAAAAAAAAATTTGGAATTTTTCCCTGAATTCTCTGAACTCTTCTCTGAAAGAAATGCCTGCTATCAAACAGACATTAAAAAAAAAGCAATTCATACTGAAATGGATACAATTCTGATGTGATTTCTGGGTGTTTTGGACAAAAGGTGAAAAGCAAGATGCATTTTTATGAAATCGGAAGGTGCAAATTTTAAGGGATTCTTTAAATGACCATTTAAGGTTGCACATCTCTAGTCTGCAGCAGAACAGAAAAACAGAAACAAACCAAAACAAACACCAGAGACAAAGGTGAGGCCAGCTGCAGGGATGTAAATGCAGCAGGCCCGTCAGTACAGTTCTGAGGTTTCAACAGGAATCTGAAAATATTCATCCTGTGAAAAATGTTTGATAATGAGAGAACTCTATTGGGTTGTTTCCTATCCCCTCAAATACCTTCACAAAAGCAGTCCCATTCCACAACAAGATCCATTTTTCAGGCACTGTTTGCAGCAAGCACAGCACACAGTTCATACCACCACGAATTCATTACTTGTGAAATCCTGGCTTTATGTTTTGTATTACAATTCATCACTTACGCCCCAGGAATCCTCAATCACAGGTAATAGGTATTTAAGCAGTTTCCGCTACGAATGCAGACTAAAACATCAGAAACATTTTCAATCTGTCAACATTTTCACAATCTACTGCTTTTCTTAATATCGCGGACAATAAAAAAGAGCTGCGGCTGATCAGAAACCTGCAATTCCATTCTGCCAAACAATTTGAGGTTTTGCAAATTGTTTTCACTCGGATGCAAAAGGAAACCGAAAGGTTCAGAAACTTGTGGCCAACGTGTGGCTCTCACGGCCCCCTTTTAGGGTCCAGCCCTCCTAAAATGCAAGCCCCCCTTTGCCTGCTTGGTGATGCAGGCAGCGTCCTGACCCCCGGGTTCAGTCTCTATTACACTGCAACAACAGTTTCATTTTCCTTCAGAAGCAAAGCAATTTCAAAGCCTTGAAATGTTTCTAATTACGTCTGTTGTTTATGAGTGCTACATGATCACTGGAGTATACGTGAAGAATATTTGCACTTTCCAGGAGTTTTTGAACTTCAGCCAGAATGCGACCCATAAAGCCCCACCGCCACCGCTTTCCTTATCCAGCCACGCGGTTTTTCTGAATGTTGCTGCAGCTTCGTCCTGCTGAAGCTCTGAAATTTCTGCCTAATACTTCGGTTGTGATTGAAAAAAAGTCTGGTCAAAATATTTCAGCCAGATCTAATTTATTACCCACTGTAAATGCCCGTGGAGTGAACTCATCTTTCTTATTTGCCAAACTACTGACCCAATCACTTTTTGTACTGCTGGATCAATTTTAGCTTAAATTGCTTTTGTCTGCATAAATTACATCCCTTTGTGAACAGGAGGGCTCCTGCCTCTCCCCACACGCAGCGAGCAGCATCTGAAAAGTTGATCCTTGAGTTTCAGGAATCTCAGGGGGAAACGAGGTATTTCAGAGATAGCATTTAAAGGATCGAGGCCTTAAATTGTATCGCATTGACCGCATCGGGCGCAGTATTAGTCTTGCTGAAACCAGCAGAACTACTCACACGAGCAGAGATATGATTAATGCCTGCAGGAGTGCCTTTCCTTTGGGTGCAGTGGAAATCAGACGTCATCTTCGTGGTCAGCAGCGCTTGAAACGTGGCTGCACATGGGACGCGGGAAGCTCAGACAAGGGACCCAGCTCCGTCCCCCTTGGCAGGCTGTCAAGGCAGAAGCAGTTCTGAGCCCTGAATCAGACCAAAATTTCAAAGTGACAATCAGCTGCAATTAACGGCTTCCACAGCTGCTTTCCAAAGTCCAAAATAACGTTCGGATGTGCCTGCGCCTGATTTAAATCTCGGGGGATAAACTGCACGTAGCAAGGCTGACACGTGCGATAGACATAGTGCCGCCTATCATAAGCTCATTAACAAAGTAATCAAAGCCTGGATAGATCACTGTGAGCTCACAGCTAATCACCTCGCCACGCACAGCCCCTCGTGATGAAGGAGAGAATTTCACTCACAGACCCAAATTCGCACCCGCTCCCCCCAAATCCGCTCCGATCTTTGATTTCACTGTAAAGCGTTTGACATCAGAAATAATGAGACACCCTTTCAAGAGTCGTTCCTTTTCATACGCTGAATGTTAATTTGAGCCCATCACTCATTAAAAAGGACAGTGTCACGTCGTCAGTCCTTGCTAGATTGGGAGCCATTATCCTGATGCTTAGATCAAAACCCTGAAGAACACAACGCGTGGGGCTACCTTGCAGGACCAGGACCTAAAAACCCACTCCCAGGCACCATCCAGCACCGGAGTATTTTAAAGCTGGCTCCACAGCTGTAATTTGCAGCTGCTGTTTAGATACTTTACGGAAACAGCCTGGCAATCTCATAAACAACAGCCTTATTGCAGCGTATCTGCCTGTATATTTTCTTGCTCCAGTGGGAAATGCTGCAGGGAGAATCTCATCGACACTTCTGCCCTGACGTCCAGAACGACAACGTGCAAAGGAACAGCGAAATACCAAAGCTTCTCAATCTTTCTCCAGTCAAAATCCCAGATTTGCCTGTGTCGGGCGGCAGTTTGGGTGGGTTTGCCGAACCAGCTGACCCAACAAACTACACTTTTGCACTAATTAGATTTTCATTATCGGGACATCTAGAAGCCAGGCACAGTGCACAATTTATCTGCTGGCCTGGGGGACAGCTTTCAGTGGATAAACGACCAGAAGCCAGCTGTGAAGGAGGCCGTCCTGCCTTCTGATGGAGAACTTACAGCTTCTGGTCGTTTGAGGAACCCAGAGTGTTTTCATTTCTTGCGGCTTTTCAAATACAGTCTGCATTTATGAAATATGCAGGGGCTATGCTTGCCTGCAAGTGACAACTGAAAATTAAGGCTGACATTAATCCCGACACTGCAGGGCTCTCAGTGGGGGAGGATTCTCCCTTAAATGGGAGATGATTTGTGGGTTTGCTCAGGAACCGAGACAGCGACAAGGCAAAGGCTCAGGAATTTTCCTGAACAGCACATTTAATGCCTCATCTGCTTGTCTGCAGCCCCTAAAACTTGGGCAGGCCCCAGGCTCCCAGCCTCAGCACTGGCAGAAGGAAGATGCCCTTTAACTTTATTTTGGGCTACACCCCCTCCACATGGACTTGGGTGAAGCGTTTCTAGACATGATGCTGATTTTTCCTGATGGATTTATCCTGCTCAGGGGCTGGTGCATAAAAGAGAAGGATGCTATAAGGGTGATCCCGATGGTAAAAAATGCATCCTGGAGGAGATGCTGCCCCGAGGTTCCCAGCAGCTGTTGGGTGTATAGATGGGATGCTGAAGCCATCCTGGAAGCAGTACTGGTTTCCTGAAGGTGTGAGTGGCTTTGAGATCCAGCCAGAACCGCGGGGGTCTTGCTGCAGCTGATCAAAGCCTCTTCCCTCCACCATGGCCTCACTGCTCTCTGGGCCAAGTTCTGCATCCCCGTGTGTCACCAGGAGCTCTGGGAGATGTGTCTTGGGACAGTACTGCCCCTAAAGGAGTTATTTTGTTCTGCATCACTTCCAGTGACATCCAGCAAAGGAGCTGCTTGCTTTACCACCTTTCTTTCCAGCACTGGAAGGCAGCAGTTGAAGCTTCCTACCATTACAGCCCCTAGAAACGCTGCTTCAGGCACGGGTTTCCAGGCTGCAGGACTCATTTCCAGCTAGGAGCTGGCTTTAAATGCAATTAAACCCCAAGCCCAGGAGCACTAGGAAGGATGAGCCTTTGACGGTGCCGAACACTTATAATAAACTGAGTTTGGAAAGAAAGGAAAGGCATTTGCATACATCTGAGGAGGTGAAGAGGTGCTCCACTGACTGACCATTGCCAGCGGTACGGCAGTGTTGGTTTAAATCTCATTTGTTTGGGCAGATGCTGCTGCTGGTGGTGCTCAGGCTGACCCCTCATTCCCCTTTCTCTGCACAGAAACTCTGCTCGTGTGACAGAGGCAGCACAGCCAGGCAGGAGTGCCAAAGGGGGCATTTTGAAATTCTAGGTCAGGCTGAAGCCAAAGTGTTAGGTCTAAGGAGGGCCCCAAGTTCTTCAAACGTGACTCTTGCTGCTGCTGACAGTACCTAGCCCCAAAGGGTTACGCTACCCTCAGCTTATTTTTAACTTCTGGCTTTGAAAGGAAGAAAAAGTTCTTTGGCAGCAATTTGCCCAGATTCATCCTTTGTGCCTCATGCCCCGAGCTATCGCCAGTCCCAATTTAGGTCTCGGAGGTCCTGGGGAAGCCAATCGCCTGGTCGGGGCGGTCTGCAGCTTCAGAGCACGCTGGAAAGCCGGGCAGGGGATGCTCAGACCTGGCAGGACATGAAAGGTGACCTGTGCTGCAATTAGGGGAGTGCAGCTTGTAATGAGCGGCGATTGCGGGCTGCGCTGCCCCGCTCGCTCGGCAGGACAAAGCGCTGCGGTGCTATTTTTATGAGATCATAAAATAGTTGCATTCGGTATGTTACCCTATTTTGTAACTACATTTTTATGAACCTAAAATAGCAGCTTGCAGTTACTACTTGGGATAAATTGCTACCATATTTGCCAATCACTTTAATACCCACCGTCAAAACAACTGCTGCGAAATGCATGTAAATTATATTTTACTCTACTCTAAGGTTAGTTAAGAGACCTACGTCCATCATTTCATCTCAGCTTTGCAAAGCACGTCCAGTGAGTTGGAAAATGGGAACTTATTTGATGCAAGAGAAGGGAGGGAAGTGATGTTCTGCAATCAATTTCAGCATTTAAACCAATTTTATTAAAGCAACATGCAGTGTTGCTGGTCCCCAGCGCTCCAAAATCAAAAGTACCTCAACATAAAAAAAGTCTGCCTCAAAAATAATGAAATTTTTAAACTAAATTTCATATTCTTATTCAAATCTCATATTTAATCTTTTGTCCTAGCCAGGAATTCACATACCCATAACAAGTACTGCTGCAGCTATAACAGCATTGCTTGCAAGCTTCACATATTGCTGTGACTCCAGTAGATGGGCTCTGACTAAATAGCTGAAAAAATGTACGTACTGAATGTATATATACACTTTGATGGCCTTTCGTTTCTTTTATAGTGCTTTAGAAAACAGCAATTACGACTGTCTAGAATGACATTGAGTCAAGTCTCTCAACCAGACATCTCCAACCCCTTTTGCATTTCTGCAACATCTCCCAGCTCAGTGGCACCACAAGGGCTTTGTGATACTGCTCTGCCCTTTTTGGCCTGTTTTTTTTTTCTTGTCTTTTTCTCCACATCTGCCATTATTTCCATGTTCTCACACTGCTAGTGAATTCGCTTTGCACTGACACGGGTGCTGTGGGTGCCCGCAGCGGATTGCACTGTTTATTTTGGGAACAGTGTGTGCTGTCCTGGTCCATGGCGAGCTCTGTGGGCTGCTCGCCCAGCCTCAGGCTCCCCGCCTGCTCTGGGGATTTTTGGCCAGGAAAAGGCGGTCATTACCCAGTGGCAGTGAACAGCAAGCAGAGGCTCCTGGCCCTCCCAGAGCCTCCAGTTTCATTTGTTCTGTTGCAAACTGGAGCAGAGAGGGACCTACACCAGTGGCTGCTTGTCTGCACTTTTTCTTTCAAACTTGTGCACAAACATATTTCAGGCCTGTAGACCACAATCATAGGTGCCCACAAACATCTCATAGCTCTGATTTCCTAATTTCTCATGTCTCACCCTGCCTACACCCCCTCTCTGCATGGCCCTGTCCCCCCAAAGCATTGCACCCCAGCACCCCCTGCCTGGCACAACCAGTGGCAGGCTCAGATGAAGAGAAGGAAACAATTGCAAGCAGTATCTGGAGCCAAAGCAGAGCATCAAACACCCCAAAAGTGCTCACTGGGAAGGATGCAGACTCACCACTTATCTACTGGGGAAGACCAGGGGAGCATGTTCAGAGCTCAGGGGATTTCTAAGTGCTTATTTGGAGCTTCTCCTCCTGTGCCAGTGGTCAGCACGCACACAGCTAGAGCTGCTCGGTGGGGTTTTTAAATGAACACAAGCCATTGCTCAGAGAAAAAGTACTAAAAATATATCAAAACAAAACACCACCAGAAAAACCCACCACCAGTTGTTTCTCAAAAAGTCAGCCCAGGTCCTGCTGTCAAGTTCTGATGACCAATTTAAGTGATAACCAATGCAGATGGGCCTTCCCTTCTCCAGCTACACATCCCTGCCTCCAATAGCCAGCAGCACGAGTGAGGTCAGAGCCATGCCTCCACCACTGGCCAGATTTGGGGAAGGCAGCATGCTGTGCCTCTGGGTTTTACAAAGGTTGTATGTCTCAGCCCTGCTGCATGAGCAGTGGGAGCAGAGCTAACCCCAAGAGGACTGCACCCGAGCCTCACCGTCCCTGGCAAGGGAAGCAGATCTGCCAGAGCCATGAAATGGCCACTTACCCCTGGGTCATGATGTGTTCTACATTTGAACCTTCAGGTAATGGCTTTGGGTTGAGAATGACAATATTAGATTATTATTCTTATTAAACATTGGCAGAAGCTTGCAAAAATCTGACCTCATTCCAGTAACTTTGTAAAGGGCAAAGAAACCCCATTACTGGTGAAATGAAGAACTTAAAAAAAAAATAAAAAAAAATGTTTAAGTTCTCAAATCTCCCTCATAAATTACAGGCCACTCCTGATCTCAGCTGCACTGGTATAAATCCAATTCAATTCCACTGATGCAAATTGACTTGTGGCTTATTTACTCCAAATAACTGAGGTGTCTATTTGACCTACATGTGAAACGTTTGAAATAAGGAATGGCATCTCAGTGCAAAATGTTTTGGTAAGCCACAACTACCTTCCCTCATCTGCTTGTATTCACCGAGCACTGTTTGGCCTAGAGAGGGGAGCGTGGGGTAAGAGATGGGACAGAGGTGCAGGAGATGCTGGTCCTGCTCCAGTTCCAGGCACTGCTGTGCTGTCTGAGCTGCATTGCCCTGTAGGGCCCCATCTCCTGCTTCACTTCACCCACTGCATCCTGCCCACCATGAGGCCATGGTGTGTGGTGGCCTTTCTACCCCCACCACTGCAATGCTGTCACCCTCCAGCAGAGCCAGGGACCCAGAAACAGGGCACGGTCCTGCTGCATGCAACCATCCATGCTCTGAACTTGTTACCACAGGCTCCCCCAAATTGCTTTTGGCTTGGGGCAAACCTCCCACAGATGTAGAGCATTGGGGACAACAGGATCTGCCACACTGGCCAGGACCTTGAGGCATTGCTGCTGCAGAAATGCCTGTGCCAATACCCAAAGGATGCAAGTTTCCACTACACAACACCTTGAACTAGAAACATTAGCAGCCCGATCCTGCTTGTGCACAACCCTTGTGCAAAGCAGCATGACTTATCCAGCACAGGATCAGAGGCATGCTGCAGGAAGAAGCCATTTTAGATGTCAAAAGCAGGCAAACTGTGCAGCTGTTGGCAGGACGTAGATTAAAGCTGCCTCTTCAGAGATACTGTCTACAGGGCACCTGACGGAGGTTCCCCAGTTTTTATTTTATTTTTTCCACTGAAAGGACTCACAGATCTGGCAAGCCTAGTGTTTTGTGGCCCCCACACAGATGCTGCAGCACATCTCCACACACACCAGGCCAGCTGGCACCAGGGCCGTGCTGTGAGAGGTGGCCCTGCTCCGATTGCTGCTGCCTCGTTCAGGCCTCTCAAGCCCCATGTCCCCTCCTCACGCTGCAATTCTCCCCCAGCACACCCCAAATTTGCCCCCCAGGGAAAGCTCTGACCTACCTGAGGCACAGCACTTCTTGCCAGAGCACCAGAGCTGGAGACCGCCACAGCAGCTCCACACGGACCACATTCCTGGTGTGCAGGGACCTCACACCTCTCCTCCACTGGCCTTGAAGTACTACCAAAGATGAGCACAGAGCACAGTTCCGGTGGACTTGGTGTCCTCTGTGCATGGGGTCACCAAAGCAAGGCCAGGCCCAATGGCCTGGCCTTGTGCTGAGGCCATGGCACCTCCCAGCAGAGCTGTGCCTGCCCACCTGGGGACCTAGGGCCTTATGGAGCTGGCTGCCTTTGGAAGGCCTTAAATGACACTTCCTTTCAAAAAAAAAAAAAAAAAAAAACAAAAACAAACAAACAAAACAAAAAAACCATGATAGATTCTGTTCTCTAGTACCTTATCACGGATTTCAGCACAGAAATTCCACCTCTGAGGGAATCATGAACGAAGGAGCAACCCAAAGATCCCACAACTGATTACTGCAGACACCGTCCCCCAAGAGCTATTTCCATGCTCTCACAGGGCTTCCTCACCCACCCTGAGCAAAGCACAAACCCTATGTAACTACACAAGTACAAGCCCTATATAACTACACAGGAGCCACGAGGATGCTTCTCCCAGGGCGTTTTGGGAACTCCTGCCTCCCCATCCCCTACAAGGAGGGGTGTTGAGAGCCATCCCTAGGGATAACCCCCTCAGAGATGGGCGTCTTTGAAGGGGAGTGACAGCAAGTCAGGATGCGGCCCTGATTGGCATTTCCAGCGGCGGAGGATTGTGCTACAGCTGCTGCCAGCGGCACCTGGCACGGCCGGTGACAAGCCGCTTGTCGCGTCACCCAGAGATGAGAGGCAGCAACGTCAAAAGGGACCCTCTGAACACCAACGCCACGACACAAAAGCGGCAGTTCAAAGCCCCTGGTTCCCCTCCTAGGGAGGCAGTCTGGTTGGTAATGACACTAATTTATTGTCTTTTTTTTTTTTTTTTTAAATTACAATCAAAGGGTTTTGCCTTTGAATCTCTTTGGCTGGATTGATAATGACATTAAATCTTATCTGAGCTGTAATGAAGGATAGTTTAAAAAAAAATAAAAAAAATAAAAAAAAAAGCCTTGAATGCAAAGTTTGGGTCTTACGACTTATTTACTCTCCTGGCCACAAGCCAGATTAATTCAGGGTGTAATTTCATGGACTCCTGAATTTCATCAAGCTAAGAGGTTGACTGTATAAAATAGTTGACAGGTATCAGTGGAGGGGTGATCTTAGGTCAGCCTTAACCATCAATAGAGACACCCCCGAGGCTCTCACAGCACATTCCTCTACCCTAGCCTTGTCTGCAGAGCTTCGTTTTTTTGTTGTTAGCTTATGTTTTGTTCTGAAATCACTATGCTGCAGGAACTTTGCTGTACACACGTGTACCCAAGGGAGCTGCATGAGATGGAAGAGTGGCAGAGAATTGCAGGGGGCTTCTTTAGATGTCCCCCTGAAACCTGGGGCTTTGGTGGCTCATAAGGTTGGCAGCCTCAGTCCCCTTTGCTACAAACACTATCTACATCGCACTTTTGGCAGCACCACTGGGGATCTTAGAGAAAACTCAAGGAGCCCCTGAAATGGTGCTCTCAAACGCATTCCCAAAGATGAGACATGCAATTGCAAAGTGAAAGATGCATCCCTGGGCCGAAGTACCACTGCTGCCTGTGAGAAGCTGTTGGCCCACCCCAAAAGCTGGTGGCTCCTTTGGTGCCAGGCCAAGGAGACAAATGGTTGCTTGGCCAGAGCAGGGCTGTCTACAATTTCTGAAAAGTTAACCGAGCTTCTTGGCTGCAACCTCAGTGTGATGTTACTCTTTATCCATGTTATAGGCCTGTGTTTAAACATCATAATGATCCTGGTAATATGTTTCCAGCTGCTCACCACCCTGGATAGCCAGTTATTAAAAATAAACTTGCATAAACATGACATTTCTTTTGCATAGCTCATACATTTTGCCCTCTTGCTCACGCTAAGAGGTCACCAAGCTCCGTTTGTCACGTCACTGTACGTTCCTCTGGGAATGGCTGTCAGCAGGGGATTATGTCCTGTGCTGCGTCTGGGTGAAGAGCAGGGAGATAAAGTAGGCTTAAAAAGACTCTTTGTGTACATATGATTTTTCTGTATTGCTTAGAGAGCAGTGTTACTGAACATTGATCTTCAGCTTGATGATGGGTTTCAACAGTTGGTTTGCTGCCTCCTCGACGTAACTAAAAGTTCATTGGGGGAGCGGAGGAAGATTAATTAAAGTGATCTGAATGGTTAGTCTTTCTATTGGAAATGATCATCTATGGAATGGTATAGCAATATATCATTAATCTGGAAAGGTCAGTTATGAAGAAATATTGATTTCAGAAGTTTGGTTTGATTACATTGCTGTAAAGTGTGACATTAAAATCCTGCTGTTTGTGTCTCTGGTCTGAAACCAATGGAAAATGTGGGCTTGGATTTGTTTCCTTTTTTTTTTTCTTTTTTTTTTTTCCTTTAAAAGCAAAAGACAAAGAAAAAGAAGAAAACTTCCAATGGCATTAACTACCCAGAGTAAATTGTTACTTAGTTGAGGGTGACGGCTGGTTCTATTAAAAGGATACTGTCAAAATGCTTAGACCCAGCATTTATAATCTAGTTGATGGAATTTCCTGATGATTTTGCATCAAAATGTTTCCCTGATGTCCATGAACATCAGCCAGGCTGTGACCATCAGAACAAAGCTGCCTGTGGCACCTCCAGGACTGTGAGAGTTTAGAAAACTGGGCAAGATTTCTAGTGTATTACGTGTAAATATTTCAAGGAAGCATTTGCAGACATTTCTCACTTTTTATAGCCAGTATCACAGTGTTATGATAGCTGCGAAGCTAAGCCCGTTTCTAAACAAAGCCCCAGTAAAAGAGCATTATTCATTAACCACTCAACAGCAATCTTCTGCTGGGAGGAGGATTAGACCCGTCACAACCGTCTCTCCCCTTGCAAACCACGGGCAGGACACACTCTGGCTCTCACGCAGGACCATGGGCTTTTCAGACACCAGCCCTGCCTGCAGGAGGCAGACGTACCTGGCTTGTTTTCTCTCTGTGTATGGGCCCACAGTGTTCCCTGCAGACAGCATCGCAATGCCAAGGATGCATAATGGCAGGAATCCCTCCATGTGCTCATTATTGGTCTGATATTGCTGATGCTTGGATTTCACCTGCAAAATCCAGAGTGAGGGCAGACCTGGGAGCACAAAGGTGGTGACGCCACCTCTTGTCCCTCTCTTTTAATTCCGTAAAACAAGTCAGGATGTTTTACGGTGCCGCAACAGTGTGACATCCCACAGAGAAAGCTCAGTTCTGCAAAGTGCTTTGCAGAGAAGCACATGTAAAGCAGCCACGAATGTGAGCCAAGGCAGAGGGCAGGCAGAAGCAGTGGGACGCCACCAGGCACGAGCTCTGCTCTCCTTCAACAGCCAGGGACAGAAACTTGGGCAGGAAAAGCTGCTCTTACATGGCCCCACTGACACCCCGAGCCAACACCACCAAGTCACTGCCGGGCATTTATCGAGGCTGCTTTGCCAGGGGAAAGCATGCTCTTATTGTTTATTATTCTGCTTTTGCCTTGTAACCTGCTTCACTAAAAGCCTTAAACGAAACAACTGCCATTAAAAAGCCATCAAACAGGATTTTATAGTTCTCCCCTTCGCTGTGTAGACCTAACAACTTATAAAAATTTATTTTGCACTCTGCTCAGTTCCATTAAAAGGCTACCGGGGTTTATTTTTAGGCTTTATCTCGGCACTGAGTTACCTAGCTTGTAACAGCCAAGGTTTTGTTTTGTCACCTCAAGGCCTAATCATAGTGGGATTTGCTGACATTAAGTCAGCAAATATATCTAGAGACATCAGCTATGTAGAAATGCTTTCAGCTGACACGGGGTATACAAAGGGAAAGGGGATCGCACGCTCTCTTCTGGTGCAAACGCCAAGAAAGGAGTAATTATCCATGTCAACATCCTAATTTCCAGCACTTTGATCAGAACGCTTTGAATTGTAAATATTGGGGAGGGGGGGAAAAGTGTCATCCATCAGTTTTAATGAAAGGGATCCTTGCCCTCAGAGTGCCACGCGCTGCACCAGAGAGGTCTGAAGTCGCCTCCTGGATGGCCCCGAGAGGCCGAGTGCCTTCAAAGCCGAGGCTGCTGTCAGAGGGAGCACAGAGCCTGGGGCAGGCACCGGGCTGGCCACCTCCACCGAGCACTCTGCAGCCCCAAGCCAGCCCTTCCCAAAGCACAGACTCACTTTTAAACACACACCAGCCCCCCGGAGCCAAGAGGCTCGGGCACCCTCCTGCAGAGCCATGCAAAACATTTTGGAGCAGAGCTGCAGCCAGGGACAGCTGAGCCGGCAGCAGGATTGGACACAGCCACTAAAAAAAGTGAGAGGTTGTAGCATGGGTGGGCACAGCCAACCCAGTTCAGCCTAGACAAAGGGGTGAGAGTAGCAGTGAAGACACTGCAGGGCACAAAACACGGCTGGTGCAGATCCAGTCCCCAAAGACTTCGGCACACAAGGCTACCAGGGGATAAAATGAAAGACGTGATGTCACATCCCCGGTGCTTTTAAGCATTAATACAGATCTTATACAAGCTACCTTCGTTTCCACTGTGAGGAGAGCACCAGCGTACAGCACCCAGCACAGGGTGCACGCTCCAGGGCTGCCCCCCTGACCACAGCACTGGTACCAGCCCTGCAGAAACCTGTACTGGGGGGACTAAAAGCTGGAATTGGTAGAAAAGGAGAGTTTCTACATTGGCTGGGCAGCATGAATCTGTACTGCTCACACAAGCAATTCAAGAACTCTTTCACCAGTGTCAGGGTGTCACAGCAGATAGGGAGAAGATGGACCAGATCCATTCAGTACCAGTGAAGTGGCTGGGAACAGATGCAAGAGCAGGCCTGGGGTTGGGAAGGTCAGTTTTGAGTCTTTCTGAATTACCACCATATATACACTCTGTCCCTGACCATCCACCACTGATCTCTGCAGGAGATGGCCTGCTCTGACCCAGGATGGCAGCAATCAGCTGCCCTGGGATCATAACCACAGCCAGCCACGATGCTTTCCTGCACAAAACCCCATCAACACGAGGAACAGAAGCATGTCTTCCATCACATTTGTCAAAACATAGTGATTTGCCAAAACATGGCAAGTTTCCCTATATTTTGAGTGCACACATGGCCAAGATGATATACATCCCTGATACTATGGCAACCTTATTCAGATGTTTACTTGACATGAATTGTGCAAGCAGCTAAGGCTTTAATTCAACTTCTGCATATTCAGCTGGCCCTGAAGCATCCCCAGGCCTCCACGGCCACAGCCTAACCCAAGGCTCTGCAGCAGATTTTGGCAGGGACCAGCGATGCTCCTCTTGCCATGAACAAGGAGCACCCACACCGCAGGAGGGGGAGCTGCTCACCGCCTCCCCAGGTAGGAAGGGTTGCGCTTTGAGCACTGCCTGGTTTTCCATGAAGTTGTGTTAATTAACAAGATTAAAACATCATCTGACAGGTACAGCTCCCACCCCTCCCCACTCGCTTGACACGATCGTAAAGTGTTAACAGCAGACGTCAGTCCTAGAGACTGTAAAAATGATCATCTCAGAGCTATTAATGCAGCACCGTGGTTGGGGAGGGGGGCTCTTTAAAGAGCATATAGCATTAAACCTCTAGCTAGATGTTAAGGGGATTTCTTAACCTGCAAAATTATAGTTATGTGCAAAAGATGGGAGGGAGGCAGGGGGGCTTAATTAAAAATCCATACTTAGCTGGCACAACACTGTACTTAAGGGCTCTGGAAGAAGCCATTTAAACAGGTAAAATACTACCCCAAATGCAGAGATGTCTCCTGGATAAAGAGGCCCTTTGTATCTTTGATGTCCTGTAAGTGCCATTCTCTTTAATTTTCCCTTTCCTAACAGCCATAAAGGACATTTTAAATGCATGAGGGACACTCAAGCTGCGGAGGCTATAGTACAGGTGTTGAGTGCAGTGAAACATTCCTGGAATGGACTCCAACAAGGGCAGCGGTCATTCAAAAGTCAGAGGAGCCTGTAGAGATCCTAGAGGGGACAAATTCCTAAGTAGCTTTATTTGCTGCTGGCAGTATGGCACCATGTGTGAGACCAGAAAAGGATTCCCTGCAAAAGGATGGTCTGCATGAAAAGGCAAACCCCATCCTGGACAGCTTGCACTGGAAGGTATGTGTGCTATAGGGAACCCCTGCCCAGTTAGCCATGGCTCTCCAGTGGGAATGCAGTCTGCTGGCAGAGGAGCAGCACTACAACCCCAACAGCATCAGGTGGGAGAAAAGCTAACTTCTAAACCAGCCCAAACTGATAGTTTTCTCTAGTGCAGTCCCCAGTTGCAATAATATATTCCCTCTCCCCTCAAACCTCAAGCAAAGCAGAAAAAAAAATAATAATAATAAATAAAAAAAAAAAGCCACCCAAGCTGATTTTAAGGGTTGAATTTAGACTGAGCAAATGCAATTTTCTTGTTACTGCATTCAGTGAGGCATGCACTAACGAGTTACCAGCTCAGAGCTGAGCTGTGCTCCCTCTCCACCAGCATTCAGCAGGAGTCCAGCCAGCACAGCAGTGTTAGTGAGGACATGCATTCCCCTCTCCTCTTCACCAACATCACATCAGCAACATAGTTTAGGTTTGTACGTAAGGTAGGCTGGCAGGTGAATATGCTCAAACACAGTAAAACAAGGCAACACCGATGCCTACCTGACTTGCACTGTTGCAGCATACAGTGCCAGAAGCTATAGAACCAGGGAGCTTCTCAGCCAGGTTTTGATACAGCAGCTTATACCAGCAGAAGGTCTCACGTCTCCTGCTCTGCTAGAGGTTCAAATGTACATATGACCAAATTTACAAAGGAATTCCACCCATGCACTGACTCTTTGGAGGTAGATGTAACCACCCCATAAATTAGGAATAACTTCTAAGAGTTTGGTTTGAACTGAGAGGGAACACATTCAGATGCAGCCTGATGACTTCAAAAGGAGCAGCTAATTACATGAAACAATAAACAGCACTGTTCACATGGGACTGCCCAGGTCAGCACTGGATGGGAATCCCCAAATCCAGGAGCAGTCCCTGAAACGAAGCCACAGCCTTCATTTGACTCAGGCACCTGGGCAAAATTTATAGCCACGATTTCTCCTACTCCATGAAAATCATGTTAAGAGCTCATTTTCATGGGACTTCCCATAGGCAGAGGTCTGCATTAGTGTTGTGTCTACACAACTCCATTGGGCCTAGAGGGTGGACAAGAGCCGTACCTAGGAAGGGGTCATCATCTAACAGCATCAAGAGGTCCTTCCTTAGCAGAGCACAATAAAGGCACAGCTGATGGTAGAAGAGCAGCTCTCACTCACCCCATTCTTCAAATTTTGCATTAGTGCAAGAAGAAGAGCAGGGGTGGGCTCTCCATCACCCTGTGCCATGGGCTGTCATTTATGCAGGTGCAGACACATTTATACAGGTCTGGTCAGGAGGCACTCGCACAGCCTCAGCACAGCTGTAGGAGGAACAGCATGAATCGGTGGTGTTCTGCATGGTTGCTGCAGATAGCATTGAACATGGACCCTGCAAGCAGAGAAACCGAGTCCTCCATAGAAAGCGCCTGATTTTGGAAAGCAAAAAGTAAAAGCAGGAATTAAGCTTCTGGGGCACATGGGAACTGTGAAACCTGGGTTCCACAACTGCTCTTTTTATTAACTTTCACAAGGATCTTGAGGAGATGCTTTAACTGCTCTATCCTTTAAACTGGAGTAATAACGCTGTTGTGTTTTGAAGTGCCCATGGGAGCTGGGGAAAGATTTTTTTTTTTTCTCATTATTACCTCCGGCCTCAACAGCATCTCATAAAGCAATCATTCGAGCTCCTTCTTCAGGGATCACCTCTGGCATCACATTCCTTGCAGGTCATTGATCTTGCACTTTCTGCACAGACCCAACAAGGGCTATCAGCAGATCCCTCTGCAAGGTGGCCACGCACCCTGCTGAAGCTGTCGGCTTTGTAAGGGCTGGGCTGGGAGTGAAAACAGCATGAGAAACAGCAGGGAAACCACCAGCAGGCAAAATACTGCATGTCAAGGTGGTAGAAGTCCTAGAGAAAAAGTCCTCACGGTTTAATAGAGAAGGTCAGACAGAAGTTATGTTTGTGTTTTCCAGCGTGATTGGATTATAAATATAGTCAGAGGCATAGGACACAGGGAGCTCTAGATCGTATTGGGATGCGTCACTTCTGACACGGGCGGATGATGCCTTCATAAACCTGGCTCCGCTGTCACAAGCCACAGCAGTGCGCAGCACAAGTGCGGTGGGAGCAGGCAGAGAATAAAAGACAAGAGCACGCAGGGGAGCCAGGGGGCAGGCAAAGCAATTATTAAGTTATATATGTTTGGCTCTATCCTGCGTTTTATTCCAATAGCTAAACAAAGGTAGATTGTATCATTAAGCTGCACCCGTGGCAGGAGCGGGGGAAGAGCTGCCAGCTCAAGCAATTTCATGAGGTCATGACGCAGCCAATACATCTTTGATGTGCACAGGATACATCTGCTCTCTGCAGCCCACAAACCTGTTTTTTCTGCTCAACAACTCTGGAAAAGATTTTCAGAAGTATTTAGAGGATTTATGGCCACGCACTCCTTTAAAATGAGCTCTCTGCCCACGTGCGCTAGGCAGGTTGTTGGGCTCTGCCGAAGGTATTGGCACCTCGTGCAGTTGGTGCTAGTCAGTCAGCAGGATTTATGCTCCCAAAGCTCTTAGGTGCAGATAAATCTTCTCCAGGGTAAGCCCTGGTCTCCCGGTCAGATCCATGTTGAAAAGTTATGCAGTTTCACTAAGTCTGCAGGATGTCACTTCAGAGGGATGGTCTCAGGCTGCAGCTCGCTCAGCGCTGGTACTGAGGAACGGATTCGTTTAACAACGACTCGAACCGTTTATGTTTCCTATCAAATCTGCAATATCACAGGCAAATGTTTAGGTGACTTCTGGGCAATATTTGACCTATTCATAGCAAAAGCACTAATAGGCATGTCAGGAGTAATCTGTTTTCTGCTTTTGAATTCATCACCCATCACCACTTAGCCTTTTCCTGAGGATATTGCAGTTCTAGCAGCAGAGATGATTTACTCAACAAAAAGGTGAATAGATTAGATGAGGGGATAGACAGTGGATGTAGAGAGAAGAAATGGTGTTATTTAACACGTCACATCTGGAAGACGTAGCTGGATACTCTTGCTGCCTCGCATCCTCCAGCCATGGGGATGCTCAAAGCTGGAGAAATGGGAAGGGATGTCGTGGGGCACCTGCTGAGGATGTGAGCAGATGGGCTCTGCAGTCACCACACTGCTGCAGTCCCCAGGCACACAGCTGAGTGACAGTGCACCTTGTCACCTGTAGCTTGGACAGCAAACATCACTGTCCCTTACCCATCTTCACATAGTCAGCTGCAGAGCACTGAGGGCTGGAGCTGTATTACCCTTTCCTAGGGGAGATGTGTTATAGAAGTACCCTTGCCATTAATTCCCCGAACTTTCTGTGCTTACCTTTCCTGCTGTAACTAATAATTAGGAAGCAGAATTTTGAGGAGAAATCAAAGAAAACTGACAGCGTCCCCTAGGCTGAGGCATGGGAAGACATTTCTGGCTCTCACACATGACTCCAAGTTCCGCTGCCTTCTCAATACTGAACACATCCCTTAATCCACTCTATCAGTCCCAGTCAGAAGTGGAATTAATTCCTACCCTGCTATCACAACAGAACTATTTTTTTTTTTTTTTTTAAGATCAGAGAGGTTTTTTTAAAACAGCAATACAGAAGACTTCAGAATAGCCCAGCATTTAGCTTCGCAGTAAATCCCACTTGTACACCAACAACCCAATCTCAAAGACTCAGACCTAACCCCACAGGCATGCAACTGCGTGCAGAGATAACAGCCAAGCCAGGGAAGCCACCACGCAGCCAGAGAGCACATTCAAGCGCTGAATGCCCCCTTGTTTGACTTTCACTAATATTGTTTAATTATATTGCTACAAGGCAAGAATTCCCATTTGTCGGCAACTGGGAAAGTGCTTAAGGTGATGATATTGTTCTGCTTGGGTGGCCTGTGCCTGAAGGTAATCTTTCAAAAGCAGCTGCTTTAAGTGTTAGTTAAATGGTACCCAGGGATTCACTTGACACAGGTGTCATGTTTAATCTTATTCATATATCAATAAAACTGGTACCATATGTGCAGGTTGGTTGGCAGCACTGAACCTCCGAGACAATCAATATTTCCATTAACAGACTCATCCTCACTGGTCAAATCCACCGCAGGCTCCCAACTTCAGCCTTCCCCAGCCTGCCTGCATCTAACCCCTGCCTTCCAATTGACTCCTCAAGCATTTATTCTCTGGGGATTACACTGCAGGACCTCAATATTGCAGCTCAGCTTTTATTTGTGCACACATTTCCCCCAGCTACGCATTAGCGTGTAGCAGGGAAGTGGTGGCTGTCAGGGTTTAAGTACGTGCTGTTACTACATGTGTTTATCTAATACTTTTTAGCAGAGGCTCTCAGAGCACTTTGCTGCAAGCTCCACGGCTGCAGCCACATGAAGGTCAGTGGTGGCTGCAGGATGGAAATTCCTTGCCCAGGAGTGCCAGGGACGGCCTGGGAGCCCCGATGCTCAGCATACAGCAGCATAAGTTAGTGCACATACAGGAGCTCGGGCATTTACAGCTCCATGGCTGTTCCACAGCAGCTGCCCAGATGCGTGCTGTGCTCAGGGACACGAGGTGGCTTGTGTTAGGCCATGGACTTCCTCTAACAGCTCTCCCAAAGATGCAGCTCCGCTGTGATTTTTTCAATGTAGCAGTTACAGGTGTATCTAAAACTCATTAATATCCAAACTAAGTTTGAAAACATGGTGCCTAATTCCTCACACATCGACCTGCTCCCAGTCAGGGGTCTGGGAGGAGCAGTGGCAAGGAGAGCTCAGCAGAGAGCCCAAACACGGCTCCTTTGGACACTGTGGGGACAATAGCCAGGATCGCTTCTTTTCTGACACACTAATTTAAAATTAGGCTTAGCAGCTCTTAAAGGAGAACCCAACACAATGCATCACCATCTCCGATTTAGCTGCCAATAGCATGGAGCAGCATGGCCTCAATAAGCCAGGACAGAAATAGCAGGAACGCTAACGGCGGAGCATTGGCAGGGCCGCATGCGAGAAGTCAGCACAGAACCTGCTTTTTTTAGCTGAGACTGCTTCTCATTTAGGTGAGCACAGAAATTTTGCAGTTTAAAAATACACTTGGTAAGGTTATTCTCCCTGGCCCCTGCGTTTGTTTCACTTGGAGCGCAGGGTGCTCCTTCCATCCCTGGGCAGGGGAAGGCGCCCGCAGCCGCGCTGCCTGGATGGGATTCATCTCCGGACAAGTCACCTGGCAGAGCCAATCCCCAACTTAGCCTGAGAGACAGATTTAACACTCCCAAATGAAATGTTAATGCAGGAACAATCCCCTATAACATCCGCACCGTAAATAATTTACTTTCCTTCCCAGCGCTGAGGAAGATTAATGGACGGCTTTTTGAAAAAAAAAAAAAAAAAAAAAAAATCAAGTTAAAACATTTGCAGGCCCCGGTGTCATTGCAATAATAGGCAGCACGTGTAAACACTGCAAGGACTATCCATTTAGGAGCGGCTCGCAGACCACACAGTGCACGAGAGGCAGAGCTGCCCTTGCTATTAAGGGGCCATTTTGAGTTTCCATTTGCAGCTGGGAGAGGCGGGGGATTCACTGGCCGGGCTCGAGGCACCGGTTATTTGTTATGATGAACTCCCCGAAACAAAGAGATTAAAATAAGTCCAAAGTGTTTCTCTGACAAATGTTTAACGTCACCCGCAAGATTTATAGCACTTCTGTTCCCCCTCCAAAAGCTTTTAGTTCAGTGGCAGAGGTTACCAAGGGCTTGTCCACTGGCTGCCGGCTTTATAGTTTTAGCACTGGCCAGAGAGTAATCCAAAGTTTCAATAATGAGTAATAGCACTTTCAGCTCACCATCATCATTTGTCCTACATCCATTATTGTCCTAAGAGACCCATCTCACTGATGTAAATGGTGCTGGCAGCTGGTGTGTCAGCATTTCACACCTCCGCAGCTGCCGGGCTGCGCTGGCAGCAGCTCCGCTCCCCATCCAAGCCTCCCAGCCCCTGCGCCCAGGAGATGTCCTTGCTGCCACCTCTGGTGCTGGGAAGCCTGGAAGGGGTGGCCTGGCACAGGTATGGGCTCTGCAAAGCTTTTGGGGAGGGTTTCTGCTATACCCTTGAGACTGCTATGCCGTGATGCAGTGGGAGATGTTGCTCTCCCCTTGTAAGCACTGCTGCAACACCTCAAGAAAAGCATTGCCGCCTCTTTCCTTCCTTTCTGTCCCACCCCAGGGATCCCTCTCCCTGCTCTTCTCCCCTCCTTCCAGAAGAGGGAAAGGATTAGACCAGCAGCAGCAAACTCACAAGGAGCATGCGCAGGGAATGGGGATCCAGCCTCAGGTGCCACAGGTGTGGGCTGGAGGCAGGGGGTGATGGCTGCTGGCAGCACTGCTCACACCTTTACACCAGGTAGCAGCCACCGTAGGGCCACCCATGGCCACAGTGTCCTGCAGCCTAAGGTAGAGCTCCCCACTCCGCTCCCCCTAAATCCACACGTTACAGCCCATCATGCACAGCCTCCAAGCTCTGTGCTCCCGTGGATAATCTGTCTGTATTAACACATCGATTTTCTCCCCTTGTTTGCTTTTTAAGGAGATTGCAGCTGTTCAAAACAAATGGCCCATGCTGCGAGACCATGGCAGAATACCACACCCAGCAACACCAGGCTGCCAGCAGTGCAACCCACCAACGGGACAGCAAAGTGGGCACGTATGGGCTACAGCAGATCTCCCAGATTGTGAAAGAAGGTGCTGGGTTTCCTTTGGCATAGCTGATCTACACATTACCCCAGCAAGCTGGAAGTTCCTTCATCTCAATTAACATGTCCCCATGTCTGCGTCACGAATTGCACGGTGCCCTCGTGCTTGCCTCCGTTTGCATCCACTGCACTGCTTTGAATGCTCTCACATTGCTCCTTCCCTTCCTCCTCACTCACCCAGGTGAAGGTGACGCAGCCCAAACACGTTCAGCAGAGCAACCGAGCAAGAACAACAAGCCACCACAGACAGCAAACCAGCCAGGCTGATCTACAGGTGCAAACAACTCCAGGTGATTGACCAGCTTTCCAAAAATCATTAGAGGACTGAATCATCACAGCATAAATCACCAGTCTCAGCTATCACGGGGCTGGCTGGACACTAACAGGTCAGCTCTATTGCCCAGATGGAGAACTTAATCACCCCACTGTTAGTTTGTGTAATTACTGCAGTTATGAATCTCATTCTTTACCAAACCCTTTCACATCCAGCCCCTGTATTTGACTTGCTAACCTCATCCGTACACAGCCCTGCCAGGCACTGCGGTAGGTAGGTTTTTAACCAAGTAATAAATCAGGTGATTGCCTCCAGTGCAACTCAAAAGCTTGACTCTAAGAGTGGCTGAAGACCCTCTGCCCAACACTGCTGACCCTGGAGTCAGGCCAAGACAAAACTGGTACATTTAAGCTAGCACAGATTTTGGAGCAGGTTGTTTATCTTCCTCCACACAGTGCACTTGAGCATCACTTTTACTTTTCCTCTATTAGAAGAATTTGCTGAGATGCTCACATGCCCACAGGACCCCGGGAATAAGAGCTTTAAAGTGAGTTCAGAACTGCAAGCAGCTAAAAAGCCAAGTTGTGAAGTCTCTGTTGGACCTCTGTGAACTTGGACAGAAACCAAATTCTGCTCCTGGAGACCCTGAGCAGACATGATTGGAAGCCTGACTTTTTCCTCCTTTGTGATCTGGGACATCTCAGCACTTCAAAGTCCAATGAGCAGTAGGCTAACAAGACTCCCTGTTCAAAAAGGAACTGCAGTTTTCCATGTGACTACCAGACCTCTGCCTTGAATTAAACTCTAGTCATCTTGGGAATGTTGCAACCCTTCATTTGTGTTGAAACAAGAAGGTTTTACCAGGACACGTAAAGAGGAGTTACACAGCCAGTGCCATACCAGGACCTTTTTACACAAGGTGTTAAAGTCACACGGGTCCTTCTGAGTACAGGTTTGTTGCATTAAGAGACTTGAACACAATACCAATAATCTCCAGCTCTGAGGCTGAAGACAGCCTCAGTAGGGGAGCCACCCTTCAGCAAGGGCTCACAGATGGGTGCACTTGCCCACACCTTCCCACCCCACCTCCCTGCACAACCCAACCCCCCTGGGGGCTCTTCCCTAGCAAGGCATGTAAGGACAGGGATAACTTCAAACCCATTACTCAGATCACTGCTACCAGGGGCTTTTAAGCGCATCAAAATATATGGAAAGAGATTTGTTGTACACTGGGATTATGAATACAGGTCCAGGCTGAAGACATGGGGGCTTGAAAAGGGAAAGAAAGTTGACAAAAAGGGTAGGTGATTTAAAGCAGCAAGGTTTTGATTTGAAAGGAGGTGTGTTAATTCATGCCAGTGAGTGATTTAGCCCATCTGAAACACCTGATCTTAACTGTTGAACTTACAGCTGAACTTAACAGCTTAACTGTTGAACTAGCCAATCTCTTAAAAAACATATTCCTTTCCACAGTAAAACCAGGAGGCATAGGCTGCAGGAAAAGCCTTTGGAAGTTAGTTGATACAAATCCAAGAGCAGTCTGTAAAACAGCTCTTAGATCCTAGAAGATTTATTAGAGATTTACTGCACAGGCAGCTTGCAGAAAAAAAATCAAGCAGCTACCTCAGTATCAGATCCCTGCTTTGCTAGCAGGTACCTCCCGTAACCCCACTCCGTGCCTGTAGTCCTGAAGTGCAGCTCAATCATCTCCACGGGCACCCAGAGGGCACACGCTACAGAAACCAGCCAAGCCACTGCAACTTCATGCCGTGCTTCTTGCCAGCCAAGCCACAGCAGCACAGGGCAGTGGGCAGCGAGCTGCGTCCCTGGGTAAAGCACAGAGCAGCCGCTGCTACAGGGCCTCCTGATTACCCAGTTTGATGGGGAACATCTGCCCCTCCACTCTTAGCTCTGTGCTTACAGGTATGTGATGCCAACGGGCACAGGTCTAAGTGCAAAGAGATCCCACTGAAGTAAATTACATTTGAGTTGGAACATATGTGAGCCTCAGAATGTGCTGGGATTGCAGATTGCAGGCTGCTAGCCACGCTGCCTAGCTGACCACAGTGCTCCCAGTGGAACCCTTGTAAATCCACCATCTATCAATTCCTCCTGCTTGAAGGAATCCAATCCCAAGGCAAGAATCAGAAAGCCCTTCCCTCCCTTCCTCCCCAGGCCACCTTTCTCCACTAAGGGAGATTAATTTTTCCCAGCTGTAATATTGCCAAAGACAGTAGGGGCCTAGTGGGGAAAAGAGCTTCATCCCAGAAAGCACCGCAAGTTAGTGTATCCGTAAATCAAAGATTAAAAGTGAATTTCCTCTTGTGTATGAATCATGTTTCCTCATCTCTCTTGATGAGGCTGGGAGAAGAGGTTAACAGGGAGCAAACAGAGCTAATGATTCAGTTACAAAACTCATTACCTTACTAGCAGCAGAACCGAGATGCTCACACCTCCAGCAGCCCACCCTCCACAGATCCCTGCAGCCTCACCTGGACATCTCCAGCCTGGAGAATCCCCAGGGTCTCCCACCTGTGGGGGCACCAGGGGAGCCTTGCCCAGAGCTTGGACAAGCAGAGGCTGCCTTGAGATGACTGCTTTACTGCAAAGAGGTGGTGTGCAGCTGGAGGTGTGGGGATGTGTCACATCAGTGGGGCACTGAGGCAGGGTCTAGAACATCCGTGAGCACCAAGGAGCAGGTGATTATGACTTAGCTTATTTCCAAAAAGCTTATTTCTCCTCCAAAAAGCTTATTTCTCCTCCTCACCCTACAATAATCAGCAAAGTCCAGTTCCACAGCCCACACTGGTTCTTGGAGCAGCAAGTCTACCAACTACTCTAGGTTCTGAATTCTTTCGGAGTAGGAGCTACAATCTCAACTCCTGTTGTCCAGCAGCATATACAGCTTCCTTAACTGATTGTCCCAGGCTCAGCTTTAAAGCCTTCTTTTGCCCTCATAACACCCCCACAGGCAGGCAGCTGGGGCCCTGGCTGTGTTTTGGAAGCAGCAGAGAGCTCTGGAGGTGGACTGGCTATGTAAAGCCTTCCTTCCTGCATCTTCAGCACTGAATGCATCCAGGACAGAGCTTGAATAGATAAGAATAGCGTAAGGTAGGCCTTTCCTTGCCCAAAATCCACATGCTAATTAAAGACAAAAGTGCATACTGAAGTCTTCCCTATAGAAACAGATAACTTCTTACTTTCATTATCAGAGATGAGCAGGAGCAACCCCTGAACTAGAGAAGGCTGCTGCCACCTTCCCTGAAGCTCCCCAGAAAACCAGAAGGGCATCCCTGTATGGGGACTTTCTAGAAAGCCTCGTTATGGCTGAGGGCTCTTAGCTGGGGCAGGGAGGGTTCCCTCAGCTATTAAAGCTGCTCAAAGTCACCATTCCCCTTTGGGAGTTCTGGCCTTAGACCTACTATGAGCTGTTCTAAGTTTTGCCTTCTTGTCTAGCCTATATACTTTTAAAGTGCTTATTTGTAATGTAATTTAGTATGTATAAGTTGTAAATGTTGCTGTTTTGTAGTCCTCTCTCGCCTGAGCTCCTTACTTCACTTCTGGGATTGCTGCTCATAGGCATGCAGAGTGCTCCCAGCAACCTGCCTGTGTTTCTGGGGCTGCAGCAGGGATTTCGGCAGCTGTGCAGGCCCTGGTGCCCTGAGATGCTCAGGAGTTGCTCTGAGCACCAGTTGTTTGCTGTTCTGATTGAAGGTCATTACTTTGCAATGTATTTGTTATGCATCTACTGAGCCCAAAATCCTTTTGGGATGCCTGGCTGTGCTTGGATCTGCTGCAGGAACCCCTTCCTGCTCTGTCCCCCAGCAAGCCCAGCCCAGACCCCAGTGCTGGTGTCTGCCCAGGGAGAAAGTAGCTCGGCACAGCTCCTGGCTCCTCCTAGCTCCTTCTGGAAGAGAAAGATAAAATCAGAAAAAAAAAAAAAAAAAAAAAAAAGGCTTAGGTGGTCAGGCAATCACCAGTAAAGGGGAAAAGGTCTTGCATCACAGAGCATCTCCTGAGCTTTTCCCCATCTCTAAGCTTTCAACACATCCTACTGCTGGCTCCGTGCCTGCTTCGGTGCTTGAAGCAGGAGAGGAAGAGCTGGGGCCTCCTCTGCACTCCACTCTTGCTGATCAAATTCTGGGGCTGCCCAGTGTGACTGTCCCTGTCCTAGGGCGCCCCAGCTGCCTCACAGGGCTGTATGCTGGCATTGGAGGTGGAGGAGAGGAGTGCTGGTGGTGGGACCTAGCTGCTGGCTGGCTGCTCCACCAGCCCCTGGTACAGAGCAGCCAGAGCTAACGTAAAGTTAGCAGCAACACCACTGAGCTGGGGACAAGTAAACTGGAACCGGGAGGTGACAACACAGAAGGGGCTGGGCTGGGTGGAGTATCTGGGAAAGGCAAGGGATAGAAATGGATTTTGTGTGACCTGCTTGGTGCAGTTTTTTGTGTCCAAGCACACAGCGAAGCATCAAGCCACGCACCTTCCCCACTGCGTGCTCATGACATTGTCGGTGTTGAGTATCAATGACAAGCCCCGTGACTTTATTGTGTACCAATGATTTGGGGTTCTACAGTGACAGGCACCGTGACTTGTGGGAACATCTGAGGCCATTCAGCTGCTGTGGCTCCCCCAGTCCCTGTTGAGAGCCCCCAGGTGCTGTGAGGGGAGAGCTGGGGGGAGATGCTGAGCTGCAGGTGGGCTGGGAACACGAGGGCATCCCGATGAGCAGCAGCTGTGTGCTGTCGGTCCTCCTGCCCAGGTGCACGGTGCGGTGTGAGGTGGGAGATGGCAGAGTCAGGAGAGCCCAAACCTGACCCAACAGCCAAGATCAGCCTCTTACCTAGGACCTCTCCAAGGGCAGGATGAAACCCTGCAGCAAGACGTGTCACGGCTGTCCCACTGCTGGCTGTCATCCAGTGTCACTGCCTGACGCAGCTGTGCCTGGCCAGGTAATGTCATATTTATTTCTTCTGCCGGTGGCTGTCATAAGGCACTTGATCCAGGATAGGCGGGAGAACTAACAATAGCGTTAACCTTTTCGCTCAGTAAAATAACCTTTTTAAATGTGCATTATTTAAAAGGGTGATATTAAAAGCCTGGCATCCCCGTGGAAGTAAATCTTCCCCTAATAACTCTCCCCACTAGACTCCTTTCCAAGGAAGTGCTGCGTTTTCAGGAAGAGCTTGCCCAAAGGTTATTCTTACTTTACATGCTAGCTAGCTGAGGGCTTTTGTCAGGGTCCCTTCTCTATAAAGAACCTGGTGCTGTGCCTTTGTGGGGAGGGTCTGGATGCTTGGTTTGGGAGCCTCTGGCAGGCTCAAGGGCAGCAGCAGGGTGCTGGGTGCTGCTTTTTGGTACATGTGGAGAGGCTCGGCATGCAAAGAGCAAATAGATGCAGTGCCAGTAGGTGGGGCTGAAGAATATAGTGTTTAGATCCCAGGTCTTAAGGGCGTAGTAAGAGCAGTGTGCTGGCTTTGGTCTTTATCTGTGGTGATTAGTGGCACCACATAATACCAAAAAGTCCCTTAACCCCCTGGCATGGCTGAGCTGAGGTGTGTGGGATGTGAGCTGGGCTCCCTGTGCAGTGATGGGGTGCTTGGGGTCCGGATGGGAGCCCTGCAGTGGGTGACGGTGGCAATCCCTGCAGTGGGTGCTGCTGCTCCCCAGGGCTGGTGGTGATCCCTGCTGCTGGAGAGGCAGCGGTGGGGCTGCAGGGGTAACTGCCCCTTGCTCTGTGTCCGCTCCTGCTCTGAGGAAACAGCCCAGCTTCACGTGAGCTGTGTGCTGCTGCCCTGAACCTGAGCTCTGGTTGCTTTATAAACTGTGGGGCTTTGTGCTTGGGCATGAAAAATGGGCACCAAGGGGCTATTTACAGCAAGGTTCCAGTGCAACTTCCCTGTGGCAAGGGCAGACTCTAACAGGGGGACCCTCCTCTCCTACTGCTGCCTGAGGTAAGCGTGTGGCTGCCCATTGGAGACTCAGATGAAAATCAATCTGGCTGGGAGGTGCTGGCTAACCCCTGGGGGATCACTGCCATGATCCCAGCCAAGAAGGGCTGCCTTGATTGCTCTCCCACCTTGCACACATCTCCTCTGCTGTGGGGATGGGTCTTTGTGTCTTCAGGGGTAACAGGAGCCTGCTGTGATGAGTTTGTGTTTGTCTCCTCTGTGGTGGAGGCAGCAGGCTGGATATTATGGGATTAATCCAGTCCACGGGTGCCATTTGACCACCCTGGACTGTGTTCTGCTGGTGCACAAAGGGGATACGTTTTAATGTATAAAATAATAGGATTTAAGGCTGTATGGGTTCAAGACACTATGGGAGGCTGCAAAGGGCCTCAGAGCACGACTACCTTTACTAGATCCCCATAGCATCCATGCTATGTGTTCCAGAGAAAACATGTTCTATTTAAAATAGATCTCATTTGAGATCCAGAGGCACAGGCATCTGCAGCCTGTTAGGAATAGGGCCTGGTACTCCTCAAACCTCTCATCAGATTCATGTTTCACAAGCAGATTTATAACCTTGATGGAAAAGCTGACAAGCCAAACTCCAGCCTCATTCAGTAACGTCTTACTAAATTGAAGAAGTCATAAACCACTTTAAAAAATGAAAGTTAGGACCAAAGGTTTGAGTGCAAGTGACTAAAAGCTCAGAGAAGAGCATCATGAGGGAGGTGGGGGAACGGGCTCGGGCAGAGACGGAGCTCGGTGCCTCGCCATGATATAAGACTGAGAAATGGCACTGGAGATTAATTTATTATAAGGATAAAAGCAGGTACTGTGGAATAGGGAGGACTGAGTAAAAAGAAATGAGACTGAAATGAAGCCAGGCGGTGAAATCTGCTCGCTGTAGGAGGAGGGAAAATAATTCAGGCAAGTGCACAACGCGTGGCTGCTTGGTGCAGTGGGGATGGCGACATCGCACCCGTCTGCGGGGCTCCGGGAGTAATCGGGAACTGTGGAAAGTAAAGCAAAGGGGAAGGAGGGCTGTCTGCCCCAGCCTGGGAACATGAGATGGCGGTAGGTGGGAGCCCTGAGTCAGCCTGAAAACTCATGAGATCAGCTTTAAAATGAAGAGATGTATTTTTAGATGCAATGCTGCTGTGGTTTTTTCATTTACTTTTCGGTTCCCGAGCATTTGGGATGTGCTTGTTTCCTGCGGGTGCTCTTCTGCGAAGCCATGAGGGACGGGAACATGTAATTCCATTTTCAATAAGATAATACTCCTGTGCACTTTGGTGAACACAACATCTGGGTTTTTAAGAAAAGCGATAAATACCAGAAAATGTTGTAATGAATATCCAGGACTGGTTGCACCACTTTGATTTCATGGCACACTGTTCAGGGAGCGAAAGGCAGAGCAGTCCCACGGAGATGGTTATGGACTTACATGGCCATCCTGGGGCTTAATCTTCTCCCAGCACCCCAAAGGTCAGCGTGGTTGTGACACAAGAGAAGTGCCACCCCTCTGAGGACTCTCCCCAGAAGACAACCCATGTACTCGCTCCTGGCCATCGCGGATCAGCTCCCACTTTGGTCAAGGTGTGCACGAGAGGGTCAAATGCAAGCACTGGGAAACGCAGTGTGAGCTTCTGCAATATGCAAACTTCTGAGCGGTGCCATCCTGAAGGTTTCCCGAGCTTTCAGCTGACCTCTCATTGCTCCGGGGGTGCCACAAGGAGGGGCAGGTTTTGGAGAGCTGCTTTTGGCTGAGGACAGCGTGCGCTCCCATGCGGTGCAGGGCTGGTGGCTTCAGATCAGAGGCTCCGGCTGCTTGGGGTGGGAGCTCGTGGCAAGCTGGGGCGGGATGGAACAAGTCTGCTGGAAGAGCTGGAGAGCTTTTAAGACAAATCCACCGCAAATAATAGTGACAATGTTCCCTGTCCCATGCTGAGGGATGTGCACACCAGTGCTGGGCTGAGTAAAATGCTTCTAGTTCCACCACTTAGATTGAATATCAATAAATCCGGGACGCTCTCACACAGATTTTCAATTTTCTCCTTCCCTGTGTCGCAGCTATTTGATCATTGATGTTTTCTGAATGTCACCTCTTAGGAACAGGGAAAAAATGAGAAATTTCCTTAGTTTCCTCCAGTTACCCTCTGCCCACAGGCAGGGTCAGGAGACAGCACTCAGGTCTCTCGCAGACCTGCGCATTCACTGGTACAGAAGGAAAACAGGTCGGAACCTTCCTGCTAGTCACGGCATAAGAGACCTGCCCTGTTAAGCCTTGAGTAAATATTCCGACACAGTTGCAGCGATCAGGAACATCGCAGCTAATGCTCACCCAGAGCCAATTTCTGGCTTCAGTTCCGTGCTCCAGCTGCACTGTGCCACTGCCCTGGGTCTGCCCGGCAGGCAGGGATGTGCACGTGTGCCAAAACCACGTACACGCCGGGATGCAGAGCAGCAGCTGATTGTCCGTAGTAATTTTTAGTTTCTCTGCCACAGCTTTGAACACAAATTTTTGCACACAGATTCCGCATTTGCAACAATGCTGAGTGATAAACTTTGGGCCGTAGCTGTTTAAAAGAATAATAAGAAAATGCTTAGTGAGCTGAACTAATTCCTCCATTCAGGTCAAATTCGTCAAATCGGTTCCTAGCACATTCCTCCTCACATGAGGGAGAAATGAAATTTGAGAAAGTCAGAATGCTTCATCTCAACATTTTTCTGGATGCTCTGTTTCAAGATGACATTTTTTTTCTTTAAAAATGTCATTTTCAAATGGGTTTGAGAAATGAGTGACTTCAAGTGAAACAAAGTTTTGGTTTCTACGAAGCAAACTTTTTTTCTTCCATTCAAGCAGTGAACTGAAATCAATTAGTCACTAATTAATATAGCTCTGGTGTTGACTAATTTGTAGCCAAGACACTAGATTATGGAGAGCAGAGATGGAAGGGGGAAATGGACCGATCTATGCCAGCACTAGTGGTTACGTTTAAGGTTGTTTGGAAAGAGAGAAGGCGCAGGGTCCTGTTGTGTGTGGGGTTGTGTAAAGGCTCCCCAAGGGAGTTCAGGTGTACCCAAAGGCTTCCATTGGGAGCACTTTTTGATGGGAGAAAGTGTCGCCATTCATGTATTTTAGGGTCCTGATTAGGGTTCGGCTTAATGAATGCGTTGGATGGGTTGGCACAAAGACTTCTGGCCTTGTTGCTGCCTTTTTAGCATCTGGCTTTCCTGCAGTGCTGATGGAGATGGAGACACCCAAAGGGTGAGGGTGAAGTCAGCAATGTGGTCTCCTAAAATGAGCACGGGTGGGATTTTTCTGCCTGCTCCCTGGCACAGTGGGGGATTTTCTGTTTGCTTGCAGCACCACTCGTAGCTGAGGCCTGAGACCCGTGTCACTGCAGAGAGGGCATCCCGTGCTGGCATCCTGGCTAAGAGCTGCTCGGCAAAAGACCCCCAAGGAGCAGATTTCCCCATTTCCTTGCAGCTCAGCGTGCCTGTGTGTCCAGGCGTGCCTGTGGGCTGCAATTAGGCTCTGTAATCACAGGGGCAGGGATGGCTGCACGGGACCCACCACGGAGCTGCAGCGGTTTGGGAGCAATGAATCAGCCGGTGCCCAGGGATTATTTTAGCTCCTCACTGATGTGGCAACATTCCTGGGGCAAGAAGGGGATATATCTTCTGCGGCCACCCCGCGTCCATCCTGTGCATGGTGTAATTTGGACAAGAAGCAAAATGACTCAGCCAAATCCATGAGGAAAGTCGGGGACGGGGTGAAGCTCCCAAATACATGTGCAGAATGCTCCCTCCATTCTGGAGAGGGGAAAAAAAAAACAACGATTTTCTGGTTTTTGCACAAGAGGGCACTGTCAAACAGCAGCCCCTCTGGCTGTCCCCATTGCCCTGGGCTCACCAGGGTTTGTCCCTTGCACATAAAGATGTGAGAAGTACTTTGCAGCTTCTTCATGCCAGTGCAAGGGAGATTTTTGTCATCATTTATTCTCTATTTGGGGTGGAATTGGTGGCAGCGTGGAGCTGCTTATCCTTGGCACTGGTGATTCAAGCCACAGACAGACAGACGGACACACTTGGCGCTCTCAGGTGCATCGCCCATGCAGGACCAGTCTCCCTGGTGAAGGGTAATGAGCGTGTTCCTCTCAAATGAAGAGTGGTGGTGGAGGATCCAGAAGTGCCACCACGAGGACTGCATTATTATCATGCTGGCCTTCCTCTCCGTGCATGGAAGCCACCCCTTGGAAGCACGATGCCTCGTATCGGCTGTGGGAATGGCTTGCTGGCAGGACCACATGCTCCTCCTGGTGAATCGGTCTGCCGGGGGCAGGCGTTTGGGTGGGCTCTGCAGCTGACGCTGGGCTTTTTGCAATATTTTACTCCCAAGATGAGGGAGAAAGGCACTGCGAGGAGCTGAACGCCAAAGCTGTTTGTCAGCTGCAAGTCTTGCAGCATTGCCTCTTCCATAATATTTCCAAGTAGGTGCAAGTGCCCTCCCTGCCCTTGCAGTTGCAGCATGCTCACACCCTCACCCATGTCCCCAGCCCCTGCCTGCTCTCCCTTCCTCCTGTCCTGGCTCTCTGTCCCTGCACAGAGCTGCCAGCACCTGGACGGCCACACCGGGGTAGCCCAGTGCAGCTTCTCCATCACTCCTCCTCCTTGGTCCTGGAAATTATTTCTGAAAAAGAGGCGTTCAAAACTGATGGAAACTAATGTATACAAGGACTGTTACATTCTTTGGCTTTTTTCTTTCTTTTTTTTTTTTTTTTTTTTTTTAACTACATGGTGACATTGTTAATTAATGTTCTGGTAGTTAATGATTTGGATCGCTAATAGAAAAAAAGGCCAAAAATATAAATCATGTAACACTAACACTGTTGCTTCAGGGAGCTCTGCAGTTGGGTTTATGTTGAAGCTCTGTTGGTCTGTGACTGTGGATAACAGGCAGCGGGTTTGGGACACGTGTTTTTTACATATAGGAAGTATGTAATGGAAATTTACTTCTTTAAACTCAAACCTCCGGCATTTTTTTTTTTATTTGCAAAAGCAAACTATAAAACCTTTGCTTTACCTTTCATCAAAAAAAAAAAAAAAAAAAAAAAAAAGGAAATATGAAAACAAACTGGACATGCCAGTGGAGGGCTAGGCTTTCTTTCAGGATAAAATCACCACGGGTTTAAGTGGGCTCCAAGACAAGAGCTACGTAACCGGTTGGCTTCCGCAGGGAAGAACATGCCTTGATCACCATTGTACCATGGCTGGTATCACTGGAGGGCAGAGTTAAGGTCGTTGGGAGATTTAATTACATATTTTCACATCTTATTCTCCGTGGGCTCATTAAAATGCTGCTTTATGTCTAAATCTTTGGCTTTATTTAATACCTGGCTTTGGAATAATTACAGGACCCTTCTGTTATGCTTGCTCTGTAAACTTCTGGCCCGTACTTAATTGTTGGAAAAAGGGTTGGTGTGGATGTGGTTTGGTTTGTCTGGGCTTACATCACGCATTTCCAGGCTTCAGATGTTATTTCTGTTGTTCCTTGTGCCTTGCACTAGAATGCTCCGTGCAGAGGCTCTGCACACAGATAGCAAAAGGATCATGCACAGGGAGGAGGTACCAAAATGCCCTTTTGCTCTCAGAACTAAACACAAATGAGGACCCAGCTCCCAGCAGCAGTTAGCACAAATCCCACCTTGTCCTGCCTCCAGACCCGGGGGTTCAACAGGCTGGCTTGGCTGCAGTCTCTAACAAGCACAGGAGAGTTTTGGAAAGACTTTTGAAACCTCCATCCCTGCTGGATGTCAGATATAAATAACATCCCAGTCAGATTTAAATTGCGGATTGGCACATAAAATGCGATTCTGTAGATGGTGCTGCATATGGTCAATTAAACCCAGGTAGCCGTACAAGGCCCATCATGTTCCCACCTGGGGCTGCATGCACCAGGTAACTCCTCAGTGTCCAAGCAGAGCTGCGTGGTCCCAGCCGGGGGCTGCATGGGGGTCCCACCTCCGGGTCCCACCTCCCTCTGGCATTGAGGGCAGGAGGCAAAGCAGAGGTAGGCGCCCAGTGACCTGCACAGCCTTGGGGATGGGGAAAGTATGGGTGAGGATAGATTAATGGGTAGCCCTTGAGTCTTAAACCTGTTCAAATTTACAAGGGAAAAGTATTTTCCTATCATTAAAAATAAAAAATAAAATAAAATACGACCAGGCAGAGGGCAGCACTACCTGCATGGGGAGTCTGTTGCTTTTCTTGTAGCTGGTGATAAAAGTGTCTCACAGAGGTGCTGCAATGAGGACCAGCGATGAGGGGAAAGCAGCACACAGACAGGTGTGAGTGTGGGTGACAGCCTGAGCTGAGAGACTGAGCAGGTGATGCTTTGTGAGCTGTTGCTGATGGAGCAGTGAGGTCACAGCAGGGCTAACCCCGTGCCGTGCCATGCTCTGGCCTGGGGTGCAGGATTTGGGGCTGGCTCCTGGTCAGGATGCAGAAAATTTCTGCTTGCAGCACTGAGCCGTAGGAAGGTATCTACTGGAGAGCTGCAGTCGTGGCTGACAATTTGGGCTCCGCGGCTGGCTTCCAGGTGACTGTGTGGCAGGGACCTACCTGTGCAGTGCCCAGAGCTCTTGGTGGGCTGCAGGCGATGCTGCTTGTGGCTGCAGTGAGCTCCTGCAGTGTCCTTTCTCGTGCTCCATCCTTCCCTGCACTCAGCACATGGACACTTTGGCAGGGTTGATGTGGTAGGGCTGGAAAGCAAGAAACAAACTCAAGGTTTCAGAATTCACCTTGACGGGAAGAACAGGAAGAACAAGGTAGGTGAGCCAGCTCATTAATTAATCGGTTCTCTAATTAGCTTCCAGGGGATCCTGGGACTGCTACTTTGGAAATACATGCACCAAAATAAGTTCCTGCTTGGAACAAGTGCCCGTGGCATGCTTGCAGTGCGAGCCAGATGTGTGCGAGTGGTAAACGTGGTATCAGATGGCAGCCAGGCAGGGGACAACCCTTGCAGGAGTGATCTCCCACACCATGCCACCTCCTCACGGCTGCGGGCAGGCTTCCTTCCTTCAGCCTGGGGCTTACAAGCATGGAGGGTCCCCAGGTGTGGATGAGGATGGGGCAGATGCACCCTTGCTGGCCAAAGCTTCTTCCCCATTGCAGAGCAGGTTTTCACTCAGCCTCTGCAGCTCTTTCAGCTTTTCTTGCATGGCTTAAGGTGTTTTTGGGTAACATGGGGCTGGCTCTGGCATAGATTTGGGGTCGCTTTGTGTCCAGCAGTGGAGCTGTCTCAGCCCAGGTGCTGGTGAGGGCACAGCCTTTGGCAGGCAGGGAAGCAGCGCCGAGCCGTGCCGAGCAGCCCCTTCCCTCTGCAAGCATTTATGCTCTAAGCTTTCTCACTTAAAGGTCTAATTGGAGTCTAGGTGAGCTGGCACACGAGAGGAGAGCCTAATAGAGACATTGCAGTGCTATTAGCACAGATGGTTGTCATATGTATGCAAATGAAGAGCAAATTGAATTTGGTGTCCCCTCTCGCCAGCTGTCCTATCAGCACTGGCTCCTGCAGCAGCAAAAGACACTGCCACTGCTCTGCTAATCTGTCATCGCAGATTAATTACAACTAACACATTAATCATCATTTGTTTCCCGGTACAAAGGAAGTATCTTGTTCTTTCAAGTGCATTCTGGCGGGATGGGGTGTTCCAACTTGGGAACAGAGCAGAGGAAGGGGGAGAGGGCCGGGCAGCTTCATTAGCGCCGGTGCTCAGGGCTGGTGGGCTCCTTCTGGCAACCCAGCCCCAACGGGACACTGGGAGCTCCTGGGATGTCCACTTTGCTCACCAACCTGCCCAGGACACATGGTTCCCTGCTTGGCTTCGTCCCAAGGTGCTGGTGTCACTCCCTCCCCAAGCTGGCAGCATCCAAGGGGGTCGTTATCGTTAGCACAGGCTGCGGCTGCTCCCTACGGAGCCGTCGGGGTGCTGCCACCCCTCGGACAGGGGCACTTGGGCAGGAGTGGGAGCAGTCACTTCTGTCTCAGCTCATTTGGACATCTCGATGAAAAGTGAAATAAATCCTTCAGATATTTTTTTCCAAGCAAAAATGTTGCAGCTGAAATATTTTACAGACCTCTGGAGCTCGGTCTTGCTATATTTTTTTGGATAGAAATCTATCCCCTGACTTTTTTTTTTTTGTTTTTTTTTGGTGTGTCTAGTTTTGTGCTATTTATTGGAGTAACCCATAATTCTTCTTAGTTCTCCATTAGCTTAGTGCTTGGACTATTGCCTCTGCTCCACATGTGGTCTCTAATACCGTGATCTGAAGCGTACCAATGACAAATGTTAACGATGTCTACTTAATCAGCCTGCTTGTAGAAGCCTGGATCTCTCATGTCCCAGGAGCTGGAAGTGCTGAAGGAGCCAGCAGCCCGAGCCAGCCAGGAGCTCCCTTACAGGGAGCAGCACCTGAGCCCAAAAAAAAAGGGATTTCAGCCCCCCTGGCAGTGTTTTCACGTGTCCTTTTGATGCCTGTATGTGTCCTCACTGCTGGGCTGCTGGCCACATCGTCATCCACTAACTTCCCCGTTAGTGCATCTCCTAGGAACCTGCACTGGATTATTGCTGTTTTGAGGACATTTAATGAAAGCCCATGATTGTGTCACCCCCTGACCGTCCTGCAGCGGAGATGCTCTCAAGGTTACAAACCCGACAATTCCCAGACGAGAAAAGGCAGGAATGGGAGCTGTGCTGGGGGAGTGGGTCAGGAGCCCATGAGCAGTAACCTCTCCAGAAGCGTAATTATTGCTAACCAGGCATAACCAACGGCAGGAATTCAAAGCACAGGGTCACCCCTTCCAGCATGAACAAAAACCTTTCATGTGGTTACCAGCGAGAAGTTTAAGTGATGGACATAACTGCAGATTTGGGCAACATGAGTAAACAGACATGTTATTGTTTTAAATTGTAACCTTTCATTGGGTTTCTATCGCAGTATTTGGTCTGGTGTCGCTGTCCTGAAGTCATCAGAAATTGCATTTTCTGTGGTTCTGAGCGGCATGCCCTGCTCCCAGTGTGCCTGGTCTGGATGGTCGGAGAAGGGATTGTGTGGGGAAAATTGTTGGTAGCTGGAGAAAGTGAGCCCAGAGGCTTGATAACTGTGCTTTAATAACTGTTATGGCAAAGCTGAGGAAAAAATGTGGGCTTCCATCAGATGACACATTCTAATATTTACACTCCTTTTTTGCCAGTGAAATAAAATAAAAATTGCATGACATTCTGAGCACCCAAACCACACTTTAGCTTGCCCAGAAGGCAGCCAGGCTTGCAGGCCAGCGTCTGGCATACCACATCTCCCCATCGCGGGCTCCCCAGGAGCAGTTTTGTGGCTCTGCCCCAGGTTCCTTGAGCAGCACCCAGCTGTGGGTACCACAGACCTGCTCCACTCATGCTGTGGGCAGGAGAAAATCCGTGAAAAGGCCTGAGGTGGCTGCACAGCAGGGAAGGCTTTGAAATTAGTGTCCTGTGTGGCACCAAGCCACCAAAATCCGCGGAGCAGCTATGGATGTTCGTGGGTTCACAGGCATTCAGACCTGGAGTTGTCTGTGGGGCTGACATGGCCTTGCCTATGGGGCACATGATGAAAAAAGATCGGCAAATGCCCAGAGCAGTTCACATCACAATTTAGGGTCTCCAGGGGTAACCTATGCATGTGGTTGTGGTGGTTTCTTGCTATCTTGGAGCTGAGAGTTGTGTTGTTCTGATGTTAAACCTGGCTGACACCAGCACTGACATTTCCCAAGAGGGGAGTTTTAAGCCCCAAATCACTGATAGATTTCCAATAATCCTTCCTCGGAGGTTTGGTTTCTGTGGCTGAGCCCTGGGGGTCAGCATGAAGCCACCTCTGCAACCCCGTGGCCGGGTTAATCTATGACCAGGAAACCTCCAGCCTGTTCAGCAGCCAGCTCCGTGCAGATGACCGATGATGGGATTAGTGCCTCCTCCGGCCAGAGCAGGACGGCTGGAACCACATCAGTCACCTCGTCACGGAAGAAGTGACAGTCACCACTGGCATGAGCACTTCTGTAAGGCTGAGCTCTTTGTCTGCCCGGGGTCCTGCGGGTGAGGAAGTGCTGCCACACCACGTGAAACCCACACAAGCGTAAAGGGGAAGGACAAGGAGCACTGCATCAGGATGCCTTTGAAGAGCCGAGCTGGGTGTTTCCATCAGGTGCTTGCACAATGGTTGATGGTTTAGGCTGATGGCTCTGCTGCAAGGAAGCCAGCACTTTTTGCCTGATCCTTCAAGAATGCTTTCTGCTGACTTTTTCTGTGGTTGTTGCATGGAAGTTTAGGTTTTCCTTCTGATTGCCAATTCCCTGTCTGGTTCTGGAGCTGCCTGAAATTAGGAGCGTATCTGCTGACTTCAGCAGCCCTTGTACCCCTTGTATGTATCACACTGGTTGGTGGGATGCATGCGAGGGGTGCCTGGAGTGAGGGCAGGATTCGGGGGGTGTTCTGCTGTTTGCATTCTCTGTGCTGAAGCTTGCTGTGGACAGAAAAGCTTTGAGTTGTTGATAGGTCTTTGAACAGTTTCACTCAATACTCCGTAAGTTGTGGTTAGGGGTTACATCAATAAAGTGGCTTTTTTGGGTCAAATATGTACCTAGATGACAAACTCTTGGACATTGCTGCAAAGTTTCCTTCCCAACTTCATGAAAGCATTGCCATCAACTTTAAAACACCATGCTCCTCCGGAAAACTGTTTCCTGCTCTGGAGTTACAAGACGCACCTTAGCATCACCCCAGGTGGAAAAACAAGGGAATAGCTGTCAGGTTTTGGCAGTGGGGTTTTGGGCAGCCCAAGGAGCTTCACCAGTTTTACCAGAGGCAGCACCACAGCCAGCTTGCTGGCTCTCAGGTGTCTCTGTGCTGAACCATCAGAAATCACAGCTGAAACTCTGTGGCTTTGGGAAGGGGCTTGGGAGTCCACGCAACACTGCAGGCTGCTTTTCACTTGTTCTTTAGAATGGAGCATGTGTCAGGTAAGAGCATCCCCTTCTTTGCGGAGAAGAGGGCACGTTCCCAGTGGCTGCACCGTTGTGCCAGTGACCCCAGGGCTCCAGCAGAGATCCTCGCAGTCCCTTCAACCCGCTGCGGAGTCACCATGCAGGGAGCTGCCAGGTGGCCATGCGAGCAGGCAGAGCTTGCTTCCTGCTTTTGTTTGCTTATGCAAACAAATGCAAAATGCATCCTAGCAGAGCGATGCAGTTGTTGACACCCTTGGCATATGGCTTTCCAGGCCACGGGATCGCTGCAGCAGGCAGCACCCCGTCTTTGTCCCAAGGTGGTCTCGGTGCTTCGTTTGCATTCCAGCCGCAGCCGCTTGTACGGCTCGGAATAGATTTAAGATGCAAACACGCAGCCAGACGTGCAAGTTGCCACCACCGGTGCCCGAGCCCTGCTGTCTGGATAAACAAAAATCTATTCTGGATCAAAGTCCCCCGCGTCTCCTGTGCACGCGCCTGTTTGTAAGCAAGCGCTGTGTCGAGGAGAGCAGGCTGTAAATTCAAGGCAGGGGCTTTCTGTGGTCCCCTGGCAGTGTCTGGATGCTACCCAAATCTCCGCTAATTGGCCCCGGGAGAGCCCCATTCACCACTCCCTCATCAGCTTTCTGAGCCCAAGGGGGGATAAAACCCCTTGATGGGGTGTGGGGGGAGCGCTTTGTGCATACATTAAAAATATCATAGCGCTGGATATCAGCTGGCATCTCATACAACGTGAACCCAGTGGTGCTGACACCTCCCGGAGCACCCACTTTGCCCCATGATGGACAAAGGAACGGCTCGTCCCTCAGGTTGTGCTTTGCCTGGCATTTTCCAGGCAGGGCTGGAAGTGGGGAGCAGGTGGGAGGAACGGGAACTGGCCCAGGGTAGTTTTGACAGCGGGTAATAAAGGATTACAGTTTGCAGGAGGGAGGTGCGGCGCTTTCATGCTGTTAGCATAATAATGAGCTGCCAGCCCCAAGGTGGGCGAGGTGACCTGGAAGTCAGCTCGGCCAGGGAGCCACATAAATCACTCCCCGGCTCCCAGTTTGCCAGCAGGGCAGTGGTTCTGGGGGCAGCAGGAGAAACCCCCTGCCTGGGCTCACGGCACAACCCCTCCTCTCTCCACCTGGTGTTCAAGGAAGAGCTGGTTGACATCTCACATGGATTCCTTTCTCCTGGGTCTGCCTCTGCTTTGTTTGTTGTTTTTTGCCAATGTATAGCTTCCCAGAATTTTGCTAGCAGAAGCAACCCTGCTTATAGCAACTGCTGGAGGTGGGGACTGCACAGAGCTGATTTTTCCCTCCATAGGATAACCCTCGTTCCAAAATAAGATTCATTCTGAGTTTACCTTAAATCAGTTTGCTTCCCTCAAGAAAAACATAAATATATTTTTTTCCTTTATCTTTTAGGTCACTAAAACATTCCATCTGCCTCAAAATGCTGTGTTTGATGGTTCTTTCTCCTCCTTTTAATTATTAAAAAGTTATATTCTGAATCATCTTTGTTTCCAAGTGAAATGTCAGAAAAAATTTGATTTGAAAATATAAAGTTAAAATGTTTTGATGTTTCAATTTTTTCCTGGTTTTATTGCCAAACAACCCAATTAATTTAAAAGGAGTTTGCTCCTAGCTTCAGCTGACTCTAATACAATGTTTTTTAAAAATAAATGCTTTGCCTTGAAAATAACAAAGTGTCCAAGGGTGTAGGGCTGTTTTGTAGCACGGGCATCGACCCATTGCAGGCACATAGCAAACGGTCATTGCTCCAAAGAGCCTGTAACAAGGGGTCAAAGAAAACTTCGCTTTTCCCGTGGTGCAGCATGGAGCTGAGGACATCGGGGCAGGGCAGGGCAGGGTGTTGAGGATCTTCCTCTGGCAGCACAGATCGGTTTACAGGAAATGGAAACGAGAGCTGTAGATGTGCAAATTTTCATTTCTAGCCTGGCTACAATGGTTTCTCTCAGGGATATAGCAGGCCAAGACCCCAGGAGCTCTCTGGAAGTGTTCCTACAGCATAAATCCATTTGACATCTGCCACTGAGCAGTCTGTTGTGTGAAACAGAGGCAAAATCCAACATCGGCAGTCTGCTTTCTACTCAGTGATGGTCTAAGTTCACTTGCACTGTTTTTTCCCCATTTTTTTAATGCATTTTTGCCTCTGTTGGTGCTCCACTGTCTGCCTGCCTGCCTGCCTGCGGTTGCTGTGCTGCCTGAGCAGCAGTGAAATCTGAAAAACCCAAAAGCCTTGCTCGTGGTGGGAGCCAAACAGAAGGGGCTGCCAGGTCGGTGGCAAAAACAGGCATCACCTCTGCCCCATGCAAATCTGCCCATGAAGCACATGCAAAAGCAGCCAGCTTGGGATTTCTCACTCTCACTAAGAAAGTAAATAAAAGGACTAAATAACGGAGCAGCATTGCCAAGTCCAGTGACTGAGAATGATGAGCCAGGCCAAAAAGGAGTCCTTAAAAATCGTGTTATTTTTAGGAAAGCGATAACACGGAATTTCCATTTGCCTCTTGTCTTTTGAGCTTGTTCAGCTTGGCTTTTGTATTCAACCTGGCTCAAACCCTATTATTTTGTTTAAATGAAAGATGACTCTGATACAGGGCTGAAGGAGCGGCTGAGAAGCAATCCTGCAGGAGGATTGCAACACTGGGGAAGAGCAGGTTAGAAGTTAAAAATTCTTTCTCATCTAATCACCCAGAGTTGTTATTAAGCACCCACGGGTAAGAGGGAAAACAGCACACAGCTCTGACTTCAAAAGTGACTCTTGAATAGGAATGCTTTTACCATCAGATCTTGCATATGCAGTGATTCCTTCTTTGTGTGCAGAAACCTCATTAAACTGTGGTCAGCTACCCGCCAGGCTCGTTTGCTGCGGGCTCCTGACTCACTGGGGCAGTCTCAGGAAGCGTTTGCCAGGTGGGGGATTTGCTCCATCAAGGCATATGCTCCGGGCAAAGTCTGGGCTCTGCGGTGGGTGGGTGTAAGCGAGGAAGAGGAGCGAGAGGAAGAGATGTGATTTGTATTGCAGGAACAAAACCAAGTCTGCCTAAAAGGCAGCAGAGGACAGATGAAAACACTTGACTCTCATTTGGCTTTCCTAGGAGCATTTTCTGTTAACTGAGTGGACTGTTGTTTGCTGAGTGTTACCTATTGCTTTCCCTTGTAAGTACGCTTCCCACTTTAGCTCAGAGGGTTGGAAATGGAATATTCCATCGCGCAGAGGGGGCAGGAAGGGATGCAGCTGAGGCTGCTCTCCCACAAACAGCACTGCACAGCTTGACACGATCAATCGTCATCATTCATCCTCACTTTGCAGCGTGATACGGGATGGGCAGCAGTTGCCTTGGCTGAAAATAGCCCAAAGATGGCAATTACTGCGAGGCAGGGATCCTCTGTGCCATACAAGCCTGGATCAGGTTGTACCCTGGCTCTCAGATGCAGAATGACCCGAGTGCCTTCTGGCACGGGCTCATTGAGAAAGCCACCATGCAGCCAAGCATCAATCAGGGCTGTGGGACAATGAGTGAGGACATTTGCTGTGTCTCTGGGTAGGGAAGTGGAGCGACAACTCAAAAACCAGAAGCGAGGGAGCAAGAGGGAATGCAAACCGCGACACTTTGGTAAGGAGGATGCTGCCAAAAGGGACACAGAGCCAACACACAAACCAGGGCTTGTGTGAACCACTCAGACCCCGAGACCTCTGCAGCTGCGTGCACTAAAGAGTTAACTGCCCGTGTCACCCAGGGTGTCTGCTCACACTTGCGTCCGGGAGGATTGATGTGTTTGGCACATGCACACCTCCCTCCAGATAGCACACAAACACAGTGAGCGGCTTTGTGTGCTGCGAGGATTCGAGTCACCTCTGTGCCGAGGGGGAACATATGGTTTATGTATTTCAGAGGAAGGAACACGAGATTTTTAGCGTGATGTGTGGTGCACAGAGGTGAAACCATCTTTGAGCGCAGTGTCAGGCTTGCTGGTCCTGCGGAACTTGAAAGAAATGCGGAGATGTGTTAAATCAGGGAATCTTGGATGCATCGGGTGTGTTGTCCTGCTGCACCTTCGTGGTGGTGGCAGGAGGGATAAAAACACTGGTCCAGGGTTGGCCAAACTCCTCCGTTATACAACGTGGGGATTGTTTTCAAAGCTATGGTGGGTAAGATGCCCAGTTCATTGATTTTTGGCTTTTAAAAATACCCCTGGGTATGTACAGATACCTAGACCTGGAGGAGAGCTTTCCTCCTTCCTTTCCCCCCATTCTTCCTACCATGGCATTTCCACCATTTGTGGTTTGTTGCAGAAGTCATGGGGAAATGCAGGTGGGAAGTGGGGCAGGCTGCAGGCCCAGCCTCTTGCTGCTGTCCCAGACTGTCTGCTTGCAGTAGACCTTCAGGATATTAGCAGATGTAACTTCTGCCTTTGTGTTTTTGATTAGTTCTCTGATGGCCTTTCAAAGGGAAGAAACACTCAGAAAATGGGCTGTGCAAGTACTCTATTTTCCAGCTGGAAAGAGGAGGTGATATTTTTTATGACTGTGATTAGTCTGCAGTAATTGATTTGTTTACTTGTTTGTTTTTTTAATCCTTGAAGTGAAAACCCAGAAAACTGTGTTTTGCTGCAACCTGAAATGCAACCTCTTGTTTACTTGCCTTACTAATTGAAGATTTACGTTGTTGCTGCTGCACCATTTTTCCCAACATTAAATCAGTAATTAATGCTCGCTTGCCCAAATGTTAGGGGATTTGCACTCCAGTCTATGGGAGGGTTTCCTGATCACCAGATGAGAGTGGGAGAGACCCCTCGGTCCCTCTTACTGCGGCACTCCTCCTGTACGGGCTGCTTCAGTACTCACTGAGCTAGAACGCGAGCATACGGCTGCTGCTCCAGCTGGGTGCTTAGGGCACGCATTTGGGAAAGGGAATCACTCCGTTCCAGTCCTCGCTTCAGCGAACCTGACATTGAAAAGCTGACAATGGAAAGCGGCTTTATTAATATTGCCAGCTCAGAGCATTCAAAAATCATGTGTCAATCAAATGCGATACAATATCTCAAACGTTGAGATATTAGAAAAATTATATATATATATATGGCTTATTTTTATTTCCCTTTTGGGTTGTAGCTTTGGAGGGACGGGTTTTCAAACTTTATCTTATACCCATGACCATGGCTAGGAATGGATGTGTGCATAAATCCTTCCTCACCCTTTACATTGATTGCCCTGGAGGAAATGTTTCTGTCTTGGTTTATGTTGGCAGCACCATTTGCTGCCAAAGAGGAGACTGCTGTTTTGTGAAGGCTCTTCCAACTCCAGGGCAAAAGAACCATCTCCTCCCCAAAATCCTCACCAGGAGACATTCATACCTCCGTCTTCCTCTGCTGCTGAATACAGCTCACTGATTTAGAAAGAAATAACCTTGAAATGTCTTTTCCGTATTTAGCACTATTTCAGACCAAAATGGTGCTTATGTTTAGTTAGCAGCAGAGCCTGACCAGACTTGCTGCCAGCAACCTGCTCTGAGCAGCATTGTCAGGTTCATTTTTTTTTTTTACTTCTCTCTCTATACCAATATTCAACCAAAAACTTACCATTAAGCAACTAGTCCCTACTGACCTAGAATTTAAATTTCAGCCTTAACCAGTTGCTTTGAAATGTTTGTTGGAGATTCTCAGTATAAATTCTTCCCTCAAGACGATGAAAGGTTACCAGAGCCTATGGAGATTCACCAGGCCAGCCCAAAACAAAAGACGGAGCCACCATGCTCTTTTCTACAGTGCTTTGTATTAGGTTGTCAAATAACAAAAGCTGGGATCAGTTTTACCTTTCGGCTCTACCTGCTGCTGCTGGGTAACCCTACCCCACATTAACAGCACCGGCCGGTCACTGCTCCTGCATAATGCATCCTTACTAACCTGCCATGAAAGGCACCGAGCGTCAGACCTGTGAGCAAGGCAAGAGAGGGAGCAGAGGAAGGAGCTGCTCCCTGCTGATAGTAGCTGACCTTGCTCTTGACATCTCACAGGGATGCTCCAGACTCTGGACACCACAGAAAAGGGAGCAGGGCTTCCTTGGGCTTCCTGCCCCAGGCGCTGGGGCTGAGCCCGAGCACATCACCTACAGCTTTGTGCAGTGCACGTGGGCTCATCACAGCACTGGGATGATCTGGGGATGGTGCCATATCACTCATTCCCCAAATCTGCCATTAGAGCTAGAGAAATTGGGTATCATAGGCAGTTGAGCTGGCACTTATTTGTTTATACACAAAATAATCATCCCTTCCAAAAGCAGCAGGGTATCTCCATTTATTTAGAAAGAATAAGTGAAATGCAAGAAGCCTTCTCTTTGCGTCTCGTGGCGCTAAAATAATGAGCTGAAGCGAGTTAGAAGAGTGAAGTTGTTAAAAGTAATGCCGCTTTTAAATTCACCACATTTGAAGAAGTCCTTGCAGAATTCCTGCAGATGCCTTAGTGACTGATTTCAAACCAACTTCAGTTCGAAACACAACATCCTCTGGCGTGATCTCAGGAGAGACTAGCTCCATTTTGTTCTTATTTTTAGTTATTACGCATAATAAGGTCATGTTCCAGATACCAGACCTCTCTAAGATGCATGACTTCAATTTTGGAAAATAATTCCCTTTCATACACTGAGTGTATCAGTCTTTGCAGGCTCAAAAGTGCTGAAGAAAATGAAGCAGCCTTCAGATAGCAGTCATGCACTCACCTACGGCTTGCAACATCCCCAGCTGTACCCTTCACAACATTTAACCAATATTCCTCAGCTGGCCATTTTAGAGATTGGTCATACCCATTAATAACTTTGTTCCAGCCCATGTCTTGCTGAATGGTGTGATATGATACAAACAATGATTCATAGAAGTTCCTTGGAAGTGACTCAGGAGAGATTTGGGATTTTCAAACAGTTTTTTGAAATGTTAATGGCTGTTGAAGAGCGGCAACAAACAATTTCAGTTGGGGATGATTCAGCTGAAAAGGTTCTAAAAGTAACTTGGTAGGAAGCAGAGAGAGACACAGGAAAAATTAAAATTTAAGAACCGGTGTTTTGCTAAAACAGTTCAGAGTGGGGATTGCAACTCCTTTAGAAAGAAAAGAGTTCCACCAGATTAGAAAAACATTGCCAAAAACTGCAACTTTCTTTAGACCAGAAATATTCCCAAGTAACTTGCTTACACACAGCTGGGATGTGAGCAGTGGCTGGGGTGCTTCGGATTCATCCCATGGTAGAGGGAAGCAGCTGGTGGTGGATGTGCCATTTTTGCGAACCCCAGCACAGGCTTTGATTGAAGAAAGCCTTTGTATTTGTTTATTATTAGCCTGCTTGATCCAGCTACTTGTGATGATATTGGGTTGTAGTGAAGCCCAGGTTCCTATGCATGCAGCACCCAGAAGGGCTGTTTGTGCTGGGGAGGCCTGGTTTCTCATTCCAGTCTTTGGGCAAGTCACCTCTTCTGTGAAATGGGGATAATCATGTTTCTTTTCTCATCAGAGTATTACCAAGTTAAGCACATTAAGAATTGCAAGACTGACTAGAGGGATCTATTAAAAGAATAGATACAGGTCTTGACCCGGTTAGCCTTGTGTGATCTCGGAGCTTTCTCTTAGCCAACGATTTAACTCAAGCTAGTTCATGTAATGCATCATTACGTCCAAAACTAGAAGCAGCTTTTTGAAGAAGAAAGCCAGATTCCTTAATTTCAGTCTGAAAAAGATGTTCTAACTTAGGAAACCTGTCAGGAATTGGCTGTGTACATGTAAATGGTCTTTTAAATGGTGATACCTGGTTGACTTTCCCCTTGTCGCCACCACTAATGCTTAGCCTGGAGAGCACTTGGGCCATTTTTCTTGCGATAAAGTAGTCCTTGCAACTCTGGTCTCAAGAACAAGCCAGGGAATTACAGGGTGGATCCTGAATATTGGTTGTAATGTAATGGGTGAGACTGGAAAAAGAGGATTATGCCAAGGAGGGCCCTTGCTGCTGATCAGGGCCGTGCAGGCACGTGAGCTCACAGGAGGCAGCGGGTGCCTGCTGTGTAAGACTCACGTTTGCTCCATGAAGGTGTCTTTGCTGCAGCCGTGCGTGCCTGGCACACGATTTATTGCTACCAGAGCAAGCCTTCCCGGCAGGAAATACTGCAGCAATGACCTTACCGGTGGCCGAGACCAAACTGTAAAGTTTTCCAAGTCTACCTTTGCATAAACAACACATTGCAAAGGCCCAATTTAAAACCCAGGGAGCTGTAGATGTTCTGCAAGGCCAGAAAGCAAGGAGAGGCTGAGCTGGGGCACAGCTGATCTCACAGCCATAGGAACTGGGAAGTCTAGGGTGTATTTACCCAGCTGGAAATAAGCTTCGCATATGTTTATTCCCGAGTTTTGCCTCAGGTGCATACTCTCCCATTAGGGCTAAATAGCCGGAAAAAGCCAAATACATCTGAGGTCACTTTTGGCTAATTAACATGGCAACAAGTGTTGATTAATTAGTTTGGGCCTGAAATTAGCTGAGATAATTTTTGCAACAGCACAGGCCCTGGATTTATGAGAGCTTCTTCTCCAAGACAAACAATATTCTGAAAACATTGTTTGTACAGAAACCTTCATTCACCCTGTAAATTACTACCTGGATTTCTCGGAACTTCAGGAGTAACCATTTTATTTCATTTAAGCGCATGTTTTTATTTCCTTTACCTGATGGAAAAACTTACCTTACAAGGCATCCAGCGATGACCACTTATGTTATCGTGAACCCCTCTGCTCAGCATGTACAGCAAGCTGGAAAACCTTTGGAGATGGAGGTCCAGGTTCCCAGAACTGCTAAACATCACGTCAAGCAAAAGGTGTTGAGGGACCAAAGAAAATCCTGACGTCCTCTAGTCATCAGCATGCTTAATTACACAGACTTGCCAACTTTAACAACTTAGTCAGTAAACTACCAGTTTTGGTGATGATTTGCTGCCCTACTAATGTGGGCTGTGGTGTACCTGACTTCTGCATACCCAGCATACACTGACCAACTGCTCTTTGCAACAGAATCACAGAATCACAGAATTTCTAGGTTGGAAGAGACCTCAAGATCATCGAGTCCAACCTCTGACCTAACACTAACAGTCCCCACTAAACCATATCCCTAAGCTCTACATCTAAACGTCTTTTGAAGACTTCCAGGGATGGTGACTCCACCACCTCCCTGGGCAGCCCGTTCCAGTACCTAACAACCCTTTCAGTAAAGAAATTCTTCCTAACATCTAACCTAAAACTCCCCTGGCGTAACTTTAGCCCATTCCCCCTCGTCCTGTCACCAGGCACATGGGAGAACAGGCCAACCCCCACCTCGCTACAGCCTCCTTTAATGTACTTATACAGAGCAATAAGGTCACCCCTGAGCCTCCTCTTCTCTAGGCTGAACAAGCCCAGCTCCTTCAGCCGCTCCTCATAGGACTTGCTCTCCAGGCCCCTCACCAGCTTCGTCGCCCTTCTTTGGACCCGCTCAAGCACCTCGATGTCCTTCTTGTAGCGAGGGGCCCTAACATATACCATGGCATATATACCACTGCAAACTCTTTATGTCAGGCCCTGGTCATTATAAAGGCAACATGTACAAGCACCATGATCTTTAAGAAATATGTGACTTTCTACTTTTAGGCCTGTGGACATTGCAAGGTCAGAAATTGTGTCAACAGTGAGGCCAATGCTAGAGAAATGTATGTGCCCACATTAATGCAGTGTATGAGACCTCACAGTGCTGTAGATACCCTTGTGCAGCTTTTTGCATGGCACTTTGCATTTTGATGTCCAGATGGTGAGGAGCTGTTTCTGTTCATCTCCCAGGGCATCCCATGGCAGAGCCTGGGGCATCTTCCTCGCACACTGCCTTAGGGGAAGGGCCCACCAGTGTGTCTGCATCAAGTATTTCCTCTCCAAGAGATTTATTTTGTGTTTGCCTTTCATTGTCCATCTGACTGCAAACACTTTTGAAATATTAGCTTGCAAATGAAAGCAGCCTCCTGTGCCCTGCTCTCAGAGCTCTGCTGCCACTGCCATCGCAGCTGGTTGAGAATCAGCATTTCCTTTTGGTGGGACTTTTTTAGCATTAATTTTGCTTCCAGTGCAAATCAGATTGAGACCAGGAGTGCCCACAGTTCCCAGGAGCAGCAGGCTCTCAGCAGAGATGCACAGCGCAGAAATAGTCTGCTAGAAAAAAATAAATCACCGAGCATCTAGGAGAGGCTGCCAGTTCTCCAGCCCCGAAGGGATCCATAACAGCTCCTGCTTCGAACAAAAGAGGTTCCCAAGAAGAAAAGATCACTCAGGTCTTGATTTGCCTTAAACTCTGCGAACCTCCTGAAACCCTAAAAGGTTTAGAGGAGCTATTTAGGCTGGCAGATTAACAGGTGTAGCCGTTGTGTCATTTTGCCTTTTCATAGGAAGGGCTTTGCAGCTCAGGGTCTGTCCATCCCCTGGAGCTCTTACCTCTGGGCTGGAAGCCCCTCATGGAGCAGTGGTCGCTGTGCCAGGTGAAGTGGCCCCAGCAAGATGCCAGCACCACGCAGGAGCACACACAGCTATGAGGATGTCCCCTGGGGCATCCCGGCCACGAAACCAGCAGCCACTTCTGGAGGTTGCGGCACATGGAGGCCATCGGTATTTCACTGCAGTCCACCCTGCACCAGAGTGGAAGCAGAGGGCATCTCTCACCGGGGTGCATATCTGAACTAATTAAACCTTGATGATGATGATGAGTATAAATAACCCATCTTGTGCGATTTTTTCCTTATTCAGCTTTTCCCTTTTGCCAGTTTGATAGGATTTTTTGGTAAATGATGATCAGATTTTAACAAGTGCTGTCCAGAGGGACCCTATAAAAGTTCCTCTGAAGCACATTTTTGCCACTAAAGCCTCTTTAGTTGCAAGTTTTCCCCCTCTCCCCTTTTGATTTTGCTTTGAGCTGAAAGGAGCTGGCAGGGCAGGATGCTGCCCAGAGCCAAGAAACATTAGAACCAGTCTGGCAGGAGGCTTCTCTTCCTTGATGGGACTCTTCTTAAATGAAAATTTATGGGGATTTGCAGGGCCTTCATTAAGTGAGTCACACCATTAGCAAAAGGTGTGCATTGCAAGGGGTCTGTTTATCCCAGCGCTGACAGAAGCCAGAGTCCCGCAGCCTTCATGCAGGCGCGATCTCACAGCAGATAACGCTGATGCAGATGGAAACCGTAGGGAAGGCTCCGCAACCCAAGCCCCTTTGGACTTTTTTTTTTGCCAAAGACAAAGTCACTAATGATGATGCATCGCTCCATTCCATTTAATTTCATTTCTGGAGATCAACTGCAAATTCCTGACCGTGTGTGGTCGTTAGAGCTCCCACCGGGGCTGAGAGGAGCCGCGAGCCCTCGCTCTCGGGCTATGGTTATAGCTGAGCACGCTGCCCTGCTGCCCAGCCTGCCCGTCCCCATGTGCTGCCCACAGCTGCCACGTGCCCTGCCCCAGAAGCGACTAACACAAATCCTCACACTTACGAGCACTGTGTCAAGTGTTTTGCTGGGAGCTAACTCTGAGTGTGATTTTTCTGTTGGATTTCCCTTGCCAGTGACTGCTCCGACATCCAGGTTAAGCTCTGTAATCCTGTTGTCCCAGAGCTGCTTCCTAGCATCTTGTCTCATGAGTCTCCTTTCCAGCCCATCTTCTTGTCAAGCTGTCTTTGCTGCTTGCTCCTGCGACACCTTTTCCCTTTGTGTGATTTCCTCCCTGGGCTTCTGTTACTTGTAGCCACATCTAAACCCTGCCCAGGCTTCAGCAGCCATCCTGCTGCTTCTGCTCTGTGTCCCAGCAGGTCTGAGCTGCCTGCTTTCCTGCACAGCCCTTCTCACTAGTTGCATCAGGATATTGTATTTTATTGCATTTTATATCTCCTACTCTATTTTTCTCTCAGTTGCATGCATGAGGGAGGCCCTTATCTCACAGGTCCTCTCCCCGCTGTCCTGCTGCATGCTGAGATGCTCTGAAAAAACACCAGCCTTATAAAACTCGTATTATTTTGACCCAAACTGGGCTGTGCTGCTTAGCAGAGGCTAATTGAGTCACTTGGTATTTTTGGTTCCCTCCGTTGTTTGTGAAGAGAAAAGGCATCCCCAGAGAACAATTCACCTCAAGTGTTTTAGGCCCGGATGAATCACTTTTTGGAAAGCGCTTGCTTTTTTCCTGCTTCTGCTATTTTCAGGCTCAAAAATTCGGTGTAGTCTTCAGACACTGACACCTCTATTTGATGTAGTCATGTAGAGCAAGATTTGCACTTGGAATGGTGATGGTAAGGCGATAACAGCTTGCTAACTCTTCACTCTGACTAAACATGGCAGTAGTGGTGAATTCAGGGTGGCAGTAGCTCAGATCACAAATTCAGGCTTTCGAGAGGGACTGGAGAGTGACACTGCATGGTAGCCACTTGCTCCCTGGTCACACCATGGTAAATTCAGCATCAAACCATCCCCATCTGTATTCGTGTGATATTTGCGTCAGGCCATGAAAACAACTTAAGGTCTCAGGGGTCTTTCAACCTGAAACGCTGCTCACCACACCAGGTCAGCGTTTGTCTGTGCAAAGTCCTGCAGCAGCCTCTGAGCTCCCTGCCTTGCAGTCAGGACGCAGCAGTAATAACAGATCGCTGCACATTTTGCTTGGTTTGTGGTTAATATACACTGCAACTGGGGAATTAAGCAAACCTATAAATAACAGCGCTTATGTATATACCTGAGCCTCCTGAGCATCGGACCACCTGCAAGGAAACCAGAGCTGCAGCCAAACACTTTCAGCCCCTCCAAGGAGACACCAAGAGCAGAGCAAGGTGGCCAGACCTCCTCTTTCACCCCAAAAAAAGGGTGGTGGGTGCCAGGCAGGTTCTGTGGGCAGGCAGGAGCTGGTGATGCTCATTGGGATGTGGCCACTGGCAGCGTGCTCTGGCCATTTTCAGCATCCTCTGGGTGGAAGCTAGAGGCTACAGTCAGTTTTGGGGCTTTGAGATGGGAGAAGAGAAGGAGCTGGAGCTGTTGGTGAGGCTGCCCAGCCCCAGCAGAGCTCAGCACCCAGCCTGGGCTCCAGTCGCTGCGTTCTCCCCACTCACACCATGGCAAAGGGGAGAAAGGAAGAGGGCTTGGGAGGGAAGATTGAAAATCTGCAATTAATGAATCAAATGGAAGGAGGAAATTGAATTTCCAGGGTCAGAGAAAGAGCCAGTGTAGCAATGCTGTGGAGATGTCAGCAGCTGCTCCTCTGAGCAGCAGGGTTCATGCCATGTGGTTTTCTGTGGCTTGGTGGAGATGGCTGGACACCAGCAGGCTCTGCCCTTGCTGTGTCCCTCGTTGGGCAGGCTCCAGCATCCCCACAAGCTTGAGGTTTTTCTTTCTTTTGGTTCCCTCCCAAAGGAAGTTCCCCAAGCAAGGTTTGGGTGGTGATGGGTAGCAGGTAGATAAGGGACACTGAAGCATTACATACACACATTTTGATGCATGAGAAGGTGCAGGCTCCACGTGAAGCTTCCTCTGGAGCATCTTTCCCAAGGCAGGTCTCTGCTTGGAGGGCAGAGCCTATAAACATAGGATTTTCTCTCTGTCCCTGGTTTTGCAGGACTCCTAGGAGCTGCACACCCAGGGCAGCAGTGTTGGTCCAGTCTGATCCAGGTGATGGAGAGAAGCAGGGAGCAGACATTCACACACACAGGTGCCCACACACAGCTTGAGCTCATGAGCTTCATCCTAGGAAAGAGCCAGCGAAGAGCCATGGAGGAAAGGTTTAAAGATTTCTCCAGGGGTCTCAGCGGTGGCTCTGGTAATGTTGTTTTTTAGGAGTGAGTACATAATATTGCATACTTATATGTTTAAATCAGTCACAGCCTCTTTGCCTTCTCCACATGTAGATCCCATCAATAGCAGCTTTATGCAGGCAGGAACATAACCTGGGGACTTGAGCACCAACACGGTGTCAGGGGAAGTTGGTGCAAATTGCTCCATCGGCTGGACATTAAAGCAAGGAGTGATATCACTCTTAAAATAAGAAACCTAACGTAATGCGCTTTAATAGCTGAATAATTGCTGCAAGCAAAGAAGGAGGCTTTTGTGAAAGAGGATCACTGAAAACCAGGAGTGAGTGCTCATGACATCACGCCAATGCACAAGAGAAACTTTATTCTCACGGCTCCGCAAAAACGGCTTGTCAAGCTGCCAGTCCCAGATAACTCGGTGGGAGACTTTAGAGAAGAGTTAATAAGATGATTGATTTACAGCTGGAAAAAATTAAAGAGTCTGAAAATTGACAGACTGACATTGTTTGAAAGATTCATAAGAAGCCTCCCCCTCTTCTTTGGAAAAGAGGGTCAAACGCTTCCGTCGGGGTTTTGCACCCAGGTTTGGAGCCCGCAGCATTTCCACAGGTATCCTGGGGACTCGCTGTCAGCTCCCCGTCATGGGAAACAATTGTGGAACTGTTATCATCTAATCCAGCCATGCAAAAATAGATCTAAAAAGTCTGCACCTTCTTATGAGAAGAAGTAGTTTTAAAATATTTTCATTTACCAGCTGTGGATCGGATCCAAAACCTTTATGAAACTTGTGCAGTTCTTATTGCGGGATTTGAGTGCAGCGTGTTTTCTTTACTTGTAAGGAAAAATTGTCAACTTTGTCTCAACTCTGTATATATTTTTACAGTGGTTTGCTAGCACGAGGGAAACCAAGAGTCCTTTCACAACTTTTGGAGCTGGTCCATCATGCTTTTTTAAGAATTTACTTTGTAAAGTACTTGTTCACGTCAAAACACACGATTTATTGTTGATAGAAAAAAAATCCCATGGTCATTGCATTGTGTTTTGCAAAGAAACAACCTTTATGCTTAGTGTGAAATTTCTCAGTCTCTGTGGTGGAGTCACCTCCAGTTTGAGCCTCAGTTGTCTTCAGCAAAAGGGGAAGGCGTCCATCAAAAGTCATTATTGAGAGATGACACTTTTAAGCTTTCAGTCTTCAACCGCCCATCATAGCTGTTAAGAACAGGGTTTTATATTTAGTATCATGATGTTTGATCCGTCAGTCATACAGCTAATAGGGGACAAGTCTGGCTTTCAGAAATCTTTCATGGGCTTCCAAAGGCACATAAAACTTGCTTCAAACTGTATTTGATTCAGCCTGCACATGAAAAAAAAAAATCACAAATACATGTGCAAGTTGAGAATAGTGATGTAAGATGTAATTAATAACAAGAAGAAGGATATGACATTTCAGATGAAGAGGAAGGAAAGGGCAACAGGGCCAAACATCAGCAATAGACACTTGGAGGTAGCAACAAACACGGTGACGTTATGTCCACAACTGGGCTCTGTTATTGGAGTCACTTAGGAAAGTGAGTGCCTGAAAAGCAGCAGCAAGGCTGATGAACTCTCTCAGAAAAAAATTAATGTAAACTCTATGTTAGGTTTCACATGAGGTAAGTATCAAACTGTTTGGATTTTTGAGGCAAATGGAAAGGAGCAAGGTAAACTATAGCAGGAGAGCAGATGAAGAGGTTTGTTGGAAACTTTCTGGCGCTGCAGTTTCTGATAGGTTCTGAAGCCAGGTGACTTAAACCAACAACTTCTCCCCTTATTTAAGACATGTTTAGATCTTATCTTCATTAGATAAACTCATCAGTGTATCAACAGCCTGATGAGTTTTGTAGTCTACTGGAGTAGATCTTTTAAAAGTGGTGCTGAAAACCTCCAAACCAACCCAAAACCAACTCTCCCATGCTAAAAAATACCCCTTGGTTTTACCTAAATGGATGCTGACGTGCCACATTAATTTCATTTCCTCCTTTGGAATAAGAGCCAAGTGCTACATGTGATGGCTTTGGAGTAAGGAGGCTTTTGACAGCGTTTGGATTGATGCTCTCATAACTCAGGACAGCGCTGTCTGGGGGAAATCACTGTCTGAGAGATGTTGCTGGGATGCACACTTGCTTGAAAACACCTTATCAGAGCAAGACAATCTTAATAAACTGAGTATGTGATTAGTAATCTAGCAAAGCAACATTCAGTAAAATCTGCAGAACAGCACATTTAAGGAGAATACCAATGTGCAAGTATTGCATCAGAATTAATTGTCCAAAGAACAGTATGGTACAAAGGTGGATCACAGGCTAAGCATGGACAAATTTTGCAGTATGATGTCAATTTACAGTCAGATCTCACTCGGGGATGTATGGAGAAAATTTCTTTGCTCTTCTGACATGTTTGAGGTTTTTTCCAAAACACCATGCCCCCCTTTGAATGCAGTACTGTCAAAAATGGCAGAAACAGGTTTGAGGCTGGAGGTCTGCAGTGAGAGTGATGCAAGGTCCAGAGGAGAGGAGTGGGAGGTGATGCAGGGACAGCAAGGAGGTGCTGTAGGAAAATAATGTGGGAACCAGTGCCTTTGTGCTGCAGAAGAAAGAAAGGAAGGAAGGAAGGAAGGAAGGAAGGAAGGAAGGAAGGAAGGAAGGAAGGAAGGAAGGAAGGAAGGAAGGAAGGAAGGAAGGAAGGAAGGAAGGAAGGAAGGAAGGAAGGAAGGAAGGAAGGAAGGAAGGAAGGAAGGAAGGAAGGAAAAGAAAAAAAAAAAAAGGAGTGTTAACACTGACTTTTCAGCCTTTTCAGCAGAGTTGTGAAGGAAGCAGCTCTCACTCTTCCCTAACTCTGGAAAACTGAGAAAACCTCTGAACTCACAACAAAACCTCTGAACTCACAACAAAGCCTACCACAAGTGTTGCTTCCCTGTCAGGCAGCAGCGAGGAGGTGCACGGATGCAGGTCCACACCCAGCTCCAGCCCCAGAGAGGGCTGCAAGGTGCTGCCAGCAGCAAGGGATGTGGCACTGGGTCACCCAGCTCCCAAAACCAGCAGAGAAGGGACAACCCCACAGCCCTCCTGGCCCATTTTCACAAGAAACAAAAGGGGGGAGGGAGAGGCTGGACTATGGACACAGGTGCATGCTAAATACCACGGGCCCTCTTTCAGATTGCATAGTATCCAGATTCTTCATCCAAGACATTTTTAAAATGCCAGGTTATTTTTAATGAAAACATTTTTTCTCATAATATTATTTCTTAGAAAGCATTTTCTAGCCACAGAGAAATTTCCTTTTTCCTTGTGTCCTGCTTGTTGTGTTCTGTTCATTTTTCTGGAGACGTGAGGTAAGATCACTCGTGGAGCAGGCAGGCAGTCCTCTCAGATGCCAGACTTATTTCTATTTATTTATTTTCTTAATTAAAAGCCCTACTAAAGCAGTAACCAGCAGCACAAGGGTGGGAGGCATGGAGAGATTATTGCTAAGGAGAGCAAAACTGGGGGATAAACTGTCTAGTTTTTGAAAAGTCCTTGCACAATGGCACAGTTCTCTCTGTCCACAGATGACAGAATAAATTAAAAAGTATTCCTGCCAGCTTTACAGATAGTGCAAGAAAATCTAAGGTTGCCTAATGGACTGGAATACAATCTCCATGTTTTCGGTTTCCTCCATTTTACCCAAATCATTCACTTCAATAATTAAAGGATAATGAGCCGAACAGTTTTCCCCTTTACAACCAGCCCTCTGTGGGTAGAGATTCAAAATAATAATTAAAAAAAAAAAAAAAAAAAGGAAAAAAAAAATCCTGTCTGGCAAACATGCCTGCAGATAATAGGAATATCCTTCACTTCCCCCTCCTGGGGCTCCTGGTTGCCATCCATCAGTCAGCTGCCACGCCAGGAGGTGTTATTAGGGACCAGAGGAGAGGCCGCCTTGGTGCAGGATGATCCATCACAGTCCATGTTCCCAGTACAGATCCAGGCGTCCTCCTAGGAGATGGGTTCATCTGCATCCACGTAGAGACCCTCATTGATTAGGTAGGAAGACAAATGGGCTAGCACTAATTGCAGCGCTTCTTTAACTTCTCTTGACCTCTTCCCCTGTGCCATCACCTCTTGGGCCCGCTGCCTTGCCCAGCCTGTGGTGGGGACCAGGGGTGGTGTTCGCCAAGGAGATGTGCAGGAGGGGAATTTTGCAGAAGAGATGCATTCACTGCAATCTTAAAAGCCTGCTGGAAAACCCAGAACAGTTCAATTGGGAGAACATCCCAGTGGGGACACAGAGATGCCACCAGCAGCTGATCCAGGGACCCACCAGTGGTGCTCTGCCCTGTGACAGAAGCTGGCCCAGGCCCATCTTTCTCCTACAATGATCTGAGCCCCTCTGTGCATCCTATAGACAGGGGCTGGGCGTCCACAGGAGCTGGGCTTTACAAAGTGAATTGTCACCAACACGTCACTAAAGACAACATCTGACTTTGCTAAAGGGGCAAAGCTCTTTCCTTCTGCTTCTCTCCTAAAAGCTCCCCATGTCCAATCGCTTCCCCTGACCACAGCCTGCTGCCCATGGCCACTGGGGTGTAAATGAATTAGTTATGAGTTTTTCCAAGCAGTAAACTTTTTTTTTTTTTAGTTTTTTTTTTTTTTTTTTTCTCTAAAAAAACACAGCAGTATCTAACAGCTTTCCTTGCTGGAGTTTGGGAGCTTTTCAGAACCATAAAATATTTATTTTCATTTTTTTCCATTAGGTCTTAATTCTCAATATTTTATAAGAAGTTAAATTATCCAGGAGAACTGAGCTTTCATTTTTGGGCAGGAAAAAAGAAACACAACAAAAAGCATTTGCTCGATTAGAAAATGACCATCAAGCACAGCATGCAGAGAACATTTCTGAAGTAAAGACCCAAGTACAAACTTAAACCCTGAAGTGTTTCTTTTTTCCTTCAAAGAGGATCAGTTTTAAGAACAGAACAGATTGAGGTTCCTTTACTCTCCATTATCTTTCACCGCAGAAGCAAAATTGTGATTTTTTTTTTCCAGTGTACAAGCTCAGAATTGCCTCAGTCCATGTCCCCTGCAAGGACAGATGTGCCAGAGCATCTCTGCTCCCACCCCAAATCCTGTGAAGGGGGAATGGGAGAAAGAACCTGAAATGAGTGAAAACAGGCAAAAGGGCTGTGCTTCATTTGAGGAAAGCCACCTATGAAAGTGGAAAAACGTGCAAAAACTATTCTAGATGTTGTCTCAGGAAAAATCTGTTTGGCCAGCACACGGGGTGATAATTCTGAGCTGCTTTTTGCATGGGCAGGGATTTTGCCTGCAGGAAAAGGGAGAAGGAGGGATGGCCCCTGAGTGGTGCTGAGGGGACAGCAAGCGAGAGGTGACATGGATGGGAGAACCTCGGGGACAGCAAGCGAGAGGTGACATGGATGGGAGAACCTCACAGCCCTCAGCACAGCGGTGTCACCGGGGTGGAAGTGCCCCACTTTGTGCCAGCGTGGGCATGTGTTGGGCTCTGTGTAACCACAGAAAAATTTCTCCCACGCCCCACTTCTGGGCCAGGACTGGCCAGGCTCTCTGCTGACACATCCAGGACAGCGTGGTGCCACGAGGTGTCACCCAGTTGTCCCCACGGAGGACAATTCCCCTCTTCTGCCTCCTGCCTTGGCTGGGCAGAGGCTGGACGGGAGCTGCTGGCAGGGAGCAGCGCCCAGCGCCGCTAATGACTGATTCACGCCGCTGTGATGTTGCCTGGTGGGGCTGGGATTTGCCGTAACCGTCCTCATTAATGGCCTGCAGTTAAAGGTTGTTAATTCCGAACTCACTTGTAGCCACAATTAAACTGTTTCCCTGGCCAGGAGGCAAAGCTGGGTTGGATGTAGGGAGCTTGGGGCTCATCCCTGCCTCTGAGGAACCAGTCACCACCAACACTATCTCCATCCCCACCCCCTCCTTGCCCTCCAATTTGGGAAATCATTTGCATTCTTCCTCTGAAAGCATTAATTGAGAGGAGAACAAATGGAGTCCCCGGCAATTTGAGCGAGCCTCATTACTGCCTGAGGGCTTGTTTGGAACCAGCAGCCGTCAAAACAACAATCGCGGCGCCCTGGCCCAGCACCAAAACTGTCCTGGGAGGGCTGGTGGGAGAGACGGGGGTTTTGTTCTCCGGGAGCCAGTTGTGCACCTTTAATGACGAACACCACAGCCAGCTCCCGGCTGATGGCTGCGCAGCCTGCTGTCCCTTCCCCTATTACCAGCAGCAGGAGGAAAGCCCCGGCAGGGCAGGGAGCTGGTGCTGTGCAGCGCGGATCCCAGACAATGTCACGCTTCTGTGGCCGGAGACCACCCGCAGCAGGAGATGCCACTTGCAATTAGGACGCGGTTGTTTTCTGCCTCGCCTGGCTTCGCCCCGGCTGGAGGATAGCTCAGCCTGGTGGGAGGAAAGCTCTCGGCGGAGAGGGCTGATGTTCCGACTGTTTCAGCGGCCTCACGTTGTGCCAGGGGAGGCTTACATTGGATATCAGGAAGATTTTCTTCATGGAGAGGGTGGTCAAGCACTGGAAGGGGCTGCCCAGGGAGGTCGTAGGGTCCCCATCCCTGGAGGCATTTCGGAGATGTGTGGACATGGCACTAAGGGATGTGGTTCAGTGATGGGACTCTGCAGGGCAGGCTGGTGGTTGGACTTGGTTATCCTGAAAGTCTTTTCCAGCCTAGGTGGCTCCACAACTCTGAGTCTGTGCTGCCCTGCTGAAAGGGAAGGATGCTGCTCAGGGGCACCAGGAGGGCTCTGCAGCTTCCAGCCAGGCTCTGTGGCAGCTCCTGGCAGCTTTCCCCTGTGCCCTTCTTCCTGCTGGCTCCAGCTTCTCATCCCTTGCTCCTCTCATTTCCCTTCCTTTTGTCCGAAAAGTCACATTTTCAGCTACTTTTGCACTCACTGGATGGGATGATCTAACCCAGTTTTGGGCACGTTAGATGTGTTAGTGAGGTACACAAGTCTGCGAGGGGAGATGGAAGGCAGGAGGCTGTCACCTGAAGATGTGCCTGCTTTCCTCCATTACCTTTGTGGAGATCAGCCCATTGACTTTCCTTCTGACCTCCTCATCTCACCGCCAGCTCTACGCTGCCTGGTAATTCTTGAAGGGGTGAGAAGCACATAAGGAAAGAGAAAGGTATTCTGGCAACAGCATCCAAGGCTGCCTGGACCCAGAGGCTTTGCTTGCAGCCCACGTCTGCTTTCTGCCAACCCCTAGGAGAAAGCTGGTGGAAAAAAAGCAACCACAAATCAGCAGAAGGGCTGAGGCTGCTGCTGTTTTCCCCTGATGCTGGACCAGCTCTGTGGGACAACCACTGAATTCATAAGCAGCTCAGGGATACCCTTGCTAGAGGTAAGAGCAATCATTCCAACAGCTTGCTTTGGGTTTGTGCTTTGTAGCCTGTGCTGGAAGACCAGTGCACAAGAGCAAAGGAGCCATGCCTGGTGTGCCTGGGGAAGGAGACTTCCATAATCCAGGCTGTGTGTGCAGCTTGTCACTGATGCAGTTCCCATGCAAGTACCCAGCTGATATCAAGTGGTCCTCAAATAGCCTAATTGTGTCTTTTTTTCTAAACATTTACAACCAACAAAATGTGCGTGTGTACATTCAGCTGAGGGCCAAGGAGAAAAGCAGCAGCTGCTCCTCGCATTCCTGCTGGATCTTGTATATACTCCAGTGCTTTTTAAAGCATCTATTTACATTTGCATTTTGGATCCCTCTTCACTTCCTTAGGAGACTTGGCCAAATCCAGCACTGGTGCAAAGAGGGTGCATTGCCCCAGCATCAGCGCAGCTGCGCTCATTGCAACCGGGCAGGAGGATGACCTGTTTGCTCTTCCCACCATGCATGCCTGCACCTCCTCTGCTGCTCGTCCTTACAAAACCAGGCACTGCTGCTCTGCAGCCTTGCTGGAGCACCCAGACCATGGTCAGTGCTGGAGGACCCCATGTGAGCAGTGCTCTATACAGCAGTGCTTTGGCCAGGAAGACAAAGCTGCTGCAGGAGGGTTGTAGGATGCTGTATGGCTCATCTCTTGTTGACCTTTTTGGAGCAGTATTGAAAGAGCTGCTCAGCTTAGGATGTGATGGAGGGAAGTGCTGTCCAGCGGCTTCATGCTGGGCCAGTATTTCTATCAGATGGCATATGACGATTTCAGTCTTTCACTGCTTAATCTTGTCTCATAGCAGAACAAACCACATCTCATTTCCTGCTAAGTGTTCATTCAGATGAGGTATCATTGCCCAGAGAAGCAATTTTGCCAAACTGTTACAAGGAGAAAAAAAAGACAGGCAATTGTGGGGGTCCTGCTGAGATAAAGCTCACTGCTGGGAAGGCTGAGTGCCATCGGGGTATGTCCCTGCTGTCCCCCGTGGGACACAGCTGAGACCTGTCCCTCCCAGGGCTTGGCACAGCCTCGCTTTCCCTTCCAGGTGGGCACTGGATTTGGAGGTGTTCCCCCTCTCTTACCTCACCTGCCTGGTCTCTTCTCCAACACTCCTACACTGAAGATTAAATTCCTTCTGAAAGGCAAAATCAAAAGCTTATCGATGTGAATTGCTGGGAGGCATAGATGTTGTTGACAAGGTGAATGCCTCACGCTGCAAAAAATGAAATGCATGGGGCTGCTGGGACTGGTCTGGGGAGCCCGGTGCTTACTGAGTATTGCTAACAACATGCCTCAGAGCCACAGGTAATTGAACAGCTGGTCAAGGGAAAGAGGAAAAGGGCACTCAGCTTCTGACTGTGTCTGGTGCCTTCTCTTCCCTCTCTGATCTTTTCCCTACCTTCACTTGGGGAGGATCATCAAAGCAAACTGCATACGTTTACAATCCTGGTTTATTCCAGATGTTTTTCCTTTGAATGGAAAGAAAAAAAACCCACAACATACAGTGACACACTTAATGATCCTACATATTAAGGAAAAAGGCTGCAAGGGAATGTATTTAAGGCCCAAACCACACAGGGTGCATTTTCATAGCATCATTTTAGGACCGAGAGCACACTAGAATACTGTGTGAAAAAAATCCCTTGTTCCATAACCCCTTCCACAGAGACACAGCCCCATGAACCCTGGTGTCAACCTGGTACAACTCAGGGACCTGCTCCCCACTCCCTGAGCTCCTTCCTATTCACTCCCACTCGCTGGTGCACCACAGCAGGCATCTCGCATGCTTGGTCACCTTAATGGCTCCTCAACAGTAGAGATGTAATTGAATTAGCTTGTTCAAAAACAAACTTGGAGATGAAGAGAAAATAGGCCTGGTGTGTTAAGCATAAAAAAATTCATCACTTAACAGTGACATTAAAAAATGTTGTTCATTACTTATTTTCCAACTGACCAAGCCTGATCTCTGATGGAGATGTAGGGAATTCCACTAATTCTCTTTTAATCTTTCCCCTTTGCATGATGGAAGATGGGAACCACTCACCAGAAACACAGCCCTGGGCTGGTGAGGAGGTGCAATTTTTTACAAGAGATGAACGCGTGTTTTGTCTTCATGCAGCATCAATATGAGCAGAGACTGAGACAGAGGGAGAGCAACGTGCAGCGATGTTTGAATCAGAGCACGAGTTTTAATTCAGAGGCTCAGAAGAACCTGCTGATTTGCTTTGCTCCCACGTGGCAGCACCACCAAAGAGGACAGAAGGTCTGAGCAGTGTAGAACAGCATAGTTTCATAGCAGTTAACAGCACGAGACCAAAAAAGCACTGATTTTTGATTCAACCCCCCTTGATGATCCGTCCTTTTTCTGCCTTTGTGAATCTGTGATGAACTCCTAAAAATGTGAGTTTATTTATGCTTGCTCATTCCTGTGTGCCTGTACTGGCTGTAACCATCTGGTTTCACCTGTGTGGGCTGTGCTGCACATCCTATATTGGACCCTGCTTTTATCTCTGGAATTCACAAATAAACTTTGGGAAAAATAAAAAAAAAAAAGGAAATGGAAACTTTGATGATGATGACAATGCTGTACCCCATCACCATTTGGATCACTTGTGCACTTTTATTGTTGCTTTATTTTCTTCTTGCTCATCTTTTGAAGCTGCCGTGTCTGTGCTTTATTCCATATGCAGAAGCATTTGTGGCTGATTCAGTGACTGCCAAGGTGTTCGCTTTTGTAAGCAGATGTGCTCTCGGGAGAATGCGCATGTGTTTTTGTGTAGTAATTGAGAGGACACGCCGTACCACAGCCTGAGAGCAAAGTGGCACAGCACCTTTATTTCTGCCTGGCTCTGTGCCACTGCCACCATGGGGCTGCATAACGTGTGCCCACAGGAGCAGAGAGTGAGCCCCATGGCAGGGTATGACCCTTGCTGCTGAACCACAGCCTGGGGTGCTGCTGGGGGACTGCCCTGGGCAGAGATGGGCTGTGGGTGCTCCTCGTGAGGATATACATGCATCCGTAGGAGCTGCAATAGGCCTTTTCCTCCTAAGTCCTATACATCTAGAAAAGACAACCTCTGCTCCAAAATGCTCACAGCAATACCTGCTAAGTGCCTTCCTGCAGTGGTTACAAGCTAGATTAACCTTATACCAGGCAATTCAATAGTCCAGTGCACATCCCCACCCAGTGTTTGTGCTGCTTCTGGGAGAAGAGACACTGTGCTGTGCTTCTGGGACTGCACACAGCACTTCCCTAACAGTTCTGCACACAGCTGGGTGCGTTTGCATGCTCTTGTCCCATGTTGTATATGGATTCGTGCCTGTTCCTGCCAGAAAAAAGAAAGGAGCATCTTTACATCACCTGGTTGTACGTCATATGCGTGTTTCAGTTTGCGCAAGTGGGCTGTGTCTGCAGCAGCTGTCACGCATGGCCCAGGACCTGGAGCTGGGGGGATGATTGCACCATTTGGGGCTGTGTTCAGCTGCTTCCTCACAGCATGTGTGGGAGAGCTGCCCTAACTGCTCCAGGAACGGCAGAGATTTCTGTTCCTTCTAATACCAGAGCGCTATCTCCCATCAGTCTTGAGTGGGGACAGGAGTGGAGCTGTTACTGTGGGGGTTACATTTTATTAAAATGCTGGGGATAGGCAAATGAGTTTCATACTCCCTGTTTTGGTTCAGCTAATAGGAGAGGCCAATACGGAGCCGTTCCCTGAAATGGAATGGTTGCCCCCTGGGGCTGCATCCCGCTGTCTCACCAGCTGGCCATGGTGACCCCAGAAAGTAGCTCCAAGTGATGATGTCTTCATCCCCTGAGCACTCGGGGATTTCTGCCCATGGTCAAGTCTTCTGTAACACCAAATAATCCTAAAAGACTTTGCTTCACAATGTAATGAAAGTCCCCTTGTGATCTCCAGCCAGACGTGCAGCTGTGCTTCCTCAGGGCACATCCATGCAGTTACCCCCGCTCCACAGCAGGGAAACTGAGGCACTGCCCACTCAAACCCAAGCTGCCCAGCACACCAGCCTCCTGGCAGCAATCCCGGTGCCAGCCACTAGTCCTGCAGAGACTGAAGATGAAGGAATCCCAGCTAGGTGCCGGGGTCTCCAAAGAAGCAGCACTGGTGTTGTGCTGGGGCTGTCAGGAGGCAGGGACTCAGGCACCTCGGTTGTCTTGCCAGGACTCAGGGACATGCCAGATGAGCCCTGAATCTCCCAAAAGGCTCGGAGTTCCCTGTGGAGAAGCTGGTGGGCTCTTAGCCTCCCTGACCCCTCAGGAGCACCCAGGACAAGCGTGCTGGGACCAGCAGCCTGCTCCTCCAGGCTCTGGCCTCACTGCCCCCATGCAGGAAGGCCTGGGCCCGGTGGAGCCATGTGCGGGCATCCTGGCGGCGGCCCTGGGTCCGCTCCGGAGGCTGAGGCCTCACTGCACCGGGACTAGTTGTGAGCGGAGCTTTTTCTGCTCTGAGCCTGGCTCTGAGTTGGTTTAGGTTTCAGAGGCAACGCATAAACATTCCCAGTGAAGAGGCTTCTTCCAAGGGGCTAGGCCAAGTGGGGCTTCCTCCTTCGTGTTTATGGGAAAGCATTTTGTTTAGACTGAAAAGCAAACGAGCAGCTCCCCGCATTCCTCCCCAGCACATCCCAGCCAGCTCGCGGGCCTCTGGGATGGGAGATTTAGTACAAGCTCGAGGGAAATTTGTAATAAAAGTCCCACATCAAAACCTCAGCAGTGTGGCTGTGGGACATGGGGCACACAGGATGGCTCAGGAGCTGGGAGAGGGCAGGAGTCCGCAGCCAGAGGCTGTCTTGGGGGTCACAGCAGCAGATAAATGCTTCTCTTAAGCACTTTTCTAGACCATGAATCAACACCACAACCTATTTACTGCCTGGGGAGGTTGGAAAATGTGGTACTGCTAGTCCTGTGTTTTTCAGAGCTATAAAAGAATTGATATTTTGGATTTTGCCTTTCAGGGCTACCACTAGGTTGAACGTTCACCTCTGTATAAACACCAGCAGAAGGCTTTACACCCAAGAAGTACCACTCAAAATAGGTTTTAAGTGAGAATGAACTGGTGTCTATACCTCTGAGCAGGAGGGATTTCCCCCGGGGGTTGAAAAAGTTCTGTCCGAGCCTTTCATGGAGTTGTTATTTCTTTGATTAAAGAGGGAGAAAAAGAGATGAAAATCTCCACTGAGAACAGCTGGCTAATTTTCTCTCTTTCTTTATAACAAAGTCCGGCCAAGATCTGGTTGCTGGCAAGCGCAGACCCAACATCTGCAGGAGGAGAGGCCTCCAGCCTCCCCAGCTCGCTGGAATTTTCCAGCTGATGTGAAATATTTCCCAAGATAATGACAGAGTTTGTCAAGGCAGGGATCGGGCAGCCAGGTGGTCATTTGATTCTGCCCCAGCATGGTACATGGCCGGGGATGGTGAGGGTAACTGAAGGAATGCCTAGCCTTCTGCTGAGCTGGACAGAGCTAGATCACACTCCAAGGGGTCAGGTTTTCCTTCTGGGGCTGCTCAAAGGAACCGGAGTCTCTTAATCACATGTTGGCTCCTGAGGGCTGATGTACAGCACCCCCATGAACTTGCTGGAAGGGCTGGTCCATTACCCCTTACAGCTTTTTGATCTGACACCAGCTGCTTCCTTGTCCTTTCCACATCTGTTTGATGGTTTCAGCATGAAACACGGTGGTGGGGCTCACCCCGTGTGTCAGCAGAGCAGCAATCATATTTCCATTGGTATTTGCAGGGCTGGGAAATGGTGACAAGTGATGGCATCAGGAATGATCTTACCTCTATTTCTAATCAAGCCAAAATCCCCAAGCAGAGGCATGAGAAGGCCCTGAATTACCTGCCATCAGTCTTACAGACTAATAGATCACCCTGGAGCAGTGATACAGCAGCTTCCACATATAAGCCCCTACACCTCCTCCATCCTTCTCAAAATTCAGCCACAAACCGAAGCGATCCCATTGCTGTCTGGTGACACTGCACATCCACGGGAAGGAGGCAACTCAGGGGTTAAGGCTCTTGGCAGCAATTCAGTTGTGCGATGCAATAAAATATTTTATGACATTTTTACAATATTGTGCAATGGGATTTCGAGCCCTCAAAAGAAAACACTATGTAAAAGTAAGATGCAGCTGAGTGGAGCAGACACCACAGGTAGGATTTTCTCCCTTTCCCTCCCCTCTCTGCCCTTCTCCCACTGCCCTCAGTGCAGCCAGGAGCCCTTGCTCCCTGCCCTGCGGCTCAGCCTAGCTTCCTCGGAGCTTCCCAGCACATCTGCACCAGTTTTATGTGCGTGCCACATACTTCCACAGTGAGCACATAGTACATGTTGCTACAAACAGCCCCAATAAACGTGGGAGCCAAGTGTGCCTAAATATTACAGCATATTAAACACCTTTTAGCCTGATCCATAACCTTGTAATTGGTATAAAAATAACAAGGTTCATCTCTAAATGGGATTCCACTGTTGCTGTTGTCCAGGGCTCAAGATAGCAGTAGCAGAGCAAGCTGGTGACGAGGAGCTATAATCTTTCAGGTCACTGACTCAGTGGATGATGAACCCCCAAAACCAACCCAAGGGATTCTGAGCCAAGTAACAATGAGCTCATCTCAAAAGGATAAGAGGGCATTTCATTTAATGGTGAGACAGGGAGAAAGGATGTATAAACCAAGCACCAAAGTAAGTTCATCAGAAGTAAAGCTTATTGCAGATGTTCTCCATCTTCATAACCATGTGGAGGTGGCCCTCATTGGAGGAGACCAAGGCTTATCCTCGCAGAACAGGGGATGATCCTGCAGCAAAGAGCCTTGAGCAGATGTGGGTTGTCACCCAGATGTTCTGAGCATGGGTGTATCTGTCACTGCACCGTTAGGCCTTGCAAGAGGTGGTCTAATGATGGGTGGTCCCTGAGCTGACCACTGAGGCTGCAAGAGCATCCTGGGGACAGGACATGGGATGACATCCACTTGGTCAGGACTAGCAGCGGCATTTTGACAATCTCCTGTTACCCATCCAGAAAGGAGGCTCCCTTTTGAATCCTCTGGATTGGTGGAAAATTTATCCATAGTTCCAAGGTAAATTTGACCAGGACTGCTCCAGACACTCAGAGGTCAATCAGTGGGTGGTAAAACAGGAACCTTTAGTTCCCCCTCACATGCACTTCCTTTCCTGTCTCAACCCTTCTGGTAACAACGAGGGATAGGAATGTACTTTTTTAACCATGGCAAAGATCAGGTTCTTCTGTAATCACTTTATTCCAGGAACTCATGCTCTAGGAAAAATCCCAGATCTCACAAGGCTTGGCATAAAATCGTACAAATTGGCAACACTACATTCGGAGCGAGGCAAGTTAAGAAAAGCCTAATCCAATCTCATGCCTTGGAGCAGCAGCAGAACGGCAGCAGCTTGCCTGGGGAGGTGGGAAGGAGCGCGTGTGCCCACATGGGACGTGCCCGGGCTCTGGGTATGGCAGAGAGGGGCTCTCAGAAGGAAACCCAGCGCTGGAACCTCTGAAAGCATCCAGCATCACGGCTTATTTGTCTGATCAAACAGAGCAAATCCCTCGCTCTGATCCTGCTGATGTCTCTAAATTGCTCTAACCATTGTTAAATGAACCACACAATATATTTTCAATGTAAGCAATTTTATTTTTTTTTTCTTCTTAACAGCTCCTTGGCCTGACTTCAGGAGGTGTTTCAGCTCCCTTGGAAGGCCCTGCTGAAAAACTGGTGTCTGTGAAGACTCACCTGGACTGGTTTTGCTCTTTTGTTTCCACCCATTGACTATTTATTCAGGTTTTATTACAGAGCTCCAGCCACGCCCAGAGATTCCTTGCACTGGGTGCTGTACACACTCACAGGGAGAGCACCTCTGTTCAGAAGCATGCAATTAGAGGCTAATTGAGCAAGAGGGACAAGATCAATTTGCACAAGGTCTGCTGCCAAACTGAGGCTGGACATGAGCTGTCTGACCCTTTCCGAAATGGGGACCCCTCAGTTCCCCCGGGGAGACCTCGTGCTGCACCCCAAGGGATGAGGCTGCCCCATGAGGAGTGCATTGGGAAGGGTTCTCACCCCACTCATAAATCCCCGTTTTGTCAGCTCTTGCCTCCAATTCTCCACGGTGCCAAAGAAACTCCATGGGTAGAAGCAGCAAGAAATGCTGTGCACTGAATTACATTAAAATACTCAGTGATTCTTCCTCACCTTTTGCAGTTTGCTGAGTCTTATATCCCTGTGCCATCAAACTTCATTTTTTTTTTGCAGAGCTTTTGGAACTGTGACAAACCTGGTAAAAATGGAGATATCAGAAATTCCTTTTCGCTTTTTGGCAAACCTCTTACAGACCTGCACTAGATCCAGTTTGCAGCAGGAGAAGATCCGGCAGTTCTGGAGAGCTTTGGATGGAAAGTGGGAGCTCTGCAAAGGGACAGGCCATGAGCTGAAGCTCAGCTGCATTGGGGTGGGGAACGTAGCTGGGTGGTGACAGAAGGTGACAAATGTCCCTACCATGAGGGGAGCTCTTCCTTGTGTGGCTCCTCCCCTGCCTGCTAACCCGTGTCAAATCACAAGCCTCCACCCCTTAAAAACCTTAAGGGAAATGAGAAAATCCTTTGGCCTAGGGGGAAGGAAAGGAATTTTGTAAGTGATGGCAGGAGGGAAAAATCTGTCTCTCTGAAGCAGCTGTGACCAGGCACATCCACACTTGTACCAAGGGATCTCCACACGGGCTGTCCTCTACAGCTCAGGAATCCCCACTGCGTGGAAAACCCAAACCCTTCCCATCCCCCTGCATATTTACCCAGGTCCCCCTCCAGCACCCCAGAGAGCCCATCATCACCTCTCAGCGCATTGTCCCACCACACAGTTCCTTCACCCATGGAGCTTCTGGTGCCCAGCTTGGTATCATCAAGCAGGTCATCAAGCTTGAGATCATCAAGCACCAGCAGGTCATCTCAAATACTTCTTTCAGGGACCTTTACAAAGCATCTGCTGGTGGCCGTGGCTGTCCTGGAGAGCTGAGGGTGCCTGGACACCTTCCCAGGTTCCTGGGGCAGCTGCTATCGGTGGCATCACAACTAGGATTACATCAGTTCTTGTGACATTGCCCAACTGAAACCCTGCTCCCCAAGGGAAGCCCGGCTTAATTGAGTGTGGTTATTAATATTGTATTATCAGCAGCCAGATGGTCCAGAGACAGGCAGTTTTCATACATTTACTGATGCCCTTCAGTGGAAAATTATTTCCACTTATCTTTCGTCCTCATATACTCGAGGTAGAACGAAGTGTTAGCAGCGGCACCCTCCACTGTGAGCAAAGTCACCACGAGGAAGTGCCTGGATGGAGAGCCAGATACAAGATGGGGTTTGCAGGGGGGGTAATTAAAACAGCTCCTCGAGATGGCTGGGGGTCGGGGGGCAGTGGTGGGTCCTTCCTGCCAAGCTTGGAACAAGACCAGGGGGGCTTTTCCTCCTTTGTTACTTTTTTTTTTTTCTTTTCCAGACTTTTTGGCTAGAAGAGTCCTCAGTGGTGGGTGCTGAAGACACACAACCCCCAAGGGCATTTCCAAAGGCTTTCCAGGTGCAGCCTCCACAGACAGACAGATGGACACACACAGCTCCCTGTGCCAGGCAGGGCTGAGCAGCCTGGGCTGCTGGGAGGGGTTCCTGCCCACGGCAGGGGTTGGAACCAGGTGATTCTTAATTTTCTTTCCAAAACCATTCTATGATTCTATGGTTCAGTCAAAGCCACAATATGTGAACAGATAGAGCTAAGGAAGAAGGGAAAGAGCATCTTTAACAGCACCGTCCTGGGTAGAAAATTGGCCATGGAGAGATGCTCCAGAGAGGTCCTTAACCCAGTGGCTTTCAGCCCCCAGGGGAGAGTCAGTCCAAAGGGCTGGAGATGGGTGTTTCTTCGTGGGTCTTTGCTTGATCTTCATTCCAGCATCAGCAATTTCCACACTTGAGATTGCAGCTAAACTGGGCTTTATGCTGCTGAGGAAATGGTCCTGAGCTGCTCCGCTCACGTCATGGGGTTTGCCAGGACTCACCCTGCAGGAAAGCCTCTCTCCAAGGTGTGGTGGTGAGGTAGGAGGCCTTTGGAGAGGGTTTGAATAGACTTTGGGTAACTAACAAAGTCGACAAGCTGTTCGGTGAGTTCTGGATCCTAGTGAGTGCTGGGGGGGTGGGAGTTCATTGTGCCCTGAGGAAGTTGCAGGGAACACAGCTCCCCAGAGAGAAACAGAAGTGAAATTCCCACCTCAGGCGTGGATTTAGGTGCAAATTGTTCACTGCACACTGTAGAGAAAGCCCAGAGCAATAAACATCTATTTTGGGGACCCAGTGAAGCGCTCAGAATGAGGTGAGCTCAATGCTCTCTGAGTGACAGAGTCCAGGCAGTCACAGTGGTTTTGGGGTGCTGGATAATTCAGGACATTTTGAGATTTGAGACATCCACTCCTTGGCCAGCCGGGCGACTTGTCTGAGCTCAAGGCAGGTGGAACATCCCCTCTGCAGTTTCTCCTTGGCCCATGCTGAATGAGCCCTGGTGATGGGCCCAGTTCCCATGGGGTCCCACCACTCATCCCATCAGATATGCACACACCACCAGAAATGCTCAGTACTGGGAAGGGACCCAGCACTGCCTGCCCAGCAGCAGACACACCATGCCAGGTGCTGCTTCTCCAGCCACCCACGGCTGCACCAGCACAGGCTGTGCTCAACGGGAGTGTCCAGGACCTGCTGCCTGGCATGGCTGAGCCCTATTTTTGTTTATTTTCCCATTGATTCACCATCGGCTGGTGCCCATGCTCCAGCGTGCGCTCCCCAGCCTGGTCACTCGCCGGGAACATCAGCAGCAAAATAGCAAACAGATGTCATCCAAGATCGTTCATAAATATTTCATAGCGGCCTGTGAGCCACCCGGTGAAAGACAGAGACCTCGGGCCAGGTCTGAGCTTATTACTGAACACCGGCAAACGCTCCTAATTGGGTCAGTGGCAATGCCAATATTATTGACGGCAGCAGAGCGAACAACCCGCTGCAGTTTATTTGCTTTGCTGTGGGTACCCGTGCTAATAAAATGGAAATTGAAGGTGATGGATAAGACTCTGTGGAGAGTCTCTTCTCTTTCTTATTAGATTAACGCAGAGACATAAGCAAAAAGGGAGAGGTGGGGAAGCAAGGGAAAGCCTGCGGGGATGAGCAAGGGAGCAAAGGGAATTACCCCAAGCAGAAGAGCAAAAGGAGTCACTCAGTGTTGAGGCACTCAGCACTTTCAGCCAGCTGCACCCAAACGGGAGCCACAGAGGAGGATTTTCCAGAAATCCAAGCCATTTGCTCTTGGTTATGACAGGAGATGGAGGGAGAAGGGCACAAACCCTTCTGCAGGTCGGGTGCCCTGAAAATCCCACCGTGCTATGCATTTGCACCACGACCAAGGCATTTTCCCAAATGGCTGCCATTGCAATCAGAGCAAAAATCCCATTTTCTCAGTTGCAGAGACCTTACTGAAAAATGGGAAAAATTAGACTGGGAGAGGGTGCAGGGCTCAAAAGACTTTTGGTTTCTGTACTCAGCTCTGCCATTTGCTCCACACCACTTACTTCCCAGCAGCTGCAGAGCTGTCCCCATGTCACCAGGGATGATGTGACACACGAGTTGTTGCTGTTTGCAGAGCATTTTGAGGTTTTTGCTTGAAAGGAGCTTTTATTAAAGTTCCCACACACTAAGAACCGCCTAGGACTAATAAACATGGTTTAAGAAAAGTAATTTGGGGACATGACAGCAGCTTGGTTCTGTGTGCTTTTGGGTGTGTAATCGTGTGTGTGTGTGTGAGTGCATGCAGTCTGCGAATTCTCCAGAGATCCCCTCCGTCTATTTAGAGGCAAAAGACTCCCATGTGAACAGAAGTCTTGGTATGGCAATATTTTATATGCAAGTTTTAATCCTCTCTCTAAGCAGCCCGTTTATTAAAACTCGGCAAGTTTCAATTTTTGAAGCTGGTTTCTCGAGATGTCATTATCCTCCTGCTGGAGCAGATTAGCGGATTGCTAGGAGGATGCAATTTGAGCTCAATTAATTCTGCTTCAAGTCCCAATTCAGTGCCGCTAAATAGCTCTCAAAACCCCCCGTCAGGATCCCCAGCACTCTGCTGCCTGGCGAATTCAGCCTCGGGAGCCCATTTCTACGGGGGTGGCTCTGCTGCCACTGCCCCACGCCAGCCCCATGGCACCAGCAGACACGCTCCAACCCTGCACCCTTTCCAGGAGGGTTTTTACAAGACTTGCTGCTCAATCTCTCTAAAGCATCTCTCTTGTGTCTGGGGAGCAAACACCAAGCTGGTCCTGCAAAATACCAGCCCCGGCATTCAAGCTCACATCTCTTTTGAATCCCTTGTGTTGGATCAGTTCAGCCAGTGGAGCAATCGTTTTCATGTCTGCTTGAGTACCATAATGAGACGGAATGGCAGAGTAAAGCAGGTAAAATGTAAATCACAGAATCACAGAATTTTCTAGGTTGGAAGAGACCTCAAGATCATCGAGTCCAACCTCTGACCTAAAACTAACAGTCCCCACTAAACCATATCCCTAAGCAGTGAAATAAAAACAGTCAGCTCACAAGTCAGAACGTTTGTGTGTGTGTGTGTGTGTGTTTTTTCCCTTGGTAAGTCTTGCCTTGACTGTCATAAGCAGGATTAGACCAGCACCTTGATTAACCTGCTGGGCCCAGAGCCTGCAAGTCCTCACTCATGTGGTTAGGTGGAAATTGGGCTCCTGGCGTGTGTAAAGCGAAAACTGTGTAAATCACCACCCGAGCAGGGCCATCGGCCGCTCCTTCTTCCAGGCAGGAATTGTCTTTCCTCTACATGCCTCTGCAAAACCTGTAAAATTGGGCTCGGCTCCAAGACTACCCAAATCACTATTAATCTTGACCTAGTTTACAAACAGGTATCAAGTCCATTTCCTTCATTCCTGTCCTTCATCTCTCTTCCTTCCTTGCTCTCCCTCTTGTGCTCACAAGTACATACTGCACGTCCTCCTTCCTGCTGCCAGCCGGCATCAGTATCAACCATCCTGCCTTGTTTTTTTTTTACACAAATATACACCTTTCATGACATTTGTCAGCTTCCCAGCTTGCTGTGTCTACTCTCTCTGGAAGCTCAAGAGAAGGGAGTTGAGGTCCCAGGATCTCATCTAAGGCATCACCATCAGCACGGATACGAAGCAGGTGGCTCTTGTTGATGCTCCTACTGCTTCTCTTTTAAGACAGGGAGGATTTCCAAAAATGCAGACCACCTGAAAGAGAAGGGACTGGGGCAGGTGGGGCACAGGGCTGTCCTCTTGGCACAGGGAGTTTGCAGCAGTTGTGTGCAGGGAGGGGAAGCCCCAGGGCAGCTGCAGCCTCATCACCCACAGCCTCCCCTCACCCAACACCCAAGCAGCAACGTGACAAAGGAGACTGAAAAACCAGGGGGGACCACAGAGACCGGGAGCTGGAAGGCACCAGTGGAAATGCCACATTCCTGGATCTTTCTTAGTGGTTTTCTAGACACAGGGACTTGCTTTTGTGCTGCCATGGCCTGCCCACATCCTTCTGAGCATCACCCCAGGACAGCTGCACTGAGAAGGGTTGGTCCTGCCGCATTGCTGCAAGCACAAAGATGCAAAACAGACCAGATGCTGATTGTCCCATGCCCTGAGCTCGGTGCCATCCTATACACCCAGCTGAGCATGAACAAGAACCTTTGGAGCTGGCAATGCTTCACACACAAGCCAAGAGCTCTTTGAGGCTCTGGCAGTGCAGATCAGCCTTTCTGAACCCGTGTCTCCAATGCAAGGCAGAAAACACGATTCGCTGAAAAATGTCAGCTTCAAAGGGATTCCCCGGGTGCCTGCCAGACACCTGGCCCATCAGGCAGCAGCCTGAAAAAATACTCAGTCCCTAAGGGTCAGCACACGTCTCACTGGTGGCCTGGCTGGGAGTGAAGGGCACAGCTGAGGGACATGCCAGGATGACCCTGCCGCTGGCCACAGGTGCTGCACACCAGGAATTCTCCACCCAAAACGCCTCCGCTGCCTTGGTGTACATTTTTTCATTCCTCTTTGAATTTGGGATGGAGCAGAAAGCCCGTGCACCCTTGCTGCTGGTGACAGCCAGCCTGCAGTGCAGACCTGGGGACATGTGGGGACATGGGGCATTGCCCGCTGCGATGAGTGGGGAGCCTGGCACAGAGGTGGGATTAAGGCTTGGGGTCCAACCTGCTTGAGCCCTGCAGGGTCGAGCGTGCGAGCAGCCGGTGCCTTCTGCACTCAGTGAGCCTGGATGTGACGAGGAGGTGGCATCGCTTGGCTTTCCTGATGCTGCCCATCACTCACGATCATGGTACCTACTGACCAAGGGAGCTGAATTGATGCACAATCTGTATTGCCTTTGTGGCTGGGAGTTCTCCAAAATGCAGTCAAATGCTTGGAAAGGACCAAAGGAGGATTTTGCAGCTGGGGATCGTGACCCCAGCAGGTGCCGGTTCCTGTGGGGTCACTCTGCCTTCCCTGAATGTCCCCACGGGGTGATTCCCAGCTCGTGGGAACCACCACAAACCACACGGACAGTGCTCAGATGCCTCCACACAAAATCAGCTTGCCAGCTCGAGGCCAGACAGCCCCATGAACAGACCTAGTGGGCTGTCCCAATAACTCCTACCTGGGATAATCTTCATTATGGGGCATGATTCCCATCTTGAAGTCTTCAGGACATGGAGCTGAAAGCACCTGGGAGCTGTGCTCTACATTACAGCCCCCAAGAGGAGCAGGAGGGCCACCCAGCATCTCCCACACCAGGGCTGAGCCACAGGCCTGGACTGGAGAAGCCCTGCAGGCCATGGAGCCATGAAAACTTCTCCATACACATTAATTTTCCTCAGAAAAATCCCAGGGCTTAGAAGACTTATAAGCGCATCAGCTAAATTGGGAGTGGGATCAGAGCAGCTTGTGCGGTTGGAGGAGAGGGGCTTCAACTGTTACACTCTCTGCTAGAATTTCCAAAGCAGTTTTTCCCAGCTTACCTCAACGCTTTCTTTCATCCACTGCTCTGCCAGCCATCTAGCAGCTCCTAACGCCCAGCACTGCCGGGAAGAGAACAAACAGCCCCCAAAAGTGGTGGCCCCAAACCTCGCCACCAGCCCCAGCACCTGGAGCAGGGGCAGGGGCTACAGGGGCAGCAGGCGTGCAGGAGATGCTTTTGGCAAGCAGGGAGACAATGGAGTAGCGGAGATTTTCTTGTCTTTAAAACGGACACCCCCCTGGGAAAGGGGGGCCTGTTTTTCAAGGATTTTCCGGGTGGTGCTGAACCCCTGCAGGAAATGACCTACCATGAGAATTACCATTCCTGACGGATTGCAGAAGGGCTGCCCCTGCCATCAGCCTCTCCGATGCGCTGCCCACCCTTGGCAAAACCAGCACCACCAAACCCCTCCAACAGGGGGTTCAAAGGCCTGACCCAGGGGTGAGAACCAGCTCCACGACACCGCCTGGAAAAAAAGAGCAGCCGACACATCTCCAGAGTGCTTAGATCCCGAAAGTAGGTGATTTGTTAAAGCTGAGGGCCCGTGTCTTTTGTGCAGAGCCCGGACATCTGGCAGGAGCAGTGCCCGGCTCCGGCCCCCGGCCAGAGCGCGGCGCTCGTGGAGACCTCGAGAACAATTCTCATGCAAATGGCCAGGCGGTGAGAACAGATGTGAAACATTTGGTTCTGTTCTTGCTGGCTTGTAAAGAAATAATGCGACTGGAAGGGGGGAAAAGAGGGGCGAAAGTTTATAACAATGGTTCTCCCTTGGTGGCCCGAAGCGATGGAGTTTATGTCAGGCTGTGCCAAATTCATATCTCTGAGTGAATGGGACCAGCCCTGTCAAGCTTTGAGGTAGGGGCATGCACAAATATTATAAATACAGGGAAGTGTAGAAGCTGTGTCATGTCCAGTGTGGAGCCATCCATCATCTCCTCCCCATCCTGAGTTTATAAAGTGGTTCTGACGGTGCTTAGACAGTTTACTCCGGCCGTGTGGACTGGCTGGAAAAGCTGACTGCATGCTCCAAGTATGTCGCGCTCGCTCGCAGGGAGCCCCGGCGAGGAGGTGCCCTGGCAGGTTTTGTTGATATTAGCAGACGGGAAGAAAAAAATCCACCGACGCAAAGAAGCCGGCGAGGCAAAACCACAGCCCACAGCGTGGCTGCCCCCGTCCAGGCTGCGAGGAGCACAGCGTGGCTGTCGCCTCCTCCTGCCCCTCACCGATGCACAGGACAGGGAAATGAAACCTGGCAGTGACACAGCACGTGATGATGCTCAGTGTCCTCACCCATTTCCCTCCTGGCTATCGAGTCACCAATATGCACATGGGTGTGTGCTGAAAAACGCACACGAGGCTGCTTTTCTGTGAACATCCGTGCAGAGAAGCCTATGAACACACGCAACCCTCAATGAAAAATATGCGTGGCGTGCCCGTATGTAGAGCTTGCACACTGCAAACACGCAGACACCCCCACAGCCCTACGCACACCCATACCGCTGCTCGCCTGTGCATGCACCCGGTGCGATTGCTCACACGCAGACACGAACATCCCTTTGGAGACCTCTGTGCTGGGACACAAGATCACAAAATGAAGGGGAACCTCAAGGCCAAGCTTTTCCCACCTTTAGCAGAGACTGAGTGCTCCCAGAGCCTTGCCACTGGTGCCTCTGGCAGCTCCCAGGGGGACGTGAAAGGCTCATGGGCAGATGTGGAAGCCAGGAGGGAGCAGAGAGGGTGGGAAGGGGGAGGCTGAGGACTGTTAAATAAAATATCTGCTTAGTGCATGGCTTGTGGAGGCCAAGAGGAGATGCTGTAGGTTACCAGCAGGTTCAGACCAACCTGATCTCATCTTGGCCCCTCTCACCATGCCCACGAGGTGACCACATCTCCCTGGGCTGGTCCAGCTGTGGCTGGTAAGACAGAGATGCTGGACATGAGCACAACAGGGCAGGCTCCCCCCATCCCATGGTTTTAGCAGTCGTTCATCACCCGTGGAAGACCCAGGAGTGCTCCAGGCATGACTTCACCCGCAGCTGAAGCCGAGCCTTCCCTGAGCTGGCAGCGCCTGCAGCAGCGCCTAGCAGGAGTGCTCCGTCTGCGGATGGGATGCTCAGAATACAGAATTCAGCCCAAACTCCCGGGGTGATGTCAGCGGGCCAAATTTCCCATACAAGGCAGGAATGCGCGTCTCTCGTTCGCCCTTCCAGCAGGAACTAATGCTGTGTTACTGCTTTGCTTCCTTTTAAAGCACTCTCCCCAGCCCAGCCGAGGCAGGACGTGGAGCTGTCACCAGCGCCGCTCAGCCGGGGCGCGGAGCTGTGGTCACACCGTGTCCCCATGGCTGGGGACAAACCCTGCCCAGGTGCTGACATCTCCAAGGCTTGTGCCTCCTGGGGTGTTTCAAGGGGTCACAAGGTAAGGGCGAGCCTCCCCCGCCCCATACCATCACTGCGTTAAGGACGAGTTGTTCCCAAAAACCTCCTGTGAAGGGCTCACGGCCCCGACCTTCATTCCAGCCCAGGCTCTTCTGCTCGGCTCAGCTGCCCTGTCCCAGCCCTCGATGCTCTCCAAGCACCACTTGATATCCACTAGTGTCATTAAAGTCTTCCCTTAACTTCAGTGCCCCTGGGTTAGGGTTTGGGGAGCAACAAGGCTTTGCCCTCTCAGGATGAATGAAGCCAGGACACGGGTAGCTCCCATCCTCACTCTGGTCCCTGTGGTAATTTTCTCCAGCCACCAAGCCCATCCTGGACCAAAGGAACCTTGCCAGCACAGACAAAATTTCAAAAGCCAACCCTTCTCCCTAAAACTTTCTTCACTTTCCCCAAAACCACATTTGTAATAGGAAAAAGAATATAAAAAAAAAAAAGTTTTGTTGACAGTTTGAAAGCAGCCTTCCCTGTGTGTTTAATACGGAACCATAAATGCAGATTTAGGGTTTAATTTTCCCTGTATTGTTTTCATTGTCTGGCTTGGCTCCTTTTTTTTTTTTTTTTAAGTGGGGAATATTATTAAAAAGTACAAAAGGCCCAGACGGTATTTATTGTTGTTCCAAGCCGTAGCCGGTCACAACCGTACCAAAGCCAGCAGAACGAAGCACGCAGCGCACAAATAAAATGAGACACAAACAAAGGTAATAAAAGAGACAAGTATCTGTTTCAAAAGCCCAGGAAGAGCAGCAGGAGTGTAACTACTTCATGTTCCAGCTAATATAGCTGTCTGGAGTGATGCTCCGAAAGCTATACCAGGGAACGCTTTATGGGTTTCCCTGGGAGAGCTCTTGTAAATATTTGCCTGCAATGGCTGAGGAGCTCTGGTGACGTTGGGGAGCTGGTGATCCCTTTGGTTTGCCAGCTGGGCTACAAAGCCAACAGGCAGGGTTGCCTGAATAGCGTACCCCACACCGCAGGCTGTAGGTATGGACACGTCAGCACCCAGACCCCACAAAGCAGCACCCAAGCCCCCCAAATAGCACCCAACCCCCTGCGTGCAGCACCCAGACCCCAGCAGGCAGCACCCAGACCCCCCACCCTATAGCTGATGGAGGGAGGTGCTGCTGCTCGTGTGCCCATCTCGGTGTCTGCCCCAGTTCATCCATGTCATGAGCCTGGGGCACTCAGGGACACCAGCTGGGGAGGGAACGTAGGTGCCAAGGGGGCAGCAGGGGGCCCAGGACAGCAGTGGGTCACCAAAAACACAGCCGGGAGCTGCAGCTTCAGCAAGCTGCTGGGAGGCAAGATCAGTCCCACTGGCCCATAAATCATACAGATAAATCACAGCCAGTATAACTCAGGGGAGGACAAACGGGGCTCATTCAAACGTCAGCCCTTTCACCCCCTAGGTGGTGGTGCACCAGCACGATCCCTCCGTCGCGGTGGTGAGCATCCCTCCCCTCCATCCGTGGGGCTCCCCGAGCTCCTGCCAGGGCCTCGAATCCCATTCAGCCTCCTCCTCTTACCAGCTCTTATTAATTCATGCTCCGACCCGAGGCCTCCCAGATGTCCTCACATCCCTTGCCAACTCCCTAATCAAGTTGGCCCCGTCTCCACCGCCGCTGGGGAGGAGGCATCGGATACGAGGGGGACGGAGCTGGCTCCCAGCGCCAGGGCCAGGCAGCGGGTATTGGATTTGTTGCCTCCTGCCTCAGCCAAAGCAGGAGGAAGACTTCGTCTGCTTTCTGCTCACAGGTCTGTTTGCTTTCTGGGGGCGGGCATTCGATATTCTGCAATGGGTTAAGTCATTTTGTCAGGTTAACTGAATGCAGAATAAATATACTCCCACAAATATTTTTTTCCTTTTTTTTTTTTCTGCTCTCTATGACGTTCCCTGTGGATCCACTTGTCCAAAAAAAAATAAAATAATCCTGTCCCCACATTTTCAGTGCGTGTGTCTGAATACTTCGGGACACATTTGCCAGCCCTGTGCCCACTGCAGCCTCCCCTGGGGATGTCCCCACCACATGGCTCAGCCGCTGCCCTTTATTATGCCCTAAGGAGCCCACAAGTGAAGGACCACAAATCCTTTCTTTAAGGCTAGGGGAGCATCTGGCTGGCACCCCACTGTGCCAGGCTCTGTTCACTTGTATTCAGCCCCAAAAGGCTTGGTGGGAAGGCCCAGGAACCAGAAAGCACACGGATGAGGACCAACATCCCTCCTGCCACCGCTGCCACCTGGGTTGGGGACTGCCCAGGGCATCCTGGTGACAGCAGTGGCTCATCCTTGGCACTGAGGCTGCGGGTCCCACTGGTTATACGGAACAATACACGTCACCACAAGAAGTCCTTGAACTTCCCATGTGATTTCAAGGGGGGAAAGCCCAGGAGATTACAGAGATCAATAGAGGATTTGGGTACGACAGGACCCTCCATCGCCTCCTCCCTCTCCTTTGGGCTCGCGAACCCGCGGGCTGCTGTGGCCTGTCCCCATTAGCTATTGTTCCCATTCATTGTAGATGAAGGGGCTTTTGTTGTGGGAGCCCATGCGGGGTCACGTTGCCCCTTGGTTATCAATCTGCTTCCCTCTGCCCTGTCCCAAAGTCCGCTCCCCGCTACAATGGGATGTTTTCTTCGGGAGCAGCTCCCTGACAGGCAGCGGCTCCCTTTGCCTCCAGACCTTATAATCACTCCTTAAGCTGCGCTCGCCTCGGGCTCCCCAGTCCCTTTTCCACCACACTCCCAGTTTAACCCCTGATCCCATCTACGCTACGGGTCAGTGGGAAAGGGGAAAAAATACAGCCGAGCAGGGGGGGCTGGAGTGGGCTGCGTATTCAGGAGGCATCTGGGCTTGAAGCCTTTTCCTGAGCCCTGCTGGTCATACAGGAACACCTGGAAATATCCAGGGCTGGGAGCCAGGTCTCCAGCTCCTGCTTGCCCAGGGGCAGAGGACCAGGCAGAACTGAACCCTGGACAGGCTCACTTGTCAGAGGCTCTGCTGGCAGGCAGGTCTGCCTACTCACTGTCCCAAAAAGGGGACCCCAGGGGAAGGGCATCCCAAACTGGGCAAGCTGCAGGAAGCCTCGTTAACGGGCTGCTGCTGCTGCTGGAGGGAGATTTTGGCAGCAGCTGGGAGAAGAGCCCTGCTCACGCTCAGGGGTGGCAGCAGAAACATCTCGTGCAGCAGGGCGTCCCTCGAGGCGGGGAGCAATACAATAATAAAGAGATAAAAGCAGAGAAGTACAGCCAAGCAGCACAAGGAGCAAGTGCAAACAGGACTGGAGGGGAGAAGCTGCCAGGACCATCCCCGTGCCAGAGCGAGCAGCAGCCCTGCCGCCCGCTGGGACCAGGGCTCGCCTCCACCATGCGGCCACCAGTGAGGGGACTGTGGGCACTGGAGAGCCATGCACGTGTGGGACACGGGGTGTGAGCGGCATTGAAATGGGTGGAATGGTCAAGGGGTGAGAAATTTAAGGGGAAAGAAATGAGGCCGCTGTAAAAATGTGTAGTCAGTTGTGTAAGAGGCTGAGTAAAACAAAAAGCACCTTTTTTTCCAAGCTTCTAAAAAAAAAACACCCCACGTTATGCCTCAGGGGGTATTGTGGCAGGAGGGCCAAACAGATCAGGGTGGAAATTCTCAGAAGCGGATATGAAGACATCATCCGCCCAGTTTTTCTACCTTTACCAAACATCATTCAGCAAAGGGCCTTGGTACCAGGAGAAACTCATCCCAAACTAAGAACAAAATTGGTCTGCAAATGAACCCCCAAGTAGCTTTTTATTTGCAGCTGTGCTAACAGAGTTTTCAATGATGTGGGGTACAGGGCAGGAAACTTTTCACGTCTCAATTTCCCCAGCTTGCTCTTCCCAGCAGGTCAGACACCCTCCTTGTCAGAGAGCTGCTGCTGGAGCCCCCAGTGCCTTCGGCCCCAGCATGCAGGAGCGATGAGTCAGGCTCTGAAAGAAATTGCGAGATTGCCTTACATCCCTACAGACCGTACGGCTGTTTTAAATACAGATATATTTGGCTTATTGCTTTCTAGACTCTAAAACTTTTAAATAGACTCTGGTCCTGTTTTCTCTAGGCAACTGGTGATTTTTTTTAAGGAAAGCTGAGATTCTCACCCATGTTTCCAGGACAATGCAGGAGGAAAGCAGCAGGCACCATGAGTCCTGCGCCGAAGCCCCAGCCCCGTGGCAGACTCGGTGCTCCATCTCCTTCTTGTTTCCTCTGCTGGAAATGACCATTTAATCAAACTGAAAACGGAGCATTGTTCTAAGTGTCCAGAAAGGAGCATCATAATAAGCAGCAGGAAGAAGTCAGAGCACTTTCCATTGATCGCATTCCTTCTGCAGGGCCCGCTCCAAAGCCCATTGATGTCAGCGAAGTCTTTTCATTGACTTCAATGAGCTTGGGATCACAGCCCCGACTTATAAAGGCATTTAGGTTCCTAATGAGGTAAGTAGTTGCCTAGAGGTATTAGGGGCCTAACCTGCTTATAGCCTTTTGTAAATCACACCAGGCATCTACTTACATGTTGAAGCACTGAAATACCTGAAACGCTGCGGTATGGTGAGGGCTCCAGACACACGGCTTGGAATTGGGCTCGCGAACTTCAGATGAAGTGATCTGGCTGCCGTGCAGCTGGGGTGGGTATGGCTTTGGAAATCCATACGTTTGAGATAAGTTTCTTTGCTTAGAGAGGAAAAATGTCATAAAGTTGGGAGAAGATCTAATAGAATAATTCATTGCAAATAGCATTTGTTATTAATTTTGGCCTGTTTACTATTTGGAAACACGTTTTTATTAGTCAGCCAGCTCTGCAGATGGCTGATTATTATTCATTGCAATTTTTTTCCTCTTTTCATTGAATAATTTGTAGATACACCAGCTTTCCTTCCAAGTGGTTGAAGTTTAATTCCTTAGCTAGGTCCACACCAAACAGAGGGGAGGAAAAAAAAAAAAAAAAAGATCTAAGTCAAGTGTTTCATGTGCAAGTTTGTTTAAAAAGTCTATAATCTATGACAAACATTTCAAATTAAAAGGCCATTCCCACAGGCAATGAAATAACGAAGCCCTTAGAAGCAGGCAGCCGAGGCACGGAGCTGATAGCTCCTCGTACGTGTTTCGTGCTCTCGGAGGAGAGCAAAGAAAGGAGAAAACTCGGAGAGCAGCCTCCTGATGGGGCTGTGGAAATTTCCTCCAGGTCCTGCGGGCAGGCTGCGGGCAGTTTGCTGATGTGAGAGGGGAAAAAGCTGAGTTTGGGTCCGGTGCTGGGCTGCCCGCGGTCCCGAGGGAGTTTTACAGCCCTGGCGGGCTGCCGGGGGCTGCTCCGGGCACAGCGAGGATCTGTGTGCGCCAGGGCCGGGAAAATGGGGAATTTGGGCTGGGCCGGGGGGGGGGCCGGGGGCAGCCCGAGCACCTGGGCGGACAGACAGACGGAGGGACGGACAGACAGCCCGACTCCATCCCGCTGCTGCCGAGAGCAGAGTGAGGCTGGCGGTGACCTGGGGGGGGGGGGGGGGGGAAGGAAGGGGGACACCCCCAAGGCTGGCGGTGACACAGGGATTGGGGGGTAGGGACATTGAGGGACCCCCCAGCGCTGCCCCTTCCCTGCGCCCGCCCGGCCCGGCTCGGCTCGGCTCTGCCCATCCCTCCGGGGGGGCGTTTCCCGGTCCCTCCCCCTCCGTGCCATTGGCCTCGGCTCCCTCCCGTCCCTTCCCCTCCTCGCTCCCGGCTCGGCCGAACTTTGCCGCGGCCGGCACCGCACGTGGGGGCCCCGCTCCGAGCCCCCCACCCCGGCAGCGCTTCCCCGGCCGGCCCCGGGGGCGGCGGCGACGACACCACCAGCAGCAGCAGCAGCAGCAGCAGCAGCAGCATCCCTCCACCTTCCTCCTTCCTCCTCCTCCTCCTCCTCCTCTTCCTCCCCCCTCAACGGGGGATGCCCCCCTTGAAGCGGCTCCGCGGCGAGCCCCGGGGGGCGGCGGGGATGCTGCGGGGCTCGGCCCCCCCCCGCTGTCGCTGTCGCCGCTGCTGAGCGCTGCGGGGCGGCGGCGGAGCATGGCCAGGGCGCCCGGCCGCCGCCCGGGGGGAGCATGGCCGGGAGCTCGGCGACAGCCCCCGCCGCCGAGCCGCTGCCCCGCAGCATCTTCAAGAAGTTCCTGGTGATGCTCTGCTCCCTCCTCATGTCCCTCTACGTCTTCTACTGCCTGGCCGACCGCTGCCAGACCCTGCCCGGACCCATCATCGCAGCCGGCGCCGCCTCGGAGGAGGAGGAAGGGGGCGGCGGGGGGTACCTGGGGGGCTCCGCCGAGCTGCCCCCCTGGCAGGCGGCTGCGGCGAGGAGGAAGCGGCTGCTGCAGCGGCTCAAGCAGCAGCAGCGGCGGCGGCGACAGGAGGCGGCGGGGGCCGGCCCGGAGATGCTGCCCGGAGCCGGGGGGAGCCGCCCGGGGGGCTCCGGCGGCGGCGGCGGGGGCAGCGCTGCGGGGACCCCCGGCACCCTGACATCGCTGCTGGGGGAAGGCAGCAAGCGGCTGCCGCAGGCCGTCATCATCGGCGTGAAGAAGGGGGGGACGCGGGCGCTGCTGGAGTTCCTGCGGGTGCACCCCGACGTGCGCGCCGTCGGCGCCGAGCCCCATTTCTTCGACCGCAACTACGAGCGGGGCCTCGCCTGGTACAGGTAGGGCACGGCACGGGATGGGACGGGGCTGGCAGCCGTGCCGCGGGGCCGGGCCGGGCCATGCCCAAGCCAGCACTGCCCCCCGCTGGCCGCCCAGCCTCCCGGCCCCTTCCCCCAGCCCCGACCCCAAGCCTTCCCCCGCTTCCCCCAGCTCCGCGTCCCCCCGGAGCCCGCTTCTCCCCTCCCCAGACCCCGCTCCCTGCTCGCCGCCACCCCGGTCCCCAAACCCCCGGTCCCCCCTCTCCCCCCGGTCCCCAGCCCCCTGTGTTGCTCCTGCCTGGGGATGCTCCCCTCGCCCCGGGGATGTGAGGGGGATGTTGGGGTGTAGGAGAAAAGCCCCAAACCTCGGGTGTGTGGATTTTTGGGAAACCCGCTGGTAGCCCGAGTCCCAGCCGAGCCACCCCTTGCACAGCATCCTATTGCTGCCTCCTGCCACCCACAGCCTGCAGACACAGCCCCTACAAGCACCTTTCCCATATTTCCCAGGCAAATGTTGCAGCAGCCCTGGTACGGGTAACCAAAGCTGTCAGTGCCAGGAGCACAACCCCTGTGTTCACCTGCCTTAAAAAAAAAATAATAATAAAAAAAATGTAGCTGGGGTTCTTCTTTCAATTAACCAGTGTTTGGTTAAACCAAAGAAAGGTGTCCCTTTTAAAAGAAAGCAAACAGCGAGGCCAAGGAGCAGCGTTGTCATTATTGGTGTTCAGATGTTTTCCTCGCGTGTTTTAAAGTTAAGAGGAGCGCATGTTGGCAGATCCCTGCAGAAAGAATTGCTTGGGGCGCGGGAGAAGCTGCTCTTGTGCATAGTGTGTCTGTGTTTGTGGCTTTCGTGAATGAACAAGCAAAACGGGGAGGATTTGGGGTACCCCCGGAGCTTGTTTTACTTTCAAGTTAAGCCCCGCTACCAGCAGAGAAGGGAGGCTGATTTTGGCTCAGCTTGTGGTGACAGTACCAAAATGTGGAGTAGGATAGTACTGACAGTCCGAGTGTTTATGTAAAGTCTTAACACGTGGAAGCGATGAGCTTCCTTGTGTATCCGCCGGTGTCAGGAACGCGCCGGGTTTCTGCAGGCAGCAGTGTGGGTTCTCCGAGAGGAAAGATTTCCTTTTGTGTGGGCTGGAGCTGTCTACAGAATTATATTTTTAGTGCGCACTTATCCAATTTCCACATGCTGACCCTGTATCAGAGAGGAAACGTTTATAAGGAATCTGCAAACCTCAAGAACTTTAATCAAGCCTTGACTTTGAAAAATAAACACATGGCTTTCGGGTGGCATCTACTGAAATTTATGGTGGGTATGCAGAAAAGCCCATTTATTGAGGATGCTCTCGAAGCCCTGGGGAGCAGGCAGGGGTGGGATAGCCCCGCTAGGGTCAGGAACTGGTGCCTGGGCGAGGAGAGCAGACCTAGACAGAGGAGGAGCCACGGGCATTTAGCGCGTAGTGCGGTCCTCAGCACAGGGGATTTAATTTTCCAGAGGTTTGGTCTTGATCTTGCAGCTCTTACTCATTCGAGGTGCTGCCCTGCAGGCTGTTTGTGTAATCATTATGTTTTAGCATTTGGTACATGAGTGCTCCCATTAATTGCTGCAGTTTGTTTGTGCTGGTATTTGATGTACTGGATTTCACCATTTTTTTATTAGCCCTGTGGAGGCTGAGGTACAGTGAATTCTTTGTATGGGATTATTCCTTTGAGACCTAATCTTGCCAGCTTTGCTTGTATGAGCAATCTTTGCTAACGCACACAGTCCCGTCGTGATGGCAGGGCTGTGGTGTCAGCCCGCTGGTAACCAGTGACCAGTAAATACTCAAAAAAAAAAAAAAAAAAAAAAAAAACTCTCTCTTCCTCTCCCTTCGTGGGTTTGTTGTAATCTTTGATGAGGGTTCAGTGCTGGGGAAATCGCCAGATGTTTGCCAGGGGTCCTGATTTCTTATCTTTGGCATCAGAGTCTTAGGTTTCACGTGCATTTCTGTTTCCCAGCAGTCAGACTAAACAGCATCATTACAAGGTATAAACACTTGGGTTTGCTTTCAGCGCCCGCAGGAAGCCGGCACGGGTGGCGAGCGCCCTGTTGAAGGGAACAAAATGCTCCTGGCTGTTTGCAGTGACACGGCTTGCTGGTTGGCACCGAGTGGTGTGGACTGGGATGGGGACCCCGGGCTTGGTCACGGGTCCCTGGGGAGCACGGGGCTGGGCTGTCACAGGGGTGCCACCTGCAGGCTTCGAGGCCATGGCTGTGGGGTCTTGGGCATGAAGGGGACCGCGGTTCCTCCTGAAAACAAAAGAGCATCCCTGGTGCCAGCTGTGGGGTGCAGGATGACTGGGGCGATGAGCTTGGGGTGCATGGTGTTGCATGGTGATGCTGAAGCACCGCGTAGATGGTGGTGCCTGGAGGTGGATGAAGGTGGGAGCTTGGCTCGGGGAAGTCCCGGGGTGCCCCAGTGCACAAAAGCAATGGACAGCGCCGTCCGTTAATCAAGTGGAATAATCGCTCGCCTTTTAGCTGGCATTGTGTCTGGGCAGGAAGGCAGCTGTCCTACAGAGAGGCTGATTTTAAAAAAACAATCTGAGTGATTTAATTTGGTAAGTGTGACACCTCCGTGCTCGTGTGTGGGTTGAATATCAAGGGAAGCTGTGCACCGAAAGCAGCTTTCTCCGTTTCGGGGTTGCGAGTCTCCTATTTGTACGGGGACAAAAGGAGGGAGGGGGCAGCCCACAATGCTCTCATTGACTTCCCAGCACAGAAATCACTGCTCCAGCCCTGAACAAGGCTATTGAGCTCCCAGAGTTCAATAGCAGGTGAGCATGTGTTTTAACAGTGTTCAGCTGCCATCCCCCACCCCGAGTACGGCTGTATACAGCCTGGGGACAACTCCAGAATGGGGGCTAATCCAGTCAAGTGGGAAAAAAAAAAAAAAAAAAAAAAGGCTGGAATAAAAACAAAATCTGTGTTTGTGGGTGATATTGCGAGTCTGGCTGGTTCCCTCTGATCCTTTGTTAGTCTCGTGCTGATTGAGCTGCCTGTTGGAATGTCATTAGACTGTCAGTCACCCCAGGAACATTTATTTCATATGTTTTAATCTCCCTGCCTCTGCAGCACCAGTGCCAAACTCCACCAGAGCGAAGCCAAGCTAATGTCATTAGATTACACCCGATCCAGGGGGAGATGAAAGGTGCTTCAAAGTTACCCCGTCAGGTTGGGAGTTTAAGCATCGCTCCTCCCTGGTGCTCCCAGAGCTGGGGAGTTCTCTGACTCCTAATTAATGTCCTCTGGGGATTTTTCTCCAAGGCTTTTTTTTTTTTTTTCCCTTCATTTTTTTAGTCTAGGCAACCAGTGATGTTTCTGAGTCAAAGGGAACAGAGAATGTCTCAGAAGAGGTCTGGGATGGAGGACAAGGAGGTTTGTTTGAGAGCAGGGGGGAGCAGCTTAGAGCAGCTGCTTGCAGCTGCATCCCACCTTCTGGTGCACTTTCCCAGCCTCGAGTCACAGTGAAATCAGAGCCCAGGGGACGGAGGAGTTGGACCACTCCTGCAGTGGTGGATGGCCTGGAGGTCCAGGGGGCTTCGTGGTCCCCGTAATTCAGCAGCACCATCTGGGAGTGCTTTGTACTCCTGGAAGTGAGCAGGGGAGCGTGGGCGCAGGGCACAAAAGGGCATGGGTGGTGGCAGAGAAGACTTTGGAGAGTGAGTACAGTTCATGAACGGCAGAAAGGAGAAAGGACCTTGATGCAAACATCTGTGGGAGGATGCTGCTGTAGCAATAGTCACCTTGGAGTGATCTTATCACCCAGCTTTGCAGCCTCTGCAAGGAGCACCAGGTCTTTGGTGGGGCATTCAGAATGTGCCCTGCCCAGGACGTGGCTTGTGCCATTCAACGCCGAGTTTGAGTTGTTTTGGTTTTCTGCTCCCTGGTAGGTGCACGCCTGCTTGTAAGCAGTTCTGGTTGAGCAACGCCTCCTCCTTGTCCTGAGAACATCGCGTCTCCCAAACACATCTGAATTTCTAATAGCGTTGGGCGCAGCCTGCAGCAGTTTCTCTGAAAATTGCAGCCTTGGACAACCACATGCTAAAGATGATCAAGGTCCTTGTTTATTTATTAACTGTGTAATCAGATATCTTGTACTGAGTTCATTGTGCCAGGTGCTGTATAAAAAAGGAACAAAAGATGGTCTTGGCCCCAAAGCACAGATAATTCAGTGTAAACAACAGGTGGAGATAGGCTGAGACAGGCGCAAAGACAGGGTTGGTCTCCTGGCCAAGGGGTTGTTATAAAAGGACAGTAACTGGTTCTGATGCTCACGTGCTTTGCCGCTGCCTTTGGGGGGGTGGATCTGGACTCAGATACTCCAGGACATTTTGCTAAAGGTTTGAAATAGTTTGAAGGTTGTGCTTGGCTGATGTCTTGGTGTGCCTCAGTTTGCCCACCTGTAAAATGGAAGGGATGTCACTGCCTTGTGTCTGTGATACGTCTTTCCAGAGATAAGGTGGTATTTAGGCTCTGAGCTTCTTGTGTTACTCTGTGGGTTAAACACCACTCCAAGAAGAAGAAGCCCACCGGCCCTGCTGGCAGAGGTCCTGAAGCCTGAATAGAGCCACGTTTTGGGCCAGGTTCACTGGTAGGTCCCAGCTTTTCTCTGTCCAGCCAGGGACTGTCACCTTCTGTGCTGGGTTTGGCCAGCAGGACAGAGAAGGGCTCGTGCCCTCGTGCACAGCACCAGTGAGCCCACACCTCGAGTGCCACGTTCAGATTCGGGCCCCTCAGCACCAGAAGGGCACTGAGCTGCTTGGGCCTGGGCAAAGGACAGTGGCACAGCCATGAAGGGGCTGGCAGAGAGGAGCTGGGGGGAGCCACTGGGGGAACTGGGGCGGCTCGGTCTGGAGAGGAGGCTGAGGGCAGGCCTCACAGCCCTCAGGTGGCAAGTGGAGGGAAGCAAGGGCGCGGCCTCAAGGTGTGCCAGGGGTGGGTTACATCGGATATCAGGGAGAATTTATTCATGGACAGGGTGGGCAAGTGCTGGAAGGGGCTGCCCAGGGAGGCAGTGGGGTCCCTGTTGCTGGAGGTGTTTACAAGACATGGTGTGGTGCTGGGATGCTGTAGGTCAGGCTGATGGTTGGGCTTGATGACCTCGAAGGCCTTTTCCAACCAAGGTGGTACCATGACTTTGAGGTGATGAGGGCACCAGGGAGGCAGCTACAGAGGGACCTTTGCCTGTCACGAGTGGTTTTAAGTGTCTTCATCCCCACTAATCTCATGGTTTAGGAGCTTCAGGACAGCCTCTGCTCGCCATCCCTTCGCAGCAAGGTGGAGTGCCATCTAGTGTACATGCCTGATGGCACCGTCTGGACGTGGCATCCCAGTGACATCGAAGTGCAAAGAGCTGGGGCTGGGCTCTTTCCCCTCTTATTTCTTAAATAAACCGCAAAGTGTTGTTATTTTTGGTGGTGCTTTTAGGTGTTTTGCATCCATATGTATCACTTCTGTTTTCTGGTCAGGGGAGAAGTTCATTTCTAGGGTCTGTGTCCATTCCCGATAATGGGGTGAGTTCCCCAGTTGGCATATGGGGAGAAGTCAACCCCATTCCCATCAGCAAGCATCAAAATAAGTAATTAATGTTCTACTGGACTCTTTTCTCTGCAGATCCTATGGTCTACGTGAGGAAGTTCAGAAGTCTGTAGGCCCTGTCCTCCTCCTCAGCACAGCTTCACGCCCTGGTCCCTGGTCGCAGGAGGCTGGAGGGGGATGGCACTGTCCTCATCCACCCCACGGCTCTGCCCAAGCCCTGGGGTGCTTGGGTCTCCTTGCAGCTGGGTCTCCCCCAGCCCTGCCTGCTGGTGCTGAGCAATCTTGAAAATATGGCCTCAACTGTCCAAGATTTTGTCAGCTAAATTCATAGAGCCGTGCCTCGTGAAAAGCAGTGTGAGGCTCCAGCTGGCTGGGGCCGGAGCCCATTTATGGCAAAAACTGCGATGCTCTTCTGAGAAGCAGCGAATTCACCCTGCTTATAAATCGCAAGTCCTCCTTTGAGGTCAGATCCTGCAAATCCCAGCCCAGCGGGCTGCCCTCCCTCCTGCCATCAGCTCCGCTGCCTTCGGGGGCTCCTGGCAGTAATTAGGCTGGGTCTGGGGTGCGGGACTGCTGCGCTGTCCCCACCAATGTACCCGCTGACCGCAGCCCAGCTAGGGTTTCACCCCGACCTTTTGAAGTCTCTAATAAGAGCAGTTGGGTCTGGGGAGGGGGAAGGGAGCTGGGCCCTTTCCAAAGAGTTCAGAGCAATGAACAAGTGATCAGCAAACCTGAGAATAACCCCCCCGTGCTCCCTCCCTGACGTCTGCATTAAAACTCCTGAGCTGCTAATTACGCTTTTCCCCTGGAGAGCATTGAGGTAACCCAAACTGCCTGCGCAGTGAAACAGAAGAGGCTGGCGAGGGGGAACAGGGGCCGTTGTTGTGGCCATAAATCTCTGCAAATTCTCATTACGCACAGGTATTAGGGAAGGGAAGCAGATTAGGTTGCAGCTAGAGTTACGTTCCTAGGGCTGGAGGTTGTGGTTCTTACCCTGTTACAGAGCCCTGTTGGGTCAGTGGGGCTGCTTATGCAGGGTCTGTAGGACCAGGGCCACCCCGGTGTCCTGGCTGCTGTCCCTGCACAGCTCCCTGCCTGGGAAGCTCAGGTTTTTGTGGTTTGGAGTCAAACACGCTCACCCCAAGCTGCACCCGGCTGAACCCGCATGACTCCCCAAGGGGTGCGTTAGCAGGACGGCGTCCAGAGCGAGAACAGAAACGGAGATGCTCAAGGAAGTGAATTATTCTTGGTGTTTCTTTCATCAAACACGATTCTGCAGGAGGAAATCTCTCAGCAGAAGTAATCACTGCTGCCCTTCGTGCATGGCAAGCCCATCCTTCTCGCTTCCTGGAGGAGATTCATGACCTGCTCTTTCTGTTCCAACGCCATCTCTTGCGGAGATAAAGCTCCCCACTGGAACTCCCCTGGACTCAGGGCTGCTGCCCGCTTTCTCATGGGAGATGGAGGAGACGCTGGGTGTAAAACCTCACGTGGGTGCCATCCCCTCTAGAGAGCAGCTTCAGCTGGGTCCCACGGAGCCACCTCCTGGAGCAGTGTCCCCTGCCCTGGCCAGTGGCTGGGAGCAGTCGTGTCCGCAGCCTTCCCCTGGTGAGAGACCTTTAGCTTCCAACGCGGCTGCACTGTCTGAAGCTGCTCAGTTTTTATTATTATTTTTTCCTCTGACAGGACATTTCTCTGCTGAAAATTTCAAAAAGTCAGGGTGATTTGTTCTGACATTTCCAGCTGGAAAAGGGCACCCTCCCGGAGCCCATGCTTGCTGGGGGAGCCTTTTATTAGAAAATATCAAAACCAATTGTTTTGACTTCCATGTTTATCTGATGGTCTATATGAGTGTGTGCATTCACACGTGCATCTTTGGGCTCCAAAACGTTGCATTTTGTCATTAACGTTTCATTTTCACTTTCATGTTATTGTATCGTAACATTTAGCAACATAGATGAGCATCTTTCAACATTAGCGAAATGCCTTCGCACTGTCTGACCTGAGCAGTTTGGGAAGCCCTTTTCTGGGGAGAAATCCCCATGTTTCAGCTCAAGGTAAAACGAGTGAGGAGGCACCTGGATTTTCCACTGCACAGCAGCAGCCATCAGCCTCCCCTCGGCTGTGTTGGCCAAACCCAGCAACATTGCAAAAGCCCAAGGCTGGGTGAAGGAGCTTGTGTGACCTGCTGAGCCCTGGATGCTCCTAGGGGCTCTCTGGGGCATCAGGGTAAAGGAGTCCGGACATCTGGAGGAGGTACGGGACAGCGGGCTGCTCACCTGCTTTGCTCCACAGCCAGTAGGAGCCTCACTTGCTCCCCCTTGCCCCAGGTGTAATTTAAACCCTGCTACCCATCTTGTAGGAATTTGGCTTGGACTTTTCCATGATGACAGCCAGCTGCGAGGAATGGAGGTGGTGAGGAGGTGACGGTCACCCAGTCCTCCTGAGGGACGTGAGCAGTGGGGTCCTGGAGCCCATCAGAGGGATGGGGGCAGCAGGGGACGTGCGGGGCTCCCAGCTGAGCTCCAAAGCCCCGGCAGCCTCAGGCAGAGCTGCCTGGGGACCCCCAGCCTCATGTTGGGGTTGTGTTTCCTCTTCAGAGGGAGTTTCTGTAGGGATGCAGGAGAGAGGTGAGAGGGGCCACCACATCGCACCTCAGCTTGGGTTCCTTCCTCCCCCTCCATCCAGATTCACCTTGGTGCCTGTGCCTGGGGTGCTGCTTCTCCCTGAAGGCACCGATTGTCCTGCTGGCCACCCACCGACTGCCTCACGGCCACCCTGCCCTGCCAGGAACCAGACGGAGCCTTCCCTTTCCTATACACATCCCCAGTACAAAGCCAGGTTTATCAGACCAATGAGTTTTGCAGACTCACGGCAGTCTGTCTGTCTGGCTGTTTTTATCTCACTGTAGCCGATCCCATCATCCACACACTGCGGCTCCTATTTTCAGAGTGAGTCCTTCCAGCCCGAGTCCTGCACTGCCGACTTGTGCACAGCCCCCCTGCCGTGGGTTTCCAGGAATGCCATCCTGAACATCTCCTGCTCAGCAAATCGTAGCCATCATATGTTTAGGGGAAAAATTGGATTTGCCTCGTAATCTAATCAATGTTAAATAACAGTAATTCTAACTCCGCGGCTCTATGTTTAAAGTGCAGTTGGTCTCCGGGGATCATCGGAGTTATTTAATCTAATGAAATCACCATTACTGGCTAATGAGGGTGCACCACGGGGATGCCTTTCCCGTGAAAGAAAGCAATGGTTAAATAATTGGCAGCCAGGGCCGAGCATTCAGCAGGGGAAACTGGGCAGGGTGCAGCAAGATGAAGGGTTTACCTGGCAGGGACCCGGAGCTCTTTTGCTGCCTCTCTGACGTCCTCCCAATGGCAAGTGTCGTTTCTCGAGCAGTGTCATGATGAGCAGGTCCCTCCTGTCCCCCTGGCAGCCCTGGGACACACTGGTGCCACTTTTTCCCTTTTTCTGGCCCAGGCAGGAGTTACATTTTTTAACACCTCAATATATCCTCCTGCATCGTGCTAACTCCAGCAGGTTGCTCTCTGCGTTGGCTTTCCCTCTCATGATCCGGACAGTTTGGCCATTTTTAAAACATTTTCCCCAAAACTTTCCATGCTTTTTCATTAAGTGGTGCTTCTTTATCTCCTCTTAGAGGGAGACAGGATGTGTTCAGGGCCATTTCTGAGCAGCCCCATCAGTTCAGTACCTGCAGTCCAGGCCGAGCTGCATGCAGCCAGAGGCTCTCCTACGCACTGAACGCGTTGTGTGCAGATAAATTGGAGTTAGGGCAGCAGCGGGCAGGGACTGTGCTGCTGTCAAATGTCAGCGTGGCCGCATCCCGCGTAACCAGGGGAGTGTTCCTTCCCCGTAGCGTGTGCTCTAATTTCCCATTATGATTTCTTTAATAAGACTGATACTTACTGTACATCGCTCATTTGCTGCTAAAATGGGAACCATTAGAGCAATAAGTGGCAATTACCTCCTGAGCGTGTGAACTGAGCGCGGTGCCTCCCCGAAGGAGGGGGCTGAACCCTGCCTTCTCGGAGCAAACGCCCACAAGCTGCACAAAGCTGCAGGGCAGCTCGTTCGGGACAGCTGCAGTGCCCGCAGGAGGGTGCCCAGCAGCCTCCAGGTGCAGGATCGCACCCCACGTCTGCTGGGAGCAGAAGCATCTGGCTTGCCGGCGGCAGCTGATGGAGATGAGGAGGAGTTGTGGCTCTGCACATGCTGCTGAGCTACCTGGGGATGTGGGCCCTGTCCTCTGAGCAGCTCGTCCCCAGTGAGTGGCTTTTCCTTGCAATGCAGTTTCCGTGCTGAAAGTTTATAAAAAGAAGAAAAGAAAACAAACAAACAAACAAAACAGGGACATATCTGGTAATTTACTCATGTTAAGTGCTCCTAAAATCCCATCTGTGCTGCACAATAGCATGCCGGAGGTCTCTGGAGGAGCGGATGCTCCAGTGCGGGTTTGGTGTGGAGATGCTGGGGCACGGGAGGGTTTTTGGAGCAGGGCTCCTGGGTGCTGTGGGCAGCCCCCAGCCGGGCCGGCTGCAGTCATTACACACAGCCCTTCCACGCCGCCTTCCTTCCTCGCATGCTATCTGGTGTCATTAAGATATCAAGTTCATTTAGGTACATCCACATTGGCAGTTTAATTATGTCTGGGTACTACTCTGTATTTTATTCATGGACTATCTGGGGGCGGTTGTCAAACACAAGCCCAGGAGATAAAGGTTTGGTGGCTGCAGAATGCTAATGTCCTGCTGGCTCCCCTTTGACAAATACACATGCCAGTTATTACCAAACTGATTATTTCATTCATTAACACCACATACATCAGCTCCCTTCACCCGGTATTATTGTATACATTCATCTTTTCATAAACAATTACCTGACAAGGTTGGGAAAGGCAAGTACTGGGGAATTAATGCTCTGATGGGAATTTCCTGGCGTGGGTTCGTAACAAGGTGCGGGGGGTGTGTGGAGTGCCCCGTTAGCGTGATCGCTTCATTAATCAAATTAGGGACAATAGCACATCACATGTGCGCCCTGCCTCCCGACAATACCGGCCCCGCTCGCATCGGGCTCCGTGTCCACGTCGCGGAGATGGGGATGTGAAATGAAAGCCAGGGGACCCAGTGGGAAGGCTCAGAGATATCCCCTGTGACCAGACCGTGGTGTGCAGTTCTCATCTGCCCTTTTCTTTTTATCGGTGCTGTTACTGTCCCGAGGGACATTTGCATGAGAACAGTTCTTTGTTTGTTGTTTGTGCCTGCTTTCCGGGCTACTTTCCTGCTGCAACCCTCCAGGACAGCGCGAGCAGTGGTGCTGCAATGAGCAAGGCACCACGAACCACCTGGGGAACAAAACTCTCAGGTCTTCTTTCTACATTTTTTTACTGTAAAAGGCTAGTGATGGAGAAAAAACGTACAGGGAGACATTAGCAGTGAAACATAACCAAACCCATGAAATGAGCAGTTCCTGCAGCTTCCTTGGAGAGAGTGGAGAGACCCAGCAGAGAGGAATAGCATCCCTGGAGGTGCTCAAAAGGCGTGTAGAAGCAATGCTTAGGGACATGTGTCAGTGGTAGGCTTGGCAGTGCTCGGTTAGAGGTTGGACTTGATGAACTTAGAGGTCTTTTCCCACCTAAGTGATTCCGTGCTTCCATGAGTCTGACTCTGCCATCACTTGCCCAGCTGGAGGTGGCTCTGCCACAGGTTGTGACCCTGAGCTCTGCGTCCAGCATTAACCACGGTGAATCAGAGCTGGAGCACTCGAACACAGCCCATGTGGGTTCAGTGTGTCGTTGGGCCCATATTTATTTCTTTAAATACATCGGACCCTCAGCTGTGTCCACCAGAAAGCTCGTTCTCCCTGCTACTTAGGAGGAGCAGCTGCAGGAGGCCACCAAGCCAGCCAGAATCAATTCAGCTTTTCACTCGGGCAGACACGCCTGGGAAGCAGAGCTTCAGGGGTCGCACTCCTGCACTGCTCCAGCACAGGATTTGCAGACTAAATAAAGGATCCGAGTGAGATTTAAGTGCCTAACTCCCCTAGCCCCCTTTGAAAAAAGACCCAGTGGGATAACTAAGAAGCTTTTGTGAAAAGCATTAATCCTCCTTGCTATCTCCTTGCATCTCTTTGATCACGCTTCAAAATCTTCATCTCCAGGGGTCCTGGCTGGGCTTTCTGAAGTGGCTGCAGAGCAGACGAAGGGCTGCGGGGTCCCCGCACAGTGCTGGGAAGGAGGTGGCTCCTACTGAGCAGCCACTGGGCGTTCCTGTGGGACGAGGGCTGCGGGTGCTGAGGGAGCTGACCTGAAACCTCCAGCCCCATTCAGTTCGGTGCCAAGAGGGGAAGAGGAGACTTTAATGGCCTGGATCCAAATGAGTCAAGTTGGCTCATAAAACACAGGTCACTAATTGGTTTTATTTTCATCCATTCATATTTTGTCAATCCCCATTATTATTATTACTATTACTATTACTATTACTATTACTATTACTATTACTACTATTATTTGTTTTACATTAATGACCTCGATTGCCTCTCCAAAACCTCAGTGTCACACTGATGCCCAAGTGATACCCTCTGCATCCCTTCTCTGTCCCTGTGGGGGATGTGGAGGGAGCCTGGGGCGAACACCCGGCCCCACCTCAGGTGGGCTCCAGCTCTGCCTCTTCCCCCACTTGCTGCATGATGCGCTCATGAAATGTAGATCTGCAATCAGCTGAACATTCCTGAAATATGTCAGATGGCTTTATTTGATACCGGGTGAGACAGTGATGCATTCCCTGGGAGGAGGTGGAATAGCTGAGCATAGAAAAGAGCTCTTAATGCACGACCTTTTGAGCTGTGGCTAAAATCCCTTAATAGACTGTGGGGCTGGAGGAGGCCGGGGTGAGATTGCTCTGCACGGTTTCTCCAGCACTGGCCCCTGCCTCGCCCAGAACTTGCAAATCAGGCTACGAGGAATCTTTTTAAGCTTTCTATTTTCTGGAGACTTTTGCCCTCTTTGCACTTGACTGCTTTGCTCCAGGAATGAAAGTAGGCAGCCCTTTCCTAGCCATTAAAGTTTCATTTAGCAAAAGGACAAAGAATTGGCACGGGAAGGATGAAGAATGACTGCAAGGGTAAACTTGTGTGACTCCATATATTTTAGATCATAGCCTGAGGTCAGTCTCTCTATTTTATAATACAGATAAAGGATTTTTTGGCCTTGCAGCAGGAGGAAATGTGTGGTGATATATAAAGAAGTCACTTCTCAGCATAATTTAAGAAACAACCTCTGTTCTCAAAAGCAGGGGTCCTTCCAGGTGTCTGGCTCTCTCATAAAGCTCACGCACAAATATACCTGCAGTGTCTCCAGCAGTAATGAGCACATCACAGTACGGTCCAAAACCAAATCATCGCTACCAAGTGCCTTAGGACTCCACCCCAGCATCTTGGGGGATGCTTTTACCTCCATGAGAGCGCGCCTCATCCCCCGTTACACTGCTGCCATTGGGAGCTGAGCAGCCCAGCACCTTGGGGCTGTGCCCTGCGGATTCACTGCAGCACAGGGGACAGCCTTGTCCCTGCTGTGAGAGCCCACAGGGACCTCAGCCCCCATTCTCTTCCCATTTCGGGTATTAACAATGCATCTCAGGCTTCGGCCGCTCTAGTGCAGCTGCTTCAGTTTGGGCACTCACTGGGTGCTGATTTTGGTCTCTGAAACATGAAGGGACTCCCCGTCCCAAGGGAAGGAGGATGGAGAACACCTCTTTTTTTTTTCCCCAAATCACTCCTATTCAGAGATTTTCCACATCCCTCCAATTTGCAGACATCATTCCATCCTCCTTCATGTTGCCTGCAGCTTCCCAAGCGCACCCACGCTCCTGAAACCATTTTCTTGACCCAGCTCCTCTCCTATCCAAGAGATTCCCAGGGATGCTCTGCAGACCCACAGCACCCGATCCCACCAGCCTCACTGCACCGACCCTGCAGGCTGATTTTCAAGCGCTATCTGTAACGCACGGCGACGTTTTCTGGGCCATTTCGTTCCCATGAAGAATGCGTGCGCTGCTGTGAGCGTGCATGTCTGAAGTGTGTTTGTGTCGAAGAAAAATGAGGCAGACATGGAAAACAAGCAAATCGCATTATATATTGCAGGCAATAATGTAGCTCCCAGGGGATAGAGATAATGCAGCGAAAGACAAAGGAACAATAGACTTTGCTGGCCTGAGTGCTCGCTTGATTGTGGCTTTGCTGGAATTATCCCCGACTTCCTCGGTGCCAGCCTCAGGGCTGCTCGGGGACTGGGACACGGTGTGGGGCAGTGCATGGCATGGTTTGGGAGCCGCCATCCTACCTGCTGCTTTGTGGGGCTGTCTTGCTCTGCACAGGCGTCCCGCAGCACAGAGGATGGATATGGATTATGGCAAAGCTGGCTGTGATTTTGGTGGTTTGGAGAAATAGGCTTTGGGCTTGGGGCGGCAGCACAGGTGGCTGTGCAGGGGTGCCCTGAGTTTGAGGTGTTTGAGATCCCCAAAGTTCTCTCTGCAGAGGCCACCACTGCTTTGAGATGTGCTTCATCTTCCCCCTCTTTTCCTTTCCTTCTTTCTTTCCTTCTTTTCTCCTGTTCTCTTGTTCTCCTTCTTCTTTCTTGTTCCCTTCTTCCTTCCTTATTTTTCCTTTTTCCTCATCTTCCTTTTCTTCTTTCTTTTCCCTTATTTCTTTCTCTCTCTCTCTCCCCTCTGCTTTTCCTTTCTGTCTGCCTGTCTGTCTTTCCATCTTTTTTAGACCTCAGCAAATTCCAGGAAGGCATCAGTTGTCTTTAACACCCAAAGGAAAAATCGAAGGGAAGGGTTCAATTACTCACATGAAAAATGAGTCTCCTAACCGAGGTCTATCCATTTGCTAGTTGTGCTTGTTTTAAAACTGAATTATAGAGACTGCACATTTTTCTGGAGACAAATGCATTAATTTTTCTCAAAACAGACAAGAGGGAAGCAGAGGGAAAATAAGATAATAAGAGTTTCCACAGTGATTTATAAGCCTTTGTGAAAAATAATGGGGGAGGCTGCAGCGTGCGCTGGCGGCCGGGGGGAAGGGGCGGCGGTGGCAGGGACGGCTGCAAGGGAAACTGCCAGAAGTCCGAGCGAGGTGTTGGTTTTAGATGATATAAGATCGCTTTACGTCTCTAGCCGGCTTGAAAAATCTCTCCTTCTCTCCCTCTGTATATACACATGAAATATATGCCATACGATGCACTTAAAATCAGCCCGAGCGATACTGTTTATACAGGAAAGGATTGTGTTTCTTGCCGACCTCTCCCCAGCCCTCCCTCTTCTGCCGAAGGATAAACTGGGACCTTCAGAAAACAAAGTGGAGGCTGCGATTTTTAGCAGATTTGCTCTCGCATGTATTTATACAGGGCAGGCGAGCCCTTCCCCAGGGCCAGCTGCCTGTGCTCTCGGGCAGAGAGCAGTGGGGTCGAGTTTATTTTTTTTGTTATCTGCTCACTTTGTTTTGATTTACATACTGAAAGAGATATTTTTATGATAGCGAATAGCAAATTGGGTTTCTTTATTGCTCGTGAGAGCTGTTTTACAAAATTGGACTATTTATGTAGTTTGCTGATTGCAGCGTAGTTCCAGTTTTAGTGTCTAACCGTAGCGAATAAAAGGAATTATAGGGAAATGTGCTTTTTAAAAACTACCAGCTTTTCTGAAATACAATGCAACCGGTAGCTTCTTCCTGAAAAGATGCTGGGATCATCAGCAGCTCTGAGGACATCTTACAGCTTGACCAAATAAAGGTTTTTGGGGTGAACTGAAAACTGCTGGAAGCGGCTTTGGGCAGCACTTTCCTATGGGTGTAATTCCTGGGAAATCCGTCCAGGAGGCCAGCAGCTACCACAGCTGTAGTGCCCGTGCCCGTGTCTCCCTCCGGTTACTTACAGGAAGGAGTCAATGAATTTATTCCCCGTTGGTTTCTGAGTAGAAAATCCTGTGGTGTTCACAGGGATATGAGAACAGAGAGGCTGAAAGTGATGCTTGAAAGCAAAACCCAAATCTCTTCCAGGGCAGATGGCTAATTGCGTGGTTCCGTTTATTTGCCCAATGCAAATCACATCCCGCTCAAACATCACTACGGGGAGCCGGGTTCCTGTTTGTTTTGCTAAACCAGGGCTGAGATTTTGCTGCATCCTCTGTGCTGTGCAGGTGAGGCTGCCCGCAGCCGGGGGCTCAGTGGTGCCCAGCGCAGCATCGCCGTGTCCCCAGGGCTGGGGACAGCTGGGGCTGAGGTGGGGATGGGCCACCAACACCACCGTGGTTTGTAGGATCCGACCTCCTTGTTCATGAGGGCAGGCCTGCCAAGGTGCCATAAACAGCTGCATCCCCTTCTCCCAGCCCCAAATCTGTGCTGCATTGGTGGGTCTGCCCCCCCCAGCCACGCTGCTCCCCTCTGTCCTCAGAGCAGGAGGGCATTTCTTGGGGTGCCCAACTTCCCGATCAGCCCTAATTGAAGCCTAAAGAGATTTTTCAGATTCCCAGGTTTTCGAAGGCAAAATTTGCATATTAATAAGAAGCTGTTCAGACTGATTGGCTTAATGTGTTTGGGGTAAGTATAATTAAATGTCAAGGGAAATATATCATGGGGTAATGAAGCTGAAGCTAATTTATCAAAAAATGAGACCTAGAGAGGGAGACATTCCCAACAATAAACAGTTCCTTAACCTTCCCCTTTAAGTGATGCACTTGAGGCGTATGGTCCTGGCAATCCGTACGGGAGCTGCTTATTGCTTTGGGCTGCAGGGGCCAGGCTGAGCCCACCGGGGGGGCTCACCAGCAGTGATGGTGGAAGGTGCTGCTCTGGTCCCCCTGGGGAGATGCTGGGGGGCTTTGCACGATGTGCAGGATGCTTGGGAGGACCTGGTGTGCAGCACTTCAGGGGTGCTCTTAGGGAAGAAGAGCAGCCATGAGGTTTTGTTGTACCAGGCTCGGCTTTGCTACTCGGTCACTTAGGCCTTTTTTTTCTTTCTTTTTTTCCTCATCCCTCTGTATTTTTACTCAGTAAGCTTTCCAGAGCACGTGCTATCTCCTGCTCTGTTTACACGCGAGGCTCCTACAGACACAGCTTGGCTATGAACAAAACAAGCAGCCTGCATTCAGAATGGCAAGGCAGGTCCCCAAGCAGGGCATTTTACCATCAGACTGGAGGGTGAGGTGCAGGATGACGTCCGTGCGGGTCCCTACAAAGGCTGTGACCCTTCTGCATTGTGAGGTGTGGTGGGAGGAGGCGTGGAGCTCCCTTCCCATGGCACAAGAGGCACGCACCTTGCAGCATGCCTCTTGCTTTAGGTGAGGGCTGGGTTCATGGGATTCGCTGTCAGCCATGCACTGCCTCCATTCCTATTGTCTCAGTGGGAAAATTCCTCCTTTGGTGTCATCTGGGGCAATCAGCAGGTTGCACAATCACAGAAGCAGAGAGCAGAACCAGTGTCAGCCTTCATCAAGGCACCACACTTGGAGTAACACCAGCACCAAAAAGCCACCAGAACCAGCTGCCACAAGCCTGGATTTAGCCAAGTGAATCCAGCTGGGAAGTGAGGAACCACATCTCATTTGGGAGCTCTGCTGGAAGCATTAGGACATCGTGGGGGTCCCTGCCCCGCTCATCTGCAGGAATGCTGGTGCTGTGCAGGGCTGGGGAGCAGCTCACGCCTGCAGCTCTGTGCCCTGTTTGCTGCTGCTGTTAGGCTCATGTCAGGAATGTGGGGCTGGAGAGGCTGTGGAAAGGTGGAGAAGTGTATTTGGTCACCGCTGGAGGTGTTGGGCACTGGGTGCAGACACGGTGAGGTCGGGCAGGGTCTGGGCTCCCCAGCACAGGGTGCCCCAAACCCGCCCGCTGCCTGCAGGCAGTGCCTGGAGGTGCTGAGCAGGGGCAAGGAGCTCAGGGGGAGACCCTGGGGAGGCCACCGTGGGGAGGCCACCGTTGGTCTGCTCTGCTGCGGGGTGGCCAAGGCAGGAGGTGGCAAAGCCAACAGGAGGTGGCTGCCTCAGCTGGTGCCTTCTGGTGCCCCCATCCCCATAGAAACTGGCGACGTGGGGTGGGGGGCTGTGGCCAAGGGCTGGGGGGCTCGCTCATGGAGCTGCTGGCATCAGGGTCTTCCTGCCTGCTGGTGGCACTTTGGCACCACTGGGCTGCGGGAGGTGCCCAGGTGTGTCCCAGATGTGTCCCAGCACGGCCACGTCTCAGGAGCCCCTCGGCATGGGTCCTTCTCCCAGACAGGTGCTGGGCACCAGGATGCTGGCATCACCCCTCGGCACCACTTGAGAGAGGTTCTGGCCATCACTAATTAATCAGCGCAATTAGGCAGAGGGCTCGTGTGCTGTAATTAGGATCAGCGTGTGCCCCGGGGAGCAGTGACAGCACGGGGGGGGCACCGTGCTGCTGAGCACAGCCCCCGCTGCGTGCAGCTGCTCCCTGCCCCTCCGCAGCCCCTGTGCTCCCCATCAGCGTGTGCCTGCAGCTGGGCACAGCGACCCCACGGCCTGAGCCCACCACGGCCTCAACCCTTGGCCAGGTATCGCTCCTGCTCCTGCTCTTCCTGAGCGAGTTCATGGTCCTGAGATCAGGACGGAGAGCGTGCACCCGCGGTGTTATCACCCGTGGGCCCTTGCAAACGAGCTGCTCGCTCTGCGCTGCGCCTCTGACGGGTTTCTCAGCTCCCCCGAAGGGAAGCAGGATTTTCCTGGCACTCAGCTCGGCGCTGGGCTGTCACCCACGGAGGCTGCAGTGACAGCTGAGTGCCCAGCTCCCTGCTTTGGGGGCAGCGAGATGCTTTCTGGAGAGATTTTCTTAAATGCTGAAGTGGCGGCAGGCCTGCAGAGCTGCCAGCGGTGCTCGGGGTGCAAACCAAGGGAGCTGCTTTGTATAAAATAAATTAACATATATTAAAATTATTATAAGTTAAATTAATGTATACATATAATGTACTTTGTATATATAAGTTATTTAATATATTTTTTTCTTTACAAATAAAGCCAAGCCCCTGGCGCAGTGCTTCGGGCACAGGCAGCAGTGCTGCTCCTCGCCATGGACAGCACTTGTGGCTCAGAGCCTCCCTGGGCACCTCCAGCTACCAAGTGGCGCTTTCCCTATCCAGGCACTGAAGCAGCCTGGGGGGGTCCAGGACAGACCCCCGGGGCTCCCCACGTCCCCGCAGGCTCCACGTTAGGGTGCTGGCTGCACGCTGTGTCAGGCTGGCCTCGTTCCCCTAAACTTGTGGCCTTGCAGCCACAGCCAATCTCTGTTTGCAAAATCGGGACAGTTGTTAGGTATTTGGTCCTCCAGGCATTAATGAGAAAAAGCAAAGGAGCAGCATGAGAAGGACTTGGCCAAGGTGCTGCCCGCAGTGTCCAGGAGCTACCCCAGTGGCAGCGGTTCTGCTCCAGCACCTTGGAGCAGCTTCTGGAGACGTGAGAGCAGTGCTGAACTTAGCTAAATTCAGCCACCCCTTGGGGATGCCATGCCTGTCCCTCTCCCACAGCCCAGAGGGATTTTGGGTTCCTCATCCATGATAAGGGAGAGGAGGGGAGGGCAGCGGCGCCGATCAGATGCCACCTGACAGATGCAGCGTGGAAGCAGATGCTGCTGGCTGCAGATGTAACGAGATACAGAAATACTGAGGCTTGCTCAAACAAACGCCGGCACCGCCGAACGGACGAGCTCGGGAGCTGCCACTGCTGCTGACAGCAAGCACCGCGCGGTCTGAGCCACTGAGGGAGCATCTCAGCCGGGCAGGAGGCTGAGCAAAGCCACGTGCCGTGCACCCTGCCTGCTGGTCCTGCTGCCCCCCACCATGGACAGGGCATGGGGAAGGTGCCCGTGCCACACCCGCCCCCCGGGTCTGGTTTTGGGGGAGGTAGAAAAGCAGAGGAAGTGGGAATCTTGGGGCCCTTTCATCTAAGTATGGGTCAGCACAACCAGACACTGGCGTTATGCATTGATATCCCCTCCGGAATATCGGGGAGAATAAATCTGTGCCCTGGGAGGTCCCCTCCTGACACTGCTGGCAGCTGGGGCTGGGGTTTTGTCCTACAGAGCAACGCCTGGCTTCCCTTGCTCCTTAGGGATGCCGCTGATTATTTATCAAACTCCTTTCAGCTTCCCTTAGGGATGCCTCTGATTATTTACCAAACTCTTTTCAGCTTCCTCACTCCCACAGTTTTTTTCTGGGTACCTTTTTTGCACTACCAGGCCAAGGAGCTGTCAGACCGAACAGGAAGGCCAGGAAGCCTGCTCGCTTTAGGCCCTGCGTTTTCATTTATTTCTACATGCACACTACTGCTACGTTGTCACTCCTGCCAGAGCATCTTTCTTTTCAATCTCCTGTAGGGGCTGCAATGGCACCCCTGGGAGCGTGGGCCTGAGGGTGGGGAAAGACAATCGCGTGCCATTGCAGGGTTGGGGTTTTTTTTTAGAAATTTCTGCTGCAGAAACGCTTAACGTGCTTTGGAGGAGGAAGGGGAATGGGATGGGAAGGAAGAGGAAACAAAAGGCTGGTGGCTGCAGTAGCACAGAGAGGAGTGTGCGCCACGCTGGGGCGTGATGCTCACCGTGCCTCAGTTTCCCCACCCTCCTCGTCCGATGGCTTTGGGCCAGAGCAGGCTCCGTGCTTCCCCCGGGGCTGCCGGCTGTGCTACAGCCTCACATCCACGTCCCTGCTGCGTCTGGCCCCATCCTGGCGTCAGGAATTGTGTCAGCATTTCTGTGCAGAGGTGAGAGGTGAAATCAGCCGCTTAGGGTGATTTCCCCTCTCTGATCTGTTCTGCACAGCATCCTTGCCAGCTTCTTAAGACTTGGCATGGAGCTGGCAGCACACTTGTGGCAGAGATCTCCAGCAGGGACTGACAAACAGCAGTGCCCAGCTTGGCTTTTTGGGTGCTTTGTTTTTCAGGTCCTTGGCTTTTGGGGCACTCCAAAACCCACCCAAACCATGGCTGTTGAACCAGGAGCACACCCAGCCTGCGGAGGCTTGAAGCTGGACGTGGTGCCAAGCAGGGCAAAGTGTTACAATGGGCTGGGGAGGGGACCAGGGCTGTGGCACGATGCAGTGGGGTCGGGGTGCTTGTTCTGCCCCTTCTCTCCCCAAGCAGGGCTCAGCAGTGCACGGCGTGGGTTTGGGCTGGCCATGTATCAGGAGTGCGCACAGAAACCTCCCAGGGCTCCTCGGGTGCCCTAAAAGCTGCTGGGGGGCTTCTCTTCCCCCTCCCCAGTTCCTTTGCCTGCACCCACTGACTGGAGCAGCAGCTTAGGCCAGCGCAAGGTGGAAAATGCACCTGGAGGCTGGAGCCAGGTGCTCCTGCCCAGGGGAGGGCATCTCGGGTACAGGGGGTGAGCGATGCCCGTGCATCCTCCGTGTCTCACCGCCTGCTGCAGGCTGTGCAGTGCAGAGCCGGGGCTGCACTCACTGGAGGTTTCACGGTTTGGGGAGCTGTCAGGGAACTCGGTTGTGTAAGGATGGAGCCCGATGCAGTACTGTGGTTTTGTGACATGAAGCGGTGCTTTATTCCCCAGAACCAGGCTCCTGTAGAGGCTCAGGATCAGGTGCTGGCTCCACAGACTCTGATCTCTGTGTCTGGGGTCAAGCCCATACCCCGCTTGGAAACACCCCTGGGACATGTATGAAGCCAAGATTTTGGACCATTCCACAGTCAATAAAGATATAAACCGTAATAAACACAACATCAAAGGCCAGTTCCCACACCAGGAGTGCCTGAGGGCTGGGGGCCGGTTACTGGGATGTCCTGATGTGACCCCAGCATGAAGGTGTTGATGTGAAGGCCTTGCACAGGGGCTGCACCAGCAGGAAACCCGGTGCTGGGACCAGTAACCACTGGTGCTCAGCCCTGTGCAGCATCACCAACACCACGCCTGTGCTTTTCCCCCTCAAGCCCTACAGCAGTTGCAAGGGAAAAATCCCAAATCCCCCAAGCGAAAGGACATCTCTGTCCGATGGAGACCTTTGGGGTGGGGAAGGGGCTGCAGCCCCAGCTCTGCCTCCTGTTTTGGTGGGACACGGCCACGGCCACCTCGGGCAGTGCTGCTGGGGGCACGGCACGGCCCAGCAAAGGGCCAACCGTGAATACGCACGCAAATCCCAAATGCTCCCTTTGAGGAGAGTCTTCCTCTCCTATTAAGTAATTAAATAAAGCCCCGAGCTCTACTAAAATTAAAATAACAGAATCCATTTATTCTGGCAGGGCCCACTGGTGGCTGCTCTTGCCAAAAACATTTTTGTGGTTCTTGTCTTTTCAAGTGGCTCTTTTGCAATAAAACCCAGATGCCATTAGTCCAGGGAGGCCTCCAGGCAACTGTTTACGTCCATGAAAGATGCCCTTTGTAATTAATTAATCTCCCGAACGCTGTGGCAGCACATTCCCGGTGGCTCCTGGCGTGTCCCTGCCCGCCGACCTGGCAGCGGAGGTGCGGGCTCGTTCCTGCACTGAAGGAAACCTTTGTGCTGTGGCCTCCCCACAGAAGGGGTTAACCTGCTCCTTGGGGAGGTGCAGCGGAGATTTCAACGCTTACCAACACACACAGAGCTCGGGTGCCTTCCCACTGCTGGGGCTCCTTGCTCCACGGCACAGTGCAAGAGGCTGGGGATGGAGCTGGGCACGGGGCACCCCGGGGATCCCTCCCTGTGGACGTCCCTTCCAGTTTTAGTAGCTCCTCATGGTACAGCAGATGCAGCTGGAATGGAGGGAGAGACACAATCTTCCCATCAACTTCATCCCCATTAAAATGTAGCTCAAAATCCAGATGCTTTCCCTTTTGCCTCAGGTCACTACACGAATGGCCTCACCAGGCCTGAGCACAGCCAGCCAGCCCGGTACTTTTGCCAAAGTGGCCAAAAATGTTGGGTATAAAAAAAAGGCAGTCATTTGCAGAGGTCCTTCTGCCATCTCTGCCCCGCTGAGTGTGACCAGGGCTGGGGACACCCCAAGGCTGCAGTGACTGTGGGGCTCTCACATTTTGGTGCCACCAACTGATTTCATCCACCAGAAACGTGACCAAGCCGTCTCTGAACCATTTACACTCTGGTCTGTGCAACACTGGATGATGTTAAATCCCACCACAGAACTACGTCTCTCCTTAGCAAAGGTCTCCCCGGTGCCAGTTCTGAATTCATCCACATCCCTATTGCCCAAAGTGCCTTTGTGTCTTCAGGTCTTTTAGGAAGAGACAGCTCTTATACCCCTCAGCCTGGTTCTTCTCCAGCCTAAATGCCCCTAATTCACGGAGTTTCCCCCCAGAAACCCTCAGCAGCAAACAGCAAATGTTTGGCTCCTCTAGGACCACGTCCCTGCTCAGCCTCTCTGTAACACGGCTTCAAACAGAAAGAATGGCTCTAGGGTCGGTCCTCGCTGCCTCATTTGTAACAGAACGACTCAGCCTGGGGTTTGGTTGTTATTGGTGCTTTTAGCAATTGCTGCCTTTGCATTGTTGCTTTTTTGATAGATGGGTTTAATTTTGCTGGCATATTGCACAGGTTTGCAAACCAGACGTTGCTGCCCGAGACGGTCCTGGGCGTCACAGCCACAGAGAGGGGTCGGGGTGAGGTGGACACGGGGACCCGCTCTAGCGGACACAGGGCCACAATTGCCATCAGAACCACTGGTGGCACGGCCGTGCCACCTCCCACCCATCTCCTGTCCCCTGGGAGGGACCGGGAGGGGACGCGCTGCGGACAGGAGAAGTGCTGGGAGGTGGGATGGTGCAACCAAAGGAGCCGCTGGCACTTTGCAGAGATTGGCTCCCATTTTGGGGTGATAACGGGGTGAGGCAAGTCTGAGGGATCTGCCGTGGTGTGTCCATGCAGCACGGAGAGGAGATGGAGCTCCCAGGAGGAGCCGATGGCTCAGGTGACTCCTACACCTTTCAGGCTTGCCTTGTTGAACACAGGGGTTATCCTGTGGCCAGATCCTGCAGTCCTTCACCAAATCGCACCCAATTGCCAGCTCAGAAAAGCTTTGAATTCTCAAGGGGCCCCTTGCCTGAGCCCACCCCCAGAGCTGCCCAGCTCAGCCTGCCGTGTAGGATTTCTTTGGGTGGAAGGAGGAAATTGCTGAGGTCAGGGGGCTGATACTGCACATTTTTACATGACGTCAGCTTGCTGCCACCTTCAAAATACCAAAAGATGGAGTCTTACACCCTTTCCGTTGAAAAATTCCTCGTGCCCTGCAGGAAGGGAGAGTTGTTACTCAAGAAATTCTCTGTTATTCTGGGGAATTTAAGCCAATGTGCAGGAAACCCCAGCGTGGGCAGGCAGGAATTTAAAGGGGTAGGATGTTAGGAGTGTGCAGGTTTGCTCTGTTCTGCCAGTGTCAGGGCAAGAAGACAGGTGGGGTCCGCCTCAAGAAGCCCCTTAGAGGTCTTAAATCGCAGAATTAGGTCTAATTTCTGGTGTGTGCTTAGATGCTTTGCTGAGTTGGAGCATTATGGGCCTGAAGCCAGCTGGGCTGGGGGTGTGAGACACGGGGACATCCCGGCCATGGCACCTGGGACCCCCCCTAGAGCACTGCCTGTGCCCAGGTGCATTCAGCCCTAACATGTTCCTCTGTCCCTCTCTCAGGGACCTCATGCCCAGGACCCTGGAGGGGCAGATCACCATGGAGAAGACCCCCAGCTACTTCGTCACCAAGGAGGCCCCGGCCCGCATCTCCTCCATGTCCAAGGGCACGAAGCTCATCGTGGTGGTGCGGGACCCCGTGACCAGAGCCATCTCGGACTACACCCAGACGCTCTCCAAGAAGCCCGATATCCCCACCTTTGAGAGCCTGACCTTCAAAAACAGGACTACGGGCCTGATCGACACCTCGTGGAGCGCCATCCAGATCGGCATCTACGCCAAGCACCTGGAGAACTGGCTCCTCTACTTCCCCATCGGGCAGATCCTCTTCGTCAGCGGGGAGAGGCTGATCAGCGACCCCGCGGGGGAGCTGGGCAGGGTCCAGGACTTTCTGGGCCTCAAGAGGATCATCACCGACAAACACTTCTACTTCAACAAAACCAAGGGCTTCCCCTGCCTGAAGAAGGCGGAGGGCAGCAGCAAACCCCACTGCCTGGGGAAAACGAAAGGCAGGACCCACCCCGACATCGACCAGGAGGTGGTGCAGAGGCTGCGGGACTTCTACCGGCCTTTCAACATGAAGTTCTACCAGATGACGGGGCAGGACTTCGGCTGGGACTGAGGCTGAAAAAAAATAATTTAAGAAAAGGAAAATATAATATAATATATATTTTTTTTACATATCAGTAGAAAGGGGGAAAATACAGAAAAAAAAAAATAGTTGTGCTGAAACATGATTCATTCTGATTTATTTTTTTTTTCTTTTGACACTGCCTTGGTTTCTTTCTTCTCCAGAGGGGCGGTGATGTGTCCCACCACAGAAGGAGGCTGTGAACTGCAACCTGGTCCTGTTGACATCCCTGAAGCTTGGTTGCTTCCTTCAGTGGGCCCGAGGGTTTGCACTGGCTCTGTTAAAAAACAAAAAGCATTCAGGTGCAAAATTTTTCCATGTCTTCAGGTCCACCCTCAGAGGTGAGCGGGGTGCACGTGGGAGCTCAGAGCCTGGCACATCAGCCAGGTTTTGGCTTGCAAACACCATTTTAGACCAGACCTTGTCACACTTGACAATGAAAAAATGGCGACGTAATATTTAATTTGGTTTTCCAAACCTTACTTTAGGGTATTTTTATTGTATGAAACCTTTGAGAATTTTTCATTTACCCAAATTTTGTTTGACTGTTGCTCCTCCACTAAATCAACCTCTTTTCATCAACCAAACTTATTTTTCATCTTATAGGAGCCAAAACCAACGTTCCTTCGGTTTGTTTTGACAAAAATATTTGGTCACCAAAAGTGTAATAAAACTAATGATTCTTTTGACTTTCCAATGCAAAGTGCCAGGTAGTCAAAAGACCTCATTCATGGGAGCTGGCTCCAGACCTGTGCTCCCCATCCCCAGGAACGTGCACCCCTCACACCAGGCTGACCACAGAGCGCTTCTCCCAGTGGGGCCCATCTGAAGGGAGCTGGGTGATGGGCAGGGAAGGGTCCACACTGAGGTGATGCTCATGGTCCATCTCTCTGGGAGGTGACGGGAGACCCGCCATCCCACCACTCGTACGCAGGAAACAAGTTTACCGTGTCTGGCGGATGATATTTAAGCCATAATGAAGAATGCGCTGGGTTGGGTCGGTCTGAAAAGAAAAATGGTGGGGAAAGGGTTGTTTGGGAAAAAAATGAACAAAAATCACATCCAGAAACGGGGGAGAATGAGGAGAGGTAGCTGGGATGGAAGGTTAATTGTCCTTTCCTAAAGGAGAACCGAGGGGGAAGCAGGAAGAAGAGCACTGACTGTGCAGGGCTTTAAAAACTGTCAGGCAAAATGAATCTTTGTTTGGCATAACCAGGAGCTTTAAATTCCTTTCTTTGATCATTATCACCTTTTTTTGGCCAGCAGAAATGGCTCAGAGACAAAAATCTATTAGTGAAGCAGGATCTTGTATTACCGCGGGCTCCTTATCTGCTGCCTCTTTATCTTCAGCATTTGCTGGACTAGAGGAGCACCCAATTATTTCTTGGTGCTGTGTAACAACACAATTATGTTCCCTCGTTTAACTTTAAAAAGCCACTGATGGGGTAGAGCAGACTAAGTGGGGATCAGCTGGTAAATCTGGTGAGGAGGAAGCCTGGGGTCCCTGCCCACAGGCTGCTGGCACACCAGGCAACATCTTAATGCAATCACAGCAGAGATTTCAAGGAGCCCAAGGAGTACTGCAGGATAACCAGAGCTAAGACACAGAGGATGTATCAGAAAATGCCATTCAACCCAAAAGAGTCATTTCCACCTTGGCTGTCCACCTTGATGGGTTAGGAAAACAACTGAGGACCAGGACAACCTTGTGGCACCCACTGCCACCGCACGTGATGAGCCACAGCCCCTCCTGGCTGCCTGGAGCCGTCCCTTCCCTCCCATCCCTCTGCTCCTGGGACACCACCGTACTGTCCCTGAGACACAAACCCACCTGGTTTTGCACAAAACCTTCCCACCAACCCTTCCCAGCCTTTGCCACCCCTTCCCACCATCCTTGGCCGAGGCACAAGGCCGGAGGCTTTCCAAGCTGAACACAAGAGTCAAGCAGGTAGCTCCTGTGGTGTTTCAAGGAGGCTTGGGGTTGGCTAATCTGCACAGGCTTCTGACAAGTATAAATATCACTTGAGTATGATTTTAAAAAATCAATATAATTATATTGCCACTGTCTCTCATATGGTCACATTTAGACCAGTATAAAGCTGCTTTGTAGTGCCTCAGATTGTTCTCCCCGCATCGAGCTAGCTGTAGGGATTCAAAGCACCTTCCTACAAATGAGATTCTGCAACTGCCACCAAATCACTGCCATTAAACCCAGAAAGTTTCAGTGTGTACACAGGCCCAACTATCACACGTGCCTTTAAAACACTGCCCAGCACACTGAACTCAACTCCATGGGCACACCTTCCCAAAAACACTCTGATGCTTTACTTCCATTAATTTCTGAGGCTTTGACTCCCTCGATGCACACCTAGTAAAACTATTTGGGGATCAGAGGCTGTAATTGATTTTTTTGATCTGGGCCCTAAGTATTTTTGAAAATCCCTCCACGTATGAACAATGGCTTTTAAAAAGAGGTCATGCAATCAAATCCCTTTGAACTCTAATAACATTTAAGCCTCTAAACTCTTCAGGCTTATTTTAAAATCCAGCCATGAAGTTTAGATTATTTTAACCTAAGAAGAATTGGAAGTAAACTGTCAAAACCTGCAGCCCTCCTAGGCCCACAGGATCGAGCATCTGTACTAGGAGGAGAAAGCAAAAGCAGCTATAAATAAAAATGAAAGTGACCTATAGTGTGCTTTAAAAAAAAAAAAAAAAGGCAGAAAAATCAATACATTAATGATAAGAAGCTAATCAGGTATACTTAAGTCCTTCTGGTTTCAATAATCCAGCGTGCCAGCAGGCACTGATAAAGCTTACGGTTATTACACACCACGTAACACTTGGATTTTTAGAACATTTGTTTTAAAAGCAAAGAAAGCCATAAAACACCCTGAATGTTTCAGACAGCTTGGGTTTTCCTTTGCCAGTGCAGTTTGGCAGGACGCATCCCAGCCTCTGCTGCGGCTCCTGGTGCTGGGATTTCGGGAAGGGCGAGGACGGGCTGCGGCCACGTCGCAGTGAGCTGTGTTCATGCTGCGAACGTCATTGACTCCCACCAAAAAGCTGCCACCTGAGAATTTATACAGCTAAAAGGAATATAAAGGCCAATGTGCCATGAAGATCAGCACAGGAGGCTCCTCCAAGTGGCATTTGGGGTGGGCTCTGGGGTGCAAAGCCCAATGGCCAGCACATTTGTTGATGCCAACCTGCACTTCATGGTCTTGATGCTCATCCTTCTTAGCCTCCTCGGTTCTCTCGCACACACACGAGCAGATACAATGTTCGGTCTCCAGATCTGGGGAAAAAAATGCCCACTTTCTTAACCATTAAAAAAAATTCTTGTTCATATATAATGGTTTCTGGGTTTTCTCTCCTCCCTCCCCTCTGCTCTGTGATATTGTCATCTTTCTCCCTTTGGTGCTATTTCAGTATGAAACAGACTGATTTTAATTTAATTTAAGAATGAAAAAGCACACATTTAATAAAGTTTACGGGTACTGAGAGGCTGTGCTCTCTTTTTGCTGGCGGCAGCAACCTGGAAAGAGTGGGGAGGTTTGTGAAAAGAGGGGAAAACACAGAATCAGCCACTCACGTCAGGTCCAGCTTGCAAAACCGATCGAGCTGGGGGGGCTCTGCCTGGCTTGAACTCCCCAGCTCAGCTCCCAGCCTTGTTGGCATTGTTCCCCCAGCTTTATCTTCCACTTCAGGCTTCTCCATGTCTTACTACTGCCTTGAGACAGCCAAACACCTTGAGAAGTCAGGTCCTCGCAGCTCTCCCTGCCGTTCCCCCTTAGCCTGCCATGTCCACGGTGCTTTGGCACCGGCTTTGCCAAATTTCTGCTCCCCCCGACCCCACTGAGGAGTGGCCCCGGCTCACGCCACGCGAAACCCGAGGTGGAAGCAATGCACCAAGAAATACACAGGGCACGGCAGCCCCCGTAGATCGGGTTTTCTGTGTGGTCAAGGAAAGCGATATTCTATTTACTTTTTTAGATGTATAAACAGATTAAGTCCCAGGGAAAATACGCTCCCAAACTTCATAATATTTTATTAAACCGACGAAGTTTAATATAATCTTTTGGCTTCCAGAGAAAAATGTTCCATTTCTTTTCTGAGCACCTTTGATTTTATTTTCTTTTAATTACTGTTATCCGGAGTTAACAATGTGGGTTTTGCACTCCACCCAGCCAGGACTATCCAGATTAGACGTGGGGAATTTTGCTGAAATACAGAAATGTCTATGCGGTGGTAAGGAGTCAGCGACGCCTGGGTGGAAAACTCTGGGAAAGCCAATGTGTAGAATGAATTCCCCTTAGCCAGGCAATAACAAGGCTGCATTCCTCCATCCACAGCACTTATTACCTAAGACATTGGCCAGCAACGTTCCTGAAAAAAAAAAAAAAATAAATCAGACCTCCTTCATCTTAGTGCCTGTCCTCACCGCTGCTCGGCGGCTGGAGCACGGCTCCTGCTTGCTCCATCGTGCAGGCAGCACGGCTCACTGCTCCGTGGGGAAAACCCTCCTAAATTCAGCTCTGACGCTGTGCTCCGGCTCAGCATCACTCGCCGGGACCACCCTTGGGTGCACCACCCAGCCGGGTGCTCAGCCCGGGACCTTGGAGGAGCCCAACGAGCCAGCAGCACCCTATGGATGGGACGAAGGGGCTGGAAGCCAGCAGAGCTTTCAGAAAAGACTCAGCACCTGCCTTTCAGCATCGTTAAATACTACTGATAATGGTAATAATCATCTGATGGGTCTTAGGACAACTGGGTGATTTCTAGAGGGCGAAGTCGCTGCTCGGAGCATTACCTGAGGTCGTTCGCACAGCAGAGGAGCTTTAAAAGCAGCTTATCAGCCACAAGCACGTGTTCCCGTGCCAAACTTCCTTGCTATTTCCTCTCTACAGCAGTCGCAGGCCCTAATTTGTGGGCCTCGTTAGGAGAACGAAGCAAGTTATCCAAGAAATACATTTGATGTCACTGAAGAGCTGCCCCACAGCCACGTACGAGCCCTCCCAAGCCTCCTGCCCCTGCCCAGAAGCCCAGGCTGGTGTCACAGCTGCTGATATTTTGTCGGGAAGCTTAAACCCTGCAACCAGAGCACTGCTGCTGGTGGCAGGTCCTTCTTCACCCACACCCAGCACCTGGCCTCCGCGGTTTCCTCCATCAGCGCCGGGTAACGGTGGTGTTTGAGACAGGATTAGCCCTGCTCGGTCACAGTTTCTTCAGCTCATTCCTTTTGTTCTTTCACCAGCAGCTGTGATTTAGGGCATGTGAGCAACATCTGAAGGCAATGACTGAAAGGTATCGGCTGGGGAGCACTTACCTCCCCGCGCACGGGGCTTATGGAGCACAATCAATACATTTTCTATCCTGCTCGCTGCCAGAGACCCCCTACGGCGGGGCACGGGAGGGAAGGCAGCCGAGTAAAACAATTCTCCTGAGAAGGACAAGTTTAGGAGCACAGAGGAGCGGGGCTGAATGCACTGCATCGACCGGGCAGACGCAGTCACTGAGCTAATTCCTGGCCTCTCTGCACGTCCCAGGGGTCCTGGGGCGGCCAGCTTCGAGGTGTGCTCCAGTGTTTGTGCTTTTACCACGCTGCATTTCACCTCCCAAGCAAAAGGAGGCTTGTTCAGCACTCAGAGGGGAGATCAGGGAGGCAGCCACAGGTTTATAATGCTCCCGGTGCCTACAACAAATGCTGCGGGGCACTTCTCGCTGATGGCACCCCCGGGACAGGCAGTGTCCATCTGGCTGTGGTCTGGGGACACTTCGCAGCACTCCTCCGCCTCCCGGCCAGGCTGTAGCTGAGCTAATGGCACGCAGCCCCCAGGGTCGTTTCCTCCAGACGTGGGCTCCTGCACAGGGCTGGCTGGCGAAGGGCACAGCTCTGTGAACAGCTCCTGTCTGCCTGCTCCAGTCCAAGCGCCATCAGCACCGTGTCCCCCAGGCTGGAGAAACCTTTAAGCGTGTCGGGCTGCACTTCCAGACAGACCTGCAGGAGGGGGTGACTGCTATTTAAGCCTTCTGCTTGCACAGCACAGCCCAGCCCAGGAATCTCGGGGTGCTCTGCCTGCAGCATCCCTGCCTCTGCTCCCCAGGGGGCCACAGCAGCACGCGGGGCTGGGGGCTGCGAGTGCCAGCCCCCCCAGTAATGGGAACAGCCTCCACCCACGATGGGGACCACATCAACAGTTCAACATCCCTCTATTTGTTGGAATTCCAGATGTTTTCTACCTGTTTTTTTGTTTTGTTTTGTTTTGTTTTGTTTTGTTTTAAAAAACAACAACAACAACAACAACTGTTTTTTTTTTTAAAAAAAAAACAACTACTTTGACCAAAAGATCATTTCAGCTCAGCGAGGTTGCCCCAAGTGAAGCCACAGCCAAGGATCCCCAGACATGCCTCTCACCACCTGCCATGGGTATTACAGAGAGAGAACCTAGAGCATCACCAAGACATGATTAAAAAACATACAAAACAAACAAACAAAACAATAAAAACAAACAAACAAAAAACCATACTTTGGTTCCATTTGATTCAAAACCAGTGTTGGTCTGCGGCCCAAGTGCTCCACTTCACACAATTCAAGCTTAAGTAAAGAAATTACTGGTGGCTGCCCATGCGAGCTGCTGGCAGGGCTGGCTCGCTCAGGGCATGGCCAAATCAGCCTGGGTAAATGGGATCTCTCTGATGTAGCTCTGCACGAGCAAGAGGTGCCACACAAGCTCCACCTGGCCCTGGTTGGCACAAGCAACATCTTCCTGAGCAGATCCCGGTGTTAGAGGGTCTGGAGGATGCTGCTGGAATAGCGAGACTGAGCATCTGCATCACTGCACCCGTCAGCAGGACCCAAACCACACGTCTGGGCTTTCACCGCCTCCGAGGAGGTTACGGCAGGGAGGACAGCAGGAGCCAGCCCTGCCAACACCACGGGATGCTGCAGGGACTCCGACACGGCTCGGGGCTCGTCCTGCTCTGACATCACATTTCGTACCAGCTTTCCGAAAGGGAAAACTGTCATATGCTTCCATTTTTCAAGGAGCTGAGCTGTCCTTTAGATACCAGCTGCCAGCATAAATATACATCAGAAACAGGTTCTGAGTTCCTGAAAAACGTCTGAAAATTGTAAACACTTTCCAAGGCATATGGGGATAAACAGTCAGAATCTCAATATTGTTTATAGTTCAAAAAAAAAACAACAGTCGCTTGAGTTCAGTCAAGCCAAGCATTTTGGATAGATAATTTTTAAACATTTGGTTTCAATTCTCCCAAACCTTCAGCAAAGAAGCCCCATTCATGCAATACTTAACTTACAATTCAACGTATTATGGGCTAGAAAGATGGATGTTTCTATTTCAAAAAATAAATGCTCTCACATATTGGACAATCTTGGAACATCCTGTCAGAAAATAAAAGAACAAAAAAAAAAAACAACACTCGGCTGGGAAATTTGTCCAGGTTGATCTTCTCCTGCTTAAAGTTTAAGTTATGTTGAATTACTTGTTTGTTTTTGTTAACAAAACTAAGAATACTCTGTCAGAAAATCCTGAGCAGTATCATTTGTCAGCCTGAGCGCAGAAGCTTTCTTCCTTGGCCTCCTCTGGTCCCCAGAGTGCATTAAAGCATCCGTCCCTGACACCGGCCCTGCTCCCAGTGCAGATGCTTTGCGACTGGGCAGAGTGGAAAACAGAGCTCTTTAATTTCCTCTTTGCATTAGAGTTCATTAGGAGAAATCCAGAGTCACCCTCGCCGAACAAACCCCTGCATTCGTGTTTCTTCTGTGAATGTTCAAAGCATATTTTCCTGTAGTTTTCTTGTCCCCTTTTTTGTCTTTTCCCTATGGGATGGGGACCCTACCTGCACCACTGGCGCTGGGCTCCCTGTTTACAATTAATTCCTGATATAATTTCTTTTTACTTCCTTCTCTGCACTGGACAGCTCACAGGGCCGTGATTTGCTAGTCCTGCTGTTAGGGAATTCTCTGTTTATGCAATTTGTTTATGCTGTTATGGTGCTGGTGGTTACTCAGACAAGGCACGTGGCAGTGCGCCCGTTCCCAGGCTGGAGAACAAATGTCTCAGGGAGCAAAAGGGACGAAGCAGTTCCTAGCATACTTTACTGAGTGCACTTTGGATGACTGGCTGCCCCTCCTAAAATTCATCAGGTCTGGGGCATACGCTCATTTCTTTAACCAGCATTTATTGCTAGCAGTTTGCAACCACCACATCCTGCTTTTTGATTATATTCATGAAAACAGGCGCGGATCTGGGCTTTTAAACACCATTTAGTCATCTCCATAACCAGCCCTGAGAACAGCCACCAAAGGTCAGGATAAATCATGCAAAGCGAGGCCGGGAAGTGGAAGAGCACCGGTAAGAAATAAATGCCAAGCCAGGCAGCAGCCAGGTACAAGCTTTAAGCTCTTTTACTCAAATCCACGGCTGTGCTCACCCGGTGGCAGCCGCCTGCTGTTACCAGCGGTGTCACGAGAGCAGAATGCAGGGACCCTGCCCAAACTGAAGCCAAGCCCTGTATGAGCCCATCTGTGGCACAGAGGGGATTCTGCACTTTTCTTCCTGAATACCCTAGAAGACAACAGATTTGGGCACTCTCAGTGCTGCAGAGCACCCAGCAGGCACGTTGCTCTCGGCCAGCCGCTGCGCTCCGTGCCGGCAGAGCCACGGGCACGCGCCTGCCCGTGTGTGGGTGCAAGAATCTGGAGCATCTGGAGCTCTGGACATCTGAGAGCTACTGCTCTGAAATACAGGGGAGGCAAGAGGACGAAATGGACTCCCAGCTGTTGCACTTGACTTGGTATCAGGCTCGCTGCTACCTGTGTGGCCCTGGCAGAGCGCGGGGGCTTCTCGGAGGCAGGCTGCCGCGCTCCTGCTGGATCCATCCAGAGATACGGAGCTGGCTGCTGGTCGGGGAGGAGAAGCCAAGCTGCAGCTTTCCCCTCCCAGCCCGTGGGCTGTGCTCCAGTATCTCTGCTGAGAGAGGGAAAGGGGTTTTTATTAGGCAAATGAAATAAAGACTGAAGGAATGGAAGGGAAGGTTCAAGGAGCTGCAGGTGGGGAGACACCAAAAAACTAGAGCGCGGCAGCTGTTCAACAGGGCTTGCTCTTGTTGCTGTGCTTTCAGTCCTTCACAGCCCGGCTCTCTGCTCCATCCCCAGCCCGGCCTTGGAGCAGCACGGATCCCCCATCCCAGCCCTGCCACCCCCCCAGGCACCTCAAGCAGCAGCCATCACACCCCGCATGTCGCCGCTCGGAGCTGCCCGCACCCCCTGCTCGGTTAAAAACCCGTCCAGCTCCATCAGATGTGGGTTTGGGGGATTTCCACGACTGAGTTCAAATGACTGAGCTTCAGAGCGTAAGAATTGCTCTGTACCTCTTTAATCCCTGCTTCAATTTATCAGCATAAAAACTATCAGTTTCCTTTGGTTGCTTCCAGTTGGAAACTCTTTTCCCAAGCTCTCCTTTCTTCCCAGCACCCCCGCACCCATCTCCAACCAGAAACGACACCGAAACCCTCCCAGCCATCCACGCACAGAAGACGTAGCTCCACACTCGGGCTTAGATTTAGGCACTTTGCACCACGGGCAATTGGAAACAGAGACACTCAATCATCCTCCTTTTCTTTTTATACTGCATCCCACAAGCACTGAAACGCAGCCAAGTTTGGGAGGTATTGGTAGTTCGGTGGACAGCTGATCTTTGTAAAGCGATATGCAAGCAAGCTCAGAAGGATATCATGTTCCAAGGCAACTGAAGCATATTTCTGTTTTTACATCAAATTTTCTGCTACCTTTTGGCAGCAGGCTCGCTGTACATACGGTCTTGTTTGAAGATTCAGTCGCTCGGCACCCTGGTGCTTGGGTTCGGTGCTGCAGAATTCCTTCAAGTCTGCAAGGGTTTGCACGCCTCTGCTGACACACTCAGAGAGCAGGGCCAATATTTACCTCCCTGATGTTTATCTCTACCTATTTCAAATCTTAAATGCCTTCTCCAAGCCCAGGAGCTCCGGATGTCTCCTGGTTCCTCAGCTTTGGACCACTAGCCAGGGACCGGACTCAAATCAAGTTTCTCCACCTGTAGTGATTACATGCCAGAAGTGGGAATCTGATGGAGTTAGGCAGTTTGCTTTTTGAACCATCCCCCAGATGTTTTGTAGGCTTTCCAACCCACGTGTAGTTGTCACGGGGCTTTTGATACCTTGGGTGCAAACAAGAATGGCTGGAAGGACTCACCCCAACTTCAGCTGGTGCCCCATGGGACGTCTGTGGCTGGGCTGAGCTCCTTCTGGAGGCAGTGCCCCCGAAAGGGAATTCACCTGAACACATCTGAAGTCTCTCAGTTCCCCAGATAGTCAATTCTATGTGCCCAGACACCATATTTTTTTTTACAGGCATCCAAAGGCATCATCTTTCCTCCCTCGACTTTGTGTGGGAGTTAAGTCACCGACTGGGCTTGCTGCTCAAGGCATCCAAAATTTAGGCTGGCTCCTGTCTGTGATGTCCTAGGCAGCTCCACACCTTGAGACGCAGGCTGAAAAACTGGAGGAACATTCAGAGAAGACCCATGAGAATGGCTGAAGTCCTGGAAAACCCTGGAAATCCTGCCATGGGTGAAGGAGCCAAGCAAAATCTATCTGGCTTAGCAGCAACCTTTCCTCAGTCTGTAAGCGAGGAGAGCCAAGACCTACAGGATCTGAGCTTGGGTCAGAGCCTTCAGTCACTCACTTAGGTGCTTAGATTGGACGTCTAAGGCTGGATTTAATCTTCCTCTGATGAAGGTCAGCCAGCTGTACTACGGAGTAGGAATTAATTCTTCAATTTCTGCCCCACAGATCTAAGATTGAATGGACGTAAGTAAGTTTACCCTGCAAAAACCACCACAGGGGTGCTGCGAAAATAATTCCTGCCCGTGGGCCCTCAGACTGCAAGATTGGCAATTAAGTAAAAGGGTTAAATAGAGCTTTTTGAAAAGAGAAATCTCCGAGAAATCAGCCCTCTCCTCTAAAACTGTGGCATCGTTTTACAAAGCAGGGATTCCTGCATGGGATAATTAAAGACAGACATTTCAGCAAGGAACAACTCGGTGGGTAATGAGATAATGGGGGGGGGAGGAAGGGGGTCCCCACGCAACCATCGCGGGTACGTCAGCACAAATACTATCCCACTGTTTTCATACCCACCTGCATCCATCTCCTCCCCACCTGCCCTTCAGCTTTTTGAGGCCGAGGACCTACAGATGGCAGCCGTGCCCCCCCAGTGCTACCACAGTGGAAACCTTCACGTGCAGAGGGTGCTCAGCTGCTCCCCAGGAGCAGGACACGGCACGGCCGGGCTTCTCGGAGGTCTGGTGGGAGCAGGGAAGGCAGGACCACGAGCTGCTATTGACTCCGAAAAGGAAGGACCAGGGGACGTGTGTCTCCCTGGAAGGATTTCCATTTCCACAGCACGCTTTCAGGAGTATGAACCAGCACAGCCCAAGAAGCAGCATGTCTGTTTGTGGATAACAATCTCAGACAGATGCCTCTTGCACGCAAACAGCCAGTGCCTGTGAGACAGGAGGCTCTAAATAAATAATCAACAAGTCCTAGAGCTGAATGCACAGTTGCTATTTGCATCATAAATAAATGAGGAGGCTTTTATTTACTCATTCTGGTGGTGGAGCACATCGCAGGAGCTCCTCAGAGCTCATACGCCAGCGCTTGTCGTTGCTGCAGCTCAGCCACTCGGCTCCCAGCAGCTGCTGGCTCCTGCTCTGCTCCTTGGGCTATGCACGGCTCACCAGCAAGGAGGGAGAACAAACGAGAGGGCTCCATCATCGTGAAGCACTCAGATCCCTGCTGACCCCAATTAGCGTGGTGCTGCTGAGGTGGGGAGGAGACAGAAGCTGGGGATGTGGCTGAGCCACCACAGCCCTGCTGGCTGGGAAGGTTGGAAGCTCCATCACACCGGGAAGGTCTCCTCATCCACCGGGATGGGAGCAGTTGCAGAAGAAACCTTGGTCCTTTTTGCTGCTGAAGCTGTAGGATGCTGTTTTCCACCAGGATGCCGTTGCACAGTCTGAAGAGAAAGTCACGAGCCAGGCAGTACTTTGAGGAGCAACACAAAGGAAAATCAGGTTTGGTTTTGATCAAGAAAAGCAGTCCTACAGTGGTGGAGAAAGAAACTCCACAAAATATTTCAAAAAGGAAAGAAAAGGAAAAGAAAAGCTCTACCAAGATATATATATATATATCTTGGTAGATAATATATAACTGGGAAAACTCAATTTTGCAGGACACCCCACTGCAGAAGACACCTCCTCGATACCCCTTTTCTCCCCACAAATTCCTTTCGGGAACGCAGAGAACCAGCAGCTGTTCTTTCTGCAAGGCAAATAGCAAATCCCGCATCCACTGCCACTGCTCAGGATCAAATCTGCCCCTGGACCAGCAGCCGCAGTGAGACTGCACAGACCTTGCAAAGGGGCAGGAGCTTGGGTGCTGAGAACCAGCATTTGGGATGTTCTCAACAAAAGCCATAGAGAGCCAGAAAGAATAGAAAAGCTGCCGTTTATTTCTCTTAATACTCATAAAACGGGGAAAGCAGCAATGTGCCATTTCCAAGGAGGAAAGCCACCTTTTCACCTTTTCAGCCACAAAATATATCCCCAGAGATGCAGCAGGCTGGGGTCTGGCTCAGTTTTATTTAGGTATGTATCAAGTGTTATTGATCCGTTTGCTTCAAGCAAACCAGCGAGTGGTGAAATTTTTTTCCCCCTGCTCTTTATGTCCTGAAAATTGCAGTTTTTCCTCTTTGGGTTCGGGGATGACAAACGGCAGAGCTGGCGGAGGCTCAGAGCTCACACGCACCCCGACCCCATCCATCAGCGGCTGTGGCATCCACAGCCTGAAGCTCTCTGTGGCTTATTAATGAAACACAAACGGGTCCAAGGAGGTCCCACCCCGGACACCACGGTGCCTCCTTGCCTTGCTGCCGGCACAAAGAGGCAAACGTGGGCAAGAGAAACAACGGTGTTGGCCTGGGACCTGACTTCAAGTCTTGTAGGTATCCAAAAAGCAAGGTGCCCTGCCCCATAAGGCACCCTCCTGCATTCCCTCGTTCATCATCAGTGGATAGATGTGGCCAGTGCACGGCAAATACAACACGACACCGTGGGGCTTTGCAACACAACGTGGGAAGCCCAAACCAGAGCCTTTAGGAACAATTTCTCTCCACATGAGGTTGTTATCCCATCACGAGCCCAGCTGCCTATTCACAGTTATTTTATCATTCACCTGATAGCTAAAATGCTCTTCTATATTTGAACAGTTCATCATAGGATTTATATTTCTAATATAGCTATGAGAAAAGCCCAGCCCTGCACACTGACCCTACTGCAATTGGCTTCTCTCCTGGCTCCACACTGGGGTATCCACAGGGCCCCGGTGAGAAAAGCCCATCCCATGCTACAGATTTGGGCAATTTGGTGCCAGGATTTATCCCTCTTTCCTACACGAATGTAAGCTGCTCCAGCACTCATCAGGCTGGCACCGAGCTACTAATACTGTTCAAAATTAGGGCTGGTAGAAAAATGTGTCATAAAATTTATTTTGCAAAGGAAAAGTAATTTTTAGGGTGTTTTTTTTTTTTTTAAAAAAAAAAAAAAGAAAGTATTTCCTCTCCCTGCACCACCACTCCATCCTCCCCCACCCCACTGAAATCATGTCTCATCTTGCACAGGAAATTTTGATTTTTCATCGGAAAAAAAAAAAAAAAAAGCCAAACAACCCTAAGTGAATTATTTTGGCACGAGGCCGATACGTTCCAGCTCCAACACGCTGCCACGACACCTCCGGCATGAAGGACCCCAACCAGGGAATGGCAGCAGGAGCACAGCTGCCCCGAGGATGTACAGCAGCACAGCCAAAGCAAACTGGTCGGATTTTCCAGTAAAATACGCCACTTTCCAGCTCCGAAAAAGGTTGGTTTACCTCTTGGCACATGCACGTTGGCGTGGAGCCTCCACCCTGTCGCAGCAGGGTGGGTTTCCTATAGGGCCTGGTGGGTTCCTTGCTGCCAGGGATGAGCAGGCGGAGGAAGCCACAAATCATACATAAGACAAGATGCTGATTGGGATCCTGCCTCCAACACCACGTCTTTTAAACCTCCAAAAACCTTACCTCGGCGGGGCTCCTGCTGACCAACAGGGCGGTGGGGTCCCACAGGGAAGCAGCATGCATCCAGGGGCTAAAACCTGTACCCACACACACAGCATGGCACAAGCAAAGGTTGCTCAGGCAGGAGGAACTCTGGCTTGATGTCCCCCAGGTTCCAAGACTTGGCAGTTTTATCCTATTTCCCCTGTTTTTGGTACAGCTGGGCTTTGTGCAGCTTCCCAGCGTGTAAAAGAAGCAAACCTTCACCTGGAGGTGACACCTCCCATGGATGGCAATGGGAGATGTGCTTCCACCTGAAAGATTAAAGTTTGGTGGTCCTATAAACAACCGTAACGAAGCCTCCGATAATGGGAAATGTCAGGAAACGTAATAACAACAGAGATTAGCGCCCTGCCTATAGCACATTGTTGCTGCGTTCAGCCAGCTTTTTATATAGAATGTCGACAGCTCCCTACAAGCTGTGAATAGTTTCCTATCTCCTCTGGCCTATTTGAGGCTCAAGTAACTCGCCTGACTTCCCTCGAGCTGTTTTGGATTTACACTGGCTCTGCTGAAATCAGAATTGAGCAGACAGAGCAGACGGAGGCGAGCCAGCCCCACCGCGCCGAAACCAGAGGCGCTGGATTGCTTCACACAACGGGAGGATCTAGGAAACGCGCTTTGGATCCCCGTCTCTCCTTGGCACACACCGGCAGTCCTGTTCCAGCTCGAGCAGAGCAGTGCTGATTTACTGTGCTGGGGGATCAGGGCTTCTGCCCCACTGCTGATCCCAGTAAGAACAAGCCTCCCAGTTTAAGCAAAAGGATGGAAGGCGAGCGTACTGCTGTGAGAGGGTCTGAGAAGAGGCAGCCCTGCCAAGGGACACCCCACGAGCCCCCAGACCCTCACCAACCCCCTTGTGATGCTGGCTGGTGCCAACAAGGCACTGACTGCATCACCGCCTGCATCGCTGCCCCCTCCGCCCACCTTCCCAGTGCCCTGCTCCGCTCCGGAGCTGAGTTTTCCCACCAGACATTTCATTCCCTAGGGCTCCTTGGGCCATTTCTTAAATCTCTGCTGAGGGACGGGGTTTTGTCAGGAATGTCCCCTTAAATTCCTCCCTTGTCTCCAGATAATCTTCTACAGTGTTTAGGGCTGCTCTCCTACATGCGATAGCCCTAAAAAATAAACAAAGAAATGAAAGAAATTCCCTTCCTAAAAAATAAACAATGTGATTAATTATTCCGAAAAAGGCTGTTTATAGTTTGGACTTCATAAAAGAGAATGCCTGATTTAATACACTATCTGAGAATGTGCTGTTTTTCATTTCAGCACAATCAGGACCTAAATCTGTGTCTCCCTCTCCCTCATCTGAGCTGGAAATGGTTTTATATTCCATCTTGCTTTAAATTATACACATCAAGTTCATAATGGGACACGGTCTATTTTGTTGCCAAAACCTGCTCTGTAAGATCATCTATTAAACTGTATTTATTTTTTATGACAAACAAGAAAAATGACAAAACAGCTACCGAGCTTCTGCTAATGAGGACCAAATGCCTCCGCAGGCACCGCTCCTATCGCAGGCGGCTGCTCCGGAGCTGAGTGAGCGTCCTTCCACCCACAGCGATGGTCAAAAGGACACACTGGGGCTTCATCAGCCCCACACCGTCCCCAGGGACCACAGCTCTGTCTGTCTGCACTCGAATACAAGCTCTGGGGTCAGGAGTTTTATCCCGCTGGGATGCAAGCAAGGAAACGCAGCCCCAGCAGCCGGGGAGAAATGTTACTGGGAATTGAAATGCTGTTTGAGTCCTGATTCTGCTCCCTGCACCCCCCCAAAAAGAAAATAAAAATAATAATTAAAAAAAAAGAAAAAAGAAAAAAGAAAATGGACAAAACTTGACCTGGAGAGGCACGCTGAGCCCATCGCAGCCACAACCTGCTGGGTGACAGCTGGGCAGGGGGAAGGAGCCTGAGCCCCCACCAGTCCCACTGAATGGATTTTGGCAAACACCTCCTGCTAAAAGCCTACCACGGTTGGGTGAAATTAATCCACGGCCCATGTGTATCTCAAGACACCCTTCCACCAGTCCAGTGGGCTGAACGGCCCATCAGGACACAAGGACAGCAGAATCACATCCAGCCTGCAGCAGTGTCAGGAAGCGGTGCCATGGGGTAGCCACAGAGGCAGAGCTGCGCTGGGCACATCCCGCCTCTGTTTTTCCTCCCAGAAGAGTTACAGACAGCGTTTGACCAAATCCCAGAGGTGTGCTGCATCTTGGCAAGGCTCTTGGGATGTTCTATGAGAGCTATGGTTTGGCTTCCTCCCTGCCTTGGTTGTGTTTAGGAGTCCCCCGACGTACCCGAGCCTCTCCAGGCTGCAGCCCAGCGCGGTAACGATGGCAGGGAGCCCAAGGGAGCGAGGAGCAGGGCTCTGCGGCAACACATCAAAACTGCAGGATCTGGGGCCTGATTACAGTTCTGCAGCTTCCCCAGAGGCTGCCAAAGCAGGACAGGGAGGACCAGGAGATCTCAGCTCCTTCCCTTCCTGCCCTCAGTCTTTGGGTGGCCAACGAGGGAGCCGTGGGTGAACACGAGGGTGGCTCCATCCCAGGGGATCCTCGGGGCTGGCTCTCACCCAGCCTCCCACGAGCCTGGCTCTGAAACCATCAGGGCAGACCCACGTGCAGCCATTTCTCACATCCACAATGTATTTCTGGAGATGAGGGCAACAAAAAGACCCTCCAGCGACCAGTACAAAGGGGCCGCCATTTGCATGGGGTACATTTTGTGCGCCTCAAGGTTTTGGATGTTGAAGGAAAAACCCAACGCTGTACAGACGGCAGGAGACCTCTGGGAGGAATCCCCTCAGCCTGATTTCATCTGCCAGACACCGAAAGAGTCCCAGGACTTCCCTCGTGAGCGTTGACTTTGGATGTTTCCCTCAGCCCCACAACTGCTTATTATGGCACGGAGCGCTCGTCCTGCCTGGCTGCTCGCCACCGCCGCGGTGGTGGCCGCGCTCCGCAGCGCTTCGGGATCCCCGTTAGAGGGGAGCACGCCTGCCCACGTTTCCTTGGCAGGGAAGTGGGACATGACATGAGCTCTGTGGCTAAAATTCACCATGAACCTAAGGCTATTTCAGTTTTAAGGACAGCTCCACATATATTACAGTGTTAATGCAGAAAATCCTTCCCCTGCCATCCTATTTACTTCTTTTTGCCATGCCAGTTGCCAGCGAGCACAGCAGAGAGTTTTAATGCTAGGCATGGCAACCCATCCCATTAAAATAAATTCCTTATGTATCGTATGAATAGCTAGACACATGAATAATTTAACCATGGTTTAATCAGCGTTAACCTAATGCTTTAATCAAGACCAACTATGTCATCTTTCCTTAAAAGAATTACAGACCAAGGCTCTGGCTCTGGTTTCGCAGCATAGGAAGAACACACGTATCCTCAGAAAAGTTTTAAGCAAATTAATCATGCATTGCTCCGTGGTACCAGTGAGACGAGGACTGGAGCGCGTTAGCCATCCCTCCTGCTTCACCCGAAACGTTTTCTGTGTGCTTTCTGCTGGAACCACAGAGCCAGGCGGAGGCAGTGGAAAGGAGATCACAGAAGCAGCATCTGTGCCAGCCCGTCCTGTGCTGGGTGTGGGCGTGTGACCAGGCACAGGAGGCAGCAAAACCCCCAGTGGTGCCCTCCCCTGGTGAGGCAGACACAGGAGGGACCATCCCGGAGCATCTGCTGGCCCCAGGAGGGATCCCAGCCCCAGGTTCCTCTCCCCAGAGCCCAGCTCAGCACCGAGCCTGCAGGGTGATGACCCCTGATGGGCCAGGCAATGCCTGGCTGAGGTGCTGCTGCGGTGGCCCACAGCCCCATTTTGGGATGCGCAAGGGTCCCGTCGCTAACAGGGTGTCGTTTCTAACCTAAGGCAAGACACCTGGCCTGGGACGACGCCAGTGAAGCTGCACTAATTTGGGTTTCCATTTTCAAAGAACTGAAATTCACCACAGAAAATACTGATGAGAGCAGCGTCCTCTACCTTTGTGCCTCCAACATCTGCTGTGCAAAATGCGGGGTACGTGCTGCATATTGCCAACTCCACCAGCAACAGAGAAAGCAGGTTGGACATCCAGCCCCCTGCAACAAGCATCGGCTTCTTCAGTATCTGTATTTATCAACTGATGAGATCATTGAAGGAGAAGATCGTTAGTTACAAGCTCAAACAAACCAGCAGCCAGTCCAGTCTTCTCTCTCTGGACCTTCTGAGATGTTTTCTAAAGCCCTCAGGAAGCCCAGATCTCACTCTGCCCATGGCTTCTAATTTATTAATTGTTTTAAAGGGAGCGCATGGCTTCAGTCGGAAATCACTGCAAGCTCTCAGCCCGCGCTGCTGGCTCGGAGCTACAAGATTTCTCCTCTACAAAATTCGCAGTGACACTGTTTTTATTCCAAGCAGTTCGGGCATCCTCCAGCCCAACGGGTTCATTATCTGCAGCTTTCTTTAAAAGGTCAAGAAATGCTCTCTGCCTGGCAGATGGACAAGTGCAGGAGTCGTGAAGTCTCAGGATTTGTAACATAACAGGGTTATTAAATGGCAAACTCTATCCTGAGCAGAGGCAACACAAAAAGTTTGTCTCAAGTTTTTAAATGAAAAAAAAAAAAAAGGGACATTTTGAGAAAATTATTTTTTTCCATTTTCTTTCTAAAATCAAAGAAATTAAAGAAGTTAGATCTTAAACAAATAACTCTCTTCCCAAATAACTATTTCTCATTCTTCTGGTATTTGTTTTCCAACCTGTTGCATCCAGGTCCTCCTGTCCTTTTTTAAAACTTCTTTTTTCTTTTTTTTTTTCCCTACTGACATCACTGGAAGAAGGAAGGGGAATAAAAGGAGGGACAGGGAGGAAGAACTCCCTCTCCTCCCCCAGACACACCACCCACTCAGCAGCTCTTCAGGCACTGCCCTTGTGCTAACCCAAGAAATCCAGAGCTCCTAAGCATCAGATGTGACCTCTGTATCCGCAGGCAGCAGCTCCCGGTGCACCAAGTGAGCAGTGCTGGGGTCACAGTGATTTTGGGGCTGGGAGGGCACAGGTCAGCACCCACACCCACGTCTCAGCCAGGTGCCAGGAGGCACAGGCAGGTGTGAGAGCGCGGGACTGAAACCTCCAAGCACCACCTCCATCCCCGGAGTGCTCCGCTACCGCCTCTTGCTGACCTTTGAGCTGGCAGAGCTCAAATGAAGCCAAATGCAGCAAGCACTTCGCTATAACGATCCCCACAACAGAAAACCTCTGGGAGTTGGTGGTGCTGGTGCAAAACACGGATCTGATCGGCGTGAAATCGTGCTGCTTGCCTGCAGCCACGCTCCCTGGCTGGCACACAACAACAGCCGTGCCTGATCAGCTCCGACTTCAACGTGAGCGGGGATGCTCGGGAGCTGCCCCCACCCAGCCCCGAGTCCTCGCTACCCTTCACATCCCCACAGCTCTCCACGGAGCTTTAGCGCAGTAATCCTGAATGCCAGCCCCAAATTCCCAGCCAGGCAGGACCTGGAGTGTTACAGACCTTCCCGGAGCCCACACTGAGCTACCACTTAAGCACAGACTTCATCAGCTCCAGCATCTGCCTGCATCAAGCATCCTTTACAAAACCCTTCAAGTTCCTGATTTTAGCAAACTTTTTTTTTTTTTTTTAGTTTCTGTTCCATAATTATCTGCCGGAGCTGCAGAAGTGGCAGGTAATGTGTCGCAGCAGCACAACCAACCTATTTTTGGAGTCATAAAAGAAACTGTGAGGGAAAGAGGAGTGCACGGGGAGGCTGTGGGCTGGAGGGCGGGGAGCAGCGGGGAGATGCTCTCTGGGGTGATGCTCCGTGCTCCGCTCCTCTGCTACTCCCCAGGGCAGAGGACCCAGCAGGTCCAGAGCCGCTGCTTCCCCTGCCGCTGAAGCAGCTCAAGGGGTGCAGGCAGTGGTGGCAGATCCAAAAATGCTGCCACCAGGCAGAGCTCAAGAGATGGGAAAGGAATTGCTGCCTGCAGCCGGGTGAAGAGGCTTTGCACCAGCAGAGGATGTGGCCCTTCTGTCCCCTGGGGCAGAGCCCTCGGAGAACGCCCCAGGCTGCCTCTGCAGCCCTGCCCTGCGATCCCCACTCGTGTCACTCCCCGAAAGGCAGCCGAACCCATAAAACAAACCATTGTACCTTTAAGGCACTGCTCCAGAAAGAAAAGGCCTTTCATAGCAGTGAATAGCATCTCTTTTACTCCACGCACCATCTGTTTGCCAAGATGAAGAGCTCTGGGCTGGCGGAGGCTTAGTCATTCGGACAAGAATAGGTCCCACTGTACTTACACTTCCCAGCTCCCAAAATAAAAACCACAGCAAGTCATTGACTTTGCTTACCCTGTGGGGAGCATGCGGAGCTGGGAACACCTCAGCCATTCCCTCCTCCTAATGCAGAACCGAAAGAGGAACACAGCACCGGGACCCCTATGGTCCCCACAAGAAGCCTTAGCTTTATTATTTTATTTTATTTTTTCTTTTTGGTGAGGGGCAGAATTGGTGCTTTAGAGAATCCCTACAGTCACAGCTGCCAAGTGTGCCACACGAAGCCCCACCTTGTCCCACTCTGCTGGGAAAAATACACGAGGGATCCCAACGGCCGAGACAGAGCTGTGCCAGCAGGTCCCTCCACGCTCCAGTGCCCATGGGGCAGCTCCATGTGCCCAAACTTCAGCATCAGACTTCCCACTTCCCTTCTTCCCAGCCAGCTCAGGAGAGGACTTTAAACACCTCCCCACAGCTGGAGCAAGCCAGGTGTCTGGGCGGCCCTGAAACCCACTTCACTACACCAAATTTTGCCCCCTTCCAAAGCCCAGCCAGCTGCAAAAAGGAGGCAGCAGGCACGGGGATGCAATTCATTTCAGGCTTTCCCCAAAGATCCCCTTGGGGCAGCTCCTTTGGGACACCCAGAGCGCACAACCCCCTTTGCAGCTTCAGATGTCCATGCATCAGACGTTCATCTCCCTGCACCCCAGCAGAAATCTGGTGTCAGCCCTTCACCAACACTAAAAAGCCACAGACTCCAGTTACCTGGTGCTATGCCCCAGGACACACAGCACCAGTGCCTGGGCACTCCCAGGAATTAGTTTACAGGCAGCTGAAACACACACCTGGGAGCAGTCCCTGTGTCCCCAGCATCGCTGTGACCCCATATTTTATTTTGTGTTTGCTCTCTGGGTACCCTGACTTCCACACGGTGCCCAGCAAACTCCAGGCTGCTCCTGTACCATAAACACGCTGACTCGGATGGGGATTTGGCCGTTCATCTCCAACCCTGAAACAAATCTGCTCAGGACGGGGTCTCAGCCCATCAGCAGGGGATGCGGGGCCCCGTGGGGAGCAGGGGCTGGGACGAGCTCCTGGGAGCAGCCGGAGGAGCCGCTGACTTTGCTGGGATTTCCCAGCTTCTTCACTCATGGCCTAACCTTTGCAGCATTTAAATACCGTCTTCTGGCTCCCCCTCCCTTTCTTTTTGTCACCTGCAAATTTAGATTAACAAGAAGGTTTGACAAAGTGCTACTGTATATGTTAATAAACCCATTAGTGTCGGCCCGCCTGACATATAACCTGCAGAGCCTACAATGTTTACTAATATGATTGTCAAAGCAGAGGAACATTACTTTTTAATGACATTTCGTATCACTTCAGTTGAAGTAATATCCTGGGACATGATAATCAGAAAGCCATTCTGCCACAGAACTACGTGCTGAACAGAGGCTGCTGCATGAAAAATACTCATTTTGTCAGAATTAAAACATTTGTGTTTGCTTCATAAGTTGTAAGCGCACTTGTGGAGAAACATGTTGTGAAATATTTATTGGAAGCAGCTCGGCTTCAGGTAAATGGGGCTTCAAAATGAAATGTTGGAAAAGGTTATTGCTACACTCGCCGTGCCTTTCGCACGCAATACATCGATGGACAATTTATATGTATGATATGCTTAACAAACCGACAAGATTTCAGATCTTCTCCTTAAAGAAAATTTCCAAAGTGCTACAAGTGGTCATTACCAGCCCAGACGAATTTACTGCTGCCTTCAGAGCAGGGGGACGGCTGCAAGACCGAATGAAATGGAGTTGGATTTTATGCTCCAGGTGCAGGAGCCTGGTATGAAGCCAGCAGTGGCACCGTGGCTGCCCCTATGGGTGGCTCCATCCCCGCCACAGCCCCTGCGGCCCCCGAGCTGCACCAGGGGCATTGATAGAAACAAAGAAATCATCCCGGGTCCTTTAAGCAGATAAAGAAATAAATAATGAACTATTTTCTCCTTTTTTGAAGTAAAGATCCAAGGGGATCCCTCCATCAATCTGGTCAGAACAAGCTTTCTGACAGAAACGAGCAATTGATTCAGTTCGAGTCTCCCATCGGATGGGGGACAGAGCTGATTAAAGCTGTGCATGCACTATTAATAGGAGCAGGATGCCTTGCTGTCATTATTATTAATTATGCTGCTGTGATTACTATCTGTTCATCCATCCACCCATCCTCCCTTCTGTAATCCCAGCCCTGGCCAAGTACGTATGAATACAAATTCTTACTCTCTTTTTGCTCCCAGCTTTCTGGGGTGTGGGCTATGGGGAACTCCTTGATTTATAGGATTTCTTATTTGTATGTTTGAGAGTGAGTGTGGCCATGTGAGAGTGAGCGAGTGGGCGGTGGGAGCTGCGTGGGTGCGACGTGTGTATGAGCGTTGGTTTGTGAAAAAAGCACAAAGGGAGAGTTAAAACCAAAGGGGGAGCCTTGGCGTTTCATGTCGAGCCCACCGGACTCCGGCACCCTCCTCATTTCCGCGGGTCCCTCGGGGGAGGCCTGACCCCAGGAGTCCCCCCTCCTACGCTCACCAGCTCGTCCCTACCTGGAGGCCAGGTTCTCCTGAACTCTCAGCCACTGTCCCCACGATCGGCAGAAATTTTCCTTCCCCAAATAATTAGACTGTGATAAGAAGAAACAAATGGGCCCTCAGCGCAGTGAGGGCCGCAATAAGAGATGAATTATTAGTCCAAGATGGAAATCTCTTTTGATAAATGACTGGCCCCAAGCAAGGAAGGATTCAGCAAAACACAACCACGTCCTTGTTGTGACACAGGGACGGGGAAGGAACAAACCTCGTAAGGCGCAACAAAGCCCCCGCGCTGCCGCCTTGACCAATTGATTAATCAAAGTGTATCCCGCAGTGTCAATACGCGTCCTTCTTCCCATTAGTTACAGCATCTAAACGTGGAGGACAGCGGTGACAGGACAGCTGAGGACCTGTGTCAGAGCCAGAGCTGAGCCGTCCCTCACAAACTTTACCATGGAGGGCACCAGGAAAGCGTGAGGAGCACGGCCTGCAGGTACACCCCAAGGAACAGCATCACCAACCCAGAGAGCACTTCAAAGCTAACACAAACCACACAGAGCCCCAGCGGCCTGGGAACAAGGTAAGAAAAGCAGAAGGAACCAGCTTTTGACATTTTTCCCCTCCTGCAAGGAGCTGGCTCAGCAGGGTGGGGTGATGATGCCTCGCACTCCAAGTGAAAGATCTGCCATTTATTAATGCTGGCCCCATTCCTGATTTTTTTTTTTTAAGTCTAGTTCAGAGGGGGGAAAAAAATCCATTGGCGTCATTGAAAATAAACCTGACAGTGAGGCACTGGGCAAGCCATTGAAAGCAGCAGGCTTTAACATCACAGCTTCTCCTGGACTTTGATGTTCAGAGGGGTGCTGCCTGTGCGCTGCCAACGCAGAGGAGTTCAGCACCTGTAACTCCAGGTAAGGTACGAGGAGCCCTTACCGAGACCCCTGTGGGTCAGTCCCCAGCCACATGCAACAAAACTGGTGGAGCTTCCAGGTCCCTGAAGCCTGGAATGCAGTTAATTCAGGTAATTCAGGCCTCTGGTACCACTATTTTCAGTGGGATGTTTAAGTAGAAACGGTTAGCAGGAACACACACACATATAGCACATATGCTATGTATACATATATATATATACACTTCTAAAAAATCTGACAGAAATGGCTCGAGCTGGGATTGCTAAATGTATTTCTCTTTGTCCTCCCCCAGAAACCACTACCAAAACATACCTCTCCATCTAATGAGATTAGCAAGGTACCATGCTAGATCTTTATTAGTTAAAGCTGACCATAGTGCAAAACTTGGCCTGAATCGTAAATGAGCTGACTGCCAGATTGAGGAGTGCAGCCAGCAAGTAGATTTATTCCAAATGGGCCTGTGCTGTTTGCCTTGGGGATATGCTTCCTTCTCTTTAACTCCCTGAAAACTGGTAGCCAAGTTTCAGCTCGCCGTGTTCCCCGAAGCCAGAGGTACCGCTGCTTCCCGCTCACGCCGGCCTGACGTAAGCTTAATCCCACTGACCTTGGTGTTTCATTGAATACAAGGTAAGGGAGAAACAAACCTATATACCCCGGTGGCTCGCAGGATTTAGCACTGAGGACATTTATATGTGGCTGTTCCTGCCTCCTCCACTTCATTTGACTGGCAGCTTGAAGAGGTCAACACACTAAATATTAATAGGGGAGCCTTGGATGCTGCTATCAGAAAGCTTGTTCACAGCATCTTCTGCACTCAGACAAGTTACTTTGGCCCCCAACATTTTTCTTTTGTAAAGGAAGGAACAACTGAGAAAAGATAATTTCAGTTATGAACTGAGCGAGGCTAGCCTACCCTCACATGCAGTGGTCAATAGGAAATCTTTCCTGAGATCTGCACATTCCTTTCCCAGGTCACGCCCAGAACCTCCTTTTAAAGGTCTCCAAAGGACCAGCACATGCCTTGAGGGAAGGAACAGAGGCCAAAGCATGGCCATGTATGAGCGTTTCACTGCAAACAACTTTCTTGCTTTGGAGGAGAAATGGGAAGCATACGCCGAACAGATCTGGTTTCCATCAGCCCGTTATTTATAGCACTGGTTTCACACCATGGGTTATACACACTCGGGCTTGTTCTCTCAGGCTCTCGCAGCGCTCTGCCGCACTTCCTTCTTACCTGAGCAATGAACCCATGTTTCACCCTGCTACAATCGGGCTGTCTGTGTCTCAGCCGTGCATTCACTAAATGTGCTCCACAGAGCTCTCCGCGAAATGAGAGTTTGCAAGCTGAGTATCTCCAAAATGCCTTTCTGAGCCTCGGGCTAAGGTAGAGAAGACAGACTAGTTCATCAGCGGCGCCCAAGGGAGGGATCTAGAGCCTCTGATTCACAGGACCCAAAGAGCAAACAACCTCTCTACAGCTGGATCAACTGCAAACACCTTCGGCACAGCAAAAACTACGGTCTCATGAAACACCAAGCTGCTCTGCTTAGCTGCTGCACTCCGACGGCTGCCTGGTGGCACAGACTCGATGTGAAGTCCCACTTTGACCAACTCACCAGAGACTGCACCAGAGACCTCCCAAGTTAGCATCCTGTAGCAAACAGCAGGGCACTCTAGCTGGGCCTGAAACCAGCCCCTACCCAGCACAGTTCCCAAGGAAATCTGCAGCCCATCCACTTGCTGATTACTCGGAGAGAGCAGCGTGAGGGTGGTAGGTCCCATCTGGTGCGCCTGGAGTCATCCAGCGTCGTCCTAAGGAGTGAGCTTAAACAATGGTTGTTTGGTCTCTGCTGTTGATTGAATGAGATTTGTTGTCCATAATAAAACTCCTGGCACATGATCAGTCACTGTATATAAACCCAAATTACACTAAGAAAAGCCAGGATACTGTCAAACAGCTCTAAACCACCAGTAAAACAGAGTCCGTCCCCAGTCACGGCTCTGAAGAGCCACGAGGGTACTGGCCTTGTTCTTCAGCTTCCCCTCAGGCAGACACGTGGCCAGAGGAGACCGAGGGCAATGACGCTCCTCAAGAGCTCCCTGCCAACATCTACAGCACAACACAAGATTGGGGGCAATTTCTCAGATGCCCAGGACCAAACACCAGAAGATGACACCACACACTGTCTCTGAGGCTGCAACAACCACCATCAACAACCTACCCCTGCTAGACTGAACTGGCCAGCAGGACATGGGTACACGTGATGAGAGTGGCACCTTTGCCCATACACACAGGAGTAAAACGGGTGGCAGACTGGACGGTCTCCTTTGGAAGATGTCAGCTGTCACAGCTGCCCTCCAGTAGGACCTCACAGCCATACCAGGGGCTCCACAGCCACCGCAATGGGTGGCAGAAGAGGCACACCACTTCCAGAGGCACCCTTTGGGCAACTGCAGCTCCGTGAGTGCTGACTTAGTCACCAGAAAGCCACATAAACACTTTGCCTAAGCAAAATGCACTCAGGAGACCAAGTGATAAGTCTGGTCTACTGCTAAACCTATAGGTGGTTCCAGTTAGGCGAGATGGGTGTCGCACCCTGCTTCTGGAGTTCAAGGGCTTGATCCAGGTGTCCAAACGCAGGCACCTGCACCCAGTGCCACCGCAGCTGTGGCAGCAGGTCTGCCAGGTCCACACAAGTGTCTCAGATGGTAAAATGTGATTATCAGGGAACTGAATGGTACTCGAGCAGGAATTAAGAAGAGAACTGGAATTACAGTTTGAGGGCTGTGGGGCAGAAGGGGGCTGCTCACACAGAGATGCTTAAGGTGCTTAATAATTTAGCTTAGAGAAGAGGAAGAAGTAACTTATTACCAATAAAGAACACCTAGTAAAGAGGCGATCTCTACAGCAGAACTCTTTTTAATCTAACAGACAACAGCAACAGCATATCAAGCTCCAATGGCTGGAAGCCAAAATTAGACAAATTCAAACTGCAAGGAAGGTGCCAGTTTGTAATTGAAAGAGTAATGAGCCATTGGAATTACTCACCCTGGGCTGTGATGGATTCTCCACCATCTGAAACCTTTAAATCCAGAGTGGATGTTATTCTACAAAGTGCCACATTGCAGGCACACATTTCCGTATTTGGGAATTATTGGTGAAGGCTTTCCAGCTTGCATGAGTTGTTTGTGCTCTAAAAAACAAACAAAAGAAATGTTATGCTGCCCAGCTAGAGATGGAGATGGGCAGCAGAAGTGAGTTCAAGCAGACAGCCCGTGGTAGTACAAAGCCACAAGATTCAGGTCTCTAACGTGCTACCTTGTCCCAGCCACTCTCAGCAAGAAAACCCAGAATTAGGAGGCCAGGTGACAGACCAGAGCTAGGGAAGGACTGCATCAGCCAAGCACTCCCTGAGAACACAACACATCCCAAGCTGCTCCTTAAAAGAAGTCTGGGAAGAACAGGACATCCAAGCGTAGCACAGTTTTGCCAAACCTTCTGCATTTCCCATGAGAGCTCACCCCAGTGCCGGTTCACCAGGCTCGGCTCCCCCCATGCCCTTCCCAACACCGCCGTGCTCAGAGCCCTCGGGCACACACCCCATCCTACAGACGGGTGCTCTGCAGGTGACTCGCTCTGTTCTGCTTTTCCAAAGGAGCAATCCCAACTCTCGCATACCATGTAGGACAAAGTATGTGTGAGCGGTGTATTTTCATCGTGTTTCCAGCAGGCAGGCAAGAGGGAAAACCACAGGGGAAACGGTCATCAGCCAAGACACCTCTGTGCTGGACCCATCGTACAGGAATGCCTGCTGCCAGTCATCGTGAACGAGCAATAAACACCCAGGCTCAGATACTCTCTCATTGAGAAAGTCTGTTTTACTGACTTTAAGGTTATGTAATAAAAATTAGCAGGAAGGGCAAACGGAGGTAAAAGAGCTGAAGACTAGACTGGCTAACTGTTGGGCCCTGGGAAAGAGGTAAATCCCAGAACTGGGTGAATAAATGATTTCTTTGCTTCTCTGACGAATAATTTCAGGTTGCCCTAGCAAAAAGACACAGGGATCAATTCACCCCGCGTGAAATAAAAACAAGTTTTATAGTTGCTTAGATATCAAGTAAAGTATTTCACCAGATTTGTCTAGTTTCGTTTTAGGGCCATGAAAAAGGCTTTTGAGAAATTAATGTAGGTAAATTTCTAAGACACCTGTTTTGAAATAACCAGGAGAAGTGTGCCAGCTTGGAAATGACAAAATGAAACCTTTTGACTTAAAAACGTTAGAGATAGTCTTTCTTGGCTGAAAAGATGTAATAAATTTGTGGATAGTTTTTATAAAACCCCCGCAGATGCATCGGTAGGATTTCATGTAGACCATAACCAGGAAGGACCTTGCAACACACCATGCTTGGAGCAGCCCAAACAGAGAAACTCTGTTCCTCCTCCTCCTCCTCCCAGTCGTTGCCTGCAAACACATCGCTGCACTTAACACACAAAACACCATTCATTATAGTCAGAACACAGGCGCACAAAGTTAGCTCTTACACCCAGGTTGGGATCAAAATGCAACCAAAATCTTAAAAAGCAAAGATGAAATATTAAGCCTTCTGAAAGCTGAAATAGAAAGAAATGTTACTGTTTCTCAAGTAAATGTGAAAACCTGTAAAAGTAACTTTAGCTTTATTCATTGGAGTTTATTCAGTCACATCCAGTGAAGCTGCTCCAGATTTACACATAGTAGAGAGGCTCAGAGCAAAATTCAGCCCTTAATGACAATACTTCAGGTTCACACCAACACTGTGTACCCAACTGCCTGCCCTCAAAGTATCCAGCACTGCTGACATTCAGCCTTGTTCTGCCTTGTATTGAGGTCAGCAAGCCTTTGTTCTAGAGCTGCTTTATCTGAGGTTTGTGTGGGGCTCCTGAAAATCTAAATAGCTCCTAAAATGCCCCGTGATCTCAGCACAAGTTATCTGGAAGATATGGCTGCAAGTGAACAGCATCTTTCTGATTCAGAAGCCACCCAAAACGTCCAGATGTTTGTTGAGAAAATACATAGACAGGGCAGAGATGTTTCCTCAACTAGAATTATCCAGGCTGTTCTGGAAATAAATCATATCTGAGGGATTGTTATTACATCAATAGCTTTTTTCAGGTCAGAACCTAACCACAAAGAGACTGAATCAACCCATGCAAAGGCTCACAGGATGTCAATATGCAACAGCAAAATCAAACCAGATCCGGCCAAGCCCAGCCCAGCAGCTTGCCCTTCCTTGTTAAGGTCAATGGAAAATTTCAGCAGGTGACACAGGGAAGAATAAATTGGCTGGATGAGCCTGAGAAGGGGAACACAGAGGCCAAACTTTAGGGAGAATCGGCTGTCTGCAAGCCTGGTTGAACAGATGCCTGAACAAACTGCCTCAGAGCATTTTTCTGGGACTGAGTGAAGCCCTACAAAATGCAGTGTGCAGCCCTTTGCATGGGGGGCAGATGGGCCCCACCAGTTCATGGGCTGAGCAGGTATTTCCCACATCTCACTGTGGTGCTCTGGGGTTCCTGCAGTGCAGCATCCGCAGCCAAATTAACTAAAGGCCTGTGCTGCACCCTGGCCTGGTCCATCAGGAGAAGCTGTGGTTTTCATTAGAAGAACAAGGACTTCCAAAGGACCTTCTGCTTTTTTTTTTTTTCTTTTTCTTTTTTTTCCAATCTACAAAAACAGTTGGTTTCATGAGTACTTGCAAGAAATCAGAAACCTTGGATCTTTTTTTTTGCAAGGCTTATTTTGGCTTCTTTGTTAAGAAGAGCAGCAAGACAGCTAAGAACTGCCTCCTAAATAAGAACAATTTGTAATTCAGACAGGCATAAAAAAAGATTGGGAAGTAATAATCACTGGCATGCTCATCCTTCCTTCTCCTAGATGTCAGGTTCACCGTTTTCCAAACCGGCTGCCCCCAGGTTTGGATGGCCCAGGCTGAAGGCACGCAGCCACAGATGCCCCTTCCCTTCGAGCAGTGAGTGTGACACTGGCTGCACCACAGGAAAAGTGGGACGGATGAGAAATTCCTCCTTCACAATGGGAAATACAGCAGGCAGGATACCGAGAGGGTGGTCCGCCTGTTAATTCAGGAGACAGAATTCAAACTGAAAGCTCCATGTGGTGCAAATTAGCAGAAACTAATTCTAATCCGTCCCACACTGGCACAGAGGCACGTCAGCCCCGCTTAAAATTGCACCTCCCTTCAGATCTGGGCTGCCCCTGTTCTACGTGAAGAGAAAAAAAGGACGGGGAGAGGCGGCACGGCAGTCTGCGTGCAGATGGTCTGTATTATTGAACCTCTGTGGAGTATCAGCCACTTGCCCCGGTGCCCCACGATAAATCACAGTCTCCTTCGATGTTTGCAGGGAAGAGCAACACTCTCCGGGGCTCTGATTTGGTTGAAAGTCTGACTAGTTAAGGAGATGTAAATACTGAGCCCCTATCAGCCCGTAATTGTCATCATCATCCTGTTTAGGAAACTACTCACATCTTTGAGCAGTTACTCCATGTCTCCTCCACCTCGGGAGAAGGTCTGGAGCCCATTTCCGGCAGCCGGCAGCGAGCTGCTTTTCTTTCCTTGACACAAACCAAGTTTGTCAGCTTGTGCATCCTTGGGTTCTGCTTGGTTTAAAGTTGCTGCGGGGTCCTTGGGAGCAGCTGGAAGCAGGGAGCTCACAACCCTTGCCATAAAGGTGCCCATTCAGCGGGCCCCAGCGCCCCGGGTGCTGCCCAACAAGAGCACCCTGTGTGCCGCGGCCCTGGGGACGGCGTCCCCTGTCCCCACCTGGGAGGAGGGGAAGTGACACTTCCAGTGGCTCTCGTGGAAGGCAGAGCCAAAACGTGCGCGTTCGTTTTCCTCCGCAGACAGAAAACTGAAGAAACACCCAGCCGGGCCAAAATAAATACGTTTGGCATCTTTCCTGCGTCTGCGCCGGCACGTTCGTGGCGCTGAAACTGAAAACAGGCCCAAGCCTTATTTACACTAAAGTCTCTTTCCATCACTTTGGCAGTAGGAAGGGGCTTAGTCTTGGTACATATTATATTTTCTTTTCAGCATGTGTAAATGAGGATCAAGCTTTCACATTGCTTAAAATAGATGTAAATGACCCTTTATGCTGTCAGAATGGTGTCGAGAGGCCTTCCTGCAATAAAAAAATCAGCCCCATTATGCTTTCATATCATGCTCCACTCATTTAGTTTTAGTTTCCCAAACTCGGGCAATTCCCCTTGACCTTGGCAATCTGTGTTGAGATTTTACACAGCTGGGACTAAATCCAGGGCCAGGAGAAGGTGCTTGAGCTCAGACAGAAACACATCGAATCCCTCAGCCTAAGCTGGATTTGAAGACCAGCCCATCCCCAATAGCCTCTTGGTAATCTCTGATAGATTTCTTCTTTCCATTAGTAGTTTTGGATGTATATTTTTTATATCTTTGTATATTCCAGTCTTTTTTAGAAACCATGAAAAGGAGAACGAGGCAGAAAGAGAGAATAACAATTCTGGGCTGCCATCAGGATTTTCCTGCCTGGCAGATGGACTTGCCATGCCTCCTGCTCTGGCCCAGGGGAAGCCACCACCACGTATCCCTGCCCGAGCCCCTGGCTTTGCTCCATTGCCAGCTTGCTCTGTGCACATCAGAGGAGACCCTGATGAGAAAAGAACTGGCCTTCCTTGCATCTGTACTATTAAACACATTAATTTTCCTGGAAGTGATGGTCTGACCTATTCGGTCAGTACTCAAACAGCTGTATGAGCTACCGGAGCGTCTGGTGGCTCAGATAAGCAATGTGATCCCCGTTCCTTCTGTCTGATTCATGCAGAGGAGAACAATTAGCCATTGAGAGCTGCCCAAGAAATAGACTTGGTCCAGACAACCTGTCAGCCTGGGGGAAGGTGGCTTTGGCAAAGGAAGCCCATGTTCGTAGGCTCAGTCCTGACCAAAGTGTCTTCAGGTAACTCAGTGATGCACAGAGCCCTGCTTCTCCACCTTCCTGTTGCTCTGTAGGGAAAGTAAATTACAACAGCCTTCAGAAGAAGGCGATATATTTCCACTTTGGTGTCTTCTGCCAATGAGTAGGCTCTAGAGCCAAGAAGGAGTTGGCTGTTACCTTGATTAATTACTGCCAGGGCTCCTTGCTGCCCGCTGCCTTCTCCCCTTTCAGCTCCTACTTGTGGTGCAGACTACTGAAAGAGAAGGGCTTTCATTCCACCTTCTGGACTGTTAAACCCAGATCCCATCCACACCACTGCAGACCAAAATAAGGTCTGCTCATAAACTGCACCATTTCTCCGGAGCCACCATTGCATGCAGAGACGTCCTGACAGGTCATCAATACCATCCGCCCATAGCAGCTGGAGCAAGTGATACCGAACCCAACTGCAAAACAGCTTAATGGAATATGCTGAAGCTGTGTCAGCCCATCCATCCCCAGAACCACTCTGTGGGCACTGCCTTGCCCAGCACAGCAGCAATGCCTCAGAATAACCCAGCCAAAGGGCAGAACATTTACAGTAACTATCATTTTCTTTTCCTTTCAGAAGAATGCACAAGGGATTGTCAACACTTTCTTACCCCCTCCTCTTTTCCTCTGCAAAATAACTCTCTCTCTCCAGCTTCGCCAGCTGACTGCTACTTCACGGCTTTTCTCCAGGAGCAATTGCAATTGGAAACACCCAGACAAATCTTATCCAAGAGTTTATGAGAAACAGCTCAGAGGCACCCTGAAAACTGCAGCATGCTACCTAGAGTGCTGCAGATTATTATTACTTTTTTAATCTTGGTATAGTTCTGGGTAAGGTTTTAATTGGGCATTGTATTTCAAAGCCAGGGAGTAGGATCTATGCAAAGCACTGGATAGTTTCTGCATTAATTGACCATCAAATCCTTCCCCTTTGCATCTGCATTCTATTATTAGAGAATGTAAAGCAGTTTACAGGGCTTTTAACCTCTTCAAGCAAACACTCTGTGGAAGTTATGCTGCTGCAGGGACCATATTAGCTTTATAGACTTCGTTTCTAATCCAAGGAGAGGGGAAAATGGAGAAGAGACAGAGAAAATGAATGATTTTTGATGGTAAAAATTCAGCTGGTGTAAATCAGCACAACTCCATTAACTTTGGTAGAGTTATGCTGACTTATGCCAGTAAAACATCACACAGTTGATCCGCAATGAGATCCTCATTCCCAGAAGACCAAAATGGTACCAGACAAATCTTCACAGACCACTTATCAGCCTTCTCAACTGAATTCTTCCCTGCTGCATGGAAAAGCCCTGATCAGGCGCCAGAGAGCCATCTGGCAAACTGGGTACCGTGGCATGCATGCACACCGTGCGCTCAGTCACTCAGAGGGAAATCACCTTCTAGCAAAGCACTTGGATGTCCTCTGTGGCCACCAGCCTGTCCCCAGGGCTCCCATCACGATGGGTCTCAAGAGGCAGAACCATGCTGCAGACTGGGAGCCTATACTGACTCCCGCGGACTCTGACTAAAGCTGCTGGCTCTGCTTTCTTCACGGCCTCCTAGTTGGTTTCAAGTGTGCCTAGAGAAAATGTTATCAGCATAGCACACACGGTGCACACACGGTACTGTCCCTTCTGAAGCTGCTAGCAGGGGAGCTTGACACCTGCAGACCTGAATAACTGCTGCAGGAAGAGAAGGAAGCAAGCCCTCGTCCCACCCTAAGCACAGCAGAAGAGAAAACAGGTATCTGTGTGCTGTCCCCTTCAGGAGTGTCGTCTCTTCTGAGAGATGAAATCTACTCTTACAAATCCAGGCCGGACAGGCAGAGTTTGATCTCCTAGCTCTGTGCAGCAGGATCAGAAGGAAACCCCCCAGCTCATTTGCTGCCTTTGCCCTTTAGCTTCACACAACAGTTCCACCACCCCACAGCAGGTGGGATTCCCATTTTGCAAATCCCTACCCTATTTCTTTGCTTCACAGTAACCCAAAATGTCACCAGACGGATCCCAGGACAGTGATTATGAGCATGCACACAATGGTGTAAGGGCCGGTATAATTATCTTGTTCCTAAGCATTCGATAATGCTCCCAAGCATCTTGTGTTTAGCTACTTGGTAAGGTCCTGAACGTCTGGCTCTCAGGCACTACAGTTTTATTGCTACAGAATGAGCCAGGAACCATTCAAAAGCTTTAAAAGGTCTTTTTAAATAGTCAGAATGAATTTACAGTGTTGGCTGCCTGGCAAACGCAACAGGCATTTCAAGTGGAAAGGAACAGTCCTCCATGGCATCTGCTGTTGGCATTTAGGGCACCCCGATCACCAACAATTCCTCTGCTCCATCGCACGGCACCCTGCAGGCTGCTGGCCAGGCACAGATAAGGGCAGGCAGAGAAGAAAAGGTCCAGGTGAAAGCAAAGCTTAGAGCTAGCTGGAAGATTTCATTACAGTTCATCAGAAAATGATCCAAGTGCCACAGAAATGCCTTGGTTTCAGTCACCTCCTGGTGCAACAAAAGCTGGGCCCCACCAGCAGTGTGCCCACACGTGTCCCACCTGCCTCGCTGTGTGCCACCTCCTCTGGGGGCTCGTGGGGATCTCAGGTGCCCAAGCCGGGTGCCCTCGGCTTTCCAGAAATCAGGGGGGTTGTCAAACTACTCTGGGGTGGACTTCCAAATAGTGTTAGTGTCCTGGAGTGACACTGCTGAGGACACGCTGCCGAGAAGGACCTTAAACAAGGGTATAGCACTGAAACATCTGGTTCTGAGAGAAGGAAGGGGCTGGATTATTCCTGACTAGCCCCAAATCACCTCAGAGGAGCTAACGGGCCTAATTCGGATTCCCTGGACACGACTGATCAGTTGTTCACAAGCCACATCTCCACATGAAAAACAAAATGCCACCACCTGATTGTCACAGCTCGCTTTGCTGGTCTGGGAGGGAACAAGGGATGGCTTTTTGATGGGCTGGAAAGCACAAAATAACATCGCTGAACCGTGACTGGGACAGGCCAGATGGACGCAGGAGCGGGAGGTTCCCAGGGCTGGGTCATGGCTGGGGTTGAAGAGCCACCAGACAAGCAGCTGGAACATCCCCTGCGTGTGGTGAGGTGAACGGGAATTTGTGCAGCTGTGGGTGCTACAGGTGGGGGTTTCTCCAAATTCTCCAGCCCCACCTCTGCTAAGATGAAGCACACAGCTCCCCTCGCCAGTCCCATGCACTGCTCCCCCCACAATGCCACCTGCCAGTGCTTCTCTGCCCAGGCCTGCAGGGCCTGTCCCAATCCCAGAACAGGTCCCTTCCCTGCCACACACCCGCACAACACCCCAGCCTTGTCAGTGTGAGCTCCCAGATCCTTCTGCACGACTGAAGCAAAACAAATAGCACTTATACGGGGAATCCTCCATTACCTTCTACCCGCTCGGCTCCTTTCTCTATGAGCAGGCATGAGGCCGGGCCTAACCTGCACCCTCCTTTGCAGGACCTGGCTTCAGTCTTCTTCTCGGGACAGGTATTTACTCCCCTGGTGTGATAACGGTGTTTTGGGGCCTTTGTCTCCACATTCTGGGTTCAAGAAAGTCCACCAAAATTGTATCTCAACTCCACCAACTAGTAAAGGCTGCTTAGGGAAAATGCACAAATATCAGAGCCAGCTCCTCTGTCCCTCCCTGGCACAGCTTCTAGAAAATGCAAGTTTCCTCGGGACACTGAAGGAAAGCAATTGGCAAAGAAGACGACAGTCAGGAAAACATTTTACAAAAGCTGAATAGGATAATTTAAAGGCATTATTATTAATGATGGCAATTACAGTGCTAGGAAGCTCAGTGGTTTTTCATATAGGACTGAGAAAGGAAAAGGAATAAAATCAAGCAATCTCTGTGAGAACACGAGACGAGCAGCAACGAGCTGTGGAAACCAAACAAGATCAGACTCAAAACAACCAAGCCAAATCCTCTGCTTGAGTAAGCCAGTGTGGATCCCCTGGAGTTCAGGGCTGGGGGAGAACCCAGGCTACCTCCCTCTGACCAGGGCAGAGGATATTAAAGCAGAGTCTTCCAAAGACCTTTCGGGAAGTAAGCTCAAACTCACTGCAACTAAATGAGCCAAGGAATTCCCCTGAGGCTGTGCAAGAATCTCTGCTCTGTTCGGCTGAGCCACCCTCCCCAGTCACCAAAATGGGTGTCACCCCCACATCACACCCCTCCGAACGGGTGTCACCCCCACATCACACCCCTCCAAATGGGTGTCACCCCCACATCACACCCCTCCGAACGGGTGTCACCCCCACATCACACCCCTCGGTGCACGTGTGCTTTCATACACACCAGCAGACCCGCAGCCTGGGACGTTTCCTGAGGGCCATGCAAAGGCCATCAAGCCAACCAGTCATTAATTCTCAGGAAGCACCCACTGCCTCATTGGTAATTACTTAAATAAACTTCCCTTTCATGGTGCCTGAGCTAAGGCCTTTCTTTCTGACATGTCCCAGTAAAGTTTTATTTAAGGTAAGATAACACGAGGGTTACACACAAGAGCTGGGCTGCACCTGACTAAACACTCGGCCCATCGGCGATGGCCGGATGGCTCGAGCAGGATTTCAGCACCTCCCCTCTCCTCTCCTCTGCAGCCCCTTCCAGCTCACAGCGTGTACGATTTCCCCTTATACATGCAGCATTTATCCTTCATGCAAATCTGTCCCATAAATCACTGCATCCCAGGTGCACCACGGAGTCATTTGCTAGGAAAATACTGTTCCAACCGAAGGACCCAACATACCACAGTGGTCTTTATGAGGGGGTAATATCCAGGATGGGGGGGAACTTGGAAACCTGCCAGGCTCCAAAAACGATTCATCCTGCCTGACCTTAAATCTTGGATTCTGACTGTTGCAGATGGAGCCGTACTCGCAGGCAGGAAGCGTCCATCACGGCCATGCTCGTATCCTCCCTGAGGCCGCGGCGACAGGGCCCCGGGGCCACGTAAGAACCCCCCCCCCTCCCGCTTGAGAACCCGGGGGCTATGAACTACCCCAAAATTAGCCAAAACGAGGGGTTCCAGAAACCCGAAGGGTAATTCAGGACTTCACACCTTGTAAGTTTTGCTCTCTGTGACTTCACCAGAAGCTGCAGCCAGCATTTATCTCCCTTGCATGGTTTTGAGGAAGATCTTGCTGGTCTCAGCAATTTAGATTTGTAGCAGCTGAGATCCTACTCCCAGCACTAAGAATTTCTTAGATTTTAAGACTGCTGCTCTGTCAAACAATCATTTTATCTCTCACACAAAATTCTACCCAGACAACTGTTTGCTACAGCTAATCCAACAATAACCCAAGCACCTCTAGTTCTCAAGTGTTTCCACAGTATTTACTGTGCTCCCAAATAACTTATTCTTGTTTACTGATGTCAGGAATAAGATTTGTTAATTAGACCTCTGACCCTCTTCCATGTAGACCATTGAGATGCTTTAAAGTGGCTTGCAAGCGTAGGACTCATTTTTCAGAGGGCAGCATTAAGTTACCAAAGGAAAGATCCATTTAAGTCGAAAGTCTAATAGCTTTGTTGTGGCAAGAGACAGTCTCAGGACATCAAAGAGTCAAGGGAGGAATATTGTACTCAGCTGAGAAAATGGACAAGCAGTCAGGCACAAAAGCCTTTCTACAGCTCTGACAAAGAAACAATAATCACAAGCTCCTGAAGAGCTTAGCTTAAGCCAAAGGAATATAAAAAGAAGAAACAAAATGCAGAATTAAGATTTCCAGTCTATTGATATTAACCACAGTAATGAGCTGACATGCAACAGCATAAAAATGCTTAAAGTTCGAATTAAAAAATAAATAAACTAGAAAGCTACAGAGGCCAAGAGTTTTCAGTAACATCCTAGAAATGGACATTTTAGACAATTTAGCCTGCATCACAGGTCCTCAAGGCTTTATCCATATTCAGCACAGCTAGTACCAGCTGTCAGGCACCAGCAGCAGGCTTCAGGAGCTCAGAGTAGCTCCCAGTGGGTCTCTTGCCCCACAGCGCTGCCCCTGGGAGTTCCTAAATCTGAGGACAGAGAGATGGTTGAAGAGGATTGACAGGGAGAAGGGACAAATGGCAACCTGGGACTGCTCAAACAGAAGCACTACAAACTGCTGTACCAGCAAGCAACCCTCCAGCATGCAGCTAAAGGATGGAGACACCTCCTCCGAAGCAGATTGTGGTTGCCATGTACCACCAGACAGGAGGATTTCCATTGCTTGGAGGATTGCCATTCTTTGCCGTGTCCCTTATTGCACCTCCCAAAAACATGGGCCAGTTGATGGCCACCAGACATCCACTGTCAGTGCCAACAAGGGCCCTGGTGCTCTGATGGTCTTACTGCTAGGTCCAGACAGACACAGAAGTCTAGCCCAGATGCAGTCCAGGATGGAGCAGATTTACCCAAACACATGCCAGGGACATTCACCAAAATGCTTTGACCCCTGCCCTCCTGGAATGAAAACAGCCCCTCCAAACTACCAGTGTGGGGAAGAGAAAATTGTAAATGACTTAAAGGGGGGTGGAAACCTCCGAGTTTGACGATCACAAACTGAGGCCGCTAATCTTCTTGTCATGGGAGCAGACTCGCCCGGCAGAAGGGAATTCCTGCCTTTGACTGGCCTAATTAAAGGCATCGAACTCTGCACCCGTTATGGCTTGATGTGCCTTAATCCAATGTGACATTCGACATAGGCGAGGAACGCAGACGCGCACATACGGTTCTCATTGCTCCGAGGGGTTTGGCATCTGCGGGGTGTCCCAGCTGCAGCACGCTTCCTCTGCTCGTCCTGCTGGGCTGAGCTGTGTGGGGTGGCAAAGCGGGGGATAACTGCTCAGCCAGCCCCACGGCTCTGCGTGGAGAGGCGCTGGGCAGAAGGTCCCGTTTAGGGGAGAGGAGTGGGGTCTGAAATGCTGAAAGGTCACTTGAGATGGTGGCGCTGGGATTCAGAGCTTTCCTCAAGTGAAATGGAAGGGGAAAGGTCTCGCAGTCCCTCTGCTGTATAGGGACAGGAACAACCAGTTGCTGTGTCTCTGGAGCGCAAGATATTTCCTAGTATGATGGTACAGAAGATTGTAAAGATCTCAAATCAGAGAAGATTTAGGACACAAGATGAACCTACGGGGAGCAGTGATGTGAATCACGAATACCGCTTGTGCTCCTCACCTCCTGTCCAGGACTGGCCGCTAGGTCAGGGGACAAACCATGATGCTCGATGTGCTCAGCAGAGTCCAGAACAGCTGACCCAGCCCTGGGAAGAAAACTTTTTTCAGAAACTGATGGGAAGGAGACAAACCTCCCCAGCCTTCCAAGCAGAAGTGGCACAGGAGGTCAGTCAGTAGCAAGTGAGCTGGGACATCTGTGCCGTGGGGAGCACTGGGCTCTGAAGACCCATGCTGAAACTCATGTCCTGAAAAACAATAAAGCCTTCTCAATGGCACTGCAAGAAACCAACTTTCCTCTTCAGTTACTGTGTAAAAGATTCGAGTCCCAAGCTGCTATTACTTGTACTGCCAACTACCAGTGCTGCTGTGCTAGGCTGCACGGCAGCAGGCTGTGTGTTTAGAGCCGAGGGTCCCAAGTTCATTTCCAGTTAATGATCCATAAGAGAGATCGCAACATTTCTCAGAGGAAGACTACATGGAAGCAACAGATAGACTGCTTAGGCTAGAGTAGAAACAAAGCAGTGAAATATTTGTCATGAGTTATAAATCAGAAGTCAGCGATGCTCTACGGGAGCAGCAATATCTGATGCATGCCAGGACGAGCAGGCGGTCAGTAAAAGCTCCTTCAGAGTAACAAAACATAGACGGTGAATTCAGTGCGACTGAAACGCAGAACATGTTCAAATTCATATTTAATAAAGCAATTATTGTTTATTATTGAAGTACCAATTGATTATTAAAAACACATTTATTGAGGCTGGACCACAAGGTAACAGATACGTACCTCTGGCATAGTTGCGAAACCTCAGTAAATAGCGATTATTAGAAACACATTTATTGAGGCCTAACGATACCATAAGATGCGTATCAGTTACACAGCTCTTAAAACCCGATCGGTATGTTCTTAAGCCATTTTTACTGAAGGTTTACAGCCCAGCAGTAGGGCTACATGTCTTCATTTAGGGTTGCTAAGCCACACGGAATATCATCTTAATGCTCATTTGATACTTGATTGGGTAGTGTTTACAGGGAAAAGGTTACACCAACCCATGAGAAGGAGGACAAAACGCAGTCGTTTCCCTGCTTCCAAAAACACAGACGAGCACTGCTACTTGATGTGTTGTCAAATCTTTAGTTAATTTCTGAATGTGTGCTTGGCTGGAGCGTGGGGACCGTGGGTGAGCTGAGGGTACAACCACGGGATTCACGGAGCCACGTCCACCCCGGAGCCCAATGCCACGAGCAGAGCAGTGACTCCTGCCCCCTGCCACCCAGCTCACGCCTGTGCTCGGTGCTGACCACCCTCAATAAACCAACTGCGCCCCATAAACCCCTGTGCTGGGTAGGTCACCCCTCCTGCCACCCCGCACTCCCAGCCCTATGGCACCTGCCCCCAGCTCTGCCGTCCCCATCCCGCCCCCCAAGGCATCACACCCCGCACAGCTACCGAGACTCCCCAGCACCGCCCGAGCCTTTCCCATGCCTCGGGATGAATACAGGAGATCTCCTCCCCAGAGGAGCAGCGAGCGAAACAAAGAGGCAGTATGGAAACTGCAGCCCGGAGCGAAGGTAGCGATTTTGCCCAGATCATGCAGAACGGCTGCGGGAAAGCCCAGGGGAGAAGAAAAGTCTGCTCCTTTTCTTTCGCCATGCCTGAGACCTCCCAGCCTCCCCTGCGGAGGAGGAGGGGAGAAGGGAGCACAGATTACTGAAGAACTCCCCCAGCTCCAGTCTCCGCTGTTCAAATTTATATATTCCACTACAGGTGACATCATGATTGCTGGAGTCTGACAGGTGATGCTGTAAAATGCATGAAACCATAAAAATTTCAACAGCAGCAAGCTCCATTGCTGCTACATCTGACAGCACTTAGCTGCCCGGCTAACACAAATATTATAAAAGCACTCGGGAAAGAAATCCAACCTGCCTGACCTCAGTTTTGGACTAATAAACAGTAGAGCACGACCAGATTTCACCCACATATAATAAACAGACGGCTTTCAAAGAAACCAAAGCAGGGTGTTGGTAGGTGTAAAGAGCTAGGGAAAGAGATGGCTTAAAAGTGGGTGAAGGTACTGCTGAGTGCAGGGGGCTCAGCTCCTAGCCTGTTCTGCTTTCTGCCCCTCTGTCTTTGTACCCAGGGAGATGTGTCTTACAAATGCCCAGCCATAGCTGCAAAGAGATGCTCATTCCTGTTACACAGCCACGCCGGGGTGGAAATTGCCTGAACTGCTGTTGCTTTCTGCTCTCTACAGGGGAAGAGTGCATAATCTTGTCTCAGAGAGTTGGGCAGTAAATAAATCCAAAAGAATTATTGCCCTTTCTTTCACCACCATCAGCACTAAAGCGCAGAAGTCCAAGAATCTGCTTCCTATTTCTTTCTGCTGTGAGGTTCCTTTGGTCTCCCTGGGGGAGGAGAGCACCTTGCCTCGGCTCTGCATGCACCCTGACGGAGGTGAAGGAGGATGTCCCCGTGGGCAACAGCCCCCCAAAAACACCGAAGTGAGGCAGGAAGGCACAGGCTGGTGGCTCCAGCCAGGGCAGAGATTTTCAAGCTAGAGAAGCTGAAATGGATGCTCAGGTTCTCTGAGGGGCACTGGTTTCCATGGGTCTCCTTGGGATTAGTCAGACAGACAGACAGAAGCAGCTCCTCACCTTCCACACGCAGTCTCAAGAAGAGCAAAACCAAAGCAGTCTGCAGGTGGAACATGGAAAAGGGATGCTCGCTTGAGAGGCACCAGGGCAACCAGCCTGGGAGCCCACGGGCACCAAGGTTCAGAAATATTTCCACTGGCCACTCCGAAGGCTTTCCGAGCAGAGGTGGGCACCCTTGGGAAGCAGGGCAGGAATGGGCCAGCTGTCCCCTGCCACCTCCTGGAGACCCTGCGGGTAGCCCCCAGGGTCCAGCTCTCAGTCCACCCTGCAGCCATGTCCCAGCCACCACCACCCCTGGACGCAGCACTGCCAGGTCCCTGTCCCAGCCCAGAGGCCACCGGTGGCTGCACTCAGTGCCAAAAAGCACACCTGCAGCCTGATTTGCCGTTGGATCGCAGCGACAGTCTATTGAGACAGGCGAGTGACAGAAGCTGCTATAAATACACACGCAGCTCCATTAAATCCCCCTTTATTCAAATGTCTGGAGCTGGCTTGGAGCTCGCTCGCCTCCACGGATGCGCACATGGGGGGCTCTGAGTCGAGCAGCAGGCACCAGCCGATGCTGCCCCGTCTGGGGCTGTAACTGGGCAAAACAAACACCAGCACCGAAATCCCAATGTCATCCACCTGCAACTGGCAATGAGGCTCAAACTTCTAAACATGGTTTTAGTTCCTAAAGATAGGCGTGTTTAAATGTCATTTTCCAACCAAAGATGTTGCTGCCAAATTGTATGGAGTATTTTTAATCACAGGTTTCACCGAGCGCTCTAGTGGAAAGTGCGTGATTATTTGTTCACAAAATCATCGCTGCTTTTTCACCATTACAGATTTCCTTTTTTCTACTGAAGTCACTGGTAATAGATACAGATTTTTTTTCAAACAATTTTTACAGCTACTGGAAACAGACGCACACTGAAAAAATGGAAAGTGTGTTCGCTGGACCGCGCTAAAATCTTTTTCACATAAATGGTTCCTTATTTCGCAGTCAGATTTATCAGAATTGACATCAACTGATGGAAACGTGATGGGTACAGGCAGCGATTAAAAGCACCTGATATAGACCAACCTGTGACAGCACTTCCCCAGCCCTACTGTACCAGGGGACAGGACAAACTGCGACCAGGTAGGACTTCACATCTCGTGCTCCAGTTCTTCTAAATCTGTAGCCAGATCCAGCTACAAAAAAACCCTGCCGCATATTTTCACAAATACAAGCAGACATTACAACGATTTATGTGTGGTCTTTGCAGTCATCTTCCCGCAGAGCCAGGAAGATATTTAGGCACCTCATTTCAGCTAAAATAAAAGCGATGCCTATGGGACGTTTCCTGCCTAATCACTCCTTGGATCTCGTCCCACATCTCCCTGCTGCTTCTCTACTGCAAAATGCGGAGGAAAACACCACCGCGACTTCCCAGAGCGGCGTCAACTTCAGTTCCAGCTCGGGTGGCGTGAGGGCTCAGCTCCTCTAATTAAAACGAAGCTGTTATCAGGAAATGAGCTCTCCCCGACTAGCTCGGGAGAGCAGCTCCGGATTAAGCGTTCCCATCCCCTGCTGCTGCCATTCTCTCTGCATCATTTCCCGACCCCAGCCCGAAGGGAGCAGCTGCCCCAGGCTCCCTGCCCCGTGGACCAGACGGCGCTGCCAGAGCCCAGTTAATTCCTCTCGAGCCAGGAGATGGCACTCCACATCATGCAGAATTGTGCCTGGGCTTCGCAGGCCCCCCAGGACCTCCCTCGTGTGCCTGTGAGCAGCTTCTGCCCCCCAGCAGCATCCCCGCGGGCCATCAGAAGCCGTGTTTGCACCTGCAGCGCTCCGACGGCACCACCTGGCCCCGCTCTGCAACCCGGGGGCTCTTTAATGCAAGCCCCCCTCTTTTTATGGAATAGGCAAAAGAAAAAAAAAAAAAAAAGAAAAGAAAAAAAAAAGTAATAATAACCGATCATAAAAAATCAAAATCGTTTACCTTTCAGGAGGCAGCTCAGCACAGACTATTACAGGGTAATTTGGTACATCATAAAGTTTCCTATTAGAAAAGAAAATAGGGCTGCTTGCATGGGCTGCCAATTGGAAATAAAATAGTAGTGGGGTCGTGATCATTAGCACCACTCTTTCTATTAGGCTTGCTTTCCATCAGGGCTGGGAAGAGGAGGGAGATTCAGGTTCAGGTAAAAGCAGATGAGATTGGTCTGGAAGCCAGGAGTGCCGGCCAGAAGGCTCTGCATTTATGAGGGATCTCCTCTTGCAGCCACTGTGCTCACAGCCACGGGTATGGGTGATGCAGGATTAGTCCCCAAGGAGCTACTCATTGTGATTCTCAGGTACGCAACACATTTTTTTGCAGAAAAAATACTGAAATTGAGACAAAGAAACAGAGAATGAGATCAAGTTGGTTACTGTGACTGGCCAGTGCTGTGAACAAAGGCCCGATGCGGTGGCATTCGTGTGTGTGTCTCAGCACACTGCCCTTTGCTGCAGGCAACGTTTGACATTGATCCCATGCCTCTGATGCTTCCCTGCTTCTCCAGACTCTTGTCCCATGAAGGTGATGCCAAGCACGCAGCAAACCCAGGCCCCCACCAGCTGCTTTACAAGCACAGCAAGGCACGGCCCCGCTCCGCACGGGGGAAGCAACAGGACCAAGACCACAGGGGAGAGCGGTGGCACAGGCAGGTAAAACATCTGGGCTCTCAGGACTGTGCTCCCTAGGGTGTCCTGAGCTGGCCCAGCAGGGTATGTCCCCAGCCACAGGGTCTCAGCTGCTGGAAGTGGGACCCAGGGTTTTTTTGACCCAAGTCACCTGGCTTTGCTCTGGTCCCTGCTCACACACCCGTTTCCCTACCTGGAGTCACAGGCGTGGGGCTGCAGCTGCAGCTGCAGCAGGAGACCTTGCACGCAGGCACCAAGCAAGAGAGCAGGGAGCATTTGCTCCCCCTGCCCTGCCTTGGGGCAAGGAGGAACAACCTCCCCCTGACAGCCCCCTCCCAGCATCTGGCAGTGGCACAGGAGAAAGGCTGGAGCATTTGCTTCAGGAAAGAACACAAACGATGCTTTTATTTCTTTCAAGGAGGAAAAAGCCTCCTCTCTCTGACAGTAGCTACGTTTCGCTGATTCTCACACTTCCAGCACTCCTTCCAAGGTGACTGCATGATCAGATGGATCAGCTCACCTCCACGCTGCGATGGGACACAGTGAGGACCTCCAGGGGGCTGCACACCACGAGGAGCCCAGCCCCAACAACCAAAGCTACAGCAAGACGTACCCCAACACCCGAGAGAGGAAGGATCCCTGACGTAACCCACGGACACTGCAGATGAAAACGGTCCTTAGAGATCTGAGGGCATCAGCCTGGAGCTTGGGGCACAGAGGTCACAAAGGGCCATGGAGCTCGGGCCACAAACCAAGAGTAAGCACTAATGACACGAGCTGCTCATTAATATTCACCCCGCAGCTCCCATAAAAATCCTCACGCCCTCTCGAGAGCTCTGTCTTATTTCATTACTCCTTGCAATTTATTAAGGAAAAATCGTTCCTGCGCCACATTTGGGAAGTAACTGAAACCAGCAGCGCTGTCTCCATCTCGTGGGGGAACTGAAGCCCAGCCAAGGCTTGGTCACTGCTCGCTGCGCCGATCTGCAGCCTCGCTGCCTCCCCACATCTTGGCTGCTGTTGGACACCTCTCAACCACACGCAATGTCCCTTTCTACCTTCTCCTGGCATTGCCACCGTCGCTGAAATTCTCCTCTCTGTGTGCTCTGCTTCTTTCTGTGCTGTAGCACAGCCCCCACGGCACCACACGGGGCCAGGCTGCGGGCATGGGGAAGCCACCCAGAGCTTCGTGCACCAAATCTCCTCGGCCAGCACCAGCAGCACCTGCATGAGGAGCCCGGCCACAGCCAGCCCTGGGGCTTCTCCATGCCAGAAACCCCCTCGCAGACCTCACAGCACCGCTGTGCCTCCTCGGTGAAGAGCACACTTTTACAGCAGAAAGCGGGAGAGGGGCAGGCGTGCGGTGGAAATGAGGAAATGAGATGCTTTCCACCTAATCCAATCCCCCTGGTATTTGTGGGGCTGCCTGCTGACTCGGCTTTTATTTGCCTTCACCTCTCAATGGAAAATGAGTGAAAGCTGGGTTCCCTGCCAAGGCTCGGTGTGTCTCACGGGCTTCATCCCACGTCCTCCAGCAATCTGGGAGCTGGCTCTTCGCAGGGGCACCCAGACACCGGCCACTGCTCAGACAGGGGACACCCAAGCCAAGCTCACACCTAGGCACAAACTCAGTGCCTCTGAAAACCAAAGCACCATGGAAATAATTGAGCTGCACAGAGAGATTGACAAGGACTTCTGCTGGCCCACAGCTATGCTGTTTGGACCAGGACACAAAAATCCCCCAGGCCAACCATCCACATGGCCCAAAGGCTGCAAAGCCCCAGGTTCCCAGCACACCTGCTCTCTGCTGCCTTTGCAAACCCCATAAGAAGATCACAAGAGCAAGGTCCCAGGAAGCATTACACAATCCACTCCCCAACCACCAGCTGGATGCGACGCTCCCGCGGGCTGATCTACTGATACTGCAGCCAGAAAGGTCAGCAGAGAGGCTGAGCACCGAGGTGAGTGTTTGATTAACTCGGGTCGGTGAGGGTTTGGGGGGGATCTGTTGGAGATGGGAGTGAAAGCTTTATGGAGTGCTGGCGGGTGCTCCTGACAGCTCTGGAGACGACACGGATTTGGCAGGGGCTGCGGCGGCGTTCTTCCCTTGCCATCTGATTTGCAGGCTCCAAAGGCCCCGGGTGACTGATGAAACTCTGCTACGCAACATTTTTGGTTTTATGTTCCGTTTTATCACAACGAGCCCTGAACCTTGTTCCATGCAAGGGGCCACTCACATTTATTCCTAACATTTCCCTGAAAGGTTTCGCTCTCCATCAATTCTCCCCCACCCTCAGCCCCACGCTCACAGATCTGATCTCCCATAGCTGAGCTCTTAGCCAACAGCAGGTACCCCACGATGCAACTTTCAGTCATAGTCATCTTTTATTGCCAGGACTCCTTAAACTTTTTCTTTGCCTTCTGTCTTCCTTTGATTTTGGCTTTTCTTATTAATTAAATGGCAGGTTTCAATAGCCCAAGATTGAATTATAAGCCTTGTTTAGAGCAAGCAGAATGATCAGAGCAAAGGGTGGAAGCTATATATGTAATACATACATATACTTACGGTACAGAATTTTGCTTCCAGACGTTTGGAACAAATTAAATAGAGGATCAAATTAACTAGTGATTGAATTAAGTGGAAAGCATCTCATTACCTAAAAGACGGAAACATGTGTCATTTTAAAACAGCTAAAAATAAAGCAAGAATGGGTCAAAATGAAAAGCAGGAACCTTGCAAATGTCAGCCAAATCTGGGCTCTGCTGAGCCCTCCAAATGTGGAGGCTGTAAATAAGGTGGGTTTTGCTGCATAGTGGGAACTGCTGGGAAATGATGAGCTTGGAAAACAGATGTTGCAAAAACGAACTGCTACACGTCGCATTTCATATGCTGGCAATCGAGGAGGCGTGCGTCGGGCGAAAGGGGTCTCGTCTGCGGAGCACAGCCTAGCAGGAAGGGCTTGGCATGCCCAGGACATCGCCTTCACCCACGGGGAGGTACCCAGGGCTGTGGATCTATTACACGGCTGCACATTCAGAGTAACTCTGCTTACTCTGTCAACTGGGTTAACGGTTCACTGTCAGTCAATGTCTGCAAATTTGCTCTTGCTACTCACTGCCCAGGAAGTTATTCAATCAGAATGAATTTCAAGTACTTCTCAAAGAGGACCAAACCTAGTGATGCAAATCTATCACTTTAACCCAAAAAGAAGACATCTTGTGTCTGTCTTAATCCAGCACCTTTGTTCAAGGGCTCACTTCTGTTTTCCAGACACTAATTTCCCTTGAAATCTATGTGAAGCCAGAGAGCATTCGGAGCTCGCCTTTGTTTCACCATGAAAGAACCGAGATCACGTCACACGCTTCTCCCCTCCTGCGACACTGATGCTCATCTTCCTTCCTGCTCATCTGGACCTTACGAATTCCAGCCACTTGACTTCTCCTCCTGACACAACATTTCACTTAGCGATGCATCAGATGGAAATTGCACTGAGCTGCCGCGGAGCGCAGGAAATCAGTTTTTCACTCCACCTAACTCCAGTCCCAAATTCACCATGAGGAATCAGGCTTTAGCCCTTTCCTATCTAATGTCATATTTCTTCCTTTTGTTCCTTTTATATATCACATTTTGACAAATGCAAGTGGAAGTTTTCCAAGATAAATAACATTATCTTTGCAGAACCCTACGGCACCCCATGGCAACTCATTATTTTTCAATTAAATTTACTGTTCATTGGCAGTTGCTCTGCTTTAATTTTCTGCCATTTGTTTACTGAAGAACGAAATGCATAACACAAAGCCCTATAAAAGTCAGACTAAGTTAATTAAATGTGAAACTGGGAAAGTCTAACTTTGCCTCCAGAGCAGTTTTATCATAAGATCTCCTTAAAAATGTCACTTTTTGCAGGAATTTATTTAGACATATGCAACCATTATTAATTAAATGTGCAGTCCTTTCACAACTCTCCCCAAAAGACACTTAGCAGTATTTTGTAACCACTGACTGTAGGAACAAGAGTTCACAAGATTCACAAAGCCGGATGGGAAAAATATTCTTCAGTCAGTTCAATATTTTTAGCTCCCTTCCGTACACGTCTCTGAGTTAGCGATCCTGCATTCAGCCGAGATAAGTACCCGTTAGGAAGCCATGCACCATATTAATTTCCTTCTAATGTCAAGGAGACCTGATTCCATTCCGTGATAGGATCACAGCTTTGATTGATTGCAAAGCTGTCAGGTACATAGGCTTTTACCAGCCATTTTATATACTCCTTAAAAATATTCTGATAAGGGTCATCCACTAGCTCCTAGCACATCACCTGGATCAAGAAATGACTGCACAATAGACATCAAAAATTAATCAGGACACAAACCTCAGCCGATGACAATGTCACAAGACAATGTCAGAAAAAATCATTATTAAGCAACAGCAGTCAATACATATTTGCATGCTCTTCTCCATCTGAGCTAAAGAAACCTCAAAAATTGTACCTTACAAGTACCTATTTCTCTGTATGGGTGATAGGGAGATTGATGTCTGCTCAGGTACACATCTGTGCTGCAAATCATTGTATCTGTTCAGGTGAAGTCCATCCTTGAGGTCTCAGAGTGGTGTCTAACATGAACCCATCACCCAGACATCTCTGTCAACCACCCTCATCCTACCCTGAGAGGTATCTGAAATAGGTGACATGAGTTACCCCCTGGAAGTGCCTAATTCCCAGCACATTTTAGATTGAAAGCTGGGGACAACTTAGTCCAAGCTAAGAACTGAATGTGACACATCAGAAATAGCTTTTGAGTGCTAAAAAGAATCCCAGCTTGGAACTTGGAACAATTTTTCTGGAGAGGAAAGGAAAAGAACAATCTTGTCTGAGACACACAAATTAGAAACAACATGAATAATTAATGGAAGACTACAAAGCTGGAAAAAGCCTCCACTTAGGTACCCAAAAGCCAGCCTGAACAAAACTGAAGCTAAGCCCTTATTTGGCCTGTTTTGTTACTTCAGGAATCAGCAACCCAAGCTCTACCTCCATGGCAAGAAGGTTTCTCCTGGTGCCGAGCACTCAGAAGACCTCCTGGGCAGACCCAACGATGCTGGGTACCATCTGCAACCATTCTGAGTGGATAACTGCAGGAGTGGTGGAGAAGCAGGCTAAGGTCTGTAGGAGCACCACAGATGGGTCTGGCTGGAGCATTTCGAAGGCATCAGATCAGTGTGTGCCTGATCTCTGCTACTGATCTCCTGGGAAGTGAAGAGTGGTGCCTGAGCCAGCAGCACCTTGAGTCAGGTGCAAGTGAAAGGTGGTGTGACGGCGTTGAGGCGAGCTTTACATCTTGTGCAAGGTGAGAGAAGCACGGTGTCAGCAGCTAATAAGTTTATAACGGGGTTTCTTCCTCAAGCCAAATGCAGCCCAGATTTATAACTCCCCCATACCACTCTGAACTTTCCGACACTCCTCCCGAAACATTTCATTATTGCTCAATTACTGTCATGTTCTCTTAAGGACCTGGAGGGGGAGAAGGTCTCCATTTGGAGACCAGATGCCACTTCCATCGATATTCACCAACCTGCACTGTGCAATAAATAATCCATTCACCTTTCAGAAACAGGCTTTGAGGATATGATAAGTTAAAGAAAAGAGAAAAAAAAAAAAGCGAAAACTCTGACATGTTCTATGTGTAATGGAAACTAACCAGAAACTGAGAGGTTGAATTGGTAGCAGGGCACCTTCGGCTTGTCATGGGGCCAGACTGCCTGTCTGACACGGGGGAGGCAGCAAAAGCAGAAATCCTCAGTAGCCTTCACACAGCAAACTCCAGTCACATTGAGAACACCAAATCTCATGGTTGTCAACCCAAGACGAGTCTTGCCCAAAACAGGCCGATCCCAGCACTTCATAGCAGCTTGGTCCTGACGGTCCTGGTGGACTGACCCTAGAATGGGAAGGGTACATCAGGAGGTTAAGGTGAGAGCAAGAACCCGAGCCCACCCTCCAGGACACACTTAGCACCTACGTGCAAGCAGGCACCCAGCACCCACCTACGCTGAGCTCTGAAAACTGTGGAACAAGAATTTTCCTGACCTGAAAGCTGCTTTGACCTCTTCTTCACGTGGTCAGGGTAGATAGGCCTTCAGGCAGAACCGAGAGCACAGCAGCCCCCTCCAGCACAGATGCCCTAAATTCTTATCCTTAACCAGAGGACTGCGTTCAGAGATCCTACTGGGCTTAAACCCCACTCCTGAGTTACATCTGTCTTAGAACTCATGAATCAACCGACAGCTCTCGTACATTCACTGGACAGACACTTCCACAGCATATTAGCATCCAAAATGTTCTTACTGCTTTGATACTTGTTACAAGTCTCTGTTTCTACATATGGAAACCACATTATATATTCCAGATGGAAATTCGTACTCTATTTCAGAGAAGGAAACGAGAGCTATTTCATACTAGATGCATAATTTGTTGTGTGAATATGAAATACGTGACTGCCTCACATGTTATGTTGTGAGCTAATCATAAAAAAATATAATGAAAAAGGTCCCATCTGTCTCTAAATCCTATAATCCAACTGTTCTCGGCTAACTCCAGCTCTGGCAGTACCTGGTATCCATACAGCAAGGAGAGTTTTCTGTGCCAGGGAAATTCTGCAAACCAGAAGAGCATTTACAAAGCTGCAACCAAGGTTTCATCTGAGGCAGTGAGAAAACATCTTGGAGGGAATGGACACCTCACGACACTTCTGCAGCTAACTGAACTCATTCCCCAACTCTTCAAATCGTTCTTGACCTGCCTTTTTACCCAGGCTACCCTATAATTATCTTCTTAACATAATTTCCCTGCAGTTCCCTGAAGAGCTTTAATGGGATCACTGGGAAGGATCCAGCTGCACATTAGAAAGCGCGGGGGCAAAGTGCTGTCCCCAGAAGACCGGGGAATATTGCCACTCACCGTGGTGAGGCTGCGGTTTCAAAATGCAGTTTGCTGACTGCTGAAGCGGATCTGCCGAGCTGCAGATCGGTGGCAAGCGGCAGCAGGTGGGTCTGACCTGCTCTGCCTCTTCTCTTGCAGTTTCATTCATCTGCAAGCAAATTCATTAGCCTGCTCCCACAGCCCTATTACTGTATCACCAAAGATGTTCCACTGGCACCTGCGGGACCATTCCCAGGGTGTGGTTTGGACCTGACAATGAGTAAGGGGTACAGACGGGATGGCCACGGGCTCTCCGTGTCCATCAGGTGGATGCCTGGAGTTAGGGGTGCCAGAGCTTTTCTGTGTCACCCTTCACCATTAACTACACCCCTATGGGGACCGCTGCTCCCCTTTCCTCTCCTGCAGCACCTCACAAGCTGCTCTACGGCCACAGCAGCACACCTACACTGCCCCCATTCATGGAGGAGCTGCATCCCCCTCGGTGCTGGACAGTGGCAGGAGACCTGGCACTCGTGAGTGATGGTGGCACTCCACAGCCATGTCACCAGATCTCCATGCCCAGGACACGAGGATCTCAATGCCAGATGGAACAGCTCTCTTTAAAGAGCCTTTTTTTCTTTTCTTTATTTTTTTTAACCTCAAAGAAACTATTTCCAAACAAGAGCCCTTTTATTGTTATGCCAATTTCAAGCCATGCTGAAGTTCTTAAACATCTGGGCCTGGGCCATTGCCTTTTGAATTTAACCGGTCCACCAGCAATTGCATTCCAGCAGTATGAGTTGTGTCTGTCTCTCCCCAGGCCTGCACTCCATTTCCCACTCAAAATAGGTCTTATTTACCATCACCCCCCCAATCTCTTTTCCTATCTTTCGCAAAGTCTGGCAGACATGGCATGGCAGAGGTTCTCTCCCCTGAGGCTCCTCCTCAGACTGAGGAAACACGAGGAGGACATTAGCAGGGAATTTGTTAAATATAACTCCCAGGGGAACATGGCAAGCAGATCTGGTTGTGCAGAAGGGCAAAACAAATACGACCAAACAAAAAGAAAGAAATGCTGTAACTACCACCACCCAACAACCTCCTGCGGTCCTTACCCAATGAACCTGGAGGAAAAATTGCCTCTTGACATCAGGTCTGGAGACTGAGTGCAATGATCAGGCACTGGAGAGCACGAGATGCCACCAGAAGGGAGCTGCTTACCTCCTCCCGTGCTGCAAGCTCCAAGGCTGCTGAGACCTGAAAGAGCTCCCCCAAGCCACCAGAAACCAAATTATGCATCAAGGAAGAAAAAACTTCCTTCCTGATCTCAAAGGTGAATGGAAGCAGCCCCGGAACACTGAATTTGTATAAATACGGTATAAATAAAGAGTGATCTGATCTCTTTTATCCCCGTTGGGGATATCAACAGATTAGCTATGCAAGGACTCATATCAAAGCTTTTTCAGGTCCTAGGAATTGCTGATTTGTCATGCAATTCCTTCCACAAACCTATCAGACTTCATCTTAAAATAACTCCCCTAACCAGTCTCCAAGGGAACCCTGCTCCTTGTAGTCACAGCAGACACCATTCACTGGGAATTCCTACCAACAGCAATTTCAGCAGTATTTCCCAGGTTCTTTCCAGCTTCCAACCCTCCAAGCTGTAGATCCAGATTGTCCCCACCAAACAGCAGGCACTTCCCTCAGCTCTCTTCATCCAGAGAGAGAAAAAGCACTCACCAGGGCAGCAAGACCACCAAGATCTGGGTCACCCTCAGGCCATCCCTATTTCTGCCCACTGCTGAGGGCGATGACACTCCACCTTACGTATCACAGTTAAGTCCCCAAGTTGAACAGGATGAACCTTTCGCAGAGTGTCCCTGGCTACAAGTTTAACCCAATTACAGGATTACACAAAAGTAATTGCCTGGATTAAGACAATTTTCCTGGCTTGAAACCATTTCACTAAGCAATGCAGATCACTGTAACCTAACTTCTCCTTGGGATTTACCACACTATCACCTTTGTCCAACCTGCGTTTTACCAGCACAGCATTTACACCATCACTTTAGAGAATTCCTAATTAACAGTTATTCAAGACTTGATCCAGAGCTTACTGCAAACAATTGAAGATTCAGGCACATTTCAGCAGATTTGAGATCTGATCCTTTAGGGCTCTTTTTTAGCTACAAACTAAATAAATGCTTTAATCAAGAGGTCATTGCATTACTGAATTAAAAACTAACCTGCAGGTCTCTGGGCCAACCAGGTGATGTAGAGACGTTTCTGATAGGATGTCTTCCACCATACCTGTGACTGACAAGTTGAATTTTGCCACCTCTGTTGAGAGAAAGGCAAATTAGCAAAGATATTAATTCACACCTGTCACAGCTCCTATGGATGTCTCTGTGCCCTTGGAACACGCCCATTGTCTCCTGCTTCCAGCACTTCCTCGCCTAGAAATCTCCCCAGGTTAGGATGTTTTCAAGTATCTGCTTACTGCTGAGAGCAAAAAACATGTAATAAAATACCCAAAAGAATATGTAATATGGAACAGAAGGGGAAAGGGGCGGTAGTGAAGGTTCACGGCTGGCCTAATCTATCATGCACCTTTGGGAAGCCAGTCCCCTCTGGCCTTCAGTTTGCTGTGGTCTTTAGTGCAGCCTTTGAGCTCCCCAAGAGGACGGCCACTGCCTTCCACGTGTTTTCCAAATCTCGCCCCAGTGGCACCAGTGCTCAAGTAGAGCATTTAGACACCAACAAAATGAAAGCAATAAAGTGGTTTCACTGGTGGGATTTACTTCTGGCTCGGTCCTCTTTTCTCCTGATTTGGTGTAATCCCTTCTGGATGCTTTTTAACACAAGAGGTAGGGAGAGAGAAGTATCTCTCTACCTCATGGGGCTGGGTGGAAACAAAGCATCTAATTCGAGAGCAGTTGTTTGCCTTGGGAGGCAAGCATTGACTTTTACAAACAGCAGACAATGCTCTGAGGCTTTTGGGTGACTGCTCTAATGTTTTCTGGCTGGATGGTAAACAGCCAGGTAACTGCTGACACCGTCCTGAAGCAGGGTTTGAGGTTCCTCCCATTTTCCCTGGAGGCCATAATCCAAGCTCCTACTAGAGAAACAAATGATTTATCATAGCAGGGGCGTCTCATTAAGATTTATTACAAACCCTTATGATAGCTCAGGAAAACTGCTTCCAGGAGTCATCCAACACACCCGAATTAACAAGACAGCCCTTCAGATGGAACTGCGCTATCCAAATCCCTTTACACTGACCTGCAGCCCAGAAATGCTACGACAGCCACAGCAGCTGCCCCACATTAACAGATATCTGCAACTTTTAACAAGAATCAGGCACAGAGCTGTTCCAAGCCCCTGCTATAAAACTGATGAACTGAGAGGAATATCGCAAAGAGAAAGAGGAAAACCAGCATCATACCATAGCTATTTGACTGTGATTTATGTCCCATTCCACCTTGCCTTATCATAGCTAAGCCACTCAGGAGGAGAACACTACACAGGCTGGATAGAAATGGACATTGTGTGCAGTTCTGCGTCCTCGTACAGCTGCAACATGGGCTTGCAGGCAGTCCAGCCTGACCAAACCAACACTTGCTGACACCAGGAAGGTACAGATACAACCGCGGGGTGCACTGATGGTACCTGCACAGCCACACAACGCTGCCTGTGCTCCCCGAGTTCTGCTACAGCCTTGCAATGTGTGCAGCATAAACCACGGCATCCATCCCCTGGGGAGCAGCGCTGCCTTGGATGTGCTGACATCTTTATCAACAGCCGTAAGCAGCCGTCACTGTACAGACAGCTGGGGGAGAGAGAAGGTGATCCCTGGCACCGAGCTGACAGCCAGACCGCTTTGCCAGTTTTCAGAACCAGACTTTCCGCTGTTTTGTTTCAAAGTGACATTTTTGTTTCCTTGTCTAAAAACTGATATTGTAAAGAAAAATGGTTGAATGTATGCCAGAAATAACCCCTGAATTGTTTTTAGGAAAAGTGAAAGATTTCAGTTGCCCCAGTATTATATTTTTATCCAGGATAAAAAAAAGCAGCAAGTTTTCTGTTTAGCATGAACACACTTTCTTTAACGATTTCCGAGTTGGCCAACTACCTCAGATATCTGTACTTCCCACAGCTATTCTGTAACTTGTTGGGGAAAGGCTGAATGTGTCTACTTATAGCATCAAACTGAAGCATTCTGAATTGCCCTTGTGATGGGTAAGCAGCGTTCCCCATTGAAGTCTGAAGATCTAGTCCTCTGCATCACAATTAAAGCACCTTTATAAAGGTGTGGAGCCCAGAGCAGCCACTGCCTTTCAGTGGTGAAATAACTACTTGTGCAGCGAGCTCAGTAACACAAGGGAAAGCTGCCCAGGATGTGAAAAGATCCAGGACACCATATATATGTATTTTTCAGTTTCTTTTTCCCACCAGTGCTAACGTTATCCAGCTTACATAGCTGAACTAGAGCATCCCTTCCAGGAGGATATCCAGGTTCAAGGTGAGGCATCCAAGCCAGAACGAGCTTCCCCCTTGCCTTGGTCAGCCCCTCCACTGGGTAATTACCATGTTATTCCCCACTTGTCTTCTTTCCAACCTGAGTTCAACTTCCATCCTGTAACACATCTGAAATTCTCTCCTGGTGCAGGGAATTACCTACCACGATCACATTGCTTCTGAACTTTCTCTTCAGTGAGCCAAACAGGCTGAGCTCCTGAAGCCTGCCTGCCCCTGTAGCTCCAGACCTTGGCTCACCCCATTACCGTTGAGGTATCCTTCAGCATGTATTCAAGAAGAAAACAAAAGCCATCACATGCCATTTGTAAGGTCATGAGCTTTGTCCTTTGCCAGCCAGCATCCCCCAGTGGAACCACGCCAGCTGCCAACACCTACCTGCACAAACTGCACGTGTCAGGAGGAAGGGAAGCACAGGCTCCGGAGCTCCTCAGAGGTTTTCACGAGCAGTTGCAAACATTTCCTGATGCTAGGGATTCATCAGCCTGCAAGTCTGTTCTCTGGTGCTGTGTAACTTCGTGAGTCGCACGTGCTGTTTGAGATGGTTTCACTGAAAATGGCACCTGTCCATAGGGAAGGCGACAACTCTGCAAACAAATGGCTCATTCATTAGGTACGTGCAGGGGAGGGATCCAAGGAAGGGATTTTATCAACAAACCCCACTCCAGGTACCGTTGACAAGCAGAGTTTCCAGTCAAGGCATTCCAGCCGATGCTGTTCCTTTCTGGAGCCAACTCCTCCACTGTTGAGCCTCTGTCCAAAGAAAATATGTTAAAATCAATGCCCTTAAAAATGACAAGCCCTGAAAAAATGCTTTCTGCAAACAGAGATGGTCAATCCAAAGCCGCTCAGGAGGCAAACTCCAGCTGCCAGGCTGCCTGTCACAACACTCGCCCCCAGTTTTTCCCCAGTAAAATATTGCTCACCTTGCTGGACCCAGCAGGCTGCTGCTTGCTTGTGAAGGCAGCGCTACAGAAGCGGGGAGCAGGCTGTGCCTTGCTCTATTTGTTCAGTCCGGAGAAAGGCAGAGCTACCCCTCGACTCACACCACTTCCCCATGGCAAGCATATCCCAACACAGAGGGGGCTCGGTGCTCCCCGCGGGCTGTGCCGGTGGTCTCCAGGAGCAGGCTTTGCTCTCTCAGCAGCAGCTGTAATTATGGAACCTAAGCAAGCAGACAAACAAGGAGCTGAGTGATTTTGAGAGTGAATTTAGGGCTTGTGATAACAAAGATGGAAAAGTGCTGCAGACAGACAGGGCATGGGGGAACACTGGAGTTTTTCATCTGGTTTGACCAAGGCAACCTGGCAGGGAGCTGCTGATTCAGCCCTGGAGCCATGCACAGCAGAAGCAGCAAGCAGACATCCTCTGTGGGCCCCAGAAATTCCTCTGAGATCCCATCCAGCTCTGCCAACACCCAAAGCAAATGCCCCCTAAACCCCAGCACTTACGGCTACCATCAAAACACGGTCAGCCTCCTGAGACCTGAACCTTAGACCTCACTCTCCCCATATACCATGCCCCTCTACCCAAATCCTCCGTGTCACCTCCCTCCTAACCTACAGCCACCTCCCCACTTCGTCCCAGCCTTCCTGCATGCACACCGCAAGCTCCAGCAAGCCGTGAATCAGCGACATTGCAGGAGCAGCAGGGATCATTACTGCTTTAAACGGAGAGACAGTCTGGCCATTAAAAGAAACGATTAAGGGAAATGGTGGATTATCCACCACGTGTTCTCCTCAGACCAAGAATGGCAGAAATGTTTTAGCCAGCAGTGAGTTAGTGGGCTCAGTGGTGAGGTTAATGGACAAAATTTTATAGTCTGCTCTTCGAAAGGTCAGGCCAGATAAGGCCTTCGATGTTTCCGGCACTAATATGTCCATATCTCTGAACAAATGGATGAGGGAATAATAAAGAGTCTCTTCCAGGCCACTCTATTCATAAGCTCAATTATGGGAAAGTTTACAGAACAGTGGAGTTTTCTCCTCCGTTTGCCATGGAGGGAAGCCAGTCCCAATCTGTGTTCAGTGCCATCCCAGCACATTCTGGATCAGGTTATCAATGCTGACCACCCTGTCTCCCTCACAAAGAACAAACCTGCCCACCAAACACAGCTTTACTTTGGAGCAAAGGCCTGAGCCCAGGTTCTGTGAATGGCAAAAGCTGCTCCCACAGCCCAGGTACCCTTTGAAGGAAACACTGGCAGTGGAGGGAGGTTATATTGGGGTGAGCACCCATCTGCTCCTTGAGCCACCGAAGTCCTTTGGGTCCCACATCCATGCAGGTGGCCGTGGCTTCAGCTGCTGGCTTTGTGTTCACTTTGTGCTCGCTCAGTCACCAGCAAAGCGCAGTTTCCACAGCAGCACCGGGAGCAGGCGATGCTCCAGCCGGCCACCTGCAAAGAATCAGCATCTTCCTACACCATCTTCTGGGCACTGAGAGCTCCTCTTTCAGCACTGTTTCTTTGATGCCTGCAAAGTAATTAGCAATAGCTCCTACCACCGTCCTCTAATGGGAGATGGCCTCATTAATTACATTGCACTGACTCAGCTTAGCATGCTCAGAGATAACAAAAACACTGTTAGCCCTCCTCCCAAAATAAGCAGCAAGCTCGCATTTTTCAGACACTTACACAAAGATCCCGCGATAAAAATACGACACCTTGGGTTTAAATACTTTCCATAGTGCCTTGGAGTATCCTCAGGGCTAAATATTCCCTAAAAGAATCAGTTCGCCCCCTCCTAAACTGCCTGCACCAAACAGAACGCTATTTTAGGGTGCCCAGGGGAAACAACAAAAGGCACTGAGGTAAGAAGGATGGAATAACCCTGCTTAGACTGTAATGAAGCATTGGTTTTAATATATACCTGTATCACCTTAGGTGCACTGAGAGCCCTTAGCAGTAGGACATATTTCACAGAATGACCTCTCCTGCCCCCACCAAGGTCACTGGTGCAACGCTCGCTCCGCAGAGGAATCTCCTAGGCTGGCTCATCAACCTCTTCGAAATGAATGTGGTTGCTAATATAGACTAATCTGCATATCGCTCAGGATGTTAATGCCCTTCGCTTATGAACCCCACCATTTTGCAATGCCTCTGCAGTATATCACAACAGCTTTACAACCCAAACTTGCAGGGGAGCCTGTTGAAGCATTTTACAATATATGTGGCACTTAACCTACTACATCCACGGGCTCAGGTTTGTCCCCTCTGACCTTAAACACATCAAAGAATGTAATTTAGGAGTGCTACCCCTACAGCTATTAGAAAAAGGTAGGAGGGTTGAATCACCTTGCAGAAGCGTCCCTTTTTCTCTGCTGATTTTTAGGGAGCCTCCAGGAACTAGGGAAGGAGCCATCCCATAGCAGCTGCTGTATGGTAAGAGTGAGGCCAGGGCTTCTTTAAGGCAGAAAAAATGGGTTTATCTGGGAAAAGAAATAATGTTGCTACTCAACATTTTGAAGATGTTTTGAAATGTTTAGTTCTCCTTCCTAAGTACATGTGTTTCAAAAAATCATCAACATTTAATTTTTAAAGAGGGTTTTAAATGGTTTTAGAGTATGCAGTTGAAGCAAAAATGAATCAAACTAAACATTTAGGGTATTCTATTTATATTGCTAAATAATCTTCCTCTTAGCATGATCAGAAAGAAACATTTTTTAGTTTAACAACCAAAAGTAAAAAAATCAATTATTCAGAGATCTAGTGCTGAGCTCTTTTGAAAAATCTACCTTTTTGATACGCTTGAGATCTTTTAAAGATATTAAGAAGCATGGCCGTGTGCACTAAATTAAAGGGAGCATCAAAATAATAGATGCAAAATGAAGGCTGTGCTTAAAACAAATCTCCATAAAAATCAGTGAAAACATTTAACGATTGTTTATATTTCTAATAAAACAAGTGATTTTTTTCAATTATAACAGAGATGCAATCTTTCTTAAAAGTACAGCAAGTGCAAATACTCAGTACTAGAGAAACCAGGCTGGGAAACCACATATATACAGAAAATAGGTCATGTTCTACTGAATGAAAGAGAGAAGGAAAAGTGGAAAATTAAAAGCAAAAGGCAAATTGAACTCCAGTTCTTATTTCTCAACAGCGTCCTTTAAAAAAAAAAATACCCGTTAAGTTTCCTTTCCAAACACTGAATCAACAGGGAAAAGGGCACTGGGATTTGACCTTCCTTTAATAATACATTGGCAGTTTTTCCTTTTGGAGGAAAGGCATTTTATAAGAGGAAAGACAAATAATCCCAACTAGATTAATAAATTTGTTAACAGAGAGAGCTGAAAAAGGAAGTACCACAAATCAGGACAGACCCTGTGTTTTTATTTTAGCGCTGTTTTTATTTTAGCACCTTTTCTTTAAGTAAAAGAAATGCAAAAAATAATATTTGGAATACCACTGGGTGTTAGGGAAAACAGAGCCTACCCCGAGCTGCCGGGAGGAGATCAGCCCCACTGAGCAGCTGAAGGACCAAAGCACCGGAGAGCAGAGGTACGGCAGGGAGAAAACCCACTCTCCTCCTTTCCTTCTTGTTTTCACTCCTGGCTCAGAGGTCGCCGGTTTATTTAATTAACCAAGTGGTGTATCCCAGTACTCATTCTGCTCTCGGTTATCACACCAAAGGAGATTTAATGGCATCGCCCCAGTCCTGTGTTTCTGGCAGGAATGGGACAAAGGTTTCAGGTAACCTGGAGGAGTGAAAATATTAGGAAGGGAAAAGTACGGGTCAAAAATGGGCACTGCTGTCAGGTTTGGGGTTGGATTCTGAATTGCCCTATTTGGGGATTTGGGGGTTGCACAGGCTGGTTGGTATACAGGGATCAAGATGTTTTAGAGGCATTTATACCTCTGCCCATAGAAGAATGACTACGGTGGGATGGATCAAAGCAGCTTCTAGCCTAGATCCCAGGGAAGGTTACAAGAAGGCAGGGAGCTGCCAGCTCAGCACCATGCCCATGGGGGCCCAGTACCACAGGGGGGAACCTGGCATAAATCTCTGTTGAACTCCATCCACATCCTTCCTAGCCCTGAGAAAATGAAGAACTGTTATGAAGGTTTCCAGTAACTGCACTCAACTCATTGCTCACTGGATCCTCCCTAACAGAGGCACCAGACCTTGGGGCTGCACGCTCCAGATTCCTCTTGCATGAACTGGGCACGTTATTGCTCTGAACCTTGGAAGATCAACCCAGCAGGAGGTTGAACGAGGTAACAGTCAAGACTTCCCTTGAGTCTCTACAGCATTAAAATTCCCACTGGGCACGTGGAGCTCAACTACCCTTCAGTAGCAAATTCACATCTCAGAGAGGGTTCTTGCCCCAGCAAAGTCCATCCTGAAATGGGCCAGAAGTGAGATCAAGAGGAGAACAAACCCTCTTAGTTCAAGGAAAGAAATTTAGCCCCTGACACGAAATAGTTACTCTCTCTGAAGCAGGTACAAAACCTCACCAAGGGACAAAGTTACTCCCTGGTGCCATGGACTTCAATGGGTGTTTTAAGGAGAGCTAATCTTGCCCCAGCTGGAGACTGGACCACCCGTGTCTTGACATCCTTTTTTCCCTGATCCTCTCATTCGTTTTATATCCTTCCTTATCTCATGCTTCAAAAACAAAAACAAAAGATCCCCAAAACAACCAAAAGGCAGAAATGAACTCTTGCTAACATTCTCTTCATGATTACTGTATAAATAATAATCCAGTAAAACGAGTGATACAAATCTCCTTTAATGACTCAGTCACCAGATTTCTGCCCTTGCCTTTCAGACCTCAGCATCACTAGTGTTTTGTCTCCTACCCATCAACTGATACTTAAATAATGCATAAAACTGTCTTATTAAATGCATGTTGAATATTTATTTGGAAGCTCATCACAAGTTGAAAGATAACCTTCATTTCCAATTCCCTTTGGGATAATCAGCTAATTGGGTATCAGCAGAAGCTCAGCCTCTTCAGTCTGCTGCTAGTCAGTGTTGGAGCCCCTCCTAACAATGCCTTCTGCACGCAGGGAGAGGTTCGGTCCCGCGTGCCACTTTGTCTAACCCAGGATAATCCACAAGGAGTACAAAAAGGGAGAGATAATAAAAAGTCACAATCACCCACCTCTTCATCCTCCTTTGTGAGTTTGGGCCAGGCACTGGTAGGAAAGAGCCAACGACTTCCTTCACGTAACTGCTTAAACCAAGTCCTGGCGGCTGAGGCTTTCACAGAAGCTCAGAAGTAACTTGGGACCTCCTGGCAGCAGTGCAGCAAGATCATAGAATCATAGAATCATAGAATCATAGAATCACAGAATCATAGAATCACAGAATCACAGAATCCTAGAATCATAAAGGTTGGAATATCCCTCCAAGACCATCTGGTCCAACCATCCCTCTACCACCAATGTCACCACTAAACCATGTTCCCAAGCACCACATCCAACCTTTCCTTGAACACCCCAGGGATGGTGACCCCACCACCTCCCTGGGCAATCCGTTCCAAGATCTCAGACTTGCTTCTTCCTTATACAGGTCGCATTAAAAAATCTGGTGATAAATTCAGTTCCTAAAATTTCAGAGCCTGCGGGTACAGCCTGGCCTGTATCTGTCTCCGACCTGCAGAGTTGTTCCCCGTTTGTCACAGGCAGGTAGTTGTTAATGAGGCCGGGTCCTCAGCTATGCCCCTGGGGCAGCACAGAGCCCCACCTTCTGATGAAGAACTTTCTCTCCTCTTGTAAGAGCCCACGGGCTCGGTGTTGTAGAGCTGCTCCAGACCCCTGGGATGGAACAGCTAAACATTAGAAGGCATTTGGTAAATTGTCCTTTATTCAGCTCTACTGACTGTTTTCTTTTGTTTCTTTGTAAGGAAACGTGACCGTCTCAATGAATTAGGGAGTGGGAGTTGCATTACATCAACCTGGTAAAAAAAATACAAAGGACTGGTCACAGGAGGGCCAGCCTAGACACACCTCACTTCTCTGAGCATTACATTAAATGCCCATTGACGGCACACAGAAGCCACCAAGCCCCTTCTCCAGTGGGCAGCTGCTGGTTCCTGACACGTCACACAGTATGAGACCTGACAAACCAGCACGTGGAAGAAATTTAGCCATGCCCAAAGCTTGGCAGGTCTTTGGCAGCTGCTGCGAATAGCTGCGCAGGGAGCAAACAGAAGCACTTCTGTGTAATACTGTCTTTCAGGCTTGTCGAGTTCACTTGTAGAGGAAATTCAGTCAAACAACACTTGTACAATAAACGCCTACTAATTTTCATACACTTGATTATTGCAAATTAATGCGATTTCCCTCCTTCATGGGGTCAGCTTCTCCCATCACTGTGCACGCCAAAGAGTGCTCCACCAGCCCATGGCGAGGCATCCCATGGGACACAGAATCGTGCTGCTCAGCGTGAACCATTTCTGTATTTGAGCTCAGGAATTATTTTCGGTCACCCCCCTTTTCTCTCCCCACACCTGCATCGCTTTCAGCTGGACCCTTCTTACCTGCGGCCACTGCAAGGAAACGCAGGCAGAGCTGCAGAGCCTCCTCATAAATGTAACCTCTGATTTTCACCAGCTACAGACTTCCTCCTGCAGAGAGAGCAAGAATGAAAAATGCATGAGAAAAAGAATGAAAAACACATGAAAATCCCAGTGCATGTTCCCAACTTACCAAGTGGTGAGGCACGGTATGGATTTTCTAAGAGTCCCAAGAAAGCTTACTGCTTTGTGAGTTAAAACTACGTGATGACTGGGTCCTGTGAGGAAGATCCAATCTGTGGGGTTTTTGTTCAAATTAAGTCTAGTAACAACAAACGTGGGGCGTTACGCACCTGTGGAATGAGACAGCATGCAGAGAGAGTGTAGGTGTCAGCCTGCCCCGACACCAAACCCCCCAGGATGACAAGCGGAGGAGAAAAGCAACACACAGCAGCTGAGCCACTGGCACCGCCTGGAAGAAAACAGAGCCATGAAACTGAAAAATGGGCACTTTAAGGACTGATATCTGCTTACTTCGGGCATCCACCTTAGGAGATGAGGAACCACATCCTCCCATCACAAATTAAAAGCCAGTTTCTTTTGCCACTCCATGTGTGCCTGGCAGAGGCAGGGCTGCCCAGGGATGTGGTTAAGGATCTGCATGTGTCTGGCCATCTGGGCCCGAGCCAGAGGGACCCCATGAAGAGACAGGAGCTGCCTCTGCCCCACCACCCTGCTCAGCAGCTCTTCCCTCGTCCTCCCCACGAGGCGTCTGGGATCCAGCGGGATGGACAAACCCTGCCCAGGAGCCACAGGTCTCTTCTTGCCTCTCTGCATGGATGATCACAGAATTGTAGGGGTCAGAAAGGACCTCCAGAGATCATCAGGTTCAACCCCCCTGCCAAAGCAGGTTCCCTAGAGCAGGTTGCCCAGGTAGGCGTCCAGACAGGCCTTGAATATCTCCAGAGAAGGACACGCCACAACCTCCCTGGGCAGCCTGTCCCAGTGCTCTGTCACCCTCACCGAGTTCTTTCACATGTTGGTGCGGAGCTTCCTGGGCTCCATTTTGTGGCTGCTACCCCTTGACCTGTCCCCACAAACCACTGAAAAGAGGTTGGCCAAACCCCTCTGTCTCCCACACTTATGATATTTGTAAACATTGATAAGATCCCCCCTCAGTCTTCTCCAGGCTGCACAGCCCCAGGTCTCTCAGCCTCTCCTCACAGGGAAGCTGCTCCAGGCCCCGGATCATCTCTGTGGCCTTTTGCTGGACTCTTTCGAGGAGCTCCCCGTCTTTTTTGCACTGGGAAGCCCAGAACTGGACACAGTGCTCCACGTGAGGCCTGATCAGGGCAGAGTAGAGGGGGAGGATCACCTCCCTTGACCTGCTGGCCACGCTCCTTTTAATGCACCCCAGGATCCCGTTGGCCTTGGCCACCAGGGCACCCTGCTGGCTCACGGCCTACCTGTCACCCACCAGGACCCCCAGCTCCTTCTCCGCAGCGCTCCTAATGATAAGTGAAATATTTTCACAGCCGATCATCTACATATGAACATCCACCACGTGCAGGCAACAGACCCAGCATGTTTCTTCTGAGAAAGCTGGCACAGCACAGTTCGTCCTCTCCCACGGAAAAGTGAGGAAGCAACAAGTGGCTCCGAGGTGCATCCAGCCCCGTGCCCGGCTCCCCCGCTGCGTTCATCGGCTCCCTGCACCGCGTCCACCGCCAGGCTCCCCAGTTCGCTGGGACTCGGACTCGCACACAAAGAAACCCTTCGTTCCCAGCTGTTTTGAATTTTCCATGTATTTGGAAAAAGTAAAACGACTCTTTAACACCGAGAATAGTCGGTGATATTGGATTTGGAGTGTGTATGGGGGGGATTAGCCAAGCGGAAATGCATGGTGGATGTTTCACGGGTGTTTTACTCATCCAGGGAGAGAATAAAAAATGTGGCAATCGTTATTTTGTGGGATATTTAATTCCTCCAACTAATTTTGCGTGAAACTGGCTTTAGTTTTCATTCCCTCCTCTTTTTCTGGTTTTCTTTTTAAACTCTTCTCCATGCTCTTCTCTTCCTTCTTGGAAAAAGGAGGGGAAATGAGAAATGAAGAATTCACCTTTCCCCATGCTGTAATTTTTTTCAGACTGCTCTGTCAATCCATAATCCACTTCTCCTCCAGGTAGGCCCCAGGTAGCCTTTGACATGTTTTAAAAACTCGATGCCTAGAGTAAGGCTCCTAATTCCATGCTTAAGCACCAAAAAACGTGAGCTGGTTTTAAAAAATGCTGAGCACGCAGCAGCTCCCAATAAATTTCACACCCCTGCAAAAGTCCTGTTGTCGGGAACTGTTTTCATCCTTGCGTTTGCAGGTTGCCTTCATTACTTCCTTCCCTTGGGTCACAAAAAGGCTGTTAGTGACATCTTCCATTTACCAGGTGCGGTAGTATAAATTCAGAGTAACTCCACTAAACTTAATGTGCTTAATGTAGATACTCTGGATTTGCGTTGCTGCAAATGAGATCAGAATTTGTCCCAGCCACAGGAGCCAGAGGGAGGTCAAATGCTTTACATACATTACCTCCTCTTCAGCATGCTAATGATGTGCAATTTTCAAATGCTTCTCCCCAGACGCTGCAGTTCCAGGAACAGCACTAAAAGCATTAAAAGGATGCAAGGCAGACTTTGCTACTGGAGGAGGCGATGCCCAGCAAAGCTACGAGCCTGACTGCAAGCAAACTCTATTTTAGAAAGCAGAGAGAGGGAAACTTTTGGCAGTTTCCAATAAAATATTCACAAATCCACCCTTGCTGATGTCACTCATCCCATTGCAGGCTACTGTAACACCTCCCATCCTCCCAGAAAACTCAGGGCTGGCCAATGCAGCAGTTCGAGACGCATTGGCCACGAGCACCCCTCCTCCAGCCAAGCATCCAGGCAAGGGGAGAGGTCCACGGCGCCCCTCATGGCCATCGGGATGCAATCGGCTGTCCCCAAAGCGCCAGGACAGGGCCCTGCCAGCAGCCTTCAGTCACAGCTGCTACTCGGGCTTCTGCTTTGCCTGACACAGACAAAAACCTCGCCTGCTTTCTGGTGCGGCCATGCCCTGCCATCTGTTAATGGTTTTCCTGAGGTTACCTGTGCAGCTCGATCGTTTGAACACGGGCAGGAGCACATGTGGTTTTAAGCTGGATGTTAATTGGAAACATTTAGTGTGTCAAACATATGATTAATGCACGGAGTTTTAATTGAAACGAACCAGAATTCTGCAGATCCGCTTCTCCTTCCCCACTGCAAGACTTCTGGGGCATAAAGAGCTTATTTTAAAGCAAAACAAAGTCAGAGACTTGGCCAGGGTAAAGCAGCCTATTTGTATTGGAGGCAATGAAGGCTACTTGCTCCGTCTTAAAATCTGGCCTGAAAACCGAAGACTACATTAAAAATTATAAGAAAAATGTCACAACATTGCTCTACATTGCTTTCTTATTAACAAACATATCTGCGAGGCATGATTAAGGGTGCTCATCATTCCCATTGTAATTACGAGGTATTATTTGTAATATCATTTTAAATTTGCCTCTTGGTAATCCAGTGAAGAAAATCTGATTTCAGTTCACTTCATTATTAAGTTTTTGCTGTCAAAATAATGCAGAACTGCTTTGTTTTGACCAATGGAACAGACCCAGTTTTCATGGGACAAAAAGGATCATAATGAGTGGAAAGGAATAAAAAAAGAGCAAGAAACAATGAAGTAGTTCAGAATTCATCAGGTTCAGTATTCATTTCACAGTTTGCTTTTTTTTTTTTTTTGGTTGGGGAGAGGAGAGGAAGGGGAGGAAGGGAGGAAAGCCCAGGCCATTTAGCAAATGAAAACTTGTCACCTCTGATCTTCTGAACCTCCAGGACTTCACCAGAATGCGCAGAGTTTCTTCAGGTCAACTTTGGGACAGCTTTGCCTCGGCAGTGAATAGCAGAGCTCCAGATCTCAGAGGTCCAAACCAAATATGTTTTGAATTTTGCCATATACCTGGCTTATTACGTTTCTGATAAAGAGTCCCAAGATACTACAGTCAGTGAACGATTGACTGTTTCTAGGAGCAGCACAAACATCCGATAGCACATCCTTCACCCAGGCTGGCCATGTCTAACCATGGAACAGCTGACAATATTCTGATGGGGTATCTGAAAAAAACAGTGGGTGACCATGAAAAGAAAGGCAATCATGTACGTTTACAAGGCAAGGACTTAAGTTCTGGCCTGTTCTAATCATAAATTTTCTTAATATCTTTGAAACTTGTTATTTTGATGTAATTGCCTGTGAATATTTGCAATACACTGTCAAGTTTTAAAGCTGCTGAATGCTTTTCGCTCTCACTTGGTTACACAACTTTGCCAAACTTTAACGATTTGAGATGGGATTTTACAGGTGAATAACCTGACTCCAGCAACATTTTTTCTTTAATTTATATCTCAAATGACCTGCCCCTTTCTGAGATGAGGACAGAAACAAAAATAATGTTCTCCAGCTAAGTTAAACTGTTTGAGCAACATTTCCCTTAAAAATTCCTCACCGCCTTTCACACTTTGGAGCAGGCATTTTATTGGGGGTATCCCTGCGGTTGTCCTTGAGAAAATGTGGGCAAATTTACAAGCTTTTGTAAAGTCAGAGTTTGCAGAGGCTCAGAAATGCCTCCGCTCACAGAAACCTCAGTGAGTGGAGCTGGCCCTTCCCCAGCTGGGCGCAGAGCAGGACGGCACGGCCAGCACAGGATGGACAGGAGCTCCTGCTACAAACCACTCGGCTGCAACTCGCTGCCCCTCAGCTCAGCGTAAAAAGACCTTTGTGCCCTGCTAATACAGGGGAGGCAAGAGCTAGGGAGCTTTGAATAGGGAACTAGGAGCTACACTGGCACCAAGATCAGGTAAGAGCAAAGGCTAAGCACCACCAGGCAGGCTCATGGAGGAAAGGTGTTCAGTGCTGGTGAACAAACCTGTATCAGACTGATCCTTGCTGCTGGCACGAATGAGAAAACCCAGGGCACAAGCACCGAGCTGCAGCACGGGCTGGAACAAGGACCCACAGCAGGGAGCTGCCAGGCTCCGCAGGCAAAAGCGTGCCCAGGCTCAGGTCCCCAAAAGGGATCCGCGATGTCCCCGTCCTCTGTGACCCTCCCGAAACATTCGGAGGGGAATCAACAGCTTGAAGCCAGGCAAGGCCAGACACTTCCCAAAAGTCAGCCCCATTGACTGGATCAGGAGTCTGGCACTAAAGAAGTCGAAGCACCTGGCTCAGGAAAGCACCGTGCAGCCAGCCAAAATGCACAGCCCGGCCCGTTAAAGCTCTGCAAACTGCGCTGCTGGAGCCTTTGCGTTCCCTGAACCCTCAGCAACCTCCAGCAAGCACTCAGTTGAGGCTGCCTTCTACAAGTTGGCAAAACTGGGGGGCCTCCCTTCCTTCTGCGTTAAGCCAGCTCGTTTCTCCAACCCTGTTTGCGCTTTGGAGGGCTCCTTGTTGTCTCGGAGTCGATGGGCTCTGGAAATAAGGCAGGCAAAGGAGCTAATGGAGTGCAAAAGGCAAGCTGCTTCTGGCTGCAAGGGAACGTACTGAAGCATTTCTCCTTTTTCCCTCTACCCTGCTCCTGCTTTTTTCTTCCCCCGTTCCCTCTTTTCTTAACCCAGACCCCTTAATGTAATTGCGCTAACCCGTGGCCACCTGAGCAGCTCAGAAATGCCTGTCCTGGGCCAGTCCCATTGCGGCAAGGCAGAACAGAGAAGAAGCGTGCAGACTGCCCCAGAATTTTAATTTAAAACAAGGAGGGAGTCGAGTGAGGATTAATCACCTTTCCATCGAAGGCTGAGTTTGGTGGGGGGATCTGAACCCACGTTGCTCTTTAACCTGATGAGCAGAGCGCCGATGGGGGCGGTGGGGAGAGCTATCAGTGAGACAATTCCTCCTTCAGCTGCGGTGCTTTGGCAAATAATCTACGGATCACAGGGGGTCAGGTCAGCCCAGCAACACCCTGCATGGCAAGTACCTCTCCCAGGGAGAGGTGGCACGTGAAGGGCAGGCTGGCTGCACTGCGGGGCGACGCGCGGCGCTGCGAGCGGTGGCCGCGGTGCACGAGCTCCTTCCCCGCTCTGACACAATCTGGTTCATACGCAGCGGGGTGATGATGGGCCTCGGGGAGAGCTGATGAGCTCATTAATGCCTGAGGTGGGTCAAAACGTTGAAGTCTTCGCGGGGGAAGTGAGGATGGGAATTAGAAAGCAGTGATTGCAATCTGAATTTGTATTACTCTACCCCTCTGGTACACGGGACATTGGCTTTCCAGTCATGTACCCAATTAGAGATTAGAATTTTTAATTAACTTCCTTAGCAGTTCTTGAAGGACCACAAATTTCTCTAACAAGACAACCCACTTATTATACAGGTCGGGAGGCTTTCCACATAGCAGACAAGCAGGGCTGGCTCCCTTTGCCCGGCTGCACACACCACAGCAGTGGCTTTGTCCGCCAAGCACAGAAGAGGTGAGAGAGGTTCGACCAGAAACATGTGGTCTGAAAGTGAATCCAGCCCATGGCACAGCTGAATTTCTTACAGGTCAGCGTATCAAGCAAGGAAAAGAGGCATTGATGGTATTATCTGGCTCTCGTGTCTCCTACAGCCATGTTATCACAACAGAGTTCCTGCGAGCTTTCTACGGGATTTTGCTGTTTGCAGATTGTCCCATTAATTGCAGTAGATTTTGAACAGACCAAAAAAGATGCCAGTCAGGCCAGGAAACAGAAATTGGTATTCTGGGGCTCACTATTTGACCCCACAAACGTCTTCCTGTACCCTCTAAATATAGTGGGTCCCCAGCAGAGCAAGCGTGGCCCCGTGAAGGCCCTGCTGCACGTCTGCTGCCGGCTGCACCCAGCCCTGTGCTGCAGCACGCGGAAAAGCAAGAAGCAGGACCGAGTACAAACAAACGCTCTAATCTGAAAATCCAAAGCATAAGAAAAACCGCTGTAGCCCACGGTGAGAATAAGGTGACCCAGTGCAGCTACAAGGTGCCCTGTTCTTCCCCATTTCTGATGGTTCTGATCCTCCGAGTCCCTGTGCAGCTGCACTGTGAAATCCATTTGCAACATCAGAGAGAGCTTGTGCATCAAACTAAAATAAATTCTTCTTCCCACCCACCCCCTTATAGGCTGACAAAAGACTTCCCCTTTCTCTGCTGCACCCATTTCGCTGCCCTTTGGCTCAGCAGCTCAAGTACTTCACGGAAATAAAGCCTGCATTTGGTTCCCTTGAAAATCCAAATTGAGATGCTGGAGTTTATTTCATTCTATTTTCTTAAGCTCAAATAGAAAAATAGGTTTATACACATAAATAAAAAAATAATAACCTGCCATTTAAATCCTGTTCAGGCAATTAGCTCACTGCCTAGCTGTGTGCTAATGCGATCGCCTTTCATTGTTTGTTCCTATTTATACTGCTCTTTAAAGTTCATTAAAATCACTGCTGCTATCTCACACAGAACAACTGTTCAAAACATCAGTGTCATGCAGTCAGGAAATTTATGCTTTGAAGTTCCCTCCTTTATTCATTTTTATCAGGCTTTTTTCTCCTTTCCTTTTTTTTTCTTTTTTTTTTTTTCCTTAACGACTAAACCAGTTTTATGCTCTTCACAGCTATTCCAAAATCTGTTCCTCCTGACACGGAGCTGATACATCATTCCTTGCTCATAACCCTTTTTCCCATTTTCATCATTTCTCTCCCCGCTTGCTTTGGCTCTCTGCTAAGTCCATCACAGCTTTGTTTTTATATCCTCGTCGCCGTATTTTATAGCCCAGTAAAACCTAGAAAGCTGCTTCAGAAAGCACACAGCCAGCGCTTTGATGTTGGTGTTTGTGCGGCAGCTTGCTGGAGCTCAGCGCTCAGAGACAAAGCCCCGAACCCGCCCGCTGCCAGGGCACAGGGGCAGGAACGATGAACGGGGACAGGTCCCCAGCTCTTGTCCCAGCCCCGTTTGAGAAAAGCAGCCTTTTTTCTGCAGCTTTTTCAAAGGGGCTCACCCCATGTGCACCCCCAGCCCCGCAGTGAGCTGCCGCCGCTGCTTCTCCAGCGATAAAAGCCCTGGGAATGGTCCAGGGGAGCAGAGGTGGCCTCTGACACTCCCCCAACGCATCAGCCCAGGGTCCAAAAGGCTTCTTGCCTTTGCTTTGAGCTTGCTGCTCCCCCAGGTGCTGCCTAAAAGCACAAGGCAACAAACTACGGGCAGGGACTGATGTTCAGCTACGAAGGTTGGCAAGTGCAGATCCCTGGAAATGCGGAGCCAGGCCAGGAGCAGGTGGAGGATGCTCATAAAACACACAGGGTTTGGAGGCTGGGAGCTGGCTGGGGAAGGAGCAGAGCCCAGCTTTACCTTGCTGCATGTGGAGAGCTGCCAGGGAACGCCACACCTCCCGGGCACCTGCACAAAGCCCGGGTTTGGCAGGGGTTTGGAAGGGCTGATCCATCCTGGATGTGTCTGTCCGAAAAGCCCAGATCGCTGCCCCTGCCGCCTGCTCCAAGCGGCAGCCCACCCTCCTCTGCTGGCCTTCAAGAGGCTTTGGATTAGACATGGGAGCTTAGAAATACAAAATTACCTGCACGATTATTCAGAAATAGCTTTGAAGGGAGATCATTTCAGTCCAATATGCTCAAATTTCTCTCTTTGAATAAAATCGATGCTGCTTTATTCTGTTGAAGTATAAGAACGCTGTTAAATCCCAACTCAGAAGGTTACCTCACTGCATAATTTTGTACCTACGCCTTTTAGAAAGTGATATTTCCCTCTGACCCACGAGAACTGGAAAAACTTCGATGCTGAGAATGAGCAGAAGACCTCTGTCGGGAGGCAGAATTGTTTTTCAGCCCGCAGTAATTAACGAGTGCTGTAGACCATCACTTAATATGATACAAAGAGCACTGCCAAATCTCAGGATTATATCTGCAGCTCTACTCTCGAGTCCCCGGTGTCTGGAAACATGTGATTTTAAGAGTATCTCAGCTCTGATTTTTTTTTAAATGCTCTTTTAAACATTGTGGTTGCAGAGGAAGGCTTGAAAACAAGAATTGTACGGCTAGCAAAAGCAGAACAAAAAGTTCAACGTTAATATTTTTTTTTTTTTTTAACATTTTCCTCTAAGCTGCCTCTTGAGCTGAGGCCTTGATTCATGGTGTTTTGGTCACCTGCAGTTGGTGATGCTCGATCTGTCATGGGAAAGAATGAATGTTGTGAGCCAGCCCTGAGCAGTTTTACAAACAGTCCAGGCTCCCAGACCAGGAGGGGCAGGCAGTGGCCGGGACTTTTAACACCAACCCGCCTGCACCTTGCACAGGGCAGACACCGCCCCAGCTCCTCCAGGGTGTTTGGAAGGGGAAAACACTTTTTCCTCCACTAAAACGTGAGCGACGCAAGACGGGCTTATCTCATTCGGCTCAGCTGAATGCAGAAGAGCTCAACTCCTCCTAGGCTCCCGTTCAGTCTGCAGCTCCTTTGGCTCATCCACCACAAACCAAATGAAACTTGAAGGACAAACCTGCCCTGGAGAGGCAGGGAATGCCCACCCAGTGCTTGCATGGGCAGGTGGGTGGGGAGCAGGGCCAGGCTCAGCTCCCCAGGGTCGCTCTCCTCTCCCTGTGCTGCTGAGAAGCAGGGGAGAAGCCTCCTTCCTCTGTTCCCAGCATCAGGTTTGAGCCAAAGGGGGATCTGACAAGGGAAGTTGTGCCTGTCTGAGCTGATGAAGAACCTGTGAGTAGTTTCTATGGGAAAAGGTCTGCTTTAGCAGACAGAAACTGAAACAGAAGTCACGAATTACTCTGGACTTCAGATGAACAAAGCACAATTTTCAGCTGTTTCACCTTTCTTCCTTCCCCAAACCCGTACTGGTCTTAACGGGGATGCGGTACCCAAACAGCCCCTAGGCAGCCTCGAGGCTCTGCCCAGACCTCCAGCCCTTGGTGTTCCCCCAGCAGGAAGGCTGACACCAGCCGTCCAGGCACTGGTTCAGCTCCTCCACCCCCAGGGACCAGCAGGGCTCCCCAACACGATGCCCAGCACAAACCAGTGCCATCTGCTCCACCACCACCACAACGCATGGCTGGAGCACGAAGCTTGTCCCAGCACAGCTCAGCAGGGGTTAACACCGCAGCACTGCAATAAACACACTGTCAATTTAGTCTGGCTTTTACAAGGCTAATTTGTCTACCTTTTCAAGATGTTCTCCACCAGGGTCTCGAATGTGAATCTGAAGGAGGGGGTGGACAGAGACAGAGTGCGTGAGCAGGGTTTTATGGGGCTAAGCGAAGGGCCACGAGCAGGCAGCTCTCTCCAGTTAACCCCGGAGAGAAATTCTGGGTTGAAATGCCTAAACCAGGTTTGACCTGCAATGGGACGGAAAGGTTTCTGCTCTGGTTATTGTCATCCTGGGTTGGGGTCCGAAATGTTTACCTCTCCGCTCGGAGCCCGAGGTTCAGCCTCCCCGACGGTGCAGGTGCTGATGGACGCACGGAGAATTTCCAGACGGCGCAGGAATCCCGGCGGCAGCACAGCCCGCCCTGATTTACGGAGCCGTGCAGCAGGCAGACAGAGCCCAGCCTCCCTCTGCCTGCAGCCTTACCCCTCGCTAGCCTCCGGTCTCACCCAGAGGCCTCCAAACACCCGGAGGAAACCCAGAGGCAGCACTGCCCTCGGAGGTGAAGGAGATGCTCGCAGCTCGCTGCCTCCCCCTGCTCCCCGCTCCCCGCTGCAGGGTGAGGTCTTGTTTGTGACAGCCCCCAGTGTGATACCAGGAGTCCCTTGGTGGGCGTTCATGGGCCCTCCCACAGCCTTAAAGGTCTTCCTTTAAGGATGCTGCTCCCACACGAGCCCTGGGACGCAGCAGGCTGCCCCCTGAAGCGGCACCCTACAAACCAAGATTTGGGGCTGCCCAACCATGCGGGTTAGATCCAGGCAAGCCAACACCATAGGAGCCTGTGCATGAGCTGTGCAGTGGAAAACGAGCAACTGGAGTGAACGCTGCGGTTATATCTCTGAGGATAATCACACCCCGAGCTCCTACCATGTTGTTTATAGAGCCAAAGCAGGCAGCCATCCAGACGGAGCCACACGGGAGCGGAGCAGGAAGGCGCGCACGAGGCCCCTCGCTTGCACAGACAGGACGTAAAACAGAGACAGGGAATTTATTCCACTCTGCACTGGGCTGGACTGGGGCTTCTCCTCTCCCCACCCGGTGGATTAGCAGCCACTAACGACGCCTCTCTCGACAACTCTCAGTTTTGTTTCCAAAAACTTGTTCCTGTTTGTAACTCCTCATACCTGCTGATCTCTCACGGACGTCCCAAACCATGCTCCGCGAGGCTTGTGGAGCTGCTGTGTGCCTGGCTCCCTGCTGCCAGCAACGACGACGCTCACAGGGATGAGGCAAGGGCAATGGTGTTGGGATGCTTTGGCTCCAGTGCTTCAGGGGGGAGAAAAGCACTGGGTGTTTTAGGAGGATGCTGAATGCAGCTGAGCTGGTCAGTCAGTGTGGCATTTCCAAAAGCCCCGACTGCTCATCTATGCAGCTTAAAAGGCTTTCAAAGGCACTTCTGCAGTCTCACACAAGCTTCCAGAGTCCCCGTTCTCTCCTCCTTCCCAATCTAATACGCCAATGACCCTTCTAAACAACAAAACCAGCAAGGCAGCACTCAGAAGCAACCCTACAAAAATAAGCCCTGTGCTCCAGCAACCAAGGGCCGCTTTCAGGGGAGAGCACGGGCTCCAAGCACAAGGGAGGGGATTAAAAAGCACTTGCAGCAAAAAAAGAGACTTCGGTTTTCAGCAGAGAAAGGTTTCCCAGGCACATAAATAAACCCCGGGGCCATGCCCAGGCTGCTCCCCAGGCACCAACACGAGGGCACGGAGTGACGGCAAAAACGCTCTGACTCGGGGCTGCCCTTCTTAGGGCAACCCGGAGCATAAGAGCCTCCAAATGCTACTCACAAAAGCTACACGAAGAGCTGCTTTCCAACGTGTTTGTCCTGTTTTTTTTCTCCCTTTCCCTTTTTCACACTCCAAAGGGTGAATGATCTGGGGTGTGGTGGAAAAAGGGAGAGAACACCGGGAGTTTTTCCCTTATTGCTGCCCTTTTCACATCACGTTTTCCTCCCTCAGAACCTGGCCCTGGCTGGCTTCCCAAGCAAGACGTGAGAGCCAGAGGTTCATCCATCTCTATTTAAACGTCTTTTGTACTGAATTGAATAATTGCGCCTCCATTTTACTCCAGGGCTAAAGGTGACTGACTTAAAGGTGATTATCTTTTGTTAATAGCCTGCATTAGCGAGCGAGATCTCAGAATTACTTTTGTAATCCTTCCGCACACTTTAATGTTGCTATTATTATTAATATTGCTCCTTAAAACATACTTTCCTCCTGTCACGTAGAGGCAGTGACGGCTGGTTCTCGGGGAGGGGGTGAAGAGGAGGGAGAGCCCAGCACATCCACGGCCCCGCGGGCTCCTTACAGGGATGCTCGAGCCCGGCCATCGAGGGGAGGCATTCGAGGAACTCAGTTCAGGATGGCTGCAGCCAGGTTTCCAGGCTCAGTATGGCCAGCACAGATTTGGCAGCATACTTAACCATTTTTTTAGGATTTAGACAAGGTGCTTTATCTTTTAAATAAAGCCATTTCCACCCTTCTATCCCACTGCACGGTGGCAGAGCCTGCCTCGCGCTGGCAGTCTTCCTTTCCCCGGCTCTGGACAGGGACATGGTCCCCAGGCCAGGGGATGCAAGCCCAGCCTCCAGGGCACCATCAGAGTTCAGATTTTTTCATCCTCCTCAGGATTTAGAGGATTGATTTAGAGCATCGATGCTGCTGTGTGAAGGTCTTTCACCGAGGCAGCTCACACAACCCTCTGAAATGCCCCACCAGGAAATCCCCGCACACCATCAAGAATCAGCATGAGGCTTAAACTTTTTGTGGCCCAGATTTTCTGCAGTTCCTGCTCCAACAAACCACGCTGGTCAAGCTTTCCTCGCATTGTCTGCCAAACACTGAGCACTGCCCAGCTGAGGTGCGGGTGTTTGCTGAGCAGAAATGTGCCAGGACAACCGCCCTCACCCATGGAGCTTCTCATCCCCACACCGACACCTCCTCACATCCACACCTGTAGAAGCTCAACATGAGACGGATTTGATTAACACTAACGAGTTACTGGGTTAATACAGAAACTGAATTAACATCCATTAAACTGCTGTTGCTCAAATACCAGTGTTTCACACAAACTTACGTACTGTATGCTGCCTCTGAAGTCTGCATCTGTTCTTTCTTCTCTTTCTCCTGTGCTTATGTTACTTTTTGCCACCCCTTGATGGAGAGGAAACTAGCTAAAGGCTTGAGGAGAAGTGTATAATTTGGTTCAAGCCAGGCCAGCATTTTCTAACATCATCAGCATGGCAGTCGGGTATGAAATGTGCAATTTTAGCAGTGTGTTCCAGGTAGAAGGTAAATGTCTTGCTATTAAAGATAAAATGTTATGAACTTTTAATGCTAACTATTATTATTAAACGGCTACCCATCCAGAGGTGGAGAGAAGAAATACCTTTCCCACACTAAATTTTAAGCTGTGAGGTGCATACACAAATAATATATTTCCTTCACAGAAAGTGTATATTGGAATACCATCATTAAGCTTAAAACCTCGAGCATTCAAACGCAAGGCAATAGCCATGCCGCCTCATCAGCTAATCACATACTATTTTCTTGCTGCATTTGGCATCATTTGTGACCCTAGAAGCTTAACCCAGCCTTGGAGCCTGTTCTCCCCTTGCTGGCAGCCAGCTCGTACAAGCTCACCTCTCCTTCTCTGGAGCCACTTCCAAATTGCCTTGGCATCCAAGGCGAGCAGGATCCGCTGTGTCAACGGCATCAAAACAACACCTTCGGTAGAAATTTGAAGCCGCACCTTCACACTTGCATCAGACCCGGTGCACACAGCTTAAACTCAGTGAAAAGAGAACAGAGGCAGGAACCGTCACCCACCAAACCCCACACCCAAGCCCTCCTCCCTGCACCAGCCTCCTGAAACCGAGCCCTCCCGCTGCGAGGACGTGTCCCATCCCAGCCCCCCCTCCAGCACAACTGGAAGCCTCTCGCTGTCCAGCTCGGGCTGGGAGATGAGGCTTTGTGACACTGCTGAAGTCACCTGGGAATTGAGCTCGCCCCCTGCTCTGCGTTGGAAGTTCGGCTGTGTGGGAAATGCAACGGATCCAGGACCCCAACGCCCCGCACCAGGACGCAGTCTGGTTCTGCCTCCTCACCTTGAGCCTTTCCTTCGCTGCACAGGTGGCCAGCTCACATTTCTGAAAACAAATAAATAAATAAATATGAAACTTTTTTTTTTTTTTTTTTTTTAAAAAAAAAGCCTCCTAAGCAGCAGGTGCCAAGGGTTAAGAGCAAGGCAGGCTGTGGATGTGTGGATGCGGCAACACCGCCACGTGAAATCGCACAATTCCTGGAGAGCAGTCGTGTCCCCAGCCCACTCCAGGGACAGGGACGTCACACTTCATGCTGGAAGCACCTTCCCTTGCCTGACGAGTTGTGCAGCTCTTTAACAACTCATCATCTGTCACCCCTCGCAGCTTCACACATGGCCAGAACTCCCTCACTGCCTGCTCACATCACGGCCACGGCAGCCAGCGAATACGTGCCCACGGCTGATCACCTTATTTCTATGCAGAAATTCCTCCCTGGGACTGAATAGAAAACCTTTAAGGTTATTCACTGCACTTGTCAGATGATTAAACCCACTCGGCATTTGGCTTCTCATCTTTTCGTGCCCGCTTAGATTAAAATCACTGGGGCTTGCCCTGCCCACAGCACCTTATCACTCAGCTGAGGCTAGGCTCAGGTGGATGAAGTGCTGGCGTGTATCTCAGGCCTGAAAAATAACCTTTCAAATAGCTTCCCCTGTAATACCCGCATTTTTGTGGCGGGAATCAGTCCCGAGTGCCATCCAGGATGAGCTGAGCAGGCCCAGGACAGGGAGCCAGGTGCCAAGGCCTGCAGCACAAAGCCTCGTTGCTCAGTGTTGGTTTGCAAGGGGAGTTAGGCAAGTTGTGGGAAAAGGTCTGAGCAGCAAAAAAAAGAGGGAAAAAAAATGTAGAAATGTCTGTTTGAGAAAATACTACCTGGCTTCTGAGAATAAAACGCTTACCAGTCAGAATAGTCCTTCCCAAAGCAGAAATTTTCCAGTGTTCCCATAAAAATTAAAGCCATAAAAAGGGATTTTCAATTCCAAAACACACACATTTTCAGCTGAAAAGCTTTCAAATGTAAATAGTTTTGTTCAGCCATGATGGCCCGGCTTCGAGTTACTGATACAGCATGGACGGCTTTAGAAAACAGCAGACACATTCCAGAGAAATTTGTATTTCATTATTATTTTTTTAAATTTGTTTTAAATCAAAGAAAAAAGTTTTGGCACGAATGTTACAGCTGGCTTAGCTGTGGTTAGGAGCTTTGAATGTGCCCGGGACTGACTTGAGCTCACCTCTGAATGACATCTGTCCCCTGGCTTCGAGGGGCAGCTGCTTGCAACCGGAGCTGAGGCTGCTTGCTCACCCCGTGCTCACCGTCACCTCGAGCCGTGACCACCCCGTGGTGTTCCAGAAACCTGTAACCCAGAAACAGGCTTCAAAAAGAAAAATAAATAAATCGCGATCCCAAGTTTGATGCCCAAGTGTATTATTAGTGACGAGAAACTTCAAAACTGTCTCTGATTCAGTTCAGCATCTACATTTTGGTAATTTATCTAAAGCTGCAAGATCTAGAAAATGAGACAAAATCCCCCAAAAGCCAGGCCCTCAAGAAACATTCCATACTTCTTTCTCCGCAGCATGTCGAAAAACCACAAAAATAGCTTTTCCTCAAGGTATTTTGAAACTTCAGCTCCTGGTTAGATTGGAGAAGAGCAGAGGCAAGTGGAAATGAAAATCACCTGGAGGAACATTCCCAAGGCTGCTTAAGACCTTGTAGAAGGTTTTGTCTGGGTTTGGATGAAAGCTGGAGGTACGGGCAGCTTCAGGGGGCGAAGAAGATTAGAGGGAAGGAGGCAGCTTGTATTTTAGCAGCAGGCATCAGCGATCCTGAATTGTGGGATGGCTGAGGAGGGTGGCGTTTGAGCAGATGCCATCACACTGCAGCAGAGACAGGGCAAACAGGGGAAAGCTTGAACCACCCACATTTAGAGACAGGCGAGGAACAAGACCCAGCTGAACAATCAGATCTCCTGTTCAACCCTCAGCACCACAAACATAATTTTCTCCTCCACCTACTTGCAAACTGAACGACTGTGCAATATTCACCCTGAATGGGGTAAAAATCCTCCCGAAGCACTGCATGGCTGTCGATGAAGCCTGATGTAACTCACCAACCTCTTCCCTGGCAGCAGGAGGCTGGCTGCCCAACATCCACGTGGTGTTTCTGGAGGCTCCAGCAGCTCCTCTCCCTGATGCCGATGGGTACATCCATTCATACAGCCTCCAACCTCAGCTCTCTTCACATCCCCACCCAACACAACAACCAAACCCACCAAAATTAAGAGGACCACGAGAAGCCCTTGTGCATGGCTGACCAGCACCTGTCGGAGCTCAGTTGACCATGAAGGTAACGTGAATCATAGGCCAAACATGCAGCAAACACTTGATTTAAAGAGTTGTGCAGCAGTGGGAACGTCTGTGCAGGTTGGGAGGAAGCAGCCTGAGGGTTTCCTTCCTCGGCTCCTGCCATTTGGCAGCAGGCCGGGGCAGTCACCCGATGCCACGCGGAGCAGGCAGGGAAGGACCCTGCTTCTTGGGGAACAGCTGTGGCTTTGTACAGCTCCACGTGCTTTTCTCCACTGCTCAACCATGAACTCACAAGAGGAACCTCAGTGACTTCAGCTCAGCCTCCTGCTCACAGGTATCCAGCGGTGAGGATGACTCTGGACCTTGCTGTGCATCTCCCGCTGCTGCACCATTACTCACGGCACCCAGAGACAACACAGAGAGGCTGACAGACCATCAGCTCCCACAGAACGATGACAGTTTATAGCAGGGAAGATCTGTCTCTGCTCCTGCACAAGAGAGTAGAAAAATATCAAAGCCCCATCCATAGCTCACTGCCACCCGGCGATGACGGTGCCCGAGCCGCAGCGTGATGGATTGCTCCGGTCACAATCCCCTCTCCCTTCCCTGCTCCAGAAGATGGAGGACCTGGAAACCATAAACCAACAAACACAACTTTTCCCTTAACCTGATGGTATTGCAGCTAGGTCAGCTGCAAAAACACTGCAAACCCAAGCACAGCCTTCCAGAAAAAGGGGAAAGGGCTGCGGGGCTCGCCGGGCCAACGAGTGCCCAGTTACACCAGTGGAGGTGTCACACAACGCCACCAGCAGCCACCTGCCGCCTGGCAGATGTCCCTCACAAACCTCCCCGGCTGTTTATTTGGCATTTCTCTGTCCAGTCACCGCGTGCAGCCCACATCAGCTCGGCACGTAGACACCTCACTGCTCCAGGGCAGTGCTGAGAAAGACTCGAGTTCACCGTGCGGCAGGAAAAAAATGTAGCAAGAAACACTGAAAGCAGAGAAAATCCTGGAAGGATATTTCAGAGATCACACCGACAGCAAAATAACCTCATTGTGATTAATATTTGACTTCAGACAGCTTCCTAAAAACTCATTCGGTTGTTGCACTGGGAAGGGAAGGGCTGAGTTCACCGGCGAACAGAGCAGAAGAGCTCAGGTGGAAGAGGCCTGCAGAGATCATCGAGTCCCACCGCCAGACCACGTCAGGGCTAACCAGAAGTTAATTGATAGCATTAATGAAAGTTACTAGTTAATTAATGAAAGTTAATAGTTAATGAAAGTTAAGCACATTATTGAGGGCGTCATCCAAACATCTCCTGAACACCGACATCTTGCTAGGAAGCCTGTTCCAGTGTCTGGCCACCCAAAAGGTAAAGACATTTTTCCTAATATCCAGCCTGCAGCATCTCCACAGCTCTTTTTCCTGCTGTCCAGCAGACGGGTGACGTGCTGGGCTGTGTCTGAAGGTCTTCAAAAAGTCACAAGGAGACTGGGAAATGGACACGACTGCTTCTCGGTAGTGTGGAAGCAGCTGGTCTGCAGTGGGCTGAGCCCAGGTGTGTGCGACAAAGTTTCCTGAGGGAAACTGGTGGGGATTTAAACTGATGTGGTCAGCTCAGCACAGCCCTTCTCTGGATGTGGGCGTGACATTTTCCAGCATTAGCAAAGGGTTTTGGTTAAAGTCACCAAAAAAAAAAAAAAAAAAAAAAAAAGCCAGTATCACACGGGAATAAAACACACAGAGGATGTCTCCAGGCCCCAGAACCGCAGGTGTGGTTCCCTGGTACCATCTGCTTGCAGCAGCCCTCCAGTGAGATTCTTTCTATCCCCTTTTTTTTGTGATCCATTTTCAAAGGCCACGGGAGCGAACCGCACAAGAGCATTCAAAACGAAGCGCATGGGCACTACCAGTGCACATACGCACTACGTCCTGCCTGTTGCAGCTCCCACTGTCTCGCTGCAGATCTTGCAAATACGTTCCCTGCTAATTACAGCGAAGGAACAGCTCCTGGCAGCAGCCTGCTGCGCAGCACAGGCACGTGCACGCCTCTGCACCTGCGTGGCAGCCAGCTGGGGCTCCGCAGTGCCGCTCAGGATGAGATGAAGGCACCCAGCAGGGGCTTGTCCTGGCTCCACATCCTGCAGGCATTTGCCAGCACATTGCACGCCCTCTGCCCAAGCCCCATGCTAGCTGGAGAAGAGCAGAAGCTTTTATCTGGAGGAGCTGCATCGACGTGGCCAGGCACCATGGTCCTACTAAGGATGTGTTAGCTCCAGCAGTGCCCCAGCACAAAATACATCAATTTCTAGAGTGTTGTTGTGCCACCAGCTCGGGTCCCAAGCGTATCACTGGCTGCAATGAATCTAAAGCTATTATTGAGCACTGAAGGATGTAAGCTGCACTTAGACTGTGAACTTCTCAGGATGGATGATGTCTCCTGCTACCTGCACACACAGCATTAAGCACAGCGGCTTTCACCTCCTGCTTGGAAACATCACACACACACCATGCCACAGCAGAACTCGTTACCAGCATTGCACAAGCTTTCCCACTCGGCTGTCACTGCTTTTGGTAGGGTTTCAGCCCTTCCCGAGGCAGGAGGCAGCAGCAGGGCGGTGTGGTTCTTGCTGCCGACCTGCTCACCCAGTGCCAACACAAAACCTCGCCTCCAGCGCACTGAGCCCCACAGCCCGAGCCCTTTCTGCAGGCCACCAGCTCATCCATTCCTGCTCTCGGTAGGAGCCTCGCAGGCTCCATCCATCACCCCTTCCATCCATCCATCACCCCTTCTCCGCGCCCCCAGCCCCCCGCTCAGCCCGCAGCTCAGGCGCCCCGGTGCCGCTCACCACTGTCCTGGCTTCCCTGCACCCGCACAGCTGACACCATTTATTAAGCAACGCCTTTCACTAAGCCGTAGCACGCTGGGCTGCACAGTGTCTCTTTTCCTATTCAGATATAGTTCTAGGAGCAATCTGGATGAGATCATATAGAGAGGAAATGACACTTCTTGCCGGTACCGAGGACCAAATGGCAGCTTTGTGCAGGGAAGTGCCACGGGCGTTTGATAAAGCTGTATTTTTAGCCATTCCCTCCCTTCCCAAATCAAAACAAGAAGAAAAGGCTTTCTTGCTGACGTTTGCAATGTGGCGTCTGTTAGACTGCAGGTACAAGCATCTCCTGATGAAACCAAAGGCTTGGACACAGCCCAGGTATGGACTGGTGTGACTGGCACGAGTGCTCCTATCGGCCACGCTGGCATCGCTCACCCTCCTCCTGGCAAGCAGAGCAGACAGAAACAACTCCTCTCCACTTGGGAATGAAACTCCAGCTCCTGTAATGCCCAAGGTTTGGGAAAGGTGCTCCACAGCTCCCCTGCCTTTTCCACAGCCATGCAGAATTGTGGCAGGCAGGCAGACAAAACACCGAACCCAACAGAAAACGTGATCCTCTCCGGGGGAAATTTCAACTTTTCAGCCAAAACGTGCAAACTGGGTCCCAGAGTGCTTTGAACTTAATGAGGCATGTTATTTTTAACTTTTATAGATGAAAATGTCATTAAAAGCAAACATATTTCTAGGAGAGAGGGAAAAAAAGCCGAATTCCCTGCAGTTCGGACTCCTCAGAGGCCACCTCTACTTTCAGCAGAAAATGGGCGGTTATAATAATAATAAAGATAAACACGTTGGGCACCTTCTTCCTTCCCACACAGGGCACTGCAGTGTTGCTTCCAAATAGATAACAATAAAATTTCCTTCCATTTAAAAATCCATTTGGTGCTAGCATGTAACTGAGAACCTGGTCTCCTCCTGCCAGCACGGCCATCTGAAGTCTGTCTGAGGAGGCAGCCCGTGGAAACCCAATCCAAGGCAGATGGCTCCGTACCCAGTCAGGCACAATAATAATCAGTCAAAATCCATAATCATAAATTGAACCGAATGGAAAGCTCTGCATGGGCAAGGAAGTTAGTTCATTTCGGGGTTTGTTTTATTTGTCCTAAGGGCTACTGGCACCGAGGAGAAGTAGGAGGGTAACTTGAAATCAATCTTGCTAGCAAGGCTTCATCCCAGCAAAAACATCCACGCGCAAAGTAGTTTGCAGCAAACGATCATCTGGTGCCTGGCTGTGAGTTATAGGAGCACAAAGCGAGGCTCTGACTCCATCTCTGGGCATTCAGGCTCCCTGCACCAGAAGCAACCCAAAGGCCAGCACAAATCGGGCTTCTCTCGTACAGGATCTAAAGGTGGGCTTAGGAGCCACTGAGGAACCACGCTGTGAACCTTTTTGCCTCAATCCTCTGTCCATCGGATGATCTCCTACCATTCACATTGCATGTTTCAGAACAGCAGTGCAACGCCTCCCCCCGCGTGGATCTCACTGCTCCGTGCTCCCCGCAGGTCCCCGCAGCGCTAAGAGCTCCGAGCTCACAGCACGAGGAACGCTGAACGTCCTCCAGAAAAAACAACCGCAGCTCCCAGGTCAGGGAGATCTGACTCAGTTGTAACGCTAGCAAAGCCCTTTTTGGACAGAAGTGAAGAAGGGGGACATAATCACCATTCTTCCCCAGGTCTAATCTTGTGCTGCTCTGGTGCAGAGCCCAGGATCCGTCCCGGCAGCACCACAATGCCTCCAAGGAGGCGTAGCTGGAGGAGGGCTGGAGGCTCCAACTCTGCTTTACAGACCTGCCACCAAAGAGGCAAACGCCCATTCCTAACCTCCCCAGATCCAGAAGCTGCGGGGTATTGCTTCCCCTCGACAGCACCAGGGTCACAGGGGCGGTGTTCGGGGTTTGATTTAGTGAAGGATTGAAGACATCGCTGGGAAACCTTTCAGCCAAGCGCACGCTGCGTTCCCAGATGCTCTACAGGGAGGACTCCAGGGTCTATTTTCCATTTTCACCCTTTCCTAGCGAGAGACCTGCAGCCACACCAGTGTTATCCCAGCACCAGGCAGCTGGAGGAACCAGCAAGAGCTGGAGCATAGGTGAGAAAAGAGCAAAGGCCTCGGGGGCAAGAGAGCAGCCAGCACTTGGCAGCATCCTCTGCCTGAACATCAGGCAGCGAGGACCATCCTGCAGCAAGGAGTCATTTCTGTAACACCCAGCACACAGAACAAGGTTTCCAGGAGCAAATGGGTGAGCTGGAGGGAGCAGCAGTTCCAGGAGTGGGGGTGCTTTTGTGCTCGTGTGCGCCTAGGGAGCACAAAAATGTCAGGAAGCCCAAAAATGTCAGGAAGCCTTTGCCTTTCTTCTGAAAAAGATATGCAAGGAAGCCTTGCTCCATGGTAGCACAAGAAAATATAATCGCTGACGTGGGTGGGCTCCAAACCAGCTCTTTAACACTACCGATTCCAATCACTGCCTCTATGGAGCAAGCCTTCATGGATTTATTTGAAGCACCAGGTTAGATTCCCATATGGTGCCAACCAGGTTTCGTGGAGGCCAGTGGAGCTCTGCCAATCCATACGAACTCTGTATTTACAAGGATTTTCAAATAGGTAGAATTCAGAGATTTTGAGAGGTCAAAGCGTTTAACGTGCATTCAATCTCTCCAGATTATAAAAAGCAGCACTAAATCAGGAGGGTGAGTAAAGGGGGTGACAGGCAGACATTTCAAGAGACCAATTTTGGAGCTTTACCTCCAGAAGAATGTGGGCTGAGGCCAGACCCACACGCACGGCCCTGCAGCCCAGTGCCAGGAACACTGATATCACTTCATTGCATGGTTTATCACTGTCATAAATAGGTTCAAATCCAGCAAAAGCTTTAGGAGAAAGCCGTCTGGAGGGAAGAAAAAAGTTACCCCTGACTTCTATCCACTTTGGGTCAGGCTATACAATAATACAGATCAATCTATTATTTTTTTTTTAGCAAGTCATGAGGTGGGTAAGAAGCAACTTGGTTGTCAGTTCAGACAGCTTCGCATCTCCACGTTGGGTGGGCAGCTGTGAAAATCCCCTCCCTGCACAAGGTGGGGGCCAGCATGTGGCCACTGAGCCCCCAAACCCCGAGCAGAGCCCCGCTGCTCGCGCCTGTGCCCACCCTGGTGCCCAGGGGCAGCCAGCACTTGTGCAAATACAGCACAAGAAATTCCATCCACTAATGACATCACAAAATAGCATGGAATAGGTAAAAGATGTTCAATACACTTTTTTCAGACAACTTGCTGGGCAGTTTAACTCGCAGCTTCTGTCCCCGAGCATCCCAGCATGTACCAAGCGCTGCTCCAAGCAGAAGCGAGATCAGGGCTCGCTCTGTGTTTTTCCAGAAGGGGATTAAAAAAAATCATTTGAAGGGTGGCATTCTTTTTAAAAAGGGGTCAACAGTAGGTCAACGATACAAGAAAATAGGTCATGTCATCTTAATTGGGGAATCATGAATTTGGGGCTGTCCTCATCCTGGTAACACAGCAAGGATCTTTGTTCCCAGCGCCAGGCAAAAGCCGGCACTGTTAGCCAAAATAATTTTTCAAGCAAATTCTTATTGAATAAATCTTTTACACTGAAGGGAACATTTTTCAGTACTCTGTTTTTTAACACCATTAACTTTAACTGTCAGGCCTGACAAGTATGGAAAACTGTTTTCTTACGAAAGTTAACATAAAAAAAAAAACATTTTCCACGAAAGGAGTTGTGCTCACTACTAATTAACTCCCCATTTTGCCGTTTAAGTCTAATTGCTATTTTTTCTCCATCCCAAATCTTTTTTCCCCTCCAAGATCTGCACTTTAAAGAGTCTGAGTAGACAGACTTTAAGGCTTGTTTATAGAAGTTCTGTACCATGGACGTTTTGTAGTGAAATAATTATATTTAAGAGAAGGATCTGTGAACAACCGTGACCTCTAAATCCCATTCACTCACACACTCCTGTTTTTTTCCCTACTGTTTCCAAGTGTCTAGATGAATACTTCAGATTATTCAGGAGCATAAAAGCACGTTGGGCTTTCAGGCCAAATCACAACACAAACTAACAGCCACCTAGGGGCGGAAAGGGAAAGCCACGGTGGTCCCTGAGGACATCAGCTCACCACTGGGGACTCATCGGCTCAGCATCCCGCAGGCACGCATCCCAGGAGGGGTTCGTCTCTCCTGACTTAATCTTCTGAGTAGTCTCAGGTGTCTCCTTAATCAGGGGAAAGCATCGCTGTCTCCAGGTGACTGTGTGGGTGGACAGGAGGCAGATCCGCACTGCACAGCTGAGCTCAAACCTCACGGGTAGGTGTGCCATGGGAGTCCCCGCTGCTCCCGGCACACTGCTGCAACCAGGCACATCACCAAGAGATAAAGCCCCAAGGGATTTAAGACACGTAACTTCATTTTAAGATGTCCACACTGGTGGGATTTGGGTTGATTTATCCCCCCCATGTTTCTAAACGGAGTTAAGACACTGCAGAAATGGCCCCCCTATAGGATCCCAGGAGAGGCCGTGGCGCACGGCAGCTCACCAAGTCTGCATCTGCCTTTCTCATTTCCAGGCAGGTGAAGGAATCAATATGAAGCCAAGTGAATTAATCTGGATCTAGAATCTGGATCTATCACCTTAATAAATAACAAGGTTTTCAGAAAATTCAGTCCCGGATTCATTGGTTCTTCCAGAACCCCTGATCTAAGCTGGTAAGAAATAAATCCAGCTCCTAATTCGCTTCTAGATCAGCCTAGTTTTGCAAAACCACCTCTTGTGTTACGCTGCAAACTGCAGGCAGCTGTGCTGGTAGCACTCATCATGTCAGGGCTTGTTGGATTAATCGATTACAAAACCAGAAGAGACCGCTGTGATTTTCACTCCTGACCCCCTGGATAACCCAAGCCGTAAGACTTCCCAGAACTGATTCCTCCTAAAACTAGCGCAGATATTTTAGGAAAAGAAAAACATGTAAAAGTTTCCAGTGAAACAGAAAGGTTCATGTTTCTTGGTGTGCTGTTGTGAGTGGCTCGTTGCTCTCACTGTTGAAAATGTGTTTTATTTCTCGTCTGAATTTACGTACCTTCAGTATCTCTCTACTGGATTTTATTACATGTTTGTCTGCTGGACTGAAGTCAACTTTTTTACCGGTTTTATGTCTCTCCACCAGAGCGTTCAAGTCCCAGCGCCACCCTCCTCTCTTTGCTAGACGATGCAAACCAGGCTCCTGCAGCCTCCAGCGGGACCACGTGCTTTCCAATCACTGAATAATTCTTAAAACCTTTTTCTCGATTCTCTCCAATTTATCAACATCTTTCCCAAACTACCAGACACAACCGGAGTCGGCAGGAGCAGCACCTTTCTCCTCGTCTCAAATATTCCTCACTTTTATCCAGCCAAAGAGGACACTTCTCTTGGTTGGCACGCTCCCGGACAGGGTTTGCTACTTGGCCAAGGGTCCCCACAGCTTCACACATCTTTTTCAGAACCATCGGCTCTCAGGATACAGCCCAGCATTATACGGGCCCTATTAAAACACGTCACTTGTTTTCATCCAGGTTACTAATGGAATCTAAATCATTCTGCACCAGAGATCTGCCTTTTAATTTATTTATCTCTTCTTCGTGTTTTGACCTCACCTCAAAGATAGATCAGCACTAACTGCTGGACTCCATTAGAAACATGTCTGCTCGCTGATGAATTCCCATTTAAAATTTGAGATGACGGCAGGATTTTTATCCATTTCAGAAGTGCCTAATTGGTTTTCTATCATTCGGGTTCTCCATAAAATGTTACTCATAGCCAATACTTCCTCGGGATCAGGAGCTAATTCAGGCTGGAAGGGGCCTCAGGAGGCCTCCAAGTCCAACGCGCTGCCCAGAGCGGGGTCAGCTCCAAGGCTGGACCAGGATACTTAGGACCCTACAGAAGCTCGTCACCTCACTACTATTACATTTATCAATGCAACTTGTAATCTCCCTGAAAAAAAATATATCTAATTAGACAAGAACCATATTCCACGAGCCCACATTGATTGACACTACTTACATTAATCCCTCTAATTCTTTACTAATTACATGTACTATCAGCAATTCCATTATTTTGTCTAGGATTAATGTCAGGCAGAAAAATCAGTAGTTATGCGAGCCACCTTGTTTACCCCTAAAAAAATAACGGCACTAAACTAAACTTCTTCCACACAGCTGGAACTTGCTGGTATTCATTATCTCTAATTAAGAGCTGCTATATAATATTCTTTCAATATAAAAGTGGTGCTTTTTTAATTGTTATAAAATCACACAATTGTTATATGATCACATAACCTTGTTTTTCCCCATAAGTAAGAAATCGGAATACTTATTGAACTCCTCAAAATTCTGTACAGTGTTACTAACAGCGCTATCGTTTTCACATAGCAGTGATCTATTGTAAACTTAATTATATCACTCAAGAAAGAGAGCTGCATTTCTATGGGGATTTCATTTTGAAAGCCATATGTTGGAGCCTTGTGCTGCAAATACTAAAAATGTGCTTGGAATTCCTAAAATTATGCTTGAAAATATCCAGACACAAAAACAATCGCATCTAACACAGAAGAAATTCTATATTAGGCCTCATTTTTACAGATCAAGGGGAACTGATGACAGAATGTAAAAATATAGTAGCAGCTTAGGTACAAGAGACTGATTTGATTACATTTGTTATGTGCAAATAGAATAAAGTCCAAACGAGTAATGTATCTACTTGATGATTTAAAGTGCCAGCTTAACAAAGCTGAAAATAATTACAAAGCAAAACAATTGGGAGAAAGAATTTGAGCAGGAATTTGTGAATGATAATTGGGAACCGTTCGAGACCGTTTCATGGCTCGCAGGAGCACCACAATCCCGCAGAACGAGGGGCGGCTGCGCTGCCTGAGAGCAGCTCTGGCGTGGGGGGCAAGTGAAAACCGAAGCATAAGAATAATAAAAAAAAAAAAGAAAGTCAAGTTCTTCCAACCCTTTGTCATGCTGCTCAGACCCAGGATGTCCAAAGGTCCATCCCTTGGTGCCTATAAGTGTGTCTGCACTCAGTCAGCATCCCCCAGAAGGAGACCTAACGGGGCTGGGCGTCCCCTGGTGCTGTCCTGAGGCCCCTCTGCCCCGCTCGCAGCAGCACCAGCAGCGGCTTGGCCAAACCCAAAGGCTTGGCCAACTTTTGGGCCACCATCCAAAGGAACAAGGACCTATGGAAGCAGCTCCGAAGGCAGTGACCCCCCCAGGTAAGGTACTTCTGGGCATGGCAAGAAGCAGGTGCCACACGACCAGTCCCCAGGCTGCCCTGTAGGACCGAGCCCAGCAGGGTCCCGCACCATCTCCCTCCAGCCCAAAACCCACAGGGTGACCCACATCAGTGGGGTCCCACAGCATCTCCCTCCAGTCCACAACCCACAGGGTGACCCACGCCAACGGCAGGCACACAGCTCTTCTGCAGGAACACAGACAGCAAAGGGCTCACCCGACAGACCCCACAAAAGACCCGCTGGGGGACAAGGAGATTTCCCCGGCAGTGACTTCTCCGTAATGCAGGGCTTCCATGGGAAGGTCCTTAAGGGTTAAATTCCCTCCCTGCCTCCTCCTCCCCGCTCCAGCGAAAGGATCCTTGTGAAAGGATCTGTATTCAATATGCACCGGGAGAGACTCCGGTCCGCGCTTTTTAATAAAAGAGCAATTCCTTTGCATTCTCAGGTGTCCCTTAAAATCAAGCTCTGATATTTCTACTGCATTATTACCACGGTCTGTAGATGTCTTCAGACCCAGAAAAGCCATTTGCTCTGCAGGTATGCTTTGCCCCTGCAGTGCCGAACAGTTTCTTTCTGTTAAGAGAAGCCCCTCCAGAGAAATTGGTGCTTGGAGCCAATTAATGGACCTCCTCCTCCTCCTGTCCTGCCAGTTTTTCTTGGCAGCAGCATCCCGTCCCCGTGGCTGAGACACTGGTCGTTACAGCGTGCCATTAAACGGTGGAACCGGGGAAATAGCACGTGTAACCTCGGCAAAAAGGAGTGTCCTGAAACACTGCTGGACGCGTCCGTTTCCAACCTGTGCACCCCCCTCCTAATGACGCAGCTCCACTAATTGACGCGGCGCCACTAATTGACTCCTGAGAGCGCAGGGGCAGCACGGCACGGAGATAAATGTAACTCCGAGGATGAGCAAAACCCCATAATTACAAACAGGGGAGAGGGGTGTTCCTGGAACCACGAGGAAATGGAGAGTGAATACCTGGCTCCCAAAAGCCCAACTGCTCAGCAACACCTCTGGCAAGGGGGCGGCTCTAGGATAACCCCATAAAGCTGGGTCTTTAACAACCACCCGAGGTCTGGGCTGAGAAAGAGCTGTTCTGTACAGCCCGAAGTTGCTCAGGCTCTTCAGTCTCCGCTCAAATCCCCACAGACCTTCCTGGGCTGAGAAGAAAGGGTTGCCTTAAACCCTCCACGTCACTGCCTTAGAAAATTCCCTCTGTTCTGGGAGCAGACGGGATGAAGGGGGGAGAATTCGGGTCCGGATTAAGTTTAAATGCCAGGCTTGGAATCAAGGGATCGTGTTTGGGTTCAGATTCACAGATTCTTATCTCTTCGGATACAATAGTCTGACCTCTTGTGCAGCACGGGTCACACTACGGCAATAAAAGTCTGTATCGAGCCCCTTGACTGCTGCTGGAGCTCGGGGTATTTCTGAGGAAGACACGCATTCTTGATTTGAAGAGATCAAACCATGGAGAATCCATCGCATTCCCCGGTAAACTGTTCCAGAGGTTAATTACTCTCCCTGTTAAAAATTTGTACCTTATTTCCAATTTGATTTTTTCTGGCTTCAGTTTCCAGCCATTGGACCTTGTCATGCCTTTGAGTGCTCAATTAAAGAATGCGAAAGCATCAAATACCATTTCCATCTGTCAGTGCTCAGACACAGAAATCTCAGTAGCTGGTTCTCATGAGGATTTTGGCAGGGTCTGAACCACCAACAGTAGCTTCGCTGTCTGTCTTCAGATCTGACTTAGAAGCCAAGTCAAAAGGGTGAATGTAATTAATTTTTAATAATTAGTGATTCTTGACAGAGCTGGGCAATAAAGAGATCCGGTTGGAAAAATTCTAATCAGTCTTGTTCCTTACCAGAATCCTCCGTTTTCCCTAAACAGGGAGGCTTTGGCTTCAGCGAAGGATGGCAGCGAGGGCTCCCACTGTGCCCCACTGAACAGGTTCTGCCCCAAAGCCTGCCCTGGACCCCATAGGATCACGGCATCCGCACCCAGCAGATTTTCTCCTCTCATCTCCCTCCTTCCTCTTCCGTTGAAGAAGTCAATTTTTTGACAAGCAACTGGAAAAAAAAAAAAAAAATCTGTATGTTCAAATAAGGACCAAGAGACATCACACCACGGTGCTATGGGACAGGCGCCCTGCCTGATAAGTGTCCCACCCTGTTCACGTGCCCTGCCCAAATGAAGAGAAGGTGACGGGCTTCCACTGTCGGGGCTTTGTCTCTCTTTCGAGAGCAGCTAGCAGCTTCTAGAAAACAAAACCAGTGTCTAAGACTTGGATGAGTTTCATGAAAACAAACTGCCTGAGTCTGAGCAGATGGAGCAGTCTGATTGCTTTCAGGTGAACTTCGGATGGACGCGTAGGAAAACGGGGACCGGCGATGGCAGCAGACCCTCAAATCTCGTTGTTGGAGCTACTGCCCCGGCTCCTGCATGCAGGGTGTCACCTCACTGCTGCTACCACACGCTGCTCACGAGGCAGCTATTAGGATGAGCGACGCTTCCCGCAGAATGGCACTTGCCTGCTTGAGGCAACGGTGCCATATTCTGCCATTGAATTAATTTGCCATATGACAGGCAGACAAACTACTCGAATGCGCCTGGAGCCCAGTGACTTTGGCTTGCTTTCATTATTTCCTCTATGCATGCAGCTTCCATTACGAAAAAGAAAGAAAGGAATCAAGTTTATCTCCTAGGCAAACATTTATTTGCGGGCCTATCAGCAAAGGGTCACTTTGGGTTTTTATTGCTTCAGCTTGAGCTATTACGGCCCCAGTGCTTTTCCTACAGAGCCTGAAAGCACAAGACACGACCACAAAGATCTGGAGCTCACAGGTGAGACTGTGTACGAGACCTTATAGCCAAGAGCCATGCAGACGTGGATAAATATCGCAGCAAATCCTCAAGGTCTGTCCAATTCAGCTACAAACACTTTTTGTCACTGTAAGTGCCCAGAAAATGAAAACAGGTTACAAAAGGTCTATTCTGTCCTATAAAACACCAAAACCTGAGGGAGGCCGATTCCTCCTCCCGACATCTGCGTCAATAAAGCCAGATACAAAAAGTCACAGGGAAGAGGCCTGGGCATGAACTGGCAGCTTCTCTGTGGGCGATGCCAGTCCTGAAGAATCCTGATGCAAAACAAGAGGCATCCCTAAATGCAAGGGACCTCTTAGGTCCCCCACCTTTCCTCTGGCCACCTTCAGCTGTCCACAGCTATTCAGAACACTCTCAGGTAGGAAAACCCATCCTGTGAACGGCAGTGCTGTGACCCCAGGGAACCCGGCTGACTGGAGCCCACCGGCACCTCTCCCAAAGCCTTTTCCAACCCCAACCCCACCCAGGGGAGGGAACCCGTCAGCAGCAGGTCTGCCCCATTTCTCACATTCTTCAGGCCATCCTTCCCCCAGATTCTGTTACTGAGCCTATTTTTGACCCCATAACCTCGGCCAACTTAATCTTCCTACTATCAGAAGGAAACAGTGACGGTTTTTATTGTATCTACCTGTCCCAGATTTATTGCACCCAGATGGATGACTCTGGGCTGTGTTTTCTATTAAGAAGTATCTTTATTTTATCACATCAATAAGAGAGGTATGCAGGTCCTGAAGTCTGCTCAGCCCAACCATCAGACACACAATATTTTTCTTCACTGAAGAAAACTGCCAGAGTTACTAGGGCCCTAAATTAGGGAAACTCACGAGTATAAACGCAGCTTAAGAGTACATGCTCGGGTCCCGATCGGATCATGGGAAATTACAGTTCAATTCCAGCAGGCACTTACGGTCTTTTATATATACATTCATAACTATATGATTACACGTTATCTGGATAAGCACACCTCAAAGCACGTGCTTGAATATATCGCTGAACCAAAGCTCAAGCGCTCTCCATGCCTCCCCTGCAGCAAAACACAGCAGCGTTATTGGAATTGCGATTAGCAGTGACCACGGCTTAATAAAACGTGTTTTAATGCTGGGCAAAGCCCCTTGTTACCCAACCTAATCAAAACACCAGTGACTGCTAAATGACAAGACCTGCATTTGATCTCACCCTTACGCAGTAAATGCAGGAACACAAGCTCATAAACAAGCGAGGAAACACATTTAACCAACAACCCACAACTTACTCTCAACAAGCGTACCGATGTCAGCACATGTGATAAAATTAGCCTGTTGGAGTCCGTGATTTTGGCATGATTATCTGCTAATTACATGCTGTAAGCTGAGAGGGGTGGGCTTAGCAGCTCGCCGGGGGCTGCTGGCTGCTTCTATTCCCACAAAACTTGCTCACAAGGCATCTAAAAATAACTTTATAGGCAATTCTTCTTCTGAAAGGAGAGGCAGAGCAAAACAAAAGAGCAGCAGGTTAACCTCTTCTTGCCTGAACATCCACATTTGTGCCCAGGTATCCAACATCCACGTCAGCAGAATCTAGCCCTAAGGCTCCTTTTCATCAAAAACAGCCCTTGGCAAGGCCTAAACCCCATTCTTTTTCTCATTTCCTCCAAATTCAGCTTCCTACATCTTCACATCTGCCCTCCTCCGCTAGTACCTATGCACACAACCATCCCCTCTGTTCCACAAGCTGGATATTCTCAGTGCTGCATGGAGCTTTGGGCTCTGCTGTGATGTGCCCAATAATTGAGAATAACCTCATTTGGTGCACAGACACCAGGCTGTCCGGTCCCATCAAGCCGTGCATCGGAGCAGGGCAGGTTTGTGCCTGTACAGACACGGAGAGGTTTACCCAGCAGCTCTCCTGCACCTGACGTTCCCAGCCCTGCTTCCACGCCCCCAGCAGCAGCTGCTGATTTCCACCTGACCCTGGTTTTCTGCAGAGGGCCTATTTATCCCGGCTTGGGTTATAATAAAGGATGCAAGCGCCCTGAAATATGTGTGGGAAAATATGATGATGTGCATTGTCACGAGCACACGACAAGTGCATGATCATTTTCAGTAGTTATTTTGATGGAGCAAATCTATCAAAAGAGCAAAAAAAAAAGATAACTGGCTGAAACACAAACAAAATTTTACCCATTAAGCAATTCTATTAGGCTCCAGACCAAAGGAGGTTATTGATTCAAGGAGCACAGTGTGAGTGACTAAATACTTACGGGCATCAGAGACCCACTGCAATCAATTACTGCTCACAGTCGGTTACCGGAGCTGCTGTTAGGAAAGGATGTTTTTCAACAGCAGTGATTTGTTGAAAAACTATACTGTTGGTGCTAAATACAAGAGAACTTACATAAGGACTACGGGCAGTAACCATACAGGGAACATTTAAGCTTCTGATCCAGCTAATTATACTGCTAATGACAGGGAAGGAGCGCAGAAACTCCAACACAGGCCGCACACGAGACCCGTTCTAATGGGAAAGCTGAACTCATACATTTTAATACAGAATTCAGCATAGACCAAGCTTTTCTATTTCTTGGATAATCAGTCATGTTTTTCATTGCATCTCTATATTCAACATGATGAACTTTTATGTTAGACTAGAGGCAACCAACATCAGCAACTGCAAAGGGTGCAGTCTCCCTTAGACACCATCCGGGCAGGTGGGGCGATACCTACAAAGAAGCACACAAGTAAAAGCAGAACTACAATCAGAAACAAAACGGCAACTTTAAAAAATAAAGGCTAACTCCTATAAGCAGCAGCAGCGAAGCAGTATTAGAGAAATGCTATAGCTAAACCTCATTAATGATCCTAACGTTCCCAAATGACTTCGTGTTACCATGCAAACGAGATGAATTTTTAAAGGCTTGATTTTTACGGATTGCTGGAAAGTAGACGAAGGCACCTGCGCATCTCCTACACCTCTTCTGTGTTTTGTCCAAAGTGAAGATATGAGCCAGCCTATTATGTATTGAGCTGGAAAACAACCACCCTTGCAAGTCTCCTGATGCATGCCCACCATTACGCTTCCACTTGTGGAAGAGGCTAAGCTTTTTTCCCCAGACAAAACTCAGTAAAGGACAGAGGGAAATACAGAATATCACTGGCAGAAGAGAGGCGTTTTGCATGCCTATTTCCCTGCTTCTGCTTTAATCCCCCTCCTGTATTTCTCCTATGTGGATAGCATTAGACTACTTTTAAAGCTAGCTTTTTTTCCATTAGTATCACCACTGGTTTCCACTGGAAGCAAATGCACATACACACAGGTTCCACAAGTTAAAGCTGCTTTAACAAATCCCTCTTCCCCAAATCCTATTGTTCCTTGCCAGGGCTGGCTGATGTCAGCTTTTCCCTAGGCAGAAGAAGGTGGGTGTCCCCTCCCCACGGCGTGGGATTTACTGGGAGCTTGGCCTTTTATATTTTGTTAATTCTCAAATAAAATAAAAAAATAAATAAAAAAAAATAAAAAATGGAAGAATTGGGGAACTAGGACAGCTGCTGAAGACTGTCGTGCAGTTGCAGTTTAGCAGGGTTTATGAAGCCAGGCACCCTGCCTTTTATAGCAAACACTGCATTCCCCAGAGATGTTTTAAAATAATAGGATAGGATATAGTTCCAGTATTTGCTCATGTAAATTGTTTTTCTTCCCCTTCTTCTATTCTGTTGGCTCATGCAAAGGATTAAAAGTATCAACATGTGGAAATCACACAGACAAACCCATGATAATCCATTTTTACCCTACCAGCACACCATCAGGCCTTCAGTCTGGGAGCTCAGAAACTGAAACTGATAGGTGTTACGAGACCCGAACTGACTGCGATGTGAACTGTCAAAGAAAAAAAAGAAAAAAAAGAGGCAGTTTCTAAATTTTACTCCGATTAATATTGGTTTTGATATTTAGTTTAACAATGTTGGCTTCTTTCTTTGCCTTCTGGTTTGCAGTGGCTGTAGAGAGAGCGATGTGGGTGCACGCATGCAACCATGCCAAGTCAGACCATAGATCATACAATCATTAATCCTAGAATCACTAAATTTGGGAAAGCCCTCCAAGATCATCTGGTCCAACCATCCCCTTACCACCAATGTCACCCACCAAACCATGTCCCCAAGCACCACGTCCAGCCTTTCCTTGAACACCCCCAGGGACAGTGACTCCACCACCTCCCTGGATAACCCATCCCAATGCCTGGCTGCCCTTTCTGAGCAGAAATGTCTCCTCATTTCCATCCTGACCCTCCCCTGGCACAACTTGAGGCCATCCCCTGTAGTTCAGGCTTTCAAGGCTGCCCGTGAAGCAGGGAGTCCCAAAGCTGTGCCTCCAGAAGAGAAGCTCGATAGCTCAGACTGCCAGGCAAAGAGCCACTGAAGCTGAATTTGTCACAGACACTGCTAAGGAAGTCACTCCTACTGAGAAACTCCAGGATCCCAGATGAATTTCAAATCATAAAGGCTTTGTCCTCATGCCCTGATTAGATCAAATTTGGATTAAATTGGAGTACAACCAAATGTTTCAAGGAAGTTCATCAATGCTGCTCCCACAGGAGCTGGGGAAGCAGCAGCCTTGCAGCACTTCATTGACCTCCCAACACGGCTGTGGCTCCCAGCGGGTTTGACACTGCCCTGCCACAGCCTGGCCACGCACAATGGGCATGGCACACCTCATCACCAAAGCATTCCTCATCTGCATGGTGTTTCAGAAGTCCAAAACATGCCAGATGAATGCCAACCTGTTGACGCTTTCACAGCATGTAGCACTTGGGCTGTGCTTGGTTTTCTTCGCTATGTTGCTCACCTGCCAGTAGCCAAAGTGCCTCTTCCCTCAGAACAAGCATTTCACTTTATTAAAGAAGACCAAGACGACCTATTGATGGTATGGTACCAACTCAACAGAACAATTCAATACATGCTGAAATTTATACTTCTATTAATCAATATTTATTCATAGATTAAATGAAGGAGCAGCCTTCCGGGCACATCTGCTTAGTGTCAATTCATGACTGGAAGCTAAATACACCTCCCATGGCTCCAAAACCTCAGACAAAGAGCTCCTGTTCGCAGGAGATGCACAGCCAGGGTCAGGTAAAGGTTACGAGTTACCCCTATCCCAGGGTTACTCGCAGTGTGCATAACCTCCAGGATCAAGTTGCAGTCTGCAGCAATCGTTCACTCAAAGCCAATCACTCTCAGTGGGGACCAAGCAAAAGCAGCAGCATTTGAGCCCTGTCAGCATGGAGCTGGGCTGGTTTGCCAGCTTTCTGTCTCTGGAGAGCATCCTCGGATGACGGGGCTTCTACTGCCAGCCCCCGAACCAGACTGGAACCAACGCAACCATCCCAGGCTGCCGGTGTGTTCTGGACTGACTTCACATTCAATAGGGCAGGAGAAGTGAGATGAGGTGTGAGGGGGTCCCATGAAGGTCTGACCACCTGGGCACGCACCACGCTGTCGTTTCTCCCCAAAACACATCTTTGCCCAAAAGCACCGTGGGGCATCAGGACCACAGCTCCAAGTTTGTCCTTATGGAAGGCCAGCCAGGAAAATCAAAAAGAGACCAAATTCACCATGATTTTCACCTATATTGAAGTATTTTCTCTAAATAATGCATAGCGTGATAGTCAAGAGGGATGAAGGGATGAGGGACATGAACCACTATCACGCCTGATACCCGTGCACTCGGTGAGGCAATGACTGTGACCAACGTGCAAGCACATTTCGCAAACAAGGCTTCAGCCTTCGGCCCGTCCACCAATACCTCGCGTGCTTTAAAAGGATTTCTCCTGAAGAACGGCTGCGGTTGCTCTGCCCAGATGCATGGTCTGAGCATCTGCCAGGCCGATTAATGCTTGCTGCTGAAGATCAGCCTGAACATTCAGAAACCAGGGAGCGGAGCACACGTTTGGGAGAGGGGACGGAGCAGCACAGCCCCCATCCTGCTGCAGGCTTCTCTTAGCAGCACCAAGCCCTGATGAATTTCTATCCTGTCCCACAGGGGAATTGCAAGGCTCAGGGCAGTGTTATTTGCAAAGCGCTTTGAAACCATTCTGCGAAGGCTTTATATAAATGCAAAGCAGTATTATTGTGTTACCTTTCCTAAGCTTTCAGCATTTCTAGCCAGACTCGTGGGTGTTGACTCCTCACACACACACGTCAGAGGGGGAAATCTTGTCTCCCTAACCAAATTGCTTTAACTTTCTTGCTGAAACGGCTTTCATTTGGATGCAGAAACTGCCCAACAACATCCCTGCCTGACAACATGACCCAGAATTGCCAAGCTCTCCCCGCTGGTACCCACATCCTGAAGCCCCTGGCTGCCCACAAGCTCTGGTTCAGCTCCCAGTGCTGGGGCGCAGAGCGGGTGAACCATCCTTGCCAACACAGAGTTCTGCCACGCAGCAGCAAACAGCAGCCCCGAGCCCCAAACATTTCACCTGCCAAATGCTTCATGCCCTTTGCGTGAGCGGCGCTTCCCCAGAGGAGCTACCGCCGGGTGGGGATCAGCTGGCGCGTTCGCCCGCCCTGTGCAATGCATTCCCCTTTTATTCTTTCCCTCCCCTTTTACAGTGGTAGGTGGGAAAACAGCAGAGCAATCTTTCATCGACATCAGAAGCCATCAATCATCCTCTAAAAACAGCTGAATAATAGAACAAAAAGAGAAAGAGAGAGAGAGAAAAGGGTCGGGGCGGGTCCTTGGGCATGGAAATGCCTGTCCTGGTGAAATATACTGTAAATTAGTCTGAGACAGGGGAATTTGGAGCCAGCAGGGTCCCCAAAGCTCGCTTAATATCAACTCCAGAAACATTACACTAATGTATTTTTAAATATGATTTACAGGATGCTCTATCTGAGAGCATCAAGCGATGGAGGAAAATGAAGAGCTGGCCTGGCATGAATAATGTGCTTGGGGGAGGCAGCCGCCAGCTCCCTGCTGCAGGACACGAGGCTGGAAGGGAGAGGAAGAACAGCACCCGAAGGGCAGCATGGCTGCTTCTTGGAGTACCCCAAATCTGCTGGAAGTCAGAGCACTGGGGATTTAGGCACGTTTCCCATCATCAGGAGCTCTTAGAAATGAGCACCCTGAGTTTAAATGGTCTGGACCCCTGCACAGGGGACCCCAGGGGACAAAGTCCCAAGCTATTGCTGGGGTGCATGAGGCTGAACCACAGCCACCTCTACGCAGGGATGCAGGTACCTCTGTGCTCCCTGGAGCAAACACCGCCTCTCCCCAGGACAAGGCCTCCTAAATACATCAAACAACCCCATTAGGATGAGTCTCAGTGGTTCAAACAGGAGGAGATGACACCAGTCCACAGGGACCCTCATTGTCCTGACCCCTTTGAAATGCCACTGCGATGGGCCAAACTCCACCCATCCAACTGGAGGAGAAATCCCCTCCCAGCAGCAGAAGATGCTCCTTCCATCAGCATTCACTGAGATTCTTTTTTTTTATTTTTATTACAAGGAAAGCAAACGAGCTGCTCCCTGCGGTAAGGGCCCAGCCAACAGTGCTACAGGAGCGCTGAGCAGAGCAGCAAGGAGTGGGGGTGTCCGCCCACTGCCCCCCATGCCGAGGACAAGCAGATGGCTCCAGCTATGGAGGGACGGACTCAGCAAAGCGCTTAAGCACACACTTAAGTTTCAGCATCCTAGGAGCTGTCCCCCAGCCAACAAAGCACTTAAGCATGGGAAGCAAAGGAGACTCTGGCAAGGGATTGAAATTACGCATGGTTTGGTGAACTTGGCCACGATGCTGTCATTCTGGTAATTTTCACCTGCCTAGACTTCTTTTTAGTGGCTTATTTTTAATTAAAACGTCCTTCAAGAAAGAAAATAAATACTTGCTCAGCTTAATGCTCTGTTTCTAATCTTGGTCGATCTGAGGATAACTGAATAAAACAAACAAATAACTCCACTGTAACACGCTCCTGTAGCATCATCGTGCGATTCTAACAATGCACTTCAAATTATTAACACTCTTTGTAGCTCTATTCATCATCATCTTCAGTGTCAAGATACTTCAAGAGGCAAGTGAGCTTTTAATGAGCTCTCAGACCAAAACAGGAAAGAAAAAATATATCCAGTGCATGCCACTTTAATGATCACCTAATTCGTTTCATTGCATCTCCCGTTATGATTTATGAATTAGGCAGAAGGATCAGAGGCATTAAAAAAACCGCTCACGTACACAATACCCAAAATAAGATAAATATGCTTTTACGTCCAGAAAGATATACCTGGATTGTATCTGTACCTTTGCATCTTTGCGCCAGCATTTGTTTTTCCTTAGAAGCCCATGATGTTCTCACTTCCCAAGTCGCTGTGTAATTATGGCTTTGTCACATTGATTTAAACTCCTACAGCTCACGGGTCCGCCTGCTCGCCTTTGTGTTTTACACCAACACAAAGAAAACAGCTCAGGAAGGTGGTTCTGTGGCCCCGGGGTATTAATGAGTTGTTCCTTACGGGCTCTGCCTCTCTCCCTCGCTGACCCCAGCTCGTGCTCCCGGAGCTGAAATGATTTCCATCTGTTGGCTGCAAGGAGGACGAGAGGCTCTGGACATTTCGCAAATGCAAGTGACCCCTCTAACCCCTCCCCGTGCAAGCACTTAAAACTTGCACTCACTTTTTATTTGTCCTGCAGCTATATCCCTTGAATAAAGGGGAACAATTTCCTTTCCACGGCAATGACTCTGCAGTTGGGTGCATGTTCCCTGCAGATGCCTGTCGTGGGGTTTAGGAAGCGGTCGGTGATTTCCTGGTGCCCTTCTGGAGACCCTGCAAAGAGCCCCGAGCTGCAGCACAGCATGACACATCAGGGTCTTCATGGCTTTCTTCAATCAATGACTTTCTGGGATTTTCCTTCAGACCTTTAAGACTCCTGAAGCCTGCAGTCAAATGCGTCAGAGCCGACAAAAACCCCGCAGGCTGCCTGCACCTCCAGCCCCTCAGCTCCATCACGGGGATGTGGCTGCAACCCCTGTGCGGGCTTCAGCAGGGTGACACCAAACATCCACGCATTGCTTCAAGGCTCTCCTGGCTGTGTGCGGGGCTTAGTGCTCACACAGCACTGGGAAAAGGGACAGGGAGCAAGCGTCCCTTCATCATTTTCCCAGGTACTCCAAGCACCTAGCTACAGAGCTTCAAATCCAATTTGCCTTCCCCACCACACACTGTAATTCCAAAGTTCAGTCCAGCACCACCAAAGCACAGCTGTACTCCTTACTAGGCAGCGCCTGCCCACTGCCCTACTTCATTACCTGAAAGTCCCTTATAAAATGTTTTACAGGGGTTACTTTTACCCGTGCTCTGCTGTGGTACTTCCCTGCTTCCCCACGGGAGAAGGTCAGAGTCTCACTGCGGCCCCTTTGTGCCATTCCACTGGGGGTTTGTCACACCGCTCAGATTTCTTACTACAAGTATTCTCCAATTTAAAATAGTAAAAGATCATAAAATCAGGACCTGACCACCACCTGAGATGCCCCTGACCCAGCAGGTACATGCAGCGGTCACCACCCAAAGCGGAGATCTCAGAGCCGTCAGCTGAACGGGAAAAACTGCTCCAGTTTGAACAAGAGCCCTGGGAAGGCACCAAGCACCAAGGCCAGTCAGCAGCATTGTTTGAAGTGCTCAGTGATCGTGGTACTCTCTCAGACGAAACATTTGTAAAGATGCACGTTGGAAAGCAGCCAGCCAGTTCAGTGAATCTGTTCCGGAGCAGGGGCACGTGAAGCGGTGTAAGTACCGCAGCATCCCTCTGATGGTCAAGCGCGGCGTAATTCAAGGCGTGTGAAGTAAATGATAGGAGCAGAACTAATGCCACCATCAGCTGGTTCCTGAGATGGAAAAGGCACCTACAGGGAAATTAAAAACATCCTTCATGTCACCGCAAAAATAAGAGTTCCAACTGGTTGTGCATTTCACGAGCTGCTCCAAGTACCTGATACATCCCTGTCTGCCAGCAGATAAAGGAGCTCCGGGAGCATCTCACCAAATTCGTTGTGATTTTTCATTGTAAACAGAAACCAGCAGCATGAACAGCGGCAGTGAACAAGGGGTTTTGCACTGGGTAGAGGTGACACGTGCCCTGCCACGAGGCCTCTGCAGCACCAACACTGAATGCGTCCTGCAACAACCCCGGCTGGAGCGCAAGCGGCTGGCACTGCCGGGCACCTTTTAGCCTACACCAGACGTGACAATGACAGACATGAGGCTCCTTGCTCCGACCTCCAGAAATGTCACTTAGTATAAAGAAAGAAAAATGCTACCAGTGAGTATGGGCTGCCTTCAGGCACAGCAAAATCAAACCGTGCCTACGGATGAAAGCTGTCCACACACCGAAGGAATTAACGACCGACCGTATGGGAGCACAGACACCAGCCCAAAGAGGCACCACCCAAACCTCACAAAGATCACTAGGAACATCCTCCTTGGCCGTGGCCTCCCTCCTGAAAGCGTGGAAGAACTGAAAACGTTCAAGGGTTTGACGAAAAGCTTAGTTTTTTCCCATAGCAACTTACGGATATGAATCAGGGGAAGAATGGTGCTGACAGAGGGAAAAGCTGAGGCCGTGGTGATGTGGTACTGACAGATCGCTTAGATGGAAGGGAAGACGAATGCTGATGCTAGAAATATTAGTGGAGAACACGCAGACTGTGCTGTCAGAAATCAATAGACACAGACTTATGTACTTTGGTCACATCACGCACCGAGATGAAAATAAACCTCAAGAAAGTAATTACGGGCAGGAACGCGGAGGGTCACTGCAGGAGAGCAGGAGCAGCGAGGAGCTGGAGGGAGGCTCGGGGCAGCGGCTGACTGCTCGCTGAGCGGCCCTGCCACAGCAACACCAACACACAAACGGGGAAGAAAGGGATGTGCTTCGCTGGTACCACAACACATCGATGAGGTGACCTGGAAAGGAGAAAGCAGGGACTGGGAGGGGAGGAGGGGAAAGCAGCCAGCACAGGCAAGCAAGGTGGAGAGACAAAAGTCTGCTGGATGCTCTGCATCCATCTACAGTAACATTTCTGGGCTCGATCTCACACAAGTATGTTCCTTTTTTTTTTTTTTTTTTTTTTTTTTTTTGACCATTTTTCAAAGATCAAAACCAAAAGAAAAATAAAAGAAAAACCAAAAGGTTTTGTTTGGAAAGCGAGGCCCTTCCCTCGCTTGGGCCCTGCCCACTGTGCCCCTCCGATCCTCCACCACCACCACGCGCTGATGCCACCAACACAAGGTGGCCGCTAGCATGAGCTCTGCGCACAGGGAGAACTGATGGACTCGGCAGGACATCCAAACCTGCGCTTGTCTTCCAAGGGAGCCCTTCCACAACGCACAGCCCACACCAGGAAGGGCAGCAGCTACATACCCAGGTGTCCTCCAGGAGGTTTGCACTCCAAAAGCTGAAAAGGCCGGCACAAGTATCTGAAACAGCCCTGCTAGAGGGAGCGAGTGTTACACGTGCTTCCACGTCCTGCTGCAGCACAGGGCTGCCGGAGGGACAGGGCTCTGCAGCGGGGTTATGGCAAAATTGTGTCCACGTGGAAGGCAGCAGCACCTCATACATTTCTGGAGATGAAGTCTCCGACTCTTAAACTGTGATTTAAAAGCATGGCTGAAAGCAGAAATGGCAGAGATGAGAACCTAATTCACCCCAGTAAACTGCCACGTCCAGGAGCTGGGAGAGGCAGCTTGGAAAGGAAGGAAGCCCATGAATCCAAACAGCATTTCCAGGGCTGCTGCTTCGAGACCTCTGCGAGGACCAGATTTCCAGCAAGCACCCAAGTATGTACTTCCCTGAAACCCACCCTCTTTGGAAGCTCTCAAGCACCACAAGTCCCCATTTTCCCCTTGAATGGTGAATGGCACTGGCACAGAGTCACATACTCAGCACAAGGCCCTTGGGGACACGGGTGCCGCTCACCCTTGGCAGTTCATCAGAGCTGCCTGGAAGAAGCGAGGCATTCTGCAGAGCTGGCCCCAACCCAGCACGGCCACAGGGGCTGGGCCACTGCCCCCAGGCATGGTGAGGCCCTTCTGCAGCAAGGATGGGTCACGGACACGCTCCCAAGGGCCAGGGAGAGTCGTGGTGCTGCCCCGCTGCACAAAGCCAACCAGGCCATGGGAACGCCCAGCCTAGTGCTAAATCCCTTCCACCCACCTCAGCCAGAGCCTCACAGCCCACTAATAATCTCTCAAATGATCAGTGCTCGGGAGTATCTGTGAGCTGCAAATATACTTTGACAGGAATCCAAACCCATTTCATGACAAAGGAAATTAAGAAGCAATTTTTCAGACTGAGAGCGCCTAATGAGAAGGCAAACACACCGCAGACCGCCCGAGCCAGTCCCAACGCTGGTGCAGCTCAGGAGCAGGGAGATTGCTGGAGGAGTCCCTGAGATCCATCTGCCTGGGGATTACAGATAAGACACCAGATAAGACTATCTGACAATCTATTTTTTACATCAGCTACTTGTACCAGACAAGTCTGAAGAAGCTGTCAGCAAAATTCACGTAGTCAAAGTCTATTTTGCTCTCTCCAAATACTCATGGATTAGCTTTGCAAGCACCAAAAGAATGGCTTTAAGCGCTCGTGCTTTCTCAGACCTCCCCAGCTGAGCCTTTGCATTCCTCTCCTGCACCAAAACCCAACCAGAGCCGCGCCGCCCTTCGGTGCCGCACGCTGCTTCTCGCCAAGAGAGCCACCCTAAAACATGACTCAGAACCCAATCAGCTGGGAAACAATGCCGCAGATTTTGCCGGATTAATTCTGATTTCCTCTGGCTAGAGTGCGTGCAAACACCACCACCTCCTTAAATTAAGAAAATAATCCAAGGTATGGCCGATCCCTCTCCCAAGCCAGCAGGTCGGGGGGACGCCTGTTTCCACTGGGCCTTTGATCTTTGCTCCCTGACCTTGCTTTTGGCAACCTCATGGGGGTCAGGGAAATTGTTTTCGGAGACCCGCAGCCTATCGATTTCTGCTGAAGGGGAGGGACGCCGGCATTGTCATGGTAATGGCAGACCCCAAAAGCCCAGCAGCACGTTAGGCGTGCCAGCCCTGGCTGCTACAATGCCATCGAGGGCATGCCTTGCTGCTGCGCAGGGCAGCGATCTGCCAGTCAGTTCCACCCCGTGAAAGCTAAGGTGAACGCGAGGAGACCTCGCCACCTGTGTTATAATATGCAGCTGTATTGAAATTTTCCTGGCAGAGCTGAAATTTTAATGTTTAATTTACTTGAACTAATGGGTCACAAAATTCCCATCTACGCTGGAAATACTAATGAACCTTTGGATGGACAGAGAGACCTCCAAGCTTTGATCCTTTTCATGGCTGTATTTTAAAACAAGCAGTTCCTTAAGAAGGTTAAGGAAGCAATAATAAAGAATTTTTAGTGTGTGTACATGATCATTCCATACTGATGCACTTCAGCTTTAATAATATTGTATTAAATTTTATTGTAACCTTGCTGACATTTACTGCAAGAGAAAGTGCGTAAGCTTAACAGCCTTATAAAATACAGCCCAGTAATGTACCTATAAAGCATAATATTTCTATACCGATGATGAGCTATTGCAATTGCATCCAATTTAGTGGCTCATTATTAACGAGCGCAATCACCTTCCCAGTCACATGCTCCGAGACGCAGCGCAGTATATTGATGCCATTTCACATTTTACAAGGCAGCTGCTCCAATTTTGCTCAGCGGTACAATGATCTGACAGTGGAAATTCTCTTCTCGTTATGAATTAGCTGTAAAGCGCACCTGATGATAAAGGGGTAAGTCCTCGTGCACATCACCAGGGCTCTGCCTTATTCAAAGGAGGGGAATTAGTTTACACTGGCTGAGATCAGGCCCATTAAAGCCAACGTGCCGCCTTCAACTCCAATAGGCAGTCTTTTGCTGAGAAGTGATGCTCTTGAGTAAAATTTTGATAGAAAAAACGATTATTGAGGTCCTTTTATGGTCTAATATGGCTCAAAGTTGAGTCTCCGTATAACCTGTGTCCGCAGGCTGCTCCAAATGCCCTGGGCCACTGTTGGAGCCCAGCTCCCCAGGAGGCTTTCAGGAAGCCCAGCCGGTGCCCAGCTGTGCCTTCAGGTGCCTAAATGTCTTGGCAAATCTGAGCCTAGTGGTGTGTGCTGGAAAAGCACATTTGGCATCACAAACTGGATTTTGGGGGAATTTCAGCACCTCCTCTCATGAAAGCACATCTGAAAGTCAGAGCATCCACAGCCGCTTACTCCTAGAAGCCCTTAAGGCTCTCAAGTGACCTCTTTGGGCTGTTCACTTCCTAACAGAAGTTCCCAGGCTTTCCCAGACCTATCCCATTCTGGAGGGCCAAAGACCTGCTGGGATCCAGAGACCTGGCTAAGAAACTGCTGAACTGCCCTTACAAATCCAAAAGAGGCCTCTAGGCAAGTCCTCCAAATCCTTCCCAAAGGCACCCAGGATGAGGTGCTGGAAGGAAGTACAGCCTTTTTTTTACTGAAGAAGAGACAAAAAGACAAGGATACCAACTTCAGCACAAGGACCAGGTCCAGCTGCCACCTCCAACGAACACAAGTTGTCTTTTCCCCAACCCTTACGCAATGCTGCTTTCAACACCCAGCTCAACAGAGGGCTTTCACGATCACAGCTGCAGATTAACATCACTCAGAGACCAAATCCTGTGGTTTCTTGAAGGGTACAACTTTAAAACAGGCAGGAGAGGAGCACTTCTAGGCTTGAAAATGCCTACGAGCTTTTTGACTGTGGATTCCACACCTCCTTCAGCTGCACTGCGGCACAAGGAGACGATGGGGCAAGACCTCCAAGATGTGGTGGGTACCCCTAGCACGAACCAGAGTTCAGGCTGTCTGCGAACCTCTCTCACACGACAACACCCAGTGCAATGAAGTCCTCAAGAGCAGCCGGGGATTTTCGGAGCTGTCAAGGTGACACAGCCTCAAAGCAATCGGTGCTGCTCAGCAGGATGAGACAAACACAGCTGGTACCTGGAGGAGATTAATTCAAAGAGTCATCTTGGCTGGGAGACAGGGAAAGATTTTGAGACGCTGTGTATGTGGGGTAAAGAAAATAAGTAGTTCATTTTCTTAGAGCATTAAGCTGTAATGGCTGTCAAGGGGGATTACTGATATTGTTGTGCCAGTGTCAGCACATGTTGTAGAACAGCTATATTTTGAATTTCCATACTTGCTTAATTTAATGTTCGGATAATCTGACAAATGAAACAGGAGCCTCAAAGAGTCCTTTTTCCCCTCTTGCTTTAAAAAAATCATTCTATTAAGAATGTTAAAATTCTTGGGAGCAAGAGCTGCCATACATGGAGGGCACATACTAATCTCATTTATGCTGAGATTTGCTTTCTGTTAAGCAACAGAAAAACAGCTAATCAAGCATAATTCAATAATACATCATCTGCAGATGCAAAGACTCAGAAGATTGGTATGGAGCTTTGCCTATTTACATGAGCTGATGATCTGGGCCAGGTGCGTTTAATTGCGCACGGGGTGTGGGTGCACACCTAAATAACTCCTCTGGTGGCTCCTCCCCAGCTTTGGGCTAGCTGGGATCTGGGACAGCTTCCAGCACAGCACTGAACAGCCTCTGAGCCTCTCCGTGCCATCGGCCCGGGGCAGCCGAGGCAGCCCACCTGCCTGAACAGGGCACGCTGGCCCTCTGCCACCGTCCCTATCGCCCGGTGCTGCCCAGGCACAGCCCGTTGCTTGGGGATCACGGAGGCTGGGAGCCTGAGGTCAGCTGGTGACACTGCCACGCTCCCTGCATACACCACAGGGTGCCCTGAATGTCTGTCACGCTGCAGAGCACTTAAAATAACCCCAAAACAACCCTATGGCTCCTGGCAGAAAACCCCAGCTGGGAAAACACGGCTTGCTGCGGTGGCGCATTTCCACCACCCCTTTGGGCTCGGCATGGGCCACGTTGTAGGAAAAAGTTTCCCCGTATCAGAACCCAGCCCTCCTGCCACAGGCAGCCCTGCCACCACCCCAGAAAACATTCAGATCCCCCAGCCCCTGAAGCTGCTCCCGGCCCCGCACAAAGCAGGTCAGAGCCCAGCTCTGCTGCAGCCGATGCCGGGGGGCATTTCACACCGAGGGCAAATCTCCCTTCACGTTACATCGAGCAGAGCTGTCTAGAGGAAAGCAACTTTGTTTTGTGGAGGGTTTCAGTCCTCCTTTCCTTCATTTCCTTCAGACTCAGGCAAACAACTCAGGTGGCTGAAATTCCCTGCCCAAGAGGACAGAGGCAGTGCAGGAGAGCTGCTGCGGGCTGCAGCCACGGGCCCAACAGCCCCAGGCTCTGGGCAGAAGCTGCGAGGACCTCAAGAGGTTCCCTCAGACCTCTGAAATCAGAAACATCCTCACTAACCAGACTCTTTGGCAAAATGGCAAATTCCATCCCCTAAATATTTTTTTAAGTGTTACTACTAAGCAGCTCCATAGATCAATGTCATACAGGAGGGTAAAAAACCTCGCGTTACAGACTCCTTAAAAGAAACCAGGTACGACCTCTTTGCCAAAGCTGCTTCTGGCCAATATCTGATGCGTACGAAAAAGCCGTTTGGGGAGGCTGGGGTGGAAAAATCACCGGTAACAGGCAGACCTGCAGAGATTGTGCTGTGCACAAGGACACCGGCCCATGGATGGATTCGCACATAGCCAGGAGAAAGGCAGGGAGACACTTCCCTTTGTTCTCCGTCCCCCGTTCTGTTGTTAAGGCTCTATGCTAATTTCCCTGGAATTACTATGGCACATTTGTAAACACACATGAAAAGCAGACAGCTCTCTGCAATCACTGCTGTCTTGGGCTATTAAGTATAATATTTAGCTCAGCCAGATGCCGCCAGAAGTTCGCCAAGCCCATAAAACAAGCTCAATCACATATTTTTGAAAACGAGAACACGAAGCCATTTTGGAAGAGTTTACGTATATGTTTGTGCATTTGTTTCCTTCCATCTGGCCAATTCCCTCCCAAGGCGGGGAGCTGATGCCCAAGGGAGGAAGCTTTTGCATGCAGCCACCTCTCAGCAACGCCCTCCTGGAGCAGGATTGCAGGCGGTCCCCCCTGGCTAGAGCACATTCACGCATCGCTTCTCACTGCGGAGATGATGCTGTTGCTTTTGATGGCACCCAGAGGAAAACAGGACCTTGAGCTGTCTGCTGGGTGCAGACCCCAGTGGTGACTGGTTCCAGCATACTGCAGAGGTTTGCAGGCTTTCAGGGTGCTAAAACCCCAGCACGTTTCAAGCCTTTCTCTCCCCTTAAGGCTGCTTGAAGGAGCTCTGCAGAGGAAGGGTAACACCGCAGGCTCCTGACCCCAACCCACCTGTAACCCTTCCAGACCTGGGCACCTCAGCAAGGTGCCTCGCAGGGCAGAGCCCCTCCACGTGCAGAGCTTGAGGTTGGAGGTGCCAGAAAGGCAACTCGGGACGTGCCCTTAGCCATGGTGTCCCGAGGCTCAGGACGCCCCCAGCCCCGTGCTGGTGCTCTACGTGCTGAACTGAACCTGGCCAAGAGACTTCATGGGCAGTCATCCCGTGGTAAAACAGGGCCTGAAGAGGAAGGCAAAGGATGACAGCATATTAAATCTCTCAAGCTATAACCCTAGAGCGTGCTTAATTATGACATGATGCAGAAAGTGCTGCAAAGATGAGAAACTTGGAAAATCCAAGGAGGTACCAAGAGCAGCTACACCAGGAGCAGCCAGACTGGCGGATGGCCAGGGCCCGACCCAGCCCACGTCTCAGCTCTGTAACCACAAAAAGGAACCCCCAGGAGACCCACGAAGCACCCACCTTTTTTTTTTTTTTCTTTTCTCCAGGAAAAAGCCTCCTAAGCACCCCATGCCTGAGCCTGTCACTTGCTCTGACGTGTCCCGCCCCAGCACTGAGTACAGCGACGCTCATCCCTGCACAAACCCAGCCAAGGATTTTTTCCTATCATCTACAGGAAGCTCTGGTTGGTTCAACAAACATTTCATGACTTTTATTTATTTTTTAACAACTCAACCAGCTCAGAGCAGCACAAGCCCCTGCAGCCATGCCTGCTTTATCCTCGCACTGAAGCTGCACCAAAGCTCTCCCTGAGCCAGGCTCTGCACCCCGCATCCCACACAAGCACCCATGGGAGATGTCATCTCACTGTGTGCCCAGGCCCTGCCTGGTAGGACAAAAAGCACCTGAGCTGCTGTCCAACAGAAGTAAGAGTAGTGCTCCTAACAACACAGATAATAAGGATGAAATTCCAGCAAAGCGCATGCATCCAACCCAGACCGATGGGCGGCTTTCGAGGTCACCAGCCCGAAGGAACATCCCAGCTCAGCATCACCCAGAGTGCCTTCGCTGCTTCCCAAGGCCACGTTAGCCAAACCAGTGGCTCTATGACAAAAGCCCAAAATTAACCAAAGAAGAATAAAACCAAGCTCTTAGCAGAGGGGCCAGCAACACGCATGGCACCAAACGCCCACCCGTGCCCCCGCGGTGCCTGCTCACAGAGCCCAGTCGCTCCCCGCTGCTGGTGGCCAAGGGTGCTGGGGACAGTGGCCGCTGGTCCCCTCGCCAGAGGAGGATCTGGAGCTGTGGAGGAGCATCTGGAGCTTCAAAGAGGAGCATCCGGAGGCTCCCGGGGTGAAGCTGGCCAGGGCCAGCACCGCACACGTGTGGCTTTCGCGAGCCGACGGGAGGTTTGGTTGGTAGGGCTCGAGCTGATCCGCGAGGCTGCGAGGTTGAGATGCTTGGCCCTGCCCAGAGCCAGAACACATGTTTGTGGGATATACAAACCGCCTGAAATAGAGGCCACAGAGGACCCATTAGAAATTCAATATTAGCTTTGTAAAATTGCTAATAATTAGCTACAGCTCTTTTCTCCATCACAGCAGCTGGTGACATGAAAGTGATTAAGTTTCTAATGAATAGATTAGGGTTACTGAATATATTAAATAACAAGGTTTTTAATCAACTGTTTATTGATTCCAGCAAGACAGTTCTGACGGCAAAAAAACCACTGGGTAGCAGTGGAATTTATTTATGGGCTAGTGTTCTACATCAGAAATAATTAAAAATAGATTATTTTTCACCAAATCTAGGGCTTTTTTCTCTTTGAGGCAGCTCAATATGGATTAAATTAACTGCAAATAATAAATTAAGGGAGAATTGAAAGCTAAATTCAGAGTGGAAAGGTGCTCAGAGCTTGGCAGTCAATCTTTGTTTTTGCTTGTTGTGACAAAATCAGCCAAATATTTATTGCCTGGATTTAGGCAGCAGAGACAGAAGGTTGGATGAGTCAGGAACAGGCTTTCCCCTGACACCCTCCCTGCCCTCCAGCCTCATGGGAAGGACCCAAAGGACCCCATCCCAAAAGCAAACTGGAGCCAGGATGGCCTGAAGGAAGGCAAACCGTGATTCTCCCAGCTTGGTTTGCAGGGGTAGCACTAAAAACATCCTCCACCGAGGTGTGAGAAGCAATCACCAGTGGTGCTCCAGGGCAGGTGCAGCAGGGAGCAGCCCCAGGGCATGGCCCCAGCCCCTTTTCCCTTTGTTACTCCATTTCATTTACTTTTCCCGTGTTGCTGGATGTCACTGGGAGCAGGGTGAGTGTGCTCACAGAGCCCTCCTTCCCTTAGACACTCCTGCAGAGACCAGCCACAGCCTGGACCAAGACAAGGGTCCCACCTCGGAGCATGGTGCTCAGGTTGTAGCCAACAAACCCCCATGGAAAAACGGCGCCTCCCTGCTCAGCCACGTCCCTCATCCTCGCTGGCTGTCAGAGGTGACACAGCACAAAGCAAAGCACCAGGGGCTCAACCTCCCAGCTGGAAAGACTGAAAAAGCTGCGAAACTGCTGGTGACATCTTGTGTCCCAGCCCTTGTAAGCAAAGCTCGGAAACAATTTCCCTCTGCTCGCTGCAGATCTTCCCAGTGCTGAGACCAACGAGCACATCTCAAACTCTTCAAGCAGTTTCCATCGCTGCCACGAGGCTCTCCCATCAGGTTCAGAGGATGCTGCCCGCACCCCTCCCCGCGCTGGGCTCCAGGACGTTGCGGTTTTAATTACCCGCAGTGGAAAGCAGCCGGAGGAAAAAGAAGAAACGTTTCGGAGCACTAACTTTTTCCATGGCTCCAAAGGGCTGAGCAACTTTCTGCCAGTACATACAGCTACCTAGGGGTCTATTATTTTATTAAGGGATATTTGAAGTGCTCCATGACATAAGCAGATCCATAATATATATACACTGCATACGCATACGGAGCCATTTATAGAGCAAATCTTTCTAGCCCTGATAGTTTATAATGTAGAGGACCTTTAGTCTGGCATTGAACCAAAGCCAAAAACTGCATGTGCAGTTTAAATCAATGTAATGCGGAGAAGACGTTTTTCTTTGGAGCCACGGTAGAAGCAGGATTCCCTGGACAGTTTTGCTCTGGAAATGGCAGCGGTTTGAAGCTGCCGGGCAGGTCTGCATCAGTACAAGCAGTGCCTGTAAAAAGGTCTTGGCGTGCAAAGGGTCATTGATGGGATCAAAAGGACGGGATAAATCACCTTAGGGATTGTCGTGTTTTGTCCGCAGTGTGCTGTACGGTTACCACGCTCACATACATGATGTGGGTCGGCGTACAGAGACAGAGCACATGAAAACAGGTTGGATCCTCACGACTTTCACAAGCAACACAACCATGCCAGGTGAGCGATGCAATCCCCTTTCTTCTGCTGTTTTCTCTGTCCTCTACGACTTCATTCCCACAAGGAAGTGAGATACAGAGAAAATACAAAGCGGAGACTGCTGACAATTCCCTACCAGGCTTTCCTTGCAGCAATGCCCCAGTTTTAAGATCAGACACCTGAGATGCATGTTCTACATCTACAGCCCCCAAATCTGTAATATTAATATCTATATACCGTAATTTTAATACCTAACTCTGAAACAACAGATTTATGCCAAGCATCATGACTGGAAACCATGTATTTAATCCTAGAGAGGTAGATACAAGATCATCTATGTTTCAAAGTCCAAATGTAATTTGATTAAGTTTTTCCTTTTTCATTCTGCTTAGCCTCTGAATCTTCACTCTTAAATACGGGAGGGGTGACACAACCAAACACTCACCATTTTGCAGTCCAGGCCCCTCAGATTTCAGTGCATGAGCTGATGATTGTTTGAGAACTACCCATGGGATATGCCCACTAAACATCCTCTCTAAGCACAAACCAAAGTGTGAACGCACTGCGTGCACGAGGCTTCGATGGAAATTTTACAGGTGTAAATTCCCGTTAAAGGATGTTAAATTTCAACTTCAAGATCCATCTGAACATACCACAGTGCCTGCACGTCTGGGACAGCACAACACCTTCCTCCTGCCTTGCTGCAGCTTATTTCACAGCTCCTTCTGAGGCTGATCTGTACACATGTAAAACAAGATTTTAATGTCCTGTGGGGTTCTCCTAAGCTGTTGTTCGCACCCTTCTGAGTGGGACGCATGAGGAAGAAACAGCTCCACCTTCTGCCCCCACCCCAGCCAGCTGCCACTGAAGCATTTGTGCCTTGTAAGTGTGAAAGGCAGCTTTTAGTTTGATTTTCCAGACAATTAACACCGAGATACCTGACCCTTTGGACACGGTAGATACCCTGCAGAGACACGATGAGGTCTGACACGGGGAAGCTCACAGCTGTGCATAAAACCAGCATCAGATCCATGGAGCTGTTTGAGCCTACTGCTGCCAAACAGTAAATGCTTCTGATACAAAGGGATGGCCACTCACCTGTACAGGTTGCTTTCCTCAACTTACTACTTGATTTCTTCAACTTGTGTTAGCTGCAGCTCAGGGTGCTGTCGCTGTCTGTGTGTGAAGATGACTTGGTACCTGGATACAAAGGGACAACAACCTCCACAGCCATCCACGCTCAATCTCATCAGGATGCAACCACATTTACTTGCCCCTGAGGCATTATTTCAGCAAAGCCCTCAGGTCTTCTGAAACTCAGAGTTTCAGGGGGCTTCCCCAGCCCTTTTGGCTTGGACAGTTGAGGAGGAGGTGAGAGCCTGGAACATGGTCCTGCCAGCGTGGATTCCCCAGGGGCTTCGGAGCCTGGAGTATCCCCTCCAAGCCAGGGCCCACTCCGAGCTGAACGGCAACACCTCCATATCGAGAGCTGAAAAACTTCCAGCCACTGACAGAACAAACCCTAGAGGAGAAGGCATCTTCCACACACACCAGAACTGCCACAGGGCACAAGTCCCAGCTGGCAGCAGCACTCCATCACTCCATGAAATAACTGAAGGTGCCCTCAAGGTGTCCTTCTCCATCCCAGCCTCAGCCCCTTTTCCCTCTCACAGCTCCAGAGGGGAACTGGCTCACCCCCGGCGAGGAGCTCGAGGCTGCCCTTATCGCTGTGGAAGCACGAACAGAAGTCACGCTGCATTTGTGCTTTCCTCCCAAACCCTGCAAGTCAGGTTTTTTGTACAGCAAAACTAAAAGCACTTCCTCAGAGTCAGTGTCCCTATTGCTTTCACTTCTGGTGGAAGTGTCACAGGTAAAGGAACGTTTCTTCCAGGTCTTTTTCTTCAAACACCCTTAATTTGCCCCTATGATGAACTGCCCAGAGGAAAGCCAAGCTCACACACATTACTCAATGCACAGGAGAAACTCTGCAAGCATGGAAATCACAGCAGAACATTTCATGGGGAAAGGGAATATGGTCAAGGACAGTGGAAAAAGGGGGCCCAGGCTCTTCTGTGGTCACATCCCAAAGACAGCAGTCCTTTTTCTGAGCCTTACAAGAGTGGGTAGTGAGACCTGATGTCTGACAACCAAAAGTGTGTAATAAATCCCCAGGCTTTTTACCAAAAGCACACTGTGTGGGGGCAAGCCTTTGCCCTTGACTCATGCTGATCATCTCCGAAACACACCCGCACACACCCTGCCCGCTCCCCGCTGCGGTTTCTGAGGGCTGAGCAGAGCCACATGCCCTGAGGCTGGCAGCTCACCGGCTGCTGCTGCAGAAACCCTCCCTGCCCGCGCTGATCTGCAAGCTCCTGCTCCCAGCTCATTTCACCTCCTGCTGGAGGGGCTCTATCCAGAGCGCCCCAGCTGGAGCCTGCAACTCCCTGCTCCACACAGCCATCTGGGGGAGGTGGTTTCCAAGAGGCAGCTGGAAAACCAGTGCCGAGCACCCGCAGTTATGCAGAGATGGCTCACCCAACTGGAAAGAAACCCTGGCGTGTTCCTGCAGGATCCAGCCGTGCTGGTGGCCAACCACAGCTTCCCATTGAGCCCCTGTGCTGCTAGGTGTACGGGGGCTGTAGCACGGGACGTGGCATGCATCCCGACACGAGGGCACACGAGCTAGGGATTCACCTCTGAGCTTGTAGGGTAGCTCCTGGAAGCATCTGAGCATCCAGCAGAGCTCAGCAGGATGAGGCTAGATGGCAAAGGTGCACCGCAGGAATCATCCTGAAAGCCCTCTCCAAATCATTAGCTTCCCTTCTTTTCTTTCACCACTCCAATTTGATGGGTCCCTGGAAAGAGCAAGGTCAAAGATGAAGAAAGCAGTAAATACTTGCATTGAGGGAGATGTTGTGAAGAGCTTGCGTGGCAGAAAGACGGCTAAGATCAAATCTATCCTGGGCATTTTCACCATCTGGATCAGCATTTGCTCAAATAACGTTCCTTGCGGGGATTACCCCATCACCTACAAGCTCAAGTTACAATTTATAACGCTGAAGCTACAGGAAAATATAGTGCCAAAGCTCTTCGGAGAAGGCAAGCATCGTTGGATTGCCCCAGGATAACCTCCCGCCCTGCTCTGTCCTCCCCACTCCGCATTAACTGCGAGGTGCCAGACGTGCACATCCCACTGCCCAGCCACCCGGCTGCTGCTCCTGGCCCCGAGGAAATGGGATCGCACGGAGCCAGGGCGAGGTGCTCGAGGCCGCCCTTATCGCACTTAATCTGCATGAATTCCAGAGAGCCTCTGGGAATAGGAGATTTGTCGGCATTTCCCATCTCACGTTTCCTACTGGAAATCCCTCCAGCTGGTGAGATGCTGTAATAGGTACCATTTAGCTAGCTAATGAAATCCATATGTAATTGTCAGAAAGATAATTGACACGTTAGGACTCTGAGATCTGCGTTTGGCCCTTTGCAGTTTGTACCTAGTGCTACGGCAGTGGCAGCAATGGTGAACGGGTAGCACCTAACAGCACACCAGGCGTGGATTTTTGCTCCCCAGATTATTCTACCTGCACAAAAGGCCGGTTTAATGCAGCACAGAGAAAGCTGCTCTCACCTCCTCTCCTGAGGATCCTACACTGCTGTGTCTCCCTTTCAGGAGGATCTCCAGTAGGAGAACGCGTGCAGGGAGCACACCACAGGCACAGTGCTGAACCTGAAGTGGGGGTGGACGGATGGACAGACTTACCCACAGACACAGGCTCAACTGCTCAAGTCATCGCTGGAAGCAGCCAGAGCTGCACCAGGGCAGAGGAAGGGCCGGCCCCAGCTGCTGTTGGATAGCCCAGGTAACGGGGGCAGAGCCAGGTCTCACACTGTAACACCTACACGGCTGGGGGGAGGCTCCCTTCTTCCTCACCATCACACCCACCTGCAACTTGCTCCAAGTGATTTCAGTTTCTGTCATCGTAAACACATCTATCATCCGCAAACTGTGTCAATTCATGGGCTTTGCCCCTGGGGGACTCCACTGCTATCTCCTCTCCACCAGGAAGGCTTACACGAGTCCCACCCACCAGCCAGCAACAAGCCCACGAGAAGACTCGCCTTCACCTCCTGCTGTAACTTAGAGCAAGGGCCTTTGATGAGAGAACTTGACAAAAGCTTTCTGGAAATCCAAGTACGCTCTGGATAGAGCTCCTGGTGGAAAACGGCCAAAAATGCAAATTCTGTGCAATCATCTAAAGTACATTTTCCATAGGTTGAGCATGAACGTCCCTTGGTAGAGGGAAAGCCAAACCTACCACGTGGATCTCTGCATCCAAGGCTCTTGCTTCGGGCCAAGGTATGACTTTAACGGAGATCCTCTGATTTTCTGTAGAAGCCTTGCAATGTGTGAATGTGTATCCAGACAACCACAACGCTTTCGGGCTAGGATGCCATCTGGAAATCATTAGAAAGCACAGACTCGCTCATGGGATTTCATGCACTTCCCGCCCGACATGGGAACAGCCTGTTCCTCATTGTTCGGCTGCTTCTGTTCCTCAACACATCAACTAGAGACAGGGCAAGTGTCTCCATGCTGTGAGGTGCCTTTTTCTTCCTATCCTTTTGAATCACTCCTTTGTCCCCCGTTTCCAGCACAGTAATTCCCCCCATTTTGTGAGGAGCATCCCTCCTGCCCAGCACCGTGCACGTGAGCCCGCGCAGCCCTCCAGGACCAGGGCGGTTTGCAAGTTCCTCAATGAGGCCTGGAGACAACTGGAATGGGGAATTTCATTTTTTCAGGTCTTTTTTTTTTTTTAAATGTATTTTGCTAAGCACAGAACAACATGGGGGCAGCACAGAATATAAACTTCTTTCCTCTTCTAATTCATTTCACAAGCTAAACAGGATCCGTAGCTTTCCTGAGCTACCTCGGGGACTCCCTGGAGCGTCTCATATGGTCACATTTCAACCTCCTTTCTGTCTGCATTTTACGCATTCTTACTCCAAAAGTTTTGAACTCCCTCTCCTCACTCTTCCCTGCTTTTAGGAGTTTTTTTTTTTTTTTAAGAGGCACATTGAGGCTGCAGGTAGAACATGAAGAGCTCAATTCTCCAGTGCTATGCAGTTTTTGCAGTCACTTCCATTACTGATGAGCAAAATAAAAGGTCACTATTTCTGATTTATACTCACTTTCTGCGAAGTGAAGGAGAGCAAAAATACTACTCTGTTCTGACCAGTTCTCCTGAAGATCTCTTGACCACACATCTCAAGGATGGGGAAGAAATAGGTGACAGGTAACACGCGTTCAGCTACGATGACTCTCGGAGACCTCCTGGTCCTGAACTGCCGGAGTCTGACAGAGCAGGAACATCTGGATGGAGCCAGACCCGTTTGTGCATATTTACTGAACAAGCTTATTTACAATCTAATTGTTTCCAAGCAGTTTCATCACATTCTTAATGTTGTGTCAAGAGCAAAGGCAGAGCACTCGACGTGTTTAATGACTGACTTAGAGCCCCGGTACAAGGAGTCACGCGATGGGGTGAGGAAAAACGCCGCTCTTAGAGCCCAGCCAAGCAGCAAACACCTCCACAGGCCTCCCTGCAAAAGAGTGCATGGGGAAGGAGGCTGGGAACAAAGACAGCAAATACTGAAAAAAACTGATGGCATGTGAAAGGAAACCAAAATACTTTTTAAGAACTCATTACTCAACTAAACTCATTATGTTTTCACAAAGGAGGGCCCTCTCCATGTATTCCAAGTCTCCACCACGCACCAGCTGCACACGCCGTGCAGTTGTGGCCAACTCAAGGGCATGATGGATGGATGGTGAGGCTGCCGAGCTACTGCTCCTGGAGCAAACACCCCAAATTTTGCTAAAAAACAGCAACGGCTCAATGCTTTGAACCACTGAACCTCATTGACAGTCAATTTGTTGCAAAGGAAGTAGGAAAAAAATCATTGTTTTTATTGCCTCTTGAATGTCAGCTGGCGTGCTCTGCCTTGGGATAATGCACTCTAATTACACAGCGAGCCGTCCAAACACACTCTGCAAGTCTGCCGCATGTGGCATTTACAGTTGCTGTAATAACACGACAGACAGCCAAGAAGCACAGCACAAGCACACCTCTGACCTGCAAGTGACCCGCTAATTAGTGGCTGCACAAGGTTAACGAAGGGAGCGCTTCATGCAGGGAGGCGTGTTAGCGGTGCGAACTCCAACCTCAGTAAACTGGAAAATCTATGCCAGGAGGTGTTTACACATTCATTAGAGATGTTGGCGAAACAAAACACAACACAAAATCCCCTTCCCGTTAATAGTACGCTCAGAACAAAATGAGAGGTCTCTTTTTTCTGCACGCAACAATTACTGCGGAGGGTGAATTGTAACGACGGAATTAGGGCCGGCGTTTGGAACCTGCAGGCAATTAGCTCCCAGTTGGTGCAGGATGCTTTGCCAGGGCTGGGGTGCCATCCTACGCAGCCACACGTCTCACGCTGTCCTGTGGCTGGTAGGAAAACGGTGCTGGACACTCCAGAGCACGGCTGGAATTGCATTTCCAGAGAACTGGAAGCTTTGGGGCCCGATCCCATGGGGCCCAACACGAGGGTGCCAGGTTTGGATGGCCCCAAGCCGGTCAGAGTTGTGCCTCTTTCCATGGGGTCACCTGGAGCATCCCTGGACCTGGGAGGCTGCAGTGCCACCCTCGCTCCTCCTCTCCTCCCGGAGGAGGACACATCTGGCCTCTCCCCACTGCTGCCCTCCCTGATGGGTCGAGATGGCTCTGATTAGGGTCAAGCCTGGTTACCCGGCTCTACCCAAGCCACCAAACCAGCCAAAATTTCCCAGCTGGCTGTCAGGTGCTCATATGAAGACACACCAACATAAGGTACTGCTGTCTCCTGCTCGCCTGTACCAAAGCAGGTCCCAGCTCCGTAGCGAATCAATAGCAGGGATATCACTACAAACTGATCCCGGTTCTCCATCACACAGTGACACGGACACGTCCCCAAATGTACTCAATCCTCAGCTAAACCGCCCAAGGCACGATCTAAACCTGACAAGAAATACAACAGGAGAACCGTGCAGGGGAACCGCTGGGAGCCCAGGCGGGAGCACGTGGCAGCACTGCACGTGGGTGACGGATGGAACGTGAGCAGAGATTGCTATTAAGGAAACAGAAAGCTTTTTTTTTTTTTTTTTTTGTCAGCAGACTAATTTTGGTGGGAAAGCCCTTTTTTGACACGCCACCAAAAATCTGGAAGCTATTTTTATATTTTCTTTTTACAGAAGAACAACCTAAACGCTTCCAACTCAATCAGAGCAACCCCAAAGGCCTCCAAGGATCTCCCAGCTGGGGGAGGGAGTGTCAGCTCTGTTGACAAAACTGATAATCTCCAAGTTCTGCTCACATTTTTCCTGCAGAAACGAGCCATTTTTTGTGCAGCTCTCCATGCCCAGAGCCACTCGGTTGTTGCAGCCCAGCTGGGGACGCAGCCAGTGCCAGTGTCCCCTCCTGGAAGCACCCGCTGAAGCCTTCAGCCTCCACCACTCCCATAAAGTCACGGACCCAGGGAATTTCTTACTCCCTCTGACCCAAGAACACTTTTCTCTGCACACCACAGACTGGACGACTTAGGGGAGAGAAAGAATCCTCTCTCTCTGGCAAACTCATGGACTCTATCCGATAAACTGAGCTCTCCGTAGCTCTAAAATTAAGGAAAAACTTCCCCTCTTTGCCTCCTGCTTTAAACCCCACTGGGAGGCAGCGAGCAGAGCACTGCATTTCAGACAGGTGTTTTTCAGCTCCATTTGGGCACAAAGACATCCTTTGATCCAAGCTGGGATTTTCAGTAAAGCTGCTCCAAGCCACGGGGGTGAACATAATCCCTCCCTAGCTGACAGCCGGGGGGACGCAGCCCCTGGAGGGATCGGTCCTCAAGGGAGCTTCCACCTCATCCCCAGCCCAGCTGAGGATGGTGAAGAGCTGGGGAAAAAAAAAAAACAACAGTGGGAAGTTGCTCAGCAGCTGATGGATCAAGCAGGCAGGGGCTGAGCAAAGAGAAATGGGTGCTGTGGAAGCAGCGGGGTTATCGCCAGCACCAGGAGCGGGGCAGGGGCAGCCAGGCAGCCTGTGCATCCCCAGGGGAGCTCGGATAACCCAGCGGGATGGTTGTTCCCTGGGAGGTGGAGTTCAGCTGTCAGTAACCGTGGCTTATTCACTCCGCTGCAGCCTACCAGGCACAAAGCAACCTCTAAAGGAGAGAAAAAAAGAAAAAAAAAAAAAAGAGCTTTCCCCCCCTATTGGAAGATGAAGGGATTTTTGCTCTAATCCCTAAACAAACACATTTAATGCCATTAAACACTCCCTGGCATTACTGAGACATATCATTCTCATGCTGCTGCATGCAGAGCACAGGCAGGGTTTCAGAGAGCTGAGCTCCTATGATTGCTTTGCACTCAACCTGTCCCCAGTGGAAAAAAAAAAGCCTCCTTTAACACCATTCCCTGGGAATAGGAGGAAACTGGTGAGTCAACTTCAGGGAAATAGATAGTTTGGAAGATTTTATGGCCCAACATCTGCAATTAGTTTTGAAGAATCAGTGCAAATAATCCCAAAGCAAGCCAGCTCTCTTTCTCTTCCCCTTCTACAATCTTTTTCTCCTTTATCCCACTTTGCCAGCTCTACTTTTCTTACTGGCTATTAGCACGGATCAGAGAAGCATCCCTTCACTTGCAGAGCATGGGACAGGGACCCAAAGGGAAAAAGAGGATGACAGCTGGGTAGGACTCTTCCCAGCTCCTAACACTCTTCAGCATGGAGTATTTTCCTTCCTATCTTAAAACTACAAAAAAGAAGTCAACAGCGCTGCCTGAGCCAACACCAAATGAAGAGATCAGATGTCAATATTTTGCTCAGCTAAAATCAAATGAGTTTGCTTCTCCATCAGTTTTTGTTTTTGAAATAAGATAAAGAGACCAATTAACTTGTTTGGGTTTTACTGTGAATAACCGATAATTCCAACACAACACAGCATCTGTATGAAAGGAGTCATTACAGGAGCTGCAACAATGTGAAAATCAGATTATCCCTCGAAATTATCCTTTTTCATTAATAACTACATAAAAAAAAAAAAAAAGATTCTTTTGAGACTTCCATTTCCCAGCCCTTTCTGACCAGCTCTTTTCTGGGTTACAAGGAGGGGGATTATTATGTGGTTAGGAATTGAGATCACCGACATGATGAGTTGGACAGGGGTGGCCCAGCTCCAGCATGTGCTCAGAGCCTGCTACCACCTGACTGCTGCGCCGGGCCCTGAGGGCAAGATGAGCTCTGCAGATGCTCATCCTTTGCCCATCGCTGTGGTAGGTCTGTTCCAGGCTCCAGGTGAACCAGATAATATTCACAGCAGTTAGTACTTTAACAACAACAAAAAAAGTTTTGGAAAGGATCTAAAAACACATTTTTCTAGGCTTAATGCAATGGCTCTGCACAAAGGGCATCTCCCACCCCATCTCTCCCCATACAGCTCTCTCTGAAGCACGCAGCTTCGCTTAGACACAGATACGAAACTCGTTGGGAAAATTCCTGGCATCCCATGAAGCCCACAGGGCAGAGCACACGGTGCAACAGCCCCTCCATGGAAGCACTGACAAAATGGACAGAAGCAGCCTTGCTCATGGCTCTGCACCCACCTCACTTCCTCCTGCCGCAGCCTTGCTCCCCCCTTGAGATACCACCTCCAGCTGCTCCTCGGCCACCCTCCCCTCCCTGCCTTCAACACCACAACCAGTACAAACAGCAATTCCCTCCTGGTCAGACCCGCATGGACTGGGACAGGTTAGAGAGCAATTACCAGAGCAGCTCTGCCGATGGACTTGGCAGGAAGGACGGACAGGCAGCTGGGAACTGCAGTCCCTGCAGCCAGAACAGCTGCAGCCTGAGGACAAGTCCCAGCCATATAAACACCCCCTGGTTTAGGATACGGACACAAAATCTGATGCACTCTGATTTGCCTTGTCGGCCAGCAAACCTTGGCTGCTCTGCCAGAGGCTCCTGCTCAGGTGCCCTCACTGGCCGGAGGCACCGAGGGAATGCAGCAGCTCTCTGAGCTCGGCTGCCCCAATCCAGGGGGCTTTGAGCAGAGCAATCACTGCGACAATAACGCACCCACCTGGCTGCAGAGCAGGGAGCTGCCACCGAACCCATGGCATCACTGCAACTCTTCTGCCTTTTCCTTCAGCAAAGCAAAGCGGCAAGCATCCCTGGGGAAGAGGAAGGTGCCAGCTTCCTAGGACTGTAATGATAACGAGGAGTTTAAACGTAACCACAAATATAAAATTTTAAAACTCTCATAAACAGATTTGAATGCGAGCCAGAGGAACTGGTGTGAACGTGAACTGCTCCGGTACGAAGTAACAACAGAAATAGCCATAAACCTGGGCAAGGAGGAAGAAGAGAAATCAGTGAAGAGTTTTGGTTTTTGGTGCATGTTTGCAAGAATTAGTTTAAAAATAGGTCTTTTTCCTAATGAGTAGCACAAGATTGATTTTATTTTATCATTTTATTTATTTTGCGCTCGTTAATTGGTGAGCAAAGCCTGAATGCAGACGTGCCAAATGCAGACGTGTCAGCCCAAAGCTCGTCAGCTGGCGCTCAGCCAGGTCAACATTTGACCGAAAAGCCCACCTCATTTTAGCGGGCTGAAGTCTGGAAAAGTGATTAGCTAGAGAAAGGCCAGTGTATTGCTTTGTACCTGGGGAACGCTGGAGCAAAGCAAAGGCTCTCAGGCCCTAATTAAAAAGCTGCCTTTTCACTCGACGGAAAGCCGGAGCGCAGTGAAACGAAGGAAGCTGGTGCTTTTCCAACAGCGCTCATAAAGCTGTCAATACGTTGAGAAAGTGGCCTTGATGGTGTGAAAAGTCATCTCCAAGAAAAAAAAAAAAGAAAATTCTTTGCTGTTCAATAAGGCCTAACAAATCATCTAGGATCACATAAATGGCTAATTTAACAGCAAATTAGTAGTGTTTATGAAATCTAGACAGCTAGCCAGCTTGCAAAGACAAATCAAGAGCAGGTAATTAAGAAGTTGGATTCGGATTTTCTCTTTTTTCATCGAGGGCCTTGCTAGTGTTGCTCAAGACAGTAGAGGACTGAGGATTGCCCTCTTTTTTGAGGAAAGCGTTGCTTTGTGGAGCACGATGCCAGCAGCAGGCACTGGGCACCCAGGCGAACACGGGCGCGTTTCTGGCCCCGGGACCTCACCGCAGTGACCGTGCTCCAGCCGGGGACCTCCTCGCTGGGCTTCCTGCAGCTTCGCTGGGTAATACAGACCTGTTTTCCAGATGTAGCTCTCGCAGCTGTGAGAAAAGTCCATCACCTTATCTTTACAGACTCCAGAGCTTCCAGAGGACTAAAATGGCTACTTCTCTTCATAAAATTAATGGCGTGCTTTTTATGGCTTTCAGCTACAGCTGGGAGCCTGATTCTGCTTAGAAGGGACTGCTAATACAATTACCAGGCTGGTTTTACACTGTAAATTCTCGGTTGTTTTCTTTTCACTGTTTGGGAGTTTCTCATTTAGACGTGCCCTGGAAATCAGGTAGGGTTGTTACCGCAGCTGGACCGAAGGTTATGCTGGCACTTGCTTTATAAAAAACATATTTTCAAGGTTTATAATGGCAATAAAAGTTTTCCCTTCTTGCTGAAACTTGGCATTGATAATTCAGCAGAGCTCTGGAGAACATTTTTTGGAAAAATTTGAAGAAAATAGTACAAACCCCATGCATTTTTCAGGCCCTGAGGCTTTAGTGGGCAGACAGGACTCCTCAGTGAGGTGTGGGGGCATTTCTACAGCATCTGCAGGATGGCACGGGTCTCCCCCGAGCTCAAAAGGTCTTTAATCTCTTGTCCTCCATTAGGAAGCGACATCACATTAGCTTAATGGCGTGTTGATGAACCTCCTGATGTGAATACAGTTATAAATGTTTATTTTTAGGTATTTTATACTGAGTTATCCCCTTATGGGTAAGGTAAGCAGTGCCATTGCAAGTCTTTACACTATTATAATTATGCCAACACAATTCTGAATGTTCACACAGTTATATAAGTTAAGAAAAATCAGTTTTATCCAGTGTGACCATATCAAACATCAGGCAATCAACTGAGCAATGAAGGAGGAGAGAGGAAGCACAGCTCAATTTGAGCATATTTATCCACCAGCAGAAAAGCGGTCAGGAAACAATTTTCCCTTCCCAGAAGAGTTTGAGATTTCCACACAGAATCAGAGGAAAAGTTACTCTTGAAAACCTTCAGGTGATGAAACACAGGAAGGAGAGGGGAAACTTCATTGGATGACTAAAAATGGGAGGATTTATTTTAAATCTTTGTGGGGTTTGCTTTTAGGCAAGATGCAAATTTCAGCCAACAGCAGCTTCTTGAAATCTATTTCAGAAACCGTTGACTCAGGCCATTTAGGAAGCTAAGCAAACGCAGGAGAAGTGAAGTCCTTGCAAGGATATATCCTGGCTAAAAGCAAGAAATGTGGGGATAAATGGTCAGTTCCTGCAAGGGAGCAAAGTCAGCATGGGAGCCCTGGAGAGATCAGTGCCATTAAAAATGCATGTTCATAAATGACCTGGAAAAGGGCGTGAGCAGTGAGGTGAGAAAGTTTGCTGACAACACTAATTTTGAGAGCACCGTGATGAACTGCAAAACAACTTTACGATACAGTGACAGGTAATAAAACAGCAGATGAAATTCAATGCAGATAAATGTAAAGGGACTCGCATGGGGGAAAAAAAAAAAAAAACCACCATCTAAACTTCCTAAATAAAACGATGTGCTCTGAGCTGACCGTTACCACACAGGAGCAATACCTTGGGGTTGTGACAGGTAGACCTGTGAAACATCAGCACATTACGCAGTAGCAATTAAGAAAATCCTTCGTTAGAAGTTATTAAAGAACAAATCAGAGAATAACATTAATACCACAGTACAACGACATACAGTCTGTGTGCCACTTGCATGCAGGCGTTCCCCCTCCAGCCAAGAAAAGTTAGTTATAGAAGGAAAGGACAAAACTCTACGAAACCATGAGCAACGCAGAAAGGTGGATACTGTTGATTCCCTCTTCCAGTGCGAGAGTTTGGAAAGAGCATCAGCAGCGAGGAAGACGGCTCTACCCTGCATATACTAAGCCTCACTTTTAAAGGAGGTTGTGGATGTTGAAAGTTTGCCTCAGAAGAGCTGGACTGACAGCTCTCAGTGCTGGCTTTGAGCAGCCACTGCTCAGCAGGACAGAAGAAAACGAGACCCGAGGACTCTGTAGAGCAGCAAGCGAAAGCCACCCCTGGTCCTTCCTTATAGTACGATTTTCCTTCTCATTTACCTTTTCCCTCACAATCAATCTCTTCTCATTTTCAGACCAAAACCAGTTCTGTAGGGATTCATTCCAGTTGTTATTTCCATGGGGCAGCAGCCATGCTGAGTGCTCAGTTAATCGCCCCCCACATCCCCCATGCAGTCGCTCTTTTTCAAGCCCACCTTCGGGCCCCCACCACCAGGCTGCTCGGGGGAGACCCAGCCTGGTGGGGGTGGGAAGGAACTCGGCCAAGAGGGAGGGTGTTTGTAGGGCAGCCCTCAGCCTGGACAGCAGGCCCTGCTGAAAGAGCAGCAGCAGGCCCTCTGCTCACCCACTGAACAGACGGCGTTCCTGCATCAAAGCCTGGCACCAGTCCGAGTTTCAGCATGCCAAAGGCCCCTCTGACTACACCTCACAGCTCCAGCTTCCTGCTAGAACAGGAGTTTAAACTCAGTAGTTTAGCCCTGGGCCAAGCTCAGATACTGTTCACATCCCCTCACCCCCAGGACGTTACTTCAGGCATCCCGTTAGCCGTGTCTGTCAGCCCCTTGCTGTAAGAATATTTCGGATCGTTGCAGTTCGCCTTTATCCACAGCCAAGTAAATGCCTCCAGCAGCAGCTCCAGCAAGCACGTCGGCCCGGCCCACAGCTTCTCCGTGTAGAGGTTGGTATTAGAACAGGGGACAGCTGGGGGCTGGAAGACAATGGCATTGTGGAACTTGTCTTCAGTGAGCATCTTGTCCACCATTACCAACATTATTATCCTTTCTCTGAAGAGCTCTCCCCTCTGAAGCTTTCCGACACCGACAAGCATCTGAGCCACGCTCCCATCACTCCTGACGGCAGCCCCAGGTACCTGCAGTCCAGACGCACACCAGAAGATGTGGAAGATCCATTTACACATTCCTGGAGGCAACAGCGGCCGAGTTCCCTGACCCTGCGGGGAGCTGAGCACGAGGCACCGTGGAGCTGGCTCTGCTGCCTCGCGGAGAGCACTCGGGGCACGTCGGGGCATTCCCCCGCAGATCTGAAAGCAGATCTTCCAGGGCTGCTGTCTCACGGGAATAGATTCCTGACCCGACCCTACCTTACAGCAGAGACCACCGCTGTGAAATAAAATATGACTTTTGAAGTTGTGTTTTTATGATCTATGAAATCACCCAGACCTCTTGGGTAAATAAATTCTGAATATGAAGCTGACCTCTTAGCTTTTAGCATATCGGTAAAGCCTTGAGGTTTTTCATTAAGCTTAAAAACCATCTGAAAGGGCCCTGTTTTCTAGCCTTTCTTAAAAATCCCAAGGAGGTAAAGCCTTGTGGTAAGTTTCGCTTCAAATATCGGCTAGAGATGCAACTTCAATAAGCATAATACTCAACTGCAGAATGCCAGGGGCAAGCAGTGCTCGTCACACAAGGCTTTTGTAACATGTTATTCCTCTGTGCTGCCTATCCTGCCTCTTAAATACTTCATCTCAGTGACTGGTTTCAGGGCTCCAACTGATTTCAGTCAGAGGCAGCCTAACAGCCCAGACCCACAGAGGAGCACAAATCCAGTGCCTCTGAGCCGCTTCTAGCAGTCACCAAAACCCTACGGGTACAACCACAGCCCAACCTGGCACCCCAAAACACAACACAAGGGGACGAACCAGGAGAGGAAGAACAGTGGTGAAAATTAGCTGCTTAAATAGTCATTCAAGGAAGACTGTCCTCAGTCAAAAGGAAAAGCGATACATTGGTCCTATAACTTTTTAGGTGCAGTATCCCTCCCAGGGTGTCACAAGCTGAGAAATCCAGATCCAAAGGAACTCCAGAATTCACTAATCACAAGGAGTTCCCAAAGCTACAGCCGCAGCAGCAATTGATACAGTATTTCATATTACTTATGAATATCCGAAATAAATCAGAGTAAAACCCTGCTAATACCCAGCCTTAACACCTCGGGAAGCCTGAGGTGCAAGGCCCAGGGACGGGACACAGACCTCCACACATCTGACTTGTCCGATCTGCCCAGAAGCGAGTGGACAGGGGCACAGTTTGGCACAGTGGGATCACAGTAGTTGGTGTCCCCACGTTCCTCAAGCCCTTTGCAGTTGAAGTCCAGCAACACGATCAGGAAGCCTCCCCCTGCCTTCCCTTGCACCTGAGTCAGCTCCCACAGCCCCTCTGATGGCAAATCCTCTCCCCTTCCTACACGAGCCACTTGGTTCGCATTAACTGCAAAAGCGATGCAAGGCTACAGAGGAGTGATTCATGGGGAGAGGCAGAAAACACGGAGCAACAGTTCTTAGGCAAAGCCCTTACCAGGAGACAAGGAGGTCTGGGCGTGATCTGGAGCGCACCCGGCCTTGGCAGGATCCGTCCCACCCCTCAGAGCGATGTGACCACGCACACCCCTGCCCCAGCTGGTTCGTGTCAAGTCTCCTTCACCCTCCATCCGTCCCCCCAGCCCCTGGCACGACACCCTCCCGGCTCGCTGAGCTCACTTCCCCTCACACGAAGGGTTTTTGATGAAGTGGAGCAATGGCAACCACATGGGCTTGTTCCCCTTCATCCCAGTCACCTGCTCCAGCGGGGCTGCGCTCGGGGGCTGCCGGATTTTACACCCTGCCTCATAAGGGCCCAAGCACACAGCCAGGGTGGAACACACCTTGCCACCTGCATCATTTCAGATCTTTTTTTTTTTTTTTTTTTAAGATCTTCCCAGTCCATTTCCCTTCTCTTTTCATTTGTTGACTCAGCTGTGCTCACAGCCTGCGGGGATGGACCTGGCGACACGGGGCCCCCCCCAGTTGTTGGTAACAGCTGGGAGTGCCGCGGGTCACAGGCACCAGCACACGCTGAGGAAAAGAACAAAAAAAAAAAAAAAAAAAACAGACAGAGGGCCAAAAACACCTCCGCCAAATAACGCTGCCACGTTCAGGAGTTCCACATTTCCTCCAGCCCATCCTTTAACCTGTCAGAGGAGGGCCAGGAGGAGGCTGGCAGCATAGCCAGAGCTCATCATGTGGAGCTGGGGATCAGCCATTAGGGTCTAATAACCCATTACTAATTATCAGGTGCCCTGCTGTAACCAGTGAATTATCCCGCACGTTATTCCTATCAGAATCTTTTTTTGCCTTCTATTTTTCAGACCCTCTACAATAAAACTTGGCTGTTGTTGAACTGAAGGTGTTGGGGGATGATATTCATGGTGCAGTCCTCAGCCACAGACTATTCCCCTTCCAATTCTTTGGGGTCTCCAGTGCATTTCCAAGAAGCCTGCAGCATCCTGAGCGTTTTTATGGGATGGACCACTAGTCCAGGTTATATTCTGCAACCACTGTCACAGCCTTCATTCAAGAAGGGATGCAATTTCTAGCAGATGTTCTACAGAAGGATATTCCTACGTATCACATCAAAGAAGTCACTTCAGCTGTACCCATGCTGTAGTGACCGGCAATGGTAGGCTGAAAGCAAGAACAGATTCTGGAAGATATCTGAAATCCCCTCTCTGCGACTGAGGAGATCCTTGATGTCCATTAAAAAAATTAAGGAAGTTACACTTTTTAATGAGTGCTCCATTAACATATGGCTGGTGTAACCCTCCCTGAGCCACTTCTGTTCAGGTGCCTTCCACCTCGTGCACAGAGCTCTGCAAGCAGGATATACAAAATTCATGGGTACAGAATAATGAGTTATTGGTGAACAGGCCCAGGAGCTGTCTATAGGAGTTAGATGCTACCAGATTTAGTACTAGCACATCCAGCGAGCCAAGCAATCATCGGTGACGTTGGGATGTGCTGGCCTTCTTGGAACTGGCTAGTTCTCAGTCCGGAGCTGTCTCATTTTTCTGCATTTCCCTTCGAGCTTTACACCTTTCCATGTCAGCGGTTTCCCTCCTGAACCCTCCAGTCATTATCTCAACAATTACACTCTGCTTTTGCTTTTCCTATCTCGCACGCCCTGAGCTGACGGACTTTCTCACAGCTCAGAGGCAATTTTCTCAGCAGAACTGAGCCAAGGCCACGCAGCTGCGCTGCACCAAACCAGGGGTCCGAGGCAGCTGACGTCCCGGGCCGTGGGTTACGCTGGGTCATCTTGGCAACGCGGGGCTCATTTTCCTGGCTCACAGAGATCCCCAGCGACTCCCCGGGCAGAAATCCCGCTTTGTCATTTCAGCACTCAGCCTGAGGCATTGAGCAGCCAGGACAAAGCCCCCAGGATCACAGCACACAGCGGTGCGGCCTCCAGCAGCCAAGGAGAGCCGGGGAACGGCCGCTGCGTGCCAGGGACCAGCCACCAGGATGGGTTATGGCAGCACACACACCCCACCACCGCTCCCTGTCGCTATGAAGCATCACTAGAAAATAATCACTGCTTCCTCAGCGCTTCAGCATGCTGGCCAGGGAAGGATCTGGCACTGCTGCCACTGAGCATCCATGCACAAGGGCAGCAGCGGTGCCTGGAGGCACGGCTTGGGACAGGGGCTGAGCTCTCAGAGCTCGGTCCTTCCAAAGAGCTGGGAACCAAAGCCCTGGGGAGTGCTACGGTGCCTGGGGACATGGTTTAGTGAGTGACATTGGTAGTAGGGTGATGGTTGGACCAGATGATCTTGAAGGTCTTCTCCAACCTTAATGGTTTTAGGATTCCATGACCATGTCCTGCAGAGGACATTCGGTCTCTGGCAGAGGGCAGGGGGTGCCCACCCCAAAGCAGGGCAGCCAGGAGGAGCATCACTCCACAGCCAGCTGTGGGGAAAGATCGAGAGGCACAATGGGGAGAAGGCATCACTGGGAGGACGTGGATGGAAGTTAAAGGAGTATGGAAAAAAAAAAATCCAATTTTCCAAGGAAAAATAAGTTTTTGCAATAGGAAGCTAACATGTCCCAGCAAAATTTTAGTTCAGCACAACCAACCTTCTACTGAGCAGCAGCTTTAAAGGACAGTGCTGTCAGCCCTATCTACCCATTGAAAACATCTGACAGAAGGTATTTGAAGAGCAGCCATCAAATCAAACTGACTATCCTTTCCTTCACGAGCACCAATGGAAGAACACAAACTCCATCACCATTCCGCACTTTATCCCCTAGGTTTGTTAAACAATTAACTGCAAGTAGCAGTCTGTGGCTTCAATCTTCATCTGCGAAGCAGTCCGTGAGTTTTGTGAGCCAACCCATGACTTCATTACTCAAAGCCGTTCACCCCCGAGCTGGAATGAATTATTTTCATCCCATGGACTGTCGGCTGCAGTGTTTGCTCTTCATTACCCATGGTGTGAGACCGCTCGCACAAGTTGCACAATGTCATTTCTACCTCCTCTGTGGATAACAAACTTTGTGGAGGCAGAAGGGAGGAAACAGAATCCTGCTGTTCACGCACAAGTGCTCTTGTCCTTTCAGAGGATGAGAAGAACAAAGCCACTCTTCAAACAAGGCATACAAATAGGAAAACATTCTCAGGCTGCTTGAACGGCCACAGAAAATTAGCAGGATCAGCCCTAGGCAGCACAACTGATGTCATTACTGGAGAAGGGAGATGCAGTCATCAACACCGCCTTGCGACAGTGAGAAACTCACCTAAATACAACACAAACAGCCCAAGGTATCCAACATGGAACACCCAAGGTGAAAGGACTCCAACACTACCATGAAAATGCCCAAGATGCAGCATACACAGTTGTTAACATCAGATTATCACCCCAAACACTCAGCAGCTAGGCAGGATGTTTAACCCAGGGGGTTTAACACAGGATGCACCTTTTGTATTTCCCTGCTGCAAGCCAAAGAGCATCCTCTGGGCTCGTCCCATTGCAAGGATTTCAGCAGCTCTTGGCACTCATATGTTTGTCCCCAACAGCTCTCTTACTGGATTTTCTGTCCTTGGGAAGTGTCATCTTTGTCAGCTTTCAGGTATCAGAAGCTGTATCCCCCATCACCACCTAGAAGGGCTCATGATTTGAAACCTGACGTTGAAACACCAATCCTGGGGACCTACAGCAGAGCTAGAAGGAACCCCGGCCAGAAACTGGACCGTAACTCATGGGAGCCATGAGTTATTTGAGATGTACCCAGCAGTCAATACTTGACAAATTAACCTTCTCAGAGAGAAGTGAGCTTCTAATACACCTGCTCCAGATGAGAGCAGCAAGATTTAAATAGGCCCCAGATTTGCATAATACCCTTACGATAAGCAGCACTTTGGCAAAGCCCTGCAATGCATGAAGGATTTATTTCGTGTCTCATACATTTCTGTATTCCAGAAGAGGCAATTCATCATTGTGCCAATACTTCAGAGATTTCACTGAAAGCTCCAACAGCTCTAGATTACCAAGGAATTATATATTTTTCCCCACTGAATAATCATTCCCAGAAGCCTGTTAGAAAAAAATTCCCACTTTCATCACGTAGGTTAATGACACTGCAAGAGATGACATTCACTTTTAATGACTACACAGTCAAAGACATTGAAACCCCTCTTTTTGACCAGCTGAATGCCTCTGTTCATTACTGTGTAATTTGCAGCTGTATTTAGATACGCACCCAACACCCTACAGACAGAGCTTCATCAATACCTACATACATCCTTCAAGGAAGGAAAAGATTCCAGACGTGATTCCACTCTAACACTGTAGTTAGACTCACCCTGCAGTAGGGACCATACAAAAGGGTATGCCCCTTCCCGTGGCCCTTGCATTCAGCCTCCTGGGTCCTGTCTGCACCGCCAGCAGCAGGCACACACCAACAAAGCTGTGTCCTGATGAATGCAGATCAACCCCTGCCTAAACACAGCTTTCTGGGAGCTCTCGCTGTTGCCTTCCTTGGCACTCAAGTTGGCTGACAAGGACAGGAACGTGCCCAGCAGTTGGCAATGAATTTAAGCCAGGTTTAACTACTTTGTTAAGACAATGTCGGAGGAATCCAGCAAAGCAAACACCAACTCAAAGTTTGTGGACAAGTGGGATATTAAGAGAATAAGGAGCTTGTATCCCACTGGCTTGGAGGGATTAACTCTTTTAAGCTCCTCTTGAGACTGCCAGGCTTGAATACGATGGTGATGAGGCTACAAAACTTTCCTGTAGAGACCGACAGATCGATCAGCCCAGAAGCTATGAGAAACGTGTACCATCTGGTAAGAGCTCTGCATGCATTATCTTACATTTGGTATTCTGTGACTGGTCTTTAAACCCCCAGCCCCTGCTCTCATACACATGTGGTTTAATTCAATCAGATTTCCTTCAATGGGGAAGTGATTTTCAGGGTGCAAGGACCATGTCAGACAGTGATGTTCAGAGTGGGAAAACCTTTTGATAAGGGGAAGGAGGTTACTGTAAATCAGAACAAAAACGTACCATTGCCGCTGGAATCACTGGAAATTATTGCTGTGTTGTTTCCTCCAAGTCTTTTGCTGCCTCTACAAAGAGGCCTTTGGAAAAGAGTGCTATTACTGGAAGTATACTTGTGCTTTTTATTTTAATGCTGTCAAAGATTGTGAATATAAAATGTGCAAAAATCTCAGTCCTATAACAACTGTAACTTGTAGTGTCCCTTAACACTTGAAAACACTTCAAAGAGTAATAACTAAACACACACAGTCACTAAAAGGAGAATGCCAGTGCACGGAGCAGAATTACTCTGGGGAATCCCTTGGTCTTCAGCATGAAGTCAGAGTACTAACAGTGACCTAGCTTATGCAGCTCACAGGACCTTGCTGCAGGATCACAGCCCTGTGCCACACAGTCCAGTAATGTCTGAGCCCTGCAGCCTGATCCACCCAGACCCAACAGCAGGGCAGAGCCTTAAAAAGCACCACAGACATGAAAATAGGCATGGGAAACCCCAGGAGAATGGGCTTATGCTATATACAGCCTATCTTTAACAGGCACCCAGTAGGATTTTGAATATTCCCACCAGGAAACATTTCCTGCATTAGGCAGCAAAGAACCCAAGATGCAGCTGGGCAGAATAGGAACTTTCTGCTTCTCGGACTGATTTACTCTTTCCTTACTGCTTCTCTGTAGAGACAGAGGTGACAGGGCCAAGCAGCTCTGCCAGCACATGCTGAGATGTCTCTGAAAGCACGCGGAGAAGGAACAAACTCACCCGAGCCCCGCAGCAGCCTGGAGCTCGTCCTGGGACTTCTCCGGCTCCACCGAGCCCAGCCCCGTGCCCCAGTGTGGTGACTCCATCTCCCCTCGCTGCACTCCTGCTGCACAGATCCCAGCAGGGCCGCTCTGCGGGACAGCTGCGCACTGATTTACAGTAGGAAGACCCTTTGGTAGAGCAACAATTAGAAGTGTAATCATTTTTTAAATGAAAACTGATCCAAACCTGACGGGGATGCCAGCACTGACTGCGAATCCCAGAGGAGAGGGCTTGCTTGGGAGATTTCTGGAATTTCCTGCTTCTGGACCAATAAGAGAGAGCACAAGAGCATAATGATATATTCTGATGACAATGGGCCATGTCACTCATTTTGCTTTTGGCCTGGAACTTGGAATTATAGAGGAAGTAATGAGAAGAGCAAACTTTTTTTTTGCACTTAGGTTTTCTCAAAGACTCTTCAGGGAGGTAGGAGCGCTGCTCTTCCATCTGTATTCTTTCACCCATCCCATCTTTATAGACCCTCACCTGGCAAATTGCATATGTTTCTGGAACATGTTCTCAGGAATTTGAGTAAGGGATATTATAGTTATAAACAAGAACATCCGCGCTGCCTGGCAGACAGTGCGCTCACTGTGTTCAAGGGAGAATAAATCAGACATTTCAGAAAGCCTCCAAAAAAAAAAAAGGCAAAACTCAAGGGGACATTGATCCACATGGATTAGGTGGTTCTCACTTAAAATTTCTGTGCACCTTGTAACCTTTCATATATCAACACCATCAATAACCCTGGGAGACAGGTAAGAGCCGTTATCCCCACTGCTCTGATGAGGGAACTGAGACAAGAAGAATGTGTGCTCAACGCAAACCAACATCTTGAATGCTGACCTTCCAAACCCTCGATGGATACCTTCACACCGGGCAAGGCTTCCTCCCGGGGCCGTACTGAACCTCAATGAGTGCTAAATCTGTCACAGCCTGGGTTTGAGCTGGAGGAGGTGGCTCATGCTGGCTGGCCCACCCCTCCCCACCCACTCCATACCCAGCACAAGGGTTCCAACATCGCGGTCACCGCTGCTGTGCCACCCAAGCGAGGGCTCGGGTGCCAAGTGCTTGGCACTGCACATCCAGATATAAAAATAAGCCGGTCCTTACAATCAGATAAAGCAAAGAAAAAATTAAGGCAGGAGGGACCCCCGAAGATCTCCAGCCTGAACCCAAGCAGGGCTGTTTCCAAAAGCAGACAATGCTGCTCACAATCCTGCTCAGTCAAGGTCTGAAAACCTTCAAAAACGGGGACTTGGGGAGCTTGAAGACCCTGCTGCCTGACACGTCCCCCTCCTTGAGCTGAAGTTATCGACCCCGCTGCTGGTTTGGAAGACCACCTCCCTCAGCACAGCCAAAAACACAGCCGTCGTTGTCCCCCCCCAGCAGGGTCACCCCGTGCCCACGCGCTGACTGCAGAAGCGGTGCTGAGCTCTGCTCTTCTACACAAGGGGCCCGTTCCCAGCCTGATGACAGGGAAAAGGAGGATGTCATGAGAAAGGCAGCTACGAATTCGCAGAGGCCAGCCCTTAGGGTGTTTGCAGCCCGCTCCCTACCCATGGAGGAGAAACCCCAGGGGTGCAGGAGCTGGGAAGGGGCTGTGGCAGCAGAACCGTCCTGAAGAGCCAGATGCAGCTCGTGTGAGCCACAGACCAGGCAGCTCGGGGCTCTTCAGCAGTGAAATCTCACTGTTTATGGCCCAAGCCAGGCTCACATGCAAGCCCTGAATCCCAAACCCCAGCCTAAAACACAGGCAGCAGGTTTGCAAAAGCTGGACCCAAGCCCGGAGCTGGATTTTCCAGCTCTGGCCACCTTATTGCACCAGTGTTTTTGCATTTCTGATGTCAATATCATTTTAGGTAATAATACGTTTCAAGTCAATTCACTGTCTGGCCTTCATGCACATACAAAGTCTGACAGGGAAATAAAGAAAAAGGAACATATTTGATAGATTTAAAAGCTGTTTCCATTTGGATTTCCTTTTAATGGAAACATTCTGTTGTTCTTTGGTTTTGTACAAGTAGAGGGGGTGCTGGATTTTTATTTTTTTATTTTTTTTAAACAGAATATAATTTAGGGGCCAAGTTTGAATTAATGGGGTCCTGTCAGTTCCTTGAAATAATGCTTTGGAAGATTGCAATTGAAGTGTTTCAAAAACAATAGGACAGACATTAGAGTAGATAGGAGAGAGCGGTGAAGTGGTCTCCAGTTCTGGCTTTTTGCAATTTTTAATTTTTTTTTAATTAAGCTTTTAAAATACAAAAGTAAATGAAAATACAAAAGCCTCATATGCAGATGTCATCTCGGGAATAACCCATATGTAGCCACCACCCAGACTCCGGCAGCTCTGTCCACCAGGAGCGGGGTGCCCCAAGGCACGGGGCCGAAGCAGCACAGCGCGCGTAGCCCAGCACCGACGGGCGAGCACACAACTCAACACTTCAGTACGAATGTGGAACAGCAGAGTAGCACACCCAGCGTGGCAGCAGCAATAAAGCAAGCCCCCGAGGAAAATAACCCGCAGGAACAGAACCTCGCTCAGTGTCTAAGGGCTTTGGGAAGTCCCAGCACTGGTGGAGCAATGCAGAGAGAGAAAATTGCACAATTCGTTCCCCTACAAGCATTTACCTCGATTGTTACTGCAAAACACCACTTTGATGGGCCCATATTATTACAGGGATTTGGCAGAGAACAAAACGCCAGTGAAGTCATTTCCCACCCCCTCCCCTTTGAGCGACCGACCCGGAGCTCGGCGGCTCCACGGGACAGCAGAGCCGAAAATCCGCCGGCAGCAGCCTCGGGGAAGCTCTGAGCGAGGCCTCGTGGCGCTAAGCCTCGCACACACCGACCCTTTGTCAGCAGCACATGGGACAAACAGGAGCCACTGCCCAACAAATCAGTGCAAGGAAAGGCTCTACCCAAATTCCACCCGTAGGATTTCCAAATCTGCCCCACGTTTTCTGTTCTTCCTTGATTATACTGACATCTAAAGGTCATCAAATTTACTGTGCTAAGCAAGCTTCCCGGCCTGAGAGCTCCCTCTTCCCCCCCACCTGACCTCATCTCTAAAATCAATGAACATTTGTTACATTAAGAAAAATGGGAAACTGAATATAGTAAAGATCTGCCACTTTTTAAAGGACTACAGAAAAAAAATGTTAACTTCATTGGTACAAATGCATCTGAAGGCTCAAAAAGACAAAATAATTCCTATCATACCTCGAAATAGCAGACCTGATCCTACATTTACCTCTTTATTACACAACAAGCTTCCAAGAACAACCTCCAGGGTTTCACCAGCACAAGAAGGAAAGAAACCGACCCATTAGATCAGAACCCAGCAGGAAATTGTTCTGCTACAACCATTCCTGAAGTCCAGGCGCACTCAAACTGCTGGACAGGGATACTTCACAAGGTCCAAACCCCACGCCTGTACATCAGCATATTCTGGGTGGCCAGATCCTGGCAGACCTGCCCCCATGCCAGGCACTTCACAGAACATGAGCACAAAGCTCCCGAAGTGCTGGGTGAGGAGCAGAGCCGGGGGTCCTGCCCCCAGCAGGGAAACAGGCGCCTTCCAAGGGCACAAGGGCTAAGGGGACAGTTTGCTTAAACCAGACATCACAGTGGGATGCGATGAGCTTCGTGTGCATACGGTGCTTGGTGTCCTGCATCCCACAGCTCAGCACAAGCCCAGCTGCTGAGCTGGGCCCCCCAGTGCCCGTGATGGGCACGAGGCAGCTCCACAACCATTGAAATCTGCAGCTGCTGGTACCGGGGGGCCGCAGGCAGCTCCCCAGCTGGAAGGTAAGCGGATACAGCCCGTGGTCCATCAGGTCAGCTCAGCATCCCCCCTGCAAGCAAACAACCTGGAAAGCCAGGCAAACCCTGGGGACATTTCAAAAAGAAGGGCTGGTCTCAAAAAGGGGTTAAAGAGAGGGCAACAAATTTATTCACACAGAAGGTCTCCGAAGGGGGACATCCAAATGAAACAAGGCATTCACTCAGCCCTAACCCCCCCCAGCTCCACTGAAGGGAAGCAGCCCCCCGAGCTCATCTGATGCTGTCAGAGGAGCCGAGAGCTCAGACAAAGCCGTGTGGCAGCACAACCCAGAGCCCCCGCCTCCATCCCGAGCGCTTTGAACCGGTGTTATTATTATTTATAATCCCGCACACGCGGGCACAAAGCCGCTGTCGGCTTCCTGGAGCCAGCCCCCTCGAGAGGACAAAGACCCCGCACTTGAAGGGTGAGCACCGGCTCCTTTGCCCCCACAAGCCAGGCCACTTTAATGCAGACTGGCACTGAATTAGCCACTAATCGGATTAGGAAAAATTGCTTTAAACTGACAGGCAGCAGGGAAAGGCGCCCACCTCCTCCACCGAGGCACAGGCCAGGGCTTCCAGCTAACCTGAGCACCGCAGCCTCGCACCCAAAGCATCCCTTATTTGTCCTACAATGTGTTTGGTTGTCTTAATCGCAGCTGGAGCAGCTCCATCGTTGGGGAAAGCACCCTGAGCACCAAGGCTGCAGAGGTTGGAGGGGTCTGGGGATGGCCAGGGCAAGCAGCAGTGACGATGCCTCGGCCCTGAAGAGCTGTGATGGAGGGACAGAGGACAGTAGGGTTGGCAGCATGCATGGCTGGGCCCCGGAGATGTTCAAGCAGCAAATGGCATGGAGAGCAGAGATGTCAGACCCGCAAACCTGAGCAGAGATGCCCTAAGGCACGACGCTGCACTCCCTGCTGCCAAGCCTGCCTGAACAGCTGCCCCAGCTCTCCGAGCACTGCTTCATACCCAGTTAGTGCTACCTGCCCACAGACCTGCTCTCCCCTGTATGTTCTCTGATGCCTACTGAAGCCTGAACACACATCACATCTTCTTGCAGCCGTGTCTTTCTACTGCCCCGTCACCTGCTTTGGTCAAAGTGCCACGAGGTGAGCAGCTTTGGGATCTCTTTCCTTGTCGAGTCTTGCTGCAATCGGTCTGCAGCTCAAGGGCTGTTTTAAAGAGCTGTGAGTAGATAGCAGCAGACCTGCAGACACGCGACGACATCACCTCTGTTTCCTTTGGGGACGAACAAAAAGAACAGCAGAAGATGAAAGCAGAAAGCGTAGCGGCTCTGTCCCCAGAGAGCCCCAAGGCAGCCGTCAGATGACGAGCCCACAGACCTGGAGCTCCTGCACGAGGAGCTGGGTACTCTGGCCCCACAGGAGCACCACAGACCTCGAGACCAGAGCCGAGAGGCTGCTAGTGGACCATAGCTGTCACTCCCCCAGGCCATCGCCCCAATACCTAGACATGCACCTTACAAGCAAAAGCAAAATATCCTTTTAAGTTTTAAATGTTGATCCTGCAGAGATAGGATCCTTCTCCAAATAGAGCCCCAATCCTGGAGCAATTCAGACTTCGGTATTCAGGCAAGAACACCCCAGCATCACTGGGACTGCTGCCCAAGTAACAACTACAGGATTGGGCTCCAGATGTTTTGACTTCCCTGGCAGACTGATGTCATTGGCACGCTAAAACAAGGGGTTGAGTTCCTTTCCTCACCACGACCTCCCCTCGCCGAATTAGAAGGTTTATTTGTTCTAAGATAAAGCACGGTGACACATTAAAGATGCCCCCATTTTTCCTCTTAGATCAGCTTGACATCTGGTTCAAAAATGTTATGAAACACTCTCTGAACCTGCTGTGGAATTGGATATTATGGTATTTCACCAAGACGTGGTTCAAGCGAACTTTCACCTCCGAGTGAAAGTTTGAGTGTTGAAAGTGAAAACAGACCATTGAGAGCCTTTCACTGGGACAGACCTCTCAGTGACACTGGATGTAGGGAAATAATTGCAGATGGTATTGTTGTGGGGGAAATATCACCTGCCATGAAATTTCACCCCGAGTGAACATTCAGTTGTTATAAGATCATATCGTTGCGCTGCTCCATTGCAACACGTTGAGGCTGCAGACTTGAGCAAGGTCATTCCACAGGAAACCTGCACACAACAACAGGGTTTTGTTCATCGTGGTTAATGATACTGTGATGGGAGGGTGGGGGGAAAGCTTATCAAAATATTTTTGCAACAGATAGGACAGCTTTCAATGAACAGGACTGCTCTTCTCATATCCATTTCCATGAACAAACTTCATGTTTCCAATAGGGAATCAAAAGCAGCACAAATGTACAGTTCAATATAGGTAGAAGAGAGGGATTTTTTTTTAAACAATGTAAAAACTTTGTATATAATTTAAAAAAAGAGAAAGCTCGTCATCTTCTCTGAATTTCACACACACAACCACCTAACAACTTCTATGTTCCTTGCAAAAATGCTCCCTCACAAAGCCCCTGGCTGACATGAGATCTCTGCCTCTTCCTCTGAGAAAAGGAATCCAGCAGGGATTTCATCCCTACAGATATGTTACAACAGAGGAGTGATGCACATGAAGACTTCATAGGTCTGAGGCTCTGCAAGCTGCTGCCTTTGCAGACTTCAGGGCACTGCAAAGAACTCCTGGCACAATGACCACTTCCCCCTCAGGTAAGGAAGCAACTTGACATGGGAAAACCACTATGGGGGAAAATTAAAACCAAGCCACCCCCTACACACTGCTTTGACTATATGTGCACTTCCAAGTCCTGTTTCCATAACCCCAAATATTGAAGCCACCTGCTTTTCAGGTTGCGAGTGGCATCTCCTCCCAGGGCATGCCCAGGGCTGGACCAGCAGCAGTTACCTGACCCGTGCTGTCAGTGAGGACCCAGAGCCACGCACACGGAGCAGGAAGATGCTGGGAGCACTGGCAGGGGTCTGCACAAGGAGCAGAGAGAAGTCACAGCCTGGGGTTAGCGCAGGACACGGGGTGCCATCAGCCTCATCCATGGTCAAAGCTGCTGCGTGCAAACTCCATTCACTGCTGTTGTGTTCCTCACTTCAGCCTGTTCAAGTCCCTGCAATTGCAACCACTAAATCTTCCTTCAGTTTTCATGTAAAAAAGCTTTTCCTTTTCGAACAGCCTAACCAGTAATCCCCCCCAAAAATCCAGACTTTTAAGTGTTTTACAACCTGTTAACAGCTAAAGAAACAGCCCAAAACAATGTCGCCATAAATGCAGACAATTGTGCTTTTAATTAAGATTCACAACTTCGGTTTTTTATTGAAGGCCGTGAAAACGTAATGGGTTCATTCACTGCAGGAGGGGGCTGAACCTGTGCTGCCCCCATCCCCTCACCTCCCTGGGGGGTAAGGGCAGCGCTCACCACGCAGCCCTGCAGCAGGAGAAGCCCTGCTTGGCCTTGGACGAGCCAGTGATGGAGCAAAGGGACACCAAGAAACGATCTGTGCCTTTGCCATCATCCCTGCATCTCAGTCTATGGGAAACCTCGCTCAGCGTGGAAGTGTAAAAAATACACAACTGCCCCCAGAGGGGCTGTAACTGGGCTCAGATCTCCTCCAACAGGCCCTGTCTGTGCCTTTGAAACAAGCAGGCACCCAGGGCACGTCCCAGCAGCACACATCAAAACGGTGGGAAAGCGGAGCAGTGCCCCTCCCTCCCGCTCACCCTCACCCAGCCATTAAATGCCTCTTGCTGCTGGTTTTTTGATTTCTGGGTGATATAATGGCCTCGTGAAGAGCTGGCTGCAGGGAGGCACCTCCTTGAAATCGCATCGGTCAGCGCTCCGGTGTCCCACTCAGCCACGCAAACACCCGGCCACTGCCCCGCCACTACCTCCGGGTCCCCAGGACATGAACACCCTCAGAGCTGTCCCCGAGCCAACACGGTACAGATGCCAAACAAGAAGCTGGAGAAAAGTGAGCTAACACAGGGCTTACACAAACTTCCTAAACTTAGGATTGTCTCAGGCCCACTGAAGGCTGCCTGCAGGCTCAGCTTACCAAGTACTGAGACCAGAGGCTCCTTGGCCCCTCCGAGCTCTTTCCAGGACTAAAGCAACCACGACTGCTTGATGCAGTGACCTCTGTAGTCACACATCACTCCCTTGGGGGACTATCATTTTTTCTTAATGTAGTGAGGTTGCAACCATATGGCCTCAAGACTGAAGCAAGGCAAGCAGCATCTCTGCAGGAGGGTTCACATAGATGAAAACTTGGTTGCATTCTCCAGCCACATCAGCTGGACAAATACAGTAATGCCTGAGCTCATCTTCTTCCTGCCTACCTCCTTCTCCATCCTCTTCCTGTAGCGGCTGGAGAACATCTCTGTGCATGGTGTGGTCATGCAGAAAGAAAGGGGTTTCCGATAGGAAACAATCTTCTGCAGCCAAAACCCATAAATGAGTCTGTGCATGACATGTGTCCCAAGAAGCCTTGGAAAACCAGCATTTACAGGAGCACGTTCCTCGGACAGCATCCTGCTCGAGACAGAGGGTTTTTAAAGTTTAAACACATGAGCAACAGAGCTGGAACCGTGACTTCCCAGGGAAGACTGTAACGGACCAAAAAATGCCCCTGAGCTCAGGGGAGCGGGATCTGCAGCACCAAACGGTTTGACTGATCCTCTGATATGGAAATGCAGCTGTAACCTACTGCTCCATTTCCAGTATTTGCCATGGTCAAGTATTTGAAAGAAGCATTTCAGGATCCTTTTCAGCCGCCTATGCAATCTGCACACTTCTCAATTTCTAACCAGAGCAAAGGGAACTGCCAGCCACAGACGATACACAAAACATGGGCAAATCCTACAAGCTGCTTGTAAGAAGTTGGAGCCCATGTCATTATCAGTCACACAGCCATCTTCCTCGGAAAAGCCAGCACAATGCCATCAGATTTATGTTGCATTTTATCAGAGCTAAACAACTTAGAGGAGCAGAAAGGAAAAAAGAAAGACTTGGTGCATGAGCCTCCTGCAGGTGTGATTTGTGCCTAGGACGCCAAGCAAGAGGCACATGGGTTTGCTGTGTTACGTAGCCAAGGCAAACAAGACACAGCAAGATCCAGTTGTGGCCCCCTCAGGATCCATAAAGCCGCCTCTGGGAGCTGTGGGGGGCACGTTAGTCCTAATTGTGTCTTGTTTAACTTGGCTCTTTGAACAGCAAAGCTTTCGCTGCCTTGGCTACAGTCACCAATCTCACACCTTGGCGGGACTTACCTCTCTTCTTGGATTGGCAATTAAAAAAAAATCCCTGATGTTGATACATGCTAAATGTTTTTGATCAAAACCCACTTAGTTTTACAAGAAATAGTTTGGATGGCGTGCTGAGAACCTCTGACCAACGCATCAGGGAGAAGCAGACACTACTCACCCAGGGAGAGTTCCTCCCTTTCATACTCCAAGTTCTCGCTGGTTGCCATCACCTTTCCCTGGATTTTCCCCTCCCAACTGGCAGGAGAACAGACTACACGGAGCAGAGGCTCAGCGGTGATGTACACCACTCCACAGACACAGGTATAAACCCCAGCTGCCTCACTCCTCGCTGCAGCCACTGACACACACACAAAGCGAGCTGAGGAGAGCCCTTCTGAGGAAGAAACACCCAACACACATCTGGGGCTACTCTGGTGACTTCCAAGGGCTGTACAAGTGAACAACTGCTCCTGTAGGGCATTTCCCATGCAGGCATAGCCCTGCACCACAAACACAGACTCATCTCGAGCCCAGGAGGATAAGCCCTGCAGGAGAGCTCCATCCCATCTCCTCGCCACCAGCCGTGCCAGTGAGCACACAGATCCTGAAGCCTCAGAGCAGGCAGCCCCTGCAGCAGCCTGGGAGCTCTGTGAACGAGCGTGAAACTCCTGGCACTGGCTGTCTTTCAGATTAAGCTCAGCCTCTGGTTTCCCTCTGCACTTCTTGTTTTGGCCCAGCGAGGACTGTGTGCTCACACAGAACTGGTCCAAGCTCGAGGAACTGAGGATGAGGTGTGATACTGTCACGCCTCCAAGTTTGAGGGATTTGTTATCTGGGTACAAAGATGTAGAAAACTGATGTGGAAAAGACACCAGGTGTTTGGTCCTTCCTCCTGCAAACTTAATAGCAAAACCACAAAGCTCAAAGAAGCTGACTTGACTGGATCCTCTGTGCCAGGGCAGGTCCTTGCTGGCCCACCTCCAGCTCTGCTTGCTTTGTAAATGCCTCCGGTGTCACTGCCCACCCTGCTCCTCAGCAGGCAGGGGATAGGGATCTTACCTCAGCACAGCACCTCATCTACATTTTGTGCTCCTCTTCAGAAGGTTGATGCTGATTTGATGGCCCTGAGGTCTGCTTTGACTCTTCTCCCCACTCCTGTGGGGCTGTGTAACCCCATTCCCTCCCTCACCTGCAGGTTGCCCCACCAAACAAAACGAAAAGGCAACCGGATAAATCAGCAGCACACCTTGTCCAGTTGCTCCCATCGTAACCACATCCAGATGCTTCACTGGAAGCTACAAGGAAGCCTGTTGGGGATAGTTATCAAATTTAAAACATATCCGCTCCTCTACCTCTTATCAAGCTGTAATATTTCCCCTTTTAGGCTCAAATACAAACATAACTCACAACACACAGCCCTTATCCAAAACAGCAGGGCAGACAGTTGAATATTTACAGTGCAGACTAGCCCAGGCATGACACAAACTTGGGGTCAAAATCCTGGGGCATGAAAGAAAGCAGCTCCCTGCCATGCACACACAATAACCCTGCTCCTAACCTCACCCAGCATCCCTGCAGCTGCTCCACTGGGAGCTTTTCTTTTTGGAAAGTCTGCAAGCAGAACTGCATGTGGGATTCCCCAATTGTGTGGCCACCGTGTACGGTGACACCAGTGCTTCCCTACCCCTGCTGGTGACAGCCTGCACGGTACATCTCCTGTTATGTTCATGTCTTGAGGGCACCTGGATGATTCACATGCACAGTTTGTTCACTTACTTACCTGGCAGCGAGTGAGCCTCCAATTTATATTAAAATTTCCTCATTGTAACCCATAAATTCATCACCTTGCACTTAAATGTCAAATCACTCCTACCGTACAGCTTCTCCAGTTCTCCTCCTATTGACGCCTCCCAGCAGTGCACCAGCAGCACGTGCGTACTCTGAAAAGGCAATATTTAATAAAAGTAGCCATAAGACCACTCCATAGGACACCACCTCACAACATCTTTGGTCCTGACAGCTCCTCTATCAAGATCTGTCACGTGCCCTTTAAGCAGTTTCTTTGAGACCAACACAAAAACCTTCCCTTAATGCCTACCTTCTACAGCTAAGCTAACGATTGCCTGGGGTGCACTAATGCTACTTCCCCATCTCCAAACAAAAAAGGCAGATAGCTTACAAAGTAATAATGTTTAACCAATCCAATACACCTAAATTGAAGTTGTATCCCATCCTGCTTTCTCTACCCTGTGTCATTAATGATCTTTTCCCCAAGATTCATTGTAAGGCTTTTCCTGCTATTCAGGTCAAATTCAAAGGTCTGTAGCTACCCATTACCACTAAGGCTTTTGTTACGGTCGCTATAAAAACACAATTAAAGCTGGATTACAGCACGCTTATGCGGAACAGTATCTTAATCCACAAATGGTCCTGTGGAAGCCACATTTGGAGTCAGATCCTCGCTGGTGCAAATAAGAAAGCTGGAATCGAGCCCAGAGGAGATTAATACAACAATACCTCCCTAATTCACGCTAAGGGTGAGGAAACCACATCGACTATTTCAGAGTGAAGTGAGTAAGTTAACTACAAATAAACGCATCGCAGAACGCTCTCCTTTTGAATTTCAAACAGTGATCTCTGAGCAAGTATCATGGTGCACCGAGACGAGAGGAGCATGCTATATATAGCTAATGAAATCTTGCTAACATTAGACATGGCTATAGCATCTGTTACTAAATCTTTGCTGAGGAGGGTAGATAGACCGCAGCGTTTCTAGAGAGCTTATAAGAAAAGCGATTTATTGAAGGGAAGCTTTGTTAGCTTCTATTGTACATAAATACAACGTTAAATTGAGGCTTAATATTTACTGCTGTGTCATCTCAGAAGGCAATTATCATCAGTGCTTGAGGCTAGATCCTCGAGTGATGTAAAATACCAGAGCACCAGTGATTTCACTGACTGCCGTTATTACTCTTTAGCCAATTTTCAATCAACAAAAAGGAAATTATGCCCAAGGCATGGCTGCGAGGCTCTGACCTGCTCTCATGAACTCAATCTGCATCTACAGGATGGCCTCTCCTAGGAGATTTTCACCTTAAAAACACTTCAGCATCTCCAGAGCACTGAGCAGCATCCCCAGAGCCAGTTTTTGCAGGAGCATCTCACCACACATGACCTGAAGCCAAGCCCTGCAGGCAGAGCAGAAAACACCCCAGGGCAGGGCTGTAACTCTCTTCCACAGAAAGACTGACAGCTTTCCTTGAGCTCTGGGCTCCTCCAGACCAAGCACACAGGGAAAACAGACTGACCGTGCTTCCCTGCAAGCGCTGGGGATCTGCTGCTGGAGTGCAAATGTCACTTGGCTCTCCAGACCCCACTGAGGACCTCGCTCAGGTATGAACTCTGGCCACTATTCAATACCAAACCCCTGTCCTCTGCAACCCTGCCAGCAGCGTGAAGGGGGCTGGAGATCACTGGCACAGCTCTCTGAAAGATTAGGGTAGAGGAGCACTGTTACTGCCTGTGGTGTTCATCACCTCCTGAATATGGCAGCTGATGCTCAGCCCCTGCTCATTTTCCCAGTCCTCAAAGGCCCCCAGTAACAGCTCGTGCAACAATAAAACCCTCAAGCATCAAACTTTCCAAACAGAAACACAAGTGCCTGGGTCCAGAAGCCAAGAGAGGCCAAAACCCACCTACAACAAAATTTCTTTCAATAAGTCTCCCCTGAGAAAGCCCCAAAGCCAGAGAGCTGCAGGGCTCCAACACCACAGGAGCAAGGCACTACAGCCCTGCTGAGCATCCCGATGTCCTGGTGCAAACATGGAGCAAGGGCCAGCCCAGGAGGGCAAAGGCACAGGGAGGAACCCTCCTCAGCACCGCAGCACCCCAGGACACGATGCTCTGAGCTCACATCCTTCTGGGGACAGAGAGGGAGGGAGCAGCCAGTCCCCCCTACCACAAAGCACTGTCTTTGTGCAACTTTGAGCATTAGCTCAAACCACAGCATTCATTTCTGGGGCTGATTCTTGCCTTGTGAAGCAAGAGGAGCCAGAAATCTGAGGCCACAGGTAGGTGGCTGTGTCCACCCAGGCATAAAGCCAGCAGTGGTATTCACTTAAATGCAGGAGCCCACTGGAAAATATCTAGTCCCTGACAGCATTCTCTAGGTACCTAACTATCTTTCATCATCGTGGTGTTGAGCAATAACAGTCAATAACTTGCCGGCATCTTGGATAATATCCATCTGCACTTTGCTTTCCAGCGACTTATAAAATTTCTGCCTCGCAGGACCCCATCCGATTCTCCCTTCAATTTCACACTTAATTAAGTCCCCGGATCAAGTCTCAGGATGGATTGCTCACTAGACCAGCAGCCAGAATTGATGTCGTATCGAGATGATGGGAGGGAGGAAAAAAAGAGCAGGAGCGATAACAAGAGAGGGAGGGAGAAGAGGGAAAGCTGCTTTTATTTCAGGGTTAAAAGCTTAATCTTCTACTAAAACGGTATCACATGAGAGGGAAAGAGTCTCTTATCCATGTGATACTGCTGACCCAGGCTTGGTTTAGAAGCTGTAATATCATTCCAGGAGAAAATTATGTCTGCAAGTAACTTTTCTTCAGAGACAATTAAAAGGAAACGGCTTGGAGAAGAACATGGGACAGAGAAGGAGGGCTGAACAGTGCTCATTTGGGACGGAGACACACTGAGCCTCTGATGAGGAACACTGTGTAACCAGACATGGGTAATGGCACAGCCTACAAGGGCTCAGTATGATGAAGTGCTCAAAAGCTTGGGTGTTTCTCTGAACTTTCTCCAAGCTCCTCAATTCAGGCTGAACAGGGCTACAGACCTCAGGAGTTAAACCCTTCTCGGGAGATTTCTGGAAGTTCCTGTTCTGCTTGGAAGTATCACAAGAGGGCTTAGTTTTATTGCTGCTATTTGGCGTTGCAATTTCCAGTATGGTCAAACCCAGGAAGGCCAAAGGCAATGAAAGAGGAGAGCTAACAACATTTTTTGAACATTGTAAAAGGCTGAATTCAGGCTCACACTAAGCAAGTCAGGTCAGTCTCATGGGCTCATACAAGTAGGTTTTCATAGCAAGGAGACTTCTCTTACTACCTGCAATTCTGGTAAATAAGGGGTCTTCCAGCATCTCTCAAAGATTCTGAAACTTTGCTACTCGGTGAGGAAGCAAGAGAGCATCATATGGGTTCTTAAATTCCTTCATTTGTTGTGTACACAGACTGCTCTACATAGCATCTGTCTGGGACAGTTTAGCATCAGGCCATCATTTTTAATCACATTAACTGGAACAACAAACTGAAATATCCTGCTGAAGAAATCCTAACACTTCACAAGCACCCCCTGCATTTAATTTCTCACCTCCCCTTTAACATGCTAGATAACATAGAAGGGACAGCTCATGCTACATGCTGCAAACACTGTCACTGCCCATTACACAGCACCCAGTTTGTCACCATCTGTGGTTTTGTTTTCTTCATCTATTGCAATGTCACATCGGTGAATTTAGAGCCCTTTGGCACAAAGGGTTGCTGGTTTGACACTCAGCCAGAGCACATTCCTGGCCTCAAAATACAACTATAGACTCTCGTACTAGCCACCTGTCCAGAAAAGTGAAAAAAAATCTTATTCATTAAAAGTAATGAGGTGGATTTAAGCTAGCCACCTGCCCTAGAGCTATAAAGGGGCTTTCGGTTTGGTATTTCTAAATTAACAAGCAGAGAAAGAGAAGACAGATTAGAAACTGTTAATGACAAATGTGGCCCTTCATGCAGGTTTTGGTAGCGAGCCTCTGCAGTTGCATCATTTGTCTGGTCCTGCTGTTACCTGCCTGTCCCTCGCCATGCAGGGAGGCGATCTCTCTGTGTACCTGTAGGGTTAACCCACGGCCTTCCCAATTCAGCCACCACCAGGCACAAACACCTGGGTACCCAGAAATCCAACACTGCCAAAGCACAGAGGGCTTCCAGTACAGGAATGCTGTGAGGTACTGATGGCAAAGTATCTGCCCAAACCCAAAAACTCACAGTATCTGGGAGGGCTGGAACAGGCTGTGAGAACTCACTCATATTCACTTTAAGAATTAAAGTTTTGTTCTCTTGGTTTCGAAGCAAACACAAAGAACATTTGACATCTAAAAGACAAGCAGCAGAACCCACTCTTTTAGTGTAAATTCTGTCGATTCCAAAGAATCTTAATTCTCCTTTTCACTAACCCAAGGTGACAGACACGAGGTGGCAGAGTGACACGAGCTGTCCAGGCAAGCAGACACAGCCTCCCTGCTCCCTCCCTTGCTCAGCTGTCTCCAGCCCAGCTGCTCCTACCTCCCATGGACAGGCCCAGTCAGCTGGAGGTGCACAGGCCATGTACAGAGGAGAAAAAAAAAAGTTGTTGGGTTTCACCTTTGCTGAACCAGCATCCCCAACCAACTGGTGCAGTGGCCGGGCTCCTCTGCCATGGCCCAGGCTCCTGCAGCAGCGATGCACCGGAGCTGTTTTGCCACCTGTAATAAAAGCCCTAACACTGACCGCAGCTAAGTGTCTGTCTTGAAGATGGGAAAGCCCAGAAACACAACAAACAAAAGTAATTCAGCCCCAGACTGGAGAGGATTACAACTCCCTGCCATTCCCATAAAACAACCACCACCACAAGTCCCCAGCACAGATCAGGCCCAGGACACGATTCCAGCGCTGAGCAAAGCCCATCCCAGCTGTTATCCAGGAGAATCAGCCAGGAGAAATGCTCGGATCCCAGCAGCACACGTTACTTACACGACAGCTGAAGAACACCACAGGAACCACACACTGCTCCTGTGTTAACACCTCACCATTTTGACTGGAAACTGGGGATAAACCCAGGTAATAACTCTGCACAAAGCCACTCTAATTCCTTACAGGAGGCCTGAGCAGGAGCCTCACATCACCACGTTGGGGGCAAACGGGCACTGATCGGTGCAGCACAGGCCAGATCGCCCCAAGCTGCAGCATGAGGCTTCCCTACAATGTGCTGTAGTTTAACTGCACTCACACATACAGGGAGCTGTGTGCTTACTATTTTATTTGCTTGCCTGGTTCTAGGGGAAGGGGGAGGCTTCCCTGCAAGCCATCGCCTTTATCCTGACATTTGGCTTTGGTAAAAGCAATTTTGGGTTGAGCCTCGAACAATGATTCTCACCACCCTGCTTGCTCTTTTGTCTCCTTGGACACACTGGCAAATTCGCTCGAAGCTAAGGCAGGAATTTAGCAGGGCATGAAGGGAGCAGTTAGTGCAGCGAGACAGCTGGAAATGGAAAGCATGCAGTGTGCTGCAGTTTTTAATTGTTTCTGCTGTCAGAAAACAACCCAGGAATGGTAGCTCATAATATTTCCTGCACATAAAATCCTAATCATTGCCTTCGTGGGATCCATTCACTGGCAAAGCAAAGACTTCCCCAATTCTATATTAGATTTTTGGGAAGCATCCATAGGATTTTCTCTCTTCACACCTGCCTACATGGAAACCTTTCACTCTGCCACTCTGTCCTTTGTTCCCATGAAGACTTCATACTTCACACCCATCTGCCTTCAGGAGAGAAACATTTCTAAGATCCCAAGTAAGCTTTTCTTTGTTTTTAGACTGTAAAGCTTTGCACTGCTATAGCAAGTCTAAGCAGGAGACAAGAACATCTACTTAGCACTTGCAGAGCACTTCACATTTTTGGTGTAAATTACTGCAAGGACACCTGCCTACATCCCTGGATACATACCTCTTGCTTCAGTACAAAGTTAAATTTAAGAAAATGCTGATAAGACTTTCCAAGTTCTCTGAACAACTTGGATCCAATGCAGTCACTTAAATATTGCAGCACTCGGGGCTTGCCCTGGCTGTGGAAGAGATGGGCTGAGTCCCCTTGGGTGGAGAAATGGATAAAGGAAGCCTCTCTGAACTTCACAGATGCTGGGTATAAAAGGAAATGCTCCAACGTGGCAGAAAGGTGGCAGAAAGGCCAGGGCGAATCTATGGGGAGGCTGAGAGCAGACCGCGAGCATCCATTTGCACAAGGCTGCTCTGGGCTGGAAGCCTTACAGAGGATCCCTTAACCACAGGATTCTTGATCCCAGCCATGGGACCAGAAGCACTGACCCTATTTGATATATGACTCTTCCAGTTCCAGGCAGCTCTCAAAGAAAAAAAAAAAAAAAAAAAAAAAAAAAAAGCACATGTATGGCCCAGCACAGCTTATTGTCTTTGTCTCCTTTCAGCCTCAGGCAGCACCAGAGGCTGTTGCGAAGCCAAGCACAGAACCCAAAAGCCCCGCACACGGTGGTGCAAACCTGCCCTGACACAAGCAAAACCCAGGCTGGAGGTGAGAGCTGAACCACAGAGCTAAAAGCAGAGGGGAGAGCTACTGCCTTCTGCTGTACTTCAACAGGAGCAGCTCCGATACATCCAGAGATTGCTGCCCATAAACACAAGTGGAAGATTACAGAAATCACATCAGGGATATGATTCCAGTTGCTGTTTTGCAAGCCAGAAATCTAAGAGCGAAGTACACATACCAGAATTAATTGCAGCCACAAATCCAAGCGTTTGAATTTATAAGTAGCTTTTTTTGTGGTCATAGATCAAGCAGGGAGAAGTAAAATCTTTGAAGATTTCCACAGAAAATTTTACTATAAATTTAAAAAAAAATACAGAGCAAGTTTTGTGAATAGGAATAAATTCTTTGGATATATGCTGACCCAAGGCACAGTAGGGATCTTTTAGTCTGTGATTTTACCCAGCCAGGCATTTTACAAAGGGAGGGGAATACTGAAGAAGGGCTGTGAACCCAGAGGATCCATAGGATTCTCCTTCACACAGAGATCTGGAAACAGCCTCCTCTTCCCCTGAGAGGGGCATCTTTCAGCTTCACGATTAAAAAGGTAAGATCTCACAATAAGACTACTGGACGCTTACATTGGCGATGTCCTCCACTTGTTATCTCAGCACCTGGCCACCACCTCCAGGGGTAGACGAGGCCATGGAGCTGCAGGAGAGCCCCATCAGGGCCACGATTGCCCGAGGACCAGGAAACCAGCAGGGCCAGGACTGTGGGACATCCCCACCCCGGGCAGGCAAGGACACAAAGCCAAGAGCACAGTGCAGGAGATGCTCCTCTGACACCATCGGTACCGCTCCACGGTGGAAAACTTTCTGCTCAAGCGCATCCTGTTCCTCCTGTTCTCCACTGCAAGTTTCCTTCCCTGCTGATGGTAACAAAGGTAACAGGAAGGCTGTTCCGTATTTCACAATTCGCTTTAGAGAAGTCTTTTTTTTACCCCCAGCAAGAAAAGAAAACATTCGGGGGTTTGTTTCAACACCTTGGAGGAGCGATTCAACTCCCCACATTTTCACGGTAATAGATTTTTTTTGCTTCAAAAAATGTTAATCTATTTAAAAGGTCAATTTATTTTAAAAAAATTCTTTATGAAAGGTTTCAGAGTGCCTTTGACACTGGATTACATCATGTTTCCTCTGACATCTGAGTCACAAAATGCTCAGAGCAGGATTTCCAAGCCTTCCCTTTATTTTCTGTTCTCATGAATTCCACTCCCACTGCGATCAATAGGATTATTGCCACAGGCTTCGACAGAAGGGCTGGCAAATGCTGAACACATTTGAAGACCCTAACCTCAAAGTCAATATTTTCCAGCCAAGAAAATAGCACTTGAGTTATCAATGAATACGTCAAACAAGAGACCCACTATGAACAGAGCAGGCTGGTAAATGATCCCCAAAGAAAAAAATAACAATAATACTATAATGTAACATGTTCCCTACAGCCTGTGGCAGTTTGTTGTGATGAAATTCGGGTGGTTTAAGGCGCCTGTTAAGTGAACCAAGAATTAAAGCAGTATTTCTGAATATCTACAGAAGAACAGTGATGAATAGGACAGCACACGGCTGTTATCTCCACCCTGTACCCCAAAGCAGGATCAATCCTTCCTGCTAGATGTGCCCCAAACCACTGTTAAACACCTTCCTCACCTCTTCCAGTGGAACCTCTCCAGAGCTTTGCTACCATCGGAGGGGCAGGGGGACGCTCCTCTCCTCTCCTCTGTGCTGACAGGTATGGCTGCTCCTGCCTACAAGCCTCGGATGTCAGTTCAGAAGTCCTCCTGCTCCTCTTTACAATAGCTTTTGCACTCATGAAGCCTGTTCCACCAGCCTTCTTCTCAATCTTCTCATCTCTAAATTAAAACACGAGAATTTTTTTTTCTTTTATGCCCCTTTTTTCCAGGCCTAAGGGCCCAGCTGCAGACTCTTCTGTAGGACCAAACCTTCCCTGAAGTCCAGACCATCAACACTTGCGTGGACGTAGACCTGAGTGTTCAAAGCCAGGCAATTCCAAACTCCCAACACCAGCATTCCTCTTGATTTCCAGGGTTCATTGAGCTCAAGTCTGTGCATGACCCCTCTCACAACAAATCTCAGTATCTTCTGCAATTTAAACTGTCTCAGCAAAAACGGGCCTGTTTAGCCTGGAACCTGCCGTTTCATAGTTTCATCTAAAATAGACTTCATCAGAAATGTCCTTGCTAAATGTTTCACATGTTTGCATAAAACTTTGGTCAGCACAAGACCATCCAGGCCTGGAACTATGCAGTGGCAGCGGGATCAGCGAGCCTGCAGCTTATGGCTCCGTGCTGTACGCCGATACTTAAATGGAAGCCTCTTTCAGAGCGGTATTAAGGTTTAGGTCTTAGAGCTGAGGAGCTCTAATCCTTTCCAGTAGAGGCCAATGGTGCATGTAAGAGTATTAAACTCGGTATACATTAAATCCTAAACATTTCCAAGTTGCAAGCAGAAATAGATCACAATCAAAGCCCACAATTCAAATATGCTTACTTAAATGAGCTCAAAATCCAGGGTCTGATTTCAGCACAGCTCCTTTCCAGAGATCATGAGTTCCAGATCTAGACTGGAGATGTTGAATAGCAACTTCAGTCCTTATCTTTAGCCCATCTGAAGATCAAAGAGAATTAGAAACAAAAGCATTCCAAGGCATTGAAGTGATACATTTGCAATGAGTTTCTTCTATTATTCCACACTGCTGGGATTTTTCAGGGGGGGAGGAAGGAAGATTTTGGCAGCCAGTTAAGAACTGAGAATGGAAAGACATTTTAATAGTGGTTTCCTTCCCTCTCTTCCCCTTTCTGCTCAAAAAGCACTGAATAGATCCATGAAATTACAGGAGATACAAATCCTTTATCCACAGCTTGCAGTTGTTGACACACAAGACCCTTCATATGTAAATAAACTGGGGTGGGCAGGTTTTTTTTCCTGCCAAAGCAGTATTGCTCATCAGAAGCAGCAGCAATGTGGCCTATGAGATGGCCCAAATTATTAATTCCTGCAACCAGATCATCCTTTTGAAACACTATCCTTGAGGTCTAACTTGGACACCATGCAAGAAGGTGCCGCTCCTCAGCTGCGGGCACGGCAGTGACACGGCTGAGAAGGAAACTTGACTTTAAGTCCTCTGCCATTTTGCAAGTGATGTCCCTTGATCATGAATTAATGTCAATACAGACGAGGGATGAAGCAACGAATGAATGAGCAGAAGAGCAGGGAGGGAGGGAGGGAGAGAAGGAAGCAGAGAGGAAGAAGAGGAGATTCTCCGGGGGCTTACGAGAATCACGCCAGCGAAGAGACTGTACACACAAACCATCTCCTTCTCAAAGTCTGTTTTGCCAAAAAAGACCCTGATCCCTTGAAATGTTCCTGTCTGCTGGCTCCTAGAGATAAGGAAGTGATATTTCACAGTCTGACACTAATCATATTTGGGCATATTAAGTAAGGACAGTCCAGGGGCTTTCTTTGCAGCATACATATTCCAAGTTCAAAGCAAGAGCTCGTTACTGTGCCGAAAAAATCCTCTTAACACGGAAACATGAGACAAAGGGGGGAAGAGACGAAAAAAGGAGGGAGGTGCTGATGGGGGAGAGAGGTATCGTTATCTTCATATTGTTCTCTCCATCCAGACCGTCAGTGATGTCTGCTGCAATATCCTATGACGAGGAGGGGGAACGCTCCCCTTTTTCTCCCCCCATCCATGAAAGCAGAGCAGGGGACTTGTTAAAGCAATATTCCACAGCTGTGATTTACACTTCCCAGACTTCTCTCCATCTAAAGGCACGCTAGCCACCACTGCAGAGCCAGCTCCTGGGGTGAAAGCAGTGGGATTATCCCCACCGGAGACCCAGCTCCGTTCGCTTCTACAACAGGAAATTGCTCACCTGGCTCTGCTGCTCCCTCCAAGCAGAGGTCACTGTCTGCTCCTCTGGCCTCTGCTCCTTGTTCCAATCCACTGCCCAAGGCAAAGAAAAGCCTTCACTGAAGCTTGAAACAGGTGGTCCCCTTTACAGGGACCTGGAGACCAAAGCACAGCTGAAGGTACACTGGGGCAGAGCCCGAGGACGACGCGTGCCAGCGGGGACCAGCGCTGCAGCCCCTCCACAGCCAAAGACCAGCCCTTGGCTGCCCAAACCCTCAGCTTCTGCCCCAGGCTGCTTCCCCTCTTCAGCTTTGTCTTATAGGGTGCAAAACCCACCAAGAGAAACCTCCAACTGCAGTCAGTAGCTGGAGACTCCATCAGACGTGGCCCTCCCCAGAGCAGTGTCATTAAGCCGAGCCTGTTAGCATGCACGGGATCTGTGACAGCCCAGCGGGTTGACTCAGCTGGATCCCATCTGCAGGGCTCAGCAGTGGATGGGCTGGGACAGACCAAAATGATCAAATTTTAGCAAAAAAAGTATTACAATTGCTGTCTTTAAAGCATTCACACAGGGTGACCCATCAAGTCTGGATGGAGGCAGCAGCTGGCTTCCATGTGCTCACCCCAAGCAGGTCAAAGCTGCGCTTGGGAGCGGGTTCTGCTCACCAGGACAGCCTCGTCCACAGCCTCAGCACCTCCTGGATGAAAACAAACGCGGATGCTAACAGTGATGTGGCAGGATTCAGTGTATTCCCAGTCAAATCTAGGCTAATCCAGCAACACAGCCACCTCCCCAGCAGAGCCCACACTGCTCATTGCTCTAGGTCTTAGGGAATAGCACAGCACCCTGAAAGGTACATCCCAATTTCTAGTTTTTCTTCCCCCCGCTGCCCCAGTTGGCTCCTTACGTCGTACAGTGTGATATGCACTTCCCAGAGAAAAAGCCTTATGCCTTACCACACTAAAATACAATTTTTATATGGACTCCTACTCCTCTGTATCAGACATGCCTTCAGCACACTGACCAGTCTGAAAGGCAGAGGAACAAAGGGAAGTGTTAGCAAACCTGCCAGAGGATTTTAAGAAATACAGGGGGGATGTGGAGTGAGCACACAGTTTGCAGTTACACAAACCACCACCCATTTCACCTGGCCGCATGCCACCAGCAGCACCTTGGTCTAATCCCACAGGGAGAAGACAACTCCCGCTTCCTTCTGTTAAAAAGCCTCCAGCTTTAAATTCAACTTTTTAACAAGGTAAGCCTGGACACAGCCGCTCCTGCCCACTAAAACTACACCAACGGGCTGGACCTGGGCTGTAACACTGCTCCTCCTCCTCCCTGCTCCTGCAGCAGCCAGCGCAGCAAGGCTGCTGTGCCCTGCAGGGAGCTGTGAGCATCTTCAGAGCTCCTCGACAATTTTGCTCATCAACTAGAAAATCAGTTTTACTGAAACGCAGCCTTACAGCTACGTGGAATGCAAGGAATGAGATTAAAAGGGATTATGCGTTTCTCGCAAGCAATAAGGCTTGATAGCTCCGACAGGCATCGCCTTAACATGTCCTCCACTTTGTTTGAATCGTTACTACCCCCCAGCCTTTTGAATGCAAAGGTTTGTAGGGATGAGCCATATGCCACGCAATTTGGATTTCATTTCTGCTTATTGTTCACACAATTTGGAATGGTCTTCTGGGTGCTTGCAGGTTGCTGACATTTTTCTGAATCTTCAGGCAAGGCTGCAAGATTATGAGTAAACACCCCGGAGGGAGAAAGAAAGCCTTAGATTTGAGCGGAATAGATGCTGAATCCAAACCTCCCTCCAATTTCAGCAGTGAAAAAAAAATCAGAATTGGGTTATCCATAACTAACACAGTTCCAGGCAAAGACCATTCACAAGGTCCAGATTCCCTCAGAACTGGGACACGGGCATTTAGTTCACCTCTCTAGTCATTGCTGATTATGTGTTCCTCTGCATTGCAACAGGATCCACGTGGTTAATAAACGTGACCAGTTGTACCAAATAAATGCACGTATTTTATGAGATGCCAGAGGAACAGGTCTCTTTCAGGGGGCTGTGACTCTTTCACGAGCAGATTTGAGCAAGCCACAGTTCCCCAACACACCACCAAGGCATCCACAGGACTCAGACAGCTCCACACCAGGGCACAGGCATGGAAAAGAAGTACACAAATCCACATGCCTTGAGCAGAACAGATCCCAAACAGTCCCATGGCTGATACTCATCTCATTCTGGAAGCACAGCTGGAACAGATGCCTCTGCCCCACAGCCTGGGGACACAGCATTATCCCACCTTGCTGCCAGAAACACTTCCCACATCTTACAAACCCTGGAGATACGCAGCCACAGCAGGTACCTTGGGATCCAAAAATAAGTGTCATTTTAAAAGCTCTTTTTGCAAAGCAGCACCGGAGACACCAGAAGATCACTGCAGAATACCCGCACACCCCACGTCCCACCTCCACACATCATCGCCACCACAGCAAGGCATCAAATCCTGCCGAAAGGTCTTCCTCCTCCCTTCAGAGGAGGAATGCTAGAAAAGCACAATCCTCACGATGGATGGATTGACACAATCAGAAAGGATTTAATTCATCTTTAATCTGCAGCTAATGACCGCAGGTTCCTTCCAACTCTCAGTCCACTTCCAATTTTTCACTGGTAAATTGCTACAGTTTGCAGTTGAAGCTCTTCACAGTAGATTAGTTAACATTATGTTTTTATTAAAGCCGAAGTTAATATCCTTATTCTCTGAAGGAGGCCACTGGGGTTGTTAGAATTATTTTTCCCCCTTCTTTTATTTTTTTTTTTTTAAACCTTTTCTGCTAAGTTAGAAACACAGACCCTGCAGACCCCCAGCTGAAAGCTTAAGGGAGCCCCAAACAGTTAACTCTTAAACGATTATTTACATTGGAATATAAAAATTACTCTGCTGGATCAGAACAGAGGCTTGTCTACTCGGTATCCTGTCTCTGATGGTGGCCAGCTGCTCTGGAGTAGGACCGGTCATAAGTTTTCTGTCAAAATGTCACTGATGCATTTTTTTTTCAGCACATAACATTCTTCACAAAAAAAAGCAGCCAGCTTCCTACAGAAAATGGTGATTCGGCAATGAAATAACAGAGCTCTCTAACCTGAATGATTTGCACAAAATATTCCCAAAAATATCGTCAACTCTGATCTGGAGAAAGCTTCAAGAATTGTCAAATAGAAAGTTATGGCGCAATTTTCTCCACAGTGTTTCTTCTAACCCCTAGAAAACAAATGACTACACTATATGGAAGAATGAATTTTTGTGTGTTATTAGCCTCTTCTAAACTGACTTGAAGACAAAGATGTAATCGTGGGACAAACACAGAGCTCTCAGCACAAGTTCTGCCCACGGCCTGCCCCAAACCGAGCGCTACCAGCCCAGGCGATGCTCTGAGGGAGCGCTTCCCACCTTGCTACCCTCAGGACCCCACAGGGGCTGTTGGTGGGGTCCTGGTGGGGACGGCTGAGCACGGGGCTCACTGCTTGCCACCCGACAAGCAGTTTTGGAGGAGCTGACGAACACCAAGAGGGAGTTACTGAGCTCTCCCAGGCAGCTCCAGGTGCCCACCCCTCTTTTCACGCTTTCTTTCCCCATCAGTGCACATGCCAGGACCGATGTTCCTTAATCCCACACCGTGTCCTGCTCTGTTCAGCCCCACACAGTGCATCTATGACACTGTGACACTGCTCTATAACATCAAAGTCCCACTGAAACCAGTGAGCTGCTGTACCGAGGCCTTCCTGTTCACAGGGTATTTCTACCCCACACCAAAAACTCCTTGGAGCTTCCTGCCCTTCCTTCCCTCTGTTAATGGACAACTTCTGCAACACCAGATCTGGACTCAAGCTGGTCAAATACCCGCTGTCCTTTACACCGATGTAATTCACAATCAGCTGCTGCAGCATCAGCCACAGCACTCTGAACCAGCTGCCTCACGCCCGTTCCCCCAGCTGCCAGAGTTGTTTCACCATGGGTAGGGCACCATGCAGACAGAAAAATCACTTCTAACAACCAGCTGCATGGCCTTAACCCCTGCCCAGCACTGCCAGGGGTCAGCACCATCTCTCCTGTCCCAGGACAGCACACAGGAGCATATCAGTGAGCAGCCTGAGTGCAGCCAGGAGAGGCAGCAGCCGGAGAAGAGAAATCCCTGGGAGCAAAGAGCGGAGCCGCCATCAGCATCTGGGGAGATTTAGGAGACAGCTCCAAGTCCCACGGGGCTCGTATATTCAAGTTCATCTCTTCAATCAGGAGAGCTAGAAATTGCCTATGAAAAAAAAAAAATTAATGCTGAGCTGTCAAATAAACATGCGATGAGGCTGAAGAAAAAGCCTCGTTTCTCCGGGCTCACCACGAAGGGAAGAGCAGCCGCAGCGCCTGGACCCGCCGCGTGCAGACACGGGGCTCAGCCAGGGCGTGCTGCTCTTGGAGGTGGTGGAAAATCTCTCGGAGATGGATTTTGACAGAGGAAATAGCTTTCCAAATAGAAGCGTTCAACCCCTGAAGTTCATTTTCACAGAACTCTTTTCAGTTTAATCAAAACAACCGGGGGAATGAATCGGTTCGAGCAGTTACAAGTTCTGAAATGTTTTTTTCCCCACCGGTCTAAAACTCAAACTGCGCGAGATGCTAACGTCAGGAAAGTGTTTGTTTACCAGTCAAAACTGCAGAAATGGCACAGAAAAGAACACAGTGAGAGCCTCAGGTCCCTTTCAACCTCCAGAACCACAGCGACTGGGGTTTGGCCGCCTTCAGCTTCCACACACACACACTTACCACCAGCAGCAGCAAACACCACGCCGCACACCGCGTGCCCCCAAGGCCCCACTGCTGAGCTGGGTCCACGAGGAACCCGTGAGCAATGCCAGTGATATGCTGGTTTTCTGCCCCCGAGCCCTCTCCTGATGCAAACTGCAGCAGCAGCCAGGGCTCAGGACCTGCCTCTCCGCAGACGATCTGACACCCTTGTGCTCCCTGTTTTTAATTAACCTTGGAATAGCAAAGGGTTTTTTTTTTTTTTCTTTTTGCCAAACACAGCCATATTTTACAGGGATGGTGACAAGCTAATTAACTTAATTCTTATGACACCTCTCAGTGAGATGAGGCTAGGGTTGGCTAGCTCTGCAATGCAGTGTTGGGCTAATTAAAAAATAATTACTACTTCACCAAGGACAAGAACAAGAAGTTAATTAAAAGAATGAGGTGTAGCCTTAATGAAACTCATCAGATTGTATTCGTTCAGACATCCCACAGCCAAATTCCCCCGATTAGAATACAAATCCACATTATCTCCATCTTCACAAGTGTTTGCAACTGGCCTCCTCCTCTCCCCCTCCTCCCTCTTGCTTTTCCCCAGCAGAAACGATAGAAATGATTTCAGGAGCAAGAGAGTAAACTTGGGCTGAGATTTAACACACCCTTAGGGGCTAAGAATAAGATAGGGATCTCCACGTACTAGCTGGGATTATTTGCAGCACCTCCAAAGCCATGCTCTGCATGGAGGCAATGCCAACATCTGTGTAATTTGGGAGCACGATGGTCGCAGCGTGGGGGGGCCAGCCAGGCACAGCACACCTCCTTCCCACAGCATCCTCAAAGGCTGGGAGAATGATACAGAAGAAGAGATCATCTAGAGGGAAAATTGAGTTTTTACCTGAATACAACTGGTTCCTGGTCCGGACTCAGACCTTTTGCTACATTGCTGGACAGGCTGCTACAGCAGCCAGCAAGTATTGGCTGGGGATGAAATCCTGCTTCTGAGCAGTTCGGTGTTTCAGGTTCATTTAAGCCCTTCACAAGTTCAGGTCAAATGCCTCCAACAGTTCCATCAAGGGAAAAAAATGAAGTTCAACTCTGAATAATTCGCTTCTAGATGAGGAACAGGTGCCAAGTGGAGCCATGCTAAATTTTCACAATTACTTTTTTTACTATATTTTTTAAACCAGGGTGTTTATCCAAGAGTTGAAGCATAGTTGGCAAAAATATTTATTTACTTTTTTGATGATAAGGATAAAAAGCACTACGGGCCACACCAAAACAAAGGGTTTCCTCCATGTTTCTGCACCACGACTGACAAGAAAATCAATTTTGCAAATCACAAACCACATCCCCAGCCACTTACACAAAAAGGCACTGTCCCTGTGTACATCCACACCCCTCCTCTCAGACATACCCCAGCTCATCTCCCTTCTGGCATGCAGGAGGAACAACATGCCTCCTCCAGGATGCATCCAGGAGTGCTTGGCACAAGAGGGAAGTCGATGGAGACAAACAGACCTTGAATGAGGAGCGGGGAGGACCCCACACCACACACCAACAAACAAGACGTGAGACTGAGCAGAGCAGCACGCGAGGCGTTGATGTGGAACAAGGCTGCTCGCACGACAGCTCCTGCTGCAAACCAGGCAAGAAACTTCATCTGCTGGTGGGATCTGTTACTTGAGCACGTTGAATTGCTCCAGCTCCCAAAGGAAGAAACAAGGGGGTGAAGGTGAGCAGCAGGGGGTGGGTGGAGGGGTCCTCACACCCATGGCATCACCTTCCCACACACAAGACACCGCGGCTGCAGCAGGCAGAAGCTGCCACCACGCAGCCACTGCTCCCTCCCTGCCCTCAGGGAGCTCGCCGGACACTCAGCCCCCAGCAGGGAGCAGGCTGGGCTCTGCCTGGAGCCCCCCACTTATCTCCATCACCTTCAAACATCTGCAAGGCCCACGCGGGAACCAGAGGGAGATCAGGTGGAGCTTCCTGCTGAAGCCACTGTGCAGCAGCAGCTGAGCTCTCTCGCTAATTGACATCATTACCAATGGGAATCTGTTCAGGCTCGACGGATGCTATAGGTAACGACAGAATAGTGCAGTGGCAAGGAGCCTATAAAGACCAAATCTGACTGCCTGACCACTTCAAAAAGGGAAAGCATATTGCTAAGGGCACCATCCAAGTGCCTCTTCAACACTGATAGGCACAGGGCATCGTATGCCTCTCTAGGATGCCTTTTCCAGCATTTGACCACCCTCACAGCAAACATTTTTCATAGTGTCCAGCCTGAACCTCCCTGGCACAGCACTGTGCTGTTTCTGCACGTCCTGTCCTCAGGTACCAGACAGCACAGATGATTAATGCACCCCAAAATGCAGTCTCGCCCTCTTAGGCTACGCTTTCTGAGGGGCTGTCAGCTGCAAAAGGGGCCAGCCACAGCTTCCAGCTGGGCACAAGGCAACACATCAGCCCCACCTCCCCTAGGACAAACACTTCCCATGGCTCACAGAGGTCCTCACTTGGTCTCAGCTGCACTGGTGGCAGGGCTGTACCCACAGGCAGATGTGCTACGGGACTGCCAGCAGATGCTACTTGTGCCATGCCAGGCAGACAGCAGCAGTGAAGGCATCTGGCTTCCAGGGGGGTCCTGCAGACGTCAGGAAGATGCTGTACAAGACGGACATCGCAGACAAGGGCTTCTGAACCCCCCTGACTTCAACAGGACCTGCACTGGAAGTATTCCCTACGGCAATCCTGTTTCTCACCTGTCCACAGCTCTCCTGAAGGGTGAAGTTTCATATTCAGGCCACTTACCTCTCATGCAGTCTGCCTCTTATCACTTCCGTACTCCTCAGCATGTTTTCTCTCCCCCATCTAGCCACCCTTGCTCCCTGGAAATGACTCTGAAGAAGTTTGCAGCTATACATACACGTGTCTGGATGTACACCCATGCACTCTGGCACAGGTGCACACAGCATGTGGACGTGCAACCAGGCATGCAGGTACCCATGGAGTTATATCATAAAGGCGTTAGAGTCACCTGCTTTCAGCTGTACCAGTCTGCTCCAAAGGCGGCCAGCTAAGCCCACCCTCTTCCTCTGGTCCCCCTCAGAGAAGACTTTTTGGTAGAGGAGGCACCCATCTCTAACACACACCACTCATTTGGGGCACTTGCTGATCATTTCTGTTATTATGGGACTCACTTTCTAGCTCAAGACCCTCTGCAAGGTACCTCTCTATGCCTTAAAATTGTGACTGTGAAATAGATCCTTCAGTGTTTGCTTCATTTTTGAGATCTCCACGGAAAGGCTGTCTTGAAGTATCACCACCAGCACAAACCAAACACCGCAGGACATGCGGCTTTGCATTTCTAAAATCTTTGGTGGGAAATTAAGAGCTGCTCGAGCCTACAAATTCAAAAGGTCAAAGATGGGGCCCATCTGAAGACAGGGCTTCAGCTGAGGAATAGGAAACTCAAGCAGACACCTCGGTGAACTTCAAGAAATTAATATCTTCTTACACCTCAAATGAGATGATGATGCAAGGAGAAGTCAGCCAAAATGCCTTGGAAAATCCCAATGGTGGTTACATGAGGGGAAAAGGTTGCACAACTTCACTCTGCTTCAACATGGGGTGGGAAAATCCCCAATTAAACTAGAAACACAGCACCTGTAACCATCAGGGGAGAGAAAAAATAGCCAGGAATGCAAGTAGAGGAAATTGATTCTTGTTGTAATCAAGGGTCTTCCTTCACTTCTCTCCTCAGATATGAATCTTACTGCAGTTCAAGTTCACCACAGCTTGAAAACAAAAGCCTCACAGCAGACCTAGCTCATACCATCCCATTTCAATTAAGGCTGCTAGCAAGGAAAGACATTTCATAGAAGGCAAAGAAAGAATTGGTTTGAAACCAAACCCTGCATACTAAAAAAAAAAAAGAGCTTCAAAACAATTCAATATCGCAACACTAGAGTCCGAGCATCAGCTGCTACATAAAGACTTTTACCCAATTTTGTTCCATGACAGTGCTAAGAAGGAAAGCTGCTGTTGTTTTGGCTTGGGTGAGGCTTCAGCTGGGTCATCCTGTGGCAGGACTGGCTGTTTTCCTCCTGGAGAACACCCCAAAGCTCCTCCTTTACCTGGCTGCCAGATCAGACGATGCAGTAGGTTGGGTCTCTGCTTCCCCAGTGAGCTCTGCTGCCAGGGAGCAGGTCCTCCACACATCCACTGCCCATTTCGTTTTTCTGACCAGCAGTAGTTATTTCTGGAAAGGCTACAAGATCTGTGCCATCCTTTTTTAATCCCTATCGACCCGTGGTTGCTTCACGCTCTGACGAACAAGGGTTTGTGCCATTTGAAACTGCTGCAGCTGGTTATTCCCCACCCAGTTGTGGATACCATTGAATCAGGACTCAGCCAGCCCACAAGCTGTGCCACCACCTGGGTGCTAGACAGGGTCAAACTAAGCAGAGCTTTGGGGGGTTCATCCCAAGGCAACGTCAAGGTAAAATACATGGACATAAAGTGAGGAGGGAGTCAACTGAAGTTGTATTATAAATAAAAATAACAGTCCTCCAACGAGCTGTTCCCAAAGAGACCACGCTTCTGCATCCAATTTGTATCGCATTCAGACAAGTGATGTTACGGAGCTGTGTCCATATATTACACAATTACAGGAATGTGGCTTTCATTACGTGATTAAAGCGCTCCTTGTTGTGACACAGCCCATACCACCAGCAGATGTTCGGCCGGTGCATACCACGGTCCTTCATGCTGTGGCTGCCCCATCGCTTCTGCAAGGAGAGGCCACGTGAGGTTAGTGAAGCACCCCCAGGACCCCAGGTGCTGCTAAGTGGGCTCCACTTACCTGAGGAACAGGGATCCTACAAGACCCTGCCAGCTCCACAGCCCTCCCAAAACGCTCTCATTGTCAGCAGGAGGAAAGCAAAGAAACCAGATGGTCATGCAGGTCTTCCCAGCAAGGTAGAAAACACGTTTCTATGTGATATGGATGAAAAGGAACCCGTATCATACAGGCCAGTGATCATTTGTGTCTTCAGGAAATGCCCCGTGCTCTGTGGACACAGCTCTTCTCTTACACGTGAAGAAAAGCCGGGATTAGCTGTACTGGAAGCCACAGAAATTTGTGGTTGTGTTAACTGTTAGAGGGGAATAAAAGATTGTGACTGAAGTGTCGGTGGCACAAAAACATCTGAGCTTTGGAGCCCTACGGCAAATGTTGACTTGCCCTTTCAAAAACCAGGGGTGGACCACGAACAGCCAAAACTGAAGTCCAAATTGCCTTCAAAACTGTTTTCATGTCAGTATATTGTAAGCAGTGCCGTTTCATTTCTTTCCCCAGGTGTTCTTATTTCTTAACTTTCAGTATTTATTAAAATTATCACTGATATTAAGAGGGTCAAAGACTGATTTGGTCACATTACAGGTGAATAGTTGTTTCAATACTGTTTAATTGGTTCAGATGCAGTTTGTTTTTTTCAAGTTTAAATGGACTTCCAGATGAAACATCTGTAAACAGTATTTTTTTAAAAGGTATTTTTAAAACATATCTTAAAAAGATAAATACCTTTTTTTAAAAGGTATTTTTCAACAGCCTGAAAGTCCCTGCCCCCTAGAACATTAAGAAATTCAGAAGATTAATTGGGCACTATAGATGAAGATGAGGTTCAAAAGCAGGCAGAGGCTGAGGCTATACAACCTTGGACGCTGCCTGTGCTTCCTGCAGTACCACAACGATGCCACAAAACTCTGAGAGTTCATAGTGGGAACCATTTGGCTCCCTTCCACAGCGAGAAGCAGTAAAGGACGTGGCTGGGTGTATACATATGCTGGCTGGGGCCCTAACAGATGCCATGACCTAGAGACACAGCCATGCACCAACAGCTATAGCTCTGGATATCACATTCAATTACACAGCCCCCCTGCCTCCCTGCAGCATGTCTCAGCCCTCCCAAGCCTCTCGATTTTTATTCCCTCCACATCTCCCTGGCCCGTGCTATTCCTTCACCAGTCCTTCACAGAGCCTCTCTCTCTGTAGGGTTTTCTCCCCATGACTCCACACCCCAAAGGCATCCCCGCAGCCCTCCACTACATACCAAGGCTTCTGTAAAATGAAGACAAGTTTTTAGCAATCAGAAGAGCCAGTTTACAAGTCATCACATCCTTCAGTTGTCATTTATGCCCCTTCCCAGCTGCTCCGGCAAACACCCCTTGTTGGGTTTGTTTTATTTTCATGGTGCTCATTTAGCAGCCGCATTCAGCATCTCTCCACAAAATTACACTCATCTAATTTCCCATGTGAATCTGTTGACTGTTTGCAGGGGTTCAGAACAGCAGCACTCCTACGTATTTCATGAGCACTTCATAGCACATCTGTTGGGCACTGATGGGAAAGTTGCGTCTGAACCACAGGCCCTTAACTCTTCCAGAGAGTTCAGCTAATCCAAAGAATTCACTTTTTGTTGAAACCTGCCCTAAGGAGAGGGACTGCAGAAAAGGATCGGAATTCACCTTGCCAAAATGCCTCACGTGTTAACTGCCAGCCCATGGTAATCCAGAACCAAACAAAGCTCATTATATTTCTAACGCAGCTCCCCGATGGGCTCCCAGCACTTGCCTACAAGGCAGCCCCAGCTCCCAGCCTCAGCTCAGGACCTAGACCCGGCTCAGATTTCCAGCTCCCACTGAAATCCTTGCATGATCCTGGGTTTTATTTTAGCTTCAGCTGCGCAGACCATGCAATCAGCTGTACCAGCTCCATTTTCAAATCCTATTCACCAGCACCTGAAACTGGCTCTTGACCAAAACAGAACTCAAGCCCATGCCTTGCTTTTATGCTGCCTTTCCCAGCAGGCTGCCACTCCCCTCTTCAAAAGCCTATTTTATTCTCCAACTCTAAGCTTAAACCAAGACTTCACTTAAAAGAACAAAGAACTAAGTTTAAAACTCATACTAACTGAACAAGGATATGCTTATTTCAAAACTGTTCGGGCATCTTGCCCCAAACATGAGCTTAGACAAGCCTGGCAATGGTATCACAGAAATTCCTGTTAAGACGTACCTGCAGGATATACACTGAAAGGAAAGGTATTTTATTTATTTGTCTAAACAGTTATTCTCTGCAGGCCAGCCAGCAAGCAGCGTTTTGCTAAGATAAATTAGGTGGTACTTCTATGCCATAAAAGAAAAAGAATAAACTCCATATTTTATTTCCACATGACTGCTTTTAAAGTATATATATATTAAACAGGGATAGATATCTACAGCCCTGTGTTGTATTGTACAGACAGAAACAGGCCAGCAGCCCACTGCATATGCTGAGAACTGTTTCCCATGGAAGCAAACAGGAGCATAAAACAGCCTGCATTAGGGCAGAGAGAAGGACCGAGGATGCGTACTGTGGGAAAAGGGAGGGGGAGAGCGTGGATAATAATTCATTTAGCATTCCATCCATCCAAGGCATTTGACAAGCTGCCCGCCGGAGCTCTTAATCCAAGAGCTGACTGCCCAGCAAGCTCCTCCACTGCTGCCTGCCCAGCCAGACACCTGAAAGGGGCCCGATATTCAAAGGGCAAGAGCTCAGCGCGCTGCAATAAACAGCCCCCTCTAAAATGTGTTGAATGAGGCATCAAAGCCGAGGCACACAACATCACTAATTGCTTGTGAAAATCTAAGCTTCGGTGCCTGCAAACACTTAAGCACATGTATAATAGAGTCCTCCTGTTGACTCTGTGGTTGGCCTTGCTCACATATGCTGGGAAGTTCCTGCAAATGCACATGCTCGGGATGGGGGAGTGCTATTAATAACAATAATATTGAGATCCTACATGGCCTGGGGCACATCAAAGCTAGATAATTATACAGGAAGGTGAGTCAGGAGAAAATAACCTCCCTCTTTCACAAAGAACAAATTTCACCCTGACAAATACAGCACAGGAGAAAAAAAATAGGAAGTAAAGTAGTCCTGGGTGAATTGTATGTGACAGAAAACCTGCAGTCGTTGCAGGCAGCTCTGAAAAATCACTGCCCAGTGGTCAAAAATCAGCAAAGTACATGAATTCCATGCCATCCGAGTGAGCAGCACAAAGTCTGAGATGCACTCTGTGCACCCCCTGCCCTGCAGCACCCTGTCTGCCCTGGTTCCGCCAAGGCTGAAAGGGAACGGGCTCAGAGGTAACTAACAGCACCACTGCCTTCAGTTCTGGCTGGATCATCACATAAGGACAGATCGAAAAAGTAACGATTCTTTCATTTCAAGATCTTGTGGTTATAAGACACCTTAAAAGCTGTACACAGAACGATACAGAGCAAAGATGAATTCCACCATCCTATCCGAATTTTCTCATCAGGCAGAAAATGGGTCTTTTAGAGGAACCGAGACATGGCACACCTGAAAGAGCAGCCCCGAGACCAAATTCATCAGCCACCTCCACTGCTCTACCTCAGAGCCACAGCCAGGGTTGAATCAGGGGATACCAGGTAAATTACTAGGGGAAAAGCCCTTAGAACATCCTCTATGGGGCAGGCAGGTGGACCAGACAGGAGAAGGGTATTGCCCCTCCTGCAGAATCTTGATGACAAAGAAGTACTTTGTTTGCAACTCTTTTCATCACCTCCTTTCTGTTGCAAAAGAAAGGGATCACAAACATTGTCAGTCCCGGGCAGCAGCCACTGGATCACTTCCCTGAAGCCCTCACAGTACAATGAAACCACCTGGAGGTGAGTACGTCCCACCACAGGCAAGACCTCTAAAGGACACTACGACAGAAGTGTCCACACTCCTGGGCAGAAAACATTCACCATGACTCTTCTCAACCAACTTTGCCTTAGCTTAGGCACTTAGCCTTCATGCTCTCTAAAGGTTTCTCCATAATCAAAGCAGTAACAGGTCTTAATACATCTTAACGGGGTGAATTACCTTCTGGAGACTCCCACATCTCCCCACTAACAAGGATGTCTACAGGACCAGAGCGTAATTTCTGCTGGCTGGGGTCAGGTGCTCTGACATCCTTTGCAAATAAAGGAAGCTAACAAAATCAAGTGCTCTCTGCTGACATGTTACTGCAAACATTTCTACCCCCAACAACTCTTTGCAGCCTTTTCCCTAGCATCTGGTTCTGGCCACCGCCAGCAGCAAAGTGCTAGACTCTGTGGAAATCAGGTTTGACCAAGCATGGGAATTCCTGTGTACCAATAAGTTTGCCTTTGATTCGTGGCATATTTCAGATTAAAGTTCCAAGGAGCTACAAGGGGAGAGGGAATTCTCCGTTTCAGTCCTGAGGGCTACGCTGATTTATTATTTCTGGCACTACATAGTGCATTGTTTGGTTGAGATTGGCTGTTAAAATCCATACTTAGGAAATGTAATATTCCTCTGGAAATGTACCATTCTGTTCCCTCTTTTTAATGGTATTTTATTCAGGGGACAGGGCAGGAATGGTGGAATTAGCCTAGTAATGATGTTCTAAACCATTTCAGCTGGTAAACTCAAGTAGGCTAATATTTTATTTCCATTTGGCCGCTTAATTCTGTTAACCAAAACTAAGACGAGACTCTTGTGAGAATTCTGGCAAAATAATTAGAGAGACGGCTGTGCCTCTTCACCATAAATTAAAAGGCCAAAATGTCAAAGGACTGGAGTATGAGTGAGCCAGAAAAAGGTTGTCAGCCATGGGCACCTCCAAGGAACAAATCAGCCCAGAGCCATCTCTGGATGGCTGCAGAGACAGGCTCCAGAGGCACCTTGGCAGCTCACACAGGGATACAGTCACCAGAAACCATCTCCAGAGGCTGACTGGCCGCAGAACAGTGGACAGCCGTTGTTTTCAGAGCTGCACGCAGTGCCACCACCCTGGGGGATCTCCTGCCACTCGCTGCTGAGCTATCGATAACTGTTGGATTTAATCCAGAGCCCACGCCTTCAGCTCACACTCTGCAGTGTCACTTGGCTGCGGTGAGCAGATGGGATCAGGCTTGCCCCAGGTGAGGTCCAAACCACCGCCTGCCAACAGCAACCACAGCCTGGGAAACCTGCTCACGGATTTGCAGTACAGGTAAAGGGCTGCTTTTAGGAACTGGTCCCCTTTCCCTTCGGGGGGTTCACCCTCTGGTCCCCAGAGTGATCAGGACCTCCCTCCTCCTGCTGTCACAGAGCAAACATGAGGAAAGGAGCAGAGAACAAGCAGTGAAAGCCTGCTTTAACCCCAAGCTCACATTTTGCTCTTCCAGCATGACAGACTCTACCAAAGCATCTTCAAAGAGCTGAGAAATGCATCTCCTGCGAACAGCACCGAAAGCAAGTCCCTGCACTGGGGGATCCCCGCACCCTGTGCTGCAGGCTGCGGTCTCCTGCAGCCCCTGGGGCCGCTGACAGCTCGGTGGGCTTCGAGACCGCCACCAGGCTTCAGGCAGCACAAGCATGAGCCTCTTCTGACACCTAGTGCCCAGAGAGCTCAGAGCCTGGGCCAGCCCCTAGCAGCACCAGGCTGGGACACCTCCAGCCCCACACCCCTTACGGGTCACTGTGACAGACACGGGCACCCCATGCACCCAAATTCTGGGCTCTGGAGCAGTGCCACTTTCCCAGGGTCACCCCTGGCAATGTCAGATGCATGCTTCAGGCTGCTCGAAATTGTGTCTGTACAGAGCCCAGGCACCCGTCACAGGACTGCGCTTTGCTTTTGATTTTAACGGGATGCAGAAACGCACCTTTTGTCTTATCACCCTTACAGGATTCCCTGGGTGTAAACACTTAATGGAAATGTTCCTGGAATCACATTTCCATGAAAACGTGTGATCCCAGAAACATTTGCATGAGACAATAGTCTGTAGCTTTGCAGCATCCAAATCCAGATGTTTCTGGTGAGAAAGAAATAGATGACCTGAGAATTAAACCCAGGCCCCTTGGCTCCCCTCCAGATGCTCTACCAGCTGCTCACACCAAGTCCCCTCTGGTCAATTACTTTACTTGATGCTTCTAATCAACAATATTATATATGTGATGCTATAAACTTTTGTATTTAATATTAGCTCATAACTCAGCATCCAAAACCAGATGTTTTTGGTGAGAAAGAAATTGATGACTTATCAGAGGACTGAACCCAGGCCCCTTGGCTCCTTTCCAGGCAGTCTACCAGCTGAGCTGCAAAGCTAACCAGTTACCTCCCGCTCCCCCTGCACCATTTCTTTTCATGAAAGGAAAAGGATTTCACATCTCCCAGCACAACATGCAGGAATATGTGAAAGATGTTTTTATAAACATTTATAAAGCAGTATAGCGCGAAGCTGCTTTGAGGCAGAACATGCTTTTCCCAGAAAAGGGCTTCACAGACAATTTCCTTGCTTCCCTAATTGGCAGTCCTTATTGAGGGTTCACATACAACTGCACACAGAAGCAGCACAGATAACTAATTTAAATCTCAACTTCTTCAGCATCCCCATGGTTTGCTGAGGATGATTACGAGACAACCTCAGCAAGCCTGCCTTCAGGACAGCTCAGTGGCACATATGATGTAGCAAAACGCATACGTTAGAGGACTTAAAATGGATTTCTGCAGGGCTGAAAGGTGGAATGCAGACATTTCTGATTTATGGAAATCTTATAAGCTCCAGCCACACAAAGCACTTAAGCAAGTGCTTTACTTCAAACCCACAGTAGATGTATTGAATTCAGCCCAACTACTCATGTGTTTAAATTTAAGCACATGCTTAAGTGCTCTGCTGTACAAGGTTATACTTTGGGAACCCAGAGCAGAGCACAGCATCGTTCTGCTGCTGTTGCTTAATTACACAGGTTGATCTATCACAGCCATCACATATTTCTTAAAAGATAAAGCATCAGCTTCTTAAGTATGGATTAACAGGGTTTGCTCTTAAATTAAAGAGAAATAAAATACAATGAACAGTAACTTTCATGAAAGCCCAAAGCCCGGAGTCTTAAGAGCTTTGTTTAGGATTAGAAACACCATCCACCACAGATAGCATGCAGATCTGCAAATATTTGCCCACAATTGTCAGAGACAACTGTTAAAATATTTTTGCAACTGAAAAGAATCAGAGAAAGGAAGAACAGCATGCTATGAAAATCCATTAGAGAATGCTTTCTGAAGAGGTAATTTCAACTTCCTTAACTGATAAAAATTGTATGCCTCTTCCAAGGAGAAAAAAATATTTTTAAGAAATTATAACTGCAAACACGCAGGGAATTGGCAGCAGCATTCAGGGAATGAGTGAGATTTCAATTCTTTTTGTTAATTTGACTGGATTTTATGACCAAGGCCTTCCCTTAAATTAATTTAAATGTAACAACTCTGATTTTGCAAACTTCAGTAAGATACTATATTCATTTACATACAGTATTCATTTACTAGAGCATCTCACTTCAACCAGAAAGTAAATCTGGCAAAAACTTGGATAGCTCATATAACTGACGAAAAAAAACTATCATCCTCAGTGAAACAAGACTTCTAAATTTGTCTCTGTTCTACTTTGAATACTCAGCAGTATCTTGCCAACATTTTCACCATCAAAGCTGCTGAAATCAATGCTCAAACATAGCATTCTGACTAAATTGCAATGACACAGGTAGCTTTTCATTAACTAATTCAACTAATTTGATACCTGAAACTATTCTGCTGAGTCAACTCGTACCAAAAGTTTTACATCTCTCTGGTCAAACTGCCCTAATACCTTCAAGCTCTTTAGGAGGATATATTACACAGAGGATGCTTAGTGTGAAGAGAATCTGCATGGTGGGAGGTGACAAAGAAAAGGAGTAACAAATTGGGGAGGGAGGGAAAATACATAGCACTGACAAAATACAGAAAAAAAAAAAAACTAGTAACTGAAACAGCCTGAAGCCACAGGTCCCCAGGACCAGTCCCATGGTACAAAGCACATGTGGTCTCTCAAAGTACAACTCCCTAGTCTTCTGCAAAGGAAGTAACACTTCAAAGCTCTCAGTCACTCAGTTCTCTGTGCACTTATTTCACCAATGTTAACTATCCAGTAAGCCTTCTCACCAACACAGGAGACATTCTAGGTCAGCAGCCTTGAACTAAACCCTGCAGTGCCTTCGTAATCTCTAGCACCTTCTAATCCCAGCACAGCTGTTCCAAAATCTGGGTGTGACTGATTGGGTGAACAAGTGAGCCTCACCCTGTTCTGTTTTAAGCAATACCAAAAAGTTACAGCACAACCTCTCCAGAACTTCCAACCTCTTAACAGGCAGATTACATGCAGATAAATATTCATTTGAAAGGAGAACTGCATCAATGGAGTATCAGAATCTGTCCCTTCTGGTTGAGGGGCAACTGCAAGGTAAAACAGGCTTTAGACACATGGTCCTCGTTCTGTGGTTTGTGTTGCCATCATATCCATCACCTGTGAGAACTGGGACATCCATAACTTTAATAAATCTTTGGGGGGCGTCTGAAACACCCAAGCATATCCACACAAGGAATAACAAGACTGCTGGATTGCAAGTGCTGGCTTCCACTGGATACCCTACAAGTTTTCCATTCGTTCAGCCAGAGCAGCAATAATACACCATCCTGTACTCAGACATCATCCCTCCTTTATGTCCACATGCCACAAGTTGAGGCAGATAAGAGGTGAGAGCCTGCATCCTGTGACAGCCCAAAGACGCATGCAAGACACCACACCATCCATACACTACCTACTTCCAAGTCCAGACAAAGCTTTGACTCAAAATGGTATGAAACACTGCTCTTTTCTTCAAAATTTGAGGTGTAGGGAAGCAGTGTACAACAGAAACAAGCACAGTAATCCCCACACTCTGAGACAATGGTGTTTCCTATTTCCTCATTAAGTGACTGCCTTTAATTAACCATGACTGCACCGAGCCATGATTTACAAGTTGTCAGTACCAGCACAAATTGAAAGAAAAACCTAACCCCTTCACAAGCCTACCTTGGGTCCCAGGTCATCCAGAGCTTCAGAGAGGAAAGTCCAGGCCTTGAACCAGACCTGGAAGCAAAATGACAACATGTAGTTATAAAACTTGAAACGTTTCAAGGGATTATTAGTTTGTTTGGTTTTGCATTTTAAACTAATACACAACATTTTACGACAGCGTATGAATATAATTCTCTTTCATCAATTTCCACAGATCCTTGAAACGTGTTCTCAAATGCTCCTGTAAAGCCTTCTCCACCTCTCAATCTGTTGGATGGGGATACCACGTATCTGTGAACAAATCTGCTTGTTGCTCCATATATTTTTTTAATCATTCAGACAGGACACGGCCCAGGAAAGAGCAGCTGGAGTCACAGCTGCAAAGCTCTCACTAATGTGACACCACATAATCATACTTGAGAGCAGAAGAGTTCTTTGGAGGAGGAAATCACTTCAGGAGATGTGCAATAATTGAGTGGGGCTCCAGCACTGCTGGCATTTGAGGATTTTTATGCTTTGCAAGCTACTGTAGAGAAGAAAAAGAATGATTTTCTACCCAAATTCACTGAACTGAGATTTTCAACAGAAAATGAAACAAAACACATAAAGGTGTAAAGCTGAGAGGCAGATAGCAAGTCTTGAAAGATCCAATTTGCTGCTAGTCTAAGTGGAGTTACTGCACGGTCTCCAGAGAAGCTTTTTTTCTCCCTTTTACGCCAACAGTAAAGTCAGCCCACTCCTAGGCATAGGTATCAGCCACTTACACACATGTACAAAAAAAGAGAAAAAAAAAGACAAAACTGAAACGAATTTTCAGCCAGACCTATTCCCAAACCTCCCAGCCTACATCAGCAGCTCCCCTGGGCCTTGAAGAAGAGCAGGCAGTTTGCACGTGGCATACATATGCATATTTACCCCAAACAGACACCATCACCTTATCTACTTGAAACCAGCCTTCCCGGGGCAGAAAAAGGAGAGAAAAACAAGCTTTTTGCAAGCTTGATCTTCCAAGAAAAGAGACAAGGAGGGGAGCAGTACCTGGGCCTCAAACCAGGGCTTCACAGCTCTCCTGACTGCAGTTTGCTTGAGCTTCACCGTGGAGAAAAAAAAAAGAAAAAAAAAAAAAAAAGCCGTGGCTTCCCTCCAGCCCTGCGCAGCCTCGGACACCTCCCAGTCTTCCCCTCCACCTGGGAGAAAGGAAATACTGCCCGCCCCTGCCTTTAAACCCCAAACCCTTGTGGGGGCCAGGCTGCCCCTTAACCCTGTCTTGGCTGGTCGACAGCTCTGCCATCCCGGTTAGGGATGCTCCCAAGGCATGTAAAGGCAGATTCACTGTTATTGCCCTCTTTGGGGTATGGTTCTGGCTAACATAACCGAAATTCAGAGGTTTGATCTGCTTCAAGTCAGGGGGTTGAGCTGAATTCTCCCTAAAGCAGAGGCTAGTAGTGGTTATATGCAAACCCGTCTCAGTGTGGGGTGTGGGGTTAATGAGAGGACCCCTCCCCAGCCTAAGGTTTCTAAAAACTATGAAAATGTGAGACATTGGGAAAAGGAACCCAAGGCAAAGTCGGGGCCCAGACAGGCTGTATTTTATAGCATTACACACACAGGGTAACCTGAGTAACTCCTGCAGTACCTGGATGTCAGATTTCAAGGTGCCTGAACAGGATGCCAGTAGGACAGGTTCTCTGAAGGCTGATGTTCACTCCCTGCACGATGAGCCAGGCCATGGCAAGAGCACCTGGAATTTCACTGGAGCCCCAGCAGGAGCAGGAGATGTGGTTGCAGTCAGCTTGCTCACCTAATCCACAGTCACAGCCATGCTGCTGTTTAATACCTGACAACTAGGGCAGAAGACAGCAGCAGATTAATTACGACAAGATAAGAGGGACCTGCTCCAACTCACTGTTTCCCAACTCAAAAGAGCAAACACTGCAGAGATTACTGGCTTTGCTTGTCAGGAGAACAAAGGAAACCAAAGAAAAAGGCAACCTACCTGGGAATAAAAATCTCCTCTGTCAACCTGTCTTGAGGACAGTATGTGGCATAGGAACGTAAGGGGCATGGGGAGAAGAGGGAAAATGTACACAGCAAGCCCTGAAGGGGGTATTTTCTCTTTTGTCCCAAAGGACTCTGGCCAGCACTATTTCTACAAGACTCTGGCCTCTTTTTCCACTTATCCAATGTCTGCACTGAGTGGGGACTTTAGAGTTATTCCACACTCCAACAGGGATGGCACACACTCTGCAAGTCTTTCTCAGCAAAGTTTTGTTTACAGCCAGGAGTGTCTATAAGCAATCAGATGAGATGCTTGTGAGATGCTGTTTCTTTTCCAATACCGCTTTTTGCAACCAAGACTGAGAAACAGAACTACAGACAGAAAGAGCAGAGGGGCAGAGGAGCAGAAGAAAGAACACCAAAGCCTGTTTAGCAAGCACAACATCACACTAATGCCTTTCTCCATGATCTTTTACCCCATCACATTGGTCTTAGGTACCTGGCTGCAACTTCAGCTGATGCACACAGGACACGTACGCAGTCTCTTCAGCCAAAGGAGGCAACTGAGCCTGGATGCAGGCAGAGCGCCATGCTCACCACATGTCCCTTGTCAGTCTGCGTATCGGTGAGGCAGCTCCCTGTGCTCTGCCACCACTGTTTTTTTCCACTTGTTTAAAAGCACATTTATTTCTTGGATACCTCTGAACATCAGATGGAACTAATTAAAACCAGGAAGGCTCATGGGAGCTGAGGGGAAGAGGGAGACATGCAATTTGGTTTCCACTTCAAAGTGGTTTAGCAAAATAAAAGCACTCAGGCCCTCCAACACAAGTGCATGCCCATGGGGAGGGGAGAGAAGAGGGCACTGAATGCTCTCAAGTGCCCATTTTCCCCCCACTTTCATTCACCAGGTTCAAAGGAGCTGTGTTTGGATGCAGGGCCAGCTGATTAGTCAGTGCACCAGAGGTTAATTGGAGCAATTTCTCCTGTTCACTCTCATCAATTTTGCAAAGAGGGTGGCACCACACAGGGAGGGGTGGGATGGATTGTCACAGGCACCATCGCCTCCTTGTCTGCAGGGTCTGAGATTGCTTTCAGACAAGACAGCAGCTGCCATTGGGAGGTTTCAGGGCAAGTGTGAGGAAACAGAGATACTGAGCAGCATGGGCACGGCCCAGCCATGTGAGGGCAGAGCTGCTGTGGGACAGGCCCATGTCCTAGCATGGAGGAACACCTTGCGGCCAACCTGCTGCCCCACCATAGCCTTTGCACCTCTCCCATGGCACTTGGGGCCCCAACGTGTTGTCCCCACATGTCCCCAGTGTGAGGAACCAAAGCTCCACAGGCCCTGTCCCTGTGCAGCCCCAACCCTCACAGCACCAACCCCCAGTGCAGACCTGCCATGGCTCCCAAACACCACAGCACTGCCCCTCTTCATGGCAGGCTGCACCCACAGCCCCCTCAGGGCTTCCCTGACTGCCCTGCACCTTGGGGCAAGCCGGACCCGGGGCCACCCCACTGCCTGCCTGGGGCCCTGTGGCACCCCGACCCTTCCCCTCAGGGAGCTGCCGGCCCCAGCCCCACGCCAGCCACCACATCCCCTTGCCCTGTCAGGGCAGGAAGGCACCTGGACAAGCCCCATTTGGGGTATTTTGTCCTTTTTAAAAAATATTATTCTCTCACTAAAGCTGTAGCAGACCTTCTGCCCCTTAAAATGGAGAGGCACCACCACAGGCATGCAGTGCAGGGCTGCCAGAGCAGCCATGCTAGGCCACACCGTGCTGACAGGGGCCGATGGGGTCTGTGTTCACCTAGAACCACGTCTGAATGCCCTACTTTATTTATTCAGACCTGATGAGCATCTCAGCCTGGCTGATGGACCCACACCCAGCCAGCAGCTCATGTCGGGCAGTAGCCAGGCTTAGCCCCAGCCCCACCAGTGACCTGGGCTGCCATGCCATCTGAAAGCCATCTCTCGAGCCAGCCACATCCTTATCACCCACACCAGCCTCTGTTTGTTCTCTGGTCATGTGCAGCTGGGGCAATGGGAAGGGACAGAATCAATAAATATTAATTCTGAAAATAAATAAGGAAGGAATTGGCAGCTTGCAAGTGGCAATAGATAAAGCACCCCGTGATGGCCCCATAAAACTTCTCTCCACACACCATTTATCACCAAGCCAGTCTGGGCTAGCATCAAGCCTAATTTACTCAGTATTAAAAGACATAAACATGGGCATACAAATTTGGGAAGAAGCATTTCAGTTGCAATTAAAATTTTAATGCACTTACATGTCTGTGCTTGCTGTTTTGTCTCATGGGGGCTTTTGGCTGGGCTGAACTGCTGGAGCTGAATGGGATGGGTCACTCAGGGCTTTAAGCTTCCCAACCCCTTATGTGTGGTTGCAAAACCCAAAGATCTCTGGAGCACCATCAGGGCACATCCTGCTGCCTAGGAGCAGCTAGACTCCTGCAGCATCCAAGGCACACACAGCCTCCAGCTGCTGCAGTCCCCCTGGATGCGCCTGTCTGTGCCCCCAGTACCGTGGCTGTGGTGCTGACAGATGAAGGGAAGCTTTCTCCATCCCCATCAGCCACAGAGAGCCATTGTGAGCAAGAAATTGCAGCCCCATCGGAGCCTCCTTGGCCACAGCACAAGAAGTGAGGATGCTGGCCCTGGAGTAAAGCTGACTGGGTTTTATTCAGTTGCTTTTCTTTTAAAAAGTTTGTAGTGCACTGCCCAAGACATAGTGCAAGCTCTGTATGAGACATGAATAACATTCACTCATGTGACTGTTTGTACAACCGAGGGCATTACAGGTCAGGCTGAGAAGTGTTGTAAGAATGATGCAAGGCCCCCAGCCTAGACAAGCAGGGCGCATGGCACAGGAAGATAAAGAAGCATTCACAGGCTGTGTGGGGTCCAGCACACAGTAGCCGAAGGCCCAGCAGGTCACAATTTCTATGCATGTTCTTGGGGCTGCCCATGGGGAAATGCAGCTCTTTTCTGGCTGCACAAAATGTCATCATCAAACTCACCCTTGGGACCACAAGCGAGACCTCCATCAGCCCAGCAGAGACAATGAGCACGTCTTACAGAAAAGAAACCAAAAGAAATTACATGATGGACATGGCAGGGAAAACAGCTAAGCCTGCTCTCAAGCCTTAGCTAGCCACAGACACATCTCAGGCTTTGGTGTCCCTGCTGTAACCCCTTACAATGCACCTTCGCCGCCCCCTTGAAGCGCCCAGGCTCTGCTGCACCACTCGAGTCCATCTCCACAGGCTCCTGGCTGGCTCTCCAGGTCCTCAGCAGCTCCTGTTCACCTCCTCATTCCTTGGCAACAAGCACCGCAGGGAGAAAAGGCCACCGAAGACGGGTATGAGGGTAGGTTTATTCCAGCTTTTGACAAAGAGCCTACATCAGACAGCAGTTGTTCTGCTTGTAACTCACAGTAAACAGAGGAGCTAGAAGTAGCTTTTCCCTTCCTCCATTGAAACATTTCAGTGCACGGATTCTGGAGGTCAACATTTCTCTTAACTTGGCAAATCAAAAGCCCAGCAGCAATACATGCAGTGCAGTGCAGGGGCTGTTTTCCCCTAGTACGAGTTCCTGAGAGCTGCCACTGCTGTTTGACAACTGCACAGGATCCCACCCTTTCTTTCTTTCCTCCCCAATCCTCCCTGCATCGGGTCCTGCTGCCGCCCCTCTCCCCCCCAGCCTGCCCCTTGACATCCAGCCCCAGCTTTCCCTTCCCTCTGCATTTCTGCATGCAGGGGTGTTGTTCTGGTAACCCAATCCACCCCAACAAAAACAGCTTGGCTTTAAGGGGGAGTGAAGGGAGAGGGGTGTCCTGCTCCTTAATTTATGTAGGGTCAAGCTCATAATTGTGCCCCTCTTTTCATTCCTTCCTCCATATAAATCATGTATGTGACATTTTGTGGAACGCCAACAAATTGAGCGTGATGTTCTTATCACCAACTTAATAATTTAATTCAAAGGAGCCTTGTACCACTGCACACCAGGATCAAGAGGCAGTAAACGAAGGCCATCCCTGTGCAGCAGAGCTCCTCCAACCTGCACACAGCCCTGCGTTCTCAGGCTGTTCTTCTCTCATTTCAAGTCATGGACTCTGGGAAGAGCCAGCTTAGTGCCCTGCCAGGAGCCAAGAAGCAGAGCTAAGGGCTCTGCACTGCTAGATACTGCAGGAAGGCCTGCAGTATCTAGCAGTAAGGCAGGGCAGCACCTGCAGCTCGGCGCACACACAGTATCATGCATGGCAGAGGGTGCACTGCATGTGTTTGCCCTCCTACCAGTCTGCCTTCCCAGGCAGGGCTGTGGCACTCATTTCCAGCCAAAACAACCAAATTAGCCAGGTTCAGTTTGTCACTACCAGGAAATAGGCAAGAGAGTAGCTTGGCAGCAGCAGGAAGGGAGTTACAAAGGGCCAGGGCTCGTCTCAGCACAGCTGCAGCTGGGAGAGGACAGTGAGTGTCTGTGCATGCTCCAAGGGATGCTCCATGCCTCCTGCTTTCCTTAGGCACTGTTACTGGAGGTGAAGTGACTGAGTGATGGAAATGAGACAGATTTGGTTGACTAGTCACTGGGAGCAGGGCTAAGAGTAGAGGCTCCACCAGCGTGGCTGTCAGCGAAGCTGACAGTGCATCTGCTGGATGAAATAGTCCAACCAACAAAGTGAGGTCATTTTAAACAGACTTCATGGCATTTAAAGCACATCAAGAGCTCAGGCAAAGCACCCAGCTCCCCATCTAACAGCCCTCACTGAACCCAGGCTCAGTTTGGGACCCCTTGGCTCCCCTTCCGTCACCTAACTGCACCACCTGTGGCCAAAGCCCTCCAGCATGCAGTCACTGAGGGGGATTTTCCAGCCTGCCCTGAAGGCACACATGCTCTGACATATCTCCGTATCTTATACAGGAGCTGTGAGCAGGCAGGGAAGATGTCACCTCACAGGTCCAAGTATCCCTATTTGACATTTCTTGAGGCAGACAGACTCCTGGACAGCTACAAGTCACACACAGCATGAGGGCTTGAAGCAGGGCTCAGCCGTGTTCTGCAGCTGGTCCGCCAGCATCAAATGGCCCTCAAAGCTCACACAACTGCCAAGCCACACACTTCCTCTGGTGCAATGGAAAGGAAGGGTCTGTTCCTAGTTGCCTTCTGTGCCCAATTAAAGTGTTTGCCATTATAAAGAGTAAATTATGGTTTAATAGAACAATGGAAACATATTTACCAAAGTGTTAAGTACTTTATCACCCCATTTCCAAGGCATCAGTTATGTTTTTTTCCTTCCCCCCTCCCACTGCAGGGTTACTGCAGTTACTGTGATCCTTTAAAAAGCTGAGAATTTCTGGGGCACTGCCTGAAGCAGAGACGTGGGTGAATGAGGAATAAGGCTATGCCATGGAAAAACCAAACAAACCTACCAAACAAAAATTCCTCTTTGCTGATTTGACATTTCCTACCTCAGGCCTTGAGAGCTTGTGATGCCAAAAACTTGTGTGTTGGAATAAGGAAGACTTCACCTTTACTCACAAGCTGCCATTATGTGCCATTTTAACTATTTCATCACTTAACTTTATTTCTAAACTAAAAGCTGGTGTTTAGCTTTGAAATGACATTGCTTCACTGTGCTCCCCATCTATCCACATTTCTATGTAAGGAAGAAAAAAGAAAGAATATAGTCAGGTTTGCACCTAGAGGAGAGTTAAACTGAAATTTCCAAAAAGAAAACCTTCCACTGAGTGGGTGTCCCTGGGCTGGAGCTGGTTCTGCCTTTGCTTCTCTGCTGCCAGGTTTGTAGCATGGACAATCTTGTCCCATCCCCACGGGCACTGCTGCTGCAGCCACAGGGAGCTCACCCCCAGCCAGCCCCCACTGCACCCCCAGCAGGACCAGCGGGCTGGAGCTGCCTTGGACATCCTCTGCCCACTCACTGCACTGCAGCTGAGCCAGCCACAACCAGCTACAGTTCTTTTCTTTTTTCTCCCTCTCTCCCCCCACTTTTTCTTATTTTCTTATCAAAGAAATGTCTCCTAGCACACCTGCACAAAACGGTCCTGCCCCCAGCAAGCTCCCCCTGCCCACGTAAACTTAGCCGAGCCAGGGCACAGCCTGACCATGAGCTCGCAATCACTGCTTGTGACATTCCTGACCACAGGCTGTGACCTGTGCCGACCAGCACCCTCCCAAACTGTGCCTGGGCACGGGCCAGAGCTCTCCCCCAGCAGCAGGACGGTGAGGCTTTACCACCAGCACCGGCACAGCCAGCTGAGCCGCATGGAGGAGTCCGAAACCAGGGAACTCGCAGTCCACTGGGAGCTTTGTATCGCTGGCAGCCCTTGGACAGGTTTTGCAATCAAGATTAAAGGGGGATCGAGGCCAGCACCTTCTTGGGTGGCTGCAGGAACTTGTTCTTGGCCTCTGAGCTGCTGATGCATTCGAGTCCTGCCAGTCCCCGTGCGTAACCGCACACCTTGCCCGCGTGCTGCTGCTGACATGTACCAGTGTGCAAACGACATGGCAAGAGGGAGAGTGGCACGCCTTACAAACGAGGTGGAAAAGAAACCAGAACCCACCACTGGATTCTTGTAGCCCTCTGCTAATTAGGTGAGACGTGGTAAGACGAACCCCTGCTATCAGCCAAGCCAAGGGAATGTAAATATTTGCAGGTCTAGGTCACAAGATCCATTATTTACTGCTCTGTCATATGACTTACGGTTTGACAGAAGACTTGAATGGGGGGGGGGAGTAGATTTATTTATTTTTTTTATTTTATTTTGCTCTCAGCATCCCTTGATTTCTTGCCAGTTAGGTGACTGCAAGAAGGGAGGGCTGCCTTCAGGATCCCACACATGCAAAACAATGATGCTACTGTGAGCCTTGCCCATTAATTCCCGTTTGCTGGGTGACGCAAGGTGTGGGCGCTATGAGCCAGAAAGGAGCGGGAGGCAGAGCTCTCAGCCCCCTGTCCCCTGCAGACCCCGGTGCCACGGCAGTTCTGTGAGTGCTCTTCCCAAGGGGGGAAACATGCGGCTACAGTGACAGGGACATCTACAAAACCAGGCAGCTCCCAACAAACTTTGGCCATGTCATGACTCAAACATGAAGAAATGAAGTGTCTGCAGCCGGCACATTGCAGAGTAAAGCCACATATTTCTAATCCAGGGTCTCTGCAGACTTGATGCAGCTCTGTGCAATCCTGCAGCTTGGGCTGGGAAACCAAAGAAAAGCAGGGGACATCTCCCTCCTTTGGGGTAAGTTCTAAAACATCAATGTTTTCCATTTTCATTGGAAGGTTTTGTTTTGGTTTGGTTTGGTTTTTTGCTTTTCTTCCAAAATGCAGAAAACGTACATTTCAGGTTCTGATGTAGGAAAAAAAAAATAAATTAATTTCCTGCAGGACTTTTGCTTCCAGAGACACCGTTTGCTCCTGGAAAAGAGCTTCAGTTTTCTATTTGCACTACCCTCTGCTCCCCACCCGCAGGAGCCAGAGGCAATCTAGGAGCAGACGCAGCTCTTCTGCTCCCAGGGATACGACGCAGGGGCAGAAGGAGGCAGCAGCACCCATGTGGAAGGGCTGGAGCAGGAGACCAAACAGAGTCTTCTCTAAAGCACTCTGTGCTCTGCTATTAATGCTTACTTCTGACCTTTTCCATGGGCAACAACGGCAGAATATTGGTTTGGCTGTGTTTGGTTCACCTGGTTTTGCAGCTACAGCACCCCAGGAGAGTGCTGGGTGCTCTTGCAGTGCCCCAGTGCCCAGAGCAGCTCACACTGCTGGGGCTTTTGTGCTCAGAAAGTACCCCAAAGCTTCAAAGAAAATCCTCTCTGAAGCCTCTTGCTGCTGGAGGCTCTCTCCAGGCTGAACAAACAGGATTCATCACACCCCACAGGCCACCAACCCCCTGCAAACACAGCCGGCTGGCACGCCAGGCATGTCTTAGGGTCATCTTAGCACTGTGCATGCCAAACAACATGGACCAGCTGCTGAAACCACACCAGGCTCCCCAGCAAAGCTCTGACCTGGGGAAATGCCGACAGATGCTCTAAACTATGCGGGGTCTTTTGCAACCCTCCCCCAAGGGACTGTGCAATGCCTGTGCCATGGCACCGGGATGGCCACAGGGCCCAGAGGGGTCCCAGCAGCTGGAGAGAGCTCAGAAGAAGCTGCCACAAACACACAAAGCAGGCGAAGGAGAGAAGAAGGGGGAGTTTAATTTTATACAGTCTGGAAGAAAGGAGATTAAATGGGGAGCATGATAACGCTATAAATACCTTCAGGGAAATACCATCAAAGGAGGAAGGGGGATTATTTAAATGATCTGGAAACGGTAAAACAAGGAGTGCTGGGGCCTGAAGCTGAAAATGGAAATATTTCAGGCAAGACATTAAGAAAAACTGTCTTAGAAGTGAGTGATTAGGTGCAGAAATTGGTTATCCCAGTGACAGGTCAGGGCCTTATCAGAGGTATTTAAAGACGACACAAGCATAAGCCAGGAAGAGAGAGGGATGTGACCCAGGTGAAAAAGAGGGGCCAGACTCCAGGAAGGTGACCCCAAAGGGGCCGTTTGGATGCTCCCATCTCCAACACCTCGCCATCGGCCTTGGAGCAGGGCAAGGAGACAAAGAGCTGCAGCCCCAAAGGCACCACACGTGCCAGAGCCCCTCACCCCAGATGTATGCATCAATACCTTCCCCTCCCCATCCCCTAATTCCTGCTTTTCTCCACTTTTTGCATCTATTTCCCTACCCTCTGACCCAGGAAAGCAGAGGCCGATGAGGCCATACGCTGGCTTTTCTGATCCAGGGTAAAATGCCAGATAAAATATCCCAGCCAGCTCACCACTGTGTAACTTGGCAGAGCAGCGCAAGTAGCTAATGAGTAAAGCTGAAGTTGGCCGTGTAATTAAAAGTGATATATTTTTATATATAAATGATGAGTTTTCCATCCCCAAAAGCTGATAAATTTCTCAGGCTAAATTTCTCAAGCTAAGAGCCTTTTGTGGCCACTTTTTTAGGCAGCACTTCTTTTTTTTTTTTTTTTTTCTCTGCTCCCCTCCAAAAAAAATGACCAGTTTTCCCATCTACTTAATGGGCTGTAAATACTTCTCTGCTAAGATGAAAAGTCCATTTGATTTGCATTAAATCTTCATCGTTATGAGCTCTCAGCTGCAGCAAGGCCCAGATCCTGACACAGAATACTGCATCTTTTTCGGGAAACCTCCCCTTAAAGATTCCAAGGGGGATTTAAAAAAAAAAAAAAAAAGACACAAAAAAAGGACAGAGGAAGAAAAAAAACACATGACACTTCTTGGTATTGAATAGACACAGGGCTTTTTTTTATTATTATTTTTTTATGAGCACTGGTACCTTGCTCTCCCATCCCTGTTTGGCCTCAAGCACTCGGTAAATGCCCTTATCCTTGGGTGTGCGCAGTGTGGCAGCTCCCCTTTCTGAATCCTGTCCCTGCATCCTGCACAGGGCATCACAGGCTGCTCCTGCAGGGCAGCTCCTTTTGATCAAAAGCCATTAAAGCACCCTAAAAATGTTCTCCCCCTGCAGAAGACATGGGAAGCCCCTGCTACACCCCACTGTGCAAAAGCAGCTGTTTCTCACCTGTTTCTGAGCCCTGAATAGCAGAGGTACTCAGCCTGCTGCTGCATCCCCCAGCACCAGGAGACCTGGCAGCAGGTTCAAGGCCATTTATTAATTATTTCTGATTGTGCAGGAGCCACCCGTGCTGCTCTCCAGGCAGAAGCAGGGCAGGTTTGAAGCCCCCACCCTGATGCTGTGCGCAGCATGGCACCACTGGACCCCTGAGGCATCAAGGTGCACAGAGGGTTTTCTCTGCATTTCTGCACAAAAAAAAAGTGACAATAAGCCTGTTCCCTGCCAGCTCCGCTCTGACTCCCTTCTTGCATCCATTCATTACCTTTCTTATTCTTATTTCTTAAGTTCATTACCTTTCGTATTTCTCCTTTCAACTTTCTCTGCCCTTTTTATATCCCATTGTCCAGGGACAACAAGAAGCCTGGTGAGGACAGCACCACCATGTAGCCACCAGGTCTCTGCTACAGACCAAACAACTGGACTTTCCCCAGGACTCAGGGCAGCCTTTGGAGCCTCTCCCTGCCCTAGCCCCAGCCCAACGAAGCCCTTATTCTCTGATGTTCTGTCCCTGTCACCCCCCAGCTGGGCACGACTCCCATCACTGCCCATCATCTCCACCTGGAGGTGTCCTGGGACATGCCCCTGGGTGTCAGAGCCCTTCCAGCACACTGCAGGACACGGGTGCTACCATCAGAGCAGAAACATCCCCAAGCATGGGACAGCCCCTAGTGCATTCAGCAGCTTTCACTGGGGACTGGATACATGGGAGATACTTGGGAATGCACCTGTTGGAGAAGTTCAGCTCTTATCTGCAATGCAACGCTCCACGGGTACAAATCATCAGCATGGGCATTGACCCGAGGTAAGCCAGGAGACAGTCACTTTACTGCTCTTTCAGCAGCACAGAGACACGCTCAGTAACAGCGTGTGCACTGCTGTGCTCCTGACCTGCACGTGCCATGCCGACATCAATCCCACCTGAAGCTCCCTCGCAACATAAAAGAGGACGGAAGAAAGTTCATGGCCAGCAGCTACACGCAGGTCTAGAGAGCTCAGTCCTGCCCAGCCCGAGGCTTTTGATCTGTCCTCTACCAAAGAAACAAGCACAAGGGCTCCCGAGCTGCCCGCCCAGCTCCATGCGCTGCTGCTGCTGCTTCATGCTGTGATCCTGCTCGGTCTCACTAGCTGTGAACTGACCTGCATCAGTGTTTAAAAGCTGTCCACTTTACCTTTCTTCTCACCAAATTACAGATGATTTAGTATGTTTTGCAGAATATTTGACAGTGATGAAGAGTAAGGTCTTGAACCAGAGAGCTCCCCCCGAACACAGCACTGAGCTCAGCACAACCCCACTCTGGTTGTCAGCTCTTCCCTTGCACTTCTGTTCACTAGTCTGTTCCTCTTCGCCTCTCCTCCTGCACAGGCAGGACAGAAAGGCTTCTACAAGCTGCTAAACTCCTGGCATGCTGCAGAGCGAGAGAGAGACCACACTGCAGATGTAAATAACATGATCCCAGTGAATAAGTCATCTGTGTTGTGAACAGGCCCCCAGGCATTAGCTGTTGCACGATAAAGCCGGTCTGTGATCACGGCACTGAAGAGCAGGCAGGGCAGAAGCCCAGTTGTGAAGGCTGGCCCCCTCCAAACCAGAGCCCAGCGAGGTTCCTGCACAGCCAGAGCATCCCCACTGCCCTGCAGGGACCCATCAGCAGCGCCAGCTCCATCCGCACAGCCCCAGCACCTCAGAACCCATCACAAGGGGGCAAGAGGCTTCCACCCAGCGGCTTCCAGTCTCAGCCTAGTGCTCAAAGGCAAAGCAATGTGAGAAGAGAGGTGTGGTGGGCAGAGAAGCCCTCGCCAGCGGCAGCTGATGCTCGCCCTGGTAGGGGCTGGCACGGAGCCCCCGTGCTGCCAGCGCAGCATCCCGCCCAGCCGTGGGCGCACAAACGCTCCCACCGAGGTTGTTTGTTGTCTCTGCCATAAAAGAGTTTCAATCAAGCTGGGACAGTAATTTCAGTCTAAATTAAACAACCCCATTTACTCACAATGAAGGCTGTTCACAACTGAGATCCTGACTCGGACAAGCAGTGCTTCAGAGCACAGATTTGGCTTATAGCGCTTAAAGCAGCTGTCTTCATAAAAGCTAATAAAATACAGTTGGATAATTAAAAGCTTTAATTAAAAATGCAAAGTCCAAAGAGTTTCATATTAACAAGAAAACTTGTTTTGACATCTGAAATAGCTGCACAAGCTAAATTCCCATGTATTCTCTCCAGGCTATTTAGAGATTGCTGCGTAGCTGGAAATGCCTCCTAACTCAGTCCAATCACCATGTGTTGCTGGGGACGTGCACCAAAATTGATGCTGCTTGTTTTACAACTTCACTTTTAATTATCACAGTCTGAGGCAGCAACAGGCTTATTTGCATGCCAATCCCTGAACGCAGCCTGGGGATGGAGCAGCTTGGCACTCCGAGGATAAAATATGTAACTCCCAGGCACGGGCTGCCAAGCTAAAACGAGAGCTGAGCCGAGCAGCAGAGCTGGCTTTGGGTGCAGGTTTCTCCAGCACAAACCTCAGCAGGGGTGCAGGGACATGGGGCTAAGCGGTGCCACCACCGACGTCCCTGCCTGTGCCACCCGGTGCTGGGAGGTGAGTTTTGGAGAGTCTACACCCAGGATGAGTGGGGAGCAGGACTGATCCTGGATACAGGGTCTGGGTTCAGGGCTGGACCCAGCTCTGTAGCAGCTCGAGGTGAGCATGTTTTGTGGCTGCTTCTCCCTCTGTCAACGTCAGGGTGAACTGGGAGCCTGTCTCCCCTGCGTGCAGTCTTAATTCTGGCAGGAGAAGCACAGGACACAGCCAGGAACACTCCAGGTGTGGGTGCAGAGCGCTGCCGGGAGAGAGGAAACAGCCTGCAAGGAGAGGAGGGGCGATGCTCCACGCTGTCCCTGGGACCACTGGGGACTCACTGCAGCCCCAGCGCTTCTCAGCTCCTCATTTCAAATTCCTCCAAGGCCCAAGAGCAGTGGGAAGCCTCTGCTTTGGCCACGCTGTCCCCTTTGGACCCTCTTCAGTATCAGATCCCCTCCTGCCAGGGCTGATGTATGGATGTGATTTACAGCCCCTGTGCTCTACTTAGTGTCTTGGAGCAAAATACTCATGTAACGAGTCCCAGTGAAATGGCAGTAAATCTGTCAGTGTACCCTGAGGGCTACGGATCCATGAGGCTTAAAACCAACAGGGACTGATTTAATTGTCTAATTTGACATTTCTCATAACACAGACCAAAGGGCCTCTCTGAGCACCAGCTGTTACACACTCAGCACCAGCACAACGTTTCTTTTAGACGCGCATCCACCCACTTCAGCAGCGGAGAGGCCACCCTGGACCTGCTGGGGGGACCTGCCTGTTACTGCCCTCACCACGGGTATGGGCATCTTCCCTCCAGATGCCACGAAGAGCTTCATCTCCAGGACACTGGATTTTGTTTGATCATTTTATGAAACAATAATTCTTGACATATCGGGTCATAAGCAAGCAGATTTTTTTTTTCTGTTTCACATATTTTTATAGAGGTCAAATGAGAATAAACTCAAACCATTTGATTTCAACAGTCAATGGCTTTGGTTTGGCCTTGTTTGACATTTTATTTGTCTTTTTCTCCCAAAGACAACTTTCAGAAATTGAAGCCTGGCTTCTGGCCAACCCTTTAGTGAGCATTAGAGGAACCACGCGCAGATTCCCATGCCTTGATGCCGTTCCCTTTCATTCAATCCCACCTTTCCACTTCTGTTTCTGTTTTGTACAGAGAGCACAATGAACAGATTTATCCATCTCAGCCCCAAGGCTGAAAGTACCTGGGACAAAGAGCATCACCTGCTTCCAGCACCACTTTTGGCCCAGTGCTAGCCAGGCACCCTGAGACCCAGCTGTGTCTCTGCCAGGTGGCCGCTGGCAAACAGCTTCCCCAATGCCTGCCTCAGTTTCCCCACCTGCAGAATGGGGCAAGACGGACTCCCCTCCTCCACGAGGTGCTTTGTACCAGCTTCTCTCCCTCTGCTGGCTTCTGGAGGGGGGAACGCTTGAGTTTATCAGCAGCCCATGCTGCTGAGCCTGCAGCCTGACCCAGCCTGTGGAGGAGCACCTGCACGCAGGGAAACTTCTGTGCTTCTTACTCCTAAATTAGCCCACGATGGGACCCCCTCACTGCAGTCGCCTTTGCCTCCACAGTGCTCTGAAAGCTGCACTCGAAAGCGACTCACCAAGGGGAAGGGAGCGTGGATGAGGAGGAGGAAGAGGAGGGAGAGGAGGGAGACAAAGGCGAGGAGGGAGAGGAGGGGGAGATGAAGGCTGGGAGGAAGGAGAGAGAGACAAGGGAGAGGAGGGAGAGGCAGCAGCCGCTCTCCAGGCCCCTTTCTGCAGGCAGCGAGGCAAGCAGCGGGCTGAGAGCACCCTCCTGTGGGTGCTGGCTCCACTGCTGCTCCCTGCTCGCCTTCCCTCCCATCCTCATCTTTCCACAGTTTGGCTGCCCCCAGTGCTCTCTGCTCACCCCCAGCGCTTCCCTCCTGTTCCCCAATTACCCTGGGAGAAGGAAGGGGGTTTTGGGGTGTTCCTGGGGTCACTGTGTGCACCCTCTGCCTGGAGCAAAGCACGGCCGCAGCTCTTTGCTCTCGGGCAGACCTGGGCACGGCAGGACCAAGAGGGACCTCTCATCACCCCAGGGCCACCCCGACCCTGAAGCTGGCTGAGAACTGAGCTGGGACCATTTATCCAGGTACAGCAGGGGAAATGGCAACAAAACCTTGGCCTGCCCACGTACACCAGGCATGGTGAAGCCAATATCTCAGGGCAGTGGCACGAAACCATCACTGGGGGAGAAATAAAATAAAATAAATAAAATAAAATAAAATAAAATAAAATAAAATAAAATAAAATAAAATAAAATAAAATAAAATAAAATAAAATAAAATAAAATAAAATAAAATAAAATAATAAAATAAAATAAAATAAAATAAAATAAAATAAAATAAAATAAAATAAAATAAAATAAAATAAATAAAATAAATATAACGGCTTTGCCTCATACAAAACAGAATATTAAGGGATACAGTGCTGGGAACAATCTGCGCTGACCCCTGGACAAAATACTCTGTCAACTCTCAAGCCATGTGCATCTCCAAAATATGTGACGCTAAGAGGCACACCTGATTACAAGAGCCTTTATTGAGACGTCTCCCTTGTTTGCCAGCTACCTGCCATACAAGCACTGGCATCACACCATAACCTAAGCCCTGGCCAGGTCTGACTCAGATGCTTTCAAGGGAGCAGCCGCCACAGGGAAGGCAAGGAGGTGGGACCTGCCCCAGCTGCACACACCTGACAGAGTTTTCTTTCCCCAAAACCCAAAAGATGGAGCAGAGGGACTCAGCAAATTCACAATCAATCCAGTGTATCAGGTCTTGTTATCAGAGGTGACCCTATAAAAGGACGAGGTCCTGCTGGTGTAGTTCAGGACAAACTCTCCTATGTTTTAAGAGGTGTCTCTACGTCTCTGTGCCACACAGAAAACCTTTTCCTATTCCACAGGAGGTTTTGGAGAAATTCAAACCCAAGTGGACATGGCCCCGAGCAGCCCACCCAGCAGGGGCTTGGACCCAAGACCTCCAGAGGTCCCTGCCCACCACAGCCATCCCGTGAAACAGGACCCATCCAGGAGCATCCTCCTTCCTGCTTACCCGACACAAGAGCTTGGTATTTCAAGTCTGTGCATAACCACGGGAGCATTTTGTGTGACTGACGGAAGCTACGGTCATGCTATGTTTCAGCCACACACAATAAAACTAATTAACATGTAAAAAATCAAAGGCAAACCATGCAAGGCACTCCAGAAAATTAATCTGAATTGATTTTTCAAGTGGATTAAGATAAGCCACGTTAAACTTCTTTGTACCATTTTTAGCAGAATTAAAATGACCATGACTGAGTCTTGTTCTCCTTAAATGAAAGAAAATAAACTGAATTCCTTGTAAAAGTCTCCTATCGAGGAGTCTAATCCATAAACCCTTATGTAATTTGGATTTTCTTTCCTAAGCGTCCTTACGAGTCTCAACCACGGGCTCTCTCTGGTGTCAGTGGAGGAGGATGGACTCCCCACCACCCCCAGCAGGTGAGATGGATTTCGCCCCACCTCCAGAAATCTCTCACCCACCTCCACCTCGCCCTCTGGGGCAGAGCAGTGGAAGCCCACCCAACGCAGGGCTGACACCTGGGGGGATCCAGATCCCTCCATCACCTCCCAGAGATGCTGCGGGTGGGAGGCCCAGCTGCAGATGCCAGAACTTCGATCCCCCAGCTCTCTGCAGCGATGAAAGCTGTGAGAAAAAAAGGTCACCCAGCACTGACCACGGGCCCTTGCACTTGGGGTCTCACCTTATGGGGATGGGCAATGGTCCCCAGCAGGACTGGAGGATGGGGACCTGCCAGGCAGTGCTGCTGAGGTTTTGTCCCAGCACGAGGCGTGGGGCCCAGCTCCCGTTTCACATCGGGCAACCCCGCATCAACATCTCTGCTCTTGGGGACATGAGGTGGGGCTGGGGTGCCCTGCACAGCCCCACACCAGCCCCCATAGCAGGAGGGGGACCCTAAATGTTCACGGACAAGCAATGAGGGCAGCGTGCGGGTGTGATCCGACACACTCTTGTGACACCTAGAGGCATTCATGTTGCCTTGCAGGGCTGCCTCCGAGCATTTTTCTGAGAATTTATTCCTGAAAACAGGAGTGAGATCGGCTCAGCATCCCATACACGCTGCAGGGCCGAAACTCGAGCCCAAATCACTGATGGCATTTGGGGTGCGAAGGTTTTGAGGCTGACCCCAGCCCGCATGAGTCCTTCCCTTCCTTACAGCTGGCTGACGGGACCGGGCAGTTTTCATTTTCCTGAGGAAACTGGGCTGAAACATGAGAACCGGAGGGATTTATGAGGCTCAGTCACGTTACCTCGCATGGGTACAAAGTCAGGCAGTTTACATCTTCCTGCTCGGGAGATTCCTACTGTGGGTTTGAAAGGAGCTGGGACAGGGACACCGATAACGCTCAGGCTTCCCACATGCTAAATCATCACCTGCTGACTGCTGCTCTTCATCATCTTGAAGAAAGACCAGCACAAAGCTCAAGGGGGAAATGCTGGGGGAGGCAGAAAGGCTCTCCCTGCCCACGGTGGCACCTCAGTGGGGTCCGGCTCGCCTCCTGCCCCCCCTCTCCCTTTGATCACCCCAGCACCCGCAGACACCTCACCGCCACCCATCCCTAAAGCCAGGCAAGAAGCAGCACCGTCAGCTCGGGAAATGCTCTCACCAACATTTTCCCACTCCCTGTCATGACGAGCCCCCGACATTTCCACCCACAGATAAGGCCGAGGCAGCTCCCGGCCGGGTGCTGGGCTCAGGCAGGATCGGGCCCTGCGGTGCTCACGGCGAGTTCGTGCCCTCGATATCTGGCGGCTCGAGGAAATCAGCTCTGACAGGAGAGGCTGCCCGAGATTTGAAACACGTCCTTAAGGAAAGTTTTATTGGGACCGGAGCAATCTTCTGAGAAGTTCCAGTCTCTGCAAATCCAAAAAAAATAAAAAATAAAAATTAGGAAGTCCCTGGTGTGCTGTGTTTGCTGTCAGAGCAGGCAGCGTAACGCCACAGGTCTGCACCGATGAGCATGTTGCAGAGAGGGGGTGGCTATGGGGGGCTCCAACCTAACCAGCACGCAGGTATTTTATTTTATTTTTTCCTTTTCATTATAAAGTGTTTGGAGAAGCTGCATTAAGGGATCTGTTGACTCCGTAGTCACTCCAGGCAGGCTGTCCTTCAGTCCAATGCCAACGCAGGGACGCAGGGATGTGCATCCACCCTGGAGCTCTTCCCAAATCAGCAGTGTGCCTAGCCACAAAATAACTCCCATTAGCATCCATCTATTCCACCTATGTTCACTGACTTAGCGCAACTATATGCAAAATCCCCATAGAGTTCAAGAACAGAAAGGAAAAAAATAAAATACCCTTCATAATGCAGTGGAAACCCCAGTTTCTACTTTGTGATGATTCTGGGGAGCCAACAGGCTCCAGCCCACAAGTGGAAACTCACCCAGTTTAGGCGCTGCTCCCCCAGCTCCCCATCCCTCCAGCCACCATGGTGGGGACCCCCGGACCACCCTGCTTTTAGCAAAAGGCACGTGTTGGTGAGAGCAAACATTTTCTCCAGCTCAGGGTTATTCTCCTCGATGTGCTCCAGGATTACATTTATCCCACTGAGGTTTTTCATGGCCGCGTGCTCCTCCTGCAGTGGGACCGCTGCCTCCCACCACCTCCAGCAGCAGCCTGGAGTGTGTCACAGAGCCACCTGAGAGCCAAATCCATGCTGGGTAAGAGCCCAGCACACCCTGGGTCTTTAATTAACACCACAGCATCTCACCCTGGCTTCATCCTTCCAACAACAACCCAACCTGTGGGCTTTAGACCAGCTCTTTCCTGGCTGCCTTGGCTTTGATGAACACAGACTGAACCACAAGAAATCATCCAGGCAATCCCTGCTACAGGTTTCTCCTGAAAAGCCTTCCTAATGTGAAGTCTCCCTCACAACGGACCAAGCCCTGTTCTCCTCCAGGAGCTCTGCCTGATGTCCCCCAGGAGCCAGCTGGCAGAAATGGGTCAGAAATGGGACTCCCATCATTTTGCAGGAAGACCAGCAGCAGCCTGGGAGCAAACCCAGCTCTGTGCTGCTTTACTGCGATAGACCGGGTGCTATTCTGCAGTTTGAGAATTGCTTTCTGTGGACATTTCGGCTTCCAGTCGTCCACCACATGGGTCTGAAGAAGCTCACCCTGTGAACAGACCAGCACCATCCCTGATTGGATTTTCTCAGGGGCTATCTGCAACCCCCATGTTTGCAGTTCTTGTCTCAGCCTCTGAATTATTTCATGGGTTAATGATTCTATAGGCACTGCTAACAATATATCATCCATGTAATGAAAATATAGGTCTCGGGATATTGTTTTCTAATAGGGGCCAGAGCTTTAGCGACATATATTTGGCATATGGTTGGAGAATTCTTCATCCCTTGTGGAAGAACAGTCCAGTGATATCTATCCATGGGTTCGCTTTTGTTTATTTTTGGTACCGAAAATACAAATCGCGGTGCATCCTTAGGGTGGAGTGGAACAGTAAAAAAACAGTCCTTGAGGTCAACAATAACAATATTCCAGTTACACAGAATCATGGTGGGAGAAGGCAAACCTGGTTGGAGAGATCCCATTTCTTCCATGACCTCATTTATTTTTCTAAAGTCGTGTAGTAATCTCCATTTCCCACTCTTCTTTTTAATTACGAACACGGGCGAGTTCCATGGACTGGTGGTTGGGACTACGTGCCCTGCTTTCAATTGCTCCTGAACAAGTTCTTGTAACTCTGCGACCTTTTCTGCGGGGAGCAGCCACTGATCCACCCACACTGGTTTTTCAGTTTTCCAGGTGAGTTTCATTATCGGTTGCTTTTCAATGGCTGATACCGAAAATTTTCAGGGCATCTCACGGTGAAGTTTCCTTGTGCCATCACATCTCTGCCAAGAAGGCTAACTGGGATGAGAGCAGCAGAAAAGGTAGAGCCTTCTTGTGTTTTGATTGTTAGCATGTATTTGGACTGATAGGTTTGCGATGATCCTCCTACTCCTACAAGTCCCTTCGTGATCAATTCTAAAGGCCAGTCCTTTGGCCAGTCCTTCATGGCTATAACCGTGACATCAGCCCCAACACAGAAATAACCGCCTGGGTAGTCTGTGCCAGTTCTGGATAATAAAATGTTAAAGTCATCATAGGCCTTGAGGTGGCAAGAGTGTTTTCCCAGAGGACTTCTGGTTGTCCTGTTGATCCAAACCCTGCATCACCCTATGTATTAGTTTCTGTATGGGGCACTAGAGCTTTAAATAGTACCAATTGAGCTAGCCGTGTCCCAGCAGGGACATGTACTGGAGGGGAGGGTGTCCAAACCATTGCGTGTATTATGCCTTCATAATCGGAGTCGATCACCCCCAGTAGCACAAAAAGTCCAGTCAGAGTGGTGCTGGATCATCCCAGTAATATAACACTGCATCCTTCCCCTATCGGTCCCTTGCCGCCACAGGGCCCCCTCCTTTCTGAGGGCAATTAGTGGCAAAATGTCCTATCTCTTGACACCAAAAACATTGTTTATCATTGCCCATCGCTAATGCTGCAGGGAACACACTGGTTAGTGCGGTCGTATGGTGTTCAACACACCCCACGCGGTTGCAAGCCTCTATCCTTTGCACCAAGGTTGTCCCATTAGGCATGGATTGCAGAATCTTTTTACAACCTGTGTTAGCATTTGCAATCGCCAGTTTCAACGTGAGAGCCTCTTTAGCTTCATGATTATCTGTTTGCTTGTCCAGTGAATTCCTCAGTCTGTCTACAAATTGCATACAAGGTTCATTCTGGCAGTTTCAGCAGGGCTTGTAATGCAATTTGGGGCTGACTGTCGCAAGATGGCATCGTTGAGCCGAGCTTGTAATCCTGGGTCTATTAACGGCTCCGTCCCCATCAGCTGAGGAAGCCCTGCACCCGTAAGAGGGTCCCCTAACGTCCTTCCTAAATCCTGCAGTGCCGCTACCTCACACAGTTCTCTCCATTTCTGTTCCCATAACAATTTTTGGGTCGGGGTGAGGATCATAGCGGCCATTTGGCGACAATCATACGGAACCAGCAACTGACCTGGCATCACATTTTCTAATAATGATTGGGTGAGAGGCTCGTGCTATCCGTAGGTCGTGACTGTTTTTCTCAGTTCCTTTATCAAGTCCCTCTGAAAAGCATTGGACTCATTTGGCCCGTTATTCCGTACTGTTACTGGAAAGGCCGTGCCCATCAGGTCCCCATCTCTCAATGCCTCTCGGCGTATATCATCCCAATGCTTGCAAGGGTCAAAACCTTTACTTGATCGAGGGGTCTCGCTTTGGGGAGAGATGGGGGGCATAGAAATAACCCCTAGCAGGGGTGCCAATGGTGACAAAGGTGGAGGAAATGGGCTAGGGCTTGTTTCTGCCTCCTTTACACAATCAATCACATTGCTCTTTTCTGTTGGTGCACAAGCAGCATCTTGTGCTTCGCTTGCCTGTGCCACTGCAGTTTGTACCTTTTTTTCTGCCCACCAAGCTCTTAACGTTTCAGTTACTAAACACCAAGTTGTCCTGACCTCCACCGCTGTGGTATTTCCCCGAGAAGCTGCGTCCCAAGCAATAGTCCCTGCATGTTCCCAAGTAGTTACATCAAACACCACTGATACAGTCGACGGGGCACTGTTTTTTTGCAAAAACTTTAATTCTAGTTTCAGTTTATATGGATCAGACTTTCTCCCTCTTTTCTCTAAGAGTTTGCTCAACAATTTCACTATCGCCTCCTCCTCAGCCGATAGCTTCGCCCCCATACTTCTGCCCGCTGCTCACCTGGGGTTAGGTGTGGTCCTGGGGTGGAAGCTGCAGTCCCGCTGTCAGCTCCATTCACTCAGCGGGGTTCCCGTCGGTCACTATGCCTGCATTGCTCGTCCCGAATCACCCATCACGTCGGGGTCACCATTTGAAGGGAATTTATCACACGGCTCCAGGCTGGTGTGCAACTGAAGCATTTATTGAGCATACATCCTTGCATTTATACCCTCAGCATCTCTGCACATGCTGGTTATGCTCCCAGGCAAGCTCGCTCATCGGTGGCTATATTAGTGCTCACACGACTATCACGCTCTTATTCTGCCCGTTGATTTGTTGCCATGCGGACTGCTCGTACTGGTTGTTTTCTCAACTCCTCGATTGTTACTTCTTCTTCGACTTTGTGCTACTTGTCTTGTACCTTATCTTGCGTTTTTCTACTAGCTCCTTTATTTCTGTGTCTAGCAGATTCCACAGGCTTCCAAACTAAACTCCCATACCGTGTCTTCACTCTTTCCGAACGACCCTAAACAAAACCCTAACAGGAACACTGAGCCGAATTTAAAATAGGACCCCAGAAAACACATACGGCGACACTTTCTCCCATCAAAACGTGTTGCCAACGGAAGCCTTTGGGAACATGTGGGCTCCCCTGGTGAGCGTTTAAAGAACTGCACATGCAACTGGACACTGCCTTTGCTCTTTATAAGCAACCCTAAATGTTACCCTAAGTGGAACACTGAGACAAATTTTAAGAGGACCCTAGAAAACATGTACAAAGCCGCTTTCTCCCGTCAAAGAGGCCACCCAACGGAAGCATTTGGTTATACCTGAACCCCCCAGGGAAGCCTTTGCGCAACCCCACATGCAACCAGACTATCTGTATTTAAACCCAAACCCTAACACTAACCCTAACAGTAACACTAACCCTAAACATAACCCTAAACCTAACACTAACCATAACCCTAACCCTATCACTAACCCTAACCAAAACACTAAACCTAAATTGAAACCCTAACCCTAACCCATAACCCTAACCCTAACTCCAACCCTAAACCTAACCCTAACCCTAACCCCAACCCTAAACCTAACCCTAACCCTAACCCTAATGGCAGATCTAACCCTAACCCTCACTGTTACCCTAACCCTAACCCTCACCATTACCCTAACCCTAACCCCCAAAAGTGCCCCCAACGGAAGCCTTTGGGTACACTTGAACTCCCCAGGGGAGCCTTTATGCAGCCCCACATGCAACTGGACTCTGTGTCTTCACTCTTTCCAAACAACCCTAAAAGTAACCCTGACCGGAACACTGAGCCCAACCCCAGGTTTGGGGTCCTACACAAGCAGTCCAGGGGCAGCTGGCGGGGTCAGGCAGCTGAGAAGGAGCAGGACTGCAGTGAAGCAGAACGCCCCGTGCTGGGTGCAAACCTCCCAGGGCTCCCCCGGGCAGACCAACAGACAAGGAGAGAAGCTCAGAGGAAGGTCAGAGGTACAACCCACCGGCAAGTGAGGCCAAATGATGGGGTGAGTTGCGGGCTCCTTTGCAATCTCTCCTGCCAATCGGTCATTTTCTCCCATTTCATCCCTGCTTTCGGGGCCATGCACCTGCTGGGGGCCATAAATCCCCTGCTGGCTGTGGGAGCCTCTGCTGGGGAAGCCGCTGGTTTTCTTCTGGTGGTGGGGGAGGACAATCCCGGCTGGGCAAGGGCAGAGCTGCCTCAGGCTTGGCATTGGCACGATGAATTAGGAAAATTCCTGCTGCTAACCCTGCGGGGCTGAGCATGGCTCTGGTGTAACCCCCCAGCAGGGCAGGTGAGCTGCTCTTTATGGGGGTCTCCGTCCTGCTGGCCCGGCAGCAGCCCCATGTAGTTCTCTGTCATGGCTTGGAAAAGGAAAATGAACATTTCTGGAGCTGAGGCCACTTGGAGGATGCTCCCCAAGCCGTTCCCACAGCAGGGCTGAGCCGGGAGCCCCCCCCAGAGCTGCAGCCTTGGGCAGGGGTGCACAGGGAGCTGCAGCTCCTCTTTGTAGGGGGGTAAAATTCATCCTGGCCCCTCGAGGGGCTCGGCTGAGCACCAGCACACTCAGCACAGCTCGGGCAGCGGGGGCAGGATCCCCCTGGTTGTGCTGAAGTCTCTCTGGGTGAAATTCACAGGTTATTTTCCACCCCCCCCCCCATTCAATAACAGGACCCGGGGTTGGGAGATGCTCTCCTCTTCCCTGGCCCCACCCGGGTTTGCACCTCGTGCTGGACCTCAGGGCCGGCCTCACCTCTTATCAATGACCTGATCCAGACACGGCTCGTGTTGCTGCTTGTTTCTGTGCTGGCGATCGGCTCTGGGTGCCCCAGACCTGGGGGTTCGGGGTGTAGGGTGCTCCGTGCCGGGTCTGGCTGTGGGTACAGCTCCCCAGCCTCGGGCTGGTTTTCCTCGTTTCTGGCTGTCGTTGCCCTGCCCCATCCTCTGCCCTGTGTCTGCTGTTGGAGGAATTAACGGGCAGATGTAATTAGCAATGTCAGGCACAGGCAGAAAGCTGGCGGGGGGGGGGGGTGCAGATGGCTCCTGGCACCTGCTCTGCTCGGGGCCGTCTGCCGAGCTGCAGGGGGACAGGAGGCTGAGCTGAGTCCTCTTACAGAGCTCCCCCAGGGCAGGGTTGCTTCGTGCCCTCCTGATCCAAGCACCGGGTTGCTCTAAGGGAGCTGGGAGTAAAAGGGTCTGAGAGGGATCCCTCACTTAGGGTGTGGGCACAGCTCTGCCTTGTTCCTGGCTGTGGCCCTGAGCAGGATCCCAGCAGGGCTGAGTGCGGGGTGTGCCCAGAGCGAGCTGCTGGGGGTCCTAAGGGGGCCGAGGGGTCCCGGCTGGCACAAACCCTGGGCAGGGTGAGGAGCCCTAAAATCAGGGTTTTAGGGTGAGCAGGACATGAAGCACGGCTCAGTGCCCGTGGCTGAGATGGGTTCGTGCTCCCAGCTCGGAGCCCAGGGCTGAGAGCATCGGTGGAGGGATGGAGATGGAGAGAGGAGGAGGAGGAGGAGGAGGGATGGAGGAAGGGAAAAGGGGAAAGGAGGGAGGGAAGGAGGAAAGGGGGAAGGAGGAAAAAAGGAAAGGGGAAGGAGGGAAGGAGGCAGGAGGGCAGCACCTCCCGGTGGAGAGGATGGAGGAAAGGGAACCCCCGGAGAGGGACTGGAGCAGGAGCAGGAGCAGGAGGAGCAGGAGGGCTGCCAGCCCCGGGCAGGAGCTGCTCCTCTACCCAACGGGGCCAGAACCGAGCCGAGCCGAGCCGGGCGGACCCGTGCCGGGCCGTGCCGTGCCGGGGCGCTGTCCGCGGTGCTTGGAGGCGAGCTGGGCGCTGTCCGCCGTGCTGCAGGGAGCGGCTCTGCCCGGCACGGCCCCCCCTTGGCCCGGCACTGCCCGGCCCCCTGCCGGCTCCCCCCCCCAGCAGCCGGATCCGGCCCCTGCAGCCCGGCCATGGAGCCCGCAGGCCCGGCGGGGGCCGGCTACAACGAGGCGCTGCTGCACAAGGTAGGGGTAGGGCAGGCAGCTGGGGGGGCGCAGGAGGGCTGGGGGGATGCGAGGAGCCCGGGGGGGGGATGCTGGGGAGATGCGGGACCACCGGCCGGGGGCAGGGGGCAGCCCGAAGTTCCCCCACTAACTCCCTCCTCGCCCCTCCTGCCCCTCTGGACTCGGTTTGCAGCCCCCATCCTGGTTTGGGAAGGTTTGGGGGGGTCGGTTCCGATGCCGGGGGGCGGTGCGGGGGTCCCGGGGGGCTCGGACATGGGTGCAAAGCGGAGCTGGAGAGGGGCCAGCCCCGCCGTGCTGGGGGGCAGCCGCAGCCCGTGCCCCGCTTGCAGGAGGCACCCGAAGGAGCCGGGACACCGCCGCCCTGCTGCTTTTCAAGTCCTTCTCCTTGGCCCTGGGGCCGTTTCGTAACCCCACATGGCCGGGGGGGTGCTGGGGCTGCCGCTGCCCCCGGCTGGCTCAGGCTCTGCTGCAGGCTCTGCTGGAGCACAGCCCCGGCTCCCTGCGCCCAGGCACTGCCCTGCAACTCCGGGAAGCAGGAGGAGATGCTGATCTCTGCCACATCCACTTGTCTCTCCCCCCCCCCTTTTTTTTTTGCTGTCTTCACGCTGTTTTCCTGCAGTCCCGAATGCGCCCGTGCAGGGCTTGCACTCCTAGGGGCCAGAGCAAAGCAGGGGGCTGGGGGGAGGCAGGGAAAGGGCTGGAGCCCGGAGGGTTTCCCCTCGCAAACCCCAGCCTGTCTGACATCCCACTTTACTCAGGGCAGCGTGCCCAGCCCTTGATTAGCAGGAAAATATCAATTACTACCGACTCATTCCTGCTGCACACCGAGAAGAGAGGACGTGCCCCTGGGGATGACTCGAGAAAAACTCTGAATCTTCGCAAAGTCTTAATTAACTCCCTCATCCCCAGCAGCACGCTGCTGCAGCCGGGCTCCATGCTGCTGGAGATGAGTTTCCAGGCAGAAGAGCTGCCTGGGCAGGTCACCATCCAGCCCCTCGTTCTCTGCCTTTTCCCCGGGTGTTTTGCTGCCGCTGCTGCCTGGGTTGCTTGTCATGCAGAAACAAGAAAGCTCCGGGGCCATGAGGCAGCAAATACCTCAAGAGATCCGGTTCCTGCCCGAGGAATCACATTGCAGATGAGCTGAGAAAGCCCCGGAGAGCTCGCTCTGGAACCAAGGTTAAATTGATGCTGGTCGGGGGCTAAAAGCAGGTCTGAGGGGGGAGAGAAGCAAGGTGGAAATGGAAGCAGGGACGGCAGAGGTTTGTTCTGGGCTGTTCCAGAAAACTTTCGCTTGGCACGGGATGACAGGCTCTGCTTTCAGGTGATGTGACCCGTTGCCAAATCGTTCTTCCTTCCGGAGGATGCTCGGATCCACTCAGCTGGAACAAGCCCCGGGGGAGGAGAGCGATGTCCCCGCTGAGCCACGGTGCTGGGGGGGGATCAAACAGGGATCCCCTGGGGGGGTTTTGGGTTGGTGCCCAGCCCCTAGGGCTGCTGTCTGAGCACTGCAATGCAGCCCCTGCTGGGGCTGAGCCTGGGGAGGGTCCTGGGCTCAACGAGAGGGGCTCAGACACCCACCTGCCTGCAGCGGGATGGCTCCATTTCAAATATAGAGCAGGTAAAAACAAGTGCCAGGTTCTGCTGACCCAGGAGCAAACCTGTGGGGCTGGGCTCCAGCAGCTCAGGGAGCCCACGCACAGAGGAGTGCCTCTCCCTTCCCTGCCCTCCCTTACCAGGACTGGTTTTTGGTTTTTTGTTTTTTTTTTTTTTCCTTGCTGGGCTTCCAGGCGCTGCAATTTTAGCTCAGGTCCAGCTGCCACATGCTAAAGCTTAAAAAAAAACAAACCAAAAAAGTAACCTCAGCCCACGTGCACCATCCCAGCTCTCCTCCTGCTCGGCTGGCACTGGAAATGCACCTCCCTAAGCTGCCTTGACAGCCGTGCAAAACCTCTCTTCTCCAGGCTCTCTAGCCCCAAATCTCTGCTCGTGCGCTGCCAGGAGCGAGATCCCAGCACGTTTCCTGCTTGGGTTCACCCCCAGCACCCATCGATGGCTCTGCCTCCTCTCTGCCCGGAGCTGGCAGTGGTTTTGAAGCGAGGACACTTCTCTAGGTGCGGAGCAGCCCCAGGTGAGGAGCTGCTGCCCTGTCCCTAGCCCAAAGCTGCAGGCAGGATTTTTTGGGGTCGGGCAGCTCCACCTGGCTCCCTGCAGGGGTGGGGGGGGGGGGCTGAAGCTGCCTCTGCCCACGCAGGGCACGGGGACGGCTTCCCCAGCCTGCACTCACGGTGCCCTCCTCTGGGTTGTGGGCCCTGGCACGTTGTGCCGAGTGCTTTTTATTTCCCATTTTCCAAGCAAAAGCGTTCCCACGGGAAAACAGCGGGGCTGAGGGCGTGCTGGGGCGGGCAGGCTGTGGGAGAGGGGGGCTGGAGGGAGGCAGGGAGGATTTGGAGCTTCCCAGGGGGCAGCCTTGGTGTTATCACAGCTCAGGGATGCCCGAGTTGAGCTCTCGATGGCTGGGGAGCAAAGGGGTTTCCTCCGTGCTGTACCCCACAAAGCCCCAAGCTTTTCCCGAAGCCACCAGCAGCACGTCCCCGTCCCCTGCTGCCGTTCCTGCGGTGCTGAGCCGCTGCCTCTCCCCGGCAGATCCAGATTTCTACCATGATTAAGTCATGAAGCAGCTCCCGAGTCGTCTCTGCTAGAAATCCCGGTTAAATTATTGATGGGGAGCCTGCCTTTTGTACAAGTTCCCTAAATCCCAGGGCCTGGAGGCTTCCTGGAGCTCAGCCCAGCTCCCCCCCTCCATAATTAATGCCATCCCCTGCATTAACCCTGCCCAGAGCTTTGCTGCACCTTGGGGCACCGGTGTTTTACTGGAAATAGTGTGTGGCCCTAAAATAGCACCGGGTGCTGGCATCCTACAGCAACAACCCCTCCTGGGGTCTTCCCCTGTGGCTGCTGCGGGGACGGTTTCTTCTGAGGGAAAACGTGGATTCATTGCGTTTTCTGTGGGATCTGTGGGTGCCAGGAGCTACGGGGCTGGGCGGCGTGGGAGGGGGGATCCCCCAGGGCACGAAATCTGCTGGGGCAGGGGCGAGGTGCGGAGCCCAGGACGGAGCAGGGCTGCAGGAGCTGCAGGGTCTGAACCCCACGGGGAAACTGGGGGGCAGCAAAATGATGTGGGCACGGGCAGAGGTGGCAGCACAGGTCCCGTGCTCGGCAGAGCTGCGTCTATAGGAACGCCCACGTCCTGAAGGACGGGGCCAGAAGCACTTCTGGGCGAGCCGTCTGCTGGCCGAGTGTTTATTCCTCCTCGTGGCGCTGGGACGGGGCTCCAAGGGCCTCGGTTTCCTGGCGGGACGGAAATGTTTGCACCCGGGGGCTTTGCAAACAAATCCCAGAGCTGGCAGGGAGGGGAGGGAGAGCCTCGTGCTGGGGCAGGGCCATGGGTTAGGGATGCTCCAAGGGGTGGGAATCCCTCCCCAGGCAGGCAGCAGGACCAAAGGTGACGGCGAAGGACAGGGCACCACGGCTCGAACCATCTGGCCGTGGCGCCCGGCAGCCTGTGGGGACAACCTGCTGCCCAGCGGGGCTGCTCACGGGGCCGGGCTGCCCCCCTGCTCCTGCTGCTGCCACCCCCGAGACCCCTTCCCTTCTCCTCCTTCCCCCAAAACAAGCACCCTGGGGGCACGCTGGGGCACCGCCAGCCCCCGTGCGCTGATGTTCCTTGGCGCGCCCCTTGCAGACCATCCTGGTTGGAGACAGCGGCGTGGGGAAGACGTCTCTGCTGGTCCAGTTTGACCAGGGCAAGTTCATCCCAGGCTCCTTCTCCGCCACCGTGGGCATTGGCTTTACGGTAAGAGCCCGGTCCTCGGGGCTGGGGCTGGGGGAACCGGGCAGAGGGCTGGGGGGGGATTCGGAGCCGCGTTTGGGGCTGGAGGAGGCGCCGTGCGGTGACCCCATGGCGAGGCCGTGCCCACGCACAGCCCCTGCATCGCCCCTGGGGAGTCTCCTTCAGCAGCCAGCGCGGGTCCTGCCCGTACAAAACTCAAGCAGATGGTGGCAGAGCTGCCAAAAGCCCCAGGCTGCCATCCAGAGCTATTTGTAGAGCCGCCACGGGGCTGGCAGCGGCTCCGGAGCGTGTCCCCCCTGCCGGGGAGCCCGGATCGGAGACCCAGGTCTGGGACCCCACACACAGCAAGGCCAGCCCCACGCAGCGGGTTCGCTCCCTGGTTCAGGCCAAGGAAGCAGGGAAACGTGGTGCTGTGCCCCTGGGGGGGCTGAGGAGGCTCAGCCTCCCCCCCCACCCTCCCCAGCTCCTGGATATTTTATTTTTCCCACTCCAAGAGGCAGCGCAGGCAGGCGATGCTGCGCCGGGCTCCTACCCCTTGTCCCCAGCTCTCCCCCCATGCAGTGAGCTCAGCTTGGCCCCGGGGGCTCTGGAAGCGATGGGGGGCTCCTGGCCAGCCCCCTGTGTCCAGCCCTGTGTCACGCTGTCCCCTTCCCTGTCCCCATCCGCTCACAGCTCGGAGCAAGCAGCAGCCAGCCCGGTGAGCCCCTGCGGGGCCGGATCCCCCCCATCCTCCCTCCCAGCACCCCGCAGCAGGGTTTGGCCTCATCCAGCAGCTCCACGTGCCCTGGTCCTCAGCTCCGGGCACTGTGCTGGCCGCAGAGCCCGCAGGAACCCCAAATGCCCCGGCTGGGACTGGAAATCCTGCTGCCATTTCCACGTCCCCAGGGGCAGCGAGGGGGTGGCTGCAGCACGGAGCGGGTGGCGGTGCCGGAGCAGGGGGCTGGGATCAGGATCTGTGTCCCGTGAGGATCCGCTGGGGTCCCGGGGGAAATAAATCAGGGGCTGAAGGCACCAGGGGGAGATGCCCGCGGTCCCTGTGGGGCCGAAGCCCCCAGCAGCCCTAAAGGTGTGGGTCTGGACACGGCTTCGTGGAGAGGTTTTGGGGTGATGCAACCCCCCGGCTCTCCCCGCGGGACCTCTCCTGCGTTCCCACACCTGGGCTTATCCCAAATGAGTCGGGAGAGGCACAAAGCCCCAAAGGTGGATGCAGGGGGCTGGGGGCTGGGCGAGGGTCCCGGCAGGGGGAGCGGGAGCCCCAGCACCCAGCAGGGGGGGCAGAGGGAGCCCCAGCACCCCTCCGGCTGAGCACGGCAGCGCCTGGCCGCAGCTTCCTGCTAACGGCTCCTGGGGGGGGTGCTGGGGGTGTAACTGGTGTAACTGGGGTGTAACTGGTGTCACTGGGGTGAGCCCGTCCCCCTGCAAGCAGCCGCCCCTCGGTGATGCTGCAGCACCGGGGGTCTTCATCCTTGCAGCCCAAGGGGTTTTGGGGGGGCTGCTAAGTGTGGGGGTGGCCCCATCATTGCCCCCCCCACCGTGTGTGTGTGCACCCGCAGGGAGGTGGCAGGGCTCGGTGCTGCTCGGGGGGGGGCAAGGGCAGAGTTCCTGGAGGAGGAGGAGGAGGAGGAAGAGGAAGGCGGGCCGGGACGCACGGCTCCTCTCGGACGCACCATGAGCAGGGTGGGGGGCAGCGGGGCCCCCCCGGTACCGCTGCAAGACTACGAGGTGGCCGGCAAGGTGCGGGACGGTTTGGGGGGGGGGACCAGGGGATGGAGGCTGGGGCTTGGCGGAGGCTGCTCTGGGTGCCGGCTGCCTCCTGCTGCAGCGGGAGAGAGCGGGGACGGGAAGGGGCAGAGGGTGGCAGGGGGTGACAGGGGGTGACAAGGGGTGACAAGGGGTGGCGGGGGGGAAGGGGGCTCGCTGTGTGGGTGCCAGCCCCGGCAGTGTGCTCGTTGCCTTCTTTAAGCTCGGGATCCCTCCTGGCACGATCCCATTGCCGGGCAGGGAAAGGGCAGCGTGGGAGGGGATGGGGCAGCAGCGGGTACGCGCCGTGCCGGCGGGCAGCGGGGCAGCGCCTGGGCTGGGGCCTGTTTGCTTTGCAGGAGGGGACGAGAGCCCTGTTTGCTTTGCTGTCTGCAGCCGGCAGGGCCCTGGGAGGCAGCGGCAGGGTTTGCCCCAGCCGTGCACCAGCCCCAGTGAGGGGCACACCCAGGGGGGGGCACCGGGGCTGCTCCTGTGGCCGGTTCCCCAGGACGCGATGCTCCGGGGTGGCCGGGGTGGCCTTTGGTGCTGAGTTCCCAGCACCTCCCTTCCTCAGGGGGACGGCAGAGCTGCACCACTGGTCCCCCCCTGGCTCTCACGGGGCTCCCCGCACCCCGCAGGACAAGCCCTGGGGACAGGAGGGGGACAGGAGGGGACAGCGGGGAGCCCGGTGCCTCTGGGGACGCCCCCGCCGACACCTCCCCTGCGCCCACCTTGCAGGTGATGTTACTCGGAGACTCGGGCGTGGGGAAAACCTGCTTCCTGCTGCAGTTCAGAGACGGGGCCTTTCTCTCCGGGACGTTCATAGCCACCGTGGGCATAGATTTCCGGGTGAGACCACCGCGGCCACCCGTCCCCTGGGCAGCGAGGGCGGCCCTGGCTCCCCCGGGGCCCTGGGGACAGGCTGGGGGGACGGACGGACAGATGGACGGATGGATAGGGGCTTCGGGGCTTTTAGGGCCTCCGAACCCCAAACTGTCTCCCAGCAGCACCAAACGTGGTTGCTGGTGGCTGCTGAAGCTCCTGCACCTCTCCGCGGCGGGGCTGCACCAGCGGCTGCGGGCGGAAGAGCGAGCGGAGCGCGGGCACTTCCCCTTCAATTAGCGAAACTAAAGTTCGTTTGCGCTCATTTTACACCTAAAATCCATCCTGCGGGATGCTTGGGAGCTCCACCCGGCCGGGGCTGACACCTCGGGGGGCGAGCGATGCTCCCCATGGAGTCACCCTGCTCAGCCCCCGTGCCACCCGGCCCCGCTGCCCTCCCCTCCGGCCGCTTTCTGCAACCAAACCACGGCCGGGCCCCCACCTCTGTGGGGAGGCAGCGTTCAAGCAGCTCGCCTGCCGCCAGGAAGAGCCACTTGCAGCACGAGTTACAGCCCTTTCGGTGGGTTGGGTGCCGGGGGGGAGCCCTGGGCCGTGTTATCGTGGCGCTTCCTCTGCGCCCTAGGGGAAGAAACCCCCCCCGTGCCCAGCACCGCGTGGCCGAGGGGTTGCTGCCGGCTTTTGGGCACCCCCTCGGCCCCATGTTGGTGTCCCACCAGCTGCTGTGTGGCTTCCTGCCCCCCAGCAGCGCGCTGATGGTGCTTTTTTTTCTTTCACTCATCCCACGTCGCGAGCTAACCCCCCCCCCCCCCCCCCGGTTTTGTCCTCGCAGAAGCTGCCTTTCTACCTCAAACAGTTCCAGGAAACCCAATTATTTATACCCGCCTTCCGTTTCCAGACCCACCCCCGAGCACGAGCCTGCAGAAGACTCTTGCAACACCCTCCGAGCAACCCACGCTTTGCTTTTTACTTTTTCTGGAGGGAAGTCCCCGGGCTCCGGGGTTCGGCTCAGCCACGGCTCGGTGCCCCGAGCCGCTCGCCTCCCCGCCACGGGGGCTGGGGCAGGAGCAGCCCCCAGCAGGACCCCCCCCGAGATGCCCTCAGAGAGCTCCACGGGGACGGCGTTTGGCCGATCCCACAGCGTCTGCTGGCCCTGAAGGCTCTCCTTGTCTTTGCCAGGGCGCACGAGCGCGGAGCCAAATTCCTCGCGACGCCCAGCGAGGACACAGGGCGGCTTTATGCCGGGCAAGCACCAGGGGAGGCTGCTCGAGGGCAGCCCCGCAGCCCCCCCCCCGTGACCCTGTGCCCCCCCAGGAGCACGGGGTTTTGTAGCAAGGGGGCTCCATCCTGCAGCCCCAGCTCCAGCAGCGGGGCCCTGTGCTCACCGCCCCGTCCTCTCCTTCTCCCCCGCAGAACAAGGTGGTGGCCGTGGATGGCGTGAAGGTGAAGCTGCAGGTGAGGGTTGGTTTTTTGGTATTTTTTGGGGGGGAGCAATTCCCGGCCCTGCTGCCGCATGAAATGGGCTCGGCACCGTGGTCCCACAGGGCTGCAGGGGGGTCCCCAGCCGGCGGGGCGCTGCCTGCTCTCATTGGGACGATTTCTGGCAGATTTGGGACACGGCGGGGCAGGAGCGTTTCCGCAGCGTCACCCACGCCTACTACAGGGATGCCCAAGGTGGGTCGGGGGCCAGGGGGGTGGGCGAGCCCCCCGGGACCTCTCCCCACAGCACCAACGCCCTCGGCCCCTTCCCTTCCAGCCTTGCTCCTGCTCTACGACATCACCAGCAAGATGTCCTTCGACAACATCCGCGTGAGTGCCCCCGCCCCGCGTTCGTCCCCAGGGATTGGGGACACCTGTGTTTTTTTTTGGGATGGGGAGTGGGGATTTTAAGGCTGTTTTGCAACAAGCACCGCTTGTTTTGGGCAGACCCGGGCAGCTCGGAGCTCGTCCCCTTGGGCGCGTTTTGTTTAGGGGCACGGCGAATGGGAAAGTTTGGGGTGGGGGCGAGTTACCTGCAGGGCTGAGGAGGAGAAGGGGTGTTCACAGAGCTCTCCACCTCATTCTGGAATGGTTCCCGCTGGGGAAAAAAATAATAATAATAAAATTAAATTAAAAAAGGTCTTCCCAGCCCTGTGGGGGGCTGTGCAGGGTGAGGGGTGCTCCCCCCCGACGCAGCCCTGCTGTCCCCGCAGGCCTGGCTGACGGAGATCCACGAGTACGCACAGAAGGACGTGGTCATCATGCTGCTGGGCAATAAGGTGCGTGTAGGGCCCCCGTTCCCCTCACCCCGAGGCTGTCCCCGCCCTGACCATGCCTCCAAGGAGGGATGAGGCTGGGGGGGTCCCTGCCCTCCTGGGGGATCCAGGCTGGAGGTGACCCCAGAGGGCTGGGGGGGGCCGGGGAGCCGCGTCCCTGGCAGCCAGAGGAGGGCAGCACGAGGCTGAGGTTCCTGGCACGGGGTGATCCCAGTGTGGGTGCTCCCGCTGTGGGTGCCGGGTGCTCAGCAGGTTCTCCTCTGGGCAATGGGCATTCCTGGCTCCCTGACCCCACAGATCCTGGGAGCCCCCCGTGCGCCCACCTGCCTGCTTTTGGGGTGCCCCCAGCTGGGCGACGCTCTCCCTTTTTCTGCAGGCTGACGTGAGCAGCGAGCGGGCCGTGAGGACAGAGGACGGAGCCTCGCTGGCCAGGGTGAGCCGTGCCCGAGTCTGCACCCCCTGCGACACCCCCACAGCACCCCAAGCACGGGCGCTTCATTTCGGGACCCCGTGTGGCTGTGCCACCCACTCTGCACGGTGCCCAGGCCTGCATGGCACAGGTGGCACAGCAGGGAGGGGAGGTGACCCCGTTCCCAAACCCCGCCCAGCCAAAGGGGGCGATTTTGGGGGGGCAGGAGGGGGTCTGGGACTGCCCCCTGATGGGGCCGTGCCGCCCTCGCAGGAGTACGGGGTGCCCTTCATGGAGACGAGCGCCAAGACGGGGATGAACGTGGAGCTGGCCTTCCTCGCCATCGCCAAGTGAGTGCACGGGGCTGGGAGGGGGGGGGCGAAGCAGGGGGTGTCCCCCGGGGGTAACGGGGCCCTGCCGCCCCCAGGGAGCTGAAGCAGCGAGCGCTGCAGCCGCCGGACGAGCCCCGCTTCCAGATCCACGACTACATCGAGGCGCAGCAGAAGAAATCCGGCTGCTGCGCCTTCGCCTGAGAGCGCCGGGCAGGGACCCGGGCGCAGGCAGGGCTGGGGCACAGCGGGGCCCAATCCTGCCCCCGGCACCCAGGGCTGTGCCGAAGCAGCGGGTGCAGGAGCAGGGACATTATTCCAGGCGTGGTGCTGAGCAGGGCCCGGATCCTGGCGCCCTGCGGGGTGGTGCCGGGGGCTCGCCGTGCGCCCCAACCACGGCGCGGTGCCCGCCAGCCCAGGGGACGTGGCGGTGCCACCGTCACCCCAGGACACGGCCCCAGCACCCGGCCTCTCCTCCCCTGCGGCCGCCCGTGCCCCCGCTGTGCTCCCGTCCAGCTGCGAGGGCCGGATCCTGCCCCGCTTCCCCGCTGCTTCCCCCCGGGGAGCCGCCGGACCCATCCCGGTGCCGGTGCCCAGCCCTGGTCGCAGCTCCTCGCCGGCACCTCCGGGGGTGTCCCCGCCTGCCCCCCGCCTGCCACAGCTGGAGCAAGAGCTAAAGGAGCCCCCGGTGACTTGGAGCACACGCGGCAGTTTGGAAAACCTTCATTTCCCCCCGGTGCAGCTGTGGGGTTTGGAGACTTTTCTTTTTCTTTATTTAAGGGAAAAGCTTTTTGCATTTCCGCCCCCCCCGGACCAAACCAGCTGCGGCCTCGCGCAGGCTGGGGACGGGGCTCAAGCGGCCCTTGGTGGTCTGGAGACCTTCTGCAGGGTCCCTGGACCCGTGGTGGGTCGGGGGCACTCGTGCGTGTCCCAAAATGAGCTCTGGGGGCTGCGGGGTGCGGGCAGCAAGGCTCGGGCACCGCGGGGCTGCGGCTCCGGTGCTCAGCATCACCCCCCCCCCCCAGCACCCTGTGCCATGCAGGGCACCGGGACAGGAATATTTGGGATGGGGAATATTTGGGATGGGGAATATTTGGGACAGAGAATATTTGGGGTGCTGCTGGAGGTGCTGAGGGCAGCTGCAGGGCACATGACCCCCATGCACAGGGGGGCTGCCGGGCACAGCACCCCCTCAGCACCCCCCCCTGCCCCGGTGCCTCCTTCGCCCCCGCTGTCCTGCCGGGTGTCTCTGTGCGAGTTTACAGATTAAAGCTGGGTATTTTGGAGGCTTTGCATCCGCCTGCTTTTCTTTTTTCTCTGCCTGAGAAATCCCTGCCCCGGGCCCGCGACGTGGGAGGCTGCCGCGGCCGGGCTGCAGGGGAGCGGGACGGGGACCCCCGGGACCCCCGCGGTGCCTCGGGGTGGGAGAAGCCCCCGCTGCCCCCTGCTCCTCGCCAGGGCTCTGCCCGCACGTTTCAGCCAGTCCAAAGGTGAGAGGGGAGGGCTGAGCACGGCCGGTTAAATTAAAACCAACCTCCTCCCCTGCTGCTCCGGCGGTGCGGAGTTCAGCATTCCCCAAATAACTCCGGCTTCCCACCAATGGCATCCGCCTCTTGGCTGAGGTCGGCAAAAAAAAAAAAAAAAATATGCTGGAGAGCTGCAGCACAAGCAGACGTCGGCTCTTTTCTGTTCCCCACCCTCCGGCACGAGCTGTGCCAGCGTCCTGGGGTTGCTGGAGCAGTGTCCCCAGCGGTGTCCCCAGCACCCCAAGCTCCGCCGGGGACCCGAGCGCGGTGCCCCAAGCACGGTGCCGGCTGTTTCCTCTCCTCCTTATCGGGGCTCCAGGCTCGCAGCAGCCCCGCCAGGGCCGGGTTTTGTTTCCTGAATTCGAGGAGCCTTCCCCGAAAAGCTCGCCCGCTGCTCCCCGCCTCGGATGAGGAGATCCGGGGGGGGTTTTGGTGCTCGCAGCCCCTGCGCTGCGGGGCCGTGCCGGGCACACCGGGCGCTTGGCCTGGTTTTCTCCCGTTGGTTTCCTCCTCTGCTGTGGGATTCCTCCCGGTGCCGTTCTCAGGGCCGAGCGGCAGCGGGGTGATGCTCAGCGGGGCGAGGAGACGGGCGGCCCCCCCCTGCTCCCCATCCCTCCCGGTGTCGTTGCCTTCCCCCGGCGCTTCTCAGCCCTCCGCAGCCCCACGGGGCCGGAGCAGAGCCTCCCGTCCTCCCCAGCTGGCTGGGGCACAATTAACTCTGCTTAATTAAGCGGCCCCGAGGACCTTTGGCCGGGCTGAACTCCAGCTGAGGCCGCGGAGCCCGGCAGCGAGATCTGCCCCCGCAGCCCAGGCTGACCCCAAAACCTGAGCTCCCCATTTCCACAGCCCCCTGCGGCCACTTCTGCTTTCCAGGAGGGCGCAGAGCAGGGCAGGGCCGTGGCACAGCCGAGCCCCCGGGGGTTGCCCAGCCGGGGAGCGCCCCGTGCCCGCGGAGCCGGGTGCTGAGCAGGGGCTGGGGACGGTTTGGGGGCTGCGTTCCCGTTCCCACCACCCAGCGGGTCACCAGCGTGCGCGGCCTCCCTGCAGCTTTTCCCCTTTCCCGTGCCGGGCAGCTTCTCCCTGCTCCTTTCACTTCTGTGCACCCTGCAACGGGCGGTGGGGTGACCCCACTGCGGGCTGGGGGTGACCCCACAGGGGAGCGGAGCTGCAGAGGGGTTTAGGGGTGATCCCACAGGGGAGTTGGGGCGGCCCCATAGGGGAGCAGGGCTGCAGCAGGGGGCGGGGGTCACCCCACAGGGGGCCAGGGGTGACCCCATGGGGGGAGTGGGGCTGCAGTGGGGAGCTGGGGTGGCCCCAAGGGACACTGGGGGTGGCCCCATGGGGCAAAGGGTTGGCAGAGGGAGTTGGAGGGAACCCCATGGGGGAGCAGGGGGGACCCTATGGGGGACTGAGGTTGCGGCAGGGGGAAGGGGTGACCCCACAGGGCACTGGGGGCGCCCGCACGGGGGAATAGGGCTAAACAGGGGGGTCGGGGGCAACCCCATGGGGGTCAGGGGGCGACCCCACAGGGCAGTGGGGCTGCAGAGGGGGTCAGGGGCAACCCCATGGGGGTCAGGGGATGACCCCACGGGGCAGCAGGGCTGCAGTGGGGAACTGGGGCGACCCCACAGCGACCTGGGTGCACCCCCACGGGGGTCAGGGGGCGACCCCACGGGGCAGTGGGGCTGCAGAGGGGGTCAGGGGGCGACCCCACATGGCCCCGGGGCGCCCCCCCCAACCCCCGCGCCCTCGGGGCCGGGGCGCGCCACGGGGGCGGGGCCTCATTTCCATAGCCCCGCCCAGTCGCGTTCTATTTGCATAACCCCGCCCCTTTTTTCCTAATCGGGAGGAGGCCACGCCCCCCTCTCCCTCCGATTGGCCGCCTCCCCCCGGCGGCCCCGCCCCTGGCTATAAAAGCCGTCGGCGGGGCGCGGGGCGGCGCAGAGCGGGCGCGGTGCAGGCGGCGCCATGAGCAGCGCCCCGACGGGGCCCGCGGCGGCGGCTCCGCGGCTGTGCTGCCTGGAGAAGGGCCCGGACGGTTACGGCTTCCACCTGCACGGCGAGAAGGGCAAGCCGGGCCAGTTCATCCGCCTGGTGGAAGCCGGCTCGCCGGCCGAGCGCTCCGGGCTGCTGGCCGGGGACCGCCTGCTGGAGGTGGACGGGGCGAACGTGGAGCGGGAGAGCCACCAGCAGGTGGTGGAGCGGATCCGGGCGGCCGCCGGCTCCGTGCGGCTCCTGGTCGTGCAGCCGCAGCAGCCCGAGGAGCCCCCGCACAAGCCCCCGAGCCCCCCCGACGGCGGCGAGGCTCAGCGGGACCCCCCGACGGCGGAGCCCGTGCTGCAGGAGAGGAGCAGCGGCGGCAGCGAGCGGGTAATTTGGGGGGCAGGGGGTGGAAGGGGGGGGCAGGCGGCGTTTTACACCCCTAGAGAGATTTTGTCGTCCCCCCCCCGGGCCGGTGGCGCCGCGGTGCCCGGCGGGGAGCGCTGCAGCCCGGCCGGCCTCGGTGCCGGCTTTGTCCTTTGTTTGCTGGTTTGCAACGCGCTTACACCGCGGTTTGTGCTCGCTGCTGGTCGATTTTGGGGTCCTGAGGGTGTTTTGGGGGTGTTCAGGGTTCACCCGGCTCTGCACCCCCAGCAGGAGCAGCCCCAGCGTGGGCTCCCTGCCCGCCCCCATCCCTGTGCTGCGGGATGAGCAAAACGGGGTCAAACCCCCCCGGGAAGCTGCGGGGGCGTGAGGCTGAGGACCACGAGTGGGCACAGCGGCACCTGGGGAGCTGCTGGCCCCATCCCGCCGCCCTCTGACCCCTGTGGGGCTGCGGTTTGGAAGCGGGGTTTCGCTTTGCTGCTGCCCACGGTGTTTGCACGGGGGCTGAGCAGCTCTGCTCCCCCCCCCCCCAGCCAGCAGCATCCGGCCCCGCTGTGTGTTTTTGCCTTCAAAGCACCGGGGAGCCCCAGCCCGGGCTGCTGTGAGGTTTTTTTTTAGTGTTGAGCAGCTCCAAAACGCAGCAAAAAGCCTCGGTCGAGCGAAGATTTGGGGCTGCGGCTCCAGGAGCTGGCAGCAGCCACTCGTGCCCTGAGCGTGCCGGGTCTCTGTGCACAGCAGGGATGGGGGAGCCTGGAGCGGGGTCTGTGGGTCCCGGGGGATGGACAACAGGTCAGGAATGTCGGCCCTAACAGCGCGTAGGAGTCAGCGGTTGCACAAACAAAGCGATGTAGAGGTGAGGAATTGAGAAATTTCTGACCTTTCCTGCCCGCAGCGGTTTCTAAGAGACGCTCGGGGCTGCCGAAGATAATACAGCTTCTTGTTTACCCGCTGAAAACGGGTGTTTGTTGTCCCAACACAGATGGGGATGGGCTTCCCGGGAAGCAGGCAGGGCCAGCGCGGTGTCCCCAGGCTGGGGACAATCCCAGGGACTGACGCAGGTGCCCGACCTCCCCGATACCCCCGGTGCCAGCACGGCGCTTTGCTGCGGCTCTGGGACGGGCACCAACGCAGGGTTGGTCCCGGATGGACTTTGATGCCTGGCAGAGCTGTCGTGCTGCGGGGTTTTGCTGAGGATCAGGTGTTTTTACTCCTCGTGTCCCCGTTGGACTTTAGCTCGGTGCCAGCTGCGTGTTCCCCCAGCCCCGCTGGCACACAGTGGGACACCCGTAGGGTCCCTGCCTGGCTAAGGCACCCCTCCGGCACCCCCCTGGGGGTCTGGTGGCCATGGGGGTACAAATCTCTCCCGTCTGGGGGAGTGGGGCAGGATGCTCTGGGTAGGAACACGCGGCCTCTGCGCCTGCAGCATCCTCCCGGCCAGGCTGTGCTCCCTCCCCGTGCAGGGGGCACGTGCCCGCCTCCCATATGTCGCGGTGCCAGCGCTCCCCCCGGGCTAGCGAGACCTTCTGTGCATGCCTTCAGCCCAGACATCCCTCCACGAGCTGGAAAAAAATAAAAGGGCCTTATCTAACGTGGCTTGGGTGAGCTCCCTGCCCTGCTCGTGGGGCTGAGGGCGCTTCGAGGATGTGCGGCTCCCCACGGGGATGAGACCCCAGCACCATCGGCCAGGGAAGCAGGTCAGCTGTGTGATCCTGGGGGTGCTCGAAGGCTTGGGGTCAGCTCAGGGTACCCAAAGGCTTGGGGTGAGCTGGGGGTGCACCGTTAGCACCAGCAGTTTCTCTCTGCACGAGAGCAGGAAGTCGGTGGCGCTGGTGACAGCGGCTGCCACTGCTGCTCGCCCGCCCGCAGCCCCAGACGGTTTCTCAACAGGTAGCAGGAAAAACCCTGTGGCTGGGGGGAGGGCAGGGCCTGGCCCCAAGCTGGGGAAAAAAACAAAGCTTTGGAGACGTCGCCTCGGTTGGGTGCTCGCCGTGCTGGGAAGCCGCCCCGTGGGACGCCGGGCACGCCGTGTGCCTGTCCCGCGGCCCCCGAGCCCTGCCCTTCCCCGCGGCGGCCGTGGGGATTCTCCCAGCGCCGGTCCCGGCGGGGAGCGGGAGGTTTGCATGTGTCAGAGTCCTGTTTGCTTTGTTGGGCTGGACTTGCCTTTATTTGCTTAGCAAGCCCGGAGACGCTCGCTGCCAGGAGAGCTGGCTGTCAGGCTTCCTGCACGGCACCCCCCGAGGATTTAAACCTTCCCGTGTCGGGGCAGGATCTGTCCCCGCTTGCCCTCTGCGACCCCACAGCTCTCCCCATAGCAGGGGCCACCCCCACAGCTCCCTGCCCTGCAGCTGGGTGCGGGCTGAAGGCAGCTGCACCCCTACAAAAGGGATCCAGGGGCACCCGCACCGTGCCGAGGGCGGTTTTGCATGGCCGGGGCCGGTGCCAGGTGGCTGAACTTGGGGTCTGGCCCCTCTGTAGGGCAGGGAACCGTCCCCGGTGCTGGGCTGGGGGCGGTGGCAGCTCGCCGTGTCCTCCCCCCGTGTGGGTTTCCGGAGGCTCCAGCTGCCTGGGGAGCGTCTTGAGAAAGTTTCGTGCTCGCGGAGCTCCGGTGGCTGCCAGCCGCTGCCCTGGCACGGGCTGGGGCTGCTGCCACCAGGGCAAAGCTCCTGCTGCTGAATGCCAGCCCTGCCCGGCTCCTTCAGCCTCCCTCTTGCAGATTCAGTCCTCAATTCCTAAATTTAGTGCTTGCTTCCCCCTGGGAAACCCGGCTGAGCCTCCCGGAGCTGGGGTTTTGGGGTCCTGGGGGTGCAGAGAGGGGCAGTTCCCGGCTGGGAGCATTGCGCTGGGGTAGCTGGAGTTGAACGAGGAAATGAATGAAATTTCCTCCCGAGCCAGCAGCGTTTGGGAGCAGGAGTGGGCTGCATGAAAAGCAGCTCCAGTCCAGCGCTACGTGACGGGGATGCTGCAAGAGGCTGCTTTGCATCCCCTTTGTATGAGGCCCGAATGTATGTGCCAGATTTCAGGACCCGTGTGAATTTGCTGGCCTGGGCGTCCTCAGAGCCGGCGTGTTTCTCTCTGAGTAACCCCAAAACGCAGCTGCTCGGGGCCGCCTACGGGCTCGGGGCTTCTCGCAGGGCTGCAGGGAGCTTCCTGGAAGCTGGGCCTTCAAAAGCTGCCCTGAGAGCTGTCAGCAGGCCGCGAGCACGGCGGCTCTGCGGGTTCTCCATCCCCCTGGGATGGGGAGGATCAGCCCCAAATCCCCTCCCCGGGGCAGGGTGCTCCAGTCCCACGCGGGTTCTTGGAGCGATGCGGGTGTCCTTTTGGCAAAGGGGGGCTGTGCCCTGCCTGGGGACCCCCCTGTGGCCATGGATGGGACCCTGATGGCTGCGGGTCCCGTGCTGAGCCCGGCTTCACCCAGCGCCATCCCCGCGGGAGGTGCAGGAGAGCTCGTGATGAGGCTGTGCGGATAATCCACCCCCGAGCGCAGCACAAGGGCTGCCGGCGCTCGAGGACAAGGCAGCTTAGAGAAATTAGGGCTACTTCCATTATCCTCCTGCCCAGCTCCTCGTGCAGTCATGCAGGATCCTGCCCCACACCCTGGGCACCCACCCCAAACCCTCTCGCCCTTGTCCCTGGCTGCTCCTGCCTTTCCTGGCTGCATTTTAGGGCTCGGTGCCTCGCTGGTGGAGCTGAGCAGCTGCGTCCCCCTGCCCCGAGGTGCCAACGCTCTGCTCTCCAAATCCTCCTCCTCTCCCGGGCGCGCTGCCAGTGCCCGCTCGCAGGGTGCTCCCTCGGGCTTTGTCCCGAGCTATCGGCGTGGAGCAACCCCGCGGCTCTGCCAAGGGCAGCGAATCCCAAAGGCAGGCAGTGGCAGGGACACGCAGCATCACCGCTTCCTCCACCTTTGGGACAAGGACCCCCTCCCCAAGGGCTGGGTGCTGCAATCCCACCCTCTCCGGGGGTGCTGCGAGCATCACCGCGGGCTCCCGTGGCTGGGGCAGGATGCGAGCACCGCTGGCTCCTTCTGGCTGCTGGCACGGTCCCCCTGTCACCTTCGGTCCCCTGCGGGCCCGGCTGGGCGTTGGCGAGCCGTGGCAGCCAGCCTTGGCCCCGCAGGAAGGCGTTGTGCAAGAGGAGCGGGGTTATCGCGGCAGCGGGGCTGTCACCCAGGCTGGGCTGATCCGGTGCCCGTCATAAATGTGTCACCTGCATTGGTGCTGGCCCCAAGGCCGTGACCGTCCTTGGTGACCGTCCTTGGTGCTGGCCCCAAGGACTGAGGTTATCCAGGGGAGCTTCGCGGCGTCATGTGGATGCACCCGGTTCAGGGCAGCACAGGGCAAATGTGTCAGGAAATTCCTGCTGTGCACGCACATCCCTGGGGTGTTCGGGTGCCAGAGGACAAGAGATGGTGTTAACGAGCAATAAAAGCCCTAGTGGGGAATGCTGTGGGGACTCAAGCTGCTGGGGAATCCCTACCCAAGATCGGGAGGTAACGATCAAGGTTATCAGCAACCACAGGCAACTTTTACGTATTTAATATAAATATGGCTCAAGCCCCTCCGTGTAGATCTATAAAAGTTGTCTCCACTGGGCAGCGAGTGCAGCTCACGTACACCACACTGCCGGGCTGTTCCTATTTCCCTCTTGCTCGGGGTTAGCAGTAGGGACCCCCACCCTTAAAGGGTTTTATCTGGGAGCGGGTGGCTGCCCTGCTCGGTTTCCCCGAGACGGGGCGGGTCGGGGCGCATCGTGGGCGGGCTGGGTGGTGCCTCCGGGGCAGGTGAATGTCCCACGTGCCATCACCCCAATCCGGCAGGTTTGGGGTTTTGCAATCGCTGAGGGTCGTGGCCGGGCATTGGGGTGCTGTGGGTCCTGCTCCCTGTCCCCGGGGAGCAGCGGTTCCACGTGTCCCTTCCTTGTGGGGTGCTGGGGGAGCGGGGAGGGTCCCCGCAGGTTCCTGGGTGGGGTGGGATGTGGGTGCCTGCCCCCAGCCCAAACTGCTTCCTCCTCCACCTGCAAATGGTGATTGCAAGCCTGATCCCAAAAGGAAGGGCCTGGTCTCAGGATGCACGTAATAACAGCCTGCCGTAATATTTCACCGCAATTAGCGTGCCCTGCGCCCAATTAACGAGGGCCAGGGTTCATGGGGTGTTCATGGGGTGTTCCAGGACCCGGTGTCCCGGCTGTGGGTGCAGGTCTGTGGCCCTGCTCACGGTGGAAAGGGGTTAGGGGCGGTCGTCCTACAGCTGTCCCCTCGCTGTCCCCTCTCAGGAGCTGCGTCCCCGGCTGTGCCACATCAAGAAGGGCCCCAATGGCTACGGCTTCAACCTGCACAGCGACAAGAGCCGCCCGGGGCAGTACATCCGCGCCGTCGACCCCGACTCGCCGGCCGAGGCAGCGGGGCTGCGTCCCCAGGACCGCATCGTCGAGGTGGGTGACGGGGTGGGGGGTGCCTGGGCTCCCCGAAACTCGGGTTGGGGCTCCCCAAAACTCAGAATGTCACTGATGGGGCCGCTCAGCGTGGCGGTGCCCAGGAGCTGCCCTTTTGGGGCATGGTGACTCAGGGCAGAGCCGTTCCCACCCAGGGGTGCAGCCGAGCCCTGATTCACCCCCTGGGAGATAAGCTGCTGTCACCCAGGTTGTCACCGTCACCCACACGGGGCACGGCTCTCCCTGGGCTGTCCCCGGGTGGGGATCAGCGCACCCCGTGGGTCCTGGGCTGTGCGCGGTGACCAGGGTGGGGGCGAAGCTTTGGGCTCCTTGGGGACCACCTGGAGGAGCCCCATCCTGGCACATGCCCACGCTCCTGCCAGCACGGCCGGTGCAATCCCGTGCTAATCACTCCGAGAAAATCTGCTTTTAATGAGGTTTTCCTGCCCGCTAATCCCCACACATCCCCGGAGGTCGGTGGGGGGCTGTGGCAGGGCCGTGTGCGGGGCCGGGAGGAGCGGTGTCCCCGCTGCCCCGCGGTGACGGTGTGCTGATACCCACAGGTGAACGGGGTCTCGGTGGAGGGCAAGCAGCACGCGAGCGTGGTGGCTGCCATCAAGGAGGGTGGCGACGACACCAAGCTGCTGGTGGTGGACGTCCTCACGGATGAATTCTTCAAGAAGTGCAAGGTGGTGCCCTCGGAGGCGCACCTGGCAGGTGGGTCCGGCGCCAGCACTGCGGGGTCACCTTGTCCCCAGGCCCTGGGGATCTGCTTGGGGGCAGCCCCCGAGCGCTGGGAGAGGGGATTTTGTTCAGAGCAGCCCCGTTGTGCCAGCTCCACGCCCAGATAAAGGCCTCGTGCGAGGCACGTGGCTGTGGGGCGTGCGGGGAGGAGGGTTTATGGCCCTGCCGGTTACTCTTTGACAGGTTTTATGGCTCAGGGAGGGCACGCGGGTGCTCTTCGCTCTCCTCAGCTTGGCCTTGGCCCCCTCCCTGCCCCATGGGCAGAATTTGGGGGTGAGGAGAGCTCAGGGGTTCGGGGCTGGGTGCAAGGGGCACCACAGGGTGGGGTGGGAGAGGGCAGGGTGAGCCCATCCATCAGGACCCGTGTCCTCTCCCCACAGGTCCCCTGCCAGAACCTGTTGCCAACGGTGATATAGAGAAGGTAAGAGTGGTTTTCACTTATTTAATTTTTAAATTAAAACCAAGCTCTTTTACCAAGCTCTGGGCACGGTTTAGGAGTCCCTCCGTTCTCTGCCCGTGGGTGGGTGATGCCCCCAGGGACTGCTGGTGCCCCCCAGGGACAGGGTCTCCTGTGGGGCTGAGCATCACGGAGGTGTCTGCGATGCCTCGTGTCCTTCCTCACGATGCTGCGTGGCCAGGGGCCCTTGTGCAGCCAGTCCTGCAGCCTTCCTCCTCCTCCTCCTCCTCCTCCTCCTGCAGCCAGGCCAGCCTTTAATCCTCCCAGCCCCACTCAGGCAGCACTGGAGGTATTTATTATGCTGGAGCTCTCAGCGGATTACGAGCCGGGAGGAAGGATTTCAGTCAGCTCCCCTCCACCCCCAGGACCTGCAGCAGCCCTGGGGGTGATTCCCAAACCCCATTCCCACCTCTTCATCCTCGCTCTGCCCCCCCCAGGAGAACAGCGAGGAGCTGCGCTCCAGCTCGGCGTCCGAGAGGTCCCCCAGCCCCGTGCTGGCCACGTCACCCGACGGCAGCGAGACCCGCAGCGAGGTAGGGATGGGAGCAGGCAAAAGAGAGGGGGGGGACCGGGGTGAGAAGCCCCCCACCGTGGCACTGAGCGTCCTCTCGCCCCGCAGCCCGGCGTGCTGGAGGGGGACAAGCGCAGCTCGGCGTCCGGCTCCCTCCTGGACCTCGACATCCCGCTGGCCGTGGCCAAGGAGCGGGCCCACCAGAAGCGCACCAGCAAGCGGGCGCCCCAGATGGACTGGAGCAAGAAAAACGAACTGTTCAGCAACCTGTGAAACCGCCTCGGGGCGGGGGCCAGGGCTCCTGGCCCCCCTTTTCTCTCCCCGGCCTCTCCTTCGTCCCTCTCGTCCCTGCCACCCCACCACGGAGGACGGGGTTTGGTGGCCGGTGAGCGTCCCTGGGAGGGCGAGCGGAGGGGTGCTGGGGGTGCCCCCCGCTTCCAGCCTGGCCCCTGGGTGCCCCCCCAGCCCCGGCTTGAAGTCCTGTGCTCCTGGCTAGGCAGAAAGGGGAGATTTGGGGGGGTTGGTGACTTGAGGGTGGCCAGGTTCGATGCCCAACGCTTCTGGTCCCCTCTACCAGCTCTTCTCCCACCCCAACCCCCATCCCAAATCTCCCTTTTTTTCTTCCAAACCTGAGGCTTTTGGTGACCTCTGCCCAGCCCCCGACCACACGATTCCTCCCAGGTCGGTGCTCTTCCCCCCTGCCTGGCAGTGTCCGTCCACCGTGACCCCGTCCCTTCGCCCCGGATCCCCACAGGGACAGGGACATCCCATGGCACCTTGCCCCAGGGCTGTTTTGGGAGAAAAGAGGGTGTCTGGAGCAAGCAATAATCACCTCCTGTGCTCCTGCTCCCTGCTGGAGGCAGAGACGATCGGGGTTTGCATCTCACACTGTTTAATTTAAAGGGTTCTCAATAGCCTGTCTTTTTTTTTTTTTCCTTCCCAAATAAGAGGTTTTCCAATCACACCGTTTGTTTTGTTTTTTGTTTTTTTTTTTTTTTAAAAAACGTATTTTGTGGAAATTCTTCCTGTGGACGTTTTGTTTCCGTGTTTCGCGGTCGAGTGCCGTGCTTTCGAGCTCGAGAGAAATTCTGTTGACTGGAATAAATCTTCCTGACTTCACGAGCCCAGCTGCAGGACAAATCCTTCCGGAGCTGCGTGTCCCCGGCCCCAGGACTTGGTGCCGTGGGGATCCCCGTGTCCCCTTGGGGGTCCTACAACCGGGCTGGGGCTGTCTATTTGGGGAATGGGTATGCTTTAGATGCCTTTGTGGGTTTTATTTTAAATTTCCAGCCATGGAGCCCCTCCGAGCTGCTTTGGCACAGCCTGGTTTTCTGATTTAACCCCCCCCTGCTGGGGGGTTAGGCTGTGATGGGCCCACACTGGGCCCAGTTTGGGTGCTGGGCTGGGGGGATTGGGACGGATGGGGCTGGTCCCAGCATGGGTTAATGCCTCAAGGGGATTAATGGGTTTAAATCCCACAGAGGGGGGGCAGTGCCAGGCTGCCCTGCTCTAATCTGCCCTGAGGGATGTGGCTGCCGGCTGGGTGGGAGGGGGGCAGCCCCAAACTGCCCCCAGCCCCTCCAGTGGGGTTTGGAGTGCCCCTGAGCCCCCATACAGGCTGGAGGAGGGCAGGGGGCTGCTTGTCCTGGGTGGGACTTTGGGGGGATTCCCTGGGTGGGGGGCTGACCCCTTCCTGGAGAGGATGGAGGCTGCAGGTGAGGGTGCTGGGCTGGCGTCCCGGGGCTATTTTTAAGCCCTGTGCAGCTTACTGGGTCGGAGCTAAGCCCTCCTGCAGCGGGAGGGCACGGGGGGGGCTCAGCAGTAACCGCTCTGGGAAGGGGATGGGGGCTTCAGGAGGCCCCCCCAGGGTGCTGCAAGGTAGCTCGGGGCTGGGTCCTGGACTAGGAGTGTGGCTGGGGCAATCCTGGGAGCCTCCGTTTTGTGTGGGTTTCCTGAAAGATCACCAGTTTTGCAGTTGGATTAAAATACACATCCGAGCTGTGAAACCCTTTGGGCACAGGGGGGTTGATATGTGCTGCAGGCTGAGAACACCCCTGGGGGGCCAGGGGCAGGCCTGGGGGGCACCCAGCGGGCTCCGGGAGCATCTCCTGCCCGCAGCCCTGGGCTGTGCATCGCCTCTTCTCCTCATCGCAGCAGCCTGGGCGCCGGTTCTCACGTGGGGGGGCTCGGGGACAGACCCAACCTTGTTTCGGGTTGCCAGGGTGAAGGTTTTGCCCGGGCTCGGCGTTGCCTGGGCACCAGGGATGCCAGGCAGGGAGCTCGGCGGTGCCGGAGCAACCGCGGGAGCGCAGCAGCACCCGGGCTCTGGTGGCTGCCTGGGGGCCAAGCGGGGCTGTCCTGTGAGACCAGCACATCCCTGGGCCGGGCTGGGCGATGGGAGAAGGGTGAGCCCTTACCCTGTCCCCTCCAGGCAGTGCTGGGTGCACCCCAGCTTGGGGAGAGCCAGGGAAGGAGCTGAGGGGGCTCCCAGAGGGGGGGGAGAGCAGGGGGAGCCCCAGCTGGGGGCAGGGGGTTTGGGGGCCGTGGGGTGCTCGTTACCGGGTCCCCAATCATCCCAGACCCTAAACCCAGACCCTACAGCCGCCCAAATGGAGCTGCTGCACCCCTCCAGCACCAGGCCGCCCTTCCTGTGTTTTCCCCCAGGCCTCGGCCCTAGGGGCTCTGGATCAGGACAGCCTGGTGTCAGGAACCCACAGAAGTCAAAGAAAGGAGCGTGATGCCATCAGGTTCTGCAAATGCTGTCCTGGAGAACAAAATCCACCCCCACCCAGCTGGTGTTGAGGAGCCCAAGGCTCACTAGGCCCTGTAACTTCGACCCCATCTGGAAGCGGAGCTGCTCTTCAACTGATCGCTGCACTCAGCTTCTGCTACAACAAAATCCCTGTGAAAGACTTGTTTAAAATACCACGCTACGCACTTGGTTCCTACGCCTGGTTGTGATATTATTCATAGTGCTGATTTATTTAACTGAACTAAAATTGGAAAACTCCGACTCCCAGGCCCTAAAAATACTGCCAAAGCGGCACTAAAATTTCCAGAGCCTACCAGTCTCCGGTAACAACAGCCCTGTGCGGATCTGCGAGCTATTATCTGATACTTCCTAACTGGAACAAATCATTTCTGGTCTCCAATTAGCCATTACAGCTGCCCTTACAGTGGGGGAACACCCCATGAGTTATCCTCCCCACCTCTTCTTTGAGACATCTTCCCTGCCAAGGAGAGCGCGCTGAGTCGGGCAGGGAAGGTCGGGTTAAATAACTGCACTAAAAACTCCGTCCAGAATGAGTCAGACAAATGGCTCTTTGTCAGCAACAGACCTCGGGTGTACCACAGGCTGATTCTTACCCTAAAGGTTTCTGCCCCGGTGAGTGATGCTCGCAGCCTGAGCTGCCTTGAAGAGGGATATCACTTTTCTGTCTTCCTTTAGATGTGTTTTCCTTCTTGCTGTGATAACAGCAGATAAAATGAAGTGAAATATCACTTCCCAGCTGATGGCCTGAGGTTTCCAGGTCCACGCTCGTACCAGACACCCGTGTGCCCAGGCCCAGGGCTGAGCAGAGCAGGGTTTTGTCTCGGCAGCCTCCTGCAGCTGCCAGTTCCCCTGGTCACATAAAGAGCACAGAGAGGCTGTGCTCTGGTCTTGCTTGGCTGATCCTGGTGGTTTTAATCACATTAACAGGTTGACTCCTTCAATCTTTGTAATTTTTTTTGTGATTCAGTAGTTTTGGGGGACTGAGGAGCTGTGGTATCCCACCGGTCTGTGCCATCTTTCCTTGTGAGAAAACGCTATCCTGGCTCTCTTTGAGCAGAACAATCAGCCAGGAATTCCTCACCTCACTAATTCCCTTACCAACCCAGCCCCAGAGTTGAAAGGGGGCCAGCATTTCCCTTTGGCTGTGCTCACCCACACCCAGGCCTCTCTCATATCCAGCAGCGCCCACCGCACCCCAGAAAATAGGGTTCAGAGTCCCAGAAGGGAGGCTCTGTTGGCCTCACCACCCTTTCACCACCCAAAGAAGATCACGCTCAGGAACCTCAGATTTTTATCTTTTTTTTTTTATTATTCAAAAAAGAGCAGAGCCACCAGAGTTCTCAGACTTCTGTCGCACTGAGGAATCCTGCTCCAAGGGAAGCAGGAACACTGGGTACTGCCTGTCCACAAACAGGTTGCACCAGGAATCAATTAACTGCTGGTGATTTAGGCTGTGCTGGAACAGCACGTTAAAGTTACGGAGTCATTCCCAACCAGGTCTGTCAGCTGGTGGCTGTTCGCCAGGTCCAAATTTCAGCATTCCGGGCTGTTGCAAGAAAGTGCAAAGGTGACCAGCTGACAACGTAACCAAAGGAGACAGACCAAAACAATGCGGAGGTGTCAGCCACGCTCAGACCTCCCCACCAGGGTCAGCTCCTCCCTGGAGCCCAGGCCTGTGCCTGGCTGTATCCGTCAGGTCTCCAGCTCTCCGGCTGGCAGCTTCACTTCACTGTAGGTTTTCTTCTCCACGTGGCTTGTCTGGTCCAGGAGCCATCGTTTCTCTTCATCGCTGATGTCCAGCCTCAGCGTCACCTCCCGGAAAACGCTGTTCACAGCAACCTGGAGCACACAGAATAAAAAAAGCTGAGCCCCAGTCATAGCACAAGTGCTGCTCGTGTTCTCTGGGCAGTTACCACACCTCCTTAAAATGAAGCTTCTTGAACATGCAAATGCTGGCTTCGTTTTCCTGGCCGATCTTAGCCTCAAATTTGGTGATGCCCAGGTCTGTCACTCCTACAAAAGAAACCAGAAAGACAAGCATTCCTGTTACCTGCTGGGCTGCCACTTCTACAAAGACACAGGACTCCAATTTCTGAGGCGGGTGCACCTCTTACTACCCTCTACCTCAGCACGAATATGTGCTTCTAGATCACATCACAGCTCTGCTCCCATCCCCGTGCCCGGGGCTATCCTTACCGTAGGACATCATCATCAGGGTCGCCTCCTTGCCAAATCCTCTGCCACGGTAGCTGGGCTCTGAAAGGGAGAGCCACAGAAATCAGCACCCTGTTAGGCGAGACAAGTCAGCAGGGGCACTTTTCAGTGCTGGGTACTTTTCAGAAGAGGCTGTGTCCCAGGCCAGCAACGGATGCTGATCAGATCTGAACAGCCAAGGTAAAGCAATGACAATAAAAATCTGCCCTCAGTAACATCTGTCTGGCTTTAGCCAAGGTGGCAAAGGCCCAAGCTAGCAAGCAGAACCTCACCTGCAATCATAATTTCAATCTCCCCCAAAGTCGGATCCTCGGTGTCGGTGAGGAAGAGGTTCACATCCCCCACCATGCAGTCCTCCTCCCCACGTGCCTGCCCAGACCAGCGCTCCGTGTCCAGCACGATGAAGGTGCACTCTGTGGAGAACAGACAAGAAGCAACATTCTCACGGCACGAATTATTCACAAAGTACCGAAGGATGAAATCAAAGGCATGCAACGGGCAAAGGAACAGCAGTTTCCACATGTTAGCAGTGAGGAAGAGGTAATAATTGCACCTCCCACGCCAAGCATGCCTGCTCCCGTCCCTAGAAACATACGAAATGCTCTGAAAAACCCGTTGTGAGCACAAAGGATCGTGCAGACACTGAGACTAGGAACAGCCTGCGTAAAAAGGAGCATGAAAACTTTCATTCCCCGACCGAGGTCTCACTGCTTTGTCTCTGCAGCAAGTTCAGGCGAGGAATTGTTTGGTGCACAAGGATCACCCAGTGATTCACCCGGTCCGCTTTACTGCTGCTCTCAACAAAGCTTTTAATGCCAGCTAAGATCTCCAGACTGAGATCTTTGCCAGCCTCGGCATTTTGCAGCTCCCTGTATTTCTATGAGGCTTTTATGAGCACTGATTCATTACCTGTAATAGAGCCAGGGAACAAATTCAGTCAACTAATCTCGACCAGGTAATTATAAAGTAATTCGAATCCTAAGGAAAAATACAACTCCCTTCCACCTTTTGACGATGATCAGTCCTGGGGAGTGGTGATGGTGCTGGAGAAGCCCAGCAGATAATGCTGTGCGAATTAAATCATCCTTACCTTTGAAAAACTGCACAAAAAGGACACCAACAGCCCTGGGTGTTCTCTGCTTCCCAGGAGCTTCCCAGCTACAGTTTGTACTGAGCACGTATCAGCTACAGACATGCACGGATCTCCCTCGAAAGTTACCGTGTCCATATTCCCCTTGCTTCAAACTATCGCTGTTCATCTGCCTCCAAATAGTGGAGACGAAGAACCCCAGAGCCCCAGGAAGAACAGAAACCAGACAGATGTTAGCTGGGCTGGGGAAGGCAACGTGCCGTGGTGCTCAGGCAAAGCTGCTGGAACTGAAACCAGCCTCACGCCCCCTCGGGCTCAGTAAAGCCCACTCACATGTGCCCTCAGCCCACCCTGTGTCCTTTACGGGATGGAGAGGGACCCGCTCCCCCCTGCCACCCACTCCTAGCAGGTGTTTAAGACCCTCACTGTCTGCGTCGTCCCGCCAGCTGCGCTGCATCTCGTACTCCTGCTCCAGGCTCAGCGGTTCGGAGGCGGTCAGGTGCTGCAGCTCCTCCGACTGCATCCACGCGTGGTACCTGGCAAAGAGAGCGGGACGGTGGCCACGAGTGCTCCAAGGACCTGCCTGTGCCCTGTCGTGTCTCAACTCGGAAGTATCTGCAAGCCTCTTGCTGGATGTGAAACAGGAACCAGCGATCTCCTTGGACATGTAGCAAAGTTTGTGCATCCTGCGGCTTTGTGTGAGGTGCCACGACACGAGCTGGAAGTTTTTAAGAGTTCTGACCCAGCAGCACCAAGGGTCAGGATTTCAGCCCGTCTGCTTTCGATACAGCCTCACTGACAGCTTGACAAACACTGCCACCTTTGTGCAGAGCCGGCAGCTGCCCGGGGCAGCGCTTTACAAAGCGCATTGATCAGAGGTTTGGCTGCCTGGGGTCACCCACTGCAGTCCTGCTCCTCCCTGGCCTTTACAGAGAGATCCCAAGGGATGTTAGAAGTGTTAGAAGTGCTGGCTGTTCTCCCACGGCCAGGTATTTCCCTCCCTGTGAATCCACAGTCCTGGCACAGACCTCGGGGATGACCGCCGTGAGCAGGGTGGGCACAACTCGCTGTCTCCCTACAGCTTTTTTTTAATTTCTGTGCTGTTCCCATGGGGAAGAGGCCCCTGCAGCTGCCGAGCCAGCACCTTTCTGAACAACACGCTAAAAAAGGGAAGGGAAACCAGACCCGGAGGACGCGAGCCACGTACCGGGGCACGTGTGCCGGGGTGTACGGCACCAGGGTCGCCCTGCTCCCCTGCAGCACGGTGTCCTGGTTAATCCTCATGGCCCCGAGACACGGCCGTGTGCCCGCCGCGCAGCCCGGGGGGGCACAGAGCTCGCAGCCCCCTGCAAGGCAGCAGTGGCAGCCCCAGCCCTGCACGGGGCTCAGAGAGATGCCTGGGGCTGGGATCTGGGGCGAGGCGGAGATTTGGGGCTGGGACTGGGGGATCTGGGGCTGGGATCTGGGGCTATGGAGGGATCTGGGGATGGGATCCAGGGCTGTAGGGGGATCTGGGGCTGGGATCTGGAGCTTTGGGGGAATCTGGGGCTGGAAGTGGGGGCTGTAGGGGGATCTGGGGCTGGGATCTGGGGCTATGGGTGGATTTGGGGCTGGGATCTGGGACTGGGATTGGGATCTGGGGCTGGGATCTGGGGCTATGCGGGGATCTGGGACTAGGATTGGGGGCTATGGGGGGATCTGGGGATGGGATCCAGGGCTGTAGGGGGATCTGGGGCTGGGATCTGGAGCTTTGGGGGAATCTGGGACTAGGATTGGGGGCTATGGGGGGATCTGGGGATGGGATCCAGGGCTGTAGGGGGATCTGGGGCTGGGATCTGGAGCTTTGGGGGAATCTGGGGCTGGGATTGGGGGTTGTGGGGGGATCTGGGGTTGGGATCTGGAGCTATGGGGGGATTTGGGGCTGGAAGTGGGGGCTGTAGGGGGATCTGGTGGTGGGATCTGGGGCTATGGGGGGATTTGGGGCTGGGACTGGGGTCTGTGGGGGGGATCCAGGGCCGGGATGGATCAGCTACAGAGGGATCTGGGGCTGGGATCCAGAGCTATGGGAAGAGCAGGGGCTGGGATCTGGGGCTTTGGGGGGATCCAGGGCTGGGATCTGGGGCTGGGATTGGGATCCGGGTTTGGGATCCGGGCTGTGGGGGGCTCCCTGTTTGCCCCCCCCCCCGCCCCTACCTGCACCGCCTCCCTCTGCGCATGCGCACAGCCCCGCTCCCCCCTCCCCCCTCCCACCCGGCGTGGCGCTGTGGCCCCGCCCCCTCCCTCCCACGTGACCCCCCTCCCCTCCAATCCGCGGGCGGAGGCGCGGGGCCCGGTCACGTGCGCGGAAGCTTTTCCCTCCTCCCCGCCGCCGCTCCACGCCCCCCGCTCCCTGCGCCGCGCATGCGCACTGAGGGGCCCGGGGGGCGGCCCCGGGGCAGGGCCGGGAGGAGGGGGCGGGCGGAGGGGAGGTGCCCGCGGCCGGTAAGGGGCAGGGGGGCCTGGGGGCTGCGGTACGGCGGGTCAGGGGGCCTGGGGAGGGCTTGGGGGTCCTGGGGAGGGTCTGGGGGTCTCGGGGGGTCCCTGTGTGGGGCCCCGGTGGGGTCTGTGGGGGGCTTGGGGTCCTGTGTGGGGTCTCTGTGGGGTTTGGAGTCTCGGTGTGGGGTCTCTGGGGGGTTTAGGGTCCCTGTATGGGGTCTCCGGGGGTCCCTGTGTGGTCTGAGGTCCCAGACTGGGGCCCACGGGGGTCCCCATGGGGTCTGGGGTGCTGTGTGGGGTCCTTGTGGGGTCTGAGGTCCCTGTGTGAGGGTCCTGGGGGTTCCTGGAGGGTCTGGGGTACCAGTATGGGGCCACTGGGGGTATTGGGGGGGGGTCTGAGGTTGCTGTGTGGGGCCCTTGAGGGGCTTGGGGTCCCTGTGGGGGGCCCCGGTGGGGTTTGGGGGGGGCCTGGGGGCTTTGGAGTCACGGTGTGGGGTCTCTGTAGGGTCTAGGGTCTCCGGGAGTCTCTGGGGGGTCTGGGGTCCCTGTATGGTCTGAGGTCCCAGTATAGGGCCGCTGTGAGTCCCCGGGAGGTCTGGGGTGCCGTGTGGGGTCTGGGGTCCCTGTATGAGGGTTCTGGGGGTTCCTGAAGGGTCTGGGGTCCCAGTATGGGGCCACCAGGGGACCTGTGGGGTCTGGGTTTCCTGTGGGGGGTCCCAGGGGGAGTATGGGGTCCCTGTGTGGGGCCCCGGTGGGGTCTCTGGGGGGTCTCGGGTCCCTGTGCTATGCCACCTGGGGTCCCTGGGTTGTCTAGGGTCCCTGCATGGGGTCCCCGGGGGTCCCTGTGTGGTCTGGGAACCACGTGCAGGGTTCCTGTGTGGGGCCCCTGAGGGGTCTGGGGTCTCTGTATGGGACCGCTGGGGGTCCCTGTGGGGTCCGGGGTTCCTGCGTGGGGCCACTGGGGGTCTGTGGGGAGGGGACTTGGGGTCCCTGTGTGGGACCCCTGGGGGGGGGGTCTAGGGTCCCTGTGTGGGACTATTGGGTTCTCTCTGGGGTCTGGGGGCTGGTGGCATTCCCAGCCCCGCCTTGGTGCGTGTGTTGCTGCCTTGCTCCCGGGGCTCTGCCGGGCGGTGCAGGCTCCCCAAACACTCGGGCATTAAAAGCCCCGGTGCAGGGATCTCAGTGCCCCGTGTCTGTGGGGCTGCTGCCGGCCGCCTGCTGTTTTTTTTTCTGCCCCTGGGGTCGTTTGGGGAGGCCGGGGGCTGCCCGAGCCTGCCCCACGCAGCCCCGTGGCCCTGAGGAGCAGCGGCTGTGGGAGAGGCGAGGTCTGAGAGCGTCCCCGGGGCAGTCAGGCTTCCTCCTGCGGTCTGAAACCTCCCTCTGGCCGTTCGGGACATCGCGTGCTGGGGCAGGGCAGGGCCTTGGGGTGTTCCTTTTAACTGGTTTTAACGGGGCAGAGAAATCCTCGTGGTGCTGGGCCGGCTGCGGCTGTCCCGTGTCGGAAGACAAGAGTGTCGAAATTACCTCGTGAGTTCCCCTCCTTCTGGCAAAGGTGACCCAACTTTGTGCTTTGTTTTTTATTTTCCCCCTAGGTAAAAGGCAACAGAAGCTGAGAACGCCCTCCTCGAGCTGCTCCCCTCACCATGGCCGGCGGCATTACGGACACGGGGGAGCTGTACTCGCCTTACGTAAGTCCTTCGGGCTCAGCGCCTGGCTGTCGTTACTCAGAAGTCTTCTCAAAATCCTCTTCTTTCAGCTTGTGTTGTCATTTCCCACTTCCCCGTGCACGTAACCGCAGTGTTTCGAGAGTTGCCGTAGGTCAAAGGCTGCTTCAAAATGCTTCGTGCTGGTAGCTCTTTGTACATCGCACGTTCCTTTATGTGCTGGGAAGGATGGCGTCTGCTTAAGGTAGAGTTCCTTAAAATGTGCTAAGAAAAGCTTCGTGTCCGATACCAGCTCTCGCATCCTTCTACCTGTTGCTCTTAAACTTCAGCGTTTTCAACAGCACAAATTGTCACGTGAAGCTCACTTAAACAGGGAAAATTGCCATGTGGAAATTAGGCTTTTTTTTTCCTCTTTTAAGAAATTCAGAGGAAAATCATATATAAAAGAAAAGCTACGAATAAGTAATCTTCAGTTACTTATTTTAACCTTTAACCTTTATTTTAACCTGTTTTTGATAGGCACGAGTGTTCATAAAGCGTCAGCTCTTAGATCAGTGCTTTGCAAACAATATTCCCCCAAAAACCCCACAGATAACTAAATAAAGACCCAGTACTGAGTGCTACGGGTCGGCTTTCAGATGGTCAGAAGCTTTCATCCCCCTGTTAATGACTGAATTTAGACTAACTGGGTCTCAGACCCCAGAAATGGGCCACGACTGAGAAAATAGAGAATAAGTCAGTAACTGGGGTTCTGGGCCCTACAGAATCAGTGTCACCTTTCTGTTGGTGTGGCAGGAATACCCTAGAGTCTCATCTCAAAGTCTAGAGCGCTCTCCTCTTTGCCTGAAGACGTCCAGCCAGGCTGAATGCACGAGCACCGTTCTCATCTCAGCCTGCTTGACCGCAGCCAAGGAAAATCACTTGAGTGCTTTATGTTGAAGAGTCCTTCACTGAAGTGAGTCATGGCCCTGGGCACTCGAGCAGGAGGTGTGCTCGGGGAGCGGCAGCTGTGCCAGCCGAGTGAAAAGAACTTTCCTGCGAGCTGCGGTGGCTGACTTGTCCTGGGAGAACCATCAGAAGATGAAATTGCTCTGCTTATGTTAGTGAATGTAGGGCGGGACAGCGTGCGGGGGCTCTGGGGAATAGTTCTGGTATCAATTCCTTCACGCTCAGAAAAATGTACTCAGACATTGCTCTTACTGGCTCTCCTCTAGAGAGAGACTGACCTATATTAGAGAAAAAAAGATAGAAAACAGCAGCAACAACGAACTTTGGGGCAGTCTTTGTGAGTTCAGCTACATTTGCAGTCTGGGGGTGCTGTCCAGGTGCTCTTTGCCCTGGGTCAAAAAAAAAAAAAGGAGGTTGCTTTAAAGGATAAAATCCTTCCCCTTCCTGAAATAAAATAGCTTTTCCAGAGTGCTGAGTTGCTTACTGGTAGAATGGCAAGCAGGCTTTGGATTACAGTTCTCTTTGGATGTTTCCTGCTTGCTTAAGGGTAATGAAGGGTGAGACACCCTGGAAGGGAACTCCTGTAGGGAGTCCTGAGTACTTAGGTCAGAAAATAACGAGAGACCCAAACCCACATTGTAAACAACTCTGGTAGAAGCAAATGGATGTTAAAGCACACAAAGCTCACGTCCTTAAGTTAGAAGGAAACAATATTTTTAAATAATAGGAAAAATGGGGAAGGGATTACATTTTTGTCGTGAAAAATGAGCTGTGACTTGCTTTGTTCTCTGGTTATCAGGCTCCCAGGAATTTGGTCTCTAACGTGGGCTTGCTCCCACCCTGCTTGCTCACAAAGGTTGCTCTCTCCATTCGAATTATCATGCACGTGAGGGGGTTTGGGTGATCTCTGGCAAAGCTGCGAACTCACGTTGGGTTCTGTGGATGTTGCAGGTCGGTCTGGTTTACATGTTCAACCTCATCGTCGGGACAGGAGCTCTAACCATGCCCAAGGCATTTGCGACAGCGGGGTGGCTGGTCAGCCTCGTTCTCCTCATGTTCCTGGGCTTTATGAGGTAGGATATGGGTTTGTGTCCTCAGGAGAGGGGGGGTGCTCCATTCAGGAGCCCTGAGATCAGTGCTGAGGCTTGGGCTGCTGCCTGAGACCTTGGGGCAGGTCTCATGACTTGGGAGCTGGTTTGCCACGAGTTTCTGCTCAGCTGCCTGTGCCCCTGCTGGAGCAGCAGGTGGAGCTGAAGGCTGCTGATAGAGCTGCGATGTCCAGGCAGCCTGAGATTCTCCAGTCACTGACAGAATTGTCATCTTCCCGACAAGCCGTGTATCCCTGCTCGTTTCTTGCCTGGCTTGCAAATAAATAAGAATAAAACTCCCCTCCTGCTGTTGGTAAGAACAGAATTTAGATGTTTTTTTTGTGGATAACTAGTTCTGAACGTGCCTTTGATGTGAAGGCAGTGCTTTTCAGACCTGTTAGCTGCTGCTGAACAGGGGTAGCCGTGCTCAGTACTGACTGTAGTGATGCTTCTAAATTCCCCACCTTGAAGCCGTGTGCTTCAGAGGCTTGACTGAATTATCAATTGTGGCAGCACCAGTAACGGAGCTTTGTGAGCACTCCTAGATATGTTTCAAAACACAAATGTGGCACGTGAGATGCTACCAGCAGGGAGTCTGCCAAGGTCAGCAGAGGAGCACAAGTTTCCAAACCTGGGTGCCACAACCAGACCCAACTGAAAACAGAGCCTGAAGTATTCAGTGCCCCCGGAGCTGCGTTGTTTTTGTCCCAGCCCTGGTGCTTGGCTTCCTCCTGCCCTCTGGGCACTGACCCTTCAGTAAGAATCCGTGCAGGAATTGCTACGTGGGCCTCAGAACAGGGCTGCTTGCTTTTATTCTAGCAAAATTAATCTCTTGCTTGAGCTTGATAAATGAGCCCAATTCCTGGAACAGGGAAGCCACTCTAATGCCTTAACTAAGATTGATTTGAAGGTTTTTTTTTAATTACAGGGCTGTTTAGCTGAGATAACGATGTGCTTTCCATAGGAGCATCAGTGACTACCTGTCCCCTGGCCAGCTTTTCCCATGGCCTCCAGCAAAGCGTGTTTGCATATAGATGTGATCTGCCCCTCTGCCTTGTTTTGCTTTGTTTCTAATGCCATTTGGAAGAGTCTTTAGGGCAGCAGAGTACCTTTGCCACAGGCTGTAATGGATAAACTTCATAACAGGACTGTGCTAGTCCAAGCTTCCTTCTCCCTTTCAGGGCCCATCTTTCTAACAAGGGTTTGTCTTCCCAAACCCTCCAAACTCCTAGCAAGGTGTTTTCTAGCTACCTAATGTCTCCTCATCCCTGAAGGCATGCGTATTTTTACTGCATTTTGTTCTCTGCTTGAACACCTCCATCTCAGGAGCAGAAGAAGGCAGCGGTGTGCTGAGCAGAAACTATGAAATAGGCGGGGGGGAGGGTGCAAAGTTGGTGAAAGCAGTTCTGTTTGGTTGGTGTTTGCCCCTACAAATAGTGAGGATAATTCTCCATGTATCTTAAGCAACGATGCTTGACTGTTGTTGATATTAACTGGATTTCTCTCCCAAGCTATATGACTACCACGTTTGTGGTGGAGGCCATGGCTGCTGCAAATGCCCAGCTGCGATGGAAGAGAATGGAAAAACGCAAGGTTTGTGTGGGGTTTCGTTTTCCATTTTCTGCTGTTTTTATCACACGAGGCTCACCTGAGATTTCTGTCTTTGCTTTGCCTCATTAATAACTAATAAAGGAATAGATTTCTACTCTACGGAACTTGGCTGCGTAAAATATGACTTTTAGTTCCCTGTGGGGTTGCTCGTTAAAGACTGGATTTTCTGCTTCAGCTTTGAAAAATCTCTTGTGCTGCTTACATTTTTTTTACTGGATGTGCTCTCCTTGCCCTGAAGCGTTGCTCAGCGAGTGTGGAGAGGTGGCAGGCAATAGATCGGTGCCATTTGGAGTGTGCCAGGTTCTATAAATCCTCGCTGATCTCAGGTCACTTAACTGGGACAGGCAGGAATGTCCTTGCTGCCGGTCAGGATGTGTCCCGGGGAGTGGACAGTCCTGAAGTATGTCTTGTCTGGAAAACTTGCTTGTGGCTTTTTTGGATCCTGGCTTCGGTGGCTTTTCTGGATCAGTGTGAGGTATGGTTCTTTGCACTGATTTAGATCCCTGCCTGTATGTTATTGGGCTGGAGTTATGAGATCCCATAGCCAGACAGAAAAGAAATGGCCAATAAAAACACTAAGATTTCTTTTCCCAGTTCTGTAACCCTGTAGATCTACCAGACACTTGAGCCACAATTTTCTTGTGCCAGGTATCCCTGCGTGAATCAGACACTTGCTGTATGACCTGCTAAGAGCAGAGCCTGGCACTCACCTCAGTCTGCTCTGCTGGTGCCCTTTTCTGCTCTCCAGTGTCTCAAACTTGGGCCAAGGGCTCCCAGTATTGCCCCTGCTTGGTAGCCTGTCCTGCCCAGCCCAGCCCTGCATAGGAACTACCTCTGAGGTGCTGGAAGTGAGACCGTGACGCTGGTGGTGCTGTAGGTAGTGGAAATCTGAGCAGTGGTCTGGCCTTTTCTTCCAGGAGGATGATGAGGATGAGGATTCTTCCTCTGGAGTATCTGACAGTGACGTTCTCCTCCAAGACGGCTATGAGCGAGCAGAGACGCGACCTATCCTGTCAGTTCGTAAGTATCTCAGCTTTCACTGAGACTTTTTCTCTGCAGGCAGCATTCCTGTGAGCCCCAGTAAGCAGAGCAGGACTCTGCTGTCCATTTTGCCCTTAATTTCACATTTGCATCCCGAAGACCTTAGCACTTGCGAGATAAGGCTCATTGAGAATTCAGTTTACCTTCTGCAGGCTGATAAAGATCTCTTCCCTCTAGGTCACTAAGATGAGAATACCTTGTTTTGAAAACACTTTAAACTAACTTCAGCAGAGTGATTGGACCCGTGACGCTGCAGCTGTGGAGTGGTAGATAGTACATAGTGTCCTTCAGGCTGCTGCTGGAGCTTCGTGGGTGTTTTCAGATAATCTGGCCTCTTGGTTTACTCGAGGGACTGGTTGAAACCTCCTTGTTTTCAATTTGCAGAGAGACGTGGCTCACCCAATATCTTTGAAATCACTGAAAGGGTGGAAATGGGCCAGATGGCTTCCATGTTCTTCAATAAAGGTAAGTGATTCATGCGTTTAAAGTCCTCACAGCCCTGCTGCATACTGTGTGTGTGTCTGTTGGTAAGTCTGAGTGCTTCTCAGTGTGGGTTTACATCCTGAGTTTGTGATGGTTCCATCCAAGTATCCATCCAAGTATCCATCCCTCTGTGCAGTGTTCCTCCAAAGCAGAATATTTGTGGGCCAGAACCTGCATGAAGGGGGGGGTGCTGTGGTGGTGTGGCCAAAAATACCAGCTGTGGGTATTGGCTGACACAGGTAAGTTTAAGTCAGTTCCACTTCTGACTGGTTTTAACCTAACCCTGTACTGAGTCTGTCCTCTGACCTCTGCTCTTTGCAGTGTTGGAGCCCAGCTGTGGAGTTTACTGGTTCCACCTTGGCAGCATTTGAGAATAACACATTTTTATTTTTTTCCTGAACCCTGTAAGTGTCAGTCTGAAGGAGAGAGGCTTTGGGGAGAGTTCCTGAGAGCTGTATGTGTCGGGGTGGGGGTCAGCTGCTAGGACATGGAACTACTGAATGAAAAAGGGTCCCTGGTGAGTATCTGGTAGGCAGATGTTTTATCTTCTTGCTGTTAAGTGTCTTTTGTTGTATGTCAGGGAAGGAGCCTGTAGCTATACTGCAATAAAGCCATTGCTGCATACAATAGAAACCCAAGTTCTGATGTTAGGCGTTCTGAAGCTGGGTGAGGAGTACATTTGAAATGCTGAGCAGAGCCAGAAAATCATCAGACACCATGGTTGTGCAATTTTGAGCCTGTCAGGCCCCATTTCTTGTGGACAGCGACGTTTTCTCTTGTTCGCTAGCCACCTTAGGAAGATGTGATGGGCTGGTTTTTTCCACTACATTACATCAGCTTTATGCCATTCTGAGACTGCCTCTGAAGGACAGCTGGGCTTAAAGAGTGAAGATTGTTTCAACTGTGTTATTGCTGATTTTAAAGTCCAGTTGGGGGAAAAAAAAAAAAAAAGAAGCTTGATTTCCCTATATGCCCCATGTGGGTCTTTGTAGATGTAAGACATTCAGGGGTGTCTAAATCCACATTGAATCAGGCGGCCACTTTTCCGAGTCAGAAGAGGAGAGGTGACTTGGCTGTGTGCTGGAGACCCAGAAACATCTTGTTCCTAGTCTCATCTGTTGCTCTGAGATGCTCTGACTTTAGGCAAGCTTTTTGTCCGTGTTCTTTGCTGTCTGTAACACGCTGTGGATGCTTCCTTAGCTCTCAGTATTCCTCTGAGGAGTAATATTGGGATGTTGCTTTGATAGCAAGCCCTGGACACCATGGCTTTGCAGTATCATTGAGGATTTAGGCAGGGAGTCCTGCTCTGCTGCATGTGGACTGGGGGAACGTGCAGACAAGCCTCAGAAGGTCTCTTTTTCATGCACTTCCCAGGAAGGTGGTGATAACCCCTCAGGTGTTGAGCAGTTGCTTTCTAGAAGGCTTCTCTGCCTCGGTGCCAGCTGCTGCTCAGCCAGTAGAGGGTGCTGGAAATGCAGCTCCTCTGGTGCTGGTGGGAGGTTTCCCCGCGAGGTGATATTAACTGCTTAGCATTCTGAATCGTAATCCCCCTTCTTAATGTTGTTTTAGCCAGAGTTATCTGATTTCTGTGTCAGGGATCCTCCCCCGGGCTGACTCAAGCCAGTGCCAAGGGATAAATCAGCGGGGAGTCAGCGGGAACAGCTGCAGGCTGGAAACAACTGCCGAGGGATGAGCCCAAAGGTACGCGGAGCAAAGGGGCTGGGGCAGCTGTAACCCACCTACTGCTCTCCCCTGCTCTGTACTCAGCAGCAAGGAGCTGGTGCTGAGTCCTCGTTCAGACACGCTCAGGTCTGCTGAGCACAGAGAGCAGGCGAGGTGCCTCCTGCAGATCCCAGCTGAAGTTCTGGTGCTGACAGATGCACAGAGAGGCCGTGGCTGAGGGCAGTTGCTCAGTGACCCCTTCCTGCAGCCTGGTGCTGAGAAACTGGGTCATGCTAGGGCAGTCCTGGCTCCAAGCACCACCCTCTGCTGTTTCACAGCTAGCAAGTGTCTGGGTGGGTTTTGCTCACGCTGTGTGAAGCGTGGATCCAAAACCAAGGTGTCTGAGCTCTTTACAGCCTTCAGAGGGAAGGCTGGTGAAGGCTTTGTAATAGACCTTAAAGCCTCGGAGACCTAGGGAGTTCTCTGCTCTTTTCTCTTAACTTTTTTTTACTTAAACAATCTGACAGGAGTTGAATCTGCAGTCCTGGGAGGTAAGCCGAGGATAAATCTCCATCTCAGACTGTCTGCTTTCTTCAAGGGAGGTGGCTTAGGCTTAGGCTGTGGTAGGCCTGTATGCTCTTTCAAAAAAGCTGGCTCTGAAGAGCTGCTTTTTTTTTAATTTGCAATGTTGGGTGCTTTCTTTTGGGACCAAGCAGTCATTTGTTGCAGTAATGGAGTCTGGGCACATCTGTCATGCTGTCCCCCCACAGGAAGCCATTGATTTTCCCATTTTTGTCCAGTAATGAAAATATTGATCAGGGAGGATCAGTAGCAGCTTGTAAAAGAACTGGCAGCAGTAGGTTCTGGTTTGGGGATCTACATCTAAGTCTGACGAGTGCTTAGTGGATTTTGCAGCTTCTGTCCTACATCAGATATTTGTTATAATACTCAACCCATTTTAACAGGGAATTGGAGAAAACTGCTAGGGAGTTTGCTGTTGTCTTCAGAATGATGCAGACTCCTTAGCTGTGTGGTCATCTTAAATCTTTCACAGAGGGGGGGAAAAATAAGGGACCTATAAGAAATTCTCAGGCTGTTTCTGGAGGGGCTGACGTTCTCCATTTATCTATTCAAACAAACCAGGAACAACCCTCGTGTATTGGCTTAGTGCTTTATAGGAGCAGGGAGGTCTCCTTGCTGCTTCCCCATCCAGCCCTTTTTGTAGAAACGTTTTCTGCTAAGTAGGCTGAGCACATTGAGTAATTTATTTAACACGAGTGGAATGCCTGTTAACGTCTCCTGACATGCAGGGATCCAGGGACAATGTGATGCTGAAACTTGAGGGCAACCAAGTGCTGTGGAAATATTAATCCCTGTTCCTGCAGTAATGACGTTTTTATTTGATAGCTGTCATATGAGTCTCAGAGAGGTGAATTGATTTGCCCAAGCTGCATTAGGATTAAGCATCAAGTGGTATCACAACTGGAAAGTATGGACAGGTTCCCTGAGCAGCTTTCCTTCAGTATTTGCTTCCTAAATGAAACAAATTCGAGGCTTCTTTTTGTAGCTCACCTGTTTCTGAACTGAAATATGTTCCAGTTTGGTTTTTGTTGGTGAGATTTATGCCAGCTCTCTGGGAAGACGAGAATCCCAGGGTCTCATCAATCATCTCTTTATTCCTGCTGGTTTCAGCCCTCTGCAGCAGTGTCTTCCTGAGCCCAAGAAAGGCTGTTTTGTGCACCCAGACTGCTTGAGTAAGACGTTTCTGATCTCATAGCTGAAGGCAGAGTAAACTTAAGAAATAAACAAACCACAGAAGAAAATATTTGGGGACAGGAACAGCATTCATTGTGGCACTAGGGTGTAGTAGGGCTGCAGAAACAGCTTTAAAGCTTTGCAAGTTTGAATCTTGCCTCGGGATGCTGATGTTTAGGAATATCCCAAATGGCTCCACCTCAGCCGTGTGGAACTGGATCTCTGCAGGGCTAAATTCTCACTGTGAAGGTCCTGCAGGTTTGAATTGGCAGAGTACTGACAGCTCTTGTTTCTTCACTGCACTGTTCATCAAACTGCGTTCACACCAGGTCTGTCACCACCAGCTAGCGTGCCTGTGACTCTTCCAGGTTGTCAGCTTCATCTGATAGTTCAATTACGTGAGAGCTGTGGGCCTGGAGCAGCGACTGGAGGATGGGTGTAAGCTTTGAGTGCCTGGTGTGAAGGCCAGGGATTTCAGGAGGCAGAGCTGAGCTCTGAGGCCTCATGTCCCATCGCTTCCCGTGCTGTAACTGTCTCCTAACCTGCTGGTGTGACCCTTCTGTGCAGTTTTCTGCAGAAAATGTAAACTATGGAAAGAAATGGTGTGTGTTTTTTTTTTAAGATGTTGAAAAACATCTTAATTAATGTGAATTTTTGAGTTAGAGTGCAGAGTTCAAGAATCCCTAATACTTCTCTTTCTTGCAGTGGGTGTCAACCTCTTCTACTTCTGCATAATTATCTACCTCTATGGGGACCTGGCAATCTACGCAGCAGCTGTGCCGGTCTCTCTCATGCAAGTGACCTGGTAAGTGTGCTTACTGCTGGGCAGTTACGTGCTAACAGGGACGAGGGCAGGTTTGGGGGCTTGATGGGGTGATAAGTCTGACTGGGTTCAGCTCTCCTTCCTGAAGACAAGCGGAGAAATGACTCAAGGACATCTCAGTGCTTGTGCGTGGGAAGGTGAAGTTGTTCTGTATTCCCCACCCAAGTGCCTGCTGCAGGCTAAGCTGTTGTTGGATGCCTGAAAAGTACCTGACCTGATTTCAGGTAAGTCCCTGGGTGTAAAGTACTTCAGCTTCACCTTGCAGGCATGGGGCTCGTTGCTCACTGGTTTGAATGCCGTCCCCTGTGCAGTATCTTAGCTTCTATCTAGATAAGAGCTGGGAGGTGTGGTGCTTATCAAGCTTGTGACCTGCGAGTGGTGACACTGCTTTGTGTTCACCTGATGAGCTCTGGGCTTGAGACAAGTTCCTTCCTAAAGAAATAGTTAGTGAAAGACTGGTGTGCTTGGGGCTGGGCTGTGCTGCACTCGTACTCAAAGCTTCAGAATGGAAAACTGCGGTGTTCCATGTATGACTCTAAACTTGCTAGTCTAATGAGCAGATTTTAACTAGGTAATCAAATAATTTGTCTTCAAATGCATGGTCTTCACTGACTTGCTCTGTTAAACAGCCTCTGACCATTGCTCTTCCTTGAACACAGGAGAGGGGAAGACATCTGCTGGGAGCTGATCACTCTCTTCTTTCTCCCTCCTTCTTTCCTAGCAGTGCTATTGGCAACCATTCTTGCAGCGTGGGAGATGGCACGAAGTACAACGATACAGACAAGTGCTGGGGGCCCATTCGAAGGATTGATGCTTACAGACTGTATCTGGTGAGTTTCTCAGACTGGAATGACCTTTATTTTACTTGCCCTGCCTTCTGGTGAGTACGAGTTTTTCCCTATAGAGGAAACACAGTGTAAGTGAACAACAGGGATGTGAAGCTTTCAATTCAGGCTGACCTTGTTAGCCAAATGCCTGTTTTCCGGTGCTGGTGACATGTCTTTGTTTCAGTTTGGTGGCCATCAGAGTAATCCTGATCTCAAGCTTAAGCAGATCTGTCCTTGTTGCGTAGCTCTATTTTACTTAAGCAGGTGATGGGTCCGTGACAGGTTTTCTCTAGTGTTTGGCTGAAGTAATTGTCACTTGGAGATAATTGTTCTCAATACACTCGAGCATATTAAGCTCTCTTCAGTGCGTTCTTTATGTGAATAAAATTGTTTATGCTACAGTAGAATCTGCTTTTTTGAAAGATGATGGAAACAGACCGCTTAACATCAGCGCTGTACGCTGCTTTAGTAATAGCTTGCTGTCTAGTTTGTGACTGTCTATTGCATCTATTAGTGTGCTTTGGTTCTGCTGTGAAACCAAGGTTTCCTCATGGGATGATAAACACTGCTGCTCCTGAGCTTGGTGAGAGTCGAGCACTTGTACCTGGAGGTAATTGTTAGCAGGGCAAAACGAGGAGGTGTGTAAGTACTGCATCGTGGGGATTTTGGGCAGTGATGGTAAAGATCTCGGTGAGTTTTAAGGAAAAAAGTGATGAGGCTCTGGAGGTGCCCATGTGTGAGTGGAGAAACCCGTGAGTAAAGCCTGCTTGAAGTCATTTTGTGGTTGGTACCTCCTGGATGTGCAGGAGATCACATCTGAGTGCGTTTGTTCCATTACTGCAAAAGACAGAGCTGGGCCTCAGGAATATTAGTGAATGTCAAAGCCTAGTTAATTATTTAGGAGAAATATTATTGCTTTATTAAATTGTCTTGGTCTGTTTCTTTAAAATTTCCACAAGATTGAGGACTTCTTCCCTGAATTTCAATAACTCTGCCTTACCCAGCAGAAGGAGCTAGTCAGAAGAGCAGACATGCATTAATTACTGCCTGTGTCTCTCGGATATTGTGTCTATAATTCATGAAGATAATTGTTAGGACTTGAGGGGAAGAAAAAAAACACAAAACTGTAAGCATTAGACTTGCTGTCTGTGTATACAACCCTCAGAGGTGCTTTTTCCCTCTGCTTGTCTCTCGTGGATCTGGAGAATAAATATCTGCAAAGTCTTCGGTAGTGGTTAATCCTGCCCTGCCTGGTAAGTGAGAGGAGGGTTTCAGTGCTTTCCTCTGCTCCTCCCTACAAGCAGGGAGGGATTGCTTGTGGGAAGACACGTGTCTGTGGTGGATTACTGGGGAAGGAAGCATCCCACAGTCATGTTCAGGAGACTCCTGAGTGTCAGCATTACCTCTGAGTTGTGGCTTTATGAGGCCTCTGATGTTCCATTAATACAGGAGCAAACTGGGGCTTGTCCAACATCCAGCCCTGGTCCTACTCCCTGCTTAATCTGTGCGCCTTTTTCTCTAGAAAACAAAAACTGTGATGGTTTCCCTAGGGAGGGAGAGGGGATGTAATTGTTCACGAGACATTAAGACCCACAGCACTGGCACTGCCTTTGGACTGCCTCTGAAGGGATTATGCCAGTTAATACTTCCCTACTCCTGTCCTATTTGTAATGTGGAAAACTAATGACCAGTCGTTACAAATCATAAATTCTTGAAGAGACGCGTGGGGATGGGATGGGTAGGAAGCATCTTGATTTTTGATCGAAAAATTAATAGCAAAACAGCTTTTATGTTGTCCACCAAATTGTTACAAATGTTTGCTATAGCTATCATAGGAAACGTAAGCTTCTCTTGGAGTTTCAGTTGAGATATTTTAGGAGTGAAGAGACTTTGTAATTTGCTAGGTTGTTGTGGCTTAAGCACTTGATAAGTACCGAAGCTTTCTGCTGTAGGAAGATTCACCCCCCTTTTGGAGGCTTGCATAAATGAGAGGACTTGATGCAGTCAGACGTAAATGTCAGCCTCCGCTTCCAGAAAAGTACAGTGCAGGGCATGGGGTGCTGTGTCTGTACCAGATTATTTCTAATTTGCTCATCTTTCCCTGGACCAGGCTCCAGGGTCATCAAGCTTCTGGTTATCGAACACGATGCTGCCAGAATTACGGAGCATTTATTTGAAGCTTAATCTGAATGGTGTAACACAACCCAGGTACGAGGAGCGTTGGCTGCTCTATTGCAGTGTCAGGGGTCTGGCAGGTATTTCTTGGTATTTCTTGGTATTTCCTGGACATATCACCAAGGCTCTGGAGCACTCTCAGCATTGGGAAGTGCAGCTCTATGAATTTTGTCTTAGCTTCTTGTATATGTGGGGTCGTGGACATGCAGGAAAAGCTAGAATGTGTCTGTCTGAAAGGGAAAAGACCTCAGAAGATTGAGGAGGGGTGAGATGCATTTTACCCTTTAGAAGGGTTGCTCTGTTTTCTTGTTTTTCTTCTCAAATTTTCTTCTGTTTAAATTCTTTCCTGTTGGAATAATTCTGGTTCCACGTGTCAGTGGACAAGCAAGGTCTCATTCTGCCGGAGAAGTTCCCCTGTGGCAAGGGGACAGATGGACACTGCGATCCCAAAAGAAAGCAGCTGAGGTTTCGGGTCAGTCCTTGTGTCCTAGATGTCTGCCTCTAGTCCTCTCACCTTGTCTGGGGACAGTATTTAGGTTTTGAGTGGTTTTTAGGAGCCCGATGGAGGAACGTAACCAGAATCTCGTCCCTGTTCCCCATGAAGCAGGTCACTGGATGTAGTTGTAGCTCTTCCTCTGTGCATGGCCCCACAGAAGGCCTTTTTTTGGGCTAGCAGGGTGAGCAGTCTATTTGAGGTTTTTGGAAAAAACAGTGCCAATGGGAGCTCTCCTGTGCCAAGTGCCACCAGTCTGCCAAAGGCTGGTCCTGCCCTCATCCTGTTGACTCTTTCTCTCCCGGTGCTGTCGTCTTTTCAGCAAAAAACATCGACCCTTCAGCTAGGGGCAAGAGGAAGAATGACTGATGTATAAATCCTATTTCATGGTTTGTTGTCCCAAAAAGCCTCTGGAAGCTGTCTCGGCTCTGATCACCGTTAATGGGAGCTGAAGACTACGAACATAATGAGAATATTTAGACAGATTAAATCCTCCTCTTGAGACCTGCTCGTCTGCGCAGCGTCTTTATTGCTGCTCCAGATTTCCTCAGCTCCGTGTGACTGCGGAGTCCTGGGGGACTGCTGGGCCCCTCTTAACCTGTGTCTGAACAAATGGCCATCTCGCCTCTGGTTTGTAAATTGCCTTGGAAAATAAGGGCCTGCAAAGTAAACAAGTGCAGGAGATACTGAGCTGAGTGTTTGCTCGTGTCCCATCTCTTGCTGCTCATGTTTGCCTTCTCGTTTTGGGCAGCAGGAGCCTGGGGGGCTTTGCAAGGCAGAGCCCTCACGGGGCGAATCGGCCGGGAGGAGGGTTTGTGTCAGCTTGGCCCAGCGACCTTGGTGAAGGCGAGCACTGATCACAGCTCAGGCAGATCGATGGCTTTGTGTCTCTGCACATCAGTCACGGCGCTGTCACGGCCTCGACAGCCAGAGTGAGTCCCGAGTCCCCTGGCCGTTCTGGTGGCGGTGCTGAGGACAGGGTTTGGGATTTTGGGCGTGCTGCCTTCACACCTGAAAGCAGTGGCTTTGTCATGGTCCCCGTGAGGTGAGCTGGATGTCCCGTGTAGGCCAAGGGAAGGGGCGGTGGGTTTAGGCCTCAGATCTCCCTTCAGGACACTGCCCGGTCCTCCTGCTCCCGTGTCACACCGAGGCAGAACCCTGACACCACAGGCCCTGTTTCTAGAAAGCAGACACTGAGATAAATAAGCCATTAAATCCTGGGGACCGGCGGCCGTGCGGTGTCTGATCCAAAACGCATCCAAGCCTGGCAAGTGTGGGGCTCCTCTTCTGCACCAGGGCAGCCGCGGGAGCCAAACCCTCCTCTCCTCCCAGCCCTGCTTTGCTGGCAGCTCGGGGCACGGCGGCTTCCCTGAGCGGAAAGGAGATGGTTTTAATTCTCGGGGGACACTGTACGCCTTTCAGGGGGGAGAGGCACGGCTTCGGCAGCGTGTTGGAGCCCCCGGGTGCATCTGCTGGGGAGGGAAGGGCCGCGGCATCGGCACGGCCGGGCTCGCAGATGCTGCAGTGTCGCAGGCGGCCCAGCGGGTGCGGGCCGAGCGAGGAGGGGAGCGCAGATGGTTTAATGGAGATTATCCCAGTTGGAAACGTGCTTGTGCAGTGAATAAAACGAGCGGGCTCGCGGGCGCTTACCGGCCCTCTTCGGAGCGGGGGGGACGATGTCAGCCCAGCCTGACACTGATCGGAGCGGGGCCGGGCTGCGGGAGGCAGGCAGGGGGGACGAGGGGTTGCCTGAGGACACGGGCAATTGCTCGGTGCCAGCAGAACTGAATCGGCAAACGGGAAGGCTGAACTGCTAAGTGTGGCTGGAGGGCCGTCTCCGTCTGCCTCGGCGTGGTGCTGCCTTCCTGGGCCCACTCTGGCTGCAGCTCCTTGCTCTGTGCCTCCAGTGTGCTAGCTCCCCTGCACTGTGCGAAGGGACCCCTGATTTTTATTGTCTAAACAGTTAATTCTTTATAAAACCTCCCTAGTGCACATGAGGCTCGTAGCCTCTCTTTCCATGTCTCCAGCTCCACGTCGCCTTTTGGCTTCTGCTCTTTTTTTTCTTTAATTTTTACCTCCCAGCAGTTAGGAGAGGACCCCTCAAGGCGATCCTTGAACGTTCCTGCTTGATCTAAGCTCCCTCTGGCCAGTTGGGAGCTGGAGAAACAGAGCTGGAGCCGTGCTGCAAGTGGAGTACTTCTTCAAGGACACCTGGGCTCGATCCACATGTTCCCTCTGCAGCAAGTGCTTTTCCTGTCCTGCCTTCCTCAGCTGTGCCCTGCAGCAGCATCCGGCAATAAATGGGTCACAGCTGCTCTCTCCTGGATATTTATTCTTACAGGTCTCGCCGTCTAGAGACCTTGAGAGCCGGTGGTGGTGCAGGTAGCTGCTTCGGCAGCAGGTGAGGCGTCTGGAGCATTGAGGGTTGATTTCACAGCACATCAATCAGGTTTGGGGCGTTTGCCTTGGGCTCCCCCAGTGAGCTGGGGGAAGGGAAGGAAGGCTGATGGAAGTTTCCCTGCTGGTAGGAAGTCATCTTGGTTAAACAAATGGCTTGAGCTGTAGCATTTGTGTGAGCTGGGCTACCAGAGCTTACAGGGAGGATGCAGCAGGACTGGGGCGCTGTGAACGTGTCACCTGAGAAGTTATTTGCGGTAAGACCTGGCCAGATTTACTGCATTATGTCCCCTACCACAAACACTAATATTTTTTTTTATTATGATACTGATACAGAAATGGCAGTCACACTCCTGGTTGTGCACTTGTTTCTGCCGTGCATAAATCCAGCTTGGGAAGCCCTGAGCACAGGGAAGCGCCTCCGAAGCACCCCGAGTGCCGTGCTGTTGCTGCAGGTACGGGCACCTGAGCTTCGGACTGTTGCTGTGCTAGGAGAGGAATTAATACTGCATTAAGCACAGATATCAAGAGCCCTCACTGTTTGTTACAGGTGCCTCAAAAATTACAGCTCTGGCTGGCTAAAAGCCCAGTCTCGGGAGCTGATTGGAGTCTTCTCATGCCTCCCATCTAGTCTGCTTCCAAAAGCTGAGGTCAATTAAGTTGCTGCTTTGCTTTGAAGTAGCTGAAGAAGGACAGGAGCCAAGTCCATTTAAAATAAATGGTGTCTGGGTGTGGGACAGGAAGGCAATTCTTAGCTGCTTTATTGTGGAACTAATAAGGTTGAAATTGGCGCACGGCCTTGTTAATATGGCATAAATCCTGTCTCCTTCATCCCGGTCCATTCTTCTTCTGTGGACTTGTCAATAAATTCTCTCAATTGCCCACTCATCATGCGCCTGCGACAGACAAACTGGCCGTTTCGGAGAGTTTCCCACTTCCCTCGTGTTCCCTAATGCGAGGGGAACTTCAGATAATAACTGGCCTTGGAGGGAAGAGGCTTTCCTGGGCTGGCAGGAGTGGTGGAAAGGAGCGTGGTGTTGTGAAAGCGGAGCATAAACTTGTGCTGGTGACACAAGAGCTGCTGATGTGATTTTTTTTTTTTCCCCTCTTGCCTTGTAACTGACTGCATTTGGAATAAAAGAAATATTGGGCAGGAGGCGAGCCTCCTGCTGCTGGGGCTGGTGCAACGGGGAAGAAACTGCAAGAGCGTGGATTGAAGCAACTAACTTTGAAGGATTAGCTTGTCTCTTTTTCACAGGAAAATCGATAGTGCAGGGGACTGGAATGTGTTTTCTGCACAGAGCCGTCAGCTCGCTTCGTGGTGAGAAGCATTTTTTTTCTTAAATGGGGCTTGAGTTATGCTGTCACTTGGACACCGAGCTGCCAGCACCAGGAGGAGCCCCGTGTGCCTTCTGCACACCAGCCTCTTGCACACCTCAGTGCCCGGTGGGCTTATGGGCTGGAAAACCCTCCGAACACATGAGGCAAAGACACAGCTCTGGGTAGCTCTGCTTTTGTGCACGTCCTGCAGCTCTGAGCTCCCCAAAGCTGCTTTTTGGGCTCAAACCACAGCCCCTGCTGCCCGGCAGAGGTCCCTGGCCACGCTGCCTCCTTCCCAAGGGAAGCTGTCCTTCGGAGTAAGCTCGCTTCGGGCAGCAAGGCACCGAAGTGACACTGCTCTCTGGGGACTGGAGCCCAGGCTCTGCTAAATGGGGCAGGTGTCAGAACCGATAGCTGTTTGATCAGCAGCTCGCTGCCAGACTTGGGAAAATTGAAAAAGGGCTGCTTAAATTTTCCTTCCCGGGCGAGGCTGTTCGGGGAGATTCATTGATCTGTTGGTTTTGGAATGCTTTTGTAGAAAATAAGTTATAAACACATTTCCCCCGTGCGGTGTTGTTCTATGCAATAGTGGTGACAGCATTGGAGAAAGAGTTGGAGGAGGCCTGGGAAGCCAGCGAAGCACTCCCCTGGGAGATTCAATGCCAGCCTTTTTCTCAGGGGTGTATTTTCCAGTGTTTTGTTCAGGGCTTTAACACCAGGCTTGTTTCTAAACAGAGCTCCGACCTTGCTGCCTGCCTGACTTCATCAACGTTTTCATCAAGTAAGGCAGCGCTCCTGATCTTTCTTCCCCTGAAATTTTCATTAATTCCTTCATATACAGACAGAAAAAGCACCAGGGCTGCGGAATGGCACGGTTGTGCCACTCCGAACATCACCGGAGGCTGCGGAGGGAAGAGCTCTGGCCAGAACGGCATCTTTTCAGGCTCCGAAATAAGTCTGCAACTTCTTAACATCCTCCTAAATTGCACTTTGTCTGGGTGAGATCACTGACGTGCGTGTCCAAAAATGTGGATTTTTGGACTACATCAGCAAATCCCACACGTGGCTCATGCTTCTGTAAGCAGGACTATAAATACAAATAATGCAGCTGGGGTTTATCTTGTAAGTTGAAGTCAGTGTAATGCTCTCAGGCAGAGCTGATCTCCGAAGCCTGTTGCACCAGCTCGCTGTGTGCTGTGCAGGCAGAGGCTGGGAGCAAGCAGGCTCCCTGCTCGCCCCGGGCAATGGGGCTTTTTTTTCTTGCTTTTGTGCTGCTGCAAAATAGCTAAAGGCTGGGACGTTTCCTTCCCCTCCAGGCAGCTCCTGCCTGACAATGCACAGAAGGGGATGATGCTGTCCCTGAAACTGCAGCTCGTAGGCAGCTGAAGGGTGGTGTGAAACTGCAATCTCAGATGAGGTATTCACAGGTAGAAATATAGTTTTGGTTGCCAATACTCTGCCTTGAGAGGCTGTGAATATGCAAGAATTGGGGGCAGCGTCTGTGTATTAATGATTGTCCTCACACTTTATTGGCAGGACCTCATTAATTTCTTGCAGAATGCTATCACTGCACGGTGAGGAGGGCCAGCAACGACTCGGGGTGTCAGGAAGGATGAGGACCCTGTTTTGTAGCCCGGGGGAGGTCACAGCAAGCAGGTAGGGGCACTGCAGAGGGCTCTGCAGCCACCCTGCCGTCCTTCCCAGTGTCACAAACCACTGGCATGCTGCTCCTGCATCCATCCACTTTGCTGCCTCCCCCCTGCTTGCTCAGATGCAATTAGGAGATGCAGAGTAAGGGGGAGCCAGGGGTCAAGGAGGCGCTAAAGTGATTACAAGATGCTGCAAATGGTGGTGCCATAAATACTCCGGTGATGAAAAATGAGACGCCGGTCACCTCGGGGTTGCTGCCGGCCTCCAACTTTCTCTTGGTGTGAAAAATGATGATGGGAGTGCGCCTACCCCAGAGTGCGAGCCTGCTGCTGGCTGTGATCCTGCACGCCCAGGTGTGCCAGGGACTGCAATCCTTGCGCTGAATGACTTTCCGAAGACACTTTGCTGATATTTTTTTCAGTTTAGGAGGAAGAACTGGTTTTCTAGGGCGTTCTTTCCAAAGTGGGAAGTTCGGAGCCCTTCCCAAGAGCGGCCAGCTTCAGAAACAGGCTGCTGCTGCCCCGGGTGGGGTGGGGAGAGGGGGGCAACACCTCCCAGTGCTGCTGTCTCCTGCACGTGAAGGCTGTTTGGTTGCCACTTGGTCCTTGGTGTAGGATGCCCAGCAGGATCACGGCTTGCAGTGAGGACAGCACGACACATCTGCTCGTTTTCTGGGTGGCCAAATGCGAGCTGTGTCAGCTGGTGCTGCCTAAAGCTTCTTTAAATCTCTAGGCTGTGCTCAGACCCACTCAGCTACGTAGCTGTGAGGGTGCAGCCCCTTCTCTCCGTGTCTTGCCAAAGGTCTTCCTTCCTGGAGGTGCTCAGAGTGCTCCTCACTTCTGAGCAATCCGTGTTGTGTTGCTGGCTTATCTTTTTTTAATCTGTTTTCAGCCAACTTTAAGAGCTCCCTAATCACTTCTCGGCCGATATCTTGCTGCCTATCAGCACGGCCCCTGCCGCAGCCCTGCCTCCAGCTTTGAGTGGCTGTGCATCTTCGGCTTTTTATTTATTCAGCCCTCTGAAAAGCTCCTTCCTGACCAGTCAGCCCCTTTCCCTGTGTTTATATTTGTACTGCCCGCTGCAAGGGGTAAAGCCATAGCAAGGCAGGCTTGGACGGCAGCCCTCAGCGATGTGCCATCTGGCTCTTTAGCCGGAGATATGAGCTCATGCGAAGAGAAACGTGGCCCTGTCACGGCAGCAAAGGGGAGGAGAGATGGCAGAGGGGACACGTTGCTCGAGACCCTGTCCCCCTGATGGGTTTTAGGAAATCAGAGCCCAGGTGGGAGCAGTCGGGGTGCTGCTGGGAGGGTTGAGGCTGCTGCGGTCTGCGCTGGGAGCAAAGCAGCTCCCGGGGCTGGTGGGAGAAGCTGGAAGTAACTCAGTGTTTCCAAGCTCTGCTTCCTTTATTTCAGGGACAAACATTTCAAACAGGAGCGGGGAAGGCAGCGCAAATGTAACGCTTTTGCCTGAAGTCAGCCCTAAAGTATCCCCGAGGCTGTGAGTAGTGACACCAGGTCATACAGAACAGATTGTCCCAGTAAGCAGCAGCCTGGTTCAGGCTTCCACCTAGGGATAAAAACCCCTAATCTGTGTCAGTGCAGGTAAATCCCTTGTTTTGGTGTTTTTTTGCCCAGATGTCCCTTTTGACATAGTCTAGAGGAGAGAAGCCAACGTGGTTAGCTAACACGGAGAGCAGCCAGGCCCTGGCACTCGTGCCATCTTGCTCTCCTGCCACCTTGTACTCCCTGTACGTATTTGGGCTGCTTTGCTGCATTTTCTGCCTGTCCCTCGCAGCACTCACCTGGGTTTTGCAGCATCTCTGAGCCCAGGGACGCCTTGCAGGAGCAGGAGGGGTGTCGGAGCTGCTGCCCTGGCAGCGTGTATGAAGTGCCTGCTTTGCTGCCACCCTCAAGGAGATTTTCCTTGTCTGGGCGCTGAATCAGAGCTTGCTCCAGGAGGTGCTCGTTCAGTCAAGCTTGCCTCGTTATCTCGGTGTTAAAACCGATGGCCTGATAGCCGGGATTGTTCCCTTGTGGTGCTGTGACAGCCTCGTGCCCCTCAGCTGCATTTATCCAAAAAAATCTCAAACATTTTACTCCACTCTGGGAGTATTTGCTTGGTTTGATCAACTCAGTCCTCGTTGTTACGCTTCCCTCAGGTAAATACCCGACCTGCCTGAAAGTGCCGGGGTCCCAAATCAGCAGGGAGCGGCGGCTGCTTTTCCTAAAAGCAGCGCTCAGAGCACCGGGCGCAGATGCTGCTGCTACAGAGGAGTCTGAAAACAAGCGAGCTCTGATGATGGTCACGAAGGAAGCTGGCTGCCAGTTGATCCTCTCGCAGCTGTATGCGGGCCGTCACGCCGTGAGGGCTGCAGCTAGGGTGTGAATCAGCCGGGCTGGGGCTGCTGAGGGTGCTTCCTGAGCTGCACCGGCTCCTGGAAAAGCCACGCGCCGGGAAGCGGATGAAAGCTATTGACCTGTGCTGGTTGGGAGTGATATATGCACCCTTCAGGTCAATAAGGAAGCCGTTTTTAGTCAGTGCAGCCCTCTGGCTGTGGCATGAGGCATATTTGAGGAGCCTGAAGGGCTGCTGGTGTTCGCTGGCCGGCGTTTAGCGGCCGGGAGCTGCCTTGGTGGTGGTCCTGGCCGAGGCTAAGCTGATTCCAGCAGCCAGATGTCCTATTAACGCTTGGTCTTACTCCTGCTTTTTCAAGATAAGCCAATAAATAAGGTTACGTAAGCAACATAACCTTTAATCTTTACCATAAGAGCTTTAATAATGTGCACTTTTAGAAATATTTATAAAAATACGGTACGCCCCAGCCGGCTTCCCCCGTGGCAAGAAGACACGAGTGTGCCAGCCTGCTGCTCGTGCTGAGATGCGAAGGGCTGACAGGTATGGAGGCTGGGAAGGTGGCAGCAGCTGAGATGTGGGTGAAGAGCAGCTCCCAGCCCTCGGTGTGCTCCTGGCACGGCAGCAGTGGGTCTGCAAACCCTCCCGGGGCACCCAGCAGGTCTGTTGGGCAGGGTGTAACTCAGGGTGACGAGCTGCTCTGCCTTCTTCTGCTCTGCATTTCTACTTTTCTGCCTGGAAATGTCAGTAAAAGCAAGAAAAAGGGGGTTTTGGTTAGTAATGTGCTGGGTTTCCCCCCCCCCGTCCTCCAGCATAAGGAGAAGTCAGCACTTGCGCCCCTGTTGCATTTATCTGCCACTTGCCTGGTCCTCCCCGTTGGGTGGGGAAGGGTGGGCAGAGATCAGGGGACTGCTCTTTGCAGCCAGTTCACCGCGTAAAAACACATCAGGAAGGCTTCTCTCCGCCATCCTCTGCGTGGAAACGGGGTTTGATGGATCTGGTGCTCCTTAGCTGAGGGGAGGATTCCCTTCCCCTGTTTAAGCTGGGAATGAATCATCCTCGTACGCCTGATGCTTCCTACCAGGGAAGATTCTTCTTGCTAGAAGAGAAATCTTTAATCAATGCAGACTGTGCTTGTTCTGCCTCAGGTTAATTTGCTGAAGTTCAGGAAGAGAATTACAAGCTCTCAGCTGCCTAAACGAGCTCGAGAGGTGAACTGGAGAACTTGGGAGAGCTCTTTCATCTCTGAGAGCTCGACTTCTGGCAGGGCCAACTTTGGTTTTCTGTGGAGGTTTCAGGCTGTTTGAACGGCACACGTAATGAAGCACTCTGTAAATGATATCCCTCTGGGGAAAGCTTGAGCTTGGAAAACATCAGGTGGAAGGCTTGGTGCGTGTCTGAGGCGCTGCTTTGGGCTTGCGTTCTCCTCGGGGAGGGTGATGAAACTAATTAGCTCCGTGGGTAGGAGGAACATGGAGGTGTCTGGCACGGGGAGGCTGAGAAGTTAGACATCCTTGTTCTAATGGTTTTGGGGTGTGATTTTAAGCAGCCTTCCTGGCTGTGGGACACTCCTGAGGTTGGAGGGGATCACCCCTCATGTCCTGGCTGTCGCTGAGGAGCTGGCTCGTCCCTGACCTGTGCCGCATCCTGCAGAGCTGTTTCACCCCGCAGGGATGTTAATCTTGAGATTCGACATCCTCCCCTTCCCTGCCCATCTCCCCCCCAAGCTGCTCCGTGTGTGCTGTGTCTTCCTTCCCTCGAAGCAGCTGGCACAAACCTCTGTGGAGCAGCACCACCTCAGCTCCCTCCAGGCCTGAGCATCGCTCCTATCGATCCGTGGATCCCCGTTCCCTAACAGACGTCGAGTGGAAGAGGTAATATATTTCTATTGCACTTGAATTCATTTCCCACTGGGTTCCTCTGGACCGCTTCCAGGATCTTGTTAGGCACAGAAGGCGCTGCTTGCCTTAAAGGATGGGATCCCGACTGCTCGGCCACAGCGCCTTGGATCTTTCCTCCCTGCTCCCCTTGCCCTGCACCGTGACTTCAGGAAAGCCTGCAGGATTGAAGGAGTTGCTTGATGGATTGAGGTGTGATATGCCTTAAGCTGAGACTGCCCGCAGAAAATGGAGTATAAAATCCAGAAGAGTTCCTCGTGCTTCGTTAGCAGTTGGAGGAACGTGCAGGAGACCCAGGCCCTTCCAGCAGCTGACATTGCTTTTTGTGCTCTTCAGCAACAGAGCCCCAAATCCACCCTAAAGCAGCTCTTCAGTGATGTAGAGGAATCCAGGTTTCAGACCCAGCTGTTCAGTGCTCAGTGATCTCGTGTCAATCCTTGGTACGGTTTGAGGTGCTGTTCCGCCAATTGGTTCCGTTGCATCCCAATTAGCAGAGGACACCTGTTCCTTAATTAGCACCATCCTTCCCCTGTCTCCTTTGTTTCAGCTCTCCCTGCTGCAGGAGCTAATCATGGGACCTGAAGGGAGGCTGTGCTGAGCAGCGCCTGTGTTTTGGGAGGGGGCTGAGACAAATCAGTGTCAAACTCCAGGATAATTTCCAGCAATAGAGTTGGTGTCGTCTTTGGTTTCTCTAGATCTTTGACCTACTCCTTAGGCTAAAGTTTTAGTCCTCTGAGGTCTGTGCCCTGTCCTAGGACTGAATGGCAGTCTGGAAAGGGTAGGAGAGGGAGTTAAGGTGACCAGAAGGAAGGAATGAGAGGGGGAGGAACAAAAAAGATTTGTAACTGGCTGATTTGCTTGTGTTAAAACGGGAAGTGTCTGAACTGTTAAGGCTGTTCTGGCTCGTAGTCTTGTCAGTTATGCCTGCGATGCTGTATTCTGTGTCATTTCAGCACTTCCTCCAAGCATCCTGAATTGTTTTGCAAATCTGAATTCTCTGTGTGCTTTCTCTCTTGTTTTTTTCTGCGTGCAAAGAAAAAAAAAAACACAAGATGTAGCATAAATGGTGGCCCCGAGGTCGTAGTGTCTTGACCGAGCAGCGTGTGAAACCCAGGGGCTCTCTCCTCTGGTCCCCTTGCTGGATTTACTTTGGTCATCTGAGAATACTTGCAGTGCGAGGCACTTCCAATTTGCCTTGCAGATATTCTGAAACAGTCTCAAAAAAGGTTTCTTGGCGTTGTGCTTGTCTTAAAATAGCTCGGTTCCTGCTCTGTCACTGACTCTGGGGTCGACAGAGACCTGGAGGCTCCGCCGCCTGCCCTTTTGAGTCTCAGTTCTTCCCTTCTGGTGACACCTTTTCTTGGGAACTGCTTTAAGAAGTCATGGAAAAGAGCAGCGTGTAAATATTAATGTTGAGTGTTTGTCTTTCACATCCTGTTGGGATTCTGAACAAATCCTGACGGCGTGCGCTGCAGCCTCCTCGATGCTGCTCGTGGACCTGCTGGTGCATTGCTACCCCACCGCTGGCAGCTGGGAGCCCGTGCTGCCCCGTGGACTGCAGGCAAACCTCTTCTGTAGCACCAATTTGTGTCCCTGGCAGAAATATCTCCTCCCAGTTCACGTTCAGACCTCCATCAAGGTCTGTTATCAGCTCCTTTTCTCCGCCTGGACGAGGCGGTGCTCTGCGTGCTGCCCCGTGCCCCAGCCAGGTGTGATGGTGCTGCACAGGGCATGGGCTGACAGCAGGTTTGTGTTGTGCTGCACGAGAGAGCTAGAGGAAACGCGGAGGAAACAGCAGCCTTAATGCTTTTTCTGTTTTGGTGGATAGATTTTGCAGCCCTGCTGGAGGAGGAGCAGCAGGCGGGTGCCGCGGCGTTCCCAGGTGAGGTGGCTGAGACCCACTGCTCTCAGCGTACACCTAAGAGGGCAGCGAGGGGACCAGCATCCAAGTCAGCAGTGTAACTGTTAAGTTTTGATCTTCCTGCTCTAAAACGTGCAATTTGGTGTGAATTAAAATGTCCTGGGCAGCCCTGGTTCCGTCGCTGTTCAGCCTCAAAGCCAGCCAGCAGCGTTACCGCGAGCAGACTGCTCCCAGCTATTGCTGCCCAGGCCTAAACGAGCACGTACCTGGACAAAGAGGCTGCTGTTTGGTGTTTAATGTTTCATAAAGCTGCTGTGAGAGCCTGTTCTGAAACGTGTCAGTAAAGCCAGGCTGGAGCAGTGATAGCGAGTGGCTGAGAGCCAGGAGGATCCTGTGCTCTGCTCCTGCCCAAGGCAGCTCCTGATACCGAGCAGCTTGCTCGACCCCTGGTGTCTCAGCCAACCTCGCTGTGAAATTAAGCAACAAAGAAGGCTCTGACAGACATGTCTGGAGGTGAACTTGCAAGGCAAGCTTTGCTTTACTGATAAATTTGTCTTCCTAGCAGAACTTGTTTTTTTAACCTGGGTGTTTTTGTTGTCCTTCCAGGCAGCGTTCACTCTACTCCTGGGTCCTTTTACCTTCTTCAACGTGCAGAAGACCAAGTATCTTCAAATCGTGACGTCTCTGATGAGATGGATAGGTGAGTCTTGGCAAGCCCCCGCCTCTTCGCCATAGATGGAACCTGAGTCATGCCACGGATGCATTTTTTTGGCAAGATATTCGTGTTTGTAAGCGTGTGCTTGTAAAAACAGCCTCTGTCAGGAGGACTGGCTGGGCCTGCTATCCGTGGTGAAGAAAAGGAATGTGGTTTTAGGATAAAGTTTCTGATTGAAACAAAATATTCTCAATCAGACAATCTGGTAGATGAAGTTGTCTTCATCTGAGACTTTGTCCTTTTTACCATGTTTGCATTTTTTCCCTGGGACTTGATAGGATGTGCTCATTGAAAACCCTTAAATTAACACATTGCCCTTGGGAAGCATGAGCTCTCCCAAAATCTTACTGCTAAGCTCTTGTGGAAGGACAGGCTTTTCTCTTAAAGGAGGTGAGCCATCAGTGTTTGCAGCGCTGGTGTCATCCAAAAGTGCAGCTGCCTCACACCTGGCTTGTGTGTGTACATGCACTTAAAAGGCTGAGAGCTGGGAGTGTGCAACAGAGGCTCACACTGAGCCTTGTCTTGGGTTGTGCAACCTACATGGGGTGACTGCTGTTCAGGGCTAGCAGTTTCCCAACATAGTGGCATTTTGGCAGGTTAAAAATCTCCTCGTTCGTGGGCCCAGACCATCTGAGCACAGAACTCTTTGCTTATACCCATCACCGACCTAGAATAGGACAAAAAGATGACTCCCAGACTATTTTCCCACCACGCACACGTTTGACCTGACTTCAGCTGGAGATAATATCCCTTCTCCAGGAGATCAAAGGGCTGTGATCCTGTCTGGAGGTGGCTGGCAGAGAGCCTCTGTTCCAGAGGACACCTGAGATGGGGTTAAGCAGCCATCACCCAGGAAAATGAGGCTGGATCTTAAGCCCTCGAGTCTCAGATGCTGAGCGGCTCAGTTAACGCCAGCTGACCTCCGATGGTGTGAAAATCCTCAACTCCCATTTTTCCACGTTGCTGTCTGAGCACATGAAAGGTTTGAAAGCCCCCCCCACCACGTCCTTCGCAGAGAGAGGTTATCTCATTAAGGGGGTATTAAAGGAAGGTTTTATATTTTATTTTTTTTTTAAGTGTAATCTCTTCAGCTCACTGGCCTGCCTCCAATGACTCAGCCTCCTCTCTCCCAGTAAAGACATCAGTCAGACCTCACTCACCCTGTCCCTGTGACAACCTGCCTGGCCTGCCTTTGCTTTCCCTGCAGCCAGCTGCCTCTGGTTCGGAGATTGCTGAGCCTTGGTGTAAAGGCAGAGCTGCCTCTTCCCTCCCTTGATGGAGAGGGACAAAGGCACTGGTTGGAGAGGTGTAGGGGAAACTCGTGCTCCAGCCTGATTGATTCCTGCGTCAGCCTGCTGGAGAACAGCTGCCCCAGATAATGATATTTAATGACCCTGACAGCACCTCGGTGCCTACTTAGAGCAACAGATTCCGTATGCACGCGATGAGGGATAGGTTTGTTAGGAGGGACGATTTGTCAAGCAGCCATGTGATGCAGGGAACAGAAAAGCTCTTGCTGCAGGTTCTGGGATAAGGATGGATCCCATACTGTTCAGATTTATCAAGCTGGCTTCTCCCATGTCCTCACATCACCTGCTGTCCTTCTCCTCCAAAAGCAGGGCGTTGAGTTAGATGGAGCTTTCTGTTGGCACTTAGATCCTAAAAAATGGAGTTGTTTGGTGCCTTGGGGTCTCTTGAACTCATCCTGCCTGGATGCCGATGGCCAGATGGGGACTCCTGTCCTGCTGTCTGCCTTTCTTTGCCTTCCTTTGGTTGTGGTTAGCCTCGTGGCTCTGAACGTGGTTCTTCTGTCTTAGATCAGCAGCATGAATGCCAGAGCAGCCGGCCTCGCTTTTATTCTGCTGGGTGCCAACTTCCCCAGGGGCAGGGGCTGGCTCAGCTCACCCAAACCCACAGGTCAGTACGGGTGGGAAGCCAACCCGTGCTCTGCATTAGGATTTTTAAAACCAAGCCTGGTAGAGCTGGGGGGCCAGTAAGGCTCTGTAACATGCTTACCACGAGTCCTGCCGTGCACCTTTTTCCCCGACCCCATGAAAATGCCCCAGATTTCAGAGCAGCACTGCCTGCCGTGCGGACACAGCGCCCCAGGTGCCGCATGGCAGAGCTGGCAGCAGCTGAGGCTGGCTCCTGGCAGCGGGCAGAGCTCGCTGCGTGTGAAGGTCACTGCTGCTGGTGGCTGCCACGGCGGCAGCGCTGCCTTTGGAAGCCACTGCCCCTCTCTCCCCTGATCTGAGCACTAATCAGATGTCACCGGGCTCCTGGTGCTCGTCGCAGGCGGTGCGCCCGCTAGCAAAGCCTGCAGGTGTCTCTGTCCGCACCTGGTGGACAGGAAAAAAAAATCCTGAAAAAATTGAGTTGTAAACGACCTGAACTGGGAGGAAAAACCGGGCTGGTCTGAACGATGTGGAGGTGCAGCAAGGGTGAGCCCTGTGTCTGGGGGTGTTTCTCACCCCAGGTGAGGGACTAGCACTCAGCCCAGGGGACCAGCTCATCCAGCAACAAGGCTGGCACGGTGAGTGCTCTCCTCTCAGGGCCACAGGAGCACCGAGGGTGGATCTGCAGGAGGCCTGGGGCAAGGAGCAGGCTGCCAGAGGCACGGAGCTGTTGGCAGCCTCCTGGAGAAGCAGCTCACACAGCTGGCCGCAGAGCCTACTTGGTGGCCCAAGTCCTGGGGTGGTTGTGGAGTTTTCCCCAGGTCCTGTACAGGATTCTTGGCGCAGGAGTTTGCCTGCGGAAGGCTAAACCATTAATAACATTTTCAATTTTGTTTGGACTTCAGGCTCCTTTTTCCTAAAGGCTTTAAATTTGTGGTGGAGACGGTGACCCAGCCAAGCTTCTGGAAGCAGAGGGGCCCGGCCCTGGCTCTTTATCACCAGACAATAACTGCCTGGCGGTGGCATGGGAAAGGACCTGGATTAAGACAGATAACAAAAGGGGACAGGGCTCGGCGGGGCTCAGCAGCAAACACTGGGCTATTGTGTGTTAAGCAGCTAACCCGATTAATTGCAGCCTGTTACAGCCCGGGCTGCCCAGCTCTGTAGGTGGGGGCTGCTGGCTTCAGACTTATTGGTGGTTTGCTTATTGCTGCTGGTATTGAGTCTGTGGCAAATGCTCCCAGACAGCTCCCACGTGGGACGTTTGCTTTATGGACTGCTCTCGGTGCCGTGTCGTAGTTAGCAGAAGTATTTTATTTTAATAAAAAGCCCTTTTACGGAGGAATAAGCTTCGGGGTTTGCTGGCTGCAGGCTCCTTCCCCGTGCCACATCCATTCCCCTAACTGCAGCCCTAGGGACAGATCGCTCCCAGCCCTGCCCAGGTAATGATCTCACCATTATATGCCCAGAAATTAAATCTCCTTCCTCTGGCCAGTAAGGTGGAGAGACAAAGGACAAGAACAGCCAGCAGGTGTGTTAAATATTCCCCCGCCACCCCCTGTTCCTTTCCAGGGTGCTTGGTTGAAGGCTCCTAGGGCAGAAACCAGGAAAGGGCTCTCCAGAGGCGTGCTGCTGACTCCCCGGGTCTGTTCAGGTCTTTGGTAGCTCTTTCCCTACCACCAGGGGCTGCAGCCCTCAGGGTGGCCTCTTTGCTTCACCGAGCCAGCTTTCTGCAGCAGGCAGGGGAGGGAGCATCCCATATCTGCCCCTTTCCCGGAGCAGGGCATACGGGAGGGACGAGGAAGAGGGATTTACTGTGAGCCAGGGCGCTGTTGCATGTTCGGTTGTTTTAGGGATCCAGGCAAGCTTCTTCACCCAAGTAACTTCATGTTCTTGCATCCTTTTTGGAGCAGAGAAAGCTGCTGCCAGAGCCCAGGGTAAATAATTCACTAAGAAGTGAATATATTTATGAAGAGGTAGCTAAAAGGCAGCGCTTCTGTCATGCTCGCTCTCGGAGCTGTCGCTCTCGGAGCTCATCTCAGTGGCGTTTGTGGGGGGCAGCGGGGCGAAGCGGGGCTGATGGCAGTGCAGGAGCCTCCTTGGCTCCAGATGCAGATGGAGAGTGACATGCGGTGCTGGACGGGACCGCTGAGATCCTGCCCGAGGAGCTGACGTTCCTGAAAAGAGCACTTCATCCAGGCAGCAGGAGACGAGCCGACGGCTCTGAGAGCTGGAGAAGGGGAGCTGCAGGACGCAGTTAGCCCTGCGTCCCCGTGCTGTGAGGGTCCAGGGGATTTCAGGGTGGGTGTGAGGCGCACAGAGCTGCTTTCTGCTGTTCAGCAGGTGAAAGGATGTGCTGTTGGGACAAGAGGATAGGAATTGTGCTGGGTAAGGCTCAAGGCAAGATGGGGAGCGTGTGGCTGAGGCTGCCGAGTACCTGGAGTTCGTGGGACATGGGTGCCGTGCCCCCAGTGCCTCCCAAAGCGTGCCAGACCCTAATTCGGGTTCATGGTGACACCCAGGTGTGTGATACTCCTTTCTCATAAAAAAGTAACTTGTCAATGGGGAGAAACGGCTGTCAAAGCTAACAGTAAGGCCGAGCCAGGAGCAGAGCTCACAACAACCCCAAATTCCGAGGCTTTATGGTGCTGCTGCCGGAGGTGACCAGAGGAGAGAGGACGATAAACAACGCGGGTAATTTTCCACCAGAAGCAAACAAACGCCTTGGCTGCTCTTCCCTTCCCATATGTTGAGATAAAGCATCCGTGATAAACGCCGGGGTGCAGAGCAGTTTTTTTCTGCCCATGCACGGCTGCTGGCGTGCAGGTGTCTGGGGCTGGGGGCAGCTCCACGGGGCCCCCAGCGGGTGCTGGTAGCTGGGGGGCTGCCTGTTAACCTCAGAGCCTGGCAAATGCTACCCCGGATGACAAAGAAAAGCAGCCAGGTGATGTCTAAAGGTTTTATTCTTTAACAAAATGAGTTCTTCCTGGCCCAAGACCATGCAGCAGCAGCACCCGAGGAGGTTGCAGCAGGAGCCGGCACAGCCCGGTGAGGTGGCAGGGCGGAGGTGCCGGACACCCACTGCTTCCACTTCTCACACCACCTTTTTCTTGGCTTTGGGGTAAGCTGCATCACGCTTCTGGGCTCTTCGCACATCCTACGTGTGGCTGTGTGTCCCCTGCTGTGTGAGCAGCAGTCCCCTGGTCCCCGCTGCCCGGCAGAGGAAGGAGCCACGCTGATGTCCCCCAACTTTTGCTCTTCTGGAAAGGCATTTCCCTCCTCTTCTCCTTCTGACATTTCCCAGGAGAGTTGCTGTCTTCAACGAAGAGATCCATCGTGTTTCCCCCCGGTCTCTGCTCTCATAAATCCTTCATCTTCCCGGAGACTGCTTTAGGCTCAGTCAGTGCCAAGTCTGATCCTTAACCACTCCAGCTCCCGCATCGGAGGGAGCAAATCCGGTTCCCCTCTTATCTCTTCACCATCATTTTGTGTAGAAACCTCCTCTGAAGGCTGCAGAAATTCATCAGTTGGCGCTCCAGGCTTCTCCAAGAGCTACAGGTTGTTAGCAGTGGCAGGATAGAGCTTCTGCAGGAGTAACTGGCTTTTAAGAATCGGCATCTGAATTTCAGATCCTCTGTTCTGCCAGCGTGGTGAGCTCCAGCTGTACTCAGATACTGGAAATGCCGCGGCACCCCTAATGCCTGGCACTTCCAGGGCTCCCGTGGGCTCTTGTGCCTGCCCAAAGCACCGCAGGCAGGCGGCTGGCACTGAGCTGGGGGATCTGCATCATGGAAAGGCATCGGCTGCGGGGTGGGCAGCACGGGTCTTAGTTAGGGACGTGGAAGGTGCCTCTGTCTTCACGGAGCAGGTGCTCTTGCTTTTTTACTCCTCCTCTCCTGAAAGCTGCCTGGTGTTGAACTAAATGGGGTCTGTTTAACACCGTCCTCTTCAAGAGCAGTCTCCTGTGTTTCAGCCCGATGAAGGTTCACGAGCAAGGCTGTGATGAGGAGTGAGCTCCTTCCTTCCCTTCGATCCTTCCAAAGAGAAGGGGCAGCGGGGGCTCGGGGCGATGCCCTCCTCTGGGCATCCATCGTGCCAGCCGATGTGCGCGAAGGGAAGCGAGCGGCGCGCGTTGGGGAAGGGCGATTCGTTATCATTATTTCCTGGCATATTGATTCTCCGCTCCGACAAAAAAAAAAAAAGCTCTGTCACACCGACAGGCAGGGTGACGGATGGCCCTGCCGCAGATGTGGCAGCAGCACGGCGCCTGCTCCAAAAAATGGCCCTGCCTGGGGTGGGGGAGCAGCCAGCCGGGGGGGCTGCAGGGCACTGCCTCTCCCTAGGGTCCGCAGGCGGTACTGGGGTGCTCGTGCTGGGCTCACTGGTGCAGGATTGAGAGGGGATGGTGCTGGAGGGGATGTGGCTCAGGCTGGGGCAAGGTCATTCTTCTGGCTCTGAGCACACGGCGTGATCCCAGAGGACCCCGAGTTCTGCAGGACCTCGCCCCTGAGCTCGTTTCCACCTTACCAAGTGGCCCCCTGAATTCCCCGGCAGCACGTTTCTCTTCCACACTTCCCAGCGTGGCTCAGTTCAGCATCTTCATTACTTCTGCCTGCTAATGGAGAGGCAGAGGTGGGCACCAGGTGGGACATCTCCAGAGCATCGCGTTTTGGGTGTAGGGAGAGCTAAGCCAGAAACTCATCTTGAGCACCAGTTCCTCGGGAGCCTACCGGGCTGGGAACTGTTTTATTCTTGGAGGTTTTTTTTTCTTGCAGTAGCCTTTCTGCAGAGAGATGAAGCTCATCTATGAGACAGCACTTAGCATTTACAAAGCTGTTTGTTCTGACTCTGCAAAACTATCCATAAACGTGGAAGGAGCAGATTACCTCCACTGCTTCTCTCTGAGCTCTGTTATGCTTCTGTCAAAGCTCACCAAACTGTATTTTTAATATCCCCAGGCTCCCATATTTTCTCGGCGTGCTGGTATTTGGATGTGCTCTCATTCATATTCATTCTTCCACCTGCAAGAACCATGGCAGAGCTGCCCTGTCTCTGAATCATCCCCTGAGTCAAGCAGGACAGGTGGCAGTATCAGCCTGCAAGGGCTGCTCGTCTCGGAGGAAAAGACAACATCTTACAGCTAGAGCAGGGGGCTGCAGGGGATGCGACTGGACAGTGGTGATGAGATGCATCACAATTTTGCTTTGTGTCCCCCTTTTTTTTCCCCTCACAGTCTCATTTTCATCCTTCAGCTCAGAGGATGCTCAGAGCTCCAGGGGAGGGCAGATGAGACAAGCGGTGTCCTCTGAGCCCTGCTGGCTGTAGAGCTGCTCCGCGGTGCGTGGGCTCGGAGCGGGTCTAACGCCTTGTAAATCAGGGCAGGCAAAGCCCTCGATTGCTTTTTAGGGACTGTACAAAACGTGGATTAAAACAAAGCTTTTGTGTAACCTCCTAGCAGCCCGTAGCAGCCTTGCTTTGTGGCCCTGGCTGCTGGTGGCCGCGGTGCCTGAAGGGCTCATCCCTGCGGCGTGGTGCTCGCCCGCTCCCTCCTGTGCGTACAGAGCCGGCTGAGGCTCTTTGATGACCCCGTGTCTGACTTTGCAGGGGTTCTTGCTGGCAAAGCAGCTGCTGGACAGTTGATGTGGCACCTGCAGGTGCCACCAAATATTGTGGTGTGAGTCCTCCAGCCCGCTGTGCGGGTAGAGGAGGATGGGAGCAGGAGCTTTGTGTGCCCGCAGGGTCCTGCGCTGCCTCTTGCCCGCTCGGAGCTGCCTGTCAGTCACAGCCTGCCAGCTTCTTTTCATCCTGATTTATCATCCGGCATAACCAGGCTTCAGAGTTTCATTTTGGGCTTGCCTCCTCCCAGGGACAGGCGGATAAATCTAGCATGCAAATGGTTTAACTCTCCGGTTCCAGGAGCGAGGCGAGAGGCTCACCTGCTGCAGGCAGCGAGAAAACAGCCCCCAGGGCAGGGCACGGGGCTGGAATCGGACCGGGGACCCATCCAGTCCTCCCAGCACCATCGTTCTGAAGGGCAGAGCATCTGCAAAGCAGCAGTGGGCAGGGGGAGCACAGCTCGCCTCGCTGAAAGCAGCACTGGCTTGGATCTCGGTGTTGGCTTCTCGCTCCTCAGAACTCTAATTTCTGATGGGTTTAATCTCCGGAAGAAGTCTGTAAGGAAATAAAAGCAAAGTGTATGGGAGTTGTAGCTTCTGAAGGGATAGGTTTCGGCTCATCATTTGAGGAATCCACTGGGAGCCAACAGGTCTGTGACTCACTTCTAGCCCCGTTCCTGGCGAGTTTTCCTGCCTCAGCTGCCCACAGCAGGCTGCTCCTGGGCACAGAGCGCGTGTCCTTGTCACCCTGCGCTCGGTACCGCTGGCCTGCCTCCTATGGCCACACAGCTGCCTGCTGCTCCGTTTAATTCCTCTGGTTTTTTATTTATGATATTGAAAGCCATGCATAATACCGGTGTCAGCGGTTTGTTATTTCTCTCATTACCTGATAATTCATGGCCGGGCTCCGAGGCCTTTCCCCAGCGCAGGAGGCGGCTCTGCGCGAGCCACCCTGGCCCATCCAGCGCCGGCGTCGGGCTGTAAATCTGCCTGCTTGTGCCCTGCCAGGCAGCTTGCTGCCCGGCTCCTTTTTAACTCCAGCCCGTGATCGTCCTTCCCAGGTGGATGTGATTTCTCCGATGCCAGGATTGGCTTTCTGCGGGTTTTATGTGCCATGGTAGGGATAATGGTCCAGCGATAACTGCTGCTGGCTGGCGTTCCCAGCAGCAGAGCAAATGAGGGGATCAGCCCAAACACCTCCACTCCTTGTGCCCGTGGCACGGAGCTTTTTGTGAGAAGCTCTGCGAAATGCTGTTTGGCTCTTCCCTGACACGAGTGAAGGGTAGACGAGCAGACGTCGTGCCGAGAAGCGATGAATTTTAATAGCAGCCTTTCGGTGCTGTTTCAGTCCCTTCCAGACGGGCTGTGCCACCCTGGGATTAGCTGCAGCCAGCCTGTTCCTCCTGCCTGTTCCTCCTGCCTGTTCCTCCTGCCTGTTCCTCCTGCCTGCCCGATGCCTGCCTGCTTCTGGCGCTGTCGTGCCTGACAGATCGCAGGGACAGGACAGCTCTGCGTGGCTGCTGCTCCCCTGCACCTGCCTGCGCTCGTAGGGGAGGGCTTGGAGGTGTTGGTCTGGTTGTAAGCATGTGGAAATGTTGCTGGGCTCGGCTCTGCAGCCAGGCTTAGCCTTCTCTGCCTTTAGAGGTCGAAGCTCAGACATCTCAGGTGCTTCTAAATGGGGATATTTAGCCAAGGTGCAGAGCAAAGCACCCCTGGGGGCGTGGAGCAACAGGGCAGTGGCCCCAGCGAGAGCTGGGGCCAAGGCCAAGATGCTGCCGGGAGGAGGGCTGGGGGCAGCTTGGGGCTGGGCTTGACCCCAAACCTTCTCTCTGTCTCTCCAGCCTTCATCCTCATGATCATCCTGGCCCTCATCCGCATCAGCAGAGGCCAGGCTGAAGGCCACCCCTCCATGGCCCAGCTGTCGGGCATCCGCAACCTCTTCGGGGTGTGCGTCTACTCCTTCATGTGCCAGCACTCGCTGCCCTCCCTCATCACGCCCATCTCCAAGAAGAGGCACGTCACCAAGCTGGTGCTGCTCGACTACGTCCTGATCCTGGCTTTCTACAGCCTCCTGTCCTTCACCGCCATTTACTGCTTCCGCAACGACACCCTGATGGACATGTACACCCTCAACTTCACCGACTGCGACATCGTCGGCGTCGCCTTCATCCGCTACTTCCTGGGCCTCTTCCCCGTCTTCACCATCAGCACCAACTTCCCCATCATCGCCGTCACCCTGCGCAACAACTGGAAGACCCTTTTCCACCGGGAAGGGGGCACCTACCCCTGGGTGGTGGACAGGATCGTCTTCCCGGCCATCACGCTCGTCCCCCCGGTGCTGGTGGCTTTCTGCACCCACGACCTGGAGTCCCTGGTGGGGATCACGGGCGCCTACGCCGGGAACGGGATCCAGTACCTCATCCCCGCCTGCCTCGCCTACTGCAGCCGCAAGGACACGCAGCTGGTTTTCGGCAGCGGGACGGTGAACAAGCACCTCTCCCCCTTCCGCCACACCTTCTGGATCGTCTTCGTGCTCGTCTGGGGCTTCTCTTGCTTCGTCTTTGTGACTGCCAACATCGTGCTGAGCGAGGCCAAGCTCTGACGGGGGTCAGCGCTCTCCCTCTCGGGTTCCAGAGACCGCGACCCCGCTGGGACTGGAGGGGAAGAGGTGGCGTGGAGGGAAACTTTTCCTCCAGGCTGGTGGCGTGGCGGTGGGGGTCCCGCCTGGACACGGCCTTTTCCTCCCCCCGTGTGGGTGGAGAGGGCTCAGCCTCGTCCCCCTGGTTCTCAGCCCATCGCCGCCGCCTTCGGCTCCGTTTGAGCATCGCCGGGGGCGCTCCCCTGGTGCCGCGGGTTTCGGCACAGGGGGAGAGGCAGCCGGGGCTGCTCGCTGCAGCCATCAGCTCTGCTCCTTGCTCCCAAAGGCACGGACCCGCTGCGCACAGAACCAGCGGGAGGGTGGGGGAAGAGGAGCCCCCAAAACCCGGGGAGCTGAGGGGAGGGGAAGGAAATCAGGGTGGGCACAGCCCTAGCTCGAAGCGAAGGACCCTGTGCTCTGTTACGCTTTCTTTTTCCGGAGGCATTAACCTGGTTGTGCTCTGGGGAAGGAACACCACGAGTTGCCCAGGATCTGGGATCTCTCAGAGCTGGATTTTTCCAGGCTGGGAATTTACTCTCACATTTCTCACCCTGCTCTTTGCTGTGGCGTGCCCGCAGGGCTGCAGCTTCGCAGCCTTGCTGCCCGCTGACTTCAGCTGGCAAAACCTTTTCCCATTTCATACCAGGCTGGTGCAAGAGGCCAGACCCCGATGGCAGTGGTTAGGGTTTGTGTGGGCTGGGAAGGTGCTAATTACCCAGTGCTGCCAAGCGTTACCTGCGAGAGCTCCGGCTGTGCGCACGGCTGCATCCCCAGCCTCCTGTGCTGGGTAATTAGCCTTGAAACGAGGTGGGTGTTATTAACTCAAGGGAGCAGGCGGGTGCCAGCAGGGGAGGGCAGTGCCGTGGCTCAGCTCTGCCTCCTCCCTGCGGGAGCTGAGCTCCCAGGCCTTACAGGGGAGGGCAAATGAACTGGTCCTAAATCGGTCCCAAATCCCATCTCTCTTCTGCACAGGGTTGGGGTGGGTTTTGGCTGGTCCTGCTCAGCTCAGCTGGGTTTGCTGAGCCCCCAGGTGCCTCTGTGTGTGCGTTGGGCTGCCCCTTTCCTTATCCAGGCAGTGCTGGAGGTGTTCAGTGCTGCTTTCCAAGCACTTCTGAGGCTTCTGTCGGTCACTGCAGCACCACGCGGCCACAGCCAGCACCTATTCGGGGTGGGAGGCTCTCAGGCAAAGATCCGAGGGGTTTTTGTAACAAAAGGAAGAACTTAAGAAGTTTTCACCTGGAATATTTTAAATCCTTTTTTCTCCTCTGCCCTTCTTAAAGCAGGTTCAAAGCCAGGTGCATGTCCCTTACATCCTCTCCTCCTGCCCTCTGCACTTGCTGCAGCATTAAGTGTCACCGCGAGCTAGGAGCAAGCTTTGAACTGCAGCTCTTTTTAATCAAGCTCCGTTTTCAAGTAGGACTTTCTCCTTTCCATATGACCTGAAGTGCTCCTCCCGGGGGACTGTGCAAGTACCTGGAGCTGTACAAAAACACTCGATGGTTTTTTTACAGCAGAGCCCTCCACCTCTCGAGCCCCAGCGCTGCGCCTGTGTCCTTGCCAAGCTGCTTGGAGAGGATGCAGGGGGCCTGCCTCTCTCTGCTCCAGCTCCATCCAAAACAGCCCTTGGCAGCCCTTGCTGGCGAATTTAAACATCCCCAGATGCTGCGGGGAGGCTGATGGGGCATCCTCGGTGCCAGATGAACGCGTAGCTCCACGACACGTAGCTTCACAGGTGGCTGCTGCCTCGGCTGGGGTGTTTGGAGAGCAAAACCAGGGGGCAGCTGGGCTGGAGGCACCCTGCGGGGTGTGGGGCAGGCGTCTGCCACTGCCCCCTTCCCCTGCTCGCTCCCCAGCTCTTGCAGAGCCTCGGCTGCTGGATCTGAGCCCATCACAGGCACCCCGAAGGCTGGGGCACGCTGAGCTGAGCCCCCCCAGTCCTCCTGGTGCAGCTGCAGTGGGTGCAGCCAGCGGGAGGGATGCGATGCCAAGGGGACCAGGTGTGGGTTGATGCAGGGGGCCGAGGCTTTTCCTATCCCCCCTCAGCCTCCTGTCCTTTCATTCAGCTCAGCCCCAGCCCTCCGAGTGCTGGTTTCATGTCCTTGCTGCCCCATTTCAGTGCCAGCCAGAGCAGGGGCGCATCCGTCACTGCTGTTACTGCACCTCCACTCATCCTCCTGTCCCCGCTCAGGGCTGCCCGCAGCCTCCCCTTCCCTCCTGCCCCTTTTTGCAGCCCCCTCCACGTGCTGCAGGAGGCAGCAGGGGCTGGGCTGAGACCTCCCGGCCCCGCACACCCTCTCCTAGCCTCCTCCCAGGAGCTGCTCATCCCATCTCATGGGCTCACGTGCCCAGATGTGCCTTCTCTGCCCTGGCCTAGGTGAGCAGCTCTGCTGTGCCGTGGCACCTTGCCTGGAAGAGCTCTGAGGAGCACGAGAGGTTCCTGGATCAATAACCCAAAATATTGGGTGATGAAGGGAGAGAAACTCAATTTTTCACCCCAAATGTGACAGCAATGCCTTAAAAACGACGGGGGGGAAGCGGGCAGGGGGCGGCTCAGCAGAGGAGGGGCTGGGGGCCGGGCGCGAGCTCCCTCCTCTCACCGAGCAGCACCAAACCTGGTTTGATTTGCCTGGTCCTGACACCACCGATTCATCCTTACAGGTTCTCACGCCGTGCTCGTCCCGACTGTAATCGGTTTTCAGAAAAAAAAAAGGGATTAAACCCAATAAAACGCACACGCTACGGCTCTGCCTCGCCTCTTTCCTTCCCCTCCTCGCCGGGCAGCGGCTCCCGGGGGGGCTCCTGTGACGGATGGGGCCACGAGCCAAGGAGAAATGGCAAGCGGAGAGGCTAATAGAGACCTCACCTCTGCTTCCCCATTAGCCTCCCGCCGCTCGGGCTGGTGGCTGCAAACTCAATTAAAACATCTGCACTTTCCCCTTCTCAATTACATCTCCGTACACTTAAAACCAAACAAATTGAATCGCTCGGCTGCCTCGGGCGGCGAAGGCAAGTTTCTGCCAACAAATTTATTATGGCCATAAAGCGCGGCTTGATTTATGTTAAAATATTAAAACGCAGCTTTATGATGGAAATAAACGCTTTCTGCCGTGGTTCTCTCCGAGGACCTCACAAGCAGCGGAGGATTTTGGGGCTCGGGCTGTAAATCTGGAGCCAAAGTGGCGGCGGGGATGGAGTCGGGTTTTTGTGGCACTTCAGGGAGCGACGGCCACGGACGGGGAAATAAAAACCTGGAGGCTGAGAAGGGGCTGGGGCAGGGCTTCGACCTCACCACACCTCGCCTCGGGGTGGCTGCACCGTCCCCGTGTGGGACCGACACCTTCCCAGCCCCTTCTCTTTTTCTGGTTGCAGATTCCCGATTTTAGGGAAAACCATTCCTAATGGGATAACTGGGGGTGGGCGCCTTGGGGCAGCTCCCATGGATGCAGTGATGCCGGGGCTGGCAGAGGCAGGGGCTGAGCAGGGTGGGTGCCGGGGGGCGCGGTGCCGGCAGCGGTTTCCTCGCCAAGGGCGCACACGGCCGGCAGCCCAGGGCAGTGCGGGTGCCAGAGGCGGCCAAATTAAAAAGTGATTGATTAGCCCATCTCGCCGGGAAGAAATAGCACGGCTCCGAGGCTGCTAAGCATTAAATACCCAACTTCTGCTTTGGACAGCCCGGAGCCGCCACCGACCGACCTCTGGGCTGCTCCTCTGCCATCAGCACCCCGAGTTGCCCCCAGAAAAGCAGCTTTTCCCATCCCAATTAGCATCTAAATTAGATATGCAAATACCTCCACCATGGGGGGGGGACCTGGGTGCTGGGGGCACATTGGGGAGCCCCTGGCCCTGGCTGCCCGACCCCGGGTCCAGCCGTGAGCCCTGTGGGCACCCACCCCTGGGCCACCTCCCCTGGCAGCACCCCGGGGTGCCCCATCCCTCGCTGCCCTCCGCCTCCCGCAGCAAAACCCTTCAATAAAACATGAGGCGAATCCATTTGGCTTCTGCTGAGTCACCGGGGATATAACTAATTAATATAAAACGTGGCTTGGGGATTTTTTTTTTCCAGCCCCTTTTCCGCTCTGTTTTTCTCCTACAGCCCCCAAACCCTGCTCAGGCTCGGCCTCGGAGCCCGCTCAGCCCAGCTGAAGTTGCCATGCTCTGTGCTGGATTTTTGGGCCAGAAAGCCACAATTTGGGGGAAAACTCCCCAGGGCACGTGGAGGGGAGCAGCCTGGCCGGAGCTGCCCCATGCAAAGTGGTGCCGTGGGCAGGGGTGGCACGGGAAGGCTCCCCCCCACCAGCTTCATCCATTTACCACCTTTAGTTTTCCATCGCCACCTTCCTCCCTCCCCGAGCGGCCTTCGGAGGGGCTGCCAAAGCAATTAAGAGACAATTGCAGTGATAAATAAGTAACGGGAATTAAAGTGTCAGCGCCGGCGCGCGATGGCAGCCAGGCTGCGGGGAGGGGGGGGGGAGGGAGGTGGGACACTGCCTGGGTTTCGCCCCAGCCAGATGGACGGATGGATGGACGGACAGATGGACGGACAGGCCTTGCCAATGCTTCTGTCCCCGGGCAAGGAGCGTCCAGGCCTCTCCTGACCTCTGTGGGGCTTGGCAGCCACCCCTTTGGTGCCCTTGCCCAGCAGCCACCTGACCGGGTGCTTTGGGATGGGGCAAGGGAAGGAGGAGCGAGCCTGGGGTGGTGGCCCTGTGGGACACCTTGGACCCGCTGTGCTGGTAATGAGGGCTGAAACCAGCAGGTTGGAACGGGATTAAGGACATTTCCCCCAGATCTTGCTCTGTGGGTGCTCTCCCAGCCTGCGCCCGGGGGCAGTGGTGCCAGCCGGGCACGGGGACGCAAGCGGGGCTGGGGCTCAGGAGCTCGGGCATTGCTGTGGCTGGGGGGACAAAGCCAAGGGCAGCACGGGGCTCACGGCCAGAGATGGAAGAAGGGTCCCCAGCCGGTTTAAAATGTCTCTTTAATGACCTAGACGTGGAGCTTTGAGTCCCTTGAATGAGCCAAAACATGACGGAAACGCGGCAGCGATGAGTTCGGCGTCCCCGGCCAGCCCTGCCTGCGGGGCCAACCCAGTCCGGCCCCGAGGAGGCTCCCCCAGCCCCCCAGAGGGCACGGACCCGGCTTGGAGCATCCCGCTGCCAGCAGTGGAGGACCCCGGGGTGCTCGAGCACATCCCCGGGAGGAGCACCGTGCCACAGCCCAGCCAGGAGCCACCAGCTCGCCCGCGGGGAAGCCGAGCAAAGGGCACTTTGCTTTCCTCCCCCTGGAGAGGAGGGGAGCAAGCATGGCCCCCGTGTCCCCCCTCACACCTCTGACTCCAGGCTGGAGACCCTCCGCCAGGACCCGCCGGCGCAGGGGCTCATCACCCCGCGAGCCGCCAGCCTCTCCGGCCCCACCGCCCGCAGAAAGCCCGGCTCCCCGCGCCTCCCCCAGCCTCTGCAGGCTCCGTCCCAGCGCCCCGAGCCCCGGCCGCCCCCCAGCACCCCAAGGTGCTCGCGGGGTGGCGGGGACCCACGGGAGAGGTGCCCTAAATAGAGGGGCAGGTGAGCGCACGAGTCCACGTAGGCGTAGGGTGCGCACGCGGTGCCGCGGGGCTTTTGCCGGCACGCTTCCCGGTACGACGGCAGCCGTGCCATGGGCGAGCTCAGTGCCCTGCCCAACCCCACCAGCCGCCCGGCGGCCTCGGGGCAGTGGGGGCCGCAGCTGTGGGCGGCCTCGGCTTCGGGGAAGAGGTCAGGGATGTCGGTGCGGGTGGTGGGTTGGTGGGTGCCGCAGCGTCGCAGCGCCGTGGCTCGGTGCTTCTCGCCCCGCTCCCAGGACGCCCTGGCCGTGCTCGCCCGGTGGCTCGGATGCTCCCGCTCCGCTCTGCAAGTCCTGGTGGCTTTGGGGAAGGAGCTGCGGGCACAGGCGGGGGGCAGGGAAGGGTTTCCCACCTCCCTCCTCGTCTCCAAGGTGGGGAGCAGCCGGGGCACTGTCCCCGAGCCCTGGTGTCCCCCATCCGCGTAGAGCAGGGGGGTGTTGGGCAGCCGGTCCCCCCGCTTGTGCTCCCTGTAGATGTCCGGCAGCGGGAGCTCCCTGGGCGGTGTTGGGGTGCCGATGGGGGCACCGATGTGGTTCCCCATCACCGTGTGCTCCCCAAAATCCTCCTCCGGCACCGTCTTCGCTAGGAGATGAGGCACGCTGCCCACCACGCAGCCCCGGGGGGCTTTGTCCCCGGCACAGCCCCCCCGAAACTTCAGGGGGTGAAGGACACGGGGGACGCGCTCGCTCGCTGCCCTCCGCTTCTCCTCCCCGGGCAGCCGCGAGTCCACGGGGATGGGCAGGGGGAGCCCTGGGGGGGCCCCCTTGGCAGCGGGGGCTCTGCCCAGCCTCTCGGCGGGGGCCGGGCCGGAGGAGAGGCCCCGGTGGGTGCCGGTGCTGTTCTGCACCACAAGCTGGGGTGTCCTGAGCGAGAAGGTGGTCTGCAGGTGCTCGCTGCGGCTGCTCCAGTCCTCGATGGTGCGCGTGGCGTGCTCCAGCGAGCCGCCCACGCTGGCCGTCGACACCATGTCCTTGGCGGCCTGCAGCATCTTCAGCACGTTGGCTTGGGCCGAGCTCGCCGTCACGTCGGGCGTGGGCGCCCGCCCGGGGCTGGGCAGGGTCTGCACCCCGCTGAAGCAGCTGTAAATGCCCTGCGGGGAGAGCAGCGACCGCGCACTGTCAGCCATGCGCCCTCCAAGCCACGCAAGGGCACGAGAAGTCGTTTGGGTGGGATGGGAAGAACCAGGAGCTGGCCTGAGATGGGTCGATTGGGTGAAGGCAAAGCCAAAATCTCCATGTGAGCCCCCTGCCCCACCTCGGGGTGGCTCCTGTCCCCCACCACTCACCCAGCACCACCCCAGGCACCGAAAAGCCAGCAGAGACCAAAGCCCCGACGCGATGTCCCCTCCCTGGTATCCCCTCCCCAACGTCCCCAGCACCACCGGGGCAGGGGGCACGCACCCTGCTGATGGCCAGGAGGAAGTCGAGCTTGTGGGATTTGGGGACGTTGTGCCGCAGCTTCCAGTAGACGAGGTGCTCCCAGGCGAAGACCAGCAGGCTGAGCCCCATGGCCACCAGCAGCATGTAGAAGACCCCGGCCATGTTGTCGATGTCCAGCTTGCTGCTCATCACCTCGTTCTTCTCGTTCTGGCAGATCCCTGACAGCCACACCGTCTCCAGCTTCTGGGTCTCCCCTAGAGCCAGGCAGAGCCACGGGGGGGGGGGGGGTGAAAACCCACCACGGGTACCCAGCACAGCCCCCAGAGGATAAAATCCCCCCCAACCCACTGGAGATGCTCTCGGCTCAGCCCTCAGCCTGAGCATCCCCTGGATCCTCCAGGATTTCTGCTGTCCCATTTGTCCCTTGTGCCAGCCGTGCCCTGTCCCCTCCCCACATCCCAGCCCCTCCGATTTGGGATTTGGATTTGGGATTGGGATATGGCCATTTGGAATTTTCCAGCCTTCGAGAAGAAAGGAGACCCCCCGAGGGGATAACCCCCACCCACCCAACTGCAGAACCACAGCCTGGTTTGAAGCCACCTCCAAGGTGCAACCCACCTCCCCCCAACCCCTCGGGACCACCCTCCAATGACCCACAGAGCACGGGACCCCCGAGAAGCTGCCCCGGGCACCCCACCATCTCCCAGGAACTGCAGCAGGGCCAGGTCGATGGCCCGCTTCCAGCGCGAGTCCTTCTGCAGGGCGATGCCGTAGCCGGTGGTGGCGAACACCTTCCCCGAGCCGATGGTCACCAGCTTGCAGCCCTCGTCCTTGCCCGCCATGTAGTTGAGCACCGCCGCGTCGTAGATGAAGGCGTCCAGCTTCCTGCCCGCCGCCGGGAGGGACGGGTGAGGGGGGGTCTCATATTGGGGGTGCAGACCCGTTTTTGGGGAGCTGTGCCTCTTTCGGGTGGCTGTGACCCAGCGGGAGTGGATGGGGCACTTTTTTGGGGGGGGGTCTTAATCCCAGCTTGGGGAGCCAAAAACCCATCTGGGGGTGAGGAGCCCAACCTGGGGTGGACACATCCTATTTGGGGGGGGCTGTAGGGAGCTCTATGCCCTCTGCATGGGGTTGTACACTTTTTTGGGGGGTTATATCCCATTTGGGCAAGCTTTATGGAGCCATACCCCATCTTGGAGAGCTCACTTGGAGGGGCCGACCCCATTTCAGAGGCCATGCCCCCCCCGGGAGGATCGCCCCGTGCCACGGGGAGCCATACGGAGCTGTGCTTCACCCGGGGGACCCCCACCCCAGCCCAGGGGGGGCCGTACCCCATCTTGAGGCTGGTGAGGGCATCCTCCACGGAGCGCTGGTTGTACTTCACCATGTGGGTGTGCATGTCGGGGTAGTTGCTGCGGATGTTCCTCTCCGTGCTGCCGTTGGGGACGGTGCCGAAGCGGAAGGGGGGGTACTGCTCCTGCGGCTTCTGGAACTGCAGCGCGGAGCCCAGCAGCTCCGTCACACGGGGGCCGTGTCCCCCCAAGCCCCCCCAAGTCCCCCCATGGCCCCACCAGGTCCCCAAAGCCACCCACCCCTCCTCCCACCCACGCACAACCAGGCTGGCGCAAAGATGCGCCCCCACCTCCCCGGGGGAAGGTGTCCCCAACCCAGATAACCTTAATTTTTTGGGGAGGACCCGGGGGAGAAGCGTGCACCCCCACCTTCCTGTCGCTCAGCCCCGACACGGTGTCGATGTACTGCTCCTGGATCATGAAGGCGGCCAGGTTGGCCGTGTAGCTGGCGAGGAAGATGACGGCGAAGAAGGCCCAGACCAGCACCATGATCTTGCTGGTGGTGCCCTTGGGGTTCTCGATGGGCACGGAGTTGTTGAAGACCAGGGCCCACAGCAGCCACACCGACTTGCCGATGGTGAAGGAGGGACCGCCCGGCCCTGGTGGGGATGGGGGACAGAGGGGACAGGTGTCAGCACGGCCGGGGACGCGTCCCCCCCACCCCACAGCCGCCTCCCCAACTCTCACGTTTGCCACTGGTGAGGTTCTGGTTGTAGCCCACGGGGCTGAAGTACTCGAACACGAAGACGGTGACGGCCACCACGGTGAGGCACATGACGAACATCATCACCCACACGGCCGGGCTGTAGGGCTCTGCAAAGGGCAGGGGGGTCCCCATGGGTCCCGGGACCTGTCCCCATATCCCCCTAGGGACACCCTGGAGCCCTCCCCAAAAGCCTGGGCTCGATGACCCGAATATCACCGGGCAGATCCTCGGTGAGCCGAGGGGGACGGGGGATGCTGCGAGGGGGACGTGCTGGAATACCATCGGCAGGGAGGTGCTCGGGGGATGCTGCTCACCTCTGGGGCCATCCGTGGGGGTTTCCCATGGGATCAGAGGTTACCTACCCCCTGCACTGCCCCCAGGCTCCACAGGGGATGTGGGGGACGCGTGCTCAGGGCCACCCCTGTCCTCCGCCGTGTCCCGGCCCCGCTCCGGCCAGGCTGGGCTCTCTCTGTGCCCCCATGGAAAGCCTCAAGGACCCCCCCCGGGTTTCCAGCCTGAATTTTGTGCTGACTTTGGCCGCTCTCCTCTCCTCCCTAGGCTGCAGTTCTGCTCGTTTAAAGCTCGTGGGAAGTTTTAGCACCAGCGGCTGGGATTTCCCAGTTTAGGGTGGCTCTGGCAAGGGCAGCTGGGGGCTCAGGTCCCCAAGCAGGGCTCTGCCAGCAACCCCCCGGCTCCTCTGACCCCAAACCTTCATCCTGCCTCTGCCGTGTGAATAACTACGAGGAAAACCCACTCCCTGCCCCAATCTCCATACTAACGGGATTACTTGGTCAAGAGGAGGAGAAATCCCCGACGGCAGCCCCACAGCCTTCCCCTGTGGCTCGCAAACAGGATTTTTTTTTCCCAAAATGATTAAAACCCAGCAACATTTCCCACCCGCCCCTGCGGGAGGACCGGGGTCAGCCCGCCTGCCCTCACCGAGGAAGGCGGAGGGCGAGACGGTGCCGTTGCTCCTGGCCACCATCACGCTGATGCCGGTCTCCACGAAGGGCACGGAGAAGTCGACGATCTCGGAGCGCTCCTCGTTGATGGTGAGGGAGCCGATGGCCATGTCAGCACGCCGGTAATACACCTGGGGAGGGCAGGGAGAGCTCAGGGCAGGAGGAGGAGGAGGAGGAGGAGGAGGAGGAGGAGGAGGAGGAGGAGGAGGAGATGCCCGGCGCCCCCCTACCTCCCCGATCATGCCATTCCACACCCCGCGGACGATCTTGCCGTGCTTGCCGTTGGTCACCAGGTAGAGGTCGTAGGAGAACTTGACCGCCTTGGCCAGCTTCTTCAGGATGTCGATGCAGAAGCCCTTGCAGCACAGCTTGGTGTAGGGGTCCGCCAGGCCATCGCTGCTGAAAGCGCAATGAGAAAATGTGGGTCCGGGTCCCCATGGAAAGAGGAAAGGGGAATAAGGGGAAAGCAGCAAAAGGGGGAAAAGATGAAAGGAGAACAAAGGGGAGGGGAGAAAGTGGAAAGGGAAAAAAGAAGAATTGGGAAGAGAAAGAAAGGGGAGAGAAGAAAGAGAAAAGGGATAAAGGGGAAAGGGAATAGGAAAGGGGTATGGGGAAGGGAGAAAAGGGAAGAAGGGAGAGGAAGGGGGAAGGAGGGAAAGGGAAAGGGAAAGGGAAAGGGAAAGGGAAAGGGAAAGGGAAAGGGAAAGGGAAAGGGAAAGGGAAAGGGAAAGGGAAAGGGAAAGGGAAAGGGAAAGGGGAACAGGGAAGAGGAGGAGCAGGAGCAAGTGGGGAAGGGGAAGGGGAAGGGGAAGGGGAAGGGGAAGGGGAAGGGGAAGGGGAAGGAGAAGGAGAAGGAGAAGGAGAAGGAGAAGGAGAAGGAGAAGGAGAAGGAGAAGGAGAAGGAGAAGGAGAAGGAGAAGGAGAAGGAGAAGGAGAAGGAGAAGGAGAAGGAGAAGGAGAAGGAGAAGGAGAAGGAGAAGGAGAAGGAGAAGGAGAAGGAGAAGGAGAAGGAGAAGGAGAAGGAGAAGGAGAAGGAGAAGGAGAAGGAGAAGGAGAAGGAGAAGGAGAAGGAGAAGGAGAAGGAGAAGGAGAAGGAGAAGGAGAAGGAGAAGGAGGGGACACCGCTGGTGTCCCCCAGCCCCCAGTGGGTAAGCACGGAGCCTTTCCCAGCACCCCCACAGCCAGGCAGGCAGCGGGGCCCCCTCCTGCCCTGCCTCCAGCCCTGTCCCAGCTGAAACCAGCACCTTCCCAGCCCCTGCCCGTGTCCCGGGGGGTGGTGGGGACGGGGCCAGCAGCCCCGCTCACCTGGCGGAGGCGTTGGTCTGCTTGCGGCAGGGCACGGTGTTGCGCACGCAGACGCCGGTGCTGGGGTCGGTGTTCTCCACGATGACAAAGGGTCGCTCCTCCAGCGTGGCCACCGTCAGGTGCCGGTTGTCCACCACGGGCTGCAGGAAGGCGCCGTAGCGGGGCCACACCGGGTACTTCATGTGGATGATGCCGTGCTCCCATTTCCCCACCTGCCCCGGGCGAGAGGACATCATCACCAGGGGGGACATGGGGGGGTCCCCATGCCCTCGGGGCTCGTCCCCCACCCCAGAGCATCGTTAGGTTGGGGCTCAGCCACGGTGAGCCCGAGCCCAGCTCCCCCCTGCTCTGGTTCTTTACACCAGTGTCCACAGGCTGAGGGTTTTTTTCTTGGGGTTACGGCCGCACCAGAGCGCAAAAGTGGCCAAATTTCACCCAAAATTGTTTTAAACTGGAAAAAAAAAAACACCCGTAGAAAGCACCTCGGGGCACACGGTGCTGCACGGGGAGGCTCATGGGGAGGAGAAAATTCATCTGCAGGGGGAAAATACCATGGGGACAAAGCCCGGGGCACACGCCGGGGCTGGGGGATCTGCAGGGCCCCCATTTGGCAGGGACAACACCAAAAGAGCCCTGGTGACAGCCGTGGGGCTTGCATGGTTCAACCCGGTGTGTGTTTTGGGGGGGTCCCGGCCCGTGTCCGGCCCCCGGGCTCCTACCATCTCCCAGAGCCGGTGCTGGTTGAGCGAGATGACCACCATGGTGGGCCGCACCAGGTAGCCGCCCTCGTTGAAGGAGAAGTCGCGGTGCTCCCACGTCACGTTGAGGAGGTGCCTGGTGGGGACACGGCGCACGGTGAGCCTGAAACCCGCAGCCCACACGGCCCCGGCTCCCCCTGCCTCCAGCCGGGCTCCTGGATCCCAAAAACACCAGGAGGACATGTGGGGCCGGGAGAGGAGCCCCGCTTCACCAGCTCCATCGCCCTCCCTTCCCCTTCCCCTCCCCTCCTCCATCTCCCCAAATCCCCCCCGCAACACGGAGCCCCCCGGGACCTCACCGGTAGAAGCTGCTGTTGGCCACGGCGCCGGCGGGCGCCCGGCAATCCCTCCCCACGTCCGGGAGGAAGCCGTGGGCTCGGAAGAAGCCGGCTGCCCCCATGGCGATGATGGCCACCCCGTCCCGCACCTTCTGCCGCAGGCTGAGCTTCCAGCTCTCCGTCACCACGCTGATGAGGCCGACGGGGAAGGAGGCGGGCGGCAGCTCCATGTTGCCCACCGTCAGGCTGGGCACGATCCAGACGTAGCCCGGCCCCACGAGGCCGGCTTGCTCGGCCATGGAGAAGAGGAACTCGGCCTCGTCCCGCGAGCAGTAGGCGATGAGCACCTGGGCGTCCAGCTGCCGCAGGAGCCGCTGCGTCCTGGAGCCGCTGCGCTCCTGGCTCATCTCGAAGGTGAGCACCTCCTGCAGCTCCCAGCCGAAGTAGCTGGCGTCCGTGAAGGCGCGGATGACGTCCAGGAAGATGTTGTAGCCCGGGTAGAGGCTGGTGATGACGGCGAAGGAGCCCCAGTCGTATTCCTCCAGCACCTTGAAGATCACCTGGATCTGCTGCTCGATGGAGACGCCCAGCTGCAGGAAAGCCGAGCCGGGCTCCTGCGGGACGAGGAGGGGTCAGGGGGTGCTTGGCACCGCGGCACCCTTGTGGACCCCCGTGGAGAGATGGAGGAGCTATGGGACAGTGGGGTCCGTGGGGTGGGGACACCCAAAATGGGACCAGTTCATCCCCATGGGATCTGCTGAGCCGTGACCACCACCCCACTGCTCAGGGCCAAGTGGTCCCGGGGTGTTGGCCAAAACCCGTCCAGGGGTGTCCAGCAGAGGCCGGGCGCTTCCCGCATCGTGCCGGGGAGCAGCTCCCGCCCCGCTACCTGCAGTCACCTCCCATCGCCCGCCCCACCTCCGCGGCCATCTGGCCTCTCATTAGCAAATCTTAATTGAGCTGATTCTGTCTTAAATGATGCAGCGAATGGCATTTGCAGAAGGTCACGAGCAGGCAGCAGCATTTCGCCACGCACACCGCCTCCACCTCCAGATTTTTTTTTTCCTTTGAAGCCACAGATGTGCCCAGAGGGGGCCAGGGAGTGGGGGCACCACCCCCTAAACCCCCTCAAGGGTAGCTGCAGGACACCAGCCTACAGCAACGGGGTGGATCCAGCCACGGCCACCTCACCCACTGCCACCTACCCGGGGAGCCTGGTGCAGGCAGAGGTGCAGAGGGGACACCCAGGGGCTTTAGACCCCAGAGCACGAAAGCAACCCCTAAACAGCTTGGGGGGGTGGCCAGATGTTTGCCCCTGCCCTGAAGAGCACAGCTGGGATCCCTCCGAGCAGCTGATGCCATCAGGTGGAACCAGCACCAGGACCCTCCCCAGGTGCCGGGTACAGGACAAGCACCCAGGGAGGGGATGAGAGGGGGGATGAGCCAAATCCTGCCTGGAAAGCCAGGGAGTCACCCCCCAGGGAACAACCCCGGTGAAAGCCTCACCTTCGGGGTGAGGACCACCGCAGACCCCCCGCTGATGCTGATGACGGGGACCTGGGTCTGGGAGGAGACGAAGTCAAGGATCTGCGCCACCGCCTCGGTGCCGACGTTGTCCTCGAAGACGATGCCGTGGATCTTGTGGCTGGCCAGGACGCTGCAGATGTGGGTGAGGAGGCTGCTGGGGTTGGTGTCGTTGACGATGACGGTGATGGGGTGGATCTCCAGGGGCATGTCCAGGAAGCTCTGGGGGCTCAGGCGGGAGCGGATGTGCAGCGGGTAGGACGTGCCCCCGAACACCACGGCCACGTTGACCACCGGCTCCTCGGGGCCGGGCAGCAGGACGTCGCTGAAGGCAGCCGAGCAGCCCAGCACCAGCGACAGAAGCAGAGCGGGTGCCGGCGCTCTGCCCATGTCCACCGCCGCGTCCCTGCGGGGACGGACACAGCCCCTCGCATCCAGCCCTCCGCCAGGGCCCCCGCTCGCCCAGACCCCCCCCCTCTGTGCGCCACCCCAGGGTGGGTGACCCCTATAAATGAGGGGACCCTCATCCTTCAGAGGCTGGATGCAGTGCAGGGGGGAGCACAGGGCTGCCCCCCCCCAGCTCAGCCCCTTTTGGGGTGCTGGTGCCCAGTGCCACATCCCCACAAATCCTTCCCATCTGGTCCCTGCTTCCCACCCCCTAACATCCCCACCCCACCACCTCCAGCCCCTTCCAGCCCCACTGCCCTCCTTCCCCTGCAGGCCCCCACTGTCGGGATGCTTTTTCTTGCCCCCTTGGCAAGAGGTGGCAGGAGCTAGAGGTGGCAGGAGGAGCTGGATGCTCCTTCACGCCTCCCTCCGCAGCTGACAGGCACCTGAAATATTTAAGGGCTGAAAGCTGGCGTCCCCCTCTGCACCCTCCTCTGCAGCACAGAGCAGCTCCCCGGCCAGCCAAAGGGGTTTGGGGTGCAGCGGGGCTGGGGACGGGCAGAAAGAGCCCCTTGGCTCCTGCCCCGAGCCCCCACCAGCTCCATGCTGCTGCCGGGGAGGCTGCCTGCCTGCCTGGTGCCTGCAGGCACCAAATTCCCCCATCAGCGCCTCCTCTGCCAGCTTTGGCCGTGCTGGCACCCAGGTTGAGCACGCAGGGTGAGAGCAGCGCTTATAGAGGGGAGAAAAAAAAAATAAATCACCTTTAGCTGCCCGCCAGCAATGCAATATCTGATTTTTGGCTCTCCAGGGCTGGTAGTGACCCCTTCCCACCAGCCACAGCTGCTTCACTGGGGCAGGAGCCCCCCTGCACCATACGTGCCCCGCAGGTGCCCTTCTCTCCCCCCGGCCCCGGGGCTGTGCGAGGTGGCCGAGCAGCCAGGGGAGCTGGGAGTCACCTGAAAGGTGCCCTTGTGGGAGGATTCAGCCGCACGGAGCCCTGCCTCGGGGCTCTGCAGCGCCGGCCACCCCAGCGCATCCTACACGCCAGCCTGTGCCAGGGGGTGACATCCCCCCGGGGCTGTGCACGGCGCTGCTCCCCTGTGCCGGAGCTCACCCTACAATTAAAAGCTGCAGGGAACGCTGATTCCCCTCCCTCCCCAAGCCCTGTTGCCCCAGGGCCACCACCAGCCACGGTGGCGCTGGCCATGGCCCGGTGTCACTGCGTGCAGCGAGGTGCCAGCTGCCAGCTGGCGCTCGGAATCGTCACTGGCAATTAAAAGCCACTGCCGCTTAACGAGCCCTCGGCACAGCCCGAGGTTGGGGCTGGATTCGGGGTGCAGGCTGCCCTGGGGACCCCTCCGCACCGTGCCGACGCTCAGCCCTTTGGCACACAACTCCCTCGGTGCCAAAAACACCGCCGGAATTTGGGACAGAAACCCACAAAACGACCCCAAGGAGTGCGCCCTGATGCCAGCACCTGGCATCGCAGCGTGGGCATCGGCTTGGGAGCAGGGGCACGGCCACCCCCGGCACCCCACCCCACGGCACTGGGGGGTGCTCCCTGCCCTCCCGGCCCTCCTCCTGCCACCCCACACCGCGGCAGCCACGACGCCAAGGCGATGGCCACGGCCCCTTGGCCGGGGAGGGCGGCCGGTGACTCATGTTGGCACCGTCCCACGCTACGGCACGGCCGGGCTGGCCCCCGCCACCCGCTCCTCGCCGCCATTCCCGGGTATTTTTAGTCCCGAGATAAATAATTCATCGGGAAGCCGGCACCGGCTACCCGAGCGGGGAGGAAGGGGAGCAGCACGCCACCCAAAACAAACAGAGCCGCCCTCCCAGCGGCTTTGCCCGGCTGATTCCTCCTCAAGGACGTTTAAATATACCCCGGGCCCTCGCGGTGGCTGATCGGGCTCCTTCCTCCAGCCCTGGCGCTTCTCCCATCCCCAACCAGCACGGGACGGCCGGGCTGCAAATCCTCCTCCTCTTCCTCACACCTGGGCTCAGGGGGACTCCTCCAGCACTGGGTAATCCGCACAAGGACTCCAAAAAAACCCTCCTGCAAAGCCAGGTGCTGCCTGCAAAGGAGCTGCTCCCAGCCAGGCTCCGAATGGGGACGGATTTGGGGAAAACGGACCAAAAGCGAGCCCCTGGCCCTCGCTCCCAGAGCACGGTGATGATTGCAGGGACAGGAGGTGGGCACGGGCGCAGAACCGTGTTGAGCCGCCGCTCAGATCACCGGGGAAATAAATCCCCATCCTTGCCAGGGAGCCAGCGTGGAGGGGCTGGGGCTGTGGGGCTGGGGTCGGAGCAGCAGTGGGGTGCAGCATCGTGCCCGCTGTGGCCTCAAAGGAGGCTGGCGGGGGCTCGAGGCCGGCCGAGCCCCTTGGGCAGCTGGTGGGGCTCGGGTCAGGGCCAGCCCCGCTCCAAAATGTCCGGGTTTGGGCTGCGAAGCGCGGGGAGGAGCTGGGGCGCAGCCAGCGCAGTGCCCCACAGCTGCTGCTTCTTCTGGGGGGGGTGGGAAAATGGGATTTGGGGGGAGAAGGCGAAGACAGGAAGGCTGCTGGAGGCAGAGGAGGAGGAGGATGACTTGGCACGTCCTGCTTGGGGCCCCAGGACACTTGCTGAACCCCGCTGTCACCGTGCACCTGGGGCACAGCAATGCCACCTCCCTGCAGCCTCCCCGGGGATGACAGGACACCAACGGGGCCGCTCCGTGGCTTTTTGGTGTTTTTGGAGTGTTTCTGGCAGCTTTCCTCTGCGCAGCTTCACCCGAGAAGCCAAGCGCTCGCAGAAACCTGCTCCAGGCACTGCTCCAGCCCTCACCTTCCTCCACCTCCCGAAATGTTATTTTAATGCAACAGGGAAAGTTTGCTCCTGGTTTTAAACCTCCTTCCCCCATCCCTCCCTCCCCTGCTCTGAGCCCCAGCGCAGCCAGGGCAGAGCTCCTGCAGATATTTTGACCTCAGGGAGGGGAGAAATAAAACCCCGAAACGCAAAGCACCTCCCGAGGAAGAGAAACCTTATCCCAAAAAAAGCCTCCGAGCCTGAAAACCACGGGGAAGGGACAGAGCGGGCAGGGGAGGGGATGGAAAGGACAGAAGGAAACAGACCCCGGTGGGGATGGATGCTCGGGGCACTGCTGGGGGTGGGAACCGGGCTTGGTGCTGCCAACAGAGCCCCCCGAAAGAGAAAAAGCAGCAAAACCTCCCCAAAACCTCCCCAAAACCTCCCCAAAACCAACTCTTGGCTGGGGACCTGGGGATTGTGGGGGGGGGAGAAGCGGCGGCAGCCAGCAGCGAGCGCCGTCTCCTTTCAACCTTCATCCTCCAGCACCCAGCATCACCTTCCTCCTCATCATCACCTTCCTCCTCCTCACCTTCCTCCTCATCCCCTTCCTCCTCCTCCTCCTCACCGGGCACCAGTTGCGGGCAGGGTCCCAGCGGACCCCGCAGCCACACGCACCCAAACGCAGCTTAGGAAAGGTCGAAGCTGGATTAACCCAAAATAAACCCCCAGCGTCCTCCTCCCGCTGCGTTACGCAAGGTGCCGGGGGGACAGGGCTGGGGGCACCAAGGGGGGGCCCTTTATTATTTTTTTTTTTGGGTGGGGGGCTCCCTCCCACCCTCCCACCCTCCTTAAAAACAACCCGAGCTTAATTTTCATCCTCCCCCCAGGACGTGGGGATGCTGGAGCAGAGGGAACGGGTTAGGAAACAACCCAAGCAGCCCCCCCCCCGAATAAAATCCCACCCGACTCCCCCCCAAAAGTTCCTCCCGGTGGCAGCGGAGCCCGTCGGGGGGGCTCGGCCGCCCCCAACCCGCCCAGTACTTACGGGACCAGCGCTGCTCCGGCTGCCTACATGCCCCGCACCTCCGGGGGGGCTGCACGTCCCGGGGCCGGGGCACGGCTCCCAGGGCCCCCCCCTCGCCGCGGGGCAGCCCCCGGGGGCAGGAGCGGTCCCCGGTGCGCCCGGCGGGGCCGGCCCGGCTGCGGGATGCGCGGGGGAAGGGGAAGGGGAAGGGATGGGGTGGGATGTAGGGTGGGGAGCCGGGGGGCAGGGGGGGCGGGGGGGGGGGTCCAGCGGCCGCCCGTCGGTCCCGGACTCGTCCTTGGAAGAGGAGGAGGAGGAGGAGGAGGAGGAAGCTCTGCAGCTGCGGCAGGGATGGGAGCGGAGGAAGGAGGGAGCGGGAGAGGGGTGGGTGCGCACGGGAGGGGGGGGCCCGAGCTCGCCCGATGCCAGCAGGTGTTTTTTGGGTTTTTTTTGGGGGGGGTGGGGGAGGACAGAGGGGACGGGCTCCCCCCCACCCCCCCCACCCCGGCTTCATGCCGGCCGCCCCCCCGTAGCCATGCCCCGGGACGGCCGGGGGGAGCCGGCGGTGCTGGGGGCCGGAGGCTGGGATGCGCGCACGGCCGGGGCCGGGGGGGGGGGCGGAGGAGGAGGAGGAGGAGGAGGAGGAGGAGGAGGAGGAAGAGGAGGAGGAGGCTTGGCAGAAGGACGAGACAGATGTCCTCCGGGCTCCTGCCCTCCTGCTGCCACCTCGGGGCTGCCCGCAGCCCCCTCCCCGCTTTGCGCCTTTGCAGCCGGCGGTGGTCCCAGGCTTGGGGTGCGCAGGGGGCAAAACCCCCCCCCCGGCTCCCCACCCCCCCGAAATCCCCAGGAGGGAAAAACAACACCAGGAACACCACGAACTGGCACAGCCCATGCAGAGCCCCCCGTCCCGTGTCCCCCCTCCTGTCCCCAGCCGGGCACTGCCCCCCTGCAGCCCACCCCCAGGGGCACCCCAGGAGCAGCCCCGGGGCCCCCATCGGTGGCAGGGGGGGCGCAGAGAGCAAAGCCCCCGCAGGCAGCAGCAACCTCCAGCTGTCACCAGGAGCAGCATTAAGGCAGCGGCTGATCCCCGGCACTGCCTGAGAGCAAACCAGGCCCGGGGGGGGGAGAGGGGGGGCTCCAGAGAATGAAGGGGGACATGGACAGGGGCCCCAGTGGGGTCCCGTTGCCCCCAGGCTGGGCGCTGCTGCCTCACGGCCCCAAAACCAGGCTGAGCTCTGCAGGGGTGCTGCTGGGGAGACCGCAGCTCCCCATGGGGCTGAAGCCAAGTTGGGGCTCTGCCAGCGGGGCAGCTGCTCCAAACCCTCAGCGTGCCCCGGCCTGGAGCCACCAAAACACCACAAATCGTCCCCAAAAGCACCTGCACACCTCCTCCGGCCCCGGCTGCGTGCGGTGCCCCAGGGGAAGGGGACGGTGCCCGGCGCGGGGCCACGGCCACCCCAGAGCAAAACCTTCATGGCAGGGGGGTGGCTGCCAGCCACGGTGGCACTGTGGCCACCTGCAGCACCAGTGGCACCAGTGGCACCAGTAGCACCAGCAGCAGCACCAGCAGCACCGTTTCCCTGTGCCACCAAAACCCCCACCATCACCAACCAGGATCCCAGTGCCCATCCACGTCCCTCCCCACCACGGTTCAATGGCCAGGGCAGACGTACCCACAGCACTGCCGGGGTGTGGAAATCCCATTCCCAGAGAGGTTTTACCCTACAAACCCCCGTGCTCGCAGCTGGCCCTGGGCTGGGAGCACAGGACCTGCCTGTCCCCAGGGTGCTGCCCAGGGGCTGCCAATGCCCTGGGGGGTGCTGGAGGTGCCCTAACGCAGAGCATGGAAGCTGCGTTTTCCTCCCGGCCTTTATTTTAACAGATTTACAGGCAGCAGCCTCGCCGTCTGCAGGAGAGCTTGCCCAAATCCCCACGGCACCAGGGTTTTGCAGGCTCGGGGATGTGGTGCAGGGGCTCGGGGCTCAGCCCCTGCCCAGGGAAAGGAGATTTAGGGGTTAGCAACAGGTCACTGCTGCCTCCGACCCTTTTCCCACAAAAACAAAAAGGTTTCAACAGCCCGAAGGAGAAAGCAGCACCTCGGCTGCGATTAACCCCTTCGTCCCCCCCCCTCGCCAAGGCCTGGACCGGGATTTTCCAGAGAGCTGGCTCCTTTGGGGCTGGCACGGGACCCCCAACCCGCTCCCTCTCCCTAAGTGCTCCTTGGCCAGCCCCATGGGATGTTCCTCCCCCGGGGGCTCTCTGCTCCCAGCCCAGACCCCAACTGAGGGTCAGACAGACGGACAGACGGACAGATGGACCCGACGCACAGCCGGGTGCCTCGCAGCGGGGACGAGCAGCTCAGGGGGTGGTGACACCCGTGCCACCCCCACGGCCACGGCTCCTGTCCCCTGGGAGCCACAAGCAGCTGGAGGAAGGTGCCAGCCCCGCTGCTGCAGCGGCGAGGAGGCACAGCGCCGGCTGACGGCTGGTCTGCAGCCCCAGCTCCTGCGTGTGTCTCCAGCTTTGCTGGCAAAGCCCTTCAGGGTCTTAAAAACAAACAAACGAACAAAAAAAACACATTTTTAATTTTTTTTTTTTTCCCGTGTAAAAATGAAGATTTCCCCCCCGATGCAACCTGCTCCCGGGTCTGTGCCGCGCGGTTTCGTAACGCAGCCCCAGCTTCGGGAGCTGCCCTGCAGCCCTCAGAAATGCCCAAATTCAACAAGTCGGCAACACAAATCCTGTTTGCAGCCAGAGCCGCTGCCCTGGCTGTTACAAAGGTCAGCCTGGAAAAAAAATAATAAAAAATAAAAAAATAAAAAAGCACTGGCTGCACCCCAAGACGACCCTTGACACCTCCAATTTCCCTGGTCCCTCGGCACCACCCTCCTGGGGATGCTGCGCACCCGGGGCTCCCGGTGCCAGCCCCAATTGAACCTCTCATCGGGCTGGCTGAGCCTTGCGGGTCACCCATGTGGCAGAGAGCAGAGATTTAGCCCCAGATCTGCACCGATCTGGTCCTGGCTGCTGGTTCTCCCTCCCTCCCTCCCCCTCCAGGCTTAGCCAAAAATATTGTGGTCTGAGCCCATCCATGCCTGAACTGGGAACCGACCACACGTTGTCATCCAGGTCTCGTTAGACACTGAAATGCAGGTGAACATCGCCTTTGTGGGAGCCTGTCTGCCACGTCCCATAAAAGCATTTGGGGCTTTGGGTGGATGCAGCAGGGCACGGCCCCGCTCTGCCCAGCCTCCCACCTGCAGGGTAATTAAGGGATCTGAAATAAACGGGGAGGTTTTTGGCCCTGCAGGGATAATTCCTCCTCTCGGTGGCAGCTGCCTGCAGGGCTGCCCTGGAGGGGGGGGAGCCGAGGCAGTGGGAGCTGGGGCTGGAAGTGGAAATTTCCCAGGGAGGGAGGAAATGGTTTCCTCCTGGGGCGTCCCTCCAACAACTTTTTTCACCGCCTTTCCCTAAATATCTCCTCGGAGCAGCTGCTGTGACTTTACGTCTCTCTGCTCCCCTCCCAGCCCCAGCAAAGCAGCTCACAGCCCCATTTCCACAACAAACCCCAAGGGGGGAAACCTCCGGCCCCATTCCCATGGGGCAGGATGGGGCACGGGTGCCCGTCCCTGGTGACTGTGCCATCGGTGTGCTTAGTGGCACAGTGCCTGGGGGAGCCAGGCATCTCAGCCCCGTTGTGGTTTGGGGCCTCCGAAATACTTTGGGTGGTGCGGAGCACTGGGAAGATCGGGGCTTTAAGGGCAGGAGTGGAAATTGGGAGGCTGTGGGGTTCTGGAGCCATGGGTGTGTTTGGGGTCCTTTTGGAGAGGGGCTGAGGTTGTGCCAAGAGGGAATCGGTTCCCTTGGGGCAGCGGGGAAGGGCATTTGGGAACCCCAGTGATTAGTACCCCAGCCTCATTCCCTTTCCCTTCCCCATCCCTGCCTGGGGACAGACGGATGGGGGAAGAGGAGCCGTGTGTGGTTGGGGGCTGCCCGGGCACCGCCTCTGCTCCCCTCCAGAGCCGGCGTGCCTGCAAAATCGTGTATTAGCCACGCTGCCAAAAACCCTTTTTCAACCAATTTTCTGGTGGCGTGGCTGCAGAGCCCCCTCTTTGTGCAGCCAAAGCACCCCACAGCACCGGGCTCTGCTCCGTCCCCAGCCCTTGGGGACAAGGGTGGCACGGGGGGAGCTGCAGAGGGGACAGCCCAGCGGGTCTCGAGGCCATCCCGCGCTACCAATCCCTGCCAGCCTCAGCAGCTCCGTGCGGGTTCCTAAAAGCCGAACCGAGCCGTAACTCATCGGGGCAGGGATGCCCACGTCACGAGCTGGCAGCGGTGCCGGCAGCTTTTCAGGCCTCCTTCCAAGAGCAGGCAGGTGTCACCCGCAGCGTCACCCTCCCGGCTCCTGAAGTGCTTTCAGAGCTGCTTCTGCTCCTCCTCCTCGCTGCTGGGGAGAGCAAAAGCCAAGGGGAGGGGGATGGTGGGATGGGGAGCCGGGGCAGAGGAAGGGGGAGCTGAAGGTTTTGAGTAAGGATTTGCAGAACCGCAGCGACCCCTCCTCTGGCTGTTGGGCTCAGATCTCCATCCCTGCCCTTCGCTGACCTTGATCAGCCCACGGCTTTCCCACAGCCCAGCACAAATCCCGGGGCATTGGCTGAGTTTAGGACTGAGCAAGGACAGCAGGCTCGGCAAGGAAAGGCACGCACCCTTCAATCCGTCGTCACAACCCCAAACCTACTCTGAAGCATCACCTGCTGGGGAGCAGCCCTTTGCCGTGCTCGGAGCAAGCACCGTGACCTGGAGCTGGGCTACAGGAGCACCTTGACATCAACATCCAGGTCTGTGGGGAAGAAAACCCCAGGGAAGAGCCAGCCCAGCACTTCCTGGGGGTTTGAGGCAGCCACAACCCCTTCAGCTCCACCTTTCTGCTCCCCCAGCCCCTCCACAGCCCCCTTCCCGAAGGGGGGCAGCCAGAGCTGATGTAATCTGCTGGAGCTCGGCTTTAGGACGTAACCAGAGCCACATCACACCAGCAGCTGTTCCACAAAGGCTTTATTGCTCGTTTGCATCCGAGCTCCCAGCACCACATTTCCTGAGTTTCTTAATGAGCTTGCAAATGAGGTTTAAATAGAAAAGGAAGGGGGAAAAAAAAAAAAAAAAGCCACTGATTTTCCTCGCTAGGCTGGGACCTAGGCGGGCGTACAGTGCCGGGGGTAGGAGCTTGACCCCCAGCGAGAGCTCGGAGGTGATCACAGCTCAGCGTGGAGCTGAGACAAAGCGGTTCCAGGCTCGCAGGGCTTGGAGGTGATGGCAGCAGGTTGGGGACAGCGGCAGCGTGGGTGGCAGGGCGGCGAGGGGAGGGGGCCACGCTGACCTGACCCCTGCCCGGCAGATAAAGAGGGGATTACGGCTCACGGCTTGTAATCTGGCTTAAGACCTGACACCGTCACCACGGTCAATTTGGGCTAAAAGAAGCATTTAATAAGCCCCGAGACATACTAGGAAAAGAAAAAATCCAAATAAAGAACCAAAAACCCACCAGGTACCAGCGAGGGAAGTGCACGGAGCGAGGCACCGCTTGCACAGTGCGGTGCAGGCAGGTCCCAGCACACGCTGCCCTCGTGGTCCGGAACAGGACCATCACACACTTGTTATCCCGCTCCGTTGGGGTTTAATCGTGGGAGGCAGAAAGGGAGGCATTAATAATGCCCATGTCTGTTTGTTTGGGGCTCCCAACAGGCCCGGCACGAGGGGAGCTGGCTCGCCTGGGGACACCGAGCGCGGAGCCGCGGCGCTCGGCTGGCTGCTGGCGAGGGGAAGGCAGCCACGGACAAAGCAGGCAGACTCAAGTGGCAGGGCCGACTTGGCTTCCCTGGAAGGGTTTATTTAAAAACAATTATTATTAGAAATCGCCTGCTCAGGCACGAGTGACAAGGCAGCGACGCCGTTTGGCTTGAGACTTCAAGGGGAGGCAGCGAGACGCAGGGAAGTTTCTCTGTCACTTGCCACGGGGAAAGCGTGTGGCCGAGGCTCCTGCCACCCGCACACCCCCCTCACCTGCCCGGGGAGATTTCCTCTGGCTGGAAGGAGCAGGAATCAGCACAGGAATTGCTGCCAGGCTGCGGAGGTGCGGGGCCAGCCCACAGCCTCGGCTGTTTTGAGTCACTTCAGGACCGCAGAGTTCCCTGTTACTGGAGAGCCTCGAGTGTCACCATCTGGGCTCACCCCCAGACCAGCCTCCAGCCCCCCCGGCACAAGCTCTGCGCCCCCAGGTCCTGCCCAGCACCCGCTGGGGTCACCCCAGGATGGTACCGGGCAGACCAGTGCCGCGTTCCCATCCCTGCTGCTTTAGTGACCGATCAGCTGCAGCATCTCCTGAGGATCCACTATCTTCTCCCGGGGTTTGCCAGCAGCTTTTCCTCTCGCCACTTCGGCAGCGTCTATCTTCTCCCAGTCCGAGAAGGAAACAGGACGGACCCCTGGGGTGACGGCGAGAGAGAGGAGGGAGAAGTCAACCCAGCGCACAGGAGCACAGCCTCACCTCCCCGCTAGCAGGGAGCTGACATGCAAGCAGACCCTGCCCCTTTCCGACACGGCGTCAGACTTCGGCAGCGCACAGGAATAATAATTCCTAGCACCATGAGGAGAGAGATTGCGGGTTCCAGTCAAATCTGATTAGTCAGACCTTTGCAAGCCGTAACAGCGGCGAGCGCAGCACCACCTTAGGGGACAAAACACTTGCAGCTCCCTGTTCCAACTCAGACAGCGAAGAGGTAAACACACACTTTAATTGAATGCTTTTAAACACAAGCAGCAGCAAATGACTCTCTTGGGCATTTTAATCTTTTCCCCAATTTGCCTGGAAGGATTGCTAGGAAAACCATTCCAGAGCAATAGCTTGCTGTCTGTGCCACTGACAGTGACGTTTTACCCAGGTCCGTGCTGCTTTTAATGGCCCTTTCCCAGAAAGCGGTCATTAACCTTAGCAATGACACTGATTTTGAGAAAATTCAGGTCCTGCTCTCCCTGCATTTCGGAGCAGTGGAACAGCAGCACAACACATTTCCTTGGTTTGCTCCCAAAAGCAGCCCATGGGACTCAGTGCCCCAGGACACGCAGATTTTGCCTGCATCGTGCGTTGGGCCAGCTGCTACAGATGCCCACGCACATCCTCACTCACCTCGGCTGCTCAGGATGCTCCCCACAGCCCCAAAGCCTTCTCTGGAGACAGACACATCCAGCACGCCTCCCCGGAGATCCTCCAGCACAGACTGGGCAGTGTCAAAGCTGTCATTCATGGTGGTGATGATCACGCCTGTGGGGCCTCTCTTCACCCAGCCGCTGCAGTACAGACCTGCGTGGGCACACAGCAGCCAGGCTCAGTCCTGCACGTGGCCACGGACCCTCCTGGATGTCGCTCCTCGCCCTGTCCCAGCTTTGGAGGTCACAGCAAGCTGCAGGCAGTGGAAGAATCTGCCCCTACTTCGGGGACAGAGCCCTTTGATGGTGCTGTCAGGAATCTGCGTGCCTCCAGACCAGCACCGAGCAGCCAAATGGGCTGTGTCGCTTCAGTAACAAGGCTCCAAGGCCCAATAAAACAAACACGTCCTTCAGGGCTGTCTGCTGAAAACTTGATGTCCCTATTGCTAGCCGAGATTGGGACAGGTCTTAAAATCTGACAGAGGCAGCTGATTTCCCCAGCTCCCAGCAGTGGAGGAGCATGAATGCCTTGTGTCAGTGCCCCTGGCGAGCAGAGCTTCCCCCCCAGAGCCCCCAAAGCCCAACGCACACCGCAGAGGTGTCCCCGCAGATACAGACCCGGGGCACCTTGCACTCTGCCCATGCTGTTGGGGATAATGCCTCGCTGGCTGTCGAAGGGCACTGCTGGGTCCAGGGGCAGGCTCCGGTAGCCGATGCTGCTGAGCACCAACCCGCACTCCAGCTCCTCCACATCGCCAGTGGGGATGGCTTTGGCAGACTCACCCGAGCCCTGAGAGAGAGAAGAAGAGGCTGCTAATTTCTATCCTTAATCCTCCGGGTACTAAAAGCCCTCCTGCAGCACCAGTGTGGCCAAAGCTCCCTTTTAGAAAGGGAAAGGCTCTCGGTGGAGGGCCTGGCAGGCTCTCGGGGAAGCTCTCAGCCTCTCCACGATGTCAGAGGACACAAAGCCACCTTATAGATGACTGCCAACGGCCGCAGGGGATGTGACAGTGTCCTGCCCCAGCCCCAGCCCTGCTAGGGTCGTACCTCCAGGCGGGTCAGGGCCATGCGGACGCCCCTCGCCCGCGTCCCGTCGGCGGTGGGCAGCACCTCCTGGGGGCTGCGCTGGAACTTCAGGCCCCACTGCCGGGGGGCTGCTGCCTGCGCTGCCATCTCCCCAGGCTTCTGCAGGGCTGTTTTGATCATCAGCTCCGTCAGGCGCTTCCTGGGCCTGGGGATGTCTAGGAAGAGAGAGAGCTTCAGGGCAGGACCGTCAGCGAAAGCCCCTCGGGGTATGGTGTGACATGGAGGCGGTTTTCGGTGCTACGTGAGTGTCCGTTTGGAGCCTGGCATGCAAAAGGGAGTCCAGCGCCTTTGAGATGACAAATGGAGTGACCAGGAGAGCTCCTGAGGTTTGAGGCCAGTGGGACACAGGAATCAAAGACTGCAATTTAGCTGTCCTGCTGGCGCTCGGAGGCAGCAGCCTGTGGAGGACAGCCGGTCTCCGGACACCCCTGAACTCGGTGTTTTCCTTCGAGCTCTGCAGGAAGCTTTTAAATCAGCAGCCTTGGGATCTCTCCTGCAAGGCTCTCTCAGCCGTCCCAAACCTCCTGCCTCATCATTCAGACAGCAGTTACGTCCCCAAGCAGCAGTGCGGCTGCACAGACAGAAACAGGCTGCTGCCTCTTTGTGGCCTCCTGTCACCCTGAGGACAGCCGCACCGCGGCCACCTGGCTTTGACACGCCAGGCACTAAGCACAGGGTTTCTCTGATGTGCCTTCTGAGCACCTGCAGAGCACTCCTGGGTGCTTGTCTGTCAAGGCGAGGCCCTGTCCAGAGGGGCACGATGCTTTCCTCACCTTTAACAGCATTTTCAAGGCCTGTGAAGTCGGCGGGGTTGAGGACAGGCTGGGTGCCGGGCAGGTTGATCATCTCCCGCAGCTCCTGGGAATTGCAGGCAGGGAGATGCAGGGAGACGTCACCTCCAGCACGGAGCTGCCACCCAACAGCCCCAGGCTGCCTTCCCCAAGCACGTTTGGACCAGGAGCAAACAGCTGCAGGAGCTAGGACAGCCAGGTTCACACAGCCGGGGACAGAGCGCCTCTCCCCGCAGGGCAAGGGCAGCCTGGGGTCTGGTGCTGGGAAAAACATCGCCCTCCAGCCTCACCTTGATGGTGAAAGCAACTTGGAGAGGTCCCCTTCTCCCAGCCAGCCACACGCGCTTCACCTTGCTGCAGGCAAGAGCTGCCAAGGAGCACTCAGTGATGTCTGTCTTCTGCAAGACACAGACACGCGACAGGAGTGGGATGAGGGCAGATCTGGAGGGACTGGGGGAAGGCAGAGCCTCTGAAGGTGAAAAACAGCCGCAGAAAAGCAGGCTGCACATGCAGAGAGCCTGGGCAAGGACAGAAAACCAGTCATCTGCCTTTGCACGGAGCTATTTGCACAGCTCATCACTGGAAGTCCTATCTGAGGCCATACCGTGCTAGAGGTAAGGAGCCAACACCTCGTGAGATGGGTCCAGGCCATCCGCCCCAGGCAGGTCACTCGTGGGGCAGACAGGGCAAAGCCTTCCAGTGCTCTTTATTTTGAGGTTGCCTGCAGATGTTTGGTCCTTTCCCTTCTCAGGATACAGAGGCACTTGGGTGGAACCCACTAGAAACCCACAGCTCAAGTCTCTGCCTGCTTGCCCCAAGCATGGCCACAACTATAACTGCTGGTTGCCAGAGCCTCCGATTTTTTTTAAATTTTTTTTTTCATGTAGACGTTAATATCAGAAGTTGTCACACAGCTGTAACCAACCTCACGGCAGCTCTCCAGGAGGGAGAGCCCATGCTGCTGACATTTGGGGCAGCAGCTGCATGGAGCAGCTGGAGCACACCAGTCCCCAGCTGCCTACAGGGGACTAGGACAGCAGGAGGGGAGATCCACTAGCTTGGACCAACACAGAGCAACCAGAGCGCCCAGTGCTACCAGCAGGAGCCAGCCTGCTGTCCTCAGCTACAACAGGAAAAAAAAAGTTAAATGGAGAAGCTTCTAGTCTGGAAAAGGGAGAGCAGCTCCTCCTTTGCCTCCCATAGGAAATGAAGGGATAAAGCTAGATTTTTTAGGTACCAGAATAGCCTCATGGTTTTGTTCACACCCTACAGACTGTGGGGCTTTCCCTGGTGAAGGAGCCCACAGACCAAGAGGGCCCAGAAAGCATACTCTCAGCAGAGGCAGATCTCCCTCCTCTGAGACTTTGCTGAGACCCGTGGAAGCCAGCACCCACCCAGCAGGGAGCAATTCTGGGCTGGCCTCTGCCTTCACAGCACGGAGCACTGAGCCAGGACTCACCCTGAGGAGATCCAGCGGGGAAAGGAGGATGCGGGCGATGTCCAGCGCCACGTTGCCATGGCCCAGGATCAGCGCTGTCTCGCAGCTCAGGTCGGGCTTCAGCTACAGGGAGAGAAAGGCCCAACCGTGAACAAATTCACCCAGCACACAGATTCCACCCCCTTGGACCCGCACCTACCACCTCAACCCCCTTCTGCCTCTCTTTCTGCTGACAGAGGTGATGCAGACGAGGTAACTCCACACCAGCCTCCCCCCGAGTGGACAAAACCACTTTGAGGCGCTGCAGTCAATGCCTGTCCCCCCTCTCCCAAGCACCATCCTTGTGACTGGGGCAAATTTTGGCAGGTCAGCCAAAAATACTCCCCAGGCCCCCATCTGGCCCGGCCGAAATGTGCTGCCAAGCCACGGAGCCAGCTAATCCGCTCTCACTGATGTGCAAATTGCTCACATTTCTACCATCTAAGAAGGATTTAACGTGGTCCCTGCTAATCTTTTCCAATTGCAGGCCTTTCAGGACTTAATCTGGAGCTGGATGTCAGCACCGGGAGGCAGGACGGGAAGGAAGGTCAGGGAAACGAAGGGTTGTACTCACGTCCCGGTTCTCCGGCAGCCCGTTGTACCAGCCCACGAAGGCTCGGGCTGAGTAAACCCCGGGGAGGTTCTCCCCTGGGATCCCCAGAGTCCGGTTGTCTTCGGCACCATAACTCTAGGAACAAGCAGACACAGTCAGAGAGGCTGTCACAGGCAGGGTCTGATGCTAAAAACCACAAATCCACACAGCTGCCCACCCTTCCTAAGGGCTCGGATACTCAGTGGAGGGGTTAAACACGGCCCTGGAGCTTCATCCTCCAGCTACTGAGCCCAGAACCAAAGCTGACCTCCTCAGGCCTACACAGGGCATTACAAGCTGAGGCCACAGACAGGGACAGATCCAGGCCAGGCTGAACCAGGCCCGGCAGATGCTGGCCCGTCACAGGGAAGGGGATCCCCAAGAGCTGCCCGAGAGGCCTTCCCCATGGCGTATGGAACCAGCCCCCACAGCCGGGCGCCCCCACGCACCAGCACCACGGCGTGGTAGGCCTGACGCAGCTCCGCCACCGTCACGTCCCTGCCCACGGTGATGTTCCCGTAGTATTTGCAGCGCTCGGAGCGCGCCGTCTGCCCAAACGTCTTGGTCACGTTCTGCGGGGAACAAACAGGCAGCACCATCAAGGCCAAGGCCCGCCGCTGACCCCATTCCTGTTCCCCCCTTATCCCCCTCTCCAGCCTTGAAATGTTTCTCCCCCTGTCCGGCTGGGTTATTTTGGGAATTTTATCTATCAGCAGCCGCAGATAATTCCCCGTGAGATGAGCACAGCCTTGGCACGGTTTCCACAGCCCCTGGAGGAAAGGAAGAGCCGTGTTTTGCACCCACCTGGTGGGAGGTATTAAAAAAACACCTTAAAATTTAAAAAAATATATAAAAATTTAACAATGCTGGGAGCGTTTTAATACCTTCGCCTCTCTGAGTAAAGGCTGCTGGAGGAAAAAACTCCATCCCCGAGGTGCAGCTCAGAAGGGAGCCCTGCCAAACAGCCCCCTCCATGCGGGGTGCTGCCTGCCAGACCCCCTCTGCCAGCCTCGCAGTTCGAGCTGTCCTGAAACCCACCGCACCAAGCGAGGACACGAGGTAGGACAGCCCCTGAAGCCTTTTCTCCTGAGAAACTGCAGCTTTTCTGCAGAATGACCCCTGATCTCCCTGCAGGTACAGCCAGACCCAGTCTGGTAACAGGGATGCACACACCGTAATGGGAAAGCTGCCCCAAACCCATTTACATCTATTCCTTTCAGACCAAAGGGAGGCATTTTTTTTTAAAACTTCTCCCTGCTCAGGTGTGCACCTACAGCCAAACTCCACCAGCAGATCCGTGTTCCCAATCTCCCTTAACGGGTACAGGCCGAGCACAGACAAACCAGAGGATGAGAGGAGCAGCCTGTGCTGGTGCTGCAGCAGCTGCAGGAGAGCATAAAGCGTCCTGGAAGCAAATTATCCCAGCTTTGTTCTTGTTTGGGCCAGCCTGAACAGCGCGGGGAGTCTGTCCTGGAGCACTGGACACTGCTTGGACCCAGCATTCAGAGCCCTGAAGGCAGAGGTTCCCCAGCACGGCTTCGCTGGGCCTCGGCAAGGACAAGGAGATGGGAACATGGAGGGATCCCGCCCGAAGCACGCTGTGAAGGACACCGACCGCCCGGCCTGCACCCACCGTCATCATCAGCACCAAAAGTAGCAGCAAGGGGAGGAAAGCAGCACCGACCTTCACTTCGGGGTGGTCCGGAGCCACACCAAACCGCACGAGCCCGAAGGGAACAGGCAGCTTCTCGTAGATGTCCACTTGTACCAGGTCGTGGTGCTGCAGGGGAGCAAAACCGCCGTGAAGGAACGGGGACGGAGAGGCCCCGTGAGCCCAGCACCTCGGGAGGGACACACCGCATCCCACGGGGCCCTGTCACATATGGGGCCACGCCGTACCTGCTCCTGCCAGCCCAAACCCTAAGGTGCAGTGCAGGATACGGCCCCAGCCATCATCACCCACCTCTTGTGGAGGCTCTGTCCCGTCTCCCACCCCACAGCCCCCCTACCACGCTGACCGGGGGGCTAAGCAGGGTCCCGGGGAGGGGGGGATCCCTGTGCTGGGCAGGAGGCACCGAGGCTGGGTGACCCCAGGGTGGGGCCGGAGCTCCAGACAGATGTTTTGCTGCAAGGGCTTTGTTATCTTTTAACTGGAGCCTGCCTCTGCCCGGAGATTAGGCAGCCCTGAAATTCGTTCCCGAGGCTCAGCAAGGGCCATTTTCCAGCAGGGAGCAGAGACACCCCTGGAAGTGCTGAGAGAGGCCTCGCTCGGGGGGGCAGACCCCAGCCCAGCAGCACCCCAAGCCCCCACCCCGCGCCCCGGTACCTTGAGGAGGTGCTGGGCCGTGTAGAACCCCGCGGGGCCGCTGCCCACCACGCACACCCGGGGGGCCGGGGAGCGCGAGGACAGCCACCGGCGGGCACCTGGAGGGGAGAAGGACCCAGGAGACGTGATGGCGTGATCCCGTGCGAGCTGCCAGTCCCACTGACCCCCCCCCATATCCCCCCACCAGCTCACCCCGGGCCCTCCAGCACTCCCCAAGACCCTCACCAGCACCCCTGAGCCCCCCAGCACCCCATTGGGACCCCCAGCACCCCTCTGAGCCCCCTCAGCACCCATCTGAGCTCCTCCAGCACCCACCCACCAACACCCCCAAGCCCCCCAGCACCCCCATGAGCCCCCTCAGCACCCCTCTGAGGCCCCCCAGCACTCATCTGAGGCCCCTCAGCACCCCTCTGAGCACCCCCAGCACCCTCCACCAACCCCTCCGAGCCCCCCAGCACCCCTCTGAGCCCCCCCAGCACCCCATCAGGCCACCCCAGCACCCCATTGAGCCCCTCAGCACCCCATCAAGCCACCATAGCACCCCATTGAGGCCCCCAGCACCCTGCTGAGGCCCCTCAGCACTCTCCTGAGCCCCCCAGCACCCCTCTGAGCACCCCCAGCACCCCATCAGGCCACCCTAGCACCCCATTGAGCCACCCCAGCACCCCATTGAGGCCCCCCAGCACCTCATCAAGCCACCCCAGCATCCCATTGCGCCCCTCAGCACCCCCCTGAGCCCCCCTGCAACCCATTGAGCCCCCCCAGCACCCCACTGCACCCCTCAGCACCCCCCTGAGCACCCCAGCACCCCATTGCGCCCCTCAGCACCCCCACGAGCTCCCCCAGCACCCACCGAGCCGTGCAGCTCCCCCCACCCCAGCCATGGCCTCCCCGGGGGGCTGCCGGACGCCTCGGGACGCTCCCCCCAGTTATACCGGGCCGCCCCCCGGCCCCCACCCCCCGGTGGCAGCGGGCGGAGCTCCAGCACGGGACCGCCCAGCACCGAGCACAGCACCGGGACATGGGGAGGGTTGGGGGGGGGCGGGGACCCGCTGTGAGACCCCGGGGGTGCTCAGCACCGGGACCGGGGACGGGAACCGGGATCGGGATCAGGGACCAGGACCAGGATCGTGGATGGGGATTGGGATCGGGGACCGGGACCAGGATCAGGACTGGGACCGGGATCAGGATTGGGATTGGGGACCGGGACAGGGATCGGGGACCAGGACCGGGATAGGGATCGGGACTGGGACCAGGACCGCGGATCAGGATTGGGGACCGGGATTGGGATTAGGACCGGGATCAGGACCGGGACCGGGAGCGGGGACGGGGATTGGAGACTGGTATTGGGGATCAGGATCGGGGTTGGGGACCGGGACCGGGGACCCCGACCGGAATCGAGACCAGTATCGGGATCGGGATCTGGGACCGGGACCTGGATAGGGATCGAGGACCGGGATCAGGATCGGGACTGGGACTGGGATCGCGGATCGGGATTGGGATTAGGACCGGGATCAAGGACCTGGGACCGGGACCGTGGACCAGTATCGGGATCGGGGACCGGGATCGGGGTCGGGGACGGAGACTGGGGACTGGGATCGGGGATCAGGATGGGGACTGGGACCGGGATCGCGGATCGGGGACCAGGATTGGGATTAGGACCGGGATCAACCGGGATCAAGGACCGGGACCGAGACCAGGATCAGGACCGGGATCAAGGACCGGGACCGTGATCGAGACCAGGATCGGGATCCGGATCGGGAACCGGGATCGTAGACCGGGTCCTGGACCTGGACCGGGATCGGGGAACCGGGACCGGCCCCGGAACCCCCCCCGCCCCCCGCCCCCCCCTCACCGGCCCCGCCGCCCCTCCAGCTCCAGCACGCGCCTCCCGGCCCCATCCCGGCCGCCGCCGCCCCTCCTCCCCGCCGCCCAATCAGGAGGCAGAACAGCCCCTTCATTTGCATATCCCCGCCCCCGCCGCCACCCGGAGCAGGAAGCGGGCAGGAGACCATAGAGAGGCGGGGAGGGAGGGGCCGTGCTGGGGCCGCTCTAGCCGGCGCTCTCTATGGGCCAGTCCTCCACGGTGCCCGGTGGGGGGGGGGGGGGGGAGCCCATGAGTGCCTGGGCTTTAATTGCGCTGGGTTAATTAATGCCCAGAGCGGTTTATTGCAAAGGGCTCCTGGGGGAAGAGAGCCCAGAGAATGGTCCTTAAACCATCCTCCTGCGCTGCAGCAACCCGCAGGGGGGGCGAGGGGCTGGAGGCTCCCAGCTCCATCCTCCCGGGTGGTCCCCGCTTAAAAACAATTAAAATAGGGAAAAAGCCCCTTTTATTGCATGTCATCCCCCATCACTGCATGTCAGAGCCCTCACAGGGCAGGGCAACGGGCTGCAGGGGCTGGGCAGAGGCAGGAGGGGCGCCAAGGGGGCAGGCACCAAGGGGACATCTTAAAGCACTGGGGGCTGAGGGGACTCTGCAGCCCCCCCCTGGATTTAATAAAGGTGATAAAACCCCCCCCATGTCTTCTCTCACAGCCTTCAGACTCTGTTTCTGCAGCAAGGAGAGGTGTTTCCAGCAGCTTTAAGGCCCGTGCTTGCACTCCAGTGCCCCAAAATCAGCCAAATTAGCCCCAGTGCGCTGCCAGAGGGGCAAGGCCGGGGGTGTAATCCCCCTGTCTGCATCATAACATCACCCGCAGCAAGGGGGGTCCCTGCAGGCAGAAAGCCAGGGGGCTCTGACCACAGCTCCCCAGAAACCCCCCTTTTAGGCTGAAGCAATGAGTTCGTTTCATCAACCTCTACCCAAGCTGCCACCACTGACGGCGAATCCAGGCACATTGAGAGGTGCATTTCCCAAACCAGGCACCTGCTGCGGGATGAAGGCCCGCAGAGTTTGCCATTAGATGGCACCGCATCAAAACAGATCCCCAAAACCCACTTAAAAACCTTTTGGTACACACCTCTCTGCATCAGGGGAGGAGAACGAGCATTTTCTGCCCACCCTGCTCCCTGCCAAGGGGGCTGAAAAGCTCAGAGGCCCGCTTGATGCCAAAATGACCTAATCTGAACCAAAACCACCACTCTGGGAGTGCTCACCCCATTATTTTGGCACACGCAGCAGAGCCTGGCTCTGCCACCCCCCAGAGCCTCCCCCCCGCAGACCTCACAAAGTGCACACTCCGGGATTTTTGCCCTTTGGCTGTTTCACAATGTTCTGGATCGATAAAACCGCACAGGAGAGGACACGGTGACCCCAGCACCAGCAGAGGGGCTGCTCCATGGTGCCAGCATCCCCCGGGAAATCCTATTTCTGCCCCACAAGATTGGATCCAGGGACAGCTTGGCACAGCCCAGGGTTGGCGCCACCTCTTGTGCTGGTCCCAGTTTGACCAGTTGCCTTCTCTGCTTCCCTCACCCCCCACTGGGCTGAACTTTGTTATTGGGCTTGCAGGGTCGAGATAACAAAACCAAGGGGAAAGGCAGTGCCAGCATCCTCCCCCCTGGCAGCGGCCCAGCAGGATGAGTCCAGCCCCAGCTGAACAGGGGACGGCTCCCAGTCCCATGCAGGCTGGAAATCTGCCTGCTATCCTCCTGCTGAGCCCTGAAAAAGGCCTGGCAGGAGCCACAGCTGCCGCTGGGGTCCCCCAGAGCACCCCCATATGGACCCCCCCTGGCCGAGGCAGCACCCCCACAGGATTTGCTCCAGAAAAAAAAGTGAAAATGAAATAAAGAAGATCCATGGCAAGACACCGAGGCTGATTTGTCAAATCCTTGTTCCTAGAGGGGCTGCTCGCCCCCCAGCTCAGGTAAAGCACAGAAGCAGTGACAGCCCCTCAGGGGGGTCAGCAGAGTCCCCACCACGTCCCCAGCATCTCGCACAGCCCCCGGGTGTAGGAAGGGTGCCTGGGGGACACATCCCTGCCCGCAGCACCCAGCCAGCGGCGGGGCTTGGCTTTGCTCTCCCCAGGCGTGAAGGCAGAGCGGGTGAAGCTAAACCCTGGTTGTGAGCGGCTCTGGGATCCCAGGACCCCCTTCAGGACCCCAGCATTGGCATGGTTTGTCCCTTTTCCTGGTGCAGCTACCCAAAAGTAAGCTCTTGGGGAGAGGCATCCCCCAGGGGACCCCCCCCTCTGGCAGCCCCCTGCCTCACTGGATGCCCACCAGCTCCGTTATGGGGGGCGCGTGGACCATCAGCTCCTCGTACTGCCGCAGGAAGAGCCGCAGCCTGGCGCCGTAGGTGTCCTCGTTGTAGGGCAGCTTCTTCTCCTTCAGGTACTGGGACACGACGGGTTTGATCTGTAGGAGCACAGTCACCCCGTGCTGGTGCTTGCAGGTTTCCAGCCCAGCTCCCTGCCCACAAGACCCCGCACGCCCCCAAACAGGGCTGGAGAGGCAGAAGCCACCACCCTGCTGTGAAAATTAAAAGGAAGGCAGCATCCAGCTGCAGAAATGAGGGGAGCTCCCCTGGCCAAATGCCTCTGTAGGGTTAGGACAGACATCCTAAAGAGGCTTTTAACGAGGGCTGGCCCCACATGCTCCCCACGGTTATCTGCACACAGTGGGGTCGGCCCTACCCGCCCCATCAGCACAACCCTTGTGCCAGCGCTCCCTCCTCACGATTACTCCATTTTTTATCCATAATTAAGGTCAAAAAAAGGTGTTTCAATGGACGGAGATCCCTGCTGGGGCAGCGCTCACACCCCAGTTTCAAAACACATCCCATGCCTTGGGGCAACAGGGACAGGACCAGAAGGATCAGAGCCTGGCGTGGACACTTGGTGAAGCTGATGGCAACCCGGGCAGGATGACAACCCAAAACACATCCCAAACGAAGAGGCAGGAGCACCGGGAGGGTGCTGGAGGCCGGAGGAGGCTCGTGGCCAGCTCACCTTGAGGCACATGTTGTCGGACAGGCCGGGGAAGAGGTGGTGCTCCACGTGGCAGCTGATGAGCGAGTGGCCGAAGGCCCAGTCGAGCAGGGCGTTGCGGGGCAGGTTGAGCACGCCCAGGCTCATCAGGTGGATGCGCTTGGGCTTCCGATCGGCCGCGAACATGGGGAGGCCGATGTGCTGCAAGAGAGGTGGGGTGGGTCCCGCGGCCTCCCCCCCACCCCCCAGGGAATGTGGCAGCTCTGGGCACACCGAGCCGAGGGTCGGCTCCTGACCCAAGTGCTGGGTCTGTCCCTGGGGTCACTGCATCCTGTGCTCTCCTCTCCAAGAGTAAAAACCACACACGGAGCCACCGAGGAGCCCCAAGGTGTAGCCCCCCCGAACACCAACCCTCAAAACCAGCCATCTGGAGGGACTGCACCACCCGGGCTGCATTCCCAAATGCAATCGCAGCAACCCCCCAAACCCATAGGTCACCGTGGAGGACATCACACAGCCCTTCCTTCCCTTCCTCCCCGACTCTCTCCCAGCCACATCCCTCTTACAACATCAGCACGAGGGAGCTTGCAGCCCAGGCTGCTCGCCTTCAGCTGACACAAGAGGCGAGGCCAGGGCCGGGAGGGGGCTCCGGCACCCTTGGGACACCTCAGGGCTTGGGGTTTGTACCTGGAATATGTTGACGTGGATGTAGGGGTGTGCCAGGAGGGAGCGGGTGAGCAGCATGCAGAGCAGGGCCGACCACGGCGACTGGAAGCCCGAGGCGTGGAGCAGCAGCCAGTAGTGGCAGTAGAGACCCAGGGACATGCAGCACACGGTGCGAGCAGCCTCCTTCAGCCCCACGTTCCTCAGCAAACCTGCGCCGGGAAGAAGAGGCAGCACGAGGTCATAGCCCATCCACTCTCCATTTCCCCTTCCTCTCCAAAAGCCCCACAGAACTGCTCATTTTTGGGGTCTGGGATGCCCCCAGGGCAGGACCCCAGCAGTGGGGCAGGGGCTGGGTCATCATGGGGGGGTTGGATGCACCCTCATTTCCTATAACCTACCGAGGCACTGTCTGCATGTTTGCCATTGCCCTGAGCCATGTGTTCAGCCCGAGGGCTGTGCTCCCAAAGCCTGCCAACATTTTCCTGGGCTCTTCTCCCTCAGCCATCCTTCGGCACTACCACTTCTGCCTCCCCTGCCCAAACTCATCGCATCCCAACCCCGTACGCAGGCAGCAACACCGAGCTGCCAGACCGAACCTTTTACAACCAAATATCTGAATTAAAGTAGAACAAATCCGGGCACTTCAGCCTTTTGTAAGATCTCTCAATGCTCGACCCAGCGAGGAGGGCCTGGAGCATTTCTGAGCACCAGCAGCCAGGTGAGAGCCAGCTCACCCCGAGCAGGACCGGTGCCAAGGCGGCTGGGCACGTACCGAGGGCCACCAGGGGCGTTATGATGGGCACGGCGAGAGGTGCCACGAACATGTAGACGTAGCGGTTGAGGAAAGGGAGCTTCCAGGTGCTGGAATCCCCCAGGCCGATGACGTTGGTGTAGCCGTGGTGGAGCTTCACGTGGTTGTAGGTGGCTTGCTCAGCCGTGAAAGCTGAGCAGAGCTGGGGGAGAGGAGAAAGGAGAGGCGATGTCAGCAGACACGGACAAGGATCGGGCACCGTGGGTGATGCTTTTCACCCCACAGGCTCCAAACCAGGCTGAAATGAACTTTTAGAGCTAAGCACTGGGAACCATCCCCACCGTTCACCCTCCTGCCTCCAGCAAAGCCCCGCAATCGGTGCTGGTGCTCAGCGGTACGGTGCCAATGGGGCTTTCGGGATCTGCCTCCCGCACCCCGCTCACCTCGATGAAGAAGACAGCCCACACTTTGCCCCATGACTTGGACTCGCTGAGGGCGTTGTGGCTGGCCAGGTGGCTGCCCTTCACGGACAGGGTGTGATGCACCACGCCGAGGATGAGGATCCCGGCCAGGAACGGGACAGCCCGGGCTGAGCGCAGGCACAGGAACCCTGCAGAGAAACCCCCGGGGACCAGGGCTCAGCCACCAGCACATGCTGCAGCACTCCTCGCCTCCCTCCTCCCGTTGCTGCTCCAAAATGTGCTGACGGCTGCCCTGGGCCTGTTTTTCAGACGTAATTACAGGTATTTAAACTGCCCGAGCCAGTATTGCTGACTCCACGCTGCCCTTGGCGGCCAGGCTGCAGGTTTGGCCACTTCCAGCCCCAATGGCATGGGGTGCGCACACCCCGCCCAGCCCCATCCCAGTAAGGTCCAGCCAGGAACCTGCAGCACCCAGACCCAGCCAAACCCCAGGACAGGCACGAGAGGGAAAACAAACTCCCCCCGAGAGCCATGGGTCCCTGCATCTCGTGGGTCAGACCTGCTGGCGATTTTATCCCGATATAATTTCCCAGACTCAGCCAGCAAAGGACAGGGTATTTCTGGGGCACAACACGATTCTGCTGTATTTTCTGTAACCCCAGGTATTCAAAAACTAAATAGGCACCAGCCTCAGCTTCCTTCTGCTCTAGTAGAGCATTTTACGTGCTCGCATCCCCCTGGCACTGTCAGGTCCCAGTGGGGAACAGGGAGAGCTCAGCCCCCATCCTGTGGCCGCTCTGCTCCGTTCCTCCTCATGCCTGCTGCTGCCTGGGGGACGATGGAGAGGGCCCCCTCTGAAGGCCACCAGCACCCACAGGTAACACTGAGCGCTCCCCTGCGCCCACCACCACCCTCAGGGCACCCTCACCCCAACCCCGTGGGTTTCCCTGCCCGGCTGCTGGGCACCGCCAGGCACCCCCAACCCCACATCCCACCCCGTCACACCACACAGGGTAAAGGGTTGATCGCAGCTTTGTTACAGCTTAACAGCTGCTAATAGGCTTTCAGCAAAGTCCCCTGCCCTACACACCTCCAACATAACAGCAGCGAGGAGGCAGCGGGACCCCCAAACCCCCAGGACCCCCAGGCTCGGGGGGGCTCCTACCTGCCGGGAGCGCGAGGAGGCTGCAGGCGAGGATGGAGGCGTCCACGCCGTGCCGCTCCCACCAGCTGCTGCTCTTCACCACCTTCTGCACCCGCTCCGAGAGCTCGGCCATGAGGGACTCCTCGCCCCCCAACACCCCAAACTGCTCCGGTTCCTTCCCTGCCGGCTGCAGCCCCCCTCCAGCATCTTCTCCCCGTCCGGCGGCCGCGTCCCCATCACCCAGGGCTGGTCCCAGCTGGGGTTCCTCTGCTGTCACCTCCATCCCGCTGCCACCCGGAGCTGCCCCATCCTCGTGGGGCTCCCCCCGTGTCCCCCCGAGGCCGGTGGCACCGCTGTTGTGCTGTCCCCTCCGCCTCACCACCTCCCCGTCCCCCAGCGGCATCGCCCTGCCAAGTACAGGCAACGCACACCCTGACAGCACCCGAGGCGAGGAATTAACACCCGGGAGGGGGCAGGAAAGCACCTGGAGCCCAGCCCGAAGCCTTCAGAGCCTCGACGGTGGCTTTGTCCCCTCCGCGTCCCCCCCTCACCCCCAGCCTCCAGCGCCGAGGCCGGGCTCCGCAGCCCTGGCTGAAGGACACGGGAAGGGCGGGAGGGGGGGGGGGGAGGAGAAAGAGCAGAAACCCACGATAATAATACAAAGAAATAAAAATAAGAAAAGCAAAAAGCCCCTCGGGGGAGCGGAGGCGCAGCCCCGTACTCACGGCTCCCCCCCGGCGCTGCGCCCCGGTGCCGGGCGGCGGCGGCGGCGGCTCGGGGAAGGGAGGAGAGGAGGAGGCCGGGGAGGAGGCTGGATGCAGATGAGCAGCCGCAGAAATCCGCCCCCGATCCCCTATTCGGGAGCACCGAGGGCACCGGGAGAGGGAGGAGGGAACGAGACGGGAGGGGAAGGATGGGGAGGCAGCGGGGAGGCTGGAGGGAGGGGAGCCGGGAGGCAGGAGCAGCCCCGAGGAGGCCAGGAGGAGGATGTGGGGTAGGGGTTGTAGGGCTGGGATAGGGGTTGTAGGGCTGGGATAGGGGTTGTAGGGCTGGGATAGGGTTTTATTTCCTCCGGAGAGCAGGAGCCGTGCAGCCCAACCCGCCTGGGACAGCTGCAAGGGCAGGCTGTGGGATGGTGAAAGAGGGAGCACAGCTGCGGGGCTGAGCCCTGGCCCCACTTTGCACCTCCTCTCCTACGCTGTTGTGAGTTTTGCAAGATTTTTTTTTTGGTAAGAATTCCCTCTCGTTTCCATCTCTGCCTCCTGGTTAATCGAGCAGAAACAGCACAGGACCGAGAGCTTTCAGGTCCCCTGCCTTTATAGCAGAAGGCTCTAAAAGCAACACTTCCCCACCGGGCACCGGATTTCTCCTTTTTTTTGGTTACTTTTCCTAACCAAAACCTGAATCAGCTCAACCAAAAGGCACTGATTCACCAAACCTCAGCTAACACCGACCCCCAGCAACTCCACACGCCAGGCTGGTTTGCTGCACCCCATGCTGGGGTTCCCCAGACCCGAATCGGGACGGGCTCAGCACCTCCTGGAGCAGCAAATCCCTGCAGCGACTGGGAGCCAAACCTCACCCCGGCACCGTGCCGGTCCCTGAACCCCAGGGGACTCTCGTCACACCCTGGAAAAGCAATAAATAAATTAAAAAACAAATAAAATCGCACCTGCTGCCAAGGGCAGAGTGAGGGGGTGTTACACGGCTGCAGGGTGTTCTCTTCCATTCCAGCAGCTCATGTTATGAAGGATCAATTCCAGAGCCACGGGCACTAATCAAGAGAAATATTTGGAGCCGCAGCAAGCTGAAGGCCTGGCTGCAGCGGCCAAGTTCAGCAATTCCAGTACACAGCTCGTTTGTCATCGCCAGCTCGTTAAGGAGGGAAGCCCAGGGCAAAGGAGAGCACCCACGGGTGGTGCTGGACGCGGTGATGGGCTGGGGGACACCGCGGGGTCTGCTCATTATGGGATGCCTTCATTAACAGAGGGACCCCTGCAGGGACACCACCAGGGGTGGTGGCAGCGAGGTGACGAGCCCCAATCTGAGCTTGTCCTGCTGCTGCTAGGCACAGCCACAGGTGATTGCACAAGCTCGGGACAGGGCAGAACGGGTTCTGTGGCAATGGGGCAGGAGGAGACGGAGGAGGAGGAGGCAGCAGAGCGGCTCAGCCTCGTGTCCAAGCCCCAAATGAGTCAAGAGGATCCCACCGCAGCCAGGGGGAGCGTGCCCGTGTGCGTGGTCCTGGGACCAGGGGCCACGTCTGCGTGGGAGAACAAGCAGTGGGTTGGGAAAGATGCAGGAAAGGCAAAGTTTAGACCCTGGGGGACGGTTTCCTTCTGCTTTTGCTTGAAGCTGCAGCCGAGGTGGGAGTTGTGCCCAGGGTGATGCTCGCAGGGGAGCAGCAGCCGCAAGGAGAGCCTGAGACACCCAGAGAGACAACTTCCCACTGTCAGTGTGGGGCACACAAAAAAAGCGGGTTGGAAAACCCTTCCCTATGCTCCTGAGCCTCCCACAGGAGGAGTAGGAGGCCTGTAGCACTCCTGGGTCAGCTTTTGGGTCCCCAAACAGCCAGGGGAGGGAGACAACCCAGGGCAGAGATGTCCCTGCTGCACCATCCCCAGCCGAGCTTCCCCAGGAGCAGAAAGGGGAACAGAAGGAGACAGAAACACCCAAAATGAGGTTTCTGGTCGCTGCTGGAGATGTGCCTGTATAAACCACAGCACGGAGCAGGCTGGAGCCCCGCGAGCCCAAGGGGAAGCAGAGCACCAAGCGGGGCTCAGCCCTGTGCCAAGGATGCTCGGCTGAGGCTGGGCTGGTTGTTACTCGGGTTGGGTGGGCACCAGCACCCCGTGGGTACCCCAAAAAGCTCACAAATAACCCGAGAGATGCACAGGAGGAGGGAAATGAGCAGCTCCCAAAAGGCACAGACCCCTGGCAGCCTCCCTTTCCTCCTGCCCAGGGAGCCAGGAGGTGGCCTGCTCCCAGCAAGGGCAGGGATTTTCAGCTAAGCACCAGCAGATTTGGGGTCGCAGCCCTAAATCTGCTTCTTTGCAAAGCTCTGTTTTCAAAAGGAACGTAAACCTCCCACTTACCTCCAATTTTCCACCGCTTGCAGGCCAAACCACGCAACCCTGCTGCCCCTAGCAAAACCACAGGGATGAAAGCAAAAGCTGATGCCCTCCCCCCCCCAGCCCCGTGGAAACAAACACCTCCAATTTTGTAGGAAAATCACATCAAAGACCCACAAATCCCCCAGCACACAGCAGGGATCAGCACAATCCCCAGCCACAGAGGAGTGAGCTGCTCACTGCCACCAGCCCCTCACAGCACGGGGGCCAGCGTGGGGTCCCATAAGCACAGGGGACAAAGCCTTCAGCCACCAAAAAGTCCATTTCCAGCCCCAAACCCATGAGCTGGTCAAAAACCTGCAGCATTTACACCTCAGGGAGGGAGGGGAGCAAACTCTTCTTGGCGGTGTCTTCATCCCTACAACCACCCACCCCGCAGACCCTCCTCCTCCTCCTCCTCCCAGGGATGAAGGAGCAGGGCAGCAGCACCACGGTGCCCCCCTCCCAGACCACCACAGCCCCCATCGCCCCCAGCTTAGCCTTCCCTGGGGACATCCCCTATTTAACACCTGGGTTTGGATGGGGTTTCCCCTATTACTCCCAGGCTGCACCCATTTGGGTAATTGGTTTAATGAGGGATTAATTTCTGCCATCCTCTTCCCAGCAGGCAGAGATTAAGCTCATCCCCTTCTCCTTTTGGGGTCTAACAGGTGCTCATGGAGGAGAAGCAGGCGGGTTCAGCACCTCACCCCAAACCTCACCCCGAGCCCCAACCCAAGCGAGGAGCTCCATCTGCAGGCAACGCCCAGCTTTGCCTCGGGGACCCCCAAAAGCTGCTCGGTGCCCGGGATATTTGGGGGTATTTGGGGGATATTTGGGGAGCGGGGCTGCAGCGCATCCTCCGGGCACCCCAAATCCTCCAGCCCTGGGGCCGCGGGGTGAGGAAATCCTCAAGCAGTGGGTTGAGAAGCCTCAGGGCAGGCACCAGAGGGAGTCACAGCTCCACTGTATGCCTGCCCCGATGGGCATTTCACCAAAATATTGATGCCAGAAGCTCCAAAAGGGCAAATACCCGAGCATTCTGGCTCCCTTTTCCCAGGGGAACCTCGTGTCCTTTGGCGCTGCGGGGCTGGGGAGATGCAGGATCTGTCCGTGGCCATTTGGTCACCCCACAAGCTCCCAGCCCTGCCGGGACATGGCGAGGCCGTGCTTTTAACTCAAACCACTCTCCTCCCTGCTGCTGTACCCGGCTTTTTGCAGCCAGCACTGAGGCAGCAGGATGATGGCAAGCACGAGATGCCGGCAGAGCAAGGACAAACCCGGCTGTAAACCACCAGAACCCATCCCTGCCCACACGCACCCCAAATCCCTCCTGGGGACTTGGCACGTGTTCACCACCGGCCCTTCCAGCCACCGCCGGAATGTCCCGATACCGTCCCGGGACCGTGTTTTCATTTTTTTTTTTTTATATCAGCTGTGAATAAAGCAGCTGTCATCCACCCCCTGCTCCATCCCGGCTTAATTTCAAAAGCCTGGCTGGAGGTGTCAACTAATCACAGACTTCCTCCACTTAGCAGCTCAGGGTGCAGGTAATCATTAGGTTGTGTGCCTCCGCTCTTGCCCCGACCGAAACTGCTTGCCCCCACCCCTCGGTCCCTGGCGTCACCGCCTGGCAAGGTGTTACCCAACGCGGGGCTCGCTGCAGGATCCGTCCCGCTCCACGCAGCCGAACCTCCCACCCCGCAGCTCTGCACGGGCACCGCTCTTTGCATCCCCTCCTGCCCCCAAAAAGAGGGAAATTTGGGTCCCGGCGGGTGAGGAGGGCACCAAGCATGGCTCCAGCCCCGTTTGGTGGCCGAATATTGGGGGTGATGCAGCGGGGTGGTGGCCGCTGGTTGCCAGCACCAGGCTTTTTATTCACAGCACCACGATGCGCGTCGGAGAGATGCGCTATGGTCCCCAGGAATTAAATACAGTTTTCATACACACAGCACTGCCCAGCCCCGGCCCCCTGCTCTGCCGTGCCCTCCCGGCCACCAGCCACCAGCAGGGCCACACACGTGTCCCCACGGCCAGGCGCTGAGCCCCACGGGCAGGTCCCCGGCACCGGCCGCCCACATGAAACTTTTACCACTTCGCACGGGCAGAGGCTCTCCAGGCTGCATCCTCGGCCCTCTCTAGGAACAAGGGACGCTCCCAGCCCGCTGGCACCATGGCACGGGGAGGGACACGGGGCAGGATGGACCCTGTGGGGGTCCTGAGCCCACTGTGAAGCTTTCTGAGCCCGGCACGGCTCAGCATGGCCGCACCGATGGTGGTGCCGCTCGCCGAGTTTATTTTTCAAAGCCAGGCTTCCTGGGCAGCTCCACTGATGAGGAGGGACACGGGTGAGGAGAGCAGGACACAGCCTGGCACCAAAATCCCGTTGCCTTTTCCTCTCCAGGAGTATCGGGACATGTTTGGCTGGGTTGTTGTGTTTGCCTGGGCTTAGGAAAACAGAGATAAGCCCTGACGGGAACCTCTGCTCCGACTCTGTCACTGCTCAGGAGATACCAAACAGGATCCTTACGGAAACCAGAAACACTTGCGAGATAAAAAGCTTTGTGCTCATTAAAAATACACCCCCAAAACCTGCCTCCTGATTGCAAAGCAGCCCTCACACAGCACCTACCCACCGGATAAAGGGCCGCAGGATGCCATCCCCACACCCAGGATGGGCACTGCCCTGTGCCGGGCGCAGCGCCGCAGCGGGGCTCGGTGCCTCGGTGCCACGCGGGGAGCACGAGGCCACCCGGGGCCAGGCGGGCAGAGGGGAAGGCAGGGCACGCGTGGCCGTGATGTAACCTGCCCCCGGGGCCCTCCCTGGAAGGGCGCGAGCCGCCCGGCCGGGGTGGGAAGCCGAGGCGCTGCGTCACTGCTGCGGGCTGCGGGCTTGGGTGGGAGCCAAAGGGCTGCCCGAACCGCGCCGGCCTCCAGGAACATGGCCAGCGTTGGCAGGTCTCGCGTGCTAGCAGCCTATTTCCCTGCTTCCAGACCCTGCAGGAAGGCGATGCTCAAGGCAGCGGGGCTGGGGAGAGGGTTTGCTGCCGGGTCTCTGCTCCCCCTGGCTGGGAACGGGCTCTGGCCACGTCCTCGCGTGTCCCCAGTAGCCCTGGAGACACCTCCAGACAACACCCAGCGCGTCCTCCCTGCCTGTTCCCGTCTCTTGCAAGAGGGAAAAGGGGCTGAGCTGCCCAAAACCCAGCACCCCGGGGAACAGCCCCCCATCTTTTGGGGCAGGGGCGGCCCCCCGGAGCCGGCTGCGGGTGCCAGCGCACCGAGGGCAGGCTGTGTGCAACGCCAGCGCTCGGATGCACCTCGCCAGCCACAGGGATAACTCACGCACCACCTGGCAGCTATTTCATCAGCACGGCCAGACCCATAAAACCAGTTAGCTTGGAAAAACAGGGACTCTGCTTAATGACAGCTTTGGAGCCGCGGTGCTCCGGGTCCCAGTCCACTGCGGGAACATCTGGCAGAGCCCACGGGAGGTGCGGAGCAGCCCCAGCCAGGAGCAGGGGGTGAAGCAGGTGTCCCCCAGGCACAGCAAGCTGGCATTTTGCAGGCTCCCAGGAAGATGCAAACACCACAAAAGCTGCTAAATTCTGCAAGGGGGGTTACAGAGCTACAAAGTCTCCCCAGCCCCACTTCTCTGGCTTTCCCCCGTCCCTTAGGACTGATCCAGGCACGTGCAAGGTGCTGCTCAGTAATCCCAGTCTGAGGACTGGGAGCCACCCTGACCCAGGCAACATTTTATTTCTGATGTTATTTCTGATGTTATTTCTGATTTTATTTCTGATTTTGTTTCTGGCTTCGGCCAGGACTGGCTGGGATCGGGGTCAGCTGCAGCCGCCGTGCCCCAGTGCCTGCCTGCGGGAGGGCAAAGTGGGGCAAAGCGAGAGAGGGAGGAGGCCATGGAAAAAAAAAATAATAATAATATATAGGGCTTAGAATAGAAACCAGGTTACGGCTAAACTGTGGGTGGCGGGAGCTGTCGTGGCGGGTAGAGGTGGCTGCTGTGCCAGCCTGGGGGACCAGGACCTCATGGCCCAGGGGACCGCTGTCCTCACGGCACAGCTGGAACCTGCCTGTGCCGAAGCCCTTAAATTTTGAGGGTCCTTGGGCTGGAGGGTACAGGGGGAGAGGGGTCTCAGGGACATGGCTAGGTGTGAAATGGCCCGAAGCTCAGCCCTAAATCGAGCCCTTCAGCCGGCGGGGTGCAGGAGCGCCGTGCCCACGAGCTGCTGCTGGCACAGGGGCAGCTGGATGGAGCCTCGGCGGAAACGCAGAATCAAATGGCAGCTCTGCGGGGGCAAAAGAAAAAATAAAATAAATAAAAAGCAGATTTATTTTTTCCTCCTTTCTTCCTGAATGGGAAAAAAAAAAAAGAACAATCAGCAATCAGCCAAGCCCGTCACGACGCAGATAAGCCCGACCTCCCACGGCGTGGCGGAGGGACCGGCGGCAGCGGGCGGCTGGCACAGCAGGAGGCTGCCCCAGCGCAGGCAGCGGGCTCACGAGGAGCCACCAGCAGTGCCAACCCCAAGGAGCCCGCGGGTGGCTGGAGCTGCCCCACGTCCCCGCTGGGCTGCGGCCAGCTGGAGCCAGGAACGGCCACGGCAAGGAGCTGATAGTGGGATTTCCAGATAACGGGGTTCTGGGAACAGCCGCGGTGCCCGGCACAAGCCCTGTTCCTGAGAAGGATTTCGCCTTCCCGCACGGTGCAGGTGATGCCCTTGGGAACGGGGGTGGCTTGTTGGGAGAGCAGTGAGTAAGGCTCGGGCTCTGTTGGGAAAAGGGGAGAAACCGGTGCCCAGGGAGGTGATGGGAAGTCTTTGAGAACCCAGCATTCAGCCTGTGCATGGACCCACGGCTTCCTGAGCCCACGGACCACGCTGGGGAAAGCAAATGTCACCCAGGATTTGTTATCTGACAGCTCCAGGCTGGGAGAAAACTGCCCACAAAAAGAAAACCGAAGGTTGAATGTTGTGCATCACATCAAAAAACATCCCTGGGGCCTCTGCTCCCCCAAACACCGGGCCTCCCTTTCCCATAGTGAGGTCCAGCCATCCAAAAGTTACTTTTCCAGAAAACGTGTCCACAGCAACCTTGTGAGTGGTTTTAGACGTCCATCCACGGGGCATGGAAGAGTCAGACCCATCTCCAGCCATCCCTTGGGAATGCTCTGCCCATGGCAGGGCCAGACGGGGCTGGTGGGAGGCACAAAGTGCTGCTGGCTTCCCCCTCTTTAATTTCGGGGAAAAAAAAAAAAAAGAAAAAAGAAAAAAAAACAGCATAAAAAGATGCTTTTGTTCAGCCATCAGCCCCCGGTGCTGCCGTGCCCAGATGCTGCTGCCAGGGCACCCCCTGCCCTTGGGGTGACACAACCCGGGGTGCTCAGCTCCCCCGGTGTCACCTCCTCCAGCCCTCGGTGCCCTTGTGGTGCCAGGGACAGGCAGGGGAATCCGGTCCCCCCCGAGGGGCTGCGTGCAGGCAGGACCCCCCCAAAAAAACTTCTAGCGGCCCCAAGCCCCCCAGGAGGCACCCGCAGCTCCCAGCCCCTCCGCTCCACGTCACCCATGGGCGAAGCCAGCCCGAGCTCGGGGACACGGGGACACGGGACTGGTGCTGCCCGGGGAGAGGCGGTTTGAGCACGGCACATTCCTGCCCCTGGAGCCCAGCGCAGCCCCAGGCGTGAGTAATGCCCCGGGCTGGCTGCCTCGAATACCTGGGGCTGATCTATCGCCCTCGTGCCGCTGGGCGAGGAGGCGCTGAGCACGGCAGCTCACCCTGGCACGTTGTCGTCGGGTGTCCGGCCGGGAGCTTCCCACTGACACCACCAATGGGGCTGAGCTGCTCGGCACCACGTCCCAGCACCGTGCCCTGCTCTGCTGTGCCAGCTCCCAGCTGCTCGCCCGAGGCAGAGCCCGCTGCCCCAGCCACGGCACGTGGACACCTGCACTTCCCCAACCCTCTCCAAACCAGCTTTTGCCTCTCTGTGCATGCTGCAGTGCTCCCTTTTGCACCCCTGGGGAGCCCGTGTATCCCTCTGGGTCCCACTCCGGGGTGCCAACGAACCCCAGGGCTTCCCCAGGGGATGCCCAGCACGAGGATGGGGCCGGGCTGCTGCCCCCCTTCCCACAGATCCCTCCTGGAGCAGGAGCAGGGCTCTGGCAGCAAACGAGCCGGCGGTGCTGCCGGCAGCCTGCCCGCGTGGGCTTGTGTAACCTCTTACGTCAGGCAGCGCTGGCCGGCTCCTGCCTCCTGCCTGTGCTGGCACCGCAGCTTTTCCCAGGGCCCCAAGCTCGGGGTCCTGCACCCTGGGGATCCCCGAGCCCCCCGGGTGCCCCTGCGGACACCCAGACCCTGCAGGGACAGGAGGGTGCTCGTCCTTCCCCTGGGGAGTGTCCCTGCCTCGCACACAGCAGCTGTCCCCATCGCCTTCTCCTGGAAGGCAGCAAGCAAATAAACAACCAGATGATGTCTTTATGCTTTCAGTATTTAATTTCGAATTTATTTCTTAATTTCAGAAACATTGGTGTGTGGGTGGTGAGCTGGGACAGGCGCACAGGGAGCCTGGACCTGGCACCGCGGGGCAGAAGCCAGGGGGGGCACCAAGCTCTGCCCTCTTTGCTTTGCCCCAGTGGCACGAAGCAGCCAGAGCCCAGCGTGCCCCGGCCTCAAACCCTCCTCTTCCTCCTCCCCAGAGACCAGCATCTTCCTCACCCCCACGGCTCAGCCTCCCCAGCCGCCCAGCAGCACTGCAGGAGCGCAGCGGTGCAGGGCGATGCCAAGGGGCTCTGTGGGGGTTTTAATGGGAACGGCACCCCCCCAGGGCACGGCCACCCCATGGACAGGCACCACAGAGGGGCAGGATGCGGCCGGGGCTGCTCCCCAGCTGGCAGCACAGACAAGCCCAGCACAGCCCAGCGGGTGCCCAGAGAGCCTCCAACACCCCAGCAGCCCCTGGCGCGCTTCCCAAACCCGCCCAGCTGGGTTTCGGGGTGCTGGAGGCGGGCTGGGGCACCAGGGCAGCAGGACGAAGGCATTCCCCAGGGCTGGAGAGGGCAGGATGGCGTGCCAAGAACAGCACACGTCCGTCCGCTCGCCTCCCCTTCCCAGCTGCAAGAAGCAGGGAAAGAGCCCGGGGAGGTTGCACCCGGAGGTGCAACCAGCAGCCAGCTCGCAGCATCCTCAAGGGATGCAAAAAATGGGCAATCGGGGCCCGTGCACGTGTTGGCATGAGTGGCCAGGCTCGTGCATCGCTGCTGGGCGCCCACCGATGCCCCGTGGGGCTCGCGGGTACCGTTGATGGGTTGCAAAGTGCTGCAGGGTTTGCTCGAGCACCCGGCTGCCTTATGTAAGAGAGCGGGAGCGCGGCGGGGATCAGCCCTGGTTTGTAGGTCAGAAAATGGAGGTGCGGGGCAGCTGAAGGCTTGGGCTGGGTCAGCCGGTGAGTCAGTGCCAAAGGAGGGACCGGCGCGGCGGAGGCTTTATTAGCAGGTGAGGGGTGGAGCGAGGCTTCGGCAGGAGAAGGCAACGCTGAAGCTCATCAGCATCAGCCCAGCGGGGTCTCACCATCCTGCCTGCTGTCCCCAGCTCCCCCAGCCCCCGACCTGCCAGACATGGGGTCCCGCTGCCCCTCGCACCACTGACGGCGCCCGAGCCCCCCGCGCCCCACCGCTGCCCCGCACCTCGCCACCCGGCCGCGGCGGTGCCAGGACGCCGGTGATGGAGCAAGGTCAGTGAAACAGGTTTCTCCTCCTCGGTGCCTCCACCACGGTGCTGTGATTCGCCCTTCCCCGCGCAGGCTGGGGAGCTGCGGACTCGTTGACAGCGGCTCTCGTTAGCTCGGTTATTGAGCCGGGATGGGGCCGCCGGTTCTGAAGGCAGCAGCTCGAGCGGCCGCCTGGTGCATCGCTCCCCTTCTGTCCCCGTGCGGGTGGTTTTGCTGCAGCTCTTCCCCCAAACTCGCAAGGAATTTTTGCGCTTGGAGACCCCCCCCTGTGCCGGGGAGGCGTGCTGTGAAACACAAAACCCGTGGGGCACGGGGCTGTGGTGGGTGAAATGTGGGGTGCTCGCGGGGCTGACAGCACCATGAGAGCACCGAGAGTTCATGGACTCGTGGAGGTTTGGGGAGCTCAGCCCAGGCTGACCCCTCTGCTGTGGTGTGCGGCTGCCCCAGGTGCCAGCCCGTGGCCACGCTCACCCAAGGGGTTGGTGCTGAGCCCAGGGGTCGCTTGTGGCTGTGAGAAGGGCCAGGGGTTGTCACATCAGGGGTGAAAGCAGTGCCTAGGTCAGGATCCTTCCTCTACTCCTTTCAGGCTTTTTGCCAACTCTTTGGAGTGCCTGCACTCTCCTCGACATTTCTCACCCTCGTGTGTGCCACCGCCGTGCACCTGGGATGGGGACACACAGAGCCTGGCAGCCCCATCAGTGGGTTTGTCCCCAAAATGCAGCCAGAGCCACCCGGGGCAGCATCCCAAGGATTTGCAGAAATGCAGCCAAGCAAGACAATGGTGGGGAAACGAAGGGAATGGTAGGGAAACGATGCTGTGCCCAGCCAGACCCACTCCTACGCCTCCTGAGAGCGGGGCCAGCCTCGGGTGAGACTGGCTCTGCACCGCAGCCTGGGGTCCAGGAGAGCTGAGGGCAACCCGCAGGAAATCTCAGCAGCACCAGGGCTTGAATGCTCGTGCAGGACTTACTGCGTGGGTGCGGGTGGATTTGGGTTCCCTTTGCAGCCCTGTGCTTGCTGATCCAGCCCAGTGCAGTCCCGTGGTGGGGTCGGGTGGCCCTGCTGTCACCCCCTGGCACAGCGGGTGTCCCCTGCTCCTGGCCCCGCAGGGACCTGCTGTGGCATCAGGCAACACTCGCAAGCTGGAGCTCGGTGTCTGCAGTGGGGAAAAAATGTTGTCAGAGGTTAAAGTGGTCCCACAGCCCACCCTGTGCCTGTGCCCTGGGCGCCCTCCCCGTCCTGCTGCTGCCAGGGCCATTGAGGAGTGGGTGTCAGCATGGTCCCAGGGCTTCTGCCCCAGCACCTCTGGGTGCTTTGTGTGGGACACGCGGCATCACTGGGGGCTCGCAGGATGCTCGGTGCCCTCCCCGAGTTGCACAGCAGCAAAAGGAGCTGGGGACCTGCCCCTGGCACGTGCTGCAAACTGAAGTGCATTTATCCCCAGCGGCACCACGGTGCTCAGCGGGAGGGATCCAGGCCCATGCACGAGCCTGCGGCTGGGTTCCCCAAACTGTCCCCTGCAAGGCAGCAAACTCAGGCTGGTCTGTGCCCAAGTGGCACTTTCAGTCCCACCAGCCCTGGCACAGTGCAAGGAGAGGTGTTGGGATGCAGAGCTGTGCCCAGCCCCCGTGCCCCCGGGATGCTTGGTGCCATCCCCCAGTTCCCCCAGACCCCAGCTGGGAGCAAGCTGGGGCCATCAGGAGTGGGGAGCTCGCTTTAGACCCAGGAAGCTCTGGGGCAGAACCCACAGCATCCCCTGTCATTTGCTAACGCTTCTAAATCACGTGTGGCAGACCTAGAAAGTAATTTGCCCTGCTCGTGCTCAAAGCCAACACTAAAAGCGAACATCACTCGTCTCCTCTTGCTTTGGCCACCACTCAGAGGCTCCCTCGGCCCTCGGTGCTGAGCGATGCCCACCTCCCCCCCTCTGTGGGCAGTTTGGGTTTGGGAACCAGCCACGGAGGGTCCCAAAGCCATGACGAGCCCAGCACCGCACCGTACCCAACCCTGGCCGTATCGGTGCCACATCGGACCCCCCCATGATGCTGCCTCCATCCTGGCCACCCCCCTCCTGCCTGCGGCGCAGGTCGTTACTCAGCCGCCCGGCCAGGAAGTGAATCCCTGCCGGGATGGGCAGGAAATTGTTCAGCAAGTGGCGCACACACGCGCTGGCCCGGCAGGTCCCGGACCCCGGCGTCACCCCTCCGACTGGCACTGCCGGTGGTCACCGCGCCGGGCACGGCAAGGAGCAGCGGGCAGAGATGCTGCTGCCCAAGGGAGGCTCCTCCACCTCCACGCGGTCACCTCCAGCCGTGGGACCTACCTGGTGTCCCGTGGGCGATGGTCTTTTTGGTGCCCACCATCAGCGCTGCTCAGCTTCAGTCATCCCCAGAACCCTCGGCTGCCTTCTTCCTCTCCCAGATCGTGGCCTGGGGGCCCAGCATCTAGGGACAGGGAGAGAAAAGAGGCACCGAGTGACAGCGTGTGCTGGCACATCGCCCTCGTGGGGGCCGTGCTGCAGCTGGGGCATTGGCCTCGCTCCTGGGAGCGATGCTCTTTCAGTCGAGGAGCTGGGGCCAGCCCTACAGGCAGCTTGGGGTCGGGGTGTCCGTGCTGGCTCCGCTCCTGGGCAGCATTTCCTGCACCATCGTGGATGGGGGAAGGTGGCCAAGCTAAACCCGGGGCACTGGTGTTGATGGGAAGCCTGATTTAAGGCAGGGAGCAGCACGGGAAGGTTTGGGGCATTAAGGGACACAGGTCCATGGGTTCCCTGCTGGGTCCGGCCCCCCAGGCGGGCGCGATACTGGTGTTTGGTTGCTGGAAGCACAGGGCCAGGGAAACCTGCTGCCTGGCTGGGTTTCTGTTTGGTAGGGTATTTAAGGGTGTTCTCCAGGGTGTGCCAGCCCTGGCCTCCACCCTGCTTTCACAAGCACCCACTCCAAAAGGAGCTTGTTGATCTCAGCTGCAGAGGAGATGCAATTAGCACCGGCGAGATTCACCTGGCACGGCCGGGCTGTGCCAGGGGACGGGGACAGGGGACAGGGGACAGCCACATCCCCTCCCCGTGTCCCAGGGATGAGCAGAGCCTGGCTCCACCACGAGAGCTGTGGGATGCAGGGGCCGTGTCCCAGGCTGGGGGCGCTGAGCATCCTGCCCCACAAGGGCTGCGCCCACGTGTGTCGTGGGAGATGGTCCGAAAAGAAGCTGAGGAGCCACGGCCAAGCAATGTGCTCGAGCTCAAAGAGCGTTGGTGCCACGGCTCGATTTCAGCCCGTGGTGATGGAGGTGACCACGTTATTCCCAGGGCCAGCAATCTTTGTAACATTTCTGGGCTTGTTTGAAGCCTCGTGGGGTCCTGTCCCACAGCACTCAGGTACCGCTGCATCCCTTTCAGCCCAACCTTTTTGCCGGCTCCCCGGAGGAAGGACAAGTTGGGAGAGGGGATTTTTGTCCCCCTATCAACACCAGAGTGACTTCAGCAGCTGCTCGGGTGGTCCTGAACAGAATGGGAGAGTCAGTGAGCGTGAAACCCCAAACACCCCCGGGGTGCCCACCTCCATCTCACCTGCACACCAGCCTGGGGTTATGGCGCTGCGCCCAGTGGGTCCCGGTGGCCGTCCTGGTTCTGCTCCATGTCCCCATTGCCCCACAGCCGGGGCTGGCAGCGGGCCCCATCCTGCTCTCCCGGGCAGGGTCCCGGCAGAGGGAGCTGTGACATTTGTGAGCTGGGCGCTGCTGTGAGCGCAGCCTGGGCTTCAGAGGGGGATGGAGGAAAGCCTCAGCCTGCGCAGGCTTGCTGAGAGCACAGCACGTGTGAGTGCTCACCCTTCTGCCTGCAAGTCATGCCAAGAATTATGTAGGGCTGCTTACTTAAATCCTAAAAGCTTTTTTAGCTATTAAAAAAATACTTAAAAAATGCAAAGGGCCGCTCTGGCCCGAGGTGCCTTTGCAAAGCTGCCTGATTACAGCTCCAGCCTGTGCTGCCCCCCATTACACAAGGAAAGAGAAAGCACAGCCAAAAAGGGACGAGCGCGGCCAGATCCCAGAGCTGGGGTGAGCACGTGGTGCCTGCTAGCAGTGCTCAGGTTATTCCTTCTCTGTGCATCCTTGAGACAAGGCTGGATAAACCCAGCTGCACCTGAGCCCATTCCTCCAGCTCCCTGTGCGCTGAGCAAGCAGCCCTCTGCTTAGGGGCAGGATTTAAGCCCACACACACTGCCGTGCCCTGCTGGAGCAGGCAGCGTTTCTTGCAAGGGCTGGGCCTGGCTTTTCTCCCTGGAAGGACCAGCAGGAGCCCAAGTCCTGCTCTGCAGCAGTGGGTGCACCCTCAGGAAGCTGCTGCTGTAACAAGGGGCAGGATGTGACCAACAGCAGTGAGCTGCCCCAGCCTGGATCTCAAAGGAGACCTTCAAGTGCTTGGAGGACAAGCAGAGGGCTGGAAGGGATCATCACGGCCGTAGTTTCATTCCTGCTGTGATCCAGGTTGCAGCTGCCTGCAGTGGAGCAGTGCTGTACCTCTGCAAATAACCTGTGAGCTACCTGGTGGTGCTCCACGTGTTGTGGCTTTGCAATCTCACCTGAAGCTGTTCCAGCACCAATGATCAGGGCAGCATTTCTCTGATCCAGAGTTTTGCATTGCAGCCTGGACCAGCACATTGCCAGCGCCCTGCACAGGGCCTGGTGTGCACGGGGCTGCTGATGCTCCCCTTGGGCTGTGTCACTGCCCAGGTGCGGGCTGGGGGTGCTGCAGGTCCCCAGCCTGCTGCTGCACCCCAGAAATGCTCCTTTCACCAGGAGCCATCTCTGGGGCTTGTACATAAAATGCTGCAGTAGGGGCCAGGAGCTAAAAGCTCAGAAATTGAACGTAATGGTCAGTGAGACGCCCGGTGCTGTGGGTCAGAGCTGGGCTACGCACTGAGCACGGACACATCGGGGCACTTGGACCAGGCTGCACCTGCCTGTGGGATCCAGCGGTGCTGCACCCAGGTGCAAATCCAGGCCCTCCTCACACCCTGCTGGTGCCACCGAGAGCCCCAAAGATGGACAGACACACTGGCTCCGTGGGACAGCCATCTGGCAAGCGCTTCGAAGGGAAACTACCAAGACATTCGGAACAGCATCTTCATTTCAGATTGCTGCTCTCTAGGCAGCATGGGCCAGACTCTCAGGCGTGCTGAGCACCCCCTGGCAGAAGTCAGGGCTGGCAAATATCAAGCTGAACAGCCTCAAACCAAGGTAAGCAAAAACTCCCTTCCGAAAACAGAGCATCAAACAACACACCAAAGCAAACGACGACCACGAGAGCCGCCACCCAGCACCCCAAATCAACCACTTGCTCAAGGAAGAAGATGTGTAATTATTTATTTTGGGTCCCCTTGGAAGTACCGTCGCATGGCTCCTTCAGTTCATGGCTTCGCGTGGTCTCTCGGCCCGTGGCCGTGCAGTGCTCCAGCCACGTGCGGCACGCTTGTTCCTGCAGGGAGCTGGTGATCACCATCCCTTCAGGTGGGCAGGTGGAAGCTGCCCGGTCCCATCTCAGCAGCCGTCCTCCGCGCCACGAACCGCCCCAGAGCATCCCGCAGGTGGGGAGCAGAATGAGGGAGCAGGAGGGATGGATGGGGATGGCTGTGGCTTTCAGCTGCCCCGGGAAGAGAGTCTCTGGCTTGTGTTTTCTGGCAACTTAGAACTGGGTTTGTTTCGTTTAAAAAAAAAAAAATGTAATAAAATGCTGCTGTTGCTATCTGCAAAAGGAAAGAGAAAAGTCTGTCAGTGCCCTGGGAATCCAAAACTGAGCTGTGCTGGAAGGCAGCAGAACCAGCAAGAAACACACAGGTATTTGAAGACTGGGAAGCCCAAACGACACAGTGGTTTGAGGTGTCAGCGGATGCGACAGCAGGGAGACCCCAGTGATGCCTTCCGCTCACCTCAACGGCAGGCCTGTGGTCCTCAGACCAAGCCAAACAAACCCTGGAAGCACCGCAGAAGAGCAACAACTCCAGCCCAGATAACGCAGTCCCAAAGGCTTGAGCAAGATCTGAAGCACCCTGGGGAGGATTGTCAATGCCACTGGGCACTGCCCTCAGCCTGCTCCCACTGGGCAACCACGGCTGATTTCTTCATGCCTTCGGAAGGTGAAGAGTCAAGGCAAGCATGAGCATGGTTGAAAATCCCAGCTACAGGGACTCAGAAGAATCAGACCACAGAGCAGTCTGCATTCATATAGGTTATGAAACCAAACAAGGACTTCACGTCCTGCCAAGCCACACGAGGGCTGTTGAGTAACGAACGCTATTGCCACCTCTCCGAACTCTCATCGTTTCCACACAAGCAGGAATTTGCCCACCCACAGAAGCACTGAGATTACCTGGGCTCCTGCTTTTCCAAGTGGGTTGAAAACAAGGCCTTACACTATCCAAATCTCTACCTGCTGAAAGGTTTAATCACTCAATGGTCCCATCTCCTACTTACAGTTCAGTGTCTACAATGACATCTGGCCTCTCCAGAGTCTGCCGTCTCCTCTGGATGGCATCCACAATCTTTTTCCTGGGGCCCAGTGGGATATTGATGCTCTTCAGATCATTGTCTGAACACAGCATGAGGGCCTCCAAGTCGATCTTTTCCTTCTTCAAGATGGAGATAAACTCAAACATGTGCAGGGAAGCCAGAAAAGTCTCCAAGGGGCTGGTGTCGGGTTCGTCATCGTCATCTAAGCCCAGCTCCACCTCGTCCCAGGGTAGGTCCTCCGCGTTCCTCTCCTGCAGGCTGTTGGCACTGCCAATGCTGTCGTTGAGACTTGGCGAGCGCTGCAGGCGGCTCCGCAGTTTGACACCCAGCCCATCCGTATCACCTTCGCCTGGCATGCCGGCGTCCTCCCGGCCGATGCCGAAGAGCCCGCTGCTGACGTAGTTGCGCCTGAACACCATGGTGCCCAGCCCGGGGCGGTTGAACAAGGAGTCGTGGCCGGAGTCAGTGCTGACTTCGGAGTGGGCCGAGTCCATGTGCAAACCCGGGTCGCTTATGGCACGGGAGACGGTGTCTTCATCTGTGAGGAACATGTCTCTGATATTACGGCGGGTCCACTCCTTGGGGCTGGCGTACGTGCCCTGCTTCACGAACATCACGTCGTTCCCCAGCTGCAGGCCGGACAGAGAGCGCACGCTTTTCCTCCCGTCCTCGTAGATCTTGAAGGTCCCATCCACCTGCTTCTTCTTCTCTAGCTTCTTCTGTATTTTCGTCTTTCCCTTGGCTGTGCCGTGGATGGTGGCTTGTGAGTATGGCAGGGACGTCACCATAGACATGTGTTGGAACTTCTTGCTTAAGGTGCTACTCGAGTAGCTGGAGAAGCTCATGGTGTCTGAGTTATCCGACATCTCCTTCCTGTACCGTTTCTCCATCCTCTCGTGGTGTTTCTTCTGCAGCTTCACGCAGTCCTTGATCCTCCGCTCGGCGTCGCGGAAGGCCTTGTCCTTCAGCTTGCTCACCAGCTTGGGGTTGAGGCTGCTCTGCTTGGCAGCGATAGAGTCCAGGTAGCGCACGCACTCCATGTGCCCCTTCATGGCTGCCATGTCCAGCGGGGTGTGGTAGTCGTTGTCCAGGCACCAGATGTTGGCCCCAAAAGAGATGAGGAAGGAAAGGCAGTTCAGGTGGCCGTTGGCTGCCGCCAGGTGAAGGGGGGTGTTCCCCCAGATGTCACATTTGTCTGGATCCCCCCTAGACAAGGAAAAGAACCAGTTAGCATGCAGCCTTGGCTGACGGACCGCTGAGATGTGTCCCAAAAAAACATGGTATTGCAGTTGTGCGGGGCAAATCAGTACAATGAACTTTTTTCTCCTCTTCTACAACCTAATTTTAAGTTTTGAAGTGGCACGTACAATGGCACGGATTCACGTGCCTGACAGACAAGTCCATAGTATCTCCCACAACATTGAATTCAGCTCTCAGGAGACACGTGTTCCTGCACCAAACCAGTTTCTGGAGGAAGACAGGCCGGATTCTGATTAGCCCAGAGCTGAGATACGAGGCTGATTCCAGCTCAGGCCTTAACATTTCAAACCTCAAACATCCCATTAAATACTACTCAGATCCCATCTCCGAATCTTGGCTTCGCTCAGGCTCCACCAAAACACCGCTCCGTCCACCACGCCCTGGGTGGGACACCACGGCATCCCACCAGGATGGCAGCACCACCACAAAATGCCATCCACCCGCTGCTGCACCCCCCCACCTTCCTCTTTGCTCCTGCCTGGGGGACCTCAGGGCCCCGAGGTCACGACTTTGGAGGGGAACAAGAGCAAGGTTGCTGGCATGGGCCTGGAGGTTGGGGTTCTGTGGGGGTTTTTGCCGCACCACGCTCGGTTTCGATTGCATGGCTCGAAGCGCAGTGGTATTAGCACATCCTGAGAATCCAGTTTCAGAGAAAGTGGAGATTAGGTTTCTGCACTCCTCAAGAGCCGAACACTCGACTAATGCAATTAGCATCTCTCCTCACATCGTGCCGGCCCCTACCCCAGCGTTGCTGATGGGGCACAGCCTCCTGCCCACATCTCCTGCCTCTGTTACAGGACAGACACGAACCTAGGAGCAAAGGGAGCTCCATCCTCCTGGCATTCCTCTGTATTTATGACCTGCTGAAACAAGAGATAGTTCACACCCCTGCTGGCACCAGCTTTCGCTCGAGCGAGTGTGCTAATGCTATGCAGCCGGCAGCAGTATCAGTCAACACGGCGCTCTCCTTCGTGCACATGGCCGAGGCAAAGCCTTTATTAAGGCTCCGCAGCTCCACCACCCTCCGGAGCAGCTCCCCTCGGGGGATCAGGGCTCTGCAGAGCCGTGACTCAGCTCCTGCAGTTTCCTCACCACCCTTCCCAATGAGCTCCAGAGGAGCTGAGCGCTGCTCTCCCACCGCGAGGTGCCCAGCACCAGGCCCAGGCCTGCAGGGAAGCATCTGGAAGAGGGCTCGGCCTGCTCAGGCGTTGGGTTGCTTTCTGCAGGCCCTCAAGGGAAAGAGTAAATCCCTCGGTGGAACCAGAAGTCCAGAAGGTGAATGCACCCTTGAGACCCTCAGCCTGTGTTACTTCACGCCCAGCTGCCTCCTGTATTGATGAGACCTGCTGGGTCTCAGAACCCTCCCAAACCCCACGTGTGCTGCAGCCCCGCTCACGTGAGGGAGGACAAGAGGTACTTTGGAGAAAGACAGCGGCCATCACAAGAGCTGAGCTGCTTCGCATCTCCAGCTCCAGCACAAGGCCGGATGCCTGTGGTGGAAACATCTGCAGCTGCTCTCCAACACACACCTCCTTTCACAAAACTTGTAGAAAATTAGTAAGTCTACAACTTGAGCTTGCTGGCAAATCCAGCAACAGTTGGTCAAAAGATTCAACGCCGTGGAAGGGAACCAAGCCAGAAAGCTCGCCAAGCCCTGCGAGCACAGCCCCCAGAACCTGCAACTTCTCCTACAGAAGCAGAGAAAGGCTTCAAAGATGAGGCCTGGAAGAACACCAGGGAGGAGAAGGGACAGCAGGTTACAGGGACTGAGGAGCCGTGCAGCCAGCAGGGGAGGAGAGCAGCCGGTCCTGCGGCACCGCCACGCTCCCGGGGCAGCAACTCCTTAGCCTGCCCGTCTACCCTCGTAGTGACATGTCCAGGCTGGGAAATTCACGGGGGGGATAAATATTTGATGATTTGCAAGAGAGGAGTAAATTATTGATGGGGCTGGATTAAAGAGCCAGCGAAACTGGAACTGCTGGAGCTGGCGGTGGGACTCCGGCGCGTGAAGGGTCCTTGGCTCATTTCCATGTGCTCTGGGTGGGCACACGGAGCTGTGCCAGCTCCCACGGGCACAGCCAGGGGGGGCAGGGCACCAGGAGGCTCCCCACAGGTACAGGGACCAGTGATTTGGACAGGGACTTAAGCAATCTTGCTCCCCATAGCAAGCATACAGACACTTAACACACGTCTCAGGGCCTGGTTTGGCTGGCAAAGAGCAAAGCCAGAGAGGTCCCGGGGGATGCATATTTGAAGGTTTGCTTTGCTTTTCATTGCTTCAGAGAAAAAGTGAGAGGAAGGAGCATCAAAACGAGTTTTCCCTGGACATTTCCATTGCCTAGGAACAAAAGTATTAGAGCAAAATTAGATCTCTAGGTCCCTTTGTCCTATAAATGTCTGCCGGAGGCACTAAAAAACAGGAAAGAAGAATGGTGACTTGCAAAGTCGACCTGTGTGATCCGGCGCCGATAATAAGCACGAGGCCCTCCCTCTGGCGGGTGTCAGCCTGGGCAAAACTTCACCTCGAGGGCGCTGCGCACCAGCAGATGCTGACTGCAGGGTCCACTAAGTGGGAACGCATTTTAATAACAGGTGTGAAGCGCAGCGCTTCTCAGCTTCAAAGCGTTGTCAGGTGCTGAGTCAACTCCCGTAATAATCATTATTAAAAAGGCTGTTAATTGAGCCCCTCGGGTGGACGTGTGCATCTCCTGAGTCACTGCCTTCTCACCGTGACGCGCACGCTCACTCCCTTCCTGCCGGCTTTTCCCCTCTGCTTCCCCCGTGGGATCCCAATTACCCTGGGAATCCACCAGCACTCACGCTCGTCCTTCCCCGGCCACACGTGCAGAGTTCCTCCGATGGCGATGGGCTGGCTCAGCCCCCGGCAGGCACACTCGTGGAGGTGCACAAAGGATCAGGGCCTCTGATCCGCAAGGAGCCAGCCAGCTCCTACAAAACACGCAGCGGTGTTTTTCATGGGAAGAGGAGAAAGTCATTTATGGCTTGAGGAAAACCCAGACAGCTTCAGCACAGCAATGGCTTCAGCAGTCAGGGCATTGGTGCAAGCAGAGACTGGCACAGAGAGGAAAAGGTGAATTTGGGATCCCGTAGGTCCTGCATCCCAAGCTCTGCCCAGCTGGTGCTAAGCACAGGATTCATCTTTCCTCCAACAGGCTCAGATCCCTACAAATCTAGCACCAGCTTCTTCAGGTTAGGCTGATGGTCGCAGGGCATCCCCCAGGGGAAGCTCCCCAAAAGCACAACCGTGCTGCTCAGGGTGGTCGCCAGCCCCATGGCAGGGATGTGCAGCCCTGGCTTCCAGCCTGTCTGGTTTAAAGCCACATCCTCAGCTCCCTCTGGGCCACTCCAAGGCTGGGAGCCCTGCTGCTCCCAGCAGGGGCCCATGGGCGCCTGGAGACCTGGAGATGGACAGACGCCCGTCACTGGCACGGCGGTGCTAATGAACCGCGCTGAGGAATTACTGCCTCCGAAAATCCGCAACACTAAATGCCAGCGAGCCTCTCTTTTCCCAGCCGTCACGCTAATTGGGTTTGTTTCCCTCGCTGGAGCTCAGCCAGGAGGAAGAAAAAGGCTTTTTGTGCTGCTAACAAGAAGGATGAGGCAGTGCTAATGCCTCCATCCCATCCCTTCTCTCCATCCCCTTGCAAAAGTGGCAGCGAGGCACAGACACGTCACTGGCTGTTACAGCACCACCTCTCCTGCTCCAGCCTGGATGGAGCAACAAGCCCACTTCGTCACCCCTTCTCTGCAGGCCGAGATGACAAACCTTCCCCAAGGACCCACCAACAGATTTGCTGGACTTTATTTCCCTGTCCCCACCTCAGCCCCATGCCACTACCTGCTGAACGCACAGGCACACGAGCACAGCTCCTTCGCTGGAGATGGAGCCGAGCTGACCCTAAATGCCAGGGGGGCAGGAGCAGTGATTTTTGCCCCCACAGCCTCGCTGGGGCATTTGGGAACAGCCTGGCCACAGAGCTCAATCCACCAGCTGCTCTGGGTGCCAGCACCACTGCGCAGTGCTGGCGAGGAGGACTGGGCATTTCCAGGTGCCCCCGAGGCCCCCATCTCCCCTCAATCCCAGAGCCTGCATGGTTTCCCCCCCGGTACCCCTGCCTGGGAGCTTTTCCATTTCTCATGCATCCAGCACTGGCTGCAAGGACGAGGAGGTTTCACCAGTTTCTGCATGGTGCTGGGCAAGAAGATGAGTGCACGGCTGTAAACGCGCCCTGCAGCCCCACAGACAAGTGCTTCGCTGCCCCATCCATCACCTAAAGGGCACCGAGCCTCTGCCGTGCTATTTTCCCTGTCAGGAGCAAATGAATGTTAGGCTGTTAATTAAACAGCGGCCAAGCTGCACGCAGACACATCCACGAGGACCTTTTGAATTTATGAAAGGGGCCCCTCTGCGGTGAAGCAGCCCTTGGGATCGTGGAGAGGCAGGATCTGCTGGCATGGATGTGTGGGGCAGCACAGGGTGGGCTGTGGGCAAACGCCCCTCCAAAAAGGCTCTTGGCCATCAGAGCATCTTTGGAACCATTTCCACTGTCAGGGTCCCATCCCTGGAGCTCCTGCCCTCATCCCTCCAGGTGGCAATTTCCCAGAACTCGGAGGAGATTTCTGCTTCTGTCTCGCACATTTCCTGACAGTGCTGGGCACAATCGCTGCCAAGCTGCACCCACCAAGTCCCACAGCCCCCTCTTTGTCCCCCGGTGGCTGTGACACCACGTGCCACAAGTCAGGCGATGGGTGCACCCAGAAGAGCAGCTGCATGGCCCCGGGGCATCACCTCCCACGGTGCCTGCCCTGAGAACATCCTTTCCTGAGCATTCCCCTAATGCACCAGGCACTCAAGGACTTCCTAAACCAACTGTACACAGCCCAGATCTGAAGAGAAAACCCTTTACCATGGAAGGGCAGCAACGTGTGCCTGTAAACGCAGCGGGCCAGGCTGAAGGTTTTACACCAGCCGACCGGAGCATCAGGAGGTGCTGAGCCCAGGAACAGGCAGAGCAGAGACACAGCCGACCTCGTACAAGGGAGAGCTGCAAACACAGCCCAGGCAGGGAAATCTCAGCGTGGGAGCTGACGGCCCCGCTGAGCCCTGACCCAGGAGGCGCAGTGTACGTCCCGAACCCAGCACTATTCCTCCATATCAGAAGAAAAAAAAACAACAAAGGGCTGGAAGAAATCTGCTCTTGGGGGATCTGCTCCTAAATTTCCCAGGCTCCACATCCAGAACAGGCTGCTGGTAGGGCACACACTCAGACCCAGCTTTGGGTAGAGCAGAGGAGCATCACCTGCTGCCAGCTGGCACGGCACACGTCCCTCTGTACGAGCGTTTTGTGGGACAGAAGGAGCTCTTATTGTCGCTGTCCCCTCATTTAGAAGGGCTAAGGGCTGCCTTTGTGGCAGTGACCTGATGTGCTGGCATTTCGGCTCTGCCTGTCCTTACGGGACCTGACCCAGGACTGCAAGGCACTTGCAGGGGGGACCCAGCCCTACCTGGGGAGCTGCAGGAGGGGTTTGGGGCAGGAACAAGGCCACGGGCAGTTATAGGGGCAGAGAACCAGGAACACGGGGTGGTCACCAGGAGCACAGGATCAGACTTAAAGCACCACAAGGAGCAAAATATAATGAGCTGGGGACAGGAGGGGAGGCGTTACGGTCAGAAACCACCAGTTCGTGGAGCATTTGCACCCACACTGACATGTGAGCAAGGAAAAGGGGGAAAGATGGGGTCTGAGTGACCCCATCCCCGGGGAGCGGCACCGAGCCCCCACCAGCACTCACCCTCTGCTGACGATGAGGCGCAGGGCGTCCAGGTTGCCGTGGTAGGCAGCCCAGAGGGTCGGGGTCATGCCATCCTCGTCTGGCGAGTTGAGGTCCTTCTTGGTGGCTTCCTTCAGGAGGTCCAGGTAGCCGTCCCGGGCTGCTCGGTGGTACTGGTCGTTCATGGTGCCGAGCGGTCCCTGGGCGAGCGCATGGGTGCGCGGGGGGCTCACGGGGTGGGCATGGGGACGGGGAGCTGCCAGGAGGGCCCGGCTGGCCCCGCACAGCTCCGGCGTGCCAGGACACCTGAGAAGTCGTGGCAGGGAGGCAGCGGCTCCTTCCAGCCACGCTCTGCGGTGCTTCCCCTGGGTCCTAAACGTCCTCCGGTGCTGGCGGCTCCTCACGGGGAACCTGTCACGCGCCAGCTCCGCAGCACATTAAAAGCTCCAATTAAGCAGCATCGCCGTGCCAGGCTCAGCAGAGCGCTGTGGGTTCGCGGTCACTCAGTAAGAGCTTGTAAGGATGAAATATCCCCCCTAAGCAGAGCTGCACAAAAGTCTCACGGGCTGTATCCTGCCTGATATCCGCTCCTGAGCCCCCTCGCAGTCAGTGGGGCAGCGGGAGGGGGCTGATGGAGCAGGAGCCCCCTGCCTGTACCCACAGCCCCATCGGAGCTCCCCAGGGAGCAGCAGGGAGCTGTAGGAGCCCCAGACTGCTCCTGTCCATGCCTCAGTTCTGCCACGATGTGCTAGAGGGGCTGTGGCCACCCTCCAGCACCCTTTATACCAACACTAAATTTCTGCAGGGAGCTAAGTGTCCCAAACGATGCCTCCACCCCAGGGCCAGCTCCCACAGGATTTCCAGGCCCGGGGCACCCTCTGCTGCCGGGAGACACTGAGCTGAGCCCGGGCACCTGCTGAGGCACGGGGCTGTCGCAGGACGTTGTGCCACGAGGAGAATTGCAACCCCTGGGCCACGCTGCCAGGGAGGAGGAATTCCCTGCAGGACCCCAGTGCTTTGCTGGCTGAGTGCCCTGGTTCTGGAGATGGGGGGCTGTGGAGATGGGGGGCTCTGGAGATGATCCCACATCTGCCACTGAGGTCCTAGGATGGCACACAGCCACTGAGAGCAGCGAGAAAGGGAGGACAGAGGAAAGGAGAAAGGCTGAAAGAGCAGGCTGAAAGGTAACGAACAGAGAGGCATGAGAAGGAGCAAAACCAAAGAGAAATGCAGCTTATCCTTCTAAGCAAGAAAACACCCAAACAGAGCAGCGTGGCCCCAAAACAGCCCCCGGGTGCACCTGCAGGAGCTGCAGTGATTAACCCCGGGGTGAGCGGCTCTGAGTCACGGTGCCGGCTGCCTGGGGACACCTGTAAGCACCCTGCAGGGCTCGCTCACACCGATGGCTCTGTACTCACCCGCTCGGCCTCCCCAGGCGAGTCCTGACGGATGCAGCCGACACAGAGGTATTTGCCGCTGGGATTCTTCAGGTGAAAAGCAGCACAGTAACGTCTGCAATTCATTACCCAGGTTATTTAATGATTCTCATCCTATTACTAATTAAGCTTGTTATTACTGCCGTGCTGTATGGTGGCTCCCACGGGGGATCGGGAGCATTGCCCAAGGCAGCAAACACTCTTTCCTCTGTTGCTGGCTGTTAAGGACAAATGAGGGCGAGTAAATCAGTGCGCGTAGCCCGGGGGGTCTGCGTGCCTCTGGCTTCTGCAGACTCTTTTTCAAGATCTCTGCCAAACGTAACCATTACCAGCTCCTGGGCGCTGCACGGGGGGTCTGGGCTTTCCCTGGGAAAGGCAACAGACTGAGAACAGCTCAGCTGCTCACCCCAAAAAACCCCAGCCCGTGTGGGTGAGTGTAGCCAGCAGTGTGGGTGGCAGCCAGCTGGTGGCAGCACGGGCAAGACGCACGGAGGTGGCCCCGGGCCGGGCACTGGGGACATCGCTCGTCCCCGCAGTGCCAGGAGGCTGGGATAGGGCTGGACCTGGTCGCAGGATCCCTGTCGGGCTGCAGGGAGTGAGGGGCATGGAGGGACCCGTGCCTGAACTTGTAAACGATGAGGAAAAGCTCTGAGAGAGGCTGCCTCGTAAAGGAATAAAACTTGTCCCTAAAACTGCCCCGGGTCTCACCACCTCGCCTGCTGGGATATCTCTCCTCCAAGAGCTGGAGGAAAAAGTTTCTCCTTGCCTCCAACCCAGCAAACGCTTAAATCCCACCTGCTCCATGTTTTGCACCAGGGTTTGTTTCTCCTCGGAGCAGAGGTTAAGCTCCCAAGGGCTAAAGAGAGGTGATCCCACCCCAACAAGCGAAGGGCAGCGTGCCAGCAAAGGGGAACACGGATCCCGGTCTCCAAATCCTGCTCCGTCCTCGTGATAACCTTTTCTCCTTGTTGGCACTGTGCAAAAGGATTGAGCTGCCCTCGGCAGCGAATAGATAAAAATGCAAATTTCTTCTTTTTCCTCAAAAACTTTCCTGTGTGGGGCAGGCTCGGAGCCCTGATGGGGACTGTACGGGGTGAGGCACAGTATTTACTGTGTTCAGTTGACCAGAAAGCCAAGCCCAAAATCGTCAGCAAAAAAAAAGTTCATCACCTAAAGCATCTTCTTTCAAGGGAGGAAATCTCGTCCCTGCAGGGCGATCCACTTGGTGGGGTGGCTTCGCTCTGTCTATGGCAACTGTGACCCTGTGCCCGAGCGGTCTGTGCCATTCTCAGCAGCCTGCTCAGCTCGTGCCCTCCCCAGGTAAATAACCCTTATCTCTCTCCCTCTTTCCCCAAATCAGCTATTGCCTAAAATGGATCACATGAGTTTCCCTGAGAAGCCCGTGAAGCGCTGCTGCCAGCTCCAGACATGGTGTAAATCACAGAGCCATCCCAACGGGTATAAATTCTCCGTCTGACCAAAGTGCGGCACCAGGGGAACTTCTCAGCCTGGCGAGAGCAGAGATTCGGATTCCAGGCAGCAAAGCAGGTTGGTGGAATGGCTCAGTCCAAACAGTTACTTTGCTTCGATTCGGGCTTCTTGTAGAGAACCAATGAAGTCCCAAGCCTGGCATAGAGAAGGGGCTTTAGAGGGAACGAGAGCAGACACAGCTCATAGCACTCTTGCAGGAACTGCTATAAAATATGATGTGAGGTTCCAAAGACACCCAGGGCTTCCTTACCTTTCAGCAGCCTGCTTCTGAGCCAGGAAGTATGACGTTCTCACTGAACGTGTAGTGGTTGACATTTAGAAACCAAACCACGTTGGATATTTGCCTCGGGGTATTTGAGCTTGGGAGTGCTTCTCTGGTGCTTTTCCAATATCTTACATCAATAAACACCAATAAATATGTGGTGTGGCAAACTGGGCATGCTTTGTCAAATTGTCCTGGGATCTCCCCAGGCAAAAGCATCATAAGAAAGAATAAAGTCTTCAGGGAACCGGGAAGAAAAGGCATGAAAATGAGCCCGTCCTTCTTTTTGCTCTTCCTGTCTCAGCCTTTCCCATTCCCCCAATACATTCTGTCCCCTCCTCACACCACGTCTCACTTTGGTCCAGCCCCGGACTATTCAAAATGAAGTGACCTTTCTTATTCACGGCCTCTCCTCCCAGCAGCACCAGCCCTCAGCTACGGCATTAGCTGAACCATGACTGAAGAGCCTGTGCGGAAGGACAGCGAGATCCAACGCTCCAACTCCAGCATGGGCTGCGGACACAAGGACGACAAAGCCAGCCTGGCTTCGAGCCAGATAGCACCTTATAGCCACCAGCCCTCGGCTCCAGCCTCCAAGGAAGTATGGAAAAAGGGCGGCCGCATGTTCTCCATCCTGCTGGCCGTGCACTTAGCCCTGCTGGCCTGCACACTGGTGAGCAGCGGGGCTTTTGAGAAAATTGCCGTGCACGATTACGACGTCTTCTTCCTGCTGACTGTCATGATGCTGATAGTCATCATCTGGATCATCTTCTACCTCGTCAGCACCGCCCGCTGCCCAGATGCCATCCTCTGCAGAGACTCCCACGCTGGACCCATCTGGCTGAGAGGTAGGAGCTCGTGGGGGGCAAATGCTGGAGGCAAGAGGCAGGCTGAGCAGTTCACGTGGGCATTAATTATTACAAGAAGGAATGACCACCTGGGGCACAGGCTCCTTCTCCCGTGCTGGGGTGTAGCATCATGCCCTGCTTCAGGTCTGCTCCTAGTCCCTCCCCTGGCTTCACTGCCAGGTCTCCCTTTACCTGCGAGGGCTCTCAGCTCTTTACAACACCAGGCTCCTTCCCAGCCTTGCCATTTTCCATTGCAAGACCTGTTAGTCCCAGTCAGACTGGAGTGTTTATCCAGATGACTTCCCGAAATCCTTTCTAGCCAAAACTACTCCATGATTTGGGTGGTGGGAGAGGAAAAACTGAGGTAGAAGCAAAGCCTCTCTACAGCAATAGTTCCTCCTCTTCCTTTCCCCCATTTGCATTATCCCACGTGCACCCATCTCTCCAACCACAAATACTCTGTCTCTTCAACAGGAGGCCTGATCCTGTTTGCCATTTTCAGCCTTGTCATGGATGTGTTCAAAATAGGATATTACTCCAGCTTCTACAGCTGCCTGTCTGCAATCAAAATCATCTACCCCATTGTGCAAGCAATATTCGTGGTTGTCCAGGTGAGGGGGCTGCGCTGTGCCCTGGGGAGCTGTAGAGGGACGGAGCCACCAGGGGAAGGAGCTCCAGTCTCACGGACGCAGGGCAGCTCCAGCAAACCACAGCAACTTCCAGCTGTGGCAACTCGCTTTGAGGCATTGATTCCAAGCAGCCCCAGCCTGTGACAGCTGGATTTGTGCCAGGATGCCTTGCCACGGGCTCTAAGCAGCATCCAGCCAGGTCTTTCCCGTGAAGAGGAGAGAGGGAGGAGGACGGGCAGGGCAGGGACTGCCTTGTAGTTTGCAGTCCCTGCACAGAGGGCCATCTGCTCTGGGTCAATACCAATGAGGAAAGAAGTTGGATAGGAACAATTTAGGTAGGAATAGAGTTTGGGCACGGGCAGAGCAGGGGCAGTGGGACTGGGCAGGAGGAGCAAAGAACAGACCACAGACAGCAAACAAAATGGCCAGGCTTATGGGCTCACAGCCTGTGCCCAGCTGGACCAAAGCTAAAGAGAGATCCCTGCTTCAGAACGATGGCATTCTTGCAACAAAGCTTTCTTTTTCTTCTTGTGTCCTTGCCAGACATACTTCCTATGGATGTCTGCCAAAGACTGCGTCCACGTCCACCTGAACGTTACCAGGTGAGCAATGCTGCTTTTCTTTATCCCTCTGGTCCAGAAACACGGGGCCACTGCAAATCTGCTGCACTCTCTCACTCAGCTGAGATGCCACAAGGGGACAAACCCAACTCCCTTAATGCTAACCAAAATTAAAACTGCTGAGTTTCCAGCTAGCCTAAGATCCCAGCTCAAACCATTGAGGTTTATAACCTATGGATTGAGCAGGGCTGGAATACAAGCATCACTCAAGCAGATTAGTATTAAATAAATGATTAGCATTATATAAAATGCTTCATAGCTGACTTCTGCTTCCCTATGGAAAGCAAAGATGCAGTGGGCAAGCCTCCTCAGGCTAAAAAAAAAAAATAAAAATAAAAATAAAAATAAAAGAAACAAGATCTTGTCCACTTTTGCAACACTGGAGACCAACCCAGACCTATTAATATATTCCCTGTTGAGAAGCTCCTCCAAAACCAACTGGAGGATTCAGGCTTTACTAATTCTCATGAGCATGGACAAAAAGTAGGAAGAGAATGAGAACAGCAACACAAAGGGTTAGGACTTCTAGCCCTGTCTACTACAGAGTCCTCAAACCACCTCAGGCAGCTCCCACAGTCCTTCTGGCCACACATACAGGTCTTTAACATGGATGGGAGCAACATGGCCTAGGGCCATTGCCTTAATCTGGGGATCCTCCTCCTTCTTCTGCAGGTGCGGCTTGATGCTAACTCTGACTACAAACTTAGCAGTGTGGATGTCTGCAGTGACAGACGAGTCCGTTCACAAAGCACACTCAAAGTTGAAGAAAAATGTGACAGATGACCTCCTCAGATGGCTCCTGAAAGGTAATTTGCCCATTTGTGAAGCCATCTGGTACAGGAATTGAACGTTTGGGGTAGAAATAGCTCTTCATGTCAGGTTTTATCAGGGCATTTTCAGAAGGCCCATCTAGAGCTGAAGGTTCCTTTAACAAAGCCAGTATGTTAAAAGCTAGGTCTTAATGTTCATTTCTTCAGTGTGTACCACCGAGGAGAGTGGAAGGTGGAAGGGTCTGGACAAATGGGGTGAGAAGGAAGAAGGGAGGGAAAAAGAGATTTAACCTGCCACCTGTCTAACTTCTTTAGAAAAAGCACAAACACCAAAAAGCTGAGGTTGATGCGTCCTTGTTTTCAAAGGTCATGTATTCTTCTGTCCTTGGTCTTGTTTTCCACTGATCCTAACCACCCCGTTCTTCATGGCTGCTAATAAGTGCTGGCCTCTATCTGTAATACATCTGTGTTTTTATCTTCTTTCAGTGGGAATGAGAAGCAGCTCCACTGATGTTTGCAATTGCAACAGCCAAATCTGCCAGATTTTCAAGAATGGCTACTTCTGGCTGTACCCCTTTAACATCGAGTACAGCCTGTTTGCCTCTGCCATGGTTTATGTCATGTGGAAGAACGTGGGCCGCTTTATAGAACACCACTCCCACCACATCCATCGCCTGAAGTTCAGGCTCTTCCGAAGGACCTTCTTTGTAGGCATCGTGTTGGGCCTCATCATTCTGGTGAGCGGCCTGGGCGTCCTTATCGTTTACGAGGTGCAGGTAAACTCCATCACCGAATCCACCAACAAGAGCCAAGCACTCACCATGTACTACATCTTCAACATCGTGTGTCTGGGCCTGATGTCTCTCGTCTGCATCGGAGGCTCCGTCATCTACCGCTTCGACAAGAGAGACATGGACCGGCACAAGAACCCGACCAGGACCCTGGACGTGGCCCTGCTGATGGGCGCAGCCCTGGGGCAGTACGCTATTTCCTACTACTCCATCGTGGCCATCGTGGCCAGCACACCAAGGGACGCCATCAGCGCCCTCAACCTGACCTACGCCCTCCTGATGATCGCCCAGCACACCTTCCAGAACATCTTCATCATCGAAGGCCTTCATCGGCAGCCCCCCAAGGAGGACCACAAGCATGGTTCTCGCCAGAAGGACCTCTGTGGTCTCACCTTCGTTAACATCAGCGCCGTGTCCCTCCGCGTGCCCGATGGCGGCAGCACCTTGGCGCCTAGCACTGCCCCTGGCGCTGAGGCCAGCCTTCCTTCCGACCTCGTGCGGTCCCTCACGGCCCCCAAGAAGATGAACTGGAGGAGGAAGTGCTTAAGGGAGATCTCCATGTTCCTCCTGCTGAGCAACATCATAGTGAGTACATGCAGGGAGAAGAGTTTCTCAGGGTGGGGGGAGAGGGGAAGGAGCACAAATGTCTGAAAGATACTTGGAAAGGATGGGGCCCATACAAAAACCACCCTTTCTGTGCTTCTACTACACGAGGAGTGGACTTATTTACATTTTTAAGTGCAGCCAGCTCTAATTCCCTTGTCATTTATAAGAGCAACTGTCCTGGAGTTAAGATATTTTAGGCTTTGCTGAGAGAGGACATCAGTTATCAACAGAATATCAGACAAAATCAGCGGGTACAAAAGAATCAGTTTCAGTAGCTTCATTGAGTATTAGTAGACAGTAAAGTAGCTTACTAAAAGCAATAAAATAGATTAATTTATTCTTTTACTCACCCAAAGAAAGAATGTTGGGTGGATTCAAAGAAGGATGACAGCTGCACCTTTGAAAGTGCCAAGCTACACATTACATCTCAAGAGAGCCTCCAAATTCCCAGCTGGTTAATGCATCACATCCTCTAACTCACTTCACGCAACAGCTGATAAAGAACATGCTGGTGACTCCCACCCAACCATACACACACCGGCTGAGCTTCTGAGCTCAACTTACGCACGCCGAGCCTGAGCAGCCCAAACTGCTGCCAGATCAACCCTACCCATGCTTGCTCCTCCCAGAGCCTGAGCAGGCCAGGTCCACACTGACACACGACATGCTCGCCTTTTTCCAAGCCCATCTTCTGAGCATGAATTGAAGCTGTTCTTTTGGTACAACGCTAGCTCATGCTTGGTCTTGATTGTGAACAGGGGTTCCTCGCGTTGGTCTCACACTCAGAAGGTTGTTCTTTCACCATCTCTCTCGGGAGCTGTCATTGCAGGTGCTTGCTCTGCCATTCCCCTCTCTCACCACAGCGTTATTCTCCCATTTCCTCAAACAGCTCTGGATCATGCCAGCGTTTGGTGCCCGGCCCCACTTCGACAACGATACAGAACTGAACTTCTATGGCGATTCCATGTGGCCGGCTATTGTGGACATTTGCCTGCCCTTTGGGATCTTCTACCGAATGCATGCAGTGGCCAGTTTGCTGGAGGTCTACATCATGTCCTAAAGACTCTCTTGCAAGGAAGATGAGATCCTCCTCGAGCAATCCACCTTCTTCCCACCCCAGGGCTGGGAGACTGCCCAGGGGTCCTGAGGGATTCCCAGCACTGCCTGAATCATGTCCCCTCGCAGTGTTGGGGCATTTCTGAACTGTCAGTGAAGATCATCCAAACATAGTCCAGATTTTATTTTTGCTACTTGTGTGTGGATGGATGTGTATATGTGTGCCTGAAGTTCTTAGAGCTTAAAAGAAAAAAGGGATCCAGCATAGGATCACGGTAATTACTCTTGATTCATGCAAAGACGCATACCTGCCTTCTTAAGAGCCTGTTCACTTCACGCCACTGACTTATTCTCCCGTGGGGTGGGTGCTCAGCCCCGTAGGACAGTCAGTGTCTGCCTGCAAACGCGCCCAATCCTGCCTGCACGCAGAGACCAGTGGGCACGAGGGGCTAACCCAGGTGCAGAAGGCAAAGAAAGGGAAACCACTCACCTTCTGGTACGGCCAGTCAGAAACCACTGCCCTGCAGAGATGTGAAAAACAAGCGATCAAAAAAGGCTTTTGGAAATGCTGGATCCTTCCTCTTTGTATTGCCCATTTCAACTGGCCCTCTTGCCCCTTCTCTGTGTCAGCCCCTGCTGTTTCCCTTCTTCCTGGAGGAAGCTTTCTGTGCCAGGAGGGAGTGCTGTGCGTGGTCCTGGGCTGGCCCTGACAAGATTGAAGTACACTTTTCCCCCATTTTTTCCTGAATCAGGGCTCAAGAGCCATAAAGATCCTATGGGCAATACAGAATGATGAAGAGATTTGTTTTTCTTTTCTTTCTTTTTTTTTTTTTTTAAATAGATGATGATTTTTTTTTAAATATAAATACATTTTTGTACACGAGATTATTTATTGATTTTCACTGTAACTCTGACCTCCTAGAGGGACCTTCTGCACCCTACAACGCAGCAATCAGTCCAATGCTACAGCTCTCCCTTGCTCTCCCATGCCCTCAAGGTATGATTGCACTGCATCCACCAGCCTGTGCTGGCATTGAGGCTGTGAGCACAGCCCCGACACAAGTTTCTGGGTGCCTGCAGCCCTCCGTGAACCATGGTATGGTTGAGGAGGCTTTCAGAGCAGGACACCTGGGCTGCAGGAGGTAGAAGTGGTCTATCCTCCTTGTCCAGAGGCCAAGCAGAGCTGCGGGAAGCCCACACCACCTGGCGTCACTCGGGGGGAAGACGTGTGCCAAAATGGCACAGCCGAGCTTTGTCTGTACCCTGAGACATCCAAGGTTATTGTTCAAATAAAGAATAGCGCACAGGCGGCAGAAATCTTTCAGACTTTTTTTTTCCTACAGACGTGTGCATTTGCCAAAGGAAAAAATAAAAATAAAAGGAAATCATGATATTTGAAACCGAGTGGTGTGATTTTCTGTCTAACAGCCCAGACTGCACGTGCTGTGCTTGCACTGCCAGCCTGGGCATCTGAAACCACCTTCCCCCTCCAGAAACAGACCCAGACCCCCAAAACAGAAGGCAGTGGTGTCCCTGGGCAGTCTGAAACCAGCCAGCATCACCACTCCACATTCTCTGGGGCTGGCATTGGGCATCGTGAGCCCATTTGCCCTGTCCCCAGGAGACTGCAGTGCCCCAGCACCCCTGGATGGGTCCCTCCTTCCCTTCACGAGCCTGGGAGCAGCCTGCCTGCCTCTCCTGCCCCATCAACCTAGCAGAGACTTTACCAGATCAATGCCAAAAAAGAGTTAAGATAAAATCTCCGTCCAGAAACTGGCTTTTGTTTTAGAAAAGGTTTGTTAATTTTAACTGTGGGAGTCACAGGTTATGTCAAGAAAGAGACGCAAATGGTGAGCAGACGTCAGTCCTACGTATGCCCTCATGCTTTGGTTTACCCCAAGGTGCTGAGCTCTGACAGGTCGACAACACCTTCAATCACCACCTCTGTTCCTTAGGGACATGCAGGGTTTTCTTCCTGCACACCCATTGCCTGGTCCCAGGTTCCCAAGCCTGGGTGCACCAAGCCAGGCAAGGCAGCGTGCAAACAGCGCTGATACTGAATCCCAGACCAATCGCTCCAAGGTGACGGATCAGCAGGAAACAACATCCAGCCACAAGCCATCACACCCTGATAAAGCACAGTTCTGGGAATGCCACAAAGTCCGTGATGCCCACTTGCTAACCTGAGGTATCTCCATGCTGCAAGTGCGGGCACGGCTGTGGTTTATAGCCAAGGGCTGCATTCTTCTTCCAGCCACATACTTGCATGTCGGGGGGAGGCAGTGGGTAGGGTTCACAAATAGCTATTTCCCTATTATCTATGTATCTAATAAAGGAGAGAAACAGAATTAACAAGCCCAAAAAGAAAAGAAAAAAAAAAAAAAAAAACACAACACCACCCCCCAAAAAAAAAAAAAAACAAACACCACCCCTCAAACAAACTAAAAAAAAAAAAACCCAAACCTTAAGAAAAACCCCTCTGTGAGCACGGGCCCTGCTGTATGCTCAAGGACTGCTTACCCAAAAGATATCTGTTGTCAGCTAGTGTGCAAAGGGATTATCTCCGAGGCTGGTGGCAACCTGCCAAGCGTCCCAGGCTTGGGGACGAAAGCCGGGTGTGCCATGGGGCTGGCACTGCCACAGCCGAGCCCTGCAAAGCGACGTGCCCGACCCGAGCCTTGTGCCCTCCTCGCAGCCCCAGTGCTCAGAGCAACTCCTGTTCTTACTGGAGAGTTGGAAGGAGAGGAGAGCAGCCCGAACGCAGCCTACCTGGGAGACATGAAGGGGTCCCGTTAGCTGAGAGCTGCTCCATCCTCGTGAGAGGGGCAAAGCTCCACCAGCTCCATATCCCACACCTGCAGGCCGGGAAACTGAGGCACGGGGCTTGGGCGCTGTGTCAGAGCAGAGAATGAGGCTGGGCCAGCAGCATCCTACCGAGGGGGCTGCCATCGGTTACAGAGCAGAGATCAGGCCTGCATTTGGAAGGGGGGCATCAATGTGCTTCACGGTGACTGCCAAGCTGCAGACACTGCACATGAAGGCCTTGCAGGAGCTTCCAGGAGGTTCACTGGGGTACAGAAACACCTCAGAGTGCCAGGAGCTGAGCTGCAGGGCCTTGGTGGGAGCGCTGAACCCCACCGGTACAGTCACTCCTCGAGGGAGCCCAGGGGTAAGGTGCCACAGCCAAGGCTTTTCAGTGAGAGAAGCGAGAAGGGGGAAAGCTGAAGAGCAGGAAACCAGAAACCAGAAAGGGAAGGTCACGGGCATGGCCTGACCTGAGTCACCATCCCAGCACTACCAAGGCTTTCCCACCCCCTCTGCTTCTTAATCATCTGTTATTTGAGGGCGAGTTTTGTTCTATTATCAAGGGGGGGAAAAAAAAAAGTCTTTTATCAGAGTGATTTGCCCTGAGGTACGTCAGTGACAGGGGAGCAATCTACGTTAATCATTACTGTCAGTGGGCAGCAGATGCGTCGAGAAGGTCACAGTGCAGGGGGCAAGTGGTGGCACAAGGCAGGATCGGCTCTGGGGGCTTGCTTGGAGCCAGGCCAGGAGCTGGTGCTGGAGGAACACTTTGCAGAGACCGAGGTACTGGGCTGGCCAGCAAGGGGCACCCCAATGCCTGCAGGAGGCCCAAGCAGCCTCTGCTGAGGGCCAGCGAGGAGGACGCAGAGCTGAGCATGGCAGGGACAGAGCCGGGTGCCAGGGCCGGGCTCACCCTGCCCACACGGGGCCAAGCTGCTCCCGTGCTGACCCCCAAAGGGTACTCACTCCCTGGCCCCGCAGGAGACGTCACCGGCCCGGTTATCAGCGGAGGGGAAAGAAGGAAGGGTGTGGGCTGGCTGGGGAGGCGCGAGGCGCTCAGCATTCCTCAGAAAGCCTTTGGGCAAACACGGTGGCGAGGCTCGGACCTCCTTCCTCCTTAGCTCCTGTTTACAGATCCGCTTGGCCCAGCCTGGGTGCTGTTACTGCTAAGCGCGCTGATAACGCCATTAACAAGCACCCTGCTGATAGCAGAGGGGCATTCAGCAGCTTTCCCTTGGCCTCCAAGTAAAGGCAGCTGCTGCAGGGCAGCAATGGGAACCACCTGGGTTTGTGTGCTTGATCCCATCAGCGCAACTCGCCCACTTTTGGCCCTTCTCCTGCACACTTGCATGTTTAACATCTCTCGGTTAAACTTGTGTCAATACATTTAAGCATTTTAACTATTAACAGCTGCCATTCTTCAACATAAAGGCCAAATCTGGAGGATTAACTAGTCTTCCAGGGATTTATACCTCCTCTGATTTTAATCTCTGCTCCACAGCCAGTGAGGGCTACGAAGGATGCTCCATCTCTGCAGCCCAGATGCACAGTCCTGTTGGCAAAACCACTGGGCAAGGCCGGTCCCAGCATTTTACTTCAGGCAAATCTTTAAAGGAGAGTCCTGTGATTCCACCTAAGTTTCCTTACCCAAGGGTATATTCAGACTCCCGCCCTCGATTTCCCAGCTCTGCATGGTCACACTAATTTACGGTCAAGAGTACTAAAAAGCAGCCAGGTTTGTTAACGCCTCACATGAAAATTGCTGGCTTTGTTCAATAAAGAGACCACCAAGGAGATCTTGGGAGATCCCAAGTTCCCTGCAAAGCTCTGGAATGGGGTAGAGCCAGGCACCCAAAGGTAGCCTGGTGGCACTCAGGGAACCCCAGAGCAACAAGGCAAGGAGCAAGGAAATGGTTCTGCACGCAGGCTGGAGAAGCTGATGCTTTGTGGGACGGCAGAACAAATCCAGCCATGGGTAGTCATAAAAACCTGCCCAGATCAAAGCATCCTGGCTCCACCACATCCAGACGTTAAACATGACCCTTTTACCAGCAGACAGGAGATGCGACAGCTGCACGCTGGGCGTTCTCACCTGGGAGCAATAGGCCCCCTTCCCTCTTGTTTTCCGTCCATTCGTCACATCCCGACGGATGATAACCTGCGCTCCCCCACCCACTCCACCCCCTATCGGTTTCTTGTAAGCATTTCCTGGCTTTCAGCGCCAAGCTCACGTGTTTGCCAGCTGCAAGAACCCCACAGCTTCTGGGAGTTCATCCTGGGACACGCAAACAGCTCCTCTCCCTGCAGCACGACCCTCTGCACTCACAAGCTCATCCAGAAATGCCAAATCCCCACTTCAAACCACAAAAACAGAGGGATCAGCTCACCACAAAATCCCAAAATAGAATTAATTTGTCATGCAACAGGAGAGGGAACAGAGATAGCAAAGCTTGGGCCTAAAGCATCCCCAACATCACAAGGCTGAGCCCGTGGGGCCTGCACACAGGAGTCTGGCTCTGCAGCCAATATCTACAGGTTGCAGCTATCAGCCCTGAAAGCAGCCACCTTTCTGCCAAAAGAACCTCAAAATTCAAGTACTCCCTGCACCTAGGCTGGACTGAGTTTTGCCTTTTGGGTATCTGTGCCGTGGATAAAAGCCACACAGTAGTAGCACGCTTAAGGAAAACCTTAGGAATTACCTGAAAACAAGCGAGTGGGGAACTGATTTTAGCCAAAGCCAAGCACTCCCATCTCTGCACCCCAGAGCAAGCCCATGCCAGGAGATTAAGCCCCAGAGTTGCTCGAGCCACGGCACAAATTAGTCACTGCGGCTTGTGGTTTTACCAGTTGGCACATCCTGTGCCAAGGCTGCTCACATGGGGCAACCCAGCAGGTGTATAAAGGAGCTGCTCCCCATTGGCTGCCCCTGGCAGAGCCAAGAGCTTCTTGCTGAGTAATTAAAGTAATGACAATAATAAACCCAAAGTAAACAAGGTGGAAAAAAAAAAATAAAAAAATCAATAGGCTCAGAGCAGAGGCCACACTCGGCGAGGCGCAGTCCTGCCGGCTTCTGCCTGCACCTCGGTCCGGCGGGGACAGAGACATCCCGAGGGCACCTGAGCGGGTACCGGCGACGTTGGCTCTAACCGGGGCTGCAGGAGGCTGCACGGAGGTAAGGGCTGGCATTTGGCTGCTCTCGGTGGTGCACGGGTCCAGGGTCAAGGGGTTGGGTCCGCAGCAAGCGGCTGCCACGCGCAGCCTCGTCTGGGTGCCTCCTGCCGCAGCCTGGAGGTGTTTTCGTCTGGTTCTTGTGATGCCGCGGCCTCTCTGCTTCCTCCTGTGCCCGCAGAGCTGGGCAGCTATGGCTCTAGGAGAGGGGAGGGCAGTTGACCCCGTGCTAGGAGAGTTTGGGAGGCAAATGGGGAAGAGTTTGGGATTAATCTCCACTAAGTGCACTGAATCCCCATCAGCCAAAGGGAGACAGCATCTCAGTGCACACGCAGAGGGAAGCGCTGAAATATCAAACCCTTCTCAGATGATTTATCTCCCCAAAATCCAAGATGAATGCATAAAGCATCTCAGGGGCTGCTTTCCCCCCGGCCACCCCGCTCTTCAGGCACAGACACTGCTCCCTGGGTGCCGGCACATCCCCACGTGCTGCATCCACGGGCAGCCTGGTCCTGCCTGACCACTGTGCGTGGACCAAGGAGATCACGCTGCCGAGGGCAGTATGCTTCTCCCGAGATCTTTCCAAAAGCTGGATAAAAAAAACTCACAGGGTCCAGCCATTTATCTGGGCCAATCCCTCAAAATCCTCCATGTCAGCGTGCTCAGGGCTCTGTGCTTCTTCCTCTGTGCTACCAGTAGAAAAAGAAAGAAAAACAGGTGTTAACTCTGCCCCATTCTCAGCCCTCTGGGGTAGGAGGCTGGGTCTTTTCCCAGCAGCTTAGATCAAGATTTACAGACCTCCCTTTTATTTTTTCCCCTCCTTTCCAGCTCTGTCACAATTTATGCACCCATACAAAGAGCGTGGTGTAAATCTGAGAGCCCCAAAAACATAAAAGAGAGGTTGGACCCATCAACCCAGATCAAACAGCTCTGAATGCCAGAGCAGGTCTGAGCTTGTTTTGCATTCCCACCTAATCCCTACTGCAAAGGGAAAGGAGGAAACCTGAACCCAGGGCTGCACACAGAGGTGTGAAAGGCGAGGATGAGAACAATTTGGGCACTTCTGGTCCCAACAAGTACCATTGGGGCAGGACAGAGACACCAAATACCCATTGTAATGCCAGCGTCTCTGGACAGTTGCTGGCAGAAGGACTTTTTCCTTGTGCCGTGCCATGATTCTGGAAATGTTTAATGCTAGCCTGGCCTAAACACCAATCTATTTTTCCCTCTCATCCAGCTTCTGGAGAGGGAAAGGGAAGCTGCAAAGCAAGTAAGGGAGGTCCCCACACAAGCTGCTTTGACACCAGCGCACAGCACCTCCCGAATCCACACGTCCCCTGCTGCTCCCACACTTTTTAACCCCTCTGTTCACCGTGGCAGGCGACCCGCAGGCAGAGGAGCCATGTCAGGCGACAAAGTCTCTAGGCAAAAGCCCTGCCACCACTGCAAGAGGAGGTCGATCTCAGCCCCAGCGGGCACTGCCATGATCCACTACGAGAAGTCCTGGCTGTACCGCCACTGCTCTTCTGTGCAGCAGCGCGACAGGCAAGCTCAGAAAGCCGGGCAGCTCTTCTCGGGGCTGCTGGCCATGAACGTGGTGTTTCTGGGCAGCGCCTTCATCAGCAGCATGATTTTCAACCACGTGGCCATCACGCTGGCCGACGTCTGGATCCTGCTCTCCATCCTCAAGGTCGTGTGCCTGTGCTGGATCATCTACTACCTGCTGGGCACCAGTCGGCAGCCCCACGCCGTGCTCTACCGGGATTCTCATGCGGGACCAGTCTGGATTAGGGGTAAATTCTGCTTTTATTTACCAGCTCCTGCCTTCCCCCTTCTTCCTGAAAGATACAGAATTCCCTGCTATTAAAAGATCTGGAAGCCACAGATGTAGGTAGGGCACTGTCAGTCTCCCAGTGCCCTCCCAGCTCATGGTGCAAAGCCAGGGAATGACGGGGGCACAGGGGATGCCACAGGGAGGAAGCAGAGCAGCCAGGGGAGCCTTGAATTTGATTTTCCTTCAGCCTCCAGTGCAGCCTCGTGCCGTGGTCCCTTTGCACCCACAGCCCAGCAACAAGCGTGGTGCAGCCCCGGGCTTCCCTCGCCCTTGTTTAACATCACAGCGCTCCCGTTTCCAGGGGAATATTCCTGCCCAGTGAGTCACAGCCCAGTGACACCTGGCTTTCCTGGGAGATTTTCCATCAGTAGCTGCCCCACTTTCTGAAATGACACTTCTCTAAGCAGCCCTGCCTCTAGCCTATCAGGGAGTTTATAATTAGTGCGCGGTCCTGATAATTGAGCAGAGAGAATTGAAGGGAAGAAAGCTGCAAGCTACCTGAGGCTGCAGAGAGGCGTCAAAGGAGAAAGGGAAAACAGCAGCAAGGGTCCCAACTTCTGCAGGTTGCTGCTGCCAAAAGCCTCAGCGAGGTCTGTCTTTATCTTGGGGTTTCTTCACAAGGCAGAAACCATCACCCATCATTACCTTACTTCTGTCACTCCAGATTGCACAGAAAAGGCAAAAACAACAACAACACCTTGTATCCAAGCACAAGAAAACACCTTGCATCATCTCAACACCTTAAACCAGCCAAAGCACACCACCAGGTTCAGGAACCAGGCTTCCCTTTCTCCCCTTCTCTAAAATCACAGCACTTCCAAAGGGGAAGGACACCAGCTCTGCACAAATCCAGGAGTCTCCAGTCCCCAGCTGGGTTCAGATGCTCCTCAGGCACGTCTTTGTTTATTTACTGGTGTTTTTGTTGTTTGTCCAGGGTCACTGCTGCTGTTTGGTAGTTTCAGCGTCCTCCTGAACGTCTTCCAGATCGGCTACAGCGTAATTCAAATCCACTGCAAATCCAAGGTGGAAATCGTGTTCCCCAGCATCGAAATCCTATTTGTTTCCACCCAGGTAACACACGTCGCCCTCCTGGGAGCTCGCTTGCTTTTGCTTTCTCTGTCTCACTGCTGGGAGGCAAAGGGGTGGGGGAAGTGGGGAGACTTGGGAAAGTGGGTGCATGTGAGGCAGGTGTTCTCTTGAGCATTGAAGTATCAAATGCCATTTCAAATGACACCCACCCACACTCCCGATGTGCCAGATTAAGAGACAAAGAGGTAAGATTTAGAAAGACATTGACACGCTGCAGAACCCGGATGGGTTTGCTTTGCAACATCAAAGTAGGGAGAAAGGAGAGGAAACTTCACAGAAATACCTTTGCACCAGCCTCTCTATTTTTTAACGGGGGATGTATTAGCAAACAAAAATAAAAAATCCTTTGCATGCAAAGTATCTCATGCCATTTGATACCAAACCTCTTTTTGCCCAAACCCATATTTGAACAGTAAGCTAGCTCCCACCCCAGCAGCAAACACCTCGGTATACACAAGACAACAAAAGGCAGATCTCCCAGCCCTCCTTTGGCATTAGGTGCATGCACACACATGCTGGGGTCACCCAGGGATGCCAGCACGTGTGCCAGCAGTGAAACACAAGTACACGAGAGTCCCTGTGCACAGAGGCAGGTTTCCTCCTCCCCAGACACGTGCCTTCTTGCCCGCCCGGCCCTTTCCACCGCGTGTGGCGTGCTGCCAGCTTCACCCTGCTCACATTATTGTTATTGATTTGCAGGCTTTTTTTCTGTGGCATCACTCGAAGGACTGCATTCAAGTCCAGCACAACCTCACCAGGTACAGAAAGGGCAGAAAAAAGCCTTCCACTCCCCTAGAGGAATTATTCCTTTCCGTGTATTATCCCCTTTGTCTCCGCCAGATCTGCCTCCCTCTGACCTGACACAGACTCTGTCTATTCTGCATCACACGACCAGACCCATGCTCCTCACCATCTCCCTTTTGTTTTCACACATGCCTTTGACTGCTTCCTCTTATTTCCAAATTCCTCCTCACTGGCCCCATTAATTCATGGGGGGGGTCTCCCCAGTCCCACCACTAGTTGTTGTCTCAACCTTCCCCCCCACATCTGCACCCAGAGCCATAAACAACCTCTGCAGGCAAGACTTTAAAAGCGCCTTTCTGTTCATCCAGGTGTGGGCTGATGCTGACCATAGCCACTAACCTCCTCCTCTGGCTCTTGGCAGTGACCAACGACTCCATCCACATGGAGATTGAATCTCAGCTGCGAGAGGTGGAGCAGCGACTGGCAGGTGAGGCTCCTTTATCACGCATCCCTGCTCCTGTTAGGCTGACGTAGATGACCTCTGGGGAGACAACAGGTCTGGATCCCAGCAATTCAGATATCACAACTGGTTCCCCAAAATTCTATGACTTCCCCGTTGCTGGACGTTGTCTAGAAGAGATGAGCTGCACAGGGAAGACTTTTTAACCTGTTGGGGAAGGACACTCCATGAAGCCATGCACCCAAGGGCTAGGAGAGGAAAAGCCCACCGTAAATTAGCACTTTTTGTTCACGTTTGCCTATCAGCTGAAAGCAAAAAAAAAATTGCTGAAGTAGAAGAGACTTACATCATTGCTTTACTTTATTTTCTGAGAATATGGGGGGGGGGAGGGGGGGAAAGGGCCGGGTGGAGTGGGACAGGATGGGTTGACTAATATTCCAAGAGTAGAGACAGAGGGGGGCTTTGCTGTGAAGGAAGGGCTCTCTCTCATCCAGTACTTACGATGTGCTAAATGCTGTTATTCTGGAATCCTCACAGCCTCGAAGACCTAACTTCCTCCTGATTGCTGTTCCTGCACACGAGAAACTTCCAGAGATGGCTGTGACATTCAGGCCATCTCCCTCTTAATTGTTGCCTTCCTCTTCTCACACTCCAGGCAATGAGACTAACTTGTGCGCCTGCCCAAACACAACCACCTGCAAAGTCTTCCAGAAGGGCTACATCCTGCTCTACCCCTTCAACACCGAGTACTGCCTCATCTGCTGCTCCGTCCTCTACGTCATGTGGAAGAACGTGGGGCGACGCATCAGCCACCACCATGCCCCTCACATCAAGCCCAAGTTCAAGCTGCAGGGGGTGGTCTTTGGGCCCCTGCTGGGCGCCGCTGCCGTAATCATCGGGATCTGCGTCTTCATGATGTACCAGATCCAGGCCACGGGCTCAGCCCCCAACCGCCAGGTCTTTGTGATGTATTATTCCTACTACATCGTGCTCCTGCCCCTGATGAGCGTGTGTGCAGTCGTCGGGACAATCATCCATGCCGTGGAGAAAAGGGAGCTGGACACGCTGAAGAACCCAACCCGCAGCCTGGACGTGATCCTGCTGATGGGGGCAGCCCTCGGCCAGATCGCCATGTCCTACTTCTCCATCGTCGCCATTGTGGCCACCAACCCCAAGGACCTGTTGAACAGCCTCATCCTGTCCTATTCTGTCCTCCTCATCTTCCAGTACATCACCCAAAACATCTTCATCATTGATGGGCTCCAGCGGGAACCAATCGTAGCAGCAATTGAGGCAAGGCACGCAGGACACGCCGGGCAGCATCCAGTGGATTCAGAGCTGCCTGGTGAAGAGATGACCACACCGAGGAGCACACAGGAGCACACACAGGCCTCACCCAACAAAGAGGAAGAAGTGAGTGAAGAGCAAAACCACGAAGCACACGACCAGAGACGAGTGAGCGTGCTGGAGCTCGGACAGGAGTTCCGGAGAGTCTCTCTATCCTACATGCATTCCTACTCTCACCTGAGTTGGAAGAGGAAAGCATTAAAAGAGATCTCGTTCTTCTTGGTTTTGTGCAACATCATAGTAAGTATTGCTCTCTCTGCCACATCACAGCCTCACTGGGTTGTGATGACCTGTGATACCAAGACCGATGTGCTCTCTTTGTCTTCCTTTTGGGCCACCCTTCCAGACAAGGAAGCTTTGCCCACGAGGTTTCGGTCTCCTGGTGGGGCAAGTCAAGTCTGTTCTCCCATTAATGTCCCACTCCTGTAATTCTGAGCTCCGTCCTTCCCACTCCCATAATTTTAAGGTCCCTCTTTTACCTAAGAGTCAAACATTTCCAGAGTGCAGGAAGGAGGCAGCTAATAAATCCTTAAACATCAGGATTTTAGCTCCTGTAAACATCATCAAAACCATTGTGTTTCATGAGATAGCTGGGGGAACGAGCAACCAGCAGCGAGGCTTTGTAATCAACAGTCTGCAGGACTGGAACTCACCTGGTGTGCTCTGGCATCCTGAAGCAACATGAAGCTTCGTTACAACCTTAAACAAGTGAAAATGAATTGGTCAAGGAAACAGAAATTCTGTAGAAAGATAAAGCTGCCTGGGGCAGAGTGAGGTTATCATTAAGCTTCCGGAAATTTAACAGCATTTGGCATTTAGCAAGGAGCCAGCAGCATAGCTAGGGAACTTCCCTCCTCTTCCCAAGCAAGGGGACCCCTCTGACACTCTTGAAATATTCCTACAATTACTTGAGCCAGTGCTGAGATTAGAGTGCAGGTAGGAGACAGCTTGCCATCCTCTGACTTGTGCTCTTTTTTTTCCTCATGCCTCTGTAGCTGTGGATAATGCCCACGTTTGGGGCTCACCCTGTGTTTGAGAACGGACTGGAGAAGTCATTTTACGGCTACTCCACTTGGTTTGCCATCGTGAACTTCGGCCTCCCGCTGGGTGTCTTCTACAGAATGCACTCCGTCGGGGGACTTCTGGATGTTTACGTCTCAGCCTGAAACAAGCTCTCCTCACTCAAGGCTACAGGGAAACAACGAGGCTGAACAAGATGCAGTAAGCAGTGGAGATGCACGTGGAAGCTTTAAGCTTTTTCTCTTCAGCTTCTGCTTTGACTTCTTACCCAACATCTCCATGAGCTTTTGAAGCAAATGATGTTGGTTTATATTGTTATTTTTTCTCCATAGAGAGCAGAATGAAAATCCATTAGCAAACTGCCTTACTGCCCTGCAGAAGCACGCTGGCACTTTGCAGTAGCCTGCCAGTGGATCCTGTGTAGTAAAGTGGGACTTTACCAGGTGCTGTTGAACTCTTCCAGATAACAGAATGCCAGAGCAGCCCGCAGCGAGAGCAAAGGCTGACCTACACTCCACAGAGCTTCAAAACCCACAGCCAAGGACCTCCAGCCCCACCACTGCTTGCCAGCCACCGCCCTGCGGCACAGAAAAGCCCTACCAGTGCCAGGCCCACTAGAAGCACACACACACTCCCAGTCGTTCAGAAATAAACCAAAACCACAATTTGTGTAATTTCCAAATGGACCGTTATGCTGGGAGCTGCTGTAGTGGTCCCTAACACTTATCCTCAACTGCTGCTTTGCACATCCAAAAACATTTCCCAAGGTCCATGGGAAGGAACACAGTCCCACAGCATGGTGCCTGATCAAAGACCTGTTTGTATGTGCTCCGTAGGAGCTGCTTGCTTGGAAAATCCATGGGGGTGCACAGGGGCTTATGACTATGGGTCTTAAAAACAGACTGATGAATGGAAATAAAGAGAGATTGAATGCTCACGTGTACCTGGTGAAATCTCTGGGACTGCTCTTCACTCACCAAAGACCAGACTCAAAAAGTTATCTGGGCATTCAGAGGTTATATGAGATTTAAGGGCAGGCCTTGGTCTACAACATTTTTCTGTTGTCAAGAGCTTGCATAACCTTTAGCCAAGGCCAAAGTAGCATGGTACAAAATGCATCTACATTATTGCTTTGGTTCATCTGTAAATCAATCCTAGAAGCAGTGTGGATTTAGGATCAGAGCATGTAAAGGTTTGGGGTTTTTTGTTTGTTTTGTCATGCTCTAAATAAGTACACTCCCCCAAGACAGGACCAGCGATGAGAGCTAGAAACGCTGAGTACATGTATCTCATTCGCCTTCTAATTCGCCATTCAGGTAATTAAAGGACCTCCCTCTGAAACTAAAAGTGAGAACGATTGCGTGAGCATGAACTTTGTCCAATGAGTGCTTTTACTCAGGCCTGTGTCAACAGAAATATGCCATGAGAAATAACAGCTGGATAAATTAGGCTCCAATAAAGTTAATTATTATTCTCACTCCATTTTGTACCAAGAGATCTATGGGAGATGCATGCTAAGGTCTGGCCCTTTCAAATTATAAAAAAAATCTGAAAGCTGCTCCCTAGTTTTTGACAGCGTGGGGACAAGGAATGATGTACTTCATGAGCAAACCCATGACCCGGACGTTTTTCTGTGGCACAATAGCTAAAACACTGTTTTAGTTACTAAGCCTCCGCTGAGCGGTGACTCTGGAGGTCTCCCTCTGAGATATAAATGCTAAGTCCCGTAGGTACTACACACAGCTGTGGACTGAAAGAAGTTGATGTGATTTCTTGCTGGTGAACAGGCTGGATTACCTGAGTACATGATCAGCACGAACAGGAATGAAGCCCACTTTCTCCAGCTCTTAAAAATAAGACCCTCTGTGTCCTTTCCTAGCACCACTCAGCTCTAACACTGCAAATAAAGGTAAGAAATCCCACAGGGAGCAACAGCAAAAGCACTCCTGTTTTATGGGTCTCAACCACACAAAGATTTTAGTGCACAGTTCACAAACTCAGGCACCTCGCTCCTGTTTGTTCTAGTTCCTTTTCTGTACCTTCAGAGGCAGTTACCTTTGATGATGTCTCATGCTGTAAGCACAAAAATGGCCAGAAGTAGTTCAGGTTCCTTTTCCATAGTGTCATCTTCTTTTGTGATTTAAAAAATCCACACACTGCAGAAGAAGCTAGCACATGGTCCCCTAGCAGCACAAATTACCCCAGCATAAAACAAACAATATTATAAACCTCTCTGTGGGAAAAAATAAACAACCAATTGCATGTTTCAGATAATCTTTATCTTTCTCTCTGTAAATAAGCAAATAGTTTACAGTGCAAGTTGATTTCCACAGAACAAAGATTAGACTCCAAACACCAAGAAAAACAACAAAAAAGTGTTTCCAGAGGGACTCACAAAGAAACAAAGCAGAAAAGAGGATGGAAGAGATCATGAGAACCAGCAGATCCACAGGAGGGAAGAGGCAAGCGCATGGGAAACAACGTCCCGTTCTGGCTGTGAGGTGCAAGTGCCATACAGTCAGAGGCTGGCCCCACCAAATCACATTCGTATATATGAGAGATTCCAAGTAAAACAGAGACCTCACCCTGCTGGTATCTGAACAGAGATGGGGTCGGGATGGGTGTAGTGCTAAATGGCGAAGTGGACTGGAGATGGGGCAGAGATGGGGTGGGGAAATTAACCTCTATTTCCCATATTTCTTATCCTTCAGAAAAAAAACATTCAGGCTTTATTTCAGCTGTCAGCTGGCCTAGGACTTCAGTCTACTTTCAGGGCCAAAAGGGGAGGAAGCCACCTGACTACAAGCCAGCAGTACGCTAACCTTAGGGAAGGGTTACAAGTGCCTTACCTCCCCCCTTATTTCAAGGTGTGAGACCAGTTTCCAAGGAATGATCTCACCGGTTCTGAGCAAAGGCAGACAGCTCACAGCCAGTGATCCTCCTAAGAAGCTGAAGACCACAGCACCAATGGCTAGGTTTTGGAGAGAGCAAGTTGTCAGTTCGTGACAGGACCCCTCACGTTTCTTTGCCTAAAGACCACACAGGTCATAGACAGCAGCCCGTCCCAGCAGAGTTTAAAATCTGACTCAAAGCCCAGGATGTCTCCACCTCCCAGTGCACAACTACGTGCTGCTGAACCAAGCCAACAGCAGTCAGCCTCCCACTAATTCTAACTCTGGCTTCCCAGACTTTGCAGAACTCAGGACCCAATACATTCACGATCTGACAACTCGGTCACTATCAAAATGCCCTGAAGAATCAGACTTTGCCTTCGTGCTCTCCACTCCCTAGTGACATGGAGATGTTTCTCCTCCTACAGCTTCCAACTTCCTGCCACAACTTCCCTGAGCGCCTCCCTCAATTCCCTGCCTTAGACAGCGATGTGCAAAAGGCCCTTCCACTCCCTGCATTGCACCAATTCGCCAGGCAGAGATGGAAGGATGTGGTTCCTTTTAAACCTACATGACACTGTTGTTTCTGGAGAAGTCTAAAGGAGGCTACCAGTCTCTTCTCCTTGTTCTCACTGAGCCAGTCCATTCCTTCCTGTGTGTATACAAGGACCAAACAGGGCTTTCCAAAGTGATGCACACACTCTGTTGCAACACCTGACCGTGAAGGACAGGCTGCTGGGCCTGGAAGCCCAAGAAAAACTTTTCTCGCCGCACCAAAGCACCAGCTGCTACAAAATTTCCTAAGTGGCTTTCCAGGAAAGGAGTAGAGAGATTCAAAACTGAGACACAAATTTTTCCTTCAGTAAATTCTCCCTTTCATTTGGACGGGAAAGATTTCCCTACCGATACACAACTGAGACACCAGGGAGACACCTGCAGCCAGAAGGGATGCCCCGGAAACATTACGGAGCCACATGAAAGTAACTGCCGTTTCCAAACCCTGTCTCCTGCAGGAATAGCAGCCTCTCCCTTGCACCCAATTTACAGCTCGTCTTTTTCAACTAAATGCTGACCCTGACCAGGGCAAGGACAAGGTCAGATTGGTTTCCAAACCAAATCCAGGAGCAAAAGAGTAATAGAAGAGCTAAGAACAGTCTGATTTCTAGTGCAACCACAACAACGGACAATCCCTTAGACATCTTTCACTCAAGGTTCATAGTGAAGGGTGAGGGGGAGAGAAGTGAGCTGGGGGGAGGGATGTCCAAGCAGGTCCCAATTAAAGCTTTAAATGACAGGGAGGTAAATGGAGTGATTGTCCTTTTGGTCTCTCAGCTGGATGTGAAATGTAGGAATAGCTGTGACGAAGCAGCACACAGCAAAGTCCTTCGAGATCCAGTGTATTTCTCTTCGTAGAGGTAAGTGCTCTCTTAGACCCGCTGAATTTCAAACAGCTTCACATCCGTGTCATACCAGATTGGGGGATCCACATTCCTGGGAGAGAAAGACAAGATGGACTTTATTCTTTGTGTACATGGAATTCAAATCTCATAACCAGGATTACAGGAGCTGGCTAAACATAATGCCTGCAGCTTGCAAAAAAGGACAACAATGGTTGTGAGACAACGGCCCTTAAAGGGCTGACAGCATCTACAACATCCCACAAAGCCAGAGCTTTGCATGAAATCTCTGTACCATCCCTTCTAAGCAGCAGCAGGGAATAGAAAAGCTACAAGATCCCTAACAAGCAGTACTCCCAGACCAACTCCCTTCACATCTCCCACTCCAAGTTTCAGACCAGCTGATTCACCCTTGTCTTTTCCAAGGCAAAAGTATCTTTGTATCCCTTAAATGAGAGGAAATTCCAAGCTGGCCAAGTGCATCTACTCTCTTTACAGACCAACAAAATGTTTGGAAAAGATCAAGTTGCATCTAGATGGTTTACCTCAAATAAATAACACCCCACATATAGGTGCGGAACCACATGGCAGTGCCCGAGTTAGCCTGATACTTGCGAATGAGGATGGGGTGAGGGACAGGCAGCAGCCCCACCAGCGTGCCATGCTGCAAGAACTTGAGGATCTCCGATTCATCTGTGAGACCCCTACAAAGAGACAGAACAGGAACGTAAGTGCCACATCCCACAGACATCTCCAGAACTGCTGCAACATGAAGTATCACTGTAAAGCAGCCATAGTCACCCTTTCCCTGTGTGTGCTATCAAGGACAAACACTCTACTGAAAAAAAAAAAAAATTGGGAATGGATCAGACGAACAAGAAGCCTGACAAGCCAGATAACATCTCCTCTGCTGAGGCTGTAAGGCTTTCAATTATACTTTACAAGAAAATAGATATGAGTAAATCAGATTTGCTGGCATGATTTCCCCTACAGGCCCTCCAAACCTCACAGAGCTCTTTACACCCTGCACAGCCCTTTTTGTCTTTGTCAGTTTCTCTCTCAAAACAAAGCACCTACTTGTCAATGCAGATCTTCTCCACCTGAGGGACCAGCACCTGTAGGAGCCGCATGATTGTCTGCAGGGGAAGCTTTGACTTCCAAGACATCACCTGTGAGTAAGAAAGCCCACAGGGAAGTCAATGCACCGTATTAGCAGTTTTTCTACAGTTATCTCCACTATCACTACAACAAATGATGTTTACAAAAATCCCAAGGGTGATGGCTGAGCTGAGTGCACGACAACAATACAATCGATCCCGGAGCAGTAAAACTCTGAGCCACTCAATGAAAATAGTAGGGCATTGGTTTGAAACAAGTAAAACAAAATATTTCTTCTCAGCTGCTAATAAACTTCTGGAGCTTTGATCGTAAGTCAAAACTCGTTCCCTGAGGAAATCCTCTCTTCTGGGGAAGTCTTGGGAAAGGGAAAAGGGGAGGGAGAGCATCAGGAAAAAGCATTTCTGCCACAACTCTTTTCCTCGTTTATTTCCCCTGTCCAGATTCCCTTACCCAGTCAGGAGTTGGGGTCCACTGTCCACTGGAGGATGCACTAGAGAGACGCCTTCGGTCCCGTCGGGGATGCGACACTTCCTATAAATAAATTAAAACTTGTTTTATTTTGCTTCAAATAATTATATTAAAAATAAAAATCACACGTTAGAGCAAGAAATACAATTCTCTGTCTGCTAATTTCTCCCCAGCTTTTCCAGATCTGGGCATGACAGTTCAGCCTGTCCCTGGAACAGCTCAAACCCAGCAGCCCTTCATTCACCAAAACCATTTGCTTCAACCCAGCAAGTGGCAATATTTGATGGGGTTAAGGTGCAGGACCATGGCAAGGTTACAGATCCAGTCACCATTCCTGACACTCTGCTGGAACAATCCACAGTGGGTGAATTAAATGGTACAGGTGAAAGGCAGCTCAGGCATGGTTCTTTCTTCCAGTACAGAGATTAAGCAGATAAAGGCCAAAGCTTTTCAGACCTAATATAATACAATGAGTACCTCTGGGATTTTCAGTGCCAATCCTGATACATCTCAAAGAACATTTTTCCAGGGGTGAGCTCTTGGAACTCCTAACCAGCCCCTCTTAAGGAACAATACCCTCATGCCCCAAACAGGAACGCTGTCATTAGTGACTTCCGAAAAGCTCTGGTCAGAAGATCAAGACCCAGAAATCTTTTATTCTTCTTTTCCTCTCCGTCACTCTGCAGACATCACTAACACCCTGACTTTTAAGGTCAGCCAACGAAACCTCCCAGTATTCATGGGTGGGATGGAAGGAAAACCCTTTAAGATCACTATCAATACCAACGTGGGGAGGCTTTTTCCTTCTGCAACGCACCCTGACCATTCATTACTGCAGTCTAAACTGACTTCTCTGTGAAACAAAAAGGAACAGTACTTCCTTCCACTGCCATTTTGCACCTCTGCATTTAACGTCAAAGGGACGTCACTGCACAGACTCGTTCACACGTCACCTTCGCAGCCAGAAGCAGCAGGTTTGGGGCAGAGCTCTGCTGCAATCCACTGGAAGCTAACTGTGCCTTACCAGCCCTTCTGTGACGGGGGAACAGCTCAAACCAGCTGCTGGACACAGATCTAGTGACCCATGATTCCGCTTCACAGGCTGCCAGAGGAAGAAAACCATTCTAAAAGTTCTCAGCAAAGATCTCGCTGAATGACAACATAATTAATTGTGTGCTTAAAGACTTCTTGCTGACTGTGACTACGCCTGGCACCAGGGAAGGCCACGAAGGGTAAGTAAGACTGATCCTACGCTATTCAGGATCACTGTTTGTTCCAGTTTACTCCAAGCCTAAGCAGCAATATTGTTTTGCAATGCTGGCAGTTACAGCCTTACATTTCAGCTTCATTGCCTTGTCCCCATCAAGTGTCTAAAAATAGAATTCATAACAAACAAAACCCCTTTGATCTCGTTCAGATGACCTTACCCTCTCTTCCTCTTCCCTCCTCTGTCTCCCACAGCCCTTGCCCCCTTTCAGCTGTCATCCGAGGGCTGGCAGCCAGCTCACATATTTAGGAGATGTGAGATGGAATTACACTGAAACGTGAGGGGTGTTAAACGTTTCACGAGACACTTTTGAAATGTTTATGGCTGATAAGGGAAGAACATTGCAACAGATAAATGAAAGAACATAAATCAGTCGTAAGGGTGGGGGATCCTAACATTTATCCCTTGTCTCTTAGTTTATCTTAACTCAGCAGGTCGGAATCAGGATGGAGCCCAGAAAGAAGACAATGTTCAGACAGCCTGAAACACCACAACCCCTGGAGACTGGTGCGTGCGACCTGAAGCACAATGCAGTTGCAGTGATAATTATCCCCATAGCAAATCCCACACCCGGTGCTTTACTGCCCTTCACCTCCTGTCTGCCTTCTGGCCCCATGCCAAATGTTCAGCCATGCAAGCAGCACTGCTGCAGCCAGGTAGAGCTGGCTAATGGGCAATGTCTGTCCAAGACTAAACACCCCACGTGCACACACACACACGAGCAGAAGCAACAGAGAGGTTCAGAGTGGAAGGGTAAAACAGAGGAGTCTCCAGCCTGCTCTGCTAGATTGAGATGTCCTTTCAAATATCCCCTACTTGTACCTCGATTCTGCAGCACTGTCACAGCCAAAAGCACGTCAAGAGAAAAACAGACCTAAAGATTCTTGTAACACCTCCACGAGCCATAGAAGCCCACGATAAAATACATCACCTCACCTCAACTCGTTACCTCCTGCACAGTTGGCTTTACACCTGGTGAGAGCTGGTCAAGAATTAAGCCATTCCACAGAAAATTAAGAGAGGAAAAACTGGGAAAGAGTAATGCCTTTCACCCTGGGGCAGCCACACACCCTTGTGTGGATGGATGCAGCGTTCTCACTGCAAGCAAATGGCTCAGGGGACAGTAAATGCTTACGCAGAACACAAGGCAGCACTAGGTGCAAAAACGTGGCCTTGCTGAAGAAGCACAGAATGCGCAGGGCAGCCTTCCTAAGATGCTTCCTACAAGACAGCCGGGAGGGTTTTGAAAGCAGACTGGAAGGGTCACTATCTGAGGAGTTAATGGTGAGCAACAGAAGACTCCTGCTCCGGTGAAATTGGAAAGCAGCCATTTTATAGCTCTTGATGGGGAAAGTCAGTAGATGCCAGAAGGCTGACACCACCAGCAGAGCCTAAAAGAGCAGCGCAGCCCTGACTCACAAACCGCAAAGCCTCTGTCTCATCTGCGTGGCTGAACAACTGCCACTCTGAAGGCAGCGTCCCAACCAAGCCCTCACGGGAACACACTTTTCACAACAGCAGCAAGCCAGAGGATGCTGGCAGAGCTCTGCATTCCAGAAAGGACAGAGACAGAAGAGGAGCAGCAGTCAGAACCTGAGCTGAAAGCCTCTGAATCAGGGATGCGTCCCTTTGCATTTACACACTTACTGCTCCATCAGCAGCTTCAAGTTAGAGAAAGCTCCTCTAGCGTCCTAGCTCATGTGGCACTAGCACAAACACGGAACAATCAAGGTGATGCAACAGTACTCGTGAATAATGGTGCTTTGCAGCACAGCTCATGTAATAACACTATGCATATTGCTTCTAATCTGATGTCTTTCTTCAGAGGGCCAACTAGACCTCTTTATCTGAAGTCCCACATTTTAGTTTGTTTCACAACAAGCTCTAGATCTTCCCTACACACCAATGCCTGTCCTTACCCCACTCCAGGGCTCCCCATCACTCACAGCTGAGGGCAGGTTACCCTCTGGTGGAGGTTGTGAAGACTCAGGTTCCAGTGAACGCATGGTCCCATCTTCTGATACCTGCGACTTCTCTGTGAGCTTGTCAATTCCTGTGTTCAAAACACAAAAAGCTCAGAAGCAGTGAATTAGAAGCTTAAAAACAGGGTGTTCTTCTCTGCCTTACCAGGCACAGACACTAAGCATCTGCTGACATCTGAAACGCTCTCCTTTCAACAGGAGCAGCGAGATCTAGCTTTGATCTCATCACCTTAAAGGAGTTCATTTGTCTCTGGAAAATACTCCTTCTTGCAACACAGACACAGAGCTCACATGGATGTAGTTAAACTGAGTCAAGAAGTCAAGATTGAGACAAAAGGTCATGTAGACACTAGGTCTGAGACTTCACTTTACTTTGACCTGCTCACAGCTTGGGCAAACTGATCTAAAGCTGAGACTGCAAGGCAGTAAGTCATTCACAGACGTAAACTCTTAATCTCTCCCACGCCCAGTGAAAGGGTGAGTCCACGCTGTACCTCACAGTGAAAACAAACCACTCTCCTGTTACAAAGATAAACTAAAGCTGACCTGGAGTAGCCACCAAACTCGTCTTCAGTGTCCCCGGTTCAGCAGGGGCAGCAGGACGCGACCCCTCCATGGAGGCTCCATCCTGGGAGTTGGTGCGAGAAATGGGCTCAGGAGTTTTCTTCTTGCGCTGCAAACCTTTCTGGATGGACTGTGAGTCCGTGGGTAAGTTGGCCAGCTGGTGAAACACGTTCCGCTTGCGGATAACGGCGTAGACCAAATTTGAGTTCCCTGGGAATCACAGCAACAAAATGAGTAGAGAAGGAAGACTCTGCCAATGCAGTCTAGCTCGCTGGAAACTTGAAGTATGATTGGGGAGTCCCTGCAAGCTCAGAGAACCATGCCCCCACCTGTTACAAGCAATGACACAAGGAAGGAAAAAAGAGCAGAGTTCTGTACTCTTTTATCCATCACAATGCAGTAAGGAAAATCAGTGAAATCCTTCCCAGGAGGGAAGGTTGACAAGAATTGGCTTAGAGAGTGACATTGAAACAAGTGAGAAATAATAGGACGCTTTAAGCCATATATTACCACCTGTTTTGGAAGAGAAGTTTGTTAGTCAAGATTCAACATTTCTCCATCTTCAACAAAAAGCACACAAAGCGAGCCAGGGGCATTCCACTTGAGGAGAAACAGGCTTACAGTAGGAAAGCCAAAAGACCAGAATTCCCATCATCTCTAAGGTAGCAGGAAACAGAACGAAACTGTCATCTAACATAAAATATAAATCACACCCACAAAGGCTGCTGTAGGATCTGTCATCCACCACTTGCTAGTTTTCCATTAGGTAAGCAGAATGACCACTCCTGACTTGTGGTTTTAAAGCAAAACATTAATTTTTGAGCAAGAAGAATTAAGAGCTCCCAGCAGGCTAAGGGACCTCACTCTCATTTCCTAGAGGTAAGCAATTGTCATGCTTTTAGGAGGGAAACAGTAAGGGATTTCCTGGAGAGATAGCAAGTGCTAGAACTTTGTCTGAATGGGGCTTTTTGGTCATCAGCTCAACTGCTCTGTCAGAGCAGAACTGAAAGGCACTTTTAAACACTAAAGGAGATGGAAATTGTTTTGTTCCATCACTTACTTTGCTGAGCAACATGGGCAGTTTTACAGCAGCATTCAGCCAGCTACAACTTAAGCCTTAACCACTCCCTTTCCCTTCTTCTCCTTTATCCGTCTCAACTTCTGGTCTGCAGTGGGCTGAGGTTATGCTGATAAATAGCAGCCCTTCATTGTGCTCTAATCCAGCCCATCTGGATCAGTACCCAACACTGACTGCTGCTAACCCAACTTCTCCACGCTAGACGAGCCTCCATGTAGATGGCTTCTACACTTCTTCCCTCCCATCACGTGAATTTGGACTTTCTCTAAACTAGCACAAACCCACTAAATACAGCAGGCGGTTTCTTACCATCAAATTGGTACTGAATTATGTTGTTGAAGACTTCCAGCAAGAAGAAAACGAGGTGGTGGTTCTGGACAGCAGAGAACAAGAACCAGGTGGTGGAGAAAGCCTCCAGCAGATGCAATAACTTGTTAGCAGCCACCATGGAGAGAGACTTCAGGTACGGAGACACTATGAAACACAAACAATGAAAACTGGAGATAGAGCAAAGGAGCCACATAAATACACCACTAATAACGTCACTTCCACCATCTCCTCACCCTGCACTTCTGGGAAAGCCTCATGGAATAGTTGAGCCCAACAGGGCTCTGCAGAAATCTTTCTAAAAAGAAGAGAAGCTAAATATAGACATGGCCTTACAAAAGCAGGTGTTTCTGCTTTCAGAGCATCTCGTGTGGTTTTACATTAACACCGTATCTCCTGAAAAGCGTGCACAACTGGAGCCACCTGGAAACCTGCTAAGCCCAAGGGACAGCGCCACCGTGGGGAGGTGGCACTCCCTGCTGGAGAGGACCAGCACTGCTGCCACCCTCACCAGGTGGTCTGGCAAATGCCCTTCTCCATCCCAGAGGGGATCCAGGAACCCTGCTGTCACTCTCTCTGTCTTATCTGACTAAGCCCAGGCCATAAACCTGCAGACAGGTCAGCTCTGCAGCAAGCATCTCTAGCACAGAATAGAAAGGGTCAATTTCCAGCAGCAGCCGACACCGGTAGATGTTAACAGGCACAGGTAGGAACGCAGGGAGAGGCAGCGAGAGCAGCTGCCCCCTCTGCGGGTGGGTGTTTCACACAGCAGGGCTTACCGTTCACAACGATGGTGAGCAGGCAGTCAAAGAGAGGCTGCAGACGCTGATGCCCGCTGGTTATGATCTTGTGAAAGACCTACGGCAAGGAAAGGGTTCTTGAGCAAGGTAGCACCTTACTGAAAGCACCCTCTCAACCAAAACCAGTGCCACCCCCACACTAATCGCTACCTGACACCATTCCTTCCTAGGCAGGGCCCTGCATACTCCACAATTACACAGGTGGGGAAGGCTGCTCTCACTGCAGACCTGTGCTCCAGGAGCGCAAGCTTTCATTTGCAAGGAATCCTTTGGGGATGTGATTATGGCTCTGCAAACAGAAACTGACCGTGAGCTGCTCCAAAATGCACAGCCAGCCCGAGACAAAAATAAGCAACCAGGAAGTAAGAACTGTCTTCACCTCCAACAGAGTTTTGTCTCCGAACCCTAATGACAGCTGCTTGAAATGCCAAGGAGCTAATGATCTCACATTTGATTTTAGCACAAACTTCCAACTCAAATGTTTGTCCTACATTTCTTAACTACACCCTCAGACGTGGACATTTTCAAATGCCCCACAACCAGTTCAGACGTTTTCAGTCTTGGCCTTCCCACCTCCAGCAGGCATGCTTGTAGGGCATGCAGCATAACGAAATTATGTAGGTAATCTGTAATAAAAGTATTGAAATATAGCAACAAAACACACAGCATCGAGAACAGTTTTGGTGAGCAGACTTCTTTGTACTCCCTCTAACTGGAATCTCCTTTTGGAGGTTTCATCAGATGTTGCTGAGAAATTCTTCCCTGACAAATGAGCACTAACATGCCACGAGAGTACTACAAAAGGCTGGCACTGCAAAACATACAGCTGTTCATAGGTTATCATGGCCCTCATCACTACAGGCTGAGGGATGAATGGAATCTTGCAGCAACCTAAACCTGTGGGGTTGAGCTTCGTAATCGTTGTTGCCCTTCCGACAAACAACTCTGGTTACTTGGGACAGAGCCAGCAACACAGTCAGATCTCCTGCCTCTAAGCCTGTTAGAAATCATCCACCCACCCCATTTTGCCAGGCCCTGAGTCCTTTAGACACTAGTCCAGCTCCACCCCAGATTCTTCTTCTTTAGGATCATCTGCACGATGCATGCCCCCTGCCAGACACATCGCCTCAGGTTACAGAGGGAAAAGATCCCACCAGTTCTTGGATACATCCCACAGATTTTTAGCTATTCAGTGGACTGACAGTCTAAGAAAGATCAGTAACTTGTTCTGCTTCCTCCTTCAGTAATTTGAGGAGGTATCAACCAGGCGTTAGGAGAGACAGAAAAAGGACTGCTGGAGCTATACTGACTATGATGAGCAGATCCGCATGAGTCCCTGTGAAGACAGGGATGTCCATAGGCACTCGTACAGAATACGGCTTGTTCAGTCGAACCCCAAAGTTACGCTCCCCACTGAGAAGCAGGAGGATAAAGACCCCGATGTGCATCAAGCCCACTCGTGCTGCAGAGGAAGACAATAATAAAAAACACAGAACATCACAATGAGACCAAAGGACTGCTGAAAACGGGAGGGCAGCAAAGACAGAGGAGAAACACAATGGGACTAAAAGAGAAACTGCAGAGACCAGAGTACACCGATAAGGGACATCCCACACAGAGTTCCTTCCATTGTGAGTACCAGTGTCTGTCTCAAGCCCCAGGGGGGCCACTACAACACTAAGTCTCAGATAAATTATGCTTCTCTTTATGTTCTTTATGTAAATCCATCACCCTAGTAGGAAAGATCTGACTTCTTTCCACTATTCAGCAATGGAGTAATACCCAATTTATACCCAAGGCAAGAACAGATTGTCCACTTCTCCCTCTTCATGGAATCAAGGGGACAGCTTTTGGCATAATAACTCAAAATGAGTTATCACATGCTAAGAATCTCCCTTCCCTGTGCTGTGGTATAAAACATGGCCTTCTAGTCCATTACAAATATCAACACCCAGCTAACTGAACTTCATGCCTGCAGAAGGCTAGGGACATACACTCAAGCAGCTATTACATCTCAGTGGTAAGGAAGAAGCATCTTAAAAACACTCAGCTGCTAAGCACAGACCATCCCAAGTACTGAAAATAACCAACTTACACTGGTCTGCTCTGGCGTCGTTGAGAAAATACAAGATCGGGACAAGGATGTCCAGAACATCACTGCTCTTCAGCACAAAGAAGAGGAATTTCTGGAAGGAGAGATTTCAGACAATCATAAAGATATTTGGTTTTCTGTTTGTTTTTTTTTTTTTCCACCATCCACAAGACTCAGCCTGGGTAGCCTCAAGCTAACTGGTCTCTCAAGAATATCAGAAAGACTGGTATATGCATTGGCACTTTATTCCCAGCATTATTTGTAGTTATTTTAATACCTGCTCCTGTACTTGCCTCAAGCACTGACCTCTGGGAGGTGAAGCCCCTCTCACAGGCTCTCCCTGGGGCCAGAGCAGTCCCAGCCCACCCAGCTGGGAGCAGCGCTGCTGGCAGGAGCAGCACAGAGTCACGGCTCACAGCCCTTCACCAGAGCTCTGTCCAGCCTGAGCCACACCAGGTTCTGGGCAGCAGACAAACAGGAGGGGCAAAGCCCAACAACAAGCAGATCCGCACCTTGTTGAAGTCACAGAGTTTCCAGAATAGGACGAGGAGTTCCTGATGGAATTGGATCTTCTTGGCAGAGTTTGGCAGGTAGGTCTGGACCAGCGGGTTTGATAACAAGCGGGCCACTCCTTTCAGGATGAACTGGAAATCCTGCTGACAGACCAGGAAAGAGACTGTGGTGGGTTCAGTGCTAGCACGATCAACAAGAAAACAGGCAAGAAGTAGCTCAGGACAGGAGCACGTTACCTCCTCTCGGTGTATCCTTGAGAGGTAATTCACGAACAGATTGTCTGGTCCTGGAGGCTGTGTTCAAAGACAATGAGTGAAATGCTTACTGGCAACAGGATTTACTCAGGAAGTCAAGTGTAACCACTGGCTCTTGGTGCTAATCTCTCTCATTTCAGCTTTCCTCTGTGAATGATCCAGTGTTAAATACTACAAGACAGGGGGATCGGTAAAGTCAGGAGCTTCTCACTTACATGCTCCTGATCCAAGTCACTGACCAAAACCTGGTGGTTTGGTTATCTACGGCTGCTTAGTGTCCTACAGGAAAGGAAAAAGAACTGGGCCAGAGACAGCAGACTGCAAAAGAACGTTGCTGTGCCCTACAGGTCAGCCCTACCTACAGGGCAAGCTGGCATAAGAGGACCACAGGGCATTCAGGAGACCAGCAAATACAGATCCCAGTCTCACTCACATCCACATCATCCATGGCCGTGCCAGTGGTTGTGCCATCCACAGTGGGACTTGAACTGGTGGAGCTGTCATAGTCCAAAGTGACAATCAGCACCTGCGCGGCCTCCTCCACTAGGGGCTCGCGGTAGTCAGAGAAAAGCAGGTGGTTGTAAGGGATCCCATAACCCACCGGGTCGTAGGCACAGACGACATTCAGGAGCGAGGTGAAGAGGGGGAGCGCGTGCCTGGGCAGGAGAAAACATTCTCAGAAGGCAGAAGCAGGAAGCAAATGGTGCTGCCTGGGGAGAGACAAGCACCTCTCCCCGAGATTTGGGGATCATGACAAAACAGAATCACAGAATCACAGAATTTCTAGGTTGGAAGAGACCTCAAGATCATCGAGTCCAACCTCTGACCTAACGCTTACAATCCCCACTAAACCATATCCCTAAGCTCTACATCTAAACGTCTTTTAAAGACTTTTAAAGACTTCCAGGGATGAAGTCACCAGCATCTTCTCTAACCCACTGAATTCTGTGACAGTGGCCCATGACTGAGCAGCCCAGAGACAAGAGCTGACACTCCACCTCCCAGCTGGTCTCGTGGACTACAGCTGAGAAGGAAGGGGAGGTCAAAAAGACCTTCCAGAGTGTGGCCTCTCAGAGGAATCCTGTCCAGACACCAGAAAGACTTAATCGTCCTGCTCCAGTGGACAGCTGTCACCTGAGGAGCCCAAAATCCCAGAGGAGATGTCACTAGAGGGCAGCAGTCACCTGCCACCACCAGCCACTCACCACCCACACCAGGGAACAGGATCTGCGGCAGGGATCTACAGCGCTCCCCATTACCAACATGCTCCCTGGGAAAAACCTGCAGGCATTTCTCCCTCTCGCACGCAGTCTCGCACCCTCACCTGTTCTCTGTAGAGCAGAAGAACTGCACCCAGGGGTTGGTGTTGCTGCTGTCTGAAGAGGGAGGCAGATACATGGCCTCTGAGAAACAGGTCAGCAGCAGTTTAAGCAGCTCTGTCCTGAAAGAAGGGAAGAAGAGGCCAAATCCTGGAGCCGTTCAGGAGCAGGGACTGGGTACAAAAGGCACAAACGCTTACCACAACAACACGTAAGAAAAGCTCAGTCCCATCTAGAAAGCCCTTCCCACAGAAAGCTGAGCCCATTTAATTTCATAAGCAACATTTCAATCAAAAGCACTGGCACAAAGCTCAGCAGAACTTTTTTTGGGGGAAGAAAAAAAAAAAAACAAAAAACACACGATACAGAGCTCCTCAGCCATTTCAAAGCAGTGTTTTGCCAGTTCCTGTTGTAGACACTCCAACTCCCATATCCCATTACAAAAAGCTCTTCAAACAGACAGCTGGATTTCTTCTTTGCTGACAGACATCTTAGCTCAGAAAGGGACAAAGGCCCTGGGAAAGTCACAGCCATCCCAAGAGGCAAGCAGAGCCCATTGCCCTCAGACTCCCCTCCTGAGCCCAGCTTCAATCCATTCTCCCCTTGCAGACTCCCTTACCTATTCAAGTCATGGATGTAGTTAGGCTGTGGAGAGTGAGCAAAGCCCACTCCTGCCTCCCAGATGTACTCACAGCTGTCAATGGAGTGGATATCTTCTGCTGTGTCCTGTGGAGAGAGACAGGAGATCAGAGCACAAGCTCTTGCAAGAGTTGACAGTGTTCCTGGAATCCAAGGCAGTTCAGCTCCAACCTTTAACAGCAGCAAAGAAACCAGCTGAGAGGCATCCAGATGTTCAGGCTGCACGTACCAGCCCCACCTGGACAGCATCCCTGAGAGAGAACCTCTCATCTGCAGCAGGCACTGGGTCTCATGCAGAACGAGGCCCTGCCTCCAGCATGCCAAGGCGCAGTGCTCGCCACCTCCACTGGGAAGGGTCACCAAAGGATCCTGGATATGCCATGTTCTCATATGGGATGCATCACCACCTCCTCTCCTTCCCTCTGCACCTCACGAAACACAGCCCAGGTCAGGCTTTTTCCTTTTCTCTCTCTCCAGAGAGCACCACATGGGGGTCTAATTCCTGCTCAACACCTCCACCTTATCTCAGAGCCCATCGTACTGATTTTACACACATAACGGTGACCTGCAATGGCTGTGCATCAAAGGCAAGAGAAGCAGCAAATTACCCCTAATTTGTACTAAAAGCACATACTGCTGTGACTTGCTTTTCGGAGGGCAAAGCAAGAAGGTGACTCTCCCAGTCAGAGCCCTCCCACCCCCTTGACAGCTCCTGGCATGATTCCCGAACTCCTGCTTTGCAACCCGAGGAGATGAACCATAGCAGCCTGCCCTCCTCCTTTGTCGCAGTCGGCTGAGTCAGGGTTGAAGCAGCTTTGCTGAGACAAGAAGGCACTGAGCACCACATGCTGACCCTCCCGAAACAACAGGGAGCAAGGGCCCAGATGAATATACTCACGTCAAGCACTCTTGGCACGCTTTGGCTGTCTCTTTTATTGGGTTTAATTAAGCAAATTCTATTTTTTCACCTCCCTGCAATCAGGGAAAGCACATCAGAGGAATGTCTTTAATTGCTCTGGGTTCCCACTGTGTAACTTCCTTCCCTCCCTCCTGTAATGGCACTGATCTCAGGACAGCAGGGCTTGAGGACAACCAAGCTGCACTCAGCACCTCAACCACGACTCCCACAAAACCAGCATGTCAGCAGCAGTTACTGCAGACACAGAGACAACTGCAGCTTCCTCCACAGTCCAGCTTCTTCCTGCCTTCCTACTCACTTCATGCAGACAGTACAGAGCTCACCTGCTGCCAGGTTTCTCATCCAGCTACTCAGAACAACTCTTTCTGAGACTGGAGCGTCTCAGATCTCCCTTCTTTAACATCTGCCACACATAAGCTTCATGGGAAGAAATTCAACTGCATCCACACACCTGTTTGTACCATGTGTGACTAAGCAGGAACACTAGGAGACAGCACATTACTAGCCATCACTACAGTAGTTGCCCAGGTCTAAAAAAGCAGATACTTGTGCCTTCAGAGAACTCAGCCTTTGCAGGTAAGTGATAAACACACAGATGCAGGCACTGTGCATGACAGAGGGATCCCCAGTTTCCAGCCATAACGCCAAAGCTGACTTCAATAGGAAAGCAAACTGTAAAAAGACCATGGGTCTCTGCCAGGTCTCCTTTGTCAATTCCCTCCCACCACTCTTCCTCTTTATTCAGTTCTCCTTCAGCAACTACCAGCCACAACCTGTACCTCTGGGGCCACATGCTGTTCTGCCAGGAGCACGAGGAGGTTGTACTCACCTCTCTCCTCTTAACCCGCAGTCAGACCCAAGAGCACAGGTCAAACAAAATCCAGAGAGGGAAGACAGCTAGGCAATGACTGCAGAGGCAGCTAACAACAAGTAACATAAAGCATTCGTGATCCCATTGTCTAATGAGATTTATTTAACTTTTTAAAGAAGCTTCATTAAAGAAACAGTTTCTACCACTCAGAAATTTTGAGCAAACTAGACAGTATTCAGGTCTGTTGGGGAATTTTGCAGTCATCAAATACACACTAATTGATCATGGTGTGTTTTCATTATTATTTTTTTAAGTTTACTTCAGCACAATACCAAAAAGGAGGACTGCCCACATTTGGTTATAGACTATACCTACAATAAACACCAGAAAGCTTTGGGTTGGCAAGATGGGAAAAGTAGAAGAATACATCCTTAGCACATCTGGTAGGAAACCTGATCGTTTCAGAGGGAACTCCTCTGAAATAAAGACAATCACCAGAAGTATCAGAACAGATTTCTTTGCTACGTGATAGAGATGGTGAGAAGGTGGAAAGCCACAACAGAGACCAGAGCAGACCATTCACAGCACCTGGAGTCAGGCAAACAGCAACTTCCTGCCCTGGACTGTGCCAAATTGCCAGTGAATGGAGCAAGGTGCTAAAGGTCTCTGCTCTGCTGGGAGCAACAGAAGAGCAGCTGTTTGCCTGCACGACCACATCTTCCTGGCAGGCAAGCTGTAGTGCAGGGGTAAGCAACAGCCTCTTCAGCTGAGATTCACAAAGCAGTCCTAAAACATCCATTTTTCAGGACACAAACACCACGGAGTGAACCCAAACCACTGATCAATGTTTTGTAACGCACGCTGTGTTCAAGCTCAGGGACTCCATGTTTTCCTGCCTGCAAGTCAGCAAGGAAGCTGCTGAGGTCTGCCAACATGCCCTCCACCACGCAATTAATCTTCCTCTGTGGAGGTAATTTCATGATTCAACTCACCACCGTGCTCCTCCGGTGGCTTTGCACAGTGAAGTCAGGACAGAAGAGCAGATCTGCAACAGCAAGGAGCAACGATTCAGCCAGCGGCCGGGCATTCTCATCATCGTCATCTCCCTGAAAGTGAGAATTGTGGAAGGGTATTGTCAGCACGGGGTTAGCAAAGAGCACACAGTAACACTACTGTAACACAGCAAGAGAAGGCATGCTCCCCGTAAACGCGCAGGGAACCAAAGTTACAAAGGGACACTAGGGAGAAGCACACAAAACCCACCCAGGAGAGGCAAAAAAATCTGCCCTGGGAATCGATGACTAGATAGGAACAAGGTCTTGAATGAGACCAAACTGAGCAGGCCCAGAGATGTTGGGAAAGCAGAAGAGTAGCACTGGACGCTGCCACGTGGAGATGCTTGGCTTACTGAGGGCAGAAGGAAATGATCCATCTACAGAAGAGAAGATTTTACAGCCACAAAGGAAACCAGGAAGGTGATTCACAGAGACAGCACGAGGAAGAAGCCAGGCACCAGTGACAACAGGTGTAAAACCTCTAAAACTCCTGCCTGGGCTGCCAGGAACTGGAGGTGACAGAAGAGGGAGAGGCTGCGTGTAGCGTGCTCAGCAAGGGGCGGCCTCAGCCTGCCGCGGCAGGGCAGGCATGACAGCAGAGGGGATTTTGCAGTCTCCAGCATTCAAAGCAATCACTCGAGTCGTGCCTGGCTACTCCTCTGCAGCTGTTGCCCTGGGAAACCATGCCAGATCCTGCCTGTCAGAGAGCATCCTGGGGGGGAGGCTTCCCCACCACGCACTGGTGCTGGGGGGCAAGGCAGGGAGCAGGAGTGGCAGGAGCTAATCTGTCTCAGGCAGGCTTCTGCCAGCCTGCGTGTGACACGTGGCTCCTAAATCCCAGCAGGCAGCCACCGGGGATAAGAGCCTGTGTGGCTCTGACGTCTGTCGCAGCGACTGCCACCGTCAAACAGCTCCCGGATGTGAGGAGAGGCCAAGAGAGGAGGGACGAAGCTGTCAGGCAGGAAAGATGCTTCTGTTCAGGAAGGATGATGAAAGGAAAAGCATTAGGGTCCATGGGGACTTCTTTTTCAAGAATGGGCTTTGCTAAATATAGCTTCGGCTGCCAGAGAAAGTCCCCGCAGGCTCTGGGCACCACATCCCAAACGGGAGACGTGCAACGAGCTAACAGATCTGTAGGGAACACACCTGCTCCTCCGCAGATCTCTTGAAAGATTTGGTTTTCAAAAAACGTCCCCCATCCTCTTCCTAAACACAAGGACATAACCCTACCAGCCCCTGCCTAGTCCCAAAACCTCTGCTTCAGGGACTGCATCCTCCCACCCACGTTCCCTTGACCTTTACAGGAGGGAGGAGCCCGTGCTCCAGGAGCTCTGCCACCCATCATGAGGCAGGCAAAGGATAATCACAGAGATAATGGTCCAGGCACATCGTCCTCCTCTCCAGTTCCAAGGGAGAAATCAGCCTTCAGACAGCAAAAGAGTCGCTCCTAGATTAGACGTGACCCCCACCTTCCCCGGGGTCTGAGGGCTTTATTTCTCAGCCCCTTGGGGTGATGCCACCGCTCCGAGGCTGAGAAACCCTCCTCCAGCTGCTGGACAAGGTGGAAGAACAGTTGTAACAGCAGCTGGATCACAGCACCCAGCTCCTCGCACGTTCCTTCCCCGAAGGGGCAGGGTTCAGCAGCTCCACTGCTGAGCCTCTCCAGCACTCTCAGCCCCCGCAGGGATGAAAGGGTGGACAGCCACCCCCCAGTCACACCGTGCACATAGCAGAGCTGCCAGCAGAGGCTTCCTTTTCCCCTTGAAGTGGCCTCAGGTGAAACAGATTAGAGGTGGCAGGTGGAGAGAGCGCAAGGTTAGGTTCGTGCTGTACCAAGCACTGCCAATCCCTTCCAGCCCTCCCCCAAAACACGGCAGCACACACAATATTCAGGGGAAGGTGCGCTCCTCGGCACAGTCACGCTGACCTGCAGATTCAGAAGTGCACGGAGAGCGCTCTCTGTGCACAAAACAGCAGCTGCTGAGGCAGAGAGCAGGTAAAGAGTATTCCTGGCCTAACTCCGCTGTGTTTTCAACACTATTTGCAAAAGATCCCAGAGCATTTTTGGTGCTTTTCTGTGCAGAGGAAGAAAATTGTGCCCTGTCTCCAGACAGAGAACTGTAGGGAAGTTCAGAGACTGCCCTAGGTTATCGCTGTCACTGACAGGGCCACAAACAGTACCTGATTCTTTAATCGCTCTTGCTCACTTGTGGGCTTCACCCAGCAGCTGGTTAAAACTGTTACAAGCAGGATATTGAACCACGATGCTGAGAGCTTCTCTAGCACTATTTGCTTTAAATGTGACACTGTGAAATCAGCAGAATCACTACAATCAGTGAAAGCTATTTCAGCTCGACTCTATTCTTAAATAAATTGTAGTTAATGCAGTAAGCTCAGCTCAGTTTTAATAAAGTCATACAGCTTTTAGCGCTGCTCTCACGTTCATTTCAATTCATACCTCATGCTGGAGGAGCTCTCTCTCGCATACCATCTCTCTCTCTCTCCAGATACACTCCCCAGTGAAATATTCAGAAGACAGAGCAACCCATGCTGAGTAGAGCAGTTGAGGGTGAGAGGAAGAGCACCAAGAATCAAAGAAAGGGAGCTACTCAGAAGGTGCCACCTGGTTCCTGACCAAACCGAAGTGACTGCTCTGCAGCTGCCCCTCCTCGCTGCACCCTCCCTTCACCCTCCAGAAAGAAAAATAAGTGCCAAGAGACAGACCCCTCCTCTGCCAGCCCCGGGGACAGTTGACCAGAAGAAACCTCTCCAGTCTGGGTCCTCAAAGATGTAAGGCAGGATGCGGGTGAGGAGCCGGCAACAGTTCAAGACGATTTGTCTCTCCTTCTCCGTGTGGCAGCCGCTCTCTGCTCCCTGCACCAGCTTCTCCACGGCCTGAGGGAAATAAAAACAAGGCAGGAAGCATTAGCCTGGATGTGAGCAGGAGCTGCAGAGCCCTGTCCTGCTGGTGACACCCTCACATAGTTACAGGCAGTGCCTGGAGCCCGTCTTCCCTGAGTTCAGTGCTCCATCTGCACTGCTGCCTGAAACTGCCTGCAGAAATGGGCTCAATGGTCTTAAGCAGCTTCTTCAGTTGCTTCTGTCTTGCCTCTTAACCCCAAGGGAAAGGGAGGGGAACGAAAGCAGCAACATGTACCAAAGGATTCCCCGTGCAGCTTTCTAACTCACGGGTGAGGTGTCCCCACTTCTTTCCACAGCAGGCTGTCTGGGTCACTGCTAGCTCACATCGCTGCCTTAATGGGCATTTAAATGCTGCTTGTGCAGTCTCAGCCCATCCACGCACAGCTCCGTGAGTGGGTGTGAATATTTTTCCAGTCCCATTTATACTCTGTGCTGCGGGGACATATGCAGAGTGCAGCCACGGCTGCAAGTGACATTTCAGCCATGCTGTCGTGCTCAGCCAGTGTCACACCGCGCCTGGCACCGGTTGTGGCCTTCAGCCTCACAGAAGCATGCAGGAACCTGCAAACTCCTCCGAGCCAAGGTTCCCAACACCAGGGGTTCCTGCAGTGAGCAGGTCTCCCAGCACGTCTGCTACCAGCAAGAAGAACCCATATTTTAATCTCGTTTAATTGGGGGAAGAGGACACACAGAGTTAGGTGGGAAGGGCTGGGGGTAGCTGTCCTGACCAATTCCCAGTCTGCTGTTTGCCAGAAGCTAGGAGACAGCACTAGGGAAGGATCACTGTATTCTCCCTCATTTTTGTCTTCTTCTTCAAGCATCCACTCCAGGTATGTCTGAGGCGAGATACCCAGTCAGGTACCTTCAGTATGATTCAGGAGGTCGCATTCACGTTTTGCAGAGCAGGGAAGAAAAACCAGGACGGTAACAACCACTTTAAAATGGGAAAATGCCACTCAGAACATTTCCAACAAGCCAAATTCAAGGCTGCTCTTTGCATGACTCAAATCAAGAGCATCGTTAACACCTGCACTTTCCCAGGCAGCATAAGGCTGTTCCCTCAGCAGTCCCGGCTGTTGGCAGCCAGCTTGACAATTTGCCAGACCTGGCAGGGTAGGAAACAAGTCAACGTCCCTCGTGCTCCACGCAAGGACGTGGCAACACCAGAAGCAGTGCCAGGGACGTTCTGATGTCATGGCAGAAGGAAGAAGAGGCTCAAAATCTCCCCCTGACGTCATCCGGGGAGTTTTACAGTGACAAACTGCTCACCCTTCTGGGCTCGATGAGCTTGAAGCTGACCTGATGCAAGGGGAGGAGCGATTAGATGCAGACAGCAGTCAGGTGGCTCAGCCTCACCAAATGTACGCAGCCTTGGTGTGGCGTGCCCTAGGTGCAGGCAAAAGTGAGACGTGGGATGAGGACAAGAGGGGAAAGGCTCCACACAGAGCAAACACCGGCTGTGGTCTGTGGGAAACCAAGCGAGGAAGTGCTGAGGGTTGTCATCAGGGAGACAGGGGCAAGCAAGCACAGCACGGGGTGCAAGGAAATAAAACGGAACCTGTCCTCCCTCAGGAGCCACGGGGAGCCACGCAGGGACACCCCCTGCCAGCACAGCACCAGGGAGAAGGCAGTGGCAGCCTCACCTTGTAACACAGGGTCGCCAGGTTCGAAGGGGATTCCTCTCGCACCGCTCGGATCTCCGCAGCTGGCACCAGGGCGAAGACATCCTGCACCGACGTGGCTGTGTCTGCCCAGAACTGGTCCCAGAAGGCGTCATCCGTCGCCTCCACGGGCTGCGGAGAGACAGAGAGGGTTAACAGAGGCAGAACCACCAGCCCACGACAACCTGGGGCACATGTGACAAGCTCTTTACTCACGTGCACAGGCCAGGCTGCTGCCATGTGCCCTGTCACCTTCGGAGCATGCTGGGGACACCCCGAGCACGCACCAGCTTTGCTTCTACTGGAACCAAAGCCTCTGGGAAACGAGCAGGGATGTCTCCCGTTAGGGCACAGACCCACGGAACCGACAGACCCACCTCAAAGCATTTATGGACGCAACGGGATTGATCTTTCTGAATCAAATATTTATGGGCAACCAGGCTCCGTGCAGCCACTTGCTGCCTCGCTTTCAAAAAGCCCTGAGCGTGCAAGGAAGAGAGGAGGGAGGAGGCCCAGGCCCCAAAAAAGCAAAGCAATTGGTTGTACACCTGTTCCTCTGGGAACACCCTCACCCCAAGGCTCTGCAGGTACAGAGGATCGCCTCTCTCACCAGCACCAGCTTCCCCGTTTTGCAGTGTGAGCACAAGCACCCTCCTCAAGCCCACCCTCGAGTCCCAGTAGCCTGCAGCCACCCGCCCTGCCCTTGTTTGGGACGAGAGGCAGGTCCTGCCCGCGTCGTGTGGGGGCTCCAAAGCAAGCAGCAGCCGACTTGGTGGAGGGGGAAAGCTCACAGCTCAGAGACAGAAGCTGCATTTCTCCCTGCTGCAGGACGGGAAGAAGCCCCAGGGCCTGAGCTCCCAGCCTGAACTCGCAGGTGACGTGTCACCACCGCCTGAGGCTGGAAAGCAGAGGAGGAGCAGGCAGACGGGTACAGCAGGTCGCTGTCCCGAAGCTCTCCTCCTCCAGCTGTGGTGCCCTGGGGCGCCGTGTCGGTGTCCCCATCCTTCCAGGCACGCGAGGAATCAGCCCAAGCCGCCCTCCGGCCCCAGACAAAACCAGACGAAACCACAGGTGGGCATGCACCTGCTTCAACGCTGCTCTGGTGCTGAAATCCTCTTCGTTTTATCACCTGGCCACCACGGCAAATCCCCACCGAAGCCTTTTTCAAGGGAAAAGTGATTTTTCCAAAGGATCCGAGCTGACAGCCGCTCCGAGGGGATCTGTAGGAACAGCCGGGTGCTTTCAGCCTGGCTTTCGGGGGAATCCGGTTTCCAAAGAGCACGAGGGAGCTGTGCCATCCCGCCACCTGGCCACGAAACACCTCAACGGGAGCAAAGCTGTTTGCAAAGCAGACCTCTAATCGCGCTCCTCAAAAAGGAGCCGAGCATTTGGAAAACCCACCGAGGTAATGCAGGAAACACCCCACACCTCCTTCCCCCCCTTCCAAACCACAACCCCACGGCTAATTGCCACTCCTGGCCGCCTGCCACAGCCACTCCCCCTGCCAACAGCCGGCAGCAATTGCTGCTAATTGGAGCTCATGCATAAAGAATGGCTCCCCTCGCATCTGGAGGGGAGGGAGGAAGCATTTCCATCCAGTACCTGCAGATCCCTTCACCTCCCTGTTGCTTGTGGCCTCCTTGGAGGTTGAATGCGGCTGCTCCGATGGATTCGGCCTCCGACTGCAATGAGCCAGAGGTGGAGGAGCACAGCAGGTCCCCGAGCTGCAGCATTGGATGCTGCGGCCACGTGAAAGCCGTGCCTGCCATCTTGGCAAGCAGACGATGCCCAAACACCCTCTCTTTTCCCTTTCACTAGCCGCAGCAAGTCGGCTTCCCAGCCACCAGATGGGATCCCGCGTGCGATCCCGGGCCGGGGACGCGGCACTGAGTCAGGCTCATCCCTGCAGCCCCCCCGTTTCAATTAACAGCCTGGCATCACGGAGCTAATTCAGCCACGTAACGTTCGTGTAAACGTGGATGTTTTGAAGCTGATTGTACTCCGCACATGGCATCTCTGGGGATGTGAATAGCCATTTCCTCGCGCTGAGCTCACCCAGCAGCTTACACCCAGCATGCGGAAAAGGGAGGTACAGACCCAGAACAGTCCCGTTCACCAGCCGTGGATATTTTCATTGCAAATGTCAAGATTTAGCTACACGTGCTGGCACTGCACATGCTGCAGTGACAAATCCCAGCGCCGCAGCTAGCCCTGTCTGCACACACGGTGCTTCAGCAAGGAGAGCTCCACGAGGAGCTGAATCCCCAGCAGCAATACCACGAGCTGGGGCACTTCACCTCCTCCAGACCAGCAGCCAGAATTAGCCCCGCTGGACACCCCCAGACTTTATTTCCCAAGGGTTATCAGCTTTGGGTTTCAGGTTCTTTAAAACGCCGTCCACGCACGCTGCAGGAATCAGACAAGGTAGCCACGTGGGCTACAAGCACCTCGCCAGCTCCTGAGCAGAGAAACACGGACCTGACCGAGCAGTCCCGGGCAAACAGGATACATGGCAGGAAACATGAAAGCAGCGTGGAGCTGACCTCGTCCTGCAAACAGGAAAAGGTCCCGAAGCATGGCCTCCCCCCCAGCCCGAGGCCGCTATCACCTTCACTTTCTCATTCAACCCCTTCTCGCTTTTCCTATAATCCCTCTGGCAGGGTATTTGCATCCTCCTCCCAACCAGGCCCCACTGGCAAGGTTTTCCAGCCAGTACCGTACAAATTCAGCTAATAAGTAACAGCAGCGTGCTCCTTTCCCCCCAAAGGAGGCAAAATTATTGAGTGCAGTGACCACGGAGCCGTTCATGCAGCACCTGATGGAGCTGGAGGAGATCACGCAGCCCTGCAGGGCCAGCTGGTTATTAGCTTCAGACCATTCAAGCACCTCTAACCACGTTTGCGAGCTGCTGCGTAAAAGGAAAGTCAGAGGACAGATTTATTCAACACGTTAATCAGTAGCAAGGCTCCATCCTTGCTGCCAAGAGCAGCAGCTCCACACAGCTACCTTAACAGAAGTGATTTTTTTTTTTTTTTTAAGAGGATCTTTACGGTCAGCAGCGCAGAACCACGGAGAAACCCCAAAAGAGTCTGTTGCCAGGTCTCTGCTCCCACAGGGCGCTGCAAAGGGAACTGGAAAATGGGATTTGTGGCAGTCTGGCGGTGAAAGTCTAGGAGAAGAGTCAGCTATGTGGAGCCTTACCTACGACTTTGGTTTTAAGATGACAACTTTGCTTTTGATCAGCCTGGGAGACTTGGATATTTCCCAGTCTCTTGGATATTTGAATACTTCCAGAAATAGGCTACTCAGTGTCTAACCGCCTGATGTATTTTGATCAGGCTCACATTAACAGCCCGTTGTAATAGTGCATTTGCACATCAGTCAGAAAGGCAGGAGGGGAGTTTGTCCCTTGTGTTTGATCCTTCTTGCCCCTTTAAAAGCAGAGGCACAGCTGGCATTTAAACCTAACAAGCGAGTTCACAAGATCAAAATTTCTTATCTTCCAGTCGGTTGCTTGCAGAAACCATTTAATCTCCAACGAACTGAGAAAAGAAAGCACATTTCCCAACAGCAGCTGGGGCTCCTGGCTTCAGTTCTGTGCCCTGCCACCAACGAGCTGTTATACTCACAGCCCATGCTTCTTTTCCCCCGTGAAGCAGACAGCACTGTCACGGGCACTTTGGGAGTTAAAAATCAGTGAAGTCAGTTTCATTTTCATCCATCCTTCATTTGACTTTCAAGTTCTGGGCTCCACATGTGCTACAAGCACTGAAGTATTATGCTACTTGCAGGTTTTTTCTATTTTTAACGTTCACATGGGAACACTCTTACTTCATGAAACCCCGAAGATTATAGCAACTTATTTTTAAGATAAAACTACCTTCGGTGCAAACTCTGAACTTTCGCCAGTGAGTGCTCTCTGCTGGACCACTTCCTTCCATCAAAGCCTTGGGAAACACTGCACAGTGCATTATGAAGCTCATGGTTTCACGTTACCAGTGATTTAATGAAAATCTATTCGTCCAGCTACCTAATGTAAGAGGAGAAGGCTGCAAGGAAGGAGACATGCTGCTGAAAAAGCAAAGTGTATTTTAAGCTAATGGCTTTGAAGTGAGGATTCGATTCCATACGTTACTGCAACTTGGTTTTGAACCCAGACCTGTGCACCGGGAGCTGACACGGAGGTTGCTGCTGGTGCAAGCTCGGAAGGCTCCAGGAGAGCCCAGTCATGCATCCTGCACAAGCAAACACCAGTGCCCTTCTGCGGTGTGTAAATATGGGAGCGCCAATTCCCCACCCTTTTTCCACATGGCAGGCAGTCTCACCTAGACCACAAAGCTGTGAAATGAATCCGGTCGAGAACGAAGCCTTTTCTCCTTCCTTCTATTCAGGGCCCCAGCAAGCCTCCTTTCCTTGCACACGTCAATAAACTGGGGGAGGGGAGCGCTCTCCTCTTGGCTGGCAACATGAAGGATTGCCTCATACAGGATTTTCTTTGTGAGCAGCAGACAGAGAGGATACCTTGAGCTAACACAGGCACTGAGAAGCTGGCCTTGATTTTTTTTCCCCCCAGTCTCACTTCAGAAGCGTGTTCCCCAGCGAAGGGAGGACAGCCCAACGCTGAAGGCACTCTGAACTATTTTGGCATCCAAAAGAGACTTTGGAAGCATCCCTTTGAACATTAATTCATCCACTTCTCTTCCTGCCTGAGGATATTGTGGAACATCCACAACAGACGGTGTTTTTAAGGACACGTTCCTGAAAACCATTCCTGAGCAATGCAGATAGAACCAGCACTGCTTTAGAGTACGAACACAATTAATTTCTTAGCCTCTCATAGCCTTACTTTCTGTGATTCGTTTCCCAGTCCTAGTCCTCGCCTCACGAGTTTTCACACATTCCCTCCCCTTACCCTTCACCCCTCTGTACTCATACCCTGTTCTTCTGACTTCACTCCTCATTCTCACATCCATTTCTTCCATCTCCTCTCAAGTTTTCCCAGCTGCCATTATTACCTTGTCACCAAAGGCAGCTCAGAACAGCAATTCTGTTGCAGCTCAGGGGAACCCTTGTTTTATTTCCCCATAAAACAAGACCTCTCTGCCCCTTGGACACAAAGGCAGCCTCCTGCTTCCCTGCCAGCGTGCTGCTGCTGGATCCCAACGTCAGACAAGGCTGAAAGCAGCTCCAGGACACACACAACATCTGTCCCACCTGCAGGCAGCCCCACTCCACGCACAGCCCTGGCTGCCTTTCGTTCGATTCCTTCAAAGCCTTCAGAAATAAAGCGTTATTTCACAGCTCACAGGTGGAAGCTGCTTCTCCTGCAAAAACAGCTGTCCTAGCAGCACGGTTGGCCAACATCCCCTTCCCTTAGGCATTACCCAGGCACAGGGCGAGATTCCCCACTGATATTGATTCTCCATTGGTATTTTGAAGGGGTGGGGAAATAAATAAACCCCACAGGGGAGGCACTGCGAGGCGCAACACGTCGGAGGTCGCCAGCAGCGCCCAGCCACACGTCACCCTTCCCGCTGTGGGCAGCCATGGGTGCCGTGAGCCTGCTGCCGCCCCAGCCGGCACCCCGGGGAGAGGCGAGGCGAGGGATGGGGGCTGCTCACCCCATCTGCTCCCTGCATCACCCCTGCAGCCCACCGGTGGTGGGCCCAAGCTGCTGCCCGCTGTCCTCAGGGCACGCAGCCCTGCAGATGGGGAGCCCCTGAGGAGAAATAGCGGCCACCCCCAGTGACACCCTCAGTGCCACCCCTGCCCTCAGCACCGGGGCTGTCACGGCCGGGAGGGCTCGGGGCGGCTCCCGACATGGCGGCCCCCTCCCTCCCCTCCCCTCCCCGTAGCCACCCCGCGACATGGCGGCCCTCACCTGGGTCTTGGTGGTGAGCTGGATCACGGCCTTCCTGAAGTTGAGCTTGGAGTCGGCGCTGCCCATGGTGTGGCGGGCAGGGCAGGGCAGGGCAGGGCCGGGCCGTCCCTCACGGCTCTGCTCCCTCCTCCCCGGCTGGGGCCGCCGCTGCCTCCATCCCCGCTTCCCTCCTCCTGTCAAGCCCGGTGCCGGCTCCTCCTTCTCCTCCTCCTCCTCCTCCTCCTCCTCCGCCGGCCTGCATCCCGCCTCCACGCAGCCACCTTCCTCCTCCCCGTCTCCTCCCTCTCTTTCCCTCCCTGCCCTCTTCCAGCTGTCAGCCCTTCCCCGCTTCACCCCTCGCCTCCCTCCTCCTCCTCCTCCTGCTGCTGCAGGCGCTGCCCCGCTGTCCCCTCATCCCCTGGTGATCCCCATGCTCCTGCTCCCTCCCTCGCCTTCTCTCTTCACGATTTTTCCCTCCTCGCTTTCCTTTTTCTGCTCTGGGCTCCTTCCGCCATCTCCCACTCAGCCCTTTCTCCACTCTACCCCTCACCTTTCTACCCCTTCATCCCCGTCCCCACATCTCCATAACATTTCCTTAGCCCCGAGCATCACCCCCAGCACCCTCCAGGTATTTCAGGACATCCTGGCTGCTCCCCACCCTCTGGACACAAGCCTGGGGCACCCATGGGTGCCCTTGGGACTGGGGTGCAGGGTTCGCCCCTCACCGACCACCTCAGCGCAGCTTATATTAAAATGCTTATTTTAAAGCTGCCGTCATTATTCCCTGCACTGAGCAGATCTACGAACCGCGAGCAGCTCTTTTTGGTGCTGCTGAGTTACATTTCACATGCTCAGCTCTGCAAACCTCATTTCTTTGGAGGAAATGAGGTAATTCCAATCATTTTGCAAAGGAAAGCAATGTGCTGGCTCCGCAGCTGCGGCAGGCTGTGGGAATTCTCCTATAACCTGCACAGAAATCACCAACGGTTCATTATACCAAGTGACAGGTCGGATCTGAGATTCTCTTGTAAAACCTACAGGAGAAAATATTTTCAATAAATCAGATGTAATCTGTCTTTTGCTGTCAAGCAGACTGGGACTTTGCATCCAAGCACTTAACTCCATATGGCTGTGCTACATGGATAAATTATGTTAATTTATAGCTGGGAACAGAATACTTCTCAGGGCAATTATCTTTCACAGTTAAGATTTCTCTATTTCTATATTAGAATTGCTCAGAAAAAGCTCTGGAAGGCAGATAGGAATGGCTTTCTCCCAGACATGCCAAAAGGGCTTGAATGACTGCTGAGTTAAAAATGCCAGATTAAAAGAGACTCCTTAGGTCTGGTTTCTGCATCATCATTAAGGACAAAAAGCTTTCAAGGCAGTCACTAAATTTTGGGAGTATGTAGCTATGCATCGAGAGGCCTGAGAGGAGAGAAGGGGAACAGAATCATCTAAAATTTCCTCTCCTATTCCCTGCTTTATTTTCCTCCTGTACTCAAGGGCCAAGCACAGAGCTGTGCTGTAACCACCCAGGGACCCTCGGCTGCCTGTCACAGCTGGACTGGACGGAGCTTTCTGCCACAGATCACATCTTTTCTGGGTGCACAGTCTGCTGCTCTTGCATAACATCTTATATTGCCTTTTCTGTAGGCACCACTGCACAGTAATGCAATTGGGTATAAATCCGTGGAGATCTATCACACAGAAGGCAAAAAAAAATCATCTAAACCCGCTGTCACGTGAGTTAATTTGTACCTTAGAGTCTCTGATAGACTCTGGGTCTAACAAGGATGCATTAATCTTCTTGGACCAAACTCCACACTAGCAAGTAGCAGAAAGGCTGCGTCCTCTAATCCTTGTTCCCTTAGAAAAGCAAGTACCAAAATCCCAAGGATTTTTTTTTTTTCTTAGCTTAACTGTATGTAACAGACATCTCTTCTAAACTCTCCAACTCCTCATCTCTCAATTTTAAGCTCTTCCCACCCTTCAGAAAAGCATGACTTTGCCCTCAAGAATAAGAGAGGAGCCCATACCAGCACCAATTTCCCATCACGGTGCTGAACAGAGAACTCGGAGGACAAGAAGACGCGAGGCTACGGTGATGCTATGGGGCTGTTTATAGGGGATTCCGCCTCTCACCCCCACCCTCCACCACCGCCTCGAAGAGCAACGCATCCAAACCGCCCAAGACAGAGCAGGTCACTGGAGATGAAGCTGGGGACTCCCCCAAAGCCACCGAGAAGCCCGTGGCCAGGGCATTACGAAAAGAAGGGGAGCTGCAGAGCTGCCACCCTCCTCCCTGCCTGGAGGGGAGGCACCGTGCGGCTGGGCTGGGCTGGGCAGGAGGAGGAGGAGGAGGAGGAAGCCCGGCCTCGCCTCCCCCTTCCCTGTCGCCGGGTTTCCTTGCAGCATTTCCATGCTAGAGGTCTCCACCGAGCTGCGGAGAGAGGATCTGCCTGGCTGCGCCGGGCCCTCTTCCTTCCTTTGTGCATCCCCCAGCCCCGTGCAAGCCTTCCCCCCCCGGCCCGGCAGCCACGTCCCCGTCTAATCCCCCCCTCCCGGAGCCTCCCCCGGCCCCGGAGGCTGGAGGAAGCCTCCCCCCGGGGCAGGCAGAGAGGGGACAGCGGCCAGGAGCCGGCTGCCACGTCGTGCCACCCTTTCCCGGGCCGGGCACCGAGGCCGCATCCTTGCCTCCATCCTTCATCCTCTATCCCTGCCTCCATCCCTGCCTCCGACCCCTCTCCGCTGTTTTGGGGGGGCTGCGGCGGGGTCTCCCCGTCCGCGGATGCTGCTCGAGCTCCCCGGGTGCTAAATGCTGAGCGCCGACAGGATGGAGGAGTTTCAGAGCGAGGAAGAGGAGCCCTGGTACGACCAGCAGGACCTGGAGCAGGGTAAGGATGCTGGGGGCAGCCAGCAGGCTGCGAGAGACAGGAGGGGAAAAATTAAAAAAATAACGGGGTAAATCCCGGGGAGGGGATGGGAGAGCTTCTCGCAAGACTTACGCTTGCTTGGCAAACCCAGCGCCTCGTCCTGCGGCAGCACCTCCATGGAAATCGCAGATCTGCTGCTCCCGGCCGCTGTCCTGGCCAGGGAAAGTTGAAAGCAGAGAAGGGAGCTCAGATCTGTCCTCAGCACCAGGCGGGTGAAATTGGGGTGTTATGGTAAAGCGGTACCCCAGAAAACTTGCTGCGGGCGGAACACAACATGGACAGAGTTCTGATGTCGCTTTCATCTCCGAGCAGTCGCAGGCAGAGTTAGCAGGCGCGCTAGTTAGAAAGGGGTAAATCCGAAATAATGCATTGCTAAGCTGAGGATGCTGAAAGCCTTTCCCAAAAGCTCTCGTTGTCCAAGCCTGAGCCCGAGGGGATCTTCAGCTTCTAAGTCACCTTATTACTTCTGGAGATTTCTCCAATCAGCCATAAAAGCAGGGAAAATTGGGGAGGAGAGAAAAAATGAATGCCAAGGTTCAAACAGCAAAAATGGGTTTGTTAGAGAAATGTAAGCATTCACTCTTGTAGCTTGTTTTGAAGTAACTGTTCCTACATTTGCACTAGTTCTATGTCATGTCTATTGTAAGGCTGGCCAGTTAGTAGCTGTGTATATTTGGGGCTTTTTTTTTTTTTTTTAATGCTTATCTTAATATTTTGAGTCAACATGCGGCAAGCAAATAACCGAATGAAGTCCTGTTCCAGAGCAGCAGCCCAGGAATAAACTGAACTGATTTGTCAACGTGTAGGGGAAAATTTTTGGACCCAAATACAGCCACCCCTCTGATGTGTCACGCTATAGGGACCTTACAGCTCCACGTTTGCTTGAGCCAGCTGACTGTCAGTCCAGGCATGCAGTCCAGCTGCATTGCCTCTGCCCACCATCGCTCCCCGTCCATTATGTCAGGATTTAAAGTTTACACAACTTCAGCTGCAGGACAGAGGCCTGGCAGGGAACGCTAACCAGCCCCCGGGGATGTTGCAGCTGTTTTTTTGTTGTTTTTTTAGCCCCAGTTTCTCAGTGGACAGGAAGTATTAGTAGCTGGCTGCTGGGCCTTGTTCTGTGCAACACAACGCTGATATTAAAGTGGGGCAGGGGATGGAGCTGGAGCTGTCAGCTGGGTAAACAGTGCAGCCTTTGAGGCCTCAGAAATTCACATTTCTGGGTGACGTCTTCCCATGGCTCACAAGGGGACTGGGCAGCGCTCCAGGGGCAGGATGTCGGCTGAGGAACAGCAGAACTACAAATGAGTATCGGGAGTATCCAACAACACAGGACTGTGGTTTTCAGCCCCACGCTGTCCCCGCTGTCAGGTTCGTGAGTCAGCACTGGCTCCCGGCAATAAGAACACCTCTCTGCTGCAGGCCAGGCTCCCTGCTCTGTCCTGACAATCCAAACACAGTGTAACCAGCTCCAGATGATGGACTGATGCTGGGAATAGACTCCACCTTTGAGCACACCCAGGACTGGAGGCAAAAACAGACCCAAAACAAAGCCCAGCTGCAGGGCTGGCTGCCCCCTGTAAGAATAGGGGCTTGTGCTAACTCAGGAGGAGAGATGGAGAATGCTTTAACTGGAATCAGCCAACTGGAAAGGTCCTACGGGGTAATTACAACCGTAATTAATTTGCATGATGCACAAAGCATCACGAAGGACAGTGCTAGACTTTGTCCACGTATGCCATAGCAGCACGCGGAGGCCTTTGGGGATGGCACAGCCCTGAAGCTGTCACTTGGGAAACTGGGGGGTGGAAGCAGAGCGCGAGACATCCAGCACAGCCTGCTTAGGAGCTGGGCCGGCATTGCTAAGAGGATCAGCATGCCAACAGCCAGGGGTTGTGCAGAAACCCGTGCCTGGCAGCAGCCAGAAAGACAGATGACAAAAGCGTAAGCCTGGAGACTGGTGCTTGGGAGCAAGGGGAGGGAGAAACGAGCAGCAGCCTGAGCTAGGGGAGAGGAGAAGGTGCTGCTGCGAACCAGTTGGTTGCTGGGCCTTTATCGTCATCTCACGGCATCATCAAATATTTACTACATTTACATCCCAAACTGTTTGCTAAGCAACGGATGGCTTAACTGGGAGCTCTGTGATGATTATGTTAATTAACCATTTTAGCACCACGGAGAAAAATGTGCCTTCAGCTCCACTCTGAGCACCTGTTACTTTCCTCCCCATCCTCCACACAGCTTTGGCTTGCTGAAATAACTCGTTTTATCCAGGACAACAAATCCCAGGCCCTCTTTCTCCCCACCCCAAAGTGTCCACAGTGACTGCATCCACCTTGGAGGCAGGATCAGCAAGGTCCAGGAAAGAGTAGTGGTGTCCTCTGAGAAAAAAAAAGAAGAAAGCTCTAAAAACTGAGCTCCCATTGCTTGCTAGCCTCAGTACTTTGGTTCAGCCACAGCCTCACCTTGTCCAGGTTGGGGAAAGGCCTGGGGGATCTGTGGGATCCGTGTCTCTAAGTACTAAAACAGGTTACAGCAGCGGTGAGCTTTTCTCCAGCCATGGGGAATTGATGTGGCTACGCTTGCATCATACCCTGTGCACAGGATATACGTGCAGCCAGACCCTGAGAGAATGAAAAAGAGCTAAAATTAGAGAGGCTGAGCTGCGGACAGGCGGGGACACCGTTTCTGTCCACCAGAAGCATTTGCGTTGAGAACGGCCATGTGGCAGCTCAGTCACATCTGGATCCACACGGGGCAGAGCCAGCCCCAGCAGCTGGCTGCTGACCTCCTCCAGCCTTGATTTCCCCCCCCAGCAATCTCCCAGGACGAGTCCTTCCTGCAGTCACCCCGCTGCTTTCCTTGCTCTTCCAGGCTCTTATCCCTCCGCCAGCACCCAGGTCTATGCCAAAGAGCACAGAGCCCAAGAGGGGGGCTCCAAACGCCCCCCTTTGCAGCCCCAGGAGCCTGAACACAGCTCAGTGGGTTAGCCAGCAGGACGAGAGGCAGGACGAGAACCAGCATCACCCCATCACCACTGGGACCAGCAGTCCTCTCCCCGAGCAGCCACAGAACCTTTTGGGCCAAACCCCCTGCACTGCATGCAAAGGACCTTATGACTGTAACCTCTAAAGGTCTCCAGACTTAAGTATCTTATTTTAATTCCTCCTCCTGACAAACACCTGAGTGGTTTGCACGCTAAGAAGGAAAATGACAGAAGGTGCTGAGCTTGCACCTCTCCTAACTCATCCGCATGAAGCCCCAGGGTCAGCAGCAGGCCAGTGAGCAGCAGGATCGGTGCTAGCAGCCATCCCTGCCTCTTTTCTGCATCGCCCAGCCTACACGGGGCAGTCCACGCAGCTGCAATTCACACCCTGCATGCCCAAAACAGCTCCTTGCATTGGGGAGCACGTGGTACCCCAAAATCCATCCCTCGTGCTGCTGTTATCCCAGCAGCCCAGCTCTGGGGATGAGCCCCGCAGCCTCCTGCCCTCCAGCAGTCAATTTTGCCTGCAGTAGCTGAGCCGCACGCTTATTTAGCACTGCACTGCCCCAGGTAGCTTGTGGAAGTGGAAAGTTTTCAGTGACTAATTGCTGAGCTGCTTGGAAATGTTCAGAGGAACCAGGAAATCACCAGGGAATAGGATGACGCTTATTTTAGTCTTTCAGATGAGGAAGGGATGAGCACCTCCAGTTCTAGGGAGAAAATACATACATATATATATTATTCTAGGAAATATATACACGTGTCCTAGAATAAGAATTGTCCTTATGTGAAGAAGGCAAGGAAACGAGGCGTAAGGGAGTCCCACACAGTAACTCCCAGGATCTGCCTCCTCATCTCACACAAAAACTCCTTTCTACGCCTGCTGAACCCCAGGCACATACTTCCAGCTGTGGGAGGGAGCAGAGTTAGAGGAACTGCTGGGTAAGAAGCAAGGAGAGGCAAAGGGGAGCAGGGGGGAATAATAAAAATCAGTTTTCTGTATCTCCCCTCCTCAACCAACCAGCTGAGCAGCTGCACACGAAGGATTTACGGCCTGAGCCCTGAGGGCCATCCTGAACGTGGCAGCCCTGATCCTGAGGACTCAGAGCCCAAGAACTGAGCACAGACGCCCTGCCCTGGAGGCTGTCCCCCACCACCCATGCATTTTCCATTCTTCTCTTCCGTACCAGCCCGTGCTGGCCGGTGCCAGGGCACGGAGTCAGCGCAACAGGCAGGAGCCACGGAGAGCCGGGACAGCACGAGGGGCCCATCCTGGTGCTAAAAGCAGCACCAGGGCTCAGGCTGAGCACAGCTCACCCTCACACAGCCAGTCTCCTCTGCTAAAAGGCCTTCCCCAAGCAGCACGGGGATATATTCCCACCTCACATGGCTCTAAAAGATCCCTGTGTGCTCACACCAGATGCACCAGCAGGGCTTCCAAAGCTACTGCGGACCGTGCTCAAAAACAGATGCACAGGCCAAGAAAAATCAGATGTGTGGGCCAAGCAAAATGCCTCCGGTACAAAATACCCCAGAGGAATGAGAGCAGATGTTATGCAACTGCTGGTCTTTGCACAGCTGGGAATTTAAGTGATTTATATTAGGTTTTGGTTTTCTCTTCCATGTGTGTTTGACAAACAGCTGTAAGCCTTCTCTCCAAAAGGTGACGGTTCTTTCGCTGGCCTAAACAGCGTGTTCCTTTGCAGTCCTTTGGGAAGTTACTCCAGTTTATCCAGTGTGCAGTGCAGCTGCCCTGGTGCTGCTCAGTTACCTTGTCCCCTGCCTGAAGATTTTGGCTATTAGAGCATGGAGCGTCCAGGTCCACGCTGACTTCTCCCCATCATGCAGCCACAACGATGGAACTAGGACGTTATCATGCCATCTTCTTGGCCCACAAGGAAGTGCCGAGAAGGGAAGAGGTGGCCAGGAGCTGCTCTGGGCAGGAGGAGGCAGAGCAAAGAGCAGCACAGCACATCCCCAGAGCACCAGACCTCGAGGCAGCGCTGCTTTGGGATGCTGGATGTGGAGCGGAACTCCTGGAGGAGGAACCATCCTACATCCTGTTCGTATCCACTGCAGTCAGGGCTGGTGATGGCCATGGATAAAATCAACTCAAGAAAACAAACAGGATTTGTTCCCTGTTTCCTTGTAACCTCAGGCTGAAAGGCTACAGCGCCCTGTTCCTCCTGCCTTGCTCCACACGCAGCACCAATCGCTCAGCCACGTTCAGGAGCTCTTGCCGTGCAGGGCAGCACCTCCAGCTGGCACCAAACAGCAGCACCGGGCATACCCACAGCACCTGGAGCAACAGGGCTTCACGGCATCCCCCAGGGATGGGAAGGGAGCAGGACTGGGGCAGCACCACGTGAGACCACGCGCTCCTCCATGGCCAAGCAGAGGGGCTGCTGGAGAAGGGGCCAGCAGGTTTCTTGGGCTGCTGCAGGGCGTCAGGCTGTTTTCTGCGTTTAGCTGTAACCACATCTGTGGAAGAGGGATTGTCCCCGTACCTACGTGCTGCTGGCACACGAGAGGCAGCAGATGGGAGTTGTGGGGGCTGCAGCAGCTGTGCTGAAACTTGGTCGCTCCCCAAGGGACCAAATTGCTCAGGATCCATGGTCCTGCCACCAGCAAGAGGACAGCAGGGGCAGCCGAGCTGGTCAGCAATAGCTGAGCAGAGGGGAATAATTGGTGTGAGCCCAACCAGGGCCGGAGAGGTGACATTGCTGGGGTGGTGCCATTGCACTGCTGGAAGCGCCATTCCCTTCTGCTCCAGCGTGCTGACCTGTCCTTTGCAGGTTGCCTTTGCTCGGGGCTCTTCTCGTGCTCACCCCACACGGTGGGGAAGCAGCGGGCGAGATGCTGAGCCTCCCCAGTGCTGGTCCTCGCTGCCTGTCCTGCCTCGGTGACAACCTCCTGCCCCCCAGAACCGCTGGGGACAGTCCCACAGGGCAGCGGTCCACATCTGGGTCTTAAGCTTTAAAAGAGCGCGAGCCTCCGTTCACAGCTCTCTGCATCCCCACATAATTAATTAGCTAGAGCTTCGCTGCCTGGAGGAAGGCTGACTGCAGGAAAGCATCGGCTTCCCTTCTCTCTCCTTTCCTTGCTGCTTCTCCCCAACAACTCCGCTCGTATGTCTTTATTTAGGATGCTTTTCTGATCCAGGTGCGCTATCAGAGCCTCCGAGCCACCCGACAGTGAGCTCTTTGAAACCATTTCAGCCTACAAGGCAAACAGAGGCAACGAGGCTGTTTAGATAAGAGAGCAGCAGGGAAAGACACAGATGGGGCCCGACCATGGTCTAATAACACACTCGGTGTTATCAGGCTCTAACAACACAGCAAAATGAACGTTGATTGCTGCAGGCACGGGGATGGGACGGCTCCGTATGGGTTTGTATGGACGCATGCAGCTTATAAGCAGAGGCAACCAACCCAGGGCTCAAATATTAATATATGGCCCCACCCAGAGAGACTTCAGGGCACTGACGGACAGAGAGCAGAAAGAACAGGAGAGCATCAATTAAACCAAAAATGCCTGCTGGCCACCTGAGAAGAATTAAAAAAAAAAAAAAAAAAAGGAGAGCTGATATGAATGAAATACTGAACAGGATTGAAAAGCACAGAGGGCAAAGAGCAAGTGCAGGGGCTGAGAAAGCTGGAGAACCTCCCTAAAGCACAACCCCGACCCCTTTCCTTGCCTAGGGTAGGGAGAGTGGCTCACAGGGAGCAGGTGGGCTCGCTGCCCTCGTTCCACTATCAGGGTTTTCCTGTCCTTGGTGGTGGCACTTCTGCTCCAGGGATGAGAGCCTTAGGGGCAGCGTGGAGGGAGCTGCTCTTGTTGCTCTTGCCTCGCTCCCCTGCCAACCAGATCTCTCTGCCACCACCAGGGCTGCTTGCATGGCCAAAGGCAGCCCATGGGTACGGAACAGATTACACAAGAAAAAAAAAAGGAAAGAAAAGAAAGAACAAAAGCAAGTAGGCAAAACAGCAAATCTCATTAGGATAACAGAAACGCCTGCGTGCCCAGCACCAGCTCAGTTTGAAATGGGGAAGGGAAGAGGGAGGACGCGGCTGTGCTTCGCCCTCACCCCTTGCCAGCCCTGCCAGGGGCACCTCTCACCCTCAGCGCACTGCAGAGGCAGGGCTTGCTTTGCAGTTCACCCGATTACACCCAAATGGCAGCACAAAAACCACACCACATGGAGTGCTAAGCTGATTTGGGTGGGAATGTCTGAGTTTTGTCAGCAATAACAGCGGTGGCTCACTCTGAAAGCTCTGCTTGGCCATGGGAAACACTTCCAGCTGGGGAACCAGCGTGTAGACATGGATTTGCCACATCCACATATGTCTGCGAGATGCTGAGTGAGGACACTTGCTTCCTCTGCACCCCAGCATGTTCCACTGCAAAGGCTTGTAAGGGCTAGGCACAGATTCGCTCCATCACCTGTCGAGGAGCAGCAGTAAGTGATACACAAAAGCTGATCTTCATCGTAATGCACCCAGACAGCACAGTCCCTTGCAACTAAGAAAAATAAATGAGCAGCAAGCGCACCCTACCCTGGGGTAAACCAGCACAGCATCATTTATTTAGATTTTGAAAGGAATAATTGCACCTACCCTTGACTCTAAGTACCCGTGTGTAATGGAGCAGACAGCAAATGCAATTAAATTAAACGTCAACAGCATTAAACATCAGTTCTTAACTCTCAACCTACCCCATCCATCAGCTAACAAGCACCCTGAACTTCCTCCAGAGACCCCCACACCAGAGCCCTGCAGGCTGCTCCTCCCCGCTATTTAGCAGGTAAATTTGCCGTCTGCAGAGGTAGAAAGGGCTGCTCCTGCCCTGCGAGCCATTTAGGAAGGAACCCCAATGGATATTGAGCTGCGAAGGACTTCCAAACACAGCCTCCATGCACGCCGTGAGCCAAAGGACCTGCGACACCCCCCTTAAAGCCTGCTTGTCTCAAGGGACTCGGTCACCACCAGCTGTACCCAGGGACAAACCCCCTGTAACTGTACCAGCCCTTCAGTGCCCGCTGAAAATCCCCGGACTTCAGCATTTCCTGAAGACACAGATCAGACCTGGCCCAGCCAAGGCACCGAAAGCCCAGGGGATGATTAAAGAGAAGGAACAAACCGCAGCAGCCTCTGCCCAGGCAATGCCAGCCCAGCACCTGGGGGCAGCGGGCGTGCTTTCTCACAGCCAAAATACCCAAATTGCTTGATGTGGGAGAGAAGAAAGCCCTAAGTGGCTGCTCCAGATGGTGCCTTCCTCCCAAAAGCTGTATTTAGCAGGACACTGAATAGCTGCTGGGTCACAGCACCAGGAGCACAGGAAGAGCTCCAAACCTTCTCCATGCCTTGATGCGAGCTGCCGGGGCACCTGGGGCAGCCAGGACGCATTCAGCTCCAAAGCTCATCACCATGGGATGCAGCTTTCCGTTCAGCTAAAGACAACCTGCTGCAGGTTTTGGGATCAGGATTTTTTGGGGGTGATCACCCAGTGATGCTAAGCCAATGTGGCTACGATGGGATCAGCATCCCAGCATCTCTGCCATCTGGTCTCCCTCCCTCCTTGCTGAGGCGCCTCTCCCAGGGACATACAGCCTCTGCTTTGCTCCACAGGCTCAGCTCTTTGTCTGGGGACACAGGGGGTCTCCTCAGCTGTGTTAATTAGAGGGGTCACACTGTTAATTAGATGGGTCACAGCAGGGCTCACAGCACTATGCAGAGCCACAGGACACGGAGCTGGTATCGCCCAGGACAGTTAGCATCTGTGGTCTGCATCTCCCAAGCTGGATTTAGGCAGCCCACCCGTTTGGGATCCCTAAAGGCACTGTTTTTAAGCTGAAAGTTGGCTGTTTCATGGGGAAAGCCCCCAGCACAGCCGTGCCCCAATGCTTTGTTTCTCCTTCTGCATGGAGAAGGGGGGGGGAAAGGGAGGCACCAGCAAAACTGCTAAATTAGGGTATGTCACACAGTGCTGGCTGGCTGGACTGGTGCTGGAGGAGCAAAGACGAACTACAAAACAACAACAACAAAAAAAAGTGAGGAAGCCACAGCACTGCTTAGAGAGAATCCTTACATTCCCAAACAGCCCGCCGATAAATTCACATCCAGCCTCAGGTTCCTGAGGTCTCCAAGGAGCGGAGCTGTGCGCTACCCAAGCCTGAGGAGAGCTGTGATTAGCACCAAGATCGAGATGAACCTGCTCTAACGAAGACATTAAAGCACCTCCATGCAGCATCCCCTCCCTCTGCGTGCTCCCACAGCCTGGGGGAGACCAACAGGTGGGGAAGAGGACCCAGGCATGGCAGGGGGGGCGACGAGACAGGATTACAGAGGATGCTTTAGCTGGCAGGCAGGGAGCGTGTGCATGCTGACGGCTGAAAGAACCAATTCCCCCACGTCCTTCAAGCCTGGAGTCTCCCAGGCCCTTAAGCTCAAAATGGAAAAGAAGAATCAATTTCCTCCTCGGAGCTCAGCCCCGTTCTTTCTTCTTTCCCACTCGTCCCCAAACGCTGCCCATTTCCCCCATTAAATTATTGCTGACAGAGCCCTTTAAATTACAATGCCGGATCTTGCACTGCCTAATCCACTTAACTCAACCCCAGCTGATTAAATTGGATGCCATATGGTGGGAGAGCACTGGGGTAATCCGCGGGGATGGGGACACACTTGACTCATTACCTGAAGCCCTCTCCTCTGCGCTGGGCCCTCCTTGCTGCCGAGATCAGGCAGGACAAGTGTGATTTGCAACGTGCCCGTGTAGCAAGGACACCAGCTCTGGCAAGGCGGCAGTGCCATTAAATGCAGCCCCAAGCAGCTTAAAGGCACAAATTCTCCTCCATCTCTGCTGGAGCTTGGCTGTTCCCCCGGTCCCCAGCTGGTGCAGCAAACACTCAGTCCCTCAAGGACACTTTGGAAACTGGAGTAATTTGGTGCTTAAAAAAAAAAAAAAAAAAAAAAGAGGTGAAGGATCTGTCTGTGGGGACACTGATGGCACTCACAGCCCTCAGACCAGGTCGCTGTGTGATGAGGATGAAGGTGACATCCCGCAGTGACACCCTGCAGTGCCTGTTCCCAGGGTAAAGGGGAGATCCGAGGACACGGAGCAGCTGCTGGTGGGGACCACAGCTGGGGAGCCGGCCCCTGGCATCGCAGGGGCTGCACAGACAGCAAAGCAGCTGTCACCCAAATTAATAACATAACGGTGCTTCCCACGATGGATCATTATCTGTCAGGAGGATCGCATCCGAGGCGCTCCCAGTTCTCCTCCCATGCAAACAATTGTGTCTGGAAAGTCAGTGTTAGCCTCGGTTTATGATGAGACATCTGAAATCAGCAATTTTCCCAGGCACAGGATACCTCCCAGGGGGCCTGGTTCCCCTTCTTCTTGTCCTTCTGACAAGTTATCACCATTTTCCAATCAACTGCATAGCCAAATTAACTGCAGGAAGAAATTGCAGTGCTCCCAGCCCCAGCAGAGCCTTGGTAAAACACATCATTAACTGCAGGCTGGAGAGGAGCGCTGTAAAGGGCTGAGAAAATGCCAGGGCAGGACACCCATGTCCCTTCACACACCACAGGACTGCTGGTCCTCATTCACCCCAAATCTGTGTGATAACCACAGCAGAGATAGAAGGGTAATAGCACACGCTGCTATCTGTTTCCTTACCTTTTTATTTTGAAGGCTTAAGGTCAGAGCCTCGACCTGCCACCAGGCGAGCTAGGCACTCCTCTCTAAAAGCACCGGGAAAAAATGAAAACCCACACAATTGCAGGAGGTCAGGCTTTAAAAAGACAGCCAATTCCTGTGAAAGCAAAGGGACGTTATCAGAGCCAGCTGTGCTACCACAGGCCCACAAACAGCATCACCTGAGGAGCTCGAGCTTTGGCCAGTACGGGGGTTCTGGGGGAGGCTTCTTTACCCCAGAGGCTTCAAACTCGGTATTTTCAGTGGCTATTTTCCCTGTCCTTCTCCTAACACCCAACGATCTCAGCAGCCTCCCAAAGGTGTTTAGAGCTGGCAGCAAGGGAGCACAAAGCGTGGGCCCCTGGAGCTGCCCTGAGGAAAGCGGCGGAGCCCCCCGAGGCCGTGGCGCAGGAGGAGCTGTCAGCCCTCGGTGTCAGTCTGTTAGCGGGTGATGGATGGGGGCTGACAGGGAAGGCAAGACCCTCCCTTCGTTACGGATAATAATACGATTTGCTGAGCATCCCCAGAGGCCCCACGAGGCTTTACCAACCCTCACTGTCATCCCGATGGATGCTGAGCCCCTCTCAGCCCCTCAAGAGATGGGGATGGGGGTTCTGAGCTGCAGCCTCAGACAGGCCTCGTGGGCCTGATCCTGGCTGACAGCACGCAGGATAGCACCAAATCCTCATCCAGCTCAGCCTCCCCTTGCTCTTACAGCCCTAAAAGATGAAATAGGGCAGATCCTGGACGTCCCATAAGTGTATATCCATGTCAAAACCTGCTGGTAAGAGCAGCCCGGCATGAAGCAGGTCGCTGTGCTCGGTGCGGCCGCAGGAACCGCAGCGGCTTTGTCCCTTCTGTTTCCAGACCTGCACTTGGCCGCGGAGCTGGGGAAGACGCTGCTGGAGCGCAACAAAGAGCTGGAGGACTCCCTGCAGCAGATGTACGCCACCAACGAGGAGCAAGTGCAGGAGATCGAGGTAGGGATGGGGCTGGGCCAGGCCGGGGGGACAGGAGCAGCTGGGTCACTGCTGGCACCTCAGGGTGATGCCAAAAGCAGAGGGTGGGAGCTGACGTCCCTTCCACACGTGCCTGAAATGGGGTGGATTAAGGTCTGCTTGAGCTGATCCCAGCCCTGGAGAGGTACCCCTATCCCCCCAGACTGCTATTTCCCCCCTCTCGCCCCCCTGCCTAGACGTGCGTGCCAGATTTTGGCACCAGCACTGATCGCAGCTGGGGCATGTGTGACCTCTCCCAGCCCACCCACCCGCCTTCACGCTCCTTTCTCCATGCTCTGCTGCTGCTTTTCCTGGGCTCCAGGCACTCACAATGGTGTTTGTTCTCGGCCAGCCCCTCAGCACCCTGTAACACAGCGCCCTTTGTCAGAGGCACAAACTGGCTCCTTCTCAAAGAGCTGCAATCCCCACTGCTGTTTCAGGCACCCTTTGGGGTCAGCACCAAGCTCAGAGACTTAAACTTGCTGTGCCAGGAGGGGTTTCAGCTGCTGGAAGGCTTCCAGGGGTCTGTGAATTAAATAAATAAATAAATAAAATTTTAAAAAAAGCTTGAAAAGCATTGATTTAAAGAGGCACAAGACAGAGACATGCTGGGAGCTCACAGGAGCAGCACGTGGCGGCTGTGAGGAGAAAGGAGAAGGGTTTTGGCTGTGCCCCACAGCACTGCACCCCCAGATTTGGGGTCTGATCCCAGCTGATGCCCCTCTGCCAGGCTGCCCAGGATGAAACCCTCCAGACTGGCATGGAGGCAGGCAGGGAGGGGTCTGTGGCCAAGCAGAAGCCACAGCTCTCCTCGCATTTCGCAGATTCAGTTTTTTTTAGCCTGAATTCCTACAGAAAGGCAGCCTCCGCGATTGATCTGTCAGGCGATGCAGTAACCACCAGGCCAAGTTCAGTCAGCCTTGACAAAGGGTCACGGTCACAGGGAGATCAACTTTCTTGGGGTATTGGGAATTAAAAAAGCAGCTGAGGAGAGACAGACCGAGGTGAGTGCCCTTCACAGAGGGCAGGAGAAGATATTTTAGACACAAACATTTACAGTGGGCAGGGGGTAGCGTGAATACCTCTACTGGACGAGGCTTCAATCAGGTAAAGGATAAAGCAGCCACAAGACACAATGTCACAGGAAGCTAAGGATATAGGAATTTCTGCCCATGAAACAACCTGGCTTTGGGATGAGGGGTGTTTTTTGTCTCGGCTTTTCCTGCAGTACCTGACCAAGCAGCTGGAGATGCTGCGGCAGATGAACGAGCAGCACGCGAAGGTCTACGAGCAGCTGGACCTGACCGCGCGGGACCTGGAGCTGGCGAACCAGAAACTTGTGCTAGAAAGCAAGACGTCCCAACAGAAGATCCAGTGGTACGGCCTCCCCTGCTCCTAACCCTGGCGATGCTGTGCCTGGGGGTCCCTCAGCCCACCATCCCCCTGCAGCATGCTCTCGCTATCCAACCAGTCTCTCACCGGCCGTGCCGATGCTGGTTAGCACAGATCAGCCCCAGCACGGGCAGCCCTGGGACAGGGCTGGGTGGAGAAACGTGCCTGGAGCTGCCAGAAGGGAGGCACGGCAGCCGTTCCTCCTCAGAGGGTGAATCCCCCTGCCTAAGAGGCACATAATGCTATCAGGGAGGTCCTGAGCACGCAGCCCAGCAGGCACACTAGGCACAGAGCCAGCATCTAGCGAAAGCCCAGCCTGTCGATAACTCCTCTCATCAAGGTCATCCCTGGAAACAACAGGCTAAGCCGCGTCCTTGCGCTGCGGCATCTTTTGCCAACAACTGCGGAGAGGGAGTTTCAGAGCAGACGGGGAGTGCTGAGGTGGTTTTACAAACTGGGTTCACAGACAGAAAAAAATCTGTGCCCAGCGTTTATTGCTACAACAGATAAAAGAGGAAAAGTAAACTGCTCGCCTGCCTGCTTGGACCCTTAAGTGCAGAGATATTCCAGGATAGCGCTCACGTCCCAGAGGTGACTGTTTTAGCCAAGAGATTTGAGGTCAGAGGGTCTCAAACCTGTGCTATCCATTGACAATGCTTCAATCCCTCCCCTTTTCCAAAAAAATAAAAATGTATAATCCAGGATAGACCACACAGAGAGCAGCCCCTGCCACCAAAAGCAAGCACCGTCATGCTCCCAGGGCACACACTAGAAATGTGGATTACTTTACACAGGCCAACTTTCTCTATGGGGAAGAAAAATAAAACATTTTCAAACGACCTGTGGCCACAGTGCCCACCGCCTCACCTGTGCTCTCTCCTCTGTCTGCAGCTTGACGGAAACGATCGAGGGGCTGCAGAACCAGGTGGAGGAGCTGCAGAAGCAGGTGGAGGAGATGCGGAGCTTGGAGCAGCTGCGCATCCGGCGGGAGAAGAGGGAGCGGCGCCGAACCATCCACACCTTCCCCTGCCTGAAGGAGCTGTGCTCCAGCCCCAGGTACAGACGGGCAGGGGGGACTGAGCCATGCCTCCAGCCTTCTCCTCAGCTCCTCTACATGTCAGCGGTGGATTAGCCCCTCTGACATACGAAAAAAAAAAAACACAAATAACCCCACAGGGAGCCAGGCTCTGAATTAGAGTCCCCTGGCGGGGCTGGCGTTCTCCTGGGATGGCAGCAGGGGGCTAAGAGGGTTCCTCACCAGGCAGGATGCAGTGTTCAAGCTGGGACAGCCCAAATCAGCCTCCCCCAGCCCAGCCCAGCCTGCCCAGTCCCACACCACATGAAGGAGACCCTTTGCTCAAGCTGACCATGCTGCGTCCCCTCCCCACCAGCACATCCCGTGCTGGATCCCTCCAGCATCTCTGCCCTGCTGAAAGCAGTGGAGGTGCTGTGGTTTTGCACTGACCCCAGTAACTCCAGCAGCCCCCAGTCCCAGACCACGGCATGCCACGCAGTGCCAAATGCTGCACAAATTCAGCACTATTGAACACTCGATCCTCCTTAAAACCCAGCCCCTGTGCTAATTCACTGACACCGTGAGGGCATTTCTTGCTCAGCTTTGTCCGTAATAGAGGCTTCTTTAAATAGATAAGCAATCAATAAACTTTTTTATTATTTTTTTTTTCACAGAAAGTATCCACTGCCAGAGGGTACAAACAAAAGACACTTTTACTGCAGCCGGGGATGTAATGAGGGCATAACCTAACCCCCAGCAGAATCCACTTAATGTCTCTGTGCTTCTCTCTCCACGGTCCCCCAGTGGCGCTGTCCCCCAGTGCCTCAGGACGGTGCTGTGCCTTGCCAATCTGCAGTCAGCTCTGAAGGTCACTCTGCCCTTCAGGAACTTGGGAATCTGTTCAATACCCCCGCCACCAGCCATGCCTCGCAGGGGAAGCCATAGAGCTTTCCTTTTTCCAATCTGTTCTAACTAGATGGGATGCCACCGGCGCTTCACTGAGGAGGAAAAAATGATTTCCCGACAGCAGCATGAGGGAAGGGGGAAATGCATGCTATTGCTTCCCAGGCGGGGAACAATGAAGAGGCAGCTCCATCAGGCATCTCCTTCTGCCTCCCCCATTTTGCAAATCTTCTCCCCCTCTCCCTGGAGCAGCTCCTGCAGAGAGTGCAGGTCCTCCAGGACAGAGACAGGTCGCTGTGTCCAGCAGAGCCACCAAACCTTGGGGTTTCCTGTCCCACAGAAGCACAGCTCCCTCCATCAGCTCAGCAACTCTGGGCAGAATTATTTACATGGCAGTAAGCCACAGTCTGAGTCCTCCACGGACTGTCATTCGGTCACAATCTCTCAGGGGTCTTTCTTCTCTTCCAGGTATGAAGACGCATTCCAGGTCCACAGTTCTTCAACAGAGTTCAACCAGAAGCCACTGGAGCGGGAGAACGAGCGTCTCCAAGCCATGGTGGACTCCTTACGGTCCCAGGTCAACCAGGAGAAGCAGCGGAAGGAGAGGGTTGAGCGAGAGTACACCTCCGTTATCCAGGAGTACTCGGACCTGGAGCAGCGGGTGTGCGAGATGGAGAGCTGCAAACTGCGCATCAAGGAGCTGGAAGCAGAGCTCCTGGAGCTACAGCAAATGAAGCAAGTCAAGAAGTATCTGCTCAGCAGGGAAGACAACTTGTCCGAGGCCCTCCTCGAGCCGCTGAATAACGCGCCAGAGGCGGACTACATCGACCTCTCGGAGGAGGAGGGAGGGAAAAGTCATGGGCCGTCCATGACGCCTTCCCCAAACCACCCCGTCCGGAAAAGCTGCAGCGACACAGCCCTCAACGCCATCGTGACCAAGGACGCCGTGAGCCGGCACGAGGGTAACTACACGCTGCACGCCAACAACGTGCGCAAACGGGGCATGTCCATCCTGCGGGAGGTGGACGAGCAGTACCACGCCTTGCTGGAGAAGTACGAAGAGCTCCTGAGCAAGTGCCGGCAGCACAAGGACAGCGTGCGCCACGCGGGGGTCCAAACGTCTCGCCCCATCTCTCGCGACAGCTCCTTCAGAGACTTCCGGGGAGAAGGATACGAGTTGGAGGAGAGGAAAAGCATGGAGAAGACCATCAGCAAACACGTGGAGGCCGTGGACAAGCGGCTGGAGCAGAGCCAGCCCGAGTACAAGGCTCTTTTTAAGGAGATCTTCTCCCGCATCCAGAAGACAAAAGCAGACATCAATGCCACAAAGGTGAAAAACAAGAGCAGCAAATGAGCCCTGTCCCGCCGCAGCCCCCACGTGCTAGCCCACCAGCCGAGTCTTCTCTTTCAGCTCCAGGAAACGCTTCGTGGCCTCGCTGCTTTGAAGGTTCGAGAGGTCTCGTGTTATATTCTTGTACGGGAAGGGAGTGTCCGCAGCATAAAAGCAAGAAAACGCCACAGGGACTCAAGTCGTGTCTTTAAGCTTGGGCTCTGGGCAGCTCGTTGGAAAAAAAAAAAAAAAAAGAAATTGTACATTGTAGTTAGAGGATTTCAGAAACTGTATGATGGATCTCTGCATGAGCTGCTACCACGGCCAGACATCACAACAGCAACGGAAGCCACACCACAAACCAGAAAACCGTTCATCTCCTCCCCCCTTTTCAGCTTGTCTTACCATCCGATTATCTGCGAGCAAAAGCCTGGATGTCCTCCAGCACTCTGCAGCAGCCGCAGCGCGGTGCTTCACAGCAGAACAGAAAAAGCCATCGGAACTTCAGGGGCTGCTCGAGAGCACCAGCCCAAGCCTCCACTTTGGTTTTATGGCTAAGAACCTACGCTTGTACCCCAGAGACCTTCACCTGACCTCTCCCCTTTCCCAAAGGGCAGTATGTTCTTGCTATTCAAGCCATTCTCTTATCAGTCAGGTTTTTCGGCTATTTACAATGCAAGCTCATTGCAACTGGAAAAACTTGAAGAGAAACATAGAACTGGTTGTTCCGTCTTCATCAGCGTTTCTTAGTAATTCAGTCCATACTCTCCAGACTTCGTAGGCATATGGGATTTCCTCACTTTAGATCTGCCCCAGTATTTCAGCCCAGGTGAATCACTGTGCCTGGTAGGAACGTGATGACCAGGGCTTTCCCATAAGCTAGACAAGAAGTGCTATTACAGTATCACAGACATGCTTTCATCTCGCAGCCTGGGTCCCAGCCCTCTGTGCTGTGCTATTCAAGAAGACATCATTGCCGCCATCGTAGCAAGCTCCTCCGATATAGTTTGCATGGGCTTGCAAAACTGCCTAGCAGTGACTCATGTGCAAGTAGAAGAAAAAAAGCACTATACTCGTACGGTGTCAGGAGCACGGGCCCTGGCAGTAGCGCTGATCACACATTCCCCCGCGCTTTTGCTCTGAATACCTTCCCAGTCAAGAGGACAGCTTTCAGTTTTCTGCTGAAAATAACCTATCTTGGCTGAGATACCATCTCCAAAGGTTGTCACCTCTCATGTGCCAGTTCACTTTCCAGCACTGAAATCTCCTCGCTTTTGCTTCCACTGACATGCAAACACACAGCCAAAAGGCCACTGCAGACTCAGGAATCACCAGTTTCCATTTTTCATAAACTAGACGTTGACCTTGTGTGGTCAGACACGTGTTTTAGGCAGAGAAGCAGCATTTCATTACAGCTTAGGCAACACCCTGAGCACTGAGCCACAAAAATGAGCAGTTCAGTGTAAGCTACCTATTCTGTACCAGTCTGGAGAAACTTTAGGCCAGATTTGGATTTTATTTTCACCAGTTTACAACCCAAAATCATGGGAAAGTGGCTGGGATTTTTGCAACATTGACATAAATAAACCAGAATTTGGCTTTGGAGGGGAGAAGACTGTTAAAACATAACTATCCTCCGAGTCTTTGACCTTGGCACTATGAGGAGCTACCTTTCTTTTACTCGCAATGGAATTAATGCAAAAGTACCCCCTTGGCCCTCTGTATTTATTAAACTGAGTACCACTGAGGTAAGTCAGCAGGAGCGCGATGCCCGAACTGCACTCGCTCCAGAGCTCTCCTCTTCCACCCGCCCACCATCAAGCGCTCCTCGCTTCCATGCTCTGCATTTCCAGGTGCCCTATGGCCTCCAGCTCGAGAAACGTTAGGAGCCATTAGCACGAGCGTGGCTACCAGCTCTGTAACAGTATGGAGAACCTTCATGCCTTATTTATTTATAATGGAAAGCAGTTGTCTAAAAAATAAATAAATAAAAACAAACAACAACAGCAACAAAAGCAGCGTCGAGTTGGTTTTTCTCAGAGTATTCCCCAGTCACCGTGCTGTCACAGTACATGGCGTGACAAACACCAACGCCCTCGTACTTCAACATTTGTACTGTGGGATAGCTGAAGCAAAGTTGTTTTAAGTCAGCCAATGTTTACTCTGCAGGCATCTGGCTGTTGCATAGGTGTGGGAAGAGGATTGCCTTCACTTTCCGTTTTAAACAATAGTGTGTGAATCAGCATCGCAGTTAAGTGTACATCAGATTAAATATATTTTCAAATGCTTTATTCTCTTCTCAAATAAAAAAGGAACGCCAGTATTCTCAGAGCTCAGACTTTCTTTACAGCTCTTTTTACTTTTTAAGACCGGCACAAGAGTTATTTCTTTGATTTTCGTGTACGATTTGGGTCAAGAAAATGCTTCAGGCTCCTCTGCAGAAAGCAGAGAGAATATGCCGAACTCTACTGCTACATTATTTATATAACATACATTTTATGCACTTGGACTGCTAATGTTTGCCACATGATAAAAACACTCTTGTTAGCTCGGAAGTCTCTATAAAACTGTACAATTTCTAAGCTTGTAATTCAAATGCTATTTTTGTTTTGGTTCTTTCTTGAAAACCACACATCCAAAACTGACTGATGCAAGTAACACAATATTAGTGCTTAGCTTAACAAAGAAACAGCTGCCATAGATCAGCAGTTTGCTCAGCAAAGCGCTGAGGGCATTTTTTTTTTCTGCATCCAAAAATATTAGTGGCCATATATATGTCCTGATGACTGTGTGATTCAGAGTCACTTGATTTTTTTCTTAAGTGAGGCTTTCAGCAATCAAAGGAGGAAAAAAAAGCATCTTCTGCCCTTTTATCCCACTTTGCATCTAATTTTTCTATTTACTTTGGAAAAAAAAAAAAGTGAAAACTATGTAGCTCCATGTGAAGAAGTAAGAGAAGAGCACTAAGCAACTACATTGCTTACCACAGAAACTGGTCCAACAGAAAGCAGCAGCTATTTAATAGCACACCCCTATGAATCAGGGCAGAAAGAGAACAAGAATGCATCCAGTTAAAACGGGTGAGAAAAAGAACAATATAATAAGAAATGACTAATTTCAGAATTTAGCAAAAACAATTCCCCTATTCAGATCACACCGTTAAGATTAACGAGGATATACAGCTTGTCAAGAATTTGGTTTCCATCTGAGTTTGTAAGATGAAATGTAGACAAGCACATTTCCATCAGTTCTAGCCTTGCATCTTCTGTTACCACCAGCTTAAATAAGCCTTCAGAAAGTACCCACCATCAGAAATAGGAACGGAGCACCTAAACACAAATTCAAGGGTTTTTACAGAGCTTGAATTCTCCTGGGGAAGAATGCCCATCTCCTGATTCAGCAGTCTTCCCTGTCTTACAGGAGCTGAGACCTTCAGCAAGGTCTCTCCAAATCCCAACCTGCTCCCACCACGCTGGCTCACTCACACAGGGAGGGACCAGTCCCTCACACACATCAGTCTTTGCTTCCCTTTTTGGGGACGGCTTGTCACAGCTCTTGCTCTCCAGGCACCAAACAGGTGAGCTGGCTTTCTAATCCAGCATCTGTATACCAAGGCAGTTCATTTCTCCAGCTTCAGTGTCGAAAGCTTGGCTCCCTATGGGCCACATCAAAGCAAGACCTTGTCATGCCAAGCCCTGTCAGGGAAAGCTCTGTTTCTATTCATCCAAGTGGAGATCATTCTGCTTTTTACGAGGGCTCTTTGGACACCTGCAGCAGCCAACAGAGTAGGAGTGCAGCAAAGCCAGAGAAGTGCCCTTGCAGACAGCTCTCGCTTCAGCTGCGTGACCTTCAAGCTCCTTCCTCAGCCCCTCTGCGCACTGCTCACGGACACCTTTCTTGGCATGAGTTAGCAGCACAATGATAATGCTGGCATGTTTAACAACAGTTGGTAAAATGACTCATCCTGCTTTGGATGTTTTACCCATCCCTCTGGCTACAAGTCGCAAACATTTACCTGTTCCCTGTTTGAAATTAAGGTCACCAGATGGCGCGAGCTGTCTCTGACAGCTCCGCTTTTTTCCTTCAAGCATTCCATTTTTGTCTGAGTTGGGTTGGCAGAAGCGGAGCAGAACCCACTCCTTTCCTACAGGCCTGTGGTGTGACACCAGAGATGGGATTAAAACAAAGCACGGGGCCGTGACCAGCACCCACCACACTGCACCCCTGGGGTCTCCGTTTCCACCTTTGGCACCCAGCTGGGATCCCCTCACACCACACGGCCTCTGTCAGCTTTAAACACCCACCTTGGCTTCGCCCCCAGGTTTCGGCAGATTGTCAGCTCCTGTCAAAACACCAGCACAGCCCCAGCCCTGCTCCCAGCACCTCCCTGACACCAGAAATAGCAGCTCCTGCCTGCGGAGCACAACCCCTCCTCACCAACCCACCGTGACGGCTCCGCCAGCAACCAGCCGAAGCCTTCCCACGACCTCACACCTCCCTGCGCCCCCTTCCCCTCAGCACCTCTCTCGCAGAGGCAGAAACACGCAGGTTTATCGCAACACACCTAGAAATAAACCAGCCTCCATTAACACATATATGTGTGTATTTCTGCTCCTGTATATACAGCACGCTCCTGCGCCCCGAGGAGCTGACAGCAGCCACCCCGAGGTGCCCAGAGCTGCCCCTGGCCCTGCATCCCCCCCCCCCCAACCCCCAAACCCCCCAGCCCCCATCCCTCTCCCCCCAGCCCCAGGGCGGCCCCTCCCGTGCCCGGAACTCTGCTTGACGCGGGGGCTGTTTCCGCGGGGGCGCCTTTTCGCGGTTGCACCGCGGCGGCCAAGATGGCGGCGCGCACGCTACGGGCCCTTTGCCGGCCGCGGCTGCTGGCGGCCGGCTTCTCGCGGCGGGCGGCTGCCGGGGCCGAGTTCCGGAGCGCCTACAGCCTGGACAAGCTCTACCCGCCGCGGGGGGGCGACACCGGGGACACCGGCAGCGTCCCGGCGAGTTGGGGGCGTGAAGGGGGGGGGGAAGAGGAGCGGGGGGCGTGGCCTAACGGGGAGGGGGCGTGGCCTAAAAGGGTGGGGGCGTGGCCTAAAAGGGCGGGACGCGTGGTGAGCGGGGCTTGGCTCGGGGGGCGGGGCCTGCGCCGCCTGAGGCAGATTCCCCCCCCCCCTCCCCCCCCAGAGGCTTTGGGGTCCCCCTGAGGCGGCCCCACAGCAGCCCCTGACCCCCCCCCCCCCGATGCCGTTTCCAGGAGCAGGAGGCCAAGCCGCCGGCCCTCGACATTCCCATGGGTGAGTGTCCCGGCCCCACGCGCCTCAAAGGGGGGTGCTGGGGGTGTGGGGGTCCCCCAGGGCGGTCACTGGTGGGAGCTGGGGGTGCCGGGTGGTGTGGGGGGGTGCCCGTGGTTGTGGGCTGAGGTGGTTGTTGCTTGTGGAAGCTGCAGTGTGGCTCAGAGGGGGCAGGGTTGGTTGTGGGCTCCCACACGGGCTTTAAGAGCATCAGGAAATTACCCATTTTTACCATCCTTACGACGCAGAATAGAAACATGCATAAAAGGTAACTTAAACAGACTGCTCTGTTTCAAACCCCAAAAACAGCCTGCACGCAACGTGCAGAGCTAAGCGTGAAGCAAACACACCGCCGAGTGACAGGCTTCCTTCAGCCCCACACGCAGTGTTTTGGGGTACCTCTGTTCTTCCCACTGTGCTGACGGGTCCGGTCCATGTCCCTCCTACTCACATCGCTGCTCTTCTCTTCCAGACCGACTGACCGTATCCTACAGCCGGAGCAGCGGCCCTGGTGGGCAGAACGTTAATAAAGGTACCAAAGGGCGTCTCTGACTTAAGACCCAGTCTGTACCCAAGCATGAAACTAGTTTCTCTCTATATTTGTGGTGTAATAGTAGGAGCTTGAAATTAAAGAGCGCCTTTGTGCTGCCTGATGTTAACTTTTTCATTATTACTCTACATTTTTAACACAACTTTTAAGTCTTCACATTGCCTGACACCAGAGGTAGCATATTTGGTTCTTCTAGAAGCACTCCTCATGGGGTCGTTGCTGCTACATGTGCCACAGGAAACATCAATTCTGTCTAATCTGTTGTCATTATTCATACAATAAGCCACCCGGATTCTTAAACTTTCCTATGCAACAAACTGTTGGCTTAATTCAAATAACGAAGCAAAAAATACTTCTTGTTCTGCAATTGCCGTTAAAACAAAGTAGGTAGTAACTGGTAATAGCATTAAATCTCATAGTGTATAGAAATGCAAATACCATGAAAAAGTCTCCGTAAAAGTTGTCTTTTGGAATGGTTTGTAATAAAAGTAGCAAGAAAAAAATGTGTCCTTCAGGTAATGCATACTAGAATCATCATATGTTCAAAGCCAGCAGTGAGCAGACTGAATTACCTCATAAATCTCAGGAAGTCAAGCCATTACGTTGAAAAAGGTCCTGTTTTTCTTCTCAGTGAATACTAAGGCAGAAGTCAGGTTCCATCTGGCATCAGCAGACTGGATCCCAGAAGCTGTGAGACAAAAAATGGCATCAATGGTAACTACCCTCTCCCTTCCAACCACTTTCTGAATTTCACTATTTCAGCCAAAACATGACAGGTAGAACGGTTTCAGTGATCACATCATGCTTTTCCCTCCTCAGCACAAAAATAAGATAAACCGAGCTGGTGAGCTGATTGTGAACTCTGAGGAGAGTCGCTACCAAATGAGGAATCTGGCGATTTGTTTAGAAAAAATCAGAGTCATGGTCACAGAGGCTACTGAGAAGCCGAAAGTGATGTCTAAGGAGACTGCACAGGAGCTCATAGCCAGGTATTGTTATCGAGATGGCCTTTATTTGATACAGGTTCAGACTTTTAACGTGACTTGGTAACAGGTACTCATTTGGATTTTCTTTTTTAAAAAAAAAAAAAAAAAAAAAAAACACTGGACCTTAACTGCTTTCTCAGGTAACATCCCAAGAACAAGGACTGTTTTTCTGCCTGAGGACATCTGAATCTATATTGTAGCTGTGCTCACAGTTGAGTATTTATTTAAAGGCTTTCTTTGTACACTAAAAAATCTTTTCATTGTGTTTCAGGGTGGAAAAAATGAACCGTGAACGACTAAGACAGAAAAAGATACACTCGAATATAAAACAGAGCAGGAAGGCAGATTTCGACTGAGAACAGCAGAGGTGGAAGTCCTTGGCACACCACCATTTTAAGAAATATTGTTGGCAGCTGAAGATGATACTAAACTTATGAGCTGGATTGAATAAAACCTGTCCAAAAATGTAAATAAAAATAATAAACATCTTCTGAACCTAAGGATACACTGCAATAGTGTCTTTGTGTCCTTCATCCGGTCCCGTGAAGCTTTATGAGAGCACCCCCTGCTGCTGAACGTGCAGCAGATTTGGGGGAAAGAAAAGGAAGAGTAAAAACATTCTAACCACAGATTTAAATAACAGAGTGTTTATCGTTTCAGGCAATTGTCTCACCTTGATTAGTTGATTTTTTCCCCCCAACAGCATAGAAAGATGTCACTTTGCCAAGTTAACCTAAAGCCATGGCAGGAATTGGGCAGGAGGCAATTGTTTTTAGCACTTGAAGACAGAAATCATCTTTTAAGTAGGGGAGTTTTTTTTAAGTAGGGGAGTTTTCTGGTGTGTGAAACCCCATAAAGCCTCAGAACAAGTCTTACAAGCTTCAAGAGTGGACTTTAGTGTGGAGTCCTCCCGTAGTGGACCCTGCTTAAACAGAACACCACAGCATGGTGTACCGCGTCCTCTTGGCAATGGACAAGGATTACACCACCACTGGATTATGTGGTGGTGTATAAAACTGGGAAAGTCTTCATAAAAGTACTGAAATTACGCTTTTTTTCCCTATTCTGCAGGGCCCCAGTGGCCTAATGGATAAGGCACTGGCCTTCTAAGTCAGGGATTGTGGGTTCGAGTCCCACCTGGGGTGAAGAGAGGTAGAGTAATGTTTTAGGAAAGGAAAGAAAAAAAAAAGAGAGAAATCCCTGAGATGGCTGCACCCATCCCACCTCTGTGCCCCCCCCTCCCGGTGATGGGAGCAAAGATACCAACAAATTCCCTGCAGGGGAAGGGGCAGCCACCAGTGCCCCCTCCCACAGGTGAAGGGCTCTGCAGCCCCAGTCTCTCCAAGCCAGGATTTGGGGGGTGACACCTCCAGGTGAGCACTGGGGGCATTTCCATTTTGGAGGAGCAGAACAATCCCATACAAAACCTTCCACCCAGCCCAGATTCTGTGCGTTTTACGGACCAGGAGCCCTGCTCCTCGCCCCATCCCCCTGTGCCTTGATCAAGGGAGCGGAGTTGAGAGCAGGGAGACAGAAAAGGAGTCGGGAGCCAAATCCTTGCACCCCCAGGGCAGGTTTTGGGGTCCCGGGGGGGAAAAGATCCACCCCAGATGGGACTCGAACCCACAATCCCTGGCTTAGGAGGCCAGTGCCTTATCCATTAGGCCACTGGGGCTGCCCAAAATCCCTTTCCCGGTGCCCTGAGTTAACTCTCTGCTGGCCGGACGGGAGCACGGCCCCATGGGGGGGGTCCCGCAGAGCCCCGGGGAACAGGGCCCGCTTGCTCCCGGTCCCCCCCCCGGAATAAAACAGAAAAGCAGGCGGGGAGGGGGAGGCTCAGCGGGGGGGTGGTATTTTTAGCTTTTGTCCCGCCCCAGTGGCCTAATGGACAAGGCACTGGCCTCCTAAGCCAGGGATTGTGGGTTCGAGTCCCACCTGGGGTAAAAAATAAAAAAATAATTAAAAAAAAAGCCCATTTACAACCCCCCCATGGACACAATCCGAGTGTTTTCTCGCCCTTTCTGCAGCAAGGCCCTGCTAGGAGGGGGCGATGTCCCGTCCTCCTGCCCCCAAACGGCCCCATAACTCACCGGCCCTCCCCGCAGCAGCTCGCACAGCCCTGGGGCTGAGCCCTCGCCCCTTTTATCCGCCCCAAAATCGGCCCCAGCTGCGGCTCAGCCCCGCTGCCACCCCCCGGGATGGGGCTGCAGAGGGTCTCGGGGGTGCTGCCCCGCCGGGAAGGGGGGAAAAGGGTCCCTGGGGAATCGGCAGGGCAGATGCTGCCCCCAAAATTGCTCCAGGCCTCGAGTCGTGCCCCTCTCGCCCCTAGGATGCCCTCACCGGGGGCAGTTGAAGGGCTCTGGGGTCTCTTCTGGCCCTATAAAACAACCACGAAGGGACTCGAACCCTCAATCTTCTGATCCGAAGTCAGACGCCTTATCCATTAGGCCACGTGGTCCCCCGTGCCCCCCATTTGGGGACACCGGCACACACCGAGGGGTCCCCCCATGGTCCTGCCACCCCCCAGCACCCCCCAAATCCCCACCCCAGCATGGCCCCGCTACAACGTGACACTGGGGTGCGGTGAGCAACACCCTGTGCACCTTGAAGCTCCTGCTCCCTCCTGCACAGCACCGCTAACACCTCCTGCACACTCCTCGTGCTTCCGCTTCGCTCTTCCCCCAAACCTCTTTCTCCTTGGATCCTAAAAAGGTAACCCCAAAAGCTGCAGGGCAGGGCGGGCGTTTTAACAATGTCCTGCACCCGCAAGGGGTTTACCTCTCCTACGTCCACAGGGTTTACCTGTCCCTACAAAGGGTTTACCTCTTAATTTATTTATTTATTATATTATTTATTTATTTTTTATTATTTTATTTATTTATAATTTCATTTTTTTATTATTTTATTTATTATTATATTTATCATTTATTATATTTATTTTTATATATTGTTTTATTATTTTATCTATTTATCATTTTATTTATTTTTTTTTTTATTATTATTTTTTATTTGTTTTATTCTTTTATTTATTATTTATTTATTATCTTTTTTCCCGGGGGCGGGGGCTCCGCGCCAGCTGTGCGCTGGGGCCCGCGTGGCCTCGCGGGGAGGGCGCCCGACTGCGGAGCCCGGCATCGCGGGTTCGAATCCCCGCCTGGCCCCAGCCGCTCCCCCGCACTGACTGCATCCCTGGGGGGGTCTCGTGTCCCTGCTGATTGCTCGGGATGTTTTATTCCCCCCCTCCTGCATCACAGCCTTTGCCTGCCGGCTGGCAAAGCAGCTCCTCAGAAGCAGCACACGTCCAGCTTTCTGCTGCTCCCAGAGGTGGGAGAGGAGAAGAATACAGGAGAACACCGCACAGAGAGAGCCAAGAGGTCGCCTTGTTCCTGAAACAGAAGCCCCCAGGAGCCATGGGATGCTGTTCAAACTCTGGGCAGGACACAAAGCTCCGCGTGCTTTCAGTCACCCCTGTCCCAGGCAATGCCAGCCCGTGGTGAGGGCCGGCTCTCAGGGCGCGCTGCTTCTCAGGAGCAGAGCCAGTTCCTCCCGCACCTAGCAGAGAAATTATTTGGAAAGAAACTTTGCTTTAGGTTTTGCTGCTGGGTGTCCACCTTCACACCAAAGCCTGGGGTGGTTTGCAGCAGCTCCTCATCGCTTCCCTTTCTCGTGGGATCTCAGCTTGGATCACTGGCCAGGAGCACAAATCTCCTTATCCAGGCAGTACCACCCGCACGCCTTGGCTGTCATTGGCACAGCAAAAAAGCCTGGAGCTGCTGCGTGGATCTCGCTGCCCCCAAAAGTCCGTCCCAGTCCTCCTCTTACCCCCAGAATTCCCCCTTTACAAACTGTCTGCAGAGGGTGCGCTCAGCCGGGCCCCTTCAGCAGCTTTCCTTTATTGTGCCTGCAGAGCCCAGTTCTGGGCGCTCCCATCGCATCCATCTCCTTAATTAATTTAGAGGGATGGGAAATTCCTCCTCCCCACCCACCGCCCGCCTCTACCAGCACGCCTGGGAGCGCAGCACCGAAACGGGGAGAAAAAAAAAAAAAAAGAAAAAAAAAAAAAAAGAAAAAAACAGAAAAAAAAGACTGGAAGCACCCAAAAAGCTCACCCCAGATGGGACTCGAACCCACAATCCCTGGCTTAGGAGGCCAGTGCCTTATCCATTAGGCCACTGGGGCTGCACAGGGGGCATGTCCCTGCCCAGCTGAACGGCCCCGACCCACAGCGGGTGGTGCAGGGGCTGTGGGATGCGTGGGTGCCCCCACGGGGGACATGGGGACACGGGGGGACAGGGGGACACGCGCGGCCTCGCCTCCCTCTGCCTCCGCCACGCATCCCCCGGTGGGATGGGGGAAAGTGGGGAGCAGCCGGGAACCCCCCGTGGGGGGCGAGGAAAAGGGGAAATGGGGTGTGGGGGCACCAACCCGTGTGGGATCCGTGCCCTGAGGGGTGAAGGAAGGGGGAAAGAGGGAGAGCGACGGGAAAAAAAGGGAAAGCCGACCACGAAGGGACTCGAACCCTCAATCTTCTGATCCGAAGTCAGACGCCTTATCCATTAGGCCACGCGGTCGCTGCTGCTGCAGCCCCCACTGATGCCACCAACCCCCAGCATCGCCCACCGCGACCCCCTCCTGCATCCTGCCTCCTTCCTGCCTGCCCTCCAGCCCTCCTTCCTTCCATCCTTCCTTCCCTCTGCCCCTCCTTCCTCCTGTCCTGCCTTCCCTCTGTTCTTCCTTCCATCCTTCCTTCCTTCCCTCCATCCTTCTGCCCTCCCTTTCCTCCCTCCCTCCGTCCTTCCCCTCCTTCGTGCCTCGGAAGCCGCAGAAGATGCGGGGGCCCCACAAGGAGGGCTGATGGATGAGACCAAGACACCCTGCAAAAGGCAAACGGGGCACGCCTGTTCCCCAGCTGACACTGCAGGGGGGGCCGAAACCCTCTGAGAGGACCCCATGGGGTCCATGCACAAGGGGGGCAGGGGGGATGTCAAAAGCTGCCGGAGCTGGGACAGATTCACAGCTCCGGGCCTCTCACATCCCACCTGCTGCTGGGGGATGGACGGGATTTCTGGAGGACAAGTCCCAGCACCGCTCTGTGGGGTCACTGTTGTTAGCTCCGACCACCAACACCCCCCAGCCCCACTGGAAGCACAGAGATCACCCCCTCCCCATGCCCCTTCTGTCTGATTCCACCCCTGTCCTGTTTTGCACGTGCTTCCCTCCTCCTGTCCCACACAACCAGAGGCCGCAGGGCTCGGGTGCCACCTCCGACATCGCAGGAGATTGGGATTTTCCAAGCACACGTTCACCGGGGCTGTTCCCCCACAAGGGAACCATCACTTCGGGTGCCTGAAGGCATCCCTGGATCCACAACAGGAGAAATAGGCAGCAGCAGAGAGGAGGAGGACTGAAGGCGAGGTGGATGGAGACGGGAAACAAAAAATCTGAGGCCTTCAGCTTAACACTAAGGACCTGGAGCAGCACCTCAAGAGCACAGGAGATCAGCAAGGAGGTGGAAATGGAAAATCGGCGGGTGCAAAAAAGGCTCAGTGCCCCACACCCTGGGCTGCTACGGAGCAGGACCAGGCTGCTGGGGGAGCAGCCTCTCCTCTGCCCCCCCCCGCACCCCTGGTGGCACACAGGCACCAATTCCCGTTCCATTTCTGTGGGGTTGCAGCAGCCTCTGAGCCCTGTAAATGAGAGGAGATTTGCTCTTGAGTGGCTCTGGCTCCTAGCCTCCTCTCTGTGGAGATGAGCCCTTTCTTTCCCTCTCCCTCAAATTGTAGGATTTTTTGTTTAATGACCTTCTGATTCCCTCACCGCAACTAAAGACCACTCCCAAGAGCCCGCTGAGTGCATAAATCCATTAGCAAAGCCTCCCTCCCAGTGCAAATATAGAGCCCGGCTTCTGATTACAAAATCCCCATCCCTCATTAATAAATACCAAATCAACTTCCACATCACAAGTGACGTGCCCTGGGCCATCCGTAAGGGACTCGGTGCCATTCGCCTCCTTATTTGGAAGCAGGAGAAGATGCAGCGAGCTTTTATAGCTATCCTCACCCTTTCTCTTGGGACAGGTAAGTTAATGAGGGCTGGAAAAGCTTTAAGGACCTCTGCTCTGGTTTGTTTGAGAAGGGATTTCCCTGGGTTATTGACGCTTTCCATACCCACGGCTCCATACCCTCCCTCTTCTGGTACATCTCTCGTCCACAGGTCGAGACCTCTCCTGATCCTTTTCTGATTCCCGTGGATTTTTTCCCAGCAGGGGCCGTTCCCAGGTACATCTGCACGTACTACGATGTCATCGAGCACCTGAACATCACCTCCCACAGCAAGCTGCACGCGCACATACTGCCAAAGACGAACTGGAAGGAGCCTCTGGAAGTGAACATGGATTTCATGCTGATCGCTATTCTCTCTGTGGTAAGGACGCGAAGCTCCTCTCGAGCCTTTACAGCCCAGAAATGTGCGATTGCCAGGTCGAAGCCTGAGGTTTCTGCGAGGCAGGGCTACAGGTGTGAGAATCAACCTCTTCCACTTCTTCAGCTTCCTGCTGCTTGAAAGCATTTGGGGAAGACCTGGAGGATTTTCTCTCTTCTTCTAGGAAAAAGCTGGAGAGCAGGCCCAGGCAAACAGCCTGCTTTAGACCAGGCTCTAGGAAGAACTGTGAGTGCCTTAACTAAGCAATTCGGGCAGGATTGCAGAGCACCGGTCTGTTAATGTCAACACCTGTATTTTTCAAACCACGGGATCTGCTGCTTCACCCTGCTCTTCAGTTGTAGGACCAAGACCCTCGACCTCTCCTCCTGAGCTGGGTCTCCACAATCCTGCTGCAGGAGCAACAGTGGAGAGCTCCTGGGCTCTGCACAGGACGTAGCTAAGAAAAATCAGCTAAATCTCTCCCGTTTTGTTCCTCTAGGCTGAAAAGCTGCAGACGGTCACTTTTTATTTCGTGCTGAGCTTGGTAGGTTCCTTCAGACCGTTCCTCTCCTGTGACACCCAGCACGACTGCTGGGGCTGAGCCCAGCACTCACCTCTCTCCTGCACCTTCTTCCCTCAGGAGTGGAGGAACGCCTTTGCGACTTGGGACCCGCAGGATTTCTGCAACATCTCCAAAATTGTTCTGCCAATGGATTCCTACTGGTCGCCCCCCATCTTCATTTTAGAACGGTAGGTCCTCCTTGCCTTTTTATCCACTGGCTCAAGGAAAATACCGTGGATGCAAACTGTTGGGAATGTTGTGGGAAATGGGATAAACTCGTTTGGGTAAAAGCTGTTCCTGTAAGCTAAGTGTAACCAGGAACCTCCTGACTTGTAATACTGGGAAGAGTTTATACAAAGCACTTTGTGGCTCGGTAATGTTGTAGCATCTCCAGAAACACCCCACCTAGGCTGTAGTTAAACCTGAAGAAACATCAGGGACAAGTGCTGTAGCCGAATGAAATTACACTTAGCAGTTTTTATAAGATACCAGGTGGATCTAATAGAGGGTCGGGCACAGCCACAAGATCTTTGGCTGCAGGGGGAAAGGATGGGGAGGCAGCACAGCAGAGAGCCAGCCAGTGAGCCCTTTCCCCAGGTAAGAGTGGGAAGCACAAGCCCCAGGTTTCCTCTCCTTGCTGCTCTCCTGCACGCTGCTACATCCCATGGCTGTGTGACTGCACGGAGCCACCCCAAAAGGATGCCTACAGCCCAGGCTTTTGTGGGATTTAGGAGCATCGCAGCATCCTGGAGCTCTGTCACTCCCCATCTTTGTTTCCTCCAGGGTGAACGAACAGAAATCAGACTTGGAGTACATGGTTGTCAGGCACAACGGCACCTTCAACACAAGCCAGCCCTTTCAGGTTACCTTAACGTGCAGCCTGATGATCCTCAAGTTCCCCTTCGACACCCAGACGTGCAACATAAGCATCGCTTCATTTCTCTACCCAGGTACAGTGGCAAGCTAAGTTTGACCACAACGGGGCTAAATCTGCAGAAGGGATAGACGAGGTGGGCCCTGGCTGACCCTGGGTTCCCTTAGCAGCACCACACACTGCTAGAGGAGTGCTATTTCAGGGCTCCAAACAGCAATCAGAGTCCATCCCAAGAGGAAAGGTTGAATAATAAGCAGAAGTGCCATAAAATTCCCCAAGGTGCCATCTGCAAAGGACCCACCAGGTTTCCCCTCTGGTCCACATTCGCAGAGGTGCAGCCAAGTCTCTGCACTGCAGCCCTTTTAAATTTCTCCCTCATGGACTAAGAAACCACAGCAGTGCAAGAACCATTGCCTTTCCCCATCTGCATACACCCTTGGTTGGGAGGGAAAGGGAGAGGAAATAACCAATTTTTTATACAAAACTAAATTCTGCATCTTCTCCCCTTTCCTCCCCCTCGCCCAAGCAGTAACAGACCTGGTCATGAAAATCAAACGGACGCCAGCTGAGATGATGAAAAACAGCCAGAGTTACTTCCTAACTGATGGGGAATGGAAGTTCACCAACCTGAGCATCGGTGAATACAGAGAAGGGTTGGATGACGAAGAATATCCAGTGATCGTCTACAAGGTACATTCATATTATGTTGTACCAGTATAAAAAAATAAAATAAAAAATGAAACCAGATGGCTTTTCACGTTAGGGAACGAGCAGTCACTCAACACAGCACATTATCTCTTACCTACATTTCTTTCACCTTCCTCGACAGATTTCCATGGAGAGACGACCGACTCTGTATGTTCTGAACCTGATCCTGCCCACGTGCGCCCTGTACCTGCTCGATATGGCTGTGCTGTTTGGACCCAGCTCCCTCGAGGAGAAAATCAGCTTCCAGATTTCCATCATCCTGGGCAGCTCCATGTTGGCCGTGATTCTCAACAACATGCTTCCTACTTCCTCCAATGAACCACCCATAATAGGTATCCACCTCTACTGAATAAAGACTAACGGATTTTTACACAAAAAGAAAGGCTACCGGGCATTTATGGACCCATAAATGATACCAGTAAAAGCTACATTTTATTATTTTGCTGCAAACAGCAATTTCCCCCTTCCTCACAACCCAAGTGAACACAGGCAGGATTACAGACTCAAGAAAATGGTGCCAATTAACAAATGTTTTCTTTGTTTTCCTCTTGTTCTGCAGTGATATTCTTCTTAGGCACCTTCCTGTTAATGATCATGGCTGTGTTAGACACCTTCTTCCTGCTGCACCAGCAGCACAAATCTCTACGCTTAGACAAGGCTCTTGGAAGCATCCAGCAAGGTAAATAAACTACAATAAAATAAATTTGGAGCCAAGTAGTCCAGGCTAGCTGAACTTCAGGTTGTCATTCACAACCGCCCTGCTCCGACATCTGTTCTTTGCAGGCGTGCACACCAAGCTGGCAACGACAGAGGCCAACAACCAGGCCACAAAGCACCTCGCCAAGAAGAGCCAGGAAAAAGGGCAGCAAGCCAAGCCCCACTGGAAACCACAGGAGCAGGACCCCGTTCTGCCAGTCCTGGAGAAGGTGCTTCTCTACAGTCACTTATTCTTGTCACTCTTTTTTTTTGCTGTTATTTCTATAAAATGGAGCAGCTAGGGGCCAGCTCTGTGTTACGCTCATTGAGTCGTTCTCAATTTTATTGTTTCTAATCCCTCCACTGTCTTTTTTTTTCTCCTGCTTGATTCATAGAACTGCAGATGTTTCAGTTGCCTAAATTTAAAAAAAAAAAAAAAAAAAAAAATGGCATAAGATGGGCATGGTTCCTGCTGTGTACTCTAGTTCAGTAAAACTATACATGTTCTTGCAGTGCTCTGTGGGCTAGCAAAGTACCTGTACAAAACAGTAGTGGAATCAGGGGACAGAACCTTCCTTCCATCGGACAGTAATTCTTACCACAACCACACGCCCCTTATGATAGGAAAAGGGAATTAATGCCCTTTTTTGTCATGGAGATGTTTCCGTTCTGAGGAAAGGTGGTTAAGAGATCCACCTTTGGTAATTAAATAAATCAATGCAAGTACAAAGCCTCTGTTGTATTGTTTTTGTGATTACTGAGGTCTGCATCATTCAGAAATCCAAGACAGAGAACAGTAGGATAACCAGGATTAACGGGGTGAAGTTTTTCAATATCAAACTTCTGAACCTATTCTCATTTACAAACCTTCAAATCTTACTGCAGTTGACTCCACCTAAACCATCTCAACTAGAAACCAGCCCCAGACCACTGCCCACAAAACTGAGGGATACCTCCTGCTGCACCATGGATCACTGCTGAATACAAATCCTTTTGTGGTGCCGGAGTGTAAATCCATCTCCTGAGCAAGAACTCATCCGCAAAGGCTACAAACAAGCAGAAGCTCGATACTGATCTACATTCCCAGCACTGCGTGGTTACAGCAGGGAACGGACGGCTTGCTTGCTTTACAGATGCTGCACCAGGTTGTATTGTCAGGTTCTGGGATCTCGGTACTTGCTACAGAAATCAAGTCCGCAGGTAAATGAGAGAATCCAGGAACACCAGCCCGTTTGCACACCCACCTACAGTTCCGCGTTTCCCAACACCTTGCAACCTCATATCTAAGATTTGAGCCACAGACAGGAGGGGGAATACTTTATTTAGATCACAGAATCTGACAGTCGTTTGACAAACCGCTTCCAGACCAGCTTACAGATCAGCAATCGGTCTGTGAGGCCAGAACGGGTTCTTCTCCATATCCAGTTTGGTTTCAGGGAAGGCTTCAGCCATGTCTTCATTTGTCATTTGTTCAAAGGGAATCATGCTTTTGAGCTTCTGAAGCTTGAAGTAGGAGCAGAGACAAAAGTGTTACAAGTCACTTCTCAGCAGGAAAGAGCAAAGCACACAGAGGACAGAACAAGGTGCAAGCCAGGCAGGATTTAAGAGAATATTCAGCAAACAACGCCCAGACTTACGTGCTGTTCGTACTGGGCAATCCGAGCTTTGGAAGCTTGCACATACTCGGCGGTGTTCTTTGCCTGCAGGACAGCAAAAGACGTGTGGAACACGGTTATGCTCAAGAACGACAACCTGAAGCGAGCCTGCAAGCCCACACACTGAGTTTGCAGTAAAATTTAGTATCCTGACACTAGGTAAACCAACAAAATCTTGATCAACCCCCAAGCAGCCAAACCCTCCCCAGCGCAGAGATTTTGCTGAGCCAAAAGCCTGCAAAGACCAGAGCTGTGCTCTGTCTCAGGCTGCCCTGCCTAGGCAGACGACCACATGGAACACACCTTCCTTCTTGCCCCTTCCCATCAGAGGTCAGAGACAAGCCCAGCATCTGGGCACAGCGTAAATACTTACAGCTTCCTGCTCCTGGGCATCAATTTTAGCACTTTGCGTGTCCACTGGCTCAGGAACCTTCAGTGCACTGAACTGTAAATTGAAGGAGAAATCTTTAAATGGTTTGTTTGCTTGAAATAATCCTTCACACCAAGGTCACTCTCCCTAGCAGCAGGAGGGTGTTCCCTTCTTTCTTCCTAAGACACTCTCACAAGTGTGAGTTAACGAGCTTCTTGATCCCTGCAGCTTGAACGTGTACTTCCCAGGCAGCACTGCTCACCGGGATGCTTCAAGCAACCTTTTCTGAAGTGCGCAGCATCACCAGGGCACACAATGCTCTTACATTCATCACAGCGCTACGCAGAGCAAAGCACAGCATCATGAGGAAGCGAGGAAGTCTAACACCTCAGACTCATCCCGTCACAGGCAGATTTTCCCCAAGACAAAGTTTCCAGATCCAGCTGAGGTCTGTGGGCCCTTGCAGTCTCGCAGCAGCCAGTTTCTCTGCCACCAGCGGCAGCGTGTGACCTTCAGCAGGAGCCTCTCTTGTTCCTGGGGGTACGGCAGCCCCTGCAGGCACCAGCCAGCTCTGCACTTCCCCTAGCCAGACCTGCGCTTGTCACCGACCGTTTGCTCCAGGAGAGGCATCACCTGAGCCCACTCCTGCAGGCAAAAGGATGTTATCGAGTCTTCCTCCACCAGCTTTCTCACTGTACAGTGCCACAGCTATCACCCTAACAGTCAGCACTGAAGTGACCTCCTCAAGGTGAGCAACACCAACTGCAGAGCATGAAGCAAGGGAACCTACCAGAACTGGAAACACCTCAATTCTGGCATTTCCCACTCCAAGACATTCCCCATGTAGGCCTCTGAAGAAAAGCAACGCACAAGCTGACAGAGGTACTGACCTTCTTCTGGAACTCGTCCACCATGCCAGCTTTCGCAATGGCAGCCTTGTAGTGAGCCCAGTCGATGGTGGGGGGCTTCTCCGGCAGGCTGGCCAGCCTAAGGGGACAGGGGATAGCAGTCACCTCACGCTGTCATTTGCTCTCTGCCAGAATTACTTTACAGAGTGGTTAACAGAGCCTGCTGAGCTTAATTGCAAATACCTCCAGGTCTCTCCTTAACAACAAAGAGCCAGCCCTGCACATTCCCCCACCTTTTTAACAGATTTCTCTGTTCAGCCAAGGCAAACGCAGCCAGCGGCCCTGCTGCTGGTAGCACCTGGATGCAGCCCGTGCAGGAGAGCTGGGCAGTTTTCACCGCGCTAACTCAGTGTCAGGCAGCGACACCACCTGCAACAGCCCCCACACACCACGCAGGAGACGCCAAAACACCTGACAAAACCCATCCATTTGAAGACGACCCATTTTAACATCCCCTAGAGCATTTTGTAACACCATAATTACAGCCACCAGCTCAAGCCGGGCCCGCAGCGGCTGCACAACCCAGCGGGGCTCCGAGTGGCCGCGGGGCCGGCACTCACCGTGCTGACAGCGCGTCGCTGCGGGTCTTCAGGGCGTTGAACATGGCCCGCTGGTTGGCCGGCACCCGCTCGGCGAAGGCGGCCCAGTCGATGGCCTTGAGAGCAGCTCTGCGGCCCGCCATGCTGCGCCTGAGGGACAGGGGGGGGGAGACAGCGGCTGGGGGGGGGCCGGGACAAGGCCCAGAACCGGGAGGGGGAGACCTGGGACCGGGGGGGGTGATCGGGAGGGACCGGGGGGGGACACGGGACAGGGCCCGGGATCAGGGGAGTGTTGAGGGGGCGCTGAGGGGGCGCTTGGGGCCCCCCTCGGCGGCGCCCGCTGCCCTCAGCCCCCCCCGGCCCCGCTCACCTTGAGCCGCGCCCGCCGTCCCCTGCCGAGCACCGCGCCGGAAGTCCCGCCCCCTCCCCTCCCTCCGGTTCCGCTTCCGGTTCCGCCCGCGGAAACCGGAAGCGGCGGGCGGTGATGGCGGCGGGGCGGCGCTGAGCGGGGCCGGGCATGGCGGAGCTGGCGGCGGCCGAGGGCCCCCCCCGGGGCCGCACCCCCAGCCCCGGCCCCGCTCCGGTTGCCGGGGGGGTCCCGGGACCGCCCAGCCCCCGTTCGGCCGCTCCGGGGGTTTCGGGAGCGGGCCCGGCCGCCTCCAAGTGGGTGCGGCTGAACGTGGGCGGCACGTACTTCGTCAGCACCCGGCAGACGCTGTGCAGGGAGCCCAAATCCTTCCTCTGCCGCCTCTGCTGCCAGGACGGGCCCGAGCTGGGCTCCGACAAGGTGAGGGGGCGGCGGCGGGGCCGGTGTTGGAGCCCCCGCCGGGTACCGTGAGGGGTTGGCAGGGGGTCGGTGTTTGTGGCTGCGGGGCACGGTGAGGGCTGGGCAGGGGGATGGGGGTGGTGGGATCCGCCCCACAGGGCGCTGGGGGTGGTTTGTGGGGTCAGGCCGAGAGGTGCTCAGGTCCCCTGCTGCTTAAGGGCTTAGCTGGAAGGTGAAACCTCCTCGAAACAAAACCTCCTCGTGGCCACAGCCATCACCGCCCTCAGCAAACAAAGGAGGTGAGCACAGGGTCATTAAAGTCAGAGAAGCCCTCCAAGATCTGGTCCAGCCCTCCCCCTGCCACCCACATCACCCCCAAGCACCACATCCCCAAGACCTCACGTTTTTTATTGCTTTAAAGCAGCCTGCGTGGCCGGTCAGACATTGCTGTAGGGAGATGATGTGGCAGCCTCCTGCACAGCCTCTGTCAGCCCTTCCAGGCTGGTTCGGGAGATACTTTCAGTTGGGAGCTGTTGGGGAGCTGATGACATTAGTTGTTGCATGCCAGCCTGCCAGACACCGCTCAGAGACAGGGCTGGTGCACTGCAATTTGCATTTTTAGTAGTAGGAAGAAAAAAACAAACGTTTCCTTTAAAGTTTAACTATCATATGCTGTTTACCAGAGCTGGAAATGCATTTTTTTTCTAGATAAACTAGTCTGGAAAACAAGATTAGACAGAGCATGAACACCAGGTTTGTGTTTTTATTATTGCAGTGAAGAAAAAGTGCTAAGCGCTGCTTTTCCCTTTGGTTATATGAACTCTGTTCATAGAAGTACTTCATGTGAGGCATCTGCCAGCACCGTCAAGCTGCAACAGTTGTAGCTGGGTTCAGGTACTGAAAAAAATGTTGGATAAAGCCTGGGGTCACAAATTCAACCTTTACAGGCAAAGGAGTCGGTGTTCTCACAGAAAAACTGTTCTATTTGTCATTTTCAAATGAATTTTTTTCTAGTACCATTTAACTCTGCCTGCTTCCTTCCTGTGTACACCCTACAGGATGAGACAGGCGCGTATCTCATCGATAGAGACCCCACCTATTTTGGCCCAATACTGAACTACCTCCGCCACGGGAAGCTTATCATAAACAAGGAGCTCGCAGAAGAAGGTGAGAGAAAAAACTTCCCAGCAGTACTTCTGGCCTTTAGTTTCCCAGAAGGATGCTTGTTAAGAGGAATTAAATCATTAGATTCTGCATCCTCCTGGAAGCAGAGGCCTCTAGTTTATGGTACAGCCCATCACTGCTCTGCTACCAGAAGCCTTTGAGCTAAGCAGAGGAAACGATCTGATAGAACATCTGCCCCCACAGACAGCAGTAACAGCAGCTCTGCACGAGCAGGCAGCTCTGGTGACTTCCCCGTAGAGCGGGAACACCACAGAGATCGTGCCATGAGGTTTCTGATAAGCCCAAGGAAAGGGGGATGATCTTTAAGTGCCCTGTAAGTCCCCAAAGGAGGTGACAGCTCCCTTCTAGCCTGGAAATGTGAGATCAGTGGCAGTCATATTCAGCACCTGGAGATTTGCTTACACATGGGTGACATTTGGAGTCAGCAGCAGGTGTTGCATCCTTGTAGCTGAATCATCTTCACTCCGCCCTGCATAAAGGAACAGAATTTGTCTCTGCTTTTTGTTCCCTTCTTAGGGGTCCTGGAAGAAGCCGAGTTCTACAATATCGCATCTCTCGTGCGACTGGTGAAGGAGCGGATACGGGATAACGAGAACAGAACCTCTCAAGTAATGCACATGAAATTTACCTTCTGAAGTCAGTCAGTTTCCGTAGCGTAGTAGGACGTGTGGCTGCAGGCACTGCCAGTAGCAGATTTTAGCTTAGTTGTCTTTAACAGCAGGAACCCTTGTTTTTAGTTAGATCCAAGGCACAGCTAGGAACAAGTATCCATTACGGCTTCAAAAGAACAGGCCGGTCATCTTGTTAACGCTGCAGGGAAAGGCAATGAACGGTTAAATAAGAGGGACTGGGAGCAAAGATGGGGAATTACAAACCAAAACACACAGCTTCAGGAGGTAAAGAATAGTTCAGTTCTTCTCCAAACTGTTTTCGGCCCTGTTCAGCTGTCCTTTTGTGGCAATTTTTCCTGTTGCTGATATTAACATACTCAGGAGATTCAATTTCAGAAGGGAAACATTCTCAAAAAGCAGTAAATGGCTTTGAAAACAAAAGTGTTGCTTTCAGTTGCATTTAGGCACCTGGAAGGCTTTTAAGAGAAGGGTACCAACTGCACGTGCCCATTTTAGAATTGGTTGGATAGTCACAAAAATAAAACCTCAGACCATGTGGCTCAGCCTTCCTCAAATAACACAGAGCAGGACACTCCATTAATTTAAGCTAATTAGTTTCCTCGCTTGATACCAGTGCAACAATTATTAAACTCCTACTTGTTTTTCTTCCCCATGTTTTAGGGACCTGTGAAGCACGTGTACAGAGTCCTGCAGTGCCAAGAGGAGGAGCTCACACAGATGGTGTCCACGATGTCTGATGGGTGGAAATTTGAACAGGTACCCATAAGCAGGCTGACTCGAGCAGCCGTCTGGTTTTGTAGGATAACTGAAATGTGCTAACTTAAAGGAAATACATTCTTCTACCCACCCATGATTCAGTAGTTTGGGAAATCTACCAAAATACCATGCGTTTGTTGAGTAAACAGCAGTGAGTGGTGTGAAGTATCCAACAGCTGAAAGGTCAAGGCAGCAGGGGAACAAAAAAAAAAAAAAAGTTTCGTGTGGCTATCTTTCGTCCTTAACACAAACAAAATCCTATTAACTGTATGTCAGGTCAGTAATGACAGCCCCCAAGTCTTGCTACAGCAAAACTGTATCAGTAGTCATCTGTCTGGGAAGGTTGCTAACTGCATGTGCCCCATAAACATGAAGCTCTCTCTTAAAATCCATGACAACGTGGAAGCTAGGGTGCATACCACACATTAAAGTTTCCTGGATATACACAGCTCATAAGAACCACGTTGCTCTCTTCAGATTTTTTGGGTTTACTATCTGGAAAGCAGAACAGAGTTGTAAAAGACAGATTAGCGCTGCACTCTAGGATGTCCTTTTAATGTAATAATGATAAATATGAGACAGACGGGATTTCTTGGATCGAGTCCAGACCTCCCATAACAGTAATATAACAATCCTATTTATGCAGATACCAAATTCCATCCCGATGGCTCCTATGCAAAGAGTGGTGCCAGTTTGCTACGCGTCCCTTAGTTAATCTAACATTTGCCTGTGGTAAGGAATTGCCTTTCCAGTATTTGTACATCAAAGTCAGAAGGCCAGATTGGAGACAAGTTCAACACAGACATACAGTCTGCATCAGGAGGCCTGGACCAAGAGTCTGCACTTGCCCTGCCCTTATCTGAATTAGGCATTATATATTGCAAAGCCTGATGCATTTATTTTTATTCTTTCTGCCCTCAGTGTTTGGGAAATGTGTTCACGATTACAGATTCCTTCGTGAGGCTCCAGGTGCCACTAGAGGGCTCTGGAGCTTTTCTAAGTCTGCCTTTCAAAGGCACAGGAAAGCCTGTGACACAGGAGGGTGCTGGAAGGGGTTTGGCTTGTTGACACTTCAGGTCAGAACAGGTCTCCCTGGCCAGCTGTAGCTCACAAAGCAATTGCAGGAATAAAGCAAAAAGTCAAGACTTGTTGATGGTCCCTACCTTGGCTGTCTCCTGTTGCACAGCTAATCAGCATTGGATCTTCCTATAACTACGGAAATGAAGACCAGGCAGAATTCCTCTGTGTCGTGTCCAGGGAACTCAACAATTCCACCAACGGCATTGTCAAAGAGCCCAGTGAGAAGGCAAAGGTAAGGCATCTGCTCGGGCCTATTGACTTAGATCCTCCCATGCTAAGAAGAACCCCTCTGACACTAGCAGATCCATAATCTGTGGTAGCAGTTCTGTGTACCAGCTTGCCTGTTTCCCCCCCGTGTGCATGAGCTTACCTTACTAAAAGATTTCCTGGCTTACTATACATTTCAAGTTAAGGAAGTTCCAGCTGAATGTGAAAGGGAAGTTCTGGTAGAACACGGGGGCACTTCTTTAATGTGACAGAGCACTGGAACAGGTCACCCAGAGAGGTTGTGGAGTCTCCTTCTCTGGAGACACTCAACACCCACCTGGCTACCATTCTGCACAACAGGCTCTAGGTGATCCTGCTCGGCAGAGGGGTTGGACTGGATGATCTTCAGAGGTCCCCTCCAACCTCAGCCACTTTGTAATTCTGTAAGAAAGAAAAAAATAGAGGAAAGACTTGAAAAAGGAGGACATGATAGCAATGACTGTTGAGATTGGTCACATTTTGTGGTTGAAGCATGCTGTAGGGAAGAGACAGACACTTTTTTCTACCTCAGTCCATTTTTCCCCAGAAACTGAATGGGGAAACTTTCAGTTTCCCCACTTAACTCCTGGAAGGCAGCTAAGCAGGGTTTCTAGAGACGGGTCTCAGTTTTAACCAGCTTGCCATTCATTACAGTAGCATAAAAGCCAGCAAGGTGCTCTTATTCCTTCTCTTGTTAGTCCATCTTGCCTTTGCAAAACTCTGAAAAAAAAAAAAGATTCGAAACAAGAACTTACGCATCTGAAATTGTCTAAATTTTTTAAATTCCCTTTTTTTTTTTCCAGATTCTTCAAGAGCGAGGATCCCGGATGTAATTCAAGTGTCTACTCCTCTAAAAATCCCAGATGTCAAAAGGGCAATCTAGCTGGGCAGAGCATCTCTCCGCAGTGCAACCTTGCCCCTGTACAGTAACCAAGCTAACACAAAGCCGAGCCTGTCCTGCCAATGGCGAGTACTTCTGGTCAGAACCAAAGGCTTCCCTCCTTCTCTGGAAACCAAGAAAAGAAGAGACTCTTCCAGTTGGATAGTCCTTTCTACAAGTATCCATTTTATTTTCTTGGCCAGCACTGTATTGAATTTTTCCAACAATGGCTGGGCTGGATTCCCAGATGGAGCCTTTGCAAAGGTTGCTCAGGTCCCCAGGCCCTCGTAGTCAGTCCCACCTTGCACAGGCTGCCACGGGTGGGAGGATCTGTTTGAGCTGTGCCATTTCTTGCACCCAGGTCTACCACCACCAGAAAAGTGCAAGGACCTTGCAACGCTCCCCCTCCTGATCAGCCACCCCCCCACACACAGATCAGAACAGGGTTTTAAAAGGAGGAACAAAGCAACCACTTGTAAAAAGAAAAACACTTTTTTCATTCTTGCTTTGTATTTGTTCCTTGTTCCATTCCTAAGAGCTGAGTTTAGATACTAAGGGGAGGGGAGTTGTGTGTACATCCAACATGGGTCATGCTGTTAATGCTATTACGTATGGGCTCCTGGCATTTTCCAAAGCCCGTTGCTTCTCATGCATAAAAAGAGACCCGTGTTCACCCAGAGTGGTGGTAGAATAATAGTTCTGTCCTGTACGCTTCTCTGTTGAAGAAGAGTGGCAACATCTTTTCCCCTTTGCTACCTTGCCATGACCATATCTTAGCCTGGTGCAAAGTCACAAGGTTAGGGACTTGTTGCTGCCAAGTTCAGCTTTGCCTTGTTTGTCTCCAGCAGCATGAGCTCCACTGCCTTCCTTCTCACCAGAGTACTTAGGGCAGAATTTCTTTCGTACTGTAGCAAGCAGGTAGGTTTGTTTTCACCCACGAGATTCTTTGCGGAAGAGATCCCCTATTTACACCCAATGATTTATCTGCGGCCCCCTCGTGTATCCACCTTCAAGAGACCACCTCAAATTACAGAGGGGCATCACAGAGCTGGGGAGGGGTGGTGGTGGTGAAAAGTTGCCAAACTGTTGTAATGTTTCTTGTCCAAAGTGGCGTTTCGACTTCTGTGACTTTTTTTTTTTTTGGAATGCCTTGGATGGATGTGCAAAATGTTTGTTTGTGCCTCTGGAATCTAATCTTAGCCAAACTGCAGTCACTGCTTCTCCTCTGTTAACCTGTGCCATCCCTAACCAAGGGCATGTCCCTCCTTGTCTGGTAAATGGAATTTCTTAGGAATTCACTGCTGCATGTTTTTCTCCTTTCATCCTGGCTTTGTTCTTTGTAGCCTAAGTGTCCTGGTATTTGGGTCTTTTGAGTCAAGTCCCAAACTGACAGTAAACGCAAAGCTTCAGAGATGCTGGAATTCACAGACATTGCTCAGAGCAGGTGATTCTCAGTAAAGTATCAGAAAATTCCTCACCTGGACTGAGGAGCCGGGCTTCTTCCTGGAGGAATTCAGCTACCTGTGGTCTCCTTGAAGTGTTAAGATAGAAACAGGCGTTTCCCACCTGATCACTTACTGCTGGCAGGGCTACCCTCAAGGGTAGCAGAACATTACTAAAGTTCTGACAGCCAGTTCAGCAGCAAAGGCACTGAGCAACACTGCTGCACTTGGCCTCTTTTCAGTCCTGTATGTACCTGGCCTTTCCCATCCTTCTTTGCCAATATACCTCCTCCTCTGGAGGTTCTGCCTCCTTCTCAAGAGTGACTGGTCAGTTATCTGTGCTAGTTTAATCCTGGTAACAAGAGACCATGCCAAATGTCTTTGAATTCACATCGTGTCAGTTACAGGCTGTTGAAACGCAGCTGGCTTGCCATCATGCTGAGAAGCCAGCTCTCCTTCTCTCCATCTTCCCTGTTTCTAATGTATTGAGATGGTATTGGTGTGATTAGACCACACGCCTTGGCTGGGCCTAAATAACACTGTGATGTGTATAGATATCTCTCTCCTCTGTCAGTATCTCGTAGCCTCAGTCATTGTCCATCTGTGCTCACAGCTGAGAAATCCAGAAGTGCATGTATGCAAGTTAACAGCCTAAAAAGCCCTCTGACTCTCACATTCATCTGTCTTCTCTCCCTTCCTTGGAGGAGGGAGTCTCCAGGAACTGGTCAAGAAATAGCAAACTAAAGGCAACAGGAACTGCTTGAGCCGCATTTGTCACATCAGTGCCAGCTGAGCACCTTCCTGTTCAAACCGTGGAGCTCACAGCAACGCTAGCGATCGCGTGAAGGGAGACATTCTGTCCAGTACAGCTCGAGTAGATAAAATACCTCGTTGCTTCTTTTGTATCTCCAAAAGCACCATACGTGTTGAAGCCCACCAGAAGACTGCCTGATGCAAGAGCGATACCATCACTCTCCCCACCGAGCCAGAGAGAGCCGAAGAACTACCACTACCAGTTGAGTGGAATGGTTGTTTAACCGATACACAGGACAGACTATCAGCGTTGCATCTTGGTTCTCCAGGGGAAGATTGAAGTCCCTTTGGCTTCAATTGCGTGGTCTTTCAGTGCAACAAAAAGAGTTAACGGTAGGAAAATGATCTGGTTGTTACTGGACACTCAACTTCTTGTGCGATATTTAGGACCAGGCATGAAATCCATCCCAGAAGGTCCATTCCCAGTGGAGGATTTCTTTGCTGACTGTGCTAAGTCACCTTTGCCCTGAGACCAGGGGCTGGTCTCAGCATTATGCACAAGTTGCATCCCTTCTGTGCTCAAGACAGGGCTTCTCCTTCTGTTGCCTTTCACTCAGTCACAACTATATAAAAACCATCACTGAATTAAGAATAAATTTGTCCCATTCACTCTTAAAAAAAGAAATAGCATGTTGTGAGTAGGGTGAGTGAGCAAGGGTAGAGCTACTGGATATCCAAGAGTGCTTGCATCTCTTGGGAAGGTTCACTTGAGAGCATTAATCCTAGGAACAGAGAGCATGACCTTTTGATTTTTTTTTTTTTTTTTTACACTTTCCCAGTGGCCTAAATTGTTCCATTATGGCAAGACTGGAAATAACCTCTTGAAGTGTCTTTGTTTCTGCACATTTTTAAAAATAGATTTTCTCAGGGGTGACTGAGTGGGCTGAGGCAAAGGGGGCACGGTTCGCTGCAGGGTGACGGGACTGAGCAGCTCCCCAGTCCTGCAGCTGGGCCGTGGGCTCCTCCCCTCAGGTTTGCCTGCAAACCCGGAGGTTTTGTACAGTTTGTCACGTGTCAGTGCCCTTTGCTACTGTTTCTCTTTGTTTATTAAATGTGTTTGAATAACACTTGAGATGCTGTGATTAATTTTTTTTTCAAATAAAGATTCTGAAATGGGTTTGAAAAGTTTGAAGAACAGTCTGCAGCCTGCTGCTTTCTTTGCATCCATTTGCAACTTTCCACAGCAACACTACGTTATAGGGGAAGAAACAAGTTAGGAACCTGCATCTGGCTCCAATTCTTTTATAACACCGATTTGCCCAGAGGAAAATCCAATTAGATTTAAGAATCCTTCTTGGTTACTTTCAGAGAACAAAGGCAAAAATCAAAGTACTTCTCTGATTTTCTCTTACACAAAAGAATCTGAACCACGTACATTTTACCACTTCCACTGACACCCACAAACAAGCAGGTTGTTAATACAAGCATTAAACATGAGCCACTAAGAAAGGACAAGGATTATTATGTCTTTTCATTTGCTAAACCTGTACTTGACTGCTCCAGCATGCATGGCAGAAATGTCTGATGGTTTGGCAGCTTTGCCCCTTCCTGTCTCACAAAAGGCCTTCACTGAACATCTGCAGAAGCTTGCAAACAACTCTCTGCCTTCCCACTCAAGGCCAAAGATAGAGCATTCTTGCCATCACCAAAACAAAAGCAGAACAAACATGAGGGGGAAAAAAAGAGGAAAAAAAAAAAAAAAAAAAACACACAATTACAGTTTCTTAAGAGCTTCCCCTTGTGTTCTGAGCCTGCAACTGTTTGCTGGGAGAGAAAGTGCCCCAGGCATGTAGAATTTGCTCTGAAACCCTGGAGGGCATTTTAAACATTTGATCTACCTCCACCCTGAACGCAGCCTTCCCTGTGTGTCTTTAGCAAGACAGGGGATTAGCTGGGATTCAGATTTCCTGTTTACAGAGCACTGCAACTCAAAAACGTGTGAAACAGAAGTGCCAGCGGATGGGCGAGCAGCAGGGAGGTCAGGAGACAAAACCTTCAAGCTTTGGTGATGCTGAATTGTAGATAATGGTGCCCATTCCTCAATACAGGGGTGGGAAAGGAGGAGGAGCAAAGATGTAAGTGAAGAATGGGTGAAGATGAAGTTACTTTGGACCACAAATAGCTGTTGCCTGCTGCAGCTGCTCTGAAGGCTGCCCCCGGGCATGCTCCCTGCTTCCAGTTCTTCCCACTGTGGCAGAAGCCCCAAAGCAAGGAGCAGGGAAGGGCTGGCACATCCCCAACCTGGGGTTTAATACCGGAGCTATGTGAGATGAGACATTCTCTCCCCCATGACACCACAAAAGAGAGCTTAATGGCATGCAGGAGAAAGCAGAAAGCACAGCTGAGCCACCTCACTGCTTCACATGAGTTGATTTAGGACACTGCCCTCACATCTCCTTAATAAATCCCCGTATCTCCATGCCAAACCCGACTGCAGGCCTCAACCTTGCCCCAGGCAGAGCCACACTCAGGTACAGCAGCCCCTGGCTGTCCTTTAAGGCCACGTAGGTCAGAAAAGGCTTTGAACAGGACCCTGAACTGGCCCCGGGTCCGCCAAGTGGTCCCTCAAAACACCTAGAGCAACGCTTCAGCGCCGTGCTGGAGACACCGGCGTCACTCAGCAGTTTCTGTGGAAACCGCCATCAGCAGCAGCCAGGCCTCTGTGCCATCGCTTGCTTTCCCAGCCAAAGCTGTACAACACACAGAGCTCTTCCTAAAAAAATAAAAATCTTTTTTTCCCCCTTCTTGCTACAGAGAACTGAGGCAATACCCAGCACTACCAAGCAGCAGGAGGTCGTGCTGGACCACCCCAATAAATTGGGCCTCACACACCACCTCCTAACGAGCAGCCCCTGCTGCTCCCAGGGGCTCAGCTCTTTCTGCCCCCAACCCCAGGTGGCTCCAAGCAGCAGAAGGGGCAGAGGGAGCCACTCTGCAACAGACCTGTGGCAGAGGGACTTCCAAACCCCCCTTGAGCAGCATTTTCTGCATTTAAAGGGTACAAACTGGGCACTCCCCCACCCCTCCTCCTCTGAAAAAAACACAGAAACCCTCTGGCTACCACGCTGCATCTGGGGCCTGCTGGCTCCCCAGGGCCAGGCTCACCTCGCTGCAGCACACGAAGCTCCGTTAGTCACCCGGCTGGCAGCTCCACTCGCCTCTGCCAGTTTTGCCCAGAGCACAATTCATTTGTTTTTCTGCCCTGCCTGCTCACGTCTGTGGACAAAGAGGAAACCCAATCTGACACCAAAGATATGGAAGGGTTTTTAGCAGCCGAGGCATCTATCAGCATCCAGCTTCTTGGCCTGGAGCTCCAGCAAAAAAGGAGTGGAAAACCACAGCTGCATTTCTCCTCTCCGCACGTGTCTGGGAGGGTGAAACCCAGCAGCACAGAGGCCTGGCCACAGCCATGAGCACATCCTGCACAGCGCCCACGCTCTGCCTCAGGCCCTCGACAAAGATCAGCCTGCTGCTCACCCACCCACCTTCACCCTGAAGTCATCAGGCCAGATCTATTTGCAGACAGAAAACCTGTAGATATTTGTAACCCAGCTTACTAACTTGTTTGGGAAACAAGGACCTTAGTTGTCTCTATCTACCTAGATCTAGTTTTGAGACAGTCACTGAAGGTTTAAACCCAATTTGTCTGGGCAAACAACCCCCATGTACCTGATCCTGTTTAGAGAAGCATGTTGGCTTCTCCAAAGCACAGTGAAGGAGCTGTAATCCCCTAGCAATTGCTTTCAGGTGTGGTATCATAGTTGAGCAAAGGCATTGATATTTGCCCCTCTGGCAACATTCCCTATTGCAGGTCCCCGTCCTTCCTACAAGTTCCCCAAACTTCACCATATTCAAGTTCATCATCAGTCCAAAATGTAACAATTCCTCGCATTTCATGGGCCTCACACAGCTCCTCGGGGAGCTGAGGGTTCAGCTGGCAGTGGCTGGCCTCCGTGTCACACAGAAAACCCTTGGGACAAGTGAGCACTTTCTACCTGTGATTTAGCCCAGGGCAATCAGGGCAGCAGGTCCTTCAGCAAGGCCAGGACAACATGCACCAGAATTTGTGAATTCAAACAGCAGTGGCTAAAAATTAGGAAAGCCAGAGCTGATGTGGGAAAGGAGCAGTCCCAGGTTCCACCCTCCAGTGGTACTTTGATGCATTAACTTTCTTGCAGCTGGCTGTCAATACATCCCATCCTCCCACCCAAGCACCAAGCCATGACATCCCTGCAGACAAGATTCTTTGCTATTTAAGGATTCACAGCTACTAACAAAGGACCCAGTCTGTGTTCCCTGCATCTCACCTGCAGACAGAGCAGGCAGCTGGCACACCACATCTCTGCGTAACCTAACATGAAGGGAAATAGGGCTGGTGGTGGGAGTGCAAGGTACCCAGGTAAGCAGGCAACCCAAAATGAAAGCAATGCCTGCCTGCCATCCTCCCCAAAAAGGGCTGTTCCCCTGCCAGCATCCACCCCATAGCTGCCAGCAGCAGGATGCACACCTAACTCAAGCAGCCAGCCAGAGGGAAACGCTTCTCTTGATCCCTCCCTAAGTGGCTTATTCCCCATCGATAAAAAAACAAGGGGGACAACAATTAAGAGCTTGCTAGATAAGATCTGCTGCAGGGAAAATCCCCCTAGCCACTGCTTGGTGCTCTGGACATCAACCTAAAGCAGAGACGGGATGCACAGGACTGGGATCTCATCCCATTGCCCCACCATGTCCCACATGCCCATCCACCAGCCACAGTTTTCACATGGGCAACAATTTAAGGCAACTCCATCTCATTAAAAGGTTCCTGAGACAGGTCAGGGCATCCCATCAGAAGCCACAGCCACCTCCAGCATGGATTTCCCCAAGCACATCTTTCTCAGACTCAGCTCTGGAGGATCCCCATTGCCTCAGGTAGAGTTGGGTGCTGGCCTCCCCACTGCACGGGGCACCACAGAAGCACCCAGGGAGGAAGGCAACAGTCAGGATGGCTGCTTGCACTGTCTGCCAGCCCGCATGCAAATCCTTGCAGTCAGCCACCAGGGCAAGGAGCTGGGACAAGCCACATCTTGCTGGATTCCTCCGAGTCGATGGAAGCTGTCAGTACACGCACTTGGTACCAGCTGTCTCCTCAATCCCTATTTCCTACCTCCAAGCCAAGCAGTGTTATCCTCAGCGCTGGCTAAAAATCATGAAATCTGGTCCCAAAAATCAGATTTCTTACCTGGTATCACAACCACATCCTTTGTGACTAGTGAGCACAATGCAGCTGAGAACAAGCCAGGAGGAGAGCAGGGAACAGCATCAGGACATCTGTCTAAAGGCTGGTCCAGGCAAGGAGCCAGGCTTATATGTAACTGGGAGTCAAACTGGGTGGAGAAGGTGTGGGAGGAGGATCCAGGTGAGTCTGGTCAGGCTAATTAAGACCAATTAGTGCAGTCAGGGCCCTGACACCCTTTGTAGGGGGATGATGTGGGAGTGATGCTATGGGAACTGCTTAGGAAAGTCTGGTGCTAGACCAGCACTCCCCATGGCTCTGGCACCGTCCCATTTTCTCAGCCCTAACAGAGCTGGGCTGTAGGGGGTTTGCCAGGGTTGTTCAGCCCCTGTCCCTGCCCCAGGTCTCAGGAGTCAGTTTTCAGGTGCTCGGAGAGCTTGGTTTCCACTGGGTCTGTCTGTACTCGAGGGAGGGATCGGAGCAGGGGTTTAATCTGGGTGCTCCCGCAGCCTGCTGGAGCAGGTTGGAGACATCGGGACTGGACCTGAGACAGGAGCAGCTCCATGCCCGGATCCGTGCCCTGAGCTGCTCCACAGCCCAACAGCCAAAATGCCACCGAGTTTCCACTGCTTTACATAAAAGAAAGAAAGAAGACACACACTTCCTCTGTGAGATTCAGTCTGTCAGTCTTTGCTAATCTGGGTGCCTGGAACAAATTCAGCTAGCATCAGAAGCAATTTGGGAGCTCTGAGGTGTTTTCCACTTCAGTTTCCAAGCACGTGGCCTGCCCCAAAACTGCTGCTGAGACTCCTGGGTTTGGGATGGGCTTGCAGAGCCGCAACACTGGCACATGGATGTGCACAGGGCTTGAACTCAAACCACCTCCACTGCCCCTTGAGGGCAGCGAGTGACGGCTGACAAGTGACATCCCGCAGATACCAGCATGGGGCCAGTGCCTAAAGCAGAGCTAAAGCTGGGGGCTCTGCTTGTAGCCATCTGAGTGACCTTGGGAAAATCACCTGGGACACAGCACAGCCTTCCCGGGAGAGGGCTGCAAAGCAAGCCCAGATCTCGGGTTGAAAAGGTACTTAAAAAGTCACTTATAAAGGTGTTTTCCAAGTGCTTTGCTTTCCTACCCCCAACAGACGCTGAGTGACCCTTAAAAATTTTACCGCCCCTCTCGGTTTACAGTAAACGCCTCACCTCTGTGCATGCAGCCTGGTTTGCGTTCATAAAACCCACGCCTGGCTCACACTGGGGCTGAGGTGAGGATGCTGCAAGGCACGCAGCAGGATGCAGAGACCTAATGTACCGTGAACGAGAAACTTTCCTCCAGTTCCCCTCCCTGCTCCTGAGCCGCAGGCATCCCCTGAGCCTCCCCCGCCAGCCAGAGTCCTGATTTCCCCGTGGCACCCTGCTGCCGTGTCTCCATCCTGAGTGGTTTTAGGCAAAAAGGGAGCTGCTCTGCTCCCCACGGGGGTACCACCAGCCACCAGCTCTTGCCGAGGCTGATGTAGAGATATCGCCGTCATTTGCAGGCTAAGTATAAACCTCTCTCTAGGAGGTGAATGCCCCGTGCCCTGTGTTTGTCAGCACAAATTGCTGCCAGCAGCCCTGCTGTGTGCCCTCAGCCCAGCAGTTGCTGTTCCCCTGCCATGGCTGAGGGAAACTGAGGCAGGGAAGGTGGGGGACAAGCAGTGTGCAAGTGCTGCCATAACCAACAGCTGCTGGGGCTGCTGTGTCACAGCTAGGGAAACCCAAGCTTGAACCTGGTGTCTTGGGGATCGCTGGAAGAAGAAACAAAACTCAGACCTGAATGAGAGAAGCGGACAACGACCGGCAGAGACTGAAACCAGCCACGTGCTTTGCTCTGTCTTGCTCCACCCGGGCCACCCACCTATCCCCACAACCAGGGCTGATGCCATAAGCCCCACGGCAGGACGCAGAGACCTAGCGTGCTGTGAGCAGGAAACTTTCCTCCCGTTCCCCTTCACACACTGGGCCAGGAAGCACCTTTGCACCAGTTTGCCTGCTCCCTACACCGCACACTGTTTGCAGTAGGCACCCAGGTGTGTCCTGTGCTGCGAACTTCAATCCAGATCCCGATACGATTAGCACGAGATGAGCACGTGCTAGTGAGGATCTGACTCCGCATTTTTGTTGGCCCTGATCTTCAACATCATCACTGCTCAGCACCTTGGGAAGGGTTAAAAGGCGGTTTTGTGGAGTTGCTGCTGCTGTTCATGGGCACAGCCGGCCGAGCTAGGCTGGAACAAACCCGTTCCTTTACTTGTGTGCAGGCAGAAGGCAGCGAGGCCACGTGGCCCTTGGCAGCGCATCTCCGGGGCTCTCGCAGCAAAAAGCCCAGGAGATCCTGCAGGTCCAGCTGCCAAGGGGAGAAGGTGTTCCACAGGTGGATGAAAGCTACAGCAAGCACTGCCCCCGGGACAGCCCCCTCGATGAGCACAAGGACACACAAGGGGAGCCAGGGCTCCAGAAATCTGCTGGACAAGCTCAAGCGTTGGGCAGGGCAGCTGGGAACAGAGAGGAGCTGTGAGCTGTGCTTCTGCCTTTTTTTCAGGTTTGCTGTTGCCGGGGAGAGGTTTTAGGCTGTCATCCAGCTAATTCACACCAGAGAGACAAGCACTTGAATTAGTCGCATTATCTGCACCCAGCTAAAGTGGACAAAGGATTAAAGTGTGCTCAGCACCACCACCGTGATTTGCATGTTAGAGCCCCTTCCCACGGGCCCCCTCAGCTTGCAGCCCTCCTCCCCCCTTTTTACTTTTTTTTTTTTCCTTTTTTTTTTCTGGCTGCGAGCCAGCCGGCAAAAGAGCCCTGTTTACAGAAGTGATGTCCGGGTTAATATTGCAACAGACTTCATCAAAGCTTTTTAGTCGCTACTGAAGCAGAAGCATCTAACCGTGGGCACTGAGCTGGCCGGGCTGTGCACGCAGGGGATGAGCTGCCTGCGCTGCACACACAACCACGCGCTGCCGGCCCTTCGCTTCAGCCCGAGGTATGAAACTTACTCTCGTGAGCCTGCCGCCATGGCAAATTTGAAATAACGAGCAAGGACAAACTATTTTTCATTTTTAAGGCTGCACACAACGCTCAGTTGTGGCTATTGTTTTAGGGGAAGGGCATTATTTGAGTGCTAAATAAATATTGTGCTGCGCAGTGACCTTAAGGGCACCTTTTTTGAGCTCATCCAGCTGCCAAAGATTTTTTTTGTGTGTTTATTCATGTGGAGAGGATGGGGAGTGCTACTGCTATATGTTTCATGCTGCTGGTCTCGAAGAAATCAAACCTGGGATCTCTCAGAAGCAGCTCTACCAAGGTAAAGCAAAAGCATATCTGAGATTGCTGGATCCTAATTAATTAATGGCTTTTGAAATGTTTTCTCAGCACTAGCACTTTGAACTATACACAGGAGCAGTTGTCATAACAGGTTCACACCGAGCCCTGCTGTACCATGCGAGCTTTATGCGTTTCTATTTTTCTTGGCATTTGCAGAGTTTTTCGTTCTCCTCTCAGTGTGAGGACTTGGTGACCTTAGCAATTGCCAGCAAGGGGACTCCATATGATGAAAGCAGGTGAAAGGGAAAATAAGGGCGGGAACTAGGTAAGGCCAATTCATACCTCAGAGGAGGTGTGGTCCCATTCTGTACCTGGCTGTGCTCACAGTCTTGTGCAATATAAAAGGGGAAGGCAGGCGTTTCTCAAGTAATCTGTTGCCAGGATCCTGCAGGGAGAAGGAAGGGAGGTGCTGGGAGAAATGCAGAGCAAGAAGTCCAGAGTGTCAGCTGCAAGAGGTCTGGGACACGCTGGTGGCTCTGAGCCCAGGGACTACCACTAGCCCTTCTCTCCGTAGGTCCATTCCCTGGGCCGAGGGTTGCATGGTAGCTGCAGTAGCTTCCCCAGCAGGCCAGCCTGGGAGGAGAAAGCAGCCACCATGTCCCAAGGAGGAGCACGAGGAGCTGCCAAGCCCCAGGACCGGGGCTGGGCATGGATGGTGCTGCTCGCCGCGGTGCTGCTGCAGGGGCTGACGCTGGGCTTCCCCTCCTGCATCGGCGTCTTCTTCACGGACCTCCAGCACGAGTTCCAGGCCTCCAACAGCGAGACGTCGTGGTTCCCCTCCATCATGGTGGCCGTGCTGCACGGAGGCGGTGAGTAAAGGCCGCGGCAAATGTCCGCCGCTGTCTCCTGAGGTGCTGGTGCTGACGAGGGGCCGTTATGAGGGCACTTCCAGCATTTCTCTGAGGAGGAAGGTGGAAGGGACTGGGAGGTATGGCTGGTTGGCAGCACACAGGCTGCTTTGATCCATGCCCACAGAATCCAAAGCCAAGTGTCTGAAGACACAACGCTTCCTTTTGCCACTCTAAGAGATAATCAAGACCTTTTGCCAAAGGTGAGGGTGAGCTTGGGCTCTTCCTTCCATCCTCTCTCCTTCCATACGACCACCACGTTCCTCAGGGCTGAGAAGCTGCCCAGTCTGAGCCCCTCCAGGCTGCTGGCACAGGGTTAAAGCAGCCCCTGGGCGGTGGCGTGGAGCACACGCCCCAGCAGGTATCAAGGTGAGGGCAGCTGGTTTAGTGCAGGATGCAGGTCAGGCAGGTCTCCAGGTGAAGGGGGACGGAGAAGGGTGGTACATTGCAGACAGAGCACCAAATCAAGCCCTGAAAAACTAAGCAAATCACCCCCAGAAAACTTTCCCCAGAGCAAATGAGGGGCTGCACAGGACAGGGCACCCAGAGCCACATCCAGACTGATAGCTCTGCATAGAGGAGAAAAACACACCCAGCAGCTCGAGGACCTCCCGACAAACAGTCCTGTCTTGCTGCTGACCCCTCCACATGCAGCTCCCATGCTTGTGTGATAAACAGACTACTTGAACCCCACCTAGCAGCGGGGAGCAAAGTATCTAAGCCACCCGGGTATCTGAGCTGCTCCCTTAGTTCATTCCTGCTCCTTTCCAATACTGATTAAAGGTGACACTACAGTATGGGGGTGGAAATATAAAAAAAAAATAAAAGCAGAGCCCCCAGTCATGCTGGTGAGACAGCTATGATGGGTTCAGTGTCTCCTGGGTAAGACTTGACAGCATGGCATGGGGAAAGAGCTTGCACCTTAGCAGAAGCAGCTGGTCAAGAATTGCAAGGCACAGACAGAAAGAGACCTCAGGGGAAGCAGCTATGGGAGGAATCATCACTGAAATTTGGCAGAAATAGAGCTGTGTCTTGGGTCCTTGAATTCAAAGGCCTGGTAGGCTTCCAACCCCTGTGGCCCAGCTGCTGTTAGTGGGAAGGAGCTGAACAGGAGCTGGTGGCCCTGGGAAATGGTCTGAAAAGCAGCTCAGTCCCAATGAGCCAGGGAAAGACAACTCTGGCTGCATCTGCAAGAAAATATCACGTCTCCTATTTTCTATAATGAAGTAATTGTTTTGTAAGAGGCTGGGACCACAGTGAAAGGTAAGATAAAGACAGCCAACAAACAGATCCAAAAGTTGTAAATGACACAAGGAACAAACAGCCTCATGGTGATTATATTCACTAATAGAATTTGTAACGGCATAACCAGTGGACTGCAAGAGCATTGTTACTTCACTTGCCAGTTGTGTCTCCTATTGCAGGCTGTTACAGTAGAGGAGAATTTGTTCTCATCCCACAGTAGCTTAAATTGGGACTAACACAACTATAAGAAGAAAAAAAACAATGAAAAATCAGAAATAAAGGGCTCCCTCTCAGGCCAATGATTTTTGCTGCAACTTCTGACCTTCTTTGCAGCAGGCTAGCCTTTTCAGGTTCTCAGGTTGTATCCATCACCTTGGCATTTAAACCCTTTCCAAAACTGTTTTCTGCTCTGTCACCAGGATCTCAAACATCCTTCTCACTTTTCTTCTCCTTTACTCTTAATTCAGAGGACCTGAAGGGAAAAATAAATATTTGTTGCAAAAATAGTAGACAGCAAAGGAAACGGACAGTGTGCTCCATTCTCAGAGTTGTCAGTCAAGTGAGAAGCTCCACGCAGGAGAACTAACCTCAGCTCAGCAGAGATGGGAAAGGAAACAGGGAAGGGCACAGTGTGAAGAATAGCACTTAATTTAATAAAGCAAACATAGCTCATCACCATGTTCCTAGGTAAAAGCCATTACTAGTTATTTTGTTATAAGAATCATTTGAGACGTCAGGATCCTATGGCTGACTCCAAAGGGGGAAATACAGGAGTGCAAGCCCTTACAGGCTCCTGCTTCTAGATATTCATGCAAACATAAATCTCTGGGCTTGCACTAGTACAAATGCAGCAGTTCTATTGGAAATATTTTTGCAAAGAAAAGCACAAAAGCTCCAAGCAAGTGAGCAATAATATTTGAAACCTAGAAAGCAAGTTGGCAATAAGTAATGAAAAATAGTTAGGATTTTTTGAGCCAATCCCATGATTTTGGCATGTTTTATTTATGATTTCTGGCTACTCAGGTTGATTAAACAGCAGTACCATCCTTAATCTCCTCAGTGAGAGGAAAAATAATGCAGTCACTGGTTTGCTGAGCCTGGTGAATACTTCTTCAAAGGCCAGTTGAAATCCAAGGTGAAAATCTCCCAAGCAGATCAAAATACAGACAGCTGCAGTCCTGATTTTAACAATGTTCCTCTGCTTGCTTGACTACGTGGATTTTATTTCCAACCAGGTGTTGTCTTAAGTCACAAATATGCCACAGGTTATTTTCCCCACAGATTGATTCCTAACTCTGAAACTTGCAGTCATTCTGAATTTGCTTACATAATCTGATGGGTTATGAAGAGGGGAAAAAAAAAAAAAAAAAACAAACTGGAAAAGCATGAGGATCCTTATGGGAACACAAAAGGAGCAACTCTCCCTTCAGTTTCTCCTCTAACGGAGAAGCATGTTTTCCATTGATAGGCCTGAACTAATCTCCTCCTACCCCAAAATGAAGCACACTAAACCCATGACATTATCAAACTGGTGATTTACCCCAATATCATGGAACTCACCAACAGCCTTTGAAAATTACAGAATTAACTGACCTTAAGCACGTATCTCCGTGCCTATTTGTTCATTGCTTTCTCTGATGAAATAACCTAAGTCCTACTTAGAAAAGCCTGCCGGCAATGTACGCACACAGTAAGACCCAGATTTCTGCTCCAGAAGGGCAGACCCAAGCCCACCAGGAGCACCCAGGTCTTGCCCTTGCCTCTGCGTTGTTGGTGCATGTTCTGCTCCTAGACTTCGTCCTCTTGGAAGTGGACACAGTCATGCCTACCCACCCCGGCCAGGTATGCCAGGACAGGCACGTGCAAAGAGCTGCACTGGCAAAAACATCTTATTATTTTCATGGGGAGATGACTTGCAGGACAGCTGCAAGACTCCACAAGCTGGAGCTTGGATGCCACAGCCTGAAGCTTAGACTGATTCCGATGCAGACATGAACATGCTTCCAGCTGTTTTCAGATGATCTTCCTCAAGGACAATCCTCTTTCTCCCATTCTGGATCATTTTCAGAGTCAACGTGCCTTCTGTTGCAGGGAATTTCACCCATGTAGCAGGACACCAACGGCAATTGACAAGATTCTGTGGCAGAATATTTGAAAAACACAGCAAAATGAGAGTGGAAACATTCAAGCAGAAAACAACACCCACTCAGCATCTCCTACTCAGGGGCACAAAAATCCAAGTCCTCTCCTTTTTCAAATCATTCCCAGAATGGATATCATATGAGAACAGAATTACACTTGAAGGTGCTTTTTCTATTCCATTTCTGAGACTTTTACCTAAAATCCATCACAGGGATTAAGGAATCCTACTTCATGACCAAAATCCAAGCAGAGGAGCATTCCCTTCATGTACCAAGCTGACCAAGCACTTTGGAGGACCAGGGAATGTATTTTCTGTTTCTGGCTCCCCCACTGCATTATGCAGCTGGGATAATCTGTAGAATAAACTGTTCGATAACTGCAGCAGTCTAGCAGCTATGAAATAATTCCTGCCTCTCTAACTGCCTCCCTTTTGCTTCTCTGACTGCTCCTAGGACCCCTCTGCAGCATCCTGGTGAAGCGGTTTGGCTACAGGTTTGCCGTGATGCTGGGAGGCCTGCTCAGCAGCGTGGGCATGGTGTCCAGCTCCTTCTGCAAGTCCCTCGGCCAGCTTTACTTAACAGCTGGCCTCATCACTGGTAAGTACCAAGGAACAGCAGGAAAACCCAGCTGCTGCCCTTTATTTGAGAGCCGGGAAGTGGTGAGAGTCCAGACTAAGTGCTCACGTTTTTCACTCAGCTGTGAAATAGGATAAATCAGAAGCCCCACAGCTCAGCAGGAATTGCATGCTGGATAGGCTTGCCCTTCACACCCCTTTAACACACCTCGCCCAGCCGAGCTCACTGGAACATGCTTCTCTCTGGAAAAGGTTACAGGTCTCTAAGGGGTGAAGTGGAGAGCCAACACGTCTGCTCTCTTTAGGAGCTTCACAGCCTTTTGTCTTTGAAGAGGGGAGGTTTTTCCGTGAAACACAATGTGTTGGGACAACATCCTTCACAAGTCCCTTGGGCTTGGGTTTCACCACTCCCTATCTGGGGAAATATGGAGTCATCTTTCTCTAACAAAAGAACGTGTTGGTTTTGAACAGAAGTAACAGATGGGAACTTTTCCTTTCCAAATATTTCTCCTATGTAACTGTTTCTCAACCCATATTTTCTTCTAACAAATAGAAATGAAATTCTGTAGCCGGGTCACTTTGGGACCAAGCCTTTTGGCTCCTGTAAGCTAAGCTGTGTTTGCTGCACAGAGAAAGACAAGAATTAACTCCCTGGGCCCTGAAGAAAGCATCAGGAAGGCAGCACTGCCTGCTGCATGCAGTAAAACTATAGTTTTTCTAATGAACAATTCCCTAACGATCATAAACATGGCAGTGCAGCCCAGACAAACATCACCTTAGATCAGTGTATTTAGTATTCCTGAGAACACAAGGAGTTAAATTTATGCACAATACCCTTCTTCATCTCTAGTGTGGGGTTGCTGAGTATTAATCACCGGAGGTTGTGCAGCCCGGCAGGCGAGGATATGCCTAGTGGTAGATTGAAGTCATCTGTGAGTACCCCATGGGGCCAGGCTCTTTTCACCCTGCAGGACACCGCAGAGGGATCACGTGCTGTTGTTTTTCCTTCTTACCTTTAGGTCTGGGATCATGTTTCAGCTTCCAGGCTGGACTGACTGCGCTGGGCCACTACTTTGTGCGGTGGCAAACGTTGGCTAACGCCATGGCATCCACCGGCGTCTCTCTTGGTTTCACACTGTGGCCGCTGCTTTCTCAATACATGCTGGACGAGATGGGCTGGAGAAACACTTTCCTTATCTTTGGAGGAATACTATTGAACTGTTGTGTCTGCGGAGCCATTATGAGACCAGTGCAACTTGCTTCAGGATCACTTGTACAGTTACCCAGGCCTGGAGAGGATTCAGGGAGAGGAGCAGAAGAGGCACAGCTGTCTAATGGAGCATCTTCTCCCCACCTAAAGTATCAGCAGCAAAACAGAAAGACTGCATGCTTCCAGGTGCTGCAGAAGTACCTGGCTTTTGATATCTTCTGTCAAAACAAGGGTTACCAGATTTACACTATCGGAGTGACCTGGATGATGATGGGGTTTGTGTTACCCCACGTCTACCTAGTACCTTATGCCATCCAGAATGGGGTGGAGGAGCGCAAGGCAGCCCTCCTCATCTCCATTATTGGGTTCATCAACATCTTCATACGCCCTTTGACAGGGCTGCTTTCGGGACACAGAATCTTCACGGGAAGACGCATCTACCTGTTCAGCCTGGCTGTGCTCCTCTGCGGGCTGAGCAATTTCATTTGCATCATTTCAGCTGAGTTCAACGTGCTCATCGTCTACTGTGTCATCCTCAGCATAGCCATGAGTGGCATTGGGGCACTCACCTTCCAGGTGCTGATGGATGTGGTGGAGATGGACAGGTTCTCAAGTGCTCTAGGGCTCTTCACAATCCTGGAGAGTATCACTCTCCTCATTGGACCCCCTCTCACAGGTGAGAAAAGCTATTAAAGCAGGCTGGAGCAAAAACAGCTTTTTTAGACACTGGTAACAAGTGTTTGGGAGCATAAAGAGGAGGAATGAGGGAGTTTCTAAGTCCACACAGGCAGCTGAGTTATGCAAAGGGAGCAATATAAAAGGGAGAGTCAGAAAGGAAAGATCAGCCCCATCTCACTGCTGAACAAGGGTCATTTCTGTAGTGGCCCAAGTGTCACTGAAGCAACTGCAGACAGTGAAAAAGTTTCCCGTTTGGCTGGCAGCTTCAATAGGCATGAGAATGCTGAGAACTTTTTCCCTGATTGGCAGGACACAGAAAGGAATTACAGTAGTATGATCTCGCTGTTTTAGAATTCTTTCACTGCTTTGCTAGTCTGCATTGATTTATCTATGAAGCCTCAAGAAATTGCAAACATCCCATTCAACACATTGATCAGAAGTTTACTCTGATCAGAAGTGTTACCAGCTCCATATAATTGAAGAAGCTTATAGTAAAAGGCTCCTCTACTCACTTTCTGTGTTCTGGAGTGTATTCATTTTTCTCTGGAGACAAGGAAGGGAACTAGTTAAGTCCCCAATCCAATAAATTATTTAGTGGTTTCACAGTTCACTCCAACCACCACTAATTGACCTGTCCAAGACACACCTGCTCCTGCTCTGCAGCAGCTCATTCAAAAGACTGACAAACAAATGTGAACCTGAGCATGAATCCTCTATTCAGATTTTAGTTCTCTTCTCCAAACAATGAATTGCGTTCTATCCAGCAGGAAAATATCTAAGAATGGAATAATATACACTATATTTAATGGTATTCCCAGGCAAAGTGTGTCAGTCACTTTTCTCAAAGTGCAAAACAGATCTTGGACATCTCTGATGGAAAAGGCAGATAGCCAAAAACAAAGTACAGTAAGGGAAGCTCAATCTCTAGCAACCTAAAATCTATTAAAAAAATTACTCCCATATTTCAATATAATTAAGCAGTCTCAAAAAGAGTCATCATATGTTTACCTGAATATTACCTTTCAGTATCCAGCATTAGTGTAAAATTACTCGCTTGATATATCACCCGTCTAAATGTTTTACATTGAGGTACTTAATGTTTGTTATAATGCCTGCTGCGCTGTGATTTTTTTTCTCCTCCCCAGTTACATACTTTTAGAGACAAGTCTTCAGCTTAGAGACTCCAACACGTCATTTTTGTGAGAGAGTTCTTTCTTTATTTGTTCTGTTTTCTGACCTGGAATGTAACAGAGTCACTCATTCCAAAATCCAGGAAGTGGCACAGGGGTCCTCTGCTAAGTAAACAAAGTGAATCAGCAGGTTGGGAAAAAGTTACAGTTTCCTTTCTTTGCTGATTTCTCTGTTTACTGAAAAATACTTTATATAGAAAAAGAAACACCACCTGAGCGATGAGTGCAAACAAGCTCTAGAATCTGGAAAAGGGAACTTAACTCATCTGTGAATGCTTATCTTTTGTATATGGCAGTTGGCTGAATTATTTAGGTCTGATGTTTCTGCGAATGCCATACAGTTGTCTTTAATATGCATCTCCTCTTTGACTAAGCTGTGGTTTCTATTTCAGGTCTCCTGGTGGACATAACCAATGATTTCCACTATGTCTTCTACACCTCCAGTTTCCTCCTGATATCAGCTGCTTTGTTCATGGGGCTCAGCTTCTGCGCTCTGGAAAAAAAAAGAAATTTGAAAGAAGCCTCAAAAGTCCCTTTGGATAATCCCTCCAGATATCAATACAATGACACGCCAACTGACCCACAGCCTGAAAGTCAATCCACTCCAGCAGTCGTGTATGTCACAAGCATATGAAAATAAAGAAAAATAAAAAAGGAAAAAAGAGAGGAATACAAACAATTATGTGGCTTGTACGAAGCTACACAAGGCCTGGCACTGATGGCAGAGAAACCAAGTGCGTGCATCCCACAGCTATCATTGTCCTCCTGCCCCGTGCTTCCACTCGGCGGGGCCGTGTCAGGCTCCACACAAGCAATGTGGATCTCGGGCTGAGCCCAGCGCCAGCCCAGGAGCTGAAGGACACACGGATCTGTCCTTTCCTAAAGCAGGCCAGGGGGTAACAGCCATGGCAGCCAGCTCTGAGAAGCAAAAGCCACATTGATTAAATCGGCTTAAGTCGGTGCCTTTCTGAAGTCACTGGTATTTCACGTACACATTTCAGCTTTAGCACAGGAAAATACATATTGATGGCTATGCACAATGGTAGTTCTTTCACAGAGTAATTACACGCCTAGTCTGAACGTAAAAATTTGGTGCAGGTCTGTATGAACTTTCCTGGTAGCCTCTCACATTGTGGGGGGAGGAAACAAACACTTTCAGTTGGAAGAATGTCATTTCCCACATCTCAAAATATTATATGGAGGCTGCCATATGGGTCACAGAACTCAGGCAAGTCTCTAGGAAGATCAAATATTTTTCTCCTTATGAGGTATATATGAGTTCTTCATGCCAAAGGCATTTTCAAAGCCTCAAATGGTCAACTCCAGAGCATCAAAAACAAAGACCCAAACCTTACAGTGAGTGCCTTGCATAACTAGTGGTATTTCTAGTGCTTCCTGATGGATCACAACTGGGGATTCATGGCTTGTATAAATACATTTATTTCCAGCATAAACTGGGACACTTTTTTTTTAAGGGGACAGGTGAAGAGCACGACGTAAAAGGTGGTAGTAGACCAGAGAACGAATGTATGCATCCTTATCCTTATATAGGGCCAAATCCTTGTGTAAATGCCTTTAGACTCGTAGACTTATGTATACCAGCATTATCAGCACAGAGAAGTTTGCACAAGTATAACTTACATGTCAAAAAGAAAGCAATGTGGAAAAATATCCTAAGAAAAGCCAGTGTTAACTTTCATATCCATGCAGTCTTTTGACTGTAAGTGGCTTTTCCTGCCACCCTCCCGGAGTTACACTTGTAAGCACTGACACAAGAGTTGCATCAGCTGCTGAACTCCCTCGGGATGAGTTCAAATTGCAAACTGTTTATATTTCATATCTCTCCTGATCTAAACAGATATCTCACAAAGTACTGGAGCTGAAGATTACTCAACATAATAGAACCTCCAAAAGATAAAATCATACAATGTCAGTGAAATGAAAGAAGTAACACCTTTCAACCAAACAGCTGAACCAGCAGCTTCTAATTCAACTTTAACACTTAATCTTGAGAACTGTTGTATCAAAGTCTTAGCAACAAAAACAGTTTTCATTAGAACTGTGGGCTCCCCAGAAAAGCAAACCCCAAAATAAATAAACACATGAAAACCAACACGTGAAGCCACTAGAAAATTGATTCCAAGGCTTTCTAAGACTAATGGTTTCTCAGCTATTATTTACAGCCCTTCAGAATGGTTCCTCCTTCCACAGCTCAGAAGCATCCTCATCAAAATAAACCAATGTAGAAAGATTAAGTCTCAAACCTCTTCTAGCTATTGCAAATGAAACAGCTAGGCAGCTGAGCAGATTGATATTATTTTCTTTATGTAACTCTTAAATCTGAAATTCTGTTCACCCTTTTACATTCCCTTTCTGTACTCTGCCAGAAATAAGGCATGATATTGCCCCCAATCCTCCCACTGCTACAAATTTCCTGGGCAAAACAGGCAAGATCAGAATCTATCCCAGGAAAACAAAGATTAGTCGAAGGAGTAATAGAATGCATCTCCTGTGCAGAGGTGCTGCTCTATCTGCAATGCTTTACCCCTAGACAGCCCATAAGCAAGTAAATGAGTTGTCTAACGCATATTTGCAAGATACAGGGTAAATAAAGCTACTCACCAACTGAAGCTGCCACACAGAGATGCGTGCACCTCCTGCACCATGGCAAAGAAATCTGTTTTGACTATTCCCTAGCTGTACACAGTAGTGCAAGGCGATTTAGGACAGAAAGTTAGAGTTCTTTATATAGCGGCTTTTTGATACTCCCAGATTCAATGCTAGGATCACTGGGAGTTATTCGCAGAGGCAAAGAAATGTTTCTGGGAAGACAAACAGTTTACAAATCTGGTATTTTCACTTTTTTCATCTTGTTGACCAAGAACTTTCTAACAGCCTTATAGAACTCAATCTGCCTGAAAACAGGGTTATCCCCCATAGTTACTTTACATGTACTCGTTAGTAGTAATCTGCAATCCACAGGTTAGAAACAGATCTTGGACAAGGAACAGGTTAACACTTAAGGCTGTGCTTCCACAAGTAAATAAGATAATTGAGCTGCCATAACAGACAAAATAGTTCCCTGCTTCCTCCTCTTCTACCTCTCTTTTCAACCTGAGCTCCCAGATGCCTTGAGCAGCTTTGTAATGCATAATTGAAGGGGCCACGCATACTGAGCATACTACAGTATAACAAATATTCCCCCTCAGAACATTAATACTCACTCCTTAAGAATCTTGAGGCCCAGAAGAAAAATAAAGTAATAAGAATTCCTTCCATTAGTTTAAGGTTGTCCCATTACGCAAGGCAACCACAGCCTAATTACCACCACCCCCTGAAGCAGGTGTCTTTTTGTTTGGTTGTTTTCTTTTAAATAACCTTCAGACAACAAAATAACCCCAGACTTAATGACAGACAAATGCTAGTACCTCAGCCTGGTTACAAACCTATGAGAATGAGCAGAGCAAGAAAAATTAGCCAGGAATAAATAAACCTTACCCAGTCCCCTTATATCCCTTCCTGATCCCTTTGTTGTTAAAAGTATCATTAACCTTGCAATCTGAGCATTTTTTGCACCAAGCACCTTTCCTTACTGCTATGAAACATTCACCAGGAAGTTCACACTAAAATATTACAAGATTGTGACCCTTAAAAGCCTTAGATACTCTGCCAATGTGATTCTTGGAAAAGTTTAATTAAAAAAAAAAAAAAGAGAGAAAGAGTCATGGTAACCTTACAAACCCTAAAACACCTCAGAAGTGCAAAATCACTTAAATGAAGAATTTGGCATGCTGTTTACAGACCTAGTTAGTAATTGTGAGAAAAGAAACATACCTACTAGACATGAAAATTGATCAAATTCTAACTGTGGTGGATGTGCTATCAAAGTACACCACTGTCACTAGAATAGTCCTTGGATCTTTGACTATCCCGGACATAACAGCCCATTCTGTGCTAACTATTCTGGCAAACAGCAAGTAGTCAGAGCATTCAGACTATTAAACAATATAGCAGGTATCACCTGAGTAAACAGTCTGAGTAAGACGGCTACGTACCTACTGCCAAGTGATCTTTCTGGATGATCAGGACAAACTCCCTGCAGCAAGCCAGCGCACAGAAAAGCACACAGCCTGTAACAAAGCTCGCCGGATAAGCAGTGCTAGCACAGCCTGCAACTCCTACAGAAAACCTCTGAGGACCACAAGACCCAGGGAATGTTGTCAAACTCTCCTCCAGGAGGCAGCTGCACCACATCAAATTAAATGGAAAATGTTCCTCACGTTTCTTAACCAGCTTTGGTTAAACTCAAAACAAGATGAAGGTTAGGAGGAACAGAGCAAACAGTTCCCAGAAAGCCGAGCACGAGTTTTCCTCTCCCCCTGGTTACTTCTTGCCACACACTGAATAGCGTGACCTGGAGAGTACAGTTTTCAGAGATGCATCACCCGAAACCCAGCCAGCACAGGTACAAGCTGTTTCTAAACACTACTCCCTGTGCAACCAGTTCAGAGGAGGACAAAGTTTCTACTGGTTTTATGCCTGCAAAAGTGTACTGACTGACCACAAATACAGTATTTGTGAGCAGACGCTATTGCGTTTTTCCTCTTTAAATGCTCCGGTTTTCAGTCCTTATTAGTCAATCCCAGTATCCTTAAACACTTTTCCTTTGTATTGGGTTAGCTTGTTTGCCTTTGCTTTCTCTTCTGCTTTCTCACATTAGTCACGCGCTAGTACACATTAGCAATGACAGATGTGGCTTAAAGTATGTCAACACTTACAAATACCTACGTTAAAAGAGATGTGCTAATATGCTAACATTCTAACGTGGAAGTAGTTGGTAGCACCATCGTTGCTCGTTTTCATATACATACATGTATGTGAACCAATGCATAGGAATTATGAGTTGAAGGTGCTAGCCTAGCCTAAACTTTTATACCAGGTGGAAATAAATACCATGACTTCCCCATTCCCTGTCTTCCCATGCCATTACAATGCTAAAAGCATTACTGTATGCAGTGCAGCTTTTTTCCTCCTCCTATTTAATGTGGTTGTGGGCAGACAGTTTACTACACCCAGCTGTGTGGTAGGAGTGATTATCAGCCCAGCATGCTTGTCACTGGTGCCATATATTTAGTGGATCAGACCACGTTCAATTTCCTCTCTATGAAAATCAAGTACTCGAGATTAATACCAAAAACATCTGCTCACAGATTGCTCCCTACCTTATCTACAAAAGAGCCTGTAGTCATTTAATTGCCTCAATAAAATCAGGGCAAACTTCTGCTGAGCCTACCCCCAGTGCATGACGTTTATGTACCTTCGCTTAGGGATTTCCACAAAGTGAACCACATTTGAGTCCACTTGTGGTGCACATAATGGCGGTTTCATTAGAACTGCCTTTCTCCAGAATCAGCTAATTGCTCTGTGTTTAGACCAGGACGCTGTACAGCCGGGGAGGAATTACCTGCTGCCGTTTCAAGTAGCTTCTTCCAGGTAGTTTATCTTACCGTGCACGGGAAGTGCTTAAAAACCCCAATTTTCGCCAAATACAAAGTGAAATACCCAGACTCGAGTTTATTTATGTGAAGTTATCAGTAACAAGCTTTATTTATTTGCAGTTATCAATAACAAGTAACACGGTTCCATCGCTTTCCAGCCCAGACACCCCCAGCCCGGCCGCGGAGGAGGAGCCGCGGCCGCCGCTTGAGGAGAGCGACGCCCACAAAATGGCGGCCGCGGCCTGAAGACAGCGACGCCCACAAAATGGCGGCCGCGCCCTTCCCGCCCACCCCTCCTGTGGAGGCCCCCGGCAGGGCTCCGCTGGCCGCGGTCAAGGCCTCTTCCCCTGGCCCGGGGCCGTCCCGGCTCTTTCCCGTGTGTAGCCGGGTCCTGGCCGGCACCCGCCTGCTGACAGGGAAGGGGAGAGCAAAGCAGCGGGCTCTCTGCCCCCGAGCTCGTTGGGGAGCAGCGGGATGGAGCTGGGGAGGCTGGAGTACCTGCAGGCCCTCGTCACCGAGTTCCAGGTGACGGACAGCTCAGGTAACGTTTAAAAGTTTGAGCTCCGTTGCTTGCTGCTCTTCATGTCGCACGTGGCAGGTGCCTCTGGCACCGTTCCCCTCCTTCACACGATGCTTCTCCCTTGCAGAGGCCAAGGAGCAGGTGCTGGCCAACCTCGCCAACTTTGCCTATGACCCCAAGAACTACGAGTACCTCCGGCAGCTTCAGGTCCTGGATCTGTTCCTCGATATGCTGACTGAAGACAACGAGACCCTTGTGGAGTTTGCTATTGGTAAGAACTGCACCCGAGTACACTGATCAAACAACCCACTGGGGTAGGGGACGACAGGAGCTGGGCTGCTCGTCCCAGTGCCTCTGTTCAGCAGCTGCTCACCCCGGGTTCAAGAAGGCAAATGACAATTATCTGTGCTGCGTGCTGGCAACACAGATAATTGTTAGCGCAAAGTGAGTGGAATGGGGTGAGAGGAAGGAAGGATCAGGAATGACTTTAAGGGCAGTGTGTCTCCTTCATTTTAATATAGCTGCTGTGCTTAAAAAAAAGAAATAGCTTTCTGGAAAAGATTTTCTTTTTTAAGACTAAGAGAAAACTAGCTGACAGCAGTACAGTGCCCTCTAATGACATACAGGGGGAGGAGTGCTCTGGTGGAAAATCTCCAAGAACAATAAAGAAAACAGACCAGGAAGCAGCTAATAGTTTTCCAGCCGAATCTTACAGAAGACTTGGATGCCTTTTTTTTTTATTAGAAAAGATGGATCAGCAAAATGTTGATCAGCACTTTAGAAATCAGCACCTGTATTCAACTGAATTTAAGGAAATAATTTCTATTACCACTCTAGGTTGGGGAAAAAAAAAGAGGTTATGTAAGATAATTAATAACATATTACAATTCCTGAGATTTAGAGCTGTTCAGGAAAAATATCTTTGTGTACTGCCTTACAAAAAGGAGAAAAGATTGAGCGGCCATCCAAGGACAACCCAGTGCAAGTATCTAACTGGGCAAGATCAAACTGTATTAGCATCAATAAATATAAACCTATGGAATACATTCAGTCTGTTGCCCTTTATTCCTGAATAATGTGTCCAATTATTTAAATAGGATAAAGTAAGGTGGGAGCAGAGAGAAGAGTGCATCTTGATAAGTGTGCAAAAAATACTTGTCTTGCCTGTGTCTGACACTGTCCTTTGCTGTTTCAGGTGGTCTTTGTAACCTGTGCCTGGATAAAACTAACAAAGACTATATCTTGGAGGCCAATGGGGTAGAGCCCATAATAAATTGCCTCTCCAGTTCCAACGAGGAGACCGTCATGTCAGCAGTCACAACGCTGATGTACCTGACAACGCCGCAGTCCTGCCAGCAGACCACAGCTCTCCCAGTGGTGGAGTGCATGCTACGCTTCTCCCTCTCAGCCAGCAGAAGGCTAAGCAATCTGGCAACTGTCTTTCTGGAGGATTACTGCACACCTCTGCAAGTGGAAGAGGCTCAGAACCTAAGCAAACACACAGCAGTAGGGATTCCTCTTCCTAAGGACTGAAGACATCAGAGCATTTGGGAGCTTTTAATGGGGAGACCCCCCTCTGTTTTCCCATGTCTCCACTTTCTGCTCAGCAGGTCAAGAGCATGGTGGGAACAAAGGTCTGGGAAATTGGTCAGACTAGTGCTGGATTGTCGTAATTAATAAAGAGGACAATGTGGCCTGTTGTAGTGCTAAGCATAAACTGCAAGCAAATATTTAAAATAAAACAGGTTGTGGCTGTTGGACAGCAGGTTGCCAAGTGCAGCTTGCACAAATAATCCTTCCTAGCAATTATATTTTTCTGTTTGGGTTATTGGGCTTACATCCCCTCCAGGTCTTGGCTGGTTTTGCTGCAGTTCTCCCTTCGTTGTCAACTCAAATGACTTTGAAACGTCACATGAACTTCATTCTTCCTGCAGAAGAAAGATGTTTCTCTGCCCAAGCAACTTGCAATTTTATTACATTGCTTTGGTACTGAATGTGCCATCCTATCATCATGCCATAGGTTAAGTTACTACACAGAACAGGTTGCAGCTATCCCATAAATTGGGGTTAAGGGTGGTTAAACACAAATACAGGGTTTGGTTGTTGATGACAGTGCTCCCTGAAAAGACAACAACCCTGCATTTGTGCAAGTTCCAGAGCTTTATTTCCTATTTTTCCCTCTCTGCTCCCAGTCAGCCCAAAACACATAGGAGTGAGCTTAAAAGCACAAAAACAAACAAACAAAAAAAACCTGCTTGTCTTATAGTATCTCTTCAATAGCAAACGTCAGGAACAACTCTGAAGAGATCAGCTGAATGCAGGAAAAGCTTCCAGACAGACGGGGAGGACTCGGGCTGTCTAATGAGAGCAGCTCACTTTATTTTATAAGTGTTTTGCCCCAGTAGCACCCCTGCCCTGGTCAGTGTCCTGCTTCCTGGGGCTGGGTTTCCCTGCCAGCTGCTGACCTGGGTGTTACCCTGGCCGTGGGACTGACCAGCACTCCGTTTTTGCATTACTGCCTGCATTTGCTTTCAATTTTTAAATGCACAGATAAGACATTCTTGTGAGAGGTTAAGCTTCCAGTATCTCTTCTACTCTAAGACACGCAAATCTTACCTTTCCTAGGGTCATACGGAGAACTTCAGCGGTGTCAAGCTAGCATTTTTCCACAGGCATTAAAGCCTTACATTCCCATGCCAACAAACAGTGCGGAAAGCTTAGTTCCTGTAAGTATTCTTCAAAGGCAGGCTGGCAGCCTCTGCTTAGCAATTGTATAAGATTGCTTTTATAGTCCAGCTGATGATGTCCCTCTTCTATCACCAGTGGAATATGAACACGAAAAAAAAAAAACTTTTCAATTAAGCAGCGATGAGTACTCAGCATTAAAGAAATCTCTCAAATGATGGTGCTCACTCAGCTGTCAACATTTTCAAATCCTGGTAAAACAGCAGACAAAGTTGGAAGCACTGCTGGAATTCACATGCAAATCAGAAGAGGTTAAGGAGTCTGGGTGAAGACACTGCAATCAGACCTAGCCAGGTCTTCACTTCCACACAAGGCTTCACTGATCTCAGCAACAATCCCTTGGAGTTCTTCCCAAGGAGATTTGATTACAGAATCAGTGTCTGAAAAGCTTGTGTCTGAAAGCTCTTTTATCCTAGAGCAAGACATCAGAAACTGGCAACTTTCCATATCAGGGAAGAAAAAAAAAAAAAAAAGTCTGGCTTTGCTGGGAGAAGAAATAAAATTGATTTGATGACTCTGAGAACCAGAAGACATTTCTCAAAAACAAACAACACACCAAACAGCAAAAGTAAGAAAAAAATAATAAAAAAAATCTTCCTCATTCTCATCCCACCCTTGCTCTGCTTTGTGGAAGAACCATCTGCTAATTCTCCGAAGCCTAGTCAAGCCACTGCCCCATTAGTTTGCCTTAGGAAGTGGTTAAGTATGAGAGTTACCACGTCAGCCCAGGGATTCATTTAATCTAATTTTCTGACTTCAGAGTAAGCTCCAAAAACTCTCAGGAACACCTGCCCAGGCGAGTGACTTCTGGTGACTTCCATTAGTGAGATAACAACTTGGACACAAAGCTGGGAGACTTGTATCTGTGCCCAAGCTTTCCCATTTTCAATACTTACAGTAATTCTAGAAATTCTTCCCACTGCTGGAGATGTTGAATCATTTTCTGACACTGTCTGGGGACATGTTTTACATCCATAACACGTGTGAGATAAATCCCTGACAACGAAATGGCTGCACACCTCTAAGTGCTTGGTTCAGGCAAGCACCGTAAAGAAAGTCTTGAACAAAATGCTTTCTAAATAAAAAGGCAAAGGATTTACAGTGTGAAATTAATGATCAATTTATGATCAAAAACAAAAGAAAAAACAAAGTTTAACAAGTAATGGATTGAGTTTCAATAGACAGCTGATAAGCACCCACAAAGCACAAACAACACTAAGAGGGCACTGCATAAATCATTATCACAGTGCTTCCAACCCCCAGACACGAGGGTATCTTAACACCTCTGATGTTCCTGGATAGCCCTCGTAGACACCTGTCACAACGAGCTCAGTGTGCGGCTGATCCCAGTCTGGATTCTGTTTCCCTGCACAGACACGTGGCCCCGCAGGCTCCCAGTGCCTGTGCAGAACTAACAAGGTCAGTATCTTTAACCAGCTGTTATTTACATAACACTTCTAGGAACTTCAAATCTTCGCTAAATTCTTTGCTAAATTATTGTTCTGCCAAATGCACCTAAACCAGACATCCAGAGGTTACTGAAGAGGGAGATGGATGGGAATACACAGACCTAATTTCCTTGTGAAGCCCAACTAACAATGAAGAGCAAGATAAGAACTTTCTGCCCCTGCTGATCTGCGTGGGACTCAAGCCACTTATCTGGTTATTTCATTGACACATGAAAGGTCTGGGAACAAACAGGATGAGCGTGAACCAAATTAGGATATAAAAGTGTCAGAAATAGAACTGAATGAAACATTCACATGATCACGATCCCTTCAATTACTATTTTTTTCTTGTCCCAGTACACCTAAGGGAGTCTCATAAAAGGCACAGATACCTAAACATACTCACTTAAGCACTAAGTTGTGTCTGTTCATATAAAGCAAGAAAGAAAATAATGTCTATTGCCAACATTTACTAGTTCCAGAAGTTTCAAGCATCAGCAGCCATGGATCAGAGCTTGGTCATCTGGAGCCTGTGAAAACACTGCCCGGACCCAGCACTCCGGTTTGTCACATTGCTGCAGATACCAGCACCTAGCTATGGAACAGGAAGGAAATGGATGGGAGTTGTCACTCCTTAGAGATAATAAATAAATAAATAAATTACACGCTCAGTGCAGGATCTTAGAAGTTAACAATGAACTTCTCAGAGAAAGTACATGGCACGGCCTGGATCAGCACCCATCCGCCTTTCTGAAGAGTCCCAGTTGTCCCGTGGTAACAGGAAGGAAGCAGGAGCCTGGATTCATAGTATTTATAATTTTGCCTTGCAAATAACTCTGCTATTCATTCAGTCATTAGCAAACATAATGGAAGCTAAAAACAGCAGCAATTTGCACAGATATAGGGTGCACCGCAAGCCTTTTACATTTTTTTCCAGATCACTTCCCTACCGTGCGCTTTGCTCCTCAGAGCATGCAGAGGGAATGATGTAGAAATGGGGCTTTATTAACCATACAAGGCCCATATATAATATCTGTACTTTTTGGCCTGCTAAAGAGCTACATTAATGCTTCAGAGTGCTCAGGGAGCTGCAGGGACGTTACCACCGCTGCTGCAGAGCAGTCTGTGAGCACGGCTCTGCGAAAAACTTCACCCCCAGTTATTTTTACACCAGAATCCTTCATTCTCACACACATCTCCCTGGAAGAAGCCTCTTATTGCTCTAATTAAGGCTGCTAGCATCAAAGAACTCTCCACGGAGCTCCTACGAGCAGGGGAGCCCCCGTTGTGTGTTCTGCCTGCCCACAGCACCCCACCACTCACCCCAAGCTGCAGCCCGCCGTACTGCTCCAGCACGAAGTCCTGCTGCTCCACCAGCTCCAGGCACGAGTCACTGCAGAAGTCCAGCAGCACTGTGCCCACGATGTCAGCCAGGATGCCATCCATGTGCCACCAGCACGGGGTGGCCCCCAGCAGCTCAAACGTGCCTAAGCTGGGCCCACAGGGCGAGTGCAGGCAGCAGGGGGACATGGGGTTTGCAGGCATGAATCCCCCCACCCAGAACCCAGGTGGGAGCACAGGTGAGTGAACCGCTAATTGGGCTTATGCCAATGGTGAGAAACAAAAGTGATCAGCAAGGATAGCGAGCAGCTGCCTTGTTACGTGTGTCCTGCACCCTTGTAGTGAATCTCAGCTGTGGCTGCAATGCTCTGATCAAGGCAGGTGGAAAGGCAACTTGCCCGGTCTCAGAAACTGTAAAGGAGAATTCAGACGTTCCTCTGGCTGTGGAGCTTGCAAAGGAAATGGAAATTTATTATTTTCCTCCTCCTAGGCCAGGAAACAGGTAGGCATGATTTACATGTACCCAGCAGCCAGACAGCATTTCATAACAGCTGTAGGGAAGAACACCCCCAGCTGTAGGAGAGGGAGAGCACATTAACCTATAAAACTGGATTTGCTCTAAACATGTAAGGCCAGGGCTTCTCCAAAACTGACTTGGAAAGCTGGGGTATTTTTAGATCCTGTTCTTCCAGGATGGGGGAGGGTGAAAAAGGCACAGTCCCTCCTGCACACATAGTTCTGTACAAAACCCCGTGCTGTGGCTTATCACACAGCAGATACCCTCCGGGACGGCAGAGCACGTGATCACTCGGTCTCCCTTACACCCCCTTTTTGGTCAGGATCTGATTTATTTTTGTGACAAGAAACTTTCGTTTCCTCTATTTTCTTGAGAAGGAAATATTTCTGGTAAAGCAGATAACATGTATTGAGCCATAGTGCATGCTTCTCTGTTCTAGAAGATAAAACCAAAGAGGAGTCAGACACTTTCTTCAACGGGATGATGGCATGTGGTGGTACCCCCAGGTCAGGTGTATGAACTCACCTCTTCTGCTCCATCCCACCTATGTCGGAGTGAGGCAGGTCTGCTGAGAGCAACGTGGAGCCAAACCCATGAAATAAAACCCACACAGGAAACACTGCTTCAAAATTTCTATATTATTTACTTTAAGCAACAGTCCAGCTTCGTGAAATTACAACACACACTTTAAAGGATGAGATTTTCACCTCATGGTCAAGCACCAGCATGATCATGCACAGCATTGAGTCAGTTGTAAAAAAAATGCCCTGTAATTTTTATTTATTTATACGATCCACTCCACCTTCACTGATTAAAGTCTGAATAAATCCCCTCCTAGCATCAGGCCAGGCGGCTCTGGTCATTAGCCCTCTATTTGGCACATACCCTGCTTCGTAGTAGTCTAGTACCAAGATTATTTTGTTTTATTTTGTTAAAGGCAGCATGGTGTACACTAACCACTTTAAATGGCACAGCAGGGCTCAAGGCATTTACCACATGCAGACAATGAATTCTTTTAGATCCCCAGAACTCACACGTGGAGGAAGGGACCACACTTACTGATTGTTTGCTGGCCTCTTTAACCAGGACTCTAGACCCTTTGTAAAGCTAAGGGGTTCTAAAAATCTCAGTACAAAAACCCGCTAAGCACATTTAGAACCAATCTACTCTCCTTTGAATTACATTACTATACTTCATAAAGCTTTCCCTCAAGTCTATCACGAGAAAACACTCATGTCACTTCCAGTAGATCTGGGGGAAACACAGGACAGAAGTGGAAAAAAAAAAAAAAACACAACAAAAACAACAAAACTTGATCTCAAAAAAGGATGGAGTACATAAAGTGCTTCTTTTAATGAAAGAAATTCGAGATGTACAGTCAGGCTCAAGTTGTGCAGTTCACAAGCATGGGGGAAAAGAAACAGACACGAGTTCAAAACAGTCAGGAAAGAAAGGAAAGGTTTAACCAAGGACTAGGCTGGACTTGCCACCAGGTGGATTTCTCCTGGACGGTGCAGGTGCTGGTGCTACTGGGCTAGGAACAGGTGCAGCAGGCAGGGATTTTTCTTCATTCTGACCTGGGGCAGCTTCTACATCAGCCTCAGTGTTTTCTAAAAGAAAAGAAGCTTTTAAGGTATTTGATGTAGATAATGAAAGCCAGAGGTTTCTCTGGCTTAGACAGAAGATCAGCCCCACAAAGTTTTCTCCAGGCTTACAGACACACTCAGAGAGTGCTGCTGTAATCTGCTGGCATGACAGACTTTCAGCTGCCTGAAGTATTTTTCAGAACTCTGATGCCTTACAGTTCAGTTTCAGGCATTCAAGAGTCACAGTCACTCAGCCACTATTAGGGGACCACAGAATTATACTTTATGACAAGCAGCTACAATTAAGTCATGTACACAGTCAGTGTGCAACCACCCTAACAATTTCAACTCAATCTGAGCAGTTGCTGGAAAAAAAAAGCATCAGTGCTGGGAAGCAAGAGTTCAGATTCAAACTGCATTCCCAATTTCATAACTGGTATTTAGAGGGAAGAGTGTCTGACACACGCTTCTGAGGCTTCACACAGAACAGACTGGGGAATATCCATGCATGGGTAGGCTCGAGTCTTACATTCCCTGGAAAGCACATGACAGCGTCATCTGCTTTAAATACTTCGGAACAACCACAAGTGAAGACAGGACACAGGAGGAATTATTCACAGGAAGCACTTTAGATACTCTAGCAAATAACTAATATATTAATTAATTGTCAATGAAATAGATAAGGACAGCAAGATCATTAGTACCTCATATTTCTTTTTATAAATTAATACAATCAGTTTTGATCCAAAAGCCTAAATCAGCTCCACGATGTCTTCTGATGCTTGGGGGTGTGGGTGCATGGCCAGCTCTGTGAATATGTATTTTATCTGCTTTTAACAGATCTTACTTTCATCTAATCAACACTAACTCTCTTTTTGGAGGATTTGGGAAACATCTGCACATTCATCTTAACCGGTACCATCATGATTTTGCTCATCTTGATTATGTTCCCTCTCTCCCAGCCTTCTTTTCAAGGTGGTGGAAAATGCACCACCATTTTAGTCCCCTCGCAAGGCAGCTGCTCTACCTCCATGATCTTTTCTGCTGCCTTCCTCTGCCCCTTTTCTTTACCCCCACTACAACCATCTGGTCTTCACACTTCAGGGACTGCACACACAACACAAGATTCAGGCATATTATTTAGAGAAGCAAAACGCCATCTTCTTTCCAGTTCTCTTCCAGATGACATGCAACGATTTGTTGCCTTCCTCCAAACATTTCAAAGAATTTTTAGTAGTTAAACACAAGGCAGATCTTGAGAGTTAACTACTGCGCAGAGCCAAACATGGGACTGGCATGGTTTACGTGGTATTTTCCTAGGTGGTTAAGTTACTATTTTTTCCTACTTACTCATGCAAAGACCTTTTAATCTGCCCACTTTGTTGAGTCCTTCTGACCGTAAGATTTTTCTCACCATCAGCACATTGAAAGAGCTTAGCTATCACCAACAAAATTGGAGACTTCACTGTTCATTACCTTTTCCAGGTCATGGATGAAGACACTGAATAAAACTAGTCCAGTCCCAGCACCACTTCCCATGGCTCATTTTTCCAACCTGAAAAGCAATCACTAAACCCTACTGTTTGCCTCCTATTATTTAGCTATTTTCTAATCCACTGGAGATTTAATCCAATGCTGTGGCAATTTACTGTTGTTTTTGAAGTTATTTTTTTTTTTAAATAACTTTTGATGCAGGATTTTATCAGAAATGCAGAAAACCCACTCACGGGGAAACCCACTCAAAGAACCTTGTAACAAAGAACCCTAGCAGCTTAGCATAACCTCCATGCAGCCAGATCATTTACAGTATAGATCCTCTGCTGCATTCATTAACCCACGGACACATCTGAACAAAATAGTTTGAATACTAAGTTTTAAGCTTGAAGCTTCTGCAGCTCAAGCATACCACTGCCTGCTTACTCAGCAAGCTGAAAACAACTGTGGCCATGCCCGCTGCTCGGACAGCACTGAATGCTTCATTGTCTGTGCTTCAAGCAGACAGCCCAAGCACTGTGAAGCACTCGCCATGATAATCTGTCTACTGAACGTCAGACTTCACCTTCCAGTGCATCATGTAAAGGCAGTCACTGGTGACAGTCAATTAAGCACTGTCTAGTTCTCCTTAGCTAGTCACATACATCAGCTACACAGCACTAACCCAATCACAGAAGAAACATGAATTACTATCACAGGAGAATCTGGGGAAGTTTCCATAGCATGTTAGAGACTCGTTTAGCCAGCTGACACATGCAGTAGATCTTCCCACATAATCAAGGTATAGCACAGTTTACTAACCTAGAAACCGAGGTGGTAAAAGGCAACAGGATCGGATCAAATATTGAAGTCTTTCCCTTATCAGAAAGGATGTAACCTCTCAGTCAGTTTGCTAGTGAGTACACTGCAAACTATTGGAACCCTTCATGCACAAAAAGGAACTACAGATTCCAAACAGGAAGCATGAACACTTCTGCAAAAGGAACAACTCTTCTTCCCCTAGACAGACATAATTAATAAAAATGCACATCCCACCTGACACCTACATGGGGTTTTAACATCAGTTACATAGAGAAAATCATTTCCAAATGCAGAAGAGGAAACTTTTAATGATGGGAGCCTATTACAAATCTAGTTATGCTGTGAATTTATAAGCCGACAGCTTTTATTTAGAGGCATATTCATCCCATTTCAAACCCAGGAGACAGCTATGCAACGTCAAGTGCAAAATGACATGTGCAACAAGTGGGATGTTCACCATCCAGTGCCTGCCATCTCACACAGCGGGAATATCAAGTGGTTGGTGGAGTGAAACAGCCAGCTCAACAGGACTCTGTGCTCCATTAAGCTAAGATACCCAAATCTATCAAAGGGAGAGATTAATTTAGCAATGCATCGAGATTCTCAGGTGTCTGCCATATACGCCACCTCCAGGAACCATTAACTTCCTACTCCTTCCTAAGTACCACCAGTGGAAGTTGAACAGCCAAACGTGCCCACCATTTCATTTTGCCATGTCTGTCTTCAAAAGTTTAATTTTTAGTCAACAGCAGACAACTCCAGTTAGGAACACTAACTTGGTGCTACTGTCCAATAACAGATTGCTCATTTAGTTATTTGGGAAACCACTTCCCAGCATAGATATACTCGGTACTTGATAAGGGCTTCCTTTATTGTCACCTTCTGGAAACAAACCAAAGGCCAACAAATATTAGACCTGTGAAAGTGGGAACTTTTAAGAGTCAGGAATATCAGTTTGTACTCAAAGTTTCAGTCAGGTGTTGCTAACCCAGGCAGCTGTATTTCTGCTGCCTCCAATGCCACCTCTTCTTGCCTCATCACTCCTTGCAGGCTGTCTTCTAACCCCAGAGTGAGCTGCTTTAAAGCAAGTACCAGGAGAAGGAGCAGAGCCCTCAGACCAGGGCAATTCTGTTATCAAACCACATTCTCCTACCTAAGGCACAAACTCTAAATGCCCACTAGGGTGCTAATTAAGATCAGACAGACAAGGGAAAGACAGACTAAAGCAGCCTTTATAGTTTTATTAGAAGCAGTGATGTTGCCGGAGGAGAAAGACTTATTTTGGTCAGAGATACCACTTAGAGGTAGTTAATAAGCACTCTGGAAAACCTCTCACCCTCCCAGCAGATGTCTGCTCAGGATATGGAACTGCTAATAGCTGTAGCGATCTTCCACAGCTCTTAGGTGTTAGAAGTAACGCATAAACTACTTGGTCAACACAGACATTCCTCACATCAGGAAGTAGCTATTCTTAAGGTAAATCTTAAAAAGGAGAGATTTCCACCCTCAGAGCAAAAAAAACACAAAAAAACCTTCAAGGTAAAATGTATGCTGCTAGGGGAAGTTCCTCTGTTTACATGAAGGGTTCAGTATGCATATGCACTTCCTTGGCAAAAATTAGCATTTAAAAAAGCAACTTAAGGAACTTAAAAGCTAGTCAGTGCAGATGCTTTCAGATGCAGTAGCTGTTCCTGCTTATTTCTGTGCATCAAGCATTTGCTGTGTGGAAGAACACTATGGAAAGAGGTAAACCGCTGAACTAAAATCTATGAAGTTGACTGTACTATTTAATTGTAAACTCCTAAAAACAGAATTATAGTCTTTCAATGACTTAAGTCTTTGCAAGAAGGTACCCACCTTGCCTTCTAGTACTTAAACAAATCTCGACACCAGCTGCTGCTGGCAAAATAAACGAACAGGACTGTTCTTGTCTCTAACCTGATGACTAAACAGAGGCATTCTGCCACTGCATTCCATATCCACTCTTACCAACTTCCACTGAAGTAATGAGGTCATGATATTGATTTGATGGATTCCAGGGAGAACCCCAAGCTGTCTGTCTTGAGAGAAACCATTTGTATATCCCATGACCTCTTCTATTTCAACGGAGAATAAGTACAAACTGTTCTACTGGAAGAGCCTGAAGGAGTTACTCACCAGAAGTTTCACCACCACCATCTCCTCCCTAGAAGAGAGAGAGGAACACGTTATATCTCATACTCCAAAAAGTATTTACCCCCTACCTCCATCAAAAGGGTACTCAATACTCTGTGCTGCGGCTAGACAAAGCTGGTCAAGCGTGCTGCTCTGCCCAAAGACACTCTGACAGACCCAATGAAGAACTTTTAGAGCAAGAACAGGCAGATAGGAGAGCAGAGGAAGCAGGTATCAGAGTAGCATGGCTGGTTCTAGATACATATTTATGCAGATTAATACAATGGGTTTGTAAGCACTAGTTCTCTCACAGTGACTAATTTAAATTTTAATCAACTGCTTATTTACCTGACATACTTTTAAAAATTTAAACAGACAGATAGTACCGAAGTAATCTTGATGACCTGTAACATATGGTACACTTGTTGCTCCCACACTGTGAAGGATGCAGGTGTCTTACAGCACTATTAAATACAGCATCCTTCATCAGAACTGATAGTAACCAGATCGTTGCAATTGCCAAGCAGTAACGACAAAAAAATCATACTCAAAGCAATTAGAAATATTTTGGTGTTCCCTCCTTTCTCCTAAGCAAATCTTTCCAACACCAAACATGTATCTGTTAGCAAGGTCAAGAATATTTGTTCCATCCAGGATATTTAACTTTTTTTTGTGAAACATCAAGAAGTTTTTTACAGATAAAGTTTCCTTCATTACACAAACAGCTAAACATTCTTTTCATACTCATTGGGTTCAGACTGTAACAACACAAAGATACAGAAAGTGCTCCAGCAGCAAAGGCTTCTCAATGGCATGAGGTTTTATCTGCTTCCATAGACTTAACATTGTTAATTACACAGTGAGCCCGCAGTCGTTAGGGTATTAGTACACAGCAATGCATGCAAATACATCCCCTTAAATCTCAGACTGGGCTATAGTACATTAGCTTTTGCTGTTTGTAACTTTAATCACTGCACAAAATTAAAGTATTCTGCATCACAAGAATCCTGTTTGCAAAGCTGAGAACCACAAGACAGAGTATTTAATACAATTAAGTAGAAAATAGAATTAGACTAAAGAGTTTACTTTTGTTTTCTGTGGTAGCAGCTATAAATTTAATCTTGCATTTGCTAAATTGGAACAAGATATTTTATGCAACAATGAACAATTCTGTGGCTCATTGAAGCTATTAATAACAAAATGGGTTAAACTGATGATTGATGCCAGTTATCAAAATAAAACTTGCTATTTATAACCCATAAGGTTATACCCAGAAGTTATCTATATAAGATTTAAGTGGTGATTTACCTACAAAATTCTGTTCTGGAAAAGCTCTTTAGGTTTAGGCTTAGGTCTAAAGCTCAAGAGTTTTATTTTTTTTTTCCACCTATGGAATTTGGTTTTGCAAGTGCAGTCTGTTCCAGGTTTCACTTTTTTCCTTACGTTCAGAGGAATTATTACTTTATGTCCTGTTTTTGCCATTAACTATAATCATACATCAATCAAAAGCCATGTTAACACTATAAATTATGCTCCATAATTGCTATCAAGTAGTTTACATAGAAAAAACACTTCTGATAGTATTACTGAAGAGAGTAACAGAAATAAAACAAGCATTCATGCCACTGAGGGGCATGGTGATGTGATATGAAATCAAGTCCTTTGTAAGTCAATAAATCCACACAGTTCAACGTAGGTAACTATTGTTAAAAATAATTAAAACAATTAATGCTAAAGTGAGATCTCACACCGCTTCATTACTGTCCATCAATAAGAAGAATTAAGGGCTCTAGAAAGCACCCCTTTGAGAAAAATCCAAGCCTCCACCAGCACGCTGTAAGACTATCCTACAGAAGAGAGAACCTTCAGGGCAAGAAGAGGTTTGAGAATAAGACTTTGAATTCTGCAACAATTTCAACTGAGCAACTATCAGTGATAAAGCAATCACACACAGAGAGCAAAGTGTCCCCTTATCAGGCTCTTTGTAGTTCATGTACTGACCTTTGGATCTACAAAGTCTCCATAGTTAGCATCAGTTGAGTTTCTTCTTTGTGGTCCAGAGGATTCACTGTCTTCTCTGATTTCACCTGGCTTAGTCCCTAGAAGCAGAGATTGATTCCAATCAGGTTGCAAGATTAACTTACTGGGAAAGCAGATGAAAACCGATGTGGTGCTCTTCTTTTGTAAATGACAGCTTTACCACCCTGAGGTTTGTCCTGGGTCTTTACATAATGACTCACAAATTACAATTGTATGGCTGCATCTCGTGCAGGGTCCAAAGGCCAGCCCTACTGCAAAATGCTCTGTAGAAATGGAAGCCTAACTTCAGCTGCAACCACAGCACAAAGCTAAACTTCCTCTGATTGATCAAGATCAGCGGTCATCCACATACTAAGAAAGAAATTCACCCTATTGTAACATGATTAATCTGGAGGTATCACATCCAAAATACATTCCTCTTAGCTATCTGCTTGCAACACCTATGTCCAAGACATACAATAAAAGGTAATTTTCAAAAAGAGTTGGAAAGTAATTCAAAAAAGAAAAATTCCCATGCAAGTAGACATCATTTGTAGCCCCAAACTATTAAATAGGAGGTTAATTCAGGTTTCCACACACAGACACCAGCAGCTCCAGGCCAATACCAAGAATGGATTAATGCATGTCAGCAGAACTGGGAACAAAGCACGACATTCTTACCCGATGATTTAGCCCAGGAAGGTGGATTTTCTTCAGGAGTTCCAAAGATGCTGGATGCCATTTTGTTCCTTCGCACGGGTTGTTCTTTTGGTTCGTCAAAACCCAGAGAAAAGTTGGACCCGCCACCAGGAGGACGCAGCACTCTGCAGAAAGATTCAACTTTACAACCTTGGGTCTTTATAATCTGCATTACTGAGCAGCACTCTAACATGTAAAACAAGACTAATAAGCCAAAAGATCATTGTTGGCTCTTGTAATAGGCAGATAGTTGCATGGGCTACATTCTGCCCAAATGGGAACTACGTGAGATGACTGTGTTAAGCATTGGCTCTTAATAAATGCCACTGTTATGTCTTCAGTGCATAACTCAACCTATAAAGCTAAATTACTTGCCAGCATTCAGACAAAATACTACGTCGCCACTGCTCTTCTTTGGTGACATTTATCAAAAGCAAAACAAAATATTCCTGTATCCTACTTGTGTCCTTGCTTCACTTGGTGTCAACAAGAGCTGCCACCAGTCTTCAGTGTCCGACCAAATTAAATATATATATAATCATACAGGCACACCAGAATCCAGCTTTTTTTAGAGAACCCTATGAAGGCACTTAATCTTCAAATTGGCAGCACAGCAAAGACTAAAGTTTGGCACATGAGTCAAAGTGCTGGTTGCATCACTGATGACTGGGCTATGGCCTCTATCTGGATTTGTTTCATCAGAAAAACCCTTAGGCCTGCAGCGTGCTACTGGACTGAGCTTAAAGGGATTTGAGCACACCAAGAGAAACGTGCTTTCAAGACACGCAGTGCCCTCAAAGGAAGACCAAAACAAGCCAGGGAAGGTGCATACTCCCTCTTCTTTTCTAATAGTTTAATTGAGATGCAATACAAAACACTTCTCCAGCCTACAGTACTCAAGACAATGGCGAGAAAAAATGACAAAGGTGTTGGACGTGAATATTTAGTGTTATTAAACTAGCTAACTGCTTTTTGTTACAAAATTCCTTTCCAAATATATAATTAATAATGCTCAGGAGCTAATGGGAGGATCCCACTATTGTGTAATATGCTTTATGAATCCAAGAACACTTTTGTGATTTGCTGCTTCTCCTTTCTGAATTAAGGGATATAGTATAATGGTCTTGAATCACTTCATTACCTTTTTTCCCCGAAGGAAACATCCCTGTGTATTTTCTTGGTTGCATCTGTTACACTTAATAATTTGAAGAACAGATTGTTCAAAAAGAGGGCTCATCCCCTCATCTTACGTCACCTCATTTTACCACAGCAGTGAAACCAGTATTCTCTTAGCAGCATGGCAGTTTCCACAGAAGGTCTTAATGAAAGTAACAGAAAAGGCAATTGAAGCAAAAAGGCAAATTACTCAAGCTGCTTAAGAGAAGCAATCACTTTTGCCAATCCAAGACAAAAGGTTGACAGATTTTATTAGAAGCTTCTCTCGACCCTGAGATGCTTTAACATGCTTCATCACAGCTACAACTCACACTCCAGTCAATGAAGTGTTCTTAAAATTGCACCTGATACCCAGGGATGTGCACTGAAAATTCATCCACGTCCAGGAAGCACTTGTCAAGACGTTTTTCTTTTTTTTTTTTTCCTCCACCCCAAAGAAAAAAAAAAAAAGCTACAAGCGAACAGGAAGCATCTGCTTTGTCAGGCCATAAACCTTACAGAAAAGGCAGCCGCCAAGGCTCGGTGCTGAAGGCGAGCCTGCCCTCGCTGCTGCAGCATCCACCGGCACCCTGCACGCCTGCCCAAGTGCCCTGCATCCCTTCCCTTCCAGCCGGACTTGGCAAGTTTTCTTTGTTCCGAGCAGGGCCACGGCTTCTTCCACGATGCTGCTGCCTCCCCGCTCCCCACCCAGCTCCCCTCGGCTGTGGGGTGGGAGCCGGGGCAGGGCTTTGGGTCCCCCCCTCCCCGACCCCGAGGGTCTCTCAGCCCGAGCAGCCGCCCGGGAGGGGAGGGGGGGAAGCCCACCCAAACCCCTCGGCGGGGGGTGCACGAGGTGGGGGGGCCCCAGAGCAAGACAATGGCGCCCGCCCCCGGCCGCGCCCAGCCCTAGGAAACCCCCGGGGCTGCCCCCACCGAGGGGCCGGGGAGAGAAAAAGGGGAGACGGGGGGGAGATGGGGAGGGGGAACCGGGCGCGGTGCCCCCCTCCCCTCGCCCCCTCCCCCGGCTGTGGCTGCGCAGCGCGGAGGGAGTCGCCTCCCTTCTTTGTTAGGAGGCGGCTGAGGCAGGCGGGAGGCCCGGGGTGGGTGTGGGGGTGGGAGCTCCCCCCGCCCCCGGCCCCACACAGCCCCACACGCACCGGGCAGACACGGCAGGACGCGGCCTGACCCCCCCGGTACCCTCCTCGGACCCCCCCCCCGTACTCGCCGGGACCCCCTCAATTCCCCCGAACACCCCCAGTGGGTGCCCAACGCCCCCTCCCCTCAGCCGCTTCCTCCCCCGAGGCTCTGACGGGACGGGAAAGCCCCGGCCCCCGCCGCCCTAACGGTCCCCTAACGGCTCCCTAACGGTCCCCAGGGCCGCCGCCGAGCCCCGCTCCCCCGGCGGACCTGGAGCTGTTCCTGCCGCTGGGGTCCATGCCCGAGAAGGTGGTGGTGGTGGTCATGGCGGCGGGCGGGAGGAGATGGAGGCAGGGGAGAGGGCTCCGTCAGGAGGCCGGCGGGAGGTGACGGTCCCGGGAACGGAGCGCGCCCCTTCCCCCCTCGGACCCTGCCGCTGCTGCTGCCGGTGACAACTGCAGCCGCCGCCCGCACCGGCCGCGCCTTTTATAGCATCCCTAAGGCCCGCCCCCTGGAGGCTTTCTCATTGGGCGATTCAAACTCAATCCTCGTCTCCCATTGGACAACGCCTTGCCATTCTGCCCTTTGGCCCGCCTCGCCGTCTTATTCCGAGGAGCCTGGGCTCAGCCTTAAAATCCCATTGGTGAAGCAATACGTCTGCTCTCCGGCGATTGGCTGCGCCTGGGGTGGCGGCGCCCTTTGTTGGTGATTGGCGGGAGGGCGTGTCGCTCAGGGGAGGCGAGCTGCCATTGGCTTAGCCGCGCGTGAGGCGAGACAAAAGTCTCCGCGGCCCTCCCCTGGCGGCGGAGGCCGAGGGCTGTGAGGAGCAGCCCCGCTCCCCCCTCCCCCCCCCCAAATCACCTCAGGAATCACCTCAGGCGCCCACCGGCCCCTCGGCCCCGTCCCCACCCCGGGAGGGGACCTGGCCCCCGGGAGCTCGGTTCCCTCAGCACAGCGCAGCCCCCGAGCCCTGGAACAATAGGCAGGGAGGCCGCGGAGGTGCTGAGGTGGCCGGGTGGGGCTCAGGCGGCTCCCGGGGCTGCTTCCACCGCCTGCAGCCGGCGGGCGGCTCCGGCAGGGCCAGCCCCAAGCCCCCCTCAGCACATTTCGGAGCTGAGGGGCGGGCTGGTCCAACGAGGCTCCGTGTCCAGCCCCGCTGCCTGCACAAAGCTGCACCAAACCCACCTTCGGCTCGGTGACTGAGGCCCTCCCGAGCTCCACTTAATGCCCTCCAAACACTTGTCTCCAAATAAAGTTTTCTAAAAATATATAATACGTGGGTTTTTTTTGTCTGAAAACTGCAAGCTCTAGAGGATTGTGCTGCTCTGCTCTGAGATCAAAGTGACTGAATTATTGTCACCTGAATTATCATGCCTTAATATCAATACAACTCAGAAAAGAGTTGAATGCTAAAGCTACACAAGCAGGGCCATAGTATTTTATTTTTATATAGGATCTATAAAAATGTTAGAAAACAGAACCCCACTATCACTACTTAGATCCCCAGGGAATTCTGTCACATCTTTCAGGAGGTGGATTAAAGGGAAGTTTTAAGCAAGATGACACAGTTGTCTTAATTCTATTATCCCTTAGGGTTGGGCATTAAAGTAAATGATACCTACTTGCAAGCAGGTAAGCCTCTGCTCTCTCGGGAACTTTCAACAGTATTTTATCATCGAAAAGCTTTCTATTCCAACCCACAGGATCTGAATCTTGAGTTTGAAAACTGTTGTAGCCCTGAGACATGCAGAGCTTTTTTTTTTTTTTTTTTTAAAAAAAAAAAGTCCATATGAAGAAAAACCCGTTCCCTCTGACAAAGCTAGTTTTAAAATACAGCTTTAAGATTCTAAAGCTTCAGTATTTCCAAGGGACTCCACTGATCTCAGAGGTGCTGAGACAGTCGTGGCTGCAGGTTATTCTTTAAATAAAAGCTGCTTTGCCAATTATTTACCCATAACGAGATCAAGGGCTTTATGAAGATTGCTACAGAAACTGGGCTTGCAGTCCCTTCCAGGATGATGACATTTGACCAGAACAATTCTCAGCAGCTGTTTGAAAACCTCAGAAACCAAACAATTCCACCTGTTGCTGAAACTCATCGTGCAATGAATGCAAAAAGCATCTGGAAGTCTGAACAACACTCCAGGAAATGCATAGCAGGGCTGGGCAAGGAGATGCCACTGGCTTGTGAAAACTCAGCTTGATGATCCTCCTGTGGCCAAGAGGTTTTTCTTCATACATATCTGCTATTTGTGGAAAAAGAATGTCTTTTGTCGAGCACATCATACAAAAGAGGTTTTGACTCAGTCTCGTCTTCTTCCATCAGTTCATTCATAGCTGTAAGTAGGAAGTAAGCCTCAGCTTGTAATTTCTGTTACAGCTGGATTCCGAGCAATCCAGGCTTTGCATCTGAAGTGATGCGTGGTGAAGTTCAGTGGGATACAGGTATTCTACAGGTACCAAGTTTGTCCTACTGAGCAGACGCTGTATTTTGCAAGAGTTGTGAAAGTTGCTTTGGTGCTTCTCTATTTCTTCAGGTAAAATTCCTAACAGTAAGCTGCAGTTTGGGAGGGAGGTTTGAACCACAATGTCCAGACTTCTTTCAAAGCTGCAGAGATGTAGTTCCAAACAACACAAAAAGCAGAGCGATTCCTGCTGCTTTCTTGTCTGAGCATCAATTATTACCAACTCTGGCAGTGTTGTTTAGTGAAAAACAGACATCCATCACTGGAAGAGGAAATCAGTATCTTGACAGATTCCTTGAGTTCCTTTTATTCCATTTTTGTCTTGAGTTTGTTTAAACTGCAAAATTTTCTTAAGTGATCCTACAAGAGGTCTTGCAGGGCATCACATCTATGCCTCAGATTCTCCCTTTCAGCATCCAGTCCACAAAAACCAGCACTAAATCCATCAGAAAGGGTATCCTTTGCCCCCTTTTCCCCCATCCACCTGGAGAATATTCCTTTCCTAATGAGCAACAATCTTCTTAGTACTGTATGTGGGCATCCACAGGCTTAGTCTTTCCCCAGGACTTCAAAGTCACCCTTCTATCAGGATTAATCCTTTGGCAAAACCTACAGCTCCTCCCAAAGTCCCCATTTTCCCTGCAGCTCCCGGGCAGCTCACATTTCTGCTCTCTTTCTACCACACCAACCCTCATTACTTCTAGGACCTCTGCTGTCGGTGAGCCACTACTTCAGCAGCCCCACCAGGCCTAATTTATGCCTCATGCATGAGCTGAAATTCTTTTTCCAGGGAAAACCCCGTAAATCCCTCTCTCAAAGGGACTTAAAGCATTTTATAAGCACCAAGTAGGCCTCCCAGCATCTCCATGTTAGAGTAAAACCACCAGTCCCAAACTACCAGTGAAGAAACCAGGAAACCTCTGAAATGAAGGATCTTGAAGGCCAACCAAAGGCTGAAAATGGACCAAATCCCAGTCTTCCATCCCCTATTTATCCTCACATTCCTACATCTTCACCATCAGGGACAAGTGCTGTACTACCAATTAATTATGACATTAAGTACCAAAAAAAGATAACTTAGAGGATTAAATTATTCACTAACAGAACGCATTGTTTGCCAACAAGTTCACAGCCAGAAAGAACAAGCCTCAGTAAGCCACCGACTGACGTGTATTAGGTCAGTTGTAATACAATTCTAAATAACCCAAGTTATTTCACTTTTTATCTTTTGTTGTTGTTGCTCCAGAACAGTCTATCACACAAGCTGATATAAGCATACTGAGAAGAGGCCACAATCTAAAACTCTAATAAAAGTCCTCCAATTTATTGTTCACTTTCAATAGGAAGTATTATTTCTTTGGGCCAGTCACATTACACCTTTTCATTAATGTTGCAGTGATGGTCACAATAGAACCTGCAGACAAAGCGACAGCACTTGGATTACACTGCTTGACTCAGATGTAATGAGGGGAAGGTACTAGAAAGAAATACTCTCGTGAAAATAATGTTTGACCATAACCTCTGAGGAGACGTTGCATCTGTTTTGATACCACTGTTACCTTGGAGCAGCAATTATTTTAGTACTGCTTCAGAGAATTTCTTTTGAGAACATCTCCATATGTCAGTGCAGGAATCTCTCGTTACCACTTGGAGTATTTCCTTACAGCCTTAGCAGTTTAGCATATTCCATTTCAGAAACACCTTGAGCTTCTAGAACCCTTTTTGAATCAGCTTCTTAGACCACTAAATACTGATGCTCACAAATGCCCTTTCAAATGGTTAGTGGCCCCACTGAGCAGGTAAACTAAGGTGCTGATTTTCAGGCATTAACTGTATAGGGGTTCCACCAAAATCATCTGTGCTTTCAATTCGTTATTTATTGCCCCTGTACATAAAAGAAAATGTCTTTCTTTAGGTACCAGAGTCCAAAACTTCTGGATACATCTTTTTAAGTAACTGGAAAAACAAACAACACTTGTGTCCATTCCACAACTGACACTGCAATTGTTTGCCAGACTGAAGACACAGTGTACACAAAAGGCAAAGTCCTATCATCCACAAGGACTTGCTAAACTATTGTACGCAATTATGACTTCCATTTTTTCATTTAAAAACCACATGAGGAACATTAATTTAATTGCATTGCAATCACTTTAGAATATGATATTTGAAAATTGTGAGTAATAATATGATTTGCCCAGGCTCTTGAAAGATCCCAGCTGTTTAATAAACACGAAAAACTTACCTGTCAACTAGTGTGACAAGACCTCTTTGCCAGTTTTCCTTTATCCTCTGACATGCGGACTTCTAGTAGTCCACTGGGCTACTAGTGTAAACACAAGAACTGTTAGAAATTAAACCAGGGCAAGCAGCTAAAAGAACTCCAAATAACTGCATCCAAGCTCATAGTCAGTTAAGTCCCTGTACTTAACTGCAGTCACCATCTTACAGAAACATCACTCAGTACTGTTAGAAGAACTTTCAGAAACATCAGGAGCCAGCTCAGATGAAGAGCAAAAAAAAATTCTCACTTTTTCTAATATCTAAGTGAAAGGATCAATACCTGACCATTTCTTTCAATAACCTGTTGCTGAATACTACAGGAAACTTCAACTTATGGTGAATTAAGGAGTATTTCCACAGCTGCCACATTAATTCAATGTTACAGAAGCCTATGTTTTTCTTATATTTTTTCACAGAGGAATTTTGGTTAGCTAGTCACAATTCATGTTAAGTGGTCTCCTTTTATTAAGGGAACATTATATTTACAAGAGGCCTGCACCTAAGTTAATGACAGATCAAGTACCATTGTATGAATTTATGAAACTAAGACATTGTTTCTGAAAGCATGCTGCTCAATACCTGTCACTTGACTTTTATTGCCTCAGGAAAAAAATAGACAAGATACAGCAGGGAATTTTTAGCTTCACAGTCTTAACTTGGGTTGAAAAAGCTCTATTTAAGGAGACCTCACCCCTTCTTCCGAAACTAAAGCAAGTCCAAACATCTTTTTTGGCCAAAAAAGATAAAGACAACTTTTGCCTGGGAGAAGTCCTGGCATGACATCAAGTTGAAGTAACTTTATACAGTGTTATCTAGTCAGGTTGAAAGCCAGAGATTCTAAAGCCAAAGAGGAATGTATTCCATGTCTAACCTTCGAAAGGTGTTGAAACAGATCCACCCTACTTTTTTCTTTAAACAAAAGAAACTTTTTCCAGGCCTTTGTGGCTCCGGATATGAGAACATTTGTTCACAAGAGGCAGTTTCAACCTTGCAATGTACCACGAAAGCCTACAAGATAAATACCAGAATAAGAAATAATTTGCTTAGCAATAGAATTATCTAAAAATCAAAACAATGGCATAGAAAATGACATCCTTCAACTACATAGCCAAAAGCAACTTCAAGAACAGATATTTTTCTAATGTCTATATTAGATGCAATTAATTTAACATTAACTATGTTAAAATTGCAACAGAAGTCAAACAGATCATCATCTATCAACTAAAGGCATAAGCCCATCATTTTGCCACAATTTAAGGATTTCCAGATCCTGCAGGTACAGGCCTGCTTCGTGAAGTAACTCCTATAAAAACTACCACCAGAAGGTAAACTCTGCTAACAAGTCAATACCAAAAAGAGCATTAACTACTGCAACTGCCACAAAATATTAGAACATTCCTAGGACATTAGAGAATGCTCTCCATCTGCTGAGTAGACAGTTGTATAATCTTTCACGAATGTCCATGGGTTACACCGCAACCTCTAACATCCCCCGTGAGAAAACTCAAGAACAACAGCCCTGTGGAAAAGACTCATGAAAAAAAATCATGGTCACTAGCTCCCAGTCCTTCAAGGGAGGCGGCCTTTTCCCCTTTCAGGCAGTAACACCACAATGGTAAATCAGAGCTTGGAATCTTCATCACCATAGCTGAATACACCCAAAAAAGAGAACTCAATTTTTTATTTTTGCTTTACATTTCCAAGCATCTCCCATTCGATACCATGGTAAACTGAATGCTTAACAAAATGATTCGCTCTTTATAACTTAATGTTTACATCAAAAGGCATTCCAATACAGAGTTCTAAATATGCTATTGTAACAATATTGGCGTTTCTACTAAAGACTGACAAAAAGAGCTCAACCCAAAGAGATAATAAGGTCCAGTATTTTGCAGTTTGCCTAATCAAACATTTTTGGCTTACAAGAACATACACAAAAATCAAAAGAAAAAACTGACTTCTATTTCCAGTTCAGTTGCTGGCTGGCTGAGTGAGAAGTCTCAAGGAAGCCTTTCATTTTCCAATAGTCTTCCTACTGTAAAAGGGGATTATGCTTATTTACTTACCACATAGAAAACTGAGACCTGAAAAGCATACAGTGCTGCAGAGAAAGAACTACAAGTTCCGAAGACTATTATTTCACAGAAAAATAAAGAAAACTGGTTATTTTAAACAAGAAGTTTATTTAAACAACAAGACGCTTTACTTGAAGGGAGAACTATCTAGGATTTTTTTTTTTTTTAAGAGTAATTTATCCCTACTTAAGACAGATTGCTCTACATGTAACAGCTACGTACAAAAAAGTTATAAAATTGTCCTTGGTTTTACAATGATAAAAGAAAAACATTGAAATTATCCAATCAAACAAGGTATGCAAGGTTTTTGTTTTTAAACAGTGAGAGCAAAATAACTTACTGGAATATAAAGATAAAAGTAGAAGGAGCATGCCACTAATGGAGCCAGGGGCATTTTCACAGAACCAGTTTGTTTTCCCACCCCATCTCCATTAAATGTTGATCAAAACATACCATTGGCCATTTAGTTAAAAAAAATATGCATTATGTCTGTGCACATACACCAGTTACTTTATGTACAATAGAAGGAATAGGAAAAAAAAAATCAGAGAGAGAAGAGAGAAAACTATACTGCAGTAGTCAGATGTGGCTGAACCAAGTCTCATTTTTCTAATTGTGAATGTGTCGCCTGTGGGAGCACAGTTCTGGACAGGAAAGTAGCAGGTTCTTTTTTTTGTGTGTGTGTGGTTTTTGTTTGTTTTTGTTTTTTGTTTGTTTTTGTTTAGTAAACTCCTCCTGTTTGCTGCTGGAACACATCAATTGTATCTTCATCCTCCATTTCCAACTATAGCAGAAAAAAGAAAAAAGGCTTTCAACTACTATAAGCTGGCTTGTTTTCACATTTCCTATCTTCATGTTTATTTTTTATGCAACTTACCAGCCCAGCCCCACTCCCCTCATCATCATCATCATCACTTCGTGCATTTAACCTACTTCACCATAATTCAAAAGCAAAGAAATGACGTGGAAAAAAATGCCAGTGGGTAACTTGCCCTAGAATGAATTCTCATATGTAACTTCAGGGTGCATTGTATGACTCCTATGAGATCAGCATTTGTAACACTTTAATTTTGTTGCCTACTTTGCCATTGCATCTTCTTTCTCCTATTTAAATCCTCAGTTTACCTTTGAACATTGCCACAATTTCGCTTTGCTGTTGTTCAAATGTGCAAATGGCTTCAGCTACAGCACTAAAAAAAGCAGACTATAATTAAAGCCCCTAGCCCGAGCAGGCAGTAAAAGAGCATCAGAAATCGCAAAAAATTAAGAACATTTTACATGGTCAACGATGTAACAAACTGCCAGTGAGGAACAGCAGTACTTCATTACTACAATTCTCTTTTTTTCCACTGCAAATTTTGCAGTTGACTTTACTAGGATGTTAATGTTACCTACTGACAGAATCTGTGCCAAGACAGAAAAAGTTGCTCCAACTACCATGAATTATATTTCTAAACAGTCTCAATTTCTGCTCCAGGAAATCAAACTGGTCTATGGCATTTAGTGCAGCTATAAATAGACTGATCCTTAGCTTCAGCATAACATGGATGGAGAAAAAAGCACCCCGCTGCCTCAATTCGCAGCATTTTAAGTTAAAAAGTTCCATAGATTGTGACCTGAAGAAGCACATTCATTAGAGCAACTGCTTAGAAAATACAGATCTGCTATAAATCTTCTAAAAACAGGAGTCCTTTTTTCTGTAATGAGTGGTTCTAAAAAGCATATAAAATTGTAACAGGTTGTTTAAAAGCAGCTACATGGAGCAGTAGATAAAAATAATCAAGAGTCACAGTGAAATACTCTGTTGTTGGAATAGCCTTTGTTCTACCAAATCATTGATGACCCAAACTTTACAACACTAATGTTATGCTACTGAAAATGACTTTCATGCTACAAAATTCAAGTTTACGGTCAGGATCTCTCTTAACAGCTGGGCAAGCTTTTATAAAAATAAAGCTATTGCTTCATGAAAAACTCAATTCTTACCTTACTAATTCTTATCTCAGAGCTGTGACTCAATAAAGTGACAGCCTTACAAGACTCACCATCTGCTAACACTGTACTTCATCTTCTTATTACTATAGTGATACAGGCTTGTTATTCAAACACAGAAGTCATGTAATATAATAATTCTGAACTAATTATACCAAAATAGTGGTAAAAGATCAAGTTCTACTATTAGTATGTATAATTACGTAAGATTTTCTATGAAACCTAAGCATCAACTCCTGGAGTAAATTCCAAAAACACTTTAGTTTTGCTTCTGTTGTTTACCTGTGCAGGTGTGTCTGTTTCATTAATTGGCTGCCCATCGAACCGGAATCTGATTTGCCTCATTGACAACCCCTGGACAAAGAGAAGCAACACAAAAAAAAAGTAAGTCTTGTGTGAAAATATTCACTAGTTTTCTCTTGAACTCATCACTGGAATTGCAGCATGATCGTTAAAAGCCGCCATTCATACTGCATGATACATTTTTCACAGTCCCCTCATGCACTGACTTGAAGGCATTTCACTACAAATCCTTGCAATCTGTTTTGTATTAAAAGTTGCATTGCGTCCAATTACTAAGGAAGCAGCAGTGCCCCACTGACTGGAAGTTAAAATAAAGCAATTCCTAGTACACAAGTCTCACCCCAAAAGCCAAAATATTTATAGTGCTTTTTAATAATAAGTAATTCACTTAAAGTTAGATGCAGAATTTCGGATAACAAACAGTTATAGTCGATACGCCTTTTCTGATCTTCCCAAAAGCAAAGGTATTCTAAAACATTTCTTCCAGGAAATCAACCACCATCTATTAGTCTGAAGTAGCACAGAGTAGCCAGTGGTATTTTTTTTTTTTTTTGACCTCAAACAAGAAACCAATTGAATGATTTTTTTTTTTCATACGGAGCTGAAGGGAACTTTCCAAAAAGTTCATCTTCTAAATACCAGAAACTAACTAATGGTGTTTCAAACCAGCATTTCTACCACATACACTCGTCACTCTGCTGACTTTTTCCATCCCTCAGAGGGCCACTACTCCCTCTTGCTGGAGCCAACAGATTGCATAAGATAACTACGTAGCAATAATCCCTTCTTTCTAAGGTTCAAATTCACAAGTTTATGAAATACGGAGGTATTTCAGAGCACGCTACATTCTGCAAAGGAGGGAGGAAGTCTGAGGATGCAGCCGGAACTGAGAACTTTCCAGACCTCCTCCTCCTTTCCCAGTTATATCTACTCTTTCTGAGAACACCTAAAGATCCAGGAAACCTGTGTGGTTTTTAAGTAAATCCAATGTATTACATGGTGCTGCTCTAGCACCTCTGGATTAGAAAAGACCTCATTTAGCCATGCAAGAGCAGATGTAACACACAAAATCAAACTTAACGTAGTTCATCAGGCAAAAACATAATAAAGAGTATTATCAGGAGCAAAATTTCAGCTAAGACTTCATAGCTCACAGCAAAATGCCTTCTTCCAGCGTGCCTAAGATTCTGCAATGTTCGCTCAGAACATCGTCTGGTTTAAGAAAGCCATGTGGCTAAGTGTCATGGCAGCAACACATTTTTGCACAGCAACATTTGGCTTGAGCTGTGTTCTCAGACATTGTGTTTCTTAAAATATATATTTCCCATCCCAAAAGCGTTGGGTTTTTTGCAGGTTTTTTGAGAACTTTATGAGCTGGATAACTGCTAACTGAAAAAAATACTGAAAAGCCGTACCTTTGTGACATTAGTATTCACAAAAAAATGCATATATTTAATAATTTTTTCCAACATAAAATAATCATAAATGGTCTTGATCTTCTAAACATATCATTCGAGGTTTAGCCACTGCCATTTTAGGTCTACTACATGCAATACATGATTTCATTCTCTAAAGCTGCTAAATTCTCTGCTATGTACAGCTTCTACCTCTCCAAAATCAAATCTAATGTTCACTGCTTAAGGACTTTAAAACTGGGTATGGAGCATTAGGGATATGGAGCAAAATGCTTTTAAACAAAGTTTGAGAAGTAGGCACCTCTGAAATAAAATGTAAAGACAAGTCCATCTCCAGAAAGAGATCCTTTGGATGCCTAACTACTTAAAAATGTAATCATAAAAAAATATCTCCCATCCTAAAGATCTTTTTTCCTCCTCTACTTAACACTTTCTTTTCTGAGTAGAAACATGAGTGACAAGTTTTAAGATCTTACTTTTGCTTGTATCCAAGTAACTGAACTATTAATGATATTTCTCATATCGCCTTTCCTAAGACTTCACAAATAATTAACCAGGCCTTGGCCTCCCAAAAAAACAGATAAAACTGCACTATACGCTTGGAAAAAGAAATACTCACTGATTTACATAATGTAACAAGTCTATGACAGAGAACGGAAAAAAAGAGCCCACAGCCTCAAACATTCACAAGTTTACCCCAGAACACTCATACATGAACATACTCACACATTCAGTGAGAGATGATTTTCCCTGTCTTAATTCATATCACTATCCTACTGTGACAAACCAAAAAGGTTTTACCACTGTGTTTGTGAATTAGAATTTGCTTTTCTGTGTGGTGAAACAGTTTATCAGCAAAATCCTGCTTTTATTGTATTTCATAGCATCACTGAATATTTGCCTTAATTTTTTTTATCCTGTTTCAAAACCTTATGAATGAAATACTAAACAGAGTTACTTATTTGCAGGTACTTTTAAAACTTGCAGTAACCGTCTGCAGCCTAGCAGGCTGGCTGCAATTGCCACCACACCAGCAAAGTACATTTTTTTTGTCCCTCAGAGGATTAATTTAACATCTAGACCACATGAGAAAAAACAAAGCTCATCATTAAGCATACAAGTTCGCTCCCAAGCTAGACATTAGAAAAAACCCTCAAACATCCACTGATATCCTCATCTTGATACAGCAACATTGAGCTAATAAAATTATAACCCTATGGCCAGACCAGTAAGTTACTCAGTGTTATAAAAATACCTCAGATTATCACTCAACTCTCCTTAAGTTCTTACTGCAGGTTTCTAACCCACCCTTTCCATGCTGAAATTTTTGAGCAGTACAATAACAGTAGCCTCCCAACAGCCTACATCTATAATGCAGATCTCGTGAAGATAACAACGGATCTTTATTTGACCCATTTCCTGTCACAACTCTGTCAGTCCGTTCTAGAACAGATCCCGATAACAATTCGCTATCCACTACACAATTAGTTTCTGTTAAGCCTTTATCATTTTGCATATTTACAGAGGTTTAAGACTTTGCTGTCTCTATGGAGATCACCTCTCCCCCAGACACTGGTTCTCCTGATGTTCATACAAGAACCGTACCTGTCGTTCACAATAGGCTTTCATTAGTTTACTAAGTGGTGTATGCCTCTTAATCTTAAACTGCACCACAGACCCATCTTGCCCTGCCACCTTCAGATTAATGTGGTCATTGTTTTCAGTCTTCACTCCTTCCTGTTGAGGAAACAAAAAAAAAAAAAAACTTTTTAAAAAGGTACGAAACAAGAAGTTAACATTTTATCAAAGTGCAACAGGTCATTAAAAAGGAGGAAATAAAATTATTATAGCTGCTTACCAACTCGAAACTTTGAATTAGGAAATAAAGGTCGTTGCTTTTTATTTGGGAAAAAATTAACAACAAAAAACCCTAGCAATACTAGTTGTCACTCTTGAGAGGGGTTATTATGCAAAGTAGCAATGAACGGTACTACACCAGCAGTTTTACAATAAAGTTTTTTTTTTTTTAAAAAGTTATTTCTATCAAGGGCATGGCAATATGCAACACTGCAGCTCCCAATCCACGGAATAAAAATATTTATGTTATAGTAATATACCAGGAGAAGGCTCTTTCTTGCTCCGTCTCAAACTTTTTCAAGTCTGTGAAGGCACTCCTCAAGAAAACTTTCAGACACTTTTAAAGGCCTGAAAAAGCAGCAAAGCTTTCCCTTTCAGCGAGCACTCCGCAAAAAGCTCTCCTCCACCAGCACCCCGACTCTCCCGCTTCCATCAGGCAGCAGGATTACAGCCGGGCAGCTCTCCTTCCCAGTTCGCTGCCCGGGCCGGGGGGGAGCAGCCCCATTTTCACCCGGTGCCCCCCGGCCCCGGCAGCTTTTGTTTTCTCCGCACGAAGCCAGCCGGGGCCGAGGGGTCCCCGCCATGTGTCACAGCCCCGCACGCCGCGCTCCGGCCCCGGGGCTGCCTCCTGCCTTCCGCTGCTTTCCCTTCAAAACTCCTTATGAAAAACGTGTAAAAAATAAATAAAAAATAAGAATTTTAAAGGAATTTAACAAAAAAAAAAGAGAGAGAGAGAGAAAGTGACCCCGCGGTGTTTTTTTTTCTTTTTTTTCTTTTTTTTGCTAGTTGCGAGTTCTCCCCGTGCGTTTTTTATTTATTTATTTATTTATTTGTGTATTTTATCCCCGAATTCCTGCAGTTGCACACCGAAGCTCCACGCGGCCCCCTCCAGCCTCGTTCTTTCAGCCCCCCCCCCCCCCCCCCCCCCCCCTCAAACCGCCCCCAACCCCCTCAGGGCCGGGCGGGAGCACAAAAGGGGCCGGGAAGGGGCCGCCGGGTGCTGCCCACCCCGGCCTCGGGGCTGTCGCCACAGGGGATGCTGCGGCCTCAGCGACCCGAAGGGAGCTGGGAGGGACGGAAAGGGGGGGGGGGGGGGAGGCCGGATCCGGCCCCGGGAGGACGAAAAGGAGGAGGAGGAGGAGGAGGAGGAGGAAGGCAACGGCAGCAACCGCCTCCGGCCCTGCCTCTCCCCCCGCGGAGGGCGGGAAGCTGCCCGGATTCGCCCCCCTCAGCTCCCCCCTCAGCTCCCCCCCCAGCCCCCGCCGCCCTCCCCGGGGATCCAACGCCCGCCCCGGGAGGCCGCGGCCCCGGCTCCCCTCAGGCGGCGGGGCGGGAAGGCGGCGGCCGGGGGCTGGGGGCGGCAAAATGGCGGGGGGACGGCGGGGCCCCGGCCTCGAGCTGGGCCAGGGCTGGGCGGCCGGGGCCTGGCCTGGCCTCACCGCCACCGCCGCCTGAGGGGCGAAGTGAGGCGGAGGGGAGGGAGGGGGGGGAGGGAGGGAAGGGAGGCGGAGGGGGGCGGGAAGGCGCCGGCCTCACCTTGGGCTTCTCGTCGGCCATGGCGAGTCGGCGGGGTCCGGGCCGCTCCGAGCGCCTCACAAAGGGGGGGGACGGAGCGAGCGAGCGCGGCGGAGGAGAGAGAGGAGAGGAGAGAGAGAGGGAGGGAGAGAGAGAGAGAGAGAGAGAGAGGGGAAGGCGGGGGGGGGGGAGGGAGCGCGCACGCACAGCCGCGGGGCCGCGCCTTGCCCCGTGCGTGCGCGCGCCCGACGGGGCCGCTCGCCCCCTCCCCCTCCCGCCCGGCGCGGCCCCGCCGCCCATTGGGCCCCGGCGGGCGGGAGCGGGAGGGGGAAGGGGGGGGGGGAGGGGGAGGGGGGGGGGCGGAGGCTGCTGAGGGGAACGGGGAGGGAGGGGGGGGGGAAGGGGGGGGGGAGAAAGGAGGGAGCGCGCGCGCGCCCCGGCCGTTACATAACGCGGCGGGAGGCGGGGCGTGCGCGCGCCCCCGGCGGCCGGCCCGCGCTGCGTGCGCGCGCCCCGCCCCGCCCCTCCCCGCTCCGCTCCGCCCGCCGGGCCCGAGCCGTGCGGCGGGCATTGTCCTCCTCAAAATGGCCGCCGGGCCGCCGCGCCCCGGGTGTGTGTGTCCCCCACCCCCCCCCCCCATCCCAGCCCCGTCACAGGCACCTCAGGGGAGCCCTCGCCTCCCGCCTCGTGTCCCCCCCCACACACACACACCCCGCCCGTGGCCCCGGTTGTGAGGTGGTGGCACGGGGCCCGGCCAGCCCCGCTTGTCCCCTCAGGGGCTGCCCTGAGGTGCCCGACGTTCCCGCCCGGGCCACCACAGCTGGGAAACGCAGCTCAAGTGTAATTAAAGCAGTCGTAGTCGAGGCTTACTTCTTAGGCTCCAAACGGCTAAAAGCGTGATGCAGCGTGTCAAAAATCATAGTAAAATACATCAATAAGAGGAAATGCTACTGATTGTTTCGAATTCACTCCAAAATGATTCGAGTTCGCTCCAACGGAGCGCAGAGGAGGAGGAAGTTCTCAGAAACTCCAGGGACTTCAAAGCGTTTCCAATCGCGCTGCCTCTAAACGGCTCCCGAGCCTTTTCCTATCAACATCACATCTGCCAGCGCCGTTTGTCAACAGCTTCTTGGCGGCACAGAGTGGAAAGGAGCCACCAAAAAGCGGCCCTGGTGAAGGCCACGGGCACGGAGTCCGCGGGTGGCTGCTGGTTCGCAGCGGTGCCGTGAGGCGCTGTTGGTGCACGTGCTCCGGTCGTGGGGCAGCCGCGGCCGTAGGGTCACACACGCCCTGCTCCCGGCGTGACAAAACCAGGCCTGCGTGTAGCATGCCTCCCGAGCTGCTTCGGAGGAGTTACAAGATGGGGTTTGTCCAGAATAAACCACTCAAGTAGTGAAACACCAGCTGAAGAGAAGCTGAACTTCCCAGCAGAGCACGGACTTGGCTCTTCTCGCTGGGGATTTTGCTCCCCCTTCTCTGCCTTTTGTCACATTAATTCACAACCTGGTACCTCCCTTTCTGAGCTCTGACACCCGGGGAGGCTTTTATTTTTTTGCTTTGTTTTACTGCAGTTGCTTGGAAATCGAAGAAGAGTAACGCCCGCCGAGAACAGGAAGCTGAACGTTTACCAGAGTCCACAGCTAAGAAAATAACACAGCCACAAACCCTACCTGAGGCTGCGAAGCTGGCCTCTGCAGCTGCAGAGCCTCCACAGAACAGGGGTGGAAGCTTTGTAGACGAGGCTCCGACATGCTGAAAAATTCTCTCTTTTCTTTTGCAAACAGAAAGCAGAAACCTCAGCTAGAATTTCACAGAACCTTAGTTTTAGTATTTTATTCCTTCTCAAGAGTCTTTATGATTCAGTTATGGAAAAAAAAATAAAATAGAAGCACTGGAAAAGCTTGGTGTGACCCCAGAAGACAACTGAGATGCTGTTTTAAATTGTAACTGCAGCTCAAACCAATGCTCCTTTGAGCAGTACTTCCCAATCATTTTCCTTGATTTATCATCAAAAACTGCCCCAATCAGTCTATTCTGCTCATTTCCCCTGCATTTAATTCCTTGTGGTACTGTTTTTGTATTTATTTAAGATAACTGGGAGGCAAAAAACACCTGAGGCTGTAGAAAACAACACGTTTCTGTAGAAATTCCCCTCACGCAGTTTGAGTCTGCTACAATCTCACTTCATCTTTCATTTCAGCTTTGGAGAGCAATGGGCATTGCCATCTGAACTTCCTGGTGTCCACCGCCGTACTCCTATCCACCACTGAGAAGCAGGATAATATGAGCACAAGGAAATAAAGCATCTTAGAACCCGCTCAGTTCTTCTATACTTCGTACACTGCTTTATTAAGCAAGACTCAAATTGTAGTAGGTACTTTACCGAACAAAAGACAAGTGCTATTTCCCAAAGGATTTTAACTTCTATTTATAGAAATGATGCAACATCACAGAGGAGTGGCTGCTGTAAGGAGCCATGTCACAAGACCGATGTTGTTCGATGGGCCTGTTTTTCTTTGCTCTTGCTACTTCTTCTCCCTCACTCTAAGATGTTTGTGATGCAGGTCCAGGAGGAGGATTTTGGGAATGGCCTTGGGGCCATGGAAGAAATTGCCCAAGGGCGGAGAGCACCATGAAAGAGCTGAATGCAGGAATGAAGCTAAGTGGGACAAACATTAAGGCCAGCATCACAAAGAGAACAAAATTGCTTAAAAGGAGACATAAAAATAAGCTATATTTTATGAAATATATGGGATTTCTCTACGACTGCAGAAGTTATACATGCTCTGAGAAGCTGAAAACTGTTTCTGCTATACCACCATTGGTCTTGCCACCAATTACACAGATTCCCTAATCACAGAGCAGGTTTCTACAACCCTTGCATTTATATGGCTTTTCTTCTTTCAGAGCAACAGAGGAAACTCACATTATGCAGGAGATCCAGTTGAGCTAACAATAAACAGAGTGCTAAAAAATGCAAAGATAACTGGCTAGACAGTGGCACTCAGAGCAAGCGGCAGGGGAGAAGCCATACTGGGAACTACAAAGAGCCCAGTCCTGCAGGGTCCAGGCTGCAGCAGAGGGGGGGCAAAGGCGAAGCTTTTTGTCTCTCGCAGCTCCTCCTTCCTAATGTACAGAATGGAAGAGAAGTGAATGGGGAAGCATCACAGTGAGAATTCCATGGAAATTCCACCTCTGGAAACAAAAAATTCCACGTTTCCTAAGTATTTCCACGCCTTTGTTTTTATTTTTGCACAGCAGTTTTATAAGGAAGAAATACGACCTATCTAGATTTTGCAGAGCACTCAGGCTTAATTCTCCACCCTCTTCTGAAGAGGGCAGGGATGTTTACATTCCCTTCCGCACCAAGACATTAAGATTTTTAAGACATTAAAACAGCTACAAGCACAGGGTATGTGCTATCATACACTAGCAATTGTAGGCCTACAAAGGCAACTCCAGCCTCTTCAAAACCGTGTATTACCTTACAATTAGTTCAATGCAAGAACAGGAAGCTAACAGTTACCTGAAGTGTAAGAGAACAGAGCTAAAGCTCCCTTCTCAGCCTGACCTCTGAAGGGCTAAGTGGCTTATTCAGGTTTTGCTCTTCATTAATACTAGTTCAGCATTGGGAATAGAAATAAATATTTTGCCTGTGGCACTGCCTGTTCTGTGCCTTCCTTGTTCCTGATACTGATCTTTCTCTCCTTTTCCCAAGTCATGAAATAGCTTTCAAACATTTTATTTTGCAACTTAGTACTCCCTTCCTCAACAGGCCTTGAGGTTTTTTGCTGTTTCCCCGTCCTCCCAGAAAACAGTTAACAGTTTCTTTTTGCCTTTGACTTCCTGGGCTGTATCCAGAGCCTGAACTCTAGATTCTTTCTGAGCAATATGAAGTTCCATGCTGACATTCTGGTAGCCAATTCTGATGAATTACACAGACTGGACAGGCACAGAAAGCTTTTAGACAAGGAGTGCAGGCAGGTCTCCCTTCCAGATACATGCAGGCATCCAGCCAACCTTCCAAGGAGGATTAAGAGATTTCAAAGTAAAATTCACATTTCCAGGATGACTTCCCCAGGAACCAGCCACTTTGTCAGTTCAAGAGCATTAGAAGCTGCAAACAGAACAAGCCACTTGCATTTTTAGTTAGTGAGCAAAGTGGACTGCATCTGCCAAACGGAAAGCAGGAAAGGATCAAAGAGCTACAAGCTCCTGGAGCAGTTTTTAGTGTCTCTTTGCATAGGACAGGATCCTGGAGCATGAGAGGACACCATCCCACTCTTTGACCATCAACATTTCTTTCTCCATACTGACGGAGAGAAAAATAAGATCGGTGAGACTGATGGGCATTCCCTGGTGTTGTCAGTCCTTGCAATACAGTTGGTAAAGGCTGACCAGCACCTGCCTTTTGGCTTCCCATCCCTGTGGGAAGGGCTGTGGTGCCCCACAGAGTGGTTTGCAAAGACAAGCATTAAGTTTGGAAAAAGCAAGCAAGAGAAACCCACACAACACAGTCACTTGGAAGAACACAGTGATGCTCCAGGCACCCAAGTGTCCCTAGGAAAGCCCCTGGTGGCAAGTTCTGCCATCACAGTTGACGCTCACATGGAGAGAATTCCTTTGCTTCATGACAGGGAAAACAAATAGCAACTCCCATCCTTCTCACAAAGATCTCACTTGGTAGGCAAGCTTCACATTTCCATGAAAGGAGTGAGCCAACTCTGCAGTAGTTTTGCATTTCAGTTCATTGCTACCTTTTACTTGCAATGCCCTAAAAGCAGCGGGCTCTGTATTTTTCTTCAGTGCACTGGCTGATAAGAGAAGCCATTAGAAGTCTCCTCACAATCACAAGAAATGGTGCAGTTACAGAAGCAGCCTCAAAGAAGGAGGACTGAAGAGCTCTTACCGTTGGGTTTTCAGACATCCAGTTCTGATTTGCACCCAAACCCATTTTAGTAATAATTTGAAGGATACTTTAGACCTAGATATCAGCACTAATGTCCTCCACGGTCTTAAGCATAGAGCAGCACATCCTGTAAAACAGAAGAATTTGGCCTTGTACAAGATTCAAACACATCCATCAATTCTCCCCAAATATAGGACTCTCACCTACCATAAAGGACAAACTTTAAGATTTGTGTGTCTTAGTTTCTAAAGCAGTTTTCTGAAGATTTAAGTTCTTCTGCCCCGCAACAAGCCATTCCTGGCCGACATGAACAGCCACCACTTCCTGTTTGCAGCAGGATCACTGCAACAGCTCACTTTTACCAAAGATAACTGCCAGCTTTATTTTTATTGAAAATGACAGATACAGTAGCCAATAAAGTAAAAAAGGGTAATTTAGCGGTAGAGTGTTGCGGCATTTATCTTAGGAGGTCAGTGAATGATTTAAGCAATCTTGAAAAGTGAATTCTTAGTGAGCTTCTTCAAAAGGCATCAGTGAGAGTGATTGGCTTCTTCTGGATCAGACTTCAGCAAGACAGCATCATCAATATTTTCTTATGAAGTGTATCCCTAAACAAGTTTGTTACTTAGAGGAATGGGAAAAATAAAGTGAGGTGCATGCAGAGACAGGAAGGATAGCAGAATGGAAAGAAAGGAGCAGTGTGTGATTGGGGTTTTTCACACTGAGTTATTAGTGGATGCTGAAGTTCATTTCCATCGGTACTTGAGCTCCCACAATGAGCAGGAAAGTGATTCGGTGGTGTCCAGTACCCTCAGCAGACAAACCCTGCCAGTTCCTAGGAGTACGAACTCCCATCCTGACCCCTGACAGGCTGAGAAGGGAAAAAAGAAACACAACTTGTGACCCTAAGAAGGTGAATAAGGCATGTGTGCACAGCACAATTCCTTCTGACACATGCCAGCACTGCCCCTGCCACACTGTGCTCAATCTAACGCCTTGTTACCAGCCTTTCTCCAACTCACAGGCAGGAAGCACACAATTCACTTGCCAGATTTCTCAGAGCTTGCCTGAGAGCTCCCTCCCGAGAACATCCCCTTCAGCAGCCTGCAGCCTCAGCTACCTGCAAGTACCTGAAGCGCGCCCAGAAAGGACAGAACCCGCTCGTTACAAGGCAGGCACAACACGGGGACAGCGCCTGCACACCTGAAACAGCGAGAAAATAAAACGTGTCACAGGGGAGGCGAGGCTGGGGGGGGGAGCGAAGCAGCGGGGCCTCCCCAGGCTCCTCGTGCTCCTCTGCTGAGGGCGGATCCAGCCTCCCCCAGCTCTGGAGAAGCGCCGGGGGCAGCCAAGAGCGAAAACTCCCCTCAGCCCGGCCACCCCCCCTCAGCCCGGCCTCTCCTCCCCTCAGCCCGCTCCCGCCCCGCCGGGGCCTTGCGGAGCCTTCGGCGCATCCGGGGCGAGCGCCCCCGGCGCCTGCCCCAAGCCCCGCGGAGGAGCCTCGGTGGGGGCCGGGGGCAGGCGGGAGCCCGCCGGGTGCCTCGCCCCGAGCGGCGGCGCTGAGGAGAAGCCGCGGCCGAGCCCCCGCGGGCGGCGGCAGGCAGCGGCTCGGGCAGCCGCGCCGGGGCCTCCCGGAGAGCGGGAGGAGAGCGCGGTTGGGAGCATGGAGGAGGTGGACGTGGAGCCGCCGCTGGTGGTGAGGGGAGCGGGGGGGACCGGGGGGGACCGGGGAGGACCGGGAGGGGGGTCCCGGCGGTGCCCGGCTCTCCCTGACGCCCCCACCGCCCCCTCTCGCAGGTGGTGCCCGGCGCCGACCCGGCCTCCAGGCAGCTGTGCTTCGAGTGGGGCCCCGCTGAGGTGCTGGTGTGCGAGACGCGGTTCGACCGCGGAGGTGGGTCCCGGGTCCCGGCTGAGCTCCGGCCCGCTGTGGGTCGGCCCCGGGCCGGCGGCTGAGCCCTGACGGGATCCGACCTTGCAGGCGGCGGGGATGCAGCGCCCGGCTCCTCACGCGTCTTCGTGGTGCGCAGGGACCAGGACATCTACATCCAGACCCTGCGCAAGCTCTTCAACGAGACGCACGGCATCTTCCTCGGCCTGCAGCGCTGCGAGGAGGAGCTGGCCGGCAAGTCGAGGAAAGCGCAGTGAGTGGGCCGCGGGGCTTCAGCCCTGGAAGCTGCTGGCGCTGCCTTGGGTTTAGAGGCAAACACCATGGCTCCTATAAACCCAGACTACTTAGAGCTGCCGTTAATTGGCAGTTGTGCGGTCTAAATGGCTGTGCTGGAGTAATTCTGCAAAGCATGGCCCTGAGCCCTCCAGTAGCGGCGCCTTTGCGGGTGTGTAGCCGGTGGTGCATGGCCTGGCTGGTTCCCACCGGATTCACCCATGTCCTGGAAGCTGCTACTGATGCGCAGAAACATGCGAGACTTAAATGGACTGAGACTCAAGCAGCTCTCTAAACGATGGTTTTTGTGTTTGGCAGATTGGTTCAAGTGAGTAAAAACTACCGCTCGGTCATAAGAGCCTGCATGGAGGACATGCACCGTGCAGCTGGTAAGTTGTTTATTCTACTGCAATAAAAAGAAATGCCATTTATGATTATAAAAACAAAGCTTCAATTGTAAGTTAATAATGTAAAATGGCATGTAGAGATTTCAGAAATTGACTCCATTTCCATCCCAGAGATTTCCCAGTTGCTTTGTAAACCTTGCCTGAGACTCTTTTGCACTGCATTGCAACAGATTTGGGGAGGGCGTGCAGTCTTTTCATATCATGGCTTGTTGCTTTATGGGAGATAGAGTCAAAATTAATAGATTGCTTCCCCCTAATAAGTGATTTTACTCTTCCCTTCCATCCATGTCCTGTAAGCTTACCAGATCTGTACAAGGTTATATAAAGTTATAGACGGTTAGCTTGGTTGGTTGTGTACATGTTTGGATCAATGCCTAGTGAGTTATCAGGTATTGTATTTGAGTCCAGAAAGTGTCATGAAATAAGGTAAATATGTTGCTTTTTAATTTTTCCCTCAGCTGCAACACGGGACCCTGCCCTACACAGCCAGTACAGTACTCAGGTAATCTTCAGGCACATCCATGTAGACACGTGAACACTGCTTAGTACATGCATCAAGACCAACACCGTGACAGTAATTTTTTTCTATTAGCTGCATCGATGTTGCTTAATTAGCCTTTCTTTTTTACTTTGCTGTTTGTTATGTTAAGTCTTAGGAGTACAAAAACTCTGAAAGTAACTTTTTTTTTTTGTTTTTACAAAACAATTCTGTTTTGTATTCCTACTGCCGACAGATTACTGTTGCATTTCAATACAGAACCTGCTTCCATATTTTCTAAGCTGAATACGTGTAGAGAAGTTGTGGCCTATTTCTGTCTTTTAATTTGTATCTTTTCAATACCAATATGACATTGGTCTTGTCTATAAAAATTGACTGATTGCTATGGACAGCAGATTCCTTTGTGCAGTTAAAAATAATCAGCTGGAACAACTACTAAATCTGAAACATGGTCCTCCTCTTTTCAGGTTTCTATTCTCTCTGCAATGGAGCTGATCTGGAACCTCTGTGAGATCCTGTTTGTTGAAGCAGCTGCAGGTGAGCAGTGAACTATTCTGATGTTAAGATCAAAGAGGGGTTTGTTTGCATGTTTGTTTAAGATGTATATAGCATCCATAGTGTTATTTTAGCATATGTAGAGATATTTATAACAAGTGTCAATAAACCTTTTAATACTACTTCTGCCTCAGTAAATTGCCCTCTTTGTATTATGTTGGGATGTTAGATTTGCATTCTACTTTTTCCCTCTCAGGGGTAGAGCACTACAATTTAAATTATTTTTGTTTCTTTGTTTATTTTCAGAAAAATAATGAAGAGCAGCAGCAAAAATCTTGCTGCCAATTACTTGACTTTAAAGCATAAACAGATTTTAAAGTATCAAATACGTTGATGCCAACTAACATTTACACATGCTGTGATGCAGTTCTTTTAACTTTAGGGTGCCATTTTAGAAGTCAGTTTATTTACATGAGTATTTCAAAGTAGTAAATAATTTTCTAAGGAAATCAGATTGCTCTAATGTACTTACTCAGTCCCAGAATTCAGAAGAGAGATTCACAAATTATAGATTACTTAATCTGAAGAAAAGGTAAGTGCCTCCTGCTAAATTTAATCCTTGTGTTTGGTTAGTAATGAGATGATATATTAAACAACTCTAAGCATTGATGGGTCTTTTGGCATTACAGGATTTATGATATGAATTACCTTTTATTTCTTCAAGTAACTGGTTAGGGTTTTCTGCAAGATTATGCTGCTGTTCTATCTAAAATTTGCCACATGGAATACCATCAGCAGCTTGGTGCTCCCACAGCCTGGCTATTTAAGGAACTCCATTCCTTTGTAATTTGAGTGTGGCAGATAGAAATCCAATTAGTAAACGTCATTTAATGATCATCAAACCATTAAGGCTACAAGTACACAAAGTAACAGTTCAGGAACTAACAGAATGATACCTTCTCTGTGTAAAGCTGGCCCCCTCCTGCTTCGCCTCCTTGACTGGATTCGACTTCATGTCTGCGATGTAGACAGCATGGTCCGTGAGGTTCTGAGCAGTGAAAATCCATCAAAACACAAACTCTTCTGGAATGTGGTGAGTACAGTCACCTGTAGAATTCTTAGAGAATTCATGCCTGTGTGTTTTGCCTTCCTCCTCCCTGCTCAGCAGTGTACTATATCTCAAACTGATACCTGGGACACCGCTGCTGCCTACCTTTATAGTTTTAAGTTAAAGCCAAGCCATTGTGAAGATCATCCTGCCCTCATTCCTAGCCTGATCTTTAAATTTCATGAGCCATAGAGGTCATGACTTATGCTGGGTATTTGAATTAGCGGTTCTAAAATTTAAGCATTTTAACTCTACTTAACTTGCCTAAATCACAAGTTAAAATTCCCCCCACTAATCCATCTGGGTATTTGGTAGCCTTGTGCAGTGTGGTGCTCACAGACTTGTGGTTTCTACAGGTTGATGTCTTCGTGCTGCAAGGCCGAATGGATGAAGCACGACACTTGCTCTCAAAGGAAGCTAGTGCCAATCCCACATCAATGAGCATGTACAAAATCTTGGATGACTTGATGAAGAAGATGCCTGTGCCCAATGTATGTATGGTTTTTTTCATGCAGTTCCACTGGGAAAAGAGCTAAGAGGGATGACAGTATTAGTCCAGTCTGTTTCATCTCTGCTGTAGCTCCTGTAACATCACAGCCTGTTGACCATTAAAACATTCCAATTTTAATTCTTCACAGTAGTAATATTTGCATGAATTATCCAAGAGACCCAACTGTACAGACAAAAACCTGTTAGATGACAAACCAACATAGTCAGAAACAACATTTTTGCAGCAGGGTATGTTATCTGGTTTTCTGAAACAGTTCCCGTTGAGAACTCGCACAGAATATTCTTTGAAGGCCTTACCCACAGAGTTTTCCTCTGTTGCAATGATCTCGTGGAGGAAAAAATAGCAGCTGCATCACAGTAATCTTGCACTATTTCTTTTAGGGTCTTTTCCCTTATTTAGATGCACAAATTAAGACACTTCTAATGCAATTGAAGAATAAGTTAAAAATTGATAGTATTCTTGTGTTTACTGTCTTAGCACAAATAATTGCAAGCTCAGCACAAACACCTCTTGTGATCTGACTTGATATTGCCTTTATTTTATGCATCTTACCTTGGGTTCAGCTTGGCAACACCCAGACACTGACCGAGTTGGAGCTGAAATGGCAGCACTGGCATGAAGAATGTCAGCGGTACATACGGGATGGAACTTTTGCTTCCAATCCCCATATGGAATCCATCTGCAAGGTATGTTTTGGCTGAAAAGAAAGGAAACTGGACAAGTATTGGGTCATTGTGTACGTTAGGAGCTACAGATAGTCATAAGTAATGTTAAAATGGTGGATGATCTGCTCATTGAATCAGGAGATTCCAGGCCAACCATTTTTTACTGTTACTTGTTTTGCCACAGTTTTTGCAAGCCTGCACAGATCACTTTCCTATCCCAGGCCATAGGATCTTGAGAAGGATCTTTGTCCTTTGCTGTTTAATTTTGATTAAATTATCAACTTTGCAAAATGGGAGGAGTAGCGCCTCTGAAAAGTTAAGATGCAGCTGTGTACAGTGCTGAATTTTCAGAATTACTCCTTTGTTTTTCTCCTTTTTATTAGATCCTGGGGGGAGATGAGAATGCCATACTGGAGAAAAAGGAACTCCTGACTACTTGGTACCACTTTCTGGTTACTCGACTCCTGTATTCGCATCCAACTGTGAAGCCAATGGAACTGCATTTCTATGCACAGGCATGAAATAGAATTACTTCTATATCCTCCACAGTTCTACCCACAGAAGGGTTACCATAGTTAAAGAAAACTTTTGGAGAGTTGACGTGGTACAGCAACTACATACCTGTACAACTTTTCACAGAACTTGGAAGTGGACTGGGAGAAAGATACAGTAGACAAATAATTATTGAAGGCTGGGTCACTTTAGCATCTAATGCTACCAGTCTTGCTCCTGCAAATTGCTTTCCCCTTTTCCTGGTGCTAAAATATAGCTTTTTTCTGTTAATGTGCTCAATATCTATGATGTACTCTTTCCCATAAAATAACCTACGCTAGGCTACCACATTGAAACAAATGTCTTGCTTCTACCTTGTCAAAACTTCGGTTTATCGTGTCTTGTAATTTTATTCCACAGTCTAGTATGGACCTGTTCCTGGGTGAAGAAAGCAGCCCTGAGCCTCTAGACACAATTTTAATGGCAGCCTTCGAATTCGAGTTGCACCAAGTGATCAAGGAATGCAGGTTGAGTTCTTAAAGTTTTTGATTCTCTAGTTCTGTAGTATTGCTGCTGTGTACTTCACTCCAATAGTATTTGGGGTGGGCTTAGCTTTTTCTTTATTTTCTTTGTTTCAAATACAGCATTGCTCTGAGCAACTGGTGGTTTGTGGCTCATCTGACTGACCTACTGGATCACTGTAAACTCCTGCAGTCTCACAATCTCTAGTAAGTATTTATTTGCACTGATTATTCAGACACCCATAAGTAAGAATGACTAAAAGAACAGGTGGATTTTGGTTGAAAAGGAGCATCTTGGGCATTTGCAAAAGATGTAGAATAGAGGTACTGCATATGCCTCTGAAGTTCTAGGCAGCCCAGGTGCTCTAAGAAGCAGAAGCAGTTGCAGACCTGTATTTGACACACTATTCAACAGTACCTCATGCAATGTTAGTTAGTTTTTTTGTTTTTAATATAGTTTTACCTGAAATATTATCAAGTGCTTGTGATTATTTGGAACAGCAAGAAATTCATCTAAAAAGAGCTTCCATACCTAAGTTTCATACCTAAGTTTCCAATAAATTCAAGTTTGAGATTTCTGCTGTCTGAATTCCCTTGGCGTTTCAGTGTCTTAAGGCAAGCATCGCTTTTGCTAAGTGCTGTACAGAGTTGGCAGGTCTCCCCGCTGAGAAAGCTGCCCTGCATGTTGAGGCCTGATGTATGAAATTTACCAAGACAGAAGAAAACATCTCTAAGATAGAGAAAACATGCTGCATAAATGGAAAGTACTTAAGGAATAAAGTCATTAGGCTTTTCTGATGAAGTACAGCAGTAATGCCTGTTTCTTTTGTTTCTTCACTCCCTGCAGTTTTGGTTCGAACATGCGTGAATTCCTTCTACTAGAGTATGCCTCAGGACTCTTCTCCCATCACAGGTAACAATTATTTATTCTACTCTGTCGGAGACTAGACTAACATCAACAAGTAACTGCATACTAATGAACCAAAGAGGCAAAACTTACAGAAGACTGTTAGGATTTCAGCAAAGGTGTCTGTCTCTAAGGGGTCATACAGCACTAACAAGTTTCCTTTCCTGAATTAAAGATGAAAGCTATCAATTAGAACCCATCAGGTATATTGGCTGGGATAGAATGGTTACTGCCACTGTGGCATTTTTGGTACAGAGCACTTCTTAGGAATACCTGCAACTAAGTTGTGTATTAGGCAGCTGATAGTTGGTAGAAAGTAAAAGCCATTTTAGGTCTGAATACTAAGTTAACCAGAACCAACTGTTAGTAATGCAGGCCCATATTCTACTTGCGGCTTTACTGTTTTGCTTAAGAATTATATGGTTGGAATGCTTGACTTTCTTTTCCCCCCTTTACTTTCAGTCTGTGGCAGCTGGGGGTAGACTACTTTGACCACTGCCCAGAATATGGCAGAGTATACTTGGAGCTTCACATTGAGCGGATCCCCCTTAACACTGAACAGAAGGCCCTCAAAGTGCTGAGAATCTGTGAGCAGAGACACATGCAAGAGCAAGGTGATTGATTCTTAAGTTTTATCATTTTATGGTGATACAAGAGAAACTACTGAAACTGATTCCCTTCTCTCTGATGTTTTCTCCTAAGTTCGTAGCATCTGTAAAATCATGGCCATGAAAGCTCTGCGGAATAATCGCTTGGGCTCTGCCCTGTCTTGGAGCATCAGAGCTAAGGATGCAGCTTTTGCAACGCTAATATCAGATCGGTGAGTAAATCAGAAGCTCTTGGAAGACAGCTGCTGTAGCAGAATGGTCAGAACAGGGAGAAGGCAGCCATCCTGAAAAGGTCGTGCTGCAGGCAGGCTGAGGTCATCTTTCCCTCACACCAAGTACCTGCTTTCAGACTAGAAAATGACATTCCTGGGTACTTCCATCTGCAATACCCTAGCTGTTTTTCTACACCATTTTGCTCCATGATATCTAGAGATGAAACAGATTGGCTTTATCTAACAGTCCAGTGCTCTTAGGCCTTGCTTTGATAAACATCTCTTTTGGCAATAGCTCTACATTCTGCGCTGCCCTTTCACTTGCTCCAATAACCTGTTTGACTGACTGTACAGTGAAGCAGGGAATGGGCTTAGGTGAAAGATAAATCCCCTTCTGTGCTTTATTCAGCAGGTTATTTTTAACCAGTCTAGTTCACCAGTCAGTGTGAGCCACTTAATACAGCATTTCTTCAAAAAATATCTTAAGCCACTATTAAAACATAAGTAATGGAGTAAAATTTTGTGTTGTTGATTTTCTGTGAACTTGTCACAGTATCCAACCTTGCAGGGTCATGACCCATGTCATATTTTACTTATTTAAAATAGGCAGGTACCAATCTCTTTGCGTAGCTGGAGTATAATTTTATAGGTACACTCTGGATAGATGGCCAGGTAATGCTCTATCTTCACTGTAAAAAGGGAGTTGTAGGAGATGGGCTTTTTTTTTCCTATCATTTGTTCTTTGAGGAAGCAGGAATCATATTTCCTTCAACAGAAGGTGAAAGAAAGCCATCACAGGAAGCAGATGCTGAAAAAAGCAGCATAATGAAGGCTGTGACAAATCAGATAAAAAGCTTTTAGAATTCTATTTGTTCCTGCTTTTTTTAATAGCAGAAAACCAGAACTTTTGTTACAAACTGGGAAGCCTCAGCTTCCTGTGCTCCTTCCTTTTAAAGAATAGATCTCAACTACTATGAAATCTGGAGGAACAAATACAGTGTCAGTTAAGCGCATGTTACAGCAGTTCAACTGGCCACTCCCAGGAAATGCCTCGATGTCTTCCAAAACCCTCACAGGAGGTTGATTAAGATGGAGCTCAGTTTTATACTAAAGTTTTCCAAGAAGGGATTAGAAGATACAAAAAGAAAGTGGAAGATGTTCTCCCTTCTAAGCCTTTATTGCATTTTACTTTCTCCCTAGATTCCTTAAGGACTACTGTGAAAGGGGATGCTTCTCTGACTTAGACCTCATCGATAATTTGGGACCATCCATGCTGCTTAGTGACCGGCTGACATTTCTTGGTGAGAAGGAGCTACGGTTTTCATTCTGTTCTGTTAGTTAGAACACAGCTAACGCCACACAATTATTTGGATTTCTCTTCCTCCATCTGCTACATCCTGTTATAGCAATGAGGGGAAAGCAAATAACTGAAGGTAATTTGGGATGCAGCCTGCGTGCTACCAGGAGACTGCATTTCCAATTGCACTCACAGTAGGCATCTGTTCTGCACTGCTTTGAGTAGGATAGACTTGAATTCTGACACTTGTATGCTTCCCCTTTCTTAGTCTTTATCCAGACTCTATTACTACCTGGAGACTTCAAAATATTAGCAAAAACAAAGTGGATGACTTTGGGGGGGGAACCCTTAGAAAAGCAAAACTGGTTTAATTTACTCAGACAGCACAATTTTACTAACTCTGTACAGTTCTCCACCTTCTCTACACCTTCTATTAGTTCACCGTGCCAACTTCAAGCTCACAAGCAAAAGACCTCTGCTGCCCTTCCACTACAGCAGTTGTGCCAAGTAACGGTGGAAGGCCTCCAGCCAGTTTCCTTTCCGTACAACCACTTCCTTCTGGCTGGCACAAGCACAGGCTGTGGTAACCTGCCCATCTGCCTGCAGCTACAGCGTGGCCTTTAAATAACGGACCAAGAAAGGAGATGGAGCTAAAACACACCTTTCTCTGGAGATGTGGCTGTTAGCAGACCCAATTATAGGTGCCAAAATCTAATAGGAATTTGGAACTGTTGGCAATTGGAATGACTGCCTTCACATTACAGTGAGGGTGATCCTCAATTTATCTAGCTGCATTTCCTTCATTTAAAACCTAAATTAAGCTAAGAAGCTACCCGTGACTTACCAAATCATAAATCCTCCGATTTGTCCACTGTCACCAAGTGACCTTTGCAACAGCCCCAAAGAGTTGTAGTTTCATTCTAAAACTGCATTTACAGGGAAGTGACCTCCCTTTCTGCATCACGTAAAATCCCTTAAAGGTCTAAAAATAGTCTGTTTGGTTTTCCTTTGGAGGTTTCAGAAACATAAGGTGTGCCTTTGCTGGACAACCTTCATGTCGCTATCTTGAGCTCAAGTATTAATCAAAGGTGAATCTGAATGGGAATCATCACTTCCTCTATTTTGAGGGTTTAGTTGCTAAAAACAAAGCCGTAGATGAAAGCTCACTTTCATCCTCAGCCAGTTCTTACATACTGGATAGTGGTCAAACTAATTCTTAGCAAAAGCAGAATTTTCCACATTAACAAAGATCTAATTTTCCATTTAAACAGTGAAGCTTTTCAGACCTCCTGATATTTTGAGGTATCGAAAACCATCCATCCTCCCCTGCTTCCCCCCATTTTTTTGCAGCCACCACCAGTATCTCTAAGCCACTTATGCTGTTACTCACCCTGCAAACACTTAATGTCAGGCAGTATCAGTTAGGTAACAAGGCTGATTCAAACAGTAAATCTTACCAGGAACACTGGCAGGTTTTTGGCTACCTTTTCAGCCAGCCTGGGTTTTAACTTCTCTTCATGCACAAGATTCCCATTCTCCCAAACTCTGCTGCTTTGGAGACTCGTTTCTGTTGGGAGGTAACGCTAGCCAAGGCTTTGTAAGAGCAAACTGATTTCCTAGCACCCCAAAATCCCAGCTTGTGCTGTTCTGACAGACGCTAACGCCTTTTACCCTTCACCAACACCCACGTGTAGGGAAGTACCGCGAATTCCACCGGCTATATGGGGAGAAGCGATTCTCTGAAGCTGCCAAGCTGCTGCTGATGTTGATGACGGCTCATATTGCTCCTTGCTCCTTCTGGATGACCCTGCTGACAGATGCCCTTCCCCTGCTGGAGCAGAAAGAGGTGAACATGCTGGTCGAACATGACAGAGACACCCCACAGCCTTTCTTTTCTTCCTGACAAGTTATCTCAAAGCAGTGAGTTCCCCCCCCACTTTCTGCCCCCAAGCTAGGGTTTGCACTTCCCGTGCAAGTGACGTCTTACTGGTGGGAATACAAAGGACCCAGTTTAGGATAATCACTCATTTCCCTACTCTTAGAAAATAGAAGTAGAATAAATCTATGCTGATGATTTAAGTACACACTGCAGCAAGTTCCTTCTGGTACTTGGCTTGGAGAGTTTTCTAGTGTGCTTCTTTCTGCTCAGCCAAGTTTTTGCTTTAAGATCCATCAAGAAAATGGCAGTTGAGTAATTACAAACCCATGACTGGATAAAGCCCAGAGGCACCCACTCTGACCTCATAACTCGCCCTGCTTTGAACAGGAGGTTGTCTTAAAGATCTCACAAAGTCACTTCCAACTTGAATTTTCCTGTGATCCTGTGAATTACAGGGTCAGAATGGATCTGTAGGAGCGTGAAAGCATTCTACTCCTCTCAGTTGAGTTACCTTCTCAGACCGCACAATGTCCTTCAACGTGATTATTTTCAGTAAATACTTCCATTTCCACAGGTAATATTTTCAGCAGAGCAGACTTACGAATTGATGCAGTGCCTGGAAGACCTGACTGCAGGGAAGCCAGATAAGCAGAAACTCCTGGTACCTCCTGTTTTGAACTAAATAATGGATGCGGGGGGTCATGGGGCAGTCAGGGAAAGCTCTAAATTTCTGTTCCTGGGGGGGAGGAAAAGAGGGAGAGCCTCAGTTACTGAGGCTAATGTGTGTTGTTCTTTTTAAAGGCCAGCCAACTGAGGCACCATCAAAAGATATTTAAGTACAGAAATAGTACACAGTACTTCACTCCTCACTGCTCTACTGATTTGGATTGGACTGTGATGTTTTTCCAAGATAAATAACTGCAAATTACATGGGCAATGAAAAGCTGAGATGCTGCCATTTAACAGCTCAAGCTAAGATACGTTCCAGGCACAGAACAGGGAGCCATTTGCTACACATGCAAAACTCTGTAGCTGCCAGAAAAAAAAAAAAAAAAAAAGGCAAGGAAAGGCTTGGTAATTCTGTCTTGCATTGATCTAAAAAGTAAGAAGTGGAGCTTTTACCCGTTCTCAGGTGGTCCCAATGACAGTTAAATGTGTTCTCCCACTCTATATGTCCTGCATCTTTGTTTTCCAAAATCTAGAAAGAGACCCCATCACCAGCTCATTACTGCACGTAGTAGTGTAACCAAAATTCTACTTGCTTCTAGGACGATGATGTTGAGACCGTGAAAGTGGAAATGCTGAGACTTGCTCTTGCACGAAATCTTGCACGAGTCATTGTCAAAGAAGGCACGTTGGAAGGATCTTGAAGACAGCAAGGGGTGATTTTAACTCTTCCTCTATGGCTTATTGTACATAAACCTGACTGCTTTTTCTAAGAATAAACATCTTGTTTTGCATATTGCTTGATCTGTTCTCATCTTCCATAAACATAACTTACAAAAAATGTAAATGTAACTTTTAAAAAGGAGCTGCATCAGGACATTTACAGTTGCGTGTTCCAACTCGGTCTGGCAGTCCTTGCCTTGTAAAGTAAACCTCATTACCTTTGTCTTTTCAGTTGCTTTGCCACCAATACCCAGAACTGAAATTGAGCCTACCTTTTAACGCACTGGCATTTTAGCAAACAGCAACTTCTGCCTTTTTGGTTAGTTTGGATGGTCTTCAGATGATGGGTTGAGTTTTAGGATTTCCAGAACCAGCATTAGACTCCACAAGCAGGCATTACTGAGAGCTACCCACAGACCAAAGTAGGGAAAACAATTTATTTAACATGCAGCAGGACAAATGCATTTGAGATGTATTTACAGTAACGGCTGTTCGGTATGAAGCAGGAACCTCAACCTACAGACAAGGGACATTCATAGTTTAATTTCCAAAGCTTGTAACAATGCATTTCCACGCAGCAAGACTATGGCATCTTTCCATTTGGCTTTACAGCACAGGCAATGCACTGCCGTTAACACTGAGAACAAAGCCATTCTGCAGAAAGCACTTGTGCTCTTCTGACTTCCTCAAAGTCACAGTGAGATTCACGTGTAGGCATCTAAAGCAGTGAAACCTGCTTCCTCAGGACACACTACGGCGCCTGGGCAGATTTAAGTGACCTAAACACTATCCCTATGCCTACAGTGTCTAAAGTGCTGGCAAGAACTTGTCTGAGGCAGAAAGAAATCTCTTTGTCTTCCATCCTAGTCCATCAGTTTAAAATTGCTGCTTTCTTTAACAATCTCAAAGATGGAACAATCCTTCTTGCCTGCCTTCTCTGTCAGGGAGCTGACAAGGCTGTGGTCCTCGTGAGCTTCAGACCAGGAATTTACAGCAAGATCCTTGGCCGAGCTTTGATTCCTCCTTCTACAACTGCCTGGTGCCTTTGATTAAAGCCTCAGGCCTTTGAATTTCTGAGTTTTTCACCTCTAATGATTTTTACTTCTTATCACAGTAATGAAAATATAAATAACTCCAAGCTGTATTTGCAATAATGGGTTTTACAGCCTCCATTAATTCCAGCAGCACTTTCTCTGGAGTTTTCTTCCTATAACAGCAGGGGTCTCCTCCTGTGTACACATTTTCTCAGCACTTCAGATGACTGCTCCCATCCACAGTTTAAGAGCTGATGTTCAACAGCACTGCCAGAAATGCTGAGCTAAGGACCTGCCCTGTGCTTTTGTCAATGGATGTTTAAAAAAAAAGAAAAACAAACAATAAAACCAACATTCATCTAAAACAGTCTGTCTCAAAGCTAGCTGAGGCACTACTCGAGACTGGAAATTGAAGAGGAGGAAGGGACTGCTGGAATCAAGTTTCACTAATTTCAACCTAGTTTGTGTGACTGCACCTGGAGGGCTCAGCTCCTCTGCCCCACTAGCACAGAACACTGACGTCCAGTAAAACTGCTTTCCACCTTGTGGAGATGATTGCACTTAGCCACTTCATAGAGGGAACAAATAAAACAGGGCGTTAAGCCCAGCACATGCACCAGCACAGCCCAGTGGAGCCTTCTTTCCTTTCACTGTCTGCTTGGTTCTGTTCAGCCATCCTAGAGCTCTACTATTTACATCTTGTGTTTCGCCGTACTCTCAGTACAACCCCGTAATACTGCCTGCAATGAGGGCACCCGAGGGGCACCTCCCCTTATCCCTGGATTCAGTCACTGCGCCTGCTGAGCAGCTGTAAGGACACTTCTGCACACCAGGTGCTGTCCTCCACCAACACTGACAACCGCTTCCCAGCCCCACGGGCACACCTCCTCCCCGCACGTCTCCTCTCCTCCCCTCGTTATGGAATGCAATGAGGGCAGAAAAATAACTGGTGTAGCCATTTGCATACAAAACAGCCCCAGCTGCCCAAAATGGGTACAAGAGGCAGGCAGCTAGCACTATAAAATAAATATCTTAGCTAAAGGTAGAGCAGTGTCGCGCAACACAGAGCTGGGGCCTGCTTACATCGACTGTCGGGAACGAAGCAGAGGAGGGGGAGGAAGGGAGCTAAGTGCCATTTCAGTGTAAAAAAGAAGCGTTCCCTCACGGAGCCAGCATTATTGCTTCACATGCTTAGCGGGTCCAGTCTGGCACTGAGGCGGTAGAAGTCCAAGGGAGGGCACGTGTAAGGGCTCTGCACTGAGAAAGCTCAAGGTGGCATCATTACCCCACCAGCCTGTAGGTATCTCTGGACAGCAGTACAGGAACACGCCAACTAAATCCCCTTCTGTTGACAGGTCTCCCCTCAAAATACAATAACTTCAAGTTTAACAGAGTGGAAGATAGAACCAGATTCACCCAGAGGCCAAGATGAAAGCAGCCAGCACTGGCTGCCTCTCAGTTCATGCTTGGCAAAAATGTCCCAGGACCCCTTCAGCGTGGGGTAAAACATTCTGGACTAAAGCTACAAGCAGAGTGGTCAGGACATGTAAACAAAGCTGAACATCACCAGTGGATAGCATGTGTGTCCCTCCCCACGTCACATTCATTCCAGTCCTGTGGGATCCTTTCCTGGTCCTGTCACAGAGTCTCTGGCAGTGTCCTAAGGTCATAGATTCCCCCACTGCTCTACTGGGGGAAACTGATCCACTTCGCCAACCTCTGTGCTGGGCTGGTCTCCCAGTGTGAAGGACAGTCTGTACCTCAGCCTCACCTTCTCCTGCAGGGAAGACAAAAAAAAAACAAGAGCAATGTGAGAATAGCTTCAGTTGCTCCTGAGCAAAACATTTCACTGCTACAGCTCTGAGATAACACCAGTTGTGCTGCACATAGCAGGGAGAAAAGGGCTATGGTATGTTCATGGCTTATTTCAGCTACTTAGCAAAACTGAGTTATTTACATTACAGTTTTTAAAACACAAACTTTATTGATTATCATGAAATAGTAGGAGAAAAGCAGAAATGATCTGCACTAATCATTTGATGTACGTGTAGCCAGCACCCATCGCTCAGCTGCTCTCCAGTGAGCCTGAAGAATGCTGCTGGAGTAGTGCAGATCATGTGCAGGAAGATAAAACAGTTCCTGCTCTGCAAAATTCCCAGTAAGCAGTAACCAGTGGTGGAAACAGCCTTTCAGTGAGGGGATCTCCTTGTGCTTCACAAAGTGAAACCTTTAACAACACACCAAACCCCTCTGATGCTTACCCTTTTGGATCTTGTAGCTTTCAGCTGATACCTTAAGGACATTTTGGCTGTAATTCTTAACTAGTAACATCTAGATTTGTCAAAAAATTAGAAACTACTTCAGTACATGGCTTTGAGCCTTATGGAGCAGGTTACTTAAATGACTAACTCCAGTAGGGGTTTCCACAGCTATTCAGGTATTCCTAGCACAGTGAGCAGACAGGAAAGTGTTAATGACGTTTCACTGGTCACAGGTACCTCTCATAACATGCCAAAGGGAAGGAACGTGATCTGACATTAATTAGTCTGTCTGTTCAGTTCTGTCAGGCTGTATAGAGCCTCAACACCGCAGAAGTATTCCTACAGCACCACCTAATTTCACATCACACTAATTATCACCAAAGCAGAGCGCTTCCAGCGCACAAGGGAATTAAGACAAGCTCTTGATGCAGCTCTGATTGTTCCCCCTTAAAGTTGACCCTTATATGACTCATGCCCTTCTGCTGGGAGAAATATGCAGGGTCTTCTCACCTCTTTCCTTGCTGAAAAAGTCTGTGGGGTAAGAGAGTACGTACAGGCTCACTCTAGCCTTTAATTGGAATGCCACTGATCTGATGCTGCACTGACCACCTCTGGAGAGCAACTTAAGAAATAACAGCTGCATTTGCACAGAGGTTTGGTCCAAACTCCCTGAAGAATTCAGCTTTCATCAATTTTGGCTGAAAAGGACAGGATAAGTCCCATTCCATTACAGTCTGCCCCTCTCACCTTTGTAGGATTTGCCAGAAGCATGACTTGGGTGATGGCAGCAGGTGGCTGGATGGGATTGAATGGAGACAGCTCTGTGCCAGAGGGTGGTTGTAACTTCACTTTCATGGACTGCAAACAAACAAACAGAAGTGGAACCTCAGGGAGTATCTCTTACCTTGGGGAGGATGGAAGATGTATGCACAGGCTGGGGAGATAACAACAGACATCCAAGCTGAAGGAAATCCATCCACATGTGAGAATGAGGAGACAAGAGCCAGCCCACTTACACAATATAATAGGAACAAGAAGACCAACAAATCAGTCCCAACAAGTCAGCCCAGAGTAAAAGCACTGGTCAGGTGAACACCAACGGCACCTTCCTACCCAAGTGCTCTTATGGCAGAGGTTTTAAACACAAGCATTTTCATGACAGGCAGATCATAGCTGTCTGGGACAGTTTTCAAAACACGAACCAGCCACCTGGAATTACGTAGGTGCAGTAAGAACCAGAATGGAACGTATTTTCACATTTAAGATGTCTTTAAGAAATTCTGATTCCCAAGGACCTCAGGGATGGCTCTATCCACAGAACAGTCCTGTCATTATGCTGTAAGCCATCTTCCTAGCCAGACACAGTTGGATTGATTAAAAAAGAAAATACATACTACCTGAAGTTTTGATCGTATCCTATTTAGTGTTTTCTGCCTCTGACAACCACCTTTATGTTCTGGAAGCAGGCAGAGCACTGCCTACAGAAAGGCAGAACCAAATTGTTGCATCCAAGTCCCTGAGTTCACACCCAGGCCCTCCTGAAAGCGCAGATTCACTCTGCTGTGGGTCCGACCCACGCATCCCTACCTTTGGGACAGCAGCCTGCAGCACAATGTTCTTCACAGGAAGCGGGGCCGTGTTCAGCATCGAGACTACCACAACCAGCACATCCGACCGTCCTGGGGGGCACTCCTTGGCAAAATGCAAGAGGATCCGGAAGCCGTTTTTGTCATAGGCCGTCACCGGGAGGGCGCTGCCTGCCACAGAGAGAGGAGAGGAATGCAGGTGTACGCTGCAGAAGACAATCTGATGCTTGGCTGGGATTTCTCATCCCTGTTCACTTCATTAGCTTAGTCAGGAAGCTTTGCTTTTAAAAAAATGTTCAGAGAACGGTGAAAAATGTGAAGTACTTACTAGGTTTAATGGATTCCAAAGGAACGTGAACGTTGGCCAAAGAAATTTCAGGTGCTTTCATGGGACTGCCTTGCTGCTGGAATGATGCTGGCTGGAAGAGAGGGCTCCCTGAGCCAGCAGTGCAGCTGCTTGGGAAAGGCATTGGAGGAGCTCCTGGGGCAGTGACTGGCAGCCCTGCAGGTGCTATTAATGGAGAAGAGGTGACAGGGGCTGGCAAAGTAACCCCAGGGAACACTGAGGGAGTTGCCATGCCTTGGGTGGCAGTCCTAGAAGACAAAAAACATGGGAAAATTAAGCTGAAAGCAAAGCAGGCATTTCACCATGAACCCAGAGCTAACTGCAAATCACAAGGACAAAACAGGCCTGGAGCCAGTTTGGAGTCTGCGACTCAGTGATGTCTCCTGTAAGAAGCAGGCCTACAAGGAAAGTGGTGTTGGTAGGATTAAGCACCACTAAGTCCAGGTGAAAGCAGAGCCTCACCTTGGCAGAGGTGAGCAAGGCTACGATGGCCAAAGGCCTTTCTACCTTAGCAGCCTAACTTCATGTTGCAGACTTAAATCAGGCAATAGTGCAGCTGTTCTCTACCTGGTAGTGTCTGTGTTCCCCTGCTGAAGGTGGAACTCAGTTTGTAAACATCCCAGTCATACATTTCTACCAAACTAGACAGTTGAACATCTATCTCTGAGCCCAACACTGCAGCAAGCTTGGTTTTCTAACCACAGAGACAAAGGGAAGTCCAGCAGTTTTAGTTACCCTTTGGCTTCTTCAAGAAGTTGTCCTAACGCATCTATCTTATGTGGCATATTGCTCCCCACAGATGAGCTGAAGTACCCAGGAGCAGCTGGAACAGTCTTGGGAGGCCCCACAGGTGCAGCTGGTCCAGCAGAGAATGCAAATGGTGCGGAGATTGGTGCAGGGATGCTGGAAGCAGTCTGAGAGGCTGTGAAAGCAGAAGGCAGCGGCACTGACGTTCCACATGTGGTCTGGGATGTGTGATGGAGAAGAGGGTTCCCTGCAGGGTTGCAAGCAACAGTCACCGTCTTCGGATTAAAGAAATCCAGGTCCAATTGGTCGTTCTGCAAGAGAGGACAAGTACATGCTCTAACTCACTGCTGTCCCCTGTTGTAGAGGTGGCACTGTTACAGAGGGAGAGAGATTTACCGCAAAAACAGGTGGTGGGTGGCAAGCAGCAAAGTCTGCGGCCTATGTCAGGACTACATCTGATCTGTAATTTAAGCAAAGGAAGTGCTAACATCATGGGGGACAGACTGGAAACTGAGACAGCCACACTCAGGGGTATTTACTCTGTTCAGACACAGCTATCCCAGATCTTGGGACCAAGCCAGACTTCCCCTCTGGAACAGCCGCCCCTCCGCTCGTGTGTGTGATCATTCTTCTCCAAGGTGACAAAGTGTGTCCTGAGACCTCCCACACTAGCAAGCCTCCCTCCCTTCCCTTGAGAAATTCCCTCCTTTGTACCTCAAACATGCTCCACTGGTTGTTTTCTGATGTCTCCTTCACTGCTGCAGGGGCTGGGTCATTCAGGCCTAAAAGGAGAAATAACAAATAGGTTACTGGAGCAGAAAATGAGTTAGGTGTCATCACTTGGAAGTTGTTTCAGTACCAAACTACTTGATTCAGCTCTGCCAGAGACCAAAAGTCTAGTGAAAAACTGAAATGCATTGCAAGTCTGTGATGATGAAAAGGGACCAACAGCACCAGCAGCCAACATCCTGCACATGGCCCCCCTAATTCATCCCGATTTTGATTTATGGCATCTCCTGCTATTCAGATCTGGGCTTCACAGGCAGGAATTCTGCAGGCTCCTACCAAGCGGTTCCTCTAGGGCACCTTGCTCTTTAGCAGAGCCATGAAGTCAGCAGTGAAATCAGCACCAATGCCTATGCACCTGCAGAGATCAGACTGTAATCACACACAACAGTTATTTCATTTGCTGCCTACTCTGGGAACACTGGAGTTTAATACTGATTCATGGATCAGTTCATCTATTCAGGATGATTCAAGGGAGCGTCTCAGAAATCCTCTGGACTCCTCTAGAAATAACAGATCTGAAGACATGCAGGATTGAGCAGAATCCCAGCAAGGAAAGATATCCCAATATAAATATTTAGGGAATAGCACAGGTTACTGTTCCCAACTGCACCATCTCAATCACCAACCTCTCTCAACCATCCCTCAAACTCTACCTACCAAGATCCAGGACAGCCCTAAAGGCTCACTAAGTAAACCTACTGGAGGAGACAAGAGCAGGAAGAAGCTGGTGTGGCCAAAATCAAAGGCATCTCATGCTCCTCAAACTCATGCTGGAGGAAGTAAGTGGACTTTTAGAAGCATGAATTGAGCAACCCTTTTCTGGGCCCCTCAGCGTCTTCTTACCTAAGCACAGAAGCTCCTCATCTAGCAAGGAAAGGGAGTTGGCAGTGCTGCTCTGCTGAGCAGGTGCAGCTTCCACTTGGCTCAAGGAACTGCTCCGCAACTGTGCAAACGTCTGTGGAGGAGGTGGGAGGATGGGGATCTCTGCTGGGGCCGGGGCTGCCGGGGGGGCTGGCGTCAGGGTGGTGGGCGGCATCGGAGGCGGCGGCGTGCCGGAGACATCCAATCCAGCAAGGTCAATGAGGGTGTTGAGGTTACTCGTGGAGTTACTCCCTGCAGCAGACAGAAGAGCACTACTAGGAAAGAAGGCAAAAGGCTCAGAGCAAGCACATCATACGGAAGAAATCAGCGAGATGGTTTAGGTAACACAGATTTCCCCCCTTAGTCGTGGCTTACTGCTCTTTATAAATGAAGGAGAAAGCCCTCATGCTGTCCAGCTAACCATTTGCTGACCACAAGTTAAGTAATCAACCCAGATACTTAGGAAATTAATATCTGAAAAGCAACACCTGCTCTTTCCCCAGCACTTCTTGTAGTCTTTTCAAAATCTTTTGAGCTCAGATCAGACCCTGGGAGATCCTCCAGAATTAAGACTACCAGAAAGCTGGAGTCAAGGAAAACATACACAGTCTGGATCTAGAATTCCCTTCATATTTAGGACAGTCTTGCTGCAATAGGATGCTGTCAGACAACATTATGCATTCCCTCTATTGCTCTTCATGCAGAAATGTTGAAGTAACTCCCAAGTGGCAATCCTGCCACACACAACACGCCCACTTTACATTTCAGCTTCACCTTTGAAATCCCTGGACAACTGGCCTAAATGCACAAATGGAACTGCTGGAAAAACCAGGATAGGACCCCTGGCCTGGCTCCCGCCCTCCCCCTCTTGTCCTTTTGATGAAGTTGTCCTCTTCTTACGTGTCACCATTAAGAGGCAGAACAAACGCGAAGACAAATGTATGAGAACTTCAGGCACACAAACTGTTTGGATGCTGGTTTGCTACTAATATTATCAGACATTACAATTACAAACAACCACCAATGGAAAATGCAAAGCTGTAGCACTGTAGCCCATGTCCATAATTGTTTATCCACTGCCTGGGAGCTGCCTCGTTCCCCTCTTATTCACAAAGTCTTGGCCAAAGGAACCATCAACAGCCTACTTTATCACAATTAATTGGAAACCCCGTCTGGAAGATAAAATTGTAGGATTCAAAATTAAACAGTTGGCTTCCCAGGAATTTACCTTCCACTGCTGACGTCACAGGGAGATCCACTTCACCATTGATCACTTGCCCCTCTATTATTTTTTTATAGGAATTTATCACACGGGATAAGTTGTCACTGGCCTGCAGAATATCCCCTACAGGCAAGAGAGACAAAAACAACCTCCAAGACTTTAGTCACTAATGCTGACAGTATTCGTTTGACAGCTAAATAATTAGCAAGAAAAAACAATTATTTATCTATGAGTTCCATTATTCTGTCTGCCATGCTTCTCTAAGCAAGACCCTGACCTTTCTAGGTCCATACACGTTACAGTTATGATGAAAATGACTCCAAGGCTTTGTTCTCCACAGTAACTCCCTTCCCCTTCCAAAGCAGCAGCTGTTCCACATCATCTCCCCCAGCCTCCTCCCATAATGCCAATTCCTTGCATGAACATAAATGATAAGCATAAAGAGCAAGGATCTTGTCTTTTTGCTCAAAGCAAAGCACATCCACAGAGGCATCTTTACAGCAGCTGTTCCCTTGCTGAACCCTCGCACAGTCACAGGCAACAACTGTAGTTAAAATGGAGAAGTGTAGCTTATTTTACCCAAGCTGCTGTCATTATCCTCTGTCTCACTGGCTAGCTTGAACAGCGTCCGTCTTTTGGTTTCACACCTTTCGTAGAGCTCCTGGGAAGAGAGATTAGGACAGAGGGTCTTATCAGCCAGGAGCCACTGTCAGCAACATCAGTCAGCACAATGACCGCCCAGGCATTGTGGAAAGCCCAGGACAGAGAAGCCAGCTTCCCTTGAGCTGGACAGGCTAGTGTAGAAGGACAGCCAAGATCCCCTGTCCCTACCCTAGTAACAGAACTGAGAAGTGTTACACCACTGTGAGAGCCCAGTCTGCATTTTCAACACGACACCTCTCAGTCCTCCCTCACATCAGCATTTTCAGCCTATTCTAGTCCATAATGGGATTTTTGTTCCTTGTGTTACAGCTGTCCCTAAAAGCACAAGAAAGCAGAAGTCTGCAGCCTCTACTCAGTCTGCAACCACACAGAAGAAAGGTGACAATAAAACATTTCACAGAAATAAACCATTTTCTTACGCTTCATACCATTGTTTCACAACCTTGTTGTTAAACAAAAGTATAATTCTAAATTTTAAAACTACACGAAGTGCAACTCTTCAAGGCTCTGAGCCTATCCAACCACCCCCCATGTAACTGACTGCAGCAGTTGCAAAGAAGCTGACTTTATCTCAATAAAAAGAGAGCTGAGGGAAGCCTCTGTTTGAGATAAAAAGCTATGAACAGTTAAAATGGATCAACTAGTGGTGTAAACATTTCTCCCCAAGCTCATTTAAAGAATGTTTGTGGCTCCCTGAGTTAGACAGACCAGCATGGGGGACTGAATATGTGGCTCAGCCCAACATACAAGCCCAAACATTTGTGTTTGTATAACGATTTCAGTACGCTGCTCTACCATTTTTCTAAATTGAAGAACTGTGCAACTTAAAATAGCTTCCAAAAAATTTGGTTCTGATATCAAACATTTCATGCTCCATGTCTGGAATATCGTAATGCCAGCTACATGGGAGGACGTATTTTCTGCCCCCACAGGCCTTTAGTTTATCCTGCTCTGAGGGACAATTACTATCCACAACCACTATGCTCTAATGGTACCAAGATTAGAAATTGCAGCTTCTCAACTCTGCTACACTGCGTCTTTGGAGAACAGCTGTACCTGACTTCAAAAATGTGCAAAAGAGCTATTACCCACTATCCTTGTAAGGCACTGAGTCCTTTGATGAAAAGTATTAAAAAATATGGTTATTTTCTTGCCTGCTGTTTCCAATGACAGCTCTTGTTTCTTGGCACTGCTCTCCATTTTATTGCACTATAATTCTTTGCAAAACTCAGTGAAATCTGAACAAGAAGAAAAAAGGACTGACTCCAGTATTTCTGGGAAGCAGCAGCTCAGACCCACCTTCATGAGCTCTCTGTCTGCCTCTGATGACTCCTCTTTGCTGTAATGAACCAACATCTCATTCAGCAGTTTTACGTTGTTATTTACTTCTTCTAGCGTGTGCATGCGTTTTGTGACTTTTTGAATCCGAGCCTCATCCTTCAGGGTATAAACAGAGACATGAAAAGTGAGTTTTCCTGTAAAGGTCCACAGCATCACAACAGCAGGCATCATTTGAAAATCATGTAAAATGCTGTCTATTTAAAGTTGAGCTAAAAAGGAAAAAAATAACACACCAGAACACCACCACCACACCACTCTCCATTCATGTGAAGCTTTGTTTATTTGATCATCTTTTCACTACCATTCTGAAACACTAGAAAACTCCGTATTCCCAAAAAGTCTCATTAAATAAATTTTAATTTATAATTATACTACTAAAAATAGAAGTGTTCAAAACACCGTGTTCCCAGAAGTCCCTTTTTGACCTTTTCAGATTATTTTTTTTGGTAAGTGAGTTTGTTGTTATTGTTCCTTGTTGACATTTTATGAAAAAAAGATGTGTTTGAAACAAAGTATTTACTAGAAACAACCAGCACACTCTGGTAGAAAATGTCCACCCATCTCTGATTTGAGATCCCAACTAAAGACGTAGGAGACTCTGCCCTGGGGACAGGAGAAGCTTGAATGGAAATATTTTGGAAACCTATACATTCCTTTCCGTCTAGGAGCTATACTTTTTTTTGCCAGAATCACAGTGAGTCATTTCCTGGACTCCAGGGTTTCTAATGCCTGCCATGGGTGGATGCATCACAGCTCCACAAACAGGAAGGTGTTTCCATGAGGCTGCTTGTGAGAAGACCCAGTCTGATGACTCAATTCTCGGTAACCAGGGGCAGTACAGAACTGCTGCCACCAAACCCTGATGTGAAAAAGCATCTCAAGCAACAAGAACGCAGTTAATTTCAACACAGCATTCAATCCTTGCCCCTTCTTGCCCTGTCTCATCAGGGACACCAACCGCAGACATTTGTGTGATACAAATATCTCCCGGTTGTGAGCTAGAGTCACAATTACCAACGCATTCATTTCATGCAGCCCTGCTAAGTCATCTGACATCATCCTTTTATGCCAAATCACCTGGACTAGATGCAAGTGGGTTTTTTTTTGAAGTTTTAAGAAAACAAGAAGAGGTTGGCCATTACTGATGGTCAGTTTCATTCAGTCCCCGCTATTTAACTAAGGAATATACCAACACAAATGCTCCTGAAGCCTAAGAAACCAAGGTTCTGCCATACACATGATCCTAAAGCTCTCCACCGATGTGGGGTTAAATTGCTTAAAACCTGCACAGCAGACCACTGATTGGGACCAATCACTTACAGGAAGTTCTTACCTCTTTTACCATGGATTTTATAAGCTTGTTTGCCTCTTGTAAATCATCTGGGTTTTTGCTTTTCAGCAGTTTGGCCAGAAGCTGTAAGACAAGACGATGATATTCAGGAAACAAAGACTCTTGGGCAAACAGAAGCAGCAAGAAAAATTTAGTGGAACAGTTCAGGGAAAAACATATATAGACCACTTTACAAAGCCAGGAATCATTTTTGGGTTTGTTGTTTTCCATGAGTTGTTACATTACTGCTTCTGCACAGGACCTGTACTGTCATACTGCAGAGACTTGACACTGGGCAATTATTCCTCCTGTACATGATTTTTGGCAACGTGTCTGAAACGTTTTCTGCCTTCTACTATTGCAGCAGGATGGCACTATAACAACAAATAACTACATAATCATAACACAGACAAGTCTTCACTTGGATTTCAGGTTAGGTGTGTAGACAAAGCAGTCATATTTAAACCAATGAGTTCTTTGAAAGTACAGATCACTTCTCCAGAAATAAAAGCTGTACTAGCGTACTTTCCTTCCTTATTCCAAACGTGCATTAAGCAATTGCTTTTTATCAGTAATTATGATAAAAATCTTCACTATACCTTGGATTTCTCCTCATCATCAAACACAGGATTTTTGGGACGAGGTGGTGGAGAAGGAATCAAGGTTTTGTCCGCAGGAATCACAGGATCAAACATAACAATCCCTGAAAGCAGAAGGCAACCCACATGGATTTGCAGTGCAGTCCCACCGTGCCGTGCATCCTGTTATTCACATGCTGCTGTCAAAGTGAACAAGCTGCCAATCTGTGCACTGATACTAGCACACTGTTCCACTACACAATACAGCATCAAGATCACTGAGCATGCTAGCCAAACAAAGAATGCGTTCTTTGATAAAGGACAAAACCCCAGCAACTGTGTTGCCATGTCCATACTGCTCCTCTAAGAGCTCAGTATAACCAGGAGCTCCCCACTATTTGTCTTTTCCCCTTTCACATTAGTCTCTGAGCAACTACACAAAGTCCCAGACAACCTAGCTTTGTGCAAACTCAAGGGCGTGACATTTCTTTGTAAAAATGAGCTGAGCAGGAAAGCAGACAGCAATGCAGGATGGGGTGATGAGCAGACTCCTAACCATGAGTGGGGAAACAGCCAATTTTCCTGCTTGTTCCATTGCCAAACCCTAGATTTGTGCTCTACTCCCAGGAGCTTTCCCAGAACCCTTTTTTCTTTTTCCCTTTTGAAGCCACATGCTTCTCTACCAAGTGTTTTTCACTTTGCCTATGCAAGACATTTGTATCACTTTAAAGGTACAATTGTAAAGTGATCTGGTCAACACAACACAAAAAGCTACATGGATGCTCTTATTTGACTTTAAATTGTCCTTAAATCATTTAAAACTAGTTCCAGAGAAAAATAATCAAAATAAAACCCTACAAATCAAAACCAAAAGCATTTGCAAGGTGTTTCACTAATCTAGTTTAAAAAACAAAAGACCGACCCAACCCAGCCCACAGTATAACAACTAGCTTTCCCAAAGACTCATGGAACTTCTCCCTTGTTCCATCTCCTCTCAGTTTGCCTTGATTTCATCTAATTAGAAGGTGTATGTTGTGTGACTCTCCTGCTTACAAGCACAGGCTGAAGAGAACGTGTGAAGGAGCAGCTGACTTCCTACCTTGTCGCTTCAGCATGTAGTAGGCATCCTTGATTTTGGATTCTTCTGGCAGCGCCACTGTCCAGCTATACAGCAATTCAATCACTTTGGTCTTCACCTTTTCTGAGACCCGATCTCCCAGGTACTAAAAATGTGGGGAAAAAAAAAAAGATGAAAATTCTCCACATTCTTTATTTCTTTAAGAAAAAAGCCCACACACAGAGAACGGGAGTTCAGTGATATACATTAAGAGGTGTAAAATCCAAGATCTAAGGTGCAATGCTAAGAGGAAAGAGTGCTCAAATATATCTGAATTAACAGCAAAGGCTTTGTGACTATCTTCAGCAAAAGAAAGAGCAGATATTCTGTTAGTTTCAAAGTGTTGCTATTTAAAAATTATAGCAATAGAGATACCAGCCCCCTGCAGTGTCTTATAGGAAAGAATCTTGGAATACTTCACTGTATTAACCATGTCTTGGGGTGCTTCTATCTATTTTTCACCACATTAAGCTGATCACGGATATCGAGGGACTTGCCCAGGCACTCTACAGCAAGTCAGCAGCAAGGTGAGGATTACAACTCTGTGGTGTTGCCGTATCTCATGCTCTAATTTCAGTATCACATCCCTCCTCCAGTGATGCTGGCACGTCCCCCCACCAATCCCATCCCAAGAAAAACAAAACTAACAAAGAAAACAACCAACCACCACTTAACCATTTTAAAATGGTGGCTTAAAACCCCTTGTGTTACATGAAGCTTTGTAACAGTACAAGGGCTATGCATCAACAGTAAATAGGCAAAGCATACTGAGAAAAATAGTAGGAAGAGCACAAAAAAGTTAACTAACAAATGTTCTTTGAATGTATGCTAATAAATGCAATAAGGCAGACAGAGCACTGGAAACATTCTGGATGTTGCCTTTAGCTTACGGAGGCCAGACAAAGAATAAATAAAATAGGAAGGCTCAGGGACTAACCTTTGGAGACACAACCTTTATTAACTCATTCAAAAAGCGAAACTTTCCTACTTCATTATGAAATCTTCTCCCGCAATTCTTCATACAAGCTTCCAGCACCTGCATTCAAGTAACAGAAATAGGAGCTGAAACAAACACCAAAACTCTACAATAACAGCTTAGATGTGTCCAACTTATAGGGGAGCTGAAGGACCCACGTCAGTGAGACACAGATTCCTGCTCTGGGACAGAGGCACAAATCCCTTGTCTTTAGGAGTGCTGCACCAAGACAGGCTGCTCGCCCACTCCCAGCAATGTGGGTATGGGTCAGTCACTCCCTGTTAGGGCTCACAACAATAAACACAAGTCTTACCCGAGGATAACAAATGAAAGCAGCTGAAACACAGGAGTTATTTCCAACTGCTTTGTTGCTAATGCACAATCTGGACACTTCGGTTAGGCAGCGTGCCCCCCCTCCCTGTCCATGCCCTCCCAGCAGGGAATTCAGCCCCAGAACTTGCCCCAGCTAACCCCACTGACACACACTGTGCTCCTCTTATACTCTGCATGGAAAACATCAAATGATATATAGCTGGATTTAAGAGAAGGGTCAAGGACTACCTACTGTCAAGGCTTGGACTGCCTCCCATTCCTGCGGCGACTGGATCTTGTGAGCCAGGAGTCTCACAGCTATCTGGGGCCTGAAACAAAGCAGGTGCCCATTACAATGCAGGGGAACACACTGAGGGATTTTCAGGCTTTCAAGAATTCTACTGTTTAAATGAGATCTTTCACATGATTAAAAGAAATTAGTATTTTTCATGTTTTCATCAGTGTACAGAGACTAACAAATCTTCAAGGTATCTTTGTAAGCCCGGCTGTTTGCATGTATAAAAGGAAGCAGGGCTGGTCTTCTGAGCCAGCAATTCCAGATTCGTCCTTGGCCCATCGGCCAAACAACTCCCAGTACAGTCCCCAGCCCAGGAAATCACATCACTTCTCATGAATTAGTTTCCTTTTCCAAAAGAAAACACTTCTTCCTTAGCTCACAGGAATGCTGTGACTGGGAGGTTTGTACAGATTTTACGTGAAGACCCTTCAAGCACTAAAAGTTCTAACCCCGTTTTACAGACTGAAAAACAGGATGAGTTTGCCTGGGTAAGAACCGTGCAGCTGCAGAAGTTGACATGAGGCAGATTCAGGATTCATATTTTCCTAGTACTCTGTCTGTGTATAAACCTTCCCTTCGCAGAAGGGAAACCAAACCTCACAGCACCTTGTTTCGTCTGCAGCCAGATCTTCCTTGTGATATCAGTATATGTAAGAAAATAAAAACTTCGACAATTAAATGACATATTTTAAACTGTGCATGTTAAATTACTAAGTCTAACGTGGTTTGGGACACCTACCCTTCAAGCTCTTTGTTGATCTGGTCACAGAATCCAATGATGTATTCCCAGTCTTCTTGCCTGTTAGATGGGTTAGTGGCTTTATCTTCAGCAAGAGAAAGAAAATATGTTAGCAAACAAGCAAAAAGGAATGGTATAAAAAGTCATGCATTTCCTAGAGAAAGGCATTTGACATCCATCGCCAACTATAAAAAAGAAGAAAAGTTGACACATGCTGTGTCTGGTCAGGGGAAAGGGTGTTTCCAAGTTGATGCATCCAAATATCCAGCAAGAATCACAGCTTTCCAAAAGGCAGATGCCAAATGTCAAGTACTCAGAAACATGCTTTTTCCACATTGTAAATGAAAGTACAAGAGAAAGTATTTGAACTTGTTCTGCTTCCTTCTACCTGAAATGCTCTTTCTTAGCTATAACAATAAACTCCTTAAAGGCTAAACCCTCCAATTTTCTACGTAGGAAATTCTTTTTGTATTCCCTGGGAGCTTTGTAAAAGTGAGAGCTGGAAGATCAGATGTTTAGTAGAAGTCATTTAGCATTGACACTTGTTTTTAGACTGTCAGGTGATTTGTTGGACGCCTTATCATTTCTCCTGGGAACTATGAACTGAAATTTATTATTACACACTGAGTTCTTCTTGCAAGTAATAACCACCACAGCCTGTACGTGAGTAAGGATCCAAATCCTGCATGCTCAAACAGAGACTGATGCTCTACTGCCTGGACTGTGCCAAGCTCCTGATGGATCCTCCCTCAGCCACTGGCATCTCGCTTATTGTACGACTGCAGGATCCTGAGGCTATCACCATCTCTTTTTGTTATGAAAGTATCTTCATGCATTTTACTTCACTGATGGAGCACTGCATTTACAGTAGACAAGATTCCTGCTTTAATGTAATTTTCCAGCTGAGATGACTGGACATGAAGATTTCTTTCTTGTATGGGAAGCAACAATGCACTGTAGCTAGCTAGGGTCTGGCATTTAAGAAATATTCCTCAAGGTTTTAATGGAAATAGACACAGAAAAGAATGGATTAGATAGACAGATAACAGAGAGCAGGGGATGAAGTATAGGGGGGAAAACAAACAAACAACAAAAAAAAACAGACAGCACACATGCCTGTACTTCAATCATACAGGAAAGCATAATTAAATAATGCATGTAACATTACAAAGCATCACTTTTTGTCACCGTTAAAACGTATCCTTTTACCCTTCCACAGGCAAATAAAAACAACTGTCCAGTACCTAGGCTCAAAGCTCACTTTCACAGTTCTCCTTAGCCCTGCTCCTGCAGCAGTCCTGCAAGGTTTGCTCACGGTTCCCTCCTCACAAAAGAACAGTTGTAAAGCAATTTTGCGAGTTGTTCCGTGGGATGCATCTGTAAAATACTCTGCACCAGTGAATCTGCTGCTGACCTGCACGGGACCCTCCATAAGTCAAAGGCGGCAGCCAGGGAAGCCTAACTGTGGGATGATATCTCACTGTGCCAGCTAAGCTACCAAGCTACTTTTCGAGCTTGAAAGATTCAAAAAAGGCTTACTTTAAAAAGCAGCTGCTACAGAGCCAAGCAACTGCTCAAAACATGAGGCACTTAAGCCTTATTACCACGCTCACAGCTGCTCAACGCCCTGGAAGCATCATGAAAACATGGACGTGTAACAATCCGCAGCCTTTTCATGCAAGTCAAATGGCATCGGGCACGGTTTGGTGCTCCAGAGAACCTCTGCTGCTCTGCAGGCCTAGATGAAAGAAATACAGCTCTTGGCTGGAGTTAATGGTATTTATTTAATAAAAACAGGAAGAGCACAAACAGGGAAGGACACTCAACTAAATGAACTCTTTGTTGGTGGCGCATCCTGAAATTAGGGGAGAGATCTGGTACAAATGGGAAAATGTAACCAACAGGCCCTTGCCAATGTTAGAGATGTTTGGAACAGCTTTAAAATTAAAGATTTCTTGGAATGGCACTGGATTATTTCTCAGACTCATATTGGATTCAAATTCCTCTTTGTTTTTTTTTGCATCAGAAGCTCTCACAGAAAGATAGTAAATCGTCAGGAGAGGGACATTACTGAAGGGAGGTTATGTTCCACACAAAGAAACTCCCTGTTTTGAACATTCATAAAATCTCCACGTGAAGCCCTATTTCATAAGTTAATGTTCTTGATCAGAAACTTTGCCCTGACTCTGAAGATTGATGTTTTTTCATGACAACACATTGATTTGTGCAGATACCTTAAGCGACTTGCTTACTGATCTCAGCACAAACCACGTCAACACAGCATCCCAGTCAAGCTAATTTACCTTGCTTAACCTTTTCAGCATCTCCCCACGTGAAGCTGCATCATGCCTGTGAAGATATAACCTCAAATCCTCTATTTTTATGCAGAAAACTTAAAATGTAGGCAGGAAGCTACTACTGCCCTATAAATAGAGTTCAACCCTTCCAAGAAAGGACTAGTTCCAGGAAGAGTTTGGTGCTACAGAATATTAAATCCTTGGCTGCTCTGTTGAAATTGCCAAAACAAGCCCATTTGGTACCGGTTATGAAGTCTGACTTTGTGGAGATGCTTGTCCACGAGGTCCCATCCTGAAAATCCCATTCACAGTGGCACCCAAGTAAATCTGAATCAGCAGTTTGGAAACCAGTCTCTGCACTAGCCCAGTCCCTTCAGCATCTCTGCCTTAGCTTTATAGGTCCTAAGCGCAGCATTGTCTGAAAGTTGCTTCACACTTGACCTAAGCATCAGAGCCATTCAGCATTCATTTGCTCTGCTAAACCCCGAAACACTAATGAGTCAACACTCAGATGCATCATTACATGGGAAACAAAGGTGCTTATTTTCTGTATAGCGCAACAGCTCTGGAATACAGAGAATATTAATTGGCTGGTAATGAACACTCATTTTCCGAGTTTACTCCTCTATAGAGATAAGATAAAAGCCATCCCAGCAAAGTGTTTCTCCCAGTCAGGCTTAGCACATGAATTGGGAATGCCTTGTCCAAGCACATCAGAGCCTAACGTTCAGATTCTGTCTGTAGCTCACGGAAGACAAGCAGAATGCTGACCCACAGTGATACTAGAGGGGAAAAAAAAAAAGGAAAATCATCGTATTTTAGCTGTCTCCATCTGTCACATACCTGGACACCGCCCCAGCCTGACATGAATGTGATGCAATAAACTTCCTTTCGGAAGCAGCAGAACAGGCAGCACTGAAGTTAAAGCATCCAGCTGTGTTTGTACACCTGACACTGTCTTCTAACCTCCTCTTCTATTTCAATTAACTGCAGAAGAAGAGGCTGCAGACAGGGAGAGAATAGAAGGGATCTCCTTCTCTCACCCCAACTGCCTGAAACAAGGCAGGAGATGAAGATGCTAGATCATGGCAGGCTGAAGAACAGATCCTGCTGCAGCATTAGGACACCAGGATGTTACTTCATGGGTCTAGGACTCCATCTGATGACCAAAAGCCAGGGCAGCCTGGAAGGCTGCATACCACCAGTACAGAAAAACCACTGGCAAGGATTTTCCCATCCTCCTGTGGCTGGGAGGTTGGCTGCACTGCTGACAGTTCTGGCCCTTCCCTTCAGTAAGGGTACAGCAGGTGCACAACCTCAAGGTTAGCATTAGACACGGTACATCTTTCTGATAGTTACAAGACAAATAACCTCGGGAGGCCTGGTGAAAGCACTCAGACACACCAGCCTTTGCACTCTGCCTTCCCGGTCTGCACGACTCCTCCGGTAATTTATGTTTAATAAGTGAACCATGCTTCCTTACACTGGGAGGAGCTGTACAATCACACCAGCACAAACCACCGTAGCAGTGACCAGGCATAAATTTATCATCGTAAACAAGAGCAACGCTCAAGCCTTGAAAAAAATGTGCACTGCTCTGCAATCAGGCTCACTGCAACACGGAGCAGGCAGCGCTGCTTATAATAAGGAAGGTTTTTGTAACGCTGTGCTCTCAGTGGCAGAGCATCCTACTGCGTGGTCAAGGGAGCTAACTCCTCTCGCAACTTCCACAATTAAAAATAAATAAAAAGCACAAAGCAAAGGGCCAGGAAGCTTTCCAGCCTGCACAGCCTAAAATATCCTTCCTACTCGATATTTTCACACACATGCTGAATTTGGTGAGTCAGTCCTCCTCAGAGGAGGATTAAAAGGAAGGTATGTGGGTGTTCCTTCATGTGTCTCGCTGGCTACAATTAAACAGAAAGATATTGACAAACTGTGGGAGTTCAGAGGAGGAGCAAGAATCATAAGGGGACAGAAGGGATTGATCTAAAATGAGAAGTGAGAGCTGAAAACGTAGTTTAGCCAATAACTCCTGTAATGGATGATGATACCACATACACATTTAAATTTTATATAAAAATTCAAGGAAGAACAAGAATTATTTCATCCTGTTAGTGGAGGTACAGCTCCAAAAGGGCACCAGATTTCACATCCTGAAGCACTGAGGGGAATGCCAGGATTCTGCCCCTTGCACAGCACCCAACTAGTCAGGAACTTTGCTCACCACTGTAATGGAACAAGTAGCTGTTCTAAAAAACAAAAATTAACCAAATCCAGGTAATAAGTTATTAATCTGCAAGACTGCATCCCAGAGGCAGGAGCAGAAGCCCTGTAATTGGAATATATGAAAAAAATGACAGTTCTGATCAATTCCTGCAAGTCCCCTCCAGCCCTGGGCCAGACCCCGCAGCACTGAGGCTCCGCACAGCCAAAGGGCAGGGACGGGAAGGCAGCAGGGAGATGCTCGGCAATGGCTGTGAGGTGAACGAGACAATTTTCTTTCTGCCTCTAACGTCTGATGTTCTGTAACACGAAATAAATTTTCCTAAAGCAAGGATTTTCAAATATTCCAGCCTGCAGCCTTCCAATGGACGCCCAGAACTCCTGCAAGCGCAGCTAGGCAGAGAGAGCAGCTCGCCTGCTTGAAAAACACGGTTGTATAACACAGGAACAGGATTTATTTAGGAAATTCCTCCAGCCCCGAGCCTCACGGGCACCGCTCAGCCCATCCGCGGCGCTACCGGCGGGGGAAGGAGAAGGGACAGAGCCTTTGTGGTCACAGCAGCGACAGCTTCGGAGGTGCCGAGCGACCCTGCCCGATGTTTTTTTTTTAAGAATTAAAGCGCCGATCACCGGCCCCCGGCGCTGCCGTGCCCACACGGCCACAGCCTCGGGGTCCCCCCCCCGACCCGCAGCGAGGGGCAGGGGCCGGGGCGCTCCCCCGCTGCGGCTCCCGGTGGAAGGCGAGGGAAAGCGGGGCAGGGATGGGGCTGAGGGGGGCCGAGAGGGGCCGAGGGGATCCGAGGGGCCCCCGGGGTGCGTGTGAGGGAGCGGGGCCGGGGCTGAGGGGCCGGGCTGGGCGGCGGGCCCCGGCGGTACTCACTCAGCCACGACTCCAGGCTCTCCCCCTCCGCCTCCGCCATGTTGTCGGCCCGGCCCGGCCCGCGGCTCCGCCCCGGCTCCGCGAGAACCGAGCCTCGGAGCCTCCCCGCCGGCTTCAGGCTCCTCCCCGGGCCGCCCACGAGCGAGCCCCGTTGCCCCGTTCCCTACCCCGCAGCCGGGGGGCTCGGTGTCCCGGGGGGGGGGGGACGACAGAGCGGAGCCCTCCGTGCCCAAGCACCGCGCCCCTCACCCGCCGCCCCCATCCACCGCGGCCAGACCCCCCTGAGCCCCCCTCATCCCCTGCGCAGAGCCAGCCCTCGGGGCACCCCCGGGGGGCGGGCAGTGGGCTTTATTGTGTGGAGGACAGCACTTTTTAGGGGCTTTTATTCGCTTTCCCGCAGGCGCAGCCGGGCTGTTCCCCCCGCCCCGAGCCCAGCTCCGCCCCGCCGCCGGGGCCTGAGCTCGGCGTAAGATGGCGGCGCCCAGCGCGGCGGGGCTGGGCCGGCGGCTGCGGGCCTGGCTGCCCCGGTAAGAGCGGGGGGGGCTCCGTTAGCTCCGGGGGTGATAAACGGGCGATAAATGGGTAATAAACGGCCTCCTCCTGGCTGCTTCCTTGCGAGGGATGAGGTTTGGGGCCGGAGCTGCGGGTGCTGCCGTGTCCCGCCAGCGTCGGTGGAGTGTGGGGATGTCTGCGGTGCCCTTGGTTTTCTCCACAACGTGCTCGAAATGCGGCCTCCTGCTGCTGAATATTTCCATACAGAACTATTTTAAGATTCTTGTTCCCCTTCTGCTAGCGCTGGTGTAGTTATTCAAGCCATCCAGATGCTGGGATCTCGCAGCCCTCACGAGGTTCCTCTCCTGGGGGTGCCAAGGGCCAGGTGCTGCCGTGCTCCTGTTTTTTGGTGTACCTGGGTGGGAGCAAGGCGCAACCACTGCTAGGGAACAGTGCTGGCCTGAGGGGAGCCTCTCGCTCTGCTTTTGTTACACTTAAAGAGTTATTCCAGCATTCAGCTCAGGAGTTGCCCCTGTTTGACTTCTGCAGCTGCAGTGAGGCTCCCTGTGGGATTGCGGGGATTGTTCTTCAGAAAGTGTGAGCCTTCCAGTTCGTTAGAGCCTCTGCTGTAGTGAGGGTGGAGATGCCTCTAAAATCTGACATACACTTCTGAGATGTGTCTAAATTCCCTCTAAGACTTATCAGGTATATTGATGTTCAACCTTCCTTCTCATATTGTTCTTTGCAGGCTGACACAAGTGCGATGGACTCGCTACAACCCCAGCTTCGTAGAGCCAGAAGTGAACAAGGAATTGTATCGGAAGCCTTGGGATGAGCTGTCTGAGGAAGAAAAGGAAAAACAAGAGCTTAGGGCTCTTCAACCCATAAAAGCAGCTCCTCCCAGTGTGTCCTGCTCCGTGTTCAGCGACCCTATGATCAGGTCAGAGAAAGCTTTGTCTCTTACAGCTAGGTCCCATGGAATCAGAACGTCAGGGAGCTGTGCTGTCCTCCTCAGCCTTTACTTGCTGTGGTGCACGTTGCCTTCTCTTACAGCACAATTTCTTTGGGTTAATCTTTTCCCACCAAGCCAGTCCACTGACTGACAATGGTTAGAGATGATTCAAGCAGCTCTAGCGGCACCCAGATTTAAGCATGGGAAAAGCAGAAGGGGGGGGACCTTATCTCTGCAGGTGATGAAACAAGAATTTAAATCAGATCACATTGGACTTTGTGTTTACAGCAAATTCACCAATATGATGATGAAGAATGGAAATAAAGTGCTGGCCAGAAGCCTCATGGCTCAGGTGAGAACTCGTGCTTCTTCTAACTAGTAGGTTAAAACAATATGGAACAGAAGGCTGGGACATCAGGCCCACTGCAATTAGGAATTACCTGAATTCAGGTCTTCTGTGCTATCCTAACACGCTTCCCTCTGCATGTACATTATTATATTTTTTTACATGATCAGGCATAAACTTTGTACAAATTTCAACCTCGTTCAGCTCACAGACCAAGTGATGATAGCTTAACAGAGAACTCTCACTTTCCATTCTTCAGTGTCTCTTGGACCTTTTGAACCTTACGTATGCATAAACTGTCTACCCTTAAGAGCATCATTCTCTCAAAAGATCTTCTTTCTAACTCTTCATGACTTTTTTTCTGTATAGCTTCCCAATGAAGTCCCACAAATGTGTCACCTGTATGACACAGTTTTCACCCCTTCATTATCATACAGTAATGGTTATTAGCTGGTGGTATCATCTGGTATTGTTCCAGCCCCTGAAACGGGGACACATTGTCTAAATATTCCCAAAATTGCCAATTGCTTGTGACACAAAAACACACAGGCTCTGGGGTCTTGAGTTCCAGGCTTTGGAGGAGAGGATGCTTAATGCACACAGACCTGCATTGCTTGTCTCCATTTTGTCCCTGCACTGCACTGGCACCTGGCCCAGGTCTGTGCTACTTGCCCTCCTCACCCCAAATGCAATGACTGATAAAGAGACTGAAGAGCTGGAGAAGGGTGAAGTAAAACTTGAGTCAGAGAGTCCCTGCCAGGCCTGTTAGGGCTAAAAAATGAGCTGCAGGCTCAAGCGTAAATAGGGTGCCTATAAAAGTGATCTTACCCCACGGAATGGGATTATCCTTCTGCTCTTCATGTCTCCTTTCTTGATTTTGTCCCAAGACTCTAGAGGCCATTAAGAGGAAGCAGCTGGAGAAGTACCACAAAGCTCCAGAAGATGAGAAGGAGAAAATTGAATGCAACCCTTATGTCATTTTCCACCAGGCTCTGAAAAACTGCCAGCCCATCATTGGACTCAGCAACATCACGAAAGGTGGCAAAACCTACCAGGTGAAAGGAGGGGGCCTGGGACCACATCTGGTTGGGGGAGAATTAGCTAGGGAAATAAATGCAGTGGTTGCCACCCCTTCAGCTTGGAATTCTCTCTCTCAGAAAGAGAGCCAGTTTGTAATCTGGATTAAAACAGCATTTAGAAACCCTGTCCAAGATCAGGACCCTAGCCTGTGAGCATGGCAATTCCCCTAGCAGCATGGGGCTCTGCTTCTCTGACTAGGTAAGAAGTAGGGTACGCAGCAAACATTTGTCCAAGGAATAAGAGGTGACTGATCTCTGATCCTTTTGATCACAGCAAAGGAATCAGCAGTCCTGGGGCTAGCAGTCGCATCCTCTTTGCTACATGATGTGTCTTGAATAGAAGCCCCAAAGCCCTGGTTGGGTCAGTGTAGCAGAGATGATTAACTAGATACAGTGCAAGATTTAAAACAGGAGCAGAACCTGTCTCTAAATACGGGCTCTGCAGCACTCGAGACCTGATGGAGAAATGAAACACGCTGCCATTTCATTGTCATTTGGTGCAGGGGAATGGTGGCTATTTCACTTCTGCTAGAACAAAGCTGCCTGCATCCAATTCCCGAATAGGCCAGAGGTCCTTACAAAGGCCAGTGTCTGCATGCAGTACCCAAGACCAGAATTTCTGTTTTGGTAGCAAAGTCCAGTTTCCATGGGCAGACGAGGTGACTGGGCACAGATCACACGGGACCTCCAGAGCTAGTTTCACTGCAGGTTGCTGTATGTTGCCGTAGGAATAACAGCGGGGTGTAAATCTGTGGTGTCCAGCTGGACCTGTATAACTGCTGGCGAACAGCAGGCTCCTGCCCCCTCGACGTGCAATAACTCTTAGGGTTTAAATCTTTCCCAGGTCCCAGTCCCCCTGAAGGACAATCGGAAACGCTTCCTGGCCATGAAGTGGTTAATCACTGAGTGCAGGGAGAACAAGCACCGGCGCATGCTGATGCCTGAGAAGCTCTCCCAGGAGCTGCTCCTGGCCTTCAACAACGAAGGGCCCATCATCAAGAAGAAGCACGTGCTGCACAAGATGGCAGAGGCCAACCGGGCTTATGCCCACTTCCGCTGGTGGTAGGGACTGTGATGGGGACGTGTGTGCTGCAAGGCACTGCCACCACCCCAACAGCCTGGGGAACAGCGTCCCAGAGCTGCCTGCCTGAGAGAAGCTGGGGAGAAGAGGGGAAGGTGGAAGATCCCTTCTGGATAGCTTCTGAGCTAAGCCAAGGAAAGCCTCTCCAGTTCCCCCAAGGTTCATTTCCTTTGTGCTCATTTGAATGGGGGAATGGGGAATTGGAAATAGTTACTGACCCCTGCACAGACATTCTAGTTTGTTTAATAATTGGTTTCCTGTGAAGGTAATCCCTGAATGCTTTTGTTAGGGCAACACTGTACAGAGTAATCTCTCTATTCCACTTACCTGTGTCCTGGGGACTTTTAAGTCTCTGCTCCTGTGATCAGCAACGTTTTTCTCTTTCTAGCTGTAGAGCTAGGGAAGAGCAGATCTGGATTTTTTCTTCCATACCATAGCCAGCCTTAGCATGATTGGTACAAAAGGCAATAAAATGTTCCTTTTGGTTCTGGTCATCAGCAACATTCTCTGCACAGATCTGCTGGGGGATGTGAACAGGAAAAATAAAGCTGGTCCTTTATGGGAAAGGTTTCTTGATTCCAAACTTTTATCTCTGTTATTTGAATCTCACACTGGTGTTCCAGCTACCCTGGTTGCTTAAAGCCTGCCTGACACCCTACACCAGAGGAGAAAACATCACAGCATCCCCACCTCAGTCAGGAGCAAGTATTGCAAGTATTTCAAGTATTGCTCACAGCTCTACAGAGAGAAAGCAGGGCACGTTAGTGGAAAACTTTTATTAGAAAAAAAAAAAGCACATATATTTAAACTATTTTGGTTTCTTTCTTCCTCTCCCATTCTTATTCTCTTAAGAAACATAGTGTTTTTGAAACTCACTAAATTTTGAAAAACAGTCACTGTATAAAATTTATAAAACCTGTGTCTAGCTACATGTGCTCAGGGACCTGTCCCGCTGCAGGCTGCCCCGTGGCAGGTCTTGGTGGCTGTGACGAGTGGTGAAGGCTGTGCTGCATGCAGGTGCTGCCAGCGTGCTGGAAGGAGGGAAACACAGCACTTGGATGAGCTGGTTGTGAGGCATCCGACCACAGCATTTTCTGTAACTTGTCCCAGACGACCAGATCCAACCTGTTTTAGGACTGTGAGCTGTGAAAGATTTCCCCTCTGCCTCCTTCAGCTCTGCTGGCTCTTGGGTGAACCAAAACGCTCTCAGCCTAAACTCTGCTTTCCTTAACACTTGTGTAAGATGCTGGTTTGAGCTAGAAGCCTTCCTTGCCTTTTGCTGGCAGCAGGGCATCATTAAACAAACTGAGTGGAAGAACTTGCTGGCTTTGATGTGCCCTACCCTTCCCACCTCTCTGAACATCCCAAGTCAGGCTAGCACCAGTTGCAGACTGATACTGATAGTTATGTGCCCAGAGTAAACCCTATTTACAGGAAGTGCTAGAAAAACATTAACATGAGAAGAAATTCAAACTTGGTATGAAGCTTGCTGGTGAAAGTGCTGGGGACATCTCTCCACCTCTGCTGCAGAGGGGTTAATCTGTCACTTCGCTGTAATAGTACTTCTGGGCAGCGTCCGTCATCTTCCAGTCGGCGGCCCGGAACTCAATGATCTCCAGCAGCAGGAGCTGGGACAGGGAGCTGAGCCCTTCCTGCAGAAGGAAACCATCTCGGAGGAGGGAGAAGAGCTCATCCATCCGCTGGGAGTTCATCTTCTCCAGCTGTTCGCCAATGCGGTGGAGCTGCAGCACCAAGCAGTCCACCTGCAAAAGGAAGAGAAGACAGCTGAGTACAGAGGTATGAGGAGCTTTGGCATATCTCTGTGCAGGTCCCCATCAGTCACTTGTAGACCAACCCATGCTGTTCCCTTTGCTCTGAATTTCCAAGAAGTGACAGTTCACAAACAAAATTACAAGGAAAATGCACCAGCAACATGTAGAAAAATGTTAATTTCCTGCGAGATGTTCACAAGGACTGAAGGTAGACCATTACTTCAACAAGACTGAAAGTAGAGGCTGGAGGAAGGTGCCTTCAAGAACAGAGGGAAGAATGCTCCAAAACTAGAAAGTCAAGAGATTTGCAGGAAACGGGCACTAACTGGATCTTTAAAGAGGGAAAAGTCAATGGGCCACAGGGGTGGGAGGGTTGTGCTAAGGTAAGATGGAGGAGGAAAAAAAAAAAGCCAAAGTGCCCATCCGAGGGCCCATAGACTCAGCAGCCACCCAGGGTGATTCAGGTATGTCCTGTGCATGTTGCTGCACCCTCCTGCGCTGACCAGATGTGTGCAAAGCTCCAGCAGAGCTTCAGCCTGCTGGGATCTGGCACAGCGTCAGCTCCAAAGGCCCAGACAGATGAGCAGCAGCTACACAGAGCATTGCACAGCGTGTCACTGGGCCCTGCAGGACACAGACAGCTGCCCTGCACACGTACAGCCTCTGCAGCTACCTGCTGTCACCTCCTGTGCCTGCAGTGCCTCAGCAGGTCAGGCTGACAGCTGCGTTTCCAGATGTTCAGCTGCAAAAGCAGTTGTTTCTGTGAAAACAGGGGAGTCACTGTCTGCATTTTTCTCCCATGACAAGAGGTGAACCTGCATAATGCAGGACAGCCCTTATCTCCAGGAACAGCTGGACTGCTGGGTTTCCCCTATCATTTGGGCAATGGGGAAAAAGCCATGCAAAGGGAGGACAGAGCCTGGGCAAGGGAGTCAGAACCAACACCATCCTGCCTCCTGGGCTGCGAATCCTCCTGTCCAGCCAGTCTTCTTCCAGCAAAAATGGGGGAGGGAGGCTCCTGCCTGGCCTTAAAGCTCTCCTCTGCACCAGCCCTCTCTGCATCCCTTCAGAACTGTGCTTTTTGCTGGTCCTTGGCTGGACAATAAGCACACGAGCACCCCACTTCCCTGCACTCACCTCCTCCTCCTTCCGTAGGCTGTCAGGCTGTGCCAGTCGGAACAGACAGTCATAAACGGGGTTCACCAGAGCCATCATGGGCATGTTGTTCACCTGGAAAGACACAGGACCTGCTGTCAGCTTGGTGGCAGAAAGGGAAGAGGCTGCAGCTATTTTAAAGAATTCTCCCCCTGCTGCTTTTCAAAGAAGGGAGCAGAATTCAGTTGTGTTGCCAAATGCAGCATCGGTGGGATTTACGTAGCAGACCAGACATTTGAGTCTCCAGGAGCCAGAGAAACTGAACAAACGATGTGAAAACATCTATTTTTAAATGTAAGCAGGTCGTCATGGGAAATGCACTTGTTGTAACAGCATTTTTCTTGCCTGCAGGAATTGCATCATTTTTAGACGTACACCAAGCAGACATCCAAGCGCACACACTGCAGCAAAGGCTTGCAGACAAACTCCGTCAATACGTGGGCTAGAAATGATGTGAGCACCCACGTGACTGAACGAAATGCAGCTCCCCTTGGACCAAACGGCAACTACTTCGATCTGGGACATTCAGGAGCAGCCAAATCGGGATTTCGAGCACCAGGTACAAAACAAGGAAGCTCAGACTTTGTGACTATTCCCAGAGCTGGCTCTGCCTCTCCAAGGCTGTGTGCCTGCCTGGGAGTATCCTTGTGCTGAGAACTGGCTCTGGCCCCTGCACTGCTGAGCCGTGGCCTTAGGATGCTGTGCAACACACATCCAACACCCCTGCCCCGGACCCCTGCGCTCTTCTGGCACCCACAGGCAGCAGCAGCTGGGTGCTCCTGCTCCAGCTCCTTACCCTCAGGTAGTCGAAGATGTTGCAGATGAAGGTGACGTAGCAGATCCATGCCTGCAGTGACCGGGTGCGCAGATCCTCTCTGTCCTTGTACTCCTGCTGCAGCCGGTTCAGCAGGCTCCTCCGGAAGACGCTCTGGCCGACTTGTTTGCTCTCTGCCTGTGGCCCCACAAGAGCAGGACGGAGGGATGAAATCGGGGTGTGAGAGGGGCAGGGGGGTGCTGGTATCTGGGTGATGCAGGACCATCCAGAGACCTTCCTGCGATGCCCAGGGAGGCATGGAAGCTGCATCTAACTGCCTGCACTCACCAGCTGAACAGCTGGATCCTGCCACTGCAGGGGGCAAGTGGAAGAGAGAAGCTGGCTGAAGGGTCAGAGTGCAGGGCTGGAAAGAAGCCCCTCTTGCTCCCAGCTAACAATAACCAGCGCAGGTTAACGGTGTTCCACTGTCAGGACACAAGGATCTCCTACCTGGATGATGGTGTAGCAGATGCGCCCTGCCTCCTTGCTGAACACACAGTCTTTGAGGGACTGGTCCACTATAATATTGGCCACTTTGTCCAGGTCCACACTGCTGGGGTCTGCAGAGAGGAGAAACGCTGTCAGGATCCGGCACATTTTGTGCCCTGCTTGCTCTTGGGTGCCTATAAAGCCACCGGGGTTGGTCTAGTACTAGCTGGGGCCTCGTACAACCACGTTATATGGTGGAAAAACTCATGCTCGCTCCCACTGCCCCTTTTGCACACCAGCTGCTTTGGAGATACCATCTCCAATAGTCCTCCCTGGCTGGAGACACAGCCAACAAGATGGAAAAGTGATGGAGAAAAGCACAATAATAAGGAGAAGCAAGACGTTGATCTGAATCTGAAATCCCAGCACAGCTTTGAAGTTTGGTTAGCAGGAGCCAGCCATGCAGGCTCCCCCTGGGCCTTGACCGGAGATGTGAGCAGGAGACCCCAGGGGCCAGGAGGACCAAGAACTGGGTACAGGGAGAGGAGTGAGAGGCCAGAGCTGGGAAGAGATGCCGGGTGAAAGCAGGAGAGGAAGGTACCCAAAATCAGAGAAAGCCACAGTGATGAGCACAGTTCTCTGAGAACCAGGAGCTGGATTTGAAGAGCTGCAGCATTAAACAGCGGGGAGGGGGTGGTGGTGGAGGGGGGACAAGAAGAAAACAGCTTCACCCGTGTCCCAGCCATACAGCATGTACAGAACAGCTTTTCTGCACTTAGCAACTGATGTGAGCAGAAGGTGTCCGAGCACCCAGCCCCATCGGCTAGCCAAGCCGAGTGTGGCAGAGGAGCTCGAAGAAAGCCTGCTGACCTTTGAGTGCTGTTTTCAGCAGCTTCTGAGTCTCGGAGTCAAATGACTGTATTTTATACTCTTCTCTGCCTGTTTCCCCCATGACCGGCTTCCTCCGACGGCAGAATCAGGGGAACGGATGTGCCAGTGGCAGCCCCTGGGAAAAGAGCAAACAGGGTTTAGTTGGGCTAGATGTTCACCTGGCCATTCTGCAAATACCAGCTAGTGGTGGAGCCCAGGCTTTTACCCTGGCAGCCCCCCAGCTCCCAAGAAAAATCCTCTGTTCATAGGGCATCCAGCTCCAGCCCTAAATCTGAGCACAGCCTCACTCCCATGCCTTTTTAAGCCTTGCTTCCTACCAGCCTATGACAACAAACTCCTGGGCTTCACCTTCAGAGCATTTGCATGGTTCTGATGTGAGAAATGTGTTTCAGCCTATTGATCTGCAGGTTCAAACTGGACAGCACACCAAGGCAACCCCCAGATGTGACAGCTACCTCCCTTCACTGGGCTTCCTTGTGGCTATATGTGGGGAAGCACATGCAGGAGCGCCCCGTGCAGCCACTCCCTTGTGCCTTTGAAGCAGCATTTCAGCTGATTTCATGCAAAGCCTGGGAGGGTCCAAAACCAGCACCCAAGCATCCAATCCACCCTATCCAGTATGAGCCAAGCCTCTCTCCTGCACCAGAGCCAGACTCCCTCAACTCCCAGCAGGACCCAGCAAGCTCTTCCTCCAAACCCCACAACAGCTCCCATCTCATCCCTCTGCAGCAAAGCGCAGCTCACTGCGTACAAACGGCGCTGCTGAATGCTCTCTAGATTCATTTTCTTCTGCTTTGTGATGCAGCAAAGATGGCAAGGGGGTACAACACCCGGCACAGGGAGGAAGGGCTTCCTTTGACACACACACGAGGCAAGCTGCTGGATGCGAAATGCCAGGCTGCCAGACCTACAGCGCAATCGGGGAGAAGGCAATCTGCCAAATGAGTTTTGCCAGCTCGTCGAAATTCCTCGGCCGTTAGTCACCCTTCTGTGCAAACAGGTCCCTACCCCGATTAAAGCTGAAGAGCCCATTGCCCTTTAGAGGCACAGAAACAGGTCGCAAACAGCCCGACCCCTGCTCGCCACGAAGCCCTGGCACAGCACGTAATAACCCAGAGCACACAGCGGAGCTCGCTGGAGGGGGACAGGCCCAGCTCTGCCCTCCTCGCCTGCCTCTTGGGGAGGCCCAGGGCAGACCCTGCCCCATGGGGGCTGCCAACAAACCTCTCAGAGCCCAAACTCTGCGTGGTGTCACCTGCCCCCGAACTGCACAGCGATTTCCTCCCTGGAGGGATCCCCAAGCAGCCGGGCACTCCCAGCGCAGTGCCTGGTTGGCAAACACCTCCCCACCCGCCCTCTGCTCTGCACTCTGCCGGCTCTCCCCCTCTGTACCTGCACTCACACCATGCTGTGCTGCAGCCTGAGCTCACCGACAGCCCCGCATCCCACTGGCAGCGCTGTGTGTGGAGAGAACCTGGCGAGAGCTCGGCTCAGCTGGGCTCAGCTTGGCTCGCAGGAAGCGCCCGAGCCCGTCTGGCAGCGTCGGTGCTGCCACCGCCCAGCACCTCCCTGGGAGCATCCTTCCCCAGGGCTCCCTGGGGATGGACACCACCGCGTTGTATTGCCAAGTAACCCTGCTCAGAGCAAACACAGCCTGAGTACAAAACCAGCCGGGCCCCGTCTGCACCAGAGGTCCTGCTGCCGGCACCGCCTGCATGGTGGCAGCGGGTGACAGCGGGCGCAGCAATTCCCAGGGGTAAATGCTTGCTGCAAGCAGTTCCCATTAAAAAAACTGTCCCAGTGCCACCTGGGGAAGGAGCTGGTTGGGTTTGGCTTCCTCGCTCCACTGGGAATCAGCCCCTTACATGGCAGCACCCTGCCCTATGGGGTTATCCCTGTTGGGAAGGGCTGGACATGCCCCAAATATTGCTTGGAAGGGGAGAGGAGCAGCGAGGCTCCTCTGCCACCACCGACCGCGCACCCACAGCCCCCCGAGGGGCATCCCCAGCCCCCCGGGACCCCCGTCCCATCTCCTCCTGCCTCCCTGAGCCCCCCACCTCGCCTCTACCCCAATTTGGGGAACCGAAGGGCCCCGGGGCAGGGCAGGGAGGAACCGGCCGCAGCCCCACCGACCTTGCCGGGCCGCCCCCGCTCCGTCCTTCGGCCGCTGGGGCGCAGGGACATGGCCGGAGCGTCCCGGACCCCGCAGCCCCGGCTCGGGCCGGGTTTCCTCTTAGGTCATTTCCTCGCCCGAGCCGGGGGAGGGCAGAGCCGGGCCGGGCCGAGCCGGGAGAGCCGCGGCAGCCGCCGCAGCGCCACCGCCTGCAAGCGCCGGGCCACGGCGGGCGGCGGGGCTGACCCCGGGGAACCCCCCGGGAACCTCCCGGCTCCTCCCCGGGACCCCCCCGGAGCCTCTCGGTCCCCCCCCCGGCATCTCCCCCCCATCCCCGGGCAGTGTCCGAGGGCATTGCCTACCTCTGCCCCTCCGGCTGCAGGTGGGAAGCGCCTGGCTGTTCCCTCCAGGTGCGGGTGAGCTACGGGGAGAGGCTCCGAGCAGGCACGGATCTGCTTGCTGCTCAATGTGTGCGTGTGTGGATAAAAATAGGAGGAAAAAATCATGCCGGGGAAGTGTTAAAGCAGCTCGCTGAGCGGGGTGTAACGCACTTCGTGTTTTTGATTCCGAGCTCCCAAAGAGAGGAAGATCCCCGTGGGGCTGAAGCTTTAGCAGCGTTCAGCCAGCAGCGGAGCAGCCGGGCTGCTGGAAACGGAGAGCAGCCCCAGGAAATGCAGGATGAGCAGTTTGTCAACATTTTCTGCAGCGCTGGGTGGCCTGGCCAGGTACAAACAAATCTGAACTCATCCCCCGTGGATTTGTGGCTCGGGACAAACAGTGTGGCTCTGACAGGCCGTGGGATGGGGCTGCACAGAGCCCGTCAGCTCTCAACAGAGCCCAAAGCATCTCCTGTGTCTCAGGATGAAGGGGCGGCTCTGCCTGCTTGTATGGCCTCCCAGGAACCAGAGAAGGAAGGGAAATCCAGACAGCTCCTGCTGCTCCGGGCGGGCCCTCCTTATCTTTCCCTTCCAGGCAGCAGGAGGGCCACGGCGGCCCTGCAGGCTCCAACTGCACGTCCCCGCTAGGAGGGAAGGAATGAAAAACCGCAGCCAGGCACGAGCATAACAAAATATTTAATGTTCAGTCTTTCTAAAGGTAGCCACACACTTTGTGCACTTTGTGCTCAGATGCTTTCAGACTACAGCAGCTGCGAAAGATCCACCCGGACAACACAGCAAAATGCAGACAATTACAGTTCTGCACCACAACAGAAACTTAAACCCGAATTACAAACGGTCCATTCCAGAACCAGCTGTACAACATTCATTTCATTTTAAAAATGATGCGAGGCAGCTCTGGATGAGCGTCCCGAGAACACAACTGCCCGAGGAACTCAAGGAGCCGGTCAGTGCTAGAGGAAGCAGTGCATTCATCACGGAGTTTGTGCGTAAAGGTCCTGCCCGAGGCAGGCCAAGAGCTGCGGTGGATCCCACAACCACCGCGGGACTCGTGTCTAACATTTACCTGCCAAAGTGCTTTTGGACATTCTGAGGAGAAAAGGCACTAGAAGAAAACAAATCGCTGAGCAGCTTGAGAGGGGAATTTCAGGCAACGCACGTCCCCACATTGCCTCAGTGAATCCCCAGCCATCCCTGCAGCTGAGCCTCACAGCATGTCACCCGCTGTGTGGATCCCCCTGAAGCAGGCTGATCCAGTGAGTATTTTCTAAGAAAAATTCTGTTCCAGCTTATGGAAGAACAAGGGGCCCACAGCTCTCTCCTGTCTGCTGCTCTTCTAATTGCAGGGAATTCAGATTGAAGTGGTGTGAGCGGGTTTAGCCGGAGCAGCATCAGCAGCAAAACCTGCCCCTGAGTTCTTTGCACAAAACCAGTCTCCCCCCTAAGAGAAAGCAACGCTCCTCTCACAGCCCCTTCCCCAGCAGCGACTCCCCGTCAGCCAAGTGCACGTCAGGAATTTCTCAGGGACAGATGCTGCTGACCAAAGGCGAGAGACAAAGCGGCTGAGCTGCAGCTTCTCACGTTCTGTAGTGAGGGTCGTCACCTCCTTCTCCCCCCCTCACTGACAGAGCAGCTGCCTTTACAGGCCTACACTTAGCAGCCCAAAGGGATTTATAAACCAGGCTGTGCACCAAAGTGCTCTGCCCATGGAGTGCTTCTTCTGGAGTCCACACCAGACTGGCACAACAATTAAACTTCGACTTTGCCATCTGCTGGAGGCAAGCTCATTGAATGCAGGGTGGGGAAAAAATTACCCCAGAGAGGAGCTGCTCTGCACTCTCCACTGCTGCCCTCTCTGTGGAACAGTCAGGTTGCACGCACCCAAAAGCTCTTCATCTGCATCACCTCACAGCATGCTCCACGGACATCACCCTAACAGCACAGTTTTGTGCTCTTTATTCGTTGACCCCTGTGAAAAGCAAAGAAAATCATCCTCTGTTCCAGAGCTTCCATTTCCCACCGCTGAGCTCCTAACCAGCTTCCCTCTATTGTGTGCAGATGAACAGCAGCTCTTTCACGCAAAATGGAAAACACGAGTCTTGTAATGCTAAACAGGATGGATGGGCCCACGTTTCCTACAGGGGTATGGAGGTCTAGGTCAGCATGGAAAAACTTCTGCTGTAGCCAGTCCTGTCCCTGCTAACCATGAGCATTCCTCTCTACCCGCAGCCAAAGGGCAGGAACAATCCCAACCTGTTCGTGCCTGTTTTGAAACGAGATTTCTCTGCCTCAGAAGGACAGCAGGAGGCTAAGTTCCTCACTGGTTATGATGCCTTCCAAGTCATTACAGGCTAGGATGTCTTCCAAGAACAACGGATAAACAGTAAACAAAGGCAAAACATTTCTAAGAATGTTTTGGGGAGCTCTCAGAAGAACCGAGGTAACACAGAAAAATGCCAATGGAATGGAGGCACTTTGACAAAACTTTGCTTAAAGGAGAAATGCAAGGAACATTGAGAAAAACTGCCCATTTTTTTTCAGTGCATGCATTTAACACTGAGAGGTTCATGTATCAGCCTCCTACCCGACACTGCTCAGTCAGTCTAATTTTATGTAGTTCTCAAAGTGAAACAGCCACTGTGCACTCACAGATCTCAAACCACAGCAGACACAAAGTTATTTTGCTTATTTGCCCTGGGCTTGCAAGGCATCTCGCTGGATATCTCACCCACCAGTGAAACAGCTGCTCTTTAAAAACAGCCTCTCACAATAGTTCAGGATAAGTGAGTAACACTGATATGCAATCCAAATTGCCAGCAGAAATTGCGTCAACAGAATGGAATTGGTCATGCTGGAATTTGGCCAGGCCATTTGGGATTAACACCCTGAATATCGAAAGAAAGCCACAGAGAACTGCGTTAAGAGAAGAACCATCAAACCATCCCCAAAATAATTGCAGTGCTCTGCCCTTTTTACCATTCACCAGATGACTAACATGCTTTTGTATCACACTGGCTCTTCCTTGGAGGCCTGCCTTCCACACCCTGGTCCAGCTACGCCCTGCTCAGCTTGAAAAAAAAAAAAAAGAAGAGGAGGAAGAAAGTCATTTTCCTCTCTTCCCTTTTACATAATTCAGGGTGGTTTTTTTTAAACCATTTGCAAAATCTCTGAAACTCAAAGAAAAACACTTCTCCAGCTATAATTCACTCATCCTTTTCTCATTAAACACCAGTTGAACAATTCCAATTTGATGTGCAGTTCTGTCACTTCAGCTATTCCTGACAAAACATTTTCATTTGCTAGCACCACAGTAGGACTGAGGTTCAGAAATGTTTTGAGACCAATACAGAGATACTCTCTAGAAACATTCACAGGTGGTATTTAAAAAAAAAAAGACTTAGTACTTTCCACAGGACTTTCTTTCAGTATTCCTATGTAGATTAAATATTTCTAAAACAGCATTTGTTTACTCACTCAGCAGGGAAACAAAGCACCCTGCAGTAAGAATTGGGCTTGTGCGCTGAAACCCCATAAAGCGGGGCTCTTCATCTCAGGGTCTACTTGGAAACAGCGTGACCAAAACAATGCAAAACCTTAAGAGATGTATGGTAAGACACACAGGAAGAGAAACTGGCACTTAAGATACAGTCAAGCTCACCAGAATGAGTTGAAGTCAGCATGATCCACTAAGATACTGTGTTTAAAGTGGCTGAGAAGGCACAGCCAGTGAGTGGCAATCGAGACAAAATTTGCAGCAAAGAAAAGGAAAACAAAGGATCTGTGCACACTTAAGAGGTTTTGGCTGACTTCACAACAGTGGTGCAGAGCTACCTGTGCAACACAGAGAAAAGCACACGCTGCCAACAGCAGACCATAAGCAAGGAAATAAAGCTGGGCAGATTTAGTGCTGAGAAGTGGTTATCACGTCGGGTAAGCAGCAGCAGCAGCTAGCCAGGATCCCTCTCTGTGATCAGAGATCCCTCCCGTGCAAGCACAGGAATTCACCCACTCTCCTGGGTGTGTTTGCAGAGCGCAGGCTCTGCTAAGTAGTTGGATGCTTGGTTCCTCCCCTCACTAAATGTGCGCTGATATTAGAGGAGACAGAACAAAGAAACAAAGAAGTGCTCTGTTTAACAGCTTCCAGCAGAGCATTTCAGCATCGTCAGCAGAACTGCAGTCACCTTCTTCTCCTGCTTGGTCCCAGGATGGCATTTCCTCCAGGCTGGTGGAACTCTGGGAGCTCTGCCACTTCCAACATGATAAAGACAGAGCAAAGCCTTCGCTTTCCTTCCTCCAGGAGAACACCAGGTAGCCAAACGCATGCCCGTTTCAGCTTTCCTTCCTCTTGGTGCCGTCAGTGTTCTTCAGGGCACACAACAGGCTGCAGAACAGCTCATAGGAGAAGAAGACGAGGCCAGTAGAGACAGCAGCCTTCAGCAAGCTGGGCGAAAGGCCCTTAAAAAATCCACCCAGGCCCTCCTCTCGCATGACCTGCCTTAGGCAGTCCAGCAGACCCCTATACATCCGCACCTGGGAAAGAATGGTGAAAAGGTTAAAGGAGAACAAATCCAAGAGAGCCTACCTGGGAGAGAACACAGAGAGCCCCAAGCTATACCACAGAAACAGAATCTAGACATGCATCCCAGAAATGCTTTTCTGGCTATTGTTATAACTACCTGAAAGTGTCAGAGTCGGGTTGTTTGTGCTGCTAGAGAGAAAGTACGTGTTTTGCATCAGCACAGACCTGAGCAGATCATTCTAACGGAATGCCCATAAAATCTTTATGCCACAACAGCATGTATTATTTATGGTAGGAGTTTGTAAAGCAATTATTTCAGATTGTGCTGCTATTGTTTGCCATCTCCCTCGCTCTCTAAGGAGAAATAACTTCATTTTTTTGACATAAAGAAAACACAGCTACAGCACTTAAGTCTTTAAATTAGCTGTCTGTATGTCATCATGTCACACCGTGAAGGTTTAACATCGTGACACATCAGTGCTAAGAACAAATTCTGTACTTCACTGGAAGAAGCATCCAATGCAATGGGTTAAGGTTTCCAATTCCTATCCAAAAGTTTCTTGAGGTACAGACTGATTTACTTCTCCGATCCACAGAATTTGAAAGAAAAATAAAAAAAAGAAAATTTCTAGTCTTCAGGAAAAGAAAGAGATAGCTCCTTGAAAGATCTATACATGCCCTAAAGTGTATTTCCAGGTGCTACAGATGGTGCTTAAGAACACCAGAAGCATTTAATTTACTTTGAGTGTCGGGATGTTCTGGTACATAAGACATATGTTGAACACTTGGTGCCCATTCTTCACATCAAACCAATAATTGCAGAAAAGGATACTGGCAAGCGATCCTAGCATAAAGCCAGTGTAATCCCCTGCCAGTCATTCACTCCTGAATCACAAATACCAGGCAGCAAGTAGAAGAATAAAGGAAATCAACCCCCCTTTGTCTGACTAACTAATCCCCAACTCCAAGACAGCCTGCCTGATGAAGATGGATGAGAAGGCAAGGTGCAGGTATGCTGGACAATATCATAAAATAAATCAATTTATTCACACAGCTATTCCCATTATTAAACAAGAACAATTAGCTCCCAGAAGTCAAACATTTCTCACCTGCCCAAAGGCTGCTCGGGCACGCTCAAAGCCACCCACTTGCAGTCGTTTTTTGATCAGGTCAAAAGGGTAAGTGAGGGTTTTGCTGATGATTCCAGCACAGCTGCCACAAACGAGATTTTTAACATTGCCTGAGAAGCAGAAAGGGGAGAAGACAGCAGAGGGAGAAAAGAGGATTAGCGGGAAGTTCAGATGAAAAAGTCATGAGAGGTAAATTAAAAATAACCTTTCACAAGAAGTAAGGCCCTTTAAAATCACACCATCTCTTCTGTATAGTTTGAGCCTCCGAACCTCAACCAGTGTTTTCTGCATCACACTTACAATGTCCACTGGAGCCAGAGCATAAAAAGCTTGTGATATGATAGCTCATTGCACTGAGTTATGATTTTTATCTACCAAGTGGCAATGCACAAAAAAAAGAGTCACCAGAGAACCCGTCACTACCGGATAGAAAAGTTTGCATGGCTCCCAGTAAAAGGAAGGTTTCTCACTGGAAACCTTGCACTTCTGACTGCTCACTCCCATCCAGAAAGTCAATTTAAGTCACACGTTGACATTGCCCGATTTCACAAAGTCTTGTGAGAAGTTAATTTTATGGTATTAGTCTTTTTCCTGACATACGTGAGTTCACAGCACAAAACCACCATCGGTATCAGCCTTCTGAAAGGAAATGTGCAGACACGATATTGAAAATTCTAGTTCCCCCATCTGAAGGAATTCTGTTGAGGAACCCAAACACATTTACGCAGCATCCACTCTCTCTCTGGGAGGCACTAGCCTCCAGAACTGTCAAGGTGACAGGTTGCATCAAGATGAGGCTCTTTTATAATGGAGCGAGAAATCAACATAAGAATATCAAATCAAATAGCTTCAAATTAGACTAAATGAATCCTCTGCTCTAGCAGCTGTGCTGGAACCCGTAGGCAGATTTACTGAGGAAAGTTGAGTCCTGTTTGTACAGCGCTACTGAAATTGAGAGAAAGATAATGCCAGCACGGTCTTACTACGGTATGAGTAATGTGACACAGCTCAAGAAAGAACACCCTCTGGTGACACTTCAGTTTCCCAACTAACCATGTTTCCATCATGGTCGTTCTATAAAACAAGTTATTTGTAAACTTCACTCTACTTACTTGTGCAGTATATGTGCAGGGATAAGAATAAAAGATGGGAAATTGAGATGCTTTTCAGAGGTTGCATTGAAAAAGGACAGATAGGACAGAAAATTGGGCTTATGACAGTCTCCCAAACTATTATTCACCCTCTCTTTCTCTTCAGATCACTGACTTCACTGGCCCAAGAGCCTACCTCCTTCCTTTCCTTCAGCTGGAATCATCCATTCAGAAAGCTGTTTCAAGGTGTTGTAGAAGGAGAACTGGAGACCAGCATATGGGAAGATGGCAATGATTGTGGGGGTCAAACCTCTATAGAACGTCCGAGGCCCTTCTGTCTGGTACATGGTCACCACCGCATGGCGAAGGTTGTGATAGACCTAGACAATAAAGAAGATGCTGACTCGCCGGTGAAACAGGCTTAAAAACATCAACCCAAAAAAGTTCAGGATATTTCCTGGTAAAGAGGATAAGAATTTCCCGCTGCCCAAAATACAACTGACTGGTTTTCAGCACAGAGCGATGAACAAAGTGATTCTGCACATCTTCACGCGGTATTCTTAGCTGAGCCCTTGTGGCTCTTTTAAGAAAGCTGACAATTTAAACCTACGTCTGAGCCACAAGAGACTAGTTGAATAGCTGGATCATTAGCTCTGCACTGAAAGGCCTGGGCTGACATTGCATCCCACATCCAAGCTGTGCTTCTGAGGGGAAGGAACAAGGCACAGACCTGAGCTGTGGACTGAGACCACTTGCATCACTGCCATAGTTACTTAATTCTCTTATTAACAGCTCTGCTTGGTCCTGCAACAGAATTAATATAATACATACTGTCATTCTACTGCAGGCTAAGACAAAAAACACAAATGGTTGTGATACAAACTCACACCTGTCTAGTTATTACAGACCTAATTAGCACGGAGACCAGGTCTTACACAAGAAAGGATAAGAAACACAGGTGAAAGGTTTCAAGTTTCACCCCCACCGTGATCTAAACATGACTCTGTGTAAGTGGAAAGTTTGAAACACACAACGCACAACAGGCTAGGGAGCGTATTCTATAAGTGGCCAACAGCCAAAACGAAAATCGAGTTATCCTGCTAAGGACAGCTTCTCCTTTCTGGATCACCTGTCAGGAGTCAAACAAAAACAGACCCAGCAAAACATAATTAAGAAAGCTAATGTCAACAGCACAGAGGATATCTTGGCAACAACACAAACATTGCCCAACAACAGCACCTGCTCCTTTACGCTAACCCACAGACTGTTATGTACTTTCCAACCTTCCCACATTCATAGAAATAAAAATTGCTCCTGCGAGAGATGGTAATTCCAAGCAGTGAATTCTGAACCGTACCTTTGGCTCACCCTGAGCAGCAAAGCGGGTGCGTAGTGTGTCAACGGGCTGAACTGCAACAGTGGCCGTGCAAGCAGCCAGTCCACCGCAGATGAAGTGCACAAAGGAATCGCGGGCGTTGTACGAGGTGACGTTGTGCACCAGCTTGGTCAAGCTTTCAAATGCCATGAACTTACAGAAACAAACACACACAGGTCAAGGAGTCAGTTCCTATCACTGACACAGATCTCCTCCTCTTCTTTCATCTCACCACGAGCTCCACCCACAGCTTGTAACCACCTCCTCTCTTTGTCCTTCAAAAGTCCTCCAATTTGCAACCTGTTGGAGCATGTGCTCAAAGAATGCCTTGTGAAAATCACTGAGCAGCCTTAAGAATGCTTGTGGTATTCTGATCTCTGACACTTCTGGTGCATCTGGCATTTAGAGCTGTGAAAACTCATCTTCATGCTCTATATATCCCCAAAAGTATTTGCTATGTTACAGATACAGCACCCATTACTCTTTGAATGGCTGATCATAAAATATATTGCTAATACTTAAAAATAAAGCATGGCAATGTTGTGCAAAATACTGTCAATTCAGCCTCATTGACTGTGTTGCCCTAACAGCTTCCTAAGAAAATGTGAACCAGAGCAAAAAAACACGCAGGCTTAGAATGTTAAGAGCTAAACCAAGTGTCAGGAGCAAACGGGGCTTGTCTGCGACATCAGGCAGAGCGCGAACTGAGTCTATTCTTGCTGTGCTCCAGGCTGGCCAAGCAAAATTAAACGCTACTCTGCAAGCTCAGGAAAATTAATTTAGGAATTAGACACCAACATTACACAGCTATACATCTCTGTGACTAGAGCTGCCTTGAATCAGTCCAAGGTAAACCTGGACCCTTCTACCTTTCTGCATATGCCCACGCAGCCAGTCTGAAGAAGAGCAAAGCAGAGTCCTACAGAGGTACACTGGGCGCAGCTGATGTGCGGTCACCTTACCTGAACAGCTCCGTAGCCAACTGAAAGGAACTGGGCAGGAACGTGGCCCTTCCAGAAGGCTCCCAACCCCTCCTCCTGGAAGATGCGCTGTACAGCTTGCAAGATGCCATGGTACTTAGCTCCTGGGGTTCTGGAGGAGAGCTGCTCAATCTGAAGCTGGAAGAAAACAGAAAAAATCTTTTAAATGCCACATCATGTTTCAGTGATGTTCAAGTGTCCCTGCTGAGGAACTCACAACCCTAAGAGCCAACCCATGCTAAGCAAAGGCATCCTGAGGCATTCTGCCTTCCGCAGAATCCCATCTAGACCTGACTGGGATGCAATTTGTGTAGGTCTCTGACGAGTAAAAGCACACAAACAACGCAAAGGTCATCGGTAGGGCTGACAGCGAAAATTAAACTAGGCGATTGAGATCATTTAGAAAAAGAGAACAGAGCAAGAACACACAGGATCCCGCTGGCACCCACAAGATACCCGGTACGTGCCCTGCCACCGCCTGACCCACACCTGACCCGCGCTAAGGCCGGCGCTCAGGATCAGCGCTGTGCAGGCACCAGCCGCTCGCCCAGCACCCCCCAGCCCTGCTCCACGAGGGCTCCTCGCCCCCTGCTCCCCCCGGTACCTGGAAGCGGATCTTGATGACATCCAGGGGGCTGACCAGGACGCGGGTGACGAAGCCGGAGGCCGAGCCCGCTGCGGCCGCTTCCACCGTGGAGACGCACTTGGCCTCGGGGTCGTAGCCCACCATGCCTGCCCGGGGAGCCCCTCAGCGCCCTGCCCCGAGCCCTCACCCGCAGCCCCGAGCCCCCAAACCTCCCCTCACCCCAATTCCCCCTCAGCCTCCCCTCAGCCCCAAACCTCCCCTCAGCACCCCCCCCCCCCCCGGGCCCGCTCGGTGCCGGCCGGCTCCCGCCTCGGGCCCCACCCGCCGCCTCAGCCGCCGGCCGGGCGCCGCTCGGCGCATGCGCGCCGCGGGGCACGCTGGGAGTTGTAGTCCCGCGGCCCCGCTCCCCTGACGGGGGGACCCGGCCCCGCCGCCCCCTGGCGCTGCAGTGGGGGAGGGAAATGAGGCGGCTGATGGGGAACCCCGGGGTGCTGGGGGGTGAGGGGAAGAGCAGGGCAAGAGCACAGCCCCTAAGTGCAAAGCAGCTGGTCCTTAACCGTACCCTACAGTCACAACGACAGGCACCTTGCTGCTCTTCATAACGCACAGAAAAGTTTAGCAGAACCTCTCAAGGAACGAATTAAGACGCAATTAAGACGCTTCTGAGCGTGTCCTGCTACAGCATTGTAAAGAAGTGCCCAAAACGTCAAGCCATACTGTGAATAATTTCTGTACTGACTTCACTGGTGCAAATGAAAACTAGTAACGGGCAGACGGCAGCGTTTCTGATTCACTCCGTGCTTATCTGCCTCTGATCAGAACTGGGAGGAACCACCACAGGCCGGTTGTGGCACTGGGCCTCTTCCTATTGTACGTTAAAACCCACTACAAAAGGCAGAGGCAGTGCCTGTAAAAGAAGGCTGGTGAGAAGCGGCAGAGCCAAGGGAGCAGCTTCAATGACCTGCAGAGCGGCCCACAGCCCTCCTTAGCACAGCCGACTTCTTCCATTTCTTTAGGCAAGAGGAGAAAATTGGAAATGAGCTGTCAGGCACTGACCACGCAGAGCCAAAGCTGCTGTGACGGCCTGAGCTGGAGGTGCTGCTGTTACACAAGTCAGACGCTCATCTTTCCCTGTCCTTTAGCAGACGCTCCAGAAATAACCAGCGTATCGCCCTCCAGCACTGGCTCCTCACTGCCTTAGAGTCAGCACCACAGGGCTGCTCGAGTGGTTACAAAAAGAGCTGAGAAAAAAAAAAGCAGAGGAAGAAAGGCTCAAGTGCCACCCTCCCGCTCCACTAATAGATCCTGTTTGCCATTCTGACAGCGACCTGATTGCTCCTCTCCCCCCTTCACTACTCACACCAGCACATGTGGTTCAGTGACACGGCTCTCGGTTGACAGATTGAAACAGCAACGTGACTTTGGCTAGGCGTGCTGAGATCTAACCGCGATGCTACAGAGGCTGAGCACTTACAAATTACCTCGATCAGCTATATTTTGGTCAGCTGAAATAACAGACAGATGCTCAAGTGAAGAATTCAATGTATATTTATTATTCACAGTTAATTACTATCTACCAAATGCTGCTGCAGAGTTAAAGGATTAAGTACATAGGCCTTTTTTATTTAAACACTGATTTTTTTTTAATATATATACACACACAAGACATATGTCTGCAAGGCTGCATGATATACACCAATTCCAAAATAAGGAAACAATCAAATGGTCCAGGTGTAGAATGCCATAGATTCCTTTTCCAATCACTTTACAAAGAAGGAAGAAAGTGAGTGACAGCTAGCAAGGAGAGGGGGAGAAAGTAATACTCTACAGGATAGCTCTCTCTTTCATCTGCTGGAAAATCAAAGTGTAAGGCAGAGTCCATCTCAGGAATAAAACTTGTAACATTTAGTACAAAAAAAGGCACCCTCCAACAAAAGATTGCCCGTGCTTATGCAGGGCGGGAGGAGATCTCCACCGCAGTTTTTGGATTCGTTGGTGGGGTGAAGGGATACAGCCAAGCGGCCACCAAAAGGAAAAATAACACAACTGAAGATTGGCACAGAGAGCAACGTGGTTTGATTGCTTTTCTTTCCATCCAATTTAACGTCGCACTGCTCTGGTGGAAGAGCGAATGGCCACAACAAATGCCATTATGGTAAGGGGTGGGGATTACAGTCATCACACAGCCTGCTGTGAATGGGGAGCGAGGTGGAGGGAAATCTACGTTAACAGTAACACTGACCTGAGGAGGGAGGAGAAACTGGAGAACAGTGATGCCAACCCCACTTTTCATGAGCAACACGACTGCAAATACTCCCTATCCAGGCAAAAGAGACAGGCTGATTACATGCATCACGTAGAAACATTCACTAATAGCATAAAATGGTTTCAAGCACTATTTCTTGAGGTTTTTCTGCATTATAAAGTTTTCCATCAAAGGAATGTACATTTTATAGGACATCTCAGGACTACTCTTTCTCAAATTCCCCCCCCTTAGCCCTCCCTCCCCAAAATATTCTTCCTCATTTTCCCTGGACATACCTTCCCGGTTTCTCTTTTATCTTTTGAGGCTCCTGGTTGCAGCTCTCCACCACTGAGCAGCCTAAGCTGCCACTGAATGCCTTGATTTTTTTCCCCCCCCTTGGAATAAGGAAATTCAAACAGTAAGACAAATCTTAAGATTAAAGCTCCATCTCTGGTTGTAGATTTTTCTCAAATGTCCGTTGATAAAGCCACCCTCCTCTACACCCCTCGCCCCAAAGTATTTATTTACACGTAGGCAGAAAAAAAACCCTCTGAAAAGCTCTGGACTGTCCTTTTAACTTAAAAAAAAATAATAAAAAAGAAAATAAGGGAAAGGCACTATGGAAAAATGTGCTCAACCGTACACCTTTAAGAAAAAACAAAAAAGCTGTCAGCACAGCATTAATAGACTTCAGTTGTAGGTTGGAGTTTCTGAAAGCAGCTCTTGACTCAAAAGAAAAAACAAAACAAAAAGCCACATAACTCTTCTCCCTTCCCCTGCTCGGAAGCTGCTGAGCTTCAGAAGAAAGTGCCAAAGGAGAAGAGACAATAAAAATTAGAACAACACCTCATCTTTCCCAGGCAAGAAGAGCTGAATGTTGAAGGCAAAAGCAGACTGATGATTTTTGTTTTTTTTAAAGGCAGGACTGTGGATTTGGTTCTTCTCTCATGTCCCTTCATGTCAAATGAAGACCGTTTGCAGAGAGAGAAAATACCAGCAGAGTTTCTCCCTTTTCCTTTAACTGCATGGCTAGGACTTTATATGGCATTAAAACTTCATGCACTGATGGACAGAGGAGGAGGGGGAAACAAGAAGAGTGAATGAAAGGGGGTAACCCAGGAGCAGCTGAGGAAATTTGTTATTTTCTTTTTTTTTCTCTTTTTTTTTTTTTCCTAAGATAAGTTTTGGTGTGTAAGTTGAACTCTTCCCCCCCCACCCCACCCCTGAAGTTCCGTACTGTGAAGGAGGATCACCTCACGGTGAAAGGTGACTCAGGTTTTATCGCCGTGTGATTTTAGGTCACTGGCTGCAGTTAGGCTCTGTATGTGTATTTACTGTTTCTCTCGTTTCTTTAAATAATCTCTAATATTTATCTCTAGATGTTCCGATTCACTGGGGTCACATAGTTGCGTGGAAACATGCCCGTCTGTCCGTGGCAGGCTCCCTTCCACCAGTTGGGGTCAGAATTGTCAAGGACTTGGATAAAGTCTCCGCGGCGGAAACCCAGCTCTCCTTCCTCTTGGGGATCAAAATCAAACAGGGCCTGAACGTACGTTGGTTGCTGAAAGGGGAAAGAGAAAGATATGCAAAATGAGAGTCATCTACAGCACTCAAGACACCTGCTCCCTCAGGCAGGATTGATTTTTAACTTGCACCAGAGATAAGCAGTGAACATTTGGGCTGTTGCACTTTCCTGAAAGCCAGCCTCTATCATCTGTAACACGATAAAAAAGGAAAGCATGGTCTATAGGAGACCTTAGAAAAAAGGTCAAATTTCTGTGAAAACCCTGAAATTAAAACAGCAGATGTCTCAGATGTTCTGGTAGTTGTTTTCCAGTGTTCACTACTTACCATAAATCTGTACTGTACTACAATGGCCTTTTTACTTATTTGTCCCGTTTACAACAACCAACAACATGAGTATTAATAACCTACCTAACCACTGAAATACACAAAGTTCCCCCTCAAAGCTTGGTACTGGCATTTTACACATTTTCCTCAAACCCCTCCAATATCAGTTTTGCCACAAAGCATTGTGTTTGGTCAGCAAATGTCTCCGTTGTTATGGAAAATCTAGGGGTTAATTTAAAAATGCATTTGGATTCTTAAAACTGGGAGTCTAACAAGGTATCTTCATGCTTGTCATTCTCTGCCAGCTCTTCTCATCACTGACCCAACTGTGCAGAGCTGTGTGTTCAGATGAACTCTGGCAAAGGCTGCCCAGGTCACCCAGAGAAGTGCAAGGTTCTGGCTTCTTCAAGCTAATGCTGCAGATAGAGGCAAATGGATTTATCCAGAATTGACAAAAGATCCAGTTATACCCAACGTAACATTTGGACTGCCCTGGGAAATGGAACAAAAAGAGCTACATACACACAAGCTGCTCTACTGACACGTAGCAGGAGGTTTTGGTTCCTCTTTACGCTGGCTGGATTCAAAACAGCAGGCTAGAGATGTTCCATATGCCACCACCTGTAGCTACCTCTTCAACAAAGTACTTCACTGCTACCAAGGTGCAGTTGTGGCTGTGACCCAGTACAAATAGAACTGTCCTTTCTTACTGTGTCCTAAACCAGTAGTAAACCCATTCTTAATTCACAGGAATCAGATGACCTTACTTCAACAGTAATCATAACCATTAACAGAAGTCGAGTGTCCAAGCAGCAACAACACTTTGCCAGGACTGAAGGAGAGACTAGGAGTTAGCAGGTAGGCTTTGCGCAAACATCCAGCTAATTTTCCAGTATAATTCTGGCAACAAGATACAAAACTACACTTCAACAGAAAAAAATTAAGTCAGCTTTTCTCCATCCCTGTTCGTTTACTCTGAGATGTAATCCCACTCCAGATTGTGGTTGCAATAGACTAAAAGATATGCTCTATGAGGACACTTGTCTTACCTGTGGCACCTGTTCAATGTCCCGTAGAAATATTTGCTGGTTCCTGGAGACAGATGTGGATCTGTGATAATCTACCAGCTCGTTCAAAGAATTGAACTTCACCACCCAGAGGAAATACTTGCCAGCCCCATCTCTAAGCACCTTGAAGTGCTGCACATCGTTTCCAAACCTGGGAAGGAATAAAAGAAAAAAACACATTATTAGTCACTGAGCATTCTGCTGGGATCATGAGCATGAAGAGTTGGGTACAAAAAGGTTGTTCAGGGCACAGTAAAAACTGTTGGTGGCACTGATATTACAAGTACCAGTTCATTGTTGTAAAGATGTTTGAAAACCAGTCGTCAGTTGCATCTTACAGAAATCAGCGATCACAGAAAGAATTCAAACACTGAAATTTTAAAAAATCCTGCAAGTTTCAGATGCGCTCTTCTTATAGTAGGTCTTCAGTTTAAAACCACCTTTTCCAACCACTCTGAAGTTGCAGAAGTTTGAGGCCTTCTGGTGTCACAACGCTCCTTCTCCAACAGCATGTGCAGTCATTTCAGCTTTTTTACACTGCATTACCACATAGCTGCCATCCGGTATGTGTACTTTTGGATGCTTGTATGCAGTCACCTGTGTCACTGAAGACAGTGCACAGGATACCTAGGACACGTGCAATGGACTTTTACAAACGCAAGGTCATGTTGAAGAAGCTGCACCACAGCACCTTCCGAATCTTGCATTTGAACGTGCACTAGAAGTTGAACATGTGCTTCAGCCACAGCAATTTCACAACTGACTCAAAGCCATTTCAATCTCGTGCTACTCTTGCTAAGGTGCCGCACTTCTCCCAGCCTCAGCCCTTCCCTCACACAGTACCACTGTGCCTGTGTGATAATGCAGTACACAGGCACCAGTCCCATCAAAGCTAAGTTGCTGGGAAAAGAACTGCTGTAGCAAGGGTAGGATCATCTCTTCTGGCAGATGGTCTGGACTTACGCAAAAGGACATCTTGCAAAACAGATTTCTCCACTCTTTCAAAAAAAAAAAAAAGCACAAAAACCTTTACAAGGTGATGCTCACAAGTAGTGCAGCAGCTTCAGTTGTGCTTTAACAACTTTTTCTGACAAATGATGACATTCAGTTGAAGCTACTTCTCCAACAATTTTATCCTAAATAAAGAGTAACTCCAAAGAGGGAATGTCAGAATTTTCCAGATGAACAGCACACCAGTATTTTTTCTTTAGTCTAAACACTAAAAACAGGAGGCAAGAATTCCCCACTTGGCATGAAGAGCTCCTATACTGTGGCTGAAAGCATAGATACTGTCTTGGTGACAAAGCTAACACAAAACAATTCATGGGTACTGCCACTGCTCCCCTTCCTCAACCTGAGAGCTTCTCAGCACTTCAAATGCTGCAGCTCACCATTCAGGGAAGGGAAAAAAAGTTTTTCAAAATAAAACAGAAAAAAGCAATTGAGATATTACCACCAGGTGGCAACACTGAACAGGCAGGCAGAACTATGCTGTTACAACCTTAGGTTTCATAAAGGAATGCAATGTCTGGAATGAAGCTTCCATTCATATCTAGTATTCCAGCTCAGATTATTGTATCCAACAGAAATATAAACAACTCTAAAATCAGTTGCTTAATTCAGTTTGTTGGCATGACTTGGTGCTGCTGTGCAGGATGACAAACACTTGGTTATAGACCAGAGACGACTAGAAAAAATAATCTGCTAAGACAGATCACTGATAGCCACAGAAAATACAGCAAACTAGGAATCTTGCATGAATGATCTAAATCCATCAAGATAGATAGAAAATCTTGTTAATTTCTGGTACAGGAGGGGGAAAAAAATAAAGAAAAAGGGAAAAATAAGCTGCTAAAGAGAAAGTTCCCCTCTCCATATGTTCAATTACATCCCAAGCCCTTTCAAAAGTTTTTAATACCTCTGTTTTACAGAGACTTCAGATGTGTGAAATACTTAGACATGGCTCACATTATACCGTGCTACCTTTCAGGAACTCCTGCTGGTTAAGAGCCAGTGCTCTTATAGAAAGGTTGCTCAAGGATGTGAACTGTTCCTCCTTAATGTTCCTCTTTTTTTTTTTTTTTTTGTTATTAGAGATTCTCTGTGGAGGTGAAATAAACCACTGAGAGATGGAAGAGGCCTCTCCTTTCATAGCATCATGACCCAGCGCTAGAGAACATGACTATCCCTAAAGTAGGTGCCAAGTGGCCACAAAAATCATTTGGAAGCGTACTGCACAAAGACAGAAGATGGAGTAAGAAAATTCGTATCACTGGAAGAACAGGCATGCTATAAGGCATCTGGAAAATTATTCCTGCTCATCAGCACTAGCAATCACCCGTCCTTTATCCGTGATTGAGAACTGGCATTAGGTGTCGTGATTGCCACACAAGTGCTTCTGGGCATTACTTACTTGACTGAGAGAGAGAAGTCCCCAGGAGCGCTCTCACTCTCCCTGATGAGGAAGGCACCATCATGTCTCTGTTTGCCTAACATCTCTTCAGCCTTTGCTCGGGGAATCTTTCCAAAAAACCACCTGTGGAGCGAGGAAAAGAAAACAGAGGAAGTTAAGAACTTGAAACATTTCATGTGCGAGCCTGACACAGATATTCACACCAAGGTGAAATGATTCCTTACAGAAGTACTTAAGCTACACCTACCTCGTTGCCACCCTACTACAGGCTACTGAACCATTTTCAGAATGTTTCGTCCTGGCAACGAAGCTACCATGATGCGCTTGCAATCGCCCTATTTCACCCAATTTAGCAAAGCAGAGATGTGGTAAGTGTGAAACCCTCAAGTTACAGGATTTATTTTCAGAAGGGGGAAATAACCCAACTGCTCAAGATTTCATGTGTTATTCACAGTTTTGCACCCTACTCTACCCTTTAGACATAGATGATATTTAGCATACATACATATAACCACAAGAACCTAATGTACACAGCTGCTTCACAAAGTCCTACTTGGTGAAGCTAAAAAGACTGCCATGGGAAGTAGCTACAACCTGGAACAAAGTTAAAATATCTGTTATGGTCTGCACTGGTATCTTAGCAATCAGGCCTTGTAACCTAAGGACAAACAGATTCCTAGCTCAAGCAAGAAATTCGACTCTTAACTTCCTCTGTCACTAAGGGCTAAAGTCTCATGTCTCCATACAAACATGCAAACTTTTAATTGCCCAAACTGTATGATACCGTCAGGTCAGGGATTACAAAGGAGCCCACACACTGGTGGCTAGTCAGCACTGAACTTCTCTGTGACATTACAATTTATTTCACTATTGCTGCCCCGAGATAATCAGTGAGGAGTACTTACACACCCCTTCACTACTTACACCCCCCAAGGAGAAGCCACCCCTGCCCTAGTCACAATTTGCCAAGCAGGCAATGCAGAACACGTAAGGATTAAGCACAGAAACATCACTATTTTAGCGGGTAGGAACCTTAAAAATATATCTATGTAATATTTGCACAACGCAAAGGAAACACTGGGAGTTCACTCACAGGTTTCTTCAGAAACATCACAGCTGTAGAAACAAGATCCTGTCTACGGATTGACCCATCCTGCACAAATGGAAAGTGCATTTTATATCAAAAAACAATTTCTAGCCTTTTAGATCCGGGGGAAAGACATGATTACTTGACAGAGAGAACGAGTAGCTTCATTCAGCAGCTGGTTATTCCCGCAGCACGGAGCCCAACCTTTCTGACCCTAGTGATCAGCATCCCAGAGCACTGCCATCTAGGACAGGTTCTGTATGGCAGAGCTCAAGCAGGTGGCAGGAGTGGAGTTATATGCAAAGTGAGAAAAGTTCCCTCAAGTTCCCTCTGCTTCTTTGAGGATGATTGCTGAGCTGGGCATGCAAATCAGTTCTAGGAAAGGTAGGAAAGGTGCTGATAATGCTTGTTTCAGCAGCCTCTTTTTCTTGCTTTCTTCTGTAGTCAGTACAACCTAGCAGCTTTCACATAAGCAGTCCCATGAAATAGCTGCACGTGAAAGCCACATCTCAACTTCTTGGCAGGGGCACAGAAGTCAAATGCACGAGGCTGCTCACCTCTGTGGCACTAAGACTGAACCTGCATCAGGCAGCTGTATCATAGCACCGACCTGGTCACAAGGATCCTTACCTACATTCACATTTGCACTTCCAGCCTAATCCAAGACTAACGGCAAACAAGGCTGAGCAGTAGGTCACACAGTGTGGGAAGAGCTGAGCTGCGTGCACAACCAAAAAGCACAGCTGGCAATTCCGAGTAACAGATCACACCAGATAGAAGCTCTTACCACAGCCTTTAACCACGCAGATGACTGACCAGAGAGGGGAGCGTTTAAGAACAAAAGCTCCACGCAAAAGGTTTCCTTTCCACAATGAAGTTTTTGGTACAACAAAGAGAAGTTGCAAAACCCTCACTGAAATTGAGCCTTTCCTGAGAGAGGCTGAAGCTTTCAGGAGACCACAAAAGTCTCCTCTCTAAGCAGCAGTCCCCAGAGGTAAAGGGGGACCTGATTACCTGATTACCAGCCTCTCAGCTACTGGCAGCCCTAGCTCCTCTCACTAGCTGTCTTCAGCATCTGCTCCCCACAGGAGGCTACACAAAACCATGCCCCATATTATATCTAACACGATGACACCACAAAGGTGCTTTTACTACATGCAGCATTAGATCAAATCACTCCAGGACATCTCCCTTGTAAGGGGACTGTACAGACCACTTAGCTACGCAGCTCTGTTATGTAAACTAGTTTGGCACTGGAAATGATGCACCCTGTTTACAGACTTGCTGGCAGGTCTTATTTTGCACTTTTTACTCCCTGTACCCCCCTGGAATGGAAAAGAAAAGCTTTCTCCCACAACCAGCCTACTTCTAGTGACAAAGAAGTCATGCATTTAGTACTTTCTCCATGGGCTAGCACCTGTGCTTCTTCTCAGTACCTGAGGCAGTGGCAGAGCCAGAAGAACCAACACCTACCTGTCCCACACAGTACTGTGCTGCCTCTAAATTCAACCAAGAGAAACCATTACATGAAACTCCTTCAGAATTCCAAGGTAGCATTTTGTTTTCTGGGCTGTTGGCACAGTTGTCAGAGATAAGCCCTTAAATTCACCTCTGCTAAATGTTACATAAAGCAAACGTTCTATTACGACTTCAGATATCCTGACACAGTTCTTGTTTACAATGTGTTTTAATTCTGTTTGGTTCTCATATAATTCTCAATTACATGTGACTTGCAAATGAAAGCCTCAGCTTAAAAAAAAAAAAAACAGTAACAAAATTCACTCATCTCTGAAAAGTAGAAAGAAACCTGGAAGAGCTCAGAAGATTTTTGTCGTCCTTCTTGAAGCCTCACAAGTTTATCCTTGTTTTCTCCTCAATTTTACTGACTCATTAGAAAGTTGAAGTGTACAAGATGATTAATGAAAGTAATACTTCCAAAACAACAATATCCAATTCTTAAAGTTTTCTGCCAGCTGTTTCCAAGGCATTTTAATTTAAATAGGAAGATTTTTAATCAAAGCAGCTTTATCATTTCATTGCTAGTTTAGCCATTCATAGATCAACAGGAGCTTGACTTCATAAAAAAGACGAAGAGAAAGAAAACCCCATAGATCAAAGTTATGTTGAGAAACTACTGTCCATTTAAGAACGTACTCATAAAACATCAGAAGTATTCTGCACATATGAATCTTTCCTGAAGAATGACTGAAAAAAATAAAATCAGTGTGCCCAAGAGAACTAGGCCAAAGAACTGACATTCTCATAGCTTCCCCAGTAAATGGCTAAGCTTGATAACACTACCACTCCTCTCCAGCTAGCTCTGTAATACAGATGAAACTCATCCAGTCAGCACTACAGAACCAAGCGCAGACGTTACTGCTGATGCTGCACAGAGGGTGATGCACCAGTTGGTACAACGCGAAGCTCACGCTGCGTTCAGACTCCTTTCAATCAGCAGCTTGACAATTCTTTTGGCTTCACTGAGTGCAACCATTTAGTTTGGCTCATTTCTTCCACATAAATTGCAAAGTAAGACTTCAGCAATACCTTAAAGAACAGCTGATTATGAACACACACACTTGGACACACATAACACAAGTCTGATCCAGATCATTTCATAGATGGCAAATTCTTTCCCTGCCCCCTTAAAAGCAGAAAGGTAGCCCTACCCCTGAACTGCACAGCTGTGCCTTCACAGGAAGCCTCCCTGCCCAGAGCTTCCTGCAGCTCTTCTGAGTATCATGCTGATGTCTACTTACTTCTTTGCTTTGTGCATTGATATGCGATTTGGATTAACCCTTCAGAACCCAGGTGACTCAGACGATGACTGAGATGTGCCATGTTTCCCTCTCAGCTTTGTCTGCTCATAGTTACAAAGCAAACAGGAAGATTTGCAAAATACAAGCAAGATAGAACACTCTTTAAAAACAAACTACGAGGCTGGATTTAAGTCTCAGATCCTCTGACAGAATTAACCTTTAAAGGCTTTTTCAGATGCTTTCTTTCCAAATCCTCTTGAGCAGCTCTCATGGCACCTTCCCACAACACTGATACCAGTCTGAGAAAAGGAACGGTCTCTTTCTCACACCTGGTCAGCTGCCTGATGTTTGCTTTTTGTAGGACCTGCTGGACTACTTAGAGAGCTCTGCGTTACCACTAAGCAAACACCATGCTGCGTGAACTTTTGTGTGATTTCCCAGGCCTGTTAATACAGTCCCCAGCATTGCTACGTGCTACACATGGAGCTACCGCCATCCCGTTGCCATCAGCAGTTTAAACATCTTCAAAAAAGGTCTAACTAACTATGCTTTAAAACCACCAAACTCACTCACTTGTAGGCTTGGATGTTGTTCATTCCCCTTTGTTATCAGTAAGAAAAAACTGACAGCTCTATCCCACTCAAACAAAAACACAAGGATGATTAAAGAACAAACTGAATGTCAACATCAGACCACAGTATAACTCAAACGCTTCCAAAATTGTTATTAGAAGATGCACAATGACTCAAATCAATGAAGGAGAAATCACAATATGCATTTCTGATCCCCACTGGACTAGCAGATCAAGATAAACTAAACAAGGCTTTAAAAAACTTCAGAATTTTCTTGTACACTTTGCTTCACTTCTCACTTGGCTGCACTAAAGCAGCCCCCTCTCTTTTTTTGGGGTGCAGTCTTTCAGAAGCTTCTGTCCAACCTAAATTATCCTTTGATTCAGTACCCAGAATGCAACAAATATACCAGAAAAAATGTTTAAGGGCATTTGGAGTTAAATTTTTGGTAAGCTGTAAATGCTGCAACTTTCACTTTACTTTACTTTGTGTAGCAGATAAAAGAGTTCATCACAAGAACACAGTCACACTTTTTCCTGGGACTCTGGGTAATAACTTTCTACTGAACAGTTTCCTGCTGGTTTAAGCCTGCAACCCCTAAGGTCAGTCAGTCTGACCCTACAGCAAAATACCAGAGAATGCACTAGAAAAGCTTCCAAATGTCCTGCTCCATAGCTAGCTGTGAAATAAGTTCCTGTGAACACTGTAGGCTACAGCCAAAGATATAACTCAGTGGCCATCTTTTATCTAGCCATATGGTTTGGTAGATCTGGTAAGGAACAATCTGCCAAGTGCTCAGCAGCAAACCACCTTGTTTGAAGGGAAGCATGTGGAAAGATCAAGAGATCCTATCAAAGCTCTACTTACGGATGTGGTTTCATTTCTATGTAGTTCTTGGGAATGAAGCCGTCTTTTCCATTGAGTTCTGCCTTGTACCAATTCTGATCGCATTCTTCATTCAAAACCTGAAGGAAGGAAACAAATAATAAGCTCACCACATTTCAAGTTACAGCAAAATGGGTGAAGATATTACCTTATTCTTCCAGTTCTTATTGCCAAGACTGCTCTTATAAGGCAAACCTATAAAAACAAGCTGCCAGCCATCCTGCTCCACTGCATCCCATGAGCTTTCAGAACCAGAAGCTGGACCAATAATTGAAAATAGCCAAAGAACAGCCAGAACACCACATTTTTTCACATGAGTCAGTACTTCAAAACACACAACTCCAAAACAAATGTTTTAATTTTTCATTGAATCCCTGCTAAATGGTACAGTGCGACTGACAAGCCAGGTAGAATAACTGAGAATAGCCTCTGGAACAAAGTAGGATGAGGTTCCACAAATAAAACCACGCTATAGTTTAAAACCACCTCACTCCAAAAAGATTTTATTTGGGTTTGGAAGTAGCCATCACATAGATCCTGCCCACCCCCTTTCAAAATTAAGCACCACAGTAATACTTTTTTCTAACACTTATGCTCCTGTTCAGCTTGCTGATTATTTTTTTCCCTTTGCAACAGTGGCCCCCAAAAAGCTAGATGTGAGTTAAAAAACACAATTTATAGCCTCAAGTCACAAAAGTGTCACATTATTAGCGTTGCCAGAATGCGGGACAATGAGGAAATGTAAAGAGAAAGTCAACACAAATGCAGCCCCAGATATCCCAGACTACATACAAACAGAGTGAAGATACCCAGCAGAAAAATCCTCCTAAGCAATTACTTCATTTTTTGCAATCTCACTATGCTTCTTTTTTGGAAGGGCAACAAGAGGAAATTAAAAAGGAAAAGCAGACAAAAATTTGCAAGTGCAGGCCTTAAAATGCTTAGTGCTGATAAAAGTGCTTCAGAAAATTAAACTCTGAAGATCAATTTTTGCTGCCTTTCAAAAACGTGTGACATTAACACCCTAATCTGCCCCACTGCTGACTGCTGGATCTAAAAGAGAAAAACCTCATCACCTACTGAAATGGAATCTCTTAAAGCAAAAGGAGAACAGAATTCAAAGTGCCACCATGAATGACAGTGGGTAGCAGTTACCTGCCTGCTCCTCAACTCCCGACTGATCGGGCTGACAGTCCCAGGGATGTCCCTTTGGTGCTGGGGTTTCATGAGGCGCCGAGCACAGCAGCAGTGCCACATCCTCTGACCTTTAGGTCAGCAACGATACTCACCTTTATGACCCAGTTCAGGATACCTTCAGTTGAAGAAGAGACTTTTCTACCTAAGGCATCTTAAACCTTTTTATATGGATAAAGGCATTCAGACCAACTTTTATGCAGTTCCTGCTTTTGGTTTCCATTTATTTACAAGCATTACGGCCATTCAGCAAGGATAATCTGACCACAGGTCATGAGCAGTTCAAGGGTGGCTCTGTTACAGGCTCTGAGGTAAAAGCTTGCACATGAAGAGTTGACACAGACCAGCTGATGTCTGCTAACTCGCCTTTAAGCAGGAAAGCTGCACGTCTCAACTGCTGCACTGACTGCAAGACTGCATTTTGTGCAGAAACCGATGCAGCTCCAGGATCGGAAGCACTGCTAGATGACACCGGCAAGCAGCTCTGCCATAGTACAGAGGGAACACTGAGGTTAAGAACAGCTATGTAAAAAAAGTGAATTGTATGGACACTATCAAGGTGGAGGGCAGAGGTTGGAACCCTGATCAACAGCTCAGTCATACAAAGATTTTGGCACAGAGCTTGTATAATCAGGAATTTTGGTTATTACATGTCCTTGAAGCTATCACCACAGTCACTGTACAAAATAATACACACCCAAGACACGTTTTGATGTTATTTCTAATAAGCAACATCTTATGCAAATAGAATCCTTTATCAGAGATAGCACCAATCAAACCTCTGATCTGATTGTGTACCAACCCATTTCACGACCACTGAGTGTGGTTAGTGGATATGGTAGTCTATTTTTCAAAAATTAAAAAAACAACAACAACAACAAAAAACAACAGAAAAGCTGATGCTTCATATGAAGGATATTACCACGTATTTATGCTTTTGGCAGTAGGAATCAAAAATTATCAGAAATTCTAAAGCCCTAATGTAAATTATGTTAATGAGTTTTATCTTGCTCTGAAGATATGCTAATAGGTTTGGAGGAGCCAAATCACAGAGGGCTTGGGGTACTCATTAATGCCTGGCCTGAAGCCAAATGCCAGTGAGGGAGCACTGCTGAGGCATGCATTGAGCTCTGTGACAGGAAAAAACAGCTGGATGAAAGGCAGGGTAAGGTGAATTGCCTCCATATGTGCATGTCCAACCTGTTCAGGGGGCTTCTGCTGTGATAAAGAATCCTCCAGAGCCCCCCACTTCACTGGCTCGCTTTGCCCCAAGGACTTCTTTCTGCTTCGTACAGGACTGAAGCATCTTCATAGCTGCTTGTCCTTTCTAGGATCATTTCAACCAGTTGTCACAGCTCCAGTCACACCCTGGCAGATAGTATGGGACACGGATAGTTCAGCTATGTACTAAAGAGCTTATACACACACAGTCACCCTGGAGGCACCTTTGTTTGCCCATTTCTAGGCTTTTCAGTGTGCTCCTTTCCTGGAGCAACAGAACTTACCGTCTTCTTTGGAAAGCTCCACATTTAAGTTCAAGTCTTGTTTAAAGAGAGGTCACCTCTACAATACAGATGTCTACAAAATCATTTGTTCTGACAGCGTCTCGAATAAGCACCCCTGGAGCTGCTCCCGGTGCTTAGTCAAGCAAAAGTGACTTGTACTGAAGCACCTTAAATTAAGGACAGCTCTGCAGTCACGTGCACAGAGCAGTAATTCTGGTGGCTGCTACAAAGTTAGGTACCTACTGCTGTGACAGCTACAGAACAGTCAGATAAAATTTTGGCTTTCAAAAAGTTGTGCCATTACCAATCACTACTGAAATATAACTAAAAAGTAAGTCAAGAACACGGAGGAAATCTCTGCACTGGGGAATCCAGCCTAGATGCTTACATCTGACAGTGCTCTCTTTTTTGTTTTTAGCCTTAAACCCACTGAAATGAAAGAACTGACATCACGTAACTAACTCGTTCTGCTGCAAAGCATTTCAAGCATCCAGTCAGTCCATCTAGTCTGTATCTCCAGCTGGCCTTCAAGAGATTTTCAGATGATAATCACAACTACAATTTCTTACTGAATACCTAAAAACCAGTTCTATGCCTGAAAGAAAAGTATAGATTCCTAACTTGAACTGTCATAAGATTTTTCTAGACTTCAAGGCTGTAATATTTAGTTTAAGTATCGAATACATAACTGGATTTTGCTTTGAAGATTTCCCAAAGTGCAAATAAATGCAGATAAATTAAGCAACAAAGTGAAACAAAGATTACTGCTCCAAATCAAGACAGCCTTCAGAGTCTGAAAAAAAAAATCTAAAAAGCCCACATTTATCTCATCAACTGTTAAAAATTGCTGCTCTGCATACAGGTCAAACCATGAAGCATGCTCCTGCAGCCAGTCCCCACGTCTGCTACAGATCTAATCAGGCTTACGACAGAGCGACTCCTCCTTTCACACTGGGGCATCTGTGCCGGAGAGGAGGAAGAAGGAAGGATATTTTTAGCCACTACATTCGAACACATACTGCCATGTGATGGCCTCAGTCTGCAGTCAGCCCCGTTTTACAGTAATATTGGCTCAACTGCTGCCTGCCAGTTTCCTGGTTTGATAATAGATCTCTTATCAATGAGAGCCCATCTGTTCCCATGGAAATGGCGAAATGGCACTGCTCAAGAGCTGCACAACAAGGCCATCACAAAGTTTTGGCCGAAACTGCTCGCAGAAAGTATTCTCGGCCATTTTCGACCCCCTACCTGGTGAAGATTTCTAAGCACGGCCTTTCCATCCTCATGAATTGTTGCACCAGTCCTGATACTCTCAAAGCCAAGCATCTCTCAGGAACACACAGAGACTAAACAGGAACACGACAAGCAGACTGGCTCCCATATGCAAATGTAAAACTAAACATAAGGCCTCGAACGTATTTACATGTTTGCAAATTTAGCCAAATTCATCAGAACGCCTGGCTTTTGGAGAGACAAAAGCCAAAAATGTGTTCACAGAGGGCTCTGAGTTTTGGCTGAACCCAGCTCCTTCCCCTGAACTGTGAGGTTTTGGGATTCTTGCTGCGCTAACTGAAACAGAAGGTAACAACTGCTCTCAGCTACAACTGCCTGCTAGCTGCCAATGTGGTTTTCCTCCTGAACGAAGTTGCGCTGACATCGCCACAAAGAAAACAAGGCAGTATATTAAAAACACTCTCAAAGTCTCAGGAATCCGAGGAAAGTGCTCACAACACTTCATGCTAGGGCAGGAATTAAATTTTAAAAAGTAAACAAATGATTCCAAGCCAGCAATGCTGCAATTGAAATGTTTAAGCCCAGAAATTACTCATCCCAGGGTGGAATGGTGGCTGGGAGGTCAGTTATTGAGTCCCGCTGACATCGAGCAGCGCTGGAGGCTCCAGGACTGGCAGCTCTCACCCTACTCCAAAGTGCTTTAACACAGCTTCTCCTTTCAGAGGAAAACGGCTCCTGTTCTGCTCCACAAAAAGAGGCACGAACACAAAGCAGCCACATCACACACAGGCAGCTACCACTGCAAGGCTTCAAACAGCTGGATTCAACAGAGTAAGTTCAACAGTCTACTCTAGGGCTTATTCCTTCCTCAAAGTTACTGCAATGGCACCGCACAGCATTAAAATTCATCTCTTCAGAGTGTCGTAAGAGAGCCCAAGACACTGCCTGGCAAACTGCACCTCCTCCCTGCCTCATGCCCATGCTGCAGAACCTCCTCTGAGCAGCCGTAGCCTCCTGCTCTGGCTGCCTCACACCACCACCGAGGCGGCCGTACTGAGGAAACGGCAAGTTCAGAAAACCTCGGGTAATGCGCCTGTCAACAGGGCACTGTAACTCAGGCCAAGGCAAATCAGAGCCTTTATCTTCCTGGTTTATTCCTCATGACACGGATGGCAGCTCATTTCAACTTCAAACACTCGATGCGAAGAGATGCATCAGGCAACTGAAGGTGACTAGCTCAAGAACACCAACTGCTGAAAATATTTTAGGCTTTTTCTTGTGTATCATAACCTCACCTAAAAATGAAAATATAAATCTTTCACATCAAAACCTGAAGCATCAGGTTTGGATGTGACTCCTGTAAGACTGAATATTTGCTCTCCAAGTGGATCCAGGAAGCTGTGAAAGCACCTAGCAGCCAGAGCAGGTGTAACTAGAAATGGCCAGTGAAAGATTCTTTCCTAACTGCAGTCAGCTACCAAGTATTATAGTACAATACCTAAATTAGGTGTGCAGTTTGCAATATATAATGTGATAATGTGTTAATAGAAACACTTCTTCTGCCTTTATCCTTTGAAATGCACAAAAAGAGCGCAGCAGGCCAAGCTGAACCCAAGAAGCACGGAGAGCACATCTCCAAGTGTGCAAATCAAAAGCTAGTGCCTGGGCTACACAGTGCTGTCTTTAGGCATCTTCTTTTCATAAAGAAGTTATTTCTATTCCTTTTGAAGGAACCTGGAGAGCTGGAAGAAAGACATAAAAGCAATGCTGAAGGACTACAAACCATGAATGACAATCAAAGTCACGGGGTACAGCCACTCTAGGAGCTAAGTCTCCTTCCCAACTCTAAGTAACATTCTCCTTTCAGTCTATTGCACACATCTACCCATCTCTGGAGGTTCATTCCATCCAGATGAGCTTTTATAGGTAAATCCAGTACAGCCCTAACTTTCATAAAGGACTGACGAGGAGAAGTCGCTGTGTTATATCACAGCACTTTTATTTTAACTACGTGAAATAAGGGCAAGGTGCAATTTTAATTCCACGCAACACAGAACTCCAGCTACAAGAGATAGACAAGAGGAGTGGTCAAGGAAATCCAGTAACACTGGCTGGCAAGCACAGTAAAGACAGAATGTGGCAACAAAGCAAAGTCTGAAGACAGAAACACAGCTAGAAATTAGCATTCAAGCTTTCACTTCAAAATCATCTGGATTTTTTGGACCTAACACAAGAACACAATAGCCGCCTTTAAGTTATCTGAGGTACAATCACGTCTAGCCTCCGGGACAGAGCTCAGCACAGACAAACTTACCCTGCCTCTCAGGCCTTGCAAGTCTTGTGCCACCACTTCCCCTGTGGCAAAAGCCTTCTATCCCTCCATCAATTTCAAAGACTTTTTTTTCCTCACCTAATAATAGAAGGCAGATTAAAAAAAAAAAAAGACCAACCTAGACAACAAATCTTTCTCAGTACCTCAACTTCTTTGGATTATATGGCATAGAGATGGATAAAAAAAATTGAAGTGTATCATAGTGACCTCCAAAATAGCTAAGAGATCCTGGAAAGCATCAGCACCGCTCGAAGAACTTTGCCATAGTTCTCTTTGCATCTTCACTCACGTTTCCTTCTGTGTAGGAAGTTTCCACTAGCACAAACACAGAACTAACATTACAAATTCACCCATTTAGCCTACATTGCTCGTGAAGGCTGGAGATGCCAGCCTCGGTGATTGCAGAATTTTCTCTTTCCATCAGTGCTCCCACTATCACCACTTGTATAAAGGTTAAGCTATAGATGCCACAAATCATGCATTTTGAAGCAGGTTGATGCAAAACCTCTGCTACAGAAAGAACATTAACCTGCAGAAAAAACAGCACTGGTGATTTTACAACCCAAACAGAAATAGCTTTATAGAGCTAGAAGTAGTTACAGAGGAGCCCCAAAGGTTTCAGTACCAGCAGGGACTCTCAGACGTGCTATTCCTATTATATTCAGTAATTTTTATGGTGCTCCAGTAAACGCTAATTCTTACAAACTTCCTAATGCAAGGATTATTGTTCAACTGTCAACATTTCAACATTGCAGTGAATGCAGTGTCTCATTTTAGTACTTGATCAAAATGGAGTGCAAACAAAGAAAAAAAGATTGTTATCGTAGCCTAGGCTGCACAGCTTGGCTTGTGCATGCAGAGAGCAGAATGCTATAGGATTCACAGGAACAGTTTGGGAAAAAGGAAGGGGAGTGTTGTTTTTCCCTACCAGACTAAGGGTTAGTTTACAGTGACTGAAGACCAGGACCAGCAGTCTTTTATAACTAGCTGTAGTGCTCAGGATGTTATCACGGAAACAGAAGACAAAAACATCCTTCCTTAATCTCAAACTCAAGCCACACTTCACTTGGAAGCACTGAAGAATGCAGCATTTTGTTTTCTGTTGTGCCATGTGGATTAGTTTATCCAGGTACAGTGGGGACCGTCACCTCTTTGTAAATGGGCGTCCTTCCCTCATTGAATTTTATTAAAAATGTAAACAGATGAGCACTGTTTGATTTAGCTATATGCAGGGTCCCAGGAGAGGAACCCCCAGTGAAGCACACAAGCTGAAGAACAGGCAGCACTCTGAAGCCTAGAGAGCTCGGGCATCCTCCGCTCCTTCAGTGATGAACAAAAACAGCCTTGAGTTCTGAGTAAGATCCTGCTATATTTGCAAAATGTTCAAAATCCGCCCCCCAGAATAAACCAAATGCATATATGGCCATCTGTACATAAAGAACAGAATATACATTGCCTTAAGCATCCAAATAAATCCTCAGTTTTGAGAAGAAAACTGCTTTTATGTAGCGGCCAGAATAAGGTCTCCTGGTTTCTATTCCTGAATCTGCTGCTAATGCAAATGCTCTAAGTGCCAGGCCCTCTTAAAAGAGGGGCTGTTTCCAGCTATCCCTTCAAATTTAGCAGCACGGATACCAGGCAAACAACGCGTCTGTTATCGTAGGCTCTCGACTATTTACACAAGTACAACCAACTACAACTTTTCAGGCCTGTAATGAAATCATAAGGCTTTTGTAAGAAATCTTGGCACAACCTCTGAGGGATGAAGGTCAAAAGTCACTCTGCCAGTAAATAATAATAAAAAAAAGCTATCAAGCATTCCAGTGAGCGCGTTGCGGAGTTGCTTTCAAACTTCACAAAGACTCGCTGCAGAAATACCAGCAGTGGTCTTTTTGTAGTTCGCAGGCATATTGAAATCGTACATTTCACATTTACGCAACTTCTCTTCAGTAATCACACTGCTCTGCTGTAACTCGTGACCTGATGGTGTGAGTATCAACCAGAACTGAAAAAGGTAATGAAGAACAAGCAATCATAATGTGCTTGCCTTTCCAGCTGGGCCTGCCCTTTCATGGCTTTGCCATACCAATGCAGCAGGTCACATACAGGGAGTTTGAAAGATATTCTGAAAAAGTAAATCTGTACAGCAGTCCTTAGTCAGACTAGATTCAGTTTGTAAAATTCATTTGCTTTCCATAACAATTCTACCTGTATACCATACAGTTCCTATTTGCATGTCTCCTATTTTGTCCTAGTATCTGTTACCAAAATGCACAACCAGAATTTATTCCTCACCATCTCTGAGGAAGTAGAAACACCTATAACCGCAACTGGAACAATTCCTCTGTAAATTCCCACAACACAACTAGGACCAACCTTGCAATTTGTCCCACACGTTACATTTAAGTCACTACAGCAGTCACTCGACTGAAACATCCACTACAGGACATGAAGAGGATCGCATTTCACTGTTGCGTATTGCAACGGTTAAAACCAGCCCTGAATTATCTCATGCTTGGTACCCCTAATTCTCTAAGGATATAAAATCCCCTAAACTCCTCCACCCAGAGTGAAAGATTAGAAATGTGGGGATGAAGACAGCCTTGCTTTTTATTCCAGAGTATGTGTACCATCACCTTGGATATACTTCATTGTCCAAGAAACCACGAAGTCCAACACTCCACATCTGTACCAGTGCTCTTAATCAAGCCCTTCTAGCACACGAACTCAAGGCATTTACTGACTACTTTTAACCACATGGGATTAATTATTTCTTGAGCAGTACCTAGCAATCGATCCCTGTAAGAGACGCTCTATTACATCAATTCTAATGTTTGTACACAACGGAGTTGCTATGATACACAGGTAATCACAGGTTAAAACCTAAAAGGATGCACTGCAGAAGATGAAGAGCTTACAAACAGCTGGGTAACGCAAACCTTCCCAGAACATGCCTGCAGACAATCCAAGTTGGATAATGCTCAACCCATTTTGCATGCCGCAAAAATATCACACCACGTAAGGCAACTCTGCCTCAGTGCTGGAAAAGCTGGGCAGGAGGGAACAAGAGCACAACCTGGATGGACACTATCAGTCTTGGCTCAGAAATGTAGGATGTGGGACTAGAGGGCAGATTTACGGTTGTCTTGCAGCCTCTGAATTAGACAGCAGTGCTCTAAGGCCAACGCCTTACATGTACTGTCTGGAATAATCTGTGTGTTGAAGAAGTGTTACTCCTTTATCTATACATCTCATTGTGAGTTTTGCTTATCTTAAGAGCATGACCTCACCTTGATTTCAATCAGTTTTCCACTGTATTGCTTGGGGTATTTTCAGAGGAACTGATACCTTGCTTGTTATTCCCCATCCTGTGTTGGTGCAGTTGATTATTTCTGCCCACGCATGTGGCAGTACATTAATCCTTGCCATACATCTTCCTTTTTTTTAATGTACTTCTTCAAACTGTCAAGAACATTTTAAATTCTATCTTCCACATACATAAGCCCAACTCAACTAATCATTGCCACAAATATTATAAGCATGCTCTATTTCATCATTCAGCTCATGGATACAATATTATTATACTCAATATTGCAGAAAGATACTCAGAGCCTTCAAGTGTGACAGCAAAGCATCGCTACTTAAGCTAGATGGTGGTTTTCTAAATATTTTTACAACCCTTCCCATAACAGCTCTCAGGTCTCCCTCGTTGCTAATAAAACAGGCTGTCAATGTGACAAAATGACTACTGGACTTGGTATTTAAGGATGCATGGGTGCTTGGATGTTTAAGTGGCAACAACATGCCCCCAATGACATTAGGAAAACTACAGCCTTGAAGTACTTTATTGAAAACCTGGAAAAAAGACAAAACACATTGCACATTGCAAGTAGTCTTGCACAAGCAGACTACTGGGTGGGAAGACAGAGATACCAGTGCTTTAACTGTCTGCTACAAAAATTCCAGAAGGAAAAAATGGAAAGGTTGCCCAAAACAGATACCAAGAAACAACTGAATTTCAGTGGGAAAGAGAATTAGAGACACTTCCTGCTATGTTTAAAGCACACTAAGAAAAGGTACAACCAATAAAGGCCTTAAAGAAAAGTTTAAAGAGTGATCAAAACGGACCTTTTTTTTAAGGAAGTAAATCAACTTGATCTGCAGCTGCTCTAGCTGGCTTTTCCAGTGAAAATGTAATCACAAGAAGCAGAAGGTGTAGCGAGCTTCTGAAGATCAAGACAAGAGGTGAATTCCTATTAACTAGACTATCAGCAACATTACCAGGAAAAAGAAGTCTTCCAGTGTAATTTTATCTTGTAAAATATATGTGGTATTAAAGAAAAAATGAGATTATCTAAACGCATGGGTTTGTTTAAACTGGTTTATTACATGGTATGCATTCACATGCGTAAGATTTTACAGAGCAGTAAAATCCTTAAGTTTTACTGCATCTGTTTTTAAAATGTAAAGGCTTAGAATTCTACTAGCATGGAATTTGGCATTTAATATAGATTGCTTAAGATTTTATAGCATTGCAAAGTTTACAGAATGTGAAACACTCTTACTCAGCTCTTTGCCAGAAAGATATCGGGAATAAGCAGTATTTGCCAATTAATTATCTATAAAACAAAGTTACTCACGTCAAGAACACCTAATATCTTGTAGTAAAAAAAGACTTGAAAAGTAATTGAATATTTTAGTTATTCTGATATATCTGAACTTTATGTTTCAGATCTCTTATTGCTGGCCCTCAGAAATACATTTAAGTTACACCTTAAAGCTCTGTTTGGTTCCGCCTTTCAAGTCAAAATCCAAATGAGTTAACCCTGCATCCATGAAGGAGGTTGCTTGCAAGCATCTCTCTCAACACAGTTAGCAAAGAAATCTTTAACACTGATACTGCATGCATATCTCGACCTCAGTATTAACAATCTTGCTACTTAATTCATACTTCCGAGCACGAATTCCCACCCAAGCATGAACTCAGAGGCTATGCTACCAGTTTGTAGAGGCTAGACGCCTGGCAGCAGCACGGAGAGTTGGTTTATGCAGTCACTGTCGTGTGGCTGCACCCTCCCACACACACCCCAAGCAGTGGCAACAGGCACTTGTGTAGCTGAAGAGATTGGGGAACTGATCTGACTGCAAAACAGCTTCGGGAGGCGGTGTTTGACAGCTGGACCACTCACCTGTCTCAGTTGACTGGTTGGCTACACAGACACCTACACCAGCAAGCGCAGGGTACAAGTCTGGAACTGAAGCAAGCGGCTGAGAAGAAAAGGAGGGGAGTAGGGTAGGACTGCTTGAGCAGGCACTGTCATGAAGGAAGGACTCTTCATTCCAGTTTCAAAAGATATAGAAGAGCCTGCTCTACACTTCTTGCAACAAACAACCAAAAAACTTACATACACAAGACTTAATAGTCCCACTTGCTTCAAGCTTTAGCTAGGCAGAGTTAAGCAGAGAAGGAAGAGCAGACACGAGGTGGACAGGAGTTCAGGAAGGAGCACGCGCGTGGTCCTGCAGAGGCACAGCATCAGGCTCAACTGACTGCGAGTGGGAGGAAGGGAAATAGGGAAGCACAAGTGAGGGACTCAGCTGAGGCTTACAGAGACATTTGTCTTCCGATGATAGGCTCATTTGGGTAACTGCTCTGGCAGCTGCTGTTTTTCTTTTTTTTTTTTCTTTTTTTTTTTTTTTTTTTTTTTTACCCCCCAAGCTATACACAAATGGAAGCTGGGGCCTTTAATGGATAAGATAGGAAGAAAAGTCACTTTCAGGTCAGGCAGCCAGGTTAAGTTAAGCCTCATACTGATCCTGCTGAGAGAAGATTTGTACAGCACAGACAGATGAACCTGGCTTCATGCACAGAAATAGCTATCACGTTCAGGGACACTTGCAAGAAACACTGGTGAGCTGATCGAGCTTTCCCCCCTGCTCCATACTTTTGATACAACAGCTGTTAGTCCTTCTGACAAGTTTAATTCTTTAAGGGTTACATCACTGACACGCACAGTAAAAGTCCCTTCCATCCAACTACACGCTGTGAATCTGCACACATGGGAAAGAGTGGGGGTTTGTGCCTAAATGTTTAAAAATCAGGTGTTAATAGCAATGCACAACCCCCAAACCTGGCTGAGATAGCGTACTGCATTTAACACTTGACATCTTTGCCACAGCAACTGAACAATCACCATTTGTTGCACGTCTAAGACACGTACGTACTTCCTGCCACTCCCTAGAGCATATTCTGCAATTTGCATCTGAAAGTACAGAAGAAGGAAAAGCCCATGGTCTGCTACCTTGAGACGGCTGCCCCAGATGTCACTGTTCAGTTCAGCCCCCAGTTGCAAAGGCTGATCCTTTGGGCCACCGAAGCTAAAGTCTGCCATTTCCTAGAGCACTAGAAGTGATTGACAGCAGCAATCTAAGAACATTATCACCATCTATCTGAACTGCATTTTTCCCAACTTCAAAACGGATCTAGAACTCCCCACCCGTGCTTTTCAATCTCCTTCCTACTTAAAGGGAAGAAAACTGTGCTGAAATATCATTTTGAGATGAAAATTGAATGTTACTTCCAAGAAGTCTGCCTGTGACAGGATTCTATGAGCAATCACTGCAAAAACAACTCCAGTACTCTGGGAGGGATCTGAAAATCCTTCCATGAACAACTGTCAATCTGCACACACAAAAAAAATCTGTATTTCTTACTGCTGTTAGGCAGGGCAATAGAGCAGCTGCATCTGCACCTTTGGGAAAGTGTAATTTGGCATTAGGCATAAAATTACCAGGCACACTGATGTAAAACGATATAAGCATTTATAGGACAGAAGATACACCTCTTCATTAAGCAGACGTGACACGTGGTTAGAGTGGAAAAAATTAACAGGAGATAATTAGAGCAGAACACGTGAACTTAAAATACTGCACTACGCCCCTCCATTTTTCTACCATGTTACAAAAAAATTAGCCTCCGTTCCCAAGGCTATGTGAATCTTTCCGATGTAAGCCTTACTGCAGCTGACTTCTACCAACAGATATCATAAATTGAAGATTTGCCTCAGCGATGCAAAGCTTCCCCAAGTCCTGCATAAAACTGTAGCAGAGCGCTAGTTTTTGTGTATGGGCACAACCCTTTAATCAGACTGACTGCAATCCATCCCCTGCTTTGACAAGTGTTAAAATTGGAGGGGAAAGGGGGAGCTCTACATTTGCTGTGCTCCTTTGAATCATCCTTCTCTTACAACAGGCCAGATATGACTCACAGCAAATGTCAAAGTCAACGAAACCTCGACATCTTTACTTTTGCTTCCACCCTTTACAGTTCCTCCCAGAAGTCATTCCTGGGGGAGTGTCAGAGCAGCAGCCTAACTTACATCATCTACTCCCCTTTCCTCCTCCAGTACCCCAAATGGAACAGGCATGCTATCACTAAGCCAGCTCATGTAATTCTTTATTCTTTGCAATTTCCTACCTCTCATTCGAAAAACAAATACTTCACTGTTATCTAAAACTGTATTAAAACATTGCCAGCAACTCAGCACTCAAAGCAAAACAACCATCACCACCCAGCGCGAACGCACAATAGAAGCAGCATTTTTGGTAAGAAGGCAAATTTTGAAAGAGTTCTTAGGAACAGCAAGAAAAATAGTTCTAGCTACAAAAAGAAAGGGCTGCTCTGAAATCACAGAACACTGCTCTGCCATCATGAGACTCGGCCAAACATATAGCTCCAGGGCAGGGATGAAAGACTGCACTTGGACAGCAGAGAGCACACCTAGTAGCAACGCCAGCTTTAGGTACGCCGATACACCCCCCATGCCAAAACTTGTCTCCCCCCGGTGCAGCCAGCACAGCTGCTGTCAGACCAAATCAGAGACTCCACCTTAGCTAAACCAGAAAACAAAAACAAAAAACCCACACGCAAACAAATCTTGATAAAATCTCCTCTCTCCACTGTTGGCTCTCTTCCCTGACCGGGTTCACAGTACCAAGCGTCGGCACTAGCACAAGTGAGGGTGACACACAACACAGAATGCCCTAAGATGCTGTTGCCAAGCTGTTTGTGGAAGACATATCCCCAGGGCAGTGATTCCCCAAATGAACCTTGGGGCAGAGCTTGGCTGAGCTTTTGCCCACACCTTCTTTCCACTGGCCATTCATTCTCATCTCTGCACTATTCATCCCCACCCGGTAATGGCCAAAGCATTGGAGAACTTGGCGAAGTCTGAACAGGGTGAAGAGAAGATCCATGATTTGCAAGGGTTATATTTGCTCCAAATTTACACAGCTCCAATGGACTTCACTCCCTTATGTGAATCTTGCATCAACACAGCACAGGAATTAGCACCTAGAGGAGAAACTGAAGAGGTGCCTGTAATACAAAATGATCAAGTCTAAATAAGAATCCTACACCCAGTATGTTTTAGGCAGCTGGGACAGCAGCTTAAGGGATGTTCCTGCATTGCATGCTTCTCCCTACTAAGAAAAAGCAGGTGTAACAATATAGACTGTTCGACAAAAAGATTAATTTAGATGACCTATAACAATGACAGAACACAGAAGGAACTTGCTTCCTTCTGTCCCAGCTTTGTTTGATGTACAAACACATCTCTTGCCTTTCCTTTCCATTTTTCCCTCTCCTCTAAATGCAGCTTCAGGATTGTAACTGGCAAATATACCTGGCGGTCAAAAAAAGCCAGCAGAACAGTCAGCGCAATGCTCAAACGCTTTAGAAGAGCTCCCTGCAGCATCTAACCTAGAAGTCCATCAGCATAGTTCAATACAAACTCAAATAACCTATGAACCTGCTCTGAAAGTCAGAGGATCATATTTGCTTTTCAACTCCCTCCACCCCATCAGCAGCTCGCTTTCAGTTTGCTTTCCTTATACTCGCAGTCCGGAAGAGGCAATAACATTTATTTCATAACTGATGCCTGAAGCTGTGCAGAAAGGCCAGAGCTTCCTCAACTTTAAGACAAAGACCTCTTGTAATCTTCAAAGCCCACCTGAAAGTATTTGCATTGGTGCTCTCTGTAAAAACTATTGGGCCAGTGCAGAAAAGCCCCTTCAGCACAGACTAGAAAGTTAACCCTTCGTGATCACAGCTGACCTCCCAGTAACACCAGTGGAATTGAGCTGTACAATTCCAATAATGTACACAAATTGTACAATATTGTACAATATTGATATTGTACAAAAATGTACAGTATCTTTTCAGTATCTATGTTCCAATTCAGTTATCCCATCATTAAAACACATTGCTGCATATTTCCCAGCATCTGGCATTAACTTTTGTGTAATTGAAATAAGACGAGGAAACACTCCATTGAGTTTTGTATTTCTGTGTTTCAAACACTGGGACAAAGATCTGAAAAATGCCTTTTCTATTCCGAAAAGCTAGGAGAAAGATTTACATAGCACGAACAGAGGACCCCAAAACTCAGAATTATTGAACTGAAAATTGAATTCTTAACCATTACTCTGGTGTTGTCACACATAGGTGACATTTCAACCTTTATAACTTAAAGTTGATTTCCTCACAATTTTTGACAGTCTTTTCAGACAACAGCAACAAAATTTATAACTCTAGGAAGATCTTTGAAAGCCTAATTATTTCAGGATGATACACATTTAACCCAAAGTTTGCAGAACATGCCTTAACTACCTTTTCACTAAATTTCTGTCGCAGAAAGGGTTAAAACCAGAACATTTTCAAATCTGGAGACTAAGCGTAATGAGATCAGAATAATAAGATTACCATAATCTGCCTCACAAAATAGCTAGGATCAGCCCTAATCTCTTCATTTTGAGACAGATGGAAAAAGCATGAAATCAGAGATAACGTAGGCCAATTTCCTAGAATAGGCAGCTTTTCAAGGTTCACCATAGCACAAGTCTGTATTTTGCTAGATTTTTACCTATTTAACCAATTCTAATGCAACATATTGGAAGGTAGAATTGGGCATCTCCAAAACTACACTACACGATAAGACAAAGTGATACATCAATGTGATTTTAATGCTGCAGAATATTAAAGACTAATTAACTGAGACTCCAGCCAATACCAGTCCTAGATGCTTTAATTAGAAACATATCTAGCGAAGAACAAATTATTTGCAAAACAAAGATCCCCAAGCCGCACATGACTGGCTTATTGATTTTCACCCTAAGGTAGACAAACGTTGTTAGGAGAGCAGTTTGCATCTGTGACTAGTTTGACACAAAGCAGTCACAGGAAGGGACAATTCTGATCTCAGTTTAAGACAGCATGTTGTAGAGATGCAGCATGGAGCGATGATCCCTTAACTCCTCTGTTGTGTGGGCTATCAGCAGGGACAGGGGAAGCATGAAATAGCCTCAGATATACAAGGTAGCTGAGAGTCATTATAGCGGCCACTATCCTGCTACCTCAGTGGAATCTGGCCAAGAATCAGCAATAAAGAAATGTAAGGAAAAGAAAAAAACAGCATGTTATATTTTAGAACTAACTAGGGTCAGAAAGATGCTTTGAGATTAAATAACACTGTTAAGGCAAACAGAGGTAAGCAAGGAATTAAAAACAGACTGGTGGTAGTAGAAAAACACTGTTCAGGCAGCTAACAGGTCCTAACTTTTTCTAGAAAAAAAGAGCACTACCCAGTAGGTCAGCAAAAGCCTCAGGCTCTCTAAATCAAAGCCTGCAACATGAGACCTTTGAGGTTCGATGTGAAGTTTAGCAGTACTGTAAGCTAGTTATACAAAACCTGTAAAAGGCTAAAAAGAAAAAAAAAGCACAAGATCCAGTCTCTTACAGAGCAGGTTCACCTGCCAGTTCAGCCTAATTACTTCTGTAACTCTTCGAAGACATTAGCAGTTTGCACGCAGCTGCTTTTAGCAAATAGTTTTACAGTATTTCTTAACTCAGCCCACAGGAAGCCTGTTCACACTCTCACAGCCCTCACGATTTTGTAACACAGGCATGGCCACAATTAATAATTTGGTCAGTACCCACACAAAGCTCTTCCCCTTGCCCCAGCCCTGCTCATACATCTGCATAACCTGCTGCCTCCACAGCCTCTTATCTGGGAAATTTAAGTTATATTTAAATCTCCTTTGAGGGGAAGATGTGCAGATTTGCAAAAAGCCCTGAACACCCATTTCATTTTGGGATGTTCCCCTGGCAAGAACTAGAAAGGACCCGATCACATCAGCTCCACAGGGCTGCTCACACAAAAAGGACAGCAAAACGGACAACAGTGACTTCAGCCTCATGATAGGGAAGAGTTTTTTGCTCCTTGAATGAATCTTTATCCAACTGCATGTAAACAAACCCTTTCTTAAAGTGAGACACCTTCAGAACTGGATTATAACTTTAATTATAAATCAGCATTGACTAAAATAAAGAAATCAATGAAGCCTACCTTTCCCCATACAAATCAAGGCAATTTCAGTGCGTACAAGTAACAACATTTTGGCTTAGCAAGACATCTGCTGGAAAACTGACTTCTTATAAAACTCAACATTTAAGGCACCTAAAAGGTAATTAATTTACCAGTAAGGAGCCTCAACTATACACATCAGGAAAAGAGATTTATCAGCTGCAGAGTAACCATTTTTATCTAGCATATTTTTGATTCATAATAGTTTAATCTGTTTTTACTGACTAATGCCTAGGAGGGAAAACGTACAGGTACTCGGTTTGGCTGATCTTCAGCGAGCGGCAGTGTGGAGGGGACAGGAACTCTTCTCGCTGTCCAGTCACTGCACTGCTGCTCAGACTTCCTCTCCAGGGGACACGCGCACGGACGCACAAGAGGAAGACACTTGCAAATGGTTTCTGATCAGCATGCCGAGAATCATCTGACTCACTCCTGCTACATTTGCATAATGCAAAGCACCCAGCCCTTGCAACCTTTACAAGAGCCTAGGTCTAATAATATATCAAAGAGCACAATGCATCAACTGAAGACAGTTTGCACAGCCAGCTCTAGAATATTATACCAACTTAAAATGTTTTACAGAGCGTCTCCAATCTCATAAAACAGAATCAAACAAAAATAAATGAGATGTAGCTTTACTGTACCACATTACATCAGCACCAGTGATACTCATGCACACATACCACTGAAGGATGAGGGAGAAAAAGAGGAGAAAGACTCCCTGCAATGGACAAATATTTTAGAGTACTACTGTTAGAAGCCTGAGATGGCACACTGCCACTTTCTTGTGCCTGTCTTTGGATGGACAGGAACAGCTCCCACATTTTTAAATAAATGAACAAACCTAAACAGGGTTATGCTGGTGTTACACCAATAGCCTGGGTGGAGTTCAAAGCCAGCACAAACAGCCTGGTGTCACTGACACTTCGACCACCACAGGAGGTTGTTAGGAGATACCAAGGAGCTTTCGCAGCAACTTTGGTCAATTCCACCTGGTCACATTCTGCTAAGAGAACAAGATTTCATATAACATGCACTGAAAGACCCTCATTAACCAAAAACATCAAGTACACTCCAAATTCAAACCGCTTTCAAAAGAAAGTCAACAAGGCAGAGATACTAGATCAAAACAATACCCAGAAAAATTGGACTCCAGTAGGTTTTGCAGCTAAATAACGTCCAAGCCACAGGTTACTTTGAAAAATGTTTCTAATGATTTTTAAAAGCTGGTAAAAATAAATTATATCAACTGCCTACGCTCAGTTGTCTTTGTAAATATACAAGGTGCCTAAAGCAGCTTGCTTCAGATACCAAGCCTTCACTCCCAGGTTTTCTTAGCTATTTGGTTATGAGGGATACAAGTTGTGCGTCAATATTCTCAACACTGCACCCTCAGTCATTTTATTATAAAGACTTAGGCAATAAACTTATCCACAGCCCCAGCTTTTATGAGAGTGCCAAAACCACCAGCCTGTTCAGCACAAGGCTTCTTCAGTGCTTTAGCATACAGAAACCTCTATAGGGCAAATGCACCAAATTCTGTAAAAATACAGCGTCGGTCTGGTGCACTAACATGTCATATCGAGCCTTCCTTCATGATAACTTTAAGTTTATGATTCCTTTCAGTCTGGTATGGGCTAAAATTGTTATATCCAGAAATCTCTCAATGAGCTTAGCCTATCTTTGAATTGTAATGGATCTTGGTTAAAAGCATTAATTCACTCTAAGACTAACCAGCTTTTCTTTTTTCTCCAAACTCCTCATTATATTATGGTTCAATTTCTGGAGAACTGATAGCTCACAATGAAATCTCTCTAATTCTGTACTCGTGAAGTTGGAATAACAAAAGGCAGAATTAAAATGGCCTAAACTTAACCATAAAAAGCCCAACAATTTCAGGTGAAACAGGAAAGATTAGACCTTTAAAAAGACAAGAAAAAACACCCCACAAAGCCTGTAAAAATATGCAATCCTGATTAGACTGAAAAAACACTTCAATAATTAACGATAGGCTGAAAAGCTGGAGAGAGGGATGGCTGAATCATAAACAAGGAACTGGGCGTTGGGCCGTGAGGATTATTCCCTTAAAACAAGGATGGCTATCGTAACTGAATGGCCCACATCTGTCCCCAAGAGGAAACTGATACAGAATGCCAGAAGCCATTATGAATGACAAAAAGCAGAAACATGCCAATAACTCCTCTGATGAATGAGGAGGAAGCATGAGCAGCCACGCAGCGAGGACTACACCCATGCCAGAGCTGCCTGATGGTCTACAATATATGCTCATTTCAGTGTCATGACAGTGCTCTTACTCCGATTTAAACTAGGAATGAGAAAGGTTCAAGAACTCTAAAGCAAGTTTCACTTGAATTCTACCTTAGAAAAAGTCCAGAACTACAGTTGTGGTGGCTTCCTGAAAGCAGTGTTCCAAATTACACACTGAGGGGGACAAAAAAGAAATGGATGTTTGCACACCAAAGTGATGCCTTCAAAAATTTCCCCTTGTTATAAAGTTTCTCTTTCAGTCCAAGGCTAACAGAATAGCACTGATAAGTGTACAATTCTCTCCATCCAGGGAAAACAAACCATTTAAATGGGATTTGCTCACATCACATTAGAGTAACAGAATTTTGTGGATTTAAAAGGCAGAGCCTACAACAGTCATTGGAGCTCACAATCACACAGCTCGAGAAAAGAAACACTTGTCTAAAACCACTCAGGGTTAGGAAGAAAATACAGTACACTAATACAAGAATTTCTTTTTAGTTTAAAAAGAGGTATTAACTGTAATATCTCAGGGGAACAGAAAAATATAAAACTGATAACTAAGTACTGGCACATGTTCCCCCCCCTCCCCTTTAAAGAAGCATCATACTATTAGAAACACCAGAGCTCACTACAAGCCTACTGCTGCTTTCTTAGGTTATGGGCAAAAAAAAAGAAAATCAAAGACTGTCCTTGCATGAATAATGAAGATCCTAAACGCCAAAAGCAGTAAGCAACTCGCTCCAGAATCCTAAAGTCAAGACAGCTGAGGCACTGAATTCTTTACGGAAAAGATCAGAGATAACTAAAACCAGCTCCTAATTAGTGTCTCAAATTAGGAGAACTGTTCCAGGTCAAGAACAAATTAAAACAAGAATAGAACTTGTTATGGCTCCACTGCAATAACCTGGAAGGGATATCATAATGCAGGTCACTGACACCCTAGGGTATATTATTTGACCACAGACTAATTTTAAGCTCCCGAGTACATTATAGCAGCACAATATCTCCATTGTAAGGCTCAGTAAAAGCTAAGGCACTAAAACTCTCCCCTACTGGGAGATTCCGAGCAAGAGATCAATGCCTTCACTACAAAAGTCACCCCCAGGGCCCTGAACAGGGGTCAATCATTCCTACACAACAAACCGGTGTTTTTAGACCATGCATTAACGTGGTGGATGCATTCAAAATCTTCCAATTCTCCAAATTTGCAGTGTAGATACTTTCACATAAATGAGGTCTTCTCAGAACTCCAGTGTGTGAAACCCGTCTCACGTAGGTACTCAAAAACCAGCACCGGGTCTTATCTAGAGATATTGCCTACATCCATATCTTGCACCATAACAGATGCCAGTGGGTCCCAGCTGGTTTGCAGCAATATTGCTAGTATGAAGCCATAAAACCTCCCAGGACACACAGCTATCCAATTAAGTCGACTTCCAAGCAGCTGTTTGGAAGCTGGGTTCTTCTGGCAAAGCTATAAAAGCAAAGGCAGTCTTCACCTCAGACCTCCCATTTAATCAGTGGCAAGACAGAACAAAAATATAGCTCCGTATAGAAGACAGAGGAATCACTAATTGAGATAAACTAGAATAGTTTCAAGGCCAACACTCGAGCTTCTCTAGGTTTCATGAGGGTTGTTTTGTTTTAAGGAAATCTCAGGTTTTCTGCTTATCTCCACAAGTGCACTTATTAAGAACACAGCAATCCCCTCAGTGACCGGGTATAATGCTATTGCAGGAAACAAAGGGTAAACGTTCACAATGGAGAAAGACTGTATCACAGCCATCCCATATGGGATCCCATAAAGCTTCACCCATCACCTGAGAAGGTGACAGAGGGGTGAAGTGGAACTTTGCCAAAGCAGAGTGAGTGTGCACAAGCCTTAGAACTGATGAATTGTGCTGGTAACTTTAAATGCTAAGAGACCAACTAATAAATGTGAGAGCAAATATGGTATGCAAAGGAACATATATGAGGCGAAACAAGAGACCCAAACCCCCTAGAACTGTAACTATACAAAGCTGTAGGCTTTAAACAATCACTCTGCCGGAAATACCGTGGAATGACAGGGGTGGTAATCTGAAAACAAAATCAGAAACATTACTTAAGTGTTTTATTAAGAAAGAATTAAAAACAAAGCAAACATTCAATGCTGTAAATCTCTGTTGTCTCACCCTCTCTGAGCACCTATACTCAGTCTACCTCAAAAAATTCAACTATGAAAAGCAAGCAACACATATAAAGTATGGAATGACTACTGCAGTATACAAAACCTCCCCCAGAAGAAAAAGCAATGAAGACAAGATGACACTTGCAAATCTTCTCCCCCGAGTCCAGGGAGAGAGATTATCCTGCTAGCTCTCACAAGGGGAGAGGGACAGAAGATGGGGAAAAAAATGAAATTATACCAGGTAGTATGTTAACATGACTTACAGTGCTAAGTGCCTCACCAGCTACAGCCACACAAGAGGTCCATCTAGTCCAGCCTCTAATGGCAAATAATACAGATATTTAGAGTAAAAGAACATTATCTGTATAAAGAGCATTTTATTACTTTTGATCATGAAAATTGTATATAATTTGCTTCAGGTGGCAACTGCTCCCAGGAAGATACAGGGCAGTATTTTAACATCATGAAGGTTAGAATTTACTTCCACAAGAAAAACCTCTAAAGCAGAATCCATGATAAAGGCACAATACATTTCATGTTATCTGCGGCAATGAACAGCGAGGAGGAGGAGGCTGACTACCATGGGTAGTTGGGAACATGACAAGTACCACGTAAAAGATCATGCCTAACGCTGGTACTGATAGAAGTTACCAAACCCAAGCACCCCCTGGAGCGTTACTTACTTCCTGCATCAGGACACCAACATCACCGGTTTGGATGATGGATCCCCTTCCCCCCCCCCATCACCCTTGGTAATTCAGGAGTTTTCGGGACTGTGACAGAGGAAGCAAAGCGATTTTCCAAGATTAGGTATGGGCAGGCTTCTCATTTTGACTCTAATTCTGAACAGGAGCAGCTAAATCCAGTTAGAATCAAAAGAAACTTTAAAAGTAAGCGTAACTGTGTTTGCTTTGGGAGGACTTTAAACCAAGGAGCCCCAAAGGACCTAGGAACTACATTCTCATGGGATATATGCTTTCACTGCTGATCTGTAAGTCACTTAAGTCACCCATGGGTTGATTCTGGTAGCTTTTGAAACTACAGAGCGGCTGTTTTATCAACATAAGGCCTCATGTTTAATATCTTCAGCTTTTTGGAAAGTCAAAAAATAATCTTTCTTCTAAAGAAATACTACAGGGAACTTATTACTCATAAAGCAAGTAACACCAATAGTTATCTAATCCTACAGCATCATTACGCACATTTGTAAGCCAGATAGGAGTCAGGTGGGATGAAACAAGCTTGTCAAGGGAAAGAAAAATTAAGAAAGTTTATAGAAACATCAGAAGCCTCTTTTTACCCATGCTCTTCCTTTTTGTATTATCTAAATGGACTGAATGAAAGTAACAGCTCACAAGATTTACAGATAAACGCTGTAAAGGAAGAGGCAGAAGCCAGGAAAGCCGAGTCAACTTATCAGTGTGGTTATCTCATTGTTTTTAAGGCCTGTGAAGAGAGTTCCTGGTTTCATTCAGGGTCTTCCTAGGTAAGTCACAATAGTCTTCATCCATCCATCCTGGCAGAGACCAAGTTACACTCTTACCCTGAAAGGCAGTTTCCAGGGAAAATCAAGGACTGCAACATTTGCTGCTGAAGGGTAAGAAAGTATCAAGACAGATCCACACCTGAAAAGAGTTTAAGCACCCTGATACAAATGGTCAAAACTGAGGAATCCACAGATCAGTTTTTAACAAACTACAGTGTCACTAGAGGAAAGGTAGAAGCATTACTGCAAAACATATTTTAAGAAACAAGGACAAAAGTGAAGGCAAGGAGAAAGCAGAAGTTGCTTGTGCTTCTTCCATTATGGAGGTCAGAAGAGAGCCTCGACTGCTACAGGGTTAAGGATGCATCTTCGCAAAGTACTCAAGGGCATGCAAGACAAAAGACAAACACAAAATACATACAATTTAGCTGCTCGATACACACACAACAGGTTTTCCTGATACTGCCTCAAGAAGGCATGTTTTTCAAGCTGACATTCATCTCATCAAAATTCAAGTGCTGTTTGAAGGTAAGGTAGGGAAAAACAACTTTTTAAATGCTGAATTTCACCTCTTCAAGGGTTCAATCTAGTTGTATCCATTGTATTTTTCTCCCTGCTTTTATTTCTTGCGTTCCTCTGCAACTGTGGAACAAACTTCGAGCATTTGTTTGTTTTTCTATCCAAATAATTTGGGAGGTTTCCCTGATTAGTTACGTCCCCAAGTAGTAGTAAAGATTACAACACAAGACCCGAACTACACAGGAGCTCAGGAAAAAGCCCTTAAGCCAAATTGGCAGATTTTCCAGAAGAACTAGGAAAAGATGAACACTTCTACAGCTTACAATCCTTCCTAGAATTCTGAAATACACTTAATTCTGGAATCAAAACACAGCTTTCCAAGCAGACCACAGTCTACTATTAACAGCAGAAAGTGAAAACGAGATCAAATACTTAGGCATAAACATGAAATATTTTAAGTGAAGATAACAGAAGATATAACGCCCATAAATTGACTGTATATAAGGATTTAGAGTGGAAAAACCTACTCAAACTCAGCAAGAGTTGCATGGCTTAAAATTTAGTACCAGTTTCTCATAAACCAGAGGGCTGACTAGGTTAGACCACAAGCCTTCTGCACTAGCAGAGCTGCTATGATTAGTGGAACCTGCTGGCTCATACATAACTCATGAAGAATTCCCCCCTTTCCTCCCAAGGGAAAGGATTTTGCATAACTGCAGCACTTTTTTTTCCCCCCCAGATGTAAACCTGTAGAGTTTTAATACAAGTTAGAGCAAGAAGTAGGTTGGCTCAATGCAGAAAGTATGAATTCCAGAGACAAATTATTTAAATAAGAGGTTTTAGAGAATAACTGTATAATTACAGTTTAGCTGAACTGAAAGAAAAGCTTTCTGCTCTCTGCATGAGGTCCAGCTGCAGCGGAGCCAACACGCAGCTCGTGACAGAGCGTGCGTGCTGACACGAACGCCTGCAAAGAAGCGGAGTTCAGCAGGTACAAACAGAATAAATCTACTCCAAGGATCCTCTTTCTATATTTTATTTATAAAGGTCAGTAATGCTTGAACATCATAATTATAAATTAATCACTCCACCAAGACTGACAATCTACTTCCTAGACAGAAATAGCTGTCCTAACTTTGGCCCTATCCCCATCACCATGCTGGCCTGCCCCCATGGGATGGGAAGGACAACTGATATGGGGCATCTTCAATAACGGGATCGTCTTCCCGCCTTCAAAGCCTCAACAACTGAAGATAAAAGGATCTCAGATCAGGTATGGAAATTCAAACAAGCAACCGTAAGAAAAAAGTCTCTTAGGCTTTTCAAGACATTTTTTTAAAGGGGTTTTTATTTAATATCTAAAGAAGAGAGCTTTTTTTTTTAGTAAAAAAAAAAAAAACAAACTGAGGAAAATTATAAACAGAACCATTTAAAACGCAGATTTCAGATTCATCTAGTAACTAATCAAGAAGTATTGTAGAGTAGCATCTGGGTTTCAGGAATATAATAAATATCCTAAAAATAATTATCTTGAGCAGTTTTGGAGACAGTCAGTTCACTTTTTGCTCTATTAGAGCTCAGCTGTACAATCCCATGTGTTTAGCACATGTCACCACGAAAAACACATTTTAAAGTTTGTTAAACCCATTCTCACTTGAGCTGGCAGATGGTGGCACCAATCCCGCATATAAGACATGGGAACAAGTTCAGGCTCCACGGCATACAGTCTGCTTCACAACCATTTCTCCATTTCACTTGAACATCCACTCCTGTGAGGTGCTACAAGATGACTTCAAAGTTGAAGGCATGTGCCACTCATGAGCAGTGTTTAAATATTCAGCAACAGGGCACAAGCCTAGAACGTGACAAACAGAACTGCAGCTTGAAGCTTGACAGATTGAGATCCACAATGCTGTTGAGCCATCCAAAGAGATACAGATATTTGAGGGAAAGAAAAGACTTTTATACAGCATTCCCTGCACGGTAGGTAAGGCAAAAAAAGCCAAAGTATTTTCCTATATGTTTTTTTTTTTTCTAAAGACCTCAAGAATCTAAAACACAGTTTTATTCCTGTGTATACCCTAGTCACTGCTGTTAGCCCAGCTTGGGAGAAAATGTCAACTGCCACTGCAGAGCCAGCAAAGGAAATGAAAGAGCAAGAAGTGCTGTGGGATAAAGCTGCAGATAAGAACCTGTGTACCAAACAACCGCAGTATCAGCTTGCCAATCTGTGTAGAAATGCAGAATGCATACAATTCACCTACTCATTTGCATTCTGCATTTTCACAGAAAACTGGAAACGACACACACTGAAGTCAGCCTTCCTTACAAACCCTTAGATAAAGCCAGTAACAAAGCACTGAGACCTACTGCCTCTTTTCACTTCTGCTCTGGTGAAATGGATTTATACAAAAGCTCCATTTCTAGTCCATAAAGATCAGGCATCAGAGGAAGAACAGATGCATCTCCTTGCTCGCTTTTCTACCTAAACATTAAATTCTCAAGCCCCGCCTTTATCTCTCTGGCTAGCACTTCTCCCTCCAGTGCTGGAAGAAACGAGTAGGGGCAGGAGGGCAGAAGGGAAATATGCACATCCTTCGCCATGCATCTTGTTAATTAACACCTTCAGAGTAGCTAGCCTGGACATTAAGGGATCATATCCAGTACACAGAAATAAGCACAGGCTAAGAATTCATCCAGAGTTTCACTACGTTTTGTTAATCATACTGAATCCCATTATCATTATCTTCTGTAGTGATATCCAAGCTAATTTTCAGCTAGCTGGACTACAGTCCGATCTCTGACCGCACAGTGTACACTCGTACTTCTTGTTACAGAGGGTGCACCACACTGCCCTGTTCCACCTGGGCTTTAACAGCGTGCTGCTGTCACACCTGGGAAGGACATTCAGCAGCACGGACCAGAAGAAATGAGAAGCTACATACACACAGAAAAAGATCAAAATTCATCTCAATTATTTCACGTACAATGCCAAATCATTTGCTGGTGCCTGTTATGTGAATTACTTTAAATATGTTTTTTGTTGTTGTTGTTTGTTTGTTTTAAAGTTGTTTCTTGTTATAGTTCTAGAACTAGCTTTGTTTTTTTTTCAGTTTTCGGACCTATATAAATAAAAGTGTGAACAACTTCACAAAGATTTTAATTCACAGGTAACCAGCAAGTACGGAAAACTGACAGCATCGGTATAATAGCCTTAAAATAATTCAACAGTTCAGCCCCCCAGCAATTGTGAAAACGCACTCATGTTGTCTTTAGTAGTTCTTCCGGTTTAGATTAATTCACCAAACATGATGAATTTTACAATACACCACTTCCTTCTTGCTCGAAGTGAGATTGTAAGATTTTGGCTCCAGTGTTGTTAGGGGACTTACACTTAATTTTACGTCATTTTCAAAGCAATAGAATTAGTTTTGCCCAGAACATTTTTTTCCCTGAGGTTTAGGCTTTGGTTATTGACTTCTGGTACATAGCCACCAGCCAGTGATAACTGTAAAGCACAGAGGATTTTATGAAGGGGTAATACAGTTCACTGTTTATGTTATTACTCACACAGATTGGGTGCCTTATCTCCCCTTGCTTAGCTGGATTGTTATTGATTAGAGTAAGAAATGAGAAAAGCCTGAATTTCACAACAGCCTGGATCCTGCTCCTTCCCCCAGTTAAGAGGACTCTGTGCATAAACCAGAGAACCGTGGTTACTCCCCTCATGACATGCTCAATCCTTTATGCATGTCACACGAAGTCACAATCCCTCTTTTCTTCCCTCAACTGAGATCAAACTTTACCATTTTCATTGAATAAAATAATCAAAGTTAGTTTGTTACTGCCTGGAATGTCTCTCAGAGTAACTGATTTTATTGTCTGAAATTCTCAGACACCCTCTCATCGAATATCACAAGAGAGACGTTGAATCGAACAGGAGAGATGTTTTTGTGTTGCCAGGAAATAACAACAAAAAAGTATCACGTGGGTTGCAGGAACAAGCAGATGAAATAATCGAGCAAGCCAAAAGGTGATTTTCTGGTATGTCTATGAACACTTTTCACAAGGCTGTGACACCAGTCCCATCAAAAGCTGGAGCTCAGAGAGAAACTGCAACAGCACTCCCGTTAATTTGGCAAAAGGCAGCTGGAACTTCAAATTAGCATCATTTCCCCTGGTTATACCAGAATGCAATACATGTTAAGTCAACACAATAAAATTAGCTGAAGTGGCTACTAGCTTTAATCAGAGCCTCATCTGACATTCAGAACTCCAGAAGGCTTCAGGTAGCACACTGCATACAAGAGCTCTTTTTTTTTTCCCCCCTTTTAGCAACAACTTTAAATAATCACCACAAATAGCTCCTAAATAAAAATGATGCCATTTTTAAGGAGGACTTTATTTACTCCTCCAGAAGCTGGCAAAGATTACCTCAGACCTTCAGTCTGCAGTACTTATCGTGTATAGCTTCAACTATAGAAGCTATACACACAAAGACAACTTCATCAATACAATCTTGCTCCAAGTGGCTCTGTGCTCTTTTACCATACAGAAAGTGAGCATTTTCCCCTTTCTATGCACACACAACTCGTGAAGGTCAGGTAGTTTCTCCCCACAAGCCTTACCATGATGCCTAGGGAATCTGGCTGATAAAATGCATCCCACCTTCTGGCTAGTACCACACATCAAGAGAACAGTATTTGAGAAGTTCATAGTAAAGACATAGGCTTTGAACAGTAAGATAGACCAGGAGAAGAACACAACCTCTTATAACTACAATTTCAAAGAGATCCTGCTCTGCACTTTGTGAGCCTCTTAATTTTCTGACAGTTTTTTTGTCTTAGATCACAATCCTGATGACACATAGATGACATCACCTTCACCCAAGGACACCTGCCAAGGAACACAACCTTAGCACACCTTTACAAATCAATCATCACATACAAGGGAGTTGCCATTTGCAGCTAAGTCAGAACATGGTAGGTTGGAAGGGCCTCTAGGAGTCACCCAATTCAGCCTGGTGCTCAAAGCAAGTCTACTCAGATTGCTCAAGGACTTGTCTGGAGAGCTCCGAGGACAGGGATTCCACAGCTTCAAGGCAACCCGTTCTAATATCTGACCTATTTCACTAGAAAGCACGCTGCTTGCAATACACCTGAATTGCTGATTCAGAAAACTGTTTCTCACATATTAAAAACATCAAGACTACACTGAGTCTATCCCCTGACAAAAAACTGGAAGGATGAAGGGGACACATAGGAAGAAAGGGAGAGGAAAGAATCAGAGTGAAGACAATTTCACCCGTAACAGAGAAAAAAATCTTAGTAATACCCTTCTACAAGCCATGCGTTTCTGCTGTCTAGCACAGAATCTACTATAAAACAGCCAATACAGGTGAGGTAAAAGACAAGGGATGAGGATGAAGAGAAGGGAGGCCATGCTGCCTTTGGTTACACATCCCTCCCTCTGTTCAAAACTGTTTCATTGCATACAGACAGCAAAATGGTTTTTCACACAGGAACTGAAAATGCCATCTCAGCATCAACTGTTTGCAAACAATCCTGTGAAAAACAACAGAAAGAAAATACGTCCGGTGGTAAACAATAATGCGAACAGAACCTGAGGTAACTGTCAAGTGTTCAGAGCAGGACAAAGATCTTCACTTTGCTGAATGGAATTCTCAAACCATCAATTCCTACCAGGAATTCCTTCTTTTAGTGTACAGGGAAGCTGGTTTGCGTGTCTCACAAGGTAAAAATCCCAAAATTAAAGCTGATAAAGATCCTCTACTTGAAGCGCCATCTGAATAATTTTTCTCAAAGAGTCGGTCAGTACCCCTGAATTATGCTGACCACCACTGAAAACAGGAACTTATTTACTTCTTTAGAAGATCACTTTCCAGCTATGCCTCAACCCTGGGAAAGAAGAAGGAAAAAGAGGAAATGGAGCAGTGGTGTGTGCATATATATATTTTTATTTTTATTTTTTTTAAAGTAAATCCAATATTCAGGATATTCATGAATATGATTAGTGATTTTGTCATACCAGTGCAGAATGGTTATCAGAGTACCATCATATTGAACTGTACACTTCAGATTAGATGGAGGAAGAAAAGAGCAAAGAGGCCTTGCCTAGTTGTATCAGATGATTTTTCTATTCTTCCCACTCTACTCTTGCCAAACCACCAGCAAACATCAGCACACTTCAGGTCTGGACACTTGCCAGCTAGCACAAAGGCCAACAAACCAGAAGCTGCTAGAAATACATTAGTTTTTGGGGACACAGAACTTGAACGACAAATATATACAGAAACTGAAGTTAATTAGTCTCAACATCAACAAACACAGCAAGTGAAAGGGGAAAAGACTGAAAAAGCATCTTGACAACTGTCAGCTATTCAAAGTGAAAGAGTAAATAAAAATTTCAAGTAGGAAATCTTCAAACTTTTTTTCTCTTTTTAAATAACGGGACAGGCTAGCTTCACACCTTTGATGGGATCAGTCACTAACACGTTTTGTGAAGCTGCCACCAGTACACGAAAAAAAAAAAATGGTGATCTTGAAAGCTGCAGCACTGTACTACAATCAGAGGACACAAGGGAACAGCAACCTTTCCTTCCTTCGGGAAAAGCTAGGCAAGTAGCATTTAGTGTATTAAAAGCTTTAAAGCAAGCTGCCAGCTTATCTCCTACGTTGGTAATACCACACACTGCTAGAGAATCACTAAACAAAAGAATATGAGGATCCAACATACTGCCAGGGTTACAAAATTATAGAAGCAGCTTTTACCATGTATTGCCCACAAAAGAAAAGGCCAAGCACTTTTCCTCTTCACTCAGCTGTTTTACAATTGCAAGTCAAAGGTCAACTATCTTCACTCACTTCTGGATCCCAGCCACAAGATTACTAACAACCAGCCTAATGGCTCCAGTTCAAATGCTGTTCAATCAAGTCCAGAATCTGTGGGCACGCAGCAATAATGGCACCATGACATCATAGCCAAGTTATCTGCTGAAATCAGATGGAGTCAGGCAACATGCATCTATGCCTTCTCTCCCCACAGACAGAAACATGAACTTTTAAGGAGCGGGAAGTAAAGGGTTATAGATTTTGTTCTTTCCTTAGCGTAGCTAAGGTGTAACATTTCTCCACAGAACAATTTTTTGCCATCATCTTGCATCCCAAATTAACATTACTTTCCAAAGCTGCGTAAAGACCAGCCTTAGTAGAAATCTTCATTAGACATGCGGAGTTATGTGTGTGCCTCAAAGGATATTGCCTTTGAGGCACACAAAGGATATTTAAACACTGAAGTGTGCAGCTGCATTCAACATCCTACAAGTTTATTTCTCTTCCGTCACTCATTTGAGGGCAGCAGGACTGACCTAATAAATAAGACTGATCACGAGGCACGCAAATGGGATACCCTGAGACTTCTCAGTCATGAGTGAAATACTAACAAAACAGATCTGGCATGCCTGATGAAAATTAATTTCCACAAACTGAAATGCTTTTGAAGTGGACCAGACTTTCAAACTGACAATTTACCACAGAAGCTTGTCAGTCTGAATAAAATGAACTGTAACAATTCTAAGAGTTGTTGGCTTATTTCTCTGAAGTTTGCCAGCTTTACACAGAGAACCTTCCCACACCACACAAACTCACTACAACTGCATACTGAAAAAAGATCCCTGAAACTCTTGGAATTTTCAGTAGCTTTATTGGTGATCTGGAGCAAGTCCTCATTTCTAGGCCTAAGTTTACTCATCTATGAAGTAAATATGTAAAATTTGTATTTTCAGAATATAAGCAAAAAATAGTAATTTTGAGAACTGATTATAGCTTTGCGGAAGTGTTAAGCCTAAGTTTTGTCTAGAGTAGGAAAATCCCTGTATTCTAGGAAAAATAGTGATTAACGTGATGTAACTACATACATATCGGCATGTTTCTATTATCGTGACAGAATTTGTATCTATGAGATGACACCAAGTGGCCAAGATTCAAGCACATTTTACTACAAGCAGCAGTTTTAGTACAGACAAAACATTAAAAAGTCTAAAAAAAAGTTATTTTCCCTTTAATTCTTAGAGAGGAAAATATTTTTAAATGAATACAAACATTACACAAGACATTTCTCATGTACTTCAGCAAACACCTATACCAAACCAGCTCAAAATAACGAAGAATTCACTTTAAAATAAACTGTACTTCACTATATTTATGTTTTCCTTCCTGTTCAGCACTTTCTACAAGCTCACTTCAGCTGTGCCCTTCTTCAAATACACTATAAAAGCCAAGGGCAGCTAGTAGTGACCCAAAATAGAAAAATGATTGTTAGGTTATCACAAAAGAAATCTAGCGTTCTGAAGTTTTGAATGTTTAAAAAACAGCAAAAGGTTATTACATGAACATGGGAATTGAGGTGTGCAGATCTAACAGACATTTTTTAGGTCATTTATGAACCAGGGATGTGGAGAACATATACAGATGCAATTATTCTAAAAGAACAATTTCAAAGCAGGATACGTTTTTGCTGCCATTCTCTATTAACAGCCACACAATACTACTGCATTTCTAACAGTCACTTTTCATTATTTAAATACTTCTTCTAGAGCTCGTATTTCAAGTATATATGTAGAGGACTTCTTCCAATTTATCTTAAAATAGTAGCTAAATCAAGCCCTTCTCTCGTAAAAATTTTGAGCAGATGAGTAATCCCACTGAGGTCTGCAGGAGTTGATTTGTCAGCATGCACAAAGTTACAGCCTTACATCTGCAAGATAGGCACCTCTCAAAGCAGTTTCTACTCAAAGCATTTTAGAAAGCAGCATCTTAAAATATTTGAATAGTAAATGCATCACACTAGGAAGGTAAGCCCATCTTTTATGTTTACAGAGAAATACTGGCTCTGAATGAAACTCCATTAATACACTCCGCAATAATGCTCTTACTACTTGGAAGCAACACAGCTCAGAACTATGCTTTGCTGAGAACAAATCACTATGGGCTTTATGTTTTACTCCCTCCACAACCAAAATTTTGGGCTTGTTCTGTGTGTTATTTTAATTACAGTCTCAGAAACTCTGGTGTCTCTCAAATTCTAAAGATGAATTCTTAAAGCATTTGATATATCAAAAGGGCTATAGAGCAAAATTCCTCTAATGCACTCCAACATCCACTTACATCTGCACAGATCCATTAAATATTCAGTCACAAGCTTATCACTTGAGTTCATCAGGTCTGAAGATAAAATTCAGCAGCATTATTTGACAGGGTGATGCAAAATTATTACCTACTGAGAAATAATCTAATCACCATTCTTCGATACTGGAATCTTTGGCAGAAGGCAAAGGAAAGGAACACCAAACAGATCTCAAATACACTGAAGGGTATCCTCTCACAGAAAGGAACTCAGTGCAGAGCACGCTGTCTTGTACTTCTGCTTATTCGCCACAGTGTTTAAGACTGAGTTTTCAAATATTGCAGGCTCAGAAGAGAGGAGAGAGAGACTTTGGGATGTATGCTTAACACAGCAACAGAACAGCATCTCCTGCTTTTAAAGAGGTCGGACTAGGCTCGAGGAAACGTTTAGGTACCCTATTAAAAAGACCTGGCAATTGCTGGGGACTCGGCAGAGGGACAGGAAGCGACTCACCAGGGAGAGGAGCCGAAAAGCCGAGGGCCAGAGCGCGAACCCCGAGCCCTTCCCCTCCACTCACCTTAAGGATATCTCCCCGTTTGAAGCTCAGCTCGTCATCCGCCGTGGCTTTGAAGTCGTACTTGGCGATGGCTTCCATGCTGGGGCTGGGGCTGCGGCTCCCGGTGGGAAGGAAGCGCTCCCCGCAGCCTCCGCGGCTGCTCCCGGCTCAGCCCTCCCGCGGCCCGGCTCCGTCCGAGGCTCCGGCGCCGCCTGGCGCATACAGGAGAGGCCGGGGGTCGGTCCGCCCTAGAGGGGGAGGAAGAGACGGGCCATTAGGGGGAAGTGGCACGGAGCGAGGGCCGGGGCCGCGCCCAGAGCCTCTCCCCTCCGCCCGGCGCGGCTCGGCTCGGCCGCCGCTTCCTCCCCTTCCCTCCCGCAGGCCCGGCTCGCCGAGTGACACGGCCCGCGGCCAATGGCCGGCAGCAACCCGGGAGGCGGCCCCGGGGAGCCCGGGCAGGGGCTGGGGCAGGGCCCGGCCCCCTCCCGCCCGCAGGAGCCCCGGGGAGAGGCGCCACCGGAGCCCCCCGGGGAGCAGGGCACAGCGCGGGGCTCGCAGCACGGTGGGGGAGGCCCCAGGGGGGGGGGCAGCCCGCTCGCTACGCCACGGTTTATACCCGCTGGTTTTCTCTCTTTTTTTTTTTTCCTCCCCCCCATTCATACAGCTTGTATCGATTTGAGTATGAGTGAGATGAAGCGAAGATAGTGCTGCTGGTTCTCGGCAAGAAACGGCTCGCAAAAAGCGCCCCGAAAGAATACACACGTAGACAGAGTCAGGGCTCGGTCTGACATAAAGGCAACCTTCCTGAAATCCCAGCGTCTTGAGCAGCCCAACACGGCAAAACATAAACCCAAAGAGCTTCAGAAGCACAGCGTGAAAATCAGCAAGGTCGAGGCGGCATCTCTCCCAGCCCCAGAGAAAAACGACACCAAATTCGGCATCACCTATCTAGACACTGACACCACCTGAAGGCCTTGAAAATACACCCTGATCTCAGGTCAGAACAGGAGGGATTTCATCAGAGCCCAGCTTCATTTGATAGCAGGGAAGGGAAGGGATCAGAAAGAAGTCAAGTAAGATAGCGAATTAAAAACCGCCATGAATTTATCGCTTTGAAGAATCAGCAGAGAGCTGATCCTTGTCAATGACAATCCAAGACAGAAAAGATCTGACAAACACCAGTTAACCCACGCACCTGCTAATTCAGTCATTGTGGTTATGGCCCAGAAAGAGCACTGCTACATGCAAAGGCAGCATATGGCAATAGTATTTTCTCCTTTTGGGGAAAAAAAATCTGCCTTACATAAATGCAGTTGAGCAATTAACGTGCTTATATTCCACGAGTCCCATGCTTGGCCAATCTTTAGCTTCACATCCTTAAAGAATAACGAAGCTTAAGGCAAAAGGAAAAAAAATCAGAACTAAGATTTCTATCGCTGCACACTGGCAGAATGAGGACAGATATTTACAGGTCCTTTGTCAAAGAAGGAACATCTTCGTGAAGTCCCCACATGGACAGGGTTTGGGATTTTCTTTTGTACACCTGAACAGCACGACCAAAACATCAGTAAGGCTGACAAGGCTGTCGGTAGCCACGAGGATCACACTGAACGACCTGCCTGTGCTGCTGGAAATACTAGAAATAAATATACAGGATTCAGGTTTTGGCCAATACACATATTTAAAACCAAAAAGTGCGTCCTTTTATTGAGTTACGCTTTGATTCTAAAATGCTTAAGTCTCAATATTGATTAAAATAATCTGTTTTTTCTGACATCAGCTTTCCACACTGAATGGACATACATATACAAACAGCAGCAGTAACTTTCTTGCGCCAGGAAGACTTGCCCTTTGCCAGCCTCTATTGTGTTTGGTTCCCCATCTCCTCATCTTTCTAACCTGACCTATTTTTTAAACTGATGTTTTGTTTTGTTTTTACCATTTTCTGCTGTTCCAGCAGTATCAAGGTGTAACATGAAATGACCGCATATGAAGCGATGGAAAATGCAAACACTCGTTCAAGCGTATTGTCAGTAAGTCCTGTACGCTTCATGGTAAACACAGCCGAGTTTCTATTCCTTCTTAAAGGGTAAATATAGCTGCAACATTTCTGGGTTTCAGAAAGCTCAATGCTACATTTCAAGCTGCGTATCATTATCTGCATGCAAACGCCATCAGCTAAGGGAACGCTCCTTGGAAACCCTAGAATCAAAATCGAAGAGCATAAAAGCAAGTTGCACAACCCGGACAATACATTACGGGCTTAACATACAGCTAAAGATAGAAGCTACTGCCAGCTGGTAAACGCTCCTCTCTTTGGGGTACACAAGCATTCCTACCCAGTACTCTACTAGCATCTAAATGAACCTTTTTTTTTGTTTTGTTTTTTTACCTGAAGGAGTTAATACCCAACTTTTTTTTTTTTTAATAGAGAAACTGATGCAGCACTTCCAAGAACTACACTGGCATTTCCCTGAGCTCAGCAATAGTACAACAGTGGGAAATATTCCAGAACAATTCAAGATGAAAGAGATTCATCACGTAATTTTCTTTTTAAACATGCATTCGTATTACTACCACCACCGTATATATTGTCAGCATATAAAAGAGTTATGTTTCTAGGTAACGATACTAACAGCAGCTGCAATGTAGAACAAAACTTTAACCATCAAGACTTTGGGCAAAAGCACAGCTGAAGTTTAGGCACAAAGCTACACAGAAACTAGGGAAAAGCTTTGAAAATATTAAACCAAGAAAACATCAAAAACAGGTAAACTCAGAACACCAATTCCCTTAAAGTCATTTAGGGAGCATTCGCTGTGCACTAACCTTATTCAGTAAGAGCTTAGAAACAGTCAGCCGCACAACCATTGCAATAAAAGAAACCTACTGCACAAGGGAAAAAAATAGCTTACTGGGGAAGTGGCTTGTGCTAGGTCTCTGCCAACTGAGAGCACAGCTGTAGGTATTTGCTTTAGGCAGACTGCCGGGAAACAGGACACGTTGCAAAGCCTACTGTACCTTAGGTCCACAAACCTCAAATAGGGTAAGATAGGTAAGAGTGAAGCACAGTCAGAATATGAATCCAGTGAGCACACGTTACAAGAATGAACAGATCTTACTAGAACTAACAGATCTCACCTCACTGTGTTTCGCTCTTAAAAAATCAGGGAGGACGAGGAAGAAAATGGATGAGGAAAAAAAGGTAGAAGATGCAGCTAATAGCAAGCTTTTATTCACAATACAGTGCTGCAGCTCAGGAAGGAATATAAGTAATTATAAATACAAACCTCCCCGCTGTAGCCAACAGGAAACAATTCTCATGATCTTTTCAACGGATATTTCAAAAAACACATAGGCAAAGGTAGGCTTTTTATGCTGCTCTCACTAATTTTCTAGCAGATGAAAGCTTTCTAACTTCAATCTTTTCACTGTTCTTCGGGAAAGTAGCATGGGCAGGAATAGAAGAACAGACAGTTTAGAAAAGACAAAGTAAGAAGATACATTCAGTGGAAGATTTTGCAAAGAATCAGATCCTAAACTTCATCATCTGTTATAGGACAAAACATGACTGAGGGTGGTAGAAACAAAAACGTATGGATACATCATCTGGAAGACATGCAGAAATGTTAAGTGTCAGCTCCAAACAAAAGAATAGAAAGAAGAAATCATAAGGGCAGAGCCCTGATTCAAATTAGCCAAATAAGGAAGTATAGCATTACAAACTAACCAGGTAAAATATAAATTAAGTTATCAACATATAAAAGCCAGAACATTCAGGGTAATAAATGATACTCAAGACCTATTAGCTTAATACATTTCAATTTCCTTAAGTATGCCTTGTCTTAGGTCCAGATATCTCAGAACTAAGCTGCAGTACAAAGCAGATAATATTTATCAGATCAAATCATTTTATCAAGTAATAAAAAAATTCAGCTCTAGCAGAAATTATTTATTGTCACTTTCCTATTTTAAACTGTATAAAGCAAGTTTAAATGTTACAAGCTTCCCGGGTATTATGAAATACTTAAAATGCTAAATGACTTAACCATTGTAAGAGATTGTAATAATTCAAAGGCCGTTTTTGGCACAAACGCTCAATATCCAAAGTTTGTGCAGACATGGATTACAGACAACATCACGTTTGAAGGATTTTAATGATCTGGGACCCTTCAAATACGGGCCCTTGACAAACAGCATTTCATAATCTTTAAAACAAGGAACTGACTTCCCCAAACACTCTTTTTGAGCTATGAATAACTCTTCCAGTTATTAACTGCACTACGGACTATTTTCTCTTTAGGTTGTAAAAGAGATCTCTATCTGGAGTCAGACGTTGTGTGAGTTGCTCAGGCAGTACCCTTGTCCTCTATAGATTATTTGGAACTATATTGGCAAGTTACACCTTATTGCATAAAACCAACTGCGAATCTCAAGCAGGAAGTACAGAAGAGAAAGAGAAGACTAAGAGAGGCGTCTTTCTCTCCCTTAAAAACTCACATTTGAAGCGTGACACAAAAGGTCCTAGAAGAACAGAAGGTATGGACGTTAACCTGCCTACAGGCTATTCACAACCTTTTTACCTTTGGAAGCGGCCTGAAATTACAGAACTCTCGAGGAACATTAAAAATAAGTCCAAGACCCACCCGCACACAACACCACACAGATGCACGTTAAACCAAAGCGACCCCAGACACAAGCCTCAGCCCGGCTGGGGAAGGGACCCGAGGAAGGAGAGCAGCACCTGAGGGCACTGTACCTCGCAGGTAACCCCTCACTAGAGCCCAGGACCTTCTCTCACTCCTCTTTAGAGCCCAGGATCCCCTTTCACACACCCCCCAGAGCCCAAGACGCCCTTTTACTCCCCCCTAGAGCCCAGAACCCCCTTCCCCCTCCACCCTTTAGAGCCCAGGACCTCCTCCCCGCCCCCCGAGGGCCCAGGACCCCCGCCAACGCTCCCCTCTGGAGCCCAGGACCCCCTTTTTCCCCCCCGCCAACCCCTCAGGGCTCAGCCCCGCTGCGCCGGGAAGCCCGAGGCGAGCCCCGAGGCGCTCAGCGGCGAGAGGCGGAACACCCCCGGGGCCCAGGCCGAGACACCGGGAGCCTCCCTCCTTCCCCTCAGCACCCCGGGGCAACCGAGCCCGGCAGGGGCCGGCCCCTTCCTTCCCCTCAGCGCCCCGGTTACGGGACCGGGTGCGTGTGCGTGCGTGCGGGAAGGAAACCAGCGGCCCGCTGCCCGGCCTCTCTCCCCCCTCACCGACTCACCGAGCAGCTCTGGGGTCCCCCGGCCCGCCCGAGGCTCCTCGCCGCCCGCCTGGCCCCACGCGGCCCGGCCCGGCCGCCCCCTCCAGCGCCGCCTCAGCCGCCGCCGCCGCCCCCCCCCACCCGCCCGCCGCGCCTGCTCCACCGCCGCCGCCGTTCCCGCAGCAAGTCTCGCGAGAGCCGCCCCCTGTCAGCCGCCCGCCGCCCCGCGCATGCGCGCTCCGCTCAGCCCGGGGAGGGAGGGAAGGAGGGAGGGAGGTGGCGGCTCCGCGCATGCGCGGCGGTGGGCGGGGAGCGCTGAGGGGAGCCGTGAGGTGGTTCTGAGGCGTTCCTTAGCCCCGTGAGGGGGGCGGGAGGCGCAGCCCCTCTCCGCGGAGTGTTTGCCTCGTTTATCGCCGTCTCCACCTGCCCGTGAGGCAGGGCGGTCTGCGCCACAGCGTGGCGTTGGCAGGGTCGGGGGTTAACAGGGAAAAAGCCACCTAAAAGCATCAGGGTTGGAGCAGCCCTCCCGGGTCAGCGGGTCCAACCGCCCCCTGCCACCACCACCACCCCCTGACCCTGTCCCCAAGCACCACGTCCAGCCCTGAACACCCCCAGGGACAGGGGCTCCACCACCCCCCCGAGCAACCCGTCCCAATGCCTGACTGCTCTTTCTGAGGAGAAATGTCTCCTCATTTCCAACCTGAACCTCCCGTTCCCAACTGGAGGCCATTCCCTCAGCTCCTATCACTGGTTATCTGTGACAGGACACGGACCCTCAGCTCCCCACAGCTCCCTTTCGGGTAGTTTTAGAGGATGCAGCCGGAGCGACCAGGGAGAACTGCCCCTAGGCAGGAACGCTGTGCTACCCAACCTGGGTTTGAACACAGCTTTCAGAGGGTGCAGGGACACACATCAACTCCTGAGCACACCTGGTACAGCAGCAGCCACCGTCTGTTCTGAGCTCTGATCGAGGCACCCTTTTTGTAGGGAATAAAATTGATCAGACTTTGCAATTAAAACACGCGCAGAGGGCGAAATTCAGACTGCACAGGCATCGAATTCCAGGGGTTAACTATATGACCCTCCTATCGTTCGTTTAGCTTTAAAAGGCTGTAATTACAATATGGTAAAACAGTTGCCTAGGTAAATATCAAGCCTCAATTCCCTGGTAAAGAGTACATAAAACATTCTCCTCTTGCTCCAGAGAGGAAAGTTAACTTCTAAAACAGACGCTTATTATAATGCTTCCACCCCCTTGAAAGGAGGCATTCACACCAAACAGGCTCTTACCACTTACCTGAAGTAAGCAGTAATAGCCACAAGCCAGCTATAGAAGTTTGTTTTTAATAGGTTGCTCCTCACTCCCCCACTCCCTGAAACAATGGGGAAACTGGGAAATGTGGGGTCTAAGTATAGCACCTACCACAGATACCGAGATGTAAGCTGCAGAGATCACATCTCTGCTCATTTAAATTTTGGATTACTCTGACCAAAGACTGGGTTCAAGACTACATCTTAGTCCGCCATACACAACTGTCATAAAACAAAATACCAATTGTGTATTTTCATCCTTCAATTAAACCCACTTTTTTTTTTTTAAACCACCACACTGGTTGATCTCCCCAGCTGTGCTCCGAAGGGGTGGGGTGTCATGGTTTCATCCACACCAAAATTAGCATAACACCAAAATGTAAATGCTTACCTCATACAATTCTGCTTGTAAACCATATTCTGCAAACACTGTCTGGTAACATTCTCATTCTAAATGCTTAAGTAGCTTGATAAAGATTTGTGACAGGTTATTTTTGGATGAAATTTGTGCTTTAAACCCTTTGCAAGATCACTTTCTCCATCTAACAGCACTGTATTTAAGAGGCTCTAATTTCTTCCCAGATTTGGATGTTAGGGGAAGGCATGAATTCTCCTAATACTTCGTTCAAAAATTGGAAAGGGTGGAGAAAAAGAGCTATGGGAGCTGAAGATGTTACAAATATTTCAGACATTCTTTCTGCGGATGCAGAAGTGATTCAACTAGGATGACACAAAGACCGCTGAAATCAGAGCTAGATACCAAGATACCTCAAGTCCCCACTATTTGTTGCTTGAACATACTTACTGAGTCTCTGGTTTCACATATGACCTCAAAGGAAGGATTTAGAACTTCATAGTAGGCCTTCTGAAAGTTAAATGACATCTCAGAAAAGTTATAGCAGGTACTTTTAGCTGGACTTGAAAAGCCAGACATGGCTAACAGCTGCCAGTTGAATGATAGCTACTTTAAGAGGCTGCAGCTGCCTGTCTTTAAAAGGGCAGTCCTAAAAGACCAAACAAGCAACAAATTTTAGAAATAGAGATCAAAGTGCTACAGAAAGATACTCCTGATAAAGAAGTGGCTGAGCTATACTTGTTTGCAAACCAATTAACATAGACGTTCCCCCCCTTGCAAACAACTTAATTCTTTAGAAAATATATACAGCTTACTGTACAAATACAGTGCAGCTTCACAGCAGCAAAAGCTGAAATCCCAGCATAGCTGTGAAGCTATGGGTGAAAAGACAGACATTGTTTTGCTAGAGGATCAACTTCAAATAATTTCTGTAGTCTAGGAATAGCTTGAATTTTCTATGTCCATTTGTGGCGATAAAACAATCTAAGATTAGTTCTGAGTATTTTAAGAAGTTGTAAGAAAAAAAAATTGGTGTCTGACATTTCTTTTGGATCCTTTTTTAAACACCTCAGAGCAGTCTTGGGATATAAATGTATGATTTTTGCTATTAATAGACTAAAGGAATATTTGTTAGAAGCTTTATTTTTGCATTAGCAGCCATTTAAGGTTTAAAATTGCTGCTTGGTATGTTTATATTAATACAGTATTACTGACTGAAGACGGTAGTTACCGATGACATGAAGTTTAATGTTAGCAACAGCAGTTATGTTAATGGCAGTGTTACTGAACACAAACTGTAGTGGTATCTGCCTTACCTCAACACCATCTGTAACCTATGCTGCATTAGTGTTCATGGACTTGCCACGGAATTTAATCATTGTGGAAACTTCTGTATTATTAGGACTCAAATCACACTGTGTCATCTGGAGGTTACTACTTCTAGTGCCACAGCAAATACATGAACTTTGCGTACACCTTAACACAATACTCCTTCAGACAAGCAACTCTGGCATGCAGTAACAGACAACGTACATGTTCCTTATTTCTGTCACCATCTTAGTGCTACTGGATGCAGTAAGTGTACTTCCTTGTAGAGCTGATGCAAGAAGCTAAGCACTAACCAGGAAGATATTCTAGACTTTCTTCTCATTCACAGGAATTAAGAAGTGACCTCTCATTCCCACTTGCTGAGATCATCAACACACAGCTTCAAAGGTGGTTTTGAAAACTAAGCATCAGAGCTTAAATTGGAGCCCAGGGGCCTCTGCCTCAAACAAAAGAGCAACTGGGAGCTATTGGGAGTGCTACTGAACTTAGAGAGGGTTCATAGTCAGAAAATATTTGCTCTAGCTTTGATTCATATCTGTTCTCTCTATTGCCAAACACAAGTTAAAAGCTTGTGAACTGACACAGTAATGAAAGAATGAGCTAGTGTGGCCTCTATGTTCCACAGACATCGTGAGCAAAGTTAACTACAGCAGAATCTTTCTGGTGATAGTACAAGACTGTTGGGGCTCAAGAAAGCTATCATCTCTCAGATGGAGCAGAGACTTCAACAAGGAAAATCCAAGCTTGAGTGGAAAACAACACACGATCCTTAATTTGTACAGCCTTAATTTGTAGATGTTAACTTTGTGGGAAGTTGTAGAGTCAATTTTTTTTAAGGTTTCTAATCACTCGAAGAGAGAAATTAACTTCTGAGTACATTAGATACTGGCAGTGTCAGAGAGAATATGGGGTGGGTGTAATTCCCTTAAGCATGAGTAAGAACCACTTGTTGGTTGCTGGAATCAGACATCACATCCCAACTTTAACATGGGAGCCTCCAGCTTTGGTTAAATCCCTGCTTCATCAGTACTGTTCTTTCACAGACAAGTCACCTTCTTGACAAACTTCTGAAATAATTTCTTTACAACGATGTGATTTAAGCCTACCTTCCAGGTGTTTCAGCTTCTGTGCCTTCTGAACCACAGGCAGAGAACTTTCCTTCCTAATCAAGCTCTCCGAGATGTCTCACTTCATCCTTTCTGCAGTCTTCACGTTTGTTCCTAGCCCCATTCTCCTCAGACAGGAGAATATGCTATCATCGTGAACTACAATACAATAAACAATTGCCAATTTTAGGAGCTGTGTCTTTTGCAATGAGTCTATTTTCCAACTGATTCTGGCACAGTAAGCATAATTAAATACAATGCTAATATGCACCTTTCTTTCTCTGACGCATTTCCTGATTTCAAAGAACTGTAGTGACTTTTTTTCCTGAAAGCAAACCCCTGACTGGCTCCAGTCACCTTTAGATGAAAAATTCACATTATGATTCTACATTACGTTTCTGCAGCTCACAAAGCATCATGCTGTGTGTCTTGTTGTAGCTGTATATAAGCAGCCTGATGTATGAGCCCAAAGAGAAAGCTTCCTCCCATTGAAAGCAATTTAGACAATCTGCTACAGGGAATGTAGAATAGACTTAGATAACTCAAGATAGTCCCGATCAATTTTCTGGCAAGCTGAAAATGTAACTCCATAAGACTGTTCTGGCAGCTGTGGGAGAATTAACTTGCTATATACCTCATAGGAGCAGGACTGAAGTGGGTGCGGCAAATAGGGGAATGCCAGGAATGTAAGCACAGCAAGGAGGGAAGGCTGGGAACAGGGCTGCTGAGATTTGTCCATGAACATCACCTTCCCACATCAACCAGAATGGTGGCCTCAGCCTGAGAAATTCACCATAAAAACCCAAACTGCTCCACTTCCTAGATGTTTGGAGCTGAAGTTGCTTCACCAAACACCTAATGCAACAACAGAAATGCATACAACTTGCTCTAGTAAGAGTAAATACCCTGGGAAAGCCTAGCATCTAGGTTCTAGTCTGAAAGTCACACCACGTGCAACAAACCTGCAGATACTAATTTCAGATAGAAATAACTGTTAGAATAGTCATTGAACAAGCTTGACCTGTTGATGGAATCTACTAGATTTAACCAATATTAGCAGAGTTTATCAAAAAATGTGAAGAACTAGGTTTCTGTTCTAGGTAGAATACTTCTCCAAATCTATCTGTAACATGGTGAGAGGCCGCTAATAAGGGAATCAGACAGCAAAACTAAAAAACATCCAAATGTGTTTTCCACAGCTATTCCTTGGGGAGCAGGATAGCAAACAGACTGAACCACCACTTCACTATATGCTAAATTCTTAGTTTCATTTTAGTTGGGAGTTGTGTTAGTGATAAAGGCAACACCACCAAGGGGATATAGATATCTATACATACATACAATACAAATACCCATATTCTGCAAACAGGGGAACACAGGTAGGGAGCTTGTTCAAAGCCATACAACAAACTAATGCCACAATGTTCAACAGCATTCCAAACACAATTTATAGTTCTTACGAGCCTTGCTGCAACTGTCAGCCAGCTCTCCCTGTTCAGAAACCATCCAGTGTTGAGCTCTGGCTTTCTCACACATTGAAATGTTATCACAACTGTCTACTTCTGTGAATCTGTCCAAATGCAGTAAATAAAGTGTTGATGCTCGTGACCCAGACAGAACAGCTGATCTGCCAAAACAGCCTCACAATTCACTCAGTATAGATCTCAAGAGCACTTGTGAAGCAGCTTAATCACCACGCAACACAAACATAGACTGTTCTGACTTCTATAGACCAGGAGGAAAAAAGTTAGCTTAGACTCAAAAGTAGCAAAAAAAAAAAAAAAGTCCAAAACAAAACCACCCAGGAGTCTCACAATAAATCTGAGAAGTAGGGAGAATGTAATAGGAGCAGATTATCTTCCATACCACGTCTCTATGGTCACAAAGGACAAGACTGTTGTAAAAATTACTGTGTAGTAAATGCTGCTCTACCTGGGAACTGTAATAGCCACTGCTGGCATTAAGAAATTAAACAATAAATGAGTTGGCTGGGGTCACCCGGAGCTGCTTAAGCTCTGAAAGAAATCTGTAAAAAGGAACCAGACCCAACTATAGTGTGCTATCTCCCTTTCTTTAGTACAAAAGGGCTTCTGCTTTCTTCCTATTCCCAATTCAGTCATCTGTCATTTTCTGGACAGCTTGGAATTGTCAGTTCAATTACCTTTCAGTTGGGAGGCAAAACAAAGCAGATGCTGTTTATTACTAAAAGGCTGAATCTCATTCTTTAGAGGAATATAGTATCTCACTTTTTAAAATAAGTAGACATTGAATTATGTACAGCTCCCTTATATATTAAAGGCACAGAAGCTGGGAAGTAATATCATTTCGCTAAAATAAAATGCTGTTTTCCCTTCAAGCTTTGGTAGAGGTGTTGGTCAACTACTGCTTTTAAATATTTAAGACTCAAATAGGTTTTGTAACAATCTTTCTTCCCCTTTTAATTCCTCTTATTTCTACAAAAATATTAGAAATAGGGTCAGTTCCTAGCATTTGGCATCAAATGTGCAAAAGGGGGAAGAAATTAGACATGCAGCAATTGCCTTTTCTAAACAATAAGAATTCCTCAGTGATTTAAAATTCATTTTTCAATTTTGCACTACTGGTCAGAAATGCTACTCATCACATTGATTAAAATGCAACTTCAACATCTTGCCAGAGGTTAACTTAAAAAAAGCAAAGAAAGATTTGTTGTTTTTTTTTGCATACAATACCTGCTTTATAGTGCTCCTCCTCAAATTCTCATGTCTGCTCTACCCGCAGCAGCACACTGAGGAGGACTGACTGAAAGGCACATGCAGGCAGGTCAAATAGTTCCCTTGGATCTGTCAGGGACAGCAAGCCATTCGGAGGCGGAAGCTTACTGCAAGCTGAGCCACATCTCTGCCCATATGTTGTGGTCCCAAGAGAAGACAGCATATCCCTGCGCTGAAGACATGGTGAGCATGAAATTAAGCATTTCCAGAGCATACACAAGGGCTTGCAGTAGCTGTTTCATTTAAATTTGATTCCCAACTAACATAGAATGCCTTTACAGAGTGAAACAATTCCAAGAAGCACAAGGACATGGAACAAAGCACCCACTGAACAGTTTTAATAGCTATTTTGAGGCAAGCGTAGAAAGTGATATTAATTTGCAGGCAAGATTGACCCATTTGAGCTTTCCATCCCAGAATATATTACTATAAACAGCCAGAAATGCCATTATCTTGTCTACCTTTAGAACACTCATTCGCAATTCTGTAATAAGAAAAAAATGAGGATGAGTAATGTAAGAGCATTTTCTTGTAAAACAGGTCTTTAGACTGAAGTTCAGATTCAAAAATCATCCCACCTTAGTGTCTCTTAAGCATGACAGCATTTTTGAGAGTTTTCCTTTTGTCATCTAGTACTGTAATTCACGGCAAGGTTGCTCTCTGGACACTTGTTAAATTTCTGAACCTATTAGCAACATCCTCCAATTCAGGGGGGCTTCTACTGCTCCAAGCATCCTTGTAATACTGTGTTTTGAAAATGTTTTGCACAGACTCAACATGCTCTACGAGCACCAAGGCCTTAAATCGCTCTGAGAAGAGCAGTGAGACCAAATTTACCAAGGACAAAATAAAGGCACAAATAGGTTTAGCGTCCAATCCTTTAGCCCTTTACTTTATGTCTCAGTGGTAGAAATTCTATAGAGAATGCTTGTGAGCAAAACCAGGTTTTATTAGTGGCTTGTTCAAGACCCACAGGGAATCTGTGTCAGGCAAAATAATCCAGACTCCGGATCTCTGTTCAAGACGTATCTTTACTCTGACCTTTTATTTAAAACATTCTACTAATTAAGTAGATTTTATTTTGGTGTGGGGTGGAATAATCTAGAGAGGAACTAACAAGATGCTCATGCAGCACTAAGTACAACTCATGATCTTATGTTACTGTTACAGCTCCAGTAACTCATTTATCCTCTTCCCGTTCCTCATATTGTCAAAATTACACCAGAAAATTCCCCAGACCTGCCATTATTTCCTTCTAAGGCACTGCAAAAACAGCGTCACCCAAGTGTGCTAAGAGTTCCACATTTTTATTTTTATTCTTCTGATTCTAGGAAATTGTTCTGGTTACCTACTAGCTCAGGAAAGCCAGGAGATTTGTGGCCTTCATTCTCCTCGGATTTACATTTTATTTACAAGAGCTGAAACCAAACTTGTGGAACTCCTGCAGTCAGATGTCTTCAACTCACACTGTGAGGGCACACCGTGTCCGAGGAGCACTCTCCCAAAATACTACATTCTTGTCCAAAACTTCATCTGTACGAGGAACAGCACAGAGCTTGTTCTTTGTGCAACTCCTTACTGTAAAAATCACAAACAACTGCATCAGAGTTTGGCATCTGGACTTTAACACAGTACCCAACATCGGTTCTGTGCAGACAAACACAGAAAAGGAGGCTCAGGGGTGACCTTATTGCTCTCTACAGGTACCTTAAAGGAGGCTGTAGCGAGGTGGGGGTTGGCCGGTTCTCCCACATGCCTGGTGACAGGACGAGGGGGAATGGGCTAAAATTGCTCCACGGGAGGTTTAGGTTGTTAGGATGTTAGGAAGAACTTCTTTACCGAAAGGGTTGTTAGACACTGGAACAGGCTGCCCAGGGAAGTGGTGGAGTCACCATCCCTGGGAGTCTTTAACAGACGTTTAGATGTAGAGCTTAGGGATATGGTTTAGTGGGGACTGTTAGCGTTAGGTCAGAGGTTGGACTCGATGATCTTGAGGTCTCTTCCAACCTAGAAATTCTGTGATTCTGTGAAACCCCACAGGGGAGCATCACGACCTGGGACAACTCAAGCGAAGAATCCCAGGGAAGGCAGAAAGGCTGCCACATCTCAGCTTAGCCAGCCCACCCTGAGCTCAGAAAACAAACCCTCTGCAGACAGAGGCAGAGTGATCTATTCCGATTTCCTTTCCAGGTTGTGCAGCGGCTTCCCCTCCCCGCCAGATAACCCTTCATGTTTTCGTGCCCGTTACACCCCCGCCTTGCCCTGCCCTCACCTCACGCCTCAGGGCTACCCGGACCCGCCGCTCGGCTTCGCGCGCCACCCTCCCTCCGCCAATCACCGAGCTTCGTCCGGGCGGCCGCGCGGGATCCCACCAACCAGATGGCGGCTTCTTGACACCTCCCCGAAGCACCACCGCGGCTCCCCAGCGCCGTGGCGTCCCGCTTTGCCAGCGACCCTAATGGCGGCCCCGGCGGCGCGGGGGGGAGGCCCGGCGGAGACCGGTGAGTAACGGGAGGGGGGGGGGGCGGCGGGCCGCGGCCGGGCTCCTCCGTCCCTCCGGGCCCTGCTCCCTCAAACGGGATCCCCCGCACCCCTGCCCGGGCCGGGGCTGCCCGGAGAGGCCTGAGGGGAGCCGGAGCCGGTCCCATCCTTCGGCTGGAGGCTTCCGAGCGGCGCCGCTCCCCTCAGCCCCCGACCGCTGGCGCCTTGCTGAGGCGGTCCTGAAGGAGAGGGGAAAGCGGGGCGGGAAGGAGGGAAAAAACACAACAAAAACACACCAGAAAAAGCCCAAAAAAAGAGCTCCAACACGTGCTCGTGGTTAAACACACCCGGCCGGGGGCTCCTCGCAGCAGCCCGGCCCACACGGCTACCAGCAGGAAGAATTTCCCTCAGCCCGAGGCTGACAGGAATTTGTGCCTCCAAGCGACAAAAGCGGCCACAGGGCCCCAAAAAAACAGGTCGGGGATGGGCAGGTTTGCGGCTGGGGCTGTGCCCGGTGCTGGTGGCACAGCACACCACAGCAGCACCGTTTTGTGCCCACCAACAGAAAAAGGTTTTATACAGGGATTTAAAACTTACAGAGTTGTTGCAGAAAGAACATCGTACCATGGAAAACTTCCTAACTTTGTCTCATCGGCATTTAAAGTTACCAAGTTAGCAGCAGATGAACCTCACACATCCATCCATCTTCCTGAGGCATCGACCAAGCAGTAAATGTAGTAGTAAATGCTTTTTTTGTTTCTTCCCACTTTTCCATCACAGATGAGGAAGCTCCTATGTCACATCTGCTTAAAATCCTATTATTTTCCCCAAGAACTGGGGAACAAAGTTCATAGTTGAACAAGCCGCTCACACCCAGTGAGGTACAACAATACAGGGCACAATCTCAATGAAACACTCGAGATTCCTTAAAAACACAAATCTCTAGATAAATACACTGTTACCTAGCAGCCACCTTACTGTTGAACTACATCTTACTCAATTATAGCAAAAACTGAACAACCTGGCAAGCACAACCTATTTACTTTCCAAGAAGCCTGTAATAGAGGCATGTGTAAAAGTAGCTACACTCTGCTGGCTTTATACAAGATACCTCACGTTCTTTTTATTTCTTTGTTGCCTTTTTATTTCTTTGTTGCCTTTTACTCAAGCACATCAAAACACTTTGCATAATATTCTTAATTGTGACCTTTTTCACCAACACATTGCCAACCTTTTTTTATCTGATGAGAAGATTAAGATATTAGTACTGAGCTTAGGTCACAGAACAAATCAATATTGGTACTGCAAGTGGAACACCAAGAAAACAAACTTTTTTCTTCTGATCTTCACATTTCAGCTCTGTTTAAGGCTGTTTCTTGGAGGTTACCCACATTTCTGATACAGTCCTACCCAGCCTAGCTGCTAGAAGGCACAGCAGGCACTGCAGAGACCCACCTGCTCCAAGCAGAGAGACATTCTTGAAGGTTAGTGAGGGTGTGAGGGCTTATATACCCCTGTGCTGGTGGGCTTGGCCAGCAGCAGGGCTGGGGGGCACAGAGGATTGGCCAAAAGACAAGTCCTTCAGTAGAGTTGCCCAAAAGGAGAGTCAGGACTGGCAAATTGCCCTGCCCCCAGGCCTGTGGGAGGCAGGGTTTGCTCTCAGGTGGTTGGGTTTTTAGCACCTGTAATTGCAAATGGGACTGCTTCTACCAAATAAAGCACTTCTGTGCTCTGTCCAGAGTGCCCTTGAGTGAGTGGTGGAAAGGAGGTGTTAAGGAGCTGCACAGAGCTCCTGATTCCCCGTCCCAGTAGTGAGTCAGCTTACTGCCATGTTTCTAAACACAGTTGTTCATCATAAAACTTTAATGGAACATGTTATGAAAATATCAAAATACACAATCTGCTGAACTGAACGGTGCCTTTTCCACCTCAGGGCTGTGCTTTGTTTTGAACGAATGTATGAGTTTGATCTTGCTAATGGCCTTCAGGTGCTGTGTCTGTTTTGGGGAACTCTCAGAAAACACGCTCCCGTCAGCATGACATTTGGTAAATATGTCCAAATGGCAAACGTTGGTGTGAGAGGGTGTTTTTTTTGGCCTCGATTTACTATAAGCAATTATGCATTACTATAAGCAATTATGCACCCTTATTTATAAACTGGAGAAAAAGCTGCTCTTTTATCTATGAGTCAGTGTACACCAGCAAAAATTGATTTGCTAGAAGCTCCTATAAATACAGCATGGTCTTGTTTATTTTACTTTGAGCTGCTGCCTTTTTGTCATTTTCAGGCATTTCATTTTTTTTTTTAATGGAGGTTGTTATAAAATCCTGGTTCCCATAGCAACCTGTGTCATGATGATGAATGACAGCTGTCACTTTTGTGGTAAATTCTTCATACATTTGCTGTAAAATGTTTTAGTTGTCATTTAAGGCATCATGCCACAAAGCAGATGATGTCTCATCGCTCTGCAGAAGCTGGTGGGGCCCTTACAACTTCCAGAATTGTGCCTTTTGTTGCATTTTTCACTTTCAATTAGACTGAATACATGCTGTGTCTTTCTGTGACAGGCTTAGCATACCTGAAGCAGAAAAGATAAAGCAATCCTTTAATCCCTAAACACTCCTTTTTATTTTTATTTTTTTCCAAGAATGAAAAAATGAACACTACAAAGATTTTTCAGATTTATTATACCTTAATTTGAAACAGCGTTAGCTCCTGTGGAAACAGTAAAATAAACTAAACTAGTTTGGTCATTCTTTTGATCATATCTGCCAATTGCTTCTCAAGTCACCAGAAAAAAAAACACAATACAAATAAAAGTGTTCTTTTGAGTATCTTCTTTTTGTGTAGCATCTTGTTTTACCAATCTTAATCTTGCAAGTAAGTTGATACTCTGACTGAGGGCTGTTTACCTGAGACAGAGGCTGGTGTGCCAAAGCTATTTCTTACTGCCCTTCTCCCTCCTTGTTGCTCAGCTCTTGTTTTAAGTCTCCACTGTCCTGTGGAACAAGTCTCACGTGCAAGTCCTGTGCTGAAGAAAAAAGGAAGGAGTCAGAGATTTTTTATTTTGGAAAACACTCAGCAAGTAAGATTTAAGCAAAAAATAATTTCACCCTGAAAGGCACTCTTGCCAATTGCAGACAAATTTTAAGTTTGTTTCCAGTTTAATCCTGTTCCTGATTCAAGGTGGTAGAGGTCTCTCTCTCTTAGCAAGGGAACTGGAGCCTCTGTGAAATGCACTCCTGGTTCTTCACAGCCACACACCAGTGAGACGCTTGACCACTGCTGAGTCGCTAATACTTAGCACATACACAGCCCCAGTGCAGAGGATCTCATTTTACAAATACTAATACATTTACTTCACAGTTTCTCTCGGAAGCAGGGATGAATCTCCTTGTCTTTAGTACAGGGTTATTGAGGCAGGGAATGTTTAGCTGGTCCAAATTTTGACAAGTTCTTTTTTTCACAAGCTGATAGCAAAGCCAAGAAGTGTGACTGCCAGCTGCCTTGCTGTAATTATTCTGTGCTCTCAATGGCTCTCAAATCAATTGACAGTATCACTTTATGCACCTTTGGAAGCCCATATATCAGCAAATGTGACCATATTGCAAATTAGCAGGCAGACATCTCAGCTACTGATGAGTAGGAAGACCGTATGGTTCTGCTGATATCAAAACAATCAGCTCTAATCTAAGCCATGCTTTCGGAGGCAGCTGCTTTTTTCGTTATTATCTGTTCCCCCGTGTTTCTATTCTTGGTGACAGATCAGACTTCTGTTCTTGAGGAATACACTTTTGGCAGCAAGAAATGTTCCGAGTCCCCATCATTTTTATAGTCTATGTTGAGAATTTGCAGTAAATAACACGAAAGAATCAGTGATTGAATGCTTTCAGGAAAGCACTTATCGTTAGCTTGATTTCTTTTTCTCCCCAAAGACTTGCAGCTTCTGAAACACATTTTTCTTTCCCGGTGTCTATAGGTTCAGTGTGCTATATCGTGTTGTATAGTTTCTTATTAAATTTCAGCAGTGATATCTTATACTGATGGTGTGAGTAAGTTGCCATGCTTTAAAACCGACCTTAAATGGAGGAGCTGAAAGCGCCGTGTTTATTACCCATCTGAATACACTGACTGCATAAGACAGCATTCAGTGTGCTTAGGTACATGAAAGTTGAATGGTGCTTTGTAGAGTTCTGCTTTTGATGTTCAGAAGGATGTTTCAAATACTTCTTGATATTCAGATCAAGGCACTTCTGAACACAAATGAGTTCAGAGTGACGGGAAGGTATTCTTTGGGTTTGAAAAGGCATGGATGGCAGCTCCACTTGCTGAAACCAAGCAATGAGCTGAACTCATTCATTCTTAGAAAGTAAAGAAATCCTAACGTGTAGTGCCGACTTCTCCACATGGCTAAGGCCCAGTTCTGCATGCAGGATTTTCAGAGTTAGCATTTTGTTAGTGATATGAGCAGGGGACTGTGTTATTTTATTTGGTGGGAGCTGTGCTGGGTTTCTCTCTACCTAATGATTTGGATGCACTTCCCAGCCTGGCTGTAGCATGATGACACTCGAATGCCACATCCAGCCATTTCCAAGTCTCACAGACTGCTGCAAGCATCAGAATCTCGAGGAGAAGGGAGGGTGCTGGAAAAGTGAAAGGGGAAGACTGGGTGCCCTTGGAGCCTCAGGTGTGCGACTGGAGCAACCGCAGCCTCAAGCATCTCTGATCGTCTGCGGCTGAATACGTGACGCCCACTGACATGTTCCAGCAAAGCAGCCCTGTTTCATTTCTGTCCTGCTCTCTGGCAGAGTTGAACGTGTTGACAGCATGAGTGACTAATTGCCTGGGCAGACAGAAGAGAGATAAGAACAAGGAGGACAGAGGAGGCAGATAGTTTTGTGTAGAGGAAGCAGGAGTGCACAGAACTCCTGGGATGGGTCCAGAGCGTGGCATGGCCTTGCTGTTTTCTAGGGGTGATGGAGGGACACATACCCCGTGCGGGGAATTACAGGAATCCCTGAAAGAGAAGAGTCTGGGAGGAGAGCTGGGATGGATGGCTGCACATCTCTGCAGATCGATGGACTGCGAGTTGCCTGCAGAATTCAGGAATTGCTTCTGCTTCTTGTCATGTGAAGCAGTTTTCTGGGTGTTTGTGAGACCCCTGTAATGCATCTGAGGTTTTAGTTTGTATGACATAATTCTTGCAACTAATCTTGCAGAGTTTTTATTTTGACGAAGCATGCATTTGAAAGGAAGTGTGCAAATTGCATTTTATATAGCTACAATGCTAGTCCTAGTGCAGAAATTCAGGAAAGCTTGTTTCTCTTTGCAGCCTGTCTTTGCTTTTACTATCAACTGTCCTGCAGCCAATTTTGGAGAAGCCCTGAGTGTGTTTGATGATGAAGCAGTGCCGCATACGCTACTGATTACCTTTGCAAGCTCTTATATTGTTCATTTTAACAGCTTTTGAATTTCTCTAGATAAGGAGCCTCTTTCCAACCAGACTTCCGTACTTTAACACTGCTGCTGTGGATCCTGCTTCCTAACACTGAGGGACTTCGGGGTGGTGTTCCTAAGCATGCGGGTGGTGTGCCTTGAACTTTAAGGCATGGTGTGTGTTGCATTCAAGATCACATTTCAGCCCGGTGCCTAACCCAGAGGGGCACTCGCTGCAGCGCAGCAAATCCTGCCTCCTGCCCTGCTGCCACCCGTGGCCCCCGCCCTGCAGCCAGAGCCACTCGCTACCGCTGCTGATCCAGACTCTGAGGGATTAGCACAGACAGTTCAGGTTGTTTTTTCTCGCTCTGCTTTTGTGACTTTGGCTTCCCAGTTACCCAGTCTCGTCACTGATAATTGTGTTTTTGAAGTCCAGATCCAGAGAGTTCAGGCACTTTGCTTTTGTCTGAACGAGTGAGAGCAAGGTGCATAAATCCTGCGGTACTAATAAATCTTCTGTCGGGAGGGAGTAAAAAGAAGAATCGTGGATTTATTTCTTAGCCCTCTAATTGTTAGTGGCCGTTTCCTCCATCTTAAAATCATCTCTTTTGTAGAAATGAGTCTCAAGTTAAAGCAAGATACCAAAGCTCTAATTGCTGTGTGCCAGCGCACAAAGCTGCATTTTCCTCCTTCCCACTCCCAGCTCCCTTTGTCAGCCTCGCTCCAGTAACTTTGTCTGATCCTCCCTTTGCAGTTGCTAATTGGCCTGGCAGGGATATGAAGTGACTGAAAATAGCTTCGTTCCCTCAGTGTGTGCACATTGACAGGGGTCACGGAACAGAAAAGTAGGGCAGAGTCCAGACTTGCGGCTCATGCCAGCCAGACGGCGGCCAGCAAATGGCACTTGCAGGTGCTGGTGGCTGTGCTGCACGCGGTTCTTTGAGAACAGGAAGCCTGAGGACTGAATACTTGCTGCTTCCCAGAAGGCAGGGGCACTGCTTGCCTGCACGAGAGGAAATAGTGACATCTAACACTTCGGCCTGGCAGTGGGGGCTTTCTGAGCGAGCTTTAGATGCCTTTTATTTCCCTTCAAATTACGCAGCATCGCAGTAATAGTAGCAGTCGTCGCAGAGCAGTGCTGTAGGTGACTGTCACAAGGATGGGATCGCCAGAATCCTTGGAAGAAGGCAGTGCAGTAGTCTGGGGTGATAAAGCCCCGCTGGCAAAAGCCAGCCCTCTGTATCTAGAAGTGTGTTGGGATTGATTTGCAGAACTAGCTACTTCCTTGTTTGCTTGGATTTACAAGAAGTGCATGTCCAAGCCCTGAGCTGGTGTGGGATGTTAAAATAGAAACTAGAGTTATTAACCAACAAACAGGCTTTCCCAAGACCACTTGTTGCATAATCTTTTAATATCTCAGTGTGTATATGTGAATACTCTGAAGCAAGGCACACAGACCCTTTGCTGGGCACCACAAAAGATGTTTTTGTGTCTGTGGAAAGAGCAAATTTATGCCATGGGAGATCAAGGGATGGACAGGCTAGGAAAAGGATGGGGGCTCCAGAGCTGCTTCCTAGCTGAATTCTGCCAGAGTCCCAGTTTGTTAAAATAAAAATGGTCGGGTCCCCAGCAGCACAGCCCTGTCACAGGGAGTGTTTTGCAGCAAATGGAAGAATCATTACTGCAGGCTCTATTAGAGATTAGCTGGACAAAGCTCCCAGAAGATAAGAATAGCAAGACAAATAGCTATGGGTAACAGCCTGCTCCAACACCTGGTGGAATCCAGAGCCTTGTCAGCTTTTTCTGGATGCTTGCCTGAAAGTATGTCAGGGCTGCAATTACTGCTCTTACTCGGAGCTGCGGGGAGCTCAATTCATCTCCTGCTTCCAGTTTTGGGGGGGTTAAGCTGATGGGATCAGCTCTGGGTAAAAGGGGAGGCGTTGTACTATTAGAAGCACTTTCTGCTCCCCAGTTCTCCTTCTTTTAAAGAACAATCTGAATTATGTGAATTCCATCGCGTTCTTGTCCTAAAGGCAGCGGTATGGGGAGATTAATTGCTTCCCCTTCTGTTTCCGCAGCTGGTGATGTGAGAGACATTCTCCCCTGAGAAGCAATCCCCTTCTGCTGGACATGCTTACGGAATTGCATAGCCATGGACCTCAAGGAGAAGTGTCAGGTAGGTTTCCTTGTAAGGGTCACGTCCAACTTAAACCTTGAGCCCTTTTAACTGTATTTCATTACTTTGAGCCAAGACTCACCGCTTGGCACTTTTATGGGATGGTGCAACTCATGGTTAGTGTCAGAAGTGAGAGCTCTGTCACCTTCACACCCCGGGGATGTACTGGCGTGGAGCAGTCGCTAAGGTCTGCTGTGGGGTGGCCCACAGATGGCAGGGTGCTGTTCTGTAGTAGTCGTCTCATATTTTACAGCCCGTGGATCAACATTCAGTGGGATGAGAGCTAGGTATCCCCAAAGCAGTTAACAGACCTCATGAGGTGGGCTCCCAGGAACCAGCGGTGTGATTTCCTCCTGCGCTCACAAGTCAGCTGTGGATTTTAGTGCTGCTCAGTTTTCTTGTAGAAGTCAGCTAACCTAGGCAATGAGTTTGGGAAATTAATTTTTGTTTGATGGCTTTACACATAGCTTGCTTCGTCAGAGGCCCAAAATTGTTTCCACAGGGATCTATTTAAATGTGTTGAATTGCTAGGGGGTGAGTGCTCACATCTCATCCAGATCCCTTTACAAGGAATCTCGGTGGAGCTGAAGAACTGAATGGCTTAGAGAAAGCAGAATTCCCATGTCTAGAACGAGTCCTTTGCAGGCTGGACTGAGGCACCATGGTGGAACAACACAGATGAAATATGTGCTCTCACATATGCTGTGTCTTTTTTGAGGTTTAAGGTAGGGCTTCGGTCCTCTGGCTTAGTTTAGCTTTATCTGAGAGGCTGAATTCACAAGGTGTTTTCAGTAAAATAGGGTAACGAAATCCTCCGAGTCCCGTTTTTCCGATGACCAGTGTATGTAGGTACTGGGCAACTTTGTGCTGGAAGTGCTGCAAGATGTTCTTTCAAGACTCGGTTTAGCCTTATTTCAGCAGCCACCTGGGTCGCAAATGTATTTGTCATTCCAAAAACGTGAACTGGGCCTTGCTCTGCATCCCAGTCAGTAATGGGAGTGATGGTTTGGGACCAGTGGAGAGGTTGTACACACCAGGCTCTCAGCTGGCTCTGGTAAGAGAACATTCTTGGTTTTCCTTTTCGGCGTCCCTCCCTCCACCACTCTTTAACCTTGTTCTGCCAGACAGAGCGTTTGCTGCCTCTGTTCCTCTGCGTGCATCCTTGTCCTGCTGTTTTGTTTACAGTGCTTCCAGCATCAAGAGGTGGTTTCGTTCATTAGTGCAAAGTGCGGTAGATAATCATCTAGAGCCAGATCTGCCCTAACAGATTACTACAGCAGCAACTTAAAAGGTGCTCAGTTTTTCACATCAGCCCTTGCACTTGCCTCCTAGGCTTCTTATTTCCTGCATTTGCTGTTCCGTGGTGTGCTACACCAGGAAGGCCTGCGCGTACTCACACCTGACCCCCTCAGCACTGGCATGCTCGGAGGATGTGTTTGAACTGTGTTATGTCAAATTGCTGGATTTCTATGGAGGTAGCATTCCAATGAAGATAATGATCTATTTATTCTCTTGCTAATGACATTGTAAGCTCTCTGGTATTGATCATTCGAAGAGATGACGCAATGACCATTCTGCACAGAGATGTGGTCTGCATGGGATCTGAGCGCTCCAACAGCGGCACTGCTGCAACCACAGCAGAGCACGGGGGGGGGGGACACTTTCGCTGCAGGTCACTATCTTTGTTTCATCTGCCTCTTTCTGATACGACATCCTTCCTCGTGCAGAGCAGGAAGAGCATACCAAATTGCCGGACAGACAGCAGAGTGGTCTGTTTTGTAACAGCCCTTTAAAAGTCTTCCATCTTGTGCTGTGGCTGAGTTTGCGGCGTGTCCTGCACAACAGATTACAGGGAAATGTGGTGTTTGGAAGCCTTAGTCTCCTTTCCTGATTTACTGAAGTTTTCTGTCCCTTCTTTCTGAACGGGGATTAAAATCACCACTCACTTTTCCATAGGAATTAAAAAATCCTTGGTGCATACAGCTGTGTTTTATAACTTCCTTTGTTTAAGGGCTGAGGAAAGACCATGGGTGAATATACGTGCAATAAGAGTTAGAGCTCCTGGAGCAGAGGACATGCTCTGAGCACTGCTGCAGACATGTGTCACTCACAAGGATGAGAGACATCCTCTGGCTTCAGTCAGCTAATACATTTCTGTTGTTAGAAATGGCTGAGGATCAGAGTTTGTCAGGTGTAATGTAGGCCACCTTCCAGTCCTGCCAGAAGCCAGACACTGCGGAGAAAAGCAGAGAGGATTTTAGGAGCACTGCCAAAACCCTCTTAAATTAAATGTACCGATTTCTTGTTCTTTCCCCTTTTCTCCTGACTTTTTAATTTTCTCTGTATTTCTGAAGTGAATTTAATACTTGTGAAAAGTGCCAGAATCTCTGCTCCGAGACCTGCTGAGCGTATATCAAGGTAGACAAAAGCATTGATTGCTGCAGGAGAGCACGAGGCTCATGAGTTTGAGTTACTTCAGCTGGGTCGTACCTGAAGCAAGTCCATCTATTAGAAATTATTGACATCATCCATCCCACAGTTACCAGTAATTACTGAGCTGTGTTACCCCAGTGTAATTGCTGCAGCCTGACAGCAGTGCTGTGCCTCATGGCTACAGCCTGGGAATGGATTTGAGAGATCCTGGGCTCTACTCCACGGTGCTCTGGCTGTAGCACAGATGGTCCTGAGCGATCTCCTTCTGCTGTGCCTAACCAGAGCTGCAGTCCTACCTTTGGACTGAAGAGCAGCCTAACTCCTCCGTCTCTTCTCATCTTTCCCGTAACCATCTCTGTTGTTTGTTTTTTTTTTTTTTCACTGCTTTGCAGGTTCTTAAAATCTTAGCCCTTCTTCCAAAGGCTTTTTCCCAAACTGATCTTTTTTTCTACAGGTGTCTCTCTTCTATGCTGCAGTGTTTTCTTTTAACGAGTTTCAGTCCCTCCCCTGTGCCTTCATACTCAGCCTGTTACTTCAACCCAGTGTTATCTTCAGATCTTAAGTTTATGGCTTCTGTTCTTTCTAAGACAGCACATTCTGTTATTTAATGCACAAATGCATGGCCAGATGCAATTTATGGTACCAGATGATACCAGAAGGAAGTTACGTAGTGCTAATTACTGCCCTGCCCAAAATGCTTCAGAGCAAAGTCTCTCAGCAGTGGGGTGAAGAAGAGGAGTCGATTAGATGTATTTCCATTTGTGTTGTGATCAAACGGGGGGTTTCAGAGCTGGAAGAAAGTTGTGTTGGGATCTCCTGACTGCATGGAGCACAAAGGTTATTCCTGGTACTGCGCTGTCACTGGCAACTTGTTTTATTCACAGTCATCCAAGTCTCCAGAAGATGCAGAGCCACAGGAAACAGCTCAGCAAGCCCCACAATAAGAAGGGGCTGACACGTGTATGTTGCTTGAGGATTTGCCCAGTCTAACCCCATCGATGTCCTTCTTTTTTTTTTCTTCTTTACTTTTTTTCTTTGTTATAAATCGAGGAGGTGAGTTTAGTTTCTTAGTAGGAAAGGAGGAGGTAAGGAAAAATTGTGCCATTAGGACATTTTATTCCTCTCTGCAATTTAAAATCAATTTAACATTGTTGTCTAGGAAACCAAGTGGCCTACAGAAGGATGAAGGATGTCCTCTTCCCTCTTTCTCCCTCTCTGCTTTTTCCTGAAGTGACATTAAATGCAGTAGCTGCCTCCATTCAACTTTGCCTTTAAGAGCTTCATGAGATAATGTACCAAAGCGTAACTCACTGCCAACACAAAGGTGATAACTCGTTCTTTCAGGAATTGTCTTAGATCTTCCCTCCACTGGGTTTATTTTAAATATTGAGACCTCTCATCTCTGCGTTTCTGGCTTTAAACACAGAACAGCAGCTGGGCCTGTTTAGGCATCTGAATCTCAGGGAAGGAGAGGAAGTGAAGAGCTTGGCCAGGGCTCGTAGGCAAGTCCTGACACCTGCGTGTGCTCTCCAGAGCGACACGATCTGCTGAGACTGGAAGTGTTCATTCCATTTTATACAGGCTCACTGTAGTCCTTGGCAGGCTATTGGCTGCTTCTTGGCTGGGACGGTTCATTACCATGTGGAAGGAAAGGAATTGATTTAATGATTGCTTTGCAGAACCGGGCAGCCCAGACAGAATCGGGACAGCGCTGTAGTAGGAGCTATCTAAAAACCCGAGGCACTTCCCTCCAGCAGTGAAAAAGCATTCCTGTAAAAGATGAGAATGGGGCGGAGGAGGCTCGTTCCTGCCTCACCTCCCAAGGCCTTTTGCTTGCAGTACCTGTGCTGGTGCCCAGCCCTTCCCTGCCTGCACCAGTCCTTTGCCCTCTCTGTGCCACGTGCAAGTGGGGAGCCCCAGGCGCAGTGCGTGGCAGGGAAGAATCTGTGGGCACCTCGGGTGGCTCAGGATGTGCGAATAGGGGAGGCTTAGAGGGGCTTTTCTTGTTTTCTCTGTTGACAAGAAGAGAGGGTGGCAACACTTCAGACTGGACCTGTAACCACCTAGTTTATTTTTGAGTTTGAATCCAAAGCTGTGAAGTCATCTGGATGATTCTCTAGAGCTACAAAGGGAAGTTAGGATTCCTGGATCTCTCTGTCTTGATCTAGTCTTCTTTCCTAGCTTGCTCAGGTGTTACCTCCCCTGTAGAATATTTTATAGCACTTTGTCGTGTCTAATTTGCCATCTGCTTTTCCACAGAGCTCTGCCTGTCAGCATCAGCCCTTACTGTGCATGTGTATGCGTCCCTACAGGCAGGGAACCCGGGGATTCTGGCTGCATCGGCTCCATCTGATGAATGGACCATTCTTTCAGACATCTGGTGCTATCCTGGGCAAACTTTCTTCTCTCTGCCTTTTTTATTTTTTTCCCTTTCTCTCCCTCATCCCCCACCCCCATCCACCGCCTCCTTGCTGGATCTGCAGCGTGACTGGAAACAGGCTGAATTAATCAGCAGCCTGGTGCTTCACTCTGCTGCTTCTGTCTCATTCTCTGCAGCGCCGGGCTCTGCACAGTCTTGCTCTCTCTCCCTCTTTGCTCTCTCGGTTTTGGAGGGCAGCAGCAGTGCAAGTTGCTGTGGAAGTGGCGCAGGAATTCAGCCCCGATGCTCTTTAAGCAGGCTGATCTCTGGATCCCCCGCCAAGGCAAATGCCGCAAAGTAAGTTTCTCTCCCTTAGCGTTTACATTCAAAATGGCTTTCCCTCTCTCCCTCCCCGACCTGCATCCTGCCTGACGTGATGGTGCATGAAGAGCTTGGGTGTTTTGGGGAAAGAGGTTAGGGCAGGACACGGAGCCGTGAAGATTTTAGCAAAGGGATGGTGTGGTGTTGGAGGGGCTGGGGAAAAAAACCCTGTTTGAAACTGCAGATTTAACCCTAGGACTAGCAGGAGGGACTGAAGATGATTTTAGCTGCTGACTCCTTCTTTGCTGCCCTTCTGCCTTTTGACTTAAATTTGTCTGCTTCTCTTATGTGCTTCGATCTGTAGCTGTTGATCCTCCTTACCCCTTTGAAACGTGCTTTGTGGTGCACCTGCTAGATCACATCATAGTTTTAGTCCCCGAAGTCTTCAGATGAAGAAATGGGGATGGGAAGGAAACTATTAGGAGGATGAAAGAATTGCTGAACTTCTATTAGTTCTATTGATTTCTGAGCATTGCTTGTCTCGGGGAGGGGATTACCATCCTCTGGAGTAAGCTCTGCATTGGCATGAAGCAGTACAGAGTGTGTCAAAACAGACTAAATACGGACCCCCACCTGGTCTCTGAACTCGAAGGAACACTGTAACAGGATAAATTAAAGTAATTAAGGCTTTAAAATGCACAGTACAGGTGAGCTTCAGAGCACTGCATAAACACTGCCTCATCCTGCCAGCAGCCTGGTGGAGCAGGTGACTGTGGCTGGGGATTTGCTGCTGCAAACAGGACCGAAGAGACAGACCGGGGAAGGTGCAATCAAAACAATCCTGCTGCTGAGCTGCTGCTGGCTGAGGGAGAAAGAAAGCGCTGAGCTTTGCATTACCCGTGTGGAAAGGTTGATTGTGCCTGTTGGCATCTCGCTCTGTGCTTTACAGAGGGCATAAAATCTGAATGTCATTGTCTGGAATAAAATGGACTCTGTTTGCAGCAACATGCAGCGGTGATTCAGCCGGCTGAGTAGTGCTGCTCTGGCCAGATCTCTGAGATCCGTGCTCCTGCTGCTCTGCTCCTTTGCTGTGTAGGGCTGCAGGCCCTGTTAGCGATGAGCTGCAGGGAGCCTCAAAGCCACCGTCCACACTGGATCCCCCGCAGACCCCCAGTTACCACGCTGTGGGGGCTCTTTTTTTTTCCTGGGACAGGCGGATTCGGGGCTGCCTTTCATCCTGTTGCTGCAGATGGAGGAACGAGACAGCTGTTGACTCCTGCTCTGCCCATTAATTCGGGCACTGCTGTGCTGCAGACTTGGTTCATTTGATTTGAGACCACCAGCAGTTAGGCTGTGGCTGCCAAGCTCATGTCAGGTGGCATTTAAACCGCGTTTAAAAGCTGTGTTTGCCGTGCCTTCTGGTATGTTTCCTTGTACAGCCACTTTTAAAGGCAGGGGTCCCCGCAGAGCTCTGATGTGCTTGATGGAGCTGCCTGAATCACGCCATCAACTCGTATTTCTTCTTTCTGTGCTGCCAAGTAGCATTCAGGTGGGTTGGTGAATGTTATAATCTTCCTAATGCCTATAGTTGGTAGGGAGTTGGTAGTCCCATTATAGAGATGAGAAACTAAAGCACGGAGCAGCCTCTGATCTTCCTGCTGTCACGCAGAAATCTGTGGCAGAAGGAGGAGCAGAATCCAGCTGCACCGACAGCCCAGATTCTCAGTCAAAAGATTATTCTTTATTGTGTGGGGAGAGGGAATGAGTAAGGGCGGAGGATTCAAGTACTTCTGGTCATGGATGAGCACTCTTGCAGAGCCAGGAAGCTGACCTCTAAAAGTAACCAGGTGAGCACCAAGAAAGACAAAAAGCCTGACAGAACCAGGGGTGTAGGTAATAAAAGGAAACCTTTGCCCAGAGTGACCAGTCTGTTGGCTTTGCTGGCTACATCTCTATCACTCTGCAGTGGATATTGGGTTTCAGACAGTCTGAGCACTACCTCAGCAGCTACAGCTCGGCAGACCTGCAGCGCACTGCTGTACGATTTGCTTCAGAACAAAAATAAATCCTTCCCTAGCACTAGCTGTCAGAAATATTGCCCCGAGATATCGCATGCTTTTGTGTGTGTGTGTCTGCCACCTGCCCCAGTGGGACTGAAAAAAGCCCCACTGCGGGTCCTGTTGTGCCTTCTCCTAAGCAAGAATCTGACTTTCCATCATGCAAATGCATTTGGTGGAGTTATTCCTCCTTGTGTGGTTGTGAAGCTGTGAATAATGCTCGGATTTCAGGAGGTGTGATCTCTGAAGTAGATTAATAGCCTGCAAACTATTACTGTTAAATTAAAAACTGCCTTCGTGTTTCTGCTAGAGGAATGCAGCTCTCAAAAAAAGGCAGGACATCCTCCTGCCCAGTTTCCCACCTCCAAGTGTTTAAATCTGAAAAGCAGTTGAGCCAAAGAGTTAAAAAATGGGCCTGGGGTGTGCAGCCTGGGGAGAAGGAAACAACCTGACAGTGCCTGGCAGGGGCTTTCCATCCCACTCTGAATCAGAGGTGGAATTGCAATCTATGAAAATTGAAGCTTCTAGCAAATCCTCTGCTTTCCGTTCCCTTATTTGTTTAAACAGCCCTTTTACAGGCAGTTATAGCGAAGTGCACAGCAATCTGGGGGAGATCTCTTGCCTTTATTCTGCAAGAGACTGACTGCACAGAGGACAGGACAGGTCTACCACTCCGCTGGGTTCAATCAACCTACGTGTCTGCGGAGCCAGTGGGAAGGGCGAATTTTGTAAAGCCAAGCATATTTGTGTGCTCCAGTATTGTTTAAAAAAATCTTTGGCACATGTGGTACAACACCTATTATATCAACACAGACTGATACAACAAATCAATGTGCTGCTGTGGCTGTCTAAAGGTTGTATGAAAACAAGAGGACTTCAGGACACTAATATTTCGTGCGAGAAGCAGGCACGGCTAGATGGTGATGCTCAGGAACCCCGAGCATTTCTCCCCTGCCCCACCCTGCTGCAGGGGGGGAAATCAGAAAATCAGATCGATCTTTTCCTACCTATCCATCTGCAAACACTCCATCAGCTCACGAGGAAGGTAAAGGAAATGTTTCACTTTGAGCAAGGCAAGGCTATAGATGTAAACAAGCTCCTGGACCGATCTGCATTTGATATTTTATTTCCCTGCATCAAACTGGGGAGGGCCAACCGAGGGGAGAAGGCAGCAAAAAGTCTCCTGACTCTGTGGCTCCACTGCTGGCTCTGAGCTGCTTCTGGTCTCTTTCCTGAAGAGCCAAAGCAGCTCTTCAAACCAAAGGGCAGCTGCTAGATCTAGCTCAGGTTCCCTTTCCTTGACATTTGCAGGCACGCTCAGCAGTAATTTAACATTTAGGACATTTACTGAAAGCAGAGAAAAGAGGAGCTCATTCGCTCATCTTTTCAGCCTCCTGTTCAGCCTTCAGCGCGTTCGTTCCTTCTAGAAAACAGCATCATGTGTACAGAAATACCTCCTGCTCCGGCTGCTTTTTCCTTAATGGCCATCCTGCAGATTACAGCCCTGAGAGAGGCACCATCAGGCAAGGCAGAGGGTAGCAATCATCCCACACTGACCCGGCCTCGGTTACACCTCTCGGGCTCCGGCTGTCACAGCTGGGGCCGGGTGAGCTCCAAAAGAGCCCTAAGTGCACTCACAGAGCCTCGTGTGCTCTCTGGGCCTCTCGGGGTAAAGGAGGAAGCAACTGCTCATTTTCTCCTCAGGACTTTTTCCCTTCAGGCATGGGCAAAAGGAAAGTACAGCCTTTTAAAAGGCCTCGTGATATCCATCAGGGCTTTGCTTTCACTGCAACCTGGAGTTCATTGCCTGTTTTTTTTTTCTTTTCTTCTTCTTCAGCAGAAGCCCCGTGCTGAATACAGGCAGCTGGGTGGGCTGGTGTCGTCTAGCTGTGTGTGCTTCGACTTGAAAGTTAGCAGATGAGTCTTTGAACGCGACTTTCCAAAGCAAAGATGTGAACGTTGGGGTTTTTAGTAATGAACTGACACCTCCGGTGAGTGGCCTTCTTCACCCTGGGGTGCTCACCTCCCGTTCTGTGGCAGGAAGAGCATTTTCAGCTGATGAAAGGCTGCGGGGATCCCTCTGGGACAGCTTAAGAGCGCCTCGCTTTGCCACGCGGAAAGGTTTACTTTGGGGCATCTGAAAAATGCCTCATTAGCAGCTGATGACTTAGCAGGGTAGATCTTGTTGCGAAAACCTACGGCTGCCCTTTGCAGGATCCCAGGGTGTCTTTTATTGCCTGTCCCTTTCTTTGGTTCCAAGTGCGTTCCCTTGATGCTCACCTACAGTTTTCTGAGTCGCCACAGGCAGCCTCGCACTCACATTATTACCGTGTTTGTTTACCAGCCTGGCTCTGGCTGCCTGCTTCGCCAAATACTCCACGTTTTAAGCGTAAAGATGAGTGTTTGAAAATCTGCCCTTCCTGCTGTGCTTCCTCCTCAGCCCTGCCGCACTTTGCACTCGCCCTTCCTCACCTCCTCCGTCTGCCTCGCTTTGTGCCTACCTGCCCTTCCCTCGGCTGAGCCTACAGCAAAACCCTCCCAGCTGTGTGAAGGTGGGAGCAGGTGTGCAAGGATTTCAGGAACCTTTCCGATCCCCCCCTGAATTTGCTCCCTTTTCCTGCTCGCTGCCTGCTGTGATGTGAGTTTCTCTTTCTAGGCAGCGTGTAGCTGCACTGGACGTTGGCGTTGAGCACAGCTTTCTCTTTTTGACTTTGCTTTTCAGTTCGAGTCCCCCTTACTCTTGCTGCGTTTCAGTTTGTCTTTTATTTACCTGACTGCTTTCTTTGTGTTGAAAAGAAAGAGTAAATGCTGTTGTGGGTGCTTTGCTATGCCACAAACAGCCAGCAGCGAGCAACCTCAGTGTCCCTTGCTCGCCCCGCGTTGCACTCCTGCTTGCACCACTCCCTCGGTGCAGTGGCACACCCGTTGCCAGCTACGCTGCCTGCCCTCTTCTCCTCTGGGAGCCTTTGGGAGATGTTTAGTCCTGTGCTGATGTTACCTGGGCTGCTTCCAAGAACAACACGGAACCGCTTCCTCTAGTCCTAAAACTGACACAAAGAATGAAAACTACAGCAGGATTATTTTTAGTGCTCTAAAACTGCAGCTAAAGCAGCAGTGCTGGACTCTGTGTGGCCAGAATTTGCTGTTTCCAATTGTCCTTGGTAGGTAGGGGTGTGTGTGTGATAGATGATAGTTTGGAGAGCAGCTCTCTGCCATTCCTTGACACCCCGATACAGTTTTGGATTGGATCATCGCTGCAAACGGGTTTGAAGTCTGAGGCTGGTTTCCAGTGAACGCTTATCACAAAACCACTCCGTTAAGGAACAGGAAGAAAAGTGCCAGTCAGAGCTGAGATGCGCTTGCAGAGCTGGGTGTGGATGCGTGCGGCTCCTGAGCTGCTGCAGTTTGAGACCAAGGTGGATTTTGCAGGGCTGGTGAGAGCTGGTGGCTGCCACAGCAGGAAAGGCTGCAGCTCCTGCCTCAGCTGGGTGTGCTGGGCTGTGTGGCACACTGGGGGGGGCCGGAGGAGGAAGCTTCCTGCCTGCTTTGTGTTCGGTAGGTCTGCGCTCTGTAAACAGCATGGTACACCTGAGCACTTCTATTGTGCAGGATATCCTATGTGCTATGCAGCTTCAGGGTGTTTGTATTAGAGCACAAAATGAAAACGAGAGCTTTTCTTGACCAGTGCCATGGTATCTGCTGTAGCCACCTGCCTGCGTTTCCTTTTTGATTTACTTGCAGTGATCTGGTACCCCCAGTACCTCTCAGCAGTCTCAGTGATTTGAAAGGAAGGTAAATGCTTGTGTTCTTGCCCCAGAAAAGCAAGCATGTACCCCACTTTCTTGATGATAAGCAACTTAAATCAGTTTTGTCCAAACATTTCTCCCTTGGGTTGGATTCCCTCAGGTTACTGCCCCTTTGCTAAACAATGAAGCAGCAGTGCTTTGAACAGCATGTGCTTCCTTCAAGCCCAATTGCCTCCTCTGTATATTCTCACAATTCAGCACTAAAAACTCCAGGGCTTGCTCTTGTAAAAGAGTTGATGCTGGAGTTGTGTCTCCACCTGAACTGATGCACAACCAAGTGCTTACGTCTGTGGAATTCTGCGTCAAAATAGCCACAGAGGCAGGATTTATAACCAAAAATGGTAATCAGCAGCTGAGGAAATCAGACCACTCTTGTTTAGAATTGCAGGTATTCTACTACTTTGTTGTTACTACTGTTAGCAAAGTCCATCCTCTGTCATTAAAAGTCTACCATGACCATCTGTGTTGTGTTGTCTGATCAGTCTCCCTTTGTATCGTTTCCAGCCTCTGCTGATTAGAATCTTGTTTTGCAGAAATGACTTTGTATTGTGCTTTGATAAAGTATTTATCTGACACAGTCAGGACTGGTTTGTTTACCTGATGCTATCTAGGTGCTCCAATTCCAGCCAGCAGTCTAAAGTTCACAGGAGGGAAGATGATTTCAGGGAAACGGAGAATCAGACCGGTGATGATCAGCAAGAGGCATTCACAATAATGTGCTCAGCCAGCCACTAGGAACAAGCCTGAAAAGAAAATAGGAAAGCACTGAGCAGTTTGTTTTTCTGTCTCTTCAGGATGAGATGACCTCAAGTTTGGGCCTTAGCACAAAGAAAGCCCTCACAATCCTGAGAGACCAGTTGTCAGCACTGCTGGAGGGGCATCAGAAGGAACGGAAGAAAGTAACTTCGTGGAAGGTGAGGTGCCAAACAGCACAAGGTTGGGTGCTCCCTCTCCCCTTCTCAAAGCAAAGCTGAGGATTAGGTGGAAGTTGGCTGCGTTCCCTCCCTGCCTGCTGCCGCAGAGTTTCCGGGTGTAGAAATGCTGAAGTCCTTGGGACCAGAGCAAGGAATTACCTAAGGGTATATTTCTCTCAGTGCTTTTCTCCTGATGGCTGGAGCTCTACAGGAGCTTAGCTTCATCTGCGAAGGATCCAAGGGCTTCAAGAGCCACTGGCGGCAGCTTGCACAGGTTGAGAGAAAGCGCTGTGGAACCCAACAGTCTCCCCTTGTCCCCCAAGATATCTGGCACTTGCTGAATACAAAGTGCTAGTGTTTATTCACGCTCCTTAAATGTTAAAAATGTTTCTTTCTGAGTTAGTGACAACGAGGCAGCCTGGCACAGAAGCCTTTTCATTCTTCCAAGCAAGAGTAAAGATGAGCGTGTTCACCCAGACTCCCCGAGCAACCTTCAGTGCTGTAGCATCCCCATAACTGCTCTGGGGTGCTCTCTATCATTCTAAGGGGGTTTACAAAGTTGTGCTCACCCTGCAGTGTCTGTTAACTGCTGCCTTGATCCATATTCTGCTTTTTGAAATGCCTGGCTCTGTATTCCACGAATGCTGACTGTTCTGCTGCTCTCCTTTTGTAGGAGGTGTGGAGGAGCAGTTTTCTGTACCATGGTAACCGTTGCTCCTGTTTCCACTGGCCTGGTGCATCTCTGATGCTTCTGGCAGTGCTGTTGCTGCTGTGCTGCTATGGGAGCCAGCCACAAGGGAGGTAAGCAGAAACATCATTTGCTGGTTGACTGAAGCAAAGGGTAGTTTTATATCCTCCCGGCACTGTGTATGGCTGCCATTTCAGCCTCGTCCCTCGTTCTGTCTAAACGTTAGCATACTCATACTGGTAATTCTGTACCTATCAGTCTCTTTCACAAAACTTCAGCCAAGTTAATTCTGCTTCTGATAGACCCAGAGATTGTTCTGTGGAGAGAATGAGATTTTCATTCTACAGGGTTCCTAGATCTTGAAAAATCCTAAGACATTACAATTGTTCAGAAGGATTTTGAAACCGGGGAAGTCAGTGTCTCCTAAGAGAAGTTACTGTGCTGTCACATGAGCCATAGCACGCTCAACTATTTGTAAAGGTATTTTTGAATCGAGACAGCTCTATTCAAATTTTTCTAGTGGCGTTATCCTAAAGAAGCGTGATCATAGCTTCTCTGCTTTTCTTTTTAAGCCATAATTCTGTGGGATGTAGGAATAAACAATTGAACAAGTGTGCATTTATCTCTGTGGGTGGCTGGCAGCGTGTTCTATTCATTTACTCAAACCTCATCTGCTTTCTCCTTTCTTCTGTTTTGCTGTGCAAAGCCAAGGTGCCGAGATAGTTAATGCACTGGCACTCTTCTTCCTTCTCCTCTTGGATCTCTTCATGATTGGGCGTCAAGAGAGGCTGAAGTGCAGAGAGGTGGAGAGGAGACTTCAGACGATCATTGATAAGATAAATGGTGAGCTCTTGTTCATCTGTCATTTGATTTTGTGTTCCCCGCACGTAGGATTTTTCTCCAAACCTGATCACATACGTTATTAATTGAGCTTACTAGCCTTGCCCTGCGTTACACAGGCTGTGAGAATTGTCCTACTCATGCCTGTCCTGTGGAATAGTTATTTTGAGCTGTCGTGGCCATGTGCTTCCAATCTGTGTGTTACCAGGTAGGCGTCTGTTATGTCTGTGCTTTGGAGTAATTCAAATCCCGAAAATCTTACAAAAATATATGCCTTGCAGCAGATGATGAGAGAAGAATACGTGGGGTTGTACCACAACATAGAACAGAAGGAAATAAATTGCTGTGCATGAGCATCTTCTCAACAGGGGCTTTTGAACTTGAGGAGGCAGTTCATTTCAGTGTGGCAGCTTTAAGGACAGCCTTTAGCTTTTCCCTTGTGCAAGTATGTATCAAGGTTATGACTGTTTGGTTCTTTGTACAGGGTGGTGGTGGTGGGGAAAGCCATCAAGGAGAAACAGAAATGGTAAAAGATCAGGGAATGGACTGATCTTAGCCACTATAGGATGTAAATCGATGTATGATCGGCCCTCCCAGAAGTTCTACCACTTATTTCCTTCATGCTGTGTGCTTTCAGATACACTTGTCAAAGAGGTGAAATGGCCAGACTCCATGTACCCGGACCTCCACATGCCTTATGCCCCATCCTGGTCCCTCCACTGGGCCTACAGGGATGGGCACCTTGTCAACCTGCCTGTGAGCCTGTTGGTAGAAGGAGACGTCATTGCTTTGAGGCCAGGCCAGGAGTCGTTTGCTTCTCTGAGAGGAATTAAGGTAACTTGCTCGTCTTGGTTCCCTGGCCTGTGACATGTTTCCCAGGGTTTTCTTGGTAATACTCTAAGTCTTAGTGATTGATACTTCCAGCCTTGAAAATGCTTTAAAACTCCAGTTTAGTCAAAGAAAGTGCTTTGTTAGACAGACTGAATCTTCCCTAGAACACCCAAACTCAATGGACAGGAGATGCTAATGTGATACCAAAGTACCATATTTCCATCTCTTCCAGGTCAAGGGGGAAGTGTAATGTGCTGCTGATAATAAATGAAATAAATCTATCCAGTAGGATATGACATACAAAACCCCTACTTCGTCCTGTTTTTTATGTGGAGAAATAAAAAATTGTCTCTTTTAGCCTTCCCCTTACTACTGATTTATTATAAAAGAAGGTAATACAAAAAACCTGTAGTAGAAGCACATTAAGAAATCAATTACAAGATCTATGCAAAGATTTAGCTGCTTGAAGAAGCTCAGAAAAAAAGCGAAGCTTGAAATTTACCTTTGTTGTTTATTGTACCTTTCACTCCAAACGCTAATATTCCTGAAATAGCCAGGTGTGCCTTGTCACTGCTTAAGGCTCACAAGCATTTAATTTTGTTTCAAGTTTGAAACAGAATTTTAACTAATTAATTTTTGAGGGCTGAAAGAACTATGACAAATGCGTTGTGTCACTTGCAGTGGGAAGGATCCTGCTTAACTAAAAGTCCAGTGCCTCGGAGCAGGCTTCCACTGAGGCCCCAGCCGTGCAGCCTTTGGGCTCTCTGACTTCTTTTCTAGGATGATGAGCACATAGTTCTGGAGCCAGGAGATCTCTTTCCGCCTTTCTCACCTCCACCCTCCCCACGGGGAGAAGTGAAGAAGGGACCTCAGAATCCTCAGCTGTATCGTCTCTTCCGTGTCTTGAAGACCCCAATAATTGATAATGTCAGGTGAGTCTGACAGCTTGTCTAGGTCCTTGCTGCTGTCTCGTGTCAGGAAAGTAAGAGATTTTACCAGTCCAGTATAGGAATTTCCAAATATGTTGTGCTGTCTCTTTTACATCACCTGGGAATTCCAGAACTATAAAACTCTTAGTGTCTGTCTTCAGTTGTCCTCCTTAGCTGATACCTTAGGCTGATATTTAAAAACATATATATTCAAAGTATTACTGTTCGGCTCATTACTTTTCAGCTAAATGTGAACAATGCAGGAAGGTCATAGATTTCATGCTTTTGATGGCTAGAAATGTACGCGACACCAGATGAAACGGTTTTAAATCTCAGAGATTGAGACTGAGGATAGAGATTAATTGATAAATCTCTGGGCAGTGGCATCTTCTGTAAATCAAAGACCAGGGCCCCGAGGCAATTATAAAATCAATGTGTCCATGTTAGCATGAAAGCAAACCACATTTTTGAAAAACAAGAAAAAGATGTTTGCTTTCCTAAAGCTCTTGAATCTTGGTTTCTCTTCTAACGGTCCCCTTCATAGCATAGGTTGAACACAATTTTGTATCTGAAGAAGGTGCAGGGTTAGGAGCTTGGCTGCTGAAATCTCAAGCTTTCTTTTCCATTTTTCAGGTGGTGTCTGGAAATGGCATTATCACGTCCTGTGACAGCCCTGGATAATGAGAGGTTCACCGTACAGTCAGTGATGCTGAAATACGCTGTCCCGATTGTACTGGTAGGTCTCATTTCAAGCTTTTGGTGTTGAAAATAGCCGTGTTTTGTCAATAAAGGTGAAGAATTTGCAGCCATCAACAGGAAATTGTGTCCAGGTTCTATCTCATGCAGCTAACTAGCTGACTCTGTGTACGTTGGGTAGTTCAGAGGAGCAAAGATGCTATGCTGTCTAGCAGTGAGTGGATGGAAGAACTGCAGCAGCAGACCAAGTATATCTTCTGTACTTTTTCCTAGTGCTGAGAATCTTACAAAGGAGAGAAAACTCCTTCCCTGTAAGTAGTGGTAATTTGCTGACAGCGTCATCTCTGAATTGCAGGCTGGCTTCCTGATTACCAATGCTGTGCGCTTCATTTTCAAAGCTCCTGGAATTGCTTCCTGGCAGTACACTCTTCTTCAGCTACAGGTAAAGGAGTGTGTTGAGCTCCGCTACACCTTTCCTCCTCAGAGTACCACTGTGACTAATTCATCAGCAACTTGCTTCATCCCATGCCAACATCCTGTGCACACTGGATCCAAAAGCTCTGAGTGGAGCAAGACAATAACTCTACCTTGGCCATTCTTCCTAGACTGCTGTTTAATTTGTTTGCTCTCTCTCTTGCCATGTATGTATATGTCTGTGATATATTTTGCTTTTAAACTTTAAGAGCTTATGCCAAATTCAGCAGGAAAAACAGCTGCAAGTTAGTGTGATTTGTTCATGTCCTGCTTCATTACAAACCATTAAGTGTGCGTGTGTGTCTTCCCTTCTGTGCTTCTCCCTGCGTTGCACTCCTTCCAGTGCAAGCTCTCCTCATACTTCCTGCTATTGCCTGTTACCTGTCCTCTCACAGTGGTGGAAAAGAGGTTGTGTGACAGATCTGACTTCTTGTTGTCTCTGTGCTTGATCATGTTTGGGGATGTTTTCTTTTTTCAGGTGAATGGTGTCCTACCCATCCTTCCAATGCTCTTTCCTGTCCTGTGGATTCTTGCTACAGCCTTTGGAGAAGCCAGAGTCTTAGCCCAGATGAGCAAGGCCTCATCCACCTCACTGGTAGGTACCTCTCCACATCAAACTACATCAGAGAAAAGGGCAGGAGATGAGAAGGGCTCTGTGAGGCGATCGCAGTGAATTCAGCAGATGTATTCACATAATCATAAAACGTTGTTGGATCTTTGGGTATCCCGGCAATGTCCTCTTCCTGCAGCACAGCATGGCTTCATGAACAGGTTTCAGTTTTTCAGCCTGTCTACAGATAAGCCAAAGGTGATAGGAAGCTCCAGAGAATCAGTCACTCTCATCAAGACATATGGTTTCTGTCAGCTAAATACAATCTGCTGCAGGAGTCAACATGAAGATAAATGCCACGTGATGGCCACAATTAGGGAACATTTAGCTATGGAGAAGGAATGGGATACACAAGATCCTTTGCAATCCACTGTTACAACCTGTGGGCTGAGCAGCCTTCTCTTGAGGCTCTGGGGCTTGGCTTGCAGGCCTGGCCTTGCCAGTGGTCAGGGAGTAAGAGGAATTTCTGGCGATTGTGCTGCTTTGGGGACTGGAATTTGTTAGTCTGATGGATGTGTGATCCTGAACTGGATGTGCTGATGGGTGTCTCCTGTTCTTTCCCAGTGGCAGTGTTGGTGGGATGCACTGTGCTGTTTGTTTACTCTGCTGAGTTCTGTTATGCCTGTGCTGGGACAGATTTTCTCTCTCCTTCATGTCCTTCCTTGGTGTCTGTGGCCCTATGTCTGTTTCCTGTTCATTCCCCTATGGGTTTTACATGACTAGACTACTGTGTTCTGAGAGGGAGGACACATGCTACCTCCCCCAATGAAGTGTTTGCCCCTTTACCATCTCTTTTCAGTGTTTTCTCTTCTTTACATTTTCCACCCACTCTCTGCATCACATTTTTCCTTCCTTGGAGCCTCCTCTTTCTCTACACACCTTGCTTTTTGGCTGCGAAAAGCCAGAAATTCTCAGCTTCTCTACTTCCTCATTCTCAACATACCCATTTGCCGTGTCACTCACATTTGCACCTTCCTTGTGTTCTTTCCTATCTTCTTTTTCTTGTCCAGGCAACTCACTCTGTCCAACCAGCTCTTTCTGTGACATCTCAAACACGATCCTCCGTCCTTGTTGCTGCAGAACAACCATTGTGGTGTGTCTTGGTCATTCTCACTCTTGGCTAGGGCAGTCTTCTTTTGGCCTCTCTATTTCACTCCTTCCTTCTCTCTACCTTGTTCAAAATGTAGCAGGTAAGACCCTCTTCCTCTCCAATCACTTGGCCTGTGTGACACTCTTCTCCACTTTCTGCCCCCTCCTACCACGTTGAAGCTGTTTGATTTCCATTTTTTAAGGTCATAGGCAACCTGCATGACTGGGTAGTCAGACATCCTGCATGGCACAAACCAGAGGCCTCCCCAGAGGAGCTTCTGCCTCAGGTTTCATTACTATAGCCAGACTACAGCAGCATTGCTTTTAGAAAGGGATTTGGTATTGGTTTGAAAATATTCGTACTGCCTCTGATAGTTTTTTTCAGTAATTATTTGCCTTCACTGCTAAAAATGGACATTCCATGTCAGAGTTTTTGTAGTATCTGATTTCCAGCCCTTAAAACTTTTAACATCCTTTGCCAAGTCAATAAAATTTGTATTCTATGGTAGCTGCTCACATTCCCTTTTACCATCTCTTTGGTTAACGGAACAGTTTTAGCACCTTGAGTCACTCTAAGCATATGTTCCAACTCTATAATCTTTTGTCTTTCCTCTTAGCTTTCTCCAGTGTTTCAGGATCACTGTAGAATTATGAATCTCCAAAAACCACAAAATATTCCAGCATCAGATGTGCTTGTGCTGAACTTTGGAATAATTTGGACTTTACATTCCCTTGTTAATGGCACAAAAGATCATGTTAGATATTTTAGCCACTGCTTTAAATGGCCATTTTTTTTCAGCTGATAATTTACAGAGTTACTGTGTTCTAAGCTAGAGTCTCATTCTGTATGCCCAACTTTCATCTTTGCTGCTAGGTGTGCAGACTTATTTTTGAACTGTTGGTATGCATTTTTTGCTTTTTTATGAAGCAGTCTGTATTGTTCTGTAACAATGATCTGTTCTCTTTGATATCAGACCCTTCCCCAATCTTTGTATAGTTTACAGTCCCTATCAGTAATGATTTTGTGTTTTATTTCAGGCTATTAATAACATAAGTAGAATTTGGCCCTGCCTGAGCCGGTAACACATCCTATTGCAAATTATTCCTTAATTTCTGTTCCATTTGGAGATACACCAGAAAGCCAAATTCTAATATACAGAATATGGGACCTGTTATTCTGGTGTCACTGGTTTTGCTAGAAAACCAATAAAGCCCTTTTTATCCAGTCAAAGTACCAAATGTACTACATCAGCAGCATTACTTTTATCAGTCAAATTTGTAATTCTATCAAAAAAATCACAAGAGCATAATGAGATTTATTACCCATATGCTTGTGGTGTTTGGCACTGATTGTATTATTCCACTTCTGTTCTTTTAATTTGAGTCTCATATCAGCTGCTCTGTTATTCTGTCTGAAATCAGTCTGTCTGGGGTCCTGGGGTAACTTGGTTTGTTCCACTTGCCCTGATTAGGTATTGGCAACACGTTAGCTTTCTTCCATTGTGCTGGGTCTTAATCCATGCTTCAAGACATATTCAAAACCAACAGTATCAGTCAGAAAGTTGTCCAAGTGTGCTAGTTTAAAACAAATTTAGTTTCAGTAGCTAGTGTTAAAATGGAAAACATTTCATGGTTATTATATGGTATGATTATATCACTGAATGAGGAATAGCACCGTTCAACACATCTGGTTGCCTGCGATACAATTTGCAATTTCACTGTCTATCAAGCAGTGGACTGGTGTACTTGTTCTTATTTTTATATTAACTTTTATTTCTGTTTTCACTCCCTCTCAAGACCAGACTTTTTTTTTTCTTTTTTTTTTTTTTTTAATGATGGGATTGTTGCTTTTTAAATTTTAATAAAATATTGTTAAACAGTTCCTAGATATCCTTCATACTTTTCAGTTTAAATAATTTCTGATAGATTTGTCTTGTCTTTTTTTTTTAAAGCTATGTTAAAGTGATTCCTTCTAAAGTGCCAGACATATGCATTAGTATTTGGAGTATTGTTTTCTTTATATACAAATGGAATTGCTAAATTCACTTATGCCTATGAATCTACTTAAATTTAAACTGGTTTTCAAAATCACATCTACTTTGGAGTTCTTTTATGCTGGATGCACAGTTTTTCAGTTAGTAAATTTTGCAGTGTAATTCCAAGAACCCCATGATAGTGCTCTGCTCTAACTCATTTCTTTTCATTTTCTATCCACATCACCTCATTCCTCTGTGTCTATTGTGTTCCAGGTACCTGCTTTTACAACCGCTCATCTAGCTCCTTTTTTTTTTAACTGACTTGTATAGCTTAAAAACAGTTCAGTCAATATTGGCTCTTTCTATCTTAAAATAACCATCCAGAAAGAGCTTCCTCTGGATCTGATTGCTATTACTTTCTCTGTAGGCATTTAGATAACGACTGTGTCTTTTGTGATGTACAGCACCAAGCACTTTGTGCTTCACAAGTAGATAATGACATAGTCCATTGAAGACTTAATTGCTTTGAGGAATTATTGATCTGTCTTGGCATAGCAGTTCTGTCAGAGCAGGACTCCCGCTTTCTTCTCTCTGAAGGTGTAGTACTTAGGGAAGGATGTTCCTCATGACACATTTCTGAGCACGATTATAGTAACTGGTCTCTTCTCTTGCTGCAGCTTGCTAAGTTTTCAGAGGACACTCTCAGCAGCTACACAGAGATGGTATCTTCTCAGGTACTACTATTATGAATTGTTTTCTTCCAGCTTCACTGCAGAACTTCATGATATCCTTCCCCTTCCTGTCTGAACTCCTGCTTGTTCCTAGACCTTTTTTTGCTTGTGCCAGTTGTCCATTGTCACTCGCTGCTTTAATTTGCTGTGCATGCAGGTTGCATGTCTTCCTCCTACATCCTCCCACGTAAATGCTGCTCTAGTGACCATAAATTGAGGTGACTTTGATACTGAATCCAGCTTTGCTTTTCTGAATATTGCAGATGGTTTGAAATAAACTTTTTTTCTGTCCTGAAGAAAGTGCCTCTTTCAAGTCCTCCTGTTCCAGGAGTAAAATAAACTTTTTATGGCCTGTGTCAGAAAGAAGCGACCTATTTTGCTTATACCAGAAACACCTTCAAGACAAAAGTAAAGAGTAGTGAGGATGGGGGTCAGCACCAAGATCAAATGCAGAACGGGGAGCATAGGATGTTCATACTAAAAGTCTGATCCTGTTTCAGAGGCTTCTTAATGAGCTTAAGAACATTACTAATGCTTCCAAATCTGGAACAAATAAACATTGAAAAGACCAGTTTTCAGGGGGAGGAACTGCATCTGGCCACTCTATAAATTGCATCACCCAGATTAAGCAGGTAGGTAGAGGAAAGACACTTTGCTGTCTAATCTGGCATTAAGATTCCCATTTCCATAAGGAGGCAGATGGACTCCAGGAGTGATTAAAAATCCCTGGATATTATAAGAATCAATTTACGTCCTGTTGTTCCCAGCTACATAGGGGAGTGCACATGGATACATATGCTTTCTTTCCTGAATATTTTGTTGTCTTTCTATGCCAGTCCATTTGGCCGAGCTGTTTTTCAGGTATTAAAAATGGGATTTATTTGAGCAGACCTTCCCAGTTTAAAAGATCTGCTTCTTTCCTTTTTGTATCTGTGTAACAAGTTTTCTTGCAAGAAACTGGTTTAAACAATAGTGGTTTTTTTTCTTTGTGATAGCTCGTGATTGTTTGCATTTGACCTTATGACTGTACTAACCCTGAGGATCTAATGAACTAGATCTAAGGAGCTTTGGGGGGAAGTGCTCTTCAGTGACAGCATTCCAGAGCAACAGCTAAAAAGCAGAAAAATACCATTAAAATGCAAACCTGGCTTTGCTGGCTTTAGGAGTGCCCAGAGAAAAACATGTAGCTCTGGTGTTTGAACTGAGAGGCTTGCTCTGAAATGTTTTCATGTGGAAGATGTAGGCTGCCACTGTGACATTTTAATTTTGCAAAATATCTCCTTCCTTCTGCTTATTACCTCGTTGATTACAATTCATTTGTAATGATGCAGTAGTCAGGCCACCTTGACTTCATTTCCAACATCACTTCCTCAGTAAGTAACCTTGGGAAAGTCACTTTACCACACTGACTCTACTTACTCAATTTGCAGGGTGATGACCTTGATCTTAGGGCAGAGCATCCAATTCTTTGATCCAAGGAGATGAGGGTTAATTCAGGGAAAAATACCTAGAGGTAGCAGCTGATTCACTGCAAAAGAAATCCCTTCCAAATTCCTCCTGTGTTTTTGGATAGGCAAAGGTAGTTTCAGTGAATTCTCAATTCAACAATCAGAATATTTCTTAGAATCCTTTGGAACGGGGAAGAAATGCCTTTCCCATGAGAACATCGGCGCCATATCAGTTAACTGGTTCCCACAGAGACCGATGTTTATCTTACAGTGTATCACTGTACTGAACCTGAAAGCAGGTTATGTCGTACTCCTTTTCTTCCTTCTCTCCCCTTGTCTTCTCTGAATGAGCCTTTAACTGGCTGATGTCCTCTGCTTCCCTTGGCAGGAAATGATACGCTGCATCTGGAGCCACTTCCTCTGTGTTTTAAAAGGCAAATCCCCAACTCTGAGCTTCACTTCCAGCTTGCTCCACAGCCTGGGATCTGTCACTGTGAGTATTGCTGGGTTGTCAGAAGGAGAAGCCCTGCGTGGATGCTCCATTTGCATTGTTCATGCAGTCCTTCCCTGAGCAAAGACTATTAGTAATCCATTCACAGTCAGAGACCTCTCAGGCACCTGTCTTTGTAGAAGAGCTTGTAACTAACAAGCAGCAACACTTCCAGGCTGCTGTAACTGTAACAAGCAGCACATTTACAGGCTGAAACAATAGTTAGAGATACTCTATGGCATCTAAAAGGACTTTCCACAACCCTCTTCTGGTCCTGATAAGGTAACTGCTGAAACACATAACTGCTTTAACAGGTTCAGCAGTTGTTCCCTTCCCATGGTTTCCATGCCTAGTTTTGCAATATCCTTAGATAAAATTGGTATTAAACAACCTATCAATCCTATTAGAGCAGGGAAATCTCAGATTCTGCAGTTTCTTAAGACAGAAGGATGATGATCTGTCATCCCATGTGTTTATTCAACTTCATGGTATTTGCAACTGCATGTGACCACCAAGACACGTTTTCACTGAGATTTTACTTTCTTGGGGGTATTGTGGGTTGTTCTAGGTGCTCTGCTGTGTAGACAAGCAGGGGATTCTCTCCTGGCCAAACCCCAGCCCAGAGACTGTTCTGTTCTTCAGTGGGAAGGTGGAACCACCACATGATAGCCATGAAGACCTGACTGATGAGCTGTCTACGCGGTCCTTCTGCCACCCTGAGATGGAAGAGGAGGTGAGGGACATGGAACCATAATGCAGTATGTTGGCTCTAAGCACAGCATGACTGACATGCAGTGTAGTATTGCAGAGGGAGCTCTTTGCCAGCAGAGAACTCCTGTGGCTGTAATTCTATGCTTAAAAGATTAAGAAGCAGCAAGGATGAGATCCTCTTCTACAGGAGCTGTAAAGCATTGACTCTTCTTTCCTCTCTCTTCCCAGTTCAGTACATTTTGCTTATGAATTGACAGTGGTTCACGTTCAGCCACAGAATCAACACCATTCATTTTGCTGGTTTCTTGCAGCCCCATGAAAGAGACGCTTTGCTCTCTGGCTCCCTGGCAGACGCAGTCCATGTGACCAATGAGCAAGAGAGGAACAACTGGGCTAGTGACCCTCCAAAGGCTCCCGACGCCCATGCCCACCGAAAGCCAAACAGCAGAAGCAAGCATCCCTCTGGGTCCAACGTGAGTTTTAGTAAGGACACAGAGGGTGGAGAGGAGGAGCATACTCAGGTAAGACATATAGAAGGGGCGTACAATTAGTCTGTCGTGGAGCTATAAGATAGAAAAGCCTGTAGAGTCTCCTCTTTTGGGAATTTAAATGGGGAATTCCCTGTAAGATTCTGTGCTCAAGCTGTATTCATTGTAACAACCACAATTTTCCTGTCCGCTGGACCAGGTTGCCGGTGATACTGATGTGTTGGCTTGTGAGGCTGAAGATTTTGTGTGTGACTACCACCTTGAGATGCTGAGCCTGTCCCAGGACCAGCAGAACCCCTCCTGCATCCAGTTTGATGACTCCAACTGGCAGATGCACTTGAATTCCCTCAAGCCTCTGGGCCTGAACGTGCTGCTCAATCTCTGCAATGCCAGTGTGACAGAGCGTCTGTGCCGCTTCTCTGACCACCTCTGCAACATTGCCCTCCAGGAAACTCACAACGCCGTGCTGCCTGTCCATGTGCCCTGGGGCCTCTGTGAGCTTGCCAGGCTAATAGGTAAGGAGAAATTGGATGAACGGACACAAAGAAATCAGAGCTGCCAATAGGTACTTAATCCTTAGAAAGCACAAGGGAAATATTTTCCAATTTCTTGTTGCTGAGAAGGTGGAATTACAGAGCTGATTCTGCCCTTGTTGGGTTGCCAAAAGAGTCTATTAAAGAGGCTGCTTTTGGCAAGTTCAGACATTGCAGATTCTATCAAAGAAAAAAATTGTCATCAAAGATACTTCCAGCCAGCCCTGGCTAGACTTGGTGTTCTTCTGGCTCAAGTCTGACAATCTTATCTGGAGACAAGAACAGCTACTAAAGGATGGATGGCTGCCCTGTCTTTACCAGGATGCTTTACCAGGAGATTGGGTGTAAATGATGTGTAGTACCTCAGCTTTTTTTATGGATAGGAAAACCAAGGAATAGAAGAGGTAAAAGGTTAGAGGCAGCACTAGAATTAAAATGTGAAAGCTCTTGAACTCACTTCTGTGCTTGTTCTTCAGTGTCACCGTTCCTTTCTTCAATGAACCAGAAGCATGGAAGCTAGTAACATCTAGTCCTTTTGAATATTTTTCAATACAGATCTTGAACCATCTTGGTGCAGATGCACAGAGACCACAACTTACCTATCTGTTTATGGGGTAATGTCAGAATGAGAGCAGGCAAGATGGATGGCAAAGAGGAGGAGAGGACCTTTCTTTTGATTTGGTTACAGTCTCACTTTTCTCCTCCTTGCATTCATGTTTCAGGTTTCACACCAGGTGCTAAAGATCTTTTCAAGCAGGAGAACTATTTGGCCTTGTACCGCTTGCCAAGTGATGAGATGGTTAAGGAGACGATGCTGGGGAAGCTTTCATCAATTACCAAGAGGAGACCACCGCTGAGCCACATGATTAACCTGTTCGTGAAGGACACCACTACCAGTAAGGCTGCCTCTTTATTTGGGCATCCAAAGAGGGGTTGGGAGTTGTGCAGATGGGCATGGTGAGATCTTAAAGCACTTCAGCAAGATTTAAAAGCTTGTCTGTCAGAGCTCTTAGTCTCTTAATATCTTAAATCGACTGAACCTGGCTCTCGGGAGTTGGCATATGTTCAATATTGAATCTGAAATATGGTTACTATGTTGGCCCCAAATTTACCTAGTAAACCGGCTTCTCTTGCCTATTTCTTCTTAAATTTGTGCCCCATTTGCTGCTATCTTACCTTTGTGAGCAAGAATTTTTCTGATGCTAATTCTTTCTTAGTGTAGCTGAAAAACCTTTAACATTGCCTCATTTCAACTCCTTATCCTCATTTTTAAACGGTTTAGTTCAGAGGCTGGAGCTCAGACGAATACATGTGTGACCTGGATTATGCTGTCTAGAGTAAATTCTAAGAGGAATTTTGCCAGTGAGGTTATTTAACCACTGGAACACCTCTCACATGAGAGTTTTGGCCCTTGAAACTTTCTAAAATGTGTGCAACCAGAAATAATGGATTATGCAGCTATTATGTGAAATCAAATGGCTGTATTTGCACAGTCGGAACAGATGATCCTACCTAACCTCTCCTGATTCAGTATTTGTGAATAAATCTTTGAATCCACCCACTCCCATGACATGCTGAAGTCAAAGGGAGATACATAAATTCTACAGCTGTAGCAGAAATAGGAGGTAGCTTATCTGCATGTTTCCTTACTATTCCGTTGAAGTACGTGCCTCACCATCTGGCAGCATTCATCCCAAAACCATAGTAACCACATGGAAATGAGGGGCTCACCAGCGTCCTTGGTGGAGTAAAATGGCTTGGTACTGTCTCTGTCTACCCTTGCTGCAGCTTCATTCTTAGATATATATATATATTTGTTTTGTCTTATTGGCTCATCTCTAGAGGCTTGGTTCTTCCTAACGAGTTCCAGCAGTCATAAATGGATACTTGTCCTCCCTGTCTGTTCATTAGCTCTCTCCCTTGAGAAGAAATCCTGGCCTTTAAGTTCGTGATTTAGGGAGGGAAGAGGCTGAGCTCACTTTGCTGGCAATGACAGCTGAACGAGCTCCCTCCATGCTATGGAGCATGCTGTCACTGTCACTTACCCCTTAGAGGGACTGTTATGTGGGACACTGTTGATGCTGAACGGGAATCCTATAGGAAACGGATTGCAGTTGCTGTCAGGCAGAAATGTAGGTATGTGCACGTGTGTGGTCATCTGCAAGTTCTTGCTCCGTGTCCAGGCCATAAATATTGCATGAATCGATGAACATGTTTTGTTTTCTCTTTCCCAACAAGGACTAACTGACTGCAGGACCAAGGTGGGAAGGATTAGGTGTTTATACAATAAAATTAACCAGAGCCCCACACAAGTACTCCTTTGTGTCCCTGAAACAGGCTCAGTCTTTCACACACAGCTCCTATTTGTCTTGGAGGTTTGTTATGCTGATAAACTTGGCGTGCGATGACTATTTATAGCAGAAAGCAGAGAGCTGCTGTGTTTTGGAAAATCCTCTGGTGTTCCTGAAGGTCCCTGCCTGATTTGTGCGAGTGGATATTCTTGGCTCTTGATTTTACCAGCTAGTGTGAGCATTTGCAGTCAGCAACAATGCCTCCAAGAGGCCTTGGGGCTCATTTTTCTTGGCAGTGATGTTTTTTTCATTAGATCAGCTTTGAAGCTGTTGGGGGCAAAGTCACAGAGCAGCTGGAGGAGGGAACCTAGACAGTGAAGTCTACGTGCGCGCAATGTTAATGTATCAGTGCAAATGAAAGGGAACAGGAAGGGTAGAGGGGAGACAGCCTGACACACTTTAACTTGTGTCCTGTGCCTGGGACCTGCATCAGACAAGTAGCATCACACACCTTCAAGAAACACTTAACACCTACAACCTACGATTTTAAGACTGTATTAAAAAGTAAAGTAGTGTAAGGAAAAAGTAGGACAAGCTGTGAGATCTGTTGATTTTCAGTTCTTCCCTGATCACAACGTGAGTTGTTTTTTAGTATGCTTTGCTGAACTTTTGACCCATCCTTATTTAACTCACTTTCAGGACCCTTTGTGGAAAAGGCTGCTACCTAATGCTGCCGGTCACGCTGTTAAATTATCTTCTCTGCTTGAAAAGAAGCTATTCAGGAATGGCTGTTACCCTTTAGATTCACTTCTGGCCCAGTGCTTTCCGTTTCAAGCAGACTTTGACCCCGTAGACTCATCACCGGTGTTGATACTCTCATGAGAACAAGCACACAAGAATATATTTTCTTCTTCCATTGGATGCAGGAGCAGGATTTTTCATCACCTTCTGTAGGACTGGGATTAACACAACATAAGGAAAGAATAGGAGCTGACTACCTGGGTCACATTTTATCACAGCCTTGTTTGAATTCCCAGTTGGACACAAATAGCAGCTGAACACATAAGTGTCATCCAGTCTTGAATAATTTCTTGACAGGGACTGAAGACTTTCAACAGAGGAATGTGCGTACCTGGAGTGGATCAAGGCAGTTGGTGGGAGCACTGTTTTGACAAATAAAGGAGCAGTTGTTATGAGAACTCTTGCCTGGGATCCTGTATGGGTGATGCTGACTCATTCCATATTCCATACCATGTTCTTCCATATTTCAGGCACTGAACAGATGTTTTCTCATGGGACAGCTGACATCATCCTTGAGGCCTGCACAGACTTTTGGGATGGTACCGATATCTACCCCCTCTCTGGCTCTGACAGGTGGGCAGCTTTGTCATTTGGTGCATTCAGGAACTGCTGCAAAATTGCAGAGGGAACGTGGCCACTCTATTAAAATTCCCTTTACTGATGCTTATGCTATTTAATAGAAGCTTGAAGTAGGTTATGAACATAAGCTGTCTCTGCTTATAATTATTATAATCATAGCAGTGCAAGAGATTAGATGTCAAGAAGTAATCTGTACCGTATCTGTTAACATATTAGCCTCTTATAAGTGGAGCCTGACTGTACCACGTAGCAGGACAATGGATTATAATCGGATCATTCGATGGTGGCAGGGAATTGTTTTCTTATTCAAGAAATATCTTACATGAAATGCAAAGTGATCAATTCTGCCTACCGTTGACACCTTTAAACCAGTCCTCCACAACGCATCACACCCATTTAGGCCTGTTGTAGCTGTCCAGCATCTGACAGCGTCTGTTGCACATTTTTCTATAGGCTAAATTTCTGTTCTTTGTAGCAGAGCAGACAAACCAATAATATTTAGTTTCACTGAATATCAGCAAGTTGTTCTTCTAAGTCTGCTAATCCTCAGGTGTAAACAAACTCCCACTAGAACTTTTTGGAGTATTTATCATCTTGGAACCCAATGAAAAATCCCATGTATAGTTGTTTGTTACTTTTGTGAGCCCAACAGAGAGAAGGAACATCACACTATTCTAGTGACTGAATATTGACTAAGTGTGGACTTGAAATACAGCTCCTGGGACCCAAACTTTGAAAGGGGATAGGAGAAGAGTCCATTGCTGTAACTATCTCTGCCATAGTTACTATCATCATGTTGTCATTTCCTTCCATGGTGTCTGTCTCACTACAGATAACCTCACTCGGATTAATTCAATTTCTGCTGCCATGCAGTGAACTTCCTTAGACTCATCTGGCAATCATAGAGTACGTCAATAAGAGCATTCAGAGTACTGTGTTCATACTCATCTGTCTGATGAACAAGCAGCAATGTTCATCACCGCCCCTGTTGGAACACTGCCCTACTCCTCACAGAATACATTTTTCCACCTACCCAGTTGGTGACTTCTGCACTGAACTATAGCTGGGATACAGTCAGAAACACAGCACATTTCTGCTAACTTTGGTCTTTGTCTCTTCCACATAGGAAGAAGGTGTTAGATTTCTACCAGCGGGCCTGCCTCTCAGGATATTGTTCTGCCTTTGCATACAAGCCAATGCATTGTGCCTTGTCCTCCCAGCTCAACGGCAAGTGCATAGAGCTGGTGCAGGTCCCTGGGCAGAGTGCCATCTTCACATGCTGTGATCTCCCTGGGACAACCCCCATCAAACAGAGCAGTCGGAGGAATAGTTGGAGCTCTGATGGTATGTATGTTCTGTTCTGCATGTAGTAAAGTCTGCTACTAGGCCAGGTGCTTTCTTTCTGATCAGTCCAGAAGTATAAGAACACTTTCATTCAGAGCAGCAGATGCAAACTGAGAACTAAGGGTTTCTAAAGTAGATGCTTTTCCAGAGGAAGTAATGATTTAGCAGCTGGTAAGTATGTTTCTAGCATAGCTATTGAAGCTTGCAGAGTTCTTCTACTTGTGGGAAGTCTGTTTCTTAAAGCAGGCAACTGAGAGTCAAGAGTTCTGAGTATTTCGACACTTAGTTATTTGACTAAGTTTTTGGAAATCACATGTGCTGTGTTTTCTTCAAAGGAACTAGATGTATGATGGTATGTGACTACTCTCCCTTGATAGATTTGGTTGCTGTGCTGAAGGATATGATTCCCAGTAGATGTAGATTGTACATCTCCAGAACAGCAATGGAAACCGAGAAATAAGCACATACCATTGTATAACTTCAGGAGACTCTTGTAAGACCAGCGTTAATCTCTTTCTGCCTTGGTCTCCCATACTGTAAAATGTAAGTAATAGGGTTTCCAACAGCTTTGAGGCAGTGGCGACTGTTTTCAAAACCCTTTTCAGTCTTGCCTGTGGCAAACTTTGCAACTGTGGGAAGTATTTCATTATTTTGCTCCTCATGTTGTATTAAGCTCCCATTCACCACAGGCTGATGTGGTGATGGTGAAGGAAATCTGACAAAGAGCATTCGCAGGCTCTTTGGGAGTGCCTGCAATGGCTCTGGAGGGAACAGTTCCCTGCGTCAGCCCCTCATACTCTGATGCCTCTCTGCCTCAGCCAGACTCATCATGTTTGAGCACAGTATGAGGTGTTTAAAAAGCACATGTGAACATTATGCTGCACACATCCTCTACCTTTCTGCCCCAGTTCTTTGTGACTGATCCCTGTCTTCTGTTTTGTCTTTTTCCTTTCCATGCTGTCTATTTCGTACTTGTACACTTGGTCACATGTGCGGGGATGTTCTGAAACTGCCTCTGTGACTGGGTATGCTGGAACAAATGGATGTCTTCAATTTTCCTTCTGTATGTGTGTACCTGCATGTTTCTGTGTGCCTGGGCACTGCGTCCCTGGGTATTACCATGGTGGACTCTCCCACCGTGGGTACTGTTGTCTGATGCACATGTGGCCACTTGTCTCTGTGATTGCGTGTTGTTTGCATGCCTGAAGAAGGGATTGGGGAAGTGATGGAGAAGGAGGACTGTATCCAGGCTCTGAGCGGACAGATCTTCATGGGAATGGTCTCATCTCAGTATCAGGCCCGTCTTGACATTGTCCGCCTCATTGATGGATTGGTCAATGCCTGCATTCGTTTTGTCTACTTCTCCCTGGAAGATGAGCTCAAAAGCAAGGTAAGCTGTCTTTGCTGAACTCCCTGGACTTGCATGCCCCTGCCTTGTCTGTCTGGAGAGTTTAGCTCCAGTGCCATCTAAGGTTAATCTGATTCAGCTAGCCTAGTGGGTCCAGTAGGTACCTACACTCTGATATGACATTGTCTGCAATACTCTGGCCTTGATAGCTACACTCAACTCTTTTGTCTGCTCTCCTGTAGGTGTTTGCTGAGAAGATGGGTCTTGAGACTGGCTGGAATTGTCACATATCCTTAACGCCCAACGGTGACATGCCTGGCTCAGAGATCCCTCCCTCTAGCCCCAGCCATGCTGGCTCCCTGCACGATGACCTACATCAGGGTGAGAGAACTGCGCCTAAACCACTTTGAATGCCACGTGTTGCCCGGATGGTTCTTTTAAACCCGTTCATAGGGTCCTGTGTCCTCACCAGATACCTGATCCTACAGAGCTTTGAGCACAAAGCTGGATGGGCCTGAGGTGTGTGTATGTGTGAGTGAGAGAGCCTTACATTTACAGCATTCCTACCCAGTCAGTACTGCAGTTGTTGGAAACAAACATCTTTCTGTGCACCAGCTGCCATGATTTTACAACTGCTCATTATTACTTTTGGTTCTTGCTGAGGCCCTGGTCAAGCCACTGAGGGTCAGTCTCTTACCTGTGCATTGCTCTTCTCTTTAAGTGGGATTTCATCTCTCTCTTCTTCCCCTAGAAAAAGAAAGAACAGAACAGATAAACGATTGTGCCTCAAAGCAGAGACTATGCTTACATATCTACCTCTGAGCAGATTAGTCATCTAAAAATATTGCATTTTAGATGACTGAGGAGGATCTAAGCTTTGCTAACCTAGAAAAATCAGGCTTCACGCTTCCTGGCTTCTGCAGTGCCACGTGAATATACCATGTGGGTGGCACAGGAGTGGCAGAGGCCAGTTTGTGCTTATTGTTTGTGATGTTTCTCTGTGCTCCAGTTTCTCGAGATGATGTGGAGGGGCTCCTGCTGATGGAAGAGGAAGGGCACTCAGATCTCATCAGCTTTCAGCCAACAGACAGTGATATCCCCAGCTTCTTGGAGGACTGTAACAGGGTGAGGTCCCCTTTCCTTACACACTTTGTGTTGTTGTCAAGTCAACAGTGTAACAGCATCTCAGAGGGAATTCCTTTTTCAAGAAAATTGATTGACTGGTTCATGACTGGTTCACATCCTGATCTTTCTCCTCCCACTTGCAGCTTCACAGTAGCCTTGAGAAGCTCATCTCAGTCCATCTGGGTCCCCTTCCCATGTGCTGGGCAGGAACGGGGAACATCCCCACATTCCACGCAGACAGAAGAAACTTTCTTCCCCACCCATGAGCAGTATTAGGTGCTGACCAGCAGTCAGGGTGTGGGACATGCTCTTCCTGCCTCACAGAACTCAGACATTCTCAGCAGAGAATACAGAAATATCAGAGAAAGACAAGTTAAAAAAAAAATCTATTAGGCCTGTGTTTAGGAAGGAAAAAACATTCTTTTTGCTGCGTGTTATGGCTGCAATTGAAACAATGGATAGGTGGTGGGAGACAACCCGTATTCTCCAACTAGTTTCTCCACACAGGTAAAACTTCCTCAGAAATCCCTGAGCATGGTTTTATGATGCTGATCTTACAAACCCAGAGGGAGAGCACAGCCAGCCTGCCATGGCAGTGGAGAACTTTAGTAGAAGACTTCTTAAAATGGCTTGGGAAAGCCAGGTTTTGTCTGCAGGGGCATCAATTTATATCTGATCTTGAAGTTGCAGTCTGGGAATTCTAACTTAAGCAGTTCCTTGCTAACTGCCTCCCTCACACACACACTCCTGCTTAGTCTCCTCTTTGTCTTTTTTTTCAGGCCAAACTTCCACGAGGGATCCACCAAGTGAGACCCCACCTGCAAAACATAGACAACGTGCCTTTGCTGGTGCCCCTCTTCACAGACTGCACCCCAGAAAGTAAGTAGCACAAAGCCTGGGTCTGTCCTCATGGATACATTCCCCATCCCTGTGCTCTGGCTCATCTGGGTGTGGACATGGATCAAGGGAAAGGGAAAAGTCCAGAAATGCAGACGGGCATTTTGGTAATAACGGCCCTCTATTGCTACCTGCGGGGAGGCAACCTTTACTTCAGTACAACTGTTCCTTAGCTACAGAATTGGGCTGAGAGCCACTCCATTTTCAATTTGCATTCATAAGAGACAAAAGGAAACATCCACAATGCCTGTTATTAAGTGTTATCAGTGTGTCAGGAGACTTTGATCTCTGCTTGCAACCCTCGCTTCCTTATTATATAACTCACAAGTCACTTCCCAGAAGTATTTTTCTCTGGCAGTTGCTGTTAGCACCTTCTGCTGCTGTGCAGAGCTTTTGATTGCAGAGAGCAAAATTGACAAAATTTCTTTCTGAGAAATGCTATTTTAGCTAAAGAGTCTGAGTGCTTAGCTGGCTAATACCTGCCCAGCCTCCAGTAAAAGTGCTAAGAATCAATTTGGCATTTTAGGCACCTGTGGGCACAGTTTACAGGAGTGCCAGTGAGAACCAGCTACAAACCAGTCTGCCTGGCTGTTCAGTGCCCAGTAAATTTCCTTTGCCTGACAGAGGTGGCACTTCCCCACTCCATCCAACCCCTTGCTGTGCTGCAGATCTGGGTACACCAGTCACTTGAATAAATTGTTTACACAGGAATCTGCAGAGGGTGTTTTTTTTTTGTGCACCTAGACTATTCTAGAGAACTCATGTATATCCACAGAGTGCTGTGCACAGAGCTATGGAAGAAAAATTGGATCAAACAACAGCTTTGATTTAGAGTCCTCAGGAGGATGTTAATAAAAAGATTGATGAGGGGTAGAGGTCAGGCTGGGAGTGGAGGAACAGTGGCTGGCTCTGAACAGGACTAAGTATGGCACTGCTTTTGGAGTACTTTGTTTTATTTCCTTTGTTCCTTCAGACTTGGAACAGCAGCAAAGTGCTGCTGAGAAGAACTAGAAAGTGTATTTTTTTCAGATTTGGATTATTCAACTAAGTTTAATTTCTACGGTTTTCTAACAAGACCCTTTGATGCTGAAGCCATCTGTGTTACACACCCAGAGCTCTGGTCTGAAGGAGACATGCTAGAGGTGCAGGTCTCTGGGTCACACTTCTGGGGATCACAGCTCAGCTCCTGCAGAAGGCAGGTACATCAGGCACTTGGACTGCAATTAATTAGCAATCTGATTGTGCCCTCTGACTTTGGGTCTGACTACACACATCTGAGGAATACTGGCTGGGGTCATTTTAAAAGACAACTGCTTGCTATCCAGACTGGAAAGCATACACAAAGCCTGCGAGCATAGAGATAACGCACTGTGCTTCTCCTTCTGTCCCCTTGCAGCCATGTGTGAGATGATCAAGATCATGCAGGAATACGGGGAGGTGACTTGCTGCCTGGGGAGCTCTGCCAACCTGCGGAACAGCTGCCTCTTCCTGCAGAGTGATATCAGGTGGGACAGGACCCAGTCTTCCAGCTGCCTTGGTGTGCCCAGCCATGGGACACAGCAGGCTTGGTGACTGTGCAGGGGGATGCTCGCAGTTTGTGTTATCATTTGGTGGGTGTGTAAGGGACATTTGGATGGTGTTGGATGAGATTTTTAATGGAGTAACCACCTAGATCCCTTCACACACAGATTCCTCTACATCTTTGAAAGGAAGCTGTTACCCTTATATGCTGAAGTATTGTGCACCAACTGGAATTCTTGTTTGGGCAAAATAATGGCAGCTCCCCGCTGGATCAACCGATTTGTGCACCTAGAGCCACACACCCAAATATGTTCAGTATTTATCTGGAAATAACATCTAGGGGAGATTGATCCTAAATTCACATCCCAGCTCAGAACTTCTCTACCAGCGAGGCAGACAGAGCTGGCACTGCATGACCTTACAGGCAGGATTGCAGCAGAGCATGGCTTCTCCTCCAGGATGAGGTCTTTCCTTAACACTCCTATGTTGTCCATGCAGTATAGCACTGGATCCTCTCTACCCATCCCGCTGCTCCTGGGAGACCTTTGGCTACGCCACCAGCACCACCATGACTCAGGCTTCTGATGAGCTCACCCCCCTGCAGCTTTCAGGGCAGCTCAACAGCCTGCCTTGCTCCATGTCCTTCCGCCAAGAAGAGAGTACCAGCATCATCAGGCTTATAGAGCAGGTGAGCCAGGCACAGCCCCCCCCTTCTAGTTCTGTCTCTTGCCTACACCCCACTGCCTACAGCTCATGAGGAGCACAGCCAGGAGCCCATATGAGCATTCTATTCTTGTTGAGCTGCCCACAGCAGCTTTGCTTGGGTCTCCTGTCCTTCGTTCAGGAAACACAAGAGATACTCTTCCTGCCTGCTCCTAGCAGTCCAAGGTGTAAGGGATGTTGGGAACGGTACCTTGTTGCACCAGGGCACAAATATCATTCAACTGGATTAAGTAGAAACTCAGAGATCCCTACCTGGAAAATATCAGTACTAGAGAAGTGTTACCCCAGAAGATCCATGGGGTTTAAACTAACTTACCCCTTGGTTAAATTCTGCCCTTCTATCATCCCTGTATCTAAGCAGGAGACCTTCCTCTTTTGCTTACACCATGTCCAGATGCTCTCCCCTCCCACTTCCCCCCCAGGCCACGTGTTCTGCCCCTGCCTGCCAATAATTGCTCTTGGCTGATAACTGCTCCCATCAGCGAGGGCTCTGAGGGTTTGTGCTTCCTTCCAGGCACGGCACGCAACATATGGGATCCGCAAGTGTTTCCTCTTCTTGCTGCAGTGCCAGCTGACCTTGGTTGTCATTCAGGTGAGTCCAGCCTGGCTGTGGACAGCATTTAGGTCACAGGACAGGAGTGCTAACAAGGATAATGGGTAGCTGCAGTGGGGCAGCGGCCTTCAGTCAGGTTTACACAGCACATTTTGGGAAAAGTTAGAAACTGAGATCCCAGCCTACATTGTCCCTTCTCCCTCACCCTCCTGCAGAGGTTTCTCTGATCCCTTTTTCCCTGGAGAAAAGCATCCCTGCCCCAGCACCCTGAAACAGGTGGAGGGGCTGTGCAGCAGCAGCCTTGTTACCAGCTCACCCCAGTGTTTGGGAGGAGGATGGTGGCAGCTGGGGTACCAGGACCATCCCACACTGCTCATGCTCTTCACTCCGGATTGTTCCCATCCAGTTCCTCTCCTGCCTGGTACAGCTGCCCCCCATTCTCAGTACCACGGACATCGTGTGGCTCTCCTGTTTCTGCTACCCACTGCTCAGGTGAGTATGAGGCAGGGTGGAATCTCCTGCCCACAGGATACACAGACCTGTCCCTCAGCCTCACCAGGGCCATGGTAGAAGGAAACTGACACCGCTCACAGCATGCTAAGGAGGCTGCAAGGGTTATTTTAAGCATCCGCTTTGACAAGGTGCTTGGAAACAGATAGGATCATTTGTGTAGTGCTGTTAGCCCTGCCTGCTGTCTGAGAGCTGCTATTATCTTGTTTGAGCCTCCAGCTGAGAATCATTTTCTGATTTTGACACTGTTGCACTGGCTGGGGTGTGATGGAGAGCACAGGGTGGCAGGCAGAGGTCAATATATACCATAGGTAGATTTTCCCCCTCACACAGTTGGAAGTTAACTCTCCCTGGCTACACTTGCCATACATGAGAACTTGCGCAGCACATGCTTCAGGGAGTGGGATACAAGCACAGCTCAAGCAGTGGTCAGACAAGTGCCAGTGCTCCACTCAGAGGAGGTTCTTTGGCTTCAGATGTTAGCCCAGAAAGTAGATGTGGTGCCTGAACATGTTGGTAAATACTAACTTCCCTTTCTCCAGCATCTCACTCCTGGGCAAGCCTCCCCACAGCTCCATCATGACCATGGCAACAGGGAAAAATTTGACTTCCATTCCTAAGAAGGTAGGTAGCCCATCTGATAAGAATTGTTCGTCCTTTCTTCTCTTCTACTTTGTTCCCATGTTGATGCATAGCTGAGGCCTTGTGCTAAGATGGCTTCCCAGCTCCCTTGGGAAACTGATCCATGGCATGAGCCACACTAGCCAAATCTCGTCATGGTCACGAAGGGAATCCCTTAGTACCACTATGCCTGCAGGACAGGTCCACAGCACAACATCCCGAATCTGTACTGCAGCCTCTGATGGTTCACAGCGGGGAGGTTGGGCCGGTGACATGCCTGTGTCACTCTCCTGCCTCTCCCTTATCCACAGACCCAGCACTACTTCCTCTTCTGCTTCCTGCTGAAATTCAGCCTGACCATCTGTTCGTGCCTCATCTGCTTCGGGTTCACGCTGCACGAGTCCTGCAAGGAGGTGAACACTACCAGCCACAATCTCACAGCCTGCTCCTCCATCATGCTGCACAGGTGAGGAACCGAGCCTGGCACAAGCCAACACCCTGCAGTTCCTCTTGCTCCTGCTGCTCCCAGGTGGAGCTGAGCCCCTCAAACAAGCTTTAAGCTCTCACATGAGCTGAGCTGGCCGTAGTGGCTGTGCAGAAGGCTGGGCTCTCCCTAGCCTGGAGGATTGCACCTTTGGGGCAAAGCCTGGCCTTGCTCAGTCACCTCCTGGTACCAGGACAGCCCACTTTTCTACTGGGAAAAGGCTCCAAGCACACATCTAGTTTGCTCAGCTATCAGAGAGAGGCAGGGCTCTGGTGGAAATGGGTCAGACAGCAAGTCCTTACTGTTCCTGACTTCTTCCCCGTGTCCTCTCATTTATTAGTGATGCTCCTCGTGCTCCTGACTGGTTTGGGACATTTTCCAATGCTCTTCTTGTAGCCCAGAAGCTCACAGCTGGCCTGATTGTTTTACACACAGGTGAGTCTGCTTGCAGCACTCAGCATCCACCCCCCAACTCTGGGGGAAAACTTGCATCCTGTTTCCTTCTGTGCCCCTCATCATCCCAGAAGGCACAAACTTCATTAGAAGTGGGGACTCTGTTGGGCTTCTTACATAAAGCCCCTCGCCTTACTATACATTGCCCTAACAAAGTAAAAACAGCACCTTCAGAGCTGAATTTCTCTCTTACCTGCCTGGCGAAGCGCTGGTTCCCTTCCAGTCTCAGCACAAGGGCAGCCTCCACCTTTGCCTTCTTGCAAACCAACTGGCAGTAGCCTGCAGTTCTACAGAAAAGTTCCTTGCCTTAAAAGTTCCTCCGCTCCTGCTGCCATGTTGTGAAGCACCCCTCCACCTGGAAGGCTTTTTATCCCCTCTGGAGGGGAGGGGAGCCAGGCTCTGGCTGACCCTCATCACCTGTGCATGGTTGCTGAGCAGAGCAGCTCCAGCTGCTCTCGTGGAACCCTAAGGGGCCTCTGCTCCCTTTCCACCACGCCAAGTGGTGGCGTGCCTTGGTGCCCAGAACATTGCACGTTGAGATGTGTAGGGTGTCCGGGTCAACAGGTACACCTCCTGATCTGAGGGGCAGCTGTTGCGATGAGGGGTAGTGTGCATTATTTAAGCACAGAAGGCTGAGAACAAACCCCGGTGTGCCTGCAGTAACGCTGTGCAGTACTGCTACCACGGCCCCCTTTGCATATCTGGGGACTTAGATTTGCTGTGGGGAGTCTGGTCTGGAAGGACTTGGAATGAAAGTTTGGTTTCAGGAACATAAACCTCATATTCCTTTGGGGCAATAGCTGCGGGTAAAGTGATGTATCTGTGTGTGATGCTCAATAACCCCCTGCTCCCTCTGTACCCGCAGTTTTCATATCCATCACCCACGTCCATCGCACCAAGCCACTGTGGAAGAAGAGCCCCCTCTCCAACCGGTGGTGGACGCTCACTGTGGCTGTCGTGTGAGTATCCCCAGGCCCTGATGTGGAGGGGAGGAGGGCTCCAGGTCCTCCAGCACCAGATTGGTGGCGCTGAGGAAATTCCTAACACATGGCAAGGGTTCTGCTCTGTTCCCTCCCAGGGAAGCATCCCTGGTGTAAACTCAGGGGTGGTACGTCTGGGCCTGAGCCCTGATCTGCAGGTCCTGGGAAGCGTGTTCGCTCTGCTGAGATCTGCTCTGTCTGTCTACGATCCTAGATTGCTGGGGCAAGTGGCGCAGACTGTTCTGGACCTGAAACTCTGGGAAAACCTCAGTTCTCCGTTGACATTTAACTACGTTTCCATCTCCCCCGTCTCATGGCTCCTGGGTTTTCTTTCCTTGATCCTGGTGGTTATCATCAACGAGATTGTCAAGCTGCACGAAATCAGGTACGGGGGTGGTGGGGAAGATGGAGACAAAGGGTGGGAGCCTCACTGCAGCCTGGCCTTGAGCTGCTGAGAAATAATGCACAGGGAACAGGGTGGGGAATAAAAAGGAAAAGATGATTGCATTGTGTAAATCACCTGGCCATTGTGTGCAAGCTCATGTCCCACCTCTCCGGGAGGAAGCGCAGGGGAGGAAAGAGGGTCAGGGGAGAGCAGGGGCGGTGATTGGGAGCAGGAAGGGAGACCGAAATTTCCTTATCTCCCTCCAATGAGGAGGAGACAGCCAAGGTCTGTGACATACCGGTACGGCTCGGAGAGGGCTGTTCTCTCCATCTTGTCCCAGGAGGACAGGGAGGCGTTGAATCACGGCAGAGGAAATACGTCTTCACACAGTGCCTGAACTGTGGGGCTCGCTTTCACGGGAAGTGGCCGAAGCCAAGAATTCGTAGCAGGCAAAGTGACTGGCTGCTCTAGCACAGGGAGCAGCCGGAGCTGGGAGTTAACACTAATGAACATGGATTGAGGAAAGGCAGGGGGGTTACAGGGAACCGTGATGGGGACAGGGCCCTCATCTCTGTTCCTGGGAGGGGTTTCTGGGCCTTTCTCTGCTGTGTCTGGTGGCCTTGGATATAGGACTTGGGGTGGGGTAGGTGTGAGACCACAGGGTGCTCTCTGGATTTGATTCTCCTCGCAGGGTACCAGAGGGCCCAGGTCAGGGGCTTCTCAGGGCTCAGGAACCAGAGTGGGGCAGCTTTGCCACATACTGACTCTGCTCTCTCCTGTCTTGTCTCCTCCAGGGTCCGGGTGCGTTACCAGAAAAGGCAGAAGTTGCAGTTTGAAACAAAGCTGGGGATGAATTCTCCATTTTAAAACCTCCCAACTTGAGTTCCCTGGGGCCAGGGGCAGACAGACACATCCTGCACTGGGAGAGCGGCTGCACCAAAGGCTCAGGGAGTTTCTTTCACACATGCAAACCAGACGGCCTCCTTGTAAAACTGCATCAGCACCTTCCTTCCTGGGGGCCCCAGGCAGGGCACTGCCATCAGGACCCCCCAGCAGGTATGCAGCGCCTCCCTGGCCTGCCAGGGTGCTCTCGAGGGAGCCTGCAAGCTCTGGTGGCTGTTCAGGCTGCTCTTCCTTTATTTATTTATTACTAGAGGTTTTTGTTATTATCATGGTGATGCTGAAATCAAGTGACTCCTTCCCTCTGTGTGAGCAGATGGGTTTCATTGACCTGGCAGGAAAATCTGGGGCCAGAAGGGGAGACGTAGGGCTGCTGAGGCCAGAGATTTCTATTGAAACCCATTTTTTTTCCTTCTCTGCCTGCTTTCCTGGATGACGTGCATGTGCATGCTTGCGCGTGCCCTCACCTACCTCCATCAGCCGTCTCTCCTGCACCTCCGGGAGCGCTGGGTGCCAGGTGAGGGCTGGAGCTCACATTCCCAAAGGGACGCTGGAAGGGGTTTTTGGCACCATGCTCGAAAAGCCCCCGCGATGGCCCGCTTGTGCCAGGCCTGCCCTCTAGCGTTGTTGCTGTAGCCTCGTGCCAGCTGTCGAGTACTTCGAGAGAAGGCTGAGGCAGGGCTTTAAGGAAAACTGGCTGCATTTGACCCTGCTTATAAGGTGCACAGGGAATCAGGAGGACAGCTCTGCCTGCTCGCACGGCCCAGCTTCCTCCAGCCCTGCTGATCCAGCTCGTGTATGCTTTCACAGCCCCCAGAGAGGTAGGGTTGTAACTGTCCTCATTTTTGTGATTTGCATTGCTGTTCTGCTTCAGTAAAATGCCTGCTTGAGAAGGCCACGGAAATATTTGTAGCTACAGAGAAAACCTGAGACCTGCCTTCCCCTGCCGTGGAGGGAGGGAGATGTCTTTCCATCTGCATCTTGCAGCTGTGACTAACACGGAGCTGGTGGGCGGCTCCTTTCCCAGCCTGGGACCGTGCTGCATCCCGTACCTGCTCTCCAAGGCACAGGGAAACCCCCCTCATCACACCTTCCTGTGCTAGTGTTTGGAACTCTCCCCTTCATGCTTCTGCCCTCCTAGCTCTTACCTGTTTTTCTGGAGGTCCCTTCTTCATCCGACCTTCCACTGAGGGCTCTGTAAGCCACATTTTGCCCCGGTGCAGCACACTGCACACAGTGCAGCTCCTGTACAGGCCCCAGCTGTACTGGGAGCACTGCTGCTGGTGGGGGCTGACCCTTCGGGGCCAAACAAGAGCACCCAGGCTTGGCTACCAGAATATTTGCAGCTGATGGAGATGCTGACTCTCTTCCTAGTTCTAAAAACTGGCTGAAAAAAAAACCTGACAAATCCTGGCACAGTTTTTGCTTCCGATGTTAACACTAAATACACGGCTGTTGTTTCCCTTTGGTGTCTGAGGCTACGAAGTGGCTGCTGGCCCTTCCCTGGCAGGCAGGGAGCTGGATGGGAACCCCGGCCCTCCCTGCTGCTCCACCTCGTCTTCCTTCCATTTCAGCAAATGCAGGGAGGACGCGCACAGCGTGTCGCTAAGCAATACCCTTCTGGCTGTGGGTCTGGTAGCAGTGTGGAGCAGGGGTAGGGCCAGCCTCTGCGCTCTGGGGACAGAGGGGGGCTGCTGGAGGGGGCCAGGTGCAGGTGTCTGGAGGCCTGGGCCCTGTTCCTGCAGCTGGGGAGCAGCTGCTTGGGCTCTGCTGCTGGCAGAGCTGGGAGCCAGGCAGGGAAAGGCAGGGCTGCCCTCCTGCAGTGCAGCAATACCGGGCCAGTCCTGCTCGCAGTGGGTCTGCTCACCTCCGCCAGCTGGGCTGAGCTCTTCCTTCGCTCCTTTCAGGTCCGCAGGGCTGCCTGGCGCAGGGAGCACACGCTGCCTTTCTCAGTTGCACTTAACTCACTGCGTGCCAGCTGCAGATCTTATCGCTGGCACTTGAGAAACCAGCTTGTCTTTCTGATGCCAGGGCCGGCTGGAAAGTGGGCCACGATCTCCTCCGTGGCCAAGCTGAGCTGCAGCCAGTGGCAGCGCCAAGCCACTCACTGCTATCCCCGCAAGGCAGCTTTCCCCTGACCTAGCTCTTGCTTTGTGCCACTTAACCGTTGTAGGTGATAAAAGGCAGCAGCTACCAGGGCTTCCTGCTGGCCACACCTTCCTCTAGAGGAGGCGACTCCAAGGTTTCCTTCTCTGGGTGATCACAAACGTTTATTTTCCTGCACCCTCCTTCCCGTGTTAGACTTGGAGGGAGCCAAGGCGTAGGAACGGAGCCGTTGGGATGGTCTCGCCATCGCCACCCTTCCCTCCGCCCCTGAGGCACCTGAGGACCAGGGTGAACGGCTTCAGTCAGAAGTTTCCTACATCGAGATGTTTTTAAATGGTGTATATTTTATATTAAAATTTCGGGGATGTATGTAAAAATATTTGATTTGTATTAAAACTTGTATTAAAAAAAAAAAGCAACGAACCCTAACCCGCACACATCCACTGTACGAACGGCAATAAACGGCTGTCTTGGTAACACCCCGTGAGAGTGGGAGGGAGTTTGCACCCAACAGAGCGAGGAGGTAAAAATGTGTGTGTGTTGGTCATGGCACAGGTAACGGGGCTCAGCGCTGGGCCAGGAGCACAGCCCGAGAGCTGGATTCTCCTGGGATCCGATCCTGGCGCTTTCTGCCAGTTTCTGCCCAGCCGTGGGCAAATGTGCAGCCCTGCAGGCCCCTGCCCACAGAGGAACCTCACTCACCTCCTGTGGCCCCAGTCTGGGCACAGTGCGTGTGGTTGCTGTGATGGTTGCTGCCGACTGCTTTGACTGCGGTGGGCCGTGCGTTGGAGCCTCGGGGTGAGCTGTGACAGGCACTGGGAGCACTGGAGAAAAACAGCGGTGAGACGAGGAGGCCTGAGCAAAGCAGGACCCAACGCTGGGCAGAGGGGCACGGGAAGGCAGCGCTGGTCCCCAGCGTGCTCACCACACGGTACTGTCACAGTCGTAAGGCTCAGACTGAGCATTAACCTCGCTAGAGGCGACAGCAGAACTCTTACCAGGGAGATTATCTGAGGAAACCCAGATCTTAAGCGCTCAAGGGGCAGGATACAGCTGATCCTCGATGAAGTTCAGACAGAGCAGGAGACAAGCTCGTATGATTTGACACGAAGGAGACAACTAGGCAGAACTATCAAAAGGGTAAAATATGCCCCACTGTTTAATAGAATTTAGTCTTAATGGATGTTAGTGGAAACAAAACACATGATCAACACAAACAGAGCAGATGGTTTAAAATCTGTTGTCAGTCTGGTGATTACATGGGCTATTTTTTCCCTCACTGTCTTGCTGCACGGAGCAGGTGCAGCCAGGGTCAGTTAGTCCCAGTTGCAGTGTACATAACTTACACACCATACAGTAGCTTCAAAATAGAGATCTAGAGCTTAAAAAATAGTCATTCTTCTGCAAAACAAATGTTTAATTCCCTTATTGACAATGAGAGCAGCATGATGCCCTCAGGTGGCTCAGACAGCGACAGCTCCACCCCAGTGTCCTCTTATCCCTGACCCTAGAGTACAAGACTTGCAGTTCTGGTTAGTAAATATATATAATAAATCACATTTAAAATATATACATTGGCCTTTAAAAAAACATTTACAGTTTTATCAACATTGGAAAAAAATAACTGGGCTTGCCCCAGATTGACTTGTGAGAATAAAAATCAGTTTTAAAAGGTTTCTGCAAACCTTTCGTTAAAGTGCCACTGGTTGGAGCTATTTTAAAAACAGTCAGGCCCACGGCGTAGCACTTGCCTGTCGGACACGGTCATTTAAATACACTCAATGTGATGTATAAAACAGAGCAACCAACTGGCCAGGGTAGAGGTGTCTTAATTGCCTCAAACTGACCTCAAGTCCCAGCCAATGATTTTCTTTTCTTTTCTTTTTTTTTTTTTTTCTTTTTTTTTTTTTCAGGGATTTTTCATCTGTGCTTTTCAGCCCAAAGCCAGGCTGGCGCCTCCCGCCGGCTGGGCCCATGGCACAGCCGCTGCTGGAGAGCCCTGGGGACCCGTCCAGGCGGGCTCTGCTCCTTCCTCAGTGCAGGGAGCTGCGAGCAGCCAGAATCAGTCACCAACTCCCCGGAGGGCTGGGGAGCACCCGCCTCTTTGGCCACCTCCTCCCTTTCCAGTTTGGTTTTGTGCGGGTGATTTTTTTATAAAAGGGGTAAGGGTTGGAATTTTTTTTCTTCCCTTCGTCTGGAATTTTTGTAACAAATGGCACTTCAGTACAATCTTAGGTTCCCTTCTGGTGCTCTGATGCTTTCATTTGCTTGGCATGCCGAGCGCAAGCCAAGTTTGGGGCTCTTGGACATATTTAGACATGCACTACTAAACAGATCCTGCTAGAGAAATCTGTCTTCAAGCTATGCAGCCGTTCCTACCGCTCGGATGCAATGAGCTATCACTGCTGTTCCCCTGCTGCAGCCACGGGGCTGTGACTGCATCCAGCGCGTATTTACAGTAGCTGTTGCTGAGCTGAATTCACCCCGTGCATGCGGGGTCACCTCTCCCGCTGGGTTTTAGTGCTGCGAGGAAGCCTCGTGCGCAGTCCCCAACGCTGCCACCGCCTAGCGACGCTTGGGGCTGGGCTTGTGCCAGCGCCTCCCTGCAGGGAGGGGCAGGGGGAAAAGGGGGGCACCCCCCAAAAAGAAAAGAAAACAGGGGAGGGAGAAAAAAAAAAAAGAAAAAAAAAAGAAAAAAAAACACTAACCGCTCTACTTCTTCCCTGGGAGCACTGGGGCAGTTTGTGCAGGCACGGTGTCAGCAGAGGGCAGCCTCAGCCTGGCAGCGCGATGCAGCAGGACGCGGGGGCGCACAGCCCTGAGCGGCCTTTGGTGCTGTGCAGCCATCCTGCGGGGTCCCACAGCCAAACTCGGTGCTGCGGGAGGGTGCCGGTAGCCCCCTGCGTCCCGCAGCTCTGCGGGCTGTGCCAGGCCCCTCCTGAGGGGCTGCGGGTCCCACCGAGGGATTTCGGTCCGCTCGGATTACACGCTGCCCGACGCTGATGCGTTTGGAAAAAGCAACACAAAAAGCAGGGAGGTTCCTTCTCACTCCGTAAGCTGCCAAATCGCGACAAGCCCTGGCTTTTAGCTGCTGTCAGGCCCTGCCAGGGCTGGGATCTGCTCAGTAAATAGCCAGCTCCGTGGCGGCTGCCCAGGGAGGTCTTTCCTTTGACACATTGTTGGCAGGGGATAAATAATGAGAGGCAGGACTGGGCAACGCAGTGTGGAAAGAAAAAGGTCCCTTGTGGAGGCTCCTCAGCGCTGTGCGAGGGCTTCTCTGCGGCCTCCGGGACCACAGGCACAGCCCCTCGGGGCTCTCCTCCTGCTGCCAGTCCGGTGGGAAACGCCTGACCCCCACGGCTGGGCCGGGGCGTGCGACATGGAGCCGGGGGGCTCTGGGGCCGGTGACACGGGGCGGGTGAGGAGGGGCGGCCACGTTCCCGGCCGCGGTGCAAAGTGCAGGGAGGGAGGCGGCTGGAGAGGCCCGGAGGCACCGAGCGGCGCTGGATCCGCTCTCCCCCCGTCACCACGGGCACTGGCAGAGCAGCCGGAGGCGGGGAAGGGAAGGAGGGAGCAAGGCTCAGTCCAGCATCGCGTCCAGCTGGTCGGCCAGGTCATCGAACATGTTGCTGATGTCCTCCAGGATGTTCTTGGCCGAGTGCACGGCCCCGGGGGGGCTGGGGAGGGAAGGGAGAGCTGGTTAAATGCTGCCCCTAAGCCTGAGGTGCCGCCTGCCAGGGCTGGAGGCCCCCAGCTCTTTGCCTGCCCCCACTGGGGGCTCCTCAGTTTCGCTCCCCAGGATCTCGCCCCAGCGTTTGCCTCTCCCCCAGCGCCACCTCACCTCTCCACCTCCTCCGCTGTGATCTTCTTCTCGGCTGCCTGCAGCGCAGCAGCCAGGCTGCAGTTGGTGTGCTCCAGCCGCTGCTGGGCCAGGGCGGTCCCCGGGGCAGTGGCCAAAGGCTTCGCCGACACCTTGCTGCTGGCCTCCAGCGTCAGAGGGCTGGGAGCAGCCAGGGACCCGACCACATCTGGCACCGCCTCGGGGGCTGCCCAGGGAGCGACGGTGTGGCGGGAGGGCTGCAGGACCTGCTGGTAGATGGTCTTGGGCCCAGAGAACACCAGCTTGGTGGACGCCACCGAGGTGTGCTTGGCGGGGACGTCTGCAAGGGAAGAAGCCTCGTGGCAGGCGCTGGCACGGGTCCCCCTTGCCTCCTGGCCAGCCGGGGATGCTGTCCTGCCCCAGCAGGGGAAGGAGGGAGCCTCAGGCCCTGCCACCGCCTCACAGAGACCCCCCCGAGTCCCTGTACCTGGAGCAGGTGTCCTCACCACGGCAGTGCCAAGCAGTTCCGTGGGGCTGGGGGCTTTGGTGGGGCTCGGCGTCTTCTTGATCCCCTTCTCCAGCGACAAGATGCTCTTCTCTATCTCGGCGATCCTGAACTCCACGCTGTCGTCGTCAAAGGTGTCTCCAGCCAGCCCGGCCCGTGGTGCCAGCCCAGTGGTGGGGCCCACGATGCTCACAGCCTGGGACTGGGCGTACTGGGGCGCGGGGCTGCTGCCTGCCTCTGCCTGCCCTGCCAGGCTGAACGCCTTCAGCACAGCCTGCAGTGGCTCCCGCTCCTTGAAGCGGGGCCGGCGCTTCACTGTGTCCGACTCGGTGAGGTTGAACTCCAGCACGGGCGGCTCCTTGGTGGTGGTGGGTGCCACCGGCTCCTTCCCAGCAGAGCACGGGGGCTCTGCAGGCTGGGAACTGGGCTCTGCGTCCTGCACTGCCGTGTCGGCCTTGGGGTGCCCAGCAGGCTTCGGTCGCTGCTTGATGGTTAAGTTGCCTTCTTCTGCGAAGGGGATGCACTCGCTGGAGCTGTTCTGGGAGGATGAGGAGACCTCGGGCTTGGCCTCCTCCTCCGTGTCTGAGCAGGCGTCCTCCCGCCCAACCTGTACAGCCTCCGTCATGGGAGCGCTGGGCTCACTCAGTGTCCGTCTCCGCGGCTTGCTGCTCTCAAAGGCGTCCCTGCCAGTGTCAGCAAGCACGGTGCTGCCGCTATCACCCCCATCATAGGACCGATCGTCCACACTGGCCCTAGAGAGAGAGTCCTGAGCCACATGCAGCGGTTTTGGGGCCAGGAGGGGCTTGGGTGGGCTTGCCCCGGGTGTCCCCTCCAGTGCAGCTGCCAGGCTCCTCACTGTCCTGCTGCGACTGGCGTCACCGGGGCTGACGCCCGCATCGACCATGTCCTGGGGGACAGGAGACTGCTGCTCGGGGTCGGGGGGCTGTTCGCCATTCGCTTCGGTGGCGGGGGTGCTGGAGACGGAACTGAGACGCTTGGGAGGTGGTGGCGGGGGTCCCTTGCGCTTGGCCCGGATGGCGAAGGACTGGCTGCGGGTCACCTTGGCCTCCGCCTGCAGGCAGGCCCGCGGCATCTGGCTGCGGCCCGGCCGCCGTGTCAGGGTGGCATAGGAGCCCAGGGTGCTGGTGGGCACCCCCTCCTCCTCTTCGTGCTCTCCATCTGACAGCGCGTAGCGGTTCAGGCTGTGCGAGCGCTTCTTGTACTTGAAGCCTTCGCCCCCGTTGTGCTGCTCCCCGGCCTGCCAGGTGCCCGGGGCGGTGGCAGCCTTGGGCGGCTCGGTGGGGCTGCACTGGCTGTGCAGGTAGGAGAAAGCTTTTTGGGCTGATGTCTGCAGGCTGCTCTTCTGCCCAGAAGGGAAGGAGGGGTAGGGGTGTGCCAGGGTCTTGGGCTGCTCGGCCCCCAGGAGGGATGGGGCTGTCGGGGATTTCAAGGAGACGTGAGGGTACATGAAGACATACGGGGCTGTCCCCTTGCTGGGGGTCTGGGGAGGTGTACAAGGGGTGACCGCTGGTGGTCCTGCAGGGCCAGCACCTTTCTGAGCCGTTGGCCGAGCGTACTGATCCGTGCCTTCAGGCAGGTTCCTCTCCTTGAGAGGGCTGCCCCCGCTGCCGTTGGTGTAGCCATTCAGCCCCTCGGGGGAGACGAGCTTCCCAAAGGGCTCGGGGCTGGGCTGTCCTGGCAGGCTGGCCGGGCTCTCCTTGCTGCGGGGCGGCGCGCAGGACTGCCCACTGCTGCTGCTGCTCTCCCCGCTGCCCAGGCTCTCCTGCGAGGGGCTGGAGAGGTGCCGGGACAAAACATTGTCCTGCGAGTGCCCTGAGCCCCGGGAGCGCACCCCGATGCTCTCCTGGCTCCGCGACATTCCCTGGCTGTTCTTGATGCTGAGCGTCTCGTGGCAGCTGTTGGACATGGCTGTCTGGAGCTCGTAGCTGAGCTCGCTGTCCTGGAATGTTGTCATTTTGGGAGTGTGTGGGGACTGGCATTCCCCGTTCTCCAGCGACTCAATGGTGACAATGTCCAGGGCTCCGGGGACTTTGCGTCTTGCCAGTGTGGTTTCTGCTTGGTTGAGGCTTTTGCGGAGGTCTCTGAGCTTCTTGACGGCCAGCATGATCTTCTTCTGGTGGCCTGTGGGAGAGTGGCAACAGGAAAGGGGCATTAAATTGGCTCCTAAAAAGGCCTCTTGGCCAAGAAAAGCCACAATCATGTCATCAACCAGGCCAAAGACATCCAGGTTATCCAAACCCTGCCACGGGAGGAGACAAACTGCCAACATTCACCCAGCTCAGCCTGGCTCCAGCCTGCTCAGGGCAGTCCTTGGGGATGGCCCTGATCTGCCCTTTCTGGGTGCACAGGACATGCCGAGGGATGTCAGGGCACGGGGACAGGACACTTGGCTGCCCTGGGCCACCCCAGCACCGCAGCAGGGACTCACCCAGTTTGTTGATGCCGATCTCTTGCAGATCCTCCCACGTCAGGTCCGTGACGATGGTGATGGAGTCGTAGCCGTTGTTCACCAGCTTTTTGTGGTACTGGGGCAAGCCGATGGCACTGAGCCAATCCATCAGGTCAGCCTGCGAAGAGCACGGAGATGCTGCCGTGAGCAGCAAGGGACAGGCGGTGCCTCCGTCCATCCCCTCCCTGCCCCTGGCCAGGAGCCTGCTTTTTGGGGGTCTCTCTGGTCACTTCAGAGCTCATTTACTCATCAGCAGCCCCCATCCTGTCCTGGGGGATGCAGCTCTGAGAAAAGGGGGTGGCACAGAGCAAAGCCCCGGTGCCAGGGACTCACCGGGATGTAGTTGGGCAGCCACTCAGCGATACTGAGCTGCCCGATCTCAGTGGAGATCTTCTTCCTGTGGCCCGGTTTGGTCACGCCGATGGCTGTCAGATCCTAACGCAAGCAGAGCGGGGCCGCAGTCAGCAGCGGCACGGGGAGCGTGGAGCAGTGGGCACCCACCGCCGGCAGCTCAGGGGGCGCAGGGAAGGCCCTGCCTTACCTCGGGGGTCATGCGGCTGATGGTGGGGACATCGTAGCCGGCGTTGAGGAAGTTGGCAGTGTACGACTCGAGCTGGAACTCCCTCAGCCAGTTGTAAATGGCTTCTGCGTCCTGGGGAGAGGACGAAGCAAAGAGCAGCCTGTGACTGCGGCTGCAGGGCCTGGAAGGACCTGACTGCTTGGGGCATGACAGCAGGACCTTCTTGGGCAAGACCCACTTGACCCCAGCGTTCCCAAGACCCAGTCCCATGTGCCCAGCGCAGAAAGAGCTGGGTGGAGACCCCCAGACATTGCCCTCCCACCCTGCACACCGCTGGCCCTGTTACCTTCCCCTCCAGGAGCTGCTCAGGCCGCAAGAACTGGTGGGAGAAGACCCTGTCTCCAGGGGGACAGTTGCCAGGGGTCTGGTGGCCTGGGGGCCCTGGCAGAGAGGACAGGAGAGAAGAAGGTGTCACAGGGGGACCTGGGCACCGAGCAGCCCCCAGGGCTGGGGGACAGCTGTCCCCAAGGCCCCATGGTGCTGGGATATCCCTCACCTGCTGTGGAAGTCAGCTGCCCGTTGCGTGGCTCCGATCCCAAAAGGTGTTGCTGGAGGTCGTCACCAGTGGAGGGCAGCGGCTGGGGAGAGGAAGAGTGAGCAGGGGAAGGACATCTCTCCGGACAGGGCCCTGTCCCCGGGTCTGCCTTGCACCCCTGGGAGCTCAGCACAGCCTCACAGCACGGCCCAGCAAAGCTGGCCCCTAGCGAGAGAGCTGGGCAGGATGTGGCCCTTTTATCCTCTCAGGTGACACAGGACGAGGTGAAGATGTGACACGGTACCAACCACTCCCAGGGGGCAGAGCTGTGCTGCTGGAGCAGCCAGGAGACTCCAGCCCCAGGAACGTTTCCCCCCTGAGTCCCAGCAGCAAATGCGTGCTTGGTGGGGGGTGCTCGGCTCCTGCGGCCCCCTCCTTGCCAGGAGGTGCAGGGGGTTACAGGATCGTGCTGGGCCCCATTGCCACCACATCGGGTGGAGCTGGGGGAGCAACGTGGGGGCAGCAGGGGCTGGCACCTACCCTGGCATTCTCGATGAGGATGCTGGTGCTCTGCCCGTTGGTGCCCTCGGTGCTTTGTCCGCTGCCGGCACTGCGTATGCTGCCGATGCTGCCCTCGCTGCCCACGCTGTTCCTGTCTCCTGCTGCTCAGGACAGACGGGGAGCTCATCAGCAGTGCCCCGGGACTGGTGCTGACACAGGGCACCAAAGTCCCCGGCAGGGACCCGTGTGCCAGCAGTGACACCAGTAAAAACCAGCCTCCCACGAGATCCTTCCAGCCACAGAGCATGCATCAGTCCCTCCCGGCACGCACAGCACAGACAGGGTGACCTCAGCTGGCAACGGACACGCGAAGGGGAAATGGGAACCGGGGACACGGCCTCGGATTCCAGGAGGGAAGGGGCTGCTCTATGGGCTCCCCTAAACTCCCTTGCCCTGTGGCTGCTCCCTCTCGTCTGGCTGCTTTCCTGCCGGGAGGTGGAAGGAGAGCATTCCCCCATGTCCCCTGCGCAGGCAGGGCTGGGGACAGGGGAAGGTCCCCGGCCCCTCTCCCTCCCCAGCCCCACCCCTGACCTGAGCTGTCAGGGCCCGGGGCCGTCCGGGTTAGGGTGAGGTGGCCATAGGGTGCTGGGATGCTTGGGGCTGCCTGCTGCGGACACTCGTCGGGGAGGTGCTGCAGCCCGCCGGGGGGTGCCGTGAGGGCCCCGGGGGGGCCCTGGCGCTGGTGCGTGGGTGCCATGCGGGGGAGGATCATGCCTGCATTCAAAGACAAAACACGCGTGGTCAGAGCTCGTGCAGGAGGCGGCAAGGGGGGGGTGCGGTATCTGAGTCTCAAACCCCAAAACTTCCACCCCACTGGTCACACAACCCCCTGCGCCCACCAGAATCCTTCTTTTCCCCGCCCCCTAGCTAGCCGGGGCGACAGGGACCTGTCCTGTGGGAAGGGCTGGGCAGGGAGAGGTGGTTTCACAGTGGGGACAACGCACCCAGGAGGGCCACCGACCTGTTCGTTTGCTGATGACTTCGGCAATGGAGGGGGGGAAGTACCCGACGCGATCGGTGCCCTTCTGAGTGTCGTGGATGTGCCCCTTCCACCGCCCGTCGGGATGCTGCTCCAGGACCTGCGTGGGGATGAGGAGGACAGGGCTGGTACCAGGCAGCGGCCGGACAGGGGACAGGGAGTGGGGAGCAGCCTCACCGTGATGACATCTCCTGCCCGGACATTGAGAGCAGTGGGATCGTGGAGGTTCCAAAAATCCTTCAAAGCTCGGACCTTCAGGATTCCTGATGCCTCTGAAGACAAGGGATGGAGGGAAGAAAAAAGGAACCAGAGCACAGCGGGGCAAAAGAGAGGTTCGAGAAAGGCGGGAGGAGAAAATGAAGAGAAAGGAGAGGGAAGAAGAGAACATTAACACTGCAGGAAGGACTCGATCTCTGGGGATTGCTGGCACAGAGAGTGGGAGCACGATGGGACTGAGATCCCAACACTTGCAGCTTGGCTGTTTTAGGGCTGTTAGGAGGAGCTGGGAGCACGGGGCAGGTCATGTTAGGGAGAAGTCCCCCTCTGTTCCAGGCAGGGCCTGGCCACAAACAGGCCCCATCTCACCTCTCAGCAGCTGCTTGATGTCCTTGCTGGCGTGCGAGGTGGTGAACTGGTTGACGATGTCCAGTGCCGTCTGGTTGTAGGTGTTCCTGATGTTCACGTCAACGCCACCCTGCCCAGGAGGGGACACGGTTAGTGCCACAGCCTGCAGCAGCAGCAGCCACCCCACGGGGGATGGAGGGACCGAGGGGATGGGAGGGAGGCGAAGGCCAGGCCCGAGAGCTTTGTCCCCTGGTGCTCACCTCCAGCAGCAATCGCACAACCTCTGTTTTGCCATAGAGCGCGGCTTCGTGCAGGGCTGTGCCCGTCTTCGTCTGCTTGTTGATCTCAATCCCTGCCTTCAGCAGCTGCCTGGAATCGAGGAGGGAAAGGCATGAACGGGAGGCCACAGGTATAGGGGTCAGGGGATCGGCTGCTTTGCAATGGGGAGGGGACAGCCCTCTGCACCGCTGAGGCTTTGGGGATGAGGCACCAAAGCCTGTAAGAGGGATGTGGGTTTAGGGGGATGTAGGATGGAAGTCGTGATGGTTTTTTGGCATTGGGCAGTGCTGCGGGCTGGCAGGGGTTACCTGATGATCTCCTTGTGCCCATTCTTGGCTGCTAGGTGCAGCGGGGTGGTGTAGTTGGGGTCGGTCGAGTCCTTGGACTGCCCCTCCAGTAGGGCCACGCACAGATGGCTGTTCAGCAGCAGCTGGGCCACCTGCACAGGGCACAGGGGTGAGCAGAGGTGTAGGTGTCCCCGTCACAACATCCCAGCACGGGACTCAAGCTTGCTGCTGCCAGGGACAGCTCTGTGCTCCCTATCCCACCCAGTGTTCCCGTCCATCCCACAGCCCCAGGGCTTGGCGGGGCCCAGACAGAGCTTGGCAGGGGCCACGCTGTTGTGAGGGGCTGGAGAAGGTCAGCACAGCCAGAAATAGTCTTCCCATAATCAGGCTTTTCAGACCAAGCCCTAAAAAACTTCAGTCTCTCAAAGCCCTGAGCGACTCTCAGCATCGCAGGGCAGCTCGAAGGCACAGAGGAGTTATTTTTACTGCCCTGTTTATAGCTGCAGATATTATAGATACTCCAGGAATGGAAATATGCCCCTGCTCCCCTCCCCGCTGGGGGCATGAGACAGTCTGGCTGGCCGCACGCCAGCCCAGCCCCATGGTGGGGGTCTCCCGGGGCACAGGGGGGCCCCGTCCCCACAAGCCACGCCGGGATCCTGAGCAGCTGAGCAGAGCCGGGCGCTCCGGGCTGCTGGGGATTAGGGAGCTCAGCCTGTCTGTGCTTAAACGGGAGCAAAGCTGGGGCTGGGGGGGGAAAAGTTGCAGGGAACTGGGATCAGGATGCCCAGGTTTGCTGCCAGCCTGCTGCTGCCCCGCTGCGAGGCTGGGAGCAAAACCCAAAGCTCATGGGTTCAGGATCCAGCCTTGCCCAGCCATGGGGGGAGGTGGGTGCTGCCGCCAGGCTTTGGGGTTTGTGGCAGAGGGAAGGTGCTCACCTTCAACCGCCCGAACTCGCAGGCCAGGTCCAGGGGGGTTTTCTTCGCTTTGTTGATGAGGCAGGGGTTGGACTGGTGCTGCAGCAGCATCTCCGACTGCGGGGGAGCAACGTGGTTATGGGGGGCTCAGCACCACCCCGTGCCACTGCTCTCTCCTGCCCGGTGCATCATCACCGACCAGGAGAGAGACCCCGTCGGGGCGGCACCGCCTCTCACTTACCACCTCGTAGTGGCCGTACTGCGCCGAGAGGTGCAGCGGGATCTGCCCGTCCAGCGAGGCCATGTTGACAGAGGCAGCAGCTCGCAGCAGCACCCGCACTGGCTCCACGCGCCCCTGCCAGGCCGCGTAGTGCAAGGGGCGCATCCCTGCGGGCAAAGAGGGCTCAGCAGGGCAGGGCAGGGCTCAGGCCCCCGGGATTGCTCGGAGGGCTGAGCTGGCTGCTGGAGACGCAGGGTGCAGCAGGGGGTCACCCCTTACCGTTGCTGTCCTTGATGTCCACGGTGGCCTGTGCCTCCAGCAGCAGCGAGATGAGGTCCAGGCTGCCGCCCAGGGCCGCGTGGTGCAGCGCCGAGAACCTACGGGCACAAGGCAGGGCTCAGCACTTGTCCCTGCAGCCCCTGCTCTGCGTGGGGACACGCAGCGGGGTGGCTCATGGCTACGTCCCTCCTGACCCCGCTCCAGACACAGCTCCCATGGGATTCCCCAGAGCAAAGAGGAGATAAAGCCCTCTGTGCTCCCCGTGCCCTCGGCTGTCCCGGCGCCATCCCTCTGCCCGTGCCAGCAGGGATGCCGGGAGCCCACGGCGCAGCGGGGGAGGCAGCTGGGAATGAATGAGCTCTGTGTCTCGGGGCTGTGAAAGGGGCCCGGCTGCCCAGCGTGCTCCCCCGGTGCTGTCACGTGAAGGGCAAGGCTCAGCACAGGGCTCTCGCACCACCGCGGAGGCTCCGAAGGGCTCGGCAGCCTCCCAGCCCTGCACCGCCAGCACGGCCTGACCAGCACGGCTCCCCTCCTGCCCGGCCACCCCAGGGCATCCTCGCGTCCCTGGGGGGTCTCTGGGCTTACAGAAGGGCTGCTCCCTCTTCCAAACACAGCCACCGCACCACCAAGCCCACGCCAAAAACCTCCACCCCAAAATAAGGATGCCCACCCCCTCTGAAGGACGAGGGCACCGCCAGCAGCAGGGCTTTCCCGAGGGGCGTGCGGTGTGGCCCCACGTGCACGGGACTTGCCTCCCCGCCGCCCCTATCCCCGCCCCCCAGGGAAGCCCAGCACAGCCACCAGTGCTTTTTATAACCCAAACACCACATGTGGCCCTGCGAAGGGGAACAGACCCTTCTCACACCAGCAGCCCTCCCGGAGCCGCCCGAACACGAGCCCTGTGCCTTATCAGAGTCAGATCATCGCTTCTATTATTACATTTTTGTGTCTATTAAGCTCCATCTGCATACTATTATTTTAAGACAGCCATCCTGCACATTTTCAACCCCCTGTTGGCCTGCGAGGACTCATCAACTGACACCTCCTCCTACAGAGTCCTCGAAAAGAAAACATGTAGAAATTAGGTACAACAATAATACATAAACCAGTGCTAATAACTCACGGGTCAGAGTTAATTCAATAAGAATAATGCGCTTATTTATTTTATGGGCCTTTGTGGTTTCCTTAACTCTCAGTACCAAGCTTATTAAGTGCCTGGATTTTGGAAGTGATGAGCTACACAAATATGCTGTGGTCACTTAGCAACCTCATCTTTTCTTTCTCTAACCCCCCGAATGAAGGGATTTTGCTCTTGGGATATTAAACACAGACACAAGCACGTGCATGCGCTGTGGCTGGACGGACGGCTGCTCCGCTCTGCGGTACCCAGCACTCAGCACACAGGGTAGAGCACATTTTACACACTTTTTTACCCCCAGCCCTACAGAGGGGGATGCAGAAGCAGTTTATGAAGAATTTTGTTGTTAAAGCACCCGTGCAGGGTGGGCTGAGCACAGCCCTCAGCTCAGATCCACGCAGGCTTTGGCTCTGCCTCTGTTGGGCTTGCCCGGGCTTCGTGAAGTGGCGCTGCCTCGGGATGCTGCTGTGTTTTCCAGGCTCAGCAGTTAACCCCAAAAGCTTTACGAGACCCAGGCAGAACCAACTGGATGTTGAGGAGAGCTGCCCCGAGCAAACCCGTCCCCTGCCCTGTGCAGGCGCTGATGCAGGAGGTGCCCAGCACCCAGCGGGGAGCACTCACCCGTCCGCATCCTGGTAGTTCACGTTCAGGCGCTTGGCAGATCCCAGGAGCTCTGCGGAGAAAAGAGGCCAAGGTCAGGGCGAGAGGACGATCCCCGCAGCCCCACAGGGCTGAACGGGAACCTCGGTGCCCTGCACGAAGCACGTCCCGCGGCCACACTGACCTCCCAGCGCGCAGAACAGCGCCTGCCCCATCCCCGCCACGGCTCCTCTCTCCTGCTCTGCTTTCACCTCCACGGACCCTCTCGACGGGCTGAGCCCGCTCCAGCTCACATCTCTTCCTCCCTCTGTCCTTCCTGCCCCATCTCTGTGCGCCCCCACGGCCCCGGGATGGGTCAGGGCCCCGCAGCTCCTGCCAGCCTGCGCGGGGGGACGTCGCTTCCCTCCTTTTATACGCAGCGGCACCCCAGAAGTGCTGAGCGGAGCCGTTTCGCCCCCCACTCGCTGTCCTCGCCTGCCGCAGCCGCCAAGGCCAGGCCCACAGACCACATGGCTGGCATTTTTACGGCGCGGGCAGAGGCTGAAGCCTCCGGCCATGAATGTGAGGATTGTGCCACCTTGGACATCCCCAGCTCCTGCCCGTCCCTCCCCTCCGCTGCAAGGCCACCGAGCGGCGGGGGACGCTCACCCCACCCTCGTCACAGCCTGGCGCGCGCGCCCCCCGTCTCCCCGCTCCTTCCCGCAATTAATTCGAATGAATTCCTTCCTCCCACACAGAGAGGACGTTTTCTTCTCAACCGAGGGGTTGAGAGCGGATTAACATCTCTGGAATTCATGTGCTAAGTAAAAAGGGAAAGAAAGGGAAAGGTATGCAGGGGGCAAGAAATGCGGCCGCTCCTCCTCTGCTTTTCCAGGCAGCCCCATCGCTGCCGAGCCGGGGAGGATTAAATGCTTTGCAAGGTTTGTGTTGTTTCCTATGGAAAAACAAAGTCTGGGAGCTGGGCTCAAAGCCGGGGCTGAAGCAGCCACTCAAGCCCTGCTGAAATGTGGCGGGGTCCTGGGGAAGGAGCCACCTCCCCTGCAGCAGGGCAGGCCTGCGGGGCGGGTGCTGCAGCCCTCTCCTTCTCCTCCTCCTCCTTCTTCTCCTTCTTCTCCTTTTCTCTCTCCTCTCCCAGCCTCCTCTCCTCCTCCTCTTTCTCCTTTTCCTCCTCCTCTCTCTCCTCTCCCAGCCTCTCCGCCCATCTCCCACGAAGCTCCCCCGCGCAGCCCCTCTGCCGGAAAGCAGAGCTGAAGAGGGGGCAGGCTCCTTCATCATGCAAATGTATAATTAAAAGGAAACCGAGTAATGGTGCACGTTCATTACTGCAATTTCAAATGTTTTGTAAACAGCCTAATTAACTCCAAATGGGCTTTGAGTGGCTGCTGGTGAAGGGCTCGTGACTCTTGCCACAGCAGAGCAGATCGGGATGGGATCACCGTAATTAGCTCTTCACCAGCGCCGGGGCGGGCAGCTCCGTGCCAAGCAGAAGTGCGAAGGCTCTCTGAAGGAGGCTGCTCCCGGGGACAGCGGTGCTCTGCCTTTTTCCTTCCAGCCCCTTTTCACCCCAAACCTGAGGATTTGGGGTCGGCATCAAGGAAAAGCCGCTTCCCTTGGCCGCGGTGGCGCACGCGGAGGGGCTGCTTCCCCGCCCAGCCAGGGCTGCGGGCCTGACACTTAGGAAAAAAATAACATTTCACTTGTAAAGCAGCCGGCCACTTCTCATCTGAGTCACAGAGGGACAATAAACGCCGAACCCTGTGGTGTGTGTTTTACAGAGGCGTTTTCTGAGCCAGGATCGCACTGCGGGCACCCGGCAGAGCCAGGGAGGCTGCTGGCTGCTCTGGGAAAAGTCCTCGTCTTCCCCATCCGAAAATCTCCAACAGAAGCTGGAAACGGGGAGCAGGAAGAGCTGAGGAGCTGCTGGGGGATTTCCAGAGGACACAACAGAGATCAAACTGAAGACTAAATGAAGGGTTCCTCTACCCGGAGTTACTGACAGCAGCTTTAATCACTCAGAGCAAGTCCCGGACCAGCTTCCCTGGCTGCCCGGCAGCACGGAAATGCCCACAGAGCTGGTGTTTCCTGCTCGGCCGCAGGACGGGGCCGGTCAGGGATGCTTTCTGGTTTTCATGCCATGAAGAAGGAGTTCCCGATGCTGCAGAGAGCTGCGACCTTTTTGGCACAGCGTAACACAAGCAGCTTTGGAGCCGAAAGCAGGGCTCTCATGCTGGGCCTCCTGCACCCCTGTCTCTTTTAATTAGGGCTTATAAATCCGCAGTCCCAAAGGATGCTCCGTGCACCGGGAAATGAAGTCTGGGAGGGAATTGCTCTCAGCACCTGCAGCGGGGGCTCTGGGGAGGAGGAAGAGGGATCCTCACCGTGCCCTCGGGCAGGAGCAGCAGAGCCGAGCCAGGTGGGCAACGTGGGATGAGAAGGGATGGATGGAGATGCCCACCGAGCAAAAGCGCAGCCAAAAGAGGCAGAAACACCCCCAGGAGCTGGTCCTGGAGTTGAGCAGTGCCTGCCATCTGAATGGGGAGAGCTGTCCCCAAAATCTCCTGTGAGGGGCTGGCCAGAGGGGTCCGGAGAGCAGGGCTGGGACGCAGCGGGTGTCCCTGCGGCCCTGGGGAGGCAGCAGCCAGCATCTGCACGGCCAAATTCCTGGTTTTGCTCCTTTCAACAAGCAACATTCCTCAAATTAGTTCCCCACCCCGGAGGACCTGCATGGTCCATCCTCGGCAGAGCTGTGCCAGGACATGGGGCAGGCAGAAGGGACAAAGAGAGGAGCTGGAGCAGCCTCTGCCTCCGGGGCTCTTCTGGAATGGAAATGCCATGAAGCCTCTTTCTTGGTGGGGAAGGGGAGGAATTCACCCCCATTTTGTATCCGGGTAAATCACTGCTTGGAGATCTGCACGATTTGAAGCCAGGATGAAAGACAAAGTGCAGGCAGGGCAAGGAGCAGGCACCCAGCACCCTGTGAGGCTGAGCAGGGCTGATCCAGCCACGGCACTGACATGGGGCAGGCGGTCAGATCCTTCCCAAATGCCTTGGCACCTCCTTTGGGTTTGCACCGGGGCTGGAGAGCCTGGAGGAACCACACAGGGACCATGCACCCCACACAATCCCTCCCAGGAGGATTAACCCTGAGTCAAGACCAGAAAAAAGGTGGATCTGACACCGAAAGGCAAAAAGCCCCGATGGGGACATTTCCAGGGAAGAGCAGGGCTTTGCACATCCCACGGGTTAACTCTGGACGTGCACATCCTCCATGCTCAGCCCCGTGCCCCTCCTGGGGGTCCCGCTGGCCCCAATCCGCGCCCCTGGCGCTCGCCTGCTCCTGCCCGGGCAGGACGAGGCTCGGCAGCGCCGGCCGGGGCTGAGCGAGGCCTCGAGGGAAGGCAGCGAGCTTCTGTGCGGCGACTCGCTGCCAAAGCAGCAGGCAGGAAACACCTCCGGAGAGCTCCAGCAAATTGCTTACAAATGCGGGCCCACGTGCTCCTCGGGACGCCGGCCGTGGCGGAGGCTCCGCTGCGATCCGGTGCCACGACCCTCGCGGCCGATCGCTCCACCCCGGCCGGCTTCTTGGCGTGTCGGGCACTTGCTCACAGCAGGTTTCCAGTCCCGCATCGCTGGCTGGGAGGGATGGAGCTGCCCTGCACCTGCTTGGGGGGGTGGTTGGGGCGGCACGGCCCCATGCCGTGCGGTGAAGCAGCTCCCCAGAGCCATCAGCCCCCCGGGGAAGGGAGCACGCTGCCCCCGTGCCTCAGTTTCCCCGCGGGGCTGGGCTGCTCCCTGCCACGGCGATGCGGGGCTGTGCTCAGCTCCTCGTGGGGCGCGGGGGCACCCCAGGGGGGGCAGCGGGCCAGGGCGGGTGCCTCAGCACACCGCTGGCAGCCGGCCCGGCACAAACCCGTATTTACCCCCCCTGGGGCGCTCGCCCGGCGCCGGCTGTGCCGGCTGCGTGGAGCCAGGCGTGCCCTCGCCCAGCCCCGCCGGCACCCCCTGTGCCAGCACGCCGGGCACCGTGACTCACCCGCGCCCTTCAGCGGGGACCTCGTCCCTGCGAGGACGCCCTCTCTCCCCTCCAGCGCTGCGCTGCAGACGGACACAGTGCTGCTGGCCACGTCACGCTGGGGAGGGAAATACCCAAACGCCCCAGGCACCTGCCACGCGTCCCTTGGGGCCTCCTGGCCTGGGGAGGTGCAAGAAAGGAGGCTTGCCTTCGCCCTGCTGGGACCCCTCCATGACTTTGTGTGCCCTGCGTGGCCACAGCAGAGCTCCCTCACTGCGTGGCTGCCATCCTTGCATGGTGGAGACCCCTGCACCGCCAGCATCCCGGTACCACCAGCCACAAGCAGCCCCGAACACCCAACCCCAAGCATCATGCACCTGATGCACCGTGCGTCGTGCTCTGTCTGGGCACCGCAGGGACACGTGCCCGCTGCCAGGGGATGTGGGAGCAGAGCTGTGCGCTCTGGATGCACCGAGTATGAGCAAATATGCTCTCGGGAAAATAAAATCCACCAGGGGACTGTCCCCACTGTGGCCATAAACCAGCTGGAGGAGCTCACCAGCTGCCTCCTGCAGGGAGCCAGCCACCTCGCGGGGCTGGAGGTGGAGGTGGCAGCTTCACCCAAGCTGCTCTGCCCGGCCTCGATGGCCTGGAGCAGCCCTGCCCTGGCCTGCAGCAGCTTTGGACCAGGGGCTCAGGGCAGACTTTGGTGTCTGCCAAGAAAATGAGACATGAAGAGGTGACATCCATCCCTCCTCCACGGGAATCTTCCCCTTCCTGCCACCCCTCTGTCCACAGGCACGTCCGCCGCGGCCACCCACACCCGGCTCCTCCCGGCGCGGCTGTTCCCCAACTGGTTGGGAAGAGACTCGCCCGCTTTGATAGGGAAGGAGCTCGGCCACAGCGACACGAAGAGACACAACCGAAGCTGCCCAGCGAGCCTGGCTGAGAGCAGAGGCTCCTGACCCTGGCTGCCTGCCGCAGCCACCAGCCCACACCCCAAAAGGTGGCAAGGTCGCTGGGAAGGGGCCCCCGATCTTCCCCGAGGAGGGAGGGTGGTGGCGGGGGTCAGGGTGGTGCCGCCTGCGACACCCGGCCGAGCACCCGAATGCCACGAGCGCCTTCCTGCCCACAAATGGCTTGTGCTGGGCTTTGAGGCTTCGCAGCACCCCTGCAAACAGGCTCTCAGCCAACGCTGACAGCAGCTCCTCTGCCAAGCCAGGCGCCCATGGTGTGCGTCCGACTGGGGCAAAGCCACTGGGGTAACTGGCAGGGGCAGGGAGGCTGCGAGCGGGGAGGCAGATCCCATCCCATGGCGATGGGAGAGAGCTGGGTGGCTGGAAACCCCTCATCATTCCCTGCCCCAGTGTCTTGGCAGCTCCTTGGGGATAATTAGTGTCTTTACCCATTGAGAAACCTTCCAAAGTCAGGCGCAGGCTGCACCAGACCTGGCCAGGGCCCTGCGTGTGTTGACGCCACAGAGGCTGCACAGTGCCCGGCACAAACAAGCCCCGCTCCTGGGTTTGGTAGCCCCGCGTCTCGCTGGAAGCACCCCACTGGGTCTCCTCGTGCAAAGGCTGCACTGAAGGAGCCGCAAACCCATTTCTGAGCAGCCAACGGAGGAGTTGGAGAGGCCCAAAGTTTCTGCCTTCCTCCATGGGCTGGTCTGGGGAACCCACAACCACTATGAGTCCAAGGGCACGGCAGCAGGACCCTGGAGTCAGCCGGAGACTTCTTCCTTCTTTGGCTTTTCGCAGGGAAAATCCAACAATGAAGTATTTGAAAGAGGTCGGAAACAGCGGGGGCAGCATCCCCAGGCAGCGCAGCCTCCAGGCATCCCTCACCCGCAGCACGGCCCCAGCCATCCGCAGGGACCCCCAGCCAGACCCCCGATTTCCCCCCTGCCATTTCCCCCTCTAAGCAAAGCAGGAAAAAACACACAGCTCGTTCAAAGCAAACTCGGTCAGAACAATGAAAGGAAAAGCCACGTCGGAAGCCCTGTCCCCATCCGTGCAGCTGGGGAAGGCGCAGCTCTCGCCTCCCTGCCCCGAGGTTTCGCAGTCTGGGTGGGGATGGAGGGGGCCAGCCCCGAGGAGGGGAGGCGATGCCACAAGAGCCCTTTGGAAATACATCTCAGGAGTCACCTCTTTCCTTGCAAAAGCAAAACACGTGCCCCTGCTCCAGGTTTGGGGCCCCCAGAAAGATCTCAGAAGGATCTCAGAAGGGTGCTCACTCCATCTCCCTGTGCTACCTCGGGGTTTGCACCTGCGCAACTCCTTCCCCCGAGCCCCGGGGCTCCCCCAGCCTCGTGGCCGAGCCTCAAGGCACCGTGGCTGAACAGGAGCTCCCCTTCCCCACGGAGCTGAAATCTTTCTCTGCATCCCCCGGCCCCTGTCAGGATGGAAACAGCTGGGAAAGGCTTTGGGTGGGGGAAGCCAAGCGGCTCCTTCAGAGATATGGAGGCTCCTTTCCCAGCTGGCCGGGGAAACGCGTTACCGGGAGGTGAAGTCACCGTCCCTGCTGGGACCTGGCCGTTGGGCTCTGCAGGATGTGAACTCAGAGGAGCTGTATTTGCCGAGGGAAGAGGTGGAGCCTTTTCCATTTCCCCCATCCTTCCGAAAGGACAGGACACCTCCCGGAGCGGGAAGAGATGGGGCGATAGCCGAGGGGGCCAGCGGCCAAGTGCGGCTCCCGCGGCCGCCCCGGAAAGGACAGCGCCGAGCCCCACCTGTGCCGAGGGGACACTGGGGACACCTCGGGGGCTGCGGGGTGCAGATGGCAGCAGAGGACCTGCTCGGGCGTTACCAACGCGTTTTGGCTCCCGTTCAGCTGGTCCAGCGAGAGCTCCCTGCCAGGAGCCGGGGAAGGGGCCGCCGGTCCCTGCGGGTGCCCAGGCAAAGGGGCCGCATCGGCACCCGCAGCAATTTCATGGATGTTGAGTAAAGGGCACGTTAATGAAACCTGTGGGGATGCTGGGCAGGTCGGCATCACACAAAGGGCCTCGGAGAGGTTAGGAAGGCAGCAGGGAACAAACTGGTGCAGACTCAGCTTGGGAAAATAGCGAACTTGAGCATCTGGGGAGAAACACTCCGCCGGGCAGACGTTCAATGGGAGGAAGAAAGGGGGGAAGCAGGATGTGGGGGGACCACGCCATGAATGGGAGCACAAAGGGAGCCCCAGGTGAGGGAAACAACCTCAGCAGCGGCGTGAGGCAGCCCTGAGGGGGGGATCCTCCTCCTGGGGTGCCTCCGGGTGCCCCCTCGGGGCTGCAGCCACCACGGGCCGGGCTTGGTGGCGGACGTGCGAGGCGAGCAGCAGGAGCAGGCAGCTGAAGGCTTCGCCTCGCAGGGGAGGATTAGGGCAGGTCAGTCGGTCCGGATTCACTGAGCAACAGTTAATTAGGGAGGGCGGGCAGGGATGCAGCAACCCACCTACACCTGGAGGGTTCTGACGCTCCAGAGGAGCACCTAACTACTCATTTTACCGTTCCAACGACGAGCCCCAGATAAAAATGAGAGCAGCCAAGAGCAGCCGGCAAAAAACCCCGTGAGCTCAAGGGACTGAAGCAAGGCTCCAGCTCGGAAGGCTGCAGCACGTTGTGTAACTCCTGGGGATGGCTGAGGCAGGGGGACCAGGCTGGTGCCGCCCTAAGGCGCTCTGCTCTGTCCCCGTCTGCCCCAGCTCGGCACCCACAGGGGCTGCTCTGTCCCCTGCACGTGGCAGCCGGCATTTGGGATCCGCTCCGGCCGGTGGAGCCGGTCCTCGAAGCACGCAGCCATGCGGTGGCTGGAAATCCTGTGACTTCCTCACCCTTTGGCCCCGGGGGAAGTGGCTGTGTGCCTGGAGCAGCGCTGCCGGGGCAGCCGGAGCCGCTGTCCCCACCCTGGATGCTTTCTAATCTAGGCAAGGCACACACAGGATGGGAGGAGAGGCACCGGGAGGTGAAGCCACTCGCTCGAGGTCACCCAAAAGGTCCACGGTTCGAGCACCATCGCCCCTTCCCAGGGCCCAGGCCCCGCGCTGCAGCGGCCGGGATCCGAATCTGCCCCCTCCGAGGCACCCCCTGTAACAGCACCCCCGAGCAAGCGGCCGGCCGCAGCCGAGCACTGACCTCCAAGCGCTGCTGGTGGCTGTGCGGACGGGGTTTGAAGTCACAAGTGTTTAAAAATACCTCGCGGATGCCTTTCCTCAACTCTGACCCCGCGAGCCAGCGCTGCTGCCAGCCAGCCCTGCTCAGGAACGCGCCGGCGGCTCCCCTGGGATGTGCGCGGCCCCGGCCCTGCAGGGGATGGGGAAGGCAGCAGGACCCCGTCTGGGGATGTTTCCCCTCCGTGCCAGACAAGGATTCCCTCTCTGAGGGGCCAAGACCGCTGAAGCAGCTTCCCACAGCCACCTTCAAGCAAACGCACAGAGCTTGATCCCAGTCACAACCCAGAGCTGAGCGGCTCCAGCAAAGCTTTTCTTTCCTTCCCTCCAGACGGAGCCGAAACCCAGCCTCCATCCTGCTCCTGCTGTGGGACGCTGTGCAGCCCTGGCTCCTGCAGGTGCAGAGGTGCTGCAGCCTCCGGTGGCACCTGCGTTGGGAAAGAGCAGCAGGAGCTCAGCGAACAGGGGCAGGGGATGGATCCGTCCCACCTGGTGCGGGCCAAGCTTCATCCAGCCTGGGGTGAGCCTGAGAGAAGGACCCAGCTCTGCTCTGCTGCCTGTCCCTGGCCATAGGGACGTTGTCACCTGGCTGCGGCAGCGAAGGGTTCCCCGATCCCCCGCAGGGGACAGGAGCACCCCACACCACGCTGCGTGTCCCCAGGTGGAAGCAAATTCCCCCAGCAAACACCTGCAGCAGCCAGGGATGCCCTACATCGTGGGTGAGGCGTCCCCCTGTCCCCATGGCGGAGTGGGGACACGTCGGGGGCTCTGTGCCCGTCGGGGGCTCTGTGCCCGTCCTTCCGTGCGCCTCGGTGGCTGAGTTATTCCAGGCACCGCGTTCCTGCCCTCCCTGCAGCCCAGCTGCTCGGGGTTCCTCGCGTGGCCCAGCCTGGGCTCGTGGCCCCACAGCCGTGCCGGAGCCGGGCAGCAGCTGCTCGGGGACCAGCTGGGGACAAGGGCGGGACGGAGCAGCCCTGTCCCCCACCCCGCATGCCACACAACGCGGTCGAGCTGATTTACAGCGGGGTCAGGGCCCGTCCCCGTGGTCCCAGCACCTTCCCTCGGCGCTTCCCGCACCCCAACGTGACCGAGCGGTGGTGGGCCACAAGCCAAGGCCTGCCCGGTCCCTGGACCCCTGCCGGGAACCCGATCTGTTTACGCCTTTCCAGCGCGCCGGGTGCGTGTCGGGAACGGCCCCGGCAAGCCCGAGTTGGCGGCGAAGGCAAAGGCAGGACTTGGGAGCCGAGCACAGAAAACCCCGCCTGCCGCCTCGCAGCGCCCGCCGGAGGGGGTGGCGAGGAGAAAGAGGGGGGTGCGAAGGGGGAAAAAGGGTCGCGGCGGCTCACTTTCATAGCAAAAGGGCAAAAGGCACCCCCTCGCACCAGCTCCTGCATCCCCCACCCCACACGCACCCCAGCCGGGAAAACGTTTGGGGTCGTCTCCAGCACAAATTTGGCCCCACAGGCGTTGGGAGCGGGGTGCAGTGGGGTGCAGCAGAGCCCCGACTCGGCGGGGAGGCAGAGGAGACCCCCACCCACTCCATGCTCCAGGTGAAGCAGCTCCAGCCCAACACGTGCTTCGGGACAGCTGCTCCGAGGCAGGGAGCTCCGCCAGCCCCAGGGAACACAAGTTTGGGGGCCCCACACGTGAGGGGCAAGGAGCTGCTATGGGGTTGAGGCAAAACCCAACGTGCCTGCGCCACGAAGGCAGGCTGCAAGCAGGAGCTGTCTCACGGCACCTCCTCACGTGGCCACAACTCAGCCCCGCTCTGGGACGTGGCTTTACTAACGAGGAAAGGGCCAGGGCCAGCTCAAATCCCTGCTGGCTGCCCCGTGCCCCGCTGCCTCTTCCCCTGCAAGGAGCATCTCCCTTCTTTTTAACCTCTCGGGATAACCGGGAGCTCCTTCGAGGAAGATGGGGGCAGCCCTTCCCACCACATCAGCCCCAACAAAACCCAAACGGAGGTGTTTTAGGGTGACCAGAGCGGGCTGGGCTGGAGCCCGGAGCAATCCCTGCTGCCCTGCAGTGCCGGCCAGGCCCGCAGGGCACCGCGTCCCCCCCGTAGGCAATGATTAGCCACCAGGGAGGACTCTGGCCCCTTTTGGAAGCTGCCAAGGTGAGCGGCGCTCACGTCGCCTTGCTGCTGCACGGCGTGCCCCGGCCGTGCCAGGGGTGGCAGAGAAGCCTCCAAAGATGAGGGGAAAGCTTCAGGGGTTTCCCAGTCTGTGCCCTCCCGAGGGGTGTTTGTACCCAACTCAGCTCAAGCCCAAAAACCCCTTATCTGCACCCGTCCTTGCAAAGAGACGAGATCAAGACCGGAGCTGGGCTGCTGGAGGAGGGGAGGGAAGGACGGAGCAAGGACAGGAGCCACGGAGACCCTGAGCCTGCTGCTCCAAGGGGCCAAGGTCGGAGACCTCGAGCACCCCAAGCCATCCTCCCTACTGCACACTACTGCTCTGCTCGAGTCCCTGTGTGAGACGGGAAGGCCGGGGCTCCTACACAACCAGCACCAGCAGCGCCTGCAGCCACGGGCAGCGCTAGGAAACCCTGGAGAGCTTTCGCACCCCACGGCGCAGCCGCCCCCAGCTCGGCCCATCCCGGCTGCTCCAGCACGGCGAGGAGCAGGAGCAGGAGCAGGAGCAGGGGCAGGGGCCGGGCTGGGTGGCGGTGCTGGGGGCCCCGCGCGCTCCCTGCACACATTTGGCTGGGGCCTCCCGGGGGAGCGGCAGCGGCGCTGGCAGGGCTTTGCGGAAGCGCAGCCGGAACGTGTTGCGCCAAGCCTGCGCTGCTGCAGGAGCCGCATACCTGCCGCGCACGCGGCTCGGCCCCGCTGCCCTGCCCTTATCTCGCCATCGAAGGCGGCGATTCGCCACCCCAGCCGCTCTCCCCGGGTTGCAAACAGCTCGAGGTGCCCTCGCTCCCAATCCCCGCGCGCTGGCTGCCGCGGCCCCGGGCGTCCGACGGGAGCGAGGGATGGGCGAGGGCGTCCTGCCCTTCCCCAGGAGGGTAAAGAGCGCTCCGGCGGAGCCGTCTCCAAGCAGGTCGGGCATCTCCAGACAGGTCCGTGACTCACCGGGACACCTCGGTGAGGCCCAAGGTTCAGGCAGCTCCTCGCCTCTCCAGCCAGGGGGTGATTTTGGGGGGGAATCCGTGGCACAATTTGGGGGAAAAGCAGCAAGCTCGCAGCTCCCGCCCCTCGGCTCCCCACCCCCTGCCTGCCGCAGGAGCCAGAAAAGGTGGTTTATTGTTATTTAGTTTCTGCCCTTTCATACTTCTTCACCGAAGCTGCGTTTTGCCAGCGGCGGCCCCGGGACTGGCGCGGGGCCAGGCCAGCCGAGGCGCTTTTCAAAACAAAGCAGGGCGCGTGCATGCACACACACACGCACGGCACCGAGCGCCTCTTTAACTCTTCCCGGCCTTCTCCGGGATGCTGCCGGGCGCTCCCAGCCAGCTCAGCTGCAAACCATCCTCCTGGAGAGGTGCTGGAATTGGGTAATTCGCTCCTCGGCCTGGGGAAATGGTCTCCCCGCCCTCGGCCGTGCAGTGGAGAGGCAGCACGAGTTGTGCTGCTGTCTTGGTCGCAGTCCTTGGGGACGGCCTTGTCCCCGCTCCAAAGAGGGCCAATGCCCGGGGTGCTGGAGACGCTCCGGGTGGCTTTTCTAGGTCACAGCCGAGATTTTCAGCCCCAGTAGGCACGAGGAGGAGGAGGAGGAGGAGGAGCACGGCGAGGTTTCCATCTAGAAGCAGCTTCCCTCCTGGGTGGCGGCAAGCCAGGGAGCACGGGCACGTGTGGGGCTGCTTCCAAGCACGTGGCAGAGGTGCTCCCAGAGCACACCGTCAGCTCCAGCAGGAGACCCCGGCCCTGGGGGGGACACCACAGCACCCCCAGCTCGGTTACCGCCACTCGGGAAGCCTTCCTGCCACCTTCTGGCAGCTCCCTGCCGCCTGCTGCCAGCCCCGTGCCCCCCCAGCACGTCCCAGACACACGGAAAGAGGACGGGACACGAGTGCCAGCGGTGTCCTTGCTGCTTCTCCTCCTCCCCCGCCTGGCAGCAGCCCTGGGGAGCGCTGTCCCCGTTACAGCTGCCTCCGGCAGCAGGGCACGCGCTGTCCCACGCTGCTCTGGGATTCCCTGCCCGCCTGCCTCGGAGCTGTCGGCACCCAAATCGTGCCACGTTTCTGGGCCAGGCAGCTGAGAGGGATCACGCAGCTCCCACAGGGGGAGAGCAGAGCCCTGTGGCCAGGGCTGAGTCACCGGGAGATGCCCGAGTGACGGAAATCCCTCTCCCGCCCCAAACCTCAGCCTCCCGCGTGCTGTGTTGGGGATTGCTGCCAGCCCAAACGCAGCCAGCACGGCCCCGTGCACAGCTCCGCTCCCCAGGAGAGATGGGCACATCCCTGGGACACACAGGAGCTGCCGGCCAACCCCTGGGGAAGGCAGCAAAACCCCAGAGCAGCTCCCCTACACATCCCTTACATAACTCCCCACTGTTATCCCCCTTTTTATCTCCCCACTATTTCACCCAGAGAGGAAAAAAAGCAGCTGCAGGTGGCACAGGCTGCGGCATGGAGCTGAAGTCTGCCCTGCCAAAGGGTTTTTAAAGGATGGGGGCAGAAACACGGACCCGGGATGGGGTGATGGGGTACAGAGGACATCAAAGCTGTGCCCCACAGGCTGGGTGACCCCTTCCCACCAGCCGCTCCGTCTGCCTCCGTGGCGCTGTTTGCTCGGGGCTTATCTCCCCGCTCGGCGACGCTCGCTCCGGGTGCAGCGGTGGCAGCCAGGCCCCGGCAGGGCCGCCTGTGGCCCCCGTCCAAAGACAACAAGCAGCAGAGGCCGGCTTTAAAACTTTGAAAAGCCATCGTGGCCTCACTCCTCGCGCTGCTGCTGCCTGCGTGGGACTCGTCCTTCCCCCCCAAAAAAAGAAGAAAAGGGGGCAAATCCCTCCCCGAGCTGGGACAGGCGGGATTCATGACAGCGTGCGCTGGGGGGAACAAGAAAACAAAACAAAACAAAGCAAAACAAAACAAAGCACCAAGCAAACTGCAGGCTGGCACACGACTGCTGGAAGAGACCCCCCCAGAGAGACCAGGAGCCGTGGGAGGAGGAAAGGATTTGAGGCTCCCCCCTCGGTACCATGCAGCTGCAGCCTCGCCGCCATCCCCGCGGCAGGAAGGCGGCCGCGCCGCGCTGGCAGGAGCCTTTGAAGCCTCCTTTTCCCCCTCCCACCCACTGCGGGCTGGTTGAAAGCACGTTTCGGCAGGCTGCGGGGTGGGGGGCTCCCCGGCACAGGGCCACCACTGGCCGGGCTCTGCCGGTGGCTCTTGGAGCTTCGCCTGCTGTGGCAAAGTTTCTCGGCCCCGCTCGTGGCAGCCCTGGGCATGTCCGTGGCCTTTCCAAGCCCGCACACAGCAGTGCAGCCGGGCCAGCCCAACAGACCTCCAGTAGGCATGGGGAGGAAGAAAGGACCTCACCGGGGATGTTTGTGATGTCCTGGTTGAAATCCAGGCTTCGAGGGACACGGTGAGGGTGGCGTGATGGCTCGGGGGCACAGCCGGAGCCCGAAAGCTGCAGCGCCCAGGGCAGGAGCGGAGCAGGCACGGTGCCCGGCAGTCCCTGTGCCACCAGCAGCGGGGTGGCAAAAGCCTGACCCGATAACGAGCCCGCTGCGGGCAGGTCCTGGCTCTTCCCCACGCCACCCAAACCTCCCTGCAGGTGGGGAGGGTGGGACGGGCCCCCCTTGAAGGACACCACGATGCGGGATGGGCCGCTGACACAACAGCGCATCCAGTGCCACCACGAAGGAACTCCTGGATCGAGGAGAGCAGCGACCTTTTCCCTGCACACCCACGGGTCCTGCTGCCACCGAGACAAGGAAAAAATCCTGCAGGGCTCGGAGGGAGGGCAGGTGATTCCGGGGACACAGAGCGCCGGTGGCAGAGGGTAACAAATAGGAGGAGAGAGATTAAAGCTCACGCTTCGGGGCTTAGGCTGATACAGCTACCGGGGCTTAGGAGGAAAGTTAAGGGGGAGGCAGGGAGCGAATCAGCCTACATCTGCCCGCTGGTGTCCCAGCCACCGTCCCTCCCCTGCCCAGCTGGACGGGTGGCAGCAGCCGAGAGCTGGCACAAGCCCTTGCTGTGCCCTGCACCGCCGGGACGCGGCAGTGAGCGGAGCCAGGCAGCAGGGCAGAGCCAAGGCTCCCCCCTCCAGAAGCTTTCCTTGTGTTTAACATCTCGTTAGGCCCCAGCCCAGGCGGACCTGAACCCCAGGCACCCACGTTCTTGAGGTCTGGGAGCCCCCAAAGCCCGGGGTGGCTGGTGTCAGGGGGCGAAGGCCCAGCAGGGCTCGGCGCGCGTTTGCTCAGCTGTCGCCCTTTCTTTGCACTTCACGCGCATTTAAACAAAAAGCTCCACCACTCCCTGCAGGAAGGCAAACAGCGAGCCCAGCTCCTGCTCCCTTCCTCCCAGCACCTCCAGTCCCGGGCTGTCGGCGGGGCGGTAAGGCTCACACCTCGGATAAACCCCCCCGGCATCCACCCCACTGCCTGCCCCTTCACCCTGCCGCCACCACCAGCTGGGACAGGGACACGCAAAGCTCCCCACGCACCGTGGCAGCCGGCCGGCCCCAGGAGCCGTCACCCTGTGGCAAGGATTCCTGCGGCCCCGGCTTGAGCCCCCGTGCCCCACGCGGCCAGGCCGGGGCATTGTTAGCGAGCGGGGCCAGGCAGGGCCGGGATTGATCGCCAGGGAGAAAGGCCAAAGCCGTGACGGGTCGTTTAACAATTTCAATTAAACTCCAGACGCGGAGGGGAGGGGAGAGGGGAGGAAATTAAAAAGAGGAGCCGTTTCTTTGCTGCTCAGGGGAACCTCAACAAAGAGCGGCCGGGGCAGCGGGAGCAGCCCGCTCTCCTCTCTGGCTGTAGGAGCAGCCACGGCGGTGTCCCCATGTCCCCTTCCCGCAGGCTGCTCCTGAACCTCCCAACCCAAATTTTGTGTCCCCCCGCACAATGCCAGGTGCTGCGACCCACTTGTGGGGCCGAGGGTTTGCGCAGGGTGAACGTTCAACACCGCGGCCCTACAATCCCCGCTGCCGGGACTGGCGCTCGCTTCTTGCTTACGTGCGGTGACTTTTTTAGGCACAGGAAGTCCCGCAGGGCTAATCACAGTGACGGAGCTCCCAATCCACCGAGACAGCAGAAGGACTCTTAGAGGGATTTTAAAAAAAAAAAATCCATCGGCATCTCGGCTTGTCATATGGAAAAGGAGCTTTAATGAGCAGCCAACGCTCTGCTCGCACGGCGCGGGAGGGAGAAGGGAGAGGCGGGGGCTGCGAGGTGGCCTTGCCAGGGTCTGGGCTTTTGGCTCCCCCTCCTTATAAAGGAGTAAAATGAAAATAAGCAGAGCGAGGGACCTGCAGACGCCGTTGCAGCGGGGGAGTTCAAGGCAGGCGTTCACGTGGGAGCCCCGTGGCTGGAGGGGGGGGGAAGATGCCAGAGAAAACACAGACAGGGGCTGGGAGCGAGAGCTATCAGAGGAAACAAGTGTGAACTGCCCCCGGCACGCAGGGGAGGAGAGCTGGGGGTGCCACAAGCTGCCTGCATCGCGCTGCCTGCCCGTGGGACACCAGCTCGGGGCTGATGTTCTTTATTTAGTGCCTTGGGGCATCCCTCAAGCCTCCTGCACGAGGAAATCCACCTTGCTCCAGCCCCAGGCCCTGCCCCACACGGCCTGTGACCCCCAGGGACCCTGAGCAGCACGTGGAGGTGAAGGCACCCGGTCCTGTCACCCAGATACGGGGCACCCAGCTCCCTCGGTGACCCAAGCAGGCTCAGAGCTGGCTCCGGGGGCAGGAAGAGGCAGCCCAGTGCTGGGATTTGCCAACTTTTGGCCCCAGGAGCCACCACAAGGGATTTTATCCCCACCTCACGTTTATAATCCCCAGCCTAACTCAGGGCTCCCAGCACCGGCCTCTCTGCCCTGAACCACCCCGATTAAGGCTTCAAGCTTTTTCTCCTGCCCGATTTTCCCCTCTCCAAAATATTTCTCCTCCCCCCCCGTTTCCTGCAGCCCCCCAAGACCCTCCCACAACGCGTGACCCCAACAAGGGCCACGACCAGGAGGGCCCTTCAGGGAGTTTCCCCAAGCACCTTGCAGCAGGGAGCTGGGCCCAGGTGCGTTTTTCCTGTACCAACTTCCCAGCTGAAGCCACCCCGCAGGCTGCAAGCACAGGGAAGGGGTTTCTCTGGCCTCTTCTCACCCAGAGCAGCTCCTGCAGCCCACACAGGAGCTGTGCAGCCTTCCCTTCGTCACGCACCGCCGACAAACGCCCTTTTATTTACTTTTTCCAGCTTCCTTCTCTCTGCAGGGCACAAGAAGTGACCGGAGCACCTACCCGGGAGCTCAGCTCTCTGCAAGGTCTGCAGCACCAGCCATAATCTGCTCCTCCACCTTTTTAAACCCCCATTTTCTCTGGAAGTTTTTGGGAGGGACCCCAAAGTCCCTCCAGGACCCCCACAGCACCAGCAGGAGCAGGCCCCCGGCTCACCAAACGCTCAGCATGGGTTGAGCCCAGCATTTGCTCTGAGCCCGCTCGCGGCTGACCTTTCCGAGCACACATGAAAGAAAACAGCACTGCTGAAGGGTTAAACATTACCAGACTGAAATTCAAGGCTTGACAATTGGTTCCAGTCGACCGGCTCGGATGATAATTTTTCACAAGATAAATACGGCCAGGAGCGGGCGGCGATGGCTCAAGACCCTTTGTACCACATCCCCCCGAACAGCTTGGCCGCCTGCCCCGCTGTGATTTCCCCTCGCCCTTCCCCGCTCGGTGCCCACACTTTGGGGTCCCTGGCGCTGAGCCTGAAGGGAACCCGAGCCCTGCCGGGAGGTTTAAAGCTCAGTCCTCCACCAGCCCGGGCTGCTTTTGTGCTCCCGCCTCCCAGTGTGGAGGAACTCAGCCACCAGGTTCAAAGTCAGCGCTCACACCCCAGTGTGGATGCTGAACCGGCCCCACGCAGCACCCGCAGCCCGGGCCACGCGGCGATGCCCAGCAGGAGCGAGGGGAAGCAGCAGCTCCGCACCCAGGTACTCACTGCTCTTGGACGCTTTGATCTTGGCCACCAGCTTCTGCACGCCGGGTACGTCCCCGTTCTTCACGGCCTGGATCAGCTCCTGCTCTCGCCCCATGGCGGACAGGTGGGAGCGGCAGCGGCGCACAAGGAAGAAGCCCTCGGATCCCGGAGGTTTATAAAGCCATGAGAGTAAGCCTGTAAATCCTCAAAACATGCTCGGAGAGACGGTGAAATCCAGCAAGAAAGATGCTTTAAAATCCCACGGGACATAAAAAAAAGAAGGGAGAAGTGTCTCTGTTAGCGGCTGAGGTCCCTTTCTGCGTCGGGAGGAGCAGGACCCAGACGGGGTTCGGTCGGAGAACATGCAATCAGCTAAGATGAGAAAAAGTTCAGTGCTGAGGGACCAGCTCCCGGCAGCAATGGGATGGTGCCACGAGATCCAGCGGGGTGGCTTGGAGCAGGGCACCCAGTGGGGTCAACATCGGGATGCTGCGAGCCTCTTAGCTGAAGCTGCGCTGGGCTCCGCTTTGCTCCCCTCGCCAGGCTCTGCCACACTGATGAGTCCCTAATTTTTCCCAAAGGGATTACAGGCTCGTTGCCATCTGGAAGTCATAGATCCTCCCTCTCTGGTGCTCATTAGCCCCCTCGCTTCGGCATTCCTCTTGGCGACAGCGCTGCAGCCACGCTGGGGAGCCCCGCGCGCAGCCGAGCCCCGGTGCGGGCTGGCACGGCAGCCTGGGACCTGCGGAGGGGAAGAGCACAGTCAGCCCCCAGAGGCCATTTACCTCCCGGCTCCGTCGCGACAGCTTTTGTATCCGCGCCGAAGAACGAATACTTTGACTATATTTAGTCCTGGCGGGACTGGGCTCATCCTCCTGTTAGAAGGAGAGGGAAGAACCTGCAGAGGAAGCCTCCTGGGGGGGGGGGGGAACGGGGACGGATGGATGAGTGCTGCTGCTCTGCTCATCTCCCTGCCCTCCAGCCCAGGGGATTGGCCACGCCGTGCCCTCCCTGAGGACAGCAAACGGGGCTCTGCCACGTTTCCCCCTCCCCTCTGCCGGTGGCAGCACCCACGCGATGGAGCAGGGGAGGTTGAGCCAAAGTCCTCCCTGCACAGCCGCTGGGACCGGCTGAACCTGCCTGGCACCCTTCCCCTCCGGCACAGGGACAAACCCCGGCCCTCCGAGCTACCCGGGGAGCTCGGTGCCCCGGGACCCAAGACACTCTTCACTGGGTAAACTCCTGCTCTTGGGCCCAAAGCAAGAAGCTGGGTGCAAGCAGGCAGCACAGCCACGCTCAGGGGAACGAGGTCAAGCCCTGATTGTGGCTGGCGGGGACACCCCAGAGGTCCCAGGCTCCTGCTGCAGCCCTTCAGCCCTCCCACCCCCATGTTCTCCCCCTGCATCAGGGCAGCAAGAAAATCGCTCCTGGTTCAGGGCCGTGCATCCAGGCTGCCCTGAAGCCCGGGGAGGAGCAGGAGGGCAGGGAGCTCACCCCGTGCCAGCTGTGGGGCTGCCAGCAGCCCGCCCCGCGACTCCCGCCACACCGACCCAGGCTGGATGGGAACTGGCTCCAGTTTCCCCCAGCCAGCGCCCAGGCGGGCCGTGCTGTGCCGTCTCCCTTCCCAAAGCGCTCGGCCATTTACATAACACTGGGTGCTCCTTCCTCCCAGCGATCGAGGTCACTGCTTCGAGGACAGAAACCACGGAAGGAGAGAGAAAGCAACAACAGCAGGAGGAGAAGTCCTGCCTGGTTCAGGGGCAAGAGCAGCAGGGCCGTCCCAGAGCCTCCCGGGACCCCACACCAAGCACAGCGCCGCTCAGCCCACCCACGGCCAGCCTGGGAGCCGTGCAGCCCCCCAGCACGGGGCTGCCCCCCTCCAGCCCTCCCCTGGGTGCAGTGCCATGCAGGGCGGCCACAGGGGCAAGGCTCTGGGGCTGGTTTGGCTCCTGGGACAAGGAGGTGCCCAAATTCCCAGGCCAGGCTGGGGGGCTCTCCCCCTCTCACTCATTCCCTGGGGCCGTGGGTTGGTTCAACGAACCCCCAGCACCTGGTGCCGATAGCAGTGCCTGGTTCGGTCAGCTATCACCCCCCCGTGTCCTGGGGCACCCCCCCAGCTCTGCCCCATCCCGACCAAGTTTCAGCTGCTCAGCTCAGAGCGAGCCCTCGCCACAAACAAATCTCCTCCCGAAGCTTCCTGCACTGCACCGGCTTCGAGCCTACTTTGTTTCCCTTCACGCAGCGCACCGAGTCCAACTTCACGCTGCTCTGCGAGCACAAAAAAAGGGAGTACGAGGGCGTTGGTGCTGTTTATCCGTTTATTACACACACACAAAAAAAAAAAACCTCCACGTGGCCTCACCTAGAAAACAGCCTCCCGCTGCTCCCTGCCTCCCCAGGAGCGTGCGAGGCTCGAAAAATGCAATGAGAGGCGCGGGGAGCTCCGAGTGCCGATCCCCACTCCTGCGAGAGGAGCAGCAGCGCAGAGTTGCGGGAGGCACAGAGCTGGAGGAGCTGCAGCGACCACCCCGCCCGTCCCAGCCCTGCCTCCAGCGCAGGAATCCACCTGGAGAAGCGAAGTTTCTGCACCAGCCGCAGGAAAAAGGAAAGAGGGGAGGGAAACTAACCCGAAACCATCGCGCAAACGGGGCAGGAAAGATGCTAGAAAGTGGCTGCCGCCTCCCCCCCCCAAAGAAAGAGGGGCTCGGGGGGGCGGCCGGGGGGCAACTCGCTCTGCCGGGGGGGCTCCGGCTCCTCCCGGGGGGGCTCCAGCCCCAGCTCGACGAGGCCCCGGCCCCGGGGAGGCTCCGTGGGACTCGTGCCCCGCTCCGGGGGGCGCAGCTCGGGGTCCCGGGGGGGGGCAGCGCCACTCACCTGGGCTGCTCGCAGCGTGCCGAGCCGAGCCGTGCCGGGACCGGAGCGCAAAGCAGCAGCGGGACAGCCCGAGCCCAGCGGGGTCGTGCAGCGCCGAGCCGTGCCGTGCCGTGCAATCCCGAGCCGTGCAATCCCGAGCCGTGCAATTCCGAGCCGTGCCTCCCCGTCCCGGCAGGAAATCCCTCCCTTGCCCGGCCTGATTGGAAAGGGCCGGGGGCTGGGCGGGCCGGGCAGGGCCGGGGCTGCTGTCACTCACCGCCAGGCGCCGGCGGAGCGGGGCCGAGCCGTGCCGAGCCGTGCCGAGCCTCCAGCGGGACCGGGCCGGCGGCAGAGGGGTCCCCAAGAGGTCCCCGAGGGGTCCCCGGGGGGTCGGAGGTTCCGGGAACGGAGCCCCGCATTCAGCCCCCCCCGTCCCATTCCTTCGCCCCCTCTGCAATCCGCCCCGCTCTGCCCCCCCCGGTGCCCCCAGCGCGGCTGTGCTAAGGCGGGGGATTGCCCGGCAAGCCGGCCGGCTTTTGCTGCATGATAGCGGCGGCTTAGCGGCAGCTGAGCCGATTAAAACCACGCAGAGGCTCGGGACTGCTGCGCCAAGTGCCCGGCCCGCTGCTCCCGGGGGAGCTGCAAAGACCCAGCCCCGCTGCCACCCAAACCCCAAATGGCACCCGGGGTGGCGGCGAGGGGCTGGTGGCCTCCCGCACAGCCCAAAGCAGGAGGTGGTGATGCACACCTCGTCATCCAGGTCAACATCTCACAGCTGCTGTGTCGAAGCATGAAGCTGGAAGCATCCCGAGAAGTGCTGGGGCTCGGTATCCCTTCCGCGAGTTGTGCCAGAGCTTGTAAAGCTCAGTGACATTTCTAAGATTCCCCTGAATTTCTCCAGCACTTTTTGTCCTTTGAATGATCTTAATTACACCGTGCAGCTCCCCGAGCACAGACTAAAGCTGCTTTCCAAAGAGCCCGGCACGAGGCGCACGTCGCAGTTGGGCGCAGGGCGGGTGCGTTTCGCCTGCGCTCCCACCCGCTGCATGGCCAACACGGGGGCACTGCAGCTTGAATTTCTGCCCTTGGAATCGAGGGTGCATGGGGAAGCTCCCCCTGATTTGCTGGACATCCACAATTTCCAGCTCAGCCTCTGACTGTTAAACAATGTTTGGGTGCTCCGGACACCACGCCTAAGCCCGAGGCTTTCACATTACAGTCGTGCCAGCAGGCAAGCAGCAGAGGAGGATTAGCCTCAGTGCCCCTGATCTCCTATCCGTTACCTCCTGGGTAAATTATTGCCCCTTTGGTGATCCTCAGCACAAAGACCCCCACACAGCACCTGCCCTCTCCACCTCACCGAGGTGTCAGAGGCCTGGAATGTTTTTTTTTTTCCATGTGCCCGCAGACCAGGGGCTGAGGGAATTCACTGAAATCCCACTGCAGAAAAGTCCTCTCTAACATTTGGCTACTTCCTTGCCCACGGGGGAATTGTTTGTGTTTTGAGAGGAGTTTTCGGGGCGGAGGCACCCTCAGGAGGCTGGCTGAGAGCTCAACCCTGGCCTGAGCCCCTGCGCCCCAGCAGCGAGGTGCCCAAAGCAGCACCGACCCGTGGCCCTGCCTGGTCCTGTGTGGACCCTGCTCCTCCCGCAGCTCTTCGGGTCGCTGTTGCCATCTAGAGCCCATGCTACAACGATCAGCTGCTCACAGGGTGCTGGGAAGGAGCTGGTTTGCTTTGGTTTGTTTTTAATTCACGGCAGCCTGTAAAAGCAGCGTGGTTGGGGTAGGGGCAGAGCAGAAGGAGCAGATTCGTTGCTCCTCCAGTGAGCCAGTTTAGGCTGAGAACACAGCTCAGTGCTCTGCCAGCTCTCCCCAGCCCAGGGCTCGGGCAGCTGACTGGTGGCCGGAGCTCAGCGCCGTCCTTGCGGCCCCAGCGGGCATTCAACCTCCCTCCCTTCTGCGATTTACCTTAATTGTTCCCCTCCCTCCATCACCAAACCAGAACGGCGCATGCAGTTGCTGCTGGGAGGGAAGGGGCCCCGCTGGCACGAGTGACGCCCGCGGCAGCTCCGCCGACAGCTTCAGGTGAGGCCAGGCCAGACCCAGCTCCACAGCCCAGGGCTGGAGGGCGCGGGGCTCCCGCTCCCAAATCTCTCCTGCGAGAGCCGAACTTGGAAAGCGGCAGCAGCAGCGGTGACCCCACCCAGTCAGGAGCCGGCAGGAGGGCCACAGAGACCCGCAGCAGACATCTGAAACATTTTAAGTATGCTGTGAACCAGCTGGACGGAGCCGCACTTCTCCCCCTCCCGGCTCAGATGCAGCTCAGGCTCCTCCTTTCGTGGCTGCAGCCCGAAAGCTCCGGCTCGCACCTGGGTGTGGAGAGGCTCCGAGTCCCGTGGGGGCCGAGGGGGATCCCCAGGGCGCTGCTTTCCCTGACAGGAGCACAGACACTGCCGGGACACTTGCTGGTGTGCAGCTTGCACACCCACGAGGCCAGCACCACCTCCAGGGGGGCTGTGGCACCCTCCTGGTGCCACATCACCTGTCCCGTGGGAATGAAGGTGCAGGTTGAGGGTGAAGCAGGGCGAGGAAGGGCTGCTCCTGCAGGCAGCCAGGCCATGGCAGGAGGCAGGTTATGGAAAATCACCCCCAGAGCCCTCTCTGCAGCTCCAGGTGTTCATTCCTGCAGCAAAAAGTGTTCAGGGCCCTGCTGCTGGGCCTTGGGCCTGTCCGTGAGCAGCACAGAAAATCTCGGCTTCATTCCTGGTGCTCAGCACCCTCATCCCAACCCCAGGGACCTTTTTCCTGCACAGGTACCTGTCCCCTGTCCCCTATCCAGACACAGCTCTTCCCACTCTGCACCCCGCTCATCGCAGTGTTAAGGGCAAAGCTAGAGCAGGGCAGGGGTCAGGACACACGAGGTGTCTGTGCACACATTCACTCCGTCACCTTTTTAAAACCTGCCTGGCAATAGCTGCTGCTTCAAGTCCGAGAGCAAAACTCAGGGGTTTGATTGCGAGGGAGCCACAGGCTGCAGGGAGGAGGAGGAGGAGGAGGAAGCTGCACTCCCAAGGACCAGGCTCCAGCAGGCAAGCACGGGGGTCGGGTTGGCCCCAGTCACCTCCAGCTCCTGAGCCAGGCACAGCGTGGCCGCTGCGGGGAGCCGTGGGCTGGGACATATCCTCCACATGGACACAGCTCCATAAATGTCAAAAACAGTACAAAGAAGCAGCGATTGCCCTTTGCAGGGCTGGCAGTACCCGGTGGTGATAGGCAGCAGCATAAACCATAGCTAGAGGCGGCTCTCCAGTAGGTAACGTCTTTTATGGCAAAGAACCAGCCCGCGATGTGTGACCAGAGGTAACCAGCCCTCGTGTCTCCATCCTGCTCAAAAGCACGCTCAGCCCTCCCTCTGCATCGCTCTGATGGACTCCAGCTCTGCGCTCCCTCAGAAACCAACTCGGCAGCCCTGTCCCCAGCACAGCGCGCCCTCTGCACAATCCCTTCCCTGGGCCCACCTGGGAACTTGGGCCTGGGGCTCCCGGCAGGAGCAGCCTTCCCTCGTGCCAGTGCTTGGCTCCTGCTGGATTCACCTGAACCCAAACCCTGACCCAACACGCACCCCATCCGAGGCCCCCAGGAAGCTGTGCTCCCAACAGGAGCCTTTGGGTAGCCCTCGACTTCCTTCGGCAGCCTTTTCACAGCCCCATTCCCATCAGGACTCTGCACACCCGTGCTGCTGCTCGAGCCCCTCTCTGCTTCCCATCCACCCCATTTCCTCCTCCACTACCTGCCTGTGCTGCCAGCTACTTCTTTCTGCTCCTGTGCCTTCTCTTCTCTGTCTCCCCCCCTCAGTCACTCTCTCAGGAAATTAAAGATAATCCCCCCTTTTCTTGCTGCCGGATTCCCTGTTTAACATTCGCTGCGTGTGCTGCACTGATTCAAAACGGGATTAGACTTTCTGGTGCTTTGATGTCAGCTGGGTTTTGCACTTAAAGCAGGGGGGAAAGAAAGTGTGCGTTAACAAACCCGGGCGCTGTCAGAGCCCGGGGCCCTTCCAGGACCAACCCTGCCGTGTGCAGTCCCGGCGCTGGGCGTTACTGTGTGCGTACAGCAGGTTTCTGCCCCGACGGTTACCATACATCCCCGGGGAGGCTGAACGGCTCCCATCAGGAGCGAGGGGGAATTAAACATCTGAAGACACAGCTCGTTGACTGTCCGGCCTGCCAGGCCACCAGCATAACGGCGATACAGATCGGCGCATACCCCAACTGCGCTGGGATGGCTAAGGTGTGAATTGGCTTCCCGTTCCTGTAGCATGACGTTTGGGCCATGGCACAGGCCAAGAATTGGGCATTTCCCTCTGCCTCGCCAGGCCTGAGTGTCTCCCTTTGGAGGATGCAGACTTGGGGTTATTTTTACCAGCCAGTGCCTCCTGCTAATCCCAGAACCGAGCACTAGTCTGAAGTGGGTGAAGAGCTTGTTGTGGGGCTGGCATTTTTCTCACATCATCTACAACAGGGTGCTCTGCCTCTGAGACACCGCCCCTGGAGCCCCATGACATCCAACTGGGCCACAGCATGGCTCAGAGCTGGGTTACAATCTCTGTCCCACACTGATCCTACACCAGAATAAAAGGTTTTTGCACAAGATGCTGCAGAGCCGTGACCAGGGCTGGCATCTGTGGGCGTCCCCTGCTCCTTTTCATTCAGGACAGCCCTTTCCTGGAGTCTCCAGGGGCTCACAGGTGGTTTCTGCTGCGTGTACCAGACCTGGTGCTCCAGCTCCGTTCCCACTGCAGCCCGGGGACTGCAGACCTGGAGGTGTTTGGTTGTACCCAGAACCACCGAGGAGCCTCCACAAGTTGTTTGGGAGCGCAGCTCTGCAAATGAACACGGCTCAGCAACAGCTGGGACCCGCTTCCCAGCCCTGTCCCCAGGAAGAGAGCACAGCAAGCACTTGTGGAGCTAAGCCGGGGGTACACCTAAGCTCTATCCCAGGCCCCAGCAGCTGTAATCCCTCCGTCACCCTCACCATGCCACTGCGCTGCGGCTCCAGCTGGAGGGTGCCCAAAGCCAGCGCCTCGGGTGTCCTCCAGGATTGCCCAGGGACTCGGGAGCGCCTCTGCCAACAGCACAGCGTTTAATCCATTTTGCCCGGTGCACGCTCACAGACTTGATTAATGTCTGAAATGAGCTCCATCCATCATCGGGGAGTAAAGGAGATTAACTCCGCAGCACGCCTGCCTCACGTTGATCCCATTCTCCAGGCCTCTTGATTAATGGCGAGGCCGCCTTATCTGTCAGGCCAGGAAACGCGAATATCCGGGCTGAGGGGGATGAAGGGAAGCATGGGCGCTCGGGCTGCAGCACGCTGCCACCAGAGCCGTGCCGGTGAGCCCCCGATCCCCCTGCCACCAGCCCTGTGAGCCGTGCTCCCGGCCTCTCCACAGCCTCTGCTCCTTCCTGCTCTGCCCTGAGGGCAGGGAGGGCCGGAGGGAGGGCAGCCCCAGGCGGCTGATGCAGCCCTGCAGGAATGCGGTGCAGAAAGCCAGCCTTGGGATCCATTTCCCTCGTGGGTCAGGGGGGCAGGCGTCGCTCTGCACCCACAGAGGGGTCAGATTTCAGGTGAGACTATTTGGAGGCTTGATGCAACCTGGGCAAACCTTCCCTGGAGGCGGCAGGTGAGGCTGGAGCTGACCGGCGCTGCAGAGGCTGCAGCCTCGTCCCCAAGAGGAGCGTTGTGAAGTGGATGCAGCAGATCAGCCAGGCCATCTGGACAGGCTCCAGCTCCTGCCCCTGGCTCGCTGCTGACGCTTCATTAACAGCTCCCTCCTTTCAGCTCCCGTCTCCTTGGCTTCTGCCACGATCAGCTGGGCTGGAGTTTTGTTGTCCTGTTTTTTTTCCAAGTGGAAATTATTTCTCGTTTCTTTTAACAATCAGGACACAGAGAAAGACGGGAGAGGAAGGAATTTCTAGGAGATGAAAGGGCTGGATTAAGGACACTGCTTTCGCTTTGTTATCCCTCTAGTGCAGCTAAGAAATTCCTTTCAGGAGGAGGCTTTAATTAACTGCGTGTTTCTGACAGGCAAGGAACCTGCATCGGGAGATAGCTCTGGTTTCTTGGGTCTGCTAACAACTCCAGCTGCAGTGTCAGCAGCACAGATTCGCAGACGCAGGCTCTCAGACAAAACTTCTCACCAAACATTTCAAATTGCTTTACAAAGGCACTGTCACCCCACTCTGGGAAAGACGGCACAGCAGAAAAAAAAAAAAAGACAGGCACCGTGTGCACTGAACCACAGAGCCACGGTGGCTCAAGATGTGGGGCCGGGCCTTGGTGTAGAGGAATAACCCAGGGCAGGAGGCAGCAGAAATATCTCCAGTGCCTTCCAGACCAAGCGCCCTTCTCACACACCAGGAGAATCAGGGGAAGAGGAAAGAAAGAGGCCTGGTGGCAAAGCGGGACATTTAGAAAGCATTACGCTGCTGTATCTGCATCCTGCACTGCCGCAAAACCCTTCAGGAACTGAGTCAATCAAAAATAACATTTGGGGCTGATTTTTATCCAGATGAACTCTCTCCAAGTATTTTAAGGCCACCAGCAAAACGGCCTGCTTCGGGCTTGTTTAACCCTTCTGCTGAAACCTGCACCAAGCCCGAAAGAAGCAGCAGAGAACAGCAACCATCCTGTGTCCTGGGAGCCCGAGGTGCAGGAGTGGCCGTGGTGCTGAGCCCCAGCGGGGCACTGAGCGCCCCGTGCCCCGACCTGCTTCTTCCTTCCTGCAGCCTCCTGCGGGGAGCCGGACACAACACAGCAACGACCCGCGCGGATTTCCAGAGGAAGTCTCCCTGCGTCTCACACAATGGCAGTAATTCCTGCAAGGGAAACGTCTCCCCTGGTCCCTCCGAGAACCGCGTTTGCCTTTTTTAATGCCGTGTTAAACAGGTAGCTCGTACCGAACCCTTGCCTTGCTCCTCTCTCTCCTGCCTTTCCACCTAATGAACTCCCAGCTGATAAACACACGCTTACTGCTGCTGCTGAACGCATGCCTCTGCTCCTAGCCCTGGGGCTGTGAAATGCTAAGTGGTTTACCAATTACTGTTTTCATAAATGATCGTCATTTTGCTTTTTCATTATCATTTTAAAAGGTTCCCACCTCTTCCCATGCCCCGAGCCACCGCCTGCAGCGGGGCAGATGTCTCGGCTCCCAGTGGCAGCACACAGCAGATCTGGCTGGTGGTGTGCCAGGGGTGAGAGGGCCAAGGAACATCTGGCTGCTGCAGGGAGCAGCCTGCGATGGAGCCCAGCCCGTCCCCATCAGGACGCAGGTCCCCATCAGGAGGGTTTCCCATCCGATGCTATCAATGCTAACGGCTCCCCTCTCAACACAAGACCTCGCTCTCACTCGTGCTTTGGTTTGTATTTTACAAGTTCTGGGCCTCTCCTCTCCTCCAGCTTGAGGATTTCCTGGGAGACGCTACCAAACGCTTTCCCGGACTCATGTAAATTCAGCGCGCCGCGGCTCCGAACATCAGCTGGGACTGCCCTCCTGCCCCTGCTCGGGGTCAGGCAGCGGGATTGCACTGTCTGGTTATAAAACACCACCTCGCGTTTTGATAGCTCTGTCATAAATCCTTGTGCTTGGATTTGCAATTTCATGTGACAGCTCTTCCCAGGCGGCGAGGGGAGTTTATCTCGTCTCCCTGACTTGAACCTCTCCGGCTTTTCAGTTTTGCTTCATCTCAGATCTGTAACGTCAGAGCAGCAGTTCGACACTATCATCGTCCTCGCTGAAAGGGTAAGCAGAGCCATCGCCGTGGGTTGGGCAGACATCTATTCCTGTTTATTCCTCCCACCCCCTCCAGCAAAACAGCCTCTTGCCCTCCTCCCGAGCCCAGTGCGCAGCTATCCATGAGCTACAGATCTGAGCTGAAACTTTTGTTCCCGTTCAGATTCAAGAGGAATTCAAGTTCCAGCTGTCTCTGCCTTGTGCTAATGTCTGCTCTGATAAAAGGGAAGCCAGGCAACTAACACCGTACCCTGAGGCTGGATTTGTCTCCCTCGGGGCTCCTGGCTGTTTCTGGCTGACACAGAGCTGCCTGCAGCTTCTTATCTTGGCCAGCGGGATCTGCCTGTTTCGCTGAGCGTGCATCCACATCCCTGACCTCTGCACATTGGCCGCGGCCAGCCCGCGAGCCTCTCTGCTTCCCCGTCACGGGGCAAACCCCGCTTGGCCCCTCCTTGTTATTTTTGGCTGTGCTTTTGTCTCTGGGATCCTCTCAGCTTTAGCAATGAAAACCAAACCACAGAAAGCTGCTGCCTTGGCCTTTGGCTCGCTGCGAGCAGCCAGAATGGGCAGAGGCTGAAGGCTAAAACCTCAAATTAGCAGCGTGGTGCTGGAATTAGGCAGGACTGACCAGGCAGCCCAGATCTTTCATTTCAGCAGGAGGAAGCCTGCAGGGAGAGAGGTGGCGGTCATTTCGCTTTGGATAAATGTCCACTTTGTTCTAATTAACAAGAAATCCAACGTGGATAACAAGCACTTATGTAATTGTTGAGCTAAGTGTTCCTGTAAAGGCATGCCTGGCTTTGGTGAGCAGCTGAGAAAGGGAATTCACTCTGCTGCCTTCGTTAGAAATTCACACATGTAAGAGAAAACAGCCTGAGAGTTGGGAAACGGGGGGGTTTGCTCGGAGCTCAGCCTCAGGCCGTGGCTCCACGTTCATTAATACCAGCTTGGGGCAGCACCGAGCTCAGGGTAGCACTGCTCCGATTCAGGTCAGGCATCAGAATACGACAGCAAATTCTTTCCAGCCAGCCAGACGGACGACACACGGCACGAGCAGTGCACATCCAGACTGATGACAGCAAGACCTGAGTCACCACCAAGTTGCCTTGATGAAGCTGCTCCTAATTTATTTATTTTTTAACTCAAGTGATTGGATTCAGCACATATCTGTCTGTTGTGCTACAAACAGTCGTGCTGGGATAATCATTGCGGGGAGATGTAGGAGATGCTGCCTGAGTCGGCGCTGCTGCAGAGAGAATTACTGTCAATTTTTGACCAGGGGCTCAGCAGGGGGGGTAGGGAAAATGTTTAACTTTGCCACGTGCAATTTTCTTTCCCTGTAGATGAGAAGTAACAGCAAAGACAGTTTCTAGGAAGAAGGGAGGTAAAAACAGATCAGTAGTTGGAAAATACCAATTTTGCCTGAAAAAAAGGAAGTGAGACTGATGTGCAGCTACTGCCCAGAAACACGAGCAGTCAGGCACTCAGCCAGGCTGGAGGGTCAACACATCACGTCTAACATCCCAAATGAAATCACGCCTGCCCCTCAGGCCATTGCAAGGGCTAAACTTCACTTATTATGCCATTTGATCAATATAAACAAGGGCAAAGAGCTGAGCAGCAAGCAGAGCTCCATCCTCCCAGTCTGGAGTTGTGAATACGGAGACCAGGGAGCTACAGGGAAGGGTTCACAACTCAGCTCTCAGTTAAGGCTCCTCTCTCCAGGGTGCAAATCGGAGTAGTAGCTAGGTGCTAAATAAATATTAATTTCTCACCTAATGAGAAAGTATTTGGTGAAACAGCCAGGGAAAGGCTTCGGCAGTGCAGTAACAGAGGCTGGTGCTGCGCTCAGCCCCCGGGGATGCTGCGGTTCTACTCGTACTGGGTAAGGCAGGACCTCCAGCTGGGACAGACGCAGGAAATGGAGCTCATTACTGAAATGCAAAAGCCTTTCAGGGTTAAGCCACTGTTAAACAAGCCAGATTCATTCCCCAATCGCAGAATTTGCCTAGCAGCAGCCTTGGAAGATTACTATCTTTCTTCATAACAGTGATGTTGCAGACAGGATGGTTGAAGGATAGTTGTGATGCAGAGATTGCAGGAAGAAGTAATTGTTTGCTTTATAACCAAGGGCTGAACCCCATTTCCACGCCTAGGCTGTTGAGATGGCAGTTCCCTGATTTTACGTTAATTACTACATCTTTCGTTTAATTTAAGACATGTTTTCAAGGGGTTAACGTCTCAATCTTCCTTGTAATTACACGGAATGGTTAGTACAACTCCTCGGCTACATCCCCGGGTCCCCTGAGTGCCCATCCCTGCTCGTTTCCAGCAGATGAGCACTCACAGAACTCGTCTTTTCCAGAGCTGCTGCCTCCGAATGCTCAGCCCGATAATGAGCTGATTGCCAGGCTGCACGTCGCTCACTGCTGCAGCTCCTGTTCCGCTCCTTCCACCTAACCCTTCAGCTCAGGGGGGCTGGGAGACCACCCCTTCTTTGGGATGAGAACTTTCCCAGGCTGCTGACATAAAAAGGGAGGCCCAAACCTCATCGAAACCTGGTGATGAAGGCTCGGTAATCAAACAGGCAGGTGTGGGTGATGTGGACACAGGGCACTGAGCACGGTGCTGTCACCACAGCTGACACCCGTGCGGCAGGGATGGAGTGGCTGGGGTTTGCCGTGCCCCTACAGCTGACAGGGAGGAATCACAGCTCCCCTCACACGCGAGGCAGTTTCACAGATGAACAATACTCAAGGATGCAAATTAAAAACAACACTGTGCTTTAGGAACTGCTAAGGTTAAACAGCAGGTTCTTGATTTGAAAGCTGAAAGAAAGGCAGTTCCTCTCCCAAGAAAGGGAGTAGGAGCCTGTCTGTGCAGGGAAAACATTTGGAATAGCAGCAGCCCACCCGTTTCCCATGCAATCTCTGCACTTCAGGACTGGATTAGGCATAATCACACAAAGGCACTTGCTGCAGATGACTACTCCCTGTTCCCAACAGCTCTCCTGCCTTAACTCCATCATCCCGGTGCACAAACGGAGGCTTGTTTGACAGCAGTAACCCCAGCCAGATGAGCACTAAGATTTACCCAAGATGTAAAAGGAAAAGGGTATTAAGAAAATATTCTGTGACTGAGAAACGCCACCTTTCCCACGGGCTGTGTGGGTTCAGAACTGCCTTATACACCACGGCTATCTGCTGGGGAGAAACCTGCCGGGCAAATCACTGACACAGGTAACCCCGGAGACTCACTAAAACCCCCTCATGTAATATAAACGATGAACTGGCCCCATCCTGTCTCCAGTTCTTCAGAGCCCAGGCAAAGCACGCTGCAGGTCTCTGTCTACCCGGCGGTCCACTAGAGGACAACCTAATAATGATGAACGGCTTCGGCTGACGTGGTGAAAGGCCCGCACTGTCTGTCAGATTTGCTGCTGTCAAACCTGACTCACAGCCCATGCTGGGCTTGTTGCTAGCACGTACACGGGGCCTCGTTTTTAATGGTAGGTGTCACTTCTGGTCCTGATTGATACAGACTTGCAAAGCCCCCCCACAATAAAATAAAAAACGGTCCCTACGGCTGGTGTCAGCCTTTGGTGCTACAGATAGAGGGAAGGAAAGGAGATTTCCGGGCAGAGATCTAAGTTTTTATGAAGTAAACCTAATCCCTTACAATGCAGTAAACCACAGAGAAAGCTGCCTGTTGCTGCCGGTTTTCTTGCAGACTTCTGACACGACGCCACACTTCAGCACAGGAAACATTTGGAGGTATGGAACGATATGATGGCAACAGGTGATAGATCAAACCATAACGGAGGAACGCAGCCCATGGACTAACAGCAGGCATGACAAAATCATCAGCTCAGAGCCACAGAAAGTGCAGGCTGCTGCTCTGACTCTGCACCCAGAGCAGGGCACTCTCTCAAAACCCAGGGGGAGGGTTCTTGCCTGGTATTTTGGAGGCCAAAAGGAGGGGAGCACAAACAAAATCTGAGCTAGAGATCAAGCTGAGTACTGGAGCTAGGAAACAAATGAGCTGTAAGAGCAGAAAACAGCAGAGGATTAATTACAAGTGAAGCATCTCAGGTGGGAATTAGAGGCAGAGGGGTGAGGAGGTCAAAACAACAGCTTTTGGAGGGCGATCTGGTGCCCGGACACCCCCCAGCCCCACTCGCGGGGCCTTGCCTATGACTCAGGGCCGAAAAGGGCACGTGCGTCTGTGAGAGGAAAACCCACGGCGAAAGGCGAGGGAGCCGAGCTGCTTAAAAGGCAAAAGCCGGTCCTCCTCTCCTCCTGACGCCAGCGAGAGGAGGCTGGCTGGCACGGGAGGCTGCGAGCCCCAGCCGGCCGTCGGGGGGGCTGCAGGAGAGCGATGCGAAGGGGCGCTCGCCGCAGCCGTCGGGAGGCAGCGGCCAGAGCTCGGCTGGGAGCCGGCGACCCTCGGCTGCCCCTCGGCGTCCTCCGGGCACCTCCCAGCCGCCGCCGGCTCGGCTGCTCCTCGCTGTCAGTACCTGCTTCGGGCTCGGCGGGGCGGGCGAGCGGAGAGCAGCGCTGCCGAGCCTCAGCCTCAGCCTCCCGCAGGACGGACCCCGGCGCCTCCGCCGAGCCCCCGAGGCCACCGCTCGCCCGCCTCGCCCCGTGCCATGGCCCCCGGTAACTCCTCGAGGAACTTCTCCGCGCCGGAGGCTCGGAACGGCTCAGGTGAGAAGGGGGGAAAGGGAGGGAGAGGTCCCGGGGATGGGGTCCCGGGGATGGGGTCCCCCGGAGGCTGCCCGGCCTCGCACCTCTCGGAGGCCGGGAGCCTTCAGCACCGGCGGGAGGACAGCTCCGGGCCCCGGCCTCCGGCCCCGCCTGGCCCCGCAGCCTCCGGGCCTCGGAGGCAGGGAGGGGAGGCTGCAGCCCCGCCGGCCTCCGGGGAGGGGAGGCAGCAGGGAAGAACGAGCAGGGAGGGGAGCGGAGAGCATCCCCCCGCAGCCTCCTGTTCTCTCTGCTCAGGTCGGTGGTGGAGGGGCGGGCAGGGAGGTCCTGAAGGGTACAAGGTGGTGGAAGACCCCCCCAGAAGGTGGCTGCAGGGGGACTTTTGCGTCCTCTCCCCCCATGTGTCCTATAGAACCTAAAAGTAGGGTTGTGGTGTTTCCTCCTGAAAGGCACTGAGGATGCAGCTCGCTATGTGTCGGGGCATGGCTGAGGACAACAATCACTTTTGGATAAAAGATGAATGCTGGTCCTTGCTGAGTTCACACAGTGCAGTCCCCTCTGGGGCTTTCCAGGAGCAGCAGGGCAGCCACAAACCTCCAGGCAAGGAGAAATCAATGCCTCAGAGAAGCTGCTTCTGTGTACAAACAGACACTCGGATCTGCACAGAAGCAGCATTGAAAATTCAGATTCAATCGTTTCTAAAGCCTCTTTGTTCTTGAGATGAGAGAACTTTCTGAGTATTTGACAATCATCTACTTCTCACTCCATCCCATAATACACACGCAAACTCCAGCTTCATGCTAGCCTCCAGCTAATCACGCTTGAAACTCCTGCCTGTACGAGCACTGACATCAGGCAAGCTGCTACAGCACTACACACAGCTGCCTTCCACGCACAGCCCTCGGGCCTGCACACACTTTGCTCTAAGGCCAGCTGAGCTCACTTGAAACCTTACAGGGTCACCGTGAGCACTGCTATTACACTGCAAAAAAGGGTCATTTTGTCCCAATTTCCAGCTAAAGCAGCAGCCTTCACACTTGAATCATATAATCCACTCCCACCACGTTCTCAGCAAAGTTTGGGGCTAAAAGAAAGGCGAGCAGAGCTCCCAGCAGCCACCCACAGAATAGCAGAACCGCATTTGGCATCCCCCAGCATTAAGGTGTGAGACCTGCCTGTCTGTTCAGGGGATGCACAAGCCGGATGCTGAAGAGTAAGCATCAGGTCTCAGTAGGATGCTGATAACATTTAGCTATCGATAGCCGCTTATCAGGGGGCATTTCCTTGCATCGAAGAGCAGCCAGGAGGAACAAGGACCATTAACTCCCCCACGTAGCCCAGACCGGGCTTGTTTCCCCTATGACTGGCTTTCGCCTTTACCTTCAGGCCCCTGGCAGTCCTGCTCTGTGCCACGCTGGCTGATCTGCCCTCGGCACGAAAGCTTTCAGACCAAGTGGCACAGCAACAGCTCTGCTGGAGCCTGCCCTTGTGTACACCGATGCTGACTGCGTCCTAGTGGCAGAAACATGGGGCAGCAGCAGCTCATGCCCCACTTCTAGGAGCACTGAAACACCACACAGGGGTGCTAGGACACGCACGCACTTTTCCAGCCAAGGGCCAGACCAGTGGTGCAGCCTCAGTTATTTTGCCAACTCAATCAAGCTCATCTGGCACACCAAAGTAAATCCGCAGACATTTGTACTCAAGAATTGCAGGTGTCAGCAAATAGCATCCCGAACAGACACCACTTTGGCAGTGAACGCTTTAGGAGTATCTTGTCTCACTTCATCTCCTTTCCAGTATTTCCCTCAGTTACGCTGGAGGAGCTGACCTCACTCCTACAGGTGGAGGCTGCTGAGAAGCAATAGCAGAGGAGCTGACAAGCGTTTCCAATCACTTTGAATCATCTGCGACTCAATGAAAAGCTCTAGGGCTGTCACGCATGTCTTTGTAACAGCCACACAAATTACTCACACAAAGCCTTCCCCTAAAAACAATGAAACAGGTCCCAGAGGAAGGAAGGGAGTAATGAGATGCAATGAGGCTTGCCTCAGCTGAGCAGGGTGATTTGGGACTCACACCGTGCACGTGGCACTTGCACAACACAGAGCACCTCGAGCAGTGCCTCAGATACAACCCGATGGGCACAAGAGTAGAAATCTGTTGGTTGGCACTGCGGGCTCGTGGCTTCGGTGTGATTTTAAACCCTGGTAGGGACGAGGAGAACGTGACTTTGATTATGTCTGGGTCTCTCACCTCAACAAGCAATATTTAAGTATTGGTGCTGATAAGCCAAGTGCTATCAGGCAATAATTCTGCCTTGGAAATCCACCCACATCCACAACCCAGAGAGAGCAGCTTTAAGATGTGTTTTTGCTCCTTGTAGAGGTGGGGCATTCCCTGATTTAGGACCATGCTGAAACCTACTCCAAACCCTGCCTGCCCCCCCCACCTGGATTTCTTCTACACAGAACCTAGAGAAAGGGAGAGGGGCAGGGAAGGAAGCCAGGAAAGAGGCATGCTCTGGCCTAATCCTGCTGAGCCACAGCCGCAGTACGGTCCCAGATCTCCCCATTTAGATAAGCATTAGTTACGTGCCAGCACGGTCAATGAACTTTGTCTCGTACTGAACGACAGATAAACCACCCGACAGACAAACCGAAGTTTACTGACAGCAGCTTGATTGTCTGCTGTATCTGGATTTCGGCACCCAGGTAGAGGCTTGCTTCTCTGGTGTGCAAAGCTGCCCCGTGCACGGCCTTCTAAACAGGGTGGACATCCAATATTCCCAGGAAAGTCACTGTCAGTTCCCTGGGGGACACTGGCAGGAGCAGAGGCAAACCAGCCTGATGTCAGCCCCCAGCAAGGCTGGGGTTGTTTTCAGGGCAGGACTGAAATACATCAGGAGAGCTGAGGAAAGATGCCTACAGAGCCAGTAAGACTTGGGGTGGGGGGTGTCACATCCTCAGCTAAGCCTCCTCAAGGACAGCAGGGGGTCTTAAACATCTCTCCAGGCTATGTCTTCAAGGGGGATCCAGATCCAAAACAGGGCAAGCAGACGTATCTTGAGGTGGTCTCTGGGTTGCACTGATGATTTTGGTTTGTTTTGGCAGTAGCAGAGAAGCCAGCACCGTACACCAACGTGATCATGCCCAGTCTCTTCAGCATCATCTGCTTCCTGGGCATCGTGGGGAACCTCATCGTCATCTACACTATTGTCAAGAAGAAGAAGCTGAAGTGCAAGCAGACCGTGCCTGACATTTTCATCTTCAACCTCTCCATTGTGGATCTCCTCTTCCTCTTGGGCATGCCCTTCCTCATCCACCAGCTCCTAGGCAATGGCTCGTGGTACTTTGGAGCTCCCCTGTGCACCATCATCACTGCCCTGGACACCAACAGTCAGATCACCAGCACCAACATCCTCACCGTGATGACCCTGGATCGTTATCTGGCCACGGTCTACCCTCTAAAATCCACCTACGTCCGGACTCCCTGTGTTGCAGCTCTCGTTATCTGCTTGGTGTGGCTCCTCTCCTTCCTGACAATCATTCCCGTGTGGATGTACGCAGGCCTTATGCCTCTGGAGGACGGGACTGTCCGCTGCGCTCTCCTGCTTCCCAACCCAGAGACTGATATTTACTGGTTCACCCTCTACCAGTTCATGCTGGCGTTTGCCGTGCCGTTGATTGTAATCTGCGTGGTCTACTTCAAGATCCTGCAGCACATGGCCACCACCGTGGTCCCATTGCCCCAGAGGAGCCTCCGGGTACGTACCAAGAAAGTCACCCGCATGGCGGTTGCCATCTGCTCTGCCTTTTTCATTTGCTGGGCCCCCTTCTACATCCTCCAGCTGGTTCACCTCGGCATTGACACCCCGTCCATGGCCTTCTTTTACGCCTACAACTTTGCCATAAGCTTGGGCTACGCCAACAGCTGCCTCAACCCCTTCCTCTACATTACCCTCAGCGAGACCTTCAAGCGCCAGTTCTTGGTGGCCATCCGCCCCGCAAAAGAGCCATGTCGCAACAGCAGCTCCGTCAACAACAACAGCATGACAGATGCCAGCGTATGCCTAAAACTGGCGCCAGAATCCACTCAGCAGACCCAGTTTCTGGAGGACTTTTCCCCACGTTCACTGCCTGTGACCGTGGCTGTTCACTAGGGGACACTGAAGTCACCGCAGCAGAAAGCTTTCCGATCTGTGTGCTTCTGCTAGGCGGAGCAGCAGCTTCAGGCAGTTCTTGGTGAAGCGTGTAACTCCAGGCTTCCACCTCCAGGAGTCCAGGTGCCTCCCTTCTCCATCGCAGGGCTCCGCTCCTCCGCTGCCCTGGGTTTCCCAGATGCTGCACACCGCTGCTTCTTTCCACCCCTGCACAGCAGGGCTCTTGTGTCACACAAGACTTCGGGCCCCCAGAGAGGATGAATGGAAAAGAGAGAAAGGACAGAAGGATTTCAAGAGGGGAATGTTGCCCTGGAAGAGCAAAACCTCGACCAACAGCACTGCCCAAAGACTCCCCGCTTCTTGGCATGGCCGGTGTTCTAAGCACCATGACAATGTGGAGCCTCTGGATTCAAAACTCGAGCCTTCAAAATACAACTTTGTGTACTTGTTCTCTGTATTTGAGCTGGGGACTTCAATGCCTGTGTTCATATCCTGGAAGCAAATTGAAGTGAGAGCAATTTTGGGGCCAGGTGTCTCACCTAGGTCTGCCTGCTTGGCCTTTCGGTCCAGCACCATCTGCCTCCAGTGGGTTGTATTGTTTGGCAACCAAGGTACTTTCAGAAACTGGCTAATTTTGATGCTAATCCTAACTATTTCAAGCAAAATCGGGCAGATAGAAATTGCACTGCTTCAAGGGACTGCGAGCAATTCTCAGAACTACTGCTGCTAACACCAGACTTGTGGCTTTTCATGCCAATGAGCCGATTTTCACACTGCTAGTTCCTCCTGCTGCTCGTGCCTCGCAGTCTGCATGGCCATCAGGGAACCCCAGGTACAGGGCTTTAAGCCTGACTCTGTAAAACACAGCGTGCAGAGGTCTGTGGATCAAGAAGATGTGGAAAGGCAGCTCAGGAAGCAGAGTTGCTTACACAGCTTCTTCAAAATAAAAAAAAATGCTTTAAGAAAAGTTAGAGGGAAAATTAAATGTCTGGTTTGCATATAAGGCTTTAGCAGTTGAAGATTAGGAAATTGCTTTGCTCTTTACAAAGACTAGAGAAAAGCCAGCACAGATCAGCCAGAGGCAGGGGATTACACTGATCGAGACTCCTGGGGAATAGTGCAGGCATTGTTAAACACCTTGTCAAACATGGAGGAGCTGTTTGCTGCAGATTAATTTAATATAAAAAGGCATTAAAAACATCTCACAGCACAGAAGAATTTGTTACCACACTTCTGGTTTCATGCTGCCAGCCACCCACGATACCCCCAGAACAGAAATCCACCCTCACGCAGCCGAACAGCCAGACTGCCACCTGCACAGGACTTCTGAAGCCTTCAGGTGCACCCAGTGCACGCAGCGCGCTTGCAGATATTTTTAAACACAGCCAGTGTTTCATTCCACACCCCGTGGAGAACAAACAGCCATTCACTCACCTCTAGCGATCAGAGTAGATCAGAACAAACCTCGTAACAGGGGCCCTGCATTTCCACTCCAGGCTTTGCCAGCTTCCACCCCCCACAGAAGCAGGTCCACACTGCGCCTCTGGTATTTTATCAATTTTCTCCCCTTCTTTCCCTGGACAATAAAGCCAGACAGGCACATAGAGAGATCTCAAGCTACAACTTTAAAACTCTTCACCCCATTTTAACTTCCAGGAATTTTCACCTGTGCTGGTTTTCATGGGACTTCTTTGCTCTTTGGACAGCATTTTCCCTGAAGAGCTCAGGAGCAAAGGTCAAGGAAGCCGTGTGCTGTGCCGAGGCAGACCTGCTCTCGAGACAAGCGAAAGCATTGTTGTGAGTTTCTTCTACAAGGAAGTCAAAGGGAGGACTGGGACTCTTATCTGTGAAAGGTGGTAAAGGTTGAGTGCTTTTTTCCCCTCCTTTAATACCAGCAGAGAGGAAAGCGTAAGGGAAAGGAAAAACAACTGAACTGTCAGAGCTCTCAGAGCAGCATATTAAAGATGTTATCTCGCTTACGGTAAAGGTGTTTATGGCTGAGCCAATCTATTCTCATCCTAAATGAGTCAGGCTGACCTGCTGTGGCCTTGCCCCATGCTCAAAACCCCCGGGGCACAGGGGGCTAACCACGGAGCAAGGCCAGGACCAGCTGGAGCAGTGCTGGAAAGGGGCTCTGTGGGGAAGGCCTTTTCCAGACCCCATCACACAGACGTCAAGGCACAGGACACTGGCACCTCCCCAGGCTGGAGTCCTCACATAGATGAAATCTAAAAGGGGAGCAGCTGTGCTACACAGGCCTGATCCCAGTGCCAGGGATGAGGGTTCCCCGTTTAGCCTGAGACCCCACAGAGGCACCTGCCCCTTCCCCGTGATGTTCCTCCCACCCACCTGCAAGGATTCCTTGGCCCAGATGTCCAAATGCTGCCTGCGGGCTCCCTCCCTCCCCACGTACATCCCTAACAACCGCAGCAAATGCTCCAAGGGAAGACAGGGATGCAGACACCTGTGGATGTGCTGGGAAGAGAGGTGCAGACAGGAAGCAAAGCAAAGCACAGACAGCATACAGCTTTTTGCCACGTCCCCTAGATCACCCCAAAGCACTGGGCAAGATGAATAGAAGCTGCTCCTTTGAAACCAAACCTTTTGCTCAAAGGCTTTCAGAGGTGTCCCCCCTACCTACATGGTTATAGGGACTTCTGGTAGCTAAATAGCCTCCGTTTAGCCAGTGCTCCTCTGCTGCCTCCCTAGCAGTGACCTCTCCTGCCCTGCTGCTGCGTGGGATGCAATGGGGGGACACAATTACTGCCAGACACCCTGCCCAGAGACCACCTGCAAGGACTCAGACACAGCCTTGCTGCTGAGGAGCTGCACACCCTCCTGCCAGCCGAGCCACATCCAGCCCCAGCCCTCCTCCAGCACCCTGCCCCAGAGCTCAGCACGGCATTTTCTGCCCCACACTCCCTGGGTGGGGCCGACACTAAACATCCTACCCCTTTCCCCTATTTCCCGAAGCAGATTCTGTTGAGTCAAAGAGCCTGTCAGTGTTCTGATCCATACCCAGCTTTACCTCTTTGTCTATCCTGCTGTTCATATTTGTTATGTGATGCCCCCTGCCCCATCTCAGTGCCTCCGCTGCTGATTGCAGAGGCAGAACAAAAGGCACGGCTAAATGGAAAAGGACACGGCTACTGGCACGGAGACGGGCAGCCCGTGCTGCAGTCTGTGTGAAAGGCGCGGGGAGCAGGGCGCAGAGATAACGCAGCGTGTTTCCCTGCAGCCCTGCCTCTTGTAGGCAGCCCTTTGTCTCCTTCACTCGAGAGGAACTGAAGGAAATCCAACTGAACAGCCAGGAGGGAGGCGGGGGGGAAAGGGTGGTAGAAAGAACCTATTCAGTCTAGTTGCTTGGTTCAAGAGCCTGCCATTCTGGACGAGACAAATTTCCTTGGCTCTTTTCACCAGCACTTTTGCTGGGTGTTTGCTAGCCGCCTCGTCAGGCAGCAGGATGACAGATGGGTTCACTCTCCACCCACTCCTGTTCCCCTCCTTGTCCTTTGAGGTGCGACTGAAGTTACGTGTCACAGCACTGCTCTCGATAAACTCCCTCAGGGGGCATATGGTCCAGTTAATTTATCTCCACTTCCCAGGCTAGCAGCAGAGCCCTCTTCAATGGCTGCCTGCAGCGTTCATTCCCTGGCTCACCCTTCTCCGTTACCTCTTCTCCACTATCCACATCCCCACGGGGTAATAAAACCTACTCCTGCCTGCCCCACTGTTGCAGTTTTATGGGAAGGACGAGCTGAGGTCCCCAGAGCCCTGCCGGGCAGCAGGTTGGTGACATCCATCCCCAAACACCGCTCTCTGCCTGAAGTCTCTGCCCAGGAGCACTCGCAGCCCTGCCGGGGAGCGAGCCCATGCTGCGGGCTGGCGAGGGGGGAGCCCGGGTGACTCACGGCCCCTGGGACACAGCCAGGCTGACTAACGGTGTCTCATCAGTCCTCCCGGGTGGCTAATTGGATGAATTGCATTCAACAGACTCACCGGTGGGAGCCGAGCCATGCCACAGGTACAGATATGCTCCCAGCCCACTCGCTTCATGGTAGCCCTCCCGCCAGATGCGGGGACCACACAGCACTGCCCTTCCTCGCTCACCCTGCTCCTCCTGCAGCCTGTCCTCTTGCTCCATCGCTGCTGCAGGGGGCACAGACAGCACAGGGAAGTCTCACTGGTGTGTGATGTGAAAGGGTGGGGGGCTCAACTGGAGCCCCCATCTCTGAGGGGGGAGCTCCTCCAGCAGGCGGGAGCCCCCGGGTGCCTCCAGGTGACATTAAGGCATTTGGAAACCGTACTCGGAACAGAAAGCTCTCTGCACCACTGGGGGAAAACCTTTTGAAGAGACGTAGACCCTCATTACAGGGGGGCATTAGAGATGATAGCTGCTTTTAAAGTCTTTGTACCTGGCCCAGACGCCATTTGGGAAACTGCTCCTGCAATCATACAGGGCCTGTAGTTGATCCCCTCAGCGCCTCTTACCCGTGCAACACACTGGCTATGGAAATCGCCACCCCTCATCTCCCGAGAGGGAATGGCTCCCCCAGAAAGGCAGAACTGGGCTTCAACAACCGCACAGTCACACCGGAGAGGTGGCTGACTGCAGCATGAGGTGTGAGGGTGCGCACAGAGCGCTGCTTTCCAAAGCGCTTCTGGACACGTTGAGGACAGGGACATGCAGAGGACAGCCCTGGAGAAGCCTCCAGGGCCGCCAGCCCAGCTCAGTACATCTTACTGCCTCTAAACGTGGTTAGGCTGTGCTGCAACCTGATGCTGGAGTAATGCCAGCACTCCCTGGGGTCGGGAAGGATTCCTCCAAAAGCAAAGTCAGGCTGCATCGGCATCGCCCTCCCCACGCACTGCCGCCGAGCAGCGCAAGCACTGCTGGAGGCTCAGGGCTCAGCCCTGCAAGGATGAGAGCCAGGCTCTGCCCGTTACATCGGGGTGAGGTTGAGTTTACCCCACAGCAGCGGGGGTTTTAGCACAAGGAACAGGGAGCAGACTGCACCCTGGCTACTGAGCGCATCACCCAGCGCCCCATGAGAAAGGAGGCCTGCACGGTCTGGTGCGACAAACACCTCCAGGGCACGGGATTTTCTGAGCTTTGATTCAGCGGTGACACACACGGGTTTTGGTTTAGGCCTTAACTTGGTTTTAAGTGGAAGAAATGAGGTTTACCAGATGAGTCAGCCCTTCCCTCCAACCCCTGCTCTTCTGTCCCCTGCAGGTTTCCACTCACAGGGTAGGGAGGGCTGACAGTCAGTGACATCACTTTCATTATTCTAATGTTTGGTTGTTATTGAATTGTTTTTTTCCTAAGTTTGAAGGAGGTTTTATGATTATCTTCCTACACGCGCTGCTTGAAGCACAGCAGCTTAGCAACACAAGGCTGCCAGGCCCTGCTCCACCAGAAACTTGACAGGGGAAAGCAGGGCTCCCTTTGAGTAGGGAGAAAAGGGAAAAGCACGGGTGAGAAGAGCAAAGAGAGAACTCCTGCCCCATCCAGCAGCAGTGCTTGTGACACCCACACCCCACTGCAGGATGCAGCCCTGTGACTTCTCTCCCATTGGGATTGAGCACAGAAAGCCAAACACCAGCAGTTGTGTGTCCATTTTGGTACAGAGCACGTGGTAAGGATGAACAGCGTGGAAGTAGTGGGTGAAGTTAGCATCAATGAGAGCTTCCTAAAGCTCTTATCCACTTATTTCTTCAGGAGATTGGTTCTTGGTGCACCTTGTCCAGAGCCAGGTCTCTCCCCCAGGTGAAACACATTTGAAAAGGAGCAGATGGGTCACATCACACCTCCCTCTGTCCTTCTTCCCCCCCTCAGAAATGAAGACTTCAGCTTTCAGCTTGCGCAGCCCCTTTTGGGGCTGTATAACAAAGATCTAGCCTTTACGCAGCTTCCTAGCCCCTAATCCCGGACTCAGATCTCCAAGCGCTCTGGCAGCACAAACACGTTGTGTTATCAACAGGAAACTGCTTCAGGAGCGGAAAAAAGGCCTAAAATGTCACCTCTCAGAGAGGGAACAAGTCGCCCATCCTTCGCTTTTATTCAAGGCCAGATACTTTTCCCCAGCCAACCACTGCCATTGGAGAAAGTACACAAACGTTTGCTCCCGGGCTGAGACGCGCTGTGCCAAGCCAAGGCCCCCAGCCAATCCTGCCACAATATCCACGTTTAAGAACACAAACACTGGCAGCTCAGGGAGAAGGGACCCGTTTGCTGGAATTAATATTCAGTCTTTCTGCAGCATGGGAAACATCAATTGTTCCGTGTGAAATGAATTACGTGTCTTTCTTGGGGGGATTTTAATGAGACCTCCCCCCTCTTTCCCTGACACTCTCAGACTCCGGGTAAAAGGAAAAAGCAAAACAACATTCCAGCATCTCCCCATCAACCTTGCATCGTAATGGCCCAATCAGGGTAATTAGGATTTCTCCTATGTGCTCGGGGAGGCTCTACCCAGCAAATCCAGCCTGCCGTTCATTATATTGTCGCAGCATAGCTAATTACTCCTGTTTTCTTAACGAGGAGAGGGAAAGGGAGCAGACCAGCGTTGCAAACAGTCGGGCAAAGGGCTATGCCAAGTCAGCAGGTTGTGGCTTTACCTCTGGTCCTACTAGGACGTCCTGAGGAGCACTGATGGCTACAGGACTGGAAAAGAGGCCAGTCTGGGTTCTTAGAAGGCAATGACCAGCACAAGGAGCTGTACTCCCCAGAGACCCCTTTATCTTCACACTCCATCAGAGCAGAAGGGCAGCCGGGCCTCCTGCCAGTGGTTCCAGTGCCAACTTAAGCACAGGTGAGAGCAAAGACACACGTAAAACCCCGGTGAGACACTGCACAGCCCATTGGAGCAGGAAAGCATCACACACTACCATGACAGGGAAGACAAACACAAGCCTTTCTGAAGGCTGCTGGAAGCTGTGCAGGCTCTTTTCCATTGCATTGTCCTCCTGCACTTATAGCCCAGGAGTATGGCCACAGTTCCCCAGGTTCAGATGGCAAACCCTATAAGACCTCCTACCATCACAGTACTGGGTCCCAGCACAGATCCTACTGCTGGAGAAGTGCTCTGGGTGCCTCTGCAGCCCGCCTCTCAGCCGCTAACACCTGCAGACCAGCAGCCTGATTTACCATCTTCCCTGCCCAGGTGATGCTGGGTTCAGTTCCAGATGTGCTAGGACTGGATTAGAGCCCTGCTGCTGGTATCCTGCTCCCTTCCCATCTCCAGGTTTGGCTAACGCACAGAGCAGCGGTGTTTGTGTGGATGGGAGATAGGGCAGACACCGCTGTGGTCTCAAGGCTGTACTGAGCTGCCCACACAGCTGCACAAGGAGATTTGGCCCAGCGTACAGCTTTGGCTTATTGACTACAGCGTCTGGACAGGCCTTCCACGGCAGGCCTGGTGGTGGGCAGTCCTTCTGTGGCTGGCCGCCTATTTTATTCGTGCTGTCTTAGCTTCTGCAGGCCTAGAGAAGTTTTTCTTCAGCAGCAGCAGTCACAACTCACACCCGCTCGTGGAAACTCAGAAGTTATTCTCTATGCTTTGAGAGGAAAGGCTTGAAAGACTAAAAGGGTACCACGATAAAGCAAGCTGTAAGTGCTGGAGTTGGGACCTACACCACTGAAAGTCCACTGGGGGCAGATGTGGGGCAACTGTGGACCAGGCTGAAGCACTCTGCTCTGCTTCCATATCACAGCTCCCTCTGGCACACACACGCAGGTTTTACTAATCCCTGGAATAAAAGTTCACCTGCCTGCAACATCCAGAGACACCCCAGGACCAAACTGAGCTGCTGAAGGGGTGTGAGGAGCACCCAACCTCACCCTCCTTGGACCAGCCTCAGCACCCCCGTTGGGATGGGTATTTCATCCCTTCCAAAGCAGGATGGCATCCAGGATGGCATCCTGCACATGGCACACACCTCCACGAGGTCTGCACTCATCAGGCAGTCGCAGGCACTGAACGGCACGTGTCTGTGCAAGCAGGAGGGCCAGTTGTGCAGCCAGCCTTGAGCCCCCTTTTACTGGTTGACTACAGGAAGGAAACCAGAGTTTGCTCTCACACTACTGCCTCCATCAGCATTAATGAAGTGGGAGTAGATTAAAGCCAAGCAAAACAAGATCTGGATCATGCCAGAAGCTTCTTCTGTAGCTGCCCAGGAGAGGAGTTTGACATCTAAGTCTCAGGGCTCCGATTTCACCACCAAAACAAGCTGCCAAGAAGGAAGATGACATGTTGCTGTCCTTAGCTCCCTGAATCCAATAATTTCAAGTGCTTTACAAATTCTGGTGATTCAAACCTCAGATGATGGCTGAAGACAGAAAAATGACCATTTTGTTTTCTTGGAAAGTACAGGCTGACATCTCAGATAAAAATCTACAGCAACTGTTTATCTTGACTGTCCTTTAATACAGGAATGGAAAACAGAAAAGAGCAGCGAGTGATTCAAGAAAAGAGAAAGCTACCAGAAGAACTTGAGTCTGAAGCAGTCAGCTGAGTGACAGATAAAAGCCACAGCACTGACAAGCCACAGAGCAACAGGGATTGGGCAGATAAACTGAGACTTGCTGGATTAGAGACAGGACAAACTCCATTTCTTTAATCTCCCCAGATCACTTCACTGTGCTCATTCTTTAAAATACAGATTCCAACAGATGCAAAGATATCAGACGCATCCCGCGTGCTGGAAGACAGAACCCAGCAGCGAGAGGATTGCTTCAGATGAGTAAGAGATTGGCTAAGCCTTAGTGACATACAGCTGATTTACAGAATTACTTGCAGAAAACAAGCTTCTGTATCCAGTAATAAGGCTGTGATGCGCTTGATCCGTCATGACTTTCTGAAGCATTTAATCTCTTTTTAAAGAGGAGCCATCGATACTAATGAATTGCAATTGTGACAGCTCAGTGTAGAAGCCCAAATTTTAATTTCTGCTTCTGACTGCTCACATGGTAAACAGGCTCAAACGACACTGCAGAGCTCCGTGGTCCTTAGAGGAATTCTTCAATCCTTCTGCTACTGCGTCAGCTATTACAAGTGTGAAAACACACAGGCAGTTCACAAAGTTACTGCCTTAGCAGCGTTTTGTATTTCAGAACACATTTTTCATCAAAGCTCTGTAGAAACCGATTTACCTGCACTTGACTCCCCAGAACACAGCCACATCAAGGCGGAAAGCAGCAGGGCACAGTCCAACCACTGTAAGCTCTGGAGGAGTGGGATTTTAATCAATTACAAGTCTTCCCTGCAACTCCTCTGGAAAGAACTATAGGATCAGTCACATTGAGGCGCCTTGCTAACTTTTAGAGTTGCAAGCAGAAAACCCATTTCACTTTTCCCTCCTTGCACGTCGCTGTCGGGTGATGTCTGTTAACCTGGTTGCAGAGGAAGCTTTGAATAAGTCTCATTTTGCAGCAATGAGCCCAGATCACAGCTGGAGAAATGCTGCTCTGTCCTGCCAAGCAGAAAGGAACAGATCTGAAGGATATCAAGTTGGCAGTGGATGTCTCAGCTCCTTCCTCTCTTTGAGGATGAGGGTGGCACTGGTGGCAAGGGACAGGAGCTGGTTGCTGCAGAACAGGACACCATGAAGCAGAACCCAGCTCAGAGTTAGCCTCCTAATCAAATGAGTCTGACTCCCAGGAGGGGAAAGCTGATACCTCTCAGGGTAAAGGATGTTTTGAGAAAGATGGAGTAGGAAGCCCAGCTGGAAGACTAAAGAAATTTCTAAATATCTGTTCCTTTTAACCAAATGAAAGGCTGCAGTAACAGAAAAAAGGGAAATGGCTATGAAAGAAAAAGGGTACAAAAGGTCACTGCAAAATCCCAACAGACACGGACACATCTATTGCAGAAGAAACACGGCTGTCAAAGTGGGAGCCGTTCAGCACCTCGCAAAATGCCTGCCTGCACTTGGGCAGTGCCACAGAACGGGGCCAGCTGGAGCAGGGGCTCTGTGAGGGGTTTCTGTTCCCCATCCTGCTGCTTCAGAGCACATCTGACATTTTGGGGCCGTTGGCTGTTTCAGGACGCATTAGTGAGAACAGCAAACACCTAGAGGGGGAAAACATAATAGCCTTACTCGAGCTGTAGCTGCCTGGGATAAGAGGGAATGGGTGTGAGTATTGATTAGCAGATGCTCTACTACTTTTGAAGCTAGCAAAACTGTCTTAGGTTGCACTTCTGCACCACCGTCTGGGCCACATAATGAGGTATTAATAACTCCCTTCCCAGAGCTGGTAGAGCTGGGCAGAAATGGACTTATCCCCATTTCTACAGCTAGAGAAATGGGTGCTCATAGCAGTGGGGATATATTCCAACAAGACACATCAGATCCTGACCATTCCCCTGCAGTTTGCTCACCAGGTTTATTTACAGCTTTTTTCCGCAGACTGAGATGAAACGGCACCTCTCCAGCCATCTGCCTAGCTTGGTTTGTCAGCTCAGGACAACCACACGTGCACACACACCAGTTTAAAAGGAGACAAGCTGTTGGCACTTCAGAGGCTCTGTCCTGGATGACAACACAGTAAAAGCACCCGAAATAGCGTGACACTGGCTTTTCTCCTCCTTGCTCCTGACCTGACTTCTCCCCATGGGCTTCTACTTGGAGGTTTCCTTTTAGGCTGCTGGAAAAGGTTGCATCAACCTCTGGGGTCACAACACCTAGGGTTGCATCAACCTCTAGGATCACGAGGTTAACTCACTTGTCAAAGCTGTACAACTTTATATCAAAGATGTCTCTTATGTGATAAAAGAGGTCTATAACCAAGGGTGGTGATACATGGGGAAGGGACAGAGATACCAGGAAGCTTTAAGGAATTGCAGAGACCACTCAGCACTGTTTGGGCAACTCAGAGGATACAAAGAGAAACCAGCAGCACCTCTCAGGGGTTTGCTTTAAGCTCCAGGAGGAGCAGTGGGCACTGGAGATTCAGTGAGCCACACAGTTTCAGCATGAAGGGAAGAGCAGTCAACAGGGGAAAAAAATCTTCCTGGTGTTTTATGAAAGAAAACCTGTGGGTTTGGTTCTTTTTAAATAAACCACCTCCAGAAGTTAGATCATGCTACTTTCTCCCAGGGTGGAAAATAAAAGTTGATTGAGTCTTTCAGGCAGACTGAAAATGTAATTATTAAAACTAATTAAAACCAGAGGTGATATTTTTTTTTAAACCAAGATCTATTGCATTCTTCTTTCTCTTGTTAGTAGCTCTGTCAAGGCAGTTGATTTTGGCTGCTTTCAGCCTGTTCTTTAGCCAGCATAGGTGCCTGTTCAGGCTCCCCTCCCCGAGCATGCCCTGGCCTCACTGCTGCCAAAACACCCTGTAGAACAAACTCAAAACAGAACATAAGCAAAGCCCAAAGCAGCATTCGGTGTCAGCAAGGGGATGTTCCCAACACAGCCACCTTCCAGCCTACAGAGATCCTGCCTGAGTAGCAAAGCTTTTGGCCTGCCCGTTCCCATCCTAACTCCCTACCTGATAAACAGTTCAACGGCCAGAATGAACCCGGTGCCCACAGCCTCTGCTGAGCTATCCCTGAAGTCAGACGGCTGAACCAAGCAATTCTTCACTCTCATTCCTGCTGTCGGAAGGGCCCCCGCCCTCACACACCTGCCTGAAAGCAGCTGCCAGGTTCCACAGGGCTGAGCCCGAGCCCATCCCACCAGCCCAGGGAGCAGATCTGCTGGAGAAAGGGCAGAGCCCCCTGAGCCTGCAGCACGGGCACGCACCTGGCTGCGCCTCTGTTCACGCAGGCTCCTTTCTGCAACCCCCTTCCAGGCTCAGCCAGGGACACCTTCCCAGCAAGGCTTCCCCCTCCTCTGTGAGCTTATTGATGCTACTGTGGCTCTTCAGCTCTGGCCTTAGAAGCAGAGAGGTGCTGTGTGAAAATGAAGGGATTTTTCCAGTTGCAAACATAGCACAAAGGGACGCTGGCTCTTCTGCGCCTCATTTTTATTTACTCTATTTGTGTGAAGAGCTCGGTGCGACGAGTTCTCTTCTGCGCTACGCAGCCATCAAGGTCAGCAGCACTGAAAGCACAGACAGTCAATAGACTTTTCTTAATTTAAAAGCTGAATGAATTTCGGCTGATTGAATGACTTGCACAGCTTCTCCCCCCATTGTATGACTAATTTTAAAAAGTCAAATCTCACATTTCATTTTCTGTGAAGCCAGATTGTACAGCAAAACATCCAGAACTGAGTGAATCAACACTTTCTGAATCCATTTCCCTGCAGCTGTGCTCACACCTTTATCCACTCCCTGCAAAATTCCGGGTGAATTTGCTTTCCATGGATAAGCCGAAGCCTGAGCTCATTCTTCCAGGTGTGTGCAGAGGAACCGTCTCCGCTGTTCATGCAAAGTGGAGTCAATACAACAAAAGGATTAAACGCGTTTTATTACGAGCACAACTGTGCACACACGGGCCTATCACATCGTGGGGTAGGGTATTAACAAACCAGAAATGCACGCTGAACTGCTACAAATGCGGTGATTATTCAAATAGTCACAGATAGGGCGTCCACGCAGGGGAGGCAGGTCTGAATAGCTGCAGCACAATTATAACCCTGCCATTACGCTGGATAATTTCCTAGCAGACATGCCAGACTCCCCCAGCAAACAAGGCAGCCTTTGAGCCAAAGATCCATAAGGCAATTTACATGGAAAATTAGGAGGTGTCAGAAGAGGCAGAACTAGACAGGTCTCAAGGATATTAATTCCAGCTCCTTTAGCCCTGAGCTTTCAACATATCATTAATTTAAGATCATTGATGTTAGACTTTTGTCAATGCCGTGAAGACAGGGCAGAATACTTCACTTTTGCTGGGTGAAGACAAACCAGCTGAAGAAACAGCCTGCGCGCAGGTCCAAGCACTTCAAGCCCAGCCACGAGTCTGGCTCCAGCAGCGGGCAGATGACAGCTCGCCCCCAGCTCTTCCTGCAGGGCTTCACCCCAGCACCTCTGCATCACACCCCAGCTGCATGCAGTAGAGAAAACGATGACGGTGACACCGAGCTACTTGTGCAAACAGCCAGTACCTTCAGAGGTTGCCCAGCACCATCCCCTCAAGCTCCTCAACCAAAGCTGTCGGCCCCCAGGGCTGTGACAACTCCGCTCCCGAGCACACCTCCCTCCCTCCCTCCGAGCACCACGGGCTGTTAATCAGACAATCAGTTTGGTACACAGGGCTGGAGAGGACGCGGCACCTCGCCACTCTCATCTACCATCTATGAATTTATGATACATCTGCAAGCAATTTGCTCCGAGCAAACAAAGCAGCAGACAATTAATTTGTGGCTGGGTGCAGTTACATCAATAACAGCGGATAAGGGATGCAAACTAGTAGTGCCTGCTATGAGCAAATTAACTGTCCATTTAGGCAGAGCAGCACAGTAACGAGCTGATAGCCATATCAGTGAGTCATTAGAGAAGAGAACAGAGCTCCTGTTGATGCTGTTACCAAGTTTTAGCTCCCCCCCCAGATGTTCAGGCTTCACACAGAGGCAGGATGGAAGAGGCCCTTGCTGCCAAGCGTAACAAATACAGCTGGGAAGCCGGGGTTTGCCCACGCTGCTTCCCACAGGGCCTGCAGGTGAGGAGAGGTGCTCCTGGGCTGGCTCTGCTCCATGAGCTGCCAGCGATGTCCCGTGCATCCACAGAGAGAGCAGGGCTCGTCCTGCCTGGCTCCGCGGTGCAGGCTGGCCTCGCAGCGATGAGTGCCTCCATGCCTCCCCATCAGCACCGAGCAGCCCCTGTGCGTTTCTTGGTTTTAAGATGCTTCCTCCAAGCAGCAAGGGCTGGAAGCCCAGAGGGTTGTTATGGTTTAGTGCGCATCTAGCACAGCGACTCGCAGCCCAGATCTCTTCTGGGCACGATGCAAGATAAATACAGGACTTGTTACTACTCCAGTTAATGCCACCGCCCCTGAGAATTCAGGAAGATCAGACAGAAGTGACACCATTCATAACCCAGAAACACAGGGAACATCTTTGCTCCTCCAGAACTCCTCCAAGCTACTTTTTGACAGCAGAGGAAACCAGCCTTTCTGGGGCTGCAAGGCTAGACTACAGCAATTTGCTCAGCTCTCCAGTGTCAGAGGTGTTTGTGAGCACCCTCCCCCAAAAAACACTTGCTTCTGAGTCATTTGGGGTTTTAACCTTAACTATCCCACATCTGTGTGGTGCTTGGCCCAACGGGGCCCAACCCCTGGCATTTCAGCTTGGCCATAACAGGGTCAGCATCAGTGGAGTGCACACCAGCTGTGATGAATCTCCCTGGGATCACAAATTTTAATCCACCTTGAGAGCAAACTGCTTCTGACAGAGAGGGCAGCAGCAGAAATCAAGCCAGGCAGCCAGGCTGGGACTACAAACCATGCAGCCTGACACGCCGCTGCTGTAGGCAGTGCTGCTTACAGCACCTTCACATCAAGTTCACACCCTGCCTCCTCAGCAAGGCCTTTCGAGAGACAGGCTACGAAATTACACCAACAACAAAAAAAAAAAAAAGCAGGACTGAGACAACCACATCCAAGGCACTCCTCTTCCTCCCAGGAGCCTGAGTGCATTTTACCTCAAAGCAAAGAGAACCGGTGAGGGGGAAGTGCTCTATTTTCCCCCATTAGCATTTCCCTGCCTATTTCTCCTCCAAAGAAACCAAGCAACAGCTCCAGAAACTCCTTTCTCTGATGAACGAAAGCAGTGGAGAAGCAGCAGGCAGGCAGCATCGCTGCAGACTGGCGGAGGAGGGGGATGGCCCCGGCAGCCTGTGGCAGCCATTTCAGTCTTCCAGCTGAAACAGAGACCTCGCCCAGCAGCAGCCACAGCTCCTCAACCACTTTTAACCTTGCACAAAGGCAGCCGAGCTCCGGCCTTTCCACAGACACCCCAAATCTTCAAGTCCAGCCTGCCAAACCAGCCGCCCCTGCAGCAAGGCACTTCCTCCTCCCAGAGCTCTATTTTTACCTGCAGCCTTTTCAAGAGATTTAAATTCATTTAAAGCCACAATTAAGGCTCAACTCATGGCCTTTATCCTTAAAGAGCTGCAAAACCAGAAAATCCTCCACATCTGAGCAGGGCCAGGTCATCCCACACTACGGATGGGGCAGCAGCACTGCACTTCACACGGCTCACAGTTTGGGGTTAATCGGCACACACTGAACCCAACCTGGGCTCTGCTTGCAGGGCAGCTGCACGAGGAGGAGGCCAAACCTCTTCCAGCAGGGATTACCCACCAAGGTGCTTGTGGAAGGACACCTCTGAGCTCCCAGGGGCTAAATTTCGGATTTAGGCCTCAGAGTGAGAGGAAGAGGACTGAACTAAGGTGGGGACACCTCCAGTCAGAGCACTGTGACGCAGCTGTGAATCACAAAGCAGCCTCATCTCACCCACCCTGCACTTGTTGCACAGGAGCAATGAAAGGGCTCCATTGTCATGCTAAGCAGCCTGCTCAGCACCCCTGCAAGCCAAGCCTGCTGCCCAACAGCTCCTGCAGTCAGTCTGGCTTGCAGGGGCAGAGATATTTTTAGTGCAGGCAGTGTTTTTAAACAAGTGGAAGTGTTGCTTTAGTGGCTGAGTTACCGGCCACAGCACAGCACGGGACTGCACACAAAGCACAGGCAGGTGAATGACACACAGCTGCCAGGCCCCAGGTGAGCTTTAGCCTCCCAGAAACATACAGCTTGAGATACCCTTTGCAGCTGAGGTCAGCCCAATTCCAGGCACTGCATCCTGCAGGAAGGATCCTGCCCACAGCTGCTCACAACAGCTCGATTTGCTCAGCTCAAGATGGAGACTGATCCCTTTGCCTCTGGAGAATTAGGGGTGGGGAAAGGTGGAAGAGATTTGGGGCAAGGGAGAGGCAAGGCTGAGTTTCCCAAACAGCACCGTAGGCAAACAGCTCTCAAGAGCCCCAGTCACCTTTTGAGGGATCCCAGCGATCCCATCCCCATGCAGTGAGCCCCAGACATGAGCACGCTGTCAGGATGCAGCTCAGGACAGGTTTCCAGAGGTTGTTGCTCTCCAGCACCGTGGCAGACAAACCTCTCGTAGGTGAACTTGGCCAGTTTCCCAAGCACACCAGGGACAAAGGCAACAGCAGAGGCAGGGAAGGACTGCGAGTGCCAGGTAACGATCTGCTTTATCCTATGGGTAAGCTACTTCCTCCAGAAGCAACAGCACCACTTCACTTGGGTGGGATGGAGTGAAAGGGCTCACCCAAAGCAAAACCAAAGCAGACTTATTCTCACTTTGTGAGAATTAAGTCCCTGTGTTGCCCTCCAAAAAGCAGTGTTACCTAAGCCCTGTCAGTTATACACTAAACTTCTGCTCTGAAGGTTGTTCCAGAAGTTTTGTGAGCACACGACATCCGAGATGACATGAGTTAGTTTTGTTTGCTAAGTGCAAGATATCACTTGGTTTCCAGGACAAAAACACTTATTTCCAAATACTTTAACTACAGATAAGCAGTTCCCAGAGTTCGTTACTCCCACAAGTTTCATGACATTAAACATGAGTGCTCGAGCCAGAAGTACCTTGCATTAAGCAGGGACAAGACATCCAAGGATCCGCTGAGCTTTAAAGAGGGACACTTCAGAAGGCAGCAGACACTTCCAGAGCATCTCAAACACCTGACAATCAGCACCCTGCAAACTGGGAAGCTTGCATTCAAAGGATGACATAATGAGTTACAGGAGCTATGCAGCTTGTTCATGTTCATCCTGGGAGCAGTGATTCCAGCCACAGGCTTCTGCCGTGCCCTTGCAGGAGAACAAGATCAGCCTCCACCCACCCATGTGCAACAAAGCAAGCTTCCAAAGCCTCCTCCCACCACATCCCTTACCCCCCCAGTAGCCACATCCACACCACAGACAGGAGCTGGGCTACAAGCCACCCCACGCCTGCAGCTCGCCCAGCTCAGCACAGCCCATTCCCTGCAGACACACTTTGCCCCAGCTGAGCACGGGAAGCCAGGCAGGGCAAGCTCTGGTGTCTCTCCTTGGTCCCAGAATAAGGCAAACTTCAGTAAAGGGCTCAGCTGGCACAAGGCTGGGGGAGATGTGACCCCCAGAGAGATGTGATGGCCATCAGAAGGGAGCACACACTTGGGCTTGTACCCCATCCCCTCCAGAGCTGCCAGGGCTCTCCACGCACACACCGCCAGGACAAGGGTCAGTGCCCCAGCAGGCAAATCCGTGACTGCACAGCCCCACATCCCAGCACACCCCCAGAGCACAAGTGGAAAAAACACAGCAGTGGTGGACGTGCTGCATGGCAGGAGCCACAGCATCACTCTGCAGCCTTCAAGAAGGCAGCAAACCTCTTCTCTTTAATTACATCTGCTGAGCAGCACAGGGGTGCATCATTAAAGCTGATCCGTCTGCCCTGGAAATTTCATCTCATCCCCTTCGCAGGGGCAGGGAGCAACACAAAAGCAGTAGGGATGGGTTCCCCTATTGTCCTTGCTCAGCACTCAGGCTCCGAGTCCATTATAGGAGGCCTCCTTCTCATCTGCACACAGGCAAATCTCAGAGAACAAATGATTTAAATGGCCCGGCTTTTATTTCCAAAGATGAGAAGAGTTCTTATTTGTTCCTGGGACTGCAATTTTCTCCCCATGCTGCAGAGGATAGGAACAAACGAGCACAAAATGAAAGGGATTAATGAATGAATGAGTGGGACCTGGGCTCCCAGCTGCAGGAGGAAGGGGAGAAAGGGCCACAATGCAAGGGACTGCCAGGGTGAGATAACCCACAGGGTGGTGTTTAGCATTACAGACACCCAGCACTCCTGGGACCCCGTTCAAATGGAGATGAACTAACAAGCAGCTCTGAAAGGGTTCACTTGAGGGGAAAGCAAACACAGAAAGGCAGGAAGGGTTTAAAATTTAGACCAATCCCATGTTGCAGGGAAATACAGAAATTCTGGCTTTGCAGAAGCATTGAACTGACTGCTGACAGCACTCAGTTCCCAGAAGCTTTTGACCTCCTAAAGAGGTCCTCCTAAAGGCATGAACCTGTGTGTCCTCCCAAAGTCTTAAAAGCTGCAGAGAAACAGAAAGGCATTTGGTATTTTCGGAGGTCCCCATACCAAGCGCTGCTCATGCAAGACCTACTGACTGACCTAGCTGATAGGGGACATGAGCCCTGTGGAAGCTGCACACAAAATTAAAGCAGATCTTTCCCCAGCAAAACCACCTGGGCACCCAAACAGATCCTGGTGCAGGCAAGAGCTAGAAAAAGAAAGTGGTTGAAGAGCTGAGCAGAGCATGCACAGCAGCAGGCTCCCCAAAAGCTTCCAGTAACCCACACCACCTCACCCTTCGCTCTCACTGCCCAAAGATATCTTTGCTTTGGCACAATGGGACAAAAGCAGCATTAAAGCCACCATGGTTTAGTTGGAGGGGGGAACGAGCAACACCAGTCTCACACTGAGTGAGCAGTTACCCATCATGCTGCTATAACACATGGATTAATTTAAAAGCAAGCTTCATTTGCAGATTAATTATTACAGTACCTGACTGGATGAGCTTGCAGTACATTCACCTGGGTGTGAAATCGCACAGTAATTACGAGGTTGTACATCAGGCATGTAGATGTTCATAACGAGGTGTCCCCTAATGGCAGGGGATGTGGAACTGGAGGCTGCTGCCAGCACAGAGTCAGTGCAAGGCAGGTCAGGGGTGGAGGCAGAAAGTGAACAGGAACAGATCAAAATATTTAGAACCATGCAAATCAAATTAGCCTTCAGAAGCAACATGCAAAGCCAATGCAGGATTTTGAGGGACCCACACATGAAGGAAGCTGTGGAAATCCCACACAGGTAGCACTGGGATGGCACAGGATGGTGAGAAGCCATGCAGATCCATCTCAAGCGGATTGTCCTTCAGCTGGCACCGAGCTTGCAGCAGGTGACAGCTTGCTGGGTGTCACACACTGGGATTTCAGGAGCATCACACTTCCCAGCCCTGCAGACCTGCTCCCTTACAGCAGCTCTTCCCTTTCAGCATCCTTTGGACACAAACCGAGGTGCCAATTCCAGGCCTGGGGTGGAATCTGCACCCCCGGAGAGCACAGGCAAGGCAGTCCCCAATCAAATCCCATTCTTGGCCAGGGCACAGCTGATTTTTCTCATGAGCAGTGACATCCAATGCACTTTGCCCTGCTAGCTATCCTAGGCAGCACCTTTCTAACAGGACACCCAGAGCCAGGGACAAGGAGGACATCTGTCCTTGGTGGGACCCTTGCAGCCCACGCAGAAGCTTTGTTCACCTTCTTTTGGCTGGCTGCAGCCTCACTACTCAGTGATGGGCGCTGGGTCCAGCTCTTTTGGGGACTTCTGACCTTAATTTTGAAGTGGCTCAGCACAGGTCTGCATGGCTCAGAGAGCCCAAGAGGCAGAGGAGAAACCTCGTACCTCCTTGGGGATGACCCCAAAGCAGGCGAGTGGCACTGCTGAGGCCAGCCAGGGAAAGGTGGCACAGCCCCACGGAGCCGGGAGCCAGCAGAGCAACACGTACCATCAACACTACCTGCACTCCAAGCCTTCTCTAAGTGAAGCTCAATTTGCCAACGGGGCTGGGATTTATTACCCTGATCAAAGCACTAGGAACAAATGCAAGAAGTATTTGATGGAAGCTGTGAGCACTACGGGATTATAAACACTTATCGAGGGCTCGCATTAAAAGCGGCGACTGAACCAGGCTGCAATCTGCATCCAGGGCCAGGACCTTGATTAGAGCATCGTCCTGTTCAGCAGGGGACGTGGATCCTTCTCTAATTTCCAGCCACCTCCTTTGCTGCTGGCTGCCCACAGGTTGCTCAGCAACGAGGGCTGATGCTGCCAATTTATGTGGAGTGAGGAGCCCTCAGGCTCCCGAGATGAGATGCTCTTACCCAAGGATGTGTGCAAGGCGCTTTTGTGCTCAGTCGCAGCAAGTGGTAAAATGCTGGGGGAAACTGGGAGCACTTGGCATCTCCAGGGCGAGGAGGGCATCACTCACAGGGCAGCAACCATGACTAGATCAGACAAATTAAGCAAAAAAACTGCGTATTTGTCCAGCACAGCTGCCTGCAGCCCCCTGTTATGTCCCATCCTGGCACGCAGGATCCAGCCTCCATCACTGGAACCTGCTCCCGTTGTTCAGCAGAACTGCAGTAGGCGAGACCTGGCCGATTCCAACGCTGCCAGCCCCAGGCACAAGGCAGAGCTGGCCGGCAGGTGGAGGCAGCACAGACCCACAGCAGGTTCAGGGGCACAGGAACACGACAGGGCCCTGCAGGATGAAGACGGGGTTCAACTTGTCCTTAACCCAAAGGGCCCTTTTCCCACAAGGCAGCAGGAGCCAAAGCTGCTGTCCCAGCTACTTCCCAACACTGAAATACATAAATATAGAAAGCCAAAGTCAGTATTTGTGACTCCTAATTAACTACATCACCAGAAATTAGCAACACAGCACAAGCTCAGAGTAACTGAGCAGTCACGCAGCTGAGGGCTGAGATGTCTCCCATCTCCTGTCAGCCCCCTGGAGAACCCCACAAGCCAGGCCTGGAAGAACCAAAGGCAGCAGAAAAAAAAAAAAAAAGTTTTATTCTTCATCAGGAAATAAAAGTTTCAGGAGAAATGAGATAACAAAAGCTGCTTTGCTTTTGCTGAGGCCCCAGGGAAATGAGGCCAGTTATAAAACCTGCCTGGAATTTAGCAGGCAGCTGCTGGGAAACCCAAATTGAATGGAGAAAGAAATTAGGATGGAGAATTAGTGACAGAAGAGAGGAGCTTTCCCTGCTCTATACCCAAACACAAGCACCTGTAGCACTTGCTCCTTATTGCCACCTCGTTGCACAGCTGGAGCTGTGGGCACATCACCCCGGGGACTGGGGCTCAGGCCCTGCCCAGGGCAGCTCCCACCTCATCCCACAACAGCACAGCCTTTGGGATTTGCCATGTGTGACTTGGTCCCAGCTCCCCTGTTCTTTAACACCACGTGCTGTAGACATGCTAGGTACATTTAGTTTCATTTATATCTAAGTTGTGACCTGCAGGATGGAGCTGCCTCATCACACACCTTATTTGTGCTGCCGTAGAGCTGCAGCTCTGCTACACCAGCACCACTGGGTGCTGAATGCACAAGACCCAGTCCTGCAATCCTGCCCCTGGGTGCCCAGCACCTCCCGAGCTGTCTGCATTCACCCCGAGGAAGCATTCAGCCTCTGGGCTGAGACATCCAGTTTATGTACTTGCCTGCATGGGGGCTGGATGTCTTGTTGCTACTTTTAGTTCTCCATTAAAAGCAAACGGTGACCTTTGGTGCCCCTAAGCAAGGGCATCTCGGGAAGGTCTGTCTGGAAACTAATGAAGACGGAAAGTTTTCCATGCGCAGCAGAAGGGAGAGGTTTCATTAAGAACAAGGCAAACCATTCCCCAAGCAAGAGCAGCTACCAAAGGAAATCATTCAAAGTTACCTCCCATCACACACAACTTAATTAAACGAGGATCCTTCCTCCAAGGCATGATCAGATTTCTGGAGCCACGCTGAGAGGAGAAAGGAGCTGCCTGCAGCCCCGTGGGGCTGTTTGCGGGTCACGTTGCCGGTGCCAGAGGCAGCCCCTCCATTTCCTCGCAAACGGGCCTCAAGAGCTGTGCTTCCCTGAAGGCTTCCCATCAGGGAATGAGGCCACAGCTCATCAACCCACTTGCACCCCTGCCCACGGGCCCAGACCTGGCACCCCCCCAGCTTCAGGGCAAGCACAGAGGGAGCAGGACTTTAGGTGGCTGTCACCTTGCTCACCTGATCCCATTTCAGAGCCTCGCTGTCTCCTCAAGCTTGCAGCAGGAGATCCACTTAACCCACACACCTCTCACCTCCATTTCCTAAGAAACCACATTAGCTTCTTTTATCAGGTCTTTAAGCCCCGTGCTCCATCTCTGTCTACTGCACCAGACAAACCCACTGGCAGCTTTTCCATCTGCAGACATGTCATTTAAATGGAATTATGCCAGCATCGGGGTTCGTGCTGTTCCTGTTCTGTAGACATGCTTTGGAAGTGGATGCAAACTGATCTAATATCCAATTCTGCCTTTCCCCAGATCTGTTGGTACAGCTCCCTTGGCTTCGGTGCAACTGAAGAGCTGGGTGCAACTGAAAGCAGGATCTAGCGTAGGACACTGCGGAGTTATTAGTGGTGCATGAATAATCTGGAGAAAATGCCCTTTTAATGCCAGCAGTGATAAAAGTGCAAGAGTGGAGCCAGCAGAAGTATTTCTCTGCTTGTGTATGAGGCACAGCCTGCTTTTGACCCACTGCTTCCAATAAGCTCAGCGCTAGCTCAGAAAACGGCCTCCAGACACCAGAGACCACGGAGGCTGAGGCCTCAGCCCCAGCACACCCCAGCCAGCAGCAAGAGGACAGACAGACAGACAGCCCTGGGGAGCAGCAGCCCCAGAACTTGGGCCCTGCAGCCCCACAGTGCCAACAAGGGAGCCCATTCCCTGCATCTTGGGGTAGGAAATGCCCCTTCTCAGCTGACTGCCCTAATGAGTATCACCTCATCAGCCAAACAGGCACTTGGGATGGCATGAATTGGCTTAACCAACCATCAGGAGACATTTTCCCCTTTGGGGTGAAAGCCATTAGCAGACCACACAGTATTTTCCAGCTTGTATTGGTCTGATTATATCCATCAGACAGGCTTTCATTGTGCTTTCCCCCCCAGGATTAAAGTACTTTTTGCTATATGGGGAAGTACTTAACAGTGTAATTAAGTCACCAGGCCCTTCGTTTGATAAGGACTAAGCAGACTGAGTTCTCACATTCCCTCCCTGCATGGCATTTTGGCATTTCCTTCTAATGCTTTCCAAGTTTTCAGTATTCTTTTAAAGCCCGGATACTAAAGCCGTGTAGATGAATTTAGCATCTCTGGCCTTGCCCCTGCCCGAAGCAGGAAGGAATCACCTCCTGCCCTCGCACCCTGCCTGTAGCCATTCCTCCTGCCCACCTGGGAGCTGAGAGCAGCATGAAACCACCCCCACCCCACACGCTGCCACCCCCTTGCAGGCACCACGCTGCACCTATTTGACGGCAGAGCTGGACAAAGCCGTATCAGCTCACTGCAGGCACCCTGTTACAGCACCACACAACAGAAGGGTTTCTATATCCAGCATTACCTCTGAAAGCACAGGTACAATCAGAGGGCTTTCACCTCACCTGTTCCCACACCAGACGCTGCTGTGTGCTGCTGGGATTGCTGCTAACCAGCAGAATGTGCTCCCTCCTGATGCTGCTCCCCACGCACAGGGCAGCGTGCTAGCAGGTATTGCAGAGCCTGCTCAGGGAGAGGCAGAGATGGAATCTCATTTTAGGAGCACACGGAGGAAAAATAGTTTCTCCACGTATTAGGATAAAGTTACTTTTGGCTCAAGTTGATGCTGCACAGCCATTTCTGCTGGAACAGCTTCTTGCAGAAACCTCCCCATGGCTACAGCTACTCACAGACCTCAGGAACAGTTTGAACCCCCCTAAAAGAAGGAAAATTAAGCTTTTAGGAGGAAGAAACATTTCCATTCACGGCAGCAGCATTGCTCTCATTTCCGAGACTGAGTACTATGTACAAAGATTACCTCCCATCCTGTCCCCCAAAGTTCAGGGCAAGAACATCTTTTAGCTTTTAAAGCCTCAGAGGTGGACATTTGTAGTGCCAGTCCTTGGTGCTCTCAACTAAAATAAGTGGGATTAAATGGTGTTAATTTAACTTAGTTGCACACTGATGTGAACTACTCTGAAGCCATATGTGAGGCAGAACATGTCCCAGGTGTCTGGGGACCAGCAGAGGGACACGGTCCTTGCGTGAACACTAAGTGGTGCTTCCTGATGCACAGCAGCACACGAGCCAGGGAGCAGCTGGCACAGGAGCTGAGAAGCCACTCCAGGATCAAAGGAGGCTGCAGAGGGCTCATCCCCACCCTGTCTGCTACAACCCATTGCTGATGATGCACACCAAACCCTTCACACTGGTTACAGAAATACATAGGTACTCTTTAGTTCTGTAAGACATCTCACAGCTACAGCTGCTTGAGGGAAGCTGAAGCACCCCTCCTGAGGTTTGGTGGCTGCAATAAGCACTGGGAAACAAGCACTGCCCTCCCAGCTCCAGATCACAGCCACCTGCCAACTGCTCTTGCGAAGCCCCATGCCACCAGGATGCCCAGCAGCAGCTATCAGGCTGCAAACCACTCCCAAAAAGCAGCCAGGAGCTCCCCCAAGCCACCCCCACCCTCAGACAAGCACACAGCTGTCCTCAGCACAGGAGCAGGCTCTCACCTTATTTTACAGCAGCTACAGGTGTGGGGAGCAGCTTGGTTATTTGAAGGACTTACAGGACAGTCCTTGCACACAGAGCAGGACCTGCTGCATGCAGGACTCCTCTGGGTGCCCCAGGGCTGCTGCACACAGAGGCAGACCCTGCAACACCTCCAGCGAGTGCTCATGTCTGCTGCCAATATATTTTTAGGTGACTAAGACACCTTTGTTCAACAAAGTGAAAATTGCTTTATCTTGCAGCATAAAGCCTTGTCAAAGAGTAAAAAGCAGGTAACTGGCTTGACATGGTGGCCCCAAACCCATGCGTGACAGGCAGCGAAATAACAGCCCTTGGGCACTGAGTGTTTTTTCCACTTACAGGGCACTTTCGGTGCAGGAATGTACTACTTCTGTAAACCTGCCTTTAGTCCAAATGGAATCCAATCACAGAAGATACCACGGACACAAAGTTCTGACTAAAAGTTCAAAACAGTCACAAAGTGCCCTTGGTGTGGGCTCAGAAAGCTGTGATCAGCTTTGAATGCGAGAACCACTGCGTGCTCAGGAAACGGCCTCAAGTCGAGGTCAGTCCTGTGCGAGGGTGGCAAGAAGCCAGCTGCAGACTGACATCTGCTGAAGGTCCCCAAGGGACCCACAAGAAGTGGGACAGCTGGGATGAAGTACCCTCTGTGGGATGCTCAGGGTATCCCAGCAGCACCCCCCAGGCTCCCAGTTCCCATCCCAGAGCCAGGAGAAGGGAGCCCAAAGGGGACCTCGAGAGGGCTGCAAGTGCCACATTGCTGCCAGCCCCCCCCAGAGCTCGAGGGATGCTCAGGAGCAAGAGCTGGGTACCCAACGGCAGGCAGCAGCACAGAAACAGGCTGATGGGAAGGGAGGCATCAGGCAACACAGCCAGCAAGGCAAAGATGCTTATTAATCTGAAAACTGTCACAAGAAGCCTCACGGCACCTTCCTCCTGAGAGCAGAGCGTGGCAGGCTCTCCAACCCACCTCATTAGTGCTTTGCCAGCCACAATGGGCCAGCTTTCAGAAATGCATCCCAGCTATCAGAGTCCAAAACAATCCCAACCAAGCCTGCTTCCCACTCCACAGTGTGTGTTGTGCCCACTGCCAGCCGGAGACTCATCCCTTCCCACCCCAGCACCACGCTGGCTTTCCCACAAGCAAAGAAAAGCAGCATCACCCTTTTCAGCCTCGCCAACGGAACAAATCAGCACGCAGCAGTGCTATAATTGAGGCCATCTGCACCAGACATCAAGGTGTAGATGAACTTACGTGTTCATGGGGCTGATTTATTTGTAGGAGCTGTTAAAATATCTTCATTATCCCAACCTCTTGATGTTGCACATTAATAAAACTCAAGAGCCCAGATGAGCACACTTTGTTAGTGCTCCAACTAATCAATGCAAAAACCTCCTTGGAAACATGGGCAGCAGCACAGAAGAGTTGAGTGGTCTCAGGGTGCACTGATACCAGCACCGAGCAGCCCTTCACCCTTCCTTAGCACCTTCACACCCACTGCTCCAAGCCTCAGCATAAGGCTTCATTTGAAATGAAGACATTTCAAAGTACCAGGTGAACGCAAATGCCTCAGAAGGAAGTTATGAAACCTGAGCAAGAAGCATGACCCAGAGCCCTGAACTCTGAGCAGCAAGGCTGCTGTACCCCACGGCAGGCAGTGTTCGATGTCAGTCTGCTCGAGTGACCTGCAGGATGCCAAGGCAAATTGGGGAAACAAGAACAGCTTCAGCCATCCTTGCCAGATGGAAGTAATTCCACATTTCCCCCAGCCTAGTGCAGTGCATCACTGAAGACAGACAGACTCTGGTTATTTTAACCGATCTGTCTGGAGTTGGTCCATGGTTCCCTGGCTTTTCACATGTAATTAGTAATGCACAGGTTTCGGTAAGTGATTTCAAACATGCTTAGAGAACCAGCAGCTCTAGAAATTCATGCAGTGATTACTGAAAGCCTGGATTCCCGTCATTACCTGGGACCTTCGTTAGCTCACTGCGTACCACAGCCCACGCAGCGAGGCTATGATCAGTTTTCCTGTTGCAGAGCCCCATCAGTGGAGTCGCAGCCTACAGGTGGTCACACCAAGACAATTCCTACAGCAAATTTATCAGACAGGAGAAAGTGAAATTTAAGCTCCTCCAGCCCTCAGCCATCAGAAGGCAGCAGTAGCAGCCAGTGAACCACAGCACACACACTGGTTATGCAGAAGCATTAACCACTTAGTCCCCAAAGTTCAGTTCTCAACAAGTTTTTTTTTTTTTAAAACCTTGCCCTTACACCTCCTCAGTTCAGTCCTTTAGCCCAGAAACCTACCTCAGAAATGACCTTTTTGGCCAAAAGTCTCTTGCCAACACCCCACCAGAGCTCCCAGTGGTATCACACTACAGGAACCAGCATCACCAGCACCCCACAGCAGCAAGGACAAGCTGCAACACCTGGCCTCATTATCTTTCCATATGAAACCAAATACTTCCCTGTATATTTAAGGTCTGCCAAACCCAATTTTAAATGATTGCCAAATGCTCCTTTTTTATATTCTGCAGTAAATAGTTCAAGTTGTCAATATAATGCCCTGAAAACTAGGAGTTGAGATATTAGTCACTAAAATATAATTAAGCGTAAGACAATTGTACGCTGAACAACTGCTAACGAGCGATAACAGGGCTGTTGAGCAGTGATGATATGAGCTATCTCAGAGTTGAGCAATTTTGATAGTATAACACATATTACAACATATACAAGAATTCAAGCACTTACAATCTTAGAGTTAGCATCCTTATCTGCCCCAAATTACACACAAGCCTCTTGGTATTAGGCCACGCTCCACAGGGTGCAATGAAGTCAAGGCAGACAGCCGCATTACCCACCTCAGACACCGCTTTCCAATCATTGCCATTTGTTGGTGAACAGCTGAAGTCTGAGCCACAAACAGTTGAGGCACAGCTGGTTTCTGCAAGTTACTAAATTGCTTCCAAAAACCATGCCAAGAGTTGCAGGATTTATTAAATTTAGAGATTAACACAGGTAGCAGTACCTGGCAGAGCAGCTTAGCTCAGGCACGCAGCACAGTTCCCACCTGGCTGTAGCTTGCACATTGCACGAAACATAAAAAATCTTAAGTCCCTACTTTTTCTTATCTTCTCAGAAAAAAAAAAAAAGGCAAAAACCACAACACTATAAGCTTATTTACACCAAGCTCATCCAAGTGTTAACCACAAGGAAGTTGTAATTATAGAGACTATACAAACATGACCTGGACACAACAAATAAATTGAATTAGAAGAGCTCAAAAAGGCTCAAAAGGACAGAAAAAGGTCAAAACCCTCCTCTTGCACTGCAGCTCTGCTCTCCCCAGAGCCCTGGGGTAAGCAGCAGACAGGAGAGCTGGGAGCAAGCTGCCCTGTTCAGAAGGCACAGCCCCCTCATTCCTAGCCCCAGCAGTCTGCTTACACTCCATCATTTCAACTTTATTCCCCTCAAGAATAAAAGAAGCAGGCAAAGCCAGCGCAGCTTACCTGCTCTGAGAACCCACACGCTCAGGATGCTGTGCTGGTGAATTCAGTGCTGCATCTCTCCAGCCAGCCCCAGAACGTGCCCCTTGGGGCAAGGGCAGTCCTCCACAGGAGAGCAAAGAGCAGCCTTAGCACCAGCCTCCCCTGCAGCTCCTCCATGGTCACACGTGTTGCTCGGATGATGAAGGCTGGGTCCTGCTCTGCTCCTGGTGCCACGCTCCCAAGCTCTTCTTCTTGGCAGCACCCAGGCTCACAGTCCTGCAGCCATCCCTACTGCAGCCCTCAGTGCCCCTGAGCAGATTGGTCACCTCCAAGGCTGGGCTCTGCCACGCCTCAGCTCAGCGAGACTTCCATTGCTGTTTCAGCTCAAATAAGAACACTTTGCATCTATCCATCGTTTCACAAGATGATCTTCTTGTACCACAAAGAATTACTACTAAGAACCCAGAACAATCCCCATAATAGCTTTTTAGGTTTCCTACTGTGCATAGCTACTCTGAAGAAGAGTCAACGAGAACCTACTCAGAGCAAGAAAAGAACAAAAACAAAACCCCCTACACTTTATAAATAAACATTACAGGCAGAGTCTCAAGGCAATTATATATAAAAAAAAAAAAGTAAAAAGTTCACATCAAAAAACCCTCTTTAAACATAGGGAGAAAAAAAAAAGCACCCACTAAGCTTCCATCTCACCCTCTATTTGTAAGTGAGGAGAAGACAGCACAGCCCCATTGGGGCCACTCATACCCAGCAGATGAGACTCAGTCAATTAGGGCTGATTAACAGGCTTCAGCTGGGGAGAACATGAGTCCCACCAGGGACAAGGCGCTGTTGGTGCCTCTGTGAGGAACAGGACCCCTCTGCAACAGCTAAAATCCTGGTATTGAAAAGAAATGTAAACTGAGATTAGTCTTGACATTTCTGGGTCTTGTAAGCACAGTGGGTGACAAAAGCAAATTCTGGATCAGAGCCTTCCTCGGAACAATTTAAACCTCTCTATTTTAAGGAAAGACTGAGCTAAACAAAGGGGTGACAGCCCATAAATTGAAAGCAGCGGTATGTGGTGTTCCGGGATTATGCTAAAATCAAGCAGTCTGAGTATCCTCCAAAATGCTTATTTTTGTAAATTAGAGAGAAAAAGCGTAATTGCTGCATGGGCTGCTGCCCCGTGAGCCATCCTGAGTCCTCGTCCCTCATGGCGTGTCCCTGAGTGCTGCACGGAGGCACTGCTGGCCAGTGTCAGTGACCCCCTTGCAGGACTAAGGGCCGGTTCGCTAGGAGGAAATCAGTGGGCAGGAAGTAAAAATTAAACCAGTCAGTGGAAAACAGAGAGGAATGGTTTTTGCATTCGTCTGCCTACGTTGGCATTTTGTCAAAGGACTATTACAGGGAAACTGCACTGGGAACCAGGGACTTCAGTGGGGGAAAAAGCTGCATTTTTCCTTCTTGAGGATAGCTGAGTCTCGCGAGCTATCCCACAGCAACAAGAGACGGATTTGAGGTGAAACTTGAACTTTTGGTGCGTTTCCCTGTCAGGTCAGTTGATGCCTCCCTAAGCAGCAAATCCAGCCTCGTCAGCAGTGAGGTGAGGCCGCAGCGCACTGAGGCTTCTCGTTTTCCATCCCAGCCGGACCGCGGCACGCTCAGCACAGCCCTGCTGCGATGGCACCGTGCCGGCCTCCGCCTGAGGCTGAACCAGAAGAAATAGTGACATCTGCTGAAGAGAGAAGCCTCCTTCCCCAGCACCGCGCCTGCTTCTCCTGCCCGGCTGAGCCCTGCACTGCTGCACCTGGAACCATGGCGGGGAGGTGGAAACGCTCAGCAAATCTTTCAGATTTGAAATGAATCCATGGGTGAGAGGAGCTGTGAGTTCAGGAGGTTGGCCATGGTTTCAGTTTTGCTGTTTTTCCCTGCGTTGGTTGCATTTGAAAACCCTTGGAAAGAAACACTTGCGAGCAGGCTGGGTGCCGCTGCTGGCTTCCTCAGGTCGTGTTTCACATCCGACCGCTTGCGATGGCTGCAAATCCCAGGGATTAAAATCCCTGCCGGCCACGTGGACATCAGTGGTGCAGTCCTGGGGCTGAATCCTGAATTTTGGAGCGAGCTGTGGGCTGTATCTGGGTTGTGGGCACCAACACCTTGGCTCTGGGTCTGGCTGTGATGCTCCCAGGCTCGGCATCTGCTGGGATAACCTGCCTCACTGGAAGTGCTGGAGAGCTGGTGCTTGAGACCCCCACCCCAAAGCAGGGTTTTTCTGGGGGATAACAACAACACTCACGGCATTTTTAGGAGGGAACTTTGTGAGGATGCTGGGCCCCGATGAGCGCTCGGGAACAGCTGGTGAGGGACCTCTCCTCAGGGCTGCACCCTGCCAGACAGGGCTGGTTCTGGAGGCTTCCAGTCAGTTCTGGCAGGGTCAGTTCTGGAGGGTTCCAGTCAGTTCCTGGGGTTTTCAGTTTAGGAATGTTCCAGTCAGTTCTGGAACGTTCTGATGGTTCTGGAGGGTTCCGGTCAGTTCTGGAACGTTCTGATGGTTCTGGAGGGTTCCAGTCAGTTCTGGAATGTTCTGATGGTTCTGGAGGGTTCAGGTGGTTCTGGAGGGTTCCAGAATGTTCCAGGTGGTTCCACAGCACCCCAGGGGCAGTGCAAGAGGAGCCCAATCCAGAGCAGGTTCCCCACTTGAGGCTGATCCTGACAGAAAAGGGGGTGTGGGATGGGGGTGTTGATTTCTCTATTTTTCTCACTCTCCAAACTTGTTTTAATTGGCAAGAAATACAATTAATTTATCACCAGCTGAGGCACCCTGCCCATGACGGTCATTGGTTGGCAATCTCCCTGACCTTAACGCAACCCAGGAGTTTTTCACCTCATTTTCTGCCCTATCCCTTTGGGAGAGGTGAGCAGCTCCATGAGGCGCCCAGCTCAGTGCACAGCCCCACCACACAGCTCCCGTGCGAGGCGTGCCACAAAGCCCAACGCACAATAAAGTGCACGGCTTTAGTTTATGGCTTTAGTTTATGACTTTAATGCACGGCTTCAGTGCGTGGCTCTGGTGCCCGCCGCTCCGCCAGGGGCCGCTGCCCGCTCCCCTCCTCTCCCCTCCCCTGTGCCGGGCGCCGCTTCCCGCTTGGTGCCCATGGAGCCGGGCGGCGCGCGGAGCCTGAGGTACGGGGCGGGCCGGGCCCTGAAGGGGGAGCTGCGGGTAAGGGAGCCCCCTCCCCGGAGCACCCCCTCAGCGCCCCCCGCTCTCTCCCCGCAGCGAGGCGGAGCTGCCGGAGGCCCGCGGGCGGAGCGGGGCCCCCCGGTACCGCGGCGGCCCGAAGGAGGCCGTGCCCGACGGCTCGGAGGAGCAGGCGGAGAGGCTGCGGCTCTGCCGGGACGAGCAGTGGCGGTGGCTGGCCGAGGAGCGTGTGGAGCGCCTGTGAGTCCGTCTGTGTCTGTCTGTGTGTCTGACTGCTCTTTCTGAGCAGAAATGTCTCCTCATCTCCCACCCGAACCTCCCCTGGCACAACTCGAGGCTGCTCCCTCGGGTCCTGTCACGGTTATCGGTGAGAAGGGGCCGACCCCCAGCTCCCCACCCCTTCCTTTCAGGGAGTCATGGAAAGCAATGAGGCCTCCCCTGAGCCTCCCCTTCATCCTTGCAGTCACCCCCTGCTTCTCTCAGCTGTTAATTTTTTCCTGTGAGCCCATGTGCATCGCTGTGTGGGTGGGATGCAGCGTGCACATCGTGGGTCACCTAGGCCAAATGTCTCCAGCAGGCTGCTGCAGCCTGTGGACAGATGCCTGTGGTGCTGGCTGAAGACATTCTGAACTCCTTGGTGATGATAACACCTCCCCGTGGTACCGTCAGATCCAGAGGATGATGCCTTTCTTGGGCTTTACCCTGTAAAAATGCCACCTGAAACTTTGCCGCCTTTTGACACCTTCCTGAGCTTGTTGCGTTGCTAAACCAGGGGTTGATTGTGGTTGATTGTAGAACATGCAGATAATAAAGAACCCTAATCTTTAACCTTCACAGGGGGAATCTGGTGAAAGCTGAGTGGAAGCCAGAAAAGGGCATTGTGGAACTGCAGTCCCCTGCGGTGAGTCTGCTGCAGAGTGTACTCAGTACCTTCGTTTCCTGCTGGCAACTGCAGATTCCTTATTTTGCTTTTTGAAGTGAGAGGGAGACTGGCTGTCAGCAGAGAGCAGACAAAACCCATCACGGATTTGTGCTTCTGTTCCAGGGGAAGTTCTGGCACACCATGGGGTTCTCAGAGCGTGGCAAACAGTGCCTGCTGCCTGAGGAGGCTCTGTACCTGCTGGAGTGTGTAAGTAGACTACCCGTGCTTGGGCTTTTCCTGGGTGACTGAAGGAGCTCTAGAAGCTGAACATTTACTCCGCTTTAGACTGAAGTCAGTTAGCATGCGTTGATTGCTGCTGCAGTTTGAGCAGTTGATAAACATCTAGTTCTCATGAAATTGCCTTTTTGCTGATGGAGGTGCTGCTCTCCAGGCCAGGGGTTTGCATGTTGTACTCTAAGGCAGTTTCTGTGCTGTTGGTAGCATGTGTTCGTTGGATCAGTGGTGAATTTATCCAGATGGCATTGTCTTTAACCCACTCCTGCATCAAATATGATGGTAGAGACTAGGAGGAGGGTGTTTGGGCGATCTGAATTTCTGTTCCTAAAGCAGTAAGTCTGCTCTTTTGTCAGAAGCATAGGGAGCATGTTCACAAAGTTTTCAACTGAGACTTCTTTCTTTCTCTAAGGGTGGTGAAAGACAGATGCTGATATATCAGTTATTCTACCAAAGTCTGCCCTGGTCTGGGAAAACTCGGTGTTCTGGGAATTTCTGAAAACCAGATCAAACCATTATCTGTGGTTGGCAGGAGTTAATTGGAATAAAAGATATGACACTGAGAAATCCTTTTCCTCAGAACTGGTATACTGTTAATTAGGACATTGGGGACTGGTCAGTACCTTCTCTGTCCTAAGTTGACTTCCTCCCTTATCTAGGGTGTCATGCATATTTCTGCAAGAACAGGGTTCACAAGTTCATTAACACAGTTTCTCTGTTCTTCTCTAATAAGCTGATGGGAATTAGGGGAAGTTTATCCAGCTTGTTAGGGCCACGTACCCGGTATAAATGCCTGTGTTCATGAAAAGCCATGAATGTCCACATGACTACAAGTGGAACAGGAAAGTCCTGTGCAGTTCTGATTGTCTGTACAAACGTTAAGTTATCCTTTGGATGTCCAGCAGAATAAATGCTGCTATGGCAGCTGCTGTCTGTGTATCAAGAAAGCCTTTATGAAGTAAGCACAGAACAGCCTTGTGTAAGGGCTGGCGGTATGCAGTGTCTTTTTGTTGAACAAAATCATCTCCTCATTGTGATATACAGCCCTCTGCATCCTTTTAGAATGAAGAATTTCCCACATTAAAATTCTGGACTCTTCCATCCTCCTCTGCGAAGCTTGCTGGCATGGGAAGAGATGATATTAGCAGCCAGTGCTGTACACGCTTTACATTTGATCTGAGATCCTTGGCGTTGCTGCTTGGCACCTCTTCCCTAGTACACATGACAAAGATATTTAAATGTAGCACAAGGGAGTGAGACCAAGTTACTTTCAGCGCTGCTCTCCTTGCAGAAATGCTGGTTGGATTTCGTTACTGTAGAGACACTTTTTTTTCTTTCCACAGCTGTTATCAGAGGCACAGATGCACCAATCTAAAGGGGAGCTTTTTTCCCCCTCAGCAAAACTCGATTAGATTATGGGCATCTAATGACATCCATTAAATCCTAATTGCAAATGCAGGGGGTTTTGCCTCTGGCAATTTGACAAGCAATAGATCATAAACAAATTGACAGCAATAAAATCGTTCAGTCAGTTGCTGAGTGCAGAATCCATCCCCACAAAAGACCAGTTAGATGCCTTCAGCCTGTCCCCCTGGAGAGGTGTGTTCCTAGTGCCCTGGCTTTTTTCCCCTTTTTTGTGGGGAGGCATGGATGTGATGTGAAGGAGGGTGCTGGGGCCAGCTGTCGGGGCCAGTGGGAAGAGACCATTGTGACCTTAAATAGATTTGTTCCCTGGGGTTCTCTAAATGTCATTTTTGTCCTGCAGGGCTGTGTTCAGCTCTTTTACAGGAATCTGCCCTTGTCGATCCAAGAAGCCTATGAGATGCTGCTAACCCAGGAGGAGATGAGTCTGTCCCATTACCAGGTGTGTTGGGAGGATGAAAGCAGGGAGCCCAGCTGCTGCCACGCGGACTCTTCCAGGGGCTAAGGGCAGGGTAGGCAGGTAGGGAGGGAAGGGGGGGGGCATTCTGAGGCTTTTCCCAGATGATTGGTTCCTGTTTCCCTACCTTTTCTTCGGGTTCCTAACTGTGGGGGTTTTTTACTCTTCCCGTGCCACACGGTGTTTACCCAGTTGCAGCAGGACTGAAGTAAACTAACCTTCTTTGCTTTCCTTTGCTCCAAGGTTTTCAGCCACTTGAAGCAACTGGGTTATATTGTACTGAGATTCAACCCCAGGTAACCAGCTTTTCCTTTCCACGCTGCTTTCTCCTTTCTGAAGATCCTGAGCAGCCCTGTGCCCTTTACATGGCTCTAATGGAACAGTAGAGAAGAGGACTCTGACCCTGCATTCCACCTCTTGGGAGAATTAAAGGCTAAAAGTGGCGCTCTACCCTTCCTTGCTCCTCTCCTCTTGAGGAGGAGACTGGGGACATGCAATGGGGCATGAATTGAGGACTGTCTTGGTCCTGCTTGTGGATTCTCTGTGCCTGGAAGAAAAGGTTTTTGCTGCTGTATTCTGGGGGCTGAGCAGAAGGGTAGTTTTGCTACCCTGCCCTGCTCTCAGCCTCTGTGGTGGTGTCTCCTTGCAGTACTGTCCCATCCCCCTACGAGAGGCAGCTGAACCTGGAAAGTCACTGCAAGAGCTCAGGGAAACACGAGCGCAAAAGGAGGAGGAGTTCCAGCCCTGGGTAAGGATGTGGCCCAGAGCCTTTTGCCATGCTCTCCCTGCCCTGCTGGCTCAGGATCAGTCACTTTGCTACAGCTTCAGCCCTTCGTGCTGTGGGTGCCCTCCCCAGGCACTGCAGTGCTCTTCCTGAGCTCCTTGCGGCATGCTCTTGGCACATCTGCGCTTTCTGCGGGTCTAATGGGGGCAAGCTGCCACCAGGCTTCCCAGCTGCAGCGATGAGATGCCAAAATAGAAGGGGAGAGAGGTCAGTGCAGAAGTGGCAGATGCCTTCTCTTGTCCTTTTTTAGAGGGAGCACAAGACTCCACAGTGCCCATCGTGCACTTTCATCCTCTTAACGTAGCTTGCTTGCTAGGCCTGCGCAGCAGAGAGCGTAAATGGGTTCCGGTCCTTGCACATGGCCTCTAGAAATTGCCAAAATGCAAACCAGCTGACATAATTACTAATTTTGATCTTATAATTAGGAGTTTCCAGTAGGTGGCGTCCTCCTTTAAGAAACAAGGAGGAAGAGACAGGTCTGCAACTCCAGTCCTCTTACCGAGTAAATTGGTGCCTAATGAGCTCTGAAGTTTTAGGAACTGGGAGATAAAACTGCTGCTTTCAGAGCTGCCTCATCTTTCCTGGGAGCCAGGGACTGCGTGCCATACCAGAGTGCTGTCAGACAGGTTTCTGCCAAGCATGTGCTGGTATCTGAGGCCTGCTCAGTTTGGCTGACAGCCATCGTGTTGCGTGGAGGTGTTTGGGTCAGTAGCTGGGGTGTGGAGGCTGCGGGCGGGTTGAGAACATGTGTCTGCTGGGACTGGGACTCTCCGGGGCACTGAAGGCAAGCCTTGTGCAGGGCTGCTGAGACGCCTACGCTACCTTTGGCGTTCCCTGCTTGGTTTTGGCTTGCTTTTTTTTTTTTTTTTTTTCCTTCTGCAAGCAGGATCCTCCTTAAAGCCAAGAGGTTCTTGTCAAGGGTTTACAGGCCTGGCTGTGGGCTCCTTCCACCCTTCCTTCAGGCACAGCAGACTGCTTTCTTCCTGTTACATGGGGGGAGGCAGGATTTAAAGAGAATTATGTCCCACCACAAACCCTCCCTGTCTTTTATGCTGCTGCTTCTGTCCTTAGGTCACTTGAGAAGAAACATAAAGTGTCTGAGGACCTTCCAGAAGCTGAAGGGACCCCCAAAAAAGCTGGAGATGACTGTGGAGATCCCAGCTGCCTTCCCTTGGATGAAAAGCCCTTGTCAGAGCAGCCAAAGGAATTGGATGCTGGCAGCGGAGAGGAGCAGTCGAGCCCAGTTCCTCTTGATACAAGACAAAAGAACTCCCCGAGCCCCTCCAGGAGCAGGGCTGGAGACCCCGAGGCAAGCGGCACTGGCACCCGTGCACCACGCTGGGATTTTACCACCATCATCTTGCCAAACGTGGCCCCAGATCAGCCGTGCACACATCTGCCCTCGCCTGACTGCGGGCTTCTGCCAGAAAATGTGCCAGGGAGGGAAGTTGACGCAGCTTCCTGGTGTAAACGCATCAACCTAAAACAGGAGAAGCTGTCACGGAAGGAGAGGGAGCAGCTGGAGAGGGAAAGCAGGTACAAGAGCAGTGTCAATGCTGACAGGGAGGTGAGGCGCTGCTCCACCTGGCAGGAGTACAAAGCCCTTTTGAAGCAGAGGAGCCAGCAGAGGGTTTGGAGACGACCGCCGCATCTCTGGGACCAGGCTGTCACCCCGCTTCTGCGGCCAGAGGAAGCGACTTCCACAGGTAGTGGCTGTGGGAACCTGCCGGGGACACGCACACGCCCTGCCCCTGTTTATGCAGCGGCAAAAGGGACGACTTGGGGAAGCTAAGTGTCAGTTTAGGGGCAGTGCCTTGAGAAGGAAAACCTCATTACAAGGCCTGGGCAAAGTAGGCACAGAGGAGCCCAGCCACGGATGGGGGGGGAGAGAAGAAAGCTTGTCTTCCTGCCTTTCCGTCTCTTTCTATAGCCCACTCAAGTGCCAGGATAAACAGGGCCTTAGGAGGTCTCCTAATCCGTTCCCCATGTCCTGCTGTACTGCAATCCCTCCTGCTAGGCTGTTAGGCATGTGAAATCGGGGCCAGCAAGATTGCAAAGCAGTTGCAGGGTGTTCTGGGCTGTGCGCTGGGAGGAGATGAGGAAGTTGAGGCCTTTGAAGTAGCCAGTGGTGACTGTGGTGCTGCCAGCCATTGTCGGAGGAGGAAGGCTCGTGGGTGGTGGTGGAGTGCTTGGAGTGCCCTGGGAGAGAAATAGCTGGTCTGATCCTTTCCTGTTCTTTCTCCCTCCAGCTGCGATCCTCCAGCAGATCAGCGTGCTGCAGCCCTCCCACATCCTGGATGGAGCCTCCCGGTTAGTAGCCAGCCAGCCAGCTCGTAGCTGTTCGGGAACGGGGCTGTCTTGTGACCGTCCCTGCTTGTGAGGTCTGTGAGATTCACGGCAGAAGCTCGGGAGTTGGGGGGAATCCAGAATGTCCGGAGAATCCAGTGCTCTGCTCCGGGGTCCTGCAGATCTGGGTTGGGGCACAGCTCTGCCTCACCCCTGGGATGTGCTGCTGACCCTGCTGCAGTGATGGTAAAGCCTGGGCCTTGGGAGTTTTAGTTCTGCTCTTGCCTTAAGGAGTCTGTGTGGTGTTTGTGTGCTGTCCCTGCAGGACAGAGCAGTGCTTTGCTTCTGTGTCTTTTAGTGGTACTTCTTCCATAGGGTTTCAGGGAGAGGAGAGTGGCAGATGTGGGGCAGGGGCTGGCTCTGGTCTGGCTACAGAACATAGAAGGTCTGGAAAGAAACTGTAGCAGTCCCAGGGTCAGCCCCTTGAGGAGCAAAGCGTTTCACAGGGCCCAAACTAGCCAGGCTTCACAGCTTTTGTTCCTTCTTGCATCTGATTTGTCTGCACCATACAATGTTTCAATCCCATAAGTATGTGGATGTGTTCCCTCTTCTGTAGGCTGCAGGAGGACTCAGAGAGCTTGAAGATAAGCTTCAATGTGTACCAACCCGATGCTGTGGCCAAGTTTAAGAAGACAAACCCTGGGAAACCATATGTCAGGATGTGTGTTCAGAGGTATGCATGGGGCTTTGAAGCACACAGTAAATCCTAATGATCTGTAAATGACCCAGGATCTTGTGAGCTTTACAGTTCATCAGAGTGCCTCCCTTAGGGTGGTCCTGCCCAGAAATGTTTCTTTTTTTTTTTTTTTTTTTCTTCCTCTTTTGTTGGAGGCTGTGGCTCACAATTCCTCTAGCCCCTGCACTCAGCCCACACTGTTTGGTCATATGGTTGCTACTCGTGTCTGTGAGTATTACCGGAGTCAGGAATAAGAAGCCACAGCTGTATTTATGCAACACTCGTGAAACTCAGTTTTCACTGAGCTCAGTTTTGCAGGGACCTGTATGGCAGCTGAATCCTCAGCCAGTGCGGATCCCTGTGGATTTCTGCAGAGATGTACCTCCATGGAGCTCCCTACAGGCTCAGGGCTGTGGGTTTAGCATTTTTACCTTTGTTAAATGTAACTTTGAAATCAATACGAGCAGAGGATAGGTGTCCCCTTTCTTGCTGGCTCCAGAATCTGATACTTAAATTCTGTAGACAGGTACAAAGTTCACTCCTTGCCTTTTCTAACTTTGATGTGCTAAAACCGTCCCTCCTTCCCTGGCTGCAGCTACAGCAGGCAAAGGAAGGTAATGCAGTTTGACAAAGGTCTGTGTCACGGGCAAGTAGGATGATTCTTGCTGCATAAATATTTCCATTTATGAGCAAACACTGCAGAATTGAAAAGAAGGGAAAAGCAGGTTGGGTGTTGATCCCAGCAACCCAAAGGTCTTCCAAGCACAAAGGTATTAAGATTGCATTGGATTGGCAGCTGGCCAGTAGCCCGGTGAGCCGCATCTAAGCAGCACAGTGTGGAGAATTTTGCAGTTGCCTTTGCTTTTGGCAAAGGATTTGACAGCTCCCTGTTTCCAGCAGGCAGCGTGCTCTCGGGAGCTCTCAGTGTGCTCATCAGCTTCCTGCTTTGATTGAAAGGGGCGGGGAGGTTTACAACCAGCTCCTAAGACCAGAAGGAGCTGTTGTGATCGCTGGCCAGGACAGCTTTGTTCTCAAAGCAAGAATATATAAACAAAGGCTATTTTTTCCCTCCGCAGCTTTGAGGAGCAGATCCCATCCCTTCGGGCTTTGAAGCAGGTTACGTATCAGAGCGGGGACGTCCCGGTGGTCTTTGCACTGGTGGAATACGGAGATATTGCCTTTCACTCGCTGAAGGAATTCAAGCTGCCAGTTGATGTTAATCACAGCAGTTACTGATGTTTGCCAAAATGGGAAGAGCTTCACTCAGGGTTTGCTTTCTTGATTAACAAAATATTATGGGAAATAGAGCCTGTGATAACCACCTGGAACTCTGGGTAGTTGACTGTTGTATTTGCTGCTCCAGGCTTCACACCGTGGGGGATGGCTCTCGCATGACAACAAAATGTACTGCAGACAAGTGCGGGTGGCTTAGCTGGGGCTTTGTGGACTGGAGTACACACTGCTTGTTCCTGTAGGCACTGGTTCTCCAGCTTTCTCATCTTCTGGACCACCAGTCTGCCTTTCTGTGTCAGCTTTGGCTGACCTGGGGATCATTCGAAAGTACTTTAGCGGCGTAAATCCCTTGTCCTGTGCTAAGAACTACTGTGGCTGGAGTTGCTGAGGTCAGTCAGGGACAGAATAAGCTGATCAGATCAGTGATGGTGTCCTGAGCCTCTGCCGTTCAGTCGCACCAACAGCTACCAGATCAGATTCTGGTCTGAAAAAGTAAGAGCCATAAAATTTGTCCCCCTGAGTAAAGTTTCCAGGCACTGGAGAGCAGGAAGCTGTATGTTGCACACGGTTTCATCAGTTAGAGCACAGAAAGCCCCGAAGTATGGCAGATAGCCCCCAGCCTCCTGTTACAGCTGTGCTGAGGTGTATTTTAGCCATCACGCCAGATTGAAGTTATGCCACCACTGTTGGTGCACTGTTTGTGGTATCTCAGCAGCCCGGTGCTGCAGCCCCCTGTTTTAACCCAATGACCTCTCTCCTGGCTGTGGATCCTTGTCTTTGTTTCTCAAGTGAGATCCCTGAGTAAAGACAGAAGATAGAAATGAGCCTTCCAGCCCTGTGGCTGTTGTGCTCCAAGCCAAGGACATCGTTGTGTTCCGGGCCTTATCATGGGAGCCTTCCGCCAGGGTATCCAGGTACCAAATTTGCGTTAGCCTCTATGCAAAAGTGCCGGTGACAGGTGCCAGAAAGTCTGCTCAGCGGGTGCAAGCTTGCTGAGCACAGCTGAGTTCTGTATCTGGGTTCTTCAGAAGTGTAATAGCAACTGATTTAGATGCATTTTATGTGATAATTTTTTAGTTCTTTTTGGAGATGGGAGAAGAAGGTTAAGCAATAAAGAAGCCTTTTCCAACAGTGGAAGCTCCTAAGTCTGGTTCTTAATTCCCCTAAAATGTAAGTAACTTTGCAGGGACTCTGGGAAGACTGCTGGGACCCCAGCAGCACCATCTGGTGAACGCCTGCTCGTGGCCATAGAGCCGTGAGGCTGCGTAACTCCACTTGTGTTCTGTCTGTGCTTGTGTCCTGCCACTGCCTTGTTCCATGGAGGGCAGCGGGACTCAGGGCCTGGCTGATTCTGTCCCCAGGCAGCTCCCGTCAGCACACGACGCCGTGCCATCTTCCTCCTGCACGGTCACAAGTATCATAGCCCAAGGTGGCAGTGAGCTGCTGCAAGCACCGCGCTTGTTCTTGTTTCATTCACATGCCTGCGTTATCAGGTGGAGGAAATCAGCAGGGCTCTGCGAGCTGAGGGGCTGGCAGCTCCTCCCAGCCACGCTCTCCCTTCCTCCTGGGAGCTGTGCATTTGCTCTGAGAGTCCTCTTAAAGCCGGGGCTGTTGGCAGTTCCAGTCTGTGCCCTCAGCGTTCTCCCAGACTGTTTTGCAGATTAAAGGCGGTGGGAAGAGAGTTTCTAAGAACAGGCACAGCCAGCAGAGCTCTAGTCTGACCCACGGGGCTCATGTTTGTCCTAGAATTAGGTCAAACTCCCTCCTGGTGATCTCAATCAGCCTCATCTGTTTATGCCAAGGTGGAATTGTATCGATGAACCCTACAAGAGCCACCCAGTGAGTTTCGCTAGGGCAAAGACTCCCTGATTCAGCACAAAACAATTACAATTTAATAACTACTGCAGGGAGGATTGAGAAACTGTGGCTGCCTTGCTCAGCACCACAACATCTGACAGTGCCTCCACCGGGATGGGATTATGATGCAGACTGATACCACCGCTTCAGTTTGGCCCACGATGTGGATCAACTGGATGTTGCAAGACGATGACAGAAGCGAGGATCTTCATTTAAAAACTTCACCTTTTGGAAGCTGGGCTGGAACCTGGCCCTTACCGGGGCAATTCCAAGCTCTGCAGGGATTGCAAAGGCTTCAGCCAGCCGGGGCACCGACACGTTACCACGATTCCTTGCCCAGCTCCCGTTCCCTTGCAATAGGAGGCAGGCTGGCAGCAGCAGGGCGGTGTGAGGAGCTAACGGCTGTGCTGCTCCTTACAGCTGAGGCTTCCCCTCTCCGGTGAGGCTTCCCACCGCCTGTTTGTGCAGCGAGGAGGGGAGGAACCTTCATGGTGACAAAGGGCTGGAGCCTTCGCGGGGCTCGGGGCTGGACTGGAGCCTCCCCCGGGCCTGGCGCTGGGCTGCTGCTCCTCGGGGGGCCGGAGGCTGCCCGGGGCAGGAGGCAGGGGCCGTGTCCCGGCGGGGCAGGGGCTCCCCGTGCCCACCCCGCTGTGCGCGGAGCCCCGCGGGGGGACCGGGACCGGGACCGGGTCCGGAGCTGCCGAAGGGCGGGGCCGGCCCCTCAGGCCCCGCCCCCATCCCGGCTGCGCGGCCTCCCATAGGGCGGTGGCTGCGCGGCCGCTCTCTGATTGGTTGAGAGCGAGCCGAGCGCTCAATTACCCCTGACCGCGCCGGATGAAAGGGAGGCGAGGCCGCCGCTCGCCCTCATTTGCATGAGAAGCCACGCCCCCGGGGCTCTATTTACATACGGAGCCACGCCCACAGGGCGCGACTTGCACATGGAGCCACGCCCCGGGAGGCGATTTGAATACGAAGCCCCGCCCACATGGGGCGTGGCCTGCGCGCGGAGCCCCGCCCCCGCCGCACCCCTCCCGGAGCTGCCCCGGGGAGGCCGCAGCGGAGCGGCAGCGATCGGGGAGCGGAGCGAGGCCGGGGCGGGCCCGGCTCCAGGCCCCGCAGGTGAGCGCCGGGAATGGGACGGGAGCTCCGGGGGAGCCCCGGGGACGTGGGAGGGTCCCGGGGGGGGTCCCCGAGCCGTGCCCGCCGCCCCTCCCGGGTCTCCGGCGGTTCCCCGGGGCTTTGCTCCCGGTTCGCTCCCGGGGCTGGGAGGCGCTCCCCGAGCCCTGGGCTCCCCGGGGTGCCCGGAGCCTCCTCGCTGCCCCTCTGCAGCTCCCCGCAGCCACCCCCGTGGGGAGCGCCCCGGGATGCAACGAGCGTGGCTCGCCCCTAAAAGTTCAGGTGCTGGGGTTGGGGTTTGGGGTTTGCGGGGTTTTGTTGTTTGCTTTTCCTTTTTCCTTTTTTTTTTTTTTTTTTTTTTTTTAATTATTTGCTTCTCGAGCCGGGTTTTTTTTGCCCTGGCCGGAGCGCGCAGCTGGGGAGTGCAGCACGGGAGCTTTACATCCTGGGATTTTCTTGGAGGTTGCTCCTGGGGCCGCTCGCCCCAAACTTCCTGGTTCAGCCCTTGGCGCCACTTGGGTCGCGGCCCGGGGCTCCTGCCTGGGTGCTGGGCCCTGCCTGGGGGCTGCTGGCCAAGGCCGGTGGAGGGAAGCTGCCCGGCTGCCTCCTTGAGAGCTGCGACTGCTTGGGAACCGTCCCGGAGCAGCACATCCACAGCCTGAACCTCGTCCTGCCGTGGGAAGGATCCCTGCCCGCAGCCGGCTCTTGTAGGGCTCCACCTGCTCCAGCAGGCTCCGAGCAGAAGTCATGAATAAGATTTATCGTGTGTCCTTTGGGATGTGCTTCTATCTTCCTCCAAATTCCCTGCCACTACTAGATACACGATCACTTCTTTTTTTTCCTTCCCCAAGATGTAAGAGCTTGCTGGGCAAGTGGGCTCGTTCCTGCTAACCAGCTGTGAGCAGGTGAAACGAGAAGGGGAGGCGAGTTGTTTAGCCTTGGCTCGGGTTGCCTGCAGTTGTGGCACTGGAACAAAGGGGTTGCTGACATCTCGCCTCCTGGAGGTGAGGCTTAACCTTGGCTTTGGAGGAAGGTTTGTGTGTTTGTGTGCAGTGCTCTTACTGGAGCAGAGCGGCTGAGGCAGGAGCACGGGTCTGTGTTTCTGCAGCGGTGCAGGGCTGTGCTCACGTGAGGATAACGATAAGATGGGGAGAGAGCTCGTCTGAGATAATACAAGTTGTTCCTTGCAATGTGTTACGTGGTGGGGAATGCTGCTCTTTGTAGTCATCTGAGAGCACTTCAGCCAACTGGAATATCTTGCTTTACCAAGTCCCAGGCGAAGCTGAATGCCCAAAGCAGGCTGCCTGGTGATTTTACCTTTGATTTTGGAAGCTGGTGCTTCTGGCAAGCAGAATGCAAAGCCGTGGTACGTCCCAAGGCTTCTCCGTGCATCCCGACACGTTCCTTGGAAGGGCAGCCTGGCCCATGGAGGGGGCAGAGATGATCCATGCAAGTAGCGAGCTGCTTGTAGTTCTGCTCAGTGCCGTTTGTAACTACTCGGAGGGCTCCAGTTAGGTTATGGTATTGATAAAGGAGAGAAGTTCTCAAACGTCTTTGTAGGGTGGTGCTGAGGAACATAATCTTTTATTTGGATTTTCACAAATTGCATCTGCTCTAATTCCTTCCTGAAGAGAACTATTGGGGGAACTGGATCATTTCAGAGAATCCTGCAGCTTCCAGTTCTCTTCTGGTACAGTAAGGCAGTTATTACCGTGACTTGCGCTTGGGAGAGGCGTGGGTATTTTCCTGACTGACGCTGTGGCTCGAGAGATGTTAGAGTAAGAGGATTTAAACGTGTGTAAGTAATGCAGTTAGTACACGGCAATAAGAGTGTGTGATACTGCTAGTAGCCTGATCTTTATTTAAAATTATTTATCAGTGGAGGGGCTGGCAGTGGCTGAAGGTTTGATTTCTGTGCAGAAATTCCATGGAAGCACCAATTCTCATCTGAAAGTTGCTTCCAGATGGATCTTGCTGCGTTGCTTTAAAAAGAAAAGGCTTTTGTGACTTTCCCTATCAACTCACCGTGCTTTGTGTGTACACTGCCGTCTGAATCACGCTTCTTAGCAGGAGTATACAAAGAGTTCTGCATTATGTACAGTAACGTTGTCCAGTGGAAAGACTTTGTCCTGCTCTCGCAGCTTTGTGCTGTCATGCTCCCATGACAAGGAGAACACAGCAGGAGTCATCATGACACACGGGGCTCGCACAATTAGTAAATTTATTGCAAGTGGGCGGTCGCTGCTAACTCCGAACACAAAGCTGCAGAAGTAAAGGAACTTGTCTGATTTCTCTGATTGGCTCTCCGATATTTTACAAGAGTTCTTGGTGCATCCAGCTCTGGTCTTTTATTTGATGTTTTCTGCACCGGTGTTGACACTGTCTGTTCAGTTGCTCGTTTAGGTTAAAAATAAGTCCTTTTTATGGGAAGATCTTTCAGCTTACCTCTGTTACTGCCTGACTAACGTGTGCAGGTTGGATGTGAACGCTCCCCTGTTCCTATAAAGCCGCGGGTGCTGGGGTGCCAGCAGGTGCTCAGCAGTCGCGTGGTGCCTGGGAGATGTGTGCGGGGCCTCGCTGAACTCCAGGAATCCTGCAGGTTCTCTGATGAGCATCAGCCCGGAGAAGCCTTATCCCAGGACAGGAGATGGTATCTCACCCTTCCAAGCTTTCCGCCTACTGCAACTGCTCCTTCCCGTGCTCTAGCTCTTCTTGGCTTGGGCTTTATTCGTTAGCAACTGTTGTGATGGCACGTTACGGCCAAGCGAGATTATAGAGATGAGCTTCACAGTGACAGCCCGATTAAAAATTAGGTGGGGATTGTTTCACTGATTTCAACTGAAGTGTTCTGAAACTTGTTATTTTACAGAAAGTCATGTCTTAAGAGTTTGATGGTTTCTGTAAGCAGTGAACTCGATAACACAACTATTTAAATGGTGCTTTGATCGTTATTTTGTTGTTGTTAGCACCAGCAGAACTGGTACTAAGGAACAGTTTTTTTTCCTGTGAAATCGATCCAGCCTCTGTTTTGTTACTGTTGGTAACAGGAACAAGGGCAGGCTCCTGGGTGCAGGGAGGAAGCCTGCTTCAGGCGATGCCATGGTGGTGACTGTTTGTTATAGGAGCACTGAATGCTTGCAGTTCAAACACGGCTTTTTGATAAGGACTCTTATTTTAGCAGGGTTGATAAAGTATTGTCAGGTGCTTAGGCAGAAGTTTTCCCTTCAAGGGTCTGTAAGCAGGAAGGGGCGATGAGGAAGGATAAAACACAAACCAGGAGACCTAAAGCGTGGAAGGAATCCAGGAATACTCAAGATGCTTGATGACGTTTTGCAGAGAAAGCTGTTGGATTTATCCCATTGAACACCTGTTCAAATTGAATACCTAGGAAGCTTACAAATGGTAATTTGCAACTGTCCTGTGTGAGCAAAACAAACTCAGTATAGGTATGGCTTTGTTGCAGGGTTAGCTTGGGACCGTATCCATATTTAATACTGTCTATGTAAGAAAAATAGAGCTTCCTCAGCTTGTAAGGTTGGATTTGCTTGCATGACTGGGACTTGGAGCATTGGTTCTGTTACACTTCTGTCTGGATCTTTCACTGTCATGAGAGGGCATAAGCAAAAATTGCAGAACTTTTTTACAAAGGGCAATTCCCCCCAGCCTGGTTGATGGAGAAAATCCAGAGCGTCTCAGCAAGCTGTGCATTAGCGCCAAGACGCATGGCCAAGCACAAAAGTGCTGAAGGCAAGGCAAAATGTGGAGCTCAGTGATGGGATTGCTAACACACGGCAGTGAGCAACAATTACTGCCTGTCCTAGGAAGAGACGTTTTGTCTTCTCTTGGGTATGGATCTGGTGTGAGACCTGGCACGAGAACTTGCCATAAATCTCAACGTCTGAAATGAACCGAGCTCAGCAAGGAAGCCAGAGTGAAATCTGGTTTTGATGTTAGCTGCTCTGTCTGATTGGAAACAGGATCGTCTTGCAACTTGTGCTTTCGTTGCCTTTCTGTACGAGTAGTGAAGAGCGTCTATTTTATGGCTGGATCTAATCAAAGGAGGTGAAGAAGGGTACCTCATCTTTAGCTGAGCGTTCTGGTACCAGAGCCACAGAAGCTCAATGTACAGCACACTTGGAGCTTTGCTGTCAGGTGACTGTGTGCCGAATGTGAGCAAAATTGGGATTGACTCAGCCTTGGGCTATTGTATTGAGGTCAGGCTGTTTCGAGGTAACACCTTAGAAGAGAACATTGCATATAGGTTCTGGTACGAGGCTGATCTTTGAAAGCCTAAAGAGTTGTTTCCCTGGAAAATAAGAGTACGAGGTACACGCAGACCTGGCATGGCTTCAGAGGCCACTGGAGAATTCCTCTCTGGCTACTGGTAGCCACAACTGCTGCCGTATGGCTGCAAGTGCTGACTGGCAGATAACTGCGGAGCACACGGGGCTGGAGTTTTATGTAAGCCACCAAAGGTGTGTGGGAGAGAAACTGGTCTGCTAATATGCAAATGTGCATCTGGAAGATAAGATTATCCAGCCTGTGGAATCTTCTTGTTTTGACCAAAATTGGAAAAAGTGCTTGCTTATTGTATTAAAGGGAAGATTCCCCTCTTTGATGAGAGCCTTGTGACCTCCTGTTAGCAATTCCCGTGGCAGCCGGTGCTGCAGTGGGTGCCTTTCTTTCAGCTGTCCCTTCCCAGCCCTTTGCTCTTCTTGAAAACTGCTTTTCCTCTCGTTTCCTCGCATCTCCTTCCATCCCGTGGCACTCAGGAGTTCTCTGGTCAGGCATGAAGCCCTGATACAAGTCAATGAGAGGTGACTCCTGTAGCACGCCCTCTCTCATCCTACTGGCCACGTCGCCGTGCCAGGATGACGTTCCTCCGAGTGAGTTACTGTTTCGTTCTGTGAACTGCGATGCTCCTTAGCCAGTTGAGCAAGTTGTTGTGGGCTGGAGCGTGAATGTTAGAGCTCTTGCATAAGCAGGTTAAAACAGCATGCTTCTAGATGCAATTAATATTTTGGGCTAAAACATTTTAGCAGGGTGTTAAATATAAAGTAGTGACTCTCAAATCAAGCCCACTCTGCCTACGTTGCTGCTAACTGCAAGCTTGTCTCTGCTTTGGAGTTGAGGAGTTCTTCTCTGAAGTCAGGAGCACAATTAGCAGAGTTTCTCTGTGGGTTTGCCCAGTTTAACAGGTCCGGGATATTGATTGACAGTGGGAAAGGGTGCGTCTCTTTGGCACTTTCCTTGCCTCGTCTGGCTAAGGGCAAACTGTGTTATACATGGGTGTGATATGCTCTCCTTGCATAGCACAGCGGCTTGTCACTGCTCTGTAGCTTTTGCTAGCTTCCAGTAAACAGAGCTTTGTGTATAGATGTCCCTCTTTTGCTCAGGAATGTCTGGTGAAAGTTTGTTCCAGAAGACACGTAGTCTGATGCATCTTCAGAAAATTCAGTTCAGGTACCTAAATCATCATAGAAAGATGTGTTTTCCAAGCAAGATATCCTTTTATTCTTGCTCTTTTTTAGGGGGATCCCTTGCTATTTGTGTTTCTGTGCGTATTCCTCTCCCCAACAGAGCCGATGGCACTGTTCACTGCCAGCTGCCTGCCTCAGAGCCACTTTCTCAGTGCTGAGTAGAGATGCTGATGCTTCTAGGTGGGGACTTGGTGACTCAGGCGTGTTCCTTGGTGCTCATGCGATCTCCTGGTCCTCCAAACCTAGACTGCCTTTCGGTCCTCTTGGCGAGCTCTGGGCAGCACTGAGGAGGTGGCTGGAGATTTTGGAGAGTGGGCAGGAAGCGTAAAGGGAAGCAATGCAATAAGGAGTACAGCTCCTAGCTTGGGGAGTTTATCAAGGGATTTGTCAAAATATGGGTACAGAGCGCTCTAATTTTTTTCACCTGTTGCTCTTTCATGGCTCTTAAGGCCTTGCTAGAAACCATTCAAAAAACAATTCAAGCTCTCAGTAATGGCTGGCTGAGTTATTAACCAGAGACCCCTTGTTATTGGTAGGAGTGCAGCCACCTTGTGGTTTGCCAGCTCTGCAGCCCACACCTGTGCAGAGGGGCTGTGAGAGCTGTGTTCCCTCAAGCACCCGTCCAGCTCCTCGGTTTGAATCAAGGGCCCAAGGCTGTTGCTTTGACAGTCCCGTTGGTGCTCCTGGTCCCTCTCTTCCCCTTGGGACACCAAGCCTTCTGCCCCGCTCCCTGCCTTGTGTCCACGTACCTTCTGGTGGCTTGCTGTGGGCTGTCTCTGCTGATTCCTCTCTGCTCCTCAAAAGTTCTGGCTCCCACCACGCATGTGTTAATTGTGTGCGGAGTAGCTGCTAAATTACTTTAGCTTCTGGCCCAATGAATTAAAGAAACAGACTGGAGTGTCCAGTAACAGCTTCACGAACAGCTGGGCTGCCTGGGCACTGGGAACTTGTGAAGGGTGGTGAGGGCAGGCAGGAGCACTGCTCCCAAGGTAAGTTGTCAGGATGAGATCCAAGCCTTTGCTCTTGGGTTGGCAGAGCTTAGCACTGCTGCAGGGGTCAGATGGGAGAAAGGATTTCCTGAGCTGCACACAGTATGAGGCTGTAGCCAGGTACAGAATCACAGAATTTCTAGGTTGGAAGAGACCTCAAGATCATCGAGTCCAACCTCTGACCTAACACTAACAGTCCCCACTAAACCATATCCCTAAGCTCTACATCTCAACGTCTTTTAAAGACCTCCAGGGATGGTGACTCCACCACTTCCCTGGGCAGCCTATTCCAGTGTCTAACAACCCTTTTGGTAAAGAAGTTCTTCCTAAGATCCAACCTAAAACTCCCCCTGGGCGATTGCTGGATCGCAAGCCAGGCCGCCTAATCTGTCCTGCATGGATCCTGCTGCTGTTGGGAGAGGCGAGGCGGGGAGGTACGCTGAAAGGCTGGTGCTTCTCGCTGCACGTTGAACTGCAGGTGCAGGATTTCCTTCCCCTGCCCCCACCTTGAGCAGGGGAGTTAGGCTTGATATTTTACAGAAGCAGGTTAATAATTAATGGAGCTGCCCTGCAGGCAGCACTGCACCCTTTCTGCCGTACCCATGGAGTGAGCTGAAAATGCAATTCTTTCTCTTCGTAGCTCAGTAGCCAGAGGGTTACCTGGGGTGAAAACTGATACTGGTCAGTAATGCTGCGAGCCTGGGAGCTTGCCTTTCGGTGGGGTTGGTCTAAATGTTTAAGCAACTGCTGCAGTTTTGCTTTCCTCTTTGAATAAGGCCAGCTAAAGTGATCACAAAATGGCAGAGTGTAAAAAGTCTTCCAAAATCCCCTCGGATTACCTGTTCTGGTGTGCCTCCACGATGTGAGAGTGGCGAGGTGTAAGGAGGTCCTGCCACCAGAGATGAGGTGGTGTCAGGTGTTAGTTACCCTATAGCTGTGTTGTCGCCTCCTGCTCTGTCTTATTTGTGTTACCTGCTAAATGAAAACAAATAACCTCCTTCTGCTTGCTGCTCTTCTCAAGCTGCTTTTGTTTATGTGGCTGTGCTTTTTTTTTCTTGTTAGGATTTTTGGTGCCAAGATATCACAGCGGGGAAAATGAGAAGGTTCTTAAGACCCGGACATGATCCAGTAAGAGAGAGGCTCAAGCGTGACCTTTTCCAGTTTAACAAGGTACGGTGCTATCCTCGAACTTCAAGGTGTGCGTGTATGAGGCAAAACTACCCAGAGCCATTGCATGGTGCACAGGGAAGGAAAAACTACTTGAGTGTGGGTGGAAAAGTTAAATTTAGGAGAGGTGGTTTGTTCTAGCTTTCAGTACTGTTTTTTTTTTCCCCTCTGTTCCTGAGTAGTTTTCTTTAAGCTCATGAGCATATTCTCAATCCTTGCTTTCATTTTTTTATAAAAAGGATATTGTCATGCTGTTGAGTGGCACTTGCTGAAAGAAGAGATCTCTGTGCCACCTTTCTATACTCTAAGCGTTGTGCACTTCATCCTGCTACGCACTGTGACTATACATGTTGGAGGTAGTCTTTGCAGATCACTGTGAAAGTAAATATTTTTCTCAAGGTACACAAATAAGACACAGTTTGTGATGCAACTGAAGCCAGAGTTCTTTGGTCATGATTATACTTGGGGTTTATAAGTACACTCTGTTTTCAGACGTGAATTTAAGTCTGGTAAAGATGTGGGAACACTTAAGGCAGCATAATGGCCATTAATAATGAACTTGCTATTATCTTTGTCTGACTCTGTATCTGTTTTTTTGCCTTCTTTCCGTGAAGAGGAAACAGCAATGGTTGTGCTAGCTATCCAGCACTCCACGTGTTTTCTTTTGAGCCCTGGCCAGGGCTCAAAGTGCTTTCATCTTTGTAAATGCTTAATATTAATTCATTGTTAGGCTAATGGCTACTTACAAAAACCTTCATTGGGTATCAGGAATATATTTGTAGGTTTTGTATTTCCAAAGCTTACATGGAATTTTGCTGAAAAGTATAATGGATAAAAGAAGTCAGCCTAGGAAATAATCTCCTTGATTCATTAAAATCCTAGTGCAGCTGTATACTTAGAGTGGGACTTTTGGATATTTGAGATGAATGATTTGAGGTAACTTGGTACTAAAATTCCTAGCATCGATTCCCAGCACACCCGCCTCCCATTGGGGAGACAAAAGGAACTCAGGACTGCTTCAGACCTGTTTTCTGTTTGCCACCATGAGGGAATGCTTGTGCAGATGCAGCAGAAATGTTGGTGAATGAAAAATCAGTATTGAGTTGCTTACATTTATTTGAATACAATGTCAGCTTTGGGAGACATCCCGGGGATAGGTCAGAATAAAATCCTATATTCCTTGAAGAAAGCCTTTGCTCTTTTGGGGATGTCTCTTCCTTGAGATGGCCTCTCTCTTATGAGAATGGCTACGTTTTACCTCCCAGAGACGGACTAATTTGGATGATGCAAAACAGAGTTGAAAGAAATAGCTTTTGCAGCAGAGGGAAACTTCCGAACATTAGAACTTGGCATCAGGATTTGTGACTCCATTTGATTCAGTCCTGAAGGTAAAAGTGGCATCCTGTTTCTCGGGAGGCTACTACTTTGGACACTTGCTAGTGATTTACCCTCATTAACAGCTTGGTGATTAAAGGCTTTGAGAAGCACATTTGCACTTTTAAGCCAAACTGACTTGTTCTTTTCTACCAGAAATTGGAAAATGAATGAGCCAATGGTTTTACATTACCCCAGAACCTTTTACATCATACCTTTTTCTTACATAAAGTTTTTTCAAGTCTTGTGTCCAATTCCAGTATTTCTAGAGATAATGGATCCTTTGAAAGTCTACCCTTTGATACAACAAGCAGCTACTCACAGCTAGGCAGGCTGAGAAAACCTGGGAAAGTCAGGTCTTGATTCTGACCTGTTGAAGGCTGTGGCTTCAAGGAGACAAAAATCCTGGAGTGCTTTCTGTGCCAACACTGTCCTTGTTTAACGTGCTAGTAAAAACAGTGGGCTGGTGAGCAAGTTTTTTAACATTTATTTGAGACCTTTGAAACAATTTTGCTTAAGAACCTGCTTGGGAAATATTTTGTGAGGCTGTGATGTTGCTGATTAGAGAAATTGCACGGGACACTTGCACCTCTTCAGTCTGACTACCTGTGATGCTGCCAGGGACTCCGTGGGAGGTTGGTACCTGTAAAGTACCAGGGGTTGCCCACCTGATTTTGTTGCTTCTACAAGTTCAGTATGACTGCATAATGCCACGTGAGTTTGGCATTAATGTAGTGGACTGTGTTTGGCCATCCTGACCTAGTGATGGATTTAAATTTTAAAAAAAAAAAAAAAAAAAAGTGTTTGATTAATTTGGGGGTGGCAGTGGATTTCTTTGCTTTATTGCCTCAAGTTTCAATAGCTGCAGTCTTTTCATTGCTCCCTTCTTACATCTCTATTCCATATAGGAGGTGGGCCAGATGGTTCTAACGCACTGACTGATCACTGGGCTAGCTCTTCAGATTCTCCCCAGGATTGTGTTTGTTTCAACAAACACCTTCCTAAATTCTGCCAGTCACTTAGCTTTGCATATGTTTCTCTGTATGACTAAGAACTTCCCCTACTTGTGTGTACCTGTTGGAAGAATCTGTTTTTAGCTCAGTGGATAGGATGAAGAATAAGGTATGTGCACTTGGCAGTCTCCTTCTTGAAGTTTATCCTGCTTTTGGAAGTAGTATTTGGATGCCTTTGGCTCAGCACAAGCCCTGCAGAGCAGACATGTTCAGGCTGGCACTGTCAGACTAGATGATGGGTAACACACAGGTGAACCAGCCTGTCTTACAGCTGAATGTTACCAAACTGGGATCATTGTGTTTAATTTATGGGTTTGTTTTTTCCCCTCTTTTCAGTCTTCCTAACTCTGTGCTAATGGTATGATGGATAGCTTACCTTAAATACTGAATTAGTGTCTATGCAAAGTAGCTTTAACACATGCTGGCTGCATTGTTTCTTCAAAAGGCTCCTTAACAAAGGTGCAGGGTTTGTATTGCCTGTGGTTGGTTTGTCTCTGCTTTGTCATAAAACAATCCGACCGGAGAAGTGGTGAGAAATGAAAGGAGGAAGAGAGCACTGAATTTCATCCGCACAGCTTTAGTGTGGGCTAGGAACAACTGTTAAGTTTGGCCGCGTTTCTCCTGCAGTAAATATGACTGACACGAAGCTTTTCTGTTAGTTAATGCTGCTGACATGGGGCTTGCTTTTACCGAGTCTGACAAATCTGTAGTTTGAGGAAAATGAAAATGAAAGCTCCTACCTTTCCTCAGACAAACAAAGGCTCTTTTGAGCAGGAGGGCACGCTTTGCCACTCCAGGCTCTCGTTTCAGCTCTGCTGAAAGGCTCCATTGTAACCTCCCTGCCTGCTCCCCCCCTCGCTCCCCCTGGCTGGGTTTACCTGCTGAGCAGGTGAAAGGCTCGGATGATGAAAGCTGTGCGAGAGGGGAGGAAATGAGGTCAGCTCGATGTGATTTAGCAAAGAAAAAAGCTGGGTCCTGGATGTAACTAAGTGCAAGCTCTGGGTAATAAGCACTGTGACTGTGAATGCCTGGCCCTGGTGGTGTCACACAGCCAAAAAGCCACCCCGGTGCTTTTCTTGCCCTGCTGTGGGATTTAAAAACAAATGACAGGAGAGGGGAGATATCTTCAATTCTGTCTTATGGGCATCTTGGTTGAAGATTCGAGGCTATCAGAAACCATTAGGATGTTTATTTTACTGCACAAGCAGTTGTGTAACAGGCTGGGGTTGTACTGATCCTCTCTTCTTGTGCTCCTCCTGCATGTGGACTGTTTTTTGCAGTGGCCATCTGTTACTAGCAGTGTACTCCTGGTTGTAAGAGGTAGTGCAGCGTTTGCAAATTTGTCCACAGGCTCAGGAGGAGGGGTACATCAAATTTTCTTTTAAAGAATAATCTGGGCATAAAATTACCATCCTTTGGGTAGGACTGAATGGTTTTGCAGCTCTCTGTCAAGCAGTCTGTAGGTCTCATTTAAGTTAGAGCTTATACTGACTTGTGTAATGTGTTTCTATCTTGGCTTTGAAGTGTTGATTTGCAATTAGGCTAATATTAAGGCTGGTATTGACAGCTTCCTAACATGCAGTATGGCATCGTATAAGTCATCGTTTTCTATTATGAGAATTACAGCTAAACCCTTCTTATGTTCCTGGCTGGAAGAAATCTGTGACTCAACGCAGTTTCTAATTGATGCTTCACTGAAAATGACACCTAGTGCTGCTGGTGATGGGACAGCACAGAGACTGAACAGGGTGAAAGGAAAGCTAACAGTGGAATTACATTGGTCTTTCCCTAAAAAGTTCCTCACTCTCTTTGGGAGAGTGTAGAAAGGTGTGTACTGGTGTGTATACCAATTAAATGTCTGATTTGTTGTTTGGGTAACGTTATTTTGATTTCTTCCCGGAATTGTATACCATACTCCAACAACTTTGCCAACCAGAAAAGTTTTCTGTGTTGTCTCTGGCTGTCATGGCACAGAGAAATTCTTTGGCAGTGTTTGGTTAGGAAGCTGTCCTGTTTCAGTTCTGAATACACAGATACAGTTCCGAATTTCATGCACCTTCCTCTAGGAAGCTTTGTATGTCAAGCTGGGCAGAGGTTGCAAACAAACAGCTTTGAGTGGGACATTTAAAAGGTTGACTTGTTAAAATTTGTTTTAATAGGACGAATGTAACACTTAAATTGCCTTCTTGGAATAGAAATTAGCAAGGCAGGAGATTAAGCTATCATAAAGGGAAATAAACTCTTGGAGCCAGTAGTGCTAATTTACGATGTAGAGCAGTTAACCTTTAGTAGCAGCCCCTTTGCCAAGCCTTGCGAGTTGGCGAGGCCAAACACGGGAAATGCTCCAATCTTTCCAATTTTGTGTGTTGTGAAATGGCTCATCTCTTCCTAATATGACCTTCAATTAGGTTAACTGATGATTTAGAGGAAGGAGGTCTGTTTTTACAACTTGCCAATTACAATCAAATGGTCAAAACCGAAGTAGTCTGGGAGACCAGAGCTGGCTGTATCCTCCTGGGCCTTTGAGCAGGAGCAGTTAAAGGGCATTGTGCTGTGGAGCTGCCTTTCAGCAGGGAGCACCTCGGGCTAACGGCGTGACCACACAAATGAAAGCAGCTTTATTCGATTCCTCCTGCGGAGGATTAAATTGAGAAATCACTACCCAGGAAATAAAGTCCAGGTGTTACTTTTAGGTTGAATAAACCGTAAAGCCAAGCGATGTGGTAGCCCCGTCTCAAAGAGATGATGGAAATGAGGATGGGGGTGAGGCACAAGGGTCTTCTTGTGTAGATGGAGGGTCTTCTGCTTGTCCATTTTTTGTATGGGTGGTCCTCAGGCTGGTTTGTAACAAATTCCTCTCTGCAGCTGCCCAATTTGCATTAGAAGAACATCTTTTCCAGAAGATGGGACTGTAGGGATAATGGAATATTTCCTCGGAAGTAGCCCTGGTAATCTTTGGGCACACAAATCCCTCCTTACGAGGCCATAGATTGTTGAACGCTCACACATGCTTCCTCTGAACAGTGACAACAGCTGTCCGCTAGCATTTCCAGGCGCCTGACTGAGCTCTTTTATGAATAGCTTGGCCGCAACCTGTAAGGATGGCAGAACATTTTGCCATAGTGTGTAAATGCACTGACTCTGTATGGTACATACAGCATGTTCCAAATCTTCTTCTTGGTGCAGTGTAAACCGTACTTCAGGGAAGTCTCTGAGCCCGAACGACGTACTGTTCTTTGTGATAGTTACTGATGTCTTTTTTATTATTATTACCAAGTGGCTTTGAATTTCTCTCAGATGCTCTAGCAGGCTTCTGCTCTCATTAAAGTCTGATGTTCCTTGAGCTAACTTTTTGGAAAATGGCTATCAGTTACAGTAGTTTTCCTGACTTCCCCCAAATCTGCTTAGTTTTCTTGGTGAGCGCTCATGTTCATTCAGTGCTTCTTCATAGCTTTCAGTTGACAGGAGATGGTCATGAAGACAGATTTACGTGGAATTTAACATATTAAGCTGACTTTACAATAAGCAGTAATTGTATCAGACTTTGAAATTGTGCTGAGCAGGTGGCTTGCAGAAATAAAGTTGATGTGGAGCGATAGAGTGTATCGTGTTGACTGAGTAAGCAGTGCTTGTGCAGAATTATTTATAATCTTAACACAAAGAGCTGTTTGGGTTATTGTTTTCAGAATATTGCTTTTTCATTTCTGTTATATTTCTGCATATCTTGGCTGTGCGGCAAGGGGTTCTTGGAACAGATTTGTCTTGAGGCTATTGTGCAGCAAATCTAACTTCTGTTTTAATCCTTTTCAACAGAGAAAAGCTACTGTTAAGTACTGTATTTCAGACGGCTGTGTCATACTTTAATTTTTTAATCTTTTTTAATTTGTAGAAAACAATGCTTGTGAAATGTGCTATTGATCATGACTTTTCTTTCTCTCTGCTAGACTGTGGAACATGGATTTCCCCATCAGCCCAGCGCGTTGGGCTATAGCCCATTTCTTCACCTTATGGCCATCGGAACGCGATCGGGAGCCATCAAACTGTATCCTTTTGACCAACTCTGGCTAGGTTTCTCTGACAGCATGAGAACATAAAATTGTGAAGACACTAGAAGTTAAAGTATAAATTTGCAAGCAAGGTTTACAGAACACTGGAACAATGTGCCTAGGTTTAAAGTGATTTTGGTTTGCTCAGAATGAGTTTATCTTGCCAAGAGCTGACCTATAGCTCAAACAGAAGCTGAGCTTGATGCTGATATTAGACAAGACTCTGCTCTTGTTACACAGAAGGTCAGACTAGATCTGGCCTAAGTTTAGCAATCCTTCATGTTGTAAATTCCAGTGTTGTTCAAATATTTGGGCCAGGGTTCCTATTTTTTTTTTTTAAAGCAATTGTATTTCAAAGGTTAAAACTGAAGTCAGAAATGCTTCCAGCTTCCTGGGTTTGTGACCATCCAGACATTAAAGACCTAAACGCCGAGGGTGGTGACTTTTAGCTGAAACAGAGAGGCCAGTCTGAATGCTGTGTGTACGCAAGGCACCGAGGTGATTCCCGTGGCCCAGTGCCAGCCGGGCGTGCTGTGCAGCAGGCGTGTATCACTCACTCAGCCCAGAAAGGAAAAGTCGGGGCTCTGCCTGCTTAATCATTGCTGGTGCTGTTTGCCTTCCGAGGCTGGACTCCGCTTGCAAGCAGTAGCCATCTGTCTCTTGGTTACAAATTAGTTAAGCAGGATTGTAGTGTCTGGGAAACCACTAAACATCCCTTTGGGGGGCGGGAGGGGGCCGACAGTCCAGACACTTCTGCATGTGCACAAAGGATGAAATAAGTAAGTTCTCCTGCAGTGTGCATTACCTTCCTTAAGCACATATGATTCAAGTGATTTGAATTGTTTTTTTTTTTTTTTTTTCAGTCCAGACCATTAACAGTATAACATGGTTTCGTACTAATCTCTCTTCATCTTGGTAGCTAGCAAGCTTCTTATCAATTAATTGTAGCCGTGGGTCATCTTAAATACTCGAGATCCTCAACAAACCCTTCAGATATGGTGCTCCTGGGGTGGAGTTCATGGGTTTACATGAAGAAAACAATACTGTAATGCAGATTCACTTTATACCTGATCAGGTGAGTGTATTTTCAGTTCCTCTGTGGCTTAAGTAGATCGCTTTTAAACATATATCGAGTCTGTTCCAGATAACTGGTCTCCTATAATCAAGTTTAATCAAGTGCTACTGGTCGGGAATGCTCATCCCAATATTTTGTCCTCTCCACAGCATTTGCTGCTGCGGAGATGCCTGGTAAAACTCAGGCTAGTTTTATTGCTTGTAACTTAGTCATTTATCTCAAGTAATGTGGTAGGAGTGGTGTTAAGGCCAGATTAGTTCAGGCAGTCTGTTGCAGAGGTGAGAACTCCCTTTTCCTTTCGCAACCCCTTTTCTTTTAGTGGGACTGGGTGGTCTTTTGCAGAGCAGGTGGTACAGTAACTGATTTAACTTTGTGCAGAAGTTCAAAACAGAAATGCTAACCTAGCCTCCTCTTAGGCTGGCTGCCTGTATGTGTTTCTGGTTATTGAATCTTGCTTTTGGGGGCTGCTGCTATTGCCAGAAACTAAAAAGAGGAAGGCAGGATTTCCAAATGGCTGGTGGTTGTCCAACCACTTTCCTTTCCCTTGACTGACAGGCTGCTATCTTGGCCGTGTATTTTATTGCCCGATGTATTGTCCAGTACAGCAAGTGTCTTTTTTTTTGTTTTCTCAGAGAGAGTTTTAATTCTCGAGGCAGTTTTGGTGTCTGTTTGCTTAACTAATGGTATAAACTGAAACTCCCATGGGGAGTGTTGCACCAGGTGTGGCTTCAGCAGGCAAAATGCTTCAGTTTGAGCATACAGCCAGCAGGGCTGGGCTCATAAAAGGACTCTGACACAACCCTCCAGAATGAGGTTGGACATGAAGAATGCAAGGAGTGCGGTGTAGTAGACTGTATCAGCCCCACCCAAAGCTGGGGTGTGTTGCAGCAAACCATGCTGAGCGAGAAGGTGGTGAACTAACACCTTGGAGCTGCCTTGCTGAGATTTACAGCATAAGCTAATCTTTTTTCCAAAGACCTAACTTCTTGTATTCCCTCTCAGCGATAACGTGTGCCTTCATCCTGTATAAGATGGTTTTTAACCTTTAGGCTACTTTTTGTCTTCCTCTAACCACTAAGCCCACAGCTGTTAACCAGCAGAGCTGCTGCAGCACAGCTGGATACAACTGTGTATACCTACTGCCACAGACTCCAGTTCTGCTTTAGCAGAGAAAATTACGAACAGCAGCAACTTCATTGCTAAGTTTAGGGTGTTATATTTAATGTTGTGATTGTGAAAAAAGATGTTGTGTGGTATTTTAGTGCCAGCTGGTGACGTTACTAGATGATAACAGCTTGCATCTCTGGAGCCTGAAGCAGCACAGTGGAGCATCTGAGCTGCGGGAGGAGCACCGCTTCACGCTGAAAGGGCCACCTGGGTAACCTGCAAGAGTGGTTTTGAGCTATTTTTTGGATAAGCAAGGAGGAAGATCATGCTATTATTCTGTCTAGAGCTTGTCTTGATCTTATGGACTCTGATTCCTATGAATCTATTAAAGGAGCATCCACAGAAACCAACAGGAGTTGGCTGGGGCTCAGGAGACCACCTTTTGAGATTGTTGTAGCAATGTGTAGTGTGACTTTAAACTTAAAAATATAAAATAAAATGTTGTGCATCCACTTTGTGTGTAGACGAGCTGTACATCTTAAGGTTAAGCAAATCGATGCATCCCTTAAATCAGAATTTGAAATACTGATATGATTTTAGTTTCATTTGATCTCGCCAGTTTTGGGTGAGCAATTTTAAGCTCCTGCGGGGACAGCTTATTAAGAGACCACTGTAAAAAAGGCATCAGAGTCTTTCTCCATGCACTTGTCAAAAGTCTTTTGAAGTAATTTATCTCAATGCTAGTGTTTTTCTCCTTCAATATAATCATACCTAGCTCAACATTGCCTGTAATACTAATGATGCTTGTAACTATCCCGTTGACCTGTAAGTTCTCTAAAGTTCAGGAGACAGCCTTCTTGCGGGCGGTTAACTAACTCTCTGCGTCCCCAGGTCTCCGCCAAGTGCCACGCAGATAACAGCCGTCCTTCCCCATTCCTCGCGGGAAGTCCTGTATCTTGGCACAGAGAGCGGCAGCATTTTTGTGGTGGAGCTTCCCTCATTCAGAGTGCTCGAGGACAGGACCATAACCTCCGAGGCTGTGCTGCAGCGGTGAGTGAGCAAACAGGCACTGCTGTGCGGAGGTTGGAATGCCACGAGCAGAGATCCTTTGTTCAGATGTCACCTCCAATTGTGTATTGGCACCTCACTGTTGCCTTGCTCATTATCCAGACCTGCAGGACTCCTGTGGAACTAACTTTTGGTCCTGGTGTGTGTTAAGTGACAGTTTCTGTCCTTGTCAGCCAAGTACTGTCACTATGGTGGTGCTGAGTGTGAGCAGAACCACGCAGGAGACACCGGGAGCAAATCTGCCACCTTGAGCCCTGTCAGTTGTGTGTACATTTGCAGCTATTGTTACACATTAGCTAATTGCATTAACTGGACCTACCCATTTACTTTTTTGAGCATAAGCAGAACTTCTCGTGCTGCTTCGTGCAAATGAGGATTTTTGTCACTCTGGAAATTAAACTACTGCTGAAAACTGTCCTACTTCATGTCATTGTTGCTTCCTACTGAAGGAACATATTTCCATATTTCCATATTACCTTTACTTGGTAGGGGTTACAAGAGAATAGGGCGGGCAATTCAGTCTTTACATGCTCATAATCCAGTCCTGGAATTCATTGTAAGCTTTGAGTTTTCCCTTAAGAAAATGGGGCTGGGTGCAAGTTTATTGGCAGGTCTGGAGTCATGGCTCACCTCAGGTTTTTCTGCTTCTTGACAGATTATCAAAATATACTTGTTGTTGCTGCTATATTTTTTATACCTTAACTGTTGCTATAGTCATACGAGGTTGCACCTGTAATAAATTTTTCTTTCCTATTCCACTTTTGTAGGGTACCAGAAGATTACTGTAACAGACGATCATGTGAATTGGTGGAAGCCCTTCGGGAGCATCCTAAGAACCCTGACCAGATCCTGATTGGATACAGCAGGGGATTGATTGTCCTCTGGGACCTGCAAAATAACAAAGTGACACACCATTTCCTTGGCAGCCAGGTATTAGCTCAGTCCAAAGTCAGTTCATCAGGCAGGAAGAGCTCTCCCCACTTGGCAGACAAGTGGGTACAGGGAGAGCCAGACAAAGCTTCTTAACTAAGAATGCATCATTGTCTCCTCCCCTTCAGCAACTGGAGAACCTCTACTGGCAGAGGGATGGCAGTAAATTCATTAGTTGTCACTATGATGGAAGTTACACCCAGTGGCCAGTATCCAGTGACAACAGGCAGCCCGAGCCTCTGGAAAACGTTGTGCCTTATGGTCAGTAAGTGAGGTTTAGTTGCTGCACGTTCATCTAAACTCAAACTCATTTTGAGCTTTTGTGGGATATTCACAGTGGTTCTCCCCAGCGTTTAATCTTGATGGCAAAATGCAGAACTGCCTTTTTGAATAGGTGGTGGGCTTACTAAGCTAACCCTAACTAAGGGGTTTCAGTCCATTTTTTCCTTCGATTTTAAACTCCTTTGCATCATTGAGTCAGTCTTGAACAGGAAAAACAAATTTGTGTCCCTTGTGAACGAGGGTGTTGGTGATTCAGCTCATTGGTTTAGTTCAAGTGTCCTGTTCAGCAGGAGTTGCTTGGATCTGCTGTAATTAATAGTGAGCTACGTGTACTTTTTGTTGACCTGAGCAGTGATGAAATGATGCCTCTGATTTGCTGAAACACATCAAATGGGGATGACCTCATCTTTCAAGCATATAGAAGCTTCTAAAGCTCTATCACCTTTACATTAATTTCAGGAATGTCTGTGTTTTTAAACAATCCTTCCTAATTAATCAGCTTCTACAAACGTGCTTCCACTCCCTGTCAGCCATCAGCAACGTAGTTCAAAAGTTCCCCTGAGTGTAAGCATTGCTTTGCTGAAGAGTACTGTGGTCAGCACGTCCCAGAAGACCTGTCTGATGTGGCTTGGTCTGGGGAGGTGTTAGTGGTGGTATTTACTGGTCCAGGTGACTCTCCTTTTCTTGGGCGCTGAGGTGACCTTGGTAAGGCAGGATAAAGAACTTCTTATGTAAAGGTGCACTTCCTGAATTATGGTAACTCTGTTCTCTTAGGTCCTTTTCCCTGCAAGGCCATCTCCAAGATCTACTGGCAGACGACAAAGAATGGGTAAGGTCGTGGTGTACCCCTTCCCCTTGTGGTGTTGGCAAGAAGCACTTAGAGGGTGCAGTGTGTAATACCATAAGGGTCCTTTAGAGTGACTTTGTAAGACTTTTTTGGTCTTTGTCTTTGAAACTGTGCTTGCTCCTTACTTCAGCATACCCCACTATCTTTTTCTTCAGGCTTCCTTACATTATATTCCAAGGAGGGATGCCCCGGGCTAGCTATGGTGACCGGCACAGTATCTCTGTTGTCCACGGCAGCCAGCAAACAGCGTTTGACTTCACATCGCGGGTGATAGACTTCTTTATCATCTTCAGTTCAGAGCCTACTGCAGGTATGTGATGACAGGGCATTACTAAAGAATTAAATAGCTGTGCACTCATCTAGAAATCTGCTTGGTATAAGCAATATGTGAAATGTGAAGGAATTGAGTTGTCTGGGAGCTTTTTGAGACTTAAACAGAGAGATTTTGCCATATAAAAACGAAGTGTAAAGTACCGGCAGAAAGAATGGTCTGGTTGTAAATGCCATACATTCCTCAAAAAATTAAGCTACTCCATGTCTGTGGAAGCTGGACACTGGACATAACCAGGTTATGAAATCAGAATATTGCTGTTTAAAAACAGCACTTCAAAGGAGGCAATAATTAAAACCAGAATTCACTCCCACTGAGACAGTGTTTCTTTTAATTACTACCTGGATTTATGACTAGGGCTCTGGGTAATAAATCAGAGGGTGACACAACCAAGGGTCAGGATACAGAGAACTTACTTTACTCACTGCTGGTGAACCTGAGTGTAAACAGTTCTAATACTGAATAGCACTCATCCCACAACATGCTTAGATTTTGTCAGATTTTTACTTCTACTTTGTTGCCTTTGCTTCCCCTATACACGTTTTTTTCTTTTAATGGAATTGTCAGGAATTTCCCCAGAGACTGTTTCTCTTGTGCCGGTGTAGTTTTTGCTCCTGGTTAATTTGAAGGAACTGAGTATAAAATTGCTATTTCAAACTCCACAAATGTGCAGTATTAGAAGCTGCATCTAGACTCCCTCAGCTTGGTCTGAGCCCTTTTAGGAGCACGTAGGCAAATCTTCCGTCTTACTGAATCTTCCCAGGTTTTCTGGTTTGCCTAGTCGAGTAGTTTCCAAACCTATTTGTCTTGCATACTGCAAGCGGTGGTGGTGACAGCTCCCAGCTACATGCTGTGCAGCAGGAGGCATTCAAATGTGTAGATGCAGGTTGGCTCCCTCTGGCCTATTGTACAGAGCAGACCACAGATCCCATGGAGGAATGTCTTGGGAGTGCAGGCATAAAGAAACAGCTTTGGTTGTGTTTTGTTTTTTTTTTTGGGGGGGGTGGGGGGGGTTCTTCCCTACTGGTCTTTAACAGACCTTCTCACGGCACTGAAAAAGCAATAACGAAACAGGCAGACTGTAACTGAGATGAAGGGCCTTTATATATTTGTTATTATAGACTTTACCTATACAAGGCTGCTTTTTTTAAACATCTTCCAAATGTGCAGAACCTGTAAGTCTAAACCTTCAAGCTTCATAATGCCACTAATTTTGAGCTTCTTAACATTAAAGAAACTGGTCACTTTAACTCTCTATGAAGTTGTCAGAACTGAGATTCAAGATGTTAGAACAAAAGTCTTAACGATGAAATGAAGCTGAGATTTTTGTAGTTAAGAGATTGACTTCTATTCGTGTGCAGGAACTGAATTTTAAGACCCTTTAGGAAGAAGTAACTGAGATTAACAGGTTTTATGTTCGTACTTCCCAAGGATTGAAGTATCCGGTTAATACATCTTCTAGTGGCTACAGACAGGAGCTGCTACAGGAAGCTGAAGCTGTTGCGCTTAGACAAGGAAGTTTTTTACAATAAAATGAGGTTTCTGTGGTTGACAAGCTTCCTTGTGGCTGATTGCCTAAGCTTAGTGGATGTACACAGCTTGCCTTGTTTGCCCTTAAGCAGTCTTCCCTGCAACGGCAATACGAAGGTATTAATTGTATACCAAAGCCACTTAATTTAATAAGCACAAAGCTCATGCGTTGCAGCATGAGGTAGGTGGTGACTTTCCACTACCCTGAATATGCTGTGGAAACTTTTTTTTTTTTAAAACTAATCTTCCTGTTTTCTTTTACTTTTCATCATCATGTGGATGAGTGTATGTCAGTCAGCAAGCAAACTAGAATTTTTCATATTTCAGCAACTTGAAATAGATTCATGCCATAAGCAGTGAGCTCTGATATGTTTTTGTAAGGAAAATATTTTTAAAAGAGCATATATGGTTAATGTTGGCAGTAGCAGTTACAGTGCAGGGCTGATCATGCCTAGTAGTACAGGTATGATATTACCTGTTCCGTATGCAGAAGTCCTGTAGGTAATTGTGAATGACATCAAATAAAGTAAATAAAACTGAACATGAAATGCTTTTTCAGGAAGAAACTGAACTGATTAGTTTTGTGTTATGTCTGTGGCCAGTCTGAGATGAAACTTGGGATGTCTGTCTAAGTGGTGCCAAGTACTAATTACTTGAAGTTAATTCTACTGAGTGAACAGCCCTGGTATGTGCTTGCTTATAGGCTTGCCTTCTTGCAAGAGTATTCCAGGTAGTGAAACAGCTGAAGAAGGGAAGTAAAAGTACAGGTTAGCAGGGAATGTCAGTGAGGAGCTCCTAGTTTGCATATGGCTCATGCTGTTTATCACCCTGACCCCTGCTGATGCGACACGTTTACAGCTATACATTCATTTACGTTTCCTGTAGCTTTGTTAATCATTATTGGTGTGAGCTGATCCATGCTTTTGGTTTTCCTCAACATTTGCTATTGTGGCTTTCTTACATTTGTTACTGCAATGCTGTTCTTGTAGACTGATTTTTTTTTCACTTAGTTTATGTCTAGTTAGAATGAAAAAATCTTGATTGTCAGGTGTCATCTCTAAGATTACAGTAACAGATTCCTTTTGTGATCCTGTTTAATGAATGTATAAATAAATACTGGATGGTACGCATACTCTTTAAAAACTACAGAAAATATGGCACAATGTGCTAGAATCAGGGAAAACTGAAGAGTAAGGGAACTGAATCATAAACACTTGTCAGCTCAAGCAGAGAAGCATTCTGCAGAACCCAAGGCATTACTGGGTTTAAGCAGCTTAGCCTAGATGGACTGCGGTCCTAACACAGTACTAAATGGGTCACTGCTGGGGTGTATGCATGTTTGTCCACCCCATGCTGTTAATTAGCTGTAGGTAAGCAGAGTTCTGGCTGTATGTATCTGTTCTGGTGAATGACTGTGTGTTATTTAGCCATGGATGTTACTATTTTTTCATTATTCTTTGTGGAATCAATGAAGAGTTGCTCTAACGGTCCTAGCAGTGGGGTAAAGAAACATGAATTTTCAATAAATCTGTCCCGATATCTGTCTTGGAATCTCTTGATATTAGTGCCTCAATAAGCCCGGTTAACAAGGAAGCATTTAGAGGTATTGCCAACAAAAACATGTTTCTGTAGAGCTCCATGACAGCAGTTTTCATGTGAGCCTTATGGGAAGCTTGTTTCTATTAATCTTGGAGAGTCTTTTTTGTTAGCATTAATGAATCTTGTTTCTGCAGAATTTGATGACCCTTCTGCAATGGTGGTGCTGGCAGAAGAAGAGCTGGTAGTTATAGACTTAAAATCCGCGGGCTGGCCAGCAGTCCATCCTCCATACCTGGCTTCTCTCCACTGCTCAGCCATCACCTGCTCACACCACGTCTCCAACATCCCGCTGAAGCTGTGGGAGAGGATTATCAGTGCTGGGAGCAAGCAGAACGTTCACTACTCCAATATGGTAAGGCAGCTGGAGAGGTACACGTGTTCCTCTGCATTTCAGGAGAGCACAACTGCTCGTTATGTGGGTGGTCTGCACTTCTGACAGTGCCTGGGAAGGGATGAGTCCCAGCAGATGCTGCCCTGCCTCTTAACAGGATTGAGAAGGGCTTTTTCCCAGAGCACCACCAATGCAGTTGCTCACGCTGGGGGGTTAAAATGTGATGTTTCTTCGGGCTTTGACAAGCTAGAAGGAAAGTCTGAGTGTTCCCAGCTGTCAATGGTAACAAACTTCTTGTTTAGAAGCATGAAGCTTTCAGCACAGCTTCTTGAGGAAACGTGTAGTGTCTTCCACTAAAAAGCACAGCTGGTGTCAGAACAGGAACATCTAATCCAAACAAAAGCTAACAGCACGAACTGTTTCACTGCCACTTTCACTGAAGTTTGTGCTCTCGTGCTGACCGTATTCTCTTCACACTGTCACTGCTAGGAAGTCACGATCTTCCCTTAATGTATTTGTAGCCATGGCCAATTGATGGTGGCACCAACATAGCTCCAGATCCTCCTCAGAGGGACCTGCTTCTAACAGGGTATGTACCTGGCTGTTATAAAAATAAATAAATAATAATAATAAATCAAGGAGCCCTTTCCAGTTTCTGTTCTTCCTTTTGAACTAGCTGAAGCTTCTCTGTTAAGATTGAAGGCTGTTCGTCTTGTAGAGAGAAGGCTACAATTCTAGCAACCCACTTTTGAGAAGTTGTATTGTAGCTTTTTTAAGACTGGCCGCTTCTGAGCAAACAGGCCATGGTGTCCACAGATAACCTATAGCGCTGCCTTATTTGTGTTTCTGAAATATTATCCATTCTCCCCACAAAATGCCAGTGTAGAAGTGCAGGTGGTAATCCAGACAGGTTGAAAGGGAGCGATGTAAATGCAGAGCTCAATCTTGCAGGTTTTGAAGCTCTTTTTTTCCAGTCTTACACTCTTGTAAATCTCAAGAAAGAGGTTAGCTTGGACTCCTGTCTGTTTTGATCAGCATGAAAACAGATCTAGCTAGGTAGTAGAAGGAATTAGCTAGCAAGAGGCTGCCTCGCTTTTAAGTATTTCTCTGGGCTGTTCTTCAGACAATTCATTCTTGATGCAGCAAATTGTTAGAAGTCTGTAGCCTTAGGTTGGACGAATGTTGGCAATTTTTACCTGGAGAACTAAGATTAAAGCCTGCCCCCCCCGCTTTTCTAGTAACTGTGTTTTTTAGGATGCTTCATTCCCTCTATATGCCAAGCTTATTTCCTTTCCAGTGCTTTTTGGAGTAACTTTACATTCTGTACCAGTGTCAGATCACCAAGAACAAGCTGCATTTAAAATGAAAAAGCAGGGCTTTCTCTTAAAGCTTTATTTTGCCACGGCTTGGGGGTTTGTAAACAGTGTGGTTTAATCTTTGGCTATCTTCTTTTCCTTTCTGTTTTATCATCATCTCGGTGATTTGCTGTGCTCCTGTATGATGAGTGCTTTCTGTAATCCTCCCCCATGTGATACAGGCATGAAGACGGCACTGTGCGATTTTGGGATGCGTCTGGTGTCTGCTTACATCTCCTTTATAAGCTAAGCACAGTGAGAGTATTTCTCACAGATGCTGACCCCAATGACAATATGAACACACTGGGGGAGGATGAATGGCCTCCACTTCGCAAGGTAAGATGGCTATTGCTTGTGGAAGCTTTCAGAAAACCTGAGCAGTTTCTGATTTGGGGCATAATTAATGCATCTGTGAAGACCACCCACTGTATTCTCTCACCTAGGTTGGTACCTTCGACCCTTACAGTGATGATCCTAGACTTGGGATCCAGAAGATCTACCTGTGTAAATACAGTGGATACTTGGCTGTAGCTGGCACAGCAGGACAGGTATTGAAATATTCCAGTCGTTATAAACCTTGTTTTTAGTGCAGCTTATCACAGTGCTACTTGGAGGTGTGTTAAAATTGGAAACACTCATTTACGGAGCGGTAAATCAATCCAGTTGCTGGAAAAGTTTTGTGGTTCTCTGCATCCTCTAATCTGTATTTTAGACTTTATGTAATGCTTTAGCAGCTCTGAGAGGTGCTATGGTTTTGGAGCTGCTGGGGCGGCCGGTGGGTGGGAGGATTGCTGGAACAATAGAAGCTGTAGCAGAACTTCTCTTCCTTTCAGGTACTGGTGATGGAACTGAACGATGAAGATGCAGAGCACGTTGTTGACCATGCTGAAGCAGATCTCCTGCAGGATCAAGAGGGCTATCGATGGAAAGGTCACGAGAAATTGAAGACTCGAGATGGACCTGTCCGCTTTGAAGCTGGTTTTCAGCCATTTGTCCTCGTCCAATGTCAGCCACCAGCCGTGGTCACCTCATTGGCCCTTCACTCTGAATGGAAGCTCGTGGCCTTTGGTACTAGTCATGGTTTTGGGCTTTTTGACCACCAGCAGAAACGACTGGTCTTTGTCAAGTAAGTATCTTCTTCCCAGGAGGTCTGTGGTAATTGCCCTTTAAAGATGGCATGGAACTGCTAACTGAGCATGTCATGAGAAGAGATTTCTCGAGAGTAGTCAGTATAGCAAGAAGCCCTGCCTCGTTGGACTATGTCCTTGAAGATCTTCAAGAATATAAATATGTTCTTGTTCTGCCAGGTGTGTACGTCCTGTTGGACTCTTGGGAGTGATTGCCACCCAGTAGAAAGTGACAGTGTGCCTACTGTCTCCATTTTTTCAGATGTACATTGCATCCCAGTGACCAATTGGCCTTAGAAGGGCCACTGTCTCGGGTGAAATCCTTGAAGAAGTCCCTCCGTCAGTCATTCAGGCGGATCAGAAGAAGCCGAGTGTCCAGTCGGAAGCGACGAGGAGGTGGTGGAAATGCCTCAGAGGTGAGGGGCCCACCTTTTGGGATCTTGTCTGTTTGGAACTTATGGGCTCCTGATTAACTGCCTAGAGCAGGAGATAGTTTGCAGTCTTGCTATCTGTTGGTATGAGGACAATAATGCAACTTACAATGCTGCTTGCTATTAGATAAAAGCGGGGTTTTAGAGAAAATGTCCTGTATGTAGTTGAACCTGTAATTCAGAATGTACCTGCTCCCTGGTAATGACATTGCTTTCCCTTTCTATTTCTTCCATTCTTGCTGTTTCACTCTCCTCCCTGTCTGTTTGCCTGACTGCCAAAATACCTCCTCATCTTTGAAGGTGCAAGAAGCAAATGCCAAATTTGACCAAGACGCACTGCAAGAAATGGAACTGGCTCCAGTCCAGAGGAAGATTGAAGCCCGCTCTGCAGAAGACTCTTTCACTGGCTTTGTGCGCACCTTATATTTTGCTGACACCTTCTTGAGAGACAGTAAGTAGAAAAAACATCTCCTTTCTTCTGAACATTGTTCTTCCTTCTGCCAAGTGATGCATTAGGTTCTACTGCCAGGAAATTTCGGCACCTTCTGTGTCCTACTTTGCTTTGTGCCGAAAAACTAATATAGAACAAGAACATATGCTGTCAAGCACAATTGTTACCTAGTCATTCTGTCTGCTGGCTAATACAAGGCAAGTAGTAGTTCATTTGTGGGTGCAGCCTGTCTGTGTGGTTTTCAAATGTGATGGAATGCCATCTGACTTTTGAGTACAAGTTTTTTCCTTGTCTCATTGCTCTGAAGTTCATCCTTGACCCCAGCTTTTGATATTAGCGAGGGTGACAGCAGCTATGCATCAGAGCCCAAAGTAATACTGTGCTTGTTTCCTCTGCTCATCCATGATATAAAAACATGAAAACCAGATGCAGCAATTGTGGTGAATGATGGGAACATCACTCTGTTCCCTTCACTCACGTGCTGTGTCTTCTGTTCAGGGCTGCTGACGGAGAGACATTGGAAAAAGAAGTACTAAGGAGCTGTAATTTCCCTGGCCAGTCTGCCTTGTTATAAAGCTTTTTAGTCTGCGAAGAAAGGGAGGATGTATATAGCTAGTGTGTTTAAGGAAAGCAATTACCCAAGGTCATCATGGATGTCTAGCTCATGAGCCCTCTCGTTGCTCCAGGCTCCCGGCACTGCCCATCCTTGTGGGCAGGCACCAATGGAGGTACGGTCTATGCCTTCTGTTTACGTGTTCCACCAGCAGAAAGGAGGATGGATGAACCTGTCAGGGCAGAGCAGGGTAAGTATGCTTCAAGAAAAGTGTCCTAATGGATCTGAGATACCACTTGTGTAACCACGAGTTGCACGTCTTTGACCACAGAAACAAAAAAGCAAAGTAGCTTAGTTACTGCTGTGTGAGAGAATGGAGCTAAACGTGGCAGTGTCTGCGATAAGCAGCACACACCTCAGTAACTGAACTGAAGAGTAAGTGAACTCCGTCACTCTTGGATGTACCTTAGCTTCAGTTCTCACTGGTTTCACAAATTTAAATTTGCATCAGCTGTCACTGAAGTTTGCCATCAAGCCACACTGTGCATATACCTTATCCTGACAGCTGAATCCATTATCTTTATGTAATAATAGTTACTGTTTAACATGAATCATTTGCGTTCACATAGCCTTGAAGTCCTAAATCTTTTTAGGCAGTGTTTCTATAGAAAGTTTCTATAGAAATGTTGTAGGTCTCCAGCTCTGAGAGGACATATGAGGTTTTGACATAGCACCTCTAACTAGACTCCTCTTTGGTTTCTTTTCTGGTTGTTTGCTTTTCATCCTCATCTTGCTTGGCTAGCCAAAGAAATTCAGCTGATGCACAGAGCTCCTGTTGTGGGTATACTTGTCTTGGATGGGCGCAGCACACCTCTGCCAGAACCTCTGGAAGTAGCACACGATCTTTCTAAGAGCCCTGATATGCAAGGCAGCCATCAGCTACTGGTGGTGTCTGAAGAGCAGTTTAAGGTGAGTATCACTCAGGAGGGACATATGGACTGCACATAAATCTGCTGAAGAGCTGAGCAGTGTTCAGCGGAGTGTGTGAGGCTCATAGGAGTGCTCATTCTTCTGTACCTACATAATACTCCCAGGACAGCATTTCTGTTCAGTACAGCCCAGAAATCAAGTGCGTGCTGACAAATTGGGTACTCAGCATAGTGGTGTGCATACTGAACATACACGTTTTATTCCTGTACTCGTCAGACAAGGCTGCCTCTGTTTTTTGGGAAATAGCTTTTGCTGTGGTTACTTGAGTGTAATGCTGTACAGAAGCAGCAATTGGTAGGCATTTCTATGAAGCAACTGAAAAGTTTCTTGTTTGGCATGCTAACCAGTCAGCGCAAAAGAGAAGGCTTTAAGTAGCTTGCTGTAGGCTCACCCTGGCTTTTGAACACAGAAGAACGCACAGTTAGTGTAAACCCATTTTTTTCTGTAATAATTTGTAGCCGAATATGGAAGGATTTTGAGAGAACCAGGAGAGAAATGCAGTTTGCAGCCTGAAGGGTAAAACTGCTTGATGTCGGAACAGAGACAGATTTTAGCCCTGACTGTGGCTGATTTACTTTTTATCCCAGGAAGCCAGGTTGACTCAGGTTACACTTGTGTGTGTTTGCTGTGAATGAAAACGCTGTTAGAGGCGGGGGAGCAGCAGATGTCCTGGGGTGGGGCGGCTGCCACTGTGCAGGAAGGAGATGTCAGCGTTCGGTTTCTGTTGACAGGTCTTCACGCTACCCAAGGTTAGCTCCAAACTGAAGCTCAAGCTGACAGCACTGGAAGGCTGTAGGGTACGAAAAGTGACGGTTGCTAACTTTGGCAGCTGTAAGACTGACGATTACAGTGAAAACGACCTGGCTGTCCTGACTAACCTGGGAGACATTCAGATCATCTCGCTGCCCTTCCTCAAGTTACAGATCCGCTACCCTTGCATCCGTAAAGAGGATGTGAGTGGCATTGCATCCTGTGTCTTCACCAAATATGGCCAAGGTGAGGTGTGCTTCTCCCAAATTATCTGCCTCTATTGTGTATTTGAAACAGTGGAATAGCAATTGTAGGGCTTGATGTTTAGATCTGGCTGTATATATATGTGAATGTTACATGTTCGTTGTATGTTTCTGACCAATACCAGTTGCCAACAGGTACTGACACAAATTATCAGAAGTGAATTTATTCCATTATTGTTAATGAATACATTGTTTTTCAGCGAACAGGTTGGATGTTCCCCATAAGTAATTTCAATCTGGCCATCCTCCTGCTGTTTGGAGATAAGAGAATAGCTCTCTAAGCAGCAGGTGTTGCAGGCTGCATTGTACCTGCTGTACATGCCTGTGGCTCAACACTCAAACTGCAAAACTGGCAGCCAACATCCTATGGCTGCTGAAAGTTGATCTTGGCTTTGCAGTTCGGTGTTTACATCTTTCTGTGTCCTGTGCTGACACTTCTGAAGAGCAGCAAAGCAGTTATCTTTCAGCATGATAAATTATGCCGTCTCTAGGCTAGCCACTCCTTGGGAAACTGGGATATTATCTTCCTTGGTGATTATGCAAATCCTTTCTGCCAAATAGAGAATATGCTTAGGTCCATGGTGGTTGTTTTTTGTGTTGTTATTTTTTTTCACCTCTGTTTTCCTGGACTTAAGAATTGTTTATAAATTCACGATCTTCTGCAGGTTTCTATCTGATCTCACCATCAGAGTTTGAGAGGTTTTCTCTTTCTACCAAATGGTTAGTGGAGCCCCGGTGCATTGTGGACATGCCAGAAGTTTCAAGCAACAATCATGTGCACACCAGGTCTGGCATGGAGAATTCTGCAAGAAAATCCAGGTAAAATCTGTAAAACTCATGCACACTGACTATGTCTGAGTATTGGAATCTGCTTCTGCCCTGTAGATGATATAAACAAGGCTCTGGTATGAGCTCGTGTAGTTTGTCTCCCTTTCCAAGCTGTTAGAAGTCTTTTGGTTACAACATTCCTAGGTGGATAGGCATGAGGAAGTGCAACCTTCTCCCTGATGGTTTTTCTACTTGCAGTACACAGCAGTCAAGCACTGGAATTGGTGTCCCCAAGCTAGAGTCATAAAGTGTAAGCTCTGGCTTGCTTTACTTGTTTCCCGGTGATGTCTCTGACACCTGACTCTTGCACACTTTGGGGGCTGTCTGTTGCTGAAGAGGATGAACTCTTTATCTCAAAGGGGAAGATCCGATGTTTCTCTACTCAGAAGCTCAGCAAATAACAGATTTGATGCTCATGGAAGTCATATAGGATTTTTTCCCCAAAAGATCACAGAGGTTCTCTGGTGCCCCCAGTCTTCTTTATCACCAAGATGTGCTGAAGCCCTTATTACATACTTGCTCAGCAGGCTGTTTAGTTAGCATGCAGGGGAGTTTTTTGATGCCAGGAGTATTGATGAGTTCTTTGCGTCCTCTGCCTCAGTGTTTGTTTTTCTGTCACCTTTTCTTTTCTAGGGGATCAGGAAGGAGTTCAAGTGACTATGGAGAAGATGGTAAGCACAAATGATTGTCCTTAATATAGCCTGGTGACAGGCAAACCCTTCATCTCCTATTGCTACAGTGGGTATTTTCTACATTAGAAAGGGGAGAGCAAAGAGGGACATGTGGGGAACACTGTGACACAGCAGTTGCTAGCTCTAAGGTAGGTTGCATGTGACAAAATTGCCTAGGAGGACAGAGTGCAGCTTTTGCTGGAAGAGATTGTGGGAATGTGAAGTCTGAAATTACAGACTATACCTTTTGCTAGCTGAACTTGTCTTGCTGATAAAAACAACTCCATCTGTGAGAGGCTTTAAGGATTAGTTGTGAAGCGTTCGGTAAAGTCAACAGGTACTTATGAGAAAAATATTCAGTTCTGTTTTGGGTTTCCACAAGTGCATGTTTCATGAGAAGTGGAAATACTGTTAGATAAGTGTTTTTCTACTTTTTTTTTCTTCAGAAAGAAAATCTGGGAGGCTAATGGAACATGCCTTACTCAATGATGAAAGTGAGTGAAGTCTTGCTTCTGACAGGGCACCTTTCTGGGTGGGGAAAAAAAGAAGGTTGCTGGGAATTTTGTGTGTTCCAGCACTCAATTCCAATGGATCTGCAATTACAGCAGACTGGTAGAAATACTGGGTTTTTCATGAATCAGTAGAAGTGAGGGGTTGGACCGATAGTCATGCCCTAAGGCTGGGGTTGTTCCACATAGCTGCATTTACCACAGTGATAAGAGAAGTTTACTTTCCAGTAGGACTTGTGTAAAATGACAGCTGGAACAGACTGTTCCTTTTGGTTCTCTGGTACGCTGGGACTGGCAATGCTTCCTCTGGCAAATGACTGCTTCAGTCCTTTTTGCCAGCCTGTTTTAAAATCTCGTACTATTGAAGAGGGAATGATGTTATAAGGTCTGCCCTCTGTGGTGGGAGGCAGGTTTTAGAGGCTGTTCTGCCGGGAACTGGAATGTGCTAGTCTGATGCCTTGAAAGCAGATCTCCACTGCCTTGGCTCACTGCTTTGTTTAACTCTCTGCTTTCCAGAGGTCCTGAAGGAGATCCAGAGTACTCTGGAGGGGGGCAGAGGGTGAGTATCAGCTGTCTGCTGTTCCTGATGGGTGGGGATGGCAAGGGAGGGCCTTTCTAGTGAAAGCAGGGGGATGTGCACCACGATGCTGGTGTTCCTTGTGCTGGAATCTGATCATGTATGTGTCCCACAGACTGTCGAAGTGAAAATAATGAGAGAGATGCAGGTTCTCTTTCACGTGTTGTCCCTTTACTTTTTTTTTTAATGAATAATTCTTTGTCTCTTTCTCTCCGAAAAGCAGGAGAGATCACATTCCCACATCCCAAAGGAACAGGACTCTGAGTATTCGCATACAGGTTTCTATTTGTGTCAACCCGTACTGATCTAAGGGCAGGCCACACGGGCTTAGTTGGCCGAGGATGGGACTTCTGTAGTTTTAATCCTATCTTGACACTGTCACTTGGACGTGTTCAGTATCTCTGCTCCCATTCTGTCTATACAGTAAAGCTCAACTACCACCATGGGTGCGGGGCTTTATCTTATCTCCCTAGAGGACTCATGTTCAGGTGACAGGGGCTACGGAAGTGGAGACAAAGGACTACTATTTGCAACGGATGCAGGAAGCTTGGTGGGATTGGTAACTGCTGGTGTGTAAGGATAGGTGACTGCCTGACATGCTCTGCTCTGTGCACTTCCTCTGGACACTACCTAATCCTGGTCTTCTGTCAGCAGCTGGGAGTGGATGGCACGATCCTGCATTGCGATAATGAACCTTCCCTTGTGTCATTGCAGGAGCTATGCAGAAAGAAATTTGGCAAGAAGTCCATTAGGCCATGGACTAAGTAATGGAGGAGGTAGGTGAGGCTAAAGATGTTTCAGGCCAAGTGAAATAGCCAAAGGAAAGAAAATGTAGAGTGAAAGTTCTTACAAAAATCAGCTTATTTAAAATGGTTTGTGGTAGTGCAGAACTCTGGTCTGAATTTTCAGGCTGGGAATCCGCTGGCTGTATGATGTAGTACCACTGTTCAGCACGTTATGTGCCACACAAGTAAATTTGATGCACCGGTTGTAAAGGAAGAGAGAAGAATCCTTTGAAGGCTCCTTTGTGACTCTTAATCTTACCATAAAACCATTCTGAAAGGTAGTCATTTGCTCACAGCAATAATCTGTTGGGACTTCATAAGTACTCTCAAATATATGGGTGCTTTCACTAAGCAGAACAAGATGTGCAGAATTCTGTGCTTCTGCTTTTTACCCTTTTCCCATTCTCTGTGCTTGAAAAAATGTCTGAATAGTGACCACAGCAATATGCAAGTCTGTATTCATTCTGAAAACCCATGGGCAGAACATGGGAGTAGAGGGAAGGGAAGGTTGTGATGCAGGAAATTGTCTTTCAAAATAAGCCCACATTTAGTGTAGGGGTGTGTGTGAAGATATTCCTTGTTAGAGCTTTTGGGCCCAGTGAGAGTTCTTGTAGTTGATGGATTGGTACATGACAGTGGGCCAAGTTAGCTGTCAAATTCTGTTTTCAAGAATGGCTTTTGCTTTCTTATACTCCACAGCAGACTGACCAGAAACCATCAAGGACTTTCCTGGCATTGGATTGCGTGCCATAACACTACTGATTGGGCAAACCGTCCCTGGGGAGAGGGCATCATTGCTCCTGGCATCGCAGGCTACTGAGCTGCAACTTGCATGCATATGCATGCTTGCCTCTGCCTCCCCTTTTAGTGCCTCATTAGACATCTCCTCTTGGAGCCCGCCTTGCGTTAGGACAGAAGTGGATTGCCAGGTCTGATGCACCACAAGCCTCTGAGTACATCTAACTTTTAAATGTTTGCACATTTCTCTTTTCTACTGGGCTGGGTTTTAAATTATAAATGTTACTGCCTTGGTGCAGGATTTTAATAAACGCACACTGTTACCTCCAACTGGTTTAAAATTATTTTTTGTACAATTTTTAAAAATCATATGGGTATTTCAGTTTTAACAGAAACATTTTAGAAATTTACTTTAAAAAAACAAAACATTAAATAATATATGCTAGATTCCTGTGACTGCTGTATGTGGTATCTGAATGAGTAACTGGTTTTTATTTGTTATGGTACTGTTAACTGGCTTTATGGATTTGAGTAGAATCTATTTTTGTAGACATTCAAATCAGAGGAAAACTAATTGAACTTGATTTTGTTTCAACACTACGTTGCTTTTTTGAAATAAAACTCTGAATTCCCTTTTGTGATCCTTGTCTGCTCTCATATCTATTCTTTCCATCAGCAAATTTTTTGATACAGGGCAACAGGCTCATGACCACTTACCTCTTGATGAAGGTGGAGCTGTTCTCTGAGCTGCAGAGGCAATGAACACTCCTGTAGATTGTGTCCTCATTAAGCAAGGTGGTTGCTTGGAGAACATGCGCATGGCAAGCAAGCTGGGTATATCACAGTCCTGCAATTCGTACATCATGCTGCCGGAAAAGAACACTGGTTCAGATAATAGTCCCTGGAAAGTCATCTGCTAGCTTGTCCTGAAGTAACTTGGATGATAATGGCACAGAAAGGGAGGAAAAGTTGATCTGGCAACATTTCTGTACTAGGCAGCCATTGGATTATGAATTGAAGCTGGTGAAACTCCACATAGGACTGGTTTATTAAACTTTAAAATTTTGGTACAGGAACACTAGTTTGCTCCTTTGTTCCTGACCTAATGCTACTTTCTTCTTTTTGAGCTAAGAAAGAGAACAGAGTATTTCCCGTAACTTGCTTGTAGCACAATGTAAATCAGTGAGAAATAAGGCTAAATCCTCCCAGACTGTGTTCTGAGCTGTTGTCCTTGGCATGCTTTGGAAACCTGCCTCTGGAAGCCCTTTTTAGGCCCTGTTCTTATCTTCTTGAGCAAGGCAGAGTGATCATTTATTTTCTAGAGTGCTAAAGTGGCACTTCCCATCCTGCAGGAGAATATGGCTGTAGAGTTTCTATTGTTCAGGTGAGGTTTCATCTGCTCTTCCTTCTAGGAGTACTGGTATCTCCTTTGAGACCTAATTTAGACCTATATTTCAATAAGGTTTTAGAGAGCCTACCATCTGACTCGGAAACTAGTTTGTCAGACCCCACCATTTCCTTATTTCTGCTAGCTTCATTATTTCCTTGTCTCTGTTGCTGCAGGATTGAGGCTAACAGAAAGGTGGCCTGCTGTTTTCCACTTCTTGTGCCAGATGTTGATGCTGCAAATTCATAGGAAGTTATGATTTAATCAGCAGCGTCTGAGCTGGTGCAATCATGTGCACGGCCATGGTTGCACCCAGCTGCTCCTTTCTGCTCCTCACAGATGGTCTGATTCTAATGCCTTTTCTGAGTATTTCATTTGTTGGCAGGCTTGGGGAAAGTGACATGGCAGCACTGCTCAGAAAGGTCAAAGCAGTTCATAACGTCTCCCCTTTCTTGCCCATATTGCTTGAAAAATTCAATAAGTCCCCTATTGGACAAGTCACAATTTATACCCCTTAGTGAATTTGGTTTTAAAAATAAAACAAACTTTACATATCTGAGCTTCTCGTTATTTTCTTGTAAGCACAAGCCAGTCTACTAATGGGATTGCAGCTAAGGTAAACAGAGAAGTAGGTTAGGTTGTGTGCTGCAGTATGGGATATTCTTACTAGCAATACTTATGTGAAAACTACAGCCGAAGGATTCACTGGAATAAGCTGCTTGGCTTATTGTTGTGAGCGAGGCATTAAGAATCCTATATTAGAACTGCCATGCCTAAATGCAGGAGAAAGAAAAGGAGCAAAGCAGGAGGAAGACTGGAATTCATATGCTGTGTCTTCAATTGTATTCTGAGTTGAGGAGAGGGTGGAAAGTTTCATGTGATATTCAGAATTAGACTGGATTATTTTGTGCTGTCAGAAAACCCCAACCAAGTAAAATCAATGACAGGATGGGTTGTTCATGAAGGACGCACTCTTGAATGGATGTCTGTAAGCAGATTGTGAATGTAATAGGGGAAAAAAAATCCCTCTTGAATCTCTCCCCTTCAGGAATTGCCTTCTGAGTCTTGCTTTTACCATTAGTCTGCCTGTCAGCTGACAGTAGTAATAATAGCTCATTTCTGATCAGAGGTTTTAGCTGCTGCCAAACTCTTTGAGTTTTGTGCCTACCTCTAAGTTTCACTTGAACTGCTTGTCTGGGATCCCCGTTAGCAGCTTGCTGTCTCCAAGAGCTAATGCTTAATGCTTGGAAGCACTCAGAGGGCTCATTGGCCCTTATTAACTTTACTGCCAGTCAGGCTTTGGCAGTGCTCTCACCCTCTTGTGCGCCATGCAGTCTTTGGGATCTGGCATTTTATAGTGCCCCTTCACTGCAGGAGCTGAGCTGCTGTTAACAGTGGCTGCCAGTGCTTGAAAAAATTCCTTCTTATAGCTGTGCTGGCAGCATGTCCCCTAGCCCCTGCAGACCTGTTTCTCTGCAGAGGGGAAAGTCTTGTATGCACAACTAAAGAACAGTCCAAATTTTCCACATCTCAGTACAGATATTTGTATGTGATATGGGATGCTGCTTTATAGTAGCCTGAGTTTCAGGTCATACGCTTCCTCATAATGTGAGCTCTTTCATAGGGTTGCATATTTAGTGCCCAAATTTTCTGGTTCTAGAAAATCTTGGCAAGAGGCTCATTTTCAATAGTAAAACAGACTTCTTCAGATATTTAGCAACTGAATCTTTGCTGAGTTTGTCTAACAATTCCATAAAAAGTACTTTTCCAGTATTATGTCCCTTCTCATTGTAGTCATAAGGCCTAAGGCAGGCCTGGTTAGTGAGAAAATGAAGTTTTTTACAGCTTAATTGGTCTGTTTCTTTGAATGTATGGTTTGTAACTATTGCAGCTAGAATAAATGCATACCCCATTGGTTGCCTAAATTCAGCTTGCGGAGGATACCCTTGGCTACATCGCCTTATGGATTGGGATGTTGTTAAGAGCAGGACTGTGATCTAGTGTTAAATTAGCAAGGGTGAAGAATGAGGCACTGTTTCGTGTAGAAATGTTCTTCTTGGAAGTCCAACAGCCCTTCCTAAGGGCACATTTGACTTGGTGATCTCTCTCAAGAAAAGGCTGAGATTGTGTTGCAACTGTAGCTGATTCACTGAGGTAAACCTCAGTGGGAGGACTATGGATCCTTCAATAGCTGTCACAAGTTGTTGGTCACAGAAAACTGACAGCTGCAAGCCCATGTGATGGGATTATTTCCACATAGTTTATCAACCTCCTTAGTCATGATGGCTGTGGGGAGTTTGACAAGCTTTCCGCATATAAGAGGACCAAAAAAATTATTGTGCTGTAGCAGGAGGATAGCCCTTGAGATCATCCTACTGTTGATTAATTTATGTCCCAACTATTGTTTGGGTGTAGAAATGGTCCCTCTCAAGCACAGTGATTTTGTAAGTGCCTTGGGTAGTAGTTTCTGGCTGAGGAAAGGCCTTTCCTTTGTGCTGCGCCTGTGGAGATGGGCAGGCTGCAAAGGCCTGGCTTTCTCGGGTGGCAGCTGCAAATTCCACAATAATACTAAATGATTGTGGGTAGAGAAGATTGTTTTCCCACCCCTAACTAGTTTACTCTGTACTTAATCTTCCCCACAGCATGGGAAGTAAGTTACTGAAGTAAATGCTTTTCTCTGTGTGTGCGGTCGCCTTCCACCAACTGACTGAGTGTAGCTGCAACGCTGCCTAGGCTTAAGTCTCAGTAAAAAGCTGAGGCCCTCAGCAGAGGGCTACATTTCTTCCCTTTAAGCTGGATGCTCTGCAGTCTCCGGAGAGGTGAGCCTTCATTATTTTTGATGTTTTTCTGTCACGATGTGTTCCTAGAGCTGAAGGGCCGAGCCTCCCTTCCCACAGCTGCTTGCAGGGTCCCTGCCCTCTCCTCCCGCTTTGCAGGAGCGACAATTTCGGCTCGGGTGCTACCCACCCCATCGCCAGTCGCCCTCCCCGGCGACCCCAGAGGCTTCCTCGGTCTCCTCAGAGCGGGACCCGGCATTTTCCAGCCCTTCTGGCCGGCGGGGGGCGGCAGAGGGCGCTGCTGCTCGGCACCGCCATGGCGGCTGCTGTGAGGCAGCCGTGCCCGCGCGCATGGGGGCCCCAGCACCGCCGTCTAGAGGTAGGCAGTTAAAACATTTCTCTTGTGATAAACGAGTAACGGCTGCGGAAGGCCAGAGAAGCCCTAGGATGCACCGTTGTCCCCTAGAAAGTGAGGCTAAAAAGTGTCCCGGGTGAGTGGTTCCTCCAGTTGAATGCCTGCTGAGCATGGTAGAAACGCACAAAATATCGTGCCTCCCTGCTGCTTCACCCTCGAGCTGGGCCTCGGTGTCCAGCAGAGGGTTAGTGATGTTGTTTCTCTTGCTGCTTCTGGAGCAACTTCTGTTTCACCACCTAAAATAAGACTAAAAGCCATGAAGCAGTGCGTGTGGGAGGTGGGTGAAATCCAAGCGAGCGGTCTCTTCCACTGAGGGAAGTCCAACCCTGAAAGGTCTGTCAGGGACTCCAGAAGCATTAGTTTTCTTGTAATGAAACAAGACTCTGTAAACCAAGTCCTTATTTTCCTCATGTATCTCAAGATAATTTTCTAAATGTTGACTGAATGGTGGGGATGGCAGGAACAGAGCTGGCCGAAGCACAACAAAGGCTTTTTTGCGCTTATGGCCTGTTTCAGGTGAGAGGAAATTAGCCAAGAAGGTACTTTAATTACCACACTACACACCTTTTCCTCAACTAAATAAGTAAAATGTGCTGCTCTCCAGCACTTTTGGCATAGCTTTTGTGTGCAGAGCTGAGTTATGTTTAAAGACGCCTTTTTGGTGAGGGTTAGTCTTCAAGGTGAATGGTCCTGAGCACATGCTGGCAGCAGCTGGGGACACTTCCCCTAGGTAGGAGGGACCCATTTCTTCTCTAGGAGAGCCCAGCCTGTGTTTCATCTTCAGAAGATACAGCTCTCATTTCCTCCTGTAAGCTTCTGTGGCAAATGAGTCTGCATCTTCTGTGCTTATTCCAAAAGAGTCTTTGAATGTTGTTCGTTTGTTTGAAGTCAGTCTCCTGTTTTCTGCTTGTGCTTAGGGCATTGACTTCAAAAAGAGATGCTTGGATTCTGCTCACACTCTCCTCAAAGGGAACTTAGCTTTATCAGATTGCTGTGCTGAGCTCTTGAAAAACAGGCTGAGCTCTTAAACATATCTTCTACACAAGGACATCTCTGGGCTGCTGAATGCCATCTCAAAGTCAGATGTTACAAGTCTTGATGGAGGGAAGAATCCAAGGAATACACGAGTTCAAGTAAAGGTTTAGTGTTGCTTTGGGAGAACTGGATAGCTTAGGTGGGTGGTATATTGAGTTGAAAGCAGTTTAAGTTATTGCTGAGGGAGCTTTATGCCGAAATCCGAGGATTATTGGATATGGAAGTGTCTGTTCTTTTAGTCACACTTGAATTTGGTAGAAGTGTTCTTAAAGGGTCGGTTGTTTTACAGACATATACATCCTGCTGTTCTGATTCTAACTAACACAGATAAGAGCAGATAAAATGCAGGTTTGTAAGTAAAGGTGGTATGATAGTCCCCAGTTGGGTATCTGTTCAGACCTGGTGATATTTTCCTGTACTTTCATTACAGGAAGACATTTTGAATGCTAATGAACAGTAACGAAGACTTTAAGAAAATCCATTTCAAGGAAATTCAGTTATGTCAAGTTAGGCCCATGAGGTTCATTTTCTGGAGGAAAAAAAAAAAAAAAAAGTACCTTGTGTTAACCACCTACTATAGAAATAACCTTTAACAGGCTGGCTTCATAGACTTGCTGGGACCTCCACATGAATCCCTGCAGGTAGCAATGCTTCAGACCTAAAGGCTCAGAAAGCATAACAAGGAATATTTACTAAAAACAACTGGAAGTCACAGTAGCTGGACTCTCAGTCGAGCAACATTCAGGTTTTACCTTAGCTAAACCCAGCTGTTTTCAGGACAAGTGGGACATAAGAATTTCAAAGGGAAATGGTATCATGTCATCTCTCTGAAGTGCATTGCATTTTCAAAGACTCCAAGCTTGGGTTGAATGTAAACGGCTCCTAGCCCCTTTCAGCTCTGTTTAATGATGCTGCACAAGCAGATTCCTACATACTGTTCTTTGTGCCCATTCAACTGTTACCTAGAGGTTTGTTTGTTTTGTTTGTTCAACCATTAGAAAACCCTGCTTGAGGGTAGGGTCTGCATCTGGTAAACATTTTTAGTGCATAAGAAAAATGCTCATGTCTCAGTAGTTCGCATCACAGTCATAAAGGAATGTATCAGATCTCTGTGTGCCTCGTTAGTTGATGACATGATGACATTGGAGGCAGGTGCCATTAACACTGGTAGATTTTCTTTGACAAGAAGCAGCAGATAGTAGCTGCAATCTTTTATTTCGTAAGGCTAAACATATGCTGCTGTTCAGCAGGTTAGCTTGCTCACTGATGTGCTTGTCTCAGGATTGCTTACGAAGAGAAAAGGAACTTTCCATTAGAATGTATAATGTATGGAAATGACTCAAGTTTCATTTTTAGAATGGTATCTGTTAAGATATATTTATTACTTATGAAGACGTCCTGGGCATGTGGAGAGACTTTACCCCTTGTAAAATCAACAGGAATCTTATTTACAGGTTAAAGCAATAAAATATTTACAGTAGAAAAAGACATGTCTGCCAAATCTTCTTCCTCCATTATTAGGTAGACTATTGTACCAACATGACCACCAGAACTGGTGCAACTGAGGAACGCAGGTGAGACTAGAAGGAAGGAGCAGCCCCTTTCAGATGACAGTCATAAAGTCAGTTTAGCTGTAACATGAAACCTCACCTCTATCTGCTTGATTTCTTCTACCTTTATCTCTGCAAGCTTATTAGCTTCTGCTGGGGATTCTCGAATACCTGGGTGTAATCGCTTCAGTCTGGACAATCTTAACTTTTCCACTTTGATCTTTTGATTTATACTTCAGGGGCTCTGCTGCCTTCTGCAGAGAAGTCATTTCTCATAGGACAATGGGCCCTGGGGGCAGCCACAGCTGTAGCCCACACAGTGGGGAAACTCTCTCGCATTTGTCTATAATTGGACTGAAAACCAGGTCAAATCCAGGGGATTTCACCAACTCAGACGAGTTCTGTATCAAATCCATGGTTCCCAGACGTACAGAAAAGGGAAGGGGGAACAAGGATGGTGTTTTATTTGAGGCCATCCATGCACTTTAGTGTGCCAAGTAAAAAGAAGGTATGAGGGAAGCTCAAGTGGTGGCATTCTCTTTAGTTACACTCTAACTAGCACAGGACGCAACACTAGCAAAGATTTAGTAGAATGCCAGGTGGGCGTGTTCGCTTGTATCTAATCATGCCATGGTTCCCAGTGCTCTTGTTACTTTACAAGTTCATCTGTTACCTGTTTGGGTTATGAAACCAGCAAGATAAAAATTAGAGATTTGCCTGACTGCACATCATCACTTTGCTCTTTTTAGGCAACAGCAACAGAGTTTGATGAAGGGATGAAAAGGAGGAAGCTTGAGCTGGGTCTTGGCTGAGTCTTTTGGCTCAGACCCGTATGAAGTCCAGTGGGGTGTAATACCATCTGTACAGGGTGTCAGTCTGTTGTTTTGGCTGACCTTTGGGCAGAGGCCATGGGATGTTGGCTTCCAGTGCAAGGGGATCATCCAGCCTCACAGAATGGCAGACAATAGGGCAACAAAGCGCTCCTGAAATATTCAAGGAGGCTGTTTTCAAACGTGTGTAACTTAATTGTTCTGGTTTCTCCTTGCAGTCATGAATACTTTATTTGTCTTCCTCAGGTTACTGCCAGGGAAGAGGACCTTGGAGACCTAGCTCATCTTAAAATAGCTGGAGGAAGGGGTCAGAGGTCTTATGAGTTTGAAGCAAAGAGAGGACAGGAATTCTCTTTCACTAGCCTGAGGTACAGGCTCAAGTGAGGATGTTTCCCCTCAATATGAGGAAGAATGTAACATGGAAGAAACGGCATAGATAACTTATATTAATGCAATGAAAGTTAGGAATATTTTTAACCCGCAATTACAGGACATAGAGCTATAGGGTCCTGGCTGGATCATCATGTCTGCTTGCTACAGAATGAAACCATATCAAGTCCCTACCTCTACATTTATTAAGCTTCATCTTAAAAGTTGTTAGGCACAGCACTGGCCATCCCTCTTTCCCAGACTACCACTAGACAAACAAGGTTGCTATGAACCTATGCAAAGTGTCATTTTTTTCTAATCAATCATGATTCGTTTCTAGTCATCTATTCATGTGATTTAGCCTTTAAAAAAAAAAATTGACTTTCTTAGCTCTTTACTACAATGGCATGAATACTTTTTTGTTGTTGATTTAAGAAGAATTTACACTGAAAATGTGGCTCTGATGTGTTTTCTCTCTTTAACAGCATTTTAAAAACAGCAGCGGCCAAATGCTAGATGAAAGTACCTAATGTTTTCTGTACATAAAGGAATCATTAGGAAAATGGGAGAGCCTTGTATTCTCTTACAGAATGAAGCCTCTTTTAAAGCCTTCTGTTCCTTCTATCTGCTGCTGGATTCCCTGGTTAAAGCTGTTTCTCCAAGGTAAAAAGGCTTTTAAGTCAGAGGAGCTAGCCAGCTGGAAATGCCCCTTGGTACTGGTATCCTGGGGCAGCATAGAGCGGGCAAAGGCAGTGCGCTTCCAGCTCCTCCAGCCCATCATTGTGTTGCCAAGCCTGCGTGTCCAGATGGAAATGGGCAGAGGGGAAGAAGGGAAGTGAAACTGGGAAGGTGCAAGGAAGGTTTTAGTTCCAAAGATGACTTAGTTGTCATTGCATGTACCAAACGGTGAAGGCACTGTGCATTAGGGTAGGTTTATCAGTACTCCTGCTCTTGTCTGAACTGGATCTCTCTTGTCACTGAAGGAATAACTTGGACCAAACTGGTAAATCCATGGCTGTGGTGGGCATTGAACCCAAGTCTCAGGCCATGAACTCCTGTCCGGTCTGCTCAGCGGTCTGAGGATGAAATCTAGAAATGTCTCATTTTCCTGTTGCTTACCTCTCCCTCCCTTAAAAGACAGGAACAAACAGCCAGCATCTTGCTAGGAGCACTTTAGCAGACAAACACGGTGGTTAGTCTGTGCGGAGAACTCAGGTTAGAGGTGCTGTGGCAGATAGGCCTGAGACTAAGTGAAGGTGGAGAGGGAATATTTGCACAGAAACAATTTAGCCTCTCTCATCTCAGTGTAACTCAAAGCAGATGATACTCTGATAAGGAAGCTGACTCGATCAGTACTTTCTTCTCAGCCATCCTCAGGCAAAACCCAATCATAACATCTGAGACTTCTGACAAATCAAAGAAATCAAAGAAACACAGAGGGCTCTGGGTCTGGCTTGAGTATGAGCCTTGAAGAAGTTCCAGCTGATAATGACACAGTTTTTCAGAGCCACGGTTTGTTAGAGTTCACAGGATCTGGGAAGGCCTGGATTTTTCCAGAGAAGTTCCCCCTACCCTGACACACACACACAAGCATTAGAAGGTTAGAGCTAAGAGCCCCTGGGGCTTTTTTTTTTTTTTTTCCCTCCCAAGATTGGATAAGGAATTCGTGACTCAGATTACATCAGTCATTCTGGTCTTTGAAAAAGGAATCTCTCTTCTCTGCAGAGGGACAGCATTAGTTGCTAACAATGAATGAAAGGTGATGAAATAGGGAACTAACCTGCGGTTCTACAGCCTCGTTCTTATGAGCCAAGGAGAAGAGGACCATCCAGTGGCAGAAAGCTTAGGTAAAGCATGTTTCTTAAATTCTTCAGCTTAGTGCTTGGTTTTTACCTTTGTTTCTTAGTGGACAAGCCCTTAAAGCATAGTTCATAAAAGCCAGGGGTTTCTTGAAAGAAATTAGGAAAACAGGTCCCACCCAAACTAATGCTGTTAAGCATCCAAAATCTTATCTTAGCAGCACTAATCACATTTTTTTGTTAGGGTCACTTGTCCTGGTTGCTGACCTCAACTGAGTTTATCTTGTTTAATCTGCACCTTCTCTGGAAAGTAGTTCTGGGAGAGGTATGGGGTAAAAGGGGACTTTGCCTTGAAGAGTCAGGGCCACCCTCCTGGGAGTTAAATCCTACACTCACCACGCTGTCAGTTTGTAACCAGGTGACAGAGACTGCATGTGTGGACTGTGTATTTGTCCTTGCTTTGTTTTCTGCTTTTTTGAGGAAGAATAACTGGGAAGAGGAAAAGCATTACTGAATTAGAAGCAATTTTGCATGGACCAGTCACCTGCTGCCCGCTCCTGCTGGTAGCAACCTTGCCCTGTTTGCAAAAGCTGCATTTAAAGGGGAGCATGGCTCTGTTCGGAAAATCAAATTGAATAGAAATTCAGTCTCTGCTTGATTTGGACAGAGAGTCAGGCATAATGAGGACACAGTGCCAGTTTTGCTGTCTTCTCAGGGCTGGCTGAAAGCTGCTTTCTGTTGTCAGCAGACAGCTTGGTGCTGGCGAGGCAAAGAGGACAGAGGCTACCTGTGCTATCCAGGCTTGGCTTCCTGAAATAAAACCCCAGGGATGCAGAAGGGACCAGTGATTTAATTTTCACCAGCGCAAGCTCTTATTTAGACTCTATTCACTGTGCCTTGTGTGGTAACCTCCTGGGTGATAGCAGACGTTTTCTGGTATTGGAATTGACCTCTCTTTTCAGTCTCTGGAGATGTTCCCTTGCGATACTCTGTCTGAGCCTGGTCCCTGCCTGGGTGAAATCCCTCCCCTTCTTACCCAAACTCTGCTAACCAGCTGGTGACACTGCTGGTTGAAAAGTTCAAAGGTGCCATGAAAAAGCTTGAATTATTAATGCCACTTTCCTTCTATATGCAACAATCATTTGTTGTTTGGGCACAGCCCAGCCAGAACTGATGTGAGACTCCACAGCTGGGCAGGCTTGCAAGGACACAGGAACAGACTGCAGGCTGCATGGAAGCAAGGCACAAGAAAAGGAGCGTGTTAGCATGTACATGAATATGTCCTGTGATATGTGGTGCTGAGCAGCTTGCTGGAATCAGGACGGACTGTGTAGGTATGTTGAGAAATTTACTGTGCAGAGTAAGAAAGAAGGGGCTTGAGCTATTTGTACAGTTGAATAAAAATAAAAGCTGCTAAGACTAAATCCCAAGCATTTCCCTGTATTTTTCCTCTCTATGAATTCAGAGAAACCAATCTGAAGTGCTGTGTTTAGGGAAGATGGGACTCATTTCTCTACCTAAAATAATAGCATGAGATACCTGCTCTTCTTTCTGTCTGTAGGTTCATGCTGTATTTCTTAATGGCATTGAGATTCTCCTTTCTCTGACGTAAAATGTTTTTATTTCTCTAAAAAGGAAGAATAAAATGGATTTTTTCTTTTTCCTGTAGTGATTTAGATGGAGTTACTATAGTGAGGTAAACTGAAAAACTGATGAGCAGAATCTTTCACCTGCTTCAGTGTGTCCAGGAGGCAGATGGTCCAGGGCAGTTAATGAAAGCAGGGCTGATGTCAAAGGAATTGTTTATGTAAGTAATATTTATCTTACCATCCCCAGTAATAACAGTGGTGTTACAAAACAGCTCTAAAATCCAGGCTCAGAACTGTGAACCTGCACGCTCTAACCCAGATTCAGTGTCTGGGGTCCTGTCTTTAAAGTGAATCCAGCTGAATTCCTTTGCCTAAATTCCCTACACATTTGGGTAACGTGCTTGATCTTTCTCATCATCCAAGTATTGCAGCACTTTTATTTTGTGGAAGGCTTTAGCTTTCTAGACACATGACTATCTAGCAGTAACACACATAAAAACAACTTTTTTTTTTTCTTTTCTTTTTCCCTGTTGCATTAGGCATTGCAGAGAAACAGTATCCATTTTAAACCCTTAGAAGGACAACACTGACAACTATTCCCTTCTGAGGATTTAGGGTCTAATTCAGCTCCTATTAATATCAGTGACAAAAGTTCTATAGCAGGATTTAGAGATCTAGGCCACTAGTGCTGGTGTATTAAGCATGGGGGAAGAAGTCAGATGACCAGAGACCTGCGTGTTAGACTACACTTTAAAGAGAGGGATAAAAGAAGAGGATTTGATGTTAGGAGAATTCCGCACTGTGCAACAGACATGGCCAGGAAGTTATGAGTAGTAGCAACTCTAGACCAAAGTAAAAAAGCAAGTTTAGAGGGAATATTAAAGACACTGATTGCTGTCTCTTTAGCCGGATGAGAGAGAATGCTGCAGTGCTGTTTGCATGACCTGCTTTGCCCTGATGTTAAGGATCCCTTACCTGGGTGTAACAATGCTTTCTGAGCAGCAGCTTTTTGCTCAACGTGGGAGTTGCAACTGGGGAAGGAGGAAACACTGATTTTCCAGTTGTGGAGGATCCTTCTGCCATGCAGAAAAGCACAATATGGGTATAATGCATTTGCAATAAAACCACAGGCTTTATATACACCAAGTATGCTCTTTTAGAGCTCTTTTGGGCTTGCAGCATGTGTGTAGTAACCAGCAAGGCTTTGCTTTTCACGATGGGAAGAAAGCAAGTATAGCTAATCCTCCCAACTCAGTCTCATTTATCAGAAATTGCCTACCATCTCGTGTGCCTTTGCCATCCCCATTGCTGTTGGGCACTGCTGTCAAAGTTTGTACACTGCATCCATGCTTACTGAGATGCAAGGTTTGGAGCTGTGAGACAAGTAAATATGTTGTCAGCATCCCACAATAGTCCCACATCTGACTGAAGACTTCCTATATTTGTCTTTTGATAACTACATTAATGTGTCAGAGTTATGCTGAAGGCAGGAATTACTAACAAAATTGTGTCTGCTTGGTCTTCTGCTACCTACTGAGAGAAATCATGAAGATACAATGGGTGGAAGCTTCTCTTCTGCCTGTGGAGTTGGCTGGAAAAAGAAAAAAAAAATAGAAAAGGGAGAGAAGGGTTTCTCATAGAAAGAGGGGAGAGAACAAAATATATAACGGAGTTTGCCTGTGTGCTGCTTTCTTCCTTGTGCATCATTGACTAATGTCATCTCAAAGTTAGTTACAAATATCCCTTACAGGAGGCTTTTTACGTTTTCTTTCTGGAAAGATGTTGCAGACTGTCAGGTTTCCTTGCTATATGATTTTTTTTCTCCTTTGTCCTATTCTCTTGCTCCATTCACCTTCCAGTTTTCATTTCCCTGGTCCCTCATTTCCTTTTAGTTGTGCCCTTACTGTTTTCTGGGATTGCTTTGGAGTGTTTAGTGACAATCAGAAGTAGGTTCTGCCATTAGCACCTCATTCAGACAAATGAACTGGGGTCTGGAACCCAAGCATATCTGGTCTGTCTGAAGCAGCAAGAGGTTGACTCATACAGGAGCTGTATAACTGGAAAGGATAAAAGTGATTTTCCAACAGACTGGAAGATTGAGACTAATCCTTTGGGCATTTTTACATCCTTTATTTCCTGCCTGTGTGATTAGAGGAAAGACAAAGAGATAAGTAATGCTGATTAACACCTAGAATACTGAACATTTCCTAGACTGCTGCTCATAGCAGTGCACTTAAGAGGAGCTGTGTGGAGATGCTACTACATAATGGAGTATTATTTGCTTCTGACTTCTAACTCAGTTTAGCCAGGTCCTCGAAGACATGAATGCTTGTTCATGGAACACAGAGAAAAAGAAAATAAAAGATGGGGTCTTGCAACTCTGCGGACATGAACTGGGTCTGTATTAGGAGTTTTATTTGGCGTGTACTTGTTTGCCAGGGTTCATCTAGGTGTTTTTTCAATACAGTTATGTTTCAACAAAAATCCTGGTGTAGAATCAGTTATACTGATTTCAAAATCCTATTCCTGCAGACCCTGTCCTAAATAAAAGCAATTTTATGCCAGTGGATATCAAAGTGTGGACTTGCGCTACAAAGATAACCTACTTAGTTTCAGCTGCCTCATCTAGTCTCTTGTATTTGTTTTTTTACCACTTTATTTCTTCTTTTCCTTTCCCATTTCTCATTAATTCACGTATTTATTTAGCCTTTTGTCCAGCTGGATTTCAGCAGAGCTATTCAGGGACAAACAGATTTGCTATGACAGTTGGTTTCCTCAGAAAAATGTTATTTGGGCTCAGCTACAGGTTCATGACAGGTCAAGTCTTCAGCATGATCTATTCAACAATGTCCTTCTCTTCTGCTGCAGAAGATTTAAAAGGTTATCCTGTGGAAAACTGAATACTGGTTAATACTGTTTTAATACTATTTATTTATCATTACCATATATATTTAAATTTACCAGGCACTCACTTGTTTAAGAGACAAGTGTTCAAATAAAAGAGGGAAGAATAACAAACGAACACATTAAAATTAGGCTTATATTTTTGCATCATTTCTAGTACTCACGCATTAGCTCAGCTTGTAGATGCTAGTACTGCAGTATCAAGTCATCTTGTACAGTTTGACATAGATTTGATGTTTTGTTTTTAAATGATCAATTGCAGTCTTTTCAGTTTTACTCAGTGACACAGCATCTACTCAGTATTGTTATTTTCAGCCTTCAAGCCAGTGTTGTTTATATTGGTCCAGCTGAGATTCTGAATACCTAGGAAACTGTGATAACTATGTCCTGTTCATTCATTTAGCATAGATCATTAGATGTGTTCCTCTCATCTTCAGCACAAATAAGGTTATTGGAGAAGCAAAAGCTGAAATAAAATAATCCTTCTTTCTTAAACTACCATGTGGTCAAACTTTTGTCACCTGTGGAAAATCATGGGCATTCACTCAGTTGCCTGTACCACTAGCCTCTGGCAAGAGTCCTAATAAGGGAAGAAAATTTGATGATTCATGACAAAATCAGAGAGTAACCTGGTGCAAAATAGTCAGTTTTGCACTCTTCGGGTGCAAACATTTGTTCAGTTTTATAGAAATGAAATAATTACGATTTAGGAGGATCTGGCCTCTCTTTGTAGCTTGTTTCACAGCAGAATGTGCAATGTTTCTGTTTATAGGTGAATTAAGGTAAACCTGCACATACTCCTGAACACTGGAGAAATGCCTCCTTATCGATCCAAAACTCGGCACAAAAAGGTTGGAAAAGAGAAAACATTGAATCATGAGAAAAAGGCAAGCTCCCCAGGAGATTCAAAGATCCACTGTGGGAGACGGCGGGAAGGTAAGAGCAAAAGTCAGTTGAAGAACAAAGAGTCATTGACTGAAAAAGATGACAACCTTGAGCAAGACCCTTTAAAAACCCAAGGGCCAGCCAAGGAAAGCAAAGAAAGTGGCCACAAAGAGCTATTCTGGGGGGAGAAAGCCTATGAGAGAAATGATAAAAAAGAATCTGGTGTGGGGAGAAAACATGGAAAACAATTAGTGTCCAAGTTAGAGAGGAAAAACGCAAAGGCCTGCAAACCACAGGAGGTGACATCAGTACAAGAAAGTGAGGACAGCAGTGATAAGGAGGAAAAGACTGCCACAAACAGCAAGAAACGCAGTATTAAAAGGAAGCGTGGAAAGCATCCTGGTGCTATTGAAAAAGTCAGTGACTCAGAGTCTGTAGAGTCCTCTGCAGTACAAAGTGTTGAAGGCTCTTTTCAGAAACATGACTTGCCACAGAAAGCACACAATGCCAGGCAGAGGAAGAAGCTTAATGAGGATCATGGCATTAAGAAGGCTTCTGAGCAGAAGTCAGGTTCTCAGTTCCAAGGCCGAATAGCAAGGGAAAAAGGTGAGAGAATGGGGAAAAAGCAAGTTGGAAAACATACCCAGATTACGGTCACTGAAAGTGCAGAAGAAAAGTTACTGGAAACCTCCAGTAACTCTGGTTCAGACTCCAGCAATGAAAGCCATTGTGCCTATAGAAAAGAAACTTCAGTGGACAGCACTGCAAGCAGTGAAGAGAAGAGTAACTCTTCAGAAGATAGCACCAGTGAGAAAGAAGCTATGCTGGAGGATATTCCTGTGGCTGGAGGAAAAGGCTCCAAGAAACTACTCGGTGAAAGCAATGAAGCTTCTAGTAAGACTGAAAGAGAGCAGGTGACCACAGATGGAAGGAAAGAATCTGAGGAGGAAGGCACTGACTTTGCAGGATTAGAGGCGGAGGAGAAAAAGAGGAAGCAAGATGACATGCCAAGACATCCAAGATCTACTCTAGCTCAGAGCAGTGAGAAAAGCGATGATGTGAGCATTGCAGGATCCCAACTGATAAGTCCTAAGAACAGAGAAAATGGTAATACTACAGGAAGCAAGGAAAAGATGTTAGAAAATGACAAGGTTCAGGATATGTCAAAAGATGCACGTGATAATTCTGGTGACAGTGGGGAGAACAGCACTGAAGGGAATGCTGAAAAAGGAAAAGAAAGGGCAAGAAGAAAACCGCTACCTAGTGCTGTGAAAGCAAAACTCCCCATTAGCAAAGTACTTCAGGGAACTGAACAGGAAAAAAAGGTGAATGATGAAGGCAGCACACTGGAAGACAGCCCTTTGCTTTTCAAGCAGCAAATGACATTGAAAGAGAAATGCATGAAGTGTGAGAGTGCAGAACAAGGAAAAGTGGTAGGACATATACAGAGGGATGGTTCTTCAGACCGCAGCAAGCAGGCAGTAGCAGCAATGATGCTTACTAAGAAATACTCTCCTCAATCCCAAATTCTTCTCAATCTGAAAAGCAAACATAAAAATGCTGAGACCAAACTATTAACAAGCTGTAAACCAAATCCTGTCCAGATGGCTTTGGAAAGCAGCTCTGAACTGAAAAACGTTGAAAGTATCTGTTCAAAACCTACAACTCTACAAACCTTCAGTACACAGAAGGAACCCAACATAGCTCAGAATTTAGGAGAGAAAAGATTAAGTCTTTCAAGCGTGTCAAGCTGCTCCTCTATTAGAAAAATATCATCTGATAAGCAGCACCTTGGCAGGAAGAAGAAAGTTGGAAAGGTTACTGGAAGAATGAAACTGGGTTCACGCCAGACTTTTGAGACAAAAAAAGAGAAAGCAGAAGAAGTGGTTGCAGAGGCACCTTCTGCAAAAGCAAATGTGCGTGATGGGAAGGGATCCAAGTACTTGCACAGCACCCATTCTAACTTTAGAAAAGTCACCACCCGGCGTGGTCAAAAACCTTCCAAGAAAGCAAGCCTGAAAGCTCGCCTGCTGAGTGTGGCACGTGCAATTGGTATTTCAGGATGGCTCTTGAAGAAATTTGGGAAGAGGAAGAGGAGCAGTAAGCCTTTCTGGCTGAGAAGTAGAATGGCTATCAGGATTGTAAGTACTGCTGGGTGGGTTGGTCAGTCTGACAAAACTTGCCCTGATGTAGCCGGACAGCTGGGGAGGGGTGAGGTGAGTGACAAAGGCTCATCTCCTCCATTAGTGGAGGGGAGAGGGGGCCCTAAAACATCAGAGGAGCTGGGACGTGCTGATTTGCCTTCTGGTGATTCCCCTCTTCAAGGAAACGGTTCCTTTCCAAACTCACTTAGCTTGGATGAGGACAAGAACAATATTCCTGATGCCAAGTTTGCTATAGTTCTGCCCAGAGTGCACAGCATGGTTAAGTCAAAGACCTCCTCACCTGCGGGCTCTGGAAGTGATCGTTCCCTAGAGAAACCGAGAGCTCTATCAGACAGAAGATCTGTGATGCCTGTGCAACAGGGCTGCGGATTCAAGAGTGACCTTCCCAGATCCTTGATGGATCAAAGCCTTCAGAGAAACAGCGAACAGTATTCCTGCAAGAGGGAAATATTTGCATCAACAAGTACAAGACAGGTGACACCTACTACAATCCAATGCAGAGTGACCAGCCTTCCGAGCTCCTTGCCCCAGCAGGTAAAAACACCCGAGAGTGCTGCCACATCCCATTTCTCCACTGGGCAAACTTTGCAGCCTCACCACAAAGACCCTCACCTTTCCCTTTCTTCAAAAGCATCTGGAAATTATTGTTGTCCAGGCTTCCTTCCACCTCAGGAAGAGGATCCAACACGTACAACAGAATATTCTGGGGAGGTGGATGTCAAAGAGAATTCAGGTGGCCTCCAGACTGCAAGTTCCAAAGCCATACCTTGTGTTCACTGGTCCCAGCAGCAGGCTCAGGGATGTGATCCTGTGGCATGGCTGAACTCTGAATTATTGCTCCCACAAATCACCATCGAGAACCTCAGCAGATGGGCCATCTACAAGGATCCACATCTGGCCAACAGCCACGTGGTGAAGGTCTGCAAGGATCAGTGGGAGGCAGAAGACATCACTGACGATATGCTGGAGATGGACTTCATGCAGAAACAGGTACAGGTGTTGTCTCCAATATCGGGATGAAGCTGAGCTTCTGATTTGTAATAACATATCTATGCATTTCAGGTGTACATGGGTGAAGACCACAGAGTAGAAGTTGAAGAGATAGAAGATCTAACCAGACTGGAGTACGTGTTGTCAGTGGTATTCTGCAACTCAAGGTCACAGAGGCTTGTTTGTTATCCTTAAAGCTCTTGCTGACTCAGCAATAAAAAGCACATCCTTGGCTACAACATGAGAAAATGCTGTTCTCGTTGCATGAAGTGGGTGGTAAGTTGGGAAGACTTGCAGGAGGAGAAGGACATTTTTATGTTGTGTGCCTACTGACAATGGCATCTGTGCCTTTAGTAACTCCTGCTTCTTTCAGCTGTGTCAAACTCAGGCCTTACATCTTTAATGGTTTTTAATCATGGGTTGTTAATCATGCTGCTGTTGAAAGAGGAGCACCTAACACTGTTGCATGTCCTGGCAACCTTTACCCTCGTGATCCTGCTTAGAGAAACAGCTCTAAAGGCTGTGTGCAAGGAGTTGTGATCACATGGATATGGGCAGGTCGGACACTGAGCTTTGGCTGCTCTGTTCTCTCTGATGTGCTTATTCCCAGACATGTTGGAACCAGGTGAAGGCCATGAGTAGTTTCAGATCCCAGCCTCCCACAAAATCCATGGGAGGGCAGAAAGGTTAATATCGGTACATACATTTGAAGCTTATGACTGACAGATTCTTTCCTCTGTTTGTAGGGAAGTCTGTGAGAGTTCAGTTCTGCTGTGTCTGAAGAAAAGGTTCCATCGCAATCGTATTTATGTATGGGTAGCAGTGGTTTTGTGTGTGTTTTTCTTCAGTGCTTATTCATTCTGAACAATGAGCTGTAAGAGAAAATGATTTCTCTCTCTCCATGAAGCTTTGATCTTGCACCAAGTAGCTCAAGAGCTTTTTCATTACTAGGAATGGTGATAAGAAGGATACTCACACTGCTTTTGCTCAAAAAAAGAGGTAGCATGGAACATTTGCAGTAAAATCTAAGTCATAGAATCATGTCTAGAACAGAGTCCCAGAGTTTTTCTTGAATTTTGGTATTTGTTGCCAACCCATGTGCATGCTTGGGTTCAATTTTAGCTTCAGTTGCTCCTAGGGGAATTCCTTTGTCCTAGCAAACCAGTTCTGAGTAAAGTTTGCGGATCTTGAGAAGAGACATGGGATTTTCTGCAAACATTTTGGTGTTGCAGTCCAGAGCTAGTGGAACAATTGTTCCCTTTCTCAGTTACTGACTCAGATGTTCAAACCTGTGCCTATAATTCCATGTGGAGCTTGGAAAATAGAAAGTGACCAGTGAAGCCAACCAGAGGGAATGCCCCCAGTATGTTAATGACAGAGCTTGGAAAAGGACCACTGAAAAAATGTGCTTTGCCCTGCATGAGCTGGCAGTGTAATCAGAATATACAGTGTTCCTTTAAAGCTCGTTTTAGTATTTGTATTCCCAGTCAGTTGTGTTCCTCACTCAGAAAATTCTAATGAGCCACCAAATTTGTTCCCCTTTCTGATTTTTGGCCTAGACTTACATTGGGCAAGTCTTGGTTTCCGTGAATCCTTTCAAAGACCTCAGTATCTACTCTGAAGAAGTGGCTACCCAGTACCACCGAAGGACACTCTCCGAAAATGCTCCGTATGTTTCTCTTTCTTGACTAACTCCCCAAACTCTGTTCTCTTTGGGCTTCAGAAGGTGTTTAGCAGCTGTACCAGAGCTAACAATGTATTCAGGTTCCGTGAGTGTAGATAATATTGCTGGTGTCACTTACACCATGGCACAGAGCGTTACTTAGCTTAGGTCACAGAGGTCCAGGAGGAACCTGAACTTTGCAATGGCTTTTAACCTGATGTCAGCAAGAACAAAGCTCTGATTTCCCTGGTTCCTCACATTTCTTAGGCCAATATGTTGGCCCATCTCTCTGTAGATCAGTGATGTAGATCAGCCTTTTAGTGCTGTGCTTGTGCAGTAGAAATGTGAGGCCAGTTAACTGGGGTTTTCTTTCTGTATGACTAGACACATCTTTGCCATAGCAGAAATGGCCTACACACTGTCCCAGTCATCAGAACAAGAGCAGTGTGTCATCATCAGGTAAGAAATGTGGGTGCTTTTCAAAGGCTTGTCCATTTCTTTATGCAAGAAAGACTTTCATCTTTGTATTTCACTGACCATGAATGTATCATTGTGGCTATTGTGTGAAGGTTGTGAGTAGAAAACATGAATGAGATGGGATTTTATTTCACTCTGTGGAAATACAGTTTGAATTTAGCTTCATAGCCTTTGGGGGGAGTAGAAAAGAAGGCATTTGACATTCTACAGTGGATTCTTATTTGTGCTTATTTTGTGTCAGCGTTTTGAACAACGTGATGGATCTTCATGTGTTGTCAGTACAGTTCCACTGATTTACTGTAACAGAACCTCTGATAGTGTCTAAATCAGTTAATTCTGTTCTGATGCCAACTTCCTTATCTCTTATTCTTCCAGTGGACACAGTGGCTCGGGTAAAACAGAAGCTGCCAAAGTAATTATGCGATACCTGACTATGCTGTACCAGAGATCAGACAGTCACAGGATCAGGCAGGTAAGAGGAAACTGAGATTTGCTTTATGCTATCATGGCTTGTTAAGAGGTAGAAGCCAAAGACAGCACAAACAGGCCACACAGGCCATTTTGTTTCTTCATTCCTGTTCAATGAGCTGGACTTCAGATGGCTGGTGGTTCAAGGTGAACCTGCTGTGAAGATAGGAGCCACAGCTGATGCATTTTAGTAATGGAGAGCTCTGACACTGTATAGGGTGCTGCATCTGTTTGAAGATTTGTTTGTATCTGTTTTGAAATTTTTGATTTGACCTGCCTCAGAGACCTTACAGCGATGTTTGGGAGTTGAAGCTAAACAATCACAGAGCAGAAGTGAACTGAATGATCATAGCAGTGAAAGTAAAAAGTTCATAGAGCAACTCAACAGGGGCTGAAGGTACTTGTACCAAGACAAAGTCAGAAAGAGACTCCTTAGTCAAGCAAGAATCAATTCAGTGAAGTCCCTTCTTTTTTGGATTTTCAGATTAACAGTTAATTAAGTACTTTGGGGTAAAGAGAAACATGATCGCTACTTAAGTGTTCTCTTTTCTTCAAGCCTTGTAATGTCCTACCCATCCTGGAGAGTTTTGGGAATGCCAGAACCATCCTCAATGACAACTCAAGTCGTTTTGGGAAGCTTCTGAACATCTACCTGCGACAGTGAGTTAAAAGAACATCATCACAGGATGCTGTCCTTCCTAACTGTCCAGGGGGACTTGGGTGAGCAAAGATCTAGTAGAGCTTAGGGCTCATGCAATAGCTTTCCCCCCACTATAGCCTTGTTATCATCAGGATAGGGGGGCGAGTTTACACCCCTACTTTGCTTTTAGATTTCCTCCACAAAAAAATAGATCTTCACCTCTCGAGATGGATGATAAATTAAGAACATCAGACTGTCTGAACTGCTTTATATCAAGGAGCTATGTGATACAATATTGTGCCTCCAGCACTGGCAACAAGCATTCATACCACACTTCTCTCTAATACTCTGTTAACCCCTAAGAAATTTTTTTTTGGTGCTGTTGCAAAACACTGAGCTGACATTTTCATGAAACTATCATAACCTCAAAGTCTCAGTTCTAAGCAGCAATGGTTAACTCAGTTTATATGTGAAGCTGGGGTTACTTCAGTTTGTGTGCATCCCTTTACATTTATCTCCAGTGAATTTAATGTGACATTTTATTGCTCACTCATTCAGTATTGTAAGGTCTATCTGCAGTTATTGGCCTTCAACCTCACTACCTTGAATAATTTCATAATGTCAGGAAGCTTTGTTGTATTGCTGTTCAGCTCTCTTTTAAGTCACTTATCAAACCTTCAATTACACTTAAGGGCCGGAAGACAGACAATTTGTGGAACTCTAGTGGTTACCTCCCAGTTTTAAGAGTATTAGCCATTTACTCCTACCCATGTCAAGACCTTCCTTCTTCTGCCATAATTGTCTGCTTTCCTTAAAAGTTCCCTGACTTGATAAAACCTTCTGGAAGTTCGCACAGACTGTATTCCTCAGGTCTTTCTCATCTGCATGCTTGTCATCCTGTTGAAAATACTCCAGGAGGTTTGTGGGACAGGACCTCTCTTTACAGAAGCCATAGTGACTCTTCTCAAATCAATTGTATCTATTCAGATGGCCACTAATTTCTTCCCTTCATTACACACCTACTTAATCTGCATGGGACACGTGTGAGGCTTACAGGCTGATTGATCCTTGCCCACTACTCCAGGCTGCTGGCTGCATGGCCCAGTATTGCTGTGGTATTTGGACATCCTGCTTTTGGTCCAAGTTAACTTTGTAAAAGGTGCAATTCAAATACAGAACAAAATGGTGATCCCTTTCCTCACAGGCTGTCAGTCTGACACATAGAATGAATGTGTAAGGGTAGATGAGACAGTGATAGTGCAACACTAATCAGACAAGACTGAAGGACGGGTGCTTGCTTTGTCTCCTGGAGAATTTTCAGGACATAAAGTATGAGCATCATTCAAATCCGAGCTCCTTTGTACTCTGGAGGCTCTTCAGTAATCAAACTCGAATCTTGATGTTTCCTAGCTGCTTTGTCTGTAATAGCATGATACAATACACTGGTGCTGGAAAGCTTCAGAATTCAGACCAAGTCGGTCAGGTTGTATCCTTGTTTCTCAGTAACGACTCCTTTTGCTGATCCCTCAGACAAGCAGATCTACCTGAAATGTCTGACTAGCTTCTGATAGGGTCTGTTGTCTTCTTGTGCTTAGCGGGGCCGTGGTGGGAACGTCCATCTCTCAGTACCTGCTGGAGAAGTCTCGTGTGGTATTTCAGGTGAGGACCAATGAGTTCCTCTCTCCCATTTTCATATTTAATATGAAATTTAATGTTAAATAACAGGGATGGGAAAAATGAGAATTACTTCCCATTTCTTCTGTTAGCAAGAAATAAGTTCCCTCTGTATAGCAAAAGGTAATCACTTATTTTATATTAATAAAATAGGAGCTTGCTCTATCTCAAACAGGTTGAAGTATGCCACTTATTAGGGATTACTGAAAGTTAAATCTTTCCTCACCTAATTTTTCTTAATGTCTGGAGTGTGGAAAAGGTCAGGTATTGGAGCTGCACAAAAGGGACTGCTCTCGGATGGAGTGCTCTGAAGGTGTCAGTGAGAAACCCTGGAAACTTTTTGAATAGTAGTTCTTGGATAATTTCTAGCATCATCTTGCTGACCTCTCAGAGAAAGTTCAGTGTCCAGCTTTTGAGTGTTTGGTTTGTGGCAGCATCTATTCTGTAGAGCTTTGGAATTGGACTTGGAGTCAACTCTACGAAGTGTGTTTCCCATCAGGCCCACGGTGAGAGGAACTACCATGTTTTTTATGAGCTACTGGCTGGGCTGCCTGCGGAGCAGAAAGAGGAGTTGTACTTGCAAGAGGCAGAGTCTTACTTTTACCTGAATCAGGTGAGTGGTGTGAGGATGCTCTGCAGCAAGGGAATGAAATGGCTGAGGCATCATTTCTGTTTGAGTAGCAAGGCTCTTTGTGAGGCATCTCCTAACTTTGCTTGTCTCCTCATGTGTCCTTTGCAGAACTATGCTAAACTCTGCTCTGTTCCTTCTCTCACCTGACCTAAGAAGAAATATCCTGGTGTCTTATTTGCTCTTTTTCTCACTTTTCATGTCCCTTCTGTTCCCAAAGAAAGCCTTTTAAGAGTCATCTTGTGGGCCCATGGCTCCACCTCGTGGTGAAGAAATGCTTTTCTCATTGCCTTTCTTTGCATTTGCAATTTATTGAAGAACAGAAAAGAACAGGGGAATTTCTTTTTTTACCTTTTACAAAACACACTTGCTTCCTTGACTGAGTGAATGGGTGGAAAATTTACAGCTGCTGTGTTGTAACTGCTGATGACAATCCATTTAAATTGGAAAATTGTTTACCGCACTTTTGTTAAGTCATCACCTTGGAGCACAATTACCTTTTATTAAGAATACTTTCCATACTCAGAGTTCACAACAACTGAGGACTCCTTGAGGAATGCTTGATACCATCTTTCCTTCAGGCAAGGAAAGTACAAGTACCACTAATGACTCAAGGAGGCAGGGCAATTAAGGGTCTATCTTACCCAACAGATACCTGTTAGACGTATGCTAAGAGTTAGAAAAGTTATCTGCATGGAGGCAAGTCCTTCTTGGAGACTGGTAGTAGATCTCTCTATCACATAAGAAAAAAAAACAAGCAGAAACTTCTGCAGAAAGATGCTCCTGTATTCTCACAGGGAGTTAGAGGGGTGCCGTTCCTGGTGGCTAAGGATCTGTATTGCAAACTAAACCCTTTGAGCTAATGGGAGCGTCTTAGTCTGTGACAGAGAGGAAAAGGGAAAAAGATCAGATCATGCAGAGGTGAGACTAACTCAGGACTGTTCTCTGTGTGCACATAAACCCGTTTGCTTTCATACGTCAGATTCTGGTAGTGTTTGGGGTAACAACTGTTGTGACTTAATCAGAGGAGATTCTGGCATCCCCTCTCCTGTCAAGCTGCATTCCAGCAGTGGGTAAGGGATAGCTGGGGTGCCTATATTTGAACCATAATTGAAACTTGGCATCTGTGGACAAGAAAGATTTTGCTCTCCAAATTCCAGAGAGGAAAGACTGGTCTGTCATGAATGCTGTCCTCCCACTAGCAGTGTCTGTGGTCTTTTTGTTTCAGATTCCTCTAGCCCTTAAAACATTGAACCACTGGTTTGAAGATTGCTGTTGGTAGCTCAGCTCCAGCCTGTGTGAAAAGGAGCTGACCGCAATTATCTGTCCTTGTTCTCTCAGGGCAGAGCGTGTGACATCGTGGGGAAGGAGGACAGTGAGGACTTTCTGGTCTTGGTGCAAGCTCTGGAGGGAATCAGCCTCTCGGACGATCAGCTGACCTCCACCTGGACGGTGCTGGCTGCCATTCTGCAGCTGGGGAATATCTGCTTTACCTCTTATGAGGTACAGTAACCCTCGTCAGCTTGGCATTGAGCTGTTTTTGCTGAACATTGCTGTTATCCCATGTGATGGGGCCAGGGAAATTATTCGTGACTGAGGATGACTTTGGAGACTATTCAGTTCCTTAGATATTAAGCTCCAGACTGACCTAGATAAGAACAACCAAAGGTTGTTAGAGCTGGAGTAGCTGTTTGAGGAGCCAAGATGAACCCAGGTGCTGGTGTGCTGGTATCATACTCAAGCAGTGACCTGCATCTGTGCAACTGAGATGCTTTTAAGAATATTAATACTAGTTGGTCGTAGTACCCAGTCCGTAGCTGAATCTATTGCTCTTCTCCATTACTTAGAAAGAATTCTTTGAGCATGCAGCTATCGCCAGTGATACCGAGATTCAGATTGTGGCCAATTTGTTGCGTGTCTCCGCAGATTTCCTACAAAGTGCTGTGACTCACCGTGTCACGGTGAGTACCTTTTGGCCATTTCTCATTCATCCTGAAGCATGGCATGCCTTAGCCAGTGCTCTGTGAGCAGAAGGGCCTTAGATGGTCCAAAACCTGGAAAGTAACAGCGGGAATAAAATGCTGTAGAATGGCTAACGTGCTTCATCAATCCCGGAGATTGGATGAACCCCTCAAGGTAGCTGAGGCAGGGTGGAGAGACTGTAAAGACAGAACTCCCATACAGGAGGGCTCTCTTCTAGCCTGAGGCCTAACACCGTGGCCAGCTGACTCCCACCCTGAAACACAGCAGCATATGCTTTTACTCTTTACTTTTTCCTTTGAGAGCTGGGTAAATTCTTAGGTCAAATAGAAAATGTCTGTTTGTTAACTGAGCCAACTTCCTTGTGGATTTCCAAAAAAAAAAAACCAAAAAAACCCACCACATATAATTGTGAGATAATAACAGTAATTCAGCTCTTTCTTTGTGTCCAGGTGACATGTTATGATCGGATCTTCACACCTCTGTCTGTAGAAGGAGCCATTGAAGCCAGGTGACTTCTGCTACTGTTTGTTTGTTGGTAAGATGCATCCAAGGGTGCTGTTTTTGTTCTAACTAGTTTTCCCTCTCTTGCTCAGGGACTCCATTGCCAAGACTCTGTATTACCTGCTCTTTGAGTGGCTGCTGCTGAGAATCAATGAGTGGTTGGCTCCCTGGGAATCGGACTGTGCCATAGGCATTGTGGACATACATGGTTTTGAGGTTGCTTTTCCTATTCTTTTGATACTTTCTGGGTTGCAAGTACATGTTCTGATTCTCCTCAGTCACTGCCAGAGATGGGAGGAAATATGATTCCTACCTGAAAGGAAATAGTAATTGTACCATGTAACTTAGATACCTGTGGTAAGGGGGGTACATTTGTTTGTTTGTTTGTTTGTTTGTTTTGAGGCAGTAAAGAAGAGCTCCTTCAGGACATTTAACGCTTTTTTTTTTTTTTTTTTATTAATGGCCCTTGCTATCAGTTGCCTTCTGGAATAGCCCATCCCATTTCTCTTATGACTATGTGGCATAGGTACAATCCTAAATTAAATAGGATTGGGTAGATTGCAAGTAGCATTGGCTTGTGAGTCCTAACTCTCCTAGGCAGTTAACAGCCTAGCCTCAAATGGTGAGAATGGTTTCTGGTGCTCCCACCATGTCAGCCTTGCGTGTTTGATTAAGAGAACTGGGCAGTAAGGTGCTGCGTAGATAATTCACATAACTAGCTTTAGTTCTGCCTTTCTAAAGAATGAATGTTCCTGCTCCATTGAGCTTCTGGGAGCTTCCCAGACTTGGGGTAAACAAATAATATGCAGAGCAGGGGCTTAGAGTGACATGCATTCATCAAGGCATGTGAGCTTTATATTTAGGATTCCTTTTAAAATCTGTGTGTGGACTGATGGATTCTGAGAGCAATGATGCACATGAGGCTGTGTGTCTAAGAGTAGATCTCTTCTTTGTTTTCCTTCACAGCTTGTCTTACCTCTTTCTGTTCATCCTAGTCAATAGTTCAGGCTGAGAGCTTGCAAACCAGACATGATATGATTGGAGTTTCCCAGGTTCATTATCACTTATTGATCAGAACAAGCTGCCTGAACCAGGGGCTCAGATCAGCACCATCTGGTGCTGTGCATTGTTTGCAGAAGACAGAGTCTCTGGGAGGGCTGTGGGTTGGAAGTGATAATGCCTTTTTGTCTTTGCAGGATCTAGGTGTGAACAGCTTAGAGCAGCTCTGCATCAATTTTGCCAATGAGCGTCTCCAGCATTTTTTCAGCCAGACTGTCATTGCCCAGGAAGAGGTAAGTGATGCTCATACCTGCAGATGAAGGCAGCACATATGGAATGAGCTGAGCCAGCCTTGGCTGGAGACTGTCCTTTAGCAGAAAAAAAGGAAGCTGAATAAACATGTCTCTCTTAAGCAGTACCCATGGGATCCTAATCCAAAGAGCTGATTACATAATAGCTGTTACTAATTCTGTAGTAAATCAAAAGAGTTTCTTAGAGCCTTACTCCCTTACAGATTTTATAAGCAAGTTGTTCTGCATCAATGACTCCAGACTCCAGTGGTACTTTTAAAGCTCCTTCTGGTAGATTCATTGTAGCATTTTATTTACTATTCCACTTCCACCTGGAGTGTAGTTATCAGATTTGTTGCCTTTCACAGCTCACTTTATTACTCTGTTTATCAGAGCAGCTTTTCTCACTTAAGTAAGGAAAATAATTAGTGGCTTTAAAAGACGTTTCATAAGTCAAAACCAGATAATTCTAAGCAAGTTTCTAACAGCAGTGAAACACTAGTTTCCTGAAGAATAAACCAAATCCCACCGTTAACTCCCTACTTTGTTCTTGTTTTCATGGCTGGATTTGTCTGGTTGGCCTTTAACGTGTAGGAGGAATATAGCCAAGAGCAGTTAGTTTGGATTCCTGTCTCCAAGATGTACGATGAGTCATGCCTAGATGTCATTGCTGCAAAACCCCATGGCATCTTGTGTATCCTAGATGACCAAACTTCACTTACTCAGGTGAGCTCTTATCTTCTTTTGTGATCCCTCTCACAGGATGGTTATGGCAAGGCAGTTGCACAGATTGACCAGAGACTGTTTACACAAATTATTGCATGCTTTTACCTTCCATTTAACGGTGGCTTTTCAGCTACTGAATATGTTGCAGTAATGGGAAACATTACTCATCTCCTTTACAGGCCACTGACCACACTTTCCTCCAGAAGTGTCATTACCATCATGGAAACAGCCCTTGGTACACCAAGCCCAAGCTGCCTTTGCCGGTCTTCACCGTGAAACACTATGCAGGCCCCGTCACCTATCGGGTGAGCCAGTTGGGGACTTGGAGCAGTTGGAGCAATAGGCCATGCTGTGGGTGTCCTGATGGAGCAGTTCTGAGGATAAAGCCTTCTATTTGTAACTGCACATCCATCTAGAGCAGCCCTCTATCAAAAATGAGGAGATTCTTGTTAGTAGAGGCAACTAAACAGCCTCTAGGTCAAAACAAAATAGGTAGTGCCCATGATTACGCAATAGCCTACTTTTCTTGATCCAGAGCCCAGAAAAAGCCAGGAAAACTGTTGCTGCTGAAAGTAAGTGAGGGGGTCAAAGCCTGTTGGACAATGTGAAGGGGAAAAGGAACAATCGCTCCAAAAAGCAGCAGCCACTGTCTCCTCTGCTTTTGGTGGCACTAGGAACAGCAAGTCATTCTGTAGGGCTTGCTTCTTGTTCCACCTCTCCAGTTCTCTTCTCCAAAGAGAGGTGTGTGCATGGAAGGGTGTTTGCCTGTCTGTTTTCTTGGTCTGAACTGTGCATTAAATCAGGCTTTACCTCTGCAGGTCCACAAGTTTCTTAATAAAAACCGTGACCAGCTGCGTCTAGAGGTGCTGGATATCTTCTCCCAGAGCCGCCTCAAGGTATTGTAGTGGTTGAGGATGAAGGTCTCTGTTGCTGTTACCTAACAAGCCCTTCTGTTTTCATGTGAGAAACAGAAAGACCTTGGACAGGTGTCGGGGGAAACTGGAGGAAATGTGAGAGAAATTTTGTTCTACTGAAGGACACTTGGGAATTGAGCAAATCTTCTTTGGCTGCAATTTATGCATTTTTTTTTTTATATAAGACTTACAGACTGCCAGAAAGATACAGATGTGGTTCCTGGCCCTGCAGGGGGCAAGGGAGACTAATTCCCCAGTTTTAGATGGAAGAGATTTGTTCTTTCCACATAGTGGAAGGAACTTTGGTAAATTTCTTTATTTTTTCCAGGTGGTGTCTCACATTTTCCAGAAGGCTAAAGCTACCTACAGTCAACAAAGGGATCTGGGGGCCAGGGGCAAAGGGCTTAAGCCCCGGGCCTCTACACTGGTGTCCAAATTCCAGGAGTCTTTGCAGGACCTCACAGCCAAGCTGAGAAGGTGAGAAGTGCTCATTCCTGTGCTGGGCTGATTGCTGCACCCAGAAATATGTGAATTCTTCTCAAGTCAGCACAGAGGAGAGGATGATGAAAGGTTCTTCCTTTCTTCTGTTTTGCAGGAGTCATACCTTCTTTATTCGGTGCATCACTCCTAATCCTAAAAAGGTAGGGCAGCATCCTGAGCTCCTTACAGAGTCCCTCAGTTCTTTGAAATCCAGTACTGTGCAGCAGCTTTCCTTTTGCGTTTGGGTTGGGACTCCTTTTCTTCATTTGATAGCTTTAAATTTTTTGTCCCCTTTCTCTGTTTTGTACTCTTCCCTGTGGCCATGTGAGCTGACCATATGCTGGGGGATAAGAAGCATGTCCAGTGTCAGCTGGACACCAAAGGGTGTGTTGGGTTTTGTGTCTCACACCCATAGAGAGATCTAACCAAGGGCAGGACAGTAGAGGGAGCCCCTTTTCTCAGCTCCCTGCCCTCTGTTTTTTCTTTCTTTGATCTCATGTTTTCCATTTTTCTTCTGTCTTACATTCACAGTTGTCAAATATCTTTGATGTGGAGTACGTCACTTGTCAGCTGCGGCATTCTGGGATACTGGAGGCCATCCACATTAAAAAGGAGGGATATCCAGTCCGTCTTCCATTCCAGAACTTCCTAGCCAGGTACAATGATATATTGGCTTGGGATTCCCAGGCCACTCAAAGCCTGGATGAACTTGTCAGCACATTGTGATTTATCCTCCTCTGAGGATTCCAGTTACAGCCCTGGCTTTCCTCATATCAGTGTCTCTTCCAGGTATGGCCTCCTGGCTGGGCAAGGGCACAGCTGCTTGGAGAAGAGAGAAGTCTGTGTGGCTGTGCTGTCTCGTGTGGTGGGGAGCCCCTCAGATCTTTATCAGATTGGAGTCACAAAGGTGGTGCCTATAGAGAATCCCATCTTAATTCCACTGGCCCAGCCATTTATTCATGGGCTGTCAGTGAACACTGAGCAGCTTGGCTCTCCTGCCCAAAGAAGGGGAACATTGCATGCCTCCACCTCCCTTTTGCTTTGTCTTGTCTCAAGTACGGAGGAAAAAATTTTAGCATTTCAGATAAAAAACAGGAGGGAGGCTTCAGGATGTTTTAGTAGTATGACCACCTCCTTTATCCTCCCAGCATTCCTTGGTGGAGGCCTGGGCTGCTGGTTTTCCTGCTTAGTAACCTTCATCACTCTCCAATTCCCTGCTTCTGAACCATCCTCCGCAAACACATCTACCTCTGTCATGTGGGCCTACATCTCCTGCCCTTTTCAATGAGGAGAGTGCAGTTTCCTTAGCAGGGAACCTTATGGGCAGTAGAGGCTTACTAGTAAGGAGGGAAAACAAAAACTTTTGCTATTGATTGCCTCTTAGAGAAACTGGCTGCTTTTGTCGTGGTTCAGAGACTCTTCCCTTTGCCTCAGGTCTTTCTGAAGGAGAAGGCCTGGCAGCTGCTGGAGAGACGATGGAACCAGAGGCAGAGCTGGGCCATTGTTACCCTCCAAAGGAATTTCCGATGCCTCCTCCACCGCAGGCGCTTCCGTGTCCTCCAGGAGAAAGTCACAATCATCCAGGCTCACTTCCGAGGTTATCAGGCAAGGTCAGGAGACAAGGAGACAAGGTATAGCCCTTTGTCCTTGCCTAGGATGGCAAGGTGAGGATGTGCCTGGACAGGCCTCCCCTCACGTTGGCTCCCAATCTGCTCTGCAGCGGGGAATTCTGTTGGGTCAACTGTTAATGGAATGGCTGGAGCTTAATGGTGATCAGCAGGGCTGCAGAGGCAGTTCCTGATGAGAACAGGTGTGCTGTAGGCTTTGCTGTAGGTGGAGGAGAGATTTCCCAGCACTGAGCAGAGGTTCCAGTAGAAATACAGCTGTTATCAGAACTGTTATAGTAGCCTGCTTTGTGGTAGTGCTGATACTGTGGTGGTTAGAGCAAAGGATGTAGAGAAAACATTTAAGAGAGAACCAGGCTTAACACACTAAGACCAAATCCTAGCTGACTGATTAGGTTGTTATATTTCGTCCATAGCCTTGAACTGAGTCCACAGTCTGCCTAAATTTTGGTGGTTTCCTTTTCATTAGCATTTTTTCCTCTTTTCAAATCCCTCTAGGAAGCGGTACAGGAGGCTGAAGAAGACTTTGGTGCAGTTTAATACCATGGTTTTAATCTCTAGGCATTTCATTCAAAGGAGGAAGCACTGCCAGGTAACAACACTTCTCAGGACCGGGTATCCTGCAGGAGCTATTTCTGCCCTAGGCAGAGAGCTAGTTTTTGGGTGAGGCGAGGGCATGGCAGGCTTTACAGACAGTTTATAGGAAATGATGCAATGAATTGGTAAAGCTGTCTTTCACTCTCTGGCTGAGATGAATATAGTCAAAAGAATAAAGTCCACAGGGACTGGAGCTTTATAAATATAAATGCAGCAGATCTGTATGCCTGTGCATGTGAGCTTCTCTAGGCTGCCACACACAGGACATGAGTTTATTACATCTTTGGTCTCCAGAGTTGCTGTTCAACTCAAACTGTAAGGAATCATTCTCTTTTTTGGTTGCCCAGCCCAATTCTGGTGTTTCCCCGGGTGGTGACTAAAATGCAGTATTTCTTCAGTCCGCCTCTTAAAGCTACCTCATGTTGAAGTCCTTGACCTTTTGGAAATCAGCTGGGCCCATAGTAGGGATGAGATTAAGATGGCAGTGATTTAAGAACATGGAAAATTGTGTACAGAAGAGAGCCTTGATAACTGTCCAGTGTGTTGAACGCATTTTGCACAAGCTGCTAAAAATAAAATAATAAAATAAAATAAAACCAAACAATCAGGGCAATCTTATTTAGGATAGTGATTAACATCTGTGAAGCTGGCAGCTTCCCAAGGCAGGCAAGGAGGGGCCCAGTGCAGCTGGTAGCGTGCTCAGCAAAGCATGGGGTGGAAGGTTAAGGCCAGTGTTGCTGGAAGACTGCAGAGGTACCTTCTGCCATGCCATGCCCGGAACAGTGTGTGCTCCTTTTCCTGCCCTTTCTTACCTGGACAGGATCCAGCTTTTCTTTCCATCAGTAACCACAACAGCACAGTTACTTTGAATCTGTTTCTGTTCCTCCAGTGTTTGCTTGATGAGGTATCTGTACATGTGTTAACAACAATAAAAGGTCTCAAAGTTCACCTGCTGCAAAGTTCCTCCTTCTCCCCCAGCCCTGCCCTTTGTACTTTAGCATGCCTACTGTCTTTGGCAGCCCAGCCCTCATAACCTCCCGTATAGTCCCTCCCAACATTATTCTGCAACAGGCAAGCAAGAGAGAGAGAGGGAGAGACTGAGACCCTCCTTTTTCACCTTGGGGTAGGAAGCAGGTGAGTGTTGAGTCTGGGAGGCAATAGTATAAGATGGGAAAGTGCAGAGCTGCAAGAGTTTGGCTCTTGGTACCCTTCCCGCCCCTCTAAAGGGGTCCCTCTCCACAGACAGCTTCCTCTTTCCATTTTCAGGCTGAATTACTGTAATCTTTAATGCTGGAGGAGACAGGCGAGTGTTTCTGACAGCTTGTGTGTCCTTTGTCCTTGGATACATCAAATGCCAGACAAGGGAGGAAAGGTGTGGGGGGGATGCTGGGCAGGTGGTGAAAGCTCTTACCGTTGGATTGTTTTGTGTAGAGTAAGTGGTGCTAAAGCAAAGCTGAAGGCTTTGCCCTGGCATCCCCTTTTCATATACCATTTTGAATCCAAGGAAGGCTCTGCAGCCTTTCTGTCGTTTTGTCTGCTGGAGCAGGACACCAGCTCCTGTCCAACTGCAGAGTCTGCCCCCAGAAATAGCTGGAAGTGATTTCATATGTCTTCTTTTCTCTCCCTTCCATATTCTAGCAGCAAGAGTTAGAGGAAGGAAAGCAAAGGAGGAGATCCCTGGCCGGTGGTGACAGGGAGAACGGTCTCAGCCAAGGAATGGTAAGTTGTCAAACGGTTTGTGGGAGTCTGAGATAAAACAAGCCAGCCTCTCAGGGTATTCCCCTTCCTCTATCCTTCCTCAGCCCAGAGTACCTTAGAGTACATATGTCATGGTGGAACAACAGGACTAAGCTCTGGAAATATTCTTGAGGGTTGTAGATTCTGCATAAAAATGTGCAGAATTGGGACATCCGAATGATTTAGCATCCCCTAGGAACCTTTCTTTCTGATGTGCCAGACTGAGGCCCTTGGTGTTTTTCTAATCTCACAAATCACTAAGGAAGGGAAGTGAGTGGGCTAATAAATTATTATTTAATTCTGTTCTCAGATCATGCTTGTATTTACAGTAAGGCCCATTTCACTTCAACTCAGTTCAGGGAGCTGGGAGAGCTCAGCAGTTTGCAGGAACACGTAGGCTGGAGGTGACAGAAACTTGATGCTGTTGAAATCAGGTCAAGAACAAGAACATGCTTGATATCTGGTGCTACATTATCCACTAAGCATTTTAAGAGTTTTCCTCAAAACCTGGTCCCAGTTTGGGATTTTCTTTTCTATTTATTAATACCAAGGTCTCTCGGGAATCCAGGAGTTTCACTTCAGGCTTCCTTGTTTGCTTCCACCCTTTTTGTTATTCCCTTACTGCTGTGTTTGAGACAATACCATGTTAGGGTTGCCCCTGGGTTGGGATTCAGTTTGAAATTGATGCAGTGATTTTTATTAGTGCTTTTGGTTCTAGACTGGCTTGATAATGCAGACAGCTGCTCTGAAAGGTTTGCTTGGGAGCAGTAAAACATCTGGAGAGTATGTGAAGCCTACGCGTATGCTGGAAACCTTGCAGCAGGGATGTAGTTAAGCCTGCTATAAAGAGCCTTTAACTGTGTAACTATCTCATTAGGTCAGCATTTTCCAATTTCTGGCCATAATCAAGCATCTCTAAGGTCGTGAGGCAGAGTACTGTATTTGTTTGCAGCACTGGATTGAATCTTTGGAGCTGTGAGGAAGAGAATTTTTGGTAATCCTTTTCTGTTGTGATGGGTAGGAATGAGACAGTTCTGCACAAATGTATTTATGGAAGATGTTCTACAGGAAGGTAGTTACTAAATGCTTTATAGCAATATAACTGCGTAGTGTACAGGGCGTTTAACCTGTATCAATTGCTATAAAGGAACACTGCTAACCGATGTCATTATTTGCATGTTTAGACTGAACATACATTCACTGTGATGAGCATAGCAAGGAAACTCGTGTCAACATCAGCCACAGTTTGGCATGGAATTGTTAGCAACAACAACAGGAGTACATAGCACTGGGTACTCTTAAAATATCATCTGCTTCCTCAGATGAGGATCCAGGAGTGTGAGATTTCTCAGCCTGCTACCTGAACACACCACTGAAAAGCTAATTTTAAGTCAAGCGTCTTATCAGGAGCAAAATCAAACAGATAGAAAAGCTGTGACTCTGTCTTTGCTGAGGGGTTATGTGAAGAGAGATGGCAGAATAGTATGCTGGTGAGTAGAGGCTTTACTATGCAGATGTTAAACAACAACAACAACAAAACAGGCTTTATTCTCTAAGATACTCATTTGAATTATCCCAGTACAGATCTGAACGTCCTTAGAAATCTCCAAAATAGCAATGTGCATCAGAGATCAAGATCAGCTATCTTCTTATTTGTGCTGTAGAGCTCTTGGATACTGAAAAATAATAGTTAAAAAAAAAAAAAAGAGGAAAAAAAAAGGAGAAAGGAGCAGGTGGAAATGGTTCCTTACCCTTAAAACACAATCTCTTCTGTGCAATATGACAAACTTGTTAGTAATGAGAGATGAGTCAAAGAAAGCCAAATTTCCTGTCTCTGCCCCCTGTGGCAGTGACTTTTGTCAGGAATTACTCACCTTTCCCTCCTGTGCTGACCCATGCCATGTACCTGTGTTAATATGCTACTCCCTTATTTTGTAATGTTTCTGAATATTGTATATGCTGAAATGACTGTTGCTGTTCAGGAGGTCAATCCTTGTTCCAACCAGCTGTTCAGAGGCAGCTTCACCCAGTCTGAGCAGAATAGCTCAGGGTTTATGGCGTTTCACTTCTGCTACCCCAGTGGTTGACTTGCTCACTTTCCCCACAGGATGTTGGGCTTCTGGAGATCCCTGCAGAGCTTGCTGCTCTGCTACAGGTAGCTGAAGGTGAGAAATCCTCTCTTTTCCTGCACTGTTTTATTTCACTGTTTATTTCCTTGTTTCCCAGCAGTGTATTATGTATGTGCCTTTTCTACCTGCTGTCTGTCACCTGGGTTGTATTTGATTTATTATCATTGCAGTGTAAATATGATAAAGACAAAAGGTATTGTGTGTGTTGTTTCCCAAGATGGCAGAGTGGAAAAGTGACTTGGGCCAGTGGGCAGCATACCAGATTAAAATTCAGTATCTTTGTTATCTTTTCAGCTCTGTCGTTGAACTTTGCTGATGTAACTGGTGACAATGATGTTACAAAACTTTTTGATCAAAGCTGTGTGACAGCAAAAATGTTTAATGAACACAGGTTTCTTGCAGAGCTGGATATCTGGGGTGTGAGATCTCAAACCCATCTGGCTTCTTCTCCAAAATCCTTAAAGAAATTAAAGGTTAAAAAGTCAAAACTAGAATTCTGGCTCTTTCAAAGAAACATTCATTTTTTAAATTGCAAATCACTTCTTCAGAAGTCCATTTTTTAAAAAATTAGAATGGGTTTAAATTAGAAATGGGTTTAAACAATGTAACAACTTAAAGGGAATGCTTTGCTTGGGATAGAATAGTTGTTTTGCTTTTTTTTTTTCCTTCCAAATATCACTAATAACTTCCCAAGCTGTTTACCTCATCTTGAACAATGTTATATTCGTTTCTGTTTCCTCTGTAACTCTGTACAATGTGTATGTTTAATTTGCAGATGGGTTGAGGTAAGATTAACCTCCTTGTTATGTTGGTATGGCATCTAACAAAATGACAGTTATATCTTGGCCACCTGTGTAATCCAATAAAAGGTATAATCAAGCAGAAGAGTCTTGTGAATTGGAGCAGACTGTGCACTGCACGCCAGATGTATTCTGGCTGCCTTTCTGACTGCTATAACACAAGGCCAGGTTGGATGAGGCCCTGGGCAACTTGATCTAGTGGGTGGCATCCCTGCCCCATGGCCAGGGGGTTGTAACCTGATCATCTTTAAGGTCCCTTCCAACTGAAGTCGTTCTGTGATTCTAAGACCTCTTTCTTTTGCAGGTCAATATAGAGCACAGGCCAACCAGATAACTGAGGCATTACCTCCAGAAGTCAAGATCAAAGATGATCTCTCCCTCCCATCCTCCATTAACAGCTACCCTTTCTCCTCCTTCATTAAGTCACACTTCCAGGTGGGAACTCTCTTTATTTCTCTTCATTGCTTCCCTCCCGGGGAAACATGCTATTCTAGTGATACCAGCCACAAACTGCATGTTTCTATCCTTTTTCTTTTTAGAATACAGACTTCCCTGCCCCTGGCCATCCCCTGCATTACCCCTTAACCCGTTTGGAAGCTGAATACCAGGAGAGTGCACTTGAGATCAACAAACTGGTAAGAGATGTCTTCCTTGACCAGGGCCTAGAAGAACAGATGCGCGTAAGACAATTCTTTGCTGCCTCTCTGCAACAAGATGCTTACAATACGTGGTGTGTGAAGAGAGCAGAATAAATTGCTGCTCCTTCAAAGTATTGGAGCAGCCTGACAGACGTCACATGAGGTGGTATCTCAGACATACAGTTAAGTTAGTATGCGATAGGGGGACAGTGAATTATTGTATAAAGTCTGGAACAAGGCAGGGACTTTGTCATCAAGAAAACTACACCTGGAACCACACCTTAATTCTGTAGTGTTTGCATAAGGAGGATAGTGTTACCACCTCTTCCCTGTGGATGCAAAACGCATTTCTTAAAGATGTGAAGTTTAGTCTAAGAAAATAGAATGAAACTGCAGATGATTTCTAAGCAAATGTGTTAACCTTTTTGAGAATTGCATGTTATTAAAATAAGCCCATTGGGAAATGTAATACCTAAAACCAGTGCCTTGTTTTGTCCTAATGATCTCAGTTGCAGAAGAATATAAGCTTCAATATCTTGTGGATAGGTTGTGTTTGAGCAGATGATTATTATTTTTCCTCAAGATCACATGATCTTTTCTCTCAATTGCTAATCAAAAAAATTAGTTATTTCTTTGGCAAAGACTGTAATACATAGGGATTTACTACAAAGAATTCCATGAGAACTAAACAATCTCCATCTCCTGGTTTTCTCAGTTGAATGTCTGTCATGCATACTACCATTAACCATTTTAAGGCATTATCTGAGGGAAAAAATATCCTCTCCAAAGCTGTCCATAGCAAATTTTAGAAAAAAAAGAATCTAGCGACATACTACACTGTAGAGGATGAAAGAAAAAAAAAGCATGTAAAATGGTGATATACATAGCTAAGAAGCTGAATCATTGCTTAAGTGTAATGTGGTTGAGCGTAATACATCTCATACTACTTGTTTTACTGTTAACCACACCAAAGTCTGCTTAACATTCAGCAGTTAGTGTTTCCTCATGTCTAGCTGCCTGAGCTTTTCATGACTATCAGCTGAGCATCAATTTATTTTACATATTTTTACATCTCAGCAGCTGTGGTCTCAGATACACAACAAATAGCCTGTAGTAAGTTGCTAGCAAGTTTGAGCTCTGGTGCTCAAAGAAGGAGAAATATTTTGCCCAAGAACAAATTCTGAGTCAGAAGAACAGCGTAAAGAACAAACTGAAGAAGACTTTTAGTCAGGGTCCTGTCCCTATGAGCACTGCCTCCCAAATTCCTCAGAACTTAGGTGGTGCACATAGCGTGAGAAAATGTGCAGATCTGAGAGCTCTTAGGCTCACAAACACCCTGGTGTTTACAGTTCAGGTTGTCACTTCGCAACACAATTCAGGCCAGAGGGTTGCAGTTAAAGTGCTCTCTTTCTCCCTGAATGCTTCTAGATTTTACGGTTCATTGGTGACCAGAATCTTGACGGCTGGCAGGAAGTACTTCTGGGCAACTACATTGCTAGGAAAGGTTTGGATAACGTGGCTCTGCGCAATGAAATCTTCAGTCAAGTGGTCACCCAGACATGGAAGAACCCAGATGTGGAGCACAGCCAGCGAGCCTGGGTCCTGATGGCGACTTTACTGAGCTCCTTTGTCCCTTCACCAGCACTGGAGAAGCCGTTGCTGAAGTAAGGAGGAGAAAGAGCTAGCTACACTTTCATTAAGATTAAGAAAAATGAGCAACATGCTAAAGGCAGTTTTCTTTTCCTAGATTTGTGTCAGATCATGGCATGGATGGCTTCAATGCTGTTTGCCAGCGTAAGATCTTGACAGCAGCACAGCACACAGACACTGCATTCTCCCGAGCCTATCCTCCCACTCAGCTGGAGTGGACTGCGAACCAGAGGAAAGGGAAGATGGTGCTGGATGTTCATACCTTTAATGGTAACTTGTGTTTCTAGTCCCTAAGGACTTTTCCAGTGCAAAAATCAGCATTCAGAAGATGCTTCCCGCAGTTTAGTGGAGAGTGATCAGACTGACTGCTTCTGGCTGGTGCAACAGTGGGGGATAGAAGCATCTGAATCCAGAGCCCAAACTCCAAAGTCTGATTCTGATGAGCTCAGACCTGCCACTCAGGCTGAAGGATAAGATTCTTCTGGGTTTGGGCCCATTTCAACAGAGGGCTGTCCTGGTTCTGCATTTCTCTGTGTTTAGTTTTCCCATTACCCATTACTGCATAGCCCATGCAAACCATGGTACTGCCTTTGTCACAGTGACTTTCTGAACCTTTCTTCCTTCTCAAATACTGGCTTATGCTGCCCCATGAGTGCATAGAACCTGTGTGAATCAGATGCAGATCATCCGTGCTCTGGCACCTTGGTCAGTGGGGTGGTGGCCCAAGTGAACCAGGACACTGCAAGGACTTTCAGCTGTCAGTCTGAAAGTGCTTTGAGATGTGCCATCCAGCTGGCCTTTCCAGCTGGGCTCTGCCTGTGCCCGGCAGAGCTTTGGTGGTGTTTTGGGTCTTGCTGGGAGGCTGTGTGTACTGACTCTTTGTTTTATGTGCTAGAGGAGAAGTTCTCAGCTGAGGTGGAGTCCTGGATGACCGGAGAGCAGTTTGCAGGCTGTCTCCTAAGCGCAAGGTACTGCCAGAGGATAAGAGATCTGGGGATGTGCAAGAGGCTATCGCTGGTTTTAGGGTTCAGATCAATTGGGGCTGCAGGTTGGAATTTTATATGGTCAGATGTGGAATAGCCACTCCTTACCCACTCCTGCTCATGGTCTTTCCCTATCCCCTTCCATCTGTGTACATGAACTGTGGGCCTCTTTAGGTACAGACGAATCAGTGGTGTGATCTGTCAAAGCAGCTTCAGAGAAAAGATTAAAAGAAAAAAAAAAAAAGACAAATACTGATTCATATATTTTCCTGACCCTGGGCACTTAATCATTGATTCACACCCTAAAGCTTAAGGACTTAAGATGCCAGGACAGACAAGGCAGGACAAAACTGAATGCAGTGTTTTCCTTCTTCTCTTTCCTCCTGTATATCCTGACATCCTTTTCCTCTTTCTTTTCCCTGTTACCAGGGGCTGTGATAAGAAGTCTCGAGGCTGGTCTGTCTCCATGTTTACTGGCAACATGTGGCAGGACTTGCTGGGCTGTGACTTTGTGCTGGACCTCATCGGAGAGATGGAAGATGTCAGCAACCCCAGCAGCACCTCTCAGTCTTCAGGTGGATACCCGATCACACCTGAAAGGGACAGAAACTTCTTCCTGAACTCTGCCATGGATTCGTGAGTCACCTTGTCCTCCTGCCCCAAAGCTTCTGGCCCTATCATCCAGTGGCCTATCTCTGTCTCATCATGCTGTGCTTTCCTTATCTTATTTTTTCCCTTCAACAGGATTCCCCCTGCCCCAGGTATCCAGGCCCCTACCTTTCCACCACCAAGCCTGCCTCCAGAGTTCAGCAATGCCCATCGAGGTGAGCTCTTGCTCGGGACTGTGAACAGCACTGATAAGATATGCCCCAGCCAGGAAATCAGAGCAGAGGGGAGACTCGTCTTGATGTAGAACAAAGGAGGGCTCCGCTCCAAAATATGACTGTCTAATAGGGTCCGGAGATGGGAATGTTCCTTACCTGCCTTATAACCTGACTCCTCTCCACTTGTAGATTCAAGATTCAGAGATGGCCAGGGGGAACCCGTAGGCTTGGATCACTATGTGGATGATCTCTTCAGCACTGTACTGCATCAAGGCCCCAGAGTTCCAGTAAGTCCACTGATGTTCCCCCTGATTTCTTCTTTGCAGCTCTTCTCTCCCTGTGACTCCTTCAAGTGTACCCCTGTCTATTAACTCTGCTTTTGCTCAGATATGCCTTTGGATGGCCCTCCCACTGTGAAGTCCATCTGCCTGAGCTCAGATAAAGCTGTTTTTTCTTGACGCAGGATTTGGAGAACAGGGAGAGTCTGACTGGACGCATGAAGGGAGGTGGGAAGATTGGACCCACACAGAGAGGAATGTTTCCTTCTACAGGTCTGTAAGGGGATGTAGACAGCTGAAAACACCTGCAATGGTTCATAAGCTTCAATGAGCAAAAGCCAAGGAGCCCCTCAAATGCTAATTGCTTTCTGGGCTCAGCTGATTCACAAAGAGCATTTGACTAGCCTAAGTCATCAGAAGTTGCGCTTGTTCCCAGGTGCTGGGAGGCAGATGCTTTGGGGAAGGTGCTAGGTAAAGTTATCACCTTTGTTCTGCTTTTAATTTCTCCCCCAAGTTGGTCTAGGGGTCAAGGCAGTAGATAGCTTGCTTCTGACCCAGGCCATCTCCTCCCTAGTGTACAGCACTCATAAGTTGTGTATTCACTTACTGTTCACCTTGTGCTTTCCCAAAATAGTTGCTGCCTTTTTCAAAGGAAGGGTTTTCATTTTGATTTTTTTAAATTGCTTCTTTTCAGAATTTCCCATCATCTCTAGCTATTCCATGGGTTAGTAAGTCTGAACTCTGTAGAGGTTCTGGTTTGTGTGTTTGGTTTCCTTACTTTTCTTTATCTGTACGGAGCCCAAGACTTGGCTATTCTCAGCAGGGTGGGGATCCCAGGCTATCTGTGGTGAACAGTCAGACTTGTTATTGTCACTGATAAGCACCAACCTGGATTGTAGTACTTGACTCTTCACCAAAATCATGCAAAACGTCACCTCGGGGAGGAACAGATAAGGTCAGCATATAAAAGAGTATTAGGAGTTAGTATTAAAAGTTAGTGTTAAGAGAAAAAAAAAACAGAGGAAAAAAGAGCAGAGGGTGGAGAGGAGGGTAAGAAGGAGTTGGAAACCTGGAAGGAGGCAGTTAGTGGGCTGTGCTCCTTCTCCACCAATACAGGGATGCTTTCTTGGTAAGCTCTTCACCCTTTGGCAAGGAATACTTGGGACAGCGTTTTATTAGCACTGTGTCGTGGTTTAACCCGGCTGGCAGCTAAACACCACGCAGCCGTTCGCTCACCCTCCCCCCTCCCTCTCTGGGACGGGGGAGAGAAATGGAAAGTGAAGCCCGTGAGTTGAGATAAAGACAGTTTAATAAGACAGGAAAATAATAATAACAAAATAATAATAAAATAATAACAATAATAATACAATGGTGATAATAGGAAAGTAATAATAGTATGTACAAACAAGTGATGCACAATGCAATTGCTCACCACTCGCTGACCGATGCCCAGCCTAACCCCGAGCAGTCCGGCCCCCTCCCCCCAGCTAGCCACCCCTATATATTGTTTAGCATGACGTCAGATGGTATGGAATACCCCTTTGGCTAGTTTGGGTCACCTGTCCTGGGTCTGTCCCCTCCCAGCTCTTACTGCACCCCCAGCCTGCCCGTTGGCAGGACAGAGCAAAAGGCTGAGATGTCCTTGGCTTAGTATAAGCACTGCTCTGCAACAATTAAAGCATCGGGGTGTTATCAGCACTCTTCTCATCCTAAGCCAAAACACAGCATTCCACCAGCTACTAGGAAGAAAATTAATTCTGTGCTAACTGAAACCAGGACACACTGTTATTGTATATTAGTGCTGTTGCAGTAAGTGTGTTTGTCAGTGGCAATTGCAAATCTGCCATGTCTGTCACCTTATTAAATACATTCAATTTTGTGAAACTGTCTCAGTGAAAGTCCTTGTCAGGGCTCTGAAACAGGCAAATGTTTGACTCTCTGATAAGTCCCCTTTAATGAGACACTATCTCAGTGATAGCTGAGGCTTTGGGATGGTTTCAGGAGCTCTGCATACTTGGCAGCTACTTGCTGCAAAGAGGCCCACATGGATTTGGCAGTCCCAGAGATTTTTGCCCATCCTTCAAGAGAAACCCTTCTCTGTAATCATACACAGGCATAATGTAGTCAGGAAGAACGTGGTGTCCTAAGCAAAACTGCAGTAGCAGGGTCTGCATCCTGCTAAGTCTAGCAGGCCACACATTTCTCTTTGGTTTCCTCTGTTCACCTGACTTTTGTGGTGTATCCTGCTGTGTATAAAGAGAGAAAGCATTTGCATGTCCCTGTGGTTGGTGCATGCCAAGAGAACCAGAAGTACGCAGCCTATGTGACGTGTTCTGTGGGACTGATCAGGGCTTCCTGATCTATGATTCCCTGAAAGTCCTGTACATGTGGCCTTTTGCCTCTAGGCTTCCCTGGAATGATGCAAACACCAGCTTACCAGCCCATGCCTTCGATGATGGGGATGCCAGCTGCCATGCCCATGATGCCAGGGGCAGGTGGGATTGCACCTATGCCAGGTAATAACTCAGAGCTTCAGTAACTGTACAGGGAAAGGGGATGAAAGGGTGGGCATCCTAACGGAGCCTGTGCATCAGAATATCAGGCTGAATGCACAGTGAGCTCTCAGCTCTGGGCTGCTGCTCAGGCAGCGTGGGGAATGATCGCCTGAGGGTGTTGTATGTGTCTTCTACAGCCATGGTTATGCCCCAGCCTGTGATGCCAGCTGTAGATCCCAATCAGTTAGCAGCACAACAGCAAGCCTTTATCAACCAACAAGCCATGCTCATGGTGAGTAGAAGGGACTGGTTGGAGAGGTCCCAGAATGGGGAAAGGAGAATGCACGGGGGTATGTGCTGTGAGGAGCCTACCATGCTCCCCTTCTGCCTTAGGCCTGCTCTGTAATGCTCTGAGCTTATGTGCTGAGGTTAGGTATATAAAGTCAGGGTTAAATAAGACTGCAAACCTGGAAATAACCCTTTTTGCCTGTTTGTGTACATGAGGACACTGAGACACCATAGGGTGAGTAAAAAAATTCCTTCTTCCAGGCCCAGCAGATGACCCTTCAAGCCATGACCCTTTCTCAGCAACAGCAGCAGCAGCAGCAGCAGCAACAGCAGCGGCGGCAACAGTCTTATGAGAGCTCGAGGCCAAGAGCCTCAAGTCCACCACGAGCCCAGGCCCCAGCCACTCTCCCCAAACCCAAGTCACCTCCCAGCAGCCAGAGTGCTACACCACCACCACCAGCACCAAAGGCTCCAGAACCACCAGCTCAGGCAGAAGTGGTATGAGAAACAAACAGTGGTTGTGAATTGAGTTTGAATGTCATGCTTTGCATTTGTTGTACTTCCCTTCAAGTCCGGCAATGGCTTGACAGAGAGGAGGGCTGAGAGCTGTATTTACTTATGACGCAGGCATTTCAAGCTTCACTTGCTCAGTCTTTAAGACACAGGGTCAAAAATGGTGACATTAAGGTCTGCGGTTTGGCTGCGGTGTTGCCAATTTATTCCCAGCTGATCTGAATTTCATGGTGTATAGGAAACTTCATGGCTCTGAATTCTTTGTCTCAGCAAGCTGTCTTGGACCTATAACATACTCCTCTTTCTCTGGACTGGGTTGATGATTCCTTTGGTCAGAGACTGATCTCTTAGAACACTCTGAGACTGGGAGAAGTTCTGGATCAGAGTCCAAACCCACCCACAGAAGATCATCTCTGAATTCAAAGGCACAACAGAGGTATTTGCTGGCTAGTACTAACTGACCATATTGTGAACTGTCTGCAGGTTGATGACTACGCAGAAGACCAGTACTCTGACAGTGAAGATGATGACAATCCTCGTGAAACTTTCCAGCAGAAGCGAGCATATTTTCAGAAGATGGGTGAGTGTTGACCACTTTGGGAGTTTGATTTGTAACACCTTGTTCTGCAGCCTCCTTGGTGTAACAGCTGGGTTCTTGTCTCTCTATATGGAACCCAACTAATCCCTTCAGGAGTTCTGGTACTCTGTGTAGCACACAGTGTATATGCCTGCTCAACTGGCTACAGTTAAGATCATGGGGTGTTGTGTTGCCAACTTTCTAGAAATCTTTGGGCTTCTGACTGCCATGCTCTCCTTTGCCTCTAGAAAGCACCAGCTTATGCTGACTGATGCAAGAGTGGAAACTGTACCATTAATGCTAATTTTTGGCTAAGTTTAACTAGCTCAGGTCCCTCTTCCAATGTAGGAGAGCAAAAGATCCTAGTGAAGAAAGTCAGGCCACCTTCCAAAGTCTGGACCCCTCCAGCAAATCCTCAGCCAAAGCACGAGGAGAAGGAAGAGGAGGAGAAGAAGAATACGGAGGAGAAGAAGGATACGGAGGAGAAGCCCAGCCCTAAACCAGAGGCAGGTAAGATGACGTGCAGTGGAGACCCGGGCAGACTGATAAGCAAGAGCTCTCCAGGAATGAGCATCAGCTCAGGATGTAGCCAGAAGAAGAAAAGATCTGTCTCTCCTGGGAGTCTCAACAGCAGAGGAGCGAGAAGGGCCTGCGCTTTGGGAAGTGGGATCCTAAAGCAGGGTGGGGGAAGGCCATACCTGTCAGCCAAGGAGCGAAAGAGAGGGAGAATCAAATGAGATAAAAGGATTTCTCCTGTGCTTTTATTGGCTTGGTGTTTAAAGCTGTTACTCCCAATAGCTCCTGCTCCCCCTTTGCCACCTCCTGAGCCAAAGCCAAAAAAGCAGACGCCAAAACCAAAGAAGGAGCCACCAGTAGTGAAACCTTCGGGCCCTGCATCACGACCTGAACCAAGCCGAGAGATCCGCAACATCATCAAAATGTACCAGAGCAGGCCTGCCCCCGAGCCCCAGCCCATCGAGCCCGTCAGGTGAGAGGGTGGGAGCCACCCACGTGGCAGGAGAGAGATGAAGGGGACTGTATCCCAGCGCTGCTACGTGGCTCCATATGTGGCCACAGCCCTGCTGCAGCCCTAACACCTCTGTTCCCCCTTTGTCTTGCAGGAAAGTGTCCAAGCCATTTATGAAGAGGAATGACCCCAAAGATGAGGCTCTGGCCAAGCTAGGGATGGTGAATCCCAATTCTCCCAAATCAGTGAGTGCTTTTCTCTCTGGTCACTTCAGCAGAGAGGGTCTGTGTATCCAATCCCCAGCTGGGAGCTATCTGATAGTGCACTAGCAGCCAGGTGATTTCCTGTAGTGTAAATAGATAGCTGTGAAATCATATCACAGTGTTGCATCTCCTGGGTTGCAGACTGTAAAGTCTCTTGAGGTCCTGGAGAAAGGGCTCTGCTGCTGCAAGTCCTGCTGTGGAATGTTTAGGACTGATTTGGAAGCAAGCACCTGAGAGACAACTATTCATGTTCCTCACATTTGGCCCCAAGTTCTTGATGTCTTGGCCTATTAACGCCTTTTTCTCCTTTTCCCAACTATAAGGTCCAATCTCAAATACTTGTTTCTCTGCACCTGGGTTTGCTTAATCTTCATTTGTTTGTAGATCGTGTGCTGATTTAAAGCTTCTGGTATTTCTGCTCAAACAGATGTTGCTCCCAGGGCTGGGCTGCTGCCCTGGGTATTATTTCTAACAGCCGCGTCAGTCAGTGTGTAGTGATGCAGAGAATGACTGTATCGAATGGTTTTGCTGTCTTGCAGCCTCCCCCTGTACCGCAAGAGAAGAGTCCCAAAGGGCCACCTCCACCTCCCAAGCCCAAGCCAGGTTCAGCTTCTAGCTCTATCAAGGAGAAACAGTTGCCTCTCCTGTCCATCTTCAGCCAGCCACCAAGTACCCCACCAGATCCCCAGACCCCTCTTTCTCCCCCTATTCCCCCACCTTTGCCCACATCTCTCCTGCCTGGGAACCAAGACTCACAGGAATTCACAGCAAAGGGTGAGTGTTGACTTCTCACAAGTGGGATTTGATGGAAGATAATGGGGCAGATTCAGCCTAGCAGCCTGGGACAGTCACAGCACATGATCTGTCATTTGCCAGCTAGCCAAAGACCAAGCAGTCTGTGTGAAATCAGACAGACTGTCACTGCAGTTTGAGTCTGGCCCAGCACTCAGCATGGTGCTTCCCAGCTCTCTCTTTCCAGTGCAGGATGTCAGGTGCAAATGACGAAGGAAGGGCTGGGTCCCTCTGAAAAATGGAGCTAAATAAAGAAAGGACCTTTGGGCTACAGCTCTGTCAAGGTCCAGTCCACAACATGTTTTATTACCTACTGGAAGCATAGCTACCCTGTTAAAGCTGCAATCCAGTGGATGGACTTTAGACGAGGGAGGAATGGGAAGGCAGGTGTTTTACATTCTAGAACCTCTGGAGGGTTCTTAAAGATAGGCTGAGGAATGAGGGAATGTTCTTTGTGGAAGAACGGGAGAGCTGAGGCGCTGGATGCATAAGGAAGCTGTTTGGATACTGCCCACTTGAAAAATGGCATAACTAATTCTTTCCAGCAGTAGTTTGGAAGTGTTATTCAGCCCTAGGTTTGGCCTCTGAGTTTCAGTGGGAGCCTGGAGCAGTAATTCATGTAATACTTTGGCAACTGTTTTGGATGCATGTACCAATGTGTTTCAAGCTATCTAAAACACTCATCAGCATCACATTTTATAATGTGCAAAAACAGTCTGCCCAAGCACATTACCGTAGGACTCCATCCCACAGTAGCTTCCCTGTTATAAAAGAATTTCCTCGTGTTCCCGCCCTCTTTGTTTTAAAAGATGGATCTTTAGGAAGTTCTGTGAAAGCAAATCTTGGTAACTGGATTAGCCTGAAAATTCCCTACGTTCCTTTGAATAGGGATATAGAAACAGCTGAACTGTGGGATATTTTGTATTTCTGGTTGTCTGTTAACTCTGAAGTTTCAAAAGTTGTGACTGCGTAAATGAAGACATTCCTACCTCGTAGAGCAATACCTTTGAATGGTTGCCTACCAACTGAGCCTATCTTTAATAGATCTCCTGCAGAGAGAAAATCCAGTGCAAGTACTGGATGCATTGTGCTAGAAACTTGCAGTCCACAAGCTCAGGAAAGAGCTTTTATGTCCTTTTGAATCCTTTTAATAGCCTTTTTATAATGACATAGAGTGAAACTGTGTCTTTGAGCTTAAGAACAGGGGCACTAGTTTGCCTGGGACACTGTGTGCTCCCTGTTTCTGGAGTGTTTTTATTATAAGCACTGAATTTTGTGGCTAATACAGTAAATATACATGCTATCACATGATGACTTCTGTGCGTGCATTCATGTTAGCTGATCACTGTCCTTAAGGAGGGTTGCTTGTAATAATCTTCAGTCAGGCACATGGTACTGTACGCTTTCTCTTGGTAAGTCTCTGACAGGTGACCCTGTAATCACCAAAGCCCATCTTCACTGCTCTTTCTTCTCACCCAGGCTCTTCAATAGAAGATGATGGTATCAAGACCCAGCTGTATAAATTAACTGCCAGTGTCAGCTTTTCCTATGCCAACCCTGCCTGGAAAATCTTTCTGCGCAAAGAGGTACAGCTGATTAGCTGAGGGCTGGCTGTAGGGGAAGAGAAGTGGTCCCACGTTAGGTTAAAATTGCTTTTTGTCACTTGCAACCAGTGTGACGTAACAACACTAAAGCAGTTCAGAGAGGGCATCATACGACACAGGAGAAGGGAGTTACTTGCCCATCTGATAGTCAAGGAATCCAGGTCCTACTCTGCCTTGCTGACTCATGCACCTCAGTTTTCCTATCTGTCCTTCCCTTCCCCTGTAAAGCAGTGAGAGATCTACAAATAAATACGTTGTTACCTGGTGCTTTTCTGTGTAAATAGTACAAATGTGTTTAGAATCAAGTGCACCAAACTGTCCAAAGCTTATCCCATGGTCTCACCACTTTATTTTTGATCCTTCGCTCCTGTTCACATTTGGTTCTTTTGTTCCTATTTGCCATCTCTCATCCCTGCCTAGACTTGGAGGTTGATTCACTCCTCTCTGGCAGTAGGACACATGGATTATACAACATCCCTGGGAAGGGATGCAACAACTTGTGCAACATCTGTAAACATACGTAATCTCAGTTTTGTATTTATCCTCCTCTTGCAGGTGTTTTACCCCAAAGAAAACTTCAGTCACCCTTATTGTCTGAACTTGTTGTGTGAACAGGTATGTACTGATGTATGACTCAGGGGCTGCTCTATCTCACCTTGGAGACAAAGTACTCCATAATTACATTGCATAAACTGCCTTCACTTCTGCGCCCCTAGAGATCTCAGTCCCTTCTCCAGGTTCATCTAGTCAAGCCCCTGCTCTTTCTTCTCTTGAACTCATTTTTTAACAGCCTCAACACACTCAGCCTTTCCATGGAAGCCTCTCTGTTTCCTTCTGCAGATCATGCGTGACACCTTCTCTAACTCCTGCCTTCGGATCTCCAGAGAGGAGAAGCGCAAGATGAAAGACCTGCTGTGTAATTAACATCCCCATCCTCCCCTCCTCCTTGTGCCCATCCCAGCATTTAGTTTCAAACAAGAAACAAACCTCCATGGCCTTTCAGTCAGGACTTTAGGGCTGAGGAGAATTGTCACTTGCAGCAAAAAAACATATTTGTGTTTGCTGTGTGTAGTGCCATGGTTGCCTGTTCCAAATGGCCAGAACATGGTTCTGAAATTTCCCTGAGCCAGAAAAACTTAATTACGATACATGCCTTGTGGGGAGAGGAAACTGAAGCCTAAGTATTGGATTTTGAGTTGTCTCAAAATCCAGCTCTCTTCTTTGACAGGAGCTTAATGGAGAGGAGGAGAAAAACCTAGTAGCACACTGGCATGTGCAAGTTATTTTGGTTCTTCCCATTGTGGTATCCTTTCGCCTCTGCATGCTAATGGCTGCTCTGTAATCACTGAGTGGGAATGGTGGCAATAAATCTCCCTGGGCAGGGGGAGACTTTGCCATGTTTGTCTTGCTGAGAAAGTATCTGCTTTGTATCCCTGCTAGCGGAATTTCGAGTTGGCAATGATGTCCAGTCCATTCAGGAGGATGGGATAAAGAAGAGGATTGTACTGGCTGCTCGGGATAACTGGGCTAACTATTTCTCCCGCCTTTTCCCAGTTCACGTGAGTATTAATCTTCTCAACATACCCTACGTTTACTGTAGTTGTGTAGCTCTGGTTCACCTGGGATCTTTCTGTCCTGGCTTTCTCTCCCTTACCTGGCCACACATCACTCAGTCTTCTGTGCTTTCTGTACCTTTCTCCTCTTATTCCTTGCTTACATATTTGCATCATTCTGATGTCCTTCCTAACCATTTCTCTGTCTAGGCTATTTGCTTGGCTGCTGCCAGTGGTGTTCCTGTCCCCCTAGTTCTCCCATTTGCCTTTCTGCATCCTCAGAGTCCTGCTCCTCTGTCTCCTTTATTGAAGTCTCTGTTTTCCAAACTATTGTGAAAATGTTGCTGGGTTTGACACTTCTGTTAGCCCAGGGCCTCCTTCGTGGTGCATGTGTTAGCATCTTCCTCTCCTGCATCCTGTCCACATGGGAAGGAGCCTTTGTTGCACTCTGCTGCACTTCTCTTGCAGGGTGAAAATGGAAGTGATGTCCAGATCCTGGGTGTTTCTCACCGCGGCCTGCGGCTGCTGAAAGTAGTGAAAGCATCTGGCTATACTCCTGAGCACCTGAAGATCCTTTGCAGCTACAGGTCAGCAGAAGAACATGGGTGGTAGTTGCAGGATGTCAAGTTGTGATGTCAAGTTGCAGAACTCCCATCCCTGTGCTCTGCACCCCATAGCTCTGGCAGAAGCAGTCTGAGCATGCTGGCTGTTTTCTCAGCTTTGCAGATGTGCTGTCAGTGGAGCTGAAGGGCAGCAGTGCCCTGGAGTTCTCTCTGAAGACAGAACAGCTTTTTCTGCACTCTCGGAAAGCTCCATGCATCAAGGCCATGGTGGAAACCTTCATCCAGGAGCTGAGACAGGTGAGGGAGTGGCTGTACTGCAGCACAGAACTGAAGCATTTTCCTACATGAGCCTGACAGGGTCCATGGGGTGACATGTTCTGGGTCTCTCATGTTTTGGGGACAAGATTTGACCTCCCCATTGCTTTTTTCCCAGGACACCAACTATGTCATTGCTCTGCGCAGCTATGTCACGGATGATAAGAGCCTCCTTAGCTTCAAGAAGGGTGACCTCATCCAGCTCCTGCCCATGCAAGACCTGGAGCCAGGTGAGGGAGTTTATTGGGATCAACAGGAAAGGTGGGACTGTGTTTAAGGGCCCACTGGACCCATGGTGCCCAGAAGCCCTACATGGTGCTGTTGAGTAAACCAGAGGAAAGCAGTCTGTTAAGGGCTGGCCTTGCCAGCCTTCAGCTCTCCAGTTCTCTGACTGTGACCCACATTGTTCATTTTGCCACAGTTATAGGGTATGTTAACTCAGGATGCAGGAAGGCCTGGTCAGAGACTGATGCTCTCCTTTGTCAGATGGGTGCCTCGCTGCTTGTTTCTCTTTGTAGCTGCCATGGTTCCTGACTCCTCCTCTCCCCTATTTCTTCAGGCTGGCAGTTTGGCTCCACTGGTGGCCGCTCTGGTATTTTCCCCACCAACCTGGTACAGTTGGCTGCAGCCCCTGATTACCTCAGCACCAGCATGGACAGAGCTGGAGGGCTGCGGAAGAGCATGAAAGCTTCGGAGGGCAGGAACACTAGCAGGGAGGTGAGTTGTCTTTGGGGAACTGCTAGGGGATATGGCTGTGTTCTCTGGGACCTGCCAGGATAAGTCCATGGCCCTGGTTTAGTGTCTGACCTCCAGAGTTAGGGGGAAGAAGATAACTGCTTAATCCTTGGAGATAGAAGCACTCAAATACTATCATAATGGTAGCAGAAGCACCACACATAGATGAGACATTTCTAGGTCTTGCAGACAAGGAGAATGCACGCTGTAGTTCCTCAGCAGACCTTTCAGGGTGAGTCTGGTGTCTGTCCCTGCAGGGCTCTGTTCCCAGCCTGATATCAGATAGCAGCAGCCTCATGTCAGTCCCTGCTGGTGATCATTACACCATGATGGATTTTGCCGCAGCCCACTTCCGAGAGGCTCAGTCCATGTGAGTAGGCTGTTGTTCCTTCCTGAGCAGGCATGCACAAGACCTGTGTAGCCTGACCCACACCAAGCCATTTCTGGGGGATGTTTCGTGGATTGGTTTATATTCCTTCTCCTCTGGCTAGGTTGGGATCGAAGGGGACGCCTGCTGAAAATAAGAGTATAGCTGACCTCGTCCACCACACCAAGGTGAGCCCAGTTTTGCCCTGTGGTTACAGCCAGAATCCCTGCTCCAGCATCACCGCTAGCTTTGTCCCCACATGGCAAAGAGCAGAGGGCAGATTTTTGGCTCCAGTCAATGCAAAAATATAGGTCACCCCTATTCCTCAGTGCTGCCTTCAAGATATTAGGAGCTGTTGTCTTCTGCGAAGCCTGCAGCACAGCTCTGTGCTGATCTGCCTCCCCAGCTCACCCTTGTGTTTGGGCCCTGCAGGTCCCAATCCAGGCATCCTTGCTCCAGTACTCTGATATTGAACTGAACGAACTTGCTACGAAAAACTTCCTAAGTAAGTATTCCTTAGGACAGAATGGGGCACGGTTGATTGAGATGCTCTTGGTTGGCCACACGTGGGCACCAGAGAGGGAAAACAGAGGAAAGAGCTCCTTACAGGCTTCTGCTGTTAACAGCCACCTTTGTCCTTGCTGAAGGCATCCAGCAAAATGCACTTTGCCTTTTGCAAAGTGTTCAAGAACACACACTGCCTGGGTTGATGCCACACCCAGAACACTTGTCCAGTGCATGCCTACTAAAGCCTGTGGAGCAGAAAGGCCTTCAGGACATTGTCTAGTCTACTGCCTGCCGCATGGCAGGATCACCTCTGCATAGACCTAAGTACTGTCCTTTGCTTTGCAGCTCTGATGCGGTTCATGGGAGATCAGCCAAAACTCAAGAACCAGAATGACATTCAGTGCGTTCTTGAAATCCTTCAGGTTTGTGACCTTCCTCTGGGCAAGTGCCAGTGGGAATAAGGGGCCAAGACCTTGTAGGAAAGGGGGAGAGCCATAATACAATGCCCTGTGTGAGGAAAGGAGCTGAAACAGAGAGGATGATTTAAAAATATGGGCGGGGGTTTGTGGGTGTCAGTGCATGTAGAAGCTTTCCCTGGGCTTCACTTTCTGGATGAGAGCACAACCTGCCTGCTTCCTGGAGCCTATATAGCACTACAGACCAGAGGTTGTCGTGCCCAAGCTTTAAGTCACATTGGGAGTCTGCAATTTTTTGGCAAAGCTCAGGAGCTGGAAGAGAAGGGGCACAGAGATGACCTGGAGCCTCTCTGATGCTCTCTTCACCTCTCTGATGCTCCCTTCTCTCTGAATGCAGCTGTGCAAGGAGAAGGAGAATTTGCACGATGAAGTTTATTGCCAGGTCATCAAACAGGTCACTTTCAACCACAAAGAGTAAGTACCAGCAGTCAGCTCCTGTGTGTGCCTGGCTGGAGGGGAGCTGTCTGCCTCGCTGTGTGGATGGCAGGGCTGGAACAGAGGCTGCCCCTTCATGGTGTACTGTCCCCAGCTGTGTCCCCACCACTGTCTGTTCACTGGCACCTCCTGTAGGTGGTCAGAAGGGCAGAGGGTCACTGTGAGCTGGATGGAACAGGAATTGCCTTGTTCCAAGGTGCCCACAGTTCTTTCTGTCCCACAGGGAGGGTGTGCTGCGTGGTTGGCTGCTCCTAAACCTGCTCACCGGGTACTTCCTCCCTTCCAAAGTCCTGATGCCCTACGCCACCAAGTTCCTGCAGCAAGCTAGCAGTGATCCATCCAGCACTCACCATGGTATGGCTGTTTCTGTGTCCTGTAGAATAAATGTCTGCCCTCTTTTTACAAAGGCCCAGTAGTCAAGGAAAGGAGGCAGGATCTAGGTGGGAATGTGGTCCAATTAGGAAATCTTCCTTATCTTGTCAGGGAGGAGAAATGAGCGGGATACTGAGGGAGCTGAACTTGTAGGTGAAAGTCTGCTTTGTATCAGTAGTCTTTCTGTTTGCAGAGGTTATTTTCCATTGCATTTTCACCCAAGAAAAGTGGAATTGTCTCTCTCCCTGACACTTAGCTAGGCCCTGTGACTTAAGCCCATTTTGGTGGCTAGATCTTGGGGGAAAGTCAGGCTGTGGTCTTCAGCAGTCATCAGCTGTGAAGTATTTGGGTTTGAATCCTCTCAGAAAAGAGGGTTCTAGTTCTGTCTGGGCATTCATGTGTACTCCTGTTGCCCTAGGCACTGTCTGGGGCTGGCTCCTCATGATTTGGACGTTTCCTGGCAGAGTAGGGGTCTCTTTCCTCTCCTCATGTTGGCACGAGGTTAAACAACACAGCCAGGAAGACCCAAAACTGTAGGAGACAACGCCTAGTCATCTGCTTGGCTCAGCATTTTTTCTTTTCCTACAGATGTAGCCAAGATCTGTCAGAGCAACCTGCGGAAAAATTTCATGTATGGGGGTCGTCGCCACCTTCCTTTCCCGGTGGAGTTAGAGGCATTGCTGGTACTGACGGGCAGAGGAGTTGGGATGTTGGGAAGAGAGGGAGGGTAGAGGCTTGGCAGGAGGTTCCATGTGAAGCCTTATTACATATGGAAGAAGTGGGAAGCAAGAACAGTTACTCTTCCAAGAAAGGACATCAGGCATGTGTCCGTAAGGGAAATGGGAAGTGAAATGCCCCATAGACAGGGATATGGGCGGGGAAGAGTCAAGTACTGCGGGCAAGTAGTGAGAGGATGAGCTGAGGAGCGAAGAGAGAGAAAGGGTTGTGGGGCAGATGGGATCCTGTGTGTCTTGCTGCCTAAAGACTGTCCTTTGCAGAAAGGACGTAGTACCCGCCGGCTGGAGATATCGATGCCTGGAGGAGTGGAATACGTTGCCCGAATCAGGACATTCACGGTGAGTTTTCTGCTTTGCATTTCTCCATTGATCTGGACTTGGAGCAATACCACAGAATTTGCTTAACTGTCAACCTTTGGACCTGTCCTACACTTCCCTCAGTTCTGTGATGGTTTCCCATGCCCTTCCTAAGAATCCCTGTAGTAGCCCATCTCTGTGGAGACTGTGCGGTGCTGGGATGCTTCACCCAGCCCGTTTCCCTCTGCAGTGGCCAGAGCTGTACTGCTGCTTTCCACCAGGCCCAGCATGTCTGACTGTTCTGGGGCTGAACTGGGCTTGCCTGGCCATGGTACTTACCTGCTTTTTTCCTCGATGCAGGTGGTCAAGGAGATCATGCAGGAGATCTGTGAGCAGTTGGGGGCAGGCGAGCCGGAAGAGATGCAGGAATTTGCTCTTTTTGCTATCAGGAGTGCCAACAACAATAATGGCAAGTAAAGAGAGACTAGCTCTACCTTCTTTCTTAAAGCAATTTCTCCAACAGGGAGAATCACAGCTACTTTTTCAAATATATCCCTGCCCTTTCTGGCTCTGGGGAGGTTTTTCTTCAGGAGTTAACCTCTGTACTAAGGTTAGGGATTGTGCCTTCTCAGGGGCTGTGCTGCTTGTTCCTTAAAGTGGTGTATTTCTGTGTGGGGTCTGCATCCCTTTGATGCTGGGAGTTGTTACAGGCAGGGTGGAACAGAGGAGTGCAGGAAGACTCCTTTCCCAGGTTGTGGAGCTCAGCTCACTGTCTCAGCACCAAGAGTAACGACCCTCTCTCTGCATAAATATATAGGTAAAATGGTGAGGCCGATGAGAACAGAGGAATATCTTCATGATTATTTGCTGGAGGATGCGTTGGTGACTGTGAGTTTACGCAGACTCACCTGGAAGACACCTCTGCACTTTGAGAACAAAATTTATACTGATGTCCATTATGGACAGGTAAGCAACAGGGGCACTGTGAGCACCAGGAACCTCTCTAGCAGGGGCAGAATTAGAGGAGAGGCTAGTGGGGATGTCCCAAAGGGGCTGAAGAAGTGTGAGGGCTTTGACTGATTGGCTTTGCATGCTGTTTCTGGGAATGACTAACGAGTGATGCAAGTGATGCTATGGAGGCAAACAAGGCAGTGCTTATGTGGCCCTAGCCTATGAGCTGTACTGCTCCAGACAAGCTGTGTGCAGTTCTGCATGCTCGTCCTGAGCCTAACAAGCCTTTGTTTTAGAGTTATCAGCCTGAGCTATCTGCGAAGCAGGATGTGGGGTCTCTGCAGCCTGGTGCTGCCTCGACCTGCCTGCACCTCCTGGCAGCCTTAACAAAGCCTTTTTCCTGTGCTCTCAGGTGCTGTGGGATTACCTGAATGGGAAGATGCTGCTGAGCTATAATCAAGAATTGGAGATGCAGGTGGCCATTTTGCTTCTGTTCCAGCACTGGGCCAAGACAGAGCAGGAGAGTTCTGTTCCCCCCAGGTATGTTTGGCTCAGGGTGGGTCTCTGTTGTCATCACATGGCTTAGGGGCAGGGGCCTGAAACTACTCCGGATAATTAAGGAGCGGACAATTCTGGAGAGCGTAAGTCATTAATTAATGTCACTTGGTGTCTGACTCCTGCCTTGTAACCAAGAAAGTTTACCTGCTGTTCACACTCCTAATGCAGACCATCCCTTCTCCATGTTTCCTTTTGTGACTCTTGCTGAGTTCAAGGCATGAGGGTGCCACAAACATTCCTGTAGGCTGCCGTGTGTTTGTGGTACCAAGAACAAATTGTACAAGCTTTCAGCTGTAGCCATGTAATGGAGATGAAGGTGATGGAGGTAATATCACCATCAAATCCCCTTACAGCATCAGGGGCAAGGGTATAACCCTGCTGGGTGTGGGAAACTCTGCTCTGTGTAGTGCTATGGCGGCACACACGACAATTAGTGTAAGGTGCTTTTCAGCTGAGACTGCCTGTGAAAGAAACACCCTGTAGCTCTACTTACATGCAGTTCTTGCATGAAGAGCTCCTGCTGTCTCCAGAAAGGAGGGATTTCTGTTAGCGTATTAGTCAGTGGTACACAGCCTTCTCTATGGAAATACGATGGTCTCAACTGTCTGTGTTTCCTCACACATTAACCAGTTTAGATGTGACCCATTGTGCTCTTCTCTCTCCCCCTCCACCCTTGCTCCCAGCTCTTCTACTGAAAACTGTTACCACATCCCCTCCTTTCTCTAACTCCCCCTGGTTTATCTTTTGATTTTGGCTGGGCAGGGGGTGAATTACTCTCTACTTTTTGGCACAGGGAAGAGCTGAAGGAGTACATACCAATGCCTTTGCAGTCCCAAATCAATCCCCAGACTCTGCAGAACCATCTCGGGATGCTGCTGAGAACCAGGCAGCCACTCCAACCACTGGATGCAAAAATCCAGTTCATAGGTGAGGAGACATCCAGATCTACTTGGGTAGTAATCTGTCCTGACTGTGATGGAAGCTGCCTCTGAATGCATTTCTGGGACAGTTGATGAGGTTGGCAAGGATCTTTGGGGCTTGCAATGACCCATGACACATGACTCCCTGAGAGTGTTTCTCTGCAGACTGGCACATGCCTCCACGCATGGTCATCATGATAGAAGTCACACCTCTTGGTAAAACTGCAGAAAACTTTCAGAGCCCTGTATGAGTTGTGCTTTAATTGATACTCTGTCTGCACAGCTGTTTTCTGTTCTGAAAAGGATGGCACATCCGTCCAGGCTGCTGACTAGGAGTGCAGGGGTGGTGGGAGAAGTCAATTGCACTAAAAAGTGCACCTGCCTCTTTTGACCACCTTAGGCAGGTGCAGGAGACTGCTGGCTGGAAGCTGCTGCCTGAATGCCACCCTTCTGCTTTCTTACAGAGCACGCGATGAAATTGCCCTTCTTTGGCTACAACTTCTACTTTGTAGAGAGAGTGAGCGACAGCACAATCCCTGTGCCCTGCTATTTTGGTGTGAACAATGAACAGATCATTGTGGTGGATAACATCACCCAGGTATGTTAGATAATTCTTCCTCAGTGTCCCAAGCCCTGATGTCTTTCAGGTGTTAGCTCTGACTTTTAAGACTTGTGCAGGAAGAGGCTGTACTTATGTGCCTTGCAGCCAGCAGCCCTAGCCCAAAGCCAGTGATGAGAGCAGTAGAAGAGTTAGTAATGGTGTGAGCTCTTTTGCAAGTCCAGCAGTGATCATGCAAACAAGCACGGTGCACAGTAAAACTAAGTGTAGAAAACACACTCCTATTTGGCCTAGGCTTGTAGGAGTTGCAGGGATGCACTGGCAGTGAGGCCTAACAATTAACTGCAGTCCTTCCACTTACTCTGCCCTGGGCCCTTGTCTTTGCCTCAGCTTTCAAGAAGTTCTTGAGATGAATCCTCTTTGGCCAGAATCAGATCATTTTGCTCTTAAAGGACTGCACCAGCTAATACTCTGTGGCTTTTTTCTTTCCACAGGCAGTCTCCCACGTCATCCCACTGAATGAGCTGCAGAAGATGCGAACCCTGCGGCCCACCTCTGATGGTGGGCTCCCCGGCATAGAACTGAACTATGGCTCGGCTGCCAGTCCCAAGTCTCTGTGGCTTGAACTGCCACAGGTGAGATGATCAGCCCTGACACACAGCTTCCTTGGGGCAATTCAGAAATTGCCCTCTACTCCCCAGCTGAGCCTCTGCTAAGAGCCTGCTGTTCGCTTCTGTCCTGGGGTGGATGGGGACACTGCATTTACCAGTTCCCAAACTGCAGTTTGAAATCCCAGTGCCTGCTTGGTATTTAATTATGGGAAGCAATTTATGGGAAGATACTTAATTATGGGAATATTTAATTATGAGAAGCAGCTATTGCTGGGGTAGAGATTGACTGGTACTCATTTGTGTTTTGACAGGCTAAAGAAATGTATCACACGGTTGTTGTCATCCTGGATAAAACAGGTTTTCATCCCTAAAGCCTAAGGAGATGAATGACCAAGCAAGACAGCACCAGTTTCCTTTGAGCTTGTTCAGTGCTCCCTGCCTGTCCCCTGGAGAGGTCTGTCCCAGAAACATCCGTGATCTCAGACAGCTGCTTTCTAAGACTGCCACCACCGTGATGGTGTGCTTGTTAATGGACTGGGCTGTAATCTCACCCCTTGTGACCTGCTGTTCAGTCACCAAATCCTTTTCCTTGAAGCAATGCTTGCACTGGTTGAACAATCCACAAGACACCCTTTCCACTCCATTGCTTCTTCATTGCCTGATCCAGCACAGAGCAGCTGAACAGATGCAAGCAACTGCCTTCAAGCTACGCACTGTGGGACTATTTTTCTCTTTAAATTGAGGCTCATAAGTAAAGACTGATGATACCTGCTAGTGATTCGTGTATCAGAAAGCAAAGTCAGGGTTATGAAATGACTGCACTGGCTGCTGCCATCTTCCATAGACCAGCTTCTTCTCTCAATTGATACGCAAGAAGCCCCATAGCAGGGTTTGTGAAGCAGGAGCTTGTATACAGCATCTTAATTGCAAAGCAGATCAGTGTTAATATACAATTGCTACATCCGCTAGGGCACAGATTAAGCTGCAATGGTAAGAATGTTTATTGTTAATTAATTTCTTACTGATGTATGCGTATACTTATTCTTCCTTCTGCTATAAAGAAGTCAATCATGTCCATGAAGCTGTCATACTTACATCATGTTTCCATGCCCATGGAGAAAGTGTATTCAAGGGGAACTGGTATGACAGTATAGGAGAGTGTCTCAAATTGTATAAAAACACTTAATTTATTTTTATTGCTACAGCTAGCCTACTGAACTAAAAGGTTTATTACAGGAGACTGTAATAAAATAATTGCATAGTGGCTATTTTGAAGCTATGAGATGACAGACACTGCTTTACATCTAATGTGGGGTGGGTGACCTGCAGCTAACTGGAAAAGTTACAGGAAAACGTGGTCACTGTTGGCTGGGAATGGGATTTAGAGTTGTTTAATGCAAGCTCCTTGCTGGTGAGCTGATGCCAGCAGTAGGCACAGTGGCATCCCTGTCAGGAAAATTCCTGCAAATGCTGCTTGCTGGGGCCAGAGAGGTCCTTGCTGGAGTGTGTGCTGCACCTTCTCCCTTCACCAGTACTACTGCAAGGCTAGTGCCTTGAAGTGCCACAGCAATATGAAAGAAAGGAACAGAGACCATCTCTGAAGATTAACTCATCATTTCCCTCCTCTTTCTGAGCTTTTGCTGCCTTACGTAGGAACACAACTCATCTGAAGAGCTGCTCTCCGTGGTGATTGAGCACCGTGCTACAACCCCCCATGCCCTTTTAGACGTCCTCTGCTTTTACAAGTTGCACAAAATTTCTGTAAAGTTCACCCAGGCAGCAGCTGAACTCTACAAGCACTGAATGCTGGAGATAGTAACCTTATATAGGGGTTCCTGGAGATAGCTGATGTAACAAAAATTTTAATGGGAAGGTGAAACAGAAGCCAGCAGGCAACAGCTGAAAAAATAGTTCTTTTATACAAAGACTTCTTGCAAAGCCCTTTTGTCCTCCCCTTGAACAGAGAAAGCTGAAGATAAAAGTGACTTTTGAGGTAAACATTTCCAGGTTCTTCTCCTCCTGGTGCTTAGCTAGAAATATCCTGCAGCTATTGGGGGATGGAGGTGTCTGCTGCTACACACTTCCCACCCATCCCATCCCAGGCTTGCCTGCTCAGATAAAAAGAGCAAGCTTTCATGTCTAAGTTTACAGTGATGGAGTCTTAATGTAACTAAGACCGGCCTACATGATAGGTAAGAAAAAACCACCAGGAAGAGTCCACAGCTGCAATAACACTGTTTTATTGTCAGTTCTGCACATACCCTTCAGCACATAAAAATAATCAGCTGTTGAGTACAGTGATTCAAAAGCCTGTTTCATGGCTTCTCAGGCTGCAGATTCCTCTAGCAGCAATACTGCCTGAGGCCACCAGCCTCTATAAGCATTGAAAAAAGACAGAACCCAACTAAAACCCAACAGAAAGGACTTGTGCCAGGGAATCAGGTTATTTCAAGCCCACTGATACCCTACAGTTCAGGTCCTTATATAAATATAGCAGCAGAGGCACCGCAGTGTCAACCTGAGGGCCACAGCAGTACATTAACCAGTAGTAACAGCAGCATTGCCCTCTGTACTGCAGGCTGTGGGTGAGGCACAGGGAGCAGATATGGCTTTAGGGGTTAGAAGCAATGCTGGAAAAGTGTTGGCCACCTTGGTGCCACTACTAGAGAGGTTAATACCGGGACAGCATCACCACTTCAGTTAAAGGACAGGCAGAACCAGACACAGTTTAAAAAAAAAAAAAAAAAAAGTTGGGATTAAAACAAAAAGAATCTGAGTTTCTCTACCTTCAGAAAGTAGGCATTGCCTGCAGAGTAAAAACAAAACACTCCCCTGCTGCCCTCCAAGGAAAAACATTCCATCCAGGTACTTAAACATCAAGTTCAGCATTGGCAGCCCTGAGCAAAAGCATGTGAACTCGTTTGTAGCATAAGGCTTCTATTGGTAACACTCAAATAAGAACTAAGGGAGGGGGGGAGCAGGAGGAACAGCCATCTAGGAAGCAAGAGGATGCCATCCCAAAGCAGAGTCCCAGAAAGATGCCTTCCCAGACCGCTGCAGAGGCAGAAATTGGAGGCACTGCAAAACACCTGAGGCAGCAGCCCCTAACCTACACAGCAGATGGAGACTTCGTACCTCTTGGCACGAGGTACTGGAGGACCTCGGTGCTCTGGTTAGTGGAGAAACTCTCCATAGGTTCACAGAAACTGGTTTTGTGGAAATGTGTGTCACTAAGGTGGCACTGCAGGCTGAAGAGAGCAAAAATGCAGTGGGGAAAGACAGTTCACTTCTGCAGTTTCATAAACCCCTCCGTGGCTAAGTTCTTCAGGATCCCCTGGTCCCACTACTGGAAGAAGGAATCGACGAACAAGATGCAAGGATCATCTCTCCGAGCTCTGCAGCTCCTGCCAGTCTGTCTCACTCTCACATCTGTCTCGTGTTTTGAAAAACTCCTTAATGAGTCTCTGTGCTTCTTCCTTCACTGCAAGAGAAGCAGCAGCACCTTTGAGATGATACTTAAGACATCTAGAGCCATCAATTCATTTAGCATCACAAGAAACCAAGATTCTTGGTGCTCTCTACAGCTCCAACTCACCAGTCTTGCGGGCAGGGTTCTGATCTTCAGTCAGTAAGTGAGACAGGTGCCGAGCAAAGCCCTTAAACAGATCCTGCAGAGAGAGGGAGGATAAAAAGCAGAAAGCAGACATCAATAATTCACCAGGCTTAATTCTGCATTTGTCTTGCCCTTAGTACTGTAGCACAAACCATTAGGCTGTAGCACAAACCACTCATGGCACATACCGAGATGTGACCTGGAAATTAAATGTGGTATCCATACCATTGTTCCCTTCTTAGGGCCCCAGATCTCTGGGGAGATGCAGTCTCCTTCTGCTTGAAAGGGTTCTGAGCTGTGCCTACCTTGGAAGCAAATTTGCCGCCCTTGTAGAACGGGGTCAAATATTTTACAACGATGTCTGCTGTCTCCTTGAGGGACACGCTTTTGGTCGCTGGCTGTATGGTCTTGCTGGCTTCGTCTTTATCACACTGCAGTAAGTTTGGATCAAAAGTCACCTTCTTCTTTGTTGGACCAACACTTTTGCTTTCTGGCTGGGACAGAATAGAAGATTTTGCTGCTGTCCGTAGCCGCTTTGTTGCAGGGCTTTCCATATCCTGGAGGTGGGACAGAAGAAAACCCAAATCACTAATTCCTGCAGCAGCATTACACTTTCAAACAGCCACTTCCTCCTGAGAACATCAATCTCTGCAGCATCCAGCAGTCTCTTCCTGTAGTGGATACCATGCAGGAACCTACGGAACTTTTTGGGGACATGAAGCTCTGCAGACATAATGTATTTTCCCACATAAAAGGGGCTTTGAAAAAAAAAACGATCAGACTACCACCTATTTCCCTATACTCTCATTAGGGCAGCTAATTGCTAGACTGACCTGTGGTTGTTCCCATGAATGGAGAAGGCATCTCGCTAATAATAGTTACAGATCTAGAGGGGGTGGAGAGAATCGTTCCAGGCAAGTTATCAGGAAAAGGTACGGTCAAGTGTTGCAGACAAGAAACAGCAGCGTGCAATGGAAGCTCTCCACTGCAGTCTGAGTTGCTGGCACTGGCCCTGTGGGTGGCAGGAACGCTTCAGGAGGGCAACTCATCTACAGTTCTCTCCACTGCAATTACAGCTGGGCCCTCCCCAGCTAAACACCACTACCAGGTGAAGTTCAGACCAGGAGCATCACTTCCACGGAGTGACTTGGAACAAGGAGAGCAGAAGTAGAGGAAATCAGCATCCATTGAAGTCTTACCTCATCCCATCCTGGTCGCTTCCCACTCTGACCTTCCCCAATAACAGTTAACTCAGTTTCTGTGACATTTTCAGCAACACTGGAGGAAAGAGTGGAGAGAAGGGCAATTTAATTCATTCCAATAGTCACTGTCAGCAGCCATTAGACACTCCACAGTAAAGCAGGAATTTTTCTCAGCAGCCTAGAGATTTGACACGGATTCTCAGTTTCCAGGACAAGGCTGGTGGGGCCTTAGAGCTACTTAATGGGGTAACAAAGGAAGGAGAGAGGTGGAGATATTACCTGGATTTTATATCAAGTTCGTCCTGAAGGAGTTCAGATTCAGCAGCCTGCTGGGTCTTAAAATCCTCTTCCTTCTCAGTCAGTGTTCCTTCCTCCTCCTGCTCAGTCAATGTTCCTTCTGTCCCCCCCAGCTCTTCATTCTCTGCCTGGGACTGTGCAGTCACATCCTCTCCAGATTCATCTTTGTTTCCCTGAGGTGGTGGTGTCTCTTGACATACGCTTTGAGAAGAAACCTGAGGTAGTGTGCTTGCAGAACAGCTGACTTCCTCTGCTGTGCTGCAACTTTTGGCTTTAGACCCACCTTTGGAGAGGGAGAAGAACTTGGAAATATCCTGTGATTCTTTTTTGGCTGCCTCTGCCAGCATTTGCTGCTTTTTGCTAACTTTGGCTTTCTTAGCAGGGCTATCACAAAGGGCAGTTTTTGTGTCTGGACTGGGTTGCTGTCCCTTCTTTTCAGGAAGTAGTTCTACCTCAGAACTCTCACACTTTGCTTTTTCTTTTTTTGCTTTTCCTTTTTTCTGGAGAACACGGTTTCTCTTGTCTGGTTCCAGATTACAGTTGCTGTTGTCTTGCTCATTTGGACAATCTTCTTTTTTGACAAGCTTTGGATTGCTTTCCTCCCGGATCATCAGCAGTTCTGAAGCTGTCTGGAATACGCTGGAACTTTTTGGAAACCCAGCTCCCACACGCTTGGGTTTGAACTAAGGAGAAAAGAAGGAGAAAAAAAATAGGGTATGAGAGCAGCAAGGAGGCCCTGTGTGCGCAACTCTAAAAGGACCAAGTTTATGTGCACAATACACTGCTGTTCATACAGCTGTAAGCTGGGTAGGGGTCTAAAATTGACTCCTCATCATGACCATCAACTGAGACATCATGCAAATAGAGTAGTCTAATGTCACAGCCCCACAGTAAGGAAACAGACAGCATCTTTGGTTAGAGTGAGATGAGAAAAACAAAAATAGCTTTAAAAACAATAATAAAAAAGTAGGTAGGCAAGCCAAATCATTCCCCCCTTGTCCATCCCATCTGCACTCACCGAGTAAACCTGGGATGCAGGGAGGAAGTTCTCCTCTGCTGGAGACTCAGATTTTGTCTCCAAGCTTCTGTTGCCACCAGTTCCTGACCCAAAGACTGAGAACAACTCTCCGCCTTTTGAGGCTTTGTTGATCTCTGCTACCTGAAAAGAGAACAGAAGCAAACTCCTGGTGACTAAAAATCTTTATGTATTCCTGCCTCAGTACACACTCAAAGCCGTAGCTGGTAAAACAAATATGGAGATACACCTGTCTCAAGAACAGGAACATCTTCAAGGAGGCAACCAGCTAACCTAAACCTGGGCTGCTCTATTTTCAGCAACAATCTAAAGAACTTCCCATTCCCTCTGTTGCTAGACCTAGAGGATATCTGGATAAGCTTGCACTGATAATGCAGGTTTCCAAAGGCTGTAAGCTCATAGACTGCAGCCAACGAGGATGTGAAACCAACATGATCCTGGTTCCTCCTGGAAACAAAGCCACAAAGAAAGACTTGGAAGACATCCAAGGCAAAGTGGAATTTCTCCATCTATCCCACACAAACTCTACTCCTTTCCCTGAGCTGAGCTGAGGTCACACCATGTTAAGAGGCAAGGGCAAGCAACAGCAGATGTTGGGCCCTACCTTCTTTAGCACAGATGCCTTGTATGAGTTTGCCATTTTACTGGTTCTGAAAGCTTCATACTCCAGCTCCACGGCACAGGCATGAGGGTCTGACCTGTAACACAGGCTGGGGTGATTTCTGGCAAGACACACTTCTATATCTGCAAAGGGAACACTAATGCTTAAGCATCTCCCAGAAAGTACAAAATTCTCTACCTCTGATGCAAGAGTAAGTGATAACTCCCAATTAAGGATGTAGTGGTGACTTGCTGGGGAATGGAAAATACGATGAGCACAGATTTAAATCGAAGCCCTCTTGTTCATTTGCTCAGTTTGGAAGTACGCTATCCCCATCTTATGGGGCAGGGGGGAATTGCAACTCCTGGGATCGAGCTGATTTAGCAGAATTGGACACAGGAATCCTCATGTCTGATCATGAACATAGCTACAAGAAGGATGCTGTTAGGTGAAGATACTTCCTTGGACCAATTAAAATGCATTCCCTGAAAGTGGTATTGTTGCCTGGGGAGGATTAGGCCTGTGTTAAGGGACTCAATACACTACCCATTGTCTCTCGTCTCATACCCTTTTGCTTCTGCTGGAACCTTTTGGTTGGCTCTCAAAGCTTCTTCCAGTATCTTCAAGCAGTGTTCCCGTCCCTAGGAAACATGCGATACTCAGACATGTTCTACAGAAATCACAGTGCCCCTTGGACTTCTAACCCAGAAGGAGTAAGAACAGGACAGGCAGAAGCTTTGTTCTTTGTGAGTCAAGGAGTCAACGTTAAACTCTTACCTTCACTGTTAGCTTAGAGATTCTTCTGCTGGAGGCGTCTTTCAAGGGGCAGTCTGCACCTATTATAGCAGAGACGTTTGAAAAAAGGCATCGTAGCATCACAGCACAGAACATTTCAGCTCTCACTGGGGTGGTGCCAGCCCACTATTGCCTGTTATGCTCTTCCCTGCAGTCACCCCAAGAACCACTACAGTCACCCCTCTCAACTGCAATAGCTACAAATTCCAAGAGAGTCACTGAAGGAAAATGAGATTTCTTTCTCTGGATGAGAAGGTCTGTTTTGCTAGTTTAAGACTAACATCACTAAAACCTCTCCATCCCAGGAAGCCCTTTTTCAAGGCATCCCGGCTCTTAGGAAAAACAATTCTGCTCTCCCTCAGCACCAACCAAAAATAAAGAGGTTGAACAGAGAAACATGAGCCATCGGGTATTCATTTACAGCAGTGTAAGACCTGTGCTGCTAGACAGGGCTCCATGTAGCACAGATACAAATGGCAAAGTTTTTCAACAGTTTCCATTCCAATTGAATACCTCTGCATAAACACTGCAGAAATAGCCTAAAAAGTCAGGTTAGACAATGTTCCTTCTAACTTGTTTGGAAAAGTTGTTCAGAAAGATGCATTCCATATCTTCACCCCAACCAAATCTAAACTCAGATTCATCTCTTCCAGCCAAGCTTTCACAGCCAAAAGCCCAACCCCTGTGCCTAGGGACTGATACCCCCAGTGTTGATGCTACATAAATTACATGCAGCTGCAAAATACAAGACTTCCCTCTCCCAAAGAAAACCCACTATAAATCAAAGAAGAGATTTACTTGGAGGGATAAAATCATCTTTTTCTGGTTCGTGGCCCTGGAATAAAAAATAAAATAATAATATTTTTTAAAAAAAAAACAATCAAACATTTCCATTCCTGTAACACATATGCAGGTCTAGAAACACAAAAGATATATTTTTATCCCCTTGCTCCAGGGAAAATCAATGCTGAAGTTACAATGGTACTGAAAAGGCAGCAAAATGGGGAAAAGGAGAGAAAGGATGAGAATCAAAGCCAAAAGTTCAACTTTGGTATAGGAATATCCCAGAGAAGCTGAATGGGAAAATTTCTTTCTAGTAATATCAGAGTTGATAAAGACAGCAGGATCCACTTGATGAGCATTGCAGGAAGGTAAGCTGGATTCCTTCCCATTATGAGACTGACCCAGAATACGGAGAACGTGACCAAAGCAGAAGTACTCAGTAAAAGCCAGAACAAGGGACAGCAAGACACAATAATTTACTTTCACTAGTGCCAGGAAAGCCTTTATATCTGTAAGACAAGCTCACAGCACAAAGGCTAACAGCAAACAATCTGTGAATCTCTTACAAAGGTACACAAACTCACTTTGCGCAGACTCATCTGCTTTTTGTAGAAGTCGTTCCACTCCCGTTTCCGAATCTCTTCATTGGCTTCATCCCCATTCCTGCTGCTTTCTTCATCATACCTGGATAAGGCAGGAGAACAAAAGGAAAAAACATTTCTACAGACGTAGCATTACCTGGGGCAAAGGCTTTGGGAAGCTTAGGTCATCCCAGGATTTAGAGAAGATGTATTTCTGAGCCTTTCTGAATGAGTCTAAGCTCTTAGTTTCACTACTACTCAACCTGGACAGCAGTGTCGATGGGATTTATTAATCTCATGAACTAGTAAGCAGGCAACTAGTGCTCTGAGAATGTAGGACTTCATTTCAGAAGCTCTGACAGCTCCTCCCATGGGGCTGAGTAGTCACTGCTTTGGGTCACGTATCCTGTCAGTCATTACTGCCCTTGGAGCTGAGATGGCAGAAAGGGCACAGCATCCATTCCTCGGCAGTGTCTTCTCAGGTCCCGAGATCAAACACAAGCTTATGGCACAAGTACACCACTTTCCTCTGACTCAACTGGAATTGCCTGAAGAACAAAGCTTCAAGTCTCAGGCTAAGGGAAAGCAGAAGCCTACACCAGCCGACGGCGCTGTGCATCCTGGAAGAGCTCCATGGGCAATGCAAACGGGGAAACTCATCCTGGCAGAGCTGCACGATGGCTGCAACACAGCCAACGAACAAGGAAGAAGAGGAGTTGCCATCTCCACACTGCCAAACATTTTACAGAATAAATCATGTTTCTGACTGCACATCTTTTGCTCTCAGCCTGATGGGGAAACACTAAAATTTAGCAATCAGCAGAAGAATCTGATGCTGGCACACCATTATATCCTCTGTGATGACTAAGTTCTGTCACTGGTCCCCCAGCCTGCTGGCCCACAGACATCAGCACTAAGCCAGGAACAAGCTCTGGATCGTGCTTTGCTGTCAAGCTGGTCTCAGTTTAAATATTTCTGAACCTTGTGACTGTGAACATGGCTGTGCCCATTTAGTGCTTTCAAAAATTTCAGCCTGGTTTCTTGAACCAATTACCTTCTGCAGGGCAATTCTTAGGTCATTCAAAACAGCTTTTTGCTCTCTGGGACATGAATTTGATCAAGGCTGCCAAAGTGTGTGGAAAATGAAATTCCAGCTCCTGCTGCCAGGAAGTTACAGGAAAATACCACCACACAGAAACATGTGCAGAAAATAGGAGTGGCTGGGCCTGCAGCTGTGAGATGCTCTCTTCTCTCTGATAACTCCTGTGAGCAGAATTTGAGCTACCAAGTACGGACCTGCTAAAACCTCTGCAACCTCTCCTTCCTCCTTCATACAGCTCTGGGTCGTAGCTATCCCAAGAGGAACTTGAGGGCCCGATGCAGGTTTTATTCCAGCTGTTGCTGCAGCGCTCCAGTGACTCCAGCTGCCTTTTCACTGCCCCTGGGTTCTTGCAGTAATCGCAGCACTTATTACAAGGCGGAGTGACATCGCCGAAGTACTTTGCTATGGCAGCATGACGACACCTAGGAGACAAAAGGAAAAATGATTGGGCAATTATTTTCATTGCAGAACCCTCCAACCCTCCAAATGTAAGTTGTCTTTTGATAAAGACTTGGGTCCTTTTTTGCAGAGAATGCCTATTCCAGCAGGAAATACAGTGGTTGTGTCCTGGAGCAGAACTGGGGTTGTGTTCCTGGTGTCTTGCTTACAGTCTCTGTGCCTTCATTTCCCTTCATGTAAAACAAACAGTGGCATCAACATTCTGATAAATGCTTTCAGACCTTTGAGTTCTGCAAAATGTGCAATGGGTGAAATACGCAGTTATTAATTCTGCATCACTGCCCAAATACATTCTGTGTCCAATCAGAATGGCTCTAGAATAAATATGTAAAGAGGCCCTCTTGATACCTATGTCCTACAGTTTAGAATATGCCCACGTATTTCACACTGGAAAGCTTCTCATTTTATTGTCCATGGTTTGAAGGTAATAAATCCACGTTTGAATACAGGAATGTAAATTAAGTCAGAAATAAAGTCTGGACTGAAGACACAAGGGAGCGCTATTCGGAAAATACACGTACAGTTGAGGTTCTTGACTTGCTAACAGTGCTTCAGATCCGTGGGGAGTTTGGGTAGAGTCCGACACCCACGTAAACCAGTCCCTTTGCTCAAACAGTATTGCACAACCAGCTCCACCAGCCTTAGCAAACTAGCCCTGTGAAGATGACTGGCTTCTTCTTCCAGGAATCTTCAAAGATTTCTGGCAGCCATCAGTGCTGTGGGATATGTTAAAAAAGTTCAGTGACAGATAAATAAATGCTCATTAGTGATACAGGCAGGAAGCAATTTCTCTTCTAGAACACTCCCTAACTTAAACCAGGGAAGATGTTGATTGTGCTAGAGAAAGAAGAACCAGGCAGCCACTTTTTTTTTTTTTAGAAAGCTGGAAGAATTTAGAAGAGCTTTTGAAAAGCTGGGTTTCACAGCACAGGCAGCCAGTTGTATCCTCCTCCAAATCCCGATACCCAATACACGGAAACACTTCATCGGGTATTTAGAGATAAATCCTGCAGTCAAGCAGCAACAAGAGAATTGTTTTACTGAAAGGAAGATCAAAGTGGAGATTTTGCTTCTCTACCAAGGAGTGCCCTAGTTGGCTTACCAACTTCATGTGCAAAAAGTGGGTCACACAGAGGAAAAGTACAAGAGGGAACACTTCGTTTACTCTTTTTAGAAACCCTTTAAGGCACGCCTGAACTTGCCAGAGATCCGACTAACAAACACAGCTCGCTTGTGAACTTGTGTGCGTGCGTCTGGGGGGAACATAACTGCGTGTCTACCAGAGCATCACTAACAAACCCCGTAAGGGGCTGCAGGGGCTGCCGGCTCGCTCATTCCCACGACCCGGTGAATTTTAAGCAGCAGAACAAGGAAAGCAGCAGGTTACAGGCTGCTGCTGCCGGAGCGATGGAGCGCGTGTGCTGAAGTGCAAAGGACCTGGCACTGCTCAGGTGAGAAGGGCTGGAGCAGCGGTGATGTGCTGCAGGGGCTCGGGCACTGACAGCCTGAAAGGGCTACTACAAAGCTGGCTTTATATCCCCCTGCAGAGCCACACTGACTCACTCTTGCCTTGCGCTCAAAGAAAGAGCTCCTTTCACATGGTGGGGAAGGGTGGGGGGACCGGGAAGGGGGCAACACATTTGATCCCCTTGTTCTGCTTTTCCAAAAGAACTGCTGGTGCGGCCTGTCCTGCCAATGCAATGTGACTATAAAAATGTCAATGAGCTGCAAGTGAGCTTTTTGTTTCCCCAAAAGAAAACAGGCAGGCATTCTCATTAGTCCACGTCTCGCTCTCACACACACTGATCCGAATTAGAGTTAACTGAGGCATACAGAAATGGCCAGGCCCTCTCCCCCCTCCTACTCACCAGGCTTATGCTGAGGTGTTCACATGCAATCTGTGCCTGAATGCAAACATGACAGACACCACAAAGGAGGGTTTTGGGGGAGCAGAGATCAGCCCTGAAGTCACTGGAATTTAGAGACATTTGAGTTGCTAGCCTATCAGGCTTGTAAAGCCTTTTTTTTTCAGTGCAGCTTGCTATAATTGCCTTTATCTTCATACAGAAACAGCCCAAATCAGGGCCACAGCCTCACGTAGCTAACAGCACTTGTGAGTTGGGTCATAACGGGAATTCAGTTGCAGAACTAAGATTGCAGTCCCATAACTGGAGTCAAAAAATGAAAAATAGTTACCCGTAGGGGTGCTGGGAGAACCACTGGAGTAATGCTTAACTGAATGCAAGAGGTCTTGAAACACAGCTGGTTATGCATTGTCATGTGGTGGGGAAACTTCCCAAGTCACATGAGCACCTGACTAATGCCCCAGAGATGGAGAGCTGCTTTACATCAATTAATGGTAGTTTGCATTCTTATGCATATCCTAAGATTATTTAGCCTTTCAAATATGCATCTGTATTGTTTGCCTCACCCATCCTTCAACAGAAGTACATATAAGCTTTCCACCGGTCTTTAAAACGTCTAGGTAAAATCATTACTTCATTTGAGACATCCTACCCTACTTTATATAATGGGATAGGATGAAGAGCAAATAACAGTTGAGATGATTAATGTGTTTTTGTCTGTGGTGATGCATTTCAGGAAAGCACTGAACTGACCCCCCTGGATGCCTGCACCGTGCCTCCTTTTTGTACTTCTGTACGTTGGGGAAAATGGTAGCACTATTCCTGCAATTAGCAGAAACAGATCAACTGTCAGAGAAGCAGCAAAGTCACGTATCTGAAAAGAGGCTTTGTCTCTGCCAAAATACACCAGGAAGAAAGCATTCCCTCGTGGCAGCCAAAGAAGGGTACACAGCCTCATCAGAAGAGCTCCCCCAAAACACAGCAAGTTTTGGAATAAAGCCATGAAATGAGAGCGGGATTAAGATGACAAGAATTATATAAAGACAAATTATTTATGTAGATGTCGGTTGCTGAACAAAAGCCATTTAATGAGCTCTATCAAATAGAAGGGCAAATTATGTGGTTGATGAGGCATTATCATTTTGCACCTGTCTGAAGGACGGCATAGCTGTACTGCAGCTGAACTTCAGCAGCCCTCAGGGACATGACAGCGGGTGACAGCTGTCCCCAGTGCACGAGAAGCAAAAAAACAAGGCTTCGAGAGAGTAAATGACTCGTCTGGGGGCATGAAACAAATTCACCTCCAGCATCACCCCCGTGCCAGCAGCAGACCGCGCTGCGCTGTCGCTGCGATTTCTCGCTCTGCCCCTTCAAAGCACACCCGAGAAAGCTCCTTCCCCCGGGAGTCGGAAGGAAACCGGGCAGCATAAAGAAGAGTTAATTGCTTTAACACACACCCAAACTATTGCGAGGCGAGAATCAAACGAAAAGAAAAAAAGAAAAGACCTTGCTAGGAGGAGATGCGCAGCGGAAGCCAGCAACAAGTGGGAGGCTGCAGCAGCGGCTGCCCCGCGGTGCGCTGCCGGCCGGCCGCCCTCCCGCGCTGGCACCCCTGTAACACGAAACTTGGCATCGCCCCGCCAGCAGCACCAAAAAAATAGGCAGAGACAACAGCTGGCTGTCAGCAGCAGAGCAGAGAGGAGCCGAGCGAGGAGCGAGACACGAGCCAGGATGAGGGGAGAGATGACGTGAAAGTTGAAGAGGAGAGGAGGAAAAACAAGAGGAGGAGAAGAGCTCGTGGCACGGCTGGGGTAAGGCTGAGCTCTCGCTGCTGGGCGGTCAACCGTAGCGTAGCACCTTAGCGTTCGGTTAGTTAGCAAGCAGCTGCAGCCTTTGTAGCTCTTTGTATGGCAAATTGCAAAAGCAGCCCTTGGGTAGTGCTCGCTAGCCTGAATTTGTCTGCAAGGGGACACTCCGGAGCAAGGTGGCAAGAGAAAAGCTTTTAACAGGATTCCAGAAAGCCGTGCTGCTGCCGTGCTGCTAACAAAAGGACCCAGCCTGCAGTCTGGTGTTGCTTCTACAGTCAGAGCAGAAGCAAGCAACTTTTTTGTTGATTAGAAAGGCTGTGCGCTCGTTTTGCTGTTGCTGTTATGGAATGTGACCTTAGCTGATAAGCAGGTCTGGCACAGGGCATTCTCCGCGGTGAGGTTTTCGTGTATTAGCACTTAGTTTGGGCAAGAGAGCTGGGCTGCTCGTCCGTACAAATAGTGGATGTGCCATTAGAGAGTAGCTGCCAGCACAGGCAAACGCGTGTCAAACCAAACGCGGGTGGGTGCCAGCGACAGCATTTCTCCAGAGCTCCTCCCAGCTGGAGCTGAGTTTTATCTCCCAAATCCTGAAGCAAACAGAGAGCTTAGAAAACAAACCCCAGCCGGGAAACTAGCATACTGTGCAAGTAAAGCATCTGTGTCCAATAGAAATAAATGGAAAGATTTTACACAGCTTCTAACAAGCATTTAAAAAAAAAAAAAAAAAAAAAAAAAGCAGCCAGTGTATCCGGCACAGATGCTGGTTTACTATTCAAAACAGCACGAGAAACCGCTGCTCTGAGAGCAAACACAGCCATACACAGACATGGGGTACAGTTTTCAATACCAAGACCATCGGGTCTGAAGGCAGCGAGAAGGGAAGAAGAAAAGGAAAAGGATCCCCCAAATACATGAAATGACCCACTGTAAGCCTTGGGTTTACACAGAGGGGTGTCCCACAATGTGCACTGCTTGCTGCTGGGCATGGGAAGAGGGGGCTGGCAAGGAGGCTGACCAAACCCTATTTTCCCAAACCCAGACCCTATTTTCTGCTCTCTGAAGCTGATCATACTGTTTGGAAGATCCTGCGGCTCCTAACACTGAGCTGCCCCCCTGCCTCTTGCAGACAGTGCTGGGGCACTCAGCTGTTTACAAACAGGCAGGCAGAGGGGCAGAAAGCCAATTCTCCCAGAAAGATGTCTTCCCCATTCCCACACGTGCCTGTGGGGAGGAATGCTAAGGATCAGGTATTTCCACTTCTCTCCGGTCCCATTAAGGTGGAAGGGAGGGCAGCTCCTGCAAAGACCTGACCGAATTGGAACTGCCTGCGTGAGAAGATCTGGTGGGTAAGACCTGCACGCCTCCAGCTCAGCCCTAGGTTCAAAGGGGATGGAGGGGAAGTTTCCACCCTGCTAATGAAGGGTCTCTGCAGCTTGTTTGTTACAGCTAAGATGGTTCCACAAAGTACGGGAAAAACAAAGTTTAGGAAAAAAAAAAGGAAGGGAGGAGGAGCAAGGGGAGAAGGGCAGGGGGAAGGAGGGAGGGAGAGAAGCAGGCCAAGTTCTCCTCGCAAAAGAAAACCTTAACGGGTTTGGCTGGGGGCTTGTCCAGCCGCAGCAGCGTGTACATACGGGGGGGGAGGAAAAAGGAATATGAAACACATGTCTGGATAAAAGAAGCAGGACATGGCTTATGTTACAGCTGTCACAGTGCACGGGCCTCTTAGCCTGAGCGAAATGCCAAAGCAGTTAGGGGAGTGGAGGTACAAAACAAACCGAGTTCAACAGAGCAGCTCCTGGCCGCAGCAGCAGCAGCCTGCCCCATGGAGCCTGCGGCGAGCAGAGCTGCAGGATGGACGGGGGGCACGGCAAGAGGGTGGGCACAGGGAACAGCACCCACACCTCGCCCTCGTGCAGGGTCTTGCCATGGCCCCCTGCAACCGCTCCCCAAGTCGCACAGCTGCGACAGCCCAAAACAGCTTCTTCGGAGGATGCAGCTGTTGTCGCCTCCAGTTTGGAGATCCTACAGCCAAGTGGTGTCTTTACGAGGATTAGACCAGCGCATTTCAAGCAACTCACAAACGCACGTAGTTTGCTGAGGTCTGGAGGCCAGGCAAGGATGGGAGCTGGAGGTGGCTGAAAGAAGATTGGGAAGGTGTTTCCAGAACCCTCAAAGGGCTCCAGAGGCCTTACCTCAAACACCAAATTGCTGATAGATCCCAGTCTGTTTGTGAAGTAACTATTTACAGCCAGCTGCTTTCATGGGCATACAGTTACCTCTCTGTCAGCTCCCTGGGAAATGGTTATTTTGCTAATATTAGAAGAGACTTTGAGGCTAGATTCGGGCATCAGTACCCTTGGGCCTATAAAAAGTTCTCTTGTAGAAGAGCTACAGTTTTATTTTTAAGACTGACCTTTTCCTTTCACCAGATGGCTCCGTGCCTTCGTTTCCCCACTTCTTAAAAATGGGACTTGTAGTGAGGAGCTGTCTCCTGGCATTTTGTGGATTTGCTTGTGGGACAGACTGGAGAAAACCACTGTGTTTTGCAGAGGTGTAGAGCCTCTCAGCTCAGCGCCCCGATGGGCACCTCAGCTCCTCCGACTGCTATTGCAGGGAATTCAGGGCCTTTTTATATTAGTCTAATACTAGGTTGTTGGGGAGGGAAGGAACGTTTACGCTGCTACCTCAAAACCAGTCTCCAAATAGTGGGTGGTGGAGATGACAGGGTGTTCCAGCCAAATGGCCACCCAGCCGGGGCTGCTTTATAATCTGCAGCCACGCGTGGCCTTCTTTTCCAGACCAGCTGACAAAGTCAAGGCTTTTCTCCCGTGACATGGAGCTGCAATTTACCAGTTTGGGTGTGTGCTGTTAAAAAACTGAATTCTCTTGATACTGGAAACTATTTTCATCTGCTTGGGAATGAATTATAGGTCTGTCTGGCTCCGTTCACTCCTGTTTTAGAAAAAAAGGGCTTGCCTGTGAACCATAGTTAAGATTCACGTGGCTGGTCAACTACAGTCTTGCCAGCACACATTGCACTGACAATGATGAGGGAAAACCAGGCAATACTACTACATTTCTATAGCCCTTTTCATCTCAGAAGTACATTACAAACTTAGAACAATAAACAATCAGACAGGGATCATTACATCTTCTGCCAAAATGCATCCAACTACAACACCACCTAGAAGACCAAGACCGTTTTAGGACAGGAAGCACTGCAGACCTTATCCACATGAAATCAAAGGAGTGATTCAGGAACCAAGTACAAAGCTGGAAGGTTTAGGAACTGACCAAACCTTTGTGTTACTAAGAAAGTGGCCAAACACAGTCAAAACTTATTTCAAAGATTTAGACCAGGACAAAAAGCATCTCCGCCCCTTCAGCTGCTCAGCACCCTGCTCTGTAAGACTGGGCTTGCCTTGTAGGATTTGCTTCTGCATAGCCACAGTCTTGGGAAAAGACAACGAGGAGGTTACCCTGGCATTCTGCTTGTTTGGGCTCACCATGGAATCCTGCTTTGTATGTCTGACACGGGCAGTGAGCATTCCGTGGAGGATATCGAGCTCACCTTCACTGGGACTCGTAGCATCAGAACAACAATCGTTGGCAGCTTCAGGGCACCACCAGCAGAGGTGAGGCCTCCAAGCTTCAGCTCTGTTTTCAGATCACTGTAGCAACAAACCCATGCAAACAAAGCTTCTCAGAGAGAGCCCAGTAAAACCTAGGGACTGGGAGGTCATGTCACGAGAAATAAACCCTTGGTACGACTGAGTAAGGAGCAACCGAGAGCAGAAGCCTTGCTTTCATCTACTTTCATCCTGAATGGGCTCAGTGACTGAAGTGTAACAAGCAGTCAGCAAGCAAAGGTAATTTAATTTCCTTGTGTAGCTGCAACAGAACCAGGGACTTTCTGTCTTTCTATCTCAACCTTCCAGAACATTTTAGAGGCTCGGGCACACCTCTGATGGTGGTTACGTGCTCTGCTGCTTTGCAGAGATGAAGTCACACAGCAGAGGACGGGATGAGTTACCCAAGGTCACACAACCAGTGTGCATCAGCGGCAGCCCCGGAAGAGTGCCTGCATTTACTAACTTCCAGTCCTGGGGCTAAACCACAAACTCAAATTCATGTTCTTTGTGCTGAAATAGGCCATCCAAATGCCATCATGGTTAAGACTAAACAAGTGTCACATTCCTCAGCAGCAAATTTAAGCTCACCCACTCCCTACAGCTCACCTCGTGATGCACCTGTGCGGACACAGAAAGGATGTGGCTTTTCCAAGCTGCAGACAGACCCAAAATGAGATTAATTTCCATCAGTTCCAACATACTTGTAACAACTTGACTAGCTTAAGGCAGACAATAGGATGCGAGACCCGTGTTACAGTCACCCCAAAGCTCTGTTTCTTGCTGGAAGCCAGGAAGCTACCACACGCAGCCCGTTCACGGTACCAAGAAACCATGACCACGGCTTTTGTCTTGAATGTCTACGTTGAGGCCGTTTAATGGCTTTATTCTCAGACGAGCTGAGCAGCCAATTTCTTTGAGTGCTTCAATATGGCTTAAATCCATTAAAATAGTTCAGAGAGATAATCTCAGTGCTATTATGGCAATTTGCACAGCTGTATTCAGTAGACACAGCAAGATGGATCTGCATTAAAAACAAATATCAGCATTTTCTGGGAATCTAACTCTACAGGTGCCCTAAGTGTAGAACATGTTTCTTCGGCATGAAATGATCATCTGATCCTTGCAGCACACCTGCAAACGTCAGCATCCCCCTGCATTATTACTGCCTTCTCTTTTCAACTCACAGCACATGGCAGATTCTGCCTTGTTTTCAAAAACAACCCCAAATTAAAATGTTTGGTTTATTCCCTCCTCTGCCAGGCCCTGTAACAGAGGAGGGCAGAAAGATTTGATGGTCTAGTCCCACTGGCAACACTGGGTAGATATTTTATAAAGAACAGCCAGAAAAGGAAGCAGCTGAAACCACGAATTTCAGGCTTCCACAGCACCCCAGCAGGAACTTGCAAATTGCCTGTCACAAGGCATTAGCATCGCGTTCACTTCCTTTTCTATACAAGTTTGTCATCTTGCCCCTCTTTTCACTCTGTGTCAGCTCGAGCTATAGCTATGGCAAACAAGTTCGTGACATTTATCTGACAAAGCACCACAAAGACAGCATTGCTCTGTGGTCATTCAGCATTTCTTCCATAACAAGTTCCATTGGCTTTGCTGCCCTAACAGCTGTGTCTCCTCTGCTCTGGCGGGTTCCCATCCTCACGAGATGCATTTTTGATGAAGAACAGCAAGAAAGGAGAGATTCCCAACTCAGAAAATCACTGGCAGAGAACTAGGTTTGCTCCAAACCCCACACCATCTAGGCCCTAGATCAGCAATCCAGGCTTAGAAAGTAAACTGTCCGTTAAGACTTACAACCTGAAGTTTCAAATCTCTTAAAACTTGCCTATTTTAATAATAATCATTACAATCACTGCTTCAACTAAGTATCCTGCACCGCCCGGCCTTTACTGCTGTTGGGAACTAGGAAATGACTTGCACATAGTTAAGAGGGGAAAAAAAATGAAAAAGAATTAATTCTTATAGTTCCATCCTGAAATCTGTAAGTAGTGTCATCCCTGTTGTGTTGGAGGTGAGGAAGATAAGGCAGACACACGAGGCAACTTGTGTAAGTCACAGAGGCAGGCAAGCCTTACCCTCATGCTAATCTTTAGGGTGCGATCTTGTTTGTGCTGACATCAGCTGAGAAAAGATCACAACCAAAACTAGTCCCGACCAAAGCCTTTGCACACAAGTAGAATGGAAGATAAAGTCCATGAGTATCACTACCTTTCTTTGTGAGTTTTTTTTTATTTTTTAATTTTTTTTTAGAAGTGATTTATTCATCACCCTTTTGCTATGCACAAGAAATCCCAAAGTTGTGACACCCTTGGAACTGAACTCAGTTCCACTCAGAAGTGCAGTTGAGTGGAAAAACATTTGCTTCCTCACAGCCTGCACCACTGACTTCAAACTTTGTCCCTGAAGAAGTTCAACCCAAGGTAAACGAGCAACATTCCTTGCAAGTTTTAGAACAAAACCTCCTTCACTTAGCTCTAGATCAGGTACCAGGGGCAAAGGAATGCCCATTACTGAGACAAAGCTCTTTCTCTACTGAGAAAAGCTCTTACCATTTCAGACTAGGCTCTCTGCTAGTCCATGTGGAGTTCTACAGTCCCAATTAGTAATTTTCCATTGTATACCCAAGCTTCGGAAGCCTAGTTCTCATACTTGCTGCTTCTGATGCAGCCCAAAGCATGGCATGAAAGGTTACAGCAGACTCCTTACTAGGACAGCTTCTGGGCAGGCAGAAATACTCTCAAAGGGAACAAACATTTTTAGAACGTTAGAGCCAGGAATACATTTTTCTTTTAAAGTTTTTCTTCTAGAGCCAAGAGCAGAAAACACAAATCACATCACCTCTGCCTGCACCGCCATCTCTTGGAATGGAAACAAAACTGGAAACCTGCTGACAGAATCTCACAGCACTGTGCAAAGGGAAAAGGAGCCACTTCTGGAGCAGCTCATTTGGGGTATGGCAGTTATCTGGAAAGAGCTATTTAATCCTAGTCTCCAAAGTGACCTTTTCAGGTCAAAAGGCCACAGCTATGCTTCCCTGCTAAGTTGCACAGAAATCTTTCTGTAGATGCAGCTCTTCCATCCACCCACAACTGTAGGAAACCAGCTGGTTCCGATTTTTATTCCTTAGCTTGGATTTAAAAGAACAAAGAAAACCCTTTCTGGATTGCATAAACATACAAAATGTAATTTTACTTGGCACTGAATTATTTAAGCCCAGCATGCAAAGAAACAGCCAAGGTCTCTTTGTCCTCAGTGTGTTTAGAAAAACTGAACTCCAAGCATCCATTTGTTTGAGTAACCAAACCAGATGTGCAGTAGTGAACTGCTGCCTTGTTCTGGGAGCACTGTCTTGGTCTTTTGACTTTGTATTATCAACACGACTAGGAAATTAAATTGCAGTGTTCAAGTCTCATAAAACAGCGTTGACTATTACAACACACACAAGCTACTAAGTTTTGACATAATTATATCATTTCATTTAATGTTATCATTGATATAAGAGCCATAATCCATCTGTAAGCCCAAATGCTTACTTTAGCCAAAACTGCATATATTTCTCAGCAATCTCCTGTTTCGTTTACCTCCTGAAGGAAAATTTTAACTTCCATAGCTCTCCTGAAAGCTTGTTTGTTGCAATACCTTCCAAAAATTTGCTCACAGGGGAACAAGAACAGAAAATACAAGTGGCAAAGCTGAAGTACCTAACTTTGACTAAACTAATACTATTATCCCAATAGCTCCTGATGATCATTCTTATTGAGAATGAAGAAAACTACCAGGCAGGGCAGGAAGGTTGCCCTTTATTAAGGGAGGTATCTCCCTGACAGATCCAGGGGCTTTTGCTTTGCTCATCACCAGCAGCGATGGGTGGACCTCCACTGTTCTATTTATATATTAGCACAGACCGTGGCTTAAATTATAAAATAGAATATAGGGCAACATTTAACTTACCATAAAAAACTTGCAGTCATCTGTAAGAAATTGAAAAGCATCCAACTGTCCCCAGTGAACATGGGCTTTAGATCTTGGTATCAACCAGTTTTACTGAATGGTGATAAAACATGAAGGGGACTGTAGTGTGGTGTCAAAGTAAACACCTCGGGTTTCTGAGGGGACTCTGTGTAGCTGGAGCATGAGAAGTCTTCAAAAAGACCTACTGTGCGTTACTGTGTGTTCAGGAGAATATAACTGAAAACTACTACTGGAGTACAGAGAATTGCACTTCTTTCTGGAAGGCACTTTTTCCCAAGTTAACATAACTGGGGAAAAAAAACACACTTACTTTCATGGGGTGGAAGTCAAGGGCAGTCACTGTCCAGTTCTAATCCTATCGCTGCTTAAGTACCCATCCTTTTAGAAAAAACAGTTTCACCTTTGCATAACAGCCTAACTGTCAAAAACAACCTCAAAGCCAGATTTTGTAATGAAAACAGTGCCAGAACGAACAGACAGTTAATAGTCCTCCACCTTAGCTACTGGGAACGAGGGCTGAGACCAGATAAACTCGTTTTACTTGTGATCACCGGCTCTATAAGAAGGCTGGCAGCTTCCTAGCATTAGTCAGTGAAAAGATTTATTTGGTTTTTCTACAGCGTAAAGCCTGGAGAGGTTGAGCCAGAATGTCTTCTGAAGGCTTTCTGAAGGAAATGCAAACCATTGGTGAGAAGTTTCTCCTTAAGCTTCAGAAACTGCCCAAGGCTGACCCTGTGGAGATCGTGTCCTTCTGTGTGGTTCTTCTGTTTATCGGTGAGTTTATCGGTGGAAGTAGAGGGGTGTCAGACGTCTCTTCTCTTCTACAGGGGCAGCTTGCTCTGAGATCTTTGTTGACAGGTCGGTGGTGTTGGCAGTTGTTTTCCAGGCTGTGCTCTGAGGCCCCTTTTAATTTCTAGGTCATTTTTTAGTATTCAGTGTGTATCTTCACACACACGCAGAGCATCAGAGGCAATAGCATAACTTTTCCCAACGCTCCCCTAGTTTAGCATTAATTTAAACAGCAGTATCTTACCTAACTGAGAGTTGCTGCAGTGTTTTGATGCACAGCAGATATATTTGTTTATAACAAAGGGTATTGGGAGAGCTTACTGCCATGAAAAACACTCAGCTCTGAGATGCTGAGTATCTCTCCTGTGCTTAATTCAGCGGGTGCCAGGATGCTTCAGCTGAGCCTCTTTATTCCCTGACAATGGTAAGATCCCTTTTGCCGACCTGTGTGGGGATGGCACAGAAGGAATAAAAAAGAGCTGCTTGATCGTGGGGGATGATGTTTGTTTAAACAATGGGAAAACAACCAGGAAGGAAGGCAGGCCTGCCCCCTCAGAGGTACTGCTCTCTCCCAGCGCTGGAAGGAAGGGTGTGTTTGCAGCCTGGACACTCCTCCCTGGGCTGGAATTCAGAAACAGACAAACCTGCTTCCTTTTTTTTTTTTTTTCCCTTCTCATAGTGACAGCTGGTTCCCCACAGGTCAGATTACCTGGCAGCCCATCTCCAGACCTTTAAAGAACACGTGCACACATGTGTGCGCATGCTCCTTACGAGTTTTGCAGGATTAAACATGTCATCCTTTTCCAGATAAACTAACCCGTCCCACCCTACCCTGACCACTACGCCTAGTGTAGAATAACAACAGGCTAGCCCACTGCTTTGCAAAACAAACCCCTCTTTTTGAAGTATCTATTTTCTCAAGCTGACTACAGAAGAAAGCATAAAACCAACCCAGTCGCAAATACCTGTTCTCCTTAAAGGGCTCACATCAGGCACTCTTCAGAAACGGAACTGCCAGTTGGACCAGCCAAACCCTCTCTAGTTGCTTTTGACAACTATGGGGAGAGTTTGATCTCCATCCTTTCCAGGCACACAGCCCCACTTAGTTGTATGCCATCTGCCACACAACAGCCAGGAAGGCAGGTAAAGCTGTGCTGCCCCCACGTAGCTTGGTACATGGCTGTTAAGATCACAAAATACCCAGTAGTGACAATTTTTAGGAATTTTGTGCATGCAGCAGATGAACTCTGGGGCCACAGTCTGAAAAGCAATCTTTCAGTCTGAAGGTGAGGGATATTTTTTGGTTACTGTCTTGCCTACTGAAAAATACACGCAACTAGGATCCTTCCTCCCTTGCCCAGAGTAAAGGCACCGTTCATTCTCATTTGCTCTTTATCTTTGCAGAGGAATTTCTCTCTTCCATTGCTTTCATTTACTTACCTCTGGAAACAAACCTGAAATTAACTCCTTAAACCTTTCTTCGCTGGGCCTGCCCTATCTGCCTGACCTGAATCTTTGGACCTGGTGACTGATCTTGGCCAAGTCTGACAAAGGAACAGGAACCTCTTATCTTTTTATCTCTACCAAGTATCCATGGGAGGAGACAGATGGGTATTGGGCAAAGTCCTAACTCAGTGCTCATCATACGGGGAAACCAGTATACCTAGTTCCTAAACCATTATGAACAGTCAGCTGGGCAATCGGCACAGTTATTGAGAAGCCACCCAGCACACCTTCAGCTCCTACTAAGGCCTGACGTGCAATGACACTTGTCCAGATTAAAGGGATAACTAATACAAGAAAGCAGGAACTTAAAAGGAGGGAGGTGGGGATATAGGACAAAAATCAAGAAACCTGACTGTTCATTCTGCCGCTCATCAGACAACTTATAGGAGATGTAGGGTTAGTCTCCAGTGACTCCTCCTGTGTCATGAAGCAATATCCCTTTCTTCTCTTTTCAGTTACTGTTCTGCTGCTCATGATCATTGCTTGCAGCTGCTGCTGCTACAGCTGCTGTAGCTGCGATGGACGTCCTGACCACAGACGTAGGAAGATCCAGGTCCGCCCGAGTGCCCATCCATGAAGCGCATCAAGAGGTGACAACCTACTACCAAGGACATGCGTGGCCATCATGATTCAGACCCACGGGAATGACTCTCTGCTCTAGCTCACTGAAAATGGCAATAACAATATTAATGAGTATGACTCAGAGGACCAGAAATCACAGCATGGAATTCATTCTTTCTGTGATGGCTACTGCTGGGCTCCGTGGTGTGACCAGAAAGGTAACGCTGCTTTACCATCACTGTCTTCCTCTTCAGGGTGGGCTGGGGGTGCATGGACACACGCTGCTGACAAAATAGACACACTTACCCAGTAACAGCCCTGCAGCTGGGCTGGCCAAGGATTCCTTCTGTGAGCACTGAGCCACAGACCAAAGCAGAGAACGTGTAAGCTGCCACATGGCTAGGCAGCACCTTCTCTCTTCACAAGTGGCTAATCCAAAAAGATGATGTTGGGGGCCAGAAAAACCCTCTGACATTGCTGGAAGGTCGACATGCTTAGTACATCTTGGATCAGGCCCAAACCTGCTCTCTCTAAAGCCAAGTGCAATAGACACATTTAGCTGAGACGACTGCTGAAAACAACAAATCATGGACCTTCTGATCTACATGTACCACCTGAGGCTCTGCGTACAGCTGGTGACAAATGTTCCCTTCTTTATTTCACTGGTGTTACGATGATGTGAAATTGCCAAAGAGAAAAGTCAGATCGTGTGCAATACCCTTTGTAAACAGAAAGATGAAGGCAAAAGAGAGAGAATCACTGATGTTACAGTTTAATTTGAACATTGTGCTGGTAAATGTGCTCCCTCCCAGCCCCCATGTGGTAGTCAGACCTTTCATGAATTCTGCATATTGCAGGCGAATGGTCCTTACAGAGCATGGGAGTTACAGGAGATGAACAAGTCCCCGTCCTCACTCGAGGGACCTGTGTGCCTGACTCCCTGCACTGTGTGCAGTTTATTTTAGTGGACATAAGCAGTATGCCTAAGGTATGTTTATTAGCATACTCAAAGGCATTTCAGAGGAGTGACATGCAGTATGGTAACCGTCACTTCAGGGTATACATGCAGCAGCTGACAGCTGGCATTGCAACAAAGCACAGCCGAGAATGGCCTGTACAGCTGAAGTTAACAAGTGAAAATAAATCCTTTCTCCATGCTGCAGCCACTGTGTATGTTTGGTTTACACTGAGGTGAACTTCAATAAGGGATTCCTGTAAGTACAAGGCTATGGTGCAGACCATGACTTTCCTAACTGGGACAGCCAAACAGACCAGCTTGCTGCACCTAGCTCTGCAAGCCACTGGGCTTTCTTTCAGCCCCAAATGTAACAACAATCACCTTTACTAGAAGGTATAAAAAGTTCCATGCTTATAGATGTCATCTTCTACCCTTGTATTCCAACTGCTACATGTAGATGAGTCAAAAGGGATTTGGGCACTGGGACAGGCTCCCCAGGGAAGCAGTCACAGCACTGAGCCTGACAGAGTTCAAGAAGCATTGGGCAGTGCTCTCAGACACATGGTCTGATTTTTGGGTGGTCCTCTGCAGACCCAGGAGTTGGACTCGATGATCCTTGTGTGTCCCTTCCAATTCGGGATATTCTGGGATCACACACATATGCCAGAGCCAACATCCAGCAAGAGAGAAAAGAATCAAGTTTTTAACAGTGGGCTTTTAAATCTTCTTCACACTTCGGAAGGGACAACAAAATGGAAATTTTGTAAAGAAACCTCTTTGCTGATGCCTGCACCCAGTTTAGCAGAATGCATCATTAGCTCCTCATGTATTTAATGCACTTTATTTTTTTTTAAATAAACTAAGTTTAGGTATTTTGCATTTTTTTGTACAGTTGCACAGTGAAATAAATTTGCAGGCAGCAACACAGAGAACAGCCTAAAAATTAACAAAAGAAAATCCTCAAATCACTAATGTCACTTTTACACCAAGAAAAAAGAAAACATTTCCAGCAGAAGATGGAGACATTCCTTAGAAAGTATTTGAGCTCCAGCTTGGCAACTACTAAGAAAACGAGGAGCGCACCAGTATGAGCTGCTGCATGCACAGCTACAGTACGACTAACAAAGTGCTGGCCTTTATTATGCTGTCCCCAAAATTTCACTTCCAGGAAATATGCTAGGGTAGGATAAGCTCAAACATGGCATCCATTTACTGTAATCGACATTCAGAGGTGCATCACACTAACCTCTCTGTCAGATAGATCTTTGCTCATTTCACTTACAAACAAGTGACTGTCAAGGTGACGCAGGAAGCCTCAGACCCTCTCTTTTGCAGGAGACAGACATTTCTAAGTTAAATCACGAGACCTGTGAAAGAACAGAGCTTACTTTCTTTCCTAGCCTGTGCTAGACAGTGCCAGCTACAGGAATTAACAGAATCCCATTGAGAAATGCTTCAGCAGCATGGAACCAGTCTGTGCTAACAGTCAGGAGGAAGCTCAGTGGGCTGGAAACGTACCAACGACTGACAGGTTGCTGTCACTAGGAACAAGCTGCCAAGCGTTATCTCAACACAAAAAGCCACAAACATGAGTTTCCCCAGTGGTGTTACAAGTTAAACCACTGACAGACACCAGGCAGGGGGACAGGGGAAATGGCTCCTGCCTTATCTCTGCCACTATAAGTTCCTGAATTAAGGCAGAGAACAAATGCAGTAATGCAGTGCTGTTAAAAGGAAAGGAGGGAAAAAAAAGAAAGAGAGAGAGAGACAGAATGAGAGAAAATTAAGCAATTTTATTAAGAATGCAGGTGGCTTTCTGGAACAGAGGAGCAGCCACCAAGGAGAAAAGTGGATCCCTGGCCAATTTCTGCAAACTTGCCCGCACCTCACAGGCCTAATGTTCTGCTTAATGTTTCGTACCATTGTACTCCATTGAACTGTTCATATACTTGGCGTTTAGGTATGTGTTTGCCTGAACTGGGTGGGTACTGCCACTGTCTTGTATGCAAGAGATCAGGTTGGCTTGAAATACGCTCAAAAAAAAACAAACAACAGTTTACTGAACTTTCTGTTGACTAGAAAAGTGCCTGTACACCACTCACACAAGTCTTCCTAGTTCACTCCTACAAATCTTTGTAGGTTTTTTTGTTTCACCTGTTACTTACTTACAGGGACCTGGCATGCCCTGAGCTCTGGTGAGGATGGATCCTCTGTTTCAAAACTCACAGAGGAACACAGACCACAGAAAAACTGAAAACTGTTTCAAAACCAGTAACTTCTGTACACATTTTAAAACCTTCAGTGAGCCTAGAAGGATCTACAAGGGGATATAACTACTTCAGTCTTGATGACACAATTGTTGAAAAAGCTTTCCCTAAGAAACCCAGAGCAGACTGTGAGACCAGCCTCTCCAGCAGAAGCATCTGAGGCTTTACTGACCACTTAATGGAATAGCTTTTATTCTGTAACATTATCCCTGTTTCAAAGTGATGTGCTTGGCTTGTGAAAAACAAGTTTCCTTCCACCCATTCGCATGTATCACGCTCTGCTCTTTCCCTCCCATCTCTCTTCCCTCTGGTCTTCCTTAGTTGAGAAGGCAACAGGGAATTTATTTTATTGCAGTTAACAGCACTGTGAGGCTCTGTAATGAGTTCATCCACCTGAGCTGTCATGATGAAGTTTGGACTGCAGGGCACTCCCATTTTACAAATGGCAGTCTCCTAACTGAGCTTACAATACCAAGCCAGCCAAGACCCAGGCAACACAGCCCTCTTCTCTCCACCACAACCTGCTGCCTTCTCTAGACAGAGGGCACAGCAGGCTGCTACAAGCACTGGAATAAGCACACAAGTGGATAAAGGCATGGGGAGGAAGAAACACCCAAGTGACATGTGAACAGGGTCTTTTTAACTAGGCTCAAGGCCTTTGATTAGATTAGCCACACCTTTGCAAGAAAGTCAGCTGTTAATCATTCACTGCAGTACAAACAGGCAACTTCCAGGCTAGGTCTATAAGGCTGCAGGTGCAGTAGGGGGTCCTTCACCACAGGCTGAGATCCCTTCAAATAGGTGCAGAGGAGGTACCAGAAGGAACACCTACTGCAAACACAACAGCTTCAGGTATTTATGAAATTGCATACAACTCTCCTACCTCAGGGGACTAACCATGGTTAGCAAAAGGGATGGGTGCTTTTTAGGGTGTGCAGCTGTACAGGGTTTCTGCCTCAGGTCTGCAGAGCTGGTATCCAGTCTGTCTCCTTTTTAAAAGAGAAGGAAGCAATCCAGAACAGCTTCCGTGTCCTGTATACCTTTGGTGATCTGTCCTAATTCCACAAAAGCAAAGCATAAACTTCAGTGTTATTTTCTACTGAGAAAGAAACAAAAGCTTCAGGAAATGAAAGTATGAGTTTGTGCTTGTAATCCAAGGTGACTCGCTGAGGATGAAATGTACTTTACATGGTCTTCATACAGTATTTGGGATGCAGACATAAGGGTTGACAACTCAGGCAAATATTCTGAAATAATTAAAATCTCCTCCTGCATTCATACAGTCATATTTGAGAGAAAGTGTGAGAAGTAATCCATTCCTTCTTTCCCTTGAGCAGCATCTAGCAAGGAAGCTTTAGATGCTCTCAAACCACAAGCTGTTCTCAAATAAATGTTGTTGTTTTTTTCTTTTTAAAGACAGCCGATAGCCAAGTCATTATGCAAAGTATCAGAGAAAGAGCAGGTGTGTAGAACCCACTGAGATCCCACTTTAAATTATTGCTGAACCTAAGTCATTCCCAGGAGGAAAGCATACCTCTATTGTAGAGTAACCCAGAATGTGTGGCTCAGCGTTAAAACCAACTTTGTTAAAAGGAGGCACTTCTCATGCAAGAAGCTAGGTTGTTCTAAGCTCTATGGGAGTGACAAATTCTACGTTAAGTTCTGTGCTTGCTGTTGGTGTGTGCTTGGTTTGCTTGTTTTTAAATGAGTGTTCGTTTAATCTCCAGTGTGTTCTCACAGCCTAAGTGCCCAACTCTCATTTTTAGAGGAATTGCTTCCTGTTGGAATCAACCAAGTTCTCCTACTGAATACTTGCCCTTCATGTCTAGGCTGTACAGTTGACAGATGAAGGGTTCATATAGAATGTGCCGGGAGAGATACTCAATTATTAAAAATATTGATAAGCTATGATTAAAATAAATCTCATCTGCTAAAATCTTGCAAAGGCAGAAGATTTCCTCTCTACTTCTCTGTAGATCTGACTCTAAAGCTGCCTCAGTTATCTATCTCCTGGTTTATACTCCAGATCCTGCGAAGACTGACTCTACTTTTTGGAAGAGGGACACCTGCCAGCACAGAGCATGTGTGCCTGTACTGGTTTAGTGCCTGTCTCCTACTGCTCTGTCAGAGCACAGAGGGGATACATCAACATCTGACATTATTCTTGTCTAACTCCAGCAGGGCAGAAGCCAGCATGTCATCTGCACAAGGGACATCCTCAGTTCTGGAAGACCTAAAAAGACTGATTTTAACAAGTGACTGGGCTCTTGGAGGGCTAGTGGTGATTAGCACCTTCTGTCTTGTTTTTATTGCTCTCCTCATATTTGCTGCCATCTTTGGGTGCTGCTCATCTCCAAGGCACAAGCGGAGTGGTGCATAAACAGCGAAGCTGTGACACAGTACTGGGAGATCTGCAGTTAAGCAAGAATCAGCCCAACTGCAATCTAATTGTGTTGTTCGTGGAAGCTTTTTCATCTTCTGTCCCTGGGTGGTTATTTCTCCCTATCCAGCTTTCCTGCATCGAGGGCAATATATGAATGCCAGCAAGTTGTTCTGCAAGTCCACAGCAAACTCTGTACATAAGGCAGTCTGTGTTCAGGAACTGAATGATGATGCTGATATTTGGCTAATCATGTCTCTGCCTGATTTTCATCTCTCAAACAAAACCACAGACAGGATAGAGTTGGCAAATGGTCAACCACCACCTAAAAGTGATAAAGATGTCTTCTACCACTGCAGTTACTTTTTTTGTTTGGCTGGTTTTGTTTTTTTTCCATCTTGAAAAGGGACATCAGGAAACTCTGACCAGCAAAAGCTTTGTCTGAACCCATTCTCTAAAAAGCAGCTTATGTAATTGTTCTCCTGTCATACTCAGACAGTAGCCTAAATATACTATGCAAAAACTTGCTTATCAGAATACAAGTCTGTCTGTATTTGTTCTCATTTAGAACCTTGTAAGGTCAGAATTTCAGGTTCATTTTTACTGTTTGAATAGTGAAAAGAACTGTATTAATTCAAAATGCAAAAAAGAAATGTAATGTGTGGTATTCTCCTGAAGAGCACCTTAGTCTCCTGCACAGTTACAAGCAGGGAAGCTGGTCAATGGTGCTGCAATGTGTGACCTTGGGTTGCATATCTTATATGTGTATGTATTAAGTTGGAGAAGGGAAGAAAACAGATGGGAGATGTGATTTCTAATTAGGTCAGTGAGCTTCCCTTACAGAAATCTCTTATGTAGCCAGTAAAGTTCTATTTATATTGCTATTCACCTAAGCAAAGGAGAGTGTTTTCTCTCTAGTGCTTCTGTATTGCCTCACTACTGCAGCAGAACTGTTAAGAGAAGTTCCTCACTTAAATAGCAGTCAAGTTCTTTACAGCATACATGAAGGGGGTGATGCTGTAACTGGGTGATATGGATCCTACCTCATGCCCTGACTAGGAGACCACCCTGGAATGTTCTGTGACTGCTTTTGGCTTGTGCAAGGTTAGTTCAGCGAGCCCAGTATAGTTGTCATGGCATTGGTGGCCCTTTCAAGAAGCCACTGTCTGAACTAATTCTGCGACCAACTGTAGGAGAATCAAAGAAACAGAGATTGAGACAAGGTCTTCTGAGGTTAGACACTAACCAGATATATCCAGCTGCTCTCACATGATATAAAATCTGGACACAAGCAGCCATCTGACTTAAAGGAAGAAGCTACTTCCCAGAATCATCCTAGCTTTGGGCAAAGAAGTGCTCATTCACGTGCCCTGGGACCACTCAGCATTGTGCCTTACTTCAGTATATACAGGGATCTCCCAAGGCAGATCCATAAAAACACAATTTGTTTACCAAACGTGACCACAAGGAGAAAATAAGCTCACTGAAGTATCAGAAAAGCATGCCAGTCACCCTGAAAAACTTGTCCTAGACACAGGTGTGAAGAACGAAACAAAATACAAACTTAAAAGCAAGACACATGTTGACTACTTTCGGTTAGTGAATGCATACTGCTCTCTTACTGGCAAAATTACAACTTTGATGTCTCATGCAGCATAGTAATTAGTACAATGACAGCTTACAAGTCATGAACTAGACCTGAACGATGTGTGTTGTGGTTGCTAGTCTGCATTTAGATTGGGCACATCCATAATTTGGGCTTATTTTCTGAAAGGTTCCAAGCACATAAGATCCTTCTAAGGTCAATGAGAATCAAGGATGCCTACTTCTTTGCAGACTGGAGCCCCTGAGATTTAGAGAAACATTAAAGTTAAATAGTTCCATTCTGCGATGATTAGGCTGCCCAGAGAGATGGTGGGTGAAGGAGGAAAGAGTCAAAACAAAAGCAACTGAAACTAAGTCCGTTCTCCACAGATAAAACACATTAAATTTCACAGCAAGAGGAATCACAGTTCAACATCTCAATTAACTCAGAAGTGAAAGTGAGTGACAGGCATCTCAGGGACACCTTCCTCAGTCCAGACAGCAAAATATCAGACGATTCATTCAGTATTTTCTTTTTCCATAACATGCATTTGCGGAAAGATCTCAGCCATAACTGTGCCTCAGAAGGGATAGGATATGGTTTCCCCAACATTAAACAACATTTGAAAGAAGTGCACTCACCCCAGCTCCTCGCAGAAGTTCACAATGGCATCAAAAGCTGTCATCACAGCTTTGTCAGATTCTTTTAAGGTGCCTTTTTTTTCCTGAAAGTAGACAGGACAAGAATTATAGTCTTCAATTTAAATACAAACAGATGAATTAACTCTACTGGTAACCACATCCAACTCTCCTGAACAATGTGATTAACTGGTACAGACACCACCCTTTTTCTGCTCCATGCTTTTGCTCACCCTTGCCTCTCTAGTAAGGCTGGAGCTAGTTCTGGCAGCCCTTTCCCTCCCTGCTTCAACCTCCTCTGCTCTCCCTTGGGACAGGACTACAGACAACTCTAGACCCAAAAACTACTACAGCTCTAGAAAAACTCATTTGATCTTTGCATATTCAGAGGTCACTGCAGGCAAGAGGCAAACAAAATCTGAGCAGAAAGGTAGCACAACTAGACACACAGATACTATTCTGCATATCTTACCTGGATATTAGAGAGCTCCTTCTTAATCAGGAAGCTGACTTGATCCCGATCGTTCCTAGAGTAATAAAGGCGGCAGCAGGATGGCTTCCCATCTCTCCCAGCTCTGCCAGATTCTTGGTAATATCCAGCCATTGACTTGGCAATGTTCCAGTGAGCAACAAACCTGCGTGTGATATGACAACGGGAAACATAAGGCTGTAGGTTTCTCAACTCAGTGTATACATGATTGTGTTGTTCATGGTATCAACATCAGAGTAAAAACTAAGGCAGTAAAAGCAGGATGTCACTCAAGATGGATGGAAGAAAAAGGGCACATAAATATCCCAAACAGGTATACAGCCACACAGCTATGAGCAAGGACACAATCTGGACTATTTTATGATAAAACAGAGCATTAAAAAAAAAGTCCTGTTTATTTTGTGAAACGCAATTTGAACATTATGGAAAATAATCAGAAATACTTGATTACAAAAAGACATTTCTTTGCCAACAAAGTCTGCGTGGGAAATTCCGTCTCACCAAAATCACTTGTAGATGAGGGCACCTTTCCCAGTTAGAGAATATGACTATGAATCATTACTAAACCGTACGTAATCTCTGGAGGAATGTTTTCAATGCACCACTACAAGAGTGCTTTAAACCTGCTTGTACTTGAATATTCAGCAATTCGGCTCATACCTGTGTTGAGGAGTCTCTGCACTTTACAGTACAGTAATGCTGCCAATATTTTAAATACCAGTCTGCCTCAAAACTGGTCCTTTTAAAGCTCTGCAAACCACTATGTCCCAGAGGCAGGCATGACGTGCGCAGGTGTGGCAAAAGATTAAAAGACGAAAACAAGTGAACATGTTTCTATAAACACAAACACCTTAAGACCAGGCCAGACACAAGGAATCAGAACCCTACATATTCAATCTCTATTGGGAAATTTACTGAAAGAATTAATAATCTCAACTAAAACTGAATTAGCAGTGAAAAAACAGAGGAGCTGACTCCATCAGAGACAGAAACAACACCTGTTTTCCCTTTTGTCCCAAAGGGTCACCTCCAGAACTTGTCAGACCTGATCTCACTCAATAACATATGCATGAATACTCAGGACTCTGCCAACAAAGAGTGAAGGCTAAGCAGCAGGGCATTGTTACCTGGCCTAGGGTATCATATTCCTTAAACTATTGAAAAACAACTTGTAAGAAGTCTTTTTAACTTAATTTCTTGGAAACTAACCTTATTACAAAGCATGGTTCAGCTATATTTTATTCTTCATCAGCCCTATGCATTTCAGTTACTCTTTGCTGGTTTAATGCATCGAACAGGACAGAGACTAAATTTCAGCATATCATTAATTTATGCTGCTCTCCTACAAGACTTCTCATTTCTCTACTGGGTAACAAGCATCGAGCAGTAAAACAGTCTATCACTGCTATAGGATCCTGTTGTCTGTCAGCATACAGTACACACAGAAGGGTGGCACAGTTGTGAACTGATGTGATCAACTCAGTGATGTCCTGCACCTCTCCTACAATGGTCACAGCAATTGTTTTATTTGGATTTTGAGTGAGGATCAGCTCCATCTAGGGTGTTGCATGAGCTGCAGATGAGCTCTTCCTCTATTAAATGATCACAGTTCACAACGCTAACTCAGCCCAGCCATATTGCTGTGCAGGAATTCTAATAACACAGAGCAATTATGGTGGCAATTAGAAGTCCCAGAGGAACCACAATTGAAAACATGTAAAAATTTTTGTCCTTGAACTAGAGTTGTGTTTTTCAAATGGTTATTGCCATTTGTGAACTGCCACCCCCCATTGCAGTTTGCAAAAGATCTCACCAAAAGCTGACTCTATTTTAGTAGTGTATGAATTATTTTAGTTACAAATTTCCTTCCCACTGCTTTTTGACAGCAGTTATTGCACTAAGAGAAGTGAAAGAGACAGCTGTGACTGCATCTAGATGGTTCTTTTTAAAGCCCTGGAGAGCGTGGCAAAAAAAAAACAAACATTCCTCCAATTTTCTTTGGTTTGAGGATGAATGGTAAAGAGATACTCTGGTGCCTTCTTTTTAATTTAATTATAAAACCCTTCCAAGGTTGTTTTTACTGCTTCTAGGAAAACCTCCGGTTGTATTTTTGTGGGTTTCAGTGAGTGTTGATCAGGTGTTTGAGACAGATGTATCAGATAAGAGAGAGACTGAGGCTTTCCCTTCCTGCCGCTCAGATTTCAGTCTCTGCTGGAGCACAACTCTCAGCCTCACATACCTGACATTTGCTTTGTCTACTCCCATTCCAAAACTGATGGTAGCAACAATAACTGGGATCTTTTCCTCCATCCATTCATTCTGGATTGAAGTCCTGTCAGCTGCTTTGAGTCCTGGGAATGGAAAAAGGTGGAAGGAAACAAAACAAAACAAAACAGCAAGTAGAAGTATTTTATTCCTTCTCCATTCTCCCATTACGAGCCAAGCCCCTCAGTAAGAACAGACCGACATACACACTCTTCTCTGTCCATGTTTAAATTGGCCGGGGATCAAGCAGAAGTCAGCAGCAGCTGTTTCTATTCCAAAACGAAAAATTTAAAACACTCTTGTGAAGAAACCAGTTGTTATATTTAGGCCATGCAAGATCCAACAAAATGAACAGTTCTGGAGCAAAGGGAATGCCATTCTGCTGAGTGACCCATATTTACCTCAAAGACCTGATGTATGAGCATTAGACAGATTGCAGACCATGCCTAGAAAGCTGCTTGCTAGGTAACCCCAACCCAAGCCTTAAAGGTGGTACAGTTCAGTTCTACCAGCTCCTGAGAGATGCCAAAGCAGCTCCAGTACCTGCGTGATACGCCTTGGCTTTCACTCCTCGGTAGCTCAATTCAATGGCCAGCTGGTCACACACGTCCCTCATCCTGCAGTACACAATGCCACAACCCGAATACACCTGGGCAGAGAGGAGAGAAAGTTCGTGACACCGCCTGACGCCCATCAGCTGAGCTGCAGTCCTTAGTGTGGACGAAATGGAGGGATGCCCAAGGCTCACCTCATCTCCAAGCTGATTCCCCAGCAACTTAAAGACATTGTCATGGCACAAAAGTGAATCAGACAAAGAGAGTTTCCTACAAGGCCTAGGAGACAGACTGAATATGGTCTCCCAGTCTTTTCCCAGTGAACACCAGGCAAGAAGTCTCTCTTCACATTACAGACAAATTGAGGTGCAGAGGGTGATTGAGTTGCTGGAGTTATCCTGGATATTAGTGTTACCGCAAGCAATTCAATATGACACTAAGTGCTGCTGCTCACCCTTGTTACATTTCACCCTCACCACAGTGAAAGAGCAGAACCCAATCAAACACACACTTATCGCCAGGGACACGACCAGCCAAGCCAGAAATGCTATTTGCATATTCCTAATACATTTTCTTTTAGACCAGCTCTTTTTGGACGACACCTCTGTTTGAAAGAAATGCAACTCGATATTCTAATTATTTTAGAGGAACTGAAAAACTATTGAGCGCTTTCCTTCAGGGACCTCCTCCTTTGCCACCACAGCCCTGTCAGGGCCATACCAACCACCAGAAGATCGGTGACCATTAAGGAAGATTTTATTCAGTTTAGCCTTCTTCCCCCACTGAAAAACCTACCCCAGTTGTATTCTTCACTTCAAGTGCCTTCAGACAGAAATCCTTCAAGTTGGCATACGGATCAGTCAAGAGCTCTTTGAACTGCACATCGTAGAACAAGTTAGATCTGAAGCACGGAGTCTTAAAGGTGGCAAGCGGCTGCTTTAGCTTCAGTGCCATCACGATGTCCTCCTGGACCTGCTTGGTGGCAGTGGCAGTCAAGGCAACACACGGCGTATTGGGTATGCGAGTGCGCAAGGTGCCCAGCCGCAGGTAGTCAGGTCGGAAATCGTGGCCCCACTGGGAGACACAATGCGCTTCATCGATTACCAGGTAGGACAGGAGATTTCGAGACAGCAGGGAGTTCAACGTAGGCTGGAAGGAAGAGGACGCTGCCATCTCCGGGGTGATGTACAGGAGCTTTACTTGGGGCTTCTCACTCGCTAGGTCAGCCAGGATGGCCTTCTTTTCCTGGGCTGAAAGCTTGGAGTTGAAAGAGCAGGCTTTGATCTTCAGAGCCAGCAGGTGATCCACTTGGTCCTAAGGTAAATACAAAATGAAAATTAAATGAGAAACAAACGGCATTAAAGAAAGCCACCAGCACTATGAATGTCTACTGAACAGATCTACATGAGGCCCCAGCTTCCACCTCCAGGTTCAAGTCTCGGGACAACATTCACCTAGAGTCCAGCTGTTTAGAACTTCAACCCTATTTATTTCAATGGTGAGTGCATCTCTTCAGCTCTAACATCCAACTCCTTTTCTTTTGTTTTCCATTCACTTTAAGATAATCATTTTGCTGCTAGGGCACATCAGCATGGATCTGTGCTAAATACCTGATGATAGCCACACTGAGCTGAAACAAGCCACCAGTGTGTCTCAGGACTTACACTATCAAGTTGTCACAGATGGAAAATGAGTAATGCCACCCTACAAAAACAGAGCACGCTTCATTCCAAAATAACCAAACAACTTTCCAAACACAACTGAGATATTATGAGATATGGCAAATCACCTCTGCAATAGAACTGAGCGTGAACAAGAATCATGCCTTGAAAACCAGGAAGAAAACACAGCATCACATTCAGATACATCCAGACAAACAGCAGACACACAACCCACCTACCTACACTGAGCTGTTCGCTTGCAGTTGACCAGCACATAACATTTCAGAAGGTATGAATAGTCCTGAAAGACGGATGTCTCATCATTTCACTCAATAAGTGCTTCAGTGACTGATTTAATAGGCACTGTTTCTGCTCACAGTCAACTCTCAACCTTCCCTATAAACTACAGAGACTAAGCTCTTGAAGGTGGGTTAGAATGAAATATATCACGATCTTTTCAGGCATAGCTTCCCCATCTCAGGGCTGAATGAGAAAACCTCTGGAGGCTCACTCCAGCTCTGTTCCCTAAGACTCATTTAGCCCATCTCCATCTACCTGTTGCTCTGACAAGTTCTGCTTCACCTGCAAATCTTACCTCTGGTAATTTGTTTAACCTCTATTTCACGGATAGAATATTTCCTGTGCTGGAGCTTAATTAGAAATTATCTCATTTGGAAAGAGTTCACTATTTACAACACTTTTTGGAGATGCATCACCAAGCCTGGTTTTAATTCTTGATGTGTATTACACTGAGACTACAGAGGAGTTGAACAAAAAAAAAACAAAAAGCAAAAAACACAACAGCAGAAAAACAAAAACGGCAGCCTACGCCACCAGGTATCATGCAACGTTAACGCTACAGCTGCTATTATAGGGAAGCGTGAGGTGATGAAAATAGTACAAAAGACAAAATATATAAGCAAAAGGTCACACAGATGAAAGTGTTTAAGGAGGAGCTCTACTACAACAGCTTCTACCCGTGACACAAAGACCACAACAAAAAGACAGTTTGATGGAGAGCAATTTATGCCTACAAAGGCAACTTCATAATTCCCAGAGTTATTATTTTATAGGTAAAATGGAGTTCTTTTGTGGATAAAGACTCAGTTTGCTACATTTGAGGTACTCTGCTGCTTTTGTATAGCACATGGGAGGTAAAAGACAACTGCAGAATATAGAAAGAATCAGTTATAAAAACCACTAGGCTATTATCAAAGAAGAAAAACCTTCTTTAACAGAGCTGCATAACATCAGACCAGAGGCACGCTAAGTTGCAGCCTCTTCACCTGTCACCAGGCTAAGGAAAACACACCAAGACATGAAAACAAGAATCCAGAGGCAGGCTAACAGCAGTTTTGGGGACAGAAAGGCAAGAGGCAGCCATGCCTCCAGAGTCTCCCAACCCCCTTCACTGACTGCGTTCCACAGCTGACAGGAGACAGTTACCTGAATCAGTGCAATCAGAGGTGAAATGACAATGGTGATGCCCACTGCCAGAACTGCAGGAAGCTGGTAGCACAAGGATTTCCCTGCCCCTGTGGGCATGCATACAAAGACATCCTTCTCGCCTGCAAAGACAACAGAACAAAGCTCAAGGCTACTGAGTGGTGGCGAGTTCCCAGGGCTCTGCCTGGAGGGGTGGGCACGAAGGCCTGTAATCTGCGAGAAAAGGCTTATCTGCGCGTGTACCTTGTGGCATACTAACAAAAGACACATCATTTTAGGTTCTAAAAGCATCATAATACTTTGTATGCCGGCAGTGGTTCCCTTCAAATAATCTCTGATCACTTTTTAAACGATATGAAACAGCCTTACCTAAATACCAGAAGTTACACAGAAACCAAGATAAAGAGGAGTTAAACAACTGGTCCGTGGTCATGCTAATTCTCTTCTACATGAGCTGCTTTCAGTCCCTGTACAGCCCTCCAGTTACCAAACCACCAGTCCCAGGGCAGATCTGTATCGCACCCTGTGAAAGCTTATCCCAAGAAGCAAATCCCAACCACGTAGGCAGTATAATTTAGTAACTATTGCTATGCTAAGGAGCACCCACTTCACGTCAGGGAGATGCCAACGCACACAGCATTGACAGGCAGAGCCACCCTGCTCACAGAACACTGCTTTTGGGCAGTCTGTTATCAACAGCACAGCTGCTGGAGATGAATGAAAACCGTGACTGTGTCTGGCACGCTACTTTTGGTGCTGTTCTGGTCTGCATTATGAGACCTGTGAGGAGAATGGCCGGTAAGCAGCACGTGTGTGTGTGAGCTGCCGGCCGAACCCACAGCGGTGTGCTGGTGGATGCGTTAACACCAGGAAAAACGCGTGGTTCTGGTAACATCCACATGATTCACGGATATAAACCTCACCAGAGAACCAGGTCTTCTGCTGGTACCACCTGTGTCTGACACCACAGTAAGCTTTACCCTGCAAGTGCGTGAGTGCAAACAGCTTCAACCCCATCTGTCCACAGCCAGCTGGCAGACGCCTGTGGTGCTGCTCCCAGCACCGCCAGCTGAGCATTCCCCACACCGTGTTTGCTGCAACCACGTCCTTACAAAAACCCACGCCAAGGAGGGCAGGTAGCGCACAGAGCCCTGCCCGGCGACCTTCCCCTGCAGCTCAGCCACAGGCCTGCCCCCGGAGGGCCGGGCCCCCGCTCACCTCTCACCACTGCCATGGTCGCGCTCTCCTGCAGGGCCGTCCTGAAGGCCTGGAAGCCGAACACCTTCCTCAGCGCCTGCCGGGCTCTGCCCTCCGGCCCGGGGGGGGCCGCGCTGCTGCTGCTCATGGCGGGGGGGGGGCTGCGGGCGGCAGGAAGCGGCAGTGAGCGCCCCGCTGCCCCTCAGGCGAGCCCCCCCGGCCCTCCCTGCCCCTGAGGCGCGCCCCCAGCCCCTTCCCCTCGCTTTTATTATTATTTTACCCCCCCTCCCACCCCCCAAGGCGGCTGCCCCGCACCCTCAGGGCTCTGGGGCTCGCTCCTGACGGGACAACCGCGCCCCCCCCCCGGCTGAGGGGCCTCAAAGGCGCCTCTCAAAGCGCCCCCCCTCCCCCCTCAGAGCCCCCCCCCCCACCCACTCCGGGTCCGCCAGGCGCTGCCCGCGGCGCCGCGCGATGACGTCACGAGCCGCTCTTAAAGGGCCAGCGCCCCCCTATTAAAAAAACAAATCCCCCCCCAAAAAAAACAAACAAACAAAAAAACCCCACCCCCCCCCCCAGCGCACCCCTGCTCCTCCTCCTCACCCCCCTGAGGGCTTTCGGGCGTCCTCGCTCCCCGCTTTATTTTCGGTTCCGGCCGCGCGCGGGGGGGGGGGGGGGAGGCGTTGCTATGGCGACCCCGCCGCCCCCTTGACGTCAGAGGCGCGCGCCGGAAGCGGCGGCGGGGCCGGGCGGAAGATGGCGGCGGCGAAGCGCAGCGTCCTGTCCTCGCTGGCCGTGTACGCCGAGGACTCGGACCCGGAGTCCGACAGCGAGGCCGGGCCGGCGGGCGGCGAGGGGGCCGCGGGTGAGGGCGGGAGGGGAGCTGAGGGGCTGAGGGGGGGCCCCGGGGGGTGTGTGTGGGGCTGAGGGGGGGCCCCGGGGTGTGTGTGTGGGTGTGTGTGGGTGTGTGGGGGTTCCTCGTTGCTGTCTCGCTTTCCTCACGGGTTGTTTTTTGTTGTTTTTTCTCTTTATTTTGCCTCTTTTTCTCGCTTTCCGCCCCCCCTCTCAGGAGAAAAAGGCGGGCTCGTGTCCGTCGGGTACGGCGAGGACGACTTCACGCGGCTGGACGGCGATGAGGAGGGCTACGAGGAGGAGGACGAGGAGGCCAGCAGGCAGTCAGTAAGTACCCCCCGGCCCCTCAGCGCTCCCCCGGCCCCACGCCGCCCACAGGCCCCCCCTGCAGCCTCCAGCACCTTCCCAGCGTTTCCTTCCACTCTGCCCCCAAGGCAGTGCCTTCTCCTCAGCGCCCAGCATCTCTGGGTGCAGATCTCGTGCTCGTTACTAACCCGTCGATGCTCTCTGACTCTTCCGTGGAAGGCTGGCAGGGGACACGCAGCTCTTCCTTCGGAGTGAGCGCACCTGGAAATGCTGCCAGAGAAACGCGCTGGTGCATGGGCAGCTGGATAACCAAAATGAGCAAAGTTCTGCGATGTCCTAAATTATTCTTTCATGTCTAACTCAACTTCCTACATCTGGTTAACTTGATGTAGTGGCGTTTTGTCTAGGCTTGAGTGGCTTTTGTTTGTCACAGGTGCATGGCATGTGTATAACTCCACCTGAATACCGAGGTACTTGGTGCATGGTCAGGCAGGGCACGTAGCTCGCTGCCTTGGAGTGCAGCTATAACGCACAAAAGGATAAACGTTTCCGTGTCTGGAGGAGCAAAGCAGTAAGGCTTGTGAAAGTGCGGGGAGGTTCTCTTCTGTCTTATCAACCTTTTGCTTACCTCCATGTTGATGTGTTAGCCCTGCTCAAGTTTTTTGGCTACTTAGTACAGGAAGGAAATAGCGGTACTACAGCTTTTTCTTAATGAAATCTATTTTATCTGCATTCATTCTCATATAAGACATTCACTGCTCCTGCTATTTGCTTCCCCAAGTAGCAGACAAGAAACTTGTCTATTTTTTTTTTTTTTTTTTGGTTCTGTTGCTAACTGGAAGAGGTGCAAGCAAGAGCATTCAGGGTCACCGTCTGGCTAAGCCAAGTAATGAAGCTTTACTATCACTTTAGTCATTCTCCTGTTTATATCCAAAGACTGGGGACTCTTTCAATAAGATCCTTCTTCTATAGAAGGTGGTAGTTGTGATCCAGGTGTTTGTTGACAGCTACTTGTGTAAATGGGGTAGCTTTTACTGCGCACACACAATTTTCAATGTAAGTTGCAGTCACCTAACATCTGGGAGGTTCCAGGTGCTGTACAAATACCAATAATTGGTTTAGGCACTCCGGTGTTTAGCCAGCGGATCTTGCACTTATTTTCAGTTACCGTACAGCTGTAGGCAGGTTACAAAGGGTGTGTTCTCTCTAGTCTCATTGCAGGCCAGCAACATGCATTTTTTTTATATTCTTGAACCAGAATTGTGAGCTTCCTTAATAGATCCTAGCTCTGGTACTTCTTGGTTATGAGCTGTTTTTGGAAAGCAGTGCCAATTGTTTTCAGGCTGGCCTGGGGTCTTATCCAAACAGCTCTGTGCTTGTATTGTCTACATTAACTGTGACTGAAAAGTCCCTTTTTTCAAGGGCAGTTTCAATAATGGTTTTTTGTTGTCATTGTTGTTTCAGAGATGTTCTCTAGTAGGTTAGAAAGTTTTGGGAGCTGTTTCCGTTAAGTGTCTATATCATGAATGATTCAATCTGTTGTTCTTTCATTGAAAATTGCTTATCTTTTTACTATGAGTGGGAGCATGGGTGGGAGGAAAACATCTGATCAAGTACCAAGTAATCTGGTACTGTGGTTGTTCCTTTAGCTGTACACTTACTGTTATTAAACTCTGCCTGTTAAGATTGAATTATGGGCACACATGCGTGTTTTAGGAAGGTACCCTGGAAACTAGCTGAAGTGAAGAGGTTTGGTGTGTCACTTCCATGGGATATGCATGTTAACTCAGGCAATTAAAACTTACTGACATTGTGTGATCATTCTATAGCTTGCCTTGCCAGAACCTGTTTGTGTGCTAATACCCAGAGGTGGGCACTTCATTGGAAGCCCTTCCTTTCAGTTGCATGTAATCACCTCACTTCTTTTTTTTGTTTTTTCTTTTGGAAGCTGAAACACCAAGTTCTTGTTTTGGGGCCAAAGTTGAAACTGGGTGGTGGAGTTTGGAGGAAAACCCATTCTGCTGAGTTGTGAGAGCAAGAAAAGCTTTTTCTTTTCTGCTCCTCAAACTTGTTTTGAACCCAGACTATGTATGTGTGTTGAGAAGCATACCTGACTCTAGGATCCCCAATCACATAGCTCGTGGGGCAGTGGAACAGTAGGTTTACCTACCAGTTTTGGATCAAAGCTGTAGGTTACTTTTCACGTGGTACAAAATTTTTCTTAAGGCTGAGTTCAGTAATTTAAGCTCTCGGGAAAAACTTGCCCTTTTTTCTTTGTTCCTGGGTAGAAATGAAAACTAAATGCGGGCTGTTAACTAAAACTAAAGTTAGTTAGAAAACTGAAGTTAGTTCCCTTCTGTGGAGGTTCATGTCACCTGTAAGTGAGGCCGCGAGAGCACCAACAAGTAAGGAAAGATGCGGTGTCACCTGGCAGCGCTGGGACTTTGAACTTGGTGCTAGGGCAGCCCCTCACCAAGCCTGCATGCTTGGTTGTATGGCAGGCACGCCGTGTGTCCTGTTCGTGTTGCTGATGTGTGCTTGGGAGAGTAAAATAGGCCTTGCAAACGCTGCTTTCTGCGAGCACTGCTAAACAGGAGCAAGTGCAAAGCCCCTGCCCACCAACTGGAAAAAGAATTATCAGATGATGAATGCTTTTTTTCTGCAGTTTTGTTGCTGCTAATGGTCTAGCCCTGCACACTCGGGAGCTGCATGAGTTTTGCAGAGGGCGTCTTCTACTGAGTGATGCTTTTGCCTTAAAAGGGAAACAAAACAAAACCATGCAACTCCACTTCTTTTTGTGACTGTAGGGCTTGTTTTCTGGTCCTGAGTGGGTGGGGCAAAACTAACTTCCATTCTTGGACTACTGCTGGGCTGCCAAACACAAGCCCTTTGCTGTAAGTGCAGTTACTTGCCAAGCCTGCTCTTTAAGCTTAATCCTGTAAATTCTTGTCTTGTAGGAAGATGACGATTCAGAGACTGAAAAACCTGAGGCTGGTGACCTAAAGGTATTTGGAAGTGTGGTACGGTGGGGGAGGGAAAGTTCAGTACAAGAGGAATAAGTCTTAACAGCATGGCTTTGGTGTTCATTTCTGGTCTTCTGTAGCTAGTTTCATATGTTCCTTTTTGTAGCTGTAATGTGATTTCTGACTTTAGTTCTGGCTAATGCCAAAGGTAGTTAGCCAGTTAGGCTATGGACTGAATAACGATCAAGATCTGTGTTCATGAACTTAGTCTTCTTGTGAATTAAATCTAAGGTGGGTTTTCTGACAGCATCTTTTATATTTTACAGTGATCCAGGAGTCGTAGCATTCACTACAGAATTCTCTTATGTCTGACCAGCATCAGCTGAAAGACTTCATTTGGTTAGAACAACTTAAGTGATCTTATGCTCCTAGAGGTCATGTCAGAATCAACTCAGGTGTCTCCTTCTCTCTGTCCTTCTAAACAAAATGGTTTTCTAAAGACTTTTTTTTTTTTTAAACTTTTGAGCAAAGTGGTAAATGTGGTAAGATCCCCAGATAATTATCATAAATAGTTGAAATAATCTTTATTGTGAGGTTACATCCTGTTTCTGCTGAACAATGTGTTTAGCAGCATGTAAGAACGCGTCAGGCAAAAAACATGGAGAAAGACAATGTACCAAATCCACCTGAAAATTGACAGTGAAGTGTGCACAATTTTCTCTATCAGATCAGTCCCCAGTATAATATAAGCAGTTGTGTGGGATACAGAATGAATGACAGTTGAAAAGACCTTTATTTTATCCAGTAGCTTCCTGAAGGATGCAGACAATCTCCGAGTTCTGCTTAGGAATCCAGAGGGCCATATAGCAAGCTGAAACTGCAGAGCATGTGATTTAGCTTAGGGCTTTCATGGAACCATGAGAAGGCAAATGGATGTGTTTAGCTATCCTGCTTAAATGAGATTTGTAGCAGCACCCTCTTCCAGTTTCTGCAACACTTGTATGGGTTTACAGTGACAAGCAGAGCTGAAGCTTGGCTGCTCTACTGCACTTGGTGAAGTCTCTTGCATACATGTGTGAAATATCTTGTGGTACTCTTGGCACAGAAGTAGGAGGCACTTGGAAATGGAATGGATTGTCTACTTTCCTTGCTGCAATGAAACTAAATTTATGGTTTGTTTTGTTTTGGGGGGTGGTTCTTGGAAGAGAGGAAAGCCATTGCATTCTTACCCCTCTTCTGCTCTTAAATTTTTTACATTATGCCTGGTTAAGCATGCTAGCAAAATGCTTCTGTTTAAAAAAAAAAAAAAGCTAGATTCAAGTAAGTACTATTTGCTTACACCTCTTGAAAGACAAATAGATGGGTTTCTCTCAAATGAGATTTGTGGTGTATATCATCCTAATGAACGTTAGGAGGGCCCTGCTGGAAGTGTGTGCATTTCTGCCTCCTCTAGAAGGACTCTATGACTTCAGGACAATGTAGAAAAAGTCTGGCAGCTAGAGAAAGATGAAAATCAGACTAGTGTAGTTCTTGTCTGAGTAAAGATGGAAATCTTCCAGCTGTGTGGCTACTGCTTTAATATGTTGTTAATGCTTCATGTTAGCTTATTTAAAAAGCTTCTTGATTTCAGTGAGTTCTACATGTTACCATACAGATGCATTTTTCCCTTCTGAAGAGGAGCTCCATGTGGCTACAGAGCAGTGCCCCAGCTTCAGTGGGGAAGCAAGAAACTACCTTAAAAGAATTTGGTATCTTGAGTGCATTCTGAAATAAGAACTCCACAAGAACTGAAGTGATTGTATATGAATTGTTCTTTGTTCAAAGAGAAACGTTTCGAGATTTTTATGTATTGTAAAAATGTCAGAAGAAAAGGCTGAACAGATCGTAAAAATGACAGTAAGTAGAATGGGCATCTTTCCTCTCAGCTTCTCGAATTTGGAATGTTCTTGTTCAGCACAGACATGCCTGAGTAGAAACAGGCAGTTCAGGTAACAGCATTCTTAGTGGTTAACAACAAACGATGCAGGTGAGCTGAAGTGGTAGAGAAAAATGGTTATTTAGATCATAAGTGGACCACTTTTTCAGCTTCAGTATAAAGTTACCAGCTGTCAAGCTGGTGTTACCTCCCTTACAAAACCAGCTAAAATTGATTGTAGCTTTTGGCCTTCACAGATATAAAGTAAAACACGATTCCTTCCATCTTAGCGTGGCATGGAAAGTGAGGATTTGAGACGAATACCAGGGAGGCAAATCTGAACATCAGCAGTTTCAGACTTTTATGTCATCCTTAATTGTTGTCTTTAAGTGAAAAAGGCAGTAGCCTCCTTCTCTGTGCAGTACGCTGCAAGGCAGCCCAGCGCTGTGCTGGTAATGGAGCAGGCGTGTTGTGGGAAAGCATCGTGTGGGGCAGTGATGGAGTTGCACTAGCCATGCTGTTAAGAAATTCACTTGGGATGGGGGAGGATGGAACATTACTATAAAAGCAGCTTTACTCGCGGCAGTAGTAGATGTTTCCTATCCTCCTTTTCCACCAAGTGGCAGTGTTCTCCTGGTTCCTTCCTCATTGCTTTGAGATTGTGGTATCTGAAAACTAGAGAGGAAGAGTCATAGTTGCTCTAAAGTTAGACACTTGATTAATTTAAAATGTTACTTTGGGGTAATATTTCTTTTTGTCCCAGCTGAGGGCTGTAAACTTTTCTTCTTCCATCAATCTCATTGCAAGATGTCAAAGACATGTCTCAGTAGTTGGTGTGGGCATCGTATATGTGGCCAGGGTGTTTCCGGGGTCTGAACCTGTGTGTAGTCCTTTAAAATGCATGACTGAGACAAACCCGCTGCAAATGACCAGTTAATTACAGTCTTTTCAAGCCCTGGGAATATATTCAGATTTGCTTCTAGCGTTTGCTTCACGGGATGTGTGGTGAATGAACTATTTTGAGATTCTCATTTGAATAATTCACCAGGACACTGCGTATGGAGGAGGAGTTCCCTCATTGCTGGTGCATCCCATGGTTTGGCCTCATGCTGCAGTTGGATAGTAACAAACACAAAACCTCCAGGAACTTCAGCTGGTGCCAGTTATGGATATAGGCTGAGGCTACTAAAAAGGGAATGCTGTGAAAACTGGCAGTGACAATTATAATGGTAAAGTGGTGGGGGGGATAGTGGAATTTGTGGCCTTTCTCATAGCTCCAAGGGCGAGATATTTTTCTACTCCACCCTATGGTATTTAAAATTATGTCATGTTTTTTAATCTTGATTCCAGGTAGCATGCCCTTGTTGATCGGGAAAGCACATCCGTATGTCCTTACAGCCTTTGTTCCTCACTAGCGATAACGGCAGTATAAAGGGCTGGATGGGACTGCAGTTCTCATGATTTTTTTTTTCCTGCTTAGCAGCAAGTCACAATAAGCTTTTCAAGTTAAAATGCTGATGTCTAACTGCTGTGTTCTGTCTATCCTCAAAGAGTCAAGTGGAGATTTACTATGAACCTGTTTGGGGGAAAGAAGCATAGAAGAATATTTAAGCTTCATCAGTCGTCTGAGAGTGTTCTTCCAGAACTAGCCCATAGGATTCTCTGTTACTGAGCACCTGTGAGACAGTCTTGACCACTGTATCCTTATAACAACCCCCCCCCCCAAAAAAAAAACACCAACAAACAACAACAATGAAACAGAATTGTCCTCTTTAAATAGGAAAGTCAAATTTCTTACATCCTGCGACTGTTTGAGGTGCTCCCTTGGAAAATGGGAGATTCGAATCTAGGTAAAACTACTTGATCTTCCAATTTGACTCTGAGAGGATGTGTTCAGGCTCTGAAGCAGAACATGTTTATTAGTAACCAACATCACTTCAGCGGTCCCTGCTTTTAGTATTAAATAAGCAGTCACAAATGCCAAACAAAGCAAAAGCAAAGTCTTAAAGGGATTTCAGAAATAAAACTTTATTGCTTAGAAGGGAAAAGAAATGGTCAACAGTAGCTGCTGGCAGAGGAGTGGCATTAAGATGAAATCCTATAGCCTGAATGGCAACTTTCTGTTCTTTCCTCAGATGATGGAACCGTGAGTACAAAACAAAGGACACTGAAAATACCCGAAATTCGGTGTTCTGGTAGCAGTGTTGGTTTGGAGTGAGGAGGGTTAAAGGGCTCTGCAGTGTGTGCAAGTTGCTTGGGCCCCTGCCAGCAGCTGGCTATGGTTACAGCCTTGATGCAGTAACAAGATACCAGCCTTCAGAGCTCGCTAAGTGGACCAGCCCTGCAGGAAGAAGGAAAATGAACCTTAAATGAAATATTGACCTTGTGCTCCAAGTCTCACCTGAGGGATTCTGTACTTCATGTTGTAGGGCTGCATGAATAACAGATTGCAGGCGTCGATCGAGCCCAGCCCTTCGGCTTGGCCAACTGGAGTTTTCACAGGGGGAATCATTAACTCTTGAGCTTTGATTGCAGACTAGCCCGCACAGGAAAGCTGATAAATATTGACACTCCCTTTGCAAGTGAATGCCTGACGCATGGTAACAGTTCTTGAAAGCAGTGGCTTGCAGAAGTAGCTACGTTTTCTGGTTTTGTTTTAAGGCTCCCTCTGCATCTTTGTGGTGTTGCAGTGAGAGGCATCCAAAGGGGGAGCTAGCAGAAAGGCGTTAAAGTTTCAGAGGAATGCTCTGTTTCCAAGCACGTCTAAGTACCATTTTTTGACAGTCATCGGAGCTGTTTAGCTCTTATTGATCCACTCAGCCTGTGAAATAATTTCCATGTGTTGTGGTGCGTAGATGTGCACCAGTACTTAAGTGGAGGCTTTTGATTGTGATGTTTATTTTGCCTGCCCATTAACCTGTTTGTTTAAATACCACAATTATCTTGATTTCAAGTAAAAGCGATAAGGGATAAGAAGCAGTAAATGGGGGATTGTTCAGTAATGCAGTCCCAGAAGTCACTCTTATTTTGATAAGGCGTATTAGTTTTTCTGTATTCAACATTCATTCTCAAAAGATGTCTGAATCTACTTAGTTACTTTTATCTTAAGTGTTACTTTTGCTCTGAAGAAGAAGGGAAAAAGTGTATTTGTGAAAAGTCGTATCAATAGAGAGCTGTTGTTATATTTAGATATTCCACTGCAAAGCCTAAAAATGGAGCCGGCCATAGTAAGCTTTAGAAAATGAATTGGAATTGTTTACTTTGGTGGTGGCAAAGTATGAAAGTTGCTTAGGAAGTACCAGCCCTTGATGCATTCAGCTGCTGAGAGGGAATCCTAAAAATTCTGCTTAGAATATATTTAAGGCCACCTGACTGAAGAATGAGTATTAAAACTACCGTTTTGCTAAATATATATATATATATATATATATATATATATATATAAAACACTGTGCACTCTCAATGGCTGGAAGGGTTGTATATTATTTTTCTTGTAGAGGCTGGATCTGGGGATCTGGTAGGACATAACCACTTTCTAAATGTGCAGTAGAAAGGCACTCCTAATATCTCATCAGAATCAAAAAATAAAAAAAAAATCATTATGTTCCCCTGCCCTCCCTTCTCTTGGCACTTTGACGCTCTCTGGGTTAGTGTTTTGGCCTCTGACGGACAGAACTGGCAAAAGAACAGCCGTACTTTAAAAATGCCCTTGGGTTATGCATGGCTGTGCTAGGTGCCTCCACGCAGATTTCAGGGCTGGAGTTGAGGTTCGATCTCCAGTGGCTCGTTTCCCACTCATTTCTGTGCCTGTGAGTACAGCCTGAAGCTGCGAGTGATAAGCTGTGCGGTTATTCATCGTATTCTGTGCTCAGTTTTCCTCCTAATATACTTCTGCAAAATGCTCTCTGCACTTCCAGCTCGGCATACTTTCCCTCGTTTTGGCACGCTGTCTTCCAGAAAGTTTGGTGGTTCAGCAGGCGGCATTACACGTGGAAAGCCTTTAGGGGGAGTAGAGTTAACTCAGCCTCTAAGGCTGTCCTCTGTGCCATTAAAATGAGCGTTCAAACATTAAAACAGCTGATACCTCTCCTTCTTCCTGCTTTTAACCACGTGGCTGACCTTGGTTGATGCCAGAGAGTAGTATCAGCGGCAGGTAAATGGCTTTGCATGCAGGAAACATAGTAAAGTTCAGCATCTTTGACTTTTTTTGTCCCTTTCCCTTGTGTACTTCTGTGTCTCCAGCTCTCTCCGCCTGAGAGGGAGATAGATCACAGCATCGTTGGTCTTCAGAGCTGCCTTACCTCCTTCAGAGCTGCTGGCTTCAGTCCAGCTCGCGAGCTGTTTGGAAGATGAGACATGTCCATGGACATGCTTGTTCCTTCCTCCCCGCCAGGCATACATGCTGCAGCAGACTCCTCGCTCCCTGCAGTACTAAATACCACAGATTATTGACACAGGTGTGGCTTGCTTTTCTCCAAAGGAAGAGCCAGTTTTTTTTTTTTCTATTTGCCTTTAAACTTGAAGAAAAGTCCTCTCTGGAGCTGCTTCCCGTTGCATATTTCACCTGATAAAGGTCTGAGTTCTTCAAGTCCAGTTCTGTTGTGTTGCAATTATTTCTGTCTGCTGTACTGAAATAGCCTGGTCTGAGCCTGCACGTTGGTGCTTGTCGGAGCGAGAGTCTGAACAGTCAGCACAGATGGAGGATTGCCTCAAACACCAACAAATAGCAGAAAATAGCTCCTTCCAGCCTCCCTGTGCTCAGTACGGAAGGCTGGAAATCTGCTAAAGCTCCATGGGATCTGCTCATCCCAAGGAGGATGTTTTTACACCCTGCCTCTTCTCCAAACCCTGAAGAATTTTTGGTAGTATGTACCTGGACAGAAAGCTTGTGCAAGAAGTTAGTTGTCTCAGCTCTTTTGAGCCTTTTTCTTGTTGCTGTTGAGGCTTAAGACTTCTCACAGTCCAGCTTCACCCTTAGCTTTGTTTTGCATTGCAACGATCTGTTTGTTATTTCTTTTTAATAAATCAGGGTAGCTTGACACCTCAAACCATGTCATGTGCTGCTGGTACTTGACCTCTGAATTCCTGTTCCCCTGTAGGAAGCAAACATGACTTGAAAGCAGAATTAATGGGCTCTGCAGATCAAGAAACCTCTCTCTGGACCTTGGTGGCTTCTGGTGGAGCCTGCTGGAAGCTATGCTGGCTGCTCTCAGAGCAGCTGTTAGCTGGCGTTCTGCTCTCGGGGGCTGCACAATCTTCATGTAGGTTGCCTTGCATGCTTGCAGTAGAGTGTCCTGGTCGGTGTTTGTGCTGTGGAGAGGCTGCGCTATCTGGTCTTGTAATAAAGCGTATGCACAGGATGATCTGGAGGCATTTAGCCTAGCAGCAGTCCCAGTGGGAGTGAGGTGGAGGAGAGAAAAGGGGCAGCACACTGAGGCATGGGGCTGTGGGGCCGAAGCTCCATACCAATGCAGGCATTATTAATTGTCCCTCAGCTTGGAGAACGGGAGTCTTGGCACGCGATTCCTTGACTGGAAATTACTTCTTGCCTATCTTTGTCAAATATTGAGCTAGCATATGTCAGGTGAATGCAATCAAGTTTCAAAGAAGTTATTTGAAGGCTTTTATGGTATGAAAGCTTCTCTCTTCCAAAGCATTTTCTCACTGAAATGTTTTGCCAGGTCTTAGTGTTTTTCAGTGTTTTTTTTTTTTTTTTAATAGAATTGAAATGAACTGAGGGAGTATCTTTAGACTTAATTTAGCTTAAAAACTAAGAGGCAGTGTCAGCTATGCATATTCTTTGTTTTGGTAAGGATTAGATAAGGATTTAAACAGGAATGTCTCAGGAGTTGACTCTTTCTTGTCTTGTTCTTCCTTCCCTCATTTTGCCCGTGACAATAATATCTCAAAATAGGTTTGTACAGGCTGTACATAAGCTTCCCTGAAGATGAATGCACGAGTTGATTCCCATAGGTGGCTTATTTCTAAGCTGCTGTGCTGCTCTTGCTATCTGGATCATGGTGCCTGCAGCTTTTTCTTAGTTAAATTTCTTATCCTGTGCTGGGCAGTTTGCCTGGAGCTATGTATCAGAGTTGGCAAACAGGATATGGCTGTAGGAAATGGGCTTATTTCAAGCTTTCTCTTGGGATTCTCCTGTCTCACAATACAAAAAAAAAAAAAAAAAAAAAAAAACGGGGGGAGAATAAAAGCACTGTACTGCAGTTCCCTTACTTTCTCTTCCCCCAGGCTGAGTACACGTTGCATCTACTCTTTGTCCTCTGCCTTGTAGCATGTCAACACTGAGCAGGTCTGGTGAGCAAGAGGTAGAAAGCTCTTGTCATGCGCTTCTGATATTAAATGAGAAGTTTCTGAAGTTTCTGTACAGGCACCTTTGATATTTGTAGAACATAACTGCTAGCCTGTTCCTTTAAAACAAAACCAAAGTCCCTCTTAAAAAAATACAACCAACCAACAAAAAAAAAAAAAACACACCACGCATTATCCAGAGATCTCTCTCTTGCCTGCCTGTCTATGAACATTTCACCTGCTTGCTCTTACAAGGACATCTTCACTGTCAGCCTCGACAACTGTTAAGTATTCTAAGAATTTGTGCAGTTAGTTTCTTTCCATCGTTCTCAGCCAAATAAAGTTGTTGATCTGTTACGAGTACAGGACATAGTCTGAATTGTAGATTGGAAGGGAAAAAACACAAAAAATTCCTGGCAGTGGCTCAGATGAGAGAAATCCATTAACAGCAATTTTACAATCCATGTACCAACTGCTGCAGCAGCAGGTCCACTGGCTACTGGTGGAAGGATTACACTCAAAAATCGTCTGCATTAGCATCTCCAGACTTATCCATCAGTGTGACTGGCCTACAGGTTCTGTGGGTGTCAGTCTAAATTGTTAAATTTGTGTCTTCGTGCAAGCAATCAGGTGAAGTAGTTGGGGGAGAGGAGAAATTCTGCGATGCAACAGCACCTCTGAAAAAAAAAAAAGAATATGATGCTGAGGTGTACTGTGGAAGCTTCCTAACTACACTTTTTTTTTTTTTAAATATGAACTGGAAGTGAGTGGAAGGAGGAAGCTGTAGGGCGAAGTTGGCTGCAGGTCTGGGAAAGCAATGGAGTGCTGGTAAATCTGGCATCAGTGTCTCCATTTTTATTTTTTAAACTTGTAACTTAAAACAATCGGCTTCTGTTTTTCCATCTTTTCTGCCTCCCTGCACAACCATTCCTTCTTGTAGCTTGTTAGTGCAGGTGTACTTCATATGCAACTGCTTCCATGAGAAACTGCAGGTTGGATTTGTACCCTTTGGCAACAGTGAATGCCAGCAGTTATGTCCAATGTGAGCTTTGTACTGGATTTATGGATCTTGTTTCAGGAAGGATTTAGCAGGCATTGTTGTAAGTCAGTCCATTCTTTCCATTAAATAAAGCTGTTCTGGGCAAACCTTTCCAAACGTGAATTCATCAGTCTCAGATTCATATTGTTTTTGTTTCCTTCCGTTAATCTGTGTTCCACACTGAGGATTGTGTTTGCTTGTTTCTTTTCCATGGAACCTGAGTAGAGGCTGGGTTTTATGTAACTGAATGGAAACACTACAACTGAAATGATGGTCTGTGTTTCACCTTTCTGATGTGAAGTCTTAAGTCAAAACACATTGCTCTCCTTATGTGCACGCACACTTTCAGTTTGCTTTTCTTCCTTAACTGATTCTAATACGTGAAAACCTAACTGTCAAACTGGGTTCATGTTAGCTAGGCTCTTACAGGCAGCATCGTCTTGTCCAGGGCTTGAAGAAAGTGTTTGTCTGGGAGTAGAGGTGGCAGTGGAAAAGCTTGACCTGATTGTAGATGGGAATAGCAGTAGAACATCTGCTTTCTGCTGTCAGTGAGGGGATATCTGAAGGGGACTGAATCACCCTTAGAAGCACAGAAGTTGTGACTTAACTTGGTGGTCCAGATAGATTTTAAATGTTTTGTTTTTTTTTTTTAATACCTTGCTTTTCTCTTTAGCAGTTAATGTTCTTGTTTATGTTCTTCAGAGGCTGCCCCGTGTTAGTGTCCTGTAGGGGAAGGCAGTCTGTCTTCTGCTTGTCTTGCTGTCCTTAAGTCGTCTTCCAGCTTGGATCTGAACTTCTGCAGCATCCCTTGACTCACTTCAGTCAGTCAGTTGGAGCAAGGCTGACTGCCTTTAGGCCCTTAAACAAATGATCTTGTGAAATCTGGGTTGCAAAATAAATAGCTGCCAGAAAGCCAACTTGCAGAGTACGTGAAGAGTGAAGTGCAGTACTACTCTTTTTTTTTTAAAAAATTATTCTGGCCATTCTTAGAGGCTATCATATAACGCTAGATGGAATAAAATGGCTAGGGAAAAAGAATAAGAAAGGAACTTTTTTTTTTCCATGAGTTTTTTATTTCAAAATGTTAGAGAGAATTTTTAATATAACTAATGTGTCCAGGCTGACTTTGTGCAAGTAGCAAGAGCCCGGCTGCAGAAGTCAATTCGGAGATACTCCCATGCAGCCTTTCAGAGGTTGGCTTTTTGAAAGCTGTGCAGTATTGGAAGGTGCCACTAGGGAAGTCTTAACCTTGCTATTTTTTACCGATCAGGATGCAAGTGGAAATGGATCCATTAAGTAATGCCTGAAGCTCTGAGATACTTGAAGGCTGTAAGAGCTTTCATATACGTACTCTGATGGAGAGGTTTGATGTATTGTGCTTGTAACCTCTGCTTGTAACCATTCACCTGCTTGATTTTTTGTGCTCTTCATGTGAGATACTAATAGCTCTTCATGTAAGATACAGGTACGTAGGAATGTGGGTGTTGATGAAGCAATCTACGAAAAGATCATCTTGTCCGGAATGGATTTAGATGATTTCCCTACTTTAAGTCCAGTTATATTCAAAAATTTCTATCACTTAAATACCTTGGTGTTCCTTTGGAAATTTCGTGTCTGTGTATAAAATGCCTTTATAAAATGCCCTTTCACAGCTAAAACCTAGTAATTGTGTAGTATTTATTGTACCTTGTTACCTCACTTGTTGATTTTCTACCTCATTTAACCTTATATTGGGTTAGATCTGCAGAAAATGCTTGTTTGCAAATGCTATCTGTTCTAATCAATTCAGTGTGTTCGACATCTGCCTCAAGACTTAAATTAGCCTAGAGGAATGTAGGGCATTACTCGACTAAAGGTTTGACCGTCCTTAATTTCTAGATCTTCAGTAGATCCTCAGAGGTTTGAACCTCAGACGTCTTAAGACCTCTTAAATCTCTCATCAGCCAAACTGTACATCTTCAGCCAAGCTGTTGATACTTGCCTTGCCATAGTGTTGGACAGTAAACTGAGCAAATATGAACAAGCACGGGAGGAGGAGTCGGTCATCCCTTTGTTTTTGGAAGGCATTCGGGAGGCTTGAAAGTAGTCCGACTTAATGAAAAGCTGTGTTGATGTCTTCAGCTCGTTAACGACGGAGCAGTGGGTGTTGGTACGCGGTAACTCATCAGTAAGCAAAATTCATATCCTTTGGGCAGCGAGGTGTGGTTATATACTAGTGAGCTTGTTTTCTTTTGCTTGATGTAGCTCTAGGGTTTCTGGTGTCTTAGTTATGTCCGGAGGATGTGGAGACGAGACTTGCTCGAGCGGCTGTGGTGAGATGGGTGTAGGCGATCAGGCCAGGTGGATGCACAGCAGTGGCTGTAGGACAGGTTTTATTCCACCCGTTACAAATGGGGTGGACTCGTGCTGTAGCTCTAGGATTAAAGGATACAGGTTGAAGTAAAACTTACAGGAAACGTATTGACAATTCCAGAAATTCATAAAACATACAATTAAACACATCGGACACTTCAGAGAGATGATTGTTTAATGTAAGGTACGTACCAGGAGAGGTTTTGGCCATCAAATCATCTCTCAGAATATTATTGCATGTCTCCTGAGGACTGTGTGCTTATGTTTGGTGCTGGTCCTGAACAGCTACAGGAGACTTGAAAATGGGATTCAGAAAACTTCAGAAGTACAGCAAATGCCCTGGCCAAATGAGAGGGCGGCCTTCTTGAGGGCACTTAGTACAGGTCTGAAGCTCCTGAGTTGGGCAGTGCCACCGGGCTGCTTAAGTAATGCTTGGCACTTGGTCTCGTTGGGGATTTTTCTCTTGGATGATGGGAGGAGGGTTGGGCAGCAGAAGGTGGGAGGGTTACTGGAATAATAAGCATAGTGCTGGGTAAGCATCAAGAGGTGCTCATGAGCCCCTTTTCTAGTAGTGTGTTTCTCCCTCTTCTCTCTCGGTCCATTTAAAACAGAACTTTGAAAAGAAAAGACAAGGCAATTTGATTCAGGTAAGGTTGGAACAAAAGCGGTCACCTCCTTTCACCCCAACAATTTGTTCATTGTCTCAAACCAAGGTGAGAAACACTTTTAAGTAAATACCTAGCAAGTTCTCTGTCTGGAGGAGATAGAGCAGCCTTATGACCTCATGTGTTTGCTGCCTGGTGAGTAACCATATGCTGCCTGGACATAAGTTCCTCTACATCTGTAGACCTATGACCTCTTCCAAGCTGAATGCAACATTTCCACGCTAATCTGAGTTTGTCCTCACAATCTGATAGCTACCACGGAATTGTCTCCGTTTCCCTGGTGGTAAACTGAGGCTCACCGTGTTACTGCCCTCTCGACGTGGCTGAGGCTCGCCACGTTAATGCTGCGTCTGGGTAGGTCTGTGGAGAGCACGGCCTGGATTCCCTGAATTCCTGCCCGGTGCACTCACCAAAGAGAGCTCCTGATCTTGGCATACGCTTAATTTCCTGCTTTGAAATGCCATGCTCCTATTTTATTTTATTTTTTTTCTGCTTGTCGTTTCTGAGGACCCTGGGAGGAGAGGTGTTAATGCACTACGTGGAGCGCGGTCGGAGCTGTTACACGAGGGCCTGTGCCTCACAAAGGGCCTGGTGCCTCGCCAGCTGGCCCGCAGGAGGATGCGTGTTCCTTCATGTACTTGATTTTCTGAAATAGCTTCAGCCTTTTTTATTTGTGATCCAAGTGTTCTTATGGAGAAACAGTGCTTTTTTTCATGAATGACTATGAAAAATGCCACATCGTGGCTAGTGCCACACAAAGAATTTGATTTTCTGCACCCTGAGGGCTCTGGTTTCTCTGGCAATTGCTGGCTTTTCACAATGAATTCGACGCAGCCTGTTCCCAGATTTGGCTTGGTGACCTTGCTCCTTTCTCCTCACCTTGTCCGTCTCTCACCTGACTGGGAATGGAGGCAAAGAGGGGATTTAGAGAGCGGTTACTAAGCAGCGAGGAGGCAGCACTCTGTCTGTGTCAGGTTGAATGAATAGCTTCTGTGTTCGGAGGCACTGAGGAATTTTGGACGCACAGTCTAGTGAGTCACAGAAAGTCTTTGGGAGGGAGGCAGGGGGAAGAGGACAATGTTAGGATACAGCTGATATTGTTTCAGAAACTTTATTTGTGTTGAACTTGATATTGCTTGGGCTCCCTCGGGGTGTTGCAGAAGTACCAAAATATTTGAACATCAGTCTCAATATGGTGAAAGTGTATTTTAAAACATCCTACATAACGCTCCTGCTTAGCAGACTGCCCCCAAAAATCTGCTGTGCTCCTGCAATTGAAGCTGCCGTAATTCATATAACTAAGGAGGGGTTGGCTGTGTTGAGAAAATCTCCGAACACAGTTTGCCCGAGAGTTCCTGGAAGAGCAGATCTGTATCGCTCCTGGAAGTAGCAGCCAGGTGGGAGCATTCTTCCAAATTCGGAATGCAGGCTCCACGTCACCACCACGCTCCTTGGCATTTTGGCTCTCACAGGGTTTATCAGCCAAAGCCAAAGTGGTGAATTCTGTATTCACAGGTAACTGGCAAGCCCCTGCAGCTGGGGACCCTGCAGAGCCCTGGGTGCCTGCAGAGGGCTGTGGGCTCTGGGAGCGTTTCCTCTGTTCCTGTGTAACCCCAGGGAATGGATCCTGCAGGCCCTACTTAGACTGTCAGTTGCTTTTGGGAGGCATTCCTGTGGATTAAGAAGTTTGGGGGGCTGGGTCAAGCTTGCTATTTAGCTATGCTCTAAAACGCTGGCTCTCAGCTGGTGCCAAAGGCCAGCCACCACAAATGAAGAATCTGTGGTTTGATCTATCTTGAGGAAAGGCTTCAAGCACGGCAATTTTTGTGGAATTCAAAAGGAGCTGAGTGTTCAGGACTCACAGAAACAAAGTCTTAATTCTTTCATTAAATTTAGACTCTAGCTTTGAGAGGAAATGGAGCATCCTGTTAGGCTTTGACTTTCCATGGTACAAACATTGCCCTATGATCTAATAACGTGCATTTCATTCTTAATATATGTTCTTTTGTCTCAGAAGTAATATGAGAGTTTCTAAACAAATGGACATTATAGCTTTTTAGGCTGGAAGAATACCTTGACTAAAATCTGTTTCTTCCCCCTTTTCTCTCAGGAATTCTCAGAACTGGAGAAAAGAGATCCTCAGGAGCTAGTTGGTAAGTGCTCAGAAGTATTTACTCACAGGTTTTTTTTTCAAACTAGACCTTCAAGGCTCCTCTTCCTGTAAGTATGGTGGGGGAAGACATCTCCACTCTTTCCTGGCAATGCTGTAGTTTGAGTTACTGCCTGTTTTACCTCAGTGGAATATTTTCAGTGAAGTCTTCATCTGGGAGAAGGGTGCCATGCCTAAAATATGAAAATATATTATGTGGCTGAGACACAGGTACGTAAAGGTTAACATGGATGTTTTTCTAGATGAGCCTGAAAACAATAAAGCTGTAGCTTTGTCCAGGTGCTCCTGTGAACATCAGTATAACCAGAAAGGATGACAGGTGATTTGTTCTGATTTAAGGATATTTCAATACTTGAAATATCCTTATTTGGTCCATTTAGCAATTTATAGCTGATGTGTTGATGTGGCATCTTGTCTTTTGTAATGATTGTATAAATTTTTTTTGATGACATTTCATTTACTTGTTGCACCATTATTAGATTTGGGAAAAATGCTTGGAAAACATAGCATAGTCAGCTTGAAGTCGTATTCTCTGCTTGCTCTCTGAGGGGTTGTAGAGAAAGTGCTGTTGTATTTTATGTTGAAGCTCTTACTGTCTTGAAGTAACCCTTTGTTCCTGAGGTTACTGGTAGGGTTGTGTGGTAGCATATGATAGTACCATTAAAAAAACGCATGAATTTGGTACTTCGTTATCTGTCAAGTCAGCTTGTCCAAGCTCAGGTGTGATATTTCAGCCATAGTGTGGTAAATGTAAAATAAGACATTGGACAGTAAATGCTAAGATGTTAAGCCATGACCCTGAATTGTTTGCACTTGAATCCTTTTCAATTGGCCTGCCCAGACTTTGCACCAAGCTAACACTTTAATTGAATTATCATACTCTAGAGGACAAAGTTGCTTTAAGCAGTGTTATCATGGATTACAACAGATCTTTCTCCAGACTGCTGATCTGCCCCCAAAACGCACATTAGAAAAACAGGAGACAACAGCATGTAGGGTAAAAAGTAAAGAATATCTGAAAACCATCTGCCTTTTGTCCTCTAATTTACATGTGAGTGAAGCTCTGCACTTATAAAGCCATGTAGTGGTAAGTCCTTTCTTAGCTAAGGTGTAAGGCTCAGGTTACAATTCTGTCAGTCTGCTTTTTTCCCCAGTGACTGCCCCATTGACGGGAGATTGAGACTGAGTCTCTCATGTCCTGTGATAACCCAGGCTTGCATGCAGGTTTGGAAACGGCACAGAGGGTATCCGTTAGTGTCACATACTCATGGGTGGACAGGTTGGTGAGTCAGAGACGTGGATTAAGGCTGTAATACATCTTTATCCTTTCCCAGCAGCGGTGTACACAGAGCAGCGTTTAAGGCTAGCTTTGTGCAGAAACAGTTACTAGAAGTCAGCATAATTGCTGTGCTGGATTCTGTAGGTCCCTTGCATTAGACCATATCTTATCTAGTTGAAAAGGAACTGTTGCAAGAGCCTTATGGTTGGTAATATAAGAACCACTCCCTTCCTGGAAATTTGATCTTTCAGAGCTAGGATTCTTGAATGGAAAAACCTGCAGGATTTTCAGACAGAAAGCGAATAACTTCTCCGACCTGGAGATCTATAATTTTGTTTAATATCACGCTGTGGAAGTCTAACGCTTCCTTAAATAGTTTTCGAAAATGGCTTTTTCCATTAAAAGCTTGTGGCTTGCCCTTCTCAGGTAACCTGATGTTGTCCAGCGTCACCCTCATTAAAGTCTATGGTTACGCAGCTGCTTAGGTACAGCATAAACGTAGGCTCCTGCCAAAACGTTTGTTTTACCTCCTGTGGACTCGTGCTAAAATTGTGTGCTGTGAGCTGGTCTGGGAGATGGAGCCAACTGAGATCCACCTTCCTTGTTCTTTTTTTTCCAATGTGAGGCTCCCAGCTGGATCTATTCAGTCATATTTTTAATACATGCTGTGTGAGTACTAGAGTTGGCACAAAAAAATACATCTAGGATGAGCACTTGGGAAAGGGCATGGGTATCTTGACTTCTGTTGAGTTAGTGATTGTGTAATCAAAGCCTGGAAGAGTGGGAGGGGAGGTTTAGAGCAGCAACTGCATTATAGTTGAAAAGGGGGTGTGTTTGAAATGTCTTTTGATAAATTTCTGCACCAGTTTCCCCCTCTGTATTTTGTAGCACTCTAGTGCTAACAGCACATCTGCATTTGCTGTTTTCTGCAGCTCTGCAACATAATACTTCTAGGATGCTTTTTTTTTTTCTTCTTGAAGTTCTTTGCAGCATAGTTGTTTACCTTTTGGGCTATAAGGAATGTTCTTTCAACTCTTTAAGATATCAGAGCACAAAGTCAGTGTTCATAGCAGCAGAAAATATGGCTGAGTTGCAGGTCTCCTTCTGCATTTCTCAGCCCACAGAGCAGAAAGGGACCTAGTGTCCTTCCATGGATGGGTGACTCACTGGCATGTTGTTGCCTCCAGTTCTTCCCTGTGATTTGGCTGTTCTGGTGCCAGGAAATTAGAAACCCACACACCCTGGTTTATGCCAAGCAGATTTGATTAGAGCGCCAGAGAATGCAGTTTTAGAGACCAGGCACCAGTGGTTTGCATTTCTCCAGGGGAAAACCATGTCCTTCTGAATACCCTTTCCAGGTCTTTGCTTGACATTTTGTTGTTGTGTTTTTTTGGGGGGAGTGCAGCCTTTGTAACAAACTGACACCTGATACTGCCTGGAATCCCTTGTGGTTGCCTAAGAAGAAGCATATAAGTGAACCTTGAAGGGGACAAGAGGTTTTAATCCCACCTGGGGAGCAGGTGCTTTAGTAGACCTCAGGAGATTGACACCCCCCTGTGCCCAGGTCCAGCCAGCTGTTCCTACGCTCCCTATTCATTTGGTTTTCTCTACGCTTGGGATAATTTTCTACCCATTTGTAGGAATCAAAACTCTAGTGTGCTCTCCTGTCCTTGATTGCTTGCAGTGCAAAGGCTATGCTGGAGACATTTTCTTCTGGAATGAGCTGGGCACATAGTATGGCCCTGTGGTGCTTTCTGTCCTCCCGTGCAATATGTCTGTACCATTGTGTATATACTGGCCAAATAACCCACCTATCTGAAACCGAAGCAGATAATCAGATGAAAGTGCCATATTTATCTGCCTCATCAAGATCTGGAAAGCAAATATTCTCCATTGACTACTGAGATGCTGAATCTTTGCCGAATACAACCTGATAGTTGGCTGTCCTTTGGCCAGATCCAAAGGAGCAGTTGAACATCTCTTCCTGCCTTGTAACACTGCACACACACTGGCTACACACAAAGCCACAAAAGCACCCATTGCTTCTGCTGATGAAATTCCTAACTTTTAGGTCAGCTTGTGGAAGGATGCCCGGACTACGAGTGTCCCTGTCCTTCAGCAGCAGGATGCTTTGAGTTGCTGGCCGTGGCAGTGCCTTGGCTCCTACTTTCTGAGTCAAGGCATTTGTGTTTTACGACCTTAGTTCTTTCAAATGTTCTTTATCTGCACTGTGGATCTGATTAGGGGAAGATATTTACTTACTGTGAACCAGGACTTGGGTGTGCCCATGGAGATTAATCATGCTAACGGCCGGCTTCCTGAGGTCCCCATGGAGAGATCCTCTAGGTAATGAGCCAGCAAATCACAGGTCCAATTAGAAACTGCAGCCGGTGTCACTGCACTGACTCATGTGAAAGTAAAGCTTAGAGCCTGGCAGAAATAACAGGATGCACAGAGCAGCTGGATGTATCCTGTGAGGACACACCTTGGCATTAGTTGTCTATCCACGCTTACCAGTGGAAAGCTGTGCTAGGGACTTGGGAAACACAAGATCTTCTACACAGGAGGCTGGGGATGTATGTACAAGTTCCAGGATTGCCTAGAATAATGATCCACGCTGCCCCTTTCTCTATGAAAATTATTTGGTGGGAAGAAGCTGTGGAATCAGCCTTTCTGGTATCTGTTTGGAGAGGAAGTTTGAGGACTGCTCAAAGGCATGGGTTTTTTTGCACTTCCTTACTGTATATGTGCCTGAAGGGGGTTAAATCATCTTTTGCTTCGTAACGATGTAGATTCTCAAATGGGCTGTGATGAAATAACTGACTAATGATGAATGTTTCTCTGCTCATGTTTGCCTGCGCTTGGTTTGTGAAGCTGAACAGGGTGCACGTAGCCTCGCTGCTGACTCAGTCTTCAGCCGCATACGGCTACGGTGGGTTAGCCATAGACAGAAATGTCTTAATTCCAGTTCCTTACAAGCTAAGAGATGCTTTCCCCCTTCAGTATAGCGTTGACAAATGGCTGTTTTCACACGTCTCAAACAAAAGAGCAAATGAACACCAAAACCTGGAAAGATACGGGTCAAAATGTTGTCTCAGTGGGAGTTAGTTCTGTTTCAAGGGAGCTTTGAATGGGCTGCTGAACATACTCTTTAAGACTTTGTGACTCCTTTGCAGAGTTCTAGCCCATGGTTCCTGAGTTTATAAGAGTCTATAGTTCCCCTTCCCATAAATACGTTTTTTCTCTTTGTCCTGGTCTTCTGCAAAGATGAGAAGCCTGTGGGGTGTCTAGCCTGGAGCTAGGCTGAATTTTTCAGCCCTTTCTTTGTCTTACAAAGTCTGGTTTCTTTTTTTTGTTAATGTTCCTACTGGTGTTGTGAATCTCTTAAGCCATTAATCAGCTTTCACCTTTTCTGGAAAGCCTCGTGTGCTGTCTATTATGAACACCTCTGTCTATTTTCTGCTGTCTCTCTGGGTTCCTGAAACTCTAATTAAATCAGAGGCTGTGCTGTCCAGCCAGCAGCTGTAACCTACAACAAATGTCTGCCTTGTCACGGAGCTCTAGTTTCCCTGCCTTTTTGTAGGGGCTCTGGCAAGCTTTCCTTCTTCCATAAAGGCACTCTTAGTAAATGCTAAAGGACACTTCTTGTTTATTGCTAGCAACTGCTGAAGACTTTAACCCTCAGCAACATCTTGATCAAGCAGAATGAGCGGTCGCCTGCCAGCTTTGCATCTCCAAAGGATGTCGTCCTTAGAGCTTTGCATTTTTGCAGAAGAACTCGAAACCCTAGTAGCACTGAACATGTGTAGTGTTGGTTATCTGTAACCTCAGCTATCTGATGGGCTGTGCTGGAAGGCAGAAGAGCTGCTGTGTTCAAATGCCAATGTCTGCCCTTTGGGTACTTCTGGGCTTTAGTCAAAGGAGCCAGACTCGAGTGTGCTGGAACTGCAGTTCAAGCAGCTTTTGTTCCCAGATGTATAATTGGAGAGCCACAAATGTGAGTGGCTTGCTCGATACAACTTTTGTGCTGGTGTCAGGTCTTTTTTTTCCAATACAGACTGCAACTCTGGAATGTGTTCTCTGTACAAATTACGATTGAAAACAAGCCCAGCTGCTTAAATGTGACACAAAGCTCTGCTCCAAGAGTTAGCTACAAAACTGCCTGGGTTTCTCATAACTGAGTGGCAAAGAAAGCAATAGAATCACGGATTCATTCAGGTTGGAAGAGACCTCCAAGATCACCTAGTCCAGCCTCCTGACCTAACACTAACAAGTCCTCCACGAAACCGTATCACTAAGCTCTACATCTAAGTGTCTTTAAAGACCTCCAGGGAAATGAGGGGGACATGTGGCTGTTTCTCTTGCTGATATTTTTGTGAACTCATCTTCACGGAGCAATCAGGTACTGTAATAGTATATCCCAACGCAAACAGCTGTAGCAAGCTGGCAGTCTGCACTGGTCTGTCCTCAGTGCTGCAGAACTAGTTGTTCTTTCTAGTAATAGTCTGACTCTGTAAGCAAAGATCAAAGTGCCTGTTAAGGAAATATTAACTTAAGGATGGCATTTAGTTTCTTGTGGTTAACTGCTGGCAGTTTTGGAGAGGGTTGTTCACTTCGAACCATTTTGGTTCATGTAGGTATGTCTTAGAAATGAGACCCAAATGAGAAAGAAATGAGGTCCAAACTGATTGATTGCCTCCCAGAAAATGGCCATGAGCTGGGCTGCTCTAGATCGACCCCGTGATCCTCCACAGGCACAGTCTGATTCTCTCCGAGTGTCCTTTCACCAGTTTCATCATGCTCCAGGTTATCTGAGGTGCTCAGAACAAGACTTCAAAGCGCATATGGAAGACCTGGAGTGTAGTGAAGAGCTTGTTATGTTTTGCACAATGCAGGGTGATAGAGGAAGATTCCACAAACATACCTTCCTCTGCAGATCCTTTGCCTTTGAGGATCTCAACAATTGTAGCTGTTTTAGTAGGGGCTGTTTTTGTATATCCCAGCTCCCCTCTGGAGTAAAGAGACACCTTAAAATAGAACTAAGCCTGGTTGAGACACAGCCACAGCAGAAGGTAAACAGTAATAAAGCAAGCATCCCATCATTTTGCCAATGACCTAACCTTTAGGTTAGTTGGTTGCTGCTCAGCACTTTGAAAATGACACGAGTACCAGTTAACATCATTCCTGTTGCCTTTACACACTGTATCGAACTGATAGAGTCATACCAGCAAGGGCATAAAACGATTACATTGCTTAAATATCCTTCCTGTTGCAAGAACTCATTCCTGGTTTGCTCTCCACAGCTTCTTTTTCAGAGAGAGTGCGGAACATGTCTCCAGATGAAATCAAAATCCCTCCTGAGCCTCCTGGCAGATGTTCTAACCACTTGCAGGTCGGTATAAGGCCTCTCTTCCTTTATTTTCTTAAAAGGCTTCTATTTCAGTAGCAAGGGGGATATTTGGGAACTCCTAGTGTTTTTGATTTTTTGACTTCCACAAGTCAAAAACCCAGCATTAAAGCTGAATTTCTAAAACATTGAGTTTGTATACACCATTTATGCTTTAAATTTTACAGGAATTCTAGTTTAGGAATCCCAAATTAACTTAAAACTGTTTTCCACAGCCTGTGTGCGCCTCTTATACTTTAAAATGGCTCTCAGCCCCACCAGTGATACAGAAGCAATGTTTACTGTGAAGGCTGCTATCCTCTTACCTCAGCAAATTCAGCTCTGTAGGAGAGAACAAATGATTGTTTTTCTACATGAGTCTGAGAATCCCCTAACTGGAATAGTTGAGGCAGCATTGATAAGATTCCTTCTCCACCTACATCTCACTAGATGATAAACATTTAGAGGGAATGCTAGTAACCTAGAGGCAGCAAAAAAAAACAAATGCATGTTTTCACTGGTACACGCCCAAATAATTGCAATAACCAACTTTTAATCAGTCTAGAACTTTGTCACAGTCTGCTTCCATGATTGTCTCGGCTCTGCCTTGTGATGTAAGACTATTTTTTCATCAATTGGATGAAAAAAATCACAAAAAATACAAAAAATAAATGGTACTAAGGACTTGATTCATACAAATCTGTGTCTTGGCAATATTACTAACTGAGGCTCTGGCTCTGAGTTGGAGCAGGAATGATATCGTGTCCATTTGTAATATTTCATGTACCCAGCTTGCAGCGTGCACAGAGGAGTTGGTGTGAGCATTTGTTGATGGCATGCTATTTAACACCTGGCCAAACTGTGAGCTGCTATGGGGCTGTTTGCCAACGCTGCCTCTTAACTGAATATTGAGGAATATCATCTGCTATAGAGCAGAAGAAAAGAGCTTAAGCTACCTTCCGTTGGCAGACTTTGACTTCTGGTCTGAGAGGAATTCTGTAGGCTTCTATGTATAACAAAACTTATTCCCAGAAGTGAAGGAGCACCTTCTGCTCTGGTTTCCCATCTGTGACGGAGGACAGAGCAGTAGCTGCTGTTTTCTACCATTCGCTTGAGTAGTTATTACTGCAGTTATCTGCCTAGTAAAAGTACAAGTAAAGAATCGCTTCTGGAGTGCTCCATAAAGTAAGGTACTAATGTGATCTGGATGGTGAGTCATTCTGAATCACCATGCCACACTTTCTTCTCCTCCGCTTATTGTACCTGGGCACACCCATTCACCCTTTTATGCTGTAGGAGGGTTCTGTTGTTCTGACATCAGAGAATTAGTGTGTTAGATCTGAGGAATGCACAGAGCTTGAGAGAATAGGCAGAATAAAGCAGATCCTATTCCCCTTTGACAGCAGTTCACTGTGTTAAATCAAAGGAGAGAAGCTGTCCTCTGTTAGCGGGTCAAACCACATCTTAGAGCACTTGGAGCAAGGAGATGGGATTGTTCTTCAGATTCAAAACATTCTAGGCTTTTACTGTTGATATACTGCTTTATTCTGTTAGCTATTCGTCTAATAAACTGTATCTTGGCCAAGAGGAATATTCCTTGTTATAAGGTGACCCAGTAGTTCCCCATCTATGGACATTATGAATGTGAACAGGTCACAAAAGGGGACGTTTATTCAATCACTTCAACTCCCCAAATTAACCTCCTTTTTGTAGTTGTTCCTTCAAACTTAATGGTGTTTATGTTGCATGTGAAGACTGTTGCTAATTTTGTGAGGACCTCATGAAAACTATTTGGCAAAGCTTTTTTAAAAAAAGTTGATGAAATATTAGGTAAGTACTTTTATTCAGATGTCAGTGAACCCTTGGAAAATAGTTTTGTGTTTGAGTTGACTACGCATACAGACGGAGACAATAAGTGACTTATGTGGAAGCAACACAGGAAAACTGACTCACCTCTGGCATCTTGAAAGATTGAAGTCCTAGCCTTTGGTCTTCTCTGAATCCTGCTAAAGTATGTGTTCCATCCAAAAGTTTCCACTTCGGGATCACCAGAGTAAAAAATACACCTAAGGCCTTTTACCTTGCTGAAGGAGGAGGAAAAAATAATCATGGTTACCCTTAAATTGTTCAGCCTTCTCGGTAGGTAGACTGCTTGTTCCCACCTGAGTCATCTGAGATATCTTTCATATCTTAGGGGCTTGTCGCTTCACAAAAATGTTCTCAGGAGGGATTTAAAGTGCATCGTTCCTAAGAGTGTTTGGCTGCGGGCATTGACCACCAGCAGTACCTGCTGATCATGTCCAGTGGGCTGGCTTAGTTTTAGTTCTCCAGCAGAATGTGGCCCATCTGTCACCCAGGCATAGCCATGAGCCTCGACTTCTGCCCACTGCAGCCCAGCAGCGAGTCTTCAGGTGCGTGGCAGACTGGAGGGAGGTCACTGTATGTTGAGGGAGAACCCTCCTGGAATTCACGTGTCCCTGCTGGAGCTGCCTTCTGCTCCCCTTCTGAGGGCAAGGAGCGTGTACTGCTGCCTGAAATGCAAATCTTCTGTCTCAAATGCAAATCTTTAATCACTGGAGCCTTCAGAAAGTGCAAAGATCAATTGCTGTACCCACGCGTGTGGTTCATGGAGAAGATGCTGTCAGACCTTAAAGCAGGAAGTGTCTGTACTAACCGATCTGCCTGGCCTTAGGGTAGAGGTGGAATCCTTGCTCAGTGCGAGGTCACTGGTTCAGCTGTCGTGTTTCCACATGTATGCTTTGATAGTCAGCTGGAACACTCATCCTTTTTGTATTGTCTCACCCTGTAATCTTGCTCCCTTAGGATAAAATTCAAAAGCTGTATGAGAGGAAAATAAAAGAGGGCATGGATATGAACTACATCATCCAAAGGAAGAAGGAATTCCGCAACCCCAGGTGAGCTACCATCTTTTCCTGTGAGGCCAAAGCACCACACAGCAAAATTCAAGAATTTTCTTCTTGCTTGGAGCAGTTACAGGACTTTTGTAAGTTACTATTGCTTAAAAAATTGAGAAAGGCATAATTTGATAGTAACTGAAATGGTAAAACTCTTAAAGCTCTTCTTTGGTGCTCTATGAAGCAGCACCTAGGTTAGCATAGCAGTTAGGTATGTAAATATACAGGCTTTGGATTAAATATTTTAGAAAACGTGTCTGCTGTGGGAGCTGGGAGATGGACTGAAAAGAAGTGGGAAATAATGTGGTTAATGGCATGCCACATCCATCACAGCAGCACAGGTGCTGGTTTTACTCTTAGTGTGAGGAGGTGACAATTTCTTTTTACTAACAAATCTGAAGCACTTCAGTTTAGAAGAATGAGCGAGCTTTTAAGTAATTTCTGGTCTTTCCTTTGCAGCATCTATGAAAAGCTGATCCAGTTCTGTTCAATTGATGAACTTGGTACAAATTATCCAAAGGTGAGGTGCAGTAATTTTGTCTGTCAAGGTGAAAGATGATACAGGGCTGTGAGCTCTTATATCTGGCTTTCTTTACCCTTCTTGTTCAGAGGCCCTGTAAGGAACTTTTGTCTGATTCTCTACATTGAAGTGAACATTTTCACGTGGTATTGAGCCTCAGTGTCTCCAACTTCATTTTAGTGAATGAAAATTGCTGAAGTGTGTACTTCTGGGGGGAATAGAAGCTGAATAGCAGAAGAATGTGTATCTTATCCCAGCATCCTTTTAGTTTCAAGGCTGTTTATTCTTTTACAACAGTACATGGACCCATAAAAGAAAATCTGATGTAATCTTTGTGTCACTGGCATACAAGAAATAATCAGTAATGAATATCATCAGTGAATAGCAACATAGATAATATTTTGAGCTGGAGCTTGCATATATGCAATAGACCTAATATGATTGTTTTCATCTTTAGGATATGTTTGATCCTCATGGCTGGTCAGAGGATTCGTATTATGAGGCACTAGGTAATTCCATTTTTTTTTTCCTGTCCTAACTTAGTTCTTTGTGTTTTGTAGTTAATTAACTGCACTGGAGTCTTCACCTTCTTTATAAATGAGAAGTATCACATGCTGCTTCTTAACTACATCATTCCGGTTGGATGTGCCTCAATGTTATTGATGCTTCATCAGTCTGGAAAGCCCTTTCATTGAAATTGGTTCTTCAATGTTTTCATCTTAAATCATTAATTTAGTGCAATAATGCTTTTTTTGTACACAGTTTGAAGTTTTTGATTGCTTGTGATGGGAAGTGTGTGAGCAAGATAGTTATGGCTTTTTATCATTTCCAGTGCTTCTTGTAACTTCTGTTCTTTCTCAGCAAAAGCCCAGAAGATTGAGATGGACAAATTGGAGAAGGCCAAGAAGGAGCGCACAAAGGTAGCTATTCGAAATCAAAAGAGGACTGAGATGCGGGGATTTTTTTTTTGTTTCCCTGCTAAATTTCATTTTGTTCCTTTGCTGTTTTTTTTTTTGTGAACTACATTCTGTACTAATAATTCCCATTTTCCCTAGTTTGTTCTTCTCACATCTTTTTTTTCCTTGACTGAACAAATAAAGTTGTTTACCCTTCCTTATAAGTCAATTTATCTAGGCTGTTTATCCCCCTGTTTTTGCTGCTGTTTTGTCATTTATCCCCCTGTTTTTGCTGCTGTTTTGTCAGTATTTTTAAGCCAGAGTTCATAAAATGGTATGCAGTAGGACAGATACAGGCAAGATACTGCTTAAAGTACAGCTTTTTTGTCTTAATCTATGACATTTTGCTCGGTGACATAGCCTAGCATAGCTTGATTTCTTCACCATATCTCATTGTGAGACAATATTTACTTTCTTTTCTCTTTGATATTGCCTTCTTGCTTCTAATTTCCAGAAACGTTGAGCATATTTTAACTTTAAATGGGAGTGTCTGGGCTTGTCACAAAATGTACATTGTTCTGTATCTCCCCCAAAAAAGAACACAGAGGAGCTTTTTATTCCTGTCCCAGAGTGGTGTTGCCTTTTTAGCTAGTGGCTGGCATAGAGAACTGTTTAAAGTCAGAGACTGCCTTCTAACCTTGCAGAACGCTCCTCCAATATTCAGTATCTGAAGGTATTTTTTTCTTGCAGTGCGTGCTGTATCTTGCTACTTGTTTTGTTTTTTTGCACAGCAACCCAGGTATCTGATTCTTTCCTTGCCCATATCTGCAGTTTTGAAAATATGAGATTGCATGCTGTTGTAGGTCTTGTTGCTAGGTTTCCTGCTATGATGCAGTTACAGTAAATCATGCAGGTAGGGGCTTGTTCTGCACATTTCTTAAAGAAAAAAGCACAGGGATTTCTGCCTATAAATATACATACTGTAAGACCAGGATCTCTCCTTTCTGAGTTGTCAGATTTCTCTGCTTATGCCAGTTAACAAATGTTGTCATACCTGACTTAAGATCTGGGACACAGGGATCCTCAACCATCATGACTTCATGCTTTGACCTCAGGACTGTGTCTTACTTCCTGCTTACTTCCAGTCAGCTCTGAGACCAGTGTTTCATGTGACACTAAAGCTGGTTTTAAAAACAGAGGTGTTGTTTTTTTTAAAACAAACAAACAAAAACTATAATATATTAACACTTCACTTTTATCTTTTCCAATTTCTTATTTTTTTGTCTCCCTTCCCAGATTGAGTTTGTGACTGGCACTAAGAAGGGCACAACAACAAGCGCTGCCTCTACAACAACTACAACAGCCAGTACCACGGTGGGAGGTAAAGACAAGTTGTAACTGTACCTATTAAGCTGTAGTACGGCTGGGGTTAATGCTTCCTGGGAACCCTGAAACTTACTTGTTGACTGTATATAATACAAGACAGTATTTCTTCCAGGGATTAATGGACTAGCTTTCCTCTAGCCCCTATATCATGACTGTCCTTCTGCAGTGAAAGCCTGGGGATGGGTTAGATGGTGAAGAGGTTTATTAGTTGGTCAAGAAATCTGCTGATGTCTTTACTGTCAGAGTCAACTGTCTCCCATTTTGCTGGAGTTCATGTGTACAGTTTTACTTTGACCCTTGAGGTATAAAGTCACCTTTCCTCCACAACACTTACTGGCAGTGTATGCTGACATTAATGTGAGGGGAAGCTGTTGAGTGAAGCAGTGGTGCTTTAAGAGTTGACAAGACAGAGTGTTACAACAGGATTGGTGTGACCTTTAACACAATGCTAATCCTTGTTTGCTTGATCCAACTCACAGATGCACAGAAGAGGAAGAGCAAATGGGACTCAGCCATCCCTGTAACAACGATAGCTCAGCCCACCATCCTCACCACTACTGCAACGCTGCCAGGCGTTGTCACAGTGACAACCAGTGCGAGTGGATCCAAAACTACGGTCATATCAGCTGTTGGCACCATTGTGAAAAAGGCAAAGCAGTGACTAGCATGCCGGGCCTGGATTTTCGGACTGATTGTCATTGAAGCTATTGTTCTCGAAAGGGAGGGGTAGCTTTCGCCTTTGGTAAAAGATGACAAGATTCTTTGAAACAGACCACAGTTCCCATTTGAAAGAATGGGGGCAGGAGCAGGCATGCCAGCGGTGTGCCCACAGGAATGGACCTCTGCCGAAAATGCCTCTGTCTTTTCTTGCTGCGGGAAGAACCAGTCTGTGTGTTGTGCTTGGAGGAAGGTTGTATGTAAAGTCAGCTTGTAAAAGTTAGCTTATTAAATTACTGCGTTAGGTTCTTATCCTACTTGAGAGTCTGGTGTAAAAAAAAAAAAGTGGTGATGGAATATCAGATTACCCTTGTGTATTCCAGGTCATCCTCAAAGGCTGCTGCTTGTAAAACGTACCTCCCTCATGTGCACTAATTTGGTTTCAAGGGAAGTAGAGCAGAGACAATTGGTCAGTGTCCATCTTCAAATGTGTAGCAGAGACTTAAGGATCAGTCTACATCTATGAATGTAGGCTCACTCCTTGTTATAGTACTGACATCTATCTGTACCTATGTGCATATCTGTGTAGATCTTAGTGATCGTGTGTCAAATAGCTGAAATATTGAGGTAACTACTGAAATTGTCATGATACCATCCATCCAGGATGGAGATTTCTATGCAGAAGCCGTAAGCTGTAGAGGTTTGATTTGTGAACTCATTTGTGAAGACCTGTGCAGAAAACCGTTCCATTGCCATGGAGTGAGATCGGACAGCAGATAATCAGAGAGTATCTGAACTTGAACTTGACTGTGATCTTGTCTTTGTAGTAGTGTTGTACCCTGAAGTGCACACATGGCACTGCTTGCTCCACTGTTGTGAAAAAGTATTTTCAGTTGAAATTTTTATTGTATAAATCTTCTTACTTGTGTTGCAAAAAAGTTGTTATAAAAATGGAAAGTCTTTAAAAACTGGTGTCATACGTGTGTCTGCATTTCTCATCTCAGTGATGGAGAATAAATTATCCATTTGTTACACCTTAGGTTACAGATAGCATTAGGCAAGTATGTCATGGTTCCATGAGAGATGGAGTGGTGTCACATTACTGTTTGTTTGTTTTTGTTTTTTTTTAAATACCAAACACTGAAGGAAAAAAATGGGGCATTAAAATTATTTTGATTGGAGATACTTTTGTTATAGAGGATGTCCAGAAATAGCTGGTAACTCAGCTGTTCTTAATGGTATTTTTTCACATCTGCTCCAGCACCTTGAAGTTGAAGTTACCTTCAAGTACTAGCAGCTGTGCTTTTCTGTAAAACTTCCATCTACAGAGGCCAGTCACCTAAAGAGGAGCTCAGCAGCAAATGAAGCATTTTGTTTGCTGTTCTGAGGTAAGTGGGATAGATAACTTGAATGGTTCTGCTTCTTTAGAGAAAAAGCTGCTGCTGTGGATTTCTTTTCTTTGCAGTGGTCACTTCATGTTATATAAATAGTCCTTAATTTTTACACCGTGATTTTTCAGATTTGATAGTTTTACTGTTTTCTGTTTTCTTAAGTAAAACTCCTACTTAAAGCCTGTTTTGTTGTGTTTTTCCCTAATGCATAAGCAGTGATAGAAGATACGATTGCTAGATCAGTAAAAGTGTGAGGTTCTTAGAATTTGATGTTGCTTTTTCAGGTTTTTATATACCTTATGTCACTCCTGATTTAAATCTTGCATTTATGGAGACTTCAGGAAGCTAAATAAGAGTCTTCTCTTTTGGGACTTAGACTACTCTACAGAAGGTGGCGATTTCCACCTCAGGCGTTGAAGGTGTTTCTTCCTTTGTCTTGAGGAGAGTTCACAGTTTTGGGGTGTTTCTTTTAAAGGCCAAGAATTTATTTTTGGTGGGAAATCCAAGCCGTTAGATAGCTTTGCAACCCTGTAAAGACTTCTGTCTAGAATAGCTTGTACAATTCCAGCCTATTTAAAAACCTGTATGGCTTAAACATTTTAAAGTTCTGCTGATGGGTATGTGGATGAAGATACAGCAGTTTAAAAAAAAAAAAAAAAAAGGGGGGCCCCAGCTGCTGCAGTTTTCCAGCCTATAGATTAATGGCAAACTGGGCAGCAGAATGATCACTGCAATTAGTTTAATCCTATGAATAGGAGTGGGAGGTGTGTCTGGGCTTCTACATCAACAAACACTCCTCTAATGAATGTCCTCATGTACCATGAGCAAGTCTGTCTGAAGCTGGGTGAGATTAAATATCTTGCTGGGGTGTGTTCCCATACCTGAAGTGCAGCCTAGTACCAGAGGTACCGGCCACTCTTGTGCATCCATTCTTCACTGTTTAATAACTATCTGGTGGTAAACACAAAGGTGGAGAGTCAGACAACATTGAGGTACCTGACCTTGCAGATTAAGCCTAAATATGAATGTAAACTTTAATGGAAAAGACTTTTTCTATAACTTTTCTATAACAACTGGTTATCCTTTGCCTAATGCTGGATCAGAAGTGGTTGCTGTTTCCTGACAGACAAAAAAAAAAAAAAATCATGCACAAAACCCTGCAGATGCAATCTTTTTTAGACTGCCTACACTGCTGTGATGTGCAACTTGTTCCTGATTTTTTTCCTTGTTTGCTTTCTCAGTTTCATTAGTAACCTGGAAAAACTGTATTCCTTGCAAGTAAACAACTGAATCTGGCTGATAATGCAGTAAAAGTCATTCTTGATCCTAACCTGAAGTAACTGTGCTAGATGACTTAGCGTGATTACAGGGAAATATTATTCACCTAGTTAAACATGTCAGCACTTGTACCTCTGCATGCTGTATTGTATCACGAAAAGTAGCCAGGGAAAGTGTGCGAATTTCTTTCTGAAAGCCACTACCAGGTAGCAGCATGCACCCAGGGAATAAGTTTGCAGGAGGAGAAGGACTTGAGAGAAAAGCGTTGCCAGCTGCTGTGAATTTAAAGCTGGGCTCCAGCCTCTTTCTTGGCACCTGACACAAGGCAAATGCTGAAGTGTTTGGGGGGATGAATCATTTAACTACAGAAGCTACCGAACATTGTTTAAGTGCAAGTATCTGTATTCATATCTGACATCCTGGCACCCCACCCTTCCTCTTTCCATGCACCCTCTTCCTTCTTGCTCTGTTGTTCCAGACTTCTGGCTTTCTTTGCGTGCTTTGTGGTCAGAGCTGCTCGTTTCACTCCCACCTTGCCGAGGCAGGCAGGGGCTGACAATGCCCTACAACTGCTCATCAGTAGGGCTTGATATTCCTGAAGAGGTTAAGGAGGGAGAGACTTCCTAAACCTGGCTCCTGGGTAGTGCTGAGGCAAGCAGCACAGAGGTGGCAGGGAGGCACCTGGAGCAACACTTTTCAAACTCCTCAAGTACCCAGCTCTGCAAGAGACCTGGCAGTACGGGGCATCTGCCAGCTCCATCTCATGATTGAGTGTTTGTTATCTGCAGTAGAGAAAGCTAACTTGAAGCATGAATGGCTTCTTTTTTTTTTTTTTCCCCTCCTCTCTCCTTTCCAAAAAGCTGAGGTAGAAATGCCAACCATTGTGTAACAGCCTTCCAGCTCGTACAATAGCTCCTTGCTCTTGTTTATCCTGCGTGCTACTATCGGAAGTAATATACAGACACAGTTTGGAAAATACAGTTCTAAGAAAAAACCTCTGCTATTTCTGAGGATGGGACATACAGGTTGGTAGCTTGTGGTCAGCCAGTCCATGAAAAAGGTGGAGGGAGCTTCAGGTGTGCAGAAGTAATGTCCTGACAAAAACCCGCTTCTTTCCTGGCCTCTGACAGCCACTGTCTTAAGTCCTAAAACAGGAGCTGCAACTAACTTGCTTGTTATAAGTCTGTTTGTGCTCATACCAAACACCAAGGTGGCTGTGTCGCTGCTGCTGATCTCCAGAGGGTGAAGAGTGCTGGGGTGTTTAAATGCAAGTGTTTTAGATAGCTTTGAGCCGTGTCTGTGCTCCACTAAAGCAAACTTACAATGTAAATGGCTAAAAGGTTCCTTATGCTGCTTCAATAATTATTGCTCAGGCTGCGCTTCCAGCTACTGAAAGTCTTGCTGCTTCTCCCCAGAGGAGCCTAATCGTACCCAGGAGACTAAAACTGGTCCCAGTCTCATTACTCCGCTGAGAACTGAAGGCTAACGCTCCTAGAAAACCACAGGTCTTCTGCTTACCGCCTTTAAGCACAGGTATTTCCCAACCTGAGTGGGTTTCTTAGCTGAAACTCCACGCTGGTGCCTGCCCGCCGTCCCGGGCTGCTCTGAGGAGGGAGGAGAGCTCCGTGGCCAAGTCCTTCTTGGCAGCCTTGGCTCTGCTTTCACCCTCCCTTCTGAAGCCTTTTCTCCCACCTCCGTGCCCTGAGGTGTTGATTTTCTTTCCTCTTTGCTTACTGTGATTTCAAGACCCATCCTCCTTTGATGCTGTTGTGGGGAGGGCTTTTTGGGGAGGATTTGCTTTGGTTTGCGTCTGGCTTGGTGCTGACTGAAGGAGCAGGTGGGGAGGGGCAGCCCTTGCCAGCCCCACCTCGAGCTGAAATGCGAGCACCTGAAGCTATGTTTTAGTTGGACTGCTGCTGTGCTGTCTGTTTTAAGAGAGTTATTTACTGAGGCTTTAAAAAAAAAAAAAAAAGTTCTTACCAAGGCTTTGGGCTATGCCAGGGCTTTGCCGAGGATCCAGTTGGTGCGAGCAGCGTGGAGGTGAAGGCTTCAGGAGGCGCCCAGCCAGCTGCCACCTGCACGAGCTCCTTTCCAGCTCTGCATCGGTGCAGGGGAGAGGGAAAAAAACAACACACACACACACACACAGACACACACACACACACGTAGTTTTCTGCAAAGCCCCCTCGAATCGAGGCCCTTTGCAGTGTGCCCAGGCAGCTCCCAAAGGAGCATGGGCTGCTCGGTCCCACAAAGAAGGGAATCCAGGAGAGCGCAGGGCTCTGACCTTCAGACCTTCAGAGAGCTGTTTTTCAGCAGGGCTCTCTCTAACAGTAAAATAAACACATTGCTGTTGAGAAGCAAGAGCCACCGGAGTCTCCTCTCCTTTTGGTGAGTGTTTACACCAGCCTCCAGTGTTTAGGCATCACTTTTGCAGCACAGTTTCCCACCTCTTAGCCTTGCCGTGCACCTCTGTTCCTCTCAGCGTTTATATTCAGCTTCCTTCCTTTTGTTCCAGGCCAGCGCCATGGACACTGGCGGCTCCAACATTTAAGCCTTTGTTTATTTGAAGCCAGTCTTTGGCTGGGGCTGGGCTCGTGCCTTCGGTTGCCAGTAAACAGCCAAGCATCAGGATCTCACAAGAAAAGGTTTTGCCTTTTCACGTAGAAAGGCGTCTGTCTGTCTGTCTGTCCTCTGCCATCTTGTTAGGAAGCAAACAAAGCCGTGGGCCTGCCTGTCGGAGCAGCGCTAAGAGGTGGTCGCTGCTGCTTCCAACCCCTCCTCGCCACATGGCCCATTGCAGTCCTGGTGTAAGGTGACGGAAGGTGACCGTCCCTCTTCGCTCCTGGTTTGTGCTGGCTGGCTCCTGACAGCGCCTCACCCACACATCGCTGTCTTGCACGGCGCCGGCCAACACAAACTGGGAGAAAAGGAGAAATCCCAGGGAATCTTTCAAACGTAACCTCGGGGTGTTTTCAGCCTTGGGCTGCTGGATGAGAAGCCGGAGTGGAGGGCCCTGCTTTCTCTGGGTGGATGTTGCCATTGTTGCATGCCGAAATTTTGTCCTGGATCCTTTACCTCTTGTGTTGTGGCAGCTCTCTTATCTCTTGCTGCCTGTACATCCCAGGGACAAGCGTGTGTCTGGTGCCCAGCACAGAGATTTCCCTTTATGTGCGTGTTTATGGCAGGGGGCATCCATTGCACAGCAAAGGACACGCAGGGTGAAGGCTGTCCTAGGGAAAAGGCTGAGGAAGAGCACCCGGGAGGGTTTCATCCTGTGCTTTTAATTACCTAGATAATTATATTAAGCCTACTTTAGTGTAATAAATTATGTGCACGCTAATAATGCTATTAAGCATTCCTTAGATTGCCAGATAGTCTAAAGGATATTGCCAATACAGCGAACAGGATAGTATTGCAATCAAAAAAAGTCTGTTTTAATTTTATCAGTGTACGTGTGTGTGTATACAGAATTCGGAGAGGGAGTGCCCGTGTTTCAGCAGTAGGGTGTTGGATGTAACCGCTCAGTGGATCTGGAGAAGGCCCCAGAGCTGCCTCTGGGTGCACTGTGGTAGCAGGACAGGGAGAAGAAATGTTCTGTATGAGAGAATTAACCCCAAAATCACTTGTAGTCATCAGCAATTGGCACTTGGACTGGTAGCCCCAGCAGGGAGAGCAATAACCCAGTGGGAGCTGTAAGGACGGCTGTCGGTGACTCCAGAGACTCCTTCCAGGAGCCAGTGTAAGCATCCTCCACCTCGGGTGCAGAAAGGAGGCCGGTCAGATAAAACAATTGCACGTTTTACCTCCGGTGCCTGGCAGCACAGTTTACTGCAGCACAAAGGGAGGAGAACTGCAGGGGCTGCCAGGAGCTGGGCACAGCTGGTGGACGGGAGCAGAGAGCCAGGGGCTGTGAGCAGACACATCTTGCTGCCCTCCAGCCTCAGGAACCAAACCCAGCTTTCATCTACGTGCAACAGCATAAACCCGTGCTGCTGCTGCTCCCAGGGCTCCCCCAGCCCCACCGGGCCTGATCTGCCCCCTGCCATCGGCTGCTTCCACGGCTGAAGCAGCAGAGCCCCAGCTGTGGTGTCGCAGCGAATGTTTGTTGTGGCTCAAAACAAAGCAAGCGAAAGGAAAACCCGTAATCTGCAGATTTATTTGTTTTAATCTGGGAAATGGCATCTCCAAAAGGGCGAGATTAAGGGTGAGATTGCAAAGCTGAGTGCTCAGAAACTGGGCAATAGCAGAGTGACACTGCCTGTGCCACCCTCGGTTGCCCCCCTTCCCGTTTCCTGTTTGCTGTGATTTTTCGTGGAAGGAGCACATCCTCCTTTTTTCCTGGGGACTAATCCATTTGCTCACATTTACTCAAGCTTCATATTTCTTGCAGTGAAAGGAATCCGGTTCCTTGCTTTCATTTCATTCAATGCTCAGTCACCGTCGTTGCGGAGTCGACCAGCAGCCGCCGTGATGCTGTGTTAAAAATGAGAGGCCCAAAGCACCCCGATAATATTTTTAAACTCCAAGACAGACAGGAAACATCAAATTTATGACTGCGATCAGCTTTTTTTTGCCTGTCTTTTGCTATTGTTGGTAGTGAAGTAAACGGGACACGGGGTGATCAGGGAGCCAGCACAGAGCCCCTGCTCCGCTCCCGTGCGCTCAGCACCACGCGGGGCTGCTGCACAGATCGGCTCCGAGCCCCCACAGACCCCAACCCCTAAACGAAAAGGCAGCTGTGGGGCAGAAAAAGCCTTCCCTGGGGCTGGCGGTGCAGCCAAGCTCCCTGCCCGCTGCCTGCTCAGCCCTTTTCCTGCAGGATGGTGCTTGGAGGGAGGGTCCGGGGCGGCTGCACGGGCTGTGCCTGCCCGTACAGGTGTGCGAGACGCGGAGGAATGCCAACCACTGAGTCACGGCCCCCCTCCCGCCCCAGCTGGGATAAAGCTCGTCCTCACCTGGGCACGGATCTCACTAGCACGGCTCCCACCTCCGCTCCCCCCTCCCCAGCCTCTCCGCGGGCACCCCCGGGACCAAAGGGCGGCAGCGAGGGGAGAACGGAGCCAATTTTTCGGCTGGGGGGGCACGGGAATCCCAGCAGAGGTATGTCAGCCCGCCGGCTGCCTGCCCTCTCCGCGGGACTGGAAGTTGACGTTTAACCGGAAAGAGAAAGGGGACAGAAAATAGAGAGGAGGGAATTAAAAAGAAAAAAAAAAAAAAGAAAGAAAAGAAAAGAAAGAAAAGGCCAAGCCTGGAGCTCAACTGGTGGCAGCGGAGCAGCGAGCTCTCCCCTTGCCTTCGGAAGAATTTCTTGGCTTGCTGTGTGGGTGCCTGTTATTTGGATTGTGGCAGAGGATTTGGACGTTGAGTCAGCTCCAGCGCTAATGAGGTTTGTGGAATTAATTCCTCTTCGCTCTGTATTGTCAGGCTTGTTTTAATTTTGCCGTGTTGATTAACTCGGGGGGCTAATGAAGGTGCAGGGCTTGCTGCACGGGGAGGTAGGCACGGAGCAGAGCTGGGTGGGCTCAGCTGCGTGTGTGCCTGTTTTCCCCTTTTCATCCAGGTTTAGTTATGTGCTTTCCCCTGCCTTTTTGCTGGAAACAGCCGTGCTCGTGCCTGAGCAGCTTTGCTTTGCAGAGCCGTGCAGGGCGCTTTTCCTTTCCCAATTTATTTGGTTGAACGAGGTGCTGTGCCCACGCCGCAGGGCATGGGACAGCAAAGAGCCTGCAGGGAGCAGGTTGTTGCCATCGCTTTTTGGAGACAATTTGTGAGAGGTTACAAAGATGACCTCCCCTCCCTCTGCCTGCCCCATTTCCAGGAGAAAAGTCGGTGGTGCCGTGGAGCTGGCACCTGGGGCGCAGCTCCTGGGGTGGCACAGCCCCCGGGGGACACAGGCTATTTGCAAAATGGGTCACTGGGTGCAAACCCCATGGAGCTGTTTGGAGCAAGGGAAGGGGGTGATCTGGAGAGAAAAAGGCCAAGCATGAGTTGGGGTCAGGCTGTTTTTTTGCTGAGCTGCAAACGCTGGTGTGTTTTGTAGCTGGGGAGTCTGAAATTCGGTGCGTGGAGACTCCCAGCTGCAGGGGCTCAGCTGGAGAGGGAGAAGTAAAAGTTTTTGCTGAAACTAAACAAAATCAAAGGCAAACGTGTTGTGGTGTTTAAACAACGCTTTGATTTGTGAGTCAGGTTTCTGGTGCTTCTCTGGGGTCCATCCTGATCACTTCCAAGTTATCTGAGGTCAGTGCCTCCATGTGTGCCACGAAGGGAGCTGCCCGGGGAGGGGGGGGGGGCTGAATTCCAGCACCCATCTGTGCACCTGGGAGAGCTGCTCCCTGTGGGGGGCACCCGGCTGCCCCTTGGCTTTGCCTTCATCACCAATAATTCCCTCGGAGCCTGAGCCCCATGCTGAGGCTGTCGGCGGTCCCCAGCCCCTGCCTGCCCCAGCAGGCTGCAGGATTTCCCCTGGCACAGCGGGTGGGTGCTGCTGCAGCTGCTTCCCACCCAGCGGGGCATCCGCCCCCTGCTCCATCACACGGGGTCCTGCTGCAGCCCTGGCAGGACAGGGGGATGTGGCCACAGGGGACAACAGGCGGTGACAGGGGTCCCCAGCACCATGTCCCCAGTCCCCTGGGCTGCTTTGGTGCTGGGTTAGGTCCCTGCGGGCTCCAACACCTCCGGCTGTGGGAGCGGAGGACTGATGTGTCCCGATGTGTCTCAGGATGCGTGGCGGGGAGGAGGGGATTTTCAGATGCTTGGACACCCTGAGGATCCTGTCCCCGAAAAGGGAGTGAGCCGACAGCCCCATCCCAAAGGCACTGAGCTGCTGGTGTTTTGTGGGTCTGAATGCCAGGAACGGCTGCTGTGTCCGTCCCAGCCTTGGGGGCTGCGTGGTTGAAGGTGGGGACACAGATAGGGTTTGGGTTTTCATATCCCCATGTCCCCAGCCTGCCCTCCTGCCATGGGCTTGTGGCATTTCTGCTCCCATTGCTTGGCCCCTGTCCCCATCCACCCCAGGGCAGTGCCTGGCTGCAGCCTCGTCCTTCCCAGCACCGAGCTGCTGGGGGGACACGGGGACAACGCTGTGCTGCTGCCACCTGTACCCCGGCCTCGTGGCTCCAGTGGTTTCTCTGGGGAAGCTCCTCCTTGCTCAGGGGTGAGAGATCCAGCCCAGGGGTTCCCAGGAGCTTTTTGGAGCTGTTTCGTCGACTGTGCCAAGGCAGAGACGGAGGCTGAGAGGAGAGGAAGAAGAGCAGGGGGAGACGTGTGGCCTGGGGGGGGTGGGATGGTTTTGTGCCGCTGGGAGCTGCTCCGCTTCGTCCCCTGGTTTTGCACAACTGGCCGGGTTTCTTTTGTTGTTGTTGTAATGAAAACCCAACCAAACTGCAGCGCTTTGCCAAAGCAAAGTGACGTTTTCCCTTCCGGAGGAAATTTTTGAGATGGAGGGATGGCCGTTGGCGTGTTTTTACACCAAGCAGGGCCGCTCCCGCGGCTGGCAGCGAGGCTCTGTGATGTCCCAGAGCCACCAACGCCCTTGGCTGATTTCAGCCCCACCAAACACTTCAAAGTCTGCGGCTTACGGGCATCAGGACATCAATATCAACCTGAGTTTTATAGCCTCTTATCTCAGCACTTGAAAAGACGTGACAGCAGCTGGCGTGTCCAAGGCCCAGGGTGTGCCGGGCCATCCCCTGCTGACTCTTTCAGGACCCGTGGCTGGGAGAGGAACCGGATCCGTGCTTTGAGGCTGCCTCAGGTCTGAGCCAAGCTCTCCAGCCTCTGGATCAGGGCAGGGGCTGGTGTCCCCAGCAGGGATGCCTTCCTGAGATTTCCCTATTTTCCAAATTTCAGCCATGGGCTGTGTATTTGTCGCTGTGTGATAAGCCACTGAGCCAAGATAAATGAGCCACCCGCATCTTGTCCCGTATCAGCCGTGTTGTGGGAATAAGGTGCAAGCCCCCAGGGAGGCATCTCCTGACTCAGTGCTGTGTGAGCTCCAGACCTTGCCACGGTGACTTCTGCAAACACACGGCCTCGTGCAGTCAGTGTGTTCCCAAGGATTTGGTGGCCACGTCTGATCCCCACCCGTTGATATCTGAGCTGCTCTTCCCAGTGACTTCCCAGGGCTCCAGATCAGCACCCAACTGACCAAGTGTCAGGGCTGTGCTCTGGGTTTCCCCCTGGGAACTCAGACATCCTCGGCTATTCCCATTTTCCTTGAAGGTCCCTGATTTCAGGGCTTTTCATGGCAGCTCAGTTTTGTTTTGTAGAATTGGGGATTGTGCTACACAGCAAGAAGCTATAAAACTGTTTGTATCTGATATTTCACACTGGCATCTTCCAGAAGGGGGGTGCTTTACAAATATCTTTACGCCAGAGACTTTGCCTCAACTGTTCCCTTTGCCTTGCCGTGGTGCCAGAGCTGGCACGGCAGCCGCAGAGCTCGAGTTCCAGCTCTGTCTCTCTTGTTTACCACCTCTGACTGCAGATTTCTGGCCAGCACTGGTTGCTCTGCCAGCCCCAGGTAATCCATCACGGGTGGAGGCAAGGAGAACGGCCAATTCTGTCTGGGATTTGGCCTCCAGATCTACGCGAGGGGTCCCGGAACTGCCAGGACCACAAAGTTTTTCAACAGCTCCAGGCAGGGCAGAGCTCCGGGTCTGGCATTGCCAAAGCCTCACCCTCTGTTTGCCGTGTGCCCGTTCTGGAAACTCTTCGTGCCATAGGGAATAGCCGGAGGGAGGGGTCTGCTCTGTTTTTGGGGTGCCTTTGCTCTCCTCCTCCCCAGCCCAAGCAAGGCCTCGACCCGGTCACGGCTCTCACATGTGGAGGGCGCTGGGCTCCAGCCGGCCGCGGCGCAGCAGCCGCCCTGCCCCAACCCGTGGGGACTTTGAGCCTCTCGCACAAGCCCGCATGGAGCAGGAGCCGCTCTCGCTTTTGATTTCTGCCCTGCTGAGACCAGAGATTGCGGCCAGGCTCCAGCTCTCCAGTGTGCACGGGGCCATCCCACTGCAGCTGTCCTCCTCTTGGGCTGTTTCCCTCGCCGAGCCCTCGGACCCCCGCGATTTCAGCGTGCCATGTGTTTCAGGAGGAAGAGGATGGCCGCCCTGCCGAGGGTGTGTGCCGGGCTGCTGCTGCTGTCCCTGCTCTGCACCACCACCCTCTGCCAAAGGACCAAAAGTGAGTGCAGCCTTCGTGTGTCTGCCCTCGACCTCTGCTTGGTGCTGCCCTCCAGGACCATGCACGTCCCCACGAGCCATGCCGCGTGCCTTTCCTCCTGTCCGCCGTCCCCCCAGCGCTTGGGGCTCCTCTCTTGCAACCCCCCTGCTGTTTTCTTGCTATTTCTGCTAAACAACCCAACAGAGCCTCTGCTGGCTCCCCCAGGGATGGGGGCAGCCCTTCCACTGCTCACCCTTTTTTTTCCTCCATTCTCCCCCCCCCCCCCCAGATAACCCCTGTGTGCAGAGCCGGGCAAGGAGCTGCTCTGAGTGCATCCGAGAGAACAAGGAGTGCTCCTTCTGCACCGAAGAGGTGAGACCTGGCAGGGGACACCGGGGCTCTGCTTCCAGGCTGGTTTCACGCCCTGCATCCCACCACCCCGGGCAAAATCCAGGAGAGGAACCTGAGAGCAGAGCCAGCTCCCAGCTCCAGCTTCTCCAGACCGAAAGCTCGAGACGTGGATTTCCCTTGGCTCAGGCACTGGCAAGCGGGGAGGAGGGAGAGTCTGGGGCAAACTTCCAGAATACAGGGATTTAGCAGAAAATGCCTATTGGCCAGGCCTGAAACTCTCCATGGGGAGGAGTGCCTGAGGGATGAAGGGAGAGTCTTGTCCCAGACAGCCCAGTAACTCACTGGTGCTCGAACTCCCCTGGTGCCGGAGGACATTGGTGCTTCTGGACGAGATTCATCCCCACCTCCCTGCCCCTCTGCTGCTTGCAAGGGCTCTCTGGACCCAGCCACCTCGGCAGGGACCCTGCTGTCTTCACAAGCTCCGTGCTCTCCCTTGCGGGGAGGATTTGTGGTTTCGGTGCTCGTAACGCTGCTCTCGCCCCGTTGCAGAGCTTTGATAAACCCCGCTGCGACCTGCGGGAGAACCTGCTGCGCTACGGCTGCGGGGAGGCCAGCATCGTCTACATGAGGGGCGAGATGCGGACAGAGCAGGTGGGTGCTGGGAGGCACTGGTGGGGCTCGGCTCCTCCCCAGCCTCCTTTCTATAGAACCTCCCGCAGGGAAAATGCAAGATCCGGATCGTTTTTTGTGTAGGGTCTGCTCCAAATCAGCTCCCTCCTGCCTGTCCCGGCCCTTTGACTTCCCCTCCTGGCCTCCCCCTCATTTCACCCTCCTGGGAGCTGGTTCCCATCCCCTCACACCGCTCTCCCCTTGCAGAACATCAGCATCAACACGCGCCTGCAGAGGACCCAGGTGGCCCCCCAGGGCATGTTCATGCGGCTGCGGGCTGGGGAGGAGATGAGCTTCAACATGGACGTCTTCCAGCCCCTGGAGAGCCCCGTGGATCTCTACATCCTCATGGACTTCTCCTACTCTATGTCCGACGATCTGGACAACCTCAAAAGCATGGGCCACAACCTAGGTGAGATGAGAGCCGGGTCTTGTGCCCGTGAAGGGGGGCAGCTCGCTCCCACCTGCAGCCCCAAATCCTTTGCCGGCAAAGGGCTGGGAGGTGCCTGTATTAATTAGATTATAATTATACCTGCACCATGCGGCTTGGTGTGGGGATGCCCCTCCTGGCCCTGCAGGGACCTGCCTGTGTCCTCCCGGTGTGGGGCTGTTCTGAGCAGACCTTTGGCACCCTGACCCTGCTGCTGGGGCTGGTGCTGCTGCAGAAGCCCCAGTCTTGGAGCTATCAAAAGTGGCATAGGTTTCTACCCCCCCAAAAAAAGACAAGCCCTAAGCCCAAAGAGCTGAAAAGCTGACTGTTTGGGAATTTTAGCTAAGACACAACCAGCCAGGAAGGTGCTAGGAAAGGACACCCTGGAGCAGCAGCTTCGTGGGCATCTCCTTACTCACGTCCCTTCTTCCCTCCCTCCCAGCCGAGTTCCTGCAAGACCTGACCTCCAACTACACCATCGGCTTCGGCAAGTTTGTGGACAAAGTCTCATCCCCGCAGACAGACATGAGGCCTGCGAAGTGAGTGGGGCTGGGGGGGTCCCTGGGGACCGCGAAGGGAAGGCAGGAGCCCCTTTGTACTGCTCTGTGCCTTTCCCAATCTCCTCCATCTGTGGTGCCAGAGCCTCTGTCCATCTCTCTCCTGCTCTGCCATGACAGGCTGAGTGGCTTTCCCTTTGCCTCCACCTTCTCCTCTTCTGCTTGGTGTCTGCCCAAATGCTCTCCCACCCTTCCCCACCATGCGGCCATGCAGCTGGGGGGCAGCGAGCAGCTCCGTGAGGTCCCCAAAGCGAGGAGAGGTTGAGACTTTCACTCCTCTGGGCAAGCAGCGCCTTGCTGGAGCATCCCTTTGCTCTCCTGCTCTCTCCCAGGCTTCGCGAGCCCTGGAACAACGCCGACTCCCCCTTCTCCTTCAAGAACGTCATCCGCCTGACCAACAACATCAACCACTTCAGCGAGGAGCTCAGGAAGGAGCGCATCTCCGGCAACCTGGATGCCCCCGAGGGCGGCTTTGATGCCATCCTGCAGACAGCTGTGTGCAAGGTGAGGGGCTGGGGGCATGGGGAGCAAATGGGCGGGGGTCTGGTCTTAACGAGCCCATCTGGGTAACGAGGGGAAGAGAAGCAGCACGGAGATGTCCCATGCATTGGGGTGCAGCTGGGGGAGGCAGAGAACTGCTGGCCGGTATTGCTGGGGACACGTCGCTGGTTGTGTTTGCTCCCTGGAGGAGGTGATGCCGTGTCTCTGGGGCTTTCCGAGTCCTGACCTGCCAATGCGTGGTGGTTTGATGGGCTTGGAGATAACGGCCCCTTCTCCCCATCTTGTAGGACGATATCGGCTGGAGGAAGGACAGCACGCACCTGCTCGTGTTCTCCACCGAGTCTGCCTTTCACTACGAAGCTGACGGCACCAACGTCCTGTCAGGGATCCTGGCAAGGAACGACGAGAAGTGTCACCTGGACCCCGAGGGCACCTACGTGTATAACACCAAGCAGGACTATCCCTCGGTGCCCACCCTGGTGCGCCTGCTGGGCCGGCACAACATCATCCCCATCTTTGCGGTCACCAACCACTCCTACAGCTACTACGAGGTGAGGAGACCCTGGAGGTCGGAGAGCTGTTGGGCTTCTCTTTCCTCCAGGACCATTTCTCCTCTGCCTGCAGCTCAGCTGCCAGGAGAAAACCTTCTCTCATCTCTGGTCCCCACGTGCTAAACCGATGCCCTGGCACGTCAGGAGGGTGCCGTGGCACTTGGGGTCTGCTCTGGGGGTGTGGGAGGTCCCAGGGCATCTTGCTGGGGTGTAGGAGTCTCAGCTCCTGGAGGTCTCCTCGTTTTGGTGGCTGCTTCATGTAAAGCAGTGTGGGGAGAGCTGGGGAGCAATTGAGGTTGGGGGGGACCTTTGGAGATCTCTGCTCCACAGAGCAAAAGCTCAAAGCAGAGCCCATGGCAGCGTTAGATGAGGTTTCCCAGGACCTTGGTGCAGCTGAGCTGAGAACATCCCTGAGGACCTGACTTAATTGATGCAAGGACTTTCTCCCAGGCAGTTCCCTGCCTGTTTCCTACTAAAAATATTTTATTTCTGGCTAAAATCATCTCTGCATATCCCAGCAGCCCTAAATGGCACCATCCTGATTTCGGGCTGGGCTGAGCACCAGACCCTGGGGGCTGTAGGGGTTGCTGCTCCCGGGCAGCTCCCAGGAAGGGCAGCAGCTGGACCTGCCGTGGTGGTGCTGTGCCCCACTGAGCGCCTTTCTCCCTGCAGAAGCTGCACAAGTATTTCCCCATCTCTGCGATCGGGGTGCTCCAGGAAGACTCGTCCAACATCGTGGAGCTGCTTCGCATGGCCTTCGAGGTAACGGTGCCCTCCAGGGCTTCGCTCTCGCTCCCAGGGCAGGATGTGGCCCCTGCGTGGCAGGCCAGGGGTGGCCACAGTGGGGCTGCAGAAAATCAGGGCCGTAATCACCTCCTGCCCCCCCCCCCCCCCCAGCGCATCCGCTCCAAGATGGACATCCGAGCTGACTACGTCCCCAAGGCCTTGAAGACAGAGTTCAGCTCCTCCATGTACCAAAAGACAGAGTCCGGCTCCTTCAACATCACCCGTGGGGAAGTGGTAGGTGCATGGGATGGGAGGAACAAGCGGGGTGCCAGCAGCAGGGTCGCTCTGTGGGGCTCCTGCACCTTCCCCTTCCCTGCAGGGCAAGTTCAAGATGCGCGTGAAGGCGCTCGAGTACGTCGGCGGGCAGCACGTCTGCAGCCTCCCGGAGAAAGACCGGCAGGGAGTCATCCACGTGAAGCCCACGTCCCTGAGCGACAGCCTTGAAGTCAGAGCCTCGGTGGTCTGTGATGTGTGCCCGTGCGAGCAGGTAGGGGTTGTGTTTGCAGACGTGCCCCCCTCCTGGGAATGTGTCCGCCAACACGTGCGGGTCCTGCTTAGCTCCTGCAGCTCGGTGCCAGCAGCTCCTGGTTTTCGGAGCTGGAGGTTTTGAGTTCTGGGCTGGGAGACCCCAGGATGCAGCTTTGAACACCCAAGGGGCTGTTATGGGGTGGTGGGCACCCATCCTGCCCGTCTGCGCTGCCTGGCTGGAGATGCTGGCTCACAGGTGGCTGTCCCCAGCTGCCCCCAGAGCTCATCCCAAGGACACTTTCACCACAGCCCACACTGAGCTGTGCTCGTTGTCCTACAAAGCTCGGTCTCATGGGCAAAGCCTATCCCCTGGCTCTGCTTTTGTGATTCCTGAGATGGCCCTGGGGGGAACCGAGCCCACCCAGCAGCACCTCCTCGCTCTCCCCTTGCAGCACGCGGTCCCCTCCTCACCCAAGTGCAACTTCCGTGGGGACTTCATCTGTGGACAGTGCTTCTGCCACGCAGGCTGGTAAGGATTTTGCCAAGCTCGGTGCCCCTCTGGGGGTTCTGGCCATGCCTGGCAACCCACCAGGATGCACGCTTGTGCCCTGTGGGCCCTACCTGGGGGCAGCCCCCGTGCCCTGCTCCGGCCTCTCTCAGCGCCGTCTCCTCTCCATCAGGCAAGGGGACACGTGCGACTGCTCCCTGGAATTGTCCTCCAACAAAACAGAGTGCATCCGCCCTGGGGAGGAGAAGGTGTGCTCGGGCCGGGGCGAGTGTATCTGCGGGAAGTGCCAGTGCAACCTCGAGGGCCAGGTGCAGCGCTTCGACGGGGACTTCTGCCAGTACGACGTCCTGCAGTGCCCGCGCACCTCCGGCTTCCTCTGCAACGGTGAGCACCACCCCGCTGCCCCCTTCCCCGGTGCCTGCAGGTCTGAGTGGCACAGAGGGGTGAATAACGGGCTGTGGGCTGCGGGGACAGGGGAGATCTGAGCCTGGGATGCACCCCAAGATGCTGGGAAAGCCCAGGGAGGGGCGCAGCGCGGTGACGTTTCCCCTCTTGCAGATCGCGGTCGCTGCTCTGAGGGTGCCTGCGTGTGTGAGAGCGGCTGGGAGGGCCCAGGCTGCGAGTGTCCCACGAGCAATGACACCTGCATCGACAGCCGGGGGGTACGTCCTGGCCGGGCCACTCCAGGCTGTAGCAAATGTCCCCGTGCTGGGGACACAGGGAGCTGGCAGCAGCTCGCTGGCACCCAGTGCCACTGCCTGTGGCTGCTCTCAGCCACCGACTGTCCCCTCTGCTCCCCAGGGCATCTGCAACAACCAGGGGAGGTGCGAGTGCGGCAGGTGCATCTGTGACAAGGCGTCCGTGTACATCAGCTCCACCTGCGAGATCAGCTACTCCCTGGTGAGCCTCAGCTTGGGGACCCCGGGGGCTCGCACTTCTCCTTCCCATGGAGAGCCTGTAGGGAAGGAGAGCAAAGCGAGGGTGGAGGCATTTCTCGGTCAGGAGCAAAGAGTCTGAGTCTCAGCTCCTGGCTTGTTCTGATCTGCCCCAAGGCCATAAAACCTCATTTCATGGCTGGGTGCCTCAGTTTTCCTACTGACAAGCACATGCTAATCCCACATGGAGTGGAGAAAGCTGGCTCGGTTGTGTTCTGGGAAGGCCACCTAAAGCCTTTGGAGATCTGGTTGCTGCCCTGATGCAGGCCGTTGGTGTGAGAGGTTTTGGAGAGATGGTGAGGGCTCAGCACCTCCATCCAGCCCAAACACCTCCAGCCTCTGGGGCAGGGCTGCGTGGCTCAGGGTGTCTCCGAGGCAGGTGGCTGGAGAGATGTCCCCAGCCTGGCTCTGGGTGCGATGCTCGCCCCGTGGCCGGTCTCCTGACGGTGCTTTGTGCCCCTGCCCAGGGTTTCCAGGCCATCTGCGAGAGCATCCGGGACTGTGTCCAGTGCCAGGCCTGGGGAACGGGCAACAGGAAAGGGAACTGCAGCACGTGCCACCTCCAGGTCCAGATGGTGGAGGAGCTGAAGAAAGGTACCAGGACGCAGACACGTGTGGTGTGCCTGCCCTGTGCGTGTGTGCCCTGGGGTCTCCTCATGCTTAGAGCTGGGTTCCCAGTCCTGGTAACTCCACAGCCTGGTGATCGTGTCCCCAATCTATCCACAGAGGAGGCCAGCGAGCAATGCTCCTTCCAGGACGAGGAGGATGACTGCACCTACCACTACACCCTGATGGGAGACCCCAGCGTCCTCCCCAACGCCACCGTCCAGGTGCAGAAGAAGAAAGGTGAGCAGGCACGGGAGGTGGAGAGCAGCACCTTTGGTGATGAGACACAGGGGTGATGAGTCAGGGAGAGACACAAGGTGCTGGAAGGCCCCTTGGGTATGAGCCAAGAGGTGGCAGAGCTCTCCCTGGGCAGCATTTCTCATCGTGAGCACCAGGAGAGAAGCTCCCAGGCTGAAATTGGCTGCTCCATCTCTCTGAGAGCTGTGGCCGTGCTCTCCCCGTTCCCTCCCCTGGCTGCTGCCCTGCAGTCACAGCCCGTGCTGCTGTCCCTTGCAGAGTGCCCTCCGGGAAACTTCCTCTGGCTCATCCCACTGCTCATTTTCCTGATCCTCCTCCTGGGGCTGCTGCTGCTGCTGTGCTGGAGGTTCTGCGCCTGCTGCAAGGTGAGTGACAAATTTCCCAAACCCATCCTGCCTCTACCAGGGCTGGGTCCTGATGGTGTCCAGTACCTGTTGCTGGCATCAAATGCTGTGTGATTTCCCCCACTAAAAGGATATCTGGCTAAAATCACCTTCCAGAGCCCCATTCATCCACTGCCCACCCATCCCTGCTCCAGCCCTGCTGCTGTGAGCCCTCCCAGCTGGAGACTTGAGATTTTTACCCCCTTGGCTGCAGAGTGACTGTGTGTTTGGTCATGTCTTTTCTAGGCTTGCCTGGCCCTGCTTCCCTGCTGTGCACGAGGTACCAGCCCTTTGAATGGGGGGGAGAGAGGGGTTTGTGGGGTCACTGCCTTCCTTGGGGGGAGGACACAAGTAGGGATCCCCTTCTGGGGTGTGGTAAATCAGGGCCATCTCCTAGCAGAGCCAAGCTGCTGCCCGTCCTCCCTGCCCCACAGCACTGACTCTGCCCCTGCTCTGCAGGTCGCACGGTTGGCTTCAAGGAGGACCACTACATGCTGCGCCAGAGCCTCATGTCCTCCGACCACCTGGACACCCCCATGGTCCGCAGCGGGTCCCTCAAGGGCCGGGACACCGTCCGCTGGAAGATCAACAACAACGTCCACAAGCAGGGCTTCGCCTCCCACGCCGCCACTGCCAACCCCAAAGATCTCAGTAAGTGTCTCCTCCGGGGAACGGGACCCCGAGGAGGTGCTGTGGTGCCACAAAGGGCATGGACGCCATGGGATCTGGACACCATGTCCCCGCGTACATCACGCATATCCCCACACATCCAGCTTTTGCTGGGTGATTTCTCTGACCGGGGCATTTCTCCTTGCAGTTCCCTACGGGCTGTCTCTGAGGCTGACCCGGCTTTTCACGCAGAACCTCACGAAGCCGGAGAGCCGGGAGTGCGAGCAGCTGCGCAAGGAAGTGGAGGAGAACGTAAGGGCCTGAGCACCTGGGGGGGCTTGGGGTGGGACTGGGCACAGCCACGGCGGTGGTGGCTGTGACACCTTCCCTGGACACTCAGTCCTTGAAATGAAGAAGAGATTTTTCCTGATTTTTTTTTCCCTCTTTCCGAAAGAAAACACAAACCCTAAGAATTATCAAAGCATCACGTTGATGAGGCTTGCTCCTGAAGCTCCTCTCTAGCTTCAGTTTGCAGCCTCTGGCTATGTAAAAACCCCATGTCCATCTTGCTCCTTGCAGCTGAACGACATTTACAAGCACATCCCGGGCTGCCACAAGCTCCAGCAGACCAAGTTCAGGTGGGTCACTGGGGGGGGAGAACGCCTGTCTCGGGGTCAGGGTTGCCCCAGGGCACTGCTGATGAGGGAGAGGATGGGGAAGGGTGTGAAATCTGTGAGCTGGGAGGGAGCAGGGTCTGTGAGCCCTTCCCAACACAAACATGAGCCCAGTGAGGAGTTTCACCCACCAGAGGCCACAGGCTCTGCAGGGAGGTTTGGCACCGCTCCCCATGGCTGAATCCCGTGGGGCATCTGCTGCGGCTCAGACATGTGCAGGGCTGTGATTCACACAGAATTTTGTCTCCCCAGAAGTGTTACTCACTCTGATTTTATTTTATTTTTTCCCCCTCAGGGTACAGCCCAATTCTGGGAAAAGGTAAGTGGAGCTTGCAGCCTTGTCTTTGCTGCTTCTCCCTTTTTGTGGGCAGGAGTGTGGGTGGCGGAGTGCCCTGCAAACCCGCTAACCCCTCCAGGTGCTGCGTGCGATGAGCAGACCTGGCCTCAGCTCTTCCCCTGCTTTTTCTTCCCCCGGCCGCAGGCAGGACCACACCATCGTGGACACTGTGCTCACCGCCCCTCGCTCAGCCAAGATGGACATCATCAAAGTCACCGAGAAGCACGTCTCCCACGAGGCTTTCAATGACCTAAAGGTTTCGCCAGGTTATTACACCGTGACCTCGGATCAAGGTAGGGAGCGGAGCCCAGCGCTGCGTCCTGGCCGGGCAGAGGGGGCATTTCCCACCTCTCACCGTCACCCTTTCCCCCAGATGCTCACGGGATGGTGGAGTTCCAAGAAGCCGTGGAGCTGGTGGATGTCCGTGTCCCGCTCTTCATCAGGGAGGATGATGATGATGAGAAGCAGCTGCAGGTGGAGGCCATTGATGTCCCCACCGGCATCGCAGAGATTGGACGCAGGCTGGTCAACATCACCATCATCAAAGAACAAGGTGAAGGGCAGCAGCCATGGCACGAGGCATGACCAAGGGCACTCGTGTTGGTTGGCCCCTTGTCCAGATGGACTCTCATGGTTCCTAAGGAAGGTGTTGAGTTCCCCAGCATCACAAGCCAGAAATTTGCTTGGTGACTGCTATCTGAAGGCACCTGGGTCTAAACTAGAGCATCTTTTAAAGCATCCAAGGGAGGGTCATCATCCCTGATGGCAGGGACCAAAACGTTTGACCATCACAGGTTTAAGTGCTATCAGTCGTGTGGCAGATCCAAGGTTGGCCACGTGCCTCTGCTGCTCTAGTTCTAAGGTGGTCGGAGTGATGCAGTGGAAGCCCTCGTTGCTCTTATGCTGTGCTTGGGGCAGGTGAACACCCCCAGTGATTTTCCTCTGCTTTCTGTGTGGTTGTTTTGGGCAGGGAGCAAGAGGACTGGCAAAGTCTCCAGTCCATGCAGTGGTATTTCAAATGCAGCTCATACCCATGGGTGGTAGGAAGTCTCTTCCCAAGTGCTCGTAATGTGATTTTTTCATGCATTTGACACATTTGTTCTCTCCTGCCCTTCCAGCCAGCAGCCTCATCACCTTCTTGCAGCCAGCCTATTCCCACAGCCGCTTTGACAAGGTGGCCAAGATCCCTGTCCTGCGGGAGATCATAGACAACGGGAAGTCCCAAGTCACCTACAGGACCCGAGACCTCACCGCCAAGGACGGCAGGGTAAGGCCAATGCTCCTGGCCTTGGCAGGCAGGAACGAGCAGACACCAAGGAAGGAACCGACCCTAGGGCTGCAGGAAAACTGAGTTGGGTTCAAAGGGGGCATGGCCAGGAGAAGGTGGACCCAAGGCTTTTGTGTAGCACAGGGACGGACACATTCTCCTCCCATCCCTGATTCCTGCCCTCATTCCCTGTGCCTCAGGGACTTGAGAGGCTGCTTGGACCTCAGTCAGAGGGTGCTGGCTGCCCAACGAGCTGTGGGGCACTGGGAGGCCAGTGGAGGTTCACTGGGAGACGAGGGGAATCGCTCTGGGAACCATCTCACGGATGCTGCGTGCCCTGACCACACACCTCTCCCTCCTCCAGGACTACGTCTTTGCAGAAGGTGACCTGATCTTCCAGCCCGGCGAGACCCGGAAAGAGGTGCAGGTCTCCTTGCTGGAGCTCACCGAAATAGACACCCTCCTGCACAACTGCCAGCTCAAGCAGTTCGCCATCGACCTCCTCCATCCCAAGTACGGCGCCAAGATCGGCCGCTACCCCCAGACCACGGTGACCATCGCTGACCCAGGTAGGGGCTGGCAGATGGCAGCAGGAGCTGGGGGACCCCAGTAGGAGCTGGGGGACCCCAGCAGGACCTGCCCAGCCGGGTCCTGCAGAGCTCCAAGCCCTGCTGCTCACCCCAAGGGCAGGGATGAGGAGGTGCCTCCAGCTCCCACTGGTAGATTTGGGTCTCCCTCTAGAGGCTTGAGCGGGTATAGGCACTGGGTGGGAAGAAAATAGATGATCTACACTGCAAAAGGAAATAGAGGGCATTCTTCTTTCCTTTTCCTTGGGGATTTGAAGAAAAAGCTGTTAAAATAAAGGAGAGGCTCCCTTTCTGGGAGCTGTGCTTGGTGATTCCTGTGACTGTGGCCGTACAGAGCTGTAAGAGCTGCCAGCAAGTGGGTCAATAACAGAGAAAGATTTATCGTGGTAATAGCTAGGAAAACTGGGGATTAAAAAAAAGTCCCTTGTCACTGGAGTAACCAGAGCAGCTTCCCGGAACAGGCAAGGCCTTGGTGACTTTCTAGGAGAAGCAAGGGGAGGGGATTTTTTGGGTAGACCTGTGTGGTGCCAGGAGTTGGACTCGATGATTCTTGTGGGTCCCTTCCAACTCAGGATATTCTGTGATTGTGTGACTTGAGAAGGCTCTGCCCATCTCCTGCTCCTCTCACAGCCGCACAGGCAAGCAATCAAGCTGTGGAAGCATTGTTAAATATATTCAGCTAAAGCTAAGGATTTTAAGCTGCAAGAAGCCAAGTTCTTCCTACCTGGGCAGATTGTGAGAAGCAGCAAGAGGTGCAGGACTTGGGGGGTCAGCGCCAGACCCTTGTGCCAGCTAGCTGTATGGTTTGGGGGTGTCCTCACTGAATGCCTCAGTCTCCCTTCCGATGGGGAACTACCCTTCTGAAATGCTCTGAGAAGTTCACTCATTAATGGCCAGGCAGTGATGGGAAGAGGCACATTTCCTTCTTCTCCATCCTCACGGGGCACTGGCACTGATGTGCACTCTTCCTCGTGTCTGCAGAGGTGGTGGATGGTGTCCCCCCGCTGACTGGCATGGGCCAAGTCACCCAGTCCCCCAAAGGCCGCCTGGGTGCACCGCTGAATCCCAATGCCCAGGCTCTCAGCTCCAGGAAAATCCGCCTCAGCTGGTTTCCTCCGCCAGGAAAACCCCTGGGTTACAAGGTAAGGGGGGAGAGTGGATCCCAGGGGAGGATGTGGGGCCCATCCTGTGTCTGCTGCACATGCATGGTCACTTGTGCTGAAGGGATGGGGAGAAGAGACCCCAAGGAGGGAGCTAGCTCTCCCTTCCTGGCTCCTCTCCATGGAATCATGGCTTTCTCTTGCTTTGTCAGGTGAAATACTGGATCCAGGGGGACCCCGAGTCAGAAGCTCACCTCATCGATGTCAAATCACCATCGGCAGAACTGCATAACCTCTACCCCTTCTGCGACTACGAGATGCAAGTCTGCGCCTACAACGCCATGGGTGAAGGGGTCTACTCCGACATCATCCACTGCCGCACGCTGGAGGACGGTGAGTGCTCTGCACCTCGTTTTCCCCACATGGGAGCAAGCTGGCATCCTTGTGCCTGTAATTCAGGGAGCTCTGAGCACCTGAACGCTCCCAGCTGGAGTAATCTAAGCACCTCGTCCTTGCCTTTCCAGTGCCTAGTGAGCCTGGCCGCTTGGCTTTCAACGTCGTCTCTTCCACCGTGACGCAGCTGAGCTGGGCTGAGCCTGCAGAAACCAACGGGGAGATCACGGCGTATGAAGTCAGCTACGGACTCGTTAACGAGGACAACAGTAAGAGCTCGTTTGCTGTCTGGAGTAGCTCTAGGAACAGGAGAGCATTTTCCACATCTGGGCTGGCCTCAGGTTGCAGTAGAACCAAAATGGATCCAAAAGCGTTTCTTGTAATAGTGGGATCTGGAGGGGTCATTTCCAGAAGGAGGGAGTACAGGAAATCACCCCTCAGGACTTAATCCTGCAAAGCCATGAGCACCCTCAGTTCCATTCACTTTGGCAGTTTTTTTGCGCTGTTTTTCACCTTAAAAACTTAGCTCATACATCTAGAGGGACTGTGGTGCCAGAAAGATGCTATCTGGTGCCAGTAGCTGATACACCAGCAACAGGAGACTTCTGCTGTAGGTTGACTTCAGCATTCAGTTTGGGGATTTCTCCAAAATTATGTCATGCCTGTCACTAGCAACCCAGATAGCCTCAGCACCTTGTCCCAGAGCCAAGCTATGTCCCAACACCAAACCACAAGCCTGTTGGCCAAGGAAGATCTGTGGCGGGGTTTCTCTGTGTCTCATGGGGGAAATGTGCACCTGTATTTTCAGTACCCATTGGCCCAGTGAAGAAGGTGCTGGTGGAAGACCCAAAGAAACGCATGGTGCTGATAGAAAACCTGCGGGAGTCCCAGCCCTACCGCTACATGGTGAAGGCCAGAAATGGTGCTGGCTGGGGGCCCGAGAGAGAAGCCACCATCAACCTTGCTACACAGCCCAAGCGTCCATTGTCCAGTGAGTTATTGCCCTGCCTGGGTGGGGAGCAGGGGTGGCAGGAGCAGTGCCGAGGAGCTTTCTCCATCACCCTGCTGCTTCTCAACACCCTGCCCTCTCCAATCGCCCTGGTGAAGGCTGAAGGCCAGCCTGAGCATGGTGGAGACAGTGTGGCTTTGAGCTGCACGTCTAATGGCATTTTCCACCTCCCCTCCAGTCCCCATCATCCCTGATGTCCCCATCATCGATGCTGAAGGAGGTGAGGACTATGACAGCTACCTGATGTACAGCTCAGATGTGCTTCGTTCTCCGACTGGCAGCAAGCATCCCAGCGTCTCTGACGATTCAGGTACGTTGCTCCAGATTTTGCAAAGGTCATCTTCAACGTTCATTTTTTCCTTAATTATTTTCAGCAGTGAGTTCTGTTGCTCCTTTTGTCCTCACAGCGACAGGGAGATGTGAATCATGGAGCTGGTGGAGATCAGCACTTCCAAAGCACAGTGCTTGGAAACATTTGACTGGTCTTAGTCTAAATAAGACCCATGTCCCCTTGTCTTAGCCATGAGGCAAAGGCAAATCTCGGTGTGGGGTGGTAGAGGAGTTTTTCATAGCCCTCTGTGCTCATCTTCCCTTCATTTTGGTGTCTGAATGGACCAAGAGTTACTGTCAGAAAACAGGATCTGGCGAGGCACAGACCTCTGAGTCTGGGTGTTTGGGGTCTCAGCCAAGCCAACAGGAGGGAATTCAACAAGTGATTGGGAGGCACTGGCCAGTGAATTGGATCCAGGTGGATCCCTGTGGCCTCTGAGCTCTTCCTTCATCACTTCGCTCTGAGTGGGGCTGGCTCTCGTATGCTGTACTGGGACAGCAAGGGGAAGACTGGCCATAAGTGAAATGCAGAGGTTGTCATTGGGAGCTGGAGGGTCTTTCCTGGGGGGTTCTCCAGAGCCTGGGATCCAGAAGCAAGTCCTTGCTCCCTTCAGAAAACAGAAATAACAGGAACACCAAGTGTCTGACCATCCCTTGTGCACATCGTGGAGCAAGGAAGCCTCTCCCGAGCAGAGGACCAGTGTAGCAGGCTCTTCGTGACAGGGACAGCCATACGGTGGGACTTGGACTCTCACCTTCTGTCGTGACGGACACAGGGCTGGAAAACAGCCCTGGGGCTGGGGCACCCCCTGCACGTCACGTTCCCTCCATCTACCACTCACCTGATGGCTGCACCTCCTGACCTCGTCAGCCAACGGGCCTTGTTCCCCCCGGCGGCTGCCCCTTCCCCTCCCCGGCAAGCAGCACGAAGGCAGTGGGGAGCCCACCCCGTCCCCCGTAGATCATGCCAACACCAGTGCTTGCCTTGTCCCAAAAGGCTCCAGGTGGAAATATGTGCAGCTGCTGGGAGAAGACTTGGATCTTCGCCGCATCACCTGGAGGCTCCCACCCGAAACCATTCCCCGCCTCTCTGGCAGCAGCCACCTCTCCTCAGACACCGAGGGTCTCCTCCGCGAGGAGGACAGCGACGTGGCTACTGGCAGCCTGATGAGGAGCGGGACCCCCCGGCCCCAAGCAGGTGAAGGACGGCTTCGTATGGCCCTGAGTGTCCTGTCTCGTCCTTCTCTGAGCCACGGGGCCTGCGGCTGGGCCCCCCCCAGCACGTGGCCCCCTTCCTCCCCTTGTGTGCCCGTCCTCCTGTTGGCGTGATGTTCACGTGCTGTAGAGTCTGCTTCAAAGCCTTGTCCTGGTGTGTCTGCTCACGAGTGTCAAGGTAACCCCCATCTCGGCATGGACTTGGGAGCCTGCTAGCAAGTTGCTTCTACAACAGGCCGGACCTTCAAGGCATGAGCCAAACTCAAATGATGCCTGCTAAGTACCACCTCCAAGGGCAGCTCCTCACCTTAACTGAGTGCCCTGAGCTACCAGGGCAGATCTGCTGGACCGTTAAACAGAAATCACTCCCTCGTGGTAGCTGATCTCTCCCGGCCTGCTGAGAGGGGATGAGGATTTGTCAAGGACCTGAGCAGCGAAGCAGTTTGCTTTTCAGACCCAGCTGAGATGGGATTCGGAGTGAGATTTGGAGAAACCGCCTCCATAAAGGGCTGTTTTTCTTCTTCTGGTTTCTTTTTTAACCTGAAATTATAAACTTGTGTTTGCGTCAAAGGAGAGAGAGAACCACAAGGCAGTGCCCCAGCGAGGCCGAGGTCTGGAGTTACCTTGGGCACCATGGGTGTCTCTGGTGCTGGGTATAGGCAGTCTCTATTTCCCATTTGTTTCCCCATTTTTGTGTTGGGTGACCGTGGCTTGTTCTAGATGAAGCTCTCCAGAACCACCTTCCAGAGTGGCTAAGACCAGGACAAAGCCGAGGCAGGGTGCACGTGGTGCCTCCTGCTTCCTCCCCAGGGAAACTGGAGCAGAAGCCCAGTCCTCCAGCCGCCTTCCTCACCGTGTGTCCTCTTCCACAGAGCACCTGCTGAACGGCCGGGTGGACTTCTCCGGCAGCAGCGGCACGCTGACCAGGGCAACAAACACCAGCTACCACCAGCTGAGCTCACACGTGCAGCAGGAGCACAGGGTGATGGGCAGCTCCTCGCTGACCAGAGACTACTCCACGATGATGATGGGGCACGGTGAGTGCAGACGTGGCAGGGCCACTTCTTCTCTTCTACCTTCATAACCACCTTCAGGTCCGTGCCCTGCGGATCCTCTGGGGGTGAGGACTGTGCTCACAGCCAAAGGGGCCCGTGAAGCAGAGATCTGGAAGGCCGTGTCCTTACCACTGATGTGCAAATGCTTTGGTAAGGCTGCTCTGCTTCCAGACCACTCTGCAAAGGGTGCCCATCCCTGATGTGCAGAGCACCTGGCTAACTGCAAAGCATCCCAGAAAAAGCACGTCTTTCTCTCTTACTCTGTCCAGCAGTGTGGTTCCCTTTCAGCTCCATGCACATACACCAGGCTTATGCTGCCAGGTTGCAAAACGACCTTAAAATCTGAGCCTTAAAAAAAAAAAATCTCTGTGCAGGAGCCAGCACCCAGGCTGAGCCCCCTCTGAAGTCTTCAACCATGTTTTTCTGTTTCTCTCTTTCTCTTACGCTGCTCTGTAGATTACCCAGGGAGATCCCTCCCTCCCATCCGTGAAGATGCTGGGAGGACAATCCCGCTGCCCCGGGCTGTGGGTTTCAGGAGCAGGGCAAAGGTGAAGGGTTACTACCCCAGCACTGGCTTTCGGGACTCTATAATCATGACCGATGGGTCTGCAGGGATTTGCAAGTACATAGGTACAGCTTTGTCCGGTGTCTCCTTCCAGCCACGCATCCCATAACCAGCCAGGCCACTGGCCATCCGTGAGCTGCTGCCATCTGCTGCCCCCAGACCCTCTCTCCATGGCTTTCTGTGTGCCACACCAACACCCGGGCTGTGCCTCCATCACACCACCTTTCCATTTGCAGGTCACTTCAGCTGTGTTTCAAGCCACGTGGGCTGATTAACACTCACCGCCGCTGCCACCGTGCTCTAACGAGCTGACCACCTCATTGCCCTCTCCTTTTCATTCCTAACAAGCTTGTTGTCCCCATTCTTACCCCACAGGCCTTTGGAGGACTCCCGGGGAGAACGTGTGCTCCATACGAGATGTCCCTCTGCAAACTCTTTGGTCAGAAGTCCATGAGGTCCTGCCAGGAACTCTGTTTGGGTGCTGCATGCAGAAAGCAGGGACAGAAAGCAGCTTCATGTGCCCGTCCCTGAGCTTCACCTCCCTGGGAGGTTTCTGTGCTCACCACGAGCCTTGCGTCCCACTGGGCTGAGCTGTGGGGAGCCAGGAGCACCCCGCTCTGGTCCCAGCTGCCCATGTCCCCTTGAACAACCCCTGGGCTGCTTTAGCTGCAGGTTAGGGCCACTCTCAACAGAGCTGTGTTTGCTCTGAAGATGCCTGTGAAGGATTGGACTGCTTTGGGGTGGGCCAGGAGGGTCTTGCCCCAGTACTTGGGCTTCTGCTCTGGTTGCTCCACCACAGTGCCATGAAGCTTATCTTGCCTTGTCCCACCCGAGGGTGGCCCCCCAAGTTTGTAGGACATCCTTGTAGGTGTGCAGAGCCAGCCAGTCCCCCTCTTGAGAGGTTCAGCTTGCAGAGAGGACATCTCACCACGTTCTCCCCAGACCATCAGGACCATCCCACGCTTCCGCGTGCCGCTCCCTCCTCTCCCCCAGCCCAACTAACCCCTCACCCCCAAACCCCTGCCGTGACGGTCCCGTTCTGCCTCAGATTCCAGGCTGCCGCTGGGCATCCCCGACACCCCGACCCGTTTGGTCTTCTCCGCCCTGGGGCCCACCTCCCTGAAGGTGAGCTGGCAGGAGCCGCACTGCGAGAAGGAGGTGCAGGGCTACAGCGTGCAGTACCAGCTGCTCAACGGAGGTGAGCGGGCAGGCAGCTGGGGTCACTGGGCAGTACTGGGAGCTTCTGGTGGGGGAGACTTGCCCAGGTCTTCTGGGCAGGCTGCTCTCTTGGGTTTCCTTGAGCAGAAGGGTTGGAGCAGATGACCTCCAGAGGTGCCTTCCAAGCACAACCACTCTGTGATTTCCAGCTCCCAACTGTACTCTTCCTGTAGCCCTGAGGAAATGTCTCAGCCACGTTTTTTATTCCCTCTTTCTGTCGGGGGGACAGTTCTCTAGGGTTTGTGGAGTCACTCCTCCTGCAAAAAAACCCTGTGCTCCTTCTCCATCATCATCTTAGCGGAAGGTTTTTTCATCACGTTGGATTTGGAGGAAGGATTGGAACAAAAATTGATTATTTTTACCTGAAACTTGGGGCAGTTTGTGAAAATGTAATTCTCTTTGCTTGAAAATCCCTGAGTTTTCAAGAAGCCATTGTTTGTCCTAAGCCTTTTTTGGAGCCACACCTGGTCCTGTGCTACCAGCTGCTGGGGGCAAGGTGTGATGGAGATGGTTGGGGAGGGGGGAACCTGGATGAATTTCTCTGGCTCAGTTTTCCAGACAGTTCATTTGAGGTAGGGTTTAGGAGAAAGCCAGGGCTCTGCCTTTGTGCCTGCAACACGGCGCTGATGTCCTGCTTCCCCGTGTGTCCCAGGAGAGGTGCACCGCCTCACCATCCCCAACCCCGGCCAGAACTCGGTGGTGGTGGAGGACCTGCTGCCCAACCACTCCTACATCTTCAAGGTGAAGGCACAGAGCGAGGAGGGCTGGGGCCCCGAGAGGGAAGGAGTCATCACCATCGAGTCCCAGGTGGACCCGCAGAGCCCGCTCTGCCCTGTTCCAGGTGAGGCGGGTGGGGGCACCTGGGTGGCGCTGATGGCTCTGCTTCTGTCCTCACTGCTGGTGGTTTTCTCTCCCCTTACCTCATCCTGAGCTCTCCTTTCCTTTTTTTTCATTAAAAAACAGGACCTTCTGCCCCATGTGCTCACCTTCCCTTAGCTGTTGGGGTATCTGAGGCCTCCCAGCTCGTTACACAAATGCTATGTGCAGCCCTCAGCCGGGATCTTCCCCACCACCTTCTGACCCATTGCTTGTGCCCCCGCAGGATCCCCCTTCACGCTGAGCACACCCAGTGCTCCCGGACCACTGGTTTTCACCGCTCTCAGCCCCGATTCCCTGCAGCTCAGCTGGGAGAGGCCCCGCAAGCCCAACGGGGCCATCCTGGGCTACATGGTCACCTGCGAGATGCTGCACGGAGGAGGTAAGGTAGCAGGCTGTGGAAAACCAAATCCTTGTGCAGAAAACGAGATCACCTCCAGCAGAAACTTGCTGCCTTTTTGCTGGGACCAGCAACAGAGTTTTGTGTGCTCACATCAGTGCGAAGTGGGGACGTGAGACTGGTTCCAGGCCTGGGAGCAGCTGGACCCCGATGCTTTAAGTCATTGCACGATCTGGTGTAACAGAAGTGGGGAGAATTGGGATGTCACACAGCCCAAATCCAGCTGAAGTTATTTGCTCAGGATCAGCACTGCACTGAAGTAGGGCTGTTTTAGCTGCCCTATTTCTCAGGGTGTGACCATACAACCTGTGGGTGGCACGGAGCTTAGGGAAAGCCAAGACTCCAGCCAGAAGTGGGAGGTATTTGCATGGACGGTCACTCCTGTCTGTCTGTCTTCACCCCGGTCTCTCTGCATTTTTAGGGGAGCCCAGGAATATCTACGTTGAAGGAGACAATCCAGAAACAACCCTGACCGTGCCCCACCTGAGCGAGAACATCCCGTACAAGTTCAAAGTGCAAGCCAAGACCACCCAAGGCTTCGGGCCGGAGAGAGAAGGCATCATCACCATCGAATCTCAGGATGGAGGTACGGTACCACATCTTCCTGGAAATGCAAAGGCAAGGAGTCTCTCGGAGCAGTAAATACAGCTCCTGGAGCCCTTCCCTGCTCTGGTTGTGATTCCCTTTTCTATCTCCGTAATGAAGGCACTGCTGTACCTTGTGAGCGCTGTCCCTATTCCACAAAATGCACCAAATGACAATTATAAGAACCTGTCAGTGTTTAATTTATTACAAATCTTCTGTCTTATACCTGATTCCATGCATAGGCAGAGGTCCTCAGTCCTCCCAGTTCCTCCTAAACCCGGCCCTAATGACAAGACGAACCTCCTGAACTGACTGTTGGTGCTCGTTGTGCAGGGGGGTCACAAGCATGGAAGCTCCTTGTCGTTTCCTGGCTGACTTCTCCCTTTTTCCTTCTCCCCAGGCACTTTCTCACAGTTTGGAGGACAGCAGTACATGAGAGAAGTGTACAACTTTCCCACTGAATACACCACCAAAACCAGCATCAGCCACTCCTCCCTGGACCCCCACTTCTCAGGTAAGGGCTTGCTGTCTGTTCTGAAACCCTTGGAGAGCAAAGGTCAGCTCTGCTTTAACCTCAGATGTCCCGGGCAGTGCAGGGGGGGTCCACCAGGCAGGATAGATGGAGAGGACCAGGCCCCTTTCTGCACCACGTCCTGCTCTGCCCTGCAGGCAGTTGCAGCCATTTCCCTGTGTGCTGCCTGATCACAGAGGGAAACGTGAGTTTTTAGAGCCCCACAGGAGCGATCTGGTGATGAAATCACAGTTCTTCCTGCAAGGCTAGGCCTCTGCAGAAAAGTAGGATGACCGTTTTAATTACATCAGTCCAGCTGTCCCACGTTGTCCCCCTTGAGTTCAAGGACTCATGGGCTCAAGCTGCAAGGAGGAGAGTTTAGGAGCTGGTAGAAAAACTCATCTTATTGACTGGCATAGCAAAGTACTGAATTAATTGATCTGGAGAGGTGGTATTGAAGGTGAAACCTCTGCCAAAAAAACATGAGGTAGTGCAGACCCCACTCCCCGTGACCCCATACTCAGTGCAGCACCCTGAGCACGAGGCCTCTCCTTGCAGATGGCATGCTGATGACAACCCAGCGGGTGGAGAGCGCCAGCAGCACCCTCACCAAGCAGGTCACCAAAGAGTTCGTCAGCAGGACCGTGATGTCCAGCGGGACCCTCACCAAGCAGATGGAGAGGCAGTTCTACGAGGCCTGAGCCAGGGCAGGCTGCCCGCCAGCGGGACGCCGCCGTTGGGGCGTGCAGGGCTCCGTGGCACGGTCCAGGAGTGCTTCATCCAGACTCTGCCGCGGTGCCTGGGCAGCTCCTCCTGTGGGCAGAGACTTTCCAGGGCACTTCAAGCTCTGGAGCTCTCCTTTAGAGCCCAGTGCACCCCAAGCTCTGGCATGGCTGGGTCATCAGGCGGGTGCTCGCCATCCCCTGTCCTGCCCTGCTGAGCCCCAGTCCTGCAGGACCTACAGGGATGCCTTCCACGAGCAATCACCGCTCGCTCCAACACCGTTTTTGATGCCCACCCATCCGAGCACTCCTGCAGAAGCGCAGGTGTCTCGATGGTCCCCACCTCCCCAGGAAAATGGAAGGCAATGATTTATTCCTGGGTCCTCGGTTTTGAGAGGAGCCCAGCTGATGGCATCCCGAAACAGCCTGATATTTATAGAGGGTCACCGTTCCCATCTTTGCCCCGGGCTCTCTGGACAAACGGCTGTCTGCTGGAGATGGTGATTTTGTTCTGGGTTATTTTAAGAGCTGCATGGTAGCGGGTCAGGGTAACCTCTGCTTTCCTACTGCACCTGTCCTTCGCTGCTAACCTTTGGTACCACGATAGCAAAGCTTTTCATCTGTATAGCACTACTCGTGTTGGCCTCTGATGCTTTTTTTTTTTTTTGCATATGATATTGTACAGTTTTCGTAGTATATATATAAATATATTATAAATTTTATTATTTTATAAAAAAAACAATGGAGGTGGATGAGATCTATGCTGAGTGTTTGAGGATAAACTGGGACCGTGGCTGCTGAGAAGCATCACATAACTGGAAGAAATTAGTTAAGGTCTTGATCCAAAGGCCGCTAAACCCCGTGGAAAGCCTGGTTTTGGGCAGCTGATGCCTGCCAGCCCTCAGCAGCAGGCTGCCAGCAGCTGTGTGTGAACCACGTCTGCAGGCTGGAGCTGCAGCACGTGCCTGTGGAAGGGCTGAGATCTGCAGGGGAGCAGGATGAGAGGAACGGCTCCGTTACGGTGCCTGGAGCTGAGAAGAGTGCTTGGGACATCACACAAGGCTGACGTGGACAGATTGTGGATGCAAAATGTTGGATTGCCTTTAAAAGCCCTTTTGCCCAACAGCAATGCTACAAAAGGGAGCTGTGAGCACTCGGGAAACACAAGGGAGGAACGGGACTGGGAAGAGCAGCATTTCTTCAGGCTGAGCTTATCTCCTGAGCCTTTCTCCTTGGCTTTAGCCGTCCTTGGACAGTGCTGGGTGCGGGGCTGAGCCAGGACCTTGCTGGGCCTCGTTTCCCAGCTCTGGGCAGGATGCCCAGCATCTCGCCGCCTTCTGCCAGCACAGAACAATTGGGCTCCGTGTCTGGATGAAAGTCACGTTTCCCTGGCTTGTTTCAGCGGCACGGGCGCAGGCAAGGAGCTGCTGGAAAAAAAGATCCTGCCCAAAGCAGCAGCTGCCACCTTCCTGGGTTGGTGCTTTCACCCAAAGCAGCAGCTGGCTCTTCTCCCTGGCAGCATCGCCTGCTTGATTTGATCTGAGGCTGCACCTTGGCTTATTTTATTTTTTGGAATCAGAGAAAGATTTTCCAGCTCTGACAGTGCCAAGAGAGCTCCCTCTCCTCGCCAGGCTGCTCATGTGGAGAGGATGAGCTTTATGTGTTTGAGCACAGCTGCACAGGGATGAGCGATGTCCAGAGGGGTCTCCAGGAGCGCAGCTGGAACCGGGGCAGTTTTGAACTTGGAGCAGGGCATCCTTCACCAAACCTACCAAACCTGGGGCTTTCCCAAGCGAGCAGGGATGGCTTCCAGCTCCCCTCTCACCCCTGCAGCTGGGCTTTGCTCTCCCAGCCCAGCAGGAACCATTTCCAGCTGCTGCCTCTCCTCCTGCCCAGGAGCTCCACGACCCCGTGCTTTGTGCTCCAAGGGAAAAGACGGAACTCAGCCTCAAACAGGAGCCCCTTTTCCAAGCATTTGAACCAAAGGCTATCCTGTTAAGAGAAGCGTACCGCTCCCCAGCTGCTGCTCTCCCTGGCAGCACATGCTCCCTGCGTGCACGAGGCTATGTCCCCAACAGTGTCACTTTTTAATTCTCGTCTGGTCACTCGGGCTGTTGGTGTTCCAGGTCAATCCGCCGGCAGGTCTCCGATCAGATGACTCCCTATTGCACTCAATAAATATTTTCTCTGGTCTGCCTCTTTTTCTTTTCAAAAGCATTGTTTCTCCCTAGGCCCTCCACCTGCACCAGCAGGATGCGCTCCTGGGGGCTTCTGCCCGCAGCCCCCCAGTCACTACTGGCATGGGGCGGTAACACCAGTGTGAATGTGAACTGGATCCACCAGTCCCTGCTGGGGAGAGGTCCCCAGAGTCCTTCGTGGCTCGGCTTGGTCCAAGCAGGTGCAGAACGTGCAAATGTTTTACTTTTATTAAGCAAACGATGCAGGCACACAGCTTGGCTCCCTGGTGGAGCGAGGAGAGCGGCTGCTGTTCCTGTCCCAGCAGGGACATGATCCCAGCACGGATCCCAGCTCGGACAAGGTGCCTGCTTCTTCTACAGGGGCAGCACCTTTGCCCCATCCGAGGGTTTGGAGATGTAGAAGGTTGCAGTGCCGCTGTACTTCTCCTAAGGGACGAGAGGAGCAGTAAGTGCTCGCTGCTGGTTTCGGAGAGCATTGGTGACAGCACTAGGATCGTCCCTGGGCTGCAGCTACCAGCACTGAGCTCAGCACTGCCTATGGATTATTTTTCCCTAGATTGATTTAGCTGCCCCAAAGCTCACCTGCCACTTTTTTGCTCCTTTTCTTGATGCAGTAAAGCCCTTCAGCAGTGCTCTGCAGCCAGCACAGTGCAAACTGCCGGGAAGAGCTTAGCAGCATCGGTGGACACGGGGATATCCCTGTGCATGAGGGCTGGGCTACCCTGACCCTAACTGCCTTAGGATCACAGCTTCAACATCACCACAGGCCCATGCCTCAGTGCATTTTAGGGACCTTTAAGTCAATCTCCGGGCACTTTTCTGCTGTGTACCTGGATGTGTTGCTGGGCCCTCTCTGCAGCCTCAGCCACCAGCAGCGTCACTGTGCAGCCTCCAAAGCCTCCTCCCGTCATCCGGCTGCCATAAACCCCATCGACCTCCAGAGCTGCTGCTACCAGCTCATCCAGCTCCGGGCAGCTCACGTCGTAGTCATCCCTGGAGAGAGGAGACCCGGGGTCAGCCCCATGCTGCACCCCACGGCAGCAAGAAGGGCTGAAACACGTCTCAGTGCGCCCACTGCTGCAAAAAGCAGCAACGCAGGGTGCCTGCAGACCCCAGCCCGGTGCTTTTCCTATAAAGGCACTTGTTTATAGGGGCGAGGTGCTCTGGCTGTGAGAAAAGGGACCCTGTAAGGTACTTGACCAATTGGCCAGGGATGTGCAGAGGTCTCTGGGGCTTTTCCCCAAGCTGTTACAGGCTGAACCAGGAGAGAGATGCTGGGCAGGACCCGTGCCTGGCTGCATCCCCGGGTGAGCGACCCCCACGACCAAACACCAGCACCCCAGCCCCAGCACATCCTCACCGCAGGGAGTTGTGGCTCTCCACCATCAGCCTCCCGAACGTGCCGTAGTCCCTGTCCTGCAGTGCTTGTGCCGCCCGGACCGTGCGCTCGATCTCGCCGATGACGTGCCTGGCACGCCGGTACACCTCCTCGCCCAGCCGGCCCCTGGCCGCTGCGGGGACACGGGCACCCCTAAAGCAAAGCCCCTCCAGCTGGGGAAGGAGGAACACGGCCGCATCCCGCGACCACGTTTCCCTGCCCCATCACGCTGCCCCGTGGAGCAGCCGAGCCCACCTTCCAGCTCGGCCATGGTGGCGTCCCGCAGGGTGGCCTTGCCGAGCGCTGCCGCCGCCTCCTGGCACTGCCGCCGGCGCGTGGGGTACTCGCTGCCCGTCAGCGCGTGCCGCACGTTGGAGTTGGTGATGAGGACGGCCAAGCTGGCATCGGTCAGCGGAACGGGGACGGTCTCCAGGGACCTGCAGCGAGAGAACAGCACGGGCGGCGCGCCCGTCCCCACTGATTTCTCCGGTGAGGCCATGTGGCACGCAGTCCGTGCCTCGCCGGGGCAAAGTCCGCGTGGTTTAGGATTTCTCTTGAGCAATTCTCTCCTTCCCAATTATTAGTCCCCGATTAGGCCCTCATGACTTTGCAGGAAAGCCAGCCCAGGCACAAGGGAAAGGATGCATGAGGAGCAATCGAGGCATCTCGGACTAGCCCCAGCCCCATGGTGAGATTTTAGGTTGGGGGTTTAATGCCTCCCTGCAGCTCTGTTTCATGGCCATAGGATCGGCTCGTCCCCAGCCCCAGCTGGCAGGCACGTGCCCGAGGAGGTGCTGACCTGCAGTCAATGAGCAGCGCGTGGCCCTCTTTGCCCATCACGGATATGAACTGGTCCATGATCCCGCAGGGCATGCCAGCAAACGTGTGCTCCGCTTTCTGGCACGCCAGCGCCTTGGCCACCAAATCGCCATCGTCTGTGCCAGAAAGGAGAGGGGCAGGGGTTAGCAGCTCCGGGATGGTCGCCCCCTGCCCTGGGGCAGGGTGAACAAAAGCAGCAGTAATGGTTTGCTTTCATTGGGGTTTGCCAAAGTGCAGCCATCGCGATTTGCACCCTACAAAGTGTCCAGTGCTGAGCTGCCCCATCCTGGCTGTGCAGCCCCCACTTTGTCCTCTGCAGGATTTTGTGTCTGTGGGATGTGGAGGACTGGTGCCCTGGGTGACACCGAGCGCTGCACGCAGCTGTGGGACGGGGTTTGTTAAAGCATCAGCTGCCAGTGGTTGTGGCTGCATCACTGCAAATCACCTGTGGCAGCCTGGGGTCCTCAGACCCAGCTGGTTCTGATAATTTGCTGCTTATATCTCAGCTGAGGCTGCTCAACAGAACAGCAGCATCTCTCTGAGGACAGCCCTGGCTCTGGCAAGGGAACCGAGGCACTGGGGACAAGGACCAGCAAGGACCGTACCGGGGCAGAGCTGCTGCAGGAAGGTGTAAGTAGCCACCTCCAGGGAGGCAGAGCTGGAGAGGCCGCCGCCGAGGGGGACATCGCTGGCTATCACAGCGTTGAAACCAGGCACGGGACCGCCTGTGGGAACAGAAGGGAGGAGAGGGGCCGTGAGCCCCCTGTAGGGCTAGGGGCTGCCCAGCCCCACAGCTCCTGGAGATTCAGCTCCCAGCAGAGAGAAGCCCCTGTTTAATATTCTGTTTTTTTTTTTTAACCCACAGAGGGGGTTTGGGCTTCTCTTCACCCCAATGCTGTGATCCTTGGAGCTGTGAGCACCTCTGCTGGAGCCTGGTCCCACCAGCAGCTGCTCCAAAGGGATTTTTGGCACCCGCTGGCCTCGAGCATGTGGAGAGGGAAGAGGAGAGCTCCGGCCTTACCCCGGTAGTGCTGGATCACGCCCTTGACGTAGTTGGCCCAGTGTGGCTGCCCGGGGCTCAGGGGGCTGCTTTTGCTGGGAACTGGGAACTGCACCCTGCGGGGCTCATCCGCTGCCTCCGAGGTGGTGAGGATGGAGATGGTCCCGTCCTGCGTGGGGGACCCCACCAGCACCGTCCCCAGCTGCAGGGCCTGGCGGGGGGGACACGGGCTGAGTGCCAGCCCCCTGGCAATGTCCCCCTTGGTGGCAGGGGACAGCCGGGGGCTGCTCCCCCCCACACCGATGGCACCCTACAAGCATCACCCTAAACCCTTCCCACGTGTCAGCACCCAACATCCCGGCCTTAGAAGGATCCCAAAAAAAAATCCCAGCACCCAAACGTTGCCCCCAGCCTGGGGGGGGGCACCTTGGGGCTCGGCTCAGCAGCAAAACCTCTTCCTGCGAGGCTTTTGGGGAAGCTTCTTTTCCTGTTTTTTGGGCTCCCAGCGCCTCGCTCCGCGTTTAGGGCCGAGCTCGGGCTCCTCGCAAGCCCCCCAAGGAAGCCGGGCAGCCCCTGGACACCTCCATCCACCCCAAATCCCACCCCGGGGCAGCCCCTTACCATGGGCAGCACGAAGCCGCCGTTGTAGTCGGTGTGCTCGCCCAGCAGATTGACTCTCCCGGGGGCCCAAACCGCCCCGGCAGCCTCAGCCCCCCCGAAAGCCTCCCCGTAAGCCCTGCAGGCTGCAGCCAGCAGCGGGGCAGCCCCGGGCCCTGCCATGGCTGCACAACACGGAACGGCTCGGATGGGATCGGCCCCGCTCCGCCCCGGCGGGGGCCGGGCTCGAACCCGCGGCGCTGCGGGGCGGGGATGGGATTGGGGTGGGGGGGGCCGGGGCTGAGCTATTGGGGGGGGGGGGGGGGGGGGGCAGGCGCTGTGTGGATAGGCTGTGGCTGCCGGCAGCAGAGCCAATCTGTGGGGTTTTTAAAAATAGAGATTGCTCTATCCGTGTTTACATCCCTGTATCCTCGTATATAGAGCCCTGTGGTCGTGTATACGGCCCTATATCCGTCTCTTTATCCTTGTGTATATCCTTATACATCCCTATATCTACCCCTATATCCATCTATGTATCTGTTTATACATCCCCATGCATTCTCATACCCGTGTACACATCCCTATAGCCTTGTATATATCCCTATAGTCATGTCTACATCCCTATATCTGTCTCTTTATCCTTGTATATATTCTTATATATCCCTATATGCTTATATATGTCCTTATATTCGTGTATGCATCCCTATATCTACCTCTTCAGCCTTGTATGCATCCCTATATCTGTGTATATATCCCTTGTATACCCTTGTATATATCCCCATATACATATATCCTTTTATTTGTGTGTACATCCCTATATCCTTATATATCTATCATCCCTATACCTTTATATACCTATCCCTATCCCGATGCCTCTATTTTGCTAATATATCGACAGACTGACACAAATACACACCCTTCGGTCGCTGTTACGGGCATTTGATGCCTGTACAACACCCAAGCACGCTGTATGGAGGTGTGTGGTTGTACACACCATGTCTCTGCCGTACCCCCGCACGGTAACGCCCGCCTCTGCCTCTCATACTTGTGCAAATACACACGATGTGTGTACACAAGCTGACGTGTCACGGGCACGTATGGGCAAGGTGGGGCGAGAGGCCGTCTATAGGTGTGGCAGGGGCTCGCGTGCCCCCCGTGCTCGTGGCTGACCCGTGTGGGGTGGCACCCGAGCTGGGTGCGAGCCCCCCTGGGCCCAACGGGGTGCGGGAGGTGCCCGGAGCCTCCCAGGGCCGATGGCAGGGAAGGAGCCGCTGCTGAGAGCCCTCAGAGGTGAGAACAACCCCGGGGGTTCCTCGGTGTGGGGTCTGAGCAGGGGGAGCCCAAAGCAGGGGGTGTCGTGTTTGGCCCTGCACCACCCGTTGTTCGCGTTGGCTGCGCCCACGCCTCGTTATAAGGAAGTTTTTTGGAGTTTCTGCCCGCTGCCAGGGTGGGTCTCACCCTGCTCGCACCCTGGGCACCTCCCACGGTGCCTACCCAGGGTTGTTCGCTCCCCCAACAGCCCCCCCCCCCCCAGCCTGAGCACCCAAGGGTGCTGCTCCTCCCCTCCTGCAGGTGAGGTGCTGCGGTTTCGGGAGGCCGGGGGGCCCTGCCCAGACACCTCCCCACACCTCGCCTCCATCTGCCAGCTGCTGGAGAGCGTCCTGCGCAAGGGGCTCCGACGTGAGTGTGCCCGGGCACCTGCATGGAGCAGGGGCTCTGGTGTCCCCCCCGTGTCCCCCCAAGTGCAGCCGAGGCCCTCGCGCTCTTCTTGTGGCTCTTCTCGTCCCACAGAGCCGGTGTGGGGCTTGCGGAGACGGGATTATTGGCACTGCCTGGAGCAGCTTTTCCAGGGGGACGGCAGCAGGTGAGTGGTGATGGGGACAAAGCGCAGCCACGCTCACCCCAAAACCCCCAGCCTCCCTGAGGGCTGAGCCCCAAACCATTTTCCCTTTTTTTCCTTCTCTCCCAGCAGACCAAATCCTCTCTCCATCAGTATCCGAAGAGCCGCCACCTGCCCCAAGGTGCTGACAGCACAGGGCCGCGGCCGCTGCTTCCTACGCTCGGCGCTGCAGGGGAAGGTGCTGGCGGCGGCCCTGCGGCAGCTGGCGCACAGCCCCCGGCTCCTGGAGGTGTGCAGCACGCGGGGACCCCACGGGACGGGCACCTTTGTGGCTCTTTTTTAGCAGCCTCGTGGCTCTTCTCACTGTCTTTCAGTTCTACGACCCGGCGAGCTCCATCCTCGGCAATGAAGTTCTCCTGGGTAAGCCGGGGGCTCCGGGGAGGAGGGATGGAGCCTGCAGCTGTGGGCAGGCTGCTGAGGGGGAGAGAAAGGAGCTGGGTGGGATTTATTTTATTTTTTATTTTTTTTTTTATAAGCCAAGCTCAATGGTAAAATCTAAGTAGGCTGCTGCAGTGATGGAGAAGAAGGTGGAAATGTTTAAAGAGGGCTTGAATCAGTCTGAGGTTGGTTTGAGTGTCATGGGGCCAGGCAAACTGCTCCTGAAGTGTTTTCTGTGCTAGGTTTTTGTACCAAGGGTGGTGATGGAGACATGCTCCTAGGGGTGCCTGGGCTGCCTGGCCACCCAACTGTGATCTGTGAGGGGCTGGGTGAAAGCTTTTCATCAAAATCAGGAGATTGATAACCCTGAGTTAGCTGCCCCTAGGTGCCTTGTGAGTCATGGCCCCTCAAGGAGCCAGGTGAGGGGTACTTTGGAGGGTCTCTCCCTAGAGCATCATTAGTTACACTGAAAATGGCTTTATTTACACAAAAATGGCTTTATTTACACAAAAACGCCTTTATCTACACCTCAGCTGTGTCCCCGTGAGGCTGCAGCTGCTGGGGCCCAGCATTGACACTGTCTCCCCATCCCCTTCCTCCCTGCAGAGCCGTTCCTCTCGCTGGTGCTGGTGCTGACAGAGATGGATTTCTCCCTGGATCTGCAGGTGCGGTGATGAATCGGGTGTGGGGGCCCCAACCCCTTCCCCGCCGGCCCCAACGGCGCCGCGCTGCTTTGTTTGCAGAACTGCAGCTTCTTGGACGAGAGCTGGCTGCTGCCGGTAAGAGCTCGCTGCTCCCCGCTGCCACCCGCTCCGGCCCTTGCTGGAATGTCAAACTGGGAGAATAAGGAATTGCTTGGTTTGGAGGCATTGCCACGCCGCTCTCTGGCCATCTGCGGCCGGATGGAAACTGGGTCGGGCTCCCCAGCACGAGTGGAGCTGCCTCTGCGCGGAGGTTGGATCCCGCAGGGTGCCTGCGCTGTCACCAGGAGCAGATCCTGGCATCGCCCTGGGCGGAAAACCAAGCAAAAACCAAGCCAAGGCAGCACTGAGGCAGAAATCATTGACATAGTTTCCCCATGCTCCCTTCTCCACTTCATTGCCAAAAAAAAAAAATATCTCTGTTTTTCTGGGCTTACACGCAGAATGCAGGTCACTTGGTTTTGTTCTCCTTTTTGCTCGCTGTAATATTTGTGCATTTGCACAGAGGCCACAAACAGCAGGGATGCCTCGACGTCTTCCAAAATCTCAGAGCATCCCTCTGTCACCTGTTTTAACCCCAAAGCAGCCCCGAGAAGCCTGTGCGTGCAGGAGGCAGGGCTCCCACTGGCTTTCACGCGCTGCTGGCCACGAGCGCTCCCGGCTGCCTCTCGGCTCCCTGCCTAACGCGCTGTGACAGCGAGGGCTGCTGCGAGCTGCAGAGCCTTGGAGAAGGGGCAGCGGCATCCCCCGGCTGCATGGGGACATGTGGGGAGAGGGAGAGGGGCTCAAAATTCATTTATGGGGCTGGATCTTTGTTTTTTTGGGGTTGGTTCCAAGCAGGTTTGTATCCCCTGAGTCTGGGCATGGTAAATGAGGAGGGTGAGCGGCCACCAATGGTCCCTGTCTGGCTTCAGAAATTAGGAACTGGCTTCTGTGGGTTCCCAAAGCCTTGGTTTGTTTGGGCCAGAAATAACCCATGGCAAGGGATCCTGTGCTGCCCTCTGTCCTGGTCACACTGGGGAAGGAGCAGGAGCTCCTTGGGTGTCCTGGGGCCGCTGTCACCAGCCGCTCTCTTGCAGGTGTGCATCACTTACGAGACGGTCCCGTGCCGAGTGCTGGGGATGGTGATCAGGTAGGAGACCTCAGTCCTCCTCCTCCAGCAGGATCTGGAGGCCCGGGCAGTCAAACTGCCCTGAAGAGGGGAGACAAAGACCCCTGAGAGCACCAGAGCTGAGGCTGGGGCTGTCTTGGGTCCTTCTTTCCCCCATCATCCCGGCGTCTGCAGGGTGGCTTTTCCCTGCTTCCATGTATCCATGAACAATTGCTGCTGGCACAAAAGGGATGAGGGGATGGGGATGGGTCCCGGGGGCTGAGCCGTGGCTCGGCCGGACCCACAGGTACGTGGACGGCCGAGTCTTTGTCACCGAGGTGCTCCCCGAGAGCCAGGCGGAGGTGGACGAGGTGGTGCTGGCCGGCGATGTCCTGGATGAGATCAACGGCTGCTCAATGCGCAACGCCTCCAGAGGGCAGGTGGGGCACGGGGGGGGCTGGCACGTCCTCCCCTCTGCCTCCTCCGCCCCGTCCTCCCTCTGCCTTGCTCCATCCTTCCCTGCAGGCCGGGGCACTGGTGCAGAAGCTGAAGGGCCAGCCGTTGAGTTTCCGCGTGCTGCGGTGGCGGGGGCACGATGGAGAGGTCTACGCGCCCCTGCTGCCCTACCTGAAGGTCCTGAAGGAGAAAGAGCCCCGCTTCCAGCTCCAGCGCCGCCCCCGGCGCCGGGTCGAGAGGGAGACGAGGAAGGTGCAGGGGGGCAGGTGGGCACCTTGGGGGGGCTAAGGAGGGGCTGCGAGCATCTTCCCTGGCAAAAAGCAGCAGGAGGATGCGCGGGGTCCTTTTCTCCGCAGGCTGCTCTACAACGTGAGGTACCTAGGCCGGAGCGGCGTTGGGACGGTGAGGAGCGGGCAGGGATGTGCCCACGGGTTATTTGTCTGGTGGGTTTCTTCTTAAGTGCAGGGGGAGTTATTCCCATTCCTTCCTTCCTGCTCTGTTTCAGTTTGGTGGCAAGGAGGTGCTGGAGTGGGCCATCCCCGCTGTGCTGGAGAGGGGCTCGGCACCACGGGTGAGCCATGGGGAGCGGGGCGTGCTCCTGCTTGGAAAACACTGCGGGGCTGAGCCGGGGCCCAGAGGTGCTGTTAGGCTTGGTCATGGAAATGCTCAGATGAGAGAGTGTTGGGTGGTGGTAAAAAGGGTGGAGCATGGCCCCAAATTGGGCCCTGGGTGCTCAGAGGGAGAGGGGACAAGGCCAGCCCGTGGGTGCTCACCCTCTGCTGTTCCAGGGCTGGTGGCCTTGGCGCAGGGACCTGGCTGTGATACTGAAGTTCTGTTGTGGATCTGCGATTCTAAAAGATCCTTGGAAGAGAGGAGGCCCCTACATCTTCACCCCGCCCTTCAATTTTTTCCCCTTTTTTTTCTTTTTAAATCCACATCTGAAGTACGGTGGAGTTGGTCTCTTAGTTTGCAGTCTCCATCTCCTCTTTTGACCTGAGGGTTTTGCCACCAGCAACCAGAAAGTTCTTGGAAAGCCGTGCTTCATCACCATTCATTACCTCTGCTTTTGGATAATCTCAGTCTTCCAAGAGTCTTATTAAAAATAGAGCTCAGGAGCTGTGATTATTAGGGCTTTTTTCTTTCCCCTGTTCAGGAGGTTTTATTTGACGTGAAGGAAACAGAAATCCTGGTACAAGAGAAGGCTTCTTCCAAGGTGAGTGAGTGACACCCGTGGGTAGCCAAAGCTTCGCAGGATGAGTTGGGAGCTGCGCCCCAACTCTTTCTCCCACAGGGGATTTCAAAACATAGGTAGAGACAGTGGGGGGCCAAAAATAGATGAGGGGTAAAGGTTTTAGGCAGGATTGCCACCCAGAAAGGCTGTTGGAGCACAGTTTTTGGAGCTGGCCACGTCCATTCCCATGCGGGACGTGTTCCAGGGTGCACGTTGTGCAGGCACAACCTGGGCTGTATGCGTGGTCTGGCGCTGAGCAGCCACGTGCTGTGCAGGATTGATGCCCCCGGAGTTTTCTTTGTCTCGTTTCTGGCTCGTGTGTAGAGCATTGCACCTTGACTGCCCGCGGTGGTGTTGGAAGGGATCTCGTCGGGTTTGTGCGTGTGGCTGGGGCTGTGCCACTCACCGTGGGACTGGGACACTGCCCAGGGGAAGGAGCAGCCCTGGGGACAACACAAAGCAGCAGCACCGTGCCCCAGCCTCTCCTCGCCCCCGCACAGGTCCTGTTCCGCTACCTCTACCCCGAAATCTCCTGCGTGGGACGCCGCCGGGACAGCAGCCGTTTGTTCGCCTTCTGCGTTGTGTAAGTGTCACCCGTGGGGCTCCTCGACACAAGGTGAGCATTGAGCCAGGGTGCAGCACCTGCAGAGGCAGGCAGCAGAGCCCCCCAGCAGCGGGGACCCGGTGCCGTGGGACAAATTAATCCGCCAGGGCAGAGCCTGGCTCGGGGAGCCTTGAGGTCGTGGCCAAAGTGAGCCATGTGCGGTGTGACCAGCGTGGAAAATCAGCGCCAGTAGGGCAACGCTTTGGCCAGCACACGGGACGTGCAGTGGGGCTGGGAGTGGGCATCCTGCCCCACAAGGGGGATGTAGGGGGGATGTGGGTCCTGGAAACACAGCGCTGAGCCTGCCGCGTGGCTGCTCGTGCGATTCCAGGAGCTGGCGCTTGGTCCCTCCCGACCGAGTCCTGGCGCGCTCTGATGCGTGTTTCCACATTTAGCTCGTCCCCGGAGAGCCCCGAAGGGAACACGTTTGACTGTCTAGTGTTTGCATCGGGTTCAGAGCAAGAATGCGAGGAAATCATCAAGAGAATTGGTAAGGGAACATTTTATTTCTTCAGATATAATTACAGTAAAATGTGGAGTACCAAGAATTGCTATTCCATGCCACCACATGCAAGATCTAACAATTGCTTTTGTAGAGATTACTAAGATGAATAGATACTTTGATAGGTTTTTTCCTTTTTACTTTTTTTTTTTCCTTTAGAACTGCTTGACAATTATTTTAAGAAACAGCTTCTAGGCATACCCAGATGTTTCATTGTTTCCACTAAGTACTTGGAGGAAACTTTGTTTTCGAGGGATGTTATTTTACAACATGCTTTTCCTCCAGGAGCCCAGCCTGCTCCTGCCATTTAATACCAGATCAAGTATTACTAAATCCCATCACTCGCAGTTCCTATTTTTAACCAGCCTATGTACAAGCTTCCCAAGTTAGGTGGCTCCTGGGCTACTGCTGACCCCTGGTTTCTTGTGGGACATCCTTGCTCGGTGTCCCCTCGGAGGGCTGTGCCCGGCAGGAGGCACCTGTGAGGTCTGTGTGGGATCTGCAGCCCAGCTCCTCCCCGTGCTGTTACCCAAAAACCTGAAGGCAGCTCCTGAGGCAGACAGATAAAGGCGCTGAGGTGGTAACAGCCCCCTCTGATCAGCTTCCAGCCAGCCCTTGAAAACAATTCAGTTCACAATTTAGGTGCAATGAATTATTTTTCCCTCCTGGTTCAGCAGTGAGGAAGAGCGTTACCTAAAATCTAATCTTAGGTCACTTAAAGTCGTATTTTTAGCAGCTCCGTGGCAGTTATGATAATGATCCTAACCAGGGGCTGCGTTTGTTCCAAGTACGTTCGGAGCAGATAGGGAAGGGTGTTGAGGAAGTTGTGTAAGAGCCCATGGTAATGAGCACTTGTTTCTCCAGCTGCAGGATTTAAACACACCGAGTGGTTTGTCTGATAAGGGCCAGCCCTGGCTCGAGCCCTGTGCTCCCCCCTGCTCTGCTGACCCAGCTCAGGCTAACCCAAAACCCAGCACCCCTGTGGGTGAGGCTGGGGGTCCAGCTCCCGTGCCTGGCCGGAGCGCTATTTCTGTACTTTCAGGATGTTGCTGTAGGAGGAAGTGCTGTAAACGCATCCGGTCTTAAAACAATTGCATGCGTGGCCAGCGTTGACTTATTGCCTGCTCTCTTGTATAAACAACTCTTTCTTCCTCCCCAAATGCTTCTTTCTCTGTGGATATTTTTTTTTATTGAAATAAATCAAGATGGACTAGCTTGAGCTACTTCCTTGTGCAACTTCTGCCTTCGCTTTAGCCTTACCAGCATATCCTGTTCCTTAAGAAGCAAGGAAAGCCGGTCTAGCAATTTCCATTTAGATGTTAATTACCTGTTCCAGATGTAGTCTGAGCAGCTTTTCCATACCACAGCTTATTAAGGCCTGGCTGTTCCCAGCGACACTACTAAGAAAACCAGAACTGTGTTAGCAGGAAGCCCGGAGGAACAGTCTGAAGCGAAGGTTTGTGTCTAATCCTGTCTCATCAAAAAAGCTTAGCTCGGAAATGAGGCTCTTACCAAGAGCCTAGCAGCACTCTCCAGTTTGCCAGGCAGCCCATCTGCACTCAGGTTGTCTAATTAGGTCTCACATTTGCATACCATCCTGCACTGCTACAGCATAGCTACTGCATTACCTTGGGCTTAGTCATGGGGCACCATCACAGAAGCAGGGGGAGGCAGAAGCCAGCACCTCAGCCCCACAGGGGTGTCCCAGGCTCCAGGACACAGCCCTGGCCCAGCGGGGTAGAGGCTGGGGGTTTCACTGCAGGCAAGCCAGCGTTAACACTTCACCATGAACTTCCCCTACAGGTACAAAAAGGGAAGAAAAAAAGCTTAGCACTACAGCTGTGCCTGAGCAGCTGCCACCACTAAACAGTTACAACAAAATTCCCCCCAGAGAAGGCAGCTGGAGCTTAGCCCAGGCCTGTCCCACCTACCCCTCTGCTCCCTCAGACAGGGCTCCAACTACTGCAAGGCTCCTAAAAACTCAAGGGTGACCAGGGCAGGTTCTCTAGCTCTGTTGAAAGCCTAAGTTGCCACAGCACAGCCCAGTATTGCACGCATCTACTGCTACCATACTGGAGCCGGGAATAAGCTTCAAGCCCATACAAACCAAATGACAAAGACTCCTCACATGTGAATGTAAAACATTTAATTTAAAAATGTTGACACTACAATATATAAAATAGCTATTATAAATGCACATAGTGTATTCTATAGCTGCCAGGTTTACGTTTTTAGGAAACTGTAAGTTACACTGTGGTTAAGACTTGTAGTTTCACCCTCTGAAAAAGTCCACATTTGATCACAGTGATGTATGGTCAGACTAACAGCCCCAATTGTTAAACACTTGGATCAAGTCATAACCAGTTTTATTGCAAAAGGACCCTGTACACATTTATATCAATTCTAGTACCTTACAAGTTTAGCTACCCAACAAGTCATTAACATACAGAAACATGCATGAGAAGCAAGAAAGATCACCCATCCCTTCTGCATATTAGCAACTTGTCACTCCTGAGCAACAAGGCTCACATCACTGAGGTTTATGTGAACAGTCACTTTTAGCATTCATCCTGAGTGAAAGATGGAATGACTTAAGTACAAATGCAACATATTATAAACAATTTCTTACAAAAAAGTCACAAATTAAAACCAAAGTATTTTACAGAATTTACTACAAAACACCATAAAAACAGCCTTCACTTAAGCCCTCTCTCCCCGTATCCTGCGAGCCAACTGGATGTCTTTGGGCATGATGGTGACTCTCTTGGCATGGATGGCGCACAGGTTTGTGTCTTCAAACAGACCCACCAGATATGCTTCGCTGGCCTCCTGTTTCAAGAGCACAAGAAGAAATGTCGTTAGAAACCCTCAGCGAAGCACGCTCAGCACCGCGAGCTCCGAGGCCCAGCAGGCCGCCAGCAATACCTGCAGCGCACCGATGGCTGCACTCTGGAACCTCAAGTCTGTTTTGAAATCCTGGGCGATTTCCCTGACCAGCCGCTGGAAGGGCAGCTTGCGGATCAGCAGCTCCGTCGACTTCTGGTAGCGACGGATCTCACGCAGGGCAACGGTGCCCGGCCTGGGTGGAGGAAGGAGGAGCAGGTGAGCCGGGGCAGGGGCAGCAGCGGGCCGGGCCGTACCGTGCCGGCAGCCTTACCTGTAGCGGTGAGGCTTCTTCACGCCGCCAGTAGAGGGGGCGCTTTTCCGGGCCGCCTTGGTGGCCAGCTGCTTGCGCGGAGCCTTCCCCCCAGTGGACTTACGGGCAGTCTGCTTTGTACGGGCCATTTTTCTTCACTTACCTACGAAGACAAGCACGCCTAAGACAGGGCCCAGCTGTCCCGGCACGACCCTCCACAGGCCCGGCATGGCGGCATCCCCCCCAACCCCCCCCGCGTCCCCGAGGCGGCAGATGCCGGCGGGCTGCCCCCTCCCTCCCCCGCCGCCGAGGCGGGCAGGCGGCCAGCGGCCTCCCCCGGGAGGAGGAGGAGGAGTCACGGTTTCCCCCCCCTCCGCCCCCGCTCTCCGCGTCGCGGCCCGGCCGCTCCCCTCCCCGGGGGAAGCGGACTGAGTCACGCCGCCTCCCGCTTCCTCCCGGGCCGCCCCGGAGGGAGGGGAAGGAAGGGAGGGGGGGATGGGGCCCGGCCGTGACTCAGGGCACGTAGGCAAGGCCCGGCCCGGCAGCCAAGCTCCGAGAAAAAAGAAAAAAAAAAGAAGAAAATAACAAAAAAAAAAACAAGCCGCACGACACCACCGCTCCCGAGGAACGCACCCGGTAGCCGCCGCTTACCGATTAGAGAAGAAGGACGCACCGGCGCCGGTCTCGCTGCGCACCGAAGCCTGCGCTGCTCCCACCGCGACCCGCTCCACAGCCTGCCACCCCCTCACTGCGCCCTCCCCGCCGCGGGGACCCGCTTTTTATAGCGGGGGCGGCACACGGCGCGGTGACCTCACAATGCCCGAAAGCAGCGCGCCGTCCAATTGGCCGGGACCTCCGCCGGCGCCGTGGCGTCACGAGACACAAAGGCCGTGCTCCGGTTCCTCGCCGCCGATTGGGCGAGCGCCCGGCCGCTGATTGGATGTTAAAGTCGGCGGCTGATTGGGCGGCGCGGAGCGCCAAGGAGCCAATCGGCGGCGGGCGGGCGCTCTGCGCGCTGATTGGACGAAACGGGGCACGGTTTGGATCCTACCCTTTGTTGCAAAGCTCCACAATGGGAAGTCAATAGGAGCGGGGCGAGCGGCGCCGGGCCACCGGGCCACCGGGGCTACCCCCGGCCCCGCCGGGCCACCTCGCCCCGGGGGGGGCTACGAGGCCCCGCCGCCTGCCGGCCCGCCCGCCCCCCGGCCCCGCCAGAAAGCGCCTTTAGCGGCGGCTGCGAGCGGCGGGGCCGGGCCGCGGGGGGTGCCCGGGTCCCGCTGTGCCCCCCCCCTGGCCGTGGGGGGACCGCAGCCACCGGGGTTGGGGAGGGGGGCGCGGGGAGGTGGCAGAGAGGGGGTGCGAGCATCCCCGGCAGGCAGCGTGTGCTCCTGGTGCGGCCACGCAGCGTGGCCGGGCCGCCAGCGCTTGTCACCCGCTGGTGTTGGGGTCACGGAGGGGTTTGGGGGGGCTGCAAGGGCTCGTCCCGGGGTTTTGGGGGGGAATCGGGGCAGTTGTGGGGCTGTGGGGTCCTCCAGGAGGTGAGCGGGGTCGGAGCGATGCTCAGGGCCAAGCGGGGACGTCGCCCCGGGACGTGTGCTGGGTGTGGGTGTGCGAGGAGGCCGCGTCCCTTGGTACCACCGCTCCCCCCACAACACCGGGCTCCCACGCGCCTTGTTGGGCACCTTTGAACTCCCAAAGCTCCCTGCAAAGTTTTGGGGGAAGTGGGAAGCCGGAATCCCTCGTCCCTGTTGGTAGCACCGAGGAGGAGAACAGCAATTAGGTCAAAACGCCGCGTCTCCTGGGGCAGGTCGCTACCTCCAGTCGCGGCTCGCTGCGCCTCGATGCTTCATTACAGCCGGAGCGACTGCTGGGGGTGGAGGCAGGCCCCTGCCCCCACGGGAAGGGTGCCATGGGCAGGAAGAACAGGTCCCAAATGCCCCGCAGTCGTAGCACGCCGAGCATGGAGCGGACGCAACCAGCCTCCTGCTCCACAGCCGCTCCCGAAGGTACCCGCGCGCTCGGCTCAGCGGCTGCCATCAGGCAGACTTTGCATGAGGTTTTGCATCCTCCCCGAACGCCTGCGTCCCTCAGGCCAACGCCCGGTGTTGACGGGCAGAGCAGGGCTCCTGCCGCACGTACGGAGCGTGCGTCTCGTTGGCTTCTCTGCCCTGGTGAGACGAGCAAACGCACGCCAACGCGGTGCGACAGCACCGTGATGTGCGGCGGGGCAGGGGATGCCGGGGGCACGTTGCATCCCCCCGGCCTCCGATCGCCTTTTCGGGTTGATTTTCTCTCTGCGAAGAACCAAGGTGAATTACTCGTCAGAGACAAAAAGCAGCATAGCAAGGGGATGAGCCGGGAGGTGTGTGTAAACAGTCATTTGCGTTTTACGTGGTTGGGAAAATTGAGACCTGAAATAAAGAGTTCCCCTTTGGCCTGAGTTGTTTGTGCTTAGGAGCAAGAAATCTAGAAACCTGTTCTGAAAACTGCACAGCCTTTACGTTTGGTATTTTTAAAAGCAGACCACGCTATTGCTAATGCGAGGGGACCGGTGCTGGGCGTTTGTTACTGGGAGCTGAGGCATTGCTCCTCAGGTATTTCCTCTCCCATGTTTCTGGAGCGATGATTGCTTACGCTTCTAATTTTAGATACTTCTGATTTTCCTTCTCTTTGAATTAAGGCTGGAGCAAAGCTGAGCGTCCTGTCGGGTTAAACAGAGGATGAGGGAAAAGCGTAGAGAGCAGAGCCGAGTAAACGACCGCGCGTTAACAAAGATGTGCACGCAGACAGAACTAAGTGCACCCTGGGCACACTTAGCTGGCGGATCCTAAACGTTTCTGTCGCTTGGCAGTTTTCCTGCGCTGAGTTTTCCTGACTGTGAAACAGAAGAGGAAACAGCGTCCGCACCAGATCGTCGAGTAAACAGCAGCACAGAGCGACTCGAGTCAGTGGTTTCCGAATCCCTGCGCGCGAGGCAGCAGTGTTATTAGCTGAGCAGGTTTTTCCTGCGGGTTCATCGCCGACAGCGCCTGTACCTTTGACCCAACGGGGTGTACATGGATGGAGACGCTACGTGACATCCCTCCACACCTCCTGCCTTTGAGCAGTCGTCCCGCTCGACCACGAGCTGCGTGATTCTGGGTGTTTGCTGCCACGGGGGGGCTGTTCCACGGCCACGGCGTGGGTCCCACGCGGATAATCCTGCAGAGGCAGAGAGCTCGCTGTTAGGTGCCCCACGGGCGATGCCGAGCCTGGGTGGCGATTACCGCCCTTCCCCACCTCCCCGCCACAGCCGCCCGACCTCAGCGGGCCCGGAGGTTTATAGGTTTATCATTAACGTTGCTCAACGCTGGCAAAGCTTTAAAAAAAAAAAAAAAAAAAAAAAAAAAAAGGGGGGGTGTTTGCCACAGAAGCTGCCCTTCGCCACACGAGCGGAGCCGTGCGGGGTGGCAGCCGGGGGAGCAAAGTCCCCGGGAGCTGCCTGCCCGCCCCGTCCCGTCCCGCTGGGTCCCGGGGGGCTCCTCACGGACCCGCCGGGCTCTGGGGGGGTCCCGTGTGAGGCCTGGGCTGAACCTGGAGCCCCCCCCCTCGGGTTTCTGCTCGCAGGTAGGCTGCTCGCTGCTTCCTGGGCCTTCCTCCCTTCCCTCCTCCTCCTCCTCCTCCTCCTGCTGCTCCCCTCAGCGCCCAGGCCCGCGGGGAGGCCTCCGCCGTGCCCCCCCCCCACCGCCCGGGGGCGCCCTCCCCTCGCCCCTCGAACTACAACCCCCAGCGTCCCCCGCGCGGCAGGAAGCGGCCTCCCCCGCCGTCCGCGCGGGGCCCTCTGGGACTCGTAGTCCCGCCGCCCGGAAACCGCCTCCGGAGCGGGCGGAAAGCGCGAGGGCGGCGGGACTACAACTCCCAGCCTGCCCCGCGCCGCCGGGGCGGCAATGGCGGCGGCGGCGCCTGCGCGGGGCTCCCTCCGTGCGGACCGCGCAGAGTGAATAATAAAGGGGCTCCGCGGCGGGAGCGGCGGCGGCGGCGGCGGGAGGCGATGTCCAAGGGCCCGCTGCCGGGCGGCCCCGCCGCGGCCGGGCCCGCCAACGCCGCCAGCGCGCTGCAGGCGCAGCCCGAGAAGCCGCAGCACTACACGTACGTAAAGGGAGGGAGGGGAAGGAGGGGAGGGAGGGAGCGCGCGCGCGCGCACGGGGCCGCCCCCCCGCCGCCGCCGCCGCCGCCGCCGCCGCCGCCGATTCCGCCGCGCGCGCGCCAACGCGCGCCTGACGTCAGCGGGCGGCGCGCGCGCGAACGCGGCACCGGCTGGAACCGGCCCCGGCCGGAACGGGCCGGAGGGAGGGGGTGGAGGAGGGAGGGGGGGGGGGGGAGTGGGGAGCGCCCCCCCCCCCCTCCTCCCCGCAGCCCCGCCCGGCATGCACCGGGGCGGCCGCGGGGGGGGGAGGAGGAGGAGGAGGAGGAGGAGGGAGGGGGGGGAGGGCTGTGGGGGGGGGGCCTGGTAGCGGGGTCTTATAGCCCCCCCCCAGCTGTTCCTAGTGAGCACTGGTTGGCACTGGGGTGGAGTGGGGGATGTCAGCAGCGCTCGCCCGCACGGAGCGGGGCCCCCCCTGGCAGCCCCTGTGGCAGAGGGGGGGTCCCGGCCCTGTCCCTGTGTCACCCAGATGGAGCAGGGCCCCCTCCGGGTCGCCCACACACAGAGGGGTCCCCCCCCATGTTGGTCTTTCAGCCCAATTGGGGTCCCCCTGTCATCCACACACAGTGGGGTCCCCCCCCCCCATGTTGCTCTTCTATCCCAGTTGGGGTCCCCCCGTCAGTCCCCAAGCCGTGGGGCTCGCACCTGGGCTGTGCCCACCCCCAGCGTGACCCTGATCCCATAGGGTCCCCCCATTGGTCACCGGGATGGGGAGGGGTCCCCCCCTCAGCCACCCAGCCAGATTTGGGACCCCCCCCATCAGTCAGCAGTGGCAGAGCGGGGTCCCCATCCCCATTGGCATCCCCTATAAGTCACCCACCCGCAGTGGGGTCCCCCCCGTCGCTCTCCCAAGCTCAATGTGGGGTCCCCCCATCGATCTCCCAGCCCATTTGGGGTCCCCCCGTTGCTCACCCATCCTCAGGGCTCGCACCTGCCCCGTGCCTTCCCCTATTGAGACCCCATCACCCCAGGGACACGCGGGGTCTGTGCGCCTCAGCTTGGCCGCGTGAGATGTGGATGTTGATTTTATCCTTAAAATAATAAAATTTGGGAGCGTTGTGAATGGTCGCACAGCCGCGGGGATAACGGGGTGTTCGCCATCCTCACCTCGGTGCTGGTGACACAGAGGGGACAGGGCCTGCCCTGGCGGTGGTGGCCGCGGGGACACGGTCAGGACATCGCGTGGAGGAAGGTGAAGGTGGCAAAGGGACGAAGCGTGGACACGAGGACATCAAAGATTAGGAAAAGAAACCCTGCAGGAAAGGTTGTTGGAAACGGGCAGAGAAGGAGGAAGAGTGGGACCGAGTAGCTGGAAAGGGGGAAAAGAGGACAGCGAGGAACAAAGATGACGGTGTGACGGTGTGATTGGCTTTTTTTTTTTTCCAAAGGGGAAAAACCACTTATTTTCAGCTGGATGCTAAAAATAGTTCAGTGAAAACAGTTGCAGGAAGAGCGAATAACCCCGAGTGAAAGGTGGGCTCGGGGGGCGCCGAGTGCTGGCGGTGGGACTCGAGCCGTGCCTGGAAACTTTTCGATTCGTACCCGAGGTCACAGCAGCCCCTAAACCTCCTCCCGATAACATACGGCAGCTTGCTCGGTGGTCGTCTGAGCGAGCAAGTCGTACGTTGTCGAGATGTAAATATTTTCTTCCTTTTTTTTTCCTTTTTTTTTTTCTTTAAATACAGTTTGTTTCCATAAAACGACGCGAAGGTTACAAGTGGTAAACTCGAGGGAGCTTAATTATCTGCGTGCTGTTCCCTGGGGACACGCAATCTGGTACCGGGGAACCTCTCTCTTGGAAAGTTTGGGTTGGATTTCTCAGGAAGTGTTCCAATTCCCGTGTCAGTGTCGATTTTTAAGCTCTTGGTGTATGCATGAGATTTTTAGGCGCTTTGCAGTGCAGCTCTATGGCTTGTGTGGACGCCTTGCTGTTTATTCTAGATGGACAGCAAAAGAAAATGTGGGAAAAATAGAGTTCTTGATGCTCTGCCACCCCGTTGTCACGGTTTGCTGGCAGAAGAGGAGCCCAAAAACCCCTTTTGATTGCGTCCTCGCTAGCGTGCAGCCGGTGCTCCCAGCCACACAGTCGTTTTGGTGCCAAACTCTTTAATTATGAGCGCCGTATTCCTCACCTGGGGACCTGCTCTGCTGCTGCCTGCAGGATCCAAGCGAGCAAGGCACCGCTCGGCAGCTGCCGTCAGGCTCTGCCCGGCTTCCTGGCTCGGGGCTGTGTGCGTGTGGCCGTGCCCCACGACCCCACAGCTCGCAGAGCGGGGCCGTGCGGTGTCCCCGTGTCCCTCGGACCTCGGGAGAAGCACAGTGCGGGGTGAGCCGATGGCTCGCGGTGAGAAGCGGCTTTGCTTTGGGTGCGTTGTGTCAAACCTCAACCGATTGTTGGCTGGGCACTGTTTCTTAGCTCTGGCTGGCAGGGTTGTTTCTGTCTGGGGCTCTTGTCTTTAATGTGTTCCCTACGAGCGGGAGCAGAGGCTGGGTTCAAAGAAACTGAAAGCGAAGTCACGGAGCATCGCGGGTAGCGAGCGGCTTTGTTTTGGTCCAGTCTGTTGGCTTAGCTGCTGCGGTCCTCGTTGGTTTTTAGGCTGATTGGCAGCCTTAATTGTGAGCTCTAAAGGCTGGGTCGGTTGCTTGGGTGCTCGTTGGTCTCGCAGAGTTTTAGGTAAGCACAAGCAGAAGGCTCCTTCGTTCGCTGTGCGCTCGCCTGGAGTCAGACCCTGGGATAACTGCAGGGAGCCAAGTTCTGGTGGAGATGAATTAACCCATTTAATAATGAGAACTTTAAAAAGTGCATTCATTCATTCATTCAAAATAAACATGTTGAAAATATCCCGAGTTAGGTTGTGATCTCTGTGGGGCACAGAGCTGTGGGACACAACCCAGACCAGCTCTACTCAGGGCAATTCTCTGGAGCGTGCCCGTCCCAAATATCCGCAGCCATCCCCTAAAGAAACTCGGGAGTTTCCGTGTCCCCGCAGGCTGTCCCCTTGCTCGAGATGTGGACCGCGATGCCTGGAGCACGTCCCGCCCCTCTTGCTGCACACAGATAAGCTTTGCAGCCTCCAGGGCCGAAATTTGCCTTCCCTTTTGCACCAGGGGAGGAATCGGGGGAAGCTCCTGAAGGATCGGTGCCCCGTAAGCGGTGCTGGAGCCGCATCCACGCGGGGACATGTGCCTTTTGGTCATATTAAAGCCTGCTGGGTCACCCAGGCTCTCTCTCACAACCGTTTCGATGCCAGCCACTTGGAGGTAAAAGGAGCAGTGCACTTGAGTGAAGGGCGTTTGGAGTGGGGATGGAAATCTGGAAATGGGGCTGATGCAGTGCTGGGGGTAGAGCTCAAGCTGACTTTGTACCCAAGGCGTTTTTGTATCTGCGGGTGTTTGAGCAGAGCCTTGCCTCGTGGTTTCTCGGCCTTAAATAGGAACTCGGGTTGGGACAGGGCTAGAAATGCGAAGTGAAGAAGAAATAAAAGGAGCGAGGTCACGGGTGGATTTGGATTCCAGCGAAGAGCTTGCACGCGCGGTCTGAGCTATCTCAAAATCTGACTTTTAAATTCTTGCTCAAAACAATGGCACACGGAAACACACCTCAAAGCATCCGTAGGAGCACAGAGGAATCCTTATCTTCCTATCAGCGGACAGCGTCTTATCGCTGCCAGGGCGAGCAGTGTCTGATCTCAGCCGTGCAGACTGTCTGTGGAAATAAAAACCAAAACCCAGATGTGCAGCAAACGCATTTTCGGAGTTGTTGCTCTTTCTGTTCCTCCAGGACCCTCGGCGTTTGTCTTACAACAAGATTTGCGCTGTTAAATTCTGCTTTTGGTGTGCCTGGGCCTCACAGCCCAGCGAAGGTGTTGAGGCTTTTGAAATTGTGTTCTAAAAAACCAGCAGAGCCCTGAAATAACAAACTGCTGCCCTCGTGCTGCTTTGGCTTTCCTGGTGAGAACCCTTCACCGGTACACCGATACGGACTTACCCAGGAGCAAAACCTGTCCCCCTATTAAAAAAACACAAAACGAGCATGTGCATTACTCCATTTCAGACTATGTAACACCCTTGGAGGTAGGCAGTTAGGAAAGCACAGAATTAAGAATTTCCTTATTTAAAAAATTATTTTTTAGGTATAATTTATAATCCAGAGATCTGCCAGCACTCCACTGTGTTGTTAGCTATAAATGTTGGTTTATTTAATCAGGTGTGTATCAGCTGGTCATTTTTGTTGTTATTATTATTTTATTTTATTGTTTGTTTGTTTGTTTGTTTGTTTTAAGTCTGCACGAGCTTCACTGCACACGCGTCCACCACAAGCTGCTGTTAGGAAGCCTGAATAGCACAGGAAATTGGGAATGCAAAGTCCTGGAGTGTTTACAAGGAAGGGCCACGCTCACGGGACGTGCTTGCCATTGAACCCCTGCACTGAAGCAGGTTGGAGGATAGGAGCCTGGATTTTTGGGGTCTGCAGGGGATGGGTTTTGAAAGCCTGCAGCGCTCTGGACCGTGCACGTGGTGCTGCAGCGAGGCGTTTCTCCGGTGTGTTAAGGCAGGGCTGGAGCTGCGCCTTGCTCGCCGCGCTGACAATTCAGAAGTGAGTGGTTTGGGTGATCGAAGCGGGCAGGGAATGCACGTGCAGGTAACTGGTACGTGGGATGCACGGAAATATTTTGTGCACCAAGGGCTTCCCGCGCTGTTTGGATGTTTTCCGAGTTCGTTTTGGTCTGGCCAGGTTTGGTGTTCCTGAAGTCTGAAATCCCGTGAGAGAGGAGAGGTCCGGTCATGCAGAATCGTTCCCACTTGGAAAATGGTTCTTGGATTTTATTTTATTTTTTTATTTTAAAACAAACAAACAGAACTGAAACCCTTTGTTAATGCTTCCACATTATTTATGTTAGCGTACAGAATAATTTTGCATGGCATGGGAAACAAGGAATTTTAAGGATTGTTTTAGAAAACTTCGGAGTTTCCCAATAGATCCATTTTTTCTCTTACCTATTGCCTAATATTTCTCCCCAGCATGGCTTTATTGTAAGGCAATTTGTCAGCATCCAGTGTGCTACTTTTGATAGACCTGCTCTTGCCACCGGAATAGGGCTTCTGATTTTCTGCGAGACCCCGAAACGTGCGCTCCTCTCCTTGCAGAGCATCTGACCAACTTCTAGAAGCTGTCCCACAACGTCTGCTTGTCAGGACCCTGACGAGGGGATGCCGAGGTGTAAAATTCTTTGGTTAGCTTTGTGCTTTTTGAAAACTTCCTAAATCTTTTTTAAAATTCCAAAAGGCAGAGCTGAAGGAGGTGCTGAGGAGTTGCCTGGTCCGTCCCTTGGCTTAAAGGAATCACCTACATCTAAACCATTTCCAAGAATTTTTTTTTAACATCCCTTACATCCCTCCTTAACATCTGCTTAAATTTCGTGGTGAAATCGTGGACTGCAAGAAGGAGACAGTCGTAGAGGCTCCTGTGCTGTAAAGCCCTGATACACTCCATAAACCCGGTGCAACATCCAGCACGTGGCTTGCAAACCAAGTGCAGAGCTGTCGGAGAAAACCGTGCCCTGTGTGCACAGCCTGGCAATTCCCTCGCCGTCCTCTGTAACGGGACCAGGTGCCAGCAGGCTGTGCAGCAGGGCAGATTCCCTGGCTGCTTTTCTTCTCTACTGCATTAAGACAGAGTTTGTGTTTTGTTCCGGGGCAAGCAGGAGCACCCAGCCTCGCTAGGAGAGCTCGCAGGGAGCTGCTGAAGCCTTCCTCCAACTCCACCTCGTGCTGCCAGCCCATTGAGATGCTTCCGATAATTTTCTCAGCAATCTCTGTCATTCCTTGTGTATTTTGATCAGCGCTTGATGCCGTTAATACCGGTTTGACATTTGAAGCATCACTTGGAATGAAGGCTCCCTTGAAACGAGTGCCAACGATTTCCTCTGAAATTTGTTGCAGGCTGCTGAGCGGCACAGCCTCATGCTGCCGCGGGGCTCGGCTCAGCTTTAGGAGGCTGTTGTTAAAACGAGGGAAGTTTGGGGCTTCCTTTGAAAAGAAAAATGAGCATTTTTCAGTGCTGAAGCTAATTGCACCGTCGCAATGTTGATAATAAATTGCGAGCTCTCTGAGATGCTGGCTGCTGGCCTGATTCAGATCTCTTATTAAAAGTCAGAGACGTTCAATTGAATGCGGTTGTTGGAACAGCAGCAGAAGGGGAACTTGGACTGAGTTTGTTGTCAGATGAGAGAAATCTGAGGCCATCGCTAGCTATCTGTTGGTCAGGAGTGCAGATACGTTTGTGTGGAGCACGCTGGCTCGTAAGAACAATTGCACAGCTGATTCCAGGTAGCAAATGATGGTGGGGCTGCTTTTTATCATCACATGCCTAGAATTTCTTTTCAGATTAATAAGCAGTCATTGAAAGGAAAAGAGCTTCTTGAGCCTATACCCGATGGGTATCTGCAGAAGTCTGACTTGCAGCTGGTGTTGTTTCACTCGTTAATCTTTATCTTCCGCGTGTCACCGCCGTTCATCAAGCAGCGCCCGGCCCGCTCCGAGGTGATTGTTCTCCTCTTAGTTTCAATCAGCTGAGAGCTTCCCTGAACAGCACCTGGGTATTGCCAAAGGAACAGGAATAAAACCAGCAGATGCCTCGGGGCAGCCGTGCAGCTCTGCAGCAGCAACAACAACAAAGGTTTGCGCGTTTCAGATGCCTTGCAAGATTTGTTCCCATCTCAAACTGAGCCCTGGTGGCGTAACCCAGGGCTTGCCTGTTTTTCCCTCGTGCCGTGGTGCTGCTGTGGGAAGCATCGGTGCTCCTGGCAACCTGTCTGGGTGCAGGGTTTTGGTTCTGAGGTGTGCTGGTCCTGTCCGTTGGGCTGCTATGGATGCAGAGAAAATCACCGGCATGGCTAACAGCGATTCTTTACCATCAGCCCGTGAGAGCTGGCTTTTATCTCTCTGCTGGCACATGTGTTATGGCTGCAGGTTTCTGCCTGCTAGGTAATCGTCGTGTTTTGTTTCGAACTCACAACAGAAAGTGTCTGTTCACAACTGTAAACCTTTCCAAAGAGCCTGCTGCAGATGTGGCTGGCTCTGAGCCTGGAGAGGCGCAGGCAGCGCTGCCTGCTCGCACGTGGAGCGCTCTGGCCGAGAGCACTGCAGAGCCGTCGTTTCGTGAGGAGTTTGAGGTTGATGCTTGTGGTTCAGTGCTCGTGCAGACCTTCAGACAGTTCATGTCCTGCCTTAAAATTGTTGTGAGCGTGGGACTGCAACCGATCCTCGAGCTGCTTGTCAGATCATGAAGGCTGCGGGCACGGGCAGGAGAGGGAGGGCTGCTGCCTCTGGAGCATCCCCTGTGAGGCTGGGTGCTGAAGGTTTGCTGCTTGGAAAACACCCGTAAAAACCCGTCGCTGAAAGCCAGAGCTGTGTAACGGCTTGTGTGGAAGCAAGGTTGTTCTGAATTAGCCTTTACAGATCCTTGCACGTGGGATGTTTTGTTGTAGGGAGCCAGCAGAGCGAGTAACGCAGCGCTTCGAGCAGCCTCCCCGAGCGTTCCTACAGCTGCTGACCCTGGGTAGGTTTTGGGAGGGCCTGGAGGAGCACGGAGAGAAGTGCTGTGTCAGAAACCTCACGGGAAGCTGGCGTTTGAATTATTACAGCACAGGACATCGATGTATTCTTTGGGCCTCGGTTCATTTCGGTCGAGTCCAGCAAACCCGATACACGTCAACTCCATATGAACCTGGTGTTTCCAAAGATTTATTGGGTGTTCTCCACATTTGGGACTGCAAAAAGCCCACGGATGGATGTTTCTCTTAGGTAATTAGTAGTAAAATACGTGCTCGTATTTACGCACACGTTGATGTATTGTAGTGAGAATGGAAGCAGGTGGAGGCCTCCAGCAGCGTGTAGCTGTCCAGCTGCATTAAGTTTGAGGATTTTCACTGAAACAGTTGAGCTCAGTCCACATGTTGCTGAAACATAATCGCTTCAATACGATCCTGGTTTCGTAAGCTCAGCACTTAGGCAGGTGCTGTAGGGAAGGAATAATGTGGCCCCGAAATAGGGTGTGGAGTGGAAACCAACCTGGAGAGCGATGAGGGCTGTGTTTGAGGCTTGCTTCAGGCACAGCTGGGGTGTTGTCAAGCTGAAAATACTTTGTTCCAACTTGGAAAAATTGTTTCTGAAAAACAATTTAGAAAAATGTTTCTAAAACATTGCGTGGACAGCCTGAATCCTGAGGTCTCACCGAGCGATGCGTGTTCACGGCCAGCTCGTTTGGAGATCAAACTGGGTGAAATGTGAGCGTGAGCTGAAGGCTTCGTGGCTCCTAAGGAAACAGCTCCAAAATGCCCTCTAGATAAGGGTTTGCATGTGCCTGGCCTTGGATTGTTTTAATTATAAAGCTAAAAGCTCCGTGCAAACAAAGACTTGGGTTTAAGACGGGTTTTATGGGAATTACTCTGCCTTATTACCATTCATGGCCTGCTGATGCAACAGGTTGATGCTTTAAAAAATAACATGCAAAAAAATAAAGCCTCCAGGTGTTCTGCTGGGCTGGTTTGAAGCACACAGCTCCACGCTGGGCTGCGGGGAAGAGGGGCTGAGCACCCCCACACCCAGGGTCGGTAACACAACCCTAACCCTGAGCCTGGGGTCCTGGCTGCTGGTGCACGGGGCAGGCGTTGATTTTATTGTGTTAAAACTGAATGCAAAGCCCTTTCCTCACCGAGACACGGCCTTGGTGAGCTGCTCGAGCTGCATGGCAGGATTTCTCTCCAAACGAAGCCATTTTTGGCTGAAGCTGGTGCGGGGCTGTCTTCCTGTCCCGGCTTGGCACCGTGCTGCAGCATCAATTTTTATTTTTTGTTTTCCGTAGCTTTTCTGTATCCACGAGAAACAGCCATTTCTCAGATGTTTTGCTTCCCATTGACAAACCTCATGAAAATTTCTGCGAGTTGCCGCTGTTCTATTTCGGGACGGACGGGGCTATTTTTAGCAATCAATTAAAGCTCCCATCTGTAAGTGCTGGGAAAGTGATCGAGCGCAAAGTAATCCCTTGTTCTTCCCGTGGAGTCCGGCTGCCTTGCTCGCATTGTCACCCGCCCCGGCGTGCTTTGACATCCCAAAATAGCAGCTGGTGCTGCAGTTTGTGCAGCACACGCTACCCTGCAGCCTTGAAGCGGAAGCTTCCAGCTCAGCTTCGCCTGCCAGATCCATCGGATGTCGAGGAAAAGGAAAACCTGTGCGTGCAGCCTCCCTGGTCCTGCAGCGAAAAGCAGGGGAACCTCTCAGCACTCCGTGTGCTACGGACGTGAAGCCGTCGTCCTTTTGCTCGCAGGGGTACGCCGTGGGTTACGGGAGCGCCTCGAAACCAACCCAGGCCAGCTCCGTGCGTCTGCAACGAGCCTCTCCAACTTTCACTTTCTTTCTTCGCCCTTAGGCTGACATTATTGTCAAGCTCTAATGGAGAAGGGGAAATCGAACAGCTTCACGATGGCCCGGCGCTGTCTGCGGCGTGACCTTTTCCCAGTTGATGGTTCAATTTATTTAGGTGATAAAGAAAACACCGAGGCATGTGAAGTCTGTCTTCCTGACAGATGGGAGCTTGCCGAAACTTTTTTTCCTCATCCTTTTTTCCTTCCCCGCGTTCGCTGGCAGCCTTTTGTTTTTATAAAGTGGCCCATCTATTTTCCTCAGAGGTTTAAATGCTTTCTAATCTTTTCAAGGCTTACAAAACTGCTCCTGACTTGACAGCCTGGAAAGGGAAAAAGCCGAGCGGTTGTTGAGGTGTGCTGCAAAAGAGCGATGCTCGTGTTTTGTGGAAGGCGATGCATGGCACGTGCAAAAATCCTTTGTGTTGGGGGCATGGGGGCTTGGGCAGGTCTGTGAGCTTGTTGAGAAAAACAGCATTAAATTGGTATTTTTGTTAAATCGGTCCTGGCATTGGATTCTGTCACAATAGTGGTGACTGATAAAGGTTCCTGCCAAAGCCTGCTCAGAAAACTTACCCTGAAATCACGATGAAAACCATCAAGCTTGCTGCTAAATGTGTTTGCAATTATTAAATGCTTATTATTTTGCTTGATACTCAGCTGTGACTAGCGTGAGACTGTATTTCAATATGAAATGACATCTGCTAGTAAGGGTTTTTTTAAACAATGGCAAAAAAAAAACCACCACACTGAGCTCCCCCCAGCTGTTTGTTGGAACAAACTTGTCTGAACTCCTGCTCTGATTAGAAGGATGCTGAATGTTTCCCTGCCGGGGGTCTAGGCAGGTTTTAAAGCAGGCTGCGGGCAGACCCCAGCTGTGGGGTGGGGAGCGCGGTTTCCCTGTGCCCACCCCTGTGAAGTTTCAGCTCCCGTGAAGCCAGATTGCTTCTTTCATGCTTTTTTTTTCTCCCAAATCCCAAGAAATCATGGGAGTGGAAGGCTGCGTTCCCTGTCAGGAAGCTCGCTTTGCATCGAAATGAAAACGTTTTATAAGATGTCTTGGGAAAGGTGGTGTCAAACCCTGTTTCTGAAAGGTGTTCGGAGGCCGTGGTCGCTGGCAGCAGTAAAAGCCCCCGAGGCTGGCGCCTCGCTGACCTCCTTGGTGTGCCGAGGAATTCCCTAAAAGCGAAGCCTTCCAGCTGCTCTGCCGGTGTGCCAGGAGATGTGGAAGGGGTGTTACGGGGAACTGCCGGCGCAGAGAAACCCAAATCTCAATAATCTCACAATATCCATCGTGGGCTAATTATTGTGGAGCCATGCTTTTCTTTAAATCCCCGTTTCTTTATTTATTTACAGTTGTTCTGGAGTATCTTTGACTGAAGAGCAAAAACTCCGGAGCAATGTCAGAGCTGCATATCGTGGCTTTCCCCCTGTCAGTAATGATATGTTAGACAAAAGGTACATTAGTGGGATTTTTATTGAGTATCCTGTTGGAATAAGTAGATTCTGTCATGCGCCACTGACTCATTTCAATTGGAATACCACAGTTCAGTAAAGGAAAATAATTGAGTCATGGGTTTCTTACTTAAAGCGTGTTTGATATCATCTTCTGTAATAAAATTTTATGAGGGTGAAATGAATTTAGAGAGCTGATTAAATACGGACAGCTCTTTTCCCCTTGTGTTGCGTTTGCTCTCTGAGCTTAAAAAGAAAACAGCGGTTTTGAAAATATTTTCAATAATAAGCTGTATTGAATTTGAAACATCTATATCTACAGTGACGTTTTTTTTTTCCTGGGTTTTGCAATGCTGCCCACTTTGCAGGAGTCTGTTGGGGAAGCACGTTGGGTTTGCTTCAGATAATTCTGCGCTAGCTCAAACCACTCACTTAAACTTTAAAGCAGCGCTGGTGATTTTGTTTATTTATTTATTTATTCCTAAGCTGAATGAGGGAAGCTTTGAGCCACCTGCTGCCTGGAAAGGTGGGTGCTGAGGGGAGCTTCCAGCAGGGGAGCAGCTGGGAGCAGGGACCTCTGTCATTCACCCAGCAGGGCTCGGAAAGCTCTGCCCGTGGCTGCGGTGTGCTGGGACCACCTGAAACTTTACGGAGAGGTCTGTGGCGTAGCCTCGTGCTGTCCTGTCTGAAACAGCGGGACGGCACGGATGTAAAAAGGCCAGCACAAGCCCACGGCATTCCCAGTTACTTTATGCCGATAAAATTAGATTTTTGCTGCGTGATCCTGTCTGTCAAGAGATGCAGGCAGACAGGACTAAAAGAAACATAAATGGCATGAGAGCGTTTTCTTCCTTATCTCTGAAATCTTCACAGGAAATGGAGGTTTGTTTGTTTTCTTTTTTCTTTCTTTTTTTCTTTTTTTTTTTTTTTTTATTTAAACAAAAGGCACTTTATTTGCAGGGTTCTTGGTTAGATTTACCTGAGAGCGACCCGTGCTGCCTCCTGCGAGTGGCTTCATGTGATGGGAGCTGCTGCGGGGATGGGACCCCATGGTTGGGGCTCCTGGGAAAGGTGTCCGTGGTTTATTTCGGTCTCACACCACAAAACCCAGCACCAGTCGCTCACATGGGCCTCTCCGAGAGGTCCTTTAGCGTGGTTGTGTGGGTGTAGGCACCCCACACGTGCACGCAGAACCTGGATGACGCTGGCATGAGGTCTCCCTGCTGCCCTCCTTGTACAGGCTTAGTCCGGATTAGACAATTACCTAATTAATGGTTTTCTCTCTGCTGTCCTACTGCTGCAGAAGGTTTAGATCCCGTTTGTCAGCCTCGGTGCTCTCTTTGGGCCCGAAAGGAATTTTGGCAGAAAGGGAATTGATGGGGAGGAGTGAGGAGGGCTGCGAGGAGAGGAGCCCGTCCTGGGGCATGCAGAAAGACAGCGCAGGGGTGCTGGAAGGGAAGGAGGGCCCGGCTTTGTGTTGTGGGTAGAACAGGGATTTGGAGTTGTTGTTTTTCTCCTTTCTTTTCCACCTTCGTCAACAATGCCTCTCCCCCCAGTCCTCCTGATCCCTCTGCTATAAAGCAGAGATTTCTCTTCTGGCGTCACCGCGCATCTTCCAGTGATTTCAGGGAGCTTTGGGAAAGGCTTTTAGCGAGGAATTTAGAGCTCAGCTGTCTTCGTGCATCACCAGCACATTTTCCTGAATTGAGCTCACGCCAGTGCATGCGTGACTTTTATCAAGTTTGGCAGGAAGTCTGCGGCCCTGGAACATGTTCTGGATGCAGGTATCCTGCGCGCCGCGCTGCTGGAGCACGCCGGCTGCTCGCACAGCCAAACCAGCAAAGCTGCAGCAAGCCGAGCCATCTCTGCAGCAGCAGGCGAGGAATGCGACCAGGACAAGGCTGCAGTTATTGAGTTTGCAAATGAAGCTTCTCGGTTAGTTTCTTCTTGTGTTTTTCTTCCCCTTTTTTAGGTTTGATTTTTTTTTTTTATGGTGGTGACATTTGGAAGTGCAATTTTGCATCTCCCCCCTGCCCAGGCTTTCCGCCTGCAGCTCCCGAAGCAGGTTGCAGCTCGATCCCCCCCCCAGGGCAGAGGGGGAACTGGCTGCAATTGCTGGCTGCAGATGCAAACACTTGCTGAGCTGCTGCTAGCAGTTACAGGCAGTTGGCAGTTCCCCTGCTAGTATAAACTCTGGCGGAGAGTTATTACTGCCCCTTCCCACTTCCCAGCCTGCAGGAAGTGGGATTTCAGCACAGTAAAACTCTTGGTGTGTCGTTCCCCCACACCAGGACCTTGCAGCTCCTTTCATTCTCCAGGAGTTCCCAAAGCTAGGTGGGAAAAGTCATCTTTCCCAACATCTTCCTAGTGAAAGAAGCTTTCGCTTCTAGTAGCGGCTGTCCCGCTCAGCAGCAAGTTCAGTTCAGCCTGGTGACTTTGACAGGCATTGTTCTGGCCAGTATTGTCTTATTTGTTTAGATAAATTGCATTTGTCTTTGCTGGGAATTGTAAATGATAAGGTTTCCTCCAGGAACCTGGGTGTTGCTGTTGACTTAATGTAGTATCACGAGAAGATCATGCTATGTGCTTTCTGCTTCTTAAAAAATTGAGCTTGAAAATATTAAATAAAGCACTTTCTCTTGTGTTATCTGTGTGTTAAGTAGATGAATGCAAAACTGATCAGTTTCATGTCTTTCTTTTTTCTAACAAATATGGAAATAACTCCTATGTGAAGGGGGGTGCTAATTTGTCTTCCCCTCGTGTAGAGTTTCCTGAGCTCTTCAGAGAGTTGAGAAATGTGAGTTATCATTGCTAGATTTCCTCTTCCTGTAAAGGCATGGCATTTGGCTGACATGCTGTGAAACATGTACCAGTTATCAGCGTGTTTTCGGTTTGAAGGGTCGTTCAAAAATTCCTTTTCCCAAGTCCACTGGGAAAGCGTTTGCGGAGACCATGCATGCCAGGAGGATCTGTCACGACCGCGTGTTCTGCGTTTCTGCTTAGAGCCTTTGCCGAGAGACTATTGAAATATTAATAGCATTCTGCTTAGTGAGCAATCACATTGCAGCCATGCAGTCCGTATATCCTTCCCCTGTTCCCAAAACACATGTGGTTTGGATGTCTTTCATATATTTTAATACAGAGTGGCTGGCTGAGTGGCCCGTGTTCCCCCAAAGGAGCCAAAACTCAATTCATAAATCAAGAAAATAGAGGCCTATAAGGCAATTTAGCATTCAGGCTATTGTGAAGGAGGGTGATTTAAAATGTTACAGTGGGCTGAGAAAAAAAAGAACCCAAAGCAGTGATTGAAAGGTTTGAAATGACCGAGTTAATGTGACAACTCTGGTTTTCCTCTGTTGGGCTTGATGGCAAAGGTGATGGTGCGCAGTTAATGTGTTGCTGCCGAGCTCGGTGATACCTGTTTGCGGGGCTCGCTTTGAAATGAAGAGTGAGAGATCATTTATTTAATAGACAGCATCAACGCATGAGTTTCTGATGAAGCGAGTTAGGTGTTAAACACTTCTCAGGTGAACCATTTACTTATGTAATTATCTCTCATTTACATTATAATAAATGTTTCTCCAGGGAGTTTAGCCAATCGTGAAATGCAATTAATTTTCAAATGCTCTTCAGCAACAATTGACACTCCAGAGACCGAACTCCCTCGGCTGTGTGTACGTTTTTAAACTCTCCAGTTAAAGCGAAGCCATTTCAGCTTGTTGATTGTATATTTTTAGGTTTTCTCCTTTTTTTTTTTTTTTTTTTTTTTTTTTTAATGCTGTGTTTCATACATGCCTTTCACTAGAAGACTGGAGTGCTGGGCTTGATGCCTGGGTGGTTTAGGTCTGATATCTCCCCTCAGGTCCCGGAGCACTGGTGAGGTTCAGGATGCTGGTCCTCAAATTAAGCCTGGACTCTTCACTCACTTTGGTGCAGACGAATGCTCTCTTGGTTTCCGTCGCTGGCTCTGAATGCTGTATGACACTGGCTGGGGCACATAGCCCCTGTTTTGCTGTTCTCTGTGTGTAAAACAGCAGCAGCATGAAAATAAAACCTCCCCTCTCAGGTGTATGTGGAGATGTCTGGGTGGAAGGGCCTGGCTGGTGACCAGGCCGCATCCCGCAGCGCAGTCAGCTCATGCTGCTTAAGTTTGCTTAATTCACTTTCTAACCTGAGTGTTGTTACAGTCACTTCTCTCCTAAGTCTTATTAGTGCACTGATAAGATAAAATAATCTGGAGAATTCCTTCTACACCTGTACTTGGTCCAACAGCTTGGAAAGCTGTCCAAGCATGGATTAATTCTCTCACAACATTCCCTTTTCAGATGAACTGCTGTGCTTGGAGAGGGGACCTCCATTTGAAGGGAGCCGGCTTTTTAAAAGCCAAAAGGAACAAAGTGATGTTGTTAGCCCTCGTCTGCTCCAAACGGACCTGTTTCTGCATGCTGCCTCCACATTTTCTGGCATTAAGCATTAGGCCCCAGTGCGGATATTGGTCCGGGGATGGGTGGGCTTGGGGTGCGCGGCCTTCACAGATCCAGGGCGAAGGCACATCCCACATCTCTGGAGGCTAAAGAGGAGGAGCTTTTATCCTTTCACACTGGCAAAATCCTATGTAGGAAAGCTCTCACCACTGCTAGGCTCTCCTCAGAGCGAACAAATAAAATCACTTTTGTTGGATACATCTGTTTTCCTGAGGCTTTCTTGTCAGCCTGGGGGGAGGAGGAAAGGATACTTCATTTACAGCTGTTGCTCTCTGACTGAGTTCAGTGCAATATCTGTAAATACATCTTTAGGCATCAGGCACATTTCCATTTATTTAGAAGTGTGATAGATTGTATGGTATGGGAATGAATAACTCACAAATTCCTGTACTCCATTGTTTTGCCTTGATGTACACACACAGCTCAAAATGAGTCCGCATCTGCTGTTAGACCACCCTGCTGCTTCCAGCAGAATGCCAGCATTTATCTGACGGTCAGATTTTGTTCCTCCCTGCTTTAAACCTCTAAACATAAGAGACCAGAGCGTGACTTGTTGTGGGAGACAGTTACCCCCGGTCTGCTGGGGGCCTTCTGTGGTGTTCTTGGAGCCTCACCCCATGGGGTTTGGGTCCGAGCTGCTCAAGTTGTTGGTGTGTTCCCTCAAAATACCTGGGGGGGGTCCCTGGAGGGTTTTGGGCAGCATGGGCTTGGTAAGCACCTCCACACAGATCACAGTCAGTCAGGTCATCATGTTGCTCTAAACCATTTTGTAATCCTCTACAATCTGGGTTTAGAGACTGTCATTAGTGTCACAAATAAAAGCTTGTGACTTTTTTAGTTCTCGGGATAAAAGAAGGCACATACTTTCAGAGAATTACACATGAAAGTAAAGCACGTAAGCAACCAGGAGTTGAGGATGGTTACGCTGCTTTTCAAGAGTGAGTCCCGAATTCACAAGATTGCAGGAGAGAAATGGATTGATTTTATATTTGCAGCTGACATGTGCCTGAAGGAGAAACAGAGAGAAACTAGGAGGAAAAGGGGTGGAAAAGTTGTTGTTGTTTTCTTTAAATCTTTTTCTCTCAGTAACTTGAAAGAAGTCTATTTTATTGATTTATTTTTTTTTAAACTGACCTCTGAGGGAAAACCCTTTTTGCCCACATCTCAGATTCAGAGATAGAAACGGTTGGAAAGGTACTTCAGAGTTGTCTTTTCTCACAAACTGTTTTCTAAGATTGTGAAAAGCCTCTTTGCAATGATACCAGAAGACACAAAGCAGTTTCAGCTACTTTTAGCTTTCCAGTTTGTGTTAACCAACCTGGTAACTGATACCTGCCCCTTACGGACACCCAGCAGCTCCCAGCCTGCAGTGCTGAGAGGAAAATCCAGGCAGGTGTGGGAAGGATGGCGTGCACCTCTGGGACAGATGCTCTGGTTTGACACAGGCTCTGTGGGGAAATCGGTTATCTCCAGCCACCATCCCAGTCCTAAAACTCTGCTTTTTGGGCTTCTGTCTGCAGTTACCTGAAGGAGTTCCGCACGGAGCAGTGCCCTCTCTTCGTGCAGCACAAGTGCACTCAGCACCGGCCCTACACTTGCTTCCACTGGCACTTTGTCAACCAGCGTCGTCGCAGATCTATCCGCCGCCGGGATGGTACATTTAACTACAGCCCTGACATTTACTGTACCAAGTATGACGAGACCACAGGAATCTGCCCAGAAGGAGATGAGTGAGTAAAGACTGCACCCTGCTTTTCAGGCATTAGGCTTTTGGGATGGGTCCAGTGATGATTCCAGCCAGGTCTTGTAGAGATGAGGCAAGTCAGCAGCAAAGCAGCTGTGTAGCATACGTAACATGAGAACAGATGTAAAAACTGTAGTAGCAATCCCTGTACTCCAGGCCTGCTGCAGAGATGATACCAAAGTTGATGGGAACTCAGCTTTCATGTATTTTTAGCAAAGCTGGTGTGAAAAACAGCTAGCTGACAAATGGACTTAGAAGAGATTCTTCCTCTAAGTCCCTAATTGTCAAATTATAGCTTTTGTTCAGTAGCTTTATAGCTCAGTTTTTAACAGATTGCTGAAAGAGTAGGAATTTTGTCCTCAATCTGTCCCTGAATTATCCAGACCCAGCTTTTTGAATCATACTCATTACTTGCCAGTTTGTTTTGTCTTCGTGAACTTTTAAGAAGCCAGTGGGGAAAGGTCAGGGATCTGGAATAAGGCAACAGGAGGAAGAGTTTGTTTTGTTGGGTTTTCCCTCCTTGTGACTTTGGTGAGTTTAAGTGAGAGATGCAAGTGTTTCTGCTGTGTATGCGGCAGGTTCCTGCAGTTAATGGGTTAACACAGCAATATGACTTCACCCACGTGACAGATATGGAAGAATAAATAGTGTAGCCAAACCATGGTCAAATATAGAGAGTGTTTTATATAGAGATGCTATAGAAAGATGGAATTTCAGTTCCCTTTCTTTGTGCCAGTATAAACACACATAGAAAAATGCTATTTATTGGGAAAACAATATTTTTTTTGTCCGATTAAGTAAAGATCTTGTGGCTGCAGCAGAATGGACTAAATCCCTAGCCTGAGGCCTCTGTTTCAATACTTTTCTTCCTTCTTATAAGAAAACTGGAAGGGATTAGAAAAATAAGACATTTGGGGCCTTTGGCTTCTAGATCACTGTCTCATATCTGGCTCAAATTCAACAAATGAAAACTGCTGCTATCTCAAAATCCTGCTGATTTGTATTTTTAGCTAAACACTGCAACGCATAAACTTCACCGATTCTATCATGTTCTTTTTATATTTCTGGGTGTAGATTATTCTTTTTTCTGCCTAAGAGGGGAAACAAAACATCAATTAAAATGTTAGAGTCATAATTCTCCTTTCTTGTCCTGTGCTCTGCATAAAGGATGCATCTGGCTATAGATAGACTGTTGCAGCCCTGTAGGAGGAAAGGCTGTTACCAGCAGGAAACAGTAACAGCACGAAGTCTAGATGGGGAAATGGTTTGTGCCATGTGATGTCCCTTCAATCATGGCTAGTATATCAGAATGCCTCGACAGTGTCCTTGTTCTTTTCCAGATCCCTGGCAGTCAGTAGGGTAGAATAATAAGCTGCTGCTGGCTTAATAATTCAGTTGTCTGTTTTGGAGGGAAACTACTAAATACTGTGCAGTGACAGGTTTAAGGGTTCTTCGTAATGTTGGAAGGCACAATAGGAGAAGGAGAGTTAGCAAAAGCGTTGCCAACAGCATCCTATATTGGCAATGTGTCTCCTGATAGTGTTGAGTCTGTGTGACTAAATTGTGGCGGTTCTTCCCCTTCTTCTGTACCCCAGATGCCCCTTCTTGCACAGAACTACTGGAGACACAGAGAGGAGGTATCACTTGCGCTACTACAAAACTGGAATCTGCATCCATGAGACAGACTCCAAGGGAAACTGCACAAAGAACGGAGTCCACTGTGCTTTTGCTCACGGGCCCCATGATCTGCGCTCTCCGGTGTATGACATCAGGTTAGTAGGGCTTGGGGCTCTGTATGAAAAGGGTAATTTCTGGGACCATACTGCTTCAGAGTGAAATGCTTGGTGTTGGAGTGATGATGATGTATCCATTCCTAATAAGGCAGATCTACAAAATCTCCAGGGAGGATACTCAAAACAGGGCAGGGAGGGAGCACACTTTAAGCTAGTTGTGATGTGGGAACTGGTGGGGGCGTCAAAATAGTGCATCCGGAATTGTCAGAGGATGAAGAGCAGGTATTGCAGTTACTGTTTGACTAGGATGTTCTGATAATAAATGAAAGTATGAATGAAATGCACCCACTTAAGAATTGTTGCATGGTATGTCACAGTTTTTATAAGCATTTATCCGTCTCCACCTGCTCAATCTGTCTGTTGTTCACTTGATTTTGTCCACTAAGGGAGCTTCAGGCCATGGAAGCTTTGCAGAATGGTCAGACTACATCAGAAGGTGGCATAGAGGGTCAGTCTGCAGTTGCTGCTAGCCATGCTATGATAGAAAAAATACTCAGCGAGGAGCCAAGGTGGCAAGGTGAGTGTCAATTAAGCTCTGCAGGACTGGGAAGGTCTGGTGCTTGTGGAGTACATGCTCCTGTTAAAAACCTTTGTGTAATAAATAAAGATCATGGTAACTAACTGGTTGTGTCTCTTGCAGATACAACGTATGTGTTGGGAAATTACAAGACAGAGCAATGTAAGAAACCCCCCCGCCTCTGTCGCCAGGGTTATGCCTGTCCCTACTACCACAATAGCAAAGACAGAAGAAGAAGCCCAAGAAAACACAAATACAGGTAATCCTGGGCCTGGGTCTTCTGTTTCCCAGCTGAGTTGAGTGGTGAGGTGTATTAGAAGCCTGTAAGGAGGAAGGATTTAAGATTTTCTCTGCTAGATAGTTTTTTAGTGTGCCTCTAAGGCCTTTACTGACAGATATGATGGACTGTTATTTCCATCGAGGAGATGGGGTAACAAATAAACAGGGAGTTCTGCTTTATAGAGGAACCAGTGTCTCTAATAAATAACTGTTGCTAAATAGTGTTACAACTGGTTTTATGGTGAACAGGATCTGCGTCTGTCTTCCCCTTCTCAAATAAACTCTCACTTTAAAAAGCAGTGCAAGAAAAAAAAAAAATCCCCATCTAGAAAAAAACTCTCAGAGCAGTGTTTTCATGGGTAAGGGATTCAGAATCACCAGGCTGCTTGTTGTATGTGCCCGGTGATGGGGATCGTGAGGCACAGTGTGACCTGTACTGTTGCTGGACATGCAACATTCCTAACCGACTGCTAAAGACTGCTTTTGAGGCACCAGGGTGTTCTCCTCGCTCAGCTGTCCCTGGATTTTTCGGCATGCTGCGTCTCCCTGAACGAGTTTATCCAAGTTATAGGCCCTCATTTCCTCTAACACAACAGAGCTTTTGTTGTGATCTCAGTGGGGTTTTTCCTTAGTTCCCTTTTGAAAAACATAAGAGCAGACCAGAAAGCCAGGAGAGAAAATACAGTGGATGTTCTCACTTCCCTTCCCCGCCCCCAGCATTCACAGAAATTTTTGAATCGATACTGAAGTTCTGTATTTAAAAAAACAAAAAAATCCAAGGAATATTAATCCCAACCCCTTCAGGAGAAACAGGAACACTAAGTCAGTCTTCAGGCAGTGGCCACGTGCTTTCTGCCTGTCTGGGTACTTTGGGGAAGGGAAGAGGTGAAAGCTTCTCTCCTCCTGATCCCTTCTTGCTTCTGTGTTGCTTCCCCACCCCCAGCTGATGTGGCTGCCTCTTCTGTGCAGGCATCTGCTGCTGCTGCTGTCTGCTTCCCTCTGCTGTTGTTTTGGGGAATGGATAAGAGCATAAAGAGCAGAGGAAGGAGGTCACAGCAAACATTCAAACTTGGGAAACGGAAGTGTTCCCAGCTGGGAGAAAGAAAATGGGCTTGCCTTTTCCCCAGTGACCTGACTCTGCCTCTGTCCCACATGGCCAAACTACAACCCTGGAAACATACCACTGCAAGGGTATTATGTGTTTTAGGATTAGCCAATTAACTTGTTAGCTTTCTATGAATGTACCATTCCAAAAGAGAAACCAGACCTTGCATCTCTGACACTAATCACATCAGCTGCTAATATTGCTGAGTTACGTTGGTTCAGGTTGTATTAGGTTTCAGACAGAGAGCTAAGCCATGCTACTTCCACTGGGAAATTGGGAGAGGGGGAGGAAGAAGCAATAGCAGCACTGTGGGGGCTGAGGAAGCAGCAGTCAGCCAAAGGGATTGTACAGCTGGGAAGGGGGGAGCAGCTGTGCCTGGTTCCCAACTGAAGAAGCAAAGCTCAAAACACATTTGTGCATCTGATGCAGTTTGCTGCTCCCTTATTTCCACAGATCTTCGCCGTGTCCCAGTGTGAAACATGGAGATGAGTGGGGAGATCCTACCAAGTGTGAAAATGGAGACTCGTGCCAATACTGCCACACTCGCACAGAGCAGCAGTTCCATCCAGAGGTACAGTAACCTGCTCTGGCAGTTCGGTAGCTGACTAGAAAAGCAAATGAACTCCTGGTTTATGTGATACATTCATGTGCCAGCTGGGAGAGTCTGTGTGCTGCTTGCGGTGTGGTCCTGGGATACAGAGGGTATAAATACCCACAAATTGGTGCTACAAGCTGCCAAACTCTTAGATTGAGCATGTGCAGAGCATTCCTGTATCCTTGCAGAAAGTGTAATTAAGACTTTGTCCTAGTCTGCTTCGTGTTACAGTGCTGAAAATCTTTGTTGGGCCTGTATCAGCAAAGTAGCCATTGTCACCAAACTGGGGTGGAAGGGAAATAATCAATTTCCTACAACCGTTGTCAACAGTTTGTCATTTTCCTTGCAAACATGGCTGTAGCTTTCTGGGCTGTTATCTACCAACTGTTTCCTACCCTTTAGCACTTTTATCATCCATGGAGCTCCCAGTGAGACTGAGGGAGTTGATGGCAAACTGGTAACCTTTGGGAGCTGACTGTGATGGGGGTGTTCTTTGCGTGAGCTTAACTGTAATGGGCATATTCTGGGGTTTCTGTAGCTGTAGTGGGTCACCCTGAAACCTGCTGGCCTTTTTGCCTTTTATCTGTGTTTCTGTCTTATCATTGAGTCGCTTTATAGTACTTTTGTACCTGGGCTGGCAGTCACTGTTTTTTCCTGTTCATGTCTGGTTATTTTTTTTCCCATCCTTAGATCTACAAATCCACCAAGTGCAATGATATGCAGCAGTCTGGCAGCTGTCCCCGAGGACCCTTCTGTGCCTTTGCACATGTAGAACGTACGTGGGCTGCTCCTCTCATCTTTCATGGATGTTTGAAATTGAAGCTATGGAGAGCGTCTGGCCAGAACAGAAAGCTTAAAATAGCTTAAAATATAGGGCCACAAAGAGCTTCTGGGAAAGATTTTCAGAAACAAAGTATTAACTTCGATGATTTCTGTAAAACTGTGCTAGTGAGAGGTGTTAACAGAGCTGAAGGCAGTAGGTAGTCCCATTGCACTGTCCCTCGAAGCGTTTTTCCCTCTGTCTTTCACTTGCTCAGTTCTCCATATGTCGAGTTAGGAGAATGAACAGAGTGAGAGCTGCTTGTCTTCTGTACGTTGACGAACAGTTCATAGCTAAGTTGCAAACTGGTTTAATTTTTAAAAGCTGGTGAAAAAATTGCAGGTTATAGATAACATATTGATCTGTTCTACAAATTAAATAACATTTTACTATTTATATTTTGCATAAAGTTTAAACCTTCAGGTTGGTGAAGAAAAATATGCGGCTTTTTGTCCACTGTTCCTCAAATCTGCTTTTCTTACTAGCGCCTTGATTTATAGAGCATTATTTTAATCCATTCATAGGTAATGGTTACCTCCCCAGTCCTATGGCTCATACTTCTGCACTCCAGTCTCATTGTTGAATTTGCAGTAATTAGAGCAGGTTACATATAAGTCAGTAGATTGGCTCTGATACTGCCTTGCTTCATGGCCTTGAGCACATCTCTTTGTTATTTGATTATCCTTTGTGAATGGTGGAATTAGTAATTGCTGCCTTTGTCAAAGAATGGTGAGAGTACATTCCCTACAGTTTACAGAGCTCCTTTATAGGAAGCCTGGTAGACAAGCAGTAATTACAGCAAAGGCTCTGGGCTATAGTGGCCCAAAACACAATAATGCAACTGCACAGTTTGATGCTGCAAGCTCAAGAGAGAATGAAATCTTGAAAGACAAACAGCGTTTTGCAAAGTCCCCCATTTGTAACACAGTATTTCTGTTTAGGAGAGGCCGTATTCATAACAAGGTAACTGTACTGGATACTACGAAAAAGCCAGAATAACATTCTGTGGCTAGCTAGGTCACTCAGTCCTGGTTATTTCTTGTGCAATCTTATGGAATTGTGTATATATAGATAGATATGTATATATTTAAGTCCTTTTTTTGTTTATTAAGATGAGCACTGAGGACCTAATTAACTTGAAATAACACGAGTACATTTGTTGTACGTGCTCCTAGCATGAGTTCTGCTGATTATTAACTAGAGACATGTAGAAATCAGTTTGTTAAAGGTATTGCAAGTATGGTGCCTGTCGTGTAGATCTTGTAAAGATGCTGAGCTGTATTACATGGGAAGACTACAAGTCTGCAGCATCTCTACTCCACCTTCCAAGTCAATGACACTTTCTTTCTGTGTGGTTGACAGCTGTACGCCTTTCTATGTATGTTACTTTCTTTTGGTAATGGTTTCTACTGCGAGCAGATGGGAACTTATCTCCCTCAGCTAATTATAACGCACCCATCAACTTTGTGCCTAGCAAAGAAGGAAGCCCTGCTTAGTTCAAGACAGCTGAATGAATAACACACAATTCATGCGAGGAAGATAATTTTGGAGCAGTGTTAACAGACTAATGAGCAGCACAGTGTACAAGTGGTGACAGTAATAACATAAGGAATATTAGATTAAAAAGTAGCTATTTGCCAGATAAGGTTGCTCCTTGCTTTTGTGCTGCTTATAAGTAGGTGTTTGTGGAATATTTCTTCTCTCAATAATATCCATTCTTTTCATAAACATCTTGTGGCCCATTGCAATTGTACAGCTTTGAGTAATGCTCCATGTGCTTGTATTTCTTCCAGAGCCTCCTCTCAATGAAGATTTACAGCAATCCTCGGCTGTGTCTAGCCCTACCCAGACAGGCCCTGTGATGTATATGCCGTCAGCAGCTGGTGATTCTGTTCCAGTCAGCCCTTCCAGCCCACATGCTCCGGACCTTAGCAATGTATGTAGCCCTGTGAGGAGGCCTTGTATGTGCTTTCTAAATCTGGATTTCTCTGAGTTGCTGTTCTTCCTTCTCTAAGAAGAGAAATCTTAAAGTATCCAGAGACACACAGGATATGACGTTCTTCTTTTAGATACCAGCTCCATGCTTTGTAGAGGGATCTGTTTGTTTGGCACATACAGTTCAGTGGTTTTAGCATCGTCATTTCACCTATAAAATTTCTAAGCCTTCCTTTCTGCACAAAGCTTGTTGATGTACTTTCAGGAAAGTGCAATAACCCTGTACATGCAGTCCAGTGCCTTCATGTCTGGAGGTGCATATCAGGCTCAGTTTCCCAAGCACTCCTTAAAGGCTGTGAGCCAACACAATCTAAAGTACATAACTACAATCGAGTTTGTTTACATACGTAAACGCAGAGGCTTAGCCTGCGCATGTTGTGTGTTTCATTATAGGATATCCTTGTTTCCCTCCCTCTCTTCCTTCTGAATATAGCCGAACACTGCAATATGTTTAAATAATGCCCCAGAGTATTGGTAGTACTTCTGGTTGTACACACAAGAACGAAGATCTTCAAATGCTGAATGGAAACACACAGAAAGATGATAAGCCTATGGAATGCTAGACCACTTCATTTTTTTTAGTTCTTGAAGTCTTTCCTGTTTGCACTACTGTTGATAAAGTGTATAACCTTTTCAAAGGGTTGGTCAAGGTTTTGAGAAAGTAAAATAGCGTGAGTTTAACTGGCTTCAAACTGGTCAGGATGAAGTGAACTCATTTAGGACCTCTGTTTTATCCTATTTGTAAAGAGAAACTGGTAGTTTGATTTTTCCTAGTGCCAAAGCCAACCAACAGTTCATAGTTCTGCTGAATTTGATTGCAACTAGAATTCCAAACAGATCTTGGAAAGACTGAACATAGTATTTTCTCTTGGTAAATAACACTGTAGAAAGAAGTAAAAAACAGAAGCCCTTTATCCTACAAGTATATCACCCAAATGCTCTACTGCAACAAAATTAACGATCTCTTCCACTTAATAGCCCATTTAGGTCTTTTTCTATCTCAAGCTTTTTATTCTTTTAAACAGTCTCTTTACTAATCTTTGGATGCAAGCCACAAGGCAACACATGTCTTTCTGTGACTTCATCACTCCACAGGGCATCTGCATGTAGCTTGCAAACAAATATGGCTTTGCTGGTGATCATTTTACATGATGAATTAATCAAAGAAAAAGGTCCCTCTAGCAGCCAGCCTCACGTGGCGTGTTCTGTTTTGTATTTGTACTGTAGGTGTGGAGTAAAGCAGGAACTCTGCCAACTAGCCCCACCTCCACCACAGTGAGTAGTAACTTTGCGACTGTAGGGAAGCGCGGACAGCAGAATGTCTGTATAAAAACTAAATCAAAACATTGTAGGATGTTCCCTCTTCCTAATGCAAACCCAAACTGTGCCACGTTTGAATCTGTGGTATCAGTAATTGTCTAAATGTTGTTTGAAACACAGCCATGCTTGCCAGTGCAGGCAAATAACTGATAATAATCCCAGAGAAATGGGATGTCTGCACTCATCCACGTAGGCTCTTTCTCTAAAACTCCTCTTAATCTCCTTTGCTGCTGTCTGTGGCTTCATCTCCAGTGCAAAACTAGACTTGTTGCATGTGGTTGTGATCCCTGATTACAGTCCAAAGAACAGAATTTGGAAATCCCTTTTTTAATGCAGCTGTTGATACTTGAGTAGTGTCTGCATTAAAACTTCCAGATTTCCAACTGAAAAACAAAAAATGCAGCATTACATATAGCTTAAATATTCTCGGTTGTTCTGACTGCCATAATACCTTTCCAGGTTTCACACTACTCCTCAGAGCACAGATAGGATCCATATCACACAACTGTCTAAGGAAAGTGAGGAGGGTTTTGGTCCGGTTTGGAAACTGTCACATCTAAGGCCTCAGAGTAAATGTTTTTAGAGCTGTAGGTTGGCTTTTATAAGATTGCACTCCAGTACAAAGTGTTGGCAATAAAACCATAACTGTGGGACTGTGTATATCCAGTATCTATGGGAGCTTTTCCCTGTTTTTTAGCTCCTGTTTACTGGAAGCCTGTATGCTTGTGTTGACTGTCAGTAAAATTGATGCCCACAAAGAAGTGATTGAGCTGTTCCCTGCGATGCTTTTCTTCTTCGACTTGGTGCTGCTGTACTTTTCTGACTCTTGTTCCTTCTATTAGATTCTTTGTAGGAACAGCAGTCTCGGAAGCCCATCTAATATATGTGGGTCTCCTCCTGGCGCAATTGGAAAGCCACACAGCTTGGAGAGCATTGGTTTTCCTCCAGATTCAGTAACGGCAGCCGGCAGCTACAAGAAAGCACCGGGGTTTGAGCGAGAAGATCAGGTGGGGGCCGAGTATTTGAAGAGTTTCAAATGCCAGGTTAGTAGGAAACGCTGGCTGGAAGAGTTGGGGGGATGAAGAAGATTGAGAAATTGCCTGGTTTAGATTGAATGTACTTTTAATTTTCAAGGAACAAAAGGAGAAAGCACTATTCTCAGTAGCAGTTCTCAGACCTGTGCTGTTGCTTTCAGTGTCTGTTCCAGTCTCTTCCATCTTACATCTGTTCCTGTCTGGTTAGCTGTCATCACGCACTCAGTTTGTAGAAGTTAAGCAGCAGCTTGTTTCCATAATCCGTAACGACTTCTGTCCTGTCTTGACCCTGGCAATCTTCCAACATATCACTTCTTGCTCCTTCTGTTTTCATATTTAGGCCCTTGCCAAGAGTTAGTTTCTTTTTTGCTATATTGTCTTATGGCAACTCATCCTTCCTTCTCTGTTCTCACTCCGAACTCTAACCTTCATCTCCATAACTTGTTTTATCTCCTGTTTTCAGCATTCATTTCCCTGATGTGTCAAAAACGCCATGTTAGTTGTCTCTTGCTTCTATGGCTGTATTCTTCTGATCCTTGATGCACTCTTTTCCTTGGCTTCTGTCATAAATTTAAATTCCTCATTCTCGTTTGAAGATCTCTTATCCAACCCACATCTCTAATGACATTCCCTCTTATCCCTTTTGGATTTCCCAGTCTTGCATAGCTGCTTCCTTAGTTGTCTCCTTCTTGATGTCACGCCTTGTACAAACAGCTCCCTAAGCCCCAATCTCTTCCGTGTCTTCTGCCACGTTAGCTTTTCCACAGACAACTTCTTTCTGTGAATTTCCTTTCTTGATGTTACAGTTAACTATTTTCTCTGCACCATCCAGCCCAAGTCAGCCGTGTCCAACCCAGAGGAGGGGTTAGCTACTTTTATGAAGAGCTGCCTGCAGAAATGTTTCCTACAAACTAACTTTAAAAAAAAAAAAGTCTATGTTGCTTGAAAACAGAGATAAGAAGAAATACTTTTCTCAGTCTGGCTTCACTTAAACTCTTGTCTGTAATATTGAGCAGCTAGTCTTAATAAGCTTATTGCTGTGTTAGTATTGCACTGCTGTGAGAAAACAGTGGAAATATCCTGTCCAAACAAGATCCTGCAGAAAGCAGTTGAATTTAGAAGCAGACTGTGGGTTTTCTTGTATTTATTTTTCCAACTTTGGGAAAATATGATCAATCTTTGCAGTAGGACCAGTCTCGAGGACTGCTTAGTCGAATTAAAATGATTTAGTGACACTTACAGATTAAGCTATATACGTGTAGGCTTTCTTGTAAATGCTTCCATTGTTTGGCTTAACGTGCCATGTGGCTTAGGAAATGGCAAATTGATGCAACGCATCTTTGGGGGTAAAGTGCAGAGCATGCTGTGATCCTGGCACTACTTGTGGGCACAACAGCTTGTAGCAGTTGTGTAGAAACAAAAGGAGAAACATGTGCTCGTTCTGTTGCCTCTGCTGCAAAGGAGGAGTGAACCCAAAGCTGAAGGACCGAGAGAACCCCTGTTTCCTGCCAGCAGAGGCAGGGTGCCAGGGAGGCCCAGCTTTGGAGAAAATGGGCAGCAAGCCTAAGCCAAGGAGAAAGAGGATGGAGCTTGAATGGAGCCTTTAAAAAGAGGGCCAGACGATGAGCCTTTATGTCTGAGGTCCAGGCTGTGCTACAAAGATACTGTATTCAGGTAGCTTCTTATTCATGTGGCTTTAATTAAGTAAAAAACTGTGTTAAATGACTGGAATAAATGCCTGTTAACACAGAGACAGAAGTAATCACAGTTGCCTTATGCTGGGCTTCTAAAGACAAAATTAGGTGTCTCATAAGTGTCCCGATTTAATTTTGTTTCAATCTATAATTACTTAATCTTCTGTAATTCCCTTTGGCTGCAGTGGGCACCGGAGATCCTCATGTATGCTGTAAATTAGGCCAGTCATTAGGCACTTAACTTTGTTCACTCATATTTGGAAATGTAAGAGACGCTCTGGCTCAGCCCTGCAGTCGGGTTGTAATTTTTTCCTTGGTCGTCTTAGTACAAATAACTTCTATCTTATTAGAATGAAAAATGTGTTAATAGATTCCACATCGCTTGTGGTAAGGCTGAGCCAGCACTTAGGGCTAAAAATACTTTTCCGAAGTCCCGAAAGATTTAGCAAGCTGGAAAATGCTGGCTGTGCTGGGAGGAGTTGTGTGCCACGACCAGGAGGTGTTTCTGTGTCCTGACACAGCGTCCAGCAGGCTTGTTCCGTCCTGGTCATACAACATTCAGTTTCATTCATAATTTATGCCCCCTGTTTTTCTTTCCTGACTGCAACAACGTGAGCTGGAGAATTTCAGCGTGCCCTTTGAATTCCTGTGTTGATGGACGGCCCTTTTTTATGTTAGTCAGAGCTAAAGGAGACTGGCTCAGTGGTCACAATTGGTTTGCTCCATTTTTACACTCATGTTGCTTGATGAATGCAAGGCGGTGAGAACTGGGACAAACTCAGAAATGTGCTCACTTTTTTTTTTATTTAAAGGAGGGAAATAAAAAAGCTTCCAGTAAGACTTAGCAGCACCAGAGCCAGCCACACTGGCAGGAAGCCTCCAGTGAGGGGGGTACAGCTGCATCTGTGCCTTCACTTCAGCTGCTGACGTCTGTTGATAGCACATCTTGTGTTCAGCTGAGTGTCAGGCAGGGTAGGGATGTGCTGGATAATCTAGCAGGCGTGTTATCAGACACACACAGATGCACGAATGTAGCGCATCCAGGGCACACAAAGGAAGACAAGCCTGGGAGCGGTTCAGGAGCAGTTTTGCTGTATGTAAACACACTGTAGGTTGTTCAGAGAAGCGTGAGAGAACGGTACCTGCTGCAGAAGGATCTCTGCAGCCGTATCTCAGCTGCCTGTTTGCCAGGCTTTGACTACTCCCCCCGCCACGGGCGTACAGTCAAGTAGAGAAAATGATTTAATCCTGTAAAACAAGGGACAAATTCTTCTGCTTCTCTTTCGCCTGTCTGGTTATGTCATACCTTCCCAGCAATCATTTATCTTTTTCATGAGGCTGTCTAAACCAGAAAGTCACGGCGTATCACTCAGGTCAGCGTGGCGTCTCGTGCCCTGCTGTTGTGCATCGTGCTTGAAACGCCCCTGCAGGGATGGTGGCTGCCTGCGCTCGTGATAAAAACGAGTGAGCAGACTTCGTGCCCAGACCACGGCTCTGATTCAGATGGAGAGGGCTGGAGGAGGTTGGTAAACAAGCAGACCTGACTCCAAGCAGTTGTTCAGCCCCCTTTCCATGCACAAAGGGTGCGAGTTGATCCCCCTGTGCCTTGCTGTTGCACACGTAGCAGCATGGGAGGAGCAGAGCACAGGCTGCAGACCAGATCGTTATACATGGACGGGATCATGAGACCACTTCCTTCCCTGCTCTGGCTGTTGTAGCTCAGAATCGGCTATGTCTATGTCAAGAGGGCTGAAATCTGTTAAGGACATGGTGCTGCGAGGTCCTTACGCTGATTTTTTCAGGCTGGATAGTGGAAATCTAAATATATGTTGGCATTCATGCAATTTTGCAATTCCAGCCAGCATTGACCTCAGTCGTGTTTTATAGCTCTGAGGCCTCTGTTTTAAGGGATGGGGGAGGGATTTTTTAAAAATAGTTTTAGATGGTTTTGCTTTTAAAACTGGCCAGTTATCTCTTTATTTTTGTTCATGACAAATTAAAGGAATTTGAAGAGATTATCCAGATCCTTCCCCATAAAATGATGTTCTCTGTAATAGTACATCTGTTCCGTTCTTCTACAAACTGTGCAAACCTAGCTGGGAGCTTGAAAAGTTTGAGGGAAGTGAGCATCTGCATATTTTATTTTCCCAAAGCTGCAAAACAGTTACATAATTTAAAATTATAGTGTATTTCTCACCACTCTGTTTTTATTTATTTATTTATTTTAGATACTAGTAGGGCTGATGAGTTATTTATAGCAAGGCAAAATAAGTCATGTTTGGTCTAGTTTCTTAAGATGTCCTTTGTGCCAGCAGAGTCTGTAGCAACGCTGAAGGCCTATGTAATGGTGACAAGTTTGTGCATAACCCTGAGGGTGATGTCTTGATATATCGAAAGCAGATTAGTTGGGGTGTTCTCAGTTTGCTGTGCTCTCCTGCTGTGAATTCTAGTATGTAAGGCTGTAAGAGAGGAGGGGACTGTTTCCCACGGCCTCTCCAAAGCCAGTGCTCAGCCATTTTTAATTTTGCTGCTAATCCCCCTGCTTATCTTTTTGTTTGTTTGTTTATTTACTGTAGCAAGCAAAAATGAAGTCCCATTCACTGGAACACAGGAGCCAGGAGCAACCTTTGTTACAACCCAAACAGGTATGGCACTACTGGCAAGGCTCTGAACCTAGCTTAGAGCTCACACTACCACAAGTGAGGACACGAGATCTCTGTAGATCCAGACCACTCTGCAGGGAGCAAATTATAGCCCAGACACCATGAGGGATGCTCAGCTCGAGGGATTATTTTATGAAGATGGGGTTATTTGCTGGAGGGGTTATTTGAGAATGGCTAGGCCTGTGTCAGCTCAGGACAAATTCATGGGCCTGGACACAGCAGTGTCAGAGAATGTCTCCAAATTACAGAAAATAGAGCTGGAATGGTTCTTTGGAGTCACCTCGGTTCAAGGATTCAGCAAAGAGAATTTAATATCAGGTTCTAAGTCATGTGCTGAACTAAGTCTGAATGAGTGATTATGTGACCCGTGCCTATGATTGCATGCAACCTGTGGGTTACAAGAGTTAATTCAGGGCAGCCTGAAGGCTGTTTGTAATACTGGAGGGAAAAAAAAAAAAGTCAGCAGAAATTAAAGAAAAGCTGTTAATCTCTCCCCCACCCCCAGCCCAGTAGTAGCACCAACCATCTGTCAGGTTGGAAGCAGCCAGGAGCAGGTTTGTTGCTGATCATTGGCTCGTTCCTGCATGTTGTTGAAGGGATTTTTCTACACAGACGTCTTATTTTGTACCTCTTTCCTTTTTCAAAACTCTTGTTTCAGGACATACTGGGTATTCTCCCAGTGGGGAGCCCGCTGACATCCAGCATCTCCTCCAGTATCACCTCCAGTCTGGCTGCAACACCACCGAGCCCTGCTGGCACCAGCAGCATACCAGGCATGAATGCCAATGCCCTTCCTTTCTACCCAACCAGTGACACCGTTGAGTCCGTCATAGGTAACTTTGCCATTTTCACTTGCATTAGTAGGGCTTCCTCAGACGTGAATCACCAGGTACGAGAACTGGGATTAGCGTGGGTGTTCCAGTGAACTCCAATTTTTCATCTGTGTCAGTGTGGGCAGACTCCTGAGCCTGTAGGCTTTTTCTGCGACTAGGACGCATCTGATGTTTTCTGCAGGTTATTAGAGGTGAAATTCACCTAGAGGACCAACAGCAGGCCAAAGGCCTCTGTGCCATTTATCCAGAACATCAGGTGGTGTAAAGGGCTTTAGTTTTAGGTTTGTCAAAGTGACAAAAAAAAAAAAAGTTTGGAGCAGGCAGGAAATCATCAAGACGTTTTCCCACAGCTACGACCCCATATTCTAAATGACAATTTTATAGGAAGGGCCGCCACCAGGTAGCTGGCAAGGACTTGCCCTTCACAGGTTGTGGGACAGAGGCTGTAAGATAAAAGAGAACGGGAGAGTTCGTAGCGGGGAATCACTCCTTTTAGATAGATACACCTTTTTTGGTCACCTGTTTTTTGATCTAACATTTCTGAGGTGATCTCATTCATTTGTTAAAAACAGTAATAGAAATGAGTGGGCATGTGTGGGATGGAACTATTATTGATCAAGGTTAGTGACGAGGCATGTTCAAGTAGATATAACATTTGCAGGCATTCATAAGCTTTCTTTATTTTGTCTTATCGTTGAACCTCAGAGATGTTTTTGAAGTGTTCCCTTCTGCTGGTATTCCTTTTCCAAGTGGCTCTTCAACGAAGTAGGGACAAAGCACAAGCCAGACCCAGACATGTCATAAGCCAGCGTTACTGCGTGTTATGGACAGACTTGGAAGAGCTATTTGGGGAAGACTTATGGGAACTGCTGTTATTTCATCAGACTTTTTTTTTTTTTTTTTTTTTTAATATAGCGTTTGGGAATGCTTTGAGACAAAGAAATCAGATCAGGTAAAAGAACCTGAACTGAAAAGCTGCCCATGACACTTCTGCCAAACTGTTTTACAGCAGCATTGCACAGGATGGAGAGTAGGGCAGTGCAGACTGGCAAACAGAGAACGAAGGCTCCTCTGCATGTAGGCTCTTTGGGCCATCCTATCTCTTGAAGTTGTTGGTCCTTTATAACATAATTGGTACCTCTGTGTCTGGCAGAGTCTGCCTTGGATGACCTGGACCTGAATGAATTCGGAGTGGCTGCCCTGGAGAAGACATTTGACAGCAGCACAGTGCCCCACACGAGTGGCATCATGATAGGTACATGAAAGCAACAGAGCTTTCTTTATCTTCTGCCAAGCAGTGTTGCCCAGTCACCTCAGTGGAGCCAGCCCAACCAAGCTCTAAAACCAGTCCTAAAATACCGTTGGTTAAAACAGTCGTTATAACAAACTCTGGCAACCGCTGAGCATCTTTCAAGGGAAAGCTTGCCCTTATTGACTAGCAGGGCTGAGTTCTTGCCATTGGGCCCAGGTGTCCTGGGGATGTTTCTTGAGACTGAATGGGACTTGATTTTATTTATTTATTTATTTCCAAGTGTGTAAGTAGACTCTAGAAGGTATTTGATACCTTTAAAACCAAGCCAAAGCGTAACGATTTGCATCTCGAGCAGAAAACTCTCCTTAGTAGTAACAGGAAACTCAGTGACCTGGTAATGCTATCCATCTGTCAGTCATCACGGCCTGCTGGTTTGATTCCTGTAGTGTCTGTCTCATCTTTAAGGCTTGGAGGTAGGCTGAGGCCTCTTCTACCCGTCTCTAGGGAGTGTCCAGAGGAAAATGAAACGTCTCCTAGCTTTTTAGAAGTGCCTGTAGTTTCTGGTTACCCTTGTTCTGTAAGACAGGTTTTGATTTGGAGCTAACTTTCATTGTCTGAAGGTTTCCAAGGGAGCTGCTCTGCCTGGAGCTGTATAGAGGTGTGGAAGGAACCCTAAAGAATATCACTTCCACTGCCCTGCCAAAAATAAGAGTCCGGTCAGAGAGCTTATTGTGCATGTCTGCTGGGAGCCCTGCTTCTGCCACTACCCATCTGCAGGGCTTGGAGATCCTCCACACTTTTCCCTCTTTTTCCGTCGGGTCTCGGTGTTTTCTGGTGGTCTTCTAAGAAGGAAGATCAGAAGAGAGTGAGGAGCAGGGCTGGGATCTTCCTCGGTCTGTGTGTGGCAGGCAGACTGACCTCTTGTGTAAGGGAAGTGTGGTATCTTTGGAGGTTAGGTTTTCGTTCGTTTGATTATTTTTAATTACTGGTAGATCCAAACACTCACATAGGTCTAAAGCTAGTCACCGATTTTCAGTAGTTCAGGTCGTGACCTGGCCCAGTGTGATAGTCTTCTTATTACAGGTTGTTTAGAAGCGTTAAAGGTAGAGGAACGTGCTGTAAAAGTGAATTTTCCGTTACGAAGTATTTCACCAGATACCAAATTCATCTTCTCTAGACTGACAGGGCCTGAAGCTTGCTCAGAAAACCTTTCGTTGCTTTGGCCAATGAAAGGAAGTAGGCCGTTGAACTCTGGAGGGTCTTAACCTACGTGGCTCGTGGGACAGCAGCTTCAGTGCTCCTCCTTAAGGCTTAGAGGGGGAATCCAACACGGTGAGAAGTGGAGGGGATCCTCAGGGGCTTAGGAGAGAGGGAAGCTAACGCCTTCTGCTCTGAACTCCTGCGCTGTGCCCTGGCCCATACTTCGCAGTCATACATAGCCATTCTCTGTGTGTTCTTTGTCCAGGTGGGAGTTTGCTGCAGAGTTCTGCTCCTGTAAATATCCCCGGCTCCCTTGGAAGCTCTGCCTCCTTTCACTCTGCCTCTCCTTCTCCACCGGTCAGCCTCTCATCGCATTTCCTCCATCAGCCCCAGGGACACTTAAGCCAATCAGAAAACACATTCCTGGGGACATCAGCTTCTCATGGATCATTAGGTAAATGCACAGTGTGTGTGTCCCATGTACATGCCTGTCTGTGCCATGTAAGTATTTCCTTTTAAGTTAGCTTTGATTTTAATGTGTTATTTCACTGCTGCCATTTATAGCTCTTCTTCCCGTGAGAAGAGCAACAGTACTAAAGCTGCTTTACCAAAAATCACCTAATAACTCGAGAGCAAAGGAGCAATTCCCTCTGTTCCTCATGTTTCCGGACTGAGAAAAAGGGCCTTGCTCTGATGATACCGTTTGGGAAAAAGAGCTTTGTCCTTTCAAACCCCTACTGCTGTGCTGAGACTTTACTTTTATATAAAATTCAGAGTTGGTTCCTCAGTTTTGTTTGAGGTGGGGATTGCAGTTTGCTGTTGGGACTGCTCCTAGGATAGGTTGGCTTTTGGGAGCTATAAAGCCAGCTTAGTTCGTTGTACTTGTCCAGCTATGTCCCCTTTGCTCCTTTTTCTTTCCCCTCTCTCGAGGATCCGTTTCCTGTATGAGAGAATGTGAAGGGAACTGAGGGAACAAATCCATTTAATTATCCAGATGTTGGGTTACCTTCAGAAATGTTTATGCTTAAGGCTACAGTGACACTTGCTCTGCTGATTTCTGTTTTTAAATAATAGTTCTTTCTATTGATGTAGAAGTCCATGCTTCGATTTTATATACACTTTAATCTCTAATATCCAGCTTAAAAACACTTAACCATTTTATTATGTTGTAATCTACTGTTGCTGCACTTCTCTGTGAAACTGCATCCCTTGTTTGCACAGGCCAAAGCCACGCTTCCAGGCCTTGTGATTGCTATTTTGCTTTAATAGCTTTTACAATCACAGTAATAAGAAAAGACACATCAGAGGGCATCTCTGCTGTTAATTAGTGTTGAGGCTGGCTGTTCATTCCAGTTTCAGTAAGAAAAGGGAAACTTGCTAATAAGGTCTGCTTTTAATTTCAGGAAAAAATGAGTTATTAAGCAGTTTATTTGTGTAAAATAGGCATAGTCGGGACAAATATAAAACCAAAGAAATGCAGAATTTTTTCAAATGCATTCAAATATTTTGTTTTCAAGAAAAAATAGATATTTTCTTGGAATGCAACAAAAACATTTTTGCCAAGGTTTTGATAAGGTTTTTAAAATTATAACCTGGCAGTTGGAGCTCTGGAATCTGTTCCATGTGACTCACTGAATGCATGCAAGTTGATATGTAGTTATTGCTTGTAGGTATTGCTGTTTAGTTGAAAATACGTAGTCCTGGGCTGGTTCCCACTGTGCTAGATGCTGTGTGTGCAGAGAAGGCATTCGTGACTACAGGGACTTCATATTTTAGGTACGTAGTGAGAGCAGCAGGTGGAAAGAGGGAGTAAAAAGAAACAATGAGATTAGTTTGGGCAGTGTTATGGCAGAATTTGTGGCTTGCCAGCATCCTGCGTAGTGCTAGCCTCCCTTTCAACTCAGCCAGAGTTTTAAAAGCAAAATGTGAGTTGGGGTTGCACTAAAACTTCTTGCTCTCAAATGAGTGCACTTCTGAGCAGCTGAAATGGATCAATGGTAAGTGGCTTGAGCCAGTGAAGAGCCCTCGCTGCTCTGCTAAATGACTTGTTTGTGCAGCTAAGCCCATAGTCAAGACAAGTTACTGGTTTTCAGCTGCTCCCTCGAGGCTGTTTGTGTCTTGGCTGGCACTAAATGGGACGTAAGTTGTGTCAGTTTTCAGTGAGAGGCTGTTGGCCCTAGGGCTTGCTTGCAAACAGTCAGTTTGGCTTCTGGAAGATGACAGTTATCAGTTGCAACGAGATTTAGGAATGTCCGCACCCAGTGGTAAGCACCAGTAAATAAAAACGACTCCTACGTCAGGCTGGGGGGTGTCTGCGTATGAGGCCATAGCGCTCAGCTCCGTCTGGAGATGAGTTTTTCCTACAAGTTCTCCCCCGAGTACAAACTGTGGATTCTTATTTTGAGTGAACATATTTTTTGTCATTAAAAGAGTACAAACCTTAGAGGCAGCCAAGACTCCGAGGCTGGTGTCAGCCTAAAGAGCCAGCTTTGTTTACAGCTGATTTTCTGTTGCTTTGTCTCCCAAGCCTTGAAGTTCTTCCTGAAGAGAGGAATGATTTGAACGTGCTAAAATAAGGAAGTGGCTAGTTGATCTTTCCATGGTGCCAGTCACTGGTTGCATGCTACAACTCTGCAAGGGATGAAGCTGATGTGCATACTGCTGCTTCCACTTCTTCCTTTAGAAACAGGGCTTTCCCGTTCTGATCCTTGCATACACGGATGGTAGTGACATTGGAGCGTTTTAGTCTGGCCGCCTGGGAAGTGAGACTCAGAAAAGCTCCAAGCTGAGGAGACAAAAAGAGAAGTGAAGGCCCTACACACATTTTCTTAGGGTATAGTCAGTTCTCTATGAGAAGGGGGATTCAAGCTGGTAGCCAACTTGACTGCAAAGTCGATGCTTCTAAAAACCACCTGGTTCAAAAATTGCTTCGTCTGTTCCTTGGATTTTCTGTATATTATAAAAGAGGCCTACCGGTGTGAAACTTCCCCTATAAAGTCCCTCTATGGGTCCTGGGGATGAAATAAATGTTCTCATTCCTATATACGCATTTTTGAATCCTGGACTTCACAGGGGTAGGGAGGAAATGGGGGAATTGCCAGCACCTGTGACATAACCCTCTCTATTTCCCTGTGAAACAGGTTTAAATGGGATGAACAGCAGCATATGGGAACACTTTGCTTCGGGGAGTTTTTCGCCCAGTACCTCACCTGCATTTCTGTCAGGTCCAGGTGCTGCGGAGCTGGCACGACTACGACAAGAACTGGATGAAGCCAACGGCACAATAAAGCAGTGGGAAGAGTCTTGGAAACAAGCCAAGCAGGTACTTGGGCAACTCCTGAGAAGCGAGATTAAGGAGGGTAAGGGAGTAGGAGGGTGTCAGCCTTTAAACAGGAGCTTACCAGAGGCTGAGGTGATGAGGAAAGCTGCAGGTTTTACCAGCAGATTCTCTTAAGTGTTCTTATTCTTTCTCCCCCCTTCGGAGAGACCGAAGCGATTTGTTTTATGTGTTCAGATGCTGCAAGTGCAAGGCCAGGTGTCATAACAGATGCACTGAAGTGCTTGGCAGTCTCTTAGCCTGGCGATTGACTTAGATCCGTGACAATTTAATGTTATGCAAATTTCATCCCCTTAGCTGCCTAAACCAAATCTGTAGCCTGCAGCCCAACTGGATGGGGTACCCAGAATGAGCAGCACTTTGAAGTGGAGCTCCAAGGATGTTTGGGAATTTGGGAACAGGGCAGATTAGACAGAATACACTCCTGGTGAGGAGCATGTAGAAAAAATGAGTATTTTTGCCTAGGATTCTCTCCTGGACGCTGACAGAGTTTTCAAACTGCTGTTACTCTCTTTGTTGGAATTCGTAGGCTTGTGATGCTTGGAAAAAGGAGGCAGAGGAAGCAAATGATCGCGCCAACACAGCTAACATGGAATGTGAACTGGCTCGGGAGCAGAGGGAAGCCTTGGAGCTGCAAGTGAAGAAACTGCAGGAGGAGCTGGAGAGGATCCACACGGGCCAGGACCCTCAGTTTCTGCGCTCCTTCTCTGACCTGGAAGCTCTCTCGCTCTCTTCACTTTACACCCTCCAGAAACAGTTGCGGGCAAACCTGGAGAAAGTCGATAAGGTGAGTGCCAGGGATTTGCAGAGCAGGGCCTTGCTGCCTCCACTCCTACAGATAGCAGCTCTTTTTCTTTTTGTTAATACAGTCAGAAATCAGCAGCCTAACAAAGCAATTCTATGTGGAGGTAGCCAAAGTGAGCTCTAGCCACCTTAAAGGGAAACATCTGCCTCTTCTCTGTACCTAAAGTACAGAGTTTCAGTCGATCAAAGCTGCTGTGATCGTAAAGGTCCTAAAGGACACCACGCTGTGCTGCTTTGCTTTTGCTTCAGAAGATAAATGGATGGACAGCTGCAAGTCTGTCCTCTGCTGCCTCCTTGCTGGTCCCCAAACTGTGTAGCACGGGGCTGGAGCCCTTCTGTTTCCTCGTTTTGATGCTTACGTTTTGCCCTGTCCCCATCTCTTGCAGGCAGTATTTCAGATGCAGTCAGTGAAATGCCTTAAGTGTCAGGAAGAGAACCGGGTGGTGTTACCGTGCCAACACGCAGTGCTGTGTGAAACGTGCGCCGAGGAGGGCGAGTGTCCCATCTGCCATCCCAACAGGCCCCATTCTCTCCAGTCGTGACCTTCCAAGGACGCTTGTTCTAATCATATCGTATAGAACTTTTTAACTTTATACATACGTACATATATATGTATGTGTACATATATATATGTATGTGTAGATATATATATGTATATATGTGTGTGTATGTGCATGTTTGTGTATGTATATATATGCACACACACGCACATACCCACATAAAACAAAAATTAGTTGCAGAGCACTTTTTAATATTTTACAACCCGTATCTAAACTGCCCCTCACCCGTGCCCCACTAATTCTAACTCTTGAGGAACTTTGAGAGCTGTTTTTAATACAGATCAAAGGGCCATTTGCAAAGAGTCTGTGTTTCTCCTCTTTTCTATTTAGGTGATAACAAATTTTTGACTATTTCCAGAAGGATTTAGAGTGGGCAAGAGGGGCTTCCACGTGCTTTCCAGAGGAAGAGTTGAGATCATGGGGAGGATCGAGGTGGATTGAAATGACTTTTTTCATGTCTTCGGTCTTCCTGCTCTTTCACTGACCCAGCTTGGTTAAAGCCGTCCTCCCTGATGGAAGCTCCGCTGGGTCCCTGCCTGGTGGGCCTCACATTGCCGATCTCTGAATGTGCAGAAACTTTGTCTGTCATTTAAAACAGCAAAGTTCGCTTTTTAAAAATTTTTTACACTCTTTGTATATTTATATGAAAAGAAAAAAAAAAAAGGGGAAAAAATATATTGTACCTAGAGCAAGCCAGGCCCCCAAATTCAGTGACCAGTAATCATTGCTGATACAGCTAATGCTGCAGGTTTCAGCAGCCTTAGAAGTATTGCCCTTGTGCCAGCTAAAGCCCTTCGTGAAAGGAGTACGGATGCACAAGTTAGTTCTCTCCAGGCACCCCTTTGTGTGGGGGCTGTCTAGAGGATTTTTAGCGTTTCAAACCAGATTGATTTTCCTTTTAGCCACAGAGACCTCTTTCATAGTCACTGCTGAAACGCGTGAAACAATTCCAGATAGTTTAAGGACACTTTTTTTTGAACAGAGTGGGTGTTGCCTGTTTCAGCACCTCGAGGATGAATTGTGGGCTTCTAAGTTCAGAAGCCATCAAGCCAGGAATCATGTCTGCCAGTGGCGACAGAGAAAGCCCAGCATGGAACAAACCCTGATAGATCTATTCCTGCTTGAAAGTGGAGCTGGAGGAGAGTGTAAGTTCCTCGCCTTCTGCTCCTAGGTGGAGATGCTTCTTCCTGCCCTCAGCAGCTCATCACCGTGGCACGAAACAGGACACGTATCACCACTGAAGCTTATAAATGCAGCCACCATTCTTCTGTACGTAAGGAAGCGTCGCTGTTTAGAAACTCTGAAGCTTAGTCTAACAGTGCTCTGTAGCAGTGGTTCCTGTGTTAGTTATTATCTTACAGAGCAAGGAGATAGGAAGGAAAAAGACTTCAGTTTCAGATCTTTCCTTAGAATAACTCATCAACCAGCCTGTCTGTGTACTGGTGACTTAGCAGTAATGTGGTAGCCTGCTGCATGCGGCTGGGTGCTGGCAGGGATGCTAAACTCATGGTGTGGGAGCAGAAAGAAGCATCTCCCATCAGAGGAATGCACTCCCTTTTCCTCAGTGCAAGCAAGGTGTTGTTGCAGGGTTTTCCAGTCCTCTCCTTCCTCCTATTTCAGACTCCTTTCCTGAGCACATGACTTTCCACCCCCCTTGCACAGCTCTCACTGGCATCTCAGCCCTGCTGAGTTTGTTTTCGGCCCTTTGGCCCCATACACCATCTGCAGAGGAGCTCAGGGACTTTCTCCTTCCTAGGATTCTCTTTGTATCTGTCCACAGTGAATTTATTCTCTTGGATCATTTTAGAAAAGCAAAGAAAGAAATCCCACAGACCAGTCCGATACACAGCACACTGTCCAGTGCAGCTCCTTTCTAGGGAAAAGAAACGCCACCAGCTTAGACCTGTCCAGCAGCTGAGCTTCCTGTGACTTTCTTTACCAGCATGTACATTAAATTTTTACATCGGGTGGATTGCAGTAACCTGCTGGGATCTCAACTAGAAGGCCACTCAGTTGATTAAATATTTTTATTTCGCACAGGGATGCGTCCTGTGCTACCCCTCCCTGACCTGGAAAAGCACTGGAACCTCCAGCAGCCCACTGTTGTTGTAGGAACAACTGAATTGTTACTGGAGCCTCTCAGAAAGCTTCATATTTTAATGCAAAGACATAATTAGGTTTGCTTCCATAATTCCACCTTTCCTTCATATGGAAGGGGTTAATATGCATTCCCAGATGATCTCTTAAGTGCAGCTCTGTGTAGTTCTTTTTTTTTTATGTTTTCCCATTAACTCGTTCTTTTTTTTTTTTTTTTGGTAAAAATGCTTTTTTTTTTCCATGTGTATTTTATTGTAACTAGCATCAGTTTTTTAATTTTTTTTTAATGGAGAGACACTGTTGGGTGAATATTGTGGCTATGTTGTTTGATTATAGCCTTTGAATGTCTGTGCCATGGGGCAGCACATCTGCCTTGGTCTGATCTTAAGGAAAGACCTTTTATTAAAATATGTGAACATTTCTTTTTTTAGGGGAAAAAAAGCGGGGGGAGGGAGGGATAAAAGTTGCGGGAGAAAGAAAAAGCCCAATGAAGATAAAAGAAAAAAAAAAAACAAACTGAAGTTTTTGTAACTAACTTAAATCATAGGAAATAAACTCTTGAATCAGGTCTTTAATATTTATAAGAGCCAGAGCTCACCAGCCTGTTTTGGCTCTTGGTTTGTAACGCTTACTTTTTGTTAGCGTGGTGGTTTCTCTGCTCTCCTGCCTCCTGGGGGCCTCTTCAGGGTGATGCTGTCTTCGGACAGCCCTCTCCTTCCAGAACTAGCACCACCTGTGTGACCTGAGCTGAGTCCCAAGGGCTCTTCGCATTCTCCCCTCTCTTCAGCTGAAGCTTGTCCTCTGTTTGCAGCTCTGTCGCAGTGTGACTGCCAGTCACAGCGTGATGCACGTCTGTAGGGTCCAGGGGGACGAGACGCTTGCCCCTCATTTCTGGGGGGACCCAGAGGGCTACGAGAACCATTCCAGACCAGAGAAAGCATTTTTATTTTTTTTTCCTTTTCAGTAAAACAGTTACTCTGTTTTAAAACTTATCCTGAAGGACCAAAGAATTCAAAATTTCCCTAGTTGTGGCCCTTAAATTTTACCTTTCTGTTGCCACGCTGTGCTGGTGGCAGAGCAGTGACAAGGAGTTAGCACTAGCCCCGGGACCTCGCGTCCCCTTCCCTCGCCACCGCCCCAGCCTGTCTCAGCACCCTTAGCACAAGCACGTAGGCTGCTTCTCTTTCCTCTGGTGCTTCAAGAAACACCTCTTCAATTTAGGTTTCTATCAATTTGTTTGCTGCTTTCCAAATCAAGAAGTATCTGAAATGTGAATTATTTTCTTAGGCAGCAGCTGGGAAAGAGAACTTCATCGCTGTGTATTTTGTGACTATTTTGGGGGGCCAACGTTTCATACCTGAGCGAGGTGAGAGCAGGGGGGGGGGAAGGCAGCGTTTCTCACCCACTCCAGCAGTTGTTACCGCCGGCCCCAGGCAGGCAGGATTAACCACAATCGCAGCACTGCCTTCAAGGCTTCAAGAGTCTGTGGTCAGCTTCTGCGCGGTGTAAAAAAGAGACTTGTAAAAAAATAAACCTGGTGCTAACATGTATACAGCCCGTGTAACGCACTGTCGAGCTTCTTTCTGAAGCAGGAACTCCCAGTTACAGGACACGCAGTAATACAGCAGAACCAAGGTGACTTTGTATTTTTTTTGGCTGTCACGCCTCGAAGCGAAGTGGTGGTCCCCAAGTGGTCCCCGAGGCTTCTCGCTGAGCCCCCCCCCAGCTGGCTGCCCCCGAGCAGCCCTGAGCGCGGCCGCGTCCTGCCCTGTCACAGGCTCCTCGCTGGGCAATGATGTTTTTCTCCCCGAGTTTTTGGGAGCCTCACAATTGACCTCGGTGACGAACTGTGCAGGTCGGACACTTCTCGGCTGAGAGCTGGGGAAAGGGAGTCTTTAACTGGCTTGTGAAACCGCAGTACCCTAAAGGTCAATACGCTTTTACTTTATTATAGAGAAACAAAATAGAAGCAGATGGCTTGAGACAACAATATCCTGGGTAGATAGCTGTCAAAAGCAAGGAGCTAGCTGTAGAGGATAGCCAAGAGCTGAAGAACATTGGTGAGCATCACTTTGGGCTACCAGGACCGCTTGCAGGTCCCACCCAGCCTTCGATGCCGTAGCCTGGTGCCGCTGGCACCGGGGGGCCTGGGGCAGGTCTCAGAGCTGGAGCTCCTTCCCCTTAATTCGCCTTCCCCAGAAGGCAGCCACTGCAGCTGTTCCCATACCGAAGGGTTTTATACTTTCCATACATCTCTGAAGCTGAACCTGAGCCACTTGCAAGGCTTGTGCAGCTGAGACAATGAAGAGAATTCCTTACCGTGTGAGGAAGCCTTTAATGCTGAATGGACTCAGTAATTCATTGCTGTTCCACCAGCCTCCGAATCCTCTCTCTCCCCTTTCCCCCCCATCTAAGAAGGAAAAATATTACCAGTGTTTTCCTCCGGATTTATAATAATCCCTGGAGTGATGGCCAACAGCAATGTAGATGTTACTGATGTAAAACCTAGTATTTTAAAGGTGAAGTATTCCTGCAAACTAGTGACTGCGTCGGAGAGATTTCTGGGGCTTCCCCACTCCGTAGCTTCCAATGTTAAAACAAAATAAGTACAGTATGAGTTTTAAAAAAAAAATAATAATACACACTGCAGTATTTCTCGTGGCAATTCTTGCCCAGTCTCTTCCTCGCTTTCCCCGGGAGGAAGGGCACTGGGCAGAGGCGCCCCAAGTCCGTGTAGAAGTTGGCAGAATGGTGATCGGTGGTGTGTAAAACGTGTTGTTGATTCCATGTATAGAACTGTGATTTCAGCTGTCGTTCTCTCGTACTCTGTAAATATGTGTTTTGGCTGTCGGAAACCTGGTTTAGACTCTTTTCTTGGCAGAATGAATTTGCATGTGGGGCTGAAAAGAACTCAATCTGTGTCACAGTTTCCAAGGGCAGGATGGATTTTTTTTTTTTTTTTTAGAGGACAATAAATTTTTATTTTTTTGCTAAGAAAAAGAAAAAAAAAAAAACAAACCAATAAAGCCGTGTGTGGGTGTGTGTGCGCGCATGCGTGCCCGCGTGTGTGTGCAGCCCGTCCCCGTCTTTGGGGCTGGGGAAGGAGTGGAGAAAGCTGGGGAGCCCTCAGAACAACAAATACAAGATATCTCCGTGGCCAGTTTGTCCTGCTCCCTTGTACGCTACTGAGAACCATTTCTTGCCCTGCTCCCTTCTGGCTCAAGCCCCTTTTTTGGGGGCGTGGTGCACTTTGTGGGAAAGGTGCACTTGGTTAAGTGGGGCAGAGACTCCTCGGGGAATGGCGGATCCACAGATCCAGGAGCATTTTGTCATCCAAATTCATGGCCTGGACAAGAAATTGGCTCTGAATGCTTCCTGCGGGAGCCAGGCCAGGCAGAGGTGAGCTCCGTGCGCCTGGGCTGCAAATGGAATTTCGGGTATTGGCAACCAAACGAACATGCCTTCCACGAGCTTCCAAAAACGAGCTTTTATTTAAAGACTCTGACTGCCTAAGGTTTACTGGTCCTTCTCTGTACATGACACCATTGCTTGCAAAAATGAAGCTAAAACCACTTTGGGTATTAGCAAAAAAATGCTGGAACCACAGGGTAGCCCCTGCCATCCCCTCACTGGGCACATCGCTGTCACAGCAACAGGTCAGCCCGGGTCAAGCCCAGCACATGTCTGTAAAAAAAATAAAATAGGTACAAAACAAGGTAAACCAGGCTCAAAGCTGCAGCCTCACGGAGCTCAGTCCTTGCTTTAGTGCGTGAGGCTGGCTGCTAGCAGGTGCCACCGCCAAATGGGTTGCAAAGCACAGGCGTGGGTTTTCCTCCGTCCCCGAGCAGAAATGAGAGCGGGGAACAGCACCTTCTGCACAAGCAGCCACCCTTCTCCTCTGCATCCTGCTCCCGCCCAGCCTCGCTGCTCTTCTCCCACATCTCACCTCTCTGCAGAGCTGCAAAAGCCCAAAGTGGGGACCGAGACGAGAATAAAGCAACCAAATGGCTTCCTCGTGAGCGAGCAGCGTCTTAATCCCTGCTGCTGCAGGCTTGGCTGAACCTTGCCATGTCACGTCCATACCAAGGGAGCTTTTTTTTCCCACTCCCATCGAGCTTGACCTCAATCGCCTGTGCAGCCCCTGGAGGCAGCAGCCGAGGGTGATGCTCCCTGGGGACCCTCGGGGCTGGAGCTCGGCCACCCCCTTGCTGGGCAGGGGATGCATGGAGAGGCCACGTGGTGGGAGCTCCGGGTTTATAATTAGTATAATTGCAGCTAAAACAAGCTTAAAAAAAATAAAATAGCAATCAGCTGGGAATTGTAGCTGCTACACCTGGGCACCCCACATGGAGCTGCCACCTCTGCCTCTCGTGTGCTGGAGCCAGAAGGGTGCAGGTGCCTGGCAAGGGCAGTGCCTGACTCCTGGCCTCTGTTTTTAGTGTTTCGGCAGCCCAAATTGCTGCTTAGTTTGGCTCCTGGGGCTCTGGTGCCCTTTCTTGCTGCCCAGGTTCCTTCAGCTCCAGGAAGCACCACGAGGTTGGTATGGTTGGAGGTAAAATATAAACCCACGCAAAAGAACCACACATATTTTTAAAAATATACGAAGTAAAAATAAAATAAATAATAAAATAAAATAAAATAAAATAATAAATAAAAAAATAAAATAAAATATAAAATAAAATAAAATAAAATAAAATAAAATAAAATAAAATAAAATAAAATAAAATAAAATAAAATAAAATAAAATAAAATATGCCTGGCTGGCTGCACAGGGCTGTGGCAGCCGTGGAGCAGGCAGTGCTGTGCTGCTGCTGCACCCCATGCCCCTGCCCGGCCCAGCTCAGCCTCCGCAGCCCCCAAGGACACACACATCTGCTGGGGGGGGGCCTCATTTCCTCATCCACCCACCACGCACCGCCGTCCTAAAAGCCTTTTGCCACAAGGAAGCCAGACCTGGGCTTTACGTGCGTCTGGTCAGGCCTCGGGCCGCCACCCAGAGCCGAGCTGCGAGCACTGCTGGGCAGCGAGAGCCTTGCGAGCAGGCGGATTTACACCTGGGTGTAAACCCCGAGCAGTGTAACAGCCCCGTAACCCAGTGCTTTGCCTGGTTCCCTGCCAGCACGGCAAAGGGGAAGCCTCCCTCGGGGCCAGCCGGGGCAGTGCTGCTGTTATTGCCCCCTCCATTCGGCCTTGTCTCACTGCCTGTGGTTGTGTCCCCCCCTCCCAGCACCCCCAAACACTCAGCCAACACACCGGCTTTGTTGCTTTTAATTTAAAAGGCTTATCCATGAGGAAAAAATAAAAAATAAAGAATAAAAAAAAAAAGGGCAGGTTTGGCCATGGGTCGCCCCACCCCAAACAAACCCCGCTGCCCTGACGTGGTTTTGCAGGGGGCCGGGGACACGGCCGGTGGTGACAAGCTGAGGGGGACGGCAGGGACAGCCACACACTTCCACAGCCCCGTGTAGTGTTGCTAATCTGCAAAGGAGGCCCCCCCCCAAAAAAAAAAACAAAACACTGTGTGCCCACCCTCCTGAGCCCCGTGGGGGGCACTGCTCGGGGTGAGGCAGGCGCTGGGAGCTGGTGGCGGCTCAGGGACCCCACTGCGGTCCCCACAGCCCCCGCGGGTGGCTCCGGCACCGTCAAAACTCTTGAGGTCTCCTTCTGGACCCCCTCATTTTGGGACCTCTGCCTCCCTCACGCCGTCTCCTTGGACTGCTTGGCTCGTTGCTTGCGGAGCTTGACGAAGGCCTGGGCCTCCTTGTCCCCCTTCCTGGACTCCAGCAGCCGGAGGATCTCGTCCCCTGAGGCACAGGAGGGGACAGACATGAGGGGAGGCCTGCGGGGGCTCAGCGGGGCCGGGCCGGGCTGTGGTGCCCCGTACCGCTGGGTTTGGGGTGGGTGAGCGAGAGGCGGGTTTGGGGCACCCATCCCATGTCCGCCTGGTCCTCGTCGGCATCCAGCCCGGGCACGTGGCGGAGCGAGAAGAAAGCTTCTCCCTCCAGGTCGTTGGCCCCCAACGTGTCGTAGTCGAAGACGGTCAGCAGCAGGCAGGCCCCCTCCTGACGGCATTTCTCGGGGGGGATCAAGCTGGGGGGAGGTGGTGGGACACGTGGGGCCATCTCCCCCCATCCCCTTGGTCCCAAAATTCCCTTTTAAGACACTGAATGGGATTCTGCGGGGTGATGCTCGGTGGGAAGCCGACCCTCCCCACTGCGCTCACCCTCCCCGTGGGAGCCCCCCCAGGCTCTCCCAAGGGGGACAGGAGGTGAAATCCCACCACAGGACCCAGTTCCATGGGGCAGGGCTGCAGGGATGGGAACATGGGGGCTGCTGGGCACCAAACCCTACATACAAGTCGAAGGCTTCGTCGAAGAGCGGGTGCAGCTCGTTCCTCTTGCACTGGGTGGTCCGGGCCACCACCTCGGGGAACTCATGCCGGGGCTCCAGGGTGAGCTGGACGAAGGGGTCACTGGAGCCTGGTGGGGTGCAGACATCAGCCCCCTCCTGCTGGGGTAGCTGGGGGGGGGTTCAGGGCATCATCCAGAGCAGCCAGCCCAGCCCATGGTCCTGGGAGGCAGCTGGAGCATCCCCTACTGGGCCATGCACGAAGGAGCCATTGGGAGGCTCAAAATAGGGGTGACCTCTCCTGGAGACCTCCCCAAATGACAGCCAACCCAAGGGACCGTCCCGTATCCCCCCAAACAATTTTTTTGTGTGTGTGTGAGGTGTGCTTTACATAGAGGAAAAACGCTGCCAGCCCTGGCTGCTGGCTTCTGCTTCCAGCACCCCCAGACCCACAAAATAACCCTCTTCCTCCTCAATCCACCTCATGGGGTGCAAAAGCAAACCAAGACGGAGCCCTGGGTCGTATCGGGGCCCACGGACGGGGCAGAGGGTTGCCCCAGCCCACACGCTCACCGTTGGAGTCCAGTGGGATGAGGTTGACGGCGTTGAGCACCTCCACGCGCAGTTTCTGCTCCGAGGGCCGGTACAGAGCCTTGATGGTCACGGCCCCGTACTTCTCCGAGCTGGCATCCAGCTGCAAGGTGCAGCGTCGTATCAGGAGCCAAGCATGCGTTATGGGGTACCAGGGGGGTGAGGGACATCCTCTGGGATGCACTAAACCCCAGCGCCGGGGCAAACCCACTCCCAAAGCCCCAGGATTGGGGGAGCCCATGGTGGGGAAATGCTGCTCTGGTGGTGTCCATCAGCAAGGAGGGGGGCTGGGGAAGGGGCTGGGCGCCGCATCCTGACTCCCACCTGCTCCTGGATCCTGTTGCTGAAGTATTTCTGGATCAGCTTGCGGCTGGTGCTGGAGCAGAGGGCCAGGTGGCTCTCCAGAGACTGCGGGGAGGATGAAAGGGGGCGGTCAGGCACCAGGACACGTCTGCAGCCTGGGGATGCTGCCCCCCCCCCGGCTCTCACACCCTAAGAAAATCCCACTCCCCCCACTCCCCAGCACCCATACCACGAAGGCTGCGCTGTGCAGGGTCTCCAGGGGCAGCCCGCAGCCCTCGGCGTGGAAGCACAGCTCCAGGCTCTGGGGAGGAGGACGCTGTTAGCTGGCCCCCAGGCACACACCCAGGGGACTCCCCCCCCGTGTCCCCGGTACCTTCAGGGCACATTGCAGCTTCTTGTAGCGCTGCGTCGAGGATGTCTGCGGCCCCGCAGCTGCAGTCAGCACGGCCAAGGTGTGATGCCAGAGGAGAGCAAGGAGGCTGCGGGGGCGAGGGAAAGGGGCTGTGAGCAGGGGGACCTGGGGTATATCCAGAGCCAACACAGGGAACTGGCTCACCCCACTAGGCAGAGCCCCCAGCCCCAGAGCGGGGTGACCCCGAGCCCCATGGGGGATGTTCCTGCCAGGGGAATGCTGCTGGCCCCCACCCTGGCACGGCCCCGGTCACCTTTTGAAGTTCTCCTGGACCAGATGCTCGTTGAGATACTGCAGCTCCGACTCCAGGAACTTCATGAGGGGGATGATGGACTGCAGCGAGAGGAGAGGGGCATTGGGGAGGGCGCGGGGGGCGCATCCAGCAGGGTATGGCTGGGAGGGGGGGTCTGGAGGGCTCCATCCCACAGCAGGAGGGGCCAGGCCAGGAGCTTACATCCTCAGGCTCCCGGGTGTCGTTGGAGGCTGAGAGCTCCTGGATGTGTCTGGCGATGCCCGCTTCCAGCTGCCAGGGAGAAACACACGGAGGCACTGGGGCTTTGCACCAGCATCCCCTTTTCTGGGTCTCGTGGACATTTGGGGCTTTTTTCCTCAAGAAGCCCCACAGCTGCTTCCAGCACACATCCTCCCCCCCCATCCCACACCAACATCCCTCCACGAGCCTCCCTGCTCAGGATGTTTCACCTCCCCCTTCTCCCCTTACACCTTATCGCCATCCCCTCGGGTTAAACCTCCCCGCTGGGGACAGGCAGTCACCTTGGTGGCCAGGGCTTGCACCACGTCCTGGACCTCGCGGTCCAGGCAGGACACGGTGCTGTCGAGCTGGTGGTGCAGGGTGTGCTGGATCTGCTGCGGGTCGATGACGGCCCCCGTGCGCCGCTCCAGCTGGGCCCAGTCCAGCTGCGATGGCAGCTTCAGGATGAGCAGCCGCAGCTGCTTGATGTTGTTCACCACGATGCAGAGCTGGGGAGGAGGGGCTGCTTCAGGGCACCCCACTGCCCAACCCCACCCTCACTCACCCTCATCCCCATTCTCACCTTACTCCACCCTACCCCATCCCCTCAATCCCATCCCATCCCATCCCCTCTATCCCATCCCCTCTATCCCATCCCCTCTATCCCATCCCATCCCATCCCATCCCATCCCATCCCATCCCATCCCATCCCATCCCATCCCATCCCCTCTATCCCATCCCATCCCATCCCATCCCATCCCATCCCATCCCATCCCATCCCATCCCATCCCATCCCATCCCCATCCCCATCCCCATCCCCATCCCCATCCTGTTTCCCCTGCCCGCACCATTTCCCTCCCAATTTTCCAAGATTACAGCTATGGGGGCCAGCAGATCCCCATAAAAACCCAGCCCCAGGATGTTGGGGCTGCCACCCCCTCCCGAGCTGTGGGTCCTGCCCCGATACCAACCCTGTTGGCCGCTTCGCCCTCGTTCTGCTCGCTCAGCGACAGAGCCTCAGCCCTGGTCTTGATGAGCCGGCAGTACATCAGGGCGATTTTGCACATGTCCTGCAGGGTGGAGAAGGAGCAAACGAGACCAAAATGGGAGAGCACCATGGGGCTGGGGTCCCTCACCACGCCGGCATGGGACACTGGCCCTATCCATCAGCACCCAGCTCCAAGAGCAGAAGAGAAAACTGCTGCTGGTGCCTGTTGGGTCAGCTTCTGCCATCCAGGCCCGGGTGTACGAACCTCCACGAGCTTCACCATGATCATGAAGGCTTCCTCAGGGTCCGGCCAGTTGAGCTGCTGCCAGGTCTTCACGATCTGGGCGTAGCAGGTGGACAGGTCGACGGTGGAGGTGCTGTGCTTGTTGTGCTCCCCAAAGGGCGTCAGCTGGCAGGGCAGAGACAGCAAACACAACTTAGCTTGTATGGGAAGGAGCCATCCCAGACAGGAAAGCTGATCCTAAATTTTAGGGCTCTCTGGCTCCTCATCAGCTCCTTCCTACACCCCATCTGAGGGGTGAGGACTGAGGAGGGGTAAGTAGCCCTGGGGAAAAGACCTCGGTGGGATTGTGTGAGGGATTTGGTGAGTCCCCGGGGGCTGCAGGGCGTTTTTCTCCCCCCCGGGTTACCTGGTCCATCTGCACGGCTCTCTGCGCCCTCTCCAGCGCGATGGTGTAGGCTTTCTGTAGCCACTGGGGCACGGCTTCCTTGAACCACTGGTGGAAATCGCTCAGGGCCAAAGGTCCGTCCCTGTGGATGAAGGCACCAGCTTCTCCCAGTGCGCTGTGATAGCACGGGGCTACCACCTTACACGCAAAAAACTGCCCCAGGGAGGCACATGCTAAGGAAAAACCTCCGCTTGGAGGTGAGGTCCCCATCAATCCCACCCAGAAATGGGCCTGAAACCCTCCTGGTGATGCTCACATCGACACCAGCCACCAACAGCCTGGTCTGCCAGGGCGGAATTAGCGGTGGAGGTGAGAGGGAAGGGTTTGGCAGTCTTCTGGATTTACTGCTCCATCCTCCCCACCCCCCAGCATCTCCCCTTTTGGGTTCGGTACCTCTCTGGGAGGAAGTCCTTCATCCGATAGAGCTCCTGCAGGTTCAGGTAGAGCTGGAAGAGGCTCTCGGCCGTGGGCTTGGACATGCTGCTGTCCACCTCGTGCAGCTGCTCCTGGACATGCTCTGCAACCTGGCAGGGATAAAGGGAAGAAGGGGCGGCTGTGGGGCAGAGGTGTTTTTGGGGGGCAGCCAGGAGGACTGGCTCTGGTACGGGCTTTCCGGAGGCACGGGGTGAGGGTGGCTCAAAATCTCAGCCTGGTTCAGCCCTCAGTCCCAGGAGTGCAGGGCAGCCCGGGCTCGCTCACCAGGCTCTCCAGCTCCACGTAGGCGATGGAGAAGAGATTCAGCTTCAGGGTGCTGCGAGAGAGAAACAGGGAGTCAGGAGCCTGCCAGCTGCAGCCCAGCAAACCCAGCCCAGCAAAGGTTCCCAGCCCATGCCCTCGGAGAGGAGAGCTCCACGAGGCAGAGATGGGGCCTCTGGGTTTCTCCTTTCATAGGTGCTGTGGAGCCCGAAGACCAAGGAACGAAGCATCAGCGTGCCCTGTCGCTCTTGGTCCCGGGGAAGGTGGATGAGGAGGGACCAAGCGTCAAGGCCTACCTGATGAAGAATTTATTCCAGGTTTTCTGGCACTGCTGGAGATCTGCTATCACCTCCAGGAGCAGTTTGGCCAAGGCTTTGCCATTCTCCTCCATGCTCTGCAAAAGAGGGAACAGCTTGTTTTGGATGCTCAGCGATATTGAGACGACATCCAGAACTGATTTATTTCTATGATTTGCTCTTGTGGAGTAGCAGGCTAGCATTACAACCACATCAGGAGCACCAACAAGTTGTCATCCTTTGTCCCCCTGTGCTTGCGTGGCCAGGCAGGGGACCACCTCCTGCTCCTGCCCATCCCACCAAGGCCTTAAGCCTGCAGGTAACATGGGTCATAGGGCTTTAAGCTGGCAGTATTTGGGTCTCCAGCTTAAAACACCATGAAACAAGCACCTGCTGGAGACCCAAATACCTCGACAGCTCAAAAAACTGCAAAAGCCTCCTCTCAGATCTCATCATCCCACCCCTCAGCCTCCCTCACACCCCTGCCCAGGAAATTGCTTCTTTCCTTGGCAGAGAGGCCGAGATGGGGACTCACCTTCACCATGGGCTTCAGGTGCTGCTTCTTCATGTGAAACCACTCCGTCGTGCCTGACTGCAAGAGAGGAGCCCTGGTGTGAGAAGCCAAGGATGGAGCCAGCTCTGCCATCCCCCCTGCCATCCCATTCCCCTGGGCAGGACCCAGCTCCTCGTGGTGGGAACCAGAGGCTTGGGGCACCAAGCAGAAGAAATTAGGGTGGTTTTCCCCCCAGGACGGTCCGGGTGGCTTTGCAGGAGAGGTGTGGGCATTGGGCAGGGGTTGGAGACGGGAAGGGGTGCTGCAGGGTGCCCTCTGGGGTTAGGGAGGGCGAGAACCCCCCCGGTGCCGCTACCTTGAGCGCCTCGGAGACCATTTTGGGGAGGTCAGGGCTGAGCGTGCACAGCTCCCGGAAAGCTTTCATCTTGCACATCTGGACCAGAACCCTGTGAACCAAGAAACATCGGTGAGACCCAGCACCGGCCCCTCCGAACCAGCGCCTCTCCCCCAGGAGACCCTACCCAAACAGACCTTCTCCTCCCAACAACATCCCCCACGGGGAGCCCGGGGCGAGGGGCCAGACAGGAGAAGTGTCACAGCAGTTAGGTGTCCAGCAGCCTGGAAAGGCGGGGGGGGAGGGTATGGGGGCAAAAAGGGCTCTCACGGGCTTCTCCTCCAGCTTCCAGCCTTGTCCATGCTGGTGGCCAAGCACTATGACCCCGCACGCTGCACTCACCGCAGCAGGGACTGCAGCCTCTCCGTGGACCTCGCGACGGAGAGGGGGAAGATGATGCGGTACCTCCGGATGAGGGACACCCCGTAGGTCAGCAAGGACTGGAAGGACTCGGCCAGCTCTGCTTTCTGGGGAGAAGGAAGGGGACGCGCTGTTGTCCTTGGTGGTGGCACCACGGTGCCATTTGGCAGGGGGTGTCTGTGGCTCCTGATCTTCTTCAGGGGTGGAGAAACCCCCTCGTGTGCCCAGGAACTTCTTCCTGGAGGGGCTGAGCTGAGCTTAACCACATGAGCTTAACTTATTTGCAATTAAACCACCTCGCTACGCATGAATAATTAAAAGTCTCAGCAGGGTGCTGGGATGCCCTGGAAAAAAAGGCCGGGAGAAGCCAGTGGGAACTGGGTCAGATCCCATTTTTTGCTGGGGTTGGGACTGATGCGATCACAGCGATGGAGGAGGGCGAGATCAGTGCAAAAGGGTGAGGGCTCCTCTGCAGAGATGGGGAACAAATCCCCCAAGGGAAGGGGGATTTTTCCTGGTCCCTGTGGCTGGCTGCCCACCAGGAAAGCCCCGCAGCCCATCACCGAGGTCTCAGGGCACCCCTGCACCCTACAAGCCCCAGCCCTTGCTGCAGCACGAGGAGGGAATCGTGGCCGGGAGCTGCGAGAGGAGGCTCGGGGTGGGTGCTCGGGGCACATCTCCTCCGTGTCCCACCTGCTCTGGCCTCAGGCGCTCCTGCACCCACTGGTACTCGATGCTGGTGATCTGGTGGAGCAGGCAGTTGCTGTTGAACTCCAGGCTCTGGTAGAGCTTGCTGTACGCCAGCCACTGCCTGGGGAAGGAGGGAGAGGCCCGGCTGAGCCCCAAGGGAATGGTGCGGGGCTCCCCAAGGATGGGAAAGCTGAGGGCTTCCCCCAGCTCGAGGAGGGGGTACTCACGCCATGACCTGGTGGAAGTCAGAGAGGTCTTTCTGCGTGGCGTGCAGGTACAGCACGGTGCTGGCGTGCCGGCTCAGCTCCCCGTCCCAGGCAATGCTGCCGGCCTGCGGGGAGCACAGGGGATGAGGTGCCCTGCAGCGGGCTGGGCTGAGCAGGGACAGGGACGGGCACCAGGGCCACGTGTGTTCATGGGGCCATAGGCACCGGGCATGGGCAGGCACCTCCTGCCCCCCTTCCATCACAGAGCAGAGCCTTTGGCAACGTGATGAGCACCAAAGGAAGCCCCCACCCCATCCCTGCTGCTTCCCCACGGCACCTGGTGCTGTAGGATCTCGTAGGACACCAGCTGCTGCAGGAGGTGCCGGTGGACGGTGTAGCTGGGCTGTGTCCTGCTGCTCGTGGTGGCCCTCTGGAAAGGGACAACGCATGCCAGCCGGGTGGGCAGCAACCTGCAGCTGCCCAAACGTGCAGGGAGGTGGTCGGATGGGGGAAAGCAAGAACCCAAAATGCATGGAGCCAGAGAACCCAGCCCAGGGGTGCAGGTACGCACAGAGCCCAGGGGAGGGCTGCGATGGGTTTCCAAAGCCTGCCGGCACCCCTGGTCCTGGGGCACGGAGATGGAGCCCAGGGGACGGGCAGCTGGGGAAGCCCCGTCCTGCCAGGAGATGGAAGGGGACCCCCTGCTCCCTGCCTCCTACCCTCTTGTGGGTCAGCAGGAACTGCAGGTGACACTGGCCCCGGTTGGGATACGTTTCTGTCCGCGGCTCCAGCTGGTACCACTGATCGTCCCAGCAGTGCAGGTCCTGCGTGCACAGAGGCAAGGGGTGAGGGAGTGTTCCCACAGCAGTAACGGGGCAGGAAGGTGCTGCAGTGCACATCTAGAGCAGCTGACTTTTACAAAGCCATATAACCACTGGGTTATACCCGCTGGGGGACGTGGCATCGCCCTGCAGCTCTGGGAGCCCGGCTCAGCCCACGCTGCCACGGGGCTGGGGTCCTGCCCAGTCCAACCCCCAGGCTTCACCCGCATCCAGGGCACATCTCTCACCTTCAGGCGCAGGACCACGTTCCCCAAGAAGTCGTCCTGCCCTTTGTCTTTCCGAGCATCCTTAAAGATCCTGAAAAGCAGGTACAAGGAGGGTGGAGAGGTTCCCATGGCCGGCACCAGCCATGGTCTGGGCAAAGTGGGGCAACGTGGGGCCAGCAGGGAGCTGCTGCCCTCCCTCCCTCCCTCCTTCCCTCTTTCCCTTCCCCCAGGGGCAGTTGTTGAACCCAGGAGGCAGAGGAGCCACCAACAGCCCCACGCGGCAGTGCCGGGGGGGCAGCACCCACCGCTTGAGGCCGTGGAGGTCCGTCAGCTCGCCCAGCTTGTGCCGCACCGACTCCACCATGTCCGAGTCCCTGGGGGTGGCAAAGCCCACGGTGAGGGCAAAGGGGGAAAATCAAATGAGTGCAGCACGTTTCAGGGCACCGCAGTGACGGTGGAGGTGGGGGTGAGGGTGTTGGGGGCTGAGGACACCCCCAAAAAGCAGCTGTCTGCCCCAGACCCACAAGCACGTGGCTTGTTGCCATAAATTAAATCAAGGCTCGGTCCTCAGCTGCTTTTTGCCTTGGGCAATGAGTCCGGGCTGTGCAAAGCCAGCCTGGGCTCCCTGCCCTGCGCAGGGCTGTCAGTGACTGCTTGCAGCTGAAAACAAGGGGGTAACGAGGCCCCAGCAGTTTTTGGGGCTTTGCAAAGGGTGCAGATCCCAGGACCAACCCATCGACCCTCCCAGCCCCGTGCCGGGAGCAGGACTCTGCCTGGCTGGGCTCACCACATGTCCAGGTGGAAGCTGGCCGTTTCCGTGTCCTCGAACTCCCTGCAAGGCACAAGCAGAAGGCGTCACGCCAGCAGCACCACGGGACCAGCAGCAAGGGGGCAGGACAGCGGCCACAAGGGAGATGAGATGGAGATGGAGGTGGAGGTGGAGGTGGAGATGGAGGTGGAGATGGAGGTGGAGATGGAGATGGAGATGGAGATGGAGGTGGAGATGGAGATGATGGAGAACTCCACACACACACACACACCATGCGTCCTGGGAAATCAGTGCCCTAAGAGACTGATTTTGGCCACCCCCTCCAAACTCCCTGCACCTGCTGGCTGGGTCAGACCAGATGCACAGCGAGACCCTACAGGCATCACCCCACAGAGCCCCCAAATCCCCCCCCCCAAGGCAGGTTAACCACCCCGCAGCCCCCGTGAAGCGATGGGATGGAGGGGGGGCAGATTACAGGATAAACGTCTCGTCCCACACCGGGTTGAGAGTCTGGCTTATGACTTGTGTGCGATGGATCTGGTCTTCGGGGATGAGGTCCTTGACCACTGCCTTCAGCCGCTTCTTGCTGTCGGGGTGGGCCGGCTCCTGGCTCTTGGCCTCGATGCCCAGCAGGCAGTACGGGTCGCTGAAGCCTGCAAGGACCCGGCAGTGCAAGCCCCGTGCGAGCAGCAGCCGTCCCCTTTTGGGCTAAGCCACCCCCTCCCAGCCCCACTTACCGCTGACGTCTTTCCCCAAAATCCCCTTGGCTTCCTTCACGGTTGCTTTCAGGCAAAAAATCGGGCTCTGAAAGAAAGCAAAGATTGTTCAACCTAGGGGAAAAGCAGCCACGAAGATCTGCTCCGGCCTGGGTGCGCACCAGGGGGTGAAGGAGGGTCCTGGGGACCCAACCCCGTGGGGAAGTTCAGGGCTCGAGCAGGACCCTGCCACCACCTTCCCCTTGTCACAAAAAGGCTCAACGCCCACAGAGCACCCCAAACCCGAATAGGGGGACCAGGCACCGACCCCAAGCCGGGATCCCATCCTGCTCCCTACCTCCAGCTCCTTGACCCGCTGCATGCTGACCCTGTGCTCCTCCGCGTCCATGCCGAAAGCCTGTTATAAATATTAGGGCCGCTGACGGATGTGGCCCTGTTCCTGGTGGCTGGACAGCAGCCAGGGACTTCCCGCTGTGCCCCGGCAGCCAGCTGGAGGCGAGGAGCAGCGGGAGGGCTGGGGAAGGGCTGAAATTCGGGAGAGCCTCGGGCTGAGCGCCCCGAGCCCAAGACAAAGCCCTGCTCCCAGCCCCATGGCTGGATGCCGCTGCCGTGCCTTTAGGGGTGTCCTTTAGGGGTGACTGCACAGCACGGAGGGGACAGGATGGGATTGGGGGGGTCCCAGCAGGCTGCACCCACCTTCTGCACGTAGGCGTAGAGCTCCTGGGCGTCCGCCACGTGGTGGGGCTCGGGCTTGCCCATGCGGTGCCGGATGGTGTAGAGCACCTCCTCGTACAGCAGGGCCAGCTGCGGGGACAGCGCCGACCCCTCGCCACCACCCCGGGCACCCCATGTGTCCCCCCCACCCCAACCCAGCACCCCGCTCGCCCTCCTCCCCAGCACATCCATGGGGTGCCAGCAGCTGGGTGCGCTCGCTCCGGCACCCAAAGGCGATGTCCTTGGGGAGCCTGAGCCGGGGGCTCTGCGCCCCCCCTGCACCTCGGTGGCCCCCTCCGATGTCCCCAAGGGAGCCCACGGCAGGGCCACACTCGTACCTCCTGCTTGGAGAAGCGGTGGGACAGGTCCATCTGGAGAAAGGAGAGAAGCAGAGAGGTTTCCCGTCAGGGCTGGAGACACGGAGAGGGTTTAGGAGGAAACTGCAGGGAACTGGGGATGGGGTGGGCTTGTCCCCAAGGTGCCATTTAGCCCCATGGCCAAGGTGCAGCATGAAGCCCGAAATTAGATCCCCATCGCCCATCGATGGGGGCACTGGGGCTTCCCTGAGCCCTGCAGGTTGAGGGGTGGCAAGAAATGGCAACTGAGCTGCCCAGGGCAGCCGTGGGCAAGGAGCCAGCAGAAGGCAGGGGGCTGTCAGGCAGGAAAAGAAACGTGATGCTGAACTGCTCTCTGCTGGCGTGAAGACCCCGTGCCCCACTCGCTGGATGACCAGAAGTGGCATTTGTTTTACAAACACCCTGAGCTCTCAGCCTGTGCCGGTTCCTCCCTGGGCCAGGCCTGTGTTTGGGCTGGATTTGGCCACAGCCACAGCTGAGCAATTTGTTCCCATCCTTGTCTAGCCACGGTGACCGTGCCACCAAGGGCTGGGTGACTGCAGCGGGTGTCATGTGCCAGCCGTGGCAGCTCCAGGTGTCTGGGATCCTTGGGAGCACAATGGGGTGACAGCACCACACCCCCACCCCAAAAAATAATTCATCTTAGCCTTGTTTTTTGGACATCTTTGAAATGCGCTTGGTCCTTTCTGTGCCAAGCACAGACCCGGCTCATCAGGGTTGGGATGATGGGGGCTGGTAGGAAGGGATGAACCCCACCCCCAGGTCAGCCCAGGTCCTGAAATGACCTTGGGATCCTCCTAATAGAAAGAAAAAAAAAAAAAATACAGCCACTGGAACGTCACCATTTGCTTATGGCAAATCTGGGGCTGCCGTAATCCCCCAGCCATCTGGGCTGGGTTCAGCTCCTCCACCCGCAGCGGGTTTAACCCTGGAGCTGCTTCAGCCCCGTCCTGGGGGCTGTGGTCTCCAAACACCCCCTGCCCAAGGTTGGAGCCTTGCCACCAGCATCGGGGCAGCATGGGAGGGGGGCAAGGGGCTCGCTGCTGCTTTGTGGGGTTGGGACTCTGCAGCTCCCCACCGAAATCAGGGCAGGCTGCCCCGGTGGCTCCTTTGTGCTCGCCCACACGAGCACAGGACTCCGTGAGATAAAGCCAAGCCCCTGCAACGTGTTCGCTGCTGCTAATCCCCGTGCCAAGACCCCAGCTGAAATCCAGACGCGTTGTTTAAATCCAGGCCCGGACACGGCTGCCAGCACCCCCAGCCTGTGCGCGGCGGCAGCGACGCTGCCGTGGGGCAGCTTTTCTGCAGGGATGGAGGGAGGACGAGTCCCTCGGGGGCATTCAACCCCCAGCACAGCTCCTCAGCACCGTGCTGCAGGCACCCAGCAGCACCAGGCACCCCCCCCTGGAGGCTCCTTTGGCTCTGGCAGAGCCCCAGTCCCATTTCCTGGGGACATCTGCGGGGATGCAGCTTGCCCGGCTGCCGGGGAGGAAGTCTCTTGGGGCGTTTGGGTGAAAAGCAGGGCTTTTGGGGGCTCTGCAGATGGGAGGGAGCTGGGAGACAGCTGAAGGACCCTTCTGCACCAGCACAGAGCTCGGGTGCAGGTTTGCGGCAGGATGTGCCCCCCCCCCCAGCTCCCACCCCCACTTCTTGCTTGGCATCAGCATTAACGTCAGCACCAGCCCAAGCCTGGCCGCACGCTCACCCCAATTCCCCCCACACACCTCGAGCACCTTCCCTGTGTCCACCCCCGGCCCCAACCCTGCACCCTGGGGTCCTGCAGCCCCCCCTGACCCCCAATCCCAGCACTTTTGGGGCCACCGAGCCCCAGGTGCAGCCCCTATCCCCTGGGGAGGTGAAGCGGGCACCTACCTCGGGGCTCTCCTCCTCCCCGGGGAGGGTCCCCGCGGGGGCCTCGCCAGCAGCCTCCATCCCGGGGCAAAGCTCGGCGGGGGCAAGGCAGGCTGTGCAGCGGGGCCTCCCTTCCCCTCGTTCACATGCTCGGAGGAAACCACAGCCCTTATCTCCCCGCGGCCATTTGAGCGAACGGAAACGGCGCGCGGGCCTCCTGCGAGGGGAGCGGGGCCACGCAGGCGCCCCCCAGCCCCGTGGGGTGCTCGGGGTGCAGGTGGGGTGGGAGAGGGGTGTCACGTCCAAACCCCGTAGTTAATGAGAGAAAGTTTACTTTTTTTTGGGGGGGGGGGGGGGGAAGTAATCCTGAAGGCAGAAGGTGGTGGTGGTGGAGAGGGTGGTGACGTGCGTGGGGGATCTGGGTTGCAGCGTGGGTATTCGGGACCCAGTGTGCCCTCGTGCCCCTTAAGCACTGGTTGGGGACCCTAGAGAAAGCAGAAATCATCTGGGGGCTGGTGGGGGGTCTGTAAGAACCCCCCCGTGGCACCCAAAAGGCCTCGAGGAAGCCCGTGCTGAGAACTGATGCAGTTACTGCACGCCTGGGGACGGCTGTGGGGCTGTCCCTGCCGGGAGGGGACACGCAGCCTTCCTCCCCTCCCCTGGCTGGTCACCGGGGGGAAAAACGAGCAGCAGGAAACTGGTGTTTTACTGTCAGCTTTGTTCCTGTAAACACTTTATCTGATGGCGAGGCAAGCTGACGGGTTCCTATCAGCACCCACCAGCAGCGCCCTCCCCAGAGATGCCTATCGGTGGGGCACAGCAGCATGGGGGGGGGCAGGCAGCTTCCCACCGCCTCCAATTTCTGGCCCCCAGATCCTCCTGGGGGCCCTACACGAGGTACTTCGGGCCACCCCGGGCTGGGGCAGCGGGTGGCGATGCTGGGGACGGAGGTGCCGCGTCCCCCGGCAGGGATTTCGGTTGGGTCCAAGCAGGAAACCACAACGGTGGAAACTGTGCCGAGACGTTTGTCCCCGTAACAGTGGTGTGAGGCGATGACGCCGGCGGTGTGGGGGTGTCCCCGGCACGCTGAGTCAACCTGGGGCTGCGGGAGGGGGGAGGCAGGCAGCCCCCCGATGGCAATCATCTGTTCCCTAAATACAGGCACACTGCGCCCCCGTAGCTGCTTTAGGAGGGACCCCAACTTCCCTTCGCCCCCCAAACCTGCAGGATGTGATGGCAAAAGGAGGTCCCTGAAGCTGGGGGACAGGGAGATGGAGAAAGGAGGTGGAAGAAGCCGGTTGATGGGATGCTCAGGTGGCTGCTCGGTGTAGCTGTCATGGAGCAGACATCAGGGCTGCATGGCACTCACTCCGTTCCTCCTGCAAATTCCCAGGGGCAGAGGGATGCAAAGCTCTAGGCAGAGACAGCGAGACCCTGAGCAGCTGCAGCCCATCCCCACCAAACGGCCTCGAGAAAATCTGCTGCCCAAGCTCCTGCTCTCCCATTTCAGGGCTCCCGTGCAGCGCTGGGGCGCAGGGCTGGGCTCAGCACCACTTTGCCTCCACCTCACCCTAATGCAGGGGTGCTCGGGGCTCTCCCAGCCCCACCATCCTCATCTCGGACCTTTCCAGCCTGCAGGAATTTCGGCCAAGTGTTTGCTTCCCCTTGGGCAAGCAGTTGAAAGGCGTCCCCTGCCCTGCTGGTGGCGGGGACACGGTGCCGAGCTCTGCCCCGCCAGGCGCATGTGCTGTGCCTCGACCCGGGCCATCAGCGCCTTGCTCCACTGCCCGGTGTCATCAGAGGACAGCAGAGACATGAAGTGCACCCTGCCTCTTCAAAACGATTGCTCTCGGCTTTGATTGCAAAAGCAAAATCTGGCAGAGCAGAGAGCGACCACAGAGATAAAGGCAGGAGGCAGGCACAGCACCCGAGCTGCTCACACCTTCTGCTGCTCCTTGCCAGCAGAAAGCAACAAGGGGCAAAGAAACACCCGGTGCCTCCCCCAGCACCCGGAGAACGACTGGTGAAAGTTTAGTTGAGCCTCCCATCCACCTGCCTTCCCCTTCTAAGGGTGAAGAAATACAGCTGACTGCAAACGGTGCTGAGCATCAGGCAGCCGGTCCTCAGCCAGAAGCCTGTGCTGTGGTTTTGCAGATTTTAGAGAGCAAAATCCAGCCTCAGTGTGGCAGGTTCGGTTAAAAAATTGTCACCAGAAGTGCCTGGGATAAAACAGGTCCCACGGGCACAGGACAGGGATTGCACGGGGTTTGGGGCCTCTTTGTGCAATGTGAAATGAGAGCTCTTTGGGGATTGTGTTTCAATTACAACAAATGCCCTTTTTTTCCCCAGGTTTTACCAGCAAGCACCTGCTCCAGAAAACACCAGAGCTCACGGCTCACTGTATTTGCACCTCAAACTGCTCCTCATCCTGGAAACACCACGGAAAAGCCCTAAAAAGCAGCTCCCAGTAGTAGCACAGGTTTCTACTCACTACAGACAATCCCAATTAACTCCATGCCCAAATTAGCAGGACCTTGCAAAACTCCCCACATTGCCCCCCGTGCTGCCAAAGGACGTGGTTGTCCAAAGGGACCAGGTCTGGGTTCCCCAGAACAGCCCTCCCTCCCGCACACCATAAATCAGCACAAAACAGAGCAAACCTCTCCATTCCCTTTAAAAACAACTCATCCTAAAGGAAAACACTTTTCCTTATCGGCTATAGGGCTATATCCCTATGGGGCTGCAGCCTGCCCCGGTGTAAATCAAGTCCATTCGTTCATGCACAGGGTTGTAGCTGCTGCTCTGGGGTATCCAGAGAAAATAGGCCACTATAGAGCAAGCAGCCTTGCACTTTTTAAAGTTTATCTTTCCTCTAAATGAAAACCAGCTATAAAAGGAGCCCCTCCGCAGGCATCAATAGCAGTTTATCTTCCTACCTCTTGGCTTGATAATCCCGGAGACGCCGCCTGTCCTCACCCTTATCTCAAGCTCTCGGCTGGAAATGGGCAAATGGTCAAAAAAAATGATTTCAACATGTCCCTCCCTCACTTCTCCTTTTAAACACCGGCTCCAATGACTGTGCAAAACCAGGCTGTGCCTGCTACGGTTTGGCAAGCCGTACAGCAGAAGCCCGAGGCGGAGGAGAGCAGGGCACGGTGGCGGAAGGCACTTTCAAAATGACACCAGGGAGGCTCCTGCTCCCCCCCCCAGGACTTTCTGCCCCAAGCTCCCCAATGCTGCCTGCCCTGGGACCAGCGGTTTCATTCATACCCTGATGGATGTCAGCCAGTCCCCCTCCTTGCCTAGTGTGGGGCCTTTCAGTTATTTCTGCCCCTAAACCCACATCCTTTCTTCCTAAAGGTTCTCCTGAGCAGCTGGAGTGCTGCCCTAGGAAAAAACTGTGGTGGATGGTTGGGGGGAATCCCATTTCAGAGGGATGTCAAGGCAAACCCCTGGAAAAAAAAAATAATAATAAAAAAAAAAAAAACTGGCAAACCTCCTGGGAAGTGCCTTGGGGACTTCCAACCACCCCCTCGGGGCAGTGCAGCTGCGAAATCTGCATTTCCCTGGAGCAGGACAGGAGGGTTTGGAGCAGGAGGTGCCTGCTGCACCGCAGGTGCAGGTGAGGATGACTCCAGTTTCACAAAGCAGCCGGCCCCCAGCCCAGGGGGGCTCTGTGCTGCTGGGCACTGACCCGATGTCACCATCCCCAGCCCCTCCGGAGCAAACACAGCTCTGACACCATCCTCTGCCTGCTGCAGAGGGAGCAGGGAGCGCTGCAGACCCGCACCGTGGCTCTGCCAGCCAGCTCAGATCAGTTTCAGCCCCTGGATTTCTCATCCCTGCACGGTGGCAGCGAGCCCAGGGCAGCGGCTGCTCTCTGCAGGGCCAGCAAACGGGGGGCAGAGATTTCAAGGCCACTGGGCCTGCCAGCTCGCAGCACTGGGCTCAGAGCAGCAGGAGCGATGCACACTCGAGCCTCAGGGGGATGCTTGTGAGAATTTGGGGCTGACGCCGGGGTCCAGGCACGCCAGCACAGAGCAAATTGAGCACATTCGTGCCTGGCCTGGAGCATGCGTGCAGGATCAGCCTCACTGCTCAGAGCCCTCCAACACAAGCTAAAGCTCCTCTGACAAAGCTGCCCTGAGCCCCCACAGACAAAAAGTGGGAAAAAAGGCAGGGATTGACCCCCCTGCCTGCAGATCCCAAGCAGACGAGCCAAAACACCCAGCTTTATGGCAGCTGCTGCGTGCCACGGGGAGGGCGACCGCTTCCCAGGCAGGACCCAGCCCTTGCAGAGCAAAGCACAGAGCCAGGCAGGAGAGACGAGGCTCCAGCAAGGGTGAGGAAAAATGTCGATGGACAGGATTTGCTGAGCTCCCAGCCCAGCTCCAAGCAGTGCTGTCCGAACCCATACCTTTTGCTCCTGTACCCACCTGTGTCAGAAATCCGTCACCCAACAGCAGCCAGGAGGATGCAGCAGAGGTTTTCCCCTGCAGCAGCCCAGGCTCTCGCCGTTTTGTGGCTCCTTCCCGGCCCGCTGTGGCCTCTCCCCGGCGGCCCTTGAGCAAGGAGGGTGCTGAAATACCGGTTTCCAGTTGGGTCCCATGATGGCAGGCAGCTCTGTGAGCTGACTCACCCCGGGGAGCAGACGGGTGAGTAATAAAGGCAAGTGTGACTGCGGAGAAAAACCCTTGCCTAAAATGAAGGTCCCCGCCTCGCTTTGTCCTGGCATTTCGAGCCAACCCGCAAAACCCCACGTTTGTCACTCGGGCTCGCTCGTAAAGCTTGAAAGCACCTCTTTTATTGTGGCTTGTGTTAGCAGAACCCGACTTCTGTGCCCAGTTGGGTGTTATTTACAGCTGACACGAGCCATTGCCCAGCTGCTGCCCCGGGGGTGCCCGCAGGGGTACCACAGGAGCCCCCCTGAGGGCTTGGTGCGCTCCTGGCAGCGGCTGCTCCGGGACCAGCTTGGGCCCAAGTTCACCCCACGCCTCCTGCCACCTCCAGCTGTGCTCACGGAGGCGGACAGCGCTGCAAAATCATAAATCAGGACATCCTCGCACGGCTGAACTGCAGTTTGACCGTCTGCTGGTGGGAAATGGTGGGTGATCGCAGCAGTCCCCAAAGGAAAGGACATGTGGCAGGCCTGGGCAAAGCTGGCCTAGCTGCTGGCCATTTCCCCAGCTAGAAGGGAAATCATGAAAAATAACGATAACCAGCTGAGGAGGGCCTGCTCTCTCCTTTGGCTGGAGGCCTTCCTGAGCAAGCAGGTGCAAGGCCCATCCGTCCAGGGCAAAGCCCTTCACCAGCCCCCAGGGGTTTCAGCAGGGCTTTCAGGTCCTGCAGCAGGACGTCTGCAACCAGCACCTGCAGTTCCTGCAGTAACAGAGCTTTGCACAAGATCTCCAGGCACTTTAGAAATACCCAGTTTCACCACACCACAGCGAAGGAGGGAAATAGCCCCATGGTCGGGGAGGGGAAGCAGGCCCGAAGGGCACGTGAGGGACTTCTCAAACAAAGATCCAACGTCACATCCAGAAGCCAATTGTACACGTACCGCCTATGCCAAAAGATTTACTAACACTAACTGTTCCCTGTGCCCTGCCTGTCTGTTCAAGGGCATAGTACCAGCCAAACGTTAGGATTTAATGGCTTGGATTTAGCTTTCATAGGCCAGTGTTTCTGCCACATAACTGATGAATCACTCAAGCACAGATTAGATCTGGAGACATCCTCATGTACACTTCCTCCTGCCCTACTCCCATCCCCACTTCCAGAGCAGAAGACAACTTTCAGTACAACTTTTCTACTTTAGTACTTAAAATCTGGCCCTGGGACCAAGCGATCCTTGAACCCCCTCTAAGCCCTTTACAAAGCTGAGCACTGCTGACTCTTCCCATCAGGGAGCTACCAGCGAGTGCTGAATACCCAAGACAAATCTGGGTTTTCAGGTTTTTACGAGCAAGGCACAGATTCTCACCGGCATCTAGCTGGCTAAAACCTGCGCCCTCCTAAATCGTGCAGCGCCACTCAACCTAACACCAGCACGAGCCTTACTGCGTGACTAGCCTGGCCTTTTGGCCCCCACAGCTTCAGCATCACCAACACTTGCTTCAATCCTCACCATCTTGCTCCAAATATACCAAGAAAACCACGATCAATCTCGTTTTTGACTTGCTCCTTCTCTCCTCCCCACAGACTATGCTGATGTCTAGCATTCACTGACAAGCCACTGATTTAGCTCACTAACGTCACATTAAGGAGACAAGTACTTTATTTCTTCTAGCCTGACCCACCCACTCATTTATTTATTTTTTAAGGCAGCAAACATCGTGGTCTTCCTGCAGATCTTACCACTTGCCTGCCCTGATGGAAAAGACTCTGTTGGAGCCATGGCTCATGAGAGCCAAGTTCTCATCCAAACAAGTAGCTAAATGTTTCTTCTCTCAAGCAGACTTGGTTGTGGAAGGAAACTAAAAATAATTAAACAAATAAAACAACTTGTGTTTGTGCTGATTGCTTGCATGAGAGCTGTAGTGTAAGTCGTGCTGGGCTAGAGACCTGGAGGCTTTGTACGAACGGTTTTCTAGGAATATCTGTCTGGGAGTAGAGAATAAGTGGGACACAGATGTTTTGAAACAGAGTAGGAGCCCTGGAGTACAGAGTGGTTTGACAGAACCACAGCAGCAGCTTCCTGCAGTGTCTTACAGTAGGACTGATAATTATTCAAGAAATCTAGAATTGAAGTAATTTAATTCCCAAAACAGGATTTATTGCATTCTCCCTGGGCTATAACATCTGTCTTAATATCTGTCTTAGTGCTTTCCTTCTCCGCCCACCTCTTGCTACGGAAAACAATCCCAAGTAGATGGGCCAGCCTAAAACAGTTAAAACTCAGTAAAACAGTTATGTGGGAGGACAAATATGATGTAGAAGAGCAGAATTTGGAAGATGTCCACAACAGCTGGGCCAGAACTTTGAGGTGGCTCCTTTCAGCTCAGAAAAAGAACAAAGCCAAGCAAAGTTTGGCTCCTGGTTTTCCAGGAAGAGCTACTGGGTAGAACCACACCACCTTAGAGTTCAGACCTAGCTGAACACAGCTGTCCAGACATCTCAGAACACTATAAAAAAAAAAAGAAAAAAAAAAGATAAAATCAGGGATTGTTGTTGTCTGGTAATTAGAGACAGATTTTAGAGGCACTAATTTTTCGCTGTCTCCTAACTCTTTGCTCCTCAACAACTACTTTCAGCAATAGATTGCAAAGGATTACAAGGACAACTAGTCTGGAAAAAACAACAATCTTGGTAAAATGTTGAGCAGCTGCGTCACCAATTTACAACAGGATCCAGGAAATGGGCATTTGTAAAGATTTAACACCTGATTATCATTTCACAAAGTAAGCCCAATTCAAGAGAAATCAAGTGACTAATGCCACCAATGACAAGCCAATGCAAGAACAAAATCCCCCTGTGCCAAGCAATTTTGCTGTTTAAATTCCCTCTGCCCCCATCCAAAGCTACTAAGTCACTGCCAACTTTGCCCATCGAGACACACAAATGCACTACACTCATTTTTGAGCTGATTTCTCTTTACTTCACAGTCTCAGCAAAACAAATCTGCATTCAAAAGTCATTTCACATTAATATATTAATCAAACATCTTCAAAATAAATATACATTTTTTAAAATAACCATTTCTTTACATCACTGCAGTAGCAATTCTAGAAAAGTCAGTGCACAGAGAGTAGCAATTCCATTAATCACCTAGACTCAAATGAAAAGAAAACAAGAGGTGGACCGTTTTTCTCTCCAAGCAGGCTGCATGCAGTAAGTCTCCGCACTTCCCTAGCACATGATCTTTCTTCACACTTGCTGGGACGGATCTTCTCTCTCTCACAGACGCTGTCAGAAGTCAGTAAAATCTGATTTCTGCAAAGCTTTGTACAACGCAGTTTCACAACCTGGTTACTGCCCAGTCCTGCAGAGGTTCTGAGCACTACAGTCATTGCTAATGAGATCAAAGAATCAACGTCACGGAAGGAAAATGCTTGAACCCTCACTCCAGGGAGCTGACATTCCAGTTACTGAAAAGTGAATTCACAGCTGATCCAGGAACACTAACAGCATTAAACAACATTCAACTGCTCAGTTATACCCAACAACTTATTCCACCTTTTTGCATATTCTCTCAAGTGCTTCCAGGGCAGAAGCAACTATTTTCTCCCTATTACCTATAAATTCACCAGTTAAACCACAGGATTAAGATGCTTCACTGGCCAAAAGGTGTAACTTGTGTTACAGCAGAGGAAAAAAAAAAAGTGCATTAATGACTATAAAGACAATACCCAGGACTTAGTAAAGCCCACATATCTAACTAGAAAAAAGAGACAACAGAAAATTAGTGTTCCCATATGATCTGTAACTAGTTAGATGCTACTAATCAGCCACAGGCAGTATGTTTTCCTAAAAGAAAAAAAAAGGAAACTTGTCAGCATCACCATAGTGCACAGCAGGAAAACTTGGAGGGTTATCAGATTATTTGTTGCGATGGTTAGGAACAACTTATTTGAAAGTAAGTTTAATAGATATCTGCTAAATTTAATAGATATCTATTTCCTCTGAGATTCCAAAGGTTCATTTTGAAGCCCTTTCTTGGTAGGGGAGGGAAAAGTTGGATGTGACTCTCTGGGTTGAGAGGGATACCCAGAGACATCCCTGTGTCCAGAGATAGTCTTGGCTGCACACCAAGGTAAAGTCAAGACCCCTCAACAACCTTGTTCCTACGTTATGAGCTTATTAATTATGAGTCTGGAGCAGGTGCTTACTCTAAAGAGGTACAATTTAAGTGTGAAAGGAAACAGACAAAGGAAACTATCACAAAGACAACCTCCAGTTCTAGTGATGGCGTGCACAGGGAGAAGGGAATACTGTGGTAGGACGGCAAACCCTCAGAGCTCTACGAGGTACCAAGGCTGTTGAATTCTCTCCCCTTGCTCTGCACATATCTACCACTAAAGTCCAGGAAAGCCATGTGCCTTGAGGTAAGGCTCTACTCCTCAGTGTTATGGACCATGCCCCAAGATTCAGCCAAAATGGGAAGTAAGAAAGCGATGAGTCGTGGAGAAGTTCTGTGGTAGCTTATTGGTTTTTCTTATCCTCTGGTGGGAAGTATGGAGGAGGGGGTGGCTGGTCCTGAAGTAAAGACAGAAATAAAAGAACATCAATTCATAGCTAAGGGAAACAAAACAAAGCAATCGATTCAGACAAACTTTGTTTTGTCACTGATAAAAAGAACTGCTAACACAACATGGTACTTTGGAACCTTTGCTACTTGCACATGATTGTGACTCTCTCATGAGCAGAAAACCCTTCCAGAAACTTGATTTTAGCATAGACCAGTTTCCTTGATGGAAACGTGGACTAGTTTTGCAGACAGCAAACACTCAAGCTGATAAAAAAATGATAGAGGAACTTACCGTGGGCATATAGACGTTATGTGGGTTGACTGGGTTGTAGTAAGCACTGGCAGCAGCTTCAGCAGCTTTTGCTTCAGCTGTCACGGAAACAGAAGTTACAGATTTGGTGACATACAAAGAAATTTTATAATTAAAACTCCACAGTCTTGGCCATTAACTGTTACAAAGCACTATCTTAACAACCCTCAAGTTCCAAAATAGCTGCAACATAAACACAACAACCAAGCATTAACTCTTCCAAACAGCAAACATTCAGTTGCCACAGGACTGTCAAAAGAGAGGCGAAACAGACCAAGACTTAGTTTGGAAATGTCACCTGGAAGTTGCTTGTTAGCCCACATATAAACACTAACAGCTGTTTTGCCTGAATACAGACCATAACCCTTAAAAAGGCAGTCAACCAATCATCCTTCTCGGGATTGAAAATACAAAACAAAAATCAGCACAAGTTTATAGCAGCTCAGAGGATTTACTTAGTAGGAGGTAATTTATGAAGACAATCCAGATCCTTTATTTCTGCAGAATATAAAAGTCCTGTATGCCCATCTGGATCAGTGCCATCTTCCAAATAATAGTTCAATGATGATGGGTCATTTATTCAAACCAGAGACCAGTTAAGCTTACTCAGATAAGTGTCCTTATCTATGAGAAATCTATGGTTCTGTCCAGCCACAAAAGCTAATTTCTCATTTTTTCCCACATGCAGACTGTTCAAAATCATGTTCCAAATCATTCTGATAAATCCAAAATGAATAAAAACAAGACTGACTTTTCCCCAGCTCCTTTCCATTATCTGTTCCTCAGTCCCAAATTGTTTAAGGCAAAAGCAAGCACGTTAGAGGGAAATGGGAGAACAGGGAGCAGGTATCAGCAAAGGCGTATTTGCTAACTAGCACAGGCAAGAAACATCAACATCAATTGCAACGTCAATTTCTTTTTATTCACATAACAGAGCAAGAATACCACAACAGAATCACAAGTGTTGGGTGGGCTTTTTGTTTGTTTGTTTGTTTTTTCTTGTCACAAGGAGAATACAGCCAACTGCAAACTATCTGCTGATGGTAGTGGTGAGAACCAGGCTGGCCTCCACACTGAGCTGGATATACAAGGCTGAAGATTAGGGGAGCTCCCTAAGCCCCCTCTCTCATGAACAATTATAACTTAAGTGGAGCTTCTAAGTTGACTCTGAGTTCCCCGAGAGGTAAGACATGAAAGCTCAATGAGGGTAACAAAGCTACATGACTTTTCCGAGCAGTAACATTGATGCTCAACAGCCTCAGCCTTTTACACAATGACTCCTTATACATTTTTGCACAGCTGTTGTCAAGAAGCAATGCCAGAGAACATCTGCCCACTTCTCCCCAACACCAGTGCTACGGACATTATAAAGCAGCTGGGAGCTCATTCACCTGAAGACAACTCTTACCTGCAGGAGTGGAAGGCAGATCAGGACCGCTGGTGGGGGGTTCCATGGGCCCCGGGTACGGCGGGGGGGGAAGCTGCATGTAACCCATATCTGCACCCCCAACAGGAGGGGGAGGATAAAACTCTGTCAGGAAAGGAGATAACACAACAAAAGGCTTAACTCCTTTGGGTGGGTCACAGCACACAGCCAAAACCAGCCACAGGCAAATACACTGAGAAAGAAGTTGCACAAGGCATCAGATCCAATGTCAGAGATAATGTCAAATTAGTATTTCTTACCCTTTTTTACTTATTCAAACTTTTGCTAACTAGAATAATTCCCATTCTCAACCCTCAGACTTACCAGGAGGAGGTGGTGGGTATGGATAGCCCCCATTAGCTGCAGGTGGTGCAAAAGCATAGGATCCATTGGGCATATAGGAATAGCCATAAGCTCCATTGGGCACTTCACCTCTGGAGGCTAAAGAAGTAAAGATAAATTCACCCCAACAGAACATCAAACCTGCATAACGTGCAGACCAAGAACTACAACAAACTAAGAGTCCTCATCCGAAAAAAAAATAAAAACACTCCAATCCTATAAAAACACTGCTTGTTTAAAAAAAAATGCTTTTTTAAAGCAAGTAAGTTGAAGATACAGCCTGACACACGGACTAGAATCCAACCTGTTCCAAATTAAAACTGCCACTGTTGTAAGATTAAGGCAAGGCCTCCCAAAACCACAAAACTAAGTGGCAGAGACCACTAGGCTCCCGTACCTTGGGATGCCACTTGCAGCATACGCTGTCCAAACTCGATAGCACCCCCAGCTGAAAAAGTCATCTTGAACGTGGCAGATCCTTCCCAGCCACCTGCAGGGAGGAAAAGACAGAATTCACAATTGAGGAGAAGCCATTTTGGTGCTATTTAGCTTCTGTGCTTTATCTACAGATGTCCTGTACGTAATTCTTTAAAGAGCTTATCCCAAATATCCAAGAGGAAACTGCAGATAAAGCAACAGAATTACCCTATTATCAGAAAATTTCACAAGGGATGATATTTTCAGGTCAAGAGACACCTGAAAAAAAGCATCAATGGGGGAAGACGTTCAATAGCTTTCTGAAGTTGTGCCTGTTATCACGCTGGCTGCCAACAGACCAAGCTATCAGAAGTGCTGGATTTACTCTAGCTTTGTATAAGATTAGTGCAGAAGACAGGGATTTTGTTAATCCTGTTTGCTAGAAGGCTTTTGCAACTACACCTAACTGTCAGCTATAAATTAGTTTGGGAGTTCGAGTGCCCAGTGAAGCAAAGAGCTTAATGAAAAACATGGACCACGTAAATCCATTAAGTCCATAGGAAATATATCAAGTCAGGATAATTAAAAAAATAAGTCAGCAACATCTCATATTACAGGCTAAAAAAGAAAAACATGCACAGCCCACGGTCCCAACAATGCCTCAAAGCAGTAGCTGTGTCAGTGCTGAAACAGGGACGTGTAGATTAAAGAACCTTTTGAGCTAAACCAGACTCTTGTGGCTGTTAAAGCAACATCCTCATTAAAGGAGACAGCCTCTGGGGAAAACTCGCAGAGATTTTAGCTGAAGCAGTTTGCCTTTCACACAGTTTACAGTGTTTGTCCTTACTGCTCGGCCTTTCTCTCACGCTGGACGGTCCCGTTGTGCTCCCATACAGAAGCTGTAATGCTGATTTCAGGGTAACAGACTGAAGTCTCCTAAGCACTGCGCTGTGATTGCAGTGACACAGCTAATAAAATGAATCAGGCTGGGGATGAAAAAGAGTTTACTGATCTACACCTTGGTAAAAAGCAGAAGTACAAGAGAGTGATTAAAAAAAAAAAATTGAGAAAAAGTCTACCAGAATCTTCCAATTGAACATAATATGAAAGTTTGAAACTGCCACTTGAAGATTCCCTAATGTCAAGATAGTTCATTCTTTTCCAAGCATGTGGCATTTTACTTCCAAGATGCACTACGGCAGTAACACGCTTTTCCTTGAATTTCACAGGAAACAATGGAAAGCAGTGCTCTGGAGATCGGCACCTCAAAACCCACATCGATCCAGAAAGGATCAGGCCTGTTTGTCACAGGATCTGGACGCAGAACTAAGAAATAAGCCCAAGTGACCAAAGCTAAACAACATCCTCCGTTTTGCCATCGCAGCCTGCTCTCTGCTCTGATGTTTACTCAGTGAGATCACTTGGTTGACTGAACTCAGGATTTTGTACAGAGGGCAGGAATGAGATCAGTTCCAGAACAGATCTGTTCATTGTCACTGTGCAGACAGCAGACAAGGGGAATATTTTTAGCTGCTGGTTTCAAAGAGAAAGACGCATTTTAGCAGTACTGTAAGAACCCATGTGGTCAGTATCCAAGTTTAGGTTGCACTGCATACTTACTTCACTACAAACTATACATCCTGTATCTTAGTTTAACTGCGTATCAGTACCATACATACCTCCCGCCTCTGCTTTCACTGTACCCTTGATATAATTTGCTCCAAAGACGGGTTGCTTAATTTCACAATCTTTCAACAAATAAAAGGCCATCCCAAAAGACTGCATAGCATCCTTTCCCTTCGATACAAAGATAACCTAAAAAAAGAAAGTAACATTACAAAGGGTGTTTAAAACAAACAGGAAACGCAGCCCCAATTTATTATCTGAAGAGACTTCTCGATGGACTGAAGCTGCTTCCCACACTTAAAGATCCTTGTCATTTCTGCAAGCCCTAAGCTACACGGAACAGTCACAAGGGTAAACTGAAGCCTCAAGGCAATAAAGCCATCCAGAAAGATTACAGTTGCTAAGATAATATTCCTCCCAATTTCTAGAGAACTTGCTACTCCGCACAGCTATGATTTAGTAACTGAACTGTTGCATTCAGCGTTTCCAGACCACTGCTAATTTCCAATTCTGAAGCTGCCTAATGGACTAAACAGCTGCTTGTACAAGAAGTAATCAGATTTATTATCTTTTGACGAATAGACAGGATATGCAATGTATTCATAATGCTCCCCAGAGGGAGAGGATGAGCCATACTTCAAGGAGCAGTAGATTATCCTGACTTTCGTGCATGGAGAGCATTTAAATACAGAACCATGAAGAACATCTATCTCCTCACGCAAGATAAAGCCTTTCACTACTTACTCTGTAGGGAGTCAAGAAAACACTCCCTTTCTTGGTCCCTTTGAAGGCATCTGGCATGGGTTCGATATCACTGAAGGTGATTTCTACGTGGTCATAGGTCATCAAAACACTGCAAACGAGACAGGAGGAGAGATATTGTGTTACAGCTGAGGCAGAAGTGCAAAATACACACAGCTTGGGGACCTGCCACAGCTGGGTGTGACTTCAGGGCAGTGCTGAGCAGACACAGATCGGTCTGATGGCACTTTTTGTTGTTTGTTGTTGGCTGCAGCAACGTCAGCAGCGCTGGCTTTTATTTATTTATTTACTTATTTATTATGTTCTGGCGCCCCCCCCCCCACCACCACCTCAGAGCAGGGGCCGCTGAGGCAGGCGCTGCTCAGCCTGGGTTATGCAACGAGGCTGAGGAAGGTCTCAAAGCCACGGCTGGGACACCTCAGGCACAAAAGGGAGTTGGGGGGAGCCCCGTCCCCTTCCTGGCCTTCAGATACCGGGGGGGTGCCACCACTGGGGCTGCCCCCCCCATTTTATCCAGCCCCCCCCCCTCACGCAGCAGCCCGGCACCGAAAGGGTTAACCCCCCCCCCCCCCATACACAAAATGGCGGGGGGTGCGCGAGCCCCCCCTCGCGTCACGTGACCCCCTCTGGCCCCGCCCCTTTCGCCCCCTCCCCTCCCCGGCCCGTCCCCACCGGGCCCCCTGAGGGGAGGGGAGGGGGGGGAGGAAGGGGCCCATGGCCGCCCCCCGGGGCCGTGAGGGAGCCCCCCCCTCACCTCTCGCTGTTGTTGATGATGACGCCGCCGCCCTCCGAGTGGTTCCTGTTCAGCGCCATGGCCTCAGCCGCCGCCGCCGCCGCCGCTTCGCAGCCTCCGGCCCGCTCTGCGCATGCGCGGCGATGCCTGTGGGGGTGGGCCTCCGCCGCGCGCGGGGCATGCTGGGAGTTGTAGTCTCCCGCCCCCCGGCGCCATGTTTAACCCACCCCACACCCCTCCAATAAATAAATATTAAAGAATAAAAAATCTGATTTGGGAGTCATGGCTCCCGGCCCGGTTACTGAGCGCTGTGAGGGGTGCTCCCTCCCCCCTTCTGCCCAGAATCGCATCCCGCAGCTTCACTTCACCACCTCCATCCTCCCCCACAAATCCCCCCGGGGCCCACCCGCCACAGCCTCACCCTCCCTGAGGAGCCGGGCAGCCCTCCGCAATTAGCAGCCGGCGTTAATTTACTGAGCCACAGCCAGCTGCCGAGATTGTATTCAATTTTCTGTTTTCTAGACATAACAGGAGGGACAATCCAAAGAGCTGGTCTCCTTTTCAGGAGACCTCCTAAACATGTTTACAAACCCATTCATCATCTGATTACACGGCCCTCTGACCATATATAATAAAATTATTTAAGTTATTTGGAGCCTGCCTCGTTTGGCAGCAGTTTTCCCAGCTTCCTATTTTAGTCCATGCCACGCCGCTCACAAGGAAAGCAAGGGGAGTTTGCCCAGCACCCTGACAGCTTTCAAATCCGCTTGTATTTTCTTGTGGTTTGCGTGTCTTTTTTTTGGAAGATGTTTCCGGGCCAGCCCACTAGTGGCTGAAATGCTTTTCCTAGCAGGCTATCCACTTTTGCACGCAAGTTCTTTTTTTTTTTTTGTACAAAAACCATGCAACCTCAAGCGATTTTAATGCTTTTCGGAAGCCTCTCCCAGGGAAAAGCCCATAAGTAAAAGAAACGGAGACAAAATTGGACTTTCACTGGGTGGTCAGGGCAGAATTCAGGTATTCAGAATAAAAATTGCACAAATCTAGTGGTACTATTCCTAAAGTGAGGCTTAGTCCCTTTAATAGCAAATATGCTTGCTTGGTTTCCATCATTCTTTTAATTCACGCTTGATTTCATACACCTGCAAACAGACTTTTGTCCAATATGGATCCAAACCATGATTTGGGTTCCTAAAATTACCCCTTTATATTTGCACGGGTTATTCTGGAAGGATTGAACAGTCACCCTACAAGACAGCACCCTGTCTGCCTGAAAGAAATCTGGGTACAGGAAAATATCCGTGGTGTTAGCATAGCTTTAGGCTGGGTATACTCTGCTGCTCCAGCTGAGCAAGCAGGAGTTAGCTCTTAAAAAATAATAACAATAATAAAAAAAATGATTGCATAATTTCATTAAAGGGGCTCCTCACATTATAATGCACAAATATATTTTAAGAACATACACTATCCAAAATTTTATCTTTTTACATGGATTTGAGCTTTTCCCTGCAGTGCTTACAGCCCAGCCCCCTCCAGCTCTTTCTGAGTGCCTGGGAATCAGCTGGGTTAGGGGAAAAATGAGAAACACCACACAATGGAAGTCAGATTAGAATAAATGCAGTGACACAATCTGCACAGTTCCTGGCAAGAAAAGCACAAGTTTGTGCTTTTCATATCCGCTTTTTCAATAAGTTGTAAGTTTCCCTTTTAAGAAATGGTTATAACAAACAGCCTCGATTCCTCTCCTATTAAAGTCAGTAGCAGACATTCACGCAGCTTCCACCACAGCTCCCAGCTGAAGCACTGCCACCTCTCATGAACTAATACTTGCCCAGTGATGTTCTTCTCATAGCTCCAGCTGACATTTGCTATTAAGAAACTCAGCCTTCATTTAAAAAAAAAAGTGCTGGCATGCATGGGAAACTCTAAACCTCCTTGTTACATGGAAAACCTTGGAAATTTATACCCAGATGAAAACACTAAGGAAAAAACGCCTAACCTGTTCCTTTCAACATTGTTATTTCGAAGTCGAGGACAGGGTTATAAAAGAGGCAAGGAGGGAATTGAGACATCCATTGTTTTGAACTGCCCAGAACTGACAATATTGCTGTTGGATTCCAGGATTCTTCCGCTCCTTTTGTACTCCAGCAATAAAAATGTGTATTTGGCACAAACCCCTCAGACACTCTTGGAAAATAAAATCTCTGCGATTTGATGCCAGATGTACAGGACACGGAAAATATAAACAGGGGATAATAGGACAACTTCAGTGGTTTGGTATTTAAAGGAGAGACAACCCAGAGCTATGTTTGTGTAACATTTAATGGCAAATCATAGTCTCCACCAACATTATATTATTCTGTTACAGTTTCTTCACACACTGTAAAAGACTCTACAGTTACTGTATATTTAAAAATCCTAATTAAAAAGAGGAACACTCTGTGACAGCAAAAATAACTCAAGGGAGCATGGAAAGGCTGTTTAAATTGCAAAGTGCTATCTATCTAAACTCACCACATGCTGTGTTTATCCTTTCATTTACAGCAAAAAAAAAATCAGAAATCCAAGGCTGGTATAGTGCACATTTCCTAATCATTCCAGTTTACACCCCAAATTATTGGCAACACAAAGCAAACTCTGGTCCAACACCCTGGAGGGATAGCCCCCATCTTAAATCGGTCAGAATTTGCTTTATGCCCTGAGCCAGCAGGATTTATAGCACTTCCAACCAGGATAAAAAAACAGCAGCAGGAAGGAGAGGGTTTGATAACACTTTCCAAACACACTGCATCTACAGGAGCTCTCCAAACCCTCTGGAAAGCTGCATGTCAGCACCCCAGCGATGGAGGCAGACAAGAATTAAGCGACTCGCCCCCGCCGCAGACAGCAGTGGCACCAGCAGAAGCAGAGCCCAGGCTCCTGACGCGTCCTCCTGTGGCTGCAGGGATGGAAAGGGAAAAGTGTTGGATCCCTGCAAGCCATCTCAAACCCTCAAGAAGCAGAGGCTCACGTCTTTGCGTTGGGCAACGCGGGGAAGGGAGGGATCGGGGCTCAAGCGCGCCGTTCCCCCAGGGAGCCATCAATCCGCCCACGGCCAAACGAAATGGGGCAAAGGCCCAGATCCACTGTATTTACTCTGGCAAAACTCCTCGCTGCAAACGGTGGGAGTTTTGCCTGAATAAATGACATTTGGGGCCCAGCCTGAGCCAAGACATCAGCCCATATGCGAGATCTCTTCCCGCAGGCGTGCAGCACCGATCAAGGTTACCTTCCTCTTCCTCCCAGCACATCACCAAGCACAGGCTGCCGCACGTCTCCAGCCTTCTTATCTGGCAAGGCATTTCTGACACTAAATGCTCGCCGCTGCTAACAAAACAGCACCGATGCCTGTGCTGTGTCACCGCTGACACCTCGCGCAAAGGCTGTTTTGCAGGAGGGAAACTGGCACAAGCACAACAAAGCGTTTTCGAGGTAGGAGCTCAGGACATGGGGAGTGAATTCCTATGGGGGCCGCATTCCCGCTGGCCGTGACGATTTCATCCTGAGAAGGGGAAATCGGGGAAATTCCCTTCATTCACGGGAAGACCTACACCCCACTTCCCACCGCCTGCAGCATTTCAGGAGGAGCGGAGAAGGAGCAGTTTCGGGCACATCCCAGTGGTTCCCTCTGCGCACCAGTGCTCCAGCCCTGCCCTGGGGATGGGGAGGCTGCATTCAGAGCCCTCAGCCCAGAAATCTGAGAGCTGACAGCAGTGGCTGTTTGCTGGGACCTCTGCCCATGCCAGCAGCATGAGTAAAGGAGCTCTTCAAGCCTCACTGGTTAGGTAAACGTGGCTAGAACTTTTAAACCTCTCGGCTTTGTGCCTGCCTTTTTTTTCCCCCCCGTGTTCACTTTTTTTTCCTGTCTCCCTTTGACTATACCACTATCATTTCCAGCTTATCCTTTGGGGAACACATATATATATATTTATTGTATATTTAGCTAAGTGGGACATTTTCCATCCCTGTTGACTGTTGGTGTGTCATCACTGACTCATTCACGCCAGCAAAGAATCTGGCCCAGTATATTTTCTCTGTAGGTATGTATTACACAGCATTACGATTCTGTAAAGCAAGCTTCAGGAGGTAGGTAGCCAACTAATCCCAGAAAAAATAAACTTGGAGGAAGGCAGGGCGGGCTGAGACAGGAGCCGCACTGTGCCGCCTCTGTAACGTCTTCAGGGCAGAGCTGGAAAAGCTCTTTTAGGACACACGAATGGGCATTTTGCCTCTCAGCCTGAAGTTTCCACCTTTCCCAGAAGGGACACTGTCTTGAGAGTAGTTTTTGTTAATTGTTACTTATTCCCAGAGTTTAAAGCGCCACTTAATAACTAACTTTACCTTTTATTGATGCACTCCCTCACAGCTCTCCCTAAGACACACCGTTTGCCCCTGGGAATACTCACAGCACCTCTTTGTGACTCGAAAAGCTCTCTAAGCTACGGGGTACATTTACAGCTCAAGTGTGCCCAGGGTACTTGAAGAATCGGGAGTTCAACAGTGTTAAACTCCCCTAAAACAGCAGGGTCCTCAAAAAAGGGAGGGGAAATTTGACTGTAAGGCTTCTGAAAGCAGTTCCCCAAGAATGCATTTACTGAAAGCACATCCTCAAAACTGATCTGGGCTGCTCCCTTTGTTTCTCAAGGCAGGACCTGTGCTGGCATTCCTCTCCTTTCCCAGCCGGGATGTTTGGCCACGGTGGGGAACAGCCCGGGCGCTCCAGCACACGCGGGACCGCGGCTTTTCCACAGCATCCCAAAGCCGGGGGAAGGCAGAGATCTGCGCTTCCCATTTGTGGCACTGATGGGTGTCAAGCCCCGCGGGGAGAGGCTTTGGGCTTCATCCCGTCCACGCCGGGCTTGCTGCTGCAAAGGCACTTCAGGAAGCAGCATGCGGGCGGTGCTGAGCCCACGCTAGGAAAAGCGGCGGTGACACACAAGGCACAAAGCAGGGACCCACACAAATCGCCGGGTGGCGTGAGCAAGTGGGGAGGAGAGGGAGTGGGCAGCCCGGCACCCCGACACGGCCTGGTGGTGGGACTCAGGCCGACGGTTCCACTTGGAGATCTTTAAGGTGTTTCCCGACCGAGGTGGCTCGATTCGGCGATGTAGTGGCACTTCTGAGCAAGGTGCTGCGGCGAGAGAGGACCACCACAACCCCAGACACACACAGAGGGAAGCGATGGCGGTGGCCTGCTGCAGGAGAGGCCCTCCTGGGCCTTCCCGTCCCTCGGGGAAGTTACCGGCGCTTGAGCACCGAAACGCAATCCTTCTTCAGCGGCCCGATCTGCAGGTGGGCATCGACGCTCTCCAGGAAGAAGGCCGGCTTCAGCTTTAACGAGAACAGAGAGGAGAAGTGGTAGTTGATCTTGCTCTGGAAGGGGTTTACCTGAGTCTTCCCCACAGGGGAGACCTTGAGCTGCTGCAGGCACGTCATCTTGGAGTCCTTGACTCCGTAGAAGGTCAGAGTCTTCTCCGAATACTCCAGGAAGACCCCGATCGTGTGGAAAAACGGCTGCTGGATGACAGACTCACAGCCACCAAACCAGGCCACGTAGTTCTGTCCGTTCCACTGCAGGCAGCAGGACCTCTCGTTGCGCCCCAGGCGGCAGCGGTTGAAAGCTTCGCGGGGGTTGAAGTCCTCGGTGACGACACCGATGCTCACCCAGCCGTCGATGATCTCCACCTCCCAGTAGTAGTTGCCCCGGTTCATGAGGTTCATGCCCAGCACTTGCTCGCAGTTGATGAAGCGGACCGGGCTCTCTGGGTAAAGGATGGGGCTAAGCACCCTCTTGGCTCCTTTGGTGCCAAAGAGCTGGATGAATTTGTCAGCCGTGTCGCTGTCCAGGTCAATGATGAAGGCAACTGTGCAGGGCAGGAAGAAGACACGAGGATGACGAGGGAGGAAATCCCCCCAGCCCTCCCTGCTCTGATCCCCTGCTCCTTTCTGACCCCAAGCAGCTCATTTTCTGCAGCATCCTTAAGCCATCACCCTGTCCTCTTGCTTTTAAATCCCATGGCTGATTTCAGCTGATGAGGATAAGAGGCTCAAAACCATGGCATTCCCATACCCAGGGTGAATACAGCTTACTGGGCAGAGGAGAGAGCAGACAGGCTGCAAAATGAGCCCAACCATGTTATCAGACATCCAAGAATCCACCTGACAGACTGGTGATAGGAACATCCCACATGAAAGCAGGCTTTGGGCAACCACGGAGAGCACAGGGGAGCTTTGCCTCCCTTCCTCACCTGCCCCTAGCGAGGCTTTCCAATCTCCTGCCCTCTTCCAGACCTTCCTCTTCCTTGCCCCGCCGTGACCCCCTCACCCAGCGCCCCAGCAGAGCAGCCCTGGGGCTTCCTCAATTCACACGCCTCTCCCACATGCTCCTTCCACCAAACCTTCCCTGCCTCACCACAACTCCCTGCACAACCCCAAATCGCCCCTCCGTGCCCACCGCCGCCCTGCGGCCAACGAGGCAGAGGCACAAAACCCCGATCTGATTTAACCGAGGATCCAATTCACCCAGGGCTGGAAGGCAGCCGAAATTACACGCCTACAGCCCCCCTGGCAGCTGCTCTGGCAGAACCGCCAGGGAAAAAAAAATCACCTAAACGGATTAGGGCAGTCATCAGGAAAGCGAGGAGACTTCCCTGTTAGCTGAGCAATATTTCCTCTGGTGCACAGCAGCAGGGCCAGCGCCTGCCGGGCGAGCGGGATGGAGCCAGCGGGGAGAGGAGCGAGGGGAGAGGGGCCATGGCAACAAGTGTCAAAGCAAAAGGCCACCGCTTACATTTCAGGAAGTAATCCCGGCTCTCCAGGCAGGCGGGATTGTTCGGCTTGTCTGGAAACCGTGACTCGGTCACTGCTGCGAAGAAATAAAAGGGATGGGAGGGTTTGCCACCAGGAAAAGTGCTGCTGCCACCGCCAAGGGTGTTACTGAAGCGTCACCCCGAGCTGTGGCCGTGTCTGCAACTCTCCCTGCAGGATCAGACCCAGGAAAGGACAGAGGCCACTTTTGCCACCCCAGGGGGACAGGCAGGGGGGCAAAAACCGGCTGCAATTCCCACAGGAAAACGAGGGACAGGAGGGAGCTCAGCCCAGATGGGAACGCAGCCAGGGAGAGTCCCAAACCTCCAGCCACTGTGGTTTCCCACCCCTGGCAGCCCTGGGAGACCACAGCCTGCCCGATGAGGGGATCTCCTGTCCCAGAAGAAACGGTCCCCTTTCACGGGAGGCCTCTTTGGCCCTTCGCCCCCTCCCGCAGGGCCCTGCCTAACTCCCAGGCTGTTTGTTGCCTCTCAAGCCTCTGGTCTCCGTGGAAAAATTCATCAAACCTCAAGGAGGAGGCGTTAGCACAGGCAGCGATTGTGCAACCGGGCCTGAGAGAGGGGCCAGCGCTTCCAGGAGCCCCCGAGCGCGCAGGCATCTCCCGGCCACGGGGGGAAGGCACACGTTTGGGTGCCCTGCACAGCACCCGTGGGCAGAGGGGCCGGGTGGGCACAAACCTTCCTCCATCTCCTGGAAATTCAGCCCGTCGACACCTTTCCCCTGCAAGCGGTCCCACTGCTTTTTGCAGACCGCCGCCAGCATGTCCTTGACGGCGCACACAGCCTGGGTGCACTTGGTGAAGTTGAGCTCGTTCTGGAAGCTCGGAGCCGGGGAGAGGTTGTCTTCCATGGCTATTTTTAAGGCTTGAAACTCCTGAGCCAAAAAGACAGAATTTCAGGAGGTTTCAAACGCGCCGAAGTTGCCTCTTGTTCCGCAACCCCACCCTGCCCCAGAGGATTTGGGAACTGGCAGCTCGCAGGACTTGGCCCAAAATCAGGCTTGCAGAAGGGAGGAGAGCCTGGCCACGTGTTCCTGGAGCCTTCTCTTCGCTCCCTTTCAAAGCCGGGCTCCAACCGTGCCCGTCCCCTCCCCAAAAGGTCTCTCCTGGCCAGGGTGGGTGCAGGATGGGGCAGTGGGGCACCCCAACCTCTGCCACCCCACACCTGGGTACTGAGCCTGGCCAACGCAGCAGCTTCTCCTGAGGCCTGGAGAAGGAGGGAGGTGGTGGAGGAAAAAGCTTTGGCAGCGCGCTCCTGCAGCGGCAGGATGCTGCAAACAGGGAGGAGACCCTGCAGCCTCCCACCTTGGGGCTGCCAGCACCCAGCTCCGCAGGAAACGAAACCAAAACCAACAGACAGCGTCTCCAGCTCCTTCCCCTCACCACCATCCCCACCCAGGCACCTGGAGGAAGTAGATGGTGTCCTTGCTGGGGACGTTCTGCAGGTTTTGCTTGCACTGGGCCAGCTTGGCTCGCCTCTCCTCCTTCCAGCGGAGGTCGAGCTCGGCCTCCCCCAGCATGGAGCGCTCCCCGTCCTCGATGAAGCCGGCCACCTCCTTCTGGAAGGTGGCCAGGACCTCGGAGGCTTCTGCAAAGAGCTTCTCCACCCGCTCCTTCTCCTTCGTGGCGACACCCTGAGCACGGGGAGAGAGCGGTCGGTGTCACGGGGAGCGGGAGGGGAGCCCCCCGGTCCCCTGCTAACAGAGCGGGGCCATCGTGGTCACCTTAATGAGCTCCACCATCTTCTTGGTCTGCGTGATGGTGACGGCCAGCTCCTCCAGCTCGTTCTCCACATTGCTGAGGAATTTGGCTTGCTGGGCCTGCGGGCACAAAGGGTGAGCACTGAGCTCTGTGCCCAGCAATAAACCCTGCCAATCCGCAGCCCACACGACTTTGCTTTTGGGCATCAGGTGAAGGGTGCAAGGAGATCACAGGTTATTTTCCCCATTTCCTCCCTCTGGAACCTTCTAAACCCATCCGACCTGCAAGTCTCTCTTCTCACTTGATTACTTCTAGCAAAACTGGCAACCGGGCTGCAAAGTGCAGTGCCCACCTCCGTGCTCCCTGCTGCCCTCTCAGCTTGAAACAACAAACCAGGGATTCGAAAGCAAAATTGCGCTCGTTCCCAGGCAGTGATTGCAGCGAGCACCAATAAGCTGCACGGCCAAGGCTGGAAAAAGCCACTTGGGACGGGTGCAGAAACCAAGAGGCAGCCACGGAGCACCGTGGCCCCTGGAAATTTCTTATAAAGGGAAAGCAAAACAGCTCGGGAGCACAGGGTGCTGTTTTGCTGCAAAGGAAGCACCGTCCGAACACGGCGTTTCCTGGCGGGCTATTGTTAGCACCAGCCCGTTACCCATCACGGGGACAGGTCCCTCGGGTGCCAGCAGAGCATCGCACCCTTTGCTGGGTCTGTTCTCCCCCAGAGCTTGGTCCCTGCAGCGTTCACGCCTGGAGAGCTGGGGCAGACGCCCTCCCTGTCCCCCATTCCCACCCCGCAGACAGCGGTGGCGGAGGCGACGCTGAGCAGCGCCCGTCTTGGTCCAGTAGCTCCAAGGAGCTGGGATCACGCGTGCTTTCTATTTTAAGGCCCCTATGACTAATCAGAAGGGTTTCCCCGCAGCCCCAAGAGCCCACGAAGGAGCAGGAGCTGGCTCGGGGCTGCCACTGAGTGCCTGCGTCCCAAGTTCACACCTGGGATGAGCGAGGTCCCCGAGGTCCCCGATGCCACCACGCCGCCAGCCCCATCGCCCTGTGCCCAGGCCTCATACTGGGAGCCCTGGGGGTGTTTGTGGGTGCGAATCTGGGAGGTGACTCAGCCACATCTGGGAATGGGAGTGACGGAAAAAAACCCTGCTGCCAAAAAGCGCAGCACAAAGGGCTCATGGAGCGGGAGCTGAGGCTGGGCAGGGAGCCAGCGCGCGGGGAAAAACCTCCTTGATGGAGCTGTGGGAACGAGACGGAGAGGGCGGGCACCCCATCGGGGCGGCGGGGCTGGGGAGATCCCACGTGCCCATGTCCCCCATCCCCAAACCCAAAGGGACAATGGGATCGGTCAGCCCACCCCCCATCCCACGGGGCACCCCGCCAGCACGTACCCCACACCGGGACGGGGTGGGAACAAGGTTTGAGGCCCACCCCATGCATGGCACCCCGCTGCGATTCCACCCCCGCCGCACCCACAGCACCACCGCCCACCCCTCGCCGTGCACCCAGCGCCCACCCTCGCCCCGTTACATCCCCCCATAGCCCCCCACATCCCCCCCACGCCCCCCCACGCACCTCCTTCAGCTCCCGCTCCCGCTCGAGGGGCACCACGTCGTGGGCTCGGTGCTCGTGGGCGCGGCAGCGGGGGCACACGCAGGTTTGCTCGGCTCGGCAGAAGCCGTCGAAGGGCTGCAGGTGGCGGGGGCACAGCCCTTCCTCCAGCCTCCGGAGGGGAGCGACCAGGCGGTGGGCTCGGAAAGCCGGGGACCGCCGGTGGGGCTCCAGGTGCGCCCCGCAGAAGGACGCCAGGCACACCAGGCACGAACGAGCCGCCGCCGCCCGAGCCCCCTCGGGGCACACATCGCACAAAACCCCCTCCTCCCCTTCCTCCTCATCCTCCTCTTCCTCTTTCTTCTCCTCTTTCTCCCTTCCCCTCTCCGGCTGCTGCTCCTCCTCGGCTCCCGGCGCCATCGGCGGGTTGGGGGCGGTGAGAGGCGGGGAGCCGGCACCGGGTGGGCTCGGCTTTGGGCTCGCCTCGACGGGGGGGGACGCGGGTCCTGCAGCCCCCAGCAGCGGGAGGACCTCGCACAGGGCTCGGTTTTTGCGGAGCCGCAGAGCCGCCGGGAAGGGCTCCTGGCACAGCGGGCAGCGAGCAGCCGCCGCCCCGCCCGCCGCCGCCCCGCCGTCGGGGGGGCCCGTCCTCCCCCGGAGCTTCCCCAAGCAACCCTGGCAGAAATTGTGCCCGCACGGCACCGTCACCGGATCCTTCAGGATATCCAAGCAGATGGGGCAACCGAAAGGACCGTCGGGCAAACCCGGCACGGCCAGCGCTAGCCTCAACGCCGCCGAGGTGGCGGCGGAGGGGACCGCCCGGCTGCTCCCGCCGGTGGCCTCCATCCCTGCTCGCCCCCGCGGCCCCAACGCCGGCTGTGGGGCGGGAGGGAGGGAGGGAACCGAGCTCCGCCCGCCCGCTCCGCCTCCTGCCCCGCCGTCGGGGAGCCCCGGCCCCCGCCGCTTTCGGCTCCTCCGGGCGCTGCTGCGCACCCCGGGGCAGGGAGGGGGGCACCGGGAGCCCCCCTCGGGCAGCGGCCGTGTCCCCGAGTCCGTGTCCGGGGTCCTGGTCCTTGGGGACACTGAGGAGCTGGGAGGGAGGTGGTGGGGATGGGGATGGGGTGGGATAGGGATGGGGAAGGGAATAGGGGTGGGAATGGGACGGGGATGGGTTTGGGATGGGGATAGGGTGGGAGTGGGCATGGGGATGGGATGGAGATAGGGATGGGACAGGGAAAGGGAAGGGAATAGTGGCAATGGGACGGGGATAAGGATGGGATGGGACAGGGAGGCAGCAAAGTGCTTTCAGTCTGCGGAGCTGCCCGCTAGACACAGGGTGAGCCCTGCAGAGGCCATTTTTCATCTTGGATAAGCTCCCAGGTCCACACCAGTTCACCCAAGGACAGGGCGGGGAGGTGCAGGGGGAAGGAGGGAGCGCAGAGAGCCGAGCCCCGTCTGCCCCCGAAGGCGGCGATTCCTCCTCCAGGCCCCCTCTCCCCGCAGGAACCACAGCGAGCTGGCTCTTTGCCTCACATCTCCCACCAGCATCGAGGTCAAACCAGTAGGGAACCAGCCCTTTATTGGGAAAGCGGCGTCTTACAAAGAGCAACTGCAGCGTGGTGCCCCGAAAAGTGGCTCTGCCAAGGGACATGGGAGGGCTGGGGACCCGCTCCAGCCTGCCTGCAGATTTTGGTGGATGGCCCACCCCAAATCTCCTCCAGGCTCATTTTGTTTTTTTTTTCCAGGATGAGAGGAAGAGGAGAAGCACAGCCTTGCACCCCCGCACAGCAAGAGGGGCCTTGATTCCGCTGCGAGGGCATCACCATTACCAGCACATCTCCTTGCCACATGTCACCACGGTGCTATTTGCATATGCAAATAGGGGTTGATTGGGATGCCCGGCCTCTCATTAAAGTCACTGCACCCCATCCTGCCCCGATGATGGTGCTCGGGGAGCCGGCTGGGGCTGATCCCTGCGGCCCAGTGTGACGGCGCGGCCCTCGCAGAGCCAGAAGACGGGGTAGAGCGGCTCGGTGAAGACGGCGTGGAAGCAGTGGATGAGCCGCGTCTCCTCCCCGAGCCCGTAGAACGAAAGCAGCCCCCGGCCGTAATCCAGGCGGACCCCCAGCTGGGTGTAAAGCCTCTCCTGGATTTTCTCCTCCCGGCCCTTGTGCCAGGCCAGGTAGCCGTCCTCCCGCACCTGCAGCCCCCACGAGCCCCCGTCCAGCCCGATGCTGAACTTGTGGCCCGGTGGCTGCCGCCGGGGGAGGCCGCGGTACGTGGCCCCCAGGATGACGGAGTGGCTGGAGATGGCCACCTCCCAGTAGTGGCAGCCCTGCCCGTAGCCCTGCTCGCACAGCACCTGCCAGGGCTCGAAGGGGCTGCCCCGCTCCTGCCACCCGCCCGCGGTGCTGGTGCCGTGCCGGGCTCGCCGCTGGCCCTTGGACAGCTCCAGGTACTTGTTGGCCGTGTCGGGATCGAAGGTGAGGTTGCGGTGGTCTGGGGAGAGAAACGGCACCCGTGGGGCCGAAATGCTCGGTCCCACCTTAATGGCTCCAGGCTTGCTCCAGCTGGAGCGGTTTAAGCTATGTAGGGCTGCCCCAAAAATAGAGCGGAACTACGCAGAGCTGGCTCGGAGGAGAAGAGGAGGGAGGTGGGGGTGATACCTGCCCGCCCCCCAGCTATGAGGAGCCGAACCAGAGCCCAGAAATAGTTGGGGGGCACAAGGACGCTGTGCTTTGCATGGCCCCCAGGGGGAAAACACAAACCCAGCAGCACCTAGCGAGCGTGCGGCGGCTCAGGGGTAATTTTGGAGGAGGGGTGCTCGATTTTAAGAGTAAAATATTGTGTGGGTGGAGGTAGGGAACCAGGTGGATGATGAGCAAACACGGAACTGCAGGGAGTTACTCTCATCAGGTAACTCCTCCTGGCACGTGGCAGCCCCCAGCACCCCACAGCAACCTGGCCCAGCTGCCTGTTCCGGGCTTAGGTCTGCTGCTCATAACTGAGTTTTTCTGTTTGTTTGCTTTTGGCTATTAATAACGCTGAGAACAGTCTGTGGGACTCGATGGAAGGAATCCTTATAGGTCCCGTGCGCACCGATTGCCTTCCTGGGAAGAGTGTGACCTGAGCAAAGAGCCCTAAATACCCCATCCCTCCTTTTTTTTCATCAAGGAGATGGGAGAAGGAGCATTTAGGAACGGGTCCCTAAGGAATCAGAGTGGGATCAGCCCAGGGAGGGGAAGGGAAGGATGCAGCTGGGCATGGGGGCCTGGGGATCTAGGGCATGATCTGCAGTGACTGCCCCAATGCCAGGCACTGGCAGCCCCCATTATTATGGGAAAGTCTGTCCTGGTGCTGCTGTCCCCCTAACGAGCTCCTTCCCCGCCCCACAACATCCTCCCCGTGCTCCTCACCCTTCAGAAACTCAGCTCGGATCTGGCACTTGGGAAGAGGGGTCGCCACCTTCATCTCTGTCCCCTTGGGCTGCACCGGGCCTGTGGGGGACAGGGACAGGCACGCTGAGTGACACCACCCAAAAACTCGTCCCTTGGATGCGAGGAGGGGGAGGAAATCCATCGTGTCCAGGCCTGAGAGGTGCCACGTGTGCTGCCAGCAAGGAGGGGACACACAGGGGAGCCCCCCAGCCCTTCCTGTCCCCTTGTTGCCCATCTGCTGGAAAGCAGCCGCGTGTCCCCATCCCAGCACGGTGACACTGCCCCGGGTGACGTGGAGCCCTGTGGGGTGGCCCCGCAAGCAGAGAGCTTACCTGGGACAATGGGGTCGGGGGATTTGGGGGCCGTGGCACCAGGCAAATCCTCCAGCAGGAGCCGAGAGATGCCGGCGAGGATCTCGCTGAGGGGCTCCACCACGCCGGCCGCGTCGAATTGCACCGGGGGGGGCACCGCCAGCCTCTCCCAGGCCGGGAGCAGGGGGAATTCCTGCGGACGGACACACAGACACCCGAGCACCAGCCTGGGGAGGAGCAGCAGCTCCCAAACCTGCCCGCACGCACCGCACGTCTCCCCACTGGGTGCCCCCAGAACGTCTACAGCCAGCGTTACGGGGCAAGGAGCGGGACGGTACCTCGAGGAAGGTCCTGTGGTCCGTGGTGGAGACCAGCAGGTCCCGCGCCTGCTCCTGGTGCTGTCTCAGGGTGTCCAGGTGCCCCTTCAGGGTGTTGGAGTTCTCCTCCACGCGCCTCAGCGCCGCCGACAGCTCTTGCTCGACCTTGGCCACCATCTGGCACTGGAAAGCCTGCAGGCTTTTCTCCAGGTGGGCGAATTTGCTCAGGATCACCGATCTGAGCCCCTCGGAGGAGTCCTGGTGAGGAAGACCGGTGAGACCCAGCGCGCTCCCACCCGTGGCTCCAACGCCGAGGCAGTCACGGCGTCACCTTGATGCTCTGCGTTCGCTCCTCCAGCTCCTGCAGCGCCCGCTCAATCTTCTCCGACTCCTCCTGGGCTTCTTTCACAGACTTTTCCAGGAGGGCCTGCGGAGGGGAGCACCAACACCCCGTGGCAGAGCGCGTTGCTGCTCGCTTTGCCCCCAGGAGCCTCCAGGACAAGGCTCAGGGGGCAGGACGAGGGAAGGGGAGAGGCTGCGTCCAGGGGCACAAAGTGGCTTTGCTTTGTTTTGTGTCTTTAGGGCTGTTTCCTCTAGATCGGGGAGGGGGATCACAAATATTGCAATGATGTTTATTTAACCCGTGCTGCTGGATTCACCCAGCTCTCTGCTGCTCCAACAGCCCCCGGCATCTGGGGGAGCCGCTGGGTGCCGGTGGCATCTCCAGGGCCCGTGGCAGTTCAGCAGAGACCGGGCACAGCTCAGTGCACTTTGATGCATCACAGCCCTGGCTTTGGGGTCAGCAGCAGAGGGTTCCGCACCACGCACCCCGCTCGCCTCCCACCGCCCCAATTTCCCACCTGCTTCCTGGAGTGCACGTCCTCGAGGAGCGCCCGCCGGTGCCGCTGGCACTGCTGCACGGTGCAGACGCAGCAGATGCACCGCTGCTCGTCCTCGCAGTACAGCTCCAGCGGTCTCCCGTGCCGCGGGCACAGCCCGCCGGGGGTCACCTCGCACTGCTTCACCCCCGTCGTGCTCGCCCGCAGCAGCTCCAGCACTTTGCTCAGGGTGACGTTCTTCTTCAGCTCCAGCTGCGGCGCGCAGCTCTGGCGGCACTCGGGGCACGAGAAGCCCTGCTTGGCCCCGGCGGCCGCCTGCTCCTGCTTGCCTTGGTGGTCGCTGATGCAGCGTTTGCAGAAGTTGTGGCCGCAGGGCAAGGTGATGGGCACCTTGAAGAGCTCCAGGCAGATGGAGCACACCAGCTTCTCCTCCAGCTTGGGCGAGATGGACAAAGCCATCTCGTGCCGGGGATTGGGGCAGCGAGGGAAAGAAGCTGGAGAAACAGAAACCCCGCTGGGGAAGGAGGAAGAGCTGGGTGACGCCGAGCTCAGAGGCGGGTCAGGGCTCGGAGCCAGGTGCACCCTTAAAGGGACACCCAGCGGGGGGCTGCTCGCCCCTCGGCCACGCGGGCTCTGCCCTGTGCCCCCCTGGGAGCAGCAGGGCGCTGCGGGAGGAGAAAGTGCCATGGTGACAGCGCGGGGAGACGCATGGCAGAGGCTAACAGCATCCAAAGCAAGTGTGTTCCCATGGATACACGTTCCTCTGTATTTAATTTCACACTTTTTTTTTTTGGAAGGAGCTTCCTGGCATCCTCACCTCTGCCAGAGCCCGGTCCCTGAGCAACACAGGAGTCGTGGCTGACAGTGAGACCTCAGCACAGCCCCATGGCTGCTGCAGCCCTTTGTCCCCTCCCTCTGCGGTGACGAGGGCTGTGCCACCTCCCAGCAGCCAGCCAGTGCCACAGCCCAGCCTCGCAGCTTTCCATCTCATCCAGCTGCTGTCGGCTTTTGCCACCGCCTGCAGCCCCCGCTCCTTAGGGCCGGACACTCCTGGCCTGCTCCTTCCGCCACCTGGGTGCCGGTCAGCGGGTCTGCACCCCAAAACACAACAGAGATTTCAGCCGGGCAATCAGCCCCTGCTCGGACAGCTGCTGGGGTCTGCTGCCATGCACCACACGCCTCCACTTTGTGTCTTCCAGCTCAGTTTCACAAGTAAATGCCAGGAGCTTTTACAGCCTTCCAGTCCCAGCCTTATCTACTCACCCTTGCAGGCGTCTTATCACTGTGTGTACGCTCCCAGCCTGCAAAACATGGGCATTTTTTGCAAAATGCAAAACATTTTGCAACCTCTGCGTATATCCTGGCTTTGCGTTCACCTGCTGCAGCCAGGGATGTTGCCAGCAGCAGGGCAGAGCCCCTTCCATGGTGTGGGGTCACCTCCCCAGGCTGCAGGGCCTCGGGGTCTGTCACAATTTGCTGCACCCCACAGCACCCCTTCAGCCAAGACAAGCAGCAGCTTCCAAAACATTGATTTTGGCTGCACTTGGACAAGTGTTAAAAACTGAGAGAGGAGCACAACGTGACCTTTTTCTGCCTGGGACTGCGTGAGACCAGCTCTCCAGTTGCACCCCACCAGCTCATCCACCTCCACTTAAACCAGACCCCAAAACCCTTCAGGACACAGTCCTGAGCAATGGCAGGAGGTGGGCGCTGCTGCACAAGCTCTTTTGCTTGCTGGGGGGGGTTAGGAAGAGGGGAACGTCAGATAAACTTACTGGGAGCTGGGAACAGACAGCTGAAATGGCAGGAACACGCTAATTTTTGGGTGGGGTTATTTAAAACATGAGAATGGGGTTGTACTAAGGGCGTTATTCTACAGTCATAGAATAACAGAATATCCCGAGTTGGAAGGGACCCATAAGGATCATCGAATCCAACTCCTAGAAAAGCAGGAAAAAAAAAAGCATAAAGAAAGCAGAGGAAAAAAAAAAGAAAAAAAAAAGCAAGCAGAGCAGAAAGCAGTGTCTGCAGCTGGGGTACAGCACGGGCAGGGTGCCAGGCCACCACCACGTCTGCCCCAGCCCTGCCAGCTCTGCCTTTAATCATTTATCCCCAGCTGGCGTGGGCTGGCTGTGTGAGGGGAAGGAGACTGAGGTCCACCCGCCTGAGTAGCTGTTAGGAGAGATTATCTTCCCAAATGTCTCCTGTGTACGTTTACCACCTGCGTGTTGTGCTCCTCCCTCCCCACGGCACCCGAGAGGGGAAGGAGATCCGAAGGAGATCCGGGCCAGGGAAAGGGAAGGGCTGCGCCTCCCTGCTGCACCCCGCCGAGCTCCCCAGCCACTGGCTGACACACTGAGCTCCTCCCAAAAAAGACAGGACAGCGCCACCACCGTCACTCCGCGCGTGTTTAATCAGACTCATCTCTTTCACAGGACTGCTGAAATAAAAGCTGGCACAGTCCTGAAGCCCAGCACCGGTAAGGGAAGGAGCTGCAGGTTGGCCTAGCCTGGATTTTCATAAACAGGCAAAAGTAGAACCGTGATCCTTCCAGAGAAGCCAGGCAGGGCAGTTCTGGGGGACTCTGCTCTGCCTCTGCTCCTCATCAGCTCTGCTACAGATCCAGTAGCAAGGCTGCAGCCTGGATTTATTTTCATCGTGCTCTTAAATAGCCTTTTTCCCATGTGGCTGCCAGCACCGACTGCCTGTTGCCCTCAGCTGCTCGCTTCCCAGCGCTGCCAGCAAAGTGGAACAGCCAAGGGAGCGGGATTTTGTTGTCTCCCTCTAGAGGTGCAGACTTCTCCGGTCCACAGAGCGGTGTGAAGGCAGGGAAGGCAGCAGCCCCACCTGCTGGGCCTGCGTTGCAGCGGGCACCGGGGCGAGGAGGCGGCTAATAAATGCCGTAGGTGGGCTCCGTGGTGTCCCGGTACCTGTCCAGGTACCTCAGAGGCTGGTGGCGCGGGAACTTGACCTGTGGAGGATGGTAAACGGGCGGCCGCACAAACTCGAACACGGGCTCTCTCATATCTGCAAAGGGAACACACAAAATGCCTCGGCTTCAAACCTCAGGCCCTCCCCCGACAAGATCTGAGACCAGGGCTGCTCAAGCAAGCCCCGGAGAAGGCTCTCTTGATGTTATTTTAAAATGCTCGTTCCAAACGGCCTCGTAGAGGCTGTTCCCTCCGCCTGCTGTTAGTGTGGAGGAAGATGGCTCAGTAAGAACCAGGTAAGGGAGCTCTGACAGCCAGAACCAAGCAAGAGCTCATTCACCAGCGGCATGCGTGATGTACGGGGCACAGCCCGGCCCCTGAGCAGCCCCGTGCAGCACTCCCCCACGCTGCGTTTCTTACTGAGAAGCTGGTGGAAGACCCAGGTCACGGAGCTGTCCCACTGACACTGGAAGAACGCCAGCCCCGCTGGGGTCATGCTGTCCTCGTGCTTTCTGTAGAAGTCGAACGTGCTGAAGGTCCGCATCTTGAGGCTGTGGCTGGAACGAGACACGAGCACGAGAGCTGAGGTGAAACTTGCTTCCTGCGGCACCCTGCTGGACAACAACTTCCCCACATCATCCCGGAGTCTACACAATAAACGTGCAAAAAGCAATCACTAAAGGAAAATCTCTGAGCTTCTCCAGCTCTGCATAAACCTCTGCCCTAGGCAGGGCGAGCTGCTTTCTTAACAGCCTGGTTTAAAGCAACAGGACCCCATGGTGCTTGCAGGGCTGAGATTGGGGCTTCAGGTGACACACAAAGTCAAAGCAGCTCGGAACAACCCCACAGGCTGGAAGGAATTGCTCTGCTACAGCAGCACTAAGCACGAGGTCATAACAAGCGATAACAGCTCAGCCAAAGGAAGAGAGAAACTGCCCAGTGGAAGCCCGAATTACCACGGTGTTGGCCGAACGTCCTCGCTGAAATCTATGGGGCGTTCTTGCTTGAAGAGGAGGAAGACAAAGCGATGGTAGCCAGTTCCCATGGCAGGGAAGGGGGGCAAGTAGTGGCAGATCTCCTTGCCCGCCTTGATGTCGTTGCCTGGGATGTTTGTCCTGGACACAAACACATTTATTTCATTAAATACCCAGCCATTCCCCTCCTTTACGACCCACAGTTTCATCCAGGATTACAGGTCACCCTCAGCTACACACTGGTGTTGGACAAGTGAACAGACAGTAGGGGCTGATTTCACTGAAGAAAAATCACACCCAGTGAAAAATCACACCCAATGCCGAGCAGCAGCAACATCTGCAACTACTGCATTTTCAGCAGGACCCAGAACAGAGGGTTACAGAAGCATCAGGGAAAGTCGAGGACCACAGAAACAATCCCAAACTGCAAGAAGCAGCTCTGCTGTCTATACTCACACCAGCCAGTGGAGGTACTCCGCGTCGGTCTCTCTTAGATGTCCATCTGCAAACACACACGCACAGACACCTCAGTGACAACTCCACGTCTGCATCAACCCCAAAGTGAGAACGCCCGGATCCTCACGAAAAAGACACCTCGGGTGACGTTGGGTTGGTTGCTTCACTTCACTGTGCCCTGGTTTCCCCGTGCCAGCTAACCTACCTCCCTCGCCAGGCTGCCAAGGAAGAGGAGAGTTTGGGGATAAACAAATGACTGGAGTCAGGGAACTGCCTGCTCCATACCATGACAAAAGTCCTGCTGCATCACTGTCCCATCTCTCAGCTGCTAGATGTGGGGAGGCTACAAACCCTCCTGTGCAGGCAATGTTCTGCAAACATCCATTTCTTGTCTCACATTTGACAGAAGGGCACAGAAATACTCAGAAAATGAAACTCATGTGGTTTCTTTGAGAGTGTAGTCCCTCAAAGTAAGGAAATTCTAATTCCTTTCCAGTCTTTGAAGTGGTTTTCTGCACCTGGAGCTTAGGGGACAGCCCCTGCTTAGCAGCTGTCACATCATCTCTGACTGCGCAGCCAAAAGAAACAGGAGCTAAGCAAAAGCAGAGTGCTACCACCCAATTTAAACACGTTTCTAAGAGCCTTGCACTCACCTGGATTTGTGAGCAACAAAGTCCAGAGGGAGCCTTTCTCTGCCTCGTATGACACTTCAGGGGGATTGGAAGCCTAAACGTAAAGACAATGGAAATCATTTGAGCAGCAGGTTCCATTAAGATCAGGTCACGATTTCTAACCCAGAGAACGTGAATTTGTCATGGGCACGGTCATGTCAGAGTAACCCAGCTCCATCTGGAGAGCCCCAGGAGTGTTAAGAGCCGTCAGCCTGCTGACAGACTGATCTCATCGCACACTTCTGTCCTTATCCCACCCAAAAACCTTATTTCCTTCACCCCAAAAGAAATACCCTCATAAAAGAACCCCTCAGAATGGACAACACCAACCAGCAGCACCTGGCAGAAAGAAACAGGCTCCCCACGGGGCCAGGGTTGCTCACACACCTCTGTCGGAGTCACCATGTTCCCGTAGTACACCGGCACGAGGTGCTCGTCCTCCTGGCTGTACTCCACTCTCAGGCTAACCCAGGGGGTGAAGGTGCCCTTCTGGAACAAGTCGCGGAATATCCCATAATACTCTGCCAGGCGCTGCTTGTGGAACGGGCCGCTGGTCTTCTCCCACTCTGCTCTGACCTCGTCGAGGGGGATGAGCGCTGTGGGGAGAGAGAAAACTGCAGGAGCTGCTGGGAGAGGGAGCAGCTGGGGCGGGGAGCAGCAGGGCACAGACCAGTCCGGAGCCGTGCTGCTCTTTCCATCTCGGCGTTTTGGTGGTTCTGCTTCAGGATCTTTTTTCTTTCCTCATGTTCCTTCACTTTCAACAGCTTCCCACGCGGCAGGCTGATGTCAGTCTTCGGTTCTTTAAAGAGGGGTGAAAAATCATTTATGTATAAAATCCGAACACCCGCCCCCAAAAGCACCCTGCAATGTGCTTAGAAAGTGGAAGAAAGAGATGCAAAACTGCAGCCATCAGTCATTGATTCCGCCACCTCTCTGTCTTCGCTCTGCGCCTCCACACTTCTCCTTTTCCCTCCTGCCCAGCTCCTTGCACGCCCAGATCTGGGACTTTGCCACCTGATGAGCAGGTCTGGGGTCCTCTGCAGACCAACCCAACTACATTACTTCCTGCATATGGTTTAAAGGGCTGTTTCCTGGTCTTATTTCTTGGATACTATAGAGGTTTCAAGAAATCCCTTGTCTATCCTGCATGTTTTGGCAGGTTCTGTCCAGCCTCAGCCTCTCTCCTTCTAGAAAATGGTTATCCGTCTCCCTGAAAATATCCACGCTCTGCAAAAGGGCCAGCCTCGTACCAACCCATTTCATCACGCCATTACAGACCAGGGTTTGGGGCCAACCCACGGCCCCAACAACAAGCAGCACCCCCGACCTTCAGCCACGAAGCCGCGGAGCCCTTCCCGCGAGTACCTGGCTCGGGGCTGGCGTACTGCCGGTACGTCTTCCACCACCGGGCCTTCCTGCCCTCCTGCTCGGCCTGCCTGAAGTAGCGGGTGAAGCTGCGGTATTTCTCCAGCGCCTCCAATTTGCTGACATCGATCTCCTCGTTCGGCATCGGGCCCAGCGGGGCCGCCCGCCTGCAGAGAGCAGCTGGAAAAGGGGAGAGCTTCAGGAGAAGAAGGGGAAGAAGGGCTGCAGGGGGGGGGCTGCAGGGGGAGGGCTGCAGGGGGAGGGCTGCAGGGGAAAGGCTGCAGGGGGCCCGAGGGGCCGCAGGGAGGCCCCGGGGTCGGAGCAGGCCGCACGCTGCCCCCCCCGCCTCCCGGACCTGCTTCCCCCGGGCCTCCCCACGGTCCCCCCCCGGGGCCACCGGGCCCCGAGGCCGCCCCCAGCCCCGTCCCCGTCCCCGTCCCCGTCTCACCGGCGGTGCCGAAGGCCCGGGCTCCCCGCAGGGCCGCGCTCAGCAAGGGCGCCGCCATGATGCCCGCCGCCCTCAGCGGAAGGGCCCCGTTGCCATGGCAACCACGGCTGCGCCGCGCGGGGCCCGGCACCGAAGGCCCCCGCTGTTGCCATGGCAACGGGGCTGCCCCGCGCAGGGCCTGACCCCAAATGTTTCGCCTCCCCTCAGCCTTGGGGTCCCCCCCCCCTCCAGGTTCCAGCCCCACAGATCGCCCCCTCCCTCCCCCAGCTCACGTTAGCCAAAAAAGTAAAAATCCTGAGGGCTGGAGACCTCTGCCCCGCTGTGGGAAAGGGCTTCAGGCTCTGCTCATTAACAATCTGTCATTAAATTCAGCGTTTTGTCCCCAAACGGGTGTTATTTATTGTTTGTTCTCTGCCCCCCCCCCCCAGTCTGCCCTCAGCAGCGCGCTGAGGGGACGCAGCCAGCTCCTCAGGCTGACAGAGGCGACGTGTTGTAGGGTGCTTTCGTCAGGGTCTGCAGGAAGAACTGCTCCTCCTCCAGGAAATCGCGGTCCTGAGGAGAGAGGGGCAAGGCTCAGGAGCGGGCAGGGGGCTGGCAGGAGGGGGAGGACATCACAAAACCACAGTGTGGGAGAGCCGGCAGAGATGGGGTGAAGGGAGAAACACCGCTGAGCCAGGGGTGCAATGGAGGAACGCGGAACAAGAAGCAAGGATCCACTTCTAGGATCGCTCCTCTGGGTGCCCACGGCTTCTATGAGCCCCCCCAGCCCAGCCCAGCGATGATTTTAGGGCCACCCGTCCTGTGGTGTCACCCAGCCCTGCTCCCTGCCAGCTGGCTTGAAGCCCCTTCCAGCCCGCTCACCTGCTGGGCCCTGTGCTTCAGCAGCAGCAGTTTGGCGTAGAGCTCCGCGGGGCTGGCCGTGCCTGCGCTCCTGTGCCCGGGGAACGTCCGAGCAGGAGGTGGAAAGCCTGCAATGAGGGTGCAGCCCCGTTGCCATTAGAGAAAGACAAATGGAGGCAATGAAGCATCCCTTTTTTGCTGCCTGAATGTCCCCGTAGTGGAGTCGTCCTCAATCTCTGAGCACAAACGGGCTTTAGCCCACCCGCCTCTCCCTTCCCGACCCCTTCTGCTCCCTCTTGGCATTGCCCTGGCTCACAGAGCTCAGCTGAGCTCCTTAAGAGGATATTGGGGTGCAACACCAGACCTGATCCGATGTTCACATGAAGGGGAGCTAAACAGCCCCCAGGAGTACCCCAAGACTCCCGAGACATGAAATAAAAGTGCAGCTGCCCCTCCTGTCAGCCTTACTCAGCACGCCGGAGAGGCCCTTGGTGGGGGCACCGAAGTCCTGGTGTGTGGGCAGCAGCAGCGTGGGGTTGCTGGGCAGCTCCTCACGCAGCTGCTCGAGCTGCCTCCTCTGGTGAGCCATGCTCAGCCGCTCCTGCCCCAGCCCCAGGAGAAAAGGAGAGAGGTCGGTGGCAAGGTTCAGGCCCTGGGGATGGCAGCCCCAGTCCGAGAAGGGAAGGTGATGAGGAGTTACCTGCTGCAGCTGCTGTTCCTGCTGCTTCAGCTGCTCCAGGTGCTGCTGCATGAGCTGCAGCCGGGTCTGGTGCTCAGACTCCAGCCTGCACGCCTCCCGCAGGGCTTGCTCCCCTTCCTCGTACTTCTGGGATGAGAGCTGCAAGGAACAGAGGATGGGGCCAGGGCTCCTTGCTTTGGGCATTCCCTCATTCCCCTCCCAGGACAGGATCAGGATGCACGGCCTCAGGAGAGGTGTGATGCCCTGGCTTTGCTGCCAGCCTGTGTGCAGCTGAGCAACACAGCTCAGGGGCTCCACCGACCTTGTTCATGCTTTTGATCTCCTCCTCCCGCTGCCGGATGCGCAGCGCAGCCCCTTTCACCTTCTCCTTCTCCAGCCTCAGCTCGTGCCAGGCCTCGTCCAGCAGCTCCCTGTCCCTTGCCAGCTGCTCCTCCCTGGCCTTCAACTCACGGCCCCGCATCTTCAGCTCTGCCTGCTCCTGGGATGGGCGTGGGGGCAACCGATGTGTTACCAGACCTGTCCTGGACACTGTCCCCTGTCTTTCCAAGTGACGGGAGAGATCTGCCCCTGCTGAACAACTTGTGTGCACCAGGCCTGGGGTGCAGAGCACCACCAAGCAGTGCCCTCATCCATCCACCCGTGGGGACCAAGGACTGGCAGAGCTGGGATTGTGTACACACACACACTCCTTCCCTGGAAAGGAAGGAGCCCCCCACCATGTTGCACACCCTAAAACACGCTCAAGGCACGTCAGTTTGTCAGCAGGAGAATTATCCAGCTCCATGGTTATTTACCACCGCAGGGGTAGCCATTAGAAACACAGCTCTGGCACACCCTGTGCATCCCCTCTCAACAGCCCCAGGAGGGAGCAGAACTGGCTCTGGACGCATCCCCATGGCACGGTGAGGCTTGGCTTAACCCATCACAGCTGCCTCCTCTCACCCGACTTGGATCTTACAGCAGAGGAGCCTGGTCTGGCTGCCCCAAACTCCTCCCAGGCAAAGGGGGGAGAGGCAGATGGGACTGATGTCAATCTGCATTGACACCTACAACCAGCTGGCAAGAGCTGCCCCTGGAAGAGCCCGATTCTCACCACCAGACCCAGTGGGATGCCTCCATCCCCTCCATCCTAAACACGAGAAGCAAGCTCTGAACCTTTCCCCGTGACCCCGTGGGGGAGCCCAACTGCCTGCCAGGCAGCGCTGGGTGCCACGGGAAGGGGCTCTGGGGCCGTACCTTGGCCAGGCTGATGATGGTGCCCTCTCTCTGGGAGTCCATCTGCAGGGCTCGGTCTATATCGCGCTCCATCCGCTCCTTGCTCAGCTGCTGCTGGGTGTGGAATTCGGCCCACTCCACTGCCAGCTTCCGGCGCTCCTCTGAGCACTTCTGCATCACCGACTTCTGCTCCTCCAGCAAAGCACTCTGAAGAGCATTGGAAGAGGCAGAGAGACAGCACTAAGTCCCCCAGCCACAGGATTTTCTCCTTTAACCCATCCCTGCAGATAAATTCCATGTAATATCTACAGGCTGGTCCAATCCAGGGTGCTCAGTGTGAACCCTGCACAGAGCTCTGGCCCCTCGTATCCACATGCCAGGCAGTTGTTCTGACTGAAATTCACTGCGAGACCGAGAGTGGGATGGAGGAGGTGGAGGGGAGAGGAGGGATGCTGCAGCCAAGCACCCGTCTCTTTTATCCACCACACCACGGTGCAGCCCCAGGCAGACTCGTGAGATGTGAAGAACACCCAGAGATGCCTGCCCCATCTCACCTTCGCCCTCTCCAGCTCTGCTCGCTCCATGGAGAGCTGCTGGGTCATCACTCGCCGCTGCTCCTCCAGCGAGTGCTGCAGCGATTCCACCTTGGATTGCTCTGCTGTCGCCCTCCACCGCTCCTGGTCCAGGCACAGGGGACAGACAGGTGCCACTCACAGGCTCCAAAACCAAGGGTCTCCAACGGGAGAGGCATCATCCATCCTCCCCGTACCCAGAGGGCACGACATGCGCTCACCTGCTCCAGCAGCCGAGTCTGCTCGCTCAGCCTGGCCTCCATTTTGGCGATCACCTCCTGGAGTCGGCTCCGCTCCTCCTCCATGTCCCTCTGCTGCTGCGACAGCCTGTCCTGGAGCACTGCGGAGAGGCAGCAGCAGCGCTGTGAGCTGAGGTGTCCAACAACCAAGGCAGGCCGAGCTTTGCCAGCCGGGGCTCCCACCCTCTGGCTGAATCAGGACAACACTCCCCACTTTCTGGGGGGACCCCGCAGCCGTTTCAGCCCAGGAGAAGGGCAGCCGTACCCCTGAGCTGCTCGTCCCGCTGCCGCGCCCCCATGGCCAGCTCCTGGGAGGTGGTGTGGTGCGTGGCCTCCACCTTGTGTGAGAGGTTATGCAGGTCGCTGGAGAACTTCTCCATCTGCTCAATGACGCCGTTCAGAGACCTGCGGAGAGGAGCGCCTGTGGGATGTGCTTCATGGCACCGCGGTGGAGAAGGGCTTTTGTGGCTGTAGGGCAGGGAACTGAGCGGCCAGGGCTCAGCGGGGGGCTGTGACAGCGGGGATCGGTACCTGGTGTGCGAAGTGGCGCTGGTCACCGCGTCGATCTCCTGGTCTTTCAGCCGCTTCAGCCGCTGGAGCTGCTCTTCGTGGTCTTTGCGCATCTCCTGGACAGACGACCTGCAGGGCATGGAGGAAGGAGCCCATGAGGGGCTGCTGCAAGCTGCTGCTCCGTGTGGTGGGCACAGCTGGGATGGGCTACATCTGGGGGTCGTGGGGTACTTTGCTGAAAACTGTTCTCTCATAAACTGTGTAGACAACAGTGACTTAGGGACCTGAATAAAAGGGGTTTGGGGAAGATAAAATGCTAGATTCTTTTTTCAAAATACAGTGCGTTTCACTCTGAAATGATACCTACTGCCAGATCTCCCTCTGCCCATCCATGAAGCAAATCCCATTCCTAAGGCTACCAAGCTGCCCCCAGCCCAGCGCTTCTGGAGCCAGATTTTCCCTTTCACTGTGTCCCCAAACCACTCCCCAGACAGAAGAAGACTGGACTAGCACCGTGTGCGTGCCACACTCACCTCTGCAGCTCTCGCAGCCGCTCCAGCTCCCGTGCACTCTGCTGCTCCAGCGTGGCCACACGCTGCTGGTGCTGTGCCACCAGCTCTGCCCGGGCCCGCTCTGCGTCCTGGCTCTGCGACAGCAGCTGAGCTGCCAGCTGCTCCTTCTCCCGCCGCAGCCTCTCCTCTCGCTGCCCATAAGTCTCCTCCACCACCTTCATCTGGCTCCTGCCCGGACACCCAGACGGGGGTCAGGGTGAGGAAGAAATGCTGCTCTCGTGGCGTTACCTGGTGCTCTCCACCCGAAGTGCATGTGGGGATTTAGTGAGCGGATTGGTGTCACTGCGTGCAGGGAAACTGAGGCACGGGGCACTTTGCTTGCTCTGGTCTGAGCCCTGAGCTATCCCACTCCCAGCCAGTGAGGTGCCCTGGCTGGGGACATGCTGGCAGTGGGACTGGTCCCTCCTGTCACCCACAGGACAGGGCTGGTGAGCACAGACCCTCACCTTGGCTCACCTGTGGGTGCCCACCTGGCCAAAACTGATGTGGCTCTGTGCTTGCCCACCTCGGGACAGATTTGGGAAGCAGCCCAGCCCTCCCACAGCAGGGAAAGAGGACAGAGCTACAGACAATGTCACAACACGGGGGACAGCTGTGGGCGAGAGCCCGGTACCTGTGTGCTCTCTCGAGGAGATCCAGGTCCTCCTGGTGCCGCTGCTTGAGACTCTCCAGCAACATTTTGTGCTGCGTCTGCTCCAGCTCCAGCATCCGGACCTGGGGGGCACCCAGGGGAGAAGGTCCTGGTGCTGCCCTGGGTACAGAGTTCCCAAAGCACCACCTGGCAGCTGAAGGCATCCCCGGACTGGGAGGTTTCTGCCCTCTCCCCTGCCATCCCGATGCCATTTGGAGCAGATACGGCTCCTCTCCTCCCACGGGGTTATTTGTGCTCCCCCAAGGACCACTATTTTTTTTGATTTGTGCCCCCCAGGTGAGGCAATGGGGCTCACCTGGCTCTCCAGCTCCACCACCCGGGTCTGGGCACTGAGCAGTGTTGCCTGACAGCCCGTCACATCCTGATAGACCTGCGCTGCTGGAGCTCCTGGCCTCCTCTCGTGCAGGGAGCCTTGGGCTGGGAACTCAGCCTGTGGAAACAGAGAGAGAAGACCAAGACCCTTAAGATCAGGAGCTTTGCAGCGTGGCCATCAGTTCCCGAGGGAAAGAACCTGGCCTCACCTGCAGCTGTGGGGCAGCCTGAAGCGGTGCCCTGGGGGTGGGAACCTGCAGAGACACATGGATGCTGTCAGGGAGGTAAAGCCTGGCTCTGGGGTGAATCCATCCCCAATGATTCCTCTTCTACCCTTCTCCAGCCCAAACCCGTTGCTGTTCTGGGTCTCCTCTCCCCGGGTAAACGTAGCAGCCCCCACCCAGACACAAGCCCACCAGGCTCTTCCTTGCTGGGGGCAGAGTTTGGGTGCTGCACCTCTAGGTATGGTCTCACCAGACCCACCTGAGGAAGTGGGGCAGGGCCCAGCACCTCCTGCGTTGCTGGGGATGCTGCTGCAGGGCCTGAAAGGATAAAAAAAAATCATCTTTTGGACACGACAATGGAATCCATCCCCTTCCAGAAGGATGAGGGTCCAAGTCTCTCAGGCAGAGAAGGGTCCTGCTCTGCTCCAGCAGCTGACCCTGGGGACAGAGCCAGCCCAAATTGGATCAGGCTGCTGCCCAAACTGAGCCACCACGTGAAACACACCGTTGGCGCTGGCATCTCTTGGGGAATCTCCCTTTGCAAGCTCTGACGGGTGAGCTGAAGCTTGTGTCGCAGTGCTGAGCCACGGGACCGGGTGCCTGCATGGACACAGACACGTGGGAATGATGCACAGCAGTGTCACAGCTCGGGGAAGAAGTGCACAGGTGTTATTTTTTGAAGTTTAAAGCTTGGCTGTTCCACTGTGAGGAAATAACCAGCCAAAGGTCCTTCAGAGCTGCCTTCCCTCCCTGTTACAGGGGACTCAGACCAAACTGACCACTGCTGGCCACTGGCTCTCCCCTTTCCCAAATCTCCCTTGGCTGCTTTCTGCAGGCCACCTCTCTCAGGATGCCCGAAATGCGAAGGAAGCCTCACCCAGAGCTGTCTGCGCTCGCTGCCTTGTCCTGCAGGGCAGCTGCCTGGGTTGCTGGTGGTGCTCCTGCGGTGGTGGTTGGCTGGCTGCAAGCAAAAAGCATCATATGTGGCAGAACTGAGCAGATTATGAAAACCAAGATCCTTTTCCCCAGTGCTTCACAGGTGAAAGCCTCCATCCCACCCAGCTGTGGCAGGATTCAGCCTTTTGGTGGCAGACAGAGCAAAGACGCCCCAAAATCTCTATCATCTGCGTTCCTCCTCACCGTATCCAACCACTTCCCCTGGGCAGCACATCCCTGCCCAAAACACATCTGTTTGTCTGCACAGTGCCTCAGAGTCCCACTTGAATGGCACAAGTCTAAATCCATGCAAAACCCCAGCTGGAGGAGGTGGTTTGCCTGGAACTATGAGGAGTGAAGGGAGGAACAAGGAGCACAGGGTGGGCCCTGGGGATGTGCTGATCCAGGGCAGCTCCAAAGAACCCAGGGCAGCATGTGAAATCTTGGCTGCAACTGGAAAAAGAAGGGCCCAGAGATGGGATAGGCTGTGGCCTCGATCACTGGGGTCTTGCATTACCCCAACCTGAGATGAGAAAGTGCTTAAAATTAATTCCTTAAATCCAAGCCAAGGCTTTCTGAGGTCCTGCTGGAGCAGCAACGCATAGAACAAACAGGAGACGCTGATCATGCCCTTACCTGGAGGGAGGGTGGGGGTCTGTTTTTTTGCTTGGGGTCTCCAGGGGCGCAGCACTTCTCTCCTGGGCCTTTGCCTGTGCTTGGGCTTTCTTGCGAGACAAAGCAGCACTCAGCCAGTTCTCCTCTTCCCCACAGGTGGGTTTAGGGGCTTCTCCCTCCGTGGCCGGGAGCTGGCGGGAGCTCAGCACAGGACTGGCCTTAACTGGAGATGGTGGCTCCGAATCCATAAAATCCTCATCCTTCAGGCCCAGCCAGTCACCCCCAGCCCTGTTGGCCCGCACGGGGCTCTGGTTGGCTGCAGGAGCTTTGAAGCGTGAGTCTGGTTTCGGTTCACTGAGGTTCTCAGCTGAAAACCTGCCGTAAGGAGATGGAGCTGCATGCCTGCTTGCAAGGGGACCCTGCCCACATGGCTGGGAGTTGGAGCTACAGAAGCACACGGAGCACAATACCTCACAGACTGCCTCCTTGACGGCCGGCCCTCGGGTGTGGAGGCCACCGTGGGCTGGTAGGCTCCAAAGAGAAATTCCTCCTCGTCCCAGCCCTCTTCCTTCTCTGTTCAGACAAGCAGGCTTGAGTCAGTGCCCAGAGGAGCAGCCAGCTGCAAAAGACACCAGCCCACCTCCTCCTCCTCCCCTGCAATTCCCACTGGGATCGCTGCCTCTGGGAAAACACCGCTGGAAACATCCTCCCCAGAAACCTGCGAGCAGCACGCTTCCCACTGCGGCTGGGAAAAGGATCTTTATTAGGAATCAGCCCACGCCCAAACGTGACTGCGTTACTCAGTAGATTACCAATCATCACCTGAGCTGCAGCAACTGTGCAAACGCTCTCAGTCTGCCTCCAGGCCACATTAACATTTTACATAGCCACCTTCCCCGTGGGGCTGACAGAAAGCTCATTAGTAACCCTACTCACCACTGCAAAAAGGGTGCTTGCCCTGCAAGGGCATTAGAAACCCATCTTGCTATCCCGAGCCAACACCATCACCTCTTTGGACCATCCCAGCATCCCTGGCTGTGCTCACCTGGCTGCTTTTGGTACTTCTTATCCAGTTTGAACTCCTTGCTCTCTCCCGTGCCCGACCGCTCCAGGATTTTGGCGACGGAGCCTCTTCCCAGTAACTCATCCAGCTTGGAGCGGGCTGGACGCACCTCCTCCCTGTTACGGACAGAGCAGCAGATGGGTTTCTTCAAGAGGCAGGGCCATTCCAGAACACGCAGCCTTGCCAGGGCGTTCTGACTCTTGTCTGAAATGAGGCTGCTCCTGCTCCGTTCTGGGACCCAAGGACAGAAGCTTTGAAGTTCTCCAGCATCCCTCACCCCCCCTTCAGCAGCTGCCACTGAGTGTGGAAGCACCATCTCGCATCCAAGCTGTCCCCAGCTTTACTCCCACTGCATTTTCATTGCCCATGAATGTCACCTTACTCTTCTGCCTTCTTTCCCTGCTTCTGGTCTCCTTTTGGGCTGTTACCAAATCCCAGCGCATCCATCAGGTCATCACCATCATCTTCAAACGTGAGCTCCTCCCTCCTCTGGACTGGGGCTGCTGTGTGAACGGGTGTCTGGGGTGGGAGTGGCTCTGGGGGTGGGATCACAGACAGAAAGAAGTTTGATCAGGGTTTAAAAAAACAAAAACACAGAAAATACAGGAAATCAAAGCAGCCCTGTCTACTCTTTTTTCTCAGTCACTTTTACATAGTGTTTCTCTGTGACCAAAGCCCACAGCGAGTGACAAAGTGGCAGTGCACTCCTTCCTGGTCTGTGGCCACACATCTATTGGTGGGACAACACCGGGTTTTGTGAACATGAGGTTTCTGGCTCACACCAGATTTTTAGCATTGCACGTTTCTGACCGGGTAATTCTGCCTCCCCACAAACGAGTCCTTACTCCACGAGAGCGCCCTAGACCTTGCCCTAACCCATCAGGGGCTGTTTGCGCCCCTCTCTGCAGCAGAGCAGATTTATTGGGGTGCAGAGGGATTCTAGGGGACTATCAGATCCATTAACATCCCTGCTACAGGAACAAGAGGGATGGCAACTAAACACAGCCACCGTACGCCTGGATCCAACCCGGAGGTGCCCTGAACAGGCTTTGGCTTGGGTGGCAGTGCTCACAGCCACCTCAACTCTGACCCAGTAAACTTGTTCTCAGTTGGCAAGGCACGACACAGGTTGAACGAGGCTGTGTGTAAGATCTGAACCTCTGTTCCCAGAAAGGAAAGGCCAGTGCTGTAACCTATGGCACACTGGAAATATCAAGCCCTCGGTGAGCTGTACTACAACTAACCCTGCCACAAAGCTGCTCTATAACTGGCCGTGCTGGTTAACACCAGATGGGACTAGGTGGCATTCAATTTTATCAGTTTTGTCCTCACACAAACCAGTCCAGCTTGCTGATTTGAATACAAAAAGGATGTGTTGAGCATGCCTACTTACCTTTGTCTTTGCTCGGTTCTGTTTTTTTCTCAGGGACACTTTCACAGCCTCTTGGAGCTGGTTTCCTGGGAGCATCCTGCTCCTCATCAGATAACAGCCCAGCTAAAGGATCGTCTAAATCTGGGAATTACCCCGTAGGGTCAGGAAAGGAGAGTAATAACAGCAACAAGGAAACAAACAAAAAATAACAAACTCATTGCTACTTAGAAGAACAATTCTGCATCAAGCCATGCACCACCCCCACCAGGAGCACATGGGACAAGAGACCAGTTTTGCCCAAAGCCACAACTGCAGATTCTGCAGGGATACGATAAAGTATCCCTGAATTTTAAACATTCAGTGACTGTATCTCTGTTCATTTTTTCCATGTTTTCTTTCTCCTGGAAGAAAATAACCCAAGATGTGGGCGCTTGAACACTTGGACACTGTTCAGGCAAAGAAAAAAAGGAGAAGAAAGCCCTCCCATCAGCTGCACCTAAAGCACACTGGGCTTAGTGATTTTAACTGTGCTTTAACCAAGATCTGACTTGGACAATCAGATCTCATCTGTACCAGGAAACCTCTTCTCCAGCCTCGTCTTTTGGAAGTTGGATGCAATCCCTCTCTGATACAAGGGTGTCTGAGTGTAACAGACAGTCATCAAACAGCAAAGCACACAGGAAAACACAATTGCAAAGAGATGCCCTCAGGAATCACTTTCAGTCCTGGAGAAGGCCTAGAAGTGCTCCCGTTCCCACCCTAGAGATGGGAACTCCAGCAGCAGAGACTGGCACTGTATTTTTTTTCCTCTAGTCATTTTTGCGGGATTAGATCTGCACCAGAATCGTAGGGGTGAAGGGCTCTGTATCTCATTAACCAGCCAAGCCTCCACTTTACAGCAGAGGCCAGCTATGGGCAAAGGGCAAGGACAGGGTTCTCAGTTGTTGCCAGGCATCTGTGAGGTGAAGTGAAGCGAGATCCTACCTTCAAAGTTAAATTTCTTATACGGTCGGGAAGCAGGTGGGGATGAGAGTGGCTTCTTTTCCTTCACAGGTGCAGACTCTCCTAGAAAGAGACCACAGCTCACTCAGGGCAGTGCAGACACAGGTGCCCCTATCCTATCCCAGCTGAAGGTCACTTTTCTTGCAGCAGCCCCCTAAAAGCACATGTTGTGACAGACAGTGGCCCTGTGACCCTATGGGGTGGGAACATCTCTAGAGGAGCCTCCTTGCAGAAAAGAAGAAAAGTGCCTCGGAAAGAGGACAGTTTGGGGACTGTTGTATCTTAAATGCAACCCCTCTGGCTCTCCTTCCAGGCTGATCAAGCAGATCCCACTAGAAACACTTTGCAAGGCACCAGGGAGCCACTAAATGGCCTTTGACAGGCAGCTGCAGCATGGCTGTCATCACTGCTGTTGTAGTGGTGTTATCACAGCACGACAAGAGGCTGGGACAGGGATCTCCCAAGGGACAACGCACAGCCAGAGTAACGCTCTGTCTGTGACAGCCCCAAAAGGAACCAGAAAAAAGGAATTTGGGGAACAAATAAACTTTTTATTCGCTATCTAGCATCTAAATACCCCTTATTTATTTGCAATCAGGCTGTGAAAAGAAGAGCAGAGCTTCCCTTTATACCTTTCTCAGGAGCTGGCACCTTCCCTGAAGTTTTTACTGCTCCTTCCGAGGAGTCACATTTCCCAGGGCCTTTTGTGGCTGCCTTCCCTGGCCCAGAACTGGGTTTCGATATTCCCAGGAGATCAGCTTCCATGTCATCCATGTCCTGGAAAGCAACAGGGTGAGGATGGGAGCAGGGTGAGTGATCACCAGGCCATCACAAGGACCGTGCCTCAGGGAAATGGGAAGGACAGCTGGCGCTGGAGGCTGTGACACGTGGGGCTGAGATGATGGGTACAGATGATGGGTACTTGTGCACTTACCTTCAGGGTTTGCAGCACAGCTTGTGGGTCTGCATCGGAGACACCGGATCCCTGCATGCCACAGAGGGGAGAGATCAGACAGACAGGCTTCAGAAACTCCTCACCCCAGAAGCAGCAGCCTGGTGTTCAGGAACCCCATCATCTGCATCTACCAGAGACCTGGGTAAATTGCTCCAGCACTTAGAGCCCTGGTTCTCCTCATTTTATGAGGAAACATGCTTAATTCCTGCTGGTGCATTCCTTACTGGAAACCCCCTGTGCCTTGATGCCTTTGCTCACATCCTGCTGTCCCTGGGAGAAGTGTCAGGAACGTTGCTTTGGGTTAGGGTCCACCTCATCCAGGGTATCTGTAAGCCCATCATCCACCCATTCCCCTGCCCCATCTTCCCCACCCCGCAGAGGGGTCACCTCTTCAGCCAAACTTCAAGGTTCCTCCCTGATATCCCACTGCTGACTTGGACGGGGCAATGCTAGGGCCAAACTCGGCCCAGCTCACCTCCAGCTCTCAGGATACCCAGTCTCTCAAAATCTGGAGCTCACCTCTGCAGCTTCCACGTCCTCTGCAGGGAGTTTGCTGAAGAAATCATCCTCCAGAAAGGACCTGTGACACAAGCCTAGGGGTTAGCAGCACATGTGAGCTGGGGAAAAAGGCTAAAAACAGCACTAGGAATGAAGTAGTAGTGCTGGGACTGCTATGTTTAAGCAAACAACTGCTGTAATAGAGATTTACAGGCCTGGGGGTACTCAGCTCTTGCTGGAAAGCTTCAGGCTCTGGGTTCTCAGCTCTCAAAGCCATCACAGATAACTCCTTCTCATGTAATTGCTACTGGGGCAGGGAGTGAGGCAGAGGAGACAAGGACAGGGCAGGTCAGAAGGACGTGGGGAGTGCAGAGAGCTCTGCAAATGGGAGAGGCTGTGTTTGGAAGGTACTCACTTCTTGCTGGCCTGCAAGCTGGTGCCCCGGGCTCTCCCACTGCTGACAATGGCTGGCTGGGAAGGTTTAGCAGATTTAACAGGGACTTCGTCTGGAAATAAGACAGGGAGAGATAAGGGTGACAGACACAGGCACTCCAAAGGGGAATTTGCTGTTTCCTAATGGGACAAGATGCTTTGAAATGGATACGCTTCACTCTGCGCTCCCCAAGCCGACGTCCAACCCTGTTCATTGGCCTCTGGGAAGCTGCACTCAGCTCTGCTCCCTGCTTCATCCCCCCTCACAACTGGAGCTCCCTTGGAGAGCAATGGCTCCTGCACCACCACCTCCTGTTCCCAGGAAGGAACAGGATGAGGATGCCACCCTTCCAGGTGCAGAGAAGATGCACTTTACCATCGTATCCCAGGAGGTCACCCAACACGTCATCGATGGAGCCTGGAACGAGACAAATTACAGGAGCTGAGGCAGGTAGGCTCACGAAGCAGGTGTAGAAAAGCTCCCTATTTCCGTAGGCTTGCTCTTCTGAAATCCCCCAGAATAAAGGCTTGATGTCAAGCATCATCAGGCCCTCCTTGCCAGCCTAGAGGGAATTGCCAGGACCATGACTCGGTCCAATATTTTATACATGTATGATTTAGCTTCGGTTAGCCCAAAATGTTATTTTTTCTTTATCAAGCATACCAGCTGCTTTCCATTCAGATGGTCACTGGCCACAAGCAGCACTTAATCTGTGAGCCTCTGGGCAACTCAAAAGCATCACAGTGTTCAAGGCTGCAGGAGGCCTCTAAACAAGGCCTTGGGGAACAGCTGTGGGAAGAACTAAAGTAAATGCTTGTGTTCTCTGGACCTGGGAAAGTCTCCAATAGAGGGAATTTATGATCACAATAAACCAATCCACTCAATCTGAGAGGCAGGTGAGCAGCATTGGTTCAGAAAGAGTACAATACCCTGAGCAGTAGCCTTCAGGCATGGATCATAAGTCATTTCAGTAACCATGACTGCTGCCTGATCCTAGTGTCCCCCATCTGCTCTGTTCCACGTATTCCTAGCAGATCAAAGCACCTACAGACAGTGAAAGGAGAACAGAAATGCGTACATACCTCTTAAACTTTTCTTGGATTTTGTAGCCTATGGAAAAAGACAAATTCCCTCGTTACAAAATGAAGCAGATCTCACCTGGATTTTCCCCAAAACACACCAAAGCCATTGGCAGGTTCTCCAGAGAACCCCTCAAGCAGTAGTGAAGCCCTCCTCCTGCCCATGCTGTTTGGGAAATGTCACGTGAAATGCTGACGAACGGCAGATATTTGTAACTTCTGAGAGAGCCCAGCGAGCACACAAGCTGGGCAGAAGCCTCTAGTCCCTGGGACCACTCCTGCCTCCACACAGCGATGCCAGAGCATCGAATTTGGATCTCCCAGGCCTGCGTTGTACCTATCACACTCACCATGGCAGAAGTTCTGCTTTCCCTTGCTGTGCCAGGTCTGGTTATACGTCCAAGCTGCACCTCGCAGGGGGTCTAACACCACTGCTCACCTCCACACCAACCTCCTACCTGTGGCAAGAGGCAGATTTCTTGGTTTGCCTTTACAGCTGGCTGCATCTCAGTTAAACTGACCTCCCTTGGGTCCCTTCTACAGCCTGCCAGACACCCCCTGTGCTGCTCGGACCTCTCGAAGCCACGCAAAACAAGGCTTAATGCGAGTTCAATAAAAAATAGAAAAACGGTGTGAGCGGGACGAGGGGAGCCCGCAGGTCTCACACCGGGACTCCCCTCAGCCACCTCCGTGCCCCCCGGGGCCGGGGCGGCCGCTGCCCGCCCGCCCCTCAGCGCCCCCAGCCCCGGGCCCGCCCCGCTCCGCCCGCCTCAGGCCGGGGGAGGCCGCAGGCCCCGGCCCGCGCCTTCCCCTCACGGGGCGCTGGGAAGCGAAGTCTCCGCCGGGCTCAGGCAGCGAACTACAGCTCCCAGCAACTCCCAGCAACTCCCAGCAGCTCCCGGCAGCTCCCGGCAGCTCCCGGCAGCTCCCAGTAGCCCCCAGTATCCGGGGCAGGGCGGCTGAAGCCCACTCCCCCCACGTCTTTGACCGCCGCTTGGAAGAGAAGGAGGCAGCGCGATGGGGCGGGGAGGGGGCAAATCTGCAGCCCCGCTGCGGTCCTGCCAGCGCTTGGCTGCTGAAAAGGGACAATCTCCTACCTGCAGTCCCCCTTCCAGGCGCTCAGGAAGCGGTTTAACCCCCCAGTTACAAGCTGGCCGATGGAGGGGGCTGGGTCGCTGGGGAATCGCCTCAGGCAGCGCTGTTTGAGGTTGTTTCAAGAGCTCACACCACGTAAGAGTGGCAGCCACTGCCTTCAGGCTTTGTAGAAGGAAAATACAGGCTGGATTCACAGAATTCAACGAGAAGCTGTGAATATCGCCCTTTTTAGCAGTGCTCTATTCTGTTAGAGCTGCTCCTAGCAGCCGAAGACAGTTTGCGAGCTGAACTAGAAGCAGTGACCATGGAGCAGCAGTGAGCATCCATTAAGCAGCTCTAACCCCAGCAGTCAGCACAGCAAAGGGTGCTGGCACTGCTAAAATCAACTATTGGGTAACATTAGAAGTTTGTTTTCTTTTGAAAAGTTCATTTCTTACCAAAGCTAGGGCCAGTAACGTCAGCCCTGCTCCTGAGGCTGCTCCAACCTCCTTCATTTGTGCTCAAGTTACACATTTGTGCTCAAGTTTGTGCTTCCAGAAACACCCTGGGGAAATGCCTTTGAGATCTGACACCCCACAGACCCATCTACCTGTGTTTTTCACGTATTTTCATCTGCAAACATGGGCTCCTTCTACAGACTTCACCCAAGGCAGTATTTTTAGGAGTACACCTAGTACATCAGACTGAAAACCATACTCAGCTTGTTTCAATACTCTTCAGGAAGAACCATGCAGCTTACAAGTGTTACCATCTGACACTGAAATCACTTCAGCATGAGCAGAAGTCTCAGTTTTGGACAGGGTGCCACTACAGTTTGTTAAAAGGTGAAGTCCTAACCAGGATACAGGGCCTGTTGACAGAGCTCAAAAAGGATACGATATATTCACCAATAGCAAATACAGCATTTGCTGGTTATGTCACTATCCACTCAAAAAAACAAACAAACAAAACACGTAAGGGGGAAAAATTTTAATGGAAGGGCTTTTATGAATTCAAGTTTCTGCTGCCAACCACAAATTTTTGTTACTGGCAGGGATTAGCTTTTGCTGGCCTATAAGCAGTCACATCCAAGTCACGAGCCAATGTCATGCAGCTTTGATCTCTGCCAGATTTTTTCCTGTAGCGTGAGCAGCACCAGAGGCAGGAATAGCTGCTGGGCTGCTAGCTGCCTTAGAACTCTGCAAAACCAGAAAGGTCAGACTAGAGCCAAGAGAAAATTCAAGACTTAAGTAAATTCTTGCAGAAATTCTAAACTTGGCAGGAAAAACGAAGCCTTACCTTTCTTTGTGCAACTAGTTAAGAGCAGCAAGTTCAAGACATTATTTCTTTGTAAAACTCATCTTTTCGGTACTTCATTCTACTTTGTTACTTTAAATGAGATTCACGGAAGACGACACAGAAGAGCAAAAAGAACAAAGATGTTTTGTCTGAAAACACATTTTTTGTAATTTATTATATTTGTACATACTGTTAGCTAGTACTGTTCTCATTAACATATCTTTAACCTTTCCCTGCTCCTCCTTCATCATCCCTCCACAGGTCAGCAGTCTGCTCTGTTGAACAGATGGAAATCAAAGTAATTTGCCTTGGTAACCTAACCAACAGTGGTTTCATTCAACCCGACTCAGCACCGAAAAAGCCATGTTTGCTTTTTTCTTTTTCTTTAACCATTTAAATTTAAGCATTTCTTTCTGTTGAGCTACTGTGTATGAAGCTAAAGATCCTGTCTAATGATTGTTAGTACCAGGAAACACTCCTCCATGATAAGTGATCCAAAATTAGAGACTCCAACAGACACCAAAGCTGTCAGAAGCAGCTTCTCAGATGCTGCCTCAGAACTAAAGGCTTATACTGAAGCTTTTTACCATTTTAATCTCAGAGTTACTCTTATCTCTTGAAGAAAGGTTTTATTGTCACTGGACAAAGTTATTGGTGTTGAAAGACAGCAGTAATTGTGTTTAGTTGTAGTTGCACTGATTTCATTGGACAGACATCAGGAGGTTCTGTTAATAACAAAATCATCTGTTAATCCAAACAGTACTGTGCAAGTCGCAAGTCAATATAAAAAAATTAAGCAAATCAGAGAAAGCTCCTTGGAAATGCATTGGTGGGGAAAAAAATCTGGACACTTCACTTAGGATTGTTGCTTTCTTGAAGAATGCCTTTAAAAACCAGAACACCCCGGAACAATCTGAAGATCCAAGGACCTCGGCCAACAGATTTCTGCCCTCGAATACTGGCTTCATCTTTCCACGTCAAATTTGCAGTTTCCACCACTACATGTGGACTTTCACATCAAACCACCGTAATTAACATTTGTAAAGTGCTTTGAGATAGTGCTATGAAAATATCAACAGTTAAAAGAAGGGCAGGATGTCTATTATCAGCACCCAGCTGGTTACTACTACTGATTTTGCTCTCAGAGCAGCATCACTATTTTCTCCTTTTACTTCCTATTAACAAAGAGTAAGGTGACAGTGTTAGAGATGGCACACAGATAAAGGGAGTTTCTGCAGGGCAGTGAAAGGATGTACTGGAAAACATGAAGATGTCTTCTGGAAAGAAGACTGAAGTAGAGCTCCAGACAAGGATGGGTATTTACTTCCCAGCTACATCAGGAAAGTAATGCCACATGCAGACTTTCTGCACAGAGAACTATACAGGAGGCTTTAGATAGCATAGACATTTGTTAAACAAGGAGAGAGTTGGTGCTAACCTTAAAAACATATATATCAAAACATCGATGCTTTTGGGGAAGGGGGAAAACGTAACTGCTCATTTGAAGCTATTGCCTGAGGGCTGTTAACTACTTAGTAGTAAAATCCTGCTACCTTTCCAGTTGACAGGAACTTCTCTCTAGTTAGCAGCTTCACAAAAGCAATTCTTGTATGAATCCATAAAGCTTTCCCAGATTTTAAAAGGTTAATTTTACCATTATAATTGCACTTTAAAAACAGGCATCAATCCCTACACACTCTCCCCAAATACCTTCTCAATTTATAAAAGTGGAAATAAAGGCTACAATTATTCACTGTCCTACAGCTACCAGGATTTGAAAGATTTGATTCAGGTGCCTGAAGAAAGGACACAAACATCCAGTTTTCAGGGCAGGAAAATTGTGCATTTTAAAAACCAGCAGGCTTCACAGCTTGGCTTGCATCGGCTTCAGATGTTTGTGGAAAGACTCGTGAACCTGCAAAGAGGGCAAGACAGAGGTTACAGCAAGATCAGGCCAGCATTTTGAAACACTTTTAGTTCTCTACATCTTGCAGAAAATCTGAATCAGAGGCCTCAAGAACAGCCAACTAACTCCTGTATTTGAGTGTCTGTATGACAAAGGGTGAGAATGAGACCAAACAAGTGCTTCTCCACTACCTTTCTTGCATGAAATGAAAGAACATAAGGTGTTTTATTACCACATAGACAATTCTTTAGCATTTTAATTAAAAGAAAGCTGGCAGACATCTCCTAAGCAGACTGTAATGAAGCTCTTAAGACCAACTGACTTCAGAAGCACAAAAAATTAAGAAAGCTCTGGTGGGATTTAACTATAATTGCACAACCTCTGGCAGCCTGTGCTAGGAGTACAGATTGTCTGAATCAAATAAAGGCAAAAAAGGCCACCATGACAGGATTTAGAATTTTGTTTTGGCTGGTGGAACATAGACACTTCACAGCTCAGTTTCTTTTATTAGCTCAGCTACAGCCTCAGGGCAGATATGCAGCACCTGACACTTTCAAAGAAATACTTGGGAGCAGTTTCCTTCTACAGTCATTAATACTGCCTGAAGGCAGTAGAAGATTTGATAGAAACGGGTAGGCTTTCACGGCTACCATCATTAAACAGAATTAAGATAAAGTGATAGTTGCTTTTAACTTCAATGAGATTATCCAGTTGTTTCTCTAGGTAGACTACAATTTCCTCCCCCAACTGAGGAAGTGAAAAGCATCCTGCAAGACTGTGTGTAAGGCCATGTGTGGGAAAGTAGCTACAACAGAAAGTACGCTGAAAGCAGAGGAGCAGAAGCAGGTTGCTAGTTTTATTCCACTACCACTAGTGGCTTCAACTCCCTCCTCCCCCTTTATCAATTACCTGCTAAGATCACTGACTGGATCAAAATTAACAACCCTAAATTGAGTTATTTCTCTGCAAACAGATGACCTAAGAGGAAGAAATAAGGCTTCTTTACCTCTGTTTTGTTCAGTGGAGATTTCTTTGCCCACTCAAACATGTTCTCGTAGACATTGCCGTCATACCGGCCAAGCACAGATCCAAGATGAGTGTCGTGAAAGTCAAAGGAGTCTACCAGTGCTACCGCATTGGGACGAATTATAGCCAAGAGCTCCTTCACACGCTGGTTCACTTGAGTAATTTGGGCATCTGTCAAAATACCCGCCTTGGGGGAAAAAAAAAAAAAGATTATCAGAAGAGTGTGTAAATCACAAGAACCTTCCCTTCCACTATGGTCTAACACAGGTCAGCCTTTCCTCACCCAGAAATCCAGTAGTCTGTAAGACCCCCTGCCCCAAAGTGCTAAGTAACCAAACTGTCAATCTGCCATAGGGTACAAGCAAGAGAAGATGCCTAGCATAGCATAGCCACAATATTGCCCAGCTATTTCAACAGGAGATGGTTTATTTCTTTTAAGAGCATCTATTTTAACCTCTGCAACAAGTATTCTTGAAAAACACGCACACTCGTATTAAGTTCTTCCTGGTTTCTGAGAAGTTTTTGGTAGGCAGCAAAGAGGAAAATGGGAAGATAAAACATATCATGTCTGCCTGAACACAAAATAAAACATTGTTGCAAATACATTCTTAATCTGAAAAAATAAAAAGGGTAATGCCTGGCAATTTAAACCCATTCACTGAAGGATGGGTTATTATCTGGAGTACAATTTCCCCTTTTGTGCACTAATCTGCAAATGCACATAGCTCTCAAGACATGTCTAACCTACACTTGTATCTCCTTTATTATCTCCTTGTTTTTTAACATACTGGTTACCATTAACCACTGGAACACATTAATCCAAACAGATGCCACACTACCATTTATCATCCAACTCTACTTCTGGTGGATCCCAAGGGAAACATAACAAGAGCCTTCCATCAGAATCACACTGCTCTTGGACTTACACAAGTGACAGTCAAAACCTTAGGCCTAGGCAGTCATGCAGCTTTGCATTTAAAACATCTCATAACGAGAACTCTGGCTCAGGAGGTTTATAGAGTTGGAGAAATACACCAACCTGCATGAAATCCCCTGCGTTCTTACTGATCCCATACAGTGCATACAGAAGACATAATTCAGTCACGACAGCACGGACTGCTGCATTGCTGATCTCAGACAGCTTTGCTGTGAAAAGCTTCACTATTACGTAGTGACAGTGTACCTACAAGATACAAAAGGAAGATGAATCAGATTCACAAAGGAATTACAGGCTCCTATAGCACCCCTCTTTATCAGGTACGTCACTGACCTCAGATGCTCGCACGAGGTCAACAGAAGTTCTGTTCCAGGCATCCTCCTTGCTCTTTCTGTGGTTCAGTTCAGCCTGCAAGTTCTTTGCTGCAGCTTCTACGAGCCTTTCTCAAAAAAAAGAAAAATGGGTTATACAATAACACATTATCAAGACTACATACACCGAATTTGTATAAATTGAAGTCTAACACATCAGAACTCAGAGGCGGTGTGCAGCACCTGAATGCATTGCCTGGAGCAAGCAGCTGTGACCCTAAAACCCCTGTCATCACTGCTGCATCTAGAACACAACTACATGGGGATAAAAAGACATTTGACAACACTGCTGGGGTGCCTGAATGCCTACTCTCGTGTAGGTTATCTGTTGTACTCTTACACCTTCCTCACAATAGGCTTTAGAATCAGGATTGTTTGCCTGTATGTAACCTCTTGCAACCTCAGAGCACTTAACACCATTCCAAGCTAGTAAAGTGCATTACTTCTTGCAAGCGACATGCAGAGCAAAGCTTTGCCAACCACACCTTGAGAATCTCACGTTAGCAAGGCAGTACAACACTACCACCTCCCAACACACCCGATTTTATTAGTGCCTAGCTCAGCCTAACAAGCATGAACTCACCGGGCAGCCCGTGCTTTGTAGGCCTCTACCAAGCTGGTTGGATCATTAATGCGCACACTCACGGTCCTCGCAGCCACGTGCTGTGGCTGAATGCGTTGCCTGGAGAGATCATTAAGGTAGGACACCATGCCAGAAACCCGCTGACCAGCAATAACTTGATTGTAGCTTTTGATAAGGAATCTGAAAATAAGAACAACACATAGCAACTCTTACTCCTTAGTTTGAATGGAGAGAAGTCCTTTTATCTAGGGTCAGGCAGTCTATCAAAGACCAGTTGCAGGCGTATGCTGTTGTCAAAAACAGAGTTCCATGGTAACAGAGGATACTTCTTTTGCTCTTCACTTCAGGTGCAAAGACCATAATGCCAAGGCAAGAAAGCTGATGGACAGAAGCTGACATACCTTGCTGTCTGCAGCATCATGACTGTGTTTTCTCCCTCGTAGGTGCAGGATGGGGTGAATGTGACATAGATGTCAGGAATGCCACTGCAACGAGAATAGCCATGCCCACCACAGGCCATTCGACACTCCTCAATACCAGCATTGGCAGTCCAGGAAGTGAAAGCCTTCAGTCCTGCTGTCAGTGCATGGAGCTGATGGACAAAAGCAAATCAAGTTAGCATCTTTATATTCCATTCTAAGTTTGCACATGTACCTACCAAGTACTGCAACTCCCAGAAAAAAAGTCAACACCACCCTCCCACTTACCACTAGGTCTTGTTTTTCTTGTAAGGTCTCTTTCCTGAGCCAAACTACTTATGTGAAAGCCTATGTACATGTAAGGACTTAATCTCAGTACCTCATCTTTTCTGTTTCTACATGTAACGTGGACAACTGTTTTCAATTGCTTTTTGTCACACTAGGTTCTTAAACAGAATCCTTAGTTGAAAACTAACACTTTACAATCCTAATCGCCTCAAAATAGTACTGACACCTTTGATCAACACATCAGTTCTCCTCTAGTCACCTCAAGATCAAGAACAATAATCAAGAAGGTACAGCACAGGCATAAGACCAGTCTCAACTTCACTCCCAAATGACGTGCCATCATTTCTGAAAATATATATTTTTTTTTAATATACACATTAGCTTGCTTTCTTTGCATCACTCCGTATTTCTTTGTGAAGCACTGCTAAATGAACAGTGCAAACAAAGTAAGAGTCACAAGCACATACTGGACTTGGGATCACTGGATCTAAAGTACAAGACATCTCAAGAGTGAAAACCACAAAAAGGCTTGTGACTTTGCTCTCATGTTAAAAGCAATTTTTGCATAAAATCAGAAGACCCCTCTGGTTTCCAGAAGATACAGTACCTCTGGCAGCTCACTCAGATCTCCTGCATTGATGTCTCCACTGATACGCCGATAGGTGTCTTTTATGTAGGCTCCCACAAAATGAAAAGCATATGCTGTTGCCAGGAGAGGAAAGAGTTTGTACTGTTGGGTCTGATAATCCAAGATCTGGGGTTCTGGTTCCCTAGAGCAAAACACCTGAGAGTTAGTAGCAGTTTGCCAGCCACAGGCATACTGAAGTCCTATTCAACTCTAAGTAGCTTCTCCACTTGGACAGTAAAAGACATTCATATCAAACCAGAATATCCAAGAGCATACAAAGTCTCTGGCAGGGGGAGGGCAGTTTGGCAGTCAATAATGAAAGACCACTTAATTTCCAACGTTAAACTCTTATAAAACTCTATCAAGTGCCAAAACAAGTAACATCAACCACATTCCCTCTTCTCTCCAGCTGTTAGTAACTTCCCCTCAGCACTTCAGCTGCTCTTTCCTTTCGGTGCACTTACCCTGGCTTTAGCTCAGACTGGTGTCTCACTGCGCTGTAGCGGATGGCAATGGTACAAGCCCGGGACAGAGAGCGAGCAGAATCTCCTACAATGAGAGATCGGATGAACACCATGGTCCCATAGGTTAGCTTGTCACTCACTGGTTTCACATAGGTGCCATCTGGTTCAACCTGCAAAAAAAATAAACCCAACAGCCTGTTGATTTTTATAGTATCTTCCCTTTTTACATATTCACATCTCAAGCTCTACACTCATCATGTAGTACTTAAAAACAAGCTACAATCTTTATGGTATTTGGATGAGAAGCTTCTCCAAAAAAGACCAGAATAGTATAGAGACCTCGCCAGCTGGGTGGGTGACTTTTGTTCTTTATTTACAGCCCTTGGGGAGCAGCTAGAGGTGAAGCCTTCTGAATCAGCCCCTGAACAGTCATTACAGGTCCTCCCTTCCCATACAATTAATAGGACAGCCTGCACATTTCACAGAGCAACTGGGGATAACAGACAGCTGTAGCTTCCCCTGTAGCGATGCTATCACACATGAGCAGGGGATGCAGATGAGCAATTAATATGCAGGGTTTACAGCACTATTCAACCACACGAGAACATTTGAAGTGACCATTTTTAAAGGCATATGCTGAAACTCATTGCTTTACCTGGGCATATTTCATCAGCATGTTTTCTCGAGGAATTCTGAAGTTGTCCATCTTCAAGTAGCCATTATCCATTTCATCATACCCAAACTTTGGCCCGATGTCACCCACTGTAATACCTGCCACACACAAAGCCATTTGCATTAAGAAAAAGGAACACGACACAAGAGGTTTAAGCCTTGGTCTCCAAGAAAGACATTCTTTAGTTTTCTAGAAAGTCCTGTCACTGCTAGGAGTAACAGCAAACTAGGAGCTTAGATTCTTTATTGGAATGAAGAGTACCAAAACATGGGGCCTTTTTACATGAAGTACAGTTTACATGAAATCCTACTATATGCTGACTGAGGGAGTTTCCTCTAAGGATTGCTCACCTCCCTTCTAGCTAGGGGATGATGAAAGGTATTTTTCCCTTTCAGAAGCAGCACGTGCTGCCTCACAGAATGCCTAGCTGGACAGAATCAAATTCCTAACTAATCTTCACATTGAAAACATGACGTGAAAGCTTATTTAGTAATAGTTCACTTGTAAGTAAGACTCATGAAGTTTTAAGTCCTGTGACCTACAATCTACTCACTCAAATCAGCTAGTGAAATACGCTATGTTAATTAACAAGACACATGCAGCTGTATATAGCTGAAGAGAAATAGATCTGAAGTTTTCCATGAACGCTAAGCCCCCGGAACAAATTTTTACCTGGCAGAGGTTCATGGGTGCCCAGCTGCCGTATGGGAACGATGAAGGCATGCAGTCCTTTGCACTGGCCCTGAGTATAGAGCTGAGCCAGAACAATGGCATGGTTTGAGGTCTTTCCAACTGCAGGAGTGGTAGTAAGAAAAAAATAAGCAGCACACATATTATTAACACACGCCTTTCCTTGAAGCAGGATCCAAAATACATTAACCCCACCAAGTTACAGAAACAGATTTGCAACACTGATTAATATCCAAATTTTACAGCTAGACAAACAAGGCTACCTAAGTCAATGGAAACTGAACGTTATTATTCTCTTGGCTGTACAACACCAAGTCCCTGGCAAACCTGACAAGAAAGCCAAAGGAAGTCCTGTCTACAGACTTCCTCAGATGCTTCAATAAAGATTTGTATAAAACATAATGAATTACACCAAATCCACAGTGTGAATGATTCAGGGAAATAATCCAGAGCACACAGATAATGAGAAGTTTAGGTAGGCTCTGACAGGTCTTCTACTTGTGCAAAAGGCAACTCTGACTCTCTGGACCAAGCTTCCATTATCATTCTGTAGATAAAAGACACGTGACAGCACCTCCTTGAGTTTTTCATATGCATCTTCCAGATTTATATAGATACACTTACGTCCACCTGGCCACCACTTAATGGAGGTCACAGTGGGGCTGTTGAGGATGAATTCCTGGGTAGCAGGGTCATAAGTAGCTGTAGTTTCTAGACCCCGGAGATGAGTTCCTGAAAACAAGCAAACACACCGTGTTGGCAGAAAGTCAGTCACAAAATACAGACAAGGACTGAATTGGACAATGGAAAGTTGAACTCCAGTAGTAATGCACAAATTTTAATTTTGCTTTTAGGCTACAATTAGTAGATATTTAATCCTTCATAAAGAATGAGTGAGACTCGGGCCTTATTCTGGAACCTAAAGCCAATTATCTGCAAACTCATTACTGTTTCATTGGTCCAATACTACTTTCCAAGCACCTCTGATCTGATAATTTTTTTCCTATTACAAGCCTTTTGTCAATAGAGAGATCCACAAAACCATGCTCACCTGGCTTTCACTAAAACTGCTGATTAAGTGCAAACAGAATCATGCACTTTGCAGCCAAAAGATGGAATAAATAGTACTCGTAATATCTTTATTCCTTCATCAGGCCTAGGATCTCCTCACTTGATGGAGCAAATTCTCCCAAACGAGATCATTCATTGCTCCAAAACAGTAAGTAGTGGCGTGCATATGCTAGGTTACTTATACAGGTAGATGAGGGGCTGCGAAATAACAAAGGTTAAAACTGCAGGCACAGTCTGTCTTCTGCCTTGAACTCTTGAACTCTTCACTCTGCAATTCATGCAAACCTGTCTCAGCAATGGCAGGGTCTTTACATTAGTGAAAAATCACTATGCCTACGTGTTTAAACTAGTCAAGCTGCAAACACTCACGATAGTCTAAATGGACAGAGAAGATGGAGCCAACAACTCTACATGGGAGTTTCAACATGAAAAGACATCACCTCGATGCATCCACGTTTCCAAAGCATGGAGCTTAGCAGTAGATTTCCATGGGCAGCTTAACTCTTACTCTGCTGGCAAAGGGTCTTCAGACCTCACTAGATGCAAGAGATTCTCCACAGACTTGCAGTTATTTTATGCTTCATACAGTCTCTGTATTTCACTTCAGCACAAAGGTGAATCCTGCTCATTTTTAGAAAATATTTCTTATCTGCAACTCTCAGATATCAAAATAGAGTTTCCCGAGGCATAATATCCTCCCTTTGAAACTTGGATTACGTGTTGAATCACAATACTGCTGGAGTTATCACAATCCATTTCAAAGCTTGAAAGCAAAGAACAGCAACAGAGATCAAAGTCTACTTAATACAGATACTCTAAAACATGATTTCATGGTCCAATTAATAAGAACACAAGGGAGTGAGCTAAGGAACCAGGAAAAACGCTTCCCATAAAACATGAACACTGAGACCAAGTCATCCACATGTTCTCTGATCCAAGGCCAGTCCCAAGGTGACAAGCAGTTCTTACTTTTTTGGCATCTCTTTCAGTATCTTAAAGCTCTGTCCTTTTGTCTTCACAGTGAGTGTTACAGTAAAGCAGAAATCATACTGGAAAGAATGGTAGGTGTAGAAATGAACTGATGTCATCAAATTGACAACACCATAGCCGTATGCAGGTGGTGTTTTAACAAATCATCTATAGTAATTTGAATGGCACAAGAGGAGCACTCAGTATGTGTCTGCACAAAAATACAAACTCTTCCACCATCAGGGAAAAAAGGTCAGAAAGCATGTGGTGTTGTAATCTCTTAGGAGTTTCAGAAGCAGTCCACTTGTCCCTAAAGCCATAAGCACATACTTACAGACCACGGGATAAACGCACACCCTTTTTCCCAGGCAGGGGAATCCTTTGCACACAAAACCATTCTTAGAAATAGCATTTAGTGAATGTACTGTACCATGGCCCATTTCAGTCTGGGCATAGGTGCCAATGATCTCCAGGTTCCAGGCAGGCATGAAGAAGCGATCCTGCTGCTCTGGGGTTGCCTGGGTGAGAAGGGTGGGGAGGAACATGCCCAGATGAAGATCCAGAGGTTCAGGCCGTCCTCGATGAACAAAGCTGTGAAGAGGTGCCATGGGATGGGAGTGTGAAGGCAATGTTATGGGAGGGAAGCAAGCAAGAGGATTCATGGTGGAGATTCAGGAAGAGACAAAAAGAGAAAAAAAAAGATTCATGTGTAAATCAGAATTCGGCAGGTGTATTTTAGAAAGCCAGAGCACTCTCCTTTCCTCAGATCTGAATAACAAAAAACATGCTTACTCTGAAATAAGCATGCTGCAATTAATTTCTTTCTAATCCTATATAAAATGCATTTGCAATATTCACCTATTTTTGATGATAAATAATTGATGATGGATAAAATGATTAATCCACACTGAAAAACAAAGACAATATCCTCACTATGGTTTGTAAACCAGAGCCCACTGCATTAAAAGAGGGGCTGAGGCAGAACGGCAGTTCATTGAAGATGTGGTCTGGTTGGATGTAGCAAGCCTTTGGCTGTATGAACAAAGTCCACACTTTTTTCATGGTTGGGGAGCAAAATGTGGCAGAAGTCTCTGTTCATCCAGCTGGATGAGCTAGATTTTCACTGGAATATTCTTTAAAAAAATAATAGTCTCCACTATTTTTGTTGTTGTTGTTAAGATTAGATGTATATACTACATACCCCTCCTAAAATTCCTGCCATCACCTCCCTTCAACTCCTGCTATTTTTAAAGGCTCTCTTAAAAGGAAAGTGCTCTGCACGTGTCAAAGTTGTGAACATAACATGGCAAGAAAGCCAACATTTTCCAACGTGGCAATCATCTGGACAAGATCTCTCCAAATAGATGTTTCACTAGAACTAACCTTCCTCCACGTTCTATCAAACACCACTGCTAGGTTAAGTGGTCTACTAAGGATATGGATATGAAAGGCTAAATGCTTCATTATGTTTTTAATTATTAATTGCTTTGAGTACTTAGAGCACTGTTGTAGCTTGGAGGAGACAAAAATGAACAAACTGTTCTACTGCAGTGTTCTCCAGTCTCAGGACTATCCCATTTACTCCAGGAGTTTCTCAAAATATATAGATTAGTTTTGCAAGTATTACTTACTAACTTCCAAAAACAAGGGAAAACCCAAACAGCATTAGTCCCTACTGCACAAGGCTGACAACACTGCTTAATAGTTTGCATTCCCGATTATAACAGTTGGGCTATAGTTTGTTGATAGTACTTCTGCACAAAGACTAAAGCATGAATATGCCAAGTGAACAAATAATGTAGCTTGTTTTTAATAGGATTTTTTAAATAAGTGGGAAGAATTACTGAGAGAATATTTGTTGGAGCTCAGCTCAAATTCGGCTGGCACACAGAGTGGGACCAATGTACTCATGTTACCTCTAGGCATACATTGATCTAAGTGGCCCTCTAACAAGTGTCGTTCTTCCGTTTATTTGTAGGCACCTGAAAATATCAGCCAGCTAATAATCCCAGCAGCAATGTCTTATAAGCTTTTTGACTGAACAGCGACCCAGCTCAACTGAAGACTAATGGTTATTTTAAACAGGAATACCAGATTTTAAGTGAGTTCAGTGCTGGTGAGATACACATAGCTGATAGTCAAAAACTGAGAAAAAGTCCCTACTTACTAGCCGTAGCTATAAGCCAGGAAGAAGCAACATAGTATTTTTATTTCTCCTTTGTGTTTCCCTTTCAGCCCCGTGTTTTATGCCTTCTTCTGTTTTCTTTTTTAATCATTCACTATGAAATAGGTTAAAACCACTACAGACTACCAGAAGGTACTCCCTAGGTTAAAATTTGACCAACTACCCATCCAGGCCGGGATTCAGTTCAGAGGGCTCTTTCCCCCATCACCAGTTTCTAAACATCAGGCTTAAATTAAGCAGAGCTCAGTGACAATTATTACAGAACTTTTACTTATGGAACAGGTGCCCAGCATTCACAGCAAGAATGCCAAACCATCGTACTTTCATTATTCAGCACAGCAGGTATATTCACTTTTCTATGTTATCATCGCATTAATTCTATTAAGTGTCAAAGTAGACATTTTACTACCAAACAGGAGAGCTGCAAGCAAACCCAACCATCACCAGGCAAGAAAGTGCAATGATCTAATGTGAAACAGCAAGTAAACCAAATCACTTTGGTGCGGACGTGTGCCTGATTTAAAGAAGGCGGTGTGAAAAAGCAAACACGGTTAGCAAGCATTTTTGTCAGCCGTTTGACTCCGCTTCCCATGTTGAGTTCAGTTTGCTAACTCCATCTCTCTGAAGCAGAACAGACGATGGGAATTCCTCCGTTGCACATTCTACGAAGATTTCAGCTAGCACAAGTAATGTAACCTACCAAGCAGGCATCCAATTTGGCTATTACCATCCAACTTGAGCAGTTGTCCAGGCTTGTACACATCCTGCTTTCCAGGCTCAGGTGCCAGCACATGTTCTGACATCTTTGGTCTGTTAATTCTTACTGGTATTTAAGAACTGTAATTCCAGGTTCTGGGCTAAAATTCCGTGTTCTTATCCATTAAACATTCTTCCATATGAATAACTGAAGGTAGTTTTCCTTGATAGTAGGAGTAAGATGTTTTTTCTTCTTTGGAACCGAGACCCTTCCATGAAGTTAGACAGCTGCAGTAGAGTAGCACCTGGAAGGACAGTGCTTGGGGCAAAGCATACCTTACTTTCAGGGGCACAAAACGCGAATCTCATCATGTTACACTGCATCTGAAGCCGTAGGCCTGACTTGTTTATGCAGGCTGATCATGCACTAAGAACTCTGCAACACATGCCTCAATCCGGGCAAAAATGAAATCTGCAGTACTGTTGACTGACATGTTCCAACTAGTTCAACTGAAATTCGGACTCCCAGGGCTTATAACAACCTCCTCATCTTAAATCAAAGGCAAACAGATATGAAGTCAGTGAACAGCTAAGAGGCGCATTCTGGAAAAGACCAAAATTAACCCTGTGTTTTAGGATGAGAGACAGAACTGCTCTCCAGCTATCAAGCTGGAGACATCAGTGGTTAACCAAGTTACTTTACCTTTCCCCTTTCAGATTTACGCAGGGAGCATTATCAGTTTATAAACTGGAGTTACAGAAAAGAGGTTACCCAGCGATCCCTGAAGGGAACTAACCATGTCCCATTTCGGTTTGGGCGTAGGTGCCAACTATCTTGACTCCATGGACAAGAGGCAGCCATTTCTTCTTCTGAGCATCAGTCGCTTGGCTCTGTATGGTTGTTTGAAACATGCTGAAGTGTAGACCAAAAGGTTCAGGAAAATTGCCCAAGCATGTTCTACAGGAGAGAAATAGAGGGATCTGGATCTCAGTCTCACTGAGAACGAGATCCTGAAAGGCTTTTCTCCAACTGTAGCATAAGATAATGTTTGCTATTTCGACTTTTCTTTGTCCCATGAGCAACCTCCAAGCACGGAGGAATCAGAAGGAATGCTAATGGGAAACATTTATTTCAGACATTTTCTTCATGCTATGATTTAAGCTGTCGTTATGTAGCTAGAAAAAAAAGAACTGTGCTATAAAGACGCACTGGGAACTTAAAACAGCGGACAGGAAAACCAAATTACTTTTCCCCCTATCCCTCATGCTTGGTGGGAATAAATCCTACTGCTGCTAGTGGCGTAGAACTAGGCTGTTATTTTTAGAAGCACTACGTATTGAAAAGGAAGAAGCTTCTTAGGTGACCAAGTGCTTTTCTGAAGAGCTCTGTATTACCTGTGTCTGCTTCCATCAGCTGTGAGATGTTGAGCTCACCTCCCATTAAAACTGTTACAGGTTAGTAGTGGAATGTAAGGAAAAATCAAACATCTTACACAGGCTTCATCAAAACAAATTATTTCATGATTTGTAGCCACAATGGCAGGCAAATTCTGCTTCCAGTGAAACAAGCCCTGGGACAAATGTGCTGTAAAGTTTCGCTGGGTAAAAGCTACGTAGCAACTGCATCTTCCCTTCAGCGTTCTGCAGAGCCTGAAGTTCTTTCATCTTCCACCTGCTGCACATGGATGCTTATTCCATCCAGACTCAAATATAGAAGAGAAACACGTGATCTACATGAATACCTACACACAAGATCTCTTCCACCTGCTCGAGGTATCGGCAAGGGAAGTGCCTCCTTCCATCGTGGGGTATTAACACCTGCCCCTGAAGCAGACTGAAGTTTGTTGCTGGTGCAGACCTGCACTGAGTAGCAGATATTATGCATCCAGTTTTTCAAATTACAGCAGCATTTGTGGCTGGCGTTTTACACTATGCTAGGAACGAATGCCTGGGAGCAGAGAATAAAACATTTATAGTTCAGAACAGACCCCTACACAAACTGTGCAAATCAGCCTTAGGGCGAGAGAGCAGGACGATGCTTCTTCAGGACCACTGAACTACATGGTGAAGACACGTTCACTTAGAAACTGTGCTGTTGAACAAGACCAAATGAGCCAGGAGCAAAATTCGCATCATTAAGTGATCTCATACTTGCTATTAATGTGCTTTCAGCTGGTGTGAATGAAAGCACAGTGCCTAGAGTTCTTGGGATCAAGGCAGTTGCTTCCCTTAGCAGAAAATATTACGTTGCCTACAGCAGCAGCACATCTCCCTGCAAAGCAGAAGTTATTTTTTTTTTTTTGAACAAGGGCTTTCAAATGCTATACAAATAGGGAGACAATATTTTGCAGCATTGTTGTGGTTTCTTCGGTGGGTTTTTCCTTTACACCTACACAGTAAAAGGTACTGGGATTTAACAGATTTGTCTGATTGCACAAATATCAACCCTATCATGTCCTACCAGTACCTAAAGGGGGATACAGGAGAGCTGGAGAGGAACTCTTTGTCAGGGGGTATAAAGATAGTACAAGGGGGAATGGCTTAAACTAAAAGAGGGTAGGTTTAGGTTAGATATAAGGAAAAAAAACTTTACTCAGATGGTGGTAAGGCACTGGAACAGGCTGCCCAGAGAAGCTGGGGATAGTCCATGCCTGGAAGTGTTCAAGGCCAGGCTGAATGGAGCTTTGGGCAAGCTGGTCTGGGGGGAGGTTGCAATTAGATGACCTTAAAGGTCATCTTCCTTCCAACCCAAACCATTCTACAACTCTGTAATCCATAGACAGAGTACAACAAAGTACTAAAAACTAAGTAGTAAAGCTAAGTGTTTGCGTGACACTCCAGAGCTAAATGAACAATTGCAAAGACATTCTCAGTGTCCTGGTTTCAGTAAGGACAGAGGGGACAGACCCAGGACACTCAGCCTGCAGAACTGGGTTACAGAGTAGGATTGTTTACTTTAAAGCAATATCTGCAAGCAAAACGTTCTTCCTGTTGCAGTTCTTGAGGCAACTCTCAAGGAAGAGTGTGAAGAACCTCCCAGTGGACAAGAAGCCGGGGCTATGTCTGACCTGCGCTGATTGACTTCAGAGCTAACAACCACATAGTAACCAATCCCTTTTCCAGCTGTACCAAAAAAAACAGCCAGCCTCATCTACTCTAAATGAATTTAGCAGTGGCCGGTAGCGCCCCTATTACAATTTTTCTGGTTTGATACACTAACCTGAACACCAAAACGAGAGGCAGACACATTCTCGCAACGGAAGTGCACATTCACACAGTGCTTACGAATAAAGGAAGCATCTGCTGACTTGCAGCTCTCAGACCTTTTCTCTGTGCCCTATTTTCTCTTCTCCACTTAATCCCTTTTTCCTCAATGAAGGCTATTTAAATTTGAAGGTGAATTAGGATTCACCAGATTGCTCCCTTCAAAGAGCTGTGTAGCACTGTGGATGTCAGAACAATATCCCATTTTTCATGCTGACTTACATTTTGCTGTAATTGGACTGTAAAAGAAACCTCAAATATTAGCACATTAAGGCTGCTGGCCTTCATGAACAGCAGCCACAACAGTGATTGCAGTGCTGACATGTTAAAACACAAGAAAAATTGTCTAGATAAGAAACAATTAAAATGGCTTCTCTACACATTTAATAGATCTCATGTTTTGGAGGAATATTCAGTTCAGCATATCTCAGCAGCAACAAGTGTTTAAGCACACCTTCAGGTCACCTGATGGAAGCATTTCTCATCAATCAAGCTATGATGTTGGTCATTTCGTGATACAAAGTTACCCAATGAACATACAACAGCTACAGGAAAACTATCTGAAAACGCCCCAAAAGGCTCACTAACAGTCACTGCCTACATAAATGAACAAGTTCCTGCTCTTTGGGGACAGTCACAAGGTGAGAGGGATTATTGCAAAATATCTTAAGCTTCCGTATGTAGAAATCTGGTAAGTTCAACTTGACAACATAATCACGGGCATCAATCTATTTCATAAACTTCATTAAGGCATGTCACAACACCAGAGCCACTCAGTTTTCCCATTTGGAAAACTGAATAAACTCCACGTTAGCTTTTCCACAAAGTCCCATCTAGTTAGCACTGATAACACACTTGGGTATTTGGGTGGGACTGGTTAGGTATAAAAATCATAGTTTGTCACCCAGCATGCGAGAAAATGGGAACAGATTTTAAAATGCATATGAAATCAAGGGACGATAAATACTTTTTCTTCCATACATTAAGAATCACTACTCCAATACCCTCCCTTGCAAACACTAGACATAATAAATTCAAATCATTATTAACAGCGTGTTCTGATATGGTTCTTAGAGCAAACAAACTTCTCTTATTAGTAAGAAGTGTGTGTACTACTCTTCGTTCTTCTACATGCTGTTAATACAGAAGTTTTTGGAAAACAGTCAGTCTACAATAGCTGCAATTATCTCTGGAGATCCTGAATACCTGCAACTGGAGTCGACTCTGAAAATAAGTAAGCTTTCTCCGTTTTTTCCTGTTGATTTTTGGATCATGAACTTGACTGGTCACACCTATCTGTTCAATCACAAGTGATATGAATGTATTATTTGGAACCTACATGCAATAATGGAGTTTTTATCCAGTCAAAGTTAAGAGCTGCTGACTCTAAAATGAATCTTTGGAAATAAACTAGAATCTACCATGCGATTATTCAGAAGTGTCCTGATTTATAGAATACTGTTAGCTAAATGCTAACGCTAGATGTCTTTCCTAAAAGACAGCATTTACATTGCAAACTTCATGGAAATTCACCAGCTGGTATACTGGATATACCTCTCTGAATTTTCTCCACAGTAGTAACTGAAGAAACTCCCCTATTGCCTCCAGTAGGAAAACGCTGGTGTAGGAAAAAATTAATGATTGACTTTTACCATCCAGTACCTGCAATCTAGCGCAGTCAGTGAACTTTCTGGTTATCACTGTCCAACAACACCAGCTTTCAAAAGAACTTTGACAGAGTTCTCCACGAGAACTTTCATGACGTTGGTCGGTGCAGACCAGCTTCTCTGAAATTCAGCCCTCAGCAGACAAGGTGTTCTCAATTAATTAGTTCCAATATTCACACTGTGAGGCCAGCGGCAGCTCTTCTGCAAATCCCATCAGAGGGCTCGTGATTCTACCAGTACATTAAATAACGTGCAATGCCTAGTTAATGTGCCAGAGGATACATTCATGGTCTTATGTGCAGAGTTCTAGAGCTGCGCAATCCCTGTTAATCAGTTTATTTGATTATATCAGAGTGAGCTTAATAGAATTAAGGGAGAAATACAAAGTCAGAAACTCCTACAAGCTGGAAGCAATGAAATTCAGTTGTAAAGACAGTTTTATTTTTATTAACTTTACCCAGGGATAATACTATCAGATAAACTAAAGGTCAGATACAATAAAAAGTATCTAGGTCAAAGGGAACCACTATAGCACCAGGGAGCTTGAGGAGATAGGGGACTGAAAAATATAAACAAGAACTTCTAAGCCACCTTGGAACATTTTCAAGTCTGCCTGTAACGCAACTTTGTTAGGTCTCAACACAAAGTGGGGCAATCAGCTTTAGGAGACTTCATTTGAAGCTCCTGCCTCATCAGATCTGCTCACAGTCAAATATTTCAGTATATTCCTCACGCATTTTGGCAAGTCAGACTACAAGCCCCATTTTTAACCTTCTGCACCACACATAATAGAAGGGCTGTAACCATCAGTGTTGGATTTCTAGCCAAAACACTAAGGAAACACAACGTTCAGGACAACAGGCCTTCATGGGAAATTCACTGAAGCCTTGAAGCCAAAACTTCAATGGGCTTTGCTGCAGGTCTTTAGTTTTCTTTGAACAGCTAACATAGGAACAAAGGTGCAGCTTTAATGACCTTGGTGATGATAAGAGTGAATATAAGAAGCAAACGCTACAGCTAGGTACCTTTTAAACCAGTAGATCTCCTCCGGATCTGCAATTCCATATTCTCTTAACTTCATAACCATCAGAGAGCTCTTCCTGATGGCTTGCTCATAGCGTTGGCTTCGGGAGAGGAAGTTCAAATCCTCGTGCTGGAAGTCAGGGTCATTAATAACTAAGGCCTCTGGGGACAGAAGAGACGAGGAAAACAAACTCAGTTTTCACAGGCCACAGTAAATTGTGCATGAAATGATTCAGCTTTTTTCCTCTGCTGTACCTCAGGTTGCAGAAACCAAAAAATTAAAACACAGCATTAAATGTTAATGAAATTGGAAAGAAGTCACAAAGCTCTTGAGTGTTTTGGATAGAAGGGCGCTTACAACTATGCACTTTCTCATTACTCCACGTAAACCACATTTCAAATTAGGCACATTCAGGACTTAGCAGGAGATTAACTCACTGATATAAGAACTGCATGCCACTCAACTATTTCACCTCCTCAAATGGCCACTGTTACTGTAGGATCAGATTGCCTCACGAACATCTGATCACCGTGCAACTTCTTGGAGGAGGGCACAGCTATTAGTCCCCCTGTGCTGTCTGGAAACCCAGGCACCCAGAGGCTACAGACTTTCCCTGTCCCCTTTGGCACAGACATTGCACAACACCGGCCTCTGCCAGTCCCACCCCCAGCACTGGCCGGGGAAGAAAAGATGGCAGCATTGCAGTAACCCCATATATCATAGCAGTGACAAGTGAGAAACACGCCAACTCCGTACCGTTGGGCAAGAGCACACCAGAAGGACAAAAACGAGGGGAGAGGGCCCCGAACAGCTGCCCCTGGGAAGCTGCCTCTCACCCTGCAGAAGGGGGAGGATGGGAGCCTGGCACCCTTTCACCAGCCTCACATCCCCCCCCCTGCACCCCAAGGGGGGAAATCCCTTCCCTCAGGCACCCCCCTGCCTGCACCCCATCTCCTCACAGCCTGACCGTCTCCCTGGAGCACCTCATCTCCCCCAAAGCCCCCTCAGGGCCCTCCTCTCCCCCCTAGGACCCCCTTTCCTCCCCTGAAGGCCCCCCAGAGCCCCCTCAGGGCCCCCTCAGGGCCCCCCAGAGCCCTCTCAGGGTCCCTTCAGGGCCCCCCAGAGCCCCCTCAGGGCCCACAGCCGCCCCTCCCGCCCCCTCTCCTCACAGCTCCCCTCGGGGCCTCCCTCACCGATCTCCTTTCGGCGCCGGGTGCGCTCGGCGCCGCCGTCCAGGATGTGGGTGAGCAGCTCGGGCTGGAAGGTGGCGGCGGCCCGCTCCCTGCGCAGGTCGGCGTTCATCATCGTGAGGCGGCGGCGGCGGCTCCGCTTCGGCTCCGCTCGGGTCGCGTTCGGCTCCGCTCGGCTCCGGTTCGGCCCCGGTTCGGCTCCGTTCGGGTCCTCTCGGTTAAGGTTCGGGTCGTCTCGGTTCTGGTTCGGCTCCGTTCGGGTCCTCTCGGTTCAGGTTCGTGTCCGTTCGGGTCCGCTCGGCTCCTTTCGGGTCCGGTTCGGCTCCGCTCGGTTCCGACTCGGCTCCCCCCGGCCCAGGTTCGGCTCCTCTGAGCTCCACCCGCCCTGCGCCTGCGTCCGACCTCAGCTCCGCCAGCCCCCGCGTGACGTCACGCCCGCGACCTCACGCCCCGCCACGTGACCCCACCCCCGGCTGGAGGGGGGGGGGGGAGCGGAGGGACCAGAGGTGAGTGCGGGGCGGGGGGGGGGGGGCACGAAATAGCGCTGGGAACGGGCACGGTGCATGCATGAGGCACGGCGTGCCTGGGGCTGGCCGTAAATTCAGTCGGGCTGCAAACGTGCGTGCAACGTGGTGTGCACGGGGCTGCACGTGCATTAAATCGTACCTGGAATGTGCATGTGCGGTGTGCACGGGGCTGCACATGCATTAAATCGTACCTGGAATGTGCATACGTGGGGTGTACAGGGCTGCACATGCATTAAATCCTACTTTAAATGTGCATGCATGGTGTGCACGGGGCTGCACATGCATTAAATCCTGCTTTAAATGGGTGTGGGACATGTGCACGGGGTTGCACATGCAGTAAATCATACCTTAAATGTGCATACATGGTGTGTGCAGGGCTGCACGTGCATTAAATCCTACTTGAAATGTGCATGCGTGGTGTGCATGGGACTGCATCTGCGTTAAATCATGCTGTAAATGTGCATGCATGGTGTGTACAGGGCTGCACGTGCATTAAGTCATACCTTAAATGTGCACACGTGGTGTGTACAGGGCTGCACATGCATTAAATCCTACTTTAAAGGTGCACACATGGAGTGCACAGGACTGCACGATCATTAAATCATACCTTAAATAAGCATGCAACGTGGTGTCCCTGGGGTTAAGCATGCATTAAATCAGGCTGTATATATGCATACGGCATGGGGTGCCTGGGGCTGGGCATAAATTAAATCGTGCTGTAAACGTGCATGCAACATGGTATACCCAGGGCTGGGCATGCATTAAATCATACCTTAAATAAGCACACACCATGGTGTGTGCCTGGGGCTGGGCATGCATTAAATCATGCTTTAAACGTGCATGCCACATGGTGTGCCTGGGCATGCAATGCACATGTTTTCAGTGTGCATACGTGGTGCATCCTAGGGCTGGGCGTGCATTAAATCGTGCTGTAAACGTGCACACAGCGTGGTGCATCTGGGGCTGGGCGTGCATCAAATTGTGCATTAAACCATGCATACAATATTCTGCAGCTGTGGCTGTGCTTGCCTGAAACTGTGCACTCAATGCAGATAATGTGTTGCATCTGGGACTTCTCATTCCTTGTGAATTAAATGTGCGTACAACATTTTGCACTTGAGGCTGAGCATACATTCAATCGTGCATTAAATTAAGTATTAAATTTACATATAACATGTTGCATCTCAGGCTGGATATGCGTGTAACTGCCGTATCTTGGCTGTGCATTCAATTGTGAATTAAGTAACAGACTGATCATGCACATAACGTGCTGCATCTGCAGCCAGGCGTTTAATAAACGATTAGTTAAATGGCTCATTAAGTGCCCACGTAGCATACTGCACTGGGACAGGGCACAGGTTACGTAGTGCCTTGGACAGCGCACGATGTGTGGTTAATGTGGTGCACTTGGAGCCAAGCATACACTAAATGCACACATAACATGCTGATGATGATGTTGTGCAGTGCATGCAGAACCACCCTGCTTTCGGTGGCCTCCCACAGCTGGTCTATGGGATGGCAGCGGGGTGTTTTGAGAGGTTACAGCCCCCTGAGCAATGCTTGGGGTGGGGAAGGGGCACCGAGCGTTAAAGCCTTGGGGTTGCAGCTCAGCGTGTCCCTGCTGCTGTGGGGTCAGTACTGGTGCTCCCCAGCACCTCGGGAGGCATCCCTTGTCTGGTTTGCAGGGGCCGTGGGCAACAATTGGCATCTTCCCCCAGTGGGGCATGAAACCAGAGAGAAGAGCATTAAATGGAGCACAGAAACTTGCCAAATCCAGAGACTCTGCAAGGGAGAAAGCAGAGAAAATGCCAGAAGAAACCACTCCGGGGCACAGCCACATGCCTGGCCATGGCACAGAATTGTTCTCCAACTGCAGGATCAGCCAGTGCCAGAATTGAATTTCCTATCCTGCAGCATGAGAAGACTCAGGACTATCCCTTAAGTCTTACTGCATGGCACCCTGTCACCTCAGCAGCCTGCAGCTCCATCCTTCACACTCCCTGAACGTCTCAATCCCTTCTTTTCTTCACTCACCATTATTTCCACTTCCTTAATCTTCATCAACTCACCCAAAATGTGGGGGAAGCCTGGGGGATCTGGTGGGCTGCCTGTTGCTGTTCACGTCGGGTTGTGGTGGGGGAAGGCAGTCACTCTCCATGCCAGGGGAGGATGCTGCATGCAGGATTCAGCGGGGAAAGCAGGCAGCTCCTGCAGCCCCCTGGCTGGGGGGGGCACTGGCACAGCAGGGGTTTCAGGGTGGTTTCACCTAGGACCGGGTCAGGTACAGGTTGGCAGGAGCTCAGATCTGCTTTCCTACAGGTTGCTTGAGATGCTGCCAAATGCTGGGGTCTACTACTTCCCATGGGAGATCAACAGCTCCGTGCCAGAGGGGGAGGCACTGAGGACGTTTGGCAGGTGAGAAGGGCACCCCGGGTGTCGGGTCTCTCCTTTGCTGCCCTGCACCCCCCTGCTTGGTTTGTAGTGCCCGTTGCACACCGCTGAGCTTCCTGCATCCGTCGCTCCCAGGTTGAGCTGCTACGACCTGGCGCGGTCCGAAGCCATCCTCAGTGCTCAGCACGGTGAAGCCCAGCACCGCGTCCGCGTGGACACCCGACTGGTGGAACCGTTTGAAGCCCAGCTGGGATCCCTCTACATGGTGCTAGGAGAGGCTGAACACAGGGAAGGTAAATGAGTTACCCGAGGAAAGGCAGGTTGGCTTCACCCAGTGGTGCTGAGTCGTGGTCTCCCTTTCCCAACTCAGCTGTGGGCTCAGGCATTCAGTGGTGAGAGCTCAGTCAGCACCTGTGCAGCTCTTAAAATTGTTTTGCCACCACCTGCTTCAGTGTCCACATCCAGACTATGGCCACAAGCCTCACTTGAAGGAGTCCCCACACAGTGCCACAGATTGTGCTTTGGTGCCATCTGCTCGAGGAACTGGTGCCTGGTACTCCTGCTGGTGATTCTTCAGCTCCTTCACAGCTCCCTGGGCACACCATCGGAGGTTAACGTTGGCCAGGGCAGCTTCAGCCTGTGCCACTGCCTCTGGTCACACAAAGTGCCTAATTCAGGGCAGGAGCAGCCAGTCACTCCTTGCTGACCACAGGAAGAGCCACCCTTATCTTGGTGAAAACCTGGTGCTGTGGCACAGCCCTCTTTAGAAGGCAGACATGCCTTAGCAGCACAACCGAGCTTGCGAAACCTGTACTAAAGCATTCTGGCTCCGCTGCCATCAGATCAGGTCAGCTTTGCTCCGTGACAGATTGCAGCAACACCTCCCCGTGAGCTGGCTGGGTCGGTCCTTGCCATCCTTGAAAGGCTCTAATTATACCCCTGCTCTCAGCGATGGGGCATGAGGAACACGGGCAGGCTTTGTCACGCAGGGCACTCTGTTGTCACCCTGCTGCCCTTTCCTGGGGTGCCCTGAGTGTTATTCCAGCTGCACGGTGCTTTGTGTGGGGAGTGGATCAGGGCTGGGCCACGGGGTTGTGAAGCAAATCCCGAGAGTTGTCTTGGCCACACCTGGTATCAAGCATCCACATTTGTGCCCTCGAAACCCTTGGTGGCAGGTGGAAAACCACACTGCACGTGGCTTCTGGTGCGTCACCTGCTAAGCCTCTGCTGCAAAATTCCTTCAGAAAGAGTTGTTGTTTTGGTTGTCACCGCTGCGGAGTGAGCTGGCCCCATTCTGCAGGCGTGGAAGGGGAGGACCGAGAGGCAGCACTGAGCCTCTTTAAGCCCAGCTTTGTTCTGTCCTCCTCTCGCCTGCACAAAGGTGTTCACAGATGGGCTTAAACCCAACCCTGATGTTTTTTAGACATGGAAAACCAAAACTGCACAATCCAGCCACGATGGATGCTGTGTGGCTGCTGAGGACACCAGTGTCAGCCACCAGCATTTGGCAGCCAAAAAGGCAGAGGGAAGCCATCACTGAATTAACCTGCACTCAGGTCTGTGGTGGCATTCAACCAGACTTGTCTCCTCCAAGGTCGTGGGCCATGGTTATTTGGCCACCTGGAGCCATACACTGCTAGAAGGAACCTCTCTGCGTGCCCCCAAGCTGCTGCATCCGTTGTGCTTCCTACAGGAGCTTCCCGTTTATATTCCTAGGTGAGAATCCAGTGATAAAAGCCCGGATACTGACCTGCGTGGAAGGGATGAACGTGCCCTTGCTGGAACAGGCCGTACAGGAGCAGAGGAAGTACTTCAGTGAGCGGCAGCAGCGGATGGGAACGGACACATCCTGATGGCAGCTCCGAGCCGTGCCATGAGCTGGTCCCCACCACGGCCAGCTGGTAGCATTGCCATTGGCAACAAACATCTTGAAAGTGTATTTAGAAGGTGGGTTTGAAACACAACTGCTTTTTGGCATGGCAGAGAGAGGTCAGTAAGTAGGGGAACACGTGAAGACTGTGAATCAGGATGTAGTTGTGGAGCTGCCAGCATGTGGCAGGTGTCATCACTGAAAATCACTCAGGGAGACGGGTTTGTTGTTTAAGAGGGTGGGTAAGGAAAGAGCAGGTGATTTACAACAGTCCTGTTGAGATGCAGGGCTTAGAGAAGTCAGAAAAAGGCAAAGTATATGGAGCTGGAGTTAAGCACCTGTGCACACCCCCACACACACTACCAAGGTGCAGCAGATAGAAGGTAAAGGACATTAGTGCAAAGTTCATTAGCCCTGCAAGGCTGCGGGTCCAGCACACACATGTGCTGGGTTGCAGTGACTCAGCTGCCACACAGGAGCATTCCTGGCAAAACACTCAGGTCTGGACTGAACAAAGGAACAAGAAGGGCGAGGAGTCACTACTTTGGGTAGCACTTATCTCTACAGGGGTTCAGGAGCTTGTGTTCAAGGCAGGTCGTTGACTTTAGCTCTAAATTAAATATTTGCAGTGCTCTGAGAACCACCACTTTACTTTCTTCCTTGACACAGTTAAGTTTAGGAAACCTTAAACCACTATTTTTTGTAAGTATCTAAAGGTTTTGTTTGGTATGTTCCTAAATAAAGATGAAAAGAGAATGTGACCTGTCTTTTATTGATTTAAAAAACCTCTTTCTTGCTAAGACAAATGCATTAGTCCCTGCAGAAACACCACGGATGATGTAAGAAAATTTAGCAAAATGCAATTTTCCTCCCACTACAAAGCACTGGGTGTGTAAGGAAGCACTTAGTTTTGAAAAAGTTGCAAGAAGAGGAGTTGAAATTACATCAGAGCCACTCTGGTTTAAGAACATGGTGCTAGGTCCACCCAGCAGGATTAAATGGTCAATAAAAAGACAGAAAAATCACTACTGTGAGATGAGAATAAAATGGTAGTGCACACAAGAAGACTTTCCTGTGCAGTGGGAACTGCTGGACCTGGAATAAGTTGGGACTAACTCAGCCACCTGCAGCCTTTCCTGTTTTTTTGTTTACATTCCCTGGTGGAGCGTTTAGAAAATAAGGACTGAAGCCATACAGCGCACAGAAGTGGATCAAAATGGAACAGATATTGGCAAAGTCCCATTTTACCAGCAGGCTTGATTCAAGATCCTGAGATTGCTCAATAATTACAGTGCTTGTGATAATCTTTAATCATAGTTTAGCCTTCTGTTTTTCTTCATGCAGTTACCAAGCTCTGAGATGCCTGCCTCTGCACACTGTTCAGCCCAATTCCAACAACATAAGATACAAGATTTTTTTTTTGTAAGACACAATGATTAAAAAAAAAAAAAACAGACAAGAGGAAATGTGGCAATGCCTCAAGATGCAGATGTGAATGCAAACTCAAACTTCACAACCCACAAGAGGACCCACGCAGGAGCTTGCCTTGGACATGAAAATCCATAGGGAGCTGGGGCCCAGCTCTGCTAGACACTTTAGTTCTTCCAAATCAGCAAAAATCAGAATCGCTTTTAAGGTATTTTGAGATGGTGACTCAGCAAAGTCCTAAATCAGTCCTGTTTAGGTCACCTAAAAGTGCTGTGGATGCACAGCCAGTGGGCTACTGTGTCCTGCTGTGCCCACCCCAAGACACGCGGCCCCAAATTCTGGAAGAAGGCAGACCTGGATCTCCGTGATTCTACCTTTTGTGGTGCCACAATTTATAATATTCTTTTTAATCTTGTCTTCTGCCAGCTGGCAAGTCAATAATTAATCCGCCCCCTACAAGGACATCTTCCAAAAGGCTGACCAAGCATTGCAGCCCACAGTGTTCACGGGACAATTGCACAAGATAAAGAAAATAAGACATTCGTGCCACATGTTTGCCCTGAGCATGTTCCAGGGAGCCCTAATTACACACCACATCCCCTTTATGCCAGGCACTGCACCAACAGAGCCGGAGAGCTTCTCTTGGCCCCGTGCAGCCTTTCCCCCAGACCCCAGGTGCCACTTTGCATAGGTTTTCCTCAATTTTTGCTTTAACCAACGCATCCCACAGCCTCAATGCAAGCATATGGCCCTGGGCAGGGCTTGGGGGGCTTTTTTGGGGCCTGTCTGGCAGCCCCACAACCCAGGCAGCCCTGCCTGCCGGTGCTGTCCCCACCCACAGCTGGTTCCTGGGCAGCAGGGAAGGGAAGCAGACATTTTCTGTCTTCCTGCACCTCATTTCCCCTCCTTTTCCCTCCACACCCGCCTTGCGAAACAGGGCCAGCTGCCCCCTGCTAGAGCCAGGAGGCCAAGGCCATGGAGACCCTCCAGCAGGCGTTCCAGAAGGTGGAGAAGATCGGGGAGGGCACCTATGGCGTGGTGTACAAGGCTCGCAACAAGCGCACGGGGCAGCTGGTGGCCCTCAAGAAGATCCGCTTGGACTCGTGAGTGGCGCCGAGCCCTGTCCCCAGCGCCACCATGGGAGTGAGCAGGAGGGCCCTGAGCACAGCCCAGTGTCCAAAGTGGTGCTAGAAGCTCAAAAAGAGCCTGACATGAGGGGAAAAATTCTCTCCAGGCTGACATGAGCACAGCTAGGGCCCATGGCACCATGTCCCAGGGCCGGGGAGGCAGCCGCCATGTTGGGCTGCAGCTTCTCCCTCAGCAGTGCAGTGCTGGGGCCTGGTGATGCTCAGCACCCAGCAGAGCTGACTTGGGTGGGGACCGAGTACATAAAAACTTATCCCCAGTCCTCTGGGTTGGCCCCGGGCTGTTTCTACACTGAGGGGTGTCACTGCAGATAGGCAGCCATGGTAGACTGCGCCCCATGACTGTCCCCTCCCTCACCACCCCCATGGCTCCATTTTCCCCCAGCTCATGCTCTGTTCCAACCCAAACCTGGGGTGCCCCATGTGAGACCTTCTCCTGGGCCCAGAATAGGGCACAGTGTTAGGGGAAAAAGGGAAACAGCACCCTGCCAGGCTGCAAGGTCCAGCTATGGGACAGGGTGCCCTACAGCCTACCTTTACCACAGGGAAACAGAGGGCGTCCCCAGCACAGCCATCAGAGAAATCTCACTGCTGAAGGAGCTGAAGCACCCCAACATAGTCAGGTAAGAGCCATAAGAACCCTCCCCATCAGCTCACTGACCAGCTGCTGCTCATCGATGTGGTCAGCTCCAGATCATGCAGCAAGAGTGGCCTTCCAGTCCTTCACTGACTACACAGAAAGAAGGAAAACAAACAAACCAAAAAGATGCAAGAATCTCTTCTGCTTCCTTGTACAGCAGTAGCTCACAGCATTACTACTTCACTTCACCAACACAACCTGGTTCAGACTACTGCTACCCCTCACCCTGGGTGCTGCTTTTATACCTAACTCACTGCTCTGCCCCAGAGGGCTCTCAAAACAGATGCACCTGTGCGAGGGAGGAGGGATGTTTAGGAATTGGCAAAGGTCTGGAGAAGAAGGTCACCCCAGGTGTCTTGTAAGAGGCTGTAACATCCTTGTATAGCATGGATTCCCACGCAAAGGTACTGAAAGGAGTGCTTGCACTTCTCTTGCAGGCTCCTAGATGTCGTGCACAGCCAAAAGAAGCTGTATCTGGTATTTGAATATCTCAATCAGGACCTGAAGAAATACATAGATTCCTCCCAAACTGGAGAGTTTCCTTTAAGCTTGGTCAAGGTACAGTGCAGAAAGAGTGAGTGCTAATAGGCTTGCAAGAGTGCGTGTCCTTGCTGCCTTCTGCTGGTCGGAGCCAGCACTGAGCTGCTTTTAGCCAGACAGCACTGGGAAGGGATTCATCCTTGGCTGGAGTCATTCAGTCTGTCGGATCTCTGACACTACAGCTGGGAAACCTCCTGGTGCTATTGCTCAGGGCATTTGTTTCCCAGCTGTTTCCAGGCTCTCCAGCCCATCTCTGTGTTGAATAAACTGTTGATATGAGGATAACAGAGGAATCTATTGCTAATTGCTTTTGCATGGAGTAACAGATGAGTGGAAGGGACTGCCACTGCTTAAATTGGAATGTCGCTGTCCCCCTACAGAGGGGGAGCAGTTTGTGTGCATCTCTGGGTAGTAGCCTGCAAGCCTGGTGTTGCATGACAGCAAGATCATGTTTCCCATTCAGGTTGATAAACAATCCAAAGCGTGTCGGTTCACATGACTAAACCTTTGAAATGGTTTCAGTTGTGGCCTTGTCTAAACTCTCTTCTCTCCTCAGAACTACCTTTTCCAGCTGCTGCAGGGTGTGAGCTTTTGCCACTCACACAGAGTCATCCACAGGGACTTGAAGCCACAAAACTTGCTCATCAATGAAGCAGGAGCCATCAAACTGGCTGATTTTGGTCTGGCAAGAGCTTTTGGAGTTCCCTTGCGGACATACACTCACGAGGTACTGTTGAGACTCCCTGCCATCTGAGAGCATGGTCCACAATGTGAACAACAGCAGCACAAGTGACTTGATCCACAGCTGTGCCAAAACACCTGCCCTTAACCTCACCTGTAGCTAAGGGGTTATCTTGTGTCCCCACAGTGTGCTGACTGCTTCCATCCCAGCCTGCCTGCAAGCTGGGTTCCCACCTTCTCCGCATAGGCTATATTTTTTCCAGTGACCTGCTGAAAAACAATCTGTTAATCCTAATCATGCTGTCACTAAGGTGTCTGCTAATTAGGCACGGCCTTGGCACACTCTGATTTATCCAGTCACTGAGACACAACCCAGAAAAGAGAATCCCATGCCTCTACACAGAGCCTGTTTGTTGGTTCCTTACCAGGTGGTGACTTTGTGGTACCGAGCCCCTGAAATACTCCTGGGATGCAAATACTATTCAACTGCTGTGGATATCTGGAGTATTGGCTGCATCTTTGCAGAAATGGTAGTATGGGTTTAAATGGTGTCCTTAATGAGCGGGGAGGACGCAGCTGCAATGGGAAGTGGAAAAGGAGGGGCAGGATGCAGAAAGTCCTGTGGGCCCACCCTGTGTTGGGGTGTGTTTTATGGAAACTCCACCCTGAGGGTTAGCTGAATGCTCAGAAGGAAATCTGCTGGCTGTAGGGACTTGGCAGAAGGCAAAGCAGCCTCTGTAGTCCAGTTGCAGTGTCAATATGTGGTGATATCAGACTTCATTCTTGCTGCTGCAGCATTCTGAACCTGGGAGGAGATAACTCTCTTGCAGGTGTCCCCCACCAGCCTGCAGAGAAGTAGCACTTGGCACAGCATTGCTCTTTGGGTCTCCTAGGTGTCCATAGTCTACTTCAAAGAGCTCAACACCCCTGCAGTGAGACAGCACTGCCCCTACCTCCCAAAACCCATGAGGTGCAGATCAGCAGAGCCTGGAAAAGTAGGTGGGGAGGGTGCTAGCCTGGAGGCGAAGAGGGATAAGGGTCTGGTTGAGAGAGAGGCAGCCTCAGGGGGGCCTGAGTCCATGGAGGGGAGCTGGAGACAAGCCCTGGTGAGTTTCACAGCCACTGCCTAAACTGCCCTGCTCTGTGGACAGCAGTTTGCAGAAGGAAATAGGGCACAAAGCTAATGGAGAGGTGGGAACTGGCTGCTTTTTTTTTGCCCCAGGTGACTAGGAAAGCCCTGTTTCCAGGGGACTCTGAGATCGATCAGCTCTTCCGGATCTTTCGCACCCTGGGTACTCCCACTGAGGCGACCTGGCCTGGGGTGACACAGCTGCCTGACTACAAGGGGGACTTTCCTCGGTGGAGAAGGAAAGAGATGAAGGAAATCGTTCCCAACTTAGATCGAGATGGCAGAGACTTGCTGGCAGTGAGTGAGGGTTCATAACAAGACCTGGGGAAATGACCTTATCAAACCAGGCAAAAAATAGAGATATTTGGGACTGATCTACCTTGAAGTGCGTTAGCTGATTTGGCTCTAATGTTCATCTTTGCCAACACATAAAAACCAGATCATGGAAGAGGGCTAAATGCTGGCTCTGAAATAGGGCTGTCAGCGTGGGTTCCCCTAAGGCACCACGGCACGGAGGGTCTGAAAGGCCCTGGAGTGTAACCCACATGGTAACTTCAGCTGTGGGTTATTCCTCAAGCCCAGAGAGAGGAAAAGGCAGGAAAAACATCTGCATTTGGGCCCAGCCATGTGCAGGTGCAAACAATCATTTGGCTTTTAGAATCCTAAAGCTGGTGGGTTTTTCTCTTGGCAGCAATTGCTCCTGTACGACCCCAGCAAGCGCATCTCAGCCAAGGCAGCCCTCAGTCACCAGTACTTCTTCTGGAAAAGCCCGCAGAGCACCGAAGAGCAACGTGTGATGCAGAGACACTGCAGATGAAGTGACGCAGCTCTCTCCGTGCTGTGTACCCCTGGGTAGCAGCGCAGATCTGGTTTGGGGCACTTAGCAGGGGACTAGCTGGGGCTCGGGGCCTCACTTCTGAGGAGCCTGAGGGGAACATTCTTGCAGTTAGAGACTCTCAGCCTGTTGCTGGAGGAGGATTTGCCTAGGTTATGGCCAGTAGAGCTGTTTTGAAGAGGTCGTGTGGAAAGGTGGGGTTATTTATCATCATAAAACACTGATATGTAAGTGGTAGAGCATACTTGTCTATTAGCCAGCAAGCTAAGGTGACACACAGTGTTCTGGAGCATAACCAGCTCTTGCTGCAGGTCTGACGGTGGCAGCTCCTGACACCAGGGTGTGCTGGAGCTCCACCGTGGGTAGGACAGCACTGCTCTGCTCAGCTGGTCGTTGCTGTTAACAAGAACCAGGTTTGTCAGCGTTAGACTCATTGTTTAAGTTGAGCTGTTTAATAGAGCTAACATTCTGCTGTTTTGCAAGCTGAGGAGTGCTGTAAGGTATCTGAACTTGTGCTTTAGCTGGGACTGAGAAGCCAGAAGATCCAGTTAGCATAAAGCACTTAGGTTGGAAACGGTGACAGCTGAAACACCAGCTTTCCATCATCGGTCCAGATGTAACACTGCTTCCTTTGCTTTATTGTCTTGGAAAAGTTTTTGCCTTCGAGTGTTTGGAGAATTATAACTAACTTTTAATGTGTTTTTGACATCTGAGATTTTTTTTTCCAATACAGAAAAAAATAAAGGCTTGTCGTTTGTTCAGAGGCATCTGTGTTTATTGCTTGGCTCAGCCCGTCGGGCTAGTGACGCAGGACAAGCTGGCTGATCCCTTTTGTTTCCACAGACCTCTTCTCCCCTCACCATCTCCTGTACTCTTTCTTTTATTCTTTCCAGCTCACATCCTTGGCAGGTGCAGAGATGTGCTCTCAATTCCGTTGAGGAACAAGGGGCTGATGGTTCTTCAGCCCAGTGCTGTCTCAGTACAATAAGATGGGATTTCTTTCCATCAGTGGTTGCCACAGGCCAGTTCAGAGTTAGGTCCTACTTATTTAAATACTCGAGACAGATTTTTAACTTGGGGAAGCCAAAGTTCCAAAAATTCTGTTTTTCGTGCTTGTGCGCACGCAGCCCCCTAAAACCTGTGAGCCTAAGAGCTGATTTCAGCACAAGCTGACAGCTCCCAAAAGCTATCACATTCCTAGAACTTAGTAACAGCTACACAATGCGGCGAAGGAGAGAGGCTGCTGCACATCTCAGCTGCAGCCTAAACCCCTCCCCACCTGTGAGACAGCAGAAACCTTTAGACTTCTCCCATAGAAAATCCCCTCTCAGCCCAAAACCTGCCTGTCTGAAGCCAAACTCTGTTAACCTTTGGCTTGCTCCTTCTTCCCACCTGAGAAAAGGCAGCTGGTGGCTCTGCTTAATTCCCAACATCAAAAAGATCTCTGTCATCTCTACTGAAGCAGCCACCCCACACACACTCCCAAGAGCAACACCCAGGGAGCTGTTGCTCACCTCCCTCTGGCCCTGCCCTGCCGCCTGGCTGAATTCCCCCTGCAGGTTTAGCAGCCGCCAGGACCTGGGTAGCTCTCTTGCATCTGCAATTTGCACAAATTAGGTTTTGGGGAGGGTTGCTTTGCTTTTGAAGCTGTTAGGAGTCATGCTGGAGTGCCTGCCTGGAAAAAAGGTGTGCTGCTCGTGCTATGGAGGCACGATTTTCTGATCGAGCAGGGAAAAGCAGGCAGCTGGGCTCTCCCAGCACCTTGAGAGCTACCTGGCAGGAAAATCAAAGTCCTGCTGTGCTTCTGCAGCATCTCTTGTCCTCTGTGTGATAGCACCCAGCTTGCAGGGGTACATTTGAGAGACCAGGATGAATTCTGCTGTGGGAATTATTTCCCTGCCTTTGCATACATGTTTTAAAGTCAAATCATTTTGTACAGACAATGCTCCATTGTTTGCTCTCTGCAAACAAACGCTCGTGTTGTACCTAACAATTCGCAGAAGTGGTGGCTTGCTTTCTTATTTTTTTCTTTTTTTTTTTTTTTAAGACCAACGTTAGGAAATAAATTCCAAGGGCATTCACGCAGTCCAGAACTATAACTAAAAATACTATGGCTCATTAAGCCCAACCAAATGAAGCAACATGCTGTATTTCAGACATTTATGACCCAACCCCATTGTCAGCAAAGGGAACTAACAACAGCTGTGTTGAAAGAGCTACTCTGGGAACGCCACAATCCAACCCCATCATCCTGTGCCTGAGAAGGGAGGAAAAGCACTACCTGCATCCTCCTGAGCAGCTCACAACCCCGCCAGCTGTCTGGGCTCTGGAAAAGCCCCCCGGCTGGGTGGTGGGGACACATTCCTACAGACACATCAGGAGGATACGATGCAAGTGGCTTTCTGCAGATCGGGACTGCTTGATAGCAAAGACCAGATTTTTTTTTAATTCTGTTTTCCAGAAGCAAAAGGCAGACCTGGCATCCGAGGGAGACTGCTCAGCCAGCTAGACCGCTCATCCAGCTAATCGTCTCTTAACATCTTCACCCAGCCGTGGATAAATACCTATTATCCCCATCATGCAGCCGGGGAGTGCATTATCCAAAATGATCAACCGACTGCCTAATTACCAGCACTCCAAATCCCTTAGTTACACAGCATTCCCTAAAACTATTTAAGCAGCACTTCAGGAAAGAGTCACCACGTGACCGTCAGGCTGCTTTCAAACCAAGCAGGACTTTTTTATCTCATCTGCACGGGGAGCGGCGAGGAAGGAGGGCAGCCCCACAGCCCAGCACCCTGCCCCGTGGGTAGGCTGGCAGCAAACTCACGTGTCTGGCAGAGCTCGGTGGTGACGGATCCTCCCTGCCTTCAGCCAAGGGGTGCGAAGCTGGGAGCAGCCTTGCTGTGCTTCAGCAGATTTGGGAAGGATCCCTCGGTGTGCTGGGCTTTAAGGGTTTTGGGGGCTGCAGTTGGTGTGCTGCTAGCACTGGTCCAGGAGGTCCTTTGTGGTGGGACGTGATCCTTACCTGCCCTCGGTCCTGTGCTGCGAGGGGCTCACCATGGCAAGGTTTCTCCCAGCCCCTGCAGGAGGTGATGCACAGTGCCCCGTGTGCTGCCAGCACCCTGCCAAGAGGGAACAGGCTGGGAACAGTCACTTTGGGGTGTGTGCAATGGTTTTCCCCATTATAAACCAACAAATTTCCCTGTATTGATCATGCCAGTTGAGACAGGCCACAGTGGCAATAAACATTGACACTACAAGGCATAGGGCAGAGCTCTTTGACTGGAAATGTGGCGTTTCCTGAGCTGGACTTGTTTTTTTTAACTGAACGCTGCCTGCCAGCAGGAAGGCAGCAAGACTCTGTTGAGTTTGCCAGCATGGGACCAGCTCCTTCATGGAACCCAGACTCCCAATCCCAAGTAGGCTATATGGAAATATAATGTCCTGATGGGGGACTAAAGGCTGGGATATCTACTGATATGGATCATTTTGGATTGTGTTGATTTTCCCCAGCAGCATCAGCTAAAAGAACCCTTGTTGGAGGTGAGAGCAGCCCATGTCAGTAAAAAGTCATTTTTTTTTCCTCATCCCACAAAGCCAGGGGACTCTCCAGAACAGGGCAGGGTCTAAGGAGGAACGTTTCACCTCTCATCTCAGCAGGGACACGTGAGAGATGGGACTTGCTCATTGCAGCAAGGGCTGAGCACTGCAAGTGACAGGGTGAAAACTCACCTTAAAAAATAAATAAATAAAAATAGCAAATGCAGATTTTCAGGTATTGCTGGGTGGATCTCACAGCCAAGGGCTGCAGAAAGGAGTTTCCATCACTGTGGATTGCAAGCATCAGCAGTCTGCTACTGAAGGTCACTCCTTCCCTTGCAACACGTCTGCAGGACAAGCCCCAAAAACACCTACTTTAATGGGGTTTGGTTTGGTTTTGCTCGAGGCGTGGCTTCATCTGTCAGCAGCTCAGTGAACCAGCCCCACTCATCCTACAACCAACACTGTCACTGGCCTGCAGCCAGAGGGGCAGCAGGGACAGGCAGCAGGAGGGGACGGGGGATGTTCTCCCTTGGTTGCCTGCACTTGGAGTGGGTCAAAATAACGCGGAACTGCACCCTTGGGTGACCAAGTCCCAATTTCAGGGGTGTCCAAATGACCAGGGAGCAAAGTCCCGTTGGTTTTCAGTTTGAAAGGCAAATACAGCAAAATCTTTAAAATATTTGGACTCACGAAGAAATTTAGGGTGTTCAGCGCTGTGAGATTGGGGGAGCGAGGGCTGCAGGGCACACGACAGCACGGGGGCACCAGCCTTCCCTCCGGCCACTTTGCAGCAGAGAGAACACAGCCACAGAAACACACTTGCTACGTTTATTGCATGCAGAAGAATGACCCAACCTGAAAACACTCTGCCTCTCCCCCCCTTCTGGGCACGACCACGTTTCACCTACTGCCAGAAGAAGTTCTTGCAAGCAAACCCCCTCTGCAGTCACAGCATGGCCTGGGGGCGGCGGGGGCCCCGCGTGCCCAGGTCCTTCTTCCACGATCACGTTTTTTTTGTTTTTTTTTCTCCCTCGCACGGCCAAGCTGCGCTGGGAAGCAGGGATAGCTAAGACAGAAGAATATGCAGCCCTAAATGCTAGATGCTCCGTTCCCGTGATCGCTGCTGTGGGGAGAGGTGTTTCGAAGGGATGAACTCCAGAAGGAACTGGGTCCGGCGCTCGCCTGAATCCATTCAGTGCCTGAACCGTGAGAGCTTGGGGGAGCGGCTCGCCTGGTGGTAGGGCTGGTAGCCCTCCGAGGCGGCCGGGAGCAGCAGGAGGCTGCCCAGCGAATCCTTCTGGCAGAGAGCCATGGCCTCCTTGTAGTTTATCTTCTCCTTCGTGACGGGGTCAATGAGATCTTTCTCGTAGTTGGATTCATCCTGGAGCCTGTTGGCCAGGTCGCCCGTTATCATCCCTGTCTGGGCGGCTTCCAGCACGGGGATGCGACCGGTTTTCTTGGGATCGATGAGTCCTCCGGTTAGATGCTGGACCTCCAAGTAGGGGAAGGCGCTGTCCCTGGTCATCCACCCCTTCTGGACCGCTTCCCCCACAGACAGCCTTCGCTTGGTCACCGGGTCCTCGATCCCCGTGAAGGCTTTCTGGGCATTGAGCAGTCTCTGCATGTAGGTCCTGTCGATCAGCCCCCTCTCGATGGCCTTGTGGACTGACAACCGGTCCCGAGAAATGAGGTCTATGATGCCCCCCGTGGCAGCCTGGGCTTCCAGAAGCTTCTGAGCCGTCATGGGATCAAGCAGCTTCTTCGCCACAGCGGTCTTGATGTTGTACTTGGTGTCAGTGGTGGTGTCGTACACCCCGGCGATGGGGCACGTGTCATCACAGAAGCCCTTCTGCGAGGGGAAGAAGTTTTGGGTTTGGTGGGTGGTGGGTGACTGCAGCGGGGATTTGGAGATGATGGAGCCGATAGAAAGGGACGACGGAGGCTTGGATTCCCCGGCCACCAGCAAGGCAAACTCCGAGATGGGGATCTTGCCGTCCCGGTACAGCTGGTACTCCTCCTTGGTGATCCTCCTCAGCCTCAGCGCGTCGTCGATGGAGTACTGCTTCCCGCTCTTCTTGTCCAGGAGAACCGAGACCTCCCCGTTGGGGCCCAGGGTGGTGACTTCCTCCCAGTCACACTCCAGCTCCTGCAGCTGGATGTACTGGCCTCTGTCTATGATACCTCTCTTATAGGCTTCGTAAGGGGACATGTCCTTCCCCGTCTCGGGGTCCAGGATGGAGATCTTGGTGGAGAGGTTCGTCTCTCTCATCTGGGTCTCGTGATTGATCTCTTCCCGGCTCACCCTCGACTGGAGATCTCGGATGAACCTCTCCTTGTTGTAGATCTGGTCCTTCTCCCTCAGGATGTCTGCCTCCAGCAGGGAAAACTCATGCTCCAGCTGCTTCTTCTTCTGCCTGTCGCTCTCAGTCCGCTGGTTGAGCAGTTTGGACTCCTCCCGCAGGAAAAGGACTTTCTGCTGTTTCTGCCTCTCCAGCTCCCGCAGCTCGCTCTCCAGGTTGGCTCTCTCCTGGATGGCCAAGTTCCTGGCTTTCTGCAGCTCCGTCTCTTCGCGAGCCCACGTCCTCTTCATGCCTTCAGCTCTCTCAATCTTCTCCCTGAGCCTCCGCACCTCCTCTTCAGCCTTTTGCTTGGCCCCTCTCTCCCTGTTCAGCAGCTCCCAGATGCGTGCGCGCTCACTTTCCAGTGCTCTGTCCTTCTCCACACGAATCACCTCCTTGTAGATGGTCTTCTCCTGGGATTTTGTTTTCTGCAGGACGTCAATTTGCATCTGCAGGTTCTTGCACTCCCTCTGCAGGTTCAGCACCTCCATCTTCTCCCGGTCCAGCTCCAGGCGCAGGTTGCTGGCAGACTGCTCGAGGACTGGGTCCTTCTCCAGCTTTACCACTTCTTCCATAATGATCTTTTCTTGCACCGGGGCTGGGCTCTCCTCCAGCTCCTTTATCCTCAAGGTAATTTGCCTCATGTCTTTTTCCAGCGCAAGCCTCTTGCTTCGATCCTCCTGAAAGTTGAGCATCTTCTCTTGCTCTTCCACCAGCGCACGAAGCTGCTGCACGTCTCGTTCCATGCGGCGCCTGTTGCTCACCTCCTCGTCCAGGCTCCGGCTCAGCCTGTTGTGCTCATCTCGGAGCTTTGGATCCTTCTGAGTCAGAATCACCTCTTGGACAATGACCTTTTCCTCCGGCTTCCTCCTCTCCAGGAGCATGTATTTATTCTGCAGGTCGTAGATAGCGTCCTCTGCAGCTCTCCTTTTTTGAGACATGTTGCGCACTTCTTGGCGCAGGCGGTCAGCTTCTTTTTCCAAGAGCGGGTCATTCTCGTATCGGATGACTTCCTTGTTGACCAGCTTGGTTTCCACCTTGGATCTCTCCCTCTTCCACTCGTCCCTTTCACCCTGCAGCCTAATGAGCTGCTCCTGGGTCCTGCCGTTGGTGTTCACTAGTTCGTTCAGCTGTTCTTTGAGCCTGTCAATTTCTCTAAGAATTTCTGGACTCTTCTCGTGTTTCACCACCTCCTCTATGACCTCCTTCAGCTCCACCACTGGTTTCTGTGACCTGAGGACGTTGAGCTCTGCTAAGGCCTCTTCCACTTCGCTGTCAATCTTTGTCCTTTTCAGGGTAACTTCCTGCAGCTCTCTTTTCAGGTGAGCAATTTCCTGCTCTGTTTCAGGATCCACCAGGAAAATCTCATTGACCCTCTCTTTAACTTCTACCCTGGGTTTTTGCTTCTCTGCAATACTGTACTGGCTTTGCAGCTCTCCCAGCTCTCCTGTAAGCATTAGGTTCTTGCTCCTCTCTTCTTCAATTAGGTTTTTAAGCTTGGTAGACTCTTTCAATAACTCTGGGTCCTGCTCTACCTGCTTCACCTCCTTCACAATAATTTTGGGCTCTGCTGTTTCAATTAGCCTTTCCACTTCCTCAATCTTATTCTTCACCTTCACTATCGCTTCCTCTGCGGACTGTCTCTTGAAGGATTCCTCGTCAATTTGTAGCTGCAGGGTCCTAACGGACTTCAGCATTTCTGGGTTTTTCTCCAGTTTGATCAGCTCCTTCACCACCACTTTCTCTCGGATGTTGGGCTGCTTTCGCTCTAGCTGATGCAGCTCTCTCTTACGCTGCTCGAGTTCAGAAGCAGCAGCCAAGCTTTCCTCCTGGAGACGCTTGATCTCCTGGCGGAGACTGGCTGCTTGGCTATCCAGGCTTGGATCTTTTTCAATTTTTGTTATCTCTTTGGTGAGGAGCTGGGCAGGAATGGCCTTCTTCTCGTTCTCCATCTGCGCAAGCTTCTGGTTCATCGCTTCAATGTCTTCTTGCAGGTTCAGCCTCTTTTTGCCTTCCTCTTCAATCTGCTGTGTCATCCTAGACAGGTTGCTCTCCAGCTGTGGGTCTCTGTAGTATTCTACCACCTCCTTTTCTTCCACTCTTTCAACAGGCCTCTGAGTCTTCAACATTAGCAGCTTGCTCCTGTGTTGCTCCAGGTCCTCTTCTATCTTGGCCACTTTTCTCCTTTCCTCCTCCAGCTGTGTTTTCAGCCCCTCAGATTCCCTGCTCGACACGGCTTTGTTTTCAGACTGCTGGGTTTGCTCCTGTACAACCTGAATGTCCTCATGCACTTCCTTCTGCAAGGAGAAAACAAAAAAAGAATTTAAATAAAAATAATAGCCAGGGAAACCAACTCACTCTCTGAATCAAGCACGGAAGCCTTTTTTTTTTATGAAAAGACATGGCCAGATGAGGCTGTCTGTAAATGACAGATGAGGACACATTCACATCATCTCAAGCAACTGATGTTTTAAAGAGTTTCCACCTGTCAGAGGGATGCTGCACCAGCAGCCCACAGAGGTGCTTTGTGCTGCGGGAGGATAACCTGGCCAGTTCGTGCTGCGCAGCATGGTGATGGTAACAGCACAGAGCTCCCCCATTTAATCTCCTGTTCTTCATGAGCACACTGAACAGAAGCCATCCAGACTGGAACAATTTTCTACAAGTGAATCAAGCCCTAGAAAGGTATAAAAACCCTACTGCCTGGAAGTGATTCCAGAGGTGTGTGAGCACAAAGTTCCAGCCACATTCACAGATGAATCTGAAATTCTCAACCCATGAACATTGAATAGGCATGGCTGAAAACAGGAGTTAAGATTTCTAGTTTAAGTTTGTTTGTTTGTTTTTCCCTAGCAAAGACTACAGCTTCAGTTAGAGTTAAAGGCCCACAGAAGTGACAAATGTCACAAGCTGAGATCAGCATCAGTGAAACTGTTGTTACTTTTAGTCTTTGCTCAGTGGTTTCCATTCCTGTCCTTCTTAACACCTAGATGTGGAGACCTGGAGAGAGGTGGAGGAATCCCAGGCTGAGCAAATGGTGACAGCGTTGGAAAGATCATTTCCAACCCCGATCTAGAGTACCCCAGCCCTGCCACAAGCTCTTAGCTGGTACCTTCTCAGCAATCTTCTTGGCAAACTCCAGCCAGCGGAGCCGCTGTTTATTTTCTGCTGCCAGCTCCATGTAGAGCTTGGTTACATCATTTTCCTGAAAAAGAAACAGCCGTGAGAGCCTTGTCCCACTCACCTAGCACAGCCCTGCTGGGTGCTTTTTATTCCCTTTTTATTCAAATACCAAGTTATACACGAATCTCAGGAGACGTGCAGCAAACCAGCAGTGATCTACGCTATTCTTGCTGATGCCAAACACAGAGAATGTGCAAATAAAAGGTTTGGAGGGGACCATCAAATTTGTGTTCATCGACAGACGTCTGTGTAAGCCCACGCACCCACACTGTAACATTTATCTTCATGCACAACATATTAAGAAGGCATCAGCAGCAATCTCAGCCAAAGGTACCAGAAACATTGCTAATTCCTGATCTTACTTGCTGCTATGCCCCATAGACAAAGAACTCACTGATGATATTTGTCCTTGGGCTTAGAATAACGATCAACTGCTGCTGTAAGAGTGGATTAAGGCCTTGCAGAGCACACAGGGCTTGGGTAAGGAGCTAGAAAATATTTTCCATGCCTTTATCTTAACATTTTACCTGGGCCTGGATGCTTTCTTGCAGTGGGGTCACACGCAGCCTCTTTGCAGCAAAGTCTGTCAGGGTAGGGTCCAGAGAAGAGCTGTATTTGCCTGCTTGGAGTTCATAGTCCTGTTCAGAGCAGAAATAGAAGAATCAGCTGGGATCTCTCAGGTGAAATGACGATAAGGGAGCGTTACACAGGAAAACCCAGCCATACATTGAGCGTGGACTGCACGTTCCGGGACTGTCTGACCACTGCGTTCTTCTCGGGCTCCTTGCTTTCGATCTCCTCCACCAGCCTCTGCAGGAGAGATGTGTGATAAGAATCAGTTGGAATAGCAGCCAGAGACCCCCACATCTCATCGCCCGAGCTAGTCAGCTTAGGATCTGCTCAAGGAGAGAAAGATGAAGGGCCAAGGTACAACATCTCAGCCCTAGGTAGCATTTTAGATGCTATCTTTCAGGAGCTGCATGTGCCCTCTCTGTGCAGAGGGTATCAACTTTGGGGTGACTACCACAGATGAGAACACCAGCGCTGTAGATGAACACAGCTGGGCAAGATAAATCATCTGTGTGCTGCAAGCCATTGTCTCCTTTTTCCAGCTCATTCACTGGGGCAGGTGCAGCGCACAGCTAGGAGCTGGGTGCTACCACTTGCCGTGCCATTCAGAAAAGCAAACTCCTCCCGTGCTTATAACACTACAGGTCGTGGTGCTTGCCCTGGAACACACCTTCTGTGCCTGCAGCTTGTAATTGATCTGGCTTGGCCCATCCGTGGTCTTCACTTGGTGCTTGGGTAGGTTGTTCATCCAGAACATCAGGTTCTCATTGGAGTTTTGGAACTGCTGGTAGGTAAGGCTGATATTTCGGAGCGTCTTCTCTCTGCACGGCACAGAGGTAAACACAGGAACATTAAGGGCAAGGGTAAAGATGCACGTGCAGGTTCCTAAAAATACACCACGGCGAATTTCACCACAACAAGGGTGATGTTCCTCACCTCTGGTCCAGCTGGTCTGCCACGGCGTGGTAGCGATCGTTGAGGAGCTGCACCTCCCGCTTCTGCCGGGGCAGGTCAGGGCAGTACTCCTGGAAATTGTTCTGCACGGCGCTGCAGCTGTGCTCAGTGTCCTTCAGCCCTCGGTTGAGCTTCAGCACACACTCCTCTTGGGCCACCAGGTCTCGTTTCATCTTCTGCAGGGGAACGAGAGGCCTCCAGGTTTGCACCAGTCAGTGCCCCAAACACCTCCTCAGCACCATCCCTCAGCCTGCAGCACCCGGGGGCTAGCCAGGCTCTCCAGGACACACACACAACGTGGAAGAGGTGGAGCAGTGAGGCTTAGTCAGCAAAGAAGGTGGGAAGCAAGGTGGGTTAGATGAAGCATGGAGCAGAAGGGAGAAGTCCTGGGGAAGGCAAAAAAGGGACACTGCAAGGCAAGGGTGGGAACTAATGTTGGAGCAGGGAGATTGGGAGCAGGATGGGTAGGGGGCAAAGCAGGAGGAAGGGCAGGCAGGTTAGATGCTAAGGGGTTCAGAGTGGATTTTAAGGACCACAAATGTAGTCTGGGAGGGACAGTTTTTGCAGTGAAGCGAGTGTAGGTCAGCCTACAAAGCCAACACAGAGCCCTCCAGGAATAAATCCTTAGAAGGGCTCCATCACCAGTGCCTCAAAGTCCAGCTCTCCCCACAAGTGCTGGCTGAGCTCACTGATTTCCCCTCCCTGACAAAGAGCCCGACATTTCCCTACCTGCAGGTCGTTGGCCCGATCCTGCAGGGCATTGGGGGATGCAGGAATGATGCTGTCCTGAGCCAGCTTGGCCTCAAACGTGCTGATGACCTTGTCTGCGTTCTCAATCTGCGTCTCCAGGTTCAGGGCAGCCTTAGCCCTGGGGAAGGGAAAAATGACACAAGGTTAGCTGCGGAAGATCCCTTTCTCTCCCTCTTCTCTCTGATTCTGCATGTTTAAGCTTATTTAATAACAAAGCATGGCAGGGAACAAGCAATACGCACTCACAACCCCGCTCTGCTGCCCACACAGATGCGTCGCACTTCCCTGCACACAGCAGGGCTGGGACATGCACCCGTTGTGGTGGGCTTCCCGTGCCTGGGGGGGGGACTGAGTACACATTACACACAGAAAATCCTGCGGGGATGCCTCTGATGATGCACGGAAGCTTCCCAACCTCCCTTGGCTGGCTAGGCCGCAGCCAATGCCCACACAGGCCGCGTGCATTTTGTCTCAAGGCCTCGTGCTGACATCTGCGCGGCATCTCGCCCCCCCCCATCCCCTCCAGGCCTTGCCACCGCCACTCACTTCTCGTTGTACAGGCTGGAGAGCATCTTGACATCGCTGTACTTGCTCCTGAGGGCGTTCAGCGTGACAGGCAGCTGGGAGGCCGAGGTGCTGGTGGGTTTCTTGGAAAGGAAGGTCTCACACTCCTTCTGCAAGGCATCCTTGGCTGCCCCCAGGGTCTCAAGTTTCTTTGTTGTTTCCTGGCACATCAGATGGGAGCAGAGTCACCCAACGTAGTCATAACAGGGCTGTTGCGAAAAGGTGCCTCCCTCAGGGGTGGATTTTGCTGTGGGGCTAAGGGTGCGGTGGAGCCCTCTCATGAGGTGCCATCCCTCGGGGCACAGCCCCAGCCAGACGGTGGCTGTCTGGGGATGGCAGGGTGCGGGGAAGGAAGGTGGAAGAGAGCTACCTGAGCTCATCCTCCTGCCAGGGATGGGTAAATACCCATGGATGAAGACGCAACACGTTGGACTGCTACAGACCAGACCTTCTCCAAGAGAAAAGGAAGGGGGCTGCAGGGCACTGTGTCTTTTCCTGCCCCCTTCACATCTACCAGGCTGTATTTGCTACCAGGGGAACCAAAGCCGGCCCTTGGATGAGTTCCTTTTCTCCTGTTGTCTTTCATGCTACAGACTTGAATGGTGACGGCATCCCCACGACAAGGTAGGGAACTTGGAAGGGGACACAAAGGGGACACCTTGCTGCAGAGCTGAGCCACAGGAAGGGGCCGCATTCCTCTAGGGTCTGTCTTAACCAGCCCCACTCCAAGGGCTCAAACCAGCCCAAAACCCCTGAAACTGCAGCAAGGTTTTCTCCCCCAGAGCACCAGCCGTGTAATTCCCCTCTCAGCTCTGTTTTTGGGTACCAGTCATGGCGCTGCCATGCTCATCCTGCTCCAGCCTGCCCGCTGCAGCGCCCACCTGCTGGTGTTTGATCCTCCTGGCAAGGTCGTCTGTGGGGTCGCTGTAGCTCACTGGAGACCTCACTCGGTTCAGGACCTCCTTCTCCACCTGGACCAGGTCCTTGCCGACACGATCCAGGCTACCGAGGAGCTGATCGGCTTGGGGATCATCCTGGACTACCGGGGGGCTCCTGGGCAGAGCTGCAGTGAGAGACAGCTTGGGTTAAGTCCCGTTTCTCATCTGCCAGTCTTGGTACACAGCTGGTTCCCTGGGCTCAAGAACTCAAGGACCCAGACCCCGAGGATTTAATTAAGGCTTCTGGATAGGCACATCCCCACCTATCCCTAAATACTCTGCAACTACTGATGGAGCGAAGGTCAGTCTCAGGGGTTTGGAATGGCAGCAGGGAGCTGAAGTGAATTCCCCTGGCAGCATCATGACGTGGGTTACCCCTTCCCTGCTCTTTTCAGGATGTAAGGCACCCTAACGCCAACCCGCAGGCTGCCAGCCAGCTCTGCAGCGGGCCCGGCCCCCCGAGCAGACGTACCCTGCTGGCTGAGCTGCACTGTCTCCTTGTGGCTGTGTCTCAGGGTGCTCTGAGCTGCTGCTCGCTTCTGCTTCACCGCGCTCAGCTCCCCCTCCAGCCTGCAAGCAAGGAGAAGCCACATCAGCCGGCAAGTTGGGAAACCACAGCACGGGGCAAGCTCCAGCAGAGCCTGACCCGGCGCAGCCTGGGAGCTTGCAGCCTTTTGCAGCTCAGAGAGATCCCTCAAGAAAGGGGAAAGCAACAAGAGTCGGTTTGATTAGCTAATTTCTCCCAGTGGAGCCAGTGTTTCCCGGCTATCGCCAGAAGCCAACAAAGCTGGAAATGTGTTCACATCACTGCAGCGCTTGGCAGGAGCTGCTTCTGTGGCTGCTGATCTGTAAGTCCGAGTCTCGCCTAGCTGTGGTCAGAAGAGCCCCTGCAGAGGGACTAAGGATGAGAAATAAGACAAATGTTGGTTTGTTGTTGTTGTTTTTTGCAGGAAGAGAAGTAAACACTGGGAAATGAAGCATGGTGCCAGGTGCAGCCTGAAAAGGACCGGAGCTTCAGGGCAGAGCTGATAGCTGGGAGGATGTTGCAAAGTTGTCCTTTTCTGTTTTAAAACAGGCACGAAGTCCATGAATCCAAAGAATTCGGTAACATGGGATGTGTGCAGAGGGATTTTTGCTCAGCCAGAGCAACACAACACAAAAGTCACACCTGAATGCCTTGGGAACAAAACTCCCATCACGAGCATGCCTGGTGATGCTGGATTCAGGCTGTGGGCAAAATTTTGGCAGCACATAAGCAGTGCTGGTTTATCTAAGCACCTGGGGACATGATAAAAATGGAATGCCAAAAGCTCATTGCATTATCCCCCCCCCCCGGTCTGTGGGAACCTCCAAAACCGACCGAGCAAACAGGCAGCAAAGTGCACGGTGGTTCGAGGAATGTTTTCCAGTCTCCAGCCGGGGCTGGCGGAGAGGAGATAGCACAGATAATTCCGTCCTGTTTGGCAAGTCCCAAGCTCCAGACTGATTCTGCAATGAATTTAGTCAAACCTATGCAAGTCACATGTTTGGGTGAAGAAATCAAGCCCGTCTGCCAGAAAGCTCTTTGACTGCAAGATGGGAACGGTGTGCAATGCTGGTGAAGGATGGCAGGAAAATGGACAAGGCACTGGGGCACAGGGAACAACCCCTCTGCAACAGGACAACCAGGAGGTATTTCATGCGAGCTGGTCAATGGCTCTGCTCCCAGCTGCTCTTTCTCTGCAGTTTAGGCAGTCAGGGGATGGTGAGGACCAAGGAGCAAGCCTGAATGTGTCTCTGGGTCAGGCTCTGCGTGGCAAACTCACCTGTTGACCTTGTCAATGGACTCGGGGTCTGGCGGAGGGATGGAGAAGCAAGCAGCAGGTGCCTCCTGGACCACACCAGTGCTGCTCTGCACCACCCACATCTCGGGGTTGCTGTTGTCCTTCAGAATGTACTTGTCACCTCTGGTCAGCTGCACCTGGGACAGACACAAAACCCAAAGGCTTGGCTTTCCAGTGCTGGTCCAGGTCCTCCCGCCATGGGAGGAAGATCTGGAGCACTCAGAGAAGAATCTGGATGCCTGCTACTTTGGAGGGTACCACTAGCCAAGCCCTCACCTCCCCAGCATCCCAGTCACACAGCGTGTCCAAGGAGAGGGGCTGGGAGGGACGCATCCTGCGCAGTTTCAGCGGGCTGATCTCTTTGCTCCTCCTCTTCAGGTCAGCGATGCTCTTCTCTGCCTGCTTCACCGCCTTCTCCTCGTTCTAGACAAAGCGGGGAAGACAGGGGTTATAACCAGGCTTGGATGAGGAGAGAGGGGGGGGGTCACACTGCCATGGGTGTTTTGGGGCCAGTTGTCTGTCCTTGCACTGTCATTTCTAGGTTGGAGTCGGGAGTTTCTTCATTCTTGACCCATCCGTGTCCCTTCCTGTCCCTCTGCTATTAACACTCTCCTCTGTTTTCTTCGCTCACAGAACATCTGCCCTCGAAGGGACAGCTTGCATTAACCTCAGGTGATCCCACAGTGTCATATTAAATCTCCTGGGGAAGTTTTTCCTTCTCAGATGAGGAGCAGAGACCTGCCAAGAGGTGGCTGCATTCCAGTGTCAGAAGTTACCGAGATCCCAGCACCTCCTGGCAGTGAAAGGTATGGGAAGACACCGCACCGAATGCGTCCCTTCCCTCTCTCCCGGGCAAACGTTCCTTCCCAACCTGTATCTCACCCCCGAGGTCAGATTTCTCGATTCCCTCCTCGCTCTTGACTCATGGCAGAGCTGAGGAGATGGCAGGACCTCTCCCTGCTGCTTGGGTGCCAGCAGCTCACGTTCTCTGCAGGCCCTCTCACCCAAATTCCTCACGTTTAGGACAACACAGCTCCTCCCTGCGCCTCTCCTGTACTCTGATAGCGCCCTGGGGCTTGGATACGTGTCCCTGGTGGAGACCCCAGGGGTCACTGCCCTACTGCAGGAGCAGCGAGGCCCTTCTGGGACCACAGGGATCCATCACAGTACTGCCATGGGCCTTCCCTTCCTGGCACAGAGGCAGGACGAGCTGTCCCAGGGGGTTATTTACCCACCTCTTCCCCTTCCCCACACTAATTTATGGGGACAGCTGTGAGAGTTGGTCTGTGCTCAAGACACAAGATCCCCCAGGCCTGGCTGGTGCCACCAGCCCCGAAAACCTCACCTCCAGCTGAAGCAGCAGGTCTGACACCACGCCAGGGCTGTCCTTGTTGAATTTGCTGTATTTGGTGTCCAGGTCGGAGTTCATCTTCATCAGGGAGAGGCTCACAGCCTCAGCGTCATCCTGGAACTGGAGACACGGGTAGGAAAACGCTCAGAGTGTGGGAGGACATTCGTGTGTCCAGGTCTGGTGGCGTGCGTCAATTCCCAGCCACTCTCCCACAACCTGGGGCTCACCAAACCCTACAGACCACCTCAGAGCGTGACCTCGGGCACGGACTGCACCACAGAAATATCTGTGAGTGGACACGTAGCAGGTAACAGCGGTGAGCAAACCCTCCCCTGCACCCCCAAGCCAGCGCACCAACTGGTCCCAGCAGCAGGGCTGGGAGCCCATCGTTCACTGACCACATTTTGAGAGGTGTTTCCCCAAAATACCCTGCCCAGGTGCAAATAAAATACCCCGACAAAGCAAAGGATCCCATCCTGATCCCTTTGCTGGCTCTGTTCCCGTGCACAGCCTGCCTGCTCCAGCCTGACCGTGCAGCCCCACGGTCTCCTCGCTGCTTTTTACCTTCTTATAGTTCTCCACGCTCTTCAGCTGGCTCTCCTGGCAAATGCAGAGATTCAGAAAATTCTGCCACTCGTTCTTCAAGGCTTCCTGGTGAGCCTGCGGTGGGAGAAAGCACAACTCAGTGGGCTCCAGCTGGTCCCACCTGCCTCACACCCCCTGGCCTCCCTTCTCCAGGAGTCCCAGAGGTCAGAGGAGGGGTAAAGACCACTGCTGAGCAGCAGCAGAGCTATTCCCAGGCATTGCCAGATCCTAAATCTGAGCAAGGACACTGGCTCTTGGAGCACACCCCTTTTCCCCACCTGGATAGGTTTGACAGCCGGGTGCTTTAGTTCAATCATTCTGTCCCCATCATCCTGAAGGTTGTTCACAAACTCCTCCTGGCTGAGCAGCTCTTTGGACTTGAAATCCTGCAGGGGAAGAGACACCTCATGGCAGCGGGAGCACGCAGGGAGCACGGAGCAGCCTCCTGGGCCACCAAACCCCACGCAGCAGAGAACAGGCTCCCAAAGCACAGACAGCTGTTTTAGTTTGTCCTTTTTTTTTTTAATAGGAAGGCGCTAGGTATAACTCAAACAAATTAGGCACGCTTGGGCCTATGGAAGCATCAGGGCATTTGTTCAAAGTGCATTTTCCTAGGCAATTAACTCAGTTCTTCCTGGTCCTGGCAGAAAGCAGTCACTGGGTGTTGTACTTTGGACACTGAGGCTCACACGACGCCAGACCTCTCCCTCCCCTCTGCCCACTGACAGCTCTGCACCCAGCATCAGGCAGCGCTGTCACGTACGATCCCATGTGCCAGCTCAGGGGACAGGAGGGGACACATGGCGTGGCTCAACCCCAACCCTGCGTCCTCCCAGAGCATCTCTTCTGCCTCCACTCCCCTGTTGGGCTGCCTTGGGAAGCCACCAGGCTCTGGCCAGCCCGTGAGAGCTGCCGTCCCCAGGAGCTCACCTCGTACTCCCGCCGCACGTTCTGGACGTCCAACATTTGGTCGCTCCAGTCCTGCTTCAGGATCCTGGTCTGCTGCTCCGTGAGGTAGCCCAGCTCCTTGGTGCAGCCCTGGAGGTGGTGGTACAGGCTGCCCAGGCTCTGCCCGCGCCAGATGGAAGCTTTCTGCCCATGCACAGAGGGGAGAGAGACGGTGTCAGGGCTCAGGCTGCGGAGCCTTCCCCTCCTGCTCCCCCTGCGTACCCCCTAGGAGATTCCCAGAGCCCTGGCTGAGACATCGCTGCCACTCGTTCTTATCTGATGGGGCCTTTCCCTGCCTCACAAACAGGATGTGTTTGTCTAACCAGACTCTCAGGTGTGGGCTGATGCCTCAGGCAGTCTGAGAGCAGGCCCAGCTCCGCTGTATTTCTCACCAAAGGCGTTCTCCAGCCCTGAACTTAGGGACCCAGCCGGCTAAACCCAACACCTTCTTCCCGGCCACCTCCTTTGTTGCAGCTGGTCATTTCCTCCCTGCAGTCCTTGTTAAGGATCAGCACAAGCCTCAGCATTTGCAATCCCACAGGAACATCCTGCGGGCTGGGACGGGGTTTTCTGCACAGAGGCACCTCCCAGACCAATGACCCACAAAGAGAAGAGGCGCAGACCTCACCCACAGCATGCCCCCGTTCGCAGCTTGCACCCAGTCCAAGGTGGGGAGGAGATGGGGAAAGAAAATGAGGGACGTGACTTCACCGTGCAACACCAAAGGTTGCTCCTGCCCTGACCCAGGCATTCCCTGCCCACTAGGAAAGGAATTACTTTGCTGTGTGGCCCCAGAAAACCACCAAGAAGCTTACCAGCAAGTCCTTGTATTGACTCTTCAAATCTGCCACATCCTGGGTTATTACACAGCCAAGATCAAGAGGGAAAAAAAAAATTGTTACCAAAATACCAGCGGTGATAGATGTTGTCAAGCTAATTTATGGAACGTGCTTTAGAAATTGTACAGGAACCACCTCCTGCCTGGCTCTGCCCGAGCTCAGGTGTCCCCATGCCCCCTGCAGAAGGAGGGTGGGTGTTCACCACGGGAAGGAGCATGCGGGACAGGGAGGGGACAGAGGGGTGCCTTACCCCGCAGCGGATGTTCTTAATCTGGAGGCCGTAGGCTTCGATCTCCTTCTGGAGGATGTTGTGCTCAGCTATTTGCTTCTCCAGCTCCAATATGCCAGGGCCGTACTGTCCCGCGTTGACTTGTTTCTGTGCAAAAGGAGTTAGGCAGAGACTAGAGCAAAATCCCATATATCAGGGAGAAACCACAGCATGTGCTGGCAGGGTTGGAAAGATCTGATACCAGCCCAGGAGGAAGGGAGGGGATCTTGTTGCTGCTTGCCATGATTACTGAGGGCTGCCACTTCCCCAGCCGTACAGAGGGGCAGAGATAAGCAGGCCATGTACCCCAGCGTACAAATCTAGGCTAAACCAGCCACTTCCCATGGTGATGTGCAGTGGGTGTGCTTAATTACCATCTGGTTTTCAAGGGAATCTAAATTGCCTCCAAACGGGGCACTTCGTACCCAAGACCTTGCAGCGTGAAACCCTAGGACGTATGGCTGTAAGGTCCTTGGAGACGTCACCTTCTCCAAGGTTGGGTTTTATTGGAGCATCTCTACTTAATCCCCCTCTGGTAGCTCTTAATCTCAGTGGGTCAATGCAGAAGGTCCTCCTGAGGCTTTTAAGATGTGGAAGGAGAGCCCTTCCTCCTGCCCAGCTCGACTGAATTAGCTCCACCACCAACCCACACCGCTCCCGCACGATGCTGAGCGCACGATGGTTGGCAGAGCCCTCAAGGCAATGTCTGGCCTCGCAGGAGTGGAGAGAAACACATAAAAACCAGCTGCTGTTACCATCTTTTGGTCCAGGATCTTCGCCCAGTCCACCCTGGGCCCCACGTCAGGGATGTTCAGCTTCTCGTAGAGGGCCCGGTACTCCGCACACAGCTGCGTCGTGCGGTCGTGGAGCTGCTGGATGCTACCGGGGACAAAAGGCAGATTTCAGCCATAAAACCCAGGCTACTTTCTCATCCCTTCATGCCACTGGCCTCCTTCAGCAGAGGCACTCGCCCTGGGGTTCTCCATCCCCCAGGAATTACAACCCAAGAGAAAGCTGGGAAGAGCTGCACGGAGGTCAGGGCTGTCCCTTCCCAGCTAGGAAATAATTCTCCCCTCCCCATTTCCACCTAGAGGGGCTGGAGACAGAAGGGGAGCCAAGCCCCAGGCGCCAGCTGAAGACCTCACACCTGAACACCCACCTCTGATTCTCTCTGCTTGCCCGAGGACAGGTTTCCATTTCACGAGAGGCAGAGGAAAGGGGGATTTGCCTTGGGCATGGGGAGCCCGGGAGCGGGGCCGCCTTTTAGCTCTGCATTTTTCTGGCAGCTTTTACAAGAGCTCCCTGACAAGACCGGGGGTCTCGTGGGAGACGGCTCTGGCAGCCACAGTGCACAACATCTTTACAACACGTTGGCCAAAGCCCTGATTTTAAGGCTGATGAGTGAAGCTCTGCCTTTTCACGGCATCGACCGGAGCTCAGCCTGGATCCCAGCTCTGGGATGGGGGCTCCCGATCCCCCCAGCTCCTCCCCTGCACTCACTCTTTCTCTATCTCGGTAGCCTGAGGGTGCTTCAGCCGCTTGGCACGGTCCACGTCCAGGAAGAGATCCTTCAGCAGGGTCTCTGCCTCCTTCAGGTTCCGGGCATTCTCCGCCTGGAACTCGAAGGCCTTATTCTTCTGCTGATTGCTGACATCCTGGGGACCAGGGAAGACAGAGAGGAAAAAAAACCTCGGACCACAGAGACCTCACAACGCGGACGGCCTCGATGCTCAGCACACCGACCACGGAGGAGCCCAGTGCAAGGGGATGGCTGGGCACCATCCCAACCAGCCAGGGACCAGCGTGGGACAGGCTGGCTGCCCCCGTGGGGCTGCCGGGAGCCACCAGGCTGGGACGTGGCACTGCAGATGTAGCCGGTGCAGCCCCCCGAGGCTACACCACGGGTAACATTTGGGAGGCCCTGGCACGCAGCCCCAGGGGCTGGGAGGCTCTGCAGGGTGCCTGGTTCCTCCCCAGCCCCAGGTCAGCCCCCAGCCCTGCTCCAGCAAGCTGCTGCGCAGAGCAAACATCTCATCTGTTATTCTAGATGCTGCATCTCTAGGCAAAGCCTTTCACCTTCCCTCCGCCACATCTCACCTGCGTGAGCCTCGCCTGCGTCTCCAGGATGTCCTTCTCCACCTGGTCGGCGTTCGTCTGCATGCGGGTGATGAGCACGGCCAGGTCATTTGTGGAGGACCTGAGGGTGGGAGCAGCGAAGCAGAGGGTGGGTGAGGGCAAATCTCACCCCCCCCCTTCATCACCGCCCAGGGGCTGATAACAGCAGTGTGATTGCAGCAGGTAGGTGGTGGAGTTTTGCCCAGCACGGCTCCTCCTTGCTGCAGGACACTGCAGATGCCCCTCCAGGCACCGTGTCGGCTGCTGCAGTCACGTTGCTTTCTGGGCTTGGGAACGAGTTTCCTAAGGCCGTAGCACAACTGCAGCCCTCCTACACCCCAGTGGAGATTCACTGAAGGTCCCGGGGACCATCCCCTGTTGTGTCTCACCTCGCTGCCATCACACGGTACCACAATCCATCACCTTTATTATGAAAAATCACCCAGAGCCCTGCCAAAACGGCTTCATCCAGAGCCCCCAGCAGGGCACGGGGTGGTTCCCAGCCAGGCAGCTGCAGCCCTAAAGCTCCCCGCGGCCAAGGAAGCACAAGGCTCGGTGCCACCTTTGTCCTCCTGTCCTGTGGCTTCCTGAGAGCGCTGCCCTTGGGGATGGAGCTGGCCCTGGCCTCCAGGCAGGGAGGTGCAGAGCTGCCAGGGTGTGGGCGAGCAGGGGTGCGGACCCATAGCATCATCCAGGGGCTTAGGCCCGTGGGTGACTGCTGATGGGACAAAGGCCAGCAGAGGCTGAGCTCGGTTACCTGCTGGCATCTGAGACCTGAGGGAAAGAACTGGACAAAAACGGGACCACTTGAAAAAAGGGGGACACTACAGGAGCTCACGTCTTTTGAGGAGGAGGAAGGTAGGAGAGAGGTGCTGTCCTGCTGCAGAGCCACCCACACCTGCCCCCAGCAGCTCCTTTCCTTCCTGGTCCCTGCACCCAGCCAAGCCCTGCCCTTAACGGCCCCAGCAGGCTCCAGCCATTCCGTGCTTCATGCCCAAGGTGAGAGCAGGTGCTGGACGTTCACTTATTACAGCCTGGAGTGATGACAAAGTGCCCGTTAATGTTCCAGCCGCGTCCAGCCAGGCTGGTGTCAAACTCACAGCCCACAAGGACCGTGGCCGAGCCCGTGCAGCCCCAGGGAGGTGCAGCCCAGCTGCTCTCAGCATCCTCCTCTCCCCTTTCTCCAGCTCCTCCCTTGTTTGCTATTGCCCAAGAGGGTGGCGTGGGCCTGAGACAGGCAGCTTCCAGCTTCCTTGGGAGCTTTGGGCTGGCCGTGCCCCAGCCCCCCTGCCTGCAACATGCACGGGGTGCCTTGCTCCTGCAGCGCCCTCCTGCACGGGGTCTAAACCCAATGGGGACAGCCCAAATAGGACACTCATCACCTGCGAAGCATCGCTGCTTGCTACAACCCCTTAAACGTCCCTCCCATCCTATCTGTGGCCCACAGATGCATTTTCCGGGGCAAACCGCAGCGCTTTGGGCCCAAACCACACAAAAAGGGTGGGTGGGAGCAGCACAGAGCAGGGCTCGATGAACCCAAACTCACGGCCGGCTGGAGCACCAGGAGGTCCCCCCCTGCCCAGCAGCTTACACAACGTCCCACTCATCCCCGACACGCCTGGAATGAGGTGGTGTCCCATGAGCAAATACTCGAGCACCACCCAGGTTTCCTGCCCAGACTCCCTGCGCAGGGAGGAGCGACTGAGTCACGGGCTGGCTGCCGGCCCGGGGGACGGGCGCCTCTCCCAGCGCGCCCCGAGACGCCCGGGTGAATTCAGCTCCCACCAGGGGTGCCCGCATCGAGCCCTGCTGTGAAACGACCCCGAATTGATGCCTGTGTGCCAAGGGAGAAGCAAGGATGCAGCCTTCCCACGGAGGGGAGATGCCCAGCAAAGCCTTTTCCTACCTGCACAGCCTCCCTGGGCAAAGGACACAGCAGGACGCCCCATCCCTCAGTTCACGAGGATAAATGCAGGGAGCAGCTTGGTTCAGAGCAAGCCACAGCAAAACTACAGGCTGGAAAGACCTCAACAACCTCCCAGTCATGGGACGGGAACAAAATCTCTCCTGCTGGTCGCAAAGCAGTGGGGGCTCTGCTGTGCCCACCCCAGCCTTGGCTCTGCACAGTGCACTCGAGGTTAGAAACAAGGACACTGTTAGAAATGACCCAATATTCAGGGAAGAAATGATGCCCCCCCCAAAGAGCAGGACGGGGGGGGTCTCCTCTACATGTCTGGGAGATGCCTGTGCCCACCAAGGAAGGAAGCCTGGAGGAGGAGGCTGAGAGCCTTCAGCCGGCAGCTGGGCTGGATCTCCACAGCCCTCCAAGCAGCTGAACAACCTCAGGGCCTGCAGGAGGGCAGGCTGGCTGCTTGGGGAGTGCTGAAGCTGAGGAGAAGCCCTGGGAGGTGTCTGCATGCCGTCCTGGCAGCCTGCGAAGACCTGATGCACGCCTGGCCAAGTCTCAGCCATCCTCAGCTGAGACCAAGCGGGTTCCTCAGGAGGCCTCGAGTGCTTGGAGAAGGGAGGGCCCCAACCACCACGGAGCCTCCTGTCTCAAGCACAGGCCATGCTGAGAGGAAATTTAGCCTCTTCCATCCACCCATGAGGTCTGTAGGCCACGCCACTATCCTTTGGGGCCATGCCACCATCCTTCGGGGCCATGCCACCGTCCTTCAGGGCCATCCCTCCCATCCCATGTACCAGGCCCTTCTACCCCAAGAAACCCTCACACAACGGGAGCTGACCACAGCCCAGGCCCACATTTCGGAGTGAAGATGCTGAAAATTTGGGCCACAAGGAGACAACCTGGCACGGGGTGGGATGCGAGGAGCCACCAGCTCCCCGTGCTCACGTCGGGCCCAGGCGTGGCGAGCGGCCGCAGCCACAGGCCTGCCGGGATCGCTGCGGACATTGCTCCTCCCTAGGGCTATCTCCCGCCTGGAAGAGGCAGAGCACCGTCATTATCGTCATTAATTGCTTCATTTCTCATACCACTTTCTACCTCCCGGACAGCCCGGCTGCACGCAAGGGATGGTGCCTCAGCGGGCAGAGGACGTGTCGGGGACACCACGGCGCCCACCCACCCCTGCTCCCTGCCCCTCCTCTCCTTCCTCCCAAGGGATTTGGGCTGTGCTCCCCAACACACACAAGTCCTGGCTGTGCCCCTCCAGCCCCATCTGGTCACAGCAAACAGGTCCCCAAGCCCCTGCACCCCCTCCCCGGGACCTCATGGCTCTGGGCTGTAGAAGGAGAAGCAGAGGCAGGCGGTGGCTGAAGCGGCCACCCCAGATTTGCCAACCAGCTCCGAAGCCACCCACCCAGAGCCTTTGCAGAGATCACACCCAGGCACCCAGTCCAGCCAGATCTGATTCGGTTCCACCTCTGCATGAATTTTCCCTTTCAGCCCTGCAGTGTGACTCTTCCCGGAGCTGGGCACAAACCCGAGGTGGTTACGGGCTCCCCGGGATGCATCCCCCGAGCAGAGGGCCCCAAGAGCTCAGCACCACCGCCCCTACAATGGAAACCAGGTCCTGCTCCGTAGGAAGCCAGGAGCTTCAAACTGGGAGCCCCAGAGGCAGGGAACCTCAGATTCTGCTGAGCCTCTGGGCCACCAAGAGCAGCCATGGGCCACCAAAGTTTTCTTGGGGCCATCTGCAGAGCACGTGCTGGTGCTGAGACAGCTCATTCACCTTCATTTTCTCAGCTCGTGGTGGCAGGATGGTGCTGACCAAGCCCCAGGCTGTGGCCAAACTAATTAGCCATCATCTGATGGTCAGTGACTCCAAAACCAAGCACAAGCAGCTTGGTCGTTGCTCAGGCTCCAGCTTCCATCCCGCACAAGGAAGAGGCACAGGATTTTTCTAGGATGTGACACCCATGCAGGGAGAGAACCTGGCCCCAAACCCCCAACGGCACACCAGGGGCTGCAGTGAGCTGCCCCACAAGAAATCCCCAGCCCAGTTTAGGAAGCCAACAAGCTGCATAGGCTGGGGAGGTGAATGGCTTGCACTGGAAACAAGAGGCGTGGAGCTCTGAGAGGCCCCAGGTTCTGCCTCTGCATTGAGTTTTGCGAGTGCTCAGCCCCGTTGGGGCAGAATTGTGGGGCACCAGCTTCCAGGTCACACCAGGAAACCTCAGCTTTTTCCAGGAGCCCCCTCTTCCCCAGGTCCCTGCCCAGCCAGCAGCACCGGGCCACCACCCTCCTCCTTGACTGTTTGCTGACGTTGGGTTTGGTCCCCATAATCCCAATTTGGTCCCCATGATCCCAATGCTGCCAGCACCACGCTGCGCCCACCCGGGCGGCTGCACCCGCAGCGTCCTGGGCAGCTGGTGCTGGTGGCCCCTTTTCACTGCGGGCTCCCTCCTCCTCCTCCTCCGAACCACCTCTTCACAGCTTTCCTGGCCTTTTACCCCGGGATTCCTGCAGAACGAGTCTGCTGACACTGGGAAATGCAAAACTGCTGAAGGAAGGTGGAAAATAACCCCGAGTTAGGACCTGCAGCACAAGGGAGGGATGAGCACGCTCTGGAAGCTCCCCGGGCAGCATCTCCTCCCCTCCTGCTCCCACATCTCCCTCCCCAGAGCTTCTGGAGCCTGCTCAGAGCAGGATGTGGCCGTCAGGTCCTTTTGGTGCTACCTCAGCCCAACCTAAATGAGGCCAGCTCAGTGTCTTGGCCCACAGAGACCCCGCCTGGCAGCAGGATGGATGAGAGCAGCACCAGCAAACCCTTCCCTCGCCCATCCCCACCCAAGCAGCACCCGACCGAGCATCCCTGTCCCGGGGTGCCCTTCCCAGGGCAGCACCCCACCAGCCTCACCCAACTCAAACCCAGGACCTCAGATCCAGGCGTCCGTCTGCCTCGCCACCGAGCTGAGCCTGCTCCACCCAAACAACGAGGTCCTGCTTGTTCTCACTGCTCCTGCCTGCCGAAAAGGGGCTCTGCGCCTCCCTACCCAATGCTCTAAGCTCATGCTCAGGCCCTGCACATCCCGGGGGTGCACGGACACACCTGGGCTGGAGCACAAAACCCACCAAAATTGAGGACAACAGGGTGAGCCCCGGCTTTTTGGCTGCTCCACAAAGAGGGATGTTCTTGGGGTAAATCCCAAAAGCCGCGAAGCGCTCGCGGGCATCGAGAGCCCTCCCCTCGTCCCCCCTCCAGGTTCCCAGGGTGGCTTCCAGGGAGAACAGGGGCTGCACTTACTTGCTCGGCTTGGCGGGGGAACCTCTGCTGGGGGAACTTCTGCTCGGGGAGCCTTTGCCCACCCCCTTGAACATGTCGGCGAGGTCCCGGCTGGTCTCGCGGAGGCGGCGGCGGCGCGGCGGGCGCTGGCGTCCTGCTGGGCTCTGCGGGGATGGAGAGCCGAGGCTGAGCAGGGGCAGGCGGCAGCCCTAAAGAGCCCTTTCGGGGAGGCTCCTCCCCGAGCGCAGGTGAGCAGCTGCGGAGATGGAGGCTTGAAAAAAAAAAAATTGACTCGAAAAACCAGTTTGGGGTGGAAAGAGCAGAGCCCCAGAGGGAGAATGGGGAGACCTCGCCCTGGCTCGTTTCGGCACTCACGGCCCCGGCCGCACAGCAGCTCCCAGGTGAGGGGCAGAGAGCGCGGCCTCTGCAGAGCAAAAGTCTGGAAACGGGACTCGGGGGGAGATGGCTGAGACTACTGACGTGGTTTAAAACATCTTGCGTGAGCGATTTCATATGCTGGAGAAGCAGCAGAGGTGCTAAGCTATAGACAAAGCCAACCGAGAGTTTTCCAAAGCAGCAGCATCGGTTTGGGAGCCCCCAGTTTGCAGAATGTGATGCTTCAAATCCAGGGAGCAGGGACGGAGGGCAGAGGATGGGGGAGAAAAGAACCAGGAGCAGATGGGGACCACAGCACCCACATAAACACCCACCACCCACGATGCTGGTGCAGATTTGGGGCCGTTCTTCCCCATTTCCTGCAGCCCGAGACCAACCCAAGGCCAGAGGCAGAAGCCAGGGGTCTCATCGCTTCCCAGGTGAGCCTGTTGTCCTCGTCAGATCAGCACAGAACAGATCAAACCTGCCTGTGAGGGGCTCCTTCCATTCTGGTTTTGCCCCTCAGGCCATGATTTTGGAAGCAGGAGGACAGGAGGTCCCAGCTCAGAGTGCTGGGAGGCAGCCGGTGCTCAAAGCACTGGGGGAAGCCAGGAGAGGACCAACATCTCCCCCGGGCAGCCTGGAGCTAACGGGGACCCAGTGCAGGGCCTGGCTTTGCTGCCTGCAGCCCCACAGGCAGGGTGGAAAGGGGGGGCTGAGAGCTCACCCCCGGTCACAGCCACAGGTGGCTGATGACAGCAGCGATGCTCTTGGACTGGAATAAATCACAGCTGAGGGGGCCCCGGGGAGGAGGAGGACCCCATCCATACAGCTCCAGACCTGCAGCACTCATGTTCAGGAGCTTAAAGAAAGATGGGAACTTGCCAGGGAGAAGAATGGAAAGCGTTTAAGACCTCGGCCACAGCTGGTGCCCACACACAACAGGAGCTCAGGGGACTCCACGGCACAGGACAAGCCCTCCTGCTGTTGCCTGTACAGCCAGGAGAAAATCGCTGCCCTTTGTCTTCCAAGCTGCAAAACTAAATCCAGCCAGGCTGACTGCCACCCCACCCCACCCTGCCACACCAAGGGGGAGAGCAAAGTGGGGAAGGAGCAGCCCCCAGGCCATGCTGCTGAGCAAGAGAGCGATGGTGCACGTTGGGCTGGGTTTGTTTCACAGCTGCTTTCCTTTCCTAGAGCTTTGCTGGGGCTGCCCAGGTCCAGGCTCCCCAAAATCAGCCACGTGAAGCTGGGCCAGGGCCACGCAGCCCCTGCTTCTCCCCAGCCTGATCCTGTTCCAAGTAACGCTGCTGATCTCCGGACAGAGCCCCCCACGAGGAGGCTGAGCCTTGCCCAGTGGGTACCCAGTGGTGGGACCAAGGTGTTGCTGCTGGGGCTCCTGGCTGGCTGCTCGGGAAGAAAAATCCCCCTTGAGGCCATGGTGGGCTGCAGAGGCAGCAGTGATGCACGTGGAGACGATGCTCTGGGCTCTGGCTCCTGGTTCGGAAGAGCAACCACAGCGGTGGGGTCATCTCCTCCCCGGAGCAACGCAGCGCTGGTGCCAGGGGGGCTGCAGGGTGCTGGGGGGCGGCTGCAGGCAGCCCCAAACAAGATTTGCTGCCAAAAAATGTGTGTCTGCAGACCTGGGGTCCCTCAGCTGGAGGGAAAGCCCCCGGCAGCCCCAAAGCTGTCTCTGAACAGCAGGCACCTGAGTCAGGAGCCAGGGGACCCCGCTCAGACCCCACCATGCACAAGGCAGCCTCCCCTCCTTGCAGACCCCAACGACAGCACCTTCTCACATCATTCCCCCAGCCCTTTTTCCTCCTCGGGGAGCAGTTTTCACACAAGCCAAAGCGCAGCAGCAAAGTACCCAAGGAGCCCACCACGAGCAAAGGAGGCAGCCAGGAGACGGCTGCCAAAGCCATGGATGTGCCCATGCCAGGGGGGGGCACGAATCCTGTGCTGCCACACAGCTGTGTGGGGCTGGCAGTGCCAAAACCCAGTCCTGGGGGTGCTCAGCCCCCACAGATGAGGCTGAGAACCCATTAAAAAAAAGCTTCCCGGGGCTGGGCTGTGCTCAGCTCGCTGCCAGTGCCAGGACGCAGAAGTGGCCACAACCTCGGGCCCAAGGGACCTCTCCCCAGGAGCCGGACGCCGGCCCCATTGCGCCGCAGCCTCACCTGTGCCGGGGGTGCCGGGGGGCGAGCGGGGCCGCGGGGCTGGGCCATGGCCCCCGAGCTCGGGGTCTGCCGAACCGCAGCCCAACGGGGAGCAGGAGCTGCTGCTGGGTGTTCCTCCTCCTCCTCCTCCTCCTCTCCAGGTCTCGGGTGGACGGAAAGCCCGAGCCTCGCTCCCCTGTCTCTCCCTAAATAGTGGCTGCTCGCCCCACGCCATCTCAGCCGCTCATTAAGGGCTCAGGCCCAGGGCAGGGCTCAGCCCCGGACCCTTCCGACATCAAAAGGCCCCGTCAGCTCTCGGGGCATCCCACGCTTTGCTCCCGTTTCCAGCCCTTGAGCAGGACATCACGGCCGTTCCCCACAGCAGCCCGGGCATTACCCCGATTTTCCTCTCTGCAGAGGATTAGCCAAGCTGTAATAGCACCAAATAAATTCACCCATGGCCCGTTCTCAGGACATCTCGTCTGGAAAACTCGTTTGTAGCTCACAGGACGCAGCCTGCAAATGTTGTGTTATTATCCAGGGACACTGCTGGAGCAAAGGGCTCCACAAACTGGGTCTGGGCAGGGTCTGTCCTAGATCAGATAACCGAGCAATGAGAGGGAACGGAGCCCCTGGGATGAGCACATCTTCCCGGGAAGCCGACCTTCCCTCCCAGCGGGGCAGCTAGGGAAGTGCCCTTGGACCCCACCCGGGGGCCGTCAGCATTTTGGGAAGGGTTCTTCAAAAAGCTGCTCGGATGAAATGGCAGCGCCCTGGCGGAGGAAGCGCCCTGCACACACACCGGGCTGAGGCTGGGGACATTCGGCTCATTTGAGGAGCATCCACCAGGAGAAAACCTCCCAGGAGCAGCTCTGAGCAGGAAGATAACCTGAGCAGGACCCAGGCACCTCGGTCAGCACCAGGAAGGATGCTCACGCACCCCAGGAGGTGAGCATCCGATTTTCAGCTCCCCTCAACCCAACTGAACCCCTGCGAGGGCTCTCGGCCCTGAGCTGAGCAGCTCCAGGTGCTGCCTGCTGCTCCCAGCCGGGATCTCTCCACCTTGGCCGTGGATCTCCTGCAAAGCTGCAGCGGCCAACATTTTTGTGGCCCCGGCAGCCCCGAAGGGGACGCATCCAGCCAGCAGAACTAATTCTGAGCGGCCAGACTTCCCCGAGTCAATTTGACACTCCGAGAAAATTAGAAGTTCTCCGGAAAAAAAAAAAAAAAATAGGCGAAGGTGGAAGGCAGCTGAGAGGCTTTGATGCTGCTCTTCAGCCATGCGGGCACCACGGGCGCAGCCGCGCTCCCCGCGCTGACCATGGCTGGGGAGGAGAGGTGCTCCTTCCAGTCCGCGGCGTGGGGGCCCGGGGCAAATTGCTGCGTCTCGGCGGGGTGCGCGGCCAGCCCCAGCAGCCAGCCCGGCAGGGGAGTGGCAAGAGAACTATTTCTAGAGCCCGCATTTTGACTTTAATAACCCTGACACCAGGGGTGCCCGGCAGTGGAGGAGTTTGTCCCAAGATCACAGCGCGGCAGCGCCTGGAAATGCTCCGTCCATGCCGGGCCCGGTCGCAGTGGGAATTCCGGGGAATGGGAGCACATGAAAGCTGCGCCCGAGGCCACGAGCGCACAACAGACATGCAAAGCGCCCTTTGAATGTGGTTTCCAGCTTCCCCCTGCGAGGAAGCGCTGCTTGGCCAGCCGCAGGTGGGGAGGTTTTCACCCAGGAGGTTCTGGGGGGCCCACAGCAGCCTCCATCGTGCACCAATCGCCCTTTACGCAGGGTAAAGCACCGAGCGTTCCCTCTCCGGTGCACAAAAATAACCCCAAAGCAAACAAAGCCCCCAAAATGGCCCTCCAGAAGCCCACTGGGGCAGGAGATGCGATGGCAGCAGCAGCAAACTGACTCACGCTTTGCTCACCCCGTACCCAAAGCCCCAACCCTCTCCTCGCCAGACACGAAGCAGCCCCAAGCAGCACCCCGCGGCCACGGAGACCTCACCCAAAGGGAGAGGGTGAGGGAGAGGCTGCCCTTCACCAACCTCCTCGCCCTCTGCACAGCTTGGGCGAGCCCCAGAAGCCCGGCACCCTTTGTGTGAGCAGATGAACCTTGGCTCTGGGAGCGTCCCTCGGAGCTGCTGCGTGCCCGGCTCCCAGCACCGAGCTGTTCTGTGCCAAACCCTCAGTGCCAGGACCAGGCTGCTTCTTCCTGGAGCTTCCTGCTACTCACCCGGGGCACCTGCCGCCCGTTTTTCCACGCCCTGGTCAAAAAGGGCTCTCCTCCTTTGGTTCTTTGGAAAAAAAGCCTACCTGCATCTGTTCTAATACGCCTGAAAACAGCAATACAGGCAAAAAGCCTCCAGATCACATCAAATCTCTCCTTTAAGGGAAAAAACTCCCAATTTACACCCTGAGATGAAGAGCACCAGGTGTTTGTGCTCATAGCTCAAAGGGGGAACCTGACAAGAGCGACTCAGCAGCACGGACATCTCCCAGAGGATGCATCTTCTCCCAAGAACCAGCTCTCCCTGCTCCTGCTGTGGCTGGAGGACTTCCCCTGCCTAAAACCTCCCCTGCCTAAATTCGAGGGGCTGCAGCCCTTTGTGGCCAGGTGCAGGTGAAATGAGTGCCAGCTGAACTTTTAACAATCTCATCAGAACAGCCATGAAGGCCCCCGAGAACTCACTGCCACTGCTCACTGAAGCATTTTGGATTATTTTTTCAAGTAACACAAACCTTTGGTTTAAAACACCCCCAAATTCTTCATTTTACAGGAGATGGAGACTGTGATTCAGGAGCTCCCAGGCCGGAGTGCTCCTACCCCACACCACCTCGGCTCTTTTACCTGCTGGTTCTGCCCCCCGCTGCTCATTTCCTCCAAACACCGGGGTGTGTAGGGGTCTCTCGATACCCACCCACCGTCCCCAGACCTCCAGGAGTGGAGGAACAAATGTGACCATGGTGTAAGACCATGTTGGGGCCGAGGGCCATCATGTACCTCTCTTCCTTTGATTGATGCCACGATACTCGGCAGGGCTTGCTCAGCCTGTAATTAAAATTCCAGCACGAAGACCAAAGGTGCTGCGCTCCGCGTGAAGAGCTGGCTGAAGGCAATCATCCTGACCGCTCCGCTGCAGCTCCCTGTCTGGGGGCAGTGCTGGGGACTCCCTGCCAAGTAATTCATGGAAAGAGAGCAAACACCATCAAGCAAACACTGGGGCCTAATAAAAGGACAGCGCGGGGAGGAAGCGCCTTTCTAGGCATCAGGCTGGTGTTCTGCACCTCGCTCTGGCTGCTTCAGTTTGGAGGTCTGGCAGCTGGTGGCACAGCCACGTGCTCGCCAGCTCCAGGGGCATCAACCTGGTCTGTATTTTACACCACACACTTCAGATCTGCCTACACTGCTCCCTTACAACTGCTGCTGCCTGTGCCTTGCTTTTGCCATCCCAGGTTTGAGTCTCAAAAAACATGGCAAGTCTGGTTTTCATCATAAAGCTGACTTAAATGCTTTTCTACCTTCCTCCCTGCCCCATTTTCAGGTGTTTTCCAAGTGCCCCACACGAAGACGTGTTAAAACACAAAAAGCTCCACCTGTCATTCCCAGAGGTAGCTCATCCGAGCCTTCATGCAGAAATCCTCCTCCCAACCTAAGTGGCCACTCTCCAAGGCTAAGTAGCCCCAGATGAGGGTACAGCCTCGATCCTCTGAGTGCTGGGGAGGCAAAGAGTGCTCGGTGTTCCCAACGCTCACCATAAACTGCACGCCTCAGAGGACAGGAATGAGACTATTGTTTTCAGACTCCTTATCAGCGTCCAACGACTCAGTTATCTTTCAAAGGATGTTTAACACAGAGGCCAATTCCTCTCAGCTGTCTGTAGCAGTAACAAGTTCGGAAGCGGCTGCAGTACAAGCTCCACTGGAATCGATCCAGGCACCACACAGATGGTGCAGGCAGGAGTTTGGTTGGCAAACCAAACAGGGTAACACTTCTCCAACTGACTTGATAGAAAAGCTGAAAAGGAGAGAGCAGCTCTGGAATTACCTAGAGGTACCGCAGAGCTATCAACCACCCGATGTCAGGACAGTTATTGCACAATCTTTCCCTGTACATCAGAAAAATAGTGTCATAGGGAAGAGGAACCTGTCACCCAAGACCGAGTTCTCTAGAAATTATCACCCAATGAAGAGACCTCAATGTTTGTTCCTGTTCCACAATTCCCCTCTCGTAAAACCCCCTGGCATCCAGAGGTAAATGGGCAGCTGCAATACCAGCACTTCCCAGATCATTTCCATGTTGCCAAAGTTCAACACTAAGTTCCTCCTGCTCCTCTTGAAAGTTGCTTTGTGCTTTGAGAACTCCCAAATCAGATCAACTTGGAACAAAGCAGCAAACATTCATCCTAAAATGATGGGAATCGTTACTTCCCCCCCATTCTCCCAACACGCACCTTGCATGGAAAATCCCATCAGTCAAATCACCTAAACCTGTTCCTGTTCCCACCCCATTAACTCCAATGCCTAAAAATGCAGAAGCAACACAGGGTTGGGACAACCAGTGCAGAAGAGGTAAGGCAGGCAGGACTCTGTGTCAGCTTCCAGCAACAGACTGAGTAAGAATCGGTGGAAACTTCCAAACGCTTTATTAGGAACAGTTCTGCCCATGTGCTGTTTTTATTTCCCCTCCTTCATGAACACGATTATGGAATTACCTGCCTTTCTTAAGTGCCTGTCACCACCTCACGTGGGTGCCTTACAAAAATGTGCCTGGCACGACAGGGAACCATCTCTACCAGTGCCCCGTTGCTTATTTCTCATGTCAGGTTTATCCACTAACCTGAATAGGAAAGGATAGGATGAGGAAAAAGCAATGAACTCCAGAAAAAAAATCACCTTTTTTTTTTTTTTTTTTTTAAGACAAGGTTTAGATCAGAGACAAAATCAACAGTGACAGCCCCAACTTCCCAGAAGATCAAGAAGCCACTCACGAAGCTAGTTTCCCAGGAAAAGCCTTGTAGGATTATGTTCTATGCTGCGCTACGTATTTACCAAAACGCGTATCGATGAAGGATCCCATCAGCCCACAGTACAAACTCAGGTTATACTCCCAACACGCCTGGGGTAACCATCAACATTCGGTAAGGGATTTGCCATCCTTATTGATAAGGAAAGAGGCTCCGTTTTGTCATTTCTGAATGTCAGTTTCTTTAAAAAATAGAGACTTCTCTTTACGTGACTACCTATGCTTCTCAGCAGGGACTGGGAGCTGAAAGGCAAGGAGCAGCCCCCCGGCTATTGTTTCATACCCTTTGCATGGGCACCCTCACCTCGCTGTTTCAGTTCTGCATCTAATTTTGCCTGTTTCCCCATCATACCCAAATTTCTGAAACAAAATAACAAATTAGCATCAAATAATGGGGCAGGGAAGGAATCAAGTTATGTCTATGCCCTGGTCCGTGGTAAGTAAATGTGTACCAGCCCCGAAGAGGCCACTGGTCACAAAGCACGCTCCAGCTTCTCCAAGCGGAATGGAATTTCTCTGTGCTCCAAATTATGTTCAGCTATTTATAGAGTACATGTTTCTGAAGAAATTGCTTGTCTTTAATACACCGGGCGAGAATGTAAGTGCACAGACATACACACAGAAAATAGGGAAGAAGATGGTAAAACCTCCCTCTGTCGGTTTCGGTTGCAGATATTTATGTCCTAGAACCTCTTGGAGCTTTTCCTTCAATACAGGATAAAACCTCTGTTCCTCAGAGGGGTCCTGGTTAACTTTTGAATCCAAAGATGCCCTTGATATATCCCGTGAGGCCACTCTTGGCCTTTTGCTCCACCTTGTCTTCCAGAGGTGGGAAAGCGACATGGTTAAGGGCCAGGTCAAAGAACAAGGGTTTGCATGGAATGGGCTGGAAGCCCGGAGGGAAGTGCACGAGGCTGACTTGCTTGCTGACAAGAGAAGGATCCAGACAGAAAGTCTCAAACCGTTCCGAGAGGGGCTGAAAGAGACCCATGCAGAAACAAAAGTTATACATGCGTCAAAACACAGCTGACAAACCAAACAAGCAAAGAAGAACTAGCAGAACTGCACTGACAGAAGATGGAAATCCCACGTGTGGTATCTTTGTCCCATGAAAATGGATTGATCTCCTGACAAAGCTTTACTGCAGGATCCACAGATCTTCCCAAATGCAGGGAAAAAGCTTAAAAAAGAAATAAATGCCACACTAGAAGCTGCAAACAGCATCATAGTTCCTATCAAAGGAACTCCGCCCTGCCAGCAACTTTCAGGACTCACAGAAGGAATAAATCCTCCTAAAATCTCTCAAATACAATTGTCATGACAAAAATTCCAATTAACCTGATATTTCTCAAGTTGAAAGAGACACTCACGTAACAGGTTAAAAGCAGTATTCATTGAGAACACTTCTACACTACAACCAAGCTCTTAGCTCTTACCTTGCCATCCTTGACCTGAGATGGAGACTCAGTCTCATGATTATCATTTGCATCTGCAAAATTAAAGAAAAAGTGGTAAGAAAAGTAGGATATGCCATGAGTGTCTCAGGAATCAGCTACCCCCTAAGCTGAGCTATGAAAGCAAGTTTCTGGGATTTGTAAGAATATTTTCAGTAGAAGCAGCTCGCATTCTAGCCAAAGAGAATCACATACATTGAGTTACAGCTTTTCAGTGATGGAGAGCTTCTCCAACACATGGCTGTGAGAAGCTGCTGAAAGCAGCACAAACATTAAGAACAAAGATGATGAGAAGACCCAAGTGGGGTCTGTTAAAACAACATCAAGGCAATCCATTAGATATCTTGGGCTTCCAGCAGCAGGCACAGCAAAACCAGCAGCCCAAGAAATCACAAAGTTCAACCAATTCCCTAAAGCTCCCCTAACATGGTCAGCACCACCAATGAGCAGAACACCTCTCTTCCCTTTTTCAGGGGTTCAGGTAGGCAAATATAAAACGAGTGAGGCCACTAAGAGCTAGTGCTATTACCAAAGAAGTGGTACACACTGAATTCAACTTGTTTGCAGGAGGAAAATTAAACACTAAAAATGTTCTGTGCAAGTTCCCAAAATAGGTGCACGTCCTTAGAAAACATTTTTGCAACTACAGGCAGGGAGCACGATGCCAAGTATCTGGCCAATAGCTGCCTTTCTGCATTACACACAGCTAGAAAAAGCTAAAACAGGGAAGAAAAAGTTTAAGAGCCTCCATAAGTCAGAGTTGATGTGGAAAAACATCTGGAAATTCAGAAATAAATTAAATAGCTGCAGTGCGTTATTTAAGAAAAGTTAGAACTCCGGTTTAATTGTAGAGCTCACCTAATATAGCTGCTGCTTGCAAGGAGTACTTCTCTGCATTGACTTGAGTGATCAGATCCTGAACATCAGGCAACTCCTAGGGCATTAAAGAAAATTGTATGAGAGCATGAAATATGGCAGAGTTTAAGAGTTAGAGCAAAAGTAAAATCTGACAAAGAACTAAAAATTAAGTCCTAGTGCTGAAAAGCCTTCCCAGGAGAGGACAAGCCACAGCACAGTCCTTCAGGCACTAAAGTAGTCGTATGACAGAAAACAGAGATGTGAGAAAACAAGGAAAAGTGGCATGGAGATCTTGCAGCAAGGCCACCTCACCTCCAAAGCAGGCAGCCAGCTGAAACATTTCCACATCATCAGACAGTTTCTAGTATAACACGTCAAGAAGTATTTTTCGTAATGCTTCAAGACCAGCCTTGAATTTTAATGGCCCGGTGTCTAATGGACAATAAATACTGGGCAAGGGCTTTTTTGTTAACTTCAGCCTCTCTCTGCACACAGGATTGGGTTCCTACCTTCAAGCTGTTTGTAAAAGCTCCAGCTCCCGACTGAACTTCACCAGCATATTTCAGCACTCTTTCGTACAAAACAAGAGCTTCACTCCACTTCTTTACCAGGACATAGGACTGTGCAATGAAGAAACACCTGCAACAGTAAACAGGGGATCCCTGATATGGCCATATTTGTAATCCATGGCTTTTACAGCTCAAATCACTAACAGAAGATATTATTAAGAAGGTCTGACCAGCTTCCCCTTAGCCTCCGCTCTTTGCTTCACAAAAGGGCAGAGGAAACTGTGTCAAAGTCCAGTACAGTGCTCAGAGCTTTGGGACAATACCCTTTGAGGATGCAATGCCTGCTAAAGAACATCTGGCTGTTTCTCAGTCACCTGTAAGCTTTGTACACAAGCGTCTTCAATCCAATCTCTTTTTGGAAGTTCTTGTCCTCTTCTAGGCCAGGAAGCTGCGTCAGCTCCACAAGGTTCTGTGCAAAAGAGTCGGAGTAACAAATTCAGGCAAGTGCTATTTTCCTCTGGAATCCAAAAAGCTGCCCCTTCTAATAGGTAACACTACACTCCCATGGAAATAGCTCCCAGTTTTCTAATTATCAGTATGCGCTAACCTTGTGAAGGACAGTCACTGAAACTTGTGCAAGTTCACCCTCAGGACAGATTTCCTGACACAAACAGGAATTAGGGCAAAGACTCCTCAAATTTCACAGGGAGTAATGCTTTCATAAGACATTACTTTTCCCATTCATAACTGCTCCAGCCACAGGCTCCCACAGTTAATTGAAAATTTATGTGAGAAATTGAGAAACTGCTTATGAAGCACAAGTACAGGGTGTTTTTTCAGCTGCTACTTTCTCTAGCCAGCAGAAAGTAAGGCAGCTGCTCGGGTGCTGTATAAAATAGTCTGAAAAACTACTGGAAAACTGCATTGGAGTGTAAAAACAAGCAAACCCGTTCTCTGCTTTGAGCGTTTTCTGCTCACAGCTAAAGGCAGTGTTTTTTTCATATTCCATGCAAATGCTGAACATCTCCAACAAGGTTACTGGATGTACCAAGCTGCTCTTCAGATTTCATGGGCAGTTCATTTGCACTTCTCCATTTTATACAGTGTTGTGTTTTTTTTTTCTAACACCGTTCACCAGTCAGTAAAATGAACTAGATTCGCTTTCCTTAGCATTACCTGCAAAATGATATCATACAGACGGATCAGGTCCTGAGGCCGCGCGGTGCGCTTGCCATCCTCTTCTGATCGCTGCTGCTGCAGCAGTGCCTTCTGCAGAGACTTCGCCATGCTCTCGTTGCGCTTGATGGCTGTCGACAACTTGATGTAAGTCAAATAACTGAAAAGATACACCAGTAGCAGACTGTCAGAACGACTCAGACATTACTCAGTTCCGGAGAGAAAAAGCAACAAGTCCTCCCCCAAGTCCAAGCTATTACCAGCAGGGGAAAAAATAAAAAACCTGAGAGGTCAACATGAAAGTCTTAAGTAAAGCACTTTGAAAGCCACATGAATCAGCCCCTTATCCATTCAGTCACCCTTTGAGATCTGAAAGCTCCGAGACAAAAAAAGCCTTGACATAAGAGCATGACTTCTTCACACTAGCAGAGGCCGCAATGTTTGCCTATTACCTGTGTAAGTACTGGATGTTGGACACCTTCCCGGAATCACCTTCCAGAGAGTGTTCCCGCTGCTTCTGTGGAAAATGGGGACAAAAGACTCCATGATTCACTTAAAGAGGCTTCTGGCAGAAGAAAACACCAGAAACAACTCACAGTTTAGGTAAATCAGGGTAGTTATGATAAACTTTTGGGCAATGAATGAGGGCTTCTACATTATTGTTCACCCTCACCAACTCTGAAGAGAATCAAATCAAAGGTGGTAAACTGGTTTGCAGCGTTTCATCAAAGAAATCCAAAAAGTCACTTTTGTCATTAAGCAAGTTAGACAGTAACAGAACGTCCCCCCAAAAAACACTACCTTGTGAAAATACTGATGTTTGGTGCTTACCTGGTCTGGTTTCAGATCTTCCCGAACAGCTTGAATGGCATCTCTGCACTCACTGAGTAGAGATTCAAACAAACGTTCCTTTGTCTCCTCATTTTCTGCCTAAGAGCAAAGCAAAATTTAGACTTCTGTTAGACATTTTAGATTTCGTATCCCATAATGCAAGAGTCAAAGGAGATTACACCAAGCTTCTCCCAAATTATGACTTGAGTATCCATGAGTAGCTCGAACTCTGATCTGTACCTGTCTGCAAAACAGTTCAGGGGGCAAACTGACAGAAATTGGGACCAAAAAAAGCGCAGGGAATGTGGTCAATATTTTACAGCACTGGAGGACCAGCACAAGCAGCTCTGATCACCTCATCCCTGCAGCTCCTGCCATCCCAGCAACTGCCCTGCTGTCCAGGATGGCACCTGCACTGCTCTGAGAACTGCTGGGGCTGGACTGCGCTGTGGGAAATGCCCAGCAACATAAGAAGAGCTGAGCATTACCAAACTGGCAAACTACCAATGCAGACTGCTCTTGTTATGCTGATTTAGCTTTTCTCTTGTGGTAAGCACATGTAGATGACTATCTTTTCTACACTCCCACTCCAGCAACGCTCTCGGTGACAATAATTAGTTTGTTTGAAGCATTTTTTTTAATATTATTCTGTATCTCAGCAGTAGGAGTAATTGAGTAGCTTTCTGCTGTCACAAGTTTGGTCAAAACATGAAGCAGTTTTTGTCTTTCTGCCCCAAAACCAAATTGTAAAACACCTTTGGAAAGCAAAAACAAGTTGAAGCCTGACCTTCGCATAATGGACTTGCATACCAGGTACCCAATTAAACAATACACCCAAAATCACGCTGATTCAGTATGAGCAAACTGCCCAGAAACTAAATCCCAGCCTTAACAATCAAAGGAGAGGTTAATCTGGTAAAAGCAAAGCACGTCAGCACTGTTATATCAATTCCATGCCACGGAACAGCCTAAGATGAACATTTGCTGATTTTTTTTTTTAACTTGAATTTTTTCCAAATAAACAAGAAACAGTCTAAAACATAATTGCTTTTATTATCTTCAGCAGAGCTCTACAGCCTCCTCTTTTAGGAGCTACAACCTCTGTGAAAAGCTGCTGAGCTCTACCAATTCAAAGCCTTTCCTCTTTTCAGGTTTGCAAACCCACGAAGGAATGTTATGTCTACTCCCCCACAAAGCCTCAGGTATCTTGACCTAAGATGAAGGCATGTGTTTTTTTGATTCCCTTTTTTTTTTTTTCTGTGGCAAGAATTTTTAAGGTGGGACTAACTACTGAGAAAAACCAGAGACAAGTCTGGCAGCATTCTCAACCTCACCCTGCGGAGCACGGCCATTTCACTGTGCGCACAAAAATGAAAACAGACGGAGCTAAATCATCAGTCAAGCACAAACAGGGAAAGGGCTGGGCCACGCAACGAAACAAAGGCTTTCCTTTCGAAGCTAAGGTTAAACAGATCGTGAGCGCGTAAATACTCCTATGTTCTGATTTGTGAGATACCAGGCCATAAAACTGATAGGCAGTGCTGTGGCTTGGGATTAAAGCGCTCTGACAGAACAGCACAGTAAAGGAATCAGGGGAACCAGTCCAACAGAACACAGTTCTGAAAGGAGTGCTCATGTCTATTTTTTCTTTATTTTAAAACTTCATATATCATTTCTGAATTATTACCAGCCATTCTTGCTACAATCCTAGTTACTAAAGATGATCACAGCATCCTTGAGGCAACAGCAGTTAGGAGCACGCTTTTATTGCTTTGTCCTGCGGCCCTTGAAAAATGCATTCAAGTCTACAAAAGGGATGGCATAAATATTTCAAGTGTGGATTCGTATTTCAGTTTGGCTTATTTGTTCCGTTTCTCCAGTTACCATTAAGACATTGCAGGCAACGAGGCAGTGTATTGAGAATTTTTATCTTTACTCAGAACACACATTTGTGTTTGTTTCTAACCAAATCCTGGCCACTGCTGTTATGTTAGTGTTTCTGCTAGTCTTCACCGAGCTGAAAGGTGCCAAAGATCCCAGGGATCACCACAACGTGTTTAGGCTGAAGCTGGACTGCCCATCACAGCTGACACCAACTGCAAAGCTGCTCGCAAAAAGCCAAGTTTCAGCCCCCCAGGAGGGTAAACACTGCTGCTGAGTGCTCAGCTCTCACCACCACTAGCTGTGATCTGGTACCACACAGCTCCTGTTTAGTCAGAGGTTCCCAGGAGCACAAAGCAAGATTTGACATTTCAGATCACTGTTCTGCCCCTGCTTTAGGGAACAAATTGGGTAACTTAACTGAAGAGCTCCATCTGCTACCCTTGCAGGACAGAAAGTGAACGAGGGAACACTCAACTCTGAACCGCACTTCCACCTGCTGGCCATATCAATGTACTACCTTCTAAAACCAAAAACGAACAAAACAAAAATAAAATAAAAATTCAGCAACATACTGTTCATAATATTCTGCTAAGAGTAGTTAACACTAATGTTTCCTACCCAGCCATACCTCATTTACCCTATTAGGCTGTCTTCTTAATACTATCTTAATACTAACTTAATACTTTTGCCCACTTGCCTTACACCTTTGTAGAATTTTCATTTTATCGCTTAAAAAGGTATTTATCCTCATTTTTCTCCTAGTGCTAAACAGTTCTTTGTTGATGCAAAAAGCCCATATTTAGCGGCAACAATTGTTTCTAAAGATCCTTTTACTACCTTTTAAAGGATGCTGTATGCAGAATTCAGAAGAATACAGCACCTGGACACTGCATGCAAGGAAAAATCCCCGAAGGGAACTCTTGGCTGCAACACTAAAGGCATGCACAGTGTGTGCCACTGGAGGTGTTTCAGAACTGGTACATTTGAGTTTACCTCCTGACATTTAGCAATTCTCTTACTTCTGAAGTTTTGCGTCTGTCAACAAGAAAACATTCTAAGCCTCAGAGCAGCTGCTTCACTTGGCAAAGCTGCTTTTCATTGCTGAAAAAGAATGATCCTTACAGTTTTTTTTTCTTCTGGTTGCTCTTAAGTTTGAGCATTTCATCAAGATAATGTAGAACAGTAATTCAGAAGTAGTTACTCTTTAAACTGTAACCTTCACTTCCAAGTGATTTACAAACAGTAATGGCTATCGCTCTGCTACTGAAGGACAACACTTCCAGGCAGGATGAAGCATTCAGAAGAGCAGTAACACTCGCTGGCTTTGTAGAATTGCTCTCCCAAACCACCACTAAGGACACCACACGAGCTAGCCCCGGCTGCCACTGAAGCTTCGCATTACAATACTCCCATTTTTACTTTTAGCTTTCTGACCACAAGTTTGAGAAGGGATTTAAAAGCTTTTAGCCCAGGCACCAAACTTTTAACTTGCACACTGAAATAAAGAGGACAATTAAAACAGACATTGGAGATGGCTTCTGAGTTACCTGAACAATAGCAGCCTCGTTGTCGGCCAGCCCCAGCAAGAAGATCCTCACTTTATCAATCTTCACTGGCACAGTTCTTCCTCTCCACTCCACCTCACTCATCGTGGCTGCCTGCTTTGCTCGAGTTTGGGTAATCAGTGCCTGTGAAAAATGGACTGAAGTTACAATCCCAACCTTAAAGAATCCACAATTGATTACTTTTAAATCAAAGATTTGTTTGTCTTCTTTGTTTGTTTCTTTTCTTTAAATGTGTGGCTTCCTATAGAGCTTGGGCTCAATTAAGCTCTTCTCATACATACTGCTTCTGAAATGGTGTACTACAGCAAGATTTATGCTCAAAATGTGGTATTTGCATGCTTCAAGTCAAAACATTCGGTAAGTTACCTCCAGTTTTTCTGCAAGAAGACCTTCAGTGCCACCAGACCTCAGTCTCATCTGCATCAACTCATTCATAGCAGACTGGTCACCTGGGGGAATTAAAAAATCAATCTATTTCTGTCTGAATTCAGAAATCACTTCAATACAGGAAAACTATAAATTCAATAGATTTTATAGTGGACATTTGTTGGTGAAGAGGATAAATACGCAATTCCATTCTGACTTCACACACAACTGCAAACAAGTGTTTTGTCTTTTTATACAAAAAAATGCAGTGTTGCAAAATTAATATATTTCTCCACAGCTAAACTGACACAGAACACAGTATTTACCCACAACATCAAGGACTCTCTCCTGTGTCACTTAGATCAGTATTTAAACACTGAGTCAACATTTATTTCTCAGGAGCAAGCCTTGCTTTTTGCTGGCCATTAAACACCCCCCTTTCCTTACCAATATTATAGGCACAGTAACGAATGTTGGGAGAAATCTCTTCCACGCGCTGATTATACAGCACAGCTTGCTCTTCTGTGAAAGCGTTGGCCAGTTTTTCGTATATGGTCCTACAGGAAAGAATATATATTAACACTGTAGAATCCATATTAACACTGTATTTTGTGAGATGCTATTTTACAGGAGTTTATGGCCATAATCTGGAGAATGCTACTTCTTCAGCAGCACCTCTCAGTTAAATGCAGTTAGCTAAACAGCTCACAGCTGTTGTGCACACAAACACCTAGTAGACTGATCTCCTACCATTTACCAAACGAAGCTGGAGAAGTGAGGAAACTCACTTGCATTTGTTGAAAGCTTCCATTGCCGCCTTCCACTCCTGGTGTTCAAAACGAAGCATTCCCGTGAGGTAAGCCATGTAGGCCTGCAAACAACACAGGGATAATCAAGCTAATTTTCCCGAGACTGACAGCCCAGTTTGTACAACTTTTGGCACGAATACTGCTGTGACGTCTAGAGTAAGTGATTATGCCTTGCCCTTCTTGTTTGGTCTTCCCACAGAAAACAATCCATTTGGATTACACGTTACTACCTAAGAAACCTTTTCCTTTTTTTAAACCGACATTTCTACATTTCTAAGGATGTGGAAGCAAACACATTTCTTGCTTGTCATGCAGTCGAAACGGCCCACTCCTGTCACAAGACTTTTTTTCCCCAACACTAAACCACAAAATGACAATTTTAGCCGAGTACCATTGCAGCCCTTATTCACAGCCTGGTGGTGTCACAACACAGTTGCTTTCTGTGTTCCGGGAACCAGAGCCACAAGACTTGTGTTCTAGATGGCTACTTCAGTATATTAAACAACTCTAAAGGTAAGTACAGTTTCTTAGGCTGTGTTGCATCATCTTACTTCTTCCCAATTCTTTTTACTTCTGTTAAACGTACTGCTTTTTAAATTAAAGATACACTTACACAACTTGATCCTCATCTTGGCTGGTGTCACTTATTTTTGCAATCCTAGCAGCTGCATTAACAGCGAATCCAAGCTAGACAGAGAGCCATTAGCCAATTCAAAAAGAAGCAAGTTTTGATCATCTAGTGCTAGATCAGAATAATCCCTTCACCTAAAACCCTGAAGTTTTCTTCAGCTTTTGCTGTAAAGCAAGACTGAAGTATCAGAGGTTACCTGGGCCTCCAGCTTTGTTTTGGCATCTACTCGGTTACTTTCGCACAGTCTCTCCAGCTCCTCGGCGTGCTTCACGGCCTTGCGCAGGCGGGACAGCAAGTGAAACCGTTTGCGAGGCTCCGTGTTCGCCTCCTGCTTGAGCTGCATGGCGTAACTCCAGGCTCTCTCCGCATCCATCAGTATCAGCAGCAAATACCTGCAGGGCAGAGGAAGATTAGTGACAAAGTGGTGGTGGCTCAAGCAAGTGCTAACAGTTCTTTGCCGAGCAATCTGCAAAGTTTGGTGATGAAACTTTAGCTTGGTTATTAAGAGGTATATGCTTTTATTTCTTAACTTTAAGAGAACGTGAAGTTGTGCTACTCTTAACTCTTACATTTTATTTCACTTTATCGAAGTGCAATTACTCAAAAAAGGAAGAGAATTTAGTAATAATGGTATAGCACCAAAAAAGCTATTAAAAAAAGGTCTCTCTGATTTTTAGTTGCTTTTCAAACTGGTTCGATGTGGGTAAACAAATCTACACTCCCCACAATTGATGCTGTAATGTATCTGGCTTCTTAGCACAGGTGAAGACAGCATCTTGTTTTCTTTCCCCTATGAGAAAAAAAAAAAAAAGAGACAGCAGACAATTTAAATGTTTCTAAATGCTAGGAAATGAGCCCAAAACCCTGGCTATTCTCCACACATCAGCCGAGTATTCTGCCAGATTTTGGAAGTCTATGTAAAACCGGCAAGCCGATGTTTTTGTTCAGAGGGAAGAGATTCCATCTCCAATCACATCCTTGCTGGCTAGAGCACATGCACGTGGCCACCTTGCAACACTTCTGAATAAGTGCTTCCTCTTTAAGACCTAAATAATCTTTACTGATTATGAAAGGAACCAACCCATTTCAACGACTACAGGGGAGAACAGGAACTGGCTGTCGCTGCTCCTTCTTTTCTTTTCCCCTTTATTCACAAGATAAAGCAGTATCTGAGCAGCGTTTCTGCTCCCTGCACAGCAGCCTGAACTTTGATCTTTTATTAACATCAACAACGCACATTTCTGAAGAGCAACGTCTGCAGATACTGCGCAGAACAATTTTCTACCTCACCCACACGAAAATAAATTCCTGAAATGAGAACAGCTACTCCCTAACGCACAGCACGCCCGATTCCATCCTGTTCCATGCTGTACCTGTTGTCTGAGAGAATCTCTTCGGTCACCTTCTTCCCAGTGAACTTGTGCCTGTTTCCCATCTTGAAGTTGAGAGTTTTTCGGAGCCGCCGTAGCCTACGGGAGCAATAACCCCTACGGAAAAGAAAAGGAAAGGACGGTCAGTTTGGCCACAGGACAGCTTTGTTTCTGTTTGCTGATCTCTCCAATCAGGAAGAAAAAAAAGCATCACTCAGGGCTGTGATAGGCAATGTTTGTGCAGTGAGAGGTTCTTCAGAAATTACCTGTAAGCCAGTGGTTAACAAACAGAATAAAAGAGAGGGAAGAAGACACAGAGTAATTCTTGATCTTGAAAAATCAGAACAATGCTCTCCTTATTGATTGCTTTATGTACGTTCCTTGATAATTCAGTTTTGGAAGAATATAGTGATTGGAAGAGCACAGTGCTCATCAGCGAGGTGTTAACAAGCTCTTACGGGGCATCAGAAAAAGAAGAGGCAGTTTGTGTCCTCCTCAATGGAACAGTCACAGCACATTACATTTAATGAGGAAAAAATCATGCACATCATTTCACACGAAGCAAACCGTGAAGGGGTATTTACCTGGCAGATCATTTTTGATGACTACTACAGTGGGTTTACGTTTTAACTGTGCTTGTGCTAATTAATCAGGTAAGCCGAGTGGCACGAGCTGTGTGAGACCAACCCCACGCCATCCCTGCAGCTTACTGACCTGTACCTCTGGAAGTCTCCATGACGCAAACCGTGCTGCTGCTGCGATTCCTTCACGATCTGAAGGACTGGGATTCGCGTTAAGGCAGACTGGCAGTACAGCGTGTTGTCAGCTCACCACCCTACCCCAAAATAACAAAGGGAACTCTACATGTCCCGTTAAGTGAGTACTCCTTGAAGAGACATTGGTGAGGGGGTGCCCAAAAGCCTCCTAAAGACCCACAGCTGGAAGAACTGACGGGGTTAAAAGAAATCCTACCTCCATAGTTTATTTCAGAGCTTTTATGACTGTCAAAGACAAGACTACAGCATACCACAAGCATCCCCTCTCTTAGGCAGTGAGCCCTAATGCCAGCAGAGCTCATTTCTGAATAAAAAGACGGACCAGCAGAAGTATCTGGGCTAAAATCAGCACCACCCCCACAGCCAGCTCCCTGACACAGTTCCGCTGACACAACCGGAGCGCAGCGAGCAGCCCTCCTGCCCGTACACATCCCAGCTCTCAGAAGAGAAGGCAAGCGCCGTACTACGCCGAGCAGAATCCCTGCTGCCTTCCTCACACAGCCTTCCACGGACAAACTGCTTCCTGAGACTAGGATCTCATGAAAATGAGCTTATCTGAAGTACTCGGGGGGGTTATTTTCTACTCAAGTTTTCCAGCACGCTTCTAATTTGGCTGCACGTAACTGTAACAAACGCTCCATGACAGAAAGCACTGGCCTGTGATTTCCTACAGCAACGTTTATTTTGTGGCTTCCATCAAATCTGTGCAATTTTCAGTACATTTACTGATTTCTGTGCATCTTTTACTTCACCCGCCTGCCCTACCACACACAATCACGCTGTATTCTACCAAATTTTGCCAATGCTATTCATTGAGTTTACATGGCAAAGTTTTCATTTTGGGAAAGACGAGCACTATTATCAGCAAGAGATCTCCGTGCAGTACTTATGTACACCAAAGACGTTCTCTTTTAAGCATTATCAATAAGCCTTTAAAACAAAAGTAGCAACCCACACCAGACTGTACAACGAGCCCATCAAACCAATACTGTTAGTGCAGCTGGAGAATAAGAGACCACCAAACTTCTCAAGTTTAAAGGGCAGGCCTCTCTGTTTTCTTGTAATTACACCTGAAAGAAAGTCTCCTTAATTTAAGCATCGAGAACCTACACCAATAACTATTACATTAATTAGGCTGCGTTAGTGAAACAAGCCAAACTGTAATGCCTGAACGTGGCTCAGGGCACACACTCCTCATCTCTGCTGCCTACCTTGTTATTTTCAGCCTGTGCAGTTACTTGCTGAAGTCACATCCCTATTTTATTCACATTTTCGCTGTCTTCAGTATCACTCCTAACACTACCAGGGCAGTTACCAGAGCTGCCACTTACTCCAGTTTCTAACCTCACGACACCTGCCACATGCTAAGCTCCAAACTGCAGCCTTGTTTCGCTTGGACGCGAAGTGAAACCTCTCCCCCAGCAGGTAAAACCCTGCCCTAGCACAGCTGTGCAGCTGAGGCAGCCTCACGTGGAAGCCCAGAGCTCGATGTGCCACATCAGCCTTCGGAAGCGCTAAATCTGGAGAAGCCAGCCTGCCACCCAGCACACCTGCCAGACTTATTTTACCTCCTATCACCCATTTCAATGATTAACGTTACCCCCAAAGCCTACCGCCTGCCTCCTCTCAAAGCACACCGACTTCTACCTCACCGGCTGCCACGTGGCTGGGAAGAGGCTGCAAAGGCAGGCACAGAGCCACAGCTGGAGCACAGGACAAGGCTCAGGAAGGCGAAGCTTTCTGCCCCTCTTCCTCTCACCAAACCCTGCCAGGGCCGGCAGGGGGGGGCTTCGGGGCCAGCCCCAGCTGTGCAGCAACCCCTTCCCTTCGCTCCTTCCCCCCAGCTCCCCTCAGCCTCCCCCCCACCTCCCTCAGCCTTTCCCCCCGGCTCCCCTCAGCCTCTCCTCCCCTCCAGCCTCTCCCTCCCGTTCCCCTCACCCCTTCCTCACCATCCCCTTCACCCCTTCTTCCCCTCCAGCTCCTCGCAGCCCTCCCTTCCCCTCCCCAGCTCCCCTCAGGCCTCCCCTCACCCCCCCCCCCCCAACCTCCACCTCACGGGGCCGGGCCTGCCACGTCCCCCATCCCCCGTCCTCCCCCCCAACCTCCACCCCCATCCCCTCTCTTCTCCCCTCAGGATGCTCTCCAGCCCCAAGCTGTCCCCGAGGCTGCCGGCCCGGCCCCCCGGCGGCCTCTCGTTCTCCTTGTTCTCCTCAGCGCCTCCTCCCGCCCCGCCGCGGCCGCCCTGCCGCTCCGCCGCCATCTTGTGCGCGGGCCGCACGGCATCATGGGGCGGGAGGGGGGGGCCGGAGGGGGGGGGGGGGACGCGCTGAGGCGGCTTTGGGGTGAGGGAGGATTGAAGGGGTTTAGGGCAGCCCCCAGCAAGAGTTGGAGCTCCTAGGGTTGTGTAAACGCCGCTGTGAGCACCCAGTTTGCAAGTCTGGGCTCCTCAGGCGCTGCCCCACACGCTGGGGTGCCATTGTTGGCAGCAGCATGGCCACGGTGCCTCTGCCTCAGTGCCCACCCCGTGTCCCCCGCCTCAGACCCCTTGGCTGCCCTCCTGAGGCTCCCCCCGCTTGAGAAAGGAGCTTCAGGGAGCCCTGTCCTGCTGAGTGTGATTTGGGGTCCCGAGGAGCTGCCCCGAGGTGTCTGGCTCCACCAGCCCGGCAACCAAACCAAAGGGTCAAGGGCCAGGGAGCAGCTGACTGCGATAGTTCCTTCACTAATGCCCCTCATTAACCATCAGTGCCCTTCATTAACCAGCACATCCCAAGGAAGGACCACGGACAGGGCTGGAGCTACCAGCCTGGCCATAGCCCTGTGCACCCAGGGCATTCTCACAGCCCCCAAAGCCCCCCAGCCGCTTGTAGGGCTCCTGCGGGACCAGCCCCATGGGGCACTGCCATCCTCTGTGCCTCCTTTCTGGGGACTCTTCCACTCAAACCTGCACTGCATCAATCCAGGGCAGCCCCTCCTGCCCTTACCACAGTCTCGGGACATGTTCGAGGTCCTCAGACACTTTTGAACATCGTGGTCTGGGTGGCACTTGAGGGAAGTGGGTTTAGACTCCCCCAGGCCAAGCACTAACCAAAATTTCCCATCTCCAGCCCCAGAACGTGTAGGGAACACCTTTACTCTGTCTGATCATACGTCTGGTAAAAAGAGAGACCCTCTGTTATTTAGAAACTCAAACACACCCAAAACCAGGAGCACTTCCCTGCAGCCACTTAAAGGTATGAACCCCAGTTCAGATCAGGTCCTCTTCCCCAAGGGCTTTGGGTATTTGAAGCAAGCTTAAGGATACCTCTTCAGGACCAAACACCAACTGCTTTCCAAATTCCTGCTGCCCTAAACACCTCTGCAGACAAAGCCATTACCACTGAGCCTCACAAGCTGCTCCCGCAGATCTCCCTTCCAGCCTAAGGCCCTGCTGCAACAACAGAACCAGCAGAAATTTCTGCACATTTGCCCTCCCTGGGCTCAGCTCTGACCTCTTATTTCTGATTTCAAAGCTCTCGTTCCCTCTTTTGGACATTAAAGCTCAATGAGGAAAGAACAAAACCAAATCCTCAATCTGAAGCTTTCCCTTGCAAATCTCTTAAGCCGTTTCTGGCTGCTCTTGGTTTTTACCACATCTCCCTGTGAGCCATTCCCTACCTAAACCAAACTGTTTCAGGACAACGCTCGATCCAAGCAGGCGTATATCAATAGAAACATTTTACAAACGACTTCTCTCACAGCTGCGGTGGTTTTGGCCACCCTCGGAGGCCAGGGACCTGGTCTGCCACTGACAGCCCAAATAACGCCCCTCCAGCTCAGGGCAGGGGAAGAATTCCTCCCGAAGTTTCTCGATGAGGGAATCTTGTTTATCTCGTTATGGTTTTTATGATTCTTTTTTAAACTGGTTAATGGTTTTTGCATACGAGGCTGCAGGTTGTGGGCTGCACCAAAGCTTGGGAAGGTTTGGGAAGAAGCTGGGTGTTTTCCCTTAATCTCTGTGGTGTGAGCAGAGACCCGACCTTCCCCTGAGCTGACCACAGGTGCCTAGGTACACAGACACACCACCAGTGTTTATAAAAACAAATGCCAGTGCCCTGCTGGGGGGTTTTTGGGGCACTCCCAGCAGGGTGGCAGTGACCTGGGGCCAGGCTGTCCCCGAGAGCCATCCACACAGCCTCCACCACATTGCTGAGGAGGCAGCACAGCCCTCACCCGGGGCAGGATCAAATCCCCGAGGGTTTATGGCCAGTCTGGGGCTGCGGGAGGGAGGCAGAGCTGCACTGCTGCGCATCAGCACCCGCTGTGCCCTGCAGGACGGCTGGCTTTCCTCTGAGCTGCTCCTAATCGCCTGCTTGCCCTGCCTCATAGCACCTGGAGCAGGGCATCCTCTCGCACCAACGGCTGAGCCAGGCGGTGAACTCATTTCCCCACGCAGCTCGGCTGTTTGCTGGGGCTGCTCACGAGTTTTGGGGTCCCGAGCGTGCCACGGGCTCCGTGTGCTGTGCAGCGATGCCTCGGGGCTGTGAGCATCCCCTGGCCTCGCAGCGTGAGATCTGAACGTCCATAAAGGTGATGGAGAAGCTGTGCAGTGGGCTAATTATCAGATTAATTGATGCATGAAATATCTCCCTCCACAGGAATAAAACAAGGCAGCCTGGGGACCAGGTGAAGCGCCCTCGGAGAGCTGATCGCACCGAGCAAACCGAGATGTCCACTTGTGAACACTCTGAAGCAACAACACCAACAATTTCACAGGCAAGAAAAGAACAGAGACATTAAAAAGATTTGTTCTGGCTGCAGTGAATTAACCTGATCCCCCACACTGTAGGGGAGGAAAAAGAGAGATTCTCCTGCAAACCTTTGCTCATCCCTGCAGTGCTCTTGTGCAGGGCTTTTTGTGCTGGACAATTGACAAGTTTGCAGCCTGAGGATCCCCGTTCCTAAACCCCTCTGCTTTCTACCCCACTAAATCCCGCTCCCCCTGCCTACCCAGGGCAGGAGGCAGTGCTGGGAGGGGGGGACACACACGACAGATTTCAGTGCTCATTCCACTAAAACAGCCAGCGAGGGGCTGGGCAGGAGCCGCCACCGCCCCGTAGCCCTCCTCCTGCTTCTCCTCCTCCTCCTCTTCAGCAGCAGGGAGAGCACAGAGCACGGAGCAGCACGGAGCAGCTGCGGGCTCCCGAGCGACCCGGAGGAGGCAAAGCTCTCCCCGTTCCCCTTGCACCATCCCCGTGCATCCCCCTGGCACCTCCCGCGTGCTCTCCGTGCATCCCGGTGCCTTACCCTGCACGTCCCGCTGCGCTTTCCCTGCACCCCCTTCCCCAGGCACCCCTTTTTCCTTTTTCCCCGGGCACCCCCCGGCCATGAACGGGTCGGTGCTGGGCTCCGAGGGGGGCTGGCAGCCCGAGGCGGTGCTGCTGCCGCTGGCTTACCTCCTCATCTTCCTGGTGGGCACCGTGGGCAACTGCCTGGTGCTGGCGGTGCTGCTGCGCAACGGGCAGGTGAACAACACCACCAACCTCTTCATCCTCAACCTGGGGGTGGCCGACCTCTGCTTCATCCTCTTCTGCGTCCCCTTCCAAGCCACCATCTACACGCTGGAGGGCTGGGTCTTCGGGCCCTTCCTGTGCAAGGCCGTCCACTTCTTCATCTACCTCACCATGTACGCCAGCAGCTTCACCCTGGCCACCGTCTCCCTCGACAGGTAGGGAAGGGGATGGGGGGCTCCTCCGCGAAGCCACCCCGGCAGGAGAGGGGACAGACAGCCCCAGGGAGGGATTGAGCACACCTCTGGGGGCTGGCGGGGGGTCCAGGAGCATTTCCCAGCTCACGGGTGCGAGGAGATGGGAGCACTGAGGACCTGAAGCAGGACGGGAGAAGGTCGAGCGGGGAGCCCCTGGCTCTTACCGGGGTTTCAGACCCCAAAGCTGCAGGACCAGGGTTTAGGCAGGCTCTGGCAGTTGAAGAGGGGATGGAAAACCAGAGAGAAACCAAGCTCTGTCCCTGCGCAGCCCTGGCTCTTACCGAGGCTCTCTTGGAGAGAGCAGCTGCCCTCCAAAGCAAAAAGAAAAAAAAAAAAAAACAAAACAAAACATCAAGAAAGGGAAAACACGGGGACGTGTCAGCTTGGGCGCTGCTTTTTCTCACCTTCCCCTTTCAGTAGCAAAAAGCCGATCTCTGTCCCAGTGGCGTCCCTCGCTGCACTGACGCCCCCAGCCAGGTTGCAGCAGGGAAGCTCCGCGCAAAGGGAACCTCAGCCCCTGGGAGGGCTCCCAGCCACTGACAGCGAGCGTGAAATGATCGGGGGCTGCTCTGCTGGGCATGGAGGGGGTGCAGCGAGCCCCCAGGGAGCCCCCTGCGTCCTGGAGGAGGGAGCAGGAGCTTGCCGGAGCTCCTAGAGCTGGGCGTAATTAAGGACCCAGCTAATTGCAGACCCGATTGTAGGGCGGTGAGTGCTTTTGCATGTGCCAGCGTGAGGCATGCGGTGTCTGGGGGTCCTGGGGGTTTGCTTCTGCCTTCAGATCCCTGCTGCCACCCTCACTGGAGCCGGATCAGGCATGGGGCTGCTGGGCTGGGGAGAGGGACGGGATGGGGCCAGCCCTGCCCGACCCCAGAGCAGAGAATGGGATGGGATGGGGCCGTTCCTCACCCCGCTGTGCTGCACAGCCCCCCAGAGAGGGTGGGGAACTCCTTGTGGGACCGATGGCCCCGGCCAGCCGAAATCCAGCCCTTGCAGCCTTCCTCCACGCCCCCTCCCCTTCCCACACAGGTATTTGGCCATCCGCTACCCCCTGCACTCGCGGGAGCTGCGGACGCCCCGCAACGCCCTGACGGCCATCTGCCTCATCTGGGGGCTCTCCCTCGTGTTTTCGGGCCCCTACCTCAGCTACTACCAGCAGTTCCAGCTGGCCAACCTCACCGTCTGCCACCCCATCTGGGACGCCGCCCGCCGCAAGGCCATGGACCTCTGCACCTTCGTCTTCAGCTACCTCGTCCCGGTGCTGATCCTCGGCCTCACCTACACGCGCACCATCCGCTACCTCTGGAGCTCCGTGGACCCCCTCCAGGACGCGTCGGAGTCCAAGGCGGCCAAGAGGAAGGTCACCAGGATGATCATCATCGTCGCCGTCCTCTTCTGCCTCTGCTGGCTGCCCCACCACCTGCTCATCCTCTGCGTCTGGTTCGGGTACTTCCCCCTCAACCACGCCACCTACGTGCTCCGCGTCCTCTCGCACCTCGTCTCCTACGCCAACTCCTGCGTCAACCCCATCGTCTACGCCCTGGTCTCCAAGCACTTCCGCAAGGGTTTCAAGAAGATTTTCAGCTGCCTCCTGCGGAAGAGGGCGGCCAACAAGGTGCACGCGGCCCCAGCCACCCACACGGCGAGCACGCTGGAGGCAGAGCTCAGCGAGCTGCCCCACGGCCTGCCCCGACGCTGCTCCGCGCGCTGCCAGGTCCCGGAGGGGTCCTGGGGGGAGGAGGATGGGGCAGGGGGGCAGCAGCAGCAGGGAGCGGACGGCTCCTTCATCACCTTCAACGTCACCTAGCGGAGCTGCTCGCCGTCACAGGTTTGGGGACGGACCACGGTTTGGGTTTAATTGCGTCAAATTTTACCCTTTTTTCCCTTCGAACGCCGCCAGGTGTAGAACTGCTGGAACGCTGCTGCTTTCTGAGGGCTCAGCCAAGCGAGTGCCTGAGGAGCCAAGCACAGGACTCGTTCCCACCCAAGAGCAGAGATCGAAACCCCAAATTGGTTCTTGTCCTTGATCCCCGCTCCTCTGCCAGGGGCAGACGGACACCCTGCCATGTCTGTGCCCGGCCCCTTGTGAGAGCTCCGATCCCCCCGACCACAGCAGTGGCAGCGAGAGGAGCAGCTCCAGGTGCCCTCCTCGCCGCCATCCCCACGCATGAGAGGCCGACGTGACTCACACCCGTGCTCTTAGCGCTGAAAAGGCTCCGAGAGCAGCTGGACCCTGCTGCAGCCGGCAGCCGAGGGCTTTTATTTAAAAGCCTGTCACTTTTCTGAAAGAAGAAGAGCATCAGGGGAACGGGACCCGCTAGCTCTTCTGAAAAACCCTGCCCCAGAGCACTGCTGGAGGAGGTGGGGAAGCCGTGTGGGAAGGGGACTGGCTGTGCCGAGCATCCCTGCAGCTTCCCGGGGCTGCCCCACAGCACGGACACCCACAAAATCAGCTCCCTGAGAGCTCAGGTCCCTCAGGCCACCATCACCCACCCCTGGGCCCCATCCCAGCTTGGGGGCACTCCCGCAGCAGCGGGATGCCCTGCAGGAGGATTTTAGGGCTGGGACCCCACAGCCCCCTTGGCACGCTGCTGCTTCCACCCCCCTCCAGCGCGTGGCCTTCCCTCTGGGCGAGCTTTCTGCTGTCAAACCCTTCTCTTTCCCCTGCCAGGCGTTAGGATAAGCAGAGCTTCCTGTCCCCACGCAGCGAGCCATAAATCGGCTGCCGCCTCCCCTCGCTGACCGTTGTATTTAGTCTGGGCCCGCTCAGGGCGTGAGGCACGGAGAGGGATTGTATAAACAGCCCCATTACTTCTCGCAGTATTTACCTCCCCTGCTGGACCCTTCCCAGCCTGGGAAAATATTGCATCAGGCGCGCAAACACGGCTAAAAGCCTCGCCCTCTGCTCCTGACCTCGGCCACGGGGAGCAATCCTCACCCCTCCACCCCGCTCCCCAGTGGCAGTGGGGACAGGACACCGTCCTGCTGCCCCCTTACCCCAGGGGAAGTCCCCAGAAAGGCCAGGAGTCACCCAGCCCCGGCATCTTGCTAAGCACAACGGCCACGCGTCCTTCCCCTTCCCTGCCCTGCAGTCTGCCGGTGTCTTCCCAAGCACAAGCAACAGGAGAGGGCAAAAGAAGAAGGAAGCGAGGTGGTAACGGGGTGAAGCCACCCCCAAAGCTCAGCGGAGCTGGGCTGCTCCATTCAGAAACCTCCTTCAGCTGGAGAGCCAAGCGAGCAGCGCTGCGATGCCGCACCGACCACGGGATCGACACGTGTGTGGGCGTGGAGATGAGAGAAAAACTGCAAAGAAAGGGCAAGCGATTCCTGAGCGAAACAAGAAGTGATTTTGTGAGCAAGGGGAGCGCTTCGCAGAGCCTTCCAGCACGTCCACTGATCACATTCAGCACTGACACCCCAAAACTGACTGCAGTGACTCCCTGCCCCCCAGCTCGTCCCACTGGGGCACCAGGAGAAGGGAGCAGCACGCGGAGCACAGCACATCCCTGCCACCTCCATCACTGCTCCAGAGAACAAACCCCAACGCTCACAGGGAGATGGAAACGTGCCGGCTGCAGCATCGTTACGCCCCTTACAGGGTGGGACAAAACACAGCAGCCCCCCCACAGCACCTTAAACACAGCACGAACTGGACAGAGGGGAGAGCTCTGCGCGGGGAGAGGTCCCTGTGGGGAGCTGGGCTGCCCCGAGCACTGGAGGAGGAGGAGATGCAAAATGCTGAGCCTCAGCACCTTGAAGTTTAATAAAATGTGAAGGTTAAAGGTGAATAAAAGCAGATTCCGCTGGGAGAGGGAAATAAATAAGCTAAATTCAGCTTCCACCAAGTCCAGGGGTGTTCGAGGAGACAAGGAGCGTTCAGCCGAAACCCCAGGTTAGTGGGAGCTTTCCAGAGCATGGTTTTAACACCAATGTTCAAGGATTTTTTTAAAAAACTTCGCCAGCACCAGCAGGGAGCCTGCAGGGACCCTGTCCCAGGTTCCTGCCCCTGCTGGGTTCGTGACAAACGCCTTTTGTTGCCCCAAAGCACCAGCCAGGCACAGGGGAGGCTGGGAGAGCCGGTAGCAGCCCCAGACCTTATCAGATCCCTCCAACCTGCCCCCCTGCAGCAAAAACAAAACCAGAAAAAAAAGAGAGAAATGGGTCTCCAGCCCCCAACCCCAAATACCAGGAAGCAGAAGCTTGCCTAAGCGTGCCAGGGGAGGCACTGGCAGCAAGAGCAGGACCTGGGGGTGCAGAGAGGGAAAGGGAAGGGCGTTAAAACCGGCACGAGCCTCCGAGAAAGCAATGGGGTAGGGGGGTGTCAGCACCAGCGGCACAGGGCAGCCCTCGCCTCTGCCAGCAGTCTGGGCTGGAGCTGGCATGATTGCTTTTAATTAACGTGTTGCGCAGACATTCCTTACCATAAAAAGCCAAAAGTGCAACGTTTGGCCCTGCCTTGAACCCTCGAGGCAGCCCAGAGGGGCGAGCGCTCCCCCCCTGCTCCTGCCTCCAAGCCGGGCTGGGAGCCCGTCCACCTCCACCTCCACACGCTCCTTCCCTGCGCAGGGGAGAGGCGGGAGGTGCAGGAGGGGTTCAAGCCGGGGCCAGGAGGCTGCCTGGGTTTAGGAGAGGGGAAGCGGGTGGCTCTGCTTTCCCCTTAGCTCTGGGGAAGAAAGGGCGTTGGGCTCGCGCTTACGGCTGTGCAGCCAGGAGCAGCAGCAGGCAGCACCTCCCCGGTGCACAACGCCTCCTCCCTGCTGCACAGCCGCTGCTGAGCTGGGCCCTCAGCCCCCAGCGGCCTCTCATCCCCTTTTTGTTCCCCCAAACACTGCCAGGGCATCCCCAGGGCATCCAGCAGCCCCGCCAGAGTCTGGTGCTGGCAACCGAGAGAGCAGGATGCAGCAGGACATTGCACACCCCATGATCTGACATTGTTCCACCTCCTCCGAGCTGAGCTGCCCCAGATTCTCTTCAACCCCAGACTGGAACAGCTTTCCAGGCTGACAGCAAAGCCCAGAAATGCTCCTTTCAGCATAGACCATGCAAGGGCCTTCCCAGAGCCTCCAGAGAGCAGCTGGGGGCTCCATCCCAGACCCTAAGGGCCCTCACGCATTTCTGTGGGCTTTGGTGAGCCCCAGAGCATCAGCACGGGGACGATGCCCACCCCTGCACCAAAGCTCAGATGCTCCAGAAAGGCCACAGGCAGAACTCCTCTCTTCCTTCCCCTAGCTTTGCTTGCAAGCGTTCCAGGTGAACTGCCTTGCCCTGGAACCAGCTGCAATAAAACGCGTGTTTTATAGCCTCGGCCTGAGCGCATCAACGAATTCCAGCCGCTCTCCTGGAGAAAGAAGTCCAGATCAGATCACTGCTGCAGCAGAAACAGGTCCAAAGAGACGGAATCCAGCTCCTTCTGGTCAGTGTCAGTGTGTGTATCCAGCACGGCCGACACCGCACGTAATGCGAGCCAGCAGCGCGCTGCTTGAGCTCCAAAATGCTCCTCCCAGGCCCTGCCAAGCCTCCAAGAGGCTCTCGGAGCTGGCAGAGGAAAAACAACCGGCACTGAAGCCTGATTTCCCCAAGCATTTGAGATCAGAGGGCTCTCAGGTTGGCGCTGAGCAGCCACCAGACCCCCGAAACACAGCCAGGCAGGTGAGGTCAAGCTTTGACCCCCTGAGGGGACCAGCTCTGGGCTGGATGGGCCTGTCAAAGGTGGTGTTTTGTTGTTGTTTTTACTCCAGGTGTTTACTACACCTCTAAAATACCCGAGTGCTTCAGGCCACGCTCAGGTCTAGGCTCAGGAGGAGGTCAGGGGTTGAGAAAGGCCAAGAGTTACCTGGAAAACAGCTCCGTGCAGCAGCTGGGTGTGCCACGGCAGGACCTGTGTCCTCACCCGGGCTCTAACATTCAGCTCCTGCGTGGCACGGGGTGAGATGTGCTCCTGGCCACAAACACCTGGGGCAGAGCGTTCCGAGGATGCGCAGCCCTGACTCTCCCAGGGAGCAGCTCACCTCACAGCTCTGAGGCTCCCTGGGTGGAGAAACCTCCTCTGCTAGGAAAAAAAAAGGCAGAGTTGGTGGATAGGCAGTAGCAGAGGGTTTAAAACGCAGTTCCCTACCTTTCTACATCTGTTTTCACGCTCTGCTTCACACCGAGGTCTGCCTTGTCCCCTCCCCTTCCCCTTGGGGTGGTGGCACAAAGGCTCTCCTATCACTGGGCTAATTAGGTGCCAGCACACGCTCACTGCTGTGAACGTGGCCTAGGTGAATCATGGATTTGCTCCAAATTGCAAAGCAGCAGCTATTGTGAGCGCTCCCAGCTCTATGGAAACCCCACCTTTCAAGTGTTACCACAGGCAGACAATGGAGAAGAGCCCACAATAGAGCGAGCAGCAAGGTGGGAACAAGAGGTGCCTGGACAGAGACCACAGAAACACAGCACGCATGCCGCAAGCTCTCAAAGGCCTTGGCATGAAGATGGCCACATCTAGCTCCTGCAGCACAGCCTCAAAGTTCTGCCCCAAGGATTCACACACTCACTGTGTCAGCTGTGCAAAGCATAAACGCTTATACACCAGCCTGAAAATATCTAAGCGTAAGACCCCGTGACACAGAACTGCGGCGCACATCTAGAGTCTTGGCTCAGGATCCACAGAAGGAGGCAAAGACAGCCCGGAGGTAGCGTGTCCACGGGTTTATAAATCTGATAAATACAAGTATAACGCCCTGCCCGCCACAACGGGGCAGGGGAGGAGGGAGGGGAGTCACAAAAGTTGCTGAGAGAACAGTGACTTGTACTTGGCAGCTGGAGAAGTACAAGAGGGCTGCGGATTTACGCTGATGTGTCAAACAGCTTCTCGATCATCTCTCCCACTTGGTCGACCTGGTACTTGATGTACTTCTCAGGGTTCTTGGTGAAGGGCACGTTGCCATATCTGCAAAGGAAGACAACCCACAGGATGCAGCAAAAGATCCTTCTCCATACTGAGAGAGGCCGTCCCCACCTGCATCCTTCCTCTGCCAGAGAAATCAGCTCCCCTCCAGCAGGTCTCACCTGAATCTGACGGGCTGTCTTGTAGGGAGCACTTGCTAGTTACAACGGGTCTCCTGAGGTTTACGTGGGTAAACCCAGGGTGGCTCCAAGCTCTGTGCTAGCTAGAACATCTGCACTCACCCTGAACAAGGAATTGGGGTGACGAGGAGGTGTTCACAACTAGCAGAGCTCAGCTTAAGGATGTGTTAGTGTACAAGATGGAAAAGCTACAACGCGACAGTGGAAAAGTGCTAGGTCCCAAAGACCCAAACCCAATGAGATGACAACGATGCAAGAGGTTCTCACCTGTTCAGGAAGGCACCGTAGGTCTCTTTCACAATGGTTTTCTGCGCCCGGCGAATTTTGTCCCGTTGCTCCATGTCTGGAATTGCCCAGGCCTTCTGGATCTTACATAGCTCCTCCAGCCCGTCATTAAAACCCTGTCCAAAATAAAATTTGGAGAGTGTTCTGACTACAAACACGTCTGTAAACCAGTGCTATTTTCCTCCACTGGTGATCACTACTGGACAGGCGTTCTCCTTAGGCAGATCTTTTTTCTGTTCCCATTTGCCTCAGTCATGTTCTTCTACCATCTACCATCTCCTTACCTTAAAGCGCTCCTTAATCATCTGCCTCTCCTTATCCTTGAGCTGCAATAAGGAGAGAAAAGTTTTTATTTCATTGCCAGAAATAAAATCCCAACATCACTGTTTGCCCACAGATTCCCCATCCAACCTAAGTGATATCCTGCCTACTTGGCTCGAATTCCTTCTCCTGAAGCAGAGAGGAGAGAAGCTGCAGTGAGCAGCACAGTACATACAGCTATTGGTTTTCATCTGAAGTACATTTAACGAGGGTAATTTTCAGCCAGAACAGGCATAAAAATAGACCTCTTTATGCTTTGAGCCCTTTCTTAGGGAAGGTCTTTGCAAATCCAAAATAGCAGCATTTGCTCAGGTGAAAAGAGAAGAATGGAGGCTGAAATTAAAAGACTTGTGTGAATCTGGGGCAAGGGAGATTAGAAGGCAGCGTGATTCTCCATCTCGTCCTAGCCACAGTATTCACTCCACAGAGCAATCCTAGCACAAGCTATAAAGGTATATTTCTGTGAATCTTTGATTACGACAAGGGACAGGACGTTTCTGGCAGTTGCTGTCATCATTAAATCATCCTGGCCTGCCCTCTCACCTTCACTCCTGGTTGAAAGACGGGCAGATTTCTCTCCAGGATGTAATCTGTCACCTTTAACCAGCTGCATTTGAAATGATATGGGAAAGGAGCAAAAAGAAGGAGTTATTTACATCTCACCACAGCACGTATGCCCTCACCCATCACCCAAAGGCCAACCTAAACAACACACACGCCAAAACTTTCCACAGTGACCATTTCCCAAGATTCATCCCTTGGGAACCAGAATACTTGGTTTGGGTTTTAAACTAGTTTGTGTTTAAGGCTAATCTCTCCCACTCTCCACCAGCACTGGTGGTGAATCTCCCAAGAAGTCTCAAACTCTGACAGAAGTAAGGGAAGAGCAGAGGATGTCTCCTGACCTGCGCTGGTAGGTCTGGATCTGCTGTTCAATGAGCTCCCGGTAAGACCTCTCAGCTGTCTTCTGTGTCACGGCTACCAACTGGATCAGCTCAGACCTGAAAGGAGAAGAAAACACCAGGAAACCGGTGAGCCAGGTGCTCTCAGGGCTACTGCTAGCAAGATAGCAACATTTCACGTCCCTATCAACATGATCTTTTGTGCCCTTTACAATAGAAGGGATCTTGAAATGCTTGAACTGGAACAGAAACTACTCCACGTTGCTTTCCAAAGCCACATCCTAAATCCTCCCAAGACAAAAGGGTTCTCTGCAACGTAAGGTATCTCCAACGCTTTTATCTCTCCCCCGTCATGTAATGCAGTGTCTATAAATAGGGCAAAGGTTTCAAAACCTTTTTCAAACAGTCTCAAGAATGGAAGAAATCACAGAGAAGAGACAGGCCTGCAAGTAAACACACTCTGGACACCAGAGACTGGTTGAAAATTGTGCGTAGCATCAGCTTGGACTTCAAAGAGATGCACACTTACTTCTCCAGAGACTTCAGAATGTAGTTGTAGTTGTTGTGCAGAAAAATGGCACTCAGAGCCGGGTCTTCATAAACCTTGGATTTACTGAGAAGGTTAAGCTGCAAGTTGCCCAATACTTTACCTAAAAGAGGGAACAACAGAGGAGAAAAAGTTTTGCACTAAATCTTCTTGTAACTGGCAATCCAAACCCAGGACTACGTGCTGTAACCATGAACCTGCAGCAAAGCAAAGAGCACAGCCCCAGATGCATGTACAGAGAAGGGTGTGATCACATCTAATTAGCAATCCTACAAGCCTTACGCAGATCTGTCCTCGGCAAGTAACCAAAACTGCCCTGTGAACTACTGCCTTTGTTGCAGCTGGCAGCATGGGCTCAGAGTAAGTCCCAGGGCCAGCACAAGTGATCAGACTCAGCCCCACCACAGCACAGGCTCACCTCAAGGAACCTGATGGACCTGAGCACCGTGATAACAGACCACCACGAGGCAGTCCCACGAACCCATCTCAACATTTTACTATTAAATATACAACCCAGATTTTACAGAGCCCCTCTGGCAGCTGGCAGTCCCTACAGGGCTGAAGGCCCAAAGCCCGGTGTGAGAACAGTTTAAGGCAGCGGATAATGAAAGCCAAACAACCTGCTGCATCGCGCTTTGTCCTGTCTAATTGTGACTCCGAAACTCCCAGGCTGATCCTTTATCTCCATCCCTTCCATCAGACTCCAGGTTGAACAGAGGAGGATTGCATGGAGCAAGAGACACAGCCCGTGCTTCTCACTCAAGAGCAAGCCATGAGAAGAAGAGCCAAGGGGGCAGAAACGGACAGGTGTGCAGGGTACTCACAGATGTAGGTGCTCAGCAGCCGCCTGCTAAACTCCGAGCTGTAACTGCTAGCTGAAGAGCTGGTCTCTGCAAGGAAAAGAGCCTTAAGCCAGTTAACACGCCAGGAGGAAGGGCAGGGTTCGTGTGGCCAGCCTGCCTCTGTTCAAACAAGCCCCTTCCCTGTTGCTATGGCATTAGGACAGAGCTCCCGTCGCCAGTGAAATTAGCTCCCTGCTTCAGTGCCAACTGTCAGGGGATTATCCAGGGTGAGGGGGAAAAAGCTCTGCACCCTGTGATCCTTGCGGCTGCATCAGGTGCTGAGCATCCTGGCAGAAAACTCTCCTCTCCTTCCTAGTGCTCAGAGGACATCCACTTGATCAGAAATCAAACCATTAAGCAAATCCTTTCCCCACCACCCAAAAAGGGGTTTTAAGCGCTAGAAATTTGCAGTCGGAGAACAAATGAGCTGCAGCAGTGGCTGCGTGCTGCCGTGCATCCCTCTGAGCACCAGAGGGATGGTTTCTGCCCTCCAGGGAGGGTTTGTGTCCCCTGGGACACACGGGGCAGCCGTCTTCTCCTCCCCCTGCCAGCGAGTTTGGCAGCCAGGCCTAGCTCGGGTGGTCTGAGTTCAGAAGCGCCCCATGGGAAAGGCCTCGAGGCTCCCGTTGCTGGGAGTTGGACAATGAGGAGCTGAGGGCGCTCGGGATGAAGCACGACAGCAGCCGGGCCAATTTGCTGCCCGTGCCAGGCGGACTCGGTGCCATCGGAGTGCCTGCAGCCTGTTTCAGCTCATGTGGCATCCCTCTTTGTCTGCAGGTGACGAACCCTCGCTATTCTCTCCAGCCCACTGGCAAGAGTTACTCACCCTCCCCTTTTTCCCCTTTCAATTATGCCCCCCTCCCTTTTTTTTTTTTTCTTTTCAGTTAGATGTTAATTTATTTACCACTCCTGGAGGACAAAGAATTAACATACATCACAAGAGCCCAACGCAGCGTGAGCGGGTGTGTGGGGGTAAGGCTGCTTACCTCTGGGATCTAAAGGAATATTGTATGTGTCCCCAAGAACTACAAGGATTAAGGCAGAGCAGAGAGAAAAGGGGAGGGAGGAGAGAGAAAGAGAAATGCAAAGTGCAAAAACACAGGTTAGAGACCGCCATCCCTTTGAGAACAAAGCAGATATTAACACAAAGCAGCCACAGACAGCTACACCGGAGAGCAGGCAGGAGTCCCTCCAAGGCCACAAAGGGAGCTGGAGATCACGGAGGAGAGGCTGAGTAACCTCCTGCCCCTGCTAGCGACATATTTGTGTCGCCATTATTTGCATTTAGCGAGACACCTCACCCCACCTCAGTTCAAACTAACTTTCAGGGCAAAAGAAAGCCTCCTCTGCATCCTCAGCAGCAGTTCACCGGTCCTTGAAATGAATGCATGACCCATGTAACCTTGCCAAGACACTGAGCACAGCCATCCCACCCTCACTCTGCAGTGAGACAGGGCCCTGCAGAGCTGCTCCGTGGGCAGCAAGAGCAAGGGATTGGCATTTAACTGATAAGCTGTGCTTCTGCCACCACTTGAGGGGAGCTCTGCAGAAAAGTGCACGCGTTTCCCATCACTGGCAGAGGGCATCCAGCAGCAAACGGTCCCAAAGGCCACGCTGCACAGACAGAACGAGAGGTACAGTGCCTGGATTCTGCTCAGGTCACCTCACGGATGGCTCTGAGGCACTAAACATCAGTCCTGCTTAGCAGACCTGTTATAATGACGCCGACTTCAAGATTTGCTAATTGAGCAGGCTGCAGAGAGGCATTTCTCTCAAGCTGGCTTTGCACAGCAGGATACCTCTGCACCTGGTGGGACACTTAGCTGCAATTAAAAAGGAAGTGGCTCGTGTCTGACCACATCCATGACACTGTATGACCGATACAAAAGGGTTCAGAGCTGGCAGAACCTCCCAAGCAGGACCTGGGAACGTAAGTCTGGAGGCAGCTTTAAGTTTCCCTCTTCTCCAGCTCCTCACTGAGCTTTCTCCAAGTGCCAGCCTGTGCCTCCTCAGGTCCCTCTGCCCCCTGAATCTCCAGTTCTCCCCCTCTCCAGCCTGCTCTGTTCTGACCCACTTGAAGACATGAGCTCTGTGAGCAAGCTGAGGGCTCACTACAGAACCAGGAGCTGCTGCTCTGCCTAAAACCACGTTCTCCCTCTGTTCTGGCACGTGGCACGTGACTAGCTCAGGGTTCCCAGCTTGACCACGGCTGGATGCTGAGGAGAACGCTCTTGCTGCTGCTGTTGTACTCTGACTGGAGGATTTGGCAGAGAAAGAAGGCAAATTCATCACTACACAGCCCAGCCACAGCTAACTCAGCTGGACCAACCACCCTCAGTCCAACACAGTCACAGGGAACCAGTCCCGTGTCAGATTTGGAGCTACATGGCTAAGGCATCCTCTCGATTCCATAATGCACACCAGCAACAAACGCCATCCCAAGAATACCTGATAGGATCAAATGTGGAAGGCCAGCAGGGAAACTCTCTGCATCCCTTGGAGCTCTCCAGACAACCAACTACATAGTCAGGGCAGATAGGAGGACAAAACAAACCACAGGGTAAAGAACAGGAGAAGAACAAGCTAACAGTGCGCGCTGAGGTTTGGTCTTTTTAGGGAAGATGCCCAGACAATTTGGGGAAGGAACTGCATGCCCAGATAAGCTCCATGCATGTACCTTGAGATGCCAGCATGGCACCTGCAGTCTCCTGGAAATCCAACAACTGCTGTAGGAAAAGGATGGCCTGGAAGAGAAAGAGAGAGAGGCAAGTGAGGAGATGCAGTATCAGTTGCTTTTACGCTCCACTATTAAGGATTGTGAAGGACCACACATCTTGACATGTTCAAAAGCCTTCAGAAAACAGACGGCTGTACTCCTTTGAGTTACTGGGTTTGACTCACACAGTCACAGCACAGCTTAGCAAGGGAAACCAGCTGATCTCTCCAGGGAAGCCAGTTAAGCACCCTTCCAACACAAAGACAGGTCAATCTAAGAAAAGAAGTTTCCCTGCTGCTCTACAACCTCTTCAGAGGCTGGTTTTTACACAGGACAATTCAAATCATCTTCACGTACATTGCTGGTGAGTTCGTGAACTGTCCCATCTTTTGGCATGTTATATTCCTTGTCTGGATCATTCTAAGGAGGAAGAAAAAGACATTAAGGTGAGCATGTTAGAAAACCAAAGGCATCTACAAAACAACTGCTGCTGCAAGTGAGCCGTAGGCTTGTTGATCCAGCCTCTCAGCATCCTCAGACTCGTCTCTCATAGTGCCATCTCCTGGTGCTCAGAAACTATAGCTTCTGTGCAGCTCAGGACCACGGGGATTTTGTTCAGCACGTCACCATCAAAAGCTCAGCTCACCCATAGGTGAGCTTCACCAACCCCCCTTTATACAGGGACAGTTTATTTTGAGTCCTCCACAGCTTTTCAAGTCAGCATTTTTCCTTTCTTTTTACGTGGAGTTAAGTTCTGAGATTGACTTCGGTATCTACAGAGGCCTCCTGTATTTGAGAGCAGCATCCAGTGTTCAGCATTTGCAGCTGACCCCCCCAGTGCTACCCAGCAGGCACAGCCCCGCTTTGGAGTCAAGAAGTAGGTGGTGTTCTCATGTAAAAACTGAAAGCTAAACTGGGAGTTCTGCTCAGAAAACCCCTTTTCTAAGCCTGCTGGCCTTGCTGGAGATAACAGAGATGGTAAACCTACCTTAATGTTGTCAGCGAACTCCTCCAATGCCTTTGCACCTGTAGTTTCCATGGAAGTGATCAGCCCTGGCAATTTGTTCTTCGTGCCTGCCGCAGTTCCCTGGAATAGTCCCACGACAGATCAGAGAAAACGAGCAGTATCTGACTGCTTGTCCAGCACCTACCCTCCTTTCCGCCCCATCCCAGCACCTCATTCTCAATTATCAGAAGAATATTTATAGCGTTATCAATAGTGAGTGAAACCCTGCGTTCTTTGGCCTGCCAGGAGGGAGGAGGGAAAGATGCTGCAACCCCAACAATGACCAGGACTTGCCCCCTTTCACACTTCCTCTCGTGTGGTATCTGACCTAAGAGGCTGGGGCATCAGTCACCAGCTCCAGCTGGAAGCAGATGGAAAGGAGCTGTCACTCCCAGTCCATGCTGACGGACAGAGGTGACACTGCTTTGTTCAAAGTCACTGTCTCCATCCCTTTCAAAAAGTTCTCCCCACAACCCAAGCCACAGGACACTCTCCAATCCCATCAAACTCACCTGCAAGACCTGGTCAAATTCTGGCTTCATCTGCTTGAGGTGCTTGAGGATGGGGAAGATGGTGAGCACCGCCGAGTAGTCGTGGCGGATGATGGCTTTGCGGGCTGCCGAGACAATGTTATCCCCCTCCATGATCAAGTTATCCAGCGACTCCTGCAACAAAGCCAGGCGGTCAGAAGGAAGCAGCAGGACTTCTGCCAGGGCACCCACAGCACGTGGTGTAAGCCACGTCCTCATCACAAAAAAGAAAGGGGGAGGAATTTGTATGTGTCCTTTCCCAGAGAAACCAAGGGGAAAGGCTCGACTGACCTGGATGAGGGAATCAAAAGTCTTCTTCTGGTGGTGTTCCGGGACGATTTCTGTCAGGAGCTGGTATTCGCTCTGGGCCAGTTTGACAAAGGCACTCACACAGTGAATGTAGGCGTCGATCTCGATGTCGAACACATCATCCCTCCCTGCAAAGGCAAGATGTCTTTAAGGGAAAACCAAATTCGCACTGAGCTTCCAGCAGCTCTGCTCCCTCCGGGACCTCGGATCACGCAGAGAGCGCGAGGTTCCTCTCCAACAGGCGGCTCTGGCTCTGCGCCCGTCCTGCTGTGAGACCAGGAGCTGTCTCCTCACCACGCCTGCCCCCCTGGTTTGCCCACGGGAGGCATGCAAAGTCAGCTGCAGCTCAGGGCATGGACACGTCAGCACAACACCAGCCTCGTGACACAAGGCAAGTCTGAAGCTCTTCTGGGCTACAAACTCAATTTTATCAAGGGCTCAAACACGGAGTACTAGACTAGGGAAGGTCTGAGGTGAATTATTCAACATCTCTGCTTGTGTTTGTAGAATCCCTTATCTCCACCCATCATGCAGATGAAGAGCTGCCACGTTGCATCAACATTTCTTGGAAATGGAGGCTCTCCTGGAAGGCAGCCTCTTCCTACAGGCAGTAACCAAAGAAAATAACAGGCGGATAACTACTAAATCCTACAAAGCAGGAGCATCAGCACAGTTAGGTGAGGTATCTGCCACCAAATGCTGTGTACAAATGTGCATTTTTGAGTTCTAGCACGTGAACGTCTCAAAGAAGTAGCGAGGAACCTCTGTGGTAGGCACAAGAAGGGCCAGGAGGATCCGAGGGCACCCACCAACTGGTGCCAGCCACGAGCTGGATGTGTCAGCAGGACAGACACAAACGGGCTCACATCACCCTGCGCTGCTCAGACCCCTGCAGTAACCACTATAAAAGAAGAAAATTACGCAGAGGCCTTTCCTAAGGCTGCTGCTGCCGCTACCCTCCTCCCAGCAGCATCTGCAGCTTTTATGGAGAAAGGCCCAATTCTTCCCTACACTGACGGGTCCCTCAGAGTGATTTTTTAGAAGCTGTGGGCAGCATGTGGCACACAAACGTGGTTTTAGACGTGGCCTGTGGTGGAGAGCAGCCCACCAAATGGCACGCCACACGTCGGCCTTGCCCTGCTTGCTTCGCTGCAGTGCCAAAAAAGCCCCTCAGCACGGTGGCCCCCAGGTTTGGTTAGACAAAATCGGGGTCCCCTGTCTGAGGGCGTGGGTTTGTGCGATTAGTAGGAGTGAACTCGACTGAGGAGAGCCAGAGCTTCACAGCCAGGCCAGGCCCATGCTCCAGGGCTGCCCACGCAGAGGAACAGCCACCGGCTCCGCCAGGAGTGTGAAGCATGCTGCAAGGAAGGGCTGTTAGGCAGCTTGTCATGAGGTGCCAACACGGTACTTACCAGCAGCCGGCCCGTGCTTGTCGCTCAGGGTATCGGAAAGATGTTTAACTCGTAAATCATGCTCATGACCTAGTGGGATGGCAGCCGGCACAAACAGAAGGCGCAATTTATCCAGGGTGGTTACAGCACGGATGCTCACACGGGCTGGAAGCCGCTTCAAGCTTGGCTTATTTGATCTGATGGACTTTTTTTTTTTCCCTACACAGTCCCGGGAATGCTACCTAACCGAATTTATGCGTTATGGGGTTATGCAGCAGTAGCAACCCTTTGAAACCTGATGAGAAGTGAGTTAAATCATTTCCTGGGCCACAGGTGTCACTTGGACCTCCTGCCGTAAGCTCTGAATGGGATAATGGGCGCTAGAAACCCAATTTGTACCCACAACTGTTACAAATTCAAACTCAAAATTCACCTCTTGCTCAGCACTGAGAATTTTTTTCCCCAGTAAGTGATGTCAGTCACTATCTGGGATTCAGCAGACTACAACGTAGATGCTGAAGAAATCCACTTCAGATGAATAAGTAGCAGAAGGGAAAAAGGTCTTATAGGTGCTTTGAAGCAAATTACATCCTTTCCCCTGTCTGGTATGACCTCTACGAGCAGAGGTTGGCACACAGGAGACCCTTTAGGTTGGTCTTTGCAGAGATGTGCAGGCGTGATGCCCTGGGCTCGCTGTGGCCTGACACTTCTGCATCAGGTTTGGAAAGGTCACTGGGAAACTGAACGTCTCAAAGTCCAGGCAAAACAAGAAAAGAGAACAGAAACACCACAGGCAGATGTCAGCAGAGCAGAGCTTCCGTTAGCCACGTGCCTAGGGCGGACTGACTGCTTTACCGTGAGATTCCTGGTGAGATTCCACCTGGACTTTGTCTACAGAGCCTTTGAAATTTAGACACAAACTCAGATCAGTGGTTTGGGCTGCCAGCACCCCCCTGGCTGCCCAAGGACAGCCGTATTTACCTGGCGCTGCCCACCAAGCACTCGGCTAACGGAAGCCCCACCTGGAAAAGCAAGGCTGGTACACAGAGAAGCTGAAAGGTGAAGAAGTAGCTGGAGCTGTGATTACCTTCCATAGGAATGAGGTTAGAGGCCCCCTTTTTCCCATCTAGACCATGCTGAGAGTACTGTTTCAGAAGGTTCTGAGCCTTACGGATCGTGCCTGTCACCAGAGCCAGAGAGAAGAGACAAGAAGACCTAGAAAATGAGTGAAAGAAAACAAACCCAGAACACCAGCCCTTCACCAGCAGCTGCCACCTGGGCCCAGCAGGAGGGTGCCGGGCACCGAGCATGCTCAGCACAGGACCGGCAAGAACCCAAAACTCGTGCCCGAGCGTGTGGATGCGAGGGTTGTTTTTGGGTCGTCTCCCTTCTTCAAGGGGAGGACGTGAAGTCCGGCCACAGCTAAGGGATCAGGGAGCGCTCGGGGCAGTTTGGTGAGCTGGGAAAATCTGACCCCAGCTTCCTTCCCCGGGATGTTTTTATTGAAGCTGGTACTCTGCATCGCAGCACAGGAGCCTTCCCTGAGCTGGGCTGTGGACAATTTATAGCCAGCAACACATTGCCTGCCCCCCAGAGCCACAATCGCAGCTCTTCCCTTGCAGGTGCCAAAAAAAAAAAGGTGCCAATCCTGGGTAATTCCTGAGCATGCTCAACGTAGATCCCCGCAGCCAAGGCACCGAACGATCTCTGGCATGAGAGGAAGCGATCAAAGGGTGACAACCTCGGGACTTCAGAGAGCAATGCTGCAGCAGCAATCCCCATCCTAGAGATCACCGAATAAAGGACGCTGCCCACCCATGTCTAACTCGCATTAAGGCACCCTAATCTCCAAGACACTTTTTCTTCTAAGGAACTGCAAATCAATTAAAACCATGGAAAAAAAAAATAACACGGGGTTAAAAGATTTATACTTAACACACACAAAAAAAAACAGACAGGACTGAACAAAAGCTGCTGCTGGGTACACAGCTAGGAAGCACAAAACAGAAGCATTAATGGGACAACTGCAAACTAAGCGCTGTTTCCACATTAAGAGGTTAGTGGTCATGCAACGAGCTGCAATTATCACAAGCACATGGACGTACTCCCACAGCAGAGCGCTGCCGTTGCCTGCACAACGGGGAACGGAGAGTTTTAGGAAGGCAGAAGGACTCTCCATAGAAAACCCAGACGAAACAGAATTGGGCTGAGTAAATGAAAGCAAAAGATCCAAGAAATAAAACCACGGCTGCCAATGCTGAGAATCAGCCCTCCATTTTAAAGCAATAAATACTTCAAACGTGCAGAAAATTCCTACAATGACATGGGGACGGCCCCACAGCAGGGCTCTGAGCTCTCCCAAACCCCAACCCCAGCCCCAGGCACCCACCAGCTCCAGCACCCACCTGGGGCCACCTCAAAAAGGGCCCTGGAGTGAAACCTTTTGGCACGCCTCTGGCAGCCCCTTCACAACCCCACTCACAACGGGGCGCTGCACTTTCTCCCTCCCCAAACCCTAATCCTAGAAGACATGCACTGAGCTATTTCATTATTATTATTATTGCTGATATCACGGCCCAGCTGATACACTGGAGCTCAACCCAGCTGCTGTTCTTCTACCGGTTCTTTGATCTTTTCTACTTGCCTTCAGAAAAAAAAAATATTAAAAATGGGTAAATTGGTGTAAAAATCAAGCAGAGTGCAACTGCTGCTGCTGCCCAGAGGCTCTCACCTCCCAGGGATGCAGCACACATCCCCACAGCTCAGCCCTGACATTTTCTACTGCCTCTGCTGCTCTGTGCACACGGCATATGCACAATTACCTGGGTTGAGGCCAACACACACACCCCAAGTGTTTGTGGGCATCACCTGAGTGCTGCTGCATCCCCCTCACTTGGTGTTGTAATTAGGCTTTAATGAATTCTGGTGAAAACCAAATGCTTTTGTTCTGTGCTTGTTTTCCCTCCTCAGGCAGCTCGAAGACCAAATGGGATGGCCAGGATGGTGTTTCAGCTGCTAGTGAAAGCATCACGTTCCAGCTAGACACCGATCAACAGGGGAAGCTGGAAATGGGAACAGGCTCTTCGTTCTGCCCAACAGGCCCCACACAGCCTGTCCTCAGGTTCACCCAGCTGTGAGGTGCTGCCTGCACTGCTAGGAGGCAGGAGATAAACTGCAAACAGCTCCCCTGCAGCTTGTAGCACCCACCAAAAAAATAAAATAAAATAAAATTCAGACAACACTTGAGATTTTTGCTCCTGAGCCTGTTTAAATAAAATGGTTTGGGGGCGTACATGGAGCAGAGTTTTCCAATTCGACGTTGTTCTCCTGTTTTTCTCTTCCACTACTCAATTTCCTAGCCAAGCAGAAGAGCAACGCACCCCCTTTTCTTTAGCACCAGCCGCAGGAATCCGTACAAAACTGGCTGAAGCTCCGTGGTTATTGCTTATAGGTACCCCGTGCCCCGTCCCTCCCAAACTTCTGGTAATTTAGAGAGTTTCTGAACTACCTCCTGCTCCCAAGCCAACCCAGCGCTGCATCCACAGGCCTCACACAGAAGCAATCCCTTCAGGATTTTACGAGCAGATGTTTGTAACAGGACAATTGGGGAACCTGAATGCGCTTGTCCTCTGAGGCAGGCTGCTGACATTTCACACAGCAAACTGCTTAAAAAAAAAAAAAATAAATAAAAAGGCCACAGACTGCTTCTACTTGACTTGGCAAGTTGCAGCCAAGAGGAGACGATTTGGCTTTAGAAGCATCTCCAGCAGTCAAAGTTTTAATTGCATGCTGGAACAAGAGGAAACAGAACAGGGTGCACCAACAAATGCAGCAGTGATGGAGAGATGAAGACTCTGAAACAAAGCACGGACGTGGAACGTGTTCTCCAGTGCCTGGGGGAGGAAGGGAGGGGGTCTCTGCCTGGTTAGCTTGTCCCTAATAGCTTACCTTCCCTTTAGCTGCCACCTCCCTTCCATTTTGGGTTGTAAAAAGGTTACAGCACGTCAGATTTAGTTTGTTATTTACCCCCTGCAAGAGGTTAAAGTGTGCGCTGGGGTGTGCGCTGGGATATTCTTCCTGAAGGAATAAGGAAACCAACTCCCTTGGTGAAACAGTGAGAAAAACCCTCGTCTGGAACACCATTTTATGGGAATTCCCTTTCTGAAGCGAATGCACACAAAAAAATCTTTGTCCATAGCTGAACAAAGGCTAAAGCAGGTGAATCAATGCCACCAGAGGAATATTGTTACGCACAGTGCCACCATGGAGACAGTATCAGACCTTCGCCTCTGGAGCTGTCCTTGAAAGCTGACAGAACTGCAGAGAAGCTGGTGAACCTCTGCTCAAAGATTATTTTTCCCTCCTCTCTAACTTCATTTCAGTACAATTTAGCACCATAAGGGATGGCTGCTGTATGAGGTTTAACCACCCCTGTCCTTCAGGAGCCACCGCCTGGTTCTGTGTCCTTGTTCACAGAAGATTGGAGACAAATGAGCCATTATTTTCTCCTTGAGACTGCAATACCCCAATAGATCACTTGAAATCCTTTCCTTCGTACTCCGTGAGCTCTGTGAGAGCATTCAGGCTGTGCTCGGTGCCTGCTACCTGGCCCGACTCACAAACTTGGATTAAACTTGGCCAAAAGATGCCGAAATCTCCTGGCAAGTTTACAGCTGAGACATTCATCGTGACAAGTGATTTTGGATGCCCAACCGCATCCATTTTGAAGGAGCCTGGTTTGTAGAGAGCAAATGCTTCTCAAACACGTGGGCTGTCATCTCTGCTCTCTCTGTGAGCATCCAAGGTCCAAGGCTCATTTAAAAAAAAAAAAAAAAAAAAAAAAAACAACACTGTTCCTAGTGATTTTTTTTTTTAATCTTCCCATGAAAAGAAAAAAAATCTCCTCCACTTCTGACTGTCTCCCTGAAGTGTAAGAGCTGTTCACCAGAGTTCACCAGCTGCAATTCATGCTTCAGCTCTCAGGAGCAGCTCCAGGGCACAGCAGCAGTGGCACAGATTGATTTTAGAAGCCCAGAGGGGCGATCGCTGGCTGTCACAGCCCTCCCCGGGCAGCCTGCCCTCTCCAAATATCCCAGGCACACCCCCTGCTGTAGCACGAAGAGGCCCACCAAAGCCCCTCCATTCAGAAGTGAAGAGAGCGAGCACCAGGGCCAGCACACACACACACATAGACGCACGTTACCTGGGATGAGGACTGCATTCACATCAGGATTATAGAAATAAACACAACACGATTAAAATGGGTTCCTTTTCCTCCCTTTCCCCATCCCATCCATTCCCAGTCCCTGCCCGCAGCTCTTAAGTTTGTATTTTCCTGAACTCATTGAAAGGGTTTGGACAATGCAGGAAAAATACTGGGGTGGGAAAGTTTTTGCTGGGCAAACCCCCAGAAATCCAAATTTTTGTAACTTCCATCACTATTACACAGGAGAAAACAGGGTGCTGGGGACACGCAGAGGGACAGCATCGCTGCTCTGCTGTCAGAGGTGCACGCTGGCTGTTGCTGGCTCTCCTTCTGGCCGTTTTCCCACTAGGTGGCACATTTCAGAGGCCAGGACGCCAGCTCCACGCTGGAGCAGCACACGGGAGCGACCAGCCTCCCAGCTGCAGAAAATGCAGCAAAACTCCATTACGAGGAGAGGTGGAATAACTCCCCAGCCACATTCACATCTCTTCCAGAGACAGCCTGAGGCAAAAGCTTTAAAAAGCTCTTCCAGAATTTGATTAGGATGACTCTGGATCTGTAGGCAAATTCCTAGTCCCTCTTCCAAGTTCTGAGGGATTCTCAGTCTCCTAGCCCAGTAATTATTTACATGTAAGTAGTGATTAAAGTGATGTGCTTTAGCAGGTCTCAGTTTTCCATTTTGCTGTAGCACTGGATGCAATCCAAGCTCTAAGGCTGAGGACAAGTGTTCTCAAACCATATTCATCTCCTCCTCTCTCAGGTCTCTTTCTGCTGATCTCCTTTTTTAAGGTAATGGCCTTTTCTTTCTCTGCATACAGACCCCATCCTGCCCCATCCCACCTCTTCACACTGCCCAGAGAACAGACCTGACGATTTGAGAGTTGGAAACACGGTCTGTAACCTCTGCCCTGGCTTCAACACCAAGAAGAGGTGTTTCTCTCTGAAATCCCACCCTGCTCCTGCCCTGTCAGCAGGCAGAGGCTACCTCAGCAGCGAGAAGCCCTGCGGAATTGTGTCAGATACCCAGGGGTGATGGTGACACGTTACAGGGAACACCCCCACTCAGACTCACCTGGTCTCTTGACTGGCTTTTTGGTGGGGGTGTCCTTCCTCTTGTTCTGAATGGCAGGGGAATACGGCACCCCCGTGGAGGAGCTGTTCTTTCGGAAGTGGTCCTTCAGCCCCTTGATGGAGCGGTCGAGCTGGACAGAGCGGATTTGGAAGTACACCGTCATGAAATCTAAAGAGACGAGGTAGAAACGAGATCATAAATAAACAGAAAACACTGTAGGGAAAAACAAACCTTTTTCTGTGAAACACTGTGGCCCAAAGAGGGCTTAACAGTTTTGATGTGAGACCCCAGATAAGCATTTTTTCCTACCGAAATATCAAATCCAGCAGCGCTAAATCCAGGAAGAAACCAAAACACAGACTCAAGAGAAAGAGCAAAAACTTAGTACGGAGGAGACAGGCGTTTCTCTATTTCACAATAGAGAAACCAAAGCACGCAAACAATCTAACAGCATAAAAGACAGCGAAACCTGAACCAGAATCCAGGCAATCGCTCTGAACCTTCCGTTCCCGCAGGCAACTTCTCCTGTTCTGCCACAGCCCTGAGATGCTGACTTCAAAACCAATAAGCCATGAAATGTCCTGCCACATCTTTCACACCAGGCCCAACCTTAGCACCTCCAGGCCTTCCTTCTGAACAGAACCCTCAGAGAACGAGCTGATTAACCCAGGGTTCAGCACACTGCTCTCTCCTCCCATCTCTTGCTCACCCTTCTTCCATCTCCACCCCCTTCCCTTCCCCATGTCAATGCCACACCCTGAGGCTGCCTTTTCTCCAGCCCAGCTCCCTCAGAACTCCTTCCTTAAGGATCTCTCGCATTTGATTCCAGCACAGAGACCACCTCCCACACTGCAGGGTCAGCTCCTGTCCAGTTTGAACACTAAAGCCAGAAAAATCTCCTGATTTCTTCCGAACCTGGCTTCCTTCCCCTGCAGCGTTCACTCCTGCCCTCCCACCACACCCAACAGTAAGTCCACACGCTACTACCAAGAGCACATCAGTTTTGGAAACGATGGGAAGTCAATAAAGGAGTATAGAGGTGTAGGCAGGTTCTGGTGCTGCAGACCAGGAAAGAAGAGATGTGTATTGACTGGAAAAAAAAAAAAAATCCTGTGCTGCTTTTACACCCCTTTCTGGTCACATTTAACACACAAGGTTTTGTTCATAAATAGTTTCTCCAGGGGAGTTGTTATCAGTGTCTTGTACAGCTGTAGCACCTGGGCCCTCGGTGACTGCAGCTCCAACAGAAGGTGTTGCAGATGCACTTTAAATAACACGCCCGTCAGGGATTTCTGCTAGAGGCCAGGCTATGCTTTTGAATGATTTGTGCTTTACTTACGCAGCTTTTGTTCTCATCAGATCACTGTTGAACTGACAGAGCGCATTTCATCCCTACTACAAACAGCATGAGGACGCAGGCTCTTCAGAAGAGAATTGAACAGAGACAGAACTCCTACCCTCGAAGATGTCACTAAAGCTTTTTCTCGTTTTGCTTGTGCTGCCAGCTACCAGCAGCAGCATGACTCTTGCTTTGTCGGTCCCAACCTCACCTGAGCAGAGGTTTCATGGCTGGAGGTGTGTGATTTGCACACTTACCCGCTGACAACAACCCTCACCACTCCACTTCTGCTCCCAGCCAGGAGCAATGCCCACCTTGGTTCCTGCCGTTTTCCACCAGCCAGCCAGAAATGCGGATGATATCATGCAGGACGCTCTCTGGGAGGTGCTCCAGTGACATCTCCTCCTGTGTCTCCATCTCATCATCGCCGCTGATCAGGTCCAGGATGAGGATGGGCGGGACTGGCTTGGTGTGCCGTGTCATCAAGCTGCGGAACTCCGACTCCAGCGACTCTTTTCCCCTCTCAAAAAGGGATTTCTGGCACAAAAGAGCAGAGGGATAGAAGAAGCACAGGGTTTCTGTAATCACTCACAAGTCTTTCTGCATGAGGTCTCACTTTCTGTAGTGTTTCTAACCACTGTCAAGTACCGCATGCTTCGAGCTCCGACGCCTGTAACTAAGAGACTTTTAAGGCGAATTAAATACAAAAATGCCTGGGAGTTGCTCAGTTTACAAGTGGAATTGCAACAGATCTCACATCCTGCTCAAGCAACTGAAGGACGGACAAGAGGTACTCAGGGGGAAGCTCAATCGACTCCACCACACACACACGAAACGCTTTCACAAGTCCGAATGGCACAAAGCATGAGGAGAACACCACAAGCAGAAACACTGCCAGGGTCAGATTTAAAAAGAAGCCAAAAACCACTTTTTTTTTTTTTTTTTAGCTGTGTCCAAACACCTTTTTCACCAGGCAGCAAGCCCACCAGCCTCTCACAGCAGGAGGGCAAGCGGCACATGTCTGTCTGTCTGTCTGTCCGTCCGTCCATCCCTCTCCCGCCCCTGCCAGCGTCCAGATCTGCGACCTACCACACGGTTCAGCTCTGGGCTGTCCGGGCTGTTGTCCTGGAAGTACTCCACTGCCTTCTGGATTTTGTCCATGCAATTCAAGTATTCCTCCAGCCTTCCAGTGGGGCTAAAAATGAAAGCAAAAATAAAAAGTGGTGCCCCAAAGACCAAAGGAAGAAAATGCCAAGCAAGCACCAGACCAAACTCCAGATGAAAATCATACAGACAATTTTAATTCCTTTCTCTCTGGGTAAGAGGAGATCATGAATTCTGTTTCGACTGCACTTCTTGCCACAACTGTGCAGTTCCTGCCAGGGCAGAAAGAACTCTTGTGGAAAGAGCGAAAAAGAGAAGCCACCAGCGAGCTTCATATGGCAAAACGCGAGTAAAATCTGGGAGAGACATCAGTGCAGAGCCTGAGCAGATTTTGCCCTCTGGGGATTGCTGATATTCAAGTCAGGAAGCTTTTTGGAGGACTGGATAACATGGGAAGGATACAAAGAACATTTTAAGTGTGTAGAGTCAGCTCCTACCTCCTTCTGTCCCAAAAGATCAATAGGATGAAGCTCCCCAGAAAGATCCAGCTGCTGAACTCACCCTTCCTTTATGATCTTCTCCGTGTCTTTAGCCACGTGGTAGTAACTGATGACGTGATCCAAGCAGGACAAGGTCTTCTCCACGTTCTCCTGCAAGCGCTGCAGATTCTCTGTCTGTTTGTGGACTGGGATGATCGAGTTCTCCAGTTTCATCAAACGGCTTTCAAAGGAGGATAGGATGGAAACCTACAGAGAGAAACAGAGAGAGCTGAGGACATCCTTCCACAGGATCCACGCAGTAGGTTAATATTGAGATTGGGGCAGTCCCAGGCCTTCAGGTCCCAGCTTCTATCCCGGGCTCTGCTACTCATTCGCCATGGCTCCTTAGGACACAGCAGGTTTAAACAGCCTGCCTAATTTCCATCATTCATGACAAAACACATCACCTGCCATCAAAGATAGGCCAACTTCAAATTAAATGTTAGAAAAACACACAAACAGTGCACTGAAACAGTACCAAGGAAGAGAAAATTTTATTTGACAGTGCAAAACAAAGCCACAGGAAATGCCTGGAGGTGTCGTTGGTAAACACAGCAACAAAAGTAAAGCCTGGCAGCCACTCTGCTCCGTACCACCAAGGCCTAAAACTGAGACATCCAATGTGTAGGCACGCTATAGCATGAACCTTCTTTTGCACTGCAGACATTTGTGTTTTTTTTTAAAAGGGACTGCAATATCACTTCTGAATAGTGAAAAGCCTCAGCAAGCGCATAAAGGGTGCCTTAATGTCATCTGTTCCAGGACAAAACGTACTTCTTTCAAGACACACTCCTATGCTATGTTTTCCAGATTTCTCTAGTGATGTGTCTGTGACTTTCGTAAGTCACTGACCCCAAAACTGGACACAGTATGCCAGCTGAGGGCTTACTAGCACCACTTAGACTGCAACAATTACATTGTACCTCTTTAGCAAAACATTTTCAAAATAAACCCCAAATGAGACCTGCCTTTATGAAGCAACGATGGGATGCTGTTGCACAAATTAGTTTGGTGTTTGTTAATACTTCTTCCCAAGAGAAACGACAGACTGTAAAGCCAAAGGTGCATTTATACCCGCGTCTTCCCAGGAAAGGGGCTTGGGTTTCAAACATTCATCAGCCTTCCCTTTTGCCCAGCCAGTTAAATGTAAAATACAGATGTAGAACAAGTGGCTTATTACTGTATATTCTTCACACAGGCACGACGAGGCTCTTGAAAATAGATTTTCCTAAGGACGAGCAGTCCTACATCCAGCAGCAAGGCTGAACCTCAAGGACCTCCTTACCATGTTCTTCGTGAGCTGGTCGCTCTTCTCAAGGCTCTCTTTGATAAAGGACAGAGTTTCTTCCTCCTGTCATCAGGATGAAACACGCAGTTAGTTTTCGCTGCAGAACACCCAACATTTAGCCCGCTCAACACCACGCGCAGGGTTTCACGAGCCCTGCTGAACACAGCAGCAAGCTGCCTTGGGTCTGACTGTGAGATATTATAATAATCCTGTGGGTTTTTTTAGAAATAGCAAGGAACATGTATCAGCCTAGGAGCATAAAAATCAGCTGCTTGATGTAACCGGTGTGTGTCTAGGTGGAGCGGAGCCTCCCAACACACCCAACACTGTTTGCTCACCTCTATTCTTTTAATAAATTGTAAACTTCGATTATAACCCTATTTTGGGACTGAGCCATTTATAACACGACGCTGAGGCCACTTTTGACCACTTTTTACCCTAACAGATACCAGGACATTTAACCCCAGGTGATATATTTAAGATAAGCAGCAGGGTTTTTTTTACAAATTACTCCTTTCCCCCCAATACACTGACCCCACAAGCGTGCAAACAGCCGTACCCCCCCCCCCCCCTTTACACCCCCCCCCAAATTAGCGGTGCAGCCACCCCGCACCCCCCAGCCCCTCAGAGCAGCCCCGTGGGGCACGGAGCCCCCCCAGGCCCTGAGGGGAGGGGATGTGGAGGGGGGGGGGGGAGGCCCCGGGCCCATCTCCACAGCAACGCGCGGGGGCTGCGGGCCCGGCCCCCCGCCCAGGCCCCGCCGCAGACCCCCCGGGCCGGCCCCACCTGCTTGAGTTTGCCCTCGATCTCCCTCCTGCGGGCCGAAACCTCCTCGCTCGGGATCATGGTGCCGCAGGGAGCCGAGGCCGCGCTCCACCGGGCAGCCGCTGCCACTGCTGCTCCCCCTCAGCTCCGTCCCGTCACTGCCGCGCCGCCATCTTGGGAGCGGCGGGGGGGGCACCGCGCATGCGCGGGAGGGGCGGGCGCCATCTTGGGAGTGGCTCGTACAGAGAGGGGAGGTGGAAGGGCAGCGGGGGTGGGGCGCATGCGCGCTGCGGGGCGTGGAGGCCAGCTTGGGAGTGGCGGCCGGGGCGCGCGGCCATCTTGAGTGTGGCGGGGGGGGCGTAATGGGGCTCTGCTGTGGGCCCATGTGTGGCGCAGCCCTCAGTGCCACCCACTGAGACATGTTCCCAAGCACCACATTAAACACCCCAGGGATAAAGCATGTCCCCAAGCACCACGTCCAACCTTTCCCTGAACACCCCCAGGGATGGTGGCTCCACCACCCCCCTGGCAGCCCGTCCCAGCGCCTGGCTGCTCTTTGTGAGGAGAAATGGCTCCTCATTGCCAACCTGAACCTCCCCTGGCACAACTTGAGGCCGTTCCCTCTGGTCCTGTCACAGTTACCTGTGGGAAGAGGCCGACCCCCAGCTCCCCACCCCTTCCCTTCAGGCAGCTGCAGAGAGCAATGAGCTCTGCCCTGAGGCTCCTCTTCTCCAGTCCACCCCCAGTTCCCTCAGCTGCTCCTCACAGGACTCATGTCCCAGGCCCTTCCCCAGCTTCGCAGCCCTGCTCTGGACATGTTCCAGGGCCTCGATGTCCTTCTGGTACTGAAGGGCCCAAAGCTGAACCCAGCACTCAAGGTGCAGCCTCGCCAGAGCAGAGCCCAGGGGGACGATCCCCTCCCTGCTCCTGCTGCCTGCACTATTCCTGCCACAACCAGGGTGCCATCGGCCTTCCTGGCCCCCTGGGCACACTCCTGGCTCACATTCAGGCAGGCATTGACCAACAACACCCCCAGATCCTTTTCCTCTGCACAGCTTGGAGGAGAGCAGGGCCATGGGGACAGTGCCAGCACAGGGGGGGACACGTGGAGGCAAACACGTCCCGGGCTCCCCACCACCCCCCTCACACCGCACCCAGCTTGGGGTCACACACCGGGGCTGCCCACAGAAGGAGGAAACAGGGCGTTTGGGCAGGTCATGGCCATTGTTTGCCTCTGGAAAGGAGCTGCACCCTTTCCTGAAAGGTGATACGAGGCATTGCCCAAGTTGGCCCTTTCCCCCACGGGCTGGAGCTGGTCCTGCCAAAGTCACAGTCAGCTAATCTATCAGCTTGGAGATATGGGTAGGAATGGGGGAAAAAAGTCAATATTGTCATTCGTTAAATTAAGCGTATATCAGCCATACTAAGCACAGGGCAGCTCTGCTTGGAAAGATCCCCCTGAGGCTCACAGGCTCCCATTGTGGTGGGATTTACCAGCCCCACAGCACTGGGGGGAGAATTAAGGTGTGCAGGAAGGTCACAGAGGCTTAGCCCTGGGGTAGACGATGAATTACAGAAATGCGGGAATTTGCAGGAGTGTAGGGCCCCCTACCCCTGTCCTGCATCTTCTCCAGAGAGAAAGGGTCCCACCAGGGAAGGCTGCCCCCACCTCCCTGCTGCAGCAGGATGGCTGGGTTTGTCGGGAATGGGGCAATTACAGGGCTGCACAGCCTCAAAAACCATGTCCAGCCTCAAAAACCACGTCCAGCCTCAGAAAACATGACCAGCCTAGGGCGAGAGCTGATGTTACCGCTGCAGACAGCCCCGGCCTCCCTGCCTTGTGCTGCTCCGAGGCAAGGGCAGCCTCCTGCCGCGTGAAGGGCCCGCCGTGTTCCCATCCATCTTCCCCTTGTCAGCCCACCCCGGGCTCTGGAAAGGAGCTGAAACAGCCCAACGGGCCTCTTTTGTTCAAGAACTTTGGCACATTTCATAACCTACCTTATCATGCTGCAAACAGCTGTGTGCTGGCCCTGGCCGCCGCGAAGGGCAATGCACAGGCAGAGCGCTGTATTTTCTGGATGTGACATCGCCCGGCCGTGGCTGCCCACCCAGGCTTTATGGGGACATCTGCTAGAGGGGATTGTGTCCTGTGAATGCGAAGAGACAAGCCAGCTCCCCCTCCGGGCTGAGCACCCGACGCTTCTCATGCTTTTCCCTGCTGAGCTGGCAAGGTTGGGAAGGATTTTTTTTGCTGTATAGCAGAGCCATCTCTTTTTTATTATTATTATTATTATATAGTAATCCTTACCTGTTCTGCTATTGCTCACCCCACTCTTCAAGGGGCAACCAGAGCCAAAAGGAAATCTCTCTCGCCCTGAGCCCAAGGAATGATCATCCCCACCAGTGTCATCCACCCCTGTGAGCTCCAGTGCTGGAGGTGTGGGGACACGAGAGCTGTGACATGCCCCTGACGTGCTGCTCCCCTGGATTGAAAATAGCTCCTGAAAAAAAAAAAAAAAAAGAAGAAAAAGAAAAAGAAAACAAACAGAAAGGTCCCTCACCCCCTCATGGGATGAATGAGCAAAGAGGGGGAGCCGGGCTAGATGCACCCGGGCCACATTCCAGCTGGGGTGTAACGCATGCACCGGGAAAGCCAGGCTGCCAAAAAAATGTAGAAAATGCAGGTGCCCGTGAAAAATAAACGTGCAGTGCCACAGCCGAGGCTTGCATCCCAACCGCCAAGAGCCGCAGCGGCAGGGGGCATTTCTGTTCAAAGGAGGAAGAGGGAGCAGAAGCGGAATAAGCCTGAGCGTGTGCTGACACCGGCACGCCGGGACCTGCAGCGGGGGCAGCCAGCAGCGGGACAGCCCCAGCCCGCCGCCGCGGCCGCCTTCCCGCTGCTCCTGGCTCCTTCCCGCGCCGCCAAGCTCCCGGCCCGCCAGCGACCGCTTCGAGGCAGCCACGGTGACCCGCTGGTGGCCGCAGGAATGCTGCTTCGCCCCTCGCTTCCTCCCCTTGGGGAGGAGGGGAGAGAAAAAGCCCCCTTTTTTCTCCCCGGGAGGCCGTCACCATCAGCAGGGGTACGGCCGAGTCGGCGTCGCTTCGCCGGTGGGATGCGCTAATTAAAGAGTTAATGAGGATGGATTGCAAAGCTGGCTGCGTTGCTGCAATAAAACAAGGCAGGGGATGCCAGCAGAGCCCTTCAGGGTGTTGGGACCCTGGGTTTGACCGACGTCACGGCGCTGTCGTTCGGCAACAGGAGCTTTGGCCACCACAGGCACGAGGAAGCAGGGCCGTGCCGGCTGCTTCTCTCCAGCCGTGGGGTGTTTGGGTCTCCCAAAATGCTGGGGACAGGACCTGATGGGCACGGGGGGAAACTGAGGCAGGAGGCACCCAGCTTTGCTTTGCACACTGAGGGGCTGGCACCAACTCGCTGGAGAGACCCAAATGCCCCCCAGACCCACATTTGTGCCAGCTGCTGTCACGGTGGCAAGAGTTATTGCACAGAAGGTGTAACCCTGGCAAGATTTGGGTGCATTCAATTGATAACAGCTCTCAAAGTGAGGACTTTCTGCCCCCTGCACTGTCATTCACCCCAGGAAGAGTTCCTGTTTAAAAAAATAATAATAATTTTGTTGCAAAATGAATTATGCTCATACCCTCCTCCCACGGACGGGATTAATCCACCTCCTGCATGGAGGGGACAGAGGGGACGTGGCAGTGACCTGTCACTCCCCATGCTGCAGTGAGGGGAAAACAAGGTTAATGCAGCCAGGAGCCTCCCGAGGGGCTTTGCATTTGATGTGAGAGAGGAGAGAGAGCAGAGCGTGGAGGAGCCGGGATGAACATAAAATTACAAAATGTTCATTATGGGCTGAGGGGTGTCCCGGATGCCCCCACGGGGTGACCCGGGGCACAGGGATGCATGGGAACACCGCTCCTGGTGGCACTGCCATCGCCTCCTCCCCAGACACAGCCCCTTATGTCTCCCCGTGGGTCAGCCAGATTGAAAAGGCGATTAATCTTTAGCCAGGTTAATCTTCATCCAGAAAAGCCAGGAGCTGGCCGAGAAGTCCCCGACTTTCCCTTCCAGGTGGGGTTAGGACGGGAGAGGCACCAAAAGAGAGGACAAGCGTGTTCAGACAGCACCCGGGCACGCACCGCCACTCTTAGGATGCCCATGAACTTGAAGGGAGACAAGGGAAGTGAACCCAAAGGGCTTCACCTCCCCGCTGTTATCTCAAGCCCCACCAGCTTCCCTTTGATCAGTGGCACGCCTTAGAGATGCTCAACGTGCTGGAAAAGTGGGTCCACGTGGGAGAGGGACTGGTGTTGGCCTCCCCAGTCCGTCCAGTATGGCACTGGGAAGGACTGGGCTACCCCAAGGGAAGGGTGCAGTATGGCAGTGATAGCCCCAAAACAGCGCTCGAGCAGTTGGTTGATGCCAAGTCCCTGAAAAAAAAAAAAAAAAAAGCAAAAGAAGGGAGCAGAGCTCCTCGGCTCGCTGCAGGAGCAGGGTGGTGGGGATCAGCCCCTTGAGGGCTGGCCCCAAAAGTCCTCCAGGTCCTCACCCGCTGCCCCAGCCCCACTGCAGACACAGGCTGGGCTCCCCCTCTGGGTTTATTTGCCAAGGGAATTAAGGTCCTGCTGGGAAAACCTCCCTGGTGCTCTGATAACTGCATAGCCAGCTCTGAAGGGCTTTTTGTAACCGAACGGTCAGGATTAATGAGGTTCCCCCATCGATGTTTGCTGAGTTCTCCCACCATGAAGGGCTGTGGGAGGGGGTGGGACAAGGCGCAGCCCCCCCTCCTCCAGCCAAGCCCCTCGGGGCACCAAGGGCTGGCACACAGAGACCACCACGATGCCACCCTGCTCACACCCAAACCTTTCCTCTCCTTCGATCAGGAGCTGAGCTTCCTACGGGGTTTCTTTTGGGGCAGGGAGCCGTGCACACACCAGGAGCATCAGCCCCAGAGCAGGGGAGCTGCAGGCACCGTGTTCCAGGGGCTGGGGCCAGCCTGGGGACAATGCTCATTTTTCTCTCTCAGCCACGTTGCTGGGGGAGGCAGGGGGGTGTTTGCCGTGCGGGTCGGCAGCGGGCAACGTGCTGGGGCTGGGGAGGAGGCGAGGGGCTGCAGCTGGACCCGTCCCCCCAGCAGGAATGTGCTTGGTGACCCCAGGGTGGCGAGGAGACACCCGGACAGGCCAAGGGGACAGCAATCGGTGGGGGTTGGAGGAGCCCCATACCCAGGGGACCCTCCCCTGTCATCCCTCTCGGGGTCCTGCCTTCGCCCGCTGCTTTCCCAGGGGCTGCGGCAGCTGCCTCGCCACCGACCTTTGGATGTTTGCACATTCCTGCTCGTTAATGTGTCTCGGAACCAAAAGCCGCGGGATGCAGCACCGTGTCCCCGCTGCCTCCTGTTCTGCTCTCCCCGGCTGGAAATCAGCACCCACACGGGCTGGGCGCACACACACACACACACACCCCCCAGCATCCCGACAGCACAGGAAAGCTCCAAAAAGCTGCCGGAGCTCCCCGGGCAGATGGCAGGCACCTCTCCTGGCCGCGCACAGGGAAACCGAGCACCATGTGGGAGCGGAGCCATGCCTCCCTCAGCCGCCAGGCTGGCACGCTGCCCACCAGCACGCTGCCAGGCCAAATTCTTGGCGATTTCTAGGTTAACGCCCGCCGCTCGTGATGCCCCCGCGTCCTCCTGCCTCCAGCCCCGCACACGGGCCGGGAGCATCCCAGGGAATCCGCACCCAGCGTCCCCATGCTGCCCAGCACGGCCCCATCCGTAAACCCTGCCTGTTTGGGGCTTATCCCCACAGTGACCCTAAAATCACCTGCTTGCCCCTGCAGCAGCACCCATGGGTGAGCCAGGTCCACATGGTGCCTGCCCTTCTGCCACTTTTGGGGTGGGGGGGTTAAAGCCCATCCCCTAGGGACAGACACCAAAGGAAGGTGTTTGCTTTGGGTTTCTAAAACAAGCGTCTCGCCATCCTGAAAATAATAAAATAATCTCAGGACGTGGGATGACCCTAACGCTCCGAACCTGGAAATAAATCACCTGGAGAGGGGGAAAAAAAAAAAAAAAATAAACAAAGGCTTTGTAAAGAAATCCCCGCGGCCCCAGCGCTTGTTTGCGAAGAGGCCAAGTTTCGACCTCGGCGTGACGTGGTTTCCCAAAGGAGGAGGCGAGGCTGGCGCTTCCCTGCGGCTCAGCCCCGCCGTGGCGGGGGGGGGGGGTGCTGGATGTGTCCCCCCCCGCTTTCCCGCGGGGACATCGCGGGCTGGGCTGGAGGAGCCCCGTGGGGACGCAGCCACCCACCCGGGCACACGTCGGGGGCACAGCGGGGAAGAAGAAGAGGAGGAGGAAGAGGAGGAGGAGGAAGGGGCAGCATGCCTCACATCTCCTCGTGACAGCACTCACGCGGGGGCCGTTGCGCGGTGCTCCCCCCGCTGCAGGGCAAGCCCCAGCCTGCCGGAGCATTGTGCTGGCCCTGCGGCGGGGAACGGCTGCTGGCAGCAGCCCCTGACCCTCCCAGGCACCCTGGGGCACAGAGGGAGGCGGGTGATGGAGGGGAGGTTTGCTGGGGGGGCTCTGGGGCACCGGCAGGTGCACCCCCCCCCGTGCAACACAACTGAAAATATGAGGACAGAAGCACGTTCCCAAAGTGCTGCCCAAGCGTTGCTTTGGGGTAGGAACAGCCCCCAGCAGAGCCCCGTGCCCTGCAAAACCCCAACAGGACCTAAAGCAGCCTCCAGGGCAGGGAAGAGGAGCAGGACTGGGGTGGGCATGATGAACACAGAGGCAGAGCTGCAGGGGGCTCTGCTTTCCCCACTGGGGGCTTTGTACCCGACAGTCGGGTTTGGGTTCAGGTCCATGTCCTCGCCCTGCCTCGATTTCCCCATGGCTGCTGAGCCAGTTGTCCAAGCCGTGTGATTGCCACGGGTCCTACTGGGCTCTAAAGGCAGCACAAGGCCATGGCTGGGAGAGCAAAAAAGGGGCTTTGCCCCCCTCTGCTTTCCAAGCTGCATTTCTCAGAGCTCTGGGGACACCACGGACTGGGAAGCTTGGAGCAGGAAGGTGTTTACATCCAGCCCAAACCCTCCAGGAAAAAAACGCTGGGTCCGACCCCCTCGCAGCTTCCCCAGCATTCAGCCAGCCTGTGTGTTGCTCCAACACCTCCATCCCCTTGGGTACAAACCCCTCCAAAAGGGGTTGGGGACAGTGTCCCCAAGCTGTCCCCAGACTTGGGATCAGGCTGATCCATTTTCCCCGCTGCCATCCCCATCCCGTGTCCCACCCAGGGTCCTGCCAGCCCTGCCCAAAGCCGTTCCCATGAGATCTCTCACCCACATGAGCACGTTTAGGAACCTGGGTTTTTCTTCTTTCCCCCCAAACTTCGGAGGTTTGTTCATTGCTATGCAAGGCAAATCCATTCCTTTACCCTCCTCCATCCTGCCTCCCCCTTCTCCCCCCCACCGCTCCGGCCCCATCCCAGCCCGGGAAGTGAAAGCGGGCTGAATTTTTCACGATGAGGAGAAAATAATAATAATAAAAATAAATCTGGGGGTAGGGGAAGAAACCACGAGCTGTGACCTCCTCCAAAACAGCACCAAACCCACACAAGGAAAACAAAAGGCGGCGAGATTAGCATTTCCAAGCCGAGCAGAGATGGCCCCAATCTTTGAGCTGTTTATTCTAGGCGTTGATTTTCAATATTTGGGATGATTAGCAAGTGAAAGCCGGCTGTTGCCAGAATGGCTCCGTGCCAGCCCTGCACTCAATGGAGGAGAAAGAAAGACGGGGCAAGAAAAGGAGAGAAAAGAAGGGCTTATGTGGATATTTCTTCCCCCCTCTGCGAACGGGGAGGTTGGTTGGAGGCGTCAATGTTTGCCCATCCGGGGAGGGTGACGGATGAGGGGACGGCTGGGGGGGAACGGGAGCGATAACTAATAACGGGATGGCCACCGTGGGTTTCACAACACCGCCGGGATGGGGCAGGAGGAAGGAACCGGGCACTTCCCAGCTCGGCAAGCCCGGGCAGGCCGAGCCCGGTGCCCCCGGCGTGGCCGCGCCGCAGCCCAGGCCCAGGCCTAGGCCCCGGCCTGTTGCCGAAACCCCAGCGCCAGCCACCCCCTCATCGTGAGGGGGGGGGGAATAAAAACAACAAAGACATCCACGTCCAAGTTTGTTGTGTTGCTTTCAGGCGCGGAACAAAACGAGGTTGTTCCAGGCCTCGCCTGGTGCCTCCTTTATATTCGCCCTTTTTCGCTTTACAGCCCTGGGCTGGCTCGGGCAGGGAGGAATGTTTTTTCCTGGCACAAATCTCTTGTTGGTTGTCCCCCCCCGACAGGGCTCAGCTTTTTGCAGGGGGTTGAAGCAGAAACTATGTGGTTGTGGCCAGTAAAACACAGCAAAGCAGAGAAGCGAGGGGGCTGCCAGCTTTTCCCAGCCCTGCCGCTAACCCCGTTCATGTGGGGAAATGGCTGCCAAAGGGGAACGGAGAGGAGGAACCCCACTGCTGGGGTTTAGGCACAGAATTGGGGAGACATCTAGGCTGGAAAAGACCCCCGAGATCACCAAACCCAACCATCAACCTGAGCACCCGAGTCCCATTGCTAAGCCACATCCCTTAGTGCCACATCCACATGCCCCTAAACATCCCCCCAGGGATGGGGAGATGGGGACTCCACCACCTCCCCACGGGGCCCATTCCAATGCCTGACTGCCCCCAATTCCCCATTGCCTTTTGGGGTTCCCAGGGTGAAAGGAGAGCCAAGATTTGCCCCTAGAAGCCCCCAAAGGCATCAAAGCCCAAGGACAACCCTACCTCATCCAGAGGGCTGCATCCCAACCTTCCAGCACACACTAAGGCCACCTGCGGCAGTGAGCCCAGCCTTTATTTTGGGTTGAGACTGGCTGGATTGAGAGCAGCTGTGACCGCTGCCGAGCTAACGGGCAGCCCTGCTCTTGGGGATCCAGCAGATAACCAGGGAGGTGGTAGGGCCTGAGGGCTGTGATGGCCTGGAGCGGGTCCAGCTGAAGCCCCAAGCTGGATGAGCCTGATGTAGGGTCTGAAGGGGACATCTCTGCCCTGAGGATGCCCACGCATGGCCAGAAGCCCCTTCCAGCCCCTTCCCCTCCCACCTCCCCCAGCAGCATCGCTGCCCCATGGATGTGGGCATGGATACCCCCAGCCCACCTGGCATTACACTGAGCCCTGGTCCCCGAGCCAGCCTGGCACCCCATTGCCCTCCCCAAGCCTCCTGCTCCCCACCCGCACACAGGCTCGCTTTGCTGCCACTGCTTTGCTTCCCTGCCCTCACAGAGCCCAACAGCTCCTCGGCATAATTGGTCTCACGAGGGCTCAGCTATTCCTGAGGCTTTTGTGCAGCTCCTCTCACCGCCCCGCACCCAGGAGGGCTCCCAACCCGCTTGTGTTTCTGCAGGGTGAGGTGGGGACAGGGCACGAGCGGGAGAGAAACAGTGCCAGGCACCCACACCGTCCCCCCCAGGAGCCCGGAAGGATGCTCCAGGGCAGCTCTCAGCACCTGGGACACCAGGCACAGCCACCCTCGTGCCCCATAGATGGTGTGTAACACGTGCCATGCATCAGGTGGATCGTGCCTCAGTTTCCCCCTGGGGAATTGCTGAGCTCCCATGGATGGGGCTGAGAGCACCCACACTGCTCTCACTGGGTACTGGGCTGGGCTGTGACAATGAGATACCCTTTTTCTTCACAGGAGAGCCTCAGACAGAGCCAGGCTGGGCTGGAGGAAAACAAGGAACCAAAAGTCTTTTTTTTTTTCCCTTCTCTCTCTCTTTTTTTTTTTTTAAAAAAAAAAAAAAAGTCTTAAAATTACTTTCAGTGAAAAAATGGTTAAAGTACACATGTATCTTTGCAATTCTTCAGCAGCAGTCTGGAGGCCAAAAAAGCAGGAAAACATGAAAAAAAAAAAACAACTAGCACCAGTACTGGTATATGCATCTACACTGCCCCCAAAGCCCCCCTGAGACACAGCCCTTGCCCCCCACCCTAGGCTCGTTGGTGGCATCTCAGGGGGCTTCAGCTGCTGGCCCCAACCCCAGCCCCGCTTCCATGAGCTGAAGTTGTTGGGCTCACAGAGTTGGGTCAGGTCCTGGGGGGAAATCTGCCAGGTGAAACCCCCAGCAGACCCCCCCCATCTGGATCCAGGGGTGCCACCAGCCTGTCCCATGCAGGACTGGTGCTCCCATCACTGCAGCTCCAAACTTTGGTGCCTGATGCCCCCTCAAGCAGCACCGTGTGTGCAAATTTGAGTGCAAATTACTCCAAGGGTGATTTTAATTTTATTTTTAAGGCTGGTTTATTGACTCTTATGCTACAGCTATATTCCCGCTAAGTTAGGTTGCTCACATCAAAAGTCCTAAGTGCTTTTGTTAAAGATTTTCTTTTTTTTTTTGGTTGCAATCTTCCATTTTTCAGCAAGCCTAAGACACACCACCAACACTACAGCTTTTCCTTACTCCTACCTAGCAGCTACCATCACCCAAATCTCCTACAGCGAAGGGAAGGTGAAGAATCCAGTTCCCGAGAGCTTCAAGTCGAGTTTCAGCACAGTTTGGCTCCGCTCCCCCCATGTCTCAACTTTGCCTGGAGCTCCTCCACGGGCACTGGGAACAGCGGTGACGCTGAAACACAGGGAAGGTTTATTCTGGTCTAGACCCTTGGGCAACCGCGGTGAGGATTTTGGGTGTAAAAAATATAAAAGTCACTTCTGGGAGCGACCCAGTCCCCTCTGCTCCTCTCCTGCCGTGGCCGAATCCTGGATCCTGACTGAAATTGCTGCTGCTGGGAGCCTCCCCGGTGCGAAGCAGACATGCGGGACGCTGCGGTCTTGGTTTGCAGAGTGACGAACGCGAGCTTGTACTCAGCAAAAATACAAAACAACCCCCAAACTGCATTTCCCCTATCCCCTCTGAAAAGACATTCTAATGCTAAAAATATAGGTTTCTTTGAATATATAATATATAATAGATTATATAAAAACATCTACAGAGACAGATTTGCTGATTCGCATCTGACTTTACAGACCTTTTCTTTTTCCCTAGGCACAATTCAGGAGGGAGGTTGAACTTGGAGAATCCAACAGGGACCTCTATTCGCCTGCTAGCTAATTATCACCTTACACCTACAAACTACCCTGGACAGAAAGAAAGAGACAAACGGAGAGAAGAAGGGGTGAGGAAATTGCACGTAGTCTATCGAGTTCCTAAGCCGCCAGGAATCTCCTCTCTCGGATCCGTTTAGCAGGTGCTCTCCTTTAGCCCAGGAGGAGTGCGTGCCGTGTCCATTTCCACGGAAAAAAGAAGTCATTCACATTTCTTTCTTTAAAAAGTAAAAAAATAAGTACTGCTATATCCCTTTCTTGAGCGAACTCATGGACCACAGGCTTCTGGTGTGTCCTTTAAAAGTATTTCAAGCGATTTCTGCCTTCTTGTGTCATTCCCCCCCCCCGCTTCCTCTCCTTGCCACCCACCCCCCGCCGGCCTGGCTGCGAATAACCCTACGAAGAAGCTACAGAAGTCGCTGTGGATGTCTCTGCCTCTCAAAAATCTTGTCCCCCTTGCAAGTTCTAGCAGCACAGGGGGAGCACCCTGCTAAGGTCTCTGTGGGCTTGGCTGAGTCCTCCAGGTGGCCGCTTATAAAAAGGATCCCACACTGCTCCAGTCGTTCACGTCTGCAGCCAAAGAGGTGTCGCTGAGCTCAAACAACTGCTCCACGCCGACCGAGCCGGAGAGGTAATCGTTCCTGCCTTCATCCCAGGGGTGCTGCAGGAAAGAAGTGGCCATGAAGGTCTCGTCAAAGTCCAGGTTGTTCTGGCTGGATTCGCTGAGGACCTGCTCGTGCCCGGCGGTGGTGCACCAATCCTGGGGACAGTCGATGTGGCGCCCCTGCACCGTCAAGTCCACGTCGCGCCGGATGGGGCTGATGGGAGGCGTGAGCTCCAGGTCCTCGAAAGTGGAGAAGTCTCCGTTCAAGTTGGTGTCGAAGATGGCCTCCCAGTCAAAATCGCCCTTCAGCGACCCCAGCTCGGTCTGCTCCTCCTGGGTGAGCAAGGCAGGGTTGGAGAGCCGAGACAACTTGGCCGTACGCTTGGGCAGGGGCTGCTTGCGCTTGCGGCTCGCCTTGCCGTCCGCCGGGTTCCAGTTCTGGTCGCCGGTGACTTCTTCGAACTCCTTCAGCAGCTGCTGGGACTCCACGTTGACGTTGAGGACGTTGCCGTTGGTCCAGGTGGAAGCCACGGGGCCGGCGCCGCAGCGGGTTTCTTGCTGGGCTCTGCTGGTGAAGGCCGGGTGGATCTGCACCGGGGGCATCCTCCGTTTCTTGAAGGCGCCGTTCATCAGCCGGTCGGCGTACTGGGGGTCGATCTTCCAAAAGCCGCCTTTCCCTGGCTCGTCCTTCTCCCGAGGCACCTTGATGAAGCACTTGTTCAAGGAGAGGTTGTGCCGGATGGAGTTCTAGACCCAAAAGAGAAGAGAGAGCGGGGTTGAGCGCCTGCCTCCTGCCGCAGCACCTACCCGCTGGGGAGCCGGGTGGGAAGGCACGTCGGCAGCAGGCAGCTTTGGGAGAAAAGAAGGCAGAAATGGCAACGTGAAAGCATCCCAGGCTACGTGCCCAGCAGAAACTCCCCTGCCCCAGGCCACCAGCGCAGTTTTCCTGCCTCTCATCCAGAAGCAGCTGGAGTTAAGGGTTCGAGCTAGGACTTGCCAACCAACAGGGAGCATTTGGGGAGCTCTCCTTGGCTGTGCACCTGGGCCATGGGGCTTTGGATGATGCAGAGCATGGGGAGAAACCAGCCAGACCTGCTGCAGGAGCTCAGGTCCTGCACAGCAGATAAGGAGGAAGCCTTCACACCGCCGTGGCCACAGCCACGTTGCAAGAGGCAATGTGTGGGGGACAGCACCATCCTTCCGCACATTCCCCAGTTCTCCCGAGCTGATTGCTAGCAGCTAGGGGGGAATATTTTTCCCCAAACCAGCCACCGTGCCTCCCTGCGGCCAGGCTGACACAAAGGAGCTGGGTGAAGCCAAAGGGGCCCTCGGCTATCCCACTGCAGCCCCGTGCACAGCCGGAGCTCGCCCGGGCTATCTGCCCCCAGAGGTGCCTCCTGGCCCAGGAAGCCTGGTGTGAAGTCTCCACATCTTCATCAGCCACGGCTCAGAGTAGCTGGAGGAAAAAAAAAAAAAAAAAAAAGACAAAAAAGAGGAGTTTCTGCTCCCGTCGAGCTGTTCTGAAGCCCTGAATGTGCCTAGAGTGATGTGAATAATCAGAAAGGAAACTCAGTTATTGGGTAAATAACACAGCGTCGGACTCCACAAAGCCAAGACTGTATTAAGAGATTGGATATGGTAGAGGGTTGGGTTCTTTTTTTTTTTTTTTAAATGTTGCCTGGATATCTTTATGCTTATTCATCCATAATCCGTAGTGCCGAGTAGGAAAAAACAAGGCTTGAATGCTCAGAGCTGTTGAAAAACACGCACACACACACAACAAAACCCTGCTCTGGGCTGAAGCTCCTCGGGTGCGTTGGCTCCTCTCCAAAGCACTCAGCTCCCACAGGAATAGATCCATCTCCCCCCGGAGTACGGGTGGCATGACCTTTCCAGGCTGTCTTCACATACGGGAATTGGGATAGTGGATGAGAACACAGCCTCAGAAAGAAAAAAGGAAGGAAAAAAAAAAAAAAAGAAAGGGGAAAAAAAAAAAGGAAAGAAGAAGCAGGAACCGCAGACATCCCTGCGAACGTTGCAGGCTGCGGCGATTCCAAGTTTACAGTTTAATGAAATTTTACAAGGGTCAGAGCCTTGCAAGCTGAATTCTCTGCTGTCTCCCCTCCCCAAATTTCATTCAGCCTGGGCTGCCCTCCGTTATTCCCCAGCCAGTTAACATATTTATCATTCCTCCCTGCAACAATCCCGTGAGCCCCCTGCATGTCTGCGGAGAGGGATTGAAAACCCTGCTTTTTTTTTTTCTTTTTTTAATAAACACATTTAATTAAAAACACGGTGATTAGCTGGCCATGAGTTCGCAGGAGAAAGCCAACATGCTGGCACACCACTCCTCCCCCCAAAAGGTTTCCAGACCCACCAGTAAAGTGGCCGTCCCCGAGGGCTCCTGGTTGCTGGAACCCTGTGCCCCCCATCCCTGGGGTCCCCCTGGGGACAGCATGGGGACAAGGGTCCCCGTGCAGCCCGTGGCTGTGCCCCAACCCCTGCAATGCCATCAGGGAGCTCCTGCTGTGCAACCCAGGGGGTCCAGATCCTAAGGGACGATGCAGGTCCCACGTGGCCCCAAAGAAGGATGGGGGCTCCCTTCTTTGGGATGGGTTTTTGGGATTCTGGAGAGCCTCCTGCCTGAGGAGAAGGTGGCCGGGGGGGTCTGCAGCGGTTTTGCTTCGTGCTGCCCAGCTCAGCACCCGCTGTCCCCTACCCCTGGGGACGGGTTTGTGCCAGCTGGGGGGCAGCAGCCTCCCCCCGAGGCCTCCCCAGCCCAGCACAGCGATGGGGCCTCCAGCACCTGCAGCGGTGTTTTCCCCCTAAGCCTCCCCAGCGAGGGATTTGCCCAGCAAGCAGCACCTCCATCCCTCTCCTCGGGGACGGGGACGCTTGATTCAGCGATTTCCCACGTGCCAAGCCCCGAGGGGAGCCACCAGGGCCCCCGAAAGGTGGAGCTGAGGTCAGACACCTCGCACGCGCCTCCCCGATCCTAAAATGGCCCTGGGCTCTGCCCCGTAATGGCTCCTTCCCTCTGCCGCCCTCGTGGCTGCATCATCCCTGCGTGCCCGAGCCCGAGGCTCCTTCTCTCCATCCTTCCTCCCTCTCCAAGCACAGGGCTGGAATTTGGGGTGTCTCCATCCCCGGGGACACCCGAGCTCAGCACAACCTCCCCAGGAGCAAGCTCCCCTTTACACCGAGGATTATCCCCAGCGCCTTCACCCCACACACCCAGCACCCCCCAAATGGGGTCTGTAGGACCCCCCCTCGAGGCACCCACCTGCCAGGTGGGGTCGGCGTGTCGGAAATAGCAGAAATTATCGGTAATCCACTTGTAGATGGCCGAGAGGGTGATTTTGCTCTTCTTGCTGGCCTCCATGGCCATACAGATGAGGGTGGCGTAGGAGTAGGGCGGCTTGACGTGGGGGTTGGTCTTATAGTCGATATCCTCGGCGGGGGGCTGCATGCCCCCAACCGGGGGGGCCGCCCGCGAGGTGGAGGACGAGGTGGGCTTACCGGGGGTGTGGGGCATCCCCATACAAGCCGGGTCGGCGGCCAGGGGAGAGCAGGGGGCGGCGAAACCGGGGAGGCAGTGGTAATCGTGAGGGTCGGGGCCGCTGGGGCACGAGGAGGATTTGCCCACGTTGGCGTTGATGATGGAGAATTCCTGCAGCCACTGCAGGCTGGTCAGGCTGTCGTCCAGGTTGCTCGAGTCGCCCATGCCGCCGCCTTCCTGGCCTCGGATCTCGGCCACCCGCAGGCTCAGCCACCCCTCAGCCATGCCCGGGCGCCCCGACAGCTCCAGCATCCACGGGGAGCGGCCGAGGGAAGGGACGGGGCCGATCCTATAAAGGGAACGGGGAGGGGGTCAAGCCCCGAGGGTGATAGCCGGCCCCCAAGGGGGGGATGCGGGATGGCTCCCTCCCTGCTGGGGGTTAGGGGAGCCCTGAATTCTGGGGGAATTCCGTTAAAGGGTTGCACCCGGCCAGCTCTCAGACCCCGTGTGCTGGTGCTGCCCACCAGGCCAGGGGAAAATGGGAAAATAAGGAAACGAACCCCAAAAAAAACAACAAAAAAATCCCCATGACCAAACACAACCCAGCTTCGCAGTCCCACAAAATGAGGATGCTTCCCCCCAAGGGACAGGGATGATTCTCCCCAAGGGCTCACCCACCCTTTTTGTCCCCTTTTTGTCCCACTTTGCCCTAATGGGACCAAAACCTAAAACCTCAGCACCCTAAGTGCCGCTAAGCCCCCTTCAAGCTCCCCCCTGCTACCGACTTCCCTCGGCAGTTTGCTGTTCCCTCCACCTCACACCCCTAAAACCGCCTGCAGGGAACACGAACCCACCCCAAAAACACCCTTAGGGCCAGCGGGGGGGGGAAAAGGATGGGGTAATGGTTGTGGGGTCGGTGTCCAGCCCCCCAGCCCGGCTGTAGGGGCACCGGAGAGCCCCCGAGCCCTGTGGGTTTGGCACCCGTGGGGGTTGGAGCTGCGGGTTCTGAGTTCCACCGTTCAAACGGAGCGGCTGTAACAGCCGGGGGGGGACCCAAAAAACCCCGTCCCGCTCCCCAAAACCAGGATTATTCCCCCAAAAAAGGGGCTCAGGGCAGGGAGAGCCCTTTGGGATGCCCCCTCCCCGCGTCCTGCGGCCTGGCCCTGCAAACTCCGGGAGGGGAAATCCCAAAGCCCTTCACTTCGGGGAGGGTGAGGGGGAATAATAACGGAAAATGAACATCCCACCCCAAAATGAGCCGTCCCCAAAGGCCGCAGTTTTGGGATCCCCTCGGCGCTGCCACCCCACGGGCCCGTCCCGCACCCACCCCAAAACACCCGCCTTACCCCGTCCCAGCGACGTCCCCCCGCTCCCAAACTTGACGAGAGCGCGCAGGAAACTTCTGGAATTTAAAGAAAAAAAAAATAAAAAATCAAAAAAATTATAAAAAATACTTAAAAATATTTTAAAAATAGGAAAAAAATTGAAAAAAAAAAAAAGAGGTGCAAAAAAAAAACCAACCAAGCACCCCCGGACCTCGGGGCAGCCGGAGAAAGGGCGCGCGGGTGGCGGCGGGGGTTAATTTTGGTTTAATTTCGCCCGTTTTTGGGTAAATGACGCCCCGGGCGCTGCCCGCCGTGATTTGCCGGCGGCCGCGGGGCGGCCATTAAATAGCGGCTCCGGGAGGCTTCGCGCGTTGCCATGGCGACGCCACGCCCCGTAAACAGCTTCGCGCCCCGCCATTGGCTCCCGCGTTGCCATGGAGATGGAGGGAGGGGAGGGGGGGGGAGCCCGCGGCCCTGAGGGGGAGGGGGCGGCCCTGAGGGGTTTGGGCTCAAATCCGGGGGTTTTGGGGTCTGGGGGGGAGCCCCCACAAAAGGGGGGTGTGGGGCATGGTTTTGGGTCCGAATGGGGCCTCGCACGGGCAAATGGGGACCTAAACAGCCAAATAGGGTCCCAAACAGTCAAATAGGGTCCCAAATGGTCAAATAGGGTCCCAAAAAGCACCACAAGCACCCCAAAACCTCAACCCCGTGCCCCAGCCCTCTGCGGGGTCTGTGTGGGGCGACCCCGGCCCTTTCCTTCCCATCTGTGTCCCCAGAGGGAGTAAACCCAGCGCTTTCCTCCTCGCCTGTGCCCTAAGAACAAGCTTTAGGGGAACGGGGGGCTGCCAGATCCCCCCTTACAGGATGGGCTCTGCCCTTAATTAATTAACGTGATTAACACCCTACAGGTGCCCCTGACCCCCCACAGCACCCCAAAGGCTGTCCTTTAGCACGGGACTGGTTGGGGGAGGATTGAGCCCCATGCATTACCCTGCCCCACAGGGGAAGGGGCTGCCTGCCTGGAAGGGTTCATTGCCATTTTTTTACAGCCCAATCCCAGAAAGAGCCCCAAATCCGGCTGGTTTCTACCCTTTTACAGCAGCTCTCTCCACAGCGGGACCTTCCCCTGCAAAAAAACCCTCCTAAGGCAGCAAGAGCGGGGGGCAGCCGGCCCTTAGCCCACTGTGGGGTTCCCTGAGCAGCCCCATGGGGACGCATTTTAGGGCTGGATTCTCCCATCCCATCCCCTGGCGGGACCCCTCACCCTGCTCTCAGTGCCCCCATCTCCCCCTTCCCCTCCAGGGAGGGTCCCTCTGGCCGTGCCCTCGCCCACCCCAAAGCCACCAGCCCCGTCTCTTCCCCTATGGGGTTTGTGTTTTGTGCCTTCTCCAGCCCAGCCAGGCTGGCAGAGCTTGGAGGAGGTCAGGAAATTGGGGTCGGGGGGATGCTGAGGACATTTGTAGGGACATTTGAAGCAGCTGGGCTGATTGCGGGGTGGTATTGGGGTGATGGAGAAGGGCTTGCCCCCCCTGAGCCCTAAGCACCCTGCTTGTGCTCGCCCCGCAGCCCCAAAGTGATTCGGGACGCCTTGTTGATGTAAGATTCCCTTTATTAAACATACTCCGAAAACCCGAAACATGCTCGAAGCAGAGCCGTAAGCAGCAGTCTGGTTTCCTTCCTTCAAGCCCTGACGGGTGCATGGCTGGAACGGGGGGGGGCTGCCCTGCAAGGAAAGGGGGACACCCGGAGCATCTCCCTCATTTTCCCTAAGCGTACAGGCAGCCAGGGGGCAGGAACACCCCTAAAGGGCTTTTTATTCCCTTCCAGAACCCACCTTTTTGCCCTAACGTAGCTCTGAAGTGCGGTTTCCTCCTGAAAGGAGAGGGGCAAAGCTCCCTGCGTTGTGGGGTGTTGGTCCCCGAGGGGGGGTTTTATGGACCCTGGTGCTCCTCAGTGCGGAGCCAGCGGCCCCATGAGGTCTGGGGCTGCAGCCCTGCCCCACGGGTCCCTGAGTGCCCATCCCCCTGAGCAAACCCCACTAACGCTGCCAGCCCAGTGCCGGAGGGATGGGGACGGAGGGGTGGGGATGGAGGGGTGGGGGGCAGCCCCCCCAGCCTCGTCCAGCCCCTGCTACCAAGTGCGAGGGACACGCAGAGCAGGAGGGGGGGACAGGGGTGACGATTTTTGGCACTTGTTCCAGAGAGAGGGCACAGCCCCGAGCCCCGAGCTCGCAGCGGGGCGGAAGACGGTGAGGGTAAACTGGGGGTGCCCCGGGGCGCTGGTGACAACGGGGACCGGGTCCCTGCCACCCCCCCCTCCAGCCCTGGGGACAAGCCACCTCCTGGAGCTCGCATGCTGCCCGGGAGGATAAAAGGGGGTGCGGGGGGCCGGGGAGGGGCAGTGCCATCACCGCCAGTGCACCGGTGGGGACGTCCCACGGCACAGGGACGGGCCACCAAACCAGGGGGGGGCCAGCCCCCCACAGAGGTCACCGGCTCGTGCACTGAGGATGTCACTGCCGCCGCTTGTCCTTACCCCTTGGGCACCCTCCTGCCATCGTCCCCCTGCGGCCGTGCCCCAGGAGCCTCTTTTTAGGGTGACCCCATCCCCACGTGTGGGGCAGGAGGGGGACCTGGGCAGCAAGGTGGTGACGGGGGGGGCTGCGAGGTGACACAGCTCTTGTCCCCCCCCTCCTCTGCGCTCCCAGCTGTGGCCACCCCGTCCTTCTACTGGGACAGGGAGGGAAATACGAGGTCATCGTCTTTTCTTTCCAAAATAATCGGTTCCGCTACAGCCCAGGGGTGGAGGTGGTGGTGCCCGGGTCCCTCTGCGTGTGGTGGGGGGGTGCGTGCCCCCCCCGGGCTGAGCCCTGGCACGGGCAGCGCTGCCACGGCTGCCGCACGTTGGTGTTGGCTGCCTCCGGGCCTGGGGGAGAAAAAATGGGGGGTTAGGGGCTGTGGGAGGGGGGTTTGGGGTCAAGCACACGGAGCTGTACCCGAACACCCCCAGGGGATCAGGGGCTCTCTGTGCTGGGGGTGTGGGGGGGGCACGGTGCCACTTGGGGCTGCCCATTTGGGCAGCTCATCTGGGAAACCCCAAATCTCTGCTCCGGTGCCAAAATATCACCTCTGGCAGGGGGATCCCTTCCAGCACCACCAGGTCACCCCAAATTTGAGGTTTTTACCTGTTATTTGAGGGCTGTTGGGTGACACAAACTGCTCCGGCCTCAGCCCGCTGGGGCTGGGAGCGGGGTCCCCGGTGCTGTGTGGGATGGGGCCGGGGCGCCGGGCTCTGCGCCCTCCCCGAGAGGAGGGAGAAGTGCTCACAGCCCCCACCCCGCGTGCTGCACACCCAGGTCACGTCCCCCCCATGGGAAATGGCTCAGGAGAGGGAGTTTTACCAGCCCAAACCAAAGAGGGTCACCTCTGCCCCCACCATGCACGGGGAGGGGACCCAAAGCAGAACCACTTTGGCCCTGCAGGCGCTCGGGGACCTCACCCAGGACCGCGTGGGGGCCACCAGAAATTGGGGAGCCACCAGAAATTGGGGAGCGCGGGCCCTGCAGGGCTCCTACCTATTCCTCAATGTCTATGGGGCAGGAGTCCGGCACCGCGGCTGCGTGGCGGGGAGAGAGCAGAAGGCAGGTGGTGAGCCCCGGGGGTTATCCACGGTCCTCGCACGGTGCTGGCAGGGGCTGAGCCCCCAAAACATCCCGACGTGCTCCCCCCGGTGAGGTTCAGCCCCGTGCCCGGGGCAGCTCTGAGCCCTGGGGGCTGCACGGGGACACCTCGGGGGCTGAGGGCGAGCGCTGAGGTTTTTTTGTTTTTTTTTCCAGAGGGAGCAAGGAAAAGCTCGCTGCGTGATGTATGGAAGGGGACAGCTGTCACTTCGAGGGGCTTCTCACAGCGAGCTCAGGCTGGAGAGGGAGGCGAGTGAAGTGTGCGGGTCCCAGAGGGGCTGGGGAATTAAACAGGACCCCCCCCCCCCCACACACACACACCACATTTAGAGCTCGGCATTGCCTACGTCGCTGCAGTGCCACGGGGCCTTTACGCACAGCCAGGGTGTCCTGGAAAGGCTCCCGAGGCTCGGGGCAGGACGTGGGGACACGGCCACGTGCACACACACGCAGCTCCTTCCCTGGGGGAGGCAGAGCTGGGATCCCCCCATCCTGCAAACAGCCTCAAGGTGGAAGCCGCACGGCTCGCCCAGCTCACAGCCCGGATAATCCACACCACCAAATGCTCCTGGGGGATTTCAGCTCTTCTCGGGGTGGCGGGGCAGCCTCGCAGGCTCCCCACCTTGCTGCTGGTATTTCCAGCACGTGCCTGCCCCCTTCCAGCCCCTCGGAGAGGCAGTGCCCAGAGGCTGCTCGGCCCCCTGCAAGCCCCCGCACACCCCTGGGGATCTGGGAACCCACCTGAGGACACGGGTCTGGGGGTTTCCCTGAAGCCCTGTGCCCTAAATCCCCAGGATTGGGTTTTGTCAGCTCCTCCCCAACCATCCTCCCCCCGGATTGAAATCTGGGGAGCTTTCAGAGCGCTGCTAGGGCCACGCAGACATCTCCACGCTGACAAAGCACGTCCTGCGCCTTCCCTCGCTACAGAGGGAGCAAAAACCAGCCCGTGGGTCTAACCACGGCTAAACGTCCCCTCGGGAAGAACCAGGGGAGGAATATTAAAAAAAAAAAAACTGTTTGAGGTGATGTTAAGCATTCAAGACACCAGCACGTGGCCCCAAAGTGGAGACCCTCGCTGTTTGTGCCTGCCTCGTGGCCGTGGTCACACCCGAACCTGTAAGAGCCGGGTGGGAAGCTCTGGCCCCAGCTCCCCGCTGCAAATTTCCACCTTTCCACCTCCTCCACCCCCCCGGCAGCGGTGCAGCCCCGTGGATCGCAGCCCAGCACCACCAAAAAGAACCTTAAATCGTGGCTGGGAGCTCCTCGCACCTCTCCGACCCTTCCAGCGCAGAGCCCCCGCGCCCCTCCAGCCGTGCTCTCCCCCTGCAGGCCAGGCACCCGAAGCCCCCTCCCCAATTTTCCTGGTGGGGGTGGCAAGCAGCGCAGCCGCCGGGCACACGGATAAGTGCAGGGGGGGCAAAGGATGGAGGCCGCATCCTTCGCTGCCAGCCCCTTGCTGGTGCCGGGGGGGGGTCGGGGAGCTGGGGCAGGCTCCTGTTCCTCCGCCACAGCCTCGCCGTGGTTCCCCAGAGCAGAAAACCACCGGGAACAGGGCAGCCGGGGGGGGCGAAGCTTGCCCAGAGGGGAAAGAGGGGGAGAAAGGAGCCCGGAGGGGGGGGTCCGGGTGCTTTCAGCCCCCAGCCCAGCTCTCCAAGCGCCCACTGCAGCTTGTGCCAAAGGGGAAAGGCTGGAGGGGGGGGGAGTTGCTTTCAGCTCGTCCACAAATGTATTGACAAAGAGCTGAGCGAGAGCTCTGCGTGCACAGAGGGCTCCTTTTTGGCTTTTTTTGCCCCCATTTTTATCCCCCCCGGGGCTGACGGTGAGGATGCAGGTCCCCTGCCCTCACCCCAACCCCCCCCCCGTCACCAATACATTTGTCACCTCTCCGCAGCTCCACGCAGGGAGGGGGGCACAAGCAGGGGCTGGGAAAACCGTGTTGGCACGGAGTGAACATGAACTTCCAGGTGGATGGAGGGGCCTTGGGACGGGAGGAATAGGAAGAAAAAAAAAAAAGGATGGAGAGAGAGGGGGGAGGAAACAGAAGAAAGGCAGAAGGAGGGGGGAGAAAGGGTGGGAAGAGATGGAGGAGAGGGAGGAGAATTTGGGGCATTGGGACCCCAAGATCCTCGTCTGGAGGAAGAGGAGGGGGATGCAGGCAGCCCCCTGCCTGGTGTCTGACCCTACAGGGCCAAGGCTGCAGCATCTCTGGCTCCCGTCCTGACCCAAAATATCACCAAATACACCAGGGGCTACCAAATACACCAGGAGGACTCCTGGATATAGGGCTGGGGGGGGCTGGGGGCATGTGCCCGGTGCTCAGCCCCACGGCAGGACATGGTGTGGGGCCGGGGATGGAGAGGGATGAGGATGGGGAGGGTGAGAAGGGGAAAAGGGGGGGACCTGAAGGGGCAGGGGCGATGCGGGGAGGAGTGGCAGCACCCCCCCGCCAGCCCCGAGTTCATGTTCAGCAGGCGGCCACTCACCAGGTAAGCGGGCCTCAGAGCACAGCTTATTGTCCAGCGCTTTCACCCGTGCGATGCCCACGTCATTGTTATTGGCACACCTCAGACCGAGGAACGCGCCCGTCCTCCGGCCTGGAAGGGAGTTAAAGCAGTTAGCCGGGGGGGGCGTGCAGCCTCGGGAGGGGGGACTCGGGGGGGTTTTCCTCTCCCCACCCCCTTTAAAAATAAAAAAAAAGTTAAAAATCTTGCTTGCAAACCAGGAAAAGAGCGGAGAGGGCCGCGAGCGGACAATAACGCCTGGGCTGGGCGCAAGGGGGGGGGGGGGGCACGGTCCGAGCTGCTCCTTTCCCTTGTGCCGGGGGGGTCCGCGGGGGCACCTCCCTCGGGCACCAGCAGCGTGGGTGGGGGGATGCCGGGAGGAGGCAGCGACGGGCACGTGGGGCGGCAGAAGCCGTAGCCAAGCTTTGCACGGGGGTGGAGGGTTTGTTTGGTGTTGTGGTTTGTTTTTTTTTGGGGTGGGGTGAGATGGGTGACCCCCCCGCACACGCACCACCTCATTTTGCAGGGTTTGAGCCAGCAGGACCCGAGCTCCCCACGAAGGAAGGGTGCTCCTGGCCTCGGGGGGGGGCCAGGGGATGCCAGGAACGGCCCCCGCTCGCTCCTCACCACAAGCAGGAGGCTCCCCATGGGGCTGGCAGCACCCTGTGCTCTTTTTGGCGACAAAAACCCGGTTCTGGGGAACGGCCCCGAGCCTGGCTCCTGCTCTCCAGCTGGGCTGACCGTGCGGGTGGGACAGAGGGGGAGAGGCTCGGGGCTTTTTTATTATTTAGAGACTTGCGAGCACGGGAGGGGACGCACCGGGGGCCTCCCTGTCCCCAAAGAAACCCAAGCCGCCTGGCAGCTGGCGGCACGGGGGTGGCAGCCCCTTTCCTCGGCTAGCTGAGTGCCTGGCAGGAGGCAGGGGGAGCGCTCAGTGCGCACGTGGCGGCTTGAGAAAGCACACCAGGGACAGGGGAAAAAAAAGAGAAAGAGGAAAACAGCCCAAGGGGAACAGCCTCACACCCCCGCCCTACGGAAACCAACGTGGGGAGAGCGCAGGGAGAGGTTTGCGGAGATGTAAAGAGACCTTTTTGGCAGAGGGGGGAGGAAACAATGAAAAAAAAAAAAACACCGTGGAGCCTCTTTCCCTCTCATCCCCGTGGAAATGGCTCCGGCTGCGTCCCGTGGCGGGGCAGCAGGACGCGGCCAGCAGCAGAGCATCGCCCCGGGGAGCCCTCTGGGGACCCCCCCATGCAGCACCCTGCCTCCTGCTCCCCAGCAGGGACTCAGACCCCGAGCACTGCTCATCACCTGCTGTGTGCCCCGGTGTCCCCACAGCCACCTGGCTGTCCCCGTCCCCCCGGTGTCCAACCCATGACGGATTCATCCCCAGCCCCGGTGCCGCCGAGACCCCCGGCGCTTTCCCCGGGGCAGCCAGGGGACAGCAGGGCATCGGCCACCCCCGGTGACACCGAACCAAAGGGGGGGGGGGACACAGGACAGCAGCGACCCGGGCCTTTTACCATCATCCTGCGTGGGCGACGCGTCCTCGTCCTCCAGCACGGCGTTGCCCTGCGGCACAGAGAGGCAGCGCTGAGCCCTGCACGTGCCCACGGCACTTTTGGGCAATGTCCCCCGGCCCCGGGGTTTTGGGGAGGATGAGCCCAGATGTGGCACCTCCAACTGCTGCGGGGAACGGCCCCTGCTGCCCCGCGTGGCCCTGGGGAAGAGCCCTCGGCACAACGGGGATGCGCAGCCCAAAACTGGGCACAACCGGGGTCCCCCACGGCGCTGGGGGCGCCGCCTCCCCCGTGCCACACGGTACCTCGGCGTCGTGCTCCTCGGCCGAGATGCTGACGAAGTTTATATCCAGGGACTCCACAGGCGTCGACTGCAAAAAAAAGGCAAAAAAAAAAAAAAAAAAGAGGGGAAAAAAATGATTAAAAACCCCCACCGAAGCGTGGCGGTGATGGGTTTGGAGGGGTCCCCTCCCACCCCGTCTCGGGGAGCTGCCGCCCCCCCCTACCTCTCCGTCGGAGGCGGTGGCGGCGGCGGGCGAGGGCAGCGTGTCCCCTTCCTCCTCCGTGCCGGGGGCCACGTAGGAGCCGGACATGGAGGAGACGGTGTCGGTGCTGAGCTGCGAGTGCTGGCTCTGCGAGGACGCCATGGACATGACGGACTGGGCCAGGCTGCTGCTGACGGGCTCTGTGGGGAGCATGGCGGCGGGTAATTAGCGGCAGGGCTAACGAGGAGGAGCTGGGAATTGCAAAGGGGGGGGGGTCTCCGACGGCCGCACCTTCTGGAGAGGAGATGGTGGAGGAGAGCGGGGTGCCGGTGCACGAGGACTGGTCGATGGCACCCGATGAGGACAGGGTGAGGTTCTCGCTCTCCGGGGTGACGCCGCACTCCTGGGAGAAGGGAGGGGGGGGGCTGGAGGGAAAAATCCTCGTGGGGAGGGCGGGATGGGGGCGTTTGGGGCAGGGCTGGGGCCTCTTGCCCCTTGGGGCAGCACCCGGCGTGCATCCAGATCCCCTGGGTCTTCATCCACAGCACGCCCAGGAGGGGAAGTCCCCATCCACAAGTCCCCATCCAGACCCTGTATTCCCTGAGAGGCTGCTTGAGACCCCCAAAACCCCGTGTCCCCCCCCCCCAGAACATCCTCACCGGCTCACCGCAGCCACGGCAAGCCCTCACCTCCTCCAGCCGGGCAGGAGATTTCCTCCTGGTGCCCCTCAGCTCCGACTCGGTGCACGACTTCTCCTCCTCCTCCTCGGGCAGCACGGAGGAGTTCTGCGAGCCCGACCTGCGGGGATTTAGGGCGGGGGGGGGGATTCAGGAACCTGCGACCCCCACCCCGGGGACCCCCACCCTGGGGACCCCCACCCGGTGCCGTTTTGGGGGTGGGCACTCACTTGGAGACGCTTTTCTTCAGCTTGAGCCCCGGCGGGGCGCAGTCCGACAGGCGCTCGAGGGGCGAGAGGGCGCGCAGGGGGGGCAGGCGCCCCTCGCTGCCGTAGGGGGGCAGCGGCCCCGTGCCGGGGGGGGCCGCGTCCCCCAGCGCCCGCAGCCGCACCGCGCCCGGCGAGGGCGTCAGCGGCCCGTTGAGGGCCTCCAGCAGCGACACCACCTCGTAGCCCGGGGGGATGTTCTCCGAGGACTGGGGAGGGGGAGACGGGGTGAGGACCCCCCCCCGTGCTCCTTCCTTGCCCCCCTTTCCACTCCTTTTTGCTGGGACAAACCCTCCACACCCACGAAAGCCCCAAATTTGTGCACCGAAGAGGATGCACCATGGGCAATGCTTCCTCCCAATTTTTTCCCTTCCCTTCCCAATTTCCAGCTTGCCTTTTTGTGACTTTTTTTTTGTTTACAAACCCCACAAGGGATGTCCGTCCCCAGCCCTTCCCCACCCACCCCAACGAGGCTCCCAAAACCCCCCCCCAAGCGCTGACCGAGTGCTCCTCGGAGTCGGAGGTCTGCGAGGCGATGATGGGGTTGAAGCTGGTGGGCGAGAGGGGCCCCAGCTTCTTCCTCATGGCTCGGATTTGCAGCAAGGCTCGGAAAGCTGGGGGCAAAAAAAAAAAAAAGGCAAGGAGAAAGGACGGGCTGGAAACCGCGCCTGGCGCACCCCAATAAAACCCCAAACCCCGTTTTTTTTAGGAGGGTCCTGCAGCACCCAGCCTTGCGCATTGCCGAGGCTCTCCCCGGGGCTGAAGGACCCCAAAAGGGGGGGGATTTGGGATCTGCCGCCCCCCCTCCCCCTTACGCAGCCTGCAGATGGGGCAGTTGTTGGCCTGGTAGCGCAGGGTGTCGGCGCACGTGTTGCAGAGGCAGAGGTGGCGGCAGGGCAGGATGAGGGTGTCGCGGACGTCGGACAGGCAGACGACGCACTCGGCGCTGTTATCGCTCACCTCGTCCTCCGCCACCTGCCCAGAGGAGACACCGCGGCCGCTTGGCCCCATATCCCCGGCACGAGCCCCACCGCCCTCCCAGGACACCACGAAAAGTGGGGACACGGGGACAAAGCCTCCGAGGGGACCAAGCCTTCAGCTTGCAGCCTCCGGCAGCTCCTCTGTCCCCCCACCCCTCTTCCACCCACCCCAGGCGACCCCTGTCCCATGGGAGCGACGCGAGCGGGGGCTTTGGGGAGCGGAGAGGGACAGGGACATGTCCAGGGAGGTTTTGGACGCACCCATCGGGTGCCTACCTTGGAGTCCTGCGTGTTGTACTTGTTCTCGATGCCGTAGATCTCCTGCAGCAGGTAGCTCACCCCGTCCACCTGTAAGGGTGCCAGGAGGATGGGGAGGTGGCACCCTGGGGTCCCCGCTGCCCCCTGGGGTCCCCGCTGCCCCCTGGGGACACGGCGCACTCACCACTTGCTTCTGCTTGAGGGGCTTCACGCAGAAGGTGCCGTCGGCGTGCTGGGGAGGGGAAAACAACGGGGTGAACACCGGGGCTTGAGCCCTCGAGCTTCGGGACCACCCCAAAACAGCCCCAGCGCCTCCCCAAGCTCCCTCCAGCACCCAGCGGGTGCCGGGAGGGGACAGAAGGGGACGGGGGGGCCCCAGCCCCGCTCTCACCTTCTCGAAGGTGGCCAGCAGCACGTGGCTGTGCCCGGCGTGCTCTGCAAGAAAACACCGAGTGGGGGGGCTCAGGGACCGAGGACGAATCCCCCGGGAGGAGCAGGGGGCTCTGCCCTGCCCTGTGCAGCCGGGAAAATAAATGGGGAAAATAAACCCCTCTCACCATCGCCTTCATCCACCACCGCGTGCACCACCATGGGGAACACCTCCCGGTCCAGGTCGAAGCCCAGCTGCCCCCCGGAGGAAAGGCTCGGTCAGGAGGAGCGAGGTTTTGGTCTCCCATCCGCTGAGCCGCAGCCCCCAAACCCCCCGGGTTTGCTCACCCCAAAGGGGATGAGCTCCCGTGGGTGCTCGCAGCCAGCTTTGGGAGCGTTTTGGGGCCGTTCCCCAAGCGGTTTCGGATCCCTCAAGGGTCCGGCACCTGTCGGGCGCTGCTCACCTCCTCCTCGGTCCACTCGGAGGGGTCGACGGTGTGGGAGGGCACGCAGAACTGCTGGCACACGCCCCGCTTGTAGTGCACCGTCTCCGACTGCAGGCTGCTGTCCCTGGGGACGTAGCTGTCCCTCGGGCAGAGGGCAGGGTCAGTAGGGGGGCAGGAGGAGCCGGTGCTCTGCTTCCCTTAGGGGATGCGTCTCGGGGCTGGGGCAAAAAGTCCTAAAAGGGGGCTAAAATAACTCCGTGGGGGGACACAACGCCGTGCCGGGCTCCTCACCTCGCCACCCCGTTGTGAAACTCCTCGCTCGCCTGGTAGTAGATGGTGATGGCCACGCGGGCGTCCGTGTCGAAGGTGAACTCCACGTTGTAGTGCACCTTGGCTTTGCTCACTTCTTCCCCCGGGGTCTTCACCTCCTCCGAGCACCTGGGGGGCACCCCATGGGGCTCAGGGACCCCATAGGGACAGCTCCCCCGGCTGTTGGGGTGCCACGGGGTGGCCACCGAGGTCACCACCCCCTCTGCGTCCCCAAAAGGCTCAGCAGGGGAAGCTGAGGCACGCCAGGAGTGCGCAGCCCGCCCGAGATCCGGGCAGCTTCCAGCCCTAATCCCAACCCGCCTCCCTGCTCGGCCCCAATCCCCGGCCTCCCTCCGATAAAGCCTTTTTGGGGGAAGAAAAAGCAAAACCGCTTCAAAGGCAGCGCTGAGCTCCGCTTAATCCCCTCGCCCCGAGAGGCGCGGGCTGGCGCGGGAAGCTCGCCCGTGCCGGGACTTGGGGAGGGGGCACCCGCTCGGGGCCAGCTCTGTCCCCCCCCCACGGACACTGGGGCCGGGAGCACCCCCCCTCCGAGGGGAGCACCCCCCCGACTCACTTGACGAGGCGCAGGGTGTCCTTGCGGATGTTGATCAGGCTCCTGAGGGTCTTGACGGGTTCCTGGGGAGGCGGAGCGGCGTAAGGGAACTAGGGCGAGAGAGACAGCGGTGAGACCCCTGTCCCTCCTCAATAGCAGAGCCCCCCAAAACCCCGGGGGGAGCCCCCAGAAGCCCCCCCAGGCCGGAGCAGTGCCGTGGGGACACCCAAATCCCCTCCCAGGCTGGGCAAACCCGTGCCAAAGGGAACCTTCCCCCACAAAGCCACCTCCCCAAAAGCCCCATGCGCACTGGGACCCCACACCGGCCTCCTAAGCGCTCCCCCTCCCTGGGGGCGATCAGTTCTGCCTTTAAGGCCCCTACCCCGGGGGCTTCTTTCTTTAAGGCCCCCACCACAACAGGGCAGAGCCAGCCCCCAGCACCCCCCTGGGCACCCTCCCCGACCCCAAAACAAACTCCGCATCCACCTCGGGTAGCAGGCGGTGTGACAACGGGGACACCACCCTGCTGGGGACAGCTTATGGGGTCTGGCACGCGGAAAGGGGGCATCTCAAGGACAAAGGGGAAGCGGGGTCAAGGTGCCCGAGCCCCCCCCGTGGATCCCACGGCGCCGCGGGCGGCCGCTGCTGTATTTTTAGCCCGCTGCTGCAGCACGGAGCTGAGGGAGGGGGAGCACGGAGCCCGCTCGGTGCCCGGCACCAAAGGAACGGCCACAAATCCCCTGCTTTTGTCCCCAAATGGATGGGGTTGGGGCTGGGGGGTCCCCATCAGCCCCTGTGCAGCGGGGGGAGCCGATGGGGGTGCCGGCGTCGCTGTGAGGGAGAGCAGAGCGGTGCCACCCTCCAAGGTGACCTTGTCCCTCCCGTGTCACCTGCAGCCACCACGGGGGCTGCAGGGCTGGTAGAGGAGAGGGGACACCACGGCAGACCGAGGGTATGGGAAGGGACCCGGGGGGGCTTCTCCCCCCAATTTCTGCCCCTCCTTTGGGTGTCCCTGAGGTGTGCTCAGCCCCCCCAAGGAACGATCACCTTCCCCTGGCCAGGGGGAACCCAGGCTGGAGCTGCTCAGCCCGCAGGTGGTGGTGGCACGGGGCCCTCTGAGGATTCAGTGGCACCTGGAAATTGTCACCTTTTCCTCAAAAAGGGGTTGCTGAGTCATTAAGCCACGCGAACGAGCTCTGCCAGGAGCCTCGGGCACCCACAGGCTGCCCGGTGCGGCTGGGAGGGAGCAGGAACCCGAAAGCTGAGCACAACCCACAGCCACCGGCCGACCCATCCTCCCTGCTCTAATTAACGAAGCAATCCAATCTGCCCCCTCGTTTGCACCTCGCCGTGCCCTCAGCACCCCAAGGACCCCAAAAGCCCCCCATGGGCACAGGACCCCTCTGCGCACAACGACCCCGGTGCGGCAGCCAGCAGCGTGCCATGGGGCACGGCTCCCCCCACAGCCCCTGGGGGGCCCTTTTGGCCTCCCCCCCATAAATTTGGGGTCGAGGCAGGCAGCAGCCGTTGGGCTGGGTGGAATGGGGAAGCTCTGGGGGTAAATTTCTTGCTGCAGGAACTGTTCAGTTGTCACCGTTGGGCTCTCTCTCTCGCGCCCAGCTGCGGGCCCTTTTCTGGCGACTTTTTAAAAAAACGTTAATGAAATTGTGCAAGCCAGATTTGCACAATCACAAAGGGGCCGCTCGGAGGACTTCCTTCCATCCCCTTGACTTAAATCAAGCCGAAAAACAACAGCAAAATATCCTCGCTCTGACCGCCATCCCTTTGGGAACGCCGTGTGCGCGCCTGCAGCAATGTTTGGTCCCAGCCAGCTCCTGCCAAAGCCAAAAAACCCCCAAAATATCCCCGGGGCTTTGTCCACGAGCAGCCCCAGGCTGGTTTCTGTGGCTCTGAGGAGCTCCGAGCCCCTTCCCCACCCTGCACCGAGGGCACCGGGGGGGAGCGGGCAGGGTCCCGCGGGCAGGATGCGGCCACCCCCGGCCAAACCTCTGCGCCTGCCCAGCCCCAGCACCTGCAGCTGGGATTTGCCAGCTCGCCCCGAGCCGCTCGGCTCAGAGAGGATTTAGGGCAGCATTTCCCAGACATTAACCCCCCAGCTCTTTGGGGACACCCGAAGGAACCCAACTTAAATCTCCCTGCGTAAAGCACTGACAGCCTCTGACATTTCCAGCCCTGCCACGTCTCTGTAGCAGCAGCCCGGAGCACAAAACAGCCACAGAGCATCAGAAAAGGGCTGGGGGCAGCACAAGAGATGCTTAAATGGGGCCTGGACGCAGCATCAGGCCAGAACCAACGCGGGTCCTCCGGCCCCAGCCCTCACATCCCCGCTGTGACCCCAAATCTCTGAAGCTCAGCCTCTCAGCGCCCCCGGTAATTAAGCCAGAGCGATGCAATTCGGCTTGCAGCGCCGCGTTAATTCCTTCTGCTGCTTCCAAGCTGGTCGTCTGCCTCCCCTGCTGCTCCCGCCGGGCTGCTGCCAGGATTTGTGCCCCCAGAAGCGCACGGGGGCAGCTGGGAGGCTTTCACTGGCATCAAGGGGATTTCTCAGGGGAGGGGAGGTGGATCCTGGCCTCTGCTTTCTGGGCAAGCCGACGGGATGGAGAGAAACGTTCGAAAGCTGAGCTGTCCGGAGCGGGCACGCTCGTTTTGATCCACCAGAAAAGCTTCGGTGCCTTTTCATTCCTCACCTCGAGGCTTTTCACTGCCTGAGCCCTCCCAGAAATGAAATCCCACTGCCAGGGTGGTCCTGGTGCCACTTCTTTGCTTTCTAAATGCAGCAGGAACAAACCCCAGCCCCAGGAGCGGGCACACAGGGAGCGTCCCCGGGGAACTGAGGCAGCCGGGCATCCCCAGCTGGCACACACACGAGAAGCAAACTGGCCCCAAACCCTTTTGTCGGGTAAAAATACGATTCATAAAAATAACACCGGGTTTGGAGAAGCCAGAAACGAGCAGAACAGCTCCTGCAGCCCAGGAGGGGACATGGTGGCGAGTGGCCAACCTCTATAGCAGACAGCAGAGAATCCACTCAGCCCACCCCAGAGCGCTTGGCTGGTGGACACCAAATCCCCCCCCCCTGGTGCCTACCAGCACGGGGCGGTTCCCCAAGAAGTTGAGGTCGCTGTTCTCGCCGAAGAGGTAACCCTCGGGGTGCGTGGAGTCGAACTTCTCGCCGCCCATGATGAAGTGGTTGGCGAAATAACTCCCTGGGGAGGAAGGACAGACGGACAGACTGAGCGGGGCGGGCACCACGGGGAGCTGCTGCCCGCGGCTGGCTAGGGGGGGCTTCGTCCCCAGGGTGGCTTCGTCCCCAGGGTGGCTTCGTCCGCAAGGCCACCTCGCCCAAACCCTTTCGGTTTTGGGCACGTGAAGGTGCAGGGGTGAAGGAGCGACCCTTTTAGGCAGCCCTTCTCCCACCCGTTTTGCCCCGCTGCCCCCTTTGCCCTCCAGCCACCTCCACGCTGGGGAGCCCCGGGGAGCAGGGAAGCGGCAGCCTCGTGGCCCCACAGCTCGTTGTGGGTAAAGGAGCTGCTGCCTGCTCTGATTTATGGCCCGGAGCAGCCACGCAGGCAGAGCTGAGATGGAAATGGGCTGGTGCAGGGGCACGGCCCCGGCGCAGCACCCAGCAGGCGTCTGCTCAGTCCAGCGGGATTTAATCCGAGCAGATTCAGCCCGAGCTTTAGCCACGGCCCCTGAAAAAAAAAAAAACACAGCCCCTGGTTGCTTCCATGGGGCCGCACAGCCACGCAAACACCCCCAGCTCCTCCGGGGAAATCCTCCAGGAGGAAACGTTTGGGGGCCGCAGCTCAAAGTGGCCGGGCTTTGGGCACCGAAGTCAGAGGCTGCGGCTGGCTCCCAGCTGATGCAGCTCCTGCTCGGGCCTTCACACCCCACGGAAAACCCCAAAACCGAGCCCAAAGCCTGGCGAGGCGCAGGGAGAACAGCCCCAGGCTCAACCCAAGGCCGAGAGCTGAAAATCCGAGCCCAGGCTCTGTGTGGTGACCCCAGCCACGGCTCGCTGGCACGGAGCATCACCCAGCCTCCCTGCGGGGGTCTCCGAGCACCCTTGGGTGCTGCAGGTCCCCGTGGCACGGCCCAGGACCCTCAGCCCCCCCCCTCCGTGTCCTGGCGGGGACAAAACCCTGGGGCTGGGGGCTCCTGGCCACGCTCGGCTGCGCTTTCGCCCTCCCGCGGGACTCGCCGTGCAGAGCTGCATCAATTTTACATGGGCTGAGCGCTGCAGCCGGCAGCAAAGGAGGTTAAAGAGGCAGGAGATGAGAAAAAATAAATAAAAAAAATGATGATTTTGGCTTCGGCAGGATGCTGCCAGCCCCGCCGGGTGACCGCGGGCACGGCCGGGCCGCACCGAGGGGCACGGAGGGAAGCAGGGGTGCTCTCATTATGGGCTAATTGTAATTCCTCACCCGAGAGCTGCCCCCGGGGGGGGGAGGAGAGCCTGACAAGGACGGTCACAGCACCCAGGGACAGCACCTTGCTGCAGGACGCCCCCAGGCACCCCCCGCTGCCATCAGCCCCTTTTCTCCACGAGCACCTCCCTGCACAGCACCTGGGGAGCTCCCCCAGGACCTGCAGGGACCCCGTGGGTGCAAACCTTGGTGCCCCAGCCCTGAGCCAGCCCTGGAGCTGCTGCATCAGCCCTCTCGGGGTGTCCCTGGGACTTGGGGTGTCCCCACGTGGCCACCCGTCTTTGCTCCTGGCCCCAAACTTGTGTGGCCCCAGCCTCAGCCAGGGACTGAAATAAGGATCCTGCCCCCACGCAGGGACCCACAGCCCCTGGGGTGGAGACCCCCGGGATGAGAGGAGGAGCTGCTCGATGGGGACAAGAAGTGGCCGCTGTGGCCACCCGGAGCGAGCCACGGCCCCATGCCCCAGGGGGGCACCTCCAGGCTCGATGGGGGCGAGGCGCTGCCGCTGCACAGGATCCGGCCCCGCTGCCTCCTCCTCTTCCTCCTGCTCAGCCACCAAAGGCAAATCCCCCTGGGATTAGGGGCAGAGCAGCCATAATCTCTCGGGGCCACCAGCCCGTGCTCTGGTGCAGCTGGCCGCGTCCCTCCCTGCCACCCGGGCACCTCCCATCCCTCTCCGTGGGGAGAAGACCCCAAAATCCGGGGGTCAGCCCCAGCCTGACCTCTGCCAGCTGAGATGCCCCCGGGAGCCCCCAGCTGGGCACAGTCCCTACCCCAGGGCAGGGGCAGCGCTCCCCCGACCCCCGAGACACCCCCCTAAAAACGCACCCAGCCCAGGAATAACAAAGCCCAGCAATAAAACGCACCCAGCCCCGTAATAAAATAAAATCAAAACAAGCCAAGCACGGCTTTTCGGGACAAGGAGAAGGTTTGGGCTGGCTGCAATTCTTCCTGAGGACGTCTTTATTCCTAACGAGCGAGTAATTTACCCCGGCGCTAACAACCCAAGCACTTACCTTATCCTATTAACCCCCAAAATAGTCACCTATTAATATCAGCTGGCGCCGCAAGGATGCTGTGGCAATCCCCGGGCACACGCAGGCACCAGCCACAGATTTCTATTTTTATTTTTTATATTTTTTGCTGTTTTTATGCCAGGACCCCCCAGGACCCAGCTCCGTGACCTCTTGGCGTGTGACCCCCCCCCCCCAGGATATCCCCACGACCCCCCCGCAGCCAGCGGCTCAGCCCAGCCCCGTGGCAGGGAGGGGAGGGCCCCGATTTTTCCAAGGTCACGCACAAGGTTTGAGGCAGGGCCGGATTCGGAAGGGGGGAGACATCGGGGACGGGGACAGGAGCTTGGGGGGGTGACAGCAGAGGCTGGGGGGCTGCTGGGGGGGCAGAGCGCAGGGGAAGGAGGGGTCCCCTGCGATCCCTCCCACCCCAGGCATCCTCCCGGGAATTTAAAGCCAGCTTTGCCCAAGCAGCTGGCAGCGAGCGCCGGCGTTCAGCCCCCCGGTGCAAATAAAAATGGGATTAAAGTACCAAAAATGGGATTAAAGTACCAAAAATGGGATTAAAGTACCAAAAACTCGGCCAAGTTTCGCAGCTGGTAAAGGGACCCCTGGAGATGGGGCACCCCCGGGGGTCACCCCGGCCCCAGCCTGTCCCCACACGACCCCAGGGCGCCCAGCCCCACACCCCAAGTTTTGGGGTCCCCCCCCCGAGGGGTGCGGGTGGGCGTTGGGGTGCGCGGGAGCATCCCCGACCCCATCGAGCCCCCAAAGCGGGCCGGGGCTTTTTGGGGTCACCTTCCCTTAGCGGAGCAAGGCGGTGCCTCGTGTCCCCAACCCCTCCCGGCACCGAAATGCGGGTGCCCCCCCCCTTTCTCCCCTCCACTCACCGGATTTCGGGGGGTACCTATAGACGGAATTAGCGGGGACGTCCACCTCCTCCACCCCTGCGTTCTGCCGGCTGGTCAGCGCCCCCATGGCCGGGCTGGGGGGGGGTGGGGGGGCTCAACGGGGGGGTCTCAGAGGGCCACCCTCCCGCCCGGTACCGGCACCGGGGCTGGCAGCGGCGGCTCCCCCCTCCCGCAGCATCCTCCGCGCTGCGCCGCGCCCGGCACCGCCTCCGCGCTAGCGCCGGGGCTGCGCCAATGCGGGGCCGGCCCGGGTCGCCCCGCCCGCTTGGCACGGCTCGGATCGGCACGGCACGGCACGGCACGGCACCGGGCTGCAGGGCACCGCTCTGCTTGGCACGGCTCGGCGTGGCGCGACATGGCACGGCGCGGCGCGACATGGCACGATATGGCACGATATGGCACGATATGGCACGGCTCGGCACAGGGGTGCCGCAGGGCAAGGCGCTGCCTCCTGTGCCCCCCCCCCCGGCAGTCCCTGGTGGTGCCCCCTGCCCCCAGCAGCCCCCGCCTGCCGCCCCCAGTGTCTCCCAGCTGCTCCCAGTGCCACGCACTGGTCCCACTTGGTGCCACCTGCCTGCCCCAGTAACCCACCCAGTGTCCCCCACCCCAGTCCCCACCCGCGGTGCCACCCCCCTGGGTGACCCCAGCAGCCCCCCACCCCCGGGACCCCCCAGCGCAGGGACGGGGCCACCCTATCCCCCCCCCCAGCACCCCCTGGCAGGATCCAAGCCCCCCCCTTGCACCCAGCCGCCACCAGGCGTGGGGGCACGGAGCTGAAGCCACCATCGGGGGATCCCCGAGCACCCCAGCACCTTTCCTGCACCCTTGGGTGCCCAGCACCGAGCTGCCGGGGGGGGGCACCGTGTGCCCTGGGGGGGCTTCCCTTCGGGAGGATGGATGCACACAGGGAAACGCAGGCGGTGGCTGAATCCCACGGGTTTAGCCAAGCGTCACCTGATTTTGATTCGAGCTGATAAGGCGCACGCTATAAACCCCCCCCCAGGGCTGTGCAGCGCCCCGACGGCCTCAGCTCCTCGGTGGTGCTGAGCGGGGGCTCTCCGCCGTGTGCCCCCCCCGTACAGGCACACACACGTCCCCCCCTCCTTCCTCGCCCACGTTTGCTCTCCTTTTTTCCAGCACAAAGCCCCGGCACGGTGGGCACGGGGGGGGCTGCGGCAGGGTGGGTGCAGCCTGGGGCTGGTGCTAAAAACCTCGCACCAGGAATCGTGGCCCCAAATCTCGAGCAGGGAACGTTTGCGAAAGAGAAGCCGAGGCTGGATCCGGCCTCTCCCAAACCCTGGGAAAAAATGGGTCAGGTCCTGGCTCGGGTTGCCCAAAACGAAGCAGCCCCCAAACCTCGGCAGCCCCAAACCTCGGCACCAGCCCAGACCCCTGGGGAGGCTTCGGGGCCGCATCCAGCCCCGTCACATCCCAGCAGCAGCACCCGCAGGGCTCCGCTGCAGACAATATCTCCAAGTTAGCCCTGCGTGGAGCCAGGAGGCAGCGTTACGGGCAGGGCTGCTGCGTGCACACACGGCTCGGCTCGGCTGGGTGGCTTTTTGTGTTGGTTTTATTTTTTTTTATTTTTATTTTTTTTCCAGCCGTGTGTTGCTGCAGCAGAGGGTTTGGCAGGACGGTGCCGCAGTGGAGCGAGGGAGCGCGGGCAGGAGCGGTGACAGCACAGCTCGGGGGCCAGCTTCGCCTCCCTCCCCTGCTCGCCTGATCCCTGCCAGACCCCAAAAATGAAAAGCAGGGACAGACCCCAAAAGGGTCGGTGCCGTGCAGGAAAAGGGAGGGGGAAGCTGAAAAATCAGTGTTTAACCCCAAAATGCACCTGCTGCTGGGCAGGACGTGGGGGCAAAGCACCGGCTGGGGGGAGCTGGCGGGTGGGAAGGGGAAGGGGCAGGGGCAGGGACCTGGAGGTGGCTGCTGGCCTGCGGGGGGGGGCACAGCTGGGGTGTCAGGATCAGGCCCGCAGTCAGCAGACACCGAAGTTTGATGCTGGGAAGGGGCTGGCTGCCCCCAGACCCCACAGAGCTTCCCAGGGGAGGGAGGGCACATCCCGGTGTGCAGGGAGGGAAACTCGTCTGGAGCAGAGCTGGAAGTGACCCGCCACCAATTCCCATCCCCATCCCATCCCATCCCATCCCCATCCCATCCCCATCCCCATCCCCATCCCATCCCAATCCCATCCCCATCCCCATCCCATCCCATCCCCATCCCCATCCCATCCCATCCCCATCCCCATCCCCATCCCCATCCCCATCCCATCCCCATCCCATCCCATCCCCATCCCATCCCCATCCCATCCCCATCCCATCCCCATCCCATCCCCATCCCATCCCCATCCCATCCCATCCCCATCCCATCCCCATCCCATCCCCATCCCCATCCCATCCCCATCCCCATCCCATCCCCATCCCATCCCCATCCCATCCCCATCCCCTCCCCATCCCCTCCCCATCCCCATCCCCATCCCATCCCCATCCCATCCCCTCCCCATCCCCTCCCCATCCCCTCCCCATCTCCATCCCCATCCCATCCCCTCCCCATCCCATCCCCATCCCCATCCCATCCCATCCCCATCCCATCCCCATCCCCATCCCATCCCATCCCTTTCTCCTCCCGCTGTTTATTCAGAAGCCGCAGGCTCACCCCCTGCCCCCCGTGGCTCCGTGTCCCCACCACTGTCCCCTGCCCTTCCTGGGGCTCCATCCTCCCAGCCCCCAACACCCCTCGCCCCATTGTCCCCCCCCAACCCCTCCAGCCCTCCCCATGCAGTTCTGCAAGCCAGGGGCCCCCCAGGCCCCTCGTTAGTGGGCGCTGACCTAACGAGGGCTGTGGGTGGGCGCAGTGGGGCACTGGGGGACCCTGCCCTGCCCGGGGGGGGCTGACACCACAGCCCCAAGGGGCTGCGCGTCCCCACAGCCACCCCAGCCTGCCCCAGGAGGGCTTCTTTGCCATTTTTTTTTTCTTCCCCATGGTGTTTTTGCTCTATGCCAATGCCAGAAATGGTGTTTTTTTTATTTTTTTATATTTTTTTTATTTATTTTTTTTTTATGAAGGACTAAGTCCCAGACTGCTTGTGCAGATGGGACGGATGCTGTGGCCCAGGGAGGATGAGGGCTGCCAAAATCAGCTGGTGAGGGGCTGGTGAAGGGGGGGCTCCTCTCAGCAGCCCCCCCACCGTGGGACCTGGGGGGAGGCTGCAATGATCCCCTGGGGGGCCTCAGCACCCGCTGCCGGGGCTGCTGGTGCCTGAGGCTGCCTCCAGCCTCTTTATCCCCTCTTCCTGTTTGCCCATCACCACAGCCAAACCCCCACGGGCCTTTTCCAGCTCCCCCCGCTCCCCCCCAGCTCTCCCTATTCCCTTCCATCTCCCCCCATTCCCTCCCAGCTTCCCCTACTCCCTCTTATTTCACCCTACTCCCTCCCAGCCCACCCCATTCCCTTCCAGCTCACCCTACTCCCTTCTATCTCACCTTATTCCCTCCTCGCTTACCCTATTCCCCCCACTTACCCTATTCTCTTCTATCTTACCCTACTCCCTCTTATCTCACCCTACTCCCTTCCAGCCCACCCTATCCCTTCCCATCTCACCCTACTCCCTCCCACCCTATTCCCTTCTATCTCACCCTATTACCCTATTCCCTCCTCTCTCGCCCTATTCTCTAACAGCCCACCCTATTCCCTTCTATCTCGCCTTATTCCCTCCTCTCTCACCCTATTCCCTCCTATCTCGCCCCATTCCCTCCCAGCCCACCCCATTCCCGCAGCCCCCTCTCCCGTTAATTCCGGGCTCCAGGACGCCTCCGGCGCCCCAGGACCCCCGAAAATCGCCGGGGCGAGAGGAGAGAGGCTGGCGGGAGGGGAATCCCAGGCACCTCTCGGCAGGGCCTTTATACCCCAACCTAAACCCCAAAGGGAATTAAAAGGGGCCGGGACGGGGGCGGCCCCGGGCGCGTAGTGGGGAGGGGGGAGGGGCGGGGCCGCGCCATGAATGAAAACTCCTGAATGAACCGTGACGTCACAATGGCGCCCCGCAGCGGGGCCAATCAGCGAGCGAGCCCTCTCCTCCCCCCTCCCCCTCCCTACTCCCCGGAGGGGGCGGGACAAAACCACCCCTCGCCCAATAGCAGAGCCGCCCGCGGCCAAAACACAAGCGGGTGACCAATGAGCGAGCGGGGGGGCGGGGCGAGGCGCCGGGGCAGCTGGAAGATTCGAAGCGCGGGGCCGGCGGGGCGGGAGGCGCGGCGGGGACCAATCAGAGCGAGGGGGCGGGGCCAGGCCGCTCATTGAGGCCCCGCCCCCTCCCCGCGGTGTCGGCGCGGCGCGGGGCGCGCTCGGGGCTCCCAGGGCGGCGCTCGGAGGGGGCCCCCCCCCAGGACCCCCCCCCCCACCCCCGGGACCCCCCCCCCCCGGGCCATGTCGGTGAACATGGAGGAGCTGCGGCACCAGGTGATGATCAACCAGTTCGTGCTGGCGGCCGGCTGCGCCGCCGACCAGGCCAAGCAGCTGCTGCAGGCGGCGCACTGGCAGTTCGAGGTACGGCGCTGGCCCCCCCCCCAAAAAAAAAAAAATCTCAAGACCCCCCCCCCCCCCCGGGAACACCCCCCCCAACCCCTAGACACCCCCCCCCCCAACCATAGATCCCCTCCGTAGACCCCCTCCTGTGAACCCCTTCCCTGGACCCCCCCCCCCTTGTGGACCCCCCCTCGTGTATCCCCACAGTGTGCCCCCCCCTTGTTGACCCCCCCCTTAGCCCCCCCCAAATATTTCCCCCCCCCATACAACCCCTCCATACACCCCCCTTGTCCCCCCTGTGTCCCCCTCCCCGTATCCCCCCAATTTACCCCCCTATTGCCCCCCCCGTGTTATTGCCCCCCCCGTGGACCCCCCCCGTGTCCCCCATCCCTGCCCCCCCCCCATAACACCCCCCGTGCCCCCCCCACCCCAACCACCCCCTCCCCACCCCCTCATTTCCTCCCCACCCCCCCCATACACCTTGGGGGTGGGGGGGTCCCAATAACCTCCTAACCCCCCCCCTTATACAACCAGGACAGGGCCCTGCTGAGGGGGGGGGGGGGGGGGGGGGCCCTGCTGTGTGTCCCCCCCCCATGGGGAGGAAAAACCGGCCCTATTTACCCGGCCCCATACCGGATCTGCCGGCTGGGCCTCAGCCCTGGAGGAGATTTGGGGGGGGGGGGCAAAAAAAAAAGGGGGTGCAGCCCCCCCGTGGTGTAAAGGGGGTGGGGGTGGGGGGGGGATTTGGGGTGGGTGCAGGGGGATTGGGGTCCCATGGGGGGGGGTTGGGATAGGGCTGGGGGTTTAAAGAGGGGGATTTATGGATTGGGGGGGGATTTATGGACATGGGGGGGGGATTTAAGGATGGGGGGGTTTTAAGGGGGGGGGGTCCCGGCCCTGTTCGCTCAGGGGGCTCACCCCAAGCCCCCCCCGTCCCCCCCCCCACAGACCGCCCTGAGCGCCTTCTTCCAGGAGAGCAACGTTCCCGGCAGCCACCACCACCACCAGATGGTAAGGCCCGGGGGGCCCCCCCCCACCCCAAACCCACCCCCCCACACCCCATTACCCCCCCTTTGCCCCCCCAAACCCCCCCCCCGATCCCCTTGCCCCCCCCCGCCAGCCATATTGCCGCCCGCGGCCCCGAGCAGCCAAGATGTCTGCCAGGAAATGGCCGGGCCCGGCCCCGGCACCACCGAGGGGGGGGGGGGTCCAGGGGGGGCCCCAAATTTCCCCCTGACCTCGCCCCCACCCAGGGCACGACCCCAATTTTTTTGGGGGAGGGGGGGGCTCGGAGGGTGCCCCCCCGGCCACGCTTTTTGTTGTGTTTTTTTTTTTCGCTGCTTTGCCCCCCCCCCCCCCCCCAGAGGACGCGGTTCTTTTTTATTTAATTTTTATTTCTTTTTTCATTAATTTTTCATTTTTTTCCCCTTTTTTGGTGCTGTGGGGGGGCCGGCAGCAAATAGGGAAAGCAACATACCCGGGCTGGTGCCTGCCGTGCCCCCCCCCCGACCCTTTTATTCCCCTCCCCGTCCCGATTTTCCTCCCACGTTCGGGTCCCCAAATTCCCCCAATTTCCCCCAAATTCCCCCCAAACCCCCCCAGGAGCAGAGCCCTGTCCCGGTGGCCCCTATCTGTGGGGGGGGGATTTGGGTTTTGTCTGCTTCCTGGCCTCACAGGGGGGCTTCCCCCCCACGCTCAAACCAATGGGGTGCTTTGGAGAGCTGGCGAGATGCCCCCCCAAAAAAAACCCAAAAGCCCCCAAAAATCAGCTTGGGGGGGGGGAAGGGAGACAGGCCGGGAGCTGCGGGGCCGCTTCAGGCCTCAAAATGTATTATTTTTTATAGTTATTCCCCCCCACCACCGCAGGAAACTCGGGGGCGAAACACCCCCGGGGGGGCCCCGACCCTACAAAAGGGAAGGGCCGGGGGGGGGGGGTCAGGGCTGTGTCCCCCCCCCACCAAGGATTTCCTGCCCCCTTCCCCAACCCCGCTGGGTTTTGGGGCAGCCCAGCTCCACGTGGGGCCAAGCGGTGCCCCCCCCATAACAGGCCCCCCCCCCAGCAAGGGGCACCCCAAAATCCCACCCCAAATCCCACCCCAAATCCCTCCTGGCACCGGTGGGCACCGACCCTAAAGCTCCCTAAAAAAAAATCTCTTGGGGGGTGGGGGGAGAGGCGATGATCACCCAGCTGCTGTTTGTTATTATTATTTTTTTTTAACCAATCCTGCTCAATTTCACCCCAAAAAGGCTGCGCTGCGTCCCGCCTCCTCGGGCCGGAGCTGCTGTTTGCCCACAGCTGCTTTTGGGGTATTTTTATTTTTTTTTTTTTTAAAAAAAGGATCCTCTTGAGGTTAGCAGAGCGCTGTTGTGGATCGAACATCTTTTAGGATATTGCCAAATTTAGGGTTTTTAAAAAATTAAAAAATAGGGAAGAAAAGCTGGCTTAGCACCGCCCCGAGGTGAGCTCTGGGACAGGGGCGCAGAATGGGGCTGGAAAATAACAAAAAAAAAAAAAAACAAATTTTATGGGTTTCGGGGAGCCCTCGGGGTGCAGCGCTCACCCCACACCCGGGGGGCCTCATCCAGACCCCACCAGCACAGCGCTGGGGACCCCGATGGTGACCAGAGCCCGGCTGGGGGGGGGGGACCCCATAAAGCAGTTTGGTGGTGGGACCCCACAGACAGGACCTGAAACACCCCATGGGGACCCTAAAATATCCCATAGGGACCCTAAATATACTGTGGGGATCCTGGATGTCCTATTGGAGACCCGAAACATCCCGTGGGGACCCTGGATGCCCCACAGGGATGCTAAATGTCCCGAGGGAACCCCAAACACCCCATGGGGACCCTAAATGCCCCATGGGGGACTCCAGACGTCCCATGGGGACCCTAAATGCCCTGTTGGGGACCCTGCATATCCTGTTGGGGATTCTAAATGTCCCATGGAAACCCTAAATGCTCTGTTGGGGACCTTAAACACCCCATGGGGGCCCTGGATATCCCATTGGGGACCCTAAACGCCCCCATGGGGATGCTAACCCCCCCTGTTGGGGACCTTAAACACCCCATTGGGGATGCTAAATGTCCCATGGGGACCCCAAACATCCCATGGGGACCCTAAACGCCCCATGGGGACCCCAAATACCCCACGGGGACCCTGGATGTCCCGTTGGGGACCCTAAACACCCCCATGGGGATGCCAAGTGTCGCATTGGGTACCCTAAACACCCCATTGGGGACCCCAAACGTCCTGTTGGGGACCCTAAATGCCCCCATGGGGATGCTAACCCCCATCCTTGGGGACCTTAAACACCCCGTTGGGGATGCCAAATGTCCCATTGGGTACCCTGGATATCCCGTTGGGGATTCTAAAAGTCCCATTGGGGACACCAAACATCCCATGGGAACCCCAAACGCCCCGTTGTGGACCTGAAACCCCCCATGGGGACCCTAAACACCCCATTGGGGACCCCAAATATCCCATTGGGGATGCTAAACGTCCCATTGGGGACCCCAAACGTCCCATTGTGGACCCGAAACCCCCATGGGGACCCTAAATGCCCCATGGGGCCCCTAACCACCCCCGCTGTCTCCCCACAGATGTGCACCCCGAGCAACACGCCGGCCACTTCCGCCCAATTTCCCGGACGCCCTGGCCATGTTCTCCAAGCTGCGGACGTCGGAAACCCTACAGAGCAGCAACAGCCCCATCCCCTCCATGGCCTGCTCCCCCCCGGGGGGGTTCAGCCCTTTTTGGGCTTCGTCCCCCCCCGGGCAGGGGGGGCAACAGCAGCAGCAGCCGCCCCCCCCCTGGCTGCCCCCCTCGTCGCCCACCTCCCACGGGCTCCATCACCACCACCACCACCTGCACCCCCCCGCCCCGCCGCCCGCCGCCCCCCCACACAAAGCCGTGGCCACCATGGACGGGCAGAGATAAGGCTGGGGGCCCTGGGGGGGGTGTGGGGGGGGTGTTTTTTGGGGAGGGGGGGGGGGGTCAGGGCGTTCGGAGCTGGGGGCTTCCTGAGAAACGCACTGGAATCCTTTTTTTTTTTTTAGGTTTTATTAATTTTTTTTTTTGGGGGGGGTGACACGAGTCGCCAGCTGGTTTTTTTTTCTCCTCCCCCCCCCCCTTTTTTTTTTTTTTTTTAATATATAACTATAATATATAAATATATCTAATGTATATAAACCCCGAAGGAAGGAGCGAGCAGGCACGGAGGGCGTCGTGCCCCCCCCACCCCCCCTAGGAAAGGTAGGGGGGAGGAAATCCAAACCAAAGGGATGGAGAGGGGGGGATGGACCCCCCCATATCCCCCCCCTGGACCTGAGGAAGCCCTGGGTGCTCGTTGCTGCGCTCTGGCTCCCCAAAATCCCAAAATCCAGCCTGGCTTCTTGCACAGCCCCCCCCAAAACCCCCCCCCCGGCCCCTAACCCCCTCCTCGAGGAAGGGGGGGTTGTGATTTAATAGGGTGATGCCCCCCCCCCAATCCCTGCGACTCCTTCAGGGTTTTTTTCTGGGGGGGGAGCTGCGGAGGGGCGTTGGTGGGTTTGGTTTGGTTTTGTTTTGTTTTTTTTTTTTTTTAGTTTTCAAATCGAATCTTGCTTAAAAAAAGAAAAAAAAAGACAAAAAGAAAAAAAAAAAGGAAAACAGGTGAAGGTTTTTATTAATTTAAAAATAATAAAAAAAAAAAAATCAGTTTTTTAACAGCAGCTGTCCCCGACCTCTCTCTGTGCTACGAGGGGTGACCTTGGGGATTTGGGGACACCCATGGGGGCTGGTCCGTGTAGGATCTGATCTCTGGGGGACCCTGTCCCTGTAGGGTCTGGTCCCTGGGGATATCCCCGGCGATCTCCCAGCCTCACCAGGCGCTGTGGGATCGCTGCCATCGGGATCCAGCACGTGTCCCTGTGACCGCTGTCCCCAAAAGCTGGGATCGGGGCTGGCAGCGCTGGGTTTTCCTGCTGTTCCCAGGGTTTTTAGGCAAATCCCACGCTCAGGATGGGGTTTCCCAAACATCCCCTCTTGCAGACACAGCCAGACCCCTGCCAGCACCCCAAGGGCTCTTTGGGGACCCCCTGGGGACAGCCTGGGGGACACCAGCAAGGGCTGGGGCACGCAGCCTCGATCCTATAGGGACGCACCAGCTGGGATGGGGACCCCAAAGACAAAAAAGGGGGAAAAAAAAAACAAAAAAAGCCCCCACTGGGGCCACTCACCCGCTCCAGAGCCAGCAGCACCACGGCTAAAGGAGGGCCCCCCCCCGGGTGCTGGGGTTTATGGGGGAACTGGGAGGCGCAGCTGGGCCTCGTCCCACAAACGGGATTAGGGTCAGGGCTGCCCTTTTCATCGCTGCTTTTCTCTGTTTTTTCCCCATTTTGGCCCCAGAGGTGGCACCGGGGACCCAGACCCACTGGGGTACATCCCGGGGTGCTCTGCCCGTGGGGACCCCCCTAAAAGCAGGATTTTAGCCCTATTTCCCCCCCTAAAGACCAAACCCATTGGGAACAACGCACCAAGAGGGGGGCTGTGTGGGGCTAAGGAGGAGGGGACACCCAGGGTAACACAGGGGATCCCCTCGTGGTTTCTGGGCACGGGAGAGGTGACCCTAAAAGAGGGGGACCCAAAGCACCCCCCCCGAGCCAGCACCTCGAGGTGGGGAACCACCGGCACCGCAGCAATAAACCCGGCCCCATAAAACACCCCGTGGGTAAAGAAACTCCATGTGGCTGCTGTGGGGTCTGGCCCCTCTCTGCACAAAGGATTTGGGGATTTTGGTGCCATTCCCATAACCTGTGGTGGCCGGGCTGGTGCCACCCCGAGCAGAAAAACGCAGCCGGCGGTGATGGGGGCGCGTGTAAGGGGGGCTGGGGGTGTGGGTCGGGGTGTAGGGAAATAGGGATTTAAGGGTGTAGGGAGGAAAGGATGTAGGATATAAGGACGTGAGGAGGTGGGGATGGGTGGATTTAAGGATTTAAGGAGGTGAGGACGTAGGGATGCGAGGACAAAGGGCTGTAGGATGTAGGGTGGAAAGGATGTAAGGATTTGGGATGTAAGGACGTGGGTAAGGACGTGGGGGGGCACGGATATAGGGCCGCGGGGATGGAGGCAGCAGGGAACGAGCCCCCCGTGATCCCACAGCAGGGACGTGACGGCCAAACCAACCTCGCTCCTAGCTGCCCATCCACCGCCCTTTATTGCTCCTGCCCGACCCCCCCGTGTGGTGCCCAGGGGGGGCTCCCAGCCGAGCCCCCCCGGCCCCTCTCCGCTCTTGGGGTCTCTCTCCCGTCCCGCGGCGCCCACGGGGGCGAGGGGAGCCCCGGTCCTTGGGGGACGCGGCCGTGGGGCGACTCCTGGGGTCTGGGGGTGCCTGGGGGGGGGAAGCAGACACAGGGGTTAATCCCTGTGGGGTGTCCCATATGTGGGGAGGGGGCTACCCACACAGCCCCCCCCCAGGCCGTACCGTCCTTCCCCACCAGCGCAGGCAGCCGCAGGTCCCGCCGGCCCTTGTAGATGTGCCCGTCCTGACCCAGCAGCTCCACCTCGTCCTGCTGGGGAAGGGGCTGGGGAACGGTGCCAGCACCGCAGGGACCCCCCCACCCCAACCCCAAAACCCCAAAACCCCAACCCCACGGGGATCCCCCCCCCCCAAAAAAAACCCAACCCAGCACCCTGGAGAAGCGAGGCGCACCGCTCGGCGTCCCCCCTCGCCAAGGTGCCCAGCCCCTAGGGTCGGGTCCTTACCTTCATGGGGGGCCCGCTGTGGGGCCGGGGGTGTCCGGGGGTGCAGGGTGGGAGGTGCTGGAGCTGGGGGCTGCGCCCCTGCTGTGGGTGGGGCCGGGTGTGCTGCCCCCCGCAGCGCCGAGGCACCCGCAGGTACCCGCACCCGGCCCCGCATTCCCTGCGGGGTGGGTGCAGGTGGGTGCTCTGGGGGGGGGCCGTCCCTCTCCGGCCCCCCCAAAAGGCTGTTGGGGAGGGGGACGTGTCCCCCATGTCCCCGATGTCCCCAATGTCCCCGTGTCCCCCCTACCTGCGGCCAAGCTGCCGTAGTTGCTGCGGCTCGAAGATGGCGTGGGGGCGCACGGAGAGGCGGGGGGGCAGCGGTGGCATGGGTGGGACGGTCACGATGTGCCTGGGGAGGGCACGGGGAGGGGGGGGGGCAATAAATCCCCCTGCCCCGAAATGGGCACCCCAGGGAGCTCACCGGTGGCCCTGGGGGGGTTCCCCTGCTGCCAGCACCGAGCTGGGCAGGGCTATGGGGGGGACTGGGGGGACTGGGACCCCAATGGGCAGCACCCCCCCAAACCCATGGCACCCCCCCAAACCCACGGCACCCCCCCAAACCCACAGCACCCAGGGAGGCCCCCGAGCCCCCGGGGGTACTCACGGGCCGGGCACCACCATGTGCAGGGGCCGGTCGCAGGACACGCAGTGGAAATGGGCCAGGAGCTGCCTGGGGGGGGAAGGGGCTGGGTGAGGGCGGGTGGCAGCAGCGGGGCAGGCGGGGAACGGGGCAGGGGGGGGGTTCTCCTTGGGGTCCCGCCGGGAACAGGCTCTGTTTCACTTCGTTAGCACTAATTACAGCCCGGTGCACGGCCGGGGGCACGTCGGGGCCGAGCTGCGCACCTCGGGGCGTCGCATCCCTGTGCACACCCTCACCTCCCCCAAAAAACCCTTCTGAAGCTTTGTTTGGGGAGCACCTCATCCCCCAGGGGCACCCCCACACTGCTGTGGGGTGGCAGGGAGCTGATTTAATGCCCTCGGTGCCACCGGCACCCCTTGGGCACCACTGGTTGGGGACGCTCTTATTTTAGGATCCTTATTGCATGGGGAAGGGTGGAACAAACCCAAGGGACACGGTCCTGGGCACGGGGGGGGAGGATGCGCAGGGACACCCGAGCGTGCTTTGATCTGGTGACCTGAGCGTCCCCAGCTGTCCCCAGCTGTCCCCAGCTGTCCCCAAGGCGCTCACTTCCTAATCCCGGCGGCATCGTCGGCCTCTGCCTGCGGTGCCCGCTCCTGGAGCTGTCTCAGGATGCTCCTGCAGCGCTCCTCCAGCTGCTGCCGCAGTGGTGCCAGCTCCAGGCGGTCCAGCTGGGGGTGGCACAGCCCCTCCCTGAGCGAGCTGCCACCACCAGCCCCACTGGCACAGCGCCGGGGCCACCGGGGCCACCAAAGCCCGGAGGGGTGCCCCGGCTCGGCGGGGTGCCCGCGGCGTGGAGCGGGGAAGGGGGCTGGGAAGCGGGGCCGGGCCGGGCTGTACCTTGGAGCCCAGCTCCTCCACGAGTTTCTGCTGGACGCGGTGCCAGCCCTGCTCCTGCCCCGTCACCTTGCTCAGGGTGTCCTCGATCATCTTACTCAGCTGCTCCACGGCGGCGTCAAACTGGGCGCAGCTCACCTTGCCGGCCAGGGCGGCTCTGTCTGCCTTCTGGGGACGGGGATGGGGACAGGACGGGGACAAGTGGCACCGGGGGACCCCAGCCCAGCCCCTTCCTGGCAGGGGGGCTCCTGCTGATAAAACGCCGGGCCCCCTCGAGGTCTCACCACTTCGATTTCCAGCACCAGCTCCTCCTTGTCCGCCTTCTCCTTCTGCAGCCTCTCCAGGGACTGGAACAGAGCCTTGGGAAGCAGCGGGCGCCCGGTGCTCAGCGGGCAGCAGCGGGGACCTCGCCATCCCCAGCCCTGGGGATCCCGAAGCCACCCACCTCGATGTCCTTCTGCTTCTGCTGATGGTCGTCCACCAGGTTCCCCGTGACCGAGCCCAGCTTCTCGCAGTCCCCCTGCACTTGCAGGATGGCAGCCTGGATGCCCTTCAGCAGCTCCTCATCCTCCTGCCAGGAGCAAGGCGAGGGCGCGGCGCTGAGCGGGGGACCCGACCCGGCGCCCAAAAACCTTTGACGTCCCTTCTCGAGCCCCCCGATGCCGACCCCTCCGTACCCATCTCCTCCCGGGGAGCTGCCGGGTGGCCTTGCCCATGGCCTGCCGTGCCAGGACGGAGTCCACCAGCTCCTGGAGCTGCTCGTAGCGCCGCAGCAGCTGCCCGAGCTGCGCCCCGACGTCGGTGCTGCAGACGGGGCACTCGGCCGGCACCGGCTCCGTGCCACCGGGGCTGCCGTCGGGGGGAGCGTCCGGCCCCGTGGTGCCCAACAGAGACCTCAGCTCGTCCAGCTGGAAACGGGGAGAGGGAACCAGCTCCCAGCTGGGCTGCTGCTGGCCCCCAAGCCCCCCCGGGAGGTCCCAGGGGGCAGGGGGCACCAGGGGGGACGTGGCACCGAGAGGTCCCCCCCCTGGCTCTCCACCTGCTCCTGTAGGTGCCCGGCCGTGGTGGCCACCAGCTGCTCCAGCGTGGTTTTGGCCGCGTCCTGCTGCTCCCGCAGCTCCCTCAGCTCCCTCCTCAGCTCCTGCAGCAGGGACCTGGGCGGCGGGACGGGGTGCGGGGGGGCTTGGCCGCTAACAGGGGGCCCCCTCGCCCCCAAACCGAGCTGCTCGCCCCTTACCCCGAGCTGTCCCCAGGTTTCTCCGCTCCTCCAGCCGACCGCAGCTCTCTGAGGGCCTCCTGCAGCTGCTTGATCTGGGGTGGGGGTGGCAGATCAGGGCACGGCCCCCACGCGGGGGGGGGACCTTTGGGGTCCCCTCCGTGCCCGGATCACCTCCGGGTCACCGCCGCCCCCTCACCTTCTCCCCCTGGCCCTGCAGGGAGCCCACGCGGCCCCGGAGGTCGGCCAGCAGCGTGGCGATGCTCTCCTGGTCTGTGGGGACACGGGGGGGGGGACAGCCCCCATCAGGGGCTCCAGGCACGCTGACACCCCCAGCCCCCAGGTCCTCCCCCACCGCCCTCTCCCCCACCGCCTCCCCAGTTCACCCCAGTGCTCCCAGCACGCCCCGAGCCTTCAGGCTCCCAACCCCGCAGCCCCCCAGGGTGCCCCCCGACCACTTTTAGAGCCCGTGGCCCCCCCTCCAGGCTCTCACCCCCCTCCGGGAGGAGCAGACGCAGCTCCTGGAGCTCGGCGCGGTCCGACTTGGTGGCCTCCAGCTGGGCCACCTGGCCCTGCAGGGTGGCACAGAGGTGGCCGAGCTGGGCGAGCTGCTGCAGGGCCTCGGCCAGCCCCGGCACAGGACCCGTGGGGGCGGCACCGGGGGGCATTTGGGGTCCCCAAGCGGTGGGTGACAGGGGCTGGGCAGCCGGGGGGGGCTGCGCCTCGGGGCGAGCGGCGCCCACCCCTGTCCCCCGAGCACCCGGGGTGGGTTCAGCGCCAGGGAGGCCGGGGGCTGTGCTGGGGGGGCTCGGCTGGACCCCCCACCCTCCTCCTCCTCCTCCTCCTCCTCCTCCTCCTCCTCTTCCTCCTCTTCCTTCTCCTTGGGGCCAGGGAGGTGCTGGCTGTGTCCCCGTGCCGGTGGGCAGGGTGCGGGGGGACCCCAGCTGCGTTCCTGGGGTGGTCCCGTGGGTGCCGGGGGTCCCTGGCTGCATCCCTGGGGAGGTCTCATGGGCTCCAGGGGACTCCCACTGTGTCCCTCGGGTGGTCCCATGGGTGCCGGGGGGCTCCAGGCCGGTGCCGGGGGTGCCGGGGGACCCTGGCTGTGCCCCCGGGGTGGTGATTTGGGTGCCAGGACCCCCCGGCTGTGCCCCCGGGGTGGAAATTTGGGTGCCGGGGGACGCTGGCCGAGCTCCCAGGGTGGAGGTCTGGGTGCCAGGACCCCCCGGCTGTGCCCCCGGGGGGGTGATTTGGGTGCCAGGACCCCCCGGCTGTGCCCCCGGGGGGGTGATTTGGGTGCCAGGACCCCCCGGCTGTGCCCCCGGGGTGGAAATTTGGGTGCCGGGGGACCCTGGCTGTGCCCCCAGGGTGGGGGTCTGGGTGCCAGGGCCCCCCAGCTGCGTCCCCAGGGCGGTGGCACTGGCACCAGATGTCCCCATGGGGTCGGGGGCAGCTCCTGCCCGGCTCCAGGAGACCACCGATGCTCTCCGCATCCCCGCTCGCGTCCCCATGGTGCGGGGCCATGTCCCCAATGTCCCCTCGCCGGTGCCGGGCGCTGGCTGCATCCCCCAGGGGGTCTCCCCGCTCTCGGTGCCCTCCTCGCCCGATTCGGGGGACTCGGAGGAGGACTCGGAGGTTGCAGCCTGGCTCCCGGCAGCCTCCTGGGGAGAAGAAATTTTGGGGAACAAATTTATGGGGTCGCACAATGGGAACCGGGGGAACCATCGGGCTCACGCGGTGCAGCACACCCGGTTCCATCCCCGGGGTCCGGCACCTACCCCATCGCTCTCCGGGCTTGCCCCACTGCGGGGTCCCCGCTGCTGCTCGCCCGCCTGCAGGGACGGAAAAGGGGGGGTCAGAATTTTGGGGTGCACCCCAAAAAAAATATTTTCTTCCCCCCTTCCTTGGTCCTGTCCATGGTGCACGGGGCAGCACCCACTGGGACACGAGGGTCCCGTCCCCTTGTGGGTCCCCCTCCCCATGAGCAGTGGGGTGGGGATGGGGGATGCAGGGCTGGGGTCCCCATCCCCATCCCTGTCCCCATCCCAGGGGCAGCTCACCAGGCCCAGCAGCTCCTTGATCCCACAGATGTCCTTTTCCATACGGGACTGCGCCGCCTTCACCCCGCTGATGGCCTCCAGGAGGTCCCGGGGCACAGACGGGGTCTGGAAGGGATCGGGGAGGGGGAGACCCCATAAGGGCTGCACAGCCCCTGAGGAGGGGGCTGCGTGCTTGGGGGGGGGGGGGAGAACACCAAAAGGAACCCAAAAAAAAAAACCCAAAACCTCACCTGGGTGCTGTCCCCATCCCTCGCTTCGCTCCTCTCCGGCCCCACAGCGGGGGCTGCGGAGCCCCCCGGGGGTCCCGGGGTGGGCTGGGGGGGCTGCCCGCCGGGGGGGGGCGGGTTGTGGGGCGGGTTGTGGGGTGGGCGCGGGTTGTGGGGTGGGCGCGGGGAGGTGCAGCAGCCCCAGGTGCTGCAGCAGGGCGCGCAGGAGGCTGTGTAGGGCCGTGAAGTTGACGGCCCCCGGCTCGGGGGTGCCGATGGCCGCGTCCAGCAGCTCGGCCAGGCTGGGGGGGGGCAGCGCCGCCATGGCCTGGGGGGGGAAATGGGGGGGGGGGGGCTGCAGCCTTCAGCCTCATCATCATCATCACCACCACCTAAACCCCGCCCGTATCCCCATTCCCCGTTTCCCATACCCCCATATAAATCCCTACACCCCCAATCCCTCTACTCCACCCCAAATCCCCGTGCCCCCCCCACCCCCATACCCCACCCCCAAAATCCCCACGGACCCCAAAACTCCCCCCCCCCCCAAATTCCCGATACCCCCACAAGCCCCATACCCCGCCAAATTCTGGTAGCCCCCCCCAAATCCCCTTACCCCCCCGTACCCTCCCCATCCCACACACCACCCCCTAAATCCCCACACCCCCCCAGCCCCCCAAAATCCCCATTCCCCCCCAAATCTCCCCATGTCCCCCAAATCCCCATAACACCCCTAAATCCCTATAAACCACCATGCCCCCATACTCCCTAAAACCCCCATAACCCCCCCAAATCCTCATGCCCCCCCAAAATCCCCCCATGCCCCAAAATCCCCGTAACCCCCCCAAATCCCCATAACCCCCCCATGTTCCCATTCCCCCCCATATCCCCATACTCCCTAAAATCCCCATTACCCCCCAAATCCCCATAAACCCCAAATCCTCCATGACCCAAAATCCCAATAACCCCCCCAAATCCCCCCATGTCCCCCAAATCCCCATAACCCCCCCATATCCCCATACTCCCTAAAATCCCCATAACTCCCCCAAATCCCCATTCCCCCCCAAATCCCCCAATGCCCCCAAATCCCCATTCCCCCCCCATTCCCCCATAACCCCCCAAATTCCCCCATTTCCCCCAAATCCCCCGTCCCCCCCCGCACCGCCGGCTGCCGCCTCTCTCCGCCCGCCTCCCTTGGGCCCGCCCCCCTCTCTCCTCTCATTGGCCGCCGCCCGCCGCTCCCCGCCTCCCATTGGCCGCCCCGGCTGTCCGCGTGCGCCTGTGTTTACCGGGGGCGCGGCGCGGCGTGCCCCGTTGCTAGGCAACGCCCCCGGCATGGCCACGCCCCCCGGCGCTATGACCACGCCCCCTCGCTGTATGGCCACGCCCCCTGCCCCACTCGCCCCTTGCCCCCCCCAAAGGGCACGGTTTTGGGGGAGGGTCTCGGGGAAGGGGGTGCTCCTAAGGGCTTTGTAGGGCTGGGCCCGTGCTGCGGGATCCTGATTCCTTGTGCCTGATTCTTGGACCTCAAATATCCCAAAAGCACCCCAAATACCCTAAAGTACCCCCAAAAGCACCCCAAATACCCCCAAAACCATCCCAAATCAGCCCCAAATACCCCCCAAACCACCCCAAATACCCCCAAAACCACCCCAAACCCATCCTAAACCACCCCAAATGCCCCCAAAACCACCCCAAACACCCCCCAAAACCACCCCGAATTAGCCCCAAACCACCCCAAATACCCCCCAAAGCACCCCAAACCACCCCAAAAACCCCTAAGGTAAGGGGTGACATCAATTAGCTGCTTGGGGACGCAGCCTGAAGGGCCTCAGGGATGGGCTCTGCCCCTGAGACAGACCCAGGCAGGGGGCAGGCAGCCGGCCGTGGGGTGCTGCCCACTGCAGAGCGATCCCAAAACGATCCCAAAGCTCTGGGGGGTCCCCGAGGCACCCCAGCCCCGGCCACGCAGCTACGGGAACACAAACTTCTTTCCCCTTACTGATTAAAGCCCCGAGGCAGGTCGGGATCCTACAAGGCACAGGGTCACTTCCAGGGAGGAGGCTGCAGGCTGCCCCCCGAGCCTGCTTCCAGCAAAAACCTGGGCAGAAGGACTCACAGAGCAGCAGCCACCATAAATCCTATGCTCTTTATTGCAGATTCAGTGTTAGTGTTCCGGAGAGCCCAGCTGCAGCAGAGGCATCGTCCCGTCCCCCCCCCCTACCTTCCCCACCAGGTTCTGCCCCAGCCCAGCAGCCCCAGGCCCCTCCAGCAGCCGTGCCCGGCCGTGCAGTGCAGACGAGTGTTCAAGCGAGGACCCAGAGCCTCGTGTGCCTTCCCCCCCCCCGAGGCACGGTAACGATCCAAGGCTCGAAACGAAAAGGCCAGCACGTTAACGAGCACCTCTTGCCCTGCCGGGAGGTAGGGGAGAGCTCGCTCCCAGTCACGAGGGGGTTTTGAGCTTGCCCCCAGCTGCCCTTTGTGGCTCTGGGCTCTGCCAGCAGGACGTGCCAGGCTGGGGGAGAGGAGCAGAGGCTGGCACGGAGCTGCTGGGCTCTGCCAGCAGCATGCGGAGCCGAGTGAGGCTCCTTTCTGCGCTGTCCCGGGCGAACCACAGCCAGGAACAGAAACCCCAACGCCGCTTCCTCTGCTGCTGTCCGCGTGCGGCGATGAGCGTCCCCTGTTCCCTTCCCGTGAGCTGGCAGCAAGGCTTTTCTCACTCCCCCCCTCCCCTGCAGAGCAAGAGATAACGCTAAAAAAATAAAGGAATTTCAAAGTTCAAACCCTCCTCACTTCTCCGTCTCTCTCTGCGGGATGTAGACCCCCCCCCCCCACGGCCAGCGGCCCCTCCCGTTCACCTGTAAAGTGCTGGTCAGGTGGATTTGTTCCTATGGGATCTCACGGCTCACCACCCTGAGAACCTTCACCCTCCCTACAAGAATAAACAGCTGAGTTACGTCTATAACTTATGGCGTTGCCTGCTCATGCACGTTTCCCTCTCTCGTGGAAGCCAGGACAGGGGCAGCACCAGCTCTAGTCATCGACGGTGATGTTGCGGAAGAGATAAGCCATGGACTCCCCGTTGTGGATTCGCCGGATGGCTTCGGAGAGGATCAGGCTGATGTCCACAGTCTTTATCTTGGGGCACTGCAGCTTCTGTACCTCGTGAGGAACCGTGTTGGTTACTACCACCTGCGGGGCGCCAGGAGGAAAAGACCAGGAATGTATCAGTGACACCATTAATTCGCATCCCACAGCTACCCCAAATCAGCTCCACGGGTCAGGGCAAGGCTGAGAAATCCCCGTATGTCAGAGAAAAAGATGAGACGGGCTTCTCCACGTGGCACTCCGTGCAGGGGAAGCTGTCACCAGCAATTACGACAGCCGCTGCCACGGAGGCCATGAGGCCCGTTCAGACCACAGGATCTGACACATCGGATCCCGAGGACGAGGTCTGAGATCTCATCCCTGTGATGTGCCCAGCAGCTGGGGCAAGAGGCAGAACGAGAGAACGGCCACGTGCTGTGGTAAGGGAAGTGTCCAGGCAGGGGTGAGTAATATCAGCGTGCGGGGGAGACGACACGCAGAGAAGCAAACCTGACCCCAGCAAGTATTAATCACAGCGACTCGTCTGTGAACAATCAGAACCGAAAGCATCTGATGAAACCAGGCACTCCCCCAGGACCAGATTCTGGTTTTTAGTGCCTTAAATTCACCACCAGAGCCGGCCCTTCCTCGGCAGCCCCAAAAAACGGGCTCACCTCGTCGATGGAGGACTCCTCTATGAGGCGGGGGGCGTCCGCAGACAGCAGCCCGTGCGTGGCCATCACGAAGATCTTGTAGGCTCCGCGCTCTTTCAGGATCTCGGCGGCGGCCACAAAGCTCTCCACGTCATCGATGATGTCATCCTGAAAAGAAACCCATGGGGAGCTCAGCAAGGTTTTGCTTGTTTTAAATATTTTAGGAGAATTCTTCACGTATCCCAGATTCATTGAATATTCATGGATATCTCGTGTTTGTAGATTCAAGGGGGCAAAGTTTGCAGGTTTTACAAGGCTGAAGTACAAAGCGTTTTCAGCAGAAAGCTGAAATAATCAAAATTTATCACTAAAACTGAAGGAGGCCACCCCCCGCCCGCTCCCCTCCACCACCCTCATACCACGATGATGGCGATTCTTCCTCCAACATCTCCCACCACAGTTATCGGCGGCTTCTCCTTGGCCATCATCACTGGGGAAGAAACAAGCCCGGCTCAGTCAGCTCTGAGTCAAACCACAACCATCCCACCCTGCACGAGGCCGCTCTGTCGCCGAGCTGGTGCAGACCCGGACCTGTGCCTTCCCCCGATAACCCACCCCAGCGGGTAAGCGCTGCTGTGACCTTCCTCCTCCTCCTCTTCCTCACCGAGCAGCACTGCTGCCTCAAGACGAAACTCTCGGTTTCTGCAGGGACCCAGCACTGATCTCAGAGACACGTGGATCCAAAAATCTAACAGATCCTCGTGCAGGGAGCGCTACAAAGCTCTACCTCATCTGTGGGGAACCTCCGTGACTTCTGGCCTCTGTGCTCCAAAACAGGACTGGAGGAAAGGGGGCTGTCAGCACTGGGAACAACCACCGGGATTCCCCGATAACCCCTCTCAAAGGGGCAGTGCACAACGTGCAGTTTTTCACCGGCTGGGCTCGCTGATTTGGCTGAAGGATTTCGCTCAGGCTGCAGCTCGCTTACTCTTGGCTCACCAAACCTGCAAGGATCTTTCAGCGGACACGAGCGCCTTAACAGCACCCGCACGGGCAAGGAGAACTTCCAACGTTGTGCTGAATGTTTTAAAGCACGTTGATGGACAGAGCAGGACAAAATCCAGCCCAGACTCAGTTCTACAACCACAGTGCATCCAAAAAGTATACACGGATGATCTGTGCCATCCAGCACGTGGGAAAGATGTGCCAAGAAACGAGGATCCACTCCGTCCTGGCTCTGCCTGCGCACTGACAGGGCTCGTGCACGAGCACCCTACAAAGCCCCAGCGAACACCAGGCAGAAAGCCCCAGCAGGGAAGAAGCACGTGGAGGTGGTATGTGGCTCCGGGAGTTTCGTTACGTGATAATCGGGGCTGATCTAACCACTGAAGCACAGAGAACACCAACGTTTGGTAAGGCTGAGCCAGCACACCTGCACCCCCTGCCTTTGTGCTATCCACAGGGAGTGCAAAGCGTCCTCCCGAGGCACTTGGTATCCCTCCTCTTTGTAGCTCAGCCTGCCCACAACAGCTTCTAGGGTTCAGAGGACTTTTAGACACCTAGAGAGGAAGATATTCCTCCTGTGAGACAACCTGCTTCCACGTCATGCTTTACGCTCGAGCAGCATGAAAAAACTCAAGGTGCTGCCCGTCCAGAAGCCTGCCTGAGCACTGATTTCAGCCCTCCCGCGTCAGGAGTCCTACCTGAAACTCCCCGTCCTGCACAGCAGGCTGAGCCAGTGCTATTCCCACAGCTCCCCAGCACCTGGGAACGCTCAGGGCCCAAGCACGGCTGCGTGAGTCAGGCTGAGGGATGCGATGGAAGCAATTAGCAGGACCACAGCTCCAAAGATTCATGTGCAGTGCTGTTCCTCCTACACAAAACGTACCCTGAGCTCACCAGAACTGTACAAAACGGTGACCAATACGTTCTGCTTTGTCCAAAAGGATGTCACTCGTTGCTAGGCTTTGTGGTTAAAAAAAAAAACATCACAGCTATCTTGGACTCGGAGTTAATTGCTCTTTGGAGCACGCGATCCTCAGCCTCCCTTGCACTGCTGTTGCTGGGGCTCTTATCAAATGCAAAGTCCCTAAATCCTGCAGGGAAAGCAGCCTTATGAGAAGGAAGAGCACTTGCAATAAAGCAGGATTAAGCTCCAGGAGAGATAAGCAGACCATAAATGTCAATTACAGGCACTGCCTACCTGCTCAGGTTAGTTATTAGTTTATTAATCTAGTCGGGACGGTAACGCAGCTCCTGGTGGGAGCTACGAAATATCGAAATATTACATCTGGCTGCTCTCCCTGCGCATCCACAAACGAGCACCACTTCTGCTTACAACAGCCAGGTGAGAGAAAACTCTAAGCAATGGTGAACAGATCCCAGGGAGCTGAAACCCAGCACCATTTTACTGAAAAACATGAAGTTTCAGCAAGTCTGTATCTTCCCCTTCCATAAAGGAAGCAAACGCACTCCTCGTTAGGCTCAGAGGCTAACATTAGCCGTGCTTTTTACAGCTTTTGTCTGCTTTTGAACGCTGTGTTTCAGGTTTGCTTTACTGTTAAAGTAGGGTAGGCAATGTGTCGACCTACCCGGATCCTACAGAGATGTTCTCCCTTTTCCTTGTTCAATTTTCTCTGCAAAGAAAAGAAAAAAATTGCAAGCCAGAGATCCACCCACAACCACATCACATCGCAAGAGAGCTTCGGTCGCTGCAGCACGAGCAGGGCGCACGCAGGGGTTACTGCAGCCACTTTCCTTTCCTTCCAAATCTTTGGGGGTATCTCTACGTGCACGTCAGAACCGCTGCGAGAAGGTGGCTCGAAAAATGATTTAAAATAATAAAGAACGTCCTCCTCCCAGACACAAAACCTCTATCTGTATGTAGAAAAAGAAGGAGGCAACAGAAGTAAGCCACAGGTGTACCTTTGCCAGATGTAGCCCCTTTGATTATCAAAAGTTTAGGTCAAAAAGTGCTGCTGATTTTTTTTCTTTTTCATGGAAAGTCATAAAAAGATGCTGGTTGTATCTGCAGCCTTTTGAATATAAAAAATGACTACTTTTATAAAGCAGGAATATCAAAGAACACGGGGGTGGTGGGGAAATCAGCCAAACGCTCTGACCTGCACCTTGCTCCTGCTGCAACACGCACCCAGGCTCCATGCATTGCAGGTGAGCTGATCACCGTGAGCAGACAGCATTCCCGGGTGCTCACACCTGCTGCTGCGATGAAGCGGTCAAAACTGGGTTAAGGAATGCCAAAATTGGGGCTGACAGTTCCCACACGGCTGCGTTACAGCGATAACCACCCCGTAAGATAATGCTGCCTTTACAACAGGGCCGAGGGACAAAAGGCTGCTGGAGAAATGCTGCCCAGAGATCTGGAAGCTGATAACAGCGCCCTGCCCCTGCCCCAACACAGCAGAGATAAGGGGGCAGGGAAGCAGGAACAGACCTAAGGTCGCTCCAGTTTTTCCACCCAGCTTCTCCTCCTTCGTGGCAGCTTGCTGGGCTCTGGGTTTGAAGCAGCCCATTGCCTCCAGCACCAAGTAGGGGATTTCAGAGCCACTGGAAGCTCCCCACCACTTTTCTCCAGGAGAGGCAACACGCAAAGTATCCACGGGCACTTGGTAAAGCACAGCCCCGAGCTTCGAGACAATGGGCACACAAAGAGAAGGTCTCCAAGGCTCTGAGTTCCTGATTTTGGGGTGACACGAGCTGCTGCTGCCATTTTAGCACAGCGCTTTGGGAAGTGCAGCTGCTGTTACAGCTCCACACGCCACCCCATCACAGCATGGCATCGGCGCACAGCCTCTGGACCATAAATAAGCCATTATGCTGCACAGCACTCCTTAATTAAGGGCACGTGATCCCTACCTGAACAGGGAGGAAAGGGACATGCCATGATGCAAGAGCCTGGCCAATTCACTCAAAACCCCGCAAAGAATCACGAAAAGCATTGCATAATTGCTGTAGGGCTCCCAGCTCCAGGTTTTGCCTCCCTGCTGGCTGCAGCCATGCCCTTGGGGCCCCAAACTGTGGAGTCTTGAGAGGAAGGATGCCCCACATCGATCTGCTTGCAGCCCAGAGCAGGATGCTCTGCTGTTAGTCTCCGTTGCTTCCCCCAGGAGGGCTCCCACTTCCTACCTGGGTTCATGAAACCTGAGCCAGACAGCTCTGGAGGCTGATCGTTTAACAACCAGATTCTTTTTTTTTTTTTTCTGGCCAGTTTTGGGGTAAGGAAGCAGGCAGCTGTGGGTTCGGAGCGTGCCCTACCTTCCACAAACACAAGACGAGCACAGAGCCGAGCCCTATTTTACTCCCTCGCCGAGCTTTATGGTGCTGGGAGTGGAGGTGCTGGTACACAGGGCAGGGAGAGCTGATCAAAAGCTTTGTTTGATGCACCACTCGAGGTGGGAAAACACCTTCCAAATGACTCAATCGGATAGGAAGGGAGGCGGAACCGAGGGGGTGAGCACAGCCTCACAGCATCACCATCCTCAGCCCTGCTGCATTTTCACCTCTGCTGGGCAGAGAGCAGATCCCTGGCAGGGAATGCAGCACAGGTGGGATTCTCCAGAAGCTTACAGACTGCTTGCAGCCAGGTATTATTATCCCAGTGTCCTGCAGCTCCACAAGCAGAGCCCAGCACTCACTCAAAACCACGTAGTATTTCCTAAGTAGTTTAAGTTTACTAAGCATTACAAGTTTCCTTAGTATTTACTAAGATCATAAAACTGGAGAGAAAAAAAAACGCAGCTTTCTGCTGAGAGTTTTGGACAAGTCACACCATAATCCACCCCACAACTCCCCCGACAGACAGCTCCCGAGCTGCAGCTTGCTTGTTTTCCATGCGTGCCATAGGCATGCAGGAATGCAAGGTCATCAGCCAAGGGCTGAGTTTCTGCAGGAGATAAATAAAGTGGTGGCACACAGCAAACCAGTTCACGTTTGGGTAGCTGAGGACTGAAAACATTTTTTCCACCGAAACCCTAACGAAACGGGACAGGGGGAAATTTCTGTATGAGCCACCGTTTATGGGGCTGCCCAGCAGCACAAGCTCCCACAGCTGAGATTCCTTCAAGTGACACGACTGGGAATAAAGCTGCAGTTCCATCGAGGCCCTGACAGCAGCCAGATGAGACATCCTGGAGGACAGAATCCTCTGTGGGGCAGGACAGGAAGCAAAAGGCCAATGAGTAACCATGCACATCCCTATTTTGTTGCAAGTGCACGAAGAAATCCCCTGTCAGACAGGAGACAACCGTGATGAAGCTCCAAACGTCACAGCGAAACCCCTCCTGGGCCTTGGGGTGGAGTTTCAGCAGCATCACAAGCCTGGCTGAACTGATTTCATTACCGAGCGATGCCTGGGTTAACACAAAATGCCTGCGGTCTTACTTGCCTTCCCCCTCCCTGATTTGGCCACAAACTGGTTGGATGCTCTCCTTAAACTTCACAAGGGGAGCAGCTTATCAGCAGCCCCGGCCACAGCCCGGGTAATTACAGGTGGCTGCGCAATGGGCGGCTCTGTCCCAGGCAGCAGCACGCTGCCATTCCCACACTGCTCTCATCGCTTCTGTCCTACCCCCACCTACCTAGAAAGGTGAAATCCTCCCAAATTAAGAGCTGGATTTCGGCGGTTTGTTCAGTTGGTGCTGTTGCAAGAACACCAGCAATCCTCAGGCTGTGCACAGCGGGCTGTCTCAGGGGCCGTTCCCCTGCTAGTTCCACTTTTGCATTGCTTTTTCTGGTTTCAGTGAGTTCTGCACTGTAAAACCCCACCTCTAGCACAGGTTTGCCTGACACTGCTGAGTGGGCAAAGCCAAGGGGAGCAAAACTGGTGCTCTGCATGGCCAGAAAGAGTTAAACAAGGACCTCCCCACACCTTCTCCTACATCAACCTTTCCACGAGGAAAATTCAACTGCCCTAGGGCTGGTTATACCTACAGAGCCCCACCGGGAGCCATTTCCCACTCGTCTTTTTTGCTCAGAGATGAGCAGAGAAGCTTAATCTTACAAGGCAGCTCCAGGCCAGGGTGCACAGTTGCATTTTTGACCATCGGAGGGGAGTGACGGCCGTCGTCCATGTCCTGCTCCGTGCACTGAGCCTCTCCGTGGATCACTGCTAGTCCCAGCCGTAGTCTCTCAGCATAAGACTGAGCCCTGCAGGACAACCACAGCATGTCAGATCCAACAAAAAAGGCTGTACAGGATTTCCCCAGGGAAGAGCTTCCCTAAAAAGGACTTTGGATTCCCAACACCCCAAAGCCCACTCTGCCCCCTGGCCCCACCACAGAGATCTCCTGGTGTTCCTCTGCACGCCGAATGTTCCCTGACACGGTCAGGCCCTGCTGAAACTCATCATGCAGGGAGCCTGACCCCAGGTGAACCACCCAGGTTTGCAGCAGCAAACTCCAAAATTTCCTCCCGTGGGGCTGGGACTGCAAAATTCAGCTGCCCATCTGCGCCACTACAGATGCCCATCTGATTTCCAGCCACAAATGCCTTATGAAACAGATTGCTGATCCATTTGCAAACCCTCCCTTACTTTTCCCCAGTGTATTCCCCAGCAGCCCAGACCTTTTCCAAGTTATTTTTAAACCAGATAATAAAAAAATCTATTTACCTTTTAGCTGCATCAGGAGATTTGGCTACAATAACTGCGTTTCTGTAATCCGGAATCTGGATGTGATAAAAAACTGTTTAAGTAAAGGCCTTCTTGAGAGAGCATTTCTGGTTTGATTCATGGCTGAAGACCTGCACCCACTCACTGTCCCCAGCCCGAATCTTCCTCCTGGGGTACAAGCACTGCAAGGCCACCGCACCCCTTTTCAACACCTGCATTTGCATATTCTGCCCCAAACGCCACACAAATAGGGTTAGGGCTGGCAGTAGTGCAGGGGATGCCATCTGTTCACAGGTCCCACTTTGCACAGGACTGCAGTTTGCTACTGGCATCCACAAGCCACGGGCTCACCTGCAGTGCTACCTGCAGCCAGGTCTGAGAGATGGGGCACGGTGCAAGGAAAGAAAGGGGGCTGTTTAGACCCTGGGGCCAAAGGGGTCAGCCCTGGCTCTACAACACGGAGCCCCCAGTGCCCGCACAGAGCAGGTTTTACACTCAAAATGGTCAAAAGGAAGAGCTCACTGTGTTTAACCCACCCCACACGGGCTGGCTGCAGGTCCGAACCCAGGCCCTGGGCTCCCCACGTGCAGCAGCCCTGCTCTCACCACGCAGGCATAAATCAATTCCTGCATTTGGGAGACAAAACGCCCGTCCCCAGGCCCTCTGTGTGCTCAGCATTCCTAAGCAGAGCCCAAGACAAAGTCTATCAATAATTCAGATCAGTCAGACATCCACCGCAGAACAAAGGGTGAGTGCAGACACGAACAGGATTTAAAAGGTGATTAGAGGCAAGAGCATAAAGAGCACCTCTCAGATGGCTCTAGCTCTACAGAGAGCAATGAATTTCAACTGAGGGCTCAAGCTCATCTCCAGCTTATGGTCAAAAACTCAATTTCTATCCAGGTGCAATCTCACACAACCTAATTTAATGTAGCGTTTTCCCACTTCCTTGTGAAACATGCAAAAGGTTTCCCTGAGAAAAAGAGATTCATGAGCAGAGCATCTGATCTAGCACCCCTACACCGCCACTGCGTTAAGCCAAGTTGATATACACAGAAGTAGAGTAACCTCACTTCTTCCTGTATGTACTGAATCAAGAAAGGGGATGCCCGCAGGTTGTCTACGGGGAAGCTGAAGAAGCCTTGGATCTCCTTCTGATGAAGGTCCATGGTGATAATGTGCGTTAACCCTAAGAAAGGAGAAAAAAAAAAAAATTGATTAATTGAGACGAGTCCCACAAAGCTGGAGTTCCTGAACCATCTCCATTTTCCAGACTGTTTCAGATCTCAGACAGACGAGTACACCACGTGTTAAAATGAGCATAAGCAGGTAAAAAAAAAAAGTTTCAGAGACATGGGAAGAAACAGGCATGCGGTAAGGCGCTGCCCGACTAGCAACCGTGACTATTTCAACGCGACACTTCTAGGCCACTTCCCCAGGCATGAGCTAAAGAAATAAAAATAAACTCCCCCAAAGCAGCTCAGGGTTTTGGCAGCACGCCTGCGCATCTGACAGGAGGAGAAGGGAAGGGCAGGAGCCCTGCAGGCTGCCAGCAGCTGCAAGGCAGCGCCCGAGGGGGCCGGGCTGCTCCCTGCCACGCTCACCTGCCTTGGCCAGCATGGAAGCCAGCAGCTTGCAGACTATGGAGCCCCTCTTCCTCATCTTGCTCTGTTTGCTGTAGGGGAAGTAAGGGATGACCCCGATGATGTTCCTGGCACAGGAGGTCTTCAGTGCATAAGCCATTATCAGCAGCTCCATGACGGCAGTGTTCACATCTCTGGAAGAAGATGTTCCACACATCAGGTGTTTTTCCAGTGCGAGCCCTTCCCGTACCATACCCACCCTTCCCTCATCGAATTTCCAGGTAAATAGCGTTGTGCCTTATGCTAATGTGTGCAAGACCTGCACTGTGATCCTGCAGCTCCTTCCCTCGTGCCACAGCACATCAGCAGCAACTGCTAAATGCAGGGGCAGCGACTGCAGCACCGCTGGGCACTGACTCACTGGGCAGGATTGGATTCTGCGGTCTGACACGAGGCGTACGATGACTCCCTCCATCAACACAGCAAAGAGGGCATTCTCCCGCACTAATGATGGAACAAATGGCACTTCACACAGTATATTCTAAAATAAAACAGGCTTTAGAAGAGGCAGCAGCACGCGTGCAGCCACCACAATTTCATCCACGCCAGATTTACCGAGTTTTTTTTTTTTTTTTAAGCAACACAAGTAAGTTACTTTCCCTGCCTTCAATACTGTACTCTGAAGCTGCACCGAGCCCCAGCACATCGTTCTGGCAGAGGCCAGCATCTCCTTGCTATCTGACTTACCTAGAGACGGAAGGAACAGCAGCAGAAACCCCTAACAACGTTTACTTGGAAGGTAAAACAAAGAAGGGATGTTGGGATGTTGGCAGAGCACACACACAGACAGGGATGCACAGAAAAACATCTGTGATGAGCTGCACCATGACGCCTGGAGCACCCCAGGAGTGTGTTAATCTGCATCTGGACTCATTTTGGAAAGGGAAAATCCCCATCAGTGCCTGCAGCATCACAAAGCAACTTGAGACCACTTTGGAGGTGAGCAATGTGCACGTGGGAGCAATCAGGACTTGCGGTCCCTGCCCTGAATAAAGATGTTCCTGCTTGGTTTTGTTTTTTTCCAGCAGCCACCCCACATACCGCTTCCCCGGGGGGGCCACGCTGAGGGTGACCCTGCTGCAGAGCCACAGGGTGACCGAGCAGGGGCTGCCCGGAGCCACCCTCCCACGCAGAGCATCTCGAAGCCCTGCAGAGCTTTTTGGGAGCTTATATTTTAGGATTACCCTCCAGCCCACCTGGCCTGCCATCCCTAAGTGCTCAGAGACACATTTCCCACCCGTGTGTGACACCACATTCCTCCAACCACTTCTCCGTGGCTCTCCCTTTTCCTTTGGGACCCAACTTTTATTCGTGGCCCTCATTTGCGACCGCTCTGCGTCTCTTTATTCTCCCGCTGGCTCCGCCGAGCCCCCCGCACAATGCTGCTCGTACACAAGAAAGCTTTGTCAGCTCCGCAGCAGCCAGCCAAGAATTACATAAAACATAACCCCCTGCCACGTAGGGCAGCGAGCTAACAAAGAACCACTTCTTCCCTTTGCTGTTCCAGTCGTGCCAGCGCGGCTGGGAGAGGAGAAAAGGATGCTGCTATCAGTATTGTGTGAAACAAAGCAGCCTCGATGAAGTCTAATTGAAGGTCGCCCACGAAATTCAGTATTTTCCATCATCACTGCTCAAATTACTTTAAAAAAAGAGTAACAAAACAGAGAACACGACTGCTGCTGCGAGGGGAGGTTGCCAGAAACCTCGAAAGGTGCCCGCAGTCCCCGTGCTGCCCAGTGCCTCACTGCCCAGCACCTACATTCACAGCACGCCGCCTGTTTAAACCAGGCAGGAACATACAAATTATTGGGGTGCTCAGCCCTGCTACCGAGAGGCCCCAACCCTGCCGAGCAGGGGGCAGAACACAAGGACGTGGTGATGCTCTCCACAGCTGCCAGCAGCTTGCAGCTCCTCGTGTCCCCACCAGACCTTGATCTTCTCCCCATGCCCACCAGGAATCCATCCCGCAGCTTTTTGATCCCACAGCCCCTGGTAGAGGCAGCAGCCCCATGCAAGGAGCTCCTGAAACTACAAGGCTTGTCCTGGGAAGCTGTGAAGTACCTGGTAATGGGAAGTGCCACCCCCTCTTGTCTGCTCCGAACTCCGCACCTGCTGCCTCTGTTTGTCCTCTCCTTGTTCTGGCAGAGCAGTGCCTCTTACCTGCCACTTATCCAGAGACCTCTGGCAGATCTCCCCATAGCCCTCAGCAGTACCAGGAGGTTCAGTTTTCCCCCCACACACCCACCAGTCCCCACGCCAGCAGCCCCGGATGACACCTGGCACTGGAACTTCTTTAGTTCTGCTCCATTTTTTGGCCCAGAAGCTTGCATCAAATATTCAGCTCTTTCTGTTCCATCTCCGTGTATTTAAGATGCAGACTGCGGGTCCACGCTGCAGCATAACAAGGCTGTCTCCTCTCTCTAATTTTCCAGTAAGTTCTAATATCTCACTTGCTTTTTGAACCAGAAATGAGTGTAGAAGCCCTACTTTCAGGTTACCCGACACGGTGGTTGTTTTTATTCTTGAAAAGCTCCCTGAAGCCCTCTGCAAAATGGAGACGTCCTTGAACCTGTCCTCTCGAGCAATGCAGCAAGGCACAGCTGCAGCTTGAGAATAAAAGATGACTTGTCTGTACAACAGTGGCACCTCGACAGAAGGAGCTTCAGCACTTTTGCTAAAAGGACCCATTTCTCGACCCGGAATAATCAGTTCAGATTACAGAAAAATGGGGGGGTAAACAAGCGGAGGGCAGGGGAGGTTTTCCTCTCCCAAGAGCATTGTCAGCCCCCAGTGCTCCGAGTTCTCTCTCTGAATTCCTCACCCGTCTCATGTTGACAAAGCTCTCAGTTACACGTTATTTGGGAGAACTCCCCCAGCAGGGGCAGCAGATCGGTGCCGTTCACCTGGAGCACAGCCTGCAGCAGCGGGTTCTCAGCTCGCAGAGATTCAGCTGCTCCCTGGGGGAGGAACCCCTGAGAGCATCCCTCTGGAGACAGAGGAGCTCCAGGAAAATGCCTCAGCCTGCAAGAGGAGCTCCACAAGTGAGGAGGCTGCTCCTGTAGTCCTCCCGATTCTGTTAGCAACAGGCCAAGCATTACACAGAGAAAATGAGTGTGAATTCTCAGTGGGCTGTATTTCTTAGGAAAATATCAGTTTCCAGGTTATTTTGCTACCTGCTGCAGCTCTGGTACTTACTGGTGCTTGTGATCTCCAAAATCCCAGGAGAATTTGCCATCTTGGAGAAAGCTGTCAGAACTGGAACACCTTTACTTTTGCTCACGGTGCAAAATGCAGCGTATCAACACCTCACCTCTGAGAACAGCACCTCCCCTACCTGCTCGTGGTCATTCTGCAGGTTTCACTTGCATCATTTGCACACAGGCTCCCTCCCACTAACTTGCACAGACTGCTTGGTCACTATCAGCTGGCCCATCCTAATGCCACCTTCGTACACCCTGCATCAGCCAGGAGAACAAGGCTCCTGGGTCAACAAGTGGTTTTCTGGGACCAGGGTTACTTTTAGCACTTATTTTTCCTCTTACTCCGAGGCCGGAACAGCCCAAAGTAAAAAAATAAAAATAAAAAATCGGCCCACTTAAGAAAATGCATAACATCTTTAAGAATTACACATGTGGGGGAGGGAAGGAAAGGATTTCCACAAGACTCAGTTTCACACCACTGCAGGGAGAGGGGCAGAGTAATCCAGCCTGTGATGGAAGCACAGAGTTGTCCTTTTGTTGCTGGCTCTGCTGCTCGGTAATGGGAACAGAGAGGAAATTGCACGTCCTGAAATGGAAGTGCCAGTCAGACATCACCGAGCAACTGAGCCTGCAAGGACACCCCCACAGCCCAGGGGTGCTTCGCTTCGCCCCATCTGTCGGGCTGGCTCTTGCCTCAAATGCCACTGGTGCTGTTGGATGGGAAGCGTCTCGGTTTGCTGTGGTGTGAGCGATCCTCTGGGAATTTTAACAGCTTAACGCTATGTCGTGTCCTAGATTAAGTCAAAGCACTGAGAACCCTGCAAAGAGACATCGTCGTGCTGGCTAATGGCTAGCAAGCTAACCAGAACGATCTGCTGCAGCAGAAATTAAAAGCACGGCACAGTTGTAAAACCCAGCCACAAGTCCCTTACCTGGGGATGGTCTGGATAATGAAGATATCCTGTCCCCGGACAGACTCTTTGATTTCAACTCTTGTTTCTGAGGAGGAATGAAAACACAGTTTTATTCCCAAACATCAGACTTCCAGCGATAAGACATGGTGTTTTAAATAAGGCATCAGGTTTTAATGACAATTGGGCCCAGAGGTCGGGGAAGGCAGCAGGACTTGTGGGTTTTTCCAGAGGCTAGCCCTGGGAAGCAAGGAGCTGGCACCGCATTCTGGTGAGTGAGCTGCATTTACAAGGCAAAATAGGCTGACTGGCTGTTACCTCGCACCTAGAAGGCAGTTACTGAACTCCCAAGGAGAGATCCTTTCCTTTTCTCCTGCTGAAAGCTGTCAATACCTCATTCCCTAGCTAACAAAGGGCCACCCCAAAGCAGAACATCCTCCAGTACTCACCAGGTTAGCCCAGCACACCCCTGCAGCAGTGCTCAGGGGAAGAGCTCCCCAGCTTCACTACGAAGCTCAGGGTACCTCAATGCTGCCACGAGCTGGAAACCTGAGTCTCCACTGAAAACGCTTCCTGCAGCCCCTTACTCAAAAGGAAAAGCCCCAAAACAGCTGAGCAAAGCCAAAGGTTTCCCAAAGTGCCCTCCTGGGCTGCTCCTTTCCCACAGTCCTGAACCCGAGGGCAGGGATAAGACAAAAGAGAGCGAGATGTGCTGAGCTGCAGGGCCCAAACCTACCCGTCCAGACATCTGCAGCAGCCTTAAGGGACCCTGCTGAATGGAGGATTTGTTGTGCAGCGATGAGGAATGGCTTCAGCCCCTGAAGCAAGCAGCCCGATTTAAAACCGACCCCAGAGGGCAGGGAACTCTGAGCAGCACGAGGCAGCCCAGGCACAGCCTCACGCATCACCGCATGGCCGTCCCGCTGCTCCTTTGAGCCAAACTCTGTTAGCCAATATCCTCGAGTTTCAGCCCAGCACAGACAACTGGAAATGGGCAGCTGTGATGTTTAAAGAGATGCAAACGGGCTCCAAGAGGCACAGGCTCCAGCTCGGCCCCAAATCTGGGCTCTTAAAGGCAAGACAGGTGCCTGTGAACTGCCTGTGGCAGGGGGGAGGACTGGGAGAAGGGAGCAATTTCAATTTTACAAGGCATTACTTCAAACTCAGAGGATGGTTTCCTAAGCACAACAGCAGGTGATGTTTTGTAGCAGCTAACACCCGAGGTAGGAATCTATCACAGATGAGACAGAGCTGCCAGGCAGGCAAACGAGATAACCCGGGGAACGAGGCACACACCTAATTGCTCTGTCTAAGGTTAGGCACAGGAGCTCAGCACCACCAGGAGCAGCAGCACGGCTGAATCACTGCACCTACCGGACAGGTCTGACTGTCTGCAGCCCTAAGATCACCCCAAAACAGGTTTGCGAGCAGCGAGGGCTTCTCTTACCTCCATTGGTTTCCTGATACACCACGGATTTCCCCAGCTCAGCGCCGAGACGTCTGGAGAGGAAAAAAAAAGGAAGTTAGAAACGGGGGCACTGAGCGCTTCGTGAGCCAAATCCTGCTTGGGGAACGTGGACAGAGCACGAGCTCTGCCCTGGGGGAGCCGAGCACCTCAGCCAAGCTGCAGGACACATCTTGCCTGGTGCCAACACATCAGGACGGAGCCTTTGGGTGCTCACACGCAGCCGTGTGTGTGCCCTACAGCCAGTCAGGGCCGTCATGCACCCATCCCGTCGGTATCAGCCACTGAGCAACCCACCCCACGACCAGCACCACCCAAGGAATCGGCACAAACCCCACAAAACTCCGAGGAAGAGCCCACCCCAAAGGCTCCTGTCTGGTCCAGACCAGCAAGGGAGCTCACGCCTAGCGGAGAGGCGGCACGATGGCATCAAGCCTCATTTTCTGAGGAAAACCAGCAAAAATGTGTTCAAATTATAGCAGCCAAACAGAAACAGGGCTTGGGAGGCACCCGCCTCCTAACGCTGCTACATGATAAAGACTCATTTTGGAGAGTGTGTTGAAATGCTCTGAAGCATAGACTATTCCCCTGGGTGACACTTCTGCCTTTCACAATCCCATCAGGCAGTATTTCGAGGCACGCGTGCCCAGCACCAGCACACTGCTGCCCAACCAGCAGGTTCTAGACTCGGCTCCGAGCCCCTAAGCTGAAGTCTCAGCTCAAAACTACCCTGGAAAGTGAGGCTGGGGCAGCTGTGACACCCCAACACACACGGTGTGTTTGCTGAAGTGGAGCAAATACAGAGAGGAGTGGAGCAAATACACGGGAGCAACACGGAGGAGTTTTGTGGTGCCTGGAGGATGCGGCTGGCAAGGTCCCAGGTGTGCACGGGACGAAACGAGAGCCCTGCTCAGGCAGCACGGCGTTAGCACAGCTTCTGTGCTGCTGAAACGAGGAATCGGAGCGGCAGGTTTGGCCAGAGGAAGATTTACACCGAGGGCAAGGGCAGAGCACAGCCCAAGCCAGCCTCGGAGCGCCCATTTGGAAGCGGCCGCAGAAAAATTTCCACTTCCTATCATTTTGCCCTTTTTCGCCTTCATTCCCAGCTCTTCTCTTTCCAGATCAGAAGATCCAAATCTTCTCTTTCCGTGCAGAAGCTCCCGGCTGCTCGCTGCGTTAGACAGCAGAGGAATTAAGCTGACAGCAAGAATTTCATCTGCGTTTGGCTTCAGCAGCAAGCACCCAGCCACGCCAATGGGGCTGTCAGAATTACTGCATCAAGCTGGCCACAGACACGGGCAGGTCTTTGCCAGGGAAAAGAGGCAGTCAGAGGTGATTCGGAGCACTCCCACCAGAGATCCAGCTCGTGCTGCCAAGGAGAAGTGCTTAAAATTGGGAAATGGTCAGGCTGGTGTCACACAGCCTGCAGAAATGTCCCAATTACCAGCCCCACGCACACACCAGAGCACCAGCTCGCTGCTGGAAGCTCCCTTCTCCGCCCCCGAGGGGCAGAAGCTCAGCCTGGTGCTGGTTTTGTGTTTCGAAGCAGTGCTCAGAGCTGGGATCCGTGCAGAGGGCAGGGCAGGGCAGGGATCAAGGTAGGGCTGCTCCAGGCTGCTCCCATCTCTTTCAGTGCCACCTCAGAGCAAGGCTTCACCCCGCAGCCACTCACGGCTCCTAAAAGGCAAAGCCCTGCTCCTCTCTGCCCTGCTGTCCTCGCACCAGCTCTGGCACCCACCTGACAGCGTGCAAGAGAAAAAAAAAATCTCTTTAGGGCTTAAAAAAAACCCTACTGAGAGCAATCAGTAAAAATGTACCCTGCTCTGGGATATCCCTCCTTACAAGCAGTGCCCAGGAAAGATGAGCGAGCTTTCCACGGTCCCAACGCACGCCAGGACACGAAGCTGTGAATGAAAAAGCATTTTGGATCTGCCTGAAATTCCCAGCCCAAACGGCTCAATAAGGAAGTGCCACACGGCAGGATTTCGGGAAGCGCGAGGTTTTATCAGGCCTTGGGGCTGCCAAAAGCCGTGGCACCGCACTCCTGGGCCAAAGGACAGGCGGGTTAAGGACCTGGTTAATCAGAGCTGGAGACGCAATTCACTTCTGGCTTTTGGTTTCAAGCTCCAGCAGCACAAACTCCCCAGCAGAGAAGGACGGGGTTTGGAGACGGGACGCAGCACCCCGCGAGCTGACACCCCGGGGCACCCCTCTGGTGCTCTGCCTCTTGCCAAGCTGACCTGAGGAGGAAAGGTGCTGTTATTTTTCCTCCCTCCCACCCAAAGCTCCTTCCTCCAGCTGCAGGAGGCTGCTGCAAGGCCTCCCCCCCCTGCCAGCAGCAGGGCTCGTCTCCAGCTCTCACTGAAAGCGCTGCGCTGGCTTTACAGCTGGGCACGGGGCTCCCCGGGACCAAAGATCAGAAAAGTCCTCGTCTTTTCCTTATTACTCTGCGTCGCTTCGGCGTGCAGCAGTGCTTTATCTGCAGATCCTCATTGCTTTCCGTGCTGCACACCCAGGATACTCACATCCTGCACGCTGCAGAGCTGCAGGAGCAGCGGGGACACGTCTGGAAGCTCCACAAATCCCAGCTCCTCCAAGGGGGACGTGGTGGTCGTGCCCCTGTGCCAAACACCGCGGTCAGAGCAGAGCAAAATGCATCTGCTGGGCTCCGGGGATTCAAAGCGAATCCCTCCTCCTGCCCCCAGCAGCACGCAGAGCCCATCGGGGATCAGAAATTATCTGAAAAAGGCCCCAGAAATTATCCTTCCCCCTTGCAAATGCAGCTCATCATCAGCTGCCGAGCGCCCTAATTAAGCAGTTTTCTTTCCAGATGGGAAAGAATTAAAAAAAAAAAATCCCCATCAGTTTACAAGACAGAAGCGAGCGGGAGGTTTATTTCTCTCTGCCATCCTGGGGGTGCTCCTCCCCGGGGCTAGGATTTTAGGAAAGGATGAGCTCGGAGTCCTCAGGTATCAGTTTTGCCTCAGGGAGGGATCTTCAGAGTCTCATTTTCACCCAGCTGGTAACAGACTGAGTGTTCCCAACAGCTTCAAGGCCACTTCCAGGGCTCGCTTACCTCTCCTGCCATCACACCTCCAGGCAGAGAGCAACGGAGCCTGGATGGAGAAGGGCCCCAAAATGCCCTACCCCTGATATTAGGAAGTTGTCTTCAAGGTCTTTTACTGCTCATACTAAAGCTCAATAAAACCTTTAAGAACGAGAGGCTGCAAAATACCACGTTTTTTTTGGGAAAAAAACCCCAGTGCCTCTACTGAAAGCACGCTTTGGGAAAGACAGCCAGGAGGTCACGCTCTGGGTTCTGCTGCTGTTCATCCTAGAGCATCGCTGGGAGCCTTGCGGAGGATGAGGACCCTCTAGACACAGGTTCCTCCAGCAGTACCGGTGCTTCCCGACGCCACGGAGAAATTCCAGACGGTTTTGGCACCTGCCGTGCATCACCTCTTGCCAGAGAGAAGCGAGTAGGAACAGCGCCCGGCCAGCTGTGTGCCGCAGCCTGTGGAAGCCTGCCCTGCGTCTCCTCTCATCACATCTTTGGAAGGCAGCGAGTTATTTTTAAAGACAGAGAGCAGAAAACGATGATTGCTGCTTTGCTCCTTCAGGCCTGAGAGCTCGGAGCTCGTCCCCTGTCCCCGGGGGCTGTCACAGCCCGCCTTGCTGGAACAGGACGGGCCCTCCCCGTCCCAGCCGGTCACGCTGTATCAGCCAAGGGAAAGCCATCTGGAATTGACCAAATATAGTTGGAAACCTCACCAGCAGACCACCCACCAACCAAAAAAAAGCTTTCCACTCCCAAACGCGTGGATTTCCCACAGCCAGGGCAGCCCGTCACTGTCACTGTCAACACCGGCGATCCCGGACAAACAGCGGAGTCAGCTGTGGGGAGATTTAGTTGTGCTGAGGGCTGAGCACCCTGTTTGTTGGGCTAGCTGGGCTCACAGCAAAGCCTTCTCACAATTTAAGGCCGCACACCTGTTTTTAGAGATTCTTCCAATTTTATTTCCTACCCCCTCGAGCAGGGCGAGGACGCTACCTGCTGTGGAAGACAAACGAGACCCCCAATTTTGGGAGCAGTGCCACAATCTGCATGTCCCTGCTTCTTAGGAGCTCGGCTGGGAGCTCCCACTTGTTGCCTGCCCCAATTTGCACGGAATTAACCCAAAACGAGAGGCGAGGTGTCGGTGGGAACCCCGCGCACCAAGCGCCACATCTCGGGGCCGGCTGTTACCTCACGCAGCAGGACCCGGCGCCTCCAGCCCCACTGCAAACAAGCTCTGCCGAAAGGAACAGGCAGGGAAAAAAAACAGAATAGGGGGAAACCACATTTCTATCCCTAAACCAAACCCTGTTTGCTTAGCACAAGCTGCCCACCGAGACACCAACAGGGCACCAAACCCACCCCAGTCAGCACACGGATCCCCTCCCAGGCTCCGAGTGGAGGAGCAAACAAGCTCCCAACCCCCTGCCCTCAAATTAGCAAAGTTTTAGACCCCCCCAAAGTTTTAAACACCCCCCAAAAAACAGCTGATCGCTTTTTGATGCCGATTCCGCCAACTTCCACCTCCTCCTGCCCCACAGCAGAGGCCGGGGCTGCGTGTGGCACCTGAAGCAGCCACGCAGCCGGGGGGGGTTTCTTCAGCAGCTCTGAAAAAGGAGCTGAGGGGGCTCGGGCAGCCCCCAGGGGGGGTCGGGCAGCCCCCGGGGGGGCTCAGACGGGGCTGCTGGAAGCTCTCCACACCAAACCCCGTGCCCAGAGGGACCCGCAGCGGGGGTCTGCGGCAGGGGGAAGGTGCTGGAAGCCCCCCCCCGAGCCTCTCCCCCCCCACACCCCGGGCTCGGCGGGCACTCACTCGGTGATGCGCTTGGCCAGCTCGGTGCAGGCGGCGGTGGAGTTGGCCGAGAAGACCCGGTAGCCGCTCCTGGCAGCGTTCATCGCCAGCGCCTCATGCGGCCCCCGGGGAGCCCGAAAGGGAGGACAAACAGCTCTGTGAGGCAGCAACAGCTTCCGTGGCATCCTCCTCGCCCTCCCCGCCGCCCGATCGCCGCCCCCCTGAGGGGTGGGGAGGAGGAGGAGGAGGAGGAGGAGGAGGAGGAGGAGGAGGAGGAGGAGGAGGAAGGTCTCGCCCAGCGATGTGCCCGCCCACAATGCAACCGCGGTGAGCCCCCAGCCCCCGCGGCACCCCAAAAAAAAAAGGGCTGGGGGCAGCCTGGGGGGGTAATGGGGGTGGGAATGGGGTGCGGGGGCTGTGTGGGGGGGGCGCTTTTGGGGTCGGGGTCCTCCTGGCAGCGCCGCGGGCCATAGAGACGAGGGGATAGAGCGCCGCCCCCGCCCGGCCGCCATTTTGTGCCGCGGGGGCGGAGCGCACCCCGCCGCCATCTTAGGTGAGGGCACGGCGCTGCTACCCTCGCGGCGGGGCGAGAGGAGGCCGCTGCCGCCCGCACCGAGCCGGTACCGGAGGAGGAGGCGTGAGGACGGTGTGAACTCCCCCGCCAGCCTCCTGGCGCTTCCTGAGCGCGGCTGCGGCGCTCCGCGGTCGCTTCCCCTCTGCGTGCCTCTTCCCGGGCACGGCGGTGGCTTCGTTGCCCGCACACAAGATGGCCGCCGCCCCGCCGGAAGCTGCGCGGGGGCGCTCTGGGCTCCGCTCTGTGGCAGGCGGGGAGGGGCGGGGCCCTGAGTCCTCCAAGGTCTCCTGGGGGTCCTGGGGGTGGGGGCACGGGGGAGAAATAATTAATAATAAATAAATTAGCACAGAATGGTAGGGGTTGGGAGGGACCTCGAGAGATCGTCGGGTCCAACCCCCCTGCCAAAGCAGGTTCCCTAGAGAAAAAAAAAATCTATATTTTTTTCTATGTTTTTAATAAATAATAATTATTAATTATAATTATAATAGTGATAATTATAATAAAATAATAATAATAATGGAAAGTGACAGGAGGAAGGAAGGAGAGAGAAGTGATGATATTATGATGATGATGATAGAAGGAAGGAAAAAAGAAGATATAAAAATAATAAAAATAATAAAAATAATAAAAATGATAAAGATGAAAAAGAAATAAATATAATAATAAAAACAAGTAATTAAAAATAATTAAAATATCAAAAAAAACCACGTTTTCTGCCCCAGAGCTGGGAGCTGCCCACAAGGGCGTCCTGTCCGTGGTGGGGACCACCGATGGCGTCCGTGTCCCCTCAGGACAGCCCCGTGTGCCCCGGGGGGGCTACAGGAGGGTCCCCGGCTGGTTTTGGGGCCAAAATGAAGTCACCGACACCAAAAAAAATCACTGACACCAAAAAAAGACACCGACACCAAAACCGCCACCCCCGGCCTGCACAGGGGGTGCTGGGGTTTAGGGTGGCCCCATGGCTGCTTTAGGGCGGCCCCATGCAATGTCCTGGCTCCGGCCCCTCACCTGCAGGCTGAGGGGACCCCAATGGGGTCCCCCGCTGCCCCCCCACGTCCCCTGCACCCCATGGGGCCTGCAGCCGTGCTTCACCCCAGCCCCATTCCCCCTTCCCCTCTTCCCTCACCCCAAACGGCCTCCACAGGCCTGTGGCTACCACAGCCCGGCTGCCCCGAGCCCCCAGTGTCCCCCCAGTGTCCCCCCGTCCCCTCAGTGTCCCCCCGTCCCCTCAGTGCCCCCCCGTCCCCTCAGTGTCCCCATGTCCCCTCAGTGTCCCCCCTGTCCCCTCACCCTCCATGGGGACAGGGTTTGGTGACCCCCCAAGGCTGCCCCACGAGTGACAGCCAGCCGGTGGTTGTAGGACACGCTGTGGCCATTTTGTGGCTTTGCCCTGCAAAAGGAAGAAGCTGAGGGATTATTTAGGGGATTTGGGGAGCCGGCTGCGCCCCGAGGGCCCTGCTGCACCCTCCTGCTGCCAGGGGAGCGGGGACACCCCAAAGGATGGGGACAAGGCTTGGGTAGCCCCATGGGGGTGCCCAGATCTGGCCCTCACGGGTCCCCAACACGTCCTGCCACAAAACTGCCCCGATCCTGCCCTTTTTCAGCCCCAAATTCCCCCCCGGTGCCACGCACTTTGCCCTGCCTCGGGGTGCACAGGCAGAGGCCGGGGCTGATATCGGGGCTGTTATCGGGGCTGATATCGGGGCCGTTATCGGGGCTGATATCGGGGCCCTTATCGCCCTGACCAACAACCTTCCCCTGCCCCAGGGCCGAAGGTTTATGGCTGCTTGTAGGGCCGGGCAGAGGCGCAGCGGGGCCGTTCCTTGGGGAACATTTCCCTCCCCATCCCGCAGCAGGTCCCCAGGCGGCAGAAGCCCCCCCACGGCCCCGAGGCCTCGCAGCGATTTCATTATTTCCTTTAATATTTCATTAACAGCCCGCTGGGACGGATCGGGGCTGCCTTGGGTTTAGCTCCTTGTGAAGGGTTTTCCCCGGCCTTGTGGGGTAGGATTTGGCTGGCCGGGGGCATTAGTAATGCCGTAGGGCTGCGTTCATACACTATGGGGTAAATAAAGCCTGGCAGGATTTTTATTATTTTTATCATTTTTATCATTTTTATTATTTTTATTATTTTTATTATTTTTATTATTTTTATTATTTTTATTATTTTTTACCATCAGAAAGCTGGCCGAGGGCTTTGTGGCGAACCCCATGGTCCTGGGCTGTGCCAGCTGGGATTTAGGAGCTGCCCAAATCCCCATGGGCTGAGAAACTTTGGGGTGAAGCCCCCGTCCCCACATGAAGCCAGGCTGGGCTCTGTGTGTCACAGGGACGTTGCTGTAAGGCCCAGGGACTTCCAGGGTCCCACAGCCCCAAAACTTGCATTCTAAACCCCAAACCTACAGCTTGTGGGATACGAGCCCCAGGAGATGCCCTCATCCTTCCCATCCCGGGTGGGAATGGGGCCGGTCGGGATAAACCCATCCGCCAAGCATCCTTCCCTCTCCTGCCCGCGCAAGGTGGCTCGTTAAGGCTCCTGTAATTAGGGTAGCCCCAAATGATTGTTTATCGGCACGGGGCAGTGACGGAGGCCAGCCCGCTTCCGCACCAAACGCCACGGCTGGGGGCAAACCAACAGCGTCTGCGTGGGGCCGGGAGGAATCGGGCGGTGGCCGCAGAGTTTGGGTCTCCAAACCTCATTTCAAACATTTTTTTTGGGGTGGGGGGAAGGTGATGGCGTCCCCGTGGCCTGGAGCCACAGACTGGATGTCCCGCAGTGTGGCCAGATCCCGACCTGTCCCTGTCACCCCGTGGCACCTGCTGGCGGCCGTCCTGTGGCCGCTCATCGTTTCCTCCTGCCGTCCCCGTGCCTTCCTGCACGGAAATTCAGAGCTCCTGAGTCACCGGCGGGGCGGCGAGGCGAGGGGCAGGCCGGCAGCCCGTGCTCCCCACGGGTGGCTATTCCCTCCCCCGGGCACCTTGGGGCCATCTGTGGGGTCTGCCCAGTGCTGTGGCCCCAAATCTCAGCCGGCATCGGTGCTGGGGTTCCCCAGGCAGAAGAATCGGGTGGCCGATCTGTGGGGCTGGGTTTTGCCCCACCAAACCAGAGCCCGGAGAAGTCCTTTTGGGACGCGTGGTGCACCCAATCCTGCCCCCTCGCCTCTGTTTTTATAGGGCACCCTTGGCCAGCCAGGCTCACACGGCCCCGCTATCTGCCCGGCTGGCCATCCCCTGCCTCAAATTGTTGGTGGGTTTTGGGGGATTTAAATGGGCACAGCGGGCTCGCAGGTCGCAAAGCCGTCAGGGTGAAGAGCAATGCGACCCCGAGCCCAGAGCTCAGGGTTATGGGGTCTGCGGCTGGGGCTGGATGGATGTAGGGCTGGGGATGGATGTGGGACTGGGGGTGGGTCTGGGGTTGGATACGGGGCTGGGGGTGGATGCAGGGCTGGGGGTGGATGTAGGGCTGCTGGCAGATAGATGTGGGGCTGGGGGTGGATGTGGGGTCAGATGTGGGGCTGGGGGTGGATGGATGTGGGGCTGGGGGTAAATGTGGGGCTGGGGATGGATGCAGGGCTGGAGGTGGGTCTGGGGTTGGATATGGGGCTGGGGGTGGATGTGGGATCGGATGTGGGGCTGGGGGTGGATGTGGGGCTGCCAAATGCCACCGGTGGCCTCCGCTCAGCCCAGCCCGGGGGGCTGGGGGCACGACATGGCCATGGCCCCCCCACAACCCCCCAACCCGAGCCCGGCACAGCCACCCTCGGCCTTCCTGCGTGCATGCGGGTGCCGGCACCCCTCGGCGTGCGAGCAGCACAACCACCAAACCCCCCCTCAGATCACTGCAGTGCGCAGCGTGCCCCCAACACACCCCAAAAAAAAAGAAACACAAAAAAAACCACACACACACCAAAAAACCACGAAGCCGGTGACGCGCGCGCGGCGCGCCCTCCCCCTTTTGGAAAAACCACACAAAAAAAAAAAAGCAAAAAAAGGGGAGGGCCGGGAAAAAGCCGAGCAGCACCGCCCCGCTTCACCTCCGGGGAAGGGGGGGGGGGGGGGGGGGGTTAAATGGGGCCGGGCCGGGCCCCGCCTGCCGTTGCCGGGCGGGTGTCGGCTGCGGGCGGCGCTGCCCCCGGTGCGCTCCGATGGCCGCCGGCCGCCGACCCCCCCCGCAACCCGGCGGCGGCGGCGGAGGAGGAAGAGGAGGAGGAGGGGGAGGAAGGGGAGGCTGCAGCAGCCTGGGGGGGAGCGGGGGGGGTGAGGACGCGGTGCTGCGGGGCCGTTTTTGGCCGGGGCTGGCCCCCGGGGGGGCCGCTTGGGCGCTGGCGCTGACGGAGCGGGAGCTGCAGGTGCTGCGCCCCGATGGCACCGGCGCTGCGCTGCCCCTGGCCGACTGCGTGGGCTCGGCGGCTTTCCCTTCCTCCTCCTCTTCCTCGTCCTCCTCTTCTTCTTCCTCGCCCTCCGCCTGTTTCTCCGTGGTGTGTTATCCCTTCCGAAAAGGCCGCTGGGGCTCCCCAGCTCGCCAGCGCCTGCAGAGGACTTTCCGAGTCGCCCACGGCCCCGACGCCGAGGGGAACCTGCGCATCGCCCAAACCTGGAGCCAGCGCATCCGAGAGCTCTCGGTGCCCGCCGTGCCCGTGCGGGAGGGTGAGTGCCGGCCCGACCCCCCCCCTTGTGGCATATGGGGTGTGGGGTCCCGAAGTTTGCCCCTATCCCCCCTGCACCATCCCCTAATGCAGCCTTTGGGGTGCCGTGGGGAGTGCCGGCAGTGATTTTTGGGGTGCTGCCCCCCCCCTCCCCAGCTCCATCCCGTACCCCACCCTGTGCTGTCTGTGGGTTTGGGGGGGGTGCAGGGGGGATTATTGGGGTTTGGGGCTGGGGGCAGCCCCCCTCCACCTGGATACCCCCTGTGGGGTGTGGGGCCAGCAGCCAGGAGGGGCGTGGGGGTTTGGGGAGGGGGGGTCCGGCCCCAAAGGGACAGAACAGGCAGGGGGTGACCCACAGCCCCCCAAAGGATCAAGGCAGGGGACCCCCGCAGGCACCTGGGTGCCCCCCCACCTATAGGGGACGGGGACATCAACGCGCAGCCCCGCTACCAGGGCTGGCCCTGCAGGCCCTTTGGGGCCAGGTGTGGGTTTTTCCCCCACTTTTCCCCTTAAACTGAAGGGGCAGCGGGCACCCAGGCCTCCTTGCCCGTCTCCTGCTCCTCTCCCATCGCTTTTTTTGAGCAGCAAAGCTTTAAAAATAACACTAAGGAGGAAAAAGCCACCGCTGCTGGCACGGGGAGGACGGGGAACCCGCACCATCCCTGGGGGTCCCATCCGTCACCGGGGGCTGGGGAAAAACCTCCGGGGCCAGCGGGGTCCTGGGGAGGTGCGGGTTTGCCCCTGCCCCCCCCGATAGAAGGATTTTCCCCCTCCTCCTGCAGGCTGGCGTGCGTTATAGGGCCCTGAGCAGGATTCAGGGAGCTGCTTCGTGCATTTAGCTGCCCGAGGTGTGCGGTCGGAGGGGTCCCGGCACCTCGCACTGAGCCCGGTTTGGGTTGGAAAACGCCTTTTTGGCACACGACCGGCGGCTACAGAGCAACTTTCTGCTGCTCTTAGTAAATCAGAGCATGCAGGGGGGGAAAAAATAATCCAGTGGAAAGGGGTGAGGGGGAAACCGGCTCCCCGGCCGCACTGCCAGCCCGAGCTCCGCCGCTGCAGGTCTCCAAAGGGTTTCAGATCCCTCGCCCTCGGAGCAGGAGGCGCACGGCACGGCTGGGGCCTCGGGGAGCCGGGGGAAGGCGGAGGGCAGGAGGCGGTGTGGGATTTTGCAGAGTTCTTCTCGAGCTGAGGGCCAGCAGGATTTACAAACCTCCTCCCCCGAGTTTTTTTGGGCCGGAGCTGCAAACGCTGCTCGCCACACCCTGCGCGGCGTGTGCAGGGCAGATAAGGGGAAAGCTCGGGGCCAGGGTGCAAGAAGCAATCGGGGCACCCCGGCCCTTTCCGGAGGGGGACAGGGAGAAGCCAAAATCTTCCCTGCAAAGCCCCCCCCCCCAGCTGCAGCATCCTCGGGGGGTGAAAGCCCCTCGGAGAGCTGCAGCTGGTGGGAAGTTTCTCCGCCTGACTTCGCCCCCCCCAAGGATGAAAACAAGAGGAAAAAAAATCCCCGGGTGCTTCATAACCACAAATCTGGGGGAGGCGCCGCCGTGCCCTGCTGCTGGCCGGGGGTGGGAGCAAAGCGCCCCAGGGCTGTGGGGTTGGTGTCAGGGTGGAGGAATCCAGCTCCCGGCTGCAGCAGGGCCGTGGTGTCAGGGCACGGTGGCACAAGCCCTAATTTTGGGGGGACCCCCGGGTTGTGTTTGTTTTTCCCCTCGCTGTGCACGGCCACCTGGGGTGTTCGTCCCTGCTGCACCAAAACCGGACCTTGCCGAGGGATGTGGTAACACAGCCGGGGCTGCCCGCACGGCTCCAGCTGTCAGCAGAGCCACGGAGAGGGCACGTGGCCCGTGGGTGATGTTTTTGGGGCTGTGCCCCTTCCTCCTGCTGACTCGGGCCCCGTGCTGCTCGCCCTCCTGCTCCGGGATGCTGCGGCCGGCGTTGCGCAAGGGGAAGGGATGCTGCCGAAATGCGCCCGCCAGGGTGGAGGCAGGGAGAGGAGAGGAAAAAACAGGGGGAAAAATGTCCTCACGGCCTGGCTCGGAGCACAAAGCCTCAAGCTGTGTTTGCCAAGAGAGGATTCGGGGCTGTTAATGAGCAGAGAAGCTCTCGGGGGGGTTTGGAGTGGCCGAGCCCCCGCTGCCCATCGCTCCTGCTGGGTGCTGGGGGGAACTCAGCTCGCGGGGCTCTGCTCCCAGCCCCGAGGCCCAGCCGGTCCCATCCTGCCTGGTGCTGGCTGATAAGGGGCTGTGGAAGGCCAGGGGCAGCCGGCGGGGCTTGAACCGGACCCAGCTCACAGGACAGAGGGACAGAGGCGTGCTGACAGACAGACAGACAGACAGCCACGTGCCGGGGGCTCGCTGGCAGGCGCCAGAGACCGGAGCTGTCCCGGAGCAGCGCAGCCTCCCCGGCGGGTCAGGGCTCACCAGCTCAGTCCCTGCGGGCAGAAAACCAAGGAAACGGCCCCAAAACCGAGGGGGGGAGCTCGCTCTGCCCCCCGGGGCTGTCCAGCGGGGAGGCCGCGGTGTGGCCGTGACCTCGGCGAGGCCGGGTGCCAGCGGGGAGGCGGCGCAGGCGGTGGCCTCCCCCGCCGTGGATCGGATCGGCAGGAGGTTTTATCTGTGCTGCGATGCTTGGACAAACACGAAACGGCCCCACGTGTGCAGCCCAGGGGAGGGCTGGGTGGCGATTCCCCATGTGCCGGCCGCCCTTTGCCCCGGGTTCAGCGCCGCGCTCTGCGGCCGCTCCCAACTCCCAGCAAGGGGCTTCCCGGCTCGGGGCAGTGCTGGGAAGCGGCGGCGGCTTTCGTGACTCAACGGCGCTGACGGAGCAGAGCTCGGTGCTTTGTCAGCAGGCAAAACCTCAGCGCTGTCCCGCGGGGCCCCCACGCCGCCGGCTGCGGGGGGGGACCTGAATCTGGGGTCACGCTGCGGCTGGGAGGGGTTTTTGGGGAATGCAGGAGTGCCGGGCACTCGGAGGAGCTCCCCGCGTGGGATCCGTGCCTGTCCAAAATCCCACGGGCCTGCTGCTGCCACTCCTGGCTTTCCTGGGGACAAGGGCTCAGTTTTTAGGACCCCGTGCTGGTGACACCAGGCTGGGGAGCTCACCGGGGAGCCCTGGAGCTGGGGTGCTGTGGGGCATTCATGGCCTGTGCCAGGTCCCCCCTGTCCCTGCAAGGAGCCCTGGAGCTCCGTGGCACCAAGTGGCCCCCCCAGGCTCTGCCCTGCTCCTCCCCAGGAGTGCAGCTGCAGCGTGGCCGGGGCTCGATGCCCCCAGGGGACACGGGGACCGCTGGGTTTGGGCAGGGGGACACGGCTGGAGCAGGGACCGTCCCTGCCAGGCCTGTAATTACAGCCCGGCCGGGGGCATCGCGCACGAAACCAGAGCCCGGTGGGGAGCAGGGGGAAGAGGAGCGTCCGTCTGTCAGCACGGCTGTCAGTCCTGGCCCCGCTCCAGCTGGGAGGGGTGTGGGGAATCAGGACCTCGACCCCCCCAAGCCCTCACCCCCATCCCCATCCTTGGCTCGCTGTGCAGGACCATGGGGGGGGACCTGGGGGACCCCAGAGCTCCCCAGCTCACAGACAGCCCCCAGACCCGGCTCTGAGCCCCTTTTTCCCCCCACCAGGTGCCAGTTACGGGGTCCTGCCCCGGCCCTGCCGTGCCCTGGTGCTGCTGAACCCGCAGAGCGGCGCGGGCCGCGCGCTCGATGACTTCCACGCGGTGGTGCAGCCCATGCTGGCCGACGCTGACATCGCGCCCTCCATCTTCATCACCGGTGAGTCCACGCCCGCCCCGGCCCCTCTCCCCGACCCCCTCCGACCCACGGACCCACCGGAGGCAGGCACAGGGCCTGGAGCTCAGCTCTCGCTGCTTTCCCCCGCAGAGAGACCCCACCACGCGCAGGAGAGGATGCGGGAGGAGGACCTGTCGCAGTGGGACACGCTGGTGGTGATGTCCGGGGACGGGCTGCTCCACGAGGTGAGAGGGCCAGGATGGGGCAGGAGCAGAGTTTTGAGACCTGTAGGCGAGAAGGAACAGCAAAAGGAGAAAGCCCAGGGCAGGCACAGCCTCTGTCCTGCCCTTGGCCGGGGGCAGCGGGGTCCTGGCACGGCCCCGGGTACCAGGAGCTCCCTCCCTCCGTCCCTGCAGGTGGTGAACGGGCTGATGGAGCGGCCGGACTGGGAGGAGGCGCTGAAGACGCCGCTGTGCATCCTGCCGGGGGGCTCCGGGAACGCCCTGGCCGCCTCCATCAACTACTATGCAGGGTGAGCCTCGGGGGACGGGGACGGGACGCCCTCCTGGGTGCCCCCCTGCTGCAGGCTGGTCCCTGACACCATCGGGTTGTACCCCCTGCATTCCCAGCTCCCCCCATTCCCTGTCTCTCCTCCTCCAGGCTCTAAATTTGGCAGAACTTCACCCAATCGAGCCAGGGGCTGAGCTGAGCCCCCGGGGAGCAGCCGGCTGTGCCGTATGGCAGTAGCTGTAGGCGCAGGGCTGTGCGCCCCAGGAAACGCCCAGGGTGGGAGCGGGGTTGTCCTGGGCAGCCGCACATCAGTCCCCAAATTCAGGAGCTGGTTTATGCTGCCCTTCCTGATGGCTTCATCCAGCCGGGATGCCTCCCGGCACAAAGGGAGCAGCCTCGAGGGGGCCACGAGTAGGTGCTGGGACGGCAGGAGGAGCCCCCCAAACCCCAAACTCACCCTCTTCGTCCCTCGCAGCAACGACCACGTGGCCAAGAAGAAGCTGCTGACGAACTGCACCTTCATCCTCTGCAAGGGGCTGCACGCGCAGATGGACCTGGTGTCGCTGAGCACGGCCTCGGGCAAGCGTTTCTTCTCCTTCCTGGGCTTCGGCTGGGGCTTCATCGCCGACGTGGACATCGACAGCGAGAAGTACCGGCGGCTGGGCAACGCGCGCTTCACGCTGGGCACCCTGCAGTGCCTGGCCCGGCTGCGCGTCTACCAGGGCCGCCTCTCCTACCTGCCCCTGGACCCCCAGCACGGCGCCCCCCCGGCCCCCAGGGACCCCCCGGACCCCCCGGAGGAGGGCACGGAGCAGGGGGCTCTTCCCTCCGACTCGCTGCTGGCGCCGCTGGGCGAACCGGTGCCGGCGAGCTGGGCGGTGGTCCCCGAGGAGGAATTCGTCTGCGTCTACGCCATTTACCAGTCCCACCTGGGCACCAACCTGCTGATGGCGCCGGCGGCGCGGCTGGACGACGGCTGCATCCACCTCTTCTACGTGCGGGCGGGCATCAGCCGCGTGGCGCTGCTGAAGGTTTTCCTGGCCATGGGCAGGGGCACGCACCTGGACCTGGGCTGCCCCCACCTGCACCACGTCCCCGTCCGCGCCTTCCGCCTGGAGCCGCGGGGCAGCGCCGGCGTCATGACGGTGGACGGCGAGGCGCTGGCCTGCGAGCCCGTGCAGGGCCAGCTCCACCGCCGCCTGTGCCGAGTGGTCTGCGGCTCCTGAGCGGCCGCGGCGCCGAGCCGCGGGCACGGCCGAGCCTTCCTCCCACTCAGGAACCACCTCCTCTTCCTCCTCCTCCTCTAGCAATAGCTCTCCGGGGCCAAGGGCACCTCGCTTAGCTTTACTCTCTTTGGGATGGACCCAAAAACGAGCCCCGAGCCCCGGCAGGTACTCGGCACCAGCGAGGTGCCCGCGTTTCGCCCCGGTGCGAGCGGTACGAGGGGTGCCAGGCCCCGGCCCCGGGGTGGCTGCGCCGGCACAGCCCCGTCCCCAGCCCCAGCCCTGTCTCCCCCCCCCCAGGCTCGGACGCAGGCGGTGGCACCGCTCGTGTCCCTGCCACGGAGCCAGCCTGACCCAGGGCGGTCAGGGCCAGTATCTAACACGAAAAAAAAAAATCTTTTTTTTTTTTTTTTTTTTAAAAAAAAAGAATGTTTCTACCCAAAGCTTCCTGTAGAAGCAGAGTTTATTCTTGTGAGAAATGCAATAAATACCTAGCGTTTGCAAAAAAAAACCAACCAAACAAATAATAATAATAATAATAAAAAGCCCTGGGATTTAAATCTGAGAACACAACTGTCCCAAAAGGGGCTGAGGCCCTTTACTCCCCAGCACCTTGGGGTCAGGCTCAGTGCCCCCGAGAGCCGCTCAGGCGGTGGCTGTGGCTTCTTGGGGTGCCTCCGTGCCCCATGTCCCAAGGAGATTGTTGAATGCAGAGAGCTGAGCCCCACACAGGGACGTTTTGCGTTTTGGGAACAGCTCGGTGCCTACGAGCGAGGGAGGCATTCGGGGGAGCCGGGTGGTTTTGGCTTTGTGCCCCAGCCGGGGCCCTGCGGGGAGCTCTGGTCTCCACCTTCCCGGACAGCCCTCGCTCGGGGCCCTTCCCGGGGCTTGGCGCAGGGATTACTCAGCCTTTTTGGTATAAAAGTGCAGTAATTAAAGCTCATTTAGCGCAGAGTACAAAGGAGGAGGGTAAACAGCAGGGGCTGCTGGCGGTTATTCAGCAGCAAACCCTGCCAGGGGGGGCTGGCAGCGCCGGGAGAAGGGCGCGATTGTTCCCAGCCCTGCTCCGAGGGGCCGGGGTGTCCCGGGTTCAGCCACCACCCCCGTGGGGGAAAAATAATTAAAAAAAGATGTAAAAAAAATAAAAAAAAAGGGGTGAGGCTTTGCTGGCCTCTCACTGTGTCCAGCCCCAGCCTCTGCCCAGGCAGGGGAGGTGCTGAGGGCTTGGAGCTGCCTCTGATGCGAGGGGTCTGGGGGCTGAAGGGCTCCCCGGGGTGTCCTGTAGGGTTGGGTGGTGGCAGTGGGGTGCCTGGGGGATCTCCCAGGGGCTCAGGCCCCACGTTGTGCTGCACACACAACCTCATTTTCTTTCTTTCTTGACCCGAGTCTCCCACAAGCTGCCAGCCAGCAGCTGAGGGTCCTTCCAGAGGAGCCCCCGCGGCTCCCCCTGCCCCGAGGAAGGGGCAGCAGCTGCCACCCACCCCTCAGAGCCAAATTTTTGGAGGTTTTGCACAACTCCAGCAAAGCCACGAGCCTCAAACCACCCCCATCGCTGCCCACCACCTCCTCTCCCACCAGTGAGGGCTCAGCGCCCACCCCCAGCACCCGTGGGTGTCCCTGCAGGGGTGCTGCAGCCTGGCGCACGCTTACCTTGGTGCTGAGGAGGGGGCCACGAAGGCTTGGAGCCCCCAGTTCTCGCTCTGGCTGCACCAGGAGCGGCCCAAGAGCACTGGGAATGAAAATCCAGACAGGCACACCACGGAGCAGGGCTCTGGGGGGGTGTTTGTGACGGTACGGGGGCACTCCGGGCACCCCGATCCCGGGCAGCGGGGTCCCCTCCGGCCCCAGCACGCGGGAGGGGAGGCGAAAAAAAAAGAAAGACAAGAGTCAGAGCTACTCACAGAGGCAAAATTTAATGGCAAGTCATCTTCCCTCCTTTATTACACCTTGGTTAGCCAAACGAAAAAAAAAAAAAAAAATCTGCAGGTAAAAAAAGTTTGAATGGTCACACAGCACTTTATACATATATCATAAGCAACCAAGCATCCACATCTGCACGTGAACGACACACCTCTAAGCATGGCCTCAATAGTCAGGTCGTGGGTTTTTTTTTCTTCTTTTCATTTAAATACTGTACAGAATCAAGGCTACAAACTGATTTTGTAATGCTTCTTCCCCAACCCCAGCACTTAAAACAGTTACAGGCTGCTCTTATTTGTACATCACACAGTCGTGTAGCCAGTTTTAAGGCTAACAATATGCATCATGCTTTGGCTTTTTTTGTGTTTTTAATGTTTTTTTTTTCTTCTTTAAGGTTTTAGCCTCTTAAATTTTGTTACCCTTAAATATTACATACATACACAAAAAAATTACATAGCTGCAGTGTGCTCACCACCAGCCTCGTCACCCAGGAGCTTCACATTATCAAAAGCTTAGAAAATCTGTAAACCTCCGCGCACGCCTCGGGGTGGGACACCGGCTACGGAGAGCGATGCGAGGGGCAGCAGCGGCCCCTTCCAGCAGGCCAGCGAGCACCTTCCCCGCTGGGAAGCCCCAGGAACCTGTGCAAAAGCTCTTGGTTAGGATCGGAGGACAACGAGGAGACTTCTTGGGCCACGGGGTGCAAATTCTGGCCATCCCCGAGCCCTGCCCACCGCTTCCCCATGAGATGAGCTGCAGGGAGCGAAGGGAGGGTGAAGCAAGGAACCGCAGAGCTCCTCTGCCTCTCCACCCCAGCCCTGTCTGGCCCTAAAGGGTTTTCTCTCTCTCTCTTTGCCCTGCTGTTTCCAACCAAGAGGGACCAGAGCTCCCTCCCGGCCCTGGATGGAGCGGGGTCAGGCTGCAGCGCGGTGAGGGGAACGGGGGGCGAGGGGAGTCGGTGCCTGCAGGTCACCAACTGTGGCTTTGCCTGGTGAGGTTTAATCGTGGAATGAGCCTCGCTGGCTGCCTCCCCTGCCCCGAAACACAGCCTCACCCTCCTGCCCCAGTCGGCCCTTTGTGTTTCGGAGATCCCCCTCCTCGCTCGCCAAGGGATTCATTCGCTCAGCACCAGCGAGCGGCTGTGAGGTACGCCTGCCCAGGGCTCCGAGCAGCTCCCTGGGCCCTGCAGACCCCCTGGCAGCCCCCCAGAGCTGCCGGCACCGCAGCAGGGTGCAGGTGACCCACCTGCAAGAGCGGTGCTCGCAGCCAAGCCCTGCTCCCTCCTGGAGCTCTGGGACACGGAGAGGGCTCAGTGCAGCCAGCCTGCGATGGGGGCAGCGGGTTCAGAGCCCGGAGTTTCAAGTAGCAGGAAGCACTGCGCGAGATCCGGCTGCTCTGCGGGGTTTCTAAACGAGGCCAGATCCTGGCCAGGGTGGAGGGAAGGGGACGCAGCCACGTTGAGCTCAAGTAAGGGAAGGATTTCTCTCTCTGTTCCCCTGCCTCCAAGTGCTGAAGGTCACCGGCTCAGGAGCTGCTGCAGTTTCCGAGGGAGCGCTGCGCTGGGGATGAGGGGTTCGTGCTGTACCCACGGTGCTGCCAGCCACATCCAGGCCATCGCAGGAAGCAGCTGGCCAGGGAAGGAGCTGATAACAGCCCGCACCAGCGCCTGCCGTGCTCGTTACTGGGTGAGGAACGGGGCAGGAACCGTCCCCAACCGCTGCTGCAGTGCGCGCCAGCTCCTTCCCTCAGGGTGACCCTGCCTCAAACAGCTCCCAAACACCCGTCTGCAGCCCGGGGATGGAGAAGCAGCAGTGGTGCCAGGCTCAGCAGCCAGACGAGCTGCCAAAGATCTGCAACGGGCCCCGAGATCACTCGCTGCCACCTCCCCGCGTGGGGCTGAGGAGCGGGACACGGCAGCCGGGCTGGCTGGAACAAAAGATTCAGATAGCCAAGCAAGGAACGAGGGCAGAAGCCCGGATCCCATTACTTCTAGAAGACAGGCATGCGTGGTAGGGAAGGGGAAGGCTGCCTTACTCTGGAGAATAAAGACTGTGGGTGGCCGGATCCGATTCCAGAAGAGCCACCAGAAGCCCCGGGAGCAGATGGAGACCCCGCGGCACTCCCCGGGGGCTGGCGCCGGGCGCCGCTCTGCCTCTCAAGCCCTGACTCCCTCCAGAAGAACCTGGCAGCTACTGGTGAACAACTAAGACTAGAGCAACTCCGTATGGTGTAGACAACTCCAACGCAAACACAATCCAATGTCTAAGTACATACAAGCTTGGGTCGGCTTCAGAAAACCCATGGTAATGCGGAGAGAAAAAAAAAAAAGAAGAGAGAGTGGGAGGGCATCGCCCCCCGCTTCCAGCCTACAGCGATCGCTTCTCCTGGCCTGACCCCCAACTGCACGGACCGCCGGGCGCAGCGCTGGGTGGGAAGAGCCTCTGGGTGGAAAGGTGCCCCAAGATGAAAGTGCAGAGGGAACGTGGCTGCAAGACTGCTTCTGTGCAGGGCTCAAATCTTACCATTGCAGGGTCAAACTCGTTAAGAGGAGCACGTACATGGGACAGGGGGGAAGGGAAGGAGGGCTGGGGGCAAATTCATGCTTAGACAACCTTTCCTCGAAGGAGCAAATCAGGCCTACCACCTCCTTTGGAACAAACCAAGCTGAGGAAGAAAAGCTGGAAGGAGAAGCCAGTTTACTGGTAACAGCGTTTGCCAATTATCCTTTCTGCTGCTTTCCCTTCTCCCCTGCACCTGCCTGTCCCTAACCTGATGGTTTATTTGTCCTCTGTCCACTCCGGGATATTGGCCCCTGCTAAGGCAGCCCGGTACTGCTGCAAGACACCACGGATGCTCTTAATGAACCCCTTGGACAAAGGGAAGAGGGGGAACCCGATATCGGGGTAACCGCTCTTCTCTGGAAGGAAACTCCTGTAGCTCTTTCTCCTTTTCTTTGGTTTCACGCTGGGCTGCGAGGCAGAGTCCTGGGCAGCCTTCCCCTCGTCCGTTCGGTCTCTGGCCAGGTCTGACCCCCTGGCTTGGCCCGTGCTCTCCGAGTCTGAGTACTGTTGGAGATCACCGGCGGTGGGCGTCGAGGTCGTGAACTCCGAGTCGTCCAGCTCCTCCTTCCCGTCGAGCGCCGAGTCGGAAAGCTCGGCCGCTGCCCCCTGCTCCGCCGCGCTGCCGTCCTCCCCCGGCGACCCCGCCGTGTCTGCGGGGCTCTCGGCCAGGGTGCCGCAGGCGGAGAGGAGGGAGGCAGCGTCCGCCCCGTTGGCCTGTTCGTGACTCCTCTCCACCAGCTCGTTGGTCTCCAGCCAGGACTCGATGCGGGACACCAGGCGCCAGCCGTTGCAGCGAAAATGCTCGCGGATTTCGTGCTCGAAGACTTCCACCGGCCGGCGCAGCAGCTGCATCATGGACTGCACCACGCGGATCAGGGTCATCTCGTTGTAGCAGCGACTGTTCTCGTAGCCCTCCTGAAGGCCCCGGTCGCTGTCAAAGCCTGCCTCATTGTAATAGGGCTCGTTCACTAAGATAAGACCTGCCGAAAGAAAGGGAGAGCAGCGGGTTAAAGGAGGAACTTCCCTGTGAAGCGCTGCCCGCAGCAGGTGCTGCTGGGCCCTGATTTCTGCCGGCACATTTGAGGGTCGCAGGAGCACCTCGCTGAGATGCCAAACCAGCTTCAGCTGCAGCCACGCGGATTAAAGCTGGCAGCAGAGGGAAGGACTGCAGGAGATGTGCTGCAGGGAAGCTGGGCTTTGGCTTCAGGCAGGCAGCAGAGGCCAGGCTGGACAAATCAGTCTGCAAGATGCAGTGGACCAACATGACAAAGAGAAGCAGTTGTGTGAATGGCTCTGTGGCCGTTTACTAGGGCAGTGAGGACCCCAGACACCACCAAGAGCAGCATTCAGGAGTGCTGGCTGGCAAAAAGAGGTTTCCACTGGTGCAATGCAGAGGGCACACAACAGCAGAGGAGGTCAAGAGGGTGGAAGGAGAAAGATTTCACAGCGACTTTCCCTCTCCTAGCAAACCTACTGCCAGAAACCATAATGCAAACACCCCATTTTTCAAATATTTTCTCTTCCTTCTCTTAAAGAGGAAGAAATCCAGTCTTTGGCAACAGGCTTTGTTTGATCGGACCGTCCTGTCCAGTACAGTCCCACCAGGGCAGTGCTGAGGCAGCACATGAAGTCACCCACGCCGAGCTTTCTCTGCTCGCTTCTGGCCTCGTCTAACAACGTGCGTGGCACCACCAGGGCCAGGCTGCTGGCACCCTGCCACGGGCTGCACAAGAGCCGGTGCAGGTGAGACCGTGAGTCTCTCAAAAACCAGGCAGCGGGAGGGAGAGAGGAGATCCTGCACTAGCCCCAGGTTGCTCCAGTAAAACATTCGGCATTTCACCTTCTAAATTTGGATCCCCGGCTCTGTAAATGAGAGCAGGCCTTGCTCGTGGTGCTGTCCCCCCACAGGAGGATACAGACAGACCGAGACTTCAGGAGCCGCCCGTGGACCCGAGGCAGCAGCCCTTGTTCTGTGTCAAAGGTTTCTCAAGTCACATTCCTGGGCTCCCTGCATAGAAAGTTGGCCTTGAGGAGATTTGATTTAGTCTGTCTGCTCTCAAACTAGATATTATAGGGCAAAGCGCTGTAACAGGAAGCCCTGGGGCTTTTCTAGACACACCCCTGATTATTCTGCTTTAGGAGGAGTGTAAACACCAGCATCATGTGCAAAAATATGCCCGAAGTAGGATGGGTGGGTGACTCAGTGGGGATAAAAACAGTCCTGCAAACGAAGCCCGGTTTAGCAGCAGCTTCAATTAGCTTTGGGAACCGACTGAGAACAAAATGGTTCACCTCTGTCAGCTCTGCCTAACAAGCAGAACAGCTCTGTGGTGAGCTGCTGCAGCCAGAAGAAGGGAAAGCATTGTCTCAGAGACCTGGGCCGCAGCCAAAACTCAAGGCGTGAGGAAAGCTCGCACCTGCCTGGACTGCTGAACCGGAGAGATAAGGACGCCGCTTTGTCCAGCGAGGTGAGAGCAAAAGGCAGCAGAAGCCCAGCTGGGGTGGCACATCCCAACTGTGCGTCCCCCCTGTCCCCCCTAAACCCGCATCCCCCCTGCCCCCTGCCTCCTCCTGCCCCACAGGTTCCGCAGGAGCACTTACCTTGGATGGAGATGAGCACCTGAAGGAGGCTGGATTTACTGGTCCACCTTTCCGTCCCCTGAAACACACAGACAAACACATCAAAGGGCCAAGGCACCACTGGTTTGCTCCGTGCTAATTGCTGGAGGAAGGTCGTGTGGTTTCCAGCAGGAACAACGCTCGTCTGACTTGGCATGATGTGCCCGTGTCCCTGCTGGGCCAGCTCATCTCTGGTATTTTTGCCAGCCCAGCACCACCCCCTATCAGGCCAGTTCTGCCTGGAATGTTGCAAACCCACACACCAGACACCACTTCCAACCCCCCACAGCTGCCCTACCAATCCCCCTGCCCAAAAAACACCATTTGGTGGCTCTGGTTAAGCCAAGTCTCCAGCTGTGGTGCCCTACTATGTAATTCATCCACTGAGTGAGGGACGGGGACCTAAGCCTGGTCTGACTACAGGCTCCTCGTTAAGCAAAGACAGGCGAGGGCCAAACAGTCCCAGAAGAAGCCCAGCCCTAAAACCTGCACCACCACCACCACCAGTCAGCCAGGACTCGTGGCCGGGTGGTTTGTTCCAACAGTGGGCTGGCACAACCACCGCTGCTACCTGCAGCAGTTGGAAGAAGGTGGCAGAAAGCGGTGGGTGGCAGCAAGCCCTACCTTGCCGATCCACGTCCCCAGGAGGCTGACGCACACTTTGCCGTTGTCGTAGAGGTTGGGGTTGAGCCTCCCGCTGCACTGCGAGAGGTAGCGGAAGAGAGGCGGGACGGCAGGGTAGATGTTGGGGAGCTGGATGTCGAAGAGGAAGAGGCCGTCCTCGTAGGGCGTGCGCGTGGGTCCTTTGATAAGTGCTGAGAAGAGATCCTGCGGAGAGAGGGGATTGAGCCACGCGGCGCTGCGCAAAGCCCGCTTGGCACAGAGGCGTTGGCACTGAGATTAACTCAGCCCTCGCCGGGGAATTGCACGAGTTCTCAGCCACCACATCTCGGGGCACCTTCCCCCACAAGCTGCACTTCTACCGGGGCCTTATTGTGCCTCTGGGACTGCAGCTGGGCCTGAGAGGGTGGCCAGTAATCCCCACAGGTTGCACCATCCCTTCTCTGGCTCTGTGGGACAGGCACCCGCGTGGGCAAAGCACCCGCAGCGGGTTTCCTGCCGTGAGAAAGCCTGGGTTGTTTGCCACCCCGACTCAGGGAATGCAAAAGCAGTTATTTGCAGTAATTACAGCCGTACTGCTCAGGCTGCACACATTCCTGCGCCTCTAACGCAAGGGATTAGGGCGAAGCAGGGAATTCCAAAGACCACGAGCTGGACTTTGAGCCCAGCTCCACCACGCAGGCACCGCCGAGCAAACACTTGCCATTCGATCCTCGAAGGTTTTAACCATGATGCCGTCTGGCAGGGAGGTGGCCAGGAGAGCCATTTCTTTCCGCACAGTGCTAAAGAACTTCTTGGCTTCTGGGGGCTGGAACTCCATTTTCTTGAAGGCATGGCTGTCTGTGGGGCAAGGAGAGAGGGATTAAAGCCTGGAGACTGCCACAGGCTCCTTCTGAAGGCAAATCTATCCACATATCAAACCCATCATTCAGAAGAAATGGGGGGTAGCAGCAGCAAGAGAAGCTTCAGAAGTATCTCGTTGAAGAACCCCAGCTCTTGCCAGTGAAGACAAGAAACCCTAGAGCTTTTCAAAAATAACCCAGCTCCTGCATCAGCCCGGGGCAGTTTAACTTGCGTTGGTGCAGAGCCAAGAGGCAGCTAGAGATTACTGGAGTTTTCCCACACCGTACGGCAGCCACAACCTGCACCTCCTGTTCTTTTGGTCCCACAAAGGGCCCTGTCATGCAGCTGGGACAACGAGGCATCAAAGCGATGACCTCCTGTCTGCAAACCCTGAGCGCAGCTCCCTGCTTTTATTTATACATACCTCCAGAACAGGTTGGCCACCTCCCCGTCTCAGGTCTGGCTGGCTTGCCGAGCACACCTCGGGCTCTGCTGTCACCAGCGTTCCTCACAGCCAGATGCTCTTTTTTTTTTTTTTTAATTTTTATTTTTGGCTGATTAACATTAACAAGGACACTCACCCAACCAAGGACAGCCAGCAGAGGAACACCAGCTGTTCCTGCTCTGCCTCTAAACCAATCCACCCCTGCAGAAAAATCCCGCACAAACCCCCTAGCTTTGAAGTGACTGATCTCCACAGCCCTCCAAAGCCAGTTTCTGACATGGGAAAAAAAAAGGGAAGCCCATTTCTATGGCTTGGGAAGTGGTGTCAGTGCCTAGAAATGCCACCAAAACCCCAGGTTCCCACCCCAGAACAGACTGGGCTACTGAAGTTGTCCCAATTCCTCCGCCCCAATTAATAAGCTGTGAGAAAGATCGCGGAGGAAACCCAATCCAAGAGGCCTAGAAGCAAATATTTTGGAGAAAGATAAACATTGCAGGACAGCAACAAAGGACAGAGCCTCCCACGGCGGCCTGCCCCGACACGCTCACCTGGAGCATACTCCAGCACGGAGAAGACTTCTCCCTTGGCACTGGTGAAGGTGACTCCAGGCTTGCCCCCGCTCTGCTGGCAGAGCACCGGTGTCTCGCTGGGCCACTCCGACCTCACCGGTGTCTGCGCCTCCGCTTTCTCTTCTTTCTTCTCCGTCTCCACCATGGCTTCCATCTTCTCCTCCTCTGCAATAGCCACGTTATCCAAGGTCTTCTTCAGGTTTTCCTGCAGCTTCTTAATATCGTCCAAGAACTTCTTCTCCCGAGTGGGTTTTTCCAGCTCCACAGTGGGGGAGGTGGGAGAACCAGTCAGCAGCTGCTCCACAGTCATATTTTTCAGGCTCTCCAGGATCTTGATGGCTTCCTTCAGTTCTCGGAAGCTCTTTGGGGCTCCGTCCTTGCCAGCTTTCTCCGCAGCAAGATCTGCAACCGCCATAGCCACAGCTCCCTGGACTTGTTCCTCTACTTTCTTCACCTCCTCTACCACTGGCTCCTCGGGCTCTAACTCCTCAATTTTTGGGTGGTCGTCTTCCATGAGGCCGTTGTCTGTCTCCCAGCTGTCGCTTTCATCCTCCCACTCCGAGGATGCCCCACTGGTGCTGCCGTCAACAGAGTCATAGTCTGACTCCTCGATTTCCGACTCGATGTTGTACAAGTGCTAAAAGGAGAGCACGGTTAGAGGAGACACCCGAGCGCCTCGGCTGAAGCACACACAGAGCCTGAATCCTTTCTAAACGCAGGAAAATCACTTCCCACCATGGCAAGGGTGGACAGGATTTGTCTGGCTGTTGCAGCCACTTCCACCTATGCAGGGCGGATGGTGTTTGATCCCGGTGGTGTGCTCATGGATAACCCGCACAGACCGTGAATCGGCACTGCCCCATCCTCCACTTCTCCAAGTAGGGCACTGGGGGAAAACTAGGGCAGGAGGAGATAGGATGCAGCCAGCTCGGTGGCTGGGATACAGCCGACCAAGGAGAGCAGGCTAGGGCCAGGGAGCTACCCAAATACCTGAACACATGGCTAGTTCAGAAGGCACTGGGTATTAGGTGTGGAGCTCGTGTTTCTGAGTCCTGCCTCTTTACCAGAAACCCCACTGGCACAGAACCCTGCATTTGGCTGCCTCGACGCTGTCCTTCCACAGAGACAATGCTGGAGCCAGGAAAACATTCACAAACCAGATTTCTTCTCCTGTGGCACACACTTCTTGCCACCAGAGCTCTGCTGTGTTGCTTTAGCCATTGTATGTCACTTCTGCTTAAAATTCAGCGGGGACAATAAAGCCCAAACAGCTGCTGAATAAGCCCTTACATAAAATGTTCTCCTCCCTTTCACAGCTGAAAGCTGAGCCCATCCCCACTCCGTCTACCCTCCTCTCTTGTAAAAGTGCTTTTGCACATGCTGCATCCCTCACGAGGCCCCCTTGCAGGGGCTTACAGACAGCTCCAGCTCCAAGTTCCCTCACGGAAGCAAGGGAGCAGGAACAACTTTGCTCCTGACACTTGAATGGTGGCCCCGAATCCTCTCCTTCTTGCACGATGTGAGCCTAGAACCTAAAGATATGAGCCTAGAGGCCACAGCATGTGGACACTCAGTCCTTTTGTCAGAGCCCCAAGCTGAACAAGCGCTGCTCTGCCAGTCCCGTGCCACTCAGAGACAGACAGCTTGCAGGGGTCAGCTGGGTTCAACGCGAGTGACTGCAGGCAGGAAAAGCCATCAAAACCCACCGCCCTCAAAGCTAATCCAAACCTGAGCTGGAAAAGTTAATTAGCCAGCTACGCCATCCTTATTTTTAGAGCTGAGAAAAAGCGCCCAGCCAGCTCGTCTCCGAGCACACGGATTGATAAATCACCGCTTCCCCAGCTGATAATTCACGCTGCTGACATTTCCCCGGCTCCCGCAATTACGCAGCCGAGCAGAATGGAAGGGCCTGGCGTGACACAGCAGGAGCTGCGGCAGAGCCCGAGCTCCGCAGCGTGAGAGCAGCCCTTTGTGGGGCACGCATCAGGCCTCCGATTGTGCCTGCGACCCGAGCGCATGTGACATCAGGGGGAAGGGAGACAGCAGCCTGCTTTGTGGCGCTCCAGCCCACTGCCATAGTGCGGGCATTGACTATTCTGCTGTAATTAATGCAGAGCTGCTTGCTTGAAAAAGAGATCTTGATCGAGCAGATGCATCTCTGCAGCAGAGGCAAGGGCGCTCGCTGCCACGCTGACGGAGATGGGAGCTTACAGAAGCTGGGCTGCTCTTATCTTTGGGGTGTCTGCACTAATTTGAAGCAACAAGGAGGAGAGCCACGGGACAGAGCTGTATGTAGTCGTGAATATGATTACGAGACAATCCAACAAAAACCTTAAAATAGAACAATGCAGAAGAGAACCGCATGGGGTTAAGTGGATTAGCAGCGTGGTTCTCTCTCTATTTTAAAGCTTGCACTCAGCTCCTTCCCCTCCCTGCCTTGGGAGGAGATTCGGGTCCGATTCCTAGGTTAGCTAAGGTCACAACTTGGGGCTCTCATCCAGCTTCTGGGGGAGCTTCTGAAACCAAATAAAACACTACAGTGCCATTTCACAAGCGAGACAGAAGCAGCAATAGCTTTTCAGCAGTTGGGCAACACGGTTAACCTAGGCTCAAGTCAAAACTGGTGATCACTTCGCTCTGCAACCCCCGTCTGCAAAGCTGCAGGTGCTGCAGGAAGGCTGTGGTCAGAGCTGCGAGCATGCAGTGCGTAAGGAACCAGCAGCCTGCCTGTACTTTCCTGGCAGCACAAGGCTCTCTAGATTGAGAAGCAGCAGTGACCAATTAGCTGCTCAGTCCTCCCCCCCAAAAAAAAGCAACAATTTTTGTGTGCTAATAGAGGTGTGAAGCCACCCTTTCATATGGGAAGGCAATAAATAGAGCAAGATCCCCTTACAGAGTGAACCTCCTTGCAGCGGGCATTTAAAACTTGTCACTCGGCTAAGAATTAGAGATCACACGTTAGGAACAGGTCCTCACCTGAGGCAGAATGATAGTCTTGGAGTTATCAGCCCACACCACTTCCACCTTGCTGCTGACATCCACGCGAGCCACCTGTCCCACCGAAGGCTGTGGACACAAGAGCAGTTTGTCAGCCTCTTTTCTTCCCCAGGCTGTTCAGTGCAGAGCAAGAAGCTCTGGAGAAAGAGCTGTGCCCCATGCTGGAGACCTCCAAACCTGCACGCTCCTATAAAATGCTTGCAGCTTAGCCAGAGAGCTGGCTGCAGCAGAAGGGACAGGAGCCCTGGGGTCCCATGGAGAGGGGGAGAAGAATCCTACGTGTAGGGTTTCCAGGAAAAAAACCCATAACACTACCATGGAGATGTGGAAAACCCCTCCCCATGGTGGAGGGCCCCCAAAGGGCTGGTCTGGCAGCAGAATTCCCGAATTTTCACCAGGCTGAGAGCTGTGGCCTTCCCCAGGGACAGCACCAGGGGTACCTGCCAGGAAGGGACCCGACAGTGCCCTGGAGCAGGCTGCCCTCTAGTGGGTTGCAGGAGCCACCCAGCAGTAGGGGCTGACGGCGGCTTTCCCAGGGAGCAGGAGCAGACCTGGCACAGAGGGTGCATGTTAAGTGGCATCTTGCACTGGAAGGTTATCTGGGTCATTCGAGCAAGCATGGATATGTTTCGTGCTGCTGAAACCAGAACCGCAAGAGGAGCCATCCCACACCTTTTAACCCTTTTTGAGAATGATGTCTCAACAGCTGGAGATCTTCCAGGCAGAATAAGGAAACCTCTTTCCTAGCAAACAGCGTATTCATGGAATCACTTAGGTTGGAAAAGGCTTCTAAGATCATCATTAAGATCATCAGGTCCAACTGTTATTCTCTACAGAATAAATTGCTTCCCCTTCCTTCCCAGGAGATCAATTGACTCGATCAAAATTAACACGTATGCGATAAAACAGATGAAAACCAGAGCCCCAATCTTCTGCGGCCAAATTAAATTGGTTGCATGACAAATGCACCTTCACTCTTGGCTCAGGAATCCACAGAATATTGTCATATTAGAGGTTACTCAAATCCTAAGCAATCCTTAAGCCTGATTAGAAACCATCAGGCAAACGGTTGATTCTTGTCTCAACATGTGTTCTGGCTGCGTTACAGACTCTGTCACCACGGTCAAAGGATTTCAAGGTTACATCTCCACCAGACCTGGAGATGTGATCTGGCACTCATGACAGCAGAGGATACTATAATACAAAACTAGCAAGCTAGGCAGTTTAGGATGCCCATGTGGGGTCTAAAGCCACAGCTCTTTCAAGTCTAAAGCCACTGACTCTTTCAGGTGTCCCCAGACTAACACCTGGTGACAACATGGCCATGTAACGGTGCTGAGAACCCACCTCATCTTCCTTAGCTGTGGCTCCGTCCGAGTTGCCGATGCGAATCACGATGTCAGTAGTGCGGAAGCGAAAGTCTGGGTGGTCAGCAATGTCGTACACACTCACGTCCTCCTCCTCCCCGATCAGCTGTGTCGGAGACAGAAGGCAACCAGGTCAGCCCCAGGATGCTGCACCGCCCCTCCCAACAAGCCTCCAACACCTAGGGTCCTCCTCAGCACATCTCCTCCATTTTCAGCTCTCTAACAGGCTGCAGGAAGGAACTGCTGGGGTTTGTTCTGGCAAAGAGCTTATCGATTGATGGGAAGCATCTTTTATTCTATTTCTCTTGGAGAAGTGCTAGGAACTCACAAATAACGAGCAGTAAAGCAGAACGCAGCCCCCAGACAATGCTGTTCTGTTTCTAGACACACAGGGCCCTGCTAACTTACGACGCAGCCCCTGTCCCAAGGCAGAAGGCCCTGCAGCAGATTTGAGAGGGGAGACTTGAACCACACATCTTCCACTAGGCTGCTGCCCACAATAGTCTGTGAAATTGTGTTCCTATAAGCTCCCCAAAAAGCAGGATAACAAGACATGGATTCTCCATCAACCAGTAAAGACACAGTAGGGAAAAATTCTTACAGTGAACTCAAGAAACCAACTGCCTGTGACTACAAACATTTCCATCCATGCCAGAGCCTGGTATCGATCATGGGATGAGAACACTTTGCTTGTTCTTTGCTGTTATGCAGGCATCTAACAAATATGCAGTGTCACCACTTCTGGCTGAAGTCTCCCAGGCCCACAAGCACATGACTGTTCCCATCCTCAAGGACAGACTCCACTGCAGAGCTGACTTCCAGGTTTACCAGTGTGAACCTCGTGCTGTTTTGTGGCTGCTTTCCCTCAGCAGGCACTGGCTGGCTGCACTTACCTCCACGTCATCCCCGCTGGATTTCAGCTTGAACCACTTCACCACGCAGGTACGGCCGATATGGTCACCAGACTGCACGACGCCGTACACGCCGGGGTCCTGGGAGCTCTGAGCTTTTGGTCACAATGGTAGGGGAAAAAAATAGACAGGTTAAGGAAGGAGCACAGCCTTCACACGTGCCTGAGGCTGTCAAGCTCCCGAGCTTCTAGCTGAAACCTTCCCTTTGTGAATGGCATGAGGAAAAACAATTCTTCCTACACAGTTGAAACTACACTCAGCTAAGGAGATAGATTTTAATAGGGCACGGAATGAGGGTAAAGTGAGATGATGTTGCATCGGCCAGGGTGAACATATTCACTTCAGGACCCCTTTTGAGCTCTATTATAAAGAGAAAACAAGAAAGCGAGCCATCCCCTTCGTGCTCTGCCCTCCAAGCCACTTCCACGATGACAGAGTGTCTGCGTTCCTGGACAGGACAGCCGAGAGCTCCCTGGAAGCAGCCCTGGCTGCCAAGCTCATCTGAAACTGCGCCACCCACAACAGTTTTGCTCCTCTGGAAAAACGCACAGGACAACAAACATGAAAAGCAGGCAGGACGAAGGCATACATGTGCATATGCCTGCACTGTGTATCCTACAGAACAAAGCTGGACCACATCTCTGGGGCTGGGCTGTTATCCAGACACCCTTCGGGTTTACGTGGCTGACAGGATCCACCTCTCAGCACGCTTAGCAGAACTGCAGGGAGCCCAGACTCTGCTGGAGGGTATGCATGACACGGGAATGCAGATCCCAAACTGGGACAGGAGGACTGGAGCTGATGGCTATCTTCAGTTTCCACAAAACTGGTTTAACCCACGGGACTGGCCAGACTATTGCTTATTAAAAATGGGCACACAGAACTTTTTCTTTTTTTTTTTTTGACAACCAGCTTTTCATCTTCCCAGCCTCTGAGAAGACCTTGTGCTCCCCACTGCTGAGGGTGGACTACAGAAGGCAGCTAAGAGCCAGATGCCGTGCCATCAATATCATAGCCTAAAGCAGTAAATCTCCCAGTCATCTTCAACTTGTACTGTGGCCCCCACTAGCATCTCCAATCGGTTTAGTGAATGCAAATGCCTCTGGGTTGCCAAAACACTAAGGAAAAGAGAGGGTCATGACATGCAGGTCCTTCAAAGGACGCAGCAGGAGATATGTTTTTGTCCCTCCCCTCATCCTGGGACAGAGCTCAGAGCCATTTGCACTCTCAGGGAGAAGGCAGGCCATCCTGCTCTACCGAAACGCTGAGAACCCTGGTTTTGGATTCTTTGCATTCTTCCTTGGCATTTACTCCTTTCACATCCTGCCTGTCACAGTTCAGCCTTGGAGTTTAAATAATGGTTCTCTGCTGACATTCAGGTAAAGTCACCTCAGTCGCTCTGTCCTCCGTAAGGCTCTTGTGCCTACCTCACACGAGTACTACTAACAGCTACTGTAAAAAGGGCTAAAATGTATGTTAGAAGATCCAGATTGAGAAATACTTTGTAATTAAGAGCATGTTTGCTCCCCGAGAGCGTGTCTTTGACACTCAATACCTCTTTTGTCCACCACAAAATCCCCAGGGCAGAACTCATTGTTGTCCAGATGATGGACGGGAATCAGCTCATTGGAGCGAATGTTGGTCTCCACGGTGCCATCCTGCCACATCACGTCAGCCGAAGTCATCGTGGTCACCACTTCCACAGCAACCCTGGAACACAAAGCCGAGGAGTTACCAGAAGGAACACGCACAAAACCCACCAGAAGCTGACAGCAGGAGTCAAGATGGATCTCGGCATTTCGCAGCACCACAAGGATAAGTCACCGGGCTGGGAAGGAAGCTTGGTCCCAGGGAAAAGAGCTACACAGCAGCCTTGGTTTTTGACAGGTTCTCAATCACTGCACGTTACACTGCAGATGTTACAACATATACAAGTCTGTATTGCACGAGGATTTACTTTCCAGGGAGCTGAGCTTATTTTATTGCTAGTGGAATAAATTAACGTGACTACTAGCACCCACTTTCTACAGCTGGTTGAGGTAAGGCAGTAGCTGGAAATACTCTGAAATTGAACATCTTCTCCACTGAAACACCTCCTAGCAGCCTGGCAGCTTGGAGGAGCCTAGGACTGGAAAGGAAAAAGGGAGCAGCTTCCATCTCAGCCTGTCCAGAAAGGAAAAGAGGCAACACATTGAACATGCGTAAAGCAAAAAGACATTTTGCTAAAAGTCTCCTTCCTGGTAGCTCAAACGTATCCATGAATTTGTCTGCGGCTCCAAACCAAACCCCAAGCACGCAACAAGACTGCATGCTGGTACTCCTCTGTGAAGCGTGACAGTCGGAATTTATTCCGTGCTATAGCAAACATGAATGTGGTGGAAGGTTCTTTAGAAAAGCCTGTCCAGATAGCCTGCAGCTCCGTTCTGCCTGGCTCCACACAACTTGTCTTTTCAGCCCCATGCTGAACTTAAATACAGCCTTTATTTGGCTGGCCAGGCCTTGCAGACAACACAAGTGCTGCATTTGTGTTGGGTTCAAGTCAAACCATAAAGCGGATACAATGGGCTGTTTTCGCCCACCCCCGTTTTTATGAATGTCAGCAGTGAAATGTTCTGAAGTGGAAATAATCCGAAATTTCTGGCAGGGCCAGCACCCAACAGCAGAGCTTATCAGAGAGGGAAGTCTGTAGGAGGTCAAGTGTGGTGGGTAACACGCCAAGGGAGGATCCCTTGTCTTGTAGGGGATGCACAGCTGAGGATGGGAGAGGGAAAAGGCCCGGGGACACGGCACAGTCCTGTCTGCAGAGCTGTTTATGCTGCTTCACAACTCATTTTCCACAATCCTTCACTCCTGGGCACTAGTAAAAATCATTGTTCCTCCTCATTAAGAGATACCCAGAGGAGTGCAGGCTGGCCAGGGAGCTGCAGCAGGTCACTAAAGGAATGGAAAAGGCGGCCTCAGCACCTGCCTCGGAATATTCAAGCAGCGAAAACCACTTGTACATAGCTTTACTCAGAGGGTGGTGAGGCCCTGGCACGGGCTGCCCCAGGAGCTGTGCCTGCCCCATCCCTGGCGGTGCCCAAGACCAGGCTGGATGGGGCTGGGGCAGCCTGGGCTGGTGGGAGGGGTCCTACCCATGGGCAGAGGGGTTGGAATGAAAGGAACTTCAAGGTCCCTTCCAACCCAAACCATTCTATGATTCTACAAATCCTGCTCTGTTGAGCTTTGTGACCTTCAAACAGAGTTTCTCCAGAACCTGCAAGGAGTAAAAAAAAAAAAAAAAAAAAAAAAAAAAGAGCTCTCCTTGTATACAGGAGGCAAAGCTAAAATAAAATGAGAATGAAATTCAAGGCATTTTCAAACGACTGGATCTCTTAAATCCTGGTAACGTCAATTTTCTGGGAGGATTCTCACATACCTGCATCAGAAATAAGGTAACGCAGAGTTTTTATTCAATTAAGTAGCCCAGGGAAGCCAGCAAGGTAGGCTAGCCAGCTGTCAGGTGCCTGTGCTTCCCCTGAAAACAGTTTAAACATTCTCAAGTTCAGAAAAAGGGAGAAAATGCTGGTAGTTATTTCTAGAAACGGGCAGATACCTGCAATCTGCCAAGCTATGGAAATCAATTCTTCTGAGGCTCTCAAGGAGTGCGTTTTGATCATTAAAAAAAAAATAATTAGAGGCATATTGGTAGCAAAGGTCGCAGATACCTCTACAGAGCAGGGTAAGGATAAAGCAGAGAGCACTGCAGTACGAACCCCTGCCAGCACAGACCTCCCTGAGCTCTGCAGGCAGCTCTCCATAAAGCCCAGCTGTCCACGCTGTCGTGGTCTGTCCTCAGTCCCTCTGCAGAAGCTGCCAGCGAGGTGGCCAATTAGTGTCACGTTTGAGCTGTGCGATCTTTATTCGCCTCCTCCTCTGTGTACAGAGCCCAGCGCAGCACAGATACCCCGGCGATGCCCCGAGGCACAGCAGAAATAGAGTAGCATCGGTGTCAAACCACGTGGCCCCAGTTTCATCACGAGTTGGATGGAGACCAAGCTGATCTCACACAGGTCACTGCTCAGTTATCACAGAACGATCACTGCCGGGGACTACGGAGCAGTGTCCTAACACGAGGCACGCCATCAGCCTCCACCCCAGCTGAGGAGGTGGTTACCATCTGCGAGCTTCGATAAAGGAGATTCTGGCACATATACCTGCGTTTGGAAACCCCACTCACCTGTCTCCTGGCTTAAACTCCCTTGAAATCTTGGTCTTCTTCTTCTTGTGCTTCCGCTTCAGGTTCTTGATGGAAAGGGGGATGCTCTTCTTGCGGCCGGTGCCACTGCCGCTCTGGGACGAGGCGGTAGAGCTGGCAGAAGAGGTGACAGAGCTCGTGTCATCGGTGTCATCGGCTGCCTCATCATCAGCATCTTGCTCCATGGACTGAAGCCGGTAGTCAGACGATGCCTCGTCCTTCAGCAGGTAGGGAGGCTGCTGCTGCCGCGCTGCTGCTCCCCCTTTCTCTTTCCCCGTTTCTTCAGGCTGCTCCTCTTTTCTCTCCCCTGCACTCGGTGCACTGTTGGAAGAGTCGTCCAGCTCACACTTGGATTCAGGCTTAACGTCTTCTGCTTTCTGGTCAGCGGCTGGAGCAGACTCCTTGTCAGGGGCTTCAGCGGTGCCCTGAGACTCGGGGGAGCACGACATGATCTTCACTATCTGCTTCTTCAGCAGCCTCCTCACCTACAGAAAGCAGACCTGGGTCAGACAACATGCTTGCACGCTCAGCAGGCTACCTAGGAAGAGGTAACTTTGTACAGAGGGATACAGCACCCCGCGGGCCTCCCCACATTTCCCTACAGCGGATTATTCTGCAAACCAGCGAGTCATGCTGGCGACAGCACGCTGCAGCCATCTCAGCACCGCTCTGCTCAGGAGCAAACACCAGCATTAAACTCGTCCGTAGGAAGGCAGTTTGGCTCTTTCAGGCTATTTTAAGCGAGCTCTGAATGTTTTGTGATGGAAGGTCACAACAGGCTGCAGCAGTTAATCTATGTAACAGACGCAGCTGTGCGGGGAGGTCACCGTGAAGGCTGATGATATCCTGTTATTCTAGGAACACCGCTGCTCTACAGCCAGGGTGCAGAAATCATAACCTGACTTATTTGGCCTAGGAAGGCTTCTTTGTATCGCCGCAGCAAGGGTTTAACCCAACAGTTCAGCTCCCTGAGAAATCTGGGGTCATGTTAATGAAAATTACATGTGCCCAAGTCCGGGCGGGCAGAGCACAGCCTCACCCCTGCAAGGTGACACCTCTGTGTTCAGTGTCCTGTTCATGTTCTCCGGGGGCATTAGCTGCATGCCTCGCCCAGGCAGTGGAATTGCTGCACAAGGTGACTTGGTTGCTGGCAACAACAAGCCATTACTCTTTACAACAACTGCTCCAGGAGCAGCATTTCGGACCACGTGGCTGCCAGGAAGATTTCTGCTTTAAAAGCCGCAGCAATCAGCAATGATTTGAGAAGTCACATCTCCCTCCCTCCAGCCCTCAGCTCACCTTTTTGGCAACCGATCCTTCACCCAGGACGCAGTTCCTCTCTGGGCATTCACAGGTAATTTTTGCAGGCTCCACTTTGTCCGGGAATACATAGAGGCATCTCTCCCCGAGCTGCCTTTGGGCATGGTCAAAGCACCCCAGACGCTTTACCCTGGTAGGACGGGAGGAGAGCCATGAGCCAAGTGTAAAAGCAGTAACAGAACCTAGCTGCAACCATACCCTCATGCCACTGAGGCTTCTTCTGGGGTGCCAGAAGCTAAAACAGCACCAAATCCTTCCCAGGCACACAATTATAAAGGAGGAGTGGGGAATCTCACTAGGGACCGGGCGGGGATAGAAGGGGTTTGGGTGGGACACCAGTTGCTCCTCTCCCTCTGGTTCTCCGTCCCAGCAACAGCTGCCAAGAGACCTTTATAGTTGGCATTGTTTTTTTGCTGTCATCGGAGAGCTCCCCTCCTCCAGCCTCCCTGGGAGCTGCGGACAGCACCGTGCTGCATTGTGCTATTACTCATCTGATTTTTCCTTCTGAATTTTGTCCAGCTCATCTTTGCAGCTGCAGCCTGCAGAGGGCACCAGATGCTCCTCCAGCAACAGCTCGTGGCCAGAGCAGGGCCCTTTATTGCCTGCTGCACACACATTTAAAAGGTGAAGCCTGCTTCAGGCACAAATGGAAGGGCAGGGGAAGAAGTGAGCAGGTGCTAGACGCCACTTTCCTCTATGCGCTTGTTGGCTGGGAAGCACTTGGAGAGAGCAGCGGGATGCCAGCCCTTGTAGTGATAACTCTAGGGCCTGCTCAGCTCACTTGGAAGCTATTCCTTCACCTTTATTGAACCTCTGGAATCCAGGCATAGAACAAGGCAGAAAAGAACTGCAAACAGCAGCTTTGTGTCTGATCAGCTGCAGGCATTGTCACCCCCAGTTTGTGCAGAAAAGAGGTTTTCAACTGCCCTCACCTGGACAGGTTCTCCTGGCTGATCACAGAGGGGGGAGGGCTCACACTGTCAGTGCCTCCAGGACAAAAGCTTTTAGTGATCCAAGTGACTTTTAGTTCTACCACCTGCACCTGCAATGCAAAGAGACAAAGACATTTAGTTTTTCAGAGGCCTTCTTACACCAGTGTCTAGGATCTGAAAGTTTCAGCACAAGAAAGCAGCAATCCTGCTTTTGTTATTTAAGCTGGCTAAAGTGCATTTCAGTGCGTCCAGAGCCACTGCAGCACTCCTATAACGTGGCTCAGGGCAACACTGAGAGCTCCTACAGTTTTTAAACTTCAAGAAAGATATCTGACTTTGGAAGGAAGCTACAGTACATACAAATCAGCAGCCCAATGTCACAGAGACATGCTAATGGACTTGGAGCTGCTCCCTCTTTCAGCAAGGAGTCAGCAACATTTCTCCCTTTTTGGGCAGCATGCAATATTAAGTTTCAACAGAAGAGTTGCTTCCACTACCCTAACCATCAGCCATACAGGCCTTTAAGTGTTTTGGCACGGGATCATCTCACGGGGTGCCAGCAGGGACCCTCGGGAGGAAAAGCCAAACCCTGCTCAGAAGTCCCGTCAGTCCCCAACAAGAAATCTGTCACTGCAGAACAGAGCCCCAGCGCGTTTGCTTGGGGTAGGTTACCATGGCAAGCTGACTCCGCTCCAAAACAGCAGCCAGGGACCCATTCTGTGCAGAAAGAAGCCGTGTGTCAGCTCGTCAATCCTTACCTCTTCCACCACCACTCTGAACTTGCTTTTTGTGCTGAGAACGGGCTTCACACCCGAGAGCCACTGCACACTGGAAAAGACTTTAGAAGGCCCAATGAGGACTTGCCCGGGATAAAAGCCATATGAATCATCAAAGAAAAGACCCTGTGGGGAAAGAGAGGAAAAAACAACATAAAGGGCTTGAGTTTTAAGATTCCAGCATTTCTCTTCCCTCATCCGTGATCAGGGATACTAATCAGAGAGGAGGAAGTCTCGCTTGCAAGTTGCCCATCTCTTAAAGTTCATTCTCCTCCCAAAATCAACCTAGCAGTTTCTATAGCAACCTACTCTATCACACATTCATACGGGATTATGACTCAGTGTGGGAGAAGCAAAGGTACTTGCAAGAAACAAGAGAGATGGATTTCACACAAACGTTCTCGGTAACAAGGCAGCCAAGGTGTGCCCGATCCTACGGAGGGGCACCCTGCCTTTGCCACGCTCCAGTTCAAGCACCTGCAGCTTTCAGGCAGCCAGAGGGATCCTGCCGTCACTCCTCTGCTTGTCAAATTAAGTTTCTGAGTATTCCTTCTGTCTTAGGTGGATTAGTTAATGTGACAGCCCTTTGAAAACAAAACAGGACTGTAAACAAAACAATTACTTCCCTAGAACTCTTTCCGCTGATATTCAGGGTGATTTGAAGAGGCAAAGATTCAGAATGTGGGGGCGGACAGAGCGGTTTAGAGTAGAGAGAATACAGAGTGCAAAAATGTATGGAGTCTTGTAATTTGTCAGAAAGGATAAGAGCAGTGCGACAAGATCTAAATCAGGCGTGTTTCCAACAGCAATTCTGAGCACAGCATCCAGTAACACTGGAGACAACTCATGTCTCAGGTGAAACTGCAAGCCTCTAGAAAACTACGTGCACTTTAAAGGCAGCCCGACTCCAAAAAAAGATCTCAAAATCAGGTACCTAAAAGTTGGATGCTGCTACAACGTGGATTTGACAAGCACAAAACATGCTGTACAGCAGAGACTAAAATACTGGAGAATGTCTATCAACAGAACACACCTTTTCTGTACAGGACAAGAAACCACAGCAGCACATCCTATTAAAATAACATTCCACTTGCTCTTCAAGAAACAGGCAAACAGAAATTAAGTTTTAGATCTTTGCTTTGAAAGCAGGGAAGGATAAGGGCCAACTGTATTGGTAGTTTTTAACAATTGTATGCCATTCTCTCAGTCAATTCCCGGTAAAGCTGCTGGGAATGCAGTGAGGCTCTGGAGATGCTATTTGGAAGGACAAGCAAGCTTTGTTTTCCTTTGAAGGTGAGGAAATGTAGATTCCATCACCACACAAGGGAACCACCCGTTTCAGCTGACAGGCTAGCAAAACCTTCCCCATCACCTGATTTAGAACATGCCAGTGTGATGGCAGGCCTCCATTCAGGGCATGCGATGGACTACAACAGCAACAGTGTTTTACACAATCTAGAACACCTTTTAAATGAGACGCCCTTTTCCAGAAGAAAGCATTTAATTTGGAAGTATTAAATGGAGCCTTTTCAAGCACGTACAGCTATAATGAGCAGACAGGGAGCTGCCTTGACACCAGCCATCTGACTGCACGTTATGCAAGTTGTTTGCAAAGAATGCAGCTGGAGATGTACTAATTGTAATGCCTCCTCAAAACCTGCTCATTACCATTACCTTTAAGCTACATCCTGTTACATTTACTTCCAGAGAAGATCTAGTTAAGTGTTTCTCAGCTGTGATGCATCATTTAATTTTTGACATTAATGAACAACTACAGTTTTGCCTTCGCCCTCCCTCCTACGCAGAAAGCTGATCAGAAGGACTCTCAGGAGAACCAGCAGCTCACCGAGTCACTGACGTGAGGACAAACGTCATACAGCTTGGCTCCATCTTCTGTACTCATAGAACACCTGGAAAACAGAAGAGACACAGTCACACTTCCAGAGCCATCCACCTCAAAAGCAAACAGCACCAAATTAGCAGCTGCTGCCTGAGTAACTCCGTCCATACACCCAGCAGCATATTGCTGAGCCTTTATGGTCCAGAGCAGAGCTGGCTATGGACAAGCTATAAAAAACATTGCCTGGTATTAAAAGGCTCCATTCAGCAAGTTAAAAAAATAAATTAAGTAATACGCAGGGCACTGGACAAGATTTGTCTGCTGCAAACGTCCCGTTTGTTATTCACACTGACACTGGAAACTAAAGGCAATTTGGGTATGCTTGCTTCAGTAATAGCTTCATTTCCAGAGCAAGTTCTGGTGGGATTTCAAATGATTCATTAGGAAGAGATTCTGCAAACAGTTACCTCATTTGACACAGCTACGCATGAGCTGGTAAGAGAAACCAAGCAAGGTTTTTAATTCCACCAGTAACTGCAGACAGTACAGAGAGAGGAGTGCAGCTATTTTTCACTCCCAATTTAACATGTTTTTAAGAGCCTTCCAGTCTGGATTAACCAAAAGCTAAAAAATCAAAAAAAAAAATAAATCACAGAAGCATCCACCAATAATCTGTTATAGCTCTTGCACTGTTCTATGAGAAAGATTCAGAGCTGACTGCAAGCTTTTTAAAACTCATTCATATATTTAAAATTGTCAACGTTCAGTTTGCAAGACAGATGGGTTGTTTCCCAGCTGCCTGACCCATGTGCCTCTTGGCCCCCCACTGATGCCCTTGCATCAGTAACAAAGTTTGTTGGACAAGACAGGCCTCAGTAACAGTGAACTTAAGGAGTTCAGAAGGTTTTAGTTTACAAGTAACCGTCTGACGTGCACAAGAAACCGAATTCAAATCATTTTACCAGCTTTGCAGAGTCATAAATTAAGGTAATGAGATATTTGTTCCAATGTTCCTGGTTAAATCTCCCTCTAGAGTTATGACTTTCGATTACATCTTCATTAAAAAACAACATTCCTAATGCTGTTGCAAATAACAGTGACGATAAAGCAATGCTGACCTTAACAGCTCAAGTTCCATTTGAGCTGCTTTTTCAGCTTTAATAAAAAGCACTAGCCTGCAATTTTCCATGTTTTTGCAGATGTTTAAAGGTAAGAAGCTTCCCTCCCTGCATCTCAGTGAAGGTATGCTCTCCTACTGAGAAAAGGTTTGGCATACATCATCTGTCTTAACCAGCCATTTTTCCAGGGCAGAAGAGCAGCAGTATTAACATATTTTAGTTCTGGAGAACTGATCTGCTGGCACTGAAAAAAAATGACACCTTTCAGGTAACACATTTTCCAGAGGGTGATCAGTGAACCTCAATGATTGCAGAGGAAGATGTGTTATTTACTCTGCATCTGAAGGTATAGCAAGCAGATAAATTAACAGTATGCGAAGGGGAAGCCCAGCCTGCTCCTAGTTCTCCTAAAATAGATGAGGATCACGAAACTTAAGGGGGAGAGTATTTATCAGGAAGAAGTACCTGGCTCCATTGGAAAGCTTGAGGATGACCTGGTTCTTCAAATCATAGACCTTGCCCAGCCAGCAGTCATAGGCTATGTAGTCACCGTACATGAAGGGCTACGAAGAAAACAGAAAACAAAGCTTATAAACATCAGCCCTTGTACTTTGAGCCATCAAGGAAATTCTCACACAACACGGCCTGGATAGCAATCCCAAAGGGGGATTAGGGCAGCAACTGCAGACCTCGCTGTAAGCTAGAATTAAGATACATTGAGGAGTTGGCTCGACAGTCAGAACGTAGCCTGGATTCTCCATTTAAAAAGCTCTGACTCTGTGGGATTTTTCCTCAGATCTTAAACATGCTATGTCAAGTGTCCCATTCTGTTCAAAAGCTACTCTGCAAAGGAGGGGCATACTTGCACTTGCCGTTAGCTAATTTTAACAACTAATTGTTATTTATTTTAATCACTAAGCCTAATATTCCATCCCAGGCACAGAAGCCTGTATCCCTCTGCCTTTCCACAGGACGTTTCTTGAGAAGGGCTCTGATACTCCTGCTGTTTACTCCCAAATCATTTTTTTTTTTTTCTCAGAGGAACCATAATGATAAAAACCTATACCACTTAACATCTGAAAATCCCCCCACCCACTCATGTGAGAGAACCAAGTACACTGCAGTTTCAGCTTGACTCCTCTTAGCATTTTTATAGCCTGTTTAACCAGTAATGACATCGCAGCTCGAAAGCACTGTGCCAGTACAACGGGGCTGCCCCAATCAGGCACCAATCTCAGCACAGAAGCTCTCACCCAATTTAATCACAACCTGGCCCTCCAAGTCAATTTGATCTCAGCAATGTGATCAGAAACACAGAGCAGATGGGGAGAAGAGGAGCTACTGCATCTTCTTGCAGGGAGGATGTTTTCAGTACGCCTAAAATAAAACCAAGCTGCAGATGCATCTTGCACAATATGGCTGCTTCCCTTGCACGCACTGCTTAGAATACAGCAGCACCCCTCTAAACAACAGAGCTCCGGCTCCAGCATTTATTTTGGCTGCATTCTCACCCAGATATGTTGCAGGTCTTTGCTGTTGACAGGGTAGAGGATGCAGTTGGTTCCTACCAGCTTCACAGCACACTCTATGTTGACATCAATCACAGTCCCACACTGGCTGTCCTGAAATCACAAAACAGAAAAAGGGGTTATAACCTAGAAAAGGCCCTACATACACACGGGAGGTGCAGAAACAAGTCTCAGGAGTAGTCTGAGTGCCCTTCTCTCAGCACTCAGAGCCTTGCTCTGATGGGGCATTTCATGTCATCTTAAAACAACTCCGAGGCTGACATCACTCTTGAAGACCTGTGGCATTTTTTTTTCCAGTTAAAATTTTCAATGGCTGCTAATGCAGCAGCCCAGAGACTCCAGTATCTGGTCAAATAAGACAACACTGTGTCAGGTGATTAGCATTTATTTGCTTTCAAATCTGCCTGGCTGTTTGGTCTACGCAAGCGAGCAGATCTTTGCAATTCCTTAGGACCATCATGCAGATACTGCCCTGAACTGACAAAGGCAGGGTAGATCAACCCCAGAACGCAAGAATTCTTCAAAGCAGTCTGTGACATCTCATATAAAGCTCGATTTTGCAGGACTTTATAAACGGCCTTCACTTGCTGCCATGCAAAAAAAAACAAAACCTGGCACCTTTCGGATTTCAAGGTTTCAAGCCAGATAATTTGCAGTTGGTCCAATTACGAGATGGCTGTCATTATCTCCATCGCTTCGCTAAAGAAGTTGTATTTATTTTTTTTCTGTCCCCAAGAAAAATACCTCATGCTGTCAAGAGCCTTCTGGGGCTTGCTTGGCAGGAAGCACGCAGTGTGCACGTTGCTTACACATATGGCAGAGGCCTGCAAGGAAGGGCTGCTAACCCAAACACTGTCAAATACGGCAGCTGCCCCGGCCTGCTGACAGCTGGGACAATCCATACTTGGATTTATTAAAGACCAGAGTCCACTATGAAAGCTGGCTGAGGCAATCCGACAGCAGCAGCTCCTGAAGCTGTCCTTATCTCAAACATCAAGGTCACTGCTCCAACAGGACTCGAGCATAACACTTGAAGGGCTTACGCCCTGTGAGAAGTGGATTTGTTTGCTCGGTTCGCTTATAAGCACGCTGTTCTTTTGACCGTATCAAATATTTATTCAAGGCTTTCACCCAGAGCCCTCTTTGAGCTCCTCCTCTGGGGAGCTCACGAGTTTGCTGGCGCTCATCTCATGGCGGGGCCTGGCAGTTCGAGCGAAGACACCCTGCAGATGCAGTCCAGGGCAATTCCTGGACAGATTGCTCAGCCCTTTTGTCCGTCTGCCTTCCCACCTGCCTGCTGTGAGCCCCCTCCTCGCACCGCACTCACCCTGTGCCCACAGCACCTGCAGAGGTGTCGGGGACAGCAGCGTCCCCGCGTGCTGCCTGAGAGGAACTGTGCCAGGAGAGCTGGGCTCGAGGCAGGGGTTCATCCCCCCCAGCTGCCCCCCAGCTGCCCCCCAGATCTCTGCTATTTCTTTCTACAAAGGCTGGGAAGCAAAGGAAGCCTGTCCCAGACGGAGCTGTGCTGATGCATGTGGCTAAGGCTAACGCAGCTTGCGGCCTGCCAGGAGGAGCCCGGCTGAGCCAGAAGGGCCCAGCAGAGCCAGGAGGAGCCCAGCAGAGCCCTGCTGTTACCTCTCACCTTCGGAGAGCCCCGAGCAGGCTTTGCCAGAGCTGTTCCTGATTCACCGCAGCTGCTGCCAGCACGGCTCCAGCCGCAGGAGGAGCGAGGCCTGCTCACAAACAGCACCTGCTCTGCTCAAGCTCACGGCTTCTAAAAGCCAAAGCACAACCGCTCACCCACCCTTTCCTCCATGTTAGGCTATTTAAATAGGCTCAAATCCATCCCCAGCCTGTCCTTTGCAGTTTAGGGTTTGGTTCAGTTATGTTTTAGATTGCTTTGTAGCCAGAGAACAACAACAAAAATCCTCAAAAAACGCCCGCCTTGTCTTACACTGAGCGTTTCAGGATTTTTTTTTTCCTTCATCAGCAGCTCTGAGAACCTCTGGTACAATCCAGCACCTGTGCTTTCTGTGGATCATCTCAGCTCTGGGCCGAAACCCTGCCTTTCCCTGGAGAGCACCCAAAGGTGCCCCGCAGCACCCCACAGGCCTGCCCGTGCCTGCGGCCGGCCCCAGGGACCTCACGGTGCTGAGGGAACGGCTGGGCAAGGACAGCAGGGAGCTCTGCCACAGCCCCCGTGGGCCTTCTGAGGGGGCTGTGTCTGTGGAGAGGTTACAGGACTTGGTGCTAAGGAGCAGGCAGCACAATTTCTCCCTCCATGCTGCAATGTCCCTGCGCTTCCAGCTCAGGATGGATTACGGAGGCCCTGTGCCCCTCACCTACCCCATGCTGGGTGCAAATTCCCTTCAGGCCGAGCACGAAGGAAGCTGCTGCTCTGCGATTTGAGTCCCTCACCCTGTCTGTATCAACTTACAAACCGCCAGGTTTCCCATGGCAAAAGCCCTCCTGCCATCAGCTCCAAACCAACAAAACCAGTACCACACCAGTACCCCAGTGCCTCGCACTCACAGCTCCCATTTACTGCGGGATGCCACCTAGTCACGGGCAGTGGCTAAAATGCTTGAGCAGGAACAGAGCGCTGTACGTGACTGCTCAGAAAGCAGGGATGAGCGCTGCGAGCAGCCTTAGAAGCTCCAGGACTGTTGAATCACAGCTCGCCTCCCTCACCTGCCACCGAACCTTTGCTGCTCTCAGTTTATTTACTTCGCTGTCACACGAAGCATCAGCCTGCGCCAGGGGCCGCCCTGCAGCGGGGCGGTTCTGCTGAATCACTCCGGGAGGTTACAGCAGCGCTCAGCACTGCGGTCCCCAGGCGAGACGTCGCCAGCTCGGCTCGTCTCCCAGCCCAGAGCTCGGCTCGCAGCCGCCCTGCCCCAACACAACCGTCCCGTCCTGCCTATTAGATAAAGGAGCCTCTGAAACAAGCCCATGTTTCAGTTTCGGTATAAAAAAATCCCCCTCAATGCCAGCAGCAGCACCGGCAAGGGGAGGTGAGTGCTCTTTGTGGGGACTGCAGGCTTGCTAAGCAGAGATGAGATTCCAGCCCTATTTGCACCCAAAATTAAGCTCGCTCCCCAGACTTTCTTCCTGCTTCTGGTACCTGTAACAGCACACACCACGGTGGAGATACTCAGTATTTAAGCAGTGTATGGACAGCAAAGCGACTCATTTCGTAACCCCATCAGGGAGAGTGGCAGCTCAGCAAGCACAAGCCTCAAAATCCCCCATTTTGTGCCTCCAGTCCTTCCACTCCTTCCCTCAATGCTCTCTTCTAATTACGCCACCCTCTTATCCCTTCCTTCAGGGAGGACAGCAGCGCCCAGCAGCCTTTGAAGCAACAAAACCCAGGTGTCTGACAGATTACAGACCCACTTCTAAATCTCTTCCCCAAGCCAGCGTATCACCTGGAAAAATGAAGCCTGCCACCGTTCCTCATCCATCTGGATTAGACCTGTGGGGGCCCAACCGCATTCAGGGGAAATGATCTCATTTTACGCTTCAGACCCTCAGGCATTCTTTCCTCGCACTCAACGCTAGACGAGAAGCGCATGAATTTGAGTCAGCTCCCTTCTCTTGAGGAACGGAGGATTTCGAGTCCTTCCCGCTCAAGGTTAAGAACAAGCCCGAGGAGAGTGTGGTGAATACAGAATAAGTTCCACATTGTGCGTTTGCCAGGCCAACTGGTGCAGGGCAGTCATCCCACATCCTGAATCTGGCAGGCTGACACTTGCAAATTCTCTATTTTAAAGACTTCGGTAATTTTTGTGATGTATCTGAGAAGTAAAGGTTTTCTTTGGGATAAAAGAGGTTTATTTTTTCATTTACCACTGATATTTAAAATACACTTGAGGGTAAGGTGAAATGTAAGTCATCTTTGGATTTGCAGTGATTTTGAATAGAGGGGAGAAAAACTGAGTTATGCACTCACCATTCCATCAATAAAACATGAAGTTACCAGCCACTAGTACAAACAGTCAGGTAAATGCCATTTTTAAGCATGCAAACAGACAAGAAAGGAGTGTGCACCTACTGGGACACACCAATACAGCTACTGATACACCTGCAGCAAGCTAGAGAAGCCAATTTCTGCTTAGATGACTGTGGAAATCACAAACAAAAGAAGCACATCCACATCTTGCCAAGAAGAAAACTCAAAGTCATTTTAAGCTTTCAGGACAGTACCAAGCATTGGAGAACAGAGAATTGAGAGGCAGGACTCGAAACATCCTTCTTTGAGCAAGAAGGGTAACCACAGTGCCCAGCTGGGCCAGGGACAGCAGTGTGAACAGCTGATATTTCTATTTGCTAGCAGTTCTTTGTTTTGGAGTAAAACATTTTCATAAGGCTGCAGTTTTAGTAAGATATCTTGAAGTCAAATTTCCATTTCAAACAAGAATTCAATTTCTTAAGGAAATGCTTTGTCTCAGCATTTTCCTAATTACCCTTCACTGTTTTTTTCACTCTTTTCTTCTCCTCAGAACACTCCATGCAAAAGGGATGGGCTTACTGGTTTTCTCCCTTTAACTGACAAACAAAAGGGCTTTATTTGCAGCACCCAGCCAGGTCAGAGAAGGGACTCCTCCATCCCTGCACCAGGCTGCTCGCCATGTGGTGTGACTGCAGCAGTCTGCGGCCAGCTGCCGGCTTCATCACAGCCTCGGTAGCTAACGCTGCTGGAAGCAAGTCAAGAGAAGATGCGAGCATACACATGGCAGGCCATATGGCTCGAGGTTACAGGTTAGGTGTTAGCAGCAGCAAGGAACTGCCAGCCCAGCTAAGCTCCCGAAGAGATCACATCTCGTTTGATAATCGATATGGAGCAGTGCTCCCAGTGTTCCCTACAAAAAACACATCCACGCGTCTCCGACGAGCACAAACGCTGTAAAACTAGAACAAAATGACTAGGACTTAAAATAGCATCCAGGAGTAGTAAAGGTAACAATCACAGGCTGCTGATTAAGAGCCAGCCTGCTTTCTGCCACCCTAGCAGATACTTCAGCGTGTCTTGCTCCAGCAGAGGTGGGATTTGCTGCATTTCTTCTGGGAGGAATCAGACAAGATGGTGCTCGCTGCAGATTAAGAGGTCTCCTGGAAAATATTTCCTCCTGTCTTTCTAGCACAGCACACCAAAAGGCACACAGGGATTGAGCGACCTGCCTCTGCTCCAGCCTCCCCATCGGGTCAGGGAGAGCACACTCCCCACAGCTCACGCTGGCTTGATTTAAAACTTAAAGGGTGCCAGGTTTAGACGAGCTGCTTGTCTCATTACCTGACATTCCCAGGCGTGCCTGCTCAGGAGACCTTTGCAGATCTGCAGCAGCAGCGAGGCAGCCTTATCAGCATTTCATTTTCAAAGGATGCTGCTAGGTCTATTAAACAGGCTAAAAATAGAACACACTCAAAGCTTCACCGCTCAGCTCCATTCAGGCAATTTGGCAAGCCTCAGAAATCCATGCAGCAGCGTTACGATCAAAAAGGGACAAGGGAAAAAGCACTTACACTGGAGCTCATGTGTCTGACCACATCTCGAGGGACGACAGAGCGATCTTCAAGCTTCAGCTGAGGGGGAAAAAAAAAAAGAAAAATTGGATTTAGTGAGCCCGGGTGACACTAGGTCAGAAATGACATGACAAACACAAACGGCATCCCATCCCTCTGGGCTGGAGAGGCTTTCAGCACAGGATGCTGAGGCACTTCCACGCACCTAAACCCCTTGGAGCACTTGCAAAATCCCCTTGGCAGACCTGAAACGCAGCAGCCAGGTGATCCGTCCCTGACTGAGGATACAAAAAGGGGCACAGACATCCTGCCCCAGTGCCTCCTTCCTCATCACACAGCACCTCCCACCCACAGCCCATCTCTGCAGTAGAGGAGACAGGAGACACGCGAAGAAACGCACCACACCATGCTTCTGTGCCTTTTTCTGCGTGTTTTTCACCCAAAATGCTCCCTAAATACCCGTGGAAATCCCATTTGGCCTGGAGAGTTTTAAGGAAGGTGCTGTATGGTGAGACCTGGCAAGCAGGAATGGGCTCTGGTATCAAATCCATTGCAGCAAGCACTTGCCTACAAAAAAATCTCCTGCTGCACTCAGCCTGCAGGTCCGTGCGGGTAACACAAAACATCAGAAACAGCACGGATGAGCTCACAGCACTACTCACACTCCGCTTCCTGACAGAGCACATGGTGTGAGGAGCTAGTGCTGGCACCAGGAGAGGCAGCCAGGCCAGCACCGCCTGTCCTACATCAGTCCCCACAGAGCTGTGGCACCAGGACCCGTTACCGGTACGGGAGGCATCGCCCGATGGATCTGCGGGCATTTCAGGCCAGTTCACCAAGCCACGTCCGTCCAGCAGAAATCCTTCATCGAGCTGCTTCAGGGATCTGAACACCACTCCTGGGCTGTTTCATTGAGCGTTATCAAGAGGCTGGGTGCTACAAAATGCAATTCCCACCTAAGGCACCAAAAAAACGCTGTACAAGGGCTAAGATCCTAACCATACCGACGGGGAGGCCACGAGGCTGAGGGGTGCTGCTCACGAGCACATTAGCAGAGCTCAGCGTGATGCAAACACACTAATTACATCCGGGGCGTTTTGGGAAGCACCACGGGAGCTGAGTGTCAGGGACAGAGCCTTTCATGCCTTCCTTTGACTTCACCTCGCTGCCGTCGCTGCACGCACCGCTTCTCCTTGATCCCCAGCCCAAAATCCACCGTGCTTCGTCAGCGTTTCAGCCCAGCCCACGCCCTGGCTCGCAGCCCGCATTACTAAATCAGACGTAAATCTATAATCTGAGGACAGGATCTGGAATCGAACCAAAGCACCTGCGTATTTATTGCCTTCCTGAGCGCGTGTTTCGGTCGGGGAGGAAGGGAGGCAGCCAGCGAGGCTTTTAGACCGACTGCTGGAGTCAGGGCTCCAGCAGGGTGGGAAACCTGAAGCCTCCCACAGCCCATTTCCAGATCGGGGAAGTGTTTTCATCGCCTCCCACATCCCACCAGGGTATAGATAGACATCAATTTTTATAAGGCTTGCTAAAATTATTCGTCCAAGCACCGCGCAGATAGCCTCGTCGCATCCCGAACCAGGCAGCGAGGCTCACACACCAGTAAGCACCTGCAAGGACAGCATTTGGGGTGGTTTACCTAAGGAGTTCTCTTACTGCAAAACCCAAAGCGTACAATGAGTTTCATTTCAAGATGTATTCGGGCCATTTGACCACCACATGCTGGATTAAATTCGTGCATAACCTATGTGAGAGACGTGCTTCTGTGTTCTGTATTGCATGGTACCTGAAGAACCCAAACCCACAAATATCACCACCGCATGGTAAATCTGAGAAGTTTTAAATGAAGCCTTCCCAGTCACTTGCACCAGAAGGATATAAGCACAGTATTCCTTCCAAAAGGCTCAAAACTTTCTCTGCAGGAGCCGCATGTGCCCTTTTCCCAATGCCCCCAGCTCCAGAGGCAGCACAACCACTTTCGGCCCCACGTGCCCGACCCACCTGCCTCGATGCTAGGATAAGCCAGCCACATAGGCAGGATGCCAGCACCAACCACGACACGTAGCCGGCCTGTCAGCACACAAAAGACTGTTGAACCCCAAAAGAAGCCCAGAGAGATGAAAGCAGAAGGGCTGTCGATGAACGCAGCCTTTCTCCTCTGTTACACCCGGGTGCGCGATCGTCAGCTGGAGGTGAGCCCCCTCGCTCGGCAGCCAGGGAGCTCTATAAGCACTTTTAAAATAGGCACTTGGAGCTCGGTTGCTATATTTACCTCCATGCACGTCGGTGTTAACATCGCTGGAGTTTTATGTTCTCGCCACGTGCCTTGGGAATAGCCCCGGGAACGAGAACCAGCAGATCCCCAGCGCTGCGCTCAGCCGGTCCTGGGCTCCCGCACACCAGGCTGGGCTCAACATCCCCCAAAGACCTCAAACACGGAGATGATGACAGTGTTACCCCTTCACCTTTTCTTTCTTTATTTATTTTAATTCACGTTTTCCTAGGTTCAACAAGGCAAACCAAAGATCCCCCTCGCTGCGCACACATTGCACCCAGGAGAAAAGGGATGCCGGCAGTCCCACAGTTAATGCACCAGCTGCTGAAAGGAGCATGTTGCAGGCAGAAGGGTTATTATATATTATTATAGCTCTATATATTCTATATTATAACCCAGGTATTCCCTCTGCTGCTCAGCACCGAGCTCGGTTGCAGAGCCACCACTCAGCTAAGGCCACCTCTGCTGCTCCCCAGGCACTGACGTACAGCAGGGGTGCTGCGGGTCATTTGGGATTTGGGCTTTGGAACGAGCACCAACCCAACCCTGTTCTCACTCCCAGCTGTCACCTCACCTCCAACAAGCAGCCGTGCAACCATCATTTTCACCTGAAACTGCTGAGACTGGGAGGAAGGGAAGAGCATCAGCACATGAAGCCTCGGCAGCTTAACGCTGCCAATCAGGTGGGTAATTTCTTAGAGCAACAAATAAATTCATCATTCCCTGAGCAATATTTTTTTCTTTTTGTAACCTGCAGCAGCACCCGTGGCAGGAACCTGGCTCCTGGCCCCAGCCAGCAATTCAACCTGGGGTAATTACCTGGGGTAAATCACGTCTCAGCTCCTTGGATCTAACCCTCAGCTCCACAAAGCAAACAGGAGACGTGTGGCCCCTTTTCCTCTCCGGAGCCACCTCCTGACTGCAGACCAGCACCAGAGCAATTTATTTTGATGGCTGGGACTAGCCAGTGCCACGTCTCGTGGCAGGTAAACAAGCAGCAATTGCTTCTGAAGCTGTTACGGACAAATAACAGGAGATTGCTGTGGGGACGCAGCCGGCCCTGGCTCTGTGTGTCAGAACAAAACCCATCCTGGAAGTGCTCGGGAGTGCCACAAATCCCTCAGCACTACCTGCACGTTGAAAAGCAGAGCTTAAGCTCACTCATAGCTGCTCAAGTTTGCTTGTGGCATCACAGGGGACAAAAACACCTCCGCACAGGCTCCGGCTACCAGCGTCCACCCCCCAAAAATTAATATTTTATCCACCAGAAGGAGCACTGGCATTTAACTTCAGGAGAAATTAGGGGGAAGGCAACTCCACCTCCAAACAGCGGCGCTGGGTTGTGCTATGGCCGTGTTTGACTCCAGCGCTGTCACACAAGATAATTACGAACAAACTCCTCCTTGCTCTGCACAGATCAAGACCAGAAGCTGGGGAACGAGCCGAAACGCAGAAGGGAACAGCAGCTTTAAGCCTGGACACATCCTACATGAAGTCAGGGGTTGTTTGATCTCCCGTACGGCAGCACGCAGCTCACCAGGCATTTCGCAAGGGCTCCCTTACTGGTTTGTAGGGGATTTGATGACTTCCCAGCTGAAGCTCCCGGCGGGTCGGTGCTGTCTCCCACTGCTGCAGAGTCTGACCAGCAATGAATAAAACCTGCTCCAAGGTGCTGGTGTGATCCCACAGCCCCTACACACAACAGCTTCTACTCCTGACGCTTTCCACAGATTTCATCCTCTGTAATAAGAACTTTGGGAACGTGCACAGAAGGATGGAGGATAAAAAGCAGCAGACGCCGCCCCCTCCTTTGGTGACTGCTTAAAACTCACGGAGGAAAGCGACCAGGAAAGGAAACCACCGCAGAGGAAGCCTGAGTGCAACAGAGCTGCTGGAGGATGGAAGGGACGTTCATCCACCCAACGAGGCACCAAGAGCCAGAAGGGCACAGCACCCTCTGCTTATTTTAGTTTTTAACCCCCCCGGTCTGATTGCACACCCAAATTCTCTTTGGTGGAAACAGCAGCACAGCAATCACCTCAGGGCAAGCTGGTTTTATTGAATCCACAGCCTGGCTGCACGGGGCTGGATGATGAAGATTCAGGATTTTAAAGACCCAGAGGACGTGGAGCCGAGATGTTTGTTAGGGTTTCAGGATGGACGCGTTACCAGCAACACCGCACACAACTCTTAGGGAAATATGTTCTACATCCAAAGCTCACTTCCCTCAAAAGACATTTCTGGTCCGCTGATCATGCTGTGTTGTACAAAAAAAGCAGGGGAGAGGAGAGAAAAAGGCAGAAGAGAGAATCCTGCAGAGCTCGGTTTGCTCTGGGACGCTCGCAGCAGCTCCCAGCACCGCTTTGGCCAGCTGGAGGCTCGCAGCCACGCAGGGATTATGAGGAAAGAAAGAGGGAAATGAGAATGAGGCAGAGCTACCAGAAACGTGACCTTCTGAGAAGCAAAACCGCACGACCTTGAAGAGCAGAAGAGCTGGAAAACAGAGGGTTTGGAAAACAACTCTTGTGGGATGAGGCTGCGAAACAGCCAGGATAAACCTGCACCGATCCTGTGACAAGCTCTGGCGACTCCTACGTGGCGAGCATGTGCAGTCCTGCCAGGCAGAAGTTCAAATCGGAGGCACAGGAGGTCCTGGAGAGCCCAGCACCCCTTACAGACGCCCTCCTGGGGCAAGGGGTGGGATCCTGAGCAAGGCAGTGGCACGGGGCTCCTGCCAGGGAGCAGGGCAAGGTGAGGCATTCCCAGGAGTTCAGAGTTTTAACCATTTGGCACTTCATCATTTAGCATTTTCAGAAGATCACATCGCATTTCACAGCTCTCCAAGAGTTACAGAAGTGGGAACTATTTAGAGTTCCTTGAATATTTTTCCTCTTTCGGTGCAGTTTCCAAAATGCCCTGGCCCTCAAAACCCACGAGCCTCTGTATGGGTCACGGGGGAAGGACAGCAGGCACAAAGCTTTTGTTTCCTACCATCAGGGCAGAAGAGCCCAGGAGCTTGTTGGTGAGGCTGCTGCCAATTCACTGCAAACACACCGGGGGAGGCAGGGAGGTGCTCGGCAGAACCAAAATAAATGCTTTAAAGGACTTCTCAGAAGCCAGGAGGAAATCGATACCAGGTTCCAGCACCGGCAGCACTACCTGCGGGCTGATCCCACACCACGGTGCTTTTGGTGGGGAAAGCAGACCTGAAGCTGCCACTCAGCCAGCAGCACGGATCTGTTACCTGCAAACCACGCCGGGTTTAATTCTACACGTGGACAAAACGGGCATTCAAACAAGGACCTAAAGAAGGATTTCCTAATTTCCGAACTAGGATGCCGTGGCCAGCAGCAGCTTTCAGCCCCAGGCCATCGCTGCTCTGCCAGAAACTCACCTGGCACCAGCTGAGTGGCTGCGACAGCTTCACAGCCCCCGTGCTGTCAATTAATTTCCATCCAAAGTCATTAATTTCCATCAAATTACACACCCCCTGTTAATGGGGTACGAGCCAGCCCTTTAGGGGACCCTGGGCGGGTGGCTGCGTGGAGGGCAGCAGGGGGAAGCCTCTGCAGTGCCCACAAGAGATGAGGAAACCCCAAAGCGATGAGATCCCAGATGGCTGCCACCAGTTGAAATGCTCTCCTTGCCTTTCCCAACAAATGGAATTTGGGAAAAAAACAAAACAAACAAAAAACCCCTTGAACAAGTTATTTGACGCAAGGAAAGTTCAGCTCAATCCTAACGTGGGTAAACGCCGTGCTTCAGAGCAGGGGAATTTGGCTTCAAAAATAAATCTCTCTCGCAGCAAAAGGAAATCTTTTACTTGGATTTTCCTGCTCCAAGACCGTCAAATGTTATTTATTACACCAGCAACAAATCCTTCCTGTGGCTCTGCAAATTTACGTGATGTTTTGGAAATCCCTGCAAGGCACATTCCCCAGCTGGGGAACCCAAGGGTCTAGCGAGGAAGCTAAAAAATCCCCAGCAGCGATTTGGGGGCAGGAGGACGAGGCGATGGGAGGGTTACTGGGTAGGTTGAAGGGTCTGGAAGCCTCTCCCAGCAGAGGGAGCGAGGCAGTGGCACCCCTGGGAGCTGCACCAGCCCACCCTGCTCTTTGCTCTGCTCGGGAGGTGGATGCCAGCTGTAAGCAGCAATAGCAGCTCCCGGATTTTCAGCATCCGTATCCTCCCATTTCTGCCCCACCTGCTTAAAAGCTGAGCACCGGCAACCACAAAAGGCTCCAGGAAACCCACTTGTTCCTGAGATTTATCAGACATTTTACCCCAGGGGTAAAGCAGCAAGACAGGGTGTAAAAAAAGCTTTACAAAACCTTGGATGAGATCAGCAAAAATAACCCAGAAAGAGCAAAACGCTGCTTAGCGTAAAGATGGGGGAGGCTAAAGTTCAAAAACACTTGGCTAGGACCACACCACCTGGAGAGACCTCCTGAGAGAAGCTGCACTGAACAGCACTGAGCCACCTGGAGCCACCTGGCCCTCACCAAAATGCCCCCAGGAACAGAAATGGATCCAAATACAGGGTTTTACTCCCCAGCAGCAGCTTGTGATGGAAGTTACACCCCAGCAGCACCGATCCCTGCAGCCCCCCACCCGTGCTCCTCCAGGAAGATGGCTGGTGGCGAGCTCCTGCTCTAAGGCAGCTGCAGCAGTGAGCCAGCAGCAGATGGCACTGTTACCTGGAGAACTGGCAGGCTGCAGCTGGATCCTGCCTCCACACCAGCCACCTCCAAGCTTCCCCTGCAGCACAGGGGGGTGCTGGCAATGCCCAGCCACAGCCGGGGGCAGCACAGCCCCGTGCAGAGCCCCCAGCCCCGCTCAGAGGTGCCCGGCTCTCAGCCAGGACCGCAGGGGGTGGCACTGGAAGGCTGGGTAACTGTAGGCATCCAGGATGCAAGCTGTGGTTGTGCCAAGCTCTTTGCAGTACCTGAAGAAGCCAAAGTGAAGGATGAGGTGTGTTTGTTTGCCACAAGTCCCCAAAGGGACAGCTCGCCTGGGTGCTGCGACCGGGAGAGGGCAGGAGCCCTGCAGGCACCGCTCTCAATTCCTCGAGTCCCAGCAGCCTCGGAGATGAAGCTGAGTCCCTCCTTCTGCACAAAACGAGGGTGTCTGGTGGCTCTGTAGTGTACCTGAACCAATTCCTCAAATCATTGCCGCTGTGACACGATGGGTTTTGGTGGCTGGGCTGCAGGAATCGGTCACTCGCCTCTGGGAAACACTGGGGCTGCTGCACCTCCTCGTCCACCCACGGGGATAAAAAGGATGCTGCGAGGGAAACTGCATTGCTGCTGCACCTTTCTACATCTTTCGGAGTAGGAATAAAGAATATATTGGTGAAAAATACTCTTTAAACACCAGCCTGTTCCTTTGCTTCTCCTGCAAGCCACAAGCACAGCTTTGTGTCCTCCTCTCCTCCCCAGGACCAAACCAGGGAGGACTTTTTTGCAGAGCTGCTGGTGGCTCTGCCCGGCACACCAACACCGGGACAGGTCAGCGAGGCTCAGCAGCCGCCCGTCATCAGCCCACGGCAAAAACCCCACCTTGCACAAACCGCCAGGGAAACAACCAGAGGGAGCCGCAGCCCCAGCAAATCGCCGTGCCTGCTTTCCAGCTGGTTAGCTCACAGGCTGCTGCTGTGAATACAAACCAGCCGGAGAAATTAGCTTCTAATTGTTCGCAGCCATTCAGCGCCGGCACAACCTGCAAGCAGCTTTGAGACAACAGACGAGGAGGAGAGGAAGGGTGGTGTAAGATGCCTTAAATCCGTGTGTCTGTGCTTTGCAGCCCCCAGCAATGCTGCCCGTCCAACCCCCTGCCACCTTGATGTCTGCTTTGCAAGCACCAGGGGAGATGCTTCCATGGGTGTTTTTTTTTTTTTTTCCCCCTCTCTCCTCTTTTCGCTCGGGGCCGGTTCACAAATCCAAGCAGGCAGATTTCGGGCCCCGCGCACACGGGCGGTTTGAGCGCCGCTATTTATAAAGCTGCTTAACATTCCGGCCGCAGCCCGAGCTGCTGGGAGGGATGTCAGCCGTGCAGCACCCCGGCAGAGGGGGCTGCCACAGGACGGGTGCCATCACACAGCCCCCTCTTTCCTTTTTTTCCCACCCGGAGCCTTCACTGCCACCTCCCCGGGGTCCCTTCCCCCCCGGCGCAGACGGCGACGCTTCGTAATTGCAGTGATTTTCTCTCCTGGGAGGGGGAAGGTGTCGCAGCCTGATATCCTTCAGCCCCCAGCACGCCTGTTTTGGTTCACAGGAGCAGCAACGCAAGCCCAGCCCGCAGGCTGAATTATTTCAGGGACTGAACCCTGCCTTATCTTAACGCCGAGATTCCCCTTGCCTTTGGACGCTTATGGCCCTGCCGCGAAGCCACAGCCCTCATCCAGGTCCTGGGCACCCCGGCAAATTGAATAAACTTCAGTGGGATTATTTTATCAAGCACAAAATCTCCTGGAGGAGACAAAATAAAACCGAAAACCGACGTATAAATAGCTCTGGCTGAAAGCACAGCAAATGCTGTGTCATGCTGGCTCCCAAGGCAGCACCGGGGGCGCGGAGCTCAGAGCTCCCTCGGGGCTCTCCGAGGTCTGTGCACCTCAAGCACCCCTTTGGAGGAATATTTGGGGCCGAATACACACACTGCAGTGCCTCCCTGCTCTGCTGCACGTGGGGGCTGCTGCAGGGCCAGCAGAGCAGGTTGGTGACGAAGGGCAGGGGGAAGTGGGTGAGTTTGGTGGCTGCGCCTGGAAACACGGGGTGCTCGGGCTGGGGTTAGGGTTAGGGCTCCACGGGTCGGGATTTAGGGTGTTCGGGGCTGGGGGATGCTCTGCAACGCGGCTCCTGAGGAAAACTGGCACCGCTGCCTCGGTCAGGACACAGCCAGAAGCCCAGGGTCACCTCCCGGGTCCCTCCGAGCACGCAGGCAGGCGGTGATTTGGGAGGTGCAGCAGCTAACGCCGGCTGCACGAAACCCCCCAGTGCTCTGCAACAGCTTTCTGGTAAATAACACCTGCTGAACCTGCTGCATACACCCCTGGAAATCAGGGATTAAAAAAAGAAATAAATCTTAAGCCTTTATGAGCAGCTCAGAGCCTGGAACACGGCGGGGAGCCCACCCCGAACCCGGCGGCAGCGCGTTTCTCTGCGATGAGCAGAGCCACTCCCCCAGCTCACGCTGCAGACGGGGCTGTGGGAATGCTGCTGGGACAATGCAGCACCATTGCATCACCCAAAAAAACCTCGGCTGCAGTTTCCATTCACTGGGAAGAGTTTCGCTTATCCCTCCTCCCTCACGCAAACGCTGCGGTGGACTGCCTTTTCTTTCCTTACCCTTCCAGCCAGAACACAGCTCTCAGCTCCATATTGAAACCTGTCAATGATATTCGACGTGAATATCCTCGTTTTGCCTTCAGTGTTTCCTAGGGTGACCACAAGCTACCCAACACCATACGGCATTTACCCAGCACAACACCCAACATCTGCCCGGAAACCTCTCCTATGTTATTCTGCAAGCAGCTCTTTGGTTATTCGGTGGCACGTTGGAGGTGAAAATTCACAATTATCCATCAGGAAACCTTCTTTGGTCCCCCCCAATCCCCTTCCTGACAAACAGAGGTGTACGGGCACAGCAGTCCCAGCCCCTGCAGCACAGAGCCACGGCACAGAGGTGAGAGCGATGTGAGCACACAGCCACGGCAAAGAAGCAAGAAAGCCAGATATTCTGATTTTTTAACAGAAAATACAGAATTCCCATTCTAAACCTGTTGAAGTTATACTAACAACTATCCCCCATACAAAGATTTTGATCACTTTTTAATCCCTGCCAGCCGGGTATCTCCTGGACACTGGGTAAACAACAGCGACCTCCTTGGGGGCCCCCATCTTTCTTAAAAGGGATGGCAGCAGTGGGAGCTTTATTTATTTTAGTGACCCACAGCTTTGCTGCATCCCTCACCTCTGTGTGCAGAGCAGCAGGCTGCTCCTGGCAGCTTTTCTAATAAGTTTTCGTGGTGTTTGTACGCTTCAGGGCCACGTCCCTGCTCCCCTCCTGGCCCAACGCCCCTGTGGGGTGCTCCAGTGCAGATGTGCTTGGAGAGGACACTACAGTGGCATTTTGGGACCTCATCTCTGACAATAGCACGTGTTCCTCAAGCTGGTTGTTCCCTCCCATCCTTCCCACCCACTTGTGGTGCGGGACGAGCCGAGGTCCTTCACCTGAAGCATCCCCCTGCCTCTGCAGCATCTCCCGGGGGCTGTGGGCAGCTCTGCCCTTACAGGAACAAACTCTCGCTCCGTGCAGCACGAGCACCAAGCAGCACAAGCCCGTCTGCCTGGAGTCAGCAGATCTGCCTCCGAACAGACACAGCCAGCCAGCGAGAGGGTTGCTTTTTTCTTTTTTTTTCCTCCCCTTCTTTGAAAAGGCTCCGGCTTTTCGGAGCAGAAAGGCAGTGGCCCCCAGCACAGCCGCGGCACTCAGCCCGGCGCTCTACCTGCCCCAGCAGCCCCGTGGGAATATCTCCGCCTGGAGGAAGAAAACGCTGAGGAGGAATGATGCAGCTCATCAATGACACGAGGTGCAGCTCATCAATTACACAGCCACCGAGCCCTGTCCCTGCAGCGGCATGGCCTGGGGAGGATGCTCTGTGCCCCCCTGCGTGCCTTCGCAGCTACACCCCGAGCAAACCCAGCCTGGAGAACGAGCAATCGATAACCACGTCTGCAGAACACCTTTTACCTTCTTAAACCGAGCCCGTTAGCCTTGACAGGGAGCCCCATATTTCCTGGAACCGCAATTTGCTTGCTGCCTGCTTCCTACGCTGGCTTTTTTTTTTTTATGGGATGCGCGCACACAGCAGGAGAGCAGGCGCCCTGCTGAACCACCAGCCCCTGCTACGTGCTGCACAAAAACACGGCCCTCACTTTAACAATTCCAGCTAAAACAGTAGGATTTCAGCCCCTCACAGCCCCGGTGAAACATTGAGCCATAAACACAGTTAGAGGTTTCCAAACACTCCAGGAAAATAGGAGCTGATTTAGGAAGCTGCGCTCCCCGAGGGCTGGGGAGGTGCTCTGCATCCTCCTCCTCCTCTCGGCACAACAGAGGCTGGCTGAGGTCTGCCAAAAAGCCACAGTGAGGATGGTCCTAGAAGTCCCCAAAAGATGCACAAAGCTGCCAGCCTGCCATCATGGAAAGCAGCAGATCCCAGAGTCACCAAAAAGCCACGTGGCGGCACGCAGAACCGCCGAGGTGCTGAGCCCCAACGTTGCTCCCAGCGGTGATTTCTACTCACAAGAACTGCCCAGCTCCATGCAGGAGCTGTTTCATCAGCCACTGCCACCCAGTGCTGGGGGGGACACGGAGCTATGGAGAACTCAGGGACATCGTTAACTAGTGGACAGTGCTAAGCCAAGAACACAGCACTCCATCTGAAGACAGAAAGCATCTCGAGCATGCAGAAGAGGCAGTAAGGAGGATGATTTTTTGCTGTGAGCACAAACTGACACCTTGCTCTTGCCATAAACTCAAAAAACAACTCAGAAAGCACCTGATGCAGCAGAATCCTGTAGTGAAAGGTCCTCAGCACCTGCGTTATGCCTGCCAGCCATCAGCTCACTACCCACAGCCGTTTGTTGTCTTTGTCAGATATTTTTTGGTACTCCTCTCACCAGGTGTGCACTACATCTCCAGCAGGTTACCCCGCACACCTTCCCGACAGATTTACTTACTGAACACCAAGAAGCACCAGCTTTCATCCCACTTAATTCAGCTGGCCAGCTTCATTTCTCATCCCCCCCGAGCTACGTGCCCAGCTCGATGGCACCTCCATGCCCCCAGGGGCTCAGCAGTGCCCCTCACCTCCTCTTCCTCTCCCCTCAGGGCTGGGCACACAGACTGGGACGGACTGGGCCAGCAGACAGGAGGATGCACGAGTCGGGGTGCCAGCCCTGCAGCCCTCACAACCACGTGCCGTGGCATTTAGGAGGGCTGCTGCTGCCGCCTAATTAGGTTTGCTTAATGAGTCATGTTACAGAACGTCTATGTACGAACAGGTTTGCCATTAGCGCAGGGACCTCTCCGGATGATCTAGGTGAAACGCTGCCGTTACCACCGAGCCTTTTCTCATTTCACGTCGCTAACTCTGACCTACATTCCTCGGCTGGAGGGAGGCCCAGCTCCGGAGGGAACGCGCCCGTTTCTTCAGCCCCAGCATTTTGTCAGCGTTCAGCAGGGATGGATGGGGTAGCCTCGTGTCTCTGCAGATGATAAAAACGTGCAGAAGCTCCAGGAGGGTAAAAAAAGGCACCGGGTCCAAAGGGGAGCAGCATCTGCAGAGCTCCGGGAGCCGTGCGCCCCGAGGGTGCTTCAGTGGCTCAGGGTGCGAGGGGTGCTCCTGGAAAGCTGCGGTCGGGTTTGGGGAGGAAGAGGAAAAGAGAAGTCGCCGGGGAGGTCAGCAATGTGATTTCTTGTCTCTGCAGGAAACAGACAGGCAGCAGACTGGGGGGGGCGGGGGTTAAGACACAACAGGGAGCGGCGACCCCGGTGCCAAAACCACAACTCACCCTTTCTGCCCCAAAAGCTGCTCCTGTGCTGCCCCTGGGCACTTGCAGCTACCTCCGAGACGCAGCCTCTCCCCTCTCCTAATGCAGTGCCAGCAAAAAATATCCCTAAAGCTCCCCCCAGCACCAAAAAAAACCCCCACAGAACAGAAAGGAACCACAGAAAGGTCAATGGGGGAGGAATTTAGGCAAAGTGCCCCCAGTCCCGAGGGCTCTAACCCGGGCTGCTCCCAGCACAGGGTGCCCTGCAGGGACAGCAGCTCCCTCCCCAGGCACCAGGCATGGAGAAGAGCTGGAAAAAAAAACCACAAGAGTTCAATGAACGCTTGCTCCCTATCAGGGTTTCAGGTTTAGTCTTTTACAATCCTGGATCAATTTCAGAGGTTCAAATTTTTATTTTTTTATTTTTTTAAACAAGAAGCTAAACCACAAGGTTTTTCTGCCCTCTCCACCGCCAGCAGCAATGAAGACCCCGGGTAACTCTGCTCGTTTTGTCATGGCACGAGGCACAACGGGATATGCCCAACACCACAAAGCCCAGCAGCACTGACAGCAGTGAAAATACCAAAATACCTCCAGCATCGCCACGCCGAGCACCTGAGATCAGAATTTTGCGCACAAAACAGCAAGGAGTGGGCTGCACAGAGCTAGGTCTGAGATTTAAACATAGGAGTTCATCGGGGGTGTGCTAAGAGAGCCACAAACGGAAAGGAGGATTTTCCAGAGGGTTCAGCTCACGGGGCCGAACAAAACAAAGCTCATTGAAAATCCCTCCAGGAGAGGCGGAGCAGCGTGCTGTGGGGTGTCCTCAGCAGCCACTGTGTGCACCAACCACGCTGTGAACTGCTCCAATCTCTGCAATTCTGCGTTTGCATACCCAAACAAGATAAGGCTGCAGTTCACAACCGCTGAAAAATACGAAGAGTTGAATGTTTACCTGGTTAGCAGCAGGGTTTAACTCCAGATTTTGAGGAAAACTTAAGCCAACACCTACATTTAACCTGAAAGGTAGCAAGGAGGGCATCCCCTCCTGCACGCCCAGCAGCAGGGACCCAAACTGGCTGATTCCTGGCAGAAACGCAGCCGCACACCCAGCCTCTGAGCCCATCCCCTCTGCAGGGGTTGTGCTGGGGACAACCCCTTTTTGCGCTGAAGAACTGCAATAATCAGCAAATTGGGAGCACTGCGTGGTTGTTTGCTGTTCAGTTCACATTTCAAACCTGCATTTTCAACCCAAGAAGACCCAAAAACCACCTTCCTGGGCGAGATGACTTTAAGGCAACTCCGAGTGCCCTCAGCAGGCAGCCCCCAACAACTCTTACCTGTTTTACATCCCTCACGGAACACACATACATGTTGTTGCAGCCCCAAATTCAGAGTTCCTCCTAGCTTGCAGGTGACCGACAGGCCAGGCTGAGATGGTACCAGGAAAAAAATCCCTTGGGAGAAGTCCTCTAGGCAGCAGGGTGGTACATGCTGCCCGGCCGTGCCCGACCCTCCTGCCCGGCCGTGTTCCAGAACCTTTCCTTGCACAGTTCTGCTGTCAGCACTGTTGCATCACGTCCAGGCATCAGCTCCAAACCTCCTCAAGAAGGAGGACAGTGCAGGGGATGGCTTGTAAGCATTTCTCAGAAATGCCACAGGCTGTGGAAAATAGGAATTTGCACCCTTACCTTACTAACTTGCCTCATAAAGCTGTGAGGTGGATGCCAAGAGGCACGGGTAAAATCTCCATCCAGCCACCGAAGTCTCTGAGCACCTCAGTGATAAAGCATCAAAGCACTGAAGTGCCGTGCACCCCTGAACAAGAGCAGACCAAGGATCAGAAGCTGGCTAAAAATTCACAGCCTACGACTGAGGAGTCCCAGACAGAGCACCCAGATGGCTCTGAGGGAGCAGCTTCAATGCGATGCTGCTGAAGGTTCACAAGGAGCTGCTTCTCCCACGACGAGCTGAGTTCAGCTCAGAAATAAACCACGATAAAAGTCAAATCTGCAGTCGGATCTTACTTTACCACATGCCCCACAGGGTTCAGGCTGAAGGGATCCCAGCAGCTCTCCTTCTGCAGGAGCTTCAAGAGCTGCTCCCACGCCACGGAGCAGGCAGGAGATGGGGAATATCTCAGTGCCCGAGGACAATTATCAAAGGAGAATTGTGAAGGATACTCGAGCACTGCACCAAGCCCCATATTGCTAGATGTTATTACCACCAGGCTGGGCACTCAAACAACACTTCTTTTCATAATTATGTAATAATAAAAAAAAAAAAAAGCCCTTGCAACGTGCACAAAAGGAGGTAACTGAAAAAGCAGTTTCCTGAAAACAAATCGCTCAGGTGGGGGAGTGGGAGGGGATAAAAACAACGCATACCCCTCAGTGTGGCATCTTAACAATGTTTTTGTGAATGGAGCAGTAACGCGGTTCAGGAAGATATCAGAGTTTTAAGATGCCCCAAAGAGAAGCTCGGAGCTGCCTTACCTTTACAGCACCTCTTGGTGCCCAGCTTTCAGCACACCCACCCCAGGCAGACAACGCCCCAGCTCTGCGTTGGATGTACTCATCATACTGCTCAGATTTCACCCAGGCAGCATCTCAGCAGCCCCTGCCCCCTGCCCAAACAGCCACTTGCAGCCAGGCAGGTGCGGAGAGGGGGAATTTCACCCATCCCCGAGGGCTGGGCTCAGATCGCAGGCTGCTCATTGGCATTCCTGGTTAAAAGCTCTTCCCTCTGCTGGTCTCTAACGCAGATTTGCCACTCTGCTCGCTCACAGCCCAGCTGAACGGGACAGGTGCCTTCTGTTCTTGAGAGCCTAAAATAAACTCAGAGCCAACATTGAGACGAGGCTAAGCTGGGAGCAGCAGCACCAGCCCTGCACGCAGCACTGCCAGCCTTGCAGCGCTCCTCCTGGGACCTCAGTTTCACGTGGGAACATCAGAAACATGCTTTGTTTTGCTCTTCCTCAGAACGCAGATAATCCCAGCTACTCCGCTTCAAGTTCCCTAAAGCAACTGGGTGGAAGAAAACAAAAGGCCTTCTAGCTCAAATTAGTGGGAAAACCTAAAACCCCAGCTGAGTGTAACCCCGCAGATCAGATGCAACACTCCCAGGCTAGCAGGTCACACATAAATCAGCATTTTGAAAACATCCAGGGATTTTTTTTTTGATAAAACTGGAAAAAAGAGGGGCAAGCAGGTGCCCTGCCAGCTGGTGGCAGAGCATCGGATGGGTTTGCTGCTGTCAGAGCAGGGAGAGAACTGCCATTTCAGCTTTTCTCTCATGCTCAGGAGCGCACGCAGGCTGGACAAGGATGCTCTGAACTTTGTTCTGTGTCTACTTCTTCGTCTCTTGCTTGAAGGCTTCATCCAAGCACTGGCAGCACTGCAGATCACAGGCAGCCTGTGCAGAACTGGTCTGGAGGTAAGTCAGCACTGAGAACAAACAGCATCCCACAGAGATTTTGTGGGCTCTGCAGCTGCTGGAGCTCTCAGCTCGCTGCCATCATCCTGCGAGGGGAGGCTTTCAGATCCCAAAGAGATGCAGACACGGGCTGCAAATGCTTCTAGAAAACGACTTCCCAGCCCAAACGGGACGAGGTGGTCGGCAAGATGTGAGTTTGGGAAGCGAGGGAGTTTGCTCCCCCTGCCCCACGCTTACCTGAGCTTGGAGGAGCAGTGACAGCAGCACGGAGGTGGGAAGCTGCCCCGCAGACACCACGGCTGACTGCCAGCTTTTCAGCCCCTGGAGGGTTTCTCCTCACTGCGCTCCTGACAGCGAACACTTATCAATGCCAGATCAGAAGAGATTAAGGAAAACGCAAATTAAGCTACCCCACGAGGAAGGTAAGGTTCATGACAGAGTCACCAGGGGCAGAAACAGCCCCACCACAACGCCTAGGAGGGGCAGGCGGGGTGATGGGACCAGTTTACCCCCCAGACTACAGCCCAGGAGGTTAAATACAGCTTGTCAAACCCCCGCCTAGGGCTCACCAGCAGTTCCCAACCATCTCCTCAACAGCAATCTTTTTCTTCATGTTTGAGCACTCACTTTGCAGCCAGAATGCCAGCCCTGGGAGCTGTGATAAGGGCATTTTCCCTACCAAACGGGCTGGCCTGCATGGCTGCACACACGCTGATCAGGACTACCCTCATCTGAAAAGAAAGAAGCTGCAAGGGGCAAAACCAAAAGAAGCCGAAGCAACACCGCCACTCATGCCACAGCCCCTGTAAGACATAATTCAGCTCTCAATTATTTTCATCATCGTGCAAGAGCAAATAGATTTGAAAGGGTAACCAGTATCAACAGATGACAGTCTGGTACTAAATCACATTACTGAGCACAGAAAAAAAAACAAACATAGCCACAGCACGATTAAGAGGAAGCCAGGAACTTGGCCTGGATTTTTTCCAAAGCTCCAAGTGTCAGCACTGGGAGGAAAAAAAAAAAAAGGCTCCTACAATTAAAGATTTTATATCTGCATTATGGTGACCACATCACTTACAATATTTGTGATCCTCAGTTCCTGTAAATTATTCATCCTCCACTCAGATGCCTAACAAAACAAGCAACACGAGAGCCGATCACATAATGCTCTCGTGAAGTACAAAGAGATGTGGGAAGTGTTAAGTTTTCGTCTGACACGTGGTCTCAGATAAAAGCAGCCTCTGGAAAGAAACGTTAATGCCACCACCGAGGTCCCTGAGGCTGATCGAGGCAGCCAGGGACAATTCAGACCATGAAAGCCCTGGGCAAGTGAACAGGGGCTGCAGGGTGAGCAGGGATAGAGCCCTTGCAAGGCAGGGATGGGGTGAGGAGGCGATGCTGAGTGTGCCTCACCACCTAGCAGCAGGTTTATTATGACCAGAAGCTACTCGGGAGCCAGGTCTGCTTGCTGTAAGACATGGGTGCAAACTGCTTGTACATTTCTGATAGAAATTCCAAATCTCCTCCAGATTTGGGACAGCTTCCTAACCGCAGAGACCAAAGCAGCCCGGGAGCTCTTTTTATATCAGACCTTCAGACACAACCGGGTTGCTGCAGCCCACGACAGCAGGGCACGGGCTCGGGCTACCCTCGCCAGCACCCACGTAATCACAGGCAGCGCTCGTCTGGCAGAGTTTTGTTACAGGGAAGTCACCCTGCACTTAGCACTTTGCTTTGTCATCACAGGGCAGGTTCAGCCTGCGCACCAAACGAGCCATTTCTCTGTCGCGTACCAGCAAAATCCCCAGCGCCGCACACAACTAAATGGAGGAAGTTTCTAGCCCGAGAGTCAAAAGGGCAAACCAGCCAGCTCGGATGTCCTGGGTGAAACAGCAGTCACTGAGTCAATAATGCCTCTATATAAAAAACTGACAGTAAGATACGGAGTGTGAGACCTCAAAACATTAGGATACATCATCAACTAATGCAGCAAGATGACATTTTAGGCTTTTTTGTTTTTTAATTATAATTATTTTTAATCTAGGAACCCAGGTATCGGGTTCTGGTATTTCTTCCAGAGGCCCTTTTGCTGCTGTGTGATTCTGCACGGTGCTCTCCTTCCCTGGATTTCAGGAACACACAGCATCTACGTGCAGTCGAGGAACTTGCTTCATCCTGTGAAGTTTGTTCCAGTTCAGAAAGCTTCCACAGCAAGAATAATTCGGGTCTATGCTCATCAATCACATGCCGCATTAAATACCCTTCAAGGGAGGAACATTATATACTACACCACCTCATTAGGGAGAGCTTCCCAAGCTCCTTGGAACACACCCGAACACTGCTCAGCCTGCCTCTTACAGGAAGCAAGTGAATCATCCACATCTGCAGACTCTAAAAAAACAACAAAACCCAAAGATTTCCAGGAAGGACAGAGATTCCTCCCTTTCCTCTCCCCAGCTCCCCTTTTCTGCTTTAATCTGAACTCGCTGAGATCGTACTCCAGCATGGAAAGCCAAAGCAGCTTCTCTAACCTGGACCCCGCAGGCTTCCTTTGGCACAAGGGCAGAAAAGCATTTGACAGAAATCACTCAAGTTCAGGACAGAACAATAAATAAGAAGAGCTGGTTCACTTACAGCCAGTTACACAACCACGTAGTAACTCTAAATTTAGAAAATGTGGCTAGTTTGTCTCAAGACTAACGCTGTTTCAAGGAACTTGGACTCAGATGCTGAACAGAAGCACGAATGCTTCTTGCAGCAGCCACGGGAATTATTCACTTGGATTGGACGCGTAACCTACCTTCCAAGGAAAAAAAACAACTTTCATCTTCAAAAGCAGCCTGAAGAGCAAAGCCAAAGGACAATTCCAGCGCAGGGCCCTCCTGGAAATCTGATCACTTCTGAGCACAAATATCCCACTGCACACTCACCTCCAACACTGAAAAGCCAATTTCTGGGGGGGAGCAGCCCAGCAGCGAGCAGAGCAGCTCCCAAAACACCCAGCTTCTCTGGCAGCAGGTATAGCAGGAGCTGGGGTAGGGCAACTGTGGAGTAAAGCTGGAGGAAGCAGAGTGTGAAGCTACTCAAGCTCCAGAGCTAGTTAAGCTCCTGTTGTGTTTCTGTGTAGCTGTTGCCAACAATTTTACTGAGGACTAAGACCTAGGACGTTATTTACTGCCTACATATCTTTCTAATCCGGCCTTGGCAAAAATTCTCCCAGCTTCCAAGATTCATACCCAAATTAAAGATGCTAGGTTACTCACCAGTTTACTCATGAGAGGGAACAAATCAAGCCTGAGTCCCTCAGTACCAAGATATATTGCACACCATCTAGTTTCCAATCCCTCTTTTTACCCAAACACAGAATAACCAAAGTATTATTGCTCAGGTGAGGGTAATTAGACTGGATAAAAGTCCCCAGCTATAACTGCACCGAGGGACATCAAACATTTCTCCACCGATCTTCAGCCCTACTCAGAAAGGGTCAAAAAGAGAAAATAAGGAGCGTAGCACCAAGAAAACACGGCTGGTGGCCTTGAACTACTTTGGGCTGTCTCACCCACGGGCACCTGCAGGGAAAGTTTCTGGCACCTGCCCCGGGCCCAGCCGAAGAGGCACTGCCACATCAGCACCCAAAAAGGCTTTGAAGATGAAAGTCCTACTTACTTGCTAAGTATCCTTATCAGCAGAGAAGCAGCGCTGTTTCTTAAAACAAAAATGATTCATATGCAAAATTCCTTTATTCGCGAAGAAGTTACATCCTTTCAAAAGTAGGTAAAAAAAATAATAAATGAGCTGTGATGGAACTAATTCCAGCTCTGCTGGTATTACTGGATTTCACTTCAGGCAGAAGGCTCGATGTCCGCTGACAGATGAAACGCCACCAGTCACTCCGGCAGCAGGGATGCACGAGGAAGTCCCAGCTTTGGGCTAGGCAGCGCAGTTAAAAGCCTTAAGCTCCACATCCCTTCAGATTTAATAGCCCTTTTGCCTGTCAGCCTCCACACCTCTCCCTGGGCAGCACAGCTCTACAGGCAGCTGGAGGGATGTGCCTCCCAAGCCGTGCTCGGTGCCTGCCGAATCCGGCACTGCTCAGATTTTACGCTGCAAGATGAACGCTGCTTAATGGAGCGAGGGCACGGCTGCCTTCCTGCCCTTCAACTCCAGGCTGTAACCAGAGACTCCCAAGTGATACTGCAAGTGTGAGCCCAACAGACCCTTTCCTCGTTTCAAATTAACTCCCACCCCTAAAAAAAAAAGTGAGAGTCCCCAAAAGACAGTGCTTTAGACGCTGCTCCAGCTGCTCTCTTGGTGAGATTGAGACCAGCGGGTGAGCTGACACGGTACAGCAAAACCTTAAAGATCTCACCCAAAAGCTGAACCAAACAGTACCAAAACGCCTCCGTGGTCACAGGGCTTCTCTGGAGCCACTCAAACCTGAACGGAGACGGACGAACAAGGCACACAGCCAACATACAGGTACCCAAATCCGCACACATCATCACCAAACTCATTTGTGCTCCCCCACACCGTGCTCTGGAGGTTTTGGCCCTGACAAGTTTTGGTTTCCACTCAGGTCTCTTCCCAAAGGCTGGAGCAGGGCACCCGGCAGCTACCAGACTGTAATTCTGCTTGCCCTGTGCCCAGGCAAATGCATGAAGGAGGCAGGAACAACCCTAAAACATTCAGGGTCGATCAAGAAAAATGAATTGCACAAACCCAGGCAGCCAAGGCCTGCAGGGTGCCCCCTGACAGCGCCACAGCTGATCTGCAAGCACCCTCAAACGCCAAGCCCCCATTTTTTGTAGTGTTTGATGTTTCACCCCCTACTTTTCCACCTCTCACACGGTCTACCTGTCCCTTCCCAAAACCACGTTAACATCCAGAACTCAAAAAGCCCACGGAAACCCGAGGGTACAGCCGCCACCACCTCAGCCCAAGGACCGCTGGTAGGAGAAACCGGCCTTTGCTGAAGTCCAATAATTTCACAAATTTGGGTTTCAGACACAAACACATGCACGTTTAGCAGCCTAACAGCAAATGGAAAAAAGCCCAAAGGTTACCACGAAGTGTGCCAGAACATAAAATAATCTGTAGGAAGACAACTTTACCACAACTTTACCACAGGCCTGAAGGCCCCAGGAGGGGACGCAGCGGCGATACGAGGCAGAGCTGAACTGAGCTATGTGGCAAGTGCTCCAGAGCACAACGTAAAAGAAACCCAATTCACCATCTCACCTCTCAGTTCTCAGCCTTCCTGACATCAAAAGCAAGTGCAAAAATTTCAGGCCGAAGGGTCGGTTTCTAGGCTTGCGCTGACCCATTTGGGCAAAAACCCCAGCACAGGGTGGGAGGTAGGAGGGTGGAAACAACGAGGCAGGTTCTTCCCGAGGAGCATTTAGGAAGGTGTCATCACCTCCAGAGCCTTCGAAATCCCACAAGTAATTAAACGAGAGGAGGCTCTGAGCCTCACAACGCTGGTGGTTTCCCCGCACCAACGCAGATGCTGAACATGAAAAATTGTGGCTTGCTCTGAGGAGAGAACTGAGGACAGCTGGCAGGGGCAAGGCCTCGCCCCAAAAAGCACCTGTCAAAGCTTCTGACACTGAACTTTGGGGAAGAATCATAACCAAAAAAACAAAAGTAACTTTACATAACTGTTTGAAGCCTAAAACAGAAGCCTGTTTTGGAGCTGCACAGCACGAGCGAAGGAGAAACTTTATGAGAAAGCTGCAGCAAAGTGCCTCGCTTACGCAGGTATTTCAAAGCCTGTCCTGGGCTTTGATTGATTCCTTCCAAAGCTTTTAGTGCACATTAGTTTATTTACCAGTCCTAAGAGCATTACTAATTTAGCTGCCTTTTTTTTTTCCCCCTTTCCTTTTAGCTACACCAGCACATCACAAGCGAGTGCACCTTGGAAGAGGGAGAGAGCCACTGAACTGCTTGCTCAGGGAGGTTTTGTCCATTTTAAAAATAACACTCCTGACCGGGGCTGGAACAAGTATAATTAATTGCTTAGCCCAGGTGGCCACTCGCACTCCCGAATTATCCATTCACCTCACACACTGTACACAGAATAACTCCCCATACGGTAACAGGGTATAACATTAGCACTCGGGAGGTTTCCATGCCAGGCAATGTACAGGAGGCCATTTCTGGAGTAAAATATTTATGGTGATCCCCAAATCCAACAGATCAAAGCCGAACAGGAATCAACTCTAGGGTACGTAACCTTGCAACGAGGGCTCGCAGTAACGATACCCACCGCAGTGCCTGTTTTACACAGAACTACACAAATTCCAGTAAGCTTTTTCTCTCCTCCTGCCTCTAACGGCCGGGCAGATCAGGTGGTTTCAGAGCACCCCCCTGGGAGACTAACCGAAATGTCAGATGCGAGAAGAGGGTTAGACACAGCCTCCCCGTGCAATAAAAAATACCATTATTAGCTTATGGGCGTTGGATTTGCACAGCTCTGCACTGTGACCAGCATTTACTGCTGGCTCCTGAGAAGCAGCCGTACCCAGGATATCCCTCTTCACCTGCTGGAATTTAAATACTCTGCACCACGGCACTTTAGGCAGCAAAGGCTTTGGCCAAATATGAAGATGGAAGGTTTTTAAGGCTGTGTTTTTGTCCCTCAGTCTCCAGCAGGTAGCACACAGTCATTGGTGAGGATTAACGCCTGAAGAGCCCATGCTAGCGGGCTGGCAGTGGCTGCAAGGGATGGGCAGGAGAAAAGAGAGACTTCCAGTAAACAGGAATGTTTCCCTCTCCTGCTGTATAGGCACACTGAAATCACAACTCGTAAGTTTAGGTCATAACGACTATATGACAGGACTCAGACAGGAAATAAAATATTCATGAAAATATTGAAATTACGCAGGAATAATGTCTTCAGAAAGCTCTCCTGCGAGCTTACATTCATGACTCAATATTTGAGGTCAAGAAGTTACAGCAGTGAAGAGTGGGAAGGAGCAGGGCGGCTGTGTGGGATGAAGCAGAGCTGAATTCACAGAAACTCCTCGAGATAACATCAGCCAGCTTCCAGCTAACAAGCTGATCGGCCGCTGGGCTGTGCCCGAGGAGCCCTGATAGCACGAATCCATTCCCAAAACAAAGCCAAATGGTGTAAGAGAGCCATCCGAACCAAGGGGGGGGGATCTGGACCCTAGAAAACAAGAGGCTAAAAACTTCCCAAGGAGTTTCCCCTCATCCTGGGTCCCTACATGCTGCCTCCAGGTAAACCCACCGGCACTACGAGCAATACAGCATCACGCCAAGACACTGCCACAAGCATTCATTCCCCGAGGCAGACGGAGGAGCACAAGGCAGGAATTCAGCAGGCCGGCCAGCTGAAGGTCTCTAGATAAGGTGCTGAAACACAACACCTGCACCTTCCACTGCCCCCGTCTGCGGATGGGTATCGGCCTCGCAAAGCGCCGCGGCCATCAAAGGCGGTGGAAAACTCCGGGGCTCCCAGGTGAGAGGCAGGAGGAGGAAGGGCAGCAGCGTCCCAAAGCGCCCCGCGAGCCCCACTAATCCCTAACCAAACCGAGAATTTTTGTAAACTGCCCCAAGGCAGCTCAAGCATGCAGCAGGGATACCAACCTCCGGCTGAGAAACCCTGAAATTAAAATTCGGCTGCATCTCATTCCCTTCCAATTTGTCAGAACGAGCACCAAGTGCTCGCACCCATGAGCAATACCCTCAGGATTTCTGCAACAAGCCTCCCAACAGGCAGGGGGCTTCCAACAGGTCGGAGGAGCCGCTGGTTGCATGAGCGCCGGGGTCCAACAAGACACTGGAGGCAAACCTGCCTGCAAAGGGAAGCCTCCTCCTTCCAGGGCTGTGCTTGATGTTGGCAGCAATTCCTTCCCTGAGTTCTCAGTTGGGAACGTGCTCATGGAAGGCAGGGAAGGAGCACAGACAGCGAGGATAAGGAATCCCAGCTCTTCCTTTACTTGTATGAATGTCACGATACTGGTGGTGGTTATCAAGGCAGGAATGAGCTCAAATAAACTACTAATCCAGCTGGAAGAGCTGCTGGGCCATCGTACCAAATGCTAGCTCTATTTCAAGAGAAAGTTTCTATTACTTATTAACATCAGCAATTGTGTGCTCGTGGTCAAGTGGCAGCCTGCCTACCGCTTCCAACGGGAAAGAACAAAAGTAAGCATTGAACTTCTAGAAGCAACAGTAAAAGCCATTAGCTTACATATTCCCTGGCTGAAAAAAAAATAGAAAACATGCCTACCCCCCACTTTAAAGAAAACATGGGCAAGCTCTCCGATTGTAACCCGGCGTGGGCACAGAACGCTGCTGCTGACCTTTGCACTAGGAGCAGAAGGTGCTGCTTGGCTCACCTCGAAACCTGCAGTGACTTTATTCCTCCCTTCGGCAGGTACAACACGTGCTGTGACCGACACACAGCAAGGTTCGTGGCTCTCCAAGTGCTTGAGAGCTGACAGAGAGGGAGCCAGCCCTCGGCACACACCGAGCGGGCACACCAGAAGGGGCCTTGGCTGCAGGATTTACCTTTATCCTCTGCCCACCGAAAGGAAAATAAACGGGACCTTGCAGGAACTGCAACAAGCACCCTCCCAAACCCATCATGGAGCAGCTTTGGGGCTGGTTATCACTTCTACAGATGTCAAATATCACAGGCAGAGATGCTAGAGAGCCAGAGCCCCGGCCAAGAGATGTAGCTGCAGGTAAGGGCTGGCACCAGCACCCAGCAAGCTTCAGCCCCACGGCACCCACACGGTGCCCGAGGTTTTGTTCCGAAGGGTTCCCAACAGCACCAGATTTGGTTTCGGTAAGCCCAGACTGCAGCACAGGCTGCACAAAATGCATCTCAGTCTTGGGCAGCTTTTCAAATGGGAAAATCGATGCAGTAAGTGCACCTGAATGCCTCAGGCTCTCAGGGAACTTCTCCCTGGGGCCCAGCGCCTGCGTGGTGAAGATGCCGACACTGGAGAAGGACCAGGAAAAGGGAAGAAAAAGGAAGAAAAAGGAAAGCCCTTTATTTATGTAACTGCCTTTGACCTCTGGTCATCCCCAGCCTGTTTTTTTTCTAACGTTTACTAACTCAGCACCCTGTGCAAAGTCAGAATTAACAGATCTGAATTTAGGAATCCAGGAACAATTCCTAAATCTGGATTTATTCACCGCAACCGAGGTGGCCTTGCTTAGATGCTGAAAAACACGCTCCACTTCGGACTGATTTTTGCTGCAACAGCACACGAAGCCTTATTTCAAGCTGCAGTGATTGAATCGTGGTGTCTTTAAAGAAAGAAGGCTTGTTTGTTTGGTTGTTTTTTTTTACAGGTAGAAATCCACGGTGTGCAAACATCCCCCCTCAATGCCCGTTTTCATTTTCCTTATCTCCAACCGGTCACGTGCCCAATGACACTATCCCCTAAATATAGCTCATCCCGCCAGCGCTTCCAATCCCACCGCTCTCTGCAGGACCACAACACACCTCCCTTCCCTGCTACCCCCTGGGCATCACCCCGACACCTCGCTGTGATGATTTTAGGGTGGCAAAGCCACCAGCACCCCAGCACCCCCCAGCTCCTGGTGCCCCCCATGCAGCAGCCCCCCGGGCGAGGGCAGCGCCGGCCTTCTGCTGTGCTCAGCGCTACGCCCATGGCTCGCCGGCCCCTTTGTGCTGCCTCGCAGTGCCCCCCTCTCCCTCTTTTGTCTCCGTGCCGCCAGGCAGCCTGCTGGAAGCCCCCCGGCCAGCCTCACCCCGGGCACTGCGCCCATCCCAGCCTCCCTCGTGCCCCACGGGAGGTCATGGCATGGCGGTGGGTTCACCAACGGTGCCCAAGGCTCACATGGACGAGGGCACATCCCATGGCACGCCGTCAGCTTGCCGGGCCACCCATCTGGCTGCTGGCTACCACCCTAACAGAGGCCATGGTGCTGCCGTCCTCTGGTGCCGCCGTCCTCAACGCGGAGGCCACGTCGCCAGCAGCGCTCCGTGAGCTCAGTGCCACCGAGATCTGCCCCAGGACGAGGCCTCCGGTGGGGAAGGCTGAACCCCAAGGCTTCGAGGCCCTGGGGTGGCGGAGGACGAGCCGCCCTGAACCTCCAGGAGGCCGCAGGCCAACCTTGGCCGCTTGGATGGCGGCAGGCGGCCTCCGCCGACCCCTCGGGGTGGTGGCGGGGGGATAACCACGGCAAACCCGCAGCCTCGGGGGGAAGGACGGAGGCTGTGGGGCGAGGACCTCCGAGGGGTTTGGGGGGTGGGTGGTGGGGGGCACGAGGCCGGTCGGTGCGGCCCCGCCGCCGGTTACCTTGGTCTCCTTGACGTGCTGCTTGATGCCCTCCGGGTACCACTGCACCCGCACGTAGCCCCGGCGCAGCGGGGAGGCCCGGCCTTCCTCCGTGCCTCCCCCCCCGGGGCCGCCCGATTCGGAGCCCCCGGAGCTGGCGGCTCCTCCGCCGCCTCCGCCGCCGCCTCCACCTCCTCCTCCTCCGCCGCCCCGGCCTCCTCCGCCTCCTCCTCCTCCTCCCCCAGCCGCCGCCTCCTCCTCCTCCGAGTCCGAATCCTCGCCGTGGATCAGGCGCACCAGGCCGAAACGCACCGAGCCCCGGTACCGGCCCGACACCAGGTCGTGCGAGAACAGCAGGCGCTGCGAACCGCCCGGCGGAGGAGCCGCGGGGACCGAAGCGACCGGGACCGGGACCCCCGGGGACGCTGCGGGGAGCGGGGCCGGCGGGCTCGGGCCCCCCGGGGCGGGCGGTGCGGGCGGCTCCGCCATGGCGCGGGGCAGAGCGGGAGAAACGCGCGGCCGGCGGCGGCGGCGGCGGCGGCGGCTGCTGGGGGAGGGGGGGGGAGGGGAGGGAAGGGGCGGGCCGGGGCGGGGCGCGCGCGCGGGGAACGGCGGGGGGCGGGGCTTAGGGCGCGCCGGCGCGCCCCGCCCTTTCCCCGCCACCGCCGCTCGGACGCCCCGCGGATGACGTCACGGCAAGGCTTCTGGCCACGCCCCCTTCTCCTGGCCACGCCCATCGCGGGGAGGGAGGGGGGAGGAGGGGGAGGAGGGCTGGGGTCCTGCTATGGGGTTGGGGGGGCAATAAGGGGATATTGGTGCTGGAAAGGGGGGTCAGGGGCTGGGACGGGCTGCCCAGGGGGTGCTGGAGGCTCCGTGCCCCGGGGGTGTGCAGGGAGAGGCTGGGTGGGGTGCTGGGGACAGGGGTTAGCGGTGATGTTGGTGGTAGGGGGGTGGTTGGACCTGGGGATCCCAGAGGGCTGCTCCAACCCTAATGGTTCTGGGGTGCTCTGAGGAGGAGGAGGAGGAGGAGGAGGAGGAGGAGGCCTGGCCAAGGAAACCCTGGGCTCAATACAGGAGAGGTGGAGGCTGAGGTGGCCTCCACTCCTGGGGCAGGCGGATGGGGCTTGCTTTGCAAACAGCCCGGGCACTGCGATGCGGATGAAGATGCCCAAGTTGGGCCATGAAGCGACACCAGCCCCTGGCAGGCACAGCCCAGGCTGCAGCTTCTCCCCCAGCCTCCCACAGGAGGCCCAGGTCCGCAGGAGAGGCCCCCGAGAGAGATCAGGGAAAGAAAAATCCTGCCACAGGAATTTGGGAGAGACTGCCCAGAACATAAAGAGGTTGCAGAGGATAAGGGCCTGTCCCACAGAGCCCACTCCACGCGATACCCGTGGGGCTGATACCCTCTCTGGGCAGCGAGGTGCTCTCCAGTTCGCAGCAAGCCTCCTTATGGCTCCTACAAGTCCTCATTAGGGCGTGCAAATGAGCTGCAGACTCGGCTTCATTGACTCGGATGTATTTTCCCTCCTCTATCCACAGGGGGGTTTGCAATCAATGGTTCTTGAGAGGGTCTCGCTGCCGGGTGTCGTGGTGATGTGGCTCCCCGCTGGGGCATTTCTCAGCACCGACCCCAGCGCCAGGGAGCGGGACAGAGCTCAAAGGGAACACCGGGTGAAGAAACAGCAGCACAGCCTTGGGGAGAGGCAGGTTAAATAGCTCTCAGTGCAACGTGGGTGCACAGCTGGTTCCACGGATGTGTTTTGGGGACTACAGACCTCCATCCACATCCAAGACAGGGCTGCGACCTCTGCAAAGTGAGTGAGTTTTGGGGTACGAAGGCAGGGCTGGGGATTTCACCCTCTGCACGGCCCCAACACCACCGTGCTGCTGGGGGGAGCACGGCACAGCTCCCAGCCTCCTTCCCTCTGTGCCTGGCCCTCTAGGAACAGGATCAGACCTTTGGGAAGCGAGAAGGTGCCCTCTGAATCAGCTCCGTGGAAGGTTTCAAAGCCCAGCCGTGTCCAGCTGCGGTGGTGATGCTTCTCATCATCTCCCTAAAGCACATCACAACAGCCGCTAATAAAATATAGATACGGGTAATGGGCACAGACTCGTGTGTGGATGGGAACTGTCCCTCCTCAGAGCAATTACGTGCTGGAGAAGAGCAGTGGGGTTTCAGGGAGCCACAAATAGCCACGCAAACAATCACATTACACAACCAGGTGGGCTCGCGGCGGGGGGATTTTAATGGGGACGAGCCAGGGCTGGTTGCTCGTTAGCAGGAGTCGAGCCGGGTGTGCTTCAGCACTTGGGTCTCAGCTGGGGCTCTGATGAGCTTTCCTGGGGAAGTGGCACCGAAGGACTCATCTCTTTCGTGGAATCCCACAATATCCAGAGGAAGGAACCATGAGGATCATCGGGTCCATCTCCTGGCTCCACACAGGACCACCCGAACACCACGCCGTGTGTCTGAGCGTGTTGTCAAAATGCCTTCCTTTGGACACTCCCTAATAGTTTCTGTCCTTCTGGCATCGGGGTGCCCCAAACCTCGCACAGTGCTCCAGGAGGACTCGAGCCTTGGCAGGACACAGCCCCCAGCACCGCCACAGCACCCCAGTGCTTCAGGCCCCCCACAGCCCCCCCGCTGCCCGCAGCAGCACCCCCAGTGCCCGCTGAGGGGCCCCAGCTGGTCAGACTGCCTTGTAACCAAACCAAACCAAACCAAAATAAATAAAAAGAAACATTTTGGGGTATTTTTGGGGGCGTTTAGGGAAGGACTGGACGCGGTGCTTAGGGATGTGGTGCTTAGGGACACGGTTCAGTGGGTGACAGTGGCGGCAGGGGGATGGGTTGCACCAGATGATCCCGCAGGCCTTTCCCAACCCTAAGGATTCCGGGATTTTAGGATTTTACAGCCGGGACCTTTGAGGCCCCCCCAGCCCGTTTCAGCCCCTCGGGGCCCGGCCGGGCTGAGGCGAGCGGGGCTCTGCTGCCACCGCGCGGCCGCGGCCGGGGCCCGGCCCCGGGGCTGGCTCCGGGAGAGGCTTCCCTGGGGGGGTTTGTGAGGCAAATCCCGGCCCTCAGGGCACCAGGGGGGTCTCTGGGCAGCTGTCACCGCCTTTCGGTGTTTTTTTGTCTCATTTTCTGCACCCCCGAGGCAGCCCGGAGAGGTGCTGCGGGGCTGAGCGAGGGGAACGCAAAATGGCTCCTGGCCTCCCTCAGGGACGGGCTGGGGGGGACCGCGGGCTCAGCCACGCCAAGGGACAGATTTAGGAAAATAAAGCAGGAAGAAATTGTGTACTGGGAGGGCGGTGAGGTGCTGAACAGGCTGCCCAGAGGAGCTGTGGGTGCCCCATCCCTGGAGGTGCCGTGGTGAGCCCAGCAAACCTCCTGAGGCTGGGTGGGCTTTCCCTTGGAGAGGGGCCCTTAGGGGTGAGCGGGGCAGTGCCCCATATCCCCGTGTCTCTTATGGCCACCCTGCCCTGTCCTCCTTGCTTGTGCTGCCCTGCTCAGGCACCTCTGGCCCTCCCCACCCCTGCTAAAAACAGCCTCCAAACGGCTTCACCTACTCCTGTACATCTTTATGCAAGCACAGTCCTCCTCCCCTCCCTCTTCTCATCCTCTTTGCTGACACCAAACCCTTCTAAATCCTGTGGCGGGGCTGGTCCAGGCCCAGCCTTGCTGTGGGATGCAGGGTTTGGCTTCCCCATAGTGGCAGCCGGATCCCATCCAGCCCAACGGGGCCGCCCTGGCGCCCACCCGCAGCATGCCGAGCCAAGGGCAGGAGATCGAGGCAGGGTGACCCCATAACAGCACCCAGCTGCCGCGTCCCAAAGGCAGAGCTGGACCTAAAATGCCTGGAGGTCTGCGATGGGAGGGAAGGAGCTGCTGGAGCCCTGAACTCGGTCCTCCTTCATCACGGGGATTGTGTTACGGGTGTCCGTGACCTACTTACAAACTACTGCAGCCCAGCAGAGAGAAGGAAACGAGGCTAATCACTGCCAAGTGCCTGTGCTCGAGGGAGGGGATAAGAAAGGTCCCGGCTGGGTCTCCCACCCCTGCTTTAGGCTGAAGTTGCCCTGGCCAAGCAGCCTTGGGTGAGACCTCCCCCTCTTGGTCCAAAATATCCCATGTAGAGGAGTAGCAAGGAGATATCCCAGCCCTGCACAGGCACGTGTTGCTCAGGTGCAGGTCAGAGCCGGAGCTCAAAGCCTGCTTCCCCTCACTATCAGAGAGATCCCAAATCCTTTGTCACACAGCATCCCTTCCCTAGCTTCTTGTGCCTGCAGAGGGAAGCGCTCTGCACCTTCACCAGAGAGGAATCGACTGCACTGATGAGCCAAAAGGAACACGCCAGAGGAAATCCACATATGTGCACATTTGCAGATTACCATTTCAAGGCAGAACCAGCCCTTTGAGGGTCTATTTAGAGCCCGGGGACATGGCCACTGTCCAGAGCAGCCCTAGAGCAGCCCCGCATTGCTATTTTGAAGGCAAATCAGCTCACAACGTGAGCTGCGGTGAATACCCTGCTCCAGTGGAGCGGGTGGAGGCACCCCGGCTCTGCAGCACCTGCTGGAGATTTTGGAACTGCTCTTGACAAGGCGAGAAGGGAGCACCGCGGGGTAAAAGCAGCAGGCAGGCAGCCTGGCAAGTGCCGGGAATACTGAGCGAGCCCCAAGAGCTCCATCCTGCCGCAGAGCCGCAGCGATGCCGAGTGCTCGCACGCTGCTGCCTGGGGCAGCTGGTGGGAGGGCAGGGGATGAGTGGGAATAAAACAAGAGCCTGTGGCTGAGCCTACAGTGGGGCTGAGCCCTGCTGCTGGCTGTCGTGCCACTTGTGTGCAAGGCAGGAGGAAAACACGGCCCTTTTTGGGTACGCCAGGGGAAGGTGCAAAGCGGGGAATTGAGCAGCAGCTGGCTTGGTCACAGAGGCTGAATAATTACAGGAATTTGGGATGACGCCATGCAGGGGAGGACCCTGATGTCACCTTCACTCCCTGCGACCGCAAAGCAGCCCCTCGAGGCCAAGAGATGACGAATGCTGCAGCTACCCCAAGCAGCTTAATCCCCGGAGCACTGGGATGACCCACTGCTATTTGCAGCACAGACCAGGGGGCTGAGGAGCCCTGGAGCTGCATTCGTGTCCCTTCCCTGCCAAGCCCTGGCAGAGAGGGGCCGAGCAGAGCCCCAGCTGCCTGTCCCTGTCCCTCAGTGCCCCGAGAGGGCTGCTGCAGAGGCAGCAGCAGCGCTGGGCTCTTTGAAGGAGCTGAGAGCTCTGCTAAGTACCTAAATCTCAGTGTGCTGCCGTGGTTATCCCTTATCGATGTTTTTGACCCCCTGCAGCTGTAGGGGCAGGGAGGGATGGAGCAGGCTGACCCTCCTGCCGTGGTGGGCAGAAAGCAGCACCCTGCCCGACGCTTCCAGCCACAGCCCAGCCCCTGTGCCACTCGGCTGATTCCTCGGAGTTGCTCTGAAATGCCGTTTCTGAACAGCAGGAACACGCTGGGGCATCTTTCTGTTTCAATTCCATGAAAAAAAAGATCTAAAATAGGGAGGGAAGAGCTGAGCCCTGGGTCACTCTGCCCATGGCTACAACACACAGCAGCTCCTGAGCTGCCCTGGCAGGGCTGGGGGCTGTGGGGCCAGCTCCTCCTGGCCCCTTTCCACGTGCTCCTTGGAGCCGCAGCTGGTTCCTGGTGACAACGATGATGCCGACATTTCTTTAAATTACTATTTTTGCTGATCTTACCAGCCATTTCTTTTCCAGGAGGTTACGCTTGGGATAATCCCCGTTTTTATTACACTTGAACCGATGGGAACAAATGTCACGGGTTTCACCTCTCCTGTTCCTTGTGCAACGATTCCCAGCGAGCTCAGACGGCGGGGCAGAGGTACTCAGTCATCGGGGGAAGCTGCGTGGGGCAGAAGCCCTACATCTGGCCCCGATCCTATAAACAACCACATGTGCAGAGCCAGCAGTGCCTGTCGTCAGAACCAGGCTGTGCCATACAAGCCCTGACCACACTTGTTGCTCTGCAAGGGACAGCCCGCAGCGTGCAGGGGGACAGAATTTATGGCTGAACCCCGAGAGCTGGCACCACAATTATTAAATACGTGCTCAGATACATCCTCTTGAAGCACAGCAGTGCTCTGCAGGGCTGCCTTCGGACAGGTCTGGGTCACTCTCTTTTTCATTTCTCTCTTTCCCTCTGCTCTCCCTGCCTGCTGGCTCGCCCTGAGCACAGCGCAGAGCAATCAGCTAAATGCTTTATCCCTCTGCAGGCCAGGGGAGGAGATAAAACCACACCAACAAACCCACACCAACAGCCCGATGGGATCCTTTTGCTGGCCGGTCACCTTAAAGCCTCTCACATCTCCCTGTCTTTCATCGGGGTCGTAAACTCCTTAGAATTTCATCACGTGCCCCATAAATAACAAATATATAAAGCGGGGGCTCCGTGCGTGGCAGCAGACGAGGAGGACGAGCCCCTGCAGCCTGATTTCTCCCCTCCCGTGGCTGCGAGGTGGCTCTGCCGGACCAGGCTGGCAGAGGAACGTCGCCAGGTCCCCATCCCACGGCTGGTAAGCCCGGTAAGCCCAGTAAGCCCATGTTTCTGTGGTGTGCCCGTGGTGCTGACAGCCTCGGGGCCAGCTGGCAGCCTGCAGGCACTGCCGCGAGCCAGCCCCGGTGGCTCAGGATTTGGGGAAGTGTCCCGGAGGGAAGGGAGCTGGTACACCCAGCTCGGCTTGCCTGCACAAGGCTTTGGAGGAGGTGAGAGCACGGCTCTCCTCGCAGCCTGGGTTCCCTCCCTGCACCGACAGCACCTGCTATTAAAGCTGGGTGTAGCAACTCTTCCACCCAAACCCTCCACGTTCGGGGCGGGGGAAGGAGTTTCAGCTCTTTTGCAAAGAACATTTGGCTCCAAAATTGGGTGAATGAGTCCTCGCTGCTTCCAAACCATTCAAAAAGTGAAGCTCCAGCTCCAGGCAGATATTCCTAAGAGAAGAAGATGCCACCAGGGGGCTGCTGCAGATTTACCTGTTTTTCCTTTGGTTTGGTTTGGTTTTTACACGCGAGCACCTCTGCAGACCGTGCGGATGCTTTGGTCTCTGTAGCGCACAAACACAAAGAGGGGGGAATTTTACAGAGAGAGCGCTTCGTGTGCTGCTACACCCCCTATGCACGGGGCTCAGCTCAGGAAGGCCTGGAAAGGAGTTTCTGGGGCCAGGGAGAGAGGATTTTCCTCCTGGTTCTCACTTACTCCGTGGCCGGGGACCTTCACCTCTGCAGGTTGGATGCTGCCCACCTGTAGGTGCCCCCCAGAGACCCCACAAAACCCCAGGCTGGGGTTGCAGCTTTCTTGGTGAGCGAATTCCCCGCGTGCCAAAGACCTTTGCATCTGCAGGGAGCTGAGAAGCCAAGCAAAAAAGAAAAAAAAAAGTTCATTTCCAGGAAAGAAACACAAACACAACAGCCCTCCAGCTATTGGATTTGGGCTGCCAGGAATGAAGCGCCGGAGGGGAAAAAAAAATACGAGAGCCAGGCAAAGAGCAGCCTTCTCCCCGCATCACCGACTTCTGCTCCAGGCTGTTGCTGTTGGGGTCCTGGAGAAGCTTCCAAAAATACCTGGAGAAGCCTGGTTCCCCTTCCCCATCCGTTTCTAACACAAATTGAGCTCACAAAAGAGATCTCAACCCCCCCAGTTCTATGGGTAAGTATGTCCAGAGAGGTTTCCCAGCGTTTGCAGGTCTTCACAGCCCCCGTTCCTGCCACGCACGGCACAGCCCCGTGTGCCTTGGATCCAGCAGCGGGGGTGCGGGGCCCCCTCCTCGCCTCCTGCAGATCTGCCGGGCTGGGCGAGCCCTGATCCAATTAGCAGGATGAGGAGAGCCAGAGGAGTCGATGATAAGCCCTGCAACCCTATAAAAAAAAAAAAGCGCCTGCCTCCAGCTCAGCCGCTGCTTTTCCCTTCTTGCAGGCGTCACGAAGCTCTCCCTTCCAGCACCATTTTCAGTTTGGCACCCCTTGGTGATGAGACCTGGCGCTGGGGATGCTGAATGTTTCCCCTGCCAAAGAAAACTCCTCTTCCTGAGGGAGCCAGTCCCTTAGGTGACACAACCCCTGCGAAACCAGCAAAATTCCCCGAAACCAAACCCCAGCGACACCCCACCTCGCCTCCTCCTGCCTAAACCAGGCACCTCCAGCACCCTCAGCTCTTCCAGATGGAAAATCCCCAGCTCGCTCCCCTCCTGCCCCGCGCGCCACTTGGGCTGGTAATGCTTTTGTTTCTGTAAATCCTATTAGCTGGAGGCAAGCCTATAATTAGCAGGGAAAGCCGGCACCTCTCGAGCGCACTCAGAAATGACCTGGGCTCCGCGCTGCCTTTGGTGCAAACGGCTCCAATGTTGGTCAGCTCGGGGGCTCCTCGCACTGCCCGCGGGCCACGCGTGCTCACTTTTGCTCAGGTTGTGGTCCTGCCTGGATTTATTCACCCGGTTTGATCATGCACAAAACATGGGGCAGGTTTAACCATGCAGGATCCGACCCAAGCGAGGGGATGTGGCTGGGGCACAGCTGGGGAGGGTGCAAGGGAGCCTTGGGGACGGCTGGGAGATGGGGAAAAAGCAGAGAGGGGATGAGTATCAGCACCCGGCACCTTCACCCAGCGGGGAGGGTGGGCTTGGACTCGCCTTGGGGATGGTTCTCACCTGCAGAGCCTCTTGGCCACGCACTCAGCAGGTTGCAGCCACCTTTGGGCACCCCAACGTCACCGTAACATCCCCAGGAATGGCATCGCCCTGCCCCTGAGCAAACCCTGCCTGTGGTGTGCAGGACCCAACCCCACGTCCCTTCAGCAAGGGGTGAGGGGACCCTGCCCAGCCTTTGTGGCTGAAGGTGCTGTGGGCACCAGAGCAGCTGTGAACCCACTTATTGTGCCCCGACACATCTCAGCCACGTTTTCCAGCACGGCCACAACCCAACAGCGGCTAAACCACATCACTGAGCGAGCCGGGAAGGGGAATAAAACCCCAGCAGAGCAGGCTGCCTCCGCCTGCACACCCCAAACTCTGTCCCCCATCCCCAAACCCATCCCCGAGGCTGGATGTTTGCCGTGGCCACATCTGGTGCCAGCTCCAGGCATGGCCCAGCAGCAGCGGGGGGCACCGTGGGTGGGTATTTCCTGCGTACACCGATATCCACACACATCAGGGTGGCAAGCAGCCTAATCCCGCGCGCCATCAACAGGTATTTTCGGCGGCTAAGAGCTCCGGAGGAGATTGGCTGAGATAAAGGCAGCCGTGACGCCCGACGGGGCCGGAGCTGATGGAGGCTGCCCCAAATAAAAACGCTGCTGCGCGCCGGGAGGGGAGCAGGATGCCGGTGCTCAGCACCTCGCCTTTCCTCCAGCCCGCTCGCTGGCGGTGCCCCCAAAATTCGCCCGGGCGCCAGCGCCGCCACACGCTGCCCGCCAGCGAGTTCCGCTGCCTCAGCCCCGAGGATGCCATCAGCGTGTTCGAGATCGAGCGAGAAGGTAAGGGGAAGGGGCTGCCTTTTTCCCCATCTCCCCTTCCCACCTGGGGTGCTCCCGGTGCCCCCAGCCCCTCGCCGTGCTCACCGCCCCCCCCCTCCTTGCAGCCTTCATCTCGGTGTCCGGGGACTGCCCGCTGCACCTGGATGAGATCCGCCACTTCCTGACGCTGTGCCCCGAGCTGTCCCTCGGCTGGTTCGAGGAAGGGCGGCTGGTGGCCTTCATCATCGGCTCCCTCTGGGACCAGGACAGGCTCAGCCAGGTAGGAGCTGCCCTGGGGGCGCTGGGGGAGGCGGCACGAGAGCCTGGGGACCGCGAGAAGGGAACTGAGGGGTGCCCAGCGTGGGGGAAATTAAAACTAAAAAGCCTGCGGGGATGGCACGGGGTGGGCGAGCGGGGATGGCACCGAGCAGGGAGCCACGGGGTGGGTGGCACTGGCTGCGTGACACCTCGGGGGTAGGGGGACAATGGCTTTAATTAAACCATTTGGAAAAAAATGGGCCAAATCTGTTAGGGAAGGACAAAAAAAATAATCCTAGGCATCCTCGGCCCCGCTAACCACCCCGTTCCCTCCCCGCAGGCGGCGCTGACCCTGCACAAGCCGCGGGGCACGGCGGTGCACATCCACGTGCTGGCCGTGCACCGCGCCTGCCGGCAGCAGGGCAAGGGCTCCATCCTGCTGTGGCGCTACCTGCAGTACCTGCGCTGCCTGCCCTTCGCCCGGCGCGCCCTGCTGATGTGCGAGGATTTCCTGGTGCCCTTCTACGAGAAGTGCGGCTTCCAGGCGCTGGGGCCCTGCCAGGTGACGGTGGGGGCCCTGGCTTTCACCGAGATGCAGCACGCCGTGCGGGGCCATGCCTTCATGCGCAGGAACAGCGGCTGCTGAGCCCCCAACCCGGGGAGGATGCTGGAGGGAGGCAGAGGGGATATAAAAGGCTGCGAGGGTTTTTTCTCGGTTTTTCCCCCGCTGGGCACGCTCCCTGCTGACACAGCTGCCTTTTGGGCAGGGGATGAGCCCGGCACCGTGTGCCACCGACACCTCCTGTAGGGTTGGGGGCACAAAAACCCAGCCTGGCCCCGCTGCACGCACCAAACCCATGGGTCTCTTCAGCTGGGGCTGCCCATGGGGGTGGCACGGCCCGGGAAAAGCTGAGACCCTATAAAAATACACAAGCCTCCAGCCTGGCACCCCTCTCCCAGCACCCTCCCGCTCACACCAACCCCACAAACGATCCCAAGAGGGGGCCAAGCCCTCCCCAAGCACCCCCAGAGCAGGCAGGGTCCCCGCAGCCACCCCTGGGGGTGTCCCCCCTGCCCACGGCCACCCTGAGTCCTGCACCCAAGAGCCTCCCCACGGGGCAGGTCCTGCACGCAGACACATCCCCTTCCCAGGAAAATCCTCCTGCAAATGCCTTGGTCTGTCGTGAAGCAGCAAATAAAGCCACAGCGGTTGTTTTCTACGCAGCTCGGCTGTGTTTGTCCCCAGCTCCGAGCGTCCCCGCTCGGCACACACAGGTGGGAACCAGCCGGCACCTTGTGGGGTGCCTCAGCTCCAAGGGGGGGGCAGATCCACCCCCCCCGGGGCATCTGATGGAAGGTTTGGGGCTTTGACAGCACCTGGAGGCTCTGTGGGTCACTTTGCTTCCCCTTTTGCTCCAAGAAACTGCCCTGAAAACCCTGCCACTGCCCCAGGAGGGATTTTTGGGGACACAGGGCACTGTGCTCACCCTGCAGGGCAGGGGCAGCCCCCGGCAATCCCACCTCCTCCCCACCCTACAACGAACATCACCAAAACCACCCGAACCCCCGAAAAGCGCCGAGGGAGACGAGGCCCCGTGCGTCTCATTAAATACAGGTAGAAATTTATTAAGGGGGGAAAAAAACAAACAAACCCCGAACAAAACACGGCTTCTAAAAAAGTATCAAAAAGAGACCGAGGAGGTGAGTGAGGCGCCTGCCTTTGGGAGGAGGAGCGGGGCTGCGGCCGGCCCGCGGCGGAGCAGGGGTGCAGGCACCACTGGGGGGGGGCTCACCCCAAAATTTGGGTGCTCGTCCCGCTGGGGAATTGGCTCTGTCCCCATCCTCCGGTGCTGTCACCCACCAGCACCGAGGAGCCACCCAGGTACCCGGGTCCCCACACCTGGGGGGGGGGACAGGAGGTGGCACCGGGGACCCGGGGCAGCAGCAGGGGTGTCCCCAAGGGGTCCGCGCTCAGCCGAGCCCTGCCCGGGCTTCAGAAGGAGCTGAATAAATCTACCCTGCCCCAAGAGGAGCCCGCTTGGAGAAGCACGAGCCTCCTCCCGAGGCCCTGGGAGCTGAGCAGCAGGCACAAAAGTGGGAGAAAAATACTTCAAAACCTCAGCTCCGAGCAGCGCGGGGCCGAAGCTCCAGGGAGCCCGCAGCTGGGGAAAACCATCAGGGCTCCCCCTCGCAGCTCACAATCTCGCGTTGAGAAAAAACACCCCCAAAATTAAAAAATCCTAAGGCTGATGAGGCAGGAGCTGCTGGAGGGGGGGGTGGGTCCAAATCCCACTGGAACGGGTCGGGGGGGGGAAAGGGCTGGGCCGAGCCACAGAGCCCCCAGGGGGTCCCCGAGGCACCCCCGAGACAACAGACGCGGCCCAGAGCCACGGGTAAAAAACCCAAATACGCCCCCCTACAAACAGGGGGTTGTGTTCACAGTATGAGCGGCACCACGGGGGGACACGGGGCGGGATGGGGGAGGGCACCACGGCTCCCACCCGTCCCCATCCTCACCCCACAGCTCCCCGAGCCCCGGCGGTGACGGCGCGGCCGTGCCAGGGCTGCAGCATCCCCCCCGGGGTTTTTTTTTTGGGGGGGGTCAGTGCAGGACCTGCTCCAGCTCGTACTTCTCGCAGAACTTGCTGGTGAAGGGCAGGCAGGTGAGGTACTCGATCCAGCGCCAGTTGATGGGGTAGACGTAGAGCCAGACCACCAGCGAGGCGAAAAGCCCCACGAAGACCAGCAGGGACACGATGATCATGGCCCGCTTGCGGTACTTGTCCCCCGTGCCGAAGGTGATGTAGGGCAGGAAGGCGAAGGAGAGGAGGAGGCCGCTGAGGAAGCCGAAGAGGTGGGCGATGTTGTCGATCCAGGGCAGGAGCCCGCAGACGAAGAGGAAGAGGACGATGCCGGAGAGGTTGAGGAAGGCTTTCCAGGGCTTCTCCAGCACCTGCCAGCTCTGGAAGAGCTCCACGAAGAGGCAGGCCAGCAGGCCGAACTGCGACCCGGCGGGACCCACCTGGGGGACGGGGGCAGGAGGCTCAGGGACGGGCACATCACCCCGCCACCCCCCCGTGTCCCCAGGGACCGTTCCCCTCCGTCAAGCGCCCCCGTCCCCCTCCCACTCCGCGGCCCCCAGCGGGGCGGATTTAGGGCGCTCTGCGTGATCCCCTCTAAACCCGCAGGCAGATTAGCCATCTGCCCGCCCGCACGCACAGCGACACGTGGGGACATGTGGCCCTCGCCAGCCCCACACGTGGGGCAGGGACCCCCCCCCCCCTCCATGCTGGGCACCACAGCCCCCTCCCCAAACCTTCCTCCGGGATTTTTTTGATTAAAAAACCCCCTTTTTATCCCCGGGGAGTTAAATGGGCTTTTGGTGATGGCTTTTTTTTTTGGCTTTTTTTTTGGTGCTGCTTTGCGCTCACAATCCCTGGATGCAAGCGCATTTTGCTCAGCACCCAGCAAGGTCCCAAAACCCAGGGCTGGTTTTGGGGTGGGGGTTGGTGTTACAACAAGAGCCCCCCCGGCCCTGCAAGCCCCTCACCTCCGCGCGGTAGGGCAGGAAGATGGCACTGGCCAGGTTGCCCGTGATGCCGCTGAGGATGAAGATGATGGAGATGCGATGCCAGCCCGCCAGCTTCTCCAGGTCCCGCAGCACCGTCATCTGGAAAGTCACCGACACCAGGCAGTGGATGATGCTGGGGGAAGAGACCCTGCATTAAACCCCAGCCCCTGAGGGACACGGGGCACCCCACAAAGCACCCTCTGGTGCTGTAATTTGGGGGTGCTCCTCCCCTTGTCCCTCCCAGCCCGTGCCGAAGGGTGCTGGGGTCCCCGAGCACCCCGCGGCCCCGTCCCAAAGGTGTGGGGCCGCCGCTCACCCCGCGTGCAGGAACAGGGACAGCCACAGGCGATAGAACTGGTCGGGGACCTCCGGGTTGAGGAAGGGCAGGAGGCCGCAGACTTCATCCAGGCAGTGCACCTGGAAGGGCACGGGGGGTTTGGGGGGTGCCGCCAGCTCAGCACCCAGCCCCGCACCAAAGGACGGGCTGCCAGGCAGGGAGGGGACCCCAGAGGATGGAGGGCACCCCTACAGCCTGGGTGCTGGGGAGGGAGCACCCCAGCACCTCCAGTGCCCCAGAAACTGGTTTCCTGCCCGAGAGGTGCCTTTACAGGGGCACTGCTGCAATTTTCTGCAGCCCCGGGTTTCCTCCTATGCCGGACCTGCACCCCCCAGCCTCACACCGATCCCCCGAGCCCCCCGCCGGCCCCTCTCACCTGCGAGCAGAGCGTTGCCTCCTCGTGGAAGTAGCCGTGCATGAACTCGCAGTACTCCCGCGTCGTGATCTCGCAGCTGGGCACAGGGCGGGCAGCGGGCTCGCTCGGGGCAGGGCACGCTCCCTGCAGCCATCCGGGCATCCCACACCCACCACATCCCACCCCCAGGGTCCCACAGCCTCCCTCTCCCTCCCTGGCACGGCTCGGGGTGCCAGGAGGTGCCCGGAGCCCGTCCCAACCTCGGTGCCCGCAGCCCACCTGCCCTTGGTGCCGATGCAGCAGGGCCGCCCCTTGATCTGGCAGTCCATGTGCGCCAAGCCCGTGTGGTTGGTTTTGGTCTCGTAGGTGCAGATCTGAGCATGGGAGGGAGAGGAGCCCAAGTGGGGGGGTTGCTCCGAGGCCTCCTGCAGCCCCCCCGCACCCTGCTGGAGGCCACCAGCCTCCTGTGGAGGTCCCCTCGTGGAGGTCCCCCCTGCGGGCTCTTACCGGCCACTTGGTGATATCGTCCGGCCACACGTGGGGAGGGTTCGAGGCTGGCTCCTCGCACGTCCTGGTGGCAGGAGGAGGACGTGGGGGTCGCTGAGGGTCTCCCCCAGCACCGCCCTGCCCCTGACTTGAAGCCCCCCCAGGCACAAGACCTGCAGCCCCCCCCTGCAAGCTTCCTTGTGCCAGCGATGCGCTGAGCCCGCTGCAGCCACCGCACCCCCCGGGTAATTTCTCCGGGTGTCCCTGCCCATGTCACCTCCCCAGGGATGAGCAGGCAGGGTCAACCCCAAGACAACGATGCCCCCCGGGGGGCTTTCAGGCTCTCCATTACATTCAGGACAGAGCCCCCCCTAATTTCCCTACCCATCCCCAACTCTCCTACGGTGCGCGAGAGCCACCAGCCCCTTGGAGAGGTGACCTCGAGGCATCCAAGCTGGAAACCCGGCCCCAGGGAGCCCCCACCATGCACCCTGCACACTCCCAGGCCGCCACCTCTCCCCAAAAACCCTTTTTACCTGGGATCCTGGTGACACACGGCCCCTGATGTCCTTCTCTCGCCCGAGCCCATGGTTGGCGCGTTGGTGCCCGGCCACTTGATGAACGTCGCCAGCGTCTCCTGCGGGGACGGAGAGGCTCAGGCACTCGGGCACCGCTGTCACTGCACACACCCTGTCCCCTGTCCCCTGCCCCCCGCCCGCGGCACGCACCGAGCAGTCCTGCGGCAGTGTCTGGATGCAGCCCGAGTTGTCGTTCTGCACGCAGCAGCCGGAGCCGCGCTCCCGGTCCCGCTGGCGCTGGATGAGGCGCTCCACCTGCCGGTCCTTGCGGATGCAGGGCGAGAACTTGGCCCCCAGGTGGATCAGGTCGATCTGGAGGGAAGGGGTGCTCCAGGGGGTGCTCCGGGGGGTGCTCCGGGGGGTGTTCCCACCTCCCCTGCCAGCAGCTGCGCCCCAGAGCCCACCCCAGGACCCCCAGAGGATGGAAGGTGGGCAGGGACCCGGTCTCCCCCTGCATCCCATGGCGATGCTGCAGCGCCAGGAGCAGCAGGAGGTGCCCAGAGGGACACAGGGGGGGGGACCAGGCAGCAGGCTGGGACAAGGGCTGCTGCCATGTTGCTGGGGGAGAGGAGAAGGGAGCACCCTGAGGACCCCCCCCCGGGCTCAGGCTGGGTGAGCACCGATCCCCTGGCCGTCCTCTTACCGAGCTGGGCCCGATCCAGAAGTTTTCCTGCTGGATGTACTTGACGCTTTCATACACGCCTTTGTTCCTCAGCACCTGCCGAGCGAGGCCAGGGTCACACAGCCGGCTGCGGGGGGGACACATCCTGCCCCGGTGCCACCTCCTGCAGGGGCTGAGCCCCGCTTTGTCCCCCCGATCACAGTCCCCCGGGGAAGGCTGACGCCTGCTCTGCCCTCCTGCTCAAGCTGGCTGCATCCCTCACCCCTCTGCAAGGTGCCCCCAGCAGCTCCCGGGGTGACATTTTGGGGCCAGCCGGGAGGGGCCAGCCAGGCAGGGAGCTCTTAAACTTACTAACTCTGTCGTCACGTGCTGGGTGAAGCCGATGGGAGCGATGCCGTAGGTGCCGATGACCAGCAAGGTGATGAGGATGTGCACAAAGGTGATCCAGTAGGTGAAATACGGCCTGAGGAGCAACGGGGACGGGGTCACGGACCCCAAACCGGGACGGTTGGGTACCGGGATGCTTGCCCAGTGCTTCCTGGGGAGGGAGCCCCAAGGAGCCGGGCCCCTCACCGGTGGCTGTCGGTGTTCTCCAGCTGTGACTGCACGATGCTGCTGAGGCTGCGGCGGTACGTCCTGTTCAGCCACTTGCCCACCACCCCCAGCCCGTAGTAGCGCTTCTTGCGGTCGAAGGCGAAGTGCTTCACCTTGGAAGCGATGCGCCTGCCCCTCCGGGGAGCAGCGACAGCGGAGGATGCGGCGAGCCGGGCACCTTCACGCCTGGGGAGGGGAGAAACCCCATGGATAACCCACCCCGAGCCGGGAGGGTAAAGGTTCGGGGAATCCCTTGTCCCCATGGAAGGGACGGGGGGGACATCGCTGTGACCGTGCCGGGGAGGCTGGTACTCACAGAGGGGGCTGCTCGCCCTCGGGGGACGCCCTGGCGTCCTCGCCCACCGAGTGCATGCGCAGGTAGGTGGCGGAGAGAGGCGGCGACTCGAAGACGTCGTCGGGCATGGAGTAGGTCTCGTCGTGCAGGTCCATCTGCAAGGGGCACGTGTGGTGGGTGGGTGAGAGGCCTCCAGCGTGGAGCAAAGCCCCCAGCCGGGCTCAACTCGGCTGCAGAGCCCGGGAAAAAGGGTGATCCCCGCAGATATCCCCCTGGCTGCACCTTATGGGGCTGGCATGGCCCCACAATGATGGCATCGTGCCCTCCCTGCACCGAGGAGCATCACCAAACCCAGGGCTCCCAGCGCTGGGCACGGCAGCCACCGGTGCCCCAAGCTCCTGGGGCAGGGCTAAGCACCCACACCGGGATCCCTCCATACCCTAAATACACCCAGAACCCCATTTGGGTCACAGGCTGACCCCAAATCCCCATAATAGGACGGGACAGCCACGCTCCCAGCAGCCAGGCGGGTGGCAGCGAGCCCCCAGCCCCACCAGCGCCCTGCCCCGCGTTCAGCCCCCCCTAGAGGGGCATGGGGACCCCCCCAAAATCCGGGGGCCGGCGTGGAACTGCTCTTGCCTTACTGAAGAAGGAGGAGTCCAGGGTATCGGCCGCGTCCACCACGTCCTCGTCCATGAAGCTGGGGTACACGAAGCTCCTCTTGTTGCTCCTCTGCTTCTGAGCCAGCGGCTCCAGGGCCGAGCGTCCCTGCAGGGGGGGGCGTGGGGAGCAAAGGGGGGTCAGAAACAGGGAGCCCCCCCGCTTCCCGCAGCGCCCAGGGCTTGTCACGGCCACCCCAAAGCCCTGCAGGTCCCCTTTGGGGTGCCCTGCAGGAAAAGGTCTGCAGTGAGACTCAAGAGATGTGGTTTTTGTTTGTTTTTTTTTGTTTTTTTTGAGGGGTGCCACCCCGGTGGCAGAGCTTTCACCCGGACTTCTCTTTTTAAGCAGAGTTCAGGTTATAAAAAAATAAATAAATAAAATGAAACCAAAAAGCACCCTTCCCACTCAAACCTGCAGCGGGGCGCGACAGAGCAAAAAGCCAAGAAACGAAGATGAGAGGGGAGGGAATAAGCTGAGAAATGAGCCGAGAAGACCCCCCCCATGCCCCAAAACAAGCTGAGAAGATGACCACGACCCCCGTGTCCCAAAAACTCACGCGGAGAAGCGCAGCGGCCGCCCTGAAGCTCATGTGTGCCACCGACTCCCTCTTCCTCCTCGGCAGGCGGCCGTAGCCGGAGCGGGCGCTGTTGAAGGAGGCCAAGGACGCGACGCCGGGGGTGAGGGGGGGCAGCACGTGGTGGGGCGTGTGGGGCCGGTCGGTCTCGTCGGGGTGCCGAAAAGGACGGCCCCTGGCCAGCGGGTCCACGATCTGCAGCGGGGAGGGACGCGTGGGCACGCGGGGAGGCTGCGGGTCCCCGCGCATCCCCCCCGGAGCCCCCTCCCCGAGCTCTACCTTGGGCATTTTGGCCGGTTTGGGTGACTCGGTGCCTTGGAAGGAGGGCGCCTCCTGGCTGGGCAGCTCCATGTCGCGATAGGCGGCCTTCAGCTTGCCGTACCTCATGCTGCAGTGCTGCAGGCTCCTGCGCTGCCAGTGCTGCCGCTTCCCCTCCCAGTCGCTGCTGACCCCGAACCACTCCGCCGTGCCCCTGGCCGCGCGAGGGATGCGCCCGTCACACCCACAGGGACCCCCCCCGAAGTGCCACGGCCCCCATCTTGCCCTCAATACGGGGATTTGGGGTCGGGCGGCTCAGCTGGGCACGGAGCAGGGCACGCTACAGACCTGGCTGTGGGTCTGGGGGCTGTTGCAGGGGGGGCTGCTGGTGCCGGGGTGCCCCCGGAGGGGAGCTCCGTTTGGCACCGTGGCGGACACCACACCAGGACGTTTTCCCAACCCCAAATTTCCCCATGGGATGATTCCCAGGGCTGAGCCACACAACACCCCTTGAGGATTTCCCTCTGGATCCCCGTCCCTGGCACCTGGCCGCCCCCAACTCCCCAAAAAAACCCTCACTTGCGGATGCTCTGGGACAGGGAGGTCTGACGGCGAAAGCCCGGCCGCCGCTCCGAGCCGTCGCATGCCTTCGAGCGGGGCTCCTGCAGGCTCTTGCTCTTGCGGTAGATGGGGGCCTTGGTGGGCTGGGAGGCAGGGCAGAGCGTCAGGAACGGAGAATGGGGTGGTGGGGACGGGTGCCCCCAGGATGGGTGCCCCTGGGATGGGTGCCCCCAAGGATGGGTGCCCCCGGAGCTCGCGGCTGCTCACCTCCTTGCGGGCGCCGTCCTCTTCTGCCTCCCTGGGGGGGATGACGATGGAGAGGTTGGGGGGCTTCTTGCTCTGCAGGCGGCTGCTGCCGGAGCGGCTGCCCCCGTTCTTGTCGCTGGAGGACATCTCGGGCGGGCGGCGGGCGGCAGGCTGCGAGGGAGGGAGCGGGGAGTCGGCGATTTGGGGAGGCACCCGCGTCCCCGCGCCGCGTCCCCTCCTCCCCACCACACAGAGTGAGCGAAGCGTGCTGGAGATGTGGGCAGAGCACAGACCAGTAATGGGGTTTTGCCCCCCAAAGGGTGGGCACAACCCCATTACAGGCTCTGGGGGCGCTTCCCCTCCTTGCCGGGAAGGACGCGCGTTGCTCTCCTCTCATTTGGGGGGGGGACCAGGGCTTTGCACCACCACCAGCAGCATTTTGCCTCTTGGTTCCCTTCCCATTCCAGGCAGGAGACCTGGATGCCCTTCCCCAATATTTCAGGAGCCCACGCTTGCTTTCTGTGTGTTGTAAAGAGACGGAGGAACCCGTGGGCACCCCGCGGGACAGGGGGTGCCCAGCGCTCCCCTCCGGCATCTGCGTGCGCACGCCAGGCTCTGGGCTGAGGCAGAGCAGATGAAATCCTCCCCGTGCAGGGAGCGGGAGGCTTAGCGGCCAGAAGGTGGCTAAACCTTGGAGCAATCCCCTCCCGAGGGGATCGTGGTGTCCCCACGGGAGCAGCTCCATGGGGACGCCCGAGGAGGCTGGCACTAGAGGGCAGCCACCAGCCTCCGCCAGCGCCAGCCCGGTGCTTGGTGCTGGCCTCCCACAGAGTTTTTGGGGCAGGGTGAGGATGGGGAGAGGTGCCGAGGACACGGAGAGGTGTGCGTGGCAGGGGGAGTGCTGGATGCCACCCGAAAGGCTGCCCCACCGCGATGTCCTGACCTCATAAGAGTGGCAGGGATCCCACGCAGCGTGGCTCGAGGGCGGACGCCGGCGGTGGCCTCCTCCTTCCTCCCCCTCTGTCCTTCATGCAAGGCGGCCCCAGGGCACGGCCGGGCTCCTGCTCTGCCTGGCGGGGGAGATGCTGCAAGAAAAAAGAGAGGTGAGAAAGGGTTGGGGCCGCAGGAACCGCCAGCAGCAGGAGGGGAAGGGTTGGGGTTGGCTGCTCCTTGCCAGGAGGGCGAAGAGCCACAGCTTTTGGGGATGGGGCCGGGAAAGCAGCCAGGGGTGAGGCCAGCGGGAGCGTGGGGACGTTCCCTGGGGATCTGCTGGGTGCAAACAGCAGGGCAGGACGCTGCGGGACACAGCCACAAACCCACACCTCCCCTGGGCTGGGTTTGGGGTGGCCGCAGGACATCGGGGACCCGCTGCAGCCACTGGCACGGGGCGAGGAAACGCCGCCCGCTGCCACCACGCACCTCGCTCTGCTTGTCACTGCGCCACCAGGCAGGGCACGAGGGGATTTCTCACCCGCCGCCGCCTGCCAAAGCTCTCAACGAGCAAGATACTCGTGGAAAAAAAAAATAAATAAAAGCAAGGAAGAAATGCAAGCGCCTCGCCGAGGTGTTTGATGACTGCGGGGCTGGGAGGGCGCCAGCCAGATGGGTCCAGCCCCAGCAAGCAAAACTTTCCGTCCCTCTGGTGAGCTGCAGGCTCTGTTTGTTTTCCTCCCGGGGCAGCCAGCAATGAGCTCGAGATGCCAGCTGCAGGCAGGGCTGGCTCCGGGGAGCCCGAGGAGCTGGAGCCGGGGCTGGGGACGTGCCAGGGACGGGGACGGGGACCCGGCAGCGGGAGCTGGGTGCACCCCGGGGCACTGCGGTGGCCACCAGCACCCCTCGTCCTCCTCCTGCCGTGTGTGCACCCAGGGCCGGGCAGCTGTAGCCCTCTGGGCACCTGCAGTCCCTGGGGCACTTTTCATGGTGCTGAATTAACCCAAAATTCAGCACTCGGTGGGAGGAGGGGAGCAGCCTCTGATAGCTGAGGTCCCCTCGGCCACCCCGGTGCGGTGCCAGGCAGCACCCAGGGGTGAGCACAGCACCCGGGGTGCCAGGAGCTTCACCCAGGGCCAGCACAAAGCCTCTGGGACAGGGCTGGGAACACATTTTCCCGTTCCCCACGTGTTTGGCACCCGCAGCAGCCTTCCCAGCGCTGGCACAGCCCTCGCCCTGCGCGCTCAGCGTGAGAACAGGCGATCCAGTGCCCATGCCCGGAGCAAACCTGGCAAGGAGGAGCAGGGCTCCGGCCACCACCAGCTCAGCCCTTCACCCTCTTAACCCACAGGACGGATGGATTCAGGCACTGCCACGGTCCCGCTCACCCCAGGATCATCGGGGTGTCCCCAGGGAGCCCAGACACAGGGGTGGCCCCCCCCCATGTCTGTCTGCAGCCAGCAGTGGGGACAGGAAAGGGAAGTGAGAGGTGACACGCTGCGCCGGCGTGGGGACAGCTGTGAGCAGCGTGCTGCGGACAGGGGGGGTGACACCGCCGGGGGGGTGACCCACAAGGGGGATGGAAGCTGTGAGCACGGCCTGAGCTGTGCTGCGAGCTGGGAGCCGGGTCCTGGGGGCACCTCGGGGTGCAAAGGATCTCCGGGGAGAGGGGAAAACGCACGAGGGGTGCCGCAGAGAGCAGGCGAGGGGTGTGGAGGATTTACCCGGAGCGGTGACCGGGAGCAGGATTTAGTCCTCAACCAGGCGAGGCTCGGGGATGGCTCCCGGCCCTGGGCTGAGCCACGAGAGATGCTGACCCAAGGAAACGCCCAGCGGTGGAAAAAGTGACGCGGCTCACACATGGCCTCAGCACGGGCCGTGCCAGGCGTCTCCGAGCCAGAAACCAAGCGGGCAGCGGAGGCAGCAGCGACGCGCACGGCCCCGCTATGAGCCACCGGAGACACCCCTGCGGGGCAGCCCTGCCCGGTGCGAGCGGCGTGCCCCCGAATCACTGATGGGCACTCTCGGGCCATCCATCAATGCCGAGGGGCTCGCTCGTGGCCGTCAGCCCGGAATTTCCACGGGGCTTCGAACCTCGGGTGCTGCTCGGGGAAGGCACCAGGATCGCGCCGCAGCCCCACAGCCACCCCACGGCCACCCCACAGCTGGCTGCAGCCTCCGGCACCGGGTAAATCATTAACGCCCGGCACGGATCCCAGCTCGCACGCCGCCGCCACCGCAGGCAAATGAGCAAAACCCCAGAGAGGAGCCGGAAAGCCTCGGGGCTGGCAGACGGGACGCGTGGTGGCGGGGGAAGAGGGACAAAACCCAGGACAGAAGGACGTGACACTGCCCCAGCCGAGGGCTGGTGACTCGCCGGTGCCAAATGTGACACCAAAAGGGTTTTGCTCCCAGTCTGACACGGGGACAGCGACGCCTGCGGGGCCGTTTGGAGCTGCTGGGGCTGCTCAGGGCAGCCAGGCGTGCAGCACGAGTGCCCACAGAGCGCCGCAGCCATGCGCGCTGCCTCCCAGGGGCTTTCATCCCCATCTTCAGCACGGCTGCCTCTGCCCGGGGAGGGGCAGCACGCCAAGCCAGCCTCCCTTGACCAGCCCTGAACCCTTTGGGGCTCCTCAAGCAACGGGCACGAACCCAAAACCTCCTCACCCGAGAGCGGCCGCGCGGGGCAGGAGCCCAACAGGTTCCCCGGGCGCACACCTCACGGCGATTGGGAAACCCTCGGCGATTTTCCTCTGCCTTCTCCTAAGCCGGGCAGGACGTGAGGCAACCCCGGCGTGGTTTGTTCATCCCGGGCGAGTTTCAAGTGCTCGGCACGCCCTGGAAGGAAGCAAAACCACGCAGCCGAGATAGAGCGTGCCAGCCCACGGGGCCACGCTGCCGATAAAGCTGTGCCAGGCTTCCCTCTCCTCCTGCCACGGGCACGGAGCTCCCTGGGCTCCAGGAGTGAGGGCAGCCCCGCTGCTCACACCAGGTATCCATCACGAGGGGCTCACCTCGGGGGCAGGTGTGGTTTTGGGGGCATTTGTGGTTTTGGGGGCACGTGGCACCAGTAAACGTGGGGATCCCATCCCCATGGTGTGGGCGCACGTCCTGCCCACCCCAGCATCCAGCTAGGGACACCTTCCCGCAGTGCGGCCCCAAAAGGGGGATGGTGCCACCATCAGGAGCAGCCCTCTCCCCTCTCCAGCCCTTCCCAAAGCCGGGTTTCCCCGGCAGCATTCTCGGAAGGAGCCGGTATCTGCGCGGAAAGGGAAGGACTCGCCCGCGATAAGCGGCCGGGGCTCTTCCCAGCCCGACGCAGACCTCTCAGCGTCCTTCCCTTCCTTCCTGGCCTCCAGCAGATCCACGCAGCCTCGCAGCAGAACCACCCGGAGCAGGAGGTGCAGCACAAACCCCCCTGGGCTTCCCCGAGGGCTGCCTGGAAGCCGCACAGCTCCGGAGATGCTCCGGGCAAGCAGGCGGGTGGGCGCTGCTGCAGGACGCGGCACCGAGCCCCCCAAACCTCCTCACCCCACTCCTCTCCTCTCCTCCTCGTGCTCCAGCCCGGGGCCAACTCGCACGTGGAGGCTTTGAGGTGCCGCCAATGGCTTCCCAAAGAGCAAAGGGCAAAAGTCTCCCGCAGGCAGCGCTGGAAGCCAACGCGGCACAAGCCCAGCATCATGGGGGCTTCTCCCCAAAAGTTCCTGCAAAGCGCCCCCAAAATCCCAGGGCATCCCGTGCAGTGATGAGATGGGGGCACGCAGACACCCCTGGGTGCCACACGTCCCCCTCATGCCTGTCCCTGCTCCCGGGGACCGATCTTTGTGCGCCCTCGCATGGGATTGCTGCAGCCCCGCGTGTGCCCTGCGCGGGCACCCCGTCAGCGCTCCCCAAAAAGCGAGGACAAGGCTCTTCTACAGACCCTGCCCACATTTCCCACGCTGCTGGGATTAATTAACCCGGCTCCCTTTTATGTGAGAGCTGCTCAGTTACCCGGAGCTTCGGTTCCTGGGTAGCTGGGCTGAAATCAGGGGCTCCCACGCAGGGCTGGGGAGGCCGCGGGTTGTTCCTGGGCTCGCTCTCGCTTCCCTGTTCGAGGCGAAATTCTTTGTGTGAGAGGGCAAGGGGCGGACGTTTCCTCCTCTGGTTCTGCAAAACGCCGTGGCTTTGATAGCAGCTCGCCGAGGGAGGGCACAGCCGGCACCAACAGACTTCCTCAATCCTCTGCTCCACGGCCCTGAGCGCGCCGGACACCCGAGAGCGGCACCGTGCTGGGCAAAACGCCCCACGGGGGGGGTGTCCTGTGCTTGCTGAGGGTCCCCCCCCAGCTCTGAGCACCCCAGGGAGGTGGCAGCAGGAGGCGATGCTCAGCCACGTGCAGGAATTCGGCTCGTCCTGTGCACAAGATGAGCCCCGGGCCCTCGGTGGGGCCCCCAGCACGACAAAACGAGCCCGAGCAAAGCCCCTCGGCCACCAGCTCCTTATCTCCTGGAGCAGGCTGCTTATCTCAGCGCAGCCACCGAAGGCTTGCGCCACGTGCCACCAGCCCCCCACACCCTTCCTCCTTTCCCCAGAGACTCGGCAGACGAACGTCAGCCGGTTCCTCGGCCTCATTTCCTTCCCTCCCAAACTCCACGAGGCCAAAACCCGCCCAGGAAGGTTGGCGCGAGGCACGTGCTCCCCACGGGAAAGCCCGGCGGGGAACGATCCATCCCACCCCGTGCCCGTCCCCATCCAAGGCGGCATGAGGAGGGCACGGAGGGCTCGCACGCACACCGCTGCTCCCTGCCTGATGCTCTGCCTCCAGCCCAGCATCGATCCCGGTCCTGGGAGCACGGCTGGAAGATGCCAAACCCTTCCCCTGGCCCAGCACCAAGCCCCGAGTGCTCTTTGCCGGCATCCCCCTGCCCCATCGCCGTGGCCGCGTGCCAGGAGCACACTCTGCAGCCCCTTGGGTGCCAAGAGCCGCTCTGCTTCCCTCCTCCTCCTCTCCATCCTCCTCCTCCTCCTCCTCCTCCCAGCGCTCTCCCCACCATCCCTCCCTGCCCAGGGATGCTTCGCCCCCGGGGGTGCCCCCATCCCGGCTCCCCACCTGCTGGGTGCCTGCACCCAAGGGGTGCACAGGAGGCACCCAGGTCCCACGGCAGCACCCGGCTGCAGGGTGCAGGACCCAGACCCAGGCAGGAGCATTTCAGGGTCCGGGCACAGCAGCCAGCCCGGCGTGGGGTGCAGACACTCACCCCGAGGAGCCGAGCAGCAGTGGGGGGTTTGCAGACCGTGAGGTTTTCTGAGTCATTTGCGGCATCGCACAAGTGGGGACACCGAGGCACTGTGTGAAAACCAGCCTCCTGCTCTCCCCCGCGGCAAAACCCACAGCAAAGCGAGTGCAGAACGAATCCGGGGGGGCCTCTCAGCTGGTGGGTGTTGGGGTCCCCCTCCAAAAAAAAAAACAAGCCCCCAGCATCGCTGCATGAAGCTGGGGCAGGAGCAGGCAGAGGGAGGGGTCGGTGCCAGCCCCGCTCCCCAATTCCCCACCCCGAAGCCTCGTTAGGAGAGCAGCAGCCAATAAAGCGCCCTGGGTTTGTTTGTGTTTGTATTTTTTTTTTTTTGAGGTGATTATGTGAGAAAAAGGGCCAGGCCGCCAAGGTTTGCATGTCCCCTGGCACGGAGAGGCGCAGCTTTCAGCACTCGCTCGGAGCTGGGGAAGCGGCCGTGACCCCGAGCCCCGAGCGCTCCCAAAAGAGCCCGGCTCCTGGCTCCCTGCTCCCGGCCCGGAGGTCATTAAATAAAAAGCTTTTCATAACCAAAGAGTTTCCGAGCCCATCACTTACGGGCTCCTAGAGATGGAGGAGAAGTAATTAGGCTGCAGCCGGGGGTAACCCGCTCCCTTTGCGCAGAGCCCGCGCTCTCCCCGCTCCCGCTCCCCAAAATCAGCCACCAGCAGCTCCGTGGGGTGGCAGCGGGCCCCGGGGCCGTCTGTCCGTCCGTCCAGCTGCGGTTTGGGATGCAGGTGGAGGCCAGGCCCCGCTTCTGCTTCAATTTAAAAGGTTTGGAGGGTTTGGCCCCGGTGGCCCCCGCTCCCCCTCCGCTCCTCGCCTTTTATTGTTGGCTGTCAGCACGGATCTGAGCCCGCCTGGAGAGCAGCTGCTTTCTGCTGGAGACACCCCAAGGGAAGGATGCGTTTGGGGTCCCCAAATTAAACAGGAGCAACCCCAAGGCACAACCCCCTCCCCACCCCGAGGCCAGCCCCGCGCTCCTGTTCCAAACCCCAAAACCAGTCCCATCCCCAGCTCCCCTGACCCTCCTGCTCACCCCGAGGGGCTTCACCCCGCGGTGAGCCCCCACCAACCCAATGACCCTGTAGGATTTCAGCCCCACGCGGTCCCCCCAGCACCCGCCCGCCCCCATTGTTCCTCCAGCACGTGCCCAGCGCTCCCACGTGCGCCCGAGAGCGACGCCAGGGCACCAAACCCGGGGTGCCACCACCCCCCATCCACCCCCAGGGTGGCTTTTCTGCCCCTTTTCACCTCTCCCCCAAACTGGGGGGGTCCCGCAGCATCCCCGCCACCTGCGCCCCTGGGAGCTGGGTGGGTGAGGATGAGGAGGATGGGGATGAAGCCGGGTGCTGCTCCCAGCCCCGCTGCTGGGCTCGGTGCCACCGCGGTGAGCTCAGCCTGGAAATCCCCGGGAGTGACCGGGGAGAGGAGCCACGGCGGGGCCGGGGGCTGCGGCTCCCCCTTCCCATGGAGACCCCCTGGGGACCCCCCCGTGGGGTCACAGCACCAGGCTCTGCTGGGCTCTGGGTCCGGGATTGGGGGGGGTTGGAGGGTGTTTGGGGTGGGAAAGGGGATGGGGTGCGAGGCTTTGCCCCAAACCAGCCTGGAGTCACCCCAAAACTGGCTCTGTCCGTGCCCCCAGCCCCTCGGGGACCCCACACAGCCCCCGTGGGGTCGGTTTGTTCGCAAAGGGCTCGCGGCAGCCCAACAACATTTGGACAAAAAACCCCAAAACCAACACCAAAACTGAGCCCCGCACCCCAGCGGGCGGCACTGCTGCCGGGACAGGTTCCCAGCACTCTCCAAAAAGCCCTAAACCTCCCCAAAACTGCTCCCAGCCCGGTGCCAGCCCCCCCTTCACCCCGGTGCCACCACGGACACGGCTCCGAGCCCCGAAACGACCCCAAAAGCCGCCGCTGCGCCCCGTTAGGGCGGAGAGGGGGCCGGGGGGGGGCACAACCGGGGGCTGCCACCCACGGCTGGGGGGGGGGGGGGGGGGGCCGTGGGGTGACCCCCACCCCAAGAGCCCAACCGGGGGGGCCGAGACCCAGCCGGGAAGGAGCCGGAGGGGGGGTCCCGAGCCCCTCGGTGCCCCCCCCGGTGCCCACCCCCGGTGCCCACCCCCGGTGCCCCCCCGCACTCCGGAGCGGGGCGGAGGCGGAAGCCGGTTGGGAACCGAGCGGGGGGGGGGGGTTCAGGGAGGGGAAAGGGAAGGGAAAAACCGCGGGGACACCGGGACCCCCCCCCCCCTCCTCCCCAGTGCGCCCCCACCCCCGCTCCCCGCTCACCTCCGCGCCGCCGCCGCCCCGCGCCCGCCGCCGCCGCTCCCGGCCCCCGCCCCCCGCCCCCACCTGGAGGGGCGGGGCCAAAGGGGGGGGGGGTTATGCTAATGAGGGGGCGTGGTTAAAGGGGGTGGGGTTAATTAGGGGGCGGGGCCACCCCGGGTGGGGACCGCCCCGCAGAGCGCCCACTGCTGGGGGCACCCATGGGTGCTCCCGGTGGCACCTATGGGTGCTCCCGGTGGCACCCCTGGGTGCCCCCAAATGTCACCCCTGGGTGTCCCCAATTTCACCCCTGGGTGCCCCCAATGTCACCCGTGGGTGCTCCCAGTGTCACCCATGGGTGCCCCCAATGTCACCTGTGGGTGCCCACAGTACCACCCCTGGGTACCCCCGGTGCCACCTGTAGGTGTTCCAAATGTCACCCATGGGTGCCCCCAATATCACCCTTGGGTGCCCCCCAATACCACCCCTGGGTGCCCCCAGTGCCACCCCTGGGTGCTTGCAGTGCCACCCGTGGGTGCCCCCAGTGCCACCCCTGGGTGCTCGCTACCCCACCACCCCCTCCCAGAGCCCCTCTGGGTGCTGTTGTCCCCCCCCAGCCACCAGCTGAGCCTCCGGGAGGACGGCACCGAGGGCGGATTTGGGGTTCCAGAGGGGCTCCACGGGGTGCGCCGGGACCACGTGCTGCAGGACTGGGTTTGGGGTAACGCCAGCAAAGGGGACCCCCAGGGGGTGCCGACCCCATCCCCACTGAGCCCCATCCCCACCGAGGGGACCCCACAGGGGCACGGCGGGCACAGCGGGGTGGCACCACGGGTCCGGGCACGTCCCCATAAATGCGTGACCCTCCTTTGGAGCTGTGCTGGGACACGGGTGGAGAAGGAAGAATCCCCCGTTGTGCCAGGACCCCGGGATGGAAAGGGCCAGGCGTGGAGCCGGGGGTCAGTGGGGGAACCCCGGGGGAGCCCCGCGCTGACCTCTGGGGTCCCAGGAGGGGGAGACCCTGCAGGGTCCCCGTGCCAAGCCAGCAGAGCGTTGGGCAATAAGGAAGCGAAGCAAATGACCGAAAAAACCCCAAGGGCGTTGAGTCAGCGTGCCGGGACACCGCGTGCATGGCTGGAAGTGCCGGGGCTGGCCTGTCCCCAACGGGTTTTGGGAAGGGGCCGCGGCGCTGCGCTCCCCGTGCTGGCTGACCCCGCTCCGGGTGTGCCAAGGCCGGGTGGGGACGGTGGGGACGGTGACTGGGAGGGGTCCCCAGCTGCGGAGGGGCTCCGGGGTCCGGCACCAGCTCCTCTGGCATTTCAGACCCACAAAGATGGGCAAAATTTCCCATTTTCACAACCTTGCTGCTTCTGCCCCAAACCCCACGCTCCTGCCCTGCACCCCAAGCTTTCATTTCCCCCACGCACCAACCCCTTCCTAAACCGCCTCAACCCAAAACTTATCCCCCCTGCCGGCCCCCCACCTGCCCCCAGCTGCTCGTGGGACCCCCCCTGGGCACATCCCGGTGTTGGATCCCTCCTGTCCCAGTGCCACCAGCAGCAGCCACCAGTGCCACCAGCATGGCCCTGGCTGGGAGCTGCCTGCAGCGCTGCCGTTCCCGGCACGGACAGCAGAGGCCAGGCCACGGCCGCTGCAGGAGCTGCAGCAGGGGATGCTCGGCCTCTGCCACTGCTCAGCACCCTCGTGGCACCCACGTCCACCCCACGCGTGTCCCCTGGGTGCCCGGCGTGGTGGCACCGCCGTCCCCTGCGCAATGGGTGGGCACCGTCACCTGCCCGTGCCCGGGGGCTGCTCCTGCTCTGCCCCCTTTGGGACCTCAGGGATGCTCCTGGCCCCCTCCAGCCCTGGGCAGCTTGGGACCCCCTGCTCCTGCACCCAAGGGTGCTGGGACCCCCCCTGGGTGCATCCCAGATGCATCCCCCCCAGCCCATGGGCCTGGGGAAATCCCCCTGGTGCCCCCTCCCTGCGCTCTTTCCTCCCTCCCTCGCTCCTCGGCCAGCCTGCGGTGGGGAAGCACTCAGAAATAAAACAATCCCTAATGAAATTAAGGGTTGGCAATCAAAAACGGGCTGCCCGGAGTTCCCCTGCTGCATTTCCCCCCCCCTCTTTTATTGCTCTCCTAAGGAAAAAAAACCCTGGCAGGGCTCTGGGGTGATGCAGCCGGGAGGACAGGGCAGGGGCTGGGAGCTGCCCGCTCCCCTCACCGCCTCTCCCAGCCCTGGGGATTCTCCTCCCCCTGTGAATGATTCCTGCCCAGATGACAAAGCTGGGGATGTCCTGGCTTGGTGGCGAGGCTGGGGGCCAGGAGATGCCACCTCTGCCCCACGCACGGTGTGGGGCGGCGCGGGGAGGAGGCAGGATTGGAGCGGGCGAAGCGCAGCGGCGTGGCGCGGAGGAGGAGGTGACCTTTTTGGAGCAATCCTCCTCGCCTGCTGCTATTTCTCCAGCCTTCCCCGCAGCTCCTCCTGCTGAGCCCGGCCTGGTACGTGCTGGCAGCTCCGCTCCACAGCTCCCCAGAGCCCCCCGTGAGCATCCAGGTGCCCGCAGCCCCCGCCTCTGCGCTGGGCTTCCACGGCGGCCGAGCCCCTCTGCGCCCCCAGGAACCTCTCCAGCCTCTTTCGGTGGGGGCGAGGGCACGGAAAGGGCTCGGAGCGGGCAGGATTCAGCGTCCCCCCCATGCAGGGTCCCATTTTCCCCCAGGGGAGGTGGCGCAGAGCAAGGCTGGAGAGCCACAACGGCCGCTTCCCCGGAGCATCCTCATCGGCACCCCGGTCTCTGCGGGCACCCGGCCTCTCCGTGCGCACCCGCTGCCTCCGGGCACCCCATCTCCATGGGATCTCTCATTCCTGTAGGCACCCCTGCCCCTGCGGACACCCCAACCCCACAGGCACCCCTCTGCCACCTCCGGTCCCACGCTGTGTTATGGCACCAGTGGCTTGTCACCCCCCAGCCATCACCACGGGCATCTTTTTAAAACCGGGTTCCTGCAGCTGCCGGTTGATCCCAGACTCTGATTCCTGCTTTTTTTTTTTTTTTTTCATCCGCTCCTCACCAGCAGAGCCAGCACGGATGTCACCCGGTGCCCACATGGGGAAGCAGCAGGCAGTGTCACCAGCCCGGGGGGACAGCGGCACCGCTGGGTGTCACACACGGCCACGCACCTGCTGGGTGGCACCGAGACCTCGGCGTGTGTGCGGGATGACACGCAGAGGAGAGAAAATACATCAGGAGAGTGTGGTGTAACTGCAGCTCCCGGCACAGCCCCAGGCAGTGACAGCAGCTCCGTCACCCTCCTGCTCCATTTGTTCCCCCCCCCCAAAAAAAAAAAAAAAAATTCTCTTTATTCTGTTCCCCTCCCAAATTTAAAGCAAACCCATGTACCCCATCCACGCACCGCTGTGTCTGGCCTCCTGATACCCTTTACCAAGAAAACAATGAAAAGAGAGAAAATATTTGTAGTTACTTATTGGAATGTCAAAAAAATAAAAAATAAAAAAAAAAGAGAAAGTGAATGATCTGCACTATTGATTAGAAAAATGTCCCTAAAAGAAATCAGTCCCTGGGCTGTGCTGCTCAGACCCAAAAGCGCTCTGACGGGACAGGGCCCTGGGGTTAGGGGGTTTCAGGGTCTCTTCGGACCACCAGCCTCAAAACTGATGGAACAAACAGCACCTGGGATGGCCTGAAGGGTTCCCTTAAGGCAAATGTACTCATCAATTTTATTTTATTTTATTTTATTTTATTTTATTTTATTTTATTTTATTTTATTTTATTTTATTTTATTTTATTTTATTTTATTTTATTTTATTTTATATTTTATTTAAAGGATTCATAACAAACACCGATAATTCCTGGAGGCTGGTGTGTGATAAAGCTCCCGGAGCTGCTGCGGAGGGACCTGACCCCACTGCTGTGGGGTCAGGGCAGGGGAAAACCCCCAAAACAGGGGGACTGAGGTCCAGCGATACAAATTACAGCTTAATTGCAATTAATTGATGTAGGGCATGAAGAGAGTGGGGCTGCTGCAGGTGCGTGGGGATGGAAATCCTGCAACTGCGAACAGGCTGCGGGGTTTGGGCGCCCTCACAGTGCTCTGGGATGCACGGGGATGGTGCCTTGGTCTGCTTTGGCCCCAAAAACCAGGTGGTGAAGCTGTCTGGGATGGGTGCCTCCAGGCTCCTGGTGCTTGGGGCCACCGTGGGGCCAGCTCCTGTTTGTGGGGCCGTGAGGTTTCCCTGTGTGTCCTCACTCCCCCTGACCTTGGGGGAATGGGAAGGGGCTCTCCAGGAGGAGGAGGAGGAGGAGGAGGAGGAGGAGGAGGAGGAGGAGAAGAAGGATGAGGATGAGGATGAGGATGAGGATGATGATGAGGAGGAGGAGGAGGAGGAGGAAGCCGCCTGCCCCCTGCAAGCCCCCAGCTCTGCTGTGCCTGTGAGCAGAGCAACCTGGCTGTGAATTACCCCGCGGGATTTTCCTCCCCCCGGCGCTGTGCCTGCCTCCCTCGGCTGCCAAAGGCCCAGGAATTAATCTCAGACTGCACTGACAGCGTTTACATTGGGCGCAGCTCAGATAAACCAGATCAGAGCAGGAGCCGGGCGAGGAAGGAAGGGCCGAGCTCCTGCTTTGTGTCAGCCCCACCAAGGCGGCTGCGCCCCGGCCCCGCGGCGTCGCTCCGGCACCCAGCGGCCCCAGCCGGGCGGCTCCGAAACCCCCCCGGGGGCTGAGGGTGGCCGTGGGGAGGTTTGGAGACGGGGGTGCTCCTGGATTTAATTCTCCGAAGGCACTGGAGAATAAGAAGGGGGATTTGGAGCACGTGGGGTTGGTCTTTGCAGACCCCACGGCCAGCAGGGGCAGGCTGGGAGCACACCCCGTGCCACGGCTCAGCCACCCAATTCCCCTCTCCCTCCGTTCCCCACCCCATAAAACCCCACCGGGGCCACCAGGGTGGTTCCTAAAACCCCTGCTCCCTGGGGTAAGGGTTTTCTCCTGGAAAACATCATCCCAGGGCGGTGATGCTGGGTTTTGGGATTTCCCAGGCATGGAGCAGCAGGAGGAGGGCGCAGCCCCGGCACCCAGGTGCCCACAGCAGCCCCCCGCACACCCCCAGCCTCAGCCTCCCGCGGTGCCTCTGCTCTCCCTTGGGTTTGGGTTTGGGTTCGGGTCACGGCGCGCTCGTCACGGCCACCCCCAGTGACAGGCCCTGGGGGTAAATATTAGTGCGAAGTGAAGGGCTGTGTAAATATTTCCGCTCAGCAAGGTAATGATGAAGCTCCCAGCTCCTTTTCAACCAGGCTCTGGAAAAAAACAGCCCCGTTTTGGTGGTTTCCCGTCAGCCCTGGCTCTGGCTGGTCTCAGCGCGGCGTGCGGAGCTCCCGGAGCCTCGTGGCCCCACCGAAATCCCCCCCCGGAGCCGCCCGGTCCTTTCCCTCCTGGTTTCCACGCCGCCCCGATCCCCTCCTTCTTCCATCTCGGACCTCTCCGAGACCCCCAGCCTCAGACCCAGACCCTAAACTGGGAGCACTCCCCTTGGAGCTGCTTGTGGCTGGGCACCGGGGCTCTGGCACCCCCATGGGATGAGCTTTTCCCCCCCTGGAAGCCCGCTCTGGTGCCGAGGAACGTTTTTGGGCACTATCAGAGAGGAGCACAAGAGGGATGGGAAGGGGGTCTCTTGGGCACCTCCCCCAGCCCTAGGTAGAAGTGGGGTGAAGGACAAATTTCATCCCTTTGCTGCTTATTTCTGGTCACAAGGCTCCACCGCTGGTCCCCCAGTGTGCACGCAGCCACGAGGCAGCCCCAAAACCCCCATCAGGACACCTGCAACCCCCCAGCAGGAAAGAAACCAGGACGAGCCAGAGGGGTTTTTGATCGATTTATCCACTGAAGATACAAGTTTCAGTTTAATAACACCATTCTGTCTGGTTACAAACATACTAAAAACCTACAAAAAAGGAAAAAAAAAAAAAAAAAAAAAAAAAAAAACAGTTACATCCATCATACACTAGACGGCATGTATAAAACCAGCACGGAAGCGCCGAGAAACACGTACATGAAGAGCATCCGCAGCAGCATCGGTAACGGTACAGACACAGAGCTACATCAGAGCGCGCCGGCTCACGTCTGTGGGTCACTGGGGGACGGCTTCGGACAAACTAACATTAGAGACAACTTCAGCTATGGAGAAGAGTTGGCGGCGCAGCCCGCTGAAGGGCTCAGAGCCAGGGGGGCAGCTTTATCCCTCCCGAAGCCGGCCCGCGGGGCGGTGGCGGCGTCCCCGTCCTCGCCTGCCCTCCCGGTGCCGCCGCAGGTGGCCCTGAGCTGTCCTTGCACAGGCACCAGCACACCAGGGCTGAGCTCTGGTGGCCAAATTCTGGTCCCCCCTGGAGTCTCCGGGGAGGTGCCCCGGGGAGCGAAGGGTCCCAGCCCCCCCGAAGCACGGGGGTAGGGACGCGGCCGGGCTCCCCATGGGGCTCCCCGGCCTGGCAGGGAGGTGATGGAGGGGGCACAAGGTCCTCGGGGGCTCCTTGCCTCTGGTGGTGGATTCGGAGTCTCTCTCTCTAGGTGTGGGTGTGAATGAGACGCAGCGATGGGTGCACAAGCCGTGGTGGTGAGGGGATGGGGTGGACGGGGTCTGTGTCCCACCCCCAACCCAACGCTCCCGCTGGCCTCGGGCACGGAGCGCCAAACGCAGTGCCAAATTAGGGGGGAGTTGGGTGCCCCCAAAGGGAGCCAAGAGGAGATGCCTGGGGCCAGATCCTGCCCTGGGGATGCCAAATCCCACCCTGGGGATGCCAAATCCCACCCCTCCAGCTCAGCATTCACCCCGCTGGTGGGGGCACAAACCTTTCCCACCGGCTCACGGCTCCAAGCCCAGCGCTGAGGCTAAGCCAGCGGCACCGAGATGCTGTATGAGTGAGGGGCCACATCCTGCCCTGGTGCCAGGGGGGGCAGCTCTGAGCGTGGCAGGCTCACGGGGGGCACGGGAGCACCCGGGAGGCGAGGTGCCACGCTTCCCGGAGCGCAGGACGGCCACCAGCTGCCAGCTGGCTGTGACACCGAGCAGCTGCGCACGCGTGCGCACGTGTGCGCGCTGGAGAGCCAAGCCCTGCCCTCCCCTTTCCGCTCTTCCCCACCGCATTTTTCATCCCTCTGTCACTCCGGAATGGTATTTTTTCCTTTTTCTGTTCATTTTCATCTCTCCCCAGATGACAATTTTCCCGATTTAAGCCATGGCTGCTTTGCTGAGGGCGGCAGAGCGGGGGCGTTCGCTTTATCTCTGTTTCTTCCCCGAGCGAGCTCTGCCCTGGCCACCTTCCCCACTTCATTTTTACTTCCTACAGAGCTGGTAAAAATAAACATGTTTTGTTTGCATATATTTGAGTGGCTCGCAATTTGGCTGATGGGGTGGATCCTCGAGGGACAGCAGCTGCACGCATCTGGATTTGGTTTAGAAAAGTATGTCTGGAAAATAAACAAGCCCGACACACACATGCGTGCACACATGCAGCCATGGGACGGTTTTTCTAGGCATGGAGGGGGGAAAAAAAGAATAAACTAAACAGAGGGGGGGAAAAAGAAGAAACCAAACAATGTCCCAAGGTCCTGCAGCTCTGGGGGTGGTGTCTGAAGAGCAGGGGGCACCAGTGGGGATGGGGCTCAGACCCCAAGCCCACCTAACTTCATCCCTAACCGGGGCTGGCCACACCAAAGGACAGTTGTCCAAGCCCTTGGGGACAGGGCTGTCCCCAGCCTGAGCCACCCCAGGGGTCCCAAAGTCTCACCAGAAGCTGGGGAGGGACACGAGGGCCCCTGCAGGCACCTGGTCCATGACTTTGAGGTGGGGGGACCGGACTGCTGCTGGCTGCTACCCTGAAGTCTGGGCACTCGGGTGGGCCAGAAGTGAACACGGGGACTTGGTGGCCTCCCCATGGTCACCTCCCCTCAAACCACATCCAGCTGGAGCCGAGGGAGAGGGGCCCTTGGCACTCAGCAGAGCATCCCCAACCCTAAGCCCAGCCACGGAGCAGACACCCCCATTTCTTCCTAGCTGGAGCAATTCCCTCTGATTTCCGCAGGGCCACGGCTGAGCTGAGTTTTGGTTGAGGGAAGAGCGAGCAGAGGGAAAGGTTTCCACCCAAAAATAAAATCTCTGCCTGGAGAACATTAACCTCAAAAGGTTAACACGTGAACTTTTGTCTAAGGATGAAACATCCCCACACGGGCTGCTGGCCACAGAGCACGGCGAGTACTGAACTCGGCGAAAACACGCCTGGCCGGCCCCGAGGATTTGGCAGAGGTCGGTGCAACTGCACTTGTGAGAGCCTGGTGATGCAGACAAGAAAATTTGCAGTCCCAATCCGAGCCATCGCTCTCTGCTTTGTGCTGGAGCAAAGCCAACGACCCACCGGGTCTTTTCCCATCTGCAGGGGTCTGATCCCAGCAGCGGCCAGCTGCGAGCGCAGCTGATGGTTGGAAGGTGCCTCTAAAGCAGCTGCTCGGATGCTCAGAGCTGAGCCAGAAGGAGCTGGCACCTCGAGGGGTGCAGGTTGGTGGGCTGAGATTTAGGGGTGCTGACTACCAGGGACCCTGCTCCAGGGGCAGTGCCCCTCCTCGCCCCGTGCCCACCTCCCTAAGGCTGGGGTGTCCCTCCCTGGTTCAGGCAGACCTTGGAAATCCTCCTCCTCTTCCTCCTCCTCCTCCTGGCAGCTTTCTCCCCCCTCCCTCTGCCTCTCCAAGAGGCCGAAGGCTCTCCTGCTGCCTCCCCTCACAGCCCAGGACAGGCTGTGAGCCAGGAAGGTGCGGGAGCACAACCAAGGGGCTCCGGGTCCTCCCCAAATCCCCCCCTTTGCCTAAAGCCAGGGGACAACGGGACAAACTCCAGGCTGCACATAACCGAGCCCAGAGGATGCGAGGAAGCCTCCAGGGCTGGTGTTTGCCCCTCTGTGCGGGCTCCCTCCTCCCCAAAGAAAAACCCTGGTACAGCCAGAGAAGGGAAGAAGGAAAAACCCTAAAACATCTGTAGGGGCAGGCACAGGAGCCCCAGGGACCTCTCCAGATCACATCCAGCTTCTTAAGGGAAAGGCCAGGCCACGTCACTGTTCAGGCAGCAAAACACCCCAAAAAACACAAGCAAAAAGGATTCCCTGCGGGTGTTTAAAAGAAGAAAGGGGCCAGCTGTGGGCGGGCAGAGCAGGGACTCCTGGCTGCTCACCCACACAGGCTCAGATGGGGGACACAGGTGACGGTGTAAGGGGCATTTGGGAAGTACCAGGTGGCAAGGATGCCAAAGCTTCCTAGCTAAATCCGAGGCTCCATCCCTGAACCCCCCCCAGCCGGCCCCCAGGCACCCTATAAAGCTAACACGTGTGTGCAGGAGGTAACGGGGCCGCCCCATGGGGAGCCCTCTGCCGGGACGGGTGGGAGCACTGCTGGGCCCATGAGGTCCTCCTGCACGGACAGATTCCTACCAGGCACTTTATCTGGAGGAGCCCAGCCTCACCAAGAGGGCAGGAATATTCTTTCCATAAAAGCTTGGATTTTATCAGGGCAGGGACCTCCCTTCGCCCCCAGGAACCCCTCCTGCCGCAGCCAACTTCATGTTTCCCCTCCCTCAGTTCCCAAATTTCCCTCCTCGCCCTGGCTCCACGTCCCTGCCGGACAGACAGATGTACACACACGAGCTACCAGGGCTGTGGGCAGCAGCCAAGGCACGACACGTGCCACCCGAACCCATCCTCACGCACATCCCTGCCACCAGCATCGTCCCCACAGGACCCGCAGGGAGGCGAGCGGGCTCACGCGCCCACCCGGAGGCATCCCATCCATCCTTTTTCTCTCTCCTAACGGGGCCAAGTGGCACATCCATCCGTCCCCTTGCTCCCTGCAGCTCCAGGATGGTCTGCAACGGGCAGCCAGGAGCTGGGAGCGAGGAGGGCAAGGGGCACTGGCCCGGGGACGCAGAGGGTGCGGGGAGCGGTGCAGGCAAAGCGAAGCGCGGTGGGCAGGAGGGCAGCCGGTGGTCCCAAAAAAAAAAAAAGCGAGGAGCTGGGTTTCCCCGAGGGGCTTTGCATGGAAAGCGAGGGTGGCTGAGGATGGTTTCACCCACCGGTGAGCTGCGTGGTGCTGCCTTTTGGCACAGCTCGCCCGAGGGACGCGGCGGTGGCGAGCGCGGGATTTGGTGATGGACGGGCTGGGATGGGAGGATGGAGCCCACAACCAACGCACCCCCTGCTTCACCCCGACCCCCCCTCTCCCCTCCCACACCCTTCGTGGTTCTTTTTGGCTTGTCGTTGTGATTTATTCTTATTTTTTAAACCCTATAGAGATCAAATTATGACTTGGCAGCTCCCGGAGCCGGCCCCACCGGGCTCCCCAGACCGAGCGAAAGATCTTGGAGAAGAGACCAGAGCGGGGTCCTGGCGTGAGCGACCCCCTCCCCGCCCCTCGCCCGTGCCCGCTGTCCCTCACAGGGTGGCGTTGGGGTACGGTGCCCAGCCCACCTCCTTGTACGCCGCCGTGACGTGGGTGTAGATGAGGGTCCGCATCTTGGTCCAGGCGCCGTGCGCCTCCGGGGTGAAGTCGTTGCCGTACGCCTCGGAGATGACCTCCAGCAGGACACCAGTGAGTTTCTGGGGGGGATAAGGGGTTGATTAACTCCACAGGCAGTGCAAAATAGTGAAATCAGCTTTTTTTTTTTTTCTCCTAAGGAAATTCAGAACTGTGGGTGAGTTCTGGGAACGCCAGACCCATACGGGATGGGTGCAGGATGTCAGGGCTCACAACACCCCGGGGTAAGGGGTGGGGCAGGAACCCAGCCTGAGTGGGACAAGGGGCGCTGCTTGTGCTCCCAAGCATCCCCCTAATTTCAGCATTTCTCATGCTTTAATGCCCCCCACCATGACTGATTTCTAGAAGATCCGACAAGGGGACGGACTTACAGCCACCACCGTGCTGGAAGGGGCTGCAGGACACCAGTGGGTGGGGAGAGGTCCTTGAAACCCCAAAGCTCCAGCAGGGGCTGCATTTGGGAACGGTGCTCTGCACGGGGCAGCATCTTGGGGGGGGGGGGGGAAACACAGCCACGTGGGGAGCACCCCACAAACACCCAGCCTCAGATCAAGGACAAGCAGCACCTCCGTGCCACCGCTCCCCTTCCCCAGGTCCAAAAACGTCCCCCAGGATATTTTCGCTCCCATCCTTTACCTTAAAGTAGACGGGCTCCACTTTGTGCTTGAGAGCGTGGGCTTTGCCCACCAGGGCCAGGACGGAGGAGACCTTCTCGGGGTCATTGAGGTTCTCCACCACGGTGTTAATGGCCCCCATGACCCGCTGGGCGTGCTTGCGCAGCTGCAAGCTCCTCTCCATCTCCAGCGTGTCGTCCATGTGCTTGAACTGGCTGAAGTACTGCTTGGCCGAGGGGAAGTTGACAAAAAACCTTCGGAGAGAGGACAGGCACGAAGAGCAGTGAGGAGATAAAGCAGAAAATGGAGAGGTGGAGGCGCTGGGAACGACCCCACCGGGTTTGGGGCAGGCTCCTGGTGGAGCTCTCGGGGAATTCGGGAGGGTGACGCCCTGCTCCCAGACCTCCCCTATTTTCTGAGGGTGTCCCAGCTGGATGCTCACCAGCAAAGCAGAGGCACAGCTGAGCTCTTTATCACCATATCCACACCTCTATCACCATACCCAGACCAAAATCTTTATCACCACACCCAGAGGCTCCAGCCCAGCTGTGCCAGACGCCACATCCACCCCCCCAGACATCAGAGCACCACGGGGGCTCAGAAAGTGAGACCCAAGTGTCCAAAACCCCCCCTTCAGCCTCTCCCTGCCCCAATCCCACTGCTCCCAGTTCCTTTCTGCTCCCCCTTGCCCAGGACGCCCCCAGCCCCAAAGATCTCACCAGAGATCCCCAGCGGGGTCCCTGCCAGGAGCCATCCCCCCCCACACCACAAGGACACCCCCCAAGCACCCAGCCTGGCCCCTGAGCACCTGGGGACCCCTTTTTCTGTGGGATCAATCAACCCCAATGAAGCACAGCTGGGACAAACGAAGCAGGCAGCTGTCCCCGGGCACCAGGCACCCCTCTCCCCCCCATCCCCACCCCCCCCCCGGGACCAACTGGGATCCTTGTCCCCCCCTCACCACTCCACAGGCAGTGGGAATTTGGGGCCCAGGCTCGTTTGCTGCTTGGTTCCCCTGCTCCCTGCCCGTCCCCACTCCCTCGGTTCGCCGCCGCTTCCCCGAGGCACCTGGGACTCATCAGGCGGCCCCAAAATAGGCTCCGGAGGTGTGAAGAGTGCACGGCGGAAAGGCTGGGGGAGGCAGGAAGGTGGAAAGGGGGAGACGAGGTGGGAAGGATGGTTGTTCCTCCCTGCTCCCAGGGTTTTCTGCCCTTCCTCCCTCCCAGCATCACGCAGCTTCCCCCCCGCCGTGCCCTGTTGTCCCCGCAGCCCCCAGCTTTCTGCTCGAGCCAGCACCGAGATCAAGGATGCTCAGACCTTCTAGGGCAGAGCTCGGGTTTTGGCAGTCCCCGTTCACGGATTTTCCCCTCCTGCTGCCCAGGCATCCTCCCACATCCCCCCAAAAGCCCCATTCAGCTGCAGCTCACAGGCACGATGTGAGGACACGGGGAATGGGCTTGGAGATAATCCTGGCACGAATCGTGCTGTGCCAGCAGGACCCCTGGGACCACAGGGGCTGCGGCATCACCCCATAAAAAGAGGGGCTGAAAGGAGCCCCCCCAGGGGCTGTGTCCTCCTGCAGCATCAGCAGAGGCCCCGACCTTGCCCCTGGCACCTCCCTGCCTCCCCCGTGGGCTCCGCTGGCAGCGGGGACGGAGCCAACCTCAAAACCCTGCGAGGAAACGTCTGCGGGGCCAGGCCAAGAGAGGGAGCGAGCCTCTCTTGCTTAATAAACAGAGAAGATTAATTTAACACAAAGGTTAAACATAACCAGAGGGAAGGAGAACAAAAAAGAAAAAAAAAAAAAGGAAGAAATAAAATATCTCAAACAATTCCGAATTAGAAGAGGTGTTTGTTGTGTTTTTTTTTTTCCCTGTCTACAGAACATTTTTTGAGTTCAAACATCTCAGGCTCTGGAATTTTGTTGGCTCGGTGTGTGTGTGTGTGTGTGTTCGGGGCTTTTTTCTTCGCTGGAGTCATTAAAAATATGACATTTCCCATCGCATATCACGCGAAATTATGATTGATGGAAAGCAGACGCCCGAATCCCGATCTCATTAAATTTCTTTTTAAGCGCTCCCGCTCTGCGCCCGCTAATTTGCTCCCTGGGAGCTCCATCTGGACGGGGCGGACAGGATGTCAGAGCTGCCTTCCTCCCTCCTCTGCCCTTCTAACAACTTTAAGGCCGCAGCCCTTCCCGGCGGCAGAGCCAAAGGAAATCATTAAGGTGCAAACCGCGCCAGCCCCGTGAGCCTGCTTTGCGCTCAGGCGCGGGGTGCTGCCTCGCCTCCTGTTCCCCATCTTCCCCCCTCTGCCCATCCCTGCAGGGCAAAGGGAGCAGGGAGAAAATCTTCAAACCCGGCTGTTCCCTTCCTTCCCTGCGCTCCGAGCTCCAGCTGGAGGCAGGACACCGGGTGCTTCGTCACCTCGGTGCTTCGTTCACCTGGCAAACCGCGGGGCGAAATCTGGCACCGAGCTCTCCAAACTGCAGGGGGGCTTCAGGCAGAAGCAGGGAGCACTCGGAGACTTTTTGTTGGCTTTTCGTGGTGGTTTCATGCTCAACCTGCAGTCTGTCAGCTTGGTTTTGGGGCTGGGAGGGAGCGAAGGGGCCGGGATGCCCCGATGGAGCCCAAGGAAGGTTTGGGGAGAAGGCAGCGACCCCCGGCACGCATCCTGCCTGCTGTGCCCAGCTCGCAGCCCCACACTGCCTGGCAAACCTGGGGTCGAGGTTAAGGAGAGGACTGGATGTACAAATTACCAGAACCAGCACGGTTTTCCCACCGCCCTTCATTTTCTCACATCCCCTTGGCCCTGGGGCTGTGGGGATGCCCGCACAGCCACGTCCCCCCCGAGCATCCCAAAGGGTGCCGCGGTCCCACAGCACCATGAACCAAGTCACCACCGAGCACCCTCCCCTTTTGCTACCTCCTGGGGGTCTGCCATATAAAAAAAAACCCTTCCTCTCGCCTGCCCTCAGTGCCAGAGCATGGCCCCGTTGGTCTCTGGCCTTTCCTCCAGAAAAACATCAATTCAGACGGGCCGCAGTGATTCACGAGCGCGTGATGCTCCGTGGGACTGGGACATCCCCACCGGGGGGGGTCAGGCTTGGCTCTGGGCCCCTTCCCAACAAAATATTTCGGGGAGGGATCTCGGGGTGAGCTGCTCTGAACATTTACCACCCGGCAGCCAGAGAGGGGCCCCGTGCCCTGAGGCGCGCCTGGACGCAGCGCAAATCAGCCTCGGGCAGCAGCTGCACGATCGTCCCTTTAAATGCCATTTTGGGGGCTTCAACCTGTGTAATTTGGGGGCCTCGACCCTCTTAATTTGGGGTATTCGACCTGTTTAATTTGGGGGCTTCAACCCACTTAATTTGGGGCTTCAACCCATTTAATTTGGGGCTTCAACACATTTCATTTGGGGGCCTCAACCCATTTAATTTGGGGGATTCAGCCCATTTAATTTGGGGGATTCAGCCTGTTTAATTTGGGGGGTTCAGCCCATTTAATTTGGGGGATTCAGCCCGTTTAATTTGGGGGATTCAGCCCGTTTCATCAGCTCAGCCAGCTGAAAAAAGACAGACCGTTTTTTCCACCCTGCAGCCCGATTACTCAAGCTCTTTGGTATTTTCTCCCAATTCTTCGGACGGCGCCAGGCGCTTTTCCGTTTCCAAGCCCTTCGCAGGCGGTCGGAGCCCAGGTGTGTCAGCTCAGCCAAGCGGCTGCCGAAAAAAAAAAAAAAATCTGGGGGCCTGGATCTGCCTCCTCTGCCCCTCCTACACCTCTGCTTCGTGCGCGAGAGGGGGAGCGGAGACAGAGGGATGGAGAAGGCAAAAAAATTGGAAATGTGGAAAGGCGAAAATGGGCCTGGGGCAGTGACAGGGGGAAGGGGAAGGGAGACCCCCCCCCCCCCCTCCCGGGACATGGCACAGCTCTCGCATTCGGTGTGGGTTTGACTAATGGGAACCATCCCTGGCTTTCATCCCCACGAGCCCGGGGGGATCCATAAAGTTTTGTGGTCCCACATCCGCGACCGCAGAGCGTGTGTGTGGGTGTGGGAGCGGCCGTGCACGGCCGGCAGGGCACGGGGGGGGGGCTTTGACGGCTTCCCAGGCTTCGTCGGGGGCTACGAAGGAGCCGGGACCCCCAGCCCCAGCGGTGCTCAGCCCCTCTCGTGTCGGGCACCCGGCTCTGGGTGGGCACCAGGGGGCTCTGAGCAGATGCCGGAGCTCTGTGCCAGGCGTCCCCGCCACGAGGTCTCCAAATGGGAGAGTTTTCCAGAAAGACCCAAATCCTCGAGCACAGATGGGGAAACTGAGGCACGGCGACGTGCCCGGGGGCACGGGGAGGACACAGGTGAGCGTCAGCCCTGGCCTGTTGGCTGTGCTGGCCGGAGTGACCCAGCCAAAATAAAAACCTCCAAATGTGCAGGACTGGGGTCTGGAGCCCCATCCAGCCCCGACCCCAAAACAAGCCCCAGCCCCAGCAAGGGTTAAGGCAGCTGCTGCGAAATGGATCCCGGCAGCGTTACCCGCAGAGGGCCCCGAGCTCCTCGAGGAGGAGGTGGAGGAGGAGGAGGATGAGCCTGTGCTTCCTCCGGAGCGAGGCTCCCCCGCCGAGGGAATTGGCAATTAGTGGGATCTGACCGCACGGCGCACATTCCCATGGCCCGGTGGCCGCTCAGCCAGAAATCCCCATTATTCCCCTTCACGTCCCGCTGCACCCCGGCGGCCCCACGGGCTCAGGACCCCGCTGTGCCGCTGGAAGGGACCCGTCCGCTGCAGCCACCAGGGCTGGGAGCCCCCCGGGCATGACCCCGTGCCTCAGTTTCCCCAGCTGCCAAGCGGAGGGTGGGAGGAGAGGGGTGGAAACGCTGGGGATGGAGAGGAGGGAGCTGTGCTGGGACCTGCTGCAGGTTCCCGGACCAGAAACTTGTGCTGGGAGAGTTTCAGTCGGGACCGGAGCTCGGCCACGTGGTTCCCAAAGCTGCACCTCGCCGTCCTCGTCCCCAGCCCTGCTCCGAGCCTGTCCCTGTGCCGTGGGGACACCGAAAGCAAGGAGCTGCCCTGGGCACAGCCCCATGAGGGATTTGGCCACGCACAGCTGCCGGCCAAACCCTGCCCAGCTCTTTCTGGCACTGGCACTGCCATCCTGGCTGCTGCGCGGGGCTGTGCCCATCGGTGAGACAGCAGCAGGGACCCCACACCCCATTCTCTGCTCTCTTCCACCTCCTCTGCCCCTGCCAAAGCTCACAGGAACGGGAAAAGGGGCATGGAAAAAGGGAATTTGGCATCCCCCAGATCTTTGCCACGTGCAGGCTTCGTGCCAGGCCCTGGGGGTTTGGTTCCCCAGGCTGGTGGGGAAGGCTGTGGGTAACATTTAGGTGCCGAACCCACAAAGTGGCGGATGGAAACCCTCCCTGTGCTCGGGGCACCAGCTCTCAGCCCACGGAAAACTTTTGGGTGGCTGTTCATAAAAAGTGCGTGCAGGCGAGGGGCTCTCCACGCACAGAACCCCCCCTATGGGGGCACGGGGGGAGGTGACAGCCCCGGCCCCTCTTTGGGGTGCACGGGGCTGGGTGCTGGCAGTGGGAGCCTGCCCGGGGAGAGCCCTTTTGCTGCTCCCCAGTGGGTGCTGGAGGTTTGTGGCTCCAGGGAGCCCCTCTGCTGCCTGCGCCTCTGCCCGTCCTCCTCTCCCCTGTGAAACCAGATAAAGGTTTGGTGCTCAGCACCGCTGGCACCGCGGGCGCTCAGCATCCCTGCAGCCCCACGGGACTCACTCAGCGCCTTCCCCAGGCACAGCTCTCACCCCAAACAGCAGCCAGCCAGGGATAAGAACCCCCTCCTGCTCCTATTTCCCCCCACGGAGCCTCTTTCCCTTTTTGCTTTTGGCACAACCCGGGGGCTCGCCGCTCACCCATCTCTGTGCCACCCGGCGCCACGCTGCTGGGGGATGCTCCGAGCCATCAGGCGATGCCCCACACCTCAGGCAATGCCCAGTGCCCTGCTCCTGGTCCTGCTCGGTCCCTGCCACCCCCGGTGCCACTGTCCCCCCCCTGCCTGTGCCCTCCGCACCCCCTCCCGCAGCCAACTTCGGCGCTCTCCTTCCCGCCGACGCTGCCGCCGGAGGGCCAGATGGTGCCCTCGGAGACACCTGCTTGGGTTTTGTCTTGGCTCCCAACTCGCATTATTTCACCCGCCAGCCTGGTACGTACCAAAGCCATCCGCACGGATCTATTTGGTGGGGGGGGGGGAGAAGAAAAAAAAAAAAAAAAAAACAACACAAAAATCCCACAACAAAACCAACCCAGCCCCGGCGAGCCGAGCCCGCCGCCGCTCTCCCTCCTCCGCGCTCCCCCACCTCCGCGCGCAGGCTAAGGTGACCTTTCCGAGGGAAGCAGCTTCCCACAAAGTCCCCGCAGAGAGGCTCCCCCGCTCCCCCCGCCGCCGCCCCCCGGCTCGAACGTGTTGAAATCAGAGGAGTGCTGTGAAACCGTCCCTGCGCCCAGCCAAGCGCTGCACCGAGCGAGCTCCCCACTCGCTGTCATTCATCGCATGCTTCTATATATTGTTCTGCCTCTTCCTTAGCTATAAAGGGATGCGCCTGGATCCGCTTCTTGCTTATTTTTATTTATTATTATTATTTTTTTAAATACCTGATGAGCACGGAGACCCCGACGTCCTCGCAGTTCGCGTACACTCTGCTCCATGTCTCCTGAATCACCTTCTTCTCCGCCTCCGAGATCTCTTCACTTCTTTCCCACCTCTCGATCTCCATTTCTCCCTGGACTTTCTCCATGGGGAGCCGTCGGCACGATCCTCCGGGAAGCCAGGAGAGGAGGCTCGGGGAGATGCGTGTGAGTGTGCGCGGGGATCTCCTGCGAGAAGAGAAGAGGTGTCGGTGGCTGTGGCTGCTTGGCGGCTGTGCCGGCGGTGTGAGCGCTGCCTGCCTGCCTGCCTGGGCGAGCTCAGAGCAGATCCCCGTGGCCGGGAGCCTGCGGTTACAGCCCAGGGCTCCCCGTGCCGCCCATGGCCGCGGCGAGCCTCCGCTCAGCCCGGGTGCGTGCGGCTGACTGCTGGGAAACTGCCCGAAAGTAAAATATTCAAAGGCATTGCAAGACCAGCCTCTTCCCCAATGTGTGAACGTGAGCTCACTTTCTCCCTCTCTCCTCCTCTCTCCCACTCCTCCCTCCTGCTCTCTCTGTCTTTTTTTTTTTTTTTTTTGGTGAGAGGCAGAGAGGAGGAAGAGGCTCTGGGCAGCATCAGGACGGTGCGCTGGGGAGGTGGGGGGGGGGGGGCTGGAAGTTTTTTTATGATTTTTTTTTTTTTTCTTGTAAACAGTGCAGAGGAAATTCCAGATCCGAAGCGCGCCGTTAAACTTATCCCAGCAGCTGGCTCAGCTGAGCTCTGCCTCTCCTCTTGCCCCGGCGCTACCTCATTTTTTGCAAGCGCTCGTGTTTTGGGCGATAAATCCTCGGAGCCACGAGCAGCCTCGCCCACGGCGCTCCTCTGCCACCCAAGGGAGCCTGTGCCCGTCCCGAGGGACTTGCTGATGGGAAGGGTTTGCTTTCCAGGGGCTGAATGGCAAAGGGAGATGGAGTTAAGGCAGTGAGGAAATAAAGGAGGAGGTTAGTGCTGCTGGCAGGGATGGGGAGCATGGGGACACCTCCGCGCCAGGCTCCCCGCTGCCCCTGAGTGTGCCTTTGGGTTGTTTTTACCCAAATGCCATTTGCAGCTCCCTGCAAATTGGGCACATCAACCCTGCAGGGCAGGGAGAAGGAAACTCCCGAGACTTGTAATAACCACTGGTCCCCCAGAGGGAGATCGGAGACAGGAGAACACAGCCTGCGAGGGAGCCGGGGCTCCTGCACCGCGCTCCTGCACCCCGCTGTGCGCCCTGGCAGAGGAGCAGTGGTCAGACAGACAGACAGACACACAGACAGACAGACACACACACACACAGACAGACAGGCAGAGGGAGCAGCTCTGGAGGGGCTGGGGCTCTGTTCCTGCAGACCCCCGGAGGCTTTTCGCTCTGTTTCTCCTCCAAACCAGCCTCGGCCACCGCCCCGATACCAGCAGCGAGACCGTCGGCGTCAGCAAATCTTCTCCTGCAGATGGAAAGGGAGCAGGAGGAGGGGGTGCTGCTGCCACCACCCCGCTGCAGGTCCCCCCCCAGGAGGCCAGGACCCCCCGACACCAGCACAGAGCCGAGCCCCCCAACCTTCATGGCCAGCCCTCACCAAGGGGGCTGGGATGATCCGTGTCACCAGCGACACCACCAAAATCGCCGGGTTGAAGCTCGAGGTCCTGCTCCACCCCAGCACCAAGCTGCTGTGCTCAGGAACAGCTCGGATTGGGGCGAATATGGAAGCTCAAACCACCATCCAGGTGGAGAACGGGTGAAAAAACAAGGGCTCTGCTCCTCGGAGCTCTCCTACCTGGTGCTTCCACCAACCCAGTGGCATCAGCCAGAGCTCTGCCTGCTTTCTGGCACTGGGGGTCAAAGCTTTTGGGTTGAGAGGCCCAAAAGCTGTATTAGGAATGAGTGAGGAGTCCCCAAGCCCTCCCCAAGAGGGTTCCTGCCCCTCTCTGGGGACGTCACACCCACGGCTCCTTCCCAAGCAGGAAGGTGCCTGCAGGCACAAGAGGGTGGCTGTGCTGCAGCGGGGATGCTCCACGCCAGCCGGCTGCCTACAAACCCCAAACAGATCCCAATCACCCTCAGCTTCTGCTTCTCACCACAGGTGAGAAGTATTAGGGATGAGCACAGCCCCATGCTGTCACCTGGCAGCATCCCCTTTCCATGTTTTCCCCCAAATATTGCTCCCAGGGGGCTCGGGGTTAGCACTGAGTGGGTGTCTGTGGTCTCTGCCCACCTCCTGGGGCTTGGGGACAAGGACAGGGGACTTGGTCCCCATGGAGAAGGCCAATATGGGATCAGCCTGGGTGACCCCATCCTCTGCTTTCACCCCTAAAATGGATGGGGATGGGATGGGGATGGGATGGGATGGGGATGGGGATGGGGATGGGATGGGGATGGGGATGGGATGGGATGGGATGGGATGGGATGGGGATGGGATGGGATGGGGATGGGGATGGGGATGGGGATGGGGATGGGGATGGGGATGGGGATGGGATGGGGATGGGGATGGGATGGGATGGGATGGGATGGGATGGGATGGGATGGGATGGGATGGGGATGGGATGGGGATGGGGATGGGGATGGGGATGGGATGGGGATGGGATGGGGATGGGGATGGGGATGGGGATGGGGATGGGGATGGGGATGGGATGGGGATGGGGATGGGGATGGGATGGGATGGATTTCCCAGCCCCCTGCCCCCTGCCCCTGTGCGCCTTCTCGTGCGTGGTGCGTGGCCGCCTGCCGCCGGCTTCTCCCGCTCCCCTGCCCTCCCACATCGCCTCTCCTCCTCCTCCTCCCCGCGCGCTGGGTGCAATGAGAAATGTACTTGGCTCCCGATCCTAGAGTGGGAGGTGAAGGCAAAAAAACGCGACTTCAGCTCCACGGCGCGTGGGAGGTGGCTGATGGCAGCTCTCCACCCTTGACTCCTTGCTGAGGCTGAGGTGGGAGCCCCACGGCCACCCCTGGACACCTCTGCGCCCTCTGGGCTGAGCCCACTGTCCCTGTGCGCGGGGACAGCCGTGGCGTTGGGTTCCTGGAGTGAAGCAGGGGGCTCCTGGTGTCCCCGTGAGCAGCACCGTGCCCTCGGACCCCTCGGACCTTCCCACGGGCAGAGTTTTGGGGCCACGTGCTCGGATTTCCCCGGGGGAGCCCATGGGGCGGGAGCTGCTGGGGCTGCCCGGCCGAGGACCACTGCTGGAGACCCCCAGGACCCCGACCTGGCCAGAAGAGGAGCAGCCCTGGGATTTGAAGAGAAATGCAGCAGAGTGCAGCACCGTGGCACAGCCCGAGGCATTTAGAAGCAGAGCCCTGGCTCCTGGCAATTTTTCCTGCGCCCAGGACGGGGCGGAGGGCACAAGGTGCTGCTGAGCTCGTCTCATTTTTGCTCCCACCCCCATGGCAGAGAGGTTGTGCACACACGCAAGGCTGGGTGCTGCTCCTCCACCCTCCCCAGCAGCCTGCTCGCCCCCCGGGGGCTGCGCCCTCACCCCCAAATTCTGGCTGTGACCCCCCCCAGCACCGCCGACCCCAAGCCCCCGTTGCCAGAAGGGCACTGCCCTCACCCAGCCGTGAAGTCCTGGCCTGAAAAAGGAAGAAGGAGACTTTAGGAAAGGGCTTTGCAGTGCCTGCTGCAGCCGGGCTCGCTGCGAGGGGAGGATTTAGCTTAAAGCCTGTGCAAATGCTCTGCACTTATTGCAGGTTTCCTTCCCCTGGCTTCTTGGATCCCAGGAGACCCGCACACAGCCGGAGCTCCAGCTCTGGCTTTCAGCTGTGCCAGGGGGGGGATGCGTGGGGAGCACAGCCCCAGCTGAAAGGGGAGAGGGCCAGCAGGGCCCCCCCAATCCACCTGGGGCTGCCCCACTGCCCGCACCCACCCCCCGTGGGGCTGGGACCCCCGGATTTAATCACACCTCCGTCACCGTGCCGCGGTGCTATTCCCTCCTGAGCACCAGACGTGCAGTGAGACCCCTCTCGGGGGCTCGTCCCCAGCCCCCTGTCCCCACACAGCTGTCCTGGAGAGGTGGTGTCCCCCTGCCTGGTGTCCCCCTCGACCCCTCGCCAGCTCCAGTCCTGGGGAAGTGAAACCCAAGCTGTTTGTGCGGCGCAAAGCCCAGGGCAGACATTCCTCCCCTGATTGAAACCAGACCTCCCGCGATGCTGCCGGGGCTGGTGGGGAAGGTGTACGGAGCGGGGCAGAGCGGGGTCTCCTTCCAAAACAGATTTAGGTTCTTGGGTTTCCCCAGTGGGTCGAGGTCCGAGTGCTGCGGCCTCGCGCAGAGACCTGGAGCTGAAGCGATCCCCGAGGGGACCCCAGCCCCTGACTGCTCCCTGACCCCCATCCCAGCCCTCCCGGCACCACAGGATGGGGATATCTGCCCTGGGGGGGGTCCCGGAGGGGCAGGGATGTGGTTGGGGTGGAAAATGCTGCCGAGGCTCCGGCACAGGGAGCACGGGATGATGATGCGCAAACACGGCCGGCAGCAGCTACGGGCACAGGGGAGGAAGGTGGGTGAGATGGGGATGTCCCATCTTGTGTCACCCCCTCCTTCACCCCCCCAAAAAAATCCCTACCAAGCCGCACAACCTGAAAAAACAAACATTGAGAAATCCAAGGGGGGAAAAAAGGGAAGTGGGGAGGTCAGCGGGGCTCAGCACGGGGCTCAGCTGGCGAGCGGGGCCAGAAGCTGCTGAGGCAGCCCCTGGTGAGTGTTTCCCCCCCTGGGACAAACCTGGTCCCATCCCAGGAGCTGCTGCAACCCCCCCACAACCCTCCCCACCGAGCTTTTCGGGAACTGAAACTCCGTGCTGCAAGCTGCGGGGATGAAGCAAGAGGCACTCGGGTAGGAAGCGGTGAGTGTGCACCACGGCGCGCCGCGGGGCAAGGGTTCCTCCTCGCCACCCGGGTGCCGAAGGGCTTGGAGCCCACAGTGGTGGGATATCGAGCTCTCCGTGGGCTCCCGGCAGGATTTGGGCACCCCGTGCCCGAGCACCAGCAGCCCTGTGACAGCCTGGCACGTCGGCAGTAAGCGAGGCTGACAGGGCTATTGGAAAACAAGTCGGCACTTCCAAACAGATTCTCTTTGCTGCTCTTTTCCTTCCTGAAGCCGGCCTGGCTGTGGCAGGGGTTGCTCAGGAAAGCCAGCAAGCTAATATATTCATGTCATCTTGCATTTGGTGCCAGGACATGAAGTAAACACTGTCAGGGACCTCGCTCAGGTTCAAAGCCGAGCCCTGTTTCTTATTCCGATCACATTATCCATGCTCCCCGTACGGATTCATTGATTCATATCTTAAAAAGAAAAGCCTTCAAAACCCATTAAGTCTGCCTTGCCATTCCAGCCCTGCTCTCAAGGGCTAGGGCAAGAAGCATTAACTAATCTGCTCACATTACTTTGCCTTTGAACCGAGCATCTCGCCGTGCCAATCAAGCGTGTTTGGAAGTGATACGCTGCGGCGCAGGGCAGGCTCGGCCGGCGAGTTCACTGCATGTCAAATAAACCCAGGAGCCAGCACCTGGGTGCTGGGTGGGCGAATCCACCCCGCTGGGCTCCCCCCCAGCCCCTCCACCTGTCCCCTTGGGGTGCTGGGGGTCAGCACGGCCCCGGCTCAGCCCCGACCCCGTGTCCCCGCACCCTGCCCGGTGCCAGGCATGGGTCAGCCCATGGTGTCCCCCTCCGGTTGGGTGCGGAGGTGGGAAGGGTGGAAACGGGTCCCCAGAGGAGACTTTGCCTTGGCCCTGCCACGGGCTGAGCTTTCTCAGGACCTCCGATGGCGGCTGGGGCACGAGAGCGGGGACCTCGCGGTGTCACCCGGCCAGGGGCGAGGGGCTTTCACGCAGCGACGCCCTCCCGGGGATTACGAAAGCTGCGCTGCCTCTTGCCAGGGCAGGGAAGGTCCTTCCAGTCTCCTGGGCTCTGGCTCAGCCAGCACTCGCTGTTTATTTGGCTTCGAGGAGCTCGCAGCATACCCCAACGTGCTCCTGGGAGCCCCGAGTGCTCCAGCGTGGCTGCCCAGGGCATCGGGCTGGGCTTCCCAGTGCCCCGCACCCCTGCAGCCTGCCCCGTCATCTGGGGAGGAATTATTCCCTCTCCTTTCGGTCTGGCTGGAGGGGATGCTCGGGGTGTTCCTGGCACAGGCTCCTGAAGGCTTCCCATCCCTCCGGAGCCAGCAGGGAGGCCGGCTCCATCCTCTCCACCCTCATCCGACCCCCGCGTTCAGGTCCTGGAACTGTTTACTGGACAGGCTCGGAGGGATTTGGCTTTGCTGCTGTTTCAAGTGCTGTTGATGGCTGTTGTTTTTGAGGTTTGGAGCAGTCCAAGAGGATGTTGCCATCGAGCAGGGATTAATCACCGCCGTCCCAGGCTCCTGCGGTGGCTGGGCTCGCAGAGCATCTCTGGCCCCAGCAGAGCCAGGCTTCCCAGAAAGCTCCCCATCACTTTCTGTTTCAGATCCCATCAGCTGATGAACCAGGACCAGGCTAGGTTATTGGGTTTGACCCCTATTTCAAAATCCTTTTGCGTGGGGAATCAGTTTTCCAGCTGGAAAAGGGGAACAGGGACCTGGGGAGGGAACGTGGGGCCCAGCTCCGTGCCGGGGGAGAGGTGTGCGTGCCGCCGAGAGCGGGGAGGAGGAGGCAAAGCTGGGGCGAGGGGAGGATGCAGACAAGGTCTCAGGATCAGCTGGCTGAGACGTATCCATGGGGAATTACACGCAGGTCTGAGCCTGTCAGATTACCCGAGCCGGGAAGGGGGGAGCGGGATGAGGCAGGAGCCAGAGGGAAAGGGAGAGGGGAGGAGTGGGCAGAAAGTGGGCAAGGAGGGGAGGGGGGCAGGCAGGAAAGGGGGGAGCAGAGGGGAGCCCCCAGCCCTGGCCACGATGGGTGCTGGTGGGCTGGTGGGGGCAAGGAGGAGAGGGGAGAAATGGGATGGAGGGGGTGGAAAGAGGCTGGGAGCACCAGGAGCCCCCCCAGAGCCCACCTGGCCGAGGGCTGGGGTGGGTGCCCAGCCAGGGCGCGAGCACCGTGTGCCACAAGCAATTAAGTGCGAAGGTCAGAGGCGAGCGTCCTCATTTGCTGCCTGTTAATTACTCTTGATCCTGCTCTAATTCCTCCTAAAGCCAGCCCCAAGGAGAGCCTTGGGTTGGCCACTGGGGACAGGCCAGTCGGGGAGGACGCAGGAGCCGGGCAGGGCCACCAGCCCCCGGGGACCCTCGGGGAGGGCGGCGAGGGGCGGCCGCGCTGGGCGGTGATGGAGGCAGCGCCATGTGCACCACTGCCCTGCTCATCGGCACGCTGGTCGTGATGCTGCGCCGCCGCTTCTTCAACAAAGTGGAACCGTACGTCCTCCCCCTTCCCCGGCTCCTCGGGGACCCCCCCAAAATTTGGGGCAGCAGAACTGAGGGTGGCCCCCAGGGGTGGGGTGGGGGGGGTCCCGCGTGCCCAGCCCGTCCTTGGAGGGGGTTGGTTTGCTTCTGGATTCTGTGCTCCGGGGGACACCAGGCAATGCGCCCCTGTGCCGGGCGTTGTGGGATGCGTTGTTTTCTCCTCCAGCAAGGAAGAAATGTGGGCTGAGTCCTGTCCCTTTGTGGGGCAATTTGCCTGGGGAGGAAACCACACAGTGCTCTCGGGCACGGGGACGTGACCAGGGACACCCCAGCAGCGCCGAGCCCCCAACCTTCACCCGCTGCACTCTCCCCACGGGAAGGTCCTGCCCCATCCCTGGGGCGCCGGGAGGTTTGCCTGAGGGTCTCGGTATGGAGGAGGTTTGGGAGATGTGTGGCGTGGAGGTGCCAGCCTGGAGCAGATGGGAAAGGACCTGGGACCACGGGGTGGGCTCTGCACGTCCCCACCATGACACGGGCATGGTGCCGGTGGCCGTGGCTACCTGCGGCTCCCCGCGGCTCTCGGCAGGGAGCTTTGCTCCCATCCAGGGCTCTCCGCCCTCTCCACCGCCAGGCTCAGCTCGAGGTTTCCGCTGTAGACGCGCAAATCTATTTACCAGCGGAGACTGGAGACATCTGAAAGTGGGGAGGTCAAATTGGCACTTAATGAGCCAATTAAGTCAGGGCAAGGAGAAGCAGGACTCGAGGCAGGGAAGGCATCTCCTGCCCTGTGCGCCCGCCAGCCCTCCCTGTGCTACCTGCACCCCCGGCTGAGTTAAAGGCTTCTTGGTGCCTGAGCAAACGCTCTCACTGCAGGCGTGGGGCCGTCAGGGGGGCACCAGGGGGTGTTTGAGGCACCTCCAGCTGCAGTTTGAGCCCTGCCCCGGGGCAGCGTGCCTGGTGCTGGCAGCTTGAGGCTGGGCACAGCGTGAGGGCTCCCTGGCACAGCACAGGACCCCGAGCAGCACAAGGGAAGGACCCACAGGTAGGCAGCCAGGAGAAGCTCCCTCCAAGCCCCACTGCAGCTCTCAGACAGGCGTGAGAAGCCGTGTGCTGCTGGGTTACTTCTTTTGGAGATTAATTGCTGCCATCGCTGGAGACCACCGGCGATTCAAACTTAAAAGAGCAGCAGTCACATCCCAGCGAGTCCCGCAGCGGCTCTGTGGCAGAGAACAAACCTGTTCCTGCAGGGGAAGGTAACAGGTTTTCTGCTCGCTCTATTTTGGTCATCCATCTACCCACCTCGCTCTGCGCTGGCATAAATCACTGCAGCTCCGCTGACAGGTTTATGCCAGGAGAGAATTCATCTCCAGCCTCTCGTCGTCTGGAAAATAGAAGTGACAGGAGGAAGAGAAAGAAGCGCTGCCCATCAGGGGTTGTGGAGAAATGTTATGGGCAGAAGGGAGCAAGGCTTCGGACGGGCACGGGGGAGGGCGGGCAGTGTCCCCCGGTGGCCTCCAGTTCAGCTGGGTGCTGGGGGGTGAAAGGACCAGGCTCAGGCCAGGCAGCCACCGGGGTCCCCATCCAGCATTGAGGCTGGGATTTCCATCAGATGTGCCTTGCTCGGGATGACCCCTGGATTAAAGATCTCTCCAAAAACCAGCACAGAGCGAGGAAGAAGGCAGGAGAGCACACGTTGTGTGGGATCAAGCTGTCGCGGCGCAGGAGCGTCCCTCCGGCTCTGACGTCCCCGTGCGCCAAGCAGGGCGTGCGTCCTGGGCAAAGGACACAAATGAACAGCGCAGGCAAGAAGAGATTATGTAAAATCCCCCGCTCATTGACCTCCTTCACGTCCCGTCTTCTATTTATAAGCCTTGGGGCTGCCAGGGGACAGCGCGGGGTGTCCTTGGCCCGTGCTGGCAGGGCTGGGGTGCTCAGCCATGGGGCAGGGGGCTCAGGCTGGTCCCTGGATTTGGCTCCCACCGTCTTGAAAAAAAAGGTTTGAAGGGTCTCCTCCTGGCAGCCCGATGGCTGGAAGCGATGTGCTCACCTGGACACAGAGGGGCGGAGAGGTCCAGGGGGGCTCCTTGGGCTTCAGCCCTTGGGTTTGCTCATGGAGCAGTGATTTACTCGCTGGTTTATGGGATATTCAGTGAGAACATCCCGGGCTGGTTCTGGATGTCTGCTCTGCTTGCCTTCCCCAAGATCTTCCCCTCTGGTCCCTGCTGGGGTTCGCCGGGCAGGGGCAGCTCCTGGAGATGTGGGGTTTGGGGAGAGGGAGGTGCTGCTGGCCCACAGCTTGGTCTCGGTGCTGGTTCATGGCACACAGGGCACTGAGCACCCAAGGCAGCAGGGAAGCACCCAAAGGAGCCTGCAGGGAAGAGGCAGGAGTGCGAGGGGACACGTCCTGCAGGCGGCATCTTGAGGAGGGAGCAGGATGGGGGCTCCGTGGTGCAGGGCTGGGCCAAGGCAAAGCGAAGGGAGAGCTTTGGGGAAGGGAAACGTGGCTTTGCCCTCACTGCTGCTTTCTCAGCCCCCCTCAGCAGGGCAGGAACAAGTCCCCCAGACCCAGGAGGGTTGTTTTACTGGGAGAGGGTGCGGGGACAGGGAGCGTTCGGTGCCTGCACCAACCTCTCCCCCCAACGAGGACACCTTCATCGCGCCCCATGCCCCAAGGCAAGAGCAGAGCCTCTGCACCTTGGGCTGAAGAAAACAGAGCCGGTAGCTTGGCATCATCTGGATTCCACCTCCCAGCTCCATCCCCTCTGGGAAGCAGGACGTGACCTCCTCATTTCCAGCGCCAGGCACGGCTGGCAGCCAGCAGCAGCGGTGCACGGCTCCGCATCTCCGGGCTGGAGCAATCAGCGCGCAGCAGGCATGCACAGACAAGTGTCAGCTGAATTTCTGTGCGACTTTAAATACATTAGCAAGGCCACAAGTACAGCTCCGAAGTGCTGCAGGCACAGCCGGGCTGATAAATAACCCCCCGAACCCAGCAGCAGGGAAATAACCCACCTCCTTCCACGGGAGGCAAGGCAGGAGCTGGCTTTAGCACCAGCTTCCCCCCTAATATCTATAAAGCAGGAGAGCAGAGCTGCTCGCCGCCTTGCTGCGCTTTAATCCAGTACCACAAGGGTCAATTCTGTGCCACTTCTGCGGAGTCATTATACCGCCTGTTATATAAATGTCTGGGCATGCACAAAAGGCAGTGCTGATACAGTGGCTCCGACACCAACTCTCTCCAACACCTGCTTTTCAGCTGGAGAGAGAGCTGAGCACAAGAACATCTCGAGAGCTGTCACACAGAAAGCTGCTGTCTTTCAAGCTGAATGGAGGTCTAAATAGCTCTCACTTCTCCTTTAGAATCTCATTTCTAAATGCAATTAATACTGGCACATGCATAATGAGAGACTGACGAGCGAATACAGACTCCGGCAATAGAGAAGCCAGCCCCAAGTGCTATGTAAATATTACAAATCCTCACTAGAAGCTGACCCGGGGAAGGCAGCTTTCTGATGATTAAGCCCAAGTGACAATGCGACTGGATTCCTACATCTGTCACAATACTACCTGCTGATACATAATGAGCTACTCTACAAGAAGCAGCCCTCGCTGCTCTTCAATGCAGATAAAATGTCTATTTGCAGAATGTAATTAATCTCTTCTTCAAAATCAGGAACCTTAGTGTCCTTGGTAACAACATGCCAGTGACTCAGAGGGAGTCTCAGGCTTTTTCGCCTGGTTTTTGAGCGAGATGTTGGAAGTGACCCCAGATTCTCGCGCTGGAAAAGAGCGATGTGCTGGGTACCCGCAGGTGGGGATGGGTTTCACCCCCTGCTCCGGGCTCTGCAGGGTCCCTCCGGTGGCTCCAGGCGATTCCTGGGCACGGCTCAGCCACGTTCACTGAGAGGAGATGCCAAAACCTGGCCCCCGAGCAGCCACGCACCAATTCCCCTCCGCCACCAGCTGCTGAACCATCACACCGATCGCCTTCGGGTGCAGCTCGTGCAGGGAAGGGGGCACCAGGAGCAGGGCAGGGCTGTTCCCCAGGCAGCTTCCGACCCCGCTGCCTTATTTCAGCCCAGTGGGGCAGGGGATGGAGGTTTGAAGGCACAGCCGAGGTGCGGAGCCTTGGCACCGGCACGGGGACGTGCTGCTGGCAGAGCCCCTGCTCCCTCCCCACGTGCTTGGGCACCGCTGGCTCCTCCGGCCTCCCAGATCCAGGCAGGTGCCGTGAGCACCCAAAATTCAAATTCCTGCCACCCAAAAGCACCCCGGGGCCGTGGCAGCTGCCTGTGAATGGCACCGGGATGGAACCGCTGCTGGGCTTCACGCACTGACCCGGTTCGGGATGAGCCACGGTAAAGGGATCACTGGTTGGGAAGAGGGGGAGAAGGAGGGCTTGTGTGATTTCTTTATTTTCCTGGAATAATAATAATAATAATGGTATTTGTTGGCTAAACTCATCATATTTGCAGCAATACCTTGTGGGACTTCAGTCGAGGTGCTTGGCCACCCTACAAGGGATGCTCACCCTTGTCCTCTGCCCGTTGTTTTGCAGGGATGGAAAAAAAATGGGGAAAATGTGGGATTTTCCTGCTCCTTGGGTGCAAAGCCTCCCTTTCTTGCAGCCAGTTAGCATTTAGAAAGGCAGACGAGTACAGGGGGGCTGCAGCAGTCCCCCAGCCCCGGCTCACCCCTTCTCCTCCATCCCCAGGCACCCCAAGGGAGAGGAAGAGCCCAGGAGGGAGGCTGGCTCCGACCCTGGCACCACGTAGCAGCGCTCCAGAGTCAAACCAGGTGGGATGTAGCTGGTAGGTGGGAGCCAAGCAGCTTTGGGGAAATCGGGGAAAAAAAATAAATAAATGGGTTTTGCCTTTCTGCCCTGCCACGTTGCTCATGGACCCTACCTGTGTTTTAATGGTGGTTGCTCTGTGTTTCCCCCAGGATTTCTAGGTCTCGTTGCCTGTCGGTGAGGCTCTGAGGGCTCTGGAAAAGCGGCTGGTCCTGGGGGGAGGAAAGGAGAGAAGCGCTCGGAGCCCGAATTGGCCGGATCGGAAGGGAAAAGCAGATTTCTCTGGCACTCCCACTAGCAGCCCGGGTCCCAGGTGAGGCCACATCCAGCCTCTCCTCCCCAGCCTCCTGCCCTGACGTGGGGACACCTCCTGGGGACAGAGCCCGCTGGGCTCCAGCTGGGGTGGGCACGGGGCATGTGGGGGCTGCTGCAGCCTCGTGTCCTGCACCACGACCCCAGGGCATGAAGGACAGCTCCAGGCTCTCCGTCTGCAGGTCCCAGTGATCTCAGCCCTGCGAGGACACCTTTGGCATTGAGGCTGAGGATTCCTTGGCCTGGGCTGGGGCAGGGACATATTTCCTACCCCCCCCCCCAGCCTGCAAAGCACTGGCCAAACGCCCACGGGCGGGTGGGATCGCCCTGCCCTGCCTTCCCTCGGACCAGTTCCCTGATAACCCTGCCCAAACAGCTCCCAGCCAGCCACCAACCCTTCCTCCTCCTCCTCCTCCTGCAGCCTCCCACCTTGGCACACGCCGACACCCCCCAAAAAAAAAAACAAACCCTCTCCGCTCTGCACCGGCAGCCACAACACCGACAAAATCCCATCGCCCCGGCTCCCCTCCTGCAGCCGAAGGGGAACCGGGGCTAAATGCTGGCAGAAGAAACAAATTCCCCCGTTTTGCAGGGAGCACATGGGGGGGCAGCCAGCAGCCCCCTGCCGATGCCCCCCGGGAGCCGCACCGCAGCCCGCGGGCACGGGGCGCTGGCACGGCCCCCTCCCAGCGGCGGGGCTGGCGCGGCCCCCGCAGCTCTCCCAGCTCCACAAATTCGTTAATAAAAGATCAGTTTGCAGGCGCAGCTTGCTGTAGATGACAGCATTAGAGGCGCATCTGCTTCTGCTAAGCACCGGGCTCGTGCTGGGTTTCTTTGGTCCATTTGCGGCAGGGAAGAGTTGCTTTCGGCAGTCAGAGCTGTCTCGTGTCTCGGAGAGGTGGTGGGGGGGTAGGGGGTGAGGGGGGGAAGATATATTTTCGGCTCTATTTAGCCACAAAAATTTGGTTTCGGAATAAAGAGAAATATTCCCGTTTGCTGCCAAAGCGAGGCAGGCGATCTCTGCGCGAGCCTCCGTTCATTTGAGAACTCGGTGTCCTGCTGGAAAAATAAATGCCCTGATGGGAAAAGCCTCTCGGCGCGCATCGATCCGCCTTCGGGGCCGGGGGACTTGCAAACATCAGCTCCGACCTCGCTGAAAAAGCAATTCCCACAGCTTTTGCTGATGGGCACGAGGCGGGAGGAGACGGGGCCCTGCGCTTTTGGCGGGCGAAGCGGTTACACAGCAGAATCCCTGCCGCGGGCACAGCTGCACCGGCCTCACCGCAGCCAGAGCCAACGCTCGGTGCCAAATACGCAGCTTTTCCACCCAGAACGGGCCGTTCGGGAGAGCTGACCAAACCTTGGTGGCCACAGGCAGGATGCGGCGAGGGGGAGAGGGAAGCTCCTGATGTGTGGTGGGGAGAAACCAGCCCCGGGTGCCCTCCCTGGCACCGAGGCAAAGCCAGCCCTCCAAGAGCCCCCAGGGGCTTGGTTCTCCGCAATGGCAAGTTCACAAACGCCTCCAGAGGTTTCCTAATAGATTTTTTTTTTCCCCTGAAGCTTTTTAATTAAAAAACCTCAACTCACTTCCAACATTTTTAATTATCATTATATTTTTTTTCTCCATAAAGGAATTATGATGTGCAGGGAGAATAAAAGCGGTGTTTTACCCGCAGCTGCCTTCATTTTGTAGCAGATTAAAAGCAAGACGGAGAGTCGGTAATGCCAGGAGCAGGGGGGGGTCAGGGGATGATGAATAAAACGCACATGAACCGAAGGCAGCGCAGGAGAGATGGGGGCTGGAGAAACAAAAGCTTGGCTGCACTGGAGCCTCAAAAGCAGCATCAGCTCCTCGGATGAGATAAATCACCTGGGCTCCCCTGACGTGCTGGGATTGCTGCAGCACGGCTTTTCTGTATTGATTTAAGGGAAAAGAAAGGTCAGGGGCTGAGCTGCAGGAGGCGTCGGGGCTGAGCCTGCTCAGCTCTGGGCGACCGGCGGCGAGCAACAAGCAGGAGCCGCGTTCAGGCAAGGACAGGAGCAGGATGGGGACAAACCCCAAAAGAAACGCACGTGCGCTGGGGACACAGCCCCAAAACCTTGAATCAGAGCCTGTTTGCAGGGTTAGGCCAGGCACAGTTATCCCAGACTTAGGGAAAATCCAGATTTCAGCCTGGGTTTTACCATCAGCGACTCCGACCTTGCCTCCCATCTGGCTGTGCACACACAAAATGAGAAAAAAATAAAAAAAAATAAAATAGAAAGGACAACGAGGGGCCAAATGGAAGGGACACAGCCTGAAAATGGCACGGTGCTGCGGGGAGCGGGGTCACTGCACTGCCAACCCAGCGAGCAAACGTCGGCTACACGGGGGGGGGTCGGAGATTTGGGGGATAAAGGGCTCCTGATAAACGGCCAGCTCTCCGCCTGGGGAGCTCCGAGAGGGCGGATTTGGTGAGAAATGCTCTTTATTTATGCTCAGGGAGCTGCAGCCAGCGGCTGAGCTAAGCGGGGTGAGCCCAACGGGGCTGCTGGCCCGCGAGGTGTCCGCTGCCCATGCTGAGAGGCGGGAGGGTCCCAGGAGGTACTCGGGGGGTGGGAATTCGCTCACCCTCCTCCTCTGCATCACCCCACGGCTTCAGGACGGAGGCAGGAGCAGCAGTGCCAAGGAGCAGCAGTGCCAGCCCTCGCAGGGCCACGGGCAGCTCTCCGCGGGGCCAGGAGGCTTTGGGGCCGCGGTCCTGCCACCGTGGCCCCTCCGAGGAGGGGAGGAAGGAAGGGTTGTGACATCTCCGCCTCCCGAAAATACACTTTGGGAAAAACCGAATGGGAAATGAAAGCGCGAGCGGGCTGGGCACAGCTGGGGCCGCTGGAGGTGGGGGGGGACTGGTGGGTCCCGCGCAGGCTCGTGGTGAGCGAAGCTTTGGGGCCGTGCTGGGCTGGGCTCCCCGGGGCTTATCTGGCTGCCTGCTTCCATCATTGGTCCGTGAGAAGGGAAAGGGACCACACAGCAGCAGAAAGGCCTGGAAATCTGCGAGGGAGAGCGTTCCCAGCTCCCTTCCCTCTCCCGTCACCCCTGTATGCGGTTGGCTATGGGGGACGGATGGCTCTGCATAGGCTCCAACCCTGCGAGATAACGCCTTGCAATTAAATTCCTAATTACAGCCAGCGAAAGCACTTCCCCAGCTCTGACCCTCCTGCCTCAATCACGCACGTGGTTGAACTGATGGACCGAGGGAGCCGGGGCCCCACCTCGCCAGGTCCGCCTGCTCCATCCCCTGCACGTCAAACGCTGCTCCCTGTCCTCCGCCCCAAGGCGTCCCGAAGGTTTCCTGCATCCAAAAACTTGTCATTTTCTTGTGGAATTAAAAAAAAATTAAAAAAAAAAATAAAAGGGAAAAAAAAAGAAAAGCAAAGCTACAATAGAAACAGGGGGAACAGGGGGGAGGAAATTGCTTCAAGCTTCTTAACTATCTCATGGAACAAAAATGCTGCTTGGGGCTGTTCAGGGAAAGAGAGGGTCAAATGTCCCTCATTAACACTGATTTGCTAAGAGGGCCGGGAAGCGGCAGAGGGACGCCGTCCAGCTGCCTGGCTCTGTGCAGCGGCCTGGGATCCAGGTCCTGTGCTGGGTTTCCAGCAGAGGGTGGAAACCCGCGGACCTCACCTGCTCTGACGCGGTGGCAGGGCTCTCCGGGCTGCCAGCAGCAGCGTGGAAAAGTGGTGATTTGGTGAAAAGAGCAGAATTGGAGTCCTCGGCGGGAGGCTGGCGCTGGGTCAGGGCAGCAGCCAGCCCCGGGCAGCTGGAGCCTGGGGAAGGGGAAAGGGAGAAGGCTGGCCCAGATTTGAGGGTGTAAACCAGCAGGGTTCCTCTCCAGAGAGAGCTCAATTACATTGATTTACACTTGCTGCGGATTTGGTCCATTCAACCCAATTAAAACTCCAGAGGAAGTGCAGGGAGGCAGGATGTAATTACCCGCGCTGGAATCCCAGCTCGGAACAGGAGGCAGAGCTCTCCGGATCAAATTAATCCCCGGTGCAACTCTGCCGAAGTTACACCAGGGCTATAATTGGCCTGAAACATTTTAACTATCTCATTTAATGTTATTCATGCTCTGCTGGAGATGAGAATGTTTATCCTAAATGAGAGACTCTAATGCTCCATAGCAATAATAGAGTGTGAGGCTTATGCGGTTTCTCATTTACGAGGATGCTGGGGAGGGCAGATTGTCACAGAAGATGCGGCAGATCTGGACTCCCCAAATCTTTAACCGTTTCCAGGGCTCCTGGGCTGGCTGCTCGTCCCGTCCTCCGTCTCTTGGAGATGCTGGGGGCTGGGGTAGGGAGGAAGAGGGAGCGGCAGGCACGGAGACAGGCCCTCCCAGATGAAAGCTCCGATAAATCAGCAGAAATGGCATTTCCTTGCAACAGCCTCGATTCCCCAGCGATGGTGGAAGAGGGGATTTCCAGTGCCAGGAGCTTGTCCCCGAGCCTCTGCCGGGAAGCAGCCCCCAGGTCCCCACGGGGAGGGATTGGGGTCAGCGGTGCCGGACGGATGCCCCCACGGACCCCGCTCCCGGCCGCCGTCCCTGGGGCATCCTCCGGCACGAGGACGGGATGATTCCCGGAAAGCAAAGCCTGGGGTTTGCAGCTCTCTGCCCCCTCCCTGCTCTGCCCGTGGGCTCCTTGCCACGGCCGTGGTTTAGCCCCAAAGCCTCCCGCACGCCCCGCATCCTCCCGGAGCCAGCCTGGCAGGTACCGCTCGCTGCGGGCAGCGCTGAGCTGTCGGAGGCTTTGCTCTGAGCCGTCATTAAACCCTATTTCCACTCCCCAGGCTGCTGTTAAGACAGAGCCCTGGTCGTTCTCTCTGCTCCTTTGCCAGTGCAAACCACAGGAAAGGCAGGCTGCCTGTTCCAAAGACGTTTTTAGTGCCCTGTGGCTCAGCAGAGGCTCGAGCGCTACAATTCATTCTGGCTCCTCTGTGCTCCTCGGAGGGCATCGGATCCTCCTCTCGATACTTCCTCGCTCCTCATAGACGCTACCCTAGTTTTAATTTCCAGGGCTTCCAGGCTGTTTTTAACAATGCTGAGCTTTCAAGTTGCTTCCTCCAAACTTTCTCCAGCCATGCTTTCCCAGAGCCTAAATAGCTTCGATTATTCCCAGATGTTTCTCGCTCGCTAACCCCGGAGCAGTGTTGTGCAACCGCTTGGACAGACAGCTGGTAGCGAGCAACCTGGGCTCTCCGTCCTGCTTCACCCATTTCTTCCCAAGTGGAGCAGCGATGGGATTTGTCACGGGGATGCAATGCCTTTGGCACCAGGTTATCGTGCTAGAGAGAACAGGCCTGGAGGTGGCTCAAATCCTAAGGAAACCCTCCAAAAGCACAGGTCGTCCTCTCCCGCTGGGTTCTCCTTGTTGCCTGTGCTGAGATCTCGAAGCAGGATGGTGCTGCGGGGCCAGAAGCCCAGAGGGAAGCCCGTGAGCAGGCATCACCAGGCTGCCCAGCAGCACGAGCCCAAAGGGCCTCGTTCCACCCAGGCTGGACTCAAGCCGCGGCCACACCACGCTGGCAAAGGCACGACTGCAGCCCTGCTCTGCCTGGCCAAGTTTTCCTTGGCCCGGGAGGACGCAGGCAGGAGTGAGTGCGGGGAATTAGGAGCTTCACCCCGCTGGCAGGGCTCCCGACAAACCCCTGCGGCCCTCCCGACCCCGGCAGTGCTGCAGTCTCATGCTTCACGCGCTGCGAACCGCCCACAAAACATCCCCGTTCCCACCAGCAGAGAGCCAGGGCGTAGCCGGGCTGGCGGGAGATGATGTTCTCCTTATCCACCATAAATCTTCCCACGATCACCCCGAGTACCCCGTATTTCTCAGCCCCTCCACCCATCCTGGATCCTTCCCCTTCCCTTTCTCAGCTCCGCACAGCCCCAGGGTCACCGGGACGGGTGGGAGCACACTGCGCAGCATCCCCCTCCTGCACGTGGAGGACCAGGGCATGGAGCGACCAGGAGGAGGAAAACAAGAAGGGAGAAGCTCCTCCCGCAGCTAAACCCACGTACAGCCAGCCTGACACCCCTAGGGAGACCCTGCCCCACGGCAGAGGGGTTGCACCCACAGCACCCACCCCACCGCCACGGTGCCGAGCCCTCGGGGCCGTGCCGAGGAGGAGGAGCAGGGAGTGAGGAGCGTCGGTGCTTGGAAAGCACAACCAATTTGGTATTATCACAGTTGGTGCCTCTCCGCCAGTGCCCAGAATAACAAATCCCCTTCCACCGGCCGAGCCTGAATCGCTGGAGGAAGCGGCCGAGAAACTTAATTGAGGAGCTGGGTGCGTGCGCGGAAAAACATCGCCCGGCATCAAGGAAGTCACTGTGCTGACAGCTACTGCAGGCGCCGGGGGGAGGTGAGAGGGAGAGCAGCTGCAGGTTTTTAAGTCACACAGCCCCTTCTTTTAGCCTGGGAACAAGGCGAGGCCTGTTTCCGTGGGGTCACCCTTTCTGCAGTGGCACCGAGGGGCTGTCAGGGCAGTGCGCTGGGGCTGGCCGGGCACGGTGTGCTCCTCAGCCCAGCAGGGATGAAGGCTCGAGGGTCTCTGCACGCCTCACCGGTCCCTTGGGCATCAGGAGGAGATGTCCTGAGAGCATCCTCAGCATCCTGCGGTCCTGCAGCCATCTCCTCCCGTGGCCAGGCTGCCAGCTTCACGCCCCTCGCCCTGCCCTGCCCTGCAGGAGCGCAGCCCCCGGCTGTCAGGGCGCAGGATCGCTTCCCCTGGCAGAAGCAAACAAGCAGCCAAAGGCCTGCCGGGGCTGTGAACCTGCCTGTCACGCTCCCTGACAGCCCCGAAACCTTTGGCTGCCTGTGTTTTTCCCCGACTGTCACCGCCTGTCACAGCCTCCCATCTGGAAAGCTTCCCCGAGCCCTCCGCAAAACAGACGGAGGGGGCACGCTCTGCGCCCCCAGGGGTCGGGCACCATCACAGGCACAAAAAAACAACGCTGCCGGGGCTCTGCAGCTCCCTCGCTCCCCGCAGCAGGCACAGGCACAGCCAAACACGAGCCAGCTCTAACTCCTGGCTCCCTCCGACCGCTCATCCCCGGCTTTTTGGCCAGGGGAAGCCGGAGAGAAGGACAAGGGCTCGGCCGCGCTGCTCTCCTGCCCCCCCTGCTTCCCCTGCTGCTGCTATTTGACCTGAGCAGCCCCGAGGAATTTTAGTCACGGTGCATTCCTAGCACAGCATCTGTTTTCGAGAGCAAAACGGGAACAGCTGCCAAGAAACAAATCTTCCCCCGACGCCTGGCACTTCTCATGGGTGGAACGAAACTTCTTGAAACCCCGGGGAGAAAAACCGCCAGGGCTCAGCTGCAGCGAAAGCCATCCCCTGCAGGGAGGGGGCGCAGACAGAGAGTAATGAACTCCCTGACAGCAGCCATACGGCACCGCTCCGAGAGCCTGGAGTGAAAGAGGAGCTAAAGAAAGATCCCTTCCCTCGCTGAAGGCAGCGCCGCAGGGAAGAGCGCACTTTGGCTGACCCCCACCTCGGGTCCTGCATCCACATCCAGCACCCTGCTACCTGCCCGGGCCTGCCGTGCCTATTGTCAGCAGGCGGGGAGGTGGTGGCAATAGGGGACACGCCGAGTGCACGCACAGCTTGTTGTGAAAGGGTTTTGGAGGTTCGTCAGGGCTTGGTGAGGGCTGTGAGAAAACTGGTCCTGCTGGGGTCTGGCGAGGAGGGAATTACGCAGGCAGAGCGGGTGGAGCTGGCCATGTTCCGGGGACAGCAGAGCTTACAAATATACATAACCCCCTTCCCCAAGGGGTTAATAGCCCCCCAGGTATGGAAGATGAAGCCTGCACCGGCCTCTGTCATGCCCAGGGGTCGCTTCCCGGATTGCTGTGGCTCGGAGGCTCTCAGGGAGGGGAAAGGCTGGAGCAGAAGCAGCCTCCGAGTGCCGGGGGAAGGAGCAGAGCGGCGCGGGGAGCTGATGCAGCAGGCAGAGCTCCGGCTCTGCTTCAGGGACCAGGGAGGGGGGCAGGCAGCCATTCCTCCGCCGAGGCTGCAGGAGGCAGCCTGCTGACAGCACGGAGCTGCTCCGTGCTCGCCCTGCTCGGGACTGAGGTCTGAATCATGTGTGCACCCACCGCAGGCAGCACCCAGCGGTCTCAGCCCCATCTGATGGCACCAGGGCTGACGGATGATCAGCTCCACCTTCCCCGGGCATCATTTTAACACGCCGTGGTGAAACCAGACCCGCTCAGGGAGCTGCCAGCCCCAATCTCACACCACCGCAGCGCTTCGCCCGAGCGGGGGCATCGCGCCTTTCCTCCTGCCGCGAGGCTTTTCAGGCACGGAGCGTGTAGGGTTCACTCCTAGGACATCCCTAGCGCTGAGCTGGGAAGCCTGAGGCAGTGACAGCACGTTGACCCCAGCTGGGATGTGCTCAGGTTGTGCCGTGAAGGTAACCTGGAGTTCACTGCGCATCGCAGCCCCGGCCACCGGCTCCCAGGGGGCTGCTGCGAGCGCTGCGGCGGCTGGGGCTGCAGGCAGGTGGTGGCAGCTCTTCAGCAAGCCGAACGCGGGCAAAATAAAACAAAAATGCGATCCTTGACAAAGCAAGGGCTCGTTTGTCACCCATCCAGGATCTCAGGTCGGGTGCGCAGAGCTCCCCAGAGCAGGCTGCAGCTTCTCCTTCCGCCTCTTGGCTGGGCCGGGCCGTTCTGTCGCAGCGACGCGCGAGAAGTCCGCAAACACCATCTGCTGACAGGGAGGAAGGCTTCACGCTGTGCCGGGCTCTTTTATCTCGGTGTAGGTTCTGCACAGAGCTGGTGTGCCGGGAGCAGGCTCCGGGGAGGCAGGAGGATCCGCCAGCGGGGCTTGTTCTCCTGCGTCCCCACACGCAGCCTTTTCTCAGCCCCAAAGCTCCCCCGTGCTGAGAAGCCCCTTTCCCTGGGATCCCTTGGGGGCAATGCCCTGAAGAGCAGGACAGATGCTGTGGGGCACAGGATTTGGAGCATCAGATCCACCCAGAGGCTGGAGGGCACCCACCGGTCCCCGGCAAGCCCTCGATACCCGGGGCTTTGGATCCCCAAGTCCCCCTCAGCCTGGAGCCAAGCCAGGATGCAGCTCCTGCTGCAGCCCCAGCTCCTGCTGAGGTCTGACCACCGTGAATTTTAGGTCTGGGAAAGGAAAAACCTCGCAGGGAGCACGCAGCCCCTGACCCCGAGCGGAGATGCCCTGGCTGTGAACCGGGATCCTACAGCACGAGGTGCTGGCCAAGCCCCGACATCAAAGGCAGCGCCGGTGCCAAACTGCAGCCTCTTGGAGGAAGAGGTTGGGGAAGTAATAATGAATTTGGAGCCTCCCAACGCGTGTTGGCAGCTGGATCCTCTGGGTGAAGAAAGCCCTGCCAAAAATTAAGGGTTGTTTCTGCAAAGCTCAAACAGCAAACTTGTTTGTCTTTCCTCCTTCCCCTCCCAATCCTGGTGTTGTTTTAAACATTTACAGAGAACTTTATACTGTTTAAATAATGATTTGGGAGCGGGGTATGTGTGTGTGTTCCTGCGCGCTGTGTTCACTTTTTTTGCCAGCTGCACTAAGTCAGCAGCGCTGCACGCACGGCTTCTGCGAAATCAGGTGCTGCAGTTTGGGAAGCTGGCCCTGCCTTGTTTGCCTTCCCCCCTGTGAACCTGGGTCGTGTCCCAGCAGGGGAAGGGGACACCCTGAGAGCACCCAGCCTCTGCTCTGCATGTCCGTGTCTCAGCCTGTGTGTCCGTGTCGGGTTGCCAGCAAGCGCAGCCCCCATTTTCTGCAAAAAACGGTGCACATCCAGCTCCCCCCCCCACACACAACCCCAAGCAGCTGTCCCCAAGGCGCAGGGTGTGCACAATGATGCTTCCTGCCCCTAACACACAAGGAAAAGGTGGAGGAGGATTTCACGGTGCCTGAGCTCTGCCATCCCCGAGCACAGGAGCTGGGGAAGATCAGCCATCTCCCGCGGCGCGCGCTCGCCCGCCCACCGCCTTCAGCAGCGAGGCTGCTGGAGATGACAGCCGGGGGGAGAAAGGGAGAAAGGAGAGCGCTGGGGACGTGCAGGAGGAGATGGCTGAAGGCACACCGACCTTTACGCAACAACAAGAGCGCGGGGTCACCGGCAAAGCCACGGCACACGTGGTGGTAGCCGCTGCGGGAGGAAGGGCGCGTGAATCTCTTCTTCGGGCAGGTCTCCAAGAATTTGGGGGCTGCCTTGGGCTGGAGGAGCTTTGCTCGCAACCTGGCAGGAGCTGGGGTTGGGGGGGAAGGTTGTTGAGAAGAGCTAGAGGTTTCTGCAGGATGTTTGGACTGAGCAAAGGCACGGAGCCGCGAGCATGAGACGTGCTGGGGAAGCAGGATGTGGGATAGAGAAAATGTTTACACAGGCAACCGTGGGCTAATCCACGGGAGGCTTCAGAGCCCATAAAAGCCAGCTGTAAGTGGATAGAGCACATTCTGTAGGAAGGCCGTGGTTTGAAACAACGCTAGCCTCCTGCTTTGATCTGTCCTGAAGAGAGCAGGCTCGGGGGCCTGAAAGGAGGGGAGGATTTGTAGATCTGTAGGTTCTGCTGGCACAGGCAGGGTGGGAAGGGGGGGACTGCTCAGGATCTCTTCCCAGACAAGAACCTGGGGCTGTTCAAACAGAAGTAACAAGAGCCAGGTAGAGGACAAACAGGAGGCTGGTCCCCCCCTCACAGGAGGGAAGGGGCGTTACAGGTCCATAAGGACACTGGATGTGTTCATGAAGAGTTGTTGAAACCTCCATTCAGGAGAAAATCCACTGGTGGATGCTCAAAAACGATACCTGGAAAGAGCACACGGTGCTGGATGGTCCCCAGTCTGATCTCCAGGAGATGTGACCTGGGCACTGCCCTCACCAGAGGCTCTTACAGCAGGAGGAATCGCTCAGCTCTGGGACCAGCTGCCCTCTGCAATCCAGCGAGACCTCAGTTTGCCACCTTGGACACGGTCAGCTTTAGGCACTCAGCCTGCTTCCCCCGCAGAAGGGCAAGAAAAATGACCTCAAAGGACCTAAAACAACGTGACCTTTCCTCATTTAAACACATCCTTCCCCAGTAAGCAATGAAACTAGCAGAGATGCTATTCCTAGAAGTACCCCTAAACAATTACCTCCTTCATCCAGCGTGCACAACGGGAAGCAAGAGGTGAGCCAGGGGTACAACCTGCGCAGCTCTCCCTTTCCAGCCTCCAGAAGGAGGACGTGTTGGTGATTCGTGGTGTCCTCCAACACCACCGCTCGACCTCGGGGCAGCTTGTGCTAATCACGTGCACGAATCTGCCTGCTCGCTCCCTGCGTGCCTGGCATATTTCCTCTATCTAAGCACGATAGGTGAAATATTGCTCATATGACAGCGCACTTTGCATTGCTCGGCTGAGCAATCCAGGCAAACAGAAACGCTGCTTGTGATGGAAGAGGACCTGAGAATTTCCTCGTTAGTATTGCCTAGATGTTTTTACACCAGTTCACTCCCGTTGTGCTTCCCGTGCCTCTAATCTTGCAGGCTGACACAGAAAATAGAGAGGATCCAGCTCTTTGCTCAAAGCAAGGTCAGCTCCTGGCAGCTGCTTATCTGGCTTGGCCTTAAAGGTCTCCAGCGGTGGAAGCCTTGCTCCTGCTTTCACTCGCTTCAGAGCTGAAGTTTTTCCTACCATCCTCGAGTGCCTTTGTGTAGCCGTACCCATCTGGGTATGCTCTGAGGATAAATACTTTAAACAAATGCATTCATTGATGAAGGAGCTGGGTTTCTCCTGCTGCTGTTTCAACAAGACGTCCGTCTGGCCCCAGGACTGTCCCTGGTAGCAGAACAACGTGCTGCCTGCTCTGTTCTGAGCTCAGGGACAAAGCTGTGAGCACAGCCCAGGTAGGCTTTGACCACTGTCTGTGTGGGACATCAGATCTGGAATTAAACAGCCTTGTCTCCTTCCCCCAGTGCGATCTTAAGCTCCATTCCCCATCGCCATTGCGGACAGCACCTTGGGACCAGGTTTGCTGCAACGTGCCCAAAACCCAGTTGAAGAAAGGGGCAAGAAACGGGAGGAGCAGTGGAAGGAAGCACAAAGCTCAGCCTTTTTTAGGCCCTGATTACAGCAGAGCATTTCTGAGGCCGCTAAAATTCTCTTTAAGCACACAGGATGGGCTGCGGAGGAGCGGGTTTGAGTTTCATTTAACGTTCAACGGAGGCTTAAGGGCTTTGCTGCTGGGGGAAGGGAAGGATGCTTTGTTTGCAGCGTGCCCTGTCCTGTGGGGGAAGATGTTCCTGATCCTTTTTCCTTACAAGCCCGACACCTGAAATACCAGCGAGCACTCCCCAGCCGAACCCCAGGGGACCATTCTTTGTGCACGCAGCAGGGACCAGCACCGATCCCGTTACCCCCACACCTCAGCTTCTCCTCGTGCTTCGCAGCTCCAGCCACGCAGGGGGCTGCTGCCTGCCAGCTGCAGTTAGCCGTGGGGGACTCACTCCGTAATGCGCTCAAACACCCCGCTCGCCTCCCCCGGCCATATGTCGAAGAAGCTCACCCCAGCAGGGTGGCTCTGAGGCTGACGCTTTGTTCCTCCAGGCGTTGCGGAGCCCTGGCTGCAGGGTGGGACGGGGAGAAGCGAGCTGCTATCAGTTCAGCATGGAGAGCTGCTCCCCAGGCAGACACACAGGCAGCCAAGAGGGGAAGAGGGTGGGAAACAGGGAGGAGACCTCATCCTTCAGTTCAAGCGTGGGATCAAAGCCCAGCCAAAGTTGGAGGGATTCTGTCATTGATTTCTGTTTAGTTTTCTTTCTTCCTTCCCCTTCTCGGTCATATATTCTGCCCCTTTTCCTGTGCTCTGATCTGGGGATAACCAAATACTCTACAGCAGCGCTCAGACTTCTTTGCAGAGTGATGCTGTGGCTTTGCAAGACTGGAGAATGCTAAAACCTCCAGGAAGCAGAAGGGTAAGGGCTTAATCTAGCGCAGGACCTACTGGAGGAAGAAATACACTCCAGATGACCTGCTGGGAAGAAGCTGGGAGCAGCCCCCGAGTGATCCCACGTAGCAGATCCCCGTGCCCTTTTAACCGCTTTCTTTACTTGCTCAACAAAAATAGAAGTCCTTTCAAAGAGGCTGGAGGAAGAAAACACCGTAACTAATGGAGAGCAGCCACAGGAAATCCATCAAAATTATGTCCAAATTGCCTTTGGGAGAAGCTTGGCAACCGCCTGAGGAAGCGGAGCGCATTGAGCCAGAAGCACCCCGAGCAGGCTGCTCGCATCCCTGGGCAGGCTCCGAGCCACCCCCAGCTCCTGCTGACCTTTGGGAGGCTTCGCCTTGCTGCATGCAGCTCCTGGGCGAAGCTCGCCCCACGATGTGTGCAGCAGGAACGCCCTCTAAAGGGAAGAGCTGAGAAAACCTGATGGAGCCACGCAGGCAAAATTGGAGAGACTTAAGAAAAAAGGGCACGGGGGAGGCAGTGACCACCTCCTCTCCCCATGCGGGGTCGTTGTTCTGCTTCCAGAGCAGGATGGAAAGATGATTTATGCGCTGTAATCACGAATAAATCCAGCCAAGCTGCTGCACGCTTAGCTAGCACCATTCACCTGAGCTTTTAGTTGAGTCAGTTCATTACTCGGCACCTTTCTAAGAAGAAGCAGCCAGTTACTCTGTGGTGTGAGCAGCTTCCACCCCAAAATTAAGGTGGATTAAGACGGTTCCATCCTTTCAGGATCCAAACGCTGCACGAGGCAGGATTTTAGCTGCTTTATTTTAAACCTTGATGTCCCTTGGGGATTTAAAAGGCTAAATCTAGTTTGAGTTTTACGTATCTGCTTCTCTGGAAGGCTAAAAGCAGGCAGGTTGCCAGCCACATCTTCATAGATGGCAAAGGCCATTGCAACACAGGCAGTGTTATTTACATCCATTCTCTATCATCACCTGCCCTCTTGCTCTCCCTTCCCACCAGGTCAAACACCCTGCAGCAGGCTCTTGCAGGACACAAGGGCCAGGAATCCAGCTCCCACAAGGGCTCCCACAAGGGCAGTCCCACACGGGACTTGCTGTGAGCTGCTCCCTTCGTGGCCCTGTGCTCCGCACCAGGGCAGCCCACGAGGATTTTCACAGCTAGCAGAGGGCACAGAGGGCTGGGGAAGACCTTGCAGCCAGCTACCTACACTGGAAGCTGTTTATTTCTAACAATACACCGGTGTTTCTTTGCAAACTTCTCGCCCCTCTGTACAGAAGTGCTTCTCACAGCCTATTGACTTTGTAAGAGACTTTCAGGAAGCAACGCGGCGTGTTTCGAAAAAGCAAAGAACTTGTCAGTCAGGTTAAATCTGTGCTCTGGGAAAAAAAAAAAATCAGGTACTAAAATAGGAACAAGGCCAGGAAGATCCAGGCACTAGAAATAAACACGACGCAGCGCTGCCTTTCCCTGGGAACTCAACCGCCTTGCCCAGAGAGGGGCCTCGCAGCCGTCCCCGGCCATCGGAGGGGATCCAGGAGCAGAGGCTGAGCTCCTGGGCAATGCAGCTCCTCGGGACAAGGCTGGGTGTTGTCTTCGCAGACTCAGCAGCCAGATCAGACAGATCAGTTAGTCACCCAGTGTAATGCCAGCGTAGGAAGCTTACTGTGGCGCAGGGAACCAGGCACCTTTGTGTTCACAGAGCACGTCTTTAGCCAAACACCCCCAGAAACTGGATCCCCCACTTCAGGATCAACACCTGTTGTACATCAGGCTTTCATCCATACTCATTATTCTGCTTTCTGGCTCAGATTTGTCTCATTTCCATTTCCAATAATGGACCTTTTCTCCACAAGGGTGCATAAAGCTTTGGGGCAAGAAAGTGGATACTGCTGATCCGCAGCTCCCCTCCCCGGTTCTGCTTACACTCCATTACCTCATGGACTAAACAGGATCCTGTAGATTTCGCGGCGGCTTTTAACAGCAGAAACTAATCACAGTACACACTGCAAGCACCATGTATTCAAAGCACAGCACATACATTTACCAACTAATCTCTGACTAATCCCCAACCTCCAGCTAATTAGCCTTTTTGAAGTGTGCCCCTTCCTGCATGAGCTAATGCTTGTTCAGCCTTTTGAAGCATTTAGCGCGCTCACTACAATCCCGTGCGCCTCCCTGGGCAGCAGCACACACGAAGAACCAAGAAAAGCAAACAGCGAGAAGCATGGAAATGCAAAAATCTCCATGCAAGGAGCCTGGGGCCCGGCTCTGAGCGATTCATGGCAGAACTCTACAACTCGAAGCAAATGAGTTATGAAGTAGGTATGTGGCTTATTTTGGAGCCGGGCGCACGCGGGATAGCTCCCAAAGGCACATGCACCCCAACGCAGCAACTTGCCTTGGTTATATGCAGTAAAGAGTGAAGTGTGCAGGAAGTTTCCCAATACGCCTATACATACACATAACCTATCCCCAATTCATATTAAAATTAGTTCCAAGAAGTCACTTTCTGTGAACTCCTTCTGTCTGTGCTTGCAGTGTCTCCTAGTGGTGGTCCCTGGGGGCTGTGGGGATGAAGGCTGATAACTCTTCTTCATCACCACCAGCTGACCCCCTGCCTCTGCACAGCCTCAGCTGTTCCTTGGCTCTTCTCCCAACCACAAGGTCGGTCTCAGCTGGTTTTTGGGGCATTTTTGTCAGGAAACATCCTCTGTGGGACTCCTTGTTTTGATTAATTTGCACAGTAGTAAGCAAAGACACTCAGCAACATCTATTTCTCATGCAATTAAGCAAGCCCCCATTCTTACATCCCTGGCTTTAATAACGATTGTTTTAATTAGAAGTCATTAATGCGATTAATCGAGCCCCCATCCTCCTATCCCCAGCTTCATGCGTTTCCACAGTGCTGCCTCAGCCACCCACTGCCCCACTCCAGGAGAGGCTGCAAAAGCAGCCTCTGGAGGAGCCAGGCCTCGCCCCAGTGCTACTTTATGCTCGTGTATGTCTTTATTTCTTTATTTTTCTCTTATTGACACCGCCTCAGGTCCGCCCTGGCTTCAGGGTGGAGCAGGGCCCGCCGCGGGGCCTGGGGCCCACCGCAGCCCCGGCCTCGCCCCCCGGGGGGCCGGGACTACACTTCCCAGGAGCCCCCGCGCCTCGTCCCCCCCCCCCCCCCCCTCTCGCGAGACTTGGCAGGCGCGCGCGGGCCGCTCTCTCTTTCCCCGCGCCGACATGGCGGCCGCGCAGCGCTCGGTAAGTGGGGCCCGCCGCCATCGCCGCCCATCCGCGGGTGTGGCGGCTCCGAGGGGCTCGGGGACAGCACGGGCAGAAGCGGGAGGCGTTTGCGCGCCGCCATGGCTGCCCATGGCCGTGCGGCGAGGTCTCCGCGTCTTGTGGGGGGCGTCGGATCGCGGCCCCCCCCCCCTCCCCCCAATGGTGGGCCCGGCGCGTCATGGCGGCCGGCTGAAGGGGGAGGCAAGGCCGGGCCCTGTCCGGGCCTGTGCCCCTCACGGGGACCGGGCCAGCCCCAAAGTGCCGGGCTAAGCCGTGTCGGGCTGCCCTGCGGCCCTCCCCGAGCCCGGGCTGCTTCCCAGGGATTTAATGTGGGTATTTAATCCAGCAGCGGGCACGGCTCAGCGCTGCTGTCGGTACAGGCTTCATGCAGCGAGGCTCGGCGGCCCGAGGCAGCGTTCCCCATCGCCGAGCCGCCCAGCAACGCAAAACGGAGCGTGCTGTGCCCGCCAGGTGTCGTCGGCACCCGGGGAAGGAGCTGGGAGCAGGCTTCAGGAGGCCTGGGCTGCAGCTGAGCTAGTGATGATTATGTTATCCCTGGCTGAAATCACATTTTCCCCTGTGGAATCATGTTTCTGAGGCTCAGCATTGCAGACAAAAAGATAAAAGCTCCGTGTATATAATGCACGTTACATGGATTAACGCTCAGTATCCCTCCACTCTTCCAGGTGGCAGCACATTGTCGAGCAAGCATAAAAATGCGCCTTGCACTCACCTTTCGGGGAAGCTGATTCTTCCACTCTGTTGGCAGCAGACCTGCACCATCAGCACATGGGTGAGAAACGGCAGCATTTAGCTCATCCTGCTTGAGTTTTCGCCTGTTGTTGGGCTGTGGATGTAAGACTTGTTCTGCTGTGTCAGATGATAGCCTTCTCAGGCTGCTGGGAGGAGGTATAAAAGCCTAATGGCTTGATTAGTGTAATTAAGCCAATCAAGGCTGTGGCTTTGTTGCAGCTGCCACCTGAGTGTGCAGCTCTTTGCTACCATGGAGCTCAGACTGAAAGGCAGCATGCAGTGAATGGGGATTTGAATGTTGTTGGTGCCCTGTGGAGCACCTGGTTGTCAACGTTGTCAAAGATGAGCAAGAGTAGAAGGAATTAGAAATTAGAGGGATTGAATGGCAGCCCGTTAGGGAGACACTTGACACAGCTCATCTCCGAAGTGTGTTTGTCAAAGGAGTAGACCTGGTGAAAGGATAATTGGTCTCTTTGCTAACCTGGAGGTGTACTGGGGTAGTTTTGTGCTTGCATTGGGTGGCTGGGAATAGGGAGGTGCAGCTCACGTACACCAAAAGGTCAGCCCAAAAGGGGCACACACTAAAGAACCCTTCCTAGAAGGGATGTGGCTGATGGACACCTGCTTCAGGGCATTTCTCAAGTCCATGGGTGATTTACATCCCAAGTGAGTGCGTTATTCCTCTCTGCAAGGGGAGTTGTGGTAAGATGTTCCTGTGTGGTGGGGAAAAGTAGCACTGGCTGCTTGAAACAGCTTAAAAGGATCTAAAGCACCGAAGTCTCAAAGCTGATGTTTTTGTCTAAGCGAGGATTTAAATAGCACCCATCTCCCAGAGCTTGTCTCTCGAGTAAAACAGATCGAAAATGTGGAATATGCTCCCTGTCTCTGAGGGATGGGTTTCTGCTGTGCTGAGTTTGAGACAAAGATTGGCTCTCAGAAAGGAAACCTTCCTCCGATTCTTGCTGGGTGGCTTGGTGCTGGTTTTATAAGGGGAGGACAAACTTCCCTTGAAGGATTGCTGCTAAATGTTCACTGCATCTTACATTTAGGAGGAAAACATGCTGTAGAATCCTGGGTTGCGTCTTCCCCAAGGACAGCTTTGGCGAGAAGGCAGCTCTGAAGTCGGGCGTCGAACTGGTAAGAGAATCCTTGAGCACTGTGTGCTGCTCGGCTTACACCTCACACGCCAAATCTGTGGGCAGCGTGACTCATCCGCTGACCAGAACACCTAATTTTTGAATGCTTCCCAGGAAGAACACAGGTCATAGACTCCCAGACATGCCTGCATCTGGGCGTCTCCGCTCTTCAGTTCTGTAGAACTTGACTTCATGTAGCCAAGGATGGGGGAGAAACTGAGCCAGTGATGTGCTGTTATCCCTGTCTGACAACTCATCTGTGAGGGAAAAACTGTCCACTGAGGCTTACGTATTTCCCCTCAGCAGCCCTCCTGCATCTTGCAAGGGCTGAAGTGACACAAATGACCCCAGGAAGGCAAAATCGGTGCCTGCCTGCTTTCCTCCTGCCCTTGTGATGCACGAGCATGCACAAAAACTTCTCCGTGCGCCCGTCTGTCCTTCAGCAGCCGGCCCGCAAGAGCCCAGATGTGGCAAGGTCGTGCAGGGAGTATAATAAACGCAGGCTGCTCTTGTCAGAGCACAGTTTAGTTCTAGATCTGCGAATGGCTTTTAAGTCTCTTGTGCAAACGGTAAGGCACATTGAGAGGGCAGATAAGAAACGTGTTTTTATCTGACGCGATGTACAGTCACTGAACACACACTGTAACTGTGCTTTATCTGCAGGCGGCTGACAGCTGCGTTCTGCTGGAAGTTCCATGCTTTATTTAACAGAACCCGAATTTGTTTGCAGATCAATAATGGTCGGTGACGGGCTGAACCGGCAGGCTTGACGACAGTGGACTGCCTCCGTCCTTAAGTACAGGTTAGTATACAAAGGGGGAGGGAACGTTACTACAGCCCGGCAGAGTGCTTGCTTTGCAAATACAGTTACCTTCCGTGGGGCTTCGGGCTTCCACAGAGCGAGGGGAAAAAAGGTGAAGGGGCAGCGTGATGGGAAAAGTAACAGCTGTCTGGTGTTTGGAGAACAGAGAAGGGCAGGAGTTTAAAGCAGGCATGCTAAGGGCAGTGACAGCATCGTTTTGTGGTGTCTCCCAGCACCAGCAGGAGGATTGTTCTGCAGAGGGTCTCAATGATAGCACTTCACTTGAAGTGATGTAAAACGGGCACCTGGGCATGCTGTGGGCTCTGTCTCTGCTCGGTGGCTGTTACAACTGTGTCACTGGTAAGATCCCAGTAGGACCAGAGAGGATTCAGGTGCTAATGCTGGTGGCTTTGGGGGAGAAGCACGCTTTAGAACCCTGAAGCCTTGGCTGCAGGGAAGTTAGCTGTGTTACCAAGAGCGGGATCACATTCAGCGTGCAGGCTTCTGCCAGCTGGATGCAGAATAAAGGCTGAGCTGTCGCTCATAAGAGCACTTCGCAGTCTTCTGAGATACGTACTCTTGATTAAATAATGCAAATCAGTGGAAACTTTTCATCTGACAGTTGCTTCTCTGACGCTGTCTTTTCTACTAGGACCTGCTCTGCAGCTGGCTGGAGGAAGGAGTGGTTCCCTGCAGTCTTCTGTTCCAGAATAAAACACAAAAGTATTGAAACTGGCTTGAGAATTAAAGTTTTTTTTTTGTTTGTTTTTTTCTTTTTTTTTGTAATGGGTATCTAATCAAACAAAGGATTTTGAGCAGATAGAAAGGATTTCAGGGTGAAATGCTTTCTGAAATCACAGAAACTGAGCTTGCCCTTCACAGCACTGCCTGCTTCTCCCCAGTACCTGATGAAGTCTTCAGGCTTGAGTGTCTTCTACAGGAAAATGCTGAAAGTTTTTCTGCTGAAAGGAAAATGCTGAAGAAATTCATGGTAACCGTGACAAAACTTTATGGAAAAGCTAGAACTGGTAAAAACACAGTTCTTGTCTGCTTAGAAACTCGAAGAGAAGCGAGAGGCAGCAGTATAACAATCAGGTTCCTTGATAAGGCCATAAAATGAGGGAGGGATGTTTAACTGCAGGGCTAGCCTGCACCAGCGGATAGAAAAACCTCCTTTTTTGGAACAGGAAAGGTGTGTGAGTGCCGCAGCTCCTGTGCACACAGCTCTACCCATGGAAGCTGGCTGGGAGCCCTGGCAGGATGCTTGACTATGACAGCATTCATCTTTTAAAAAAAAAAACAACACTGCTTTTTGCCATGTGCGTCAGTGCCACCCATCGCTGTGATTACAGCCACATGGCTCGTGCTCATGCTTGGCCAGAGCTAGTTTGAGGAGGTTTTGGTGGCACATTACTGAGGCAGCACGGGAATCAGGCTCCTTCTTGTCCTGGAAGGGGTTCTGCCTACAGGAACAGGCCTGACAGGCTGCCTGGGTACCATTGTGAGGTGATTGATGTGCACAAAGGTTAATTTGAGACTCGCAAGCTGGGCTCCACACTGGGGATCAGCCCGCCAGCCCGTTTCAGATGTAATCTTCCTCAGCTCGCTCCTAACTAGCTGCGTGCAGCTTGCTCGCACAAAGGGAGATGGAGCCTGGGGGGGTGCAGGGTTCCCTGGCTAAGGGCCAGGCTATCTCTCACCATCTCTGCAAGAAGTTGCTCCTTCAGCTGCTGGAAAGAAACAGCATCAGAGGTGGGGACGGGCTGCGTGGAGGAGTGCCCGGGGATCCGATCCCATGCAGCCACCGCCCGGCTGGGGGGGTTGTGTCAGGGCCCTGCTCAGCCTCCGAGCCGTCCCCACGTTGAAGCCGCGCTGTTTCACAGCCTCCAGCCCCTCTGCTACAAGGACAGAGAGCATCATAGCTGACCCACCACAGCAAGCACGGAGGAAAGTTACAAAAAGTTCCTGTAATTGTACAAAATGGGGAAGTTTCAGGGCACAGCGCTCCCCCCCGCTGTGCAACACCAACCCTCCAGCCACCCCGATCCTCAGGAGCCCACACACATCTCCCACGGCACCATTGGGTCACCCGGGGTTTTTAGTTCACTCGTAGGATTTTTTTCTCCTTTTTAAATAGCTTAGCCTTGGAAAAAAAAAAAAAAAAAAAAGCTTCTGACACCATGCATTATAGGTTTTGTCACAAGAGAGGGCAGCTAAGGCTGTCAGCCCAGAGCTGCCTGACGTTGAGGCGTTAAATAATCCGGGAGAGGAGGTGTCCGAGCACAGCACCACTCTTTAATTCAGACCATCTCGTCCCCAGGCCAAGGATTCCTCCCACTTGTCCTGCCCCGGTGCCGAGCGTTTGGGCTGGGGCGTGCTGGCGGAGCGAAGGGGGTTTTCCAGCTGGAAACTGCAGGCAGAAAAGGCATTGAATCTCCAGAAAACTCAAAAAAATTGAAAGGAACAAAGGTGGTCGGATGTACACTTCATCAGCATCCTCTTCCAGCATCCCCTTGCCCCAGCTGCAGACCAGCACCGTGTTTCCCAGGGCCTGCTGCCACCCCGAGGGACACCTTGGTGGCACGGGGAGGTGCCAGCCACGCTCAGCGGCGCTTTTCGGTGCCCCGAAGTCCTCGCTCGGTCTCACGGCGCCACGAAGGAGTTGCTGGAGATCCCTGAGGAACCGTGGGCTCTCCCGTTAGCACCATCCCCACGGCTCTGCTGCCAGCTTGCCCACTCCTCGGGCTGGCCCGCCGTGTCGGGAGAGCCCTGCGGGGACAGACGGGGACCTCGGGAAGGAGGAGAGCCCCTCCACGCTGCGCGGGGACGCCTCGGGGTCACCCCGTTGGGCCGGTGCCCGGCCTCAGCGCTGGTACAGCTCCATGATGCCCGCCTGGTGCAAGCTCCTCCACAGCTCCGCTTCCAGCAGCATGTCGTGGTTGGCATAAAACACCAGGGGTTTCTTCTCCACCTCGTAGTAGTGGTCCGAGAACTGCTCGTAGTTGCCCGTGATGAACCCGTAGGCGCTGACCTGCCACGGGATGGGCGGACAGAGGGAGGTGAGCGCCTCGGGGGGGCCCAACAATGCCCAAAGGGGACCCCCAAGGTGTTTGGGGAAGGTGGCCCCGTGGCTTCTTACCTGGTCACAGGTGTGGAGAGCCGTCAGGAGCATCAGGGCACCGGTGCTGGGCATGTAGAGGTGGCCGTACTGCATGTTGAGCAGCTCCGAGCGCAGGAACCTGAGGGCGCAGACGCGGTGCTGGAGGGGGGCACGCGGCCAAACTGTACCGCCCGGCGCCTCGCCAGCACGTGACACACACCCGGCACCTCCGGCCCCGATAAGGCAGGGGCACCGAGCGGCAAGAACCCACAAATTCACCGTCTGTGGATTCTCGGGTGTCTGCTACCAACGTTCAGCTCGTGCTCTGCAAGCTGCTAACACGCGCCGCCTCGGGATCTTAAGTTGGCCCAAGCCAGGCACTGGTTTGCGTGAGATGTAGGGGGAAAAAAATCCCTTTGGACCTTATCTCTGCTTCCTTAGACTGGTTCAAAATGGGCTAACGTGTTTGGGGAAGTGGAGGGCCAGGTGAGTGCAGCAGGGCTGTACGAGTCTCCCCACCAGGAGGAACCGTGTGGCACCGCAAGGAATGGGAATGGCAGGGGGGGATCTCCCTGCCTTGTCTGCAGAGAGCAGGACAGAGGTGGCTCCAGTTCTGGGGAAGGACCAGGGCTGGAACCAGGCTGGAACCAGGGCTGGAGCCCAGTTTTGGCACTGGGCAGCTGCGGGGCCACGCTGCAGAAAGCTGGGCTGGGAGGCGGGCGGGCAGAGCCGCACACCTCCGGGTGCTGAGCCAGGGCTTTGCATTGGGCTCCTCCTCACCTGGTTGTGAGGTAGTGTAGGAAATCCGGGTGCAGCAGCTTGAACTTCTCCGCGGACACCTCCGGTCCAAAATATTTCCGTGGACTGCAGCAGGGAGAGGAGAATGGGTGCCACTTGGGATTTAGCCCAGCGGGGACAAAGTGGGGGCAGCTCGCGCTCCCTCGGGTGCCTCACCCATGGGTACTCACTCGTCGCCCTTGTCTGAGCCCTCGGGGACCGGGCTGCCCTGGATGGCCGACCTCAGCATGATGTAGTCCCGCACGTCCGAGGGGATGAAGATGTACTTCAGGTCCTGCAGGGGGGACACAGACACGGGGCCTGGGGGGGGAATTTGGGGCACTGCCCTCCCGCGGGGTGAGGGCTGAGGCTCCTGCGACTTGGAGAAGGTTTGGGGCAAGGTGCATCCCGGCCTCAGGGGACAATTTGGGGTCAGCCACCCACCCCCCGTGCTGTGCCCCATGGTGGGGGTCCCACCTCGGCTTGGGGTATCCGGGTGAAGCCGTACTCCTCGTAGGCAATGAGTGAGTTCTTCATGGTGTTCACCGTGAACCCGTAGAAGGAGATCTTGGTCCCGACATCCTCCTCGAAGCCCCTGATCACGGCACCGTTGAGCCTGTGGGAGCACCGCGGGGCCGTGTCCGGGGCTGGGACCTCCCCAGCACCCCCAGGGCCACCCCTCAATCCTTCCCCGGCCCCACCTGAACACCAGGTCGTGCGCATCGATCGCCTCGCCCTGCCGCGAGCCGTTGAGGATGCCGCCGTTGCCCACCACGGCGCAGCGCACGCAGCCCCCCGGGAAGCGGCGCCGGTCGAAGAGCTGCCTGTTGGCCGAGGCGTTGAGGAGCCGGAGGGTGCTGCTGACGGCTGGGTGGGGGGCACACAGGGGAAAAGGGAAAGGTTTGCAGCAGCACGGCTGCGAGAGAGCAAAACCTGCCCCTCGAAGCAGCGCGCAGACAGCCGGGCGCCCCAAAAAAGCTCACGGCATCCTCGTGTATAGGAGCGGTCTGCAGGGGGGGTGGACAAACACCAGCTCGAAGTGCTCGGTACCCCCAGAAAGCCAAATCCAGCCACGTTACAGCCCCCAGCATTACTGATCCTGCTCCAAGCAGCGGCTGCCAGGTGCCGTGCATGGCACAGGGACACATCCGGACGTCTCCAGCCCCGGTCCCGCGGGTGCTGATGGCAGCCCCGCTCATTTCCCGTCCTGACAATGCCTCCTTGCAGCTGCCCCTGCTTTGCCCCCCCCGCCTCGCCCTCCCCAGCACTTCCCAGCCCAAGGCCTGAAGCTGGCGGCTGCCGGGGAGAGCAGGGAGTAGGTTTGGGGTTGGAAGGGAAACAATCTCCTCTGGCAACAATGGAGCGGGTTGTCCGAGGTCCTCGGGGCCCCAGTTAATAATCATGCACACACTGGAGCTTTTATCTGGGGAAAATGTCACAAGATGCTGCGAGTGGCATTTGCAGAGCCGTGCCCTCCACCCTGCTCCCGGGGAGGTGGAGTGGGAAGGGACCAAGGTCCCCGGTCCCCATTCCCCTGGGGTCCCCAGTTGTCCCCAGTCCCCTCGAGCCGCCCCATGCCCCGGCTGCCACCACCCCCAGCCCGCTCGGTGCCCTACCTGCGTGGGACAAGCCTTGCCAGCCATAGGGGACGTGTCGCTCCTTCAGCCTGTTCCAGGTCTCGGGGTTGAAGTGCTGGTCCCACATCAGCACCGGGGTGGCAAACTGGAAGAGCTCCCCGAAGGCGGGGTGCGCCCTGGCTGCCTCCACCACCGAGCGGGGGCACGGGCTGGGCTGGGGGCGAGAGGAGCTCGGTTCGGACCCCAGGCTGGAGCCAATTTCCCCCCAGCATCTCCACCCAGCTGGGGACAAGCCCAGGGACAGCACGGCTCCTCGCCCATCATGTTTTCTGCTGGGTCACCTCGGCATGGGTGTCTCGTGCCTGGGGTCCCCCCAGCCCCTGGCTCCCCAGGGCATGGGAGGATTTGGGCTCACGGAGTGGGCTGCTCCTCCCCACACAAAAAACCCTTCCAGACCGTGCTGCTTTCAGCCCAGTTGGCCCTCAGCTTCCCCACCCGGACAAAAAGCCCAGGCAGGAGTAAGCACCAGGAGCACATCACGTTTTGCCAAGCATTACCTGCCTCCGGTTGCGCTCCTCTGGCTGCGAGGAAGGTTTGAAGGACTCCCTGCCAGAAAAAGGGGAACGGAGCTGTCAGAACCTGTCCCTGGGGGCCTGGGGAGCCCCGCAGTGCTCCCCCAGCCTGTTCTGGGTTCCCCACGCACCCCTTTTCCCCCACGTTACCTCTCCAAGCTGTCTCGGAGGGCCCTGTGGCTGCCAGCTGGGTGCGAGGTCCCCGACGGAGCCAGGAGCAGTGGCTCCGGCTGCAGCAGGCTGCAAGGGGACACCGGGATGAGGGGAGGTGGCACCGACCCCACATCCCGACACCCCCTTTCCATGAGAAGCGTGGTGCTGTGCTGGAAAAGTGATGGGAACTGGGGATGGGGAGGGTCCCTGGGGTGCGTGGGGCTGGGTGGGCCGTGTCCTGATGCCCCCATCAGAGATGGGGCTGGTCGGGGACCCTCAGGGGACACAAAACACTGAGCCCCAAAGGAAGCAGGGCCAGAAGCTGCCAACTGGCTACGTCCCCAGCAAAACCCTGGGGGGAAAGGGAAGCAAACCAGCAAAGATTTCCTTGTCTTTTCTTTTCTTTCCTGAAGCTGGGTACTCGCTAGCGGGGGTCCCCTCCAGCTTTCCAAGCAAGCACAGCAAGGAAAGGGGAAATAAATCCCTGCTCCTGTGCATCACCAACCGGTGGGAGATGGCGGCAGGGAGCTCCCCACCCCGAGCATCTCGGGGGGCCCAGAGCCCCAGGGGTACCCCCGGGGGGGGTTTTGTGGCCCAGCAGGGTCCCAGCCCGGCGGCAGGAGGTGGGCACCCACCGGCGGGGAACAGGCTCCCATTCATCCCCGCACAGAAGGGCCCTTCAGAGCACCCCGGCGCCAGCCCCAGCCGGGGCAGCAGGTGCTCGCGGCAGAGCGGGGTATTGTGGAGCAGACAAGGGCCCCTTGTTACGGGATCTGTGCTCGGGGACAGGTAGAGGCAGGTGGGGAGCGCAGCTCTGCCTCCCCCCGCGCAGCGAGCGTTGGGTTTCCTCCCAGCCACCTCCCCTGTCCCCTGCCACAGGGACGCCTCCTCCCCACGGTGCCAGCCCTGTCCCGGAGCTGATCCGGACCCATTTGCCACCAGGACGCTGCCCAGAGCTGGGTACGGTGTTCCCCGAGGGATTGGCAGCTCCTCAGGCTCCATCCCACCAGTTTAGGATGGGGCTGGCTCAGGATGGGCAAAGGGGTCCCAGTCTCACACAGACTGAGCACCAGCAGCCCCGGTATGGCCACACCGGGGCAGGGTGGGCTACAGGTGCCGCCCCCAGCCCCATGCACCCCTCTAGGCCACCCCAAACCCGAAGCAGCAGGCACGGTGCTGGGGCTGCCCCACGCACACAGAGCGCCTCGCTGCTCGGCTGGCCCAGCTGCAGGCAGCACGCACTGCTCAGAGCACAGCCCGGCCCTGCAGCGAGCTGAAAGTCTCAAGAAACAAGAAATTCTTTGCCTGCCGGGTCAGCCCAGCGGTGCCAAACCCTGGTGGCATCTCACAGGTAGCTGAGCCTCAACCCTGGGCATCTCCTCCATCTGGCACCGCAGGAGATGCCCAGCCCCAACCCCAGCGCCTCCCCAGAGGATCTCCTTGGTATTGCCACCACCCGAACCTGAAGTCCATCCAGAACCAAGTCCTGCGGAGCTCTGTGTCCCAAAGCAGAGCACACGAAGCCCCCAGCTCGGCCGCCTGCCCCTTTCTGCCACCACGGACACACAGCCCGCCAGCGAGCCCCTGGAGCAGTTCCCATCCCTCCCCAGGAGCTGCACCCAAACGGCCCATCCCTGCCCCAGTCCTTCCTCATCCCCTCCCCATCAGGCTCACGAGCCCCAGCTGCACCTCGCTGCCTCCCCAGCTCCTTCCCATCCCCTCCCTTTGATATCCTGGTGCCTTTGTGGTGGGCAGAGACCCAGACACAGCCCCAGGCTCTCGGTGCCGGCTACTTTGGGCTGTTACAGGAACATCTGGGGCAGCACGGGCTGCTAAAACCCCCTCCAGCTCAGGCTTGTGATGGCTCCCACTTCCCTTTGGTGGCCAAACACAGCTCTGGGTGTTTGCAGATCCCCTCCCAGGCCTTGTGCCGAACCCATGACGCCAACCCAGGCGGCGCCCCCGTCCCACCCGCCGGTGCCATCCCCGCGGCACCGTGGCCGCTGCCCAAACCCGGCCGAGCCCGGCGCCTTGACGTCAGTCGCCAGGATGTGGCGAAGCCTCGGTGGCTCCGTGCCCTGCGATGCTTGGTTGACTCAGAAGATGACCCCCCTTCCCCCCCCAGGGACCGACGGATGCACAATGGGGCTCCCGGGAAAGGAGTGGCCCGCGGCCGCCCGGGCGCACTGGCCACGGCAGACGAGCGAGCCAAGCCTGGGTGTGTAAAGCTGTAAAGCTGCCCAATGTGACGCTTCTGGCCCGTGCCCACCCTCCTTTTCCGGAAGATAAATATGTGCACAAGTGTTTCAGAGCACACACACTCCAGCGCTATCTTAACCAAACTCTCCTGGGTCCCCGCGGGGCTGTTTGAAGGAGCCGGAGCAGCAGCATGACCGTGGGCTGCGTCCCGCTGCACAAGGCTGGGCTCAGGGCATCATCCCCTGGTGCAGAGCCAAGGCAGGATGGTGCCCAGCCCATTTGCTGGAATTAAAGCCGTGAGAAGTCCCAGCAGAAATCTGGAGGGGTTTGGAGAAACGGCCAGGAAGGGCGTGGGATGGGGCTGTAGCAGGACAGGCTGGCAGCCCGTGGTGCAGCTGACTCACAGCAGGGACAGGAGGGTTTTGTCCATCTCCACGGGGTCCTCACTGCTGCCACCAGCCCTGTACCGAACCAGAGGGGGTCAGGGCAGTGCCACACGTACCCCTGGTGGGGTGGGTTGGTGCTTGCAGCAGCCAGCACCAGGCGGTGCCTCCCGACCCCCTTTGTGCCCGCAAACCTCCCCAAAATGTGGCACCAAAGCAGGAGCACTGCTGGCCCTTCCCTCCTGCCCCAACGGGAGGAAAAGCACAAATCCTGCACCATGGCTGTGCTTTAGCAGCGAGGAGCACTGCACGCACAGATTTCGCTTCCAGATCCAGCCCTGCATCAGCCGCCGGGCAGCGCTGGTTGCTCCGGGCTGAGGCTTTAACACAACTTTTACGGACGAGCAGAGATTCGGGGTCGGGGTGCGTGTAGACACGGGGAATTGAGGTGAACAGGACCTGCCCTGCTGTAGCTGTGGCTTTAGGGTTCGGCTTGAAGCCAAGGGAAAAAAGAAAAAAACAAAACTGGAAGCATTTTGGAGCCCGTGGTGCTCCCGGGCGCGTTGCTGCGGGCTCCCGGAGGGGTGAGGACGCAGCTGTGTGGGGAGCAGCTCAGCACCACAATCGTGAGCGCCCCAGCACCGTGTGGCAGGGGTTGGCTCTGTTGTCACCGCCACCACCGGTCACCCAGAGCCAGCTCCTGCCACGGGGATGCTCCTGCAGGGAGCAGAGCCCCGCGCCAGGCAGGACGGGAGGGCGCAGACACAGCTCCCAGCGGGGGAAGAAGCAGCATGGGGACCCCAGGGCAGCCCACCCAGCTGCACCCCAGTAACTCCCAGTACAACCCAGGCAGGTCGTGAGCAGGACCAGGTCCCCGCAGCATCCTCCTCTCCCTCCTGAGCTCTGGGAGCACCCACGAGCACCCAGCGCGGAGACGAGGGGCACCCGTAGCACTCTGCTGGTGTGGTACCCGCTGCTCGGGGCAGGAGGGTGCCTGCTCCTGCTGGCACCCCCAGGGCTCCCCAGCACCAGGGGGACTCCGGCTGAGCCTCAGGCAGGGTAGAGGCTGCGGAGGAAGCCCAAAAGGAAAAACGAAGGGGGAGATGCCCACTGCTGGAGCTGGGGACTTGCTGGAGTTTGCCAGCAGCCCCGAGGGAGCTGAGCAGGCTGCGGGCAGCTCTGCCCCGTCCAGGGTCAGTGCTGCAGCGTGGGGCCAGACCCCCCCCCGGGGAAAGGAGCCGGCTGCAGCCCGGTCTGCCCGGCTGCTGGAGGTGGTTTGAGTCCTGCCGGGTGCTGAGCACCTTCAGCTGCCCCTGCACCTTTGGTTCCTTGGCACCGCGCTGGGCTCAGCCCACGCAGGGACCCCTGCAGCCCCCCCTCAGCCCGGGGTCCCTCCCTGGGCACCCCTGGGTGCTGCTGGTGGCCGGGGCCACCTCGGGGAGGCAGAGCCTGCTGCGATCTCTCCTCAACCCAGCAAAGAAACCGGGGCGCAGTGGGGATGACCTGCTCCAAGGGGCTTGCCCCTGCACCCCAGCACCCCAAAATCCCCCTCCCCAGCACCTCGCCCTTACCTGGCTATGATCCTCTGACCAGCGGGCAGCTCCACCGTGGCGTAGTAGTGCCCGTAGAGGACGAGGGAGGATGAAAAAGCCGCCAGCAGCAAGAGGCAGAGACGCTTCCAGTGCGGGGACCCCATCCCGCTGCTCCAGTGGCGAAGGCGATGTTCGGAGCCCCGCGTGGAGCCGAGCCCCCGGCCGCCCCCGCTGCCCACCCGTTGGGGTAGAGGTTGAGGCTGGCTCCCTCCTGGCCCCGCTGCACCTCGCAGAGCTCCTCGGATGTCCCTGGGGAGCGGTGGGAGGGAGAGCGTGAGCGGAGGGAGGAGGCACCGGGCTGACTGGTTCGGGCTTGCTGAGAAAAAACGCACTTTTGAGCTGCTTTTGCTCCGAGCTGGGGATTAAACATTTACTCAGACCAACAGAGAAATGAGCTTTTTTTTTTTTTTTTTTTTTTGCCTCCCTTTCGTGCCACCCACTTACAGCTCACAAAGCAGAGCTTTTCCCCTTTTATCCACCCCCCCCCCCTTTTTTTTTTTTTTTTGTAACTTTCTCCTCTTTCTCCTTCGCCTCCAGCCCTGCGCTCCCACGCAGCCCACGCTAACACCCGGGGACCCCTCGGGGCTGGGGTGGTTGTGGCAGACCAGAAAATCCCAAGCTCCAGCCCCCAGTGCCTGATACAGCTCTGCAGCATGTACACACGGGGATCCACAAAAGCTCCCCACCACAGGAGCAAATTTGGGGTGAAACGAGGGGAAAAAAGGCAAAGCTGCCTGAGCGCTGGTGGGGCTACCCGGGACCCGCAGGCTTTTGCAGAGGAACAAATAATTCGCCGTGGAATTCCCCAATTTCACAGCAACCAACACGAATTCACAAATTTGTGCTGAATTCGAGTTTGGGCTGGGGAGGGGAGGGCAGGAGGGAAACGTGGACGAAGCATTTTGGTGTTTTCGGAAGGAAAGCGCCTCTGGTTCATTCTTGAAAGAGCATTTCAAGAAAAGTTTAACTACATTCAGCGCAAGAAAGGAAACAAACCTGAAAACTAAAGGAAACACCCAAACGCTTTCACACTGGGGGAAGGGATTCAGCTGGGAAAACAGGCATTTAAAGTGAGCTGAGGGGATTTTGGGGGGAGGGAGGGGGATTTTTAGGAAGCCACCAGCCCCGGGGGGCAGCAGCAGCAGTGAGCCCTGCTCCATCCAGCCCCACGTCCCCCCCGGCACCTCCCCAGCCCCCCGCTGGTGCATTTTCCCCAACATTTCTCATCCCACCCCAGATCCAGGCCCCCCACCTCCATTCCTACCCACACCGCCACGCTTCCAGCGATGCTGCTGGTTCAGAGAAAGATAAATGCAAAAATCCCTTTAAACTACCTTGTTTCAGTCTCTTTTTGGCTTTCTTTTTATTTTTTTTCTTCCTACAAATCCTCTCCTAACCAAAAGTCAGCTTTAGGGCCACAATTAGTATCAGGCCAATAAATCAGAGGAATTAGAGGCTGCTGAGTGGTCTCAGGGCTAAGGCTGAGCTGCAGAGACCCCGAGGGACGCAGCGTAGGGCAGGCACGGAGCAGTAGGGGGGGTCCCTTTTGGGAAGGGGTTTTCAGCTGCACCACACCGGGGGGTAACCCTCTGCGGGGGCTGGCAGGGAAAGCACGGCTGTCCCAAAACCCCAGCCAGGGGGACGCAGCTCCCTGGGTCCCCCAGGTGCCAGCCCTGGTCCCCAGGGGGATTCCAGCCCCCAAAACAGGAGGGCACCACGCTGGCCCCATTCCCCTCCATGCACCAAGGGGGATTCACTCCTTGTGACCCCATGCTTCAGCTCATGTGCTCTCGGCTCTTCGTTAATCATGGCTAATTATTACCAACTGCTCCAGTAAGCCATGGGGGAGCTAGCACAGCCCTGGAGGTGCAAAGTTTCCCCACGAGTGGCCTGGGAAAGTCTGGGATTTGGCACCCGGGGATGTTTGTGGCCCCAAAATGCAGACCCCGGTGAGCAGCAGCGTTGGTGCCTTTGCCCCGTGGGGTGGAGGAGCTGCTTGCGGGGTGACACATTCACTGTTTTTTGTTTTTTCTTTTTTTTTTTTTTGTCATTAGGGGATGAAAATGAGATGCAGTCCTTCATCTGCTCTGCTTGTTTCATGCTACAATACGTTTTGGCCCCTGCCCCAAAATTAAGCAGTGCCTATTTAGAAGTTGAATAAGTGTGAAAACCTTTTAGGGTGATAGTTGCCAAATAAAGATTAGAAAAAGAACACAAAAAGAAATTACAATGACAGCCAGTATGTATCATTTTTAGCCTGGGCTTTTTATCCCAGTAATTACCCTTGGAAACAAAACCCGAGCCATCCACATCGCTAGAGAGAGCGGGAGGGAAACGAGAACAATCCGCACCATCGGGCTGTTGGTGGAGGAAAGCCTTGGGGTCTTTGCCATGACGAACTGCCCAGCTGGGAGAAAACGATCTCAAAAAATCTCCCAGAGGATTCATACCTCCCGGTTTGTCCAGCACAGGTCGAAGGGACATTTAAAAAAGTGCCAAAAACATATCAGTTTATGGGAAATTTCCCTGAAATTCAAAGCATGGACCTTAGAAACGCCTTGCAGCATCAGCCCTGCCAGGGAATGTGGGGCCATATGGCTGCTCGTGGGGACGAGGTGGTTGCATGAGCACGAACCATGAGCAGATGTCTCGGGAGGCCGTGCACGGCCCCTTCCCAGCAGGGTGGGAGCACGGCTTGGCCAAAACTCACGCCAGGTCCCTGCAGAGCCAGGCTCAGGCAAAATTCGGTGCCTCTGTGGCACCCCGGGTGCTCCCTGCTGGTCCCCAGGGGGTTTTTGGGGAGATGTGGCTGCACGGAGGGTACGTGGGCACAGGGAACATGGTGCAGCTACAGGACTGGGGATGCTCAGGGCCATGCTCAGCACCACCCCGTGGTGACTGCAGCTCCGAGCGATGGGCTCTGCCTTTCTGCCTTTCACCCCAAAAGGCTGCCTGAGGAATGGGGGAATCCTTCCCCAGGGCACAGCCCCAAATGGATAGTATGGACAGAGTGGGATGCAGCTCGAGGGGAGACCCAGCTGATGGGGCCCGTCTTTGCAGCAAAACCAGCAAGATCCAGCCCGCTGGGCAAACACACCCCTTATTCCCCCCCTGCTCCCTACAAAAGGAGAAACATCACAGGGACGAGCCACAGAGAGGGTGGCAAGCTGGACAGCACCGTGGCTCGTGGTGGCTTGTGCCAGCAGCTGCCGGGCTCGGCCCCGCTCTTATCACGGAGCCTGCTGTGCATGGCGGTGCTGCCGGTCAGCCCCGGACCATTGAGCGGGACGGAGATAAGCCCAGCACACAGTCCGAAGGTCTCTGCAGGGCATGAGGCAACCGCTGAGGCTCTGGGTTATGGCCTGGAGGGGCTCGGAGCTGGAAAACACCTCTGAGAAATTGGGGTGGCACAACCCCAACCGCTCTCTCGCCAGCTCCGGGCCGGGCAGGGCAGGCCTGGAGTGATCCTGCCCGGTTCTCTGCAGGCCAAACGGCCCCAGGGGTTGCTCAAACAGGGGATTGTGTTTGCCACATGGCCCAGGGGGCTGGCCAGGCTCTGTCCTGCAAGGACACAGCTGGGGACAGGGGACGCGGTCTCTGAGTGCGCGATGCTGCTGGCCCCATGGCTGCCTGCATGGCCCCCGCCTGCAAACACAGCTTTAGGAGGGATGGAGGGAGCCTGGCGCCTTCCCAGCACCTGGGATTTGCTGCCTGAGGGCCCGAAGAGGCTGGGGAAACCCCACAGTGCCTGGCAGAGGAAACCCTTGGAACCGGGGCCCGCTGCGTCCCCAGGAGCTGTTTGCCCGCGGGGCCCTGCTCCAACACCCACCCAGAGGTCAGGGCTCGCTGCAAGGCAACAGCCCGGAGGTCATCTGGTACTTGTGTGCATAACAAAGCCACGGGCTGCTCCTTTATCTTGGTCACCCTCCCCTGTTATCAATAGTTTTTCTCGTCTGACTGCATTTCCCCGCTGCCACATCGCTGAGGCAGGAGGGAACGCAGGGTGAGCGGGGTGCAGGCCTCGCCGCTGCGCACGCAGGGCCTGCCCCCAAATCCTCTCTCTGCTTGGATAACACAAATAAATACAAAAACCACGTGGCGAGTCACCAGCACAGGGGTTTTTGTGCTGCCTGGGAGTGCCCGCTCCATGCTGGGAAGCTGGGTGCTGGTGTCCAGTGGTGTCCAGCTCACCTCGCTGCTTGGGGTTTCTTGCCTGGGAACAGAGGGACGGGAGTGACAATGTGGATGTCACACGTGGCACACGCAGCAGTGCTGGGGGAGAGGGATATGGGGTGGTCGGCACAGCCCAGGAACCCCAATCTGCCTCCTCCAACCCGGCCAAAGCCCAGCAGCGACGTGCCCCCAAGCACGCAGTCGGCCACAGCTCCTGCTTCTGCTGGGGACAGGTGAGGCGTCACGCCGTGAAAAGGGCAGCGAGGAAACCAAACAAACGATTCGAGGCCCCGCCAGGAATGTGGCACTGCGAGGGAGAGGATTTGTCTCTCGCAGCCCCGCTGGGAGCATCCAGAGGCTGTGTTAACTCCTGGGGAGCCCAGGGAGGAGCGGGGCACGGCGGTACTTCCACCTCGTGGTAAGTTCCAGAAAAAGCAGGACAAATGCGACAGAAACTTCTGGGTGTGCTGATGCCCAGCTCTGTGTTTCTTACCCAGATCAGAGGCTCGACATCTCGCTTTAAATCCTGCAGACCCTGGAGCTCCTGGCTGGCAGAGGGGAGAGGGTGCTGCCACCAGCTGGCACTGGGTGCTGTGTCTGCACCCCAGGAGGAGCACTGGGTGCTGTGTCCCCAGGAGGAGCACTGGGTGCTGTGTCCATGCCCCAGGAGGAGCCCTGGGTGCTGTGTTTGTACCCCAGGAGGAGCACTGGGTGCTGAGGACACCAGAGCTCATCCTGCTGCCGTGATGCCTCCAGCACCGTGCCACATTGCACAAGCCAAGGCTGCACCTTGGCACATCCTTGGCAGCTGGGTGGCACTCGAAGCCACCAAATCGCTTCTGCACATGTCCCCAAGTACCTGAAGGAGGTCCCAGGCCATAACCCCAGGGGCAGGCGGGCATTACAAAGCTTAGGACGCCCAGGGACAGCGTCCCTGGCACAGCGCGGGCAGCCACAGGGTGCTTGGCCACCAGATGTGGACACGTCGGACACAGCAGGGTGCTGGCGGGTCCCTGAACAGGAGCTGCCACCTGGTGGCACTGGGACAATGCCGCAGGGACATAGGTGGGGACAGCTGGGTGGCCCTGCACCATGGCACTGTCCTTGGCTATCCCTGCGGCTCCGTTTAGCTGTGCCAGGGAGGCTGGGGATGCGCTGGCACAGCTCGGCATCGCCGCTTTCCCCCCAGGGGATGCACCAAACCACAGGGCTCCAAACCCTCAGCGGAGCTGGCTCCATCCCAGGAGCAGAGCCTGGAGGGAACGAGGTCTGCTGGTGGGGAAAACACGCCAGGAAATTTCCTTCCCTTGGTTCTGGGACACCTCAGCCACGAAGGAGCTGGGCACGGGGGGAAAAAAGCGTGGGCTGGGGGCTGCCAGCCTGTCCCCTCCTTGCCCACCATGGTCCCCTTGCTCAGCCCTGTCCCGTTTCCCAGAAGAGAGGGAAACAAAAGAAGAAGAGGGGGGCAGGGAGGAGTTTAACAGAAACTTATTCCAACTTCTTGGGAGGAGAAAAGCCCTATTCAGACGGGAAGAATAGCCGCTCGGAGGTGGTCACTAAGCAACCCGCAGCAATTCGGCAGGGCCCCGGTGCATGGGCAAGGAACAAAGCCACCTCGCTGCCCACCCAGAGCCATGGGTGGCCCGGCTGCAGGGGACGGGGATGTCCTGCTGAGCCCCGAGCTCCTGGCTGCAGCGGGAGGCTGCCTCGGTTGGCCCTGGAAGGCGGCCAGTCCCCATTGGGGTGTCCCTCTAGGGGAGGCCGTCTGCTGCTCGGGAAGGATTTGGGGTCTGCCCCAAATCCCATGATGGCTCCGCATGGGTCTGGAGCTCACACAGGGCTGGAAGTTATTCCCGACAGAGGCATGCTGAATTTTGGGTAACTGCACGACACCACGGGCTACACCCTCACCCAGAGAAGCTGGATTTATTATTTAGGTTATTGGTGGGGGTAGGGTCTGGCCTTTGCAAACCCGCTTACCCATGAGAAACCACTTGATCTCTCCACAGCACAAGCAATAAAGAGACAAAGGAAATCAGTCGGGACAAACCCCGCTGCCAACCCATGCTGAAATGCCTCCCTTGGAGCCCCGGAGATGCTGCAGCACCCGTGAGAAATGCTGGGCGAAAGGAAAACCTCTCACAGGCAGAGGGGGTCGGCTGGGACCGGGCAGTGGATGTAGGGCCGGCCGCAGCACAGAGCCTGGTGGGTGCAGGGAGGGGTGCTGCACCTGTCTGCACCCTGCAAGTGGCTTTTCTCCTGTGGGGTGTCACGGGGGAAATATCCAGCCCCCATGCTCTCATCTCCAGCATCTGATATACCCAGAGAGGAGCTGCTGGGACAAGGATGAGCTCTCTTGGTGCTTATCTACGTTCTCAGGGGGGCATTTGGCCAGCTCTCATCCCCCTCCTGCAACAGCGGGGTGGGCAACCGGAGAGTGCTCAGTTGTGTCCATACAAGTAGCACAGCACCCACAGACTGAGTTTTAATTAACAGTCAGCCCTGCCTCTTCCTCTCCCTCCCTTTCCCGGTTTCATTACCCGCTATCTCAGCCTTTAAACAGCTGCTTCGGATGCCCACTAAATAATCACACACCACAGGGTTGGCCAAAGTGGTGCCGTTTATTTTGCTTACAAAACCACATTCTGAAGGCCAGCGCTCGGAAGCCTTGCTGGCTGCCACGATGCCTCTCCCAGCACGATGCGGGCGCTGCAGCCAGCAGCAACAGCAGAGCATCCAGCCCCGGAGCTGCAGAGCTCCTACCTCCGCGGGCAGGAGGCAGGCACGGTGCTCCTGGCAGAGCTGGGAGCCACACGTGCCAAAGCCAGGCACCGGCTTGGCACACCGGGACCGTTAAACAGGATCTGCAGCCAGGGGAGCCCCACAGCAGGAGGCACGACTTCTGGCAGCCTGCTACGCTCCGGGGATTGTTTGCCTTCCCTTGTGAGCGGGGCCCAGGGCAGCGACTGGACCCCAGATGTCACAGTGCTCCTTTGGAGGTGTCACAGCGAAGCCACACTCGGGGGCAGAAGTCTCATCCTCTCTCGAATAAACCATCTGGTAGCCAAGTGTCCAGTCCACCCTTTATCTCTACAGCGAGTGGAGTGACAGCAGCACCTCCAGGACAAAAGGCAGCCTCCTGAGACAAGCTCTGTGTGTCCACCTCCATCCACTGCAGGGGAAGCCTCCTTAGACAAGGCACCCGGCTCCAAGAGGGGCACCACCAGCAGTGAGAACCCAACCAGAACAAAACTGGCCCCGGCCTGAGGACCGCCTCCCTGCAGAGGGAAAGCCTGGATGCTACTTGGATTCACCCTGGATTCCTCTCTCCCAACACCAGAGCACCTGCAGCCACCCACAACAGTGGCAGCCCAGTCAGTTGGGCCTTTTTTGGTGGCATTTTTTTTGCTGCTGTTCTCCTGGTCTGTAGAATTTGCACATTTTTTGAAGCGTTGTGAGAGAATAAAGGTTCCAAAGGAGGGAAATATCTTTGTGGAGATGAAACTGTGCCTGGAAGTCCAGAGCTAACCCTGGCCCTGGTGGCCCTCTTACTCATCTGGAGGTCTCCTTGAGGTGGTGTTGAGATTTCCCAGGCAATGTCCCTTGCCACGCAATCAGGATCTCTGGTAGAGCCTAATGATATTCTCATCATGCAGCTTTTTCCACACCTGCTTCTCCAGGTTGAAGTCATGGTTAATGTAGAAGATCAGCCGTTTCCACTCCTTGTCGTAGTAGTGGTCTGAGTACTTCTCGTGACCTTCCGTGATGTAGCCATAGGCACTCACCTGGGAAAGGCAGAGGGCTCAGCGGGGAGAGATACCGAAGGCAGAGGGAGCGAAATGAAATCCTACACAGCTCCCAAACAGGTAGAAGCACAGGACAGGGCTGCAAGTCAGGGCTGCCTCCCAGTGGCCCTGCATGGGCATCCAAAATGGACTAGATTGTGAAAAGAGGCTCCAGAGAGCCTGATCTCCTCTCAAATGCCTCCCTGGGAAGCATGACAGCCCTCAGGCCCTGTGAGCTATACCAGGGTTGTTTCTCTTGTCCCTGATCTGTTCCCTCCCAGCTGACCAGAAGCCATATAACCGCCAGGCACATGACAGTCAGGGTTGGGGCCAGCCGTGCTCTGCCCAGTTATCCTGTCCTTGCTTCCAGACTGGGCTGTGTGCAAGGATCACCATGCCCTTACCTGGTCACAGAGGTGGAGGGCAGTCAGCAGCAGGAATGCTCCCGTTGTGGGTCTGTACAGCCGCCAGTAATGTTTTTGCAGACTTTTAGATTTTAAAAACCTGCAGCAGAAGAGAAGAAAGCGTGGAGCAGCTGCTGGTTGTGCTGGCTCAAGCTGGGAACGGCTTGTCCTCCTTGGCTCATGTGGCATTTTCCTTCCTTGCAGCAGCCTGTGGCCATGCTGAGCATTTCAGATAAGCCACGACTGTGCTCACGTGTGGGTAGTGCTGTAAAGCACAAGGCCAGCCCAGAATGCTCCCATCCCCTCCACCGAAACCTGCAAACCTGCACTGAGCCTTGCTCTGCCAAAGGAGGGTCACAAAACCCACTGCGAGCTGCCGTGTTTTGTGCCAGCAGTTGTTAGGAAGGTAGGAGTCAGAAAAAAAAAATAAAAATAGCATTTGAGCCCTCTTAGCCTTGGAAAGGACCCAAATCAGAGGGGAGACAGCAGGACAAGCAGGGGAGTGTGAGCCATCTGGCACTGCGTGTGCTATCTATTGAGGAGGCGTAACGCAGCGCTCAAGGAGACCGAAGGGCAAACACAATCAAAGCAGGGCACAACGGGAACTCGTCTGCCTACACCTCCTGGCCACGAGGCCCACAGCTGGCAGATCTTACAGTGACAGTGGAAAGGACTGGGGACACAAAGAAGCGCAGCCAGGCCAGGTGAATGGGATACTGAAGAAGAGCCCGTTACTGTGCCTGAGGGCACAGCCAGCCCCTTGGGTTAAGGCAGGATCTCAGGAGAGGAGGACTGTTACAGAGCATTCCTCCAGGGTGCTGAGCAATGGGGAACGTGAAAGGTTGGTCCTGAACGACATCAACCATTCTGGCACTTGAGCCAACACCTAACATTGACACCTGCCTGGGACCTCTGTTGGATGCAGACAGCCAAACTGTCTGACAGCTCTTGTTTCTCCAGCTCACAGATGAGATGTTTGTGGTTCTGCCCACAACTACCTTACCCTGCAATACCACCGAGCACTTGGCACACTGCTGAAGCTTCCCCCAAGTCTGCCAGTGTGGCTGAGCTGCAGTTACAAGAGTAGGCTGGGAAGAGAGAACCCAGAGAGCGCTGGTGCTGGCCACAAAGCACACAGTCCCCAGCTCACCTGTTTTTCATGTATCTGAGGAAGTCTGGGTGAACTACCAGGTATTTGTCCAACGTGAAATCCTCATCGAATCTATCCCGGGGCCTTTGCCTACGGACAGGAATATGGAGATTCAGGACAAGCTTCTGTATTTCATCACGGCTGAAAAGCATCAGCCCTGATGCACTTGGTGATGAGAGAAGAATCACAAACACTCTTAAGTTATTCTGCAACATTTCTTAGATGGCAAAGCCTCCACAGCCTGTGTTGCAGAGGAAGAGACACAGAAAGAGAAGCAACAACGGGAAACAAATGTCTAAAACATGCATGCTCATAGACAAGACATTGTGAAATCAGGCCTCCATCTATGAGCAGGACCACGCACAGACACCAAAGCAAGCAACAGCATGCATTCATCCACAGCTTTCTCTGAGCTCAAGCCACACATCTCTAAACCCAGCTATTTCTAAGAAGGAGATGTATTGGTTACAGCAGTGCTCATAGCTGGGGAGGAAATAATACATTTCTCCAGATAAATCTGGAAGAGGAGGGAGGGTTTCACACAGCTTGACCCTGGCCTGCATCTCAGCAGGACTGAGCACTGTGGAGAGGAAGATGGTAGGGCAGAGAGTTCCACACTGAAGGGTGTAGAGGTGGGGCCAGTTTGATTTACCCGTAGTGGTTCAGGAATCCTTTCCTGATGTCCTTGTTCAGCAGAAGAGCCTTCAGCCACTCGTAGTCTCTAGCTCCCTCCAGGAAGTGAATGTATCTGATATGCTAAGACAAAAAGTGAGCATTAATGAACAGCACAGGAGAGAGACACCCTGTAGCACCAAAAAGCAAGCGGGCACCTAGGTTCACCGAGTTTTTCAGGCACACACCTCTGATCTTTTAATTATCCCACCGAAACAGAATGGAGAGGACATCTGATGTATAGCTACTCCAACATGCCAAAGGTTTGTGAGGGAGTTCAAACATTGGAACGTGCTCCCTAGAGAGGTGGCTGTCAATGTTCAGTAATTATTTGTACAATGCCCTTAATAACATTAACGTCTGTTAGCCCTGAAGCGGTCAGGCAGTGGGACTTGATCTTTGTAGGTCCAAGTGACCAATTCTCGTCTGTTCTAAAGGGCTGGGGTAGGACTAAAGCAACTTGCCACTGTGAAAATTGACTCTCAAGCCAATACAGGTTCCCTCGCCAAGGGTAATGCTAAAGGATTAGCTCAGCCCCTTTGCTCATCACACATAGGAAGATCAGAACTGAAGGCTAACAGCATCCTGTCAAAGCTGTGCAAGCAAACAGCATGGACCGGACTTACTTTTCCCCGTGGAATCTTGCTGAACCCTTTGTGTCCCAAGATCTGGAGAGAGGACACAAGGGAGTAGGCTGTGAATCCGTAAAAGGAGGTTTTTGTTCCCACATCTTTTTCATAACCTTTGATTACAGCCCCACTCACCCTAGCCAAGGAAATAAACAGAGGAGCAGAGTTAGCAGATGACCTTGCAAAAACCTTAGCACCATGTTTGTAACAGGAAAAGAGAAAAAACCTTTTTGATTTTTCATCTTTTCCTGCCACCAACCATTTTGGTGCTTCAGAGTCAGCGCAATTAGCTGCTAGCCAGAACAGCTTTCCCCCATAAGATCTTGTAAGGGAGCAGCGATCAGACGGCCTTACCGGAACACGTAGTCATGGGAGTCGATCTCCTGGCCCATCCCGGAGTTATTCAGTATTCCCCCGTTCCCCACAACAGCACAGCTAATGCACGTTGACTCGTTTCTGCTGCTGTTGGCCAGGAGCAGCTGCTGGTGGGGCTGTGGGGGCAGCAATGTCATGACCTCTTTCACCACTGTGAAGCAAACATGGGGAAGAATTAGCATCAAGAGCCTTGGGGATGGACCCAGGGAAACCACCACGGTTTCCCCCATAAGATCTGCCCAGCCTGATGCCTCTGACAGGGAGATCCTGCCAGCCAGCAGCTAGTTGGCGTCCAGTTCCTGTGGGAGGTTTGGGGATCCCATCCTGACGTGCCCCGAGGGACTCACGTGAGTAATTGAGCTCCATGAAGCCGTAGGGAGGTGCAAAGTGCTCCAGGCGGTCCCACTCTCTGTCGTTGAAGTACCTCTTATCGGTAAAGAGCATGATGTTAGGCAGGAAAAGGTCTCGCAGCCAGTCCGACTTGGCAGCCTTGGCCTTCACTGATTCGGAGCAGGTCTTGAAAAACAAGAAGAGATAACAAGGGCTGATTAGCAGCGAGCTGATAAACCTGAGTGCCAGTGCACGTCTCTGTGTGTGAGAGTACTGGAAAGAAGCAGAGAAGCTCCAGGGGTTCAGAATCCATCCCTTCCAGTGCCCCCATCACTGTGAACACCATGAACAATTTCAGCATTAGATTAACAATTAGCTGATGGAAAATCACCGCCAGATAAGACAGAATTACTGCAGGTCTCCGGGACTTTCCCCATAAGAACAACAGGCCTAAAATGCTCACACGTTTTTAACAGCTTTGGACCCCTCTACCTGATGCAAAAACCCACCTGAATCCACCAGATAAGGCACCTCACAAGGCCCTTGCCCCAGGCAACACACGAATCCACTCACTGACAAACCGGGAGGATCAGATCACCATTATCACTCCCTCAACAGATAAGAAAAAGCATGCAAACAACTTGCTCAATGTCATAAAGCAATCACAGGGTGGCACGTAGCCGATAAGGGAATCCAAGTCAGTTTATTCTCTTAACAAGAGCAGGCTCAGTGCAGCTGGCAAGTGTTAGCCTGCGTGTGCAGATGGAGAGCTCCAGTCCACTGCTGTGGATTTTCCACGGAGTCAGTTTGGGCTTTTTCATAGCCACCTTCACCAAATACTTAGTACCAAAAGATGAAAGAAGACCGGAGTGGAGCTGTGTGTCCACCCCAAACCCCCAGCAATGCCCAGACATGGCCAAAGCCCTGCTCCACAGCTGAGCTGGGCTCCGTGCTGCAGGTGACGGCGACATCGTGCCTGTCACAGCAGCACAATGAGAAGAACACCGTGGAGGGTTTGACGTTGGCATCATTTCATTTGCAGCATGTTTCACGTCCAGAGACGAGGATGTTCCCTGCTGGCTCATGCTGTACTTGATCCTGCCCAAGGCCTGCTCCTCCTCATGCCTCCACAGCTAGGCTGGAGCTAACAGCAGAGGGGACACAAAGCAGGTTGCTGTGCTTCCAGTCACTCCCCCTCTCCCACAATTCGAGATCAGCTTTGGGAACAAGACCCTGTGCGTGCTGTCTAGATCCAAACCCTCACTAAAGACCCTCCCGCGTGTATTTCCTCCTCTTTCCACCACCGTGCAAGGATTTTTCACACTCCACCAGCCGTTCTGCACGCCCAGATGGCCCGCAACCCCGCTGACAGCAGAACACGCTCTCGGCTTCCCGCTGTAAGCTGTCAGCTCACGTTCCTCTGCCAGCTCCTGCTCCGAGCTTCTGCCATGGGTGCACGTGCTCTGCGGCTCACTGGGGAGGACAGGAGCATCTGGGAGCCAGCAGCAGGATCCTGGTGGCCTAACCTCGAGGCACGCAGCGCAGTAACGCTGGGCAGGAGGGGTCAGGGATTGCCTGTTCGTGTGTACACACTCAGCCTCCTATTTCACCCACTCCCATTTGTATTTTGGGTGACTCAAGCCCAGGAGAGAGCAGGAACAAAGATGCACATCCTGCTCGGCAGACTTGATCGTCTGCCAGGCCCTTCTGCTGTGTCTCAGCAAGGCTGGGCCAGAATGCGAGCTCAAGGGTTTAACAGCCAAGCCTCGCATTTAGCAGAATCACAGATCGTTGGGTGAAAGAATCACAGATCTTTGGGTAACAGAAGGGCCAGCCTCTCCTCTCAAGCAGTTCAATGCACACCCTGTCAGCAAAAGAATGGCACTCACTGCCAAAAGGGGCAAACGGCACCACAGAAAGATGCCACAAGGGAGAGAGAGCTCGAAAAGCAAACTCCAAAGCAGTAATGCTTGTCCCAGGACCTTTTACCAGCCCAGCTCAGCTACCTCTGCTCTCCGTACGCCTCCCAGGGCATCCTGGGCACCCTGAGGTTGGGGAACAGGATTAACTTTTTCAGGAGCAGCCCCTGCTCCACTGGGAGGGGTGTGAGCAGAACAACACGGTGCCTGCAGCCCTGGCAGACCCCTGAAGCAACATCTGCATTCGCCCTTAATGCCAGCACCATGGCGTATGGCAATGGGAGAAAACTGGAGCATTACGACCTCAAAAAGGCAAAATGGCTCATCTAAGAGCACTGAGCCAGAACGGGGGTTCCTGTGTTCTGCTCACCTGCCTACACCCTCCCTCCTCCCTGAGCACACAAGCAGTAAAAGGCCTTTTCCACCCAGGCACAAACACCAGCCCCACTCAGAAGATGTCTGCCTGCCTGCCCAGCAGCAGGGGTGCCAAGGAAAACTGCTGAGTAGGTTTTATCCCGAGTTACCAGCATAAAATGGGGAACAGAGAGAGAAATACGCACCTTCACCTGCTCCTGCCTGCTTGCCAAGGACTTTGCTACAGTTCATGACTTCATTCCAGATTTGAGGAATTTTGAGATGCTCAAATATAATTTAAAATTAGATTCTTACACCTATAGCTTCAAAAAGGAGCTCAAGAAGGAGCTATAGGAAAGGTCATAAATACGGTCAGAATACGAGTTCAGCGTAGAAATGAGAAGAAAAGCACTTGCTTTCAGATTCCATGGCTTTTGGGACAGCCTGGTGGTTGGCACTAGACTTACCATTTCAGAAGATGGTAATCTATAACATGACCTACATGGGCAATCAGAGGTAGGCACGAGAATTAACCATCAGAACAAGACTCCCAACAAACAAGATCTATCTGAAAACAGAAGCTGCAGCTGTGCAAGCACTGCTGCTTTGACAGGTACAACTCTATCACTTGCGATTCCCATCTTCACCTCTACCAAAATACTTTTCTTGTGCTGACCAGCCCTACAGTTGTTCCTATTTAACAAACAAACAAAAAAAGCAAGACATGTTTTATGATGGATCTCTTATGATTTGTTCTGCTGTGGTGATGGTTCCACGCACAGCAAGGAAATCCTAAGCAGCAACTGGCACCATCTGAGTCAGAGGAGCTCCAAATGGGTGAAGAATCTGCCTGCTCTACATACAGGGTGGAAAAGGTGAATCCCCAGCACCTGGTAAAGACTCCCATCTTCCTTAAAATAAACAAGTAAAAAAAAAAAAAAAGTTATTTTTTAACCATCGGTACTCCAATGGGGCACACCCACATGTAGTTTAATTTTCACCAGTACAAATAAAAAACATGAAAAACGGAAACAGTCTCCACCCTACTGCCTGCAGAGCAGGCACACAACTGCTTATCACGCATCATCTAATGCTTTTGCTCTGACCTTATTTTGACTTCAGCACAAGCAACTAAGGAAGCCTCCGTTCCTGTGAGACCCTCCTCACCATCCTCCTTTACAGCACAGCACGAGCACGTCAGGTCCCCCCCTGCTGCCAAAACCTTTTTGACTTGCTTTGATAAATACATTTTTGGGTAAGCAGATGCTCAGATGTGTTCCTGCTCCTGTTCCCTCCCCATGACCATGTGGGTTTTTTGTGTGTGTTTTTGTTTTGTTTTTGTGTGTCTGTTTGGTTTTTAGCTGGGCTGCATACAACAGAGATGAAGGCACTGTGTGCCTGTGCAATAGAGCAAGGCACCTAAGAGCAGGATCACCTTGTGGCACACCTAGGAGGAGAGAGATTTCCCAGATAAGGAGGTCAACAGGGACAAACACGCACGGCCATCACGCTTACCGCTGGTGGAGCCGAGCTGTCCAGCAGGTACTCATCCTCGAAATCCCACTGTGGCTCAGACTTGAAGTCAGCAGCCCTCAGCCTCTTTGCTGTCACTGCAGCAGTCTGAGTCACGGGTCGCACGGTTTTCGCTGACAGAGAAGGGTCTTTTGGTGTTGTTTTGTCTTTGGTTGTGTTGTCTCCATGAGCTACCTTCACCCCAGAGGATGGTTTCTCTGTTGTCTTCTCTTTGGCTCCCTCTCCCCTGGGAAGTGATTTTGGCGTTGTCTTGTCATTTACCCCTTCCTTTCCCCCTGGGGTTTGTCTCACCACTGTTTTCTCCTTGTTTCCCTCCACCCTCGTGGCTGTTTCCATCGTTGTATTCTTGATTCCCTCCACCTCAGGGGGCTGTTTCAGAGTCACCTTCTGCATGGCTTCCTCTGCCCCTGGAGCCAGTCTCGCTGCTGTTTTCTCCTTGTTTTCCTCCACCTTTGAGGCTATTTCCACTGTTGTACTCTTGATTTCCTCCACTTCAGGGGGCTGTTTCAGAGTCACCTTCTGCATGGCTTCCTCTGCCCCTGGAGCCAGTCTCGCTGCTGTTTTCTCCTTGTTTCCCTCCACCCTTGTGGCTGTTTCCACTGTAGTGCTCCTGATCCCCTCCACCTCAGGGGGTTGTTTCACAGTCACCTTCTCCTTGGCTTCCTCCGCCCCGGGAAGTGGTCTCATTGTGTTCTTCTGCTCCTCTTCTTCCCAGCTCGGTGTCCTCTCAGCTGTGCCTTGTTCAAGCCTTGTAGTGTTTCTCTCCAAACCCACCTCGGACATTCCACTTGCGTTCCCATTAGCAGAATAGTCTGAACCTTGTTGCTCCTGGGTGTCCACTCGTTGCACACCTGGGACGCGCTGGAAAATACTGAATGGCCTGAATGAAGGAAAAGCAGACACATCACACACACTTAGCAGCTTCCAGCACATTTCTTTTGCAAATCCGCCACCGAGTTTCTGCAGGGAAGCAACACAACACATCCTTCTCTGCAGGACGCTGCCTGAATTCAATTTCATTTACATATTTGCCACACCAAAGCATTATTCAAATTCCTGTCCCATTCTGTCCTGAACACTGCTCATTTCCACACAAAGCAAGCTCATCTGGGAGACTACATCCTCCTCTCTGGCACTTTGCTCATGAATTATCCTCCACATTGGCAGCAACTGCAAACCAGCAGAGAATAGCAGTGGGCAGGACACCCCAGCAACGTCCGCAGGGCACTGTAGGATTGTGTTTCTCAGATGCTGAGCTCAGGACATGGGACGCATCGTGGAGGCAGCCACCTGGTGCTCTGCCTTCTTTGCCAGCAGAGCCAGGTGCTGCAGCAGCAGAGTATGAAGATCGGAGGAGACTCAGAAAGGGAAGGCTGATAAAAAGTGAAATTTATTCCTTTACCATATGTCACTTCTTTTACACAGCCTGCACTTACAAGATTGGAAATTATGGCCATAAAATAGTCCTGTTGTTACCATTTTCTTTATAATCTTGTAGTTGTTGATTGCCCAGCCCTCTTATTTTGTTAAGCTCTCTCTTCAAAGCCTCTCCACCCTTGAGGGAATCAACAGGTCCTCATTTAGTATCACCTGCAAAGTTACTTAGTATGCATCCCAGTCCTGCATCCAGATCATTTATAAGAACATTGGAGAGGACCAAACCCAAAACAGAGCCTGAGAAGACCCCACTAGTGGCCACCAGCCTGCTGCAACCCCGTTGATATGGCTGCCAACAGCAGAAGAGCCACCTGCAAAAAGAAGATTGAGCCGAAACCCAGAAAAATCACCCAGGCAAAAAGCAGTGGGATTTCGTCCCAAACATTCCTTCTTATCTACACATGGTTGAAGGGTGGAACAGGAAAAAGGAAGCTGAAAAAATGCCGCGGTTGAGCTCGGACGTACGGCAAAGCTGCTCGGGATAAAGCAGCGGAGTTTCGGCGGGCTGATTTCACACTACGTTTGCCCTTTGCGTGATGCACTTGTTTGCATGACGCAGTTGTTACATGATGCTGTGGGCTGCTTCCAGGGTGATAAATGGGGAAAAAAAAAAAAAAACAACTCCACAGAAAGCAGGCTGGAGAGAGCAGCTTGCTGCTGAAGCTTCAGAGCAGTATGCCATTCATTCAAGTGGCCAGGAAATTATCAGCCTGTGGAGACTTTTAAAAACCAGTTTTTATCAGATATTTGGACATTTCCAACATCATTTCTATTGGACAGACATGCTGGTAAATGGCTTATCAGCTCTTCCTCTACCTCCTCTCTTTTAGCCAGTTTCAGCCCAGTACACAGCAGTTGTTTTTTATCACAGTGCTTCATGTTTAAATGTGCTACTGCATGCTACCTAATAAAAGGGAAGTTTTTAATTATACTCTACGTAAAGAGAAGTTCAGTAAGGTAGTACTGGCAATTCTTAAATCCCTGGATGATTTTCTGTTGTAATTTTAAGATGTTTAATTTTTTTAAATTAAAAGGCAGAGGACAATGAAATGGGACAGCATGCCAAACCATTCACCCCACACACGTGTTATCTCACAGGGAAGAGATTCCGTTCTAGCTTTATTACACTTCAAATTCAAATACTAAGCCAAACAGAGGGCAAAATGCAAAAGTGAAGGCCCTTCATATCCAAAACCTTGCTTCCTGCAGTCAAACCCCCGTGGCTTGTGCCTACACAGGACCTTGCTCTCCCAATCCAGACAACTGGTCAACCCAGCCCACCAAATTTTGGGTTCTAGAATGCAGCTGGCAAACAGCTGTAGAAGCACAACGATATTTACTGTCATTTTCCTTTGCAATTTACAGAGCCCAGGAACAAGTAGGAAATAAAACCATTAAAATGATGCTCACTGTATTTTATGTTGCGTATAAAAGCACAGAAATTGAATAGATAGCCACATACCACTCGTGCCTTGTGTTTTATCTAAAATTTCAAAAATATGGATGTTTCCAGAAAAAGTAACCCCCCCAAGATGAGCTCACTGGGGAGCTGGGAGCACCCAGGGGTGGTGGGGAGGCTGGGGAGCAGTGCTTCCTACACAGCGCAGGGCACCAATGTGAGAACTGTGTTTGTAGTAGGAAAAGCTCAGTTATCTGCTGATTTAACACACGAACGAGCTTCTGGACAATAGTACCAGAGACACTACCGTGGTCTGCACTGTAATTCCCTCCACACCCATTCTTGTAGGATTTACTTAATCACTTATATAAAAAATACTATTTGTATTTATCATGTCTGCATGACACGAGTGTCCCAACACACTGCAGATTTGTATTAAATGCAGAGTTCACTTTAAGCATAAAGGTAACCCAGAAAATCAATCCCAGTAATGCAATCTGGACTAGTATTGAATGAGGTCCTCACGGGAGCCACCAGGTAAAAGCAAATACGATGCAGTGCCAAACTATGAAAACAGAGTCAGTAAAACAAAAGCTGCTTTCTTGAACAGCTATGCGAGGAAACACTAGAAGGTGGTGATCCAACAGCAGAAAGTTTCAGCCTGCGAGCTTCTAGCAGCGTGCTCTGACTGCATGCAACGTGGTGTGCTAAAGCAAAGCGGGCACCTAACCCAGATCGGAAGTGCAACTTCCAGGGTAAAAGGAGAGAGGAATGAAAGAGAGGATATCCAGGCAGCATGGATTGCAAGGAAGCTGGGCTCTTACCTGAAAACGCTTTTTTCCAAGCCAAACAAGGAGCTAAAATTAGTTACGGTGAGGAAAAGTAGCATTAAGCCAAGAAGCCCAACGAAGGCTCTGGGAGCTATCGAAAGCTTTCTGATGAAAAGAAGCATGGTGAGATGCCTGGGAGAGGCGAGAGGCTCTGCTGCTGCTGCCCAGAGGTGCTTGCTAGGCAGTGCTTTCCACAGGTATGTGGAAGGAGTGGGCTGGTCTTCTCTCTGGGTTTCCCTATGAGAACACGCACACCCTCCCTGCCGACGTTCCCGGACACTTTGCACACAGATCCAACTCCTCAGAGCAGCCAGCCACCTTGCACTGCTCCCGATTGTCACCCTAAGCTCACTGCAACACGGAGCAGGGAACGAAACACCTTTTCCTGCAGCCAATGGAGGTTTCTTCTATTTTCCTCAGTGAGGTTAGTCTGGTGTGAGAAGGAAACCCTTCGCCTCAAATCTGGGGATTAAAGTGTGAATTAGGAGAGCACCACACTCTGCAAAGAAACTAACTTTCAGACTACCACCTGCCCATGGGCACAGGAAGATTTTTCAGCGTAGCCATAAACAGATCTCTGCTCTTTTCTTCTTGATGTAACTGCCGGTAGCTCCGATCCAAAGCCAATCCCTGCCCCAAAAAGCTGATGGCTACATCATACACATCCGTTTTTACCTTGTGACTGCTTCGCTACAAGTCGGAGTCGGACTCCTTGCAAATCCACTACAGAGGAGGAATTTGTGTTTAAGGCAGCTTAGTGCTCAGCTAGCGCATTGCAGGGCTGGGCGCAGCCAGCCAGTCCCCTCCCTCTCTAACAAAGCTGACCTGCCTTTGAGGCAACTGGAAAAACTGCAATCCGGCATTTCACTTCCTTGGAAAGAATCAACTGCATCCCAAACTAGCCCCGCTACTGCTGACAGACTTGTTGCACAGCCTTGCCTGGAGCTCAGATTCCCCAGCTGGCTCAGGAACAAGCCACCTGAGCTCTGAGCTGCTTGTACAGGTAGCAGCACCACGTGCTCTCCAGCTGCTCTGCTTTTGGAGCTCTCAGTCAACTTTCCTCCAGTACCATGGCTAGGACTGGGCTTTTACTTTTGGCTTTTCAGCTCTCAACCTATCACTTCACAGTGGTCACTGAGTGGCAGAAAATGACAGCACTCAAACAGGACACAGATGAATTTGGGTCTGTGGCTAGTTGGAGAATTCAGAATTGGATCACCTCGGTGACCCCCACAGCACAGCTACCTGAAATTCAGCTGGTCTCAAGGAAGCATTCAATATATCTGAATTTTTATCCCATGAAACATTTCATGTTTCTCATGTGTGAATTGTCATCATGCACAGACAACTGCCTTCTATGCTACTGTCCTTACTAGGACCCTGGTCGTTTGGGAACTAAACATTACAACCAGGCTTTGATCACCACACTGTCAGGTCAAACAAAGCTTCACGGATGCCACGTGCATGTGAAACTCTCCAAGGGTAATGAATCCCTGCTGCAACCTTGGGGTTCACACCCCAATTGGAGTAGAGCAGTCAGGACATTCAGATCTAGGATGTGTTGCTCCTCATTGACATGTAGCACCTGACAATCCTCAGGTCTCAACCTCTCTTTTTCGTGAAAATCAGCAGTTTGCCTAGAGATCGACTTCTAGCAGTCCTAAAAACATCTCCCCACTAGCAGAGGGAAAGATGAGCACAGATGAATAACGCAGATGTAGTTTTACGTACTACAGCAAATGGATATTTTTACCCATGGGAAGCAGTTAAAAATTAACCCTAACAGTTAAAATGAAAAAGGTTATATGGCCTCTTACTACAGAAGTTGGTTTGTACAGCTCTCATCAATAATTAAGCTCAGATTGAGATTTTCTTGCTGACATCACAATTCTTTAAAGCTAACATTCACACTGTTCCTGAATACACAGAGAGCTTTAAGTTACAAGGAAGCCAATCAGATTTCACACCTACCTCGTACCCATCCACACATCACAGCAAAAAAAAAAAAAAAAGCTGCAAGGATTCCCTGTACAAGGACTCAGAAGTAGCTGCATTTCTCTACTGCCCATAATTGCAGATAAATTATGGTCTCTGGGGCAAAGTGCAAAATATCAGTTATCAGAGGGCCTAGGAGAGAAAAGTTAAACAGCAAGAAAGGTGCTGAAGAAACAGGGGGGAGGTTGTTAGTCCAGGCTATGACCCTGCTTCCATCTACAGCGAAACATCTCATCCTTCCCACAGTGACCCTAAGATCAAAGGAGATCCACTGCATAATTAGAGGCATTGAGAAGGGAATCAGCCGTGGTACTGCCCTACTCCTGGGTAGCCCTCAGGAGCTCCAGGCAGGTCTGGAGAGATGTGCTACAGATCTGGGTGTGCAGCAGGCAAGCAGCGACTCAGTGCTCAGAAGATCCCTTCCAGTGGCAGACAGCAGTCCTGAAGCACTGATATGCACCATATATACCGGTGGCTTCATTTTAGCCTTCTTTTTTCAAGCCCTAGGCATACCGCTTGGAAGAAGCTGCTCGCGTGTGACTATAAGGCTTTTATTGTTAGCAGGATCCCAAAGGGAAATTCTGGAGGCAGCCAACGTTTTCCTTCCAGTCCTTCCATGTAACATCACTGCAAAACCAAGAGCCACAAGGGAGAGCAAGATTCCTATAACCAGAAAAAAAGACAGCTTCCTTTGCTTTTAAGGAACTGCGCTGGCAATCGGCGAACATGTCTGTAGTACTCTGTGTTTGACAAAGATCGTGCCTGGGGGAATATCCGAATCTCTGGCAGGCAGAGTGGCCGAACCCAGGCTTGCTACGCCAAACATACAGCTTCTCACCTTCTTGTGAAAAAACATGCCCTCAGAGACTACCGCCTCGGACTTCTATGGAACATTATTTCACCATCTTTCCACCCCCACGACTGGAGTCAGCCCGTCATAGCTCAGCCAGGCTGGCGAGCTCAAACACCAGGTCAGCTTAGTAGATGGGGCTGTGCACGAACTCTCATCCAAGATTAGGGATGACCGTATCGAAAGCAGAGGCCAAGAGCAGAGCTGCTCCGTTCACTCTCTGTAAGCAGTGTGACTCCTGAGAAACAGCTCACAGCCCTTAAAAACTGCTCTCTGACCCCCACATCCAGGGAGATAATTAACAAGACTGCACCTGACACAGCAGCTGGCAACATCTCAAGAGCCACAGGCCAGATCCCAGCTTCCTTCGGCAGAGGAGAGGTTGTGAGCTTCTCTGCAGCCCTGCTGGCAATCCCCAGAGATGCTGCTACCCTTGTAGTGCCGAGACTCCTAGCTCTGGCACAACTGCTCCATGTCCAGGGTGTCCAGCCACCAACACCGGTGCCTACAGCAATTCTTCTGCTCTTTAGCACTGAAAACAAGGCTTTTTTTTCTAGGAAAATATCCGGGACCATCAAGCGAAGATGGTTCTCTTAGTGCTTTTCCATCTATAGCACACCATTTAATTCCAGATCCACTTAAATACATCCTTACTTACACCCTGGACAGATAAAAAAACAGATTTGCCTGTTTTGTTGTGTTTTTTAAACAAACTATCTCAGTTAGATTTTAAGCTGTGTGTGTTGTGGCTGCCAGCTAGAGTCTGAGCTACGCCAACAATCTGAGTGCAAGCTTTTGAGGGCAGTGTACCAAATCTTGTTGACTTGCCTCTGCCCTGTGCACTCACCATCCAAACGCCTCCACCAAGTCAACATCCTTTTGTCTGTCCCACCCCGACAGGAAGCCTAGCATGACGGAGAGCTGACAGACAGGGACACAACTGATACCACGTCACAGTTGATTTGTGGGTTTGTTTTTTTTCTTTTGTTTGTTTTTCCTTCACAACCTATTTGATGGAAAGTTAAAAAATATTCTGTTCCCTCTGGGGAATCTCTGAGAAAGTTGTTCCCATATCAGCAGGACAGTATTGTAGACAGGTGAGCAGCTAATTTATTAAACTTATGTTTAGCTGGCCCCCTTACCAGAAAAACAGCCTTTTTAATTCCTGCCTCTCACAGCTGCCAGGAACAGGAGCATTCCGGGATTCTCTGTTGCTCTGGAGAGGGAAACAGAAGGACCACAAAACCTACATCCCTCTCCACACCCCTGATAAGACACGCAGGCACACCTCGCAGCATTTCACACCTGGCTGCACAAATCAGCATCTGCACAGTTGTTAATTCATAGAATGGGTCGGGTTGGATGGGACCTTAAAGATCATCTAATTCCAACCCCCTGCCATGGGCAGGACCCCTCCCACCAGCCCAGGTTGCTCCAAGCCCCATCCAGCCTGGCCTTAAACACCTCCAGGGATGGGGCAGCCACAGCTCCTCTGGGCAGCCTGTGCCCGTGCCTCACCACCCTCTGAGTAAAGAATTTCTTCCTTATACCTAATCTAAACCTATCCTCTTTTAGTTTAAAGCCATTCCCACTTGTCCTATCACTACACTCCCTGACAAAAAGTCCCTCCACGGCTTTCTGGCAGCCCGCTTCAGGTACTGGCAGGCTGCTCTAAGGACTCCCTGGAGCCTTCTCTTCTCCAGGCTGAACCCCCCCAACTCCCTGTCTCCACAGGAGAGGTGCTCCAGCCCCTTCATCACCTTCACGGCCCTCCCTTGGACTCGTTCTAATACTTCTGTGTCCTTCTTGTGCTGAGGGCCCCAGAGCTGAATGCAGGGCTCCAGGTGGGGTCCCATGAGAGCAGGGGGGGATAATCCCCTTCACCTGCCAACACACTCTTTTTGATGCAGCCCAGTTGGCTTTCTGGGCTGCAGGCACACATTGCCAGCTCATGTCGAGCTTCTCATTAACCAACACCCCCAGGTCCTTCTCCTCAAGGCTGCTCTCAATCCATTCCCCTGCCCACCCTGTTTGTGCTTGGAATTGCCCCAGTCCAGATGCAGGACCTTCCACTTGGTCTTCTTGAACCTCGTGAAGTTCGCACAGGCCCACCTCTCAAGCCTGTCAAAGTCCCTTTGGATTACAGAATCACAGCTGTGCAGGTCTACTACTTTTGAAACCAGAAGTGAAATAATTCTTGGGAAGGCTTTTCCCATACTCTTCCCACTGACTCAACACCAAAAACCATCACTCTTGACCTCTGGCAGGACAACTTTTCACTCCAAAGGATGCTAAGTGCTACAGGAATGTAAGCCTGCTTCCTGAGTGGTGGAAATCATCATGTCCCTACCTTACAGCTGGAAATTTGTGGCCTCACAGTGCCTTCTTCTGTGTCCCTGACAAATGTATCAGTGCCTTCACACTGTTAGCTGCAGGAGTAGCAAAGCCATGGGGTCCCGTGAAAAGTTAGATGGGTTTCATGCTTTTCTTCCCTTCTCTCTTCCGTATATTGTCTTCTATTCAACAGTTCTTCCCCTATTTTATTTAGAAACCTAGAGGTCCTGTGCTACTTTTCTCCACGTTACTCCTATTAACTTGGCAAAGGCTTTCACCAGCCAGGGAGAGAAGGTGACTCTTTGCTGCCCCAGCTGCACATCAGCTATAAATATACTGAGAAAATCACAGGCAAAGAAGTTGCTGGACAGAAGAGCAGCACGCTGCTGCTTTAGGGGAAATGTGAGATCCTTGTGCTCAGGAATAGCACACCATTCTCTCCCAGTTCCCTGGAAGTTACTTAGGATCTTTTCAGCTGGGGTTTGCCTTGCACGCATTAGATCTTAAGGGAGATTTGCAGGGTCTCAGCCTGGGCCAGGAGCATCATCCAGTCCGTTTCTAAGAATGCTGTGTTATTATACATCTCTTCCCATAAACTACATTTCCTGAAGACAGGTGCTCCCCCAGCGAAAACCATGGCACAGAGAAATCAAGCAGGACACACACTGGGTCTGTTTATCCCGAGTTCTGTGGCTTGCACCTTGAACCTTGTTTCCCCGCTCTTAGTTATCCAATGAGAATGATCAAGACTCTAACAGAAACAGTCTAAGCTGTGTTGTTAACAGGATGATGCCAAACACTGGTGGCCTTTAGCCCTTGTGGCAATCCCCACTAGCCTGCACTCAGAGCTCTCTCCTCCCTGCAGCATGCATTTTGCTCTCAGACACTGCATGCCATTTGTGTAGAGCAAGTTACTCACACCACACAACCCCAGCCACAAAGGCTGGAAGAGACACCTCATGCAGTCCCTAGGCATCACATTGATATCTGAACCACACCCGTGGGTCCAAGGAGATACGAGCTGCAGTTTGTTTATTGTTCAGTGCTAGTGTTTTCCCTCCCTCTCCTTAAGCAATCCATAACACTGCATCACGCTCCAGTGTGTAAACTGTAAAAAAATCTCTATCCAGTTTTTTATGATACCAATCTTGCCCCACTGAACCTTTCAGCTTGGTTAATGTCAGAGTTTATGTTTACCCTTTGATCTTATAACCATAAGTAAACAGCAGCCAAATTTACTTAAAATAAATTAATATTGATAAGTCAATGCACAAAACAATCAAGAGCAGACACTGAGAATCCTTTGTCCCAGTGGCTGTCCTTGATCTCAGATGTCTTCTCCAACCCAAATGATTCTATAAAAATAAGGACTTTAGAATATAACTTCTGGTTGTTTATCAACTTGTGCTGTTCTGTGGAGCAGTATGGTAAAGCAGCCTGAGAATCCAATAGCATATAACAAGAGTTGGGTTGATAACATTTATGTAATTTGTCCTGATGCATTTGGGTATTACCTCACTGCGTTTCCTCCCATTGGTACAGAAACACAGACTTTACTGCAGGGGTACGACCAGCCGTGCTCCAGCACCACATGTTTTCAGACAGAAGTTCCCTGAAATAAGCAGAAAGGAGACAGTAAAGGAGCAGTAAAAGGCAGTTAAACACATGAGAATTTAACCAGGATGATGCCAACAGCCCTGCTTTCGCCAGAGCTATGAGGGTTTATTTTTTGGTTTTAGCTTTATCTAGACACTGGTGGCTCCACCACAACATGCTGAGAACCCTGATGGCTGAAGCCACAATGCTCCAGCAGCTCTAAAGTGGGCTTTTTGTTTTGCCACTGCCAAAATATTTCACTTGTTGTTCAGCAAGTCTGCCTACGAAAATCATTTGGATGATGACAAGTGTCCCACAGATACATTAGAATAACTACACGGTGTCCTGGATGGAACTTTGATAAATACAATTTGATTTCAGAATCAGAAAAATGTACACTACCTTGTCTTTTGGTTTAATTGCTCTTTCTGTTTAAAGTTAAATAGTCATATAAAAGATAATAGCATTTTATTTGTGGGTTTTTCATATGGTTTGCTATCTAATCTGTTCAGGAAATAAAAATACTTCCTGTCACGTCATATGATTAGCCTTTGGTTTGTTATCCTTCAAAACAATTTATTGCCTAGGGATCTTATTAATTGCAATAGTTTTTCTACAAGGTCATCCCCTTCAGTTGTTTATTGTTCCCTGTTAAACACTATTCAGTGAATACAAAAAATCAACAAAAACGGTATCTTACGGCTGCCCGATCTTGCGTCAGGGACTCGGGGTTAGGTACACTCAGCCACAGACACCCATTCCACCTGCCTGCTTTGCAAACTGCACCTGGAATGCCAAAACCAAGCCAGGCTCAGCAGTCACCAACATCACCGGGGTTTTCCTGAAGGGCAAACCGAGTCACACTCATACCTGCAAGCTCTCAGCCACCAACTGCACAAAGCTGGCTTGAGTCAGAGTCCGGATGATGAAGTTCTGTTTCACCACCCCATCTGGCAGGTGGAACTGATGCCCGGAGAGCAGAACTGGCAAATAACGTGCCCTTCTTACCCCATCCCTTCCTAAGTGCATTGAAACATGATTTTACATGCCAGGCTTGTCAATAGTGTCAGCTAAGTGACCTGAGGAGCATACAGCCAGTCTCCCAGCCACACCTTTCTCTAAATTAACCACCCAAAGGCCTGGAGGGTCATTTATGGCAATTTTCTGATTCTTACAAAGTGCAAAACAGACTCAAGGACAGGAGAGAGGCAACAAATGCAGAGCAACCTGCCATCTGTTCGAATTGTTTAGAGAGGGAAGGGAGGTTTGAACCAGTTGGTCTTGGATCACACCTCTGCTGTCCCACCACATGCTGACCCCCCAGGTGGAGGGGACAGAGCCTGACCGCTGCCATCATCACTTGCTCTGTCCCCTTAGGACGACATGATGGATCAGTCTCAGGCTCTCAGATCCTAACTCCACTCCCTCACAGATATGGAGATGGTCGTTTGTCCTCAGTTAGGGTGCTCAGGGGGTGGATAAGGCCGCAAAGGGCAAGGTGAAGCCCACCATTTTGTGATAAAATTACAACAGGGATCTGCCCCGTCTCTTGTTGCGGAAAGGTGAACAGAGACATCAACACCACCTCCGTAGTCTTCTCAGGATAAATATTATCCAACTGTCACACACAATGCCCATCATCCCTGGGTACAGAATATCCACGAGCAAACTAGGATGACAGCTCACCCTTTGTTCAGAAACCATTTGCCACAAAGGGCTAAAGGGCGAGCTGGCAAAGAGAACGAGTGGCACCAGAAAGGAGGTGCCACTCCTGCTGCCCCACAGGAACCCATCTGGACGGGCAGTGTGTCTCAGAGCAGGGCACTGCTCACCAACACCCCAATCCGCAGGATCTCACAGCACCCAACTCTGCTTTGTCCCAGGCAGAACATTTCAGCGGTGGGTGCTTCACAGCAGGCATTTCCTCACGGTGACAGAGCAGGGCCAAGAGCCAACGACGCCAGGTTTTCTTTTTATGCCTGTATCCCTCAGAAATTCCTGACGAAATTAGATTCTCAGTTGCATTAACATCAGGTTTCTTCCCCTAGTTTTGCCCTCTGATGTGTACGTTATTTGTGAGAACAGCTACAGGGGAGAGCAGAAAGCTTGGGACTGAAATCCCCTGCAGGTTTTAGGGCAGCACAACAGGCTGCTGGACCTTCCAGTTGCCTGAATGAGGTATTATAACCAAAAATATACCAATATATATATACCAAAATACCAATAACTATGTAAACAAATAGCCAAACAGAAATCCTTCCACCTCCACTGTGCTGACAGGAGTTTTTAGAAGACAGTGTTCTGCAGGAAAGCGTGCAATTTCCTCAGGACATTTTAAGGAACTGTCTCATCACCCCAGTCCCAGCATTGCTAATTTAACAGTGAGATTGTAGGGTTGTTGAAACTGGCAGGGCCTACACACGAGAAGGGAGAGAAGGACTAAGGCCCAACACCCGTGTGTCCATGGGCAGCCTGAAAACAGCTGAAAGAAAATCTCCCCCTAGAAATAAGTTTTCAAAAAGTCACTTCCCCTATTTCAGGGGTGACTGGGATTCATATATCCTAGTATTCCCCCTCTTCACATCCTGCCACAGGGACAGCAGATACGAGACAGGAACCATTACTGCAAGACAAAGAAACCCAGTCCACACAGGAGGAAGAATTGGCAGCACCAAGCCTACAATTTTCGCGCAGCGCTGCCTGAAACAGAAATCTCGCTTATGCCAAAAGTCAAACTTCTCTGTTTATTTAAGTAGATTTCGGTGCGTGGGTGTGAAAACTTCAGCATAATCTACAGAGAAAAGCTGGGCTTTCTATTTTCTCCATCCAGCTTCCACAGGTTTTCTATTATTAATACACAGGGTAACACCCCAAGCAACTCGTCCCTATCGCAGTGGAAAAAGAAACAGAACAAAGATCATAAAAGAGGAACAGACAACAGTTTTCCAGGCTGAGGAGACGAGTTAACAAAAAGCCAAAACAAAGTTCAGAGACCAACGGGTTCGTCTGATTCTCCCTTCCAGCCACTCTGTCCTCATGTAAACCACATCTCAGAAGCATCCAGAGGCAGTAACTCCTCCATTTTGTTAAAGACAGCTCCGATTTTTAGGACAAATGTCAGATCCTGGGACAAGCCAAGGCTGTCAGTCATTCCATCTCCCTGCAAATCCCTGGGCAGCCCTATTTTGTCTGTCCAGTCACATTTTCAGTGACTGCTTTCTTCCTTCCAAAGGTCACAGCAGCGCCCATTAGCTGCTGGGCTGCAACATTTCACCTCCCATATGAAAAAGCTGGATTTTCAAATGGTCCTTGCTGCCATGAAAGGGCACTAGACACAAACAGAACGGCAGCTAATGGGAATTCAGGGTGACAGGAGGAATTAGAAGATTCAGTAGAAGCTCCCTGTTGAACTAATACCAAGTCCAAGCAGCTTACAGTAGGATGAGAAATGCAGGGATGAATCTGATGTTGTTTTTTATCTTAAGTCAGAACCTGCTTCACATATGACCCAGTAACAGAAGAATAAGATACCGTCTCTTCTGACCTCCTTGATTTACAGGGGCTATTCTCTAGATCCTGGTTAGTCACACCTGGGTGTGCATCTCACCAAATCAGCTCCCAGTTAGCTCAGACATGAGCTAACAGGTACAAACACAAACAGGCACAAACACAATGCTCTGTACTCATCAGCGTCATCACACACTGGTTTTCAACCTGTACTCCACAGACTATTAATGGTCTTCAGAAACATCTACTGCCAGCAGGCTTCTTGCTGCCACGCTTCCTAAGTATCTGGAAACTGGAGAAAGCTGAAAGCCAGTCCTATGATGCTGGAAGGCATTAAAGATTAATTAATTTCGCTTTTAGGAAGACTTACTGAACTGAAGCAGCCATCCCCCTTGCTACAGATGAAGCACTTGCATCACTTCTTTTCCCACCCTCCCATTTCCTTAAAACCAGCACCTTGAGTAATTCCCGCTTCCATCAATTATCAGGAGCAGAATTCCAGCAACTGAGTCACATTAATACAGGTTGCACAATAATCTCTCACTACATGGGCTACTGTTCTTCGCTTCCTTTCTGATAAAGGGCTGTAACTGCCAACAAGGCAGACAAATTACAGAGAAGGAATGATCCACAAAGTCTTCTTCGTAAGGATGACAATTACTTCTTTAAGGGAGATAAAGAGAAAAAAAAAGAAGTCAAGAATATTACAAAAATGTAATATACATTGCAAATACCTATTTCAGATCTTATCTGACGCTATGGCAGGCAAACAATTCAAACACGTCTTGCCCTCGGGAAAGGGCTGTATTTGAGGAATGCATCTTCTCTTCCCACACTACGAGGTAAAACCACAAACTCTGACAACAAACTTTTACTCCGATGACTTAGCTAACCTACTGCACTTGAGCGAGCCAACAAATACTCATCCTGAAGATGAAACAAAACTTCATCTTTGGGGACTGGAGAACTGAGGAAAGTTTTAAATATATATATAGTTTAAATCTGGTTCTGATTAGGAAGAATTACTCAGACTTGAAACAGGCTGGGTGGAAACCAGTGAAAATATGAGTTTTCCCATATTTAGTAATTAGCTAAGTTTAGCCAGTCCCAGGAATGCTAAGTTACAGGCGGATCACAAAATAGCAATTTTCTGATGAATCCTGCTAAGGAGGAAGATTGTGCACATCCTTCTTCCTAATTCTTGCTGAAGCAAAACTAGAGGTCTCAGTTGGAGCTGTGCGGGACCTCTCTGCTGTTTGTATAAAACAACAGCACCATCCAGCGGATGAGCAGCACTTGCTTTTCCTCTCCCACCTCACGTCCATCTACAGAAAACGCAGCGTATAAGCTTTATTCCAATTTTAAATGTCCTAGTGCTGCACTTATTTTAGCCTTGGGTAAGAAAAGGTCAGACATTTCAGGAGAGCAGTAAAAAATAGCTCCCAAAAGAATTAAATTTTCCACCGCCGGGCATCTCTGTCAGCAGACAATTCCGCGGCACCATCGCCCTCCAAACACTGCCATTCCTTGCACCATTAATTTAATCTCTTAATTGCTGCAGGGGTGGAAAAAATGACCCCAGCAGAGGTAATTGGCCATCATACCTCACCCTTGGATTTTACCACTGGAAACAGCTTCGCAGCCAGATGTGCTCTAGTGAGTCTACGTATGACCACACGGAGAAGGCACGCAGCTCCCCCGCTACGTTCAGCCCAATTTTGGTGATGTGTCGAGGCTGGTTAGGATTCCCCAGGACAACGGCTGTTTCATCTGTCTGTACAGTGGGAACCTTAACAATTTGGTTTAACACATGAAAACAGCCAATTCCAGCAGCGGAGGTATGACACTACCCTCTCACAGAAAACAAGATCAATTAGCCCCTTTCTTTGAGACAAATGAAGATGAAACAAGCTATGCAAGGCCTCCTCTTTTGTTTGTTTATTGTTCCAGATGAAATTTGGCAGTGAACAAATGTGAGCAGTACACAGCATTCTCAGCAGCTGACCACACCGTGACTCACTCACTACACACTGGTAACTCAATGACTGCATTCCTGACCTACTTGGGGAATTAAGCTGGCATTTCAAGCAGACTTTCCACTTCAGAGAAAGGAGCATCTCACAGCTATTCCAAAGTTCCTGGCTGGGATCCACTAATTAGATGAGCTTCATACGTACAAGATAATATTCAAAGTGAACATAATTCACATGGACTCCCAGGTTGTCCTTGCAGAAAGCCAGATTCAGAGATGTGGTGCTAGCACTATGCTTTTATCTCCTTAGCTTACTTTTAGGAATTCTTACTACCTAGTGCTTCTTCCATAACTCACAGTCTGAACATGCACTCAGACCAGAACCTCTGCCATGTCGTTTGACATTTAGAGAGGATTCACAGGAACGATCAGATTCCTGGAACACATCAAAAGCACTATAAAACCCCACTTCTGTGAGAAAAGCTTTAGTCACATTATGGAGAAAGGAGAATCATGCACACAAAGAGAAGGCATGCGTTTCCACTACACGTTTTCTGCCACCTCTGAGGTTATGCCAGTCAGACAACTTCCAGAGAAAAACAGGCAGAAAGGGCTAAAACATCCAGGTTTTAGAGATTTGTTTCTTTGGCCTTTTCCCATATTGTCCTCGTGTCATATCAACATGACTCATTGAGGAAAGCTTGGGAGGTAGTAAAGGTGAAACTGCCTTCTTAAGGAGATGCTTATGCCACATATTCACTGCTTGGTTACCACACAAATTCCTTCTAGCCAGTAGTTACTGCATGTTTCAGAACTGGCTATTTCACTTTTCAGAAAAAAATATATTTTCTAAAATAGCCTGTCATATACAACATGGCTTTTCAGTTCTCTTCCCACCATTATTACAGAAATAAATCCAGTTTATTACAAATTCAGAGAGACTGCAGATTTAATTCCCCACCAGACACGCACAGCCTGGATACAGCGATTAAGAGAAACAAGGGACAAGGGGGAGTGCTTTTTCTTCCCCAAAACTAGTCTGGAAACTCCCACGTGTTCTCCTCTGGTGGATATTAATGAGAACTTTTGCCTTTGATTCATTCTGAGAAATACCTAAGAGGAATTTAATCAAAATATTTGACATAGTTTGCAAAAACCCTGGAACTCCCCCGAAGAATGCAGAAGGCGGCAATGTAACATAGAAAATACCACTGTAGGAACAAATAGCAGAGGGTTTATGGTGGGTATGGGGCCACAACCTGTCCCTGCTATTACTATTCCTATTTCCTTTGAAGAAAATGACAGTGGAAACCCATCTCTTGGCTATACATCTGCCACATTCACTGGCACAACACCTCATAGTGTTGGCACAGTCGACCACTTTAAGTACTAATGCACTGGGCCTAGCCCAATTATAGGTAACTTACACCAGCTGGAGCGCAAAGCAGATGCTATCAAATCAAAAAGCACAGAGTTTACCGGTATCAGAGGTAAACTACGCAAAGAAAAGCAAACACAGGAGATCTGTAGAGTAACTTTCTGCAGATGAAATCCCTACCAAGGCTCCTAACAGAGTGAAAGGAGGGGAAATCTGCTGTGTCCTGTCTCCAACTCTTCCACCTGAAGCTCCTTAGCTCAATCATTATAACTTACAGAAAGAAAAAAAGAATGCACTGGATCTCTATTCCCTGCTCAAAGACTTGCCTGCACGAAAGACAAGAAACACACCCAAAAAGACTGCAGACGTGTAGCAGAATGCCCTTATTCCCTGACCCGCCCCAGCTCAGACCCAGCCAGCACAGCCCGTTCTTTATTTGTTCAATAAAGGGGTCGCAACACTGGGGCACCCTGAGGTGAGGCACACACATACATAAGAGCCCCAGAAGAAGGGAGAAAAACGAAAACTTGAAGAAAAAAAAAAAAAAAAAAGGCAGCTACAAAGCACTTTATCGCAGCCCTGTGACGAACGGGGCACACGCACATATAAATATATAAACACACAAACAGCCCCGCGCCACCAGCAGCCGCCGCCATTTTGTCGTGCGGCCGAGGACGCCCCTGCGCATGCGCGTCCCCCCCCGCCCATCGCTGGCAGCGCCCGGCTGCGCACGCAGAGTGCGCATGCGCACGACCGCACCCGCGCATGGCGGTTTCGTGGCCGTGCCTCCCGGAAGGAGTTGCCGGTTGCCATGGCAACGGGGCCTGCTCCGGGGCCTGCTCCTTCCGGTCGCGCCACCCGGTTGCCCAAAGCTCTCCGCCCCCCCGCTCCCGAGCGCCGTCTCCCCTCTGATGCCCACGGCCATATCCAAGGGGCTCCCGTTAGTCAGAGCCTGGCAGTGCCGGGCCTTCCTGCAGCAACCAGGGGCTGTACACGCAGACAGCCCTCTGCTTCATGGCTCAGGCAGAGGCTGCTTAACTGGCTTCATTTCTGTCTTAAATATGGGCCTCATAAACGGCTGAGGGCTATTACCGCTGTTCTGTCAGCAGCAGCATCTCAGTATTTTGGTCATGCCGCCCACGGGAGGTGTGGCGGGATGGGATTGATGGCAGCTGTTCTTCTGTGCTTGAGGCTGTTGCTGCTGGCACGGAGTTAAACCGAGGTGTTTGAGGAAGTGGTTTTGTTCAGGGAAGGCTCAAATGTAAAACAATAAATTAAAAAATACTTTGGGAATAAACTGCAATGTCTCCAAGACAAAGACTAAATAAATAAATAATCATCCAAATCTTATTTCTCCTTTGCTTTCTTTCAAAGAGAGTTTTGGAAAAGAATAAGGCTGCAATGAGGGAGAAGCCCCACATAAAAATTTCCTACCTTTCTCCTATTGTACAGGTTGACAAAGGAAATAGTGGGCTAGGCACACAGCAGCTTTCTGTCTGCTTGATTTTTAATGTGAGACAACTTTGCCCACATAATTAATTGATGTTGAATGAGAATTTTCAGATACGACATTTAGGTGAAGTCATGACTTGGTAGTAAAGCCAGCTTGATCTCATAATAAGGGTACACTGACTCAAGTGAAAACATTTAAAGTTAAAATGATTCCTATAAGTCAAATGGTGTAGTATTATAGGATATGCTGTAGTGGGAAACTGACCAGATAGTGAAACACTTAGTACAATTTTCAGATTCAAAAGAATTACACAAAACAAAAACCTAATATGAAAATATCATTCCATACAACTGGGTCAGAAAGTTTTTCCTCCCTTTGTCAGCAGTTATTAAAACCAAGAAAGTCCTTCCTGATAATAAAATGTTTAACAGGATTTCATAGGAGAGAGAAGTACACAAGAAGACATTCAGTTTAAGTTAGGAATGCTCACTGATTTACTCTGTCCAAACCACCAAGGGTCGGTCGAGACTGTTCAAAACATGATAAGTTCACAGAGGTTTTCAAAGCACATAGTTTCCTACATAATTTTTACACTAGGAGAATAGGATCTGAGTTTGACACAATCGTCCTTGTAAAAATGCCAGCCACCTTTCTGTACTGTTTTTACCAGAGTCAAGAGGCGAAGAGATGTTTCTGCTTCCAGGCTGAAGCTAGCTGCAGTTTTCACATGAAGATGAGCTCAGCGGGGTCAGCCGGAATCGTCTTGGATTTGTTTCAAAAATCCAGTGTGAAGGAGAATGAAGTATTCCTTTCAAGGAGATGGGAATGGCAGCTCACATCTAATCAGAGCATAAATGCTTTGTCTTTGGCTATTTCCTTTCTAACTGTAGGATTGAAAGCCTCTCTGCCAAGAGAGGTTGTGCAGTCTCCATCCATGGAGATTTTCAAGACCCGACAGGATAAAGCCCTGAGTAACCTGGCCTGATCCCATAGCTGATACTGCTTAGAGCAGGAGGCTGAACTACAGACCTCCTTTTGTTCTTCCAACACAAATTGTTTTATGATTCTATTCTCTTCATCCATTTTAAAGCTGTTCTGTTATCATCTTTGGCTTTTATCAGGTCTCAAACCAATTAATGACTAGGTTTGAAAATTCGTTCTTACAAAGCATGACCAGGGAAAAGTTTAAAGTTTAACTGCTTTGAATGACTGAGACATACGGCCCAGCCAGAAAGAGGTAAAATCTCTATATGAGATGAAAATGCCATGATAGTTCAAGAAAAAAATGATGAAAAGGGTGAAAAAATGCAAGTCTTTAAAAATACATATCATAGACCTATACAGATTTGCAAAACAACCTGGAAATGCAAAATAACTACTGAAACATGTTTATAGTACTACAATCTCCAGTGTCCTGCATAAGGGCCAAGATGACTTCTGGGCATAGTCTTCACTGGCTACAGGGTTATATATCATACAGTCTAAGCTGCTCCTTCATGTCTCCTTCAGACATCTCTCCAAATGTGTCACTTTTTTCCTTCATGAGCCTGAAGATGGCAGCCAGCTGCTCTCTCTGAACCCTGTCAACAAGAAAAGGAGAAGTAGGAATAGCCAGTCCCCAGCACACACTTCGAGCAAGCACACCATGGTCAAACGAAACATGAAACCAAACGTGGGTCATTTTACAAGCCCTGCTGACAGCAGGAAACCTGCCCGTGTGAGATGAGAAAGGGATAGCTTCTGGTTCTCCTTCCTCCACCCTCCCAGCTATCCAATTATCTTGCAGATCTCTCTGTGGTTCTTTATATATGGAGAGGAAACTGACTGCTTTAGCACCAGCTTCGGAGTTTCTTAGGGTTTTTCTATGCTCAAAGTCCCAGGTTAACTCCACATGTGGAATTTTGTAAGGCCGCTATGTCCTGATGTAGCAGACCCTATAACAAAACCGCATTAAGCTTCATCAGCACAGAGTCCTTTCATTCTGTAATGAGAATATGTATGCAGATACAGAGTAATTCAGGAATAACCATCAAATTGAAAATGTATACCCTACCTTAAAACTAGAGACTAGACTGCCTTCCAGGGTGGACATGACTTTAATCAGCCACTGGAAGACAAGATCATAGATAAAATCTGCTTAGATTCAAGGGTTGATCTGCCACTGTCAAAAATGAGATGGCCTCATGTAGTCAGTACAGCAAAAAGGTGATTCCTCTGTGGGCAGAGTCTGACCAACAGACCCTCTAGCTCAGATTTACAACCCTAGGAAGTCCCACAGTTGATGATTAACTTCCTGTTCCCCATAAAAAAATTATATCCTGACTTTTGCCTAACCTGAAGAAGTTAACCATTGTTATATGTCCTGCAGCGCAAAGATTGGTATTTGTCAGACAGTGCTTTATTTGAGGAATCTTTATAAAAGAGTTTATATTGTTCATTCATCTACTGATCATTGCCCAGAAATACAAAAGGGTGGGCTGTACAGGAATATCGTGTTCTCAAGTACATTATGAATTAATGCAACTGTTTACAAAATCGCTTTTTAGGTCCAAATGAATGTGCACCGTGGCTCTGATCTGGGCTGATATGTTCTCACTACCAGACTCCTGTAGGATCGAGATCAGATTGCAGCACTGCCTAGCACACCTCATACCTGACTGCTGTGTGAGATTAAAACAATTCAGGAGGTTGTGGTGCTTTAGGTTGTACCAAGGGAGAAGAAATTTCTGTTACTTCAAGGCTCATTTTGTCCCTGAAGGACTGTGGGGTCACAATTCAGCCATGGCAACTCAGAGCACAGATTTGTTGCAATCCCAGCTCCTCCTGCGTCTTCACCATCATCAGTCCTCCCCTGGGCTGGAAATACAGCCTCTGGCTTTTACTTCCACATGGTCGTCCTGTCAAGAGTCCTTTGTCCCCGCCACAGCCAGTTTTCTGCATAAGGCTTTAATACGCCGTAATTAATCCACTTAAATTCATGTCATTAGTCAACCTGGGGTAGTCTCCCTGCAAGTCCTATGTAGGCAAGCTGTTGCTGTAACAGGAGCAGTACAAATATGTATTGACAGGAAAAACTAGGACACAACCTTTGCTAGAAAGAAGAGAGCGCAGCATCAACGCATCAGAAGCAATCAAACCAGGACCAAGATCAATGGAAGAAAACCGCTGGGAAAGGGCAGAGGAGCCTTCGCGTGCTGAGCTCCTGATGAGTGGGGCTCTGCGTTTTCCCCTTTCCGAGGCTCAGCCCCAGCAGGAGCAGCTGGCTGTCTTCCCAGCACCACTGCTGCAGGCAGGGCTGGAAGAAAGCGGATCCTGGCAAGAGGAAGCTTGTTTGCCAATTACATAGTATTACAATTAAAATGCAATTGTCCCAAGGCCAAACATAGCCTGATAATGACGTGGGATCTTCCGGTCAAGAAAGCTCTGCCCACAGGCTCTCAAGCACCTGGATTTGTCTGCCTCTTCTGTATATTTTTGCACTCACACAAAATACATCCGAGTGCTCTTTCCAGACCAGATGAAGGGAAGCACAATCGTTAGCGATCAATATTTTATTTTAGATCACCGCTGAGCACTAGAGGGCACATTTCCATTCTGATGTGGAGAAATTCAATACACATCTTTGCCTCACATGTCGGAAATGCATGCCAGCTGGGAATGCTCCACGCAGGTCTGCAGCCCTCGCTTATTATTTCACAGGCATCAACACTGCTCAAACCTTCAGCTCCCCAAAGCCCCGTTTCTTTGTCTCCCCACCTCTAAAATCAAGATCACAGACAATACCCACTTGTTTTTTTAAACACACCAGTGCATTTTGCTATCCCCTTGACTTTAAATATCACGGCTGTGCATGTGAAAACAGAAATTAAAACCGAGCTGGTACTGCTGTGTGCTACATAATCTAAAACAAAGGGAGAACAAAACAAAGATAGAGAGAAAAGAGCCTGGGAAAGAAGAGAAAGGCATCAAAAACATGAACGTGATTTCATAAAGGAGCTTCTCCTATCAAAGGCGACCTTGTAAAACAACTTTGTAGTGTTCTGGGTTGTATTTTCTTGACGACTTCAGATCAAACCTACCCCATTCGCGAGTAAAATCATTCTCTCCATAAGTGCTGTCCTCAAAGCTACTTGGATTCAAGAGGTAAATCAGGATTTTACTTATTGCTGACAGAATAATTAAGGCTTTTCAAAGCAGCCAACTTCTTGATAGGGAATTGAATTTGCATTCTTAACTCCCTTAGGCTCCTCTACACATTTCAGTCCCAAACTTTTACCGTTAGCTGAAGTTTTGGGACAGTTAGCCAGAGGCATATTAAAGGAGATTTATGTTTCAGGAACTGCTGGGCATCTGTGTTCACAGCAGCTGAAATCCTGGGCAGAGCTCTGCCTTTGAGACTTTTGCTAATTGCTCCACAGCCAGACAAAACCAGGATCCTTCTGCAACCCTGCTGCTCCAGCAGAAACAGCAGAAAATCCCTGGCTTTCACCACTGGCCTGACTATTCCTGTTCAAGTCAGTGGAATCACTTCTGGGGTAAAAGGCACGAGAAAGCAGAATGTACCTCTAACCTAAAACCCAGATTTTCAACACAAATCTCTTGAGGGAGAAGTTCCAAGCTGCTGGAGGCAGGGAGAACAAGCACAAACCAAATAAACTATTCAAAGGTTTATTGGACCAAACAAAGGCAATTTTTACAGATTCAAGCCACTAGAATTACAGTCCTTGGTATAAGAGCCACCATCAGATACAAAACAAACAAACAAAACAAACAAAAGTAAAAAATACCCAGACAGCCATTTGAGTTGAAGAAATGGTTTGACTCGCCGCCACTAGCAAAAAACCTGGGCTCGACTATAGACTCTGCTCGATGTACATATTGCCATGTAACTGAAACACAACGTATATAAGGCATTCTTTGCATAGTTGGGTGCTTGGGACACAGTCAGCCGGCCAGCACCGGAGGGGGACAGCAGCCGTACTAGAGGGATGTCGAAGCAGAGGGTCTGGGTGTGCCTAAGCTCATACGCAACCCACCGAGCACGCTTGCAGTTGTTGGCTGGGAAGGGGCAGCCCAGCCTCTTCCAAAGCTGAAGTCTCCTGCTGTTCCTTAAATGAGCCCTTTTATTAAGAGTTTGCCAACCCCAGGCGCTGGAAAGGACAACTGTGTACAAGGTTTCAAGTATTGTCTGCATAGGAATTAAAAAGGAAAAAAAAAAAAAAAAAAAAGGAAAGCAGCCTGTTGGGGTTCTGATATGTTTGCAGCTTTAGCCAAGAGGCTCTTGTCTTGCAGTGAGGGAGAAACTCTGAAGGACGCATCCCCAGCCAGCCTGGTGTTCCTACAGCATCGCTAGAGAGCTGGGACCCTCTTCTTGTCTCGCAAACCAGCAGGGTTTGGTTTGAAACCTGCTGTGCCTGAAGCAGGTAAATGCCCCCAGCCAAACACATCTCCTGTATGTGACAGAGCTGGGGGGGGTGCTGCGTTCTGGCTCCCATGGACAAGCCACGGGGCTAGCAAGAGAAGAGGGCAATGCAACAGCAAGTGGGCAGAGGAGCAGGGAGGCTGCCTCTTCCAGGACCCCCCCAAGTCTCATCCTGAGCCAGAGGGACCCTGTGCCACCGTAGCTGCCTCCTCAGATCGCTCCCCCTGGGGACCAGAGTAGGGAAGCGTGAATCCAGAGTACCAACAGCAGCCAAAGTGTGGGCTCCTAAACCTCCACCACAAACAAAACCACTAAACTATCAGTCCTCAGCACCTCTCGAGTCCTCCCTCTACCCGCAAGAGCAGCTCTCTGCTAAAAGCACTACAGAAGCAAGATTTGGGTCGGTCCAGCTACCAGCTTCCCTCCCTCACTTTGACCTGCTTTATCCTTCAAATAGAGCAACACTGTACGTCTGAAATCCTAGACAGCTCCCACCCCCCAGCAATAAAGAGGAGTTTGGCTTTGGGGAGAAACAGCTTTGTGGTCTGGGACGAGGGCCAGGCTGGTCTGGGAGAAGAGCTACGGCTCACCCACCCCTCTAAAGGAACAACACAGATTTCATGGCAGGGCTAACACACGGTGATGAACACAACTAATGGACTTGCTGCAGATTTGGTATCCGATTTGGGTTCTGTTTGAGGGAGAGGGAAAAAAGGTTCATCTCCTAGGACATCCCAGCCCCCCAAACACAACTCAAGTCACTCCTCGGGCCCAGCCCCGGTCCCTGGAGCCACACAACAGGATCTCCTCAAACTTGATACCACAGGAGTTTTTGAAGGACTCAACTTCAGAGCAAGAGGGGATGCCAAGTTTTGAGAGCTTATGGATTTCTCTTATGGGTGTGTTTGGTTGGTTTTGGTATTTCTCTCAAGCCTTTAAAGATGCCAAGGGATGCCTTTAGGAGGAGGCTAGGGACAACTTCATATAGTCTTCAGTTCTGCAAAGAGAAACAGGGAGAGAAGAGAAATCATTTCAGTCCTTTCACCCCTCAGGTTGGTTCATTATTATTCACATAAACGAGCAGGGGGAGAACTCAGTGTGTCTGGGGGGAGGCAAGTCAGCTTCCCCCTTCTGGGGGCAGCAAGCCCCTGTTTGCAAACCTCAGCCCCTACGGAGGCACATCGCTTCATCAACTGCAGCAGGATAGCTGAAACCCAACCAAAGAAGTGTCAATCCTCTCGTCTGGCACCAAATCTAAACGACAACCTTTCTGAGCTACTGATGAGAGCTGGAGAAGCTCAGCTAATGGGAAACCTCAGTTAGTTCCAGGGATTACTGCCTCGCTGTCCTGTGCAGAGCCCCCTTGGGCTGCTGGCACACCTCACCAGCTCTGATTCCTCCTCCTACCTGCAACCAGGTGAGCCAGGATCGAGTCCTGGTCTCACAGAGCAGTGTGCCTGAGCAGGTCGACCTTTCTTGATCTCCCTACTGATGTGTCTGATCGAGGAAAAGAAGCAAAAAAAAAAAAAAAAAAAAACCACAAAAACAGACCCTACAAGCCATGGAGCTTCCTTTTAATGGGACTTTTTCCCAATATCTCAGAGAAGGAGAGTGATTTTATTAGACATGTCTCATGGGTGGGACATTCAGGCACTCCCCAGGGTCTTGCAGCATGTTGTTAGCAGAGCAGGGCTAAAAGAATGTGGTCCTTTGTTCCCAGCTTGAACGCTGCAGATGCTCTGCCCTGAGTGCCCCAGCATCTCTCATGGCCCACCATCCAAAACCAGAAACACCCAGCAGGAGGCTGGGGAGCTCCCCACAGCCATGGGGACCTGTGCTGAGGAAGCCACAACGCCCATTACCTTGCACTTACAAACAGATGTACCCCAGCCTAATTCCCCTGAATTCAGCAGCATTCGTGGTCCCTAACGCCTGAGTCTCATCCAGAAGTCACCAGCTCCTGACAGCTAGGGCAGGAGGGTGAGTCGCAGCCTCATTTCTTCCTTACTCTTCTGCAAAAGGTTCTGCTTTCCAGCTGCCTTGCGAGTGCAGTCGTCGACCCAAATCCTAGCAGGGAGGTGCAGGCTGAAGCCTCACGGGGGTGCAGGGTGACTCAGGCAGCGCTGGGGAGGCTCAGTGGCTGGCCCATTAGGCCAAAGAAAGGAAATTCTCCGGAGTGGATAATCGCTCTGTGGGATCCGCAGCGCTGAGGATCAGATCATCCCGCTCAAGCCACGCGAGCGTAATCAGATTTCACGCATGAGGGCATAAGCTCGTGGCCACCGGGGCCAGAAGGGAGAGGTCCCCTCCAGCGTGCCGCCGTTGGAGCGGGGAGGGATGGAGGGTGTCAGGGAGATGGGCTGGGGATCGGCTGCATCCCCTCCGCAGGGATACTCACCTCCAGGACGGGGCCAGGCAGACAGCTGGGCTGAGATCTTTATGAGTTCCCCACTGCACAACAGGGATATCCCTGGCTGCTCCTGGAGCGAGCTGGGAGGGGGATTAAAGAGCACGAGGCAGTCTGTCACCAGGGACATCAAAGCCACGTAACCCCCGGGCTGAGAAGCTCTGGCATTGCTGCCCCGGAGTCTAAGAGACTTAATTATCTTGGGGTGGAGGCTGAGCCGTGAGCCTCTGCTTATCCCGGGCTCTTCCCTCCTTTCCATTTGCCTCGGATGGTGAAATCAGCCAGGCCAGCGTGCTTTCCCCCAGCTGCACGTCAGGCAAGCCAGGTGAGGTTCTGCTTTTGCTAGACGCCCCTATTTGAATTTAATATAAAATTGTACTTTTTGTCAGCTGGACGTGGCCACGTGTGAGGAGCACCTGGAGAAGAAGCAGCTCAGACAAGGGAAGGTCCCTGGTTGTAAGGAAGGTCCGGGAGCCGAAGGTCTCGAAGACATCACTTCTGAGCTATGAGGGGCTTGGGGCAACATCTCCGTGGGAGGATCGAGGTAGCAGGGAGTCATACAACATCCTTCTCAGCAGAGCAGCTGGAGGCAGCATGCCAGGACCCCCAGGTGCCACACCTGAGCTGGCAGTGGGAGCACTGGAGCCTGAGGCTGACCACCAGTGCAGGAAGCAGGAGGTGACTGGCCTCTGCTGCTGGGGACACGGGGAGGATGTTCTGGTGGGGAGTTCAGAGCCCTGGAGCCCTCCTTTCTTTTTGCCCAGTTCCTCTGCAGTCTGCCATCAGCATCTCCAGCACAGATGGAAATCGAGTGTCACTCCCATGGGCTCAGAAACATTCCTCTCACTCCGGCTCAGCAGTGGCACTGGCACAAGGGCACAGACTTCTTGCCTCAGAGAGCAGACAGCACTGACAAACAGGGCAGGCTGGCGGCATCCCCACGTGCTTTTATCCTTCGTGCATGCAAAATCCACAGCAGGAGGTCAGGAAATCCTGGAGCCTGTCCACAGACCAGAGCTTTCCAGAGCGGCCCTTGCACTCCAAGGAGAAGATCCCAGAACATCCCTTGCTCTGAACACCTCTGGGAATTGCTTGCACCCTTTTCAGGAAGAGTTTCCCTCAGAAAGCTGGTTTTCAGAAGCATGGAGCATTCCCAGCTCCTTTCCCTGGTGGGGAAGCCAGTGCTCAGCTTCTGAGGAGCACCAGTCCTCTGGTCTGCAGTGCTGGCAGGGAGGGCAGCTAGCAAGGTGGCTTTGGGCTCTTCTCACCCCAAAACTATGACTGACCTTGGAGGGTCGAGAGCAGTGAGGAAAGGCCCCAGGCACTGCTGCATTTTCCCCCCATCTTGCTACTGGATGGTCCCATCACCAGCACGTCCCACGTCCCTACCCCTGGGACAGCTACCATCTCATTTCTGGTAACGACCATACCCCGATCTCATCCAGGGTCACAACACTGCAGGAAGAATATGAGAAAGGCCATACTAAATCTAAGCGTTCCCGGTGGTCCCAAAATTGTGGGCCTGTTGCTTCAGCCAACAGGTAAAATAAGGAGAGAGGCCGGTACAGCAGAACAAGGAGACAGACAGCGCTTAGAGAAGAGAAAAGTGAGAGCGAAAGGTACCAAAGGGAGATTTTATCAACACAAATCTGAAATTCCTCCCTTCCCGAAGTACACAGGACCTCGGGAAGTACCTGCAGGAACCCCAGGGAAGCAGCCGAGGCTGCCAGAGCCTGCAGGATCAGGGAGCACAGCTCCCAGCACCTCGAGGACAGGGGCTGGTGAGGCGTTTGTGGGGTTGGGGACTGTGCCGCCGGCCAGGCTGCCCTCGCTCACCGCTGTTTCAAGGCAGAAGCCTCCTACGCTTCCCAGCCACAGCCAGGAAGGTGGCTCAGAGGCCGTGATCACCTCCTTCAGTTGCCTGCCCATCCCTTCACATCGCTCCTGAGCCGCAGCAGCGAGGAGAGCTACGGATGGGGCAGCCTGCGCTCCCCTCCATCCCTCGGTGCCGCTGCTCCAGCTTGGTCTGGCAGCTCACATCCAGCCTGGTGCTGTGCCCAGCTGCCCCACAGCCCTCGATGTGGCACAGGAGGCAGTCCCAGGCCCGCAGAGGGTTAGCAGACAGATCGGCGAGCTGCCCATGCCGCGCGGGACTAAGCAGAAGCAAATGAAGACAAGTTGGGAGCGCCAGGCGAGGGAGGTGCGGGGAAGCAGCCATAAGCTGGGACAGTTCGGGGCCTGAGCCGCAAGGAAAGCCCTGGGAGCTCAAAGCAGAGCTGCTGTCTGGTCTGAAAGCTCGTCCCACGGCAGGGTTGGAGGCTCACACCCTGCAAAGGCTGCGGGGGAGCTTGGAAAAGTTTCCCCTCTGGGATGGGAGAGGAGGGGACAGGGAAGGGGCCTCCAGGCCTCCCCTTCCCCTGCATTTCTGAGGGAGGTGCCCTGAGCTGCTCCGTGGTTAAAGCCGCCGGGGACTCGTGACTCAAGCCGATGCTCTATAAATAGGGCCAGAGCTCAACTCCTCTGCCATCCCGTAGGCTGGAGGACACATTCCCTAGGGAGCTGCTGGAGGCAGAGAACTGCTGGGCCACCAGGAGATCGCTCCTCGCACCAGCACCCCTGGCACCTGCAGGGGAGCATGGAACCAGGGGAGCTCGCTGGGCACCCCAAAGCACACGTGTCCCTTTCCTCCAGGAGGCAGGCGATGGTGTTTTGGGGCTGGAGGGAGCCTTGCCCATAGCCAGTGCCATCCCCAAGGCTGGTGGCCGCGGTGAAGCAGTGGCCAGCCTGCCCTGAGCAGAGTCTCACAGCCCTGGTCTTTGTAGCCCTTGCCACTACTCCTCCTCCTCCCTCAGCCCAGGACGACTATCGTGCTGCAGGAGATGAAGAGCAAACAAATAATAAAAACCCCAAAGCAAGCCCAAACTTACCGGCAACCCTCATACAAAAGAAGCACCATGCTGGACGGGACAGGACAGCAAAGCTGGGCTGGGGGCGAGGGTTGGCAGAGGAGAAGGAAGGAGAAAGAGGCCCAGAGCCCATGCTGTAGAGAGGGAGCAAGCGAGCGAGCCAGGGCAACGTGATGGAAAGGCAAGGGTGGACAGGGACAGATGCTGATGGAGTTCTCCTGAAATGCAGCCTCCCCCAGATCAGCCCACCCCCTTCTTTCTGGAGGGCTGGGAGCGGAGGTGTTTGAAATAGGTCAAGGTCCATCAGCTAAAGCCCTGCAGCTGCTTCCTGCCCTTCTGTGCTCCCCAGTCATCGCTGCAAGCATTGTCTGCTTCACAGCTGAACTTTGGCACGGGTCTGCCCAAAGCCACAGCTGCCCCCCTGGTCTCTCCTCTCCTCTCTGCCTTTCCCTGGAGCCAGGCTCTGGCCGGGCCCCCCCTGCCTTGCTGCAGGCTCTGAGCCTGGCTTTGTTCAGTGCCTCATCACCGAGAGGCACTCTGCACCCAGCTGGGGAGGAGCCAGGTTTCCGTTGCTAAATTACCACCAAGAAGAGCACCAAGGGTGAGATTTACAGCCACCCGGCTCCCCTTGCCTGAATCCCAATTTGCAGTTGAGCCCTAGGCTTAAGTCGAGCCTGGATTCCAGCAGCGTCTCCTCGGCCCACCCACGGCTGGCCAGGACGAGAACTTGCTCCGAGGAGGGCGAGCTGATGCTGGGAACCTAGCAAAGGAAACCAGGCAGCTCCTCCTGCCTTCTCCTCAAGTCTGAGAGAGGCTGGAGTGTGGTTGGGGGTTCAGCTGCCCCATCCACGAGCGCAGCCTGAGCAGTTTGGTGCCATTCACTCGGACCCTGCTCGAGGGGATCCAGAGCGTTGTGGGCTGCTGGGACAGGGTTTTGTCCAGACCTGCAGATGCCCTCCTGCTCGCAGCTGGGCCCTGTGGGGTCAGGGGCTTTCCTGTCCCCTTTCTGACTTTCCACTCCTCTCCCCGCACTGCTTAGAGCTACACGAAACCACAAACACTTCATCCGAGCAGGCAGGGAGCGCATGCACAGCCTCTGCCTGGTGCTGCAGTGAGAAGCATCTCGGTGGCTTCGTGCTGCCCAGGGCTGCTGACTGATTGGGAAATGTCACTGCGGGACCCAGAGCTTCACCTCCGTGCCCAGGAGGGCCAGGGGACAGCCTCTGGCTTCCCACCCCACCTCTCCCTAAACCTGAAATACAAGAGGGGATAAAGGAGAGACCTTTCTGTGATGAGATCCCATCTCTTCTTTTTTTTTCCAGCCTGCACACCAAAGGAAGAGCAGCAGGGACAGAGCGCAGGCAGCTCGACCTCTTGGCATCACCGAGGCCAACCAGGACTTTGCCAGGTCCTGCTCTGCCTTGCAGAGAGAACCGAAAACAAAAACCCAAGGGAGCCGTTCCCCTGATTGTTTTCTACTAAAAGCAAAGCCTCATCGCAGCTGTCGCTGCTCAGCACAGCCCTGATCATGCTCCTAACTGCAAAAACAACCCCACTAACGTCTTTCTAGCTCAGGGGAGGGCTGAAAAGCAGCTGGCAGAGACCACTGTGGCCCATCCATGGGAGCCAGGCCCTGCAGCACACTGGGGAGCCCTTCCTCTCCCTCCTGCACATGCACAAAGTGCCCAGCCAGGCCAGCAGACAGGCACAGGCTGCACAGCTCGAGCCCCACGTCCCATCCTGCACCCCTGCTTTGCCCCACGGCAGCTCCAGCCGGCAACCGATGGCCAAAATCCTCAGGTGCAGCACAGAAAGATTTGGGAACCACGCTGCGCTGCCCCGACCAAAAGGCTGCATCCTTCCCCTGCACTCTTCCCCTTCCTGCCCAGACTGTTTTTCTCCCCAAGGGGAACAAACGCTACGTGCCTCTGCTCCAAAAGCCCCGCTAACCCACCAGGTGTGGCCGAGCAGGGCCAGCACCCAAGCAGATGTGTTTGCCAGCAGCAGTTACCGTCCCCCCCTCGCAAGGAGCCCCTCTGTTTTTTAAGGCTGAAGGGCCCAGGAGCAGGAAGTCGCATCGCTCCGTAAAGGTCACACTCCTTCCCCTTTGGGGACAGATTTAGCACCAGCCCGAAGCCACAAGGCTCCCGTGCGCAGTCGGCGAGATAACTGCAGCTTCTGGAGGGATGTGGCTTGGAGCAGCAGTGGGTTTGTGGTTAAACAACCCCTTCTCCTGCTTGCCTGCTCTCTCCTGCCTGGAAAAGGAAGGAATTCAACGGCATCTCCCAAATCGGGCGTCCCAAATTAAGCCTTGAAGGTTATGACAAGCAAAATGCCAACAGCTTTAAGGGGGCCTTGGGGGACCCACCTGCATTTTGGGGACATTGCTTACAAGCTGCTTCACACGGGTCCCTGCTGGTCCCTGGGGAAACGGGGGGCCTAGCAGCACCCCAGCTCCAGCTCCGTGCCCTAGGACTAATTACCAGCTCGCCCAGCAGCCCTAAATTCCCAAATCAGGCAACAGAAGCCGTTGTGGGATGTCTGATGAGGCCAGCACCCAAACCTAAAGCCTCGATCCTGGTCCCTTCAGGGCTCGTGGAAGGCGAGATGGAGGCAGAGGGGAGCGGGCTCATTAATCTGTTATGGGGAGGGAAGGGGAGAGAGGGGGAGAGGGAGGGAGGGGGGACAGGCAGTCAACTGCAGTCAGAAACAAACCCTCCCCCCCCCAAAAAAAAAAAAATAGAACCCCCAAAGCAAAACCAACACGTTAGCAGCCGTTACCGGTGGTACCGCTACCTCTGAGAGCCGGCGCGTCCTTACCAAAAGGGTTTGCAAGAATGTGTGTGGCCGAGGACCTAAGGTACGTGCTACAGGGATGTGAGATCAGAGGTCAGCTCAATCCTGCAACATAAAGGTGGCAAACCTGGGTCACAGCGGGTCGGCGGCACGGGCGGCGTGCGGGACAGCGTGGGGGGCGCGGGGATGGGGAGGGGGGGACAGGGCTGCCGAGGGAGGAAGGTGCGGGACCGGGCTGAGCAGGGACCTTACCTGGCAGCAGCCCTGTCCCCTTGCACCACCTGCGAGGCCTGCAATGAGAAGCTGCTTGATGCCACAGTGAAGATTTTTTTTTTTTTTGAGGGGGGAAGAATATAAGCCAGCGACATAGCGAGACAGGGAAGAAAAAAAAATAAAATAAAAAATCACAAAGCTGCCTGAAAGAAAGGAACAACAGAAATACAGAAGAGAGACGAGAAAATAAAGGAGCGGTAGGAAAACGCTGCCGAGGGCCCTCAGGGTGGAAAGATGCTGCGAGATCCTACAGGACCCCAATGCCCAGGCAGTGCCTGTCAGTCCCAGGTGCACGGCCCTGCCCTGGGACCGCTACAGACGGACGTGAGCAGCGATGCCTGGCAGGTCCCCTGTGCCTGGGAAGGGTCTGCCACCCCCTGGAGCCCGTCCTTTGGTCCAGAGCACAAAATCCCAGCCCCACTGCTGTCCCCAGCCGACGTCCCCAGCGCCACGGGTGGCAGCAGGAGGATTTATGCCATGGGGGAACCACCCAAGGCCCTGCGGGACTCCCATCCTTGACACCCCGAGCAGTGATTGCTCAGCTGGTTGGAGGGAGCCGCTGTGCACAGGGTTTGAATTTGCCTTCAGGGGCAGATTTTTGTATCGGTGCCTAACAGGATCCTGAAAAGCAATTCCCATCACGCCCCCAGGGGCTCTTTCACATTCATTTGGTCCTTCCACCATCACCCTTCCCCAAGGGAAAACACAACATGCTCACCACCCTGCTCAGTGTCGGGCATTTGGGTGCTCCAGGCGTGATAAAGACAGCAAAAGGAAGAGAGCAAACATTTCTCCTGACACCAGCAACGCAGAGGCAGCCCAAATTGTTTGCTGCCCTGCTCCCAGCCCCTGAGCGGGGCGAGGTGCGATCCCTCCGTCCTTGCCTTCTCCACGTGGGGCTCGGTGGTACCAAACCACAGCACTGCAGGGCTGACAAATCCCCCCCAAATCATCCCAGGAGGTGAAACCACCGGGCCCCACAGCCCTTCCCCCGGGATGGTGAGGGAGGGAACAACATCTCAAAGCCTTCTGCAAGGGCTGCTTGTAGGGCAAAGCCCCCGGCTGTGGGGTTTGAAGGCTCCAGGTCAGCACGGGCCAGTCAAAGGGACCTCAGCCCAGGCTGGGTCCGGAGAGCGTTTTGCAGCTCTGGGTGCAAGGCTGGGGGTGACTTTGTTTGTACAGGCTGGGAAGTGGGAAACGATCAGCTGGAAAGCTGGGTTGTGGTCACAGGACAGGGCTCGAGCTCAGGAGGAAACTTCAGCCAGGACCGTGGGATGGATAAATCCCCAGCAGGCCTGCTAGACGCAAATCCCAGTGTCAGCCCCATCCCAGTGAGCCCTAAAGCTCCCCAGACACTCACTTCGCTCTGGTATTTCTAAACTATGCCCACGTCCTCAGCTCGGAGGCCAGCCTGGGGCAAAGGGAGGGGAAGGAGCTGGCGAGCAGCCCCGCAGCAGATGGGAACCAGCGAGGTGCTAATGGGGCCGGGGGAGCTACACCGACTTGGACAAGCTGGGATATTTGGTCTGAGCTCAGCCAGCCCCAGATACATGTCTGTAGGGCCACAGTGTCTCATCTCCCTGATCGGCGTGACTTTGTTCCCAGGTTTTCCTGGCTGGGAGAGGCCTGGACCCGTGGAGGGCTGCACACACCCCGCTGGCTTCAAGGGGGTGCCGACCGGGCCGGGCGAGGAGAGCAAGGAAGCTCGACGTACCTTTGTTCTTCCTCGAGTTCTTCTTTGGTCATCATCGACTTGTACTGGTTGCCCCTCAGCTTTCCAGGACTGTATTTGAAAGAGAACGCCTCGTCTGCAGCTGGAGAGGGCGAGAAGGAAGAGAAAGGAGATGGCGTGAGGCAGAAAGCACCCGAGAGTGACCAGCGACACCCGGGGGCTTGTTCCCTCCAGCTGCTGACCCCTGCTGCCACACACACCCCGGGTTGCCTCCTGCCAGCAGCTCCAGAGCCTCCAGAAAACCCGGGCAGTGCCGGGGATCGCAGCAGAGAGATGGGATTTTGCTGGCCTGAGCCAGCCGCCTGCTTTGGGAGCAGACACACAAATCCCACAGCACGGGAAGCGCTCTGCCTGCGCTCAGAGCCTCGCAGACCCATCCCGGCTTATCAAGGCATGCTAATCCTGCCCTGATTAGCTGGCAGCATTTACTGAATCTCCTCTCCAGACCTGCATTCCTCTTCTCTCCCCCTCCTCATCCAGGGGACCTTTCAGGGGATGGTGCCCCGAGCAGAGCTGGTGCGGGTCACATCGCCCAGCGGCTCCCCTGAGCTTGCAGCCCTCGTGGCAAAGCTGGCGAGGAGAGGAGCTGCCAGGCTGTGCACCCCGGGGTGCAAACAGCAGAGCCCGTGAGACCCCCACAGCACCAACACGGCCGGTGCTGAGCCCCCTCCATCACAGCAGCAGACCCGACGAGGCCATGGGGGTCTCCTCCTCTGGGCTAATTAGCACCGGAGCTCCCGGCCTCTTAGCCAAAGCCGATCCTTCCCCAATCGGATTTGGTGGGAGCGCTGTTTGCTTTTAAGAACCTCTCCCTGCTTTATCTTCCCCCGCGCAGGAGAAAACAGCAGGAGCAGAGGGCGATCCAAAGGGCAGCCCGGGAGGAGCGGCTGCTGGGGGCAGCTGCCTTTCCTGGTTAGCTGCGGGCTCTTATCTGCGAACCTTTATCTCCCTGGGGCTGCGGAGCCGGCTGCCTCCCCTCCATCCATCCAGCCTTGCTCTTTCCACGTCCGCACAAAACATCTGCTCCTGCCACAGACCCGCCGAGCCCTGGGGCCACTTCTGAGGAGCTGGCAGATGTTATCTCGCTCTCCTTGGAAAGCTGCACGTTATCCACAAACCAAATACCCCGCGTGATACCTCCGGGGGATCAACAAGACCCCAAAAGTGGTGAAACCGCTCTGACTCGTGAGCAGGAGAGAAAACCCCACCCATGTAGCCTCTGGCCCCAGGGAGCCCCTTCCAGCCTCAAAGTCTCCCCTGCCCCAGTGGCCACCACCCCACAGCCTCTCCCCTCCCTTCCTCACTCCCAGGATTCAGCATCAGAACCTTTCCTTTATTTTCTGGGCAATCCAGCCCATAAGGATTTTCTTTGGGGCTCGATTTGGTGATTCCTCCAAGCACAGGCTCTCACGCGTCTGCCGGCGCTGTTGGAAACCTTGGGATGCCCAGGCAACAGGAAAGTCAGAGCCTCATCCTGCCTCTGTCTCTGACCCTACAGAGCTTTCCCATGAAGTCCTGGTGATCTGGCCGCCTGCTGGTCCGCAGCATTTTTGGGTTGCCCTGTGTGGTGCCAGGCATTGGACTCGCTGATCCTTGTGGGTCCCTTCCAGCTCGGGAGATTCCATCATTCTACGATTTCTCTAATCCTAAACCGCTGCCAGGGAGCAGCCTGGCCAACCCAACCCTCCATGCTCCGATCCTACAGCCCCACACGTTCAGCCTGGCCATATCCCACTTCCCTGGGTAGAAACCCCCCTCCAAACCAGTAGCCCAATGAGCCTGGCCAGCTGGAAATGGTAACGCAGCTCCTCAGCCCCTGGGGGTGGCCATAAAAGCGCGCGGGAAGAAAATGGGGCTGGCCCTGCCCTGGGAGATCTTGGGGGGGACGACAAAAAAGCAAACAAACCCCAGGGTGTAACATCCTGTTCCTTGCCCCGATGCAGAGCAGGAGCTATTTTACTACCTTTGTCTAGCCTGCCTGATTTCAAGGACAATTAAAAGCATTTCCCTCACGCAGTTCTCTGCCAAAAAAAAATTGTATTTGGGGATTTGGCCTGTCCAAAAAAGGGCAGTTTCATTGCCGCCCTGCCAGAAAAGAAGCAAACAGGGAGGAGAGGAGGTTACCTATCTCGCTGCCCACGTATTGTGGTTAAAAATGAAAAAAAAAAAAAAAGAGCTAGCACACAGCTTTGGAAACCGCTGGATGTTTTCTGAACTTTCTCTGCAGACTGAAAACAAACTTCAGGAAACGAACCCAAAACGGCAGGCAGGGCTTCTGCGGGGATGGCGAAAACACTAGGGGAACACGAGGTGACCTACTTACCGGGAGCCTCGCGGAGATCCTATTAAAGAAAATATTTGTCTTTCATCTCCCTGCGCTCGCCTTGCGACAGACCCTGGGCTTGTAGGGGTGTGAGCGGGGTGGGGGCACCCCCGAGCTCTGCAGCTGCTCCCTCCCTAAGGGTGGGATGGCATGGAGCGGGGACGGGATGCTCTGGTGGTCTGCCTGTTCCCGCAGAGACATCCTGGGTTTTGGGGGATGCTGAGCAAGGCACGAGCCCGAGATGAAGATCTCCACCTGAGCCCCAGCCGCCTGGGGGGGACGCACAGCGGCACGGCCCCCAAACAGCCCTGACCCCAAAGAGGCAAACCCTGGCGGAGCAACGTCACCGAGCATCCTTAGGGCAGGATGAGGCCCTTGTGCCTCAAACCGGGTCCTGCTGACACCCTCGCCAGCAGCTGGACGCCCAAGCGGGTGCAGTCGGTGTCCCCTGGCTGCCCTGCCTGCCGGGGAGGCGCTTCTCCCACCCTGGGCACGGCACCGGGCTTCAAATTGGATTCCCCGGGGCATTAGGTGTAATCTTCCTGAGCCAGGATCGCAGCCTTAAAAAGGGCAGGTGGAAAGTGGGGCAGGGAAGGGGAAATGTCCCGCACCCTTCTGAGATACCAGGGCTTGGGGGACGTCCCAGCACCCCTGGGCAGGGCAGAGTCCCCCCGGACCCACTTTGCTTGTCCCCATCTGTTTCATTTTCTTAGCCCAGCAGTTGTCCCCCCAACGAGCCAATTAATCATTTTCCAATCAACTAATTGCCTAAGCAGTTAAACACGGCTCTGACTAAAGCTCCTGGAGATCTTCCTGGAGGGGAGTGAGGAGCTTTTGGGGCAGCTCCATCGTGCTGTGCCAGGGGAAGCTAAAAGGGGCTGTCGGGGTGCAAAGTTGGGGCCGAGCGAGTCTGCCCCTCGCCCATCCTGGCTCTGGGCACTAATCCTGGCTCTTGCCTGCTCCCAGCTATTTATAAATAAGGACATAAATATAAATATTAGCTACAGGAGCCCTTGGGTTGGTGTGGGGACCCTGGTACCTGCTTGCCCTACATTTCCCTTCATTTTGGGCTGTCGGTCCCTCCTCTGCGTTGCCTGGAGGAAGGAGACCAGCCCCAAGCTCTTGCGAGTTCAGCCTCCCAGAGCCTCCCCCTGCACGCTGGCTTCCTCAGCACTCACCATCCTCATCCTCCGGCTCTCTCACCACCAACTTCTCACTTTCTGAGTCCGGATCTTCCTCCTGGAGGGGATAAAAGACAGAGCAGCCGTGAGGGGAAGGCACTGCCCTAAAGAACCCGTGCTCAGCTTGGCCACGAGAACCCACAGCTGGGCACCCCTTCCCTGCCTCGTTTCGGGAAGAAGCCAAAAGGATGCCCACTAATGAGAAGTGCTCATTAACCTGATTCTTTCTCGCTGGGTGCCAGTGGGGTTTTGGGCTGCAAACCTCCAGCATCTCCCTGTAAAGTGGGGGACAGCGAGGAGCCCCCAGGCACAGTCACGTGCCCACCGGGGCCGGCGTCCCGCAGCAGCGGCTGCGAGCACGCACGCACGTCGTGGATGCTGCTCTGCTCCCCGTGCCCACAGGGCTGCCATCGAAGTCATTTCCTCCCTCGGGCCCTCGAGCACCAAAAATAGCCCTAGGAGGGCAGGAGGCAGGTTTTGGGCTGTGTCCAGGGCACGGAGAGGGACAAGGAGCATCCTGCCCTGCCATCCTGTACCCGTGCTGTGGGGGATTCGTGCTGGGACCCCAGGACGCACCTCCCTGCTCCTGCTGCACCGGCCGGGCTGGGCTTTGGAGCACAGAAATTAAACAGCACGGCTGTTTTGTGCGTTGTTTTTTTTTTTTTTTTTTTTTTTTATTTATATATAACACAAAGCAAGTCTGAAAGTTTTTAGGATTGCCTCCCACGAGCTGCAACAAACTTTATCAAGCCCAGATTCCTGGCGCTTGCGGTACGCGCAGAACGAAGCCACGCAGATAGGAAGCAGGGAGGGAGGAAACCTCGCCAGCACCGGAGATAAGGCTGCAAACCCCCCCCCCCGGGTGAAAACCAGGCACCCACAGCACCCACCGTGATCCCAGCCCACAGCAGCAGGGCTCACATGCCGAGGACAAAGAACGTGGGATGGGGAGAGGGAGCGTGGGGGAGCCTGGGGGGGGGACAGGGGGAAAATCAGGGGTGACAGAGACCCCAGGGAAACCTGGACGGACCCCACGCAGGGTTCGCAGCACAGGGCTTTGTAGAAACCGCCCCGTGGTGGTATGCAGCAGAGAACCGGGCTGCTTTGTCATCGGGGAGGAATGTGCATTATTCACGGCCACTCCTCGCCACCCGGCTCGCGGGCTCCCCAGCAGGACACGCGGCCAAGCCCCCCGCCCCCAGCAGCCACCGCTATTTCGGGCCACGCTTCCTAACATGGGCACTTTGCTGCGACACCCCCGGGGCCGGCAGCACCCAAAGGAGCAGCCTCGGGGAGGGGATGCTCGGCCCTGGCCCCAGGGATGCTCCCAGCTAAACCCCGGGCAGCGTTTTGGCCACATCCACCCCTCCTGCAGCCCTTACCCACCAGGAGCCACCCAGGAGGGGTTTTTTATAGCCTGTTCCCTGCCCAGGCATCAGGAAGGGAGAATTTCTCAGCATTTATCAGTGGAAGCAATTAGGAAACGTGGGTATTTTGTTTTCCAGCACAGGGAGCAGCCTTTCTCCCTCAAAACGCCGCCGAACCCCCCCAGGATCTGGAGGAACAACCCCGATGGGTTTACAGAGCTTTGTCCCTGCCGAGGACGAGGGAGAAGAGGAGTCCCAGACCTCCAGGGACGGAAAATATTTCAGCCCTGACCCTCTGGAGGCACCACTTGATGGGAGCAGAGCGGGAGCAGCCGGGGCTGCCAAGCTGGCAGGCGACAGCAGCGTGCCCCGGCCGTGCCGGGAACCCCTGCCCGTGGCAGCCGACAGCTCGCTGGAGAGAGCGAACGTTTTTCTGCTCAGGGGCAGATGCCAGCACCTCCCTTCCCCCTGTGCTGCAGCCCTGGCTCCGATATCCGTCTGTCTGTCTGTCTGTCTGCTCACAGCCAGCTGCCAAGGGGAGCACATGGGGCCAAGCCGGGCAGCGCTCCCAGCCCTGGGCGCACATCCGAGGAGCATTTCGGCACCCCCAGCACACGAACCCGGCTGGGAGAGGATCCCCGAAGCCCCAGGGGAGCGCAGGGGGCAGGCTTCACCCCCTGGGCCCTGCCACCCTGGGACCACATCGTGTTCACACGGGGATTTGGGGATGTTAAAACCCAGCAGGCTGCTGCAGCAGGGGGTGATAGGAGAGGAGCAGCTCCGCTCCCAACCTTCTCCATCGCAGGGAAGCATCCCCCCTCCCCTAAATGTTCTCTCCCCCCAGGCTGGGGTTTCTGCGTTCTGCAGCTTGGAGGCAGAAGCCTCCCCTCCCAGCCCTCCCCTCCCAGCCCCGCGGTGCCCGTGGAGGCGGCTGTGCGTGGGCAGGGAGCAGGAACGCCGCGTCCCCGTGGCCTTGCAGCCGAATACCAGCCCGGGGATGGGAGCAGCCCCCGGGCAGCCTTGCAAAACAGCAGCCAGGGACAAAACCCACTCCGTGCCTGCAGCCCAGACAGCTGGGGCAGAGAGAAAGAGCATCACTGCACCCCAGGGAGCCGGTCCCGAATTTCAAAGAAATGCCAACCAGGGCCCAACAGCAGCAGGAGCTGCTGGAGATTTGGAGACCCGAGCGCTCCGACCACCAGCCTGCGTGTTCCTAGTCTCACATCAGCAAACATACACCGAACAAAAAAGCCTCCCCGCAGAAAAAGAGGGGGACAACAAGCGCCGCAAGCTGTAGGGGGGCTGCTCACATCCAGGAGGAGGATTGACACGGGCTGTCCGGGCCAGCTGCTGCAGCAGACAAAGGTGGCATTGCCTTCGGCGAGGGGACGTGCGGGGCAGCAGCTGCCTGGCCCCGGGGCTGGGAATTGGGAACGTGCCCGCGGCCCCCGGCTGCTCCCCGCTGCAGGAGGCCAGATCCAGCCCCTGGCACAGCTCAGCACAGCCCCTGCCTGCTCCGCTCCCAAAAACGCCCCGCAGAGCAGCTTTGGGAAGCCCACCCTGGCCGTGGAGATGGGGAACCAGGTGGAGCAGGAGCGAGCTCAGGGGAGGGGATCGCAGGGGGCAGCCACGAGGAACGCAGCCCGCACGGCCACAGCCCTCGCCCACGAGCAGGGTTAAGAGCCAGCAAGGGGTTTACCTTAAAGAACAATGCAGCAATCCAGCTGTCTTGGCTCCTGGCAGGCCTTGGCTTTGGAGCTGAGGCGTTCGTTAGCTCTCAGAAATGTGCTTTTGCCCTTTTAGTTTCCACAGCCCGCATGCAGACGCCTGCGCGTGAGCCTGGCTCCAGAGCGGAGGCTTCAGGGGAAAAGCAGGGGTGAGGACAGGACCTGCGGGGAGGTTTGGGGCACGGTGGCACTGGGCACAGCCCCGGTCCTCCAGGGAAGGCAGCTCAGGTGTTACAGCTTGGTGCTGTCCCCCCCAAAAAAAACACATGTGGCTCTGCCACCAGAGGGGCCCTCTCCCAGCCCGACCCGAAGCTGGGAGCGGTTCCAGGAGAGGCTCGGGGGGCAGCTCGGTGCCACGGGAAGAGGCTGGGATCCCCACCACAACTCCATTTGGTCTTTTCAGCTCATTTCTGGCTGACCAGAGACGTTTCCTCCCCGCTCCCTCCATCCCCAAATGGGTTTCCCTTCTCATTAGGGACACGAGGAGGCCGTCGGGCTGGGGTCCCTCTCCCCTATCCCGGTCAAAGGGACAGCCCCGGTGCCTACAGGCAGGATGGGGACAGGCAGAGCCCCACAGCGGGCAAAGGGAAGGTCACAGGGCTGCAACGAGCGGGGAGAGAGAGGTCTTGGAACGAGCTGCGGGCCCTGCGCCTTGCCATTTATGGCTGCGCTTTCTGATCCAAGCCTGATGCAAGACTCTGCAAGAGAAAGAATACAAAGAAAGCAGAGCGGGGCCAGAAGGAGAGAAGCCAGGAGGAAAAGGGAAAGGAGGAAGCCTTAAAAAAAAAACAGAAAAAAAAAAGAAAGAAAGACGTGGGGCAGGGTTTAGCAAAGCGGAGCAGCTGCTGTGTCGGCAGCTCCCTTTCAGCCCGACCCCGCGGCTCCCCATCCTCCTGGCAGCCCAAGCAGCTGAGCTACGCCGTGGGGATGCTCTCCTGCCCCGGGGCACAGGGCTGTGGGACCGTGTCCCCATATGGAGAGAGGCAGCACCCTACAGGCCTGACCCCACAAAACCACCCCCATCACCCTGCCGCAGGCAAGGACGGGTCCTGGAGCTCCTCTGGTGCTCCCGTGCAGCTCCTCGGCTGTACCCAGGCTTGGTTGGAGGGACGGGCATGGCACACGTGGGCTCCCCGGAGGGCTGCCACCTCCTGCCTCCCCTCCTGCCTCCTTCCCAATTTGTGGCACCTTCGTTAGCAGCACGGATGGAGCCAGGCTGAAGTCAGGGCACATCCAAGTTTTGTGGGTTCGGGAGAGCCCTCCTGGCCCCACAGCCCCCTAGCAGGGCTTGCACGTCGCCCCATTCCTCCCCACCTCGCTGCAGGGACAGCCTGGCCCAGGGGCTAATTAAAGGCAGGCTAATTAGACACACTCCCTTCCAGCAGGGGGGTGTGCTCAGGGCTGCTCGGGCTCGGCGTTAGGGGCAGGTGGAAGCCCCCCCGGGTGACAGCAGGGACACAGGGGGGGTGCTCAGCCCCGTGGCAGCAAAGCGCCCCCCTCCTGCCCACCCTTGGGGAGCAGCAGCCTCTGGGCAGGGCAGAAACACTCAGTGGAGAATTGGAGATTTGGGGCCATTTGTTGCAGATTCAGCAGCCTTTCATTAGGGAGCACTCCAGCAGCAGCAGCGCCTTGTCGCTTAACGAGCTGGGGCTGGGAACAGCCAGTGACACACTAATTAACTTCTCCTTCAGTGATGGAAGCCAGCAGAGAGGAGGGGAACCACGGCCAGCAGCGGATGGGCACAAGGACTCCGGGCTCCTCTCCCTCTGATCCATTCTCTGTCGGATCAGCCCCAGGAGATGGAGTGTGGTGCTGCTCCCCCAGGACAGGGCACGGGGCCGTGGGGAGGGAGCAGGGGGGCCGCAGAGCTCGGCAGCTGCCCCCAAAGGGAGAGGAGGCAGCAGGGTGCAGGGCTGCAGCCGGCCATGAGACGTGCCAGTGCTGCAAACCCCGAGCAGGTTCATCCCTCAGCACTTGGCGGAGCGCTTAATGGCTGCAGGGAGCCCCGACCCGCTGAGCAGCCGGGGAAAAAAAATAAAAGGAAAAAGGAAGAGAGATCTCAGAGTGCAGCCCTCTGCTGTATGGAGTCAATTGAGCAGCCCCAAAGCTGTCTGGAGCCTCTGCTGAGTCACATCGGGGCCGCAGCCCCCGGCACAGCCACGGCCGGGCTGGATCCCAGCAGCAGCCCGCAAAGCTCACGCTGCTCCCACCCAGTCCCATCCACGGGGCTTTTGGAAAAGCTGCCTTGATGCTGCTTTGAGAGCCTTTGCAGGGAACATCCCACAAAAACAGGGGGGCTGCAGCGCCGGGGAGGGTCTGCCCTGCTCTGCCCATGGGATCGATGCTCCCCGCTCCCTGGGGTGCCTGCGGGAGCTGAATGCATTCCCCCATTCCCTGCTCCCTGCTGGCTGCCCAGCACCGCCAGCCCCCACCAAGCTGGCAGCCTGCACCGGGCCGTGCTGGCAGCCCCATGATCACGCACGGGGCAGCGCTCCCAAACACTTACTCAGCAGCAGGACGCATCCCTCCCCCTTTCTGCTGCTCTCCATCACCGCCCAGATCGCAGCCGCCCCCCGGTCCTGCTCCTTCCCCAAAAAAACGCAGCTCAGGGGCCAGGGCACCTCGTCCCGCCCGGTTCCTACAGCCAAAGGAATCATTTGGCAGGCAAAAAACAAATTGGCCAGGACCCTCCTCGGGTCCTGTGCCCTTTTTTGCGCTGGCACAACCTGCAGCATGGCAAAGCGCCCTCCAGACCGTGGTCACCCAGTGCCAGGCTCAGCAGGGCACTTGTGGGGTCAGGAGCCTCCCCGTGCGCCCCGAGCAGACCCCACGGTGCCGCCTCTGCCTGAGCACATTCTGAAGGATTGCAGCGGTGCCTGGTCGAGGAAATTGGGGCTGAAGAACAGCCAGAAGGCAGGAAAAACATTCCTGAGAGGACTCAAGCTAACGGGACGGCCGAGGAGCTGCGTGCTGGGAGCTCTGGCCACGTCCCACCAGGGAGCCCTGCTCGTTCCCTGGCCCCGCAGCAGCTCCAGCTGGGTGCTGCCAACAAACCCAGCTGGGATCCGGCCAGCTCGAGGCAGGCACAGGGCTCCCAGCCTGACAAAGCAGCTCAAAGGCACCCCTAAATCACCCTACGGGAGGCGAGGAGGGGTTGGGGTGGCAGCGGATGGGCGCAGCCCCCAGACCCCAGGACAGAGCTCAGCCCGCCGGGACTTCCCCGAGGCCTTCCAGTGAGTCAGTGGCGAGGGCTGGCTGTCTGTCCAAGGGCTGGCTGTCTGTCCGAGGGCTGCCCAGCAGCCTGGGCACGGTCGCTGAGTATTACAAAGGCTGCTAAGAATAGCCAGCAGGCGCCAGCACCCAGGGCCTGCGCTCCCCAGCCGAAACACGCAGCATGAGCAGGCTGCGGGCAGCATCCCTCCCGGGGCCGGGAGCCACCCCATGGCTCACTTCCCCCTTTTTGGGGCCGAGGAGCAGCGAGCTCAGCCCCCTGGGCTGGTCCCCGAGCCCCTGGCACAGGGCAGAGCCGGGTGGGAGCAAAGCCAGGAGCTTTTTCCACGGCCGCTGGGTCGCCCTTTTATTTTTAAACAAGATCCGGGGCTGGAGGAGGATTTAGCAGGCAGCCCCCGCCGCCTCCCCCTTAGTTCAAGCAGGGGTCAGAGCTTGGGGGCAGCGTCCTGCTGGGGGTGGGAGGCCGGGGGGGAGGCCGGGGGGGAGGCAGGACCCTCCCCAGGGCTGGCAAGGACAGCAGCAGGGCACCAAAGGCATCCCCGAGCTGCAAGGGACCAGATGGGGGCAACCCACAGAAAGAGGGCGAGGAGAGGGGGCACCATCACCCCACACCCCCAGCACCTGGATGAGCTCCGGGGGGAAGGAGACAACCCCCGGGGGCTGGATGTGGGGAGAGGAGCGGCTCCCCCAGCCCTAAATCCCCCTCCCCACCCTTATTTTTTTACGGTGGGGAGGATGCTGGCAGCGGAGCCCAGCCCGCAGCGCTCCCCCCAACAACCTCAACCCCCCCAAAACCTCCTCCATGCCCCCCTCAGCCCCCAGCCCGGTGTCAGCCTTACCTTGGTGTCCTTCTTCTCCTTCTCCTCCTCCTCCTCCTGCTGCTGCCCGGCCTCCCGGTGCTCGGCGGCCGGAGGCTGCCTGGGGATGCTCTCGGTCTCCGCGGGGCTCGGCTCAGCCTCGGGGCCCCGCTGTGCTGCTGCTGCTGCTGCAGCCTCCTCCTTGCCTCCTCTCCCTCCTTTCTCCTCCTTCTCCTCCTTCTCCTCGTCCCCCCGCCGCTCGGAGGCCGCCTCCTTCCCCTCGCCGCCCGCCCCGACCTCCTCCACCGGCACCCGGCCGCCCTCAGCCTCCGGCCCCTCGGAGCCCGGCTCCTCCGCTTCCCGGAGCCTCTCCCCTCTTCTTCCTCCTTCTCCTCCTCCTCCTCCTTCTCCTCCCGTCCCTCGCAGCCTCACAAAGACGGAGGCCAGGACGAGGGCCAGGAGGGTGAAGAGCAGCGGCACGGCCAGGTAGAGCTCCATGGCTCCGGGCTGCCTCCCTGCCCCGAGCCGCCCCGCTGCGGGGCTGGGCCGGCTCCCGGCCGGCTTTACCCCGGCGTCATCTCCCCGAGCCCTGCCCACAGCCCCGGCCCCCTTCTCCTCCCACTCCCCGAGCCGGCCTCGACCGAAACCCGGAGGGATTTGGGGCGAGGGAGAGCCGGGGAAGGCTTCCCCGTGGTATGGGGGAGCCCCCCGCGCTGGGTGGTCCCCAGCCCCAAAAATCGCAACCCTGGGGCTGGGAGGGTTTTTTTTTTTTGAGGGCCTTTCTGCGGGCTGCTCGCTCTCTGGGATCGCTTCACGCCTCGCAAAGCTCCCCGGGGAGGCTTTGTGGGATCTGGGGGTGGCAGCCGGGCTGCGGGCGATGCTCCTTGGGGAGTGTTTGCACCTTTTTGGCCCTCGCTCGGGAGGCGCAGGGGCTGGGGTGGCGAGGGGAGGCTGTGCCACCCTCAGCAAGGGGCATCTGTGGGAGGGCACGGAGCATCGCTCCACCTGCCCGGGGGGCTGCAGGAGGTGCCCACATTCCCCAGGCAATGCCCGAGATCCCCAGGTGATGCCCAAGCTCCCCAGGCAATGCCCAAGCTCTCCAAGTAATGCCCAAGCTCCCCAGGAGATGTCCAAGCTCTCCAGGCCATGCCCACGGTCTCCAGGCCATGCCCGAGCTCCCCAGGTGGTGTCCAAGCTCTCCAAGCAATGCCCGAACTCCCCAGGCCATGCCCATGCCATTTGCCCCCTGCCCACAGCACCCTCGGGTGCCCCCGATGCCACGACACGATGCCAGTGGGTGCCAGGGGCAGGTGGGCTGCAGGAGCCTCCCCCCATCACCTTGCTGCTGGGGGGGCAGGAAAACAGGAATATTCAAAACCTGGGTGCTGGAAACCCACCGTGAGCCGGCAGGGAGGCTGCCCAAGGGCTTGCCAGGTCCTCCCAGGCCCTGCCGCCGAGGATTTCCTGCCCCTGGGGACCGCGGGGAGGATTAGGCACCGGTCCGCGGGGCGGGCTGAAATTAGAAGGCCTGAGCTATTCCTGCCAGGGCAAAGCCAGCCCCCAGCTTTCTCCCAGCTGCACGCACGGGGAGCAGACATGGGAATGTGCCCCCAGAGCCGCCTCCAGGGAAAAGCTTTGGGAGCTGTCTGTGAGAGCAGAATTTCGTTATGGACAGGGCTAAAAACAAGCCAGGGACAAAGAGGGGATTAAATCCCCAGGGTGGGAGGAAGGAAGCGAAGCCGTGATCCTCGCTGCCGTTTGTCTTTACTGGTAATCCTATCAGGCAGGCAACCGCCGGCGTATGGATAATTGTATTCTTAGTAACAATCGAGCCCGGCACTTATCCTCCCCTCTCCTGCGTTGCGGTTTGTGGGCGCCGATCGTCAGAGCTGCTCGAGAGCTCGGCCAAAACCTCCAGAGCCTGGTGGCATCTCAGCACCATTCAGCAGAGGGTGGGTTCAGCATCGTTTTTGGATGCGTATTTGGTCCCTTCTCCTCCAAATCCACTCTTTATCTCAGCAAAGCTACCGGCTTCCAGAAGTTTGACTCACCAGGAGGAAAAGCACGAGGCGCACGCCTGCCAGCCGTGCTCAGCAGAGAAATACAAAGCAGCACGAGTGGCTCCGAGGACAGTCAGATTGAAATCCTTCCTCAAGCAGTTTCTGGGGGACTCTGCCAGGGAGCAGAAAAAAAAAAAAAAACACAAAAACCCACAAAAACCTACAAAACCCACGGCACCGAGGCTCTCGGACTGGCTCCCTGCTCCCCTGTGCGGGTGGGCGGTCGGATCTGGGGACAAGGAGGAATTTCCTCTCCTGCAGAATAGGATCTGACGGGGATGATGCCCCGAGCAGAACCCAGACCCAGCGTGCCCCGTGTGATGCCCTCTTGTCCCCTCTGTGGCTTTCCGGAGGCAATGGGACAGAGAAAACTTGCCCCAGTGCAGCCAGGATCCCACTGGCAGGGACGGAGGGTATCCGTATGGTTCCCCCATCAATTTACTCATAAAAATACGCTGCTGTCCCTCTGAGCTGCCACAGGGATGGGAAATCCAGCAGGGTGGGAGGCCCACAGAAGCTGGCAGCAGCTCCTTTGTGTTCCCAGGAGCCAGGCTTGGTGTCACCGAGAGGGTCTGCAAGACCACGGAGAGGGGGCTGCAACCTGACAGGGGGCTGAATGGGATCGGCTCCTGCCGTGCAGCATCCCAACAGCGGGATGAACGGGATCAGCTCCCGCTGTGCTGTATCCCAACACAGGAATTAATGGGATCAGCTCCTGTTGTGCAGCATCCCAACAGTGGGATGAATGGGATCGGCTCCTGCTGTTACACCACGCGCTGCGGGGCCGGCTTGGAGCAGGGGGAGCGCCAGGGGGGCTCCCATGAGTGATGATGCTCTTCGTGGAGCTGCTCCCTGCATGGGAGCCAAGCGGAACGGGCAGGCTGCCCTCTCTTGGGAGAAGCCCAGCTCTGCAGCAGGGAGCTGGCTGCAGCTGGGGGGGTCCCATGGGTGCTCACTGGCAGAGTACCCTAATACAAGGGCTGCTGTGCCACGGCCGGCTCTGCCCCCAGCGCACGAGCGGTGCAGCGCCTCGTCCAGGGAGCCGACTGTGCCCCCAGGTCATCCCAGATCCCATTTCCCTCCCAGTGCAGCACGAGCACACACCGGGCCCATTGTCCGAACTCAGTTTCTGCAAGCCCCACTCATGCTCCCCACGTCCTCTCTGCTGTGGCACCAGAAAGCAGAAGCCAGCAGCAGAGGGGCAGCCCCACAGAGGAGCCTTTGCACGGCTTGAAAAGCAGCAGAGGCTCTGCAAACACAGTAATTTAATCCCAAACCATCCCAAATCGTGCAGTCACTTGGTGCTGTGGCTAGCACTCAGCTAGGAGCGCCGTCCTGCAGGAACTCCAGCAGCGATTTGCTTTTACACCAAACTGGAAGGCACAAGGACATCAGCGAGGCGCAGCGCAATCAGCTCACCGCATCCCCACTCATAACCTTGTGTCGGCTCCCCAGGAGCAAGGAAAAGCTCCCCACGTGCTGTTGCTCTTGGTTAAATAAGATATTAGCTTGCAGTTGTCACAAAAAGGAAGGCAGGTAAGTAAATCAGGGGAATAAAACCAAATCAAGGCTGCAGTGGCGCTGAAGGAGGTGCCCTCAGCACCTGCAGATTAGGAAGAACAAAGGGATTATTTTAAAGCTAAACACACAAAGTCACCTCTCTCGGGAAAGAGAAGCAGGAGAGATGTTAGAAGAACATTTCTACAGCGGCTCTGCACTGCTCTCAGCCATCACAGCTTGCTGGAATCGGGGCTTTTAAGCGCTGAGCACTGGTGCCCCCCCCAGAGAGCCCGCACAAACAGAGGCTCGACCCTGAGCACGGCTGCCCCGAGCGAGGCAGCAGCCAGCAGAGGGTACCAACAGGGCTCCGGGGGAGAGCTGCTGGAAAGGAGAAAAAAAAGCTTTATTTTTTAACCAACAATAAACAAGAGGAGTTCTTACAACTGTGTTTGGCGAGGGAAGGACAGAGGTTTATGTGGAAATCAGCAAACTTGTCTGTTGCCAACACAATTCTCCAGTGTTTCAATCCGCAATATATATATAAATACTTCAAAAGCCTCCAGGCTGAGTCCCACACTCTTGTTTACTCACAGCTCCTGTTTTTAACAGAGCTCAGTGACAAGGTACACCACCCTGCTGCGGGAGGCACGGGTGCCTGTAGTCCTTTCAGACCATCATGCAAAAGAAAAAGCGACCAGCAAGCAGGGTAATGCAAAATAATTGATTTTATTTAAAATAAAAAGCAAAACCACAATCATCCAAACAAGACAAGAGTATCCCAGCTCTGCTGGACGGGGTGATAAAAGCAGCTAATGGCAGTGGCAGGGCTCGGGGCCGACAGTGTGACTGTCAAAGGAATCGGGTAAGCTTTTTCCTTTCCCTTCATGAGGGGAATGCCAAAACCTTGCTGTTCCAATCAGCCCAACATTTCAGGCATTTCAGCTCTGATTCAATCAACAGTCTCGCTTCCTGCCCCGTGATGGCTGGGGATTCGGGGAGGAGAAGGGTCTGGGTTAGCTATGAAAGAGGTCGCTGTCTTCCTTCTAGGCGTGCGGGGAGGCTGAGGAGACGAACTGGAGCCAGCCTGAGCTCACTGGGAAGGGGAGGAAGGGGAGGAAGGGAGGGCAGTGCCCAGGCAGGGCAGCGCTTCCTCGGCATCGCCTGCTCCCGGAGCGCTTGTGCAGAGAGCAGGCGCTGGGTTCGATGTGCATGCTCACATCAACAGCTCCGTGGGGCTATGAGTTAATTTCCTCCTGAAATATCGGAGCAGACGAACCCGCGTTGGTGACCAGAGCTCACAAAGCCCTTAGGTTTTGCCAGGGCAGGCAGAACACTGGCACCAACACACAGCTTGGAGAGGAAGCCCACGGAACAAACCAGCACGTGGCTCTCTCAGGTTGGGCAGCAAGACAGCCCCCAGGGGAGGCTGACAGCCCCTGCTGGTGCTGCTCTGGGGCTCCGGGAAACGAGGGGCTCGCTGGGCCTGGGCACAGCCCGCAGCAGCCTGCTACATGCAGGGGCTCCACAGTACACAGACACTGGCGTTGAGGCATCAGAGCCACAGGAAGCACAGCACGGAGAGGTGAGAGCACAAAACTCACTCTCCACGGTCAGCCTCCCACAAGCAGGGCTCTAGGCACAAGAGAGTTGATTTTAACTCCGTGCCCAACACACGTGGCTTGGGAAGAGGGCCTGGAAGCACCCCCACCTTCCTGCAAGGCTAACTCCCTGCTAGGAATAACACACCCAGCCCGATTTAAAAGAAATCCTGATCTAGCAGGACCTCCTGGTTAGAGCAGGCCATGAAACGCCACCAGTTAAACCCCGGTGAGACAAAAAGCCTCATTCTGCCCCAGCTGACGTACCACAGAGCAATTCTGGAAGGGCCACCAGAGAACGCCCCAGGGCCAAAACTGCTGAACAACATCCCTGATGTTTTTTGCTAGGAAAAGCTAACGCCAGGTTAGGGAGCCTCAGCTTGCTCGGTATTTCTGGAACACTTCTTGTGGGAGGAGGATGTCAAAGCAGGTTACAGTTTATACATTTCAGCCTCACAACACCCCTGTGAGGTAGGTGTTTTCCTGTCTACAGAGACAAAGAGAGGCTCATCAGTCTGGTCGAGGCAAGAACCTTTAAGAGGAAGACCCAGAGGCCCCAGGAGCTGCAATTCCCTTGCTGCCTAGGCACACACAGCCTCATGGCATATCACAGAGTGCCTCGTGGAGCAGTCAGCACAGTGTTGCTGGTATCCTGATGCCTGCGGCCCGTTTCAAACACATTTCCTTGTGAGGGATGTCACGTGAACGCAGGCTGAGAACTGAAACGGTTTTATTCCACACCACAATGAGCTCACAGGCACGGAGGAATACTCTGCGCTCCCCCTCATCTTCCCGCTGTGCTTCTGGGGGAAGAGGCATGGGATTCCAGGCGTAGTGATCAGCCTTCCAAGCATGCTTCAGGTTTTAAGATGGCAAAGCTGAACCCAAAGCTGAACCATGCAGCCAAACAGCAGCAAGCTACTGCATGAGCCATCTTCCATACGTACTAACCATCAAGCCACCAAGGAGGGCAGGCAGCCTTGCTCAAACAGCAGGTGGTTGTTTAATAAGGGCTCACCTCACCAGGACAGAGCTGAGCGCTGAGCCTTCGCCTCCCGAGGCCACTATGTTCTTCCAAAAGGCAGCAGCTGAAGCCTGTTCTGTCTAGGAAGGACTAAATGGGTTGTGCAGGCTCCCAGGCTGTTCAACTGGGCAGGAAAAAAAAAAGGCAACCTTGGCCAGAAATGCTAAAAGTTTGGGAAGTAGTTTCCTGGAAGAATCTGCAGCACTGTATGGAGCGAGCATGCTCACCTATGTCTGGCTATCACAGGAAATTCAGGAGTCAGGACAGCTAAGGAATGCACCACTAAACCTTCACTCCCTCTGTTTTTTCATCACACTGCTCCGACATAACTGACTGGTACAGAAGTTTCAGAAACAGAGATCCTGATGAATGGAGTTAGGATTCCCTCGTACAACAGGATATGGCCCAGTCTCCAAGAAAGGAGAGAGCATTTAAATAGGAAGAGACAGGCTTGAAAACAAAACAAACACCCCAACAGAACAGACAAGCAATGTTCTGGCTTCCATCAAACCCAACGTGTGTAAGAAAGTCATAATTAAAGACTGCCAATCTGCTTCTTAATCCAGCTACCAGTGCCTGGGCCTTCATGATTAGTAAACGCGACCGTTTCTGCTTCCAGGTTTCCTCTCCTAAAGAAGGACGGCTGATGTGAGCTCCAATCCCACCTCCTGGGTCTCAGGAGAGCAGCCAAGGAAGCATCCCAAACAACAGCTGGCTTCTGGCTGCGCTGCTCAGATCGAGAAGGATCACCTCCTCACCTCCTTGCAGCATACCTCTGGCAAGACAGACCTCGCTGCTGACACTACCAGCACAAGCTCCTGCAAAAGAAATCAGCTCCAACAGATCCCTTGGGGATGAGCGCTTCACCTGGCATAACAGAAATGCACCTAACACAGACTTAAGCATCACATTGCATTTTTTTAAAAAGCATAAAACAACGTCCCCCCTCCCAGTCCTTTAAAATTGGCACTGCAAGGTCTGGAGATTTCTGAACCCATAGCCTCAAAGAAAAGCCGTTTATGTTTGTGAACTGCACTGGCCTGAACAATCCCACGGCCTTAAAACTGTTCAGTACTTAAAGCCCAACAACTGTTGTTACCACATAAGAGTCAGCCTGACTTTGTCAGTTGGTACCCAGTGCTAAACATCACACCTGCACCTAGAGGAGTGTAATTACCTGCAAACACTGACTTTTCTCCCTCGTTTTTGCTGTGCAAGAAACTCCAGGATTCTCCTGCTCCATCGAGCTTCCTATCACAAGGTGCCAGTGCATCTTTGTTACCACACAGAGCAGAAGTAAACCGCCTGCTGCTGGTTAGTGTGTCACACCTTTGATGCACGTGTGGAGGTAAGGGACACAAAAGATGCTTCAGGTAGGTGGCCACCTCCACGGAAGTTGCTTCAGCATTTGGAGCATCCGTACCACCTTCCTTTCCTGAAATTCTGGTGTGAGATCTGCCAGACATTCAGATGGGCCAGAAGGGCTGGTGTTCCTTTCCTCAAGTGTACAGGACAACATGTAAACATATGACAGTGTCAAAGCAAGGCAGGTTTCTAGGTTTACCTGCTGGTTTTAAAAAGAGTTCTTTAAAAACTGACCGTTGTCTTCCTCGCCAGTTACGTCAACCATTAAATACTCGGCGCGTCCTTACCCAAAGATGGGCTCTTAGTGCACTCACTTGGGGCGCGGAGGGGACAAAGCATTGCACAATAATGGAGGTGGGGAGTTCCCCTTTCAGTTAGTAAGGAGCCAACCTTCGACAGCACGTAATGAAGATGGATGTTTGGACTGAAGAGTGACAAACAAACGTAAGGACCGTGAGAAACAGGAGCAGAGGGGGGTAGAACAGAGCTGGCTGGCTGCTAACGGAGCTTCAATCGGCAGCTGCCTCTAGGCGGGTGCTGTTATCTCTCAGGGGTAACTGCGGCCTCCACAAGATTCCCTAATCCTGTCAAAAAAAGGTACAACTGCCTGTCATCAACTATAGCATTTCCCCTCATACCAGGGCACAAGATCACAGCATGCAGGTTAATTGTATGATTTTACTTCCCCCATGATGGTACAGACTAGGTAAGATTCTGTGCTTGAAACTGTTTCTGTTAACTGATCTGTCACACAGCTGGAGCAGAAATCCCACCCATCCTCACAGAGAGGAACAATCAACATTCAGGAAGAATGAAACCCAGAAAAAGGAGGTTCTAGGCAAGGTGCTAATTTTTAGTACTTAAGATAATCAAAATGTGAAGGGCAAAGAACAGAAGAACACACAGGACTTTCAGCAGAGCAGATCTGCACGCATGGTCTGCTTTTGCAGCTTTATTTAAAGCAGGGGCTGCATTATGATTTGTTATCACCTGCTGCTTGTTCCCTGCCTGAAATCACAACTGTCTGCTGAAATGGGATTTGACAGTGCTGTGACAAATTATTAAAACCTCTAGGGGAAAATAAGCAGTCAGCACAGCTCACTCCAACTGTTTAAGGATACTCTGCACTTTAACTCAATTGTATCCAGCTACGAGCAACTCCTGAAAACAAGAGATCAAAATATCCCAGCCAGAGAAGTGGCAACACAGACAGGAGCAACCAGGTCTTTCGGCAGTACCTGGCCTAATAGGTAGGGTGTAAGGCTGAGAATCTGGACTTTCACTGATAAATTACTTTTGCACACCCTCTCTAGCAGACCACGCACTAAGTCACCACAGCACTTGTACCCGTGCCAAACCTGGAACATCCAACAGCTCAGGAACTAGACAGCACCCTAGTGCAGGCAGGCAGCTATTGCAGGAGCACTGGTTACCCAAACCACCAGGAGTTAGTTTGCTTCAGAATTTTGGCAAGCTTCTCTTGTATGAGGAAAAATGCTTAATTTAGCAAAGACTTGATGTTTGTTCACCCCTGCAGTATATTCAGTTTCCTACTGTTTCTCTGTTTTTAGCCTGACAACTCAGAACTTCCTCATTAATTTCACCCCCCAGCAATTATCTATTCTTGGTTCTGCAGTGTTAGTATTCCCTCCATCCATCTTGACTGATGAGAAGCCTGCTTTTTTTTTTTTTGAACAGGTAAACACAGACATCAGTGATTTTGGATGAATTCTGCCTTTAACAGATAAAAGAGTGCACCAAACTGAAGTAATCCAGGCCACAATGAAAGAAGAGACACCATGCAACTACTTGAAGGTTTTCTGTTTGGACAGCAAGACATCTGAAACAGAGTCTGGCCTGACCGTTCCATAACTGTTCACTCATTATTTGTGCTCTGGAGGGAGCAATTAAAATACCCCACCTCTCTGATTAAAAAATATGCTTTCTCTATTAAAAAGACAACTAGGAAAAGTAATAAAACTGTTTATTAAATAATGTAGAAAATTCATTTTCTTTTTAAAAACACCAAGAATCTTAGTTTTCAGTTTGGAGCAACTTCATGGAAGGAGGGTATCACCCCAAGCCAACAGTGTCACACCCCCTAAGAATCCCCTTGCTCTCCACCCCTCTACTCAGCTCAGGACTTGTCCTATCCTACTGACAGCTCTGCCCTGCATTGTCTTTTGCTTGTTTAAAAGAAAAACAGTTGCCATCGGGTCACCTGGAGGAGCTGCGCTCTTTGCTGACACAGTCGTCTTGGGAAGTCGTGTCACCGTTACCCATCATACTGCACGTTCGCCTCTTTTTCCTCCGGTGCATCATGCCCTCTGTCTCAGAGCCAGAGTCACACTGAAATACGAAGAGATGACCAGAATTCAGAGAAACCTGGTAAAACGTTTGTGCTATGGAATTCAGCACACGAGCTGCCTCAGCAACCCAGAATAATGAATATTCAAAGACCAGTCTAGATTAAACACATGAAATCAATTTTAAATTTAGTGATCAAAACCCAGAAACTGGCACATTCTTAGATTTGGTCGTTGGCTAATGCAGCTTGGTGGCAAGACAACTGATGCATTCAGTTTGGCTCCTAGAAGAATCTAATCATCTAAGAGCAGATTCAGCACTTTCCGACAAGTTTATGCCACTACAGCGAAGAGACTAACCGATAGTCTTCTGGACCTCAATCCCCCTTCCCATTTGAAAGGCATCCAGTTTGCTGCCATTTTATACAAGCATGGCTTAGCAAAATATGTGACAGATTTATATATTAGAGAAGCACAAATCAAAGAAACCAAATTCATTTCCCAACACAAGGATGGGCTTCAGCAAACAGAACCTGGGAGCACAGATTCTTCCACAGTTTTTTTAGTTGCTTTCTAAAAAATTCTTCCATAAGATGTGAATCTTAGGATGTGGATTATGATTCAAGATAACACATGATCAGGTACGTAAATAACCAACTGCAGAATACGGATTACCTACTATAGTTAAAAAAAAAAATAATCAAACCCATTACCTCCGAATCAGAGTCGGAGGAGCTAGAACTTGAGGAACTGGACGAATCACTAGAGCTGTCAGAAGCAATACCAGTAGATTCCTGGAGATCAACCGAATCAGCCAAGGCTGCCAAGTCAGGATGCTCCTGCTTTAAGATCCTAAACACAGTTCAAACATCAGCATTAACCCTTGAACAATAACAATTTTGCTTCTCTGTTTTAGAGAACACAAAAAGAGAGTTACTAACTCTCTTACCTGTACCACTTCCTTGACAGCTTGGGTCTCCCTCTTACTGTCTTGTGCCACACCACGGGGAAGTTGGTGCAGCTGGCAAAGTTCTGCGTGATGGCAATTGTCGTGTCGAGATTGAGAACCACGTGCCACCAGCCCCCTGTAAACACAACACCAGTGACCACTTCTGGCTACGCAGCAGAAAGCACGCTGGAGAACAGCCACGCATCTTTTGCCCCACAGGAAATTAGACCTCATCTCCTGAGCCCAGGTGAGTTTGCCACAGGGTCTTCTGTCCTCAGTCTTATTTCAGGATTCATTTCAATCCTCTGCAGGTTCTTATTATGGAAGGCTGCACAATGCTCTGAGCAAGTCATCCAGCTCGTGAACAGTACTTAAGATCTGACTTGACAGCAACACACTGGCTGCTGACAGTGTATTTAATAGCAAGAGCCATTGTAACCCAGACAGCACAGAGATCCTCTCTGTTAAGCTAGGGAACACTTTCCATGCTGAATTAGTAAGGTTCTTATGATCACAGACCAACCTTTCATTTAAAAATAGATGCAAATTGGTTCCCCATACAGAATAAAAATAGGCAGCAATGTTCCTACACCCCACTTATAACCTCATAAAAAGACTATGGTTTAATGGAAACCGACAGCTACAAAATCCTAACAGAAGGTACACCGAGGAGTCGCTAATAAGTGCCAAGACAATCACAAGGCACCCTTCAAACATGAAGTCAGCTATTAGAGCCGAGCAGGGTGGATAGATGCTATGTGGCATGCTGCACAGAAACAATGCAAGATTTAGGGGTTGGAAGCTAGGCGCTGAACTCACCCACTCTATCCACTAGCCACCTCACCTCCCAGTTAGTGGGGACACACTGCACAGCCACCCTCCAGGAACAGCATCCTTATCAGATCTTTCTTTAGCTTTTGATTTCAAACTCCAGATTAAGCATAACCACAGAGAAGTGGGCGGAATGCGTCAGTGACTTCAAGTTCTTTTCCCACAGCCAAGAAAAACACATACGCAGTCAGCCTACCCAGGCTACAAAATTCACTAATGAATTTGGTACAGTGTGTATAAACTCAAATATTTTTTTGTCTGAGCGTTACTAATACTCAAACAGCTCTATTCTTTTATGCTTCCTTCTCTTCTTATTTATGTAATTTAGTTCAGGATCACATTCCTATGATTCTGTAACTCGATTCCCATTTGGTTTGCCATCTGTACCACATGCAATCCTATGCTACAGCCCATTCATATGTCAAGACATTCAGAAAACCACTGAATGGTCTCAAAGAGGGCCTCACAATATACAGTCCTCTCTTTCCTAAGAGATGAACCACAAAATAATCTGAAATATTCTCTTTATCTCTATTATTCATGTTAAAAACATGCTTTTCTCTGCCAGATTCACCTACCAGAGATACTGTACGTACCTGGTACAAAGACTGTCTCGCCTGGTTTCTGTAAGATTTCCAAGGGTTTGAACTCAGGGGGCCAGGTGGGGAGCTGTGTCCTGGGATAGATGACGTTGAACCACGTGATAGCTTCATCCTGCTGGTTCCCTCCCTCCTCTCGCGTCACTTTGATCAGCTCTCTGGGGGTGCTGGTGGGGAACAGGCACCAACGCTTGTGTCCCTGGACTAAGGCATTCCACGCGCTAGTTCCCAAGGGGTCGATGTGAATTCCTGTGCCGGACCGAGGCGGGCCCATCACAAACCACCTGCATGGAGAGGAAGAAAAAATCCTTTAGTCGGAAAGCAAGTTGCTGCCTTCTCTTTTCCTCACATTTCAACAGGACAGGCATTTACAGCTGTTAAGTTCTCATATCAGTTACCTCGATTGCTTTCTTCATTTACCTTCTTGAGATTGTTAGGCTCAGGCTACAGCAAATGATATGACACGGGTTTAAGCTAAGAACCAAAATGAATCAGGACAGGAAGGTCTCTAGGCCAAGACAGTAGATAGCTTCGTAACACAAAATACAGCTATGAAACGTAAGTAGTTCTTCAAGAAAATACACACTGGCCTCAAGGTTTAAGCCTTCATGTTTTTGCAGCAATGTTTATGAACGTGATTAAGTCACAACAGCCCGCATCAGGGTTCTTGCTATGCAGGAGGATGCTCCTAAGCCTATTTTTCTAAAATTTGCTACTCATAAATAGATCCAGAACTACAGAACAATGAGGAACAAACAAAAAGGGACACAAATAAAGAGGAGAGTGAAGTTACGCAACCCAGGCCTGCCTCTGTGCCTTCTGTTCATGTACAAAAGGCTTTTTATTCCTATATTTAACTCGCTGGGGCTTATTCTTTTGTGGCAATTCAGGATTTGGTGTGTATATTCTCACTTCCAATTTGCAAAGCTTGTTTCTCCCTATGATGAAGTTTAGCTGCTACAGATATTTAACAGCAGCAGCACCTCCAATCGCTGCGTAACAGAACAGTAAGACCTACTATACCAGATAAACCAGGGTAAGCCAGGTAATTTATTACCACACAGCAGGAGGAAGAAATGGCAGTAGCTGTTTAGAGGGGAGAAACTACAAAACCATGGATCTGAGTCTTCTTCCACTAAGACCCCTCCACTGGGTGGCTGACAGGCACTGATACTGAGCAAGAGGAGCTAAAATGTTCAAAAAATACCACCAGTCACAGAACTCTCCATCTCCCTTCCCAATCCAGGTAGAAATTCAGTTGGTCTCTAAGCACTGTTTGCTAGCACCGACTATAGGACTAAGTTTTGTTAGCACACTGGGTACTTCCTGCTTCATGAAAGCACCATAAAAAACAGGTCGTTTGTCACTTCTCTTGTCAGAATTTACAGAGGGAAGGCCTTAAAATTCTTCCTTAGCAACACTCTCACTTACCAGCATCTTTCTGCAGGAATTTAGTTTATGATGAACATAACCCAGTTGGCCACACCAAATTTACCATTAAAAACTTCAAGGCCTGTAACGTCAACTTAAAACAAATGACAGCAGCATCATAAAAATCCCCCGAAACAAAACAGCTACTTCAGGGAACAGCTTCCAAGAATTACTGCCCTTATTTTAAGGAGGAACAACTCCAGTGAAGATGGTCTAAAAGGCATGAGTTCTTATTTAAGACCTGTACACTACCACGCCTCTCAGCCCAGAAGTCAATCTGTAGAGCGCATGTCTTGATCACACGGTTGGAAAGCATCACTTCTGGTTGATTTTTCCCTTGTGGCACTGAACTACTGAATAATCTTCAACCATTTTTGCACCTAGACAAAACTTCTACCCCCGGGAGGCATCAGGTGTGCTCTACTGCATCACTCGTCTCAAAAAAGTGAGACCAAACTCACATTTTCCAGAGCAAGGTGCAAGAATTACAAATGCTAAGCTCACAAGCAACGAGATCAGCACGTGCCTGTAGGTGGGGAGGACATGGGGTAAGAAATATCAGTGTGAGTCACAGCTAGGTTACCTGGTTTATCTCTAGGTCTGATAAACCATTCCCTGTCCTGTCAGAGCATTCAGTTACTGCTGGAGACTACACCCGCCCTGCTTTCGCATCTGATCCCAGCAGCAGATGCCCTAAGCTCATGATAAAAGGTTTGGTTACAACTCTGTAAAGACACCTGCTCTTAAACAGAACTGGTTTCACACTTCACTCCTGGAAAAGCACAACTGAACTATTACTTCTACTATTATTCATTACTTGTTCTATTATATTTAAAGAACAAAAAACCATCCACATCAGAGCCTCGTGTCATTCAAAGGGCAAGGCTTTCTCTGACAATTATAACGTGGCTATAAAGGCTTTAATTACTTGGGAACGTTCAGCTTATTCTATGCTATGAAGCACTACATTAATGCAAATGGCGATTACTTGAGCATCTACTAGCCAAAATACCAGGTTGCTGCACCTGGCTTCAGGAATCAAGTGCCAACTCCACTGTCTTCAAACCAGATGCAAAAAGAGATGGGAAAATATTGTCCTGTATCCCCTGAAGGGGAGCTAAGAGCCAGCCTCCACACTTACTAATCTAGCTTAAGATCTTTACCTTGAAAGGACTGACTCATAATTAAACCAATTCCCACACTGCACTTGAGCCACTGCAGCAAGGCCCAGGAGCTAGTCCTGAGGTACCTGAAAATGCGAAGGCCAGAAGGGAATGTCACACGCAGCAAGAAAGGAATCTTCATAGCTTTCGGGAGCTATGTCCCTATTTATTTAAATCACACAAGTGAGGTAAACTAATTAAAAAAAAAAAAAATAATTACACCGGTGACAGGGCCAGAAGTCTCAACATACAAATCAGCTCTTCCTTTCTTCTGGGTTCCAGGCACGTGCTCATTTCAGAACAGCTGATATAAAACTATGATTGCTTGATTCAAAAGAAAGTGGTACCCATGTGGGAATAACTAATGATGGGGAAAACACCTACTTGTATGTTGGTGTCTCTGTACCATACACACCTGTACGGAGGCCTTCGTTTCTCCCCTGCATACTGGAACAGGTCATCAGTGAAGAACTTGGGCACTTTGTAGTCCTCCAGGAGTTTCCTGCGCTTGGGATGCTCTCCGTAACTGCTGTCGAATATGTACAGCGGGCTGTCGTCGCGCGTGGTCTCCATGTACTCTATGTAGTATTTCATCTTCATCTTCACAGAATACCCGTCGTTGTCCTCCCCGCATTTGAACTTCTGGTTCCTGTACTTGCGTTTCAGCCGTTCCAGAGTCCACTTCTCCTGGGCAGACCAGCCCACCTGAGCGTTCAGCAGGACTACGGGCTTGTAAGGCTTTTCGTAACGCTCCACGAATTCTTCCACCGTTAACTGGAGCGCATCTGCCCTCTCCACGTTATCCTGGGGAGCCGAGAGGGGAACACGGAGAATACAGAAGGTTGGGACAGCCTTTAACATCCCCGAGCTGCGCTCTCTGCATCGGCGCGGAGGCGCTCACACTCCGTACCACGCACCACGAGGACATCGAGCTGCCTGTGCGTTATTTTAAGCTCCTGGAGGCTGCAGCCCTGCTCTCCGTGCCCAGTGGTAACACCAGCGGGCTGAGGCAGCGTTTGGCACCAGTCCCCAGCACGGTAACTCCCTGCCCTCTGGGCTGACAGACCCTCACCCTATTTCAGGGCTCATTGCTCCCTCCTCGCCCCCTCTCCCGCTGCTCCCCGAGGGAAGGAAGGAGAGAGGAATTGGGGAAGGACAGAGCACACGTGCTCCCCCTCGAGCTTCCACGGCCAGCACATCCCAAGGGCAGCTCTGAGGCAGCTCCAGCCTCTGGTACAGGGAGTTCCTGGGCTCCCAGTGCTTCCCCAGCCCCCAGCTTCCCCTCAGCCTTCCCTCCACCCCCAATTCCTTTCAGGGCCCCACTACTCCCCTCGAGCACCCCGTTCCCCTCAGCCTCCTCCCACCCCCTTCAGCCCCCCCCAATTCCTTTCAGAACTCCCTCACTCCCCCCCCTTCCCCTCAGAACCCCCCGCTTCCCTTTGAGAACCCCCCCATTTCCCCCCATTCCCCTCAGGACCTCCCTGGTTTCCTCCCATTCCCTTCAGGACCCCTCCATGCTTTTTTCATGTCCCCTTATCCATCAGCCTCCCCCTTTTCCCTCAGGACCCCCCTCCCGCTCCTTTCGGTGCCCCTTTCACCCCCCCCCCCCATTTCCCCTCAGAGCTTCCTTATTCCCTTCAGCCTCCCGCCCCCCAAATCGCCTCAGGAACCCCCCAATCCCCTCAGGACCCCCTCACCCTCTTCAGGACCCCCTCAGCCCCCCCCATTCCCCTCAGGACCCCAACATCCCACTCAGAGCTGCCCCCCCATACCCCTCAGAACCCCCCTCAATCCCCTCAGGACCCCCTCCAGCCCCCGAATTCCCCCTATTCCCGCCCCCCATTCCCCTCAGGACCCCCCCCAATCCCCTTCAGATCCCTTTCACACCCCCAATCCCCTCACAGCTCCCCTAATCCCCTCAGAGCTGCCCCCCAACCCCCTCAGGACCCCCTCCCAGCCCCCCATTCCCCTTAGAACCTCCCTCAATCCCCTCAGGATCCCCCTCACCCCCTTCAGGACCCCGTTTCCTCCCCCAAAATCCCCTCAGGACCCCCCCAGATCCCCTCAGGCCCCCCCTCACCTTGCAGGCGGCGGGGCTGAGCGGGAAGGTCTCGCAGTAGTTGTGCCGGGTCCAATCGAGCGAATCCTTCAGCTCGGGCCGGGCGCTGCGCTTCGCCTCGCGGATCCGCTTCTTGCTCTTGTGGTTCATGGTCAGCACCTGAGGGGGTCCCCGAAACCCCCCCCAGCCCCCCCCTCACGGTGCGCGCGGCCCGGCCCCGCCCGCACCTTCCAGAAATTTCACCCCCCGGCCGCCGCCGAGAGCCCGCCCCCGCCGCGCTCCCATTGGCCAGCGCCGCCGCCGGCTTCCGCCACGCCTCGCCCGCTGATTGGGCGGAGAGGGGGAGGGAGGGGAAAGAGGCGCGGCGGCCATCTTGGGAAGGGCGGTGCTGGCGGCGGGCGGGAGGGGAGAGGAGAGGAGGCGGCCTAGCAGGGCACGCCCGGAGCGGGGAGGGCCTCCCGCTTCGCCGCTTCCCCTCGCCTCCCCTTCAGCCTCCCGGGGCCAGCCGGCCGCTCGGCGGGACCGTACGGGCTGAGGCCACACTGCGGCCTAGCGCCGGGCTTCGCGGAGGCGAAGCCATCCCGGCGGCGCTCCGCGTGAGGCAACAACCTGGCAAGGCTCTCATTGGCCAGCGGCTCCCGCTGCCGTGACGTGGCGGCGGCCGATTGGGCGAGGCCATGGCGGAGCCGCGGCGGTTCCGGTTCGCGGAGGAGGGGGGCGGGCGGCGGGAGGCGCTGACGCTGCGCGTGCCCGAGGTACGGGGGGGGGGGGGAAGGGACCCGGGGGGGGGATTCGGGGGAGTCCCGGTTGCAGCGCGGTCGTGTTGCAGGTTCCCGACCGCCGCTACGGCCTCTACGTCTGGCCCTGCGCCGCCGTGCTCGCACAGTTCGTCTGGTCCCGGCGGGGAGCGCTGCCCGGCCGCAGGGTGCTGGAGGTAACGGGGGAACGGAGCGGGGGGGGGGCACCCCGGGTGGGGGCGGGCTGTGAAAAGCCTGAGAATTCCTGAAAAATGGGCCTCGTGCGATGCTTTGCTTCACAGGCAGGGCAGGGCAGCCCTCCTGCAGCTCCTAGAGCCACACTTCTGCAATTAATTGCTTAATTAATTGCTTAATTGATCAACTGCTTAATTAATTAATTGGTAAATTGGTAATTGGTAAATTAATTAATTGGTAAATTAATTAAGTTAAACAGCTACTCAGACAAGCCCCCAAGCAGTTACCCCTCAGGTTACTGCTCTCTCCCCCTGGGGAGCATCTTCCCTGAGCCGCAGGGTGTGAGGGGCTGTGGGGCAGCAGGACGCCCCGCCACCACCCTTCCCCCTCCTACATTCCCCCTCGTTCACAGAATCCCTCACGGAACCCCTCTCCTTCCCCTCTCCTTCCAGCTCGGAGCAGGCGTGAGCCTCCCCGGAATAGTGGCTGCCAAGTGTGGGGCCGAGGTGCTGCTGTCGGACAGCGAGGAGCTGCCCCAGTGCCTGGAGAACTGCCGGCGGAGCTGCCTGATGAACGCCCTGCCCCACGTACCCGTTCTAGGCATCACCTGGGGGAGGATGTCTCCCCAGCTGCTCTCTCTGCCTCCTGTAGATGTTATTTTAGGGTCTGATGTCTTTTTTGACCCAAAAGGTAGGGTGACATTCTCAGGTGGCTTTGGTTTGGGACAAACTGCAAGGACTTCTTTCCAAACACTGTCAAAAAAAATCAAATGACAGATTTTTACAGGGATACTGTAAATGAACTCGTTATTCTTGGGGTAAGTAATATGAAACTATCATAAATACTACTGGAAGATAAATTATCAGAAAATTGGAATAATTAGCTAACTGCTCAAGGCCATCCTTCTCAAATTTCTCCTACAGATGCACTTTACATTGATTTTCAACCACTGTTTCATATAAGCAGACGTTTAACTACTCTATGAATCTGGAGACTAATGAAGACTGCTTTATCTCCTCCCAACTATGCAGACTTTGAAGATATTTTAACTACAGTTTACTTCTTGCTGGAAAAGAATCCACAAGCTCAGTTCTGGACTACTTACCAAGTCCGAAGGTAAGCATTTTTGTACGTGTAGGACTGAGAACTTTAATCCTGCCTCAGCTCGTTTACATCACCAGAGAATGCCAACTTCTCAGAGGCACAACTGCACTGATTCCAAAGGCTAAGCTGCTCTCAGACTGTGAATCGGGTTGGTATTAGCCAAATAAATCCTGGGAGCATCAGAGAAAAGCAGCTGACCCCAAGTTTATTGTCGAATAGAGAACGGTAAACAAACTCAGTGTTGGGGCATCGTATTTAACTTTGGTGACAGCCTCCTCTAATCCCTGCCGAAGTTCCCCACTCGGGTTGTGTTTTCATGCATTGATGTTCCCTCCCCTCAGTGCTGACTGGTCTATCGAGGCTTTGCTCTACAAGTGGAAGCTGAAGAACACCCCCATTCCGTTACATTCCTTTGGTGCAGACAAAGAGCACCTGGCCGGCTCTTCTCTACCAGGCAGACATACAATTGAAATGATGATCATCTCACTGGCAACATCAGATGGTACTTAAGTTTATTCCACTTGTTGGTTCCAATACAAGATGATATTTAACTTTTACTTTAGCATGGATCTGCAGAGAACAGTCTGATTTACAGCAAACCTCATGCGTATTTTTTTGGGAAGCAGACCCCCCCCCCCTTAGCAGTACTTAAAACATGCATTGTAAAAATAAAGCTGTTCATTTGTTTAACTATGGCTTTTGAGAAATTTGTCCTCCTTCCCAAAGACCATGTAATAATAGTTCAAAAGACTCAATTCCATTATGTAAGCCACTACACAACATAGCTTAACAACCTGACAATCCACAAGATCCAACTTAAATTCACAACTTCAGCTATGAAGAAAGGTTAACCGCACTCTTTCAAGATAAAAAAATATCCCCTTAGGATCGGTTGCCCAGGACTGAAGCTCTTTCCTGAAGGGTTGTATACAAAAAGCCAGTCCCTTTGTTTTTAAGTGACTATGTAGACTGCTGTTAGACACGCAGCCCTGGAACACACAAGCTCCTCAGTTTGTAGAAAAGTACTTTTAATCCTCAGTCAAGCCAGATTGCAAGTATTCAGATCTTCCCATTCCCGTTAAAACATACATGCATAAAGTTAACAAGGCATTACAATAACCCTTGACATGTGACAGTTGACATTACAATTCAGTTGGTATCCAAATCAAGAAGAAAAAAAATCATCACTGTAAGATTAGCTACCATCAAGCAGCAGCCTGTTGAGGCAGGGCAAGCACACAGCAAATGCAATTAGTACTGCTCAGTGTGTATCTTCCATAACAATGTCCAACAGACCTGTCTGAGTTCATGTTTATCGTCTGGTGTGTAACACTAGTCATACAGCATTTGGGTTAGTCACAATACTAGTAAGTTTGCCCATAGTAACTTAAAAGCAACCCCAGTGGATAAAATTTAGAAGCAGTAGAATGCATTCAGTTACTATATAGAAGTTAAACATTGACAGTATAATTGCAGAAATCTTTTCAAGCTAAAAATAAGCTGACTCGGACATTACGTTGAGAAAAGTTAACACAGAAAAATGTTTAATATTAACTACAGAGACAGTGGGTATAGTACAGGATGTCTTAAGCAAAAGATACACCAATCAGTACTTACAGAGGAATGAACCATTTCTTTCTTAACATTACATTTCTCAAATGCAAGTTCATATATGCATGTTGGCAAGATTTACCATTCTGGAAAAAATAAGGTGTGTATACCATCAGCTAGATGTGCTCACTGTATGCTCCGTTATTTTTATGCAAGGCCCGGGTGACTGGAAGTGCAGTTGTCAGGCATTTTAATTAACTGGACAGCCATTTGTTTCTGCACGACAAGGCATCGTTACACAGGAGCAATCAGGAGAAAACAGGAAACAGCCAAGCACTCTGCACTGCAACACGCCACCTTAACAGCTAACCAGCATTACTCAACTGCTACACAACTGCGCCTAGTGCACAAAAATACATAAGAGAAGAGATTAGAATTGAGTCTGATAAAACAATCCTTTCAAACATCAACTGTCACCTGAAAAGATTTCTACCAATTTGGATTTGAAGATACTATTTGAATTCAAAGTAAAAAAGCATTTACAGTAAATTTCAAATTGTAGTTTTGCAGATTTTTATTTAAGTAATAAAGACAAAATTGAGCATACTTTCTTTCCTTCTTTTTTTTGACAGTTAGCTACTCAGCATGTAACGGCTGCATATTTCCTCAGTATGAAACTGGAGGCAGCAAGTTGCCATCAGTTTAATTTCAAATAAAAGTCAGCACTATATAAACAAAAATGAAGTTTTACCTCAAATATCCAAGCCAATAATGAAATCGGTAGTCGTTCACTTCACTAAATTACAAGAAATTTGAATAACAGCAACAAAATGGCACATAAAAATGTAAAATCTGCCACTTGAGGCGCAACTTAAACAAGTAAAAAGTTAGACAAAATGTTACAAAATAACCTTTTCAACAGCTGGTTGCTCGGGCCAGGGGTCTCTCCCATGGACTGAAGACTCAAGCGATCTTTTCCCCCCAAAGGCGTCCTTTAGGTAGGCTCTCATTTATCTGATGCATCTAGGTTTGAAGAAAGAAGAGTTCAGCTAGGTTTCTAACCTTGTGCGTTTGTTTTTTTTTCACTTGTGTGGATGACTTCATGTATATTTCTAGTTGTGTTTCAACTGGCTTTGCCTAATTTCTTAAAGTTTTAGGAATTACCACAGTGTTCCACCTCCCCCCGGGTGTTGCTTTAATTCAGAGGCCAAACGTAAGGTTCTGCCGAAGCATTAAGTTACAAAGAAGAATAAGCATCAGGCTGTAGGTCGAGCCACCATTAACTTGAAACCAGCCTGTTTAACGATAAATTATTAAAAGTTAAATAAAAGTTATAAATCTAATACTGCTCGATAAAAACTTAACTAAACTCTAATTAGCATTCAAAACAAAGTGTCACTACTTTGGCTACAATTATCTAACTTCAGAGCTAGCTCAGGCCCTTTCCTTTTAAAAAATAGGACCAAACAGTTTGAAGGGTTAAAGACACACTATCCTTTCCCCACCCGGTGTGTATCCTTAGAAGCCTCTTCAAGTTGTCCACTTGAGGAAAAATTAAGTTTCCGTTGTTTTCTCGTTGCAATGAATTTGCCACTTTTCTAGAACAGTTACCTCCAGTCAGTACAATGGCCACTGAACCGATCTTCCATTATAAAAGGATAGTGTATCTTTAACATTTAAAGACAAACCTGCTCCAACACACGCCCACAGAAACTGGTCCCTGGAGGATCAGCCAAATCAGTTAAAATCTGCAATACTGGCCAATATTCTTTTAGCAAACAGGAGACCGCAGCTTTAAAGGGGAAAATGCAGATGTTGGATAAATACAGTAAGAAATAGTCATTTTCATCATAGGTTGCGTCTCATACAATATTTTATTAAAATCAAGCCATTAATCTCTCAACAAAACATGAAAATTTTCTGTGTAGAAAGCCCTTTGGTATTAATTTCCCTAAACCAATAACCAAAAAGCACTGCTCAAGAAAGAAAAAAAGCTAACAACGTGCCCCATTAGGATCCACTTGGTTCAGGCTATTAATGCTAAAAACTACCCAACACCCCACTGAAGTGCTACAATAAAGTAACATGCAAGGTGTGCTGATCCCGAGGTACATTACCATTTTCCTAGGAGGATACAGCTCCTTCTTCTTCCGGAGACTTGGGAGGGCTCTTAGACCTGGATCTGGAGTTGGATTCCCTCTTTGATGCAGGTGGAGGGCTTCTAGATCTAGACCGAGATCTTGATCTGGACCGGGATCTGGACACAGACGAGGACTTTGACTTGGATCTCCTGGCAGATCTGGACTTGGATGTGGATCGAGACCGAGAGCGTGTGCGGGAGCGGGATTTGGACCGACTGTAACGAGACCGACTGCGGGACCTAGAGCGGCTCCTGCTCCTAGATCGGCTGCGACGGCGTCTTCTAGGGCTAAAACATAACAAGAGAGGGAGAAAAAAAGAACGTTAAAAGTCGAACGCAGGCGGCGCAACAGTCTGCCGCGACTACTTCGGGACAGGGCAGGCGGAACGGGCCCCACGTGGGCGAGAAAACGAGTTAAGAGGGCGCCATTGTTCAGAGTGAGTGGCCGGGGGCTAAATCTAGTAGCAAAACTCTCCCGCTCCCAGACAACTCCACGAGACAACTCCACGTGCTCTCAGCGCCAACCCCCTGGCTCCCTCCCCAGGTCGAAACTCACTTGGGAAGGGAAACAAAACGAAGCAGCCCCACCGCACACACACGTGTATCAGCCAGGGCTTCTTGCCTTGCTCCTGAGACACCGCCGGTCCCTTCCACCCTTCCAGGCGCTCACCTGCGGCTGCGGCGGCCGTAGCCGCTGCTCCCATAGCGGCGTGGCGGCGGCCCCCGGCGGCTGTGGTGCGAGTCGGGGGGCCGGCCGTAGCGGGCCATCTGCACCCGCAGCTCCCGGCCATCCAGCACGGCCCCATCCATCGCGTCCATGGCGTCCTCGGCGTCGCGTTTGTCGTGGAAACGGACGAAGGCGAAGCCTCGACTCTCCTTAGTGTAGCGGTCCCGGGGGATGTAGACGTCGCCGACCCGGCCGTATTTCTCGAAGACCCTCCGGAGGGTGTCCGGGGAGGTGCGGTAGGTCAGGTTGTCCACCTTGAGGGACGTCATGCCCTCCACGTCCGGCGGGGGGCGCCCGTAGCTCATGGCGGGCAACGACCCCCGAGGGGCAGCGGCGGCTGAGGAGGAGAAACCCGAAGGAAAGCGGCGTGTGCGTGTGGGGAGCCGGCAGGAGGCGGCGCGGCCCGGCGCGAGAGGGGGGGAGAGGCCTCACAGCGGCCTCACAGCACATAGAGGGAGGGGGAGGGAAATAAAAAAAAAATAAAAAACACGGAGAAAGGAAAGAGAAGAGCTCCTCAACGGGGAGACGAAGGGGGCAGGCACCCACCTCGGGGCTCCGGGAGGCGGCCGAGGGCCGGAGCGGGGACGAGGCGCCGGCAGCCACCGCCCGCGCCCGCCGCTGTGAGGAAATGAGCGGGGCGCCGCCCGCGCGCGCCTACTTAACGCCACAAAATGGCCGCCGCCGCCCCGGAAGAGAACCAGGGGGGTGGTGGGGGGGATTCACCTCTCCCCGACGCTTTTTTTTAATCTATTTTTTCTATTTTTTTCTCTCTTTTTTTAATCAGCCGCCCTTCCCTGAGGCGGAAGGTGGAAATTCAGTGTTGAAGTGCCCGGCTCGCCGCCGTTTTAAAGCGGCCGTTGAAGGCTGCTGTGGGGTGACCCGGAAAGAATGGGAGGAGGCGGGGAAAATTTGAACGATTTGTGCTGAAAACGGCCCAAAATCGGAAATAAGCCGAGGGTTGGCTATCCTAAGGGTGGGAGGGAGAGGGGTGGGCAACCCCTACCGTGTGGGAAAACAAAATAATAAAAAATAAACTGAACGAAGGGAAGCGCCCCCCGTGAGGGAGGGGGGAGGTGACGGTTTAAAATGGCGGCCGCTGAGGGGAGGTGAGGGGGGAGGCAGCGTGCGGGGCTGCGGCTGGGCCCGGCGGGCTGCCCGCTGCTCCGTGCCGCCTCGTCCTGCCCTTGGCTTCCCCTAAAAAGGGGGAACCTTCCCCTAAAGCCGCCCCGGTTTGCTCGGGCTCCTGGCCACTTTGTGGTGGGGGCACGAAGCGGGGTGCTGGTGGAGGGGAGTGGGTACACCTCAGGCACTCCTCGGTGCCTGAGGACACTCCTGGCACTACGGCGGTTTCCACCCGGCGTGTTGAGGCCTGGGGGAATCAAAGCTGAGAAATATTGGAGCTTTAAGCTGCTGGTGCCGTCGGATACGCTGAAAGTTTGTGTCCAGGCAACGTGCGTGGTGAAAGCGGAGCGAGGGAGATCTGCCCTTGTGGAAGGAGGGCGAGCAAGTGCCCTGGGTTTTGCTAGAGAAGTCATAAAAGCCCTCCAAGTTGTCACTCTCTACATCACTTTAGGCACTCAATAAAAGCCACAAACATAAACTGCAATATCTACTTCTTAAAACAACACTGAATCTTTCTACTCGTCTGTTCTGAAATCCCTTATTAATAGAAATAAAACCACAGTATTGGTATGAGTAAAGAGAAAAAAAAAAAAAAAAGAAAAGAGAAAGCAATTTCAGATTTAGTATTAAAATCCTTATTCTTACTGTAATTGTGTTTAATAATTTTTTTTTTTCCTTTACACTGAAGTACAAAATAAAATTGCATGGATACAAACCCAGAAGCAATGATTTGTTTTTGCTACAAAGGACTTAAATAACCTAGCTTTTTAAACATACTTTATTGCTTTATGCTATATTGTTCTTTCCCTGCTCAGATTCTTTTGATTCAAAATTTTCTGATTCATCTGCTGAAATCCTTCAAAATCCTATCTTTCCAACGATTTCCTTAAAATGACACAGGGAGCTTCCTCTGTTCCTTTTCCCCTTATATTGATTTGAAGGGAGTTTCACAATAAGTTCAAATTGATATAACCTACTGTGGCCAGCACACCAGCTCAATTTTCCATGTAGCTGGGTGAATTTTTTTGCTAGTACAAAGGGAAAAAAGCAGCGTGAGTGGAACACAGTGGCTAGAGACATTGGAAACATGGGATTTTTTTTTTTTTTTTTTTTTTAGTGACAGCTTAAAGTAACCATAAAAGCTGGATCTTAAAAATCCAGCTGAACTGTACATACTTAATGTAGGAAAATAAGTTAGCTTCACCTGAATTAAAAACAGCACCTTGATACTTCATCTTTGTAAAGCGGCTTCTGCATAGTCCCATTGACTTTTTTCAAGTAAAAGTTGTTTAAAAGGTAAAATTTACATTTTTAGAAAATACAACTCGAGAATTTAAAAATAATACTAAACACAGTAGCTGAGGTATGGATTTTGTTTTAGTCCTTTACTGTAGATAGCAGGTGTGAAATTTTGTGATTTGCCATTTACTCCAATTCTGGATTTCCATCCCTTTCTCTGTCTGGCAGTTAAGAGGGGCTTATGTTTCGATAGAACATACACAAGATTCTAACAGTAAAAAGCAACAATTAGGTCCATAGGTGTGTGATTCCCTGTTTTAATTTTGCTGATATTTTAACAGAGATCTTCAAAATGAAAAGATCAATTGATCTTGAATTTATTAGTGAAAAATACCATAAAAACAAACAAACAACAGAATATTAAGCGTTTATCGTCGCTAAAAATGGATGTAGTTGCTTGAGACAAAGCAGTGAAATGTTGTAAAGACTGTTTCCTCTCCTGAATCATTAAGATAATGAAAGGCAGAAGCAATGAGCAGAACATGTGCATTGGTAGCACTGAAGCACTTAACACTGGTTTCTCTGAAGTGGGAATCTTTTGCCCTTAGGAGTCACTCAGCAGATTTCCACACACTCAAGTAGAGAAGAAGAAAAAAAAAAAGTGTACTTTCATAAAACTGCATTTCCCATAGTGCACAAGGGCTTTCTGGGCAGGGTCAGCTGATCCGTATTGTGAAATGTTCCCGATTTCCTGTCCAACATACATGGAAATGACTTGTGTGTACAAATGTCTCATCTTCCCTTTGTCAGGTGATTTAACAGCTTTTGGCTGGAATTCTGATCCAGAACAATGGCAAGAAACTGCGTTGATTAACTAGCTTGATATTTGGAAAACAGCTTCGTTTGGTGGCAAGAGATGTCACGAAGTAACTGCAGCCTGCTCTGTTAACTTCATGGGAGAAGGTAGGGAGAAGCTTGAACGTTACCTTTTGAACCTTTATTTTCCTTTTTGTTTTCCAAGTTACTGCCTGTGCTGTACATTATTTAAGACAGTCGCTAGATTTCTTGTTAGAACTAACAAGAAGCAATAAGTAATCATAAATTTTGAAGCATTCTTTCTTTCTTTCTTTTTCTTTTTATTTTTTTTTATTTTTTAAACAGGACTTTCAGTGGAAACTGAAGGGAAAACGGACTTTATTTCAAGGGAAATAGAGGTTTTCCAGACTGAAGCTGAGGACTTGGCAAGAAAACACAAAATGTCTCCTGAATCAAAAAAACTTTTCAACGTACTTATTTTGGGAGTCTCATTTATGTTTATATTTACAGCTTTTCAAACATGTGGAAATATTGCGGTAGGTGTGAATTTCAAAACATGCCGCATTTGTATCACAGTTTTATTGTCTTTTGCTTTACTGGAGATTTTTTAATATACAATACATAATTTTTTCTCCTTTCTTTAGGTTTAGCATTAACTAGATTAAGTTGATCAACTGGATATTTAAGCGGTTTATTTCTTTAGTATAGCTACATATGTAGCTGTGCCTGATTGCTTAGAAAATTAATTAATCATGTTAAATGTTAGAACTTCAATGTCTGCTTTGACACTTGCAATATTTAACAGTTGTATCTTTCATATTTCTGATTTTCCTACACAGTCCCTTTCAGAATATTTGACTAAGATGTTATTATTAACCCCTTTTTAATATGTCTGTAGTTTCTCCTAGAGTTTCTTTAGACATTGAGGGGTATGAGGATAACATCTGACAAATAGTCAGACTTCCACAATTGCTAGATCTGCCAAGTCACGTTCCATCTGAAGAAGAAATTTACTGCTAGTATATCTTGTGCATCTTTGCATGCTGAAGCAAAATTGGGAATAACATAATCCACATTTATTAATATAAGCACACTGCACTCTTACTGATTAAATGCTTAGATTCTGATAGACCAGATCCTCTGACTTAGTTGTTAATATTACTTTCAATATAGTTTTATGCTTGAAAGGCTGTTAGACTTCAACATACCTCTTGAGCTTACAGGCCTTAGAGCTTCTCTTTTCTTGCGTGTAAGAAGAATCCTTTCTGGATTCAGATGTATAAATGCCCTTCCTTGCATTATAGAAATAATTGCTTACAACAGTTCTTGTTAAAATCATTGCACAACATGATACCATATATCAGTACTTAAGTACAGCACAGTGAACATAGAAGTTCTGTTATGCCATGAATTTATAGCATCTCACTGAATTGGACCTAGTAATCATGCAATCATGTACTGTATTGTCATTAAAGTCATTAAAAGTGATTTTCAATAAGATCTGCCAGAGAATCCAGCTCATTACATGGTCTCATGATCACTAAAGCTGATTCAAGGGAAAAAAAAAACGGAACAGGGTGTTGACAGGAAGACAGAAAGAATGGAAACTCTTAGCTGAAGTCCAAGAGTCAGGCTAAATTAAGAGTACAGCTTCAGCCTTTTTTCCCCCCACTTTTTACATGAAGATAGTCATGCATAGTTATCTAAGAGAGGTGTTTTGTGAAACAAGTTTTGGAAAATACTTGAAGACCCCTCTGGTGAAATCATAATATAATCCTAAAATACTTATTACTGCTTCAAATATAAATGTTTCCCTGCCAAATATCTCCTTCATCGTCAGTGTGGAGGTGTTGTGAGTTGTAATTATCACTCTAAATTAAGTACTTTGTAGGGTCTGTTAATGATAATTTCTAACATTTAATACTGACTTCAAACTAATGCAAATGTTTTCAGTTTACAAGAGGCATTCTAACATTATTTCATTTGATTTCTCCTCACAGCAAACTGTTATAACAAATTTAAACAGCACAGATTTTCATGGCAGCGGCTACACGAGGTAATTTACACAGATCTTACTACTTTGCTCCTTGCAGGATGAAGCTAGTTATAATTACATCTGGTAGAGATATAATCTCAAGAGATTCTAGCGTTCTGCTGACTCAAAGCAGTTTAAAATGTGGCATTCTCACACTTAGTCTAGTTTTATCCTGAATTATTAATTTCTAATTGAGCTACATGCCCGTTTTGGATATTTTCTTTGTAGGGAGAAAAGACATGCAGTCATCACATTCTCAGCTTTTTGTCTTAGGAGATGAAGAATGAAGTTTAAAACTTGCTAAAGCCTTGGTTGTTTGTCCGTGTACACCTCTGTGCCTTTGTGTAGCATGGGTTGTTTGGATCAACTTGCAGGAAATACTGCAATGTAAATGTTTAAGGAGTAATCAGAAAGACAAGAAGAGAAGCAAGGTTCAAAGCTGCAAAATACCAATCTGATTGTTTATTGCACTGGCATAGCCAGACTCACCAGGTACAATCAGGGAGCTTTTGTAAACCAATTGATCTGTCATATAGGAAAACCTGGTTGCTGCTGTGAAAGATTTACAGTCTCAATATAAATTAAAAGTATTGCTAGCACAAAATATATCTATACAATTTCCATGGTGTATTTGACAGACGCTGAAAACCTCACTAATAGATGAAAGAGGTTTTGGTACCTTCTCTTGTAGAAGTACTGGGCACAAAATACAGTAACTGTTGGTAAGGCACAATTTGACAAATCCATGTTGTAAATGACAGGATGTGCTGGCCTGCAATAGTTTGGGATGTGATTCATCAGTCCTAGAAACATTGTACACTCCTATATTCCTAGACAGAGTGCAATGATTGCAGGTAATTAGTAAGAGAAAGGAAGGGAATATTTGAATATGAAAGTTAGGCAGTTACATAAGTTATCTATACTGATACTTAGAAATCAACTGAGCAGTCTTCTTAAACCAGCTGTATTTATAACCTGTATTTTAAGTACTTAACCATCTCTGTTTTTTATTTATGCAGCATGTCCATTATTTATGGAGTATTCTCGGCATCAAACCTTTTCTCACCTTCAGTGGTTGCAATAGTGGGACCTCAACTCTCCATGGTTGTTAGTGGCCTATTTTATAGGTAAGTATTATTTTTGATTTTGTCTGCTTTCTTTGAAATATCTTTCTGTCATTTTTTCACATGAAAGTACTCTGCCATACATGAAATTGCACTGGCTAAGCGAAGTGTCTCGCAGAGCTAGTGTATGTGTCAGGAGGTGAGTAACTTCAAGGTCCTTCAGGCTACTGGAAACAGAGTGTATTTTTTCCTCAGCATTTCCAGACTTTGCTGACTGCGGAGTTCAGTTTGTGGTCTCAGGTTAATGGCTACAGTAACAACATTTTGCATGCTTGGTGGAGTTAAAAGCTTACCTTTTTCACACATGACCTTAACTATTTTCCAAGGTCATTTGGGTGACAGTAGAGGATTTAGAAGAAGCCAAGTAAGATACCCATTTGTCAAAGAATGTCCACTTTAAGTCTACATTCAATAAACAGATCTGTTCTCTTCCAGCTTGTACATTGCAGTTTTTATCCAACCTTCTACGTGGAGTTTCTACACTGCTTCTGTTTTTATTGGCATTGCAGCTGCTGGTAAGCGTTGCTCTTACCCTGCTCACTATTCTTTGCTATATTTGAATATATCTCTAAAACACTTCTATTTCTTGACCAATATCTTTTGTATATGACAGTACTATGGACGGCACAGGGAAATTGCTTGACTGTAAATTCTGATGAAAACAGCATTGGAAGGAACAGTGGAGTATTTTGGGCACTCTTACAGTCCAGGTAATCTTTGTTTGTTAATATTTTTGGTTGTGTACACATTCTACTTTTTATATTTTTTGATAAATGGTAGACTGCATCAAAAAACAAAAAACCAAAAAACCTCCACTGGCATGTTGCAGTCAATGAAGCAGAAGGGAAAGTTAGAAGAAAAAATACTGTTGCTATTGTGCATTACAGAACAGCAAATGAGAGCTACCTATTGCAAGTCTCTGCTTTTGATGCGCTAAAAATATACATTTCAGTTTTGGGACCATTTGGTGTATGTAATAGAAATCTTGTTGATTTCAGAGGGCTGTGTTAATTTGTTTGAGGATCCTGAGCATACTAATGAGCCCTAATGACCTTGAACTGCTTCACTTGGGACCACCACCTCCCCACCCCACCCATGTGCCCCCATTTAAGCTCAGTGCTGAGCCTTTACTTCTTCTGGAGCTGTGCTAGAGGAGAACTGGTCTCCAGTTCAGATACATGCATGCCTGCGTCTGGTTTAAGCCCTGTTGATCTGGACCACAATCCACAAACTGATTTCCCATCTTAGTTCTGCATTGTTACTGTGGACCTGTGTGACAATTATTGATTATGACTCTGGCCTGTGGATTGTTTTTTTTGTCTTGATCTCTGGCTTGCCTTATCACCACAAGCTTGTTTGATGCTCTGGTCTCTTGGGTGACCCTATCTACAGTCTATCTTTTGGCTTTCTTTACCTGGGGACGTGGAGTTGGCCTCTAGCTGGTAAGGCACCTTCCTAGCTGGCTGTGTTACCCCCCCTTGGCTCCTAGCCTTCTCGCCCTGAGGGAGCAGTTGAACCATGCTGCTCCCTGATGAGCTTCCAAAAGGAAGATGCTGAAGGTAGAACTGGCAGGTGGAAGTCAGAGAAAAAAGCGTATGTTTTTTGTTGATAGTTCTCTGAAGTTAAGCTTAATGTGTTGCAGCAACTAATAAAAGCCAACAAAATGCTCAGCCTCAAGAAGGGCAGTGGATGGATGCTGTGTTCCTGCCTTAAGAAACCTTGCCCTTGAATGTTTTGTGCAGATAGGGTTTATCCATCTCGGGAGAATGTAACGCAGTTTAAGTATAGGGAAAAATAACAACAACATGCTTGAAAATAGAGCTCTAGATTTGAAGAGGCATTAAAAAGGCTGGGCCAGTCAGTTTGGAGAGAAGGTGGCTGAGGAGGGTTACTCATGGGTTACCAAAACGTGAAGGTGGCAGATGAGCTGAGTGTAAAGCTGTTACTCACCAAATGCTGGAGCTCTAGTTGCTTGGTGAGGCTGGAGGAGGATTGGTTTGGAACAGCTGAGGTGCTTATTCCCACAACGGATTATAAACTTGTGGAACTTGCTGCTACAGGAGGGTTTGAAGTTGGGCAGTGTCAGCAAAACCAAAAAGGGAGCAAAGAAATTCATTGATGGCAGGTCCACAAATGTATCCTGAAGGCAGATACCTCTTACCACGGCTTGTACAGTAATTCTGGATATTGGGAGGTAATGAGGGGAATGAATCATAGTGTTTGGGCTGCTGAGCTTGTGCTAAATTGCCTTGCTAATGCTGTTGGGGAGATAGAACGCTGCATTAATGGAACATCAGTATGAGGCAGTGGTGTGCTTGTTGTGTCCTTTAAGTTTCATGTTCAGGAATTAACATCTTGGTACTTTACCAGAGGAGCAATTTCTACAATCCCAACTAATTGTGCTTCACAGGAAATAAAATGCATGGTTTTACATGAGGAAGCTTCACTCTTAGGCTGTTTTGAGTCACCGTTTATTGTGAGTTAATGTACTTCAGGAAGCTATAGGTCGAAACAGAATTTTCCTTGAGCTGTTGACAACCAATTTAGCATTGCTGGGCCAATATTTCAGGCAAGGCACGTGATTCCTAGGGAAGCACTGCAACATTCTTTCTATAGATAGGCCAATTTTCTAAGCTATGCTCAACAAAATCAGGAAGAGAAGCAACTTAGATGGTTAATTTCCTTGGGTTTGCTATCTTGTTGTGTATTGATTCCTAAAAATGAATGCCTACTATTATGGCAAAAAAAAATCTCTTTGAAATATTGTATGGAGTTAGCAGTTGATGTGGAGAATGATTAGCTTCTTTTTCTTTCACAATTCTTTAACTACTTTTGCATATAATAGTATTACCATGATGCTATAACCTTAATCTAACCACAGAAAGTGCTGCTCACCTGTGCTGTCTTTTTTGTTTGCAGCTTGTTTTTTGGAAACCTCTACATATACTTTGCTTGGCAAGGAAAAACTTACATAACAGGTGGGTATTACTTGTTTGTGGGAAACTATCCTTCAGTGTATAGTAACATGAACAAACATATGAAATAACTGGAAAGCAGCAAGAAACTTCTACAATTCCCAATAGACTGTATTTTTAGAGGGTGTTTTGACTCAGTGTTCCACAGTACGCACAGCCCTTGTATTTTGTATGTTGGTTTTCTGCATGCATTGCGCTTCGGATAACTTCTTTTAGGATATTTCCTACAAAGTTGTTCAGAGTGCTAGTTCAGAATGAAGTTTTCTGTGGTAGCTACCCTGGGATTTTCCTCTGTGCACACGCATGCCAAAACACTTATGTTTGTTGGGAAAGGTGTTCTGGAATGCCTGTGTTTAATATGAATGCTATCCCATTCCAGAGTAAGTTCCCAGTGTAGATCACCCTTATAAATCAGATTGGAGACTGATTAACCTATGAAATAAAGGAATAAAGTTTTCTGGTAACTGCTGAAGTCAGTAAGGCAAGCTGTGTAGGGCTATCTGCTAAGAAAGCTGCAATAGTGAAAACAGAGCAAATTGTAAGATTTTAATTACCCCCCCCAAAAAAATTGCTGGAAATTTATTAATAAACAGGGTTAATTGACCTGGTCTGTAATGATTGTGAGAGGTTTTTTTTTATTATTATTGTGGTCTTACAAACTAAAATATCTAGCTGAATGACTACAGCAGAAATAGCCTTGTCTTTTATATGTTAGAAAAGTTGTTCGATCAGGAATAAGATGTTAACTTTTAAATGATAATTATCATGCTTTAGAAATGCTGCTCTGTTGAAATGAGTAATGTCTCTGTTAGATATATCTTCTCAGGTTCTCTACAGACATGGGCTTGGTAGCAATGCACAGGTTAGTTTTGAAAGGTCAGCTCCCACATTCCATCATCTTTAGCACAGAGACTTGAACGCTACTGAAAGTGCAGGAGGCCTTGAAGTTCTGTGCATTCTAGATTTCATTGCCCTTGCTAACCACAGAATACAGCGATTTATTATCAGAGTTCTGCTGTTACATTTACCTTCATCTTTAAATGGAAGACACTCCTGATGTCTTGAGACTTCTCTTTATTAAAAGATAGCTGTAGGTTTTGGAAGGTTTGACATTGTTTAAAAATCAATTCCTCCTTCCTTTTGCTACCTCTATGAGAACATTATAGACATTTTCAAGAGGAAGCACATTTTCTTCTTGATCTATAATCATTCACTGGTTATTTTTAATTGACATAGAACAGCTTCCTGCTTACCTTTAAGCTAAAGTGCGGTAGATATAAGCATAGGCAATGTCCTCAGGTTTTTAATTAGTTCTGTCACAGTTATTTGCTGTTTCTTGGTGTTTTTTTTCCCCTCACTAATGTTTGCAAATAGGAATGACTTTGGTGTTGCAGGTTTTCCTGTGCCAAACAAGTTGAGTAGTGTGCCAGAGCAGGTGCAGAGGGCAGTAGTTACCTTCTTCCATCTACACATTATGTCCCGCGTCAGTTATTGAGGTTTCAGTGGTTTTAAGGCCTTTGTAGTTTACAGGCCTAATAGTTTGATGTTACAGTGTTAACATTTGTGATGCTGGTAAGAGTTTTTTTAGAAATTTGAAAGGTTTTGGCATAGCTTGTCATCTCTACTCTAAATTATACAAGTCTTGAAAGACATACTTTATTCTTCTAATAATTTATGCACTTCCATTGCTAATTGGCTCCTCCTTGGCTATAGCATGTGAGAGAATTAAGGAACACTCTTTAACATAACAATATTTTATGAGCATCATAAAACTGAGATAGGAATTTAACAGCAGCTGGGTTCTTTTTGCTCCATATGCAACGTAAGCTTTGAAAATTGGTATGCATTTTAAACACAAAGAAGTATCCCTGTATTAGTTCTGTGAAGGTAGTTGTCTTACTTTGAATTACTTCTGCACATCTAGTTATGACTCTTACTTGCTTTTCCAGAGAGCGATCGCAGAACTGTCTTCATTGCGCTGACTGTTATCAGTCTGGTGGGCACAGTTCTCTTCTTTCTGATTAGGAAACAAGAGGACACAAAAGCTCCAGGGGAGGCAGATTCTACTAATGAAATCCCAGGGGAAAGCTCGTAAGTGTTTATGGCAAGTGTTTTCTTTGCTGATTGTTAAACATATAGCTACCTATCATCATCTTTCTTGCCCTTATCAGTCCAGGTTAAGGGATGTAACGAGCAGAAATTATTCCCTTCCTTTTTATAAGTTCTCTTGCATACTGATACGTTTGTTGCATCTTTTCTAAATGTATAGATGCCACAGCTGAATACGTTAGACATGCTTAGGTAGGCAGACAGATTCCGTCCAGTTTTGTCTGAGACATCATTTTAGATATCTTTGTTTAATTAAAAGAACAATGAATTTGTTAGAACATCATGAACAAGTAGTGAAAAAAGTGCTCATTGTGAAAAATGCTCAGAAGAAGGTCTGTTGAGTAGGTTAATTTTTGAATGGCATTCACTTGCCCAGAAAGCAAATACAACTTGTGGTCAGTAGTTTAAAGTCTCAAACTTCTAACAATATATTGGCATATTCTGGTATATAATGCTGGCCTAAAAATATACAGTCACTTTGAAAAATGAGTTCAGTTGCTTTCCAGCTTGGCAATGAAATGTGGCTATTCTTTTCCCATTTTGACTGAGTCATTTGCTTCCCCAGGTCTGCACAAAACAAAATGACAAAAGCAGTGGATGCCTTTAGTAAGTACTATTTAATATGAGTTGCTTCAAAAAAAAATACTAACATATCTTTTGCAACTTTCCATGATTCTGCTGAGGTGTGATCATGTACAAATCAATGAGAACAAAAAAAAATTGCAGGCAGATGAGGTTAAGAATTCAGTTATTCCACTTCAAATATAGAACTTCAGGTCTGGTCTACAGGAGAAAATGAATGCCAAATGGCAATGGTTTTCAGATCAGCGATGACCGCTCACATAGGGTTATGGGACTGAATTCTGAGCCTCATAAGAATTCAGTTTTCTATATGGATATTGGGCTGGCTTCTTATGCTTCAAAAGTGCTCCTTCCAGATGGCTGTATCATAGAAACAAAGTTGGACTGCAAGCAAAGATTTACAGTGACTTACACGGATAAGCTCAAAAACAGCAGGTCACTGCTTGGGAAAGCTAGCACATGAAAGTAAAGTTTTCTTCTCCTTTATGCTGTTATGTTAGTAGAGAAGTTGTATATTGTTTTATTTTGTCACCAAATGATACCATTTAAGTCAACATTTTTGAACTGAACTGTCTACAGTTTTACAAAGTTTGATATGGCATGTTAGTGACTGTTTGTTTTGAGAACATGAAGATCTTCATGGAAAAAAAAAGTATGCATTCTTTTTGGAGATAATCACCATGAACTGAGAGTACAAAAATACAGTGAGTTTAAGAAAAAACAAGAACAAAAAAACTGTCTGCTAATTCTGAGATCGTTTGAAAACTGCATCTCCTACTTTAATATTTCCCTCTCTCGCATTTCTTACAAAAAAAAAGTTTTAGGATCAAACCATTTTTTTTTTAAAGCACAAGTCAAGGTCTGTCTGTTTAGCACTCTGTAATTTTTTTTATTTCAGCAAAGTCATAGTTTGAATAATTTCAACTTATTTCTGCTTTAAGCAAAGAGCAAAAGAAAGTGCAGATACTCTTCATAATGTTAGTGGAAGTTGTATTAATTTCTATTATTATGTCTTTATAGAGAGATCTGTAAAGCTAAGCTTCACCAAGGAGATTCTGCTTCTCAGTGTTACAACAGCCTACACAGGTATGAAGCAAGCAGAGAGTGTGTAATGATATAGTAGTGTTGGGGCATTGTTAGGGATTTTAACCAATAACCATATAAAGTGAATTGTGATTCTGTATCTCCACAAATGTTACTTGAACACTTCAGTTATCTTTGAATGAGTTACTCATTTATGACATTTCTATGTTCTGGAAAGTGTTCCTGTATGAGAGGAGAGGTGTACCTAACGCTGCTAACACTGGCATATAATAATACTTGTTTTGGTACACTTCAGGGTCACTCAAATTGAGAGTTAGGCAAAATTTATGTAGCTAATTTTAATGTAATTTGATGTGGTGCTATCAGGTTATGGTTTATATTCAATCCAACTACATTGCATTTGAATTACAGTTTTTGCAGATTACACTTTCAGTATCACCTTCACTAGGCTTGTAATGAGATGTGGGGGATTTCCCAATAGAACCTAGGCTAAAACAAAGACTAAGTAAAAGTTAAGCCATTTTTGTCTTTAGTATTTACGGTGGTAGGAGCTCTCTTTTTATCAACTTCAGTTAAACTTGACCTGCCATTGTTAGACCAGATTATGAGCTGTAGAATAAAAATGCATTTATTTTTGCTGTATATGAAAGCACTTCTTCCACAAAAATAAATAAAATAAAATGTTCAAAATATTCAAATTAAGTTTTTGGAAAGATAGATGTATCTTTCGAACCTCAACTCTGAGTTTCCATTATGAAAAATTAAGTCTTGCAGGTGAAAAGAAACCTTAAAATGTGAATAAATTAGAAACGGTGCCATAAGGTCTGCCAAAGTTTGCAGTCACTTTCCAGTGGAAGTAGTGATAGCGGTGCAAACTGACTTAAGAGCTACTAATTTGAGTTGCAAGTTACTTCACAGCATTTCCAGTGTTGTGTTAACCCAAATTAACTTGAAGTCCTCATACAATAGGAATGTGAAGCAAGATAATGAGGCAACGGGGAGTTTGGTCTTGCCTGATTAATTTGAAATAGGTCTTGAAGGTATGTGGAAAAAGTCAGTTCAGCTTGGAAGAACCATCTGCTGCCATCTGGTGGCTCCTGGTCAATATTGCCAGTTTATAGGAAAGCTCAGGTTAAGGTCAACAAAAGTTTTTACGTCCCCCCCCCACAATATAGTCTGATTAATAAGACTGATCACAGCTTTGAGGCTGTGCAGTTCACACACCATGTCAGATATCCTGCTACTGGTAGACCAGTAAATGGTGTACTGTGTTTTTGCAATGACAAAAGACGGGTGAATGAGAAACAGATTTAGTTTATAACTTTTTTTATTAAGCATTACACTTTATATTCTTTTAAATATAACTTCCATTAAGAAGCTAGTATTTTCACACTGGTTCCTTTTGCTACATTACTTTTCTTCACAACAATGACAATAGAAAGAAAGAATTTTAAAAAATTGTTCTTGCTCAGTTCATTATGTGTGTTTGGAAAAAGTAAGCAATTCAGTCTAAAAATACTGCCTATTTATTGGGATTTGGAGATGCAGGGGCCTTACAAATACTATAATCTAGGGAAAACCATCTTAAACTGAAATTGCTTCATTTCCTCGGTTACTTTAAGTGTTGTTGAACATAGTGCTTTCCATTTGAATGAAACTCCAAAGATCTTGAATTAAAGATGCAAACTATATATTAAGGGTATACAGGAACTGTCAACAGCAGCAGTACTGACTCTAAGTGCATCTGACACTAATTAGAGTGGCAGTTTTTTCTAATGTTTACATAAACTGGCATAGGAAATTATTGTAATTACATAGCTTAAAAATCCTCTTGTTTCCTTCTGTTATGTTTACCTCATTAAAATATGTATTTGAAAGTTACTTTAGGGGAAAAACATTTAGACACAATGTTTTTTTCATTAGCTTTGTAATAGCTCATCTGTCAGTTTTGTTTGGTTTTCTTCAAAGGCTTGGAATTAACATTCTTTTCTGGAGTATATGGAACATGTATTGGTGCTGTGAATAGGTTTGGTGGTGACGAGAAAAGCCTTATTGGTCTCTCTGGTATTTTTATTGGCGTTGGAGAAATTTTAGGTGAGTCTAAACTTACCACTTTCTAGAGGAGAAAGGGTTTAAGATGTTGTAGTTATTCAAAATGTTTTTTTGTGTTTGGCTGAATAGTGCCTTTCAAGCTTTTAGCAATGATTACATGAACAAAAAAAATAAAATCTCAAATAAAATTGTCAGCATGGTTCTTTATTGCACTGTGAATTATATCGTATGCCATGTAAAATGAATGCAAAGTAGGATGTGAAATACTGCTGGCTATGAATCTTAAGATTTTGTGGTGTTCTTGGGTTAGTGCAGAGGAAAACAAAATTTAGGATGGGAGAAACTTGCATTTGGTAATTTTCAGCATTTTTGATATTTTGCTCTTATATTGTATTCTCTTTTACATTTATTATTTAAATGATAACTGTTTTTCATTAAATACGCAAGATTTTTCTTAAAAGCTTGTGTTAAATGATATTTGATTTTTAAATAAAACTGAATATAAATAGTGTTAATATATATTTTTGTTTAAACTCAAGTATTGCAGCATTTAAACACATTTTCTGTTGGCAAGTAGCTTGGCTGCACAGAGAGAAGCATGTTTTTGCAGCTACCAAAGCTAAGCACAAGGTTGTCCCTTTTTACTTCATAACATTGTGATCCTGGAGGAAACAGTAGCCTGGCAAAATATCTTGCAAAAAGGTTAAGTGTTGTCTTCAGCACTCATCTGATAAATCCCCTGCCTACATTTTCTCAGACGTCTCTAGCAACCCAGAGGTTCTGTCATCTGGCAAGCTGGTCTGGCAGAGCTGGCAAACTCCTTGGGGCTGGTTTCATTTAACATGGGGAAAGTTGCCGCATGTTTTCATCATTTTTCAGTTTTCAGTATTTTAAGTTTGGTTCTGTTCTTTATCTCTTCAGTTCTGGTTTAATTATTTGACCTTTTCCATTTCTACAGGTGGAGGAATCTTTGGTTTACTGAGCAAGAATAATCGCTTTGGCAGGAACCCTGTTGTGATGCTAGGCATCATTATTCATTTCATAGCCTTCTATTTAATTTTTATAAACATGCCAAGTGATGCCCCTATTGCTCCCATGGAAGGAACAGATGGTGTTGCTTATATGATTCCAAGGTATGTAAGCTCTTTGCTCTGGCTGGTATATCTCAAGATGTATATAAACAGCCTGTGCTTCTAACAGAAAACTCCTTGAAGCTGCTTCTCTTTGTAGAGACTAAGCCTGTAGAAAAGGCTTTTGGGAGTTCTTGGTATATTTATGTTAGATATTCTACCAGTGTACACTCATTTTAAGAATTTAAAAAAGCATGAGGATATTTGGCAGCAATTATGCCATTTGAGAACATGACTCTTAACGGGTGTGACCAACAACTGTTGTGCTAGATGTCAGGAACTCAGTTTAACTGTTGGGCTCAGTTTTACAATAGCATAGAGCACCAGCCTTGCCCTGTAGCTCTAGCTTCCAAAGTCTTTGAAAGCTCTTTGTTGAAGTCCACTTGATCTAGTTTGAGCCATGCTCTGCCTGTCTTATACTGCTCAATGTTAGGGGAAGAATATAGGGAGCTTTCTTATCTCATCACTGCAACCTTCTTTTGGGGTGTATCTTTGCCAGTTTGCATGAAGCTCGTGTTGTCAGTTTGTGCAGGCACAGCTGCTAAGATGCAATCATAAGCATTTGTGCCTGTACAGGCACCTTTTTTTTTAACTGGAGTATCGTTCTGCAATATGAATTGGTCTTTCTTTCGTATTCCCACAGTTTCTGTGACTTCACCATATGTGTCTTAGCTTTCGATCACTACCATGTGGGCTTTGTGGCTCTAGGCACCAAAATGAGTTTTTAGCAATTCTAATTCAGTTTAGAATCAATTGTTGGTAATACTAACAGAAGTCTTGGCATTCAAGAGATTAAAATCTGATGAAACTATTCTTTTTGCCAGCCAAATGTTCCCAGTTCTTTTCCAGTGAAATTTAAAGTTTGATAACTTTCTTCCATTCTCCATTTCCAAGTAAGTCTGCCAAAAAATAGTTCGTAGGCTCATACATTAGTTTGTAGCTGTGTAAGCTGTTTGAATGAATGATTCTCAAATTTGGTTCGCTTTTTCCTTCAGCAAAGAGGTGGCCATATTCTGCAGCTTTCTGTTGGGCCTGGGAGACAGCTGCTTTAATACCCAACTCCTCAGCATTTTAGGATTCCTGTATTCTGAAGACAGTGCTCCTGCCTTTGCCATCTTTAAGTTTGTTCAGGTACTACCTCTCACAGTTTTTTGAATGTAAGGTTGTTGGAATATTATTAAAGTATCATGTTGGCTTCTTTATTGAGCTCAAGAAAATGTTATTTCCACAAAGGATGTGAACCGGCTTTTCACAGAAGAGTTTTCAAGTAGGAGTAGCTTGATTGTATAGCTTGCTGTGATTATGTAACCAAACTGCTATTACAAGTTGTGAGGGAGATTAGAAATACTGGAAACTCTTGTTTAATGTCAGAAGACTTGCACAGTTAAGCAGGTTTGAGGTTTTATGCAAATATTTGTCTATGGAATTTATTTACTTAAGTTTTTAGTTACAGGATTGAGTTAAAAGGAAAAAAAGTTTAAGTAGTGGTTGGAGAGTTTGCAGGTGTTGTTATGTCATTGGGCGTTACCAGGTGGGTATGCAGACAAAAGAAAAATATTTTTTTAACCTGTTTTTAAGTTGTCATAATGCCAAAATGGATGTATTTATGCTAGCTGGAGACTCAGTGAAAAGTCTTCATATGTGTGTTCTGGGTAGATCACTTTGCTCACAGGAATTAACCTTGTTTGATACTGACGGGTTAAGATCTGTGTTAATCAGAGGTGTCAGTAGGAAAACTGAGGTACAAGGCATTGAAACTATTCACGGATGGTCACGCCATAGTAAATTAGTGCTGGGAGGAGAGTCCAGGGTGTGTCCAGTTTAAAAGATTATCATTGCTTGCCTTAGGGCTTTTATCTTCTGTGATATTTTTTTTTTCTGGTGCACCGCTCCATCTTATATATCTTCTCAGTGATATTTAAAATCTGAGATAGACAGGAAAGGTAAAGATTCTTTATGCAAGCTCTAATGAAAACTTTACCCTTAAAAAGGATATACTGCAAGCGAGCAGCAATGCCTGTCAAAACTTCCAGCTATTTTGGTATAGAATATTTTGTGATGCTGTAAAACTGAAAATAGGTTTTCTGGATTTTGTCCTAAAGCCTTGGCTGTGTTGCTTCCAGACAAAATGTTTTGAAATACCAGAGAACTGCACTTGCTATGCAACACACGCTTTTGGATGTGGTGTTCGCTTTCTATAGCTTATGCTATTTAAATAACAAGTTAAAACTAAATCTGTTGTATATCAAATCAAGGCATATGTTGAGGTATAATGAAGTTTAAGATGGCATACCTTCTAAAGAAGTGTATCAAGGGATGCATGTTAACTATGTGTATCAGTTCATATATCACTTTGATCATCCTTATATACCAATGCTGGACTGGATATCTACACATACGGTCTTTATCTTTGCTTTTGTTTTCTCAGTCCATCTGTGCAGCAGTTGCATATTTCTACAGCAACTACTTCCTTCTGCAGTGGCAACTTCTCATCATGGTGATTGTGGGCTTCTTCGGAACAGTCACCTTCTTTACGGTGGAGTGGAAAGCAGCGGCTCTTCGTGCCCGTGGCTCTGAGTACAGCAGCATTTGATCTAGATACACCACACGTAGTCCAACGTAAGGAAAAGCAGAGGCACACTACTGCCAAGTGATGTGGGAAGGTGAAAAGATCGAGTTGAAGAGATTAAGATGGAGGAAGCTACTCCTAAACTGCCATCAGTCTAACTGAACACAAAACATGGGAGGAAAAAATGCCAAGTCTGATAGCCTTTTTTCTTTAATCAGCTGAGTGTGGTATGCATGCTCTTAAAAATCCCGTGTTAGAGATGGAAGCAAATAGGGACTTATGTATTGAACAATTCTGTTCTAAGCCGTACCTTTCTGAAGGTGTAATTGCCTAATTTCACTCTATTATTCACTACAGAATTATTTTTTCATATATTATTTTTTACCTATGTTCTAGTTCTGCAGACACTTGAGTTCTTCTGTTGAACGAGCAATACTTTCATTAGGTGTTATTACAGAGTGTGTCTGTACAACTGAAAAATGAATTCGTCATTGACTTGTTCAGCAATTAGATATGCAGAAGTATTTCTGTGGGAAATGTTGCCTTACTACTTTAACTGAAAGTCTTCAAATTCTTGTTTACAAGAATTTGCTTCACTTAGTCATCTTAAAGACATGATCCTGTGAAGGACTGGTATTTGGAAACAGCTTGTAGGCTCAGCATCTATCAGCATTGAACTGCGTTGGGGTTGCTGCTGTAACTTTCTCAGGGTGGTGCCATATGAAGGACCACAAGGCATGGCTTCCATCTTAGACTTCCAAATAGTCCTTTTGAGTTTGCTGAAACCTTCATCATAATCTGTGATGGAAGCATTGTCAAACAGACCCAGAATGTGAACTGTAAGAATAATCTTGTGGTGTTTATTCTACAGCATAGTCTAAAAATACCTGAGGCGATTGACGTAAGCGTTTCGTTCACTATATTTTGGGAATACTGTACTGTAATCTCATTCTGCAAAATGTGAAAACAAGCTGAATAGCACAGCAACGAACTCTTAATCCAGAACTGTTGTAGATGGTAGTCTAATGTAGGCAGCAAACGCAAAACCACCTTGATTTTATCCATCTACATGACTTTAATTCTTGCAGCATTGTTTCCATCCAGCAGACAAGATACAGCTGAGAGCAGATATGGAAGACTGAGAAAGGCGTGTCTTTCGACACTCCTATTTTTAGAAAAGTACTGTTAGCCTTTTTATGTATAGTCAGAATGCAAATGTCTTATTTTTGAAGACATTTAAAAAAAAAAGTTGACTCAGAGTATTTGTCAGTAGCTCCTACATGTCATAACTATGTAGGTGTACCCAAGGTTGGACTTGTTGAGGGAATGCAGTATCTCCCGTGACATTTGCTGTCACTTTTACTCTCACAGGGCATGCAGCACTACTCCCGTGAAGCACAGCTGTCTTCATGCACAATAAAATAGCAAAGAATTATTTTAGAGGCAGACAGAAAGATTTTAAATTCACTCCAGGTTCTTGCTGTGAGTTAGTTCAGAGGGTGTTAGGGAGGATTAGAGGGCACCTGAACATTTGGCAAGCAAAGAAATGTAAGGACAGGCAGGAAAGCCCTTGTGTATTCCCAGGAGATTTAATGAATAATGTTAAGGAAAAAAAAAAGCACACGTTGACTGAAGGGTTATTGAAGTCATTCCAATTTGTCAAACTGGATGTTCAGTATTCAGTCAAAAGTGAGTAGCAGCACTCTAATGCTCTTATCCACTCCTGTTCTCCTGTAATTGGAACCATACTATTTATATCTTGAACACCTGAAGGTATACATCTTAGGTGGTAGGTTATACATCGTGGATGACAGGACACTGTCAGTGATGACACTTCTCTTGTTGCTATGTATCTGTATTTTCTCCCAAATACTGTAAGTGATCAAGTCTTTTTTTTTTTTTTTAAGATACGGAGTTCTTTTCTGTCTGATTATTTGTGGGACCTGTTTTTGCTGTACATATCAACAAGAGAAGGACTGAAAGTCCACAAGAAACAACTTTGTCCTACAGTACATGGGAAGGGAAAACGATTCTCAGGTCTTGTGGTAATGAGTAACTTACAAATACATTTAAAATGATGCAGCTTAATTTTAGCTAGGTAATGCCTCTCATGAGGTTGCTTTTAAAATTGATTCCTTTTAATGAACTGCTGTGGTGTTCATCTGCAGCATAAGAATCATATCAAGTATTTTATTAGAAATTGAAGGAAATCTCTAAGTTTGTGTAGCTTCAGCAAGCATTTTGAAGCCGGCTTTCAGGGATCCTAATGAACTAGGACTTGTGCACGTTCAGTATGTATGTGAATCAGACGTTTTTCTTGTTTTTCCCCTCTTTCTGTTCTGCTTGGTCTGACTCAATATTGGATGATATTAGAAGGCCATTCAGAACTATTTATTGGGTTATTGAAGTGAAGTATTATTGCTCTGACAAGTTTTACAAGGCTATCTGTGATGCAGTTTAGAGAATTTCATGGATTTCATTTTTTATTTTACTATTAACTATCTAAGTGTACCTTGTACCTTTTGATCTTAAGAAACCGTTCTCAGTTAATCAAGCTGGCCATGACACATGATTGCCTTTCACTTATTTTCTTGATTTGTTGGGTAATAAAAATCCACACAGCAGAACTCAATAGCTTGGTCAGAATTTTTGGTAGAGCAGTATGAAGAATAGGAATGCTGGCATCCGTTATCATTCTATCTCTTAATCTTTTTATCAGTATTTACCAGCCCTGAGACGATACCCCATTCATTTTGCTTCCTTGATCTTTGAACAATTTCACATTAATCTGAGTTGTAAGCTTACTGTTTATTTCAGTGGGATCTGAAAAAAGGCTTTTGCTGTATTTGTGCTATCATGGTTTTGTTTTATGTTAGAGATTTTATCTTTAAGTGAAAGTACACATTAATTTGCTTAGGTTTATTAAAAACATCTCTTTTGCTGCTTGTATCCTTTTACATTGTTACTGAAGTCTAATATCCTGACGTATCACATCCAAGTTTTTCAAACAAATGCTAAGAGGAAATGAAAACTGATATTCATGACTTCTGAGTGCCAAAGAAGCTGCTGTAAATTAGTCTTTCATGCATATCGTATAAGCATATCTATATTTTTGTCTTGCCAGTTGGATTTCCTTCTGATATAATATGAATGTATGCAAAGAGAATTTCTACAGCTTTAGACCTTGTTCATAATTAAGTTATGTCCTTCTTGTTTTTGTTGTGATCATTTCATTTGGTACAACCTATGTTAGAAAGCTGAGATAAAGAAGGGAATCATTTCTAAAATGTTCTTTTGAAGTCTGATCTTTATAATCTTCTGCTGATACATCTAAACTAATAAGGGATATTTGGGGGGGAAGTCATGACTTCTACTGAGGTCCTGTCTTAGTAGAAGCCCTCCTGTGGTGTGCCTATTTAAAAGCTACAAGTCTGCTGGTAAAGTTCCTTACATTTTTGTGACCAGTTTAAGCTGTATGGGAAAGACCTTCCTGGTGGGGTTTGTTGGTTGAGCTTTGTGAAGAATAATTTTAGTGTAGAAAACTGTAAATCTGGGGCCTTGCATGAGTTGACCAGACTGAGAAAGCTCCACTTGCCTTTCTGCTAACCCCACTAGCTTGCTTTAGCTGGAGAATGTGGCTCCCCGACAGGCTCCATTAAATGCCAGTGAGTAATGCTGCGGGGGTTGCCTAGGAGTTTGCCTCTGCTTGAAAAGTAGGCCACGCATGAAGAGAACTTCACATTTTCTAGAGTAATGTTTAATTGTTTGCTGTCGGCAAAAGGAAAAAAACCAAAAAGGCAGAGTTAAAGGTGGAGCTGAAGTCAAGAAGTTGACTGCTTGTCGTTCTGATGTGTCCGCATTGGTTCAGGAGCAGGGGTGAGTCTCTGTCGGTTGTTGTTTTTGCAGATAAATTCAGAATGACACTTTGATAAGCTTAATTTTGGAAATTATGTTGATGCCACAAGAGAAGCGCTAATCACAGTGGAAGAAACTGCCCTAAAGAGGAACAGAATGAAACTGAACTGAGGATAACGCTTCCCAGCAGGCACGTGGAGGGGATGCTTTGTGCAGTTGAGTTTGGGCACATAGCTGCAGCTGCTGGAATTAACTCAATTTCTGTTTGTTTCATGCTTTCTCTGCTGTCTTAGTTACTTCAGTTGTTGAATGTCCTCGAGCTATCCTGTCATTTCTTTACACTTTGACATTGTCAGATTCATTTGAAGTCTAATGGTTGAGAACTCTTTTACTTTTACAGAAGGTGTGTTTAGGTTTGAATTGATGCATTAATTGAGAACAGGCTCACATTTATCCTAATGAAAACACTGATTTCAAATGTATTGAATGAAAACAGCCTCTATTATATTTCTTTACATGGTCACAGCCACGCAAATAAAAACAACAGACAATGATTTTGTTAATATGCTGGTGACGTCATCTGAATTGCTCTTAAACTGTTTTAAACATTCCAGGGTGGTGGTGGGGGGGGAACAACTTTGTAAAGAAAAAGAGATGGTCTGAACTGATGGATCTCTGAAGTATTTTGTCATCTGTAAGGGCCTGCTTAGGAAAACAAATGTTTTGTGCTAGGCAGCCTTTCTGAGCAACTTAATTCTAGCTATGGCATAGGCTAGAGAAATGTCATGAGGAAATGAGGGTGGCTGATCCAGTCCTGGACCTTTCCATCTCTGTGTGGATTTAAGAACCCATCTTTCACAAAGTGATCCTGTTGGTAAGAAGAGAATGATCCTTCTTTTTTTTTTTTGATTCCTCTTCCATTCCTCTTTCCCATGACTTTGGGTCCTTTCCTGCTGCTACTTTTCATCGAATTCGTGTTGCATGCATGATACTCCATGAAATTGTGAGAACTGTGGCTTGCAGCTTGCTGTTTGGATCTGGTTTATCTCAAATCAGGTGGAGGTGAGGAGGGTGGTTGTCCCATCAGAAACTGCGATGCAGTTGCACTGGCTTGTGTGTGAAAACATGACTGCAGAGGGGAAGGTGCCAGTGGCATGAAGCCAGGACAGACAGATTTTCCCCACTGCATTTTTCCCTGAAGATGCTGTCACTTGCAAATTCCTCAGAAATCCTCTGTGGTTCCATAGCGTGACATCTAGGTGGCCTTGGTGTTCTCATTTCCGAGATAAATTATCTACATTCAATTGCTGACTGCAAAATCCTTTAAATGTGCAAATAGAAGAACCTCCTATGTTAGCTTTCATTGCACTCAGCCCTTTTGAGGCTTTGGATAAAAGGACATTTAGGAGTTTGTGCTTCAAAGTTAAATCGTAAAGGGGGGAGAGAATAGAAAAGCTTGTGCCTTAAATGAAGAATCATTCATTCTGTCATAATGAAGGGAAACAGCTATTTGCTAAGGTCACTCAATGAAATTAGCTTCAATTAAGCAACTTTACTGAAGGCAAAGGTGACTGCTTATTGTCAGAGCCACTCATCTTGCAATGCCCGACCTGCGGACTTTGTTATGATTAATAATCTTCATGTAAAGAAAACAAAAACAATTACACAGATAATAGCTTCTTTAAAAGAGCCTCGCCACCATACATCACTATTTGTTTCGTGCTTGCAGAAGTATAACTGGTACAGAGCTCCTGTGCTGAATGGTTCTGCTAAGGAAATAAAACGAGCAGTCCTTCAGTTGAACCAGTGAACTGCTGTGACCTTACGTTTTCCAGACTAAATGTCTAATTGCTGATTTTTTTTATTAAATGTGTTTTACGAGCAGACGTGCTGGTTGGCCCTGTGATTTGGGGATGAGGAGTCGGTGCGATGGGTGCAATGCCAGCCTGGAGGCAGCTGTCAGACACCCTGCAGGCGTCTGTGCAGAGGTGGGAGTGGGATGTGCCATCTGCTGGTGGCTTTGCTGCTGGTGTCACATCTCCCAGCAGCTGAGGATGCCCCGGGCTGCGTGTTATGCTCACTTCTGTGACAGCATGGTGCTAAAAGGGGGAGGAACTGGGAGGAATCACAAGCTGCCAGGGCACCTCTCTCCTCTTTGGACAGCGTGAGTGATGGAGGAGTGCAGGTGGAGGACAGCTGTGAAGGCTCAGCATTTCCCCTTACTGCTAATTTATCTGTGACACTAATCTGAAATTTGCAGACTACATTTTTAAATGATCTTTCTTCCCAGTATGCGATCACTGTGAAATACTTGTACGGAATATAAATGACCACTGTTCTGATGTATTCCTGCGCTCAGACAACACACGCAGCAGCTGGTGCTTGCAGTTCGGGGTATTCTCCGTGCACACCGTGATGAAGGTGGCTGCTCCTCCTCCCTGCTCTTCCTCCCCTGGGCGCTGGGACTCCTCCTCTGCCTCTGGAGCTGCAGGCACTGGCGTGAGACCGATGCTCTCCCTTGGCGTGTTGGGCTGTGCAGTGGGCAGGCACTAGGAACTCACCAGTACTAGGGCCACTTGTGCTGTAATTGGGATTTCTGGAGGAAAATATGGCATGAGTGAAACTCTTTTTTTCCGAACAGGAATGTTCCTGTGCTCCCATTCGCGTCCTGCCCCTACCTCAATGCGGAGTGAAGTAGAGCAGCAATCACAGGCAGAGCTCAATGACAGTTATGACTAATTATAATAATCATACCTTGTAAGAGCCTAATTCTGCAACTTCTCAGCTGTGTCAGGAATACACGCAGCGCTGCCCTTTCCCAGCAGAGGCCCGTGCGTGGTGCCCCTGCGGGTGTTCGGTGCTCAGCGTGGAGCGGCGCTGGGTACGCTCCCTGCTAGCGCTGCTGGGGTTTGATGCACGCACCAGAAGTGGCTGGAGGCGGAGGAAAGGGCACTGTGCAGGCTGAGTTTCATTTCATGCAGAAAGCAATTGGATTTTAAAAGTTTGCTGGGCGATAAGAAGGCTTGTGTTCAGCGGTAAAAAAAATAAAGCACCGCTGCCAGGGATGGGGAAGGGAGGAGGACACAAAGTGTGCAAGGAGCTGGGACCCTGTGCTATATCCCAAGCAGCTGGAAGTGGAGTTTGACAGTCAATATTTTAACGAGAGGCTGTATTTATTGAGAATGATGGTGTTCGGGGGTCATTGACGAGCTCTCACATGAATTTGTTTTGTCTCTGGTGGAGTTACAGACTTGGTGTCAATAATACTCAGTGTGACTGCTCCGTGCTTCCTGCTCCAAAGCACTGCTCTGAAATACTTGATTCGCTTTTCCTCTGCGAATAAACTGTCCTAAAAAGTTCACGCAGGATAAATATTGCAGAGCAGGATAATTTTGGAGCGCAGTGAAGTTGTGCCCAGGGCTCTGGGCATCCTCAGCGGTGGAGCTGACGTTAGCAGTCTTTGCTTGCAGGTCCTCAGCCCCTGCTCCCGTCCTGGGAGCCTGTACCCATTAACAGCTCTCCCCTCTTTGGGATGTAAAATACTTCCCCTGGTACCCTGGAAGCTGCCCTCTTGGGTCCCCTGCTCCCACTGCCAGCAAAGGGCTTCCAGGTAAATCCAGCCCAGCTCTTGCCAGGCAGCCTCCCTCATAACATGAGGTTAGAAGATTCTCAAAATGCACCTTGTAAAAAATAAAAATATATTAAAAAAAAAAAAAAAAAAGAGAGAAAATGCTGGGAGCCAACGTATTTTTTTTCCCCATTTTTCTTCCCTGTAGCAATTTCTTCTTCAGGGCTCGGGTGGGCAGTGGGAGGTGTGGGGTGTGTGTGATGCTGGTCGGCTGCTGCACACACAGCACACAAAGCCCTCCTAGGTCCAATTGTCGTAATTAATGACCACAGAAGCAGCAGAAGAGCTCTCAGACTTTGTGCTGGGGGATTTAAGCCTGTTTCTGAGTGCTGGAAGATGGGAAAAGGCTCGACGGAGCGCAGGCTGTCCCCTGTGTTTGCAGAGGCTGTCGTGCATCCTCCTGGGGCAGCCAGAAGGCAATGCTCTGAGGATGCTCGGCGCAGAGCTGGGCTCCCTGGGATGAGCACAGTGGTGGTGAGAGTTTCATCAGCACCTGGGTGTGCAGGTAACTCCTTGCTCCAATCCCGGGTCGGCAGGGGATGCTCTGCCACCGGGAAGGACTGGGTTTTGGAGCAAATCCTCCTGGCTGTGGGGGAAGAGAAGTTTGGGGAGCGTGAGGAGGGCACAGGAAGGGGTGAGGAGGTGCCGTGGTGTTGGGGGAAGCCCCAGGAGCAGCTGGCTGCTGATTTGGATGTGCGTTGGGGTGGGGTTGGTCCTGGAAACATCCCCTGCCCTCTGTGGGGCGGCAGCTTCATCCTGCGGGCTCTGGAGGGTGGCAAGAGCCTGGAGCATTGTCCTCTGAGGGTACTGCAGGGCACGTCAAGCACATCAGAGACCTGGCTGGGGTGTGTGTGTGTGTGAGTTCTCCACCACCTTTGCCCTCCCGGAGTGAGGGCACGGGCTGCCAGACCCTGAGCCACGAAGCTGCAGGTCCCTGTTGGGCTTCGGATGCAGGAATCCAAGTCCTGCCCAAAATCCAGCAGGTGCTGGGAGCCCCCAGGTGGGCAGGGAGCCTCTTCCAGCTGCCAAAGAAGTCCCGAACGTGGCAGCATCTCCCCTCCCCGAGGCACCCTCACTGCCCAAACCGAGCAGCCCAGCACTGCTGGTGAGTTCAGAGCTCTGCTGGGGCCGTGCGGCTGCTGACCCACGTTTGGCTCCCCCCTCATCTACCGGGGAGACGATTCCAGCCTCTGTAATTAATGAGTCTCTCCCGCCAGGGTCACGGGTGAAGCATCAGCAGAGGAAATTGGCCAGGCTAAGTGGTGGCTGCGCTCGGATCCCGGCTCTAAAGGCAGCAGGCAGCCAGCTGAGATGAATTGCGGCTGGGCTGCGGGAGTCATTTATCATTCTCGGGGCTGGAGGCAGACACAGGAACAGCCTCTGGTGCCATCCTTCCTCTGCACAGGGCCTGGGTTGTTGCAAATACCCCGGGCACTGATGGAGAGAGCAGAGCAGCTTGTAGATCCGCGTCCCAGAAGGTCGCTCGTGCTTTGTGGCACTTTGCTCGGTGGCACTGGGGACCAGGCAACGCCTCTCCCCAGCCTCCCTCAGGGAAACAGAGCAACAAGATCAGGTGAATCCTCAGAGAGCAAGCGGGCTGCTGGAAGGCAGCAAACCGAGGGGTTTGTCAGGCTGAGCAGATCGCCCTGGCTGCAGGTTTGGGGATGCTGCGGGCACTCCGGTGTGGCTGGCGCGGTGACAGCTGCTGTTGCACAGGAAAGCCAATTTCTGCAGCTCGTAGCCAAGCGTGAGATTAAATATGCGGCAGCTGTCGGTTGCTTTTAGAGCTGCTGCTTCTCGTGCTGTGAGCTGCTGAGAGGGCCCCTTCCTCTGGAGGACGCTGGTGGCCGTGGCTGCTGGTGTGGGGTCTGCGAGGGGGTTTGGGATTGTCCCCCCGCAGTGCCAGCGAGTCCTGCTCCTGGAGCAGAGGGTGCGTGGCACAAAAGAGACACAGCTTCGAGCTCCATGCCCCCAATCCTTGCTCCTTGGCTGGTCTTGGGCAAGTGGCTTAAAGCCTGTCCCAGCTTTCCCCCCGCACCATGGGAGCATTGAGACCATGAGTCCGCTTCTGGAGAGCGTGGGGGCTGCCTGGTGGGCTGAGCTCGAGGAAGAACACCTGAAAATTAACGACTTGGCTTCAGCAGCTCTCTCCAGGCTGGTTTTTGTGCAAGGGGCTAGCAGCGTAACCCCTATAAAGGGCTGTGTGCGTGTCCCCAGCTCCTGGAAGGGGGCTTGGGGCGAGCTGGGCTCTGGGGGCTGATTGCAAAAGCAGCCGGGAGAAGTTGAGGCCGGGAGCGGCTGTGCCATGGAGTTACCCCAGTTTTTTTCTGCCCTGGATGCCTGGCTGGGGAGATGGATGCACGTTGGGTTTTGTGGGATGGCCGGGCAGGGGGGGCTGCAGCAGCTCCCCCCTGCACCTGTGAAGCTCCAGCAGCACACGGAGAGGGGAAGAGCCGGTCTGCTCGAGTCCCCTGAGGAGGAGAGATGCTGAGTGTAGTCAAGCAGGGGCTGGATTTATGTCTGTGCGTGCGTGAGGGGGGGGAGCGCGTTTTGCCGGAGCAGCTTTTCCTGGCGTTGCGCTTTATCTTGTTAATAAATCTCTCGTAACACCTCCCCGCAGCGCCCCGCCAGAAATCGGCTAACCGGGGGAAAGTCAAGATCAAAGCTAAGCCTCCTAAGCCGCTATCAGCAAATGCAATCAGACTCGCCATCTGCTATCAAAGTGCCCTGCGAGCCGACAGCTCGGAGCCAGCCGCCAGCCGCCTGCCTGCGCAGATGTCGGCCGCCGCCGCGCCTCTGCCACCTCTCCTCTCGGGCTGGTGTCACCTTAAATTAGCAGGCTCGTGTCTGTGGTCCGTGCCTCCGCCTGGAAAAAGCCAGGTAGAGCTGCTGGGCTGAAAAAAATAAGTGCCAGGTGGTTTATGGAGCCGTGTTCTGTTAAGTGCCGTGTGTTCGATGCGCGGAAATAAGAGCTGGCTTGGCCAGAATTGCTTTTGCAAGTGCCTGCGGGAGGAGGGGACGTGCTGGTTGCTGTTGGTTGTGAGGTGCCTGGATTCCTTTTTCCCTCCCCGTGTGCTGGATCTGGGAGCTGGGACTGGCGGGCAGGGCTGGGGGCTGCAGCGTTGCCTTTGGCACCAGCCCCTCTCCTGCCCTCCTGGGCCATCGCAGGGCGCCTGGGCTGGGCAGGGACCTGGGAGGCTCCAAACCCACTGCGGGACCACCCCAAACTGTGTCTGGGGGGCTTCTGAACACCTCCTGACAACCCACGGCCAACCTCGTGGCCATCCTGCCCGGGGGCTGAGTGGGGCTCTGCCTCCGCTGGTGGCTCCTGGTGGCTGTGGTGGAGCAGAGCCAGGGCATCACGAAGCATCAGCCCCGCAGGCACCTTCCAGAAGTCCCCCGTTCCCAAGAGAGGCTGAAACCCTGAAGTTTGTTCCAAGCACATCACCCTTTTCCCTTTAGTAGCCACGGGCTAGGGCCTGGGGACCCGCTGGTCAGTCCCACTCCTCTTCCTTCTTCATTCCTTTCATCCGAACCATTCGTTATTCAGAATAAAAACCTATCCCAGGCAGTTTGGGGATTCGACTTGCTGCACAAAATGAGCAAAAAGAGAAAAGAAGAAAAAAGCACCGCAGTTGGTAAAGAATGGTTTAATTTAGTAACTCATTTTCTATCAAGTAATTATTTCTTTAAAAACCTGGGATTTGCTAAAAGTATCGTGATTACTTTTTTCCCCATTATGTCTACAGAATGAAGCGCTCATTTAATTAGTAAACATTTGGCATGCCTTTAAATAGGTTTTTAATTACATTAAAAGGACACTGTCAAGGTGTCTTTCATCATTTTTAATAGACCTATGTTTTTTTTTTCCCCTCTCGCAGTTGGATGCAACTCTTTGGGCTTGATTGGCTGCTCCAGACAAAAAAAAAAATGAAGCTGTTTCCCTATAAAAGATTTTAAAAAAAGGCTTCTTTTGTATGTTTGGAGCTGAGGAGTGCTCTCCCTGCCCTCAGCTGCCGTGTGCTGTGCTCCTTTAGTCCTCTGCAGCCTGGTTTGCTGCATCGGGGCCAGGGAACAGGAGGGATGGGTCCTGGTTTCCACCCCTTCTGTATTTTCCTGCCTCCCTGGGGCTACGAGAGCCCTGCTCAGGTGGAGCTGACTTCTCAGCCCCATGCGAAGCTCTAGGGGTCAGGACAGGAGGATGCTCGGGCTGCATGGATCCTTTAATGCATGGCCAGCATCCCTACGGGCTTTAATTGGCAGCAATTCCTGATCAACCCCGTGCTGTATTTAGGTTTTCCCTGCCTCCTGCAAAACCCCAAAGAGCACACACCTGCCACTGGGGCTTGGTGGCCTCTTGCAGAGGTGGCATTTCCAATTTTCCAACCTTTTGGTGGAGCTGTGAGGAGGTGGCAGCTGGCTGGGGGGCTGCAGGTGAGCATCGTGCCCTCCCCCATGATGCCACCCCCGGCTTGTCACCCCCAAGACCCTTGGTGGCAGCTCCCAGCCATGCAGGAGGGTCTCCCTGTGCCCAAACACAGCTCCCCCCTGTAAATCACGCTGTGTCCTTGCCGACCCCTCCGTGCCGAAGCAGATGCTGGTACTCCAGCCTCACAGCTCTCAGCTGCCGCAGACAGCAGCTCTCCCCATAAATCACCCGTGCTGCGTTATAACAGCTCACGCTGCGAGCTCCCGGAGGGATTTGGGCTCTGGGCAAGTCCCCGCGTTCATGCTCGCCTTGGGGCAGGCACCAGCTCCTTCCCCGAGCTCCGTACCCCATTGCCCCGTGCTGCAGGGGCCAAGCTGGATGAAATTCCCCCTGCTGGGGGTGCTGCTGGCTCCCTGCCCGCAGCGGGGGGCTCGGCACGCCGGCGTCCTTGTGAGTGATAAATGAGGCTCCGAGCACAGCAGAACCCGCTCGTCTCCATAGCCCTGCCTGGCAGGAGCTCAGGTGGCTGGCCTCCTCGTTTGGGCTGTGTCTGTAATTAAAAGGTGAGGGCTCACGGAAGGCACAGGCAGCCTGGCTTGGGTGAAACTTCCCTGGCGCGCCTCCAGAGGGAAAGAAATGAAACCAAGAAAAGGTGGCCAGGGTGGGGTGACCCTGCCAGGATGTAGGGGACAGGGACGCTGGAGCCACGGGGAGCAAAATACCCAGCAGATATTTCCTTTAGCACCCTCTCCGCTGGGTAACAGCAGGCTTCCCTGGGCTGTGTCCTCCTCCAGCACGGTCTGCACACCTCAAATTTTCCCTTATTCCCTTTTTTTTCATTGTTGGGGAGCCCCTGGGAGGAAGGTCCCAGCCACCAGGGAGCTGCAGGTGCCTGGGGACACGGCCGCCCCCGGTGCTGCGGGGAGCTGAGGACCCCGAGGTGCAACCTGCCCCCTGATCCCCCCTCCATGCCCTGCCACAAGATCTTTTGGGAACGCAGCAAATGGTTGCGGATAACCAGGATGGTGGCTTTGTGAGCCTTCCCTGAAATATGGATGCATAACAACATCTGCATAAATTATTCAGGATAATCAGCGCGGGTGATGTTCCCCAGCAATCTCACGCGGCACCAGCGGCTCTCCTGCAGCAGGAGGGGAAGCCCTGGGGAGGTCGGGGTCTCCCAGCTCCTCCCGTTGTTATCTTATCGGGCTGCAAACCCTGCTCCCTCCTGCCTCGCTGCTCTTTCCCCGAGCTCCCGGCGCTATTAACACCTCTAATTAAAGCTGCTAAGCGATGTGCTGCTGAGTGCAGCTGATGAAGGCAACGAGCCACCAGCCCGAGCGGGTCACAGCCCTGTGGGGAGCTGCGAGGGCAGGAGCTGGAGGTGGGGAATGGGGACATCCCGGGGCATGGGTATGGGATCGGGCACGGGAACAACCCCGCTGAGTCCTTCTGGCATCGCCTCGGAGCTGCTCGTGCCCCTGCAAAGCCACCCATGGGTGATATCAGGTCCTGATGCTGAGGCACCATCCAAATATCTGGGGATGGGCTTCTCCATCTCCTCGCCTTGCTTTGGGATCCCACTGCAGCCGGCGAGGTGGCACAGCTGGGCTTGGAGAGGGCGAGGAGCCACGAAGGGGCTGCAGACACCAGGACGGGGACAGGATGGAGCCCAGCACCCCCCCGGTGTCTCCTGCACCCTGGGGACCAGGCAGAGGGTGCCGAGCTCCAGGAGAAGCCCTTCCCTTCCCCCTCGCAGTCAGGTTTTATTAATTCCTCGCGCGGTGACGTCTCTATTAATAATGGTGCGAGGAGCTGGCTGCCAGGCTGGGTAATGAGATTCTCTACCTGCTGTTCCTGCGCTGCCACGATTGTGTTTGGAGGACAAAATTCTATGTGGATTAATTAAAATGGAAACAAAAGCAACAAAAAAAAAAAAAAAAGAGAGAGAGAGTTTGTTTGAATTATTTACCAGCTTCCAGGAGACAAAGGCGTAACTGCGGAGGTTTGGGGGGTGCTCCCCCCGAGCGAGCAGCGAAGGCTGGTGGTTTGCTCGTGTTGGAGGAGATTTATCAATCCTTGCCAATGCCACGCACGGCTCTGATGTCTCCTCAGTTTGCTGGTTCTGATTTGCTCCTCTCAGTTTGGGGAAATTGGAGAAGAAAGGGCCTGGCAAGGGCGCTGGTGTGGGCAGACGTGGGAGCGCAGCGCTGCCGGCCGCGCTCCTCCCCATGAGAAGAGAAGAAGAAAAACCTTCTTGTCTGGTGGCCAACTCGTCTGCAGGAAAAGAGTGATGGAGAGAAAGAAAAATGAAAGAAAACAGCCTCCAAAATTCCACTTAATAATGCACGTAATCAATATTTGCTTGTCTCCCTATTCAAGTCATGAATTGTGCTGGGGGGATGCAAGCAGAGCTGCCCGGTGAGGCGAATCCTTGAAGCCAGGGAGGATGTAGGACACCGTGATTGCTTCTACATTTGATGCTTCAACCTGTTCACACGGCCAAGTTTTGACCCAGTGGCCTCGATCCTGTGCAATGGAGCTGATTCAAAAGGAGGAACAAGGCATGAGGACCTCCAGCATCCCGCAGAGACGCTGCCGTGCCAGGTGTCTGTCCCAAAACCAAGCTGCACACCAAAGCAGGGCGAACAAAGCTCCCAGTAAAGGTTTTATTGTCCACCAGGGGCAAAACCAGGGCAGCGGGCTGAAGGGGAGGCTGCAGCCTCACGGGCCTGATGTCTTTTCTGCTGTTGTGCTTTTATGGTGTTTATTTGGGAAGAGAGCAACGAGGTGGATCATTATGTGCTTATATTAGCAGCAGTAAAGCAAAGTCGCTTTTAGTTCCTAATCCCACCGTTGTCTGACACGTCTCTGTATCTCCCAGTCCTCTATTCGTCTGTGCTTTTTCCCTGGGTCTCTACTAATACAAATTGCTTTGTTGTTAAACTCAATTTCACTCTTGACTGGATTGAAATATGCTTATTTCCCTTCTAAAATAATAATAATAAAAACCTAAAATGATTTCCACTCATCGCATGTGAAAAGCGACCATTTTTCTTCATCTCGCCCATCAGGTTTAAATGTCTGAGGGTTTCAGGGCTTTATTTTTTCAATGGCCTAATTGCATGATCTCAGCCTGTAGCTGGGGGCTTTGCATTTGGTGCTCTATGAATTTGAACATGTCAGGACAACATAAAACTCCCTGGGTGATTTTTGAAGTCTTTTGGCAGGGGCAGGGCTGCAAAATGCGACTTCTCCCCATGTCTGGGAGGTGCCTCCCGACACAGCAGCCTCGAGCACGGCAGGTACCCGATGAAATCCCCTCGAGCATCACCCTGGGCTGGCTGGAAAAGCCTCTGGGCTGCTGCCCCCAGCTCTGTGTGCCCAAATAATCCAGAGCATCACCAGCTCCTGGGGCTGGATGGGGCTGGGAGGCTGTGGGATGTGCTGCCAGGGTCTCCCAGGTGCTTTGCATTAGGAAAAAGGTTTGATAATGAAAAAACAAGCTGTGCCTGATGTCCTTTTGTGCCTCCCTCTGCCCTGAGCTGGTGCCCTCAGTTTGCTTGGTGCTGTCCTGATGCTGCGCACAGCCAGGAGGTTTTGGGGTGCTGGGGTGCAATGGGTCTGGGTGGTCTCCAGGGCATGGGAGGGCTCTGGGATTGCCTGGTGTTAATTGTGGGGTAACGGCTGTGGAGGTTTGGGGGTACTGGGAGGGGGTGGGAGGAAAACCCAGCAGGAGCGAGGGGCTGGCTGCAATGAGGGTGCCCTGGGGTCTCCTCTGCTGCATCTGGGAGAGGCAAGTGAAGCCCCTGCGTGGGGTCTGACCCTGGTGGGGTTGTTAGGAGAGGGAAAATAAAGGGAGCAGGGTGGGTGTATGAGATGGGACGTGTGGGGCTCAGCCACTGGCAGAGGCGGTGACCGCACACCGTGTCCCTGGGGAGGTGAGCAGGCTGCGGATGCCTCCGGGTGCTGGAGGGCTGGGAAGGATTTTGGCTCCCCTGCGCCTCGGCTCTTTGCAGGATGTGGTGCTCACAGCCCAGGGCTGGGTTTTGGTGAGCAGGAGGTAGTTGTGGCAGGCTATAAGCTCTTCTTTCCTCCCAGCTCTTGGCATCCTCTCCCATTCTCAGGCTCCGACACCTCTCCAAACCCTGCGTTTGGTGCTGCCAGGCAAGCGAGCTCCTTTGGCTGAGCCCTGGGGGACAAACCAGCCCTGCTGGGGGGCACCAGTTGGCCTTGGGCAGCCCCTATCAGGGGAGGCAGAGCTTGCAGCAGGAGCTAACCAGCCTGCGAGGCTCCTCCAGCCTATTTTTCTTCTGGTCTCCCCTGTGCGACGTCCTCTCAATGCTAATTCAGTGCCTGAGCAATGGAGCATCCTCTGGGACCATGCTGGGCTGTAGGATGCTGCTCTGCTGCGTGTGCCAGCAGCGTGGAGGAGGAGGCAAAAAGCTGAAGTGGCAGCCCCGAGGAATCTGCTTGGCCAAAGGATGGATCCAGGACCTGCTTTGGAGGCATCTGGACCCAACCCAGCAGGGGCTGCCTGCCCCCCAGCCTGGCTTTGGCTCTCCAGGGGCTTAGCCTCAACCAACCTCATCCAAAGGGGGATTTCGGGCTCAGTCCCATTTTCATTTCTTCTTCCCTGCCTGGCTCTGGGCTGCTGGGAGCTGCCCACGGCTGCGAGGACCGGGAGCATCTCTGCTGGTGTCGGGCGAAGGGGAGCTGCAGTCCTGCTGACGCCCCGCGGTGGCACAAGGGCACCTCCGTGCTCTGCCGCGTCTCATTCCCTCTCTTTAATTTTTAATTACTGCTTTTGTTTCCACTGGGCACTTCCCTCCACAGCAGGGCAGCCAGGAAATGTTTTGGATTGATAAAGCTGGTTCAGGCTTTCCTTTTACCTCTTGCTTTTTTTTTTTTTTCTCCTTGGTTAAGCAAGGGTCGTTGCTGTTTTTAATTAACACCATAAGACAAACGCACTAATTCCCTTCTCTAAAAAGAAGGGAAACTCAGCTGCTTTTTCCCTCAAAATACACAATTCTGTTGGGACCCGCGGAGCCCTCCTTACCTTCCTATCATTCTCCCAAGCTGGAACTGAGTCAGCAGCTGAAGGCAGCAGAGGATTTGTGGTGCTGATGGGCTGGCGAGGGCAGGAGCTCCCTGAGCTCCCCGCGCAGGGCTGTGCTGGGAGCAGAGGGTGCTGTGCTCCCACTGCACATCTCCAGCAGGTTCTGGAGCCCCTGGGCTGTGTGATCAGCAGCGTGGGGATGTCCCCATCGGCCACGGTCCCTGCCTGACCCTTGTTCTCCACCAGCAGCCTTGGGGGACCTGGTGTGGGGACACCGGGCTCCCCAGAAAACAAATGTCCTACAGCCTTGCTGTTTTGCAGCTCTGGGGGAGCAGGGTGGCCAAAAGCTCCTGAGGCCACCAGAAAATTGCAGCCTCTGCATCCCCTGGGGGCACTCAGGCAGGTCCGTGCTTGGGGTCTGTGGTTGGACCCCCCCAGTACAGAATCCCCAGGGGCGTTGGGTGCTGCTGCTCTCCCAGGGTGTGCTCTGCCTGTTAAAATCTTGTGGTTAAATTTTGGTCTGCTCTTAAAGTGCTGCGCTTGCCAGGGCCAAAACTGGCGTGTTCCCCTGTTCCTGGCCCCACCGCTGACATTATTCTTCACCAGATCTTTGGGGCAAAGGTGTCCTGAGCGGTCACAGGTACCAAGTGCCCCTGTTTTTAAGCTGTGGCTCCAGCCAGAGCTTAGCTCAATGCCCTGAGTGCTGACAAAGCAAACCTGGGGCGCTTTTTTTGCTGAGAATGGGCCAAAATCCTCAGTGCTTTTGGTGGTGCAGGGAGGTGCATCACAGCTCTATGTTGCCTGGCGCAGCCGGAGCACGTCGCGGCGCTGGCAGGCAGCTCGGAGCAGCACGAGGGGCTCGCTGGTGCAGGAGATCAGCACCAGGCTGGGAGCCTTTCCGCCTTGTTGCTACAGAGATGGACAGAGGCGTGAATGCTGTAATTGAGGCTGAGCCAGCGCCGGAGCCGAGTGGCTGCGTACCAATAAAGAGGTCCTTGTACGCAGCAGCGTGGCTCGAGGGGGACGGAGAAGTTGCTGTGACTAAGTGATCTTATTGCCCAAAGCATTTGGGCATCGCAGCTCCGGCAATCAAATTATATTTCCTATCTCAAGGGTAAAATTGTGTGCAGGGAGAACTTGAGACAAGTAGCTTGTCGGAGCACATTACAGCTCGCTGGCTTGCTGTGGTTCTCCTCTGCTCTGATCATTATTTTTCCACGAAGGCCGAGCAGCTGGAAGGCTCCAAGGAGGAACGTGGGCAGGGTCGGAGCCCCAGGCATGGGAGAGGGGCCCTGGGCTGGAGCAGAGCAGTCTCTGGAGGGTTTGGGGTGCTTTTGTAACCCCAGGGCACTGCACCCTGAACCCAATATAACCACTGGCACTGCCCAAGGACGCGTTACCCTCAGCTGAGCAGTGGTGGTGGTCACCCTGTGCTGGGCTGTTGTGCTTTAAGCACCATCTGTAGTGGTTTACAGCCCCCCCCCCCTTTGCACTTATAGCCCCTTTTCTCTAGCTGTGGTGATCTAAGCCACTGTTTCACCCAGCACTGTCTGGCTCAGGGAGTCTTGGGACTCAGTAACTGGGTGCTTGGGATGAGCTGGAAATTCCTGAGTCTTTTGCTGGGCATGTGCAGGAGATGGAGCTGCGGCTCTGGCTGGAGTTACGAGCAGGACCACAAAGGTTCCTGTCCACACCCCTTAACAGAGATGCTCCCAGCCCGTCTCTGGCTGAGCAGGGGCTCAAGCTGGTGTAAAATGGGTTTATTTGGTACCACCTGTCTGCTGAGCAGGCTCCCTGCGTTCCCTGCGCTGCCCAATTCACAACAAATGCGCACACATTGCGCGTGTAACTTCATCACCTGGGGGGCATTGCTTTCCAGCCTCTGTAGGAGATAATTCACTACCTTTTTTTTTCCATCCTTGGGTTTTAGATTTATTGCGTTAAACAGCCAGCGGGCTGGTGGTTAATTAAGCTTTTCTTTCCAGCAGCAGCACAGGGAAGGGACCGGCTGCTGCGGCGCTGCTCCTCGGGGATGGGAGCCCCGCGGGGCTGGTGAGCGCCACGTCTCCATCACGGGGGGCAAATCCTGCACCCAGCAGCACCGAGGGCTCTGCCTGGGCCGTGGCCCACCACATCCATCTCTCGGAGCACCAGTGGCTCCCTGCTGTCCCCTGCACCCTCCTGGGCTGTGTGTATGGGAAATGTCTTGCCTCCTCCCCGGGTGATTCCCCCAGCAGGGTCCGTGGAGCTGGGAGCAGGCGAAGGCTTGAGGTCTGTGCCAAGGAGACCTGGACGTGTCCTTTTGAGTCAGGGTTTCCCTCTAATCGCAGTGTTTATGGGGTTTTGCACATCGTTAATAGGGCTGTTACCACATCACTAATGCCTCAGCGATCCCATGCAGGGTAATGGCCAGTTGCCACTTAACGTGCTGGCTGGAGCCAGGACAAAGCTTGTTAAACTGGGATTGCCAAAAACGGATTTCTGCGTTTTATTCTGCTGCGTATTTTTGGCTGGCTGGCGCTGCAGGAGGCACCTGGAGGGAGCCAAGGTGTCGGAGCTGCCTTCTGCCTGCTGGAGAAAGTTCCCCTTGTGGGGCAGAGGGGACTGAACCAGCCTGGGGCAGCCCCACATCAAGGTGTTTGGGGCCACCATCTCCTCCCTGGTCCCTGCCTGCCCTTTGCCTGCTGCTTGGCACAGCCCAGAGTCATCCTTAGGAGAGGTGGGGGGCTCCTGTCCTGCAGCAAAACTCAGTTCAGTAACTCTCCCACCCCCCTGCTTTGCACCTTTTGGGCAGGATGCCCGAATTTCCTCCCAGCTCCTCGGGAAGGCCGTTTCCATGAGGTGCCCCCAGGAACGGCTTTGAGGAGGGGTGTCCCGCTGGGATGTTGGGCTGCCTGCTTTGGAGAGCAGGGAGAGCTGTCCCAGGGGGTTCAATTCGGCTTGGACAGGGCTGATCTGCTGCTTCTTGCAAATCCACAGCATGTCCTTATGTCCACCTGCCTCAGCCCAGCACCATCCTGCTCAGAGCAGGCGCGGCAGTGCCCATTTCACTATAAAAAGGGTGGATGAGCACAAAATCCCTTTTGCGCTCAGGAAACCCTGAGAGAGGATTTTTTTTTTTTCTTACTTCTCCTCAGCAAAAAGTGCTGTTTCATGGGAAATTTCTAGCTGCCTTTTGTCTGCGAGCTCGCCTGTGTCTGGGGCTGTTGCAGCACGCGCTACCTGGAGCATCGCTGGCTTAGGTCACTGCTTTTAGGGAAAAGGAAGCAGGGGGATCCCTGCTGGGGGCTGGACATGGGGCACCCACGGGGTCTGTGAGCCTTGGGCTGCTTTAAGCATTGGGGTGCTCTTTGTGCTCGTCACCTTTGTCACCTCCCTGGTGCACGAGCTGGGGGAGGATGGGAGGACCTCTGCTGAGCTCAGCAGCTGCTTCTCCTGCCTCAGCTCCTACGGCCACCAAGGTCACGTCTCTGCCCCCCTGCCTGGCCCTGTGCCTGGGCATTCCTTATGGCAGCACCCAGGGGTGCCCGGGGAAGCTGCACCGTGGGATGTAGCAGTGAGCAAAGAGGTCAATGGGGAAGCAAAACCACAGCCAGAGCCCAATTCCAGACCCAAGGATTCCCACATTCCCCCAAGGCAAGGGGGAACCGTGCTCACAGCCCCGCACTGAGCACAGGGCACCCAGCTCCTGGGGGTGCTGCCGGCCTCCTGGGCTCTCCCCCCCCCGCAGGGGGTGGCTGCAGGGACCAGGGACAGCCACGCTCCCCCTGAGCTCAGCCTGCCCCAGGGATAAGCGTGCTCCTCCTGAACCAGCCACACGGAGTAAAGCACTGTGAGAAACCACCTGCAGCTGCTGGAGTGGCATTTTTATTTGTGACTGCAACACCAGGCAGCCTGAAGCAGGAGCAGAAGTGTATTATAACCTTATATCCCCTTATTATAACCTTAAATATAACCTTAGGTTCCCTATTATTCCCTATTAACCTCCTAACCTTATATTCCCAGTTATTACACTTAATTCCTCCCGTTTCCTCATTAGCCCACCCAGCACTACAGGTTCACAACCTACTGGATGCTTATTACTGTACCCTATACGTACAATTTTATTTGACCAGCCGTTAATTTCTCCTTTTTCTTTGGGGAAAAAGGACTAGAGGGCTGGTGATTTTTTGTTTTTACACATTTCGCGCTGCTCGTCTCCTTTTTTTCTTAGCTATCCTCTTTGTTTTGGGACAGTGGGACCTTCCACTGGGGACCTCCTGCTGTCCCCTTACCTGCTTAACGTACCCCACGCCGCTATACCTGAACAATCACTTTGGAATATGCAAGATTAGTGGAATTTTCCACTGCAAAACCACATTTTCGCTGCACGAACCACCTCCCCAAACCCCCATCATAACACAAAATCATATCTCACCGCAAAACCACCCCCCAACGCAACACCCCAACTTCATCCCTCCCCGCTTTTCCAGCCTCTCCCGTCCATCCCCAAAACCCCGTGACTCCAAAAAAAAAAAAAAAATTAAAAAAAGGACTAAAAAAACCCTCTAAATCTCTCCAATTACTCCGGCGCCGGGGCCGCTAGATGGCACACGGTGGCCGAGCATCCCCGGCGCAGGCTGCGCGGAGCGGGGCGGAGCGGAGCGGTGCGGAGCTGCCCGCGGGGCTGCGCGGAGCGGAGCGGGGCGGCCCCGCCGGGGGCGCGCCGGGCGGCTGGGGGGGCACCGCTGGCCCCGCTCCGCGCCCCGCTCCGCACCCGCTCCGCGCCCCGCTCCGCACCATGCGGCCCCGCTGAGGACCCCCCCCCCCCAAGTCTCCCCAGCTCGCTGCTGAGGTTCCCCTTTGGGGGATTGGGGTGGGGGGGGGGGGGCGAGGGTCGCCCCCTCCCCGCCGCCCCCCCGCCTTTGAAGGATGATCACAGTCAACGCGGATGGCAAGATAATGGTCAGAAGATGTCTCGTCACCTTGAGACCCTTTAGGTAAAGTTGGTTGTCTTGGCTCTGGGATGGAAAGCATTTTTATTATTTTAATTTTTATTTTCTTTGTTTTACCATTATTATCATTATTTTATTTTTATTTGCGCCTGGGGTTTGTGGTTCGCTTCTTCTTATTATTTAAATTTTATTTTTATTTGTGCATGGTGTTTGCGCCTCGCTTCGTCTTCTTATTTTAATTTCATTTTTATTTCTGCATGGGGCTTACCGGGGGCATCGGTGCCACCTGGAAATACCAGGCGTCCAGGCAAGTTTGCCCGCAGGTCAGTGCCGTGCTGGTCCTGCAGCGCTCGCTGCCCGCTGGCTCCCCGTTCACTCCTCACGCCGGTACCTTTTGGGGGATTCATTTCAGGGCTGTTTGTGGCTGCCTTTTTTTTAATACCTCCATCGGAGGTGTCAGTACTCACGGGAGAATTGGTTTCTCTGGCTTGGATCCGCCGCTGCTGATGGGGATTTTGAAACCCACACCTGAACTGGCAGCGGGGCTGGGGCTGATATCGTATCCGTGCCTGAAACCCAGCACGTCCGTGCCCACCCCTGGCTTTTTTTTTCCCCCCTTGGTTGAACTCTCCTCATCCTTGCCTCCATGCACTGGCTTTCCCCCTCTTCTCCTTGCTCTCCAGCACCCTCATTTCGCCAGGGATGCTTTTTGGTCGCTCCCAGACCTGCGCCACATGGGAGGCACCGGTAATTGCTTGGATTTGTTTTATGTTTTCTAAGGGGAGCAAAAAAAAAAAAACTCACGAGGGGAAAGCGAAGCGTGGCATGGGGTGAGCTGAGGCTGGCAGTGCTCCCCCCTGTATGGGGGAGCCTGGGACCACCGGAGGGGTCTGACCACTGCCTTTCTGCTGCGCCCAGGCTGCTGCTCGCAGACGGTCGGGAGGATGGGGCTGTGCTTGTGCCGCTCGCTTGTGCTCGTGTTTTGGAGATGTCCAGCTCCACCTGGCTCTGTGCTGCTTGCCTGGAGGGATTCTTGCTGCCGGATCCTGTGGCAGCGCCCTGGGGCTCAGGGACTTGGCCAAGGTCACAAGGGAAAGTGGTGGCGGAGCAGAGGTGTGAGGGTCCCTGCGGCTCAGGGCGTGGGGTGCACCGGCGGCTCGGTAGGATGAAAAGGGGCAAAGCTCTGGGGCTGTGAGCGTGCAGCAGTGGGAGGGCAACAGCCATGAGAGGTGGGAAGGATGCTTGCACCCCAGGGGTGTGCTCAGCACAGCTTTGACAGCGGCTGCTTGCTTCCTCGAGTGGGTTTGAAGTCCCCAGGTGGAAGGGACTGGGTTGAGCATCCCTCCCCCTGTGCCCTGAGCATCACTCCTGGGGCAGGGGAAGCTCGTCCTCAGCAGTGACCTGGGATCAGGGATTGAGTCTCAGGGTGGTCACAGGGACCTGTGAGAGATGAGGATGTGGGTGGGTGGGTGTGAGGGTGAGAATGCTCCAGGCTGGGGTTTTTCTGGTGTCCCACACAGTCCTGCCTGCATGCCCTGAGCTGGCTTCTGCTCTCAAACCAGTGCAGACCAGTAAGGACACCACTGCGACCAGCAGGGTTTCGCTGTGAACCAGTCAGGTTTTCTTCTATAAGAGGAGAAAGTCCTGAGACCCTCTCCCAGCTGTCCCAGTGCCCAGCTCAGCACCCCGTGTGTTGGTGCCCTGCTGATTTGAACCCCACTGTGCCATGGCCCCGTGGGGCTGTCACCTTGCTCCCACCCTGGGCGAGTGTTGGCTGTGCCCTGGTCCAGCTGTAACCCGGTGCAAATCAGCTCTGCTCCCCTAAAATCAGCACCCCCAGCCGATGTGAACTGGGGACAATGTGCAGGAGCCAGGGAAGGTGCTGCTGTGGGGGCATTGGGGACGGGTCCCATAAATCAGATCCTTGTTTCTGTCTGGGCAAAGCTGCGCTGCTCAGCAGAAACCCGTGGTGTGATCCCCTGCCTGGTGTAGGCTCCTGGCAGCGGTGCCATCAGCAAACAGCGAGCAGGGAACCTGACCCTTTGCACCAAAACATTTCATTAATCACGCTCCAGACATGCTTAGCAAAGCAACGCGAAGCCCTGAGCCGTGAAAGCGCCTGCGGCAAGTGGAAAAGGGAGAGAGAGAGCAAGCCAGCGTGTGAACGGGTTGTGGAAGTGCCCGAGGATGGCTCTGACTTCAGCCTCAGCAGCGAAAGGAGGGCGGTTTGTGAGTGCTGGGGTCAGGCTGGGATTTACCACGGGGCTGGGAGCGCCCCGGTGCAGCTCGCCTGGCGCTGGGTTTTGCGGAGCATGGGGTGTTTGGGACAGTTTGCCTGCTGGGTACCGAGGGCAGGCTTTTAGTGCGTCTACAACGCTGGTCAGAAGGAGAATTTGCTCCGCGGCCCCTCGTGGGGGAATATTTCCCCTGCGATATTTCTGTAAGAGACAGAGCAGTTGGCGTTAGTCCGGCTGCTGCTCTTGGAAATTGTGCTTCAGCCTTTGGGCTCCGGAGACTCAGGCGTTGAAAACCTGTCTGATACGAGATGCCAGCCCTCAGCATCCCACTCGGGTGATATTCCCAATTTTGTCCCAGCAAGGCAGCGCAGCACCGCGTGCAGCTGGCCCCAGTGGCACAGCCCCATCCTGCTGGGTGCTGCTGCCCCCCTCGTGGTGCTCGGTCCCTCCGGGTGCATCCAGCTCTTACCTGCAGGGCTAAAACCTACGGTGTATGGGCAACGTTTCTGATTTGCACTGACGAGCCAGGGAATTTGGCTTCCTCCTGGTTTGGGCACGGAGCCACAGCCCTGATTTGTGAACATCGCAGCGCGAGGTGGATGTGTGGAGGGATTTGGCACCAGAGCCGTGGCCCCGTCGGAGCGCCGTGGTGGTGGATTACAGGTGGCAGGCAGAGCCAGCGAGCAGGGGGGATGTCATTTGGGTCCCACAGAGCTCCCAGCTCAGTTGCTGGAAGAGCTGAGTTCTGGTAGATTTACCTACTTCGTGCCGTTCATTTTCCGGACAAGGAAAATTTCTGCTCGATTAAGGCTGGGCCAAATGTCTTTATTCCCCAGGAGCAGGTCAGCATGAGGTGAACAAGACGGGGTCCTCTGCTGCGAGCCGCCCCTGGCAGCTCCCTGCTGCCATCGGGCTGGGTCTGCTTCTCCTCCCAAGCACCTTAATTTGGGTTAGGCTCTGATCCTCATTTTTATTTAAAAAAGAAGAAAAAAAAAAAGCTTCCTGTGTCTCCGCCACTCTCTGTAATCCAGTCCAAATCAAAAAGATTTTGTCTGCTAATGAGATGCCTGAGCACAGCTCACCTCCCAGCCTTTCCCTCTTCCCTCCCTTTCTTCCCGGAGTTGAACCACCGCTCCTTGCCAGGTTATAATTATGAAGATTAAAAATGCGTAAACAAGCTCTTGCATAACGATGAAGATACTGTCAATAGGAGGGGTGAGAATAAAGAGCGGGAGCAGCTCCGGTTCCTTCAGCAGCCCTCCCTCGGGTGATGCATCCCTTGGGAAGGGGCAGCAGGCAGCGGGTGGGCTCCGCAGCACCTTGTGCCCCCAGGGGACCCTCGGTCACGGGCTGAGCTTTGACCTCCTCCTTCTGCTTGTGCCTCCTCCACGAGGCTCTTGTCCTCTGCCCCAGGGGTGAATTCTGCCACCCCTGCATTGCCTCTCCCCGACCCAGTGTGGCTGGGTACAGGGCAGGGTGATGGGGACAGGCAGTGTGGTGTGCCCACAGTCCCCAAATCGCCACCTCCCCAAGCAGATCATGCGAAGCCCCGATGCTTCGCAGCATCAGGGATGCTCTGCGGCCTCTGCAGTCACCTCCCTGCCCGAGCTGAGCCGAAAGCTCCCTGGGAACCCTTCCACAAGGTCTGCTTTGGGAGGGGGCTGAGCTCTCCGGGGTCATCCCTGCGTGCTCACAAGCATCGGCCACCAACGAGCCTTTAGGGATGCGGGTCTGGATGTGATGCTTTTTATAGCTTGGCTAAACTGCTTTCCATCCCCTGGGGCAGGCTCATTCACAAATAAAAGGGCCTTGGTCTGCTTCTTTCCTGGAGTGTCTGCATGGGATTTTAGGCTGTTTTACTCAGGCGTTTGAACATCCCCTCCCTTGGTGAAGTCAGCTGTCCCTGTGCCTGGCCGTGGGTATCCAAAGAGATCCGTGAGCCTTCCCGGTGGCATTCAGCAGGGCTGTGCCCCAGCCTGGGCCATGGAGCAGGGCCAGAGATGCCACACACCCCACGGGCAGCAGCTTCTCCTCCAGGGCCACCAAATGAATGCTAACGAGGCAGGGCGTTGCTTTTTCTCTTGATGAGCAGGGGGTGAGAAAGGGCTGGGGAGCTGCAGAGCCGGTGCCCGGGTGACCCTGATCTGCTGCGGGACCCAGCTGGGGATGGGTTGGGGAGGATAAATGTGAGTGGGGGGGCAGGTGGCTGCTTTTTGGCAGGGGCTCCTTGGAGCAGAGGGCTTCCAGCAGAGGAAATGCTTCGCTTGTGAGCTGGCTGGGTCTGGGGTGTGTAACTCTGGGGTGAGAGGAGTGTCGGAGCCAGCGCGATGCTGGTGGTGTCCCCAAAGGCTCTTCTTCTAGGGTGCAGCCCTGGGGGCTCCTCTGTAGGTTCCCTGGGAATCCCAGTCCTTCTCCAGCCTCCTAGTGCTGTGCTTTAGCTCTCCGAAGCATCTCCTGTAGCGAAGATGTGTTGAAGGCAGGCGCTGTGTTTTACCAGCAGCGGGTAATAGCAGTGCTGATGTGCCGGAGGCTAGGTTTATGGCTGGCTCCTAATCCCTGCCTTTTAACTACAAAATAACGGTTAGATGGAGGGCTGCAGAGTTCCTTTCTGAGCTTTTCTTTGGGAAAGTGTGATTTTGGTGTTAGGTAGCTGTGCTGTATTTCCACGTGTGAGTCCTGCACCCCGTGGTTAATGCTGTGAGCTGGGGAGCGCGCTGCTGCTGCCCGGTGTCCGTGGCTCGCTTCCCTGGGGCTCAGCGAGGCAGAAATGCCAACGAGCACCTGTACGGGGCTGTTCATCACCCGTGGGGTGCAGCTATTTAAAGACAAACCCTGTGCTCCATCAGGATGTTTGGCTGCTGGCTCTTCTCCTTGGAACTGGCGGTGGAAGGCGGCCAGGCGCTTGCTGGGCTCGGCTGTTTGGGCACGCTGTGATCCCGCCAGCGGTGGCCAAGTCCGTGTCTGAAAGCCTGAGAGGGCTTCCTGGCCTCTGGAAAGCACCCTTCAGCACGAGCTAGTGAAGAACCCTTTTATCTCTCAGAGGAGAGGCTGTAACGTTCACAAATCTACGCTGAGGGTCCCTCATGGACAGGATTTTCCGAAAATCCTTTCTGGGAGAATCCTCCCAAGGTGCAGGGTGATGCGGAGTGGGCTCTGCGCTCTTCCCCTCGCTGTCCCCAAGCGCAGCGTGCTGTCCTTGTGTGCTTGCCCTCCAGGGAGGCTTTGTGTGATGCTCCTATGGTGTGTGCTCACCCTGCTGCTTGTGCAGAGCCCTGCCCTCAGGCTTTTCACCCCTAAATTGGAGAGCAGCACCCCAGAGAGCTCTGGCATAGAGAGGAGCATCCCGGAGAGCTCTCATCCTGCCCACAGAGGGACCAGGGGATTTGGGGGATGATTTCCCAGTCAGCACAGGTCCCTTCCTGGCCCCTGGAACAGGGCTGCCTGTGCGTGTGAAGCAGACACAAGGGGAAACACCGGTGGTCTAGCTACGGGGGGGAACAAAAGGGTCCTGTGTGTTTTTTTTTTAGCTCCTGTGGAAGGAAGGGAAGGCACAAGGTCTGTCTTTTCTCTGGGCCCCCTCTGAAGGAGAATGGCTATTGTCTGAGCGGTTCCTGCAGCCCGCTCTGCCCGAGCTTTCCCACCCCAGGCACGGGCCCTCGGCTCCCTCTCTAGGCCTGTCCATCTGAGCAGGTCGCAGTGATTTTGGAGGGTGGATTTGGGCTAAACCCACTGGTTTGCTGCCGGGCTTCAGGCAGGAGCATCCTGGGGCTCTCATTACGTGTGCGTGGCTCTGGCTGTGGTGGGAGGCAAGGTGCTGCTTTTGCACTGCAGGGGCAGCAGGGATGCTCCTTCCCCAGGCTGGAGGAGTGAGCAGGGGCTGCCCTGGCCACCTCTGCCACACGTCCCCAAGCAAAGCAGCTCATGTGGGTGCCGAGGGGCTGCCCCATGGACCCACGGGTGGTGGGGCTGTCCTGGGGCACCCTGCACGCCTCCTTACAGCGCTGCTTTCCCTCCTGCAGGATATTCGTGCTGGGTATTGGATTTTTCACCCTGTGCTTCTTGATGACGTCTCTGGGAGGGCAGTTCTCAGCCAAACGCCTGGGGGACTCGCCCTTCACCATCCGAACCGAAGGTAAGCATCCTGCCCATCCTGTCTGCTCGATGACTGCCCGTGGTCCAGCTGGAGAGCACTGGGGATGCCAAAAGGATGGTGCTTGGTACATCCCAGAGCTTCCCCCAGTCCCATAGCAGGGTCACAGAGCCTGTTAGCATCCCTGTCCCCATGCTGAGTGCAACCAGTCTGGGTCGTGCTTACAAAAGTCCTGTTAGGAGGGATTTTGGGCTGCTGGGGATGAGAAGATGCATATGAGGAAGGTGAGCAGAAGCTTTGTTGTGGTTATCCTTTTAGAAGATGTGTGCTTAAATTCACCTGCCCGGGACATTCCCCTCTGTCCCAGGAGAACCCCAGCACCCTTGGGAGCCTGAGGAGAAGGGGTGAACACTGGAAGGGCAGAAGTTCCTGGTCCCATCCCCAAAGAACTTTATGAAGCCGGGGCAAAACTATTATTCAGCCTCTTCCTCCCCTTTCTGGATGCGGTAGTGGGGTCCCTTTTCCCATCCTCACTCCGGTCACCAATTTAACCCAAACCCGAGTCCCCTGGCTCCCACCTCTGTGTGTCTCCTTTGCCAGGTGAGATGGATCAGGGAGCAGCAGGAGCCTTTTAGCACACCTCTGACTCAGCTGGGCTCCCTGCTGTAGGCGATTGAGCCAAGATGTGTGAGCTGGCTCCCCGTGCTGCCCCTGAGCTCTGGGGTGCTCCTCACCAGCAGGGAGAGATGTCCCCGGCTCTGCTCGGGGGCTGCACGGTCTGGGTGTGTTTTATTTATAATAAGAGAAAAACATCTCTGACCTAAGCCTTCTAATTTTTCATGTCTTCGGTTGGTCTGTAACTCCAGGCAAGGCAAGTGCTGCTTTGTTAGCAAGCTCAGGAATTGTGACCAAATCCATTTTAAGTCATTGGGTGGATTTGCCGACCCAGTTACTGCTTCCAGATGGTTTGCTGCAGGTGTGGCTGCTGCCGTGCCTCTTCTTGGGTCCATTTATTGTCCAACACACTGCCTGGAAGAGGAGGGAGGGCTCCTCTCCTGTACCTGAAGCAGGGGTGCTGTTTGGTGCTGGGGTCCCTGCGTGTGGGAAAACCCCATCCCTGGACATCCAAAGCCCCTCTGGGCGATGTGAGGCTGCAGGAACCTCGGTCAGAGCTCTGGGGCTGCTCTGCTTGGGGCAGGGATGTGAGCCCGACCCCATGGAGGGGTGCTGAGCTGCGCTGGACCCCTGCGTGATGGGGCAAGGGGCGGTGGGACAGAGACAGATGCGCTTTCATTAGCTCTGCGAGGTCTCAACAGGTCTGTTTGAATAATACACGGGCATTTAATTAACATGTGTTACGGATCCCAAGAAATATTGCTGGCTGTTATCGTTGCTGTTAAGAGCACGATGCCGGGCTGGAGACGAGCTCGGAGGAGCAGGTTAATTTTGCTGGGCTGATGAGCTTTGATGCAAGCAGCGATGGGAAGCGGGCCAGCGCTCACAAACCCGCACGGGTCCAAGCCCAGTGGCTCTGGAGGAATTCCTGGGTGCGTGCTCAGGTCTGCTGAGCCCCCTGGTTTGGGTGTCCTGGGACAGGCCCCCCATCTACAATGAACCGAGGTCCTCTGCGGTGCTGCCTGGCTGGGCAAGGGGTGCTTGGGCTCCTCAGGGCGCTGGGTTCAGCGGCCCCTTCTGAGCATCCTTCATTAACAGATTAATTTTGTACTGCAAGCCGGCAGCATCCTTCCCATCTACCCATTTGTGGGCTGATCCGACAGAGGAGGAGCTTTTACTGGGCTGCTTGGCTAGCCAGGGTCCCATCCTGCTCTGGTCCTCATGACGGTGCTGGTTGTGTCTGCAGGGTGGAACTGGAGCATCCTGGCCTGCCAGGTGTGAGCAAATAATCCCACGTCCCAAAATTTGTGGGTGGCTGTGGAGAGCCAGGGATTGGACCTGGCTCCCAGGGGCTTCAAAATAATTCATGCTGGAGAAATCCTGCTGGCTTGTGGAGCACCCATCATGCTGCTAATTTATAACCCAGGCTGGGGCTGTTCCTGCTTCTCTCCCATGCCCTGCCTCTCGGGTGCTGCAACCCAAAATCTGCCCCTGGGTCTGACGTGTGCTCACCCAAAGGGTGCTCCGAGCAGAGCAGGGGGCTTAGGGGAATGGCACGGACTCACCCAGGGCTGTCTTGGCTTGGAGCTGCGTGAGCAACAATCAGAGCCAAATGAAGACAGATGTAAGGCCAGAGTGTGAAAAGGAGAAATGGATAATGTCACAATCTAGGAGCTAATCCCCTTTTTAATTTTATTTTTATACGTGAATCCGCTTCCAGGAGGCTTTCTCCAAGTTTCCTGGTGTGTGCCAGAAATCATGCCTCGGATGGGTTCTCTGCCTGGCGATTCGATGCAGCAGAGGCTTTGCCTCTTAACGATAAATAAAAACCTTCAGAAAAGCAAGTTATTTTATCCTAATCCGCCGCCGTCAAGTAAACACAGACAAAGGTTCCTTTGTTTTGAAATGGCCACCGAGAGAATTTGTTCTACAAACAAAGATCCAGATGAGAAAGAGAGAACAGACAAGTCTATAAATTTTGAATGTGGGAGACGCTTTGGGAGCAGCTCGAGACTCGAGAGATTCAGGTTTCTGTGCCCTCGTCTCTCCTCCTGCTTAGAATTTGAAATGTTTTTCTTATTCTTTCTCCTCCCGAGCTTCTCTGCTTTATTTTACTGCTGGAGTAGAGCTGGCCTGGGGCAGGGGTCTGATCCGAAAACCTCACCAAAATGTTTAATGGGCAGAGCGGAGCAGCGAGCGCTGGCAGGGCGACGGCAGCTCTGCGGCCCTGGGCTGATCTCGGTGATGATGCACAGCCTGCTGCTGCAGGGCTTAGCAGAGGAAAATAGGTTATTAAGTGTTAAACCGTGATTACAAGTGGCTGGAATATCGCCTGCAACTGCTGTAGCTAGTTTAGGAGTGGCAGGACTTCTGATTGTTGTTTTTCTCCCATATGCTGGAGCGGAAGGTGCTGCAGCAGCCCTGGGGATGCGTAGGATGGGTCTGAATTCCCAAACCAGCCCTCGCTGCTGGCTCCGAGAGCATGGGCTGAGTTCTGCTGATGCTGACGGTGCTTGGGTGTGAATGCTTCGAGCAGCTCTCATCGACACCTTTGGGATGTGGCTGCTGGCTGAGCACTGGGGCTGTGCCTACTGATGCTGCTCCTGCAGCTGCCTCTCCAACCCAGCCTCAAGCGGTTCCTGTCCGGCTGATGCTCAGCTTGAGAAGCTCAGCACCTGCCTTTTTTCCCCCAAAACAATCCCCCAGCAGCGTCTCCAGATGGCTTCCTGCTGGTGGCCGTGGCTCCTACATTGTGTTTTCTCAGCCTAATAGGAAATGGGACGAAGGAAGGGAAGGGTGGTGCTGAGCTGCTTTTAGCACGTCCTCTGCAAGGCTGCTGCACCTCGTCCTGGGTTGCTGGGATGCGTTTTGGGGCCCGATCTCCTTGGGGTCGAGGTTACTGACCACCTTGTGGGATGAGTACCAGGTTTCCCAGGCATCCTGATCTGCAGTGCTGCTTTCCTGGGCTGCCAGGATGGCTCCGGTTCATTGCTCGGGACTTGAGGACTCTCAGGAGAGAGCCAGCAGCCAAAGCACTTTGTGCTGGAAACGATTCTGAGCATCACCTGGCAGAAATCCCCCCCCGCCTTCCCAAAACCAGCCCTTGTCCTGTTTTACAGCTACCAAAGCTCTGCGCCTCTCCTGCGGTCGTGGCTTGCTCCGGATCCTGGAGTCTCACCTGCTTAAAGCAATTTCTTCCCTCAGTGAACACAGAAGCGGAGAGGTTGTTCAGGGCTGTGCAGCACAGCTCAGTACCTCAGGGCTGGGATTCCTCCCTCAGGAGGAGGGATGCTCACGGAGGGGGAGTTGTGCCGCAGCAGATAATGGTGAAGGTTGCGGAGGGTTTTGTAGGGCATCTCTGCCGTTCCGGAGTCACAGCACCATGAAACGACGGGATCTCGTGTTCCTTCAATGCCCTGAATGGCTCCCCGAGGAGCTGAGCAAAGAGGCTGAGCAGAAACGTGAGAAAACCGAGGTGATCCCCTAAGAAGGGTCCTTTGCTCTCACTCCTGCCTCTGCTGGCTCCCCTCCCGCTCCGGCAGCTCCCCGGCTGGCTCAGCCTGGCCGGGTACCTCCGTCGTTTGTTCTCGCAGGAGATGCGGAAAGGTCAAGCTGAGCATCGCTAATGATCAGAGAGAGCTCGAGGAGCTGTCGTCCTCCTGCAGCTGGGGGAGGAGGAGGTGTGCAGAGGGTTCCTGACCTCTCTGCGGAGCTGATTGTGTGGGGGTGGCTGGGCTCTGCTTGTGGGGTCCTGGCTGCAGCGAGGCGCTGCTCAGCATGGGGGGTTAAAACAGCACACAGGTGTCTGTCCTTATAAATCCCCCCTCCTTCTGTCCTGGGAAGGGTTATTGCTGCTTTTTCCCCTGCCTTCAGGCAGGGAATGAAGCTCTTTTGATGGGAACGTGGCTTGGGATGAGCAAAACCCCTCCAAGTAGCCTTGCCAGCCCCTCTCAGCCGACCCTGGGAGCAAGTGCTTGGGCTGCTGCCTCCTGGGCTGGGGATGAAGGGCACGCACGTACCTTTCCAGCGATGCTCACGTTCCCTTTGCTTTCAAAAGGTCATGCAGGGTTATCAATTTGTCTTACTGCCTTTAGCGCATGCTGATGATGCCAGGAGAGAACTGCTCACAAAGCCTCGTGCCCCCAAGTGGCGGTGATGGGGGGACGTGAGCAGAGCTGGGACAGAGCTGGGTGGGTTCGGCTGGGCAGACTCAGCAATAATTATTCCCAGTTTCTTCCCGGGTGAGTTCCAGCTCTCCCCAGGGCTGCCTTGGCTATGTTTTGTCGTTGTTTGCTGAGCGGGGCCGGATAACCATCTGCAGTGGCTTGTAAGCACCTTGTCAGGATCCGCCGCTGGAGCGTGAGCGCTTCGCCCGGGCAGCAGCGGGGTGCGTGTGCAGGCGGGGGGACGGGAGCGCTGTCGCAGCACCGTGACCTGAATTCAGATTTGGCTTATGCAAAACTCTGGCAAAAGGCAGCGGGAGGCTCCCCTGCCTGATATCTACCCCAGTGGGGTGGCTGGTGGCTTCCCCAGGTCCCTGGGGTGGGTGCTGGTGGCACCAAGGCTGCTAGGAGGGTGCGGGTCCTGCATATCCCCGCAGGTTATTTCTGCTGCTGCTGCATCGAGAGCTGGGTTTGAGTCTGCTGGAGCTTGCAGGCAGCTGGAGGGATGCCAGCCAGGTGAAACCTGCCTGGAGAAGTGTGCCAGGCAGCTCTTTGGTACCCGGAGCCTGCCTGCAGCTGCGGGTGATGTCCTCCAGCCCCTGCAGCACCTCGTGGCTGGCTCTGCTGCTGCTGCCCCCATCCAAAGCTGATCCTGGACCAGGCTGCCTGGCCAGTGCCAAGGCAAACCGGCTGGTGCTGGAGCACCTCCTTGGCTCGGGAAGCAGATCCCAAATGTGGAGCAAGGGCTTTCTGCCTCCCCCCCCCAGCCCCGCTCCCTGCCGCTCCTGGCAGATGCTCGGGTGCTCCGGGGGCTCTTTTTAGTAGATAGCTCTGCACGCAGCTGCAGTGATGACTTCTGCTGCTCTGGCTGTTGGGTACAGGGAGGCTTTGTTAATTATTGGTTAAAGCCATGCTCGGTGATAAGAAGTGGCCGCGGGGAGCGGCTGCGGGTGACAGCAGCTCCGTCTGGGGGTGCGGGTGCTGCTGGCACCAGGATCAGGTGGAAAAAGAGGAATTTGGTTAAAAATACCCATCCTCTCCTTGTGCCTTAGTCTTCTGGAGTCCCCCAGGGTGCCAGGCAGGGATGTAGCAGAGGGGCTGGGGGTGCTGGTCCCTGTGCTCCTGGGCTGGTGCACGAGGCCGTGCTGCCTGTTGGGCGCTTTGCTCCCAGCTCAGCACACCCCCGTGCTTGGGGTGCACAAGCCGTGCTCGAGCCTCCAGCCCCCTTCTGAAAAGGGAGCTGAAAGTGGAAGCATAAAACTTTACAGCTCTTATTAAATTGCTATTCCGGGCAGGGAAAGGAGCCCTGTTGGAATAGGGGGAAAATAAAGACACCCGTGTGGGGTCCCCATTTATCTCAGTGGCTCAGCTGTGTTAGCTTGGAGATGGTTTCTCCCAGTGGCAGTTTTTGGGAAGGGATGGGGCACCCAGCCTGGTTTCTGTGTGCTTGAGGAGGGCTCAGCACAGAGTCCACTGGGATGCACATGGGAGTAAGACGCAGATGGGCACTTTGCAGGGCAAAGAGGTGTGGAACGAAGCCAGGGCTGAAGTGGTGGGTGAGGCTTAACCTGCCCTGGGCGCACGTCTCCTCCCCGAGTGCCCGCTTGGCACAGTCACTGCCCGGCACCGGATGCCTGCAGGCTTGAAAAAAATAAATTTAAATGCCACCAAACTTGGTGAAAGACAGCAGTGCTGGTTCACAAGCCGTGAATTGATGGAGCAGCTAATTGTGATGGGGTGGGAGCGGAGGTGAGCGATGGTCCCACTGTGTGCCGTGTCCCCCGGGGCTGCTGTGGTGCACGGGGGGGCTGTGGGGCTCAGGAAGCGCCGTCCCCTTGGTCTTTGTCCCTTTGGGATGAGCCCTTTGTCCAAGCAAAGCCCAGGGCTGAGGCCCCCTCCTGCCCACGTCCCCCCGTGTGGGACCAGCAGCGCCCCGCTGGCCCCCGGCGCTCCATTATCTCCGTGAGCAGCGGCTCCCCGGGGAATGATTAAATCAATTAATTGATTTTCTATAGCTCCTAAGGAAGTCAAATGGCATTTCCATCAACCTGCGATGAGCAAACACCCCACCACGGCCAGGAGGAATGTTAATGGCTCTCTGTGCTTTTATTACCCCTTTCACTCCTAAATCAAAATTCATCCTGAGCCCGGGAGGCAGCAGGTACTTCAGAAAAGAAAGCCAGCACAGCGGGAACCAGAGCAGCCGCTAAAAGCTGGAATTTTCCCCACTGATTTATTTGTTGCTGTGGCCAAAATGGGGGGCCCAGGGCTTCATCCAGCCCGGGACGACGTTAGCTGAGCCCCTTCCCATGGCTCTGCTGATGCCCAGCTGGATGCGGCCGCTGAGCGGGGTGGTTTGGAGGGAGGGATGAGTTCTTTGCCCCCCTGAAACGCGGTGGCAGGCTGCCCAGAGCTGTTTGGCCGGTAGTTTTGGCTGGAACAAAACCGGTGGTCATTTTGGGAATGTTAAATTAGAGAAGCTCTCAAACGTGAGGTCGTAAATAAAGTTGGGCGTGCGGTGAGGCAGAGGGGGCGGATGGGGCACGTGAATGCCAGCCTGGAAACCTTTGAGCCAATTTCCTGCCATCCGTGGCACATCGGCTCCCCAAAAATGCCATTTTCCCTGGGTCAGCAATGGGGGCTGCAGGAGAACCAGCTGGTTAGGTGCTGGTACCCTCAGGGGGTGCCTCTCTTGTAAAGATGCTGGACGAAGAGATGTTGGGGCTGCCACCTAAGCGGGGGTCCCAGCTCCAAATCCGGGGTCCAGCTTTGCCCCTCGGTGCTGAATTCACCCAGCACAGCCCCAGAGCCCTGTGTCCTTCGGGCTGGGGCACCGCCGTGACCGCAGCTGATCCAGTCCTTGTGTTTTAGGAAGCAATTTAAAATCGATGTTAATCTTGTTGTTTGGAGCAGCCTCGCCTGCGGCGCGAGGTGTTTGCAGCGCTGCGGAATAGCTTAAGATGCAATTTAAAATAGTGCTGGCTGGCGAGAGAGGAGCAACTAAAAATACCCTGCGAGCACCCATTAAAAAAAGTGGAGAGGGGGATGGGGAAGAGTTTTCTTTTTTTCTTTTTTATTAAAAAAAAAAGTAAATAAATAAAATGCTGACCTGCAGCTTATGCTGGGTTTGGGCGTGTTCTTGTCCTCTCTCCCATGGGACTGGGGACAGGAGGAGACGACCAGGCTTGTTTTCCCTGCGGTGTGACAGCTTGTGGCAGGGCTTCTGGGACTGTCCCCATGGCCCCCAGGGCAGATCTCCATCCCTTGGTGGGTGGGAGGGTAAAGAAGTAATAAAAATGGGGAGGGCGCAGCCCTGTGCTCTGTGTTGCGGTATCGAAACGCTCCTGTCTCTAAATGCAAGCGTCTGTTTGTACTGCTCAGCCTCCTGCCTTTTCTTATTTCTATGGAAATGCGGAGCGGGCACGTGTCAGCGGGGAGGTACGGAGCTGAGTCTGGTGCTGGGCACCTTTCTGTGAGGATGGTGGGGGAAAAGGGGAGGTGATGGGGTGGGGGGAAGCTCCCGGAGCCCCCTCTGCTCCCTGCCAGGCACGGACACGGGTCGGTGAGTGGAGGCTGCCTCCGGGGAGGAGGCGAGGCTGGGGACCCCAAAGGGACCCGGGGGCCACTAGTTCGGGTCTGCCCTGGGACTTACGTGGTGCTGGGCTTCTGGGCTATGATTTGACTGGATTATACTGGGGCCAGCCCTGGGCTAGTTGGCTCTGTGGCCTTTTAAGCTGCTTGAATCAAAAATGATAGTGAAGGTAAATGGAGAAGTGCAGGAGAGCAGCGGGGGGCTGCTGCCCTGCTCCCTGGGAAGGTGGCCACCAGCTCTCCAGCTCCAAGTCTCCATGGTTTGTTGCTTTAGGATCAGCCACGGGGCTGGCTGCTGGCCCAGGACATCTCCCAGTGCATCTCCCAGCTGCCGTGGTCCTGGCAGAGGGTACGGGGCTGTGGCTGTGCTGAGGAACCCCGGGAACATCTGCTCCTTCAGGAGCCTGCTGTCCTTTGGAGGAGTTTAAGTAGTCTGGAGTTGTCCTTTAAAGGAGAAAAACAAAGCAAAGCAAATGATGCTTTAGATTGAAATTAATTCAGCTGGTATTTTCGGTGGATGTAAGTAATATCTTACCATCTCTGAGCAAATTCCCTTCTCGTAGTGGAGCGTTCAGCTGTTGCAAGACAGCCAGGCAGGGATGTGACTTATGTCTGAGAAGGAGGAAAAAAATCCCCAGCAAATCAGCCATGTTATGAACAGCAGAGAGAGACTGCAGAATCGCGTCTTAAATGTCAGGAGGATGTTCAGGGCCATGGAGAGGGGGGTTGAGGCTGTGCCTCGGTTTCCCCAGCACGGCTGGGATGGGATCTTGGGGCTGCTGGGATAGGGAGGCTTGTGATCCTCTGGAAACTGGGCTGGTTTTGGGTAGAAAAGCCCCATGCAGGGCAGTGTGAGAAGGATCAGGGTGAGGTGAGGTGTTACTGCTGCATCCCCGAGTGGTGCTGGGGTCCTGCACCCATGAGGAGGACACCACAAGGGGTGCAGAAGGCTGGGTGCCACCCCAAGCACTGTTTCCCCAACGTGTTCCTCTCTTTTCCCTGGCTCCTCGACATGAAGCTGGGGCTGACGGGCTGGTGCTGAGCAGTGTGAGACCTGTCCTGGGCAGAATGAGTCTGAGGTGACCCAGGGATGGGAGCTGCCACCTGGGTCCGGGCACTGAGCAGGGCCAGGAGGCTGAAATCAGCCCCAGAAGCTAAGGGGACCGTGCCGCTCAGTGCGGGTGTTTCTCCTAGGAGAAACCTTCTGAAAACCTGGAGAAGCTCTGGGTGAGTACAAGCAATGGTGTAGCAGCCTGGGGTGGCATGGCAAAGATGCTCAGGGTCCCCAAATGTGATGCTCCAGCAAGAAAACCTCCTTCCCATGTGCTGCTCCCCCCCAGCACAGCCTGGACTTTGCCCCACTCCCTCCCCACAGCCCCCAGCCCCACGTTGGGCTCTCCTGTAGCCCCCGCCAGCACACCCAACACCAAATTTCGCTGTCCCCACCAGGTCCACCTGCACACGGAGCAGGATCCACCCGTGTGCTTCCTGGCTCCTGCTGCTGCAGCTTTTGGTGCCAGGTGGGCGCGTGGGTGGGATGCTCGCCCAGAGATGCTCCCAGAAGGTGCTTTAAAGACACCGGTGTCATTAGTGCCTTCCCCGGGGATCTGACCCATCCAAATCTGAGCATATTGGCCATCTCCTCCAGCGGTTCTGCAGAGAAACTATTTCTCCTTCCAATAGATATCACCCGGAGGGGATGCTTTCTCTTTTTTCCCCTGATTTCATCCAATTACCGAGCTGTGTGCTCTTCTGAAACACCATAAATAATTCTCCTCCCTCCGCTGTGTTTACCAGCATGTCTCACGAAATCCAGTAAGATATGATTGATTGCAATCATTATTTCATAGTGCTACTATGAAAACCTCTGTCAGGTTCGGTGATTGCCTTTAAAGAGTGTCTGCCACTCAGCAGACTGTCAGGAACCTGTCACACTTTGGCAAACTCCAATTAATCCGTTGAGCAGTTTTACTTGTGTTTTCTCTCCCATCATTGCTGATTATCGAGGGTAATTAGAATATTTCTCTTTTGTAATTAGCAGCTCTCTCGCTTTTTGTTTCTTAGAGGAAAGTGGCTTGCGAGGCCGTTTCGCTGGGTTTTCGTGCTGTTTTGGTTCAGGTTTGGGTTTTTCCTGCCTCCTGCCATGCTCTCGAGGATCTTCATCACGGGTTTAGAGGCTCAAATCCCCGCAGCCAGGCAGGAGCCCTCACCCTAGGCAGGTGTCTGAGGATGTGATGTCTTCTGAGCTTGCTGGTGAATTATTTTAAGGAGTTTTATTTGAGGGGGAGCAGGCAAAACGCAGATGGGGGCTGGGGGCAGCGCAGCCCCTGCCTGGCTGCTGCGAGTGCCCGCGTCGGGGTGAGAAATGAACCCCGGCTCCTGCGTGTTTTAAAAGAGTGGCTTCAGCACTTTTCCTCCTTTCTTTGGGGCTCTTAATGAGGCAGGCTTTCCAAGAGATGTAATAATGGTTGCCAAAAATGTCAAATTGTCCTCGTTATCCTCCTTAAGCTCCTGGAACAACAACAACAAGGGGAAAAGCAGAGGAGAGGCGGCGATGGGCAGAGCTGGGACCTCGCTCCTGGAGCCAGGGGAGGGCACGGAGGGGGGGGACACGTATGCCAGGACAGCTCTGAGTTAAAGCAGAGACCCCCCCGGCACAGGGGGGGCTGCAGCAGGGTCCGGGGGGGGTTGGGGTATGGGGGATGCCCATGGGTGACCCTGGGGGGCTCCGTGGGGAGGTGGCAGCCCCCCGGGAGGGCTTTTCCTGGCTCTCCTCCACGGGGACCTGCGTGCGGCTGGGTGCTAATAAGGGGCCGAGCTGGCTGCTCCCTGGGCTTTGCGAGCGGCCATTTAAATTTCAAACGAGCAGCAGGGCTAAATGAGTGTTCTTAATTAAACGAGGGCAGCCCGGCTCTGAGCGGTGCAGGCAGCAGCGGCTCTAAGTCATCCCTGCTCCCCTGCTGGGATCTCCCTCACCAATTCCCAGTACAGCTGCAGGCTCCTGATCCACCCAGGACACGTTTTTTGGGGTGGATTTTTTGACTTAAGCCCATTTCAAAGCATTTTTATCGGTTCTGTCTTTGCCATATTTGCCCAGCTGTGTCTGGGGATGTCCCTGGCCCCCACAAATTGGGCTCCAGGTTCCAAATTTCCGCTTTTGTCCCCCACAGCACCTTTTAATTGCACATTTTCCAGCAGTTCTGTGTTTTAGTGAGGAAGGCTGTGACTCCTGTCCCACCCAGAGGATTGGGCTCTGGCTTGGTGATAGGGTAGGCAAAGGTGGCTGCTGCGTTCCTGGACCTGGCCAGGGTGGTCTGGGGCTGCTCAGGACCCCGAGCACCTGCAGAAATCTCTGGCTCCTTGCCATGGGAGCGCAGGGAGTGTTTGAAAGTCTCAGGAATGGATGGGACTTTTTATTTTTAGGAATTTCTTTCGCTCTTTGTTTTTCTCCCATTTTATTGGATAGCGCCAGAAAAAAAATAATGTGTTGTTGATAATCCCAGCCAAGCAGCAAGATTCCTGCTGGCCTTGGCGAGGTCCTGCTGGCCTGCCATCAGCTTCCCGTAGGGTTTAGGGCTCAGATGTAACCACACTCAGGTGCACGTGGCAGCAATGTGATGCTCTCACAGCACCCACAGAGCTGCTGGGGCGAGCACCCAGCGCTGCCCGGCTCCTTGGGGTACTCAGGAGCCCGGTGCAGGGGGGGACGTGGGTGCCAAAGCCCCTGGATCAGCTGCGGTGCCCGATGCAGCCCTCCTGTGTCGGAGCTGGGAATCCCATCCTGCTGCCTGCACGGCTCCAGCACCACAGCATCAGGAGTCAAACCTTGGGAGATTTCCTGGGGCAGCCAGATCCCAGCATGGCCATAAACACCACGGTCCTTTGGATGCCACAAACATACAGATCCTACATTCAGGCCGGTCCCTGTGCTGCTTGCTGTGGGCAGGGGGCTGCACTCCGACCTCCCCACAGCCAGGTTTGTGGCCGTCTGCGGCAGCAGGAGAGGTGCCCAGATCCCGGTAGCCCCCCGGAGCATCCGTCTGTGCATCTCCTGCTGCTCCGTAAACGAAATGTGTGCTGCCTCTCGACAAGCACATGTGAGTGGAGATAAGCTAAACGGGAGAAGTTGGGGGATCATGCGCTGATTAAGTTATTACGGACATGAAATGAAGCACGCTGAGATGAAACGGGAGCTTTATTTTCCGTTCCTTGGCTCGGGGCTCGGGGCTGCCTGTCACCAGGCAGAAGATCAAACCAGGACCCCGCGTGTTGCCGGTCTGGGGGCTCGGGGAGCTCGGCCGCCAGCAATTTCAGCACAACGCTGGTTGGTGCCGTGCCAGCCCGAAGCAAGCAGAGTGCAAAATGGGGCTGGGAATCAGGGGTTTTTCCCTGCTGGAGGAATTTGCTGAGATGCAATGTACAAACAGCGAGCGATTTCCAGAGCCTGGGGCACCCATCCTGTAGTTGGTTTGGGTAGAAAGGATTTCTTTTTTTTCTCTGCAGTAGGAAAATTGGTGTTGCTGGGAGGATGTGCTGAGGGAGGAGTGGGGATTTGCTCTGTTTCTTGTGCTTTTCCCTAAACAATTCACCTTAGGCTGCTGCCAAAGGCAGGATGCTGGGCTAGGTGGGTCCTGCAGAGTGAAAAATAGAAGCGTGTAACAAAAGGAGGCTTGTTCAGTGCTCCAGAATGAAGTTTGGTTTCTGTAAGCACTTGAGACAGGCAGGATCGGGTGGGTGTGCCAGGAGTTTGTGCCCAGAGAGGGCTTGGGCTGGTGCAGCTGCTGATGAGATCTGCAGCATGGATAAATTCGGGCACAGGCAGGGATTAGTCTGAGCTCTGCACCTTGGGCACGACGATGGGTATGGGGCTGAAAAGCCAGGGAGGGGATGTGCAGGGCACGGAGACAGCCCCAAACACCCCAAACCCACCCGTGGGGCTGGCTGCACAGGGGCAGCTCGGGGTTGAAGCGTCGCGGGGGGGTCTCGCTGTCTCCTCGCCCAGCTGTGACCGTGTCCCCTTGCTCTTTGTGCCCTGCAGTGATGGGCGCGCTGGAGTCCCGAGGGGTGCTGCGGCGGATGAGCGACATGCTGGAGCTGCTGATGAAGAGGATGGACATCCTGGCCCGGCTGGAGAACAGCACCGACTTCCACAAAGGGGACGAAGCGCGCTTCCCTCTGGACAGGTCAGTCGGCTGCGCCCTGGGCACTGCTGCTGGCCTCCAGATCACAGGCACGGGGGAATTGCAGAAGCAAAAAGCCCCCCAGTGTGTTCTGCGGTGTCAAAACTCCTGGGCTGAGCTGCTGGCAGAGCTCCCCAGGGCACAGGGTATGGAGAAATCCGCATCGGTGGTGTTTGGAAAGGTTTTGGGGGGGGATTTCTGAAGTTCCCATGAACTTTGGGGTTACCTTGTGCCCACTGGTGGTGTGGCAGCGTGGAGGAGCATCTCTTCACCGCTGTGCCGTGGCAGAGCTGGAGGTGGGTTGGAGCAGGACGTGGTGCAAAGGGGCTGTGCTCCCTCTGCCATCAACCCCCAGAGCGAGCTCTGCTGCTCTGCGCTCACGTTCTCCCTGCAAACACATCTCCATCGGGCTTGCTGCTGCGGCAGGAGCACCGCAGGGGATGGGTTGCCTGCAGCTGAGGCTCCAAATCGCTGCTCAGGTGATGCCTGGCACCATGGGGAGGATCTGGGAAATCCCAGCCTCACCCGGTGCTGCTGTGTCCTGCAGAGGATAAGGAGGTGTCGCACCTCCCGTGCAGGCAGCAGCCCCAGGTGGGTGGTGGTTGTATGGTCTGCCCAGGATGTAAAGCGATAAAAATTAATCTAATATGGGTTTTGGAGGGAACAAAGCCCGGGTGTCCTGCCTGGCACCGAGCCACCAGCCCCACAGCTTCCTCTCCCGCCCTCTCCATCCTCCCTTTCGGAAATGCCAAGCTGAAACAGCCACTGAAATGGCTGTGCTTTGGGACACGGGGCTGAGATGTCCAGTGTTGGAGCTGAGCGAGGCTAAAAATGAAATAGCAGCAAACTGGCCAGCCCTGAAACACCCATGGCACGGCGCTGGTGCTCCTGTGGTATGCGGGCTGCCTCCGTGCCACGTGCCGATGGCGTGAAAGGAGCCTTCAAATCACAACGTGCTGATTTACCAAAGAGATTTACCCTTTGCTAGGGAGGCTTTGAACCTTTATTCATACCAATTTGCTGTCACTCCACATCCTGCAAAAATATAGTAGGTAAAGGAACTTGAATATGGAGGGGCAGAGGTGGGGAAAAAAACAAAGGGCAGTGCTTGTGGCAAGGTCTGTGAGGCTGGGAAAATGCAGAGCAGGCTTTGCTCAGGCGGAGTGGTGACACGGTGACACGGTGCAGGGATGTGACACGCAATTGTCCCCGCTGCCCTGCACCTTGTCACCGAGGTCACCAAGGCTGCAGCGTTTTGTTTCTGCTCGGTGGCTGGTGAGGGTTTCTGCACCTCGGTGTTTCCACGATCATTTCCACTCCTCTCCCTCGCTTCCCTTCCGAGTCTCTTCTGCACCTCTAATGGAAAATAGAGTAAGAGAGCCTGCAATTAAAGGCTGGGCTGCGCTGAACTGAGTGCACGCACGAATTAGTGTTGCACAGGAAGCCTGCAAGTGCGCGCTCCTGCCTTTTCAGTAATGGGATTTGAACCACTGAAAAACATCGTTCGTCTGCGTGACGGCAGCTGCTGGGGATGTTGTCGTCGCGGGGCTGGCTGGTGGCTGGGGACATGAGCAGGACAGCAGCAATCCTGCCCAGGAAGGGACGTGGCTGCTAGACTGGAAGGCGCTGGCTCCGGTCTGATGACGTTTTTGGCCAATTTCTCATTAAAAGAACGAGCGATTCCAGGTTATGGTAATTTCTGTACATCAGCAGCCAAAAGATGAGCTTAGAAGTGTTTCTGTGGGCTGGCAGCGATCGCTTTGGAGGGAAATGTCACTCTGGGTGGCAGCAGCCCTGCGGAGCTGCTTGTCCCAGGTGGGTCCAGGGTGGTCTCAGGCACCTCGGAGGGACGAGTGGCCCTTGGGGACACGTGGGGGTGACACCTAGCAGTGACCCTGGCTGTGGGGTGTCACAGCTCTGGGTTTCTAATGGCAGGGCTGAGGGGGGGGCTGATTCATCTGCTGAGTCTGGGGCAGGGAGACCATGGAGGATGGGGGCTGACAGACCTCCTCAGAGCATCCTCTATGTTTTGTGGCTCCTCTGAGATGGCACCGAGTGCTGGCAATTACAGCTGCCTCCGTTTTCAGGGGCAGAATATCCCACGGCAGGGGCAACTTCTGCCAGCTCCTCACCTTGTGCTCCTTATAAATTATTCCCTGGGAACATCCCAAACAGCGGATGAAGCTGGTGGGGTTGATGGTCCTTAGTGTCTTTACACAGCTGGAAGGCTCCCCAAGATGGCAAAAATCATCTTCAGCTCCGTAGGTGCTGCCTGAGGCTGAGCATGCGTGGTTGCCTCTGTGCGTCACCCCTGCAGGGCTTCAGAGATGGTTTTGGTACACCCAAGCATCCAAAATCTGCCCTAGAGGAGGTGCCCAGAGTTTTTTTGGGAAGATCTCTGTTTTTTCACGCTGGGTTAGGGGGCACCAGCTGCAGCACCCTGCCTGTCCCTGGGATTCCTGAGCCCTTTTCCAGCCGTTTGTGCTCCCTGCCCGTGTGGGAAGGTGAGCGGTGGCTTTTGTACCAAGCGCCAGCAGGCTGCCAGTCAGCTGCAGGAAAATCAATGCCGCTGTTAATTGAATGCAACCCTCGTAAATCATCGGAGGGAAGGAAATTAGAAGTGCTTATGGAAGCCTCCTGGAGAGCTGTTTGCTGGGCAGGGGAAATGTTAGCCAGCAGGGGAAACACCAGTGCCCTGTTGGAAAGAGTTTGGGGAAGGATGGAGCGGGTGCGAGGTGGATGATCCTAAATGGACCCCAAAAATGCCAGAGCTGGGGGCTTGGGGGAGCCCTGGTCCCCATCCTGGGGCTGTCCCCACATGGGAGGTGGCAGCAGGGGTCCCAGGCTGGGGTCTGTGTGCCGGTGCCCTGCCCTGCTGCCCCTCGGCCCTGCGTAGTGGTTAGCAGACGAAGAGTGTTATTTGCTAATGACTGATTAATCTTCAAGCTTAATTACTGCCAGGGCTCAGTTAATTTCCATGCGCTTAAAGTATTTGTTCTTGTAATCGTTACATGACTCCAAATTCCCCCGGTAATTACAGGTCTCACAGTGTGTCACCGAACGGATGGGGTTCCTGCGTCCTGCCCAGCTCCGTTTGTCCCCAAATTGCTGCCATCGAGGAGCACCTTGGGGACGCTGCTGCTGATGTTGGGGTCCCCATGGCAGCACCCGGCTCCTCTCCCCCCTTGCTCCTGGGTTTGCACCCCCCCAGCACCTCCAGCTCTGTTTGATGTGGTCAGTTCTTCAGCAGGCTTTGCTTTTTGTTCATTTTCAGCCCGAAATGTCGATGTGCCGGGGGCTGCCTTACGCAGGGCTTTGCCAAGGAGGCTTCTCAATGGGTTAGCGCGTGGAGTTAAAGTGCTCTCCTGTTGGTTTGGAGCTGTGCTCGAGTCACCTCGGGCAGCTTGTGGCTGGAGAGCCCTCAGTACCCGCGGGAGATGAGGGGCATCCTCCCACAGTGCCCACAGCACAGCCTCACGTGGGCAAAATCGGTATTTTCATCTAACTTTTGGGCAGGTTGCTTTTGGATGTCATTCTCAGCAGCTTGCCATGCGTGGTGACATCTCCAGGGCCCCCCAAAGGCCATTTCTGGCAGCCTGCAGGCATCAGAGTACCTGAGCAAATACCTCTGATTTATGCCCCAATAAAACAAAGATTAAGGTACATCGAGGTGACTGAGCTTGTAACCCTTGTATCTCTGACCCTTCGTGTTCACAGGAATAAAACTCGCTGACACCTGTGCTTAGGGCTGGGATCTGTTCTGCCCCACAAGGCGTTAGGAAGAAGAGGGCTTGGGCTTGCGGCTGCAGCCTCGTATCCAGCTCGGGAAGGCTCCCCCAGCAGCTTATAGCATTCGTAAAATATTTTAATTAACAATCTTGATTACACGTGGCTGGCAAGTTCTGCTTGTGCGGAAATATGCGCGGGGTGCTCGGTGCAGGGCTGCGATACCCCCCTGATTGGGAAGCTGGGCCAGGTTTTCATCAGGGACCTTATTTCCTGGGAAATGTGCTGCCTGCTCCCTGCGAAGGCAGAGCCTCCCCAAGGGGCGCTGCGGCTCGCTCAGGGCCTGAGCCTTTAAATGCATTTTTGTGCAGAACGTCACCTGCGGTAAATGGAAATTAAAAGAAATCGAAGCACTTCAGTGAGGAAAATGCCCCGGTATTTACAACGTGATCTGTCATTTGGACAGCCGGGGCCGGTCACCCGCGTGGTTTCCTTCCCACAATTTGCTGAAGTAGCTCGACTGGAGGAGCTCGGCAGCAGCTCTGCTCGTGCAGCATCCAATATTTGCTTCAAATGAGTTTCCCTGGCATGGTCCTGTCCTGAAATAATACATTCTCCGGGTTATTTGCCCGATATGAATTCACAAAGAGTGCAAACAGAGCCCGAGCGATCTCGGGTCTTTATTCAAGTATTCACGGAGAGGAGATTGAGCTGTTTGTCTCAGCCCTGAGATGTAATGAAAAAGATTGCTGAATACAGAGATACCAGAAATTATATTTGAAGCGTGCACGGTTCTGTGATATGTTTTTTTTTTTTTAATGCAATTTTTTATTTTTATCCGGTTGACCAGCCGGGGCTGCCTGTGAAGCATAAAACCCTTCTCGGTTGCACAGGGTTTAGTGCACAGCTCCAGGGGATCAGCGGCACCGTACCTGTGCTGGGATGGGATCTGGGGCACCCAGGGGACCACCAGGGGCCGTAATGAGGCTGGGGAGCATGGGGGGCGTGCCCCAGCCCCACATCTTGCTGAACTTTGTGCCTTGTCAGCTATGGGATTCCCAAAAATGTGGTGTGCAGCAGGGCTTGCCGCTGCCCTGTGTTTTGCTCACCTTTGCCTGTTTTTTTTTTTTTTTTCCCTATTTTTCCCTCTTTTTTTTTTTTTTTTTTTTTTCTTCTTTAATTGTGCTTTTCTGCCAGGTTGATAGAAAGGCTGTGGGCTTTTCCTCTGCTCCCTATGGCTTTGAACCTTTCCAAACTCCCATCGTGGCACCCCACGGGGCTCAGTGTTTCTCACGGCCACTTATGGCTGTGTGGCAAGGCCAAGCAAAGCTTGTGGACGTGCTCCAGTACCAGATTTCTGGCGATAAATCCAGGTTCAGAACTTAAATAAACACTAGATGTGTGGCTGGTCCTCATGAATGGGGCACCTGGCCAACCCCCGCAGCCCCTGTTGTGAGCTGCGGTACAGGGGGCAGCGATCCGAAATTTGGGGAGAGCAGCAGCCGGCAGGCAACCTCCCTGCCCTAAGGGTTTTTTTTATTTCTCTGTTTGTGTTTTTGAGTGCAAGCCATCCCCTTGGAGGGGACTTGGGGATGCACACAAGGATGTGGATAGAAGGTTTGCCATCAGTGCCCCTTGGGATTTGGGTTCCCTGTCCTGTGGTGCAGCTGGGCAGACACGGTTTGTGCTCGGCTGTCTCTTCTGCCTCGTGTCTTTGGGCAAAAAAAAAAAAAATCTTTAAAGAGGCTAAAGAGGCAAATGACAGCACAGACGTCGTCGTGAACAAGTTGAAGTCCTTTGGTAAACGGCTCTGTACGAACGTTGCGTTTGTTGATGCATCTTCAAAACATCTGCTTTTCCCCATCTGTAGCGGTCCTCCAAAGTCACTGCTTTCAGCAGTTAATAGCAAGAAATATAGGATGAGCAAACAAATATGCTTAGGGTTTGTATTATGAAGACAACGCACAAATAGAAAGAGATTCATCTTTTCATAATGCCACTTTTTATAAAAGGCAATAAAAATACGGTGCCTTGTAAAGGGATAAACAAGCTTGAGTCTGAGCCTCTGCTGCAGGGTTGCGAGTGAGAGACAAAGTGAAGGGAACCAAATTAATGTATAAAAAAGTAAAGGAAAATTCAACCTCTGGCTACATTATATGGCAAATGATCTGCCTGTGGGGAAAGATACATCTTAATAGCAGTTTTTGAAATGAGATGAATACTGTATACAGTGCGTTATAAGCCACCCTGTGATCTGAATCGTAATCAACACGGGGAAGTATAAATCTGAAAATAATAAAGATGAAATCAATATTGATGGTTAGAAGTAAAAGTACTGTATTTGCCGTAGTAAATGGTTTTAAGGTCCCAGGGAAAAATTTCTTCTAGAAAACCTGTAGTAATTTACTATAGTTTCAATAGCTGGCATAGCCCCAGTGCGTTTCGGTGGCATTTATATCGTCACTAGAGAAAAATTTAAAAAGCAAGAAGGAAAGAAGGGGCCCATTGCTGCTCCCTGTGCAGCAGGGTTGCTGGTAAAGAGCTTTTCATCCTGCTGTGCTGGTGGGGGCTGCACCCACAGGCTGAGACCCCACAAGGACCAGGCTTTGCGGCACATGGAGCGTGTCCTGCCCGGTCCCTTCCAGGCACCGTCCTGTTCCAGCCACGTGCCGTGACTCCGCACCCTGCTTCTCATGCTGGGTAAACATTTTGTGATTTCACTGCTGTTTTTGGATAACGAGCCACCTTTCTGTTCTGCTGAGCTGTCATTTAGCAGAACGAGCCACTTAGCTTGTCCTTCCCAGTGTCTCCAGGTGCTAAGGATTAAGGTATCGAATTCTGAGGAGCTGCAGGAAACCTCTTTGCCTTGGAGGTTTTGCCTTTGGTGTTTTATTTCCTTGTCCTCTACCCAGGTGACAAATCGCTTTAATGATAGCTGATGTAACTTCTGCTTAACCTCTTTCTCGTCTCGTTAGCACCTTAAATGAAATTTGCTGCTCGAGCTGTGCCTTGCTGCCCAGCAGAGGAGGCGGCGGGCTGGGTGCTGCACCCAAAGCCCTTGGAACTCAGTGCCCAAAGCAGGGGGGGGGGTTGGAGGAGGTTGATTTGAAGAGTAAAGGGGCAGGTGGTGCGAGACTGAGCATGATTCAGGATGTTTTCTGCAGTTACTCCTTCCTTTTAATATATAAAACGTGCCAAGGACCACACTGGACATTTCAGCTCCAGAATAGCTGAAGGGAGCGAAATATCCCCTTGGCTTCTTGATCCAGGTCAGTTCGGTTTTCGTCTCCTCTCAGGTAACCCTCCTGTGCTTTGTGGGAAGCCCAACACGACACGGCTGTCTTGTTTCGGAGAGCTGCGAGTGCTGCTGGCATGCCGTGATCAAACACACATCTTACATCAAAGCCTCAAAGCCTTTGTATTTGGGGAAGAGCTGCTGCAGGAGCTGGGTGAACTGACAGGCACCGGGCCAGATCTGGTGGCACTGAGCAGGATCGGTGCTGGCTGTGGGGCTGAGCCATTTATTTGGGGTGAAGATCCTGATTTTATGTTTGGAAGTGCCAGTGCTTGGTCCTTGCTGATGTCTGGGGGTTCTCAGGGAGGAGATGGAGACCGAGGCTGCCTCCAATCATTGGGATTCTCCTGACTGCTGGGGGCTGGATTGGACTTGGCCAGGTCTTGGGGCAGCTTCTGGCTGCAGGTAGAGGTTGGACCGTGCCCTGATTTAGGTGTTTTGGAGCAGGGCTGCTGTGTCTGTGCCCATCCTTTTGCTTTGCTGTGAGTGCTGGAGAAACCCGAGGAGCATTCCTGCCAAGCCTTCGTCCCCCTCCTGTTGTTACAGCAGGAGGCTGGGCTCGTTGGCTGTAAATTCAGTAATTCTGGAGATGTTTGATCCTCACCTGCCAGTCCTGGCCTTTTATTTTTTTAGTCCGTGCGTGCTCATCACCTGCATGAACTGACCACGGCTTCCTGGTGGAAAAAAGCTACCAAAAACCAGGGCTTTGAGAGCTTTCAGGGCTGGCTGAGCACTTTTGCCCTCAGACTGGGAGCATTTTGTCTCCTCGGAGCCACGCTCACAAGCCCAGCTTGTCGTAGGTCATTTCTGTGTCTGTATTTTGCCAGGGTCTCATGAGGAATCTCCCTGTTTCAGCAGTTACAGCAGCTGGCAGGAGACCTGGGCTTTATTCTCTGCGAAAGGTTGGAAGTTACTTGGGGGCAATGGTGTCCTCTGCATTTAATTATTATTTCTTAAAAGCCTAAGATATGTGGCTCCCCGTAGAGGTATGCAGCTTGAGTATCGATGGTCATAAACCATGCCAGAAGGAAAAATGTGGGCTGCTTGCTGCCGGAGAATGGACTTTAAATCAACAGCCGGAGCAGTATCGGTTCATAAAACCAGGATTTTTTTAGCCTTGAGGACAGAGGTGCTTTAAATCCCAGCCTCCAGGTTCAGTGATCCGCTGGAGAAAAAGCATAAAACTTCAGGGGGAAGGACCTGGTATCAGTCCCTATTTCTGTGCCGGGAGTATTCAAGGTAGTCCTTTTGGGTTTGCTCCCTGCTTAGGACATTTCTTTGTATTATAACGATCTCAGCAGCAGCAGGAAAAGCTCATGGCCCTGACGCTGCAGAAGGGAGAATTATTTTCCATGATAACCAAGCTCATCAGGGCATCGTTTGCAGTAGAAATGGTAAGCGAGGCATCGGAGGTGGAGATCCTGCCCCTCACCAAGCGAGGCAGGGCACCACTGCTAGTGGATTGAATTTTCCTGCCTTTGTGTAAATTACACCAGGTTTTAATTGACATCGGGCATCTTCGCAGTGCTGTCACTTGTGCCGCTTGGTGTGTGGTGTAGAGGGGTTTAATGGTGCTGCTTACCCAGGACGGCATTGATCAGGAGCCTTAGCTCATGTACATGTTACAGCAGCTCACACTGGTGGCATTTGATCTCTATCTGTACCAGGAAGGTCCCCACGTGCTCTGTGGGGGCTGTGACACTGAGCTCAAGGCCAGCTCAGGCTGTGCTGCCGATGGCCCTGTCCCTGAAGCTGTCCCCATAGCTGTCCCCCTTTCCCCAAAGCTCTCATGCACTGCACCTCAGCAGGGGGAGTGGAAATCCACCCGCCCCTTGGTGGTGGTTCGGGCCACCCACATGTCCTGCACGCTTTGTGGTGTGGCTCTGTCCTTCGCCCTCTGTTGTTTTGTTCATCCTTTGGCTTGATTTTTGGTTCTTTTCTCCCCCCAGCCTTCCTGCACGCACTGTGAGACCAACAATCGCAGCAGAGGATTTTCAAACATAGCACGTCTGAAATAAGGAAAACAGATTTCCCCGGCATATTTAATACTTCCCCATGTAAAATGCATGGCTATATCTGTGTTTATGAGCACACTGGAAAAAAAAATAGCAGAAAACCGATTTATGCTGTTTTAGAGCCTAATCTCTTTGAAGCTACTGAGCTTGGTGCCAAGCCCGTGCAGGATGAGGCGCTCCCATGTTGCACCCCACAGCTCAGCTCTGCCTGGGTTTTGGGGCTGTTTTCAGGGTGTATCTGCTTTATTCCCAGGTTCCAGCCAGCAGCTGGTTTGATGGAGAGAATCCAAGCTATCGCTCAAAACGTCTCGGACATCGCAATAAAAGTAGATCAGATTCTCCGGAACAGCCTCATGAGCGCAAAAAGTAAGTGTCCTGCACACAGCTGGGCTCCGACACAGTACAAGGGTGCAACAGGGAGATCCTGCCCTGGAGAACTTGGTAAAAATGCAGGGTGGATGCTGATCTGAGGCTATATAACCCGCTCCAGTCTGCAAAACCAAGGGGAGCACACGGAGCCCTCGGGCAGAGCTCCTGGCACCGCTCGGGGCAGCTCAGTGCGGATGCAGCGCGTGGTGGCAGCATCTTTGATCTGAGCGTGGTTTCTGGGGCTCTCGCCTTCCTGTTATAGCCAGGAAGAGGAGCCTGGGTGGGAACTCCCACTCCCTGATCTCCGGCAGCCCTAGTTTTCTCCTAAAAACATTGCCTCGTGATGCCCGGGGGCTGCCAGCCCCATCCCATCCCATCCCCTCGCGTGGCTCCAGCCGGCGCTGCCTCACCCGACTCCTCTCTCCGCAGTGGGGGACGGCAGGAGGGACCAGTGCGAGGTGCCCAGGGACCCCAAATACCCTGACTGCGCTGGGAAGGTGGAGGTGAGTCGGGGCTGACCCCAACTGGAAACTGCTGGGAAAGGCTTCGAGCAGCGGGGAAGGGCTGGGGACCCGGCGGCTGGCAGGCAGCAGCGGGCTCAACTCCCTGAGTCTGTCTCTCCCTGCCGGTATTTTCTGTGTTTAATGACAGAAGCACGGCGAGGAGAAAGCACTGTCACATCTTCTTTAAATATCTGGAGCAGTGCCGGTGTCTGGGGAATAACCTCAGCGTGTCGCAGAAGAGCATCTTGTTAAGGTGGCAGGGACCTCGATCGCAAACACCGCGTCCTGCCCGCCACGGCGCGCTCCTTACACCTCGGCGCAGCCTGGCATTTGGCCTGGAGCACGATTGCTTTGTCAGAGAGCATATTTACATGAACTAATTAAAAGCATCTCCCTCTCCTTTCCCCTCCCCGGCCTCCTGCTTCCAGCTCAGGATCCTGCAGGGCTGAGTCTCCCTGCAAAGACACTGAAGGGTACATTGAAATGACACCGGGGTGTTGCGTTTTCCACCTCCCCTAGCATGAGGCACCCTTTCTGTCCACGATTGGAGCGAATTCGGGATGTAATTTAATTGTGGAAGGCTGTAATTCGATCTCCTGTCTGGGTGATTGGTGCATTTTACATAGCAGGCGCTGCGACCTGTCTCCCGAGGAGATTTGGTTTTGGAGTTGAATTAGGAAGAGGCTGGCAGGAGCCGGGCGGGGGGGATGATGAATGGGGGCTGCGGTCGCTGGTTGTTCTCCTGCACGTGAAATCCTTCACGGGGATGGGATGGCTGCTGGATCTGCCTCCTCACCCCGCCGTGTGCCTGGGGCTGTGAAATCCGTAGCCCTGGCACAGGGGATGGGAAGAAGTCCCCATAGCGCATCGTTTCCTAGGAGGTAATGACTCCGGTCTGGGGGAAGAACTGGAGCTGGTGGGAAAAAAAATACACACAAAAAAAAATCATAAAAAAAAGGAGCACAACCACCCCGTCCTTTTCCAGCAGTTCCTCACCATTTGTCCCCCTGCCCTCACCTCCAAACCCCAATGTAGCTCGGGGGGAGAGGGTCCCTGCACCAGGGACAAGCCCCCCATATTTCTTTGCCCCCTTTGCAGTGGATGAGGGCCCGGTGGACCTCTGACCCCTGCTATGCATTTTTTGGCGTGGACGGCACCGAGTGCTCATTCCTCATCTACCTCAGCGAAGTCGAGTGGTTCTGCCCTCCCCTGCCCTGGAGGAACCAGACGGCGGCCGCCCCGTCCCCCCCGCCACCACCCCGCGCCCAGGTAAGGTTGGGGACACCGGGGGGGATGTGACGGGCACGGAGCTGCTGCAATAAATGTCCCCGGGGCAGTCCCCAGCACCAATTCTCATGAGAGGGGGGTGGTTTGGTTGGGAAGGCACCTTGGATGCGTGGCATTCACCGTGGCGCAAGGGGGGCTGGTTGGGGCTGCCCTGGGCACCCCAATGTCGCTGCCATCCCCAGGCGTGGGCAGTCCAAGGGTTTTTCCATGTCCCTGACATCAAGAGCCGAGCTGAGAGGCAACAAGAAGGGGAAGCAACCCCTAAAATCCCCCGCTTCTCCCACCTGTCCTCTGCGCCAGGCTTCCCAAGTGAAGCCATCCCTCTCCAACTGTTTGTTTTTTTGGGGAAAAAAAAAAAAATCAGTACTTTTCTTGCCAGTGCCCAGCAGGCACAAAACATCTCTCCCTTCTCCTGCAGGCAGCTTTCCGGAGCGACCTGGCTCGCCTGCTGGAGCTGGTGGGCACGGGCAAGGAGTCGCTCAGCTTCATGAAGAAAAGGATCCGGCACCTGGCCCAGCAGTGGCTGCGGGCCGCCCGGCGCCTCGAGCAGAAGCTGAAGGGGCGGCAAAGAGACCAGAAACACGTAGGAGCAGCTTGCAGGGGGGGTGTTGGTGTGGGGATGGGGACACAGAGCGTTCAGCTCCAGGGGTTACAGAGGCTGGGCCGTATTCCTGTGGGTTTTGGTCCTGCTCCGGCAGCGGGATCGGACTAGATGATCTTTTAGGGTCCCTTCCAATCCCTAATATTTTGTGATTCCCAGCAGGGTGGCCTTGGCCGTGGCTTTGTGTGCGCTCAGGATGTCACAGGACAAGCATGACCAAAATCTGGGCAGAATTTTGCAGCCGGATACTGCAATTTGGGGAGGGGGTGGCACAGCTCCTAGGGGTGCTGGAGGCTGTTGGCCATCCTGTTGGCATTTTCCCTCTGCTGCTGGGAGCCTCTGAATATTGGGTCCTTGCTAATTGGGCATAGATTGTTTGTCTTCACACCCGAGTGATTTCCCTGAGTAATTACAGCCTGCAGGAGGAGGTGGAGGGGGGCACAATCAGCAGTCATTTTTGGCCAAAGCCTTTAAAAACCAAACTGCCTGATGGTGACAACATCATTCCCCCCCAGCCGCCCGTTGGGCACTGACCCCTCTCCTCCCGTCCCCAGATCCTGGTTCACATCGGCTTCCTGACAGAGGAGTCGGGGGACGTTTTCAGCCCGCGGGTGCTGAAGGGGGGCCCGCTGGGTGAGATGGTGCAGTGGGCGGACATCCTGGCTGCCCTCTTCCTCCTGGGACACAGCCTGAGGGTGACGGTGTCGCTGAAGGAGCTGCAGAGGTGGGTGCTGCGATGCCCTCGGGGCGTGCACTTGTCTGAAATCCTGAGATCTGCAAAGCTCAGGGCTGGCTTTTCCCTTGCCCGTGGCTGGTGCAGGCTTTGGGTTGGTGCAGCCCAGCACCGCCACGGCTGGGCTCGATCCCATCCCCTCTGCACCCCAAGGAGGTGGGAGAGATCGGTACAAATTTAAGGCTTTGTGTAGGGCTGATTGCGTGGTCCTGGGGCTGGATCTGAGCAACGTTAGTCCCTTGCTGTCACCACACAGCATCTCCCGTGTCCGTTCTGGCCCCCATTCCCCAGCGATGCTCTCTGGGGACCGTGTGGCTGCAGGATGTCCCACGGGTCGGGGGCTCTTCCCTCCACACCACAGCAGGTACGTGGCTGTGCCGGCAGTGTCTGAGCAGCAGCCGTGCTCCCTTCCTTCCTTCCTTCCCTCCCTCCCTTCCTGCTCGGCTGTAGGGCAGCTGAGTAAGGCTGCCAAAAATAACCCGTGTCCCTTGCGAGGGGGTGGCAGCCACCAAGGAGCCCTCCTTTGGAGGTCCTGGGGTTGGTTTGGGGACCTGTGGGGGAATTTTGGGGTGCTTTCTGCGGTGTGCCATGGGGTGAGGCAGGGTGGGAGCATGCAAACAGCTGCACCCTGCCACCCTCAGCACCCAGTCTCCAAGAGAGACCAATATTAAGTGAAAAAATTAAAAAGGAGGAGGTGATCATACAGGAGATGCCCGAGCAGGCGTGGGGCTCTGCTGCTGAGGTTGAGTTATCACCGGGCTTCTCGCAAGGTTTCCTGGGCTCCTGCCAGAGATGTCAAGTTGGAGGGCAAGTGCCAATGAAAATGCAAACGAGGGCGGGATGTAAATGGAGAAAAGCCTGAAGTCGCCTCGTGGACCGGGGAGATTTGGGGCGATGCTTAAGCCAGCATCTGCCGCATAATGAGCTGTGCTGGGAAGGGAGTGCAAAAAATAAATAACAATCCTGGGGAAAAAAAAAAAAAAAAGAAAGAAAGAAAAGAAAAACCCAACCCAGTCCCTGCAGCATTCAGAATTAATGAACAGAATTAGCTCCCGAGTAATTAACTCCAAAAAAAAATAATCCTGGTCCTGCTGCAAGATGCAGCAGCTTCTCAAGGAGGCATGGGCGCGCATCGCGGCCATCCCTGTGCTGCGCTGCGTGCTGAGCTAAATCGACGTGCTGAATCGGATCCGTGCGCTCCAGGATGGGGGAAGTTAATGGCTGGGAGGCTTTTGTTGTTGCTGCCTCGTTCTTGCCTGTGTTTTTTGATGGAGGGCCTCACAGTGGTTGTTTAATGAGGGGAAGGAGCTGGCTGAGGCTTCCCGGGGGTTGTGCAGGGTTTGTTTCCCCCCTGCGAGCCACCCTGGGGGGAGGCCCTGGAAGGTTCCAGCTTTCTAAGAAGCGTAGGAACTCTGGCACCACTTGGCCATGATGAAATCTGCTCTGGCTGTGTGGCTTTGGACCTGTTCCCCGAGATGCCTGGACACACGGATCCTCCACAGCTGGGGCGAGCGGGGCAGGAGCTGGGGCTGGAGCTGGGTCCTGCTTTACAGACCCATCCCGGTGCTGGATGGGACCCGGCTCGGTACCTGCTGACCTTTTGGAAAGCTCCCTGCCACCGTGCCATGGAGGAGGGCTGAGATAAGCCCCCGTGCTGCTGGGAGCAAGCGGGAGGCTTAACTGAACGTGCGTGATTAATAACGAGCTGTGCTGGCCGTTAATCTTGCGTGCTTAGCCAAGGTCCTGAGGGGGCTTTGCTGGTGGCTGCGGGCACGGGATGCTGTGCAGAGAGCTGGGGATGTGCGAGGAGGGGGCTGCAGTGCTGGGACGGACCCAGGACCCCCCCTCTGCTTCCTTCTTACACAGTGTGCAAGGGAAAACTGGCTGCAGCCCGCATCAGGAATGCGTTGTGATGCTTCTGTCCCTGCTCAGCCCCTCAGTTGGGTCTGCTGAGGGTGGGCAGCAAAGATAAACCCGCCCCAGTGCTCCGATTCCCCCTCCTGCTGACCCCATGCAGCCCCCTGGGGCGGCTCAGGGAGCTCACACGTGGCTGCGGGTGCCTCGGGTGAAGCCCCTCCAGCAGCACCACCTTGCAGGTTTTTTGGGGTTCCTCTGGCTCACATCTCATCATTGCGATCACCAGCTCAGCCCGCAGCCAGGATCCAGCTTTGGGCTGGGTCTGGGGATATTTCGCTCCAGAAACACAAAATGTTGATTCCATTTTTTGTTGATTTCTCTCTGGCACCCCCCTGCTCCCTTCACAGCTCGGAGCTGTGGCTGCTCCTGCCCAGCATGGCTTCGCGGAGCAAAGCCTGGTGCCCATACATTATTCAGCACGGAATAACCTCTCTCCTGGTCTGTTTTTGCTTCTTCACGCTTCTGAGCTGGTTTTTATACCTGTATTGATCATTGGCAAGAGATGGCTAAAAGGTTTGTGTGCGCACTCTTCAGCCAGCAGTTACCTGCCAGCTGCTCGTTATCGGTGTGTTTATTGATTGCAATGCAGCAACGCCCGGAGGCAGTGGTCAGGATTGGGTCTAAAGTATGGGGATTGGGTAAACAGGATGAAGAGAAAGTCCCTGGCCTCCAGAGGTGGCACCTGGCGGGCTGGGTGTGCAAAGGGATCTGGAGCATGGCATCTGCACGGTGCTCCAAGGCGGAGAGCAGCAGCGGCCAAACTGCAAACGGTGAAGTGCCCAGGTGCTGAGCTGGCCTTCCCCAGGTGCTTTGGGGATGAAAGCGAACCCGGAGTGAAGGATTTGCTGAGCCCAGCCCTGTTTTTTCCATGGCCTGGTTCCAAACCAGGCTCCAGGAATCGATCAGGTTGCTCACCTTCGCAGGGGAGGCAGGAGGCTGTGTCCCCACCTCGCTGCTGCATGTCCTTCGCCACGTCCCTGAACTTCTCTGTCCCCATCACACCCACTGTCTGTCTGTCTGTCCTGTCTGGGCTGCAGATGTTTCTGGCTCGGGCAGATCTTGTAGCTTAGTGCCAGCACTTCCCTGTGAGCTGCAGGGGCTGCCGAATTACCGCACCACACCAAATCCAGCCTTGTTTTTGCCCACTCTGGAGCTTCAAGATCTGCTAATCACTCCGCTGTGTCCTGCCAGAGCTTGATTTTTCTCCTGCTGTTGAACCAAAGGCAGGCGTTTGTCCTCTCCTGCATTTCTTGGTTCATTTGTTAGCTGCCTTCTGATGCATCTTGCCAGGCTGGAGGTGAAACACGGGCGCAGAGCATCACTGGGCACGTGTTGGCTGTGCTGCAATGTGCCGGGAGGGGACCAGGTGGGTTACGAGGTGTGCCAGGTGTGCAGGGGGAGGAGAGGGAGACAGCAGCGTTTTGAACCCTGAATAAAATAAAGAGACACTCCCAAATCCGAATATAAGCACTCGGTTCTTGCTTGAAGCCCCCCCGTGCTGCTTTGGTAGCCCAGATGCGCTTGCAGGGAGACAAGAACCAGGCTCGCTGTGCGAGGCAGGGGAGGGGAGGGGAGGGTTGTCTGCAGGACCTGAGCTGGGTTCCTAATGAGGCAGCTCGTAGGAGATGCTGGAAAATTACAAGGAGAACCTTTGGAGCAGTGGCTGTGCCATCACAAACCCACGATCGTCACTGGGTGCACACAGCTGAGCATCACCCCCAGCACCTCGGGGATGTGGCAGGATGGGCACCGGGCTCCTGTCCTGTCCTCGGGTGCTGGTGGGCACGGTCACACCAACACCTCCGGCTGCTTTCGGGGGGCTGCTGGGGAAGGTTTCAGGAGCTGGGGGCAGTTCTGCACGCTGCTGAAGCGATGGGGAGTATTGATCCTGGCAGCGCTGAAAGGTGCTTTTGAAATCACCCCCTTGAAATTAACAGCTCATAAGGCAGGACAGAAAGTCGAAGAAAACAGGATTTGATGCCTCGCGGGGTCAGGGCTTTACAAAGTGTTCTCGGAGCTTAATTGCTCCGGTGTCAAGTCCTGGACTCACAGCACAGGCCCTGGCAGGGCACTTTATTTTAGGCATGTGCTCGTTCCCCTGCTGGCAGCCCTCTCCCTGGTGAGCAGCGGTGGCTCTGAGCCACGGGGTGCAGGCGAGGAGCATCCCAACAAGTGGGGCACGGCCACGGCTCGGGGCTCTGCTCGGCCCTGGGCTGCATCCCAGTGTTTGCAGCCACCGCTCTCATCTCACTGCCTGGCATCTACTTAATTAGAGCCGCTATTTTCCCGTGCTTTCCACGGTCACTGAGGTGTATTCAGGCTGCAAGAAGGGCCATTCGAATGGAAACGCGATGGCCAGATGAAGGCACTTCTAATTATTTTCTGGCAGATAAAAGCCATCTCTCCGCCTCGCATCTGTTCGCACGCAAACCAGCGCGGTGCCCGGCCTCCAGGCTTCACCTTCCCTCTCCAGCTGGCAAACACAGCCCTGGCATCATGCAGGGACGAGCTGGGGACTGCTCGTGCAGATGTCCAGCAGTGGCCAGACACGCGTGGTGCTGATGGCACGGCAAGGTCGTGGGGCGTTTCATCTCCTTTGGGGATGAAATGCGTTTTGTGTAGCGTCTGCTCTTCCCATTTGTGGAGACCGTGTGTTTCTATAAGCGGGTTTTGTGTCCATGCTGGGGCATCGGGCTGGATGCTGCACGCTGGGGGGAGGCTGGGTGTATTTTTTATTTTTTTTTTCCATCTGTAATTTAATCAGGGCATGTTTCCAGCAGGTACGTCCTAGGTGATGCAGCACCCAGGGGCCTGGGACATCAGTGGGTAGGAAGCAGCTTTGCTCTAGTGGTGCCTGTGACAATTTGGCTGAAAATATCCTTTATTTTGGACTGCTGCAGATGTCGCTGGGGCAGCAGGAGGCAGCCCAGCAAGGCGAGGTGTGCACAGGCACTGCTGGCACGACAGCACCCCGGCTGCTCCCTGCTTTAGCCCAAACATTTCTTTCCCTTTCCTGGGAACTTTCTTGGCTATTTGCTGAATTTCTGACCAGGAAGAGCCGTTCTCTCTGCCAGCACATCTCCAAACACAGGTAATTTTCCGCAGTTCATTTAACTTGGCACTGAACCCTGTGGGAGCCGTTCAGAGCAAGCAGGGCTGAAATCAGCAGCTTTGCGCCCTCTGCGCTTCACCGGGGTTCAGCTCTGCCCAGCTCAGGCACCACTTCTGACTTCTCCTGGCCAATTCCAGCCGAAAAATGCCACGAGTGCTGCTCCCATTAACTCAGCATCTCCCTGCTCGGAGCTTTGCTGGCAGCTCCCATGTGGGGAGCAGGGATGGAGCTGCCTCGGCACAATGGGGAGGGATTTCTGCCACCTCGGAGAGCTCCATCCCGTAGGAGAGGAAGGTGCATAAATTAGCGCGAATTACCGAGCTGTTAAATTGCCCTCCTTCGTGAAATATGTTTATTTTGTAGCCAAATGAGGACTCGCTAAGCTGGCTTCTTCGCCTTTGCAGAAACTTCTGCTTTAATCACGTAGAGGTTATCGTAACCTTGGTAATCACGGCAAAATTTAGAAAGGTGAGAGGAGCTGTGCCTCCTGCCACGATGGGGAAGCGGGGTGCTGCTGAACCTCAGAAGAAAACAGCATTGCTGGCACCCTCCCCCAGCTGGGCTACAGCACACAACCACAGGCCAGGAAAGGAGCCCGGATGCCTGTGGCACGTGGCAGGTGTAAGAAATGTGCAGGTGGCTTAACAAAGAGTCCTGTAATTGCTGGAAACCCCTTTTTTTTTTTTTTTTTTTTGCTTCTGAGGTCATCTCCTCCCTTCTGGCAGGAGGAGGAGCGGGGAGCAGAGGCCACGCAGCAGGGCGTGCATCTCACAGCCTCTGCTTTGCTCTTTAAATCGCTGGTGACGGCGCTGTCCCAGGGGCCAGCACATTGCTCGGGCTGTCTCCAGCACCCTTTGTCCCTCGGGTAATTCCCTGTGCCTCTGCAAACAGGGAGCAGAAAGGGCACGAGCCCTCCTGCGGTCCCCCAGCTGGCTGATGCCAGCAGATGCAGGCAGAGAGGGTGCAGTGGGATGTAACTGGGATATTGGGATATTGGCTCGGGCTGTCAGCAGGTTCCCACGAGAGCTATTTGCTGCTGGGCTTCTCAGCCCCAGGAGCGATGGCTCGGAGGGAAAGGTTGGGTTAATTTGAAAATAGGTCAACGGGATGTGAAGATAAGCCTGCAGTCATCTGAATTCAGAGAGCTTGCCCCGCGCTCGGGAAGGGAACGCGTCCCCTGGTTGATTGAAGTACCTACAAGGGGAAAATAGCAGGACAAGAAGCTGCTGGAGATTTATTCTGGAGTGGGCACAGCTGGTGGAGGCAGCTGGCGGAGGGGGAAGCTCGGTGCTCGTGTCTGCCGGCGTCGGAGGCGATGTGAGCCCTCGTGGGAAGCGAGGGCTGAGGATGCTGGCCGTGGGGATGCGCTGGGTGTCTCGGAGGGGAGGTTTCTGCAGGAGCAGGACCGGGATCGAGGGTTTCTCGAAAACAAATCTCCTGGCTGAGCTCGCTGAGAAAAAAAGGCGTTTGTGCTCGTCAGTTTTATTTGCGTAATTTCAAGCGCCATTAATGGTACACGGCACGAGGAAAAATCACGGAAATTTCACTCCAGCCATGAGTGAAATTGGGTTTAGTAGAAAATTAGTTGACTTAACTGGCAAATGATGAAAGCTTGAATAAAGAATGTTTAAATAAGGAGGAAAGGGGGAAAAAAGTCCCGCCACCTAGGAGGTGCGGCCTGCATTTGCGTGATTAGAATATTAAAATCAGCGGTTCAGAAGTGGTTAGGAAGGATAAGTAAGTGAGAGAGAGATGCTCTGCTTCAAAGCCACCGGCCCTGCCTTCAGATTCCTTCCTGCCTCGGAGCATGGGTGGACGTGGAGAAGTCCCAGACATCTGGGGAGAGGTGGCAGGGCTGGGCTGGCCCCGTGGCACGTACCCAGGGGGAAGTTTGCAGAGGCTTCGGCACGAGCTGCGCTGCCTGCTGCCTCCTGCAGCCCCTTGTCAAGCCTGGTCAGGGCTTTGTTCAAATCCTGGATGACTCTGAAACAAGGGTGCCTGTGTGACACGTCCGAGCTCGTGGCATCTCACTTGAATGCATCTCACGAGCAGCCTCATTACAGAACGTATGGCACGTGTGTGCTGGAAAAGAAGTAGAAAAAGTGAAAAGATCTGGTTTGGTTAAATGCAAGGTTTGCTTGGCTCCGTGGCTGTGCACTTTGGTGCAAGCCAGCACTGCTGCCAGGCTCTGGGCAGGGGTGCCTGCAGCCAAAACTCAGGGCTGGGTTGAAGAGCAGAGGTGCAGAGGGCTCGGGGAAAGGCACGGCACGGTTTCCATAACTCCTGAATACACACCGCTTGATGCCCGAGGTGGAAGCGGCATGTAGGCAAGCAAACGTGGCATTTGCTATTGCATCTCTATAAAATCCTGGGGATTTTTAGTGGCTTTAAAATTCCCTTTCTCCCTAGTGCAGAGACAGCCAGGCTGTGCCCTGTTGCTCCAGCTGGGTGCAGCCTGTCCCCAGCCCGAACCCATCTCTGGGACCGCATCCTGCCCGCCCTGGGGGGCGCAGGGGCAGCATCTCCCATCAGGAGGAAACATCTCCACCCCCATGAGGCTGGGTCACCTTGCTGCCCTATTTATCTCATTGAGGTGGCTCGCGGAGGTGAGAGCCTTTCTATTCCTGCCATCTTCCCAATCTGCTGCGTCGTGTAAAGTCACCCATAAAAGTGATAAAAGTGCAGCTTGTTTCCCCTGCGGCTGACCCGGCCGCTCTGCCCGGAGCTGATGCTGATATTCCTTGTGACAGGAGCGGCGAAGCAGCTGCAGACGCAGCTCTTTGCCTTGAATTGAAAATCTGTGCTTTCCCTGGCTTGGGCGAGCGGTGTGATTCTGTGGTTACTCGCTTTGTGGAGTGCTCAGGGGTTTGGGATGGCTCTTGTAGGGATGCAGAGGGGATGCTCAGTTTTGGAAGAAGAAATGTAGAGAAATTAAGAGAACCCATGAGAGAGGTGATATAAGGATGAAGGCTTCAAAGTCTGGACATCTAAAAACCATCTGGGTCTTTTATGCCTAAGAAAAAGGAAAATACCCATAGGGATGGGTGGGATAAATTCCCGTTAGGAGTTAGCGAGGAGCCCAGAAGAAAACAAAGCCAGACATCTCAGCAGTCAGGATTTCCGATGGTGCTGGGCTCAGCTTTGCAAAAATACAAAAAATCACAGATAAAAAATCCCCCCGATAGAAGAACTGAGGCAGAACAGGGGCTGCAGCGTGGTGGGAGTGGGGCAGGACCCAGCTGGGCCAAATGGCCTCAGCATTTATTTTTATTTATTTTTATTTCTTTCTTTATTTTTGTGGATGTTTTTGTTTCACGGTAATGGAGGAGTCAGTGTTTAGGAGGAAAAAGGCACAAGAACATTGCCACTGAGGGGCGGCTCGCCTGTATTTCTGAGCACGCTGGCACTCTGAAATCACACGTACATGTTGCAAGGGTTTTTGAGAAACCTGCTGAAGTTGGAAGGTGTCACTTTTTTTTCCTTCCTGAGGAGGAAACGTGGTCCAGACAAGCAGATGGGCTGTCAGGCTGCCATCAGTGGTACACTTAATGGAACAGCTTTGGGGAGAGGGATTCATCAGTTCACAGAGGTAATTGAAAATGGAAGGAGACGTGCCGCAGGTTTACCAGCCATGTATCACGCCAGATTAATCACGTTGCACGTTGGCGGCGAGGTAACTGATGATCTTGATAAAGAGATTGCAGTCGATCTAGTTTATCTGGGTTTTCAGAACGCACCTTATCTGCTGCAGGAGGGAAGAGGGGGCTGAGAGGGGTTATTTTAAGGAACTGGCTGAAAATCCCTGGAAATGGCACCGAATGAGACCCCCGGTCTGACTGCCCTGGTTTGTGAGCTGTTCCATGAATGGGACAAAAAGTCAGAAATAGTAATAAATGTACCCAAAATTCAGGGGCAGGCAGAAGGGAATGTGAGGGTCCTGTGGGATGTGATCGGTACCTGTAAGGGCTGGAGAGGAACAGGTTGTGTGTGATCTGCATGGGGTGGATTTGGGACCGGTGACCAAGCTGGAGAACTCGGGGACATGGGGGACGCGAGGACACGGTTGTGTTAAGCCTGTTGGTGCTGATGTGATCGCCAACAAAGCAAAGCAAACTGGTGTTTTCGACTTGAGGCCAGTCCTGTAGGGCCAGGGGAGCACGTGTGTCAGACGAGATGCTGGTGAGCTCTTGCTTCTTGCTCTGCAAAAGCTTCGTCATCCATGTGTGCGCAGCAGGAGCTTGGCTGGAGCAGGTGTGAAGATGGGGAGGGACCAGGACTCCCCCAAACCCCAATTTTTTGGCCCAGGAAATGAATGCTGAGTGGAGCAGTGCTATTTTCCTGCCTTTCCAAGTGCTGAGAGAGGAGCTCCAGCCTCACCTCACCTTGCACAGGGAGCTCTGCCTGGGGACAGATGTGGGGACAAGGCTGTCCCCGAGTCCCCAGGGCACGAGGACAACGTGGAGAGCATGGAGCTGGCCGATGACCCTTCCTAAAGCCCTGTGAGGGGTGTGCACGTGTGTTGTTTGGAGCTGATGGGCTCTCCTGGTTCTCTCCAGCAATTTAGGGGTGCCTCCAGGACGGGGAAACTGTCCCTTGACCAACCCTTTGCCTTTTGACCTGATCTACACCGACTACCACGGTCTCCAACAGATGAAGCAGCACATGGGGCTGTCCTTTAAGAAATACAGGTAAGCAAACCCCTTCTTTCTCCAACCCTCCTTAACGAGCAAGCAAAGGCAGGTGCTGGTGACCTCGAACAACAACAGGCAACAAGAGATGCTGCAAAACTCATCATCACCCAGCTGCTGCGCCTCAGGGGCTGAGCTGTGGGGTCTCCATCACCGCTTCTGCCCCCAGCCCAGCTCTGCCCTGTGCTGGGGCAGCCAAAGCCCTGTTGGGGCAGTCTCCCCTCCCCGGGAGCCCCTGGCCTCATCCAGGCAATCTCTCCCTTTTTTATGGCAGCTCAGATTTTTGCCTGGCTTTACCAGCTGCAGCCCCTGCTGCAGTGACACGAGGGGGTCTGCTTGCTCCAGAGCCTCACGTGTTTGAAACAAAACCTCGTTAGAAGAGTCTGAACTGGGAAGAAAACCCACACCCTTATGGATGTCTGCGGCACGTGTGTGCCTCCAAGCTGCAAGCCCGCGGGCATGGGTTGCTGTGCCACAAAGGGAGCGGGAGCCCTTTGTGTCTGCGAGAAGCAGAGCCCTGGCCCTGGCTCCTTCAGCACCAAGACAAATGTCATCATCCCCTGGTATATCACCAGGCAGGAAAATATGCGATTTAATTTAGTGCTGATAGTCCTGCTATTTATTATGTTTTCTCCCATCTCTTCCACTATCCTGCACAATTTTATTAGAGAGAAAAATGACAAGCAATGTTATTGCTTTTATTATAAATGCATTTGCTCTCACATTCAGCTTGTTTTTCTCTTCCCCGGCTTGATGTTTCCCTTTCTCTCCTCGGTCTTGTGCCGGTAGTGCCTGCCTCAGCATTCCTGGGATATTGGGAAAAGCATTAGCAAGTCTCCAGGACGTGCATCATTCTGGAAAACATCGGGGAGAGAAAGCCCTGGGGTGGGAAATCGCTCCTTAGGCAGGTGTGGGGACGTGACCGTGTCCTGTCTCCTCTCCCAGGTGCCGCGTCCGAGTCATCGATACCTTTGGGACGGAGCCAGCCTACAACCACGAGGAGTACGCCACGCTGCGTGGCTTCCGCACCAACTGGGGCTACTGGAACCTGCACCCCTCCCAGTTCATGACCATGTTCCGTAAGCTGGGGACGGGGACCCACGGGGGCGATTTTGGGGGCTTGTAGGTGCCGCAGAAGCAGCTCTGGCTGCCTTTAGAAGGAGCTGCAGGGTCAGTGCTGTCCTCCCCGGCTGCGATCCCGCTCCCCGAGGCATCCAGGTGGGCGCTGAGGCACCACAGCCCCTGGTGCCTCTCCTGCTGTGGGAGTGTGAGATGCAGGAGAGGTGGCTCCAGCATGCTGCCAGCTCCCATGGCACAGTCTGGTTTGCAGAGTGTGATTTTTCCTCAGCTGGGATTTTTGAGGCAGGAGGCAGCCCCGGGCTTGGATTTACCTGATAAGCCGTGCCGTGGAAGGGAGCTGCACTCGAGCCAAGCCCAGCGACCCTTTGGGTGCTCAGTGACTCAAACATTACTTTTTCCTGTCTGGAAACCCATTTATTATCCTTAAAAATGCCTTTTGTTTTAAAGAGCCCCTCGAGCAGGTGCAAAGCCTTTATTTTTTGAGGTGGTCTCCTGGGATTTCACGTTATTTTTCCTCCAAGCTCCATCAAGGCGCTGGAGCCGGGCTCATCTCAGCCCCACGAGGTCCGAGCCGTGTCCCTCTTTTGGTGTCCGCAGCTCACACCCCCGACAACTCCTTCATGGGCTTCGTGTCGGAGGAGCTCAACAAGACGGAGAGGCAGCTCATCAAGTCCAACAAAGTGGGCAGCATGGCGGTGGTGTACGGGAAGGAGGCCAGCATCTGGAAGGTGCGTGTCCTTGGGCGCCAGGGCCACCACTTTCCATGCATCCATAAAAAAAAAAAAAAAAAAAAAAAAAAAAAAAAAAAAAAAAACATCCTTCTCCCATTCATAGGGGGTTCTGGGCTCCTGGTACTGGCTCTGCCTCCCCTCCTCTCTCTTCCAGAGTTGTTTTTCCTCCCAGGGCTTGAAAACAAGGAGCTAACTCTTGATTTTGTGTTTGTTTTCTTTTTTCCTTCCCCCTTTGCGCACCACTGGGGATGTTCCAGCTGCAGGTAGGGTGCTGCACCCCGCTGCTGTCCCATGTTAGCCCTGTGCACTGTCTGAGGGGGGGGGGAAACGTCATGTTTGCCTCTTGTTTGCCCCCAAGAGGGTGGGGGGCTGCATCTGCCCCCATGCCCGGCTTTCCACATTGGCAGCCCTGGAAATCCTGGGGCAAAGCCCTGGAAATCCATGGTGAGCCTGGATCCAACCTCCCCATGGCACCTCCTCCTGCCCATGGGTTCGTGGCTTTGCCATCGTGCCCCCTGCCCATCCCTTGTGCCTCTGCCCTGGGCCTGTTACAGGGAGAGGTGAAGATGTTTTGTCATCTCATTTGACCCCCCTGAACCTCTTCTTGCCCAGAAGCTTCATTTGAGCTTTGTTAGGTTCATCTGGGAGGGGATTCAAGACGGTGAAAATCACCATTTGCCTGCCTTTAGTACTACAAACACTTTCTCCCTTTAGCTAGAATCCACAAATAATATCCAACGCCCCCAACAGCATGTTGGGGTTGGATTATGCTCAGCAGAGCTGGGTCAGGTTCTCCCCACCGGTGATGTTTTACCTCTATCTCACCAGGCCCTTTGTGGCCAAGATTGCACCCTGCAGCCTTGTCTCACCAGGAACTGCTGCTTGGCTTCTTTCCTCTGTATGCAGCTCTGGTTTTTAGCCTTAGAGAAGTCCAGGGCTACGCGGCTGAGTGCAGAAATGCTGTGTTCAGAGGGGCTTTAAGGCAACGTGTGGAGTTTTCTCAAATTCCTCCTTTATACCTCCTGATTCCCTCCCAGCCTGCTCCTTAGGGGCCTATCGCAGCCCTGGAATAAGCTGAAAGCACAGCATCCAAAGTATGGTCCCTCTGTGCTTTTCTGAGCAAAAAGAAAAAAAAAAATCTGCAGCAGAGAAATTGTTAAAATGGAAGGCTGCTTCGGAGAGCAAAAGCTAGAAAGCCTCTAAAATAAGAAAAATGATGACCCTCTTGATTTTCCAGGTAGTAAAACAGGCTGAGGGATTAAACCCAAGTGAGAACATCCTGGGGACTTGTTACGTGGAATGAGAGGCCATTAACAAGCCCTGGCTTTGCAAACCTCCCCCTGCCTCCACTCATCTGTAATTCAGCAGCTCCGGCACTAAAGCTGCCCGCGGACACTGCGGGGAAAGCCGGGCTTGGGGTGCTGGTATTCGTGGCATGTTTTGGGGTGCTGGATTTTGGGGACCCCCTCCTCTAAATATATGTCTTGAGGGATCCGTGGGGGAGGAGAGGGTACAAGTTTTGCCCTTCCTAAAAGGGTTGGGGGTGGGTTTGGTGGTTTTTGGCTGTTCCAAGCGAGCGGTTTCAGAACCAAATCTCACCCACCCCAAGGAGTTTGGGGGGTCAGCCCCCCAAATTCTTGCGTCACTCCTCCGCAGGGCAAGGAGAGGTTCCTGGCCATCCTCAACAAGTACATGGAGATCCACGGCACGGTGTACTACGAGACGCAGAGGCCGCCGGAGGTGCCGGCCTTCGTGAAGAACCACGGGCTGCTGCCACAGCACGAGTTCCAGCAGCTGCTGCGGAAGGCAAAGGTGGGCGACCCTCAAGCTCTCCGCCACGGCCCCTCGTTAAGCAGGCCTTGAGAAACGAGCTCTAATTAAAGGCGAGGGTGGTGGGGGGAGAGCCCTGTGCCTGCTGGCCTCCCAGGTTCGCTGTCAGCAGGGCTAATTACCCGGGAGCGGAGCAGAGCACCTCATTGCAACTCGAGGTGTGTCTGACGAGTTTCTCCTCCTCGCAGACGGAGTGCAAAGTTTCTTGATTAATTAATTTCATGCTCAGGCTTTTTTAGTTCTTTTTCTTCTTCCCCTTGCCTCGATAAAACGTAATGGGACAAACCTCAGAGCGAGGTGCAGGGTGCTGGCACGGCGCCCCCGGTTCCCCAAGCAGAGCAGCATATCTCCCTGCAGGACCTCGGTGGTTGCAGCCACTGTGGGTGATCTCTGCAGGTCCCCCTGCTACAAACACCCCATTACCTTGTACCACTGGGCTGTGAGCCACAGAGCATCCATCTGACCACGGGGGTAGTTTTTAACACGTTTAAGCTATGGAGTGTTGAACTGTGTAAAGCTGCCATGGTGGCTCGGTAGCAGCACAAGATGCTGGTGGGTTATTCAGGAGCCTTTCCACAGGGCTGGCGTGCCAGAGACCAAGGCAGCATTAACTCACATCCCCTGGGTTTGCTCCTTGCAGCTCTTTATTGGCTTTGGGTTCCCCTACGAGGGCCCTGCCCCGCTGGAGGCGATCGCCAACGGCTGCGTGTTCCTGCAGGCGCGCTTCAACCCCCCGCACAGCTCCCTCAACCACGAGTTCTTCCGCGGGAAGCCGACGTCGAGAGAGGCAAGTGTGTGTGGGGGGGGGGAAAAAAGGTGTTAAACTGGGATTTTTTGGAGAGGTTTTCTCCAAACCCTCAGGTGCAGAATATCCAGAGTGTTTGGATGGAAGGGGCCCTGCTGGGTGTTGCAAAGGAGAGTGTGGTGTGGGAGATGCTTGCAGACCCCAAAACCCCGTGCTAATTCCCTTCTGATTGGGGCAGATCCACGCACACCTCTCCTGGACAGGGTCTGGTGCTCCCCTGCAGCCTTAGCCCAGCGACTCCCCCCTCGTTCTGCACAACGAGAAGGATGCCGGGACTTCAGCACGGCTGCAGGGGGACAAAATCCCTCCCGGGCTTGCCTGTCGCTGGGAATTCAATCTGAGCGAAGCAGGAACTCTTTAAAAGTTAAAGGGTTGAGAAAATTGCCTCTTTCATTATTAATGAAGTGGATAATGCAGCACTCGCTCCCCACGCTCAGCCTGGCAGTGGCTGTCGTGTGCCCGGTGGCTGGGCCACTCTGTCCCCAATCGTGCCTGTCCCCACCGGCTGCCGGGGCTGTGAAATGCCCCAGGATGGTCACAAGAGGAGGGGAAGGAGGTTTGACAACCTGCTGGGGGAAAAAAAGGGAAGGGAGAGCAAGCTGGGGAAGAAACTGAGGAGTGTGTGTGGCTCTCCTCTTCCTGGCAGGTTTTCCTGCTCTGCAGTGCTCCCCAAAACAGCTCAGCATCCTCTCTCTTCCTGTCCCACGTGGAGATTTTGGGCTCTGGTTGCCTTACAGCAATGTGGGGTTGGAAAGGCAGTGTCAGAGGTTTAAATAAAAGAGGCAAGTTCCCCCAAAATTGCCTGGTGAGAGGTGGGTGGCGGTGGGGTACCAATGAGTGGCTTCCTGCAGCATCTGCCAGCGCCGCTTTCTCCTGGTGACAACTTCTCTGCCCCTTCAGTGGGGATAGATTTTGTCTCTGACAAAAATCTTTCTTGATCTGGGAATGAGAGATGTCTGTTTTGCCCCCTGGCTCCCACAAATGATGCAGGTCAAGGTTAGTTTTTACCCAAATTATGGAGATGGGGACATTCGGAGCAGCTGGGGCACTTTTGGCCCTGACAGGAACGAGGCATCTCGACCCAGCGGGAATTTTAGGGCATCAGCCTAACGCTGGGGAGCAGCTGGGCTCGGAGGAGCTGCTCTCTTCCCAGCACATCTCCATGTGCAGTGGTTTAAAACCAAACACGGCTGAGCCGGCGGCAGTCTGCTCCTCTCTGCCGCTGTGGCTGCGGGTGCCAGACAGCAGCGCTGCTTCTGGCAGGGACTGCAAAAAAAAAAACAGCTCCCGTTGCTGCCTTGTAGGTGTCCTCCCAGCACCCATATGCCGAGGACTTCATTGGGAAGCCCCACGTGTGGACTGTGGACTACAATAACTCCGAGGAGTTCGAAGCTGCTATCAAAGCAATCATGAGGACCCAGGTGAGGCTCGGAGAAAGGGCTGGGGGGTGGTCACCGATGGTTTGCAGGACTTAGAGCAGCGGTGGTGCTGGAGGCTGGCTCTCCCTGTTGAGCACGAGGTGCTTTTCCCTCCTGGCTTCCCCTCTGGGATTATTTGCACGTGCAAGGCAGCAGCCCTGACCTCCTGCAGCCTGCAGGGCAGCTCACGGTGCTGCTTGTGTTGGTGCGGGTCAGATGGAGCAAGGCGGTGCTGGGGTGAGGGAGATGAGGTTTGGGACCAGGGGGTGGCTGGAGATGCGTGGCAGTGGTGGCACCTGGCACTGAACCACACTGCTGCAAATATTTACCTCCCGTGCTGGGGTTGGAGCCTCTCCGAGTTTGTAAAGTCAGTTTTCCTGGAGGGAGAAGTGCTGGTCTCTGATCTCTCATGATTTACTTTGGTTACGATGACCTGTCCCCTTGTGATAGCAATGTGTTGCTGAGATGGGGCTGGGCTTTAGGCTCACGGGCTGGGATTTTGGAGGGTGCTGGGGTGATGCTGACCAGGGGGTGACCGCAGGCTTCACTGGTCCCCTGCTTGTTGGCGAGGTCACCAGCGGAAACGTGTCTTTGCTCCTCCTGGCTTCACACAAAGCAGACACAGACATGTTGTAGAAATCTGATAAACCCAGCTCTTGGTCTTACTGGGGCTGAAAACACAGGAAAGGTCCCTGTCATCGCTGCCTGTCCCTGCACGAGAGGCACCAGTGCCAGTGACAGCCTGGGGACCTTGGCCAGCCAACGCAGTCACTGCCCGGCTCTGCCACCGGTGCCTGTTGTGGCTCTTCATCTCCCTCACCTTCCCTAAGAGTCTGCAAAGAACGAACAAAACTGACTTAGGAAAACATTCTGTCCTTTTGCGCACGCGTTGTGGGATCTCGATTAAAATGAAATTAAAAATGATTCCATCCCTGCTGCCGTGCCGCCGGGCCAGCTGTCGGCGTGCGCCAGCGGCAGCGAGCGACCCGGCACCATCTGCTCGGGGAGATGCTGCAGGGTGTGCAGGAGAAGGGGAGAGGTGTTGGAGAGAGAAAATCGAGGTGTCTGCGGCTGCCCTGCCATCAGGGGCATAAAAAGGGGAGAATTAGAATTAAGTGTGGGGGAAGTGCTGGCTTTTGGGGTGAGCCGGTCCCTGGGCAGCTGTGTCATGCTGAAATGTGGACTGAATATGGACTGGGTAATTTAGGAGTTTAATGGTAAGCCCAGGGTTTAAAATGAAAAAAAAAAGGGGGGATTTTGGGAAGTTCTGCCTCAGGCTGATGAGTTCCCATCACCAGTTTTCTCCCTGTTCCCACCGTCAGCTGTTCATGCAAATGCAGTTGCGGTGCAGTCACAACACATCCTTCCTCCCTGCCTTAATTAACATTTCTCACATTGCTGAACAGCTGGCGGGAGGCAGGGGAGAACCAAAAACCTGGGACCTGAATGGGTAGCGTGGGGGTGCCAGGTCCATGGTGTGGGAACCTGGGGCTGGGCACTGTATGGTTTTTTTTTTGTGCCTTCCCCGTTACAGTGCGACACCCGCACTGGAAATGGGGCTTCGTGGTCCTATTAAATTAAACCTTGAAGGGGAGCAGGGAGGGAAGCTCAGGCTGCCTCCCAAAACCAAGGAGGTCCTGTCCACCAAGAAGGGTGCTGGGATAATCCCACAACGCACCTCTGCTGGTTTGTGTTTTGGGTTTTTTTTACATGATCTATAAATCCTCTGGAAGCAGAGCAGGGACCGAGGATGAGCAACTGCTTTTTTTTTTTTTTTTCCCCCTTTTTTTTTTTTTTTGGTTAAATAGAAAGGTCTGCAATACTAGAGATGCTGTCAAGGCAATTAAGTCTAAAATTGACCTCCCTCACAGGTTTAAAAGCCCCATTATGGGCTTTGGCTTCAGGAATCCCTTGGTATCTTGTCTTTAAAGTAATGTTTGTTACAGCAGGAAATGAAAACAAATGTCTTAGCGGCAGGAGCGGGTGGTTCAGTGCTGCTGCTCCCAGCCAGGTAGGAGGAACAGTTTTCCTGGCTCCTTTTCTCCCCAAGGCAAAACGGGACATTGTGTCATCCGAATATTTGGCAAATTTGTCTTTCAGAATAATGACCATCAATTTATAATTTTATTTTCCCTGGAAACATTTCATTTCAACATTGCTGAAATGAGGTGATGTGTTTTGGTTTCCCATCTGCATGGCTTTGTCTGAAACTGCCCGGCTCGCTCATTGAAAGGGAGGCTTGGATCCGAAATGATGCATTTCCCTTTGCCTCCCCAAGCAAAACAGATTGCCTGACCTGAAACAACACATTTTTCTCCTTGATGGGTGGAAACACTGGAAATTGAAATCCGACCCAAAACTGATTTTTTTTCCTTTTTTTTTTCTTTTTTTTTTTTTTTTCCATCGTGACACTGAAAGATCACTCATCGCACACCTTTGGCTTTGAAGCTTTGAGGCAGGTGTCGGTAAAACATTTTCCAGAGGCGAAGCTGGGGAAGCCGCGAGGTGTCTCCTTTGATGTGCCTCCACAAGAGGCTTCATGTGGGGTGCTGGCACCCAGGGGTGCTGGGACCAGGGGTGCTGGGACCCCTCGAGGGGCTTGGGAGCTGCTGCCACCAGTGTGGAGGTGGCAGCAACCCTGAGGCTGCGCTCGCCTGCTGGGTCTGTGTGCCCTGCAAATAGCGGCGTTGAGATGCAGCAGGCATCCTCCGTGAGCCAGCTGAGGTTTGCAGGAAGAAAAAAACTTTTTTTCCCTCTTGCTAGAGGTCTGAACACGGCTTGGGTTTGCAATGCCTCTCTGCAAGAGGCAGCACCCCCTGCGGGTGGCCCCTTTGGAGCTCATCCCGCGGTGGAGCCGCTTTGTGCTCCCCGCTTGCTCCCAACCCCAACCTGGCTGTAAGGAGGATTTGGAGGGTGGCAGCTCCATATAACAACCAAACCCATATAACCCAGACAGCAAACCACCACCCAGGAGAGGGAAAAACACGAGACAAATTGCCCCCCAGAGAGGTGACACCAGCCAGGGGCTGGGGGCGAGGAGGGGAGAGGTTTCCATGCGCGGTCATTTCCTCGGCCTTCAGCTTCTTCCCTTGTCAAAAACAGACCCTGCACAAGCAATTTAATAGACCCAATATTCTGGTGTAGCGAAGGGAGAAGGCTTCATTATATTAAAGTCAAACATACAGGAATATAATGGAAAATTATACATTTCAGACTATGCTTGAAAGAGTGGCGTATTAAACATCACCGCCAAAATAGCTGGTTAAAGCGTTCCCAGCCTGCTGCTGCGTGCTGGCAGACAATTGCATTACTTTTCTACTTATTTCTCTGGTGACGTTTGGATTTATTTTTTTCTCTTTTGTTCCCTTTGGACCCAAGGAGGCTCATTCCTCCCTCCAGCTCTGGGATTCCGGAGCGGGACTGTAAAAATCCCAAAGCGCCTTCGCGCCTTGCTTTGGCCCTGGGTTCCCCAGTGATGTGTGCAGGAAGGGGTGGCAGAACCCATCCCAGGGGGACCCCCGTGGCCCCCAAACCTCGAGCTGTGGGGTTGGGGTGATGGGGTGAGCCCCCCCAGCCCTGCCTGCCTGTAGCTCAGAGCATCCCCCAGGGCAGAGCCCGAGCTCCTGGTGCGGGGAGCAGCATTAACACCGCGGCTGTCAAGGGGAGGCCAAGCCTGTCAGGTTTTAATTAAACAATTATCTTCCCGAAATTGGCATTTTCCTGCAGTTGTGGTGGCGGGAGCTGAATTTTAACGAGTGTGGGTGAGGGGTGGCAGGGGCAGTGAGAGCTTTTGGGGTAACTCTGGGGTGGTGGGTGCGCTGTGGGGGGGTCGCATCCCATCATCGGTCACACTGTGCCCTGCAGGCGTGGTGTTTTTGGGGGAAAGAGGCTGTTTTACAGGCTTCTGTCTGCATGGCAGCATCCTGAGCAAAGTTCCCCAGCATCACTGCTGTGAGCACAGCGCTGGTGATGCTTTGTAGCTGGGCAGCCCCAAATCCACTCCAAGCAGCCCCAAATGTGCACCTGGCAGCCCCAAATCCACCCCAGGCAGCCCCCAGCCCTGCTCGGGCTTCATGCAGCAGCGCCGTGCTCTGTGAAGGACTCGGCCCCGGTTAACTCACTGCTAATTCAGAGGCAGGATCAGTGCCTGCCAAGGTGTCAGCCCCGATTACGCTGCACACCTGTAATGAGACGGAGCAGCCGCGATTTCCAGCCTTGCCGAGATCTCAGGTGGGATATTTCTGGTGGGGAGACGCTTGGAGGGATCTTCTTGGCAGGCTGAGCCTTTTGAGCTCGGCTTTGACAGGTACTTCAAAGGAGACAGCTATTTTGGATGCGCAGAAATAGGAGAAGCTGTGTTTTCCGGCTGAACTATCTTTGGGGTATTTTTGCTTCTAATCCATCCCTCGCACGAAGCTCAGCAGAGATGCGCAGGGGAAGGGGGGGGAGCTCCAGCACCAGCCCCTTCCCGCACCAAACCCCACGGAGGGAGGGATAAGGTGACCCCACAGGGTCTGGGGGTGTTGTGGGGGCCGGGATGCAGAGGGGGGAGCTGATTTCCACAGCGGGATGCGAGGGCAGCTCTGGGGGAGGGAGGTGCGATGTGGAAAAGCAAGAGGAGAGCAGCAGCGTTTCATAACCCGCGCTAAAAATACACCGGAGTGCTGCTGGCTCTGCACAAACAGCAGGACGGGGCTGTGGGAGGCGTTTGCTCCATCCCAGGGTCAGGACATGTCCTGTGGGCCCCCGTGTCCAACACGCCAGGCACTGACATCTCCAGGGGGCCAGGGAAATGCCCCTGAAGATGGTTGAGAAACTGGGGTGGAGCAAATCTGTTTTGCTCCTGGACACTTGGTTGGGCTGGCAGTGTTCAAGCTTTCCTTTGGAAGTGACTTATTGCATTAAACTGAATTTATTTTGCAGTTTTATTTTACAAACAACACCAAGGAAAAAAAAAAAAGACAATAGAGCAAGGTGACCTCATTTTAACCAATATATGGGTCAAACCCCAGTTAATCCTTCACCCTCTTTCTCTCAAACACTTTGCTGCTTGCCAAGGTTTTGCAGTGCCAGGTTTTTGCAGTCCTAGTTTTCCTCCAAATTGGATCGAAGATTTCCAAGCTGAGGTCCCAGCCCTGGGAGGGGTCTGATTCCTGCAGCGCCCTTGTGTGGAACTTGCTATTTTTAGGAAAAGGAGATGAATTAATTCAGGAAGTGGATGGTTTTCATCCATGTCCTTCTGCTCTGGCGGTAGATGGAGGGACAGGAGTATTATTTATTCTGTATTTCCCCACCGTTCCTGTGCTCTCCAGCCCGGTGCTGGCTGGGATGGGCGAGCCTTTCCCTCCTGCTGCAGCGCTCTGCTCTTCCCCTGCACAGGTGGAGCCCTACCTGCCTTACGAGTACACCTGCGAGGGGATGCTGGAGCGGATCCACGCCTACATTCAGCACCAGGTCGGCACCGTCCCTGTTCTGCTGGGGAAGGGACCCCTGGCCCATGGAGGCTCCTGGGGGGGACACAAAGCAAAGACGCTCGGGGGCTGGAGGAGGGAGGCTGGGGCAGGAGCCCCCAGCAGCCCAAACATCCTGCCGTGCCCCCATCCCCATCACCACCCCCTTTCCCTTTGGGCACTAACCTGTTGCCTTCCCTCCTAGGATTTCTGCACCACGACGTCTCCTCCTCCACCTCCCAGGGCCAAGAGCCCTGCTATGCAAAGCCCCCCGAGCGTGCTGGCCCTGTCCCCTAACGCCACCCACCTGGTGTGGTCCCCCAGCGCCAGCCGGGACCCCCACGCCTGGCCACCGGTGGACTCTCTGCAGGTGTGGGTGTCGGAGACGCGGCACGCCTGCACCGAGACGTGCCGGCGGCACGGGCTGGTCTGCGAGCCCACCTTCTTCAGGTTCCTCAACAAGAAGGAGGTCTTCCTCCAGTAAGTCCTGTCCCACTCCTTGGCACGGTGCGGTGACACCCTGGGGGGCTGCTGGAGATGCTCCCCCATTCCCCAGGGCTGGACGCTTTGTCCTGCACCCCCGTTGTCCCCGTGTCCTCCCCTAAAACCCCAAACGCTGAACGGTTTTGTCCTTCCCAAAGCAGCGCTGGCACATCCAGGCGTGCCAGCATCCCTCTCCCACCCCGCTTCTCTCTGCCTCCCGCGTGCTCTCTCCCTTTCTCCTTTTTTTTTTTTTTTTTTTTTTACGTCTTTCTCCATAAAACTGCCTTTTGAACACACAGCAGTGAAGTTTTAATAGAGTATAAATCTGTCACCGGGCTCCGTGCTGCTGCGTGGACAATTAAGATGCGAGTATTACCATTTCCGTCACGCCGGCCAGGCGGGCAATTTGGGGCCTGGTGACAGTTTTATATGAGGAATTAGAGCTGGGGCGTGCGTTTCGCTCTGTGCCCCAGTGCCTGGAGCCCTGGGGGAGCTGCGGGTGGGCTCGGGGGGCTGGAGGGGCACAGAGCAGGGGCAGCTCTGGTGCTGGAGCTGCTGCTGCAGACACGAGCCTGGAGAAGGATGAATCTGGGATCCTGCTGCTCCTTGGGGTCTTTGTGGGTTCCCATCTTCATTTTCCTGCTCTGGGCTGTCAGGGGACACCAGGGCGTGCATCTGACTTGGGTGCACTCCCAGGGGATGGTGCCCGCAGGGTGCAGGCATCCCCCTTGGCCCAGGGGGGATATAAGGGGTTTTAGTGGGATTTTGCCTGTGATTCCCTGAGTCCTCCATCTATGGCCTGCACGAGGTTTGGGGCGGTCCTCGGGTTGCATGGTTCGGTTTTGGGGTGTTTTGGGCTGGCAGCTGGCATCCACATCAAGGTGCCAAGCACAGTGCTTGTGGTTCCTGCAACCAGCAGAGAGCCCAAATCTCACCCAGGGTACACCCCGGGGAGAATGGACAGAGAATTAAAGACCCCATAGCGAAGCACCAGGCAGCCTCCCCACCCGGAGAGGGGGCACCGAAGCCCACCCATGCTTTTTTTCCTTCATTCCCAGGCTCAGCATCACCTGCGACAGCACGGAGTACGAGATGAACCACCTCTACCCGGCGGTGGCCGAGAACGTCCACGAGTGCTACCTCCAGAAGGAGCCGCTGCTCTTCAGCTGCGCCGGCCACAACTCCAAGTACCGGCGCCTCTGCCCCTGCCGCGACTACCGCGAAGGACAAGTGGCTCTGTGCAGGGACTGCGTGTGACTCGGCCACGTGCTGCAGGCGGTGGCTTGGGCTCAAAGCTTCTGCAACAGCCGGGCAGCAGGACCAGGACGGGTCCCTCCCGGCGGGACGCGCGCTGAGCCGGGGGTGCCGGACTCTCGTGGGTTGTTTCGTCCTCCAGCCGGCTGTGAATGACCGTGTCCCGATGTTTGGTTTCCTTTTCTTCTCGAGGCCGCAGCGCCCGTCCACATCCGAACCCACCCGGACCGTGTTGGGGCTGGGGCAGGGTGGCAGAAAAAGGGGGCTTGGGGAGGTGGGGGACACCCTTCCCCTCTTCTGGCGACGGGGACGAGCCACCAGCAGACTGCAGTTTCAGGGTTTTCAGCCTCTTGAAGCATCCGAGGTCGTTTTATTTATTTATTTTTTAACCACTCCCTCCCTGACAAGTGGTAAATTAAAGGGGAAACAACACCCAGCCCTTCTGCAAGGAGTTATTGGGCTGCTTGGGGGGGCTGCCGGTGCCCACCCTGGCCGGGGAGGACGAAACCTGAGGCTGGGGGCTGCGTTGGGTGGGTTCAAGGGGGGCTGTGCCCATGGTGCCCCCCGGGAATTTAGGGGCAGGCTGGGGCTGGAGTGAGCAGCCCTTTGGGGGGCTCTGCAGAGGATGCTGCTCTCAGGGGTCCCCCTGAGATCTTCCAAGTAGCATCCTCCCTTCTTTACCTTCTCTTCGTGCTTGTCATCAGCCTCGCTTCAGAGAGGAGCTCAGTGCTGCTTCTGTTCCTCTCCTGGCTGCCCTCTTGCTGCCTTAGCGCTGGCTGTGGAGCCCGGGGGTGAACCAGCCGCTGTGTTTTTGTAGGGTTGCTCACCAGAAGGAGGTGCAGGGTTGGTGCTCGGCCCTCCTTCTGCTCAGAAGTGCTGGAGAGGGAGGCTCTGACATCCCAGAAAAACTCACTCCCAACCCTTCCCCGTGTGGAATAACTCCCGTACCAGGCAGAGAGCCGTGCTGCGGTGACAGCCCCTGCAGTGACACCGGGGAGCGTTGTCCCCACCTGGCTCAAGGTCACTGCTGGAGCGAGCAGGATGAGTGCGAGCCCTGTTTTGGCACAGCACTGCTCTCACCACCCCCCTTCCAGCCCGGGCAGGGGGCACCACAGGGTGCTTGTTGACCCAGGCGAGGTGAGAGCTGGAGTTGTCGCCGTTATCCTGGAGCAATTTGTCAGCTTCAGCGCGAAATTGCACAGGCAGCCTCCAGCCAGCCGGCGATGCCGACAAGGGAAAGGATTGATTAAGTAATTTTTGTGTCTTGCGGCAAGCGTGTGTGTAAATAAAAGCGGAGAGAGCCTCTCCCCGCAGAGCTGAGCAGCGATCCTCTGTGCCTTTCCATGGCACCTCTCGGCCAGGGCTCAAGGTGGCACCTTGCAAAGGCTCCCAAGCCATCGCCCTGGCTGCTGCTTGGCAAGCAGGCGGTGATGGTGATCCAGCTCCCAGCGCTGTAAGGACCAAATAAGACCTGATTTATGGGGATCCAAGGCAGATTTAGAGCTCCGGATCCCAAACCTGGCTCGGGACAGCTCTCGTTGCGCGGCAGCCCCCAGGGCAGCCCTCGCTGTGCTTTCTGCTCAGCTGCTTTTAGAGCAGCCCTCACCTCTTGGCAGCCGGGCGCCTGCCTGGTGCTGCACAGCCCCAATTACCCGCTGTCAGGACCGTTTTCTCCGTGCTGAAATAAAAGGCAGCTCGCTCACCTCAGCCGCTGTCACGGTAAATAACGACCTGTCAGGGGCCTGCGGGGATCCGGGGCCAGCATCGACACCGGGGTGATGGTCCTGGCAATGCTCTGCTGCCATCCATCAGCCCCACAGGCTGTCACCCGTCCCTGGTGCCACCCTGGGGGTGGATGCTGCCTGGGGAAAAGCCTCTTTTTGCAGGGGAACTGGCTGGAAAAAGGGGCTGCATCACCCCAAAGTGCTGCTGTTTCTGTGCACACTGGGGTTTCTGGCCCCGGCTGTGCCCGAGATGTCACCGCAGCACCCCACGGCCCTACAGCGCTCACCCCACCCTTCCATCCAGGACACATTTCTGTCTGGGTGGGAGACCTGAGCCTGACCCAGGTGTTGACTTCATGTTTTATCAAGCAGGAACATGGAAGAGACCTAAAGGGGAGCTGAAGCGCTGGCGAATGAAAGAGATTCTAATTACCGCAGCTAATTACAAAGAATAAATCCCCAGCAGGAGGGGCAGGTGGGGGGGGAGAGAGGGGAAGGGAAACTGTCAAAACCATGAATAAAATCAAACAATTAAAAATCACGTGAGGAGCTGAGAGCTGCTCACCCGGCTGCTGGTGGACGGGGCTGTTCGGCTAAAACCTGGGGCAGGCACGTGTGGGGTCTGAGCCTGACACAGAGACCCAATTCCCTACCCAGCTGCAGGTGCCTGGCCCTATACGATGAGCTGCTGGGGTTCAACGAGAGCTTTGGGTTTCACCTCCGTGGCCACAGGGATAATTTTGGGGGACGAGGCTGGCGGTGCCTGTCCTGGTGTCCCCAAGCAGCGTCCCACAGGGCTGCAGGCCGGGTGCTTCTCCCCACCAGCCCCACGTCCTGCCGGTGTTGGCCACACGGAGCAGCTGTCTGGGCTGTAAATCACCCGGGGACGGAGGTAATAGGGCTGCTCCGCTCTTATCTGGGGCTTTATTAGGAAATCGTTAAGCGGCTTTTCCCTCCCAATCCCCTGCTTATCAGCAGCCCGGGTAAAATGGCAAATTGCATCCCGGGGTGGACAGGCCGGGGAAGAGAAGCCCATTTATTTCCCCTTACGGGTTTATCGCTAGATCAAGGAGCTGCTGAAGATGTAAGCAGCGCTGTTTATTTCCCCAGGTGATGGATCTAGCTGCCACACGGCTCCGTTAAGCACAGCACGCTGCCTGACACGGACCCGCGGGCCGGACCGCCGGCTCGTGTGCCTCAAGGTCTGGCTTTAATTGAGTGCTGTCTCCCCGTTGTCATGCCTTTTTTCTTTTTTTTTTTAATTCTTTTTTTTTGCTTTTGCTCTTTACGTTTTTTTCCCCTCCCTCCTTTAGAAGGCCTTCCCAAAATAAACTCGTGCATTTAATCTCCTGTCTCTTTCCCTCATCTCTTGCTCCTTTTGGCAAACGCAGAGCCATAAAGAAAGTTAACAAATTGGAAATCTGTCCGCAGCCTCCGAGTGAAAAGAGCAGTGAAATCTTTTGCCTTTTTTTCCCTTTTTTTTTTTTCTCTCTCTCTCTTTTTTTTTTTTTTTTTTTTTCTTCCTCTGGAAGAAAGAATTTGGGGAGGGGGTGAAAACCCCTTTTGAAGCCGCGGGACTGAGTGCTCCCTTTCTTATCAGATCAAGCAATAATTCCCAGTGACACCTATTGTGGCTAGTTAATGGAAAGCCATTAAAACTCCAGCTCAATACTTTCTCAGGAGAGATAGGGACTGTTCAATACCGTTCCCCAGGCAGGCAAAGAAATACCGAGGACCCGCTGACAGCGCGGAGCAGAAGTGCTGAGGCTGCAGCTTCTGCCACCAGCACCTGCGGGGGGGCTGGAGCATCCCCGGCCTGGGCACTGCTGCAGTCCAGCACCCAGATTTTCCGGAAAGGAGGTAAAAATAAAGTTAGGGAGGATGGGGAGAGCTGGAGGAGGATTTGGGGAGGGTTAGGTGTTTTTGTGGGGTGTGATCCCAAGTCATGGCCACGCAGTGCAGGTGCCAATGCTGCCTACAAGGGGGGACAAAATGCGTTGACGATGCCCCCACTGCCGAGTGCTGGCTTTGGAAAGCCAGGAGAAAAGGGGCTTGGAGCGTTCTGCCCCTGTCCTGATGACGGTGGAGGAAAGCAGCCAGGATCTGAACCCCGTCTCCCCGCAGAGCCGCCGCCAGCCTCTTCCTCTCCATCCCCCGGGGACCCCGCAGCCACCGCGCCAGCGCCTCTCACGTCTCACGTCCAGCTCCTGGTGGAGGCCAGAATGAAACAGTGGCTTATTTTTAGCTTCTGCTTGTTTAAGGAGAGCCACCAGACCTATCAGCCTTTCCATAAATACAAGCCCGAAGACAGGAAATAACAATCTGCCCTGATTTGGTTCCTTTCATCCGAGGATTCAAAGCATCCGACGGCATCTCTGAGAAATGAGTGAAGGCTTCGCAACTTGCATGAAAATACAACTATTTGTTGTTTTTTTTTTCTGCTGAGCTTTGCACTGCAGCCCCTCACTCCCCCAATTCCCCCAATTTCATGTCCTCAAGCCCTCTCCAAGGCATCTCTTGGCAAGTCAGCTCGGGAACGGGTGATGTTTCTGCATCTTGCCACGGCGCGCAGCTGGCTCGGTGTCATCGAGTGTGGGGGGTTTGTTTATTTAATCAATTAATGGAATTAATTAATTTTCATGAGAGTGAGGAGAAAAATAATAGGGACTGCCAGCAGTGTTGTTGGCTGACGTACTGGGTGCGGGGCGGTGGGAGCAGCTGCCTGATCTGCCACCTTGGTTTTATTTCGGCAAATAGGCCCCCTCCAGTTATAGGAGGGGGAAAAAAAAAAAAAAAAAAAAAAAAAAAAAAAAAAAAAAAAAAAAAAAAAGCAGCTTCTGAAGGCTAAATGAGGAGCCCTGCTGGATGTCCCCGCTGGTGGCCCTGCTCTTGGCAGTTTTTTGTCCTTAGGCAAGGAGAGGTGAGCCCTCTTCCCCCCCAGCTGTGGCTCTGGACCGGGTTGTAGAGCAAACCGTTCATAAAAGAAATGTGGGAGGCAGCACATTTCCACACTTAATTGACTCCACAGATTAATCCCAATTAAAAGCTGTAATTGGGATTACAGTGGTTAATCATCTTTCCACCCCGAGCAAGAGCCGCGCTATCTCCGTTAGCGTCACCAGGAAAGCCGGGGACGTGGCGTTACGCAGCCGCCGAGCACAGCCCCAGGGGAGCGGGGATCCCAAAAGGGGTCCTTGAGGTCTGGTCCCCTCGAGGTGCTGCTCCCAGGGTGGTGGTGGGCAGTGGATGGCACCCCAGGGCTGCACCGTCGGCTCTTTTTGTGACATTTTTCTGGCACGCTCTTTCTGAGCCTGTTAATTAAGCAGCGTCCTCCAGCGATGGCTTTGTCTCAGTGGGACCAAGGAGCACACCTCCCCTCCTTCTCTGCCGTTCCCTGTTGTTGGGGTCTTGGCCCCTCCAGACCCCAGAGACAGCTCAGGACCAAGCCCAGACCTGGCTCCAAAAGCGACATGAGTGAAACAGGGAAGAGAACACCCCTGTGTTGGGTGCCTGTGCCCAGGATGTATAAATACCCCAAAAACCCCAAACTTGCTGCAGCAGCCCCATGAATTGTTACCACCATCGTTTAGCAGCCTGAAAAATCCAGGCTGATGCTCCTTACTCCGCGGCTCAGCTTTACCCAAAGCTGCAGAGTTTTGTGCCGTGGATCTGGTGGGTGATGTGAAATGAAAGTGTGATTGGTGTGACACCGTTTTTCATCCTCCAGCCATCCCAAACGCAGCCAGTGCTTGGTGCTGCGCCACCCTGGCTCCTGCCATCCCGCTGGGTCTCTCTCTGCAATCCTAGATGTGATTTCGGCTGGTGTTTAGGAAAATGCCATTATAAGCGCCGCTGAACAGGCAAATAAAAACTCAAGGACCCCGGTGGTATTTTTAGTCCCCTCTCGGTGACTAGCTCAAAATCCTCCACAGGACTGTGAAATAAAATTAATCTGCATCTGCCATGCATCACTTTTACGAAGCTTGCCTCCTCCTGCAGCCGGAGGGATGCTCTAAGAGGCAGCTCCTTCCAGTCTGAGGGAGAGCCAAGTACCTGCCAGGCATCCGCAGCCACAGCTCCAGCCGCCAGCAGCAGGAAACCACCAGGGATGGGTGTGAGGGGGTGGCAGAAGGGTGAAAAATTGATGTTGTCTCCCTGTGAGTTAGGAGAGCATCCCCCGTGCTGGCAGCAGGCTTGGGTCCCGCATCCTCCCCGCGCAGGGAAGGCACTGGTTGTACTGGTTTGCTCACTGGGCAGAGCTGCTGAGGGAACTGGGGGGGGTCCCAAACTAGGGGGAGCTGCCATGGGAACTCCCCAGCATCATGATAGGGAGGGAAAAACCTCATTGCCATGGAAACTGAAGAGCCAGTTGAGCTGCCATGGAAACAAGTTGGGGACTTAGGGACCATCCTGCTGGGGCTGGACCTGTACGGAGGGGATGGTGCTGGTCCGTGGGGCATGGGATGGGATATGGGTGCTGGGGGGCGCAAACTGGAGTAAGGCAGACCCCAAACTGGTGGCTGAGCACTCCAAACCGGAGCAGCGTGGGCTGGTGGGGGAAAGGTCTGATGGATGCTCCTGGGCCACGCAGCTTGCTGATGCTCAGGACTGCAAATTGTGTAGAAATGTGAGCCTTGAAGTGGCCGAGGGTGGAAATGCAGCTGCCTCTGGGGAGAAATTACACGGAGACAGGGAGGGAAGAGCAGGGCCAGGCAGGGGCCAGCGGGGCCGGCAGGAGGGGCCGGGGGTGCCCTTGGCTTGGCAGCGGTGCCACGATGTGGATCGCACTGAACAGCTCTTCCTCCCCACCCTGAGCCAATAAAGCACCTCCTGTTTGGGTTCCGTGGTTGTTTGGCTTCCCAAAATAGTCACCAAAGGGCTCGGGGAAAACAAGGGAGGTCAAATTTTTGCAAGGGGAGGTGTCCTCGGCGGGACACCCTGGGGACACCCCGGGATGCCTCCGTGCGCTGCCAGGTGGGCACACAGGGCTCTGCCCGCTGTCGTGCCAACATCTCCAGCTGCTGGTTGCCTGCAGGAGCTTCCCTGGGGACAGGGGACAGTGGGGATGGGACATGCCCATTGGGCTGTCCTCCCACTGCCACCTCTGCAGGGCTGGGGATGTTCTGGCTCCAAATCCTGAGCCTGAACGTCTCTGTTATGGGATAAATTAATGGGGCAAGGATAGGAGCGCACAGCTCCTAGGAGGGAGGTGAGGAGGATTCCTCATAGCTGTGACCCTAAAAGCTCCTTTCTGCCCTCGTTGCCTGTTCCCAGGGCTCCCAGCATGGGGCAGGTGGGTGGGAGCAGCTGGAGCCTATAAAGGGCTGATAGGGGAAGTCATGGGGGAGCCCCAAAGCCTGGCTTCAAGAGGAGGGATGGTGTGGGGTCACAATGGCTGGCTCGGTGAGTTGGTCCTACAGGGATACAAGCGGTGGTTTGGGGTCCCTCATCCTGGGGTCTGGACCCTTCTGGATCCCAGACACAGCTCAGCACCAGCCCCAAGCTGAGCTGGGCTTGTAGGTGGGACCCCAGCTTTTGGGGGGCTGGTCCTCCTGCGTCTAGTCCCCAAAACCTGCCCCATGGAGCAGTGATGCCATCCACAGCCGGGCTCCGGCACGAGCAAAAGCGTTCCCTTCCCTCCTCCCCAGGGCTGAGCGCGGCTCTCGCGCTAACAGCAACCTCGGGATGCCCTTTAATTTTTAATGCTTCAATAAAACGGTAATTACAAACACTGCAGTTTGAGTTTTTAAGTAGGAAGTATTAACTTCCCAGGGTTTAATTATTCAACAGAAATTAATGAAAGCGGGGCTGGATCCTGCTTTTCCCTGGCGGGGCCAGCATCGCTCTCTTTGTGGGGACCAGGCAGGGACACGGGGGATCCAGGCTGGGACAGTGATGTGTTGGTGCTCCTTAGGGTGTACTTGGGGAAACTGAGGCACGGCACCTGGGGGGTGGCCGTGCCCCGGTCTGCAGGGGAACCTGCTAACCCCATGGCTTTGCTTTATGGGGCTTTGGGGAACCATAACCAAAATCCCTGGGGAGGCTTTGGTCTAGTTTTTAATTGGTCTTATGCCTTTAATTGCTTTTAATTTGGTCTGGCATGGTGTGGTTCGAAAGCAGCTGTGCTGGGGAATGGGGCTGTTAAGGTCAGGGGCGCTTTCAGGGCTATTCAAAAGCAGCAAAACAGTCGCTGTTCTGCCAAAAAGCGGGGATTTGGGCTGGCTGCTGCTCGACCTGGCATCGTCTCCCTGTCTTCTGATGGGGATCTGAGCTGGGAAGGTCCGGTCCCTGCACCGTGATGGCTATGGGGTGGGAAAGCATTGATGGGGGCAGAAGGGCTGGGGAGATGGGGGGAACCACTCCGTTAGGTCATCCAGGTAAGGGCAGGGACATCTCGCACCTCATCCCTCTGCCTGGCCCCACAAAGCCCCTTTCTCATGTGGACGGCAGCCCCATAAAGCATCCCCCCCTGAGCAGTGCAGCTGGGTGTCCCTATGGAGCCAGCCTGCAGCGACTGGCGCCTGTGGGGTCTCGGGGAAGCATGTTTGCTGGAAAAGCAAGTTGTTGCTGTTATTAATAGTTAATCTTAATAACTTCATTAATAAGCCGACCTGTCAGCTCGATTGCCTGCAATGAGGTGGAAAGAAAATACTGCTGGCCAGGGCTCCCTGCAGGATGGGGATGTCTGCTCCGGGGGCTTGCTGGGCGAGCACGTTCCCAGGTGGGTCCCCACTTGTGGGGCAGCAGTTCTGGTCCCCCCCCTTTGTGCCCCACTGTAACACGAATATTTTCTCATTCCCATTTTTTATGCAGGGCATCAGCAGTTCCCTGGATGGGAAAGATTCTCCTTGGGGTTCTGTCTGCTGGGCTGGAAATATCCCTCTTTTTGGCTTGAATTAGGAACATTGTGAGACAAGGGATGAGTTGAGGGACACAGTTAATCAGTTCTGACAGTGCTGGCCTGGGTGAGACCCTACTGGCTGCACGGGGGCGAGCGCACGGAGCTCTGCCACGAACCACTGGGGGCATCTTGTTTGGGTCTTACCTTGGATTTATCTTCTTTAGGTCATAAAGACAAGAAGTCATTCCAGAGCACTTTATTCCCCCCAAAAAAAAACAAAAACCTGCCACAGTGGGGTGGTTCGGAGTTGTCAAAACAATTTTCCACTGTTCCAAAATAATCTCTCAGCAGTGACCCAGATTTTACGAAGCACTCCAGCTTTCAAAGGGCAGGTAGTTTGAGTAGAAGACGGGTCTGCAAAATCTTTTAGGTTTACAAATCCCGTGCCTTGCCCCATTCCTGCAGGGTCTGTCGAAGCCTCCCAGCAAAGCATCTGTGCTGCTGTGGCATGAATCCCTGAGCTGGAGGAAATGGGAAGAGTTTGGTGGGGGTTGCTGCTGTTCCCTTCTGTATTTGATTAGTGGGTGGGGTGCTGGGGGCTGCGCATCCAGCGAGAGCAGTGCTGTGGTCCTGTCTGCCCGGTGCTGTGCTCCTGTGTCAGCCCAGCTCAGCTTGCTGTGTTTGTCCCCACTTTGAGAACTCCCAGTTGTTAATGACGGTGAATTAATGCTGCTGAGTCCTTGCGGCTGCTCAAGGTGGGGGGAGCTCTGTGAGCAAGTCCAAAAGCCCCAGAACTTGGTAATGGGGCAGGTGAGCAGGGATGTGAGGGCTCGGACGTGCACATCCCCACAGGACCTGCGTTAAGAGCTGAGCAGAGGGGAGCAGGGTGAGATGTGTCTCCTTGTGCCTGCAGAGCCCTCCGCTTCTTTTCTTGCTCATATTCTGGAGCTGAGCCATTCACAATCTGTTAATAGGATATTAAAAAAAAAAAAAAAAAAAAGCTTGATTCATATTTAGCTTATCTTAAATTTCATTTGACCTGATTAAAGCGCTGCTCGTGCTGCCTGCCTGGCACATGGTTTATTCATTTCCCTGTGTTCTGCTGGGGCACGGCGCTGGCTTCGCTCTCCGTGGAGGGACAGCAAGGATGTTGCTGGGGGGCAGCACCCAGCCCCTTCCTGCACGGGGCTCAGGCCCTGCTCTCACTTTCTTTAGATCCTGCCCTGAGCCCTGCTTTGGTTCCCAGTGATCCAAGTGTTATATGGCAGGCGGGGAGCGAGGGGAGAGTGGGGCCGGAGGGGGCTGAGCGCAGCCAAAGCTGCCCAGCAGCCGCTCCCCTGGGGGCATTTGATCTCACCCTGCTTCTGCAACCTGCTGGGCACACAGAGCCATGCGGGGAGCCTCAGGGGGATGCCAACAGCTCTGTGCTGAGGGTGAATGCCATGAAATCTTTTTTTCTGGGACTTTCTTGAGCCTCCTCCTCTGTGGCTCTCAGGGTAGGACCCAGCATGGTGCAGCAATGTCAGCGCACTTGTGAGCCTGCTGAAGGGGAGCCTGGTAGCACTCAGCTTCTGGCCCCACAGAACCCAGGAGAGAGTGAGGGGGTGACAGGCGATGCCCTTGGCATGGGGGCTGCCTCCCCAAACCCACAGCTTGCCCAGAGCCTGTGCAGCAGGCAGAGCAGTCCCAGAGCAGCATCTCCAGCCCTATGCAGGCAGGTAGGGAATATTCTCCTTTTCCTTGAAGATGCTGGGAAAAGGAGGCTCAGGTGACCCTGCAGTGCATGTGAGGTTTATTTTGCGATGTGCAGAGTAAAAGTGCAGGTGTCTGGCAGCCTGGGACCTGCCTTGTATGAATCCTGGCTCAGGAAACCTGCTCCATGCTGCAGCTCTCTGCAGCAGCCTGCGTGCTCCTGGCCACGCTGCTGCTGCTCACGGTCCCCATCTCAACAATTTCACGTGGATGCTGACTTGTTTATTTTTTGCCACTGAAGCATGACGTGGGAAAATGCTTGCCGCTTCCTTAGGTGGGTGATTTATGGCAAGGCAAAACGGGGCCCTGCGCTGCCTGACAAGCAGGGCTCAGCTCCGAGGGACAGCCCGTGTGAAGCAAGCAGGTAGGGATGCTCCACAAAGGCAGCAGAAGGAAACCTTTTCCCTTTGTGTTCTCCTTCCGCAGCCTCCTCAAAGCTTTGCAACCTGCCTGTCTGCCTAGTGTCGCCCAGGAGGTGCCAGGCACCTGTCCAAGGCTGGGCCAGCTCTCAGCACATCCCACGCGGCTGCCTTGGCGTGGGTGGCAAGCGGCCTTTAAAACCCAGGAGAAGGAGCATTTTCTTGGTGCTGTTTTACTCCAGCACTCTGGTGTAACGTGCTGTAATGCCAGCCTGGGCTGCTGTAGATAGACCCGGAGCTCTTCCTACAGGATGCCCTGGGAGGTGGGAGTGCAGGGAAGGACCCTGGAAGCCCGATGGGTGCCAAGGATGAATGGCATGGGTTGCTGATCCTGTTTCTAAATGGTTTCTCTGGGGCTTGTGCTTCTTCTGCAGAAATATTTGCACACACTGAGAGCCCCTGTGAGGGGCATTGGGCATGCCTGGAGCAGAACTGGGCGTTGCAGGTGTCTTTGAGACTGCGGTGACTTAAACAAGCTCCATCGTTAGAGATGCGCGCAGTGCTCAGCCCTCTAACTGAACAACACAGCTTGACCTGGGAGCATTAAGCCTGTGGGTGTACGGTGGAGAAAAAGGCACAGCTGTGGGAATGGGTTAAATGAGCACAGGAAAGATGTTGGGTGCATCTCTCAGGTTGCTTCACTGCCTTGCCCCACTGGGGAGCGGAATGCTGGTTGTGCTCCCCAGGCAGGAGACAGCCTGCAAGCAGTGAGGGCTTGTGCCCCTCTGCCAAAAAAATCCCACGGGGATGCGACCAGGGGAGGTTGCTCCAGGCTGCCCATGAAGGGAGCCGTTACCTCCTTCAAACAGGGAGGTGAAGGAGGAGAGAAACAAGCCGGATGAAAGCGGGGACTTTGCCAGCGCTGCCTTCTATTTATGATTTCACAAGGTCAACAATAATCCCCACAGCTACAAGCACATAAAAATTGATTCTTTCTTGAAAAGATTGATGGATTCTTGGTCAGGCCATTCTCTCTGATCTTGCTGCCCTCTGGACATTGCAGAAATTTATGAAGATGCTGCGCGTTCCCCTGCAGAGGACTAAATAGCTTCTCGAAAAGAGAGCAAATGCTTTCAGTTCAGACCTCGGGTCCTGGGCTGCTGCTGTAAATAAGAGCAAGGCTTCCTCCCCATGCAGCAAGTGAGCTGTGGGGCTTTTGTACCAAAGGTGAGCAGTCTTTGCTTTGCAGCCTGCTTGGCATGGGCCAGAGGTTGTGCCCCTGCTCCATTTCTCCACTGGGTGATGCCGGGGATCTGCTGATCCCAGCAGGGGATGTCACCTCCTAGCTTCTTCTCGCTGCTGCCCTGCTGGTGAGCTGCATGGACCCCTCAGGCCAAATTCTCCTTTGGTTTGTCCTGCACAGGTGCTTTCAGAGCAGAGAAGCAGGGACGAACATTTCTGGAGTCTCCAGCTGCTCACCAGCACTTCGCAAACAAGATCATCCCGTGGGCCCGCGTGTCAGCTGGAAGCCTCCTTCAATCTGTGTATTAAAAATAACCAGCTTTAAAGCCACAGCGTTCGAAACCGCTTTGTTTTCCGCAAGTGGCAGGAAGCTACCAAACAAAGCCCACTTATTTTTCACAGCTCCATCCCCACAGTTATTAAATCCTCAGCGCTATTGAATCCTGGAGAAGTTTGTGGGGCTGCGCGCAAGCAGCGCTCGCAAGCCATAATGTCCCTGTGAGTAGTGTGTGCTCTTTGTGTCTCCTTCCTGGTTAAAAAGCAGCTTAGGTGTGCTCAGAAGGCATTTCTTTGAGTTCAGCTGCATATCTTCGTCACAGTGAGCGTGTTATGTGAAATGCTGCCGTACAAAGGGCGATGCAGAACGGCGGGTTTGGGAGGTGAGGGGAGGGATGGTGGAGATGTGCCAGGAGAATCGATGCAGGGCTTTTTTTTTTTAACAGCTATGCATGTGTATTGAACAAAGCCCTTTAAAAGACTTTCAGAAAGCAGTGGGCTCCCTCTTGTAATGTGCTGGGGTTTATCACAAGACAAGGATGTGTGGAATTGCTGAGGGCTGGGCGCAGAGAGCGCTCAGCATTCATCCTCGTGGCGTTTCTCCGAATTGCAGCGCGAGGGTTCAGCTCCTCGAAGAGACAAAGCTGCTGCTGGTGCCACTCACAGCCTGGGGAAGGTCCTGCACACCCATCCCCGCTGCCCAGCTGTGCAGGGTTCCCTAAATCACGGTGTCTGTGCTGCCCTCAGGCACCCCTTGCATTGTGGCCGGAGGGATGTGTCCTACCTACCTGGCAATGGGCTCAGCTGGCAGCAGGGGATGGGTGGGAAGAGGAGCCCACTTTCGGCACAGAAAGGAGCAGAGCAGCTCGAGAGGAGCAAGATGAGAAACCAGGGAGCCTGGGCACAGCTGGCTGTGGTCTTTGTGTTTGGAGGTCAGGGTGGGAAACACTAATGCTGTGCTGATGTAGGTGTTGGAGCGGTGCTGGTTGGCACGGGGTGCCACGATGTCCCCAGCAGGCTGTCCTGCAGCAAGGGTCATCCTCTCCTGTCCCCAGGGACCCCCACACGTGGGTGAAGGGGAGGCAGTTGTCTCTATCCCTTCCTCGACCTAAATTTCAGCCACTTCGAAGCAGCACTGAGCTTTTTCCAGAAGGTCCTTGGAGCAGCGCTCACTCCGCAGCTGGTACCCGTATGGTTCCTCCAAGGACGGTGCCTTCACTCATTTTCAAGCTCTGCAGGGCTGCAGAGTGTGGACACATCCCCATGGGTGCTGTGCTGCCCTGGGCACGGTGCTCAGCCCTTGGCATCCTGCCCCAGAGCCAGGCTGGACCAGCAGACGAGCTTCTTCCTGGCTGCCTTCATCCCCTGGTAGCCGCCCCGCTGCGCCTCTGCTCGTACAAAACAAAATCCTGCACAGATCCTTCAGAACAAAGCTGCTTCCCAGAGGGATTTTGATCAATGTCACACCCAGGCTGGTGATGTCTGCTCTGGATCCTGGTGTATCCCAACACCCAAAATCCCACATTTTCATCTGCTGTCCGGGAGAGGTTCTTGCAGCAGTGGGCAGAGGTGGCGAAAGCTGCTCCACGCTCCCTGCCAGCCTTCAAACTGGCTCTTGGTCGCCGTTTAACCTCCTCCTCCTCCTTCCTATGGGTGGGTAAACAGAAAAGCTATTTTCTCCTTCACCTCCAGCCCTGGCTCCCTGCTCTGCGGCTGCCAGATGGCTGCGAGTGAAGGCTTCTGTGCCCGGCTCTCCTGCCAGCATGTCACGACCACTTGGCTGCGTACGGAGGAGATGCTGCTTCCATCCATCTCGAGTGCTTTGTACCGTCTGCAGCAGGAGCCCGCAGCTCGAGGTGCTGCCTGTGCAGGCTGTGTCCTTTGTCATCTGAAAATTAAAAGAAGAAAAAAAAGTGCCGAATCAAAGGCAACAGGGGTGTGTAAATGTGCTGCCCTCGTGCCGTGAAGCCGGGGTGCTGCTCTGCAGCAGGGCTCTCTTTACCTTCCCCTTCACTTTTTCATGTTCCTTGGCCAGTGTTGAGAGCAGCCTGGCAGTTTTGAGCATTGGTTTTTCTTCTGGCTTTTTTTTTTCCAACAGCTGGAGCCCAGCTCTAGCTCTGCAAGCAGCAGAGGAGCTGGTTTGGTGCCACAGAGGGGTTAAAGGACATGTCCATGCTGATGTCCCAGCTTTAAGGAAAGCCAGGGATGCTACAGGAGATATCTGTGGCTGTACACATGGTGATGGCAGGGACAACCCAAAGGGGGTTAAATCCACATCCTAGGGTCTGCTCTGTTTTGGCTTTGCACTTCCAGGAGCTGCACCAATGCTTCCTCCTTGCAGCCCCCATCAGGGCTTGGCACAGAGGCAGAGCCTGGTTTCAGCACCGCCGATCCCCTGAGGTTTGTTTCTCATTGCTCAGCATAGAGGAAGAGGCCAGAAGGGGCCTGGGATGGACCCATCACGGGTGGGAAACCAAAACTCTGCTGGTGTCACAAGCAAAAGCTGAATCCGCTCCGCTGATTTCCCAGGTGAGACCTCTGCCAACATTTAAGAGGGATAAACGAGGTGACCTGGATAATTACGGGCCTGTCAGCTCTGCTTCGATCCCGCGCAGGCTGATCGAGTGGCTGACGTGGGAATTGATTAATAAAGAATTAAAAGCGAGTAACATCAGTAAATGAAAGTAACGGCGCTAATGTCTATCAACAGGTGTAGAGACGGTTGGCTTTGCAAAAGCAGCTCTTTGGTACAAAGCTGGCTGGGTTGGAGGGAGCGGGTGTTTGCGTACCCCTGGTTTTGGCCATGTCCCACCGCCTGTGGGGCTCTGTTGGCTCAGTCCAAGCCCAAAGTGGAGAGCAGCACCAGGAAAGCCAGGTGCTGTGTGTCTGGGCATCGGCAAACAGCAGGCAGGAGTGTCTGTGCCCCGTCCATCCCATCACTGCATGGCCCCCGGCTCCTTCTGGGCTCCTCCCAGCCGGCGAGGGGTGTCAGCATCCATGCAGGATCCGTCCCCGAGCTGGCTGCGGTGCTCGCCTCTTTTTTCCAGTTGCCATAGGAACAGACGAAGGCCTCTAAAGCATCGCGGTGGGGTGCACGTCTAGGTCATGCTGTGGAGCAGGCAACCATTTTATAGTGATAATAAATTCAGGGAATTGGGAATTTGGCCGAAGTAGCACGCAAGAAAAGGACTTGAAAAGGCAGAATGGAGATAAATGAACAAAAATAATTCCATGACAAATGGCCATACTCTGCGCCAGACCTAAATGAAATCCTTCTCCAGAGTTCAGGCAAGAGGGTACGGGAACACAGATTGTAAGGGATGATCTGTCCTCGGAGCATGAGGACGGAAAGGCAAAGGCAGCACCTTAAAGTGTTTAGGGACTATTGGATTTCAAAAACCTTCATTATCTCTGGTCCCCACTGCCTGGATGCGAATTGCTGCTGGCCAAGGATTTACCATCCCTCCGTCTGCGTGACAGGAGCAGGAGAGGCACCAAATCCTCGGAGAGGAGAGCTGGCCGAGCAGAGCTGGCCATTTGGAGGTCACTGAAAATCTGCTGGAAACGTGTGGACACGGAGGAGCTGCTGGGCTGGAGCAGCCACGGGGAGATCTGCGGATCCACTCCGGCATGGAGACCCTGAAGATCTCCTACAGCAACACAGGGCTGGGGGGCTGGGCGCTTCCCCTGGATTTTGGGGAGCTTCTGGGTGGGCTGGTGTCAGCAGAAGGCCGATTTCAGAATCACTTGTCCCTGTGCTCGTGTTCTCCTGCTGCGTGGTGTGAAGATCTGCTGCTCCAGCAGCTGAGGACACCGAGCCTGCTCAGGATCCCCTCCTGAACGTGGGTGAATTTATTTCATTTACTGCACAACCTATGCACCGTGCAACATCTTTCCTGCTCCTTTTCCTATGCCTGGTGAAGGAAAAACAAACTCTTGGCCAAAATCCTCTCTGTCAGCCGCCCAGAGCCTGTCCCCACGGTGTCTGCCCACCGGTGCCACGCGTAAACACGTGGGAGATGGTGGCGGGTCCCGAGCTGGCATCCCTCGCTGCAGTGTCCTCATGTGCCCTACTGCCTTTGAGGGGGGTGAAAAGGGGGCGAAACCAGACAGATTGGGCAATCTCTGTGTTTTCCCAGCCCTGGGAGCGCTAACGAAGGCAGCCAGGCTGTGGATGCGTGCGGGCGAGCTGCTGGCACGGCGCAGGGAGCTTAACGAAGCCTGCGCGGACGTCTCCCTCCTGAGCCCCTGCTCTGTCCTTCCCCTAATTGCGCTGGGGTTTGAAACGCGACTTAAATCACCGTGTCCTGTTGGCTTCGAGAAGCAGAATTTCTCATGCTGATTTAATCACCTCATTATGTCAAACAAGTTAGAGTTATTTTGAGGCTGGCTAATAGGTGCCAATTTATACCCCTTGGCAGCGCGGGGCTGTGCTCAACCCTACCACTTGTTTGTTGGCGAGACAAAGAAAGCCTGGAGCTGGCTGCTTTCTAGGGTAGACACAGCTCACCCGGGACCCGGGGCATCTGTTGCTGGTGCTTTGCAACCCCTCTTCTTGCCACGGACTTTTTTTTTTTTTTCCCCGATTGCTCCTTGTTTGGTTTAATGAGGCGGTGGTAGGAACTCGGAAATTACTGAGCTGGGACGTGGCCAGAGCTGGAGATGGGCACTGAAATGAGGCACCACGCACGGCATGGCAGCTATCCTGTGTGGGCTCGGAGCTTCTCCTCTCCCTGGGGATGGAGAGGGGATGAAGGCCAGCAGCATTTGATGAGGAGTAAGAAGGGGCTGGCTTGCAGGAGGCTGGGGTTGTTTCCCTGCTAGTTTGTGCAATGTCCTTTGGGCTGTGCCAGTTTCTAAAGCTCTGGGTTCACAGAAAAGCAGGATTTCATCCCAGCATCATTGGTTTTGCACATTTCCTTCCCAAGACCCCACTCTGCAGCCTGCTGAGGTCTGGGGGTTTGAGCCTGCTCCTTTTCCATTGCCTCCCTGCTTCCTCCCAGCCGGCTCAGCTTTGGGTATTTTGCTCTACCAACAAACTGGGGAGGGCAAACGAGGCAAGCCCCCGGGTGGGCTGCTTCCCTCCCCAGCCTCACCGCAGCCCTAGAGAAGTTACAAAGAGCTGAGACTTGTCAGGGTGATAAATCTTGAGCTAATTCCTCCCCTGGGGCTTCCCTCTGTGGGAGCTGCAGACCCTCGAGCATCATCTTGCTCCATCCAAAATGACATTTGCTGGAGGCAGCTCAAGAGCTGGAGGAAGAGCCGGAGGCTGCTGGTGCTGAGGGCTGGCTCCTGGCACGCACGGTGCAGCACAGACTCATCCACAGCCTGAGCTGATCCTTTTTTTTTTATTTTATTTTTTTTCCCGCTATGAAGGTCTGAACTGGAAGGAGACGCTCTGATGTTTGCTGCCCATCCTGGGGATGCGTTGGAATCCAAGGGTGGAGAATTCCAGGTGAGGCAGCTCTGCTGGGTGTGGGGAACCAGGACAGGATGCGCCCCTTCCTCAGGTGTCAGACGAAAGCAGGGGCAGCCAGACCTGCTGCACACAGGCTGGTGCTCCCCTCCTGCAGCCAGCCTGGCCAGAGGAAGGCAGATGTTGCTCCCAGAGGCCATCACTGAACAGTTTGGGTTGGAAGAGACCTTATAAAACACCTGGTTCCAACCCCTGCCATGGGCAGAGATGCCACCCACCAGAGCAGGTTGCCCAAGGTGTTTTTAAATGAAGATTGTTTTAGGATTTCTCTCTAACAAGGGCTCAGACAGAGACCCAGAGCTGCTGACAGCTCCTCTGACCCCACAGACAGACAGACCAGGCTGCTCCCAGCCAGGGGAAGTTTCCTGCCGCTGGCACCCGAGCCGTTTCCTTGGGATGGGGATGGGGATGGGGATGGGGAAGGGGAAGGGATCTGTTTGCTCTGCTCCAGGTTTTGCTTTGTTCTTGAAAGCCTCTCCAGCTGCACAGAAAGCCTGCCGCTATTTTGAGGTCCCTCTCCTTCGCCGTCATCCCCAGAGGCTTCTAGCTGAGCAGCAGAATAGAAAACGACAGATTATTGCTGCATCTTGCCGAGCCTCTCTCCTCCACATAAAAGAAAGAGGGTCGATTTTGCTCAGGAGCGGGGCCGCGTGTTTTGGAAGAGTCAGGGCAGGAGATGCCAGGAAGGAATCACGATTTTCCTACCCCGGCATCTTCCCAGGATGCTGCCCTTAGCCAGGGGAAAGCTGTAGGGCTGTGCCCCTGCCCTTCCTCTGAGCTGCCCCAGGTCCTGCCAAAATCCCAAATGGGCTCCACAGGTGTTTCCTACCAAATCCCAAAAGTCTGAGTGTCCTGGAGGGCAATGTGAGGGACTACGAGCACTGGGTGTAGATGGGGAAACCCTCCCTGTCCCCTGGGTGTTGGGGACTGGTGCTGCTGCGGGGCTGAGCAAGCCCTGAGCACCCCAGGCTCTGTCCAGCACCCTGGAAGCGAAGGCAGCAGCAAGGGGGCTCCCATCCCCTGCCCCTATTCCCACGACGGGCTGATGGATGGGAAGCAGCTGCCCCTTTTCCCATGTCCACCTTGTAGGATGCCTACCTGGGAGCATCCCGTGGGTGCTTCCCTACAGACGAGGTATGATCCTGCCCTTTGGATGTGATGGAAGCCGTGGAGAGGGGACACATTTGGTGGCTTCCCAGGGCAGGGGCTGCCACCCGCCACGGCCACGTGTCCCCCAGCCCAAACCCACCCCGGGGGGGAAGGGTTTTAATCACGGTTTAAGTCAGTAAACCAGAAAGCCTGATTTAAATGATCACTTTCAATCTTGTTTCTCATTTGTACAATTTAATTATTTCCTGAATGCAATTCCTCTCGGTTGGCAACCATTAATCTGCAGTTTTCCTTCTTTTACACGACGTTTGGCAACACTATTTTTTTTTAAAGCTAAACAGAGAAAACTGTGTTTGCAAGTTTACTTAAGCAATTATCCAGCTTAATGTATATTTACGGGGATTCTTCATTTTCACTTTTTATGGTGTTATAATATAGGGAATGATGCATCGCGTTTTTATGAGCTGATTATTAATTTTGGACTCACAACTTGCGTCATGGCCTATTTGGATGGAAATTGGTTTTCAATTTAAAACACCTAAAAACCAGCATCAAAAATGTTTTTTATTAGTTAAATAAAACCATTTAAAATGTGCTAGCTATCGACAAAAATATAAGCTTATCTGAGCACGCATTTAAAGCTGATTCCCTAAACAAGATAAGTGCTATCTGCAACGAGGGAGTCGAGCTCTTTGTTCTGAATTTTCATATTCTGGATGGTTTCAAAATTAATGTATTACTTTGGTTTTACTTGCAGGTGGAGAAGGGAAAATGAGGTTTTCCATTTTATTCTCATCCCTAATTCCAGTGGCTTGGTTGGTGGGACTAAATCAGTGGGGAGTGTGGATGCAGAGTTGTTTTGTTGGTGGTTTTGGGGGCAGTGGTGCTGGCTGGGGCTGGCTGACAGCACCACAAAGCTCCTGGTGCTGAGCCAGAGCCCCCCAGCACCTCCCAGGTTTTGGCTTCTTCGCCGTGCCAACAGCCAGCACATGCTGCTCGGTGTCTTTATGCAAGTCCCTTAAATGCCAGTGGTTTAAGTGGCAGCATGACATTTCTCGGTGTTTTTCAGGGAAGTGGGTAACCAGAAAGTCCCAGTGGGCTGGGACTGGGAAGGATGTGCTGTGTGGGGACAGGGACCCACTCTGATGGGCATGTCCCCATTTGGGCAGCAGCAGGTGTCACCGAGCTGCCTGGATGTGACCATGGACATGTGCAGGGCTGCCTGCCTCCCCAGGCACCAAATCCCTTCCCAGTGCACCGCCCTGCAAAACCAGGGGGCAAACACACAATCCCTTCCCTGGGCAGCCCTGGCAGAAGTAAAAGAAGCTGTGGCACCCAGCTGAGCTGTTTTGCAGCAAAATACCCCATTTCCAGGGACGGTCCTGGTGGAGGAACCCCTGGAAAGCTGCGTTTTGAGCAAAAGTGCCCTTTGTTTTGCCCGGAGCTGCAGCTGATGCTCCACTGCAGCCCCGCTGGCCTTTCCCCTTGTGCACAAACCCAATATTACAGAGCAAGAGCTACAGCTGGTGGGCAGGCAGGCAGCTCTCCAGCCCATAATCTCTCCCGACACTGAAATTATTATTATTTGCCTTGCCACGGCATCGAGTCCGGTCCATAACTTGTCTCTCTCCTTCCTAGCAAGGGTAATTTTTTCCTATTTGCAGGTCCTGTCTGACAGTAATTGGCCGCCGCTGCCTGGCTGCTGTTTTCGCTTTAACAATACCGCACCGAATAAATGGCCCCGTGTTGCTATCAGCAGCTTTCTGCACCCGGCGTGGGTTATTTTATCTCATGGAAAGGAATTCTGCAGATGGCACAAAAAGCTGGACAGCGCTGCCCTACCAAAACCAGGGAATTATTAGCACCGAGCTAATGAAAACCTGCTGTCGGTGGGGAAGCTCTCAGCCTTTTGGAGAGCTCGGGCAGGTCTGTGGATTCCCACCCAAAAGGCAGCAGAGCTGAGGAATTATTTGGCATTTCCAGGGTCTGCAGCTCCTCTGAGCACAGCGACCAAGGACCCGCACCGGTCCCCGTCTCATCCCGAGGCCGTCTGGGGAGCATCCTATGGGGCTGGGCAGAGATGCACCACCTGCCTTCATCCCTGAGCATCACTCAGAAAAAAATAAAAATAAAAATAAAAATAAAAATAAAAAGGGAGAAAAAAAAAAGAAATAAACCATGAAAAAAAAAAAATGCACCCAAATCCTTCACTCCGGCGCTTTCACGTCTCCAGCAATTGGCAACAGTTTAACGTGTATATATCACTAACGCAGCTTTATGAGCTCCGGTCCCACTGGCATCATTTTTTTTAAAACCCTTTTCCAGTGTAATTGCTGTTTGTTTTGTCATTTCTCAGTGGACAATTACAGTTCAAAAACAAGAGAGCCTTTGAAGATCGCGAGCAGAGTCTGCGAGCTTCATTAACACGCTTTTAATACGCTGTGGAAACGCACTTGAACTTACCTGCCTGAGGCCTCAGACAGAAAAATCTGGCTTTGCAAAGCACCGATTATTTGATCTATTTAAAATACTTCCACTATTAGCCTGGTCTCCTGGATACATTTCAACGTCAGCAGTTTGGGAGGCTGAAATAGCTCCTCTAGGTCATTCAAAAGAAAAAAGAAAAAGAAAAATCTTCTGCCATTCTCTAATTCCTAGGAACTGGAGCCTCGGCATGGTGAATACCACTACTGTGAATGGCACGTGGCCTCTTTCTGACACCTTCTTGTGACCAGTTTTGGGAATAAAGCAATAGGAAGAATAGAAAGAGGTTTGGGTTCATGGCGCTTCCCCAGACGAGCAGGCAAGGCGCACCACCGAGCCTCTCAGGCACTTTGCAGACACTGAATTTGGTGTGACAAGTAAGAGGAGGTGTTTAAGAAAAAGGAAAAGGAAAAAAAGAAAAAGAGGTTTCCTGGATAGTTCGATTTCCCTATTCCTAGTGTAGGAGAGAGTTTGTAGGAGAGTTTCCACCTGGGCGTGGAAACGTCTCCTCTCCTTTGCGTTTGGTGGCTGGGTAGGGGCTGGCCAGGGGATGCCCATGGGCTGCAGCTGAGCAGCTCACAGGGGAAGCCCAGCTGTGAGTGATCCCCGAGCCATTCCTCCCATTTGCTTTTCATTTCCTTACCTTCCTTAAGCCCCGACTGACCCAGAGCAGGTCCCCGGCGATGCAGGCTCACCGGCGGCTGGCTGCGTGCAGCTGGGGCTGCTCTGAATACACAACACGGGGCCAAGGGGAGCAGCCACGGGGCTGGGGGCTCTCGGCACCGCCCTGGGGTGCTCCGATGCTGCCGAGCAGAATCAGGTCCCTCCTGGCAGAGCTGAGCAGCACAACCACTAAGAGGGACAGTAGTACTCTGCTTCTATCACTTATTAGGACAAAAATGTGCGCCCGAGGCATAGTTAGGTGGTTTATTGCTCATCAGCTCTTCTTAAGTCCATCATTAGTGAATAAATGTGTTTGCTGACAGCAGCTGGGGCTGCTGCAAGAGCCGGGCTGGGAAGCACCCGCAGGTACCCGGCCTCTGCCTCATCCTGTCCTGCTGTGTCCTGTCCTGCCTTGTCCCATCCCTCCTCCTGCTGTGTGGCATCTGCTGATCCCATCCTGCTGATCCCATCCCACTGCAGCCCTTCCTGCTTTAATACACCCCCCTGCATCCTATCCCACTGTTCCTATCCTGTTAATCACATCCTGCTGCGTCCTGTCCCCCATCCCATCCCATCCCCATCCCATCCCATCCCATCCCATCCCATCCCATCCCATCCCATCCCATCCCATCCCATCCCATCCCATCCCATCCCATCCCATCCCATCCCCCTGTCCATGCTGCCTGGGTGTTCCGGAGCTCAGAGGGAGCAGAGGTGCCCGGGGCTGGAGCAGGGCAGGCAGCAGCACCTCCCCAGGGTGCCGGGCTGTCTTGTTTTCCATTTCTGCAGGCAGAGCTGTTGAAAAATGCAGGAGATGCCCCAGGCAACCTGAACTCTGCATCAACAGTTTTAGCCCTGAGTTTCCCACTTGTTGTTGCTGTTTTCTTTAGCAGAGAAGAGATGTGCTTTTGGAGAGAAAATCTCCAGCAGAGATCGCACGGCTCTGCAAGCAGAGGAGCTGCCTCAGTGCTTTGGGTGCTTTGCCCTAGATTTTACAGCATTAATGTCCCACAGCCGCAGCGATTCCCCCAAAACCTTTCTCGAGGACAGGGCTTGGAAGCCGTTGAGCCCTGTGGTGTGGGCACTTGCTTTGGGCAGTTTTTGTTGGGGTTTGGGCAGGGTTCAAGAGTGTGCAGCTCCCCCAGGGCTCGGTGGCAGGATGGATTTCTGAAAAGGCAGCAGGGGCTGTGCCTGTGTCAAGCAAGTGCCTATTGCTTTTGTAAAACCTGTTGTAGGAGGGGGAGATGACCATAACTTGGGAACCTTTTGTTCTAGCAACTCCAGACGTGGTCCCCAAAATCACCCACCACTCCGCCGAGATCTAGAAAAGGTCAGGATGCACTAAATACTCCAACAATGAGGTTTAAAGTAGAAAAATAAAAATAAAAAAATACAAAATAAAATGCCACAACCCTGTTCATGTTGTCACGCTGACCTCCAGCCCCCATTGGGTGCTCAGAAGGCAAAAATTATTTGTATTAATGCTGCAGGCATGGCTCTGGACCTCTGTCCCAAGGCAAAGGGCTTTTCCCAAAGAAAATAAGACCTTTTTTTCCTGCTGTGCCAACAGGGGCAATGCCCTGGAGCAGGGAGGGGTTTGTCCATGACCCCAGAGAAGTGGGGAGGAGCGGGGGGATGATGCACCCAGGACAACCTGGGAAAATAGGGGTGCAGCAGCCCGCTGCTGTTCAGCCACCCTTTTAAACCTAAAAATGCCTCCTCCAGCCAGCCTGGTGAGGCTCAGGAGACTGTGTCTAACAGGGAGGCAAGCAGCCCTGGAATTATGGCGCAGTAATTGCTTGGTACTTAAAGTCCAGGTCTAGAAGATCTCCAAGTAATAACTCATCGGAAAGATATTGAGCTCTCATCACAAAGAGGAAATATGGTCTCTAAACAGGCAGCTAATGGCATGCCATTTATCTGATGGCAAATCAGCCACGTTCATTACTCTCTGCAGCACAGCCAGAAAGAGAAATACGGAATTAGCTGAGCCGGAGGAGAGCGGGAAGCAGGGAAGGATGCGTTTCCTTACGGCGCTTCTCCAAGGGCATCTCCTGGAACCTGTGCCAAGGGTGATGGCAGAGCGCTCCCTGAGCCCGAGAACACAGCTGGGGACAGCGAGGAGCAGGATAAGGGGTGCAGCTGGGGGCTCCAAGGGCTGGGAGGTGCTGGTGGGTGCACCCAGGGAGCTGCCAGCGGCTGGGGAAGCCTCTTGGCGAGCATCTTCCTGCCCGCGGGCAACAGAAACGCACTCCAGTACAATTTTCACACCATTCAGAGCTCTTCCTGAGAAAATCCCTAGCATTATTCAAGGAAACGCTAGGACTGGGGGAATTTTTATTGTTTTTGTTCCCCTCTGCCAGCAGTGCAGCTCTGGGAGCGAACAAAGACCAGATAGGCTTTTATCCCTTTCCAGCCCCTGCCCGTCGCCGTACCGAGGCTTTGAACGCCTTAGCGCTTCCTCTGCTTTATAGCTTCCTTCCACCCCACTTCTTCTGCTCTCTTCCAGGTATTTCTGGCAGAGGAAATGCCTTTCTGGCTGCCCCGGGCTGTGTCTAGGAGATGGGCAGCGCTGTCCAGCCCATGGGGAGCTGGGTGCCCGCCTGGGTTGGGTTTGCAGCGATGCCAGGCTGAGCACCCCCAGCCACGGGGACATGACCCCCGTCTGTCATCCTTGACATAAACCTAAACCCCGTCTCATCCCTGCGTTTTGTAGGATCTGTGCTTTTCCCCTGCAGTCCTGAGTCATGCAGAAACATCAGAAGCAGGCGGGGAGGAGGGGGCACCTGCAAAACATCCCAAAAACACCCATGGGGACAGACAGACAGCGGACACGTCCCCTTTTGCCTCGGGGTGATGCTCGGGGCTTGAGCAGAGCTGAGCTCACCAGGATGGTTGGGAACGATCCCTGCTCGTGCCACCAGCCCCTGCTCCCCCCACTCACGTAGCCCCCAGCGCAGCAGCCTCCCGAGGGCTTCGCAGCGCACCCGGGCCGTGCGCACCGAAAGGAAAAAAGCCTCGCTAATTATAGTTTGCATTTCTGTGCGCAGGAGAGCGAGGGCTTTCATGGAGAGAGGCTCCTTCATCAATTAATAATCCTTCGTCTCGGAGTTTCGGAGGAAGATGGGGAGAAAGCGGCAGCGGTTTTAATGCTTAATGTGCCTTTTCTAGGGAAACAGGGGCACGCGGTGGCCTTGGTGAGCGTGGCTGAGGCTGCTGTTGGTTTTGCCTCCTGTTTTCTGCTGGCCAAGGGGAAGTTATGAAGCCCTGAAATAACCTTGCTTTTTTTGGGGGGGGGGGGGGGGCTGCTTCAAAGAGCAGGGTTTCCTTTGAGCATTACTAAGAATGATCTAGAAACGATGCGCGATTATTTCCTCTTAGTCACCTACAGACTGCACCAGCCATCGCTCCGTGCTGGCCACCAGTCACAAATATTTGTCACTTAATGGGACTCGAGATACGGCCACAGTCCTAAGCCACCACCACCGGGACCAGAACCAGTCCCCAGGACATCCCCACCGGGTCGCAGAGCTGGGAACCCCTCCACGAGATGACATTTGGGGCTGCCAAGGAGCCCCCCCGAGGCTTCAGCATCCCCCAGCAGAGCCCCCCCAGCTGTCACCCCCAGCTGAGCACCCCGCGGGGTGCCCAGCCTGGCGCTCATGCCATGCACACGCTGGGAACAGTCATTTGCGAAGTGTGTGCCAAGCCAGGAGCATCACGGATAAATCACTCATAACTGGAAGGCAGTAATAACAGGAGCCTCGGGGGAAATTTGCGCTGCTGAATAACGGATTCTTCTTCTTTTTTTTTTTTTTTTTTTCTTCTTTTTCACTTGAAGTCACTTAACGAACCCTCATGCTGAAATCTTCAGAAAGACTCACCTTAGGGGGTATTGGAAAATATTGATAAATAGCACTTGGCACTTCTGAGGCTCTCAGCAAGTGGCACAAACACTGCTGCAACACTCAGCCTGGATGCCTCCACGTTTCACTTCCCGTGGATCTCCCTGCCCGTGAGGAGCAGGCACAGACCGGAGGGATGCTGGCATCCCCCTGCACCCCTCACCACAGCCAGATCCCGGGGAAGGCACGGGTATCTCAGCAAAACGATGCCTCCCATCCCAAACTCGCCCAAGAAGCAATATATCAGCTGTAAAGCAGCTTCCGCACTTTATTTGCTGGTAATTTACAGCCCACACTGTGAGCCAGTGTAATATTTGCAAGCAATTAAACAGAGGCTGACTCAACAACAGCTACCTCGGGTCAGATTCTCAAGTGTTCATCGTTCATAATTAAGCCCGAGTTTTCGACAGCAGCGGGGCCCGGGGCTGCCGCGCCGCCTTCCTCTGCCCCAGCAGTGGCTTTGGAGCTGGGGGCGAAGGAGGAATTTTTGGAGGGGGGAAACATCCTCCAGGAGCGGGGCCAAGGCTGGGGGAGCCAGCTCCACCCCAGGGCTCTGCTCCTGCCCTCCCGCTGGGTACGGGCACTGTCAGGTCTCGTTAGTGTCCGCTCTGCCCAGGAGAGGTGAGGAAAAAGGGTTTGACTCGGATGTACACCCCTTGCTTGGCTCAGATATAAATCCCTTGCCTGACTCAGATGCACAGCCCTCTGTAAGACTCTCCCTGCAGCAGGGATGGTGCTGCCAACCCTGCTGGGAACTGAGGTTGGGCTCTGGGTGCCTCAGGGAAACTGAGGCACGGCACTGATGGGGCTGCTTGGCAGCACCGAGCAGAGCCCGCGGCTGTCCCCGCACCATCCCAGGGTGTCACCCAATTTGGGTCTCTGCCAAACCCCCTCCAGCAGAGCACCCCCTGCCCATTGCACCCCCCTGATCTGTTTTTCAAACAGCCAAACACCCAAACAGCCCCATTTGTCCCCCTGCTGCTTACCCTCTGGGTTAGCAGCGTTTAGGAAAACGAGCTATTTACCATCTGCTTGATCCCACTGCTGCTGGAAGCAGCCCAGCAATGCCCTGGGTAGTGGGGAAGGCTGGAAAGGGAAGAAAGGGATGGGGACAGCACCAGGGTGACAGCTTTCCCCATATGGGTGGGCAGCTGGGGGTTAATGGGGCCGTTGCTCAGGTGTTATAAAGGGGAGGGATGCGGCGCAGTAGGGTTTGCATCGCCTGTGATGGTGTTGGGGAGGCAGAGCCAGGAGCTGCTCAGGGGCTTCCTCCTGGCCCTGCTCCATGATGCTGAGCTGCTGGGGACCGTGGTCTGCAGCCACCGGTGTCCCCTGGCACCCAGAGGTACGTGGTGGCACGTGTTCCCTGCTGTCCCTGGGTACGTAGCCAGGAGCACCAGGGGTTGTGCCTGCTTCTTGGCTCTGGCTGAAAGCTGCTTCTTTTTTTTCAGCTGCTGAAATTGTCTTTTAGGGGATTTTGGGACCCAGGGAGGATGTGGTGGCCAAAACCAGTTTGTTTGTTGGTTTGGTGGCCAGGCTGCGGTGGGGCTGGCAGGTGTCAATGGTGCTGTCCCCACCCAAGGAGATGCTCTTCTCTGCTATCTGGTGGCCCTGTTGCGCAGAGCTGCTGGGATTTGGGGATAGGTTTGGGGGTGGGAGGCTTGGATTTGGGGTTATGGGGAGGTGGGGTGGGACCTGCTGTTGTTCAGCCACAAGGTGTGGGGCTGAGCTCTGCGGCTGGGTGCTTGGTGTGCTTTTGGTGGGGGCTGCAGCCCCAAAACAGATACAGCAGCTCTGCTGCTGCCCTCTTCAAAGCCCCAGATGCCCCCTCCTGCCCTGTGCATGGGAGGCAGCAAACACAGCCCGAAACGGAGCCGCCTGGCTCTAGCTCCTGGCCCCTGCCATAAATAAAATAAAATATAAAATAAAATAAAGGCATTTCACAGCCAGGGATAAAGTGCTGCAGTCAGTCACAGCAGCTGGGCAGGGACTCTGTGGCCAACAAAGCCCCCTCAGGTGCCCAGTGCCACCCCTCGAGGTGACCTGGTGCCACCCCTCCTTGGGACCTCTGCTTCCCAAAGGGCCCCTGGGGCATGGCACCTTGCCCAGCACTTTCATGTGATTAAAGGAAGCCGCCGGGCTACGTACTCGCTGCTGAATTATCAGTTTTGCCATAAACCATTATTCATTATCTGTGTTTCGCTGGGTAACCTGGGCCCTGCTGGAGAAGCGCCGTTTCCTCCGCAGTCAGCTGTATTTTAATAAGTTGCGGTGCGGGTAAAATATCCCCAGAGAAAATCCAAGCATCGTTCCGTTTATCAGCCATGCAAAGTTCAGAATAAAAATATTCCAAGGTGAGGTAATGTAGTGTGACACTGTGCGAGTTAATTTATAAAAGAATTAACTGTGTTTAGAGCAGTTAGAGGAAGAAGCTGCCTCCTCCAGCCAGCGTTGGAGCAGCCCTAAAATGAAATGGACTGGCAGAGAAACATTTCTTCCTTTGAAATGGACTGGCAGAGAAACATTTCTTCCCTGCAAGAGGGTTTTGTGCACGTTCAGGTGCTAAAAGTGCAGTAAGTGGACCCAGAGCTGCAGTGGGATTGAAGCTCCCTGGGCAGGCCAGTGCAGGAAAATGCTGGTGATAGGAAAATGCCATCAGCTGGAGCACTGCCACACTGCCTGGAGTGCCTGTGAGCGTTAATTAAGCAGTGTTAATGAGGGCCCTGGGATGATAGAGGCCAGCCAACTCCTTCCCATGCTGTGCCAGCAGGTGCTGAGCAGCCCAGGGCCATGGGAGGGTTTCTCCAGCTGCAGCTTGCAGCGATTTGGCCACCACGAGCATCCCTCGTGCCCTGGGGTCCCCAGGCACGTCCCGGTGCTGTCAGCGCATCAGGATGGGGAATCCGAGCAGGAAAGGCACGGCACGAGCCTTCACAGCCCCTGCTTTGGGGCTCGGTGCTGCCCTGATCCCACACACCTGAGCTGCCACCTGGCCGCCAGCCCCTTTGCTGATGCCAAGAGGCCCTCCGGGGCTGGTGCTCAAATCAATATTTGCAAGCAATTCCTTCCCCTTATCTAGCAGCTTTAGGCCCCGCTGCAAAAGAAGTGAGGAGTCTATTTAGCAGCTATTTTTCAATATAATGATTTATAATGGATCAAGAAAATTAAACTGCTGGAGGAAGAGAGCGCGAGTTCGGGTGCTCCGATGGCCTAATGAAGTCCCATCAAAGTTCCCGTTTGTTGTCAGCTATTAATTCAGTCCCCGATTCAGTCTCCAAATTACTTTCCCTGGAACTGAATCTAAATATGAAAATCAATTAAGAAGGGAACTAGTAGCTACATCTGGGAGAGGGGAGAGGAGGGAGGTATGATGACGAATCACCCAGGTCCTCTCGAGCATGCAAATTAACATTTAGAGTGTATTTTGAGGAAGGGGAGCTTGGAAACGCTGCTTCACAGAAACCACTAGATCAATTTTCCAAGCCTGAGTGCTTGAGATTCTTCAAAGTTACTGAAGGCTCTGTCTTGGGATAAAAATATAAAAAAGACAAGAAATCAATGCTGATAATTAATTTAACACAATCTATTCGTTCTCTCTTCTTCCAGTCAATGCGAAGAGAAAATCATACAGTAGCTGAATTTTACATTTCCACCGAGATTGTGCTGGGACAAAATGAATAAGCGATCATAAATTACTTCAAAAGCTCGGCTGTGTTGTTGGGAGTGGGGCTTTTTAATTAACTGGAGGGATTTGTCACCACTTCCCCCGCTGCCCCTGCGAGGGGAAGCGATTGCCATCAGACGTGCCTGGGCAGCCCAGCCTTGGGCAGACGATGTGACTGCAAACCAGAATCTGGATGAGCTCGAAGCTGGAAAACATCAGTGCCTGCTCCCCAGCTCCCCTTTTTAGGGTGATTGTTTTATTTTTAGTTTTTAGCACTGATTTTGCTGGGTACCTGGTTTAATGTGTGAATGAGGCAACTCATGTCCCAGCTGGGATCTTGCATGAGTCATGCAAAGAGGATCCAGGTGGGTTTTTATGTGGAATTCCCCAAAATTTTGGGCTTTGTGGGGTCTCTAGATGGTGCTGGGCTTGGGCCCTGCAGCGGGGCGAGCAGGCACGGGCAGCGCGCAGAGAGGAGCTGCCTTTAATTATTCAGAGCTCATCTTCCCTCCTGTTAAAAACAAATGGGAAGTGGATGGATTTGGGTAATGAATCCCCGGTAGGGTACTTAGGTTTAAAGCAAAACCTGTCCAGTTAAATGTATCCTGTGGAAATGGATTTGATTGCTCTCATCTTCCAACTTCAATTTGGTGGCGGTGTTAGCATACTGCCAGGCGCACGGGCTGTGCGGGGAATATAAAAGGTAGAAAATAAGAGAGAAGTGATCCCACAAAGGGGGCGCCTCCCTTTGTGCCTCCAGCCTTGGGTCTGGGTTGGAAGGAGCAGCCATCCCGCTGTCCCCTCCTGGGGAGGGGAACAAGGCCCTGCTGGATTGTCAGAGCTACTCAGGGCAGAGCTTGCTGCCGGGAGCAAGAGGATCTATTTTTTTTTTTCTCCCAAGGCAAAATCCTTACGGTTCTTTTCGGTGCAGTTTAGGGATGCTGGATTGTGCCTCTGGGTCCTGGCTCGTTGGTTAACTCGATCGTATCCAGGAGCAGTTAATACATAATACCAAAACCTAAAGCAGCTGGAGCCAAGTGCAGAGGACACCACTTGAGAACATGTAGAACCTTCCGAAATCCCCTCCCAGCAGCCGTCAGAGCACTTTGTCATTTAGCTCAGCGCCGAGCAGCCGTCTGTCTGCCCTGTGTGCTTACACACAGGTTTCCAAGAGGGAGAAAAAAAGGGGAAAAAAAAAAAAAAAACTTTGTAAGGATCCCAGCAGCGGGGAGCTGCTGCCAGCAGAGCCAGACACTTGCACCATGCTGGAAACAAACGACGTGCTGGGCAGCCGAGCCTGCTCGCTATTGAAAAGGAGAAAAAATTCATCCGGCGCTTTAGAGTAACGGATGGCTTCTGGAACAGCGAGGGCAGCCGAGGAAGGATTGCATTTATTATCCCTGTCATGTCTTTTATTAGCAAAGTTATATCACTGGCATTTTTCTTTCTGCTTTCTCATTGTTTTCCTGCAACAGCCGCCACCTTTCCCTTCGCTGTGTGGTGCAGTGGGGCTGGGCCAAGAGTTACAGCTTTTGGGGATGTGTGGGTATGGCAAGGGGCCCTAAAAAGGGGTGGTGGGCACATTCAGTCCCCTCCATCCTCCATGCCCAGGCACGTGGCATGGCCAGGCTGCTCCCTGCAGGGTGCAGACAGCGCTGAGGCATTGCTGAAGCTGTCTCCTTCAGGCCTCTGCCATCCCAGAACAACCAGTGCTCCCAGCTCAGCAGCAGCCTGGGATGCCTGGGCAGGCTCTCGTGCCCCTCTGATCCCCACCGATGTGCTGCGAGCCCCCCCAGCTCCAGGGGCAGGTCCTGCGGCTGCACCCAGCCTGGCTCCTGGCAGAACTGGGCCTGGCACTGGCTTTTATTTCCCCTCTCCCCCTTTCATGAACAATCTCCTTGCAGATGAGGTTCCTGCGATGGATATTGGCCACGATCCCAGTAGGGCAGGCGATCACGTTCAATTATTTTATTAGAGGTGGCTCGTTGCTGGGACTGCAGCTCGGTGCTGTGCCCGCTCCCAGGTCCGGAGCTGCCTCTGCCCCGTGGACGGGCTGGGCCACCTGGCAGCTGCTTAAAATGAAAGGATTGCTATTTTTTTCTATCTTAAATATGATACAAATCTTAAATATGATACAAATGGCGGTCCATATCCAGGACCTCCCCAGCCCTGGTTCATCCATTTCTCCTGCAGCAAGCAGCCCGGGAGGCTAGGACAAAGCAAACTTGCTTTATTGCCACCCTCAAATAAGCCTGAGCATCCTCTGAGGCCCTGCTACCCCTGTCTCACAGCTGAGGAAGGGAAAAGCCCCGATGGAGTGTGCAATCAAAGCCGGGAAGGGAGCACACGCAGTCCTTAGCGCTGCCCAGAGGCGAGCAGCACAAAGGAGGAGCAGGCGGCGATGAACACCCCCCGTAACGGTGTAAGCATTACATGCCAGGCAGCACGGCACCCTGCAAGCTGCAGCATTTAATCAAAAAGACACTGTCAGCCCAAATCGCATCAGCAGGAGAGGCACCAAGGCTCGGTGTCGTGGTGGCAGCAGCAGCCGTGGAGAAGGTGCCAGACTCGGCTCGGCACTCAGGACCCGAAATGCTCCTGTTTTGAGGGCTCGTGGTGATGGCAGGCCCTGGGCACAGCCGGCTCTGCTTGCTGCTTGCAGCCTGGGCACGGGCATGTGAAGGTTTTCCTGCTGGTGTTGTCTTGGCTCAAGTTTTGGCAGGTTGGTTCCTACTGATTTTTGGGGTCGGTGCCTAAGTGTGTCAGCCAGGGGTGCTTGGAGTGAGGCGAGCCCTGGAGCCGGGCTGGGTCAGCTTGGTCAGCTTCCTTCTCGTGCCACTGAAGGTGACACCTCTGGGACTTGTCCCCAGGTGGTGCTGTGGTGGGGGAAGAGTTATTTGCACGCAGGAAAGCTTCTAAAATGAGATGCAGAAAGCTTTGGTGCAGCCATGGGATGGGACCCACAGCTCCCTGTCCCCAGGGTGACGGTGCCACCACTCCTGGCTGTTGCCCACAGCCCTCACCCTGCCCTTCAGTGCCAGAGGGATCTGCCTTGCCCTTTCACTCCGCAAAGCTTCTCCCTTCTGGGGTCAAAATTGCTCATCCCTCCCCTGCCTGCTGGCTCCGTAAGAGGAAAATCGGCTGCTGGCTCAAGTGGCACCGTGCTAATGGAGCGAGAGGTTTTATTTGCCATCAGGGTCAGGCAGGGAGCGCTGCCTGTGCAGATCATTATCGGTGCATAAAGATGCCACATGTGTCACCTCCCTGGCCAGCAGGGCTCCGCAGCTCCCTCCCTTTCTGCTCCCCTTTGAGCTCGTTGCTTTCCAGAGCTCCTGGGAATGGGAGGCATGGGAGGTGAGGAGGAGGAAGAGAAAAGGGCTCCGAGGCAGGTGAAGGGCGGCAGTGTGAGGGCTGCTTGATCCAGAACAAATGCCAGGGGCTGTGAGTGTTAACTTGTGCTGTTTTTTAATGCTTTTGCAGTCTTTGAACTTGTGGTTGCCCCCTTCAAAGGGTCCAACAGCCCCTTGGGGAGGGGATTCGGGGAGCTGGGGTGCGATGGATGCTGCAGGTGGGTAAGTCCCAATTCTGTCCCCATCACACCTCCCCTCTGCCCCATGTCGTTGTATTCTCACACACGGACACTTGCACACCAGGACTTTTATTCCCAAAATGCCTGGGCATGGCAAGGAGCCCGGGTAGCTCGCAGCACCCACAACTACCAAGCCACACGGCATGGTGGAGGCACAGAGGAGTGACCTCTCAGCCATTCACACCTCCCTGAAAGAGCCCCACAAGCACCAAAATAAGAAATCTGTCCCGTTAATGATGGCAGGTAGTGGTCATGTTTGTTCAGCTGTGCCTGTATCCACAGGTACCCCACAAAAGCATCGAGGGGTGGCGAGAAGCACACATCCTGCCTGTAGTTGTGAATTTGCAGCTCCAGCACTGCGGGCACCCAGGGGCTGGCAGGACCCAGCACACCCCAGCAGCCCTCCCTCTGCCCCAGCACGGCAGTTTTCCTGCTTTCTGCCTTGGATTAACTCTGCAAATGTACCTAAACGCTGCGAGTCTGTGACCCTGCTAATCATGTCTGTAGGGTGGGGGTATATATCCTGCAACTTAGCCAGGGATTCTTACTTATCCCACTATAATTGTGTGTGTGTATATATATTTGTGTGTGCATAGATAGATTTGCGAGTTGATATCCATCAATGTACTGGAAAGAACTGTATTTTTTCAGGTAGGGGAAAAGAGAAGTGTATTTTTTCATGTAGGGAAACTGAGGCACGGGGAGGCTGGCTTGCACCTGGAGTCCCTGGGTGCAGAAACAAAGCTTCTGAGTTTTTATTCGACTCGCCCCAGCAAAGGGACGAGCCCCTGTGGCCACCTTGGTGCCACCCCTGCCTGCTTGGCTGTTCCGGCCAGGCTCTGTAGATGCTTGGATCTTGGTGCACAAAACCACACCGGGCTCGGGGCAGCAGCTCGGTGCCCAGGGGGCCGCTCCTCTCTGATTGTGCCTTGGTGCCGTTGACAGAGGATGTGTTCATTAAGCCCATCTAATCTTTATTTCTGAGACCATTTGCAAGCAGCTGCTCTTTGGCAGTTCGTTCCCTGCTTCGGCTCATCTCTTTTGTCAGGTGCAGCGTGAGTTCAATTGTGCAGAGCGAGCTGCTCGCACGCAGGGAGTGAGGGTTTCTTTATGTGCCAGGTACATTTCCTTGTCCAATATTGTTTGGAAAAGGATTTCTCCTCCAAATGAGATCCGCATGGGCTCTTGTGGGGACAGAAGGTACCGGTGTGAACTGGGACCGGGGAGGGTTTTGTTTGGTTTTCTGCTGCGTCCTTTATTTCTGCCAGGAATGAAAGCAGCAGCATCGCAGCCACAAAGGCAGCGGTTTCTTGGAGAAGAGCCAGGCTGGTTTGACACTATGTTCCCCCGAATGACAAGAATCAAAAGAAAAAAAAAATTCCAGCAGCCACCACTCCTGCTCCAGCATCGCTAATCCAACAGCTGAGGGTTTATTTGTACTGACTAAGCTGAAGTGAGCAACTTAATTCCCTTTTAATTCTCTTCAGAAGGCCTCAGAAAGCTTAATAGCTGTTTTCTTGCATGAAATTAGCTCAGATTCGGCCCCCAGCTCTCCTGGGCTCTGTGGCCTTGGTGGTTGGGTTGTTTTTTTTATTACCCCTTCCCAATAAGTGTCACAATTTGAGTCCAGGAGTGGGAATAATGAAGCTGCTGGTGAGCTGTCCCCTTCGTCCCTGGCTGTGGGGACAGCCTGGGGGTGGCCTTGCTCTGTCCCTGCGTGTGATGGCGAGGAGCTGTCACCCTGCCATGGGGCCACCCTGGATTGGGCAGCCAGGGCTCAGCCCAGCGCGTCCCTTTGGGGCCTTCCCCAATGCCCACATCTCTAAAAGCCGCCTCTGGGTGTTTGTTATCACTGACCACGAGGTTTGTCACAGGGATGGCAAAGGTGCTCAGCGATGGCTCTTCTCTGAAGCCACCAAGCCCTGCCCCGAGACACATAGGGGGGGGGGAAAAATTATCCTCGGGAACTCCTCAGGAAGCCTGGCAAAGCATCCTGCTATCATTCTGGGTTACTGCAGCCCACCCATTCCCCATCCTGCCCTGGTGGACCCAAGGAAGTCTTTGCATACAAGAGCACCTTGAACAAATAGATTAAAAAAAAAAAAAGTGAAAATCACATCTTTAATCAGCATGGACTTTTGGATTGATTTATGGGTTTCTATTGCAGAGCAGGGACTGCTCTGCTACATGTTGAATGACATTTGTAAGAATAGAAATGGGCTTGGAAATTGCTTTTTTTTTTTTTTTTTCTATTTTTTGTGTTAGAGGAATGTCAGAGCGCACGTGGCTGGGTGTCGGGATGGTGGAAACAGAGAGCCCCCAAATTCATTGAGGAAAGTTAGCAGGAGAATGGGGCTTTTACTCCTGTATTATTTAATATCTGTCATGTGAACTTTAACCTACAACTACAGGTATCTAATTTGGAATTTGTTACTTTTTTCTTTTTTTAACTAGAAAATGATAGTTACAGGAGATATTTGCAGGGAGAAGGCCTGGTTTTTTAGTGAGGGAAGCTGGGGAGTATTTCCAACTTTGCCTACATCGTTCGTTGCTGGTGCAAAATTGCTTTTCATTTGGAGCTGAAGCTGACGTGCTGCCTTGAAGTGAAAAACCAAATCACTCCCTGGGCTCGGTGAGCAGCTCCCTAGGGCAGTGGCTGTGCCAGGAGGGCTGCGGAGGCAGGGCGGGGAGGCTGGGGTGGAGGAGCTGCCTGGAGGTCACCCACTGCCCCCAGGAGCACCCCCCGTCCTTTGGGAGAGCACCGCAGTCACTCCCTGTGCTCAGGGCGAAGCCTCCTGCAATGGTGCAGCCCAGGATGTGGCCAGAATTGGGAAGGGAAGGATGCTATTTATTAGGGAGACATTAAACAAACAGGTGGGTTTGTGGCTTTGGGGGGAGCTCAGCCAAGCTCGTGGCCCTGCTGCTCAGATCACCGTGCCCTGTGGCAACCTGCAGACCCCTCGCCGCCCCAAAATCGTCCTTTTGGCATGCCACCGAGCTGCCAGCGGCAATTCTTCCCAAGGCACTGACCCATTTCTCTCTGCTGTTCCCCCACAAGGCTTCCAGCAGCCCGGGCAGCCACTGCCTCCCTGCCCAGAGTCTGCTGAGCCCCCAGCAATGAAGCTCAGGGCCTGGGACCCCCCCACCTCCTGCAGCCCCCCCGGGCCCCCAGCGATGCCCGAGGCCTTGGCCAAGGGCTGTTGGCCCCGAGGGATGCGGGGGAAGGTGGTGAGCCCAGAGCCAGCCTTCAGTGACACCTAGTGGCAGCGGGGACACCCCCAGCACTGGCTCAGGGTGACGAGGCTTTTTTTTATTATCCTCTAAGGGTTTTAAATTCATCTGCACAGCTTTGTGGGTTATGGCTCCGCATCCCTCCTCCCACAGACAGGAGGGCATCTGCACAGGTGGACGCAGGTGGGTTTCGGAGCACCCCACTTGTGACTTCAATCACAAAGTCTTTTTTTTTTTTTTTGCTATTTTGCACCTAAAGAGAGGAAGTTTTGGCAGGACAGGCTAGCTGGGGTCAGCTTTGATCTGCTCAGCTCCTTGAGTGAGGAGACCAAAAGGGAAAGGGAAAAGGAGGCAGCAGCAGGTGAAGGGGTGTTGATGCTGCAGGATGCATGCAGTTGGGTTTTCTCCTCCTGGAGTGGGTGATACACCGCCTGGCCTCGATGCATGGCAAGGACAAGAGGTGATGCTGACCTGTATTTGCAAATGCCACCAGCAAAACCCGAGCTGGTGCAGCCACCCAGCCCCCTCCATCCCTTAGCACTGCCCCCACGGGAAGGGATTCTCAGGCTGGGGCTGAGCGTTGGTGCCTGGGAAGGTTTTACCTCCTCCACCAAAAAAAAGAAAAAAAAAAAAAAAAAAAAAAGCCAAATCTGGTTGACTTTGTTGCAGTGGAAATGGTTTTACAGGGGTTATTTATTTATTTTTAGCAACAGGGATCTGAACTTCCCTCCTGAGGTGACACAACGCCCAGCTCAGCCTCCACGCTGCTGAGAATTGCTGTTGCTGTAACAGGAGTGGATATAAATCTCACAGATATTTTTTTTTTCTTCCTTTCAAATGTCCTTATTGCTGCCCAGAGTGGTGTGCACACAGGGAAGGAGCTCCTTTGCTCCCTCACACTAGAGATGTGGTTGGTTTGCAGGCCTCAGACAGGAACGTGTGGTGTGAATGTCCCAATCCTGGCTCAACAGCAGGAGGAGCACGGCATGGGCAGCCTGTTGTGACTCTGTGCTGGAATTACCTGGAGGTGAAACTCCCCGAGGAGCTGGGATCCTCCCCAAGCAGCCCAGAAGCTCCTGCCCCATGTTCCTGTGTCCCCATTTGGGGGGATGAAGGGCCTGCAGTGGCTGTACCCCCCAAAAAAACTGACAGAGCACTGCTGTCCCATGCACAGCGTCTGAGGGCATGCTGCCATCCCAAGCGATGTGGTTTTTTGGATAAACCTTATCCAGCACAGCACGGCACAGACGCTGCTGGAGATTGTGTGACCATAACCCAGCCTGGCACTGGCATCGCTGGAAGGGCTTAGCATGAAGAGAACAGTTCTCCCCATGTCTGCAGGTGTTGTAGCTTTCAGTGCTAATTATTGCGTGTTTTAATTCATCCATAACCAATATAATCTTCAAAGCTTAAATACATCTTGGTGCGATGCTTCCATTGTCATTCCCTTTTCCTTTGAACTCCTGTGAGGAAGCCTCTGAGACCCCACAGCTATTGCTTTGTGTTTGCTTTTAATCAGCTTGCGTTTCTTCTGAAAAACAAACAATACCACAACGGTTTCTCCTTGGAAACTTCCGCACGTTTCCAAGAAGAAGAGAGCGTGAAAGTATGATTTGTTAATTGCTGAATTCCTTTCCTTGATGTCTTCCTTTCTTGTTATCTGTTCCGAGGCAAAGGGAATGGCTCGCTTAATTTAGTGGGGGAATGGGAGGGTGCATGTGTAAGTGGAAGCACGGTGACAGCATCACGTTGGTGTGATGCCAGGGATGTCACCAGGGTGTCCCCACAGGTGCTGGCCCAGCCAGGTGAAGCTGCAGCGCCTGCCCCAACCCGATGCCCAGCGCAGCCACGGCGCCTGTAGGGAAAAGCAGTGAGTTTGGGATCGTTTTTCTGCTTCTCATCTTTGCTCCCTGCTGGAGCTGATTTATCCCTGCAGCCTGCACAGCTACATCCAAGCAGGGCATGTTTCGCCTTTATGCTACAGGAGATCGCTGTAAATTATTAGCTTCTTTGTGTCAGCCGGAGCCCGACGCAGCCCATAAAACTTTCTGGCCATGTTATTGCGCTGGAGCGTGGCACCGGGCTGCTGGCAGCAAGCTGCCCAGGGGAGAGGTTGCCAGCTCAAAGGATGCGTTATTCTCCAGCATGTCCCCATCCTTGTCCCCAGGATCGCCCACAGGCTCTGTGAGCACATCTTTCCAGCACAGTGCATCCTCCAAGGGGAGAGACCTGTCCCAGCTGCCGACCCCTTCCCAAACAGCCTCCAACCTGTTCCAGCTCTGCAGGGGCCATGCCCACCCCTCCCGTGCCAAAGCACCCTGCAGCGCATGCTTGACGCTTGCAGCTGGAAGAATTGTTGTTGTTCTTCTTATTATTTATTAATGATTATCTCTGAGCATAGAATTGGTGAGATTAAAATTCAGAGGTCTCTGGGCGAGATCGCAGCCTGTTCGATATATTATCAGTAAGTGGTGTGCGCACAAGGGTGGGGTGGGGAGAGAAGGGGATCTCACGAGAGCCACAAAAACCGGACTTTTAATTTAAAACTATCCTTCACTGACTTGTGCATCTCTCCTGCAAGCCTATATTTTATTTCCCCCTGTGCAGCAGTAATCAGAAGGTAACAAGGGAGAAGGGGAAGCGGATTATCTTCCAGCTCTATCTGGCTGATTTCAGGGCTGTAAATTATAGATATATATGGTACAAAGGAGTGCTGGGATATTAATTTCTGTTGTTGAAAATCACAGACCCTCTGCTTTAATTTACTGCTAAATAATAAATGACATTGTAAGATACTCAGCAAAGATAAAGATGCCCCAGTAAATCAAAGAGCTCATAAGCACTTACGGATCAGTCTATCTTGTATGTGTACTTAAGTGGTTTATATTGTTCTCACAAAGCAGAAATAAGCAGGCGTTTAACTGATGTTATCTGCCAAAATAAAGGATGAACCTGTGAATCAAACAGTTTCCTGCAAATCACCATTTGCATTTGCAGAATTAAATGGGAAGTGGTGCTTCAGGGATTCTAAAAGGCTCTTAGCACCAAACCTGCCCCGCTGGAGGCAGTGGATGATGCTGGCATGGAGAGCAGCTGGGAGGTTTGGTAGGGTTTGCCTGCATCTCACCAGAGAGGAATGCCATGTGCTTTTTCGAGTCACTTTGGCCAGCTCATGCCCTTCCAGCGCTTGTTCCTATACTCCATCTCCTGGCTCCAGATGTGTTTTTTTTTTCTCTCCTCCCCAGATCCACTCGTACCATGCAGTAGAATGCAATTGCAGAGCTGATAATGATCCCATGGGAGAAGCAGGAGCTCCTAGGCGGCCACGAGATGGATGCTGGGCTCGTGCACAGCCTCGAGGAGCTGGGCAGGCAACGTTCCCAGCCTGACAGGCTCCAGCAATCTGCAGTAAGCTGGACAAATTCTGACTGAACACAACAGAAAGAGATCTCAAAGGGCAGCTGTCTGTCCAGGCACAGGGTTGGGGAACCCGGCTGGGGTGTCCTTGTGTGCTGTGAGCTGGGACAAGTGTTCCAGAGTATTTCTAAGGTGTTTCAGAGTGGGGCTACCCCAGTAACAAATTAAGGGGGATTAGCACGGTCCTTCCTGGGCTGGCCCCAGCTGCCACACATTTATGAGGTGCCTGGCCTTCCTGCTGCTATCCTGCCAAGCCAGGGGCCAGGCGTGGTTAAGGCCGGTTGTTATCCCTGTCGTCTGTCAGCCCACAGAGCTGATTGTGTCCCCCTGGCTTGGTGGGGACGCTGGGTGAGTAACTGCTGGTGTTGGCCTCCTGCCCTACAGATGCCCCTGCAGCCAAGAAATGTCATCTTTGCAATCCAGATGTGCTTCTTGAAGGCATTAGCACTCCACAGCCCCTCATGGCCTGGGTCTGTACCTCACAGATGTGCTGGTTGAGCAGTGGGGAGGACTTTCCGTCCCACTTCAGGGTTTGTTTCAGATCCTTGAAGAGCTGCAGTTCTGCATGTTAATTCACACAAAGCATCACTTTGCCTGGCCACCACACCGCCTGCCCTGGTGGTTATCATTGCAGGGCACGTGGGCAGCAGCCCAGCTGGGCTTGTGGGAGTGAGCACACAAACAGTGCTGCTGGCAGGTTGATGGCAGGGAAAGCCTCCAGCTGGGGACAGTGACAAGTGGCTGAGAGAGAAAACATCTCTCTCCAGCACAGCTGGATTTGGACAAGTGTGTTTCTCTGTGAGCAAGGGTGTTCAATAGCAAGCCATTAGGTTCAGAAACCTTTGTGTCCTTCTCTGAGGCTGGGGATTGGGAGCAGAGGCTCTGCTGCTGGGAGGAATTCTAGAAACAGCTGACATTTGTACATGCTGGATGGTGGCTTCCAAATGCTGGAAACCTGCTCCCAAGGAGGCCAGAAAGCATTGAGTCTCTGCTTGCAGGTGCCCCCGTGCTCCTTGCTGCGGAGCTGATGACTGCGTGTCCCATGGTACATCCTGCGTCAGGGCAGGGGAGCAGTCACGGTGGACAACGGTCCCTGTTCCCAGGAGTTGCACTGCTGTTCTCTGTCCCCGTTCACTGTGCTGCATCAGTGACTCCAAACGAGGAGGATCCGACCCAGGCTCCTGCTATTTTGTTTTGCTAATGCTGTTGAAAGACAGGACAGCTCCAATTTGCCCGGAGCTGCTCAGTTACAACATGGCACTGCAGGGAAGGTCTATACTGAAAACCATGTTTGACAGTGAAAACATTTTGCTGGAGCACAGCATGAGAAAAACAAATTACTATGGCATAAACGAGCAAATCCATCATCAGAGGGAAGAGGAGGAGAGAATTGGTTTAAGGATCCACGTATGAGACTGTGACAGTAATCATATAACGGCCCTTTAAATGTCAAGGGGGATGAACACGGTTTAATAGCAACAGAAATGCTGCCAAGCTGGGCGACGTGTAACAGAGCAGATGGATAGATAGATCTACTTATTATCTACTCCCTGGAAAAAAAAAAAAAAGGAGAAGGAGATAATTCAGGTTTATGCTTGATCTAGTGTGTAAATCTCAGAAAGGTAATGCTTTCTTTTACCAAAAGGAAAAAAAAAAATAGTTTGTTTTCAGACCCAGACAGCATGGGTTCAGCTGTACAAATGAGATGTACATTTAAAGCTGGCTGCAACCCTGGCAGTATTATATCGAGGAAAAATGAAAGCATGGGGGCGTGGGAGCTGTCGGTCAGAGCTGGGCGGCACCGTTCCTCATTCAGCAGCGTTAAGAGTAAGAGGAAAGAAAAGGAGGTGGTGTGCCTCTGCTCTCAAGTTCTGCACACATGTGCCCCTGTGCTGTCCTGATGCAGGATGGAGAGGGAAGGAGGTGCCTGTCTGGAACAGGGTGTCCAGCTGCATCCTCCCAGTGCCAAGGTGCTTGTCCCTTCTGAAAGGCCAAGTTGCATTTTTAAATAATTAAAATTAAATCTGCCAAACTGACCCCCATTTTTTCTGTCTTCACCTCCCTCCACACCACTGCATGTGTATCAGGGTGTACTCAGTCCCACAGTGCTAAGCATGTTGTGGGGAGCTCAGAGACCCTTTGACGTGGTTGGAGAAGCCCCTTTCTGCTGTGAGGGTGCCGGGCTGCCAGCCTGCCCAGCACAGCCACCGCACAGAGGGACAGAGAGGTTTGGGGTCCGGCCTCTGATAGCCTGCCTGCTGTCCACCTCTTCCACCACACTCTGGACACCTTCTGGTATTGTTACAGAGTTGTACTCCGAGTGGAAGGAAGAATAAAAAAAAAAAAAAAAAAACAACACTGAGCATTGCCTCACCCCATACTAAACAAGCAACAGATGAAAAGCTGGGCCATGTGGGGAGAGAGGTGAACATCCCTGGGCTTGTGACCACTGTTCAAAGGGCAGAAGGTAAGGGCTTGGCACCCTGAAAAAGGGGATGCAGGCTATGCAAACTGAGCTCCCCAAATCTGTGGATATTCATGTTTCCATTTGTCCTTTTGCATGACAATTGTGTGTATGCAAAACAGGGGCTCTGATTTCACGAGGACAGAAAAGACTTTTATTGGTACTAGCGAAGCAGTCTGACCATGTATTTACAAACACCAGAAGAAAGACGTGAGTGGATGAACAGTTTATTGCACAGAGCAGCTCTGTAAGCATACAGACAGCATGGCATGGGGTATAGGGCCACTAACGAGAGCCTAAAGGTTGATTTCCCTGCTCTGTCAGCGGGTTGGGTCGGGCTGCCAGGGCTCTGCAGAACCTGAAGGCGAGGGTTTGTGAGCAGTGCGGAGCTCGGCTTTGCAAGCTGCTCCTTCCACCCAGGTCCAACATGCATCATTTAGATCTGCGTCTATATTTTATAAAAGATCTACTAAAATGTGTTATTGCAGAAATAAAACTAAGCGCTTATTCATTTTTAATCAGCCATCGGGGAGAAAGCCCTCGCATGCTTGTTGTGGTGTTTTTCCTTCTGTTGGGCTGTTTGTACCGAGACGCCTTGGAGGGAAATCTGTGATTAAATTACATGACTGAGATACCTTCATTCATGCTGAAAAGCCTCTCACTTAGCCATGAGCAGAGCTGTCAAAGCCACTGAAAGCGGAGCACAATTCACCGTGAATAGGGGGCCTCGGAAACCATAAAGAGCAAATTAGAGCTAAATATTGATTTACTCCACATTAACTCCAACCCCAGCTCCGAGCAAATCCAGCCTCCGAACACTCCATACAGAGAGATTTAATGCTTATGTGCCTGTTTTTTGGAAAAAACAAGACAGAAAACGGGCGCTTTCCTAGAATACAGCTTTTATTTTTGTTTTATTTTCTGGACCACGTCGCATTTCCTGTTCTCCGTGCGATTTTCCTGGCTGGGGCCTAGCTCGGGCCTGGCGGCGCCGCGCGTTGCCATGGCAACGCCGGGCCGTTTGCAGGAAGCCGCCCCTTATAGGCAGGCCTTGGAGGCCGGAAGTGCTCCCCCGAGGCGCTCTGGGCTCCTCCTCGTCTCGCTGCTCTTCCTGCTTCCGGTGGGGCGGGGGGCCGCGTGGTGGCGGGGGCCGGGGGGGTTTGGGAGGGGGTTTATAGGGCCTGGGGGTGGTCATGGGGCGCTGAGGGTGGTTATGGGGCCCTGGGGGTGGTCTATGGGGCCTGAGGGGGTCGTACTGGGGCTGGGGGCTGGTTATGGGGGGGCTGAGGGGGAGGTAGGCGGTGGAGGGGGGTTGTCCTGGGTCTGGGAGTGAGGTTGTGGGGGTCTGGGGGTGGCTTATGGGGGTCTGGGGGTGGTTTATGGGGCCTGAGGGGGTCGGGCTGGGGCTGGGGGCTGGTTACGGGAGACTGAGAGGGAGGTGGAGGCGGGGGGTGCTTTGGGGGGGGCTGGGGGGCTTATATAGGAGGTGTGGGATCAGCAGTTGGTGGGCTGGGGGGGTCGTACTGGGGCTGGGGGTTGGTTATGGAGAACTGGGGGTGGGGGGAAGATGGGGGAGGGCTTGGGGGCTATATTGGGGGTTGGGGTTCAGGGTATGCAGGGCTGGGGGGGTCATTGGGGTTTGGGGATGGCAATGGGGGCTGGGGGAAAGATGAGGGATTACATTGAGGCTGGGGGGTCAGAGAATGGGGGGCTGGAAGGGGTGGGGGCTCAGGCAGCTTCTCCCTGAGCCCTGTGTGTTGCAGGATCTGCGCTGGGGGGCAGCTCCCGAGGACACAGCCCCGAGTCGTGACCGAAGGTCTCCAAGTCTGCGTGGGATGCCCGTGTCCCTCAGGTGAGGGGGAATCAGGCCCATGCTGTCCGCAGGTGGGCTGGGGGCTGCGGGTGGGTGTGGGGGGGGCTTGGGGCCGACCGCTGGCGGCTGCCTCTCAGCCCATGCCTGCCGGCCTGCCCCGTGCCCCAGATCAACCCCCCGCGGGCTCCCCGCCGGGGTTCCTCCCGTGCAGTAACAGGTGTGAGCATCCATGCAGCATTTTGGTGGTCATGTATGATACTGCACACAGCGCGAGCCTGCCCTCGGCCGGGGGGATGTCCCCCTATGGCCGCTGGATTCCTTTCTTTAACCTGTACCATCCTGGGTTAAGAATCAAATCGTAGAGCTAAGTGGCGTTGCCCTTCCTTCACAGGCAAGTTTTACAGACGTGGAAGGTAGAACTTAGATACACTGCTGATATTTTATTTTTCCCTTGATTTATTGCAGGAATAAGTTATTGATTTATCTGAATTCCTGAGCTTTAGTTCCCAGGTAGCAGGGAACGCTGGCAGGCAGGGTTCTGTACTCGAACAGCCTGTGAGGTTCTGCTGGAAGCTGTGTACTTTGCTCTCCTGTTATATCTGAGCTTCTCTTCAGTTTGACTTTTCTCCTCCAGCCGAGGAGTGCAGCTGAGGTCCCAGCTAAGGCAGCCATGCGTCCTCACAGGCCTGGGTTGTGACCCTGGCCCCAAAGTGGTCTGGGCTTCTGGAAAAAAAAAATACTTTTCCAAGAGAAAGCAAGGCACTTCTCTTGTTTGTTTTTTGGTGTCCATCAGGTGCTCAGCACTAAAACGCTTTCGGCATTTTTCAAGGTTAAAATGCTACAGGGAAGGATTTTAAAGGCAGCTGGAGGGTGGTGTGCTGCTTTTCTCAGGTGTTTCAGTGGGGCTGATACAAAGAAGATGGATCTGTGCACGGCAGCGGTCCCTAGCTTTAGCTAACGCCCTGCCTGGGTAATGTTCTTTGTTCAAAAAACATTGCGGGATGTTTTGTGCCAGTCAGTTTGGGGTTGTTTTGTTTTACTGAGGCAAGGAGCAGTCTCAAGGGGTTCCTTTGAGCTTGCTGTGTACTAGTTAGAGCTGGGAGTTGTTTGTGTAAGACCAACGGGGAAGCCTCTGGGCTTTCGTTTGAAGCTTGCCTGGTAGCACAAGGAGACTTAGAGTATAGCTTTCGTATCTAAAACTGGCCGGCAGCAGGGAAGGCCAAGTACAGCACAGTTCTGAGATAATAAAAGTCTGGTTCTCCACTCTCCAGTGAGCTGAACAGGGATCTAGACTGGGAGGCTTTCCAGTTAAATCCTGCCCAGTTGCCAGCAGCCCCATGTGTGAGCAGCTGCCATGGCTGGCCCTGCCTGGGGAAGGTCCTGCTTGTCAGGCCCTCTTCTGCAGCAGGGTTGAAACCAAAGCCTGTGTAAGCTTCTGAGCTGATAAAAGCACTGCCGTTTTAAAAGGCAGGCGTCAGTGGCAAAGTGGTTGTTTCATCAGGGTAAGTAGGAGCACGTGTTTGGAGTAACCTGGGTTCACTGCATCTCTTTTAACAGTCCGCCAGGCTACCTGCAGCTCTCTTGAAGCTTGCAAGGCATGTGCAGGTGTAACAGAGCGCTCCCTAGTGCAGTGTTCAGCAGATGGGCATGAGAGCTTAATGTTTTTTCCTCACCTGTATCGACTCTTATCAGGAAGCAGAAGGTATTGCTTCTTCCTGCAGGCCTCACCTAACAGCGACTGCTGTACTTTAGGTAAAGCTGCAGAGGTGATGCAGTTTAACACCCCCCTTTTGATCCTTTGGACTGTGTAAGGTGAATTTCCTGCCCTTTGAATGACTTCAGTCAACTGTGACAATCGTGCTTGGGTTCAGCTGCGCAGTGGCTGAAAGATGTTGGGCTTTCCAGTGGCACCTGGGGGAGGGAGGGGGTTGGTTGGCTCCCGGGCTTTTGTGCCAGGCTCTCATCTGAAGCTTAGAAATGATAGCTTTGCGGTGTGCCCCGAAATGCTGTGCTTAACGCTCGCTGCTCCTTGTGTAGGTGTTCCTGCTCACCACAGAGGCTGCTGGGGCTGCGCCCTGTCCCAGGCCGAGGTAAGGGAGCTCAGCTGTGCTCTCCCTTAAGGCAAAGCTGTGTGCTTTGAATCTGCAGCCACAATCCTCCCTGTCTGCTTTGTCTTCTAACACTGAACTCACCTGGACAGAGCTGTCTGACGGTGTCAGACTGCAGTTAAAAAGCATTTCACTTTTGTACTCCTGCAGACTAACTGTGTTCGTTATTACTGACACAAGCTTTTCCCTTTCCTTTCACTAATGTCACAGTCTTCCTGGGTTACAGACTGGTATTTTTGACATGGGCTGTCAAAGTGCATGGAGCCCTGTATAGGGTGGTTGCAAATATCCTGATCTTTACTGCACTGGGAAATTGAGCTGTACTTATCCATTAAATCAAAAAAATATATAAATACATAGCTATATTTAAAACTTGACAGGTTTCTAATAAAGGAGGGTAAGTTGGATATGAGTAAGAAATAAATCTTCTAAGCTTGAAGAATATTCCTTTTTAAAAGTCCTCTGACTGAGGACTTTCCTGTCAACTAACTTTTAAAGGATAAAGCATTTTCTCATTTCAATTAACGTGCAGCGTAACCATTTGTGGGAGGGATCCCTAGCTGTTGGTGGCACTTGTTGGGTCTGGTGCCCTGGCATGTGCACTGAACAGCTCTGACTGCTGTGTGCAGCTTACCCTGCTGTGTGCTTGTTCTGCTTCAATGTCCTGGTTGTTTCTTTACAGGTAGGTGAACTGGAGGTCTCTGCGTGATGGTGAGAGTGTTGCCTTTGCAGTTCCCTTTGGTTATATCTGCGTGGTCTCTTCAGGTTATAGAAGGTAATTTTGTCTAAGTAGATGGTAAACGTTAATAAAATCCAGTTCTCCAAGTTGGCTGTCCTCGTATTTAATGCCTGCTAGTATGTGTGAACAAAGCAAAAAGGTTTTTAACTCCCTGGAAGTGTGCACGTAGACAGGTAGGCACATAAAACCTTCTCCTGTGCTGACACCTGTGCCCAGGGCAGTCACGCTGGGGGTGCACGGTGTTCTCTAGGTGTGGTGCTTCAGGGATCTGTGGGGGTAATTCAATCTTGACAGTCACTAACGTATTCCTGAAAGAATCTGAGCATCTTGATGTGCCAAGCTCTGATTTCCACTAGAGGGTGTGAAGGGCTGCAGAACGGTGGCATTTCCCTGAAACTGGGAGACTTCCTTTAATCGGATGCGCGAGCAGCAAGGCTGTGGCAGGATTATGTTCCAGCTGAAGAACTCTGCTCTTTGTGTTGGCAGCAGCCCAGGTTACATCTGCTTTATGTAACCCATCAGCTGCACTCGCCGTGAAGCCCATGTGATGCTCGGCCCTGGCCGTTGTGCATCCTCTTGTGCTCTCAGGCAATGCACGCGTGCGCCCCGGGGGAGGCAGCTCTGCTCTGCGTTGGTACAGCACCACGTCCCCTTCCCTTTCATCTGAGTCGTAAAATCTGCCCTTGCTAAGCAAACAGTAAGTTTGTATTTGTATTTCAAAGAGCCCAGCTTCTAGGATTCTTTTCGTAGGGGGAATTTCCACTGAATCTGCAAGATTCCCAGGCCAAGCCAAGCCTGAGGCTGGTGTGTTGTGAAACCACGCTGGCTGCTGAGCTGACACAGGTGGAGCCTCTTCCTGGTGCCGCAGCAGCCACACTGCTCCTTGGCCAAGTAAAGAACTTCATTGCTAAATTTTGCCTCTAAGTGTCATGGTCAGGACAAATTCCTGAGCAGAGCCAAGCCTGGCCCTGTTCTTGAGCAGTGCTGCCTTTGCTAGAGCAGTGAGAGCTTGAAAAGAGGTGTCAGGAGGAGTGATGGCCATCTCAGAATACTGGATTGCTGCAGCTTGAGTGTGTGCTCCTCTCTGCTGGTACTGGATGGGGTCTGGGGACACTTAAAGCTTGCTTTTTGCATCTGAGAGGGAAGCAGTTCCTTTGCCTACTGCTGCCAGCTCTGCTTTGGGGTGGAGGCTTGCTGGGGAGCAATGGGGATGTGGTGGAAACGCGTTGGTGCTCACTGGGCTAACAGGAATGCCCCTGTGGATGGTGAGGAATCGGCAGCGCCTGGAGGCAGGGCAGTCCTGCAGTGCCTTTTCTGCTTTTGCTTTGTTTTAAAGGAAACTTTACATCTATTTGACCTCGTGCCTTCCGCAAAAAATAATGATAACGTGTTCTCTGGAGATTTGAATTCAGAGTAGGTCAGCAAGGAGTTGGTCACTCTGTTCCCTTTTTTTTTTTTTAATGCTTTTTCCCAGCTTCTGCTGGGAGACGCTGTGTCACAGTCATGTGCACGACTGCCACGTGTGGTTCCCAGCTTACCCAGGTTTTTCTGAGGGCAGAGCTGAGCCGGTTAGTGACCCTGGCAGTGCTGCTCTGGTGAAATCCTCCTGGGGCTGACTAACAGGCAGGGCACAGCTTCCATGCTCGGTTTGCTGAGGCCTCTGCTGCTGACATGGAAAGTGGATTAGAGATTGCAAGCAGCCTTCATTTGAGGGAAGCTCAACTGACTTGGGGGGGGAATGAGTCAGTTCTGCCTTTGGGGCTCTGGAAACTGCTCATCATGCTGAAGCATCTTCCTTGTTCATCGGCTGAAGTGACTCCAACTGCATTGTGAAGGTGGCTTACGTCTGTCGGGAGCAGTGAGTGTTGCCTCCCTGTGTCCCCTCTCCGGAGCCTCTCGTGCCCTGGGAAGGATGCACCCAGTTTTGCTTGTCAGACACCCATGGGGTTGTCCTACAGCCTGCAGCTGCTGTGAGCCTTTTAAATAGCAACTGAGAATGTAATGCCAAGGCAGAGCATGCGAACACCCTGGTTGTGAAGTGTTGGTATCACATGGATATGTTTTAACCCTGTCCTGTTTTCCCAGAAGTTTTGCCCACTGGTGGGGTAAATGTGTAAACCCCTAACGGGATTAGCACCGGGCTCGTCCAGAAGGGAAATCGTTTCTAAGCCCGTGCTCAGCAAGGTGCTGTTCCTTCTCTGGCTGCTCTGGCTCACCCCTGTATCAGCAGGGAATGCCAAATGGCTGTGGGGAGGTCCTGGGCCAAATCCTACAAAAGCCAGCTGCTCCTCCCAACAGCAACACAGCTGAAATATCAGTGTGAGTGAAAGAACATGGGGTATAACCATGTCCCTGCTGCAGCTGGCTCCGCTGGGGTGCCAGCAACACCATGGATGGTGTTTTGTGTGCGGACAAGAAATAGGAATGATGCCTTCCAGGTGTAGCTCTGCAGGGACAGCATCCTTGGTGATTTCATGTCTCCGGGATCTCCTTGTGCTTGGAAAGCACTGGGAGAAGCAGAGGGAGCTGACACTGTGCAGGCAAGGTGCGGTGATCTGGGCAGGCTGAGCTCCTGCAGCGGGGTCAGAGTGTGTCACTGCTGGGTTTGCTGAACCGCGGCAGTCCTGGAGTCAGCTCGTGGTCTGTCTCTACTGGAAAGATCTGGCTGCAGGTGCAGGAAAGGCAGTCAGTACCTTCTCGCAGATACCGGCGATAGCTGATAGTGCCACAACAGCTCTGCCACCCTCCAGCGTGGCCTGATGAGATTTGTGCTTGTCTGTATGACCTCCTGGGCCAGAGCTGCCACGTTCATTGTCTTTTCAGACTAGTGGGAGCTGGTTGGGATCTGTGAAACGGAAAAAGGAGGAAAATCAGTCTTGGAGAAGGGGCATGTGCTGCCAGGCTGCCCTCAGCAAAGCTGGCTGTGAGCCCGATCCTGATCCCAGTCCTCTAGAACTACAGCTTCTTCCTTCTTTAAAGTTTCCAGAGGAAAAAAAAAAGAAACCTGAATTTGGCCTGACTTGAATTTTTCAGTGCTGGGATCTCCTGTGGGATAGAAAATCTGTGCTTGGCCAAGCTGTCATAAAAATGTGTGAGGGCAATGGGTGTGAAGGGCAGCGAGGCACCTGCTGCCTGCCTTTGTTTTGCTGTGTGCTGTGCCAGTGGGAGGTTTCCTTGTCTCAGGATGATGTTTTTCTCCCCCATGGAGCCAACACCACAGCCTGGGTGAACGACACCCCTGGGGATTGACCGTAGGGCAAATGTAGCCACAGCCCTCCCCGTGCGCAGCCTTGGCCATCACGGGGCAGAGGGATGTGACTGCTGCTTCCCCAAAACGTGGAGCCATACAACAGCAGTGCCAGCAGCCACATTCCTGCATACTTGACCTAGCCTGGAGCCCAGCAGGGGTGCTGTGAGGTGAGACAGGGACCGGCTGCATCTTCAGGGCCAGGTCCTGGTGCAAAGCCAGCGGCAGGGCAGCAGCCAGCGCCGTCAGCCAGCCAAGCAAAGCCTCCGGCGGCTGAGCGTGAAATGGGTATTTATGTGCACAAGCACCAAATCAGTCAAAAAGAGGAAGAGGTGTCTGTACAGGCACTTGTGCTCTACCTCTGCTCCAGACAGCCTGTGCTGGAGGAGGAAAGCTGGGCCCCAGGAAAGGGGAGCAGCTCCCACCTTGCCTCCTGCCTGTGTGCACGTAGGAAAATGCAAGAGGTCTGTGCCTGGGGAGCTGGACCTTGAGCTGGGACAGGAATTGGTTAATGCTATCGGTATGTTATGCAAACTGCTGAACTTTGCATCTCAGAAAAAGAAACTCAAAGGAATCGAGTGCATGGAGAGCAGGGGCTGGGGTTGCTTCCGCTGCTCAAGCAGCCACAGCACCGCCTGGTTCCCACCTCTCCTCCCTCCATCGCCCATCAGGGAGCCTCAGCTGCTCTCTTAGGACACATCGGGGGAGTGTTAGCAAGCACAGCTCCAGGCCGGCTCCTTCCCACTGAGCATCAGTCAGCCCTTAGCTAAGGACCCCCTCTGCTAAGAGCTTGCTTCCAGCTGCTCCCCGGAGAGCTGTTCTCAGTCTCTGGGTCTGGCTGCAGCACTGCTCTTCCCTCAGCAGCACTTAAGGAGGGAGAGAATGAGCTGCAGGGAGGGCTCGTTGCCCACCCAGGTCTCATCTTGGGGGTCGAGGCCAGGCTGAGCTCTGGGGAGCAGAGCTGGGTGCAGCACGAGCATCGCTGCGTGGCAGGAGCCAGCCTGGTGTCAGTCGCCGTGCCGTGATAATGGCAGAGGGCAACTGAAGGAAGCTTTACAAAATGTTGTTTTTAAGCTCTAGCTATGAAAGCGGCAGTGGCTCCAAGTTGGACCTTCCAGCCAGAGGTGCTCAGGCTTAATTTGACAGCTATTCCTTAAATATTTAAAAAGCTGCCTGGAATAAACTGAATGCTTCCGAGTAGTGACCTAAATTCCACTTGCTGTAAATTTCATTAGAAAGTGGATTTGTGTGCCTGCCAGCAGCAAGCCGCTCTGCAGCTTCATTGATCTGACCAAACCATGTGCTGTGCGAGTGCCTTCCTCAGCAGATTTTTAAAGAGCTCCCTGCTGCATGCTCCTATCCTCTATGTGCCTTGTTCCCTTGCCTTCCTCCTCCCTTCCTCTCTTTTTCCTCCCGGTGCGAGCACATCATTTGTTTACTAATCACGTTGCCTCGTTAGCTGCACGGATCCATCCCACCGGCTGTGTGGGCAAGGCTGGAGCAGCTGGGAAGGGAACGTCCCTGTCCTTCAGCCAGCTCCGGGAGCTTTGCTCTACGCTCCCCGTCCTGGGGCAGGCAGGAGCTTCTGCAGAGGGGCAGGGCCCAGCCCAGGCTGCTCGCAGGGAGCTCACCTGCGGCTCCAACACCTTTGGAGAAGTCTCCTTTCCTTCTGCTGCCCCCAAAGCGCCGTCTGTCCTTGTGCAAGCACCACTTCGGAGCTTGTGGAGAGGCGTGATGGCAGCCCAGGTGGCACGTACCGAGCCTCACTAGGGAAACACGCCTGGGGAGACGTGGTCCTGCCAGGGCACCGGGTATATGAGCAACGTGTGAGCCCCTGAGTGGGGACATGGGGACACACAGCTCGTGGCAGTGTGCTCGCTGCCCGCTTGTCTGGGTTCTGGGTGGTGTTGGGGCAGCAGGACCTGCTGCCACCTCTCTGTCATCACAGGGGATGCTTGGGCACGATGTTCCTCACCATCCTCTCCATATAGCTCAGGGACAGCTCGTGTGTGACCTGCAAGAGGTGCCGCCTCGCCTCGGCTCTACGGTGGTGGCTGATTTTTAGTTCAACCTGAGTCTTGGTGAAAGAGGCTACAGCAGCACTGGGGACAGGACCTTGCTGGCTCTCAGTGTCCAGACGGGGGCTACGTTAATGCTGCCACAGGAGGGTCCCTGCTTTGCACCCCTACCCGTGATGGCAGGGCTCAAAACAGCTCCACAGCTGCCCGTGCTCTGGGGAAGGGCTGTGACTGGCCCAGAAATCTGCTTTTTGGGGCTGGGAGCATCACCAAAGCAGCAGTTTTCCTCTGCAGCCGATAAGGAGGTTAAGTGAAAAATGAAATTTATCTCTATCTCCTTCCTCATGCTTTCTGATCTCTGCCAACAGAGCTGAAGATGGGGGAGGATTTTTTTTCTATATTTAGCTTCGGAGAAATTGCTATAACTAATCGGCTTTAGGATACTGGGCTCGCTCTTTTATTTTATCTTTTTTATGTCGTTAAGACCTTGTCATGTGGCTATGGGCTGTGGCTTGCTGGCTCTGGGTTTGCTGGGCTCTTTTTCTTTTTTTTCTCCTATGGAGTCAATTAATAACCTGCAAAAATAACACTTCCAGCTGTTCCTCTCGCAGTTGCTGGGCTGGAGTCTAATTACCGGGCCTCGGATCCCAAATCCTGCTTTGCATGGAACAGGGACAGGGGGAGGAGGTGGCAAAGCAAAGAAGAAAAAAAAAAAGTGTGATTTGGGTGCTATTTTTAGCCTTTTCAAGCCAAATGTAAAAAGACCCTCAGGCTGCTTGCGTCCTAAATCTGATCGTATGCACAGCATCGTTCCCATGGCACGGTGCAGCAGCCGTGGTGGGCTGGGTGGTTTTATTTCAGCAGTTTGCTTGCCTGTGTTTAAAACCTCCTCCTGGGCCGGTCTGAGCTGTGCTGTGGTGGTGCAGCTTCCATCCCCGTGCTGATGGGGTTTTGCAGTCTCCTGTAGTTCTCCACGTGTCGCTGCCCATGCTGGATGGGGTCACAGCGAGGAGGGAAGGCACACGGCTGCCCTAAAAGTGTCCTCTTCTGTGGATTGGGATACAAAATGGGGATTTGCCAGCCCTGGTTTCAGGGCAGGCTCCTGCAGGGCTCCTGGCTTGTAGTGTACACACAGTAGGATGTTGGGCTGTGTTTCCAGGCTCTGCCCTGGGGCTCCTTTCATTGAGACTCATTTCTGAGTCTCAACTAAATTTTATTGCTCAAAAGCAAATAAAACGAGCAGCTGTTCATTAGCTAATCTGACCTACTCAGTGGCCACGCGTCAGTCTGTAGCTACCAGCTTGAAACCACAGCTGCAAACAGGCTTCCTGTGCTGGAGACCGTTCCCTTCATGAAACCAAGTTATTTTGAGGATGCCGTTTGGAAGCTGCCCTCCCAAAAACTCCTCATCCCACTTGCACAGGGGTTGCGGAGCCGGTGCTGTGCCCAGAAGGCAATTCCACCCCTTCCTTCTCTGCTCCTGCTCCCTCTTCCCCACGCTGACAGCTGCAGGAGCCGCGAGGCGTTAAATATTTCATCTCTCATCCCTACAGAGCCGAGGCCGGGTGTCCCTTCAGCACAGCTCTGCTCCCAGTCTGCTTAGCCAGGGGCGGAGGATGCCATCGATCTCTGCTCGCTCCCGTCTAGCAGAGAGGCTGCAAACGTGGCTTCCCATCACGCGGCGCATTAGCCAAAATTAATTCCAGGGCGGCGAGGCAGCCAGTGGGTTCTCAAGGCCGAGACAGATCCGTGCTGCAGCCACGTGAGGAGGGGCAGAGCAGATCCCCAGATGCTTCTGCTCAGCCGGACCCACGCTCTGTAGGACAGGGAAGATGCTGGGGCCGGTGACACGGGCGGTTCAGCTATAAGGGACATGTGCACCGTGCTCCCATTCAGGCTGCTGCTGCTGCAAGTGGGGGACATTTTGATGCGTCTTGCTGGCTTTCTTTCATCCCCAGCCACAGGCACGCCTGTGGAGCACAGGAAGGTTCCTCCCCTGTGACAAGGAAAAAGAAATCAGCGAGCAGATCGAGCGTGTACAGCAAATAATGAGATCGCCTTGGATACGGCGGCGGAATTCATGCAAAGAATTGTGCTGATCAGAGGAGATAAGCAGCAGTTCCGTGGCCTGCGAGCAGCGTCACGAGGCTCGTGTTTCTCAAGTGTTTTCTCAGAGATGCTTGGATGGAGGCTGCCAGCAGAGGCCCGATCCAGGGACAGATTGAGCTGCTTTAGCTATTACGCTTAGGAGCGTGGTTTAAAAAATAAACCCTGGAATAGCTGTGCTGGTGGTTATTTTGGTGGGGAAGTGCCTCGTAATACGTCGCATTTTCCTTGAGGCTTGGGAATAGGCGATACAGAAGTGAGCTCTTCTGTACCAGCAGAGCAGCACCCACAGAGAAGGCTCGTCCTGAGGGAGCCCCCATTGGAGGGGCTGAGTGCTGGTGCAGTCAGTGAAAGGAGCTAAGTTTGTGGAATGCTTTAACAACCAGCAATTGTTTCTTATTAATCCCCTGGTATTATAAAAGGGAAAAAAAAAAATCCCAGTATTTTACAGACAAATAAAGACAAAGCGTCTAGCTAGCGAACAGCTCAGTAGCTCATTCAGGGCTTGTTAAAGCAGCTGAGGGTGTTTGTGCTGTCAGACTGATTTGAAGGAGGGATAGTAAACGGCTTTGTTTTTATTTTTATGGGAAATGTACTCAGCTCTGCGTTAGCAATGCCTCTTAGTCAACACTGGTGTTTTTTCTAAGGACTGAAAAGTGTCGTTAATGACTAGATGAGTTCCAGGCAGTCCTTTAAGGCACTTCGAGAGTCGACTGGTACCAGGAGCCTCCCTGCGAGGCTAGTACCAGAAGGCTGCTAGGCAGTGGCAGATGGGCACGAGTAGCACTTCCAGAGGCACTTTAGGAAAGTAAAGCATTCCCCAAAGCCCAGTAAAGCCTCCTTTGATTGCAGTCCCAGCTTCCTGTACCACGTGCATGGCAGCAGCCTCACCGATAGTAAAATACCACAACAAATATGTTATCATCCAAGTGTTTTTTCCCTTTATGCTGAAAAAAAGAGAAGGGGAGGGGGCCGTGTTCCTTGAGGCAGTTTGGTTTTCCTGTGCCACCTCCTGAGGTCTCAGGGATAAAATAATTTTGGGAGGGCCCCAAAGAGCGTCCCCTCTCTCCCCACGCTCCCTCAAGAAGGCTGTGCTGTCAACCTGGGTGTTACAAGCATCCTGCGTGTTGGTAACCCATTTCCTGCGCTGAAACAAGTGTTGGATTTGATGGTGTTAGCTCTCCTCATGATTTTATTATCGCAGTGCCAGCAGCCTCCCAGCTGACCACCTTGGCTTTAGCACTGCCCTGCTCACAGGTGGGGGAAGCACGCAGGAAGCGCTGCACAGTTACGGGCTTCGCAGGAGAGGCTGTGGGTGCTTTCCATGTGCTCATCCTGATTCACGTATTTTATGAATCAGAACTTAGTCCTGTGTGGTAACGCTTGCCTACGTAGCTGTTAATGTCATTGGTATCCGGGCTCTGATGTCAGCTGCTGGAGCCCAGGCGCTGGCAGCTGGTGTCCCTGGCCAGCTCCCAGCCTGCAATTCAATTTCCCCATCAGTCACTTTGGAAGACAGGAAAAAAACACATTTCTGTCTGTTTGTGACACCAAATCACAAAGGGCTTCAGGCTACAAGTTCATTTAAGGCTCTTCTACGCTGTGACACATGGGAAAGCTCAGAAAAATCGAATAATGGTATAGAAGTGACACCCTCATCTATACTGTGCTAAACTACTGTAAGCTAAGGCCAGCTTCATCCTGGATGAACATCTCTGCGCAAGAGTTTAATGTCTTTTAGGTTTCTTACATTAACATTGTCTCTCTGAACACAGATCAGTCCAGGCACGTTTTGCCCCGTTCCCAATTTTGTCAATGGTGGAAAAGTACCACAAAGGGCAAAGGCAGCAGCATGGGGGAATAAGGGCATCCCCCTGGAAGCACAGAGCTCTGCGCTGCCTTCTGACACTGACCCTCTGCGTGAGTTTTTGTGTAGCACTTTGAGCCTGAATATTTCTGTCTGCATGTTGGGATAATTAGTATGTACCCTGACTTTACAAAGGGCTTGAGGATCTCCAGAGATGCATGTGCATCATTTCCCCAGGTTGAGCTTTCAAAAATACACCCAGAGGAGCACGTTCCCGTATGTCTGGAGGACCCAACTGGGATGTCACAGCTGCTTTGGTTCTTAGAGAGAAGGAATTCAGACCAGCTGAGAGCCAGCCCCACCACCAGGTATTGCTCCCTAGACTGACAAAGGAAAGAGCGAATTGTGACACCTAGTTAAGTGCATATAACTGTGCCTAATAAGAAGTGTGTGTAAACCAGAATCGCATGCCTGCAGGGCGCAACTCTGTCCTACTAACTGCCTGTCAGCTATCCTGCTTATTTTATCTGGAAACATTATCATCTGGGAGCTTTTTCATGACTTTAGATGTTTAGGAAGAGCACATTTATTTCAATTTAGCCAGTGGAACAGAAAAAATTCCACTGAGTCAGACGGAGCTGATTTATTAGGGAACGACTCTGGAAGATCTTCCTTATATCTGAACTCAAAATCTCATCCCTTCTTTCACATTCCTTAATATGCTTACTGCTTAGCAGCCACAACCTCAATGAATGCATGCCCTGTCTTGCTGAGAACTCCTAACAACCCCTTCGTACAAAAGCTGTGAAGATGAGACCTGCTGGACAGTAAGAAGCAATGTCCGCTCCACTTTTATTAGGACTCTCTGGGATACAAACGAAAGGGAACAGAGCAAGTCCCTGCCGGCTGAATTCCACGGGCTTGCACCCAGCTACAAAAAGGCCCAGAGGCATTCTGAGTCTTTTTGTGTACACATCAGCCCCGTGCTGCTCCCAGGCAATTGCATGTTAACTTCGCTGTTATTAGTAATAAGGGATTGGCTGCCGATGGTTCAAACTAATTTCCATGGGAATATTGCCTGAAACAGGATAAATGACTGGGCTTTGAGTTGTGCAACCAGACTTTGTAACGTGAAGGAATGAAACCCAGGAAATTTCACGTGGTGGGGAGTGACTGACCTTGCATAACCTCCACAAGACCCATATTCCCTCCATTTCTAGCATGCTGCATTCCTTATTTTCTGAAAATACCGGTTTGCACTTTCAGCCTGTGTCCTTTGGGATTAAATTTTTATCACCCCTCACAGCATTCCTTAAACATTTCACCCACTTATTCATTTATTTACACGATGCAATGCTGGAGCTTCCATAAGAGAAGGCGTATCAGGAATATGAACAATAATAGAAACATTTTAAAACATACTGCTCTCCTCTGCTGTGTCTATCTCGTTAAGATTATTGCTACAGAAGAGAGGCAAGACACCTACTACGACTGACTTAAACATTAAATGATGCATTGATAATGCCTTCACCTTATCAATAAACTCCAAATGCCTTTAGGAGCCTTAACAAAGCTTTTCAGGTTATACAGCTATTTGGTTAAATGAAATAGAGGTGGTTAATAAGATTTCCCAGACTGTAAAGGGAGAAGCATTATGAACAAAGAGGAATCTGAGTGGGCGTACATTCCTCGCCCTGCTATACTGGTAGGATTATATCTCAGGCCTTCGGAGCAGGAAAAGGATGTTGCAGGCGTAATGGCAGTGAATATCAATCAGGTACCTGAATCTAATTATGAAGTTACTAGATTAACTAGCTAACTGGTTATATGAATGTGACTGGCCGAGTGCCACGAGAGAAACCAGATTTAGACACGATTTCTCAACACGTTAAAGAACTACTTGTAAGGACTAGTTTCGGATCAGACAACAGGCCTTTCCTGACTAACTAAGATACATGCTTTGTGTAAGAAAGTACTGTAGCTGATTCACTACTTAATAGCTACCACAAATTCAGCCTTCCTAGAGAAATAATTGCACCAAAAGGACAGGATAATGACTCTAAATTTTAGTGGCCAGATTTATTTTTTGAGGCAAGCAGGTAATAATAAAACATATTCAGGGCGAAAGCATCGCCTTGGTGGAGTCATTGAAGGGAACAGAACTGTTTGCCCCTAATTTTCAAGTCCTTATTTTAACAGCTTGTAACACACTGGTACAGGACAAAACACGGCTGTATTTCCTGCTTTCAGTACATCGTGTTATGGCCGTGTCAGACACGGATTAAGACAGCGGAGCTTGTCATTTGGACACGTGGAGCTGCGAGGCATCCTGGGCTGGGTGACGGCTGCCTGGGGACAGCAGAGCGAGGCAGGTGGCAGCTCAGGCGTGTTGGAGGCCTGCTTCTGTGCTCCCACAGCGCTGGCAGGGCTGTGCTCTGTGTGCCTCCAGGTCCCAGGACGGCTTCTACTCCTCCTCAGGCAATGAACCCAAACAGGGCCGCTGTTATCTTTACTAAAATAGTACAGTGCTTGCCCTGAGAAAGTACTTAGAAGATGCTAGGCTTCAGTCCATTTCAAGTCCCAGGCAGGGTTTGGGGAGTTTCTCACCCTGCTGCTAGTCCTTCATCATTTCAAGCCCCTGGACGGGCTTTCCAGACCATTTCTCACCCCTCTTTCAGTCCTTTGCCATTTCAAGCCCTGGGCAGTCTGTTGGGACCATTTCTCACCCCTCTTTCACCCTTTCCAGGTTTTTGGGACAGTTTCTCACCCCTCTTTGAGCCCTTCACCACTTCAAGCCTCAGGCAGGCTTTCAGGTCAGTTTTTTCCCCTCTTGTTCCCCCTGTCAGGTCACAGCACAGTGCCTGGTGACCCCAGCGGTGCTGCCCCATGCCCTGTCCCATTACCCTGTCCCCTCACACCCAGCACAGCTCCCGGTGTCGCACCACCCTGCCTCACCCCGAACCTCTCCCCTCCCTCCTGAGGCACTCTGCCCCACTTCGAAGCCCTGAGGAGCCGCAGATAACGATAAGGAGCTCGGCAGCGCCACAGCCGTGCCTTTGTGAGGGACGTTATTAAACGTTATCAGCTGAAGCCTCGCAATGAGGGCAGAACTGAGGGGTTTAACACCGAGCTTGGGCTGAGGGAGACTTAGTGAGGAAAGGGGGGGGGGGCGACCACAGCCCCTCAGCGACCACGCTCCCCTCACACACTGCGCATGCGCAAACGGCCGCGCGGGGAGACAGCGCCCGCCTCCCTCCTCCTCCTCCCCCCTCCCATCGTGAGGCCGGGCGCGCATGCGCAGTGCTCCCTCCCCCCCCCCGTCCCGTCACCAGTAACAACAGGCGGCGGCGCCCCCGCCCCTCCCCCGCCGGAACCGGCGGCGGCGCTGCCCCGCGCCGGCATGAGGAGGGCAGAGCGCGGCGGGCGGCGAGGCGGTAAGGCGGCCCTCGGCGCGGTCCCGCGGCCACCCCCGGTCCCCTCAGCCTCCTCAGACACCTCTAATACCCCCCCAGCCACCTCCAGTCCTCCCTCAGCCTCCCCCCGGTCCCCTCAGCCTCTGCCCGTCCCTCACAGCCACCTTCCGTCCGCTTCCTTCCCCCGGTCCCCTCAGTCCCCTTCTGTCCCTTCAGCCCCGGTCCCCCTCAGCCCCTCTCACCCCCCCGTTCCCCCTCAGCCACCTCCCGACCCCCTCTGTGCCCCCTCAGCCCCCGTCCCCCTCAACCACCTCCCGCCCACCTCAGCCCCACGCCCAGCTCCCTTCCCTCAGCCCCCCCCAGCTCCCCCTCAGCCCCCTCTGTCCCCCCTCAGCCCCTCTCCCCGTTCCCTTCCCTCTCTCCTTCACCCCCTCTAGCCCCCCTTCGGTCCCCTCAGCCCCCCCTTGTCCTCCCCCAGCACCCTCCGGGCCGTTACCGGGGGCAGCCCCGAGCCCCCCCCCCCGGGCACCTCAGCCCGGTGCAGGTGCTGGGCTCTTTGTTTGCTCGAGGCTTTGGCAGGGTGCTGGGCTTTGCTGCTGCTTCGGGGGGGTTGGAAGATGGGGTCAGGCGCGGGGAAATTCCTTAAATTTCCTGGGAGTCCGGGGTTTGGTGGGTTTCCGAGGAGCTGCGGTGCCGGTGCTCAGCGCTCCGAGTTGGTAACTCCTTCCAGAAGTGCTGTAGGTAATGTGAGAACGCGCTCGAAAAATAAAAAAAGGATAAAAAAAAGAAGAAAGCAAAATTAACTTATTGTAATAAAGCCATTTCTCGCTAAAATTAGGCTGGCTAGCAGCCAGAGTTCTCATCTACAAGCGCGGCTGCCAGTATTCTTCAATAAATGTAATTGCCTTCAAGAAAGTTTGGGTCAAACACTTTGCTGGGGTAAGCAGATATAACGCTGCTGGAGTAGCTCCTGTTCGGTTCGCTGGTGAATTTCTTTCTGATGATGTTGGAATATCTGTAGTTGCTCTAAGGTTTGCTTCCTCCCCAGCTATTTCTTAAGTTTCTGTCTTAAAAAATCCTGGTTATTTTGATTTGCAAGTGATGTAGGAATGCATTGTCTTAGTTTGCTGTAATATTTTTTTTATTATTTCTGAAAGTGAGGGCTTTTAAAGTTTGGAATATTTTAAAACTTTTTTTTTTTAACTAATCCCAATTCAGAATGAGCCATAAGCAGCCCAATTACTGTGCTGGGGAGCCAGGCAAAGCTTCTCTGCCTTTGGCTTGTATGTGCTAATGTTTGGTTCTCAGCAGCAGTGCAGGAAGTCTCACCACCCAAATGAATAGTCATAAAGTCTGTTGAAGGCTTGTTACTAAAACTGGACTGAAAATGTGCTAATTTCAAGTCTTTTTTTGGAAGAAATTATAACGAGTCATTTCCGACAAAAATACACATAGCTTTTCAGAGACCCGTTGTTTCATTAAAAAAAAAAAAGGTCTTCATGGAGTTGCGGATAGAACTGCAAGCATGATATCATACTCAAAATAGTTGTCTGAGGATTAAAACTAGCTTCTTATGTTTGATGAATGATTTTTAAACATTTTTTTTTTTCAGGTTTGAGTTGACCATAGTAACCGCAACAATGGTGCAGAAGTACCAGTCTCCCGTGCGGGTGTATAAACACCCTTTTGAGTTGATTATGGCTGTGAGTATTAAGTTTTGCTATCATTTTCTTACTCAACAGTTCTTTGTGTTGCTAAGTACTAACTGGGCACTGTTTGCTAGGTGCTGTGAAACACACAAGTGTGAGATGGTGTTCCAAGTACAGGAGATGTGTTTTGATGGTTTCTTCTTTCCCTGGTGTATTTTTTACCTAATGTGTTCTCTTTTCCCTGACACTTTACATACAATTCATAGACAGATTTGTTTTAAACTTACAGCCAAAGTGGGTTTGAAGCGTACTTCCCTGTTGGTAATTGGGAGCAATTGAATCTGGCCTGGGAGAAAGCATGAAGTACGTTGATTAAAGGATGGTTGGGGTTGCATCTTCCACAGTATGGAGTGGAAAAGAGTAGAGAACACAGAGAATATCATGAAAGCAAGATAAGCGAACAGAAGAGGAAAAAGCGTCAGGAGCAGTGTCAATGCTTTGTGGGGAGAACAAAAAACCAAGGGAGGCCAGAAGGATGAACAAAAAGCCTCTTGGGTGCGTGGCTGCTCATTTGTATACTAGTGTTAAAACTGTAACTGAAAAAGACTTAAATCCTACTTAGGGTCCCTGCTTCTCTCTTCTTTTTCTCTTTCTCCCCGTGTTTTTTCCTCTTTTAGAAAACAGAGGAAGTAGGTCTTTTAAAGTATATTCAGCCAAAACCACAGCTGTGTGGCTGTCATGAGTTAGGAAGAGCAGCTGAGGGGGAGCCATCAGGCCAACTTCTACTTGATAAGAGCAGTTAAAACCTAAATAATCTAAATAGCTATTTTGTTTCACTGAAAATGCTGTGCTTAATGGCTTCAGAGGAGAGTTTTAATAGTGTTCTTAGTGTAAATATTGAGAGAGATCACGTGGTTTGGAGTGCAGAGTTCCTTACGGAAGTGATCTTCTGCAGTTGCAGGGCAAAAAAAGGATTAAATTGTTCTGCGTGAAATCCTTCCATTTCTCTATCATATTCCTGAAGCTGTGTCCAGGATTATGCATGCAGGTCTTGCTCTTGCAAACACGTCAAGGCAGAGGGCGGTTATTTTCATAAGTGGTGGAGAATCTGACTGTGATATATGTGGAAGGTCTTTTGATGCACTACTACATTTTGACGATTAAACTTGATTTTTTTAAATTTAAATTTGATTGTGTATGCAACTCTTTAGCCTTCAGTGAAATATACTGGCTCTTGTTCTTACACAAGAGAAGAAATAATTTCTTTGAAAAAAAAATCTCTAGTTGTTTGCTGAGCTGAGGAGTCCTTAGCTTGCTGTTGAAGGCAAAATTTCTTTTAAGCTATTTCTTCAAGGATGCTTTGAATTCAAGTGCTGACATCAGGATTTTTCACAATGCTTTATTGGGTGTAATGGGAATCACTTCAGACTATTGGTATTAAGTTTGAGCTCTCAAACTCTTCTGTATCTTGGGCATAATAAAATTTCCAGAGTAATTTTTAATGAATATTTAGCTTGTTCTTACATTAATGCTTTTTTTCCCTTCTGTAAAAAGAAAGAGGCTGTACTACATATGCAACTAGGAGAAAATGGTAGTTGAAAAATAACAACAGTGAACTAAGAGGAGAAGAATGTTTATAAAAAGAAAGTCAGCTGAACAGGATGCTTTCCGAGACAATTCATATTAGTGGTAGTACATATGATTTATTTCTTATGCCAGGGCAGTGAGTTATCACTTGAACTTGTTCAGAGTGTGATCGCTAAATGAACATACCTCTTCTGTTGCTTCTGTTACGTTACTGTTTTTAAAAACATGCAGTAATCTATTCCTGTTGGTAATCTGTCCAAACTGTTAATGTTTCTTCCGAAGTATGTAGAGGAGTGTCACTGTGAGCCAATTTTTTTCAAGAATATAAACAGTATCTGATAGCTTGACATTTTTTGTTACTATTTTCCTTTGGTTGAATCGTGATTGCATAATTTGATCAAATATTTCTGGAAGGAGTGTTCGTGTCAACTTCTGTGATTGCTAAAGTGGAAGTATTATATTGCATAGTCTCAGCAGCAAAGTGCTGTGATGTTATTTTAACTGTTCCAGCAGCTCGACTTAAATGAGTAACAAATGCTGGCGTGTACCAAGCCTGAATTTAAGGCACCCAGCAAATGACTTTAACAGTATGTTTGATTTTTCTGTTGCTATCGTTTATTTGCCCCCAAGCCTTTCAGAGAATGTCTCTTCAAATAGAGGTTTAAACTCACCCCAAGATGCTCAGCTGTTAGGCTTTTTCTTTTCTTCCTCCTACAGAGGAAACCTTTGCTCAGCGTGGCATCAGTGTTCGTTATGCCGAGTTGTCTAACAAAGGTCACTGTTTCTGGCTTGACTTGTGTTGTGTGGGATGTTATCTTGGTCTTAAAATTTTTAAAAGTACTCAGCAACTTACCTGCAAAATCCTTCCTCCTTACCTGAGAGTTCCTGCAGCTGGAGAGGTAGTTCAGTTGATGCAGTAGCTGGAAATGAATATCACCAGTGCTAGCAAAGCCCCTGTGGACCTTGAAGACTTCCTGGATGATGCGTCTTCCAGTTCTATGGATTGGAACCAATGAAGTCAAACTAACACTCGGTTTTCAGCTAGAGAAGCAAGCATGAAATTGTTGCTTTCCCCAGGCAACCAAGGGAATGCCACTTTCGGAATGGGTCATTTACACTACAAGCTTCCTATTTGCCCACTTTTCCCATCCTGGGCTTCAAAGAAGTGCTTGAAGGAGAGTAAAGTGCAATCAGCATTCCTTTCACACAGCTCTAGTGTGTTTTGGGAGAGCTTTGTGAAGCTCTGTGGAGGGTGAGTGCCGCTATATTAAGACAAAAACTGGTTTTGATTCCATTTTGACCTGAACCGAGACTGACAAGTGTTTTGCAGAAAACTATGATATAAAGACTTTAAAATAGATGCAGTAGGATTTTTTTCTTTTTAAGTTGATGCTGAAAATGGTTTCTCTTTATGCTCTTCCACTGAAATCCAAAAATGAGCTTATTGAACCGTAACACATCCCTGACGATGTACTTCAAGGCACAAACCTTGTCTATCAAGTCTGAAACAGAACTTGTGAAGTGCTGTTGTAGGAAGTGAGTTGGGAGATTTGTTGCTGCATGCTTTGTGCCTTCCTTTAATATTGAAGCAAGCTACATAAAATCTAATGTAAGCTTGAAGGCAATTAATTTTTACCGATGAGTTGTGTGGTTTCGGATAGTATCTAACTTGCTTTGAAAACAGTAAGGGCTGGATGCAAATATTTTAATTAAGTTATCTCCTGAACTTGGAAAGAGGCTGGAATTATAGTCTAGGAGTTATCATGCCGTAGTCTGGCATGCCTAACGCAGGTGATACACCTTCACTGAGTAGCTGCACTTTGTGACGTGATGGATTTTGGGCAGTTCTGTGGTATATCTGTCATAACTTATTGAAAATTGCGTGTATACATACATTTATAGAAAGAGAAACTTGTCCAGATGTTTATCAGACTGAATAGAATCTCGGCTTATCTTTCCTCCTGCTCATATTGAAATTTACTAATGCTGAAAGTGGCTGAAATGTGGAGAAATGACTGTTTACTTAGACTCTTGTCAAGTTACCATGGTTAAAAATATTGGGGGGGAAAAAACTAAGAAGCTGCTTTTATAAAACTCTTAAAGACAAGATGCAATTGTTAATGCTACCTTTAAGAAGTTTTCATTTAAAGTAATATGGTGACTTAGCCGAATAAATAGTTCTTCATGTTAGAAGGCAGTTAAGAATTGGAATCTTGAAGCCTTTTTAACTGTGTGTAAAGCTAAAATTAACTGTAAAGATTCACAGCTTGTTTTCAGTCTGACGTGCATTAGATAGTTCCCTTTGAGTTTAATTTCCAAAATAATATTAGATAACGAATAATCAGCTATTATGGCATTCCAAAGGTGGAGCATATGCAAGTGGCAAAAAAAAAAGTAAGATTTTGAAAACAATACATCAAATGTCCTGAGACCAGAGGGTTTTTTTGGGAGCCGCTGGAAGCTCTGGAAAATCTGTTATGGCTAATCTAGAAACTGTCTTATTTGCAGCCGTGGATTAATTGGTTTTGGAAGTAAGTGTGAATAGTACCATGACTAAACACAGCCAACGTGCTTTAAACCTGTCCTGTTATGTTAGTCAATTTAAAGTGCGTTTTAAGAGCTTATAGCTCTGTGAAAACTGAGATTTTTCAGATCTCTCTGTGACAGGAGACGGACTTTCAAAGGTAGTTTGCTGTCTTTTTGAATATCTGAAATAACATTTCCACCCCGTTAAAGTGCCTGGTATCTGTCAGCCTCCACTGGAGCCAGTGAGGAGAAGCCTGTAGGTAAACTGGCCATCGATGGCAGGAGCTTGTTGTGGAAATACCTTTAAATTTTTATTTTAAAATAAGCAATGCAAGATTTATTGATATTTTTGTGGCTGAAACCTTTTCCCCCTCCAAGCTGCATGTTTTCATTAAAATCCTGTAAAAAATTGATCACTTTTTTCCTTTGTTCTACTAGAATAGCTGAAGTAGCTAAAGCATGAATCTGTCTTTAGTGTAACATGTGGTGCCCTTTTGCTTATCGGGTAATATTAATGGTTTAAATTTGCTGCTTTGAGACAACAGGCTGACTGGATTTCTTTGGTTATACAGGACCAAAAAAAGCACTACATTTAGGATAAATCTCCATGAGTTAAAGTATCTCTAAATTACAGGAAAGTAATAAGATTCTAGATGGCATAAATACACTTCAATGATAGAGTGCATCAGAAAAAAATTGCCTGTTTCCAGATTGACAAAGCAAAGTATAATCCCTCGATCTGGATTGTAATGAGATTCCTGATCAAGCACCACATCATTTTAAAGCTTATTATTTTAAAATGGCATTAAAAATAACTATATATCAAGTGAAGTGCCGCACCTGCTCATAAATCCCTAAGTTTTTTCTTCATTTTAGTCTTTTTCTTGGAAAAATGCGTTCTGCTTACGTGAAGAGGGGAGGGGCTGACAGGCCCATGAGAAAAAGGAAGCTAGGAAGAAAGCCATTCTCAAGTACTCCTAAAAACAAAAAGTAAGCTTTAAAAATACAGAGAAGTATTTTATTTCCCCGTTGCGTTCTTGATGATTCGTCTTCGATGCTTTGAAGCCTGGGGAAGGGAACAAGCTCGGTGCCCACTACTGAAAAGGCTCAGCTGTTTTCCCTCCCATTGTTTGATTCCCAGGCTCTCATCTACTTTGCTTCCTGTCTTTGTTGAAAATTCAGGCATATTTACTGTTGGAAACACATTACAAAAAGAGCTGTGGAACAGCACCTTGTATGGATTTTCTTGTTTTGGAATAAGTGTCTGCAGCTTAACTGCTGTTTTATGTCATTGTTGATGGTCTCTTGTGTTAGCACGCGCTGCAAAAACAAATGAATTTTTGGCCACTTGTTTGGAATGAGCTGTAGTTAACAAACATAGGAGTTAAGCAAAGCACTGGGGAGAAATATTGACTTGAGCAGCCTGCTTACTGTGCACTTTGCATATTATTTCATGGCATGCTTAGATATTTCCATGGCTAGCTGTTTCCTGTTTTTGTGGGCAAACACATGACCTGCCTGTAGTTGATGGCTGCAGTTCTTTTCTTCACCAAATGCTTTTAGTCATTTTTTTGACAAGTCTTTTACACTTTAAAAGCTAAAACACCACTTCTGTTAAGCTCTGAAAGGTGTCAATGGAAGAAAAAATATGTATGAAAACGGGTCCTGTTGCTTTGTTCTGAAAGCACTCCAAGTATTTCACCCTTTGCAGGTTTTTTATCACCGAGACAGGAGTGAAATGCTGCTCTAGGATCTGTTAAGCAACTAACTGACGTCTTGAGTCAAAAATATCCGTTGGGAACCTGGCAGAAAGGAAGTGGTTAACACACTCTGCAGAGTCCTAGACACCCATGGTATTACAGTTATGATCTGGAAAACGTCGAGCTTCATGCTCGTAATTTAATGTGTGGTTAGCCATTAAGAAACACACGTAAAAGCTTTTGAAACCCTGTGGGACAGAGATATTGTATATTGCTTTTTCTTGTTGATTCTAAAAACATGTCCAATGAGGAACCTGGGGTTATTTAGAGATCAAAGGCTTCAGCTTCAGACGTAGCATGAGATGTTTCCGTATGGTGTGGCCAGTTACGTGCGCCTCCAGCTTGAATAATCTGTGCTTCCTCTTCCTGGGGAGCTCTTACTGCTGTGAACTGAAGGAGCTGCAGACAGAAGAAGATGGGAGCTCAGATGCTTCTAAGAAACAAGTTCAGGATGAAAGAGGGCATAGGAGAGCCTGAAGTTTTGGAGACAATCCCAGATGACTTTCCCCAGCTCATATTTGATCTGAGTCCAGATTTTGGAACACAGAATTTAGGGATATTCGTTGTGATTCTTTGTAAACAAGATGTTTTTGCTTTGCACTTGCTTTGAATTCATTAAGTTTCAGGAAGGAGATGTGATCTTTAAACTCTTCTGTTCTGAATATAGAATGAACCTTCTGAGAATTTGCAACGAAATCTGTTAATTAGCTCAAGTTAAAATTAATTACAGGTTAGTCTTAAATGGTCTGTATTCTCCCCAGTGAACTCATCTTCAAGTTTTTCATGTAGCTTAAAATTACTGTGTATATATTTTAAATGAGGAATTAGACTGTCGAGCTGAATTACTAGCTCTTTTTATCTCATTTTTGTATGTAGTTGAGACAGGTAAGGTTAGCAGCTCAGGTAAAATGTTAAGCAGGGCCTATTACAGGTAATTTAATCATTCTGCTTTCTCATAGTCTATTTGCATGCCACTTGTTTCTGTTGTAATGTCAGTGATGTTTGAGATGAGTCACATCAATAACTCACTGGTAGAAGAGATGGTGGCAGCGTCGGTGCAAAGCCTGTCTTGGAAGGGCTGGCTGGCATCACCTGGGCTCTGCTGCAGTGTGGAGCAATGTTGCCAAAAGACAAGCAAGCACAAGCCATCGAAAGCTGAGATCAGGTCCTGAGCTCATGGCTTCTCTCTGTGTCACTTTTGGTCAAGTTATACTGATTTCAGCCCAGTTTGTAGAGGTTTTCAATCTGTGCTTCATGGGTTCTCTTTTTTAAGGGCCAGAGGAAGCTAACAAAACGTGTGGCTTCCCAGTACAGCTCAGTGTACCCTGTGTTCTTGTAGCTGTCTTACAAAGACACTGCAGTTCGTTGGCAAGCCAGTTCAGGGAGGTAGGTTGGTCAAAAGCCATCCTGGGGGGAAAACCAAATAAATGTTGACTGCCTGCTTCCCTCAGCTGCCTCACTTCAGGCTGATGAGCACCCCTGTGGGAGCAGGTGCTCATCCTCTCCTGCACTGCTGGTGAGATGATGGCAGCTGGCCACAAGAAAGAAAGAGCAGGAGCGAGTCAGCACGGCGTTTGTCAGCGCATGTTGCACTGCAGGAGCCCCTGGTTCCACGGGGAATAATTAGGGCTCTGTGGTTGGAGAAACGCAGAAACTGACTGCTGTACCAGTAAATGGGAGGGCATTAGAAACTGGATTCAGCACTCCTGGGGCCTGCTGCTATTGAGCAGCGCAGGGTATTTGCACATTGTGCTTAACAGCTTGCAAATATCGATTTTTGTGAGTTGGTGTAAATGGGAATCTGCCCTTATCTTAGAAAAATAAAATGAAGGTGTTATTTTGTATGATCTAATGCGCAAGCTTGCAGTCTCACTGGGTTGTCTTCCGTGTTTTGTATTCATGACTTGAACATTGTGTCTTGGATTCCTCTTGGGTTTGGCTTTATGGTAACTAGGTGTGGAGTGTGTGAATCAGTAAACATGAAAATAAAAATATCAGTCTGTTGGCTCCTAACAGCTCTACTTCTGAGGATAGCACAGGAATTGTGGGAGAGGGCAAAGGGAAGCTACCTTTCTGCATTAAAATGAATGTTTCAGCTATCTTAATTATTTCTTAATTATATACGTTTGGCTTCTCTAAAATTAGCATTTCAAGACTTTGTCATGATCAGACTTATAAAGTTAGCCCCCCAGATCTATTTTTTAAATTTCTTGTTGGATAATTACAACAGTGTTCTCAGTCTGACATTGTTTGGAGTCTCAGCATTCGAGTACAGGAGTTTTCTTGGAGTACATGCAGATCGTTCTGTGTAACAGTTTGAAATATATATTGCAAAATTCTCTTAACATCTTGGCCTCTCTAACCAGTAACTTTGTCTTGCCTGCTGCTGCTGGAATATTAGATTGCTTTGAGCCTAATAGATATCATTTTGTGAAAATGAGTATTTCTGTGGTGATGGTGAGGATGGTAACGTGTCATTTATATTTGTTTATGCCACAGCAGAAAGGGAACAATTAGTTTCCTGATGAGAGTACTTCCTTCCTTGGGTATATTGTGTGTTTTCAGTTAGTGCAAAATGCGGGTGCCATAACCATTAGTCCAGTTTGGGAACAGCAGTCAGCGGAATCCGTTCCAGAGGACATTTTGCTGGCTATTTCATTCAGCGTGTAAATTGTACTTCTTAATTTGCAAAACTCTCTCTTTGCTGCACAATTCATTGGCCTGTGGATAAATTCTTCATTACTGAACTCATGGCTCTATGAAATTACTTATTTCTATTGAAGTGTTTCATGGTCTGCGTGGTGCAGCTACTGATGCCGTAATGAACAGGATTTAATGCAATTTCACTCGAGCTTGGTTGTTGTGTTGACTGAACTGATTCCTGCTTTTGTTTGTCTGCCTTTCCTTGCTGTAAAGGAGGGTAAAGAACAAAGAAGCGATTGTTTGTATCTAGGGTTTTAAGAACCTTTTAGAAAAGAAACAAAGGAATCCCGACTGTTTTTTATTTTAATTGACTTGTCTTTTGAAGCTAGTGATATTCTTCTCTTTATTTTAGCGGTAAGCAGACCTGAGGCATACAAGCTGCACCACCTTTACCTGCCAGTGCATTGCTATTACCTGGTTCTCCATATCTTGGTGATCTGTTTGGATGTGGGGAAAAGAATTGCATGCTGTCTCTTAATGAGCACCACAGTTCTGAATTGTACCGGGAGGCCCAGCTAGCTAGTGCGCTGTGGAGCTGGCAGTGGCCAGTGGCTGTCCCCCTTCAGGGGAGGAAATACAAGTGAGCTGATCGTGGTAATAATGCTCCTCTCTGATGCTCTTTCAACCCATGGTGGTGTGTCCGAACAGCCCTTCTGGTCCAGAGTGCACCCGTGGTGTGTGATAGCACCGTATGTGGTTGGCTTCCCGGGCCTGCCCAATTCCTTTCTGGAACTAAGCGAGCTCCCTGACATGACACCCTGCAGCAGGAGCCTGTGCTTCATGACACATCCTGTCAAGAGAGATATCCTTTATCCAGAGCCTGGCTCGGTTTCACACCACCTGCTCCCTGTATTGGAAGAGACAGTGCAACCCTCTCACATTCTTCATGCTGCTTGCTCAGTTATAGATCCGTGTGTTGCCTCCATCAGCCCTGCAATTCTTCTTTTCCATGCTGGTGAGTCCTCGGCTCTTTAATAGTTTGATCCCCTAGGTGGAACTGCTCTTGTTCTGTGCTGTTGATCTTCCGCCATCACCTTCAAACCTTTTTGAGCCGTCTGCTATATCAGACACGTATGTAAGGCTAAGATCTATATTTTATTCAATTTTATTTAACTTCCTAGCTTGAGCTATTTTTTTCCAGGCCCCAGACCCTGTCCTGTGCACTTGGCTGACATTACTTTGACATCAATGAATACTCAAGATGCAACTGATGCACTTAATAGACTACAGCTGCGATTTACCTGGCAGCGGATATTTTGCTGGCCCACAGGCCAGACCCAGACATTTGAGCCACACAACTTATCTTGAATTCTACCTTCTTGGCAAAGATTTCCTTCCTGTGCTGGTTGTGCTCCTGGTAGAGTGAAATCACTGGTGCAGTAGTTAGAGACCGCTTGCCTCTGGGCCAAATTAAAAGCTGGTGGGTGCAGTCTGAGACAATGAAGTCAAACCTGTTCGGCTGAGCCTTCCTGGGGCGGCAGGGAAGGGGGGTGTTGATCTGCATGGAGATCAGGAGACTTTGTTCTTTGTGCAGTACAAGTCTTTAACCTTTCAGCTAATGCTTTAATGAGGAATTCTGAGCTTATCCTGTAACAATGTAGTCATCCTTTCCTCCCCCACTATTAAATTATATTTTGTCTATGCAGCAATAATTTTATTTAAGAAAAACACATTCCAGATGTTCAACGTGTTTTAATAGGACTGCTTGTTGAAAGTGTTTGTGATTTTTAAGACCAAAAAAGCGTTGAATACCAATTTTAGCTTTTAAAAAGGCAAGACTTAAGCATGGAACAATCAGCAAGGAATATTTGACAGATCCAAAAATAGATCCTCAATGGACACAGTAGAATTGCAGTAGAATTTTAAAGCAGAACTGACTGCAGAGGATCCAGGCCTGCAGGATGATGTTAACTGGGAAGGAATGGAGAAACTAAATACCAAGATCTGCTCTCAGTGTATCAGCGTGGCAGAACCCCGCGCGCTTCTGAGATGCCTGTTGGCAAGGCTGAACATAGTTGTCGTTGTTCAGCTGCTGTAAGATGTGTAATGATTATTTGCAAGCAAGAGTAAGACAAGCTTTTAATGGTTTACAGTCCTTCAGTATGCGTCTCTTAATCTCAAAGAGATGTTTCTGTGTTGTTTAAGGGTTTATATATTGCCATTGTTGCAGAGAAAGGGGAAGTGCTTGAGAATAGCTCACATTCCCCAGTAATCACATGTTGGTCGCCAAGCATTTAAGCTTTCGCTGGCCTCTTGCCAGCTCTTCTGTGATGCTTTTTTGGAGGTCAGCCTCTCCTCTGGAGTACTTTAACCTTGAACCAAAACAGTCGTGTCCTGTGTGACTGGGGTCAGAAGCCAAGTTTCCTCTCCTAGAAACCAGTGGAGCTGATTCTAATTGCAAGGCACATTCTGTCAAACCAAGTGGTGTGCTCACAGCTACGTGGCTTCTGAGCCAGAACTGATTTCCATCTGTCTTGCTTGGAACATGAGCAGTGCAAAGACTCATTTTCTGTGTAAAATAGTTCTGCGTGTACATTTAATACAAATAAAGGGAAATTGCAAGTCAATCTGATGTCGTTCTTACTCCGACCTTAGTGGTCATAGTGGGGGTATACTAAAGAGCAACATACACCAGAATGGCTGTAAGGTCTGTCCCTGGTGTTCCACCTTCAGCCTAGACCACAGCAGTGTCCGTTTTTCTTTGTTTTTCATTCCAACCAACATTTTAATACTGGTCTCCCTGTCACAAGCCAGCCTAACCTGAGAGGTCAGGCTTTCCTAGCTTCCTCCGGAGGAAAGGAGGATGAAAATTACTTGATTTACATGCAGCCTGTTGGAGTTTTCTGTTTTTTTTGTTGGTTTTTTTTTTGTTTGTTTGTTTTTGTTTTTTTCCCTAGAGGAAGAAGTTGTACTTGCCCAGCTTCTCTTTTTCTAGGTTCTTGTTTTAGAGATTCATGTCTCAATATTGTGCAGAGGCTATCATTGGAGTTGTAAGCTGTTAGCCTCACTGTTCAGCGGAGTGGCGCTGTGCTCTGGGCTCTCTGGACTTACTGAAGGGAGGAAAAGAATGAATAATCCTCTTGTGAGCATCTCTGGAGCAAGCAGGTGTAACTCCTAACTTCTCATAGTGGCTATCCAGTTTCTCCTTAGGTCCTACCCCAATCATCCATCTGTTCTCTGAAGATGGGCGTTCAGACTCCCGTACAGAGAAGCAAGTATTGCACAGTGTCAGGGGTGCAAATGTATTCGAGCAAACCACAAATGACTCGTATCTGTTTTAAAGAAACCACTCTTCAATTAAAGTACTGTTGAGGCATGCCTGTGGTTGTTAAAGGTCATTTTTTAGTAGATAAGAGACAGAATGCTAGCTCTTGTGTCAGGGTCAGATTCATTATCCCCAAACTGTTTTTTTTTGCTTGCTGAATCAGTGTACCTTTACTGCCAAAAGCTTGAATAAAGCTGCATTAAATCATTGACATGTTTATTTTGTAGAAGAAGGAAGAAGACTGTGTCTCTGCATGTAGCAGAATGGTTCTGAGGTTGTTAAGAGCCAGTTGCCTCCCAGTCTTATTCCACACAGCTGTACAGAAGAATCACGCTGCTCTAATGCTGCTGGTAAAGCTTCTCTGTGGGACCACTTCTCTGCAATGAAAATGACCAGCTAATGAATAGTAGCCGTGCAGGAAGGGGAATCAAACAGTATCCATGCACGTATTGAGAGGGTTAAATGCTAAACCGTACAGAAAGAGCCCGTGTGGGTGGCTTGACTGGTCACATCACCCTCGAGAACAGAGGTTTTCTGTGTCTGGCTGTTGCTTGTGGTGCAGGAAGGCAGAGGCTCTGCTCGCTGCCGTACGTGGGTTCCTGCAGTTGCATAACTCAACGGTGAATTACCAGTAAAATTCCACTGACCCAGAAGATTGCTTCATAGCCTGTTTTGAATCTCCTGCTTTATTTATGAGGTCTAAATTATTTTAATGAAATATTAAAATATTAAACTAACTTTATTCATGCTTGGAAACACTGGATGCCAAAGCTGATTCACTTGCTCTGTAGCCTACACATCCACTACAGAGGAAGCTTACTCCAGGCCTTCCTGAGCCCCTTAACTTTGTTTCTGCTTTCTGCATTTTATGCCCTATCCTGCTTCTGGTTTGAGGCAGGCTTAAGCAAATATATGATATTTTTTTTTAGTATAATTCAAATTTGTCAAGAAGGCTTTATGAATATGTATTACGGAGTTGTAAGCTCAGAGTTTTATTGATATTTGCAGTTGCAGGGGCTATCTAAATGGAGCATCCTTTTAACAAGATGCCCATGAAGGCTTTTTCTTTTCTGGCTTGTATGCTCTTGTGTGCTGTTAGAAAAATGAATTCTGTACTGGTTCTTCATGTAGAATACAAACTAAAACTGTAAACTTTTTAAATTCCTACAAGGAAATGGGAGTTTTTCTGAAATGTGTTTCTATCTTCCTGAGGTTTGGTTTGATGTTTTCTGTAACTTTTAATAGTAGTAGAAGGTAGGTAGTTCTAAATCCTGTTAATGAAAGTGATACCAATAAACATAATCCTATCTAGTCAGCGCATGTTCAGGATGAACTTCTCAGAAATCAATCTCTGCAACGCGTTCCTAGGGGCATATTTACTGCAAGCAGTGTACTGTGAGTGACTAATGGCTTTTGCAGTAGGCATATTTTGATTTCAGTTGGACTCTTGCTATCCCAGCATGGTGGCCTCAAAGGAAACAACTTCAACCACACATAAGACAAACCTTTTTAAGATGGGTACATACTTCTTGGAGCCTGATGCAGGTGATGTGATGAGATTCCTTATTGATCTGTCCAGTTTTTGTGACTGCTTTTACAAATGATCTGGAAGATACAATAAAGAGGATGCTTGCTAAGTTTCCAGACATCACTGTAACATATTTGAGTGCATTGCACCTTAGACTGAAAGCCAGTTCCCAAGATCTAGCCTGCTGGGTGGTTATTAGGGCTGTTTAAACTGCCAAGCTCTGTGTTTGTCTGTATTTAGAATGTACTTAAAGGCAATGGTGATCAACGTGGTAACCATGGCAATGCTGCTTGAGCTGAGGAGGTGAACAGAAATGCCTGTTTGTGTTAGTTTATTCCACTCGCTTGAGTGCTTTGTAGCAGTGTTACCACATGAAAGGTCCTCTTGGCAGAAATCTGGGGTAGTGTGCGATATGTGCTGTGTAAGCAGCACGCCGAGCTCTGCGGAACGCCATTTTATTTATAATATTTCAGTGTTGTTTCCTAATAATTTTTATGGCTTCTGGTGCGTATAAGCTATTGTTACGCCTGAAATTTAACGTGGAGCTGTTCCTTTCACCCTGCAGAAACCTTCAGAGACATAAAATAGGTGTGAAGTGCCCTGGGCTGTGTCTACAGAGCTGTGCTGAGATAAGCGCTGATACCTCCTGTTACATGTAACTGCTTTGTTCCTTGTGGAAAGGCTACAAGGGCTCTTCTGAAAGGTGGTTGTGATTCCACTGTGTACATCCCCTGTATGTGTTTGTATGACGGGTGGTAAGTGCTGTTGGGAACGATGGTGATCCGAAAGCAAACAAAGAATTACCTCTAGATTTTTGTAGTCTCAAGCAGAGTATCTTATTTGAGCAAAAGCGCAGGAATAGCTTCCGTGCTGTTTCTGTCTGACTCCAGAGAGATTTTAAATTTATTGTTGCTTCCAGTTAAATCAAATCCCTTCATTTAATATTACAGAGGAGCTACTGAAATTGAGTTTACTCTGTGCTGGTTTGTTTTGTCAAGTTCGTGAACAATGCCTTCATTGCTTTCAGACACTTTCAACTTGGTTTCAGGAATTTGTGGAATGGATGTGAAGGTCAGAAGCTTTCTTGCTGTTTTTGATTTTTAAGCAGCAAATGTCTTTGCCTGCTTTGCATGTGGCAGGCCTCTTAAACCTTCTTAGTAGAATAAGTAGGTATTGTTTATTCTCTGACATCTGCAGGATTATTTTAGAAGATTTTCATTGGATCTGTTCATGTTGTCTAGGGGTAGGATATATTTGAAACCTGCAGGAAGCATGACTGGTACTTAATTTAACTTTAAGGTACTACAGGCTTCTAAAACAGCAAAATGTGAAAATGGACAGAGTCCTGCTCTCTTCATACAAAGTATTGAAACCTAAGGCTTTATATAGTTAAGCTGAGGTGCAAATTTAAATGTACTGGAATAACTCTCCCTTCTCCTCCCTTCCTGTTTCTACACAGATGTTTGCACACTATGAGTGGGTCATTCATAGCAATGTAGGGTCTTAAATCCTTTCCACTGAAACTTGAATAAATCAAAAGGACCCCTTTAAACAAGTATAAGAGCATCAAAAGAAGACAAGGTGGATTAGGGATTATACTCTTTTGTACACCTAATAAAAACTTTGATTCTATACCCAACTCTTGAGTGACAAGAGTAGCTGTCAGTGGTGAAAACTTAATGGCTTTGGTGAATGCCAGGGAAAGAGATGTTTTCTTGTTCACCTCTGCTTATAGTTGGTTTCAGTTCCCTCAGCTCTTGGTTTCCTGGAGAATTTCTCAGGAATTTCCATTCCACTGAAGGAGAGGAGAGCTGAGGCAGCTCAGTTTGTTGTCTTGACTGTTTCCAAATGCTGCTCTAGAGACAAGGATACAGCAAACAGCAAGTCATCTTAGCACTTCCTACAAGATCAAGTGGAGCCCTGGTGGTGCTAATGAAATGCTTTCTGTAGCGACCTTCGTGTTTGTGGGGTCAGTTGGGCTGTGTAGAGCACAGGTTGTTTAACGCCTGTGGGTGTCTGAAGCACTGCGAATACTTCAAGATCTGCAAATACTTCAGGATCTGCGCAGGATCCAGGGAAGTCTGCAGCAGTGACCGATCCAGGATGTGAGTCTGTGAGACCACTGGTATTTTTAAGATGAGAAATGGATCTGGGCTGTAATTCTGAACTCCACTTTAGTGCAATATTATAAATAGTGTGAGGTATAGAAATGTTTGAAGGCTTTACGGGCATCTGTCGAACAGTATAGCACAGTGAGTTTCCTATTCAGTTTCATAGGAATCTGAATATCGTGCTGCAGTGAGTTCTCAAACCAGTGATAACTTTTTTCCCAGTTATCTGCCGGAAAGCTCTGCTCATGGCACTGAGAGCATCTGGGATCATATTTCAATCTTCTCTCACCATTTGAGAAATTAATTCTATGCTAAAGGCTAATTAGTGAACAGTCTGTGTAGAGTAGGCTCTTGTTAGTACTTGTCTCATAAACGGTACAATTGTGTACTTGTATAGTCTAAACTTTAAAAAAAAAAATAAAACTTCAAATCCTGAAAAGCCATTGTATAGTTCATAAGTATTTGAATTACGTAGGGAATGCTTTGCTTTGGTACAGGGTATGCGAACAGTACAGGTACTGCTTGCTCGAGTGCTGTAAGCTTCTAATCTAAATGCACTAATGAGCATTTAATCAGGAAGTCCTAGGTCAATAACACTTCGTACACTTGTGTAATGAACAAGAACTCTTTAGCCTCTAAAATGAAGCAGAATTCTTGTCTTACTGCTGTTGACTTGTATTATTGATTTTTCTGTGTAACTTATGGATGGGTTATTTATTTTATCTTGGATATACTTAATAGCTCTCATTAATACTTAAAGGCCAAGTTTCATCTCGTGCCAGGGACCAGAAGGTGAATACAGCATTCCTGCTCCCGAGGTCATTGTGCAACACCAGGGCGAAATGCTTTTGGACTGCAACGGAGGGAGAATAGAAGATGACCAAAGTGAGGACCAGATGCGGTTGCAAGCTTGAAGCGTGCTGGGTAGGAGGAGTTGTAGTGCAGTTACTTTTCCTGGAGTTCAGGGTAAGGGGCTACTCAGCTACTTGCTTTTGGTGAGTAGCCAGGTGAATATCAGCCAGTTCTCACTTGAAGAGCTTCACCAGCATACATCCCGCCGTGTGATACAGCTGTCCCCTCAGCCATCTGCGAGGCTGTCGGATTGAATGTTCTGCCAGTTCTTCTCTGCTATTCACACCCTCCTCAAGTATAGCTCAGTTTGTAAAGGCTGGAGTTTTGTCTCTTCAGTGAAATTCTTTTCTCCAGAGTGGAAGATTTTTTTCCTTCCAAAATTCATACATTAAAATGAAGGTATACACAAATGTTGAGTCTTGGGTTTCTTTTTAACAAAACAAAATGGAACACAAGACCTTTTGTAATGGATGCTTGCTAACTACTTCAGTGTTCTAGATTTTAGAAATCTTTATCTCTCATTCAGGTGAAGGATTATCTGAATTCAAACAAAGGGTTCACATACGAAGTATTTCCTGATGTACGTCTTCATTGCTTAAATCTAGTTCAGTGATAAGTGGTTATGCAAGCATTTTTTTCCTAGTACTGTTGTGATAGCTGGCAGCTTAACCACTGGTGAATCTTCCTGTAGAAGCTCTTGAAGAGCATATTGCATTACGATCCTAATTTGAACCTTCTAAAAACTTTCCTTAGCAGAATTTGCAATAGAAGGCCTAAACTTTTTTTCCCCTACTTGTAAAGTAAGTCAGTGTTTCTTCTCTACACTGTTAAGAAAAGTAGCAGGGAAAGGTCTGTTGCATCTAGTACCTGCTCTTACAAATACCAGTTGTGCTGTGGGTCATGTTCCCAGTATTAAAAATCTGATCAGTCATAGACTCATTAAGGTCAGAAAAGCCCTCCAAGACCATCTGGTCCAACCATTCCCCTACCACCAGTGTCACCCACCTAACCATGTCCCCAGGCACCATGTCCAACCTTTCCTTGAACACTCCCAGGGACAGTGCCTCCACCACCTCCCTGGGCAACCTGTACCAACGCCTGACTTCTCTTTCTGAGAAGAAATGTCTCCTCATTTCCAACCTGAGTTGGAAATCCGGATTTCATCTATTGATGGCAAAGGCTGGGCCAAGATTTGCAAACAAGTGAAAAATAAGGTTGGTCAAACCACCTCATCTGTGTCAAGGACTAGAAACCTGCGTATAGATCACTTCTGTGTCAGATGATGCCCAGTAATTCATTCATCGGTCTGAATCTGCTTCTTTCATGCTCATTGTCTGTAGTCCCATATAAGCCTCGTTTGTAATCTCGTGTAACTAAAGCTGCCTTGGTCTTTTCCAGATAAAGAGAGTTCTTAGAACTGAGTCACTGCCAAGCAGCCTTTGTTCTGCAGAAATAAGAAAATAACTTCTCTTTGGAAATTAGAGCAATTAATGAACTGAAAATAGAGTGCAGAGGGGAAAGAAACACTTAAGCCTATTTCTGAACAGGCAGCTGGTGTGGAAAGCCATGCTGATGCGGAGAGCTGACTGCAGAAAAGTGAAGTTTAGCTGTGCTCCTTGCCTGATAGCAGGGTCTTGGCTCGTAGCAGGGAATTTTGAGGTCTGTTTGTCCTTCCAGAATTTGCTTCACCAAAGTGTTCCTTTCTAAAGAGCTGACTACTCCTACATTAAAGAATTTGTTTCCCAAATTGCAGTCCAGTTTGCTTTCTTTTCCCGTGACTGGGAATACTACTTTCTCCAGAGACTATTTCTGGTGCTTTCTGAGGTATATCCTCTCTAGCCATCTGCTTTCTCCCACCCACCTCCAGTTGATAACACAGCAACTAGCGTGCATGAGATGCACTAGCACTGAGATGCGAGCTCCTTCGTAGAGGTGTAATGATTTTTAAACTTTGATCTTTATTTTGAAGAGGTGAACAGCAATATATGAGAGCTGAGAAGGTAGTTGCTGATTTGTGAGAGTTAATCCAGAGTTGTTTCTTTCCAAATGCAGCTGCCAAGAATTTGAAGCCTTTTGGTTGGCCTCCCAGGAGTCAATGTTTTTCCTATTGATCTGTTGTGCTCTAATGCAGGGGGGAAGGAAGGGGATATAGCGATATACAGCAACGCTCAGGCTGCTGGAATGCAGTCTGTCAAGCTAGTGGTTGAGTGACCCTTTTTGCTTCTTGTGTGTTTATGAATAATTCAGGAATTCAACACTTGCAGTGGGTAGAAAAGCATGGTGAACACTGGCATGCATCTGCAAAGTAGCACCCAAGCGTGGTCCGGTACTGCAGGCGTAAATTAGTTTGTGTGTGGCACAACTAAAAAGCAAAGGACTGCATTCAGTTGTCACAATGAGTCTCCCTTGGAGAATGTTGTGCTGCTCTTAAAAGGTTACTTTTTATAGCAGTTTTGAACAGAAAACTAAAAAATGCAGCATCCTAGCAGCTTGTTTCATGTAATTTAGCTATTAAAATACTCAATGTGCTTAATCTTCTGAATGATGACTAAGATTCCTACTTGCATTTTAGCAGATTTTCATCTTTATTTGGGAGGATTCAGCTACTAGAAGAATAACAGGACAGTACAAGATCCCTTGCAAGCTTTGTCAGGCTGTTTTCTTCTGTATGTAGAAGTTACTTCTAATGGAAAAACTGAGTGGTCCCTTTCCTTTAAGGCAAGAGACTGGGGCCCTTGTATAGGAAATATATATTCCCTACTGAATATATTAATCTGGCCAGAACTTACTATATGGGTGACTTATTTAGATAAATGACTGACCTTTCAGAGATCTGGGCACATGCCATTCTCAAATTGTCAACATAATTTTGTTAGTTGTAGGCATGAGAGGCAAAAGGCAGAACATCTTTGGTCTTGCTGAAACTTGGGTTGGGGTCCTACCTAAACGCAGTCCTAAAGCTGGTATTTTGAAAGGATCCTGGTATTGCTCCGATTGCAATCTAAGGATGGCAGCAGCAAGCATAATTCCCTTGGACACGAGAAATGACTGCAGTGGGATTAAAATAGTCTTACTTCTGAATTGCTTTCATGTCTTTAAACACAGCTGAAATACTAGCAAAGATAAAAGTAAAATAAATCCTGTTATTTTGACTCTACCCCGAACATGAGTTGCTAAGGGAAGCAGTTGGAGAAGAGGCTTTAATGCAGTGCTATTTTGGTTGAAATTATGCTTGTCAATGTCCTCGCTGTTCACATGCATTAAGGAAGTTAGGGGTTTATATAATGAGCGCATTAAATTTGAAGTTCAAGCTGCTTCACCATACTGTGTTTTTCTTGATACACAATGCCAGCTTTTAGTAAATCAGAGTACATAAATGGTCAAGGCTGGTGGGAAATCTTAAATGTATGTTATTAGGGAACAACAGAATTGTAGGCTAAAATCTTTTAAAGGTCTGTGCATCCACATCTATCCTAGTGAAAGAGGCACCGACTTCCCAGGTCATATCCAGCACCATCTTGAGAATGTGCACACCAGCTTTTATTTTGTTACGTGTCAGAATCTCCACTTAAACTACTTTTTTTTTTAAATGTGGCAGAATAAAATAACATTTTAAGTACCGTCCTTGCAACATCCTTCCTAGACACATTTAGTCCCAGGTCAACAGCATTGTCCTCTTGCATTCAAACCTCATCCAGCAGTACTACTGCAGCTGCTCTGCTTTTGAGGAACTAATTGGCTTTTGTGATTGCAATTGTACTGTAATAGATACAAACCTGAAAGGAGATGTGTAGTATCTAACATTTTTATTTGTGAAGAGACCTATTATACAGAAGAATAGGTGTCATCTTACACTCTGCTTTATCAGACTGCTGAAGGAATATTGGATAATGCAGTTTAGTTGTTTTGTGTTAGCAAAGCTGGACTTGAAAGTTTGTTCAAAACACCTCGATGCTGAACAATCAATTCAACGATCAATTTCTAGAAAAAAAGCAGGATTTGATTTTTTTGAATATTCTCAGGCTCTTTTAATAGCTACGGTTTTGGCCATACGTACTCTGCTTTGACCCGTGTGGTCTATTGATTGCTGTACCATTCTTAAATAGCAGGTTTTCCTCCTGTGCTCTGTTGGTCCGTGGCGAAGCAAGACCTCTCTCTCAGTATCTTGTAGTCTTTAGCAGCTTTTTCTTGCCTGCTCTGCAGTGTGAAGGAGAACTGTTTGCCACATGTGGAGGAGACAGCTATGCTTAAACCAGATTGACAATTTTGATGTGGCTACAGTTTACTATAATCGCTTTTTCTTCAAACAATGCTGTGCTGAGAAATGATGCATTACAAGAACATATGGCAGTGGTACATAACTTGAATAAAACCAGCCTAATTTAAGAGCCCAATAAAATTTACTGTGAACAGTTTTCAATAGTATGTGTGCACATTCTTTAGGAAAGAAAGAATCCTGTGTTGCTGTTAATCTCTTTGAAACCTTTGAGTACTTTGCTGTAAGCAGTGAGTGTGCCAACTTTTGGCAGATAATTATTTTGTTCTCTTCCAGCTTGAACACGTTCAATTCAGTCATCCCATTCAGAACAAATTCTTATTAGGCTTTTTTTTTTTTTTTTGCTTGCAGTTCAGTAAACACTTCTAGCAGGTACTATTGAAAGTGTTCACAGGGCAATTGTGAAGCTTTTTGAGGACTAAGATGAGAAATGCATCAACATGTGCTATGGATGGTGCTTGCAAAGGCTTTTTGTAGAGATTCCTCAGAAGGGGAGATATTCTGATACAAAAGTGTAAAAAACAAAACAAATGAACAACAAAAACACCTTCAAAAGTAAGGAGTAATATTACGGATATTTTGCAAGCTGAAAAGGAAGTAGATAATTGTTGTAACATAAGTTCCCCGAATAAAAGCAGAATTTTATTTTAAAGAAGGCTGAAAACCAGAAGCGCTTCTCAATTCTGCTTCTGCTGGAAATTTCCCCTCCTTGCCCCCCCCCCCTTGGCTTTAGGGCAGCATTTAAGGGCAGTTAATGTAGTTGCAATAGTGATTAACAAGCCTGTATTCCAAATAATTCATCGAGAGGGCTGAGGTATTCCTGAACAACTGTAAAATGCATAGCCTTTGTCCAGAACAAGAAGACCCTCATAAAACAAATAAGAAAATTCATACAGTATTAATAGGATCCATCCTCCCTTTCTCCTGGAGCTGTAAAAGTTTTTTCCCTACTGCTTGCTATTGTGTTAGAACACTAACGCTCTGTCACTTCTATTGTGCTCGTCTCTGAACCCAGAAATTATTTCTATTCTTAATTTAAACAATACCAGCTGTGCACAAATGAGAAGTTTGCAAAAAGGCTCATGTGTGCTCGCTGCTTGTACTTGTAGCATAGTACAGAGGAGCTTCATGAACTCAGGGCAATCATGCTGCAAAAATGTTCGAAAAATATTCATGAAGGGGAAAAAAGCTGGCATTGTTTTAGTGCCTCGCACCACTGTCACCATAGCGACACTGCTACATTTGAACCCTGGTAGCAAACGAAGTATTTTTATTCTTATAAAGGGAAAATTAAGAGACCTTTTCTCTTCCAGTGCTATCATTGCATACTTCTTGCAGCTGCTGCTTATTTTCTTCCACACCCTCTCCCTCTTGATGCTGTTCCTGTGCTGTAACCCAACTATATTAAGAGCAGTTAAAACTATTTAAAAGGACAGAGTGGATATTTTAGCTCTTTCTGAAGGATTTTGTTTCATGTTCTCCTCTCAGATTTACTTTGTCACTGGAGTTTTCTTCTGCGTTGGGACACCTTGCAAATCCTACCTGTCTTACAGGATTTTGCTACTAATAGCAAAAAGGAAAGAATTCACAGTTTGGAAGGAAGGCTAAAAGAATTAGTTACATCACTAGTCCCCATGAGGGGTAAAACAAAAAAATCCCAAGGGAAGTGGAGGTATACCACCAACTATGAAAGAAAAGGAGAAAAAAAAAACAAAAACATTTTATTCTCCAGCCATGGTCAGTTCTAAAACTAAACTTCATCAACATTGCTAGTGGGGGTAACTCCCATTTTCCTTATATCTATGTTACCACTTCCCAATTTTTAGCTATCCCTGTCTGAATGTGTCTGATTTAACCCCATCTTCCCAGTGTGCATCAGGTACTTCGGAGATCAACTCATTTACATGACTCCGTTCTTTAACTAGAGCCACAGCTATTGCTGTCTTGCATTGTGACAGAAACTTCAAACTTTCCAAAGTATAAAATGGCCTCGTTTTATTGGAAAGACTTACTGTATGTTGTTGAACAAAATTGTAAGCTGATAAACTGTGCAGTGAAAGCGTTATGAACACTCTGCGTAGGGAGCTTGAGAGCTCCATTAGCTTAAGAAATAGGCTTTGAAATGTTTTTATTAGGCCTCTGGGAGCTGTATGGAAAACCCTCTAGACAGCTTGGTGAAACACCGATAATTAGCTTGTGGGTTTTTTTTAATCCAACATATAATTGTTTTGTCTTGTGGTATTTTAGAACTAGAGGGTCTTATTTTCCTGTTACTCCTGACAGGAGGATTGTCATTGTGCATAATGAACAATTTCCTTTTGGGGGAAAGGGGTGGGAGGTGGAATGAGGTGTTTCATGCGTTGTTTTAGAAATTACTTTACTGGAGTTGAGCTGCGTTAAGAACTTCTTAAGAAATGGTTGGTTTGGAACCATGTGATTGTGAACTGTGATTTTAATGTAGACTCCAGGAAGGATCCCTTCTACTAAAGGTGTAAAAATTTGAAGCTGCCTTCTAATGCTGGTGATGTCAGTGAAGGAGCACTACACAGACCCTCAAGACTTAATTGTGGTAATAGCTTGTTTTCTTCTCTTCCCATCTTTGTAGGCTTATGAAAGAAGGTTTCCTACGTGTCCTCTGATTCCTATGTTTGTAGCCAGTGACACAGTGAACGAATACAAGAGCGAGGATGAAGCCATCCATGTCATTGAACGGCGCTGCAAGCTGGATATAGACGCACCACGACTGTTGAAAAAGGTGATTAGATTTGAAGTGCCTGTTTTGCATTCTTGGATGTTATTTCACGTGAATGTTATATCTTAACAAAATCTATGTTATCCTCCTCAGATTGCAGGAGTGGATTACGTCTACTTTGTCCAGAAGAACTCACTGAACAGACGAGAAAGGACTTTGCATATAGAAGCCTACAATGAAACCTTCTCTAATAGAGTCATTATTAACGAGCACTGCTGTTACACAGTGAGTAACAGGCTCTTGATGGTGCCACAGATGGAATTAAGTCAGTGTTTAGATTTCAAAACTCAAACAGAAGTTGGGTTGTTCTTGGCTTTTGCCTTGCAAGAAAAAATAACCAACACAGTGCCATGAGTGATAATTGTTGTTAGTGTTAAATGTAACACGCTTGCTTGAAGAACTGAAACAAGTTTGGCACCCTCTTGCTTGAGCATCTTCTCAGATAGCAGAACACAACATAATTTGCGGTGCTTGACAGCTCTGTTTAAGCAAATCTGTGGTCTGTAATAGCAGTGTGGGGCTTGTCGAGGCTGATGATACCCTGACAGAACTGTTAAAGCAAAGTTCAGCATAGCTTATTTGCCTTCTGCTCAACTCAAATGTTCGTTGTCAGCAGTGTTTTAACCTAGCTCTTTCCATCGTGGCTGTTTTTGGCCTTTAGTGCAGATGTTTTCTGATACAAAGGAGTTTGGTGGTGTGCTTACTGCTACCTTCTGGTCATGGCTTTTCATAGCGTCTTAGCCCTTACCCATAGGCTGATGCAGCACATGTTCGTGGAAGTAAAACTGGATGGATTTTAAAGGTCAGGTGCAAGCTAGCAAATGGAACCCACTTAGTAGCCACTGTAGCATTCTTTTTTAGCGCAGCTAATAAATTGTTTCCTATTGTCTACAGAACCATGGCTGAAAGGTCACTAGAATCTAATCCGACTTGATGCTAATAGCCTATTTTTTCATTATTATTTCTGCAATTATTTCCAAGGCATGTTTAAAAATACTCTTCCACCTGAAATTTTTTGGCGAAAGATGCATTTAAATAGGGGAAATGTGGCACAAAAAAGTGCACGTGGCAAATATGTACAAAACATGATGCTTCTCCATGGCCTAGCTCTACTTGATCAAGAAACTAGTAGTGGTAGGTAAATATAAAACCAGAAACTTTTTAAAGGATAAATTATTTTTTAAAAATCCTTTTTTTTTTAATTAAAATAAATTACTTTGATCAAAATAATGGAAGGAGAGAAAGATTCTTAAACATTATTATTATGGTTTGTGTTTATTTAGTTGGTACAAGCTATTCTTGTACCTCTGGTTCCCCAGTGCAGAAGAAACAAAAGAGAGGAGGTGTTTGTTTGCTTTGTTTTTCCTGTAGTTGTCTTGTTATGAAGTATTAATACCGTTCTAGGCAGTTCTGGCATGTTGTGAGGTGGAGGGGAACCTTAAGGCGCCAGGACAGCTGCATACTCAGAATTGCAGCATGCCATGATGTTTCTTTATAACAGTGAGTTCTGAGCCCAGACTGGATTGCTATGTAAGTTATGAAGAAAGTTGGGAGTCCTCTAAACTTAAAAAGGCAAGAAAGTAGCAAAGGCCTCCCTGATAGTTTATTCAGCTGTGAAACAAATGAGAAGTTTACAGTCCTTCTGTAGCATTGTCACAGCAGAGCAAAGTAAAACATTCTCCTGTCTACAAAATACTGAGGTACTTAAGTTAAAGAGGGAACGACCTGTTGTGGTATGTCTGTTGCAAACATGTCTAGACTGCAGTGCTGGGGAATGTGTACACTGTACTCTCTGCAGTCTTGAAGCTAGCTGGCCTTGCTCTATCAGTCCAACCTGCAGAAGCAGAAAGTTCACTGCAGAATATTTACTGTTTCACTGATACACTACAGTTGCAGCCCGTATCTACAGTGAGATACTGTTAATTGTGTAAATGTGTGAGTCCCTTGTGCACTAGTATTTTCCAACGCTCCCCTTGCTTGTTAAGACAATGTGCTGTGCTAGCCATGGGACTACAGGAGGGCTTCTCAACTTTGTGTTCTTTAGTGTTGGCTTTTCCGATCTGTGTTTTGCAAATGAAGCAAAAGACTGCAAATTCTTCTTGTGTGTGTTTGATTATATGAATCTGAAAAAGAGGAGACAGTCATTTCAAATATTTTGAGGAAAAAGAATGCCAAATAGATAACAAGGTTGTATGATCTCCTTTTAACTAATAGGTTCATCCAGACAATGAAGACTGGACCTGTTTTGAACAGTCAGCAAGTCTGGATATAAAATCTTTTTTTGGTTTTGAAAGCACAGTGGAAAAGATTGCCATGAAGCAGTACACCAGCAATATTAAAAAGGTGAGCTTGCAGTTGGGAAGGAAGTGCCTGGCTCTAAGTTACCAAAAGATAATGTAGCTGCTGCTAAGTAACAGGCTGCTGTGGTCAAAAAGCTGGGCTGTTTACTCTTTAGCCTAGGGCAGTACGTGTGTGTAAGTCTGTATTTGGAAGTGGAATCTTTAGAGATGCCTGGCTGCTAAATGTGTTTCCAGTCTAATCATTTCAGTGTCTAAATGAGTATTTTTAGTAGCTGAAATAAAGCCTTCTTTTTAAAGGGAAAAGAAATAATCGAGTACTACCTGAAGCAGCTGGAGGAAGAAGGAATAACTTTTGTTCCTCGTTGGACTCCCCCCGTTGCATGTAAATCGGAGAGCAGCACAACCCACACAAGACGGCCAGTTTCACCTGCTATTAATATACCAGACTCTGCCACAAAGGAGGGCTTGAACAATAAGGAGATCCTCAACACCTCAAGCAGCCCCTCCGAGCCTACAGCAGGAACACCTGATGGTATGGTTGTTTGCCTTGCTTAGTGGGATTCTTTGTACGGTAGAGGCTCTCAGCGCAGTGCTGCTGCTCTTGGGTAGCTGAAAACTTACACGTCAGCTACTTGTTTGGTAACATATAAAGTTATTGCTTGCAAAGCACTGACCTGTGCGAGAGCTCGAATAGCTGCTATCAGCTGGTCTTTTTAGTGAGTGAACTTCAGAGGAGTGGAGAAACTTTTCTCTTTGCTGTTCATTAGGCTGCAAATCAGTAGCTTATTTCTTGCCCAGAAACTCAGGGATGGGTGTAACTATGCCAATAACGGGGAGGGAAAGGCTGAAGCTTCCCTGGCCACAGTCTTCTGATGTTACCTTCTTTTCCCTGTAAGGGAATTTGGAAGAATTCTTGTACTGGAAGGTTTAGGTCAAAGCTTCTTTAAGTATTTCCAGAAGAAGCATGCCCTATACTTGCTGTGAACAGACAAATCTGAATATAACATGAAAACACTTTTGTAAATGTCTGGTTTTACTCCTTTCTTAGTTGCAGAAGGAAAATTAATCTTCCTAGTTTCAGGTTAAGATAACTGTGGAGGTTCCTTTGCTCATCTTTTCAATGATTCAAAGAAACCTTATTCAGCTCTGCACAGAACTTCTCTGCCTCAGATATCAGCATATAAAATCATTTGCTGCTTTGACACGGTCACTTCAGGACCACTCTAATCACATGTACATCTCCTTTTAGACAAGCTAGATGCAGACTACATCAAGCGGTATCTGGGTGACTTGACCCCAATGCAGGAAAGCTGCCTCATTCGGCTGAGACAGTGGCTTCAGGAGACACACAAGGGCAAGGTAAGCTACTGTTGGTCTCTTGTGTCTCTCTCAGTACATGAGATGCAAGGTGGACCTCATAAAACATCATGCCAAACCTGACGTGGCTAACTAGTTGTGGTAAGTAGCCCTCCAAACTCAAAACAAAGTACCTAAATTAAGTTTTTACAGTGGTAATTGAATTTTATTGCTACTGTCCATCTGACTTTGCATGCTGAGGTGCTTAAATGATTAGCGTGACTGCCTCCTAGACTGCCAGTAATCCAGCAAAGGGGAATACCATCAGTTTTACAGGTCTTCCTCATTCTAGAACAACCTTATTTTTACTTCTGTTTGTTTTGTTCAAACATATTCTTATATCTATATGTGCAAAGGAAGCAATGTGGTCTGTTAAAACACGAAGAGCAAGTCTAAGGGTTTTCCAGTGGCTTGTGATTTGAGCATGTGTTTCAGTTTCCAGGCCTTCCTGTTACATAGCAATGAAACACAGTCTGTGTTTCATCGCTAAATTCATTTAAATTGGACTGAATTACTATGGTCATACAAGTGTAAATCATTGTTAGAGTTCTTGTAGTCTTTATATCCCTCAAATGAAGGTAGTTGCAATATGTGACAGGGTTTTTGTTTTTTTTGCAAAAAGGACTGACTTTCCTGAGTAACTTCCAGTGTTGTATACCATCCTCTTTATTGGCACTAGGCTGCACCTTTGTCAGCTTTTATTATTCATTCTTTTCACCTTGTTTCAAACCTTGAATACAAAGTTGCATTGTTTGTTTGTTTTTGTTTCATTTTTGTTTTTAATAGATCCCAAAGGATGAGCACATTTTAAGATTCCTGCGTGCCCGGGACTTCAACATTGATAAAGCAAGAGAGATCCTTTGCCAGTCCTTGACATGGCGCAAGCAGCACCAGGTAGACTATATTTTAGACACTTGGAATCCTCCTCAAGTACTCCAGGATTACTATGCAGGAGGCTGGCATCACCATGACAAAGGTATGCTCTATCCTGTGGATATTGAACAGCCTTTTCGTGTTCTGAATTAAAGGTGATGGTTGTTCCTCTGTTAGCTGGAGCTGGCTAGAAAGCTGGGTAGAACTTCTCAGTTATTATGTACTAAACACATTAAAATTGATGTTGCCAGCTCGTTAGTTGGTGGCAGCATACTTTTAGGTCCTAATCTGTCTGACAAATAGCACCATATTTAACTCTGTGACGAGCTCTGCTATGCCAGTAGCTTTAAAAAATCACACTTCTATACTGCTCTGAGATGCTTAGAAGGGTGTTATGCAAATACTGACTCTTCTCTTCCAGTGATTAAAAGATGTTTGTAAATAAGTGTAAATAAGTTGGATAAGTCTGCAGATGTCATAAGTGAATACTTATTTGTCATTACAATCAGCTTAATGAAAAGAAGTGCTGAAAGACCAAATAGAGCAGGTTTATTTAAGAAGGGAAGAAGTTTTAGTTAAATTCACTTCATATGGTGAGGCATGGCCAGATCTTTAAACCGTGGATATGTGCCTGATACGTCCCCCTCCCTCAGCTTGCTTTATCGTGCACTGGTCTTGTTGCTAATACATGCACAGAAATGAACCATTTTGGAATTCATTGCTTGAGGCTAGCTGGGCTCTTTAGATACGGAAATGGTCTCTTACTGTGAGCTATCTGTGTTCTGATTTAGTCCTTTCCCCACCAGGCACCATTGTTTCTGCGAGCTCTTCCTGTTACAAGGAGAGGACAGGAAGCTGGCTGCGCTAGTGGCCAGGAGACGGGGGGGCACAGCAGAAGTTTAATTGCTGTAATGCTTGAATGGCTCTTCCTGTTGCTGGGTTTGACTGAGAAAGTGGAAAATAACAATATGATTGTAAAGACTGTAGGGAAAAGGATTGTGAATACTTTCTCCCTTTCTGTCTGTTCCTTTTCCTTACTTTCCAAAGACGATTTCTGTCAGTAGCACATAGCAGGTTCCTGCCAGTGAGTAGAAGGGTGTAGAATGCAACAGAAAATAATTTAATGTTTTTCTGGGAAGTTCTTCAGTCTTATCGTGAGCTTCATGTGCCCCTCTCTTCCCCCACAGTTCCTTAGGTCTCTTCTGTGCCATGCCCTCAAGTATAGCAGTTGTCACTAGTGGAAACAGAGAATTTCAAAACCGAACAATTCTCTATAATTTAAATTTTTGCAGTGGGTAGGTTCTTTTTTTAAACCCTCTATTCCAGTATTGCTCCTTTCATAAGCTTCTTTCCTCCCACATAAGCAAAATCTGCCAAACTGAAGCTGGCTGAGTTCTGTATAGATTTTAGCACTAAAGCAAAGGCAGCAGTGGTATAAAGCATGCTGTCTCAAATGAGCTGTTAATGCAGAAGAATAAAAGTTGTTATTTTGGTTTGCAGCTAGCATGGTTTTCTTTATATCTGAGCGGCTTTTAGTTTGTCAAGAGTGCTTCAGTCAAATGCTTATTTTAAATCACAAAGCTCAAATGAAATATAAAATATACAGTGAAAATGTAGCACTGTCAATTGAGACTTTCCTTCATGTGTCATTTGAGTGGAGGAGGGTTAATGAACTATTTGGCTTTGCATGCGTGTGCATCTGTGAGGGAGGGAGACCCGCAATGAAGTTTAATAGCACTTTTTGTTCAGTGTTTCAGACACTAAACAATACATTCCAAGATAAGAGTGAGCTGATGTTAAAATAATATTGTCTTTTAGACCATCTGATAAAATACAAAAGACTCCGTGAACTTGCATGAGGGTAGTGTCCTTGCAAAATAAATAACCTTGTTTGACTCTGCAAATCTTTTTTAATTTTTAAATAGTGCATCCCGATAGTTTCTCTCCTTGTCTCCCAAAGGACTTGAGGATAATTTGCTATTTCTCTTTGCAGTTCTTGGAGGGAAGTGAAGCTAAACAGACATCAGAACTGCAGAAAACATTTATTTTTTTTGTATGTTTTAGCATATTAAGTTTTATAAGATTATGATTATTTAGCTTGTGTGCTGTAACAGGTGGAGCAAATGCTTAACAAATACATCACAGCTTTGGGAGGAGGATGGAAACTATTTCAGACAACTAGCTTCTATTATGAAGAACCAGAAATGCAAGCTTTTGTTCCCAAATTCACCTAGCGCAGTTGTTAAGCTTAATGCCTTTGTATCCTGGGTCAGTATCACGATACCCTGGTGTGTGGCAAGAGTACTGTGGAAAGGCAAGTCTTTGAATGCAGAGGGTCATCTGAAGCCAGTATCTGGAGCAGAGTCTGTTCTCACCAGACTTAAACTGCATGAGTGAGGCTGTAGGCTGAGTGCCAGTTCCGCATAATATGCAATGACATAGCTGAAAGGTGTGACTTCAGCAAATACTGCAGAAAGCAAGTCTGGGGTTAACACTGTTTCATTAATTCGCAGCACTTAGTGTAGCTACTTGCCCAAAAAGGGTCCTGTAAGCTATCCTGTTGTGCTGTCATGTGTGATAGAAGGCTTTCATCATTTGTTGCAACTCTTTAGTTACGCTAATAGGCTAAAGTTGTTCTTTTATCTTAGCTGTGCTGGAAGGTAAACATAGACCTGTGTCTTTAATTGTATGTACTGAGATCTATAACTGTACTTGTTGAAGTCCTTTGGACTTTCCTTGTAGATAGGGTAGCTATTTTTGCATCAAGATGTCTCCATTAAACCTTTGCAGTTCACATACAGGTAATCTTGTGCTGTAGGTGGACAGGGTAAAGAATGTATTGCCATCTGTTCCAGTTACTCCCTCTTTCACCTGTGCAGCAGAATTTGAACTGACTATAATTTGTTTCCATTTGGATTTTTAGCATAAAGGTAATTCACTCAATTTTATTTATTATTGTAAAAATAAAGGTTATGTTGATTTTTTTTTCTTGTTATTCAGATGGTCGCCCGCTGTATGTGCTGAGATTGGGACAGATGGATACCAAAGGCTTAGTGCGAGCTCTTGGGGAAGAGGCCTTGCTTCGATACGTAAGTGTTTTTGGAGCCAGCAAGTTGCTAACAATGTGATATTTTCATTTAGAAACTTCCTTCTCTGCCAGAACATTCATCACACTGGATATTTTGATGTACTCTCTGGCCGTCTGTTTTCGGTTTGAATACATCTGAAAGCTCCTGGTAGCTGGTCTTCTGCATTCTTTCCAACTGCAAACCGATGGCGGAAAGGCGTAGTTCTTGGCAGCTCCTGTAGTTGTTGGTTAGCATTTTCACAGATTCTTCTGCAGTTTGTGCACTGCTTTGAACTTAAGTCTCTGCATTTGTGCAGAAGAGAAAGTGCCATGTTCAGATTTTTCAAGCCTATGTACCAAGGATAAAGATAACTTATTTTTAAAGAAAAAGTACTTCCTTGCAGTGTTGCCTTCTCTGAAGGCAGCGCTCAGACTGTTATTGTGGATCTGCTCAGTTTCCAGGCAGAAAGCTGGCAGAATTCCAGGTTTTCAATAATATTTTTTTCCTCCAAGTAATGACAGTCATGGCCGTAGTAACTACTAGAAGCAGGGGTTGAATTCTACTTTTTCTCTTCCAGTAGCTTTTCGAGGCACATATTAAGTTTTATTTGTTTGCCCTAGTTTTGTTTCAAGGTTACTTTCTATGGCTGAAAGGGGCTTTAATTTCTGAGTAAATAGGAAACCAAAGCTTAAAGGGACAGAAGCTTAGGGAGGTTTCTTGTCTGTATCATTCCTGGGTCTCACTTTTCAAGAGGATCTTGTTTACATGTTCCAGGTTTTAAGGAAAGACATATTTATTTCTCAGCAAGATCAACCGATGGGCTAAATACAGTGATTTCTAGTTTATTCTTTGGAAAAAGCTGATGCCACGTTATCAGATAGAGCTCTTTGCTGAAGTATTCAAGTAGGATCAGCAATTTTTTTGATTTTTTTGGTTTTTATTCTGTGTAATCTTTCTGAAAATCAGTTGTTGTAAGTCTCTCGTAATACTTTTTTCACTTTGAGCTTGTAGTTTTAATTAGACTTTGGTTAAGAACGTTTTTTTCCTTATCCTACCTACTGAGTTTTAGGCTCTTCTCTAAACAGCATATTTTCTTGGACAGGTTCTTTCTATAAATGAAGAAGGACTGAGGCGATGTGAAGAGAACACAAAAGTATTTGGCAGACCAATAAGGTAAAATACATCAATTAGATCTCTTCAGGGATTACCAGGTCACAGTGGTGGGAGGGTAGGGGGTGGACAGGACAAAACATCGTGCAATATCACCCTGTTGAGGCCAGTTTATTAAATAGACCAAGCAAAGGGTAGGCTCTGTGTCTCACATACATATATAAGCACAGTTAGAGTTAACTGAGACCTACGCCAATTACCACTTGAGTGAATTGGCATGGTCAGGCCTGAGGGAAACACAATACTTGCTCCAGCAGTCATGCCCATAATGGTGCTACATGGAATATTCTGCTTCTGCACGCTGTTGGAAGTCTGCAAAGCAATGCAGCCCACTCCCCATCTCTAATTCTGGGGAATTTTATAGCCAGATGTTGGTACAGGCTGCCAGTAAGGTCAGGCTGTGATAATATCACAGTGTAACCTTTCCAGTAGTTTCAGGTATTGTTTTCATGTCACTTTTTGAGCCATGGTCCATACCAAGGATCATTACTCTCAATTCTTGTTTGCATTCTTCTGTCAGCCACGATTCATTATATGCAGTTATTCAACTATTGATCAAGGTAAGGTTGTGAGGCTCCAGTGAAACCTGCAATTTAGTTTTCCACATGCTTGCATGACTTCATGTAAAGTTGAGCCAAAAATGGCTTGCTATCCCATCTTTAAGTCATTTTAGGGGTCACTTAGGAGAGCAGTAACTGCAAAGTGGATTTAAGGGTGTGGAATGAATGCAGGACTTGGCTCTGAAATGAAACTGTGTTTCTTGAACTCTTTTCAATTTCTGACTCCCTCCCTTAATCTGTAAAGGTTCAGGGATGCATGGTATGTCTGCTTATCTTTTCTTGCTAAAGAACTTGCTGTGCTAGCTCCCAGTGAGAAATAGAATCCAAGAGGTAGGTTTCATGTGTATGACTGTGGACTTGTGCTGTCTACTGAATCTTCATTTCTAGAAGCAGTCCTGAAGGACTACATATTAAACATTTAAAGTGAAACGAAGAAGTGCTTGCTGTTTCATAGGAATCTTGTGCATCATTTTGTGGATACTGTCTGGTGCAGCACAGCTGTAAATCTTGAGTCCATGCCCAGGGTGAGATGGAGCTTAGAAAATAACTAGAGCATATGCTGAATCTCGATAGTTAGTTTTAAGAACACATCTGTTCCTATGGAAAAAGCTGCCCATCCTGAGATCTGATAACAGAATTAGCTTTGAGTTGTAATAGCACTCTTACTGTACTGTCTTAGTAGGAAATCAACACCCGGAATGTTAGATTATGTTGTAGCAGCACAGCCACTTAGTTGATTTCCCAGTAAAAGCAATGGTTTAACATCTGGGCTGACTGTTGACAACACTGTGTTTTGGCTTTGTGTTAGCCTTTGCCTGGAGTTTGAAATGTCTGGGGAGATGTGCACGATGTGCAGAGTGATCATTGCACATACTCTGTAAGCATGCTTGGCATGCTGTACAACATTTCCATCCTAAGAATTTATAACTCCAGTGTGAACAGTTAGTACAAAACACGGAACTAAAATATAGGAAATAAATCATACGGTGGAGTCCACACATTTCAAAAACACTGGACATGTGCATAAGACAGGAGAATTTTGATGCCACTAAGATTTATTTTTTTTCCCTTTTCATCTCTCTGAAACTTAGCTCTTGGACCTGTCTAGTAGATCTAGAAGGCTTGAACATGCGGCATTTATGGCGACCTGGCGTCAAAGCATTGCTGAGAATCATTGAGGTGGTTGAAGCTAATTACCCTGAGACTTTGGGTCGCCTTCTTATCCTGAGAGCGCCTCGAGTATTTCCAGTTCTTTGGACACTGGTATGTTTGTAATTCAAGGTCTCTCACAGTTCTCTCAGTACACTGCTACACATTTGTAGTTTGTAAAAGCACTTCAGAAATCAGACTTTAAAAGCAGGAAATGTTAACGTTTGGATATGTATCTTTTGTGGGATTCCTGGAATGGATTTAAAAACCCTACCTAAGAACTTGCTTATATAGTAAATTAATTTAGCTTCTTCATAATGTGAATTTTGCATAACAAGGATGGTAGTGCTTCATACAAACTGATTCTTCAAAATTTACTCAAGAAAAATTTGGGAACCTGATCTATTCTGTTTGTTTTTTGTTGTTGTTTTTTTCTTTATTTATAGGTTAGTCCATTCATTGATGACAACACTAGAAAGAAATTCCTTATTTATGCTGGAAATGACTACCAGGGTCCTGGGGGACTGCTGGATTACATTGATAAAGAAATTATCCCTGATTTCCTTGGTGGAGAGTGCATGGTATGAATTTAAATTACTGCATATAGCAACTTATTTGTGAATTTTATTTTTTTTTCCCCTCACTCATCTGAACAAAGAAGCCTAGAAGCACAGAGTGATACCTGGCAAAGACTGGGATGCAGTCTTTTCTCTGCTATGTTTAATTTTGGGGGGAGCTATGACGTAGGATTCCAGGGTTAGCATTTTCTTCTGGATGCACTTTCAAAGGAGAAATACAGTACTACTTTTACAGCAATTCTCAAATAACTAGCAAAATAGTTAGGCACAGTTAAAATGCACAGTGTCTGTTACCTGTCAGGTTAAAGTACCTATGGTAGCACAGCAGTGAGCAAGAAGAGGCTTGTGTTCCTTGATGCATTAAGATGATTGTAGAGCAGACCTTATGCATGACCCAGGTTGAAAAGCTTGGTGTACAGTGTTGCACTGTTTTCAGCTATCTCAGGGTGGCAGGAGGTTTTAGGCAGATTAAAGAATATAAATTGCTGTCTAAAAACCCCTGTACTAACCAAGGATGACTATTAAATATGCTACAAGTTTCCCAAGTATTTTAAATCTTTGCCTTCATTTTTAAAGTATCTCCAATAATCCATATACCAATGTAACTTTTAAACTCTTCAGTTTTGATGCTTGTATTCTTGTTCTGTTGCTATTGGTTCTGGTCAGAATTCAAAGGGAAGTCTTTGAAGGGGAGAACTGAATTATGAGCTTACAGCCACAGTGGGTGACTAAACCTTCTTTACTGAAAGGGTTGTGAGGCATTGGAACAGGCTGCCCAGGGAGGTGGTGGAGTCACCATCCCTGGAAGTCTTCAAAAGACGTTTAGATGTAGAGCTTAGGGATATGGTTTAGTGGGGACTGTTAGTGTTAGGTTAGAGGTTGGACTTGATGATCTTGAGGTCTCTTCCAACCTAGAAATTCTGTGATTCTGTGATTCTGTTATCACAGTTCCCAAGCTTAGCATTTGTTGCATGATACATAGGTGCCTGGAGCTGTGCATGGTTCTGTTGTTTGCATCTTTCTGAAGGCATAAGATGCAGTATTAGATCCATCTTTCATTGCCTCTTTTTCATGGCAGCAAGATGAAAGGTTAGTTGTATCCATTATGCCAGACTGTACCATTTTATGGTCTGCCCCCACCCCGATTTGAAATGCTCTGGACATTCAGAAGCATCAGTGTTAAATTATCTTCACCAGTCTGATAGACCAGCAAGATCTGTTGTCACCATCAGTGACCATGTGATACCAGTGATTCAGCATGTCAGAATGACAGTGCTTGTCCCTGTAAGAGCTGTTTAATCTTATTCTCACTTAACTATGCATCTATAGTGGCCTTAACTGTCCAAGAAAAGTTGATGGTCAAAAAAGGTTCCCATGTACATGATCCCACTTGAAAGCATCTCATTCTGACTACCAGGCTTCATTGGCCACCGTCACCACCAACTAATCAGAAGAGTCTGTGTGACCTAAAAGAACTTACTGATACCATGAGGAACCTGAGGAAATGAGTGCCACATCTGCTAGTAGGGTTTAACAGACAGCTGGGACTCACATGTGTGATACATTGGGATCTGTGTTGCCCACAACAAACTGAAACATGAGTTTTACTGTGGTGTACTGTAATTTCCCAATCCCTTGTCATGTGCCTTAATAGCTGCATCCTGCCTAGACTATAGGTGCCTATCAAATCCATCAATTTAACATCTCAATGGTACTGTAAGATAATTTCCTTCATAATGTTCCTGACAATGCAGGCTTGCTGGTGTGACTGAGGTGTAGGAATACAACTTAGTCATTTTCTGGAGCTTCCATTACAGTGCCGCTTAGATTTTATTTTTTTTTTAACTTAGCTGTGTTAAAACACGGTCATTTCAGGCTTGCTTTTTAAGCCCCTGTTACATTTTCTACTTTAATTTCTGTACTATTATTGAAAATGTATCTAGCTCTGTTAATCCAGCCTCATTATAATGGAGTACTGCTAGATGTTTTAAAGCAGACCATGCGTTTATCTTCAGTGGGCTGCCTTATACAGCAGCAACTTTCAACGGAGAGAGTTTGTACCATCTAATTCAGAGCTTGAGAAGCTGGCAAAATCCACTGCTGAAGTAAGCAAAAGTGAACGTTACCAGAAAGCAAATTGCTACAATACTTCCTGCTGGTCACAGACAATAACAGGGTCTTTTCCTTCTCTTCTTTACTTCTGGATGTTTGAACAAAAATGACTTATCAAAAGTCCTTTCAGTTCTCTTATGTAGTTCAGTTCTGCTGCCCCAAACACTCCTATGGAACCCATTCCTGTAGGCAGTTGTCGAACTTCATTGCTGGAGACTTTAAAAAAAAAAATAATAAATAAGAAGTTTGCTTAGGGAAGTTGTGTAACCAGTTCCAGTACTCAGCTGAAGACAGCTGTAGCTTGAAAACTGTTAACTTCCTCACTGCAATATCCTTTCACCTGTTTGGGAACTTACGATAAGTCCCCTCTACCCCATTTCCTTTAGTTCTCTGTAGGCGATATTTTTTGCACTCTGACTCATTATTGCGACTCTTCTCATGATTCTCAAGTGGCTCATGTCTGTCTTCAGTATAGGGCATAGCATTTGCACAGTCGTTTTCTGCAATAGTGGCACTTGTGTATAAAGAAGATCTGTTCCTCTGGTGTCTGGGACTGCAAACTCATGCAAACTAGATCACTTATTTTAGTATCTTGTGTAAAATACGTGTACATATATGTGATGTGCAAGCTGTAAAATTGCTTTCAAATTCTGTTCATATCTCATTCTTCAAAATACTTGCTGTGAGTTTTTGTTTCTGCAACTAGCAGGCAGTATGGCAGTGGGTGGATGTACAGAGGGGATACTTTTTAACGACTATTTATGCTTTCAGTGCGAAGTACCAGAGGGTGGGCTGGTTCCCAAGTCCCTCTACCGGACAGCAGAAGAGTTGGAAAACGAAGACATAAAGCTCTGGACTGAAACAATCTACCAGTCTGCAAGTGTCTTCAAAGGAGCTCCCCATGAGGTATGATTGCAGCCCTACCCTTCTTTTCTTTCATCTCAGCCCTCTGCTTTGGAGTCTGTCTCTTAGTCTGAAAATGGTTTAGAACTTGATTGTTCAGTTGCTCTGCTTTCAGCTTGTTCTTTTATAGTTCTGATATGTAACGATGCTTTAACAGCTGAAGTTTCTGACCATTTCTGGTATCATCTCATCGCCCTTTAGAGAATATCATTGCTTAGAAGGACATAGACTTGAATGGAATGAATAACAAAGACGAATGATATTCTCAGAAGCAACTTGAGACCTTATGAAGGTCATGCGTTAAAATAAGGACACTCCATCAGGAGAAAAGTGATTTAGAATGATTTAGAAAAGGTATTTAGAATGCCTTTTAATAGTCTAAATTAAGACCAGCAATACAAAGTTATGTTCTTTTCTGGTGAGAGTTTCTGTCTCTAGTGAGCAAACTGCTGTTGTCTAATACAACTTCTCTCCTGTCTCAGGTTCTCATTCAGATTGTGGATGCTTCATCGGTGATCACATGGGATTTTGATGTGTGCAAAGGCGACATTGTTTTTAACATCTTTCATTCCAAGAGAGCCCCACAGCCTCCTAAAAAGGACTCTCTGGGAGCTCACAGCATTACATCTCCTGGTGGGAACAATGTCCAGTTGATAGACAAAGTCTGGCAATTGGGGCGTGATTACAGCATGGTGGAGTCGCCTCTTATCTGCAAAGAAGGGGAAAGCGTGCAGGTAAGCCCGCCAAATCCTTGTGCAAGAGCAGATGGAAGCCAGCTCCAAAACTAGACGTTCTAATTCACAAATGTTATTGATGACTGAGTGGTGATTCAGCTCCGGATTGTCTGCTTGCTTTTGGCCGACATTTTAGCTTCTGTTCCTGGCTGCACGCTTCATGGAAGGGGGGATACATGGGATCTGGTGCGAGGGGAGGTTGCATCAGTCTGGTAGTGATAGGGAAGCTACCTGGAACACAGTGCATGTGCAGAAAGTAGCAAGACGTGCTATTTTCTGAAACAGTCTGTGTTTGAAGAATATCATAGTGTCTTACCTCAGTAAGGAGAGAAGTCTAGAATTTAAGATTGAGCTCCGTGTGTGTCTGTAATAGGCACCTTAGGAAGGTCCCTATGGCCAAGGGTCCTAAAAAGTTGTTTGTTTGGTTTTTTTTGTTTGTTTGTTTGTTTGTTTTTATGGCATTTGCAACTTTATGGTTAATTACGAAATACGCTATTACATGCAGCATGTTTACAATCACACTCTGCCACTGCTATTCTCTTTGACTTAAAATAAGAGTTGAACAGCCTTTGATAAAGGTGTTCCTCTAAGTGATCTAGTTGGAAGTGTTAAACTTCAGAAATATGGGCGGTGACTTTTTGAACTGCTCTTTCTCTGAAGCAGGACTCTTGACAGCTCTGTTCAGTCTCAAAGGACAGCCATTGATAAAAATAAATGGGAGAAAAGGTTATTGTTTTAAAAGAGAACTTTGTACTTTCAGTGTATATAAATCCTAACCCCCTTGACACTGGAAAAAAAGGAGGAGGAACCTCTGGTGTTCTGTTACAACTTTTATAAGTATATTGTGTGGGGAAAGCCCAGCTGCACAGCACTGCCAGTTGGCTGATGAGCTGAAATACTGGTATTGAGGAAAAAAAATGGGAGCGTATATGCAGTGTTTCTAAGCATGGAAAAGAAATTTTGACTCTACAGATCTTTGTGTTAACAAAGTTTATTTTCAATTTTGGCTGTGTCTACATCTAGGGATCACATGTGACCAGGTGGCCTGGCTTCTACATTCTCCAGTGGAAATTTCATAGCATGCCTGCCTGTGCTACAACCAACCTGCCTCGTGTGGATGATGTACTAGCATCTCTACAGGTCTCCTCTCACAAATGCAAAGTGATGTACTATACAGAAGTAATAGGATCTGAAGATTTCAGGTATGTCTAGCCAAGGGATCATAAAGGTCAGCCAGTGTAGAAGAACCTTTCTGATACAGGCTCTCCCTTGCTATACTATCAGTATCAAGCTAGCATCAAGTTCACTTAAATACAAGTAAATTGTGAGGACTTGTACTTTTTAATGGAGTGTCATTATCAGCAAGCTAGATAACTATTTATAGGCCTCAAAAAAAAAAAAGTCCAACCAGTATTGGCAATGGGGGTGACTAATATCAAAAAAGGGTTAGTTATCTCATTCTAATCATTGGTCACTTTGCTCTTTGAAAGTATTTGTGTGAGTTGTAGGGCTTGGCAGGTCATCATGCAGAAACGGATGCAACTCAAAAAGGAGTTGAGTCAGTTCAGTTGCCTGCCAATTGAAATACCTACTGAAATTCAAACTCTTTGAACAGCACATGGTTTTTGCAAGAAGGTTTTCTGGTGTCCCTGTTATCTTATGTGGTGAGGCAGGAAAGCTTTTTGAGTATGCAAAGAAATAGTATGTATATACGCTGCAGAAATCAAAGTCATTGTGTATTCTGAAGTGTAAAGCTACTTTGTTTTTTATTGCAGAGGATCTATGACCAGCCTTGAATCAAGCCACAGTGGATTCTCCCAGCTCAGTGCTGCCACCACCTCTTCCAGCCAGTCCCATTCCAGCTCCATGATTTCCAGGTAGTGCCACAACAGATGAAAAGCAAATGGATGAGATGGCTGGACCCTCGTCTGTGGCAGCTGACTGCAATACAAGTGGCAATTGTGCAAAAAAAGCAAAAAAGAAACAAACAAAAAAAACCCTACCCCAGAAAAAGCCTTTTATAGATAGTAAAGTAGCTGTTCAAATTTTAAACTTAGTGTTTTTGGTCCTTGTTAGATCCAACAGCTTGTCTCTTAACTCTAACCCTTTTTCCTAACTCAGCCATAAATATTTTTGCAAGTGTGCTTGCACAAATCCTAACTCTGAACACAAGGGCTCTCTTGGAAGGAAAAATGATCTGTACATCAGTTAAGATAATTTTTTAATTGTGTAAATGTTTAAAAAAAAAAAAAAAAAAAAAAGCAAAAAAGAGAAAAACCCTACCAAAAAAAATTCTCCGTAGTGCATTAGAGATCAACTGCAAGTCTCCTGTCAGGACATTCCTTGCCATCTTATGAAATCCCCTGTGATCTTCCAGTGCTGCAAACTGTTCTCCCATTGCCACTAAGCGATGTCCGAGACAAAGAAAAGCAGTTGCCAGATACTTGACTTTGTGAGTCCATTTTTTTCAAGGCATGCCCACAGAGTTGTGGACAGGCTGTAAACACTAATACCTTTTGTATGAGCACATTTTTGGGGAATTTGAGCTCTGGGTATTGATGGGTTAAAGCAATTCATTCTTTCCTTGGATTTGCGCTTAAAGCACTGTGGAGAGAGAGGCAGAGAGCAGGCTCTCCCTCACTGATCCCGAACTGGCCTGGGGATTTGTTCCCAGTTCTGTGCTGAAGCTTCACTCCACTTCCTTAGTATGCTCCCCATGAATTGATCTTACTGCGACTTTGCTCTTATCAGGAATTTCTGCAGAGTTTAAGCTTGCTTCTTAAATCAGTCGAGAGGAGGTATGGCTTACATCCTTCCGGTGCACTTTTCAATCCCTCTTGCCTATCCCTCTCTGTGTGTGTCAGAAATAGAGCACTTTAGTTCTAAGCAGCAGAAGCTTTAAAGTAGGCAGGGTGCATGGGGATCTTCACTCTAAGTGATACAGTAGAAGACACTCAAAGTGGTGCCTGCTCAGCAATTTTCACCATTGCTACTGCTAGTGATGAATTGCTATATTAGGTTTTGTCCCTATTCTACCCGGGCCCAAGCAATCCTACCTGAACTCTTTTTGTTGAAGTTGGTTCAGGTGTTCTTCCACTTGGGGCCCTCTCTCCCAAGCACAGCAAAGGGCACAGAAGACTGAAGTGCTGAGCAAGGGGCTGTCAGCAGACAGCTACAAACCATACCTGGCAGTGGAGCCAAGATTTCAGTGTGGAATGCAGCAGGGTTTGTTTTGTTTAGACCCTGCCTGGTCTGTCCATTTTAGAGCTAAACTATCCATCTAGACAAAAAAAAAAAAAAGAGCTTCTCTGCTAAGTCCTTGCTAGAAAGCTGGACAGGCTCTATTAACTCCTGAGGAATTAGCACTGTCGTGGGTAAGTGGTAGAGGAGCTTGCTACGGTCTTGCTCTTTCAAAACAGAACTCGCTTAAGATACTGGATATCCTGCCTGAGGAAAGCTGGTTCAGAATAAATTTTATTTTATTTTTTTTTATAACTGCAAAGCTTCTGAGATGCAGGTTACTAACTTCTAACTAGAAGCACCTCACCTGCAGATCAGTTCTGGCTGCGGAACCTGGCAGATAGAGCTGACAAAGAAGTATTTTAGCAACAGATTCAGAGGTTGAGGGGCCAGTCTCCTTATACTGAACCGAGATGGTCAATTTTGTCTCTTTTGGGCTTAGAAGTTGAAGATGGAGGTTAGACTATCACCGAGTCTGCCAAAGTGTGCTGTTGTGTAAGACAGGCCACCGCTTCGGTGTCAAACAGCTCCCACCCGGTGTCTGCACAGCAGACAGACCAGCAGGCTGTGGTTCTGTTCGTAGGAGCTGTCTGTCTAGGAGGAACACAGCTTGCTGAAGAGGTGGTTTCGTGCTTGATGTGCAGGAGCCAGAATTCCCAGGCTGAGGGAAGCGAGTGCAGCAGGTGGCACTGTGAGGCTAACAAAGGCACTCACAGCTCTCTGCAAGTGGCACTTTCCATTTACCAGGCTGTGAGGGTTGAAGATGGTCCCCTTTCTTTCTTTCTTTCTTCTCTCTCTCTCTCTCTCTCTCAGATGGCGATTTTGCTGACAACTGTAAGGAAACTGCTTCACTCAACACTCCATATCTCTCCAGAGGTGTCTGGCTTTGTAGACCTTTTTGAGTTGCAGTCACTTTCCAAGTCTGAAGATCTGTTTTGTTTTTCACTTGAGCTGGCTCAAAAGTGGCACTTTGGGTTTTTCCGGCTGTAAATCTTAACACTCCTTTTAGAGCTCAAAGCACATGACAGCACAAATAGCTGGGGGGGATAAAATTCCAGAAAACCAGTAGTTTATCCTCCTCTAAGCAAAGTGCTCTGGCAATATGACTTGATCATTACAGTCTGACTAATTAATTTCCCATATCCTGGTCTTTTCTTGTGTGATATTATTGTTCTTCTTACTTCTCTCAGCCAACAAATTCTGTTGGCTTTTTTCCTGTTATCAGTGTCCCTCTGCACTTACCTGTCTGTACTCATGAACTGCATATCAAATTCTGTAAATGTTTTGTATACATAATACCTCATTCTTGGTAATAAAATACAGATAGTCTTTAAAAGATTTTTTTATTGTTATCGATAATAAATGTGAACTGTTTGGAAAAAGGGGTCAGGCTCTTTATTCCATTCAGCTGGATGTAAAGCTTCCTGGTAGTTGAGTGTGCTGTTACGGGAAGGCGAGGCTCTCTGCTTCTGTGGTGCAGCTTCAGCAAAGCAGCCTCTCTTTGTTGGGAATAGAAACCTGAGAAGTAAAAGGAAATGCGGTTTTAGGGGGAAAACTGCTCCTGTTGGGCACTTCCTTGTCACGTTACAACAAAATCTTATCATCCCCACAGTGCACATGTACACAGGTGCACATGCTTTGTTTTTTACTAGTCTGTGAATAGCCAAAAGGAACAAAACACTGTGCTGGAAAAGTCTTCAGGTAGCCCTAAAAGAGAAAGGGTTTTCATGCTTTTATGGATTATGTGATGACTTTATAGTCCTTCATCCCTGTTTGAAAGGGAGCTGCAGCCACAGCTGAGCTGCTCACAGCAGCGTTTGTTGGGGAGTGCATTATGTGTATTATGTAAAAGGCTTTCACTGGCAAGCTTAGCACAGCAGGGGTACAAATACGTGTGTTTCATTTGCCCTTTGTGCAGCCTGAAATGGGGCTGGTCACCTGAACCAGCAAGTGCAATAATTCTTTCTTCTTCCACATGCTGATTTCTTTTTAACCACCGTGTGCCGTAGACTTCTTGGCAGAATAGACGGCTGAATGTTGCCCTAGGTGGAGCGTGTACAGTCCTAGGAAAAGTTGAGCAGTCTTAGTGCAGGCACAGCTGCCTGAGCAGTCAAACTGCCCATAAATCCTGCTCTTTCCAATCGCACCGAGCTCTCCAGGATTTGCCTTGGTGTGGTGCTTGGGGAGAGGAACCTTTAAAGGTGAGCATTCAGCTGCACCACTCCGTGGTTTAGGTTGGCTGATGCAGCTGCTAGAAGGCTGTGAAGGTTGGGAGTTTTTCAACTGAAATTAACAATATAAAGGTACAAGAATTTTTTCTCATTCAAAGCTGATCCACAGCCCCCCCCCCCACCCCCCCCGTACGGGGTTTGATGCCGCCCCGTTCCAGGATCGAGGTGTATAGCACAAGGGAGCTGGGCTCCGTGGTGGCTCACACATCCTCATCAGCTGCCTCCTCCACTGATGCCTTTTGGGTGGGAGGCTGAGACAATCACATGTGGGGAGTTGTTTTTTTTTCACTGGTAGACAAAGCTTTCGCTATTTTTAAAACAGGAGCCAATAAATGTCAGGCTGTGGTTTTTATAACTGCTGCAGTTGGAGCAGTGGCTGAAACATCCATTTATGGTTGGTCTTTCAGCTTTTGTCCAAGCTATAAAGTTTCTAAAATGAGAATCTTTAACTGGTTGTGGAGGTCTGTCAGCAAGACCAGATGGCTGCCTGACCTACTTAAAGTTTTAACGTGGCCAATGTTTTCATGCCAGCGCATAATTATAACGGACTGGCTTACTGCTGCTCTGGACATTCCTAAATAACAAAAGCCCTTGAAAAGACATCACACGAGAGGGCGGCTTCACCTGCTCAGCGGTGCTATGCCCAGGGAGGCGATGAAAAAGCTGCCGAATTTCCTCACTTGAAACAGCAATTAAGAGAGAGAGCCTCAGACCTTGTTTGAGCTGAGTAGGTGGTAACGGAGTGGGCTTGCTGGACCACTCGCTGTTCCCATGGCTTTGCAGGGCAGCCCAATTCTGGTGCTTGGTGAAGGTAGGTTAAAATGAAGGGCAAAAGGGAAAATCCCTATTGGCACACAGACACAGGGGGAAGTGGAGCCCTCGCTGTGGTGGTGCTTGCTGCGGGAGCAGGCACCACGGTGTGTTTTGGGGTCAAGGGGATGCTCAACGCTTCCATCCCTACAACACAGCCTCACCTCATGCCCAAGGGACAGCACCAGGGCTGCCTCCTCCCCACCGTGTTCAGCAATGTGCCGTCACCTCCTGCACAAGTTATTTAAGGCAGCAAACGCCAATTTTCCGCCCTGTAATGGAAGTGTCTGGGGGGAAGGTGTGAGGCTGGTGCAGCGTGCAGCAGCCAGGAAAGCTGCTTCCTGGGGGTGGTTTGGTGCTTCCAGGAGAGAAAAATCATACGCCTGCGGTGTTAGGGGTTTGGCTGTCTTCCAAAAGTCATTAAGATCCAGCACAATTCAGGCTTTTCTTTAAAAAAAAAGAAAAAAAAAAGAAAAAAAAGAAAATTGCTATGTGAGGATGTAAGAAGATAATTTTTTTTTCCTTGCTAACTAATTCTGTTCTGGGAAGGTCAGACAGGGAGAAATCAAAGGTCGGTATTTTCTAGGTTCTTTTGTTTTTCTTTCATCTCCCCTACAAGCGATGCTGAATCCACCCCATGCTGTGCTTTAAGCTCCGGTCCCTCTGGTGGCAGCCGGCACCCCTGGGCCCGAGGGGAGCAAGGCAGGGCCCCTGGCTTGCTGAATCCGATTTATCCCGTTCATCTGTGCTCGCTGGGCATTCAGAGACGGGGCTGCCGCTGACCCACTTCGGCAGAGCAGAGAAGTCCCCAAGGACCTGTGCTGGTGCCAATGGGGGCACAGAGCTGAGCCTCCCCCAGCCCCTCCTGGCTTCAGAAACGAGCAAAGGGAGAAATCCCGCTCAGCTGGGGGTGTTCCCAGGCTGGACCAAGGTCATGGGGTGGCCTGCATGGGGTATGCACGTCACTGCGATGTGGTGACCCCTGAAAGGTGGAGCCCTGGGGGCTTCGGGATCCCAAAGTGCCCAGTGTGGGGCTTGGGGGGCCACAGCCCCTGGCACTGCCCCGTGTCTGAGGGGCATGGCGGGGAGGGGAGGGGAAGGAGAAGGGGAAAGGGAGAGGGGAAAAGGAAAGAAAGAAAAAGAAACTAAAGGAAGAAAAAATGAAAATAAAATAAGGGAAAGCAAAAGAAAAAAAAATAATAAAATAAAGGAGAAAAAGAAAGAGAGAAAGAAAGAGAGGGAGGGAGGGAAGAAAAGAAAAAGAAAGAGAGAAAAGAAAAAAGGAAAGGAAAAAGAAAAAGAAAAAGAAAAAGAAAAAGAAAAAGAAAAAGAAAAAGAAAAAGAAAAAGAAAAGAAAAAGAAAAAAGGAAAGGAAAAAGAAGGGAGCAGGCAGAAAGTGGAGCTGACGCTTTCTGCACCGCTCACCCCGCCGCTGCCCAGCAGCTCCCGGAGCACCGGCAGCCGCAGCCTCGGCCCCGGGCCCTTCCCCTACCCCTTCCCCTTCTCCTTCCCCTTCTTCCCCTTCCCCGGCTCCGCCTGGGCCCTGCCCGGCCCCGCTCCCCCTCAGGCCCCGGCCCCGCTCTCGTCCCGGTGGCTCCGGGAGGCGGCGAGGCCCCGCCAGGGGGTGCCCGCGGCCCGCGCCCGGCCCTGGAGGCCCCGCTGCGGGCCCCCACACGGGGATTTGGGGTGTTTTTGGGTGGTTCCGGGCTCACTGCCCTCCTGAGCCCTCAGCTCCCTGCTCAGCCTGCGTGTAAACCCCTCTGGGACCCGCAGTGACCCTTGTGGGGGCAAGGCCAAGCGATTCCAGCAGGGCCGGAGGCTGGCGGTGGTGCAGCACGACACAGCTGCGATGCAGTCACCCTCTGGTTCCCCAACTTAGTGCATAAACTGTCTAAAATGAAATCCTTCTCTCAAAGAAAAAGGGCTTCGTCTCGCTGTGAATTCCTCCAGCTTGGAGGCCTTCACCAGGGCAGACCCCGCTCCTGGGGGAATCGGGAGGGGAATGGTCTCCGTGTGCCGTGCGAGTTTGTATCATATTTGTGCTGAGTTCTGGCAATCAGAATGAGGTATAAATAGGAAAATGCAGCAATTTGTCTGGCACTCATGGCAAACAAGGCGCAGAGGCAGAGCAATGCATCAATAAATGTCAGGGAGCCGAGGGTGTACCCACATTTGGCAAAGCCAGACAGCGGCTGGGAGGCACCGGCCATGGGGCAGCCGGGACCCAGCTCTCTGACACCTGCATTTTGCTAGACCCTACAATAACATGGCCATGTAGGCCTTGTTCCTCTGCACCAGGCTTCCCTGGGCTGCCTGCAGGCTCCCTGGTGCCAGGGATGGTCAAAAAAGCAGCGTTTTGGGCAGTTTGAATCCACCCTGCCGTGTGCTGCCTGGCACACTGAGCTGAGCCACAACCCCAGCGCTCACTTCTCCAGAGCCAGGAGAGGCTGTCCTCCGGCACCTGCACTTAGCATTAAAATAAATAACTGTACACACATCCCGGTCACAGGGCTAGCCGAGTTCAGCTCTGAAGAGGTTAATTAGCGCTCTTTCCAATAAATGAATTTCTATGCTTTATATCAAGCACAGCTGTTTAGCACGGGAAGACCAGCCTCTGCCAATTAATATTGGTGAGCGTACACACCTAACCGCGTGCCCTTTGACTGACGCTGTAATTCATGCACAGCGACACATCATTATCAGCAATAAACCAGCCCCGATCGGGGCTGGGTGTCTGCTTCTTCTCAGCCCCGTTGTCAGGAGCAGACAGACAGCGAGGGAGCAGTTGCTGTCCCTGCGGTGCTGCAGGGCTGCTCAACGCTGGGTGCTTGGATGGCCAACAGAGCAAAGCCCCGCACCTGAAGCCGGGGCAAACCAAAGCAGCTGTCTCCATCCAGTTTCCCTTCTCCAACCATGTGAGCATGGCAGGACATCAGGGGCTGGTGCTTGGTTGCCACCTTCTTGGCCCCACACACTTTGTCCTGGTGGCTATGGGGGGTCCCCAGGGCAGTGTGTGCCGACCTCCTGCTCCCTGCACACCGGGGGCCCAGACCTGTGGTCCTGAGCTTATCTCAGCATCACCCCCCTGTGCAGCACCATCCCGCCAGCATCACAGCCCCTCCCCAGCCCTTCTGCACCTGGCACAGGGCACCCAGCTTGCAGGGAGCTGCTAGGAAATGTTTGCACCCCCTGCAACCCATCTGGGATCGGGCGGACACCTGCTTACTCCCACATGTGCACTTTGGCGGGCCCCCCGTCAGCTCATGGGCAGGAGCAAGCAGACACCAGTCAGCACTTCCAGGTTCACCTCATTAGCGCCGTTAATTTTTCATTTTTGCATAGAGGAACACCCCGTGCAGAAAGGCAAACAGCGCCCGGCGAGCGGTTCCCATGGTGAGGCCCAAGTCCAGCCGCTGGCTGCGAGCACCCCGTGCAGCAGCGCTGCTGCAGCCTCTGCACGTCTGTCCCCCCCCCAAAAAAAAAATAAGGAGCCTGGAAGGGACAAAAGAGAAGATGCTTCTCTGTGTGTTTTTCCTTTTGCATGCTTCTTTTTCTTACTCTAATGCACTGCCTCTTCCTGGAGGTGCTAAAGAGCAGCAAGGGGGCTGAAGGGTTCCTGGAGCTGAACCGTGCTGGGCAGAGCAAGCAGGGCAGGACTGCAGGTCCTGGGCAGGTGCCTCACGGCCCCGAGGCGATGGGCAGAGCGTGACCGCATCCCTGGTGAAGCCCCTGTTATCTCCGGCCGGCTGGAGAGGCCAAACACCGCCGGTTTATCTGACCGTGGCCCCGGTCGAACTGCAAAGCCCATCTGCCTCCTGCGCAGAGGCCACGCGCTGCCCGGCGAACGCAGCTGTAAATGCGGCTGTTTAATTGATTGCTCTTGCTCCAGCGGATTTCCCTGAAATCCCTCACCGCTGCGTGATTGATCTGTTTCATAACAGCTCCCAGAAACCTTTCCCTGTTACAGCTTGTACATGGGGAGCTTCTCGGGGCTCATTTCCTCGCCCTCCTATTCCTCAGCTGTGCGGGGCACACCGGTGCCATCCCTGCAGGGACAGGGGCTGCTGTTGGGGACCCATGAGGACAGATTTCTAGACAGTGCCTGCTGCCTGCTGCTGCTGTTTGGCCACTGATATTTGCCCAGCCCAAGCATTGCTCACCCAAAATGGAGCAGGGGTGGGGTGGGGTGGGGTGGCCCTGCAGGACAACAGCCCCCATTGCCATGCCAGACCCAACCAAAGCAGGTATCTCGATGGATGGACGGGGACCTGTGAGAGCTCCTGGGGCAGCCCCAGCCCTAGAGAGGGGCCAGCTGCAGCCTCCTCCTCTGCATGGTTTTCCCTCAAAAAAAAAGCAACATTTTCCTCAGCAAGGGAAAGGCCAATCTATCTGCCAGCCTGTTTTCATCAGCCCCTCCGCAGTAATCTCGCTAAGGAGCTGGCTGCGTGCCTCGCCTTTGTTTCTGAAGATCAAATAGGACACACTTGCATGATAGCACTGATGCCTTGAGCCAGCTCCGGGCAGCCACGGCTGCCTGTGTTTGTTTGTCCTTCACGAGAATTAAAAGCAGCAGCAGAAGATGGTTCTGTGCTCTCCAGGAGCCGGATCCGTCCCCTGGCTGCAGGGAGGAAGGCAGCAGGGTTGGGAAAAGTGGGTCCATGCCGCACCATCCTCCTCCTCCTCCTTCCCAAGCATGGGGCTTGGGCTGTGCAGGGCTCCCCGTGCCGGCAGGCTGGCAGCGGCTGCACTAAGCAAGTCTCTTTGAAGATGTTTAATGCTCTGCTGTGCCACAAAGAGAAATAAACCCGTTTTCCGCCTGCCTCTCTGCCTCTCTCCCGAGACCTACATGCTGCTCAGGCTCCCGAGGAATTGCAAGGCACAGGGACCAGTGAGGCACTGGTGTGAAGGCAGCTGGCCCAGTTACCTCTCCTGGTGCCTGCAGGACCTCCGACCAGCAGGACACCGGGCACGGAGCAGGCACAACTCCAGGAGCTTCCCCTCGGGGACCTGGTGGGCTTGGAGAAGAGCCCCCAGCCTGTGCAAGCAGATAGTGAGAAACCCGCTGGAATTAGGGCCAAAACCCCATGGGGCACACTGCTGCTGCTGGGCACTGTGTGTGTACTGCTCCAGTACTGCTCTGGATCCCTCCCCCAGCCAGCTGCTGGGATCCCCAGCTCTCGCAGGGCTCTATTTGGGGACAGCCCCGTGTCCAGGCTGGCCCCAAGAGCCCCATGGTGGCCACTGGGGGCTGCTGAGGCCAGAGGGAGCTGGAGGGGGTGCAGCAAAGCAGGACAGAGCTTGGAAACTGTGACCCCGAAAACTCACAACCCAACAGGTGAACACGGGGCGAGGAGCTGAGCTGCTGCATTAATGGCACGAGCTTCAGCCTCCTGGTTCAGGGAGGGCAAACTCATAAATTTTGCCTGTTTGTGCTTTGCAGTTGCACAGAAATCGCTGCCAGAAATGTGTTGAAAGCCCTGGCTGAGGGCAGGGAGGACACAAATCTGCAGCCAGCATGGGGCAGAGGTGCCTGCTGGCGAGTTTCAGCCCCCATGCGAGGAGTTCTCTAACCTCCTGCTTTCTCTGACCTCCTGTAGACCCTCAGTGCAAAGAGCCAGCGTGGTCCTGGAGGAGGAGGCTTCTTAATGCCCTATAAACTACAAAATCCCATGGGCTCATGCAGCAAAGCAGCCGTCAGCCCCGAAGCTACATCCCTGCCCGGGCAGAGGTAAAGCCCTCTTCGTGCTGAGCCTCCTTGGTGGGTGAGGACAGAAGCGATGCCTTCAAACATGAGCTTTGTGAGGCCAGCATGGCGCAGCCGGCCGTGCCAGGTCACCCCGCGCCGCTGGCCCTCGTTACACAGATCTAGGACAAGCAGCCTCCTTTGTTTTCTCCTCTCCGGGCATCACGAGAGGTCTGGGTTTGTAGGACGGCAGCTTGGGAACATTAACTCACCGTAGGGTTATTTTGTCTTCATGCTGGAGTCTTCGTGGAGATGTCAGCTGCCAGAACGTGTCAGTTCTGCTTCACGGGACTGCCTTGGCGTTTTGTGGCCATGACAAAGAGACGAGGCACGGCACCCTTGGAGGAACGCTTTCAGTCTGGATGGTTTCGCTAATAAACAAGCTCGAGCTGGGCTGGGCTGAGCCGGGTGACTCCGAATGGGGCAGGTGACCGGAGGTGACCACAGAGGAGGGACACTGGCAGGACCACCACCAGCCCGCCAAGCAGGTGATGGTCAAACAGATCCAGGAGGGGGGAGAAGAGGAGATGCTCGACCACGGACAGAGCTATGGGGTCCTGCAGCAGAGCACAGCTCAGAGCAGATGGGGGTGGCAGCTCCTTGGCCCCAGCACAGCAATGAATCCCCGCAGGGGAGCAGCCCCAGCACCCCAGGACCTCGCAGAGGCTCTGGAGCGTGATGCCCTTCACCGAAGGCGAAGCTCCGGGCGCTGCAGCTCTGCGTCACAGGAGGTGCCTTCGGGGGGACGCATCCTGCCCACGTCCTGGTTTGCAGAGATCTGTGGCACGTCGCCCGGGGAAATCAGCGCCTGGAGCAGGCACTGGGGCTCTGCTGTGGTCATGGGGAGCTGTGAGTGACAGAGTCTGCAGGGCTTTTGGAAATGAAGTTGTTTGTCAGAGCGTTTCTGACTTGTACTGCTCTCTTCCAGAGATTCTTGTATTCCTATATGTGGCCCTATAAGGGTCTTAGTTGTGTTTTTTCCCCTGCTGACCGTGCCAAACTGTGCAGGGACTGGGGGTGCCCAGTGAGCAGGAGGGGCTGTGTGCTGTTCAGCCATGGCAAGCCACACAGTGGCACATTTGCCAGGTACCAGCACGTACATTTGGCACATGTAAGGGCAGGTACCTGTGCAGAAACATTCCCCAGGGCTGTGCCAGGCTCAGCACCCACTGGGATTGCAGCTGCAGGCCAGGGAGGCTGGAGATGCTGCTTTTCACCTGCTCCCCCCAGCCCTTTGGAGCCCTGGCAGACATTAGCAGCTACACAGTTGCCCGGGGGTGTGTTTTGCAGAAACTTCAGCTTTCCGCCTCGGCTCTGGGTCTCGCACCACGTCTCCTTTGCCATCACTCGGCAGCTGAAGATGAGAAAAAAGCTGCTGCCCCCGTGAAACTGCGTGTGGCTGCCGGGGCCTCGTGGAAACCACCTGCAGACAGTGCAGAAGGCAGAGCAGGGTGCGATGGGGGCTGCGCTCCTTCTGCCTTCACAGAAGCTGCTCTGTGAGCAGGGAGCACAGCGGTGCTTTGTTTTCTGGCACGTTGCCCTCCTGACTCAGTTCACCTGCTGAAATCCACTTCTTTTCCCCTTGCTGCTGCTCCTCTGGAGGCTTTGGCAGCACAGAGGCAGCGGGAGGGCCAAGCAGGATCTGGGTAACGGGGCCACGCTCTGCAGGCTGGCACTTTGCTCCTTCCCACGTCTCTGTTGTGAAACAAGCAGGATCTTGGCCGGGGTCAGAGCACCGAGCCACATCCATCAGCCGGGGCTGATCCGCAGACAATTGTTTTAAACATTACTGGAAAGGAGCTGAAGCACATTGGCACACATGCACACAGGTCATTGCACAAGGAAAATAAAGGCAATTCCACCTGGCACAGGGCGAGTGTGACCCTTGCTCGGCTATCACTGGGTCTGGGAAGGGCTCTTCACCTCCCGGTGTTGGCTCAGCATCTCCATCCCTCCCGGCACCGCTGGAGCCACGCTGCCTGTGATGGAAACGAGACCTGATTTTGAGCAGAAAGCAGCTGCATGGGGTATCTTGCTCTGCCAGCTCCTCTCCGCTTCCCGCTGATGCTGAAGGAGGCTGATGGAAGCGAAGTGCACGTCGGCCCCCTCCTCGGAGCCGGGGAGCTCGGCTCGGGTGCTTGAAGTGATGCTGATCCGGGGGATGTGGCTGCTCCTGGCCTCGCGCCCCTCCTGCTGGTTTGCCCCGTGGGGTGCTGACGTGCACGTGGGGACAAGGGACAAAAGTGCATGGTCTCTGTGTCCTCCTGCTCCTCTTGCACACGTGCTTTTGGGTGCTTCTATTCTGAGAGCATCCCCACAGCCGTGCCAGCTGGGGGGTCTCTGTCCTGCTGGGCAGTGACACGGGGATCCTCATGCGATGCAGCAGCCCCATCGGCCCCCTCCTCTGGTTTGTGGCAGCTCTGCTGATGGCCAGAGTGCTCCAGAACCAGGAGAAGCAGCAAAAAGCAAGGTTCGTCCCTGGGGACACTGCAGAGCCTCACAACAGCAAAACTCCAGCCAAACCCAGGCCACATCACCAGCCCCATCTGGCACCGGGGTCAGCAGGTGGCCGAGCCTGCGTGTGACTGGGGACACCAAGCTCCCCATCAGGGCCAGGGACCTGGCACGTTCAGACACCAAACTGCCCCATGCAGTGAATGAAAACCTCAGCTTTTCACCTTGCTCTGACAAAACCTTCCTTTGCACATGCCCTGGGGGGGCGAAGGAGAAGCTTGACCACAAATAGAGCTACAGAAGCAGCAATCAGCTCACCCTGCACTGGATTCGGGACAGCACGGAGCTTGCTTTTACTGCAGGATGCAAAAGTTTCTTTTGCTATTGAAGGACAAGGAGCCAGTGGGGAAAGGGCAGAGGATGATGTGTGATGAAAGCCCGAGGAACCAAGGCTGTGCGGTCAGAGGATGCTGTCTTCATGGCAAATGACAGTGTCTGCGGGCAGGCAGCGTCACCCGGGGAGGATGTTTACAGCGTGACATTTCCATGCACTCCGAAAAAAAAGCAAGCACTTGGTTTTCAGGGTAAGGGTGTCACGGCTCCCCGCCTCGGCGAGGGGCACGGTGCATTAAGGCACGGGTCAGGGGAGGCACCGCCACCAACACTGCTCGGGGACGGGAGGCGAGATGTGACGCCGTGGTGCCAGCCAGGGGGATGCTCCGGTCCCAAGACACAGCCCATGCCCAGAGCTGGGCCACGGGGGCACCCCGAGGGTCTGAAGCCAGGCAGGAGGCGTTGCTCCGGCCCCACAGCAAGCTGGAGGTGCCCGTGCTGCCCGGCCCTGTGCTCCGGTGTCCTGAGCCTGGGCTCGCCCTCTGCGGCTGCCCTGTGGGGTGCCCAGCACCCGTGGGGAGGCAGAGCTGATGCCAAGGGTTATGCCAAGGCTTCACATCCCTCCTTGAGGCCACCACAAAGCTGAGCAGAGCCGGCTGCTGGGAGCACTGGGAGCACTGGGAGCACAGGCACCATAAAGCCCACAGGCTGCAGCCCATCTCCTGCTCACACAGGGCATGGAAGGTGCCAGGCTGGGCCCCTGCTCCCCAGCCCTGGGGACACAGAGGCTGCACGCCCGCTGTCACAGCCCTCACCCGCTGGTGACCCGAGCGCGCTGCCGCATTGCCTCACCCCGCATCACCTTGGGAAAAGCCGTCTCGGTGGCCCGGAGTGAGGCCAGCTTCTCACTCCCATTAATAATCCTGACCAGAGCAAGATAAGAGACGCAGCAGGAGCTCCTCCGAACCTGAGAACAGCTGCTCTAAATCCCTTTAGTCCTGGGCAGGACGTCTGTTTACAGGCAGCCTGGCTTTCACCGCCCGTCGGTACACGCCGTTCGCAGCCTCCCCGGCCCCTCGGTGAGGGTCCCATGGGGGCAGCGGGGAGGGCAGTGGCACGACCCCAAAAGCCTGGTCATGGAGGACTTTAAAACCAAGGGGTTCTCCCTGCTGGGAAGGATTTGTGCAGGGATGAGCAACTGGAGGGTTTGGGCAGGAGGCGAGCTGGCAGGTGCCCGCTCTGATGGCTACGTGCGTGCCACCAGCTCAGCAGTGGCCTGGATCAACCCTGTCCCCAGGGACAGCAGAGTCCCCTCGGCAGGGCAGGACGTGCCACAAGGATGCCCTCAGCCCCCTCGAATTGGTTGGTGACACCAGCACCAATCTCCGCGGTCCTATTCCAGCAGCACCAGGGGACCCCTGCCCTGTTCTCCATCCCTCATCGCCCCACAGACGCCTGGCCGGGAGCAAACCTCAGCCCTGGTGCCCCCCGTGCAATTAGAGCCTTTAATTAAGCCACCAGCCCCATCCGGCACTGGGGTCAGCAGGCGGCTGAGCCTGCACGTCCCCGCGGTGGCCCCGGGAACAGGATCTGTCGGGCGACACGCTGTTCCAGCCGGCGGTGCCACGGCGCCCCACGTATGGCTGGTACATCTATGCATCCCCTGCGCGGGGGGGCGAAGCTATACGAAGGTTCAGATTTCTCCTCTCACCTGTCGAGAAATCAAAGGCCAGTGGGATTTAATCTCCTGCCGGGGGACAGGTGGGTTTAACCCCCTCCTGTCGCTCTGGCTGGGGGTGCCAGCACGCTCCTACCCCGGTGTTTTCAGGTTTCCAACCCAGGGATCAGTCCCGGAGGAAGAAATGATGCTTTGCCCCCCATCCCAGACCCCTCTGGGCTTGTGCCTGTGGTGAAGGGAAGCAGCTGGGGCCGTGCTGCTCGTGGGGATGATCTCTCCTGGTTTCTCATTACTGCTGCTTCCTTCTCAGCGTCTCAGCGGGAACACCAGCAAGGCCTCCTGCACACGCAGCCCCTCTCACGTACACCATGCATTTAACCATCTGCACAACCAGGAGGCCGGCGGGTCGCATGGGGTGGGAGCATCCTGCGGGCATGGGCTGCATCCCTGCCCTGCCGTGGGGTGCAGAGCCACAGGGTGCTGGGCTGGGCACGTGCAGGCTGCTGGGGCACCACACACAGCAGTGAGTGGGGCGCTGGCAGTGCCCAGCACGGTGCTGGTGCATGGAAAGAGCTCCACAGTTGAGCCCCGAGGCAGGAGCTCCCCAAAAACCCACCTTGATGCAGCAGGGGCTGGTCCCTGCTGGAATCTGCAGATTGCCCTTCTGCAGGAGTCATGTCCTGGCAGCAGGGCTGGGGAACACAGGGCTGCAGGGGACCTGGCAGGACCTTAAGACCTCTTTTGGAAGAACTCAGCTCAAATGCCAAACAAAAAGGCGCTCCCTCCCTCCTGTACAGGCTGCTTCGGGAGCTGTATGGCCGAGGCACCGCTGCATCACCTGCATCCCACTACGAGCACTGGGAGCGCAGCGTGCTTGTGTGTGCAGAGCCCTGTGCCCCCCCGTACCAGGTGTTCTTGGCTTTTTTCATGGACACGGGGCCAGCTCCCTGCTCTGCCCTCATCCCTGCTCCCCCTCTAGGTCCTGCTCAGCACCTGCCTGGCACTGTCCCTGCCCCTGTGGCCCACGGTCTCTTCTCCCCCCTGCACCCGTCCTCCTCCCAGCCCACTTCGAGCAGTGCCCAGCTGCTGTAGAAACCCTGATGGGCTTATGGCAAGAAGCATCACACCTATCATTTTCCAGCATCCTTCCCCAAATTGCTCCAGGTCTGATGAGGACTGCGGCTGAGGATGCCCAACCAGGCTCCCCTGCTCCAGCTCCCCAAAGGAGCGGGGCTCCTCCTGCCCCAGCCCAACACGCGCTGGCCTCGCTGCTTTGTCCTCCCCTCCTGCCTCCCTCGCTCCTCCCTGCTGGCAGCTCAGCGCTGTTTTCCCTCCACGCTCTGGTTCCTGCAGGTCACCGTGATGTCCATCAGGGCGTCACGGTCCCCTCAGGGCGTCACGGTCCCCTCGGGGCGCCAAGGTCCTCTTGTCCCTGCTGGGATGGCAGCAGGAGCCGTGGTCACGGTGTGTGCCCTGCCTGTGCCTGCAGAGCGAGGTGGAACAGTCCCTCTCCATCTCCGTTATCAAGCCCAGTGCCACGAGGTGCTGGATCCTGCCCGTTCCCCACAGCCCTGCTGAAGGCAGGAGCCAGCTCGGCCCCGCTCAGCAGGGGCTTTGCTGAAGGTCCCATAAATGTCCCCTGGGTCTTCCCCTGGGGCAATCATAGGCTGAACCTAGGGCTGGTTTTGTACTACCTGCCCCAAGGCGGCCTGCCAACCCCCCTGAAAAAATATTGTGTCTAAGCACATCGTTGTGCACACAAAAGGCTGCGATGGAAAACGAGTTGCTGCCCTCGTCCCTCCTGGTTTCTCCCTTGTCTTCACAGGGTCCCCCTTGCGCTTTGCTTTCCTTCTGCCAGTGGACATCAGCTAATGTGGAACAAGATATTCATGCGAAAGGCCTTTGGAAATATTCATTGCTCATCTCTTAACAAGATTACCTCTGAAATCCTCCATTGCTCTGAGGGAGATTTAAAACCTTTCAGGCTCTCGGTAACCATAGCAGCACGGATGTGAAAACTAACGGGGGACAACTGATGTGAAAAATCATGTGGGCCGTGCACACACTGCGTGCGGCGCAGCACAAAGGCTGGGGACTGCCTTATCTGCAGCAAATTTCTCTGTTTAACTCTGCGTAACCTTTACAGAAACTCACCACAACCAGGGGCAGCCTATTCACTCCTATCACGAGCATCCAGAACACATTTCTTGGCAGAAATGCCTCCGGCTGCTGACATCCCTGGTGATATTGTCGTGTTTCTGCATGCACACGAGGACTGCTTGCTCTGCCGGTGCAGCTCCCCGATGGCTGTCCCCAGCCACAAAGACCCACGGGGTCTGAGCACCGTGACCTGCGTGGTGGCACCAGGGTCACCTTCCCTATGACATTTGGGCCAGAGGAGCAGCTCAGTGTTTCCCATCGTGTCCATCAGCTGCAGCTTCATCTTGGAGGCTGCCGGCAGTAGTGGTGATGGTTTGGAGCCAGGACGGGGCATTTGGAGACTGGTGTCCCCATGGGACCCCCTGCCTCGGGGATGGCTTTGGCCCCAGAGCCAGCTGGGAGCCACTGTAGGGTGCGTGAAAAGCCCTGAGCACAAAGAAACATGAGCAGAATTCCTTCCTGCTTCACCTCATTTTTGGCTTTAACCAGGTTCCAGAGCTGGGGTGAGGTGGTTTGTCGTGCCCTGCTCCATGCTGCCTTGGGGTCTTCATCGCCACTGGAGTTGGTGGCACGCCAGGCACCAAAATCAGCCACTGCTTCAGCTACAAGCCCTCCCTTCGGTCCCATGCCCAAAGCTGGCAGTCCCCAGGCACTCAGTGTGAATCCATCCCTCCTCCCAGTTTTTGGCTAACAGCAGCCCTGTGATCACACCAGGATGCCTTCTGCATCCTCAGCTCCTTTTAATACCACGGTGGGTGGTGCACTGCTGGGTGCTGCCAAACCCCACGGATGCCACGGGTGGTTTTGGACACCACCACCCATCCCAGCGGGCACCCAACCTTCCTCTTCTTCCTGAGCAGGGACCCTGCTAATCCCAGGGAAACCACCTGGCTTTCCTTGTAATAGGATCAGAGAAGGAAAGTGCTCATACTGCTAAAACACAGTTGTAGTTGGGGAATTAAGAGGCAGGAGTAACTCTTGTGAAAAGGGCTTTTGAAATCAGCAGAACAAACACAACCAAAACTAAATGATGAAACTGGTAGTTTGCTAGCAAAAGAAAACCAACTGCATGAAAATTACAGAAACTAGTCCGCAGCTAGGAAAAGCACACACACACACACACACACACACACACACACAATTTTGATAAAGACTTATTCTGTCTTGTCAACAAGCTCCCTCTGTATTTGCACTTTTCATAAATCAGCTGCACGAGTGATGAAAAGCGATGACTTCAGCAGCAAGAAGAAGAGGAGGCTGCTGAGGAAAAGTGTCCAGACAGGGTAACCTGCACGCCCACCAGCAAACCCGCTTCCCGATGTGATGTCTGGCTGCCCAGAGAAGGGGAGCACCATGCACCCTGCTGCTCTGCCTGGTAAATCAACCACCCCTTCCCTCCCGACACCGTGTGCTCAGCCTGAACCCACAAGCTGAACACTGGTATTGGGACAGGAGGGTTGTGTGGTTCAAAAATCATTTCCTGGTGCTGAGAGGTCCCCCAGCACCATGGGGTCAGCGTCTCTCCCTGCCCTTGGTTACACGCACTGCTGAGCTCACACCCTAGCCCTGACCCTGTTTTCACCACGCTGCTGCCCTGGGAACACATCCCACTTCCAAAACCTCTCAGCTGCTGGTGTCAGGGACACGCAGCACCTCTGCCCACTGCTGCCCTCTGTTCACTGGTTTGCAGCTTCTGTGCAAGAGCCTGAACTGTCCTGGGTCCTGTGGAGACCTTGGCAGCTCTGGGTCAAAGCCTGGGCAGTGTCAGCGATCCCACCCGTGACTGTCTGGGATTTGCTCCTGGAGATGACAGCGCACTGTTTGCAGGGAGATTTTATTTTCCCCCCCAGGCTAAATATTTCATAAAATCACAGCATAACTGACAGCTGAACATGGAGACTATGACGCACGGCTTTCAGGGAGATCTTACTTTCCCCCTCAGGTCAAACATTTCATAGCATCACGGAGCGGTTGGGCACGTTTGCAGCGGGCCGCTCCAAAAACGAGCTCCGGACCCAGACAGGTGTGGGGAAGGCTGCAGATGTCCCCCTGCCATGTCCGCCCATGAGCCACCCAACGGGAGGGCGAGCACGACACAGCTCCCCTGCTGAGAACAATCCCATGCCAAGAAGCACAGGCTGCTCTCTGGGCAGGGCTGGCCGGCTGCAAGGCTGCCAGCTCCCCGGCAGCGGCGAGAGATGCAAGCGCGATGTGCAACGCAGCGCGGTGCTCTCCAGGGCTGGAGTAGCTTTCCAGGGCTGAGCGCCGCGGATTGGCCCGGAGCACCCCGCTCTCCTCCCTCCCTGCCCTCCTCCTTCAGCACCCTCAACCCACGGAGATTGGACAGCGGGGTGCCACATGGCAGAGAGGAACCAGGATAAAAGATGAGCAGGTCCGGGGAACGGGAGCGTCTGCAGCAGAACGGCCGGGAGAAGTTTGCAGGGAGGTGGCACCAAACTTTGCCGGCTGCACGGAGCTGGGGCACAAGGCTGCAGGGACAGACAGACGGACAGACACCGGGGCTGCAGCCACCCAGAGACACCCACGGCTTGAGCACCAGCTGCCGAGCATCCCGTCCCCTGGAGAGCCTCCGCGCCCAGCCATGTCCCTGGTGGTGAAGGAGAAGAACCACGTGCGCCTGGTCTTCTTGGGCGCCGCCGGCGTGGGCAAGACCGCGCTGATCCGCCGCTTCCTGCTGGACACCTTCGAGCCCAAGCACCGGCGCACGGTGGAGGAGCTGCACAGCAAGGAGTACGAGGTGAGCGGCGCCACGGTGATGGTGGAAATCCTGGACACCAGCGGCAGCTACTCCTTCCCGGCCATGAGGAAGCTCTCCATCCAGAACAGCGACGCCTTCGCCCTGGTCTACGCTGTCAACGATGCCGAGTCCTTCGAGAGCGTCAAGAGCTTGCGGGAGGAGATCCTGGAGGTGAAGGAGGACAAGTTCCCCCCCATCGTGGTGGTCGGCAACAAGGCGGAGAGCGGCGGCGAGCGGCAGGTGCCGGCAGAGGACGCGCTGTCACTGGTGGAGCTGGACTGGAACAGCCGCTTCGTGGAGACCTCAGCCAAGGACAACGAGAACGTGCTGGAGGTCTTCAGGGAGCTGCTGCAGCAAGCCAACCTGCCCAGCCGGCTCAGCCCCGCGCTCTGCAAGAGGAGGGAGACGTTCCCCAAGGAGCACATGCTGCGGCCGCCCATGAACAAGACCAACAGCTGCTCGGTGTGCTGAGCCGGCCGCCCGGGGCCGGCTGGGAACTCAGGTGGGCTGGGTTGGGGAGAGGCGCTGCATCAGCCAAAAGCGACCCTGCTCCCTCCCACCCCTACCCTCCTCGTCCCCACCCAGCCCACTGGGACCGGAGAGGGTTTGCGGGGTGAAAGGAGGAGACCCTCGGATGGGATGCTGGTCGCTTTGGTTTGGCCAGTGCCAGGAAGGTGTGGGGAGAGGGTGAGTTCCCAAAAAAGCAGGACACCCACCTGAGAAACCGCCATGCGAGCCAGCAGGTGGAGGTGAGCCGAGGCAAGGGGGGCTCGAAGCGCTGGGGCTGCAGTGGTGGTGAGCTTGTGGGTGGGCAGGAGGCTCCTCGTCCACTAGGAAGGGGGACAAGCAACGGGGCTCTGGCTGCTCACATCAAAAAGCAGACGTGGGCATCCGTGTGCCGCGCTGCACCCTGCCAGTGCCACCCTCCTGGGTCTCCTCCAGGTCCTGAGTCCACCTGGCCCCAGCACAGGCACGTGCCATGCTCTGGGGCAGCTACGGTAACACCGGCACATCCAGTGTCCAAAGTAGTTTTGGTTTTGTACTTGAGTAGACGCGTAGAGCAGGCAATATCATGGTCTATGCACCTCTTCAGTTTTCTCTTTTCTATGTCTGTTTTTTTTAAGTGCACCCAATAAACATGTTGTTGCAAAGTGGAGCTGGAAAACGTGTGGGTTTCTTTCTGCGGTGCCTCCAATGCCGTAGTACCTGATACAAGCGCTGTGTGCCCAGACCCCTTATCTCTGCATTTGCTTTCCCTCCCCCGTGCCCTACCCTTATCTGGTGCGTCCTGGCACAGCCCCAGCTGCCCTGGCACTGTCGGTGCACTCGGTGGAGTGATTTTGCTGATAACTCAACCGCTGCATTTTTTTACCAAGCAGTGAGTAACTAAAAATAAAACAGCTCGTCTCGCGTCCAAGTACAGAAAAGAACAACAGCCCTTAAAAGACACCTGATCCACTGTAATAAAAGCCATAAACACATTAAAAAGCGATAACAAAAGGAGCGGGAGAAGCGCACAGACGGGCAGTATTTACAATGCTGCAGCGCGCACCGATTTCCTCTCCCCTCGTACAGCCCACCCTCGCTGTAAGGCGCGTTCACCCTGCCTGGCAGCCACACAAACACCATAAAAATGTCACAGCCTGGCAGATTAAAGAGCCACCCAACCTGTCCCGTGCCCACAGGAGCTGGGGTCAGAAACCCAGCCCAAAAGGCGTTGAGCCCCTGCCCGCACCAGCCTGGATCATTGGGGATCGCACCCCGGGATCTCATGGATCCTTCCCGAGCAGGGCTGACCCTGATGCAGGAGCTGACCCTCCCCAAGGCCAAACCTCGTGTGTCCCATGGGCACTGTCCCCATGGGCACTGCCTCAGTGGCAGCTCTGGGAAGGCACAAATCCCCCTCCCAGAGCCTGGCACGGGCTGAGGAACTGGGAGGATGCTGGGAGAGGCACTGGGAGGGTGGGCAGCCTCGGGTGGGACCCCCTTGGTGCCAGCTGTGGCCGTGGGGGTCGGGGACCCCCTGTGCACCTACCTCGTGGTGCTGTGGTGCTGTGCCGGGCGGGGAGGCAGGCAGGCAGCAGTTGTTCCTGGCCCAGCAGTGCCAGGGCACACGGCATGGCTCGGGCAGAGGCGATCCTGGGGAAAAGGGGGTTCCGACCTGTAGGAGACGAAGCGCAAGGAGAGCTGGCTGCCGGGGCACGAGGGCGATGCACGAAGCTCCGCTGCCTTTGGCAGTCCACAGGCAGCAGGCAGAGCCCCCCTGCCCCCCCAACCCTCTCCCCCACCAGCCCAAAGCCGTGGATTTGGGGGCGGGATGCTCAGCAATGAGCAGGGCCATTGGAGCAGCACACCCAATGCCTGGCTGTCTTATACAGCCCCCCAAACACCCCAGGTCTGCAGGGGTGTGCGGGGGGGGATGCCAGCCTCCTGGGGCTCTGCACGGGGCCCTGGCTTTGCTCCTTGGGGTGTTTGTGGGACCAGGGAGAGCCACACGAGTCAGGAAGCACCCTAAAAGCACCTGGTCCCTGTCCCATGAGCCCTTCCCCTGCTTTCTGCCTGCACACAGCCATGTGCCAAGAGGTGGCCTGACTGCAAATGCACCAAGGGAGATTAAAAATCCGAAGGTCCTGTGCCTGGTGGCCTGAGACGTGGGCATGCAATGGGGTTCATCCTTTGCTTTAGCAGAAGGATGCAGCTGAGGGCCCTTGCAGGCAGCTGGATCATACCTGGTGGTATCGAGGCAGGAAGCGAGCTGGCTTTTGCTTCCTGGATCACGGCTACAAAATCCAACAGCTGGCAGCAGGAAGCTGAGGGCAGGTGATCACCGATGGAGCAGAGCCCAGGCGGTGCACACTGGGGATGGTGAGGGCTGCCACCACCCCACGGGCACCTGAGTGGAAAGAGGAGCAAGATTTGCCCACCCAGCTGCTTCCCCAGCCTGCAGGAGTGAGCAGCCAGGTCGGACGCTTCGTGCTGGGGCTTTGTGGAAGCCCAGCTCGGCACTGAAGCACGCTGCTGAACCCAGCACACCTGTGGGGACAGGATTCATCCTGGGCACCTGCAGCCTGGGGGCTTCTCTGGGGGCCATGGGGAGCAGGGAAGGGGCTCTCGCCTCCAGAGCATCTCCTGTGTGTGAAGATGCAGCACGAGGAAGGGATGATGCCCATCAGCGTGGCCAGGGGGAATTGGGACTTGCTGGGGCTAAAGGGTCCTCAGGGCTCTTAGCTGTGTGCTGGAGGCTGCTCTAACAAGGGATGGGGGATCTGGGAAAAGCCTCTGTGCCCAGTGAGTCCCCCCATCCCAGGTAGCGGCGGTGCTTGTGCTCCCCATCCCACCTCTGAGACTGCAGAGGTCTCCTCACATTGTTCCTCATAATTTAGCTGTAGTTTAAGGTCCTTTTTTTAAGGTCCTTTTTTTTTTCTTTTTTTTTTTTTTCCCCCACAGGTGGTCCATTACATCCAGGAGGCCCAGAGGAGGCATTCTGCTGTGTGTGACACCATGTGGGTGGCAGAGGACAGAGGGATGGGGACATGTCCCTGCCCCTGTGGGGTGGCTGTGCCCAAGGACAGCAGGACGAGGGCACATCCCTGCTCTGTGGGGGTGGCAGTGCCCCAGTTGCTGTCCCTCCACGAGCAGCTCCAAGCACCACAGCCCCTGCGTGCTGGGCATGGAGCAGTCACAACCCAGCCCTGGCTGCTGCTGAGATCCCCGGTGCTGCTTTTCTACAAAAAAACCCTTTGCAGCAGCTTGACCCCATCCGATGCAGAACCAAGGGCTGCTTTTCCCATCCCTGAGATGCTGGAAAGATCTCGAGCATCTTCCCATGGCAGCTCTCCCTTTCTCCCCCTCCTTTCCCTGCTTGGACTCGCAGCCCGAGCAGCCTCCAGCCCTGTCCCTGCTCTCGCCCACGTCCCCCGGGAGCAGAGCGCCGTGCGCTCGCCCCGGTTCTGTTCCACATCATGTGGCACAGCCCATCAAACCGCGGCGAGATGCTCCCGCTTAATTTGTGTGCACAAACAATCAGGGGGAATCAAGATGCCGCCCGCGAGAGCTGCACGCCGGTGACAGCGGCGCTGCCCACGGGGGGAGGCCTCAGCTGCGTGGGGGTGCTGGGCCTAATTGGTGCTGGCTGCTGCGGCTTGCTCGGGGTGTGATTGATGGGGAGCGGTGGCACAAACACTTCAGCCAAGGACACTGAACGGGAAAGCAAAACATTTTAAAAGGGAGAGCGGCACGCACTTGTTGGGGGTATAATTAGCCGTGTTTGTCTTCAGGGCCTTGCGCTGAGCGAGGTGCAGCGCTGGGGAAAACAAGCTGGCAGGCTGAGTGCTCTGCAGAGCCTGGCCCCGCCGTCCTCGCACCCCAGGAGCGGCACCAGGGCGCTCCCGAGGGGTCCTCGGGGCCCTGCTCTGCGTGGCCGGGCAGCCACCTGAGGGGTGGCCTGAGGGCAGCAGCAGCAGGCCCCAGCGCCCTGCCCTGCTCCCTTGGGAGCTCCGGTGGGTCACAGGATCCTAGAACCCCAGAATCCTTCAGGTTGGAACACACCTCCAGGATCATCTGGTCCTACTGTCCCCCTTCCACCACCATCACCCACCAAGCCATGTCCGCAAGCACCATGTCCAACCTTTCCCTGAACACCCCCAGGGACAGTGCCTCCACCACCCCCCTGGCAGCCCGTCCCAGTGCCTGGCTGCTCTTTCTGAGGAGAAATGGCTCCTCATTGCCAACCTGAACCTCCCCTGGCACAACTTGAGGCCATTCCCTCAGGTCCTGTCACAGTTACCTGTGAGAAGAGGCCGCCCCCCAGCTCCCCACCCCTTCCCTTCAGGCAGTTGCAGAGAGCAATGAGCTCTGCCCTGAGCCTCCTCTTCTCCAGCCCAAACCCCCCCAGGTCCCCCAGCCGCTCCTCACAGGAGTTGTGCTCCGGGCCGTGCTCTGTCACGTTGCACCCTCCCAGCAATGGCACAAGCTCGGCCTGAGATGGCTTCCAAGCAAGGAGCGTGGTCAAATACGTGGCTCAGTGTGAGTCTGTGGGGGGGGCTTTGGGGGAGGACTTTGGGGAGGAGTTGTGAAAGGACTTTTTGGGGGAGGATTTTGGGGAGGACTTTGGGGGGGGGCAGCCATGCCTCACACACCTGCCCAGCTTTTTTCTGAGGGGACATTTCAGTGTGTGAAGCCATAGGGGTGAGGCTGCGGGCTGCTCAGCACCAGCAGTGCCCATCCTGCTACCTCCTGGGGGCCCGGCGCCCCAATACCTGCACGACCCCATGGAACTGCATGCTGCAGGACTTGAAGCATCTGCAAGGCACTTTTACAGCACTTTGCCTTTTAATAACCTCTCAGCTGACAGGGGACAAGCAGGCACAAATTTGTTGAACCCTGCCTGGTTTAGGCACTGCCCATGCAGAGTGAGCGCAGAAGCTGCCTGAGCTGGCAGACAGAACGGAGGGCACCAGCACAGCACGTTATCCCCTCTTCCCAGAGTCACAGTTTTATAGATTGATCACCAAAAACCCACAGGTTTCCCAAGCTTGGGAGATACTTACCGAGAATAAGTGAAGGATCTGCTTGGGGAACTTCTACATTGCCTGACCATGCTACAAAGAGAAAGAAGGGAGGTAACATTTGTCATTTGATCTCCTGCAGTGACCAAAACCAGCAGCATCACTGTGGCCTCTAAAGGACTGAATCAGTCCTCCAGCTTGGCATTTTCTCTCCTTTAGGTGTAGTTCCCATGTAGCACAGAAGTGGGACACACACCTGTTGCCTCTACGGCTCCACCACTGCCAATGAAAATGGCAAAGCATTTTTAAGAATATTTCAGTCACTTCTGCCAGGTGCAACAGTACACTTTAAATACACTGTTGACAAGAACCCCAAGAACAATCCCGTCTGGAAAATATGCTATTTGGCCTCCCAGCCTTGTTGAAGGTCCAAGTGGAAAAGGAGAATTCTCCAACCACTTCTCACTAGGCTTATTTCAGAAAAGCTTCCATTTCTTCTCAGCTAGAGCTGGAACCTACAGGGGTAAACCCAATGTCTTGGAACCTGGATTCCAAAATACGAAACAGAACTGGGTGTTGGAACTGTAAGGTGATAAAGAGCATTACTTTTTATTGGGAGTGTCTTCACTAGAAGACAAAATCCCTCACCTATGCACTGGGATCCCATTATTTTGGGATAGTTACTCTTCCTCATATTTCCAGGGTTTGGTGCTTTGCTCCTGAATCTGCACTAAACCATGAGCAACCACTGCACTGCAGACTAAATACTAAGCTTTATTCTGTGTCAACCCCAATTTTAGTCTATAATGGTTGGGCTTGAAAGCAGCACCAGGGGCTGTCACGGGCCAGGTGGTCCCTGTACCCCCGAGAGCTTGACTTCAGTTCTTGCACTTGTCTTTCAGGAAAGCCCCAGGAAACTGTATTTTTTTCAAGGTTGGTAAAGCACAATGGGAAAATAATTTTGAATAATTTCTTCCATGTACAGCAAAAGTTTAAAATGCAGGTGGGGAAGACAGCACCAAAACATATAGTAGGGAAGTGGAAGAGCAAGAAATAAAGGATATCAGAATAATGCAACATGTTGAACTTAGCTTTAGAACAGCTTTACTGCGTGCTCGTGTTTACAGGCTGATGTACAAAGAAAACCTTCACTGAGATAAGAGCTAGTAGGGAACACTTCTCTGGGGGGTGATACTCAGAAATGACCCCAATCAGCAGTTCCTTATGTTTTTTTCATCCCCGTGCTCCCGGCCTCACCAGCTTGCCTCATTTCCCTATTGCATCTTACCTTTGCTGCTGCTCACTTACACAGGCTGGGAAAGTGCAACTCTCCCCATCCTGGAAGATTTATTTATTTGTTTTCTAACCATTTAGCAATAAAAGCATTACAGGGTAATCAGAACTATTTGCCTACCACCGCTCGTCCTACAATCATGCTTCTGAATATGGGTTTGTCCTGAAGAGAGAGGCAAGGCCCGCTCAGCTACAGGGACTGGTGTCTGTCCCTCTTCGCTCAGGTATTTTATGCTCGTGCTGAATCTCCCACCCAGTACCGTGACTGCATTTCTGGAGTAGAAATACATTTCTGTGTACTTCACATGGGTAGAACCTGCAGTTCTTTACCTGCAAAATACTGATTTCCTCTGCCTCTGTCAGAAGTCTCCTGTAATCTGTAGGGAGAGAAGAGTTGGGAAGGAGACAGAAAAAGCAAGAAAAGTGGGTACCACTTCAAATCGGATAAAATAATGCCAAATCGGATTGTTCCTACTCATGTAGGGTACAGACAGAAAAAAAAAAAAGAAGTACTGTAGTCACAAGGAGACCACTGCAAAACCAGAAACAGCATCTGCTCCTTTCCAGCACTGTCAGCACACAGGTCTTTAGTCTGCTTGAAAATATTTTTCCAACGTAAATGAAGGAGTGAGAAAAGGAGAAAGAACTATAGAGCAGCGAGAGAGGAATCCGACACAGTTTGGACTGTCACTACTGAGTCAGTCCCCCGACAGAAACGATTTAGGACAGGTCACTATTTGATGTGAAGTGCCTAAAGGCAGGCAGCAGCTGGGGGATTTCTGATCAGCAGTCCCAGCCTCACCGCTAGTTCAAGGCAAGCCACCTTTACTACTACTACTATTTATTGAAAGCAAAGCAATCTTCCAGCTTATTGTGTTTTATAACATTTTAATAACCCTGAAATCATGACTGCACTGGGACCACGTTTTCATCAGAGAAAATTTACAAGCAACTTGTTTCCAATGCATCTGACAGTAAAAAACAAACACCGGGGGCACACACAGGACAAAGTGTCATATTCGCTCCTAATGAAACGTCGTCATTAGAGAGGAGAAAACGGTGGGAGCGTGAGTAATTGAAAATGGTCAACTTTACTGTCTTTGCACAGGCTGGAGGGGCCGTTAGAGCATGTAGTCTGGCAACTTGCAGCAAGCAATAGTTAACCTGAGAATGGGTGTATCCGCTGGAGGAAGACACCTAGAGCCCACTAGAACATGGGCACGTTAGCAGTCCGTCCTCCCTCAGGAAAGCTACAATGTGGATGAGTGCTGGAGGCGCCTCTCCCAAATTCCAAGAGCACAATATTACTGGAAGAGACCCCCTGGGAACAAGGGGGGGATGTGAGAGGACAGAAGTTTGGCTGCTCCCGTAGACTTTAAGGTTTCCCGGGTATGTTACCGCCTTCGAAGCCACCCAAGGACCTGGGTAAAACAGTCCAAGAGACCTGCAGGGAGCTAAAATCATCCTGTGTGGTCCGTGGACGGGCCCATGGTCTCCTCCGACTTCCCGCTAAAGGTAACATCACGCATCACAGACATTTCCACACATTTACGGAGCTGTCGTTTACCTTGGGTTTTCGTGGGGAACGCGGGTAAGTCAGGCACCCGGACAGTTCGCGAACAGAGTCCGTCCGATCTCCATTTGAGCTCCCAGAACTCCCCTTCCCTGAAGCTGGCTACGCAGGACTTTTGCAGAGATTGTACATTCAGCATCAATACAGTGATACAATTCGTACACCTGTCATTTTGACAACGCGAGGACGCTAACAGACATCTAGCAGCAGTTCGTATACGGCGGCGTGAGACGATCCTTGCGGGGCGCCGTGGCGATCTTTGATCTGGTACCACAGGTATGCTCCACGCTATAGCTGCCCAAAACCCCCGTCTGAAAGGGCATTTCCATTCCATTTCCAGACTCTTCCATCTCCAATAAGTCTTAACATATACAGATAGCCATATACATTTTCAATTAAAATGCTCCTTCACATACACAATCATATATTGAATTATCAAGGACAATAATATATTTTTGGAGCAGAAGTAGCAAAAACAATCTGCTCTGCCAGTGCCACCCACAAACTAGACAAATAACTAAGAAGTTTGACAGTTTCAGACCACTTAGGAAAGAGAAATTCTCTTGGCCTAGAAGATAGGGAAGCCATGCAGTGAAAGTGCTATGGAAGATACAGTAAATGCAATATACATTAAAAACACAAATTGTTTAAAATGTTCTCTTGTAAAGATTCTTGAGACACAAGGATCATCCTTAGCATCAGGAGCTATCTTTACAATTTCAGAAATATTTGATAACATTAAAGCAGGAGAGAGTATGACACTGAAAATAAAAATTCTACCCAAACGCTATAAGATCGATTTTGGCCAAAAGCTACATTTCTTTTAATATACCAGGGTGGATACTAAATTTTAAGAGTGTATCAGATTTACAAAAAGTCATCTGACAAAAGCTCTCATTTGCTGAAACATCTGACTCTGTGATGGACTTTGATGTCTAGGCAAACAAAACTCAGGAAAACTGAAACTGAAAGCCCTCCTTGCTCAAAGAAAAATAAAAATAGAAACTCTTCCAAGAATTTCAATACCAACACCTGGAAGAGAAAAAAAAAAATAATAAAAAAAAAACGGGATAGGAAGGGGAAGCAGTTCACAGTGAAAAAACAACTGTGACAATAACTGTGCAATATTGGGGCAGTATTGATACTGGATGAGATTCACTGAACAGGCTGCAGATTGGAAATTTTAGCCATTTAGGTAACAGAACTGACCCCAAAATCTAGGTTTGGTAATTTGTAACTTTATCATACCTGCCAGCAAACTGCAAACTCAAGAGTTGCTTGGGTTTCCCCCTGCCCAGGGGTCTTTCTCCTTGCACACACAGCCCATGGCAGAGTAGCCTAGCGAGAGAAAAGACCCCCCAGCAGAAAGCTGGGCTGAAGGCCCAGTGCTGGCAGAGCTGCTGGGTGCTGTGAGCTGCTTCCTCAGTAGTCCAGTTCTTCACGAGTTACTTTCCTTCTTAAAAGAAGTGCAATGAGTTATACTGTCCAGAATCAACCACTGGAAACTTGGGATAAATCATGCTTTCAGTATAAATCACTGTAACGCCAGCAAGAAGTAAAGAACTGGTTTTAGGGAGGTGGGAGGAGAACGTAAGCTCATCTTTAAGCTAGGGAGATGGAGCAAGTTTGGGTTCCTCCAGGAACCTTCTGCGATTTGCCTGCTACACCTGGTTAGCTACTCAACTTATCTCCCTTGAGTTCAAACTTGAAAGGCCAAAACATGAATATATATATATATATATATATTTTTTTTTTTCCTATCTTATTTATGGGCTATCTGCCCACCTCATAAAATTTAGCAGAACTGGCCATTTTGATCTAGAGACATTAAGTCCAGAAAATGGGAAGCTACAGCATGACTGAACAGTGGAGCTGGAGAGGAGCCTTTGGCCTCCCGTCTCCATACTCAGTGTTAGCCATTAATCAAAGACATGAATAAATGAGAAAAACAACAAAAAATGATTACTGCTTTTTATGCATCACTCTTTTGGATGTGATATGCAAAGCATTCGTGGTACAAACCATCATCAACAAGCACATACTCCAAGTGTGTGACTACACTTACAGGAGTGATTTGCCTGGCTTTACGCTTAAATCTCATTAATAGTGAAAGTGTTAAACTTCCTCCATGAAATACCTCATGAGATTTTACTTTTTTTTTTTTTTTTTCTTTTTAGTATCCCCTGCATAAAAGAAAAATACACATTATTTGAACAGCCAAGAAAAAACTGCAATTTATTAAGTTTCAAAGAATCTTCGTACTCTTGAAAGCAACTTTCGGTGCATGTTCTTTAACAATCACATTCTATGAGGAGAAAGAACATTAAAAGCCACAATTGTTTGTTTGTTTGTTTTTAATCTCAGAGTTACAGACATCTTTAATCCAAAAGGAAAGGCAAAAAAAAAAAAAAAAAGCGCCCCCAAACAAAAACCCACCCCAACAAACCCTAAACAGAAATTTCCATTCCCAATTTCAAAATATCAGGAGTTTTTCTACAACTCAATGCTAAACTTCAGCATGAAAAATTGTATGTAAACACGCACATACACACATACATATTTTATATAAGAGAGTGTGTGTGTATATATATATAAAATATATATATGTAGGAGGCGTGTAATGGCAATGAGATGCAATTACTCTGAGGAAAGGTTATTCAGCTAAATACACTACTAAAACTTGAGAAAAAAACAAGTCTTGAACCCAGTTTGTGCATAGTTCATGATCCTCTATAAAACCAGCTTTTGTTAATTTGCAATCTTGCAGGACCCTTTAAATCTGATAAAACCATTAAAAAGCTAATCTTCCAAAAAAAAAAAAAAATGTAATGCACAAGTTTCCTGATCCAAGCAGGCAGGGAGCACAATGTTCATATAATTTTTAAAACATACTTGAAGTGTATGTTATTCCATTGTCTTTCTTCCTTTCAAAACAATCAAAAACATTGATCTTTTTTTAAACATAAAGCAATTTTTTAATATATAAAGCACTCTTCAAACATCTATTTCTTTTGAGTCCATTATTTGGTAAATATGTAACTGCTACACATTAGATTAGGTATTTTCTTCTTTCTTACTGTCTTTTTTTATTTTATTTTGTTTTTTAATAATATCTTCAGTGCTAGGAGTTGGGTTTTAAAAATACATGAAATGGTGTGGAGTTGCTCCTCGGGAAACCCGGCTTTCCTGAGACATCTTCCACCATGTGCAAGATAGTGATCACAAAGTTTTCGCCACTTTGACGAAGAGGAGGAAAACAACAACAAAAATAGTACACAGCAATGGCCAAAGAAAAGAATAATACAACAACACTGTTCAATCCCAGAGCTCTGAAGTAGCATATCTTCATTCTGAAAATAGTTTTCTTTACGATGGAAGTCTTTTTTTTTTTCTTTTTTTTTTCTTTTTTTTTTTTAATTCCTTTTTTATTTTAAAGTTTGAAGGAGAAAAAAGGTCTGTAAACAGGTGAGAGCCAAAACTCCTGGCTCCTCCAAAAGCAGTCAAAACCTATGTCCAAGTGCTTGTTTCTGTTCCTGCTTGCAAGGGAACTATCCACTCTTTACAATTATCTATGGCCACAGTTCAACAAGAGTATTTTTTTAAACTTTATATTCCGAATGGAAAAATGGTGCAATACTCCGGTAATAATTTTCTTGCATTAGTCCACAATAAAAAGCCGCTAAAGGTAGATATACATATTATTCTCCAGAGATACACACTGTAATTTTTAAAATGCGATAAGAGTCCTTGAGTAAACATTTACACGTGAATTGTCGCCGGCCCCTTCTATCAGTTTCTTTCTTTTTTTTTTCTTTTTTTTTTCTTTCCTTTTTTTTTTTTTTTTCTCCTTTTTTACCGTTATAGGATTAGCTACAAGAAGGGCTGCGGACACTCAGTGCAAAGTTAGAAGCTAATAACAATTAAACATTTGACCAATGAGCAAATAAAAAGCATATACTGAATAAAAGGAAAAAATTCACACTTTTAGTTAAATCACACGTGGGCGCACACGTACACACACATACACACAAGCACACTCACATACATACATCTGTTCAAACAAAAACATATAGTCTGAACTTTAAAAAAAAATCTTAGAGCCTGTTTTTTGTGTACTGATGCCAACCTGGAAGTGTAATAATTAGACTTAGAAAGTGTTCACATTTTGTTATTGGCCTGCTGGATTCAAGTATTTGCATGTTTGATATGTTTTTTTTTTTGTTTTTTTTTTTGACTTTTTATATTTTTGGGATTAAAAAAATGACATGAAAAAGTAATGAAACAAGGGTAATGTGCATAGGCAGATCCATGGGAGTAGTGGACACAGAGATACCCCAGCCCCCGCCCGCCCTCCCCCCATTCAACCTGTACAGTCAAGAGTTACCATTCAGATTCATTACTTTTCTGTACCAATGGTAAATATCACACTTCACCCTTTCTGATTATTGGGTCCGCCTCTGGTAATGTGCATAATAGTCACAGGCTCATTTTAAATAGGCTTTCATTTCCCCTTCCCCCCCCAAGTTGATAAAATAACCCTTTCCAGCCCAAATTCTGAAAAGTGCCCTTCATGATAGACCTATTCTAAGCAGCTTTTATAGTTTGTTTTTAAAATCACCATACAAACATAAAAAGACAACATAAAACAAAAAGCCATGAAAAAAATAAAACCTGTCATTAGCATGTGACACTGACCAAAAGTAGCCCATACTGTTTCATTAACAGTTCACAAGGACTTCTGCAGTTTCATATTTGATATTGGACAGAGGTACTAAAAAAGGGCTGCCAGTCTGATCTGTTAAAGCTGGATTCTTCATCAAGCCCGGGACTGGAAAGGGTTACAACTTTTATTTTTTCCTTTAGTGCTGATGATTGTTATTTCCATTTTGTTTCTCTCGTTTCCTAGATGGACTCCCCACTGAGAAGATCACCTGGAAGAAGAGTATTCAGAGGTGTGGGGCTCCCGATAACTCGGCCGTCGTCGGTGCTGGGGGGTCCCCAGAGGCTGCTGGAGTACTGGGGCACCCCACCCCACAGCAGGTCGCTGCTGCCCTTGCCCCCCAGGCAGGGGCTGTTCCAGTGGCCGGCGTCACCACGCACCAAGCCGTGCGAGCCGCCCGCCGAGCCCAGGCGCGTCTGGTTGCTTCCAGTGTTGGACTGCCAGCTGGAGGTGGGCGGCAGGGGCTGGCCTTGTGCTAAGAAACGGTTTACTTCCTCTTCACCAGCAAACTCGGCCAGGATGGTAGTGTTTCCCAGGACACACCTAGGGACAAGAGCAAAAGGCGACGTGAAACGAGGGGCGCAGGAGGCGCTTTTGGAGATATCCAGGATTTCTGTACACGTTACCTGCCCCATGTTAAATTTGAGATGAAGGATTAGGCCAAGTTTGCTCACTTTTAGGAATCCCACTCTCTTAAAAAAGACCCCTTTCTACTATTTCACATTTACCTGTCTATATCCGCAGGCAAACACAAAGCCATGTGTGTGGAGACTACGTTTAGCCAACATACATCACAGGAGACAGTCTGCACTCTAGGCTTGAATTTTCATAGAATTTTAAATTAATTTTCAAGAAGTATTTAATCACTGCTCTTTCTAATTTACATAACAAAACCCCCCACGCAACTTGAGATAGAGTGAGTGAGCCATTCCCTTATCAAATCAGATGGGAGGGATGGGATCTGAGCCTGTTTACTCTGAGATGTATTTTCCAGCAATCAAGTCCATGTAAACATTCATCTGTGAAACAGACAGTGGCTGATATCTTTAATACTATCCTGCTGGCTTCCACAAATCCCACTGTATTTTGCTGCTGTCGCTCTGCCAGCAACCCGAAGGCACATATTGCTGTGCCTTTCTGTCATTCAGAAAGGTCTGTCCTGTTCTTTGCCAGCAGTGCAACTAGAGGTATGCCACAACCTATTAAAAAACAATTAAATGGAGGCCTTCCAAATCACTGATAACATAAGGACTTTAATACGTACATATTTAATATAAGTACTCATCTTTAAAGTCAGATACCAATTTCGCATTTGGCAGCATTTCTTTTACCTGATGCCACATTTAAATTGATGTAACTAAGATGGGTCAATTTTTCATCTCCAATCAGCTCTGAATGCTGCGTTGTAACATTTTATTAAGGAAAGGTCCACCCTTATTGTTTGGGCATAGAGCAAACTATTTCTTCTACAATCAGTGTTTTAATCACACTCATGCTACAGATGTTGATAAAGAAATTTCCTTTTTAAGCAGTTAAGTTTCAAACATCATTTGTTATATTTGTTGTATTTTCAATCCTTCCTAACATCACTGATTTTATCACTCAAATTCTCCAGCTCTTGTGTACTATACCAGTTAGTCCCGTGGATTTTAAAACAGCTACAATTGCTCATTTTATTCCTTAAGAGAAGTAGTTCTGACATAAAAGTAGCTTCGTAACAAAGGACTAAGTAGAAACGTACATATGCAGAGACTTTTGGGCCTTGGCTGCTTCTTCCTTGGAACTGTATCGGACCACAGCATTCCCTTGTGTCAGGTTCAGGTGGAATGTTATTAGAGGGCCATGCTGCAAACACAGTGTCCGCAGTGTGGAACCATCAATCTGGTAAGAGAGAAGGGGAAAAAGATTTAGCTGTGCTTTTGTGGTTTCACTTCATAATTATTGCCAGCTGAACAAGTTTAAAGCTAAAGACTAAGCAGGTGTGAAAGAAAAAAATATGCTTGATTTACATAAGGAGGAATTTAATTATAGACTTATCACTGTCTTCATTGAGAGTGACATCCTGTCTTAAGGCTTCCCTGCAGTCCAGCGCACAAAACTTCCCCAATTATGTGACACAAGCTATATTTACAATCAGAAGTCTACAAAGTTAAAGAAAAAGCAGCACTCATAAATTTAACTATTTTTTCCCCAGTATTACTTTAGATGCTTTGTAGCTTATGATCTTCCTTGTGAATGATACTACAGGGAGGACTAGAGAATTTGACGGACTTAGAAGAAAAATAAAACCCCACAGAATATGCAGCTTTTATACCTCTGAACCTGATATAAGACATTATTCACCTCTAAGCTTACACATACAGAAGTGGTGCACACTGAATGACTAATTACATGGTCTTAAAGCTCATATTTGATTTGACAGCGCTTTAAAAACTTAACAGATTGCCTGCAGAAGACAGACAATTGGAATAAATGCAGAATAATTATTTTCCCTTCAAATGAACCAAATTACCAAGGCTGATGAATGTTCTTCTCATCTCTCAAATATGACAAGTCTCTTTCCATAACTAGTTATGTACAATTCTAGTTACCTGGGGTGTGAGGTTTCGAAGAACCAGCCAGCTGCTTGTTCTCCCTGAGCTGTCAGTACTCCATGCTGAACCTACAATACAAATTCCGCAACAAAACATTTAATCACTGTGTGGAGAACATATTACAAGAAGAAAACTTATCTGGAATCGCAACATACTAGCAAGAGAAATTGCTACCATAAACAAATCTTACAGCAGTTTACTTGCAACTTGATTTATTGTCTGCTTTGGAATGAAAGGTTGCCAAAAGAAAACCCGCTTTTGTTACATTTAGAAGATCTGTGGCATTTTTCACATTCCCACAATAACTTTGGGATGCAGGTACGTCACTGCAATAAACTGCATCTTCAGGTTACATTAAAATTACTTTGGAAGAAACATTTTAAAAGCAATTCAGATGTCCAAGCTCAGATTGCTGGTTGCTATTAAAGATTTTTATAGCTCTGCAGCACTCTGCTATGTTGCCAATGATAGATTAATGTATATGAGTTATTCAAAACAGATATTTCTGCACTGACAACGTTCTGATTAAAGATACATGGGTATCACCAGCAAAACCTGCTTTTCCAACCTCAGCCTGATGTTTTACAATGAGAAACTGTACAAGCTTGGTATTTATTAGTGGCATTTGAAAAACTGCAGTACTTCTGTAGTCACATGTGTGACCACACTGGCTTCAGACAGAATACTGGCACTAACAGTATCTGGCCAGCAGGTGGGGCTTTGGTGCAGAAAACATTCAAAATAAATGGTAAGAAGGTTTAATTTCCATCTTAGTGAAAGCATAATAATAAAATATTCAGCTAGATAAAATATGTGTACTGCTTTCTTTTGAAGCTGACAATACTTCGCAGACAAACATGATGCATACATTTATATAGCCATAATTGTGGTTTCTCGTATTTGTATTTAAGCAAAATAATGACATCTAAAAAGGAGTCTGTATGAAAAAATCAAGACATTCCCTGCGGGCCCTGAAACGCCATCATGTCCTAAATGCTTCACATCCACAAACGTGTTCCATGTTGAATTTCATAGGATGATTCACTTATCAAAGTCTTGTAGGAAGTCACAGATCATAGCACAAAACAAGAAACACACTTAAAATCTATTCTTAAAAATAAGAAAACAGGGAAAAAATCCTAATTGTGAGTAGGAATGAAAGTATTTGGCAATTCACAGGTAAAATTACTAATAGGATGACCTGAAAGATGACGGCTTCATTTACAACCTATTCTAACTAAAATAAACAAACACGAGCTTCATCCTCAAAATGGATACGCTCTGCTTGTATTAAACCTCAACCATCTGGAGTCTGATACAAAGCTGCAGGGCGTCTCACTATTGTAAGACAGAAAAACAACAAACAATTACAACAGGAAGGCGCTGTGGTGCTATAGGATATAGAAGTCAGGAGTACCAGAGGAGTAAGAGCTGGTCCAACCCAGGGGACTGGCACCCCATGTAGACGATGGCTTGGTGTTTGTTAAGCCTGGAGGAGGTCTTGTAGGAGCAGTAGTGTTTCTGGGTACCTTCCATAGTTCATGGGATAAAGAGGCTTGTGTGTGAGAGATTGGGCCAGAGGACCACGTAGACTTGATGTCTGACAATTTACCTGCAACAGAACAAAATAAATTAGTGTATTTTCTGTTAGCAACAATGGTTAAATCAAATAGGATGGGTAGTCATCAAGCTTCTGAACTGACTACATTCTTCCAGCTTTTCAGGAGAGAAAACAAGAGAATTCTGCAACAAGTCAGCGATACAAATCCTATATACGTGTAACCTGCTTACACTGCTATTCACATTTTCAAAGACATTTTTAAATAATGATTCTAAAACCACCTGCTACATATACAGATCCTTTTTTTTTTTTTTTAATCTCCTACTATTTTGCTTTCTTGCAAAAGTCAATACATGAAAAAAGACCAGAAATTTGAAATCTAATTTCATCAAAATTATAACTTTAAGATTATCTCTCTTAAAGACTTTAGAACCTAAACACTTGTTTTCCACATAACTCATTTTATCTAATATAAAGTAAGCAGCACAACCATATGTTCTTCTGATATATTATTAAAATTCCAAAAATGAAAGACCAGCAAAAATTCGATTTCAGAATATTCAAAATAACAGATATTCTTTTTTCAAGTGTCTCTGAGAAACTGAAGTCTGCAGAAGAGTAGACCATTTTGCAATCTGTCAACTCTTTGAAACTTTTTACTGTTTGGTTTATTTCCTCAATCAGTAGTTCAACTATTTTACTATTGTTCCCATCAAATCAGAGCTTTATAAAATAGTACAAAACCCAAGAATAACGAGTACTGTTTAGCTGTGAGAGGCACACAAAATCAATTGAAATTATAGAAATTACAGACAGTAAACCAAAATCCTTTATTCACCTTTAGACTTGCACATCTCTGCCTTTCTTCCTTGTGACAACATAAGTTATGAAAGTCAAGAGTGCAATAATTTCCTTGCCATGACACAGTCCCCCCATTACTGCCATTAGCAGCACACATTTTCACTGGAATGGGCTGAAATGGTCACATTGCTGCATATTCTGCATGACCAAGTGATACTGTGCTTATGCTGGCTTAATGTTTTTATTTTGGCAGCAGACAATAAGAAAATACTTGATCTGACAATGCTGAAGATACATAAATCCCGTGGACTTTTTTAAAACCAGATTTGAACTGCCAGATTAATTTTATATTGAATCAGTGCTTTGCAGCAGGTAGTCATAGCAGTCTTTGTATGAGGGACCCTGAAGCCAAATTTACCAGTCACAAATCACAGCCTCAAGTTATATATATACACACACACACACACTCAAAATTGTTCCTATTTATCCGTATCATCTAACTCAATGATTTCATACTGAATCATAGTAATTCAAGTGAAAGGGCAATCGCTCTCTCCTCTTCTTGCAAAACTGTGGCGACAAAAATAATTTAACAATGATGATCAAGACATTAACAAAGGGAAAAAGGGTGGGAGTGAGGAGGAAAGTCTGAGTTTTAGAACTCAGAGCAGGCTCAACCTGCAATGTAGCACATGATGCATGCACGTTACCACAGATTAGATGTTGCTATCTCACTAATTCCCATGGGGTTAACACAAAGATTAGATGAGACTGCAAAAAATAAAAGCAAGTAAAGCAGAAATGCATGACAGATAAAAGAAAAGCAAGATATTCCTTTCTTTTCATTTTAATGGAGTAAAACATTTCAAACAAACCCTTTTTGCTTTGCTACCTGCAGTATGACCTACAGGCTGTGGCTTCTTTGATTCAAAGAAGTGGAGAGTGTTCATTGATTAGATATGAAAGTGATAATATAAACCATGCAACAGCCCCTACACATTTTTATAATGGGACAAACTGGATATTTATGTAGTTGGTTTGCAAGCTAATTTTCTATGATTTGCAAAGAGAGATACCTCAGAATTTATAGCTCATTGGAAAAAATGGGGCAATTTGCATATTGTTTACACCATATGCAAGCTCAGGTAAATAGGTAAGCACCACACTTTGGAATGACAATTAAAAGACATTTAAACAGGTGTTTTGATCTGCTTAAGTAAGGGGACACACGAAGAAAACAAGCTTGTGCTTTATGAAGCTTTCTTCAATATTTAAATAAAGAGCCCCCAAAACCAACCCCCATTCCGAGGCAGAATACCTCCTTGAGGTACAACTTAACTTTATCCTGAGCTGAAGACATTTTACTGCTAACAGTGAGTTTGTTAACAAAAAATTCCTATGAGCTCGCACTGGAAGGGTCTAGTAGGGGTGTTACTACCGAGGTCTTAGAAAATAGAACATTCCTCTGCAAAGTTGCAATGGAAATAGTCGTTAAGACACCTCGATGCCAATACAGAGTGACGGCATGTGCCATCAAGTGGAGTAAATACATTTTTCCTTAGCACAATTCCAGGCATAGCATACAGAGCTCACCACTGAAGAGCTGCCAGGAGAGCTGCCTACCTGGCACAGGACTGAAAAATGTGCTTCTGTCTATAGTAGCACTACTGCAATAACTGGGAAAGCACTTCTCCTAGGGCCTTTTCTCAGAATGCAGGGGAATGTGAAAGTAGAAAGGCCATTTTTCGTACCTGCAATGCTAGGTGCGGATGCAATGCTGCTGAAAGAGCTACTGTAGCCGGAGGCACTAAGCGGCCAGGCACTCGATGAAGGCAGCGTGGCATTCTGAGATGATGTTGGGGATGACCCTGCAGAACCAGCAGAGAAGCAACTAAGAAAGATGGGCATAATGATGTTTGGTGTGACATAAGCAAATCTATTATGTGCAAATACAAACCATGCAAGGCATTTTCCTTAATCAGCCTGGTCTCAGAAGTCTAGGAATGAAATGTTACAGAAAGCATGATAAAGTGAAGCAGAAGTCTTTAGTAGAAGAGAAAAGAAAGCTGGCACAGTAGTAAATGTACTAGCGCCTGTGCAGAAGATAAATTCTGCTTTTCGTTTAAGATATGCGACTCTAAAAAAATCAGCATTAAACTGTTTAGTCTCAAGGAACAGGCCTCATTTATAAAGGTGCTTTGCTGGCTGACTTAAGCAATGGCAACTGTAGATGAGCATAAATGTATATGATAAACTAACCTCTTACCATGGGTGATTTGTCCTAAATTACTTGAGGTGAGCACTTCTCCCACATTTTAATGCCCACAAGCATCTTTAGATTTTTGCAGGCTTTCAGTAAAGCAAGGATATATTTTAGCAATCTCTTCTCAAACTAATAACATTAAACGAAATAGCCTGAAACCATCTTGGTAAATCATTTACAATCTGAGGAGCTATCTAAGCATACATACAATTTCCTTACTGGCAGCAAATGAAAGAGACAGAACATAAAAAAATATCTTCATTATAAGGGCTAGAAGAAGTTGGAGTATTCTTTCTAGCCACCAACAAAATTGTGTATCCCAGGTGAGTTATCATTCCGGACATACACAGATATACTGTGATACCAAAACATCTTTACCTGACAAATAAAACTACAGGTGAGTTTTTTGGAAGAAGACAGAGTGATGTATTGAGGCAGAAGGGAGGAAGCAAAAGGACATTATCATCTCTCACAGCTCAATAAAAATCACAGGCTATGTACGTTCACCTGGAACAGAGACCAAGCAAACTTTACCTCACCCAGACTCACTGTGCTGCTCTCAGGACACACCAATACAGACATCAGTCTCCAGCAAAATAACTGCATCAAGGCCTTCTCTGGAAATAATCTATTCCCCATGCAGACACCTCTGAGGAAGGCTGGGGAAGGGCATTATATCAGACTCAAAGGCCCATATGCTCACAGAGCTGAAAGCAGCCCTGGTTCCACATGGCTAAAGGCTTTCAGTTTGTACAAGATGATCCTGCAAAGCATCTTTAGCAAATAGGGCAAAACAACAATCAAACCAAAAGCTCAGGTTTTATCTGTTTCTAAGTGTACAGTGTATATATAAGCCACAGTCTAGCCCTGTGAATGGATCTCAGCTCCATTAATACAACCTGTGAACTTCAAGCTGTAGTATACAAAGACAGTCTTTTTGTGTCAGTGTGTCATGAAAATCCAATTTCATTCAAAGGAGTACTGACAATAACAAATAATTCTACCCAGAAGCAAACACCAGGATATACAAGCATAAAGAAAAAAAAACAAAGCAACTAATTTTTTTTTATTAAAATTATATTACTTATATAAAGATTAAAAAAAAAAAAAAGTAAACCTATTATGAACCCCAGCAGTCATTGCTTTTCAAAAGGTTTTGTCTCCTGGCAGCCTGTTTACCTCTGCAAAGATCATCTATACTGACCCTCTACAAGTGGTGCAATTATTTCCTCACTCCACACAGATTGTATACCAGCAGAGCTAATGTATGCTTCCATTCCATGAAGAGGTAAGACCTGGAGCAGGTAGCATTTCACTTAGAGGTACAGTTCTGTAGAGCTATGTTTTTGGCCCAAAGGGAGTATTTCTTGGGTGCACCATACCTGAACTGTGGCTGAATTATGTCTTTATACTTCTTTTATTTAGCACTGTAGAGGTAACTTCAAATGACTGAGGCTGTCTGCCCCTTGAAGTATATCTGGGTCATTAAAAAGTTAATTCAACATTACTCATGGGCACAAATACTTCGTAGTTCGGTTTAAATAAAGACAGTTTTCTGGTAAGAGACAACTCAAAATCATTCAAGGCAATGAAAAACACTCCTCCCTTCCCTCATATCTCACATCCTTTCACATGAGCTGACATGTTCAGAGCTGGAAACTAGTTTCTGATTTAATTTTGGCTTATAATCTATGCAGATATCACTGATGTAGCTACTATAACAAAATCCACATTTTTAACCCTGACAGGTCCTTATTGATAACCTGATTGTAATACCCCGATGCATGTTGGAGTGCTTTCATAGAGTACAGATAACTGGCCAATTAGGGCACACAGATCACAATTAAACCAAGCCATCGCTCCATTGATCCACTTTCACTGTATCTAACTAGTAAATAGCATAGTCCCACAGGTTTACTGTTTTAGAGAATACCCTTTTAATTCTGGGGTAAACAATGTCAGGACAAAAGGAATGGAAATGGCACTGAGAAATTCTAGTCTACAAGTTAATTCCCTTTTTTATTTTTTTATTTTCTTTGATGGTTTTGGATATAAAACAAAGCCACAGTTATGCATGACAGAAGACTGCTGCCTCAGCTACAACCATGGAACTTTTGTATTGTGACTTCTTAAATATTTCCTGAAGTGCAAGAAGTTGGTCAGTATGGAGCATAAAATCTTGTTCAAAGCAAAGTGGTAGGAATTATACATGTTACAAAAAGATTTTGTGGTCACTGGAAGTTTTATTACATATTCCAACCCTTTCCAACATAAAAATATTCACATTCCCAAGGAAAACCAGAACCTTCATAGTCCCATATTTAGCTAATGTATTTCTGGATTTTCAGTTTAAGTTCGGAGCTGAAGCTTTATTAGATCAGGACTATGTGCAAAAATATATATATGTAAATACTAAAATATATAAAAATACTATAATATATAAAAACATAAATATAAATACCATACCCATATTATATGAAGTCAACTTTGTTGGAAAGAAGAAAGTAAATATAAATATGAAAGTAATTTGTGTGTTTACCTCCACTCTTGAGAAGATAGCGATTAACATCCTGTATTGTGGTGTTTATGGTAGGCCCAGTTGGAACACTTCCAGGAGTAACATCAGGGTCATTTTCAGGATCAATATTCTGCAGTCCTTTCCATGGCACTCCTGGATGAAATTCTGTTCCAAATATAAGAAAATAAACAAACAAGGGCATATAAAGTCATAGTTCCCCAAAGTTTCATTCTTCATATCAGAAGGATGCAATAAATAAAACCTAACAGTGTGATTTAATGACATCAGTTTAACATGAATGCTTTGCATTTTGTTACCTGGTGGCCAGTTTATGCTGGAGCCATTGGAAATTTTATCACTATCAGTTTTGGCACGTGACCAGCTGTGAGGAACAGCTACGGGTGGACTGGCAGGCGATTCACTGTTTTGAATCAGATCATACCGGCCGTAAGAGTCATCAATGGAGGACTTTCCCGGAGGACCAATACTTAAACCTCCAGGTATAGCACCTTTAAAGAACAGAACAGAAAGGCTTTGTTTAGGAGTGGGTCTAATTTGGGTTATTTCTGTATTAAAATTAAAAAATAACATACAAACACTATGAACAATGCTTAACAGCCTCTGAAGCCTTACTAGGAAATACAGCTGTGAGATACTGCTGGTAAAATCCAGACTCAAGTTGGCTATGGAAATTTAGGCTACATTACTGCCAAAAAGAAAGTAAGTCATTCAAATCATCATAGGGATGGTAAATAGGAATTTGCTGACAGCATACTACGGAATATCTTTGTAGGCATTCCCCCTTCTTATCGTTCTCTAGGTTTTTATTACTGACAGTATGGATGATTTCTAATAGCCAATCCCATGTTCCTACAAATTATCAGACAACAATTTGGCATAAGCAGTAAAGCTATTTGCAGAATAAGAAACTATCATAATAGAGAAATAATTCCTGTTGCTAATAATAAAAAGCAGCATACGAGACTGTTAACAATGTCATGTTCTAACAGAGTAAGTTTGCATAAAGGAGGTAAAGGAATAAATAACTCAGGATACTGGAGGAAACAGGGATAAAGGTGTTCCAACAGATTAGCAATCACTTCTGGAAGACTGAATTTTGTGTTCCTAACTCCCAGTGTGGGCAATTATATAACCCATCATACCTTTGTACGTGACTGGCTGTGAAAAGTTGGTGATATTGGAAAAACTGTGGGGTAAAGTCAATGTAAAGTTTTTTAGAATTAAAGTATGCAGATCTGGAGTATGGGAAAGCCTGTGGGACTTGTTTGCACATGTTGCCAGCACTAATGGCTTATTTTACTCCATGTTCTGAGCAGTAAAAGTCTCTAAATGAAACCAGCAGAAAGGTCTGTATGTATGATGTTCTAGCTGCAAGAACTTCAATGCATTGCTGAATGAGACTACAGAAATCTTAAAAAAAGAAGTCAGTCTCAACAGGTGCTGCTCTGTATCAACCATTTATCAGCACTTAGAGAAAAGAGTAACATGAGAAAAAAATGTAATTGCAACGTGACTCAAGTTTCAAAAAGCCAAACTGAGATGGAGATTAAATGTGACATACCGTGCTTGCTGGAGTTCTGGTCAAGAGAAGAAGCAGCACTAGACAGATTATCCATTGAGTTGGGGTGTGTCCACTGAGGAAGGCGAGACTGGGACTGAGAAGTGTCCTTCACTGACAAACCACCAGTAATGTCCATGTTATTTACATTCATGTTCGGGTTCAGTCCAGCTAAGGGGAAACAGGTCATTACATATCCCTAATAAACTGGAGGATTAAAAAATAAGTCTCTGTTCAAAAATCCAACTAAAGGAATTATTAAACATTGATTGTTTAGACATTTATACATACATGCAGTAATTCACTATGCACGTTTTCCATCTGCTGTCAAAAACTAGCTGTTATGAGAACACTCCTAATACCCCTATGGATTCAGAAAATATTCGAACATTGCTAAAAAGGAAAACAAAACAAAAACAACAACGAAAAAAACACATGTAGGGATATATTTTAAAGCTGTCAGTATTTCTACTTGCAGTCTCTTTACTTGCCCCAGAAAAGGCCTTCTAGAAAAATGCACTGGAATGCTAAGTTTAAACCAGTAAAGAATTTACAACATTCCACTGTTAAGCCAAAGTATTCCTAATGTCTCACCAGCATACCCCTGTGATGTCTGCCATTTTATTTTGTTAACAACATTTTAAAAATCCCAAATGAAGCAATTAAAAGGTCACACAAAGAACTGCTAATCGTCAGGGCAGGCATGGACATATATATTTTGGAATAGATCAAACAAAACCACCCTGTTTTCATATAGTACATATAATATTTAGGGAATAATTTTAACATGCTTCCGTGACAAGGAGCTGGATCCTTTCTCATATATAATTCTGAATGTTAGCAGATCACAGGAAGCTAAGATATGATAAGAACCTCTTAGACTTAGGCCCTTAATTCACAAATACTTTTGCCTTCTGATACTCCCTGCTGTAACAGCTTCCCACAGCAGTCCGAATCACCTTCTTAATTGCTGAATGGTAGAGGAAGCTTTGCAATTCTATTGTACACAGCATTAAAGAGAGGCAGAGAGATTAAATTAATTCCCCTATGTCATAAAGTCTATGGCACACATTGAACAATCACAGAAAACAGTTCTGAAAGTTGTTCCGTTCACCTTGTCTCAAGGCTGAATTGATTTATTTTCACATCGATCATACTTGGCAGATCATGAAATGCCTGGTGAAGAAGTTTTCACAAACTTACCAGACCATTTATTCCAGTTCGCTACTTTTCTTACAGCAAATAAATGATTCTTAATGTTTAAGGACCTCTCTTATGCAACATAATTACCTCTTCCATTAGCCACATGCAAGACAACTTCTTTGAAGCTATCTTTTATATTTTTGAAGATTGCTGCACGCCTCTAAGTCTTCTGTCTCAAGTGACCAAAGAATTTCATTTTTTCCTCACCAGTCAAATTTTCAAAACATCTAGTCATCTATACAACACTCGTTTTTGCATTCCTTCAAAATCATCTGTATCTGTCTCAAAATACCAAAGTTCATGCCTTACTGATTAGAGTGGAAAGAAAATTAAGCGATTTCAAGACAATATTCCTCCTTATAAGGTGACATTTGTGTATTTTACAATATGATACAGTTATTTTGAATGTAGTTCATGAACAGCAACGTGCCTAGATAGTTAACTGAGCAGATCTTCTGCTCTGCAAAGCACAGGTGAGCAGAGAGCTCACTTTTATTACTACCAGATAGGCATGTAGTACCATGATTTTGTTTAGGCATTTCAACGTTACTTAATAAACATATCTTTTGTGTTTCTGTCTTTACTATACTGTAGAGCAAAGTACTTTGACACTTAAATAATGAAATACACTCCCTCTGCCTTTTGTGTACGGAACTGCTTTAATGAAGGACACATACCAAGAGGGTAAGGAGCAAAGGTGTTCGGTGAAGACTGTTGCTCTTTGGTCTGCAGGTCAGGAAGGCCGGGAGCCTGGGGATGGGGTGAAAAGCTATCCATGGCTGATTTGCCTGCAGAGGGGTGCAAAGATAGATGTGGAGGGGGAGGCTGCTGCTTCATAAGCAGGGCCTGGGCCAGCTGGCGCTGGTGCTGCTGGATCTGCTGCTGCATGTTATTGATTGTACGTGCAACCTGGCAACAAAAGAGAATGAATCAATAAATGATCAATTCAACACAAGGATGTAAGATTTTTTTTTGTGTTATTTCAGGGTAGAAAAAAGCATAAGATCTCCTCACAAATAAAAATTGACTGAATTAGGGGTTGAAGAGCTTTCCTCCAATAGCTGAATGCTGTGAAGTAGCTTTATTCCTCTAGTACTCTTTCCATTTCAATATTCAAACCACGCACTATTATTGTTCTAAGAACGCTTTAGCTGGTTTGGTATAATGTAGTACAATCTCTTTAAGCTATTGAAACCAAATTCTAATGGAGAAATTGAATTGGCAGTCAAACCTACTTGCTGCTCCTGTTGTCTCATGGGTCCGGAAACATTACGCTGAGCCTGTAACATCTGCTGCTGGATTTGTAAACGTTGGTACGCCTACAAGATGGAAATGAGAGGTCAGAGGTCCTAACATATACAAGAAGTCTAAAAAGCTTGCCTGAACTGATCTGGCACAATACAAAACACTGGAGTTTTCTGAAAACAGACAATGAAGCAGATACAACATTCTTGTTAAGAATGTATTATAAAATACATTTAAGTCCAGAATTGTGTGTGCTTTTGTATTTTTTGAACCAAAGAGGTCAATAAAAACATCGATGAGTAAGTTTGTCAGCAATGAATATTCATTAAAGATAGGAACCTGCTTTACTTCTGAGAAGTTTGTAAGAGGAAGCAAAAATTGAAATATAAGTTTATACTATTGTACAAATAAGTAAAGAACCAATAGTTACTTTGTTTTGCTCATTTTAAATTCTGACAACACACTGCATTTAATCAATTGTGATGCTCCACTCTGGAAAAATTCCACAATTTTAACATCACTAAATGGGCAAGGTATTATTTCTTCTAATCTCCTGAACTTAAAATCCAAAGGAGATTTGTATGGGTATTTTTCAATTAGCTTCGTACTGTCGAATTATTATGACATGAGATGAATACTGTGCTTCTCCAATGATTAGAAACAAACAATGGTATCAAATATTGTCACTAAGAGAAGAGTTAGGCTGGCATATTGACATAGTCAATTAAGATAGTTTATCATGCACAATGTAGTATTTATCACTAAGAAATACTAAAATAATGTTAGCACAGAATACTGCTTTTAACAATATTCATAAAACGTGACTAAATAATATAGATATGTGTGCATGCAAACATATCAAAAAATACACAACTTTTCAAAAGCAAGTAGTTCTTATCCCATGGTGTGATTAATATTCATTCCATGAATTACAGGATGTTCACCATATACTTTGTTATTTAGGAGGCAATCAAATAAAGTTCTTCAGGTAACTCAGGTGACCAGCACTGCCAGATTTCTCTCTTGCTATTGTTTGACTCAAATTTCCTAGTTGCTCAATGAGTTGCATATAATACGCAGAATAGTGCTGTTTGATAATATACAATAGCATGAAGACAACTGACTTTTTAGTTCCACTGATACACTGTAAAGAATAATTATTCCCACAAATTACTATTTATAAAGCCTGAGGCAAAAACATGATTTTGTTTCTTTGAAAAGAAACTCTACTAAAGAAATCACCATTTGATTGCTTTAAAGATCCGTCGTGTCCATTTAAAGATTTAATTCATTGCTCTCTTATTGTCAATTCTGATCTACAGCTTACTTGCCATGTTCTTCAACTTACCAGCTGCAGCTGATAGAGCTGGTTCAACATCGTCATATGCTGAGGATTAATTGGCGAGGTTAATAGTGCAGGGTTGAGACCAATGTTTTTTGCTGCAAACTGCAAAAGCTGTGCTTGAACCTAAGGAATAGCAGTGTATTAAACCTCGTACATTCACTTTTAGCACTGGCAACTGCATAAGCCATAAATAAGAGCCATAAGACAGTAGCTGAATAATACTACTATTACCTGAACTGCAGTATAAATGATAAAAAAATTAACAATAGTAAAATACAATTTTAATAGCAATACTTACACATCCAATTACAGAAGAAAAAAAAAAGAAAAAAACACAAATCCTAAGCACACACTCCTTAGATCTCTAGAAACATTGTTTTTTTGCAAAAAGGAGCGAGAGAATCTGCACACACAGATAACAAACTACACATGTGAGAACATCTCACCCATGTAATGTGCTTACTGACTAGTAAATCAAAAGACACAGTAAAGCAACAGCAGCTGCAAAGCCTCAGGACAATCACAAAATGAGAATGCAGAGGAAAAAACACACGGGAGAGTTCCAGGGGAAGGACAAATACAAGACTGGAAGTTTCATCTCACCTGAGGGGATAGAAACTGAGGCACTTGAGCACGAAGACTAGGCTGGGATGAATTAAGAGGTTGCACTGGCGGTTGCTGCGGCTGTTGCATGGTCCTGGCTTGTGCTGCTCCGCTATTGCCAAACATACCCAGATTGCCACTCGGTATCTACAACAGGACAAGAAGGACATTGGCCTTGAAACACATCGCTCAATGTATAACCTGAAAGTTCCTTATCTGTGCAGTCTTTATCCTCAATGATTACGACAGGCGTGGATAAAGAAACCAGAACGTGCAGACTGTTCTGCGGGTTGCTTTGTTGACAAACAGGCTCAGCATCAGGCACAGCAGAGATCACCACATACCCAGTAACATCCTGCACCTGCCCAAACTTTGTACAGACATCTGAACAAACGGTAGCCGAAGCTGAAGATCTCTTTTATTAGGATGTGTAACCCTAAAGGGTCACAAGATGAACAATGAGAAGTAGTCACCAAAAAGTGTTTGTGTATGTGCAGGAAAGAATAGGAAAATGAAGTCCTTAAACTCACTGCATCCTATTTATTGAATTATCTAGGCAGTTTTTATACGTATTCATTTTATGAAGCCACTGATAATGGACGTGCTATTAGAGCAGCCTGTGCTCCTGATTGTGTAACGGGCTGTAAGTGCCGGACAAGTATTGCCTTTAGAGAACTAACTTCAAAGAATATATGTAATAAAAGACACCACCGAATGATATACAGAATTTTACAGTGTTGTGTGGTTGTGTTTGTTTTTTTCCTGATCTTTACTAGCACTTCAATTTATATAGCAAAAATAACCTTTTCATAATCAGCAGTAGTTTATGACCTCTCAGTCTCGACCTGTTTATGAGCCTTCCCCCTCCCTTTCTTTCCCTTTCAGCATGTTCTATCCAGGGGCCAAAACAACCCTCCTGCCACAGTGCTTTATTTGACCAGAGGTGCTGGAAGCACAGTTCCTTTCTTACCACCTGTCAAAGCTATGAGCTGTCTTGACACTTATGACAAGAATAAAAAAAAGCCATCACTTCTCACCCATCTCATCACTGAATAATTACACCAGCCAGGAAAGATGAATTAGAGCAATGCCTCTGTCTTAAGGTCTGAGACAATTAAAAATGCCTCAAAAAAGAAACCTCACATCAATCAAGGCAGAGCTATTCCAGGACTTGGAGGTATAAATCCATAATGCTACAGTCTCTTCTCAATGGACGCGTGTAATTAGCAGGCTGATTACAACTGAGCAGTTGCTTTATGTCCTATAATGCAAGACGTTTACACAGCAGGTAGTTTCTTCACTGGTATTTCACGTGAACAAAGATTTTGTGCACATTTCCAGTTTAAACCCCCGTTTCCCAGGGGGAAGAGACGAGCTAGCTGTGACTCTGTGCGCACTCAAATTCAACCTGTGACCTCCCCGAACAGCCTTACCTGTCGAGAAGAATTCAAGTTTTGCATGCCCAGCCCTGAGGCAATCCCGCCCAGGGTCTGATTAGGGAGTGCACTGTTTGAAAGGGGGAGCTTCAGGCTTGGTGAAGGCAAAAATGGTGAAGTAGTGGGCTCTTCCACTAGGCCGCCATCCTGATTGGAGAAAGAAAGGGTGAGCTGTGTGCAGTGCCCAGGAGTGGGCAGCGCACAAAACAGTTTCCCAAGGAAATATAAAAGGGCATGGATGAGTGGAAAAAAAAAATCAAAATGTTAAAAAATAATAATAATAAAAAAAAGAGGTATGAATGATGGGGAATGAAAAGTATGGAGTGAAGGAAGAAGAGAAAGAGAAACAGGATTAAGGTACTGTTTTCCTTTACTGTGTTGCACTTCATCCACAAATGCACAACCACCCTCATCTACCTCCCAGCAGGACAGGGGGGGCTCTAGCCACCTGTCCAACCTAACCACCACTTCTGCTAACCCAAAAAGGCTAGAAAAGCTAATTTGACACCAGTCTGTATTTGGTTCTACATCACAGCTCTGCTTTAAAACAAACACGTTTGCATTAATCCCCTTTCCTAACTGAGACACATGAGCCTCTTTTAATATTCACATAGCAGTGACTTATTAATATCCACTCTGAAACATTACTCTCCAACACGCCCGCAGAACACAAAAATACTTAAAAACAATAATGATAATGTTGCCTCTGTAGCCTTCCTAGGGAAGTGATTAAGACACTGCCTGAACATCCCTCAGGAGGAGGCAGATTTTAGCAAGACGTAAGGAGCCCCCCTCTCACCACGGGGCTGTAAGAAACCGTGGTTGAACATGGATATGATGAACAGAAGGCAGCCCCTGTGGGGGGCAAACAGCGAGTCAGAAAAGAAAATAAATCATATAATCCCCAATCAAACAGGTAGGTATCTAGCTAGTGTTACAGTGGGGTACTCAATTCTATCTCAAACTGTGCTTTGATGTCTGGGAAGCCTGCGGCAGGCATGATCAAATAACACTGTGTACAAAGTACAACTCCAAAAACAGGCAGAGGGGGGAAAAAAAAAGCCTTTAATTTGCAACGTACTGGATTGGTATTTTTCAGGCAATATTTTCACTGCAAAGAAAGGCTTTTGTATAGGTGAGGAGCTAGGTTATTTCAACCATTAAATGCAATCCCCCTGAAGATTGTGGGATGCCAATAAACCTCCTTTGTTAAAAAAGCAGCCCAGTCCTCTACCCAGATCTCCAAACAAATGACCTAATGTGGCAGGCACGCTCCGTAAATTTTACGTTCTAAGTTAATCCTGAAAAATGCATTTTCAACAGCTCTCCTTTGATGCAAAGAAAAAGTTTCTTTACCATCAGGCGAAGTGACACTTGACATGCTATCTGACTATCCTGAGGGGGACACTGACATTTTCTAATGATATCCCCAAGGCCTTTCAGCTCAAGATATTTTACATTCTACTGGACATCAGTCACACTCTACAAACAACTGCAGCTTGCATGACAGTAACAGGTTCAAGGATTTCTCCTTAGATCACAGACATATGTTTACAATTCTACCCTTCCCCCTTTAAAGCAAAAATAATTTCAAGCTCCGTGCGTGCTCTCTTTCAGGTGCCATTGTTTCCTTTGTGAACAACTATTGACCGAGAGAGACCAGTGCAATCCCTTCCTGTCCCCAAACTTTACTCAAATATTGTCCCACTGGTATTATTTTTCTCATTGTAGGATTATAGCAGGGCTGAGGATGGTGGAGGAGAAGCCACGCTAGAGATCTGGGCATCTGATTTCCAGACCAGACGTGCTCTGCAAGGCCACCTTCATCACAAGCGTGTTCTTTGGCTGAACTACAGCACGTGTCTTTTGTAGCAAGTTTATCACACATTGTTCGCATTGACTTGGTTCTGATTTTCTGAATTTGAACTTATCAGAAGAGGCCAACTGTGCTCCACAAATGTACCCTGCAAAGGGAACTGAAAGCAATTCATTTCACATAAACTGTTCAGCCGGTCAACATAAAGCAGTCATCAGTCATTCTCAATCCAGACTAGGTGACACCTTTACTGCTGACAGCAGTTTGTAATCTGATGTTTTTCAGGCTCTTTCTGCAGTTATTGTTACTCGAAAAATAATCTTTTCTAACCTGACTTTTCCTGTCCATTCCTCTTCAGTGATTTCCTCACAAATTTATGTTACATTTCTCACCGAGGCTCATCAACTAACCCCCCTCCCCGCATCTGACTCGCCAGAATCCTGCTCAACCCAGCCCTGTATGGCAGCTCTTTGAAGGGACTTGACACAAGTGGAAAATCCTAGCAGCAGCACTATTTCCTTCTATATTTCCTGAACACAAAGCACCGTACTGATGCTCAACAAAATCTTCTAGGACTTCAGAATGTCTCTCACAAGAGTCTCATGTGCTAAATAAGACATAAAGATCTTCCAGCCCTGTGAGGTACAGACGACTTAGCAGAGGATTCCTGGGCACTTGGGCAGTCACCTGCCCACAACAACTGCCACTTCATGAATCAAGACAGCCCAACAGACAGATGCCAGACTGTGGAATTTGCCAAAGGTCTTTATACAAAGTCAGTTGCAAAAGTGCTTAGTAAAAAAGACATGTGAATATCTTCTTAAAACAGAAAAAAATGAAACAAAAACAAACCACCTTTTCCAAAGAAGGAAGCAAAAGAAAGAAAATCTCACCTTACAATAAGCTCTTTTCAAACCTACTGTGAGACAGATACAGGCAGAATAAATTTGCAGTAAAAGTAATACTTGAAGTGCTTATCATTGGGGTTTTTTATTTTGAAAACGAGAATTTGAAAGAGGTTTCAAAGCTTGAAAGCACAGAATAGAAACAATTATTGGATCATAGGAAACAGGAATGGAGAAATTAAGAAAAAAATCGAACTTGAAAATCCACAATCAACATCTAATTGCAAGCCTCAAGAGGTGTTTCTGCATGATGATAAAATATCTCATTCATTATCCCCAAGAGAAAAAACTATGACATTCATGAGAGACAAGTGGAACCAGAATGCAAAAGAAGAGGTTGGAAAAAATTCCAACAAATACTGTCTTTGAATTAGAAACAAGGAAATAGCATAGCCAAATAGAATATTTGTGGAAAAACATGAGTGCAGCCAACAAGCATCAGGCCTTGTAGACCTGGATTTGTCAACAGTAGAGAAAAAGAGCTGATTGGCAACCAAGACGGTAGTCAAAAAGGGCTTAATTTGTTAGCGGAGAATTTCCTACATTCTCAAGAATTTGGGAGAAAGTTTGCAAGCAGCATCAGAGCAAAGAAGACAGTACTCTATGCTGGTGATAAGGGAGAAAGCATAAAAAAGTGAAGGTAAAGAAGGGGGGAAAGTGAGCCTGCCACAGAGAAGGAACAGAAGTCCTGTAGAAGGCAAGCTTGAACTAATGCTAAGGCTGGCTGATGATACTTCTCTTCAGTGAGTTCACCTGACTTTTGTTGATATTCATCTGATAATCTTCATATTGCAAGGAACAAAGTATATGACAAAATAAAACAGTGTTGTAATTCAGATTATGGGATGCACTGACATCAATTTGCTAAATCTTTTCTTTTGCAAAAAACATCTACAGCACCAAAACAAATGTGGGAAATGACAACAGGGAATAGACTGTGAGCCCTGAAGAAAGCTCTTTTTTTTTTTTATCTTTTCCTTTACCGGCTAGAACAAGTAGCATTATGGCAGGATATGGCAGATCAGAAATAAGGAGCACAGCTGTACTCTGTTACAGTTTTGGCACCCATATCAATTGCTCAATACATCTTCCAAGCTGGCACTGAAGATTCTACTGATGCTTCAGCAGCCTTGGTCATGAAGCCGTATGAAGGCAAGCAAACCAACAACACTGGTGCAATGTAGCAGCATAAAGACCATAAAACTGCACATTTACTGGAGAGAAGTACCCTGGTGCTGTACGCAGCATACACACTTTGGCATTGGTTTCAAAAAACTGATGTTCTTTCTCTGCTCTGTTTTTGTATCTTTGATAAATACCTTGCCTTTTCTCAATGGTCCCGAGTACAGTGCTTGCATCTGAATTGTGATAAAATATTAGAAGGCATCTGTGTGGTTCAAGGTTTTCAACTAAGGGGTGGTCAGCACAGATCAGCAAAACAACACGTTTTTCTTCTGAGCACAGAACGCTCAATAGGTGTACGAGAATACACACCAAATGTGAGTCCTAGTACTCAGGAGTGGTACCCAAGGCCAACCCCTACACTTTTAGAAAAGATTCTTTGAAACACACTGGGGTTATTTATCTTTCTGGATGCTTCCAGGAAAATCTTACTTGTTTTTCTTACAAATTTGATGGCTCCAGAAGACATCAGGTAACATCTTCTAGCAAACCTGTAAGTACAGCACACTCACCACCAAGTATGAGATAACATGGTTGAGATCATATATCATGGTGCTGTTAGGCTGGATATTTATTTTCTCAAAGCCATTGGATTTTCCCCTTTCTCCATTTATGGTGCTACAGGGCAAGATAACATCCTGAAAAATAATACAATTAACAAAGCACTGAATGCCAAAGATTGACTCAGTGCAACACAAAATAAAGAATGTGTGTGGCAAGTGTTAAGAGAATCAGCCTATGAAGAGGTAGTAATGAGCACACTAACCCAGCTTACAATTTTGTTTAGAAGAACCTTGCATAACTTATTGAAGACTCAGCAACACCAAGCAAAAGGATAATGGCCTAGTAAGAGAATAGGTAAAGTCAGGAACATTGGCTGAATTGCTTTGTTAGGCCATGGCAGAGAGTTCATTCACCAACCATGGAAAAGGATGGATGACCTGATCAGAAACTGATGCAGCTCCACATTCATGCTCTGAAATATCACCCCATAGGGTTCTGGAGAAAAGGAGTTGCTCCAGTAGCATAAGATGCAAATATGAAAAGAGTAACTTTGGGAGAAAAAAAATAAAAATCTATTCTTAGTGTAGAAACTCTATTTGTTTAATTCACTTAGCAAGTTGCTCAACACTCTTGATAGCTAACAAATATAGTTTGGGATTATTTCCTTTGTTATACTAAACTCACTGTGACAGATTATGCCTAGACTGACAGATTTTACTTGCTGTATGAATACTAATGATTTTAGTACTCCCTTCTCAAGTTGTGTTTAACATATGTTTCCATAATTATGTGTTATGCCTCACATAATGCACCTCTCTCTTTCACAATCTGCTCAAGATATTGTTATCCTAGAAAAGAAAAGGCTAACTGGCATGAATACACTAATTTTGTGACCTTCATCAGGAGAGGGATCTTTCAATTAACATACTCATTAAGGTTTGCCATAAGCAAACAGTTTGGCTACAGTTCAGAATGAATTTTACGTGGTAGAAAGAGGAAAAGAAGAAAGAAGAGTCAGGTTAAGCCTGACATGTCTGGGTTAGGGATCAATGCCATAATGGACACTGTATCATTCCAAGGAGAAGGGAGCCCACAAACAACAAATGTTTTTCCCTCAAAAGCAAAAGAGCATTTTTCTAACATACCATCTTTAGAAGAAACTGCCATGACACTGTGACAGTATTTGAACTACCACGAAGAATAGTGGTATGTAAAGACCTTGTAAAGAAAATTTTATACAGATGCTTGTTTTTCCTTATTATGTAAGATACATTTGTGTTTAGTCAAATTAATTTACAGTTTGCACTGTACCAGAACAGGAACTCAAACTGTTTAGGCTATGATGACAGCAGAAACAGCACTAGTTGTCATTAAGAGGTCAGCATTTATCAGATGTCCCAGCACAGTGCCATGCTAATTTTCTCACCACAACACTTAGGAACCTGTCACAGCTCAAACTGTAACTTTCATAGTACTAAACATAAGACTACAGAAAAACACAGGGTGGGCAACTGGAAAATAAAGATTTTAATACAATATGTGTTATCAAGACTAGATATCACTACTGTCTCACATCCTGTAAACAGCTTATGTAAAATGAATTGGTTTCAGCACAGTTTGTGAAAGGTACTGATTTCTGCATCCAGAAAAGAAAAAGAACACCACCACCTTTAGGAACATTTCAGATAACTCAAGAAATAAAGAATGGCACTGCTGAAAGCTCTTTCCTTAGTAACAATTTTAGATGGGGAGGATTCTGAGGTGTTTTGTGGTTTATTTGTAGGACTTTGTGTCAGGTTGTAAATCCCATTTCCTACTGAAGATCTGGCTGCACTTTTCCCTACATCCTGTTCTTCAGGCACTTTGTTGAATCTTGGACACCACTAACTCCTGCAGCCTTCTCCTCGGTCACTGCACGGTGATGGAAAATTTGTAATACGTGACCACAGAAGAGGAAGCTCATCTGAGAAGCTATTTATGACTGCGCGCGTCTGCTCTTTGACTTAAAAATACCTCAGCTCCTCATTCCTGTGTACATACTGAACTTTCACTGAAATCTTTACGGAGCTCAAAATCAAAACAAAAATTAGAAGCTTAGTTCTCGAAGATTTTGGGCTTAATTGTACTTGATCATTAATCTGAGCAAGGGTCACTAACTGGCTCCCAGGACTTATGGAGTGAAAGGCTTTCCCTGCTCCATTTCTTTGCTTTTTGCATTTCTAATTCTGTTGCACTAGTAATATCTTAGTAGGTTTTATTTTTAAGTGTAACTCTTGGGATAACAATTATTTGTTTCTCTGTGGAAATCAAATCATTGGTTCTTTCCACAAGGACTCAATTCACGCAAAATTGAAAGAGAGAAGAAAAAGAATATAGAAATATGTAATTACATATCACATCTCTCTCTAGAGCTTTATAAACAGACTGTGGTAATCATCAGTATTACTACAGTGTATGGTTTTAACCTGCAAACCACATTCACATTTCTGAACTTACCTTGTCAAGGAAGGTGGGGCGGTCCATGGAAGACTCTTTGGAGATTGGTGGTGGGCGGCAGCCAAGGGGTTTGGTGACCATTCCATTATAGTCGGTCACTCCCATTCCACGCTTGTCCATTTCCACCTTCTTTTCCAGCAGAGCACCTTCATAGAAAGGGGAAATGGATTGAATAAGGTGACACAAAGAGAGTGAATTTGCCAACAGAAGTTCACAAAAGTGTGTCTTGCTTACAAAAGCAAAAACATCTTTAGAAAAGTAATGTTATCCATTTGAACTGGATAAGAGCAAACTCTCAGAATCATGAGCTTTTGTTTTGTTGCTTTCGAGGAAAAAAATTATTTACACAGACACTTACTCATGGCCTGATCGAGATTCATATTGTTGCTCTTCAAGGCCTCTTCCGCTGGCTCTCTCTGTCAAAAACAGGGATTATGTTAAGAGAAAAAGTAATCATGCTTCTATAATTTCAATGAAAACTGAGAAAACAGATACATCTCAAAGTACTGGATTCAGTATTTACTCAGTGGCACACACAACGCCTGCACACTATTTTTTTTCTTTGGCTTTTACCAATTCCAACGGCAATTTAGCTTCAGTTTGTCAAATAAGTACCATTTCTACAAGGTCAAGCCACATTCTTCAGCTATTTAAATTTCTTCCTGTTTTCTAGTGGTAACTTAAATATTATTATTACGTGTCTCTCTTGAAAAAATAAAAAACAGCAATACTTTAATGTCATCAATTTAATAAGGAGTGAAGAACAGAAGTGGAATTACTGCTGAAGTTCAAATAACACCTGTTATAAAACTCTGAACTTCTCAAGTTCTATAAATGTCACCAAGCAATCTCGGAGAGCACTCTTATGATACAGCTTATGATAGATTTCTGAAATTGGAGTAAATTTCTAATTCTAGGTAACAGAACTTCTGAAGAACACTGAGTATCTTTTTGTAGTTACAGTCTCAGACAGTGAAAGACAGGACAAGTAAAAGCTACAAAGGCTAAGCCACAGGTACACTGAACTATAACCACTACTCACAGGGAAGCCCATGTCTGTGAGCTGTTTTATCAGGCGGTTCATGATCCAGGCCTCATCTTGCTTGCTAGATGTCTTCATGCCCTTCGTAAACAAGCGAGAGATTCCATTAATGGTCTGCTTCCTATATCCATACTGGTCAGATGTACATCAAATGTGATCAGTATTCCACATTAATATAAATGTTATTAAATGATATATTAATACATTTATTTATAAAGTATTCAGGGAACTACAAACAACGTAACTATGAGTCTCTTACTCTACATATCATTCAAACTTTATCTCAGCTGAATAGATGTTCAGTGTACTGTTTATGATGTGATTTGCTGACCACTGAAATAAAGCCACCTTTCATTTTAAGTATTTGATTTTAATCTTTCGCAGAAAACCACAATGAAATACAAAAATCTGAAATACCACAACACTATATATTTGATTGAATCACTGGCCTGTGTTGGCTAATGGAATAACACACTGATTGACTGTATATGTTCCAAATTCCTTTTAAACTGTAGGCTGGCCTTGTCCTGAAATAATGACTGTGCAATGCAAAACTTCCTAACATAATTGTGTATGTTCTTGGTTAAGCATGAAGTCACTACAAAATTGCTTCTTTCTCACACCAGTACATACCTTAAAAATTATCAGTTTGTTTCTCCAAATAGGAAATAGATATCTTTGCTGGATCACTTCATCACAAACTACCATTTGCTTTTCTACCACCACAGAAAGTGTCTGAAGACCCACTCAACACTTCTTTCTGTTAATGTGCTATCACTTCTTCAGAATCCATGAATGCTTATAAAACTTACAAAAAACTAAGACAACAAGAACAAGACCTCCTGAAGCATCAGACACACTGGAAGTCAAGTATCTTTCCCTTGCCCCTGTAGACAAGGTAAGCTATACTCAAACCACTGAAGTACCACGCTCTTTCTGTGTTCTGGTGTCAGAGGTCTAATGCCAGGTGTAATGCACGAGAAAACGTGTGACAACTGATTCTAGAAATGTTGCACTGTAATTCCACTCGTTCCTAGAGATTATTTTTATTTTTGTCTTACCTTTTGAAGTCCTTTCTTTGGGGCATTCCCCCAGGAGTTACAGGAGGAGCTGCTCTCTTGTGAAGCAGTATTATTCCACATATCTCCTTCTTCATCTTCCCACTGACTAGTACTGAGATTCACTTCATCCCCACCACTGCCCCAGCCTTCTTGCATAGATTTTGAAGCTGGAGGGAAAGAGGGAGAAGAAAATCAGATTTAATTTTATGCAAATCTTACAGAAATATCCTTTTATACCATATCCTGTATGCCAGCATTTAAGTATTTTCAAGAGATATATAGAGAGGTTCATCAAATAGCATAATTGGCATTAAATGATAAGAACTCTTCCTTTGAAGCTAGCAAAAAAAGAAAAGTGCTCTAAATACTGCTGTAATAGAAAAAGTCTAGCAATGGCAAGTCTTACTTTTTCCTGAACAAGTAAGATCTGTGATCATTCCAGTCTCCTAGGAACGGGGAACCAAAAGTATGACCACACACTTGTAATGTGCAATTTTGCTTTCAATGAATCTCACCATTTTGGCTACCACATTCTTCCAGTGAACAAAACCAAATTACAAGGTTACTAACGGTCAGAAATTCATTCACATCTCAGAAGAATGGGATCTGAAAGGAGCAAGCAGGCTGCAAGGAACACTTTACATTAAATGATGAGGTTGCGTCAGCTCAATCTGTTTTTTTCTGTTTACTCTGTTTAAAGCAAAGATTATTCATTCTGAGACCTATCAGTCCTCTTTTTAGGTTTTCTGGGACCTCTGACTGTATCTGCTATTTAGTAGGAATAAAATTAGAAGATTATCACAGCCAAAGCAGAAGTTTTGGCTTTCATAACACCTTTATATTTACGGGACCAATGCATCAAATTCATTATTTTAAATGAATTTGGAACGTCAGAAATTTTGAGAGCTAATGGGAGTTTTGAAAATTTAGAAAGTTCCTGATTTAGCTGCACAGAAAAATCAGGAGCAGTCCTGTTTAAAGACACAAGCAGAAGCAAACACGATTTGCCCTTTTTCCCCAGCTCCTTCAGTGACGTCCGTGCACGTACCTGGTTTGCACAGTGCTGGGGCAGCAGCTGGAGCATTTGTTCTTCCGTATGTCCCTGCCGACTCGGCAGGATTATCTCCCCACCCTGTACCACTGCTGGGGGGCTTCCCCCACGCTGAAGTGCCATTATCAACTGCAGCAGAAGGGGATGACGGCTCTCCCCAAGAAGCTTCGGTCTTTGTGTGGACGTTAGGCATTTCTCCCCAGCCTGCTGAAGCGAGGGGAAGGAGGGAAGAAGAGCGATGAGAGGAAAGGCTTCTTTTGTCAATAATTTCAAAGACAGACATTTTATTAAAAGTCTTTATCTGGAAAGAGCATGAACCAGTAAGCAGGCACAGTGACTCTAATTAAGCATATTTTAAAAAGCCTTTGATTTAGACTCAAAAGTCTTTTTCTTAATTTAATAGTAATGTCAAGTTGTCAAGATGGAAAGAATATTTCTGAGCACAGCCGGGGCAGCCAGGTGAGGCCCAGATGCAGCCCACACCAAGCAGCTGCTTCCCGCGGCTCTTCTCGGAGCAGACCAAGCAGGGCTCGGGGAACACAGCAGGGGAAGCACTCACAAGACCAAGACCCAGATTTGAGTTGGGCCTTGCTCAATGTAGCATTTTAAGTTGTTTTAACTACTGTCAAATTATCCAATCTCTTTTCTCATGCCCTGTGCACAAGATGATACACCACTTTCAGTGCAGATTACGTGTGTTAACATTCCTTAAAGCTTTTATTACAGCTTGTGTTTGATTGTGTTCACTCCCTGCCCCTTCGTCACTGAAGCTTTAGGTTATAACCAATACGGTTTTAATGGGAGAACTTACAAAAATGCAATTAGAACCCACAGTCAAATCATGAGGAATGGCACGTAGAAGTCACTGTTTTCCTGCAGAGTATTACTTCAGCTCATCGAAAGATGTAAGCTACTCTACAGGAACAGCCTTAGTCTGGCTTGAACGTAATGCACTTAAATCCGCATCACACCCATTTTAGCACTACAGTTAAATGTGCCAGGAGCTGCCACATAGCTTCAGAGTCCCAAAGAGCAACACAGACCAACACAACAAAAGCGTAACTTGAATTTTAAATGCCCATTACCTCTTACAAAAAGTCTTTTTTTTCCTGAAGTTTTTTTCTTTTTCTTTTTTCCTGTTGTACATAAGAATTCAGAAGTTTTGTTGAATATCAGCACTTGAGAAAAGCGTTTTCAGTTCTTTCTCCCCAAAACAATATCTAACGTACAGAAGAGCAGCTTCTGACTCTCACAGAGGACTATTTGCTTCATCGAATTTTCCAGAAGGTCAGATTTGGATCACAGATGGATTTCAAGGTACTTTTTGAAAACATGCGAGAGTGCCAGATACATAGCAGGCAAGAAAACAAAGCTTTTACATCTATCCAATATAAACCTATTTTTCTACAATTACTACAAAAAACACATCATATTACATGACAACACAGATCTCAAAGTATTGCAGAATTCAGTATTATGCTGTCTGCTTAAAATGTCCACTATCACTAGGCTGCCAATTCAAGAAAGCTGCCTTCTCTTCATTGGAGATGAGTATTATTAAGTATTATTAAGTATTTTATTCCAGTAAACGATGGCCCTGCCAAATCTGTAACTTCTGGCTCACAAAATGGAAACAGATCTGCTTAAGAAGGAAAACTGGTTTTACTGCTACTCAAAAAAAGAGTATCATTACTTTTTTTTTTCTTTTTTTTTTTTTAAACAGATTTCATAACTTAAGGGCTAGATGCCTACTTTGCTGCAGCATTATTCTTTTTTTTTGCTCCCCAGTGCTATCTGTAAAAATACTCCAGAAAGCTTCAAAGAGAAGAAACTTAAGGTTTTCTATACCAGCTAATAACTAAAGAAGGTATACAATGGCAAGGAAGTCACCACAGAAGAGCTTAAGAGTACCCTGAAATAGATTAAACTGTCTAAGCAATAATGTTTCATTAAGCAACAGGTTGAGCAGGCTTGCTACAAGTCTTTGCACAATTTACCAATTTCAACAGAATTTCTGTTACTAGAAACTGCAGGCAAAATATACCTCCAAAAACAATTTGAATAGTGACTAGCAGTGGAAAAAAAAAAATCCTTTCAAATCGTGGACTCATACCTGTTGACCACTGCAGTGTTACTGTATTGCATTATTTATTTTAGGCTCCACTTCTTAAAGCAACTAAAGTTCTCTCATCTAATGATAAAAGCGTACATGACATAAACCATACCCAAACAAAGCCTACATGCTCAGGAACACGTAGCTTAATAAAGCTCCTTTGCTACCAGCGAGATTCATCGTGTTTTAAAACATATTCCTGACCAAACCCCAAATTCACTCTTTTATTAAGCAGGTTTTCATTTAAAGCAGAAATGCTGTGTTCTGTTCTAAGCTGTATTAGCCCAGCTGAAACTTCTGGTTCATTTTAAAATGTGTACAAAAGATAAGCACACAAACGTGTGTGCATGTGTGAACCACTACTTAACCTGAATACTTCCCTTGGTGTTTCACCTAACACACTTGTTCAAGCTTACTGCTTGCATCTTTACGTCAAATTAATTTAAGGAATTTTTTATCTGATTTTTTGCCTTAGCACTCAGGAGGCAACCTTGTAACTGCATGGATTCAATCATGTTGACATCTGAAAATGAGTAACCGCAGGCACATGAACCAAAACCCAAAATATTTCTGGAGCACCAACTGGAGCACAACATGCAGAGGCTGCAGAACTCTAATATTCCCCTGAGTCCCTACAAAACATACTGGTAATATTTTAAGCAATTCAATTCAAGAAGTCAACCTTAAAACAAAATTTATAAATGGAAAAGGCAAAGCATACTAGGTTTTAAACTAAAAAATGCAAAAGAACTGGTCCTTCTGATGCTCTTTACCAGAAATTCAACAACATTGATTAAAGAGATCACAGACGTGCAACGTCCAAGTTATTTTGAGTTAAGTGCTTTAAGTGCGCTGAGCAGTAAATAAGATGGGATTACAAATAATGAGGGAACTAGCCTTTACTAAAAGATAATACTTGCAGGTACACATAAACAAGCTAAATGTATTAAACAAAAGTTTTCAAATTTGTCTTAATACATCATATTAAGTGAAGGAAATCAGTAAATAAAACCTGAATGGTGCTAGAGAACTAGGTTGTGCACAACAAAAATTAGCCTCTACATAAATGCCTGAGTAGCTACCATTTATGGAGCTGTTTTTCCCTCCAAGGTAGGTACTCACTTTGTTATTATCTTTATGCTACCTTTTTATGTCTCTATATGGCTTTATTTTAAAAGCTTTAAAAGGTTGATATGTTTTGAAATGGATGATGCAAAATTCTACAGCTAAGAGGAAATAATATATTTATATAATATAATAATTCATATTTATTATCATCCAGAAGCCTACCTTCTTTTAAATGAGGTTTTTCCTTGATTTTTACAACAACCTAGTGTGCCTCATATTCGAAACAGACATGGGTGGAATATTAGTTCAAAGAATCTGCAGTCCAAGCAGCTTGCCTCCAGGAGCACGATGCTTTCCAACGCTCCACATTACCCAACACGAGCAGATTGCAAATGGCATCGGAGTGGGCTGAACGAACACAGAAAGCTACTTTCAAGCTCCTTTACACAGCTGTTTGGAAGGAAAACACCTTCGTGATGGTCTCAAATCTGAGCCAGTCTTCAAATTTTCAAAAATTCTCACAATTTTCTTTATGAAAATAAGATGCATGTAAGGCTTTCTTAAGAAAAAGCCTCATGCTTTAAAAAAAAAAAAAAAAATCCACCACCAACAAAAACCACAAGAAAAAAAGCAACAAACAGATCTGCATGAATGTTGTTTTGCAGCAGGATAAGCTCTGCTAACAGCTACCTTGGCAAGAAAGCGAGGCTTTAATACGGAACTTTTAAAACTGTTAGAACTGCAAGAAACAAAGAGATCGCAGTGAGTAATAAATATGGCCACATTGGCAGAGTTTTGTTTTATAGAAATAAAAACATAATTAACATTGGGCCTCTGCCAACAGGAAATCCTCAAGGGAAAGTGAAATGTTAACTAAGTTATGGCAGGATGCAGTTGTTTTCCCTCAAAATAACCCTATAGCCATTTGGATGACAGAATTTGTTTTTCTTGAGGTTGTTTGGTCCGTGATAAATACCAGTGTACGACTACAATAAAGGCAAACCAAAATATCAGAACCTTATGCAGATGAAAAAGGAAGATAACAGACAGAAAAATGAAACTGTTTACTAAATAGTCACTCATTAGTCTGCTTATAAAAGAAAATAAATTTTCTCTAGCAGTGTATTCATTCATACATGTACGTGTGTAAGGAAAGGTTACAGATGTTTTTAACAGTCACCTGTAACCCTCAACCTTTCACGTCCTACTTTCCTAACAGGTATTGCAGTTCAGGCAGTGGAGCTCAATGCTTTCTTGCATTACTCAGCATTAGGGAAGCTCTTATTTGGCTGTCAGCAACGAGATCATCTCTGCGTGAGAGCAGAGGACAGGTTTCTCAGGATCACCTAGCTGTCCCCCAGTACTTAATTGTTGGACGGCTGAGTGCACACCACAGGATTTTAGGTTTTCACATGAGCAGCCTAAAGGAGCTCAAAGCTGATCTGGTTTCATGTCCACTGTGATGAAAGTGCAAAGTAAAAAAAAAATGCATCCTTTCTATTTTCTGTTTTGTGTAAATCACATGTTAAGAGTGGCACTGAAGTTGCTACTGACACAATGGCACAAGATTATAAAAGAAATGGAGAAAATAATTTATACTTTGTTCGGATTTTAAAGGTGGAGCTGCTTGCTCTCTAGGAACCACAAAGACCTTAATTTTTGACATACAATCTTCAGAGGGAAGACCGTATTTCCTTCTGCTGGCTTCGTTTCGCGGATGGAAGACCATCTGTTGGAACCCTGCCAGTCTCCACCTATCTGGTACCTCTCCTCGATCTAACAGGAACGCATCAAGCCCACTTCTTAGCATTTGGAGGAAAGAGCTGTTGGTGTTTGGGATCCAAAAATCTCCTTTTGTTCACTCATCCCCATTTGCAGAACTTTTTGTCACTTCTGCTTGTCTTTCTAAATAACTCATCAGTGGCTTGGGAGGAAGCTCCCCAAACCAGAAAGGAGTATGTTCTTCACATTATCCACCCCTTTTTTGTGTGTTTTTATTTACAATAGAAACTCCTCAGAGCATTACGCATTTCATCAAGTGTGTACCAACATCTGCTTCCCATCAGTAGCTTTTAAGTTCTGCACTCAAAGAATTCTGAGAACTTCTGAGGATGGGCGACAACGTGAATAACAAGACTGTGACTTGGCCCCCATTTCTAAACTAACATAGTATAAATGCACAATTCTAAAGGCACTGCTGCTGCTTGGAGAACCATTAACTAGAGCTGTGCAGTGAAATTAAAACCCACTTTGCTTTTGGTACGTGTGACTGTGCCATCTTACAGCTATCCAACAGGCTTCTGCAGCAATACAGGAAGAGAATTCAGCGTTCCTAATTCCCTGAATAACAGTAAATGATAAAAATGATTGGCAAAGCATGTCAAGAGCCTCGTAGATGATGAAATGCCAATGTTAACTACTAAGTTCAAGTGCTGGAAGATTTTATATGAGCACTTATCTGTGCCCTATGGCATGGCCTTTAATTATACAATCAGGTTTTACACAGAAATACTGTGCACGGAAAAGAATTGCTATTGGATAAAATTTGGCTTTGTTTTACAGAAGTCTCCTGGCTTCAAGACTCTAGTTTCCCCTACGGCAGAGGCTGGAAATGCATATTCCCTGTCCCATGGGACAGGAAATTGAGGTATGAAAAAATTAGGTTAAATGGTGCGACAACAGACTGTAAGACCATGTCTGCTCATGATGTAGGAAAGCCATTCATTACTTGCTTTTGTGTGTGTGTGGTGGTTTGTTTTTTTTTTTTTTAATGTCATAGATAATTCTATGATTTGCAGGTGTTGTAGGTCTGTGTAATTTCAACACACATCAATAGGATAATGCTCAAAAGCTGCTACGTGCTATATGCAGCGTTAAAAATACGTCTTCTCACTTTAGGAAGCAAATAGGGTCATTTTAAATTGCACTCTTTTTTGCTTTCTGTGTGGGAAATAAGCACAAGAGTAGCTCCTCTCAGGCACAGCCAGAAGTAAAGCTGGTCATGGCACAAAAAGGCACAGAGGGCAGTACCTAGCTTCTGCTCATTTGCAGATTCGATGATGGACCTTCAAAACATTTCCACGTGGGGCTCTTATATCCATGCACACACACACCACCATATGTAAGCAAAAATATGCAAAGGACAACTTATGCCTTTGATAACTTTTAAGAATATCTGAACTGTATTTTGAATTGTCCTCACTTAAATTTATCCTCTTTCTTGCATACGATCTTCAGTACATTCTGCAAGTTGTTTTGGTTTAATACCTTAGGATATTTGTAATGGAAATGTTTGCAAGATGCACAGTACTGTCATTTTAACCTAGCCGTGTGCTATCTCGAGTGGATCACTTCAAATAAATAAGCTGTTCTCTGACTGCATAAACATATTACTTCAAAGAAACCCTTCCTTTGCTACCATCTAGTCTCCAGAGGTAACCCCTGAAGATTAACACCAGTTTTGAAATTCCATTTTCACAATCTGAAGGACTCAGAACAGAGAATTTTCCTCTGCAAGGTGTTAATTATTTGAATAGCATTAATGACACATCACTGTACACGAACAGTTTTAAAAACATATGTAATTATCCAAAAGTCAGCTTACTGGGGGAAAAAAGAAAACAAACAAAAACACTAAAAAAAAGACACCTCTACTAAAATTCAGAAATTTGCATTGTCGGTTTCATGGGTGAAGGTTTAAATACGGATGATGTAAATTGAAAACAAGCAAATTATAAAATAACTACGTTAGACTGTCTGTGTACAAATCTCTTTAAAGATTTCTCTATCTGGAGCACACTTTATTTTATAAAAATAGATACCCTCAACTATTAAAATATTCGACCAGAGAAAGGAATGCAAGACTATTTTTATACAGACATTACAGTAAGTTTGAATTATTTCAAAACATCAAAGACAAAAACGATGGAAATAAGAGAAGTGGAACAAATCCCACTTGGAGAAAAGCACAGTTAAAAAGTCAATATTTAGCCACGACCAAGACGAAACAAAAACTTGGACACAAAATCAAATGAAGAATTTTTAAGAGCACTGCAAGATTAGGTTTCTTTTGAGAAGTCTGTGGTCGTGACATAGAGCAGGGCTTCTAGTGACATTTATTTAAATACCTCCCTCCTAAACATTTTTTTTCTCTTCCCCCCACCAGTTTTCATTCCTTGCTGCTTGTCTACAAGTACCTTGGTTTTGATTAGAAAAATTCTTATACTCTTCGGATGCTCAAAAACCTTGTCTTTGGAACAGAGCTAAAGGTAGACTAATTCTTCCCAGCCACCCTGAATGTTAACATCTTTAACCAATCCAGCTTTATGAGAACATCATAAAAATCCAGGATACTCTCCGTGCTTGAGACCTGAAGTACGGAAGAGAACTGTTTCTTCATAAAAGACAACAAACAGAAGACAGAGAAACAGCATCAGCCTGGATTCATACAACTGTTAAAAAACATCTGCTGCCAAGAGATATGGTTGGTAGAAAAGAAACAGATGCTTAGTGTCTAAACAAGAACAAAGACTGACTAATAGTAACAGAAGACAAGAGAAGAGAGGTTAGCAAAAAGACACGGAGCTCTCAAATGGCTGAATTAAAAGAAGGTGCTAACTAACCATGGAACACCTGACAAAATAAATATGGATCAACAAGCTCGGGTTGCAGAGCTTTATTGACCAGATATTGTTTAAAGCTTTTCTTACACTCATTGTGCAGCCAGCCAAATTCCTTCCTGGTCCTACTTTTAAAACATTTTCTATTGCAAAAAGGTACAGTCAACTGGTTTCACTTAGATACGCAGTTTTCCAGCTTTGCTCATTGGGACCTGCTGCAAGCACATTTCAGTTATTCTCACATACACCAGTGCAGCACTGGCAAAAAGATCATTAAAGGCAACAGAAATTTAGAGAAACAGAAAATCCCTTGCCTGTATCATGTCTATATAAAGAATTAAAAATAGGGTATTTGAACTTAAGGTAACAGCGTTGTTAACTGTTAACACTGCCTCAGAGTAAATGAATGCATTTATGCTATGACACAAATACAGGGTTTCTCTCTCTACTGCACAATTACACAGTGATCAGGCTAGACAGCATTCAGCAATAATGGAACTGGTATAACGTAGCTTATAAAACTATTTTCATACCTGGACCAAGCAGCGGGGACCGGTTCGGCTGGGCACTTGACTGGTGCGATGGCTGAGGTTCAACCATGTTTGTGTTGATAATGGTGCTAGTGGTGGTGGTATTGGTTGTGGTACTGCTCTGAATTATAGGATTATTTCTATCCCACATGTTTACAGTCTTGTTGTTGTTGTAATTTGGGTCGCCCCAAGCTGAGGTACCATCATCGATTTCCATCTTGCGGCGAATGGACGGTGGAGATGGCTCTTCCCAGCCAGTTGCCTCACAGTTCTCTTTTTGTTTGGCTGGCACCGGCCCACCAACCCACCCCGACCCCGTCTGTTTTACAGAAGCAGCTCCTCCCCAGTTACTCACATTGTTGTCCTGGGGTTTGTTAGCCCAATTTTGTTGGGGGCCTGGCTTTAACGATTCCCCCCAACTTGTACCTGTATTTGCCTTGCTGTTTGTGCCATTTCCCCACCCACTGGTCCCAGACCTCGTGGAATCATTCCAACCAGACCCTGACCTATTGTCAGAGTCCCATCCAGATCCATTCTTCTTCCCATCACCCAAGTGTCCAGGAACAGATGACGAATCTGTCCAATCTCCACCTCCTGAAGTCCAGCTTGGATTTGATTTCTGTCCATCTCCCCAGTTTTGAGTTTTGGGTTTCTGAGGTTCACCCCAGGTAGGTGATTTGTCCTCCTGATTTGCGGTCCCACTCCAAGCGTGGCCGCTTTTGGCAGCAGCAGCATTATTAACAGTAGTAGAGCTTGCTGACTCTCCCCATCCCCCTGGGCCATTTGGTGCTTTGTTGTTACTGTCTCCCCAACCTGTGTTTGTTGGAACAGCTGCAGGTGGAGAGTTGACCCACCCAGATACTGAAGAGGTATTTGTACTGTTCATGATGGACCCATCGTTCTTCCCCCCTGAGTTTGAAGATTGAGTAGCTGCACAACCCCAGGCCTCCGTTCCATTGTCATTCTTTCGTTCAGACCTTGGGGACTCTTCAAATTCCCAGGCAGTGTTTTGCTTTACAGGGGTCTGTCCCCACCCTGTATTGGACAGGACCCTGGGGTCAAGGTCATTTCTTGGCAACTGAACTTGCCCTTGGTCTATCATCCCTTTATCTCTCCTCCTGCCTTCTCCAGCCCCCTCCCTCCCAGTACTGCCTTCATTTTGACTTCCACCGCTATCGTTACTTCCTTCGCTAGCTGTGGTGCCAGATGCTGCAGCTTTGGCCCAAGAGTTCATTTGTTCATTGCCCTGCTGCATGGCAGGATTCGGACTGGTAACACTTGAGCCATCCCACCCCGTTGATCCTTTCCCGTTGATGTCACTATTGGAATGCTGGTTTGGGGGCTTGCCCCATTCACCGTTTACACCATTACTGGCGTTACGGTTGGGGTGGCCCCAAGCTCCAGAATGCATGCTACCAACACCGCTGTTGCCACCGCCCCTGCCCCACGCTAGTACCCCAGGGCCAGAAGGAGGCCCCGAATCCCACGCACTCGCTCCGTTTCCTTCCTTTTGCACAGCACTGCTGGATCCATTTTGTTTAGCACTTAATGCTGAGTTCACAGTGTCTCCATTCCCCTGACTGAACCCAGAATTGCTGTTTCCTGTGGCAGGATTACTGGGGGACATCCCCCATACTGAACTGCCCATTCCTTCACCACTGCCCCCACTGACTTGAGAAACTGATGTTCCATTAGCACCAGGAAGGCCTTGCAGGTGGGGCGGGATGATGGCCCCCATACCAACAGCCATCCCCCAGTTCGGCAGTCCATTTGTCTGCATTGCATTGATAGGGTTTGGTGAAGAGTTCATGGGGTTAGTGTTATTTGGTCCATCAGTGTTAAGGTTCTGAGGTTGTACGCTGAAAGACACATTCTGAGAAGTGGACGTTTGTGGTTCTGTGCTCTCTTGCGGCAGCAAGTTTCCCCAAGCACCTAAGGTGCCTGTTGGGTTCCCATTCTGGTTGCCCATGTTCTGACCTATGGCACTGACTGGACTGCAAATACTGGAAGGGTTGCCTGCTCCCACAGTTCCTTCATGTCCGAGTACAGGCCAGGCAGCTGGATTGGCATTAGGGTTAAGGTTAAGATTAATGCCAGCATTTGAGTTGGAAGCACCCCAGCAGTTTTGACTTCTACCGTCTCCAATCATGTTGTCCATCTTTCCATCCCCACCGCTGGCAGAGCAGTGAGCTAGGCCAGAGCCGGAGCCTGCAGCCACCCCCCACACCCTGGCCGAGTTTCCGTTACCGTTTGCTCCACCAGCTCCAAGGGCACTCTGGTTAGAAGTGCTTTGGACGAGTGCTCCGTTGGCGCCATTATTGCCATTAGTTTTCTTTGTATGTCCAGTGAAGTTGCCTTGGGCACTCCCTGTAGCCATGCTACTGTTCTCTGAGCCACAGTTGGAGGCAGAGTCAGTGTCTGTAGTACATTCTGAGGCAGATTCAGTCTCAGCTCCTGTGATGGAAGGCCACGCTTCCTTGTCAGTCCTGTCTATTATCACTTTATCCCAGCTGCAGTTGCCTTCACTCCTGAAAGTGGGCTGCTGTCCCCAGTGGGAATTTTCATAATGGTCTCCCAATCCACTGTGACTGAGATCTGAAAGGATCCGATAAGGTTGAAAATGAGTCCACTGTTCAAGTACTACAAAAACACACTCTTAAATACTGTTTTACATCGCTAGCTGTAATGATGAGCTCTGCACTGAAGTCTAAATCATGCTAAAATTTGGAGCACAGTTTCTAATATAATACAGTAACTTTTTCCACTACAAACTACCATGCTCATATTTAGTGTTTTTTTTGTTGTTGTTGTTGTTTTTTTTAATCTGACAAGATTCTCAATTAAAATAATTGAATAATTCAATTTTAGAACAGAGCAGTAAAAATATTTTTAATTTCTTGGTATACTAGTTAAAATAATAGACAATAAATACGGATAGCAAATACACTAAACCTACATGAAAAATCTAAAAAGTGAATTTGGAAAAAACATAGAAGATCTGTAAGACTCATTATTTTACTGTTTTCATTCTTCAGAGAAACAAAGAACATCCAATAAAAATAAATGTCTGTCTACCATTAGACATTATATGCACACACCCGTCCTTCCCCCCCCCCAACACAATTAATTTAGGTTTTCAACCCTTCCTGTAAATAAAGGAACAAAAACTGACAGCCATCTTCACCATACAGCATCAATTATAAATTTAAACACCATTACTACAACTTACATTATAGCAGAGAACATAGGCATTTCTTAATAACAGCTTTGTTAAGAAACTTCGCTCTTAAAGGATTTACAAGGGGTTTAAACATGCTTTTTAACTTGCACATACAGCCCTAATTCCAACCCCCAAACCAGTGAAAACTAACATTATATTACACATATTCAGAAGACAGTCTATTCAGAGCACCTCCCACATCATCAAATGTAGGTGCTAATCCAAACAATTTTTAAAAACTCTCAAACCTCTAATTGCTTGCCAGGGCACAAAGTTAAACAGAAAGACACAACCATTCTCATGGTAAGAACTCAAGCTTAGTCAAGTTTTTACTTTTACTTTCTATCCCAGTTGCTCTCTACAAAGGATTTTTAGTACAGATTACTCCTTTTAGTTTCTTTTGATGGGAATTTTATTGCAAGGGATTCAGTCTGATCCTAGGCATACATACTGGAGGCCATCTGCAGAACAGTTCTTCTAACTGGCTATCTAAAGAAGGGAGAAAACTGCATACACATACACGTTACAAATTTCAGATGTCAATTATTTTTACTTGCTGTAAATCTGCAGAAACATGACTTATTTTTATGATCAATTAGTCTAGATTAGATTTGAATAAGAAGTGCATGACTGTTTTGAGGGTAAGATGTATATAACAAACCTCCCAAATAAGCTGCTAACAGTGGATGACTAATATACATTGATTTGAATCACAAATATTTTGGTGTGATTAGCTCCTCTAACTGCTTCCAATTAAAGGTATTCCAACACTGTGAAAAAATGGTTCCAAGAATAGAAAAAGCGCTCTCTCTTTGACAAAGTCTCATTATTCACATGTTTCACCTGTGGCTGTGCAAGCAAGAGCAGTGATTACTCAGTTGCCTCATGCAGATTATCAAGATGAAGAAAGAACACACTAAACCCGGCCAGATTGCATCTTTTTTTTTTTTAATCAATTGTAACAAAGGTATGCGTGATAAAGAAAGGAAGGAAAAACAGTCTTAGCTCATCACCTGTCTTCTTACGATGCCAGGAAAAGCCTAGTGTTTCACAGAAAGAGCTAAATAATTGGCATTTGTACGACAAATCCTACAGAGAATATGAACCAGCCATTTGGACTGACCTGGATTCCTGCCCCTACATGCGATGGCTAGAAAGGAAGAAAGCATCACATTGCTCCTGGACAAAACTGACTGGTTACAGAGCTGAGGAAGAAGGTTGAAAATTCACCTGATAATCTAGGTTTGCTACACAGGTGTTAAATAGAGACCAGAATCCCAGATAAGACATGGAAGGTGAAAGGAAGCCTGTGAAATGACTTAAAATGGGTCAACAGGGTCAGAAATATGAGCCAAGCAGCATTCTTAGCAGAGCACAAATGAACAAAGGAAAAAAGCTGCAGCAGCCAAGGCCAGAAGATAAGAAGTTGAGGTAACCAAGGAATCAGATAAGAGGAGTTATGTGAGATTTTTTCAACACAGTGGGTGGTGAGATTCAGCAGTATGTTTCAGACATGTCAAAAAAGATTTGAAAGTGCCTTGAAATACATACTTTCAATAAAAGGGTCTTGTCAAAGCTGAAACCTCAGGTACACGTGTGAGTGCCTGGGAGAACAACGGTGCTGCCCAAGGCAAGCGAGAGTCTGTGTGCAGGGCAGGTTTATGGAGAAAGGTCAACAGCACAGTGCAGGATGGCTCGATACTCACCGAGGTGACACAAAGACCAACAAGATGAAATCAAAGGCAGCTGCTTGATTAACCTTTTCTTTTATTTTTTAAACAAAGATGGTAGTTAAAGCAATGCGCAAGTATGAAAGCATTTAAGTGATAGAAGGTAAAGGGAAGGGGTGGGAACAGAAGAGGAAGATGACAAAGCTGTGAAAGATTCAAAGGAGCAAAACCATTCATTATATGAGATAGTGGGATTTTGAAGAGCTGCCAGCGAACAAACAAACAAACAAAATTATGATGTGAAAGAACTACACAGACCAACAGATGGCCCTATTAAAATATAGCAAATGGCCAGGTACCTGAGCTTGGCTAAGCCCATCACTCCAGACAGCATCACACAAACACCAGGTTTGGCTCAGGAAGCAGCATCCACGCAGATCAAATGCCCTTCGCTTTTCAAGGGTTTGCAATAGTTGCTTCCTTCTAACAGCATTGTTCCTTTTACTGAGGTTCAGATTATGCCCTCAACAATAACAACTGACTAATCTGAAAGTGGTTACTCTGATAAGGATTAAAATAATTCTGTTAGATCACATAAAATAAGTACTCCCGTTAACAGCAGTGTACCTGTGTTCCTCGGTCCCTGATCTGCAATCAGCAGTATTGTGCTGGCAGCTTTCACAAGTAATGTGCTCAAAAGCCAAACAAAACCTAAATCCAATCCCTTCCAGTATAACCTCTACAGCAACAGGACTATCAAGTTAAAAACCACAACAACAAAACTGAAAAATATACTCAAAGGTAGTTTCTTGCAGATTCAGGATAGAAGTTGCCCCCAAAAGCTCCTTCAGTAACCAGCATTAGGTATTTCACTTTAGCTCCTGGGGTCTGAAACTCCACCTTGATTTTCTTGTGTGTTAAAACGTGACGGTGGCTACCACCTAGCTAACAACCCGTCTACACAAATGACCTGCAAGAGCTCCTTGGAAATAACTTCAGGCCTCAGAGAGGAAGAGCTTTTCAGAAACAATTGCTTCGCAGTCTCTGAATAGGTACTGGAACAATTGCTTCTAACACCAAAAGGCTGCTGCTATAAAACTAGTAAGAAACAGGGCAGATTAAAAATAAAAATCACAGAACAAACATGCAGCTGCAAGACTGTGACTCTACTGCTAGGCAGATAACAGACTTCAACCACAGACTGATCCTGAAGAAAGTAATTTTTTTTATACTTTTGTCTCTAGAAACAAATACCCAAAAGATATTTTTCCATTTTCTCCAGACTAAAAGTAGTTCATTTCTATAAAATAAATAAGCATAGAGTAGCAAGGTCCTACTTAATCCATAAGGATTTTACACAAATAGAAAAAATGATGAAAGGAAAATATTTTTATATGATTAAATCTAGGGGAATTTTTTTTTTGTTTGTTTGGGATTTCTTTTGAACACAAATTCCTTCCAACTCTCTAGGAAACCGAGTCTTCATAAAAATTGCCAATATTTTATTTTATAAGCTGTTAAGACTGAAACGGGAAAACCATTAAAGTGTTGGTTCTTAAGAATCAGTTCCTCTTTATTCATGCAAAGATCTGAAATAAAGCACTGCAGTCTACCAGAAGCATTTCTGTCTTTCTTATGAAAGATTTTAAACAAAGCATTACGAACAGGAACCACAGGTATTTTATGTCAGCAAATTGTAGTTCTGGTACACCACAAAGTCAAATTGATCTTTAAATTAGTACTTTGTGTTTGAAAAATCTTAATAATGCATCTTTTACAAAATAGAGTTCCCTTGATTAAAAAAAAAATCTCCAGCAATCAGGAATGAAAAATTAATCTAATACTGAGATTAACAACTCAAATTTGTTTTAAACACACAACTTCTGTCAAACTGCAAGAATACAGGCTACCTGAGAAATGCAAAGCTTTTCAGGTAGATCAATGTTACCAATAAGTATGCCCCCCCCCCCCCCCCAATAATATAACAAGATGGGGGGAGATTGCTGGTGGTAGGCACTGCAGCCAGCATGCTTTACAAATTTCAATTCAGTTGTTCTTAAAAATAGAAAACGTTTTTAGCCGTGTTTGATAATATAAATAATTAGTTGCAAAATCAGGTTAATATTTACACAGATTACAAATGTAAAGTATGAGTAGACTGAAATGTGAGGAACTGTTGCATGCATGCATTTCTTTGAAAAGCAAAACACTTGGCCTGCACAAAGGCAAACACTTTGATCCTCCTCTAAAAACGTTGTTTATTATAATATTCCTTTTAATTTTTTTCAACTAAGTTAAAAGTAACTCTATCTTCATAACTTCCATTACTGTAATTAGTTTGAACAGTATGCAGTAAAATTATGCATCCTCAGCTATGATATAACATTCAGCTGATTTACAAGCCAAAGTATAGAGATGGTGCAAAATGGCAAAGCCTGGGATAAATTTTTAATGACAGCCATATGATATGTATTAGATTTGATTTAAAATCAGATGAACAAAACAGACTACCCCCTTCTTATTACTAGTTTTATTTTTCTATTCATTTTAGTCAGCATAACAACCACCAGATTCATTGGCTCGTTCTGCTCTGCACAAATGACAGCTTACAGACGGTGTTGTTCTTTGCTTTGACATGCGAGAGAGAAAAAAAAATCCCCGAGGCTTGTGACAGTCCGACTGGGGATTGTAATCATCACACAAAGTTTAGTGATTCTGAGCAGGAAGTCAAGAATAAAGGACACATTGCTTTCTTCATCTGAAATAAATAGTTTAATTTTCAATTCAAGTTAACGGGAGATGATCTTTAAAACAGACTGTAAATGAATTTTTCTAATTCTCAGTTTAATAGGAATTGCCAGAAATATTGAAGCATTAGATCAAATGTAGGCTAAATTTATAAAAGAAAGAAAAAAAATGACACAGGCATCTATTCTGAAGAATGAAATATAATGAAGTAGAAAATCTGTCAATTGTGGTGCTAACATTTAAGGTTACCTGCCACATTCAGCTCTATGCATTCACTGTCTGAGGCTGAGGACAAATCTAGGAACTGTCATCTATTTGAAGTAACTTACAAAGCTAACTTACAACAAGTCTCCTATGTGTTATGAAGCTGAAATCTTGAAAAGCATGCATAATCTGGAAAAACAGACAAAAGATGGAAGCATGGAATAAAACAGCTTTATTTTAAAATGAAGCCACGGTTAAGTACACGAGTGGGAAAGCCTGTTAGCCCGTTTTAATTTTCTGCACTACGACATCAAAATGCAGCTCATTTCCTCTGATGCTGAAACCTTTTAAATGCATTAAGAAAACAAGCACAAAATAAACAACATTCACATTATTAGCAGAGACTGCACTAAACGCTAGCTCTTCGAGACAAAGCAGCAGCAGCAAACACTGAGTCGTTTCATTTTTCTGCTCGCTGCAATGGATCTTTAGCAAGCAGCTCGCTGTGAAGACGCCATTTTATCAAACCTGAAATGCAGCCAAAAGCTTAGGACGCCGCGCTGCTGCTCTCTCTCTGAAATGTTATGTAATAAATTGATTTAACAGAAGCAGATGCTATTTTCTCAGGGTTAGGGTTACTTTTTTTTTTTTTTTTCCTCCCCCTTTGGCTCTAAAAAGGGCTGATGGGTAATAAAATACCTGAAGAAAGGAGCCGCCCAACCATCCTAGGAGACGCTACATTGTGTGCAGAGCTGTTCCCGCTCCTGCATCTACGTTCTCCGGGGCTCTGTGCTTCAATATGTCGGCTGTGCACAGTGTGAGCCTCATCCTGTAGAGCTGCCAAGAAAATCTCTCCATGCAGCGAGCGCCCAGACAACCTGCGCGCCGGGCCGGGCCTCAGCGCCGCTGGCTCGGGCCGTGCCCTCGGCAGGCTCAGCCTCCCGGCCCCTCGCTCGGCTGCGGGGCCAGCTACCAGTCGAGCCGCAGTTCTAAGCTTTGATTATCTAATTGCAGCTGACACTAAACCGATCTTCCTTCCTCTTTAAATTCTCGCAACTGTCACAAAACATTTTCACTTCGGGACCCAGCTACAATTAGCGCCCCGGCCGCTTTTCTTCAGGTTTTGAAAGTCAGCCAAAAGCGCGGGCGCGTGGTGCTGAGGCGCTGCGCCGCTGCCTCCCGCCGCCATCCTCCTCCTCGCCATCCTCCTCCTCCTCCTCCTCACCACCCTCCTCCTCCTCCTCGCCATCTTCCTCCTCCTCCTCCTCCTCTCAGGCGCTGGGGAGCGGGCAGAGCTGCAGCGCTCAGAACAAGTCCCATATGTGTATTGGCCCGCTGCCAGACGCTTAATTACTTCCCTGCCTCTATCTCCAAGAGATCTAGGCAGCCAACAGGAGAGCATATTAATCAGGGCCTGGCTGTTTATAAACGTAGGCAGCAACTGCCCCAGACAACACCTCGCTCTGCCTCCTGCGCAAGGGGGAGATCTCCAAAGCCACCCGGAGACCTTCACCCCTCAAACACACCCTGAGCACAAGGGGGAACAGCCTCGCGCTGCCGGGCCCCACACAGCACCACAAATTATGCATGAGCACACGCGGGGAACTTTTATCAGGGTGCACACAAAGATCTCCAAGGATAATTTATACACAACCTTCCAGTACGTCTAGTACGCTCTTCACAACTACTTCCCCTCCTCATTTCCCTTCTCTTCCTCTGGTCTGTCCCAAATACATACTAATCACACAGCAAACGCAGCACGTTTTAAATGTGCTGTCTCAATTCTTGTCAGGTGTTCATCCCAGCAGCTTTCTCCCTTCGCGCGGGACCGTACGCAGCCGATGTCTCTTTAAAGGTTTGGCTGCGCTCTCCGAATCGCTGCCACTTCACCACCACGGCACAATCACTGCTGCTATTCTTGGCTCCAGAACTGTTCCACTGAAGTACTCCTGAAAATAGTTGGCTTCCCTCTGAAGACATTTGCTCCCCGCTTCTTTGCAATAGTGTCTGAATGCTGGATGGGTTCAAATCTCTTTTTAAAAACTAGAGACGCACAAAAATGAAATCTTCTGCTTGTTTTTGCTTCCATTCAGAGAACACTTCCACAGGTAATTGGGAACTAAGCTCAAGAGTCAATAACTTCAAAGGCCAACACATTGTTGTGGATCGTTATATTCCTTTTATACCAACTATAAGTGATGGAAATTTTCATTAGTTAAAATATGCCAAAAGTGGAAGAGAAGGCACGTTCCCACGGCCCTTGTAATTTTCTTAAAAATACAGTAAAAATTTTCTGAAATCTCCTTCAACTTATGGAGGAGGTGCTTATAGACAACATCTAATCAATGTGGCCGTGTTTGCTGGGCTGGGACACCCAGGGAGGCAACACAGGACCCCAGACAGCACTCCAGAGCCCACAACCAAGTCTGGGGGCAAAGTATTGCGGCTGCCCTTCCCTGCCCGCCCCATCTCCAACCACCTCTGCAGGGCACGTGTCCGATAAACCTGAAATCCCTATAGATTCCTGAAGACTAAAAAAGGGGATTTGAGAGGTTATGACCTCTCCCCTGACCTGATACGCACCAGGTGATATTCCCCAACCTACCAATGATGCCCTGTAACAACAGACTGCAGATTCCCGAAGTGTTCTATAGTTTTTGTACTCTTAAGCTTTTCCTAATACCTACCCTTCATCTTCCTTGCTGAAAATTAAGAAATAATATTTCTCATCTGATCCATCATAGGCATACAGCACGTCATTTTCTTTGTTGCAGCATTTAGGCATTGCTGTGTGTGTAACTCTATAGTTTTCTCTAGACTTAGCAGCTCCAGTTCTCTCAACTCTTTGCAGATCTTGTTCTCAAGACCTCTCCTCATTCCTGCTGTGTTCCTTTGGTCTCTCTCCAGATTGTTCACCTCCTTTTGACAGCACAGCACAGCACAGCACCCCAACCTGCACTCATCAGAGATATGCAGCACCTGTGCCTCGCAGAAAGCAGCACCGTCTGCATGCCTCAGCGTGCCCGTCTTCCTTCCAACAGCACAACCGTGTCACCACCTCCAGATCTACTTCTGCAGCATATTCCTCATGTAATTCTATTTCTGTACCTACTTGTTCTGGTCAAAATAAAGAACCTTTCCGTTTTCTTTGTTTCTTATTCAAGCAATTGCACGATTTTGTCACCACTATTCCATATGGTAAATGTCTTCCAGTTGCCTTGCAGTCTTCTCTAGTTTGGCATCATTCAACAACTTAACGAGGGCTGTTGTTTATAGCCAAATGACTGATGCAAATACTGAAGAATACAAATTTGCACAGTTGACTTCTATGACATATTCTCCCCTCCATTTCGCAATGCCTGTCACACTGCTCGGACAGGAACTGCTCTCCTTTGACACAATCTGCTCTCGGTAAATCCATGTTGGCTCTGCTCTTATTTCTTTACTAAATTCTAAACACATACATATAGCTGTTTTGATTATTTTTTCCTAGTATTGTTCTAGAGGGTTACACTGATGGATCTATAATTCCCCAGTTTCTCCTTTCCTGCTTTTTAAAATCAGTTGTTTTATTTTCTGTTTTGTAGCCTTCGAACGCTTAAAGAGTGCCATGGGGCCAATTGCTCCAACCATCCTCAGTGTATTCCACTATGAATTTCATCGGTTCCAGACAATTTGAACCATTTCCTTAAGTACTCTAACTTACTGTAGCCTTAAGTTTTAAGTCAGTCATCACTTTACAGATGAGGGAGAAGGCACTTAAAGTATTCTTGAGGCTATCCATCAATGGTTCTCCCTGTTGAACATCACACCAGCTCCCTTGGCCTGCCTGTTATTACTAATGGACTTAAGAAAATGTTTTGTTGCTTTGTTGTGTTTTGTGTTTTTTTTTTGTTTGTTTTTTTGTTTTTTTTTCCCTCTCTAGTACCTACGAACTTCCTTTATAGCCGCTTGTAGTATCATATCTGTTTCGTAAGCTGTATGAATTCACCTTTCCATCACTTTTCATGTTGCATTACTCTCTTTCTGCTCTTCCCACAAGGACCAGACTCCTATTTCCTTCTCATTTTGACCTTAGTTAGTTGCTTTCTACCTTTTCTCCTGCTACTGGGTATCTGCACAAGCTTTGTTAGAAAACTGCCATCTGCACATTCTAGAAACTTGCCAGATTCTTTGTTTCCTGATCTTTTTTTTTTTTTTTTTCCCAACAGACACCTGGGCAGTTTATTTATCTGGCTACCACTAAATCACAGCCTTCTATGGGAAAACTAGAGATAGGATACAGATCTACTGATTCCAAAGCAAATGCAGTGGCCTTTGATTCATGATGTTTTTGTACAGCCATACTCTTTGAAAATGAGGGCAGCAAAATATAAAGGCACCTCAGTTATTTATCCTTTTACAGATTTCTATTTTTCCTTCTCCCAGTGAAAAATTCTAATCACTGTCAAATAGATTTGAAGCAGCAGATTTATTTTTCATGCTCTGCTGCCTGATGTCAGATAACATACACAATACAGAAAAATTCATTCCAAAGATTAGTTTGCTGATGAGTTTTTACCATCATTTTTCATTCATAATGCCCATATTTATGCTACACTGAGGTTTCTACTTCTCTATCTACATTCAAAGCATTATATGGTTTTTTTTGAAAGTTTATATGTGAGACAAAAACCCTTACTAGCTGTGACTCACTTTCCACAGACTTTCCCATTACTGTATTTCAGAAAATATTAATCATTCGGGAGCAAATTCCAGACAGTACCTACTGGCTGGATCCCATTTCCATGTTAACTGTGTATTTTCTTCCTTGCATGATGTTTTTAAGCTTCCTTTTGTCTAAACATATACCTGACACGAGTGACCTTTGGCAACATTGTGTGATTTCCAGGGATACGCACCAGACTGTAGGCAATACTGAATGCTAAACCAAGCCCGGAGGAAAAAAAGCAAAATTAACAAAGGTGGTCACCACTTGTGCAACCTCCTGTGGTATCAGGACATCCTTTTAGAATGCTAATTTGATGAGACTATTAGCAAGAAGTTGAATAAAAAAAAAAAAAACTTGTAAATTCTGCATTTTGCAATGCATAACATCAAACTGGATCCCCCTAATAGGAAAACTTTTACATAACCGCGCTGCAGAAAACTTGTGAATAATGATGAGTTGCACAGGGAACTGCTCTGCAAGTTACTGCCAACACCCTGTCAAGTGATGTAAACATTGAAAGCTTTCAGTTTTATTGTAGATACGCATCGTGTATTTGCTATGCAGTTACCTTTCGCAGAAGTGAAGAAGAAATAGCCCATCCTTGTGTTTACAAAGAAACACCACCATTCTTTCATTTAAGATCAACAGCCAATATACAAAAAGGAACATCTTCAGGGTATTATTAAAATAAAAATGGAGGAAAGGATGACTGCTATATTAACATATTCATTCTACAACTGTTATTTGCTATAGAAAGTGGTTTGGTTTGGAAGGGACCTTCAAGACCACCTTGTTCTAACCCCCTGCCATGGGCAGGGCCCCCTCCCACAGCCCAGGCTGCCCCCAGCCCCATCCAGCCTGGCCTTGGGCCAGGGATGGGGCAGCCACAGCTCCTCTGGGCAGCCTGGACCAGTGCCTCACCACCCTCGAAGTAAAGAATTTCTTCCTTATATCTAATCTAAATCTACCCTCTTTTAATTTAAAGCCATTACTCCTCGTCCTATCACTACACTCCCTGGCAAAGTGTCCCTCCCCAGCTTTCCTGTAGTCCCTTTATATGTATCCTTTACAAAGGATCCAGAAAAAAATAATCAATTTTGAAAGTTCCTGGTTTTAATTCCATAACTTGCCAAGTAAAAGCAAAGTCACAGTAATGTTTTGCCAACAGAGACATTCTGCTAACAAAATTACACAATATTGTCCCATAGAGATAACATTCAGCTCATCATTTCCATCGAGGCAGTTTTCACATGTGCTTTGTCCATTAAAAAAAAAAATCAACCTGTTTGCCATGCCTCCAGGAAATCAAGCTAAATCTTATTTCAGACTCTTGAAATGAGACTTTATTTATATGCTTCAGAACTAATTACGCATATAACATGCCTTACCTGCAGTGATCAGAAAAGTTCTTTAAGCTAAACTGAGCAACTCTTTAAGCATGTTTAACTGTTTAGTTTGAAGGTCAGTATTGCTTTGCTAGATCTGATGAAAGAACTGCATGTCAAAGCTTATCTGTGTTGTCCAGCTATACTGACTGCTTTTCGAAGAGATATTGCCTCTCCCTAAAATGTTTTCCCAGATTTGACTTCACCACCTTACAAGACCACTCTATTAGAAGGAACTCTAAAGTAACCCACAGCTAGAGGATAGGATGTTACAGCAGGGAAGGATGGAAACAAGGATTGTCAGACATCATTTTAACAGTAAGGGTTCTTTTATCCTGCTTCCTCAGAATTTATCTGAAATAACGTGAATACACGCACATTTATAAGAAGATTTAACCTGCCACACGATGGCATCCAGCAGCTTCCAACTGCCCAGAACACTTATTTCAGCATGTACACACCATGCCAGAGGCGTCAATATGAGAACTGCAACTAAAAATATATTTTAAATATGAAATAAAACTTCCAGTTTCAGAAGGAAAAAAAAAAAATCAGCACAGAATTCGGCACCAGCCCACAATAGGAAAATAAATCTGTAACTGCTGTCAAATTCTCGTTTCCTCCAGAACAACAGATACAACAAATTAAAAGTGTAACTCTTCAGTTTCCACAATGCTGATGTGGTGTGTATCATTTTGTCTACTGCATGAATTACTTGCTTTTATTTCTTTTTAGAATTTGGAAATGTGTTACAGATCAGTTCCACAAAATACTCTCTTTGCCAATGCAAAAGAAGTGCAGAAGTTTCATCATAACTCCTAACTCCTGCAGGACATGCTACATTTCCTTTGAGTTGAGGGATATTGGTTTTACATTGCTGAATTGCAGAAAAGTGAAAGGTATCTTCAAGAAAACCTGATTACTTCTTTTTGATCTTTGTTCTTACAATCATCAAACACAGTGGTTGCCTGGAGACTCCTCTACAAACTTCGCAATTTGTACAGAAACAAAGGAGGATGCATTACTCATTATTTTTACTCTCCCGCGGTAGTTTCCAGCAGTTGCCTCGATTCTTGTAGATAACATGGCAAAAGGACCATTCCAGTAGTGCCCTACACCTCGATGAAGGAAGTTAACTGTTCACCACATATGTTGGAGTTAGTTGACCAAGTGGGGAGGGAAGAGAGAAACAGCACCACCTTTAAGTAAAAATAGCAAACTAGACTAGGTATCATAGTACTGCCCTTAAATTACAGAAACAGTTTAACTTCTCTGTAATCTGGAAAAGGATTACAGAAGTGGCATGTGAAGAGCCAGCTTTGTTGCTCAAGATAAGGTTCTGGAAGAATTACTAATCTACAGAAAATGCTCCTACAGAATATAGTTTCAGAGTAGTTAACAATGAATAAAGGAGTGTTTCCAAGGGTAAGATATCTAAAATACTTTGTGCGATTTGAAATATTTCAGTATCTTCTCTTAACAGTTTGCTTAGTTAATATTTTACAGATTACCTTAAAAGGGAAACAAAAAAATCACTACTCTCATCCACTTCACTGATATTTCTAAATGATAAACCTGACAAAGAATATATTAGTGGTCATTAATTCCCACTTCCCTTACATTGGCAGAACATCCTTTTTAATTCACAACGTTGCAGTTAAGAGTTCTGATAAGTGTTTTGGATAGGCCAAGGCAGTAGATAACGGAGACTGATGATAAGAGAATAAAGAGATAAAATAGGGCAATTTTCACAGTGAAGAGCCTGGCAGTGCCTCTCTAACAGCTTTCCCTATATCCAGATAGCTATAAATAGGTCCTGGAAAGAACGTGGTTGCATAATTTCAAGTTAACTCTGAAGGAATATGACCCTATAAAAAGAAAAGCTACAGACATGAATTTACATTAAGCATCTTCAGGATACAGGATGCTAGCTTACAACGATCCTGGCTCTTTGATTAATACCAGGCCATCCATCAGAAGACGGCTACTCTTGCTCAGCCTAAGTATAAAGGAGCCACACACGGAGCCCTGCTTGGACAGAATCCAGTGTGTGTCTAACAAGCTCTGCTCAGGCAATCAGGCGACCAGAGGGAGAAAGCCCGAAGCGACTGATGTTCTATTGACAGCCTCCAAGCTTTGAAAAGGTCTCGTAATGTTCACAAAGCGACTGCTCTGCTGCAATGCAGGTGCTGTCTGACAGACAAAATTCCCATTTCTAGTGGATCAGGCACCTAATGCTTATTTGTCTGGACAACTTTGGTTAGGTTGCTCCTTCTTTTCACTTCCCCAGAGAACTTTTACTCCCAAAGACTTGAGTAAATGAAATACCCTGGGAGCCAGTGCTAGAACACGGTCCTTCCCGAGGATAAAATAAAGCAGAGCAGTCTCCTTCTGATAGAGCACTGCTCGTTCAGAATGCTCATTTTAAGAAATCTTTATTTTCATATTCACAAAACTATGAACCACAGCTTGGATTAAATTTCACAGAAAATTCACAGTTAACTGTAAGTTTTTCAGGATATCAAATCCTAAAATGTTTTCAGTTACTTAAATCCTGATAGCTGAGATGAAAAGGCTTTGACCTTCCCTGACTACTCCTCACTTCTTTCGTCTTTGTGCTTGTCAAGATGAAGACAAAGCCAGTATGAAAGACCAGTTTTGAAGAGAAAGACTGTCAGCATGCGTATTTGATGGCTACAAGGGTCCCTGAGGAGTGAGATGTGCTGTACTCCTCTCCCAGCCTCACTAAGCACACAGGTGCAGTTGTTGACGTTATAATCTGAACTAGATTTCTTTCTCCTGTATCTGTTCTTAGTAAATGAACTGATGCTCCACCTGCTGGTAAGAGAAATAAGCGAGGTCTGTATTCAGTAAGTGCTTTTGATGAGGAAGATGCAACCATTTAAGTCTCAAAACACGATCTCTTGCTGGCAGCAGACAAAGAAAAAGGAGTCAAGCATTTAGCTTGTTTGAGAATGTCTTCCCCGCTCCAAGAACTGTTGCACACATTTTCAGGTGCCCTTTAAAGCTGTTGCTTTGACTTTATATAATAAACAACCTTTGTTCCTGTGCACTAATTGTGAGCTGTTAAAAATAAACTGCTGTTTTACAGTAATACTTTTACAAAGATTTTGATGTCCATTAACTTGTTTTGTGCAATATGGAGTATAATGACAAGCGGAAAAGCCACTGCAGCCTTCCTCCAGTTTGTACTTCTACTTGTTACGGAATTTTAAATTTTATTGTTCTGAATTTTTCCAAAGGTGACATAGAAGTAGCAAAAGAACAAGAAAGCAAACTAATTCAACAGTGTAAAACACTGGCTGATAGTTGCTAGGCTGAGGAACTCCAGAAATAAGAGCTTACTTTATACAGCAAGTTCAAATAGGAGTTAGGTAAAGAGGTCTAAAACCTCAAGGTACAAATGCAGCTGGCAAGATCAAAGCCAGACAGCTAGTACTGTGCTCTTACAAGCCAAGTTCTTTTATGGATTATGTTATGTTATGCTATAATTTACAGTGGACTTTGTTCTATGATTTACAGTATGTTTCTTCAAGATCAAAGAAAGATTCTCAGGATACATCTGTACTGATGCTTGGAACAATAACACTGACCCTCAGCCAGCCTCAGCCACTTGAGTTGGTCATCCTGTCCCTACCACATAAATAATCACTGTGTTTTCAGAAATCTGGTAATGAACACCTAAATATCAGTACCTAACAAAGATTAGCGTGACAGTTAAGAAACATCTCCATACCAAAAAGAAGCCACAGACACCAACTACCTTCCCCAATGAACTGTGATTTGCAAAGAGGATGAGAATAGAGCTCCAACTGGTGGATTACTTCCCATGTCACTAAGGCCAAATACTCCGGCATACAGAAGAACCTCTTCCTCTCCCTAGAAAAACATCTTAACACTTTATGTAAATACAAAATTGTTTTATTTTGGTCTGTGGCTTTGGGGAGTAGTTGAATAATATTTTCAAATGGATTTAGATAACCATAAAATCTACAGTTTTTGAAAGAGATTGTTTTCTGATCTAACCAGAACTTCTACGGACAATGCCAAGTAATTTTCCCTGCTGGAGTTCTGCATCACAGGCAGCAAGTACAACAAAAATTGTGAAAGATTTACTAATGTCCAGAAGGAAAAACTGCAGACAGTTCAGATCACAACTTTGTGATGTCTGACACCATTAATGAGTGACAGTGAGCAACTCTCGAGATCATGAATTACTAACATTCAAACTATAAACAATATAAACACCCATTTGACTTTGTCCAGGTAATTTTTTCTGAGCCACAGAAAATTGTGCCTTGGATTGCGAAGGCATGATACGCATGTACACAGCAGTGTGGTGACTGTGGGGATCCGCTGCACCTCCTGACCGAGCTCAGCTCCACTCTGGAGTTACCAGCTCTCTGGCACAGAAGGGCAAATGAGACACAAGCTGCCTAGAGGTCTTTTCCAACCTGAATGCTTCTGTGATTCTTACATTCTCATTAGCAGCTTCAGAGAAAGACAGGCAGCTAAGAGACTTACTCCTCAGTACGCTGCTTTCAAAGGTCGGTGCACCTGGCTGCAGAGGACAGAACGAAGTGGTAGAAAGGCCTAAGATACACAACTGCTTTTCCCAAAATACTGTTGTCCTAGTGCAAGAGTAACAACTGGGAACACAAGCAAGTAAAAGCATTGAAGTGTCGGAGAACAACATAAGCACAGTTCCCAATTTTAATTTACACAAGTATATGCAAAACTCTTTAAAGAAAGTTAAAATTGCCAAAGCGATACTTAAAATCTTGGAAAAACACAAATTAACATTGCTTTGGGAAGAATGATCACTAACGAAATACTTAAATTTCCTGACGATCATATCCATTACAACTACCCCCAAATAAAAACAAACAAAAAGGAAAAAAGATGGGGAAAAAACAACAGGTCTGAGCATGTAAAATAAAACCTTGAGAACTGGAGCCTGGAAATCACACAAGACATTGATTTTTTAACCACGAAAGACAAAAAAGCAACAGCACACACTTCACTTTAAAACCTGTCATTTTAAGACAATTCTTAACATTCCTGACATTTCTGCAACACCTGTGCTGGCAGCGAGGGCTAGAATTACAATGAGAGCACACCAGCATCCCGCTGGCTTTCAGCTCTTACCTGCTTGGGTCTTACTGGGATGATGCTGTCCTCCTGCTCCTTGCTGCGGAGGAGGACTCGCCCCTGCTTGTCCGGTACCTTGCGCTGGGCTGGTGCCAGTCAGAGTGCCAGGAGGCAGTGGCTGCCCTCTCTTTAGGAGCTGCTTCTGTTCTTGCTGGCGGAAGCGTGGAGGCACCTCGCGAGGCAGGTAACGGGACGCAGCTGGCTGCTGCCCATTAGCAGATGCACGCTTGCCATTGCTGCTGTTGGTAATAGTGCTGGTGGAAGTACTGGTACCGGTACCGGCAGGTTGGGGCTGGCTTAAACTGGTCTTAATAGGTTCTGGCACTGCATTAAAAAAAAAATAAAATTGTTTTAATATCAAAATTTTGTGTAACTGAGCAAAGGGATGATGCTTTTTACTCTCCTAAACAAACAGAGGATGTAAATTACGTACAGCATACTCAAAGGAGCAAAGTTTTCTTTTCTTAGTCTCATCTCGTGCACTTTTTGGAAGTCAGCAGTGCAGCAACAGCCTGGCACAGGCAGGGAGAGCTGCTGGCTGCAGGTAGCACACACCACACTCGCTTCTATTCCCACTGTACAAACACAGGGCTACATACAGGCCTGGGTGCTGATACTAAATATGACCCAGGAAAGTACAACACTAAGAAAAAACACTGACTTCCAAGAACCCGGCAACTGAAGAGGTAAAAAAAACTTCTTGCAGGTTTTCTAAGCATTTCTAAGGCTTCTCGGATTATTATAGAAACAAGATGTCCAATACTTACCTTCAAACAATATGTAAAATAAAAGCCCAACAAGTTGATGGCTAGAAACGACTGTTGTTATTCTCACATAACACACAGAAAAATTAATTATTAAACAAGAAATAGTTTCACAGAGTTTGTTTTTTTAATGGTAGGACTTATTATGACACTGAGGAAGTAGCATGCTGTGAAATTTGAATTTTAGAAAATGAATCAAAATTTAAAAGGAGCGGATACCGGGGTGAGGTGGGGGGAATTCCAGATAATGAAAAGCTTTCAAGTCAAGATTAATTTTCTTTACTCCTGCTTTACTCAATCTGTAGATTTAGACACATGTGCAAATACTTTGTACCTATACTGATGCACAAATACATTCTATGTATTGGGATTAAAAAAATAATTATAATTGAAGGCAATGTATCCAGTACATAATATTTAAACACTTTAAAAACATGGAGCTTATGTTTTTAAAAGTTACAATTAAAATCCTGATCACAATTACCACCTTTAATTGGAAAGAATGACTGACCTGCACAACTCTTGTGCTATAACAAGGCTATTTGGGGGAGACTGTTTTAATCTGGTGCCTGAGAAATGAGTCAGGTTTTCATACACCACTAAAGAGCACGAGCATCATCCCTGCGCTTCACAACCTTGGTCAACAGCTGCTTCTCTGTAAAGCATTGCTCGTTTCTAAACTGACACTGAAATGCAGTAACTGAAAAAAGCCAACAGCATTTCAGTGCCTTATGCAAGCTCCACCTTTGCAGGCACACAGGTGAATGGGCACGAGGAAGATCAAGCTGACAGCACTGGTCCTCCCCGTATCACAACGACCAAAGGAAAATTGCCTCGTCTGTTGTAAGCATCACTCAACTGAAGCTGCAAAATGGATTCAAATGTGTAAACCATGAACATTACTGTAATCAGTCAGCACTACTTTTGAAAGACAAAATCTTCTTTTATCATCAATGAGCGGCACTAATCCCTCACGGTGTGCAGGGCAAGCACTTGCAGGTGCCCGAGCAGCACCTTTCTGGTTCAGGACCTGCACCAGGACAGGCTGCCCAGAGCAATCTGTGGCTGGAGTTTACATTGCAGAGAAATAAATTCATACAGTTATTTGTAGGTCAGTATTTCAGCACAAGATTAACACAGCTTTTCTTGAATCTTTTAAGCCTTAAACCTTTAAACACATTACATACTGTCTTAACTGTTCCTTTTCCATAGCTTTAGCCTCTTCTTTATGAGCAGCACAAAATAAAATGTCCTATAAAAACCACTGCAATTAAAACAGACTGAACAGCCTTATTGAAAAATAAGGCTAAATTCTGGTTATTCTCCACAAAACACACTGCCTGTTAGAGTACCTGAACTTTTTATTCCTTCTTGTAACAAATCTGTGTGGTTTAAACTAGGAAGAGGAGAGGAGAAGCAACAAGTTATTATGGAACAGACGAGGCATTTCAACTGAATGGTGAGCTGCTGTACACGTGTGTCTACAGCATCCACTGCCTTTTGTGCTCAGCAATTTTTCATTTTGGGCTGTGAGGTTGCTAATATTAATATCAAATCCCATCATTCTGTAACAAAACAGGAACTTTATCTAAAAAATACCAAAAATGCCTGTAATATCTCAAGAGCACAGAATAAAACCTGCTTTGCCTTTTCAAAATATACCAGCAGCTTTGGAAACAAACAGCTTGTCCATACACTGAGGATTGGAAAAGTGGATGAAAGCCATCACAAAATGCAGAACTATTCATTTGAAATACAAAGTCTGCAACTTCAACACATACGCGAAAACTATTGTTTTCATGATATACCTAAATCTGTCACCCACGTGGGGTAGTATTGCTTGGTTTTAATGGTTCTTGTTTTTTAGTAAGCACTGCTGACTTTACCATTCCTCCTGGCCTTCAAGAATTGTAGTGTGCTATGGATCAAACCCATCCTGTTGCTGGACAGCAATCTTCATGCAAGGAATCTCTGGGGTTAGTGGGCCCCCTGGGCAGCCTGGAATGGGAAATGCCCCGTGTCCATGCCTCCTGTGCAGGCTGTCCAGGCTCAGGCTCCTGCCACCCCCCGTGCTCTGTTCCAAGAGGGCTGCATCACCCTTGGCACACGTCTGTACTCAGACCTAAATGCCTGGTTTCCAAACCAAACCGCATCAAAAGCCAAATCCTGCCTCGTTCTGCTTGCTTTGACAAATCAAAGGGATAAATAAAATAGAGGCAACTTTTTGTGCGTTTGAACACAGTAAATATTCCCATTTCATTTGGGAGATGGAGAGCGGAAAGCGAAAAAATTAGAGAGCTGGGCTTATTTATTTATTTAAAGGCAGAGATGTAAGCATGCATCATGTAAGCATTTACTGACAAGCGCTCAGTACTTCTGGAAAAGACGAAGCTGTACGTGATTTGCCCATGGCCAAAACGAGCACTCAGGACACAGGCTGATCTACCAAAAATAACAAGCTGCTTCAGCCAGGAAATTTCTCCAACTCAGATGACGGACCAGCCGCACGAGCACCTGTGCCAGCGCCACCGAGGGCCCAGCGGGAAGGGGAGGGACAGGAGCCACGGCCCCATCCAGTGCCACCGCGCCTCGCACCCGGCCCCTCATCGTGCTGCAGGGCTGGGGATGCTGCAGGTCCGGAGACGAGGCTGGAAGGGACAACCCCATGGCAAGGCGGGTGAGAGACCCATGCCCTGGTGCCTGCCCTGATTTGCCCTTTCAAGGCCAAAAAAGAACCTACGACAACTCTTCAATGGAATTTAACAACATTTCTTCAATGGAATAAAAGAAAAATTGCAGGAGAATTAAAAACCATTAACTGGCACAATGTCAACAGAGGCAGTATTTGTCTGGCCCTAAGATTTTCTTAAGGAATATTAATTAATTGGAAACATATTTGAAAGAGCAAGGCAGGCTGCTTTTTATCAAGCATCACTTTCTCTCTGCGATGCATAGAAATCACATCAGATACCTCCAAGTAGGCATGCAGATGAAATACACTGCTCATCTCAGTCAGAGCGGATGCAAGATTTTGCTTTAATGCCAATTAACAAAGCAGTTTCATCATGGAGGTGTGGCCAGAGAGCCAGTTTCAGCATCAGGAACGTTTCCCTCTAAATATCTGAATCATAGATGAGAGAAAAGAACAAAGAAAATCAAAATATCAAACACACTGTAATTTAAAAAATATTCCTGCATATTAATAATACTGATTTTTCTCTAATCAGCATGCCGAAGTGTTTTTTATTTTGCACACCAAAAGCTCTTCAAGACTAGCAACGAATAGTAAGCTCTTGGTAGAGCACCGTGTATACAGGCACGGTAGCTGGAAAATAACCATTTCATTACACCATTGGCAGGAAATAAAGCAGGAAGTGTCAACAACCTAGGACAGGCTTGGTTCCTAAAACCTGGCTTCGTATCAGGCTGGAATTCAGCCTTCAAATACAGCAATAATGTTTGGAGAATATACAGTACAAAGACAATACAATATGGTTGTGTTCTGAAAAAACAACAATTTATTAAGGCCATCCCCAGCAATGTTTAAGCAGCAATTTTCGTTTGATGTGCACCAAGAAGCACCTCCTGTTCAAAGCGTCTCCATCGGATTCACTAATTATTAATTGTCATATGGCGCTCGCTCGAAGGGCTCCCTTCTATGCCAGCCAGACCCCCTCCCTCCTCCACCGGGTGCATTTTGAGCTGATGGCTCCCCTTTGCAGAGCACAGGAGGTGCGGAGCCGTAACACGGAGCACGCTGCAGGCTCGGAGCAGTGCCGGTGGTCAGCAGGGGCTGCCGAGAACAGCGATGCTCTGTGCGATGCTCTGTGCGATGCTCTGTGCGTTGTACGTCTGTAATCAGCCCCAGGGGCCGGGCTGCCAATCTAGGGAGAGACCTCGCCGGTCCCCGAAGGAGCAGCCTGTCTACCCTTTCACCTGAAAGTAATACGCTGTCACGGCTAATGTTATGTGGGCAGCTGCTGGAAACCCGGGGATTAAAAGGCTGCCTTTACGGCTAAATTTGTTTGAAGGCTAAAAATAAGGTTTAAAATATATGGGGAAGATAATTTAATACAAAGTGGTTTCCATCGCCATTAGAAACACATGATTAAAGAGCTAAAGCAAAGACATTTAAGTGGAGAGAATCTTGCAAAAATACAATTAAAGGCATCAAATAAGAGCCTTGATATTGCTTGCTCTTACGATGTTTGTGATGGGTATCTGCTGCTTCTGCGTTCTGAGAGCTGTGCACATGCGAAACAATGAGCTTGCTTGTAATAATTATCAGTACTTAATGGTATCTAAACTTCGTAATCCAATTTCACCCAAACAAATCCAATAATTACTCCATATGCTTTTTGATGATTACAATCTCGGGAATCCCAACTGCATAAAAAAGTGTTATGTGCAATTGTAGGTGGATTTTATTAATATAATGAATAGGATCAGTCTAACAGATTTCAATTACAACAATAGCTTTTAAGTACATTTCTATGACATAAGGGAAGAACATGCATAAATGAAAGAAACTGGTTAAGCCACATAATACTGATTTATGGCAGCTTTTTCCTTTCATTCACCTCATTAACATTTCTCTGTATTTCAGAATCCCACACTCCGGCTCTGTAAAACTTGCATTTCTAAAGCCTTTAAGGAGCAGACATTCCAGAAGAGAAACAGTTAAAGCCAGAAACGCATTCTTGGCTGCTACTGTGACAGGATTTATTTACAGCTTCTATTAAACACAGCAGCTCCATTACAAAGTGCTGTATGTGAGAAGAATTTTTGATTATACAATGCCAATGCCTCACTGCGTTAAACATATCATGCCAGTGTATTATTTTTTTCCTTCAGCAATTCGTTCAGGTCATTGTTTGATGGGTTTATGAATTCATTACAGGAAACAGATGGATCCCATAATTCAGAGCTATTCTCCCAGCCAATCATATGGGCAATTTTTTTTTTTTTCCCTCATCTCGCTCCCCCCTCCAAATCAACCTTAATGAAGCCACTTCCTCCATGTCCGATTCCCCGCACACATACACCGCACCGAGAGCCAGTGCTTAGCGAGGCAACCTCGGACCCGGAGCTGCTGTGACATAAAGGTGACCACCGGCACCCCCCCGAGTCAGACAGAAAGGCACGAACTTACCCAACTCGGGTGAAGGCAAAGAGAAAATGCAGGGTTGTGGAGGGCAAAAAGCTGACGCCTGATTGCTGAGAAATCCCTTTTTGTATGCTGAAAAATGTTTTATTTTTTTAAAGAAAAAAATGTTGCCCCCCAATCTACTTTCAAAGGATGAATTTTCATTTAGCAAATTACCTCCTTTGTCTACTAAGCACTGGTATTTTTTATCCACAGTGACATCTACTGGCAAAAGCAAAGGTATTTCAGAAAACTATTGCGTAAAAACCTAATACTTCTCAATGTTTCTATACAAAAGCGGGCAGTTTTGTCTTGCTCTTTTCTTTTCCCAGCAAATATTGGGAAAAAAAACTGCAGAAATGTTACAGTCTAATGCGAACAGAAATCGCAAAATTCATGAAAACAACTTTAAAACTGTAACCAGAAGCTGCTATTTGACAACAAAGCCTACAACCAGGGTAAAAGTAAGGCCTTATTAAAAATAAAGCCTTACAACTTTACCATTATTTAAAGAAACACTTCAATTTTGTATTAATTCCTGCACGTATCATTTAAGAAACAGCAAGAACAAATAAAGTCTTTCCTCATTTATTTTTTATCCGCTCCCCCCCCCCCCCCCCCCCCGCCTTTTGCTTTCCTCTCCCCTTCCTTCTCTTGAGTTTTGCAATGATTCCTGCCTCCTTTCTTACCCTTTCAACATCCCACTGCTAAAGCCTCTCACCACAACCTATTTTTCCTAAAAAGCTCTACAGCCTTTTCTCATGTCTACCAACTTCTTGGGCAGACCTACTCTGCAGAATTCCACTTTTTTTGCCAGGAAATTTGGAGTCAGAATGGGATTGAACAGGAAGTTGCAGCATTCATAGAAAACCTCTGCATTAACTGTTAGGATTTCTCTGTCGTCCCACTAACATTTGTAATTTAGCAGTGGGCTAAAGCCAAGGAGGCTCCATGGAGAGAAGTACCATCTAATCCCTCATCCCGGATCATCTTCCTGCTTTAGGAAGAGGGCTGTGTACGATGTGGTCATTCAGCCCATCTTAGCCTTGCGCCTTTAGAAAGCAGCTTTAGTTCGGTGATGTCTGCCAGGATTCGTCTATTAGCTAAATGCAACTGAATAAAAATACTGTGAAGTTACTGATTGTTGCACACTGCACACTATTTGAACAGCCAGAGTTTAGAATTCTACAATAGAGAAAGGAATCAGCCTCTGAATACACATCCATCCATCCACCCCCAAATCACTTTGGATAAGTATTTTTGCAATAACAGGAGAAATGACAGTTTTGTTAATTGATTCTACAAAAGACTGATATTTTATGCAGGCAGCAGCTACAGGTGAGTGCTTTCTTGCTTGTTCTGGAGCAGTTTTTACATCACGCTTACCAACCGTTATGTTTGTTGGCTGATGGAGCTCTCCAACCTTAAATAAATGCTCCTGGGTTTTCCCTGAGAAGGATCTATGCTAGGATCAATCCAAAAGCCACTCTGCAGCTCCTATTTTTTGCAGTCTGATCCATTCATCTGAAGACATTTCACAGGCTTCATCAAGATATGGGCATAATTTATTCTAAGACTATATTCAGACATATGATCATTGCGTGAAGTTAGCAGATAACTACCCACCATAAATTGATATATATTAAATGTTGAAATGTATTTGTTATCTATTCACTGGGTTTCAATTCGGTCAAAAATTAATTCCTAATTTTGATGCTGGAAAACCTCCTTTGAAAATATGTCATCCAGAAAGATTTTACAACCATCTGTGGGAAATCAATATTTTATGAGGAAATCATAATAACTTATAGGGCCCACAGTGACAAGTCAGTCGCAAATCATCTTCCCAGGAGTAAGACTTCCACATTACTTCTTATAAATTAAAGGTTTTATTTTAATCTTCATAGCTGGATCTGCTAGAGCCATATAAATATTAAAGAAAGCTGGAAAGCGTATTCCGTTTGGTTGTATTTCACAATTTTTGAAGAACTAAACATTCTTTTCTTAAACATACATTGGTATTAACAGCACTGTGGCTTGTTCAAAAGCTCCCTGCTGGCTGGCTGGCCAGCTGGCAGACTCACCAGCAGACACAGCCAGTATATTCACATTAAGGACATTCCTCCAGACCTCAGCAGATAGGTAGGAAAGGGAAATAACAGCACTTATTAAGCCTCTGCCCTGCACCCAGCTGCACATCCCAGTGACTTTGTACCTAGGGGCCTCTGTGGACATCCTACAAAATTTGGTCAAAATTCACCAGAAATGTCTAAAGCTGAGGGGGGAGACAGACAGGAATCTCTCTCACAACCCAGTCTCATAAGCCTCACTTCCAGAGGAAACCAAAAATATACCCATAGCAATCGGTATATTAGGGCATTTTCCCAGAGTCCTACATAAAATGCCTCTAAAACTATGAGTCTGCACTGTTCTTGTAGAAGTTAATACTGCTAATTTTGTACCAATGATGGTTTCTGACATGGAATTTTTACATGACATTGTCATAAGCAAACTGGGGAACGCAAGCTGAATGTAAAATCGGTTGAAATATTCTCTGGGAGAATCAATGGTTTGTTGTCATAACAAAAGCGTATTTCAGAATATATTCCACAGGGACTTGATCTACACCTATGCTGTTCAATATTTTCATTAACAACTGCACGATGGACTAGATAATATCCTTATTAAATCCCCCAACTACCCCCAGGCTAGAAAGAAACAATATCGGGGTGATGAGACTGCCGCGGCACAGGATCCAAATTCTGATAAACCGATGGGAAACTAACAATGAAGTGCTGTGAAAGAAAGTTGGCTGCAATTCAGTAAGGAAAGCCACCTTATTAGGCAGGAAGAATTAAATGCAGAACATCCAACACCTGATCCCACAGCAGTTTTGCAGAAAAAGGTGCCGTGTTTTAGCACATCGCAAACCAAACCAGCGTGAAAAGGTCAGGCTTGTAAGGAAACAAGCATTGTGATGGAACAACTAGCTATGAGGCTTAAAGTAACCCTCCTACATCCATATGGCACCTTAAAACCTTCACTAAAGCACTGCCAGTACCCATAGTTGGGCATCTCTCTTCGAGAAAGAGCCTGACCAGCTGGGAGGAATACAAAGCGAAGAGGGATGTGGAACCATGAGGGACCGCAGCACGCAGAAGGCAAGGTGGGAGCTCAGTCTAGAAGAACCTCGGTACACACAGCAGAGAATAAAATACAAAGAGGAAGAAATAATTGTTCCATCCCAGGGTGAATAGGAGAAGACATGCTGGGTTTAAACAGCAGCTGCAAATATTAAGATTTACGTTTCTAACAGTAACGATGATGAAGGTGTATCTGAAGACATGCTACAGGTCCGGTGATATTACCTCAGGGCAAGAGGCTGGGACAGGCGACCTCTCCAGAACCTCCCTAGCCAGATCTCCTACAATCCCACCGTAACACGGAGCTCCAAATCCAGTCCTCCCACTTTCCTCGGTCATGACAAAGAAATCATTTTCTCTCAGGTTGGTAATCACAATATTGTCCTCACCTGCTGGTTTTCCAGTTGAAGATGTGCTCCTTATTCTTCAGCACCACTCGTCCAAACCCAACCTGCTTTGCCCTTGATTAACTTCAAACTGTCTCGTTCCCACACTACCTTTTATCCCTCCACTCCAATGCAATTAAGTTTGCCTTCTCTTTGTAAGCCCTTCGCAGCCCACCCAGCCACAGAACCACCCAGCAACAACGAGTCCTAACCCGGCCATATATGACCCTATATTCACAGATTTAACTTCTCGTATGAGCTGGAGAAGCTCCTAATAAAAACCATACATCCTTGCATACTTCTGCGCTCAGATACTAGATTCTGTTTCACTTCCTTAAACAACTTCTACACATTTTTCTTTCTTATCACTCAGCAGAGAAAGTGCCAAATACTTCTCTTGACAGAAAGATACAAAACCTGTTTACTTTGTGATGCAATCTGCATTTTTAAAAGTTTTCTTCAACCCCGTGCTGTTATTCTGGTTTGGTTTCACACGCAGCAGGCTCCTGAAGAATACTTATACTTTAAACAGCTTCCAACAATTTCCTCGCTGCTTTCTTCCATGTTAGCACTGATTATAATTTTAATTTTAAATTCACAATTAATTAGCTGTGCCATTAAAAATGGTACAGCTAATTAGGTTGATAGGTTGTCATCAACAATAGATGGATAATTCAAAGCAAATACGATGTTGTTTAGCATTGTATTCTTTCACCCTGTAATGTTTATTGTAGGTTGTGAGTGCACACACATGGTTTACCATGGCCTGGTTGATGAATGGAAATTGGATTGCATACATCAGACCTCGAATTTAGAAGTCCAGGTCATGAATCAAAATTCTGGGTAATGGAACAGTTAAATTATCACAGCTACGTTCCTTCAGGATGTGAACTGATAACAGATGGTAACTTTCAAGGCTTAACAATTCGTCTGGTTTCTTTCAAGCGATAGTTCTTCAATTTACAGATGATGTTAAGCAGTATTTATGAATTCATGTAACTCAAATTCACAGAATTTCACAGAATTTTCTAGGTTGGAAGAGACCTCAAGATCATCGAGTCCAACCTCTGACCTAAAACTAACAGTCCCCACTAAACCATATCCCTAAGCTCTACATCTAAACGTCTTTTGAAGACTTCCAGGGATGGTGACTCCACCACCTCCCTGGGCAGCCCGTTCCAATGCCTCACAACCCTTTCAGTAAAGAAATTCTTCCTAACATCTAACCTAAAACTCCCCTGGCGTAACTTTAGCCCATTCCCCCTCGTCCTGTCACCAGGCACATGGGAGAACAGGCCAACCCCCACCTCGCTACAGCCTCCTTTAATGTACTTATACAGAGCAATAAGGTCACCCCTGAGCCTCCTCTTCTCTAGGCTGAACAAGCCCAGCTCCTTCAGCCGCTCCTCGTAGGACTTGCTCTCCAGGCCCCTCACCAGCTTCGTCGCCCTTCTTTGGACCCGCTCAAGCACCTCGATGTCCTTCTTGTAGCGAGGGGCCCAAAACTGAACACAGTACTCGAGGTGCGGCCTCACCAGAGCCGAGTACAGGGGGACGATCACCTCCCTAGCCCTGCTGGTCACAGTGTTTCTGATACAAGCCAGGATGCCGTTGGCCTTCTTGGCCACCAGAGCACACTGCTGGCTCATATTCAGCCGACTGTCCACCATCACTCCCAGGTCCTTCTCTGCCTGGCAGCTCTCCAACCATTCCTCTCCCAGCTTGTAGTTCTGCTTGGGGTTATTGCGCCCCAGGTGCAGGACGTGACACTTGGCCTTGTTGAACTTCATACAGTTGACCTCAGCCCATCGGTGCAGCCTATCCAGATCCTCCTGCAGAGCCTTTCTACCCTCGAGCAGATCGACACACGCACCTAGCTTGGTGTCATCTGCAAACTTACTGAGGGTGCACTCAATGCCGTCATCCAGATCATTGATGAAGATGTTAAAGAGGACCGGCCCCAGTGTTAATCATATACATCTCTCTACTCGCAGATTTGTTCAAATATGCACCCACTGTAAAGCAAAAGACAAATAAATAAATAAATACATCTTGCTAGAAGCTGGTCCCCAGGCTACCATTTGTCCTTAAGAGTAAGCCTCAGACATTTCAGCACAGACATATTTCGTCCAACATGTCATTGTACATTAACTTTGAATTCAGACTCTTGTCTGAACTCAATTCCCACCTCCAAAGCAGGACACTATCAGGCAGACTCGTCCCTCTAAACAGTACACCGACATTAGAAAGCCAACTTAACTATTAAAAAAAGGAAAATAATAAAGCTATTGAAAGTTTTTAATCACTCGTGTTAATAACAATAAGAAACATTAGCATTAAGAATTGTCTGAAAAGGATGGAGAAGAGATAAGAGATTGCTGAGATGAATTCGCTTGTGCAAGGTACAACAAGGTACTCAACAACCAAGTGAGAGGGCAGCTCTCAGTGAGGAGGATTGCTCTGCTAGAGCTCGGCAGCATTTGCAGAGTTTTCTCAGGTTTCTGAAGGAGGTTTTCATATAAAACAAGTTCAGCCCCTAACAGCTAGAGAAGTCACGTCTTGGATACTTCCTCAAATTATTTTAAAACATCTAAATCCCATCCGCTGAGTTCACAAAGACCCACCAGGGACACACATGTGAAGTTGTAGTTCACCAACAGGACAACTTGTTACAGGGCCCCTCTCTCCTCTGCTCTTGCCCTCCAAACCCTTCCCAAGCGTTGCTCCAGGCAATGCAACCCGTCAGTAACCGCACAATGAGAGTTAGAGACAGGAAACAGCTTACAGCTAAATTATACAATGCTAACACTATCATCACTGCAAGTGCTGGTGGGAAAATCCAGGCACAATAATAACAGATTAAATAACTTCATACAGAGCCACATAAGAATTCTGGGCAGAACCAGCAACTGAATCCTTTAATTTAAGCTGACTGTGTGCATTTAATCTTATTAGACAACATTTTACACACAGTTTTCATATTTAAAGGATTTTTTAAAAGCAAATTTACAAGTGGTGCTAAGGCAAACTGGCAACAGTATTTTTCCTTCATTCAATAAAAGCCATCTCCAGACTGAATAGCAAGTATTCTGTACAGCAGAGATCTGCTCATTGTTAAATCACTTGTACGAGCAGATGAATATGAAAACCCACAGTAACTCACTTCATACATAATTAACAACTAGAATTATCACAGTATTGACCAGTTTACTGTATACAGCAAAAGCCTACCACTTCATTTGCACCTTGAACAGTGACACATCTCCAGGTTACAGCTCACACAAACAAGTCTTGAGACTAGTTTAAAACCACACAGTAAGCTGGGCAAGCTGGTGGATCACCAGATTACACATTAACATGGAGTTTTTATAACAGAAGCAAAAATCTTACAAACAGATCCATGTCTTTGGATGTGGTTAATGCCTGTGTTATATTAAAAAGACTGTTAGCACCAGCCCTTTTGTTGCAGAATACATTCAAGGTCTGGAGGTCAGAGCTCACCCTGAATGGCTGCTGTGTTCTGCAAAGATGCTGGAGGCAGCTCTTCACGTTGGGGTTGAAGGGAAGGCAGTGAATCAGAGCACAAATTCTGCCAGTTCCAAACCAGTAAGTGGTTGTATACTGCAGAGAGATACCTCACATACCCACCATTTCCATCTTGGAGTGCCTCTACAGAAACACACTCAGTGTCAGTATCTGGCATAAATGCTGTAGGGATGTCCAGAGACCACATCACACCTGGAACACGCTGCAGCAACGTCTGTGCATGCAAGGCATGTACCTGGTGTACGAATTTTAGGGTGTCCCAGGGCACAGTCAGTGCTAGTATCCCAGCCAGGCTGCAGGAGAACTGGAAACACTAAATATTCATGCTATGTCGACCTGCTTTTCCAATTTGAAATCTGAGCTGGAAAGCAGGTAAGGACTCTGGCTAATTTTCTGAGTGTCTGGAAATTGCCGGCATGTATTTATGGGTCAATTCCTTAACTCGTGCACCAGGACACATCAGACCTACTGGCTACAAAGAGAGTGTGCATGCAAGCTGCAGATCAATACATGAGAGAGGCCCTAGGCCTATAATGCATGCACACGCAAAAATTTGTAGCAAATCCATTCTGGGTCTAACATAACCTAGACCCGTCAGATTCACTACACGTGCACACATTTTTGTTCTGGAAAATACAAATATAGCAACTCAAATGGCTTCATGTTTCAGGGGGCGGAGGCAGGAGGAACAATTGCACTGGCATTTAGCTCCCTCCAGACGTTCCCGTGTAAGCACGGAGATCGACTGCTTGCTGATTGCAGGCCTGCTGGTGAAGGTAACGTGCTCGACATGATCATGAGATGAAGTTTAATTTTTATTGACATTGGCTGTGTTGCTGAAATCACGGCACTACGCATACATGTCAAATCAACTAGAGCCCTGTATAAACACAAAGCCTTGGCTCCACTGTCATGTACATTTATGGTACCAAATAAATATTTTAAGTGCAATACTAAAATAGTAACAATTTTGTGGGCAAGAGCAATGTTTTAAATAAAGCAGTAAAAAGACCCTGCAAGTTTGGCACAAGCCTTCAAGTTCACATTCTACTGCAAGACAAGGCTTAAGAGTATGTTTATAGTGCAGCCCTGCAGATAGCAGAGGGATGGCTGAGCTATCGCCTGCATCAGTCAGCACACGGCTTTGCAGGGACCAGCCTCCCCTCCTCAGCAGGAGGCTCTACTGCGAGCCTCAGGTCCCTCAACCCAGGGGAACTGGGCATTGCAACTTAAGGAAAGCTCAAACTGAAGTATTTTGGCCTTAGATTTCCCGGTCTGAATGAATCCTCATGGAGCTAACTGCAAGGGTGAGATGAAAAAGTGTTCGCTTGTCATGTGCACAATTATTTCAGGAATGAGTGCTTTGAGCAACCAAGTTTTTAAAAACAAAGATGGGAATATGGACACCACTTTAGAGAACTGTGCTTCACAAAATTTCACAGATTTTTGTTCCTAGAAAAAGGTTTGAGGTTCCACATCTTGTTCTGGATGCAGTTCCTACTACTGGAAACACAAGCTGTGTGTGTGTCATTCCTGTGGCTTTAAAATGATCAGATGAGTAAAATCTGGACCCCCAAAATGTTTTATTGCTCAAGTAAACCCAATTAAAGTCATGCTCTAAAGAGGAAAAAAAAAAAGTAAGTCTTAACTTGCAGCCATACTGACCTAGACGAAAAATACACCAAACATAAAGCGTGTATTTCAGTTCTTTTGATACCTCCCTTTTAAATCTAAATAAGATTTCAAATATGCAGCCAGGTTTTTCCGAGCGAGTTTCCCAAAGACTGGAAGTTTTTTGTTTAGAACAAAGAGTTCGTCTACCTGATAGCGAAGCCCAGGCTGACACAGAACCTGAAGCAAACTCTTCATTAACGCAGCTTAAACTGAACGGATTTTTTATGTCTCCAAGGCCATCGTGCATTAATGCCATATATGAAAAAAAAGATTTAAATTATTCAGAAACACAAAGAAAGTAGTTCCAGCAGTTTTCAGGCTGCCTTCTTCAGGCTGCAAATCTTCAAGAAAATGCCTTAAATAAAAGCAAACTAAATTCTGAGTGCATTTCTGCAATCACTTTGCAGCAGCTAAGATGAAGCAAAAAAAAAAAAAAAATGCTCAGCTCAATTTGTTGAACACAGCCTGGCAGAAAACCTCTTTTGTGAGAGGGCTGCAGCCCCAGCAGGTCCATTAATGGCCGGGCATTCCCGGGGAAGCTTTTCCCTGCTCCTTGAGATGCGACTTTGGCATCTCTAAAAGATCGAAGCAACCAAGTTCACTAAAAAGACGGGGAAGGGGGAAAAAAAAGCGCCGAGCGGCGCCGATCCATCTGCCAGCGCTCGTAGGGCGGCAGCAGCGGTGCCGCTCTGCAAAGCAGGGCTGCTGTGTTTGTTGTTTGGGATGACAGCTCCTGCTGCAGCAGCCTGTCACCATAGCAACTTTCGGTAAGAACTCACAATGCACCCAAACGAACTCCGAGCTAAATTAACTTATTGCATGTCACCAGTGAGAAATGACTGTTCAGAGGTAATTTTCTGTACTAATATGTAATGGAGTTAACTCTCTAAATTGAATTAAATTAATTAAATGCCACTCCCAGTAAATCAGATTCTATTACATGAATGTTAAAAGAAATTAAAGATGTTTTAATAAAGATTACTAATAATAACTTAATATTATTACTTCATTTTAATTCAAAAATTCTGCTGAGTTTATTTTAGACACATGTCTTCCCCTTACTAGGAAGGAATACCTAATTATAGCACATGCATTTACGTGCATATATGCACAGATTTAATTTATATTATATGCACATATTTATTTTGTATACACATACTTAGACTTATCCAAAGGAAATCAGATCAGCATTGTAAGGATTGTTCACCTGCGAAATACTGCTTGGTTTAACATGTGAAGTCCTAAGCTTTTCTTTCCCCACACACGCATCTTGATCACTGTTGATAACTGCTGATAAATCTTCCAAGCCTTCAAGGATTGTATCCAGTTTCTATAAAGTTTTATTTCTGCTGAAAACATTTTGCACCAAGTCCAAGTGCAGAAAAAGAGGAAAATACCAAAGCTGTCTAGGCAGGCCACAAAAACAACAGGTCTTTAATGGCTTTACAGAGCTACCTATTATTGTATTAACTTTGTTTTTTAATATGCTGCTTCCTGCACGTTAGCGTAGGGCAGTCAGCAGGGAGACAAATCCACGATGCCTCCATCGCCCCGTGTCGGTGAGGGCAGGCTGTAAGTGCCAGCTGATGGTGTTCATGCTGCCTGACCCTGACGTTATTAAAGACTCACCCAAACACTCCAGGTCAGAATTACCCAGTGCCATTTAAGCATTCCTCCTCCGCTGTGTGAGCAGGCAGCTGCGACAGCAGGGGGAGCACACGGCTCCAGATCTGCCACCCCCAGGGGACAATGACGGGGGACAATGACGTGGCCCCCAGAGCAGGCTCGGTTCAGGTTCTGCTCAGCACCCCGAGGGAAGTCAGCGCTGCCATAAAAAGAACACTGTGTAAAATATGGCAAGTGTTTTAAAGCATGTTCTGGATTGCAATTAAAAAACAGCCATAAAAACAAATGTGCAAAGCACGGGTGCAGTAATGCAGTGACCATTTAATGGATTGGAAAGTTGTAACCTGGAATAAAATACTGCCTAGATCCCAAGTATCAGTAAAATGAGATTATGGATTTAAGTTTCCACTGTTATTATGTGTCTGATTTATTGTCCAGAAACTTTAAGTTAGAATTAGACTTTTTAAACTCTTTGTAGCCATAATAAGGCACCACATCACAAGGTCTTCCCATTCAAAATGTATTTTACCATTCAAGGTCCAAACTGGAGAAATACTATACACACTCGTGGCATCAACTCAGTTATCCTAACCCTTCATAAAATAATGTGAATGGACAGAACACTACGGATCAAGTGTTTAAGCATTTTTCCTGATGTAAATGGCTTTTCATTAGTACCCTCCGGAGGGAAATAAAATGCTTTATCTTACGTCTAAGAAAGTAACTAAGGACGTTCTCTGTACAAAAATGTTACTGCCAAGGCAACACATTTCTGAAATGTATACTGAAAGAAAGGTGAGACAGAGACACGGGGCTTGCTGTTTGGCAAAGGAGAAAAAAGGTGAAGAATGGGCACCCTCGTCTGGTTCACCTTCTCTGGGAAGGAAAAAAGAACATCAGAACTGAACAACTGAGGTAACTGAAGATGATCTCCAAGATTTGATTTCCCACAGTGACTATTGCACAAATTAGAAGTAACTATAGAACAAACAAACAAAAAAAATCATGACTCTTGGAAGATGGCAGATATTAAAGTATGAATTAAGATGGAGCCCATGTCAGAAACATAGCATTGGATATATTATTTTCTTTCTGTTTTGTTCAGAAGACTTTCTCTTGTTGAGGAGAGATGCCAGACGGACAGAGGGGAAGAGAACAGCCTCCCTCAGACGTGCTTGAGAAGAGCTGAAGGAGGGCTGGGTGGGCCCAGCACCTGCAGCACCCTCAGGAAGCCTTCTCATCTTCTGCCAACTGGGCCTAAACAACTGCAGTGTGAGCTGCTGGGAATTACAGCAAGTGATAGATCTGAATGTCTACTTCAGAGGTCTACCTGCAGAGAGCAAACGGTTAGAGAACAAAGAGGAAAGAGGGGGAAAGGAGAGTTGGAAGAAGAAACTCCGCGTTATCAATTCAAGATGCTTACGGAATTAGAGAAGAGGCCACCTGAAATTTAGGAGCTCCTTAATGCAAGCTGAGTTCAGAGAGAAATAACTGAGCTACAAGAACCAGCAGCAGCACTGCTATGAGGCAGGTCAGATTACAGAGCTGAACGCCGGACTCAGCTTGAAAGGCATAAAAAGGACTCGGATTTTCCTTGTAAACAGCAGTAGTAAAATTACTGTTACATAGCTTAACTCAGACATTATTTAATAATCCTCCAATTACAGATATTGCGTTTAAAAATAATTCTAGACCAAGTGGAAGGATTTCTAGAGGAAAGAAACACAAATGACTATGGTTTGAAAAATGGCTTGAAAACACCAGCACGAAGAAAGGCTGCACGAAGGCTTGAGTCAAAAAGAGGACACACAAAAGGCTGCTGCGGGGAGGGGAAGGCCTGCTCTGCTCTGCACTTACCGGCAAATCAGACAAGAATGGGCTTAAATTACAGGAAAGACTGTTCAGGCTGAGCCCGAGACTACTTTCCAACAATAAACAAAATGTCTTTCAAGAACATCTGTCGGGCCTGTCTGACAGTGCGGACACGGGTAAGACAATCCCTTCTTGTTTGTCTGAAGGGCTGTAGCCAGTCCTGCTAGCCTAAGGCTTCAGTGTGAAATTTGGAGTTTTTAACGGAGTTGAGGGCTTGTCGATTCTGGAGCTTTGTAACCTCTATGCTTCAAAACTGTCCTGGGAGAGCCTGCACGGCCTTGGAGAGGACAAAGGTCTGGCTCCGTAAAAACTACTGGAAAGAAAAAAAAAAATAACACTTTGGATTTGGCTGCTTTTGCTATGTCAGAAGTGTTAAGGGCATCCTGAAAACGGGAGGATGGATCTTCAGGAAGCTCTGTGATGTGACAGGAGAATTACTACTGCCAACAAGGAAGAGGCCATCAAGAGCTGGAACCATTCCTCAGGTTCAGCCGGGCCCCTTGGGCGAGCAGCAATAGTTGCCGACATGCTCGGGGCAGCTGAGGAGTGCCAAAAGCATTTGGTGTTGCTGTTAAACACAGGTCCCACAAGTGCTGAGTGTCAGCCCCTGCTGCCGTGCTTCAAAAGCAAGGGCAGGATGCTTAGCAAGGACATTACCTCCTCTCCTGGTGATGTCGGACCTGCAATCAGCCGTGTGAGTAAGCACCTCCAGGAAGGTAATGCGCACTGCGCTGCCTAAACCTGTTCAGGAAGAACCGGAATGATGGGATGCACGGCACAAACAGCCAGAATGCTTCACAGCACTTACCGAAGCGTGAGCTGGTTAAACAGACACTTTAAGTAGTCGTGCAGAATTCGTAAAGTATGGGCTACCATCTCTAACAGCTCAGGAAAAGCATTAAAATAATCTAGCAAAACACAAGGAAGTCAGGAGGCAGACCGGATTCTCAGAGCAGAGGAATGTCAACACCAGATAGCCAGCAGGAGAACACAAGGTCCCTCCAGCCAGAGGCTCCACGCTTTGCAAAAGAATCAAAACACTTCTTCATTTCCTTCGTTTTCCCAAAATAACCCTCTCCAGCATCTGCACAGTAACTACCATGAGAATGTGCACCGGTGTCACAGCATAAAGCTGGTTTCATCCTTCCCAAGGAGTGGACCAAGAAACCTTTAAAAGCTGGCATATGCCTCAAAACAGTCCGGCATCCCGTGTACCAAACTGAGCCAAGACATTTGCTCTCGCCTGATGAACCTCTCTTCAAGCTTGGAACTTGCAGATCCCACAGATATTATATGGGATACATGCCTCCTCCAGGCAGTGGTGTGATAATCTATCAATAGAAAGTAGCCATCACATTGCAGTTGAAGGAAAACTGATAGGTTTTCATGGAGAAAACATCACAGCAGCTGAGTGTTTCCCATGAGTGACCTAAATGAGATAGTCCTCGAGGCAGACAAGAAACTGCCTTTATATACACACATCTTTAAATAAGGCTAAAAGCTAATGACAGACTTTAGTTCAGAAGGTAAAAGAACCGAACCAATAAGTAAGCAGAGCCATAACATCACTTGCAAGAAAACACATCTCGGGCTGCTGGGTGGGTAAGAAAACTAAGAGATGCTCCTGGTCCATGCTTCTCAGCAAATACAGCACAGAGTGATGGCATGTCAAAAATGAAAAATGCATCTGCTCTCTAGAACTAGGGCATATATGCTCTGGTGGACAAGAAATCTCAGACAACTGCCTATCGAATACGTATTTACCAATTTTAAATAAGCAGGCTGATAAAGAACAGAATGCATGCTATTGTCTCAACTGTTGTGACGCCAGAAAGTGCAACAGTTTGACTGTCTCACAGTCTACGTGTTTAAATGTACTACATTAGGCAATGCCCATTACAGAAAGAGAGGTCTATTGCTGAGTATGGAAGTACACACTGTGGGCAGATAAATAATCATAAAACAGCATGCAGTTTGATCATAACAGCCACTATTATCATTGTGTAGCTGTGCTAAAATTGATATTCTAGAATGTACAGTTATCAACAACTGTATTGGCAGTTGTTGTGCCTTTCAGAAAGCAAGTCAGGGATTTATCTGAGAGGCATTAGCACCAAGGGGCACCAAGAGAATTTGCTCCAGATGCGAAAAGCCAAACTGGTGTTACCTCATTTGTTCTTAGTCTCTTCACAGGGTACTCTTATAATGTCCAGACTTGAAATTTATCAGGCAATGGACATCGTAAAGACAAATCTGAAGAAAGCATGTAGTCCTACTGCCTTTAAACAGTACAACGGTTACAGCATTTGAAAAATACTTTCATTTGTGCCTAGGGTCTGAAAGCTCCCATTTTCACCCTGTTTTAAAAATAAATATGCACAGGTAGGGCTGTTACCATCTCAAATCTGATAAGCCCACGTCATTTTCTAATTGAGGAAACTGAGAAAAGGGAAACCACATAGAAAAGCAGATAAATACTCTGCCTGTATTTATAAGACAAGCACATGCCTAAATTTTCATGATAGGAAACTACAACAGACTGTATAAAGCAGGAGGCCTAAGCACTGTCTCTGAGGAGTACCAACACTATCAGGGACCTCTGATTTGAGCTCTTACCCACTTTCCTATGCCCAGCTGAGGAACCTGAGAAGCCTTCCAAGGCAACCACCAAATGAGACTGGAGATGCTTACTTGAGCTATAAGGAAAAGAAACTCCGCAAAGAAGCTGAAGCACTTCGCTTCTTCAGAGGTCAGCTGTCCTGTAAATCCTGCTCAGGACAGGAGCACATCAGGAAGAATATTGTTTGCGCTTTATTTTCAAATAACCCTCAAGTTTTGTGTTTGTTTTCTTTAAAAAGAGAATTACTTTTTGCCAAAATCCTGTACCACTAGTTTCAGTGCCTCATTGTCTGAAAATGGTGTTTATTTAAATGCTGAAGAGTCTAAAACTTCACAAAAGCTATAGAAGACCTAAAGCTTCACAACTGTCCTTGGCTGCAGGGTTCAGGGTATCAAGCCTTGACATACTCTCCTGCAAAAAGACACCGATGCTCATGCCACAATTAGTCTCTAGACTACGAAATCAACACAGACCAATACAAATAATGCTCACAAAGCAAAACAGAGCTTGTAATAAGGATTATCCATACACTTACTTGCTACCCTAAATTTTTCTCCTTCACTTCATAATAGCAGGGGTTGAACTGAGATACTTGTGACATTGCCTCACTGAACTATCATCTCCAGAAACTCAAGATGGCTCATTACAGCAATCCCACATGAAACAAAAAGCAAGAAACCAAGTGTTGTTGTTTTTTTCTCTACGAGTTAACTTCAAGCCTCCATAGTCATTCTGCATGCTTTGTCTTCTTCTGTATGCAAATTTCTCCTCCTAATGCACTCCCACCTTTATAGCATTTTCTACTCTTCTGAACCAGTGTTACGGCAGGGACTCTACAAATTATCTTCACATTCTGCTCTTTGTAGATTGTAAAATTGTAATTACTTCTCTATCAGAGAACTGCTATCTCAGTCAGCTGTGAGAACAAATTCATGTTTGTTTAAAGATTCTTATAATAGCAAAACAACACAATGATAACATTTATCAAAAAGAAAACATATTTATGTTATAAAGCCTTAGCATGCGGCACCGGGTTATCATTAGGTTATCAAATGACTGCGTATTACGATCTAATTGAAGAACTTATTACAGTGCCCCCCTTCCTTCTGCAATGATGATTTATGGCACGTTTTGTCACTACAATGTTAAAGCGTTCAGTACAAACACAGCACTTAACTAACAAGATGGCAGAGGCAGATATTCAAGTATAAGCTATAAATACTCAAATGAATCAGAGGTTTTCAGTCTGTTGTAAATCATACCTGATTTGTAGGTTGAAACACATTTCCTAATCTTGTCTAAAAACTTCTGTTGGCCCCTATAATAATAGGGCACAAACTAGAAAAGTTCAAACCTTAAAAACAAAAGACTAATTGTGTTACATAGTCATAATTCTACTTAAAAGTACTGGTGAGGTTCTCCAAAAAGCCTACACTTTCTTATTTCCTATGGAACTACCCTTAAATGTGGATAACAGCCAGAAAGCGGCTGTTAACATACATAAAACTGCATTTCTGCAGAAACAGGTCTGAGTGTAGGTTGAAGGAAGGTAATTCACATCCAAACCAATGCGAGCAGAGAACATTAAAACTGCACCTTTGGGCAGGGAAGTGAAGAATCAATTCTAAACAATGCAACAATCTACATGTCCGATTTTCAAATGAAAATACCAGGCTTTGAAAAAAGGTATGCCACTCCTTCTGCCATCAAAATAGAAATGCCAGAGTAGGGGACAGATTCTTATATCTTTCCACCTACTCTTTTTCCCTTTTAACTTCCATTTATAATACAGCAGATCATGTCCCTCCAGTTAAAATACACTGGATTGCTTGTAGTATAGAAAATGTTATGCAAATTTTAAGAAGTATCTGAAGAAGTTATGTCAATATTTGCAACACCACAAGTCTTTTTTTAATCAAGCGAACACATACTGTTAACTGCTTTCTCTTCTTTCAAGTCTTCCCTGCTTTCCCATTTTCTGCTTGGAAAGCCCACACCCTTCTCCCTGGTCAGATGCCATGAACGCACTAAAGACAGACCTACAGGCATCATAAAGATCCTTTAGACTGCAGGAAAAATATTTTCCAGACTAACATTCATTCCTAACCAAAGATTTACCAAAATATTTTCCAGATTCAGCTGAAAATGGTAAATAGTTAACTCTTTTTCCTTCTACATGTGTAGATTTTACACGTACCTTCAATGTAGGTAATGCTAGAGAATTGGGTAGACACTTTGCCTGTCACTAACCACAGTAGATGTTTGGGTAACAGAGTTTTATTGCCACTTAAGCTATCCTATACCAGCACTTCAGCTTCAATTTAGATTAAGAGCACAGAATTCAGTTGGGATGGGGCAAAGCAGTCAGGGACGTGGTCACCTGTATGCTGGCTAAATCTGCAGCAGCTGGCTGGAAGAAAAGCAGGCAGCAGAATGCCTTGACCTCCCAGTATTTATCACAATAGCTCTCTATAAAAAGTCTCCTGTAGTTATTAAGTAACAGCCATTTACCATACCGGGGATTGCTTAGTGCACTGTGCAGAACTCTTACTGGTAGTTAGAGCTGAATGTTTCCATTACAGAAGCCTTTATGTACAAAGTTTCTTCATCAAGTGCATATAAAATGCCAAGAGTTTATGCATTCAAAATAAACACTAATAGGCTTTGTTCAATGGTCCCGTTCTCAAAAAAAAAAAAGAAAAATTCACCATAAAAGAACAGTAACGTGGAAGTACAGTGCACAGCGTGCAATACAAACACGCTCATTTCCCACCTCATCTAATTCGGCAGCTGAACAGGAAGACGACTTTAATTTGTTTTCAAGTAATTGAGAAACATCTCAGCTCCTTATCAGTTCTTCTAATCTTTTTTCCTTTCACACATTGCCTACAATTGTTGCCAACAGTATATCCATAAAAGATTCAGACTAAAAAAAAAAATAAAATACTCCAGCAAACGAAGCTGCAGGAAAAAATAAATGGAAACTTAAGCTGTTATGTGGAGAAGACTTAAAGAGATGGTTCTTTGTTTAACCAGAAAAAATAATTTAAGTTGTTTAAATAGACACGAGAGCAATGTAAGGGAGCGCTTCCTATCCCTGCACCTTCAGAAGCAGCCACATACCTTCCCTCTGTTGGTGGAAACCCGTGTTTATTTTGGAAGGGTTTTGTGCTCTGCATCACAAATGAAAACATTCGGCTGGGTTTGAGGCCTCAGAGCAATAGTTAACTGACAACACACCACGTACACACACCCACAGGAAACCTCCTTCCTCCTCACCAGTTTCTCTTTCCTGAGGCCTCCCCAGAGACTGAACATGCAACAGCTAGCATCGGTTTACAACAAAACGTAACCACACACACAAAGCACACGAGATGGGGCAGGAACTTTATATTTTCTGTTGTACAAGGAAAAAAAAAAAAAAGAAAATGTAATACAAGATTTTAAAAGCACCTCGATCACACCATAGCTTTCTAGCACACCGTAAGCCAACCAAAAAGGCTAACAATCTTTTCTCCTTCTTGGCAAGTCCTGCAGCTTCCCTCCTTCTAGTTACCTCAAAAAAAAGTGCCTTCTTCAAAAATGCAGCTGAGAGCAAGTAAGAAACAGCATAAGCACGTTGTCCTAATCAGCTGAAAAAACAGGAACTGAAAAATTGTTCCCCCATCTCACCTCTGGTTGTACAATTTTCTTAATTCTTCTCCAACAGACCCAAATGGTGCGAGTGCCTCTCATTGTCACAACTACCCAGCTGCAGAACTGAATGATAAAATGAAACTTTTTTTTTTTTTTTTTAAACCCTAAGTTACCACATTTTGAGGCAGGATACAGCTTCCCCTGCACATCCAGGCTGGTCTCAGTTATTGGAAAGGTCAGAGTAAAAAAGTCACATCCATACTGTAAGCAACTGCATGAAGTTACATCTTACCTACCAAACTCTGCATATGGTGATGTTTTGCAAAATGCTCAGTCCCAGCTTGGTTTAAATCCTTGTTTCAAACACCATGTATATGCAGTAGCTGCTGCAGTCACTTCACCCAGTTTTCCAGTGTCATCTCATCTTTACAATGCATTTAATTGCTTTGTCCTTCATATAATAAATTAACTAAATTCAGTGATAATCCCTGTGTTGCCTTTAGTTCTAGCAGCATTTGTCATTCAGCCATGAATACAAAACAAAATACCCAGTGCACTACTGCATTTATAGCAGTAGCATAAGACACTTAAAGATAACAGACAAAGGTCTCACGGAGAAATGCAGTCCCTCAATTTAAAACAAATGAACTCACAGCTGTACCTGAAAAAAACTGAATTCCTATCATGCTATTTTTAAAAACTTACATTAAACTTTATATTTTCAAACAATTAAAAGCAAAGCTATCACAACAAAGACAGAAATAGTATCTCACCCAGGAAAGGAGATGGCACTGTGTTTCAGTATAACAGAAATCAAGACCCATTGTATTATCATGTGAAAATGAGCTTAATTAGTTACTTTGACAACAAAAACATCTGCCATAGAATTATGATATCAAAAGTCATTACAATACATTATAAAACTGAAACATCTTTGCACAGAAATGAGTTGATTCATAGAACAAAATATGTATTACTCGGAAACAGAAATACTCCATTTAGATAGAAACCCATCATATATCTGAATTTCAAATTTTTCACGTGCTTAAGATTTCAAGAGGCTTAACTACTTCTGCCATCTTCTCTACTGAAAGCAAAATCTACTGTTACAAACTACAAAACATCTTACAAGGCAGATGCTACAGAATTCAGATTCAAATTTTCTGATTTCACACGCTTTCTTCATGACAAAAAGTTTGAAAAGAAAAAGATGGAGTTTCAATAAATTGCTTGTCAGTTTCTTCATCGGGTAGTTCAAAGACTATTTTTCTGAATTCAGTATCACTGGAGTGAAAATTAATTTCTGCTACATAAATACATAAAAAGCTTTTGAAACATAAGTTGTTTTGCCAATCCCATATGTTAGGCTTGGCTCTTCTCTAATTCCCAGTCTCGGGAATCTGGGAAGCTGTACTTCCTTGTCTGTCACCTAATTATGTAGCAATAAATAGGAGTGTATATTAACAAGTCCAGAACTGTTCTACAACCCTGAGTTCTTTGGGTGGCAAAGGACAGGCTAGGAGGAAAAAAAAAAAACAAAAGAAGCCAACAGCTGCAGAAGAGAGGCATTACCTCGGCTTTCTTCCTCACCTTTTTTTTAAGGCTGTAGCTTCACCAACCTTTCTCCTAGGGCACAGCTCTAGTAGCTCACTGCCCCAAAGAGGAGAGTGTTTTGCTTATTTCTGCTGCTTCCTGGACCATTCTGCAAACCAATTCAATTCACTTATCCAGAACGAAAAGAAAAACAACACAGAGAAAAAAAAAAAAAAAAGGTGGTGGTGGTGGCTATGGGGTAATAGCTTTCTCATGAGTTCAATGTATTGAATTTACTCACTGAATTGAGTTGAATCATGCAAAGAGAGGGAGAGGTTTACCCTTGGTGGCAATTAGCTGTATTTGAAATATCTAAATGAAAAACTACATCTGTCCTGAACATTAGAGGAAAAATATAATATACATTGTGCTAAGTTGCAGAGATATTTAATCCATATATTCCTGTCAAAAAGTATGTTATCCAGCAAGATCAGCAAAGTGAAAGCTTACACTGGGAATCCCAACGTGAAAAGTCAGTTCCTCCAACCAAGCTTTAGGAATAGAACTATCCTAACAAGATATTCTCTCCTTTTTAAAAGAGAACGTAATTAAAAGTACAAGCACATTTTTAAGCATGCCTTAACAATATCAGATGGTTCACAAAAGAACAAAAATTAATTTACCTTTGGTTTTTTGTTCAGCAGCCTGAAAGAAGAAAAGAAAAAAAAAAAATCAACTGCTTGTCAATATTCAAAGGGATACCTAGTAATTGCATGGCTGTACTCCTGACTTTTTTGCAGAAAATGCTTATATAAATCAGGTATTAGTTCTAATTAACGATCAGAGAACGTTAATTTAACTCTGTAAACCAGGAAGGTCAGAATGGCTATCACTGTCTGACAAGAGCCAAAAGTACATGCCTACAAGACAGTAAAAAACACGGCAAGCAGAATGATGGGACCCCCACATACCCACCCAGCCTTCCATCACTAGAGATTCTGAGTTGTCCTGAAGTAAACAGAATGTCTGTGACCCTTCTAGAACTCAAGAGAATTCAGTTCAATGAATTTGTCCAATATCCCTTTGAATCCATATATATTACTAGCTTACAAAGAATAACTACACATTTTGTGACAACCCATCTTTTTAAATCTACCTGCTTTTCTTTTTACTCGATGTGGAATTTTTATACTGAAAAAGAGAGCAATTTCCATCCACATCCCAAAGGCCACATAGGATGAAAACTAACTTCATATACTTGAAAAAAAAAAAAAAAGGCAAGAGAACGCAAACCACAGAAAATGTGCAATGGCCTTGGAATCCCCAGCCACTTCAGTATCAGTTTAGCCTAATCCAGTTAACTTTGCATTGAGGTTGCCAGGGAGTGCTCACATGATACAGCTGTGGAAGCAGTAATCTACCATCAGTGGATGGTAAGCAGCTTGGGGCTTGCTAATGAACCGTCACAAGTACTTCTGCTGAGATCTTTTGACCACAACCTCACTCAAACTCCATGGGACTGCTGAATTGTGTCAGAATTATTCACAGAAATAAAGGTTGCAAAGTCAGTATATGTAAGTTACAAGAAGTGTGTATATATAATTAAAAGCAGTAATATAAACAAACCTTTTTCTGAGCACCTTCCTTCTTTTTCTTTTCTTCCTGCTTTTTCTTTTTCTTTTCTTCCATCAAATGTTCCTCTTCTTGTGTTTCTTGTTCTTTCTCCCTGATGGAATAAAGGTTGGGAAGAGCTTTTCAGTAAGATCAAGTTTATCTAGGAAGCTAAACAACCTACTAACCATACTAATGTTGCTAGTTTCCGAACTCTCATGTCTACAATGGGCTGCTTTTAATGCTGTAATAAAACCATTATGAAAAAGCTGTTCCGAAACTGAAATGCATAATGAACAAAACAGTAGGGAATGCAAATTCAAAAATAATAGGTCTTATTTGAAACTCCTTTCCTCAAACACTCCAAAGTACTACTTAATATTAGTATAATCTATGGAAAGAAAACTTGAAAAAAAGGAACAAAAATAGCTAATGTTGGCTTTCTGTAGCTATGATTCACAACGTACCTTAAAGATTATGCATGAGTACATTATTTTTGAATTATTTTTCTTTTTTCATTAAATACTTCATTTCTCATACACATCAATTTTGCTCTCAAGGGAAAAAACAACTGCAAAACAAGGCCCAGATGAATTCAAATTACCGTATTTTGTTTATTTTCTGTTATAAACTCTAGCTGAAGAATTTGCATGACTATAAAAAGACTGTTCCAGTGTCATCATGGTTAAAACTTATAACTAGGAAGTTGTCCCAGATCAAGACAAAACTGTATTTGAAACCTCCCCACTTGTGCTTTGTTGTCCCTCACTGCAGTAAGCGGTTGTAACACCAAACCTCCCCCAGCATCCTTCCAAGCAAATACCAATGCAAATAATTCATTTACTTTTCAATAACTATTTTATCTTCTTTGACAGCTCTTTAGGGCCCGATCATTTATCAGCCTTACAGATCTTCTGAGAATACTCTGTTTCTGAGGGGCTGAAACCATTACTATTATTATTGGATTAGATGCCTTCAAATTATTCATCAAGATTACTCTTAGCTCTTAGCCTAACTTATTATTGCTTTGCGTTGAACTTGCCAAAGCTTACATCCTTCATTATTGTTTAGATTGGCTTTTTTTTTTTCTTTCTTTCTTTTTTTCTTTACTTATCATACCTTTTGCTTGCTTGCTTTTGCCACAAAAGATCTATTTGGAAGGCCAGCACTTTAGGTATAGAAACAGATTCTCTACAGATTCTGCATGTGGTGTTTTCAAGCAGTGCCCATTTTTACCTTTTAGTTGTTTCTTTTATTTTCCTTTTGCTCATTTTTGAGTTTGAGCATTCTTACACAGCTTTTTAAACAAGGAATATTGTGTGGTTTAGGGCTGCAGCTGTTGAGGGGTGATCCGGTTTTTGGCTTTTTCAGTTGCCTGCAAATAGGGATTTTGGCCACTGTAGACACTTTAATGCTTACAGAGATCCTGCACAGGGCTCCAGACTAAACCAGAAGCAGCTTCCCTTTCCCTGTGTTTCCCAAACAGTAAACATTACAGTAAGCAATTCAGAGGTCTAAAGACAGGTGTTGGTGCCCTTTTCAGACACATTAGGGTATCCAAAGTATTTACAGAAATGACAGCTATGGTGAGACCCGCAGGAGACCCAGGCTGGCAGAGCAGCTGGAGGCCAGGCACAGCTGGGGTGCCTGCTGCACCACTGCAGCTCAGGACACCTGAGGTGGCATCAGGCAGCTGTAGTTTAAATACCTCAATCCCTTCCCGTCACAACCCAAAATTCATCACCTGCACGACTGCCCAAACACACGCCAGTTTCCAAGGGCCACGTTGCAGACACAGCGCTGTAAATCTGTGCTCGAGGAGCACTTGCTTTGGAGAGCTGCAGACAGGTATCGAGACCGCACAAACACTGAATTTGGGATGGGTTTAAAACTGCAGCTTTAAATGGATTGTTCTAGGGCTTTGCAGAAAGCAATGACTTACACTGCCAAAAGGAACCGAGTTGAAACCGTAATAATTTGACTTTTTTCCCGTTAGCTCAGTAGAACAGAAGTCCCCTGGATTTCAGTAACTACAAAGAACAACATCCACTCCCTACGTTTTCAGTGCCCCCTGCCTAAGTCCTACCAGACTCTACAAAGCCCGTGTCTTCAAGCGATCTGTCCCAAGCTGCCAGACTACTACCAAGGGAAGTTCTAGCCTTTTTTTGTTTTATTAAAACAGCAGGTGACTGAAGCAAGTCAGCGCAAAGTAGGAAACTTTTTGGTTTCCTCTTGCTATGACTTAAGTAAACCGATGATGTTATAGCAATTCCAGAACACCACAATTACATTCAGATCCCTTTTAATAATCAGTGGGGTATTAAAAACAAAACAAAATAAAAAACTAAAACATAGAAACAAAATATCTAGAAACCACAACTGCTTAATTTGCAGTTTTCTTTAAACTATGAAGTACGTACTTCCCAACTTTCTTGTTAGGCCTTTTTTTTTTTATACCAACTTCCCTTAATCACTGCCAAAGTCTCGTTGCTTAAGTCGGACTCCAGTGCACACATCTCTATTTGTCCTGTCTGTCAAAATCTGCCTTTCTGTCCTCTAAAGCTGGTTCTGTTTTGACATTTCCCAAGCACTGCTAGGTGTCATTCCCTCCCTTCTGCAGGTAATACACTGTATCAGAGCATTTTCTAAATGAAAGAACAGCAAACATTTTGCTCCATTAAAAATACAATGTATTTTATTACCATATTATCATATCAATTACAACATAAGAGGTAGAAGTGCCACTCCTAGTGGAAACCTGTTTTTTATTTCATTTCTGAGTTTAAAATAGCCTCAAATTAACTCAGAAAATGATACTATAATTTTTAATGGAGTTCAATTTTCAAAACTGATTTACATAATGACACTTCTGAATACATATGCTTTAAATATGCTTAAAATAGAAATAAAGCTCCAAGTGGCCTCTCAGATGGCAACTCTTGCTGTCACTTCTAGGCAGAAATTAGTCATCTAAGAGCAAAACAAAAGGAAAACAATAAAAACATTGCTATATAAAGTTTGATTACATTGTCAAAGGCATGTGTTGTAGTTGTACTTCCTGAGTGACAATTTAATCTTTATTACAGGAAACATGCTAAAAAAATGAATACAAAGCTCGTGATTTAAACTAGAAGTGTCATATATTTGTATGAGTTTGCCTTTTTCATATATATAGATCTGAAGTATCAAAATCATGGGGGATTTTTATAAGCACAAATCGGCTTTACTTTAACGTCAAGTGTTGGTTTAAAAATTGAAATTAGCTTACTAAATCTGAACCTAAAACCAAGGCTATCTTTAAAGTACTCAAGCTTAGGAAGCTTGCTCAGAATAGTAAAGCAAGATGAGAGGTCACAGTACAACGCGAGAGAACTACGGTTGCTTTGAGTCAGTGTCTATTATACAAGGGCTTATTTTTTTTCCACTAAAATAAGTAACAAATCTAGGTGGATTTTATTTTTTAAGCTAAATGAAAACTCGAGTTTTCTACTTGCATCAGGCATGGGATCGCTTTCACATCTGCAAGTGCAGCTGGCATTTTGTGCCAGCACCGCAGTGACACTCCAACAGGATTCTGCAACAAGCCTTTTGGGGATATCGTGTTCTTCCACAAACTTAAAGCAGAGCCTATCCACGTTGCTACAGGCAGGTTATTGCCCATCCAGTGCCTTACTTCAGACATTTGGCAACAGCCGAGGACCAGGCAGAGGCAAGGCCCTCGCCTGCCCCTCCGCGCCCCACAGCTCCAAACCCAGCGGCCTGAGGGATTTTTTTTGGCATGTATTTAAGCTGCTGAGGGTTTCTCTACACACAAAAACTGTCTGGAATACTGCTCCAGCACAGCATCTGTGATCATGGTGCCTTTGCCTGGTTCAGCCCAATGAGGGAATTGCTCTAGTACCTGAAATTCCAGCACAGCTCTTCTGCTTCCCGTGTCAGCAACAAAAGTTGCTGTTACTGACAGAAATCCTACACATTACCTACACTTCCTTAAGTATTACTGTGGTTTTGACTTCCCCCACCTCACAACAGGGCACCAGGTGCTTCTATACACGAGCATTTGTCCTCACAGCGATGGGGGGGGTCTTTAAGCTAAACTTGCATGGATGCGAGAGGCAATCGCGGCCCAAACGCCTTCTGGAGGCCTCTACAGGAGCACGTGCTGGTAACGGGGGGGTCTGGACAGCACAGACATGAAACACAAAACAGCCACCTAGCATGGTACGGTTTCAATTAAAAACAAAGAAAATTACTGTTCAAAAGGTTCTTTAAGATCTGACTCCAAAAGGTCAGAAAGAAGTGGCTGAGATCGTGAAGGCAGAACACGGCTTAAAGAGTAGAAACAGAAAAGGGAAAAAACACACAAAATAAAGAGCAGTGAACACTGGACAGGCAGGTTTTGATTGCTTCAGGACAACTGAAGAGCACTGTCACACAGGAAAAGAGGTGATAAGTCTTGGAAATCACACGAATCCAAAGGCGAACGTGGACACCCTACCCTGTGGGGATCACCGCACCACCAGGGCTACCAGAGGGGCTGAAGCAAGGCTCCATGTCCGCCTGCTGCTCCTTGGGTTTCCTCTGGTGTCCTAATTCCACCCAGCCCTCCATGACCCTGCTAGAGGACACGCCGGGGCAAGGCAAAGAGCTGGCATGGCTTCAGAAAGTGCCAGGCTTTCCCCCTTGGAGTCTGGGCTTTTGTTAATCAAGAAGAGTCAAACCAGTCCCTAACTACGAGCTCTCCAATCACCTCAGAACCAGAAAGTGACACGCAAAACTAGGTCAAATAAATAAGAATGAATATAAAACAAACTGTACAAACATGGGTACAAAAATGAGGAAGGTCAACAATCAGCTGGCGTTGCGCATGTAAAAAGTAATAGTAAAGCAATCTCTAAGTGCTTCTGGAATAAGCAGGGCAACAATTTGTGATACTTTGTGGAAAAAGGGGCCTCTAGTGACAGATGCTAATTGAAGGCCGCAGTGATGGCCTTGCTCTTCCTGCCTCAGTCTCCACTGAAGGCTGCCACCCCCCCCGAAGTGGTGCTGTGCGTGCAAGGGGCGACAGCTCCACGTGGGGACTGGCAGAAGAAGAACAAACAAAACAGAAAATGGAACTAAACACTTTACTACCACTCCAAATAGGAGATCGGGCCAGCAATATAAGAACAGCTTAAAAAGTCCTCAGAGAAATTGGATGTTTTTCCACTGGCTGGGCCTGATGCAATTTACTGTAAGAACAACTGTGTCTAAGTCCTCACCAATTACCTTAAAGAATCTGCAGAAGATGGATGGCACCCTACAAGACTAACAAATGGCAAAGATTGTGCCTATAACGTAAAAAGGGAAGGCGTAAAAACATCAGTACCAGCTAACAAGGATTTGTGAAGAAAAGCTACATCAAATCAGCCTGATTTCTTTCCCCCCTATGGCATAGCTACAGGCATTTTTAACAAGGAAGAAAGGGGATGCAACACAGGTAATTTATTGACTGTTCAAGCAAAATGTAAAGCTTTGTTAATAAAAACACAGATGCTTTATTCATTTTCAAAGAACAAGGTAGGGACCGTAAGCTAAAAGAAAATCCAGTAAGATGCCTGTAAGCAAGCAGACTCAGCACTTCCCCCTCCAACAAGGCAGAGCGCCACTGGGTTTTGTTGCAGTACACGTGTCCAGCAGCTTTCAGTAGTTTTATTAATCACTTTGCTGCTGGAATAACGTGTGTGTTAAATTTCCAGAAGATGTTAAGGCATGGGGCTGCAAAACATTTAAGGGCAGAATCCAGAACTGGATAAACTTGAGGTGTAGTGTGAAAAAAAGCGAAGTGTGATGCAGTAGGAGATGCAGGGCACCAGGTTCAGTAGGGATAATCATGTGCCTCAGTACAGCAGGGGGAACAACTGCCTGAACACCAGCTTTGGGGAGAGAAAAAAAAAAAGTTTTTACACCAGATCTTAAAACAAAGGCAAGGCAACAATGACAGAAGCAGTCAGGAAGCCACTGCTGGTGTAATAAGTCCAATTTTGAACAATGTGCTTCAACAATTTAAACTGCATGGAACTTTCCACACTGTAGCATTATAAAAACAAACAAACAAACAAACAAAACAAACATTAGGAGACATATGAAATCTTTCTAAACACATTTGTGGAGAGTAAAGAGAGTATCTGAATAAAGGAATACATTTTTATTTTAAAAAATAACACCAATACAAGGCCAAAGTGACACAAAGACAACTAGTCTGGAAATAAGAGGCCTCTACCCATTTGTGAAGTAAAATCCTACAATATCCTTTCACAGAAATTAATAGGGGAAAAGCCCTCAGCTACAGCACTGTGGATGTGTTACATGTGTAGGTGGGATCATGCAGCTTGAAACTAAACCCTGTAACTTGAAAGTCTGGGTGGAAAAAACTTGTGCCTGTGAAGAGTCATAAGTGAAGCTTGAGGAGCATTTCTGTTTGACCTCAATTTATGACTTATTAATCCCAGGCTCTGGGGTTTCCAGCTGCCAAATTACATTCCTGTCCTGCACTTGTCACTCCTTAATACATAATTTGACTTGATGGGATTTCTCCCTTCATCTGAAACATCAAATTATCATCCACGGCTAACTGTGGGTCTGGTACCTTATTTTTCCAGTATCTGGTCAACCTCTCTCGAAGCGTGGAAGGCAAAGCTGCTCGCCTAGCAGGAGCAGTCGATTGTCTGACTTCTGAGGCCACCCAGAAATTCCACCAAAATTCCTGCACAGAAGCTGACCTCTGTAAGACTGTCCTCGATCTTTCCTTTTACTCTACAATGCCGTTTTGGCTCCAAGTCCTCTTTGTGTGCATTTTTATTTGTTTTCATTTGATTTGTTTACAGATTCCTGTAGGTACCTTCAGGCCTATGACACTCTCTAGACCCTTGTCCGCAGCCACCTATAACTGTGAGGGCTCAGACATGATCCCCACAAACCCCCTTCCAGGCTCTTTTGAAATCTCAGCCCCTTTTCCTAAGGTGCAAGACATGCACAGACAACTTAACTCACTGCTGAAACCTGTGCAGGAGCACAACGAAGCTGCCATTTAGAGACACACCAGAAACATTACAGCTTTAGTTGAGAACAGGATGTGAAAAGCGCCATATTCAATTAAAATATCATACTGAAACTATGGGGAGATTATAGGTTGCCCAAGAGACTGAGTTAATAATCTTGCTCTTACAACCTGTAAAATAGAAATTCCATGATCAGGAGAGAAAAAGAGTGCTTGCCTTACACGCCTCGGCCAAAGGCTGCATCTCCAGCAGCACCAGTGTCCTAAACTGGGCCATTTTGGACTCCTGGTTGAAGAGCAATTACAGCCTGACAGCACGGTGAGGAGAGCACCGACTGCTGCTCCCTGCAGGACCAAGGCTCTCGCTGGAGGCTTCCAGTTCACCCAGCGTTAACGTGTGACCCTCCTCCATACACACATAAGATAAGCAACCACTGAAGCAAATTAGATTAGAATAAAAATAAAGCAGGCTCAATAGCGACTATCATTCAATTGGAGATTAAAAACAAAACAACCAAAGAAACCCACACAGCCGCCTGGCCTTGTTCTAGCCTCTGCTAGCTGCCTACCAGTTACCAGAGGCAGAGAAGAAAATCTCAAAGAAAAACCCTTTGCAAACAGGGAACGCAGGTTAACTGTGACGGGTAGGTCAGATGTCCGAGGCTCCCTGTTCGAGCACTGCCCCAGTCCCAGAGCATGTTTGTGGGGTTTAGGGGTTTTGTTTTTCAGCTACAGACTTCCTTTTGTTCGCTCTCCTGGATTGTTACCAGATAGAGTACTAATGAGAGTACTAATGAGAATGCTTCAATAGCTGTGCTACGCCTTTATTATTAAGTAGTGAGTGCAGACTGATACCAAGTGGATTTGTACACCAAAACTGGGTGCAGAGGCCTTGACAGCCACCGTGCCCCACTCCTGGTGAGTTGATCACTTGAAATTACAGCCAGTCTGCCCCCAGGTACCAAAAGCTCACTTGTGGCAGGAAAGCACTAAATGCACGCTTGGAGCTCGTCATCCAGCTCAGTTCCATTTAAAGAAATCTGCTTTTATTTAAGAGCAATTGTCATGCTCAGAAATGCTCTGTAATGTGAACTGAAGCACAGTATAACTGAGGGCAATCACAAAGTTTGCTTAAACATGACACTGATCCAAATTAACACTCCAGCACAGATGATCCTATGGGGCCCAATGCTGCTGTCACACAGACATGCTGCCCCTTCTGTGGAGGTGTTGCTCTCCACAGGGCATCCATCCCCTCAATGCACCTACAAGCTGTGCTCCGGGGCAGCCAAGTCCCTGGTAGGGAAACGCAGGCGCAGGCTGGAGCAGGGCACGCTGAGCCTCTCCCTTACGCACCGTTCAGGCACGAGCCATACCAGAACTCACCCCTCCAGCCCACTGAGAACACCCCAGCAGACCAGACCTCAAGCACCCCACCCTGTGCACTGCTCAGCCTATGCAAGGATCGAGCAAAGAAATAAAAACAAACAAACAAACACCCAACCAACCAAAAACCAGAAGGGTTTCCATTACATTCACCACCCAACACAGGCTGTGAACAGCTAGAAACATGCTACGAGCAACATTTCCCTCCCCCAGCAAACAGAACCGACTCCTCTCTTGGAAAATTAAGCTCCAGACTATGAACAGTGAGCACAACGAGACTCAGCTTCAGTGCTGCCTCCCTCCCAGGCCGGCCCGTATTTACCAGCAGCTGATGGAGCATGTGGTGCGGAGCTCTTCCCCAGCCTTCCTGGGACATAATACCCAAAGGGAAGCAGCTTTGCAATCCAGCAGCTCAGCAAGAGCACAGCCTATGCGTCTTTCCCAAACACTAGGTTTGCTATTTTGGCTTCTATCACTACACGAGGAGATGAGAGCTCTGTGCCAAGCGAGGCAAAGCCCCCACGCCGGCCAAGTGCTCAGCTAACTACCACCCATCGCCTGACCCCGGCGCAGACACAGCCTGTGGACAAGGCTCCGGGCTCGAGCTCTTTGCCTGGACCTGCAGAACACGCAGGGCAGCGCTGCTTCCTGCGGGGAGGCTGCAGAGGAGGAGGCCAGGAAATAGGAACAGGAGCAGCAGCTCCGCAGGATGTTTTGCCCCCAGGCTCTCCGCGTGAGCTGACTGCTCCCAGAGACGGGGTCGGAGGGACACGGCCAGGCACAGAACAGCTTCTGTGGAGGATTCCTTCAAGCAACACAGCTGAGTGTTTGTGTTTCTCTCTTACCAGACAGGAAAGGCACGTTTACATTGCTAGAATGATGTACAGTTTTGCCTGTAGGGCTTCCAGTGCCCCAGTCCTTATTTCCCCCTTTGCATCAGTCGTGTGCCAGCACGCAGCTATTTACCAGCCGTGCACGTGCCCGACTTCAGCACAGACCTATCTGTGACCTCTGCAGGACTCCTCCAGTCCACATTGTGCTATGGTGCCAGAACTGTTCCAGAGCCAAGCGGTGGGAGCCCGTGGAAGGGTCTGTAGGCAGGTGGCATCCTGCTCCACCACCCCCAAGTACCTCTGAGCACAAAAGCACCAGGGAGACCATGGGCACGGCCACAGCCCAAGAGGCAGGATGTGCCTCCTGGTCTAGAATTGGGAAAAAATAAATAACAACGCTATCCCTCGCGATGTAAGAGCTCCGAATGGTTCTCCACGGTGCAAGCAGCACCAGCAGGAGGTAGGATGGAAAAGGGAAAGCAGATTCCTTGCCGGAGCCAGGAGGACAGTAAGTTTAATGGGAACGCGGAGACAGAGCTGCAAGCTGTTGTTAAAGTTTATTCCTTTAAAAGATTTCAGAATACACAAACCCTCAACATCCTCCTTCTGCATTTTTAAATATGTTGGGTGAGCTCATTGAACATTCAAGTTGTTGTCTTCGAGTTTTCCAAATACCATTCTATTTAAAGGCACTGTGAATAGGGAATTCAATTTATCAAATGAATGAAAGAAGAATTCTTAGCAGGAACCCTGGTGAGCTAATCAAGAGTCACAATAAAATGTCAGGGGTCCTGGAATTCTCCACAGGAGGTTAACACCAAATGTGATGTGAGTAAAGGAAGACAAAACATACTACAGACTAATAAACTGTACTCAAAAATTGTGCACTGCAAATATACGGAAGTTTAAACAAATGAAAAAAATACTGGGTTTGTGCTCTTTTTAATACATCCCTCCTGTTTAACTGCAAAAATCAAAACATTGCCCTCCATGAACATTTCTTTCAACTTAAGGATAATACGTTTTGCATCTGTTTAGTTTTTGTTCCAGTGCATCTTCAGCTGCAATGCTGTTTTCAAAACTACTACAGCAATACAACACAAGTTAGACAAAAAAAAAAACAAATACCTTGCATTACTGTCTAGCTAGCCTTAGGCTGGAAGCTGAACCCACAGATTTCAGAACAAGGCTTGCTCTATTGGCCAAAAATTGAGGAGGCAGAAAGGTCTAGGCTAGCACCTCCTCCACAGTTCTACCAAAGAATTTAAAAGATTAATTCTGTGTTGCTGAAAAGGTAACCCTTATTTCCATTACATTCATAGAGTTTGAAAGTTCTGTTTCTCCACCTTGCTTTCCAAAATTAAAGTGTCTGGGCAGCAATTCCTGCTGATAATAAATCTAGCAAGTGACAGCCAAACAGAGCATTTTCATTTTATATTTAACTATCAGACCCATGATCAGAACAGCCTGTGGGATCCCATCTTTCAGCTTAGCAAGCAAACAGCCTCTCCCCATGAGGGAAGGCGAAAGGGGGTGATGAGAGAGTTGGGGAATGGAAACAACCATAAACGATCTTCCAGGACAAGAAAACCAGCTGCAGTAAACACCACTTTGGAAATCAATTTAGAGTGAATCACAATCCCAGTAATGACTATTTCATGTCTTCAGTTAGTCCCCGAAATGCCCAGGGGAGCAAATATCCTCAGAAAGATAGTCAAAATGTCTCTACGCGTGTTATCTGATCAGCAGAAGCTGACAGAATTCCAGAAAAATCAGTTCTTGCTCGCCTGGATGCTGACAGAGGGGCCGGGGCATCACAGCTGCGATGCAGTTGGACTCTCAGAGCATCGCAGCACCGCCCAGCCAGCCCGGGCTGGCAGACACCATCTATTCTATTTTCTGCAAAAGGACAGGGTTTTCTGCCACTCTATTTCATCTACAAGATTGGGAAGAACATTTCATCTTCACCAATGCAATAAAAACAACCGAGGGTCCTTTTTTTTTTTAAGCAAATAGTTACGTAAGCATCCACTCAATAATACAGCCACTGCTTTATTCAGTTATTATGCTTAAGTGTAGTAGCACAGCATCAAGACTAATGAGTTCTTGGTACCCAATGAGATTTAATTGGATTGTTCTAAAAGTGACAGTTTCAAAACCTTGATTAGCAGCAGAACTATCACAGAAGCAACAAATATCACACGTTCATAAAGCTCTAGTGAGCCCCGCAGACCATCTTTCACAACAGTGCTATTTATGCAGTCTCCTCGAGTGCAGCAATCCTGCTACTGTGACAGCCCAAATTTAGTTCCACACCTGCACCAGACACCCACATTTTAGGATCATATTAGAAAATCTCAAATACCATTTAGGTTGCCACTACTAGGCTATTGTACCAGAAGAACATGCGTTATTTTCCACATTCATTCATTTTTAAACGACTTTAAAAGATAAACCTCTTTATAGTGCATTATCAGCTAATATGACAAAGAGAAACCAAACACTTCCACAAGCAGGAAAACGCAGAGGGACATTAAAAAGAGATGTGATCAGCACTCTGATGCCAACAGGTTATTTTCAGCTGCCAGCGAGTTTTTGCAGTGTCACAAAACCAGGAGGAGGTACAACACCGTCTGCATGACATCAGAGACGAGGCAGAAGCAGACCTGCAGCGAGGTAGTGGCTTTTTGCAGCAAGGTAAGGGCTTTTTTGCAGCGAGGTAAGGGCTTTTTTTGCAGCGGGGTAATGCCTTTTTGCAGCGAGGTAAGGGCTTTCATTTGCAGCCAGAGCAGCTGTCAAGTGACCCATCCATCTCAAAGCTGAACATGGGGCAAAATTCAGACTACATGTGTTGGAAGCAATTCTCCTAGATTAAGTATGCTTGTGCAACTGAGCAAAATATTAAGAGGGAAATTGAGACCTGCAAGCAGAGACTGGTTTTGGTAGCAAGCTACCTGAAAAGTCCTCCCTAACTTACATGCACTCCTGCAGGCTATGCTTGCAGCGTTAGGAAACCAACTTCACCTTTCACACAAGCACAACCTACAGGGCTCCCCTTCTGAGCACGCTGAGCTCAACCAAAACCACTGCAAGCAATGCCCGAGACCTCCTTGGGTTTTCTGCTAACAGCAGGGAAGGAATGGCAGCAAAATGGCAGGCAGCACAGCACCTCCCGCACCTCACTTTCTTGAACGCTGAAGTGCTTCCTGTGGCTGGCACTGCACCCCACCACCCTACTCCTTTGTTTCCCAATAGCCAGCTCCTGTTTAAAAACATCCCTGTTGTCAGTGGCCCTGGAATTAGCACCAGCCACCAACGGGAACGTTTGGGAACGCCGAAGAAGGAAGAGACCTGGGATGGGGCACGGCGCTGCCAGGCTGAGCCTGAAATAGAGCAGGCAGCAGCCAGTCTCAACTCATTACTGATGGGCGCACACGCTGACCACCCAGAACAGCATCCAGGCCTCTTCGAGCACTATATATAGCCCCCAGACAAAACAAAAAGCTCTCCTGCTTTGCCTTCCCTCTTGCACAAACAGAAAGCAGCAAGTGAGGTCCAGCAGCAGCACGCAGGAGGGGGAAGGCATCGCAGGGAGCGCAGTGGCTGGGAGCAGACGTGCCATGCCAGGGGAGTTTTCTGGACCAAGAGCACAACAAAAGGCACTGCTGCCATGCCCCCAGAAAGCCATTATGGCAAGGCACACACAGACCCCACTAACAAGAAGCTAGGGAAAAAGAAGTATGGATCTGCCCAGCAGGAAGATGCCCACGGCAGGCACTGAGCACTTCACAGCCCAGGGTGGTTTTTTCCTGGGGGTGGGGGCTCTCCTTCCTTAAACGAGCCTATGGCTGGTAGCTGCACGATAACTACTTTGAGATCTATAAACATATTTTTCTCTGGGGCTTAATTACCACAAAGGGATGCCAATCGACTTGACAAGTCAATTTTTCTCCCAAATGGAAAAAAAAAAAAAAAAAAAAAAAGATGTTCTCTAGCAATTCAGTGCTTATTGCTAAATGGGAAACAGAATCACACAAACAGCCACGGGATAAATATCAGCTATTCTGAAGACAAAGCAATAAGCAATTGTTAACATATCTCATACTCTAGTTTCCGAAACGTAAGATTTCCTGATTGAAATCTAAGTAAATGCGAATCTAATTTTCGTTTTTTCAAGTGGATGTATATTTCAGAGCACAGGAAAGCAAGCTGCAGATCGCTGTTTATTACAAATGACTTCCACCTCCATAGCCCTCAAAGGCAAACTATAAAGCTGTGCGCAGAGCTCGGCAATCTGGGCAGCCAGCCATAAAACATCCCTGCCGCAGCACAGATAACTGCTCTCGCTCTCGAGCCATCCTTGGCTGCAAACCCACAGGGAAGAGCTCCAGAGCGCAGACCTCACCGCCGCCAAGGCTTCTCGTGTTTTATGAGCTCCAACTGCAGCTCCAGTCAGGGCTCGGCTGAAAAATTACAGCGCGGACTCATATCCAGCACTGACTCCGGCGGTGATGCTCGGTGCGCTGAGAGCTCAGAGCTGCGAGTTATTGCAGAGCTTCGGGGAGACCCAGCGCCCCTCTGAGAGGCGGCTGGGATTTGGATGGAGGGATGTCACGCTGCAGAAAAAGACAAAAGAATCAGCAGCGCACTTTAAAGCGCTGCTGCTGCATTTTCCACAAACAGTGTGCTCTTTGCTATCATCTTAAAAAGCTCTGCCACCATTCTGGGCAAGAGCTGGCAGTTTGTTATTATGATCAAATTTAGACACTTTCACCTTGTGCAGATTTTAAAATACATTAGTGCCAGAGCAGGAAACTGCACGAGGGAAGTTTCAGAAGATGCAGTTAGCACTGGGTGCTGGGATCCAAGCAAGCTGGCCGTCATTAAGCAGCAATAAAATGAGCAGATCTGCATCCGGTAATTAAGATGTAAAACTAAGCTATGCCTTCGGTAGACAATTTTCATAAACAGCTCAGATTGCTAAGGCAAGATCAAATAGTACTTTGATTCCCCTGCTTTCACACGTTCAGAAGAACCATCTTTCATTCCACCACCAGCATTTACCAGCGAAGAGACTGTGCAAAGCACATAGATCATTAAGTAATGCAATTTACTGTCACTTCTGGATCATCTCCCCATTCAATAAAGTATACTTCTCCTCTAAATACTATTTGCCCTGGCTGATATCTTCATAATACAGCTGAAAACCTCAAGCCATTATCACTAGAAGGCATCAGCTGATCCTAAATTGGCTAGACTGCAGCGTCACAGGCATTTAAGAGGTTTCCTTATCATTCATCTTTAATAGTAAGGGATCGACAGGCTCCTACCTGCAGCTTCCAGGCCAAAGGGAACCCTTCTAATGGCATTGCCGTTATCTTGTCATCTGAATTTTAAACAATTAAAACAATAGCACTTTTGTGCTGCACATCTCCTCTGTAACCAAAGATGATAAATTTTTAATCGCTTCTCGTGTTCGAAGTCTTACATAAAGCACTGATTTATTTTATTTTTTTTTACATAAGCAATGTGCATCCTGCATTTCAGTTGTTACACCTTCAGAAGCAGCACAGCAAAGACCCGAGCAATAGGCACGGCGCATTTTGTTTACTTCGGGAAGGATTGGCCATTTTATTTTTAAACCCGCAGCTCTCGTAGCCAGCACTATCTAGCAATTCTTTCCAAATGAAAGCCTCTTTTTACTAAAGCAAAGGATGGCTCCACCCCTGACCTCCTCCTTCGGCTTGTTTTGGAAAGGGGCCAGATGACAGCATTTGGAAAAGCGCATGTTTATCTCGGCAAGGCCAGCTGCTGAGAGGAAATAAATGTAAGTTAACATATTATCCGGTCCCACATACACCGCTCTTGGTTAAGTCGTAGCAGCTAAAACTGAAAGTAAACTCCTCTGTTGGGCTTTTAATAACGAGCTTGCCACTAACGAAAAAAGGTCTCTGCGTTGCATCTGAATTGATTGCAGAATTGAGGTCATTCTGAGTTAACAGCAGGCAGTAAATCCCTGCCATGATGCATATAATTTCCCGGCCTTTCTGAATGAAGCGAGTAAAAAACAGCAATAGGAGGTTTTACTTCCAGGCTAAGTCACAGGCGTACTTTCCATACGGTTAACATTCAGCAACAGTTTTTTACGATACAAAAAGATGACGGCCTCTGCTTGACAAAACCTTTAGCCTTACCCTGTGCCATTGCTACTCCAGTTTGCTACGGTACTGAACTTGAAAGCTTTGAGAACTTCAACAAAGGAGTTTCAGGCTGAAAGTACTCTCTTGCCCAGTTATTCCATTCCTCATCTTAAGGAAATTTCACCCTATTGTTTTTCACTGTCTTAAAATGCACCTTCAAGTAAAAAAAAAGGATGGAATTACCTTTCTTCCTTTAGACATAAGCAAAAGATCATGAAAATCATCAAATGCATAGCTTGTTACTTAAACAGGAAAAACTATTAGGGAAAAAAAAAAAAAAAAGACAGGTGGATTTTGCATTCATCCCAGCAAGCTCCAGCAGGCTCTGAAGCAGCAGACAGGGTAAAAACCTCATCCCACTCACATGGGATCAGAGGCAGGTTGTGAAAGACCCAAAGACATCCATCTCTGCAAACACATCCCGGCTCAGCCGCGAAGGCAAACCCCAAAGTCACCCAATGCTTCTGACCACTGCAACAAGGCTCGAGGGCAGCATCCCAAAGAAAATCCCACAGCCCTGTGCCAGCACAGAAGTGGCACAGACCAGGGCTTCCCCCACAGGGCTGGGGAACCAACGCTCAGCATCACACCCAGCAGCCTCCAAATCACCCCCAGGCTGCAACAGCCCCACCAGCACCCGCAAACCAGCCCTGTAGGACACTGCCTGCTTAGACCAGCTTCTAGTCCCAGATGCACCCTCATGGCTGTCAATGCACGAATCCGCGTGTACAGAGGACAGAAACATCAATAAAGCCTCATTATTTGGTCCTGCCATCTGGGAGGGCTCTACGAAGCTGGCCTGCCCGCATCTTCTCATTGCTAGGAACAAAATGTGGGGTCAGAAGAGGGGCTGGCTCCAGGGACCACCTCGCCCCCACGACCCCCAGCACCGTGCAGCTGGGCACCGCCATGGGGACCGCTTGGGGACGAGGGGACAGGGGACGTGCCGCAGTGCTGCGGGGTCCCTGCTGGTCCCTGCATGGTTCAGCTCTGCTGGGCAAGCTCCCATCGACCTCATTCACTGCGGCTGCCTTCGTGGGCTCGGGGTGAGGGGCAGAAGAACCCAGGTTATCCCAGACAGGCACAGGGCTCATCCCCCAAAACACCAGTGGTCCATCAGCAGAGACCCCAAGAGTCTACAGCAGCTCTGCCAGCTGGTGGGTGCAAGCCTGGCATGCCCATTTTACCATTTTGCAAGTAATTCTGGCCAAAACAAGAGCAGAAATGGTGCCATAAGTTGGGGTGCAGCACCAGCACCCCCTGAGCACAGGGACCTGCAGCTGTTTGGGGCTGCGCCCGCTGCATCCTCGGGGTGCACCTGGGGAAGTGGAGGGGCTCCGGGGAGCCCCAAGGAGCCTCTGGGGAAACACCAAGCCCTGGCCCCAAAATGGGGGAAAGTGCCCCAGAAGCGGGCTGACGTAATAACGGTTATTTCTCGCTTCCAGGTGGCTCCGCTGTGAACAGGGGCGACCTCCTCGCTCCGGTGTTAGCAGCACAGGAGGTGGCCGCGGCGCCTACGGCTGATGGAAAGCGGGGTAAAAAAAAAAACAAAAACAAACGTGCACGTCCAGTACAGCCCAGTAACCCCCAGCAGGACCACCACCTTTGCACAAAGGGGACCCCAGGAAACCAAACACCATCCCCCCCCCCCCCTTTCCTCCCCTCCCTCCTCTTCCTCCCCTCCAGCCCCTTGGCTCAGGGTGGCACACGCCAGCACGCCTGGAGGAGAAATGACAGCAGCTCCCACCGTGCCAGGAGGCGGGGGGAAAGGAGGGAAAAAATAAAAAGAAGCGGATCTGGAGCTGGGGACTCACAAGGGTGAGCCACCACCGGGGACAAAGCTGGGGAGCACAGCCCCAGGAGTTTTGGGGCTCGCCTCGAAGGGATGCAGCATGCCCCCGGGGGGGGGGTTGTGCACGGAAAAATGGCAGATGGAAAAACAGTGAATGCATTCTGGCACGCCTGGAAGTATTTTCAGAAGTTTCGAGGGAAAAAAAAAAAAAAAAGGGGGTGAGATAAAGGAGGGGGTGAAACGTTTTGTGGTGTGGCTGCTTCGCTGACTTGGGGGGGTGAAAGGGAGGCAGCCCCCTTCCACCTCCAACTTAGCAGGCTGCTCCTGCTACCCCTGCTTACCTTTTAGTCTTTTCTTTATGGGGCTCTTTGGCAGCTTTCGGTTCAGTCTTGCTGTAAGGAAACGAGTGAGTATTTTGTCTACCGTGTAGGGGTCTTTCTGACGTGTTCCTCTCTTATTTTAATGCTTTCTCTTATTTTTGTTTTCGTAAGTGTACCCGTAATTTCACGAATCTGAATACGAAAAAAATCTCACACGGCCAAAAAATTAAGTTTTTTTTGTTGTTGTCGTTCGTTCGTTTATACACCCTCCCCCTCCAAAAAAAAAAAATAATAAAAATAAAAACCAGAAGTCTGCCACACAGAAGAAAACCCAAGAGCTCAACAGGAACACGCTGTCCACGCGGAGTCGCCAGGAGCCTCGGTGGTATCCAGCCCGGAGGAGCGCAGCCAAGGCAGGTCCAATCCCAGAAGGAGCTTTTGATTTCCAGTGGAGCCCAAAAAAATACAAAAAATAAACCTCGAGACGGAGAAACCGAGACCCGGAGCCCCCGGCTAAGCGGCCGCGGGAGCGCGCCTCGGGGTCGCGCCCGGCTCGGCCCCGGGGCTCCGGGCTGCGGAGCGGGGCGGCAGCCGAGGGGGGGGCTCAGTCCGCATGGGGGGGGCACGGGCAGAAAGTGCAAATTAAAAAAAAAATAATAATAAAATTAAAAAAAAAATAAAAATGAGGAGAATTCGGGGAAACAGTTTCGTTGTGTTTTGGGGGAGAGAGGATAAAAAAAAAATAAAAAATGGATCCCCGCTCCGGAAAAAAATATTAAAAAAATTAAAAAAAAATAAAAGAAAAGAGGCAGAGGGAGGCCGGGAGCCTCACATGGGGCTGCGGGGTCCCACCGAGCCCGGCGGCAGCGCTCTGTCCGTCTGTCCGGGTGTCCGTCTGTGTCTCGCAGGAGGAGGGAGGATCCCGCAGCCGATCCCGCAGGAAGCAGCGGGCGCGGGGAGGGGGCTCCGGGGGAGGAGGATCCAGAGGAGCCCCGGCAGCAGCAGCAGGAGGCGGAGGAGGAGGAGGAGGAGGAGGAGGAGGAAGGGCCCGGCAGGGGGAGCAACGAAGGGAGGAGGAGGAGGAGGAGGAGGAGGAGGGGGGGGGGGGCCGCGGGGCGAAGCCTCAACGCTGCCTCCTCCAGCAGAGCCTCGGCTGCAGGGGGAGGCCGGGGCGGCAGCGGGGGGGCTCTGTGTGCCCGGCGGGGTCCGGCTGGGGTCCGGCGGTGTCCGCGCGTCCTTCCCCTCTCTCGCTCTGTCTCTCCGCAGGCAGGAGGGGGCCGCGCTCAGCGCCTCCGGGCCGCCGCTGCCCCGCTCCTCCGCGCTGATGCCTCCGCAGCCGCCTCCAGGGACACCACGGGCAGGGACAGAGCCAGGGACAGCGACAGCGACACGGACACGGCGGCCACCGCCGCCACCACCACCGCCCCCGGGCGCAGCGCAGCCGCCGGTGCTGCCGCCGCGGCCATTTTGTCGCGCACTGCCCCGAGCCCCGCCAGGCAGCGCCACAGCCAGGGGAGGCCCCGGCACCGCCCCGCCCCCAGGCCCCGCCCCCTCCCCCCTCCTCCTCCTTATCCTGCCCCCCCCCCACGCCCACGTGACCGGGGAGCCCCCGCCACATGCAAATGAGCGCGGCGGCCGCAGCCAATCGGAGCGCAGGGCGCGCGCCTGGACACGCCCACAATGGGGCGCGCGCCAACCCCCCCCCCGCGGGAAAAGGGCGGCGGGGCGGGAACTGCGCGGGGGGGGGGGGCTGTGCACGGGCACCCCCTGTGCAAAGGGGTCTGTGCACACCCCCCCCCCCCCCGTGCAAATGGTGCCCGTGCATTCTTAATTCCACCCCCCCCGTGCAAAGGGTGGCCGTGCATTCGTAATCCCTGCCCCCCCCCCGTGTAAACAGCACTCTGTGTATGCACTGTGCACCTCCCCCCCCCCCCGTGCAAAGCGGTGTTCGTGCACGCACCCCCGCGCAAACGCGCTCTGTGCATTTACACCATCACCCCCCCCCCGTGCTAAAGGCATTCCTACGCTCCTAGCACCCCCCCCCGTGCAAAGGGGTGTCCGTGCATGCACCCCCTCCCCGTGCAAAGGCGCGTTTGTTTATGCACCCCCCTCCTCCCCGTGCAAACTGGCACCCGTGCATGCACCCCCCACCCCCGCTGTGCAAACGGCATCGATGCATTCCTAACCCCCCCCCCCTTGCAAACAGGCGTTGGTGCACTCGCGCACACCAGCCATGCAAGCAGGCACCAATGCATTTCCCCACACACCCCCCTTGCAAGCTAATGCTGCAAAAAAGCATCAGCTGGAACAGCTCCTTGCTGGGGGGGGGGCACAGAGCAGCCAGGGGAGGCCAACGGAGGGGGCGAAGCACGGCCCTGCTGCACCCCGGGGTGCTGTGGGTGCCCTCGCTGTGCCAACAGGGGCAGCCCCGACGCATGCACCCCCCCACGGCAGGCTCTGAGCAGCTGCACCTGTGCAGATGGGTAGAGGCGTGCAGCAGCCAAATGCACCCATGCATCCGTGCCATGTGTGCCCCGACGCGTGTGCAGCGCTGGCTCAGTCCCTATGCACGGGTCTATAGGGCCCGGACACCCTACAGCGCTCCCCGGGTGCACAGGGCTGCCCCGGTCAGCCCGGCCCCATGCATCAGCCGGGGCGTTGTGCCTGGGGAAGGGCGCGGGGCCTTTCCCAGGGATTGTTTTTCCCCACGGGATCGAGGAGAGAGTCAGGGTCTATTGCCAAAGTGCCGCGGGGAGGAAAGGAATGTGAAAATGAGTCATTTTCGCTGCGAGTTGTTGTGTCTGGGTCCGGCACCAGGTCCTCCCTGGTTCCCTCTCCTCTGCTGCTTCCTTTTCCCCGTTCTGCAGGGAATGATTTTGGGAAGCGCAAAGCAATCTAGAGCCTGACCCTTAATTTGTGCAGCCCGTTCATGGCGCTATGAGCAGGCTGGGGGTGAGGGCAGGGCGCTCGCTGCAGCAGGACGGGGCCGAGGGGAGCAGCGCAGCCCGGGGCATCTCGGCTCGCGCCCACGCCGGGCACCGCAGCCCCCTCGCAGCTGTCCCTTGACCACTGGAGGGAGCCCATCTTGTGCCAGCGCCACCCCAATGCAACCTGGAGCACAAAACCCACAGCCCGTGACGCGGCCTTGGCATCGCAATAAAACGTCTGGGGGAGGCCGCGCCGCGACCTGCTGCCACGCACGGCTTTGTAGGAATCAGACCTAAAACCCCATTCTGCTTCATCAGTGCAAAGGAAGGGGAAAAACAAGGAAGAACTGAGATTTTTTTCCCTGTTTTGAATCCAGCACCATTCACAGGAGCGCTGGTGGCAGCCCGCAGTGAGGCACGGGCGCCCTCGTGCCCCTTGGCTCGCGCAGCCCCGGCAGCAGGAGGGCTCGGCGCAGCTCCCGGGCGTTGTGCAATGCAGCTCGGCACCCGCGGGCTCCTTCCCGCAGCGGCCACCCCGGGCAGCACGGAGGTTGCCACACCGCTGCTTTCGACAGCGCTGCTGCTCGCCGAGAGGCAGAGGCCCCGAGCACGCCAAGCCCCGCGCCCTCCCTCCTGCGCGCACGCCAAGCGCGGTGGAAGCGCCTGGCCACGGTCACAGCGTGCCCCAAGGAGGCTGCCCCGACCCCAAAACCCCGATGGTTATTGCCCAAGGGAACGTTCCTGGTCAAATTTGGCCCGAAATTGTGAATGTGAAAATATTTCTAATTCGAAACACCCTTCCAACGCGCAGTGATTTCCAAGAATGGCCAGCTCCGCGGGGTGATGCCAAGTTGCTGGAGACCCTGAAATGTCAAAACAGAATAAACCTGAAAGTGATTTGTGTACTAATATGTGTTCTTGGCTCTGGCAAAATTACCATAAGAGCATGACGTAACCTGAGCCGCAGACACAGAGCGCCCATTGTTCCTGATACACCGGGTTCTACAACGCGATCTGCAACGGGTAAAAATTCCCTCTAGTAAAGCAACCATTTCTTTCTACCTGAGCTCTTTACCACTAAATACAGGGCTCCGTGCTATAAACCCTCAATTCCTTTCCTGCTTTGCTCTCCCTGCAGCGTTTTGCCCCAGTTTTTGCCCTCCAGGCGCGCCTGCAGCCCCGGGGCTGTGGTGCCCGTTGCAGACCCAGTGCTCCGGGCGCCCGCTGCCGCCTTCCCCCGCCCCGCAGGTAACCTGCTGCTGGCACGCGTGAGTGGGAACAGATGTGGTGTGGTGTGAAGGGAAGCAAGGCGACGTGTGATGCACGTGGCTTGCTGCTAGGGGAGGAGGAATTCCTGCCGCTTGCAGACCTCTGATTTCCTTGGGTCTTGGGGAAAAGGGCTGGGATTAAAATGCTCGTAGGGCGCTGGGCACGTTGAGCCGATGGACGTGAGGGCAAGGAACTAAGCAGGTTTGTCACAGGTTTCCAAGGGAGTTTGGGATGTGCAAGGCACGGTGAGTCCATTTCCCCTGAAGGATGCAGCACATCCCTCCTGGCCGCCCTCCTAGCACACTGCATCGTGAGGGTGAGCGATTAAATGAGCTTATAGATCCTTCTGCTTACGGAAACACTGATTGTAATAACTTAGACTTCTCTCCCCTCATTTTTACCCAGGAAGAATAGTGAGACCATGGTGGGACCATGCCCTGGTGTCAGACAACCAGCCCCGGGGCAGCTGGGCCCAGCTGGAAGGGTCCTCTCCGTGGCACGGTGCCTGTGGGGCTCTGCCAAGGGGGCTCGGAAAGCTCTGCACCCCATAAAAAGCTCTGCACCCCACAAAAAAAGCCCCGTGCCCCATGTCTGGCCCAGGCACTCAGCACGAGCGCAGCAAGCAGTGGGGCAGGAGCTGGAAGCCCACCTCTCGCCCCGGGGCCGGCTGCGCTGCTTCCCCCTTCCCGCACAACAAGCAGCAAATGGCACATCTGGATTCAATTCCCTCCCCAACCTGCGAGGCTCCAACCTGTATTTCCCGTGGGAGAGATGTAGCACGATGCTAAACAGCAGTCTGGTAAGGGGGAAAAACAAGGTATTTTTTATTCTTGCTTTCCAAGCAGAGCTATTGTATAAACAAGAACACGAATGTCCCGAGGCCAAAAAGCAAACAAGAAGCGCATGACTCTCTACCCTTCTTGCCACGGCACACAGCAGCTGTGATAACACGTTCTGCTTATTATCAATAGCTGTTTAACATTAAATACATAATGTGCCCCAACCAGAGGAGGCAGAGCCCAGGACTTGACCCTATAGCTCGCTCCGGAGGAGAGGAAACAACATTTTAGTGGTTGTAACACGTGAACACAGCTCCCTGTGTTGGGTCTGTAGGCTCGAAAACCGTGCAGGGATGTGTGTTTCCCATCCTGCTCCCGATGGTAGGAGTGTTTCCAAGAATGCGATTCTCTCGCTCTGGTTTCTGCATTCGTGGCCATCGTTTGTAGGCAAAGGGATGAAAAAAATAAGCCAGAGGAATGCGGTACTTTTTCCTAGAAGCCCAGAAGGTTTCCCAGAGCCTCCTGAAGGCTGCCAGGTTTTGTCTTCACCCCACAGGGAGCCCCAAGCAGGCACGGGAAGCACTGGAGCTATTTTCACGATGTGCTCGGTACCCAGCTGGCTTCGGCGCTGCGAGTCTCAGCCTGAGCGAAGCGGAGCGGGGCTGGAGGCAGCCCACGACGAGGTTAAGTCGCTGCGCAGAGCAGCCTGACCTTTTCTGACACGGATAGCTCCAACAGCTGCACCAGCACAAAGAACCCAAAGGACAAAAATACTCCTGAAACGAGCGGTGGGGAAGGGAATATCTCCCAGCACCCCGGCAGCTCTCAATGCATTGCAAAATGGCAAACGCTTCCTCCTCTAGCTCATTTCTCAGCAATTGCTGCCCCCCCCACATCAATGTCCAGAGCAAAACCGAGTTGTTCTAGCCTGAGATCCCGGGTGAACCAAACCAAGATCCCTGGGTGGTTTTTATGAGTCCAGGTGATGGATCCGATGGTAAGTGTTCATCCCCGTGTTCTGGCTCATCGTCCTAATCCGACTTCTCCAAAAACCCCCAGCGTTTTCAGCAGACCTTAACACCCGCTTCTGCCTTTCTTTCATTAATCCGGGGACAGCATTTGCTGTGCTCCGTCCTGCTGGTGGCAGAGATCTTCTGAAGGCAGTGATAGCAACGCAATAGACATTTACTGCACACCTGGGGATCTTTGGGTGAAAATGCTCTGTTTTGATGACTGCACTGCACAGACACCAGGGTTTTGGGTAGGACTGTACCCGGGGCAGCTGCTGCCTTCCTGACAGAGCTGACATGATTTATCCCTGAGCTGAGAACCTGGGAGAGGAAGAATTGCTTGGGACAGACACAAGTCGTGCTGTTCAGTGAAGCTCCGCAGGGTGTTCTTAGGCAGCGGGATGGGGTCAAACCTGGGAAGGTCGCGGTGCTGGAAGGTGCAGCCCCAAGTCAGCTCCTCGGAGCCTGTCACCGCTCCTTACCCGAGTCATTCGGATCGCAAAGAATTTATTGACACCCACCCGCCATCCCTAAAGTTTTATGGCAATATAGATCCATTAGAAATCCATTTTACAGAGGTATTAAAATAATGAAGGTGAGAATTAAGAGAGCAGCACGCTCCTTTGAAAACCCACTGATGATAATATACTGCTTTAAGGAAAGTTATCGTGCAGTCCCCTTAAAGAAAGTTATCAATTAGTCACTGCATCCGACATCGGAGAATTGTTCCCTGAAGAGGATTTTAGGAGGAAAGCCATCGACTAAGCGATGAATTTATCACCGGGGTGGCGTGGCTCCACGGACTAAGATGACAGGGAGGGCTCAGAGAGCAGCCCAGGCGCTGGGTGGCTCCCGGTGGGTTTGGGAAGGCTCCTTGCGCCACAGAAACAAAGTGAGGGCAGGCAGGAGGAAGGAACCCCTGGAAAATGGCTTTTCTTGGTGGAGAAAGGTCCCCTGGTAGTTCAGGGCACCCAGAGACGATGGGAGCCCGGCCCCATCCCAGCAGCTCGCGGGAGGCAGCGCATACAAAAGAGGGCAGTAATACTCCCAAGGTTGGGAATGTTTTTCAAACTTGAGGGAAGCCACAATATTTCTGTGAAATCGGAACAAACTTCCAAAATCCTTTGTTTTGACCCAAATGCACATTTCTCAGTGCAAAACCCCGGGGGCTGCCCTCCTCCGGCACCACGAGGCCACCTCGCTCGGCGCAGCTGGGGAGCTCGGCGCAGCCCTGACAAATTGCTGAGCTCTCCCCAGATAAACAATCACCAACCAAAATATTTGTGTTTACTGTGGGGATTTGTCTGCGCATAATTATGCATTTGTCATTACAAGGACTACAGGAGAGTTTTACACATGTAAATACGTTCGGGTAATTAGACGGGGCGAGTTTGGGTCTGATTCTTCTCTGCAGCCTGATCCCGACGCGGAGCGCTGCCGGGTGGCGGTGTGCGCTGCCGGAGAGCGGCGAGGGTGCAGCTCTCTCCCTCCCTGTAATGCAGCCCTGGTTATCCACACGTATTCCTTTTAAACATTTCTTGTAGCTTTCTGTTAGAGCCTCGAGGAGCTCCGCGCACAATGCGACGCAACGCAACCTTCACACTGTTCTTTCATGTACCTGCCTTCAAGGAGAGAGGCAGACACAGTCCTCAGATAATACCAGATAAGACGCTATTTTCTTCTGAAACAGCCTAAGTGCAGCAGCTTTTAGTAATCTTCTAGCATCTTTTCCTATGTATGACAGTCTATTAATGTCATTTGCATGAGAAGTACACAATAAATCATTCATGCGCAGTTTAGTGCAGGTTAAGTGTAACAGCCTGGCGGTGATTTTCTGTGAGGAAATCAGAGCGGCTCATCACCGGGTGTAAATCCGTGCCGTTCCACCAAAGCTCCTGAGCCACACCGCCCGGTAACGTGGCCCACGGGGAAGCTTTGGGCAAAAAAAAAGCCGCAGAGGAAGGCAGGACTTGTGCCACGCTTTGAGGACTTTCCTCCGAGCGCTTCTCTCCTGAAAACCTCTCCAAAGAAAATGGAGCTCAAATTCCCCAGGAATCTGCAGCTGGCATTCAGGGGCTTACACGGCAGCGGATCGGGGGTTTGAGGCAGTCTGGTGTCCAGCCAAGCCCTGATCTCTGTTTCTCTGATCTGCTATCTGCCAAATTTGGCCCGCTGGGCCCCCCTTGCTGAGCAGGGGAGGCAGTGCTGGGCGGTGGGCACGGGATGACCGCGGTGGCAGCGGGGCTTTGTGCCACCCCGCAGGGAGGGGAGCGATGCCTGTGCCCTCCCTCCTCGTCCTGGTGAAGGGAAATTCCTCCATGGTGACGTGGTTTTGTCACCAGCTCGGGGAATGGCTGCGTGGGCACCAGAGCCATGGCTCCCGAGGGCTGTCGGGGCTGGTGCTGGAGAAAACCCTCGTCCCTCAGCAGCACCGATAACTCGCTGCCCATCTGCACCGAGCGTTGCAAGAGGTGAAGGTGAGCGCAACACTGCTGCAAGATGAAGTTCGTTCTCCTTTCCCCTTTATTCCTTTTTTTTTTTCCCTTTTTCTTTCAGTCTGGTCCTTGTTCTCCCTGTGGCAGCCATAGGACAGAGGTCCATTGTTCGGGCTGCTCAGGAAACAACACTGCAGGACTGATCTTATTAGAGCTCAGGCCATGCCCGGGCAGCGGGGGGGCTGCTGTGTGCATCCCCAGGGGCTCGGTGCAGGGCACTTCTCACCGCTCCAGGCATTTGGGATGCTCACCATCAGCTGCCCAGGGTCTGCTTTGCAGAAGCACAGCTCCCCTGCAGCCTCAGCGCATCGCTGGTGCTCGGGACATCTCGAGTGACTGCCAGGTAGCTCAGGCTGCTCAGCAAAAATCGACCTGAAAAATCTGGACTGCTGCAGCCAGGACCTCAGCTTTACTACAGGAGTGGCAGTGCTGTGGTGGCACGGAAGCAGCAAAACCAACCTGCTTGCTTTTAACCTGATGTGCCAAAGAAGTCAGGCTCATGCGGTCATACTGCCCGGTTCTTCCTGCTGATCCCCACTCATTTTGGAAAACTGCATGTACAACACTTTGCAGAAAATGCAAAGTTCCTACAGACGTTGCATGTAGGATGAAAAAAGACCAGATGAATGTCCCCACTTCTTGTTTGACTGACAGGCAGCACCAGGCTGCTCTGCATCCTGCTGGCCCTGTCCTTGTCACCACTGGCATTTCCCCAGGGGATGGCAGAGGAGCTGTGGGTGCTGGAGTAGGAAAGAGATAGGGGCTTATCTCAGATTTAGAGAAAAGACTTAATTTACCCTACTGGTTACGGAACAATTTACTCTGAAACTACCTGAAAGTTCAAAAAAAACAAGCCACATTGTTCTTTTAACAAGCCATTGTCACCCATCGGGGATGCCCTTCGGTGTTTCAGCCGCTGTCACTTAGCTGTTAAACGGGGCTTGATTTCCATCAGCATACTGATTCCTCGCACATGTGCTCTTTTGGGATCTCCCCCTCCTCCCAAATGCCCATCCAGGTCCAATGGAAGCGCTGCCTGCTGAGGGCTCACCTTTAATGCAGCTGCTGGAATCTGCTCGGGTTGCTCAGCGCTGGCTGATTTCAGCAGAGACGAATCTTCTAAATGTTGATGTACCGCGAGGCGGTTGCACATTCCCAGGCTATTTATTTGTTACTTATGAAGAAAGTCAATTTGAATGCACTGGCTAAATAAGAACTAATTGTTTTCAAAATTCAGGTTAACGAATGCTGTAAGAAGCCGTCTTAGGGGAAATGAAAGAAAAAAAAATCAACCCGGGCACTAATGATTAGAGCAAAACCCTGATGCTAGGAGGATGTAGTCTCTGTGGAAGCAGGTTACTCATCTTTTCCAGAAGATACATACATGCATTGCAAAATGTTTATTTTGTACTCTCTGAAGTGGTTAATCTACATGCGGAGCAATGAAAAGGTGGCTTATTAGGCTAATTGCTAATAAAAAAAAAAAAAAGGAAACAGAACTACTGTGAGAAAATATTTAAAAACAGACACAGAAGGCTGTGAAAACAAACACCGCCTCGTTTTTCCATGAGGTTTTCCCACCAGAAATCATGCAGTTCAAAGAGACGTCCGGTTAATACGGTACCTCCAGGCTCCTGGCGCTGGAGCTGTTCATTAGCCGCTTCGTAATTCTGTGATGCAGAACTGGATTAATGGAAAGGTGACGGGGAAGCCACCGAGGTACCTGCTAATGATCCTGCCTCGTCCTTAGAGGAGTCCTCTCTAGCCTTGCCCATGTGCGGCAAAACACACACCATCAGGATACAATGCCACATTATCACAAGAAAACACTTTGGAGAGGGGAAGAAGATGTCATCGCAGAGTGGTACTGGGAACTGGTGAAGCCCAAGATGGAAAAATAATTGCATGCATGTTTTTTAATACAACAGGATTCCCCCAAGCTCATTAAAGCAGATGGAAGTTTTAAAACCTGTATTACTTTAAAAATTAATTTACAGCTGTGGGGCTTGGTGGCCCAGAGAACATTAAAATGATAAATCCAGAAAGGTGATGTGAGCAGAAAGGAGGATTACTTCGGTCACAACATGGCCTCTCAACGTGAGAGAGGGGAGATGTCACAGTTTTGTTCCATACCCTCCGTGGCTTCCTCTGTGCTGTTGTTTCTGGGCTTAACCCAGATTTTAAACTACTGTAACAAAGTATTAAAATTTCCTCCTGAATGACTTGTGATCCCCAAACTGTTCTGAAGCCTCTCTGATTTATCTGAGACCTGGTTATGGGACAAGGCTTGTGGTGGTGATGGGACCAAACGTCTGCTGGGCAGCAGCAAAGCCGGACCTAGCGCAGGTTCACGCGTGGTGGGTGGATGCTGACCAGAGCAAGCCAAGCCCCCGGGAATGCACCGTCTCCTCCCATCCTATATCTGCAGGATGCCAGCACCAAGGAGCCGGGGCACTTGAGGTATTGCAGAACAAAGGCTGAAGGTTGCATTCAGCACACACCAGCCCCTGCTTGCTTGGGAGAAAGGAGTCCTTTGTTTGGGAACAGCAGGTACTCCCACAAAAACATGCCGGTGCTGTTTGCTCGTGCAAAAACTCACGTTACACACAAAGGTGGTTTTGCACAAAGCTGTAGCCCCTCATGCCGGTGGCACCCCAACACACAGGCAGTGCCTGGGGTGCCACACATCCCCACGCCCGCATCCACTGCTGCGGGTGGTAGTGGGGACACCGAGCTCCAAGAGGGGAGAGGAACAGCCCCTGCCTTGCACAGCCCCTCCTGCCCACACATTTATAGTAGCATGCCTCTGGTTTCCTCTTCGTACCCAACAAACTGACTTTACCAGTAAATTAACTTTATCCTTTTGCTGGCCAGCCTGACAAACGAGAGCAAGGCGGATTTTTCCGCTGGCCCATTAGCGGAGCCCCAGCGCCTCGCAGTGACTCACAGGGCTCCCGGCTGCCTATTGAAGGGGTCGGGGCCGAACAAAGCCCCCATTCACTGCCCGGCTCTGCTGGCTTTCCTTTGAGCCCATGCTGCTTTATTTTTATTCTTTCCCAAACATTGTTGGCTAATTTCATTGACAAAATTCATAACTTGGGGTTGGAGAGCCCGCTCCTATTCAGCTACGGGCGCTGGGGGTTTTGTTTTTCTTTTCCACGGTCTCCGTCCTGCCTCGTTCCCCACTTCCCCCGAACCCACTGTCCAGGCAGCGCCGCGGGGGGATGGAGCCCTGCACACAACATTTGGGTGGTTTTCAGCTTTCAGATGGGGAAGGAAAAGCAACCTGACAAAATCCGAACCCAAACCACGAGGGTGATGCAGGGGGCAATGAAACAGGACTGGAATTGTGCACCACAACTGAGTGACCCCTCAAAGCACACAGCAAAAGGCTAAAAACAAAAGCCTATTTAGCTTTTATATCTGCAACGCTCTGCATCCCTTTCAGTTAATTACAGCTATTTAAAAACATCTGCATTTCATAAAGAACTTTCTTTCTTTCTTTCTTTCTTTCCCCTATGGCTGCCCCTCCTGAGACATCTCTCTGCAGGCTGCTGGGTTACACAGTAATTACAGTCCCCAAGTACCTGACATCACCACCAAGTGCACCACATGATGGTTTCAGCAGCAAGAGAAACAATATTACTCAGGATAGGTCTGAGCCAAGGTCCCCGCTCCAAACACCGTCATTTTCTTTGGCAAACTTCAGAGCCGGAGCCGAGCCGGGGCCTCTGTGCAAACATTAGGGACGCAGAACCGAGGAGCCATTTTGGCACCCCTGAAGAACCTGCAACAGGCTTCTGTAATTTATACACGTGGACAATAGATGCACATCGTTCTGATTCTGGCTGCCAAAGCACTGCTCCCAGCAAGGCTTTGTGGTGTTTCATGCAGCAATTCCTCTTCCTCCTCCTCCTCCTCCCCAGGGCCAAGGCCAGGTCCCTGCCCCGCCAGCTCCCACCTGAGGGAGCGTGGCCCCGCTGCGGCCTAGCCCAGGACCTCCCTTCTTGTTCACTCATCGGCCTTTTTCCATGCCGAGAGGCCACAGTGTGAGGGCAAATGTGGCTTTTGGTCCGTGGAGCAAGAGGTTTACTCCTTGAGTGTGTTTGCCAAAGCCGTGTCCCTGTGGGGGGAGGCTGGGAGCAGGCCAGGGGCCGTGGCTGCCTCACAGCCGAGCTGGGCTTGCCCCGGGCGCAGACATCCCCGGCACCTTCACATCTGAACAACAAACAGGGGAAGAAAACCACACGATTTCCTCTGCAGACAGCTGTACCCAACACATTCACAGCAAGAGCAAGCCTTTTAAAAACAAAGCAAAACAGAGTCCTCCCCCGAGCAAACATTTTATCCTGTCCTGGCTTAATTGGGGAATAAGCTTAACTCACTTTCAGGACAAAGTGCAAAGGAAAGGATAAAAGCAAGTCAAGCCAAGCGCTGTACCCTGCTGTGATCACGAGCAGGGGCTGTGTCTGTGTCTCCTGAGGAGCCGGCAGTGCTGGTTTGCAGGCTCAAAGCCAGCATGGAGGAGGCAGGATCCGGCCACTTCACATGCAGCTGCTGGGTCCTGGGTGCCTGCCGCCGTGGGGAAAGCTCCGCGATGAGCTCCGATGCTCATCAAACACAATGAACATCCTTGGCTGTCCCCTTGGCACTGAGGGGGGCAGAGTACCTGTCATGTTCCCCAGGGAGGTCCTTACATGGGCCAGCCCTCGCTTTGCAGCTCACCCGGAACCCCCCAAGCCTCCCAAAGGCAAGCTGCAATTCCCTAAGTGCGAGGGCCTCCTTCAGAAATGATGAGAGGTGTGTGCTTGCTTATCTCCAAAGAGCAGTTTACCCCCCCAAAAATACTTTTGAGACTTGTTTCTGCTTTCCTCACTTTCTTTTCCACAAACCACCCTGCTGCCCCTGCTTTGAACAGTGCTCTCCTCCTGGGGTCCTGGGTCACTTCTTGTTTTCAGGGCCTATATCACATCGAGGACAGCTAATGATCCCCTGGATGCTTCCCCTCGATGACTTTTTCCTGCAAGGATGGCTGGGGTCCTGCAGGGAGGAGATGCAGAGCCTCATGGATGGGACAAATGGCCCTCAGCATCTCCGTGCTGCTCTGTGGCCCACGCCCTTAGGGATGCTGCCCCTTCCACCAGCAGCACTGCAGATTACACTTAAATTAAGTCTCTCTGCTAAGTTTTTTTTTCCCTGCCTGTGGCCTCTCCCATCCCTAATCCTTTAATCCTGGTTTGGTTTCAGGACCCCAAGGCAGCCGTGGTGGCACGGGGACAGGAACGCACGTCTGAAGGGCAGATCTATCCTTCAGCTGAAGGGAGAAGGATTTGGCTTTCTACATGCAGAGAAGATAATAAATAAATAAATAAAAAGCTTGTTATATACCGGAATACCTTCCTCCCTCACCAAAGGTCAAATTTAGATCCAATTTCAGTCAGGAGGGAGACGTCTGTCAGACAAGCACTAATCACTATTTAGTATTCATATTCACCTATTAGAAGCTCCATGCTGTAAACATGTCTATGAATTAACAAGGCATCTGGCCTCTCTTATACAATATGAGCAGCTTGGATCATGAAGTGTCTGCAGAAAATAAAAAGTGCCTTCCATCTGTCTCTCCCAAATATCACTGCTATCACCAAAGCAAACAGACCCGCTCTTCCAAGGCACGGCGCGGCCGCCTCCCCCAGCACGTGTTACTCAAACACAAACAAGCGTTCCTCCAGCGCGGCTGACAGATCTGAAGCTGCTCTGAGGAACACAGCTCAAATTAAGAACAGGAAGAAAATAAAGAGCTGAAAAATAACTGGGGGAAAAAAAAAAGGCTTCCTAATGATGAAGCTTCTTCTCAGTGGGCTGGTGGATCACCCATGGTGCTGGCACCCTTGGGAGCTCGGCGCTGCCTGGGTGAAGATGTGTGGGGCAGGACCAGCACCAGGACCTGTGCTGGAGGCAAAGCTATTCCTGGGAATGGGATCGGCCACCTCTCATCACCCTTCTCTGGGCTAGATGGGGGCTTGGACAGGAAACAACCCCTTGGCTCCTTGCTTGAAGGTGATTTGGGGTGCTCTGGATGGGACCTTCTGGCAATGAGCGTTTGCACCTTTGGGGTACACAGCGGGGAAGGTTGCTGTGGGATCATGGTGTGTGATGGCCCTTGGAAAGGCCAGAGACTCACCTCAGCCCTACACCACAAAAAGGCTGAACCCACCAAGCCCTGAGCCATCGCAAACACATGGCACAAAGGCCATGGGGCTGACTACCGGGGGGCCAACCCACTGTGACCCTGCGTGATTCCACTGTGAGCCGGTGTGACCCACAGCTTCAGTGGGGCCACCACACCAATCTGTAAGCCTCATCCCCGGTCCCTGGACTGTTTCCTTCCCTCCCTGCAGCTCATGAAGGCCACGGCTGGGCTCTCCTGCTGCTGCCTGTGGGACAGCGGGAGCAGTGCCGCAGCCGGAGCCCCTCAGCACCTACCCAGCGTGTGGATCGATGCTGGCTCAGATCGATGAGGAATCCTCGCAGCCCGGCAGCCTCCAGCAGCAGGTCTAAGTACGTTTGTAATTGCGTCTACAAATATTTGCGCTTTGCAAAGCAAAGAAAGCCTCGACCAAACAAACCCGATGCGGCTACAGCTGCTGTGCTGGGACCTCAAGGTGCAGGTGCTGGAAATACCCACCTGTGCCATTTGGCATGCAAATATGTCAGAGAAATAAATCAACCTCTCTCTCGTGACGAAATGGTGGGAGAGTGGCTGGGAGGCAGCCCAGAGCAGCTGGCGTCGAGCCGGAGAAGGTTGGAAGGAGGGAGAAAGAAGAATAAGGGAGGGAAAGGTTGGGTTTAGCTTCCTGTAAGATGATCCCGAGCGGCCCCGTCTGGGGGCCCTGGTGACTGAAGAAAGGTCTCACTGTCACCATTCAGAAGATCACCACGATCCTTCGGTCTGTCCTTCCACTGGGGAAAAGCTTTTGGAAAACAGGTGATTTCCTTGCCTTGAGGATTTACCTTCCTCTGCTACAGCACGTTAACCCCTTGTGCTGCTGTGAAAGTCCCCAGGGCTGTCACCACGTGCCTCGTGGCAGGGACATGGGAGCCTCGCAGCCACCAGAGCCACCTCCCCTGGGTCAGGGCCACCACCGACACGGTGCTCAGGACCCATCCTCTGGGCCAAGGACCTCATTTCCTTCAAACACTGCTCATTTTCTCACAAAAGCTAAGGGCAGCCAGCAGCTGGGCAAGCACTTCCTCACCCTGCAGGCCAGCACGCCTGCAGTGACCCCATCCCACCTCCCGGGTGGCTTTTATAGTCTGACCACGTTGCTGCCTGCCCCCAGTCCCCAGCAAAATCAGTGGGGAATTTGTCCTCATCCCCAGGGGGACACGATGGGGCTCTGCACGCCCCAGGAAACCCTTCAAGCATGAAAGCTAATTTAAAAGGAGCTCGTGTCTCTTGTGTTCAGAGACACGGAGCAAGGAAAAAGCATGACAGATTTGGGTATATTTTTACTGAGTTATTGTCCACCAGGGACTGAGCTAAGACCACAAACATTATTTCACTTTCCAGCAAGGCTGCGGTGATGAATATGGGTTTTGCAGGAGAAAAGCTGGGTGGTTCTCGTTTCTAATCTCCAATCTTTCCTCCTCCTGTGGAGGTTAGGCACGAATACCACAGCACGCGGACACCGAACAAAGGCTGCCGTCCCTTAGCGTGGCGTTGGGGCTGGCAGGTGACTGCAGCAGAGCTGAAGGCACACATATCAAAATGCAACACCATTCCGCACTCGGCTCTGTTAAAAATATTCTGTTTAATTGATTTTCTAAAAAAATCTATTATGCTGCTCTAGGCTCAGCTATTGATCTGCAGCGCTGTAGAAGTAATGAAGAAGCCTTCAAATCAATAAGGCCAAAGTATATCTCAAACTGTATCTGCTCCACCAGCACAACAGGGACGTGGCCAGGCAAATTCCCCAGACGGGGCTGGGAGTGCGAACAAACCTGTTCCGATGACGGCCAAGATTTATTTCTATTGGCATAAACATAACTAATGAAACCCCGACGACTCTTCCCTTCCGTGAGAGCTGATAATATATCGCGGTGCTCACAATGAAATGAGCAAGAACACATTTGCAAAGGAAAAAAAAAAAAAAAAAAAAAAAAAGACTCCCTCAACCGTGAGCTGTATTTTCTTCTTGGTGCCCTTGGTTCTCCTCCACCCCCTTCCCCCCGCCAGGATAATATTTCTTCTCGCAGCTCTCGTGCGGGTTTTAGCACGGCTGTTAGAAGTCTCCAAGGCTGGAGTTTTAGTTTTTCTTTTATCCCTCGCTGTCAGTATGGCGTGGGTTGGCAGCTAAAATCACAGGCTGATAGCATTGTTTGGGGCTAACAACCTTATCTTATCTTGTTCGTATTCTTCATATTACCTTAGATAAGCCGCCCCGGGGCCGCACACAAGCACGGCTGGGGGAAGTGACCCCGCTGGAGTTCAGATGGCAATTTGCTGCAGCGAGAGCAGCTGGGCCAACGCCACCGTACTCTGAACTTGGCCGCCACTTTCCGGCTGAGGCTTTTACCTGATCCTTCCCACCTCAAAGCACAGAGGGACCCGAGTCAACAGCACCGCCACTTGTCCTCCTTACAGCCCGACGCTTCAGAGGGCTGCTGCCCGCAGACCCTCACGGCATGCTCCTGCGGGCTCTGGCCCCGTGCAAGCTCCCCTGGATGCCGAAGGGCATCGATGACACACGATCAGTGCCTCGGTGCCTAACGTAAAGCCAAAGCAGCGTGGTCTCAAGCTGAGGCCTTCGGGGGTGAGCTCCAGGCACCCTCAGGTCACCGTGGCCGTGCCCTGGGCACAGCCGGCACCGCACGGACCAGGCACCGCCACCGCCTGGGGACTGCGCAATTCACCAAGTGCTTCGGGTCCTTGAAGCCAGCAGATTAAGCTTTTTTTTTTTTTTTTCTTTCTTTCCTTTTTTTTTTTTTTTTTCTTTTTGGAAAAAAAACGAACCTCCGAAGTTTAAAAATATGGTAATGCAATTAGCGGCTTTGGCAGGCTAATGAAGCCACTTTAAACCCTTGCAAAAATACCATTAAAAGAGAATGCTTAAGAGCCTCTTCAAACTTTCCAAAATGAGAAGTGCGTTCATATTCAGAAGATGCCAATCTAGTCTCCTTTCTCCAAGGTTCAAGATTAATTAGGGACTTGTTTAGTGCATGAATGAGGAAACAAATGAACTCTTGGATCGCAGAGCACTGGAACCAATTTTTTAATCATTTTTTTTCTTTACAATTACATTCCTATCAAGAAAGTCTTCATTAGACTTTCTGTCACAGGGCCACATCATGTCAGGTAACTATTACAAGTGCTTGGCTTTCACCCAGAGATTGAACAATATGAATTTTCGCAGAAATAAATACATGAGATATATATTTAACGCAGCATTTTCTTATTAAAATGCTGCTGCGTTTTCATAATAAATACATGTAACCCTTTCTCTAAGACTCCCTTAAAACAAATGAATTAGAAAAGACCAACAATATCTTCCCCTTTCCAAAACCAGCCTGGATATTTAAAGATTACCTTAGAGAAATATATTAATGCCTGATAGAAGAAGTGCCATACAATGGAAGGAGATTACTAAGGTAAGCAATAATAGATAGGAAGAGCGCGAACATGTTTGAGACTAATTGTCAAAAGAATGGGGTTTGCATGTTTAGTGAAGGAGAAAGGAGCAAGGAGAAAGGAAACTGCTCTGGATTTTCAATGAGTTACAACCTGCCCTGAAGGTTTGAGGGATGGGTTCGGCTGATCCCATCCATCGTGAGGCTCGGGTTTGGTTCAAACATACCCAAATTCAGAAACTCTCAGCCCCAGCCCTACTTCTGCTCGCAGTGACGATCAGCACTGAGAGAATTCACTCTTCAGTGAAGTATATAAAGTATTAAAGTAGAATCATTTGCAAAAATGATTTTTAAAAAAAAAAAAAAAAAGGTCTTCTCATTGTCACACTGGGGCAAATCTAATCGCTGTAGCCATGCTAAGGAAAGGAAGCAAAACTCAAAACAAGGGGCTGCTGCAAAACGAAGGCAACTCTAAGCAGCCCCTCTAATTCTTTCCACAAGTGAGCAAGAGCACAAAGGTTCAGCCCCCAGCCCAATGCTCCTGACACGGGCTGGGTTAAGGAATGGGAAGTACGTAACGATGAGTGGCAGGTCTACTTACTCTTTTCCATTAGTACCCATTTATCATTATCCAGACCTCTACCAGGGTGAACAGATAATGTTTTCCTAAGTGGGAAGGCAAGGGTATAATTTCCATAGCTGATTTGTTCATTTCTCTCTCTCCTGCGTCCTTTGAGCAATTGCAAATCAGATCCCCACTTCCCAGGACGCACTTCTACGGGCATTTAGAAATAAAGGATCGCATCACCTCTTGACCACTCTCCCTAACCTCGTTTCTGTGGGGCAGTGTAATAAAGTCCACGCAATAGATACTCCTGATGGAGAGGGCAGGCTGCAGCGATGATTGCACTCATTACTCCTTTCCCATTAGCAAAATTGTAAGATATATGGGGAGGAGAGGATTTTACTCAGATCCACGTCCCAGCGGCTTGCCAGTCGCAATAGGAACTCATTGGACATTGAAAACCAACTCCTGGGGGTCGGACTCCCACCGTTAAACCTGGGAGGTTGTGCTCTGTCTCACAGCTGCTGCATCTCCACCGTGCTTCAGCCTGCTCCGCCTTTGTCTTAACGCAGGGCAGCGAGGGGAAATTCACCCCAAATTGCCAGCGTGCCCAAGATCTGCTCAAAAAGCCCCAATTCCTGCAGCGACACAGCCCTGCCGGAGGGGTTGTGGTCACCGGGTAAGGAAAGCTTCATAAAAGCAGGCAGGAAGGAGGGGCACAGCCCTGTCTTTGCTGCCACAACAAGGGGGGAAATATGACCCAGGCATCGCTATAAAAAACCTGAAAAGCCACAGGAGAAGAAAAGGAAACCCTGTATGGATTGCTTAACAAGCCAGAGTCATGCTTTCTGACACCAGACTCGATTTTTTTCACCAGACTTGGCCTTTTGTGCTGCCTTTCTCTTGCTGCAGTCCCTCACTGCCCAGTTCTCATCACCCCGTGCTGTCTGACCGCCCCCCTGGCGCCCACCCCTCCGCTACCCGGGTACTGCCGCTGTCCTGCTCACGCTGCGAGCCTGGGAGCAGCAGGCGATGGTGGTGCTGGAAAAGGGATATTTAATTAGCAAGGGGAGCTGAAGTTTTCAAAGCAACAGAAGAAAAGGACCTGGGAAGTTGGTGGAAGAGTTATGGGATAACAAAAGGCCCTGGCGGCAGAGAGCAGGACGTGCCGAGCGCTCGCACACATCTCAGCAAGTGGCACTCCAGCGGCCGCAGCCTCACGGGTCACTTGTTTGCATCAAAATGCCGAGAGCTTCAGCTGAAAGAAAAGAAGGGTCATGCAAATCTACCATTCTTCTTGTCTCCCTGTAATCCTGAGAGCCGTGAGCCAAACTCAGTGCAAGCCCGGAGACATTCTTTCATGAGAATCCAAACTTTGCAAGCTCAGATCCCTCCCTGCCCCAACACACCCGTCTGCATGAAGTAAGGCTTATCTCCTCCCAACAACAACAGCGTGGGTCAGAACGGGGCCAAGCAGGCGCTGCCATTCCCTGCGAGTACAGGGCTGGGATTGCACGAGGGAGTTTGGAGCTCCACACGCCAGGCGCTCGCTGTTGTGGGTGCAGATGCGCTTCGTGACCGCTGCTGTACGCGGAGCTGCATGGACAGCCACTGGCAGTGCAGGCACAGAGCCAAATGCTGCATTTCAGCCAGCACTGCCATGGGCCAGGCATCCCTGTTTTGTGCAGGTCAGCTGTCATCAGCCTCCTAGCATCTTCCAGCACAGCCTTTTCTCGGGAAAAACCCGGGCTTTTGGCTTTGTCTTTAAACCGCTGGCTCCTGCCCGCTTAAGGCAGACAGGGGGAATGTTGCAGATCTGCTCCTAGGTTTTGCTGATTCCTGCAGCATTTTGTCACACCGGGTATTCACAAATCTGCAGCAAGAATCACAAAAAGATCCCCGAGCAACGGCCAAAAAACAGCAAATTTTGGAAGTGGAGCATGGAAGGGGAATTTGCAAACTGCTGTGCCTTGACTCTTTGCAGCTCATGGATACGGAGAAACATCTACAGCTGGACTCTAAATAACCAGGTTAACTACCATCTGCAAACACACAAAACCTGCTGCCCTGAACCCTACTGCTCTGATGGAGTTTTAATAGCTTCTGCAATAAAAAACAGTGAGTCCCAGAGGAGAGCTCTCCATTTATTCAGAAGGATGCTGCTAAATTCCTATACACGACACATTCCGCCGCTGCAACGCGCGCCTCTCCTCCCCGGCAGCTCTCCTTCCTGCCAGCCAGGTAGAGGCGAGGCATATCATCATCTGTGTAATCTGATTTGCAAGGTTAACTGCCCTGGATGATAAATATGCAGGGATTTATGACCATGAAGGTGCACTACCTAAGGCTTCAAGCGCAACCGTGCTCACATCTCCCTTTTCTCCGACTTCTAAAAAAAGGAAAGAAGGATGTCGAGATCCAGAAATTACCATGCCGTAATGGAAGATCCTCAGATAGACTTGGTTTAATTACACACTTCTATCATCTCCCGAGCGCTCCCCATCCCATTATGAAATGACGGCGGTAACTCAGCTAATGGGCTCGCTCCATGCCGACAGCCGCCAGGGCTGCTGGCGCGCGGTCACGCAGGAGCGCTCGGCCGGTTGGGACCACGGGTCCTTCCCCACACGGACATGAGGTTTTGTTACTCCGAGGAGCATCCGAGCTCCGGGATCAGAGGGAAAGGGGACACCATGCAGAGCTGGGACATCCCCTGCTGCCCTGGGGATGAAAATCCCTCCTAAGCAGGGATGCCGCAGCCAGCCCCTGGGGGGACATCCCCTGGGGTGACAGCTCCCTGGGGACATCCCCCTGGGGACAATTCTGCTCTGTGCCTACGGCCACAAGGGATTGCCCAGCCCAAGCCCACCTCCCTGCCAGCTGGGTGCAACGCCTGCATGCACTGCACCAAGTGCTGGCTCTCCTCCTCCCCAGGATGCTCACCCCAGCGGTTACACCCAGCCAGCGAAAGGAAGCGCGGAGCAGAGCTCTGGCCAAGGCAAGGACATTTTTAGTAGTAGTATTATTATTTTTTTTAACCTGCAAACGGAAATCTCAACCCAGGGCTCATACTGGAGGGAGGTCTCCAGCAGGAAGCACGCTGAGTGAGAATAGGGCAGAGCAGGCCACGAGGAGATTTGTTGCCCAGGAACTAGATCAAACCCAGATTACAGCCCAGGCCTTGGACCGGGACAGGAGACAAAGGCTTTGAAAGCAAGATGTCACTTACAAAAATATAAAACCCACATTTTTTTTTGCATCTATCTTTTTCCTTGCAAGGTACAAAAGTGCACTGCTGGAGCACAGAGGCAGGGGCCATGTCTGCTCACATGTGCATCGTGCGCAATACAATAGCAGGGGAAGCACAGAGCAAAGCAAGGCGTTCCATCAGGCCCCAAATCCCTTCAAACACCACGTTTTCTGTTCAGCCTCTCAGCGCCTCACTCATCCTTGGCAGTGCAGCTGACCTGGTCATTTCTCCTTTTCCCTTTTTACTTCTCACCACCACTTTCCATGGCATTTTCATGAATTAGCACAGCAGTGTGGTAGTTTTGTCCTTTTTTTTTTTTCTTTTTGCTTTACAAACGCAGGCTGGAGAAAAAAAGAAGAAAAAAAATCCTATTTAAATAGAGACGTGTGGCAGCTGACATTTCTTGAAAACACTTTGACTCACATTAGGCTTTGTAGGTCCTTTTATTATCTTTAAAGGCTGGTTAAAAGCACGTCTACAGCAGCAGGCAGGCAGCCTGCCTGGGGGACGGAGGGGACGGAGACATTTGTGGCTGCGGGCTCTGTCCTGAGCCAGCCGCAGCAGCAACAGGTCCCAGCAGCATTGAACTGAAATGGGGGCTGGGGAGAGATGAGGAGAGCGAGGGAGGAAGGGGAGGCAGCGAAGCGTGCAAAGGATTTCTTTTTGTTTGCTGCCTTTGCTCGGCTGCTCTTTGTGCCGGCTCCTGGCAGCCGCGGGCTGAGCCCTGCTGCAAACCCCACTGCAAGGGGCTGCTCGCGAGGGGGATGCAGCACCCGGGGGCAATGCTGAGATGGGAGCCACGGCTCCCAGGGGGTGTTTTGTAGAAGGACGATGGTGGCAGTGAGGGCGGGTGGGTGCTGCCTCGCTGCACCTACACACACAGCGGAGAAATCACGGCTGATCCCCACAGAGCCACGCTGCACATAGCCAAACCTCAGCCAAGTGAAACAAACAGGGCGTTGTGCACAGCGTCCTTCCTAAAATGAACCCCACTGCTATCACATGTGTCCCTTCTGCATGGCGAGGGACAGGCAGCAGACCCTGATTTCCTCCCAGTACCCCAATTTCCACCCAATTTCTGAAGAGCGTCCCACCACTCGCCTTCCTTTGCATTGCAGCACCGTGCTGCTCCAGTGCAAGGCTGAGGAGAGGCTTCCCCTGCTCTTCCAGGGGACAAAGCAAACCTGCTCGTCACCGCCCCTACAGCAGCATGCAACATGTGGGCATCCCTGCTAGCACCAGACCCACCGCAGGCTAAAATCTCTGTGCAAAATGCCTTCCGAGGTTAGGGACGGGCTGTGTGAGGTGACCCCAGCCCCTCACACACCCTGTGCAGCGCCCAGCTCACTGCTGCCAGCAGCATTGGCACAAAATGCTGCGAGGACACAGGCTGCAGCACGGGTTTTCCAAGGGGAGCCAATTAAAAATAAAAGAATCAGCAAAATGGCTCAAAGGGGTGTGAAAAATCACCACGCAGCGTCCTGGCAAGCAAAGGCCTCACCTCCCTCGTGTGCCAGGTCCTGGGGCAGCCTCCCTCACCTACTGAGGAGGGCATCAGACGATGCCGTGGATGTGGCTCTCGGTCAGCTCAGTGGTCCTGCACTTTGCAACCGAGCGAGTAAAGCCGTGTTTGCACCACCCAGGAGCTGGTGCTCTGCAGGCTGGGCTCCCCAGCCTTCCTGCTGCATCGTCTGCCCCCAAAGCGACGGATTTGGGACGGGGCAGCCCCCGCAGAACACGCGGGTGTCCCCAGGGCAGCAGCGAGGGCCGGGCGCCACCACCTCCCACAAGCAGCAGCTTCTGCCCTCGCTGAGTTCACCACCAGGACGTGCTTTGGTTGCTTTCATTCATTCGGTTTGCTTTTTGTGGCAAACCTCTTCTAATCCCTGCCTGGCTCTGGCCAGGAGGTTGGGATGTGGGGAAGGAACTTAAACCACCGCGCAGACACACGAGCCCCACATCAGAGCTCCCGTGGGGCTGTGCCTCAGCGCCCGCGCGGTGCCCTGGGCACCGGCCGCATTTCTCACCTGGGGCTCCGGACAGCCCGGCCCGAAGAGACAAAACAGACACCCACAGGGAAACGGCAACGCGAACCTCGCCTCCCCCTGCACCACAGAGCTCCTGGCCGTGGGCAGGTTTGGGTTTGGGGAAGCTGCACGCAGCCTCTGCCCTCCCACGGGGCAGGCTGCAGCCTCAGCTCCGTAGGACCCCGTGGCACAGGAGCTCCGCCAGGACCAGCCACACAAAAAAGCTTTTTATGAGAGTTTTTTATGTCTTCCCAAGCCATTTGCCACAGGCAAGTTTAAGAAATGCTTCAATACCAGCACTTCAGGTACAAAATAAGGGCAGGGTAGCACCAGGATGGCATGAACCCATGCCCAGCAGGGCTCGGTTTTACACATCGACCTCAACCCCCTGCCACGAGCACACCGTGTGGGGCACGGCATGGAGATACGGGCACCCACAAACCTGCAGATACAAACCTCGCCTTTGGGGTGAACGGCAAAAGCCCTCGAGGGGTTCAGCCCCTCGGAGCAGGGGGCACAGCCCATCCCCAAACGCTGCCAGGTTTCCCACTGCCTGCACACAGCAATCCTGCCATGGGGGAATCCAGTCACAAAAGAGACTGTGTGATCCCAGGGGAAGAGGAACTCTGTCCCCAGCCAGCCTTTGGTGTCCCAGAAAGCCAAGGTTGCCAAATGCTTTTGCTCCAAATCTCGTTTTTTGGTGCCTGTGGTGAAGCTGGCAGCTCCTGACATTTCCTGCACTCGGTTTCTGCTTTGGGCAGGGGGAATTGTTTTGAAACTCTGAGCAAAAATAGCACAGCGGCTCTCGAGGAGGCAATTGATGAGGGAGGAGTCATTAGAACAACACTGAAGTGCGTCCAGTCCTTTAAAATCAAACCCTCGTGAGCGCTCATGGCTTGGCAGAGCAAGAGGAGGCTGCGCGGGCACCTCCGTGCAGTGCGCAGAGCAGAGCGCTCCCCCTCCGCCTTCTGGGGAAAATCAGATCTGACAAATCTAAAGCAAGAGAAAATCAAGACACGGCTTTGAAGGACAACATCAGGCCAAGCCTGTTAAATTATCTCCCCCCTTTCTGTCATGTCTCATTTGCTCCCGAGCTGTCAGCTCCCACCCCTCCTCAGCCGGCTCCAGCATCCTCCTGCTCCGTTCGCCATCCACAGCCAAAGCAGGCCCAGGAGCAGGGCTCCCGCACGCTCTGGGGAGCGATCCCCTCTCCTCCTCTCCTCCTTCAACACTTTAAAATTCCCCCAGCCAGGGCAGCTCCACGGGCACTCCCCTCGCCCTCTCCTGTGGTCGTACCCCAGGCTCAGCTCAAGCCCCCCCAGCTGCACGCCCTCTGCACCGCCCCGTCCCTTTTCCCCTGCCCACATTTGCCCTGCAAACCCTGCAGACAGCGGATTTTGGAGCAGGGTGCTCACTCTGGGGGGCACATCTGGGCAAAGCAATGCCCCGGTGAGCTTCTGCACCCTGGGGCTGCAGATGGGGGCGGGCGGCTGCTGGTTGAGGATGTAGATGTGCTGGGAGCAGCTTCCGACACCATTCAGATGCAAACCCTCTGCTCGAGATAGCCATCGCGTTTCCTAATGTTAATTTCTTATCTCACCTCTCCAAAGTACTCTGCGAGGGTTTTATCCTGTTAGAGGAAATCCATCCCCCTGATTTTCCCAGGCTTAGAGAAAGGCAAAGAGAAGTATTGATCCTAATGAGATAACGCTGACGAGGAAATGGCAAGAGCTGGTGCTGTCTATTTAAAATGCGCTCTGTTTTTTGACTGGTGGGGGAAAATAGATGATTATCAATTATCCATGCAAATGGGAGATGTCCGGCTCCGATATCCAGCCTGCTTTTCACGGTAGCCTCCCTGTTCCCCCTCCCTCCACATTTTTGCCTGTTTTTTTTTTTTTTTCCTGCACATTTTGTCCTTTCAAATAAATAAAAAAGGAAGCTGTCTCTTACACAGAACCACTGGGGGTTTCCTATTAAAAGAACATTTGGTGGCATTTTAATCTCCGAAGGTAATGCAGATATTTGTCATTTCTGATCTCCCCTTTCTCTGACTGTCCACAGATGACGGGAGCCGTGAAATTGCTCCTGCCAGGGAGCGGGGGGAGAGGGGAGCCGGTGCCCAGCGGCTGCCTCCACGCACCCTTCCCACGCCGCCCGTGGCCGTCACCCCCTGGCAGAGGCAGATTTTGGGACCCCACGGCCCCGTGTTAGCGGCTCACACACCGCTGTGTGAACAGATTGCCTGAAATCCAGCACTTTCTCTCCGATTCTCGTTTGCGTTGCCTTTCATGCTGCTTCCTGCCGGATAAAAGGGGAGCTGGGGGGAAAAGAAAGAGAAGAGAAAGGCACACGAACACCTGAAAATCCGTTTCATATACCTGCTGCTGCTGCTGCTCGGAGCTGAATCTGAATAGAAGCAGATGGGAGGGAGATGGGGAAGGATGAATAACATTTCATGGCCTGTAGTCAAACATCATTTCAGGCAGGAGCTGAGCAGGGCTGGCCGGGCAGCTCATCCTGCCGGCGCTGAGCCGCGCTTTGAAGGCTGGGGTCTCATTTCCAGCCCGCAATTACCGTGCTGGTAATAAGGTCTCGGAAAATGGGGTCAGCTTCTGGGGGCAGGTTTGGACAAGCAGAGGCCCTGGGATCCAGCGGGGGATGCCCTCGGGGCTGGTGAGGGCTGCATCTGCCTGGGGCAGTGCTTGGTGTCCTGCAGCCAGGGCTTTCACACAGCTCTCACAATCCAACCCCGTGGCCTGATTGCCCAAAGCAGCAGAAGGTTCCTGCTCGCTCCATCAGCAGCTCTGGCCAGGTGCTCAGCGCTTTGCACAGCTACAAAGGAGCTTTCTGATTTCGAACACCACTGCGAGGACAGAAGCACTGCTCCTGGAGGAGAGCTGCTCTTGTCATGTTTCAGCAACGCCGAGCTTTGCTGAGAGGTTTTTCCTTTGCCCTTTCTGACGTGGAGCTCTGGTCCCACACCGCGATGGTCATGACGGGCCAGATTTCCAAAAAACCACGGCACAAGGGGCGCTTCTCAAAGTCCAACCACTGCAGAAGCACTGCTCTTGAGGCAGGGAGACGACGGGAACACGCTGCCCTCCTGCCTCCCCACGGTAATTCTGCACAAAGCCAAATAACGTGAGATGATCTAGGGCTGGGCAGCGCAGGGTGTCCCGTGGCAGGGCTGGGTGGAAGCGCTGCCTCCACAGCTCTGCCTGAAGCCCACAACCGCCCCCAAAGGGGATGTGCTGCAGCCCTGCCCCGACCCAAACCGGCCACCCGTCACAGCCCGGACTTGGAGAAGTTTTCGAGCAGGCGCCTAGCAAGATCTGCAAAAGCAGCTAAGCAGATTAGATGGCCGAGTCCCAGCAGGCTCTGAGAACTGGGCACGTAACCTGCTTAGGCGCTTTGGGAAATTCCTTTGGGGATTTAATCGGGATTGGAAGTTTTGGTGGTGAGCGCGTGGCTCTGTCCTGCCCCACCAAAGCCCTCAGCATCTTGTGCACCCCCTGGGTTCCTCCCTGCTTTTCACACAGAGCCACGATATCCCTGGCAACTGTAAATCATAAAAGCATTGCCAAAAAAAGAGCGCCTTTCCTTATACATCACAGCAACCTGCCAAACAAATCGCCTGCTCCCCACCTCGTGCCCCCAGCAGGCAGGATGCGTGCGCCAGCACCCTGGGCACCAGCTCAGCTCCGGGTTCAGGCCCCTGCTAATCGGCAGAGCTGCGCTGCTTTGGACAAGTGGCTCGGCCCCTCTGCGCCTGTCAGGAGGATAAATGCCTCTTCCCACCCCGGCTGCAAATGAGACACTCTCGTAGGTGTGCGGGCGGCACGGCAAGTGCACAGCAGCGGCAGAACAACAGCCCCAACGCTTTGTCAAAATCAGATCCGGCTGCAGCCAGCAGGGGAGGGGGCAGTGATGGCAGAAGCCCCCGTGCAGCTCCAGGGGTTTGCTGCCCCTGCCTCTCGCTGCTTAAGGCACGTCAGGTTTTATGGATGTCGCTGTGGAGCGGTGCAGGCAGCCAGGAATTTGGCTCGGTGTCCCCTGGGATCGCAGCCTGGCTTCACCTCCTCGTTCCAGGCTGCTCAGAGGAGGGCTCTGCCCAGCACCTCCACTGACCTACAGCTCTGCAAGAGCTGCTGAGGGTTGGGAGAACACATACGGGCACCCCCGCACATCTCCACTCACCCACGGGGGTCCTAGGGAGAGGCCCCCCCAGGTTTCCCCCTTTTAATTCCCCTCCTGTGTGGCATTTGGACAGGGTTTGCCCTCGGCTCGCCTTGCCCTCCGGCACCTTTCCTCTTGCCTCGCTGCAGAGGCTGGCGTCACGGCCATACCCGCAGCAAATTTATCCTTCTCTCCGAGAGCTGCCCGCAGTTCATTAAGTATCTTAAAGGTGCTAATGACTTTTTAAAAAAGACCCAAACTGTCTGATGTTTTTCCAGCTCATTTCCTGCTGCTATCTCCCCAAATCCGGTGGGCAGTAATGACACGTCTGAGGCAGAAAATGGGATTATGATGAACAGAGCGAGCGCTGCTGATATGTGGACAGCATTAAACATTCGCAGCCTCTTTTCTTTACCTTTCCCTTCCCCAGGTACCCGTACCACCCCACTGCCTCCTCCCCGCACCCAGCCCGCTGAGCTGCAGCCAGAAGGGAGGCAGAGGGGAGGTGATGCAAAGTGTTTTGGCACTGCACAAAAATGGGAATTTTGCCAGGAAATCGCTATTTATCTGAGCAGGAGCAACACGTTGGATAAAGCCACGTTTTTTTTTCCCCTCTGTGAAATGCTGCTGGGATGCTCATGGCTTGCCTCGAGACAGGAGCTGCAAACACACCTAAGAGAGAGGAAGCGGCCAGGTCTGCGACCTCCAGGCCCATGGGGTTTGGGGTTTAATAAGGAAAAGCACCGAGGGCTGGGAAAAAAGCCTTGGGGAGAAACCAAGGGGTGGGGTGACTTGTACGCTTAGCCAGATAAAAGGGAATTCAACCTGCATCTCCCAGCTTGCTGGAATTACATTTTACACTGTGCAGCTTTTGCTCCAAATCAAAGCAAATCAATATTTTTCGGAGGTGGAAGAGGAGGATTTTCCTGGAGTTCTCCCTTCCCCTGTGAAGCGGGTGTCTGGGTGAGGAGAGGGGAAGGAAGCAGCTGGCAGTTCAGGTGAAGAAATGTCCTGGGCACACTGAGCACGTCGTTAGCAAACTCAGCCAAATCCGAACCAATTTCTTTCAGAGCACTGAGAAGCGCTTCTCAATGAGGGCTCTTCCCAGGCCAAATTTCTTTTGAAAGTAACATTGCAAATAATTCCTGTGCAATAATAAATTAATGAATGAATAAATAAATACAAGACATATTTTCCTGCCTCCAGTAAGGCCAGACTGTGATCTCACCCAAATGCTCCAACCACTCGGTGCCGTACGGAGACCCAGACCTCGGCCAGCTGCTGCCTTCCAACAGCCCGGCACGGGCACGGAGCTCTCAGCTGCCCTCCTGGGCCATCCTCACAGCTCTGCTCTGAGCCATCCGGGGGCAGCATCCATCCTGACCCCACGGGCTGCGTTCCTGCACCAGAAGCAGCAGCTCTGCATCAGGTTTTAGCAGCAATTCCCTGCTCACTTCAAGCTCAGGGCTCACGGGCAGGGACCTAAACCCACGCCAAAGCTGGAGGAAAGCCCGCCAGGAGCCCTAGCAAGGAGGAACCAACAGATTTGCCACCACTGCAACAACGCAAACCCTCTGAAATGCTTGCGCTGGGAAGCGTGCATTGTGCAAGATGCCCCCAGACCCAGCGCCTTGAACAGGAGGATGGAGGGACCTAACAGCTTGGGGAGCCCCACTGAAATGCCGAGAGTACGAGCACAGGAGCCTGCTCATGCTCCCAAAGCCACCACGTGCACAGAAAATGAATATTTTTTACAAACTGAGCCCCAAATTGTGCAGCGTGAGCCGGGCAGGTGGCGGCTGCGGTCTCCCACCAGCAGAGCCGGGCGGCTCCTGGGAGAGAAACCCAGCAAACACCCCCGGGGGTGCCACAGCAGCCAAACGTGGCTCAAGTTCAACACAACTCCGAGCTGCTTCTCCCTGCTTTGCAGAGCAGCCCCAGCTTCCCGCTCCCCTCCCCGCAGATCCCACCACGATTACGGTTTTAAAAAGCACTCTCGCTTAAATGTGGGAGGAAGATTGCCTGAGCTCTCATGCGTTCCCTGCTAGATTGTATTGTTGCTGCTTTTAACATGTTTCGCTCAGTTAAATAGTAACTGATGACAGCTACACGCTTAAATCCTTTGGTGTTTTTATCACGGATTTTATATATATATATTATAAAGAACAGCGCACTGCAAGGCCTCTTACCATATCAAAAACAACAAAAAAAAAGCACCCTATTTTTGTGTAAAGTATCAAAGCAATAACGTGTGCCAGTGCAGCGGAGCCAGCCTATCAGAGGTTTATCGGCTTTTATTGGCCTTGGGCAACTCTGCACACGACGGTCTTTAGAGTGACATGGAATTTATTAAACTTTTCCACAGCCTGACAGTCTTCTCCCAGCTCGTCCCCACCCCCAAGCTCTTTTCTTTTGAAAAATGATTTCTGCCAATCTTGTGCTTTTAACATTTTTTCTCCTCTCTCTCTCATTTTTTTTTTCCTCCTCTCTCTTTTTCTTTCTTTATTTTTTTTTTAATCGCTGGGCACTGGAGTGCGACTCTTCGAGCATCTGTTTAAGGAAGCTCATTAAGGTCCCACCACCACCACAACAAAACAAGAGGGAGAGAAGCAGAGAAAGGCAGCCACGCACCCCATTACCGCCCGGTTCAGCCTTATTGCCCTGCATTACTCGGCATGACAAGCTCTGCATACATATAACGCACACCGAGGTTTTTTCCCTTCTCCTGGATAGCCTAATTTGGGCTTTGCACAGTGCCCTGTAATAAATTTCCTCTCGCAGACAATAGCCTGTCGTCTCCAGCTGCCTGCCCCGTGCGTAACCCGGCACTGCTGGGAGCATCGCTCTGCTCGCGCTGCCCGTCCCCGAAGGGCACCGGCCGGAGCGGCCAGGCCACGGTGCCAGGGTCAGGGCTCTGCCAGGTCCCCACGTGGCTGCGGTGCCCTCCTGCTCCTCCTTCCTCCCCCATTCCCACCTCCCCAGCCCCTCGCACCCCTTGCCCCAAATCCAACGCTCTGGTTGTGAGCGGTGTGTGTTAGGGGCGGCGTCACCACGCATACATCCCTCAGCATCGGCTCAAAAGCGCACGGCTCCTTGGACAGCAGAGAGGGAAATTATTATTGGTACCTTTTTACTGTTCCCCCATGAACTCACCTTGCAGAGCACTGGCAGCTCGGGGCTGTGGCAGCAGCTGCTGGGTGTCCACCTGTGTGTGCAGGCACCGCCAGCACGCTGCCCCTGGACTCCTGGGTACCCCCCGGTACGTCCTGCACCCCGTGCCCAGCATCACCATCCCCTCCCAGCATCACTCACTGGGATGGAATAACTGCTGCCCCACAGGGCCAGGTCCTGCCCTAACGCAACGGCAGTCCCTTCTCTAAATATCCCCAAAACCACGTCAATCCCCGTGCACTGCCCACGCTCCCCTTCCAGCTCATATCTGGCAGATGGACCAGGACCGAGCCCGGCTGCATTTTAATGCTCGATGCCCCTCGGCCCTTCTCCTTGACTTGCCTGCATGGCACAGCCCAGGGAGGGGAGGCAGGGGGCTGGGGGCTGCGCTGCCTCCTCCTGCCCTTGCAGAAGGCAACCCTGCTGCTGCCAGAAGCGAGAGTTTCATAAGGGGAAGAGCAGGGCGCAGGGAGAGGTTCCCAGCTCCATGGTATGTTACTCTGAAAGACACTGAGACAATAATTCGCTTGCCCAGGCTAGAGGGGGACAGGAGGGGCAGCAGGAGCCATAACCTGGGCTGAGGCTCGGTGCTGGGGCACCACAACTGGGCTGTTCCCCTGCTCCCCTCCCTGGCCTGGGATCCAGCCCTGAGCAGCTCTCTGAACTACAGTTTGCCATCGAGGAGTGCTGGGGCCACAGGTTATCGTGGCTGGTACTAAACACCACCAGCTCAGCATGCTGACCATGCCCTGCTGCTGATTTTCTCCACCCAGCATGCAGAGCAGCACGGCGCCGCTGGCCCATTTTCTGACACGCACCTCGGGACGGGACGGGTGCTGTGCCGGCACTGCCCGCCAGCCCTGGAGCCGGCATCTGCTTCTGCACAGAAGCAACAACCAGAGTTTGACATCCTTCCCGCATGCCCATCCACTAAAATCCCATTCTCTCGCCCACACACCCACCCTTTAACACCTTGCTTGAGGAAAGTAAAGCTGAAAGGCTTTAGCCTTAAGGGTGGCTGGCCAAAAGGAAAAGGTGGAGAGCCCGGATGGGTAACAAATGATGGCAATCTTGATACCATCCCTATGTGCCCCAATGCCAGCTGTGACATCAGACGGTCTGGCGCATCCAAAGAGCAACCCAAAGAGCAACACAACCCTTCTGCTGTCCCCACACATGCTCCAGGTACAAAGACTCGCTCCGCTTTGAATCAAAAAGCAAATGAGTAAGTGACAGTCAGTGACAAAGCCAAGCTGCAGAACCGGCACAAAGCCGTAAAGCAGAGGATACTCCTGAGAGCTCATCTTCCTGCAGAAGAAAACATACGGTGCTCGAACGGGTAGCTAAGCAAAAAAAGAAATAAATAAAGCAGCACCATTAGGATATAAATAAGTCGAAGGAGCCAGCACATAGCTGTCTAGCAGCACCTTCGAGTGAAGAGCACAGATTTTTCCCCAAGCTCAAAAAAAAAATAAATAAATAAATAAAGGAAATAAGCCCCCACGTTTGTGCCATTTCCAGGAATGTGGCAGGATCCTACTGCCAGGTACGGATGTTTGCGGGGCGATGGGAGCTGCCAGGGACCCACTTTCCAGTCCCTGCTGGACAAAAACTGGTCCAGGAGGCCAAGGAGCCTGCAGGACAGACCTCGCTGGGGGGCTTCCACCTCCTCGGGAAGGTCCCAGCCTCTGCTCCCGCAGCCCCCCCAGAGCTGGAGTGTCAGCAACTGAGCTGCCTTCGTGTTTAACAGATCTCTCCCCGCTATTCTTTCTCTTTATTAAATAAAGAAATAAACCGGCATCTCTTTGCCCTGGAGAAGCTTTCAATAAGATGGATAAATATATATAATTAGCCAAGGAGAGAGCAAACTCCAGTGAATACAATACACCCTGTGAGACAACCCTCCATTAAAAGCCTTCTTGTTTAAACTTCAATATTTTAGCAATAGTGACAAAGAAACATGGAAAAAAAGCATTTATATTTCACTTTTTTATTTAATCCCGTCAAGTGGGTTCATCGGATAATTCCCTACCAATTTCTCCCGCCTTGGCTACCCTGTTCCTTCTCCCGGCACGCACATGTTCCCAGCTTCCCTTTCTAAGCCCAAAGCTGACAATTCCCACTCGTGTGCCCTGCATTTCCCCTCCTGCCCCTCTCGTTTCACGGGGCTGGCACAGGACGTGCAGTAGGGGACCGGGCACACTGGGGAGGCCGAGGCTGAACCAAGGAGCGCTGATGCTGCCGTGACGCAGCCCGGAGTGTGCAGCAGGGGCTTGGCCAAGGGCTTGCACAGGCTGACAACGTCCGTGCCGTTGATCTGCCCGCTTCTGCTGAGCTGCTCTCCCTGCTTGGCGAGCTGCCACCCCAAAAAGGCACGGTAAGCAGTGCTGGGGGAAATCCCTGCCCGGGCAGCCAGGCAGCCGCTGGGCGTTGTGCGTGCCTGCATCAGCACGGGAGGAGGCTTGCTGGGGACAGCGGCTGCGCTGTGCAATGCGTTTTGCAAGCACCACATTTTCCCACCTGCAGCAAACCCAGCAACGGGGACGGGATGGGACAGGACAGGATGGGACAGGACGGGCAGGCGGCACAACCACAGCCAGGCGTGCTGCAGAGGTCCCGGTGGAGCTGTGCTGAGCAGCTCCGCAACATCTCCCTGGAGAAGGAGGGAGCTGTCTGCTCTAAACCACGAGTACCTGCGCAATTCTGCACGCTAGGTCCGAGCCTCTGCCCTACAGATTTCAATACTCCTGTGTTTCTGGGGTCTGTCGGGGCAATACTGGCACTTCTGCAGAGGTACGGGCACGGCTCACACTAACCAAGCCTCGCTGCACCCAGCCCTCACCGACCTTCTCCTGCCCTATTCCAGGACTCCTGTGCGTGGGAAGTGGAAATTGCTGACGCTTTTAGATCTCAACGCAACCTCAACATGAATTATAACGACCTCGGTGAAACAGAAGGATGAGGCCAAATACTGAGATCAGCCCCCATCCGGGATCCGTGCCTCTTTAATAAGAGAAAAGTGAACCGAACACGGCATAAAACACTGAGTCCCCGTGTGCTGGGTCCGTGTTTCATTTACCTGACATTACGAAGGATTTTCACAAAGTTGCACTGCAAATACTGCTATTGGCACAATGGTTTATCCCTGTTGAACCACTGCCACAATCACCTGTCATTACAATCAAATTTATATCAGAACGAGGAAATGGTTCCTCAGAAATTAAACAGCACTCCCTGGTGGGATAATGCCTTCTCCTGAACTTCCCAGGAACGAAGCCTGTCAGTAAATTTGCTGTAGCTCAAACCACACAGGGCCAGCCACTGTTAAACCAAAGTTTAACGCTCTCACTAGGACAACAACTCGATGCTCAGGAGAGAATTCCCAAAGGAACCTGAAGCTGTGAGTGGGTTCCTGCACAAGATTACAGCACCTCCAAAACCAGGCAGGTGGGGAACTTCAGTAAATCCCACCAAGGCTTATTCAATAAATGCCTTTTTGCAACTTTAGGCAAAGAAACACCTTTGACAACCTGCCTACACATGGCATAGGAACAGAACCCCAAGGAAGGGCTTTTCCTGGGCACATTTTGGGGCCAGACACTGGTGGGACACACAGCCTGGCCTGGGGCCGCTCACTCGAGGGCGCATGGGTGCAGAGCACCAGCTCCCCGGCCACTCTTGGTCAGATGAGAGAAGGCCAAGGAGCCCCCGGGCATTTCAGCAAGAAACAAGCTTTGCAGCCTTGCTGGAAGCTCACAGACTTAATTTCACCCTACTGAAATGAACGCAGTGCCTGGTTCTCTAGCGAGTTTGTTCCTGTAGGGGCTTTGCAGGGATCTGCATGCTGGGCAGGTAAGGTGTTATCTGTGGGGTGAGCTTCATCTCATCAGCTTCAAAAGTCCAGCGCTTAATTTCAACCCAGATTTGAAAGGCTCCTTTTAGAGTTTAGACTGCAAGGATTCCTCCAGCGTAATCACGAAGTACAGAAGTATGTGGGGATGAAGTCCCTGCCCTCCCTGTGCCTCCTCTTCCCACACTGCCACCAGGCACAGCTATGGGGTGAGCCCTTACTGACAGTGACTCCCCAGGGTTTGGCTCTTTTTTTTTTTTTCCCCTTTACCTTTAAAATAGAGCTCATCTGCGTGAGAAACAACCTGGGGGAGGCCAAACCTAGAGCAAACCAGAAACCGAGAGTGCCTGCAAAACCCACCACTTCTGCTTCAAGCGCTCGGCACCCCTGAGACGGCTCGCTCCGACACACACACGGAGCAACCGGTGTATTTAAAACATTTTTTTTTTTCCAAAAACAAAACAAAACAAACCTTACCCCTACCAAAACAAGATGCTTCACTGCACATGCTTCTGCCCCTGGGGAGAGGAGGAAACCCAGAGTGGGAGCTGCGAGCCCCGGTGCTCAGAGCGGTGCAGGCAGGGCTTGGATGCTCGCACACTGGGTGGGCGCAGTGGGATTTGGGGACGTGTGTGTACGTACGTGTGCACACACACACACACACACACACACACACGTGCACTGCCATAGCACAGCCTGTTCTCAGCCCATCACGTTATCACAGACCAGTTGCTCCAGCTCCACGGGCTGGAGGTTCAGGGCGCTGGGAGCACGATGCTCGCTCAGCACCCTGCCGATGGGCCGGGGCTCCGCCTGCACGCCTGGGCAGGAGCCGACCCTTGCCTGACAGTGCAGAATTGGGCCGAACGCCGTAATCCTAAACACAGAAAGAAGGGCACAGCCGAGCAGTTTGATTCACGCCAGTTTACGCCCGGCCTTTGAAGCTTGGGAGCAGCAGGCGGGGTGGGGAGCGTGGGCGTGCGGCTGCGTCACCGGCACGGCCCCGGGGCACCCCGCGAGCGACCCAGGGCCAGGGCTGCACGGTGACACGGAGATCAGAGAGCCAGGGAGATCAGATAGAGCTGCAGCAAGGTGCTGCACCCTGCAACCTGCCTCCTGCTTCCCACCCATCACCGGGTGCAGCCCTGCATCCCTCCTCCTCCTCTTCTTGCAGGCAGCAGGAGCAGCCCCAGGGCGGAGGCGGTGGTACCCCCACGCTGTCCTCACTGGGATGCTCTGGGTACCCTCTGGATACCCTCTTGTCGCCTTTCAGGCCTCTCTGAATCCCATTAGCCCCAGCACCAGGGCCAGTCCCGGCAGCAAATACCTTGGACAAATCAGCCCTTTGGTCAATATTCAACGTTGGGTCCCATCGGGTGCTCCCTGGTTCCTGTCTCACGGGGCGGGCGACCGCCAGAGCCTGATTTACCTCCCCTGTGCCATTTACTGCCGGCTTTTTATGTGCATGGATCATATCCCTTCACATTTATCTCATCTTTAAAATAAATGTTCCCCCTCATCCTTCAGCCTCTCCTCACATGGAAGTCTCTCTGTGTCTCCGATAATTTTTGTTGCCTATCTCTTGACCCCTCTATCCCTGCTATATCTTTTTCAGACGGATCGACTAGGAGCGAACAGACTGTTCCAGGCAGGACTGCAGCCCTGATTTATGTGCTGGCATTATAATACTCTCAGCAATATTTTTAATCCCATTCTTCCCCAAATCTTCTTTGCCTATCTGGCAGCAGCTGTACATGGAGAGGAGAGATTCACACTCAGACGTCTCTGTCGATGCTGCTCGTCCCTTCCCAGGTGGTTGCGGCTCATTCAGACCTCGACAGCAGGCGCCTGGTGCTCCTCCCAGCACACTGCTTTTACCTCTCTGCCCTCCCACCCCCTGCCCAGCCTCCAGCTTCCTCTGGCCCTGGCAAGGCTTTCCATCTCTTTTCTTGTCCAAACCAAAGAAATCTCCTGCACTTACAAGTTTGGCTATTCATCCATTCACCCTGTTTTTACCCAAATCACTAACAAACACAGCGCATGGAACCAGGTCCCATACACGTCCCTGTAGCATCCTGCTGGCAAATCTCCAGCAAAATCTTTCCTCCTGTGGCCTCTCGGATGGTTCCTCGCCCATGGCAGCGTCCTCCCCTCAGCCCAGGCTGCACAAAGGGAAGGAACATTTCCCCAGTGCCGACCACCCAACGCACAACCCATGGAGCGGAGGCTGAAGCCTTTCCCACCCGCCCTGGGACAAAGGATTTGAGCCGAAACAAATGCAGGGGATGGCGAAGATGTTGGGAACCACCAAGCAGGGACCCCACGCTGGAGCTTCGGTTTCCCTGGATGCAAAGAGCACAGCAGAAAGGCACAATGGTGCAAATGGATGGGAAATAGGATTGCAGCCATCTGGGGCCAAATGAACCCGCTGTGTTCAAGGAGAGCCCTCCTTTTGGCCACAGCACTCTCCCCTCACAGCTGGCTGCTCTTCTGGCCAGCAAGGGGGTCCCCAATTCTGCTGGGTGAAGCCATGGGTGCAGACACAGAGACGTCTCAGAGCCAAACCCTCGGCATTTCTCAAACAACAGAAGCCGCGTCCCCCCCTCGCCGGGCACGTTTCTATTCAAATCACTATCAGCCATTCTGCGAGATATTTGCCTTCCTGCATACATTTTCCCATAACAAAGCTGTCCCCGGCTCTTTAGAGCTGGTATTTTTATTTTATTTAGTTAATATTTTTAAACATTACTACCACCATAATAAATGTTAACTATTTGTGCAGGCTCTCAGTGCCTTGGCAGGGGCCTTTCTATGTGCAAAATAACAGCAAATCATAATAAATAATAATAATAAATTATTATGGTTGATTACAAGGGAATGCGCTACATTTTTATAAGCTCCAGACCACCTACAGCTCGCAAAATATAATGGGAAACATTAAGCCTTTAACTGGTTTTATCCCTTCCCTTCCCCCGCTCCCACTCCCCATGTTCTGTAATAGATTTACAAACAGTGCAAGGGGAAAAAAATAAAAAAAATCTTCCCTTATAAGAATAGCATCAAAATTCTCCTCAGCTTCCCAGCTGCTGAGTGTTTCTGAAGCCTTCAGTGAAATGCAATTAGTATCTTTTACCGCCTGCCTTCTGGGGATAGCGCCGTGATTATCCTGCCGCGGGTTCACCTTGACGCGCGGATCACAAGGCAGCTCCCGGCCTGGCACTGCCACACAGGGCTCAACACGGGGAAAGGGGAGAGCAGAGCCCTTGGCTCAGCCCTGGGGCTTGGCTTGCAGAGAGCACGAGGAAATAGAAGGGAACGGGAGGGGACGGCGAGGGGAAATCGGTGCGGGGCCAGCAGGGCAGCCCCATGCGGCATCGCTGCAAAAGGGGCTGGGGTGGGGGGAAAGAGAGGGAAGAGAGGAGAAAGGAGGAAGGTGGCTCCCTCCGAACCACTTCATGTCCCTGCAGCCACCACGGGGACACGACACGCTGCACTGAGGTTGGCCCCGCAGGTCACAGAGCCACCCGAGGGGGAATGCCCATGGAGGAGGGAGGGGGGCTGTGGTGTTACACCTCGGGTGGAGGGCCCAAAGAAAAGGCTGGTGGCCACCAAAGAGCCATTTCGGGGAAGCCCTGAGCCCATCTCCCCCACCTACAGCCCTCAGGTGGGGAGCCCCAGCCCCAAACCCCCCTTTTGGGGCAGGTTGGAAGGGGCTGGGAGGGGATGAAGGGTGTTTTGAGGCCCATCCTTGTGCATGGGCTTCTCTCTGGGCACCCAAAACCCGAACCCAAAGCGTCCCAGTGGCTTCCAACGTCCTCGAGTCTGCACCCACTTCAAGGCCTGAAATAACCACGGTGTGTGGAAGAAAACCTTGCGTTACCTTACTGAACACAGACACAACCGCTCCTACAGAGGCCTGGCGAGGGGGAGCCGTGGTGCTGAGGGGACACCACGGAAATTGGGGAGTTACATTGGGGTGGCACAAAGGCCAGGCCATTCCCTGCCTTCCTTCAGCCCCATTCTTCTCTCTTTTTACTCTTAATTAATACTCATTCTCTGCATTCAGCTTCAAGGGTCTCATGCCCCTGAGCAGCAGCGCCTGATAGCTTTAATGTATTCAAATCTCTCCACCCCTCAGAGGGATGAGATAGGAAGCCCCAAAGGATTCGCGCCCAGGGAGATCCCCCTGGATCCGCCTCCCTGCTCTGCCTCCTGATCTCTTTCCTTCCAGCAGGGAGAGAAGGGATGAGCTCCCAGCACCTGGTTCTGCTTGGTTCCTTTGCCATCAGACCCCACCATGCCTAGAGAGGTGCAAAAACGGGACTCTAACGATGTATTTGGGACATTTCGGAGCTCCTGGTGTTTCTCAGGCACCTGGCCATCCCACAGACTCAAGGCGGTATTGCCAAGCCCAGCTGTCAGCCACGCCTCAATGCAGCACACACTTATTTCAAAGCTGAATACAATTTTTAAAAAAATGCAAAACCCAATTCATGCAACCCCCAACCCAAACCAGCACGGCACCCCCTGCGCTGCCAGAGCGCTCCGTGCCCAAGGAGGGCTCCCAGGCCCGTTACCCGGTGCCCTAACACATGGCCACGGGAGCCCTGCTCGGAGGCGGTGTGCGAGGACCTGCACCTCGCCCCGGTGCCCTCCTCTCGCACCGTGACGGCTGCTGCCCCGCAGTGAGACAGCCGGGGCTGTGCCGCTCCTGTTTTCCCGTACCGGTGGGCTCGGGGGTGTTGCAGAGGTTGCAATACACCCAGGTCTCTTAAAATTTTTGTAAGCGTCTTTCATTTTAAAATGTTTGGAAAGAAGGGAGTGTTAAGCAAAGAAACAAATATCAAATAAACCTCCTCCTTGTTTTTCTGGTGCTAGGCTGGCACCGGCAGCTTGCAGGAATTAGTAATTCCAGAGAGTGCCTGGCTAATTTCCAAGGGAGCGAGGAGAAGGGGAAGCGAGGAACAGCAGTAATTTACAGCTTAACCCATTTGTTTTTTTCCCTTTACAGCTCTCATCAGGATTACCAAATGCAAATTATTTATCGGGTGCTATCGGCGAGCCCTTCTAGCGCACTGCTACGTGAAAGCCAAGCTCCCCACACCTTCCCCAAACCCGGTTTGGAACCAAAAAGCTGCACCCCTCGCAAGCCTCAATTTGAGAGGTGGGTGTCCCTGCACGACCAGAGGGGGCATCTCCTCCACAGCACGGTCATGGCACGTTGCAGACCCAGCCTCCCAAGGGCACATGGGGCAGCTCTCCCTAACAAACCACCCTTTTTCTGCTGGTGCTCCCCTCAGCGTGTGGAGGTGCCACGCGTGCCGAAGGACCCAGCTGGCGTTAGAGACTGTGACTTTCGAGATTCTAGGAGAGGATCAAATGAAGGAGAAAATTAAATTAAACAAGCAGCACTTAATTACGTGGGCTGCTTTTGTACTCTCCCCTTCCTCTATGTAGTAGTTTCCACCTGAAAGTCCTGAAGTGCTTTCGAGCCAGTAATTAAATCTCAGAACCACTGCACAGAAGGATGCAAGGGGAAGCGTCCGCCGCTCGCTTGATCTCGTCGGGTTGATTACACGTTAAATTTGCATCTCTGCAGACCTCTGCCCTGCCAGGACACTCCTCGTGACTTAACCTAAGGACCAGGCAGACACTTGCAATCATGTCATCGCATTTCTGCATGAGGGAGCCTGTCGGAAGGGAAGCTGCTGACTGCAGCACCCGGGACCCTCTCTGAGCACCCTGCCCGCACCAGCCCCCCCCAGCATCTCCTCGGGTCCGTGGGCACTCAGCCATCGTGGCTGCAAAACCTGACCCGATAACGTCAGCATGGGAAGCCATATCCCCTCAGTCTCTCCATTTGGGATGTCTGAAACCAGCAGCCGGGTAAGAATGACAACTTGGGGAACACCAAGAGCCAAGTTCAACCTGCAGGACACCACCCGTGGCCACACGTTGGGTACAGGGTCTGGCAGGACGCTGCCTACACCCAAGCCTCTTGCCCTGGAGTTAGGGAACCGAGCACCCCGTGGGGCCAAATGCTTCGTCAGGAGGATTCCTCTATCGGGGCAGATCTCAGCCCCGTCAGCAGCTGGGACCCAGCCCGGCAGGACGGCCCCGTGGGCACGACGGCGCCCAGGCTGCACGTCAGCACTGAGTGGCTTCAGACAAGACCGGCTCGGTGGCATGCGGGGAGCCGAGGAAGAGCAGCTTCAGCACGGTGTGGTTTGGGGAGTTATTCTTGGGGAGCAATGAAAGCACAGGGTGATGCGCATCTGGCAATCCAGAACATCAGCAGCAGGTCCGCCGGTGGATCTCAGGGATGGATAAAAAATTAAAATGCCCTTGGAAGCATACGCGGAAATCTGGCTGGCACAGATTTTATTCCGAGCAAAGCCCGGGTAACCCAGCAGTGCTGACTGAATGCCCCGAGGGCTGCTGCGTGCAAGAGAGGAGGCTCGGCTGCTGTCAGCCCAAACAGACCCGGAGTCACTCAGGGAACTGCTTTTCCTTGCCACCCAACAGGCTCACATGGATACAAAGCCAACATTACAGTTCTTTGTGCAAAACAGAATTTAAAACTAAGAGCAAAGAACAATTCACATGCCCAATGAAAGCCTTTTTAGTTGTCAGCTTTTAAAATAAGACTTAATATATGTAAAGTTTAAATTTTAAACAACAACAAACTTGGAGTAGGCGAAGGATGCCAGAAGGGGTGCTCCTCCTCCTCGCAGAGAAAAGCTTTGCCGACAGTTTTTAGAGGAGATTTCTCTGAACTCAGTGCAATTCTACATAAATTTTAGGCGAACTGAAGCCCTTTCCTGCTGGAAGCTGCTCCCTGCTCAGCTCCCCACGGAGCCCTGGCTTTGGAGCCTGCCCAGAGCGGGACGGGAGCCGCCCTGCTCGGGGCACATGGCACAGACCGATGGCACGTCTGCTGGCACAGCCCTGCTAGGGCTGCAGAAACCTTTTTCCTTGGTTTTTATTTTGGTTTGTTTTCTTGGCTTCCTGCCCTCCAGCATAACTTTCCTGTCCAGGATCTCGCTTCCTCACCGCCCTCCTCCAAAGGCACTGAGCGACCTCCTGGCCGCATCGCGGGCAGAGCAACCCAGCGGTGCCCGGGGAGCATCTAACAGAGAACATCCAGCCCCAAAGCACAGACTGAGGTTTCATTCCCTCCTCACCCTACAGGTGAGGTACAAACCCCCTCCTGCAGCCTGTGTGTCCATCCCACATAGCCTCACCGAGCTGATGGATGGAGGAGAGGACGGCACCCACAGAGCTGCCAGGCACACTCGAGGAGCCACAACCCTGGGTCGCTGCTCTCTGTCCCCAGGCTGGTCCATGTGCTCCCCACCAGGACGGCCACTCACCGAATTGTAGGGCACTGCCACGAGGTGGGCGTCAGCCTCTCCAGCAGGGTGGAAGCCAAACCTCAGGCTCTCATCCCAAGCAAGGAAGCTGCCCACAGAACGATTACAGAGGGAGGATGGCCCCGGCTGCCTCCTTTTGGAGGCGGTTTATCTGGGCTCCTTCCCAGGAGAGGGTTTTGGCTGGAGGGTCTGGGGCCGGTGCAGGCGTTGTCCTGCGGCAGAGTCACTTGGGTGACTCAGAAACCCAAAATTTCCCCACCCAGGGGTCCTGCTGCACGAGCAGCCCAGGCAGCCCAGATTCGGTTCTGGTGCACACGGCTCAGGTCGGTCTCCTGCATCTTGGTGATAATATTTGCAGGATTTTGTTTTACACAATAAGAAAATATATCATTTTAAGCACTCGTGACTGCCAGGGAGGTCTTACTTGGCAGCGCATTCAGCGTTGCCTGCACAGATTCCTCTCTTCCTCCACGCAAGGTACACAGGAAGGGGAACATAAATAGCAAAGATTTAATCATCCCCATTCAGAAGACATTGTTCTCCTTAGTGCCCAGCAGTGCCACCTCAGGAGACATTTCAGTGCCAAGCACGGCTTTCATCCTGCAGCACCCCCTGGTCCAGACATCCCCAAGTCCCCCCCAAGACACCAGGAGCCGCGGAGCACAGCCAGGGCGAGCTGCTGGAATCCCCAAATCCCCCACTCCTCCCGGGAGCCAAGCCCTATTGTTCTCAGGGACTCCCTGGTGATGTTAAGGGCGATAGCTACAAATAGCTGGGGCTCGATTGTTCAGCTATTTATACCCTGGAAAGCCAAGAGCAGGCGGGCTGCCAGCCCTCGGGCCCTGCCCGGCTCCCGGCCCCATTTTCCGCCTGCTGGGCCTCAGGGATGCTGAGGGGGAGCGGGGATGGGGTCGGAAATGAGGCCTTTGGAAGGGGAAAAGGCTTTTCCAAAGCACAGGCAGCAGCTCAGGGGCACGTTTTGGCCTTTGTGTTTCCAATGGCAGGCGGGGCCCTGACAAAGCCTGGAGCCAGGCCTCTGGGGGTGAAACCGAGAGGAGCCCCAGAGCACAGGCCTTGGGGTGAGTATCAAGCACCCATCCTCGGGGGCTTGCCAAAGAAAGAGAAACAGGGGCTGAACACAGAGGTGAGGCAAGCCTCATCCCAAGGCCATCAAAGAAACCTCAGTCTTGCCAGGCCTGCAGCTGATAAGGTGATGGGGCTCGTCAGGGAGATAAGATCTGGAACTGCTCGTTACCGTGCCTCAGCCACAGAGCACAACTCACCTGCACACACAGCTTTGCAAAATGCCCCTGCCTTACTGAGCAACAAATTGTATTAGCATTTCGGTAAGGAAAAGCGCCTTATTCAGTAGGTCAGAATCAGCATGGAGGAAAGCGAGCTCCCACCTCAGCCTGCCCCTCGTTACAGGATTCGCCCTACACAGCGACCCAACACAGCCCCACAAAGCCCCAGGGACCTGCAAGGTGTCCCCAGGGATCCTTTGGGAGCACTGCATCGCCACGGGAAGGCAGGGAAACTCATCTGCAAAGCACGAAGCATATCCCGAGAGCACAAACACCATCCAGAACGCAGTTACAGGCTCTGCTCATTTACTTTGAAATTACCCATTAACTACTGCACGCTAATTACCTACCTTTCTGATTCTTGTTTTTTCTTTTTCTCCTTACAGGAAAGATTTGTTCAACTTAAAGCCAAATAAATGCCAAGGAAATCATACCACCCACTGCATTCATGATCAAAATAACCCTCTCTTTTGATAAGTTCCAGCAGTTACAATGGCCCAGAGAAAATGTATTCTGTGAAGATCACTCACCGCTGAATACTTTCCACACTTCCTCCCTCAGAAAACCATTTTTTTTTCCCTTTTATAAGCAGGGTACTTTTTAATGGGGTAATTTGTACTACAAACTCCTGAAAACATGTTTTGATTTGTGTGTGTGTGTGTGGTTCCTGAAGCCCTGGTTCTGAAGCAGACGCAGATAACAGGGCCTGGACGATTTTAGTTTTCGTTTCCAGATTGCTCACCAGAGAGCCAGCAGACAAGTCGGACACCTGCATGGGTAAGCAGCCCTGGCGAGTTATGGCACAGGAGGCAAGACCTTGGCAAAAATTCCCCCAAATGCCGACTCTGTAAGCTCCAGCTCACACCGACCTTTTTGGGAGATTTCAGCACTTCTGAACCTTTCCTCCCCTCACTGCTGGCAGCAATTTTGTTATCTACCGTGCACCTGCAGAGGCCGAGAGCAGCCAGCTTTACTCTGCCTCCAGGCAGAGCAGGGCAGTGTAAAGGGGTCCCAGGGTGGCTCCTCTGAATCCAGACCTGGTCCCACAGCAGCTGGACCAGGACCCTCCTCCAGTGCCCCCCTGCCTGCTGCAGCCACACCAAACCCCCGAGCTTCCAGCCTGGCCACTGGGGCTCCTGAAACATCGCTGGGCCCCTGGAAACCCAAAATCAGCACCTGAACCTGGCCCCAGCTTGACATCCATCTCCCCTGAAATCATAGCGGTACAATGATTAACATTTATGTTTTTTTCACCTAAAAGCTGCCAACCTGTGACGTTTCCAAGCCCCCTCTCCCAGATAAGACAACAACCCTTAAGGCCTCCATCCCCTCCAGGGATGGGTTTTCGGCCTTGTTAACATATAAATGACTGCCTGGCGTCCATCCCTCCCAGGGATGGTACCTGGCCCTGTTAACAGCAGAATTGTTTTTATTTTCTCACCTCTTTGTCCTCCAAAGCAGTAGAAGCGAGGGGAGCAGAGGGAGATGCTGCCAGAGGTTCTCTCGCTGTGCTCGTAGCTAATAAAGCTCTCGTCCAACCTGTCCTTAATTGCACCTGCCTTATTACCCACCTGGAGTCCCTGTACCTGCCTTATTACCCACTTGGAGGCTCTGTATCTCCAACAACATCTACCTGCTCGTGATTTCTGCCACCAGAGCCAACGATGGTATTGGACTTGGGGCTCCCACCTGGAGGGTAGGGGAGAAGCCGTTTGGCAAACAGGCAGCTATGAGGTGGGAAAAGCCTCCCCAAGTGGGCCCAGCTCTTTCCGAAGACCCAAACAGGTGTTTTCCCCTTATTAGGCACCCATCTGTGTCACCCAGCTCTAATTAAGCATCTGCTCTCCAAGAGGCTAACAAGTTCTTTTGCTGATAATCCCGACCAGCTTGGCAGCATTATTTATAATACAGGCACGGGGAGCCTCGGCTCTGCTCCGAGTCGCTTCATTGTTAGAATAAGATGTAAGTATATCATTATTTTAGGAGACATCTAAAATATAATCCAATTATATGCCGGATACGTGGAATTCCCGATGATTTGAGAGCACGCCACCCTGCTCAGGGTGGGGGAAAAGATTTAAAGAGACAGGTTGTCACTGGGCATCAAAGGATTTGGGATGATATTTAGGATAACAGTTTATAGACACGGAGCAAATCCTATTACAATGCCACATGGCCGTCAGGCTGTCGTGGCGGCAGGTACGCTGCACGTTGAGCAGAGCTGCCAGCCAGGAGCACGGTGAGCAGAGGGGTGCTGCGTGTCCCAGCCCCGAGGCACCGAGCCTCTGCTCGGGGCATCCTCCCCGCTCCTGGGGGTGGGAGCCTGGGTTTGCCCTGCAAAACCCCCAAGGAAAGGCCAGGGGAAGGAACGTGGACACGAGCAGATGAGAGAAAACAGGGATTTGTCAGGGCGCTTGCTGTGAATGGCTGATCCTGTGCAAGAAACCAGCAGCTGCCCTTGGGGACGCACCGTGACACCCCGGTATGGCCCCGAGCCTCCTTTGCAATGGGGCTGATGGAAGCCCAGCGGCAAGGAGCCCCCACAGGCACCTCACTGAGCTTTGGTTTGGGCACAGCGGCTGCAGGAGAAGCAGGGGAGGGAGCTGGGAGGGCAGCAGCAGCAGTGCCCGGCAGCTCTCAGCAAACCCCTCAGAGCACAAGCACGGTTTGGTTTCTCTTTGTGCCTTTTTTTTCCCCCCAAATGACTTATAACCAACAAAATCCCCAAAATAGTGGAAGTGTTAAAGCTGTTCTCTTGCCCAGACACCATGAGAACTTTCCCCCACAGAAGACGGAGGATGACCCCTGAACATGGCACAGACAGACCTCAGCTGGGGCCAGAAGCTGCTGGGGGAGCACAAAATTCAGCCCAGCACTTGCCAGATTTGCTGTGGCCCAACAGAGAACTGCACGGCCCCATCCTGCTGCTCCCGGGGAGCACAAGCCAGCACCACGACCTACTCAGCCTGCAGCCAAACCCTGTGGCCAGCTGAGCAAAGCAATTCCTGCCTCCCTTTGCTTTTCCCCCTTTCTTTGCAGACCCTTTTAGCTCAGCAGCCCTCCCAGCACTTGTGTCCCGCACCTGTGTTCAGTCCCTGCCTCTGCGAGGCCCCAGGTGGGTGCACGGCCACCAGGGCACCCCTGTCCCCATCGAGGTGGCACACAGGGCGATGCCAAACCCCTGCAGCAGGGGAGGGTTAAAGGAATAAACACGTTTGCTGTCCGGGACGTCCTTTCCTTGTGCACAGTCCTTGGGGAGCTCGGGGGAGTAGCAGCAGGAAGACACGGCAGCCCTGGATGGTTTACAGAGCAGGAGATTTAAGGGGCTCCAAATCCAGCGAAGCAGCAGCCAAATTAAACCTTGCTGCTGCTGCCGAAGGCTCTGCCAGCTCGTATCAAGGACTTCTGCAAGCTGCCGGGAGCCACCAGACATTTTTTCCCCCTTTTCTTTTCCAAATGCACTTACGGATCCAGCGAGTGCAAACACGGCAACACCCACAGCGTCCTTGCTGGTGACTCCTGGGACTAATTTCCACCTGGTGACTCTGCCTCCTGCAGGGAGCTCTGCAAAGGGAGGCACAACAAGCCCGGTGCCTTCAAACACAGAAGAAACCCTGCCAAAACCCCCTGAATGTCCATGGGGCTGCAGACGGGCAGAGCAGGGGGCTGGGTGGCTGCAATAAAAGGCTCATTACGGGGGATCGTTGGACCTCAATTTCAGCCGGCTGGATGAAACCCCTCGGTAAGTATCATTATTATGGCACTCTCAATCAAGTCAAGCAGCTTTATGACAAAATCAAAAGTTGTGATCCAAGGAGGAAAAGGATGGGGTGAGCAGCCTATTTATTCCGCTTTGGGTTCACGGCGAGGACCGCGCAAGCTGCCAGGACAGGAGAATGATGGCCGAGCCCTCCGAGCAGCTGGGGACACCTCGAAATGGCACCGCAGCCCTCTGCCCCCTCACCCCAAAGCCCCCGAAGCCCACAGCGGGGTTGTGCACACAGTGGGCTGCCCGGCTGCAGCTCAGCAACAAGAGGGAAAAACCGCCCGGGGACAAGCTCCTGCTCTCCATACCCAAATCGCTGCTTGGGGGACAGGGAGAGCAGGGGCTGCATGCGAGCTTCACCTGCTCTTGTGATGAATTCCACATGAAAGCACCGTTTGAGATGTGTTACCTGCTTAGTGTGACTGCCTGCATTGCTTCTCCTCATTGCTGCAGTGAGGCCCTTTGCAGCCAGCACCTCACAGCAAAACAGGAGCTGGAAAGGCCCAGGAGAGGCACTGCCCAAACGCAGCCTCGCGCTGCCAGGGAAAGGAGCGGGGCAGTGCCCCGGCCACCCATGACAGTCTCCCTGCACAGCATTTCGTGCTGCATTTGCTCATTGTGATACCTTTTTCCATCCGTCCCTGTGTCATTCCTGTCTCCCTAATGCCAGGGCTTTTCCCGTTCCACCCGCAGCAGTTTCACCCCGTGGAGCTCTGCGGGTTCAGACGCCACCGGGCAACAGGAGCAGGCAGGAGGGGGCCCCCTCCCAGCCCCTCACTTGCTGACCGATGGCCTCGTCCTTCGGCTTGTCCTTAAGGCGCAGGGCACCTCCAGGAAAAGGCCCCATTAATCGGGTGTGTGGTTACTGCAAGTAACTCGGCCAGGCTGGCATCCTGCAGGGTGGTGAGGTCGCCCCGTCCTCCACCTCCAACTCCTGGCTCTGGGTCACCGGCACCTTGTAGCACTGGGGGACCTCCAGATTTGGGGAGGATGACCTTTTTCTCCTCACGTACATCTCACACCGTGGATACCCCGGCTCCCCTGCCAGCGCTTCTGCTGTCATCACCTCTCAGAAAGCCGAGATGCGGGGCTGCAAAGCCGCTGCTGACTGGCAGGGAGGGAAGGAGATCAGAAGATCGTTCTCTGAAGAATTAAGATCTTAATCTGCCTTAAGCTGCTAAGTGCCGGGCTGGGCCCTCCTGAGGCAGCATCTCATCGGCAGGGACAAGCAGCTGAGGCAGCGCGAGGCGTCGCTGGCATGGGGTGCAGAGCCACAAAAGTGCCTTGCAAAGGAAAGATCAAGCTGCAATTAGACTTTGCCCTTCGTTACGTAACTTCGCCGTCTCCTCCACTCATTAAAAGCCAGTGGGAAGAAGCTGCAGGTAGGAGGAAGCATCAGAGGGATTATACAAACCGCAGCTGTGCGCAGAGCTGCTATCTCGCAGCACCATCAGGCAGCAGAGCCGAGCTCTCTTCCTCCTCGTCGCGAAAGCCGCCCGTCCTGCACAGCGCCGTGAGGACGAGCAGCCCGCTGTGCCTGCAGCATCGCCCCCAGAGCAGCCACAGCCTCCTGCCAGGCACACCTCTCCGCCCTTTGGATGGCACTGCCCCAACGAGACCCCATAGTCCAAAGAAAGGTTTAGCCCTGGAGAATCCGAAATTCCCCTTCTCCCGGACTTCTCTGCCTCTCACCATGGAGCAGTTTGAGCAAAAGCCTCTGGCTGAGCATCCTGATGCTGGCCAAGATGATTTTGGTGAGGAATGGGTACTACTGCTTCCCTGCTGGCCCCAGGGCACAAGGAGGCCTTGCAGGGGGCCAGGCTGTGCCTCCCTGCCCAGGGGGTGTCAATGCCAGGTGGGTTTTGTGCTCCCTTCAGGGCACCCTCATCCCAGCAAACGCCACGCGCTCAATTCCTGATCCATCACAGCAAAAAGTGGCTCCTGGCACAGGGCAAAAAGAGAACACGTATAACCTGGGCAAGAGAAGATGATGAGGACGAGCAGCCCCACGGCACGCCTCTGTGTGAGCAGGGTTACAGCAGCCACCCTACAAAGCCCCTGCCCCAGGACTGGACCCAGGCCGCAAGCAACAGGATGGGAGGGAGTCACAGCAGGGAGGGAGTCAGTGAGCAAATACCTGTCTGGCCAGCCTGCTTCTAGCACAAAGAGTTTGAAGAAGTAAAAGAAAGTTTAAAGAAGTAAAAAAAGCCGACTTTGCAGTAAAACTCAACCCTCCGACGCTGCCCAGTTGCTCTGGAGGTGCTGCAGGCTGATTCCTCCTGATGTGTGGGGAGTTTTGGGTTGCAGGGCCGGGGGCTTGAAGAACATTTGTTGTGCTGGGGACCAGGGAGATGGGCACTTACTGAACGTGTCTGATCCCACTGGCACAGGAAAGTAGCTCTGAACAGGACTAAAAATGCCCCATTTCAAGTGCGTTATTCCTATGCATTTCCTAGTTCATGACTCCTATGACATTTTATCTGATTTAAACCAAGTGAGATTGTGGGTTCAAGCCCTTCATAGACGCAGAAGGCAGACAACACGAATGTCCTGAGCACAGGAAGGGCTCCAGAGACCGTCCTGATACAGATATCAGGCACTGCACTTAGAGAAACCCTGCTCTGGAACAGATTCTCTGGTGCCTGATACTCCGATACCCCACCAAGTAATGGGATTTTGAGTCTGCCTTTAAGTTCTCTTTTCCCAGGCAGGCTCTGATGTCTCGCAGCCAGAACCCAGGCTGCAGCCCTTCTCGGTGGGGTCTTTTACTTCAAGTCTCTTCCCCCTGCCTGCCCACCGACTTCCATGAAGCACGTCGTTAACAGCTCTGCGATTTCACTCCTCCGACCTCACGGCACCGCAGCCAAGCGCTGAGCAGTCAGCAGGCCGGGCTGCTGAGGGCCGGGAGAGCAATCTCTTAAGCCACAATTTTTAGGAGCCAGATTAAAAACAAACAAAATCAGCTACAGAAACATCCGCTCCCTACTCGCCCAGCCCAGAGCTGAACTAAGGAGAATTACAGGAGGGAGGCAGCATCACCGGGCTCCTTCGCTTGTGCCCACATCCTAGGCAGGCAGACGGAAACATTCCCAAGGTTTTGGCTAACCCCAGCCCTCAGAAATGTCAGCCTGGGTCCACAAGCATCTGCTCAGCCTGCTGGGCAGCACTGGATGATGCAGGTGAATTCTCCAGAGCAAGGGAAAGGAGCAAGGCCCCAGCTCCTTGCCCAGCGCAGCACTCCAGGGCCCCTTGGGCTCAGCCTGCTCGCAGCCCCCAGCCTCGAGGAGACCTGCACAGCACGAGGGGTAACAGCAGCATTTGCACCCTGCCGTATTAAATGAGGGAAAATCGCTAAGTGCAGAGGATTTGCAGAGTTTCCTTCTTGTGCAGAGTCCCCTGCAGGTGCCATGGCCTCTGCGTTCCTGTCCCCAACACACCTTGCTGGGAGCAGAAGCCATTTGGTGCACACACACACACACAAATCACACCCTGTGCTCGGGGAGCTCCCGCTGGCACTGCGGGGCTGGCAGCAGGGCAGGGCGAGCCGAGCCACGGCTGCAGGAGCAGCAGCAGGACCCGCGGCCGTACTGCAAGCGATGCTCCAACCGGGTCTGCTGCACGACTGAGGGGAGGGAGGGGGGAAAGGACTAAACCCCCGGCTCAATGGGAAACCATCGCAGAAGGGATGAAACCAACCCAGGAGGACGTTGCCGGGTTCAGCCGGCAGCCCTGCATTATTCCCGGCTCGCATTAAGTAGCTCTGTGGTGTTAGCGCTGCTCTTGGAAGATAACTTCACCTCTCACCCCTTAAGCTCCAAGATACTCCTAAAAGTACCAGCGTGTTATTACCAACGGGAGAGCAGCGTTAATGCCCAAATGCTCTATCCTCTTCTCCTCCCTTCTTGTCGCCGCTGGGTTTTAAAGCGCGGCGATATGAAAAGGGAAGCGCACGCGGGGACAGCGCAGCCCCGTCCTGCAGCGAGCGCTGCCTGCGGAGCACAGCCCTGGACAGAAAAGCCTTTGGGGGCAGGAAGAGGCTGTAATCTGTTTGTCAAGTGCCGTGTAAATGGCTAGCTAAGCGTGTTTGTTTTCAACCCCTTATTTGTTTTTCCGAGGGGGATCTGCAGGACGCGCAGCTGAACAAGCAGCGCAGGGCGAGGAGCGCAGCACAAGGCAGGCAGAGGGTGGGCGAAGGCGTGCGGCTGCGGGGGCCTTGTGCAGGTGCCACCAGCAAGACGTGGCCCCCTGCTCCCCAGCTTTACCTTCAGGAAGGGACAGCCCCAAAGACAAACCCACAGCCCCTGCCAGCAGCGCATCCCTCGGCTGTGTGCCGGCTGCTGGCTCCCACGGGGGATTTATTCCCCCAGGGCCGCCTATTGGCACCGGCATCTTCTAGCCATGGCTTTGCACACTCAAGGCAAGATTTTTCTGCCTTCCCCCGATAGCTCTGTGCTGTGTCCTCCTCCTGGGGCTGGATCAGGCCCTCCTGCAGCTCTCCTCCTCCTGCCTGGCTCATGCAGCTAATGAAATCGTAATCGCTGCCACCGGAGCATCTGCGGTGCTCGGAGCAGGGAGCTGAGAGGAGCCCATCAGAAAGCAGCCTGATTAAAACAGTTTGAGGAGGGGGCAGCTCGCCCGAGGGCGACAACGTCTCTAACACTCGAAATGAAATGTGGCTGCCTTGAAGAGCAGGAAGGGAAAGAGAAAAAAAAAAAAACAACTTTGGCCCCTCCAGAGGTTCTCTAGCCCTTAGGCTGTTGGCCACTGGGTTGGTGTACACCGTGCTTTATCCCTTTCAGATGGAATTGCCTAAAAAAGCAAGAAACCGCTACCCGGCGGGCTGTAAAATATCCCATCAGCAGCCAGCCGTACGCGGCGGGGATGTCATGCCACGGGGTTAGCAGCAGTGTCATATGCAAGGTAAAGATGCTTCATTGCATATATTAAAGGCAGCCTGAGCCCTAAATGCACCCTAAAGAAGATGGATCTCCTCGGGAGGCCGGGATCTATTCATCACCATCTGATTTCTAAGTGTCAATTAATCTTACTGCTTGCGTGTTGTTCCCCAGCCCTGACACATCTCTCACTGTCCCTGACTTGGAAGAGTAATGGGAGACAGTGGTTGAGTATATAAAAGATAATTAATAGAAAACATCCTCCCTTTAAGAAACAACCAAACCAGCCCGTTGGTGCCACACGGCTCTACCAGCGTCCCTGCCGCAGACACAACTTGCAGCCTCTGTTGTTGGGGAATGGGAATTGCCCGATAAGAAACTCGGTAATTATAAAAGGGTGAGAGTCACCCCAAGTCTGCAGGCAATACAAAAGAAATGGTGATTTTTTAAGCACCTACTGCTCTCCTCTCCCCAGTCCTTCCCTGGTTCTTGCTCTGACATTGCCAAAAGCTGCAGAGCCCCCAGCTCATCCTCCTCTGCTGAGACCACAAAATCTTAGCAGAGATTTAAGGCTTAGAAACACCTGGAACAGAAAACCAGGAGTCTCTTGCCCGTGGAAAAATCCTTTCCTGGGCACCTTCATGGAGCTGGGACCCTGTGCAGAGCAGCTGCATTAGCCTGGGGCTCCTGGGGCTCCTGGGGGCTGATTTCCCTTCCACAGGGTTCGTGGAAAAGACACAGCACCAGGCAGAGCCCTGGGTCCACTCCTGTTGGAAGAAGCTTCTGCCCGATGCTACTGCAAGCGACCTGCAACTCAGCCACCCTTAGCAGTGCGTACGAGGCTGCCAAATTAAAACCTACTGATTAATTCTGGCCAAAGCTCACCTCCCAGTTATGTTCCTGGGGAAGAGGAAGGGTCCGCAGAGGTGCTGGGCGAAGCAGCGTGCTGGACAAGCTGCCTGTCCCGCGGAGGAGCGCAGCCGACCTCACCCTGCTTGCTCACAGGCAAACCCGCACGCCTGTGCTGCCGGTGCACCTCAGGGAATGAACTCAGCCTCCTCCTCAGCTCTCCCGATGGCTCTCCTGCCATCGCAGGCAGCTAGGGCAGAGATTTGGGGCAGCTGAGGGCGCAGCGTTTGGCACAGCTGCCCCGCGCCTTGAGCTCTCCTCTGGCTCCTAACGCGACGCTGGGATTTTGGGAGGGAGGGAATGGGAAGGAAGGGTCATGGTTCAGCCCCGTGCCATGCACCCTGGCCTCACACAGCCCGTGCCCTCCATGTGCAGAGGTGGTAGGGAAGAAGAGATTGAGCCCTGTGACCACCTTCCTGCAGGACAGCAGTGTCCCCTGCCTGATTTTCATCTCCCCGCTCCGTTGCAAGCCCCCAACAACTCATCGAAAATTAAAGTCTGGGCTGATTCAAAGATCTTGCTTCCCCTTGCTCCCTTCAGACAGCAGCCATTAAGAGAAACCTAGAGCTTAGGTACTAAATGCTACTGCGAAAATCCTCTTAAAATATCCCAAGGATTATTTAATTATGCAATTGCACGGCGGGAGCTTGCTGACCGGAGGTTCTCACGCGGCGGCTCCCCGAGATTTGAGGATGCACCTGGAGCAGCAGGGAGGCGTCCTGCTGACCGCTGGGGACGAGCAGGGCTGTGCTCAACCCAGAGTAGAGTCACCTGGAACCATGAATCATCTCCTCGGAGATCCACCTGCTGAAATCAGGCTCGGATTTTGCACTGAGCGGCTCAGCCCCCCCAGAACCCGGCCGCCACGTGAGCTACATTTGCAGAAGCAGGGCAAGCAAAAAATATTTTAGCATCTAATCCCACTTGACTGTTGGCTCAACTTTTGTTCTGGCTTCCTCACACAGGAAGGAATTCTGCTTTGACCAGCTCGGGGGATCGGTCATTGCTCACAGCGCTGCTGTGCTGGGAGCATGGGGACGTGAGCACTTGGTAAGGATTATGACATTTAAAATGGTGTAAAGAGCAAGCACCTCCACTCAAGTCAGGCATTAACTCCGGTTTTCTCTGCTCTCAAAATAAATATTTTGTCTTGGTGAGAACAAACTAATGATCTTCTCTGAGCTGGCATTTCCACATCAAGGACAGAAAGCCTGCATATGGCAATGGCCAGAGAAGAAAGTCTGGAGAAGGGAATCTGCCTGCTCCTCTGAATAATTCAATATAAATAAAAGAAGAAAAAAAAGACGGCCCAATTGCTTAGACCAGAAGAGTGATGCATACCAACGTGAAAAACCAAAAGCTTAATTAAAATCGACTTACAAGACACAGCAGCTTCTGAAGCGTTTGCAGCCTGCGCGTTTGCCATTCAGATGTTTTGTAACTGCAGCAGGAGATCGGTGACGGAGTGCTCGGGTTCAGGATCGGGCCAGGCTGCTGGGATTGTGGCTGGGCAGCAGCTCAGAGACCGATGCTGGGGTTTGGACAGAAATACCGGGGGCTGAGCTCCTCTCCCAGCATGAGCTGCTGAGCCCGGGCACATTGCCCCTCCAGGTGCCCTGGGAACCCGCACCAAGGATCTGCTGCCCTACAGCACCCCGGGGGGAGAGGGATGCTTCAGGACCAGAGCAGAAAATGGAAGAAGTGGGATAAGATGAAAATAAATAAATAAATAAAATGCAGAAGTGAAATTTGTCCATCACTGGGCAAAGTGGGGAGGAATCACCTATGGGGGGAACCGGGCAGCCCTGAGAAACAGCACCAAGCCGAGACACGAGACGCTCCCTCAACACCCCAATTCACCAGGCTTCCAGGACCGTCCCCATTAAATTCACTAGCAAAGCCTTCAGCTTTTGGAGAAGTAAAATAAAATAAAATAATCAGCCGGGCCCTTCTCCTCTCTCTGGCACAGATTTGTCACGGCATTTGGGACGTCGGCACCGCCACAATTTCCGTGCGAGCCCCCGTGTCAAAGCAGCTGCAGACTGATAGGACCTCGGATATTTATGCAAACCAGGAGGCATGGCAGGATTTCACAGCAGGAGGACAAATTCATTCTGTAAAAGGTATTTATATAGTTCAATAGGTGTGTGCAGTGCTTTAGAGGTATAAAACATGAGATCCCTGCCCTAAGGGGCTTATAATCTAATAACATATACTAGGTAAATTAAAACATACATCACGGCTGCGATGAATGCCCACCCCAGCCTAGACGGGAGGGCAGTTGAGCCATATGACAAGGCAGAACTCAATTTTCATTTTAGATTTGTAGTTTGCCTTTAAACAGCCAGAGCTCCCTAACCCCCAAGCGAGGGAGAAATTTATCAGCATTACATCTGGGGGGAGGGAGCGCTCCAACACGGGATCATTTATTAATTGTTATTTATTATCTGTTAAACAAGGACAGCGTGTGCAGCAATAGCATTCCTTTTTCTGGATTAATTGTTGCCGTGCGATTCCTAGGTTTTATATTTTTAGCAGCCCTGTTCTACTCAAACCCACTGAAAGGGGGGAAAATGGAACAGGCACTCACACAATTAATGTAATGAGAGTAATTAATTTGAAAATAATACCCAGGGGGTGGGAGGGTTAAGGCTTTCTTTTTAAAGAAATAAAAGTCGAACCAAAGCTCCCACGTCCCCCAGGACTCCACGCTACACTGACTGCACTCGTTATGTGCGCATTTGAATACTCATTCGAGCACATTTCTCATGCTGTTATTTCACCACTTCCTCAGCCTTGCATAATGGATGCAGTCATTGCCACTAAAGAGCCAACATTTACCCACAGAGGTAAGGAAGAACACCATAACGCAGGCAGGGGATGGAAATAAAGCTCTACACATCAGGTGTCTCCTTGGGGCTCGCTCGCTCTCCGCAAAGCAAAACAAATAAAATCAGAAACCGAGCACCCAAACCGTGGCCAACGAGCCCCCGGGGGCAGGCAGCCCAGGCTCGTCCCTCCTCTTCCTCCTCTTCCTCCTGCTCCTCGCCCCGCAGCCGGATGGCACCAGCCTCACCTCCTCAGCATGGAGTTTTGGTTTACCTCCCAGGGCCATTTCTGGCCCCAAAGGCAGGGAAATGCAGCACGGGGGTGACCCTGGTGGCACCGTGCAGGAGGCGATGGCCCCACGGTGCTGGAGGCAGCAGCATGGGGCTGAGTCCCTGCTGACACGGCTGGGGCTTGGGAAGGAGCAGGCTCCTGGTGCCAAATTGGGGAGAAATCCCCCGATGCACCTTCCTGTCCCCTCCAACACCACGTGGCTTCTCTGGCCTCCTGCGCCCATCCCGAAGGAGTTTCCCCCGTGCCCATCCCGGGGAGCTGCGCGATGCTTTCGCTCCTCGTTCTTCTGCAACCAGCAGCACCCAAACGCCCAAGGGAGCTGAAGCCCAGCTGAGGAAAATGAGACAAGAAATTGCATCCTGGCCACTACTCCTCACCCGGCTCCTGGAACCCAAACTTCTCAGAGGTCAATGGAGCCTCCAGGAAGCTCAATTTTTTCTCAAAACTCGAGATTTGGCAAAGACACAGATCTTGGTCTCGCACGTCGCGTAGCACGGCCTCACCAACACCAGAGGTGGGACAAACGCTTGGAAATGTATTCTGCAAACGTGCACTGAGTTATGTCAGCCAATAAAGCCAACGTCCCTGAAGGTTTTGGTGCATGTGAGCACTTCCAGGAGCAAAAGAAATAAATTTTCATTGAATCTGCAGTAATCGCATTGGTCACGCAGACCTGATACAAGAGAGGGATTTCTGTCTTCATTTGGAGCGGGGCTGGGGAGGACAACCCGGGCTGTGGTGGAGCTGCAGACCCCGAGGAGCCCGGCTCTGCTTCGGCTCGGTGTTTGGGTGAGGGACAAAGAAGGAGGGGGCTGTGGGAAATGCTCCTACGGGCTGCAGGAAATTTGAGCTTTCTCCCCAGCTCCAGCGTAGGCTGCCCACGTGCTGCCCAACGAGCCGCTCGATCCCGCTGCATCTGGTTTTCTAATTACTAGAATATTGGCATTTCGCTAAATAAGAGGGGAAGCAGATCAAGAAACGATCGCAGGGAATAAAACTTTCCAGAAGGAAGGGGAGGGAGCACCACGAGGAGGGCAGCAAGGCCACACGAGGCACAAACCTGCACAGCACGGTGCGGAACCGCGGCGGTTCGGGCGAAGGATGTTTGCTTTTTGCAAACCGTATCCGAGCGGGAGCTGGGAGGGCTGTCACAGCCTGTCCCCCCCCATGACGAAGGGCACCCACTGACTTTTTCAACAAACAAATCGCTTCCAGAGACTCTGTAAGAGGGAGCAGCCCCCGGCACCGTGCAGGCGAAGGATGCTGAGCCCTGCCAGCGCGGTGCTTGGGCACACGGTGTCCGGGACGCGGCTCCCATCGCACCCTTCCCCTTTACCACGACAGTGGCTGGGCGCTGCGTTTTGTTCAGGTTTTAACTTTTTTTTTTTTTTTTTTTTCCTTTTTTTCTCTTCTCTCCCTGGCGTTCGTTAGCAGAAGTGACATTTCTGCGGACGGGCAGGCGATGACGGCAGCTAATGGCTCCCGGGCCCTCTCTCCCGTTTCCTTAGCAACTGCGGGAAGGGAAAGCAGAAGCTGTCAGATGGAAAATGTCAATTACGGCGGATGCGGAGGGAGCGATGCTGCCAGCAGAGGAGGCACGGGTGGCGGGGGGAGCGTGGCGGTGGGGGGCACCCAGCAGCGCGGTGACAACGTTGGCAGCGGACACGGATTGCCAGGCCGGGGACTGCACCGTTTTGTGGGATATTTGGCCAAAATGAGCCCGTCCTCGTGGCCAAGCGGCTGACCAACACCCCCCCAGTCAGAGCAGGCTGCCCCAGGGTGGATGGAAGCAGCAGGACAACCAGAAATAAAAGGAATAAATCAAGGGGAGGGGTAAATGACGGGCGGTGGGTGAGCCGTGCCCGTGTTTTGCCCGCTGATCTGCGCCCCCGTGGTGGACGCGGGGTGGATCGGTGCTGGAGGAGCCGTGGGCAGAGCGGTGGGGCAGGAGCTGCAGCGTTAATATTCAGCAAAGCGCCTCGCCCGCGCCGCACAGAGACAAAAGCAGGCGGCGCCGGAGGCTGGGGTGGGCAGAGAGGGGTGGCCGGGCTGGAAACGGGGGGCTGAGCCGGGAGCCCCCCTCTGCCAGGGAGCCCCAGCCCCGTGGCATCGCCAGTGGTGGCCGGGCCACCAGGCATGGCACGTGTCCCTAGCCTCAGGGACCTGCCTGTGCAGGCCGGGTGCTTTTTTGTAACGCAACTTCGCATCTCCACCTTGCCCGCAGCTCTGCCAAAATATGGTTTTAAAAATAGAAGGGAAAAAGGAGCCTTTGCCCTCTCTCCGTGAATGCTGCCCAGGCCACCCTGTTGTGCTGGGACCCAAGGGATTCAGATTTTCGTTGTCCTGGAAGCCACGGGCATCCTGAGAGGAAGCAAGCCCATGGCTTGAGCACCGAGAACGTGAAAGTGAGGGGAAAAAGGGGAATAAACGCCTTGGGAAAGTGGTCGTGTGCCCTTAGCTGGCAGAACGGGTTTTACTCAGGTTTCTTCTATATTTTGTGTGGTTTAGCTGCACGAATGGGAAGCACGAGGCTCTGGAGCTCTGATTGCTGTTTGCCAAGGCTCACCTGCCTCGCTGGTGGCCCAGCTCACTCCACCCCTGAGCTCTGCTCTCCCTTTACCAGACAGGAACGTTTCACCTGCCCCATCCCGTCCCCTAAGTCACCTCTGTGAATGGGAGCAGTGACAGACCTGAGCGCCTACTGCTGCCGTGGGCCTCATCCCAACCCCAAAATCCTGCCTGGGCTCCACTTTGCAGGGCTCTTTGTGTCCCCCCAAGCCCCAGCTCCTGGCTGAGCCCATCGCCTCCCTCCTGTGCCTCCTCTTCTGGGCCCAAAGCATTTCGCAGCAGAGTATTTCTTACCCACCGCTCAGCACAGCGAGGCTCTAACTGCTCTATTTGCTCTATTCCCTTCTGGTTTTCACTCCTTGTATTTAATTGCAACAACAAACTTCCACAGGCTGCAATATTCATCCTCTGTGAGTGCTCCAGCAGAGGCTGGGGACGCGCCTGGGGTCCCCGCTGGAGCTGGAGCAGTCACAGGAGCCCACTTCTCTGCGCTCCCCCTGCTCCCACTCCCGGGTTATTTTTATGCCTTCTCTTACATAACCAGGTCAGGCTGTGCCCTGCTTTCCACTTCTGCCTGGATGTGAAGAAACAAAACCCGCCATGAATTCAAGTAACAACCTGCCAGCGAGCTGCCCCCCTGCCTGTCCCCGTGGCACCGGGACGCGCAAATCTCCAGCCGCTGGCACGGCTGGGGACACCCACACGGTGCGAGCACCGCGGGCACCAGCAGCCAGCACGGCCTCTGTGCTCCTCTGGCCACCTCCCAGCCCACCGCCTAAAGGGCCGGGGGAGCACTCACCCTGCACACACTGAGGAGCTGCTGTTTTGTCTGTCCCTTACCCAAAAATATCCATGGACCACAGCTCACCGCTTGCGTTGTGACCGCGCCAGCACCAAAACCTCGGAGCAGGCAGCACGGGGATGTTTCGGCACGTGGTGATCACCGCCACGCATCGCCCTGTCCGTGTCACCCCGCGCACGCTACCTGTGCCACCGCCGGGGGGGACCGGAGCCGAGCCCCGTCCCTGCAGCAGCAGGGCTGTAAATATCAATTGTTCTAACCCCGTTAGAGCCTAATAGGCTCCGCGATAGCTACCGAGGAAAGGGCCTGACCCCGCTCGTCAGCAGGCATGACATGGAGCAGCTATAGCATGTTCAGGGTATGCAAAAGGCTTAAATGCACATTTAATGGTTGTCAGGCAGCAGCTCCTATTAATATAAAGACAGCCACATCCCAGGGCTATGGAAAAGAGCTGGAAAGCACGGGAGAAAAATGAATTTCTTTCAATGGGCGTTTGCATGACCAAGGGATGAGCAAAATCCTCCCTGTCTGGGGGGAGACGCTGCAAGACTGAGGCCTGGATAATGCAAAATTTCCCTACCCACGTGATGCAGACCTTCAATTATTGACATTGTAGTTCATTATCATTTATGTTCTTCTTTATTCATGCTTTGCTTGGGAAAAGCAGCACAACTCCAGCAGATAATTTGTTGTTTTCCATATCTGTTTCCCATCATTAAACTTTTATATCCTCTCCATACAAAACGAACCAAACTACCAGCCTCTGCTCCGCACCCGATTACCAGAACATAAATAGCAGCCTCCCCCCACAAAAAATCTACTCCCCCCACATCCACAACTCCCCTTTCCACAAATTTAAAACAAAGAACCTGAAAATATTTGCCACTGTCTCAAAACTTGGGCAGAAATCTCCCTCCTTTCACTGTGCAAAATACAAATTGAGGCGAAGCCAAAATTGCCGTTGCCATTTCCAGCACCGAGCTTTGTGCAGGGCTGGCAGCTCATCCCCTGCCACACCACGGCCAGGACAGGTCTCAGGGAAAGCTTTGTGGAGCACCCACAGCCTCTCCTCGCTGCCGGTACAACTTTTACAGATCCCAAAATCGATAAGTCCTATAAGCCCAGGTAGAGCAACACATTTCACAGACACAAGAACCAATTTGCATGCCACAGTTTCCTGTTCCCCTTTTTCCTTTTCCTTCTTTTTTTTCCTTTTGGGTTGCCATCCTCATCTGAGTAACCTTTCCCAGACTGGGTAAGGGTCAGAGTCTGCGAGGCCTGAAAAAGCAGCGCAGTCAATAACTGCACAGAAAGAAGATCCATTCAGCAGCCCGGGGTGTGCTCTTCCTACGAGGACCTCAGAAGCAGACGAGACGAGGGGAAACCACGACAAACAAGCACTAGAGCTGAGCCTGACCTGCCCTTCCACAGCTTTTTGGGTGCGTGGTCAGCAGGTGAGGGAGGCAGGGAAGCACCAAATCCCAAACTCAGGTTTTAAAGCCCCTGAGAGCAAAGCATCGGCTGGTTTCAATGGAAGACCACGGGGACAGCACGATTGTTTCCTTTCCCACCACCACCATGGTTAGCGGGTCCTGCTCACTGGAAAAGAGCAGGGGAGGACAGGAGCTCCCCACCTTCCCTGGCCACCACTTCTTGGGCTGAAGCTGCCCCATCCCTCCCTGTCCCACCCAGCAGCAGGACATAACACAGGGAGGACCCTGAGATCTCCTGCCTAGCCCAGGAACACAACCCCCTTCAAACAGCCCATGCAATTAGGTAGATTTCCCTTTCATTCCTTTAATTATCCCTTTCTCCCCGGCGCCCAGCCCTCCCTCCTTTCTCATCACACTCTCCACTACACACTGTCTACTTAGCAAAATAAATGGCTGCGCTCCCAGCACAGGGGGACGTTAATGCCTGGGGCTGGCTAATGCTCCCCGCCGCACGGCAGCAGCCCGGGGGTTAAGCAGGGGGTTAAACACATCCCAGGGCTGCAGGGCTGTGCCCGGGGCACGGCAGCACAGCAGGGATGTCTGCAACCCGGACAGCTTTGGGGGCAGCGATCTGCTTCCACCCTGAGCCCATCCACAGGGCACTCAAAGGGCAAACGCGTGGCGAGGTGTTTGCCCTCTTGCTTCTCACCCTTGGAGTGAAAGCAGGACCCGAATTATTCCTTACACAGCCTGAATTTTTTCACCATTGATCCAAACGCTGAGCCGAACAGCCACGGGGAGCCCGGCCCTGCTCCCACCAGCTGCAGCAAACGCTGCCCTTGGGCTGCATCTCCCCAGCCACCCACGACGGGGAGATGATGCTGCCATCACCCAGTTCAATAAAAGTTTGCAAAAAGCCAGAGAAAAAGGCAGAGTGTTCCTCCAAATGCAGCGCTGTCAGGGGGCACGGTGGTGCACGAGGGGGTGCAGAGCAGAGCCCCCCACCTGAGAGATTTGGTGCTGGGCAAGCTCTGCTCCGAGTGCCCCCTCCCACCCCGCTGGCAGGAGGGGGAAGCCCCCAGCAGAGCCCGGTGCGCACACAGCTCTCCAGATCCGAGCTTTTCTGGGGTTTGACTGTAACGAGAAGGGGTCTCACAGCCTCCTCCTCCACCAGACACTGAGTCCTTCCCCAGGATGAGGCTTTCCTGCCCACCCCATGTCACCGCAGCTCCTTACAACGAGCAGCTGCTGGCGGCAACCCTTCCTCCTCTCTTTATTTCCCCGTGACTGCAGCGTGCCCTACATAGATCTTCTGCAAGTCAGACTGCAGCCAGGCAAGCCAGCGTCTGCTGCCTTCGTTTGTCTGAATGACAGCTTCAGGAAGCAGCTCTCAGTGGCAAGGATGCTGCCGGGGGGCTGGGGGGCAGCCCCTTGCCCTGGGGCTCTGCCCAGCCCTGCCATGGCACCTCCCGGGGCAGCCCACAGGGTGAGGGGGATCACAGCTTCCCCGAACACGAGCGCGCAACGAGGCTAAATTCAAGTGGAAAAGCACCCGCAGCTCCTCAGCACAAGCTGTTTTAAATAAGACCTGCTGTAATAACAAGCTGGCTGCACCACGGAGGAGCCTTGAAGAGCGAGTGATGCACAGCGAGGAGCGGCGGGGTGGCAAAGAGAAGGCACAAGGATTGCCCTCGGGTGAGGGCTGAGCCCCTGGTGCTTCCAGGGCAATCCGGCCCCAAACTCGGAGCAAGCTTCCATTCCTCACACAGACCGCCTGAGGCCACCGCGCATCCCAGCAAGAAGCAACACGGTGGGGGGAAAAAAGACTTGAATGCAGCTGTAAACATCTCTGCGCCCCTCCTGCAGCCCGCAAAGCCTCCTCCTCCTCTTCCTTGCTTTGACAGCAAAAATCTGTCCGCAGGGCACCGGGGTGACATTCCCCTGCAGAGGGGCTGCCCTAGGGGTGCTGGGACCTCCTGCTGCTGGTGCAGCCGCACCAGGGAGAGGGATGCCACCGTGCCCTGCCTCGGCAGCCTCATCTCAGGGCTCCTGCATCCCTGGGAGCTGGCGCACGCCCGAGGCTCCCGTTGGTGCTGTGACCCCAGGTCCCCGGCGAGGGACGCTCCGTGTCCGCGCTGTCCCCCCGTCTCCTTAAGATAAACACGTCCTTCACTGTAGTCACCTACTCCATCATACACTCCTATCAAATGAGCCTTGCTAGCTCGTAAATTACTGTGCAAACCATTCCAAACAATAAAGGCAATTTTACTTACTGAACCATTAAATTTACATACTTAAATTAGACTCAACCAGACGTTGAGAGGGGACGTCTCGCGGCCAGACAAACAATGAATTTAGGGAAAGCGCCGCCGTGTACTTCCCCACCTCTCACATGAAATTAATGAGGTGCTTCAATTTAATCATCATTAAAATTACATCTTTATTTAGTTACTTAGCAGAGTTTGACTTGCGGCGTGGCGTGGAACAAGCCACAGGAACGCCTCCAACGCCAAGCCTGCCGAGGGGAGGCAGGGAGGAGCTCCGTGCCCCCAGACGCCCTTTGCACCCATCCTCGGTCAAGCTCCCAAACCTTCCTCCAGGGCTCGGTGTTCAGGTAAAGCAACGAGGGAAGAGAACCGGCAAGTCAAGGAAATAAGGTTTGGGATGGGCCTGAGACGTGTTTGAGGCAGGCAGAGAGGCGCGTTTTGTCTTTAGGTGGCACCGCGGGGAGCTCCCGCAGCGCCACCAGCCTAAAAGTTCAGCGCACGTGGCCTGCAGAAGCTCATTAGAAAAGCAAGAGTTTGAAACAAAAGCACACGGCGATACGGAGACAAAGAGACAAGAGACACGCCTGATCTCGTGTGCATCTGCAATTTGTTTTGCATTTGCTCCCACACACACATAATTTATTCATCTCAAGATGCTCCCGTGGTGCCGTCGCAGGGGAGCCGGCTGGGGAAGGCTCAGGCTGGGGAGCGCAGCGCTGCGGGGCTGCGGCAGCGATCCCAGGGCACTGCCAACCAAATCCTGGGGTCACCTTGCCCAGATTCCCCTGGGGAGGCCGGGAGGGGATCTGATCTGCCTGGTGGGGACAGGCTGCCCGCAGGGGAAGGGGAAGGGCCAGCACCCTGCACCAGGGGACCTGATTCTTGGGCTTATATTGTCCCACAGAACCAAAGGGTTGCGTACAAACCAACATAAAGACATTACTGAGCCTTGTGGAAGGTGAAAAATAAAAAATCAGTAGGGAAATCAGCCCCTCCTGTGCCACCCCTGAGACAGGTGCTCCTGGTTCACCCGAGGTCATGCAGGAAGCCAAAGGCTTAACAAGGTCTTCTTACAAATCAGTGGGGTACGACACCACAGACCTTTTTGGGTACCAGAAAACCGTTTTCATCCCGACAACCAAATTCTCGACCCACACGGAGAAGCCCAGTGATGTCGCTGGCCTCACTCCTGTTTGACAGAATGAGCAAGATCCGACCTTAACGAGTTCAACATCTGGATGGGAAATGCTGAGAACTCTTCCCCCATGGATACCCACGGCTCCACATGGACGGAGCACGTCCACGTTACTCCCATCAGGAAGCCTTCTCTTCCCTTCGACTCACTGCATCCACTCCTGCTCCAGCAGCAAAGGGCACTCAGCTCCCAGGGAGCCCACAGTGACACCGTGGGCGTTGTGTCCTTCCCAACAGACCCCTCCAAAGCAAGGTTTATGTGGCCCGCGGTGCCATCTTCCAGCTGCCAGCAGGAGCACTGCCCTCGTGCTGTCACTGCTGGCACCGTGCAGCTCGCTGTGGGCACGCAGGGCATGCACAATGTGCACAGCACCTCCCAGCGCACCACACCGCTGGCTTGTAGGGCTACAAATCATGACGACATGCTTAGATGCCACTTAAAAGCTTGGTTTTCTCTTTGGTCTCTGCCCCAGCCCCATGCTGGCAGCAGGTCTGGGCTCTGACCCGCTGCTGGGGCACAGCCATGGCGCAGGCAGGACGAGAGGCGTCTGCCTGGTGTCCCCTTGGTGGCATCTTCACTCGGGCACGGAGGATAAAGAGAAGTAAAGTACAGTGGGAGACGGCGCTCACACCTGAAAGCGCCTTGTGCTGAAAGAAAAAAAAACAGCCCCCTGCCAAGAGCTTTGTAGGTTTTGTAAATCAAAATACACTTTGGAGGTAAAACCTCCCAAGTTACAGCAGGCGAGATGAAATGAAGCCACGAGGAGTGGGGATGGCAGGAGTGGGGCTGCGGGGACTGGAGCCAGAGCTACAGTTTGTCTACATTAAAAATGCAACATCAGCAGAGGCGTCTGAAAGAGTCATTTATCAACCCCTGGATTAGAGAGACATCTCAAAGTAAGTGCACCATTTACACGCACGTACGCACAAATTGTCTGCTGGGGAAGGAGAGGAGAGCGGCAGTCCCCGCGCCGTGGAAGTTTCCCTCCCGTCCTCTGGGTAAACGTGGGGCCAGGACCACATTAGGCATGGAAAATAGGAGCCTTGCTCGTGGTAACACGGGGTACAATTCATGTGAGCAGCCGGGATGGAAAGTAATCTAATGCTGCAATTTCAGAGAAACAATACAGAGTCACTCACATACATCATGATTAATGGCTGGATACCATGGTGTGAAAACCATTTAAAAAACGGCATTTTTGTCACTGACAATGTTACACGCATAGTAAAGGTCATACATGATAAGAGCATTATCCATATTTCTTCTGCAAACATGCTTAACCTTGTAGAGCACCATTCCCTGGAAGATTGGTGATCCATCTCCAGCTGCAAGCGGCGCTCCTCGGGAGGCGCGAAGGCCGGTTTGACATTTATATCGCTCACGTCCCCGCACACACCAGCTCTGGGGGACCCCAAAACCTTCCCGACCAGAGAGCAAACGTCCCCCAGCAGCTCTCCTCCCTCCGCCTCGTCACGGGCTGGCACCTCACGGCCAGCTCCTTGCTGCACACCCAGGTCCCTGCAAATCCCCTAAAGGCTCATTTTGCCCCCACCCGGCCACGGGTAGGTCCCAGCAGTGGGGTCGGACACACGAGGGGCTCGTCTCTGCTACCTGGTCCTTAGCGGTGGGAAGCCGGCAGCTGGCTGAGCTGCAGGCACCACCCAGGTCCAGGATGACCATCTTGGAGATGGTCTGCAGAGAAAAGCTTGGATGAGCCTCTAAGACATTTGCTTTTCTGACGGCTGAATTTAAAACACACAAATCCCTTCCAAAGGGCCTGCCCTGGCCATGGAAAAGGATGCTGTGGGGACCAAGTGAGTCGGTTCAGGTAAAAACCCACCCACAGCTTGCACGGTCACAGAATCACAGAACGTGCTGAGCTGGAAGGGACCCGCAAGGATCCTCCAGGCTTGCTGAAACCCATCACCACTGACACTGGGAGCCAGACTGCAGCCCTGCTCACAGCTTGGCTGAAATCCGGAGGAGCACCAAGCTCCACACTACATTTCTCAGCGGGTTACAAAGCCCCCTGGAAAGCCCAAAGAAAGTGGCACTCAGTAAGCTGGCTGACACACAGTGACAAGGGCAATTGTTTAAAATGCAGTCCCCCACCTATCCGTGTTTGCACAAACATCCAGTGCTCGGCCAGGCCGTGTTCTGCCCACCCGCCTCTCGGGTCCTCCTCCTGTCGGTGCTCAGCTCTCTGGGTTAAGGCCCAGCAACAATTCAGTTACACTGGAGAAAGCACTGTGACCTCAGGTCTCCCCGCCAGCCCCCACCTGGCCCAGCTTTTGGTGCTTTTGGTGTGAAGAGCCCCGGGAAGCCACAGGGCTGCGGAGGGGAGATGTGCAGGCTGGCACTCGCAGCTTGTCAGGTCGGCTCGTGCTCTCCGATGGGAGCTGCCCACTGCAGGCAGGGCGCAAAGCCTCTCCCCATGGCCGTTTGCAAAGCCTGGCTGGGCCAAATCATTCTCCTCATCGTGGCCGCCTCTCTCTGAGCCACCTTACCCATGCAAATACTCCACTGCTATTAATATGAATGAATGCATCTTGTCTCGGGGTGTCTCGTGGCAGGAGCCATTTCAGCAGTGCTGCGAGGGCGGAGGGAAGGAGGCAGCGCAGCTGAGCAGCCCTGGCTGCATCTGTCCTGTTCCGCAGATGACAATTTCTCTCTCCCAGGAGTGCCACAGACTAGAGACGCTCACACAGATTATACATCATTCAGTCTTTTGCTTTGCAAAATTAGCTTTCTTAGCAAGGAAACAAAGGATTTGCTGGATTGGATCCGGCTACCGACATGTCTGCTGCTGCAGCCAAGCTCCAGCCCTTCAGACACCCGCGGCTCTCCTCCGCTGTGCCGGCCAAGTCCCTGCCTGGGAAGCCGCGTGCACGGCCCGAGATTGCTTCCAGATTGCCCCAGAAATTCATCTGCTGCTCAGCAGCAGGTAGTTTAACTTCTCTCCTAATTCTGTCACCTTACGTACCCACAAACGGCCAGCGTTATTCAGTCCTTTTAAAAACTCAGCCGGAGCATTTATCTCAATAAGCGCCTTCAGCGCTGCCCTTCGTGACGCCGGCTGCCCGCCACATGAAAGGAGGGTTTCTATTTACCAGCTCGGGATTTACTGCCCCGCACGCTTTGCTGTGTGGCCGCTGACACAATGCAGCTTTTGTAAGGCGAGGATGGCGCTGGGGGATCGGCAGCGCAGGAGCCGGCAGGAGACAAAGATCCCGGGCTGTGATGTGGGGCTGACGGGAAGGCCGTAACTCAGGACACGTTTCATGGCAGGGGTGAGCAGCAGGAGCACCACAGCATCCCCCGGAGAGGAGCACGGCACGGCCGGCACCTCCAGCGCCCCGTGGTGGGTGTTGGAGCACTGTGGGTCCTGCAGGGGCTGCACCTCGGAGCCTTGCAACCCTGCCCCTCTTGTGCAAATTGAGACGGGGGACGAAGACTTGGCGGGGCAAAGCTGCTGCTCCCCACGGACCCCAGAAAAAGGGTTTGTAGCCACGAAGAAGCCTTGAAGGCAATACAAAGCCTCGTGCCTCCAACTGGGGGTGAGCAGGCAGGGCTGTGCAGCCTGGGAGGCGGCACTGCCACAGCCTCTTCTCTCCTGACCTTTTACTTCTGACCGCAAGCCGAGCACACAGGTCACGTTGCTGTGTTTTACAAAGCCTGGGGTCAAACTTCTCCCCAAATGCAGAGAGAAAAGGTTTATTTTGGGCTGCGTGCCACATGCTGCTGCCGGGCAGCAGCAGCTTCGCCTCCTCGCCGTGCGAGCGCTGGCACAGACGGGTGCCATGGGGCAGGAACCCCCTCCCCTGCTCCACGCCTCCAGGATTTGCTGTGGGAGAAGGAAACCTCCCTGGCTGCACGCACAAAGGACAACTCAGCCCCACGGATCCCATCTCCACACCCGGAGCCCTGCCCTGGCTCTGCACACCCGCTGCCCAGCCGTCCCCAAAGGGCAGCACAGGCATTTAGGGCTCGCAGAGAGCTCCCACGCGCCGTGCGCACACCCAGCCACACCGACCAACACGGGAGCCTCCTGGAGATGTTGGGCTGCAGCCCCGTGTGGGTGTCTGCTCACACACACGACCCCGTGAGCTCACCTGGGTGTGGGGGCACGGGGACACGCGTGTTCCCACCAGCCACGGCCCCCAGGCCCCGGGCTGGCTGCTGAGGCTGCTCTCTGCCATCTCCTCTGAGCCGGGACCCGGGAGCGCTGCACACATCATTATTCTTGCTAATTACCAGGAAACATCAAACAAGACAAGCGTTTTACTCCTCATCACTGAATTTTGTTATGCTAATTAGAGTTGTATAAGCTGTTGCTATTAAACCTGGAGAGTCAGAAAAACATTTGCATTAATACCCACAAAGCTGCATCAAAACCTAGTTATTAGTATTTCAATGAGGCTCGGGTTATGGGGAAGCTGCTGCCATTTCAGGGGCTGGTTTGTTGTTTTTAAGTCCTGCTGTGAGCGAAAATATAAATAAATGCAGGGCGAGGCCTCACGCAGACAATGCTCCTTTTAAAGGGGGAATGAAAAACCGAGGGGAACTTTGATCAGGAACAGATCTAACGGCGAGAGGAAGGGGGAGCGCAGCAGCGCAGAGGTGCTGCGGGCTCGGCGCTGCTCTGCAGACCCGCTGCGGGTGCTGGACGCTGCTTTTAGGATTTCCAAGGGGCTCCCAGGCACGTCGTATGCTCGGGGGGTTTGGGGTTGGAGCGCCCAGACACAGGCAGGAGCAGGAGGTGCTGCTGTGCTCTGAGCCTCAGGAGCTGTGCTCAGGCTGCCTGTGCTCGCACGGGGCAGGACCTGTGGGGACGATGTGCCCACCAGGACACGTCTCGGCCCTATATTGGGGAACCACCCCAATTCCAGCAGTGGCAATCAATCCCTTCTCTTCAGCACCAATCACGGCAGCCAAACGTTTCATCTGAAGATCTCACAGCACTTCAGAGAGGCAAATTAATCCCCCCCGCGCCCCTTTGATACACCAATTATCACCGTTTGATGCAGCAAATACAGCCACGAAATTTAGGGGGGCCCAAACTGGCAGCAAGGGAAGGGCACTTTAACCCCTTAGCTCCCAGTGCCGCAGAACCAATTGGGTCTTTGGGAAGGCAGGCGCACAGAAAACTATTCCCATCGTATGGAGGGGTTGGAAACGCACGGAGGGGGCAGCGCACACCTCCCAGCACGGTGCCAGGCCTGAGCGCAACAGAGGAAACACTTTGGGGAGTGCTGGGGAATGACTGGAGCTGGCACCAAGCATCCCTGCCCCCGGGGGAACGCGGTGGGTGCTGCCCTGGGGGTGCCGCCCTCACCACACTTCATCCATCAGCAGCTTCCCCGGCTGCTTGGCTCGAGCCACAAAACTCGCTTTGCCTGGCATTTATTTCTCACTAAAGAGCAGACCCTATTGACAGCTGGCTGGGGCTTAAATAATACATCTCCAGCTCTCTCTATAACCCGTGGTGCTGCTCTATTGATGGGGCTCCAACTTATCTGTTTTTAACAGGCCATTTGTCACCGATTCCTGGAGAGGGAGAGCCGTTCCCTCTCTCACTGCCTATTTCTATCAAAGAATAAAGAAGAAAAAAAAGGGGAAGAGAAGGATTTGTTCCGTTCCCTCTTCCTGGTGGAGACACACGGGTGGATTTAGTGGCAGTGGTGGTTGGGTGACGCTGAGTGCTGGTGGCAGCGCCTCCTGCTCCAGCGTTTGGGTACCTGCCCTGCCCCGTGCTGCCCTGGGACACCCCGGTGCCGAGCGGGGCCACCCGCACCGTGCCCTGCATGGAGCACCCAGCCCGGGGCCATGGATGCGCAGCCCCAGCGTCCCCCTTCCTCAATTTCGGGAGCATCTTTGCCTCTGAAAAACCAAGTCAAGGTCTCTGCCCTCTGCCCCGATACAAATCAGCGTCAGAGGAGGTGAAGAGGAGCTGGGTGCCGCCGCCCCACGGGGCTGCTCTGCCGCCGTGTCCTCCCTAATCACCAGCAGATTACCAGAAATCCACATCAGCCACGCTACGGCAAGGAGAACCCTAAGAAGGATGAGGGGAATGGAGACACTGTGAAATGCAATAGATGTCAACTTCTACTTATTTTTTAATTTCATCTCTTACAAGCTTTTTGGAAGCTAACATGATTAAGTTCTTCACACAATTTATTAGCATCATGTTGGAAATCCAGCGGTATATTGCTCTGTCTGAGTAATCCAATTAGTAAAATGTATTTATTTAACCAGAATATTAGCTGCACACAAACCCAAATGAAGCAAATTCCCTGATCCCGGGGTTCCTCTCACTTCTCGGAATTCATTTACCAGCTACAGAAAGCTCTACGCTAATGAAATAAATATCAGCCCAGTGTTTTTGGAATAAGACAAGAAAACCAATCTTTCTTGCTGCCCAGCTAACAGCCTGTTTTTTTTCTTTTTTTCTTTTTTTCCCTTTTTTCCTTTGCAGTGGATGACGGTGGCACGCAGATTTCACAGCGTTGCAGCACACTGGGTTTTCTGGCTTTTCCATCTCACTCTCTCCCAAACCATCCCTAGATCTCCGCAGGCCCACCTGGGTTTCCACTCCGTGAAACTACCAAATCATTCCCAGAATGAGGAACATTTCCATTTGGCAGCCCCAACGCAAAGGCGAACCTCGTCCCCTCTCCACCCTGATTTGCGAGCGCTTTGAAATGAAATCACTGTGGGAAGCGGCGGCTCCCGAGCTCTTTTTTCCTCCTAATGAAGGAGCTGAGTGACAGCCCCCGAGGCTGGAGGGCTGGCAGCATCCTCAACACATTTGTACCGACCTGCCTCGGCGCTGAGCTGAAGGGACCAGGGAGGAGTACTGACTGATGCGTGGCAATCTGGGGGGATATTTGGGGATTTTTCCTTATTTTTTTTTAATCTTAAGCACGCACACCTCCCAGCACGCCAGCATCCCAGCCGTGGGATGGGTCAGTGCCGATCTCTGGGTGACTTTCCCCTGCCAGCATCCCTGCGGGGCCGCAGCGAGGACGGGGGAGTAGCACGGGAGGACAGCGCTGTCCCCTGGCCCCAGGGAGCAGCTCGCTGTTGACTGATGGTATTTTTCCAGAGCCGCTGCTCCAATTTATCTTCATTAATTGGATTAATGCGTTATTTCCCCCTGTGAACAGCGGCGGGAGCTGTGGTCAAGAGCAGCAGCGAGGAGGCGCGAGGCAGCGAGCTGAGGCTGCTGCAAGACCCCGGTGCCGTGGCAGTGAGGGGTTCCTCTGCTTTTGGGGTCTGAGCACCAGGAGAGCTGCAGATGGGTTCAGGGGAGCCCCAGCCACCCTTACACCTGGCTTATCCCATCCAAACAGGCTGGCAGTGAGACCTGGGGTAATGCAGTACCCCAAAACGGGCACCACAAGAACCCAAAATGTGGGATTTTGGTGAGCACGCATGTGCCAACAGGGATGGCTTCACCTCACTTGCACAGCCCCCAGTTTTCTCTGTCTCAAGGAGCAGGACCCATGGGACTCCAAAAAAAAAAAAAAAAAAGGAAGTCCTAAGGCAAAAAAAGCTAATTTTGTGTTTATTTCAGGTCATCCGAGCACCATCGCTGCTGGAGGAGGGGGCTCGCTCGGGCTCGGTGCTCAAGTGCTGCTCATTCACATGCAGAGAATTTGAGAGATCCTCCCATTACTGCAAACAGGAATTACTCGTGTAATCTGGGGATTAGCAGAGCCCGAGGAATTATTTACATTTCCTAAATGAGGGAAACTGTATCAAGCGGGTAAGTCAGAGACAGGCAGCCGAGGTGCGGGAGGGCAATGCGCTGCCGGCATCGTCAGGAGCCGCCGCGATTTCCCTCGAAAAGCGCTCGTTTGAGGTTTTTGGTTTGAGGTTGCACGAGGTGTTTGGTGCCTTCGGACACAAACTGCTGCTGAGGTGCAGCGTGGATGGACTGGGGCTTGCTGCCAAACTCTACACCATGAGGCAGTGCCTCAGGATCAGGGGACCCCCCTGGCCGACCCCATGGAGCTCCCCAAGGTGCCTTCCCCCGCAGGGCAGGGGTGCAGCGGTGGCAGGATCAAGGCAAGGACCAGGACCACAGCCACCCTGCTCTCCGCAGCCTTCACCCACCAGGAGCTGTGTGGGGCTGGCAGCAGGACCCTCGCTGCCCCGTCCCCCCCAGAGGCTGCACTCCCCTCCCCACGCCGCCACCACCCGTTACAGCCACCCTAATTTTTCAGGCACCAGACGGCGGCGAGTCAGGCTCCATTTCCAAACTAAGACATCTCGCGTGCGCTTCTGTCGTGGTTTAACCCGGCTGGCAGCTAAACACCACGCAGCCGTTTGCTCACCCTCCCCCCTCCCTCTCTGGGACGGGGGAGAGAAATGGAAAGTGAAGCCCGTGAGTTGAGATAAAGACAGTTTAATAAGACAGGAAAATAATAATAACAAAATAATAATAAAAATAATAACAATAATAATACAATGGTGATAATAGGAAAGTAATAATAGTATGTACAAACAAGTGATGCACAATGCAATTGCTCACCACTCGCTGACCGATGCCCAGCCTAACCCCGAGCAGTCCGGCCCCTTCCCCCCAGCTAGCCACCCCTATATATTGTTTAGCATGACGTCAGATGGTATGGAATACCCCTTTGGCTAGTTTGGGTCACCTGTCCTGGGTCTGTCCCCTCCCAGCTCTTACTGCACCCCCAGCCTGCCCGTTGGCAGGACAGAGCAAAAGGCTGAGATGTCCTTGGCTTAGTATAAGCACTGCTCTGCAACAATTAAAGCATCGGGGTGTTATCAGCACTCTTCTCATCCTAAGCCAAAACACAGCATTCCGCCAGCTACTAGGAAGAAAATTAATTCTGTGCTAACTGAAACCAGGACATCTATCCACCCCTTATTCCATACCATTTATGTCATGCTCAGGTTACACTCTTTTCCATACATTCTAATTAGTCACCTATAGTAATCATGGTAGTGATAACATACAGTATAATATACTATTTAACATGGTACAATTCAGTTCATGGGCTATTCTCACCCAGTATTAAATCTCCTTGAGGTACACACCGGACCTCTCCGTTCTTTTGCATCACCCACCAAGTGTATCCAGGTCCCTGAGCGAAAACAATTCCACGAATAGGTTTGCCTTTTCCTGAGGCAGGAGTAGCCCAGACTGTTTTACCCAGCATATTTTTTACATGCACTACAGGAACTTTATCCCCATCTACAGTACGTAACAGGTTTGATTGGGCAGGTCCAGCTCGGTTGGTAGATCCCCTAGTATTGACTAACCAGGTGGCCTTTGCTAAATGCGTATCCCAGTTTTTGAACGTCCCAGCGCCCATTGCTTTCAAGGTAGTCTTTAACAGGCCATTGTATCGTTCAACTTTCCCGGAGGCTGGTGCATGATAGGGGATGTGATACACCCATTCAATACCATGTTCTTTGGCCCAAGTGTCTATAAGGTTGTTTCGGAAGTGAGTCCCATTGTCTGATTCTATTCTTTCTGGGGTGCCATGTCGCCATAGGACTTGCTTTTCAAGGCCCAGGATGGTGTTCCGGGCGGTGGCATGAGGCACAGGATATGTTTCCAGCCATCCGGTGGTTGCTTCCACCATTGTAAGTACGTGGCGCTTGCCATTGCGAGTTTGAGGGAGTGTGATGTAATCAATCTGCCAGGCCTCTCCATATTTATATTTCAGCCATCGTCCTCCATACCAAAGAGGCTTTGACCGTTTGGCTTGCTTGATTGCAGCACATGTTTCACAGTCATGAATAACCTGTGCTATAGCGTCCATGGTCAAGTCCACCCCTCGATCACGAGCCCATCTGTATGTTGCGTCTCTACCTTGATGGCCTGAGGTGTCATGGGCCCATCGGGCTATAAATAATTCACCTTTATGCTGCCAATCCAAGTCCACCTGAGCTACTTCAATCTTAGCAGCCTGATCCACCTGCTGGTTGTTTTGATGTTCTTCAGTAGCCCGATTCTTGGGCACATGAGCATCTACGTGGCGTACTTTCACAGCCAGGTTCTCTACCCGAGCAGCAATATCTTGCCACAATGCAGCAGCCCAGATGGGTTTGCCCCTACGCTGCCAGTTGTTTTGCTTCCATTGCTGTAACCATCCCCACAGGGCATTTGCTACCATCCATGAATCGGTGTAGAGATAGAGAACTGGCCATTTTTCTCGTTCAGCAATGTCTAAAGCCAGCTGAATGGCTTTCACTTCTGCAAACTGACTCGATTCACCTTCTCCCTCAGCAGCTTCTGCAACTCGTCGCGTAGGACTCCATACAGCAGCCTTCCATCTCCGATGCTTCCCCACAATACGACAGGACCCATCAGTGAACAGGGCATATTTCTTTTCATTCTCTGGCAACTGGTTGTACAGTGGGGCTTCTTCAGCACGACCCACCTCCTCCTCTGATGATATCCCAAAGTATTTGCCTTCTGGCCAGTCCATGATCACTTCCAATATTCCTGGGCGACTGGGGTTTCCTATTCGAGCCCGCTGAGTAATCAGTGCAACCCACTTGCTCCATGTAGCATCAGTTGCATGATGCGTAGAGGGGACCCTTCCCTTGAACATCCAGCCTAGTACCGGCAATCGGGGTGCTAGGAGGAGCTGCGCTTCAGTACCGACCACCTCCGAAGCAGATCGAACTCCTTCATATGCTGCCAATATCTCCTTTTCAGTTGGAGTATAGCGGGCCTCAGATCCTCTGTATCCCCGACTCCAAAACCCCAGGGGCCGACCTCGAGTTTCCCCAGGTTCTTTCTGCCAGAGGCTCCAGGTGGGGCCGTTCTCCCCGGCTGCAGTGTAGAGCACATTCTTTACATCTGGTCCTGTTCGAACTGGCCCAAGGGCTACTGCATGGACTATTTCCTGCTTGATTTGTTCAAAGGCTTGTCGTTGTTCAGGGCCCCATTCAAACTCATTCTTCTTACGGGTTACTTGGTAGAGCGGGTTTACAATCAGACTGTAATTTGGGATGTGCATTCTCCAAAACCCCACAACACCTAGGAAAGTCTGTGTTTCTTTTTTGTTAGTTGGTGGAGACATAGCTGTTATTTTGTTGATCACATCCATTGGGATTTGACGACGTCCATCTTGCCATTTTATTCCTAAAAACTGGATCTCTCGTGCAGGTCCTTTGACTTTATTTTGTTTTATGGCAAAACCGGCTTTCAGAAGGATTTGGACTATTTTCTTCCCTTTCTCGAAAACTTCCTCTGCTGTGTCACCCCACACAATAATGTCATCGATGTACTGCAGGTGTTCAGGAGCTTCCCCCTGCTCTAGCGCAGACTGGATCAGCCCATGGCAAATGGTAGGGCTGTGTTTCCACCCCTGGGGCAGCCTATTCCAAGTATATTGGACTCCCCTCCAAGTGAAGGCAAATTGTGGCCTGCACTCTGCTGCTAGAGGGATGGAGAAAAATGCATTAGCGATATCAATTGTGGCGTACCACTTGGCTGCCCTCGATTCAAGTTCATACTGAAGTTCCAGCATGTCCGGCACTGCAGCACTCAGTGGTGGCGTGACTTCGTTCAGGCCACGATAGTCCACTGTTAGTCTCCACTCGCCATTAGACTTTCGCACTGGCCATATGGGGCTATTGAAAGGTGAATGGGTCTTGCTGATCACTCCTTGGCTCTCCAATTGACGAATTAGCTTATGGATGGGAATCAGGGAGTCTCGGTTAGTGCGATATTGCCGCCGGTGCACAGTTGTGGTAGCAATTGGCACTTGCTGTTCTTCGACCCTCAGCAACCCCACAACAGAGGGGTCCTCTGAGAGACCAGGCAAGGTAGATAATTGTTTAATGCCCTCTGTCTCTAAGGCAGCTATACCAAAAGCCCACCGGAACCCTTTTGGGTCCTTGCAATATCCTCTTCTAAGATAGTCTATGCCAAGGATACATGGAGCATCCGGGCCAGTCACAATGCGGTGCTTTTCCCACTCATTCCCAGTCAGACTTACTTCAGCCTCCAATACAGTCAACTGCTGAGATCCTCCTGTCACTCCACAAATATAGATGGGCTCTGGTCCTTTATAGCTCGATGGCATTATAGTACATTGTGCACCGGTGTCTACTAAAGCCTTATACTTCTGTGCGCGTGATGTGCCAGGCCATCGAATCCACACAGTCCAATAAACTCGATTGTCCCTTTCCTCCCCCTGGCTGGAGGCAGGGCCCCCCTAATCCTGGTCAGAATCTTCTTCGTTTCTGTGTTTGAAGGATTGTCTGCTGGAAGTTGGAGCAGCAAACTTTTCGGAGAATCCTTTTTTCCTGATTGTTTTCTTTTGCAACTCACGTACCCGTGCCTCTAGGGTCGCGGTAGATTTTCCATCCCATTTCCTCATGTCCTCTCCATGGTCTCGTAAGTAAAACCACAGGGTGGCACGGGGTGAGTACCCACTATATCGTCTTCCTTGTGTGGGTGAACGCCTACCCCTGATAGCTGAGACACTGCTTTGTACAGGTGCGGAGGAGAATAATCTCTCTTCAAGTTGGTGAAACTTTTCAGAAAGTTTCTCCCAGGTGTTCTCTTTCGGTCGTTGGACACTGGTTGGTTCAGGTTGGGGGGAAGATAGATTCTCTTTAAGTTGGTGGACCTCTTCAGACAGTTTCTCCACAGCTGAGACGCAGGCCTGTAAGGAAGAGGAGAGACTTTCTTCGTACTGCCGGAGTTGTTTAGCCGCTTCATCCACTGTGGGTTCCTCATCCTCTTTCCAGGCCATTACTGCCAATGAGCTGGCATATGATGATGGTGCACTCCGTACAAACTTCCGCCACATGGGTCGTGTACACTTGACTGCATCTGGATCTTTGGATGTTTGTGTTTGGTCTGGATCCTCATAAATCACTTCCCGTACGGCTAATTCCCTCAGGTACTGGATTCCCTTCTCCATAGTGGTCCACTTGCCTGGTACACATAAAATATCTTCCTTGAAGGGATACCTTTCCCTCACAGCTGAGAGGAGACGCCTCCAGAGGCTGGTGGGTCGTGCTCCATCTGCAATTGCTTTGTCAATGCCGGCGTCTCGAGCAAGGGATCCCAACCGTCTGGCTTCCCTGCCGTCTAATTCCACACAATTGGCTCCAGAGTCCCAGCACCGGAGCAGCCAGGTGACAAGCTGCTCACCTATACAGCGACCAAAATCTTTTCGCACATCTCGTAGCTCGCGCTCGTTTAGGCTTCGGGTAGTTACTGTTGCTCTTTCGGCATCCTCATCTTCCTCCTCCTGAATCCTTGATGGCCCAGCGTCGTCATCATCTTCGTCATCTCTATACTTAGTTTTGGCAGAAGCCTTACCTGGATTGGCAGAAGACTCTCTGCGTTCTAAACGACTTGAATTTCTGTACCATATTTTCACCTTCTCTACAGGGGCAGCTTGCACTGCTACTGCTCGTTTCTCTGACTTTGTTACAGGGTCTGCCACAGGGATTGGAATGCCCTCTGCAGGGGCAGCTTGCACTGCTACAGCTCGTTTCTCTGACCCCGTTACAGGGATTGGAATACCCTCTGCAGGGTCAACTTGCACTGCTACAGCTCGTTTCTCTGACACGGCCACAGGAGCTGGAGCGGCTGCCGGAGCTGGAGCAGTTGCAGGAGCTGGGACTGGAGCAGCAGTAGGAGCTGGAGCTGGAGCGGCTGCAGGAGCTGGAGCTGGAGCGGCTGCAGGAGCTGGAGCTGGAGTGGCTGCAGGAGCTGGGACTGGAGCAGCTTCAGGAGCTGGGACTGGAGAAGTTGCAGGAACTGGGACTGGAGCGGCTGCAGGAGCTGGAGCTGGGGCGGCTGCAGGAGCTGGAACTGGGGCGGCTGCAGGAGCTGGAGCTGGGGCGGCTGCGGGAGCTGGAACTGGAGCGGCTGCAGGAGCTGGAACTGGAGCGGCTGCAGGAGCTGGGACTGGAGCGGCTGCAGGAGCTGGGACTGGAGCGGCTGCAGGAGCTGGGACTGGAGCGGCTGCAGGAGCTGGGACTGGAGCGGCTGCAGGAACCGGAGCTGGAGCGGCTGCAGGAACCGGAGCTGGAGCGGCTGCAGGAACCGGAGCTGGAGCGGCTGCCGAGTCCACCGTAGGGGTCACAGTGGCCGTTGGATCTGTCACAGGGCTTGGAGTGGCCGCAGGGTCTGTCACTAAGTTGATAGCAGTATCAATGGCAGCTCGATAGGCATGAGCCAGGCCCCAGCACGTTACAATGATTTGTGTTACTTTAGAACTGCCAGAATCATGACACCTTTTTTTCAAGCATTCTGCCAGTTTTTGAGGATTTTGCCATTGTTCAGGGGTGAATTTCCAACACACTGGGGGTGCCAACTGCTCTAGATGCCTGCCCATATCCGCCCATACTCCCTGCCACCCACAACTATCCTGCCTCCGGGCAGATATCCGGATGAGCTTCATAAGTAGTTGTTTAACCATAAGCAGAATCTGAAGTGCATTCATGAGGCAGAACAACAAGACTATGGTACTCTGAGTATTCCAGAAATATTCAATATCTTGGAGAGCTATTGTGACAAGCTCAGGGGATAAGAGGGTGGTGAAGGAGGAAGGCAGAGTGACCCAGGAGGATACAGGGGTGGTGAAGGAGAAAGGGAGAGTAAGCAAGTAAGGAAAAATATCCTCCCCTTTCCCCTCCACAGATTGACTCCCTAATGGAAAAAAACAATAGGTATAATTGCTAACAGTTTCCAAGATACTGTTTCCAAAGTACAGAGTCGACGATGTTACTGAATACAAATAACAAGTTAGAGTCATGACCAGGTATCTTATCGTCTCATAAGCCATTGCTACAACACACAGCACCATAATGATCTGAAACCAGGGCCCGGAGAGGATAAACAACACGACAGAGAGCAAATACGGAAAATAATGTACTATAATACTCAATTTGGAAAACAGGCGCAGCAGAGTTGAGATTAAAGCAATCAGCATCATGACAAGTGACTATTAAGCAGGTCTAATCCTTACACCAATTTTAGTTTAACACACTCTGGTCAGATCTGCCGTTATCTCAACCTTTCGAGCCCCACGTTGGGCGCCAAAAAGGCTGTCGTGGTTTAACCCGGCTGGCAGCTAAACACCACGCAGCCGTTTGCTCACCCTCCCCCCTCCCTCTCTGGGACGGGGGAGAGAAATGGAAAGTGAAGCCCGTGAGTTGAGATAAAGACAGTTTAATAAGACAGGAAAATAATAATAACAAAATAATAATAAAAATAATAACAATAATAATACAATGGTGATAATAGGAAAGTAATAATAGTATGTACAAACAAGTGATGCACAATGCAATTGCTCACCACTCGCTGACCGATGCCCAGCCTAACCCCGAGCAGTCCGGCCCCTTCCCCCCAGCTAGCCACCCCTATATATTGTTTAGCATGACGTCAGATGGTATGGAATACCCCTTTGGCTAGTTTGGGTCACCTGTCCTGGGTCTGTCCCCTCCCAGCTCTTACTGCACCCCCAGCCTGCCCGTTGGCAGGACAGAGCAAAAGGCTGAGATGTCCTTGGCTTAGTATAAGCACTGCTCTGCAACAATTAAAGCATCGGGGTGTTATCAGCACTCTTCTCATCCTAAGCCAAAACACAGCATTCCGCCAGCTACTAGGAAGAAAATTAATTCTGTGCTAACTGAAACCAGGACAGCTTCTCCCTCCCCTCCAGACTAATAGCTGACAATGTATGCCTTCCACATTAATGATAAGGGTTCAAGGGGAAAGAGGCTGCTCTCCCGTTTCGCTGACATTACACTCTCCTATGTACCCACCAACATACCCTAAGGCAACAGAACTAGTAATAGGTTCCTCTAACTGCCTCCTGCATCAAATTTGACACCGGGTGCTTTCTTCTCCTTTCCCATCGCTCACCTTATAACTCTGTCATCATCATTGATTTTGACTTAAGGAAAAAAAAAAAAAGAGACAGAGAGAGCCCTCTGAGAGAGCCCTCTGAGAGCCCTCTCTCCCTGCTCGTGCAGCGCTGGGCAGGGAGGCTCAGCTGCCAAGGGCACGTTGGGCAGGGAGGCGCAGGCCACTGGGAAGGCTTTGATTGTGCCTGGGCTGGGAGGGATGCAAGCAGCGTGCCAGGAGTGCTCGCTGCCCCCAGCAGGGTGGGTTTGCAGCCCTGGGACCCCACTGCGGGCTGCAGGGGTGCTCTGCTGGAGAGCAGACAGCACCGCTTGGTGCCCGGCGGCTTTTTGTGCTGGGCTCATCCCGCCACCAAGGGCAGGACTTGCTCATTTTGGGGCAGCGTTCCTTTCCTCCATCCTCCGCCTTTCTTCCAAAAAACAGACAGTCGGAGCAATCCCCGCCTGCCTCCAGACTACACCACCACAGGCACCAAACCCCGTTACCTCCCCACACTCCCCACATCGCCACCTGCAGCAGGGGCGATGCCCGGGCCCTTACAGCCCTTGGTGCTGCCGACGTGCCCAGCCCGGAGCAGCAGCAGCCTTGTCCTTAGCAGCCCGTCCCCGGAGCGCGGCTGACCTGCAGCTGGTGTTCTCTTTGATTTATGTCACAGCCTATTTATGTCCTCTGCTTAAAACAATCCCGTTCGTGTCAGCAGTAAATGAAACTGTGTACCATCCGGCAGCTGCTGGGCCGCCACCTGAAATGAGTTTCGCTCCAGTTCTTAGCAGGCAGAAATCCTTTTAATCAGCCCGACTGCCAGCACCTCCTTGGAGCTGCGACGGTGCGGGGATGGGAACGGGGAGAGGCGCGCTGCAAGCCTGGGACACGGCGCGAGCCCTGGGGTTGCTGGTGGCTCCCTTCCAGGGTCACAGCCGCTCCGGACGGGTGGCATTTGGCCACAGAGCCCTGGCAAGCTTTGTCTGGGGCTGCGAGAGCCAAGCAGGGGAAAAAGGGGCACCAGATGGCCACTGCAATGCGCTTGCTTTGGGGCTCGTGTTGCTGCCACCAAGAGAGCACGAGGGGAGCGGGTCGGGAACCCCCCCAGAAGAGCCAGGCAGCAAAACCTCGCTGCAGCTGCTGTCCTGATGAGTCTCCGAGTGAAGGACCCGGCTAACGAGGCTGCTGGCAGGGAGCAGGGAGCGTTTGCCAAAGCTGTTTGCTTTCATTAAGGAGGGCAGCAAGAGCCAGGCTGCTCCTCTCGGGGACTCGGCGTGAGGCCACGGGACCTGCTCATCCCTCCCAAGTGACAAACAGAGCCTGAGCAGCGAGCATCAGCCACCCCCAGCTGGCTGCTTGCAAGCCAAAAGCGATTCGAGGGAATTATTCGGGAAATAATTCTAAATAATGGATGAACGCAGAAAACTGCAGGCTGCTTACAGATAACTCACCGACCGAAAAGAGCTGAATTTGCCGACTAGATGATTCACTATTGATTATTTCCCCAGCTCTAGCTGTAACCTTATTTAAAGCATTAATTAAGACAAGTCTTCATAGTTCAGCATATTCTAATCCTTTGCAGGAGAGCTCTCGAGAGCTCAGCGCTGCCCTTTGGGGGTACAGCTGGAGAATCCCAGCCACGGGCACCGTGCGGGGCCCATCCCATCCCAGCCACATCCCAAAGAGCCGGTGCAAACATTGCAGCAGGCTGCAGGGCTGGGAGCACCGGGGTGCAGCAGGGGAGGGATGGATCCCACCCGCTGCCGGCTGGATTTCAAGAGCAGGACAGCTGCCTCCTGGGATAAACCCTTTAAAGGCAGCCGAGGCAATCTGGCTGCCCTCAGGTGACCCGGTGCCAGGTCTGCCCCGGTAACAACCCCTTGCTGCATGCTCTGAAACTTGCTCCAGGTTGCCCCTGTGCCACCAGCCCCTAGGAAATCTCTGCACGGCTCTGCCGAGTGTCAGCTCTGGCCCGTTTTTGGCAGTGCTGGTGCCAGCCCCTGTAACCCAGCGGGCAGCAGGAGGGCAGAGCCCACAGAGTTAAAATAAGGAGAAGGAACCCGCGTTGCCTTTCGGTTACAATGAGCACTGCTCCCACTGCTACACCTGCACGGCTGTGACGTGAGCGCAAACGCAACCACATCGGGAACTGCTCTCCGGGGAGAAGACCCTTATGCACATCTCGCTGACAGCAGCAAGACTTCAGCCCGTGCTGAAAGCTCCAGCGAGCTAAATACTCGAATGTGCCCTTGGTGACATGCGGATGGGAAAACTCAGGCCAGGAAGATTCCTGACTCAAGCCCCCGAGGAGCCCGGCACGTGATGCTGGGGCACAGGGGCACGCTGCTGCTCTGCGCCGTGCTCCCCGCGGGGGATCCGCAGCCCCTGTTTGCTCCATGAAGCCCCCGACCCTGTGTCTGGTGCTGCCTGCACTGAGCATCACGGGCAGACACACGCCTGCTGTCCCCATGTCAGCCAGGACGCTATCGCCTGGCACCAAGCTGAAGCTGAAATGCTGGCTGATGAGCTCAGCATCGCCCGAAGCACGTTTGCATCACCTCTGGATGACTTGGAGGATAGAAGAGCAAGTTAGCATCAGCCTAAAGCAAGCCCAGTATCTGACTGATTTTAGTTCTCAGAGCTGTATCTAAGAAAAAAAAGCTCAGACAGGGAACATTGAGCCAGCTCTGAAATCCAGTTCACCGATGGCTTCGGTCTTTTGAGCCCATTTCCATGCCCATACCCATGCCCTGCCTTCTCCCGTGAGCTGCTCTCACCCAGCTGGGGTTTGCCAGCAGAGCCATCGGGCCCTTTCCCCCCTCTCAGCACTATCTGGCGTGGGGATCACATTGTGGGCAAGCCATCACCAGCTGCCTGGCCCACACAGCCCTAATTTATCCTAAATTATCCCTGAAGATTAAAGCAAGATTCCAGAGCAAGTCCCTTTCCCCCCCGACAGACGCAATCAGCCACAAGCTGTGTCTCGCAAGACTCAACTTGGAGGTGAAGTCAGACTTGACCACTAACCAAGGGAAGCTAGCAGGAGATGAATTAAAAATTCAAACAAAATACAGCACAATCACTTGAATTTTAGCAGCGTGCTCAGGTCTTTTTTAACAATTTCAGTGCTTCTGCAGACTGTTTTGTGCATGTAAGGAAAATTACTTCAGCTTGTCTGCAAGAAAGCCTTGCCAAGATTGCAAACATTTGGAGTAACCATTTGCACGACACATGGCACAACATCCGAGTCCTCCTAATCCAGGTGCTTGAGCTTAACCCTTCAAGGTTACTCTACAGAAAGAGACATTCCTACATTGCTCACAGCAGCAGTGTTTTCTACGCACACAGATGTGGGATAGAATATATAACCCTGCCCCAGATTTTCATTACAAGCATAGAAAAGGGGGAAGAGAAGACAAAACCAGCAGCTGAACAAGCCGATGGGTATCTCCATATATCTCCAGTGGTGCTGTGAGCAGCACCTGAGGCCACGCACAGCCCCTCACCATCCCCTGCTGGGCCAGGAGGGCAGCACGGTGCGGGGCTGGGCACGACCCACCAGGCTCCTCGCACGACCCCACAGACACGTGCCTGCAGCACGAGCCCTCCTGCCAGCAGTGGGGTGGGCTGGGGTCTGCCAACAGCTTGGGACTGGCTCCAGCCCAGCCCCGCTCCTCCCATCAGGTCCCACACGGTTGCACAGCACCAAATTTACAAGCAAACATTTCTCATGGATATCGTCCGAAGCAGAATCCCTACCTGCTCTTGACTCCTTCAAAAGCTGTTTTCTGGTAAGGGCCTGTCTGCTGGTTTATTCTTTGCTGAAAGACAAAAAAAAAAAAGACAAGAAAAGGACTGTCAGGCAGCAGCTCACTTGGGAAGGATGGGGTGTTCCTACATGGGGAGGAAAGATGCATTTTGTGTTTACTTTTGTTACTCTCTGTTGCATTCAACACTTCAAAACTGGCACAACGTTCCCTGCCCAGCTTATTTTATTTTTCTATTTGGCAAACTCTTCTCTCACCATGAGCAAATGTCCTGCTAATTAGCACAGAAGGATAGATTAAGTCAAAATAAATAACTCTCCTCATTGGAGCTGTTGCTCCCTCTCTCTCTCCAATCCCAGAGTCAACCCAAATCTTTTGGGGAACCGAACCAAGTTAGCACTAACGAAGCTGTAATATGCTCCTTGAAAAAGATGTGTCAGGATTAGAAATGGCAAGGAAGGGCGGCCAGGACGATGAAAGGCACAGAACAGCACAGGGGAGCTGCAAGGGGCACACGTGTGCCACTGCTCCGCCACAGAAGCCCTGTGCTGTAGGCGCTGTTCTGCCTGGCAGAATCGGTCTCAGTTTGAAAAGTGCCCTTGCTGCAGGAGCAGAGTGACCGGCACTCGTGCCCTCTGCCACCACGCAGGTCTCTGTCTGAACCTGCTGCAGTGTAAGACCGTGAGTTTCGTTACCAAGCCTCTGCATTTCCCGGCCAAACCCGCTTTGGCAAGGGAAGGGCAAAGTCATCAGGAGCCTGCCTTTATGCAGCTGTTTTTTTTTTTTTTTTGAAGAATATCCTAAGGAGTCTGGACAATAAAACTCCCAAAGCCTCATTAGGCTCCCACTCTGCTTCTCATCCCCCGCTTCTAAAACCCAGCACTGCCACCAGGTTTGATCCCATCACTTGGCGCGATGCGATGGGTGCCATGGAGCCATCGTGCACAGGTTTCACGTGTGGGAGCAGCCCAAGAGAAACCACTCTGGCTTCTGGTCAAGAAGCCACTTGTCACCATCCATTAGCACATTAAGCAACTTCCCAGGTCAGTACAGCTGGCACTGCTGCTGCCAGCGGGAAATTTCTGGGCCCAAAGGCCTCAGTAAAACAAATACCTTGGCAAGAGGGCGAGCTTTCTGCACCAGATGGACCCCCTGGTATCTTGGTAAATCCGGTTCTTAGGCTTTGCCACAAAGAGGCTTAAAATTAATTAGCAGATTTATTTATTTATTTATTCTTGAGAGGTCTGTGTACAAGGAGCGTGTGAGAAAGGACGTGCATTAGGAGCTTTTCGGTACTTACAGGCCGGGCAAGGAATTAGGGTTTGTGAGAGAGCTGCTGTTAGAAGGGGCCAGCTGAAACTGTGAGAGGTTGCCAGCAGATGCTTCAAAGCTGAGACCATTCCCAGCAAGCCAGGAAGAAGGGACAGGTCCCCAGTTTCCTAAAAGTGACCACTTCTACCAGAAAGCCTCTGTCCCTTTGGGTCTCCGTTTCCAGAGAGCCGCAGCCCAGCAGCAGCGGGAGGTGACGAGGACGTCCCCGCGAGCAGCCACCGCAGCCTTCAGCTGCTGAGAGCTGGGTGCTGGCCACAACCAACAAGCTCCTTCTGCACCAGCACCCACCACGGCTGCTCCAAAAACATGACTAGAAGGCAAGGCATCCGTCCAGCTAAGCAAACAACTCAAAAATCTTCTTCAAGGCTCTGCTCCCACACTGATTCATTTCATGACCTTGCAGGGCTGTTTGCAGAGCACGCCAATGTTGGCACGACCCCAGCAGCACACAAGGAGAGGACAGGCACCAGCACGTGGAAGAGAAAAAGACAAATGAGCAAATGTGTGGTGTGTGTCGGTGCCTCCTGACCCCCCTTTTCTGACTGGGTGTGCATGGGGAGGCGAGAGCTGCCGGGCTGCCTGATGGCAGCAATAGCGGCGCTTCCTCCAGAAAGAGAAGTGTAAAAGTTTCTGCTGCTGCAGCAATCCCATCCCTGGCTTCCTTGGTCTTTAATACGTCCTGCGAGAACCGTCTGATTTACATACAACTCCATACTGATTTACATACAAGCACCAACTGATTTACATACAAATTGCTAGATCCGAACCAAATGAATGAAGTTTTCCTTTGCCATAAATCCACCCCGCATTTACATGCTGCTGGCTACCAACAAGTGAAACCTCTCATTTTCCCAGATAACTTCCTAAAAGCACTGCCTATATTAAGTGCTTTTTCCTTGGTTTACCACCGAGGGGTTTTGCTGAGGGTGCTGTGGGGTTGAGCAGCACCATGTGCCAAGCCCTGACAGCCTGCCCAGCCGTCCGTGCTCGGCTCTAGCTGCTCAAGCAGTACCAAAAATGGGAAGTTTAAAGACAGACAGGCTAGTTTAGAATTCAAAATGTTATTTCAAGGGCTCACAGAGCTGGAAACACAGGAGATCCTAAGCAAAAAGGACATCCTTTGTAAAAGGAGAAGTCTCAGCTGGGTAAAGTGGCCAGCAAAGCTCCTCCTGCTGTCCCAGCCTTGGTCCGAGGTGACAGCCAAGTTTAAACCCTGCTTGCACATCATTGCAGAGAGAAACCATAACTGTGCGATCTCAAGTCCAGCAAAGACGTCTGGAAAGCCATCTGCCTGTTTGCATGAAAAAGCTGGGTTCCCAGGATGGGAGGGATGGAAGCCACCCCCCTACCTCCTGCCAAACCCCACGAAGAATTTTGGCGAATGCCGACAGCCGTGTGCAGCATCGGTGTCACTGACCCAATTCTCATTCTTGATTTTCTATTCTATCCTACTAAAGAGGGACTTCATGTACAATAATCAGGAGATAGCAGAGGTGAGGGTATTTGCTGTAAGGAAAGCATAAGGAAAATAACATTACCAGGCGAGACCACGCGCAACTTTAACTGTCCGAGTATTAAACCCATTTTTCACCATCAGGAGCGTTATCTAACAGCGTGAGAAATACAAGCAGGAGAAAATATTCTCAAGTGCCGGAATTGATGGTCAAAGCCTGAAAGTTTGGTAAAATGCTTTTCCACTCCATGTCCTACGAGCTGTCAGCACTAGGATGGAAAAGCGCAGCTCAGTAATTGCAAAGGACACTTCTTCTTTCCTTCACTGTCTCTGTCTGTAAGGCAGGAGGATGGCAAGTTAATTAATTATCTCCAGCATCAGTTTACTTGAAGATCCTTTTTTTTTCTTTTTTTTCCAGCAGCGCATCAAAGGAGACTGATAGAAGCCTTGATTAGAGGGATAATGAAGGAAATCTTTAATAGATTATGTAATTTCTTGCCCTTCTGCAGCCACTCTCCAAGCGGCTGCCTTCGCAGTGCTGGGATCCACGTCTGGAAAATATCACAGGCATGCAGAGCCACCTCAAATGCAAAGTTTATGGAAAAATTCAAATAATTGAATGTTTACCGTATTTTTGTCAAAGGTCTGGAAAAAAAGATGTCAGACCATCTGACTTGCAACAGAGCAGAGACTTCCCATGTGCCTCCCCCCACAGGGAATCTGCCTTGTGGAGTCACAGCAGGCAGGGACTGAGAGCACCCGTCGGTAACGCCGGGCAGGCTGAGAGCAGAGATGCAGGGCAGTTCGGTGACTACCTTGTCATCTGGCCCAGGAAACCTTTACTAACAATGCCCACTAGCACGGGCCATAGATGAGGCTCTTTATTTGATTTTTTTCCTCCCTAATCTTGCCTGCTTCCACCTGCAACACAGCATCTCGCCCACCCTTGTTTCAGACAACCAGGGCTCCTCGGAAGGCAAAGCCCCTTCCCACCAGGAGGAACGAACCCCGGTACTGCCATCCCAGCTCTCCTGTCCCTGTCACAGCAGTGCCCCACAATTCTCCCCCACGTTTGAATCCCTTTGGGGATTTCAATGCCATTTCCCTCTTACCCAGACCACGCACGTGCTGCCAAATCTAATAGCGAGGAGAAATGAGGTGTCAGGTTCTGATGCACAACGCACCGTGCTGATTTCTATCTCACACAGATAAACCCCAAGCCATTCCCAAGAAGTCCCAGCGGCACATTTAAGCAATCTATTTCTCTTCAGATGAGACTCAAGATTCCCCTCTCCTGGAGTTTGGTGCTGATCAAACTATGGGTGGCACCAGTTGCACTGCCTGCGGGATGCTTGGGCACCCCGGCACCAGCATCTGGAGCGAGAGCTTGGGAAAAAAACCCACCTGTGCTGATGAAGGAGTTATTAGGATCATAAAATAAGCACCGAGGAGATCATCTCTACCTAGTCCCTCAGGGCCACGCTACTCTTGTCCCAACAAAAAGGTGGCAGGAGGAGATCCCTCAGCTCTCGTCCTGTGTCCCCGCTGTCCCCCACGGCCACCAAGGACTAAAGCAAACGGTCCCGGGCAAGGGAGCAGCAGCAGAGGCAGAGGGGAGCAGGAAGCATTTTATGGGGTTAAACGTCCCAGCCTGGAGTAAAGCAATTTCCTTCGGTCTCCTGCCATTTCCTTGTGGAGGCTTATCATCTCCAGCTGGGACAATATAAAGGCCCATTTAATCGAGATCCATTTAACACTGAATCACGCTAACAAGATTACTTAGCCAGGGCTAATTCTGCGTTTGCTGAAGTGCAGTATCCAGGGTGAGTAATCTCCGTGTGCTGGTGGCAGGTTCAGAGGCAGGTTAGCCACGGGCTGAGCACCACAGACAGAACACGGAAAGTACGTGGAAGGGCCCGACAATGAAATCACAGCCGTTTGGGCTATTGCCTTTCCCTTCTTGGTGTTAGGTGAGATCAGTGCAGAGAGGGCTTCCTCATTACCCCATCGGATCCTAAAAGGGGAATTATTTCTTTGTCCTCACAAGCAGCTGAGCAGGCAATACAGCAAAATCCTCTTCAGTCATTATCTGTTAAGTGCATGGCATCCTTTTGTGAGTTAAATGACACAGTATTTCTTGCATGGGACTGAATTCAAAAGGTTTTGCCTTCCATCAGGAGATAACTCAAGATTTGAGTGCTAATTGAATACATTTATATGCACACAAGTGATAGGCATTCATACAATTTCTTAAAGTAGATTCTCACCATTCAGTCATTTAAAAATATAGCACTAAGGGCTCCATTATTTATGATTATTAAATCACAAATCTGAGTAGCAAAATACTTCACTCAGGGAAAGTGTAAAAAGGCTGTTTCACAGGAAAATCTTTCCAGAACTCACCAAACCCCATATCACTGCATGAGGACGCTGATAACCAACGTGGTTTCACATCTAAGGCTCTCCAAGTGATTTACCCAGGGAAATGGATCGATCCCGATCGCCCTTTCCAAAGTTCCCAGATCCTCCAAGCAGCCAGAGCTCAGGCTGGGCTGTTCTGGGGAAATATTCACTGCTCTGTATGGACTGACCCGGTATGCAATTAGCATGGGGTTTGGGAAGTCCCCACTCGTCCCCTCCTTGCTTTGGGGGTTTCGGAGGGGCTGGGAGGGGGCGTTCTGCTGCTGGCACTTCAGGAGGACTCCCCCGCTGCCAGAGGTCCCCAAGGCAAGTGGCTGTACTTGAGTTAGTCTCTTAAGTGCCTAAGTGGAGAGAAATAGGAGTGATTTGTCTGACCTATTTTAGGCAGCCGCTGCCAGACGAGTGCAATTGCCTGCTGGAGGTGCCCATTTCTCTCCATCGACAGTAAATGAGGTCTGAGTGATCAGTGCGGATGCTGAGACCTGCGGGCTGTCTCTCGGGTCAGGTGGGACAGATCCTATCCACCTAATTGCAACCTTTCAAGAGGAGTCACTTTTTTTTTTTTCTTTTAATTGGGCCGTGGAGTTTATTTTAACCCCCTGGGGAAATTCCTAAGTTTTCATTTCTGTCCAGTATCTTTTGGTCTCTCTCCCCATTTTGGCAGACAATCTTTCCCAGCAGGGCTCGTGGTTTTCTCTTGCAGCCCAGCCCAGAGCCTCTGCTGATGCTCCAAAGGCTCATCCAGGCAGAGATCCAGCTCAAGGGAGGGTCAAACCCATCCCCATAGGCCGGCTGCAAATTCATCTTAGGGGTATTCAAATGCTCCTTTCCCCCAAATAAAGATCACGAGATACGGCAGGTCAAAAGGACAAGATCAGACAACCTCCAGAAACAACGAGGTGACCTCCAGGGGTCCCTTCCAGCCTCACCCAGCCTGTGACTCTGTGGAAAAGGAAAAATGTCAAGAGTGACAATTCTGGGTGCTTGTAGGGTATGACAGGAGCTGGGAGTAAGCCTTCAGTTTAATCATTTGCATTCGGATTTCTCAGCCCACTTGAATCCAGCCTACATCCCATCCTCAGAGCCTGACCTCGATGCTCAAGAACCCAAACACGGCTCAGACACAGGCTCTCGGGTGCAGCTACGCACAAGTACATGAGTACGTTTTGTTACTCCATGTGCCCAATAGTCCCCAGTTCCAGGACCAGATTAAGCGCTTGCATCAGACCTGGAACCAAGCCCCACGTGATCCTGGCCAAGTGCTGCGGTCACTCAGAAACTAAGGATTTCTGCTGAGATTTTTTACTTTTTCCTTGCAGTCCAGAACACAGACACACGCACCCCTTCCCTCCTTCTGCTAAACTCAGGTACCAAAACCGCGTCTGTGTTACCTGCGCACTGGGAAGACAGTTTGCTGGTCATCTTTACACAAGGAAATCATTTAGCTGATGTCCACCACCTCATTACCAAATTGTCTAGAAAAAAGCCAGCCAATTTGGAAGTAAGAGAAGCAGGCAGGCACGCTCGTGAGACATGCCGGGATAAGGCTCGTTTCCCTGCAAACATGGTGAACCTCAACATCAAAACAAGTCAGAACATTTTCCAGCCGCCCTCAGGACTTCATCCACAACATCTGAAAGCAGGAAAATCTTTAACTGGAAAGGGGGAATCAAAATCAGCCTAAAAATGCAATCAAGTCACACTGGGAATTCAAGGGATTCCATTAAGCAAGTGCTCAGGGGGTGTCCAGCTACAGGAAACCTCCAACTACACAGATCTTTCTGAGCTGCTGGGACTGGTGATGGAGCTGCTGCAGGGATGGGGGCATGGTGTGCCCCGCGTACGGGCTCCTCGAGGTGCCAGAGGTGCTGTGGCACCACCGTGCTCATGGACGTATGGCACGTGAGGGTGGAGCAATGGGAGAGGCAACGCACTGGGCATGTATAGGGGTGAGGGACACCCACGGCAGGCGAGCGCAGCCCCTCGGTCCTCGCACAGTGGCACATCAGCAGCTTGCCACCTCTGTCCACACCAACAGGGCAGCACATTGCAATGAGCGAGTATCCAAGCAGCTTTCAGTTTTTACATCCCCTTAAAAATAAAAGATCCCCGGTGGAGGCACAGACTCACACATGGCAAGGCTGAGCCCAAAGATTCCAGTCCTGAACCTTCCATAAACAATCCTCTGGCTGCAGGGTCAAAAACTGCGCTATTTCTCCTCATCTCGTTTTGATGTAACGCCATCAGCTCTAAGTTGTGGGGTGCAAGGACTTGAAAGACCTCAAGTCCTGCCCGTGTGTGTGCTGGTGCAGTTAGCGCCGCGTGGAAGCGATCCCTGCCCGCGCCTGGAGCTGGGCAGCGGGGCCTGACCGCGCTCGCAGGCAGGACAAAGGCACAGCGCCTCGCTCCGAGCAATAGGACCAGCAGACTCTGCGGGAATCGTTATTAACTTGGCTTTAATTACAAACTAATTTCCTCCTGCATAGCCAGCAATTTCAAGCTCAGTGGAAACTGTAAGGAAACAATAGCATCCGGAGTGAAAGAAACATAAACAAGTAGACAAACTCTGAGCTTCTAAGGGAGTGGTATTTTTAAATGCCCTAAATACAACCACTCTGAGAAATATTCCTCAAGCTAAGCAGAACCATTCTCTTTTACTTTCCGACTAAATATTCATTTTTAAGGCTGATCCAGTTTTACCAAGTTACGGAGAAGACTGAGCAGGTTTGTATAATAGAAACCGGCTGCACCTCAAATACGCAGAGGCTACCACCTCTCCGTAATAAGCTGCTGCTGGAGGTTGCTCATCGGCTCGAGCGCTGCCGAAGCCGTATTTAGCAGCTGACAGATTGCAGCGGGAAGCGGGGGAGCAGGGAGGCTCGTTAGCGGCACGGTGCTCCCAGCTGAGGCTCAGACAGGCGCTGATTGGCAATGCAGATCATGGAGCCCGTCCCGGCGGAGCCTCCATATGCTTCTTCCCCTGGAGGAGCGATGAATGTCAATTCACCCCTTGGGGTGCGTCATGCGAAAACCCTCCCGAGGGTGAAACGAGAGCTGACAGCAGCCAGCCACAGGTGCCCGGCTGAACTTTCAAGCTCCGGCCGCTTTCACAAGGAGTCAGGAGGAGCGGAGCTGTGTTTGCTGCGTTTCCATGTGCAGCGCTGATGCACGCGCTCCCCTCTCCAAATCAGCTGCATGGAGACACAAGGGTAACACAGGCTCACCTACCACAGAACAAGAAGATCAGTCTTTACACGGGTAACTCCTCAGCACACTCGGTATTTCCCTGAATCCGTGGTCCAGCGCAGTGGCAGGGGATCGACAGCTCCATATGGCCAACCCCACCGCGACGCCTTCCCCTTCCCCGTGTCCGTGTCTGAAAGGCGCTTCGCAGCCTTCTGCCAGCGGCTCTTGACAGGCTTGCCAGGCCTTAATTAAGCTTCACGACACCTCCGTGAAGTTGACTAATATAATTAAGCGAATCTTCCAGATGAATAAGCGGAGGAGAGGTGAGATCAAACAGCAGGATGATGGAGACAAAGCTAACCAGCGGCACAGGAGGTCGCGGTGCCCAGAGCCCCCATCTCTGCCGTGTTACAAAGCCCCTGCCTTTCCCCCACTCCTCATAGTTTACTACACCTGACTTTCTTCTGCAAAGGCTGATTTGGATCCTCATCCTAACCAGAAAACAACTTCTTTTGGCAAGCAGACGTCAAGGCGTCGGGCTGCCATCTCCAGCAGTGCCACCCAGGCGTTTCTTGTAAGTACTGGGATCAGCTGTGCAGGTACGTGCAGCGATCTGCTCGACCATTAACTACGGTGAGGGGAAGCTGCAGTCCAGGGGCTTCTTTCAAATAAACTTTCTGAAATTCCAGTGACTGCATATAGTCTAATTGTTCTCAGATTGTCCGGGTATTTCCTAAAAACAAGCATCTCTCATGGGATTTTTTAATTCCGACGTAAAGTGGAAGAATGATTCAGAGGAAAAGCAGTCCAGGGGCTGAGCCTTGCTAAGACCTGAAGCATGACTTGTCTTAGAACTTAAAAGGATTATCATGGACTTGAAGATGAATGTGCACCTAAAGCATTCCATTAGGAAGACTGTTCACTTGGGATGTTTTTCTGGAAACCAATATTTATAATGAAATCATAACTATTAGGGTGAAACAGGAACAAAATGGAAAATTCCCTGGCTTGGAGTTGAGCTGGATCTGTAATGCCTCACCTTCACACAGGCACTCTCCTTCAAAGGAGCCTTTCCAAGCAGCTTCTTGGTGCTTAAAGAGCTCTTGGCCAAGGGCTCCTTCCTTTAGTGCCTGTACCAAGATGAGATTACGCTGCGATATCCACAGCATCGCGGCCACCCATTACTAAGGAAGCTCAGCCCTTGGAGGCTCAGGATCCAACATCTGTCCCAAAACTCAACAGCAGAGGCACTTGAGGAGAAGTCACTCCCGTAACGCCTGTCGATGAGCCTTCGGTGTGTGCAGGGCTGCTGGGCTCTGGGCTCTGCCTCCTGACACGAGCGTTACGACTGCCAGGGAGCCGCCTGTCCTGGCTGCTCGTGCCATCGCCTTCCCTCTTCCCACCCTGATGCTCCGGGCAGCAGCAGCACCTCGTGCTCTTTGCTAAGCCTGCCGGAGGGGACAGGACCACACAGCTGTGGGAAACTTCTCGTGACACCCCTCCTCCTTACCCCTGCCATTCCCCAGTGCTGAGCCTCCACTTTCTGGAAAACGATCAAGTGATGGCAGCTCCTGGGACTCGAGCCACGCTGAGTTTTTTGTTTTGCCTCATCTGTTTCTTTATACTTCTCTGTGTCCCAAGTGGCTCTGACATAGGAATTCCTGCTTTTCATTTTTCTGCTGTACAAGATGTCAGCAGATAACAATCCATGCTTCATTGGTGCCGTTCCATAATTGAAAGAGCCAGCAATATATCAGGCTTGGAGTCTGCAAACCCCATCAATAAGTACTCTATTACTGGGGCATAATTTTCCACCACCCCTCAGATGAGACTTTGCAGGCAGCAGGGTTATATTGCTGAACCCACACTTCACTGCAAACTGTTTAAGATAATGTCTACTAAACTATACTCTATTGTCACAAATTAGTTTCTCAGACAACCGGTGTCTAGCAAAAATGTACTTAATATGCAAAGCTGTCTGTTTAGATCTATCTGTCTTCCAGTAAAGCTACCTCAGGGAAAAGAGAACTAACTGTAGTCCAGAATCACTGCACAGGTTTCTTTCCAAGTCAACGTACACTTTTCTCCGGGAAGGAATTCTTCCTGTGTCACCAGCACTTTTGTTTTGTTTGCTGGCCTTACCCTGGCTTTTTGGCAGACCCCAACGGCTCCTGCAGCGCTGCTGCTGTGCCAAGGCAGTCTGAAACCTGCCTGGCCTCTCTCTTAGATTGAATTCTCTGAGCTTTCCCATAGCACGTTAAGAATCAGCTTCCTGGTCATTTTCAACAAAATCCTATCAAGTCCCAGCAGTTTCCCCTTTCGGTAAGTACCAGGGGGTTGAGTTTTAATTACTTGCTGCAGAATCCCCTTATCAGCAGCAACTTTGGCAGGCGCCGGCTATCTGCTATCTGGGAGCACAACTGAGACTATTTCCACGCCTTCAGACCCTTCCTTGAAGCTGGCCTCATACCCATTACACACCATCCTTAGAACCACTGCTGGAATATGGGCTCAGACACTCACAGGCAGCTCCTTCCCTCCACAACTCAGCATCCACGAGCCCTCCTCCCTTCCCTTCTTGTTTGCACAAACACGCTGTTGGTAATTCAGTCACAGTGCCTATCTGCTCAGCAGACATATCCCAAATGTCTTTCTTGTTGCACAGAATCCCGTTTTCATTCACTTTTAGCCCGACAGCTTTGAGGCTCTGGAAACTCCCCTGAAGTCTGCTGCTTTGGGGAATCAGCTTCTGTGAGGACACAAAGCCTAGAGGGAGCGTATTTCACCCCAAATCCTCCGAAATCTCATTCTGCTACGTAGCAAGCATGATGTGCAACCAACTTATTGAACGACTTCATTACAGTTATTTTCCAATGACTCCAAAGTTTTATCCGTACAGCCCCAGTGGGACACGCTGCAATTCTCCCTGAAGAGCTACGTTTGGGTCTTCCACCTCCCTCCTCCATCCCTCCCACACAGCCAGTGCCTGGCCCGAGATGTTGATGTCCTGCTCCCAACCCATCAGGGGTAAGCTCCACTCCTGACCATGCCGATGCCTTAAACTCTGACTGCCGTCTGCTCGGTGCCTTTCTGCAGGGCAGAACGGTGGCCACGCACCTCCTGCCTTTTTGCCACATTAAAAGCTCCGACCAGCTCCGTTTTCCCTTCATGCCAGGAGCCAGGTAGCCAAACTCCACACCGCTGAGAACAAAAGCAGGCAGCAGAGCAGCCTCAAAGCAAAAGGAGACATAAAACCACATTAGACCTCGTGGTTCAACGCATAAACAGAACGAAGGGAGGCCCTCCCAGAGCCCCGCGCTTGAATTCAATAACCATCCATAACTACCCCCAAGGATAGTTTCTAAAGAGGGGAGAGCAATAAACAGCACTTCCCCTCTTCATTACACAACTCCAGCAATAACTATGATGAATGGCAATGAACAACTGGGTTTCATTGCTGGATTTCCAGGCTGTGGTGTCCAACAAAGGCAGCGTAATAAAGACAGATGGCAGTGGATTAACTCTTCTTGCAATGCAGCCAGTGCTGGTTGCTCAACTGCTCTCATCCCGGCTCCAGAACAGGCACAGCCTCAACGCAGCCCCGGCAAACCCAGAGATTTGGTTCCGGCCGGAGAGCAGAGCTGAGCAATACGTGCTAATTCTGGCGTTTTGTTTTCAACACAGCTGTTAAATAAGCAGAAAACCCAGAACAAAGTGGGTTTTCCACAAAATATTGCTGCTCTTTTTCAACCGACAGTAGAAATTGCTTGACTGCTTTTTAATTCGGAAACCTCAAAGAGAAAAAAAAAAACTGAAATTGTTGCTGCCTTGACGCAAAGGAGATTGCTTTTTTAAAGTTGTTACATCTCCCCCTCTGGTTTTGCCCAGTTAGCACAAATAACGAAGATCATTTTGCATGCTTTTTTGGTAGATTTCATGTGGCGCTAGCAGGTGCACGTTTGCTGTCACGCTGACCTTCCCGGGAAGTTTCAGATCAGTTCAAACAATAAAAGAAGAAATAGGGTCTAGGAGGAGAGCTGGGCTGTGCCCGCGGCTCTGCCACTGCTTTGCTGTATGCAAGCATAAGAAACGACTCTACATTTCAGCATTAAACGGGTGCACGTACTGTCAAAATTAGCAGGGGAGGGGTCTTACCACAACCAACTGAGTCCATATGAGGAGACCTTCGGATGGAAGGTGCTAAACAAAGGGAAAATTATCATTACTTTCCATAAGTGAAACCGCCAAGCAAAGCTACCTCAAGCAGTCACTGCAAATTCGGGTCTTCTGTTTGTAAGCCCACCGTAACCAAGCCGAATTTCTGCAGATATTTCTGCTATTCGAGAATATTTGCTGGGCTGAATAATTTTCAGATGGCGTTTTTGGGAAAGACGTTTGATTTGCCCATTCATTATCTGTTACTCCGGATGTGGGCCGGGCTGCACCAGGCAGCATGCTGCAGCTCCCGCTCACTGCCTGCCTGGCAGCAAGTTTATTAGATGGGAGAATAATGAATAACCAATAATGAATACTCTTGTTTTTGTGTGAAAACAGATGAGCATGTGAAAAGCAGCAGCTCTCTCCACTTTCTTGCCAGCAGATCCCCTTTCACAGTCATGTTCTCCAACAGGAAAATGCAAGCAGATGCCCGATCCAGCCAAACCTCTGCCCGTTCACCAGCTCCAGTTTTGCTGCCTTACCAAAACCACCAACGAGCCTGCCTGAAATACGGAGCTGGCCACTTTGGGGCCGAGCTGTTGTCTTTACAAAGATGAGACAATAAGAAAATAAATAAAATAAAATGAACACCCTTGTTTTCTACAATACACGCTGACCGGCCACATATTGCTTTGGGTTTTTTTGGTCTCTCCTGGGCATTGACAATCCCTCCCTGCAGTACAGGCTCACTCCTGCTCTCGTGGGTGCTTCTCTCATCCCGGTGGATTGCTTTTGGGACTTCTGCAACCCCCTGTGCCCTGCCCATTTCTGCTCTGGGGCAAACGCCAAGGTCTGACCTCCCCAGCCACCACAAAACCGTATCCCCCAAACCTCTTTGCCACTGCACGATGGAAAGCACAAACCCACGCTCAACTCTTTTCCTCTTCCCTGTTTTTGCTGACCGCGTGACTCCCCGTTGCATGTAATTATTTTGGTATGCCGGTGTTAATGATGTGTCCGGTTCACTTAGCCTGTTCATCAGTATTGCTGGTCATTTGCTGTTTCTTTGTTTCTTGCCTCCCAAAAGGTCACTCCATCATCAGCAAAACCAAGCGCAACGCATCCATTATTTATCAGGGCGGGCTCAGTGCTCACCTGTCCCTGATTTCAAGGCCGTGCTCCCTCCTGCTCCAAGCCCACCTCACGGTGTGAAGCACCTTCTGCATAAGGCGTTCATTAAACAGGAATTATGGATTGGAAACATGAAACTTGCTGTGCTACACGTGGAGATTTCGTAGCATTTGAACCGTCCTGCATTTCTCAACACCAGCCCCCCGGTCCCGCTCCTGCTTTGCCTTCTATTGATCGAGCAGCTATTTATACGTAACTCTATGAAATGAAGGCTCTGCATTTTGCTGTTTGGCCTCAATGGGGGCCTGCTTTCACCCTCCATCAGCAAAGGCAGCCTGCATCTGCTATTCCCTTAGCCTAACCGGTTTCTGGGTGCTCACCAGGGCTTCCTGCACACAGCTCGATTGCGTTATCGACCACAGTCCTCCAGAACCCCATCACAGCACAGAGCTCCAGGGAAAACCACCCAGATACTGTGGAACACCTCGTGCAAAGCCAGGGATCATCCCACCGCTGCTCTGGGGGACCAGCACCCTCACCACGCGAGTGCTCCCATCGGCATCTGCAGCCCCCCAGGCCATGCAGGACGCTGGGGCCAGGCGATGCAAAGCTTCCCCTGCCTCCGGGGAGTCTTCGAAATCTCAGCCCCTGAGAAGAGCCATGGTTGTCAAAAGTGCCCATTCGGGACTTATTACAACAGGGAAATTCTGACCTCCAGGTACAGGCACCACGGAGGCAGAGCTCGGCATCCTGACACCACAGCCCCGAGCTCCCCCCTGTTTGTCCTGGTTATCGGCCTGGAAAAGATCACCAATTACCCTCTTCCCAACCACCAGGCTCCTGCCAACAAAAGATGAAAAGCACATTTATTTCTCTTAAGTGAGATCTTTTTGTGACACATAAGGACCCTTGTATACATGACAATTACTTGTAAAAAATGTCTCTCTGTCTCCAGCACATCTGTAAATGGATTTAAGCCCATATAAAGGATGTAAAAATGGCTATAACCGCCCCAGTGCAGCTCCCTGGAAGCTCTCAATGGTGTTTTTTTCACGTATATAAAAGCCAACACAGAACAAAAAGGCCTGTCAGCAAAGAAAGGTAGGCTCGCCTTTCCTCACCTAACTAGAGAAACTTAATTTTATTTATTTTTATTGACAATTTCAACAACTATTTCTCAATCATTAAAGCAAAAAGCCCAGGCTCAGCCAGTCAGCCCATCATTTCTCTTTAGCTTTTTATGTGTGCTAGGAACTCTTCGGAGACGCAATATCTTGTTTGCAGAGACACCCTAGTGGCAACACGACATTACTCAAAGCACCCAGCCAGGCTCACGCAGGCAGCACGGCGTTACGGGTCCCACCGTGCCCCCCACCACCGCCAGCCCCCGGCTTTGACATTCAGGGAAGGTGAACAAAACCCCGTTTAAACAGCAATGCTGTCATCGTCTGGCGGGTAATTATTGACTGTTGCATTTTCTTCTTACTATTTTTACTGTTTATTTTCTGACAGATGCCCCCCCGGGTCCCGCCTTGCTGAGGTTCGTGGCCAGCAGCACCCCAAGGCACAGCGGGATGCGCCCGCACTGAATCGCAGACACGCCACTCGTCCTCCCCGTGCCCAGGGGGTCCCAAGGGCCAGGCTTACACAGGGAGGCAGGAGTCTAAGGGAGCACGGAGGAGAGGGAGGAAGCCACCAGGATTTGCCAGCAAAGCGCTCTGGTTCCCACATCCCAAGGCAGGCAGGGGAGCTGGGCACCCAACGTGCACAACCGCTGGGAGATTCTGGCTTTGGGTGCCCCACGTGCAGAGCAACGCTGGTCCCTGCCCCCAAACTACGTGGGGCAAATCCTCCACGTGTTACAGGCAAGCAGTGAACATCTATAATTTAAAAAAAGGAAGAAAATGACACGGAGGCTTGCAGAGATACGTTGCTTTGGGGCAAGGCTGCTCTTCCCTTCCCGGCACAAGCCTGTCTGGCCGTATCCTGCGCGGGAGATAATAAAATCAGCGCTGTGCTACCTTGGCATCTGTGCTTTCACACAGCAGCGAGAACGACTCCCGGCTCCTATTTGCACTATTACCCTAACAACAGCGCGGGGTGTCAGGTGTCTGCGAGCTAAAGGCTTCCCTGTCTGCGCCACGATATTAAAAGCATATGCAATGAGACTGCACCTTCTGTTCGCACTCTGTCAGTAATCCCGCGCAGGCAGGTTTGCTGTTAACCTTCCTAATGGAAAGTCTGTTCGATGGCTTGCTGGCTTTGCCTCAGTTAAGTATTATCTGCAAAGATGCAGACTGTTGATTTGTGGGCATCCTCTAAAGTGAGAGCTGCAGAGGCTCAAAAGAAACGGCTCGATGCAGCCTGGAGCCAGTGATGGGAGGCAGCTTTTGCCCAGGCGCAGCTCATGACAGTTTTTATTTTATATCAAATATAAAAATATAACAACCTCACATACATATGTGTGTATATATACACATACGCACACATATATGATTCCTACAGAGGAAATAACTTGCGTTAGCTGGTTTGGAGAGAGGCGAAAAGAGACCTCGACTTAATTACAAATTTACTTCTTTCTCTTTCCTGTCTTTCCACCCCTGCCCCTCACCCCCTGATAAAATGAGGGTAAAAAGCCCTGCAAATGGCAATATCCAATATTCATTAGTGGCTTGTGAGAGAGACAGAGACACACAACTCATTACTGGGTTCTTCACCTTTACCCTTGACAATGGTTATTTACATAATAACCTGACCCTTAGGTTACTCTTCATTAACAAACACATGTGCAAACACAGAAGCAGCTGGCTACAACTCATAAATATATATTGTTAACCTTGGCTTAGAAGACTTACTTTCACTTACTAGAGGGAAAAAAAAGGAAAAAAAAAAGGCAAAGAGACACTGCTTTGCATAGCCGTTATGTCAGCACCCCGTGGATGGGCTGGGCGCAGGACACGGCCCCGCAGCCAGGTTCGCTGAGCAGCCTGCTAGGAGCTGGCCCTGCCTGGTGGGCAAAGCCGGGCAGAAGCAGGGAAGGAGCTCCCCAGAAAAGCAGCTTTTTCAGCTGACTGCTGCAGTTCAGGTCTCTGATTCTAAGTTTCAGACTCTGTGTGGATGTGGGGAAACATTCGTGTGCTGGGTCCTGTCAGAGCAGGCCTCCAAGCTTCCCTTCGTGTTTCTGAAGGCATCTGAAACTGCTGCTGAGATGTTAACATCAGCACACGGCTCTGGGAGCCAACCCTGATCCTTGGTCTGACACAGGCCAGGTGTACCTGTGGGTTTGGCCAGAGCTTGACCCGAGCAGAGGAAAGGCACGCGGAGCTGTCTGGAGGACGGGGAGGTTTTTGCTCAGATCCACTGTGATGGCTCGGCCACCTCCCGGCCACCCCCAGCCCAACTGCATCCACCCGCCTGTGCCTATGGGCAATGCTCTTCCAAAAATTCAGCAGAGGGTTCCCCCCCAGACAGACACAAACCAGCAAGTGCACCCAGGGCAGGTCTCTCAGCCCATCTCATGAATTCCTGCGTGCATGTACTGGTGCTTCGGGAGTGACAGATGCTTTCACAAGCTCGCTAAATCACCAGGAGCAGCTCCATCGTTCCCAAAAGTGACTCTTGGCTTAGCATCATTTCCGATAAGGCACTGCCTTCAGTCCCTCCCCTATTCCCAAAACAGCCCCCCCAACTCCAGTCCATCCCAGCAGGGACCCCCCGCTGCAGGCTGACTGTGGGGACAGGCTGGGCTCCTTGGGCACAGCTTGGTGTCCTGGTGGCGGGCAGGGATTGGTGATCTGAGGGCCTTTCTGCTCCTGCTGGCGATTCCCTCTCTCCAGGAATTGCCCCGTTCCAGCCCAGCTGGCGGCAGGGAGCTGGGAGAACAGCAGCACGGGGCTGGTATTTGGGAAACAAAGGGATTGCTTCATGAGAACTTAAACGAGGATGCGGTGTAGTTGAAACAGAGTCATATCTGGTGCTTACAGAGCACAAACCTTAATTGTGTTTACATATCAGAACCCAACATTAACAACTCATGCTATAAAACCCTAAAAAAAGAGAGCCAAACCCGCCGTTGCAGGCAGGCTGTGTTACCCAGCACAGACCGCTCGGAAGCCCTTTTACCTACTCACTCTATTTCCAAACCAATTACTAGCTTACAGTTTGCAAAGCAGGCTGACACTTGGGGTTTCAGGCAGGGACTTCCTTCAGTCCCACTACCAATCCAACTATGTTTTAATTTAGTGAAGAGGGAAAGCATATAATTTTTTAGCTTCAGGGAAGCCAGAGGCAATCACAAATATCCCTTGAGCTGAGTCAAATTCTTCAGTTTAAAGAAGCAGCCCATTCTATTGCAATAATTGGACTTTAGTGTCCCTTTCATTTAAAGAAACAATAGCTGATCTGGAGAGCTGATCGCCTGGACACCGGGCTTTTCACCTCTGGGACCCCAGTCACAGACCTGACTATAATTGGATGAACCCGGAATAGCAAGTGCCTCACTCGTGTGGAAATAATAATAATAATAACAAGCAAAAGCAGACCAATGCACCGGAGATCCTCCTTTTGGGATCTGTGGTAGCACTCGTGCAACGACGCTGCACCGAGACAGGGGTGGAAAGGCACAGCTTCAGGGTGGAGGAGTCGGGATGGGCTACAGCCGGGCTGGGATACGGCTGGTGTTTGGGGTAGGGCAGGAGCTGCCAGGACCACCGGCTTCAGAACAAAAAGGAAAAAGCACCAGGACTGGCCAAAAGAGATGGAGGTTACAGCAGTGGATGGAAGCTACCGTCCTAAGGACGCAAATAATTACTGAGAAGGAGCCCAAGAAACGCAGCTTCTTGCTTGCTTAGGGTGATACCCGAGCTTCTGAGCAGCGCTCCCACCAGCTGAGGCCAACGCTGCCCAGCACAGCACACAGAAGAGGCTTTTGGTGCTCCGTGGGCTGCGATCGGAGGGGCCAAGGGCTGGGAGAGGCCGCGGCAGGGAAGGCAGCGCTGCCCCGCTGTCCCCAACAAGCGGCAAATGTCAGCCCCAAATTAGCTACGGTAGCGGGATGTATAAATCCAAGTTAGAAAATGCCATCATGTATTTTTAATCCGACTGCCTCGTCACCGCATAATAAAATGAAAGGATTGCCGAGTTTGACTGGCATTTGTAAGTAGCATGTGAAAGGGGCTAATAGAGGGAGAAAATTAGCCGCATTTATCATCTTAACTGCATTCATATTACACTCACGATCCAATTGTTTAAAAATTGGGCTTTTAGAGCAGGTCCTTTTGAAAGTTTAAGCATTCCAAACAACCGTGATTTATTCTCAGAACAAACACCACCTTAAAGAGATTGATTCTGGAGCCTCCGTGAATTGTAAAAGGCGCGGGCTGTGCTGCACGGGCTGCTGGTAAGCGCGGTCAAGGAGCAAAGGCAGCCAAAACACCGGGCTGCTGATCGACACCAGGTGCGGATGTTTAAAAAACCCTGGAATCAGAACTGGGGGCTGGCGACACGTTCCCAGTGTTTGAGAAATCCCTACAAAACATCCCCTTGAAAAACCCTTAGTCTAACGCAAGTTTCAAGACATTTAAACTTTGAGGTGATGTTACCTAAGGTTTATTTTTCTCTTCGTTATAATTTTACATTACTGGGTAGCAGTAGGAGCAGCGAGCAGCATGTTCTAGTGACGTCTTCTGACGTAGGACTTGAAACTCCGGGGTATTTTTATTGCTCAGTCAGTCAGATCAACCCAGCCCTCATTGAAAAAAATACCTACTTCACAGGGATTCCCATTTATAGTGCAATGGAAACTTGTGAGTGAGAGAGGAAAATTCAGGAGAAGGAAAGGAGGCACCACGCTCACAGCTGACAAACTCATCTGGCGAAGCAGTTCCTCCAAGCAGTGCTAAATACCCGCATCCCATAAACGACTGAGCAATGACATTAATAAAACACCCAGCTCAGTGCCGCACCTTGATAACTCCGAGGCTGTTCAGCGCGCTGTTATGATACAAATATAAAAAATTCATATGTATAAATAGAAATCTATGTATAAATTCAACAGCTCCGTTTGAAGGTAACAATCCCAAAACATCACAGTTTCCTAAAGTAACGTTTTGTTTTGTACTATTTTTGCACCTTAAGTTTACCAAAAGCTGCAAGCTCCCTTTCCTAACAAAAAACGTTTCAACTCCAGTTTCTGAGCAGGCCAAACGAGAGCAAACTTGTGAGCAAAGGAGACAAAAATGTCCCCATGGTGTCTCCTTGTGCAAAGCCCCTCCAGGCTGCTGGGGCTGTGCACACGCAGCCCCAGGACACGGCGTGGATCCCCCCAGCCCTGGTGCTGGGCTCTGTTGGTGACACCCCCAGGACAAGGGGAGCCGAGCCCTCACCTGGAGCCCCCACCGCAGCCTCTTTTGCCCCAGCCCCACAGCGTGACCTTATGGAAAATCCCCCCCAACAGGACACGTCCCCACAACATTTCCCCTTCTGGAGTCCTGCCTGCCGTTCCTGCACCACCAGTCCCCGGGGCGGCTTCCTTCCCAATTAGTTTTGATCATTCCTTTTGATCCCGGGATGACCCGAGAATTTATTCAGCGGCTGCGATGCCTCCCGCGCAGGCTCGCGGTCGGAGACTGTCGGGAACCGAAGTTTCCCTGCCTGCTCCGCTAATATGAACTCTGGGGAGATGGGGGCTGCTGATCTCCGGGAGAGGTCCTGGCAAATCTGCAATTTCAAGCAGCTGGCAGGCAGCTGCACCGTGACACAGGCTGAGAGGCGCGAGTGCAGGTCAGGGAGGCTCCCACGCAGGTCGGAGATCCACCCGCGCGGTGACAGCTCGTGGCTGGGGCTGAGCGAGGGAGAACATCTCCCCGCGGCTGGAAGGGTGGCTCCTGAACACCTCCCGGGGTGCTGGGAGCCACTGCCACGCATCTCCCTTCCTCGCAGAGGAGAGGAAAAGCACCAAAGGCCGTGAGATGAGTAAATCCTACGTTAGACTGATGGAATTTGGGAACTACGCCATTGCAGACAAGACCAAAGCCCCGCACAGACACCCTGAAACCTACTGGGGTTAGCTGGAACAGGAGGGACGGTGCTTCCTACCTGGGAAGGAGGCAAGGAGCTGTCACACTGCTCCTGCTCCCTGCTGGAAACCCCAGCCCAGGGGCAGCCCAGCGGCTCCCCGGCCCCAGCGCCACGGGACGGCTCCCCTTGGCCCTCGCCCACCCTGTCCTGACCATCCCGACCGTGCCGCTTCTCATCCACGCTTTGAGGGACCAATCTGTCTCCTAATTAAGCCCGCAGGGTACACCCCAGCGATAGTGAAAGCGTGCAATTAGCCCTGAGTCATCGTTTGCATTCATTTCCCCGGCTGCAAGCTGCCAGGCCTCCAGCGATAGAGACGTTGCGCGCCGGGTCTGAAGCGTTTCAGGCTGGCTTGCAGGGAGGAGTCGCTGACCCCCTCGGTAATTACTCATGCTAACAGCTTAACTAACATGCAAATTCCTCCGCTGACTGACAGGTAAACAGTGCGACGGCCTGCCTCGGCTTGGGGGGAGCCGAGGGGGCGACAAGGAGGAAAAAAACGAGGGGGCGGAGTGACATCCATGTACCAGCTCGTGGCGGGTCCAGGTCCGGCCTGGCTTCCCTGAGTGACGTGATTCATTACCCTTATTCCACGCCTGTCCTAACAAAGTTGTGGTTGCAGTGTTAATTGAGGAGGGAGGGCACAGGGGGGGCTTTTTGTGCCGCTCTGCTGGCACGGCCACCCTGCCACGGGGACGCTGGGCACCTCGGCTGGCACGGGAAGGGGCCTCCGGCACCTCCTGCAGCCCCTGCCCTCAAAGAGCAGCTTCCCCGCCGCCTGCATGCAGCATTCTGCTCTTTGAGCTCTCTGAAAGCAGCGAGGGAAGGAGCAGGAGCAGGTTTTGAGCAAAAATCTCCAACTTTTGCCACGTCGATTCCTGCAGCCATCCACGCTTGCTCCCCGTGCCCATGGCTGCGGGCAGCCGGCCACGGCCAGCGGCGGAGGTGGGAAGGGGAAATGGCAAACCTGAACTGCAGCCGTGCTCCGGAGAGATCTGAAGTAGCCACCAAGCCAGACTGCTCCCTGGTTTCCTGCTCCGCGGAGCTGCTGCCCTGAGGTTTGTTTGTCCTGGCTGGCGGCCAGGCAGGGGAAGGAGCGGAGCAAAGCCCCCGTGCCACCGCGCGGGGACCTCTAACGGGGCTGGGAAGGAGGCGCGACAGGGGAGGGCTGTGATGAGCATCCTTAAAACGTGGGGGAAACCTTGAGCAGGAAGGGGAATCGCACCCCAAAACCCAGCTGCTGGGCCCGCTGCCCCGTGCCAGCTCCAGCCCAGGGAGGACAAACGGCCTCAGCAGTGGTGCTGGTGTTTGGGGTTGCGAACGGCGTGGGCTGGGGCACCTCAGCACGGGCACACGAGGCTGCTCCGTCCCACGTGCCAGCCCCACGTGTCCCACCTGCAAGACGAGCCCTAAAGAGGGCACTCTGCCAAACCGCAGCTCGCTGAGGTGAGCTAGAGAAGGGAAAAGGCACCCGAGGGCAGGACAGCACCGAAGTGACCCCAAACTTTGTGCTGGGGCAGCGGGGCGAGCATCCCGCGCCGTGCAGCAAGCACCAACCAGCACAGCCTCATCTGCCCGCTGCCGGGAGCTGCTGCCAGGCCAGCCCGGCCCTCCCTGCATCCCTCTCCCCGCGTATTTATTTCTTTTAAGTGGCTGTCAAAAACATCTGTCATGTGTAACAACCAGCCGGGGCGCGGGGATGGGGAGAGGGAACGGGGCTGCCCAGCTCGCGAGGCTGCTTGCCACAATAGCTGTCTTCATCTCCGCTTTATTTATTTATTTTTGTGAAAACCTCCGGCGTCAGCGCTCTGCACAGAGCCTGCTTACAGCTCCAAAAAGCACCTCTATTATTCTCAGGCCATTTGGTAGCGGTTGCCATGGAGATCAAAAGCAAAATGGCATGCAAATCAACACAAGCCCCGGCGTTCAATAACAACGTTAAAAGGGCAGCCAGATAAGACGAGGAAAAACACTTGAAATGCTTCAACCTGCATTGCTGGCTGTGATTAGATCTGGAAGGCAAGAAAAATACCCTAATGGATTACACCAAGCAGGGGTAAAGGACTCGAAAACACAGCTCAGTTGTGGCCCGCAGGGTGGTTCCGGCACAACCCCCCCACGCACACACATGCCCACGGACACGCACCTCCTAAAGCCCAGCAAAGAATTTAGAGTGAATAATTTATGCAACAATTCCCTCCACCCCCGTATCTATAGAGATTTTTTTTTTTTTTCCCTTTTTGGAGAACGTCTGCAAACAGCCAGCAGGCTCCCGGTGCTAGCAGGCGGTGCTGGAACCGCCTCTTCCCAACTCTGCCGTCCCCTTTCGCCTCCCCGGGGAGCGGTGACGCAGGCGGCAATGGCAAGGCCAGCACCGGGCGGCCACTGCTGCTGCTGCCGCTTATTTGTGACTTGTCCCCTCGTTGCTAGCAGTAAAATGAACACGGGGTTGCAAAGCAAGCACCTGGGAATGAGGTTTCAGGGTGCTGAGGGCTGGCAGCCCTGCGCTATGGGTAAGGCGGCACCGAGGAGCACGCAGGATCCCGGCCTCGCTGCTGCATGCAGGGGATGCTCGTGGGGCGAGGAGCTACCCGTGGTTTGCTTTCCCCTCACTGCTGTCGGGCGCTCTCGGGCCTTCAGACGCACCAGCCCTGCCTGGAAGCCAGAATTACTCATTTTTCACCGGCCTGCCCACAGCGCTGCAACCGCAGCATCCAGTGCCTCCGAAACATGAATGGATTTATTATACGCCACAATAGACAATATTAATAAATGTATTGCCTTTTGGAAGGAACCAAAGACTTAGGAGGGAAGAGCATTATGGGGTTGGGATGCCTAGGGCTTCTTTTTCCAGGCATGAATTAGCTCTGGACACCAGCGAACACGCTGCGGGGCCATCTCCTGCCCACCTCACCCACTGACCAAAGCCCAGCTCTGGAAAGGGCAGCACGCGGGGGGCACTGTCAGGGAAAGGTTTGTCCAAGGGACTTCAAGCAAATCACTGGAATTGTGATTTTTTAAAAGGTTTCAAACAGCCCAGCAAAAGCCAATGTTGTTCTCCAAAAGCCAGCTCCTGCCAGATTCCAGGAGCCTTTTCCAAAATGTTTTGGCTACGAGTACGCACAAGGACCCCGGAGGCTGCTGGAGGTGCCCAAGCCGATTTCTCCCACTTGGCTGAAAGATTTTTTTCTGGAAGAAAATGGTGCAAAGGCCAGGGAAGGATTAAGGACAAATGAGGCCCTAGCTGGAGGCTCAGCAGCCGCTGCACCCCGCTGGCTGTGGTCCTGGCACCTCTCAGTGCATTCGAGGGAGAGCTCTGCCCTGGCTGCCCGCACACCCCGATGGGCTGTTGAGTAAAACAGGGCAAAGCTGATGTTTTGTTTTTTTCCTTCCCCTTTTAATACTGTTTTTGTTGTCAGCCAGACTCACCACTAGTAGGACTCAGGCTATTTTAAGCTCTCCATCCATCCTGATTTTGGGTCACTCATCTTCAGGCTGCCGAAGCTTTTCAGACAACACAGTTTAGTTTCAAGCAGCGAGTTTGTCTGAGAGCACCTGAACAGAGCGACTCCCCAGAAGCGCACGTTTCTAACACAAAATCCCATCCCTCTCCCCCACAGGATCCTGCTCCCTTCTCCTCGCAGCCCCACAACCAAACTACTTCTGGCCAAAAGCTTCAGCCGTGCTTTCCTCCGCCCCGAAGGAGCCCGGCGTTGGCGCTACGTGCTCCACCAGGGGCTGCCTCCTCACACCCCACCTCGAGACCCTCTCCACCTCCTCGAGGGCCTTTTAAAGCACAGGCAACGCCCCTGCTTGCCACTGCCCCCTCATTACCGCCGGCGCTAATTGGGATCCGTCTCCTCTGCCGCCCCGCCAGCGGAGCCCCTTGCTGGATGGCGGCGGCAGCGTGTGAAGCGCACACCTTCCTCATTACGTTTATTCACAGAAATCAAAAGGAGAGGGAAGCAGTTGAGTAAAGGTCACATTAATAATAGAGGCTGAAAGGAAGTCTGGGGGTATATATTTTTCATTAGCGACACGTCTGACTGAAGGGGACGGTTCCTTTTTGGATTGACAGCGCTTCTCCGCGAGGCCATCAATACAGCCGGAGAGGTGTCGCTATTTTTCTTGTCACAGCTCGCTGTCTGCTGGGGAGCTGCCTCCTCCTGAGCAAACGCCAAAGCCTCTGCACGTGCTGCAGCCTCCCGCATCGCCAAGGGATCAGAAAGGAGGCACTTCTGCCTCCTTCCCAGCTGTGAAATTCGCATCGACCTCTGCTTCTGCAGCGGCCCCGGGGTGCAGCAGCTTGCGGCGGAGCAGCCCAGCACTTGGCTGGCTGCACCAGGACCATCACCTGCGGAAACCAAGCTGGCAGGAGAGGGAGGGAAGCGTTCTGAGATGCCAGGTCCATGCCCAAAAGCTGGATCCATCATCTCTGTTGCCATCGTTGAGACCAACCAGCCCCCAAATGAGAGCTCTGCACAGCGTGCACAGAGCACCCAGTGAACTGAGGGGACCTGGGCTATCAAAGGTCACTCCAGGTCCGTTTTTCTAAGGACAAAATGGCAATTAGCTGAGATTTAAGAATCTATTTATCGGATTTGGTGGCTGATACTCATTAGCACAATCAGGAACCTGGTGGCGGGCTCCATCCCCATTGCCCATGCTGCACACCACATTACCAATGCATCTCACACGCTCTCGGAGGCTCCTTTGCCTCCTCCTTTTGCTGTTTATTCCCACCCTTGCCCAAAGCAGCCACATTTTCTCAAGCCCACTTCAAAGCTGGATGATCCCGAGCCGGTGGGGAGGCTCATAGCCATCGCAAGAGGTGTCGAAAGCTTCCAGGAGCTACTTAACCTGACGCCTAACACACGCCGTCAGCTCTGTCACAGCTGTCTGAGCAATGCATTTGCCAATTAAGTTAATACAGTCAAATCCCTCACATCTCCCAGAAAGGGCAGAGCAAATCCAGGTGAAAGGGAGCGGAGTCTTACAAGTTTTCTGTGTGTCATACAGCAGAAGAACAAAGGAAAGGAAAAAAAAATAGAGAGAAAAGCAGCGAGATCCAGTGCTAATTACTGCCGGGGATCAGGGGGCTCCTGCCTGGCTCTGCAGCTCTGCCAGGAGGGCGGCAGCAGGAGCACGGCCAGGATGGGGCACGCGATGGCCCGGTTGTGGGGGCTGATGTGAGCATTTGGGACAGGGCACGGTTGTAGCTCTCAAGCTGAAGGGCTGTGAATACGGAGCTGTTTGACCTTCGGGGCCAAAGCCTGCTCCAGAACCCCCAAAAAAAGGAGTAATTTGGGCAAAACTGGCCCCCTCGAGTGAAATATTTCAGACTGGGAAAGCAGTTTGCATGCCTCAACTCTCACTTGCTTCTTCCAGCTATGTCAGTTACTCTAAAAATACACATGTTTGTTCTTCTTCTGCACCCTGCCTCTGGTACAGGCTATTCTGGGGTTGAGGTGTTAGCCACAAGTGCTCCCTCACCGCCTGACACCGAGCATCCTTCAAATAAAAATAGATAAAAAAAGCGTGCAGGGAGGGCTCGGGCAGGGGACATCCCCTTCTCTACATCAGGGTGCTCAGAATAGGATGCTAGGGTTTATTATTATTGTTATTATTATTATTATTATTTATTTTTTCAGCTTTTCCAACCTTTCCACCACCCCACAGCTCCAGGAGCCCTGGCACACTCTGCCTGGGCACAAACTGCAGGAAGAGCAGGCTGGGAAGGGAAGAGCAGCACGAACAGGCGAGAGGTTTGTTGCGGCAGAGGCACAACCACCTGCAAGGAAAGGTGGGTAACGAGTCGGGGTTTGGGCTGCAAATGGGGATGGATAATCCCGGCCTGCTGCTGCCTCTTATTTATTTCAGATTTTTAAAATAATAATAATAAGAGAAAAAAAAAACAACACAGCAACACAAGCAGCGCCTGCAGGACTGGCGCAAGGCAGCTCCAAGCACCTTCCTTCCCTAAGCCTCGGGGCTTCCAGCATCCCCTGGGGGTGCAGGCACTGCGGGAGGGTTTGCACAGCCCTGCCCCAGCCCCTCGGGCCCCAATTTATGGGGACGCTCCCCAGCGCTTCTCAGTGCTGCTGGCACCACCAGGTTTTATGATGGGAATAGCGACCGGGGTTGTTTTATGGCACGCGTCGGGGGCCCTTCTGTTTAACAACACAGCTCCCGTGCCACGATCTGAGCGCAAACCTCTAGCAACATTCACTCAATGAGTTTCACCTCTGCTGCCGAGCAGCCCGCACGCTGCAGCTTGCTCAGGCTCGGCCAGATTTCCCCCTAACGCAAACACTGCACAGCCTGGCACCGGTCCTCTATCCATGCCCCGTGCTTCTCCGAGCACCAAGATTGTCTCCGTGTGCCTGGGACGAGGGTCGGGCTCCCTCCCTCGCTCCCCGCAGACCTCTTGGAGCAGTGGGGAAGTTTTGGGCACCTCCCCACGCAGAGCTGCTGGAGGGGGCACAGAAGAAGGGAATCGTTCCCTGTTCTCAGCCGCTATGTGCAGAAGATGACGAAGCCGTGGTTGGAGCACGGAGGGCAGGGAAGGAGCTGGGAGCGAGGCACGGCTGGGCTCCCGCTGCATCAGGTGGTGCCAGCAGATGTGCTGGGGCTGTGCCCCCTCCCCACCGCCCCTTCTTTGCGCCACCTCTTAGAAGCAGCTCCCGCTCCCTCCCAACAAACCTCCACCGCGCACATCAGCGCTATCAAATTAATTCAATTGAATTAATAACAGTAATTAATTCATGCGTATTAGCATAACACCATGCATCATGGATGGAGGCTAATAAACGCAATGCTGATTTTCTTAATCGGCTTCTTCAGCTGCCATGCGTCTTAGTCAAAGGGAAGCTGTGGGGTCTTCCCCTCTTTGCTGTACTCACCGAGGAAAATTAAAATAAAAAATAAAATAAAATAAAATAAAACAAAACAAAACAAAACAAAATAAAATAAAATAAAATAAAAATACATCACTGAAGAGCCTCAGAGGTGCTCCTGGTTCACCTCCTGCACAACAACAAGAAGTTTGGGCTTGGCTCTCTGAAGGGACCCGGCAGGCTGCAGGCTGTGCTCTGGGGATATTCAAAGGTCACCCTGCAAACGGCCCCACGCAACAGAGACACCCAAAAAGTGGGAAAAGGAGCAACCGTGGGCACTGGCCATGGTAATAATCCCATGTCTGGGTATTATTTCCTTCCTTCACAGATGGTTATTAAGAGATGATGCGGGTCTTAAAAGCTAGAACCTTTTGCTCTGGGAAAATTATATGTGACACTTTACATACGGATTAGATAATTAATGTATGTCCTGATTTCTTCCATCGTAACATAAAAAGGGTGAGAGCAGCGCTATAATTCCAGATAATTAAAGAGCCATCGAGTTACGGGAGCTTCCCCTGTGCTGTCAGAGGCGCTGGAGGAGCCCTCTCCATCCTCCCAGCTCCCCAGACACCACCCAGCACCCAGCTGTGGTACCAAAATGCAGCGCTTTTTGGGTGATGGTGCGAGCTACTGCATGTACCCATCTCGGCCACCACAAACCTCAGCTGTGCCCAGCACCCAGCTCCACGGCCTCCTCTCAAACCTCTGCTGCTCCAGGAGGACCTTGGAGCATCGGGAACCAGGAGCGCAACCCCGAGCTGCCCACAGCACGTTGGCAGGACAGGAGGAACCAGGACTGTGCCAAAGAGGGATGCGAGGTCCCCCAGAGGGGCCAGGGGCAGGGCAGGACCGTGGTGCAGTGCTTGGGCAGCCTGCAGGGAGCCCTGCTGCACAGAGACACCGCAGAACCTGGCAGATTCCCAGCAGCAGCAGTGAGGATCTCACGCTTGCACCAAACCATGTTTGCATTAGCCAAAACCATTTTTTTTTTTTTTTTCCCAGCGAGGGAGGTGAGAGGCATCCGCTCAGCATAAGCAAACTGTGCCTCGATGTGCGGGCACGGAGCATTGCTTGGAGTCCCTGCAGGACTCCAAGTCCCTGCTGTGAGCAACCACTGAGCTCCAGAGCTGTCACGGAGCACAGCAAGCACAGGCTGTCAGCACTCCCACCCCGCAGCACCCCACACCACACTGCACTCCCCTGGGGGCCACCGAGCATCCAGGTGCTCCTCAGGGCTGTCTAAAGGGACAGCCCGGTTTTTAGCTTGCTGCAGCCTTCTGCAGGCCCATACGGAGGTGTCAGAAGCTTTTGCTGGCTTTTCTACAAGAAGAGAGAGGATCCAAGCAGGGACGTGGTACAGGCGGGCAGCCCTGTGAGGTGTGTGGGCTCGCCCCGCGCAGCCACGTGCCCAACCTGCCTCTTCCTGTGCAGCTGAGCTGGGCTCCCGGAATAAAACACGACGAAACCCACAGAAAACAAAACAAACAAGAAAACCACAACAACGCAAGCCAGCCCCGGCAGCAGAGCTCTCAGACGCGCTCGTCTCATTTGCTGTGGCTTGAGCACAGGCTCGCTACGGGGAGGAGGGCACAGGCAGCAGGTGAAGGATTCGCCTCGCTCCATCTCCCTGTGCCACCAAGGCTCGTTTACCCGCGCCGGGCTCCTCTGCCACATCCCAGCATTTCTCCAGCCCCCTCCGCTCCCCTGGCTCCCCAGCACCTTGACAATTTTCTATTTAAAAATGCAACTAATAAGAACCAAGGCGCCGTTGTTTCTCCTTCGCAGGATCTCCTCCGGCTGTGAAGGTCTCGCACGTCTGACCGCGAGCCTGATAAATGCTCGCCTTCAGCTCGGTGCTGCCTCGTACCTCCTCTGAAATATGTATGCACATGTTATGCAGTGTGGATGCATATCAATGCCATATCTACCTTTGCATATTAAATCATCGCCACATCTTCGCTGGCAGTAAAATATGCAGAGCATATGCTAAGGAAAGCTCTTCCCGAGCAGCCCTCCCCCTGCACGCTCTCGGGCTGCCCACCCCAGGTAGCTCAGCCCCTGGCCTTTGTTCTTCTCCAGGGAAAGGTATCTGATGGTTCCCTCCTCCCAAGCCACTTTTGTGCTTCGAAGGGCTTGACCTTACACCCACCGGTGGTGGCTGGGGCTTCCCCTGACTGCTCGGCCCCATCAGAGGGGAGGGAAAGGAGGGCGGCTGCGGGGAGGCACCCAAAATGCTGGGCCAGCAGCGGCGGCTTCCCCGTGCTCAGCCTCCTGGGGAGGCATCGAGGTGGCAGCAGGGGAGCAGAAAGCCAGTCTCAGCTGCTGCCCCAGCTCTGCTGTTTGCAGCCGAGCAGTCAGAGCAAGGTCTGAGCCACAGGAAAGGGAAGGAGATTTCTGATGGTGAGCGGGAAACATTTGCTCTGGGAGCCGGGGGGATAAAAGCAAGAAATAAAACCCCTCAGGGGACACCCGCAGTCCCACAGCTCTGGGCCGCGGCACAGCAGCAAGGAGCGAGCGGCTGCATCGCACCCGGCCCCTGCAGAGCCTCCTTTCCTTGGCCTCCTTGTTCCTCTGCCAGCTGGGCCGAGGTCTCCGGTTCTTGTCACTTTGTCAGTGCTTTGCCACCACGCAGCCAGGCTGCTAATTACCACCCTGGTACCTTCTCATCTGCTCTTTTTCCTCCCCTACCTTCAGGTATCTGTGCTTCTCGGGCATTTCTCTCTGAGCCTCACTTGCTCCCTCCTCCTCCCCCCACCTTTCGCTCACCCTAATTTTGGGGACCTCAGGACAGAAGCGAGGGAAGCTCCTCCAAGGGACTCGAACGACGCGAGGGCACGCTGCGAGCCCTTCTGTTTCTCCACGAGGTGTCAGAAGGAGTAGGGTTTACAAGTATTTTCTCCCAAGTATTTTCTGCCCAGCAAGCCAGGAGTACCCCAAGGTGCTGTGTCCTCAGCAGTCCCCCTGAGCCACCCCCACCTGTCCCTGGGGGGGACACGGTGTCCCCAAAGCCGGGGGTCCCAACAGATGGCAGTCACTGCCAGCCGAGCCAGGCAAGGAGAAATGCAGTAAGTTTTAAAGCCCAGGTGTGACGCCACGCTTTGGTTCCCCAATTAGCTAATTAGGGTGCCGAGGGCAGCGTACCGACAGCCAGCGTGGCCTCTGACTGTCCCAGCAAGGACGAGGCGGTGGAGAGCTGAGCCCTGCAGGAGAGCTTCAGGAAACCAAACCTGGGGACAAGCAGGGCTGGGAAACAGCCACCTCACAGCACCGCTCCTCCCTGATTCAGGATACGGCCACCCGCACGCATCCGTCTCTCCTCACGGTGGGATAAATCAACTACAGCCAGAGGAAGAATTAAACACAAGCGATCAGAAGCAGAAAATCTGTGCCAGCACGGCCAGAGATCCTCCTGTGCCCTCACAGTCCCTGCTCCGAGGGGTGTCCCGCGGCAGGGGCTCAGCCGGGGGCTCCCAGCCAGGCCCATCCCCAGCCGGCCCCCTCCTGCCCCAGCTCCCCAGCAGCACCAGGAGCTCTGCGGAGCTTTTTTGCTTTTTTTTTGCCCGTTTTCGGGGGGCTGGGATGTTTCATTAGCGCTTGTGTTCCTCTCCATCTTTCAGGATGAATCATCGCTGTTTTAAGCACACAGCAAAGATTTATGCGGTAATAGATGTGGGGAATAGCTGTGGCTCCAGGGGCTCAGAACAATAATACATAATTCAGAAATTAATACAGGGTAGCAAAGACAATGGGATTTGAAATGAACATTATCGGCCAAAGCAAAAGGAGAGCTCCACAGGCTCATCATGTGCAGATGCTTCCACTATCCACACGCCCAATTATAACTTTAGCTCTTACAAAGGGAACTGACTTAAACCATTAAATCTTTATTATTTTTTTTTTTCCCTGTGGTGGGAGGGGGAGTGGGAGTGCAGATTCCTTAAAGATAGAGAGTTTAAATTAAGCTTTAAAACTGTGACTGAGCAAGATTTAATACTGACAATTAGCCTGGACAAACAGTTAATCGTCCTGCAGGCATAATTTATATATTCTCTGTGCAACAGGGAGAGAATGTCAGCACATCGCGCTGCAAATTAGTGCAATAAAAGAATCTCATAACCTCTAACAGCTCGGCTGCCTGACAAAGAGAGATCATTCCTGCGCTCCCCGCGCCGTTGCCTAGCCACGCTGCCGGCACCCCGCGCCTGGGGCTCCGCTGCCAGCCCCAGCACGGCTGGAGAGCATCGCCCGATGCCCGGGGAGGAGCTGTTTTGGAGGTCCGGGGAGAAAAGGCTCAGCAAAATAACCGGGGAGCTGCGGGGGTAAAACAAGCCCGGAGCTGGCAGAGCGATTCGGCACAAGGTGAGGATGGGGTTGGCCGAGCGGGGCTGGACTCGCCCCAGCTCCACAGCCGAGGGCTGACACCCGCCTTCCAAGCCCAGCAGCAGCACCCCCAGCAGCAGCTTTATTTCAGAGCAAGCGCACGATCCAGGGCCATAAATCACAACTCGCCCCACGGCTGTTTGGAGAACGCAGCCAGTGCCCACACCTCGGCGCCAAATTCTGCGAGGAGGAACTGAGATCCCCCCAGGGGTGTCTCTGGGTGTTTTATTTGGTAAGGACACAACCTGGACGCTTCGTGGCAGACCAAAGCTCCACCTCATTCTTCATCTTCTCAGGCTAATTTCCCCCCCGAGCAGGCTGCCCATGCGTTCAGCCCTTCCCTGGAGCTGCGATGGCTCTCGCTACAACCTTTGTGGCACATCACAACAGAAAAAAAAAAAAATCCTAACAAAGAGGGGAAGAAAAGCCGAATTTTTTAAAATATAGTCCACAGCGATACTATTATTTCAAGAGTGTTATTTCAGCGGAGGCTTTCATAATGACTTACTGACCTCAACTATTAAACACCATCACCAGGTCTCCAGTGGAACAGATGAAGTACTCCAGGAACGGCGACAATTCAGCGTAGCCAGCGCATATATCACACCCTCTGCCAATTTGGTGAGGGACTTTTACAAGAAGGCTACAGAAGATTAAATTAAATTTATTAATAAAAATCCGCAATCTCTCTTCCCTCATTGCCTACCGGTGTCTTCCAGGTGGCCTGCGCTGCCGTCTTTTCTTCTATGCAAAATTCTTTTCCCTGCTAAAATATTTTGCCTTTCTGTGCTAACGGAGCCTGTGGGAGGCTGCTTTATGCAAAGAATTTGTTTTAAGAAAGGCAAGATGTTAGATCCCTCAAAATTAGTTACTAACCAGTGGGAGACACTGAGATATTGGCAAAAAAAAAAAAAAAAAAGTCTTATTCAAGTATATTCTTATTTCCTGTGAAATTAAATTTGCATTTCTTTTGGGGTAGGAGAGAAAGGAAGCGGGGAATTAAAGTCCAGAGCAAGCTGGCGCAGGGATAAAATATAAAACTCTACTGGGACTTCCAGCTCTTAGGCACAGCAGGAAACTCAATACAGATTTACTTAAAATAGGTTAACAAGGCAGTTTGCCATCATCTTCCTTTAGCGCTCGAGGACTCCGCTTTCGACGGCCACAATTAAAGGGAAGGAGGCACCAGGGCTCGGCGGCGCGCTTCCAGCACCAGCACTCCCCTCTGCGACACTCACAGCAGATAACTTTTCTGCCTCATTTCGTTTTATTTATTTATTTAAAAAAATAAAAAGGTAACAGACCAAACAGACCAAGAGGGATGAACTGGCCCGGAGCTGTGCTCCTTCCAGGTGCTCCTCCTGGGTGCTGCAGCATCCACCTGCCTCCCACGGCCCCTGCTGTCACCCGGTCTGCCCCCAGGAGAATTGCCATGCAAGTGCAGAGACCTCAGCCTCCACCACCGCCTTCACACACAGCCCAATTTCACAGCTCCTGGCTCTCGGGGCAAATTTGCCAGGGCCGAGAAGCACAGGACGAGGACTGCACCGCCCCAACACCACAATCGGCCCGGGAAGGCTTTAAGAGCTGCAAGCAGCGCAGACTAATTGCCTGGCATCAGGATGCATTAGAAGCGAGGAGCCACACAAACGCTGGCTTCCTGCAGATTTATGCTACGTGACGTGCTACGCAGCGCGACACGATGCGTTTGCATAAAATGCTGAAAACACAACAGGTTCCCAGGGCCACTGCTCTAAAAGCAGCGCTAGCTCACTGCAAAGCACACACACACAAACCTGAACGCACACATGCAATGCATGCTGGCATTAGCTCTGTCTGTATTTCAAAAATGCACTGAAATGCATTTTTTTTAATACAGAGTTTAAACAAAGTTAAGTAGTTAAATAAATAAAAAATAAATAAATTAAAAAAACCAACAACATTGATCTGGCGGCTCTTATTTCCTAGTGTAAGGCTGCCTTTTTTTTTTTTTTAATGCAACCAAAGTCTTGGTGTTGCCATAAGGTTATCCCAAGACACTTGCACTCAGCCTCCACGTTGAGAACTTGTTGATGCCAACTTGGAAAAAGGAATTTTGTTTGCAGTTGTTCAAATCCTGGGCCGCAGAGCATCTGAAAGCCACCCTCCCAAAGGAGCTCCCCGTTTGTTCCGAGGACAAAACCTTCCACACAGAGCTGCTACAACGCACCCGAGCACAAGAGGTTACAGAAGAGTTCCCTAACCTGTGGCTCACGCCCTGCTGGCTGGTCACAGACTCCAGCCGGGTTTGTGACACGCTGGGGTGACCCAGCTCATAACCTCGCCTGCGCCTTCAGCATCCCTGCTGCTAACAAGAACCGGGCACTGACAGCAGGGCAGAACCCAAGGCTGACAAACAGCCCCTGGGACACGGGGGTGACAGCTCTGCACTGCCCCACAAACGCACTTGCATCACATGCTGCCTCCAGGAGAAGCGAGACCTGGGACTTTTCGTAAGGAAAACAGTCACTGAAAAGTGTTCCCGACAAATTTCCCACGAAATGATGGCATTTTGTAAAGCCTTCTGTTTAAGAACAGCCTGAAATGTCAGTGCAACACGCATCGCGTTCTCATATTTATGATAATTGTGCATTACTTTGCCTATTGTGACTAGCGGTAACCTACAGAAATAGGAGGTGAAATGTTACCTTTTATTTGCCTTTTTTTTTCCCTTCTTTTTTTAAAGTAATGGAATCCACTGAACACTGATCAAAACATGGTATCTGCGGGGAAGCGCGGTGCCTCCGGTAACAGGCACCTGCCAGGCTGACACGGCGGAGGAGAGGAGCGTGACGGGTGATGCACTACGCACGTCTCCAAGCGAACAGTCACGATGCCAAAATTTCATTTTCAAGTTTAAACCAGAAATCTCTCAGAGCTGAGTTTTCCTGGGAAAAATATCTTTTCAGTGAGCAGGTAAATAAATGCACAAACGGGGGCACGTTTGGGAACAGCTCCAACTCCAGCACAACGGAAAGCCGCACCCTCAGCAGGAGCAGCGCCAAGGCTTGGAGCTTACCTAAGGGTTTTATTGCTTTGCCACCATGGAAGAGGAACTTTTTTCACAGCTGTTTGGAAACAGCCGACTGTCGCTGCTCCTGGCAAAGACCAAGGTTGGTTGTATCGTTCAAAGCGCTTGGTTATCACCTGCCAGCAAGCGACTGGGAAGCCCGTTGAGGAGCGGCTCCTATCAGCGCGGGTTTGCTGGCGAGGCCCAGAAGCCCAGCCCGGGCCCGTCACACCCGGTCACTGCTCATGGTGAATTTGTTCCAGCCAAATTATCCCTTAATCGTCCGTTTTGCTGAGCGAGGCTTCACATCAGCCATCCCCACAACAGAAGTCAGGGGATGGTCTTTGTCCTTAACGGGGCGGTAATCGCGTTACCCCGACGGGTGCAGCCCACGGACACACTTATGGCACTACAAGGATCGTTCTCACAAGAAGCTCAGCTCTGAATTCCAGTTCAGTTTAACGAGCTCCAGGAGCAGCAAATAACTTTTTAGAAAGACCGGGCTGTTTTAACCACCTTTGTTTTCTTACTGCACATTGCAATCCTGTTCAAATTTAAAACAAATCTCTGCTGTACAAACACACTTCCCCTTGTACCCGCTGTCCATTTATTGTCACTTCACAAGACGAAGAGGCCCTTCAACAGCCCCAAACCACAGCACTACAGAGCAGGCAGACCTGAGACGAAGGCTGAGCTCACCTTCACCTTCCTCTAGCACCACTTCCATCATCAGTAAATCAAGCTTTCGGCAAGGTTTTTCTTTGGCTGCAATGCAGCTTTGGGCCCCTTTCAGGGCACCTTCCTTATTTTGCTCACGCAACTGCTGATCTTCAGTGGCTGTGGATGGGATGAGAGCACGCCCAGGCTGACAACCTGGAATTTGCCAGGAGATGTGACAGAGGGGGGCAATAGCAGCCGCATTTTAGGCTTACTAACATTAAAGGTGCCCCTTTAAAGAGTTAGTGCTAATGAGCCAGCAAATGATTGCAATCGAGTCAAAACTAGCCTCCTGGTTCTGCAGATCCGGAGAGCCAATCTGGAGGTGCCCAAGTGGAAAATGATGTGGTTTGTGGAGGTCAGCACTTCAGGGCGGTTCCTGAGCACTGCCTGCGACGGTCCAGACTTCCCGCAGATCCATCACCTCCTCGCACGGGGCTGCGACCTTGGCAGAGATCGCAGAGCAGCTGGGAGTGCAAGGAAATCTGCTGGGGAGTGGCGGCGAGGGTTGCACAGTGCTCTGGGGGGGTGCTGGAATCGGGCCAGCAAGCATCAACCTGCCCAGATGCGTGGTGCAGCACACATCACCCACCCCAAGCAGCTACCACCCCGTGGGTGAACCAGCAAATGCATGGGGAGAGGAAAAAAAAAAAAAAAAAAAGATTTCACATGAAAGGCCCCTTCTCAATGACTGCCTCCAAGGGGAGAGCTGGGAACGGAGCCGCCTGCTACAACACAGGCACCGGGGGCTGTGCTGCCTCGCAAGCTCCGCTCTGCTTCTCATTAGAGCACATCCTTCACAGTGTTTTTACTCATTAGTGTTTCACACCCCTCTGAAAACCCATATTTTGTGCTGGCTGGCTCAGTGTTTTGTCTCTTACATTTTCCAGGCTGAGCTTTCTGCCTGTTGCCTATCTTGTTAACTCTCTTCCCTATTTTTCCACCTGCCCTGGTTTTCGGAAGCACCCCCGAAGGCAGCAAACCCCACCAGGAGCAGGGCTGGCAGGAGCACGACCGCAGCCAGCACAGCTGCAGCCCAGGGCATGGCACAGGGAGGAGCTGGAGCACCGCACCCCAGCCAAAAGGTCGCTGCCAGCAGGCTGAGCACATCAGCCCTGGGCGAGCAGCAGGAGCAGATCTGCCACGAGCTTCGGAGGTGCCTTAGAAAAAAAGGAACAAGGAGAAATTCCTCCTCTCCCCAGCGCAGGAGGCCACCAAACATTTGCATTATTTCTCCTAACGAGAGAGGGGGGGGAAGGTTACAACGGAGACGGAGATGCAATTAATTACCTGTTAACTGAAAACCAAGGACCTTCTGCTCCCAATATCTAACCCAGTTTAATTATAGGTGTCTGCAGCCGGGGAGGCTGCGCGCTCACGTGTGCGGCAGGAGGTGGTTCAGGCAGCTCGCTCCCCCTCCAGTCCTGCCTCCAACCCCTCGCTGTACCTGCTTCTGATATGTGCAGGAAGCATGAAGAAGGGCTCTGGATTACAAAGAGAGACCTCCCCCCCACCTTGTAATTACCAAATTAACACATTCTAATGGGTGAAGTACTCCAGCAGCAGACTATGATTAATGCACGAGTCCAATTAGCTGCAGATTCTTTCCCTCTAATTTTAGCCCACTTAAATAGCATGAGACAATCTGTAATGTCTCTGGGGTGAACCTCCCCTCCACACAAGCTCCCTCCTCTGCCATTTAATGAAATCTCTGGTGCTTAATACGAGAGGCAGCTCCACTCCGCCACTCTGCTGGAAGCCCTGCTCGGGCACAGCCATGGCACGGCGGAGGCGCAGGCAGGGAAAGCCATCACGGACAAAAAGGACACCTCCGTTCAAAATAATCCGTGTTAGCAGCTTATCTGCTGTCACCTCAGGTGGAGAGGCAGGGACAGCAATAGCCAGAGCACACGGAAGCTCCCTAAGAAGGCTGCTCACATCTCCAAACCTGGCATCCACCAGGAGCATCGCTGGCAGCTCCCCAAATGTTTCTGGTGATGACTGCACAGCCACGAGGGTTTGCAGCCTGGCCCTAGTGTTTGAACACAAGTCCATTACTCTAGCAGCTCCAGGGATATGCCAGTCATCACGAACTCAAATCCGTCATTTCTTTAACAAAAACCCCTGGTTTCTGTTACGTTGGAGGAAAAGCTGGACCAATCCCTCAGAAACGCCCTTTGTCGCGCCCAGTTTTCGGTGTAAGAGTTCGTGGTGTAATCAGGAGGTCTTTGGCTCCTCCAAACTACACCCCGTGTGCTGCAGGAAAAGAAAGGAAGAAAAGCTGCCAGAAGCCGAGCGGTGCCAATCCCTCTCCCAGCAGAGGCAGTGCCACTGGGACACAGGCAGGGACCCCCCGTCCTGCAGGTCCCTGATGCCCAGGGGAGGCAGCAGCTGTGCCGAGGAGCAGTGGCACAGGGTTTCAGAGCTTCATTTGCAACATCCTCTCAGCCTCCCACAGCCACAGAACCGCAGCCTCCTGCCATACACACCTCGCTGTTATTTTACAGAGGGCAAAGCAGGCAGGTTTCTTACTGTGCAGGTAAGAAACAGGTTCAGAGGGCAGCAGCCCTCCGAACTGCCACGTTGCACGTAGCCTGTGCTCCCTGGTGGCTGCATTTGGCTCCTTTGCTCGTTTTCACAAAGTTCCCCAATGACAAAGCAATGGAAGCACTGAAAAATTCCCGTTAATTCTGCTTGGTGCTCGGACACGTGCAGTGCCTCTGGCCTGCAGGATCCCAAACGCTCGGGGCTGGGCTGTGAGCTTCATGGCCCCGGTTCAGGAGCAGAGGGCGGCGTTGCTGCAGGGGGGAGAGCACGAGGAGCACGAGCAGCAAGGGCGTGCAGAGATCAGCTCCTGCAGGTGCACCCCCAGTGCCCTCTCCACCCCCCAGCCTGCCCCAAACACACACAGCAAGTCTCCTCCATCAGCTTTTTTTTTTCTCCTTTTCACCACAGCCTCACATTTTGATTAATAAATTTCCCCCAAGCAGCGGCAGTTCATGCATAGCCACTCCCAGAACTGCCTCTTTTTTTTACTTTCACTTGCTTTTTGTAAGACATAAAAAAAAAAGTCTAGTAAAGCTTTCTAAGCAGATGATGTTGTGTACAAAATATTAATGCCGCTTATCCTGAAATTGATATTTCTTTGAAGACTTCTAATAAAGCCCAGTTCCTCTAGAGCCTTAACCATGACAAACGTCAATAAATGTTATGAGTCCCTGAGGCTGAATTTTAAAGGAGCATTAAAGATTAAAGAATGCACAGGTCAATTACTGAAACAAGCAAATGACTTTAGGAGTAATTACATATAATTTTGCCTTGTTTATTTTGCATTAGTTATAAGTGTCCATAATCCTGTGTGTCCCCCCTGTCCCCCCCGGGGTCTCTTACGGTTTGGGTTGAAAAATTCCTTCATCTCATTTGATTTTATGCACACTTGCTAAGGCCAAAAAGTGGCTGTAAAAATGGGCTTCTGGTACGTCCTGTGTGCACCCCCGGTACCTCGTGTGTCCTCACGTGTGTGTGTGTTCACGTGGGGCCTGCCCAAAGCCCTGCTGCAGCTGCTCGCACCCGTCTCCCTGCATGGCCCATTCAGTAGGGCAGCTCCCCATTTCTGTACCGTCCCGAGTGCCTACAGCTGCTGGGTGACTCTTTAAAGCCTGCATAATTCATACCCGAAGCACTGGCACCTCTCGGCAAGACCCGGGTGCAGGGACAGGGCTGAAAGCCCGAGCTGCTCTCCAGCCCCTCGGGCACCCCAGCGCCTCCATTGCCTCCAGGCTCTGTGCGCCCTCGTCGCGCCGAGCTGTGGTCTCAGCTCCACTGCGGATGTACTGAGAGCCCCCGGCTTCCAAGGAAAGCCTTCCCCCGCCCATCACAGCCTCTAACACTTGCTTGGGCACTGACTGTCGGCCAAAGCAAGGTAATCCCCTCCCAGGCCCAGCAGGACGGGCGCTTGGTGGCATGGTGACGCCGGAGGGGGCAGCGCTGCGGGACCACAACCAGAAGCGCGTGCGCGGGGCTTTCACCCACTTCTCATTTCTTTTGCATTCTCAGGGTGCCCCGGATTAGCAGACTATTTACATACCCCTTACGAAGTGCATTTGATGTTCAGGGCAGACTCAGCAGCTCTCATGTGGCTGTTCTGCCTCTAATGTCATTTTATGGCGTGCCTGCTTATAACAAGGGTAATAAAATAAAGTTTGGGGGTGAGGACCACATTATGCAGGAACCCGGACCTCTCTGCAGCCAGCAGGAAGAGGAAGCTCAGTAATGGACGTGCCATAATCTTTCTGTGCCAGTTAATATACGCCCGGCGTTACACCGATGTTTTATTGCACTGCACACATTCAGCAGAAGCCCATTTCTTTTAAGTGATTTTGATAAGCTGATTGATGCACTCCCTGTTTTTCTCATATGTGTGTGTTTGTAAGAACCCGTCTGCCTGATGCCATGGGCTTCTATCTAATAAAGGACCTATAATGTACTTATTTTCCTCGACCATGACTTTCCTCCACTTTCCCCTGCAATTTACTACTTTAGAGAAATTTAATCTGCTGCTGAAATTCACTGTATTATTAATGGAGAGTCAGCGCACAGCCTCACTGTAATTAAACTACACACCAAGAAAAAAAAAATCTCAACCCACCCAGTGCTCAAATAGCATCAAGGGTTTCACTGCAACTATTTGGAGCCAAGAAAAGGAACGGCAGCAGAACAGCTTCCCCTGTTATGGAGCTGGGTGGTGCGGAGCCGAGATGCTCTGCAGATTCCCTATTTTCACAGCTTCCAGGGCATTAAATAAAACTCACTCCCTGCAGGTGTCACACATGCAAACTTAGGCTGGAAGAGGGACAGGCTCCCTCGTTTTGGTTACAGGATCACTTTTGCCCTTTTCACATCATTTCTGGGCAGTGCTGCCACCAGAGGCCACAGAGGCCAGCAGGAGTACAGGAGCGGGCACTCATTTTGCAGGAATTTGTTGGTGGCTTTGGAGATGCTGACCCAAGCCCTGCTGTTGGGGCACAGGGAGGGCACCGCCCTGCTGGGAGCAGCACCTCCAGGCACAGGCGGTGACCTCCAGAATCACTTCTCCAAGCTTTCACGGAGCCGAGGCCAAGAACAACCCCCAGTGCCTCCCTCCAGAGGCGCTTAGCTCAGGATCTCAACCCACTCTAACACCGGGGCACCCCGGCGGCAGGCACAGACAGACCTTCCCCCAGCTGCCAACACAACGCACAGAAGGACTTCACCTCGCAGCACAGGGCAACACCAAGACACAGCGATGCCAAGCTGCAGGAGCCCGGGATACTCCCGGGGCTCACTCACCTCTCAGCAAAGCAAAGAGCCCCCAGTAAGGCTCCGGCACGATGGGCTGGGGACACGAGGGGACAGCGAGCCCCTGCAAGGAGGTTTTGCTGGCAGGGGGACAGCGTTAGGTCACCAGTACCGGGGTGCTTCTGGTCCTGATAGTGCTGCTGGGGTGCAAAACGCAGGGCAGGGAACGTTATCACCAGGCCTCTGATGGGATTTAGGAGCCACAGAGGATCAGCAGGCCACTGCTTGAACCACTTTCACTTTAAAGCTATCAGAAAAAACAAGGAGATGTATACATATATATATATTTTTTTTTGGGGGGTCTCCATTTGTCAAAGCTCGGTACCAGGATTAAGCTATAAAGGCAGTCTTTGGCAAAAGACAGGGGCAGCATTTCTTGGGGAGAGCAGGAAGGGCACGGGAAGCAGAAGGCAAACAATGAAATGTTCTCTCTGCTCCTTTCATTTGGGCTCTCTTGGTTTTTTTTTTGTCTGCGGCTCTGCGCTCCCGCATCACACACCTGTGAAAACACCAGCTGGGCAGCCAAGAGCACGTCTCGGCAATGAATATGCTGCTGGAAAGGGCTGACCAGGAGCGAACAAAAGAAAGGAGGAGAGAGAGAAACGCTGGTAATTGCTTTTATGCAAGAGCTCTGAAGTGCTGACAAACGTTCCAGCCTTGCAAACCTGTAAAACGTTTGAAATTCCCTGGAAAAAAAAAAAAATCCTCTCCTGCCTTTTTTTATACAACTCGCTAAGCAATTTACATGCAATCTGAAGCTGGAAGGGTGGAAGTATTGTCTTTCAAATAAAGCTAGACTCGACTTAGCAGAAGAGCCACCAACGCACCGCTCTCAGGAGCGGGCACATCCTCGCGAGCACTCAGCGCACACCAACACAACGCTAAAATGCGACACGCAGCATAAGTGTGCTTGGCAGGGGCCAAATCTGCCCCGCTTGCAGCAGGTCGGTGCCGGCACCTCTCACTGGGTTTGCTGGCTGCAGGCTCTCAGTGGCAATCAGCAGCGGGCTCCTGAGGGGCGGCCGGGGCACATCCCAGCAGAGCGTCCCCCCCCTTGGCAAGGCGCCGTGCGGACGGGGCTCCTGCACAGGAATCGGTCACTGCAATATTTGGGGTGGGGTTGTTTGTTTTACCCCATATACATTTTCCCCCCAAGTCTCCCAAGAGGTAGCTGAGCCGTTTTCCCATGACTAAAGCAAACCCATCCCTCGGAGAAGAGGCCAAGCAGAGCCTGCAGCCCGAGGTTTACGTGACACGGAGCCGCTGGGCACCCTTAGGGACACTTCTTACCACATCTGCCCCCTGCACACACCGGTGCCTGCAGGGCACGGACACCAAGGACAAGGTATTTCGCAGCTGAGTTTTAGCAGGAAGTTAACCCATGTCATCTCTTTGGGAATACAGAAGGAGGCAATGGACATGAGGAAAGGCGCAACACAAGAAACAAAACCCGGACCTGTCCCTTGGCACCCTTTCCAGATGGGTTCTCCATTCCTTGTCTGGAAATTTGAAAGGGGAAATATGAAAAATAGATAAAAAATCCCCATTTGCATCACCTAAAATTTGAAAAAAGTAGGAAATCTCGTGACTCTGACAGCAGCCCCCTGCCTTTGCCATGGAGCTTCCTCTCCGTGTTTATTTGCCAGGCTCCAGCCCCGGCGCTTCCCTCGCTCCTTGGGAAGATTTTGTGGCGTGTATTTGTGCAGGATGATTGACTACAGGGAGTCTTTGTTGTACTATCTGCTGTAATTATTTTAATTCAAACACATTCCCTTATAGGACTGACATCATAAACGCTGTTTTCTATAACAAATAGCTGTCAAGGCTGTCAAGCAGATCTGCTTACTGTTTTATATCATTACGATATTTAATTTCAACTCAGCGTTCTTTGTCAAATGTTCTTAAGATTTCCTTTCCCCGGTAGCAGATCAGACAGACGCCTTCAGCTTCCAGCAGATCATTTTTTAGGGTGAGGTCAGAACGAGGCGGAGGGAATTTGCATCACGACGCTGGCGTCCCAGTGGGAACTCGGGGCCAGCCTCAACTTCCCTGCAGCGCGTTAGGGCACAGATGGGTGTTAGGAACCGCCGGCAGGGCTTGGTTTTGTGACATGCTCAGACTCCAACCTTCTTAGCAGTAAGATCACAGAGAAGCCTTTCGATTATCAGGCTTTAAACGGGACCAGGAGCTGATAGAAACAGGCAGCACTTAATTCCCAGCTCCTTCCTGTATTTCTCATTTATCCGACTTCCAGCCTGCCTCGTTAAATGAAACACCCCGCTTCAGAAATAAACACTTCGTAGCCCTCAGAGGAGAAGGACGGTGGCACGGGCTGGAGCCACCACCGTGCAACTGAATTACTCGGGCACTTGAGGGCTTTGCATGAGAGCACCGTGCATTTGGCTCAGGAAGAGGCAAGTTGCCGCAGCTCTCCCTGACCCATGAGCTTGCCCGGCCAGCGCCTGCTCGGTTATTCAGAGCAGCCCGTGAGTTTGCTCCCGCAGCTGAAGGAATTCTCTGCTCGCTGCTGACATCCCCAACAATCTGATGAGAAGAGAGCCCCACTGATCGAGTTTTTACCGGGGCTCATTGAAATGCAAATGGTTTCGCAGCAAGCAAAGCAGGGAACGGTTCCTGTTGGGGAGAGCTGTGGCACTACCTGCCCTCTGCCACAGGCAGCCTTTGGCAACCGCGAGCGTCGCCGTATTTTTGGGAAGGAAAGCACGTGGAGCATCGCACCCTGCCCAGCCGTGGGCAGACAAGACACCAAGTGGAAACGCACTGCACCCATCTGGTGGTGCCGGAGCACCTGGAGGGAAGGCTGGTGCCCGAAGAGAGGGCATGTCGGAGGGGGCTGAGCACAGCACACCCTGCCCGCAGCTGGGTGCGGACCCCAGGCACCTGTGGATGCTTCCAGCTCCTCTCAGCCCTGCTGGTAAAGGTCCGCTGAGTCCAGAGGGCTCCTGCTTCTCCCAGGCAGGAGCCACCTTTGTGCTGAGTATCCCACCACGCCTGGTACAACACAACCTTAACACCAATCCACCAACAGGAACCACAACTGATAACAACTGAGAGGCAGGCATGGAGCAACTGATAAGCCGAGGGTGCGACTGAGCCTCTCCTTCCCTCTCTCCCTCCGTGCCTCCACGTGTCGGCGTACAGCCCCGTACAGCCCCGTAACCTTGCCTCCCGGCACAGAAGTGCTATAAACCATCCATAAATTTTACTGACTTTCCCGTGACCTTCACGAGGCTGGGAAGAGTCGCAGCTCCCACCAAAGCTGGAGCTGTAAATATTTTATCTGTGCAGTAAACACGGCGCCGACAGCAGCAACTCACTCACGGCCCGGGGACTGCTCCGCCAGCACGGCCACTGGGCTGGGCTGGAGATTTATTTACCTGCTGCTTCGGCAGGGACCTGGCCACCGAGGCAGAGCGGCTCACAAGAGCTCGTGGCCAGCAGCTTCGTGCCCCCAGCTCCTCACGCAGCCCGTCCCCGGATCTGTGGGAGCACGGAGCCAGGCTGCTGCTCACTGCTCCTGACCCAGCACGGCACTGAAACAGCCAGGGTGTGGTGGCACCAGGTGGCCCCCGGCTGCTTTATGGCACCGGGAGTTTTATTTTATTTTTTTGAAGACCCTAATGCTCGGGTTTTGAGGGCTGTGAGGTGATGGCTAATTCCCATTTCTGCAGATGAGCAGAAGCCGACCCAACGCCACCAGCCTGACCCCACGCCCTGCTTTAGGGGCTAACCATACCCTGCACGCGCAACCTCTGCACCCATCCCTGGGGCAATTTTTCCCCCAAATCAGCTGCTGATGGGCTCACGGAGCCACCATGCAGCACAGCCAGCGTCCCCATGCCACGTCCCTTGGGCTCTGGGTCTCCAGGCCAGGTGGATGGGGCTGGCAAGTGGCGCTGTCCTGTCCGATTTTAAATACTTTATGCACTCAGGGACATGCTCCTGCAAGGCATCACCACCTCTCTGCGCCACCGAAGGGCAAGTGCTTGGGCAGTGCAGTGCCCAGGCCACAGGGACACCTGGGACAGCCCCAAACCCCTCAGCACCATGGTTTTTCCCAGCCCCCGTGTGCCCTCCCAGCCCCTGGTGCCCCCTCTCGCCCTCCTGCCCACAATCTCGACTCCGCACGCTTGCATCAGCCCGGCCGCGCTGCTGTTCTGTAACACTCCTGAAGGCAAAAACCCGGCTCCCAGACAATCCCCGAGGAAAAATCCCTTTGTTTTCCAGCACGCGCTGCCAGGAGACGTGCCCGTGAAATGCCTGCTGCTGTCACTGCACCGAGAACAAGCCTCCGAGGGTTTAGCCGGCAGCCTCTGCAGCTTCCCCAGCTCCACCACCCCTGCTACTGGGACGACTGGGAAACTTGCCGAGGGATGCGAGGGGAAGACCAGCTATGGGCTTGTCCCCAGATGTCCTTCCTCATCCTGCTGGCTGCATCTGGTCCTAAACAGCCCACCTCACCCTGGCGTGGCCTGCTGTTTGGGATCATCCTCCCACCTATCCCAAGGGAAGACCCCAATGTATTAAATACGCCCTCGCTCCAGCTCCTTTATCGGCCGCAGAGCTCAGGGCCAGCCCTGATGCCACCCCATGAGGGCTTGCTGGGCACGTGGTAGCCACCTGGCTTGGGCCATTTGCCCGCACAGAGCACCCCGAGGGCACACACGAAGCCCCGGTGCTCCCGCAGCCGCGCTGTGCTCAGTTTACAAAGGGTTAGCTCTGTCTGGCAAAGGCTCCCAACCACCCCCCCTGCCCGATTTATTTCTGCAATTGTAATTAAGGCCCTGACAAAGTGGTTTAGCTGCCTGAGTCTTTTGTTCAATTTATTGATTAGCTATTTCTCAGAAGTTCATTACCATCCAGAGGCTGGGAATTGGGAATTGGGTCTATGTGGTTTTTCAAGGCTTCATCTCTGCTTCAGATGATTAAATGCAGCCACAACACATCCATCCTGCATTGAACGGCTCTGCCCAAGGTCAAACATTCATGCAAAACAGGAGTGCATATCTGCATGTCTAAATATCATCTGCATGAATTTCCAAGAGGATGTTTTTAAAGCCTTCCCAGCAAGTAAGGAAAAAAAAAAAGTATTTATGGAGGTAAGGCAGGTCATACCTTAACGCTCTCGATACAAAATCCTTTAATTATAAGCTAATACATTAAAAGAAAAAAAAAATTACAAGACCAGGTCACTCCAAGTAGGAACAGGGGAGGGATAAAGCGGCGATTGGCACAAATTGGCAGCTTCTGCAGGACTGGGTGTCAGGGCAGATGATCCAGCAGGAGGCTCGTGGAGCCTGGAGGAGGTCCTGGAAACCACCACGCACCCGACACCGGGAAACAAAGGACTCCAGGACACAGCGGTGCCCACCAGCACTCTTCATTAAGTTTAATCTTTATCACAAGGACAACCTCCCCATCCACGCCCCATCTCTTTCTAAGCAGCACAAGCTGCTGGCTTTCCGGGAGAGATTTTCTAAGCAAATGAGATGCAGCAGGTTTCGGCCAGATTTCCACAGAGCGTTTGTCATTAGCTCAGCTCGAGAAGCCAGGATTTAGGAAGCTGTGACACAGGTGAAAGGCTCAAGAGGTGCTTGAAGGGCACAGCACTGGGAAGAAGGAAACGTTTGATTGAGATCCCCAAGAATTCATCTGATCTGATGTCCTGGGGAACTGACCACAGCTAAGAAAACCAGAGGGCTCGCCAGGGCAGCAGAGAGCTGGGAATGGCAGAGAGCAAAGCGGGAGAGCTCAGCACCAAGGTTGGAGCTCTGCTGCCCTTCTCCCCTGTCCCAGGGCTGAGGCCAGACACGGGTATGATGCCCTGGACAATCAACAACAATTTCTGCTGCTAATTTAATCACGTGGAAGCGACAGAGAAGACGCAGAAGACCACTGCGATGCCTGGAGGCATCGGTTGTGCCACCACTGCACGTGGGGAATATCCCAGCGAGTCTCCCCGCCCGCATCCAAGCAAGTCACAGCAACCTTCAAGGCGACGAAGGGAGCAAAAAGGCCGTGTTACAAGGGGAGATTAAAACAGCTTTCGCTCTCCGACCTGCCTTTCACAGCCCAGCTCTGCAACACGGAGAGAGAAGTGGGGAAGAAACCCAGCCCTGGAGCAAACAGCGTGTCCTCAACAGCCACGTCCGTACCGAGTGCTCAGAGCTATTCAGGCACTTGCACTGAGAGGAGAAATAGCAAATCCCCATAAAACATCACGGGGTTTGCCAGAGAAACTTCTCACGTCAGCTCACTGCTCTTGGTTCTCGTGCTTCCCTTCTCAAGCTTGTCCCAGTGCTAAAGGCCTTCAAATGCAAAAACCAAAAATCATTCTCAGCTCAAGGCCAAGAGACGAGTACTTCACTCATTCCGCTTTCTTTTCAAACAGATTCACTCTTTTCCTCCCCAACGATTCAATTTAAAGCAAAGCACAGATATACATGGAATTCACATTCAGACGAGCCCTTTCCCTGCTCCCCTTTGCTGTCAGCACCGTGATTATTTCCGCGGGATCTTCCATGCACCACGTGTGGGTGCCGCGCCGGCTGCATCACCAGGAAGCCCCCCCGAGCCCTACGTAGGGATGAAGTGCTGCTTCGTGGTAACGAGGAAGGAAAAATCGAGGCGGCAATGCTCTGCTCCTCCACCTCCCGCATCCTCCCTTCCGAAGATTTTGTCTCCAATTTTCTCCCCTTGCCTTGGGGTCCCTTTCAAGGGATGTAATTGATACAGTCACTGAAAATAATGGAATTTATAGCCCAGACTCAACACTATAAATTTAGCTATTACTTTCCTGATGGGAAAACGAAGAACAAAATGAATCGAGACAGAATATTTGTCTTAATAATTGTCTCTTCTCTATGCTGTATGTGTTTAATACATCTCCGTGCCTATACGTGTGAATACACAGACGTACACATGCCTACATTTAGCAAAGAGAGGTTTTTTCCTTCCCTTCTCAAATGACCACATCAGCATGAACTTGTGGCCAGGCACTGAGAAGCCACCTGCAACACAGCAACGAGGTGAATTTCCCAAACTGGAGCTTTCGATGCGGGAGAGCCAAACCCTGCAGAGCCCAGAGGTGCTCAGCACCCCCTGCTCCCCATCACAAGCCGCACGCGGCCGCAGCTTTGGGCTGCTTTCTAGATTTATTTCACTTTTCACCAGCGACATAAGAGCTGAGCCAGCATTTCTCTGCTCAGAGCCGTCGCCCTGAGACTCCGACAAGGGTTCCCACCGAAGCTTTCCCTCTTTTCCCCACTCCTCCCTTCCCACCCCTGCCCCGCCACGGGCCAGAGCGATGCCACCTCCACCCCGCTGCGAACGCACCACTAAAAGAAAAAAAAGTGCATGTCCAGGCTGTGATCATCTGTCATTTAGATAGACTCCATGATATGAACCATGGCAAACACTGTAATGACTAATTTCAAACATTTATTACAACACTTGAGAGACTTGAAAGCTCTCCCTGCTCTTGATTTTAATAAATGCAGTCTTGAAGCAGCCGCTTATCAAAGTGACACAAATTGTGTGGTAAATAGATTATGGCACAGCTGAAATACTGGAAAATGAGATCAGAAATGCTACTATCTTCCATTTAAGGCTTTGTAAGATGCTCTGATCAAGCGGATTCCAGAAAAGTGGCCGGGCAGAGCTGGTGGAAGCGGGAAGCAGCCAAAATGCCAGGGGACCAACGCGGGGCCGGCCCGGCCGCTTATCGCCCCCTGCTTGCATTTGGGCAATTTCCTGCACATCACCGAGTTTGGACACCAAAGGATGGGGGACGAGACACCAACAGCCCTTGAAGTCATCGTTTCAGTGCCAGACCAAGCTACAAGCCGGGCTGCAGCTGGCGGGGAGTTATCACAGCCACAGCAAGGCTTCCCCAAGCTGCTGTGCTCCTCCAGCACGTTGCCTTCACAGCCAAGCAGCCCTCATCCAAACCAAGCACAGCCCTGAGCAGGGAAACACCCTGCCTCGTCAGCAAACGGGGATTTCAATATGCAGAGAAATTAAAACCTGATTTTTTTTTTTTCCTCCGTAAGAGTTCAAAAAATTGAAACATGAACTGGGAGATGCTTCGCTTTTAAGCAAAGAATTCATTAAAAATTTGGATTTTTCTGTTTTAAAGGCATCCCTAACTGTCACGGAGAAGTATTACAATCATTTTTTAGCCAGACTCACAGAGAATTTGTAGACCAGCAGTAAAGAAACTTACACACAAAAGACTGGAAAATTAGATTGGAAAAGTGAGAGCTTTTCACCAAATTGGGATTCATTTTTAGAACCAACTGCTGCTATTTGTTTTTAAGGTACAAAAAGGAAAAAAAAAAAAGTGGCAGGTATCTGGTGTTTTGGGACTTCTCCAGTAGAGCAAACACCATGGGTCAGGCATTTATAGGTCCCTCTCCCTGCTGAGGAACCACAGCAGTGGCACAGGCACGGCCAGCCCCAGGGGAACGGGGAGCACCAGGACACGGGTTCAGCCCCACGGCAGGATGCTCACCCTACCTCTCAGCTCCTTTGGGCCATTTTATTTTAAAATAAAGTTTTCCAGCGCCACTGAGCAATGAGCAGAGAGCACAAGTTGTCTGTAGAGGCACACAGCAGGCATCTGCGCTCCAAATTTTGGCATCAAACCTAACTGATTTCAAACCCCCCCACGGCGCTGATTTTGGAGGATCTTCCCCTAAATCCCCAGGGCAATATTTCTTTGCCTCTTTACGGCCCGTTCCTCTGAATAGATGCTGCCTAAGAATAAGGCTGCAAGTTTTGAATATGCAAAGCAGGAATATTCCCCCATCAGATATTCTTTTGCTTTATTCAAATGATTGAAAGTCTTGCTATGGTTCTTGCAAATCCAAGGAAATGTGTTTACAGTCTCATCAACTGAAAAGAATTGGATTCCCACGTTGTGGCTCAGGGGATTTTCTGGGGTTTCTATCAAACACAGCGACTCTGGCAGCAGAAGGCCACTTTAATAAGCACCTATAGTGCAGTTTCACATTAGAATACACAATTAAAAGCAAAGAGAAAAAAAAAATACATGCTCTCAATCTCCCTTGAGAAGAAACTCCAGAAACCTGGGGGGAAATGAAGCAGATTCCTCCCGACCACCTGAAGTTCTCCCCTGTTTCCCATACCCTTGCTGTCTGGAAGCTTTGATCCCCAGCCCTAGGGGCTCTCGGTGTTGATTTGGACACACACAGGTGATGGCACATGCCTTATATCCAGGAGACAGCCCGACATGCAGCCAGGAACAACCTGGTTTTCCCTCTCTGCACAGCTCCCTCAGCCAACAAACCCGGCAGCTCCTTCCCAGTCAGCGTCCCCAGGCAGAGTAACCCACGTTCAGTGGAGGTGGCTGTGAAAAGCCCCAGCCCTGCAGCTAACTAAGCAGCAGTCCAACGCTATGAACATCCCACGAGGATGTCTCAGAGCTGAGTTTTGCTTCCAGCAGAGCAGTGGCTGCCCCGTTCCCTCCTCCCAGCCCTGAGCTGGGACATTTGCCATTCCCAGCTGGAACCACCCTGGACTTTTCACACCACCCTATGGGTCTCAGGGCCTTGTACAGGATTCCTGTGCAGGGCTGACAGAGAGCCCAGGCACCCTGTTAGCATCGTCCTCCCAAACACAGCCCAGTGCTTTGGGAGCTCTGCTCCCAGTAGACCCATCCTCGATCGTATCCCATAAACAGGCGTTTTTGGGGGCACAAACCCACAGCTATCGCTGTGTGGCACAAGACCTGCTCTCAGAACAAGCACAGCTCAGCCTGAAGTGCAGTTTCAGGGACTTCCATCCACAAATCACGATCTGTCCCCAGGAGGCAGGTTGCTGTCACCGTCGGGAAGGGCCGGGACAGAGCTCAGCTCGCAGCACAAGGCGCTCCGCTCGCCATTCCCAGGCCATGAACAGGGGCAGCATTTTTGACAGGTATTTCAAGCTCCTGCTGGGTTTTCTTTATTTTTTTCCCCTTCTATTTTTCTACGTGAGGCATCTCTGGCAGCAGCTCCCCCCCGTTTCAAACCAGGGGCTCTCTCGCTGCCCGTGCGGAGCTGCAGCCCGAGGCTGCCCTGTGCCAGAGCGCTGCGAGTGCAGGCAGCGACCCTGGCAGGAGAAATGGCTGGGATAAGGAGAGAGATGCTCGCACCGAGACGTAGCCATGGCAACGTGCTGCTGCAGAGCAGGAGGCATATCTGCCAAGGCTCAGAGATTTGCCATTTGATCGCACGGATTTCCATGCTCTGGATGCGATCACATCACACAAAATCCAGGTCAGGCTCGATGCCTTGAATAATTCTTTACCCTCAGGGGCACAGAACTGATGTAGGAAGCAGCGTCTCATGGAGGATGCGGTAGGATTAAGCAGATTATCTTTTTGGCCCAAAATAAAGGTGAGCTGTGCAAACGAAGAGGCGCCCAGTTTTGTTTTTATTGCAGGGGAGGCGGCAGAGCCGCAGAGATGCGCACGGCAATCCGCACCTCGCTGCGAGGAGATAAAGGAGAAGTCCCTGGGGCCAGGGCACAGCCTTCCTAAATGAAAATCCCTTCCCGTCTTCCCCTTCACCTCATCACTGTTACCCAGGGACAGCAGGAACCACGCTTCCAGACTCACAGCACGGTGTCGGGCTTTTTGCCCGGGCTGCCCCTGCACAGCACCACGCCACCCAGCACCTGCCTGGGCAAGCAGCTCCCTCCCTGCCCCTCCTGTGAGCCTACAAAAAGCCTTTCTGGGGACCAGAGGAGGAGCACGGAGAGGTGCCAGAGGAACAGGCTGCACCAACGCACGTTGGGACAGCGGGAGAATGTGCAGTCCTTTGAGAAAAAGAAACCACAAACTCCTCGGGGCTTCGGGAGATTTGCAGCTAAGCCCGGGATAAAAGGCTTCTCCTTGGGGTTCTGCCACTGGGCCAGACCTGCAGACCCCAAGGGCTGCATCTGCTCTGACCGTGCCTGTGCACACCACGAAAGCCAGGTCTGAGAGCCAGGAAGAACAGGAGGCTCGAGAACAAAGAGCACAGAGCAAGCAGAGGATGAGCCAAGCACTTTGATCCGAGAAGATCTGCAAAAACTGCTGTGGGCTCCACAGCCCTCTTCTGGGAGAAGGGAAGGGAGAGCTGGCACAGCTGTGCCCCATGGCGCTGCATCACCTAGCCCAGGGCAGGACAGAGGCAGAAGCAGCCACAGCTCCGCAGAGTGGCTTTGCCCTGGCTACGGCTGTGCCCTGAGCTCTGTGGTGTGCAGGGAAGGCCTGTGAAAAACATCAAACCCGAGGAGAAACAGGAGCCTCTGAGCCAGGGCTCGGCTGTGCTGAAAGAACTACGGGAGCAGAGGCTTATTTCACTTTTTGAAGATTTTTTTCCCCCTTCTCCTTTATGTTAGCACACCTGAACCCCATCAAAATCTGAAAGTGTTCCTCACCCTGTACCTTTTAAACAGTGTCCCCATCCCTCATAGCTCCTGGGCTTTAACCTTTGAAAACAACAGGTCCTGAGACCTTGAAAGGGAAAGGCGGCGAGGCACAGATCATCCTCCATTAGAGCAGGACCAGGCAGGGAGGGGGATTCATCCAAGTCTCAGAACCTTTTGGAGAGGTTTAATTCACTCCCGTGTCAGGTCCTTCCCTCCCCGCCCCCTGCTCCCTCTGAACCAGCCTCCCCATCCCTTGCTTTTCACTTCTGTAGGTCTGAGCAGGAGATAAACATGCCCTAATTATTTTCATCTTGCACAGCTGAGCCCTGCAGCCCTTCATTTCCTTACCTGAATGCTCTCGCTTCGAGTGGGTTATATACGACAAAGGCTTTCGAGTGTGTTTGCCGTGCAGCAGAAGCCGGGTGGCACCCAGGCATCTCAAACCCCATTCCTTGAGGCAGACTAATCAGGGACGGGAATTACTCGGGCTTCTGGCAGTCCACAGGGCTGAAAGACTGAGGGACTTGAGGAACAGGGTCACAGGTTCTCTCTCCTCTAGGCAAATCAGGCGGATACCTCACCAGTTGAGGTTAGAGCTCGCTCACAGCTTTGTGCTGGGCAAGGAAGGGCCGGGTTGCACTGCAACCCCCTGCACGCAGCCCCCACACCCTGCTCCTCAGCGGGCACCTCGCTGGCAGCTCCTACAAGGGGCAGGGAGCAGCAGGAACAGCCCCGGCACTGCCTGTGCCACAGGAGGCCCCAGGGCAGGCTGGCTGTGCGCTTCTCCAAGTGACGAGCTCCAAAGTCTCCGGCCACACCAACTGCACAGAGCTCCACAGACAGCCCCGTTTCAGGATCACACCTTCCCGAGGTGCCTGGGGAGGGTCGCAGCAGGGACAGAGAAGTCCCATCCCCACCTCTGGGCAAAGCAGGACCCCTGGGGGCAGCCACTGCCCATCCCGAGCAGGCTCACAACCCCTGCAGGCATCTTCAGAACTGCAAGCGACAGGCACACGAGGATTTTATGACTCAGAAACTAACGGCAGAACAGCCAGCCACGCTGGCTCAGTCTTTCTGACTCAGGTCAGGAAAGCTCGGTGCCTGCTGGAAGCGTTACCGATGTTATTAATGCTGCTAATAACAGTGCCACCCTGCTGGGGCATTGCTCACGGAGCAGTTCCGTGGCACAGACCAGGATGCAGAAGGCCACCGTGACTTCTGGCCAGCAGGCAGCTCAGCCCGCCCTGCCCCACGGCAGCACAGAAAGCTGTCACATCCCCTGAGCTGCTTCCAGAGCTCCCCGTCCACGTCCCGGCCCTCCCAACATCATGTAGATTCTGCAATGCGGCTTCTAAGATACAAAAAGTTGGCTGTGCTCAGCCCCTACCTCTGCTTTGAGCCTCTAATTACTCTGTTAATTCTGAGCCCGGCACTCAGAAGCTCTGAGCACACCCAGAGCCTTCGTCACAAAAATCAAGCTGCAAAACGTCTCCCCGGACCAAAACCCCAGTGAGAAACGCTCTAACCTCTGCCAGTAACCAAGAGCAGAGCTTGTCTAGTCATTTGCAATTAAGTTCCTGTGCTAATGAAGCTGCAAGAAAAAGAAAAAAGAAAAAGCCTCCTACAACCTCAGGTCAGTCTAATTAAGAAACGTTGTACCTTGCGGTCCCAGTGTACCTTGTGGCAAACAGCTGTGCATGCTTTCGGCTTTGGCAGCAGAATAAGTGCGATTATTTATTTATTACACGAATGTGGAAAAGCTTCAGGAGCATAAGACTCAAGACTTGTGCTGCAAGAAAACCGGAATTAGAGAAGAAAGACAACAGTCGGCTGGAACCTGTAATGGTAACAGGAGGCGCTGACCATATAAAATACAATTTTAAAATACAAAATACAATAATTTTAAAAGCTCACAACCGACTCAAGGCCAAAGTGGAGCTTGTCCTCAAGGAAAGGCAGTTTGGAAGACAAATGCAATTTACCACTTATTTGCAATGCAGAAAGTGGATGAGGAAACTTCATGTTAAAACAAAAAACAAACAAACAACAACAACAAAAAAAAAAAAACAACAACAAACAGAAAAAACTATTTGGAAGCTCTCATGCTCCTGCTTTGAGTCTCTCCCTTCCCCTCGCAAGGGATCTTTGCTGCCAGTTATGGGCTCACGTGAACAGGATCTTGTGTCCTCCACCTGCTCCCAGCACACGTTGCCGATCACGGATCAGCAAGCACCCAGCGTCCCTGGGATCGCTTTTGATTGCACAATGCTTCTGCTGCAGAACCCAGATCTGAGCAAAACTTTAGTTCAGTGCCTCACAGAAGAGGAGCCCTAATTTTAGGAACTGGTCCAGTGCGCTCTGTTATGTCTATCAAGCCACGGTCGTGTGTCACCGGCACCCGAGGTGCGGATCCCTGAGCTTGGTGCTCTTTGCTCAAGGAGCGAGGAGTGACAAGGCGTTCAGCAACAGGAGCTGTGTTTAAGCCCATCTTTCTTTTTTAGCCAATTAGATCCATTTGGCAACCTGCGGGAGACACCGAGGTTAGAGGGGAGCTGCCAGCGCTGCTGGGGCCCCGCTCATCCCGATCAGCTATTAAAACTCTCCTCGTTAGCTGGTGAGAAGAGACACGTCCAAAACAACCTCACGCTGCTGAGAACCCACGGAATGGTCTCCGTGATGGAAAGGAGCTTCTGCACAGAATCTCCCCACCAAAAAAATAAATAATAAAAAAAAAAAACAAAGTAAATTGTTGGCCGATGCTACTGACAAACCACTGCACTTAAACAGTGGGAAAAGAGCTCAGTACCACACCTCTGATCATGCCTGTGTTGCCCTACAGCCTGAGAGCATGGAAGAAACCCTAAAAAAATCCAATCACCCATTGGGATGCACAAAGGGACCCTGGAGGGAGCAGGGCATCGCAGGCAGAAGACAGGCTCCCAGAACCAAAGCCTGAGGGCTGGGGGGGAAAAGCTGGAGGTTAGAGAGAGAAGGGAAGCAGCCGAATGTGAGAAAACGGAGGGAGAGGGGAAAATAAAAACCTCTCAAGAGTATCCACTTAAGCTTTGAATTGCCTGGCTTTGTCTCTGCCTCACACAATGGAAACGTACAGTAGCAACAGACAGATGCTGAGAGCTGGTTTGCTTCTCATCTGCAATTCCAAACACCCTGTCAGGAACAAATATTTGAAAAGACATCTATCCAACCATTAATGTATCTAGTGGGGCTTTTTTTTTTTTTTAAAAAAAAGAAGAAGAAAAATAAATGCTGCATTCATCACAGAGATGTTCTTGCACAGAAATGCCAGCAGAACCACCAGAGGGATAAGCAAAGTTTCAGGTCTTTCTTAGGGCTGAGGACAGCTCGTTACTGAGCTGAAAAGGTGCAGCTGCTGAAGTATTTTTGCAGTACAGGGAAAGCAGGGGGGAAAAAAAAAAAATCAGACAGCTGTATTTTTAACTGATCATGTGCTTGCTTCTGTTTCATAAGATTTATTCCCTCATTAATCACTGCCCTCCCTTCATTCATGTTAAATATAAAAATGATTAGGAAAGATCCTCATCATGGTTAAAAAAATAATTAGCTGCTACATCATGTTGCACACATTCAGACAGAAAGGAGTGATTAAATTAGGAATATTAAAACCCCATTAATCTGTGCTCAACTTAAGCTCTGCTTGTTCATCTCACTGTGGCACTTATTATTTCTGACACTGAAAGATATTTGAATTACTAGCTGAAACAAGGTCACTATCAGAAAGATGTCAGGTCAGCAATTAGTCAAAGGTGGGAGAAGCTACCAGAACGGAGCCGTGCTTGACATGCCACAACCGTGTCAAGGAGCCTCCCCTGCCCGTTGTCCCTGGGCTGAGCAGGTCGGGGCCAGGAGCCCCTCGGGCACGGAGCAGCGCTGCCAGCACCCACCCGCAGGGAGCAGGGCTTGCCCCGCATCCCCGCACCCCAGCCATCGGGAGGAAGGCTAAAGGCTCAAATTTAGGCTGTGTGTCTGGAGCTGAGCCCCTTCCCTGGCTGCCAGGGCTCGGAAGAGGTCCACGTGCCCATCACCGTGGCATTGTGGCTGTGCAGGAGCGCGGGCAGCCCAGCAGCGCCTGCCTCCTGCCCGGCAGCTGAACCGGGAAGGACAGAGTCGATACGAGAAGAATGCTTTAAATCCAGGCAAATAGCATTGATTTCAGTGTAATTAACCGGCTTGTTCACCACTTGCACTAATGCCTGTGGGCAGGAGCACTGATTGTTCACAGAACAAAGCCCTCCGAGATGTTTTCTCCCTCTCCAGAAGCCAACAGCCCCACGTTTACTGCAGGAGCAGCGAGCCCAGCATCGGAGAGGTGCTGACAGATGCAGCAGAAAGCTCCCCCCTCTCCCCAAACCGCCTTTTCCAGGCAACCACGAGCATCTGAGGGGAACAGGAGAAAGTCACAGACCTGTGGTGTTTCAGGAACTTACATTTAAGTGGTGGTTTGGAGGGACAGCCACTGCATGGGGTATTTGCTGCACTGTGCTTGCTGTTAGCTGCGGCCAGGAGCATTTTTATCAGCCAGACCCCACAGGTGGCCCTGACTCCGTTTTATGATCCTGACCCCAGGATGAAGGGCTCGGAGCTTCCAGAGCCCTATTTGTGCAGTGCCTCGGCCAGGGTTGGTCCACATCCCCCTCCCGACCACCACAGCAGTAAAACGCAAGTTTTAATCTTCACATTCAAGAATGAAAAAAAAAAAAAAAAAAGTATTCACTTTTTAATGGACCTACTCACTCAACTTTTTGGAGAGCCCCAGAAGCCGTATGGGAAGCTTTAGGCTCCAGCAGAGTCCCTGCCATCGCCGCCCCACTCAGCCCCTTTGGGATTTGGTGCCAGGGGCTGCCTGTTGCCACGCGCAGATAAGGAAGATGCAAGCACCGGAGGACAAAAAGCAAGCGGAGAGGTTCCCCAGCCCGACACGGCTCGCAGATGAGCTCCCCGGCTGCTTTTCCAGCCACAGGTGGACTCAGGTGCTTGGCGGTTGATACCTTTGAGACGTTTGCTATGCTCGCCCTCATTAAGGGGGGGGGAAGCACTCAAATCTTCACCCCCAGATCTCCTAAAAGCTTCCTTAAGCCCAATATTGCAGTACACAAACTATTTACCGCGTGTTTCCTTCAGCCCTGACAGAACCACCTCTGAGCCTCTTTAAAGGGAAACGCAATAAAAGAGCTAACGAGGCAGCGCACTAATTGATGGCAGGGAGAGGAGGGGGAAGGCAGCAGCTACTCACAACTGCGGGAACTTCTGTGGGGAGGCAGCACACAATTAACCAGGGGGGGATTTCACCAAGATCCCCGTGTCTTACAAAAAATGCCGCAAGACGTGTAATGACCACAGGTGAGGAAAATCTTGTTTTTACTTCCCATCTGAAGGTAGGCATGCAGAATAGAAAGCAAGCAAAGAAAAAAAATCAGCCTCCCCAAGGCATTCTTATTATTCTTTCCACGTTCCTGCAAGGCTTTGGACTGCCCAGCGGTGCTCCCCCCACTTGTTGCAGGACCCCTTGTCGGGTTTGCTGAGCAGCAGCTTGAGGGGACCCCGGGATGCTCAGGAGGAGTGAGAGGAACACGGAGCTCCACCACCTCACTGCTACAGCACTGCACAATGCAGCTGGGCAAAAAAAAAAAGCAAAGCCACCAAAAGTTGCTAAAGTACTCGTTCTGCACTAAAATATTCATTTCCCACCAATAGCTCAGGATGGGCTTTGTTTAGGGGTCTCACAGCACAGCAGTGAGACCTCCCAACTTTCCCCACAGCGGGTGGGATTGTTGGCTGGACACAGCAGCAGCTCATCGGCACCCTCGAAGGCAAGCAGAGGACTGTCGTTGACTTCACCAAGAGAAGAGCTGAGGCAGCCCTTGCAGGAGCCACCCCTTCTGCTACAGTGCAGACACCAGGGGGCAAAGGAGGTTCTAGCAGGCAAGACCTGCTATATATTTTAAAGCATTTGAAACAGCTTTTATCATTTAAAACATTTAAAAGCATATTTTCATACTAAGACTGTTTGCAGGTCAGGGAGTGGGACAGAGCAAATCCACAGATTTAGGCATTCGTTTATCTGAGCCCTCCGTACTTGGGAGCTCGGGTACCACGCTGCAGGCAAGCCATTGTTCCTATCGCACGGTTAAAGCTTAAAACCTACAGACAACGTCCTAAATACCAATAGCTGGGAAGATTTTAAGAACACATCCAAATAATGGGAGCTATTTTGACCACCAAGAGGTGAGCGAGCTCGCCCCGGCCCCACGCTCTGCGGAATTAAGACACTCGTAAATCCCTGCCCAGCAAGCCCTAGAGAAATAAAAGAGGCTTTAAATATAAGCTGCCCTACCTCTTCATAAAGAGAGGGGAGCAGCAGAACTGAGAGGAGACAGGCAGAGGAAAGGACAAACATAATTGCTGGAGTCAAACAGAGAAAACTGCAGGTAAATACCAGCTAGGGGCAGCTCCAGAAACCTCCCCGCATGCCCGCGCTGGCTGCGGCCATGCAGGCACCAAGGGAAGGGGCTGCCGATGCAGAGGTCACGCAGAGCTGTAAAAGGCACAGCAACTTGTTAGTCGGAGCCCTGCCATAGAGACTCCATGGCTGGATGAGCTTCTACACAGCTTTGACACTTTAAAATGGTGTTAGGAAATGAAGAGCTTGCCAGCTCTTTAGGACCTAAGCCAGCACAGAGTGGCATTTGCAGCGCCTCTGCCAGCATGCTGGCACAACATTTTGCCACGCGTTCACGCAGTCATCCTGTGGCAGAGATGAAGAGGCAGAAACGTGGAGGAGAGGAGGCTCAAAATGCCAGATCTGGTGAGGAGGAAAGAGGAAACTGGGCAGAGATGGACTCAGAAGAAGGAGATAAAATAAGAAGCCATGAACAGCTACACCGGTGTTCCTCGTCCTTTTGCTTCCCAGCCCAGGGCTGTGCTGGTGCCCCCATCGCCCCCAGGCAGCACGAGGTGTCCCTGCAGCTCGGAGCGGGTACCTTGGGGTGAGAAGGGCAGTGCCAGAGCAGTCACATCACGAGAACTTGGTGTTGCCAGGGAAACAGCTCACTCGGTACTGGAAGCATCATTCTGGGGTTGTTGTTTTTCTCCTCATTGGTTTTGCATCCCCACAGCACCAGCTAACTCAATCAAGCCGCAGACAGCAGAGCAGCAGCCACAGGATACACGGCAACACGCAGCACGGCGAGCGAGAAGGGCAGGGTGCACACCGGTGCTAGAGGCACCCAGAGACACCAAGCTGTCATCTCTAATACCTGGAGAGCTGCCTAACATTATCAAATGAATCCTCATTAATCAATAAGATGAAACCAGGCAGTCAGCCCAGTGACCAAATCACCAGCTCCCTGCGACCAGGCACACCCCATGCCCTGTCCTCCTGCCAGTCCATCACCCCTGAAGGAAGGGAGAGGGCTCCAGGAGCCTTCCCAGCACCTCCCCATCCCCATGCTAACAAGGCACCAGCACGTTCACACTGCTCTGAACGCCCTCCTCATGTTTAATCACGATGCTACGAGCTGTTAGAGGCACAAGGACCACATCAGAAGCGGGAGCAGAAGCAGCAGGGTGAGCCTGGCACCCTCCGTCTCCAATGGGACTTAATCAGATGCCTGGGGTGCAGCACAGAGAGGAGCCTGCTCACCCCTCAACCTGCTCACACCTCAGCGATGCAGCGGGAGCTCCTGTGGGTGCACCCTGGGGCGATGTAGGAGAGAAACTCACAGCGGGTATTTTCAGTTCATGGCAGATGGCACAACACCTAAGCCTTGGGGGACAACCCAGTGCGAGTCCTCCATGGGCAGGGAGTTACCTGTGCTGGGAACTGCAGTGCTGCACGAGCACGGAAGGTGAGCAACATCTGCAGCTCAGCAAGCGGGGCCGTGGCCGACTCTGCTGGCAGTGCCTGCTGAAATAGGACTTCTGCATTTCTCCTCCACCTCCCAGCCTGATCCCTGTACAGCTCCCCAGCCAGCAGGCTGTACGGAGCTCCTCACGGATGCTCAGTGCTGACCACCAAGATACCCTGAGGACAGAAAGCAGCCAAACCCTGAGTGCTTCCAGCCTTCTCGGGCATGCAGGTGACCCTGAGACAAAAGCCACCTGAGAAGGCAAAAGAACAAGTAAAATTCACCGACACATTCTGATGCCTCCCTTGGTGGAGAATCTCTCAGTTTTGATGACTGTGAATTCACCAGGCTGTTTAAACCAGAGTTAGTTTTCTCATGGGTCCAGATTCAGGGGATTTCCAGAGTGTTTCAACTGGGGCTTCTCTAAGCAGGAGAGGGGAAGCTGTGCAAGCTCCTCCCGTCCCTCCCAGAGGCACACCGCGTGCACAGCGGTGCTCTGCAGGCGGCAAGCAGGATCCACACCAGAAGGGTTATTTCAGCCTCTCCTCCAGTTTCGGGGCAGCTCAGGAGCTTGCAGTTACCGAAGTGACAAGACTTGGGTCTTCCCTCCCCCAGCACACCACAAATCGCTCAGCACGAGGCCCCTGGGAAGCAGCCACCGTGCAGAAGCGACCGCATCCTGGCTGTGCTGCAACAACAGGAAGGGACTGGGGGCACAGGGAAAGTCCCCCCCCAAACACTGTGGGATGGGGTGAGGAGAACAAGGGCAGCCACAAGAAGAATCCCGAAGCCCCTCTGAGGAAACACAGCCCTTTGGGGTCCTTTTGACCCCAGCACTGGGCAAGCAGCCCGAGCAGACGCGGAGCAGCCGTCACCAGCTTGATGCTCTCGTGCAATCGGACGTGCAAAGTTTGCGCCCACGGATAGGGCTCAAGTCCTCCTGCAGGCAAAATCCGAGCAGAGCAAACCTGCACCTCCACCTGTGCCTCCCATCCCTGCTGCACTTCATCACCCAACAGAAAGAAACACATATTTTTTTTGGAAACTGAATTACGCTTTCTGGAATATTAAGATATAAAAGTTGTTCCTCTCACTGAGCCACATGAATAATGTCTGCTCCCTCCCCACGAGCTGTAAAACACGACCTGTATTTTCTTGTGATTTTCAGTTAAGACTCAAGGTGTTGGTCTCACGGTGGGAGGCTGCTGGAGGAGCTTACAGCAAGCACCAGGGAGGAGGCACCCACGGCACGTGGAAAGCAGCATTTAGGGGACAGACAGAGGCAGGACAGGAACTGACAAACATCTTCTGAACCACCAGCATCTTGTACCCAAGGACTCTGAGCACAATTTTAACTTTTAAACAAACACAACTGAGGGAAAAAGCCCCGTCTTCCCAACGGCATTTCAAGTTTTTAGCTAGAGAGGTGAAGGATCGTAGCCTCAGCTTACTGCAGGAACTGTCAGCAGGCAGCGTGAAGCTCTTGATGCCAAAGGGACATTTCCTGCAACAACACCAAGGTTCGGACCCTTCCCTCCAGCACAGCCCCATTTCACAGCTCCTACACCTCTGCCACCTGATAGAGCAGGCAACCCACCAAGCCTCCTCCAGGCCCCGGGGCCCCAGACAGAGGTCTGGATCTTTTATTTACTTATTTTCCTCAGGCCCCAGTTTCTTAAATCACGACTTTCATTAAGCCCCAGCACGGCGTGGCTCACAGCCGTAATTCTTTTCCCCCACCTTCCCACCACAAATCCATTCAAAGTGAGTGACATTTGCAAAGTGTATTTTCACGGCCCTCCGTAATCCCTTCAGAATATTAAGACTGCATTACTTTGTCTTTGGTTACATTAACTTCAATTTTCCTTATGAGTAAGTATTTGGCTAAAAATTAATATAGTGAAGTTGAAAAGAATCTTATGATAGGAAAAAGACTAATTTCATCTCTGGCTGCTCAGATACCAGAGTACACTGGGGTTAATGTAATTAACTTACAATTTTAGCCTAGGTTGTGTACATACACTGAATCTCCCTGCTGGAAACAAGATTAGATTTTATTACACTATATATCCTGGTTATCTTCACCATGCCTCCAATATTACTTCCCTCAATGACTTCAAGGCTCTCTGCTGCAATGAAAATGCAGAACCATCTGGTATTGAGCCCATGCAGTTTATTTAAGGATTTAATTAAATGCTCTAAATGGAGAGCTTCTTTGAATTAACATTTTAAATGTGACTTATTGCAGGTTTAATATTGTCTTAATGCCAACCTGGGAAACTCCATAGCCAAGTTGTTGACGTTTAAATTGAATTCATTTGGGTGGCTCCAGGGGGACTCATTAATTAATCTAAACAACTAATGGGGATTGGTTCTGACTTTTGATGAAGATTATTTACAGAGACAATTTGCAGTGAATAAAGAGTCACAGTAGGCAAATGTTTAATTGAATTTTAAAAAAAAAGGACATCTCATTGTGTTCAATATCAAGGATGCATCTTGCAAGGAAGCTTTGAAATACCAAGAAAGGGCCGATAGCTTGAAGCTTCCTCGCTGCACACTAATAACAAAGGGAATGGGTAATTACATTTGCCTGCGTAATTTGCAGCTTGTAAGAGGACAACAGGTCTGTCTGGCTCACAGTACACGCAGAAAGACTTGAGCACGAAGTATCCTGTGATTCAAAGACAAAGTTGCCCCGCTCACTTTTACTTACTGGAAAAAAGACATTTTCCAGCCAACCATCAGCTGGAGAGACAGAGCCAAGTCCTCTCAGTCACATTTGCAAACACCCTGGACAACTGCAATGAGTTCAGCAGAGCTGCTTTAATTTACAGCAACGTAACCTCTCACATCCAATCTCCTCTCACTCTTTGATTATATCAACTTTGGAATCAGATATTTGCACCTCCGAGCGCACCACGAGCCCTGCACGCACTAAATCTACTTCTGTGGTTGGTTTCCTGTGAGCCGCAGCAGCAGAACAGCACCTGCCTCCTCGTGCATCTGTCCTCGTTAAGGCACATCACCCTTCAGCATTTTTCACCACCTCCATTACCACGTCTTGTCTTGAATCCTCCGGTTACCCCAGAGGTTGCCACCGCAGCAAGGCAACGTGGGGCACCGAGCACGCGCTCCCATTCCCAGGGAAACGCTGCTCCTGAGGGCACGAACAGCCCTAAATACCTGAGACTTCAAGCACGAGTCCTTCAGGACCACTTCTGTGTTTAACACGAGCCACAAGTGCTCCTGGCCAGCAGCCCAAGGAAGCAGAGCAGAGCACGGGGTGAGGGGAGCCAAAGATCTCAGCTGCACATCAGGGCTCCACTGCCCAGTGACCGTCTCCTAAGTGACTTTTACTCGGTTGTTACGCGTTTTCCTTAACCTAAACCCAAACCAATTTCATATTTAAAAGCGTAGCATTGACAAAGGGCAGGAGAGGTGGAGGACAAAAGGAAGAAAAAGGACATTAAGAAAAAAAAAAAAAAAAACACAACTACAAAACCAATCAAATCCTACAAGTGCTGCACTTTCATAGCACAGTCATTAATTATGCAGAGAGGCTTGATGAAGAAATCATTCAGCATTTTAAACACTCACACAGCCAGGAAACTGCCAGAGATGCCCAGGAGAGCCCGAGCAGCAAGCACCCTGCCCCTCGCAGAGGGACGTGGGTTACTCGGGGCTTTGTACCCAGGCCCCTTGCTGCCTCGTAAGCAGCACCCGGCTGCTTACACCACCCTGGGGACCCCCATCAGGGGCTCAGACCAGAAGAAAAAAACCCACCATGGCATCACTTCTGCCCAGAGGCGAGGCTGAGCCCAGGCTGGCCCCGTGGTGCCGAGCCCAGCCCAGCACCCTCTGCCCCAACCCATCTCAGATCCCTGCTTTATTTCCAGTAACACCGAACCTCCCTCATCTGAAAGGAAGAGGCTCCAAACTTCTTTTCTTTCCAGGGCTGGACACATCCTGAATGCTAATTTAGGAGGCAATTGAGGGGGAGGGTACATTAAGAAAATGCACATAACCATTAAGCCAGGGAGACTAAAGCATCCTGCCTGGATCAGCGCTGCTGGATACTGTCTAGAGCATCGCCAGCTGCTCTCAGATACCTATAGTGGAGCTCTTTTATGCAAACACCTCCAGTAACAGCTTTTGTGGATCTGACAGACAGAGTGGTTAAAAATTAGGCATTCAGTGGGTATCCAGTGGAGAGACATTGTAAAGCACATCTGAAGAGGGGAGTCAGCCTCGGAGAGGGAATTCTGAATTGCCTGGAGGGGAAAGGCTGCTCAGGCAGGGAGCGAGGCTGCGCTGGGAGCATCGTGGCATCCCTCCCATCTCCTGGGGTCACTGGGGGGCTGCAGCTCCAGGGAACTGGGATTCACAGACAGCAGAGGGTCACATCCCCCCCAGAAAGCTGCAGATGTGGGTCACGCTGCAAATGGTAGGATTGTGGTGCTTTTCCATCAAATCCCAGCATTTCCTATATGACCTTATCAGCACAGGACGCAGCCGAACCATTTCTCTGTCCAAGCCCAGTAATAAAACAGTTCTTTAGCAGCACCAACACACCTCAACTCTTCCCATAGACAAGAGCTACACCAGCAGTCTTCAGCTCATGGTCAATAGGTTTTGACTTGATCCCAGATAGGAAGAGCAAGGAATGGTGGAGGGGTCACCTACCCTTGTAGGACAAGAGGGAATGGCCTCAAGTTGTGCCAGGGGAGGTTCAGATTGGAAATAAGGAGCCATTTCTGCTCAGAAAGAGCAGTCAGGCGTTGGGACAGGTTGCCCAGGGAGGTGGTGGAGTCACCATCCCTGGGGGTGTTCAAGGAAAGGCTGGACATGGTACTTGGGGACGTGGTTCAGTGGGTGATAGGGTGATGGTTGGACCAGGTGATCCCGGAGGGCTTTCCCAGCTTTCACAATTCTACAATTCTATACCTGGCTTGAGCCACCAGCTATAGGGGTCAGATAACCAGAGTGCAGTGAACATTATCTGAGCACTTCAAAAAAATAAAAAAATTAAAAAAGCCACCTCTGGGGCAGTCCTTATTCCAGTAATGATTTCTGGTGTTTGCTGCCTTTTCTTTTTAATCACCTTATTGCTGTAGGGAATACCAGCTGCTCTGGCTATGTTACAATTGCTTAGGGATGGCCTTTAGAAGCTTTGTTTGATTTTTCTACTTCATCTAACATCAAGTCTGTGAAGTATTCCTAAACTTCAAGGGACTCCTGAAGGTTCTGGCACCAACCACTAAGAGCATCTGCTAAGGGGTAAGCACACAGCTCCTGCCAAGGGCAGGAACCGAGAGCCAGGCTGGAGAGCTGGCAGATTTGGGACCACCATTTAGGTTACTGCAAAACACATTTCTAAATGGCACATGCATAGATTTTGTATATACATACACACACATATATAAATTTATCAACAATACACACGTATGTAAACTGAACCCAACGTGGAAGTGGTCTGATAGAAACCGGCACGTGAAAATGCAATTTCTTTCCTATTCTCATTTACACTGTTTGGATTAAAATGCATCTTTCCACATCCCACATGCAAATGGAATATAAACAGTAAAAGCGGAACATTTAAACAAATATTTGCAAGAGGGTTTTGTTTGTTTTTAAATACTTGGCCTCCTCCAGAAGGAATCCACAGACCACACAGAGTTTCATGAAACACCTCTTCTTTGTTCCCTTATAAAAAGGGAACAGGGACATCTACGCGACCGGGCAAGATCTGGATGAGCACAGATCTTCAGGTCCATAGGCAAGATTCACACCCTGAGCCGCACACAAACCAACGAGCATGTATCTGTCTTTGTATCTCTCACCAAACAGGTACACAGAGAGCTTGTGGCAATCCTGAACCCGAGCTCCAAGTAAATCTGAGCCTGGGTTCTGTGTTTAGGACTGCTGTCAGCAACATCACCCCCATCCAGCAATGGAGAAGACCAATTTTTGCAAAGCAGAGCACTTCTCTTTCTTCCGCAACTCTCAAGACATCGACGCAGTCAGTATGAAGAATCACAACAAACTTTTTGATTAAGAAAAAAAAATACAGAGGCACTGACCTGTCTGTCACTGAGATCTCGACCGTCTTTGGATTTAAATTCACCGCCAGAAGCTTCCATGTCCTGAAAAATAAAAAATAATAAAACTGAATTGGTGTTATTCTCATGTTTTACACCCATGTTTGTACCAACAGGGGCTGCACCGCACAGCACACAGAAAGATGGCTTCAGCTTTGTGCTGGGTGTTTCTGCTGGTTCAAGTGCAGGAGGGACCAGAAATGAAATGAAAATCTCCAGTTTCTCATTGTACAACACCTGAATCAGTGATGAGAGACAAACTCTTCGTGGACAAAGCTATTGGAAACCCAAACATAAAGCCTAATATGTGAAAAAAATATTGCCTTTAAAAAAAAAAAAAACAAACATCTGAAAACACTGAGATATCTGCTACCTTCTGTGGTAAGAAGAGGGAAATGGGGACTTTTTTTTTTTTTTTTTTTTTAAAGTAAAAGAAAAACTCTCAAGTTCTAACATTTCATCCAAACTTGGCTGGCTGATGATGGCTGAGAACACTCCGCAGTTCTGCAGCCTCAACTCCTTCAGAAAAGGGAAGGTGTAGGGAATTGAGGCCGCCCTAACAACATCATCCCTGTCAATTGTTCTCCTGGTAGAGAGCCAGGCCGGTGCTAAAAACCACGGAGTTTTCCACTGTTACCTAGAGCATGAAATAATGTCCCCACTGAGGGCTGCAGGCTCATAAAGCATAATGGAGAGTCATGAACGGGATTTCCAAAAGTACCCAAACGTGTTTCACTAAGGCTGCACTCCTAAATTATTGAGGCACTTTAGAAAAATCCCACTTCATTGAAGTAAATCCACAAGGTATCAGCGTCCCCATCAGCCCTGGTGGACTTTGCGGTTAGGAAACAAACACCCCAACAAAACATCAGCTGTGAGCTATCGCGTGGCTGCTGAGGATGTTTCCAGGAGGGTGGTCAGGCTTTCCTCACTTAATTTTTCATTTTGCCTTTGAAAATATCCCCAGGCGTGGTCTGGAGCCAGCCTAACTTCCCTAAAACTTGTCGTGTTTGTTGGATGCATTCCTCAGGCACAGCAAGGAGAGCTCCTAAGAGAACACGATTCAGGCTCTCAAAAATAACAAGCCTGGCACTAACGACACAGAAATCTGCTGTTTCCTTTTATCGTGCACGTGGACGGCCAGGACGCTGCAGACAGGCTGCACAAACCACAGGGGGAGGCACCCACGCGCATGCAGGGGCTGTGGGGAGGATTTCCCTTTGCTCTCCTGGCAAAGGAAAAGTAACAGGACAGCAGATAATCTGCTGCCTGCCTTTATTTGGAATCCGCAGCAGCGAGAGAATTACTACGTGCCAATTGAGCTACTTAAATAGCAGCTTGGCACACAAACAGCAACCCTGGATTAGATGCTGGGGTGTAAGACACAGGCAGGGCTGGCTCAGCCCCGGCTTGGCCAGAAGCTGGGAAATCCAGACTCAAAATCCCAGCCCCACACAAACAGGAACCCATCACATCGGCCCCTAGTTATTATTATTAACTAACTAAACTCCTGCAGGCTCCCTTCTCAGCCTTCCATGCTGAGCTACCAAGGACAAGAGGGTAAGGGCTGGAGAACGTGCTGAGCAGAAGGGCTCGTGTCTGGGAAAGACAACTGAAGGACGGGAAGGTGGAGGTGGGAAGACGCAGCTGGAAAATCAAAGCGCACCAAGACAAATGGCCATTATCCAGCAAAGTGTGCTACTACTTTCTTAGCAACGCACAGCACTTAGATTAATTTTCGGAGAGAAAACAGGCTGTCTCAACAGCAGCCTTATGGTCTTTGCAATTCGCTTTACAATTACTCACTAAACTACCTTGATTTAATTATTCGAGAAGAATCTCACCGCCACCGCTAACTACTTAATTAAAAACACAACTTTAGAGCAATAAGGGAGTCACATTATATTGTATTTGAAATAGATTTCATGCCAAAACCAGGCGCTGTTTACTTTAACCAGCTTAATGTGCCGATATATTCAGAGTCCTGAGGATTTTAAGAATGGCTGGAGCAGCAGCCATCGTCCAGGGGCTGCAAACGATGCCCATAAGCTTGTTCTCCTTCAGAGCCTAGGCAGCTCCAGCAAAATCAAATTAAGAAAAGCATCACCACAACAGAACTAGTCCAGAAAATAAGCAAGCTTTACCCCCGGGGAAGTCAGACGCTGAGAGGCCTGGACAAGCTCTTACCCTGCTGGTGCTCCCCAGGCGCTGGAGCATCCCCCAGCTCCTGCCCCTTCTGCTGGTGCCAAATGCCCACAGGTGCAGGTGGGCACCCAAACTGGGGCTGCCCTCTGCATTTCCACCAAGGACCTATCAGCAGGGGCAGATATACCAGGTCCCAGCTTGTGCTAATCGAGGTGATTGCACCTCCTGACCCACTCCTCCAGGCCAAAAAAGGGGAAACCTGTGCTCCGTTTGTACAAGCACCCTCAGCCCTGATGACTCTTTGCTACTCCCTTCAGCTCAAAGCATTGCAAAGCCCCAGGCAGCGAGGTCCAGGCTCCCCATCATCATCTTCCTCACCAGGAGCTCCTGCTCACATGGGGATCCCAGCCCCTCCGTCTCTGCGTGGTGGCACGGCAGGAGCACCCCAAATGCTCCATGCTGGTGATCTCTGCCTGAGGGCAGTGACCTGAGACCAATTCCCTTTTTTTTTTTTTAAATCAATCTTAGTATTTTAATGGGTGTCAAGTATGGGTATCACCTGATTCTTGAAGGAGTCAAGAGCGGTCTTCAATAATTTGTTGGTTTTTTAACCTGTGGCAGAAGGGGCTGTGAGTTAATCGGCTCAGTTGCTGCTGCGATGTGAGTGGAGAAGCCTTTTGGGGAAAAAGCAGTCAGATGCCTGTGGTGAGACAGCCCGTGGGCAAGCAGGGGTAGCTGCAGACACCAGCACGGCTCACGCAACGCTTCTGGAGAGCACCGGTCAGATTTAGACTGTGCCAAGTGGTGTAGGAAAGGCCCCCAAATTACTACCGGGCCATTTCCCATTTAGTTAAACACCTCTCCTTTTCCATACAGCTAAAACTATACACGTATTCAGATACAAAAAATTAAATGCCTGCCTTCTTGAATATTATCTTCTTGGTTTATTGTGTGCCCTCTCTCCCCTTCTCTTCCCGGAGAGACCAACCATCACATGAAAATGCTTTTCATCATCTGTAAAATTTGATGCCCAAAATAGCCCCACGGTTGCCCTAGCAACTAGCATTTATTCCCCCTCCCCCCAGCATCCCCCCCTTTGCATATTGCTGCATATTTCTATCATCTCTTTCCAGGCACAGTTCATAAACACGGCTGCATAATAAAGAATGTTATCACCAATGACTTACAGCCCAGCTGCTGCAAATAAGATATGAAGTGGCAGGGAAATACAATTTCATGCAGCTAGGACAACAGATTGATTGGGTGCCCTTCAAATTTGATGCCACTTCTTTAAGTCTGTCCAAATTCAAAAAAAAAAAAAAAGTTAGTTTCCCCACCTCCCCATCTTTCCGTGGTAGCAACAGACAATAAAAGTGGGAGATAATTCACCAGGACACTCATTATGTCTGCAGCAACCTTGCCCTGAGAGATTGACAATTTAAAGAGATGTGCTGCTTTCCTCCGCCACCTCCTCTACTTTTTCCCCAGCCACCCTCCTTCATCAGAAGTCTCATTCCTCCAGTTTGGTTGCCTGTTTAATTTAATTATCTTCCCTTTCAAATTATTATTTCTGTTCAGATTACTAGCCAGAAGGCTGTTATAGACAGAGACAAGCAAAGTCCTCAACGTCATTACCGCCATCCCCAAAATTTTATCTTTGTTTTTATTTAGTTTTGGTAGAACAACATGAAAAGCCTCCCCTAGCATCAGAGAACACCCCGACAAGGACGAAAGGAGGCGTGCTTTGAAATTCTTCTTTTCCCCTTGTCACTTCTGATGGGCTGACCTTCAAGGACACGGAGATCTGCTCTGGAGGCTGCTCGGAACATGCAGAGATCACCTTGTGGCACCAAAGTGCAACACAGCACAGCGAGGAGCAGCTGTGCTGATGCTCTCACCGTGCTTCTGCTCGTCAGAAAGTCTCTGGGTGCGTGCAGAGACAGCCCCTGCACAGCAGGGTTTCTGTCCCCGTCCTCTCCTTGCTCACAGAGGTGCACTGGATTCTCCTCTGCACCCTTGCACGCTGCTCAGGGAAAGCTCACAGCGCTGGCATCTCTGAGACGCTGCTCCTCCATCCCCTAGTTACAAGCTGCCTTCCCTGTGGGTTATTCCCTGGCACAGAAGGGATGCCTGGAGCAGGGCTGGCAAGGACAGGGCTCGTTCTGCACCAGGGATCCTGGCACTGGCCTAGCACCCTGCAGCTGTCAGAGCAAGGGTCAGGACGTGCAACGGGTGCACTGCTTGGAAACTTGCAGGGAAGGAAGGGAAGGAAAATCCAGTTTGTTTCCATTTCACAAAAAGAGAGGGATCAGCGTGTAGCCTCCGGTTCCAAATCTTGCCTGGCATTAGTGAGCACCCACCAACCAAAGCACCCAGCGGGAGGAAATCACTCCTCGCAGAAGCCTTTTGGGCATTAACTCAAAAGCAGCACCAAACCCACAACTCTCCCAAGGAGTCTGGAACCAACTCTCGTGCATCTGGACACACCACAAGGACTGCCTTCTTCTCAGCATCTCCAGCAGCCCACAACAGCCAGGCTGCTCGAGAACCAGCTCCTCCTGCCCAGGAGCCTGCGATGCCCACACGTTTCGTGCCTCTCAGTGCAGGAGATGCTGCCAGCTCTTAAAGCTTTCACAGCAATGACCTGCGCAGGTGCTAGGCTGTGGAGAGAACCCTTCCCAGCTGCTATCATGTTTTTTCATCACTCAAAACATTTAAGATAGGAATCGAGGTGGTTGGCTGCTGCTTTAACCAGTGAAGCACTGACTGGAGGGCAGAGCAGAGAACCCAGAGGTGTAGGGTTGAGTTGCTCTCATAGTGCCTGGTCATATCCAGCGTGGGATCCTCAGGAAGATGCCCTGACCCCTCAGCTCCTCCTTCCCCACCTGTACACAGCAACAACAGATCTCCAAGGAGCTTTCAGACACAAGTAGCTCTGATTTGGGCAATGTTTAAGAACTGGAGCTGAGTTTTGGGGGTTCGCACTCTGATCCTAGGACATTGTGATGCTTAAATGTGCAGGACGTTTGCCAGCTGCTCAGATGGAAAGCATGAAAGCAGCTCAGGGCAAAATTACTATTATTAAGATGAGAGATGAGGTTTTAAACCCCAAGCTGCAGCTCAGGAAAGTCAAAACCACTTTCAGCATCCGTCTTGAGATACGTTCAGTGATCAAAAACTGAAGTCAGCTTTGAAGCAGCAGTCACAGGTCACAGAGGAGTGTTTAAGGGTAGGGCAGAAGGTAACACAGAAAAGTTGGGGGATTTTTTTTTTTTGTGGTACTTTTAGTAGGAAAAACGTAGAGTTGAAGAGAAGCAGAAAACGTGTAATATGCGAAAGGAAGATTTTTATTTTTTTTACAACTGATTTCTACTACCTCCTTTGAGGCGTGAGCAGCTCTTTAATCTACAAAGGGTCATTTCTGTGTCATTTTTCTGTCCTAAGTGGAGGCCAAGTTCAAGAGGCGCTCCTTTTAATTTCCTCTGGATACAAGTACTTGGATACAGAATCCCATTTATCTTCCTTGCCTCAAGTAAATAAATTTTAAAAAGTTAGTGTGTCCTATAAATACTCCATAATATACAAGATCCAACATCACTTTTTTTTTTGCACCTAAAACCTTAAACCCTACTGACACCATAAAGCATCAGTGCTCCACATCCCATGATTGTTTCCCATAATCTAGGGGAACATTAAAGAGAGAAAAATTGTGCTGAAAAATGACATCTTATCTATTTCCTTCCTCCCTAGCACCACTCCATGTTTTTGTCATCGCAGGTCAGACACCTGCTCCCCACGTTGTAATCTGGGGAAGTGATAAATGCTTGCAGGCAGTGATTACGAGCGGCCGCATTCACTCGGTGTCAATCTGGAAAGCAGCACGGCGACGCCGTTGCCATTCTTTGTCCTGCCAACAGGGCGAATTAAGGAGGGAGGAAAAAAAAGCTTAAGGAAAAAAAAAAGAACTGACAAAGGGAATTTTTCTCTTACCTCCTTCCCAGATGGGAAAGCTATTACCAGGTCCAGACTCTATATAACCGCCCATGTCAGGGAGGGGATGCTCCAGCTACAAGCACTCTTACAATCTCTTGAGAGACTGGGGGGTGAGGAGGATAATTTACATGATCTGGGTTCTCTTGGATTTGACCATGACCTCCACAAGACTACGGGTGTATTTAAAATGGCAAGACAGATGGGCAGCAAGCCAAATTGCAACACAACGCAACAAAACCTAGCAAAGCACAACTTCATCACTGCTGCGTCAGCCACTGGGCAGCCCCTGAGTGACCCTTCCTGCTGTCAGGCTGGATCATGCCCTCATCTGTGGGGCAGAACCGGTCAAGGGAGAGGAGCCTGGTTCATTGCATTCTGCATTTCAACCAAGAACTGCTAAACTTGGCCATTTTCCAGGATTTGGGGTGTGCTGCAGTTATCTGGGTGATAATGCAGTGTCACAGGCTGTGTCCAAAGCACGTGGCTTCCTAGGTGAGGTTGGAGGAGATCCTGGCATTCATCAGGAAAGTTACGTGTGTCATTTCATTACACCAGACGCTTTTGTGGCAGCAACCTGCTCTCACAACCGCTTTAGGTAAGTGGGGAAAGCCTGGAGCTGCATTTATGTCAAGAAACCCAACAGTATCTCCACACCAAGGCACGCTTTCTGCAGGGCTTGAACAAACCCAGCACTGTGCACAGAAGGGCAGAGAAAGAAAATCAGTTTACCAAGATGAGAAATTAAGTATTTTAACTAGTCCTCAGTGAAAACACTGAAGCCCTGAGTGCAGAAGCTGCAGGCTCCCCAACTCGCCCTGTCGTGCTGCAGGTAGGGAGGGCACGTCCCAGGAACTGGACTTCAACTCGTCAATTATGCTGTGGCTGCGCAGTGCAATTATCCATAAATATTTATACACACACGCACGCCCTTTGTTCTGCCTGCATGTGACATAGAGGAGAAGTTTGGCTCTGCTCTCTCTCCCTCACCTGGATTTGCTCTGCCCTTTCTGCTGGATACAAGGGATTTGATCGAATTAACTTAATTGGCAAATGTATTGTTCAGGCAGCTGTGACAGAAGTGACTTCGTGCATTAGTCCGAAGGTTAAGTAGCTCATGGCAGCTCCCAACACTTCCTGCTGCCAGGCGCCTCTGTACCAACTGAATCGGGCTTTGGAGCAGGGTCAGGGGGGGCGATGCCCCGTGCCGTACATTGTGTTTGGGTGCAGAGAGGCAGCTTGGTCAGAAACGCCCACGTCCCTGGCTACTTGGTGTGCTCCCAGCCATTTGCCATGTCAAGGATACTGGAAAGTGGCTCTACACAGCATTATTGTTATTCCTTTTTTCCAAAAGAGGACAACAGACCATCTGGAGAACAGCCCTGCCTTGCGAGCCAAAGCTTCTGCCCTGTCTCCATCCCAGCTGCCGTGGCTGGATGCCACCCGGCCTGCAGCTCTCAGCCATGGGGGGTGCTGTGTGGGGCTGTGCCCTGCTCCACAGAGCCAGGGCTTGGCTCCCAGGGCTTCCCTCCAGCTGCTGGTGCTCAGCAAGGCCAAGGCCTGTGTCCTGCCACCTCATCCCTGCTGCCCAAATTCCCCCCTGTGGCTTGGCACTGGTGGGACAGCAGCCACCCAGGTCCCCCTCCCTGGCTGACAGTAAGAGCACCTCCAGGTCTCCAGGTGGAGCAGCTCATTTTGGGGCAGATATTCCTCTTCCTCTCTCCCCTCTGACACTCCTGTTGCTGACCTGATGACAAACATCACTTCAGTGATGGGGGCACAGAAACGTGGTGACAAACAGCACGCAGCCGAGACCGAGCTGCCCTCATGGAGGAGGTCACCTCTGGAGGCCCAGCAAAGCAGGAGGTGGGAGCAGCTTGTGTTCATCCCTGCCTCACCCCCTAAATGTCCTCTGGACCAAGAGGGCAGCCCACAGCCCCGGGCAGCCTTTCCCCAGCCCCACAGGCACGTGGAGAACACAGTTCAGTCTTTTTCTTTGCACACACAGGCGTAGAGAGAAGGGGAAATTTTCATAACCATTTTGATTTCTACTAACTGAAGCCAGTGTAAATTTGTCTTCTATGAATCTCACTTACATTTCGTGCCTGACTTGTGCATAAAACTTCCCCAGATTTACACAAGCTAACTCCATAAGTCATCCCCTTCCCAACCGGGCCCTATATCTTGATGACCTTTTAGAAACCAATGACTGCTTTCCTGTTGTTATCCGTAATTGGAAAAGCACTGGAGATAAGAAAATTTATAGCAATGAGTGATCTACCTGCGAGAGACAATAAAGAACGCCGGGCGGTGAAAGAAGGGGGAAGAAAAAAATCCCCCACAGGGAGAGGTGTGCAGGCACGCGCTGCTCAGGCTGAGCCTCCCGTGTCCTCCTAAATCTCTCTGAAGTCTCCCCCTTGGGCAGGACAAGTGTCCTCTGCAGGACGGGTGCCCTCCTGCCAGTCACCCGCTCTGACTGAAGACCGCTAGGAATTTATTTGCAAGACTTTAGTTTTTACAAGAAGGAAGCACGAGATGGGCAGGCAGGCACAGCCCCTTTTTCCTCGCAGTCCCTGCCACAGCCCTCTGGAAAAGCAAAGTGGGGCTGAAGGGGTTGAAACGTACACACACTGTGTGCACAACACAGAGAGGGGCAGGGTAGGTCTCAGATGGTTATGTGTACACACACACACTGCTTTGAGGTTAATCTCAATGACATTCATCACCCTATCACTCACAGCAATCTGCACCAGCAGGAATCATTGCACACGATGGGATCACTGAAGTGCTCCTGGACACCATAAGAACCCTTCCCAGACAATCTTGTTTTGTTTTGAAACAAAGGCAGAAGGTGTCACACTGCCACATCCCTTCTCTGGGACCGGGCCAACAGATTGGGGTGCACTGCTCCTGGGTTCAGGGAACAGGAGGTGTCGGGCAGCAGCCCTGATCTCACTTTTACCCAAGAAATTCAGGATGTGCCAGGGCTCGAGAAATGAAATGGTTCCACTCACACCTGCTAATCAAAGCAATCAAGATGACATTCTCATCTGTAGGAACCAAAGAGGTGCCAAAAGGAAAAAGAGAAAAAGCATTTCCTTGCCCAAGTGTAAGCAAGCACACCCCAGCAGTATCAGCAAGGCTGGGTGAGAGGGGATGTCTGAGCTTTGCCGGTCTACATGGATATAGTTTGTGCTACTGTACACGGGGAACAGCAGCAGGGACTGCTTTGCCAGACATAGCACACATGCAACAACCCTCAGAAAACAGCCCAGCCCTGATGGGGTGGCACACTTTCTACTGAAACACGGCAATGAAGGAACCGAGCATTGCCCCCGTTGCCACAGCCCTATCAGATAGCTGGAGCTGTGCCTGCAGTAAACAAAGTAGTTTCCAAAATCACTGCTCTCATTTGAGACAGCCGTGGCACACCTGCTCGGGTCACTGTACCAGTGTCTTATGCACCTCTGAAGCCTGCTCTGACCTAAAAGGGATTCCAGCCCTCGGTCCGCACCTCGGCTCAGCTTTCCTATTTGCCATCAGAAGGATTATGCAGGACCATCTGCAACAATTAACTCCCACGAGAGAAGTTAAAATAAAACCACTGAGAGGCTGCTGAGAACCAGAAAAGACGACCACAAAACCCTGGCAGAGGCTGGGATGAGGAAAGGCAAGCAGCAAGGAGGGACTGTCACGAGGAACCCCCAGCAGCTCTCCTCCCACCACCTCTTACAGATAAAGATCTCCACAGCTTTAGCAAAGGTCACCAGGGCTTGTATGTGGGCGAAGACAGCTCCAGAGGTACTCAATTCACAGCTTTTGAACCAGCTCCTGGTAAGCTCTGCCCAAGTGGAAGGGAGGTGGAGGCATCTCAGCACCGAGCTCAGCACCCCACCTTGCTGGGGCCTCCTCCAGGCCTGCCGGGCTCGCTGCGTGCTGAAGACGTCTCCCTCCGACATCTGTATTTTCAGATTATTCATTATGAATTGATTAGTTCATCCCACAGTCACCCTGATCATATTCTTCCTATGTACTAACATCTCAATGAATGAGCAGTCAAGTAGAAAATGAATGCATTAGTGCCTGATTGTATTACTAAGCTCTTGTAAATGCTAACGAATGCAGCAGTGTTTAATTCAGCCAAATAAACAGGTAGTTACAGAGTTAAACAGCACTAGCTTCCAAACAGGAGCAAAACACCTAAAAATATCTTAATATCTTGCAGGTTTAGCATTGAAATTAGCTTTGGAAATGAGCACGCATTTGAGGAGAATTCTTTTGTCTGGTTATAAAGCCACGTTCAAGGCAGTATTTTCATGAGTATGACATTGAGCTAGCCACTTTCAGCCCTGCCAGGGCAGAACTGATTACAAGCCACCTAGGTAATTAGAACAATTTGCATTCAGACCTGCATTTTAGGAGAAACTAAGCTCGGAATAATTTTTTAACTCCACTGGATTTGCTATTTGCAACTCAATATGCAAGACAAACTTTCCAGTTCTCTGCTGGGAACAGAGAAATGCAGTTTTTTATTATTAATTATTCACTATGAGATAATTTCCCATCTCCATCCACAAGCAACCACAACAGTATATACAAGAAGTCTCAAAGAAAGCATGCTACCCTCTGAAAAGACACGGGTACATTTTTTTCGGCAGGCCGGCAACTCAGAGCTGTGATAGAGAAGAGCAATTCTCTGGCTCACAAGGCATTCATCAAAACTTGATGAATGATAGATTAAAAAGACAGGGAAATTTCCACACAGACCAAGCCTCGCGTTTGCCTCCCTTGTTTATGATGGAGCAGCACTTCTGCAGACACGAAGCCAAGCGGTGCAGGCACACGCTGCTGCAGCAGCCCATGGGCAGCAAGCACAGACCTACCCGCTCCTCACCTTTACAGGATATTTGGGTATTTACTCAGTGAGCTTCTCGTAAGGACGGGCAGACAGGTTCAGGTTGTGCAGGCAGGCAGTGTCCTTGCAGGTCCAGGTTATACATCCGACCAGCTGCTTGCCATTAAAATATAACACAGCATTAAAAAAAATACTGCACTTCCTTCTTAGCTGTATCAAAGACACCGTGGCAGCTTTTGGTGCATGCCAGGGCATCGTCCCCTTCCACAACATGAGCCTGGCCCCTTAGAGCCCATCACGGTGATGATCCAAAGAGCAACGTCTGCATCCAGCATGGGCTGAGCATGGTGAGGTGCCTCTGCTGGGATGCTGGGTCTTGGGCAGCTTCGGATGTGGATAACCTCACACAAAAATTCTAAGGAAATCCCTCCTGGATTTTACCCCTCTCAGCCTTTTTCCTGAAAAAGGGAAAATGTGCCACAACAATGTAGGGAGGCCCCGAGCAGGGCCAGCTGCCACATTACCTGATTGCAGCTCAGTGCTCTGCAGAGACCCCAGCTGCTCAAGAGGCCAAAGCCGTCTGCGTGTTGGGTGGCTGAGCCGTGGTGCTGCAGCTGGGCCTGCAAACAGCCCTGCAGTGGAGATCCTGCCCAGCTCAGCCCCCATGCTCCTTGTACAAGGAGCTGAGCATGGCACGAGCCTTGCAGGCACGATGTTCCTCTGCCACTGATCCAATGTCAAATCCATTTTGAGACCAAAAGCCTCCACCGCGAGGAATTTGTCTGCCTTGGCCTCAAAGCTGGGCAGCTGTCCCAGAGGCTGGCTGAGGGACATTTTAATTTCTCACTTCCACTAAACCTCTAATGGACTGGACTTGCTTTGGCTGCATAAAGATGGCCAGACCCTAAGGCTAACAACCTGTCGTACCCAGAGCAGCAGGACAGCTGGGAACCGAGAGCTCGAATTCACTAAGCAGAGCCCAAATGAGAGCCTGCAAGAGGTGCCTGTAACAACCTGAGCAGAGAAGACTGACTCATCGCCTTGTTTTCCCCAAGCACAGACTGTATCTGTTTGGCAATAGACCAAGGAAAATGACAGTATAAACTGCCAGATCCCAGCAAATCTCTTCCTTGACTGCCTCTGCTGTTCATTGCCAAGAGACAGAGCTGGCTTTGCTGCTGTCCCACAGGACAAACCTCGTTCTCAGCTCCAAATCTGCCTCCCTTGTCTTCTCAAAGAGCAGAGTGATACAGCAGTTGGACTCGTACAACTCTATAAAACCTGTGAGAGTCAGTCAGCCCCCTACATTCCTTTGGGGTCTCCTCTAGCAGTAGGAAAACAAATGGGCTCTGCGTCATGCTGCTGTGGATGTGAACGCAGCCAAGGATCAGTGGGGTTTTGCTGTAAGCCCCCCCCCTCACCACCCAGGAGTCCTGCTGGCAGCACCCAGCGTGAAGGAAGGTTTGGCACTTCAGGTATTTCACAGAGTCCTAAGAAAGGCATTAGAGACAAAAGACTGCCAGAAATGCTGCGTTCATGGGAGATGTGCAGGTTTAAAAAAAAAAAGTAAGAGACTGACTTCAGTGCAGATGAAAGCTTTGGGCTCCGGCTCCCAGGAAAGCCCCACAGGAGCAGCAAGTGCAGCCACAGCGCCAGCTCCCCAAGGGGCTGCAGAGCTCAAACTGGAAGAGTTGCCTCTAGAAAGGGTTCTGGAGCCAGAGCTGCTGCCTCCTCAGTGCCTGGGGCACAGCTAGTCCTGGAAATGGGGTGTTAGAGCAATGGAGTCAAAACCCCACCCCGAGCAGCATCTGCTAGTCCTGATGTGAGACCAGCAGAAATCTCAGGTTTGCGATTTGGGCATGTTTCCACTAAGAACCACTGTGAGACCATTCCCTCTTTTTATACAGCCCACCAAAGAGCCGTTTAGTGATAATGACCAAACTTGGCTTCATCTTGAAAACCTTTAATAGACTCCTGTATATTATTGAGGCTCTAATGGAGCTGGTAGGGAAAACAGAAAAAGTAACGCATAACAGGGAGAAGCTGGGTTTGGTTTTCTGTGTGCAGAATAAACCACGACTTTGAATGTTTCCTCTATTATTTATGCTTCCCCTCTCACTCAGAGAAGTTTGTAAGTTCAGATTGCCTACCCACATCTTTTCTCTTTTCCTTTTTTCCCTTTCTGTCTACAGCCATAAGAAAGGAAAAGGAAAAAAAATACTAGAAAGGAAAACCAAGTGACAATGACCCCGTTAGCCGTTCCCCCAGGAGAGGCTGCTTGCCACAAGTCTGCCCTCTTGCTCTTTCTCTGACAAGGCCAACGATCTTGAGCAGGCAGCACACCCGAGCAGGACAGGGCTCACGAGCCGTGCGACACGCGGTGACAGCACTGAGGGGACACGACTGGAAGAAGGGCCTGGTCTTTGCAAAGCGAGGATTAGACTCTGGATGTGTCTAACTAGAGGTGGATCAGCAACCCAGCTCGTTCATCTTCCCTGGAGGGATGCTTTTTTCCTTTCCTGCCTGAGGAGGGCAATGAGAGAGGGGTCTTCAAGCCTCTGTGAGCGCTAACAGGCCCCAAGCGAGGAGGGGGCAGAGCCTCCAAATACGCAGCTGAAGGCAGCAGCAGCGGATTTGCTGTTTAAGAAATACTTTGCTTGCACAGAGACAAACAGTACCTACCTGGTAACTCTATAGTCCCAAGACTTGTCCTGTACAAACAGGATAAGCCTCTCCATAGAAATTATCTCCTCCCCGGGAGGCAGGTATTCCTGAGCCAGAGGAACAAATTCCCCCAAGAGCAGCGATAAGACCTCTCCAGCAGCCGGAAACAGCCAGGTTATCAAATGTTTATGGTAATCAAGAGCAGGTGATTACAGTCAACCCCAATGGGTTAGCATGAATATCAAGCAACATGGGCACAAGTACTCGTGGTTATGAGCTCCTGGCTTAATGAAACAGATCAGATATAAACAGAGGCATCAGTGGCAAGTGAAACCAGGAGCTCTGTTCCCAAACAACTCTACCAGTTGAGTGAATTTCATCTAAAAGCTGGAAGAAGTGGGTTTCAACATCTAGCAGCACTACTTTAAACAGAGAAACATGCTTGGCAAACAGCTGACAGACACAAGGCTTACTCCACACGTGCAGCTGAAGGTCTCGACTTTCACCCCAGGCATGGAGAAGGGAGAGCCACGGCTTTTACTCTTGCCAGTGCAATGCTCAGTGTGGGAGGCCAACTGTTTCCGAGGAAGCCCTCCCAGCAGTGAGCAATGAGGTTTTGCACACAGTGAAGGTGTAGTTAGATTCATAACACATGGGCAGTCTGGGCTTGCTTCACTAGGGAACAAGGTACATTAGCAAGATACCTTGTAAAATCTGCAGGAATTGCCCAAAGCAGTTCAAGATAAGGAGTTAGAGCTGGTCCATGTCATCAGACTAAGAGACAGACCTTCATATCAATATACTTAATACACTTAAAAAAAGGTATCATGGCCTGAGAAACACGAGACTGCCCAACACTATTTGGATTGACCTCTAAAAAGCATCACTGCACATGTCCACGAGTCCAGCTCTGAAAGAGCAACAGATTTCACTTCAGAGCTTTTTACTGTGCTACCTAAGCTTTCTAGTCCCTGTGTGTTTGTTATTTTTTTTTTTAAATAAAAAAGTCAATGAGAAGTACTAATCACCCATGAAATGAATCCAAAAAATGCCTCTGCTTTGTCTCTGCAATTGCTTGAAGTAGGAAGGCTCTGAGCATCAGTCAAAGAAAGCAGCTGCACGTTGTTCAGAAGGGGAGCCTTTAACTGATTTAGTTCGTTGCTATCAGCTACTTCCAGAGTTACTTTCCACAACCTACAGGAGCTCGTGTCCTTGGGAGAACTGTCAGAAAGCAGGAGAAAAATACATGGTGGGAAATGCCTGCTCTGGATTTTGTACCAGAACGCTCGGAGGAAAACACTGCACCAAGGCAGCAGCAGAGAGACAAAGGAGGACGATGAGTGTGTGATCCAGCCAACGAGACCAACTGTTGGCCTCCAAAAAAAGAGGCCTAGAGACCTACTGTTATGGGCAGTAGTAGGGTTAATTTCACACTAAAACCCGCAAGTACGCAGATTATACACCTGGAAGTGCTCCTAATAACACCCCTGCAAAGTAAGAGCATCCAACTCCATGAAACACACTGCTACCACGCTCTGTCAGAGGACCAGACCTCATCTGAAGCCTTTGGTGAGAAGGGCTCAGGTCCAAGGACCCTGCCGCAGGCAGCACAGAAGCCCCACGGGGATGGCAGCGACAACAGGAGCGTGGGAAGCCCAAGAAGTGATGGACACATGTTTGTGACAGCAGGGGAACGCTGCTCTGCCCCAATCAGATGGCCGTAGGTCCAAACACCCAGGCAGTGCCACGCTCCCAGCTGGCACAGGAGCCATTCCCCAGCTCCCAGCCAAGCAGTCTGTGGCAGCAGCCTTCAAAGCACATCACTTCCCACTCCTCCTTGCACAAGAGCACGCCCAGACACCCTGCAAAAACACCACAGGAGCGGGGAAAAAGGGAACCAACCCCTTGGGGTGGAGGGAGGCAGGTTGTTGGGTTCCCTTTTTTTTTTTTTTTGAGGCTCCGGTGTCATCTTGTTTTATTTTTTGCCATCGCAGCCTGCTGGCAGGAGGACTCGGTTGCCAGGGAAACTGCTGTGAAGGTGCACGGGGCTGCTGCCCGCAGCCAGGCGGGGAAACGCCTGCTGGCAGCAGGGAGCAGTGCCCGCAGCAAGGCTGCCCGCTGCCACTGCCCCCCTGGGCCACCAGCCCCGTGCCCTGGTGGCAGCACCAAGCCACGGAGCTGCTCCTGCAGCACCCGGGTCAGGAGCTGAGGCTCCTGAACCAAGGCCACGAGGTTCAGAGAGCTCTCAGCAAGGACAGGGTGGCACGCTGCCTGAAGGAGGCTCTGTTTTGTTTTTCTTTTTCCCCTATTATTTTATTTTTAAATGAGTGCCATTAGTGGAATAATGGTTAGCAATTTGCAATAATCAATTTGAAATCAGGGTTTGATTAGTTAATGCACTTTCTGTTGGTCTCTCCTCCTAATTTGATCAGGAGGGGAGGGGAGAGGAGGGTTTTTGTCTGTGTAGCAGCTCTCCCAGTACCTGCAGGTGGCCCCACCAGGCTGCAGCAGCATTGCACACCCCGTTGTGTGCCCCAGCCAAGCCCAGGCTCCTATCTCCTGCTGTCCCCACCAGCCAAAAGGCCACCCCCTTCCCCACACACCCCTAGGGGTCAACAGCACCTTCTGCTGCTTCAGCTTTGCGTGTAGGGCTGCAGGCTCCAGAGCATGACCAGGAGCTGACCACCTCCAAAATTATCTGTAACATCATCCAAAAACCAAACCCTGGACAGGTAAAACCCTCCACTAACCTTCACACCTCGTGGAATGTTTGGCTGTCCTGAAAGTCCTCCATTCAGCACCTACGTGTTAGTGCCAGCAGCCATTGACACACAGAGCAAGGAAGTCAGAGAAGCACTTGTGGGGTGAGGGAAAAGGAAACAATTTCTCTTGCACAGTATACTCAGGCTCCAAATAGCTCTTTATAAGCTGCATTTTCCCCACAAAACATGCCCAGCCTGCCAGAGGGACACAGGAGCCTCCAACCAGTGCCCTGGTAGGTAAGCAATCGCTCAGACCTGGCAGGCTGCTGGTGCAGACCTCGCTGTGTCTGTGCTGCCGTCTCCTCTCCAGGGCTCATCGTCTCCTTCCCCTTACCCCAGACCAAGCTGGGCCTTAGCTCAGCTCCACGGCCCCAGTCCCAGCAGGATGACACCAACAGTGAGCACCCAACAGCCAATGCCCAGCCTCAGGGAAATCAAACCCAACGCTACGAAATCCCACCACTGACAACACGAGCCCCACAGCTACGGGGCCAGCTGAGGATACTGCAGTGCTATTTTCTCTCCCCATCACTCGTGCTGTCTCTTGTAATCTCCTCACTTCTGCTCCCCTCTTTCCCTCCCTGCTCACATTACTCTCATTCCTCCTCCACCCACCTCTCCCCATCCCCAGATCTCCGCATTTAATGCTCCGTTCCCGTCTCCTTGTTTATTCTCAGCACCATGTGCCGAAGACACGCCAGGCAGAAGGGCTGTGACACTCTCCTCTGCTGCCCTAAGCGAGCAAGCCCACATATGCTGCATTCCAGGGGAAGAAAAAACAAGTCCATTTTTTAAAAAGACTCCGTACATCCTGCCTGTCTGCAGAGCATCCTTGGGAGGAATCTGCATGGCTGTGATCGCCATTACCTGCTGCAGTAATTAGAAGCGGTATTTACAGCCATGATACCATTTTAATGCTGGTTTGCATCTGCTGTACTTCCACTTAGAGAGTAAATGTAGTGGGGAACATCTGTTTGCTGCTGCTGCCTGATGCGACATTCCCCGGCCAGCGATTTCGCCCTCATTACGGTGGGCTTTAATTGTTCCAATTGCCATCAGAGGGAGAGGTCCCCGCAGCAACAGGTACAAGTCCTGGCCCAGCTTTTCAAGCAGACATTACCTAACACCAGTCCTTTTCATTCCACTCTTCTAACAGAGGGGAGAGATGCCAGTCTGGATGCAGATGTTGCCTCCATTTTGTGAAGAAGCCGTCATCAGCCAGCAGGAGAGGAAATCCAGCTGGGGAAAAGGGGCCATGAGCAAGAACTTGTCCCAGCAGATGATGGAAAGGGAGAAATGAGGGCTCCCTGTGAAAAGGCAGCAGCCCTGAGGTCTCCAGACCCACAGGCAGCTCCCTGCCCCAGGCACGGGGTGATACCTGTGCACGGATCAGGCTGCTGACCCCCAAATCAGCCTGGGATTGTGGCTGGCTGCCTTTGTTACGGCTCAGGTGATGCACAGCAAACCACGCTGCTTGGCCAGCATTTCCTTCTGGGAGCTCGTGTCCCCCAGCCAAGGGACTTCCAAGTACTTACACCTGAAGGGGGGAGGCTGCCATGAGGCCTCAGGGTCACGCTGCACAACTGATCTTCTCTGAAGCCCTGCAGGGCATTTGCCTTAGCCCTGAGCACTCCCCCCTGTGCTCAGCTGACAGGTTATTAAGCAAATTCTAGCTCGAACCAAGCTCCTGTCACCAGACCACACCTGAAAAACAACCCAGAGCTCTCTATATGGGCAAAGTCACGAGTCAACCTGCACATCCCAGGGCAGCTCTGCTCTCACCACCCTCTTTCCCAGCATCTTTGATTAGTACAACCAGACCAGCACTGACTATGCTAAGAAAGCCATCCGCAGGGCCCTGGGTAAGCATCCTGCAGCCTAGCTGCTCCCTGCCCACTCTGCTTGTGCAAGGTCACCTCAAACCTCCTCTCCCAGCTAGTCCTGAGGCGCACTGCCAATTCCTCAGCAGCGTTTGCTTTTCCACAAGCAAAGCTTGTTTGCTGCTACTGTGCTACTCTAGAGCAGCGGGGCTTTAGAAACAGAAGATCTTGGTGATTCCTGGACGCACGGGCATGTATTTAACTCAATCTCCCTTCTCTACCCACACACCCAAGCCACCGGTACGCGACCTCGGGCACGCTCAGCACTTGCCGCAAGAGGGCTCCTGCTGCTGCCGCCTCCCAGCCGGCTCCTGCGAGTTGCCAAGAGGAGAGGTTTGGCGGAAACCCGAAGTGTTTGTGAAGTGCCATACCCAAACAGCTGTCCTGGATCTAGATCTGTGAGCTCGTTATTCTTCTGTTCTGAGTTTTTACCTGCTGAGAACGAGTCATCTCACAAGGTGTAAAGCGGGGAAATCACACGCAGAGCCCCCAGGGCTTGCACGAAGGAGCAGGCTGCCACAGCTCCTGCAGCAGAGGAGGGAAGTGGCTAACCCCTGGCCAACCAAGCTCCCATGACAGGTTACCAGCAGGCTCGAGGTAACACCAAGAAGTTCTGCTGCTCCTGCCCAGCCCTGCAGCCTCTCCCAGGAGCCGCAGGATGGCTGTGCCCTGCTGCTCATCCTCTCCTCTGCACTCAGAAGAGCATCCCCCAGCCTAGACACAGGACTTGTCTAGATTAGACAATATCATGAGTGCAGCCAAAAAGCATCTTAAATCACTGTGCTGACATAGATATGGACACAGCCCTACTCACCCTGCTTTTCGCTAGCACTGGTACGAGAGCACCTGCTCTTTGGCTTGCCCAGGGCAATCAGCGTTATGCCAGCAGAACAGAACTGAGCTTCTCACAGCACAGCTCAGCACACGGGCGAGAGCTGGGCAGCACTCCTGGCCTGAGGCTGCTCTCCCAGAGCAGGGTGCAGGCACAGAACAGTCAGCCCAGATCTCCGAGGTCAGGCTCAGGCAGCAGGAGCAGGACCAGCTGCTTTCCCAACACCTGCCCCAGCTGTGGGTCTGCTCCAGACGGGGCACCAGATGAGATGCTCAAGCATCAGAGCAGACGTGGGGAGACCTCCCTGCAGCTGCAGGGCTCACTTTGTGTAGCCACAGGGGTCTGCAGCCAGAGCCTTTCATTTTAATTCACTACCCCAACCCATCTTCCCTACTGAAACCCCACTGCTCCAGGTTGGTGCTGCCTCCTCGCTGAGCACACCTTCCTCAGCTCAGGGCTCTCAGAACTACACCCCAAGTAGCTGTCAGTAACAGCAGCAGCTTGAGGCTGCACCATGAAAGCCTCTCTGCTGTTTGAGGAGAGTGAGGGTTATGCATTTCCCCCCCATAAAGCCAACAGAAGGCTCTTAGTTTATTTAGGTCAATTAACTTCGGCTTTCAAATTAAGTTCTCATCTCGTTTTACAGACAAGCTGTAAGCAAAGCAGAAAAAGGGTCAGCTGAGGAGAGCGCGGCCCAGGATTCCTCGACTGTTAAGTAATTTAAAACCAAAGGGGAAAAAGAAAATTGAGATCAGGGAAGAGCACGGACCACCTAACCACTCCTGCTTCACATTCATGTTCTTCCTCTGCTCTGGGCATCATCAAACTTACAGACCTGAAAGAGTAAAGAGGAGCTGATATAGAGAGCTGTGCAGAGGAAGCCATTTGTGGCACATCGTTTTTATTGGTCTCGCACACCCGAGAATGATGCTCCATATTCTTGAGTGCCATCTACTGGCATTTTTATCTCTGCTATATATTAAACCCAACCCCAGTGTTAAAAGAGCAGTCAGGTTGCAGTCAAGCACTTGGAAGCAGAAAAATGCCAGAGCCCGGACTGCACACACAGCACAAGCCCGGTCCCCTTGCATAAATGCATCAGAACACGCTCTGTAATGACGTGGTCAGGGAGCACTTTCTGCACGAAAAAGCCCCCTTTCATACACCAGATGGATCGTGCTCTCTTAATGAGCAGCTATTCAATATTTTTCTTTATCCTCATCATTCAATATGTAGCTCCATGTCCTGTGTATGGCATGCTATTGAAGTCCTGCTCTAAATAATGAGCTATTAATTTTCTCCTGGGCTTTCACAGCATTTATTATCATAGTATCTGAGTGCTTTGCAAACATTAATTTGCCTTACAACAGCCCTGCGAGGAATGGTGGAATTATCCCCGTACAGATGGGGGACTTGGGCACGGCCACAATAAAATCAGACGGGCACAGCGTGCTGGGGTGCTGCGTTTGGGATGCGGGAAGGACTCATTTCTCAGAGCTTTGGGAACCAAAGCTTTCAGCGCATTCAGAGCACTGTTCTGACAGCCTCCACAGCCAGCTACAAGCCTGCAGCTTCCCCACTTGTGCCCAGTGCCACCTCCCACAGTGGCTGGGAACACAGCAGTGCTGGGGTTCATCTGAAAAGAAGCTTCTCTGCATCTGAGATCACATCTAGCAAGTCTGCTGCAAGCATCCAGGCTGCCCTAATGCCTGCAGAGACAGCCCCCAGGAGCGATGCCTCCTTCTGGGATGGTTTTCTCTCCCCACAGACTGCACAGACAGCTGAAATAATTGCCTCCATGGGACAAACCAGGGCAGTTAGTTACATACTTCCTATGGAACATCTTTGTCACAACAACCTGCCACAAAACACTTCTGAGCACACCTCTGGCAGGCTGCAGGCTGGCAGCAGACGACCAGAAGCTGTGGTAGAAGCGTGCCAAAGGCAGAGAGACCAAGAGCATCACAAGAATGTACAGGTCTGGCCATTGCTAAATAATAAATAGTCCCTGCTGATTCAAAGGAGCCCAGCAACTCTCTGAAGCTTCAGAAGAAGGTAAAGCAAGCCAGAGCACAGCCGGCAAGTCAGGGACAAGGACAGGGAAAGGATAAATCCTTTCTTGACACCTACTGCTGCCCACACAGTCCTGATGCCGGGCTGTAGTCCTGGCATCCACCCAGGAGAGGCTTACAGCCAGCAGCCGCCTCACATCACCACAGCCTTTTTGGTAGGGGTAGCACTTTAATCCCTCTCCCAGGCTAGTGCATCACGCCAGCCCAGGGCTCTGCCAAATCAGACATTCATTCTGCCCTGACAGGGGAATTTTCCATCCCCCAGTCACTGTTCTCATTCTGCTCTTCACACCCAGCAGAATTGCAAGACCCTTTCAGGGTACAGAACTCATTTTTTGTTGTATTCAGAGAAGGCAGCACCGCTCGTTTGCATCGTGACAATATTACATTTCCTCATTACTTTCCATCCTTTCCCATCCCTCACTCCTCTTAAGATCTTATTTGCATTTTTGATCAGACCCATACGCTGAGGAGATGCCTTCAGGGAGCTGGCTGTAACAGTGCCCAGGTCTTTTTCCTGGGCTGAATCAATTAATTCACACCTCTGGGAATACAACGAATTTTTTCCTGCGATGTGTACAATTATTCCCAGTTTTCATTGGTAAGAGAGGAGGAGAGAGGGGCTTTGAAATGCAAAGTCATATGTGCAAATCATCATCTCCAGCAGCGAAAGCTCTGCCCGCGTGCTGCTAACACAGGCGGGCAGCGTCTTACCTGGGCAGGATGGGCCTCGGCCTCTTCTGCAGCAACCCGCCCGGCTCATCCTCGCACCAGGTCCCCGGCAGTCAGCGATGGCCCTGCCAGGAGGGGTAGGGATGGCTCAGTTAAAGATTGAATCACCCTCTGCAACACCCCCTCACGGCAGCCCCGCTGCCCTCCCCATTTCTAGTTTTTAAACTTCCAGCTCAGAGCTGGAGCCTGCAGAGCTTAACCACAACCCCAGCACAGAGCACAGTGGGGTAAAACCCAGCGCAGGGCTGCTGCCAGGCCTACAGAGCACATTTTGCTGACCTGAGGTTCCTCAGCCCAACTTCCTCCTGCGTTGCTACAACATTTCAGTCTGTTTAATCTGCTTTGGCTGCTCGGTGCCGGACAAACCCCGTCCCCCAGCAGCTACCTGCGTGGAAGTGCTTTCATTTACCAAACACACAGAGGCACAGCCGGGAACGCATTTTCTTTCTCACATGCTATCGAAATACTGCCCGAGAGGAGAGCAGGAAGAGCCTGGCATGCTCCAGAACTTTCCTGGAGGTGGCACCAGAGCTGGTGCTCCCCTAGCAGGCCCCTCAGGGTGATTTTTACTAAGGGTTTCCCCAGGCCCTGCCCTGAAGCAGGCTGCTGCCACCACAAGCTCCGTGCCACCCTACATGCAGAGGATACAAGGCTCAGGTGCTCATGGCCCCTTTTTCTCACATCCCCTCAGCCCCAAGAAGCCTTCAGCACCACACAGCCTGCAAGAGCAGCAGCAGCAGCACTGGGAGCAGCTGCTGAACCAGCACAGCCCATCAAAAACCAGTCCCACAAACCTCTGCCAAACTGGATTCCACAGGTCCCCAGCTGGTTTTGGCTCGGTGCTGCTGGCCTCGTCCTGCCGAGGGGATGTAAAGGTGCTGGGACCCAGCCAGCAGCACTGCGTGCCTCAGTTTCCCTCTCAATACACAGAAGGAGCTGCAGCCACCTCTCCGAGGGGCTGAGGCATCTCAGGTGCGACACCGGCTCCAGCCTCGAGTGCGGCGACTCAAAAATGAAGTTCCCTTCCTCGGACAAGCTTGGGGCACGCCACCTAGGTTGAACTCTACAGAAAATAGTTAATTAATCTCTCGTGCTGCGGCCTAATTCTCTTTTCAACATGTGGCTGTCACTTCCCTGTCATCACAGCTGATTTACAATGGGGTTTAATTAAATCCTCCGTACATTATTCAGTATTCTCTGAAGACAACACCAAAGCAGCCAAGGGTATTTAAAATGTCACCTGCTGAGACGTATCATCTCCTTCTAAATAAATATGACAGTGATCAAACTTTGGCTAATTACAGTGACTTCGTTATTTGTTTGTATGTTTTAATATTTAATTGCTTTCGTGTTCATCCAATTACAAAGCAACAGCAAATAGAAATTAACTTTTTATCAGCGTGTTCCCAGCCCGGCTAATCAGCACTTCAAAGGCCAGACACAATAGGAGGCCATCCAACCTGAGAGCGCTTTACAATATATTCTCTGCTGAATGGGCCGTTCTATTAAATTAAGGGAGAATTGTGTTTGTCAGTGTATTCCCAGCTCCCACCCGGATTCCCTTTATGTGGCCATTTACCGGCCTCCTTGTAGCATCCTTGCAGCAGGAGAGTAAATTGTTTGCATTGCTCCTGCCCTCCTGCAGACAGCACCTCGCTCTGCATCAGCTGCAGCACGGGGAAATCGCTTCCCTCTGGTAGCTTTGCCTTTCCACTGCAGAGGTGAGGCTGAGCTGCCAGCTCGTGCCCCAGGAACAGCACACGAGCAGCAAGCTGAGCACAGCCATGCCTTGAGAGCACGGGCAGCCTCCCACAAAGCCCCCGGGCCAAAGTCACCTCTTGGCTTGAATGGGGACAGAAGCTCAACCTGACAACTTCTTCCCCCTAAGATTTCGAGGGCTGCTGGCACCAGCAGAACTGCAGCAGCTGGAGTGCCGGGGGGCAGGGGTCTGCAGTCCCGTTATATTCCTGCTCTGTCACGTGTGCCCATGGCAATCAGGCTCGGATTTGCAGTGGGTGCCATTGCATGGACTCTGGCTGGCTCCCTGGGAGGTCTGCATCTGTTTTAGCAGCTATCAACAGAGGGCAAAACGAGCAAAAAAAAAGAAAAGCTTGAGGGCACATGATCAATATAATCAGAATGATTTTTGCCAGTGCAACAATCTATCTGCATTGTCAGAAACGTGATGTGGAGAAGACGTTAAGCAAGCTGGCTTCCCTCCGCAAACCTGCCAGCAGAAGTGCATGACAAGTGCAGAGAAAGAGTGATTTAGAGTCAGAGAAAACAGATAAATAGCATGTTTGCCAAACATCAGGGGAGAAATACAACCAGATCGGCACATGCATAAGGGACCCACATTAAAGAGAAGGGATCTGCGCTGTATTTGTCCTGCGCTGCCTTGCCGGTACTGCTGTACGAAGCCAAGCCTTTCAGCTACCACATCAAAAGCCTGGACAAGAGCTCAGGAACTGGGCCTCAAACAAGCATGGTTTTAGGAAGCACTCTGCATAATAACAATACTAACCAAGTGCCATCTCCTCATTTTAAAAACTCAAGCAAACAAATCTTCCCATACATAAAGCCAGGCCAAGATTAGAGGTTTTTCCCTTGGAAGCATCCACAAGTTCTCACATTATCCCTAAGCCTCGCCGCCTTCTGGATTTCATAAGACGCCTTTTCATGTACACACAAAGAATAAAAACCACATTTACACAACTGAAGACGAGACCAATTTGTAGGCTCCTTACCACACGTGCCAACGTTCCTTAAGCAAATTGCAGCCAAGTCCCGAGAAGTAAAAGTCTCAGAGTCAAGGGCAACTGCTGGGCCTGCACACAGTGCCAGGAGATGCTCCAGTGACTTCTTGTGCCTTGGCCTTACCTATTTCTGCAGCTCTACTGCAGCAGGAGCAGAGTTAAAAGAAAAACACAGACGACCTAGTTCTCTAGACCATGCTGCAGCAGCAAGAGCTCATCCTTGACCCTGGAGCACCAGGGGACCGACACCCAGAGAGGCACCACCTTTTTGAAAAGGCTGCTGTGACACAGCTTCACACAGAAATCCTGTATTTTTTTTAAATGGAAAAAGAAAAAAGTACTTTCAGATTATATTAAAAACACAACACAACCTCTTTTTCCCCACTGAGAAACAACTTTGTGGATAATTTTAGGCTTATCTCATAAAATATTAAATGAACAAAGAAATGTCTTGGAAATACTTTGATTTTATTGAAATAAAATATTTAATTTGACCCAAAACACTTTCAGATTTTTTTTTTGATCTTTGAGACTAGATTCATTTGAGAAATCAAAGATTGCAGAGTTCTCCAGGCAAACAGATCTGATTTCTTCCCAGCATTAGCAAGGATGCATTCGCTGTACTGCCTTACTACTGCTTTTGTTTTCTTAAATTTTCTCCTGCAAAGTTATACCAGTCATTAAAGGCCACAGAAGAATCAGGCTCACACCAAGAAGGAAGCTGGAATAACTTTGATCGGTCCTTTGAAACAGCTGAGCAATCAGCACAGCAGTGGCAAGGCAGAGGTTTTGGAGGAAAAGCACTGAGAAAAAACACAGAAATATGCATAGGAAGAAAAACAGGCTTCCCACTTTGATGAAAAATCTGAGCATTCTGAAGTCTATGCACAAAGACTTCAGCAAAATGCGCTGCCAGTGACTGTGGTGTAAATGCCTGAAGTAACTAGGAAAATAAAACTAACATTCACACTTTTAAGGAAAAGGTACAGCATTGAAGAGGCTTTCAGGGTAGGGCATAACTGCATTATCTGAGCATTCCCTAGGCTCCCAACCTTAGATGCTATCACGCTGGGGAAACTTGGTGTGCTAGCTCTAAGGAACACCACGGAGCGCGGAGTGGAGTGGAGACACCACGGCTAGGCTCTGTAATCAGGTGGGGTCTCGATTGTTCTTGTGCACAAAGCTGCACTTTTTGCCACCCTAAGCCAAAGACCTGTCATGTTTTGACAAATGCTGTACCCTAGTGTACTTTTTGCTCATTATAATATCATTATAATACCAAAACACACCTCCATCCCAAAAGCTACCCGCCTCCAAGGTGCGACCACCCTTCACTGAGCATGCGCCCTGAATTTCTCGGAGCCTATTACTTTAAACGGAGACGGGAAAACTTTACACCAATCATAACTAAGATATGCTTGACTAGAGCCACTCAAGCTCCACCTAAAAGATAGAAAATAATATAAATTGGCCCAAGAGAGAGGGGATGTTAGGGAAGATACCATCGTCAGGGGAGATACCATCCCAAGGACATACAACATCCTTAGGACCTCCTGACTCCTGGGATCAGTCGACGGGCTGAGCCTCTCTTCCCCCCCCATTGGGACGCCTTTGGGTGAGATCTGAATATTTGCTTATAAATCTCTATAGAGTCTTTGATCCTTTTAACGCGTTTATTTCTAGGCTGCGCACCTGTAACACCTAGAACCCACACCTAGAACCCACACCTAGAACCCACACCTAGAACCCACACCTAGAACCCACACCTAGAACCCACACCTAGAACCCACACCTAGAACCCACACCTAGAACCCACACCTAGAACCCACACCTAGAACCCACACCTAGAACCCACACCTAGAACCCACACCTAGAACCCACACCTAGAACCCACACCTAGAACCCACACCTAGAACCCACACCTAGAACCCACACCTAGAACCCACACCTAGAACCCACACCTAGAACCCACACCTAGAACCCACACCTAGAACCCACACCTAGAACCCACACCTAGAACCCACACCTAGAACCCACACCTAGAACCCACACCTAGAACCCACACCTAGAACCCACACCTAGAACCCACACCTAGAACCCACACCTAGAACCCACACCTAGAACCCACACCTAGAACCCACACCTAGAACCCACACCTAGAACCCACACCTAGAACCCACACCTAGAACCCACACCTAGAACCCACACCTAGAACCCACACCTAGAACCCACACCTAGAACCCACACCTAGAACCCACACCTAGAACCCACACCTAGAACCCACACCTAGAACCCACACCTAGAACCCACACCTAGAACACCTGTAACACCTGTGTATTTCATGCATACTAACTTGCTTTTGCAGATAGTCACTATCACCGGCAATCCAAAAGAACCTGATTATCTGTTGCTGTAATAAACCATACTTGATTGCATTGTGATAGCTCTCATTAATGCAACTAGGGTGAGGGTGGTTATCCGTGATAGTTCAGTGTTCTGAATCTAACCAGACCCCCAGACGGTTAATGCATTGTTGGTGAATGTCTGAACGGACCCCCAGGTGGTTAATACGTTTTTGGTGAATGTCTGAGCGGACCCCCAGGTGGTTATTACGTTTTTGGTGAATGTCCGAACGGACCCCCAGTTTTGGTGAATGTCCGACTGGTTCAGTACTCTGAATCCAACCGGGCCCGTAACGGTTAATCAGCTACACCCCTTTAACGCGACAGTGACATGAGAAGGGGCAGCAAAGGAAAAATAAACTTCCAGCCAGAAAGACATTTGGCATCACAGGAAAGTCACATTTTTCTCAAAAGCAAGAGGATGGGAAAAACTGGTCAACGTGCTTCAAAATGCTTCATTCCAGACAAACGCTTGAGATACAGACCCTTCAATAAGGAAGCTAAAGAGAGGAAAATATCCTGTTTTTCCTGGCCAGTACTGACAGGCTGCTCCCTGCCCAGCAGCCGTCACTGGGAAGCCACAGGGAAGCTACAAAGCGCTGCTCTGGTCCTGCAGGAGCGATGGGGACCGAGGCTTCAAAGCACTGCAGTGGCCCTACCTGACACTGCCCTGGGGTTGCTACATAAAAAAGCACACAGCCACTCGTCCCTAGCAAAATCCTGTTTTGAATCAGTTTGGTATCTTTTGACAGAAGGAAAAAAACTGCCGGAGAAAGCTCTGAAGTCATCAGGATATCATCTTCTGACACACAATCCCCCCCAGCTTGGAGGGAATTTGTATCCCCAGGCCCCAGCGAACTGCAATTGTACAACACCAACCGAAACACAAAACCCCAGGCTCAGCTACCAAACCCAGCCTGGACCAAATCAAAGGTTTCAGCTGGCACAGCCTGTTCCCTTTGTGACTCACTGGAACTTGGAGTTATGATTTACCACCCTCATCTGGGCCAAGAACAGTACTGATATTATTATTATTACTGTAGCTAAGCCTTGAATGTTTTCCAGGCTGGCAAAGCTATCCACCACTCAGTTTTACTGCTTAGTTTCTGCATTTTTCAGCTCTAATAGATGGGGTGACGGAGCCTAGGGCATATAACCAGATTTCTGAAGCTGTCATGTCATCAAAACTCCAGAAATAACACCACACACATGCTGGGGATAGCATGAAAACCAGGCCTTCCCATTTCTCTGCTCCTGGGCTTTTACTGCAGAGATGGTAATGTCTAAATCGAAGATTTCACATGAAAGTCCTAGATCCAGACTCAGAAGACCACAGGAGAATCTCAGCTTACACCCACTAAGAATCGAGCTCCTGACCTTCAAGGCTACAGAGAGAGGTAACACTGGAAGCTTCAAATTCAGGAGGAAAAATGTAGGATGGTCAAAAAAGATCCATCGGGAACAAATACAACACCTGCAGTGGTTTTGGTCAGCACCCCCTGCTCAGCGCAGGTGTCCCCAAAAGGCCAGGATACCACACGCACAACCAGGAGCCCAAGTGGGACCGGGGCCTGAACAGCGACCTGAAACTTGGTGGTGCTGCCCCTGCTCCGTCCCCGTGTCTGAGGGGGACAATGGCAGCTCTGAAGACTGCGGGGTGAGGTCTCTGTCCAGGCTGAGGGACCCAAATCGCCAAGATCCCATCTCCCAGCGGGCATGGAGCTGCTCCAGTGCCTCCACAGCCCAACCCAACTGATCTCCTAGGACAAGCTGAGCTTTGAGATGAGGCCAACAGGGGCATGGTGGATCTCCATGCACAGCATCAGGATCCACATCGTCAGCAAGCCAACACGAAGGCCAGACCCTGGGAGGCAGCGAGCAGCCTCAGAACCAGCTGAGCACAAGCTGAAGCCCTGAGGAGCCCCAGAGGCAGCAGGGCAGGGAGCAGCACCCTCCAGCTCCACATTTCAGCACTGCCCTGCCCCAACCCACAGCTTTTTCTTCTGAAAAAGCTCCCAGGAAAACCAGGCAAAGTCGCAGAGAGGAGCAGATCGCCTCCCAGCACACACGGAAGGAAATCAAAGCCAGCGGTTTGCATACAAGCCTTGCATTTGCAATTCGGAGCCTCTAATAGGAAATGGCTCCCAACTGGGGGAGGGGCAGGCAGGAAATATTACAGCAATGTTTTGTTGCACTAATTACCAATAATGGCACATACCATGGTACCGACCACAGCCAATTCATTTTGAAAGCTATATAATAATGTTTAGGATCAGGAATTAATTTTTATAGCCACTGGAGCGGATTTACTCGTACTGTAATGCAGATTTATTACAAATTAAATTTCCCAACTCCAGAGGTTGACTTGGAGAGGCTCAGCAGGACTCGAGGTGAGACACCCTGATGTCAGGGGGAGCCTCAGCAGCTCCAGGTCTCAGTGCCCCTTATCACAAATGTTTCCATGTGCCCATCTGTGCTGTCCAACCTGGCCCCACAGCACCAACACGAGCAGGACCACACTGGGTGGCCTTTCTCCAGGCAACTGAAGGTGAAAGCCTGGTTCTTACTGTTGTAGGGCTTTAAAAGGTAAAATTGCAGCACTACAGGCTTCCTGCGTAAGGAGAGCTCCATAAAAAATTCATAAAGTGAAAACTTTGAAGCATAGCCAAGAAGATGCAGTCATTAATTTGCAGAAGCATCTCTGGTGTCAGGTGGTGATGAGGAAGTGGTTCAGGACGTCTTCTGCTTGGGAGAGTGCTGCTGGAGTAGGACGGATGTGCACAGAGCTCCAGGCACAGAGCTGGGCCTGAACAAGGCAAGCCCAGCCTGCCCAGGGCTCCTAGTGCCATCCCAATGGGGACAAAGCATCACTGCTTCCAGTAGTGCCAGAACCCAACCCTAAACCCAGCTGAATTGTTTGTGTATTATCTTCACACCCCCACGACGGGCACCCACCAGGATGCCGGTCAGGGTGCAGACCTGGGCAGCACCCAGCTCCCACTAGTTTATAACTCGGGAAAGAGGTCCCAGCCCGCCAGCCCAGCACTTGGCAGTGCCTGAAATAGAAAATCCCATTCAGCCTAAGCTTTGCATGAGCTCCTGCAACAGCGCAGCCGCCAAGAAGGACAGGAGGGGGCTTGCAGCAGGGTTTAAGCATCAGCTCTGCACTGTCTGATCGGTGGAGGCACCAAACAAAAACCCACTCAGATTCCTTCGGAGGCAGAGCGACCGAGCTGGAGCTGCTCCAAGCCCTCTCCTGGCTCGGAGAGGCTCCCGGCCACGGCCCCATGTCCCAGCCCGGCCCCCTCCTGGCCCCAGCGTTGCAGAGGATTGGAACAAGCCTGTTCTCACGTTGGGTTTTAATGACAGTCACAGATCCCGCCGCATTAAGCCTCATCCTGGGAGAGGGATGCGGAGGGAGGAGAGTCATTAGCTTATCCCTGACGCCCTGCAAGGAAGAGGAGGAGGAGGAGGAGGGGTTTCCTATGCTAATGCTGCACAGGCTGAGCTCCCACCGATGCTTTCCTGTGCTCCAGAATAAATGAGACTTTCCTAATTCTTTCCCCACTGCAAATAAACAGACGGGGAGCCTGCACCATGCGGCTTGTACTGCCCTATTCATCACAGCATCCCGACTGTAGGTAGTGGTGATTACAGCTAATTATTGGCAATTACCACCGCTGAGCTGGTAGGTGTGTTTCCCCAATAACTTTCAGCAGTTCCCAAACCTCTTTGAGGGCTTCTCCATGCTGGAAGGAGGAAGGAAACTGCTCTCCCCTCTGCTTGGCAGCCAGACCCCCCTCCCAAAGCCTCTCATCATCAGGCATCACGGCGCGATCATTAAAAAAAGAACAGGAAAAAAAAACCAACCCCGTAAGCCCCCAGCACCAGTGACGCACCGACAGGTTGACGGGGAACCTTTCTGCTTGGAATGACTCTTTCTGCCTTTTGCTCCTCAAAAGCTCCGGCAATCGAGCCCGGATCCCCTTGCCCCTCCTCAAGCATCTAATTCAATCCATACACAAAAAAACCCCACACCACAGAAAAGCGCATGTACAGTCGGCGCCTTTCCCGCATATAAAGTACCACAGCAGCGGGTGAGGGATGGACCCTTTGAGAAATTCGTATGCCAGCCTTCCCACTATAGTAATTTCATTCTGTCTTTGTAATTGTCTGATATTACATTGTTCCCTGCCGGAAGATTAATTAGCTAGTCTTACCCTCCAACATACCATCCCTCTGCAACCCTCAAGGAAGCTGGAGTGGTGCCAAGTCGCGCGGATTTGCTATTCTGGCTGGCAGCTGCTACTGTCGCTGCAAAAAAGCCTCCTTTTGTCCCCGAGCAGCAGTTGCTGTGCCAACTGACCCCCGCGGCCCCGGCCCGCCCGAAGCCACCGCCAAGGAGGTGGCCAAGGTTCAACGCCGCGGGCTGGGGGTGGGAAAAAAGGGTGGAGGGGGGAGAGAAGAGGAACGGGAAGGGGGAGAAAAAAAAATGAGAAAACGCAAAATAACAAAACAACACACCCAACCCTGACCACCCCCCCACGCCCCAACCCTCCGCCTGGCATAATTACTCACGCTCGTTAAGCATGGCTGCATTGCGTATGCGAGTCACGCGGCACGGGCGCGCGTTGGGCTGCCGGAGCGGCGATGCCGCGGTCCCGTCTGGCGGTGGGCAGGGCGCCGTGGCACCCCGCGGCAGTGTGCGCCCTCGGGGGGGGACACCCGGCACCCTGTGCCCCCGGGGAGGGGGACACACGGCACCCCAAAGCTCTGGCACCGAGCCCGGCCCGGCGTCGCGGTGGGTTTGCAGCTTTTGTTCCCCCTCCGCCTTCACTCCCTGGGCACGGGTTGGGGAGTTCGGGCTTATGGTGCCCGGTGGATGGGATTTGTACGGGTATCTGTTCAAAGATGGTGGAAGCACTGAAAAATAAGGTGTCCCTCTAACATCTAACACTACAAAGCGATGCTGACAAGCATGTCGGCTGCCGTTCCAGACTGCTCCAGAAGTGGTATTTGTTCTGTGCTCCACAGAGCGCACTCAGCCCCGTGTGTGCCTCCTGAAAGCACCACAGCAGCTCATATTGCCGGATTGCTGCCTGGTTCGCCCCAGCCGTGCTGTGCAGCTGCCCCCAATGGCTTTGCGGCCATCAAGGCCATGGGGCAAGGTCGGAAAGAGGCACCAGGAGTGCCTACAGCTCATGGTTAAGGGAAAGAAATAAAGGGAAGGGCAGCTCGGCAGCGGCAGCTATGAGCAGAGAAGGTTGGACTGGATCCTTCACACCCCGGCACGCAGCCTGCCCATCCCCTGCACCAACACCCCAAGGGCAACCCCACAGTGGCAGCACCTTGTGCTCTGCTTCCCTTCCATCACCACACAAAAATGACCAATTTGGGATGTTTTTATCTTGGGCAGCCAGAGATCACCTTTCCCCAAACACTCACAGACCAGCCCCACAGGGACAGGGGCACATCTCAGCACAAGCTCTCCACCCGTGTGCACGAAACCAGTTTGAAACTGGGTATTACGGGGCTGTAGAAAACAACCCCACACCATCCCAGAGGCTAATTAAGCTCCTTGACGAGGCCAGCAGCTCTGGACCACCTCAGCGCCCGCCTGCAACAACAGCCCCCCTCCCCGGGTGCTACGGAAACAGGAATTAAGCGGTGATGAATGCGGCGTTAATTAATTAAGAGAAGACACGCACGAAGGGGGGGGCAGGAGGCGGGGGTCCTGGTGCCGCAGGCGTCACCCGAGGAGGGGCCGCCACACGTTTGTTCCTCGCCAGAAGGCACCGCGGCGCCCAGCCGTCCGCCGGGACGCAGGGAGCGGGAGCAGCGCCCGCGGCTCCACGCCGCCATCTTCTCTCGCCACACAGGCCGAACACCACATGGACTCTGCACAGCCCAAAATGGCCGCTCGGGAGGGGTTAGTGGTGGAGCTCGGAGTGGGTGATGCCAGGGGACCGGAACATTCTGCTTTGTGTGTGGAGGTTGTTGGCAGATAATTAGTTAAAAATGTGAAGCTTCTGAAGGAAAGGCAGCAAAGGGCACTGCTGAGGTTTGGTTTGCATTCTGCATCCCCGTTCACTACACAGCACCCGGAGGAAAAGGACCTGGTCATTGTTACAGACAGCTGGGTCTTGGAAAAGGGGAAAAAATGGTTAAAACCCACAAATGACAGTGGTGGTCAGTGCTATTTGTCACACGCAGCCTCCACACGAGGCTATCAGATCACACACAGGCTACAGCACCCCGACACAGCTCAGAGATGAGCTCTGGGTCCATGCTCAGCAGTCCCAGTTGGCCAGACCCTGACCTGGGACACGATCTTGGTGAGGATCCCGATTTGCCAGGCCTTGCTCGGGTCGCAGCAGAGCCCACGTGTGATGGGGAGCACTCAGTGCCACGGCTGTCCCCACTGCAGGCCAGTCCCAAATCCCCTGCGCCAGAGATGCTCCAGGCATCACCAGGGCACCCCGCCAGGTATCTGGGAGCTGACTGCTTTCTTCCTCCTCCCATTTTACACACCTGGGGCTGTGACCTAAAGGTATGGCCGTGCCTAAAGCCACTCCATGGATTCATCACTGGTTTTGGCACACGGCCTCCAAGTGTCCCTGGCCCCAGCTATGCCATGCTGGTGTTCAGCTTCACCTCCCACTGGGCTTTGCTCAGAGCTTCTCCTCCATACAGACTCCACCTGAGGGAGCTTAGTCCTGAGCCCAGCAGGGTCTCAGGGGTGACTTATGGGTTTATAGGACCCCCATTAAATACTGGGCTGCACACACAGGACCTCAAGCTGTTTCTCCAACCCAGAGTCTACATTGCAGAATCCAGTCCTACATCACTTTCACAGGCCAGCTTTTTGGGATTCTCCAGAGACATAACTTCCCTGTGCATTTCCTAATATGCCAGCGAAAACCTTCCAACTCCCACCATCCTTCCCTATGCCATGGTTTTAAAGCCACTTTTTCCTGTTATAGAAATAACCCCACCAGGGCACTGCTGCACCAGCAACCTGGTTGCTACTCCTCCTCCTGACTCTCACCCAGAGCATGTTATTTATGTAACATCTTTTAACACTGACATTTTCAGCACACTTTTTCTTTAACCACTTGCATTTAAAGTAAAAATGCCAACTTATGAGTGACTGCCCTCATTACAGTTCCAGTCCTCCAGCTAATTAATGCCTGTTAGCTTTGGCTTATACACCAGGATGCCTAATTCCAAAATACACAAGACTGCCAAGTTACTTTGCAAACAAATGCTTGCCTTGAAGAAAGAACCCAGCATTACTCAACTCGCTTCTGTGACCTTAAAATAACCCTTACTTGCAAGGTGTCTTAGTCTGCAGAGAAGGAAAGCTACAGCTTGTCCTCCTCAAAAGGAGATTGTTAGCAAATGAAAGATAAAACGAGGAGGAAAGCAAAGAGAAAGACAGATCTCCAGAAGAAAGAGAAACAGCCAGAAGTCCCAGGACTGCTTATTTAGCAAGGTCACAAAGGGGACTAAGGGTGCTCAAAAGAAACAGCAGGATACGAAGGTGGGAGCAGTCCTGACAGCACCAGCACATCTGAAGGCAGTAGGTTTAAAACTGATTAAAAAAGGAAAAGCCTTATGCAAACTTAATGCATAATTAACCTGACACACACACTCACAGAAGATATTATTGAGGTCATGAGAGCATTAGAGCCACAAAAACAACTCCATAGTTATATGAAGAATGAGAACATCCACTGTTAAATTATTTGAATATTCATCTAATGAAAAGGATAAAACCTGCTGCATCCTAACCAGGACAAGGCTCCTCTCCAGGAGGATTATAGACTTCTTACATCTTCCACCACAGCATCTGATGGTCAGAAAGGAGAACATGGGCTGGATGAGCCCCTCTCTAAGACTCTGTCCAGGTCAGATCTCTAGTAGAGCCTATAGGAGTAACTTTACTGCTTCAGCAAGGGCATGAAGTGGGAGACTAATCATCCTCACTGCCTTTGTTATGAGCTGAGGACCAGCCCTTCCAGGCAACAATTCATCTCACCCCAGGTGAATTGTCCTTGTAAGGTGCCAGTCCCAGTGTGTACTGACCCCACAAACTGCTCCTGGTGGCATGCATGGATGGGACACACCTCAGGGTACTCCAGGCTGGGACACAGAGCCACACAGCTCAATGAAATCAATGGGCTGTAGAGTTTGGGGTATTTTAAAGCCTTCACAAGTCCATGTAAAGATGCACAGAAGTCTCATCTGCTCTTACACACCTCCCAAACCCCTGCAGCTTCCTAAGCCCCTTCCTTTAACACCACCCTCAAGGCCTCAGAATGCAAGCACCCTTCAGACCCACCCAGCCCTCCGGGCTGGCATTTGGGATCCCAAGGCCCCAGAGATCTTCCTGATGCCAATTAAAAAAAGCCTCCTGTTAGCCAACATCTGCAAGTGAAACACCCGCAGGCCTTGCCCTCCTCTCAGCTCCTGGCTGGCTTACAACCAGAGCAGCTGTTTCACATTCCCCAGTTTTAAAACCTCATGCTAAATCAGGGTCTCTCTTGCCAGAAATCCAGCAAGAGACAGACTTTGTGAAACATTTCTGAGACAAGAGCTGCCTCTCCCTAGATCTCTCTCAGGGGGATCATGACCCAAATGCCTGAGGCTCCCTTGGGAGAAAGCCAAGGACAGTCTCTGGTGGTCCCCAAAACCCAGTTCTGCTCGCACTGCACCCTGACACCTCAGGGCCCACCCTCCCAACCACCCCAACACCTCAGGGGTGGTGATGGACTCACCAAGGCTGAGCTCTCATGTCCTGCCTGCCCCCAGGCCACAGCTCTGGTATTTCCCCTGCACACAGGCCTGAGGCACTGCCAGCAGCCCTGAGGGGCCCAGCGGGGCAGTGCCAGGCTCTGCCTTGCTGCTCCAAGCACTCTGAAAACAAATAGTGTTTCCAAATACTTCATTTTACAGCTAATTTGATGGTATTTTGCTATTATAAGCTTGGGATACTGGTTACTTGCAGAAACAAATAGCTTTGGGGGGCCTAGGCTCCACCCTCCCAAGGAGGGAGGTGGCCTCCCTGACTCTCCTCAAAGGCCCCAGGGCAGGAATATTTCAGCTATTGGTGTGCCTGAACCCCAGCTCCCACAGTAAGGCAAGCATGTAGGCAGTACTTATTATATATTATATAATATTATATATTACAGCCTTTTACATTTAAAGAAGTAGGGAGGCAGCTGTCATTCATGTAGCATGGAAGAGCCCAGAAACAAACACAACATCCGATGTTGGTCCATGTTACTGAAAGGGAAAACTGCTGGTGGTAGTTGGAGCCATGACTAAATGCCAGTGACTGCCTGTATCGACAGCAGATCATTTGTGCTAAGTAACCCTGTAACACCAGCCCTACACCAAACTTCCTTCCAGTGCCAGCTCAGCACAGAAAACTCACAGCACATGGCTGCTAATCTTCCACAGGCATTTTACTACTGACTTTTGGCAAACTCCCCTGCTCAGTGCATCTTCCCTGGCTGTACCCCTTATCCAGCCACACAGCCAAGCATCCAGCAGGGAATGGGAAGGAGAACACAGCCAGGCTCTCTGTGCATCCAAGCACCACTAACACAGCCTCCCATCAAACCGGGATCTGCCAACACGACGCTCCTTGCCCCCTCATCAGAGGGACTTGAACTCACCAACATCAAGGTCCCTTTCCTGACTTGCTCACAAGAGCCAGGAGGAAGCCGTAGATATACTGTGAGCACTTAGGAGGAAAAACATTACAGCATCTAAAGGCACTTTAAATGATTTAGATACAAACTTGCCTGTAATAAGACATCTATTTTGGTTAATCTCTTAGTTGCAAATCTTGAAACTCTTGAACCTGCCTCAGGCTACTGTCAGCAGCACTTCATTTAACACTGCTTATTGGGAATAACTGCTATTTCCCACTGTAACCTCCAAACCTCTTAAAGTCTTATTGCTTTGCCCAAATATACTTGCCTTGAGGATACAGCGGGTTTTTCTCACTAAGAACTGTTAAGATGATTTGAACACGCTGAATCAGAAGAGACCGTTTCCCAGGCAAAGCAGCCAAGGCTCAGAACACCTTTCCTACGACATTTAGGGAGCAATGCTTCTTTGAGTGCTTGCTGAGGTTATGAAGCTGAGTGTCTGCAGTTTGATCACTCATCACAAGCACAGGATCACAGGAGACAGGCACATGTTTGATGACAGCTCCCTGCCCTCTCCATCCCACCCAAAGCACATTGTGGAGGCACAGGGGCGCTCGGTGCCACCAGCTGGTGGAGACAGCCACGTTCCTGCAGAGGATGCGGTGCTGCTCCCCTCCACCAGCCCTACTGCTCACCTGGCCCAGCTTGGATCTGCTCAGCAGGCTTAGTTTAAACACTTATTTCTTCTTCTCCCCAAATATCCCACTTTATATGATCAGAACTGTCCTGGTTTCAGTTAGGGCAGAGTTAATTTTCTTCCTCATAGCTGGTAGCAAACACCCCAGATCATTTAACTCCTCCTCAGGGTAAAGCACATGCTGCAAGACGCCAGCACAGCCCCAGCCTTGGCACAAAGCTGGCCCACGAGGGGGAAAGTTACCCTTGCATTTAAACCAAACAGACTGAGCTCACCTCACCACGTACAGCAGTTCCTAAACACAGCTCCGGATCCCTCAGGTGTTGCCAGCAGGACCCAGACGTGCAGCCTGGCTCAGCACCACTCTGCTTCACCTCCCACCCAGCACTTCTAAGAGCAAACAGCTGCTGCTTTTAAGCCCTCTGGGGAGTTTAGGAGTGGAGCACCTGCACCAGCAGCTGATAGCACTTACTGCTCCTCACTGAAGCTCATTTTGCAGCAGGAGGGGGCACAACTGTGCAGCCACTCACCGGGGCACCTCCAGCTCCCCTGGTCTTGCATGGTGACAGCAGGACATGGGCAGGTGACACTCGCTGCAGCACCCAGCACCTCAGTGCCCAGCAAGCAGCAGGAGCAGGAGAGCATCGTGGTGGCCCTGCAGGTGCAGGAGGCTCAGAGGATTTGTCCCCACACCCCTCACTGTTGCACAAACCTTGTCTGTGTGCTGTCTCTCCAGCAACGCTTGCATGACCCAAAGCACTTTATGACATCTCAGCGGCGCTCATCCCACCAAAGGTCACGGCGCAGATACTCCACAGCTGACATTCGTGCTCTGGCACCCTAGCTTAGCTGATGATAGGGAAAAACAAACTAACAAACTGTTTTAATCAGCTCTCTCCTGCAGCGAGGAGCACAAAGCGTGTGCTGCACCCTGCTAAAAATAGAAGAGAAGCTGCACTGGGGCAGGTTGGTGGCAGGACTAGAGCCCCCAGAGCAGTGGGACGTGGGGCAGCACCTGCCCTCTGCTCCTGCGCTGCAGAAGTGCTCAGAAACTGCACAGAGCATCCATCACCCGTCCCACATGTGATGGGGAAAGGAGCAGAGGAGATGTGCTTAAATAAAATGCTCATGCAGCTCCTCCTGCTCTCCAACTGCAGCCCCCTTGCTGGGAATGCTCCCCAGCACCCCTCACCCATGGGTGGGTGCCCCTGGGCAGCCCTGCTCAGCGTCCTTAAGGCGTCAGAGCAGGGAGGAACACCACCAGCGATGCCAGTTCCACCTCCTTCCCAGTGCTCCGCACCTTCATCCATCAGATGGCTTTCTCCTCTGCTAGCTGAGCTCCCTTCCCTTTTGGGGAGCTTCAGGAGTCATTTGCAGACATCTCAGCTTTCTCAGTGATTCTTTTCCTTATTAAATATTGCTAATGGAAGGTTTTTAGACTCTCTGCCGTACATCCACTTTCTGTTCTAGTGTAAATTTTCATCAATCTTCCCTCTTCCTTCTGTTCGAGTCTTTAAAAAAAATAAATTACTGGAATAAAAAGAAAAGCACAAAATAATTGAAAGGAGCAGCTAAAAACAGAAGGGCAGGGAAGCCGAAGAAAGTTAACGTGATTGAAAGGTTCAATAAAATCAGAGGAAAGACGGAAAAATCCTGTTTTCTAACAAAATGGATGATGAAAAGGGCCTTTTTTCAGCTATTTTTACCGTGAAAAATGTCACCGGACTGTAACTGCAGTGCAGGCCCGGTGCAGTGCCCCACTCGGTTTCTGCTCTGTGCAGACACATTGGCACCGCTGAGCACGGCGCACGTAAAGCCCCTGCAGTGGGGCTTCTCAGGGGGACATCGCCTGTCCCTTCAGCCTTATCCGAAAGCTTTTCTGCTGCTGTTTTCCAAATGTAACCTGTAAAATCTTGGCAAATTGCTTGTGGGAAAAATGTTCCAGCTGAAGGCAGCCTGAAGGCTGGTGACTTCGGAGAGCGCTGCACAGAGACGGGGAGGTGGGTGCGCAGCCGGGGCACTTGCAGCCTGTTCTCGGCATCATTATGAGCACATACATGATTAATGAAAATGTTTATCCCTGTGACCTGCCGTAGTGAGCTAATATTTAATCCAAAGCCCATGTGAAACCCCAACCTGGCTCCTCATCTAGCTCCTCATCTCGCTGGAGCTCTCAGCGCTGCGAGCTGCCCTGAGGTTGGGCTCTCCGGGGCTGACCTGGGAGCCACCTGGGCTTTGTCTGGCTTCCCGCATAAGTCCCACACCTTTTGATCCTGTAACCGCTGCCACTTGGGACCTACAAGGTTCCTCGGATAATCCCGGAGAGCCGGTGCTTTGTAACTCCTCTCACTTTGATATTCAAGGCGAAGCCGGGCAGCCCACACATGAAAAGGCAGGCTTCCCTTTCTTCCCAGCCTTAATTTCATCTGCAAATTAAACATATTGAGACAGTTATTTATAGAGGAGTGCCCTGATCCTCCCAAGAGGGCCGTGGAGCCTCCGGTGTGTAATTTGGCTTTAGGAACATGGTTTTAATCTGGGCTTTCTGCTGCAGCGGAGAGAAGGGCAGGGAGGGGCCAAGGGCTGAGCTGGTGCCTGGCGGGGCCAGAGCACGAGGGGATGAAGGCTCCTTGAGCCCCTCCATCCTTGCCCTCAGCAAGGCTATTTCAGGATGTAGTTCACCCAGGCTACAGGTTTTACATCTAAAGTAAGGTCCGCCAACTTTGTTAGTGAGGGTTTCCAGCTGTGGTGGACAAAATGAAGCCACAAGATTCCTGCTTGCTGTCGGTGCTGCAGGCACGTACCTGCTCCTGTGCAGGGGGGAGCTGCTGGGGGCTATGGGGGCAGTGTAGGGGAGAAAAACCCACAGGAAAAAAATGGCTCCAGTGGTTATCCGAAGGGGGAATTCGGTACATTACCATGTGCTGTGGGGTATGGCTTTAAGCTTCAGTAAACTTTTGGTGTCCCTGGGAAGCTCGTAGTGTGCCTCTGATGGAAGCACCACTTCTGAAATCGCAGTTTTTAGCTTAGCCGGGGAGTGTTAATGAGAAAATACTGCAGGCTGCAGGTGGAAGTCTCCCGAATCCCATAAGTTAGAAATAAAGTATTCTGTTTTCCTAAATGAAGCAGCGCAGCGCTGCTCCTCCACCGGGCTGCTGGTGAGAATTAGCAATTTGTGCAGGACCAGCCAGAGCTCGGCCAGGTAAACACAGAGCAAAGAGCTACAGACTGGGATTTGCTGGCTGCAAGGAGGAAACCCTTCTGCTCTGGCTTTGAGAAGGAGCAGCAGCAGTGGTGGGGTGGTGCGAGGGGGCAGCGGGGATGGACGGACAGACAAATCCTTCCCACTGCAGCCAGAGCAGAGATGATCAAAAACTGCTCCCAACTGCAGTGCAGCAGCCTCACGGTAATTAAAGCTGGAGCGAGGCAGCTCTGCCTGTGCCTGCTGCAGGCCGGCTTGCACATCAAACAGCAGAGCTTCCCATGAGGACAGGTCCCACGTCGCTGCGGTGGGGTTTTGATGAGCACCACGATCAGCGTGGAAGTTACCGGCCAGGAGAGCCCCTTGGCAGCAGCTCAGGCTGTGCGGGCGATGTGCAGCCGTGGGCAAAGGTGCCCGGCCTCTCGGGTACCAAAGGCTCATCCGAAAGGACCTTGAGCACTGCTGGACTCCTTCCCAGAGAGGGTTTGTCCATCCCTGGGCAGGTCTCCAATGAGGTTACTAACGAGGGAGATGGGTGAGTACAACGCTGGGTATTGAGTGCTGCGGGGGGGCGATAAATCTGGGTGCCGATGCCTGGAATCAGTCAGGAGCAGGTGAGAGAGAGGCAGGGCAGCACTGTGGGTAAATCCATGTGCTTCTGGAGGTGATTACCCTCTGAGTAATTAGTTTTTAAATCAGGCAAGCGTTTTAGGGAGTACTGGCTATGAGCTGCTTTAATTATTTATGCTCCCTTTCACTCTTACGATCTGCAGGCAGCCTCTGCACGAGATGCTCATGGGGTCGGCTGGACCAGGAGCCCCCTGGCCATGTCCCTGTCCCCCCGGTGCCACCCGGCCATGCTCAGGTTCCCCCAGCTCTGCAAAGCAAATGGGAGCAAGCGCCCATCGCTGTGGAAAGCCCTGCTCTGTCAGTAATTAAAGCCTCACTCATCTTCACTTCCCTCGTTTGCTGAAGTGAGGCCACTCCACGAGGCATTAGTGCAAGGCCCTCTGCCAGCCATGGCATCGTCAGGCGAACGTCCCCCCGGGACAGCCGAGGCCGTGCACGCAGCCCCTGACTGACGGCTCGGCCCCAAACCTCCCCAGCCACCCCTCCTGGGACGCCCTGGGGGAGAGGGGGCGATTTCACAGCAGCAAACCCTTCCCCAAGCTGGGGTTTTGCTGTGGCACCCTACAGCCCCCTGCTCCTGCAGCCCATCGGGGCGTCCTGGCTCTCCCCTGCTCCAGAGCCTCCGAGCACCTGGGAGCCACCCCCACAAACCCACCTCCGACCCCAAGAGCTCTTCCCTTGGGCTACACAAAGCTGCCCCTAGTGCTGAGCAGGGACCTTTGCCCGCCCGCCCCTCGCCATGGTGAGAAACCATTTCTTGGTCCCCAAAAGTGCCCATCCTGGTCCGATCTCCTCTGCTCTGAATCCCAGCTGCCAGCAGAAAGAACAGGTCCATAAAGCCCGTCCTGCACCCTACAGCCCCCCAGGGAGCCCAACCCAGCCCAAAGCTGACGGAGATGAGCAATAAATGAAACCTTCCCCCCAGATTGGGCACATCCCTTTCGGCCTCTGCCCTCACCCCCAGCCCCGCAGGATCCATGCAGGAGCGACCCCATGCCATCTGGGGACTTCCCCAAAAACCAGACATTTCCAAACAAGCCTCCTTCTATTTGCATTCGAAACATTTATTTTGGGAAATACATATTAAACACTATTATTTATACAAAAATGGACTAAATTTGTCATAATGCTTATAACCCCCAAAAGGCCATTTTAATAGATCTGGATGAAGTTTTTTTTTTTATTGTATTATTTTCTTTTTTTTTCTTCAAAAAAAAAAAAAAAATCAGGTTACAAAGGAGAAAGCGGCGTGTCTTGCTTGGCCCAGCTTGAGATATCGACTAGAGGAAAAAAAAAAGTTGAAGATGACATTTGCAGAAGTGCCTCACACAAGAGATTTTTCTCCCCCTTAAAAGTCTTTTTAACACTTGAAATATATATACTTTTTTTTTTTCAGTTAATACATTTTGTTTTGTTTTTGCTAAAATATAGCAAGTCAGCAAGTACATAACTGCTCCTCCCCAGCAGCCCAGCAGCCCTCCCAGTGCTGCTGCGGAGGGGAAAACACGAGGAGGGGGAGAGCGCAGCCTCCGTGCCATGCGCACCCTGTGCCACCGCCACAGCTTCCCCAGGGCAGCACGGGGCTGGGCACAGCTCGGGGACGGCCCCGAGCACCCCTCTGGCTGCCTACGGGGGTGAGGTGTGGGGAAAATCTGCAAATCGCCCCCCCAGCACAAGGTTTGGGCAGCCTCAGCAGGGCGAGCGCAGCCCCTCTCCTCTCCTCTCCTCTCCTCTCCTTCTGGCCACCTGCGATGAAGCCGCTGGGTGGGCTCCGCGGCTGTCCCCCGGTGCTGGGGACACGCTGCCCTCTTAGTACATGCCAAAAAAAGGGTGATTTGGGTAAAGTTTCGTCCCTTGGAGAGGGGAGCGGAGACTGATGGGGCTGACAGCAGAGCAGCAGGCGGGGCAGAAGGGCTGCAGAGCTCTGTGCCAAGAGCACCCACTCGCATGCCACGCGGTGTTGTTGAACACCCTTGCAGGATCTTTTTTACTGCAGACCCACGGAAACACGAGGCACACGGGGGGGGCACAGCTGAAGGGAGAGTGCCCCAGGGCTGGGGGGTCCCAGGAGCCCTCCCCAGGGCCAGGGCCGTGCACGCGGGCATGCAGGGCTCAGTCTGATACGGGCATGGTCTCCTTGCACGAGGGCTAGGCAGATGGAGGAACGTGTTACGCACATACACATCACACAGGGGATGCAAAAAAATAAAAAATAAAAAAATACCGGCCTCCTCTGTCTTATGGAAAAGCCTGATAATGACAAGGGTCAGACAGGACAAACTCCCCACCGCCGCTTTGCAGAGACGTTCCGCTCTCAGCCCCCTTCGGACAAAGAAACTTGGAGCCTTCGATGGCATACAGCACCCCACCGAATTACAAATAAATATACAAGGCTTCCCAGGAGCTCAGCCACACCTGTGGTCCAAGCAAGAGGGGAAAAGGAGTCTCTGCAAAGCGCCGCAGCTTGGGGAAGCATTTTCCAGGCTGCGAAGACGGCCAGCGCGAGCCCCCCGCCCCCCGGTTCCACCGTTGCAAGGTACCAGTCCCAAAAGGCACTTCTCCCAGAGCGGGCAGCTCTGCTGGGCTGCGGGAAACCCCTAAAGGCTCCCAGGTTATTGCGTGTAGGCAGGGGGGGGTCGGGGTCGGGGCTGGCTACTCCTGGAGGACCGCAGAGGGCTCGTGAGGAGGAGGAGGAGGAGGAGGAGGAGGAGGAGGAGGAGGAGGCAGGAGACAAGGATGTCACTGTCTTGCTCTCTTCATACCACCGTACCTTGCTTCTGGAGGCTACATTCACACGGAGAAATCCTTGCCTTCAATGGACGGAGAAGAAAAAACGGCAAAGCCACGGGGCAGAGGTCCTCAGCCTTTGGCAAATGCCCCCTGGGGACAGCCACGGAGGGGGCAGGAGACCCCTGCCCGCTGCCCTACCCCTAAACCCCGCGGCTCTGGGGCAGCGGGAGGAGGCTGCCCCATTAGGCTGGAGGACGGCGAGAGCCTGACCCCAACGGGGGGACGGTCCCCAGCCTGGCCACCCCCTCCTGCCTGAACGGGGCTGAGACGGAAAGCCATGCCACGAGGCGGGGGTACGAGCGGTCACCCCACTGCACGACAGCTGGTTATTTGGTCAGTTAACATGGGCGGGGGGCTGGGGGCAAGGAGGGACAGTGGCAGAGGATTTATATAAAAATAAAGGGGGGGGAGAGGGGAGAAATAGCGAGCGTGAGCGAGCGAGGTCCTGGCTACAGAGCGAGACGGTTACATTTCGTTAGCCACCAGCTCCTTGTCGGTCACGCCGTTGGAGAGCGAGCTCTGGCCCTCGTTCAGCCTCTTCACCCTGTAGGCTTCGAAGTGGATGTTGCTGGTGATGTCCTTTATGTTCTGCATGTGTGTCCTGCACCAACACAGACAGGGGGTGGTTGCAGGGGGCCGGGGGCTCACCCAGCACCAGCCCCAGCTGCCACCTCGCACCCCTCACCCTCTGCTTTCCAGCCCCCCTCCTCCTGGGAAGACCCCGGTCCTACAAATCCCTGGGGTGAGGCTTTGAAGCCCTGCACAGCTCTGCCAGCAGCAGCTCCACGTGCAGGGCAGCCAAATTGAGACCAACGTCCCCTCCAGCCAGCCAAGGGGCTCAGCGCCCCGCTCCCCCAGCAGGGACACCCAGACCTCACAACAGCACGATGCAAGAGGGTGACGCTTTGGGACTGGGAACAGTGCACCGGGGAGGACCTGGGGCTGGTGAGGGGTCAGCAGGGCAGAAATACCCCTCGGGTGCTCCAGGCAGGTGGGATGGAGGGAAGCGAAGCAGCGGCTGTGTCCCTGGGGGGGGCTCTCCCCTTTCCCTGGATGCCACCCGCTGAGCGCAGGCTCCGGGGAGCAGCACGGCCCTACTGACCTGATGAGGAGGTCCCGCAGGTAGGCGAACTCACAGTGTGTCGTGTTCTCCACTGCGAGGGGGACAAAAGAGAGAGAAAAACCCATCAGCAAGCAGCCAGGGCACACACGGCAACCAGCCAGGGAGGGAGAGCGCGACCGGGCTTCACTGGGGCGCAGGGAGCTGAGAGAGGGACCCAGCCCCAGGGCCACCCACACAGGATGCTGAGGAGTCCTCCTTGCTGCCGTGAGGCCAGAAATTTCCCCACCCGCCCGCCCAGCTCAGCACGACCCCGTGCTAACGGGGCTTAGAGCAAGGAGCAAGAGGCTGCGGGGAAAGCAAGGGGCGCTGCTCTGCCGCAATGACAGCTGGCGCTTTGCCAGGCGTTTCAATTTAGAATCTCAACTCCTCTTTTTGATTTTTTTCCACCCAAAATGATTTCTGCATTCTGTTCATAAGAGAATAAGTAACATTGTTCTGCAAAGGCTGCCCACGGGCACGCTGGCTCCTTGTGTGGCATCTGCCTTTGGCACGGGGAGACTGACGCGGAAGGCAATTCGTGTCCCTTAGCCCTCCCTGAGCCCCACAAACTCAGAGCTTCCAAGGACACAGCACAAGAGGGCAGCAGAGATTTAAAATACACTGATTTTCCTGGCAGCTTTGTTAAGCAATCCTTCAACGCGGGATTCCTATAAAAGAGAATCATAAATGAGAGAAAGCTGTCAAATGAAGGAGAGGAAGGCGGGGGGGTGGCACCAGTCAGCCGGCTGCCCACAGCCAGGGACCAGGTAACGTGCTGATGGGCTGCAGCCATAAGCCTTTGCCTAACCTTTAAACTCTGACTTAAAATGGTGGAAGGAGGAGAAAAAAATATTAAAAAAGAAGGAAGATATTGATGGGATGAAGACAAGAGGACGAGATCCCACCAGGGCACCACTAAATGCATGGAGACCTTTGGATGGTGGGGAAGGCTCCAAGCTGGGCTCGAGAAAGAGACCTCAGCACTGAGCTTGTCTGCCCTCAAACCCAGTGTGAGAAGCAGGAGCCTGGCCAGAGGGGGAGACAAGACACCGAGAAGTGTCCCCTCACACCCTCAGCTGCCCCCTGCGCTGAAGGACCTCAGCACAGAAGTGGCCGAGTTATTTCCAGTCCCAGAGACGGGGGAGGTGGCTCTCCCGGAGGAGCAGGGAAGCTCTGGGTCCACCTCGATTTCCACTGCTGCTTTTGGAGCTCATCACCTTCTGCCAGGGCAGGGAGTCGGGCTCGGGAGGTGGGGAAACAAGGGCAAGCTACCTTCAATGGTGCCCCACTTGGTCTTCCTTCCAAGGATTCTTCTTCCATTAACCTGGTACTCCTGGTCGCTGCCCACCACTGCAAACGGGATCATTTCCTGAGGACAGACAAAAACAAGGTCACGTTTTCCTCCCGAGAAACGAGTCAGGAAACTGAGCTGGTGAGCAAAGCCCTGGGCCAGGCTGTTTTCAGAAGAGACCTTCACAGGACGGGCCAGCCTGCCCCTGATGCCGGGGACCTGGGCAGCACCCAGCCAGAGGAAGGCAGCAACCTGGGGCTCGCTCACCCCCTGACCCCAGGTGCTGTCTTGGTACTTTGGAGTCCCTAATTCTTGTTTTTCTTCCTTGATTTTGCCCGATCCAATTTTCCAATTAGAAACTCGTTCGCTATTTCCTGCAGCAGGGAATTCGCCTCCACAGAAGCAGAGCAGGCTGCGGGCAGATCCCCTCCAGCCGCCAGGAAGGGGGCTCCCCGTGCTGCAGGGGGCATCCCCTGCACCTGGGGGGGGGCACAAAGACCCCAGACCTCCCTGCCTGCTGCTTCCTGAGGGCATGTTAAGATACAGAGCTGGGGGAAGGAGCAGCAACAGAGAGGCAGCCTTCCCCGGCTGCCTTTTTTGTACTCTTTCTGTCCCTGCTCTGAGTTCTGCCATGACCCCAGGAAGGCTGCTGCGGGGCTCAGCACCTTCAGAAAGAAACCACAGACCCCGGGAAGAGGACCCCGCGGCACCCCAGGTGCTCGGAGCCGCAGATCCCCCAGCCGAGCACATTTAACGGCGACGCCAGGCACTAACCCTGAATTTCTCGTTCACTAGCCGATCTTCAGAGTCTTCATCAAACTCCTTCTGCGGGTACACGTCGATCCCATTGGCGAGAAGATCGGCCGTGATCTGGGAGGGGAGGAGCAGGGGACACGTGAAGATTCGGGCAGAGGAGCTCGCTCCCACCATGGCACTGCCCCAGCCCCTGCAGGAGGATTCAGGAGCAAGCCCGCAGGGCACAGCAGTGCCCAGGCACCGTCATCTTCCCTCTCTCCCCCAAATATTGCCCACCTGGGGGACAGGGACCCACGTTGAAGTGCCACACACCTCCAAGAGCCTGCCCTGTAAGGTGTTCAGGAATGTGGTGCCAAGCCAGGCTGAGAGGGAGCTGCAGTTGGATGAGCTGGGCTTTGTGTTGGCATTTAAGAGTACAAAGACACAGGGTGCACCCAGCGATGGGAACACAGCTGCCAGGCACACGGTGCTGGCCCTCACGTTGTTTTTTGGCACTTGCTGCCCTGCCTGGAAAGGTTTCACAGCACTGCCTGCTCTGAGCAGCCAGGGACACAACTGCCTGGAGCGGTCTCCAGGACACTGCCTCTGTGCAGGGCAAAGGGGTGCCAAAATCCGAGTCCTGGGAGGTTAGGGTTAGGGTTAGGGTTGGGGTTAGGGTTAGGGTGAGGCTTAGCTCAGGTCAGCACCAGGAGCACAGAGGTTCAGCCTTGAGCAAAGCTGCAAACCCAAACCCACACCCGTGCGCCTGCTCCTGTTGCTTGCTATGGCCACCTACTCCCCCACATCAGCCTGCACTGCAGGCTGGCAAAGAAATGAGGCCAGAAAAACCCCAAACCAGTCCCCACACACATACCTGCTGGGGATGACCCCCTGTTTTATGGGAACAACCCAGCAAAGCCAGCTCCATGGGGCGTTGGACCCCGTTTGACCAACTCAGTGCCGTGCAGGCACCAACCTGATGCAGTGCCCACAGCCCCAGGCAGCTCCTCACCTCCTGCACTCCCCATCCTAAATCTCCATCCCTAAAGCTGTCCTTTTGGCAAGGCCACGCTGCCCCTTTCCCTTCGCTCCACTCCGTGCCCGGAGGGGAGATGTGCTGCACCCCGGCAAGCACTGAGAAGCGGAGGCTGCTCAGGCTGACCCTGTCCCGTTCTGGGGCTGCAGGACCGAATTCCTGCCCATCTCCTCCCTGCCCTGCAGCACCCAGTGCCTGAACCATCTGCATTGCAGTTTGGGGAATGCTGGCTGAATGACCAGTTTTGGCAAAACCTGGCCGGTTCCTGCTCAAAAATGCGATTCTGGCTCAGAGCAACGAGCCACGCGGTGGCTGGGGGCTCGCTGCTTTGTGCAGTGCCGGGGCCGGCACGGCCGCAGCCACGCCGCGGCTTTCAGCACTGTGTGAGCAGCCCCCAGCTCCCAGCAGCACGGGGCCCGCAGGGAGGGAAGCGAGCACACACCAAGCACACACCTTCGGTGGGCTCAGCCGCCGCTCCTCGGCTCCCCACCAACGCGATCAAGGGAATTTCGTGGCTCGCTTCCCCATAAATCTTGCCCGGCTGAGCTCAGCAACCCCCCCAGTTTTTGCCTGGTTGCCGTGTGGCACAGGGAGGGTTCTCCAGGCTGTGCGTGCAGCGCCGTCCGCCTCCCGAAATAACCCAACCCAGCCCCAAAACAACAACAACAACAACAAAGGAGGCAGGAGGAACAGGCCCCGAGACCACGAGCTCCAAACGTACTCCGCGCTGACAGCGATCCAAGAGAAACACAAGGAAGCGTTTGGAGCGAGGGCCTTCCCTCCTGCCACATGGGATCGCTCAGGGCTGCAGCCCGAGGAATGCGCCGGGCTCCCAGCCAGGCGCTCGGCTTCCCAAAGCTGCCTGGGGAGAGGGGCAGGGGGAGCTGCGGAGCCCCCACAAGCACCCCCGGCCCCTTCCTTACCCTCTGCTTGAAGTAATCCCTCTCCTCCAGCGTTAACGTGTCGGCTTTGGCGATCACCGGGACGATGTTGACCACCTTGCTCAGGCGCTTCATGAACTCGATGTCCAGCGGTCGGAGGCTGCAAAACACGGCAGGAGAAAAAAAGGGCTCAGCCTCTTTGCTTTCCGAGAGGAAAAGGAGAGGCATTTTCTCAGAAGCTCGGCAGCATGTGGCAGCAAGGTGCCCAAAGCCAAGTGTGTCCTCGGCAAAGCTGGGATGCGAGCACGGCGCCGCAGCCTGCCCGTGGCACACATCAAGCTGGGGAGAGACCACGGTGCAAAACCTCCAGCTGTGCCCACGAGGACACGCTGGCAAGGGCCAGGGCCAGGCCAGCACGATGGGGACGTGGCCACGGGTCCCTGCTCTGATTCACTCTTGCTCTGTCACACGCGAGCCAAGATTTCATCCCTCACCCACTGGCTCGGACGAAAAAAAGGCTCTGCCCATTCTCACGCGGCACAGAAGAGATGCTGCTTGTTCCAGAGGCCAAAAACGTTGGGAAACTTCTACAACCAAAGTCTCGGCAGAGCAAAGCTGCAGCGATTGCACAGCCGAGCCGTCAGCCCCTGGGGAAATCCCTCGCTGCTCTGGGCTTCTGCTGACAGCGCGGCCGCGACCCCCGGTGCCATGCAGCGCCTGGCCCCGACCCTTCCCTCTGTCCCTCTGTCCTCTCTGCTCCCTGGAGGTATTTTTATCGCCGGGGGATCCCAAGCTGGCCAGATAAAAGCCTGCCTGGGGATGCCTCTGCCTGCTGCGGGTCCCCATCAGTGGCTCTGGAGGTGACGGGGACATGGTGCCCACGTGAGAGCTGAGCAAATGCTGCTCAGCACCTGGGGAGAAACCCAAATAAACGGGGCTGTGACTTAGGGTGCTCAGGTGCTCCCGGTGTGGGGGAGCACAGAGCAGAGCCCAGTGCCCAGGGAAGCCAAAAACGTGCTTAAAAGCAGGGAGGAGAGGGCCAAGAGAGCACCTGCTGCCAGCACGCTCAAGCCAAACCCCACCGGGGTGGTCCCCTCAGGCCCTACAAAGGGCTCAGAGGCTCCCACAGACCCCACACAGCTCCCACGAACCCAGTGAGAGCCTTGTGAGCCCAAAGGGAAGGGGCTGATGCTGCTCCTTGGCAGTCCCCAGGTGGCATCTCCACCCCACAAGGCCACCCCTGCCTGGCCCCGCAGGGACACCCGGCCCAGAGAGACCCGGCACGGCGCTCCTGCTGATCCTAAAACCACAGCTCAAGGCTATTCCAGTGCAGACATCAGAGCCCGTCCCCAGCCAAACCCCATCTCCTCCTTGGGGCTGGGCACACCCCGCACCACGAGGACCTGCCCCAAGCCCCCCAGGACCTGCCCCGAGCCCCCCGTGCTGTTTACATGCACGGCCCCGGGTGCTGGGCAGGCAGCGTGAGGACAACCAAGTTCCTACCACGAGCTCAGGAGCCACAGCTCACCCTGGGCCCCGGGAAAGAAAAGGAGTTTGGCTATTTAAAAAAATTAAAAAATAAAAAAGAATGAAAAAAAGCACAAGGAAACCCCCACGGACACATCCAAGCAGAGTGCTGCTGGCAAGCATTGTTTGGAGCTCTGCAGAATGTATTTCCCAGACCTCCAAGGAAGCCCTGCACTCATGTTCCTTTCCCAGCAGATTTCTTTCCCCTCCTTTCTCTTTACCATTTTTCAAACAGTTTTTTCCCCTTTAAAAGCCTCTTCCCCACTGAGACCGTGCTGCTGCCTCCTCCAGCAGCTCTCCTTTCGGGATGCCCACGTAGCTGAGTTTCAGGCCGGGGGGCACCGAGCCCACCCGCCCGGCAACCAAGCCCCCCGACACCTGCTGAGGACGTGAGGGTGGCGAAGCAGCACCACAAAGCTGCTCCCAGGACACACGAGGACGGGGTGGGACAGGAGGGGATGAGCACAGGAGCCCCGTGAGCCAGCAGCACCAGGGGGCAGCTCCCTACATGTAATTCCTCTGAAATTCCTGCTGCTCGGCACCACCCGGGAGAGCAGGGACAGCTCTGGTGCTCCGCCACCACCGTCCTGCCACCAGGATGCCCCCAGCACCGCCGTCATCCCCTGGGAGTCCAAACCAGGTTCAAAGCATCGACACCAGAGCTCAAAGAGCATCAGCAATGAAACCACTAAATATACCAACGAGCAAAACAGCAAGAGAAAGTGAGTTATTTCTTTCCAGGTCCGTGAGATCTGCTCTTTCAACAAGCACATCACGAAACAGATGCTCAGGAAGAAGCAGCACGTGTTTTCTTCCCCTTCTCCAGGTGCTCCTTAACTGTGCAAGCTTGCAACTAGACACACGCACGCTTTGGACTGCGCTGGGAGGGGCTGGAGGAACAAAAAGGGAGCGAGCGAGCTGGAGCAGGGGCTGCAGGAGGGGCTCCAGCCCACCCCAGCGGGTGCTGGGTGCTCCCGGGTCCCCCCTCGCTATGGGGCTGGGGAGGGCAGCGCACCCAGGCACGCGTCCCGGTGGCTGGGCACACACCGTGCCTGCACAGCCCGCAGCCACGTGCACAGCACAGGTCCCCTTGAACTGCCATTAGAGGAATACAAATTCCCCACAAACTGCAGGTATTTCCTTCGGGTTGTGCCAAGGAGCTCAGCAAGAAGCTGAGCCGTGCTTCCAGCCCACACCAGCGAGCACCCAGCGGCCACCCAGCCCCGCCAGCACCCTCGGGGGACCCAACCGAGGCTGCGAGAGGTGGAAAGCAGCCGTGAGGTGTCCATACGTCAGCCAGCACCTCCGGCACACGCAGCAAAGGGGGCTGCTGAGCCCAGGGCAGTATTTCAGAGTCACGTTTCGCAGCCTGGCGGTGCTTCACAGGGGTCAGAGCTGAGAAATTTATTGGGTGGCAAAGAGCTCAGCTTGCGCAGCTACAGCCAAAAGCCCCTGCCAGCAGGTTACTTAGCCTTTGCAAACATGGTTTTACGGGAGTGTTACAAGAAGGACAGGGTGTGTGCAAGCTAGATGGGTTGCAAATCCTACCCTGACCTCCCTGCGAGGGGAGAGACAGCGGCAGCAGAGAGGAAATCTCTCCCTGGATTAACCCTTGAGCAGCACGGCGGGGAGGCACCAGCCTGCACTGAACGCTGCAGCACCCGTGTGGAGCAGCGTCCCGAGCCCCTGTGCTCCAAAACGAGCTCAGAGCCCTGTCCCTGCTGCAGGACGGGACCCACGGCTCATGGCCAGTGTGGGGGGAGCCCGTCGGGGCGATGAGCACTGTAAGGGGGGTTCACAAGGGGCAGAAGGGGAGCCACTGCCTCGAGCTTTCAGAGCAGCACCACTTCCCATGGATTTCTTGCACCCTGTGGGGTTTGCCCCCCTTTCTGCAACCAGCAGCTTCGCTCTCAATCTATTCCCATCCCCTTCCAGGAGGGGATGTGTGAGCCAGCTGCGGGTGGGGACCCCTGGGCAGGGAAGGTCCCCGAGCAGTGGCCACAGCGAGCGCTGGCCCCAGGCGGGCCACCAGGACCCGCCCGGCCGAGGCTGCAGCAGGGGGAGCAGGGTCTGTGCATGGCTCAGCAACAACGTCCTCCAACCGCCAGGCTAGCTCGGATATTGGAAACACATGTTGAGTGCAGAGAAAGAAAAAAAGCAGCTGAACTTCCCCGCAATTACTGCTAGCCGGCGGGTGAGAGAAACCAGAACGCGCCGCTGGAGAGGCTCCGGCAGGGGACGGGCTCTGCACCACTGCTCCCCGACCCGAAAACTGCGCCCCTGGGGGGCTGCACATCCCGGGGGAGCTGAGGGAAGCAGTGCCTGTGCTCCTCCAGCGCAGCACACCCAAATCTGCCACCTCTCAGCGCTCCGTGCCCGCAGCGCACGCGCTGCCAAGGGTTAAACGCCTGAAGCCAGGAGAAAAAGCCAGAGCGTGGCTCCTGCTGCAACACCCCAACCTGCAGGGACTGGTGTGCAGATGGTTTGCAGATCGGTCCGAGATGAGCAGGACCGGCGAGCCAGACTGGCCCAAAACATCGGCCCCTCTTAAAGGGTTTTTGCTTTACCGGGTTCTCTCACGTGTCGGCACGGCCCCCGCTCCTGCTCAGCTGCCCCAAGCAGAGGGGGGCGTAAAGGAAAAGTCCCGACCGGCCCGGTGGTGAGGCTCCTGCTCCCTCCTCGGAGGCTTTCCAGCCTCATCCGCACACGCGAGCCGTGCCTGTTACACAAGCAGAACATAACTGGCCCATGCAGTCATTCTATTCCAGCGAAGAATGCATTTTTGGTCTACCCACTGACAGAAGCAAAACAAAATCTTTTCTATTGGAATAAATCTCTACATGGGGAAGAGGAAAGGGCTGGCATTAATACAGCTCTGGCAGTCCGAATCTAACCTTTGAAAACAGACACAAAAAAAAAATCCCCGGGCAGACAAAGCCAGAAGTGGAAGGAATTGACACAAATCAAAAGGAAACTTCAGTCTCAGTTCGTGTCGTGGTGCTTTACGTTGCAGCTTTCAAAACACTAAAGTTCCCAAGATTTCCACTAGAGGCTGTGTCTTTAAAAAAAAAAAAAAAGAGGGGGTGGGGTAACGAAAAGCACCAGGTTCAGCCCTTTGATGCTGTCACTTGAGAAATGCCAGAGCCAGGAAGGCGCTGTGCAGAATAAACGGCATCCCACTCGCAGACTAATCAAACAACCTACAAAATGCCCTAAAAGGGTTAGGGTGTTTGCTCCCTCCGTGCGGCAGCACTTCGCCCCTTACACAGGCAGGGGAGCTGTGGAAAAAAAAATAAATAAAATTCTCCTGTTTGCAGGGGCAGCCCCAACAAACCTGAGAGCTCGCTGACTGATGCCCATCGGCTGGGCAAGGTGGCCAGGGCAAAGCGATCAACCGAAGCCCTGAGAGGCAGTAAGGGCCCTTGGGGAGAAGAGGAAACACCACATTTTTCTTGGCTAAAGCAGCTCTGTGGGGTCGTAAGGAGTGCAGATGCTACAGCCTTAGGAAAAACAGCTTCATGTGGCTGCCCGAGGGGCTGCAGCAGCCTCGCACAGGAGCCCTACCTGACCTGCCCTGACTGCCTGCAGCCAGACGCTCCTGAAGGGCCCCCGAGCTCCTCCGAGTCCCCTCAGAGATCCCGAGGGACCCAAAGGACGTCCCCGAGCAGCTGAACTGCGAGACTGGAGGCAGAAAGGGGAAGGCCGAGGGGCTGAGGGCGGGCAGTGGGTACGTACGAGTGGCCGGTGGCGGGGATGAAGTATATACAGCAGTGCACCCGCGTGTCGGGGATCCGCTTCTTGCGGTTGATGTTGATCTCCTCCTGCAGGTACTTCTCGTACTGGTCGTTGATGAACTTCATGATGGGCTGCCAGCTGCAGAGAGCCACAGACACGAGGTTGGGTTCGGGGGAGGGACCGGGACCACCCTCAGCCTCAACCCCTGGTCTCTGAGCAGGGGATGCCTCGTAGCCCGGGAGCAGGAGCATCCACCCCAGCTGAGTATGGGTAGGAGCTCCTGAAGTTGTCCGGTCCTTTCCAACACCAAAAGGGCCCAGGAAGCCCTACCAGGCATGGCCATGTCCCTGTCCTCCCAATCCCATCCCTGCACCCCACTGCAGTGCCTCCTGGTTTGTGCTCTGGGGCAGTGCCACAGCACAGCAGGTCCTTGGGGGCGTTTTTGGACAGCCCCCAGTGCCCAGAGCAGGACAAGGCGGCTTCCAGGGCGTCCTGGAAATGCCAGCTACATGGGGAGCGAATATGGGACAGGAGAGGGGAGCTGAATGCAGCCGGGATCCAAAAACCCCCTGTTCCTCCCTGCCCCGGAGATGTGTGCACACACACGAGGGCTCGCGTTCGGCACATCCTGCAGCCACCCGGCACAGCCCTGCCCAGCACAGAGAGCCACTGTCCCGGGGCCATGTGGCAGGGCCCAGCCTCGGGGCCACATGAGCGAGGCCCAGGGACGAGCCCTGCTGGCACACAGCTGCTCCCGGCCCCAAACAAAGGGCATCTCACGGCACGGACAGCACGGTGTTTGTGGGTCCAGCAGCAGGGCCAGGGAACGTGGCACCGCGCTGCCACCCGCACCAGCCCTGCTGCTCTGCAGGGACAGCACAGGGACAGCACAGGGACAGCACAGGAGCACAGCTCGGCCCCCAGGACCAGCTCTGGGGCAGGGTGTCCCAGGGATCAGATGCTTTCCCCCCCCCCTACAAGCATGGCTGCCCAGGCAGCTCACCAGTTCTCGTTGTTGATGTGGTCCCCAAAGCCCGGGGTGTCGATGACGGTCAGCTTCATGCGAACCCCCTTCTCTTCGATCTCTGCAATGAGAAGGAAGCAGCTGTGTGAGGCAGCTCCTGAAAACACCTGGAGGTCCGGACTGGCCCCTCCCCCAGGTAAGAAAAGCGCCTTTACAGCTTTTCCCAGGCACAAATCAGCCCTCCAAGGAGCTCAGCACCACCTCTGCCCTGAAACTCAGCCCCCCACCACCAACCCCCCTTGTTCCCCATCATCATTAGGTCAGTGCTGGAGGGTAAAAAGAAGAGAGGCGTCTTCCCAGCCCCGTGAGCACCTCTGGATGGCCAAAGCCCCCTCGTGCAGATGGGAGCGGAGGTTTGGGGGGCCCCCAGCCCCCCCAGGCCTGCTGGGCCACGAGGCAGAGCAGGACCGAAAGCCAAAGTGCCAGCCGGGCTCTGCGGGGTCTCACCGTGAGTGATGGATTTGATTTCAATGGTCTTGGGGATCCGCTCCTCAGCAGTTGGCTGCACAGATTTCCGGCTGATTTTGGACTTGAAGAGGGTGTTGATTAACGTGGATTTCCCCAGGCCGCTCTGACCTGGAAAGCAGCAGGACAAGGCACAGTCAGCACCGGCCCTTTCCGGGTCAGGTTTTTTTAAGGGGATGGCAGATGGAGAGGCTGACGAGACCCAGCCCGCAGCAGAGCTGCAGGAGGGAGCCAAGAGGTGCCAAGCTGCACCCCGAGGCTTGTTAAAAGATGTCAGAAAGGGGTGAGCAGGGCCAGGCACCGCTCTGGGGCCACGACGGCGTTACCAGCAGCCAGCACCAGCACCCCGGCAGCTTCCAGCACCACCACGGCACTCCTGTGCTTCACGGAATTAATAAACTCCTCGGGTCAGGCCCTCCTGCATCCCCAGGATGCTCCCCAGGGCTCCTGGAGGAGTTTCCCAGCACATCCCTACCCGAGGCTGCAGCCCCACACAGCTCCTCGCAGGACGAAATGATGGGAAGGCCCCCACCACACCACGGCCACAGCCTTCCCCCTCTCCCGGGAACCCCCAAACTCTTTTATCAAGTTTCACACCCCCAGAAGAGCCACCAGCACCCAGCTGTGAGCCGAACAAGCCCAGCCACCCAAACCTCTTCTGGATCTGCACCGCCAAACACCCGCAGCGTTTCCTCCCTGGCTTACCGAGCCCGTCCTTCCCCTGCCCTGCTGCCCCCCCAGCCCTCTCTCCTTGGGGTTGTGCCTACAGGGGCTGCACTGCAGGAAGGTGCACGGGACCACAGCCAGCTCCAGGCTGCGTCCCAGACCTCCTGGAAGCAGGATTTGCTGGCTCCTGCAGCAGAGCCACCGCCACGGAGCTGAACTGCTGCGCCCGGGGAGGGCATGGAGAGGACAAACCCTGTCCCAGCAGCAAACAAACAGCTCGCCGAGCACGCGGCCGGAAGCTGGCCTGGGGGGAGCGCTCACCCACGACCATGATGTTGAACTCGAAGCCCTGCTTCATGGCTTTCCGTCTCATCTGCTCCAGGATGGCGTCTATCCCCACGTAGCCGAAGTCTGCCGCCGGCTTCTCCGGCCGCGCCGGCGCCGCCTGCTTGGGGCCGGCATCCCGCGGGGCGTCCGTCATGCCGGGTGCGTGGCTGGGAACGGCCTCGGGACCTGGGGAGGCAGAGAGAGAATGGTCAGGGGTGGAAAAGGGCCGAGCACATCGTGGTGCTCCTCCGGGAGGAGCTGCCTGCCCTGTGCCAAGAAGGAACGAGGCGCACACAGCATCTCTGCACCAAGTGGGGATTTGGGGCATCTGGAGGCTGGGAGCAGGCACCCAGCATCGTCCTTCGCCTGTAATTACCTCGAATTTGGGATTTCACTTCTTAACACGTGCACCTTGATCCCTGCCCCCATTACCGAGACTACTGGAGCACAGCAAAAGGACGCGGCCCTGCAGCCGGCTGTGCAGGGGGAGCACCCTGAGGTGCCCCGCTCCCGGCACCAGGGAAGCCCTCAGCACGAGCCTGGAGTTCCTGCCACGAGGGTGCTGAGGGCTTTCAGCAGAACAGCCCTGTGCCAGGACACTGCCACTAAAAACTCGCATTCCTACATCATCCTACAGCTGTAATTACAGCGGTACACTGGCTGCCGGCGTAAATGCCTCACAGCCACGTTTTGGGGAGCTGGATGGCTCCCTGTCACACAACGAAGATCTCCAAGTCCCATGCCCACTCCGAGCTGCCTCTGACACGGTGCCCGCAGGCCCCAGCTCACCCCTCACCGCCCTACCCCAGCGCGCACTGCCGAGAACCAAAAACCAACACATCTGCCCCAAAATGGGCCGCAGCAGAAAGCGCCCACGCAGTAACGGAGCTGTCACGATGCTGCCCCAGTTCTGCCGCCACCCATCAGAGGGAAAGCAAAAAGCCTTCAGCTTCCTGGAGAAATGGGGCGCTTGTCCCACCCGCAGGGGGGCTACGGGGCGTGCAGCTCACCAACGTGCTTTGGGGCTCCAGCTATAAAGGAGGCAGAGGTCTCTGGAGGATGAGAGAGAAAAACGTGCACCGATCTGCTGCCTTCTTTAATCTCCCCACCAGAAAAGGTGGTGGCACCGTCCTCTCCCACTGGGCAGGACCACCACTGACAGGCAAGCAGGCAGCCGTGGGGGTCACGGGGCGATGCACTCTGCTCGCAGCCCAAGCATGGAGCGTGCACGAGCTCGGCCCCGGCTCTTTGCAGGCTCCTGGAGGAGCCGTGAGCCACGGTGAGGATGCTCCTGGAACGCAGGCGTGGAGAGGGAAGCAGCCGAGGGGTCAGGAGACACAGCAAGAGCCTCCCCTAGCCCGGGCTGCTGCTGCTCGATGCCCAGCTCCCTGCATGGCCAGCCAAAGCGTTTCATTTCCTTGTAGCTTTTTGCCAAGCTCTCTGTTCTTGTATCCTAAAGCACCACTATGGACTTCAGCTCTTCTCCCAGCTTGTTGGCCTCCGATGAGGCGCTGCGTGCCCTCCTCTCCCTGCCTCCCAAGGGATCTGAGCGCAGGGTGCAGGCGGTGCCGAGGGGCTCCCTCCTGGCACAACTCCCCCCGTCCCTTCCCCCCCCCAGTGACCGGCACAGCCCAGGGCCCAGCACCAACCCAGAGCCAGCTGCGAGGCAGAAGCCCTCACATCCTGCGAGCACAGCGCGCTTTGAGTCAAGCAGGAAAAAAACAAACCAAACCAGAACTGATCACCCAGACCGATACGGGTGGCTCTGAGCGCTTTTTTCCACCCCCCAGCCCCGGGCTGTGCAGAGCAGCGTTACTCACGGGGCCGCTGGGGAGCAAACACACAGGTCTGGCCCACGCAGCAGCAATCTGCTCCTCCCGGCTCTGCACCAGGCGCACACACACAGATTCGGGCTGTAGCACAGCTGGCAGCACGCTGCCGGCTGCTCCCTGAACAGATCACAGGTCTGGCACGTCAGAGGCCCTTGCACGGGCCCTGGGTTAGCGCTGCTTCAAAGTGGCAAGGCCAGAAGTGGGAAAAAAAAAAAACACAACATACTGCTAGAAAAATGATAAATCAGGTGGGAAGTGTGCTGCCACCAGAAGCACGAGGTTATGAAACGCTTCAGCTGCTGCCAGCAGCGGGAGGGCTGCAGGTAGGGCACCCACGTGTGAGAGCCCGAAGCACGCTGGCCCTGTAGGACAGGGAAACTGCTACAGGTGAGGAAAATTAAACAAACGGAGTGGGAAATCAGCTTCTGGTGGTGGGGCCAAAAGCCACGGGAGGCGAGGGGTTCCCACGCACCACGGTTTGTGGCCGCGGAGCGCGCAGGCGCGCGGCCCCCAAGGTGCACCCGTGCGGCACGGCCAGCGGCACGGCCCCCGCTGCTGCAGCTGGCCCGCAGGAAGAAGGGAGTTAAAGGACAAAGCGTCCCAGCATCTGGCCGCGGCTTGGGGAAATAATAAATAAATATGTCGCAACGAGGAGGGATCTGCGGGCCAACAGGGATGCACAGACACCAACTGCCCAGCAGGCTCCCCAAGGAAATGTTGCAACCCACACATTCGCTCTTCCCTTTGAGCTTCCCATCGAGGCAGCAGCCGGGGAGGAGCCGAGCCTCTGCCAGCAAGCACGGACCCGAGCATCCCGCTCAGCTGCAAGAAATTTGTGCCAGCTTTAGAGGCAGGATGCGGCCGAGCCATGGGACCTCTGCGGCACACGGCGCAGGCACAGGGGGCTGCGCTGATGGGTGCCAGGGAGCGCTCTCGGAAGGCGTTTGTCTGAAGTAGGAAGATCCCGGAATGAAATTGGAGCAGAAGCGGTGGCTGCCCACTCGTCTGAAGTAGAAAGACCCCGGAATGAAGTTGGAACAGGAGCAGTGGCTGCCCCAGAGAGCTGGATCCAACCCTCGTGTTCTCCACGGGGACGGCGCCAAAACGGCGGCACTCGGTGTGCCAGCACCGCCCGCCTGGCCACAGCGCGGTGGGAAGGGATGGATTAACACACACAGAGCTGTGAGAAACGGCCGGGTTGGTGCTGAGCCCTGGCAGCAGCAGGATCAGGCCTCAAACAGCGCTGCCTTTCTGTGCCACCCAGCTGCTCCGGGCCTCCCCCGTGGGGGCAGCCGGGAAGCGCGGGGGCTGCTTGGGTCGTCCATGGGACTGGGAGCCCTGCGCTCCCTCCAGCTCCCCTGCACGTGTCCCTGGACCAACACGAGCTGTGCAGCAAGTTGTGCACAGCCGTTCCCAGGTGTCCTCGGCCAGGGAAAGCCCTGCACGCAGGCACTGGAGACCGCAGGGCAGCGCCGAGCACAAGGGAACGCGTGGCTGCAGCATGGGCTGCGGGGTGACTTCGGCCAGCTGCTCCCCAATTTGTTTTGCCAAAGGCTCGGGGCTGTTGCACTGTAATTAATGCACGTGAGATGGGAACCAAGGCCAACGGCCGCCAAAAGGCACCCCCAGAGCGGGGAGCACCAAGGGGACACAGCAAGAGGGTCCCCGTGGGGTGAGTTTCGTAAAAAGATTTTTGGGAACTGCTGCACCGACAACAGGCTGCAGGCAGGGTTGCAAACACCAGGGTGGGCTCCCTGTTCCCCCAAAACAGCCCACCTCGTGGAATCCTCACGGAAAATTTGGGAGAGGGGCCAGTGGGAGACCAGAACTTGCACTGCGGGCGCACAAAGCTGGACAAGCTTCGCAGAGGCTGAAGCAGGAACGTCTCGGGCAGCCCCACGACCAGCCCGCAGAAGACGAGGATGCTGCACAGAGCTTTCTGGGGTGGGGATAACTCGACTCTGTGCTAGACTGGGAACACATCAGGCTTCCAGGTCTGCTGGACGGGTTTGTGCTATCACGGAGAGCAGATTCCTAGCAGGGAACAACAGCGAGTATCAGTCAGCTGAGGGCAGGAAAACATAACAGCTTCCCAGGCAGCTGAGCATCCACAGATGTTTTCAAGAGAGCAGCACAGACCAACTAACCTTCCAGTGATTGGGAGAAACAACCCTCCAAAATTATGACTGTTGGGTGTAACAGAGACATTTTTAGAAGCAAAGAGTGAATTTATAGCTCCCAGCTAGCTCAGAGCAGACTGGCAGGGCTGCAGAGCACGCCGCTTCCAGGGCTTTTCTACCTTGCACGCCAAACTCGCAAGCTGTCGGCTCTGAAGAGACTTTGGCACCGTTTGAGCATCGGAGAAGGGCTGTTCTCCAGGAGCCCCGGAGAAGGGCACAACTTTCCCCTGATCTTCCGAATCAGCACCAAGCTCTCTGGAGCTGAGCACAGCTGCTCGGCCGTGCCCCCAGTGATGATGATGAGGATGGAGGGGAAGGCTGAGCCCTTGTGGGCAGCCCCTCTGCGGGTCCCCCCTCTGCTTCCCGAAACGAGCTGCAGAAACGGATCCAGCCCACGCAGCAGGTTGCAAAGCCACAGCTTTCCCCTCCGAGGGGAGGGCAGGAGGCAGGCAGCAGAGCCAGGGCTGGATGCAAACCCTGCGTGGCCCAGGAGCCGCCCACAGCTCACCCTTGGAGCCAGCACGGGGTCCCCCAGCCCCGACTGCAGTCCACCCGTGCTGGCCCCGACACGGGGGTGCAGGAGCACGAGGCAGCCCCCCAAAATGTCAGTGTCCTGGCAGAGGGCCCAGCCTGGTGTCCCGAAGCCAGGCAGCAGCAGCCAAGGGTACCTAAGGGACGTTGCTGTTGTGTGCGTGCAGCCGAGCCCAGCTGGCACAGCCAGGCCCCGAGCTGGAGCCGTCTGCTCCTGTCCCTGGGCACCAGGCTACGGTTTTGGGCTGGCCGCCAGCCCGGGGCCATCTACCCGCTGGTTACGCTTCCTCCTCGGCTTGCACTTCCACCGGGCTGACAACAGCCGTGACCCAGAAATAGCAGGGGACGCTCAGCTACACCTCACCAGACCAAATCCTCCCAAGAGCCGGCGGAGCGGCGGCCAGGTGGCCTACAAGATAAGAGCAAACCCCTTCCCTTTGCACCCTCGTGGGGCAGCCTGGGTGGAAACAGAGGCACAGCCAGGTCCTGCTCTCCCCGTTGGGGCAGGGGGGGCGGTCAGCCTGCAGCGTGAATTCATCTGAAGCAGACGAATTCAGGAGGCAGAGCCCCCCCCGCAGCACTAACACTGCCCTACAAAACACGGGTGCACGGGATGCTCCTGAGCAGCTCTGGGTGCAAAGCCTTCTGACTCACGTGAGGGGGAAATACATTTTCATAGCGAACTCTGGGGAAAAAAAAAAAAAAGCAAAACAAAGCAAAACAAAGCAAAGCAAGCAGTGGTTCCTGCTCTGGGACAAGCACCCCCAGGGGGACGTGGTGCCGAGCCCTGGGCACGCGCCATGTGCGTGCGCAGAGGCGCAGCCGTCCCCACCGCTGTGCTTCCCCCTTTTGGGCTCCGAAAGCAGCCCCCCACAGCCCAGCCCCACTTTTTCCCCATTTTACACCAGACTGGGACCCCGCAGCGCCGCTTCCCTTCCAGGATTAACCCTCCGGCTGCTGCAGGGGCTGCAGGGCTGGGAAGCAGAGCGCTGGTGCCGGGACCCACCGCGCGGTGCCAGCGCCAGCCACGTGCTCGCCCTCCCTCCCGCCGCAGACAGCGGCCGCACGGCCTCGTTTCTGCGACCACGTGAGGCCAACGCTGGGCTGACAGACAGGAAACCGCTCACCGAGACCTGCAAGGAGGAGTTGTTGTTGCTGTCGGCCTTTTCCGTTCGCCGGGAGAAACTTGAAAGAGAAGAGGAGGTCAGAGCCGAACGCCAGGCTCGCCTCGTCGGCTGAGCACCGAGCGCTGGGCACGCACGTGGGGGTCTCCGGGCACTCGGGGGTCTCTGGGCACCCAGCCTGAACAAATGCCCTGCTTCATCAGAGAGCCCCCCCCTCTTGCTGGGGGCTCTCCTGTACTCCTGTACCCACACCGTGCAACCCCATGCAGTGAAACACCGGGGCCCATGAAGCCCGGTATAATTTCTGCCCCGCTTTCTGCCCCGCTGCAGGAGGGGACGTGGTGCCAGCCCCCCACTGGGTGAGGATGCTCAGCATGGGAGGGACAGCGAGGCCCCGGGGGAGGGGGCAGAAAGCACCTCTGACCCCGCTGCTGCTCATCTGCAGAGCTTTGTGCTGTTGTGCAAGGGGAACACAAAGCTGCTGAGGCGCTGCGGGATGCTCCCACTGCACGTACCCAGGGCTGGGGCTCCCTGCCTGCGCCCCCCCCCCCCCAGCTGCAGCCCCAGGCGAGGAGGGGGCACCCCGGGACCGAGTTGTGCAGGAGCAATTTATGCCCAGGGCTGCTTTTTTTTTTTTTTTTTTCCTTGCCTTTTCCTTCTCCTGTTCACAAAGGCCAATTGTGTCCGGGTGCCCCGGAACACCACGCTGCAGGGCCAGGCTCAGGCCGGGGGGGGCTCCCCAGATGCAGGCTCCCCAGCATCTCACCCCCTGCTCCAAGCCCCCATCCCCGCCCCCCCAGCCCCAAACAGTCCCAGCATCGCCACGGGGGGCCGGGGGAACAGCAGCCCCCCCTTGGGGGTCCCACAGCCCGCAAGGAAGGTCCGGGGGGGGGGTCAGCAGGGGGGGTAGGGGCGGAGAGCACCCAGCCCAAGCCGGGGTGCCCCCCTTTCCTTCCAGGCGAACTCGGGGAGTTTGCACCCCCGCCGGCAGCAGCGAGCCCCTTTGGGGTGCCCCAGAGCACGGCACCCCAAATGCGCCCCCCCCAAAAAAAATTCTCCCCCCCCCCCTCCCGCTCCTCCTGCCCCGGGCACCGGCGACTCACCCGCGGCGGCGGCGGCTCCGGCAGCTCCCCGCCTCCTGCTGCTGCCCTGCCTCCTCCTCCTCCTCCTCCTCCTCCTCCTCCTCCCCCTGCCCTCCTGCTGCCTCCTCCTCCCCCATCACCCCTCCTCCTCCTCCTCCTCCCCCTCCATCACCCTTCCTCCTCCCCCTCCTCTCACCCCACCACCCTCCTCTTCCCCCACCACCCTTCCTCCCCCTTCCCCATCACCCTTCCTCCCCCATCACCCTTCCTCTCCCTCCATCCCCCTCCCTCCCCCACCCCCCTTCCCCTCCCCCAGCTCTGTTCCGCTCCCTTCCCCCCCCTCCCTCCCCAATTCCCCCCCCTCCATCCCGGCCGCTGCAGCCCGGGACAAAGGGGACGATGCAGGGACACTGCGGGGACAAGGACGCGAGGCGCCCTGCCCTGGGCACTGCCCACCCCACAAGCTGGCTGCTTCCTAAAATCCAGCCCCTGGAGCTGAATACAGACGTTATGGGGCCCTACAAACCCCCCCTGCCCTACACCCGCACCACTGGGGCTTCTCCTCCTCCTCTCCTGGTGGGGAGAGGGAAGGGGGCGGCTGGAGGGGGGAGGCTGCAAGGTGTACGGAGCCGGACCCCTTCCCTAATCCCCTACCCCAGACCCTACAGTTCTCGGAGGTCCCATTCTCAGAGGGCCTGAGGATGATGGAAGGGTGAAGAAGGATCACATCTGTGGCCCTCCAGACCCCAAAGGGCACAGCCTCTGGGGGACATGTACTGCCTGCAGGCACCGGGCACGTCCTTGGCCCTGCTGCTCCCTGCAAAACTGCACGGGACCAGGAGCAGGAGAAGAAGCAGGATCAGGAGAAGCAGGAGCAGCACAACCAGGAGCAGGGCACCCAGGAGCAGGGCACCCAGGAGCAGGGCACCCAGGAGCTCCCCACGCTCAGCAGCCGGTGGAGCAGGGTCCCCACGGTGAGCACCCCGCCGCCAGCAGCTGTGCCACCCCCCGTCTCCCCTTCCCGACCACTTCCAGCCGCCGCCGCGGCCAAGCCTGCCCCGAAAACACTGGCTGCAGCCCGTGGGCGAGCCTGGCGCTCCCCCACTTCAGCAAGTGCCACAAATTGCAGTTTCTGAGAAACCTCCACCCCAGCGCCGAGGCAGGAAATCCAGCCTTGGTCTGCTTACGCTGCAGCTGTGCGCAGCTTTCTGCTAGATTACGCCGCGTTTTATGACTTAAAAAAAAAAAAAGCCTTAACCCCTATCAATGGGCATTAGTGCTTTAATCTCCCTAATCTCCAGGAAAATCCAGCGCTCGATGCCAGAGCGGGCTTGCCCAAGCAGCAGCGGGGGCTGCTTGCGGGACGCTCCAGCCTTGCGAGAGCTCAGCACGAGGCAGGAGCGGGACATGGAGCTGGGGAGCGGCGCTGCCCGGCTCCATCGGGAGCTTCCCAGGGGAAGCAGGGGAGCGAGAGCCCGGCTGCACCCCGCTTTGCAGCCGGGCCCCTCTGCTCCTGCCCACGCAGCGGCACGTCTGCAGCTCCACGCAGGTGGAAGCACCCAGCCCCAACCTACCGCCAGGGTCCTCCCCGCGGTCGCCGCAGCTCTGCAAAGACATTTGGGGCAGGAGGCGAGCTGCCGTGGCGCACAGGCTGCTCTCCAAGTCAACTCGTGCAAAATGTTTTGTTTCGACTCAGCGCTTTGCCTCCGCGCGCCTCCTCCTCCTCCCAAGGAGCGCCAAAGGTGGGGGGGAGCGAGCAGCAGCGAAGGTCAGCGCTGCGGCATCCTTGGGCTCAGAGAAATAAAACCACGGGGCTTTCGTAAGCCTGCCTTTCCTCCTGGCGGTTTGGGGGCTGTCGGCATGGGGGAGGCACCCACGCAGGGACAGCAGCAGCCTCCGGGATTTGTTTTCCCCGGGGCACCTCTCTGTTCCCAAAGCAGGAGCCCTGCTGCACTGCTTCTGCCTGTGCCCATTCCTGGCTCTGAGCTGGGAGCGAGCAGGGGGGAGGGAGGCAGCCTCATCCCTGCCTTAAAACGAGGAGGAGAAGCATTAAGCGACTTGCCCAAGGTCACACACAACTTACAGCCGCATCCAAACCCCCGGCTCAGAGCTCCTAACCACAAAGTCATTGTTCTCCTCTGAAATAAAATCAAATAGAAGCACAGGGTTAGGAGCAATTCTGGCGAGGCCCTGCTGGTGTTGTAAGCACCAGGGGATTTGAACTGGCTGCAACGAGTTCTGGGGGAGATCCCAGCCATTGTCCTTTATCTTGCACCAGAGAACTGCCCGGCAGCGGGGCCAGCCCTGGGCACAGCCGCCCGGCTCCACCGCTGCCTAGCGCTGGGGAAGACCCCAAACCTGCAGGCGAAGGCAGCTTTACCAGGACTCACCGGCCTGCGAGGGGGACCTGCACCAAATCCCTGCAGCACAGGGAGCAGGGACGGCTTTTCCTGGGTGCACGATGCAATATTGGCGATATTCACCACGCTGCGCTCCGCCGAGCCCCGCCACGAAGTGCAGCGTTTGGGCTTCGCAAACATTTTGTATTTCCTAATGGTGCAGCCCTGCTGACCACCCGCACGGCCCCGCTGACTCCGGTGGATGTGCCAGGCGCTCAGCCACCCTAGCAGTGTATTGATGCATTTACCTTCCCAGCTGTATTTATCATAACCCCGAATCGATAGCAGAAGGAAAAGCACAGCCAGAGACCCGGGGGGAGCACCAGCAGATGCTGTCGAAGCAGCGTGACCGTGGAAAAGGACACGGCCTCGTGGATCAGAGATCCCAAAATTGAACACCAAAAGAAATCGTCCCTGCCAGCAAGAGCAGAGCATTCCTCACTGCCAGCAGCACCTCAAGCACAGCAGCTCTCCCCAGCAGCCCTGCTGCAGGCCTGCCCCAGCCCCCAGGCAGGAAGCGCTGGGGCTGATAAGCCCTCGGTGCCCTCTGCACGTCCCGAGGGCCCCGTGGTGCAGAGCCCAGCACGGCCCCAGCGTCTCCTCCCTCCCACCAACACCCCCTCGTCCTTCCATGTCCCCCCCCCCCCTAGGGACACCGGGAGCAAGCGGCTCCTCTGGCCCCAGGAAGGCAGGAGGGAGGCAGGCAGGAATTATTTCGCACGCGTGCAGCTGGCACCGTGTCCTTGGCACGAGTCAGCGCCGCGCGGGGAGGCCGCACCTCAGCACCCTGCCCTCCCACAGCTCCTCGCCGTGCTCGAGCAACCCAGCGTTTTCCAGCAGGGAAGGGACTCTGCTGGAAGCTGCTCCAGGGTCACACATGTTTGGAAAAAAAAAAAAAGGCAGGGAAAAAAAAGTTCATCTCAACATCCTCCCGCTTGCAGGGGTAACGTTGCCACCGGTGTGACAGTTCGGACAGAGGCAGAGGGCACCTGGGATCTGCTCCCCCAATGTCGCAGATTTGGGCACAGATTGTGCTCGTTGGGGGCTGATCTGACTTTGTGCACTGATGGCTGTGTCTGAGAGGGACCTGGGACAGATGGCACAGCCCAGAGGGAAGGAAAGGCACCTCGCTCTTGTGGCCGGAGCGACGGGTGGGATGGAGACAGGAGTGTGAGAGGCGCGCTGCTCCCTGCCTGCAGCCCCCGGGGATGTCAGCCAGCCCCGCTCGGTCCCAGCTGTGCCGGGGCCAGTGGCCCTTGGGGTTGTGCTGGCCCCGAGGCCTCTCCCAAGCCCTGCGTGGGGCCGGGGTCAGCGGGATAATTGGGTGCAGCTGCGGGGTGCTGCAGAGCACGGCCGCGGCCGTTTGCCTCGGGGCGATCATGTCTCTGTGTGTAAGGAGCTGAGGGGTGCAGGAGAATGCAGTGGGCATCCCTCAAAGTCCTAAAGGGCGGCTGTCGGGGGCCCTACCAACTGCTCCTGGTGTCGGTTTGACTCATCTGGGATCCCAGCAGGGAAATCCCTTCTCTGCCCTTACCGGGAGCTGCCCCGATAACCAGCATCGGGCACGGCCACCTTCACTCGTGCTCGGCCACGGCAGGTCAGAGCCAAGCAGCGGGCACCAAACCCAAACAAAAAACCCAACCAAACCAAACCACCTCCTGGCACCCTGGGCAGGGGAGCTGGGAGCTTCCCGGGAGCCATACAGGCTCTTTGGGTTTTTAACAGCCCTGCTACAGGCGGTGATCGAGCCCTCAGCTCCCCTGCCCCAAGGATGCCTCTGCCCCAGCCTGTGCCAGCGCCTGGCTGGGCACCAGCCCCACCTCACTCCTGCTGCCGGCCCTATAAGGGCTGTTTTAGGATTTCTGGTGCTGGGAAAGGACCCCGAGCCCACCCTGCCCCCTGCTCACCTCCTGCAGCACTGCTCGGGGAAGGTCCCGGCGCCCAGCACAGGGCCGTTTACCAGCAGCTCTGTGTCCCCCCCGGTCACAAGGGGTTAACGCGCTGCAGCTGGGCCAGCAATGCTGCAGGACAAAGGGAGGCTTCATGTCCTGCCATCCGCCAGCGCAGACGAAGGGGCCCTAATCCGATTCCCAAAGAAAATGTGGCTTTTACAGCCCCGCGCAGCGGGCTGGGAACCCACGGCCAGTGGAACCCGCCGGGGGGGAGGCCAGAAAGCTGAACGTAAATCATTCTGCACCAGGAGGGAGAGCTGGATGAAGGCGACAGCCCCCGAGCAGTGCTAGGGGACAAGGGGGACATGTCCCCAGACCCCAGCATCATTTTTCTGCCATTTCCCCCAGGCTGAAGGCAGAGCTGCCCCCAAACTCCACCTGGGTGCCCCGCGCACACAGAGCCCCCTGCCAGCCCAGAGCCCCCCCCAGCCACAGCAGCTCCTCCACAGGGGGGTTTTCAGCAGATTTGGGGAGAGAGGCTGCGACCCTGGGGCCACCACCCGGCCTGTGAGCCAGGGACAGCACCCACAGCACCCACACGTGCTACGGGGGCAGCTGGAGCATCCCCACACCCACGGGACACACGGGATTTGTGCCCCTCGTGCTTCTGTTACCCCGAGACACCGCCTGCCGTATGTCTGCTCCCAGCAGGATGTGTCTGCTCCCCCAGCAGAACCTCTCTTCTAACGGCTCTGAGGCTGGGTACATCCCCCCTGGAGCTGCCCACGAGCCCCGTGACCCCACAGGTATTCTGCTCTCAGCACAGAAAGTCATACAGCGTAACCACAAAAGCAGCACAGGGGCCCCAGCTCCCCGAGCTCTTGGCTACGCAGCCTTCCACGTGCTCCACACGTTTGTTTTGTTTCTTTTTTTTTGTCCCTGACGTCCTGAAGGGCCCTGAAATGGGGCTGTGAGCGGGGCACACATCCTGGGTGCGTGATGGTGCTGTTCCCTACCACCTGCAGCCACGTCTGCACAGGGAAGCAGTCCGCAGGGGTTCACACGTACCCGCAGCGGAGGCAGCTCGTGCTTTCACAAGGCGGTGCCCAAGTCATCGCTGGGCTCAAAACCACAAACTCCATCAAGCGTTGCCTGCGCATGCAAATCTCTCATCGCCCCAGCCAGGCCCACGCACCCTGCGGGGGAATTCAGGCAAACAAATGCCCGGCCCTAGTGCCGGGGAGCACGGACCCTCTGGCAGCGGCACACGAGCTGGGGCTGCAGCGCCGCTCGCTCTCCGCCCCACGCAGCATCTGCACAGCCCAGCAGTGGGAACGCCAGAAAATAAAGCAGCTCGCTTACCACACGGGATAGTGGCCCCCAAAGGCACCTGGTGCTGCAGTGAGATGCTCCTGAGCTCCTCTGATCCGTGCGGTCACACAAGTCCACCCCCAAAAGCGGCGAGCGTGAGCCCAGCTCCCGGTGCACGGCACAGAGCAGGCTCCAAAGAGGAGCAGGGACCTGGGATGTGCACGAGGGCAGCCACCACGACGCTCCGTCAGTGCCCCCTGGCCCTAAACGCTGAAAGCCACAGACAGACAGCTCAGTGTGCCGCAGCACGGCACCAACAATGGCCCCGTTGGTGCCCAGCTGCTCCCCGGCCCCGAGCGGGGCAGGCAGCGCCTTCACGGAGCCGGAGAGCTCTCGGCCCTGAGCGTGTCCAGCCAGACCCACCCCGAATGCTTCTGGTCTGGTTGCACAAGGGGCGGATTTAGCCAGCGAGGACTGAAGCTGTCCAGAACAAGCCCTTCCCAGGCAGGAGCCCCCCGCTGCGCGTAAAGGTGCCGGGTGAGGACACGCGCCCTGGGGACAGCAGGGAAAGAAAGAACATTGCCTGCAGGCACGGGCCATGAAGCTTCAGCTGCACGGCTGGCTGGGCTGGCACCCCGCTCTGCCTGCACCCCGAGCTGCCTGCACCCCGAGCTGCCCGCAAGCAAACCCAGGACAAACCGCGCTCAGCACATCCCGAGGGTTCCCGTCGTGCTGCTTAAACACACGAGTTCCCGCTCTCCCACGATCGTTGTGCAAGCAGCCGTCCCGAGTGGCAGGAGAAGAATAAGGAGCTGTTGTTAAAATATTATCCTAAAAAAAAGAAGGAAGAAAAGCACCCCCTCCCCTCCCCAGCTGTGACAGTTCCCACTGATGCATGCTCCTGATGCACAAGCAAGGCGGCCGCGCGCCCCGTGGAGCAGGCAGCGCTCACCGGCCTGCGGCACGGCGCTGGGAGCTGGCAGCAGGATCAGGGCCTGTGCTGCCCACCCCAGCCCCAAAAACAGCCCAGGAGAGGCTGGATGGGGCCGTTCCAAAAGAGCCAGTTCCAGAGAAAAGCAAAGGGGGATGGGGAGGGCGACACAGGAAGGGCCCCCCTGTGGGGCCGGCGCCCTGGGGCAAGAGCCCAAGCATTTCCCCAGCTGGAAGGAATTAGCCCTGCCCCTCCCCCTGCCTTTTCTTTATTTTTTATTTTATTTTTGGGGGGTTTCCCCAGGCTCAGAGGGGCTCTGAGGTGCCTGCAGCCTGCCCAACCAGAGCACAGCCCTGGGCACAGCCCGAGGACCGGCAGTTCTGCTATGGGGAAATCTGTCCCGTCAGCGACTGCGTCCCCTCCACAGGCAGCGAATCGGGGTCCCATGGCCCCTCCAGCTTCCTTTAACCCCCCTTCCCTATCACCCAAGCCCTATCACCCCCTCTCCACCACCAACCTCCAGCGCAGAGGCCGCCAGCCCCCCTTACGCAGCCGTGCAGGCTCCCCAGGGTGCTGCAGGGCCGGGTTTTCCAGCAGCGGCAGCGCAGGAGCCGCGCCAACGCAGACGGCGGGGCCGACACGGGCATGCACGTGCCAGGCAGGCGAGGCTGGGAAAGGAGCCCCCATTGCTCAGAACCAGCCTCTGCAACCCCGTCTTCCTGCTCCCCGGGTGCTCTAGCCCCTCAGGAGGCCGGTGCTGCCTCCCCCTGAGCCATGGGCACAAGCCCGGTGCCCACCCCGGTGCGCAGAGCCACGTGCTCAGAAAATCCTCCCCGTCCCGCAGGCCCTGACAAAGCGTTTCCCTGTGCCGACGCCTGCATCATGCCCCTGGTATTTCTCCCTCGTTTCCTCCCCCGTGCTCAGCCACCGCTCTGCTCCCCCCTCCTGCCCTTTCCCTTCCTGCGTGCGCCCCTCGGGCTCCAACTCGCCTGCACTGAGCCGCGGAGACCCCAGCCCGGCTCTCGCCACGGGGATTTGCTCCCCAGGGTTCGGGGATTGCTCGGGCAGAGACTTACGCAGCCGGGGAGCAGGGGAAGGCCAACGCTTGCTGGAGCTGAGGATGCTGCAGCGCCCGTCCCTGCTGCCCCCCGCCTACCAAGCACGTGGGCCCGCTGCGTCCCGGCTCCCCGCCCCGCGTCTCCCAAACTTCGGAGGAGTTTGCGCCCAGTTCCCCTCACACGGGGCTGGCGAACCAAATCCCTCCTGGCTCGCTGCCTGCCTCGCAGCCAGACATGAAAAGCACTCGGGTTTCTCCCAGGGCAGCGCGGGTAAATCCTGCCAACATCAAAGGCAGCACAGAGGAGCTCTCCCCCCCCCGTGCAGCGAGGCCGGGGCTGCCTCCTCGCCAGGCACGGCTCCGTGGTTAAGGTGCCGGCTGCACCAGCACTCGAGACGTGGCTGTGATTTTTTTTTTTCTGTCTCTGTTTTAAACTCAGCCACACATTTCCTGGGTAACTTGGGGCAAATCAGAGCCCCACAGCAAATCAGAGCCCCACGGCAGCCGGGGAGTGGCTGCTGTGGGTCTACCCGCTGTCTGCCACCCGGGCAGTGGCTGCTACCGAGGAAAACGGGATTAAAAAAACCTCCTGGGTCGGTCCTGGGTGCTCACTGCCCTGACTTTATGGGAAACCTGGAGTCCAGGGAGCAGAAACTCAAGCACCCAGGAGCGAGTCAACACATTTTGGCTGTGTGACCCTGCCCAGAAAGAGGCTCTGCAGCTCTGCGCCTCCATCTGCAGAGCACAGCCAGCCGCGTCTCACCCCTTTGCGCAGCAATTTGACCAAGTGCAGCGGGGCAGGGCGAGGAGGGGGCTGTCTGCCCTCCTGCAAACGGGCAGCAGGATCCAGCTCCCCAGGCGATGCTCTGGGAGCGAAGCCGTGCACGCAGCTTCCACTCAGCACCAACCTTCGTGGCTTCGGGAGGTGCGGAACACCAGGAAATAGCTTCCAGCTCCGCAGGGATTTACAAGAGCCGGAGCAGCACATGGTTTCTTGGCCCACGTCGGAGCGCTGCTCATCCCTCCATCCCACACAGCAGTTGTTCCTGCCAGATCGCCGCTCGCCCGGGCTGCTAGGTTAATTTTATGGCTGGAGCACTGAAAGAGCCTTCGCTTAAAGGGGGAGGTGGGAGGGCTGTGCCATTTAACACTTGGCTGTGTTTGTGCTATGATTAATATCATCCAGCGCACAGATACCAGATGTTCTCGGGGCAGGCTGGAGCGTATCCTAAATTACACCAGGGTGGAATTTTTGGGCAACTTGCAGGGAGTGCTGCGGGCAGGAGCTAAAGGGAGAGCAGAGATTTGCACAGATGCGCACAGGGCTCTGAGAAAAAGACCCTGTGGGGTCACTGCCCGGGTCAGCATCCCAGGCTGGCTGTGATGCCACTGGCTGTGCTTTTTTATCATCAATGAGTTGGTATTTTGTTGGCAATTACTCCAAATCCCACTCTGAAGTTCCCAAATCCCACAGCTTGGGCTGTGACCACATGTGAGCTCCACAGCTCGGAGGCATCCAGCAGCTCCCCAGAGGTCTGGCTGGAGGAGGGCATCACTTGCCTGGGGCCAGCCTGCTCCCAGCACCTAAGGGGCACTGGGAAGGGGTACGGGGGACCCCAAACACCCTGTGCTGCCTCAGGGATCCTGCAGCGAGTGTACGGCACCCCCACAGCCCCCCGAAGCACCCCGCTCCAGCGGCAGCTCCCCCACGGCTGGCTGCTGCCAGGAGCACCTCGGGGTCACCGACGTGGGCGTCCTGCTAATGAGTTCCAGAGGGGCTGGTCTTTGGAAAAAAGCAGGAGCCAAATCCTGCTGCGTTGGAAATGGCCATCGCAGCTCTTTACAGGTCACACAGTGTCCTGGGATAGAGCTGAGCTCTGTCAGGGCTTCTCCTGGCCGGAGAGATGGGGCATCTGCCCACGCACCGGAGCAGAGGACAGTGCCACTTCCACCTTTAGGGCTCCCCATACATCACACCAAACCCACAGAGGTACCCAGGCCCTGGCCCACACATCGGCAGAGCTGGGCACTACTGATTATACGACTGGTGACACTTGCCACCAGGGATAGGACCACAGGAGACAAACAAACAGCACCCAGGGCAGACGGCACCAGCAGGAGCCGTGCCTCCCTGACACACAGCAGCCCCGCCTGCTTCTCCCCCTCCTGGAAACCTCAAACCTGGGCACCCCGAGCAGCCCGTACCCGGCTTTGTAGCACTCAGCTGCAAAAAACAGCAAGGAAACAATTCCTCCTCCCCGAAGCACCGTCACTCACCGCCGCCGTGCCGAGTCGGGCGAGCTGCAGCAGGGCCGGGCAGCGCCGCGCTGACCGCAGGCACGAGGAGTCCAAGTCCCACGGCGCTGCCCTTCCGTCCCTGCTGAAACGGCGAGGTCTGCCTGACACCTAAAGCCTGCCCTGGCGGAGTTTGTTTGAGCAGGAAGGAAGAGAAAGCTCTCGGCAGGCCCCCGGAAAGTCCCGGTTACAAAGGAGCCCCGAGTGATGCGCTCGCTCCCGGCTGGGCTCTCCCCCGGCTTTTCTGCCAACAGAATCGTGCCGTGCGTACAAAACCGTCTCTGAATCGTAAATTTACACCCAGAAACCAAAAGTAAAAGACCCCCGTTATTCACTTCTTTGAGCAAAGGTTAAATCCAGCTAAATACATCAGCTCTGGAGGAAAGGAGGAGGGCTTGGCAGCCAGGGGAAGGAACGGGAACGTGGGAATTCCTCCTACGATTTGGCAACGTGCTCTTCCTTCTGCGTGCGAGCCCTCTGGGGGCTGCTCAGCCTCTTCTAAGAAAGCCCCCCATTCACGGGCCCCGTAAATCCCACGGGACGTCCCGCACCCGAGAAGGAGTTTGGAAGAGGTTCAGGATGGAGCCGAGCCCTGCCCTGCCCCTCTCCTGCTGCCTGCGGGAGCTGCCACGGCGGCGGTGCTGAGCCCTACCGGGAGGGCTGCCTGCCACGGGGGCTCCATCCTTCACATCAGGCACCCCACCACCACGACCAGCCCCGAGGGAAGGGCTGATGGTGGTGTTTAACCCCTGTGGGGCTCACAGCCCCCCCAGCGTGGCATCCAGCCCCCTCCTCGCCCTTCACCCAGCTCCCCACCATGGAGCACGCCGTGGGGTTTGGGGCATTTGTTCCTCCAGCTGGGGCAGGGCTGTGCTGGGGGATGCGGAGGGGTTAGGACTGACAGCCAAAGAGGTGCTTGGTCACCTAATCCCAATTTTGCTGGCTCTAACAGCCCCCAAGCCATCTCAGAGCCAAGTGGGAACTGAGTGCCTGGGGCTCACCATCACGCCGGCACTACGCACACACAGGACAGGAGCAGTGCTCAGCACCAGGAGCACAGCACCACACACACGTGGCAGAAGGCAGAAAAGCCTGAGGATGCTGTCTCTGGGCAAGCTGAGGCACCCCAGTGAGCAGCTGCCGCTGAAGAAGCCCTCCCACAGGATAAATTCGGAGCAGCTCTCCTGGACACAAACCTCTCAGACACCAAGGGTCCCTCCCTGGCCTCCTCCCCCTTTCCTACAAGGACCAGAGCTTGCAGCAGGCTGCAGGACCGGGGCTGGGGATGCTCCACGCAGCAGTCCCCAGAGGCTCGGCACCGTGCTCCCCACCAGCTCGCACAGCCCCATCCCACAAACCCAGCCCCAAGCTGCAGCGAGCCCCATTGCCCCCCCAGCCAGCACAACCAGACGGGCCCCATGACAGCCCCAAACCCTCTCAGAGCTGCCTCTGTCCCCAGGAAGCGGCGCCGCAAGCTGCAGATGAAGGCAGATAAGAGCAGCGCCTTGCTCTGTGGCTCTGCAGGGCGCCGTGCTCGCTTCTTGCCCCAGTGCTGCTGACTTCAGCGCTTCCTGGGCCCCAAACCCCGCTGTGCTCCATGTCCCCGCAGCACCGATAAGACTCGAGGCACCAGCCCCTGCTCAGACACAAGGCAGAATTGGACCATTTTGGTGCTGAAGGCAAAGCATCGCAGAGGCATCCAAGAACAGACCCCGGATCCGGAGCTTGGGGACATCCAAGCACAGGCTGAGGTGCAAACCTATCATTTAGGGTATTTTTTTAAGCAAACTCTGAACAAAGCAGGATCTCAGGGCTGCATGAAAACCTGCTGAAACTCACCCCCTGCACCCTGAGTTCCCCCCCATTTTGGATCAAGGCCCCCGTAGGGAGCAGCTTTGGCTCCCCGATAGCTGCAGCTGGGCGCGATGCGCAGACCTCTGTGCAGCGTTTGGCCGAGCCCTTCCCAAACCCTTCCCAGCTGGTTCCCCCAGCACCACAGCCCGGCTCTCCCGTCCCCGCAGAGCCGTGGGAAGGGGGGTACGTCCCACACCAGGTCGAATTGGCCCGCGGAAGGGCTCGGAGGGGACCCCGGAGGTCAGCCAGAAAGAAGAGAAATAAATCAGCCGCCCGGCGATTCGCACAAAATTCCCCCTTCCCGCAGAGCCACGGCTTCGCCACAGCTGCTCAGCAGAAAGCAGCAAGGCTCGAAATGCCTCAGCGGCCCCAAGAAGGACATTTCCTCTCTTGCTGAATTCCCTGAGGATGCCCACGGCCCCAGGAACCCACGTGGGGAATTGCTTCACCGACTTCTTCCTCGAGGTTTTGCTCTGAGACGGGCGAGCAGGGCAGCTGCTGCCTTCCACCCGGGGACAGCAAAGCCCTCCCAGCCCCTGGCATGTGGCTGCCCTCCTGCTCCTTGCACCACGTACAGGGAACGGGGACAGCTCTTCCCCCACACCCCCTGAAACCATCCCGCACGGGGAAAGAAGGGACTGAGGACAAAACCCCCAAAGGAGGCCGCTCTGTGCATGGCTCCGTGCACCCACCCAGCAGGGCACCGCAGGCGCTGCTTCGGCTCCTGCCACCGGAACGAGACGTCCCAGCGCAGACACAACAGCTTTCGTTTGTCTTCCATTATGGGCAATTTTGGGGATTATCAGTGAGTACCAGGGGAAAGGCAGCACGAGTGAGATCAGAGTTGCTGTAGGGCACAGCCTCAGAGGCGTTGGGGTTCCAGCTCCCATCTCAGTGCTCTTCTTTAACTGTGGGTTCCCACCCACATTACTTAGGTCCTTTTCAGCCTCCCAATTGCAATTTGATTAAATTTGATTAAAATTACCTACATTTCCATGCTCCAACCAACAAGCTGGGGTTTGGAGCAGCCTTCCTTAGCGGTGCGGCAATCCCCTGTGAGCTGAGTCATATCTGGAGGCACACAACCTTCCCCAAAGCTCCCCAAACCTCCCGTTTCTCTTCCATTTCTGTGCATCCCCGTCCGGCACGGACAGGCAGGGAGCTGCTATTCCCTGCCTGGCCAGGTAGATGGTGCTCAGCCAGCACGAAGTGCAAAACTGCTTTGGGAGACAGTTTTCTGGCCCTGCCTCAGGCCGTCATTCAGCATTGTTCCTGCTGACAGATGCAGGAGGTCCCGCTCCTGGCCCCAACCGCGCGAGGCTGACTCAGATCCTCGTCATTCCTCTCTTCCAGACTTTCCCCCGTCACTTGGGGATGGCAGGGGCCCTCTCGGTGGCAGATAAAACCGCAGCGAACGCCGCACCAAAACTCAGCGCCTCTCCATGCACCGCCTCCACCCTGACCCAACCTCCCTCATTTTCCGGATGCAAAAAGCCCTCCCGCTGCCACGCTGCCCCCATCTCCCCACAAAGCCCAAACCCCGAGCCCAGAGCAGCAGGGGACCGTTTGCCCATTTTTCAGGCTGCCCTGGCTCACCCCAAGCTCCTTGCCGGGTGCGGGACGCCCAGGATCGCTCCGGAGCCGCGCTGACACCACGGCAGCAGGAAGCTTCAGCCATTTCCTGCAGGCACCGCTTTGCCCTTCCAATATTTGCGCCTCTGCAAATCGTTTGGGGAAGCAAGCCTGGCAGCTGGGGCTGTGAGAGCAGAGGAGGGGCTCTCCTAGGGAAAATCCGTGCAACCCGTCCAGTCCCTGCTTCCCCAGAGCAGGCAATAAGAGAGAAAAACCCAACTTTGCGTGTCTAAAAATGAGACGGCCTCAGCTTGCTCCCTGTTCTAGCGACCACCCCACAAACCACTCAAGAGGCTGAGATGAGGCCAGAGCAATGATTCCTGCTCCCCCAGGGCTCTGCAGAGCAGTTTTGGGGCACAGGCGGACGCCTGCACTGCTCCCATCACCTCCCCGTGCTCCTTCCCCGGGTGACACACAGGGGCACCACCTTGCTGCCGGGGGACAAAGGCTCCCAGGGTCCACAGAGAGGCATCTGATTCACCGAGCTCATCCTTTGTGAGGCTTTTTCTGCCCAGGAAACGAAGCCAGGGAGCAGAGAGGAAATCCCAGAGCTCCTTCGGGGCCGGGCAGGAACCCTTCACCTCCCAACCTCGGGGCGCGCGCTCCCGAGCTGTAAGGAAACTTCTGTGTGCTACTCGAAGTAGGGCAGGGAGGACGGTGTCCCCGAGGGACGGCAGGAACTCAGATTTCGTCCCCGCTCCCCCATAAAACAATCCCTGGAGACAGCAGGGGCCAGGCAGGGCACTGGCACCACCACGGCCTCATCCCAGCCAGGTGCCCCCAGCCCATCATGGGCGTCCTCTCATCTCCTCCGAGGCCACAACAAGGGGCAGATGGGGGAGCTCAGGGGTGGCACGACCCCAGGGAAGGGCTCAGCAGCCAGTGAACTCAGCCTCCCGCTTCCCCCCCCCCCATTTATCAGCGCGTTGGGCTGCAGGAGGAAGTGAGTTCAGCCAGAGTTTGTCTAAACAATTCAGTTTTATCAGAAACGCTGCTCACATCTACTCCTTCTTTTCCCAGGACAAATCTGGACAACTCCAAGGTAATCTCCATTCTCCTTCCTATCTGCACAAGATGGAAACAGGGAGGACACGAGGCAGAGAGCATCCCAAACTCCCCGCCCGTGCCTGCTCCACCCCTCCCAGCGTCAGCAGCCTCCATCGCCCATAAACCAGGAGGCAGCATCCATCCATCCATCCGTCCATCCATGCATCCATCCATCCATCCCTTGCTCCCTCCCATTCACACGCATCCAGAGGTTACCTTCCCAATCCCTTTTTCCTCTCCAACCTACGTCCTTCTCCTGCTCTGGGTTTGCAGCCTTTTGGGTGCCCTCGGGTTCCCTTTCCAAGCTTCTCGCTGCAAGTTTGAGAGCTCACCATGCTCTCCATCCCTCTGCTGCTATCCCCAGTGAACCACGGGCCTCCAGAGCACAGGAGGACACCAGCCAGGGGCTCTGGGGACATGCAGGGTGCCCTCGCCCCCCAGCACCACACATCGCACCCACCGCCCTCCTCCCTTTGTGTGTGGCCGGCCACCATGGCTGGGCTGCACGACCCGTAAATGACTTCACTGCAGCCCCGAACTGCCCCTTGTCATCTAACCGCCCAAGAAAATCCAAGAGAGAAAGGCAAACAGATCACTAAACACATGGGTTTCTGGAGACCATCCGCTGATTTTCAAATTTAGGAAAAAGCAGACAGAAGGGCGGAGCAGCCTGGAGAGAGCTTGATGCAGAAACAGGCGGACATCCTCCCTCTCCCCCAGGCCAGCTGCAGGACCCCTCCTGGATGGAGCAAGCAGTCCATGCAAGGACCAAACCCCAGACCTCTTGCCACATCCACCAGCTCATTATCAGGACAGAAACTGGAAGGGGTGAAGGGCAGAGGGATTCACCCGAGGTGATGAGCAACTGAACACCAAGAGCAGCTCCTGGCCAGGCTCTCCTGCCTCCCAACCTTCAGTCATCTTCTCAGTGTTTTCCAGGCTCCCAGTCCCTGAATTTATTTCCGCTACAGATGGCCGTGAACCTCCAAAACACGTTGTGTGTGTGATGGAGCACAGCACCCTCCGTGCCGTAGCGGCAGGAGCTGCACAGCAGGCTGTAACTGGGGACTCATCCTGCACTCCCACGTACCAGCAGAAGGCTGCAGAGGACACCAGCACCTTGGTGCATTGGTTAAAAGCAGCACGGCCTCCTGGAGAGAGAACGGCACACAGGGTAAACACAAACTCCATCCAGAGCCAAAACGTGCAAGGGAAGCGAGCAGGCAGGGTCCCAGCCCAAGCTGGGTGGGCAGTACCCGCAGGCCCCTCCAGAGCTCCCCGTCACACATGAAATACACCCAGCTGCACTCGTGCTGGAGTTAAAAGGAGTAAAAAAAGCCCCACAATTTAAGAGAAGTGAGCTAATAACTGAGAAAGCTCCTTAAAGACCTTACGTATCGTTAACTTTTATCACTGCCCTCTGCTAGGCACCATTTGGGATTCCCATCTAACCTCCGTTGGCTGAGAGCTCCCCAAAGGGAGCTTTAACGTGGGAGGGGAGGAACGTGCGTCCTGCTCCACGCACAGCAAGGGAGGAGGGAAGGGCAGAAGGCAGAGCCACCATAAAACCTTAAAGTACCGTCGATAAGCATCAAAGCCAGTCTGATCCCCGAACCTAAGTGAATGACAGCCCACAGCAACCCGCTGGCAGACCAACCCGATCCAAGGGCAGCAGCTTTGCAGGGGGGCTGTGAAGCACTGCGGATAACCAGGACCAGCAGCTCGCACGGGTCTGTCCTGCTGCAGCATCCTCACCCACCTCTGTCTCTGGGAATAGCGGCCAAGGGGAAAATGTGCCTCGCCGAAATGGATGCGTCTCCAGCTGAACTGAGTGCCCGGGGTCTCTCTCTTTACACTCAGCAGAGAAAAAGCCTTTTGGAGACCCAGGTGGACACACAGGCGGTCAGCTCAAGCACAGACCTCTCCGCTGAGATGGGGAGAACGCCACACAGCACACACACACGGAGCCACTGGGAGCCTTTCCTGCACAGGTCTCTCTCGCTCACAAAGAGGCAAAAGGAGGCAGGTGCTCGGCTCCCACTAAATATTTCCGTGCCCCCTGTGAACACCAGCCAGAGGCCGTGCTGGAGGTGCCCCACGGAGCCCCTGCAGCTCCAGACCTCACAAGGGCCAGGGCTGCCAGGACCCCACAGCTCGCACACAGCCTGGATGCGCTCTCAGGGGCTGACAAGCTAGAACATAAATCCAAGGTTATGCTCATTTTTGCTAAAGCATCAACAATCTTTGGAGCTCAAGATGTTGAAAGATGCTTTTAGCCATTTATAATCCCCATTAAACAAATTGCCTGTGCTATGCAAGGACCGACCTGCTGCTTCTACCGAACAAACTGCAGGCAATAAAACCAAGGAGGAGCCAAGCGAGTGAGAACCCCATGGCAGCACAGCTGAGCTGGCACAGCAACCTTGCACAGTTTGTTAAAATTATGTGCTTTTCATAAATTCATAAACACGCCAACTTCTGCTGTTTGTAGAACACTTTGGAGCAGTCCCTTCCGTCGGGCTTTGTCTCTCCGAATGTCCTCTGCTGCCTTCATGCCAAGACAAGAAGAAACAATCAAGGATGGGAACGTTTGTGTGATCCTACAGCAATCCAGGTTGTTTCTGCTCTGAGACCCGTCCAGAAGACGGACAAAACAAAAGCCCCAAAATGAACTAAGCCGGAGGACAGCAGCCCTCTGCCCAAGCCCCCTGCACGAGCAGCTGGGAGGCGAGCAGAGGCAGCCACCCGCGCGGAGCCGCTGCTTCCATTTATAGCCACGCTCCCCTCGCCTCCACCGCGACGTCTTGGACAAGACAAGAGCGTCTGTGAGGCTGTTTGTTTGCTGGGGGAGCAAGGAACATGACTGGCCAGCTGTCAAGTTATCTGCTTTGGTCACAACAATGTTTGATCTTCCCCAAACAAGTTTATCTCCGACCCATCTCCACGCGGTTCCTCCGTCACGGTTTACGGTGCTGGCACCGTACCCAGCCTGTGGTGTCCTCCCAGCTGCTGGCCAACAGAAACATCTCAGGCAGGGACAGAGCTCTAGAAATAGTTCAGAAGAAAACTATTTCTTCGCGGCAGAAGGTTCATCACCATTGCCATCACTTCCCTCCCCCGGCCAAGACACAAAACGAGCGGCCGGGCCTTACTGCAAGAGATCAAAGCAAACCCTTTGTTTTTATCTCGGTCAAGATAACGGGTTTTATTTGCCTTATCAGCCTGCAGGATGATTAACCTAAATGTGAGAAAGCTTCAAGATGCCAGAGGAGCTCAAGGGTGGGGAGCATGTCCCGGAGCACAACTGCTGCAGGCTTCAGACGAGGCACAGAGCAGGCCCTCGCCCCGGCCTGCACGCGACGCCCGGCCATGGCTGCGGGCCCTGTGGCCACAGGCCGTGGTGCTCACCCACAGGCTTGGGTGCAGCTCAGGAAGGGCCCTGCAGCCCCACGAGGCTCCAAGGCCACCGTGAGGAGCCCCACGGGACCCCATGGGCCTGCAGGGCCAACGCTCCGGCCTGGTGCCCCTGGGGTACCGCCGGTCACCTTCTGCCTGCACCGGGAGGTTTTGACCTCTGCATGAACACGCTCAGCCTTACACGCTCCATGCAGGTTTCTGGGAGCAGTGATGTCAGTGCACAACCTCGTCCTCGATGCACAATCCCATCCCCAGGCCCAAACCAGACTTGGAGGAGCCCTGCCAGGTCACTGCATGGGGCCACGAGCACCCCGCGGCTCAGCACCCAGGGCTTCGTCCCGTTCCCCTCTCAGGCAGGGCAGGGCAGGGCAGGGGGAGCTGTCACATCTCCGATGGGAACCTCCTGCTTCCCATAATGAATCCGGCTGCTGAGATCGCTGCTTTGACTACAGGCCCTCGGGGACCTGCAGGGGGGCAGATGAACTCCCTGCTTGTATTTGTCTCCGAGGCACAGCCCGCATCTCCTGCAGGTCTTGCACGGTGCAGGAGGCAGCAACAGCAGCTCGGAGACTGCCCTGGCTCCCCCCTAGGTCACCCTGAAGGCGTCCAGAGGAAACACAGGGATGGGCACACAAATGCTCACACTCACCCCGATGACCACAGCTGGACACGACGGCAGCTCACGCATTGTTAGTTTGGGAGCAGTGCTCACGGTGGGTAAGGACGCGCAGCAGAGTGCCAGCAAATCCACATCCCCTGGCCTCTTTCCTGCCCCAAATACACCCCAAAACAAGCTGAGCTGTTCCCTGCACAGCCAAGGGCAAGAGAGCAGGGTGGGAAGGAGCAACCAGAAAGCTGCCAGCCCCCCGCTGCCCTCCCCGCACAGGCACACGGCCGTGCACGTGGCCTCGCGTGGCTGCCGGCGTCCCTGCGAGGGGACACGAGCATCTCCCACGCATCGGGCTCCTCGCACGCCCTCCTTCCAAGTGGCTGGCGCGGCAGGGCTCCGTTTTTCCAGATTATCTCATTTCTGGCGCCTGCCCCGAGCACGCGGATTTGGGACTCTCTGCATTTCTCATTCAGAGCCTCCCCATTTGGGATCTTGGGCTGGAGGCACTTTCCTGTTAAAAATAATAACAACAGAAAGAAAAAAAAAAAAAAAAAGGCTACCCGTAACGTAGCCCAAATGTGTCAGCTGGTTTTAAGGAAACGTTTCCCTACAGCTTTAATCTCTCCGTACAGTTGAATTGCTGTGCAGCTCAGGGAGCTGGAAATGATTACTCACTGTTTATGCACACAGGCCTGGCCTCTTTATTGTGGGCAGAGCCGTGCTCGTCGTCTCTGGATCTCTCCAAACCCCTTGCTCCAGCCCTGCTCTCATCCCTACAGAAGGGCACCAAAGGAAAGATGCCCAAGGCCCTGCTACGAGCTGGGGGCTCGAGGCTCGCTGCAGGGTCCCCAGTTTTTGGCTACGTCCTTCCCAAGGAGAGCTGCGCATAGCTAAGTCCTCTCCCTCTCTGCTCACTCTCACGGAGCCTCCAAGTGAAAAACAGCAAGTTCTGAAGACAAGGCTCGCCGTAGGGGTCCAGGGCTGGAAAAAAGAGTGGAAAAGTTGAGCTGCTTCGTTCTTCTGAAGTTGTCACGCTCTCTCTGCTGAAGAAGAGGCGCGGGGACCTCACTGCTATTTCAGGGACCCTGGCACACACGTGGCTGTCCCAAAGGGACCGGGGGGAAGTGGTGGGACAAGGCTCCAAAAAGCTGGAACCTCGGGCTCTTTGCAGCCAGTTTTACCCACGGACCACCACGGATCAGCAGAGCTGTGCTTTGTTCAGATTGATGGCTGGACAAACTCACTGCAGAGGACGGCCAGGCTCCTGTTTTGGGTGAAGGTTCCCGTTACCGCATTTACCTCGATTCACCAACCCAAGCTGCAGAGCCTGCCTGTGAGGAAGGATCCCAGGGGGAACCACCTCGGCCTTCCTGGCGTGCAGGAGCAGGGAGAGGGGCAAGGGGAGGCTCTGGCAGCAAAGCCACAGGCAGGGACAAAAAGGATCACATCAAATCAGGTCAAAGCAGCTTCCATTTCTCATCTGGGCTCACTTCTCATCTGTCACCAGCCTCAACCCCAACTACAAACAGGTGCAGATCTGCAGGCAGCACAGATAGAGGATAAAGCTGACATGAAAAACACGAACCTTGCTGGGCCCAGCGATGCCTTCCCCTCCCAACCACCACCAGTTTGTAAGACACAAAGAACAGCAAACGAGATCTCCTGGACGAGTAAACCACCGAAGCGATGCTTCACAAGCCCTCGAGTAACAACCCCAAACTTGCGAATCTTCCAACATGCCTCTGAAAACACGTTTCTAAGCCTGGCATTTACCCAACCTCTGGCACCCTGGCCAGGATTTCCAGGCCCCCTTCCCGAGGGACGGGCTGTGCCACTCAGCGCCCCGCTGGGGCACGCGGCAGCCAAACAGGGGGCCCCTCGCCTGGTGCCCCCCCCAAGGAGGGACACGGCTCTGGACAGCTCTGCAGCTCCACCCCGAGCACAGGCACGGCTCTGTGTGCCCGCCTGGGTAGGCTGGACAGAGCACACGTACCCGGACACAGAGTTACAGGGTATTTTTAGAGCTCTCACATCCTCAGCTCGGTGACGGGAGGCACCAGTGGAAGGGGAGCTTCATCCAGACAGCAAAAGCATCTCCACCACTGCGGTCTCAGCCCCCCACTTAACGAGGCTCAGCTCTGATTGAGCCTCTGGCAGCAGCAGGGGGAGATGGAGAGATGCCACCCCCTGCCCAGCATCACCCCCCGGGTGGGCTCCTGTGCTGACCGGGGGGGAGAAGCAGCCAGGGCCCTTCCTGCTCCTGCAGCTTGGCTTCTGGCTCTTCTTGGCTGGATTTAGACTGAAAGCCCCTTTTGTGGCAGTGCCAGGCCGTCCTGCTCTGTAAGGCAGACCCCAGACAGCTGGGATCTTTGGTTAAACTCATCCCCAGCAGCTGCCCTGGGTTTCTGGAGTCCTTTTTGATGCAAAGAGCCCTCCCTTTCCCCCCTGGGCAGCTGGGGCATTCAGCAGCTGAGATGGTTTCCTGCTCTTAAAGCGCCCAACTGCCTGCAGCCCTGAGCCTGGGGAGCTCCCCGCAGCCCAAACCCAGCAGGATGAGGCCAAGCACAGGGAAAAAAAACAGGTCCTGGGCATCATCCACACTGCTGCTGGGGACAGGGCGCCTGGCAGGGTGGCCCAGGCTGAGCCACCACTGAAGTCATGCTCAGACCTCAGCTGGAGCCCGAGGGTGCTCCGGTCCCTGACGTTATCAGGCTTTGGCTCCGGCGGCCAGGTTTCTGCCTGCAACCCTGAGCAACAAGATGAACAAAAACCATCCCAGAGACACCTCCAAAGCCACCTCCGAAAGGACACCTCAGTCCCCATCCCAACCATCACCAGTTTGCAAGACACAAAGAACAGCAAATGAGATCTCCTCCTGGACAAGTAAGCTGCTCTGGGCGCTGCGCAGGTGCTGGCTCTGTGGGCAGAGCTGGCCCGAGCACCCTTTTCTGCGAGCAGCGCGCTTTTGGCACTCTCTCCTTTTATTTCTCCGGGGCTCGATAGCATCTCTTATTCAAACTGACAGCTCTTTCAGCCCAAATAAAACCAAGCTAACAGCCATGTATTCAGACACGTGTGAGCCCAGAGCCGAGCCCAGCCCCGAAAACCATCGCCACCTGGGCTGGAGGAGCAGCACCCCGGGCTCAGCACCCTGTGCAGGCGTTGAACCCACAGCGAGGAGCGAGGGCAGCTGTGAACCTGCCTCCCACCCCCGTCCGCAGCTGTACTCACCCTCTTCTCTCTTTGGTGGGCTCTCGACCAGCACCGGCTGCGGTTTTGGCTCTGCCTGGGGCGGCTGCGGGGCTGGGGCCGGCTCCAACCCCTCCACCTGCCGCGCTGGCGGGGCCGGGAGCTCTGTGGCCTTGGCTACCTGGATTTCCACTCGCTTGGTGGCCACGTCGGGCAGGGCAGTGTTGGCCAGCTCGGCTCGGCGCTGGGGCATCTCGGGGATCTTTGAGGCCGGCGCCTCTGCCCTGCGGAGCCCGGGCTCCTGGGGCTTGCCGAGCGTGATCTCAGTCCTCCGCGGGGTGGGCTCCGGGGGTTTGTGCCCCAGCACATCTGCTCGTTTGAGGCCGAACCTCGACAAGGCCGAGGTGGAGTTCTCCACCTGCTTGGACGAGATGTCAATGGAGATTTCTGTTCTTCTGGACACCGGCTCGGGCAGTTTGGGTCCGGAGAGCTCCACTCTCCTCAGAGAGGACTTGGGGGATCGCTGGCCCGTGGGGTCTGCATGCCGGGCAGGAGGCTCCGAGTTCCTGGCACCGAGTTCCTGAAACTTCTGCGTGGAGCTGGACACCGTGGACCTGAGGAGGGGGTTCGGGGTCCGTCTCTGTGGGGTGGAGGAATTTGAAGACTGATCTACCTCCTCGACCTCAAAAGATCTTTTCAGAGCTGAAAGACATTAAGGGGAAGGCAGAATTTAGTTACCAGCCATCAGTGCACCTCAAGGGACACTTACAGGAACTGTCTGAGAGTCGTGGCCCTATTGCTGCCATGCGAGGATTCACCGCCCCACTGACTGCCTCCAGGGAGTGAGGGCCAGGCTTGGCCTCTTCAGAGAAGCTCCAGACCCAGAGACAAAGCTGGCACTTGGACCAGGAAATTCAACCCCAGAAGCATAACCCGGAGTGCCAGCCTCCCCTACACCGCCCCCCAGCCCACCCAGCCCCGCTCCCCACCACGGCACAGCCCCGGGCCCAGCGGCCCCGCTCTGAGCCCTTTCCTTTGCCTCTTGCGCCCAGAGGATGCGCAGATAAACACCGGCTTCCCGGTGACCCCTGCCAGCAAAATCCTCGTCCGGAACGTGCAAACAATCTCCGAAGAGCCCTGAACCCAAATAACGCAGCTACAAAAACAAAGGTGGTAGCCCCAGGAGCACACATCCTTAAAAACAACCCCAGAGACCGTCGGAGCCAAAGGCTGCAGTGCTTCACAAACAATAGCACGAGACCCCCAGTGCAGGAAGGGGCAAACCGGGAGGTGTGAGGGACATCCAAAATCTAAACAGCATCACCCCTGTTTTGACCAACGGGGAAATTAAGAGGCAGAGAGAGAGAGAGAGAGAGAGACAGAGATGCAACACCAGTGAGCGGTGAGATTTAAGAGCCGATTTCCCACCTCACACGTCCAGAGGCAGCACAGCCCCACTTTCAGTACCAGGCAGGCTCTGACACCGCTCCCACCACCACCCGAGCCACGCGCTGCCCTGATGTGGATGCCCAGGTTGGCAGCAGGCGGCACAGACACCCGCCGTTAAAAGAAAAAGAAATCGCCTTTAAAATCCACCCTGAGATCCCCCGGGATGCCAGGGATGGGGGGAGAGCCTCGCATGTGGCTTTCCCTCACCCCTTGCCACCTGGCCACCCCTGGTCCCCCCTTGTCCTGCAGCACCCTGGAGGTGTCTGTGCGCCGCGGAGCAGCCCCGGGCTGGGCCATGGGAGGCGGCTGCCGGCTGCGAGCAGGGGCAGGGAAGCGTCCACGTGGCAGCCGCTCGGCTCCGCTCCGCCAGCAGATCGCAATCGCAGCTGCTGACACGCACGGCTTTGGGCTGTTCTCCTTTTAGGGGGAATACCCAAAGAACTGGGAAATACGAACGCCAGGCTTTAAAATCCATGCTGGCTGGGGGCAGGAGCCTGCTCGGGATGCTCGGTGTGAGTGACCCCGCAAACGCGGCTCCTGGGAGCCCTCCATGCCCAGCAGCAAGCACAAAGGGACATACGGACATGGGCAAACATCTCCGTCCCCCCTCTGCAGCCCAAAATCCCACATGGGAAATGCTGGAAAGCAACAGCGTGCATGGGACGGGCTCCTGCCCCACGTGCAGAGAGGCTGCCCAAGCCTGGAAACCCTGCGGTGCCGTTTGGGTACGGCATCCGAGCTGCTCGTTTGTGCCCCCCAGTAATAAACAGTAATGACAGGAGGGGCCCTGGGGGGGGGGGAAATAGCAGTGACAAACCCTGCACCTCAAAATATCCAGGGGCAGAGGGCAGGAGGCAAAGCAGAGGATGGGGAATTGTCCTGCCCCACGGAGAGGGGCCATTCCCCACGGCACAGCCAGAGCCACGCGGGGGCTGCCACCTGCGGAGCCACCGCACCTGCAGGGAGGAAACGGGGAAGCTGGCAAGGAAACTTGCATTTTCCTCCATTTTATCTGCTCTGTTTCCTGAATCCCCGAAAAGGCTGCATGGCAGGCCCGGCAGAGCTGCATCTGACCCTGTTACCAGCACCCAAGAACAAGCGACCAATTCACAGCAGCCCCAGCCTGGGAGCTGCTCTGATGGGTCCAAAGCTCTCCAAAACCGAGCGGGAGTGCACACATCACCACTCCCACTCCCCATCACGTCCCCTACTCACATTTCAGCCCCCTGCCCCAAACCCCAGGTTTCAAACACCGCAGAGAAGCCCAGGCTGCACTTTGCATGGAGCCAAGGGAGCAGCGGGGACGTCCCGAGAGCAGCCCCTCCTGTCCCCAGGCAGAGCCACGCGGGGAAGGGGACACGGGCAGAGGACACGGCCACGAGCTGCCAGCTCCCTGATGGATGGGATCAGGGTTTTGTCCACATCAGGCTTTTGGAACCTGCTCGCCACTCCTCCTGCCAGCCAACTCGGTCACGTTTTATTCCCCTCAACAAAGCATCCTGACAGCCTGGTGACAGACGTGTCTGGAGGAGCTGACGCCTGAAGCAAATACTCTCAAGGAACCTGATAGCAAAGGAAATGCTGGCGAGTTTCTCCCCTTTGTGAACGTCCCTCTGGAAATGTCTCTGCACCCAGCGGCTCGGGGATTTCCTCCTGAGCTGGCAGCGAGTTTTGGGTACGAAGAGCCCCGCTGACCTCCGGGGTTTGTGGTGTGAGCCTCCCATCATCCCAGCTCCCTTCAGCCCCCGTGGGATTTGCCAGCGCCGAAAGAAACGAGGGCAGCAGCGACCTGGTGGTGAGGAACACAGTGGCACTGCAGGGACCACTGCCTGCAGCCCTTCCTGCTGACCCCAAGCCTCTCCAAGCGCCCTAAGCCCGGGGCAAACCCGCACCCGCAGCACGGCCCCTGGAGCGCTGCCACCCCCTGTCCTTATCTCAGGGCTGGCCTGGGTACAACACCCACAAATGGCTTTTCTCCAGGTCTTTCTGGGCAAAATAAATGAGGAAAAGGTCAAAGCCCAGACACAAAGGGGGTTCCCAAAGTCTGAGGAAGAGCTGCAAAGCCGTGATTAGGGGCACAAAGGACTGGACCCAGCCAAAGATCGCTGCCCATGCCCATGCTGCGCCCACGAGCAGCAGCGAGGGGGTCTCCAGTGGGGTCCTCAGGGATGTCACCTCCGGTGACACTGGTCCCCAGCACGGCCGGAGCTGCCCTGTACAGCATCACCGCACTCCTGATCCTCGAGCAGAAAAGAGAAAGAGCTTGGGAAGCAAAACAACGGCCAAAAAAATTAAAAAAAAAAAAAAAAAAAGGAGAAAAGCTTAAAAATAGCCTGTCCTGTCCAGAGCCAAGAAAGGAAAGCAAACAGCCTCTGCTCCGCAGGACCCTCCCCCGGCTTCCTGCGGGGAAGCTGGCGTATTAATTAAAACAACAGGAGCCCGAGGCCCTGCTGGCAGCCATGGGCAGTGCCCGGGGTCCCTGCAGGCTCCAGGGCCACCTCCCTGATGGCCCAGGCCGAGCAGGGAGCGGGATGGCCCCACTGCGGGGTTATATCCCCGCTGTGACGTTTTCCTGGGGCTGTTTGGTGTTAGCAGGGCTTCCCTGCCCCGGCAGCAGCATCCCTCCCGCTGGGGGTGGTGGCGGAGCGTCGCCCTTCCTCCTCTGCCCTTCCTCCTCTTCCTCTCGAGGTGCCTGTGCCGCGGGGCGTGAGCGCCAAGCGGGGTTGTCATCTACACGCCTTTCCTTTTAACCGATTCCGACCCAATTTGGGCAGCCACTGCCTCAATCCGTGCTGCGGGAAGGCAGCGGCCCCCATCCCATAGCACAACAAGCTGGAAATCCCCTAAAGCCAGATTCCCAAGCGCTCCCTTTTGGTGCCAACCCAACCCGGGCAGCACCACCCTTGGCCCCTCGTGCCTGTGCTGCGGATCTCTTGCTCGGCCCCTTCCCAAAGCCCTGCAGGCAGGGACAGCCGGGCAGCCCCCGCATTAATCCTGGCACGTGGGGCTGTGCGTGGCAGCACCTGCTGCCTGCTGCCTGCACACAACTGCGGCTCCTGCCAGCCCCTGGCCTCGACCCCCCGGCTTGGCAGCCCGGCTGGAGCAAATGCCAGCGCGCGCGGGGGCCGTCGCTGCTCTGGGAAGTAATTTTATCCTCCAAAAATGTTTTGACACATGGAAGAAAGCAAATCTGCACTTCAAGTTTCACGATTTCCTTCTGCTGCCGACGCTTTCCCCCCTGCTTCAAGCCCCGGTCTGGAAACGCCGCTTCCCCCCTGCGCCCCTCCTGGCACGGCCACGTCCCGTCCCAGTGCCTCCATCCCCTCCGCCCTGCTTCTGCCACCCAGGGGGCTTGAGCCAAGTGGCTGCAATGCCCGTGGGCTGCTCCCCGCCAGCCGAGTGCTGGGGACAAGACACACACGCCTTCATCCCGGGCTCGAGCACTGCCAGAGAAGCAGCAAAATGCTCGTGCCCCCGGCTGCTGCGTGCTGGGGATGCTCGCACGGTGCGGCTGCTGCGCCCTCATGGTTGTGTAAAGGTCAGGCCCCAGTGGGTCCTAGTGGTGGTTAAAGCTGCTCTTTGGGGGATCCTGCAAACTGGGAAGAGGGGGCAGAGGTCTGGTTCAGATCCCAGAAGCACGTACGACAACAGCCAAGTTTCCAGAGAAGCCACAGCCAAGCAGTGCTGGGGGCTGGGGGTCGCATCTCGTCGCTCCCCTCTGAACTGGGGGTCGCATCTCATTGCTCCCCTCCCTGCAGTCCAGTCCCCCACCACGTCCCAAGCCCTGGGATGGAGGCAAAGGCACCCTGGGGACACGGAGGGCTCGGAGGCTCCTGCCCCAAGGCCCCAAGCATCCCTGTGGGTGCTGGGAACCGGGGGCGCCGCGGCTCGCCCTGCCCCGGGCAGCACGTGGGAAGGGGCTGTCAGCGCAGCAACATCTGCTCCTTCTTTCTTTCCTTTTCCTTTTCAACACAACACCCCAAGTAACAGCCGAGGGGATGCTTTACACAAGGAAACCTCTATGCCCAGAGCTCCGGAGGAGACCAAAATAAACAGCGAGGGACGCTGGCTCCTCCCGGACCTGCGCTAGCTGCTTTGCAACTCGAGCCCCGGGCTGTGCCGCGGTGCTGAGCTGCTTCCCATTAAACATCCTCTGCCCCTCGCGTGGTTTCTGTAACCCAGGGGTTACGTTTGCTTGCTTGCTTAAGCACTGAAAGCTTTCCTTGCGCTTTCAGACACATAAGAGCCTTATGGGAACGGGGCAGCCAGTCGCCCCGGTGTTTCACACGATACAATGGGCTCGTTTCAGAGCGCTGACTTTCTCTAAACTGCTACCAGATGGCGACCTCCTGTTCCCGGGGAGGAAAAAGGGGGAGGCAGCGGCCGCAGGTGTCCTCTTTCAGCAGCCCCCCCCGGACCCCATGCCAGTAACTGTTCCTGGCTGTTTGTGGCCATCCGAGCTGCCCGGAGCCCCGTCCCCCGGCAGCAGGAAGCTCCCTGACTCGACTGGCCCCGCCGGCACCCTCCCTGTGTCACCGTGGGGACACCCGGGTTTGGTTTTTAGCGGTGCTTACCCAAAATCACTGCCCGGGGTGCTGACAGGGAGCTGCTGATGGATAGCTGCCAGCATCCACAGCATCCAGGACGCCTTTAGGAGCGAGACGCCTTGGCTATGGGAACAACACGATGCTCTTCACCTACCTGCAGGCCACGTGTATGCTGTGCTCCAGCTCTAAAGCTCCTGCAGCAGGGCACGCGCCCACCCATCCCCGCAGCAGGGGGGTCCCGGCGGTGCCAGGACCCAAGAGCCCCCAAATCCACCTGTATGAGAGCTGCTGCTGTGAATGGTTTGTGCAAACACAAAAACCCTTCCTTGGACTCCAAAACCAGGGTCAACGAGAAGCTCCCACACGTTTCGTGGCCTGACACGGGGCGACATCAGTGGCGCCACGCTGTCACCGTGCAGCGCTTCGTGAGCTGTGCAAAGTGTAACATGAACTGAATTACGGTGGAAATCTGGGGATAAATGCAAGCTCGGAGCTCTGCCGTTCAGCGAGGCCATCCGAGCAGCATTTCACTCTGGCGCAGCAAATTACACAGACAGCCTCTGGGAGCAGTGCAGCAGACCCAGCCATTTGTCAGCACGCAAGAGCAAAGTTGGAACTAAGAATAGAAAAAAAAAAAATAATCCACACTCAGATTAAGTCAAAATCCCAGATTTCCAGTCCCTATAAGGGAGCTCTAGAGAGGTTTTAGCTGCGATTCTCCATTGCACGTTGTTTCATATCACCACTAACCCTCAGCAAAACGCTTCCAGATCACAGCAGCTATTTGACTTCCCTTATGAAACGAATATTTGGGCTTCGCACACACAACCCCGCGCCGTGCAGGGCACCCAGCCCCACAGATCGTGTTACTGGCTCTCCGCACAGCTTTTGCCTCCGCTCTGCACTCCACTTTCAGGAGGGGAGAGGGAAGAGGGAAATAAATCCTCCCTGCCTCCCAGGGGACTGCAGCTTTGGTTTGACCCACCGGGGTTTCTCAAATGCTTTGCAATTATTGCCCAGAGGGCTGAACTGTGATGCAGATGGTCCTGCAGCCCCACACCACCGCCAGTTTCGGCGCTGGCTTGCAGGGCACCGGTGCTGCAAAGGGTTACAGCCGGCCTGAGAGAGCCCAAAGCACTGAGTGGCGTCAGAGGCGCTGCCAGATGCGGCCGGGGCTGAGTCACATCCCCAGGCACACAGAGGGGACATCAGGAGTGACTCGGGTGGGCGACGAGCCCCGGGGACGGGGCGCAGGGTGATTAAGCTGATTCAATCATTCGGGTGATTACATCTCAGCTCCATAATGTGCTCCGGCGGGCGGAGTTGCAACACAGCTGGTTAAAATGCTACAGAAATGGATAAATCAGCACAAGGGGTTATAGGAGGGGGGCACTTCCACCGGCAGTAACTCCAGACACAGCTCCCTGCCCGCTGACCCCAAGGAACCAAACCCCAAGAGCAGGTACCCTCGAAATACCGATCCGAGGGAGCTTCACCCCAATGAGAGCTGAGAACTCCCCGGTGCTGGTGCTGCTGACACCGAGAGCACCCCTGGGTGCCTGTCAGCTGCAGGGCCACCCGAGGAGCAGCAGCACCTCGTGGAGATGTCCCCAGGCCAGCGTGACCTTAACTCGGGTGCCAACGCTGGGGCCTCTGGGCTGGGGGACGCAAGGGACGGGCGGCACTGCCACCAGCCCTGCCACCAGCCGAGTGTCCCCAGGAGCCCTGAGGGCTGAGCGCCGTCCAGCAGCCTCGCAGAAGCAATCACAGTAAAAGCCTGAGTCACGGCGTCGGGAGCTGAGAGCCCTCCTTCATCAGGGGGCAGCTTTTTGGGACAAGCCAAGGACAAGGCGGCACAACGCCACCGCCCCAGGGCTGCTCCCCACCGCTGCCCTTTGGGGCAGGGAGGGCTCAGCGGCACAGCGGGTGGGTGCCGTGCCCCCATGAGCAAAAATAGGGGTGCCATTACCAAAGGGCACCCTATAAATGTGGAACAAGAGGTGGCCAGGACACAACCCCAGCCCCGTGCCAACGGGCATGATGATGCAACCCGGCCTTGCCCCATAAAGGGGCCCCTGATGGATGCTGCCCCCACCAAAAAGACACGTCCCCATCAGCAAGCAACCTAAGACCCATCTGCTCCCTTTGCAGGCTTCAAAGGAGCTGAACCAGGGCTCAGCATCACTGCTGCCTCCCCGGCCCGGCTCTGATGGCCAGGAGGTGCCCTGCAGGGGCTGCAGCACAAGGAGGGAGGAAGGGGAAGGGGAAGAGCCTGTGTAATGGCACTGCAGAACGACAGCGCCTTAAATATCAAATATCAGAGCTAGAAACGTGAATATCTGGGGTGATTATGGGCTCTGAAGCCTCCATTATTGCCTTTGGATTTCTGACAAGTCCCAGCGCAGGCTCTCGTGGCTGCTGTCTGGGGTCTGGCTCCTGGGAAAAGGGGCTGAGCGAGGAAGGGCTGCAAAGCAGAAATGGAACCAGCTGCAGGCAGCGGGGCCGCAGGGCACCCGGAGGTGTCAGGACACTTGCTCAGCAGCAGGTTTGCTGGCATTTGTTAGCCAAGAGACTGGCTAGCACGTCCCCTCAGGCACAACGGCGCGACCCTGAGAGCTCCAGGAGCGCTTCCCCTCACTGCTGCCATAAACAAGAGGCACCAAGGAGCAGGGCGGCATGACTACAGTTTGGGTGATAGCTCAGGGAAAGATGCTACCAAGACCCCAGAGAGCGGTGAGCACTCAGCAGACGTGCTCCAAAGCTTGACTTCCCTCCAGGCACCAGCTGTGCCGTGCAGCCAAAGCACTCAGCCTGGCCCTGGCGCACAGACCCGTCCACTCTCTGTCCCTTCCCTGCAGCCCCTTTGCCAGGTTCCTTTCTAATTACTGCGGCACCGTGCTCGCTGGGCCCAAGAGGGATCTCAGACGGGCACCAGAGCTCGCCCTCCCCGCTGACACAGCTCCTGCCAAGGACGCTCTGCTCCACGCTGCGGTGCTTTGCCCGTCCCCGAGGGCACGCGGCCCAGCCCTCGTTGCATAAGATGGCCATAAACAACAACCTCTGGCCGATCCTACATCCTAGCCGGGGCCAGAGGCTATCCCCAGAGCCCCGCTCACGTGGATGGAGAGATCCACGTCCTGTTCTTCCCGTTCCCACTCCCTCACAGCCTCTCTATTCCCAAGAAACCAAATATACACGGGGAAAAAAAAAAAAAAAGAAAACAAGCCACAACTGCAGGTCTCCGCTGCTGTATCCAGGCAGATGCAGTTTTTCCACTTGGCACGTGAAAGGCCAGTTCCTCCGGAGGAGACGTGGCTCCCGCCTTCCCAGCGGCACCTTCCCCAGGTCCTGCCTCTCCCCACAAGGGCAGATTTGGCAGAAAGCTCCCCACCAGCCCGTCCTTTTGTCTCGGGCTCAGAAGTGTCTGTGAAGCTCATCTCTGGACCTGCTGGAGGCGGTGGCTGTCTTGGAGCAGGACACAACTGATCAGCCAGCTGGGAGAGCGCTGCCAGCCCTTCCCGCACCATCCTGGTGGGAAGGAACATCGGATGCCCCGGCTGCAGGATGAATTTTTTGGGGGGGATGGCCCAGGAAACCCAACAACTGGAGTCCAGGAGCTTTGCCTCACTCTCCGGGCTGCGATGATCCTCGATGTAATCTCCAAGATCTTTTTGCATTTCCTTTTCCAGGCATTGAGCCTCCGCACACCCAGGGCCGTGAGTCACGCAGCCCGGCCCCCTGAGCTGAGCCTACAAAACCCCTGCCGGAGGGACAGAGGAGCCTGGATCTAGGGAGGCACTTAGGGAAAGGCGAGACAGCCCCGCTGTCAATACAGGGCCTTTCCCCGTATTGAATTCGAGGCACACCACCCACATAACACCGCCACCATCCCTCCGCGGGCTGCTGCTAAGATTAGCACGGGGCTGAGCCCTCCACGGGCAGCAGCTGCCGCTGGGCGCAGCAGGGACACCAGCCCCGAGCCAGCACGTGTAGCCCCGGGCACCCCCATCTCTGCTCAGGACAGTCCTGAGGACGAGCCCGTGAGATTCACAGGCATAGAAAAGGTGATTTCTGCAAGCCACCTGGCCGCCTCTTTTCGTCTTGAATGACCCCAAAAAACACAACATCACTTAGCCCAACTCATTGAGACAGAGCCTGTGGCTGAAATCCTACAACTAGCGCTCACCGAGCAGCGCGAGAGGGACCTACCCGAGGGGAAGGTGCCGACAGGGGAGAAAGAAAAACAGAAGTGATGATGAGAAACCCTTCCAGCAGCACCGAGGGGTGCTGGCGGGCTGGGAGCCCCGTTCCCTCAGCCCCACAGCGCCAAGGTTTGGGCACCAGCGAGCCCATCACTTGCCGGCAGCCGGGGGTTCGGCTTCTTAACGTTGTCCCAGATTTCCCAAGAGTTGGGCCAGGGGAATGAGTAAGGCAGGGAAAGCTCCCCAGGGGCTCAGCCGCTGTGGATGAAGGCTGGCTGGAGGTTTCTGCCGGAGCAGAGCTGCAAGCCCAGGCTCTGGCTTCTGACCCCGCCACAATGCCCTGTGATTTCTGCAGTGACAGCCCCGCTCGGCACCGCTCACATCTCCTGGGATCTTTGTGCCTCAGCATCAGCGAGGGGCCTGGCGCTAACCCACAGCACTGGCAGAGCGCTCGGCGTCACCGCTGCCAGTGCCACCAGCACCTTCCAGCACGCCAGAGCCTCGGCTGCAGCCGCGCTCCCAAGGGAGCAGCTCGTCTCTGCTCCCCCTTTCAGCAGGCCACGCGCTGCTTTTAACTCGGTGGCAGCGAGCAGGAGGCCTGCACCATGGAGTTATCTCCCTGCATCACCACCAGCAACCACCAGCCGCGAGGGGAGCACCCTCCTCTCTCCAGTCCCACGCCGAGGGCCTGCAGCTGAACGCCGAGGACACCGACACTGCAGCAGGGCTCACCCTGAGCAGGATCAGGATGGTTTGGGCTTCACACGATGCTCACGCTGCCCCTCGTCCCACCACCCAGCTTGACCCCCCTGCGGCAGGTTCCTGCAGCCCCAGCAGAGGCGAGCTTGGGAAGTCCTGGCACAACCACGGCTGAGCCAGCGGCGCTGCCGAAGACCTGCCAGAATCTATAAAGCTCTAACTCACATCCTGCAAAGCTTGGCAAACCGCAGACCTGACGCTGCTCTCCCCCAGCTGAAGGGGGGAAGCCCTTGCCAGAGGAATGAGCGGGGTTAGGGCTCCCCTGAGGTGCTGCTGGCTCGGCACAAGGTGGGCGCGCTGCTGGTGCCTGGATGTGGCCATCCCCACCGCAGCGCCAGGCACAAAGCCTGCTAAACTATGAGTTTTTGGTACTCTTTCCTTCTCCAAAAAGGCCCCTGCATCCCCCACAGAGCTGGGGGTGATGGCAGTCATGGATGCTGCCCCTACTGCCCTACAGGCCAGAAATTAATTGCTCTGTACTTGGGATGCTGCTGAGCAGCCCAGAGAGCGAACTGAACTGTGAATCAGTCCCCGGATCCCTGCTCAAGGGCAAGGGCAGGCCTTTTTTTGGCTGCAGCTGCACAGAGCTTTCCTCAGCCTCTCCCTGCCACGAGGCACCGTGCAGCACAGAGTGGCACCGCGCACGGCTCAGCCTCACCAAGGAACACGCCTGGCTCAGAGCAAGCAGCCCCAGGGCTCCCCGCAGAGCCTTTACCGTACCCGAGCTGGGAATTACTCCTTCCTCGGGGATTTAAACACAACAGGGGCAGGCAGGAGACCTGATATACACAGCTATAACCACAGCTACAACCACATCAGCAGCACGGAGCCCTGCGTGGGGACGCTCCTCAGCCCCCAAAGAGGGGTCACGACCATCCCCATGAGCCCCGGGGCAACAACCCCACGGACATTTGGGCTGCTCCCTGTCCCCGTTCCCCTTGGCCCCGGCCTTCCTACAGGATGTGGCTTCCCTCGGCCTCCCGCTAACCCTCCGCCCCCACCCCGGCGCTGCAGCAGAGCCGGGGGCGGCACAAAGGGGTGGCAGACGGGGCTGCGTTTTAGGACGAGGGCACCCCAGAGCCCCGGAGCAGCCCGCTGACACCCCAGCCCTGCCACCCATTTCCTGCCCAACCTGGAAGAGGAACCGCGGGGTTTTCGGCTTCCTCGTCTGCCCAGCAGGAAAAACAACACTTCGCTCCTCCGCGGAAGGCAAGAAGGAGCGAGGCAGGAGGCGGTGAAGCTGCCTCAGCCTATGGCAACACACACAGCCCCTGGACAAGCTTTCATCGCGGCCCCCCGATCCCTACGACTTCTTTTTTGTTTTTTTTTTTCTTTTCTAAAAGCCGCTGCACGGAGCTCGCCTTGGGTCGCTGCCAGGACGCGGGAGTGCATGCGTGCAGGGACGCTGCTGCTTTTCCACAACTCCGCTCTGGAAGATGAGCTCCCCCCAAACCACCCCCTCGATGCCTGCTCCAGGCAAATCCCCCTCTCTCCTCTCGCCTGCCTCTCCCCGGCTGGCAGCAGCACCCTCTCCACAAACCCATTTTCTCGTCCCTTCCCCGAAAACCCAGGCCAAGAGCCGCAGCCGCCCGGGTTGCCGGCATCATCCCCTGCAGCTCGCCGGGGACTGCAAGGAGATACCCCAGCGGGGAGCGGTGCAGCGCTAGCAGGCAGCTGGAGCCGTGCCACAGGACAAACCCAAAGCTTTCTGCCGCAGGCAGCTCCCGCTACGGCCGTTGTTGTAGCTCAGACTCGGTACCCACAGCACAGCTTGCATCCAAAATTCAGGGAACCGACAGAAGGGCCAGCGCCGGGGGATCCACAAACTTTTCACTGCGTCACGCACGCGTCCTCGGCTGAAAACCCACCAAAAGCAAAGGGGGAAAGGCAGGAAAGCGAAGTGTCCCGCAGGACCTGCGTTAGCAGCCGGCAGCGGGGCGCAGTGCTGCTCCAGACAAAGCCACGGAGCCGAGGCAGAGCCGAGCACGAGCCCGTCCCCGTTCCCCCTTCCCTGCCCTGCCGAGCCCCACGGCTGGACCCACACAGCTGGACACGCACAGCTGGAAATGCACAGCTGGAATCATACAGCTGGCAGCTCCGGGGGGCTGCAGGGGGTGGGATGGGGACAGGAAGGGCTGTGGGACCCCAATAGGGCTGTGGGACCCCGATAGAGCTGTGGGACCCCGATAGAGCTGTAGGGTCCCGGAGATGGCTGGGGGGTCCCTGGGTAGGGCTGTGGGACCCCAATAGGACTGTAGGGTCCTGGGGAGGGCTGTGGGATCCTGGTAGGGTTGTGGGACCCCCATAGGGCTGTAGGATCCCGGGGACAGCTGTGGGGCTCCAGTAGGGCTGTGGGGTCCCGGGTAGGGCTGTAAGACCCCAATAGAACTGCAGGGTCCCAGAAGGGCTGTGGAACCCCGGGAGGGCTGTGGGGTCCGGGGAAAAACTAAAGGCTCCCTGTAGGGCTGCGGAGTCCCGGCCAAAACTGGCAAGTCTCGGAGGTCCCCCCCCGACCACGACCAGTCCAAACCCCTACAAAAACCCCGCTGACCCCCAACTTTTCCCCGTTCCACCCCCTCTAACCCCCCTTCTTCCCCTATAACCCCCCCCCCCCCCATTCCTTTACCTTCAAAGTCGGAGATGATGCCCTCGAGCTGGGCGTTGACGGCCGGGTCTCCCATCCCTGCCCGCTGCCTCCCGCGGCCGAATGAATGGCGGAGACCGAGCGGCAGCCGCCGCCTCCCCCTTCCCCGACCCCCCCCTGCCCACCCCCAGCCCCGGGCCCGCTGCCACGGCCCGGCCCGGCCCGGCCCGGCCCGCCCCACACCGCCCACTGGCTGCTCGCACAGCCCGTCAGCACGGCCCGCCCCAAAACAGGGGGGGGTCTACGAAGGGGGGGGTCCCATAGAGAATGGGGCTGGGGGAGACGGGTTTGGGGGGCTTAGGGGGCTGGGGAAGTGGGGCGGGGGTCTTGGGGTTGCCCCACACGCACGCAGCCCCCGTGGGGAGGGGGGCGTGGGGGTGCTGGTGGGGTGGGTGAAGGGGGGGGTTTGGCTGCTGGAGGTGACTTCGGGGGTCCTGAGAAGGGCTCTGGAGGGCCCTTTGCTGGCCCTAAACTGGGCTTCAGAGGTCCCTTTGCTGGCCCGAAGCAGGGCTCCTCCTGAGGTCCTTTCACTGGCCATAAACAGGAGTCCAGAGGTCCCTTTGCTGGCCCTAAACAGGCCTCTGGAGGTCCCTTTGCTGGCCCTGAACAGGACACTGCTAGAGGACCCTTCACTGGCCCTCAGCAGGGCTCCTCCCAGGATCCCTTCACTGGCCCTAAACAGGACTCCAGATACCCCCCTTTGCTGGCCCTAAACAGGGCTCCTCCCGAGGTCCCTTCACTGGCCGTAAAGGGGAGTCCAGAGGTCTCTTCACTGGCCCTAAGCAGGACTCCAGATGCCCCTTTTCTGACCCTAAGCAGGGCTCCTCTCGCGGTCCCTCCCAGCCCGCAGTGGCTGCCACCAGCGGTGTCACCCTCACCAAGCCACCCCCACAAGCGATGCCAGCTGCTGGGTCACACCAGGGACGCTCTCAAGCACCCCCTAAGTCCTTCTCAATCCCACAGCCCTGCAGCTCCCCCAGTCCTGCTCTTTGTTCTCAAACCCGAAGCAGGTACCCGGCACTACAGACCCCAGGCTGCATCCGCAGCTCTGGAAAATCACCACCAACACAACCGTGGAGGCTGGGAGCCTGCCCCGAGCCCAACAGCACCAAAAGCGTCTCCCTCTGCCCCAAAACACCAAGGCACATCGCAGTTCCAGGCACCAACACGAGCCCCTTCCATGCACATCAGCCCGCTTGCCACGTCTCACCCTCTCTGGGTTTCTGCATCTCTGCTCCTCATCGGATGTTTCTCCCCTCCCACGTCGATTCACATTTTGCCCTCTTGACCCTCTCTTTTTATCCTCCCCACCCCACGCTTTTGTAACCTCATTTAAAAGCGATGATACCCCTGAAAATGCGTCCAGACACATCAACAGGAAAAGCACAATTAATGGGCTTGGATTTTACTCCACCTGGGGCAAACCATAAAGAAACGCTATGCAAAGCAGTGGTACTGCTACCGTACACCACTGCCGAAAGTGCCTGCTTCATCACATGTGTCATACTCTTAATTTTACAGCCCTCCCACCTCCAAAGAAGTCTGCAGACACCACAGGCTCTCCAATAGTGTATGTGAACCAGAAAATGAAACCAACAGTGCCAATTTCCCAGACTCAAGAAATTCCATGTCAAAAATAATAATAATAATAGGAGGATAGAAGGCCAGGTTTTACATAGTGGTAATAGCTTGAGGTTTTAATACACGGAAAGGCATTATTTTAAAACATGAGAACTCTTCAACCAGCCTTGAGAATGCACCTTTAAAGTAGAGGTATGGTATTCTAAGGCAGAGGCAGTGGTTTTCTTCTGCTTTCGCAAAGAAAAGTGCTCAGCTCTTTCATTTCTTGCATACTTGGTGATGGCAGGAACCACCATACCACAACAGTGCAGCGAGGAGCACACTTTGCACCTCCGTGCAGTTGCAGATACGGAAACGTAAACACAGCCCTGCTCGATACGCTGTCCATAAAGACACCGGTGCAAATCTCCCTGACAGTCCCACTGCCTGGACCCCTCACCTGCTCCGGATTTCCTAGAGGAGACAAAGAACCAGCCTGGATTCACAGTAGGGTCTGCAGCTCTCTGTGCCAGGTCTGTGCCAGGCTCACATCTACTCGTAGGATGGTGCCTGTTGCCCCCTTACACCCGATCCTGTGCTGGCTGACCTGCATCACCAGCACTGAATTTCAGACGAAAATGGGTTTGTTTCTCTCTTGCCAAGTGCTAGCATGCAGGTCACATCCGCAGTCCATTCCAAGCGAGTAAAACATCGCTGTCGATATTCAGCCGGAGCTAGCAGAGGAGTAAAAGCTGCTTTGTTAGGAGCTGTCGATGACTCCCTGGCCGGAGCTGTTACCGACATTGGGCTGTTGTGGAGGCTGTTAAGGATCATCAGTCCCTGCTGCACCCTCATCACAAGGCTCCAGAAAGAGTTTAAAAGGGAAAAATGAACTCATCAAGACAAACTCAAAAGCAATACTGTAAAAAAAAAAAAAAAAAAAAAAAAAAAAAAGATAGGGCCAATGTTAGGAAGGACTGAGCACACTTTAATGTTCAGTCTCTCCCCTGTAACCCTCACAAGATTCAGCATCAGGCCTGCTGCTCGGAGCTTGGTGGCACCCTCTGCACCATATCCCATGGGGAACGTGTGGCACGGTGATGGGGACTGTTTCTGAGGCCCACTGGAGGCAATAAGAGGTAAAATTCCCAGGACACCAGTGAGGAAGCTCAAAGCTTTCCAGCAGAAGAGTTCAGGCAGTTTGGTTTGCTTGCTGTGCCACTCCACAATCACCCTGGATCTAATATCTGCTGCTAATAAAGGTTTTAGCAAGCCAACAGGCCTGGAGAAGAGCCCCAAGAAGTGTCAAGTAATAACCCGACTATTAGAGTTCATTTTCATTACAACCGGCTGCCAGGAGGGTAAATATTGCACCCATGCGCACCTAAGGCACTGAGCTGGGGAGTGGAAGATGGAAAAGCAGCACGACTAATCGCGGGGATGTCCAGAGTTCTCACAGTAAATATTTAAAGCAGAGAGGTGTGAAACCAACTCGCCCCACAGAGCGTAACCCCAGCGCCTGCTACGTGGGGAAGGAGCGGGCTTTCTGGGGGACACAAGCCTGTCCTTCTCTCTCCTGGAGACTTTCATGCACCTTTATCTGATTTAGCCACTGCCAGAGGCTTTGCAAGATCAAAAAAAACACTTCCTCATCCAGCCCACATGTAGCAGCCAAATAGCACATCATCTGCTTTGCTAGCCACCTCCTGCACCCCAAAGCTTGTGCTGAGCTGAGGTGCTGGGCAGGCAGGCAACCCTGGCAAGAGAGCACGGTCCCAATGGGACGGAGCATCCACCTCCCTGCAGCTCCTTCCTGGGGCTCCCCAGCAGCCCCTCGGAAGCACGTGTGGTACTGCTCATCCCAATTTAGCTTCGACAAGGCCCTGCTTTGCCCTTTCCTGGCAGATGGCAGAGATTAAGGACCCTGAGCCTGCTGCTGACACTCCCACACGGAGCACGTCACCCACCTTCCTCCTGGTAAGTGAATCGGGTTCTGTTCCTTCTGTCCTCCGGGGCAGGTGTTTTCTTTGGCCTCTTAGTCATTTATTCAGCTTTGCTGCTCCTTTGTCCCAGCTTTCCACAACTGTTTGTTGTTGGATTTGCTTTTAAAACAGGGGGCAAACACCGTATACTTGCGCTGTGCTCAGTGCAAATCTCTCGTCCTGGCTGCTCCCTTGCCAAGGGCCTCACTCGGGTTTATAAACCACGGGACTCACCTGGAGTTCCCTGCTAGCTGGGACCCCCAGAATATCTCACACAGTAACTGCTGCCCCAGACACGATTCCTGTTTAAAAACCACCGGCTGCAGGAGGGTTTGAAGTGGCCCTGCTCACCATGTTACAGCTCCTGATTTCCTAACCCACCCAGGCCACCAACTGCCCAGCCCTCCTTCTTCCACCGTCACTGCTCTTCAGATGAGCAGCAAGCTTCCTGCAAAGCTGTTTTGCTGGCCTAGAAGTGATTTCCTGTCCCGAAAACACAGCCTGTGAAATCTGCTGATCAGTCACCCAGCTCAAAGTGGCACGATGCCGCGATAGCTGGCAAGAAACCTCAACCCTTGTCCCCGTGGCACCATCCCTGTGCTGCCACTAGTGGATGGAGGGGTATTGTCCTGACTTTTTAAATGTTTTTCTCCAAACTTTTCTTCCACAGCCTCTTTCTCCCAGGCTGGTGAAACCCCAGCAAGGCAGCTGCACTTCCCAGCACAGGTTTTGGTAAAGGCTGTGCCAAATGGGAGGAAAAAAAATGTCTTTTTTTTTTGGAGATGGAAGGCACCAGCATTACAACACCCCTCATCAGGACAGGTGAGGGCAGAAAGGGGACTTTCCTATCCATGCACAAGCTTTGAGCAGCACTGTACCGTCTGCTCGCAAGCTGCAGGTTTTGGGGCAGATTTTCTTCCTCCCACAAGCAGAGGTTTTTCTGAGCAGCTCTCTTATCATTCTCACAATCTGCTGCAGTTATGAGCATCAGACTTGGTCAGACGAGGTGGCATGAGTCACTGTGGCTGCATGAATCAAATTACCTAGTTCACAAAAGCCAGTAATTCATCCACAGCATCTTCCTTTTCCTCCTCCTGTTTTAATTAGAAAACAGAGCTCTTTATAACTGTGGCTGCTTCTAATAAAATGCTTGGAGACTTACTGACCAAAAGTACCAGGCAGGAGCAGCTAAATACTGTCATTAACTACCTAATGCTTCTTTTGAGAATCCAATATCTTTTCTTGCTGCTGATGGAGGATGAAATGCCCTTCCCAGCCTTTTCAGGTTGGTGTGATGTGTAGGTGGAGGCTCTCGTGGCACCAGCCCCCACCACCCACATCCCCACAGCATCATTTTGTCCCTAAGCTCAACACAGCGCTGGTAGCAGCTCCTCTCAGACGGGCAGCACCAATGCAGAACAACATGCAGAAACAAAGGCACGGCAACCCACACAAGGCAAATTTTGGAGGAAAGGGAATGGCAAGTCACACCTTTCTAACCAAATAAATAAATTTTTAAAAGCTATTGCAACTACTTTCCCTTCCACTCATGTGCTCCCTGCAGCTTCTGAGTTCCTGTGCTTCTGCTCAACACCATTTTTGTTGCCAGTCCCCTGGGATTGAGGTGCAATGATCACCATTTTACAGGTGGGGAAACTGAGGCACACAGCATCCAGCACTGAGAAATGGGGAGCTGGCAAGTTATAAACTCACAGAAGGAGCTGGCCTGGCTGGGGCGCTCGCTGGGAAGGGCAGCGTGCCTGGCAGGGGACGTGGGGGACACTGGAAGGAAACCCCAACACTGGTTCCCATCGCCTCCGCCCAGGCTTTCATGTCAATGACGCCACGAATCCAGCCCCGCTGATTACACAGGAATTGTCACAAAAAAATAGTCCTTCACAAGACTTCAGACCCTTCCTGCTTCCTAAGCAGTGGGAAGTGCAGTGAGGACAGCCATATTTCAGTGCTAGTCACGCTTCCCTTCCTCTGGAAGGAAACTAAGATCATGGGAAAAGCTTAAAAAAAAAAAAAAAGCAGAACGAGTTTGCTGATTTGAGACTGCTGGACAATTGACTGGTTTACTAGATAAAGGAAACGCAGCCAAATCGCATCCCCCAGTGCCACAAAGCTGTGAAACCACGGCTGCAAAAACAGAGCCTGGGTGCTGCAGAAAAAATAAAAAAAATAATAAAAAAAATCTGGATGACGTTGGAGCCTGGAAAACAGAAACAGATGAAATCTGGAAGAGGGACTGAAGGTCAGTACCTAAAGGGCTTTTGGCAAAGTCTTTGCTTCCCGAGCAGAGGGAAGCAGTGGGAAGGACCTCGCTGCACTGGGGGTCCCAGCACGGCCACGAGCCACTGATGCGGTGCAGAGAAAGTGAGGGCGCTCCTAAAATGCAGTAAATTAGGTACTTTCAGCAGCAAAGCGGAAATCACTAATGCTCTGTCCTGACTCATCCTGCCCACCCAGCACCGGTGAAAGCGGACAGAAAGGAGGGCTGGGAGGGGAGGGGATGTGACCGCTGGAAACATCGCACGCGGATGCGCCGCAGGGAAGAGGTGTTGCGGGCAAAGATCACCGTCACCAAGGGAACAAATAAAAACCCAATCCAAACCCAAACAGGGCCGGGGCATAAACAGGTCTGTAAGAGCTGCAGGCTGGAAATTAGAGGAAGATTTTTAACAGCCAGTAACGGGAGCAATAGCAGGACTTGCACAAAATCAAGGGGGCAAAAAGTGAAACAGTTTTCGAGGTGGGGCACAGCCGGCCCTAGGAAGGAATGAGGCACGGTGCCCACGGCAGCAGGCGTATGGGGACAGAGATGTCCCCCTGCCACCGGCTGGAGCACAGGGTCCCCAGCACGCTGGTGGAGAGGGCTGGGAGCCTGCAGTGCCTGGGAAGGGAAGGGAAGCGCAGTTCTCTGGTGTTGATTAAGCGGCGGGGGACGCCTGCATGGGAAGGAAATGGGAAGAGGGTCAGGAATCGCATCTGCCTGAGCCTCACGTGGGGAAAACAACCCCAGCCTCGTGGCCTTGCTCTCCTCGTTTATTTTCAGGTTAGTCTTTCTTAAGAAAAGGGGAGGTACAGTGGTTTAGGATCCAAGAAGCAAACCTACTTAATTACTTCAATTATTAAATAAAGTATTAATTATTAACCACTCCATTTTAATATTAAGACCAAAGAGGCATGAAGGCCCGGTTGCGTGACAGCACAGACGTTTTCATGGAAACGAGAGGCTTCAGAAACCTTGCTCACCCCCTGGCGAGTTCAACACACGCACGGCATGGCATGGCGAGTTCCCCTTTGCAAAACCCTCCTGCTTGTTTGTGGGGTGCCCCCGGCTCCAGAAGGATTAGGGTTCCTGCTCCCAGAGGCAGAGATGCGCCCCCAGCCATTTCCACCATGCGTGCACTACGGTGGGTGCAAGGTAAAAAGGGGTAGGCGAGCATCAGCCTCATATTGAACCCCTCAGAAACAGGCTTCTCCATTTCTGAAAGCTTCCCGGCAGTCCCTAATTCGGGAGAATTTGCAGGAAAGGGTGAGCGGGCAGAGCCGCGTGCACGCACTCGGCTGCAGACCCATGTCCCGTGCTTTTGTAGCCACCGCCACTTTCTGCTGCCTGCTCGCGACCTTTCCGACCCCAAACTTTCCAGTCATAAATACCCCAGCGAGTGGCAGGAAACTTGCTTTTCTGATTCTTCTCCCCTGCTTCTCAGCGAGCCGTGTCCGGCAGCTCACTCTCCCTGTGCCAGCCCCCGGCCGGCTCTCCCGGCTCCTCCGAGATATTTCAGGCACGCAGCAAAATCTGCCGCAGCACAAAGACCCTAAAAACTCACGGCCAAGGCTCAGGAAGCACCGTGAGCTGCGGATCAGGCCTCGGGGGCAGCTGCGCCTCCCGAGTTCCCTTGGTACCATCAAAGATTTTATTATTATTATTATTCTTTCTTGACGAAAAGCAGCTTGATAAGAACAATTCCCACACCGGCCGCAGCCCCACGCCCACTCGGCTTCCTCCGCGCAGCAGGGACAAAGCGCCGGGAGCTCGGCGCACGGCGCTGAGATGGGGAAGGAAGCGAGGGCAGGAGGAGAGGAACGAGGGAAAAAACTTTTCCCTCTTTTTTCCTTTTCTTTGAAAACAGTGGTGGAGCTGCCACCGGTCCCTCTGAGAGCACGAGGCCCTGTCAGACCCCGCAGTGAGGATGCTGAGGTGCGGATCCACGCAGCGCTGAGCACCACCAGTGGCTCTTCTGTCCCCCTGGCTCCAGCAGGAAGGGATGGGAAGAGGCACAAGGACACAAGGACGGGAAGGGGGCACAAGGACACAGGCAGCACTGCCCAAACCCACTGCAGCAAGCCCACGCACACAGCAGGGCTTTTGCCTTCAGCTCCCTCACTCAATTCACTGCAAACGCTGCTTGACCTACCAAGATAATCCCCCCCAGCCAGACCCCGGGATAATTGCACTGGCTCCAGGGCCCCAGCAGAGCCACGGGCTGCACGTGTGAGGGAAATCCCCCAGAAGCAGCCGGGGCTGGACTGCAGCAACTCTCCTGCTGGGAAAGCAGCGCAGGGCAAAGGGGACCACAAAGGGCCCCTCTCGCCAGGCTCCCCCCAGCCCCCAGCACACCGCTTCTGCCCCCCCGACCTCTGTGACACCAGGTGCTGAAATTGCACAGTCAAATAAAAAGCAAATTATTGATCCAAATACAAGGTTTGAGGAGAATTTCCTTTTAGCCCTGTCTCCCTCTCACATGTTCAGCCACTTGTGCTTGCCCCCACCTCTCATGCCCACAGCCGTGCCCACGGGCTCCCTGGCACAGAGCACTTTTTTTTTTTTTCTTTTTCCTAAGATTAAGCCATTATCACATGATGGGCTCGATGACGTTGGCACAGCCTCTTTTGCCAGGGGATGGGGTCAGCACCGAGGCTCAGGCAGGGCAGGGCACCTCGGGCTTCCTCCCACCCCTGGTGCTCCTTTCCACGAGCCCCCCTTGGCAGGAGCCGCAGCTGGCACACGTGGGTGGGAGACGCTGGGGATTTCAGCCTCCACAAACAAACGAGGATCCAAAATCAGTTCAGAGATCTGCTGCAAGCAGGCCAAAAGCAGCGTTTTGCCTTGCAGAGTTTGCCCTAGATGGAAAGGGGCCCGGGAGCGTGCTGGGGGCTGAGCACCAGCTCTGGAGCGAGGCGGCACCGAGCCAGCCCAGAGCAGCAGGAGAGGAGCAGGGGGCTCCAGCTCTGCCCAGAGCACTATGGAGGGGGTGGAGAAAATCCCCATGGGCAATGCTCGCCAGCAAAGAGGGAGAGTAAAAATCTGGGGAGGTCCTGGAGCTGGGAGAGGTTTGGAGCAGTGTGTCACCAGCTGGACACACACACCTGGGCAGGATGGAGGATCCAGCCTGGCGTGGGGCTGGCCGCAGGTTTTCAGCTTGCATTTGGCACCACGAGGCGCTGTCACAAGCTGATCTCTGCCCCCACGCAGAGGAAAAGGCTCCGGCCATCAGCTGCGAGCCAAAACCCCTCCCTGGGCAGGCGTACAAAAAGCTCAGGCATCGTGCTGCAGGCCCCAGGACGCCTACCTCTGCTGCTTTTGTTTGTAAATGAAGATCACAGCCTCAAAATTTCCTGAACGAGCCGAGCTTGGCCCGCTCCCTTGCGGTGACAACCAGGGCTGCTTTATCTCCACCTGCACACAGCCCGCGCTCCGCTCACACCCATGACCCCTGCAGCCAAGCCCAGCAGGGAAGAGGCCAAACACCACCTCCGATGGGCTGTGGCCACTGCCATCACACCCAAAATGAATCAGAGCAGCCCACAACACGAAGTCCGCACAGTGCCTGCACACTGCATCGCTTCCACAAGCTCCAGCCTCCCACGAACTCGGCCTCACCGCGCTCATTTGTTGTTCGCTCGTTTTAATTTGCACCACTGGCACCTGTCACACCCCAGACGTTCCACCAGCAGAATCGAAGTGCTCTTCTTCAGGAGAAGTTCAGACGAGGGAGAAACCAAACGTGAAGTGTTTTTATGTGCAAAGGAAGGAAGGGAGGAAGGAGCTGCCTGCATTAAGCATCAGCCCGTCCCGTTCGGCAGGGACTGTCAGTGTCTGTCAGCTCAAGGGTGCTGTTCCTCCCAGACGAGGAATCACGGGGCCGACCGATACAGCCGGCATTTATGTTAACGCACAGGAGTAATCTGCCAGACCTGAGCTCTGTCTCTTACATACCTTCCTCCTCCCCCTCCTCCAGAAAAATCCCCGCACCCCGCAGTACTCCAATTTGGCTGGTTTAACAACCAGACAACATTCCTCGGAGTCGAATAAAACTGCCCTGCTGCCTGGATCCTGCGCCCGGGTCAGCGCTGAGCCCTCCCCGGCAGGAACACGAGCCTCCAAGCATCAGCAACACCTCCCACACGGGTCCTCCATCACCCGCAGCTGCGCCCAGGGCTCGGCACGGCTGCCGCCGGCTCTCCATTCAGAGCTGCACATCTCCTGCCAGGGGCACCTCGCGTCCAAAGTCTGCAGCTACGGCCCCGCCGCTGCCAGCAGTTTCCAAACCAGACTTCTCCACAATGCCTGCTTACAACTCGGGAGCATGGTGCCTGCCAGCTGGAGGGCTGACAGGGCCCTCGCACAGCACAGAGCAGCGCTCAGGGCGCAGAGCAGCCCGGGGCAGCTCAGACAAAGGGTGCTGACCCGCTGCAGGAGCAGGGCCAGGCTGTGCCCATCTTCACGATGCCTGCACCAGCCCTCAGGGGCTGGGGCAGCTCGGCAAGGGACGCAGAGGTGCTGCCAGGGGCACGTTCACATGCAACTCCAGCAAAACAGGTGCCATGGAAGCAGCTCGCCGCTGGGCTGCACATAAAGCAGACAATTACCGGGAGAAAAGAGCACCCAGTTGTTCCCCTGCCAGCCTGCAGATGGATTTAAGGCACACGGGAATTGGACCTCCGGGCCAGGCACTGCTTTGGCCAAACCCCTCCTCCTTCACTGGCCGCCAGGAGAGCCCCTGGCAGCACAGTAAAAGAAGTATTTAGCAAACTCGCTTGAGAAATCTTGAGGATGATGAGCTATTTTGCAGCCAAGCTTCACATAAACATGTTGATAATGATGTTAGCATCAGTGCTGGTGATGAGCACGGCTGCACGGCAACAGCAACTCTCTGTCCACTTCAAGAAAGCCTCTTTCTTGCAAGGCACATGTTGAATCCAAGATCTGCGTCTGCTGCCAGCCACATTCATACCAAAATCTGCTCACCTCATATATCTTCTATACATCCCCAGATTGAGGTAAAGGGGGAGCAGAATTGCAGTTTTCTCACTGCTTTTGGTGCCGTTGTAGGGGACACATCTGCACCCTGCTGCCACCCTGGGCACAGAGGCCAGGGTGGCAGCACCTGAAGCCAATGTCACCTCCTGCTCGCCAAAGCCCTGCTGCACGCTGGGCACCTCGCGGGGAAAGGCCAGCCCGAAGCTGCCCTGCAGACAAGGAACGGCCTCACCAACAGCCCCGTGCTGCTCAGGAGCTGAGATACGAACACACCAGCCCGACCTGCTGGGAGCAACGCATGGTTTGGGACATGTGGCTTTGAGCCCCATGGGTGCAGTCACAGAATAAAGCCTGCACACTCATCCCCGGCGGATCAACCTTGGCACAGCAACCCCATTGAGTCACAGCACTCAGCAGCCTTGCTGCCTGCTTGAGAAAACTCGGGCTTGATCACCTCCTCGCTGCAGCCAGCGGCTGATCAGCTGCCAGCCCTGCGCCGAGCAGCCCTGTGCCGCCTGCAGTCGGCTGCACAAACGCACGAGAAGCTGCCACAGACACCAAAGGCTCGTCCTAGCAGAGGAGACCAACTCCTGTTGAAGCACCTGAAGACATTTCATTAAGTTCAAAGCAGCAGCCATCCCTCCTCGGTTATTGCTACCACCCTACACCACTCAGACGCGCTGACCGGTTACAACCTGCCATGATTCTCATGGTCATTCCCGTGCAATAATTAACGTTTTATTAAAACTCTGGAGCGAGCACTCCACAGCATAATGAAAACTTGTGCCTTCCACAGCAAAGAGCCGGGATCTGTGCGCAGTTCAAGCCCTGCAAAGTCTTCCCCATCCGCTTGGAAGGCACAAAGGCGTGGGAGTTGAACAAGGATCAGTATTATCCACTAAACCACAGGATGAGCTTGCAGGAACTGGCAGGCTGGATTGCTTCCAGTAGCTAAAGAAGGCAAATAGTCCAGCCCAGCTCTCTCATGCCAGATATGCCGAGTATCTATGGTCTTAAGAATGCGACGACAACCCATCCCCATCCTGAGAACCAGACAGCTCCTTCAGCACACCCCTCGCAGTGCATCTGCTCAGAGGCAGGGCAGCGCTAACAAACTTAATTTTCCTGAATTAGGCATTTAAAAGGCAGATTGAACGCAGCGCTTTCCTTCTATGTCTAACAGTCTTCTGGCTCACAGGGAAAAGAGCTGGCAAAACTCAAGGAAGGCTGGCAAGGAACGAAGTGAAATAAAACCCCGTCTTGTAAGGAGACAGCAATGGGAGCAGGCACAAGCCCTGCGCAGAGGCACAGCCAGGGGGTTGCTGGGAAGGTCTCCGGGGAGGTGGAAGGGGCACGGCGCTCACGCTGTGGTTAAGCAGCAGGATGGTTTAGCCAGGGGTGAATCGGGCTTCTTCTAGGGGAAACGGCTCAAGCCAACCATGGTCAAAGGTGTCCCACACCAGCTGGGGCTTCCTGCAGAGCTTCTGCTCCCCAAATGGGGACCTTTTTGCAGCTCCCTCGTTACCGCTCCTGATCTTTTACAAGACAGTAACTCTATCTTTTGGCCACATCTGAGGACTGGGTGTCTTTCTCCTGTCACAAGGGCTCCCCCATTGCACACCAGTCACCCCAGGATGAATTTCCTGCCCCAGCAGTCAGACCTGTTAGGCATTCGCAGGCTGTGCTTGGTCGGCATTTCCCTTTGGGGCCTCTCCTGGGGGAACCACACACACTGGCAGGTCCCCTAGGAACAGCCATAGTGTCACCCCGGAGCAGAGGGCCGCAGTCACATTTTGAGGACAACAAAATCTCCAAGCCTGGCAAAGAGAAAGCCCCACAATGCGTTATCTGTACTTTTGCTTCCTTTCCCTTCCAACCTTCACACCCAGAGCTGGGAGCTCCTCGCAGCCAAGCCTGCGCACAGCGAGCGCTTTCTCAGCGTGAGAGCCAAGAGGAGCCCCCATGGATCACCCCCCGGGGCTCCATTTGTCATCAAAAAGCAGCGTGTCAGAAATCGCTAGAAGGGCAAGGGGCTGTTATTCACGGCCCAGATTTATTGTCACCCTCCTTCCCCAGGGCCCCTGGAAACACGTGCCAGATCCCAGCGTCTGGCTCCAAGGCAGAGCCACGAAAGCAGCTCCAAGCCCGCGTGCTGCTCCTCCGCTGCCCCGCTCCACCCAGCCCCCAGAAGCTCCCAGAGGTGTGGCATCCTCCCTGGCCTGCCAGCGCAGAGATAAACACGACTCCTACGCTTTCAGGGAGAGGAAAACCTGATGGTGGTGCCTGTGGTGCCACAGATGTGCGGGTCAAGCTCCTGCAGCATCCTGAACCGGTGGAAAGTTGCATCTGCAACAGGGGTTTAGGGAGGCGTGGGAGCTGTCAACAGAAGTAAGAGGCATGGGACTTCAGGTGGAGCCACACAAGGAAGCCAAAACTCCTGGGGATGAACTTTCCTGTGCCTGATGGCTTGATCCTCCTGCTGTGCCTGAACCTACAAGACAATTGTGCATCCCCAGGTACTCCTGAGGAGCACGGATGCTGCACAGCCTGGCTTTCTTGGCAGCTTTCCTGCTGAATTTCTATAGGTCCAAATTGTCATAGAACCATAGCACGGTTTGGGTTGGAAGAGACCTTAAAGACCACTTCGTTACAACCCCCCTGCCTTGGGCACGGGCAATTCCCACCAGCCCAGGCTGCCCCCAGCCCCATCCAGCCTGCCCTCAGGCACCACCACAGATGGGGCACCCACAGCTTCTTGGGGCAGCCTGGTGCCTCACCACCCTCTCAAGTAAAGAATTTCTTCCCAATGTGTAATCTGCTCCTACACCCCCTAGTTTAAAGCTGTTACCCCTTGTCCTGTCACCATACTCCCTGACAGAGTCCCTTCCCAGATGTCCTGTAGCCCCATTTAGGCACTGGAAGGCCACTCTAAGGTCTCCCTGGAGCCTTCCCTTCTCCAGGCTGAACAACATCAACCTTCTCAGCCTTTCTTTGTAGGAGAGATGCTCCAGCCCTCTGTGCATCCTTGCAACCTCCTCTAGCCCCACTCCCACAGGTCCCTGTCCTTGTGCTGGGTGTCCCAGAGCTGCATTCAGGGCTCCGGGGGGGGTCCCATGAGAGCTGAGTAGAGGGGATAATCCCCTCCTACCTCCTCCGTGTCACACACTCGGTGACTTCTGGCATCACGAGCCCACGTTTCCAGAGGGACACCTCCAGCCAAGCACCAAAGCACGTTTTGGGCACCCTGCCTACACACGCTCCGTTTTCAGCTCCCAGCACTTCTCCAGCAGCAGCAGGCACTGGGCCGAGCTGCAGCCACCGCCGGAGCTGAGCACCCACCTCCTCCCTCCCTCGGCGCTGCCCAAGGCTCTCCAGCAGCTCCGCGTCCTGCACGGGACAGTTGGCAAGCTGCAGATCGCACGTCCCAGCCCCATCCATAAAGCAGGGCTGTTTACATAACCCCAGGGAAACGCCGAGCACAGCAGAATTGCCAGGGAAGACGCTTTCAGCTGCTGGAGTCGGCAGAGCTGTGAGCCCACATCAGCCGAGAGCCTGTCTTTAACTCTTAACATTAAAAGGACAACTTCCTATTCAGCAGAAAAAAGCAAAGTCCTTGCAACGCAAGATCCTCCTGTTCACACCAGATGCAGCTGATGAGCAGGGTGTTAAATCCAGCGGGCCACTTCCAGCGCTTCCTGAGAGACCAGCTCCCCGCCGAACAAATTCTGCGTCTCTGGTGGAAAACAGGAGGGCCTTTCTCTTCTGTTTTGTGTCTTTTTTTTTTTCTTCTTTTTTTTTTTTTTTTTTTCAATGCTTTCTTTTCCAAGCCAGGAAAATGATTGAAAACCAGACCGGCTTTATTGTTTAAATCCATGCAGTACAAACGGAGAGGGTCATGAAGGGGACATATTTGATGGGTTAAGTGATGGACCAGACATGCTAACTCAAAAACTCTTCTATCCACACATGAGCTTCACAACAATGTAACAAATATTGGCAATCCTAGACAGTAATTTGCTTTTCCAAAGATGAGAAAAATACTTGCCCGTCCAAGAGGACGTGAAGAAGTACGTCAGGGAGCTGTGAGCTAAGACCCAAAGCAGCCAGAGGGAAAGGTGTGATGGTCACGGGGAGCTGAGGACCCAGGGGATGTCCGCACGAGCACAGGGTCTCACAAGTACACCGAGTGCCTGTACTGCTTTACCTGTGATATTCCTATAGTCTGAAAATATAGTAATAAATCTTTCCAGTAGCAACATCTCATTTCTCTCTCTCTCTTTTTTTTCTTTTTTTTTTTTCCAACTAGACAGAGATGCGAAACCTTTATTTGTGAGAACACACAGCTTCACCAGTGCAGCGAGGCTTCCTGTGGGGGGATGGAATTTTGGATCGTGCTCTGCACAGAGGCAGGTTTGGATTAATTCCTGTCCCACTGATTAAAGCACCCCACTGCCAACTGCAGCAGAGGACTGTGGGCTCCGGGGGGATGTGGTGCCTCCAAGCCTCTCGCGTGATCCTCGCCCTTCTCACAAGTGTTGCCGCACTCTGTGTGTCCTGCAGACACTGCTGACTTGCACAGTTTAATGTAATTACTCTTACATTATTACAATATTACGCTATTACAAACGGGGAAGGAAGCGTGAGAGAGTTCCATTACTCCAAGAGCTTCTCCCAGGTGGCTGGAGGCAAGCGAGGGCACAGCCCTGCTGCTGGTCCTGCTGAGCCCCCAGCTCCTCCTGCACGTGGCTCCCAAAGCGACAGAGGCAGAGAAACGACCTGAACTCCAACTCGAAACTAAGTGAACTCCTGCACAAGTTCAGGCAAATTCTGCCCCCTAAAGCTATCCTTCGTTTACACTGCCGTGCCCTAAGGATTTTAAGCCAGAAGCAGCAAAATGTGACAGTAAAAGCTTACACTTCAGCTGCATTTGTATGTCAACAGCTAGCGCTTTTTATTTCATGGGAAAATCTGTCAGCCAGAACGTCCTGAGCACAGCCAAGGTGCCTTTGAACGGGACTTCTGACACAGGACCGGATTTCCCATTATTTGTGTTGTGCAACGTTCACCGCTTGCTGTTGTCAGGGCACAGAGGGGCTCGGGCCAGCAGCGGGGCACCAGCAGCCAGCTAGGGAAGGCTCAGCCTTGCACAAAAAGAGTTTGACGAGGAAAAGGAATAAATAACTTGCTTGGTTGGGATGTAGCAGTGCTGCACAAGGAGCCCTCTCACTGCAGAAAAGCAGGGCCAGGCTGTCTGGGCGCTGCTCAGGCTCCCAGAGGAGTCTAAGCTGGTAACCAGCAGCAGAACAAACCTCCCAAAACCCTCGCCCTGCCCGCTGAGCCAGGAGCACTGCTTCTGGCAGAGCTCAGGGAGCTGTGCAGCCTGAGCTTTGCCAGCCATGGAGCAGGGTCTGGGGCTGCGCTGGCCCCCAGGGAGGAAACGCCGCACGCAGTGAGGAGGGGGAGGAAGGCACCAAGCCAAAATCAGGGAGAGCTCAAAGTCCCCGCTCCTGCAGAGCACTCCTGGTGCTCCTCTTTCTGCCTCTCACAGATGTTTTTTTTTTCCCAAACGCTCCATCTTCTCTTCCTGCAGGTCAGAGCGGGCTGCAGCGCTCCCACCCGTGCAGTTCCCTCGCCCCCTTCCAGCCCCCACCACCAAAAACTCCCCACCGCCCACTCTTGCGCATCCCCTTCCCCCGCCCCCCCCGTGTCCCCTGCACATCTGGCTGTCAGCTCCTTGCCTTTGTACAGAGCAAGATTAGGTTTCCTCTCCAGCTGCAGGCGAAGGGCCCCGTTTCAGAGCTGCCTCCAGCACTGTCGGGGCTAGCGGGGAAGTTTCGCCTTCTCCAAAACACGGCCGCAGCCCCTCAGTGGGGACGTGGCCCGCTTTGTGCGGCACTGGCACAGCCTCAGCAGCTGCCCTGGACCTGCACGTGGCTCCCAGCTAAGGGAGCAGCAATATAAATGAGCACAAGACACCAGAGGTGGATCTTACCCCATTTTGGGGCAGACTGGGAGATAAAAGGCCGGTTTTGGCAACCCAGCTTCAGGACAGCCCCAGGTGCATGGGTGTATCTCACTGATGCTGTGACCTACCTCTTGCTGTCTCATTTTGGAGAAAGGCTGGGAGCAGACATCCAAGCCAACATGGGCATTGCTGGAGATCCAGCCACACCGCCTACACTCTCAGAGCACAACCAGTGAGCAGCCCCAGTACAGAGCCCTGTGCTACCAGTAACACCAGTCCGATGGAAAAAAACTGATGGGTGAAGGGCAAAGCGATGGCAGAGCACAACCTGCACTCAGCAGGGCACTCCAGGGGTGTTCCGAGGGGCGAAGAGCCAGGAGAGAGGACCCCAGGAGCTGCTTTTCCCTACAGCACTCACCCCTTGCTGCGCAGGGGAGCGGAGAGGGAAGGGTTTCCTGGTCTGTGGCCAACACTGCTGCTCCTCTGGTGGAGGATATTGCCTTCCCCAGGGTGTGTTTCATTTGAGAGCACGAGACACACAATTAATTTCCATAGCTCACTTTCCCTCTCCACCCACTGGGAATTTTTAAAGTTTTCTGGAAAAAAAAAACAAAACACAACACCCTACCCTACACACAAGGAACTGCTCACCAACCACGGCACTTTCCAGGAGGGCCTCTTCCCCAGAGAGCAGGGGGTCAGCAAGCGCCTCTCAGGTAGCCAGAGCCAGGTCTGACCAGTTCTCCACTCAAAGTGTTACAAATGTGAGAGGGGAATGAAATGGTAAATATTTCAGGTGCTGAAGAACCCCTGCTTCCCAGCCTAGCAGTTCTCTGCTTTGTCTCTACCGAAATAAGCCACTAAACTCAAACACAAGCCCTCCTTGTGAGCATTTCTACATGCCTCACTTGCTCCAAGTCCTACAGACCTCACAAAGGTGAGAGAAGCCACAGGCAAAACAAAAGCAAGAGAGCAAAACCGCTAAACCCTTTATGGTCGGGGGAAGAGGACTCAGGGTGACAAATGGGGGGCGATGGCACGTCGCACCAGGACAACATCATCTTCCCCTAGCAGAGAGCGGGCAGCACTGACAGGCCAGCTGCAGGCAGCAGGGGAGGCTGAGCAGGTTTATGTCCCCTCCTGTCTGCCTGGTGAAGGCAGGAGATCCACACAGCTCTTGCTGATGAGCAGAGCAGAGCCATGATCCTGGGTTTGGTGCTGCTCCAGCTGGGAACAAGGCACTGGCCGGTGATTTTGTACCACTCAGCACCAAAGTCCCCCTGGAGGAAGCTCTGCCTGCACCTCCCCTGCCTGTGATGACCGACGGATGGACATCACAGCCCGGGAATAAATCCCATACTCCTGCTCTTTGGCCCATGCTCCCCAGCACAGATGAAAGATGGGTCCGGTGAGATCCATTCACGTCTCCAGCCTGACGTGCAGCTACTCGCAAGCCCCACAGCTCAGATCAGCAGCAGGAGTTGCCTCTACCCCATAGGGAGCCTCAGCCCTGCCCTGCATGGGGGTGCCGGCATCTCAAACGGGTCAAATTCCCAGCTTTATCACGACAAATCCCTCCCAGCTGCCTGGCAGAGCATCCTGAATTGCCTGTCTATGAAAAGCGGAAAGCATCTACCTCATTTTCCATATAGGAAGTTAGAGCACATGTGTTAAATGATTTACATAAGGATGCGGAGTAATTTAGTGGAGGAGCAGGAAAAGGACTCCAAAATTCCTGCTTCTAATTGCCGCACGATCACTCCCTCCTGGTACAGTTTAAATCCTGACTCACTGCTAAATAAAAGCTGTGCCAAAATCTGATCAGCTTAGGAGAGGGGAACCCAGATGCTTTTAGCAACGCGGTGAAAAAACACCCATCTATTTTTATCAAAGTGCCTCCGTATACACACACAAAGGACTTCCCTCTGCTTCAATCCTCAACAATCATTTATCTTTCTCCAGAGGCGGAATGTAGTCCCGTGCCTACTTCTGGAAGCAAAATCCAACGCGGACGGTGTGGGACGTTGCAGCAGCAGGCGCAGCAGCAGCAGAGGCGCAGCAGCAGCAGCAGGCTCACGCCGCCCCCTCCCGGCCTGGGTGGCCACAGGCCCAGCTGCATGCCCCAGGCCACCATTGCCTTGCACCCATCGTCACCCACCCAAGCTGCACAACCCCGGCTCTCCTGGACCCTCCGAGCAGGGAATGGGTCGCTGGGAACAAAGGAGCTGTGCCAGAGGAGATCCGAGGTGCAAGTGTCTGGGGAGGGGGACACCCACCCTTAGCCTGCTGGCAAGCAGTGACTGGTGCTGCTGGGATGCAGCTGCTGACGGGCTCGCTGGAAGCACTGAATGACCCATGCTGGGGTCTCGCAGTCAGCCCAGGGTTGGCAGCCACCTGAGCCCCTCAGGTGGTTCAAGGAAGCCCACCGGGACGTTTCTGCGGGCACCCCCCCTGCATGCATGCTAAAAAGCAGCAGTGAGTTCCCAGAGAGCACTATTTACGGAGCGTAGCTTTGCAAAGACCGGCTGAAGCTGTTAAAATGGCCTCCCCTCTCCTTTACAGGCAGCATAGTCAAGGACATGGGTCTCTGGGCTGGGAGCCTGATGCAGACACTTGGGGCAGCTCGCCCCATCGCTGTACGTGGTGTCAGGACCTTGTTTCGGGGGGCACCCAGCAGTCAGCACCCAAAGGCTGACCAGTTCTGTGCAAATTGTCTGTTCCTGATGTTACTGTCCCAGTTACTGCCCCAGTAACATCAGGAACAGCTCTTTTTTAACTCTTTCCCTTTGTTTTATAAACGACCCAGACAGACTCCAACGTACTTCACCTGCAAGCCAAGGCACTACATTCACCCGAGCAGCCCAGCCGCTGCGAGCTCCCCATCCCACATCTGCCGGCCCAGCCCTGTGCTCGCTCAGGAGCTCAGAAAGTCCAGCCCCAACACCTGCCCCACACCACCCAACGTCACCAAAGCCACCGCGCCAGCACCGGGGCTAAGAACTCAAAACACGCAGACCTGGAAAGAAAAAGCATCTGAAACTGATAAAAAAGCATGTCCTGCGCTCTCTGAACTGCACTCATCGAAAGCGAAGGAGAGCATGTCACACGCAGCCGAGCCCACAGATCCCATGTGAGGAATCACGCTTATCACTCCCCAAATCAGCTTCTCTGGAACCCGGAGCTTGCTCCCAGAACTACTGCTTTAGTTTAGACGCTCTCTGGTAGGGATGTGATCACTAAACCAACACAGGCCTGTTTATGTAGCACCAACTTCTCGTGGATACAGACCAGGCCTAGCAAAAAAAAATAAAAAAAATTAATCCACTTTCAGGTTTATTGCGTGATTATTGCTTGTAAAACTAATGCATTCTGGTAAGAAGCAGGGGCAGAGCCTGGCTCCCAAGAAGCTCGGTGCAAAGGGGATGGTCTCGAGGGATGTGGGTTGAGCACGTAGTAAAGGACGGGGTACCACCTCCCTCAGCGGTTCTCGGTGGGGTACCCACCAAGCACTAACAGCACGGCTGGAAGCTCCTTTGCCTGCAGAGAGCTTCAGCACAGACTCCCAAAAGCCAGATCCTGCCTCAAAAATCAAGAGGTAACAGGACCACAAATGCCATTTTCCAAGGAGTTACAGGAAATCTGAAGCAGAGCAAGAAATCTAGCCTGAATTTTCTCAGGCATCATACCGTGCAACGGGACTCGCTACCCATTAAACCTTCACTGCTGTGCATACGATGCTGGGGCCCCGCGCCCCACTGCAGTGCTCGCAGCCCAAGGCATCGCTGCTCTCTAACAAATTATTCTGTCCATTAGTTACAGCTGCACTACAGCATGGAGAAGCCAACAGGACAAAGATATTGTGATTCTGAGATCATTAAGGCAACAGAAGACATGTGTTGACCCAGACATACTTCCCTAACTACGTACTTGCTCCTACTCAGCATTATGGTATGCTGGACCTTGGAAGCGCCCTGACTTGCATGAGAAACGTCCTCCCTCACCCCAGCAGCATGGGAATCGCTCTGCTGGGAGGCTCCGAGTCATCCAGCGAAGCACGGAGCAGGAGGGCAGGCGGGAAGGGAGCTCCTGTCCCGGGCTTCACCAAGCTCAGCAGAGCGGTGCTGAGAAGTGTTACCTCCGCTGTCAGGCCAGAGATGAGCTGTGCGCCACAGCGGGATCGTATTTAATGGAGATGAGCAGAAATTCCAGCAGATTTAAAAGCAGACATCAGGAAATGGATAATGCTTCATACCTTGACATGCCTCAGACAACTGCGGGAACGCATCCACCGGCCAGGCGAGAGCAGACTGGGAGCAGCCGAGCACGCTGCAAACATAGCTGTCTGCAGAGGCAGCTCTGCAGCCCCAAGAAACCCAAACCCTTCCCGAGAGGAGGCCCAACGGGACCTATCTGGTTATTAACTGAGCCAAAACCCGCAGTCACCGCAGGTCACAGTGCAGCACCTCCGAAGTGGGTGAAGGCAGATGCTTGAACAAGAACACTGGCAAAAAAAAAAATGCAGGCTTTTTTGCAGTGCATGGCACTCGGGGGACAGGGCATTGCACACCGCAATAAACCACGGCTGTGGGCACCAGGTAGGAGCAGGGGACAGTGAGGGGAGAACTAAGGACAGCCCAGTGGCTGACAGCAAAGGTGGGACAGGCAGGAAAAAGCATCCAGTGTGCCAGGGCTGGATGGAGGGGGTGGGATCTAACAGAAGGTAGAAGCACCCACACTGCAAATGCCTGACCTGGTGTCCCATGCCACAAGCCAGAGCAAAGAGAAACACGTTTGGTAAAGGAGAGCCTACAGCTGTGTGAGGACCATGAAAAAGCAATATGTCACTGTCCTAACTGCCATCTCCTAGGAACAACAGCGGCACCAAAAATCTTGAAGCAGAAAAGACAGAGTGATAAGAAGCAACCCCAACCCTGCTGCATGCTTTTTAAAGATTAACTTGGATAAAAAAAGTGACAAAAAGGCACATTCCCTCCTACCAACCCTTCACACCTCCAACACTCACACACAGCATCACTTCTCCCCTTCCCTAGTGCTCAGGGCAGGCACGTGGTGCTTCCCACAGGGCTCTGAGGACCACCGAAGATGCTCGGTTGTGATGTACTCAGTGTGAGAGCTGCTGCCTGGGCAGCCTCCAAAAGCCCCGTGCTGCAAGCAGGGGCCGTCTTCTCACTGCTCTGATCATTGAGGTGCACAAATGACACATAAAACATGTTAAATTCTGTATGCATGCGCACACACAAGCATATACTCACAGGTGGTGCTTTGTATAACTGGAAGATTACAAAAGGATCACCAGTGGGTTAATAAACAGTTCCCCGTTTGTTCTGGAGTCCAGCACATTGCTCACAAGCACCTCCAGCACTCCCAGCTGCCTGCTCCTGGGCCCTGCACCTCATACATGCCACTCATTGCATCCAGGTGTTATAATTACCTGCTAATCATTTAGTAACTTCTACACTGGGTTCTCCAAGTGTAATTTTAAAGGCAGCATTAATCATTTACCTGGGAGATCAGACTTCCTTTCCCACGGTGGCTGCACCGATCCCATCACTCCCTCATCGCAGTAACCAGACCCCGGCCGCCTGGCATGCTGCTGACCCTTTCCTTTCAAGAAGAGGTAAAGGGCCCCGTGGCATTAACAATCAGGGCTTTGTAGAAAGATCTGGACTAATCAAACCAGCCATCTGCTGAGGAAAGCCACCTCCAGCCGAGGAGCACCCCTGCTGCCACCAAAGCACTCGGAAAGGCAGAGCGGGGCACAGATGTGAGCAGGGCCACAGCCCCCGGCACAGCTGCCCGGCCCCAAACCACCAGAGCAGGATGCCTGGAAACCAATTTGATTTAGGCTTTTCATGCAGGATTGGCATGTGGAAACGTGCGAGAGATGGTTTAACTGGATTAAAAGCAATCAGCAAGTTCTATGAGAGGGTATTTCTTATACCTGCACCCAAAGGCACCACCGGAGCCCGGTGCCTCCTCACAGAGCCCGAGGAAGACCTCGCTGCTTGGAGCGAGGCACAGCCCCAGCATCACCCCGTGCATTCGGGGCCTTCATCCGCAGCGCCCATCATCGTCACGGGATCTCAGACTGGGGACACTGCTCCGCTGCGAGGAAGCTTGGGCTCTGCTTGGGCGGCGCAGACCCCATGGGACGTGCTGAACTCCAGCAGCTGTGGGAAAACAGCCCTCGAGGAGGAGGAGAGGCCCAATTCCCACCCGCTCCGAGGTGCCCTCACCCCGTCCAGCAGCGACACAGTCAGCTCCGGAGTCAGCTCTTCCCACCCACAGCAGAATATTAATTAAAAGCATGCTTAGGGCCAGAACAGTGACGAACGTGGCCCCCAGCGCTGCACAGATCTGCTTTCATCTGAGTCATGTTTCGGTTTAGTCACCGAGGCCGGAGCTCTGGCTCTCCCTGCCTGTGCTGGGAGCGCTGCCTGCCCGGCCACGGGGGGAGAGCCCGGCTGCCCGTGTCCTGGGCAGCGCCTTCTGAACAAGACATAGAGCCAGCCGAGCTCCTCTTCTCCCCCGTGATATTGCCAGTTTTGTGCCTGAAGCCCCATTAGGGATGATTTTCCTACATCATTACATTCCCCATCCTGCCAGGCACAGCCTGCTCCTGCCTGAGCCGAGCGGAGCAGCCACACGCGTGCCCCACATCCAGCCCCCGGGCACGGCTCCTTGGGGTAAGGCATGGGGGGCGCTCCCCATGCCCGGTTTGTGCGTTCTGACCCCAAAATGACGCAGCCCCAGCTCCACCACATCTGAACCACCCACAGCTGAGTCAATTCCAGCAAGGGCCAGTGAAACACGCACACACTTGGACATTGGTAATTCGCAGGTACTGCTCATGCTCATGCCTTAGCATGAGTTCGTGCACCTCTGCACAACCGTGCTCCTCAGAGTCCTCCTGCCTGCAGCCCCAAAAGCACAGCCAGCCCAGGCAGGGGGCTCGTGCTCCTTGCAGCATCTTATGGGCTGGGAGAGACCCACCTGCGATGCTTTTCGGGAACAAAGAGCCCCAGATCACATCACCACAGCCAGAAATCTTAGAAGTTTGGACAAGACCTCCAAGATCATCCAGTCCAACATTCTCCCTACTATCCACTAAACCACATCCCTAAATCAGAGTTCCCTTTCACACCAGCAACCTTTTGCAACCCCCTCCTCTGCACAGCAGGAAGGGACCCAGGGGTGCACAGAGAGTGCAACAGGAGCTGTGGAAGGCCAAACCACAAGGGGAACAAAGCCACCCTGCCACCTCCTCCTGGTTCCCCCAAACCCTGCCTTGCAGAGGCCTGCACGCAGTGGCAGAGGGCTTCCCAGCCCAAGGCACTGCCTTGCCAAAACGCACGCCAGCCGCTGCGTTAGGAGCAGCTCTCAGGAATGCTTTGAAGTGGCTCAAACCAGAGCAGAAAGCACAAGCAAGAGAGATGGAGAGAGGGACGAGGAGGCATCAGCTGCACTCTTCGAAGGCAGTGAGGAGCGGAGGATGCTCCTGCAGGTAAGTTCCCTTCCCAGGGGCTCTCAGCATGTGCCCAGATGGGGCCCCACAGGTTTGTGTGGGGCCAGCCGTGGCAGCAGCTTTCTCCGGCCACAGTTTCGCTCCACCCTGGCTTGAGTGTTTCCTCTCATCCCTGTGGTTTCCCTTCCAGCGCCGATGCCCAGCAGCCGCCTGGGAACGCCCAGGAGAGGCCTCGTGCCCGCGCCGGCTCAGCACAGAGGAGGGAGACCCACAGTGGCATCCCGTCGGCTGCAGCACACCGGGGATTTTACTGCTGGCCCCTGCCCCTCACTGTCCCTCTTTGATCCCGGCTGTCCTGCTCGCACCCACCAAGCCAGAACCTCACAGTGCCACTCGTGCTGCCCATCCCATCTCGCTGCTGCTCAGGATAAAGGGTCCCAGGAGTAGCCACCCTGCAACCGCTGCAGGAGCAGCTTGCAGAGACACCGCTCCCTGCCAGCTCAGCACACCTGGGAGCGGGTTTTGGAAGCACTCAGGCATGCACCATTAGCCAGGATTTGCAGGGAAGCTGGGGACCAAGACAGTTATTCCTTCCTCCTCGCAGCGCCCTCCGCCCGCCCCCCAGCCACCCCAAGCACCCCGTGCTCGGCCAGCGAGGGAAGCGAAGCACGAGCCGGCAGCGCTGCAGGGCGAGCAGCAGCGGTGCAGGACACGCAGGCACCCATGGGGCCGCATCCTGCAGCTCCCCATCCTGCAGCTCCCCCCCAGCTAGGCAGCGGGCACCGGAGGGCAAGAGACGGACAGAGAAAGCTCAACCCCGACGCACAGCCACACAAAGCCAGGAGCCAACCTTCAGAGCAGAAATGCGTCTCCATGCCAAGAGCTCGGCTCTTTTCCTCCCTCTTCCCGACTCGCAGCCCCGAGCTAACAGGCTCAGCATTCATCCCCCCGCGCCGGGCGGCACATGGGAACGGAGGGGGGGAGAGGGAGGCTCAAATGAAATCCAGACCTAGAGAGCAGTTTCTTTTTTCCCCCGCTCCCCCCGGTTTCTGCTGGAACCACCTTCTGTCTAGAGGGCTCAGGAGGATGGAAAAAAAAAATGCAAAAAGGAAACGTTGCAGAAAATAAATAAATTAAAGAAACTGCTGAAACCGAGCCGGAGCGTGGCTGTTTCTCTTCTTAAAGTGCAGAAGCTACTGGAAAGGTAGGGAGGCAGAGGCAGAACAGAACATATTAAAAGATCGATAGCCTACCTGAAATCCGGTCCTTCTCCATTACTACGGGATATATTTAGCATCCGCGTGTCACGGCCGTCCCTTTTTTCGGTGGCGTCCCCTTCTTTCACCCACTCTCCCTCCCTCCTTGCCTTGCCTCCTCCTCCTCCAAAAAAAGCTCTTTGTCTGGTCTAATTTCTTCAATCTGTTGCAATCATGAATGCATCCAAATTACCACATTTCCATGTGCTGATCATATGTTTGTGCTCCAAACTGAAGTAGCTTTGTCTCTTTGAAATGAAAAGAAAGAGTAAGAGAGGAAGAGAAAGGAGGAAGAAAAAGGAAAAAGGGGGTGCATGACCCGAAAATCCTGTAACTCCCTGAAATACTCCAGCAGGCGCAGGAAAACTGGAAATCCCAAGTCCTCTGTAAAACAGTCTTAAAGCTACAGCTTGCGAGAGTCCAGGGGAATGCTCCGGTCTCCACAGCTCTCTGTTAACATCCACCAGGAGATGCTTAAGGAACTTGGCTCCTCGCAAGAACAGAGCGAACAACTCATCCAGCTTCTCAAATCTCTCCCCGCTTCCCCAGTCCTATTTTGCTGCTATTTCCTCTATCCCCTCCTCCTTCCTTGGCGAGAGCATTTGAAAAGAGCAAAGATCCTGCGCGTTCCCCCACCCTGCCAGGTCTGAAGTTTCGATTCATGCATAAACTATTCGGCTGATGAAGGCTGACTTCACTCCCGGCGCAGCATCACGGGGCTGCCGCTCCCGGGCAGGACCCGAGCCCTGCGCACGTTCACGCTCCCCCTGCGCCCCTCCGGAGAGCTTCAACGCCTGGTCCTGGCGAGGAGTCCCCGCTCCGCCTTGGCAGTCCCCTCGGCGACGCTGCGATAAGGGGAGGATTCCTGCAGCCAGCCTCGGAGCGATAACCAAAGCCCTTGGCCTTCCTCCTCGCTCCCAAGGTGGAGCGCAGGGGGGCTCTGGAGGCGCCCGTCCCTTCCCGAGGGGCACGGGGCACGCAGCGAGCAGCGGCCGGCTCCTCGCCTCCCCAGCAGGCTGGAGGGATGGATGCGCGGCCGCGGCGATGGGCTGGCCTTCACGGAAACTTCCACTTGGCCGGAGGCCAGGGCAGGGCAGGCAGGCGGCGGGGACGCGGCTGTAACACCTCCAGGACACGGCGCCTGCCCTCTGCCCAGATCCCACACACGGTCCCCCTGTGAGCACTGCCGTCACGCACAGAGTGGGGGGATGTTGCCCTATTAACATGGGGGTCACCACCACGGCTCTGCGACCCCAAAGCTGCTGGCTCGAGGGCAGGGACACTGCAGGAACCCCTGGCACAGACCTGCTGTAGGATATGGGTAAGGCTGAGCAGCGATGCTGGCTGCCAGCGGCCACCCCCTGTGCCACCCACCGCCAATTCCTATTGATGCTCTGCAGCCTGAGTCACCCGGCCAGCTGCGAGGGCACAGCCTCCGTCCCCGGGCTGGAGAACAAGCCAGCTGCGGGCCCAAAGCCCACAGCGCTGCCGGGACCTTGGCTTTCACAGCCTGAACCCCTCTCACGTTGCTTTTCAGGGGCAACACGAAAAATCCCAGTAAACTCGCGTGTTTCCCCAGACAGCTGCTGATGGAGCATTGCTGTCATCAAACAGAGGGAGGAACAAAGCAAATGCCACACGGGAGCAGACACACGTTGGGGTCACAACAGACAGGGGGAGGCAGCTCTCGAGCACACCAGTCCCCAGCAAAGTTCCTAATCCCCAGGGCTGGGCACATTCTGTGCACAGGGAGCATCAGATTCCTGCCCAAATTCCTGTTTGTTCTCCATTTGCTGTGAAAGCTTTGCATGCTCCTGCTGCCAGCGCCTAAGGCAGCAGAGAGGGGACAATAAGCGATGCTTTCCCATGCACAGCCCAAACCCTGCTTCCTGCCCGAGACCGCGAAGGTGCTGAACACAAAGCGAGAACCCAGGGGAGCCGCACGGCCCCGTGAGCACAAGCCGCAGCCCACGGCACCACCGAGCAGCCTTTATCACGGGGCTCCTTACAACATGAGCAGGCCTGCGCCGGAGAGGAAGGGAAAAAACTCAGGGGAAGTATCAAGAAAGGAAGAAGGTGAATGGAAAGGAAGGAGGGACAGGGCAGCACGCATGTTTCAGCCTGCTGATTTTAACCCGTCGGGACCCAGGTGATTAGCCGTGACGAAGCAAAGGCATTATTTCTCGCAGGGTAAATCAGCGTGAGGCACCCAGTGAAGCGGATCCAAATGATGATTAATGCTAGCGAGCTTTAATTTCACAAAACCTCAAGGTTGATGCTCTCATTCAGACTCAAGTCCTCGAGTGAATTTTGAAGGATTCTCTTTAAAGGCACAGCCAGGCGTCTCCCCTTGTAGCAGCGCCCACCAGGCTGCCCTGCCACCGCTGCAGGTGGCACCGAGGTGCCCGTGGCTGTTGAGGAGTGAATGGGTTTTGTTGCATTGTATGAGCCTATATAGAGAACAATAAAATACACTGCATTTCCTAGAACCACCTTTAGAAGGGCAGGGGGAAGCCAGGAACACATCCAAGGTTTGGGAAGGGGCAGAGGAGGCTCTTCCCAGCCTGGGGCTGCTTCTCAGGGAAGAAGCAGAACCAGCAGCAGAGGAACAGCTTTTAAGACAAACCACTGTCTGCTGCAAAGACAAAAAAAACACAACTTCATTTGCAGAGAAAGCTAGGAAGGAAACTGCAGGAAGGTAAAGCAAACCCTGATAGCAGATCAGCTCACATTTTATCGCTCTCACACCTTTCCGATGCTGGCCCAGCAATGCCCCAGCCCTTTGCTAAGCAGTGAACTGTTTGTGGTGAACTGTTTGAGCGTGCAGAGAAGCTGCTGGGACAAAGCAAAAGCTCAGCCCCGAGCACAGCCATGGAGTCCCAGGCCCAAATCTGGGGATGCTGGCAGGGAAGTTGGGGCTCTCGGCACTGCAGCAGCAGCTACCGCGGTGCAGACCCCTGCAAATACTCCAGCAGATGCTATGTGCAGTGCCCCTGCCTCCCCAGATTCATGCCAGGATTATATTCCCGTAGCATTTCACCAAGCAGAAGCGCTATTTTCTTTTCCACCCGGCTCCCTCACAGCCCCAGAGCTGCAGCCTGCAGCTTCATGCAGCCAGGCATCACCCGGTAACCCCAGCCCTGGCGCTGGGGGAGCTGAAAAGGACGCACGCTGCAAGTCAGCGCAGGGATCGCAGCCTCCGAGTGCGCTGACACAGGTGCCAGAAAGCAGCCAGAGCCGCCAAAGATCTGGAGGGCCTGGGGAGGCCGGGGAAAATGGGGATTCAAGGGGTTCTTTCTCCAGCTCAGCTGTCTGCAAGGCTACTGAGATGGGAGGGAGAGCAGAGGGGGAGGACAGTGGGGCTGCGTGGAGCACACCTAAATCAAATTATGTTCGGCGAAGCATTTTCACAGGAGACAACACAGGGCCGAACTCAAACAGTGCAAACAAGTGTTGCTCCATTACACTCCCTCCATGCCATTTATCTGCAGGCTGAATCTCGCCAGAAGATGACAGTGGCTGAGCCTCCACCGCTTGCTCCAGGAACCTTTCATTTACAGTTATGAGCCCCAGGGATGGAGAAGAAAGGAAACGCTGGCTAAAATTCTCTTCTTCATTTGAAGAGAGAGAACCAAGGAGATGCCCCTCTTTCCAAGGGAGGTACTTAGCCTCCGGGTGCTGCTGCCCTGCTCTTTGCCGGGGATTTTTCCTCTCCCTCCCCTCTCCTTCCCCCTCTCCCATCCGGCAGACGCGGAGCTGCCCAGCCCCGGAGCGCGGGGCTCTCACTCCACATTTGCTGCCAAGCGCAGTTCTGCCCCTCCCTGATTATTTTTATGAAAAATCACATTTGTTCAACCCAGGGAAACACAGAGCCTCTCGGGTTATTACTTTTCCCAAGCCAAAGAGCATGTCCAGGACACAATCCAAAGCGTGCCTGATGGTCAGAGCAGGGGATTGCTGAAGTGGTGGCAGCAGCACAGCACATCCCCTCCTGCCCCGAGCCCCTGCACACACATCTCCCCGATCCCATCCCATCCCACCCCATCCCATCCCATCCCATCCGTGCCGGGAGCAGTGTGTCTTTAAGAAGAGCCCCTCTTCGGGCTCTCCTCTCTGCTGGCTCCCAACCTCTCTCCTCTGCCTGCAAGCCTCAAACTGCCGGAAATCCCTAGCATATCCTCCCCGGGCTTTCTGCTCGCGCTTTAACACTCATGTGCTGAAGTATTAATAGCAGCTGGCAGCGCTGAACGAAAGGCAAGGCAGGAGGAACCGGGCTCGCACCCTCCCAGATAAACCTTAACTCTTCCAGGGCCCTCCACGGCCACTCTCCAGCCCAGACCCTCTCCAGCCTGGCCCTGGAGCCCTCTCCCCAGCCACCCTGCCCCAGCTCAGTGCTCAGGGACCGCACAAAAGCAGGGGGCTCCTGCAGGGCTGCGGTGATTCCCCCTGGCAAAGGACCCATTGAGGAGCGAACGAAGCCTTTGAGAGAGTGTAAGAGGGTCTCTGAAGCAGGCAGAGTAAAATAAATTAAGACAGACTGCACCAAGAGCTGCACGCACCTTCAGGAGCTGCCTTTCTTATTTTCTGGGCTTACTTCAGCAGGCAGTGCCCAGGCTGTGCTGCACCCCACTCCCCTCCAGCATCCTCCAAGTAGCCCGCTATGGCACGTCCAGCTCCCCTGTAGCAGCCCAGGGACTTGCACACCATAACCTGCTTTGGATCAGAGAGTCAGTTACAAAAAACCGAAGCCAAAGAGCCATGGACCTCATGTGTTGCTTTCACGTCTACCAAATGTTGGCAGGGAGACCTCACGCTTTGCAGCTTGGCCTCAAACACCCAGCTGCGGAGCTGCCCGGCAGACACAGCCCTCTCATTGCGGAGACGGGCAGGAAAGGCTGCGCTCCCGTCCTTTTTGCAGTCCCGGGCACAAGATAAATATAGCTGGGAGTAAATCGGTGCTCCCTGCCCAAGGTGCAATTAGGGGTTTTGGTAAAGGCCAGACACCGCCGGACGCGCCGGCTCAGAGCATGCCTGTGGTGTGCAGCCGGGGCTCGGGACCTCGCCGCCATGCCCAAAGGCCGCCAGGCTTTGAGGGGAGGAGGGAAAGCTGAGCAGCTCTGCCAACGTGCCCAAGAGCAATTTGCAAACTGACGTTTCAGCAACAAAAGGGACGGGGAAAACAAACGCCATGGGGAGACGCACGTAGCGACGGAGAGAAATGTGACCGCAGGCAGCTGCTTAGGTAACAGCACCACGGGAGTTAGCACACCCAAACCAGGTCCAGGCACACCAGGGTGCTCCTTCCTCCTATGAGCAGGGGTGCCCTGCTCCACACCCCACCCCTGGGCTGCAAGCAGCACCTTTGGCTCCCTCCAGCCCCCAGGAGGATCCTCGCTGCCTCCATCAGCTCCCCGCACGGGCTCAGCGTGGCACCTCGGGTCAGCAACGTCCCAGGGCAGCCGTGCCCCTCGCAGGATCCCTGCTGGAGCTGGCAGAGGTGACAGCAAACTTAGTGCTCTGCGTCCTGCTCTAGAGGCTGTTATTCCTCCATCCTTCACAACAGGATGAGGCAAATGAAGTGAATCAGATAAAACCATATTTCTGTGTTGTTTCTCTGCTCCCCCAGCTCCTCCCTGCCGCAGCTGATGTGAGCATCTCCTGAAAGGGCCCTGGGAGCTCCCTCCAGGGAGGTCCAGGGGCCATCAGAAACCTCCCCAGGGCCAGCCTAGGAGCAGGTGCTCGCTGCACTTCTGCCTCTCCTGTCCTCGGGGCAGCGCTATGGGGCTTGTCAGCACTCAGCAACAGCTACAGTGAGGAAGACAAATATCCTAAAACACAGCCAGCAGCTGAAGCTGTTTTTTGTCCCCCAAACACTACAGAGCAACAACTCTGCAGTCATTCCTCACCTGCTGATTTATATCGTTACCACCTCTCTTGTCCTCCCACCAGAGCCCCGGTGCCAGGTGCTGCAGGATGAAAGCCAAGCAATCTGCCTGCTCACCTGTCCAGCGGCCTTTTGGGACTCACTCAGCCCATCACAGCACACAAGGCTGGAGATGATTCACAGATATTGTAAAGGAACAGGACGACAAGCCAGTGCTCAGCACATCTCCTCTACAGCAAATAGGCCCAGGGCACCTATCACTACTCCTTAATTTCTTAGCTTGCACACAAGCCTTGGTCCATCATTCACTGTAACTAATGCACATCTCCACTCAAAGCACGTGGCATCCCCACAGGACCATCCCAAGCAGCTCTGAGTCCACGTGTCTGCGTTATGCAAGCACAGTGCTTGTGTCCGTGCAGGAAACCCAGCACCTGAACCAGGAGCAGCCTTTTCTTTTTAACTTCTTGCTGCCTGGGCTCTGGCTTTCCTGCAGAGCCACGCTCCTGGAGCTGCCCTACTGCAGAAGGGACTCTAAAATGACCAGGCTTCACCTTTTGCTGCTTTGCCTCTGGATGAGGATGACCGAGAGGACACGTGTCAAATGAGGGCTTGTCACTCGGGAGCCCGAGGAGAGCAAGTGGTGCATGTGCACGGGGACGCTCTTTGGCACGGAGACCCGCGCAGCTGGTGTGACCAGTGTGGTGCTTGAAACAAAGGGGAATAGAGACTGCCCAAAGAAATCCGCATGACCTCATCTAGGGACACATCCAAAGCAACCAGGCCGCAACCACGAGCCTCGAGTTAACCCTTCTGCAGCTCTGCCAGGGAGAAAGGAGCAGGCTGGGAGAAGGCAGCTGCGCCAGGACACCGTGCGTGCCCACAGCTTCCAGCTGCAGCACCAGTGCTGCGCTCCCAGCCTGGACCCTGGTGGGCCAAGGGGAAACTAAAGTGGGATTCAGTAAAGGTTAGGACTGTCTGAAGGTCTGGACAAAGGTTTACAGGAGGGGCTCCCACACTCAGCTCGCTCAGATGCCACGATTATACGCAGACGGCTGCGCTGTGTAGTTGGGGTGCCCACGTGTGAGCTCCAGGAGGTACCTGACAGTCCTGGCAGTGTTCCCCTGGGGAAAAAAATCAAAAGACCTAATGGCTTTTATAGCACTCTGAATTAGCTTATGTAACTACATACATTTGTCTATTGAGCCCCTAGCTTTGGAGATTTCTTTTATTTCCACTATTCTGTTTCACCTGCAGCCCAACATAACCCCCTTCTAAAGCTGCTCTCTTGCAGACTCCAAGCATAAAGAGAGGAGAAAGCCTCAGGCCAAGGGACTGAACCGAGAGATGGAAACAGCAAGAGCTATTGCCGTGATTACCTTCAACTCACTGCATGATTGGGTACATCACTGCAACAGCTGGCTTCAGCAGGGTTCACCAGTTTGGGATGCTCCAATTTAAGCTGTGCCCACAGCTGTGCACCCACCCCCAGGACACACAGCTTCCCATTCCAGTGCCATGGGGAAGGATCCCCGGATCTATGGGCAAACAGCACTGCTTACAGCTTCTCTGCTGCTCTGTCTGTGAAATAGGAACATCAATAACTATTAAAAGGGAAACAGCAAGGCTTAACCCAGGAAAAGCAAAATAAGAAGCATCTGGGCATGTTGTTTCCTATAAAACTACGTTCTCCCCACTTCTATTAAGCCTTAGGGCTGTCAGTAAACAGCAAAGCAACAGCTTTGGTAAGGACTCACACACACTGTCCCTGGCTGACAGACAACTGAGGAAGCATTGCTTTCCTCTGGCACTGCCAGAGCCTTTTCACAAGGATTGGTGTCATTAGCAAGGGAGTTCTTCAGCCTGTTTTAATTCCACAGCCCTGAATGTAGAGCTGTAATTGGGCTTCACACCACCAGCCACGAGCAGCAGCTACCAGCCCCTGCAGGGACATCCCGGGGCCCTCTGCAGCGCGGTGCCACCACCCCCAGGACAAGGCACAGGCTCACACCATGACCAGAAACTTTTCTCTCGTGTCCCGCAGCCCCAGCCCCTGCTTGCCCACCCACTGGGGCTACTGTCTACCACTGACAACCTAAACTATAGACAAGGAGCCCGAACTGACCCAAAAAACACACGGCCTGGCACAGGACTGCCTCCAGGCTTTATACCCAGCAGAAATATTTAAACACCACGAGACAAACCGCTCTGATGAAGGCTTTCATGACATCAGCGAGTGCCCCTTTATAATGCAACCCAGATAGCTGGCCTGGAGCTTTACGCCTCCCTAAAATTATGCCCTGTGCTTCCAAAAAGCGCCGAGACAAGCTGTGGTTGATCCCCGGCCAACTGCTGAGGATGCAGAAGTGGGGCCGCTCGCACCCCGCGCCCCTGGCTGGGAGCGCTGTGCCTGCCCCGCTGCAGCTGGCCCTGGCAGCCTGCCCCTGCCCCACTCGGCTCCGGGCGGCCGAGCAGCGAGAGAAAAGCTGGTGCAGGGAAAAGCAGAGGCACCTGTTCCCCTGCTGGCCCTGCGGGGTTTCTCACCAACAAAGCACCTGACCCTAACACAGCAGCAGTGTGGCAGCAGCTCTGCCGTAGCACAAGGGGAAGGCATCCTCCTCCCACCCCAAGCTGCCTTTACCTTCGCAGAGACACGCTGTTTTAGCTAAATCAGTAAATTCTAGCTTTTTTTTTTTTTTTTTTTTTGAACCCTCCTGCGTTGCCCCTGCAAGAGGAGTTCCTTCCTCTTCGCAAAGCCCAACCTGTAAGCCTGGAAGCAAATCAAAGTCCAGAGCGCAGCTGGCTGCCCACGAGGAACACGATGCCGATTTCTTCCACTCCAACTGCTCTGGGGCTGTTTTCTGGCCTGCTCGGGAATGCAGCCCTGCTCCGGATGGCAAATGTCAGCAAATATTTCTCTCCTTCAAATTCATCAGGTACGGTTGTAGGAAAATGAGGTGGGAGTAACTTCCCTAACACACCGCTCTTAACCTTGCAAAAATATTACCCTAAGCTACCAAAAATCAGGTGACGGTGGCATTTTAGGGGCCAAAATCCCAAACCACAGCAGAGCCTTTTAGGAAGGGCTTCCCACTCCTCTCGCTGCCTGTTTCCAGTTGTGCATTGAACGGAGCCTCCAAACCACTCACAAAATGTTCCCAAGGGCAGGGTTTGTGCGCCTTAACAGAGGGGTGGCGGTGCCAAACCCCAAATTCCCCTGCCCAGGATCTCATGCTGAGGCCCCTCCAGCCCCACTGCTGCTGGAGGGAGCCGGGAACCCATGGCCAGCATCACCCCAGCCCACGGCAGATCTGTAGGGCAGAAGGACCAGCAACCACGGCATCTCTTCACATAGCAGCCCAAGCCCCCTCTACAAGCTTGAAGCACTTGAACACTGCCTTATCCTGGCATCTCCTCCCCAGCACAGCTCTCAGGAGGCTGACTCCACTTTTGCAGTGAAAGAAAAAAATTGAGACAAAGCACAGGATTCCCATACTCCTGAATATAACTACCTAAAGAAGTTACACTCCCCTATAATCCTATGAGGACATGGGTTTCTCCAAGAAGCTTACACCTCCCAACCTCCAATAGGTGCTCTGGATGCTTTCTGAGTTTCTGACAGCCCCCAGCTCTCTCCACGGCCCCACAAGAAGCCCAGATGGGTCCCAGCACAGCGGCTTTCCCAGGACTACCCAGCAGACCCACACCAAACAAAAGCTGAAGCTCTCGAGTCCCAGAATTGCAGCTCTCTGAGCTACGCTGGATGCCACTGCCACACGACTGCTGTCAAAGGGACAGGAAAAACCAAGAGGAGTCGCATAATAGGATTCCCAGAAGAAGTCAAGGCCAGATCCAGTGTCCTAATGTCGCTGCATGTCCCAGGGCTAAACGTGGTCTGCGGATGACTGTGGAGCTATCTAGAGCCCGAGAGTCAGTGGCTGTGGAAATGCATGTCATCCCTTTCTTTGTTTAGGGTGGCAAGGAGCCCAAAACAACCCCCCCTCCTTCTGTGACGCTTCATTTACAGCCACTGCTCAGTCATCCCAGTCCCAATTTATCTTTCACAAGAATAAAAACTTCTGGGTGCAGGGCCAGATGTGCAGAGGAGAACATTTGGATCTGAAACAAGGGGAAATTGAGCTTCAGTTATACAGAGCCATAAATATTTACTGCAGCGTAAACCGGAGCACTGAGTTGCTCATTTGATTTTAACTTGAAAAAAATACATTAAAATTTAAAAGGTCTCTCACCAGAAAAGTGGAAAAGTATATAATTAGAGCCTAAAGAAAACAGGCTTGAACAAACGTGCTGTGTCTTTCAATTTAGATTCTCCACACTCCAGTTACCTTTGGAGCTGTACCAAATCCCCTTTCTGTCCTTGGACATATGTATACGAAAACACATGATGCGAGGGCTGCGACGGCAGCTTTGTTTTCGCACATGCAGGAGATAAACACGCGATTCAGTTCAGAACCAGCAGCTTCTGCACCGGTGGCCAAGTTTTGGAGCGGCAGCTTTGAAGCACAGCTCAGCTCCCTGCTCCCGGGCCCAGGCCAGCGCTGCGACTCCACGCAACACATTTCTCCAGCCATTTGCTATTAGCTTGTGGCACAAAGGCCTGCTCTGACCATATTTACATCCTCCCACCAATACATCACAACGCCCACGTCGGAGACCTCTGAGGTCTGTAGGAGGCTCCCAATCCGGAGCAGTGAGTGCCCCAGCAGCAGGATCGTGTCACGGCGCACGATGTCCCCTGTCACCTTGCCTGGGCTGTATCTGGAAGACCTGCCTCTGTGTTTATCTCTAGCTTTTGATGAAGGCCAGGCAGGCAGTGTCACAGCTTCCCAAGTGGCTAAGTGCACCCTTGTCCAGATGTCTGTGACTAATCCCCATGCCGCGTGTGCTCAAGCCTCGATACAGCAAAATGCTGAAGTCACCGCTCCAGGAAGGCTTCCCGAGGGTGGCTTTCCCCCAGCACGGAGGGAAAAGCTGACAAAGACTGTTTTGATAAGTACATCTGGGAGCTGAGACAGGATATGAGGGCTGAGAAGATGAATTGAAATAGCAAACAGAGCCCAGAGGGAGTGACTGTGAGTGACAGAGACCAAGGGAACAGCAGCGGGTGGAAGCCCTGAACCAAATGTGGCCAGCACGGGGTGCTGAGGAGTTAAGCGGGGCTCTTGGGGCGCAGCAAGCAGCAGAGGTGACTGTCTGCCCAGAGAAAGTGAAGAGGCAATGCCAAAGGGGAGGTTGAACAGACTAAAGGAAGGAAGAGGTGAAGGAAGATATCAGCTGCACCAAAACAGAGGTGAAAATCCGTGGTATACAGGGGACTGCGGTTCCAGAGCCAGATGCTGCCCCATGTGGAGCAGCACAAGTCCATCAGAGGGACTAGCAGAGCCAGCAAAAAGGAAAAGCCTAGAACGGAGCTGTCCCAGCTTCCTGTTGTGTGCTTTAGATAAAAGGGAAATTTTCTGCCAGCATCAGGGACCTGTCTGTGTGCCTGAGCGCTCCCAGCAGTGTCACACACACGAACAACTCAGCAAATCGTCCCAGGTACCCCAGGCACTGAGACTGCTGCCACTGCTTTCCAGAGGCTGGGAAACACCTTCTCTGAGAAAGGAACCCTCCCACTCATTTCCTTCTGAATCAGAAACAGCCTCAGAAACATTAAACTGCAATTAGGAGTGTAAATTAGTCACAAGCACACACAATCCATAAATCTCCACATCCAATAAAAAATAATAGCTAAGGAGAGCAAGAGAGAGCCACTAATTGCTAAAGCTATATTTCAACCTCAGGCCATTCCTGCTTTCTGCTACCTGGTGTCAGACCCCTTGAGCTGAGATGGCTTTCTAATTATTCTCTCTGGATCATTATTCAGTAAGTAATTAATCTTTTATTTTATATTGCTCTCTCTTTTCAGTTATTTTATATATACTGCTCTCTTTTCCATACACGCTGCTCTCTCCCTGCAGCAGAGAGCTCTGCATTTATTGGCAGCCAGTATTCAACACACAGGAGGCAGGAGATGTGCTTTCTGCAGTCACCTCTTGCATTCTCCCAGCGCGTTTTGTTATCGTTGTTTGTTTTTATTGGATGAGGCAGATTCACAAGGAAAGATTCACGTAACTTACTTGGACTCGTCTGGTCACTGAGCCTCCGCAGTCTCCCACTGGAAGTCCGGGTGATTCCTAAAGCAAGAAGAAGGTTTGCATGGGCTAAGGGAGTTCATGTGGAGAGCATATGTGGAGCAATCTCCACGCTACGACTACAGCTGGTAAGGCACGTATTGTGTTGGGAATCTCCTGTGCAATCTGCGAGGGAAGGAATGTTGCATGTAATAAATGTAATAAAAATGAGCACCTCGGGGATGGGGCATCCACAGCTGCTCTGGGCAACCTGTTCCAGTGCCTCGCCACCCTATGAGTGAAGAATTTCCTCCTTATATCTAATCTAACACTCCCCTCTTTTAGTTTAAAACCATTCCCCCTTGTCCTATCATTATCTGCCTGAGCAAAAAGATGCTCTCCATCTTTTTTATAAGCCCCTTTTTCAGTCCCTTTGGATGTAGCATCCTGGGAACGCACTGTCTCTGAGAACCCTGCTGTGGGACAGGACTGGCCAAAACACCTGATGCATCACTTGTTGCAGGCAGATGCTAAACCAGAATACAGCGATCCAGATGTTGGGCTAATTTTGCTAAGTCTTTTTTTCAACTAAAATGTTTCCTTTGTGTTCACTGGGGTAGCAGATGGTTAATTCACGTGCATTGTGCTGGAGAAAGATCGTGCGGAAAGCTTAACTCACCCTTCATCACACATTATTTTGAAAGACAAAAAGCAGACAGACCTGTCTCCTTCATTCCCATAGCAATTGCTGTCTGAAATAGGTAACGCCTGCATGCCTGCCGGTCTCTCAGGCTCACAGAATCACAGCAGGATCACTCAGGATGGAAATCATCTTCAGGATCACTGAGTCCAACCATCACCTGGACCTACTGAGTCCCATCACTAAATCATGTCCCTCAGAGCCACATCTGCACATCTCTTAAATGCCTTCGGGGATGGGAACTCCACCACCTCCCTGGGCAGCCCATTCCAACACTTGGCCACCCTCTCCGTGGAGAAATTCTTCCGAACTCCCAATCTAAACCTCCCCAGATCAACCTGTGACTGCTTTCTCGCTTCACACAAGACAGAAGGGCACACAGCTACAGCATCATTTCTAATCCATCAGCAACTCACTCACTTTCTCTGCACTCCCAGCAGCTTTTTGGTGAAGGTCACAATGCTCAGCCCCCTGGTGGGCCAAAAAAAAAAAAATCAACAAGAACAAAATTTCATGGCAACAAGCCTTTGATTATAGCTTAGCCATCTGCAGAAACTGTAACCCGATCAGTGCCTCAGCTTCCCTTCTTTTATGTTTTTTTTTTTTTAATTTTTTAGCACAATAGAAGTGGACAGGAAAAGAATCAGCACAAAGCCTGCCAGAGCACACACCAAGACTGTCAGTTGGGATATCTACTCTGCCAACAGGTAAGAGACTTCCAGATTCGTTAGGCAGTGTTATATAATTACAAGTGATAGACTTTAAACAAATATCCCCTCTTCTCAACATCTACCAGATCTGTTGGACAATATGCAAAAAGAATAAAGCAGCAGCACCATTATAAGCTGCAAAACATCCTGAAACTGTGATATCTGACACAGCCACAACCTTACAAACCTCGTCAGCTGTAGGAATTTGCATCATACACAAAAGAGGAAAAAAAATATAAAAGGCAGGAAAACTTTCATACCAGTGAGCCCGCGACGGAGGGAGGGAGGGAAGGGAAAAGTGCTGCCTGGCAACTCAACATGGAAAAAATGCCTCACGCTCAGAAGCCTCTGCTTGTATATATGCATACGTGTGTGCATTTTCTCTCTCCCTTTCCTTTTTTAATATAAAAAGCCTCTGTGCCTACGAAGCCAGGCAGCTGAACCGCAGGGCTGGTCCCAGGGAGCGGCAGAGCTGCCTGGCCGCAGGGAGCCCCGGCCAGCACCGCCCGGAGCCGTTCCCCCCTCCAGTTCTGCACCCTGCCAGCAGGTCCTGGCCCCCACCAGCCAGAAACCCATCTGGGACCATCCAGCCATGCTGCAAGCACCCAGGTCATCCTCCCGAGAGCTTCACCTGCACTGTCACAGAGCGCTCTGCTGCTGCGCACATCCCTCAGCCCGCAGCTTCCATTACTCTGAGAGAAGGGCTGGAATTTCCAGGCGCTCGTGCACTATAATCAGCATTAAACATTTTAACCAGCATCATATTTTTGTTTCTTTTAAACACAGTGCCTCATTTTTTCTCAATTATTTCCTCCTCCTAAATGCCTGTTGCTCTGGCAGGGATGACAGGGCACGTTTCCTGTGCCCAGCAGGGTTTTAAATGCCACTTCTTCAGATGAGCTGCAAGAGAGCTCAAGCCCTGGCTCAGCTCCCTGCAGGGAACCAACACCTCTGCTCTGCGTGCAGGCAAGGTGAGGCATTGAAACCTGGCTTTCATAATTGCTGAAAAAAAGAGGAGGAAAAGGTCCCTTATGGGTGGCATGCTGAACAACGCAGATATGCAGCCATGCTGAGCTAGTTAAATACATCCTTTCATGTTCAAAGACTTCATTCAGTCTGCGGGAAAGCAGGATGGAAGCAGAGCGAGGAGCTTACAAGCTTGGACAGGATCGCACATAGGAAATAGGCTTTATTCCCTTTAGCAACAACTCCAGTGGAAAAACACACATACGACTTGCAGTGTCCAAGGCAGCCCGGCCGTCAGAGCATCCATGCACGACTGGCTGAGCGTGTACTTTTATGCAAACATTTCTGAGAGGTTTGCTTATCTGCCCTGTCTCGCAGGTTTTCTCTGGGGATGTGCAAATACCATTTGCAAGCTTTTTAATCAGGTAACTGAAAAGGTGGGCAAAAAACAGACTTGTATTGGAGGCAGGAGTAGAAGGAAGTTTTCCTGAGGGCTGCTGCTCCAGCCCCTGGGTCACACAATAATGCTGTTAATCCCCTTTCAATAGAAAGGAAAACAAGGAGCAAAACACCAATTCATCCAGGCTGGCCAACACCTTAAGAGCAAATCTGGAAAGGGGAGGTAGTGGCCTGGGGTCCAAGCACAGCAAGCTACCCGTGGTGCCACGCTGCCCCGCCACTGAGCGAGGATCCTGACTCCGTCCTGGAAAGCAGATAAACAGCAGGGAAAGCTGGCGGGCAGGCAAGACAGAGGAGAAGATCTGTCAAAAAATAAATAAATGAGAAAGCAATAGCTAAAAATATGCTGCTCTGAACACGCTGCCAGGAAGCCAGCAATGTGGCGTGCTGACAGCATTCCGGGGTTACCTCTATTTATAGTGTGGACACAGCAGGCTGAGCCCCAGTTTTCGGCTGTGGGGCTGTGAACCAAAAATCAAAGGTTTCCACCCCAGACATAGCGTCTATGAGCCCTCCCTCTCCACACTGTTCAAGTGCCCTCGGGCCATCCTATAAATTTATTGTAGCACACTGGCCTAAGAAACATAATGAAATGTGCTTTATTTGGTTGAAATTTGGAATGCTTCCCCACACCCCAGCAGGATGACTTCAAACTGGAAGAGTCCAGCAGCTAAAATAGGTCGGTCCAAGAACAGCTCATTCAGCCCGGCGGATGTGTCAGAGCAGCACAGAATTATAACTTTCACAGAGCTTCGCCTCACCTTGGCTGGCTGGCTGGGCAATACTTTCTCACATTCCATAATCGAGGACTAATTCCCTCCAGATCCTCAGGCTAGGCCCACATGGCACCCAAGAGGAGCAGCAGCACTGAAGGCTCTAGGGAACCTGCTTTGGCAAGGGGTTGGACCCAATGATCTCTTGAGGTCCCTTCCAACCCCTACAACTCCGTAACATAACACACGTACAGCATTCCAGCACCGTGATGGGAGCATTTCATAGGTACTTGCCCCAATGTGGGGGTGCAGACATGGTGCAGGGCAGCACGGAGACTGAATTCGGTGTGTCTGGGAAAGCTATCCCTACTGCAGCCTGTCCTTTCCAGTTGGCTTGGCTAGCACTAACAAGATGTTAGACGTGCCAGAGATGTTCAACTGCAATACGGGCAGCATGTACATTCTCCAAAGCAAATCAGAGTTTTTGCATGGTAAATCCCAAACTTTCTACATGCACTGGTAACAAGGCCACTTGAAATCTATTTTCGCCTCGCAGTGAGTGCTTCATGCCACTACACTCATACCATGCAGAAATCAAAGAACAAATGAGCAATTTCCATTATGAAGAGAAACCACGGGGTGAGGACAAACAATAGAAGATGTAGCCCAGGAACTCTCTCTCTACACATTCCAGTAAAAACAAAAAACAAACAAACAAAGGAACCCAAACCAAGCAAGGGTCGCGGTGGAACAGGATGGGCCAAAACCAGCAGGAGTCGTCCCATGCTGCTGGAGTCAGCAAAGCGGCACCAGCTCACCCGAGCAGCCAGCACGACCTTTGCTTCCGTTAAATGTAGTTTCTGGTGGGTCTGAGGTCAGAGAACTCAGCTTCCTTCTTCAGCATGAGCACGGCAGGGTGTCCAGACTGCACTGGAGATGTCTCCATCCAAGACCAGCGCCCTCCCACAGACACCCAAGCTCCCTCCTGGGGTGTGTGGGTCTGGGCCAGGCCACAGAGCCCTCCCCAGGCCCCACCAACAGAGGACCTGGGGTTGGGAGACCCCCAGCACAACAACACCTCAGTGGCGTCCACATCACAAGCAGTTTTGGAGCAAAAGATGACATTTTAGGCTCTGCTCTCTCCAGTAGTGGCCCCCAACCCCATCTCCTCTAATCCACCCTGCCCTCCATTGTCACCAACGCTGCCTGCTGGGGAGGACACGGCACCAAGGATGTCACCTCGCTTGCCCTGCAGGGAATGCACAGCTGGCACAGGTGTCCGGATGGACTGCTGGGACAGTTTTCCATCCCCTTTTGGGATCTGCATATCCATCACATTACTCAGGACCATCTGTTCAGGACCCTACAGCATGAATTCTCCCTTGTTTTATCTACATCGCAGGTACTGCCCAGATAGCAAGAGACCTGTCATCACCAGCAGCTGCATCCCTTCCTGCTCCACACGGACAAGCTCCAAAAGCTCCTTAGCTAAATGACTGGAGAGGTCTTCACCAGTAACAGAGCTGTGAGCAGAGGGAGGAGAGCCCACCCAGGGCTCGATCCGCAGTGCACAACCAACGGTGGCTTCTCCAGCGTACCAGAGGACGTGCTGGAGACTGAGCTGCACATTTTGTAATGCTAACATTGGGCTTCACCTTCAGAAGCAGAGCCCTGCAGTCAGAGCTCGCAGAACCATGGGGTCACTGGAGGCAGCTGGGGACTGCGAGGGAAAGGCGCCTGCTTGCAGAGCAGGAAAATAAGTCTCTATTGCTTCAAACCCAGCTCCAGCGAACCACACAATTACAGCTTCACTTTTATTAACTTGAAATCCACTTGCAACATTAACCTCAAAAGGAGTATGTATGAGAGAAAAAAAAAAAAGGGAAAAAAAATCATGCCTATTTCCAGCACTAATCAGAAACATGCGCTGAAGGATAAAGACACTTTTCTCGTTTCTGTGTAATGGAGACTCTTTCCAAAGAAGCTGAGCACAGCTAGACAGAAACTTCAACCCATGTGCACGGCTCCATTCTGGATCAAATGTCTCTGGCAGCAAACTGAGCTTTTCGTAGGGATGGAGGATGCTTTGGCTGTTCCCAAGGGGCACAAGTGACCAACTCGGGAGGGATCGATGCAGCTACTGCCCTGCGGGCACCACAAGCAGTTCCGCACCTCATCCCGTGAACCCTGTGCCATCACCAGCTTGCTCATGTTTACAGGCACCAGACAGCCCTGCTCAGCAGCACAGCACCGTTAACACAACCAGAGCCATGAGTTCACATGTAGGAAAAAAAGGGCCCAGAGCTGGATCAGAGAGCCCTCGAGGAAACCTCAGGAAAAATGGCATGAGCAAAATGCAAACATTCCTCCTACGTTATGCTTCTGGCAGGTGCCAAGTGCATGCTCACACTAAAAAAAAAATATCACTCCAAAAGCTTATGCTAATGATAAGAGGCAGCAGGAGTTAAGCCTTTTTTTTTCTTTTTTCTTTTTTTTCCTGAAGTTTGAATGGTTTCCCCCAGCCAACAACTGGGCTGCTGGACACAGCAAAGGGCTAAGCAGGGAACGGGCTTGGCCTGGCATTCCACCTCCCATCGCATTTGGGCTTTGATTCAAGCTTTTAAGCCCAACTGCAGCAGCTCTCAGGAAATCAATTAACACAGCCACAGAACTTGAGGCCAGGGAAGATCAGTTAAAGCTGCCCGGCCTGACCCCCAAACCCACACCACGCGTTTGTGCCCAGACATCCTGAGCCATGCCCGGCTGATCGTGCTCAAACCTAAGGTTTGTCAGAGACATTCAACCTCTGTGTCAAGACTGAAACACCACAACAACCCCAGCTGCTTTGGTAGGTTGCTCAATACCTAAATCATCCTTCAAACAGTGCAGAGACCATCCCCTTCCCTGCATATTTGTTCTTGGGTGAGCAAACTCAACCCTCAGGTACTGAGTTGACAGAAATACAGCATTTCACCACTGTATGTCACCGTCTGCTCTCTACTGTCCACAAAGCCCTAGACAGCTGATAGCCATTGAGAGATATGCTGGCCAACCATGAAAGCGCAAAAAAATTAGCACAAGCGGTTTTTCTTATGAAAAAGCCTGTTAGTCATCATCTGTGATCCGTCTGGTTGGAGCATTTTAGTAATCTGACAGGGCAGCAGGAAGGGTGCCACGTCACCACACCGACATATCCAAGGATTTGCACAAATGCATGTTTATAATGCAAGCATCCACACAGATTGGAAGGGACTGCCAAAAGTGGGTCTTGCGTATGTGCTGTCAGTTTTGCTGATTTACGCAATTCTTTTCTATAGCAGCAGGATGGAAGAGAAAAAGATTATAAAGGATCAGAAAACTTCTTGCAAAGCCATGCTGACTGGGAAAGGAACTTGTGTGTACTGTCAAGTCTGAAATCATTTCCAGTTCACTGCTGAAGTTAACCAGATTTCTGAAGAGATGTTGTCCCTCTAAATCCAACCTGTCCTCACCACTCTCATCTGCAAGCAGCCTTCACCTTCTGAAACCCAAGAGAGGGAAGCAGCAGGACCTGTGAAGTTCCACAGTGTCCTCGTGGCCTCTTTGCTAACTGAGTGGGATGTGCAGGGCTCAGCCTCCACACAGCTGCTTGGGCTGGGTCCCTGCATTTCTGCAGAACCTGCAGCCTCCCAGCAGAGAGGGGGAAGGCACCGAACTCACCCACGCTGTGGCCTTGCTCAAAGAAGGAAATAATCAACCTCTTACATTAACCAGCTGCCACAAGAGCTTCTGCAAGCTAAAAATGTGTTAGTTAATGATTACCTTTAATAGCACGAGAGTACCCGAGTGCCTGAATGGATGAGGGAGAGGGCTTAGCAAGCAAAGCACTAAGCAAACAGAGAATGAAACAAATGATCGCTGCTCACCCCTTTCCCCTCGAGTTCCAAAAACCCCCAAACATTTACAGCAGCCAGACTCATGCGTGCCCCGGACTTTCCCAGGTTCATCTGGCAATAGCCATCGATTAGTTGGAGAAAAACGCTGTCAGAGTTAAAAGACGGGAAAGGAATTTTAAAACTGCAGTGTGGTATTTCCATATGGATCGAATACTCCCACCAAGGCACCCCGCTGCTCTCCTCCCCTCTCCCCGCAGGCCCGCACCGCTCTGGCCACGCAGCAGAACTGGTGCAAGCTTCCCACCCCTGCATCTGGCTCTCTGCTGTGCTCCAACGCTGCACAGCTTTATCACACTAAGCAGCAGTGTGTTATTTTTTTTTGGGGGGGAGGGAAGAAATCATCCTTAGTTAAGATTTTAAATCCATTTCTTGCCACCTTCATGTAACACCAATGCAAATTTTATTTTCCAGCTGCACACACTGCTTTCCTGCTCTTATTTTGGACAAGCACAGGTCCCAGACTACTACTCCAGAGGGTCCCCCTGCAACAAGCATCCCTGGATTTATCGTCGGAGCCCTGCAAGCCTGAGGCTGCCATCGGGATGTAATACAGACCCCTTCTGTTTGCCACGCTCTGAAAGGCAAATGTTGATTTTTCCCAGAGTAATGGGAGTGCATAAGGGAGAAAAGGCAGAACAAAGAGGCAGCGGCTCACTGACCAAAGTGCTGCCGCCAACAAAGGGCGGAGGTGAGGAGTTCTCCTGAGCCAGGGTGACCAGGCAGGGTGACCAGCCGGTGTGCTTGGCCAGCAGGACTCCAGGAACAGCCCTGAAGATTGCCCAGCCTAAATGAGCAACTGCTTGTTCACAGCTGGAGGAGGTAAGGGGCAGCCTTCACCAATTAGGTTTTCAGACCAGAGTCTGTCTCTGGAGACACTGCTGAGGGAGAAACTCAGCCAGGAATTTTGCTTAGATGCAAACACACAAGTTCAAGTCCAAATGTCCTTTTCCTCCACCTGGTCCAAGAGCTGCTCTGCTGCCACTGTGCAGCGTCCAGACAAAGGCACTGGGGGCAGGTAAAGGAGCAGCCAAGAGACCGCAGTCACTAAACCCTACTCCTCCCTAGCCAGAGTCTCTGACAGATACACAGGGTCACAATTTTCAACAGTCTGGCCACGTGCTTAACAACAAGTAAGGTGGGAAAAGCTGTAAAAGCACGAGCAAACTTTTCTCTCTGCATCAAACACCCACACCAACGCGCCGTGGGTTCCACCTGGAGCTGATTCAGCAAAGCATCCCTAACAGCAGCCTGAGCACACACACTCGGCCATCTGGATCGCTTCAGTGGGAGCCCTGTGATCTGCTGCTATTACACAGAGCTGCCTGGAAGCCAGAAAACCCTACACCCAAACTGCAGCCCAGAAACCAGCTCCCTTGGTAGCCCCGCATAAGAAATTTAAGCTCAGATTGCAGCTACCCCCTTGGGACAAACACCCCCGTTCTTTCATCTGTCTTTAACAACAACCCCAGCAGCATCTTGATGCTCTGCTCATTTGAAAAGCAGCTGCCCCAGGAAGAAGACACGGAGGATGGCTGGGGAGGACGAGCTCAGCTGCAGGGAGAAGCCATCGGCACGGCCACGAGCCAGGAACCCTCTGCTGCTGCCACAGCTCGGCGCACGTAACTCTCCTCCTCCACGTATCCTTTTCTCTGCTTTTAAAATGAGGTGTCAAACACTTTCCTCTGCTTATATCCTTCCTGCTCCTATATTATTTAACATTTTTACATTTCAGCTGTACTGTAAGGGATGACTCAGGCACTATCTATAGCTTCCAGAAGCAACGTCCACTGCCCTTAAATATCAGGGAAGAAGGGAAGTTACAATTTGAGACTACCATGAGGCCCTAGATTCATATAATTGAGTTTTTTCCCCCCTATAAAATCTGCCCAGAAGTAGCCAAGGCAATCCAATTTCATAAGCTAGTAACATTCTTTGAATGTTTTCCCTTGTATCTTACAATTATATTTAATAGTGGCTGTAGCAGGGAAACTGGAATAGAAGAGGACTTCAGCCAATTCTTAGGAAGTATTTGAGTGCCTAATGCTGCAGATCAGCTTACACCAGAGTTTGCAAAAGCGCCTTTATGAACAGTAGTGTGACTCCATCTCTATCCTGAGAGGGCCCGAACATCCCCAAAACATCGATGCTGCATTTCCAGTTCCCTCTTCCAAGTCCGACAGACCCGCAGAAAGACAGACCGCAGCCCCCAGGGCAGCTATATGAGCACTAGGGGCTGTGTCTGGGAGGCCTCAGCGGTGAGATTGAATTTCCTGCGAGCTCCCACCTCCCCCATCCCTCATACAAAACACGTTTAAAGGCGCTCACAGAGGGGCTGGCTTCTGGGGAGCGCCCATGGCCTGTACCGAGCCCCACATCTGTCGTGTCCTGCTGAGTAAAGCACACCCCCAGCACGAGAGCACTAACTTCAGACTTTATTGATCGAAAACAAGACACGGAAACAACCTATGTGTTAATATCTTATTAGCTTATCCTGTTAAAGCTTTGTCAGGGAGCAAATAAGTCTCAGCCCAACACAGAACTAGGCTCTCCCAGCCGTCAGCTCTGCAGAGAGGCCGAAGGAAAAACAAAAAGGGGCTCAGCTACATGACCCAGTTTTAGGAGCCCCCCACAATATCACCCTGATGGCATGCTCTCCTCCTGGGCCACGAGCAGACCCCGTGCAGCCCCTTCCTCTAAGGCATTTTTCTGGCAGCAAGGAGTGGGCTCTGGGAGGGCAGCGTAAAGCACCTGGCACCTGGGCACAGCTCAGCCCTGGCGAAAGGCAGGGTGAAATCACTCCTGGCACAGGTGGAAACCATTTCAAAGCACCGAGCACTGCCTGCAACCTTTGGGGAAGCTTTTCTCTGATAGAAGAGGGCTCGCACAGAGACACAAAGCCTATTCTGTATGCCTGAAAGGCAGCATTGTACACAGCCTGCCCGGTGTAACGGAGCCAGGCAGCAGAGGTCGAGGCAGAATCCAAAATTCCTTCCACGAGTCACTCACCACGAAGATACAAATTTTCAGCCTCCACTATGAAAATACTCAGCAAAAAAATGCTGCTGCTGCTATTTAGGTGGCATGGATGTATGCCAAGCCCCCTCAACATGCAGAGGCCCCAGCACTGCAAAATGCGTGGACCTGCAGCACATGCAGTGAAACAGGCTGTGCGTGACCTGCTACTGATCAGTTTGAACTATTTCCAGGCATTTTGGGTCAGAGAGGAGGTACAGGTTATCAGTCTGAAGGGAGCGGAGTGAATAGCAATCCAGTCTGAACCCTCTTCATCTCCAGGAATAGGAAGATTTACTTTGTTTTCCTTTCCTTTGCCTAATCAGCAGCGGGATGAAGTGGGTGAGAAGAACTGAAAGGCAGGGGGTTAATAATTCAGAGCTCCCTGGGCTCCATGTGGTGTGGCAGCAAGGTCTCGAGCACACCACGATGCCCGACTGCCTCGTGCCATGGGCATGGCACACACACAAACTGCTGCTGGCCACACCTGGAAGGGTTTTCCCTGCCCGGAGGCTCAGGTCACCACCACTGACCACTGCCAGAGCTAATTAGACAAGCTGGCTTCTCACGAGCCACACCTTCTGATGCCTCTGGAGATGACTCCAAGACCTCCAGCTCAACCTGCCCCAGCCCTTGGCTTCTCCTGGGGGAGCATCGCCCAGGCTGCAGCATCCCCAGGCAGCCCTAACCGCAGGATCGACCAGGGGAGGATGCTCTGGGGGGGCTGGAATTCCTGCCTTATCTCCAGGGGCTGAGTTCACGGGGAGAAAATGTTTCTGTGTTGTCTCAGCCAGCTTCCTGCTGGCATCTCTCTTCCTCTCCACAAAAGCACCTTTTTGTGAACACTTCTGGAGCCAGAAAGTGCTGTTCGTTGGTACAGACTAAACAGATTTAGCAGTTCTGAGACTCAGGACCTGCAGCGGTGCCTCTCCTTAATGTGGCACAGCTGTGCCTCAGCCAGGTGAACGGGACCAGCCCCAAGGGGTGCTGCCACGCGTGACACAAAGCAGCCCCCTCCTGCACGGCTGCCAACCAGTAGCCACGCGCTTTAGCCCTGTGAAGGAAGGATGCCTGCTCCGCAGGATGACAACCCGAATCTCAGCAGGCCTGGGTTTGACTCCTCTCTCTGCCGCAGATGCTTGGAGCCCCAGGCACCTGCCTGAGCGTTTATAGACACAACATTTGAGCAAGAGCCCCAGACACCCTTCACAGAGCAGAAACAGGCACCGCAGCTGCTGATTCACCTCCACCCTGAGACGGAGATGGAAGATAGGGGGATCAGCCCCACAGCCCCCGGCTGGAGAGTCTGCAGGGACCGGCTCTGATCCAGAGCTGCTTTTAGATGGATGAACGTAGATGGCAAAATTTAATTCAACCTTGGACTTTTCCCAGCCTCAGTCCTCTGTAATACAGCAGATTGGCTCTTTTGGATCTTTACGAGCAATGTATGAAAGACTCGGGACTTAAATTTGCAGTAATAATCACCCCTTGGGTTATCTGACAGTCATTAGACAAGGAGCAGAGGCAGGATATCTGATTAGGGCATAATCTGGCCTCACAAACGGAATGAAACAACTTCTTTCTCCGTAGCTCATTTTCCTCAGCAGTAAGGTGGCCGTAATCACATCTCCTACACAGAGTCTGTGAGGTGCCTCCCCCAGACACTCGAGAAGGCACCAGGGAAAAGTGATGTGTATTCACAGTGCCCCAGCCCCTCTGCAGGGCTCCGCACCGGGGACAAGCAGGGAGCACGGCCCCTACCAGGGGAACCTCATGCTCCAGGGGACCATGAGGAATGGCCATGTCCCTCCCCAGGGGGACCTGTCACACCCCAAGTGCCCTGTGTGTAACCTCCAGGTGCTGGGCATCTGCCACCACCAGCTTATTCCATAAGTGAGGGATTTAGAAACAAAAACCAGCTGAACCAGTGTTTAATCTCGCAAAGATTATGACACAATTTGAAAAGCAGCTGAGGCTGTGGAGTACCCAAAACACAGATCTTGGCTTGGTTCACAGCCTTATTTTGCCCACAATCTACAGGCAGCAGGGCTTGGATGCCTCCAGGATGCTCTGAGGGACTTTGCTGAGGGGTTTTAACCCAAGGCCTGATTTCTCAGCTGTGCTTTGACCTAAGGATACAGCATTCATTAACCACCTGAAATGTGAAATACAGTATTATAAAAGACAAAAATGATCCCATACTGGGATGAAATGGTAGCATGTTAGAAAATACTAGAATTCAAATAAATCCCAATACAGTGGAAATGGACAAAAACCAGCCAAACAGGATGCGGTACGATTCAGCAAGGACCAGCACAGAGGTCTAACCCACATCCTAGATGCCCTCAAGCCAGTGGCTGCAGGAGGTTCCTACGAAAGATTCAGATCTTGTGTGGGCTGAATCACCAGATTTTATCAGCAGCTACAGAAATAGCTGAGGGTGACAAGTTCTCCAAGCAGGTGCTCGCAGGGAGGTGGGATGGAGCCGACTGCGAATCGAGGTGTGGGAGGCTGTCAGAGCCCTGTGAGAGAGGGCTGCCAGCATCCAGGCTGGCTTCCCCTGCCCCAGGAGCAGAAATTCACCTTGCAGAAGCTGTAGATTAGAGCTGCTCCCTCTGCAAACCTCTAACACCGTGCGCTGGATCCTCAACATGAAAAGCCACCGGGTACCAGGCAGAGCAGCTCTGCTTCCAGAGCTTGTTGCACTTAATCAGACAGTTTGCCTAGGGTCCTACCACATGCTCAGGCTTTCCTCCTGTGTAAGAAACCAGGACAGAGCAGCTACAAGAGCCAGAAAGCCTGACCCCGTGCTGCATGCTTTGCAGCAGCCTGCCCACTCCCAGCAGATCCACACAGCTGATACCTCCAGAGCCCTCACATCCCTGCAGCCCCACGAGCACAGAGCCTCCTGGAAACACCCAGACATTCCCTATCGAACAGGGCCAGCAGAAGGCCCTCCAGGCTGTGTTAATAAGCCCCGATTTTGCCACAAAACTGAAAGCTCCTTGGAATCGGACAACACGCCGTGTGCCACCTGCTCGGCTCCACGTGACTGCCAGGTATCAGCTTAGAGGGAAACGCAAACAAACCCACCCCTGCACGCCTCCGAGAAATTCAAACAAGGTCATCTCCAGATGGCAGGCAGGAGGGCACAGAACAGCCGGGGTAAAGCAGCCACCCTGGTGCCAGCAGCCCAGAGGCAGAGGCGAGCAGGAGGAGGAAAGGCACAGCTCACCGGCACGCATCTCAGCAGCCTCCTCTCCACGAGCTTATTGCCACGCTGAGCTCAAGGTGTCTGAACACCAGCTCTCCCCCTCTCCTGACCCAGTGTGCTCTATCCAGTGGTACCTTTTGCCATAAAACGTGCACGTTCAAACACCACCCAACTCCTGGTCCTGAAGGGCTTGACCTAAGAAACCTGTGGGTTTGTTTTTTTTTCCTGTAGTTGTCATTTTGGCTGTCCAGCTGAGAATTAAAACCAACCCCACACGTTCTAAGGTATATCAAAAGCAGCACAATTCCTGTGTTTAGGGGCCTGGGCTCTGTCTGGCAAGTACAAAGAGAGCCCTGCATCCTCTACCTGTGCTGTGCTTATACAAGGGAAGCTCCGAAGATGACCCTACAAACTGTTTATGGCTCCTGTGTTAGTGATGGCAAGGGTGAACTCCCATGCAGGTGTTTAACCTCACCGTGAAGTGTTCGAAAAGCAGAAATCATCAATAAAAGCTTCTCTCTCTGCTCACAAGAACTCAAACTACCTCCTCATCAGGCTACCTATAACAAATTTGTAACAAATACAACTGAAATAACCCAGGTGCTACTTGTAGAGCTGTTACCTCCTCGGAGGGCATCACAGCTCTATTCCTGCATCCCACCCAGTATGACCCAGTAAAACTTCTGGGTATTCTGATTCATTTTTGCACACCTCGCTAAAGAATTTGCTTGCCTTTGTCTTGATGTTTTCTCTTGTATCTTTACAAGAGTTCACACCTCTCCTCTACCCGCCCTGGAGCTGAGCAGCTTTGGCCCAGCACCCGGTTCGCTTCCTGTCCTCAAGTTCCCTGCCTTCAGGACAAGTTAAGAACACACTGCAGAAACGATAAAAATATCTGTAAACCCTCCACAATCAAGGCTTAGAGCAAAGAACAGCATGTCCTAGATCTCACCCACATGCCCGGGGTGTCTGAGGAGCGAACATGCTCGGTTTGTCCAGAAAGTTTCTGTTTCTTCCTTCGCTGCTCCTCATCCCAGAGCTGCATCCTCCAGGGTCTCATCCTCCCCTCCTGCTCTGCCCTCTCTCCTGCCCTTCTCCTGGAGGCTCTTTTCTCCCAGATTTGTGTGGTACACAGGGCCAGCCAGCTCTGCTTCTGCTTTTCCATTCCCTGACACATGCTTCTGCCATCCCTGCCCTGCAGGAGGGCTGCTCACGGAGGGGCTTCACACACAGAAGTGTCCCCGGGGCAGGGAATAAGGGCACTTGGGTTTTACTCAGGACTAAGGTTGGGTTTTCCTCCTAGAGGCTGTGGCTGTGTCCCACACCAATCCTCCAGCTCTTTGCTTCCCATGTACAGAGCTGTCAGCCCTCCTCCTGTGCTACAAACCCTGCCGACAGCATCCCACAAAAATCCCGCAAGTGAACAGGAGCAGTTTGTGAAAGGATCTAATGCAGATGCCTCCCATAATAAGCACCCAGCATGTTACCACAAGAGGTTTTTCTGGCCTATATCCATTCCTGGGTGCTCCTGTGCTTATATTCATGCCCCAAAGGGCATAAGAGGCTCAGTAAAATCTGAACATTAATCCTGACAGATTATGAAACAGCTTCTTAACCATTCCTTCTCCACCATGACTTAAGCACAGGGCTCTTGTTATTCCATGATGATCTTAAAGAAGTCAGAAAAAACAACAACAACAAAAAAATTATTCAGCTATCCTCCCCTCTGCCACCCACCTTCCCCATTGCCCGCCAAATCATGGCATTTATTACAAAACCTTGCTGTGTGATGCTGATTCCCAGGACAGGGGCTGACACGGGCAGCAGAGCGGCTCTGCCATGCAGGAGCACTCAAAGCCTTTGTGGATAGATCGAAGGCAGGACAGCTGAGCTCATCCTTCATACCCTGAGCTGCAGAAATCAGCCGTCGGATTATTTCACATCACTGTTCAGAGGTTTATCTGACAACAAAAATCCGCTCCAGGAGATAAATCCCAGCCTCGTGTTGCAGCTGCCAAGGGGAAGGGAGAGACCACCCAAGCCATGACATCCCCTTAGAACCGCGCAGCACCAACAACCTTCCCCTGCTCAGACGTGGGACTTGCCAACTAAAGCATCTCACTTGTCAGTACAGCAATCTGAGAAAATGTTTACAGATGCAGATGTAGCTGAATGACAATTAATGTCAAAGGACAATTAGCTACAGCAATGTTAGCCCTTCGGGCTGCGCAAGTCTGATCTATTCAGTAAATACTCAGCACTTTCGAGAGCTGTAACCTACCCACTGAAAACATAAAAACAGGCACTTGAAATCAAAGGGTAGGATGCAGTGGGTTTGGTACAGCTTGGGCACAACTCAAACTCACATCTCTGTGTTATGCCTGCTTTGATAAAAACACGTTCTTAAACACGTGAAGGCAGGACACCAGAGGGGAAAAAACCCTTCATGCGGCAAACAGGGCTGTGAGAGCACATAGCAAAGGTCTGATTTTAAGGATTTCCTGGTGCTTCTAGCAACTGACCTCAGATAAAAGCAATACAGCACACGTGACTCCCTTTATTGTCAGGACACCAAAGATCAGGGAGGTCAGAAAGCTTCCCCAAAGCAAAGCAGAGGACTGGGAGAACCACAGTGTTTCAGGAAAAGCCGCAACGTCAGATTTCCACACTCCAAGTTAATGAATAGAGTTTCAGTCTCACTGATTTGAAAAAACAGTTGCTTTTGATTTTAAAGATTGAAAGTCTTCTTGGAGGGGAAAAAGGGCAATCAGATATTAGGAAGCAAAGCCCTCGGACAGCCCTGGAGCATGCCAGCCCCAGAGAAGCTGGGTGTGCCCCCCATCCGAGCCAGTGCAGGACACTTGCTCCTCACGTGAGCGCATGCTCTTCATGCCCACATCTGTATCCTTCCTGCAGGCAAGCCAAAGCCTCCAGCCGTGTTAACTCACAGCTTTTCATCGGCCTTAAACTCACTTGACTAAATCCCTGCAACCTCCCCTGGTCTATCACGTGCAGCTCCTTTGTCCTGACTTGTAACTCGCCGAGATCTGTTATTCTTCTCAGCAACTTTTCTCTGTACGTGTCCAGGCACTTTTAACTCGGCTGCTGAGTCACTCAACGACAACTCTTGGCTGTAATTGCCGAGGGCATCTTGTACTCATTTCCTTTGTTTATTCTGTGCATTATATAAGGCTATAGGCAATCCCCATTTCCCTTGATAACGGCAAAAATAAACTCGCACCCAGGGGCTGCTCTTGAGGATTAGGACTCCAGCTTGCTCCCCAGGCAGGCATGCTTGGGGTTTCTCCAGCACTGCTGCTGCAGCCTGCAAAGGGACATAAGGGATGTAAGGGACGTGGCTTCAGGCCCTGCAAGAGGACAACACCGTGCCAGGGGCTCACTGTGTCTGCAGCAGCTGATTTGGGTTCAGCCCTGTGGCCACAGCAGGGTCTGATCTCTTCCCAGGGAAGGCTGGTTTGGTTCCTCTGCTCACCAGCCCCAACAAACATTGTCTCCCCCTGGGAACCAGAGCCCAAGCTCTGCTGTTCCCTCAGTCCCCAGAATAGCAAAACTCCCACACCAGGAAATTATGGACCTTCTCGAGCATTACCATGACCTTTTTATTTTATTTTATTTCCATTATGCTTTTAACTGACTCCTCCCTCTACACTCCTTCTCTAAACAAACCTCCAAGCTGCACAAAGTGTTTCCTGTAAATAATACTCATCTGGCATGGACAAGGAGGGGGGAACAAAATCCTTTTGCTGCTAGTTGCAGCTTGCAACAGCCTTTCCAGTTCAGCTCCCATCTAGGAGCCTTGAAGGCAGTGCCATGTTGGAGGGGAAGGAAGGGACAGTCGCATGCTCTGGACAGCAGCTCTGAAGCTGCCCTCCCCAGAATGGGAAACTCAGGTCAGAGGTAACGTGTACTGTGCCACAGACTGCAGTAACACAACGAGCAGTGCTAATGCTAGAGTGATAATGTCAGTGAGCCCCTTCTGCTCAGCTGTTTTCCCAAATGTTGTACCACTGGGCAAAAAAAAACCTTTCCCTTCCTCCTGTTACCATCACACACCAATGCTGTTCTCTGCTCTAGAGATCTGCACATGTGTTAAAGCTTCACAAGCTGCACTTCCATCCACAGCAATACAAAGTCCTGTGCTATTCCACAGACTTTGCCCCGGACGCGTTTCTGGCCTTAAGCTGCAAAAGCCATTACCACTCTGGCACGTGCTAAAAGGAGGCATGTAGGAGGCACGTTAACGTCATGCAGAAAGCTCTGCTCGCTATCTGGTACGAGCAGCGCCGCTCCCTAAGGGCTTTCCCTGCCTCACAGCAAGCAGCGGCTGGGCAGAGGGGAGCCAACGCTGAGCCTCCACCAGTCTGAGCTGTGGCCAGGCACAACTTCTGCACTGGTCAGCAGCAGGGAAGGGAGCAGGAGCTGCACACAGGCCGAGGGCAAGCCCAGGAGCATGCCAACAGTGATGGAAGTGCAGGAGGAAAGAAGGGAATGTCCTTAGCTCCCCTTTCCTTGTCACTTGTGTACCTGCTTGCCATGGAATTGCTCTGCAGCATTTCCTCACTGCACATGGCACTTCTTGTCCTTGCTCATCCTGAGCAGCACTGAAGATGATGACGGTATTCTGTGAGAACAGCTTCTCACCCCATCAGGCCCTGGACAGCATTCTTCTTTCTACTTATCACAATTTCTTATGTGGCTTTCTCAGCAGGCTGGATTCCTCTGCTTCTCTGAACCTTCCTAGCAGTCGTTGGGATGTTTCCTACCCAAACAAAGCTCCAGCACTGCCCGTACACGCAGCCAAACCTGGCAGTGGCAGAGCACCCAGCCCAACCCGTCACACCGATCCTGCCACCCCGGCTCCGTGTGACACTGCCGTTGGAGAACCGTTCTGCTAACATCGCATCAATCATCTCAAGCCATCAGAAACATGACTGCAACACAGGGTGTGTTGACACCTAGAGCAATATATTCTGTCAGCATGTGGGTACAATATAACAACTGTGCTTTGTGTTGAACCTCCCGCGCTTGCCTTTCAATTTCTGCAACAAGCAGAGAGGTGAGTTTTCCAGGAGTGACGCCAGGTGCCATCAACAGCTCTCACATCTGCTGAGCCACAGAAAGGCACGGTGAGGCCTCAAAGGCTGCTGACAGTCTGTCCAAGCACCAAGGTGCTTTGCCCCTTGGAGACACCAAGAATTTTTAGTACTCTGGGAAAATTACTAACAAAAGAGGAGGACAGGCACATTAGAGATCTAGTTCTGTAACGCACACCTGCTCCATTTTAGAAATAATCAAAGTACTCAAAGGTTTTTGGACGTTAACTTCATAGTGCAAACCTGCTATTGAGAAATCTGGAGGCACGGGGAGGGAAAGATGTGCATTTTCACCCTACAGCCCTGCAGCACTCAGCCTGGTGGTAGCCCTTCTCTCCGGGTGCCCCTGAATGCTGCTGTAGCTCATACAACACCGGGGCAGCAACCAGCGAAGATGTCGAAGGCCACATCCAACCCTCACACAGCAAAGGGAAGTGGCTCAGGCAGGGACGGAGCAGCAACTGGCTTGTTGTGATGGATCAAGTGGTAAAAAAATAAATAAATGAAGGGGGCTGGGGAAGAAAGCCCACCAGGCAGAACGTGTAAACACGACGAGGCACCAAGGCCGTTGTTTACTGGTTGGAAAATGTGAGTGAGGCATGGACTAATCAGAGATGCAGTTCCTAAAACAATAAGTGAGTGTTTGCCATACAGAAACTGGATCGTGCCTGTTTTCTCTTTTGTTTGGGGATTTAAAGCAAGAATAGGGGGCCGTGGACATTTGGTATCAGCCAGCTTTCACACAGATCTGACTTATGGCTTCTTTTAAGTCCATGCAGCTGACCAAGCCAACCTGTAGACCTTTCAGCATCCTGAAAACAAGATACAAAGCCCTTTGTGCACCAGCCTCCTGCTATTCTTGGATTATCAATAAAGTTCATTTTGCAGTCCTTATTTTCCTTCCTGTTACGTCAGTAACACAAGGTATCACAATGCCCACACCAAACCCAGCAACGCACAACTTGTAAAGCCTGAAGCTTTGACCGTGATGTCAGGACTGGCACTCCTGGGGAAATTCACCCCACGGTGGCACTGCCAGTGCCATCCCATCCTCTCCCCGCTTTCCTCCTGCCCCTTCAGGTCTCCAGCATTTGCATTGACTTGACAAGTGCTTCAGCTCTGCTGCTGGAGGAAAAGGCAAGAAGCCAGCTTGGGCTTCACTGCTCTGCCCATTTTCTGGGTGCAGGGGATTTTTGTTGTTCCTGCTGTTCTGAAGAGGCCTTCCCAAAGGCTGATGCATTTCCCTCACTGCAGGCTGTTTGCACAAGCACTACGCAGCTGTGCCAGTGACAGCCGTACCTGCTCCTTCACCAGTTCCCTGCTGAATAACTGCAAAGTGCTTCGGTCTCGATACACAGAGGCTGACCACTTCCTTGCAACAGATGCACCAGGAATATGCTTCAGTGCATCAGGCAGCTTTGTTTCATCCAGGGATAACAAGTGAAAATGGTGCGAGGGGGCAGTTCGTTCAGCTGACCTGGCAGAGGCGTTGCTTGCACCGAATTCAGGTTTGGAGCAATAGATTTGAACAGCCACAGACTGAGGATGCAGCTTCCTCTGGCTGCTCGCAAATCCCCAGTGCAGTCATTTATTTGTGAGAGCTTGTTGGCCCAGCAACGCAGCGTTGGGAGACTAAGAGCTATCTGGGAGTTTGAGCTCAAGGAAATGGCTTTCTACATATTTCAAAACAAAATATTGGAAGTTTCTGTTAAAAAAATGACAATTTAAATTAAATCAATGTTTTTGTTGGATCCAAGCTCTATTTTTCTTTTTCCCTTGATACTACAGCTTGATCAAGGAACTACGAAATAATAATAAAAAAAAAAATCAGCCTGAACAACCTTGCTCATTTTTCCATGGCTTAGACAAACAAAATGCCACTTGGCTCTGAGGACACCGGGTCCGGCTCAGGAGAGAACAATGGGGCTCTGCAAGCCCCGTGTCATCTCCGCCACACCTAGCAGCTTTTATCAGAGCGAGGTTAAAAGCCACGGGGGGAATTACACTGGGCGTCTCACGTGCAGTGTCAGCCTGGAAAAGATTCCCTCTTGAATTTTCCCATCTCAGCTGTACCGAGGCCCCTCTCAGCAGGCGCCTGCCCAGCCACAACCCCTGATGCTTGCTTTTAGGGGGGGGCCAAGCCTGCCCACTGCCCTTCACTGTGCTTCGGCAAGCTCCTGCATTTCCTGCCAGATGATCTCTTGCTGCACTGCACATCCCTGGGCTAGCCCAGCTGCCGTGCTCTGCAGCGCTCCCGTCACCACCAAGAGCAGCACTTCCCTGTAGGCAGCTGCCCGGTGCTTTGGGGACGCGGATCTGGCAGCAGGCACCGAGCAGCTGGCATTGGGCACTTCGAGTTGGAGCTCAAGGTCACCCACATGTCCCTGGAAATGCACCTCAGCTGTTTGCTGTCTTCAGCCATACGGCAGATTTATCAGGGCCTCATCTTCAGTCCCTTGCCTTCCCTATCCTATTGTGCATGTTTTATAGGGAATCTGTTTGTGAGTCATGATGAGGGGGAAAAAAATCCTGAATCCTAATGCAACCATCAGGTCAGTTCCCTGTTACTTCTGCATTTTTCCCTATAACCTTAGCTCATATACAAGCGGTTATTTCTAAATACGTGCCTTACCAATAAATTAGGACTTGATAATTAAGGTAAGGGTGGGTCACATATGACAGTTCTGCAGCTACTGCAATTAGTGCAACCCTTATTTCAGCATATGCCAACTTACAAACCTGAAACTGTAAGCAGTCTTTGGCTAAAACAGTTTGCATCATCCTTGAAAATGCCTATAAAATATTGTGGCATTTGTCATGAATCCCATCTGTTGCTTCTTTGGCAATGTAACTGTGCTTGAGTAATGGAAAATGAGAACCCAAAAACTCTTTAAAAAATAATATTTCAGGACAACTAAAATAACTCAGAACAAACTCTCCTTTCCTCAAGCATCTGAAATAATAGACATCCCTAAAGCAAACATTTAGGAGTTGGCTTCAGCAGCGGTTATTGCTCATTTTTAACTTGCTGTGTAAAATCCCTTTTTTTGCCCTCTTCTCTCCTCTTGCCAGGAAGTTCCAGAAGAGAGCTGTGGGCTGAGCTCCAGCGCCTGCAGCTACAGCACAAAGGTCTGAACCTCTCGTTATCAGTAAGAGGTAAAGCATCTGAAGGCGAGCGCTATCCCAACTGCACCTATATGGCATGTGCTCAAGAGCTGTAGCAGATGGGTAATAATTTCCCCTGAAGGTCTTCAGCAAAGGTAAACCTTGCCTGAGGTGGGGAGCAGCCTGCTAACAGAGCACACCACAAAGCGTTGCTGTGTTAACAGAGGAGGACAGGGCTGGAGCTTCAGCCCCACGAAGTTGTGAAATCTTTTGGTTAGGTTCATTGGAAGCTGGTAATTCAGAATATATGGAATATATAAATTCAGAATATATGGAAGAGGCAAGAAAGGGATGCTCCCTAACCTTAAAGAGGGGTTGAGGAAGCTGTTTCTTTTGTCCTAATTTTAGGGCAGTTTCTCAGCAAAGCAATGAGTTTCCAGGCTGTCAAGGCTGCCAACATGGTGCTTGAGAAGTGAGGCTTTGCACTGAGAATTTGCTCATCTGTCATCTCCCTGCTTTCTCTATCTGTAGAAAGCCTGGAGGCTCTGCAGCGCTCTGTACCTCTTACTTGTCTCTTGGATTCCAAATGAATTTCCCCAAAGCAAGTCACCGCTGCTGCTCCCCGATTTGTAAAGCCATCAGATTTACAGGATAAGGAGGGCTGGCTCTGCCCGGCATGCAGGTGGCAGCTCTCCAAAGGCCTCCACGGCGCAGTGGGTGATTCACCGAGTGCTTTTTGTTCCCCATGAGCCAGGGGAGGTAAGGCTCCAGCTCAGCAGAATGGGGATTTTCACGACCAGAAGCAGAGCCTCTGCAACACATACATCAGGGCTGCTTGCGAGAGCTGTCTGTGCTTTGGTGGTGGTCAGTGTGCAATTGTGCTGTTGTTTTAACTGGCTAATGCAATTCTTCCCTTCCTTTAACTCCTTTTTTTTTGTTTGTTTGTTTCTGTAAATAACTGCCATGTACCAAATCAAAACTCCGGGCAAACACTGTTTCCAAAATCTGATTGCAGTCCCTTTCTGAATTAAAGGTACTGGCCAGATGTCAGTTGATCTTCATTGCAACACCAGGCTAAGGCTAATTTAGACACTGACCAGAGATACAATCACATCATGGGCTTTGTGGTGCCACAGCTTCACTCCAGCACAATTAGCCCAAAGCAAACAAAACAATTAAGGAATACACAGCTTCAACCCTGAGAAGCCTTAATTTCAGGTCACAAAACTAACAGCTTTTCCTTCAGCCCCCCAGCTACCCCCACACCTGTTCCTGTCTGCTCCAGGGCCCCTTCAGCTACTGTGAGCAGCACCTCAGGAGGCCTGTACAAACAGCAGCTTTCCCTAGGTGCAATTCGTCACCATTAACACCAACTTTAATCTATTACAACACGTTAATAACCATTCTTAGCCCTTCCCAGGTTCCTGGCACATACCCCCTAAGAAAAACTCCCTGGCAGTCCATTCAGCCACTTGTGTAAGAGAAATATACTACAGGGAAATGCTCCTGACTCTAACAAACAGGCAGCAGCATCACACGGGGGCTGCTGAGCACAACCACCAGCTCCCTCAGCTCCACCGAGTCCCGCGGGCCATTACGTGGCTCCGGTGACCGCCGCACAGCGGCTGCCCAGACGCGTGACTCAGGACGGAGACCAGCACCATGACACCGTGTTCCCAAAGCAGGCAGGGTGAAGCCAGGGCAGAACGGGGCTTGCAGAGCAGAGTCATGGGCTGGAAGCCGGAGCCAAACAGAAATATGCTGCAGAGCCAAAGTCTGCACCAAGAAGAGCTGCCAGAGGGCACCAAGCTGCACGGGGCGAGCCACGGACCTGTCACAGGGCACACGTCCGTGCTGTCATGCACCAGCCACCTCTCAGGGCTGCTGGCAAGACTTCAGAGAAAGCTCCGAGAAAAGCTGGCAGCCGTGGCTGCTTGCTCCCAGGTCAGCTGGGGAGGAAGGAGCCCGAGGGAGCCCCAGGGAGCCAAGGGCATGGAGCCCTCACCTGGCAGGGCAAGACCACAAAGCTGGGGGAGGAGGAGGAGGAGGGAGGAAGAATCCCGTGGTGTCTGGGGGTCCCAGCTCTTCTGCACAGGGCAGCCGGGAGCCCCACCAGCCCTGAGGCTGCTGTCACAAGCAATGGCACTGTCCTGTTTTAATTTCAGGCTGCCACTCGGCACTGGAGTCAGCCTCGTATGGCCCAGGTGCTTTCTGAACAACAAACTCCGTGCCACAACAGCTGAGTTTTGGCTCTCAAAGCTACTTCCCTTGATTTGTTTTGCTTTTTAAGCCTTTTCTACTTGTCAACAAGGTTTGTTTACACAGAGCAAAACAGCCCCTTTCTCCAGTACAGAGCCGCTTGCAGGGAGAGGGGCTCGTGCAAGCCAGACTTGAGTTTTTAAACTTTCTTCTTTTCCCAGGACAGACCCAAAGGGAGAGAGCCGAGAGGAGAGAGGCACAGACGGGGCGGCCGCTTGCTCACCTGAATACGCTGATTTCCTCATGCTGTTCCTTCGAGCTGCTCATAGGAAGGGCAGCCAGCGCCGGGACGGCTCCGCCAGCTGTCCCCGGGGTGCTGTGCCACGGGCTCAGTCCTTTTGTTGGCGCAGGCAGGGCCGGGGAGGAGACGCGCACGCCGCCACCGCATCCACGCGCGCGGCTGCAGCCGAGGGGCAGCCCCGCGCTCCCATTAATTAGCGCACACCTTTCCTAATCACGCACTCGGTTATGGGCTGTTCCAACTCTCCTGGCACCGGCAGGGGTAGAGCAGGGCTCAGCCTCCCCGGCGGCTGCACGTTATCGCCCTAGGGAACAAAGGGGATCTGTGGGTTACTGCTGCCGGCAGCCAGCCCTGGAAGACGCGGTGCGGTCGGTCAGCGCGGCAGGGGGAGAAGAAAGGGAATTTCGTGCCTCCAGCCCGGCACACCCCACAGCTTTGACTCGGCCCCCGGCTGCCAAAAGAGCTCAGGTCAGCGCTGTTCTCGAGCCTGGCAGCTCCCAGCTCAAAGTGCACGAGCGGCCGTCAGCGCCCAGCAGCACCAACACCTCTCCCCTTGCCGAGCCCAGGCGTAAAGGGCTCGTTCAGGGCTGCAGGTCGAGGGAGACGCTCCTGCAGGCTCACACCATGGGGAGAGCTCCCCACGAGTCCCGGATCAAATAACTGGCTTCCCAAATGCACGGGGATCTGGCAGCCCCCTCCCTGTTACCCAGCTTTTATTTGGGGAAGGGAGGCTCCAGGTAGAATTCCTCCTGTGCCGCAGCACACGGGGCTGTGGGGAGAGCAGGCGTGCTCCGGATCAGTCCCTGGTGAAACACCTGTTGGACAATTAGTGACACAAACGCAGTAAAGCTGGGGGCCTTATTAACACAGACAGGAAGGAGCAGCAAATTAAGGCTAGCAATGACTAAAGGCACACTGAGGTGCAGGAAGAGGGACGGAGCTGATCATGGCAGAGATTTCCCCTGCCTGGGAGATCAGGAGATGAGTCACCCACAGAGGTGCGGAGCCTGAGTCCCAGCCATGAGACACTTCCACCAGCTTAAAGGCAGGGGTTGCTATGAAGGGGTTTTTGGTTTGCTCCCTCTTGTTTTCTCTTTGTAGTTTTGGACTTCTCCATAGTAGAACTCTTCTTCACCCCAGCCCTAATGCTGGCATCTGCCAGGGACAGAGAAACAGCGGGTGGTTTGCAAGGTTACAGTGCCATCTGTATTTGATACCATTTCTCAGCTGCAGATTATCACCTCTATAATAGATATGAAAACAAAACAAAAAAAAAAAAACAAACAACTGTCTGAACCTATCTTGGTCATTTAAAACACAATTTGAAGACCATCTGAAATTTCTGGGGCAGCCAGTGCTGAGCACTCAGGCTTTGCACTGAAACAACTTGGGAGCCCCTAACTTGTTCCTGGGGTGCCAGCAGCAACACTATCACTGCTGCATGGCCACGTTGAATTAACGCAACACTGCGGTCCCAGCAGGGAGGTTTTCACAGAGCTCTGTCATCACAAAAAAACTTTTGAACCACCAAAGCCCATGTTACTTAAGTAAACATATCTCTAAGCCCATAGTAACAAGATATTACCCTTTCCACAAGTTCTTTTGTAACCATTAGTCACAATCCATGGAGGAGAAACAATAGCACAATGGCTTGCCCCACCTTGCACACCAAGCAAGGGCAAAGTCAGGGGCAGAACCCACTCCTGAGCACAGCTCTGCTCCTGCCTGCATCTCTCCCATGGGCACGGCAACTTTTCATACCCTGTGCTCATGGGGATACATTTTGCAGAACGTCAAAAGAATTTTCAGCTCTTCTTGCACATGGGTGTATGTGCACATGTGCCTGGTTAAGTGTGATTGCACGTGCAGGGGTGCACTGAAGCATACGGTTACACGTGTGTGTGATTTTGTGCAGTGTGTGCCTGTGCCTCTGCGGGGCTGCTGGTGACCAGCACATCAAGCCACGGCTGGGGTACAGCCGTCCGATCGGCTTGGCTGCACAAATACAAACAGCAAATTGTGCAGCAGGCTTTCCACCGCGGGGCCAAACAAACACGATGAGACAGAAAATGGCCGAAGGGATTTCTCTGAAATATCGGCTGACAAAGGATCCTTTTATTTGGCTGCCCAGGCCTCGGAATTACCAAGAGAGTCAGCACTTCGGCTCAGAAGGGCAGGTTAATGTTTAATACAATACAGAGCCCACAGGCTTCGAATAGGTAAGTCATTTATAGCTTTTTTTTTTTCCTTCAGTTTCGTAAGATCAGCAAGGGAATTTATTGCTCCTGAAAGCAAGGGGTTCAGGCTGCAGGCTCAGCCCAGCTGCAGCAGAGGCAGACACCACCGAGCCCCCTGCACCTAACCCTGACCCTGCTCCTGCAGGAACCCCCCCTGCAGAAACCATCCTGCTCCAGCACGGCGTTGCTGGAAGTGCACAGCTGGCAGCAGCTGCTGGAGGCTGCACCAATCTCATTCATCCCTGCCTGGCCATGCCTAACTCCGTGCGCACGGCATTGATTTCCATGAGCATGGGAGGGCTCACCTGAGCACTGCCTGCACCTCCTGCTGCTGAGCTCAGCCCAGCTGTGATGCCCTCCACTGCTGCGAACCCATGGCTTAGTGTGCAACACCCACACTGTAGCTCTGTGATAGGCACGAGAGGCATTTTCTGTGAGCAGTATGTGCTGTCTCCCCCAGTAGCATCCTCCAGGCAAGCACGTTCCCCAACACGTGGGGGTCCTGCACTGAGATATGCAATCTCCCAAGCTAAACATCGTGCAGCAATCAGAGGAGCGAGAGACAAGCACTGCCTGCTACGTGTGGTGGGCTGGGGCAGGGAGCCAGAGGCTCAGGGAAGGGTCAAGGTGAGGGAGAAACTGGGGGAGGCAACAGCACCAAGTAATGCATGGAGCAGTGAGGAGGGGAGAGCAGAAAGGAGGAAGGGGAGAGGATCTGGGGAAAGAAAAATACAATCTCATGGACTGGAATAAAGCTAGACAGTTTGGTATGCTGAGCTGCATGAATGCATCTCTCCAACTGACTCATTCAACCTCTCTGACCAAGTTTCTCAGCTTGCAAAAGGGAAGTTGAGTTTTCCCAGGGCAGGGGGAGGCTGAGCATTACTCAGTGCTGCCCTGCGGCTTGCAGGCATTGCCTGGTAGGCAGAAGTCACTGTTACAGCAAGGAGCAGAGCTCCCTGGGTGACTAGCAAGGAGGAGAAGCCAGAATTTATGCTGCAAAGACCCGCTGGTGAGCACAGGGCAGGCCTCAGCCTCCTCTTTGGGGAACAGTATCTCCGAGTGATTTAGAAGTGGAAACTCAGGTGTCCGGGCTGTAAGCCACCCACATCTTCTCCAGCTCTGTTTGTTTTACATATGATCCTCAGAGCAACATTCCCCTGACCAACTGCTCTTTCGTGGCTGCAAGAGAGGATGCAAAAATTTTCCAGCCCTGCTCTCTGCCAACAACCCAGCCTCCCCAGCACAGGCAGGCAGCTGCCAAACCAAGCCTTGTCGGTGCTGCTCACCTAAAAGCCCTACGAAACTCAGCTCAGACAGCCTTCAGAGTGGAGAGAAAGAAAACAAGAGGGGAAGGAGACCACACAGATGAGACCTTGGAGCTTCCAGCAGAAAGAGGCAGGCAAGAGAGGCTGCTTTGGGTGCTGCATGAGCAGCAGGGCCTGACTCACACCATGTACTTTGCAAAGTCCAGCAGCCCAGATGCACCAAATCAGGAAAAAAAAAAAAAAAAAAGGCCAGGCAGCTGACTGCTACCCTTCTGGGCAGCCAGAAGAGCCCTGTGCCAGGGGCCTGGCCACTGGAGCTGTGCTGGAGACTTTGCACAGTCCCTGCTTTGCACAACCTGCAACCTCCCCTGTTGGTGCCCAGGACAGCACGATGCTTGTGAGAAGGGACAAGAGCCAAGCAACCAGTGCCAGTCACTTGCAGCACTGGCAGGATCTGCCCTTCTTTCCACCACTGCCTTGAGGAAATTGAAATATTGTGGCATCTCTGATTGCTCTTCCTTTTCCCCGCAGCCCTAAAGGAGCATTCACTCATACAAAGTGCTGGTTGTGCAGCAGTTACTTAATCCTTACAATGCCCTGGTTATTTAAGTTCATCATTATCCTCATTTACTTCAAAAAAACTGAAAACACAGATTTTTATTTCTAATGGCTCTGGGGAAAAAAAAAATAAAAATGTCAAAGCAGGAATTACAGCTCTGGGCTAGCTTGTTACTACCTAGCTTTGCAGCTGTAGGAATATTGGGACTGTCAGCTCTGAGCTGGTCTCTTACAAAAACATACCTTCCCAGATCCTCAAGGAGATAGGAATCAGCTGCATAATCAGTTTCTGATAGCATTCCTGGAAAATACGGGCTTGGCAGGGCACAGCATGTAGAGGTCTCAGGGACTGACTAGCAGTGACCTGGAACTGCCTCACCTGCTTGTCCCACACCCGGGGTAACTCAGAGACTTCCCAGCCAAGGAGCTTCTGAGCCCCAAGCAGGGCACACATAAATCCTGTGCCTGCCCCATTCAGAAGCCAATTCTCAAGGTTGCAACAAGGAAATAAAGAGATTTATGAAGTGCATTTGGGGTGACTTGCTATTCAGGAGCAACAGCATCACAGAGAGGGGGCAGTCATGTCTGAGAGGAGCTCAGGTCCACAAGTACCCAGAATTTCCTACTTAAAGTTATGGCTGAGGTTTCAGCTAAGCCCATGTAACTGAAGAAATGAGCAAGGCACAATTACCCATCCCCAGTGACACCTGGTACAGCGTGATCACCAGTGGCTCCATGTGCATCCAAACACAAATACAAGCCAGAAAACTAAATGACAGCAGTGCCATAAACATAAGCCATCACCAAGGGCCAGAGCTAAGATGCTGCCACATTCCAGTTCTGAGCCGCTTTCTTCTCAGCACCAACCAGGATCTCACATAGCTTTTTGCCTGCTCCACAGCAGGACACAGATGTTCAGCCTCTAAACATCATCTCACAGTGCTCAGATACAGGAGGCAAGGCAGCTGTGTTGATCTAAAGCCTCACACATGAGCTCTCTGCTATTTCCAGGGGCTGATTCACTTGGTTGGGACACAGCACAGCTAACAACAGCCAGACTCTCTGTGGTTTTAAGTGCATATGGTTAAGAGGTAAATAATTCAGCAGCGTGTTTCCCAACTCCTCTGCCTGTGATTCCATCTGACAAGGCAGCACCGAGACCCGCAGCGTTACGGTGTAGGCATATATGGTCTGATGGCCACGCTGTTCTCATCTTCGGGCTGATGGTTATGGTGAGGAAGCAAATAACTTAATGAAGCAATTACTCATATCATATCAGCAGGTTTTGTTCTTTTCTCCCGCCTTAATTATGAGGAACCAGGAAGAATGTCCAATTACTCAAGGCAGAATTTCATTACCAAGTAAGATAACATCTGCTCAACCACGAGGTACATCAGATGGACATTTTCATAGAACAGCCTCTCCCATGGATAGGGAAGGGGATACTTCAGGCTGAAATGAAAGCTGAAGGATATATTAACAGACAAAAAAAGGCAGAAGTCAATGCCTATATAGTAGAACAAAGCCACTGGTAGCCTAATGAGAGGTCATAAGAGTTTTCCCATCCTTAATAGCATCCACCTCTGAAAATAAAACTCCTGGAAGTGCTTCCTGAGCTGACCTACAGGAATATCCCTCTTAATAACCACTGAAATCCCTCAGCTGCTTTCAGAAATGCCAGCTGAGCACTTCTGAAACAAGCTGCAAGTTTGAAAAACAAAAACAGGTCAAAGTCAAACTCTCAAACCCCTCAAAGCTTAATCCATTTTCCAGAAATGTACAACCCAGTTTTATGGCTTTTATGGCCCGAGTTCTCGCTGAAACTACAGGAACAAAGCAGGAACCATAGCTTTGCATCAGCCATGTTCATGAGAGATCTGGATCTTGCCACCAAGTGAGAGTATCACTGATTTTTATCAAAGCATCACACATGAACCAGGGCAGGGCTCACCCCACTGCCTGCACTTGGTCAGGGTGGATTATCAGGTATGTTTTCACAAGTTCATTTTACTCAAGTGAGCCTACATCCCTGGGGAGGGAGAACAGGAGTAATAGGGTTTTGAATAGTGAGGTTTGCTGGGCCTGCTGTGCAGAAGTAAGCATGGGACAAATCTGCTGCAGGGCAGAGACCACACATTGCCTACTCCAACCTGTTCTCGGAGCAGCAGCCAACCTGGTGCAACCCAAGCGTGTGCCAAGCTTAAGCCAGGCCCAACCACTTCACTGTTGTTGTAACTGCTTATGTTTAGAGATATCCACGGGTATTTAGAGAATGGAACAATCATGCTTAAAGCTATGCTTAATTGTCTTCCTGCCACAACTTCTAAATCCATCGCTGCATGCGGCTCCCAGTTTGATTCAGAGCATGTTCTTAAAGCATGAACTTACATGTTTGCTTCCCGTATTTGTGAGTGCAGAAGAGGCACAAGGTGCCCCTTCCCCCGAAGGCTTGTACTGGAAAGGCAGACCCAGATGTAGAGGGGCTCTGCCTGTTGCTTGGAGGGAAGACACTGGACTGGAGCCATGGGGCCTGCTAGAACTGGAAAAAAGGAGAAAAGGAACTGGAAAAAAGAATCAACAACAATAAAAAAAAGCCCACAGAAAATGTGGATAAAGGAAAACCACAGAAGGATCAACAAGAGTCTGCCTATAATCACTACCAAAGCAATTACAGAATTAGGGAAGATTTATAACAGACTGAGGAGCTGGATACTTGGCACGCAAAATGGAAAAGCTGTAAGGAGGGAATTCTGTATGCTGGCACCAGGCTCGAGAGCTGCAAGTGATGCAGCCTCAGCAGTTCTGTCCCATACAGAGCAAACTGAGCAGCATTTTGGATGTCTTTCCTTGCACCTCTCAGCTTCCAGCTCTAATTTGGTCCAGCCATGGATTCCAAGTTTTAAAAACCAAAACAAACAAAATTTATTTATGCAGAATGTTGAAAAAATATAAGGAATGATTAATAATAGCCACCGTTTCCTTAATGCTATAACATACTGTAACTTCTAGCCAGAGTTTGCAGCTCTTCTGGGAGGAAATTACTATTATACAGCTTCACAGGTGGGGAAATGGACACACAAAAGAGCTACAGAAAGCAGCATTTTTAACCTAGGGCTGGAATTGTAGTCCTGGAGCATTATTACACATATTACTCAGTGTTTCTGGAAACTGGTGTAGGTTTCTCTGTGATATACTGTCACCCAGCATTATCCGTCACTTACATCTTGTCTCCTCCATGCTTGCTAACGATTATTTGTTATTCTGTTCTTACACTTGCATAGTTTTACTTTCCTTTGGTCTCTATCTTCCACCTACACCTTTTACTCCTGAATTTAAAAGGATTTTTTGCCATCTGCTAGCAGACTAAAGTTCCCACACAAGACTAACAGCAGCAGACCAACCAACCTCTCAGAACCAGTGCGCTCATTTCCAGCCACCTCATACAATGAGCAAACCCTAAGCTCACACTTCATCCAAACTTCCAAACTAGCTGGGTACAAATACTGACAGAAAGCTCCAGGGGAATTTCCCCATTTACAGCAACAGGAGGAAGCCACCAGGCAGAGGAGCTGCAACACGCACTGGCTTTAAAGCGTAAAACCCAGCTTCACCCAGAGCACGGCAGTGCCAGCAGTGAAGCAGCCCGAGCTGCCTTCACACCCAGCTCAGAGCTGATCAATCAAAATGAATCATCACTTGAGCGAGACAAGCAGAGAGGTAATTTACGCACTGAAACAAGCCCGCTGCAGTTCAGCAGGTAACAGCATGACTGGGCTAACACATCCGTCTCATGGGGGACTTGAAAACAGAGCTGAAAGGGAGGGCGGAGGTAGCACGTACCAGAGCCGCAGGCAGCAGGAGGCTTGTCAGGCACCAGGTCCTCCATGTCCCCACAAGTGGCAGTCCCTTGGAGTCTAAATATCTACTTTCACCTTGAAGATTTCCTCGACTTGAAAAAGTGCCAATTTCTATTATTTCAGCACTGACACTTGTGCTCTGCAGACAGTCCCTGTCCTCCAGAGCTGTGATGGCAGCACTGGTAATGAAGTGAGCAAGCACGGTCATGCTGCAAAAAAAAAAAAAAAAACAGCCTTTGTCACAGAGAGGGGGACAGGGATAGCATTAAGGGTAACTAAGGAAACAGAGCTGGATTCCAGCTCTGCACTAACCAGCAGGAAGCACAAAATTGTGCAGGGACAGCACTGCCTAAGAGCAGAGGATTCGGGTCTCACTACAGCCCAGCCACAGCTCTGCCAAAGTAAGCCAGGCAGCGTCAGACTCCTGACCACTGACAGCATTTTAGCAATTTTGGGGCTTTAAAGAGTCACCTAGGGCTCTAGCTAGAGCATGAATGGTTTCCTAATAGAAATGATTTCAGAGTCTGGAGCGGTTTCAGGAGGAGCTTGCTGAGCTGGCCGGTGCCAGGAACTACGTGAATGTAGCAGCAAGGAATGCCTGCTCCTTCCTCATCCCCCCGCGCCTCTCCTCGGCTCCTGAGATGAGGTTGCACTGAACAGATTGGGAAAAGTTGTCATCCAGAAACCCCGGGGGGAGCCTGGCCTCCATTTCCACCCAGGCTGCAGAAGGAAACTCAGTGGAGTAGCTGCAGAAATGGTCACCTGCTGGCAGGGTCACGGCACGAACAAACCCTCCTCTCACCCGTGGCCTAAGGAAAGTGGCTCCGCTCCAAGGAGGGGGGGAAACCAGGAACTATAAGAGGGATATTTTGTAAGTTCTAGTGCAAGCGCCTTCCTGCTGTTGTTACATTTTAATAACTCATATTTCCGAGAGGAGCAGGGCTGAAGGCTGCCTGCCGTGACTGCAAACAATGGCCCCAGCCGGACCCCGCAGAGGTTTCCCATTCATTGCTCGCCCAGTGAGCTCCCAGCCTGGCCCACGGCCCCGTTCCCCTTCCAGGCTTGGCAGTCTGGCACTGCGGCTGCCTTCATGCAATTGTTTCCCTGCCCGAAGGATTAATTTTCACTCAGGTTTTTGTGTTACTGTCTTGTCCACTCTCAGCTGCCCCATAGATCAGATGCTCCCCCGCAAAGTTCATGGGCTCAGAACTTCAATCTATTAATTGCGTCCAGTGCTGCCCACTGCTCCTTTCCTGATGAGTTCATCTGTGTGTGCCAAAGTCAACCAGTAATGCTACTTTTTTGCTTTCTCTCCCTATTAAGATTAAAAAGTAGAGAAAGTAAAAACTGCAGAGATACATTCACATGGCAATAGCCTTTAACTGTTATCTTTCAGGATGGAGTATGGACAAGCACGGCCTTGGTATGGAGAAGAGGAGTGGAAAGGAACAGTTTGGCTAAACTGCTAGAGATACAGCTTCACAATACCTCTGATTTCACTGTGCTCTGAGCCCCTGATAGATTTACTTCTTCCCTGCCCACTCACCCCACCCGCAATTCACAATTACCAAAAATAAATTAAATCCCTTTAAATAAATCATTCTGAAACATTCATCAAGTTCTGATTTCACCAGATCATCTCTACATTTTTATTCCGTAGCAAACCTGGCAAGTCTTACTCGTGATGATTGGGTTTTGTGGCCAAAGGAGCCAAGACCTCAGATCATTGTCCATTGACCCAAAACACAGGCTTTAGCGCAAAGTTCTTAGCAGTCACTAGATGGAGCTGTGCCTGGTAATATTTACATTTCTACAGGCACATCACAAAGAAATACAGAAAAGGCAGCTAGCAGTGTGATGCCTGTCTTCCCAGCAGTAGTCCAAGCACTGTCTACAAATCCACATTCAATGCACCCAAAGCTCATTTGTTGAGCACGCTATGCACAGAAGAATACACAGTATGAAAATACTGCTTCTTCCATCGCTTCCCAAAGCCAAAAACTGTTTAATTATCATTAGTGATGTATGACCAGTGCCTCACAGCTCACTGTTCTGATACAGGTAATGGAGGCCACTAATACCTACGGCCTTCCATCAACATGACAGCAATCCATCCCCATAGGTTTTCAAGCAGTAATTGTCTTGCTGCTGAACCATGCCCATTTCATTGACACTTCAATTTATCTAACCACAAATGCAGTTTAGCCCAAATTACATTGTGTGTACACCTAACATTTCTGGACAAGCGTCTCTTTTCCAAGAAACCACGAGCAGTAGCAAATCTGTCTTCTTACAGAAAGGAAGAAAGGCAATGCAAAACCGGTGCGTGTGGCTGCCAGTTATAATTGAAATAATTTTAATAATTCATGCCTCATTACCTTGCCACATGGCAGTTCAAAGACCATCTCCTAATCCTTTAACCCTTTTCTCCTGCATCCTTTGGTTTGGTTTCTTAGTTTAATCAGGGAAGAAACAAAACGGGGAACTCTCATCAGCACTTGCCCATAGGGACAAAACACGGGAGAAGCTGGTGAGGCTAAGATCTTAATCCCCTTTCCCCCTGCTCCCTCATTTTCCTGGGTTGATCCATCACTGTCAGATAAAACAGCAAAAGAATAGTAAACTATTATACCCCAAACCACTGGATGAAGCTGGAATTGCTTTATGGTGTGTCTAGGTACTGTACCATGAACAACAAGGAGGGCTAATTATTTAGCAGCTTTGCTAAAAAATAGGATCTAGGCATTATATATATATATATTTTAATGGTTTTGAAGTCTTCTTATTGTCCCTTAACCATTTAGGGAGATAACTTATCTGTTTATTATTTCTATCCTACACAGGGAGACTGCAAACAAGAAAGAAAGGTGTAAAATTATTTTATGGCTGCAAGCACGGTCCTGTTCACTTATGAAAGGGAAACAGCCCTGTAAAAACACATTCATTTTAAGCACAGTGCATATTTACACAGGAGGTGTCCCTCCTTCAGAAGTTAAACTTGTGTGTGTGAGGGAAACCAAACCACACATGTGAACATGCATCAACACGAGCAGAATAGCACTAGCATTAGATTTCAACACCAGAAACGCCAACATCAGCAAAGCCTACCATTTATAACTGGTTACTCAATATGCTCCAACAGGCAAATACATTGAGCTATAGATAAACAGGCTGATAGCTTAATGAAAGCTGTAACATAAAGAACATCGCAATCGCTGCTATTACCACCTCACCTACAGCACACATTACCAGTTTGCTGAGCCACGCGGCTCCCAGCACAGCACAGACCCCATCTCATGGGCAGCTAGCCAGCACACAAGGTCTTTCGTGCCCCAGGTCCTGCCTGCAGCCCCGCAAAGGGGCAGGGAAGAGCTGTCAGCATAGAAGGTGGTGCCCTCAAATTCAACAGCAGGAGGCGTGGAGTGCCTACTGATTTCGAGATAGTGAGATCTGCTTTGAAAAAAGTCCAGGTCAGCAGGCAGCAGAGCCAGAGCAGGGCCACCTTGGGAATGTTTCAGATGAACACAGAACTCAGGTCTCAGGTGATGGAAGCCTGCATAGCTCTAGGGACATTAGAAGAGGTGATTTAGTTCAGCTGACCCATGGTGTTTTAGGACTGTCACTGAGGTTTGCCTGCTGATCATATACAGCTGTTTCCATGCCCTTGTTGCACCAGGTGGAGCACAATTTACCTGCCTGCTCTCTCCTTCTATAGAGGGTTCAGCAGTGGAGTTGCTGTGCCTACAGATGGTGGGGATTTGAATGGGGAGTGTCCCACAAGCCTTTTTCCAGGATGGATAAATGCCTAGCAAGCAAGTGATCTTTACTGAGAACTTACTAGGCAGCTGAGCAGTGCTCCAGAAGCTGCACATTACATCTGAAGCTCCACAATATGATCTATTGACATACCCTCTCTACCTGCAGGGTGAGAACAAAGGTGATCAAACACAGGTTTGTTTTGTGAATAAGCTCTGAGCCAAAGCACTTTCTTCACTTAACAGGAAAGGATGAGTACAACCAGCACGACTCATAGGAGATCTCCTCTGCTACCGCTGCCCACCGGCAGGATGCTCAGCTGAAAAAGCCACTTCAACCTTTAGACCTCATCCAATGTGTCACACATCTTCTCAAACGCTGCAAAACTAGAATGTTCAGGTGGGTATTTGCCTTCAAAGTACTGATAAAAATTTGTAATTTCCCTTTTTATCATTATGTACCGTAAGAAGTGCTACCCAAAGACAAAACCCAAGATTTTTGAGTGCTATCACGTTGGATTTTCCAGTTTGAGGAACAGTAAAAGAAGAGGTCAGTCATCATTACAGCTGTGTCCTTATTCAAGGCAGAACACTTTAAACAGTTGAGGCCAAACTGTACTGTTCAACTCCTGCCAGCATTCAGTATGGGAGAGCTTAGGGCTCTTCTGGTCTGGGCGAAGGGCCAGAAAATGATTCTGAACAGAAAAAAGCAAAGTCCATTCTAATTTCTGAGCGAGCCAGGTGAAATATAAAAATAAGTCAATTTAAAATACAAAGCTCTGATTGAGTTTTTAAGTATCTGTTCCACTGTGACAACATTAGCAATTAGTTACAGTAAACCAGGCAAGACAACTGATCTTTATTTTGGTTGTGTTCTTCTCAGAAGGACATTCCCTGCCTCAGCCAGCTGCCCGCGTGCAGCACAGCTCATACAAAGGATCACGTGTGAGCTGTGATCATGGAGTGGTCACAGCAGAACTCCATCTCCCCCCAGTTCATAGGAGGTGCCAGAGCCCTGTTCTGAGCTGCTGTGAAACAATCTGCTCCCAAATTCATCCTCTGATCAGAGCTGGCCGCTGATCCCTTCTCACAGTTCCCAGGCACACTGCGCCCTTCAGCCACCATCCAGCTTTTTGTGGCTGAGTCTCCTCCAGCTCTTCCTTTCCAAAACCATGTTAAAGTCTTTTAAAGGACCCCGAGCACCGTACAGAGCAATAGAAAGAGAAAGCTGACCATTCCCCTCCTCCTTCCCTGGCTGCCCCAACCAGCTGCACTGCCAACTCCCAACACATCCTGACCATATATTTAGTCTGCAGCAATTTGCTTTGCATTGTCTCGTGCGGGTTCCAAGCGCAGGGATTACATATCCAGCAAGGCATCCAGCAGCCTCACTGAGGGCCTGTCATTTCAGAGATTCAGCTCATCGCCATGCTGCTGCCAGAGGCCGAGACATTGCCTGGTCCAGGGCACAGCTATGAGACAGAGGATGCAAATGGCAAGTCAGGGAGACGATCCCAAATCCACATCTGCCTGATGGTGTACAGAGCAGGGAGAGAGTTAACATTATCCTTGCTGACATGGGGACTTGCCCAAATCCTCTCTCCAGTTTGGGAAATTGGTCAGAATTCAGCAGAGCCACCAGTGCCCCCAGCCCAAGACCTACATCCCCAAACCAGCACGCTGCAGTGAGCCTGGCCTGGGGAAAGCGAGAGCTGATCTGCAGGAACAGGATATGCTGATCCTGGAGACAGCTCTTCTCTCAACACTGCTCCATATGCAATCAGGAACTGTAATCCCTGCCTGGGGCTGAAACAGCTTCTCCTCTGTACTTCCCAAGCACTTAAAGGCAGCGCAGTCAGCAATGGGCACCCAGGTATTTGTGCAATACAAACGAGACGCATGCACAGAAGGAATGGCCACAGCCCCCAAAGACTCAGCAACAGCTTGCACCTCTGGAAATAGACAAGGGAAGGGGTCCTCAGAAGGGAAACCCTGGAAAAAAAAATGCTGCTGGTCAGATTAAGTGGTTTTGCAGCATCCCAGGCAGCAGGTTTGCTCAGGGATGAGCAGTAGGAGGACAGCATGTCCCATTGTCCACCCAGCACTGGACCACAGCCCTGCTGCGGGTAACAAGTGCCAAACAAGAGCAAGGCTGGCCCTACCAATATGGAAGAAAACAAGATATGGTTATTTTCTCCCCTTGAGCACATTTCTCTATAAACTGGTTGTCCTTGCAGCAAATTCCTGAAGAAACATCACCCTCTTGTGTTCAAGTTGTAGCTAGCAAGGAATGGTTCACAAAGCGGAAAATCAAGCAAGCAGTCTGCACACAGCAGCCATTTGGCTCATTAGTCTTGGATTTGGAAAAGTGGTGATCAGGTTGTGGACGTGGGGCTCAGAGGGCAGATGTAGAGGACATGCTCTCCAGAATGACTGCAGAAGATGGAAGGAACATACGCTACCTTTATCAGTTTCACTTCACTAATGAAGAGGCTCACCCCACTGGAAAATGTTCAAATCTACAAGTTGTTTTTTTTTTTTTTTTCCCCCCTAAAGAGCACTGATGCCACAAACAACCGGTAACACAAATCAGCCTTGCATACTGGCCTCGCCCTGAAATCTTCAGGCTACACACTTGCTCCTGCCCTCACTGTCCAGCATGTATCATTGATGTCCGAGCCTTCGACCACACAAATTAAATACTAATCTGTTGTTACCAGTGCTCTGCCACTAACAGCTAAGCTTTTAAAGAATGTATAAGCTTGAGGTGTCCCACACCTGTGACAAATCTGTTTGCTTCCCAGAAGCTGAGCACCTCCTGTGCTTCCAGCACTGACTGCAACACTGTATGAGCTTCATGGGATATAAAAGCAAAAAGGGATTCACCAAGGTGCAGGCTTGTGCCCTACTCTTGGTTTAAGTTTTGCTTTCACTTTTAATTGGGATGTTAATCTGGCACTCCTCTCACTTCAGAAATGAGCCACCACCATTAACCACAATGTCATGTTCCTTCTCGTTCTTACTCCATCCTTAACCTTCAGCAAAAAAAAAAAAAAAAAGTCTTCTAACAACCCTGGCAGCCCCAGGGTTGTTTGCTTCCCCCAGGCTTTGCAGCAAAAGCTGCAGCTAGCCAGTGAGACACACCTTGTGCTGGTTCTTGATAACCCCAGCACTGTTCACCCACATGCATTTTTTTATTTAATTTTTTTTTTTTTTTTTTAGGAGCTACAAAAACTATCCATGGACATTTTTACATGCTTGTTGTATGAAACAAACACTAAAACATTGTGGGAAGAGTTCCCACTTCCGATCTGTTTGGCTACTTCACTTGGTTTAGTCTGCTCACTGGCAGCCAATGTAAAAATATTCCCTGCTGTCCCACCCAGGATGGCATCTTGCACGTTCCTGGAATGAGCAAGCTATCTCCCTTTCACTTCCCCTTACTATGTTTCTGTTCATCTCCTACAACTACTTCCAAAGCAACAAATGCAAACAGTTTAATTTAGAAAAAAATGATAAATGCCAATAAAGCAGCCTATGTCAGATGTGAGATCTCCAATGTGTCTGCCATTTAGATTGAATCAGAACGTTAATATGCATTAAATGGTATTTGAGAATTTCAGATGTATTTAATACAAGCAGATTTGCATGTCTACCACTGAGTTTTTAATCCTTGATAAATGCGCAGAATAATCAATTATTCAATGAACATACGAGAGTTGGCTGATTAAATCTCAATTATAAAGGCAAGTCTTACCCACTATTTATTGCAACTGTTCTCCCAGCATTGCCTAATTAAACCATATTTGATTATGGGGTGAAAAACATTTATTGCAGATATTGCGGCTCTGTAACTGATGCATATCTGTGGCCTGGCTGTTAAGCCTTAATAAATACATTTTAAACAGCTAATTATTTAATTAACAACAGTTTCTTCCAATCTCAGTGTAAAGCATACTGAAGTCCTTTCATGAAAGACATAATGGAAATTAAACCATCAGAAGCTGCTTCATTGTTTTCACTCCCTCCCACACATCCCGGTGGTGCTGGGGTGCTTCCAGCTCTACTGCCCAGGCTTTAGAGAGCCTGTGCTGCATGGGCAGGGGATGCTGTTTTTTTCTACAGGGGACATCCAGCTCCTAGGGATCTTGTACTGCAAGCATCCTACAAATCTGCAGACTCCAAAAGCAGCCTGGCTGACCACCTCTGATGTACCTCTGATTCTCCACTGCAGACATCTGATGGTCAACAAGATGAGTCCTGCCTAAACTATTTTTACACCACCTGTTTAATCTATTTAACTCTAGATTTCATCCTCATTGAAAGGTTAGCTTCACCTGGGGAGTTTTGCTATCTCCATTCACTAATTGGCCCATGGCATACAAGGCAGCTGTGTGGTGTTGTTCACCTCCAGTTAGCTGTGATTAAGAGAGACAAAGGCAAGGATCTTTTGGAGCTCTTCCATGGAGGAGCCTGCCTATGTGAAGCAGCTTTGGCAGCCTTTGGGCTTTACCACACCAGGTGTCTTAAGGCTAGCTTGTCATCAGCTCCCAGCAGCACAACTTGGAACTTTGCTCACAAATGAGGACCTCTGCTGTGTGCTCAAGGTTTTTTTTTCCTGCCACTATGAGAATTTTAACTCTTTTGTGCCAAGATCCTGATACCAAAAAAGAAATCAACTGCATAGATATTTACAGAAAATAGAAAATAATCTGGACAATTCTTACTACGTATCCACATATATTCATAACACCAGCTCCCAAACCTCAGGCAAATACACAGGTAGGGTAGACACATTACGAGGGGAGATGTAACGACAGCCACCGAGGCTCAGAGCTCTTTGACTTCCTGGAGATTGTCCACAAGATTTGCAGACAGATAACTTAGGAGCATCTAAGCTCACACATTTTGCTTGTAGCTTAAAATAAACATTGCTCTAATAGCTTTCATTTTCTTTAGATAAAAAAACAGTCTGCTTTAACCACTGGATGTTAAAAACACTTGACTAGCTTATATCTTTCTAATGCTTCTGCTAAACTGGAGTAAGATTTGATAATGCAAAACCAGTAGGATATAGTCACAGCAGACTCCAACATAAGCAGATAAAGAAATTTTGCTAAGCACTAAGAGAATAACCCAAGAGCTCCTCAGAGCAGCCTGTAAAGCAAGCCTGCTTTTTTCTTTTTTTTTTTTTTTTGGGGGGGGTGGGGGGGGAGGGATGGTCCTCATGGCAAGTGATCTTTGAAAAAGCATCAATATAATTATTCTTCTGTTTCCTATCAGAGTGATGTGCTTCAGATTTGTTTCCCTAGAAGCCAGAAATAGTGTTTTTTTTTGTTTGTTTGTTTTTTTAAAGAAAGCAAATGAAAAAGAAGATCCAAGCACCATCCCCAGTCCCAGCCAAAGCCTTGGCAATCAGACAGCCCAAACTGTGTTCAGAACCAAGCCTGTCTCATTTAGGATTTTTGGTAACAAGTACCAGTAACCAATATAATGCAGCCTTACTCTACCAACTTCAGCAGGGAGGAAGCTGTGCACAAGGTTATATAGCACTTACCTAATAATACTCTTCCGGCAAAGAAGAGCATGAGAAGTGACAAAATCTGAGCCCTTTGTGCACATGGCAACTGTAACTGTTGTCCCTTATGCCAAACATCCTGGTTTGTTTGCTAACAAGTAATCAAACACGATAGCTGAGTTCAACCTCTCCAGAATCTTTGCATGCTCCTTTATAAAAGGCCAGAAGTAGCATCATGTTTCTCAATAAATTTGGGACCATCTATTGTCTGACCCTAGATCTAAATTCAAGTTTTATGGCAGTGAATAGCACACCTGCCTTTCAGAGGAAGGGAAGCATCCTTAGCATCTAAGCAGAGCATTAGGTGCTTCGCAGCCTCTGAAAAGTCAGGCTCTATAACAAAAATCAAGTTTTGGCATGTAAAAACAAGTACTGAATATTAACAGTTTAAAACTTAGTTCAAATTGGCTCTGTTCTGTTTCAGTGCATCAGAAGGAATTACTCCAAGGAGAATGCTCCTATTTTAATCCTGGGGGAACACATAGAAGCAGCAGCAATCTATTACACACTGGGGTTAAATGCAGGCCCTTTGGAGTAAGGCAAATATTGAAAAGAAAGAGAGCTACCTATGTTATCCACCTATGGCTGATGGACAAACTGCAGAGATTTCTCTGGAGTGGGTTCATCTGTTTTCTGCTGTGAGCATATTTTTCCTGGGAGAAAGACTGCAAGTTAAAGATCTATCATTAAGACTAATCTTCAAAAGAATTTTTAATGAAGCAGAAATCCTAAATGTAGAAAATTAAAGAGGCTTCTGTTTTATCCCTGGTATCTAAATCCTGTAGGCAAGATGAAATACTCCTAAGCTTGAATAATGTAAAATGTGCAGATGAAAATCTTCCTCTGATGAATATTTGATAGGAATAGGCTCAGGGTAGAAGGTAGAGTGTGCATCTGCACCCACATGTGTCTATATATGCATACAGAAAGCTCCAGAGATTCAAGCATTGCCAATGAGATGTAAGAGCACAGCTGTCAGTTTGGTTTTCACTGTCCAGCCATGGGAGCACACCTTCTTTCTCACTATGGTGCCCAGTATAGAATCAGTCTGTCCCTTTGACTCTGATCACATCAAGTGCCTCCATGACTCATTTATCTGCTCCATTCCAGACAGTTTTAGGAATTATATTTTCTGATTAAATGCAAATTGAACATCATTACTTTCCTTTTCATAACAGCTCTTGCATTGCTACCAACTCTACAAAGGGTTTGTTATGAGTTTGCCTCCTCTCAGGCAGCAGCATCCTCAACGTTCCCCATTCTGGGCCAAACCATACCACTGATATTCCCCAGAGAAGCTGCCTTGCCTGTCACACCTAGTCACATAATGCATTTTTGGCATAGTGTCAGGTGAGGCCAGTTACAAGGGAAGTTCAGCTTTAGAACAGACTGTATGGATTATGCCATCAGCTGGAGCCTTCAGGAACAGGTTAGACAAGCTCTTAACTCTTGGGATGGTCTAGATTCAGGTGTACCAGATTGTTTTCCATAGTAAACACATGGATCAAATCACCTCTTCAATTCCTTTCTAGCCATACATGCCCTACATTAGTTTTATGATCTTCTTTGCTGGTCCTAGCCTATTACTATTGCTTTAACATCCTCAAAAATGCCTCTTCCCACACTTTGGTAATGTCCCAGGATCTTTCTCCATTCTCTTAATGGAAGGGTTGTTTGTTTTCACTTGTTTTTTAAACACACCAGAGGGTTTCCTCTCTCATTAGTTTATAAGCCAAGAGGGGTGGAAAGTGGTGTCTCAAGCCAAGAATGGGAACAGATATTAACAAAAACATTTATAGTGTTACACAATCAAATATCAATATGTAAAAAAGGGTTTTCCTGTTAAATACTGATGCAAACCACTATGAAATCCACCATTTAAAAGTCTTTTAAATTTTCACAGATATAAAAAAAGCAAGTTAAACCACTTGAGCCCACAGGGTATTAAGATTTCCTTCTAATAGCTTCTGGTATTTTCATTTTCCCCAGCTGTGAAGAACCTCACAGCACCCACACCCCTTTCCTTTCTACCCAGCTGGCCAGGCTCTTTGATGGTGTTAAAGGTAGCTCTTTGGCTGAGGTTAGATGCAGAAAACTAAAACACCTCACAGACAACACTTGCTCTTGTGGTCTTGATGAGATGTCCTGTTTTGCTGCAAAGGAAACAAGAAAGCGGGGAGAGAAAAGCTAACAAAGAACAGAGTTATATCTTCTGACTCTTACAAACTGATCTTGCTGCCAAGGAAATACATTTCCAAGATAAACTTCAGGGAAAACTTCACAACAAAAATGTCTTGCTGTACTGGCACTACATTTACCTGCTTTTTTGATCCCAGGCTTGCAGCATAGTTGAAAATGGTAAAATGACCTCAGGCTAATTTAGACACCCACAACAGAAGAGTGCTCTGTCAGGAAGCAGATGCATACCACCATGCAAGATGCAGGGTGCTTGGCTTTAGCAAAAACAAAGAACAGAGCTGCAGAAGATACTGTCACCTTCTTCCTTCTCTTGCTAGGTGGGTTAAAGCTGCTCCCAGCATAAGCACGATGTAGGCTCAGAGCCCTTCTGGCTGCTGGATTTGCCAGAGATGTGCAGAGAGTGCAACACCTTCCTTCACCCAGTGCCACTGCAATAAACCTCCATCAGGGCAGAAAAGCACCTGTGCTTGCTGCCTTTCCCAAACATCTCAGGGACTGCAGTTATTAGCTCTCCCTCTCTTCGTAGAGTCACATTGCATTGACAAAGTATTATAGAATCATTCAGGTTGGAAGAGACGTCTAAGATCACACAGCCCAGCCCTTAACCTAGCACTGCCAAGTCTACCATTAAGCCATGCCACTCAGTTATATGTATTTTTTGAAGACCTCCAGGGATGGGGACTCAACTACTTCCCTAGGCAGCGTGTTCCAGTATTTCACAACCCTTTCAGTGAAGAAGTTTTTTCTCATATCCAACCTAAACCTCTCCAGGCACAACTTAAGGCCTCTTGTCTAATCACTCATAACTAACTCAGCTTCAGAAACCCATTGCCTACCTGCCCACACGAGCTCAGGCTCTATACATCATTCAGCATGGCAGGTTGACATACAAAGCTGGGTTGTTTCCCTGAGGCCAAGTCTCTGCTGAAATACAGCAGTGGAGCTTTACACACCTATCTGATCAGATTCTGCCACTTAAGCACCACAGCCAGCCCTAAGGAGGCAGGAAGCCACCTTTTCTCTATCAGTACTTCTATCATGGTGCTACAGGGTGTTTGATTACTGGAAAGTCTCACTAAGAGAAAGAAAGAAGCATAGGACAGGACCAGAGAACAGGCTTCTAAAGCTTCTCTGATACTGCTTTAAAACCAACAACAAAAAATACTTACCTAAAAAATAAATGAAAATACTGACTTCTGGTTCAAACAAAGCAGCCCCCTCTCCTTCTGTGCCTCTCTTTTGTATTGTGAATCCCTGTGTGCCTAAGAAGCCTCAGCTGTGCTTCATTACCTGTCCACTTAAGCTGCGAGGAACCAGAAGTGGGGAATTAGTTTCCTGCCTGAATGGCCTCTATATCCAGCTGTATAATGCAACTAAATTTGAGTCTGTTAAAAAGGGATCTTAAAGGATAACAGCTGAGCACACTTAAAAATTTATATTGAAAAAGTGAGTTCAGCCAACAAAGGATCTGTCAGAGCTGAGAATATATTGCCTAAGCAGATACACATAATCAGCAAGTTGGTCCATATATGATTCAGGCTAAAAAGCATTTTAAGAACCTCTTTCATATGAATTTAATGCATTTTAGCATGGCCCTTGGGACGATCAGCCAGCTGGGCCACCTCAGAGCAGCAGCCCATGGCCACCACATCACAGCTCAGGGTGGCCAGAGGTATCCTCTCTGATCAAGAGCAGGCTGGGACTGTTGGGCAGAAAGCACGGCACACCAATGCATGAGAGTGCATCAAAAAAAAGTAATTGCACAGCTTTTAAAGGAACTGAGCATTTGATAATATTTTCCATTTCAGATTATTGAGCCATTGGCTCATACCTGGAAGTACCCACTCCTGCACAAATACCCCTCCTTTTCCTATACTCCTATACATGCACAATATTTCAAATAAAATTACTGACTATGAACCTAGCAGGCATAGTAACACATGTGGGAGCATGATTTTCCCATCCAGCAATCAATTTTTATCACCCAGACACTGGTTTTGTATTACTAAAATAGCTCTGCTTAGAACAAAACAAAACAGAAGCAACTTTCATGTTTAGTTTCTGTCTCTTAAATAGCATCACTTTAAATACTCTAGGCCGCGGTGGTTCCTTCTCTTCACTTATTCACTGTCAGACTGCGAGCTCAGGACTTTATGTTATGTGGGGTGCATCTAGGCTGCAGGTGAGATGTGTGGCTTCAACCTAGCAAGCCTGAGCACTGATAACAACATAGCTGGGGCACGCTTGGTGCTGAGCGCCTGACAGATGCTGGTGGGTTTATTCAGGACCTACACAGATACCAAGCCTTGTGAAAGGCAATACTGTTGCATCAGTATTTGAGCGGTGCTCGTTCACATGCTTACATGAGCTCCACGCTGAGATACCCTGCAGTACCTTGCTTGCAGTGTGTGGGTGAAACCCAAGCATAATGATGCATCAGAAGTGGCCTGACCGCGGGCAGAGCATGTGAGCCCAGAAAGAGCTGCTGCAGCCATACAGCCATATGCAGAGGCAAAGTCGTACAAGTGTAATGTAGAAATGCCCAAATAAAGTGCTGCAGACTGTGAGCCAAAAGGCTTTTCCTCTAAACAGGGTATGTAGTAAGTGGTCAGACATATATACAAAATCTCCGCTCTAATGTCAGAGGTCCTATGCATGATAAAAAACCACAGCAAAAGAGAAAACCTCAGATCTTATCGGCAGTGACTGACAGAGTAAGGTTACCCTCTGATAATATGTTTCAGTTCCAGAGATGTTCCTGTCAGCAGCCACAGAGACCAGCCACACTCAGCGTGCCACTGGCACATGCCTGAAGTTCTGCTGCACAGAAAAATCAGGCATGGTGTAAAACCGGGAGGTTCTTTCTCTCAGGTCTTCGTGCTAGGAGGTAGATGAAATCATAAGTAAATAAATAAATAAATAAATAAAGACCTTTGAATGTAAGGCAATTAAAGTGATGCCAACTGATGGCTGAACAGGTTTGGTTGTCCCATCACCCTCCTTTATGTCATTCCACATAACTACAGAACAGAAATATGGTGGGACTGTTTGTGTTGGTGGCTTTGCATGACATGCAGGAAAGAAAACTCTTAACCAGCCTCCGACATCTTTCATGGCCTTGGTGCAGTTGCATCAGCTATCTAGTCCTTCAGCTTCTCCTCTTTCAAATGGAAAAGATAGAAGATGGCTTTAATTAGCAAATGTGTGATGCTCTGAGCAGATCAACCCGAGCCAAACACCATGGCCAGTAGGACTGCAGCTGGTCCCAGCCTGCAGGACCTATCAGAGCTCAGTGTGGCCGTGCTAAGCCTCCGAGGCCTGTTAATGCATTCACATGGCTCTTTTTTATTATGTGAACATATGTTCAGAAACACAACACCTCAGGAAGCATCCCTGTAGCACCCAGGCTCCTGTATTTTTACCATAAAGACCACAGTTTTTTTTCTCGAGGTATGACAGCAGCCTAAGAGAAGCTAGTTGAAGAAGGCATGTTATTAATGAACATGATTAATTTTATTATGACTGTTTCTGCCTCTCTTTTTGTTCCATCAGAGTGGTGCCCTCAGGTCCAAGTGTTAGAGATTGCCATTGAATAAGTAGCATTGAGAGAACAGCCCATCTCTGCCTACAGCCACATGAAGTAGCTTATTTGGTAACTCACCATGACCACAATGGTGAGATTTACCAGCAAAAGAGCCAGGACAACAGAGATAAGAACATTTTGAAAAATGACGCTTTCAAGGATGGCTCCCTCCTAGTTTGCCTAATTCTGAACAAGTCTAAAAGGTGCAAACCCTCAGTTTGAACTGTTTATTCAAGCTTCTCTGAGCTGAAAACCTGGAAATTCTCCTCTATATCCTCTTTTGGCTAAGAAAGAAATATAGTTGTCTGTTTCTGCATGCAACACCTTAATTTCCAAAACAGCTTCTGCAAGGGAGGAACATACAGCTCTCTGCAGACGGCCTGTTCTTAATTTTAGTCCTGACAGCCGTTAGGAGCTATAGTTTCTTTGCCTCTGGTGTGTATACACATACATGCATAGCTTCTTGCTAATGACTTTTTTCAAAACCTTGAGTTGTTTACCTTTTTTAAGGGTTTTGAGTCCAAAAGCTGTTAGAGTTTGGTCAATGGCTGTGTCCACTTTAGGAGACTCTCTACAAGAATCTGCACTACGAGTGTTATATCATATGAGAATTAGAGTAGCAGAGAAATCCACAGAGATGTTACACAGTGTTTCTTAGTAAGTCTCTTTCCTAGAAGTCATGGCCATTTGGGTGTAATGTGAGCTCACCATCCAGCCTTAAAAATTGGTTGAGAACATAGCTGTCTACTTTATATGCCATTTATCTGCGGTCTTGCTGTCAGCTATGCCTCTGAGTGAAGATAGCGATGCAAATGCAAACCATGAGAACTAAACTGCCCTTTGTGGTTTCTTATAGGACTTGTCTGAGAGCTGCAAGGCGCTATGTGTAAGGAAAGAGAACCTCCTCCTCTCCCCCCAACAAAACTATTTTTTCTATCACAACAGAGTTATAAATTATGTCATCTGTGGATGAAATTATTACTCCCATTGTATTATCTGTACAAGTAGCCCCAGCATAAGCTTTTATGCCTCATATGGAAAAGGGCTGCATAATTTAGAAATATGTCTTAACAGATTTGTGTATGAAATACTGGCTCCTGCACTCCAGAATCTCAGCCAGACACCCTTCAGGGTCCCTTCCAACTCAGGATATTCTACGATTCTATGATCTAATTGAGGTATCTTTCCTTACCTATTCCATTGTATTAAGAGGAGACAGACCAGATGTCTCAGGGTGGCATGAACTGCAGGGAGAAATTAACTTCAAGGCTTTCTTTCCCAGTGGTTTACTAATTACAGTTACTAATTCACAGAAAAAAATGAGAGCATTTTCTACTTGGCATCCGCAATGCTTAGATGTTATTCTCACTATGGTCAGAAATTCTAGAGAATAGTAGATGATTTCTAATAACTCAGGTGAATATCTTCTCTCGGGACTTGATACCTGGGGAGAATTTCAAAAATACACCAGCAATTTCCTAACAATACACATTAGGAAAAGTGTTTTGTTCAATCTGATTAAGATTTAGGTGAGTTGCTGTATTTCACTTTATTGAATAAAAAATTATGAGCTTCTAATATTAAGCCATTTATCCATATGAGGATATTCTAGAGAAGGTAGAATACTTAAGCTGCCAGATAACTAAAACCTGTTGAGATTTTGAGTGGAATCTGGGAGATTCCTTGCATGCTTCACATAGCCACTACTCAGGCATTACTGGAGCATTCAAAGCAGTGTTAAAAAAAAAACAGAACACGTGTATGGCAACAGAAATACTGTTAAAATCAGATGTCAAGCAGTCAAAGAATTCTTTAGTTAGAGTAGAAGCATATTAACCAATAATGTCAGGTGAACAAACAAGCATACAAAACAAAACGACACCAAGAATGCATTTTCAGAGCTCTAAACCGTGTGAAAACCAAATCTGTGAGCTACCAGAACTACAAGTTTCCAACTTGACTGTAAGCTGACTGCTAGCTGAGTGTTACCAAACATTCAAAGATAAACTTAAATGCCTTGAAAGACAAGTGTTTACAAAAGACTGTATGCCATGAATGGAAATATTTTGTCACTAACAGAGACCTCGCAATATAATCAGTCAGCAGTAATGCTGGGTATATGCTTCAAATACCAACAGAAAGTTATTGGATGGAAAATGATCACGAGCAACAACCAGTGATAAATGGGTAGAAGAAACTAACTCCAGACCACTCAACCAGTGTAGACTTCAGAAATATGGCATGTAGCATCTAAAACTGCTAGCAGCATACGAGCATTTGCTTGCAGATTGTTGGAAATAGTCCAGTGTGCTACAATATAGCACAATCTACAACAAGAGAACCTACTACCACCCCACATACAGGCCTGGAAAATGTTGTGTGGCTCAACTCCATGTCCCACCATTCTGGACAGATTCCAACCCCTCATTCTGCTCAGCACTGTCACAGCAGCACTCTGCTAGCCTTTGCTTGTCCATGAGGCTGCCGGGAAGTGGCAGGCACTTCATCAACTCCCAGCAGGGAGCAGGACTCCAGGACTCTGCCACATGGACAGTCAACTCTTTTCTCTATCACACGTCAGTCATTCTGCGTAACAAGCTCCTTGTGCTGTTCCTTGGCATCTGATTTCAAGCATGAACTTGTCAGATTAGCCTTAGTCAAAGGGTAAAAACACTTTCTTGCTTAAATCAATCTATGAACTTCATCAGCAGTAATTTATACGTGCTGGCTGCTCTCTCCAGTTTTGTGAATAACCAAAGATTATTCCTGATGAGCTTTCCCATTCCCAAGAGCTCATCCCTGGGCCCTCCATACTGATTGATGCAGCATCCTGAGTCACTTCTGGCATGGCCGTACCTTCCCTGTCATGTCTTTTCTGCTTCTCATGTATTGTCCTCGCTTAGCTGCCTCTGCTTTCTTCATCTCTTTGGTAAACTCTGAAACAAGAGCTGCTGCTTTGCCATCTGAAGATGCTTTGCTCCTAGTTGCATTTTCTGTCATTTAGCCCTTTAAATGGGGCAGGGGCCCACACTAATAATCTGATACCATTCTCACTGTGTGGCTACTGACACAGTCTCAGAGCCCTATAGTACATTTACTTTTCCCCTTGTCCCTCTCCAGTGCAGAGGCAAGAGAATGAACAACAGCAGAGGCAACAAGACAACCCCAGTGTATTTCTGCTGTCCACTCTGGAGATGAAAAATTGACTTTGTCTGCCTACCAGGGAAGCTCTGAGACCACGCTGCATCTTAGCACCTCCCACTACCCTCTAACAGCCAAATACCCAGCCCTTTCCTGTGACTGCTGCTGTAAACTTATTTCCCTGGCAGCCCTCTCCAAGCTGTTAATTCACTGCCGCTTGAGTTAATTTGGGAGGATTTGTTGCTCTACACCTCTACACCGGTACAACTCACAAAATGTCTCACTATATGTCATTTCCTTCAGCTAGGCTATACTTATCTTTATGTATGCTAAACCAAAGAAACCACCTCCACTACTGTTTTCTTTCACAGCTTGTTTTTTTCCACAATTGTGGTCATGCTTGCACAGCAGCCTTGCTACAGAAAGCTAATGTTAAATGCCAGTGTGTTTATTTGAACTTCATGCAGCGTTTCTCTGTGAGTGTAGCTCTTTAATACTATACCACCACTTCTTTTGCAAAGATGAAGCCTTTTATTTGCAAAAGGCAAAGATCAGTTTAAAACCCTGGGAGGTGAGGTGCTATTTTCCTTCCCAGGCAGATGTGTGCTTGGTTTCAATGAGATCCCCTTTAGCAGAACCCTGTTAAATCCCATTTTACGTGTGTGACACAGGTAGAGGAGGCCTTAGGGACAAGACCCACTGATGTCTTCAGGCTTTTCACGGGCATGACTGTCAGTAGGAGGAAGCAGCCTAAATCAGGTAGCAGAGCTTGTGACAAAACATGACTGAGCATAGGTGCTTTAGCTCCCAGATCTGATGCATCGTCTGCATCCGTGCCTGAGGTGGGCTTATCAGGGACAAAAGCAGAAATGGAGGAACCTCATCCTCTCTGAGTGGCAGCCCTGACAACCACAAGCAGCTCTGGTGCATGGAGAAGAGGGTGCTGAGGTCCCCACACAAGTGGCTGCATGGTTCCTTGGGGCTCTACCTTGGTCCAACTCCCCAGTGCCTTCCTCCAGCCATCCCCAGGCCAAGGCCCCACGCAGTCAGCAGGCCACAGGGATATCCCTTGCTGGGGTAATGGGACCTGTTGCAGGGCAGGAGACAGGGCCTGGGCTGGGGACAGAGGGACACCGGACCTCACAAGGGGAACATGGGACCCGGATGGGGCCGTGCTTGCCCGGCCATGGGATCCCACAGCTGTGCCCACCAGGCTTGAGCACAGTGTCAGCAACCATCACGTTACCCCCATCCACAGCCATCAAGAGCTCACAAAACAGTCACCTGTGTTAGCTGCTAACTGTGGGAAGGGTGACAGCAGATTTATTCCCAAAGCTTGCCCGTTTCCCTCTGAAATCTCCTTCAGCACTCCTGTGGGAAGGCAGGTGAATACACGAGGCAAACATTAGACAGAGCCCGATGTGGCATGGCTATCTCCTCTAGATTTAGCTGACCCTGTGATCCTCAGCCATTGTGACAGGGTGCAGGGGGCTGTCCAAAGGATGGGCCAAGCTTCCCCAGTGCCATCTGTTTCCTCCCCATCACCGTTTGAAGTTTTTAGCTCTTCAGGAGTTTTTTCTTAGCCACCATGAAAGGATTGCAGGAGTATACATCATCCAGATTGTTCTTTAATATTTTTTCAGTGATTAGTGATTCAGTGATTTTTCAAAAGAAAAAAAGAAAAAGATATAGGTTGTGTAAAAAGAAGTGGCAAATGATTATCATATCCTGAGGTATTGCTAGGTGCTTTTTGCAAAAAGACTTAATTTCACTCTATTATAAAATCTACATGAACCAGTCCATTCAATAACTAGCACTCAATTGCAAGAGACATAAAACAGTCTTTAATACATGTACAAAAGTAGCAAGCAACTGTATAAAACCCTCAGGCTCAGACCACGATCAGTTTCCACAATCAGATTGTATTGGTTTATTCATGTAGAGCTACGCAATGATTGCAGGTTCTGCAGTCAACAGACGCCCCTCTGCTACAAGGGAAATCCAGCCATTTGGGTGAGCAGATTTCCCCCTCAAGTCTGGTACACAGGATTTCACAACTGTCATTTGAAGGGAAATGACCTCTCCTGAGCAGCAGGCTTGGCACAGCAAGGTCAATAATTTAATATCTACACTTGATTGCATTTTTGTGGGACCATTCTGATCTTTGAATAGTTAAACCCACACATATCTAGCACCTCACTTCTAATGCATTCTTGTCACAAAGTTTCTGAATTCTATTCAGAAAAAAATAAATAAATGTTGCTTTAACTCATGAGTAGTTTTAGCTACCAGAGCTTTTGGGTAGACCCCACACAGATTCTTTCGAAAACTGTACTTCATTCATACATGGATACACTGCAAATTATTAAACAAGCCTGTTATGGCCTTTCTGAGCACTTATGAAAGCGCAAAATGAGACCTCTCAAACTATCTCACCTTCCCTGAAAGGGTTATCTATCATCACAGGAACAATCCCATATATTGCATCTAGCCAAACGTACACTCCAAAAATACTGCTTTCCACTCTACACTGCAAACACATGTGCAGGGTACATGCATTTTCTGTACAAGGAAAAGTAAAAAATATTTCACAAGTGATCAAAATAAGTAAAAACAGCTTTGGAAATAAGGCAGATTTTTCCTGCAACTAAAGAAGGTATACGATAGCATTTTCAGTTCAGCTACTACATCGAGTTGCCAACGCAGCTCTCAGAGGCACCTGGAAGAGGACAGTTGATCCAGCATGGTCCCAGCTTAAGTGCAATTGTTGTAAACATTAGGTTTGACGAAAGTGTTGCGTCTAGAACCGTAAGACATATCTTCATACACTGTATTTGTTTTTCTTTTCTGGAAATATTTCTTCATCTGCAAAAGAAAGCAAACAACCATTCAGAACAAAGCTTGAAAAGACCCCAACCAAGTTGCCAATTTACATCTTAGGAGTCCAGCTGCCTGAAGTCCAGCTGCTAAGATTTCTCTCATAACACAATGAGGTCTTACAGATTTAGGTTGAAATTTATGACCTAGTCATTTCAATCTGTGTTGTCAGTCTAATGCAATTCCACTAAAAGTTCCTTCAAGATTTGTATGCAACTGCAGCCCCTACATAAATAATGCTGAGCCTTAAACTGTAGTTTGTTACCAGAGACATATGAGACCAGTTCCCACAGGGTCACTTGTCTTTGCCAGGGTGATATTATACCACTGGCTTTAGCAGTACTGAAGCTAAAAGGGGAGGTACAGGATAAGGGTCTGGCCTGTGAATCCTACTATGTTGTTTTGAGTAATTGTTTTGGACTGTGAGGATCTATCAAAGTGGGGAGGAAAAAAAAAAAACAAAACAAAACATGCTTTCTATAGAAAATGGATCCAAAAAATCCCTATAAATGAAAAGTTTCTTGATCACCCTTTTTTTTTTTTCTAGGACAGGTCAAAAACATTCTCCCAGAGATACTTCCACACACAAGGATATTTAATGACATTGTGTTGTATCAGATTTCCCCCAAAACACTCTAGTATAATATGTGTACATATATATATATATATATATATACATATATATATATGTATATATATATATACATATATATGTATATATACATATATATATACACATATATATATATATATGTACATATATATATATATATGTGTATATATATATATATATACACATACATACACACACGTGTCTCCATTCTTGACTGACAACAAATAAGTAAAAAAGAAGCAAAACAGAATAGTGAGTTGCCCTGTTCATGGAAACAGATACAATGCATGGCTGCATTGTTGACTGCAGGGATTACTTGAGCTTCCATATTGAAAGGCAAACAATGTCTCATGATTTACTAAGAGCTACAAAAACATAAAACAGTCTTTACTTCTGAAAGTTTACATCTAGTGGACATTAAACAAGAGCAAAGAGTAGACAATACAAAGCCACGATTCTCTAGGTTTATCGAGCGTTTGCTTGACTCAATCACTATTTACAAATAATACCTTTGACTGTGACTGAAAAGGCACCTATTCAGTTAACATGGATTCATTTTTCCTTTGGGACTGTAACAGCATACTTACATGGACACGGTACAGGGCGTAGCACATCAGCACAGAAAGCAGCAGCACTGCCATGATGATAAGACCATAGTAGGCCCAGGAACTATTAATGAATGCTGTCTCCTCCCCTCCTGCATGTGGAGTTATATTATTATTAATAATATGAAGAGAGGTAGAATTATATTTTTATTATGGAAAAAATATTTAGGTATGTGTGGGGCTCTGGTCAGCAGGAAATCAAATGTGAACAGCATGCTCCATGGCCATGTTAGTCATGCCATTAGTATTCTAGCTGGCATCCCCTCTGCTCTCTTGGAGGCAGGTGACAACTGTCAGTGGCAAATGAAGAGTCAGGGAGGAGCATTCTACAAAGGTGACAGCTTCTGTACCACAGCTCAGAAGCAAAACCACACACAAAAAAAAGAAGTTTACTGCACTGTTATATCACCATTGAGGGCTCCACCAGGAGTACATAAGAATTAAACAACAACTAGGGTTGGGAGGGTGCAAGCAGTACAGACAATTAAAAAAAATATTCTACAATGAATAGAACAGTGCTGGTAGAAAGGGTTACAGTTCTCTAAAATCTCAATTTAAATAACATTCTATCTAGTTATCACCCCACTGCTTTGATGTGCAGCTGTCATTTTCCCCAACTCACGCTACTGAGTTGTTGCACATGTTATAGCCAGCAGCATAGCATGAGACCAGTCTTTTTTTGCAGACCAATTTGTAAATAGATCTTTTGCAGCTCCTAGCACCTATGTAAACCTTAGTTTATTTGCTCAAAGATCCCATCAAAACTGTCAATGCAGTTTTTGCACCAGTAACGTCAAAATCAAGTACCATTGTGGATTCATCTTAAAAAATGGCTATAACTAACTCTCATGAAAATGAAGTCCCAGTAAAACATGCTCACAGTGTGCTCAGTGTATAATAAGGATGTGTGAGATCATCGCTGTTATCTTCGGTACTGAAAGAAAATGCCCAAGGACTTGTTCTGTGTTTCTTAGTATGACCTATTTTTAGGCTCAATTTACTTATATATATTATTTTACTTATATATCATATTATTTATTATAATATTATTATAATACTATAATTTATATCTATATAATTATTTTTATTATATAAATAATATTTTATATATTTTACTATTATATTATTTACTATTATTTTACTTATATACTTACATATTTATATTATATATTATAATAAATAATAGTAAATATATAATATATATGTTATACCATTACATTATATCATGAATTATATATTATACTATACACTATATATAATATATATATTATATCATAATATTATATGTTTACTTATATACTTATTATATTATTTATTTTATATATTATATTATTTTACTTATATATATATATATATATACGTAAAAATATATATTATTGATTTTATTTTTTTTTTCCTAAGTGAAGATGTGGGATTATCGCTAGTTTTCTATTTTTAAATTCTCCTCTGGTTGTATAGGACCCCGAGGAGCGTGAGCATCTCCCTAGACTTTCCCTGGTCCTGAAGGATTTTTAGTCATGAATTAGAGCTCTACTTGGCCTGACTATAGGTCTGTGAGCTTTTAGTCCATGTCTTCTTTTATAACATACCTATAATTATTTATGATTAAGCAAACAAAAGCACAATACCTTTAACCATCACCATGGTGCCTCTTTGGCTCACTGAGAAGAGAAAGGAATTGTTCAGCACTGCAGCACATACATACACATCATTGTCACTTTGCTGTAGGTTGTGTAACGTTATCACTAGTTTCTTCTCTTCCTTTGAATACTCCAAGCGATTAGCAAAAACAGGAAAGATTTCTAGAGCTTTCTGACTTGAAACACATAGCACTCCTTCAGGTTGCTTGTGAGTCTTGAGCAAGCAGATCTCTTCATCTTTATATGAACTATTCAATGCACAGGTAATGTTGAGAGACTGGCCTTGTTGAATATCGACAACGAGTGGTGACTGTTCAACAATTCCAGCTAAAAACAAGAGAAACTGATGACTGCCATGTAATTAACACATTGCTTTTTAACTAGGGAGCAAATACAGAGGTCAATGACAGAAAGAACCTAGCACAGAAATATAGAAAAAAATTGATATTTTAAAGCCTGCCTTTATACATGCTTTCAGAACAGAGATATATCTCAGTGCACCCTGGAATATTTTGCTGCCCCAGGTTCTGAAAGTAGGACTGAGTACTGCCTTCTCAAGCGAGATTAAGCTATAAAGCATCTGGGTACCATTGGCCTGGATGAAATCATACATAGTGTGTACCATCAACAGTTGAAAATGGTCTTCAAGGTAGTTATTTATGGTCTGCTGTCCAATGTGGAACACATTTCACTGAGTTCCTCTAAGGACATGCCCTGTACCTCTTTACATTATCATTAACAATGTGGATGAGGGAATAAAAGAATTAGACAATTTATCGCTTCTGTGCAAAAGGTAATTCTGGAAAGGTTGCAGGTATTTCAGAGAAGAGGATCAGCATCAGAAAAAGGTAAGAGAATTTAAAAACGTAATTTGGATTAACAGCATATAATCAACAAGGCAGAATTCATTTGAAAAAACACAGTGAAGAAGTTTGAAAAGAGAAGTCTAAAGAAAGAACATAGTAAGTCTTTATGGATATAAGGGAATACTACTGACCCAGCATTTTTAAATGCATTGGGAACTGGAAAGGAAGAAAACTCTGTAATTTTTGGCAAAGACAGTTCAGATGAAATGGTCTTACCAGTAGGGTAGGTATGCCTGGGAATAAGCTGCTAAAGACTATAGTGGACTCAACCCTCTTCTAATTTAAGAAAAAAAAAAAAGGGGGGGGGGGGAGGAGAGGGGAGGGCAAAGACAGAAAAATTCTTCCCCTAACCAGAAATGACTACCAAGAGGAAAATGTGGCCATTCTTCAACTGTTTTCTAAAAAGATAAAAACCATGCATCCCTGTATCCACTGATGTCCAACTCACAAACCCTACCTAGCATCAGCTTCTTAGTTATTTGGGGTTTATAATTCCAGATGGAATAGCAAAACCAAAAGAGATTTGCAAAAGCTGCTACCAAAATCAGGGTTCATTTTCATAAAGATTTAGCAGATGGTTCTGAAAACAGCTATGGGCCCTCACTGTTTCCACCCTGCTGCCATAACACTTCTGACTCATGTGAAAGTCTTACACAAGTAGCTAGGATAAATTAGTCATGAAGTGATGTTTCAGATGTCTTCTTCATCTTTTCACAGAACAGGCTTACACTTTCCTTCAAATCAATACATCACCTGAGTAGACATTGGTAAAATTCTTTTAGACTGTCCCTCCCACTATTCTTTCTTCCAATCTTTGATTTCAAACATACCTCCACGTTTATTAATTCCTAACTTAAGAGGTGGAACCACAGGAGCTTTCACCACTACAATGGTTGTCTTCCCATCCAGCCTGACATGACGGTCATTTCTTATAATAAACCTGGTGCATAGGTAGAAATTTGAATCAGATTCCCGTACATTGAGCAGAGTTACTGTGAGTTTTGCTCCTTCCTTTGAATACTTGATGCGATCCACAAAAGCTTTATTAACAGTTGGTTTCTTATCCTTGGGAACATATAAAACATTTTCTGGTTGTACTCTAGTCCTCAAGTACATCCCCAGTTCATTTTCTGAATTGTACATTGAGCAAGTTATGCTGACGGAGTCTCCTTCCCAAACACTGACAACGTCTGTTGACTGTTCAAGAAATGCATTTTCTTCACCTTAAAATAAGAAATGCAATAGAAATGATAATATCAGATTTCTTGTTCTATAAATATCAAAGTAAGTTGCAAATATAATCATTTATGTCTGTGGAACAGCTCTGAAAACCTGAACCTTAGTCTTAATATTCTGTGTATGTAGTCTCTTGACTGTCCTAAACCCTAGAGTGTCTTTTATCCCCATTAACTTGCATGATTCAACACATCCAAAGCTCAAAAGTTTCTGGTGAAAAAAGTGGCTTCTGTCACTCACATAAAAAATTTAGTCTGCACTGTAGGTTCCCAGTATGATCCTCTTAGCTCTTAAAATATCAGCTTCATTGAACTGAGCCCAATAATTGGAGCTGACTGAGGATCTAAATCTGGAGTTCAAAGGGATGACAAAATGACAGAACAGGAGAAAATTGTATATTTCAAAGAAAAGAAAAAAAGCTTTAACAATATCAGGGAACTCGACAATGTAGCCTCTTAGGAAGAGAGCTGCAGAAGGTATAATGTTACAGCCTATTTTAAGAAACAAAGGTGTAAGAACACATAAGGAGACCCTTTGAGTTCTCTAACAACCTGAGCATCTGGAGAAAAAAAAAAAAAAAAAAAAAAAAAAAGAATAGAAAGTACTTATGGAATGAATAGCAAAGGACAGATCAAATAAATATAAGAAAAATTACATTACAAACAAAAAAAGAGAATTGAAATACAGAGTATTGGATATCTTGGAAGAAGACAGTATAGGAAGGGTTGAATATTCAGGTGTTCACAATCAGAGTAAGGTACCCTATATACTTAAAACAGCTTATTTTAATAAGGGAAAAATCCCAGAAGTCAAACACAGAAAGACTGCATCATGGGAATTCAGATAATGTAGGTCAATCCAACCTGTCCAGACATGAGGACATTCTACATCCTACACTATTAAGAAAATTAAAGCAACCCAGGAGTCATCAACAATTATCTTTCAGCAACAGATAAATGGTGCAATGGAGAAGGCTGGAAAAGTGCAAAGCACTCTGCCTTAACAAATAAGGAAGGAAAGCCCAGGGAATTGATCCCCATCAACCAAAAATCAGAACTTCTAAGCTGACCCCCACTTATGCGTTCTAAGAACCCAGGCACTTTATGGCAAGCAGCCACAACCACTTAATCATTTCCTCCAAAAGACAAAAGTTTTAAAAAGTACAAGGGTTAAATTATATTTTCAGAAATCAGTATCAACTCCTCAACAAATGACAAAAGCACATTAAAACATTAGCACCGGTTTCAATGCATCTTCAATTCAAACATGTTGATTTGTGGATTCCTTTTTTTTTTCACCCTCAAGTCACCATGCTTCCAGGTTATTAACAAACAAACCAGACATCATGGGGAGAAAAGGGCTATCTGGTGTTTGAGGCATCTTTTTCCTCAGTTTCTCCTCCTCAGAGAGCCTTGTGGTTTTCCCCAAGTATGCCTCTGGCTTGTGCTCTCAATAGCTACAACATACAATTGATATTTCTAGTAAGGCTTTATTACACCTTCACCAATTACATGCCTAGTAAATACCAACACTCATTTCTATCCAGTAACGAGCTCCCCGTGTCAGCCTTGAGAATACGTACACAATTCATGTTGGATTACTAGGAAAATAACTTCCACTATTGTTATAGAGAGTAATTAGTGTGTAGAAAAGAAAGCTTCAGAGCATAACACTCTTTCACTTTTTTCTGAAAACGCATTGTGAAATGTTAGAGAATGCTTTTTTCAGAGTATCACCTGCTTTTGTTAATGGTTAAACACCCAGGAACCTCTTTGAGAGGATAAGCTAAGGAGGAGAAAAAAAATAATAAAAAATATATATATATATATATATATATAATGAAACTTGTGAAATTTAAGAGGAGCATTGTTGTATGTACATACCACTCAGGCCAGGGATGAACCGGAGAAGCAGAAGAAAGAGAGATGCAACTGGGAGAGGTGATGTCTGCGGCATTTTCCAAGGTCTTTTTAGCTGATCTCAATAACCCAACTGATGAGCTGAAGACAGGTTTGTGTGCCAAAACCTGGCTGTTATCTTCTAGCTACGTCAGCTGCTTTCTAACTGAAGTTCTCTCCCCCTCCCCAGCAACTTGCTTCTTCTGTCTTCACATCACAGAGACTGTGACAGAGAGGGGAGCGAGAGATTTAGAGAGAGGTGTATTCTGTTGTTGACTTCACACTGGCAACGCCCACACTTTACTACCACAGAACAAGCCCCAGATGTGGGGGCTGTTAGTGGAAACATCAGCACCAGCTGCAGTCGATACAGACTGTCAATGCCCCCAGGCTCAGCAGCCAGCCCTGCTGCAGGCTGCAATTGAAAGCGTTGGCTTTGTAAGGGGCAAGTGGGAGAAAGATACACCGCTACTTCAGCTAAACCTTAAATTAATATACAAAGCCTGCTCACAAACTTGCAGGCTTCACCTGTATTTTGCCAGTGACGAGCCTGTGTTCTCCAAGCAATGGGATGGTGTTTTCAGAGCAGCAGTTCAGTGTGTACCTCTCCCGTGGCTTCACGCTTAGAGATGTTCTGTAGCTGCAAGCCACCAGCAAAAGGGAAGCTCAGTCATAGCTCACACCCTACTCTCTCCCTGATACAACAAACAGCTTTTCTTGAAGGAATGATTGCCTGACAGCTGATAAGCGTCATCAGACCTTGTAAAGAAAACTGAGTTCAGGTGGGTTGTGAAATGGGCTTTCAATTAGCCCTATGAAGACTCACTGCTAGATACAAAAGCAGATGGCAGGAGGGATTTCCTGCTCCTGGGCTTTGATTTTGCAATACTCAAGAAGTGGATCATCCCAATAATGCTGGGTAATGAGTGTGGGGCTCACGTGATGGTGATGTTTTGTAAAGGACATGAAGAAGCCAAAGAACAAAATGATCGATGCAGGGTTACCAGTGAATAGCCAGTGTTCAAGCTGGCATGGCATTGTGGTGACTACAAGAACACAAAAAAAAGCACATCAAAATGAAACTGCAACTATCAAATTATGCCATCTGTCGAGTCAGGCTACCTGATATTTTCAGTTGATTTTTATTTCAGAACTATTTGTGTGGATATATTTATTTGTAAAAAGGCACATAAAGCAACATCAGGCACATAAAGCAACATCAGTCACTTGCTGAGAGCCAAGAGGATCATTAAAGCCATTTTCCCAAGACATCGGATGATTGGCATTACAGGCAAAATGCAGCTCAGGAGGCACAAATCAGAACAGCTGGGACTGACACCTCTGAATATCACTGCCTGCAAAATCAGCAGTAGGAGGGCAGAAAACTGGGCAGAACTGGGCAGGTAACCTCTATTCCCAAGGCTTAGCTAGCTCTCTGGCCCCAACTGGTGTTAAAGATTAGAAATTAAATTTGCACACTCTCTAATTTGAATCTCTTGAATTACTACAACATAAATTGTCAAATAGCATGTTGTCTTTGTTTCAAAAAAACTCAAAATTTGAGGGTACACAAAAAAAGAGCAGTGTCAGTCATCAGTTTGACCGCCCTAACATGCACACACTAATATGTATACACACATTTGTTTTTCCCCATTACGAGACGACTTCAGAGAACTGCAACAGCCTTTAATTTTAAGACAGTCTTTTTCTAGGTCCAGGAAAATCAGGTATGCATCACTGGAATCTCCTGAAGCCCAGCACGCAGCTCCATGCATGGGAATGCTCGGCACTTCCTGAGAGGCTCTCGCAGAAATGACTTACAGCAGAAAAACAAAACCAAAAGCAACACCCATGATAGCTGCCTTGGTAAAACATACATTGAACTCATCATACTGTTGCAAAACACCACAGAAATTTCCTACTTGCATTTGAAGGACCTTCCAAAGTTTTGAGGTCAAGGGAAAAAGAAAATGTCCATAACTTTTTAATATACCTTTTTGCATTATTATTTTTTTTTGCTATTGTTTTTAAATCTATATAGAGTCATGTTACATCCTACATCCTTTGAGATTTCCTGATGAAACTACCAATTTATAGGTTTATGATTGGTTATACTATGCAAAAAAATAATTCAACAAGCATCCATTCCGCTTCAGGAATGTGTTTTTGCAATCTGGATGCTGGTGCTCTTAGCTCAAAAGCCTGATAAAAGTCTGCGCTGCCAAAGAAGCCTTGCATCTTGTGATGCTGGGGCTTCTCAGACAAGTACCAGGAGAGGACAAGAGCCCCTGGAAGCTTTTCTTATTGCTTGCAAAAGTCTGGAGTTGGATAACTAGGGCAATTGCAGTCCTCGGTGAATGCATGGGAATTATGAAAGTACGTTTGTGAGAACTATTGTGAGGTATAAAATAAACGTGTTTCTTCAGGTGATGGCTAGACTTTGTTTGAGGATGCTGCTGGCATAAGGGCCTGGTTTGTCTCATTTGTAGATGATGCTTCAAATGGCTGTGACCTTCCACTTTCACAAGCCTGATTGGGTTTCATAGCACCTGCAGAATTGAAGGAAAAACATCTGTGAGGCAAAGGCACAGATCGATCTCATTGTGAAATAAAATCAGATTGCCTGATAGGTTTGGAGATGTGAAGTCCTCAGAGAAGCTGCCCTGCCCCATCTGCTTCCGGACTGCCTGTTGCTCTGAAAGGGGAAAGTTTGCAGCTTCACCCAGCGAGTTCACAGCCTCTCTGCTGAAACCATGCCCTGGTTGCTGCAGCCATCAGCCTGTGCCTCAGGCTATAAAATCTATGGGATTAAAAGCTATTAACACAGCCTTGATGCAGTGTGGAAATGGGCTTCCACTGGGCTTAGTCCTGGTAAACACACCCAGCCTTTTGCTGAACAACCTCCTGCCCTCATAACTAAATGATATTACCATTTATCATAATTAACCCCCCCCCCCCAAAAAAAAAAACAAAAAAAGTCATTGCTTACCTTTAAAAATCTGATAGAGCACTACGACAGGTTCTAGGAAAACAAGAGCAAGAAAGTACCAGCATTAGCAAAGATTTACTTAGAAGGTTTAAAACTAATAGACCTGCAGTTGCTTTTCCCTACTTACATTTATCCAGGATGCCTGAGCAACTGCTATCTGTCTAAAACAGATCCACAGGCCTTGTGTTTCTCCACAACTCTGCACCAAGTGTGATGTATAAATAACCTGAGAGGGGTACCTCTCGGCAGGGATAACGCTTTGTTTGCCACATGACAGCACAGCTGCACCCCAAGTTCTGCACTCTGCTCTAGCACAACAATTTCTGAAAAGCTGCTTTAACACTACTGCACGTAAGAACACTGCACTATGCTCCCTATTCAGTCCATACAGCCCATCCCACCCCTTTCTGTGCATATTATTTTGCAAAAAACAAACAAACAAACAAAAAAAAACCACACCACCAATAAAAACATTTAAAATATATTCTTCTCTAAGTTAAAACTGCCTCTCAAGTGCGATCACTTGGCTGCATTAGTGTGGTGGTGAGGAAGTGTATTTTGTGCTTATTTTTCGTACTAAAGCCTGCTGGCCATGGACTATGTCACAGCACCAAATGCGGAGGTGGAGTCCAGGCCATGTGCTAGCCCAGCCTCCCCCCTTCACAATGAATATCACTTAGCAACTTCCTAAACAATTTTATGGAAACAAAATACAGAAAGAAAACGCTGTGCACTTCCTTTTGCACTCCCAGGGCTGCTTGTAGAGGCACATTACCCATGGGAAACATAATGCTTTGTCAGACTGTACCTTGACCACTTAGGATTCTTTGAACATGATACAGTGCCAGTGCTGCTGCACAAACCCCAAGAATCAGGAAAGTGGCAGTGATGCCAATTGTCTTGCTGCTGCCTGGATCTGTTGGATTATCTGCAGAGCAGAAGAAAACACAGGATCCAAATGATCAAACAGGTATACCAGGAAATGAGCCTTCCTCATAAGCAGTTATTTGAATACTTTAATAAGTGCGCACATGACAAGTGTCCTCTTAGCCCGGAGGTAATGTCTCATTTACTATTCACTAGTAAGTGGAATTCTGGAATCTTGTTGCTCGCCCACCACATACCATCTTCCCCCTCAGCATCCCTGTATCTATTGCTGGATAGCTACAGTTGCAGCACTTATGCCTACATCCAGGACTGGTATATATGGATCAATATGCCTAGGGCCAGGCACCTGCAGAGGCTGGGGGAAAGCCCCTGAGTTTGGATGCTACAGCACATGTGGGTTCAAGATAAGAATGTACAGAACATTCCTCCCAAAACACCTGTAAAACTATCACAGCAAGCTGTCTGAGCAAAACTGTCTCAAAGCTAAAGGGAGACAAAAACATGAAGAGACTAACATAGAGTCATATAATAATGGGTCTCATATATTGAGCTTATTTTCTTGCTTTCAACGTAGCAGTTCAGGTTAGCCACGTGTGCTTGGATTTCTTCTGTCTCTACTGCACAGCAGATTTTCTCCTCCTCTGTGATGTGATGCACCTCATTTTCTAGGGAAGGTGAAAGATAAAAGCATCATTGAATACAAATATGGATCATTTATAAAATCTTTAACCAAGGGTTACAGGTCAATGACTTAGATTCTTTGTGTGCCACACAAAGTTGAGGTTGCTACAATCATCCTTAGTTCAATAGGTGTCAGATTTTCTTCTCACTGAAGCTGATGAACTCTTCTATGAACCAATATTGAAAGTCTTCAAATCTGCAGATAGCAAAAAGTTTTCATATGTAATTAAGAACATGAAATTTTAGAGGGGGAAGAACACCTCTGCACAGGGATGGGATGGGCATCATTCAGCAGGTCATGAGCAATTACATTGTACATCACTTTCTTTGTACATAATACTATTATAATTACTATTATTATTATTTCTTTTCCTTTTGTGTCCTGTTAAACTGTCTTTATCTCAACCCATAATTCCCCCCCATCCCCCCAGATTCTCTCCCACATCCCACTGGGAGGCAGGTATGTGTATGTGGAGGGCTGCCTCTCAGGTTAAACCACAGCACATCCCATACTCAGCACACCTAGCTGTTACCCTCCTCAAAGCATTTAGCCGTCTACCTTTACATCGATTTCCAGGCTGTTTTTTTTTTTTTTAAGTTCTCCTTTATCTTCAGTGACAAGAGAAAGAATGCTCTCAGTCTCACAAAGGAGGTGAGGAAATCCCTTTTCAGAGACTTGTCTGCAGCCAGGAGAGCAAAACTAAAAATGTACTCAACCAGACATAAACTGGTGATGTGCCATCAACATGGATGGAGTTCAACTCATTTATACCTGTGCAGCCTCATCTACCATGAAGCTTTGCACTTCTTGGAGCCATGTCCTACACATAGTGACAGGCATTTTCATTTCTCACCCTAACAGTTTTTTGAGAAAACTGGCAGGATTATTTACTGAATTATACAGAATAGCAACACAGAAAAGCTTGTTAGGCCAAACCTGGATTTCAGTGTGTACTGACTGAAGTAGATCGGATTCATACATTGCAAACCAACACAGAACTTGATCATTAGAACTGCCATTGAAAAGGAAAAAAAATAAAAATAAAAATAAAAATAAAAATCTGAATCTCTACTAGTGTTGTGTTAAGCAGAGTTGGATCTGAACTTCATTTATTTTTGTAAATGATGTAAAGACTTTTCTTCACAATAAAAAACCCACTCATTTTGACAAGTTAGTTTTCTCATTAATCTCTCTATCCACCCAAATATATTACAGTTTGGTTTCATGACCTGAAAAGTATTATCTATATATTCACAGCTAGACTCCCAGGAGAGTTTACCTCCAAGCTCCAGGTTGCCACAGGATTCTCCTATTCTCCAGTCTTCCTGCCAGAAGATGGCATAAACTTCATTAAGATACTTAATTTCTTGCTGAAAGCACATAATGATGTGAGATTTAATGGTCAACAACTGAATTATGTCATTTGATAATGTCCCATTTTTAGTTTCTCCAATTTTATCAAAGATCTCATAATTGGATAATTGGCAAATTTTGCTGTCACAATCTTTACAACGATAAACTGTCACACGTGTATTGTCAGAGGAAAAGCCATTTGTCTCTTCAGCAGGGTCACCTGTTGGTGCAGCAATACCTACAGGAGAAAACAAAGAAAACTGTTAAACAACGGTTTCCTCCCCAGATTTCTGGAGAGATGAGTTCTGGTGGACAAACCCAGTTGTGGCTTAGGAAACATTGTCTGCCAATGGGGAAGTTTTGTAAGGGACTGGGTCCAGTCCCTGGAATAGTTTTTGGAGTAGAAATATGATACAGCTCCCTCCTTGTCTTCTCTCCTCCCAAAACTCCTTGGCACAATCCCACCAGGTGCCTCTCCAGCACATACGAGATGTCAGGGCCACGCTGCCAGCCGAGCTGTCTGCCTGGAGCTGGATGCAGCACCACTGACTCAGCCCGGTGTTGGAGCATGCCAGGGCTGGGCTCTGACAGCTGACAGAGGGGTTTTGCTCTTTCAGACCCTCCTGGTAAAGGGCCAGTCCTTCAAGAAAGGACTCACCCCACCTGGCTTCAGGCAGAGCCAAAGGAAAAGTCATTCCTGCCAAGGCAGGCAGTTGTGTTAGAGAAGTGAATCACCTTCCCCTTCTTAATTCCTTTTCTCACCTGAGTTGTTCTGTGCTCTTAGCTTCAACTGGACACAACTGAGCTTTCTATTAACAGCTGAAAAGTTTTTAGCTACAGAAGCGCAGTGAAAAGCAAGGAGCTCCAGCAGGAGACTCACCTGGCCGCAGAGCGAGGCCACTGAGAAGCAGCAAGCTCAGCCACGGGAAGCAGGCAGAGCCCATCTGTCCACCTGGGAGCACAGCTCCGGTGCTGTTGGATGCTCCACAATCCTGGGGCAGGCTCACTGGGCTCCTCTTTCTGCAGAGATGGGGAAATCCCAGATGGAGGCTCCTCAAGGCAGTGGCCCTATGCACATCACTCAGCAATACATACAACAAATCACTTGTTGCCACTTCCAAAACAACATCAAAGAAATAGACAAGAAAGGTGTTCTGTGTTGAATGAATGTTTTGTTTAACTCAGTATGAAATATTTAGTGTTAAATGGAATTTTAATTTGGAAAAGCTGATGGGAAATATCTGTCCAAAGGAAAAATACCCCCCCCCCCCTCAAAAAAAAAAAAAAAAAAGATTTCCCATAAATATCTTGGATTTAGTCAGAAAAGCATCCTAGGTCATTTCAATGAAACTATAATGAAAGATCATCTAGTCTAATCCTCCTGTTGAAGCAGGAACACCTAGATCATGTCACACAGGAATGAGTCCAGGTGGGTTTTGAATTTCTCCAGAGGAGACTCCACAACCCCCCTGGGCAGCCTGTTCCAGTGCTCTGTCACCCTCACTGTGAAAACATTTCATCTCATATTTAAGCAGAACCTCCTATGTTCCAGCTTCCACCCATTGCCCTTTGTCCTATCTTTGAGTGTCACTGAGAAGAGCCTGGCTCTGTCCTCCTGACACACACCCTTAACATATTTATAAACATTCTCCTCAATCTCCTCTTCAATCTCCTCTTCTCCAAGCTAAAGTGACCCAGCTCCCTCAGCCTTTCCTCCTCAGGGAGATGTCCACTCCCTTCTCATCCTCTGCGCTACACTCTCTCAAGCAGTTCCCTGTCCTTCTGGAACTGAGGGGCCCAGAACTGGAGACAATATTCCAGATGTGGTCTCCCCAACACAGAGTAGAGGGGGAGGAGAACCCCTCTCGACCTACTAACCACACCCCATCTGATACTCCCCTGGATGCTATTGGCCTTCATGGCCACAAGGGCAAAGTGCTGGCACATGGTCATCCGGCTGTCCCCCAGGACCACCAGGTCCTTTTCCCCTATGCTGCTCTCCAGCAGCTGAGTCTCCAACTTATATTGGTATCTGGAGTTGTTCTTGCCCAAATGCAAGGCTCTTGCCCTCATATTTCAGTAAATTTCTCCCTGCCCAACTCTCCAGCCTCACTGGTGTCACTGGATGGCAGCAGAGCCTTCTGTTTTATCAGCCACTCCTCCCAGTTTAGTGTCAACAGCAAACTTGCTGACAGTGCACTCCATTCCCTCATCCAAGTTGTTGATGAATATATTGAATAGTACTGGTGCCAGTACCAACCCTTGATGGACTCCACTAGATATGGGACTCTAACTCAACTTCATCCCATTGACCACAACCCTCTGGCTTCTTCCCTTCAGCCAGTTTACAGTCCATCTCACTACCCAATCATTCAGATCACACATCCTCAGGTTAGCTGCGAAGATGCTGTGGGAAATGGTGTCAAAGGCTTTACTGAAATCAAGATAGACCACATCCGTTGCTTTGCCATCATCTATCCACCTGGTTATGTCTTCATAAAAAGCTATCAGGTTGGTTAAGCATGACTTCCCCTTGATGAAGCTGTAGGGGGGGTCCCCGTAGTCCCCTGTAGGGCTGGGGGGAGCAGGGCTGCTGCCCCAGGCTTCTGGAGCACTTCCCCCTCCGATTGATCCTGTCACAGTCACCAGCCCATGGGAGTTCCCGTTCTCCCCCAGCTGCAAGCACGGCATTTCCCTGCCCCTCCTTGCTCCTCCACGCAGCCACACAGAACTGGGGGCTTTGCAGCTTTCTGAGCAATTTAGTATATGGCTAATATGGTCAGGCAGGACGGTCTTGGTGGAATAACACAGTATATTTTCAGAAAAGGTTTGTGTGTTACCCTAAGCAGCCTGTGTAAAGGACTTAAGTTTCAAACAGTTTGAGGAATGCAGTTGGAATAAAGGAAAAAAGCGACAACAAAACAGACTAAAAAAAACCAAGTAACTTCACAAGTGACTATGGATTTCTTTACACTCTAAGTTCTTTCCAGGAAAAGGAGTGGACTTTACATAAGAGATAACATCAGTATTGCTTACAGTACCTGTTTCACCTTCTTGATCTCCTGACTGCCACTCTCAACAAGCCTTTGCAATAAAGAAAACACATAAACAAAACCAGAGAAAGAGGCAAAACAGCTATTTCCAGAGCAAGCCTACAAGTGCAGTTTGCTGCCACTAGTTCCAGCAAGCAATCAGCAGGACATGGTCTTGGAGCTGAGAAAGCTTCTTTAGAAACCAGAATTAAAAAGTTCTTCCGTTACAGTCAGGGGATGTTAGAAAAACATGAGAAGACATTATGAAAAAATAAATAATGCTTAACTGGATGTTGGAAAAATTATTTGGGAGTCATATGAGATGAAAATACTGTAACAGATGTATTCTGTGATTTCTGCAGTTGCTCCCACCTACATAAAATTGCACTAATTAATGAAGCTGTTATGTTTTTGCACTTGCATCAACAATGGGACAGCAGTGCAGAGCTGCTCAGAGGTTGGCAGGCAGGGAAGAAAGTGTGGTGCTATTTGTCTGCCACGGTCACTGACAGAGTAAGGCACGTTTTCCCCTACAGAGAAGACACTGAAGGTTTCCCTTCCACCACAGTCACGCTTTTAGTGGCTCTTTCTAAACGTCTCCTTACAAAGAGGAACCACTAAGTATTTGAAAGAAAAAAGACCGGCTACAGACTATAGACAGGACCTCCTAAAGAAAAGCACAGTACAAGTACCTCAAAAGTGATTTGTGTCCAAGGAAGCCTTCAAGTGCCTCTTCCTCTGCAGCAAGCCCCGGAGCTGGAAGCTGTGGCTCCTGAGCAGCTTCTCCTTCGCCCAGGACATTGAGCTCTGATTCCAGGAGTGTGGATTCCTGAGATAAGGCAGATCAATGGCTTTTCCCTCGTTTTAAGGGCAACTCCATTTTCACTTTCACTTCTTGCTATAGGCAGGGCAGCTGGTGCAGTATCAGCAAGCTACGTCTTGGAAATCATGGAATAGCACCGCAGCCTCCCCTGCCAAAACCCACTCACAGGATGTGCCCCCTGCACAGGAGCTGGGCAAGAAGGCTGCCTCTCCATGTGCTGCTGCAAAGATGTGAGCTGAGTGGGTCTGAGACCTGCGCCTGGCTCTGCTACCACATAACAGGCAGCAAGTCTGCACAGCCCTAGGAACAGCAAATAAACCTCTCTAATCCCTGAAATCATCACAGCTGTCCTGGTTTCAGTTAGGATAAAGTTAATTTTCCTCCTATTAGCCGGTAGGGTGCTATGTTTTGGATTAGGATGAGAAGAGAGCTGATAACGTGCTGATGTTTTAATTGTTGCAGAGCACTGCTTACACCAAGCCAAGGACTTTCAGCTTCTCACTCTGTCCCGCCAACGGGCAGGAGGTTCAGCAGGAGCTGGGAGGGGACAGACCCAGGACAGCTGACCCAAACTGGTCAAAGGGGTATTCCACACCATAGGATATCACACTGAACAATATATAGAGGTGGCTAGCTGGGGTGAGGGTGGGGGATAGCTGCTCGGGGATAGGCTGAGCATCAGTCAGTGGGTGGTGAGGAATTGCATTGGGCATCACTTGTTTCATACACATTATTATTAGTAGTACTATTACCATTATTATTACTATTTTCCTGTCTCAATAAACTGTCTTTATCTCAACTCACAGGCTTCACTTTCCCGTTTCTCTCCCCCATTCCAGAGAGGGAGGGGGAAGGATGAGCAAATGGCTGTGTGGTGTCTAGCTGCCAACCGGGTTAAACGAAAACAGCAACTCAGGTAGAACAGGCTCACTGGCCTTGGAAAAGCACTTTGAGGTTAGCGCCACAGGTATTCATTTGTAGTTGAACACTTTTACATCTGCCGTTTAACAGAGAAAATGTTTTTTTTACAGCTCCCTGTAACAGAACACCAGATGATGCAGACACTCTCCCAGTAGATCCTAGGACTGCAAGTTTTTTATTACAGCCTGCCATCCTGGCTCTCAGTACAGTCAGTTTAGTGGTGAGCTTAGATTTAAAACAAATGGGTTTTAACTCAGTCTCCTGAGAAGTTATTATAGACAGAAGAAAAGTATAAAGAGGATGAAATACTTGTGCTCAAAGACTATCCGTTGTATTTAAATCATGGAATCCCAATAAAGACCCAAGATGAAGCTTTATCCATAACATTCAAATAAATATTTTGAAAACTAAACATAAAACAAGAGATGTGAGAATAAATCAACAAAATAACTAATACTCCACAAATTAGAAATGAAACAAGCAAATGTGAATGGCAGCAAGGGAGGAAAAGCGTTGTGCCTTCTGTTAGTTTGTCTGGGAACCCCAAGCTAGTGCATCCCTCAGCATGGGTGGCTCCTGACTCAATAGGAGGGAGACAGAAAAAACACTAGTAACAGGTCTAAGTTAATTTTCCAGGCAGAACTTCGGGTCTTGCAGTGGCCTGAGAAACCGTGTTGGGAATTGCTGCCTGTATTCAACATTTGGTTCCCACGCCACGAGTGCACTGAAGCAGTCAGAAAACACTAGAAGAGAAATAGAAAAGGACAGACTTTCCTGCACCTCTGGACAGCTCATGCTATCTGTAGCAGAGAAACAAAGGCAGTAGGATGAGCCAATAGCTCTCTAGAAATGATAAGTGGTAACAAGCTAGCAGGGAGTTGTTCCAGTAAGTCAGCATTGTTATAGTAAGCCAGGTCGAGCTCAGCTGCATTACCTCTTTGGTAGGTCTTTCTTATTTTATTTCATTTCTAAGCTTGGGATACACAAAAGAGCTTGTACTTCTGTACTTTCTCAGAACCACTTCATGTAAAAAACATTTCTGAGAACGTGAGACCCAACAAAGCCTGGGAGCAGCAGTAGGTGTCTCAGTCCACCTCAAACAACTCCTCACCTGTTGCACCTCTCCCTGCCACCTGAGACAATCTGGAACCTACCACTGAAAAACAGAGTGCCTCTGTGGAAGAAAAACATGCCTCTGTCAGGACAACTGTCAATTCAGTTAATAGAGAAACTAAAATCAGCCCTGTACATGAGGTTCTCCGTGACTGTGTGGCACCAGTTGTACTTTGAAATATCTACCAAGATAATGACAAGGATATCAACAGGACAACCCTTGCACTTTGCGGAGTCATCACCACCAGTGGGAGTGGTGTGGAGGTTTTACCCTGCTGGGCAACTGAACTCCATTTGACTGCTCTGTCACTCCCCTTGCTCAAAGAGAAAGGGGGAGAGAATATAATGGAAAGGGCTCAAGGGTTGAGATAAAGACAGGTTTTGGTTTTGCATAAACTCAGTAATGGTTATGTTCAGAATTATTGCCTCCAGGGTGCAAGCTCCCTTCCATCTTAGGGGTAACACATTCCTGGCCCTATTATCACATAGCTAATACCAATCTTTGCTATTCGGGACTGGCCATCCGGTTACTGAATGATTCCTGTGCTGTGTTTGGTGTGCATTATATATATTAGCACTCCCACAATTACCATATTCAGTACAGTATAGATAATTCTCTACCTCACAGGTAAGACTTCCACACCCAAGGTCAGTATTATTGCCCCCTGAATTTCCATCAGTATGAAGAATGATATGCATACTAATATAAAAACCAGAATACCCTGTGTAATTCGATGTAATCCAAGTATTCTCCCCAATTACATATGGTATTCATTATTTTTTCTTAAGAAGAAATTAAAGGTTAGTTTACAACTATGATTCGCACCCCCTCCTAATTTTTATTTTTAAAGGTTCTCCTATATTCTCTCAGGTCTCGGGGTCACCTTATGCCTCACCCAGGTGTAATTAGTGTAATGAGTCCACCATTTCTCAGCTGTTCTTACTGTCATCTCAGGAGTCAGGAGTACTTGGAATGGTCAGTCCCACCCAGGTTGTAGCTTCGATTCCCTCCATGTCTGTATCAGAACCCAATCTCCTGCTTGGAATGGATGGATAGGGACTTCCAAGGGTGGGGTCTGAGCTAACAATCCATGGGTCCTGAGAGATGACAAAGAGAATGACAGCCCAAGTATATAGTTTTTTAAGAAAAGCATCTTTTGTCTTGAATTGAGGTAGTTCATTCCCTTTGCCCAGGTACAGCGATCCAGCTAATATTTCATATGGTGAGACTCCCACATCTTTTCTTGACTGTTTGAATTTAGAGAAGTGCCAAGGGTAAGCACTTCATTGAGGTGAGACGAGTTTCCAGAACTAACTTAGTCAACTGCTTCTCAAGCTCCTCTTCTCTAGGTTAAACGTGCCCAGCTCACTTAATCTTTCTTCATAAGACAGATGCTCCAGTCCCTTAATCATCTTCATGGCTCTACGCTGGACCCTCTCTAGAAATTCTATGTCTCTCTTGTACTGGGGAGCCCAGAACTGCAAACAAAATTCCAGGTGTGGCCTCACCAGAGCTGAGTAGAGCGGGAGGATCACCTCTCTTTACCTGCTGTCCGCACTCCTCTTGATACAGGCTAGGATCCCATTGGTCTTGGCCACAAAGGAACACTGCTGGCTCATGATTAATTTGTTGTCCCCTATGACACATAGGTCCCTCTCCACAGGACTGCTCTCTGTTCTCTCTGCAGAACCTGCCCTCAGCAGGTCAGCCCCAAACCTGACTGGTGCCTGGGGTTTTTCCTCCCTAGGTGCAGGACCCTGCACTTGCCCTTGTTGAACCTCATGAGGTTCCTCTCTGCCCAACTCTCCAGCCTGTTATCCTGATATTCATCCTGAACCTCCCATCGCAGCTTGACACCGTTCCGTGGGTCCTATCATTTGCCACTAAGGAGAACAGATCGGCGCCTTCCCCTCCACTCCCCCTCGTGAGGAAGCTGTAAGCCATGATGAGCTCTCCCCTCAGCCCCCTTTTTTCCAGGCTGAACGGGCCAAGTGACCTCAACCGCTCCTCATACGTCTTCCCCTCTAGGTCCTTCACTATTTTCATATCCCTTCTCTGGACACTCTCCAACAGTTTAATGTCCTTCTCGTACTGTGGTGCCCAGAACTGCACACAGTACTTGAGGTGAGGCTGCACCGGCGCAGAGTAGAGCGGGACAATCACTTCCCTTGACCAACTTGCAATGTCATTCCCAATGCAACCCAGGATACGGTTGGCCTTCCTGGCTGCCAGGGCACACCGCTGGCTCATATTCAACTTGCTGTCAACCACAACCCCCAGATCCCTCTCTGCGGGGCTGCTCTCCAGCATCTCATTGCCCAGTCTGTACATAAAGCCAGGGTTGTCCCATCCCACGTGCAGGACCCGGCACTTGCTCTTATTGAACTTCATGTGGTTGGTGATTGCCCAGCTCTCCAGTCTGTCCAGATCTCTCTGCAAGGCCTTTCCACCCTCAACAGAGTCAACAACTCCTCCAAGTTTGGTGTCATCAGCAAATTTGATCAAAACTCCTTCTAGTCCTATATCCAAATCATTTATAAAAACATTGAAGAGAACTGGCCCAAAAATGGAGCCTTGGGGAACCCCTCTAGTGACAGCCTGCAGTACCACAACCCTTTGAGCCCTGCCTGTCAGCCAATTGCTCACCCATCATATGCTCACCCATCTTTAGCTGTATGCTGGACATTTTGTCCAGTAGGATCCTACGGGAAACTGTCAAAATCTTTACTGAAATCCAAAAAGATCATATCAGCTGGTTTCCCTTGATCGACTAGATAGGTGATCTTATCATAAAAGGAAATCAAGTTAGTTAAACAGGACCCACCCTTTGTGAACCCATGTTGGCTGGGCCCGATGACTGCATTGTCCCCCAGGTGCGCTTCAAGGAAGATAATCAAGCAGTGGACCTACATTTTCTCTGGTCCTCCTATCTCTATTCACATCAGGCCATGGCTTTCTGCCAGGTGGATACCATGGTTGGTCTCTTCACAAGCAGGTTACAACCACCATTGGAAAAGAGGCACCCTGGAGGGCACCCTGCCCTCCCTTTGCTCACTGCTGTGCAAACTGCCACACCCCGCCCTGTTTGCCTGTCCTGGTCGCCCACGCTCCCTAGGGGCTGTATTTGTACAGCCAGGGAGGGGACGCTGCTGGCTCTACCCACTCCTGGTCAGCCTCCCTCGCAGGGCTGCTGAGCTCTGGCAGCTCCCTCAGCTGCCTCGAGTAGCCTCCATGCCAGAAAAAAAGCCCTGCCTACCTCGATTCCCGACTCTGCTGAAGAACAAGTCTGCCTTGGAGCTGATCGCGTTGGCAAGAACAAGAACATTTTCCTGATATCCAACCTGAACCTACCCTGTCACAGCTTGACTCCGTTCCCTCGGGTCCTCTCACTGGTCACCAGAGAGAAGAGATTGGCGCCTGCCCTTCCGTTCCCCCTCATGAAGAAGATGCAGACCATGATGAGGTCTCCTCCCAATCCCCACTTAATAGCCCAACTGATGAGCTGAAGAACTGAAGAAAGGATTGTGTGCCAAAACCTGGCTGTTATCTTCTAGCTATGTCAGCTGCTTTCTAACTGAAGTTCTCTTCCCCTCCCCAGCAACTTGCTTCTTCTGTCTTCACATCACAGACACTGTGACAGAGAGGGGAGCGAGAGATTTAGAGAGAGGTGTATTCTGTTGTTGACTTCACACTGGCAACGCCCACACTTTACTACCACAGAACAAGCCCCAGATGTGGGGGCTGTTAGTGGAAACATCAGCACCAGCTGCAGTCGATACAGACTGTCAATGCCCCAGGCTCAGCAGCCAGCCCTGCTGCAGGCTGCAATTGAAAGCGTTGGCTTTGTAAGGGGCAAGTGGGAGAAAGATACACTGCTACTTCAGCTAAACCTTAAATTAATATACAAAGCCTGCTCACAAACTTGCAGGCTTCACCTGTATTTTGCCAGTGACGAGCCTGTGTTCTCCAAGCAATGGGATGGTGTGTGTTTTCAGAGCAGCAGTTCAGTGTGTACCTCTCCCGTGGCTTCACGCTTAGAGATGTTCTGTAGCTGCAAGCCACCAGCAAAAGGGAAGCTCAGTCATAGCTCACACCCTACTCTCTCCCTGATACAACAAACAGCTTTTCTTGAAGGAATGATTGCCTGACAGCTGATAAGGGTCATCAGTCCTTGTAAAGAAAATTGAGTTCAGGTGGGTTGTGAAATGGGCTTTCAATTAGCCCTATGAAGACTCACTGCTAGATACAAAAGCAGATGGCAGGAGGGATTTCCTGCTCCTGGGCTTTGATTTTGCAATACTCAAGAAGTGGATCATCCCAATAATGCTGGGTAATGAGTGTGGGGCTCACATGATGGTGATGTTTTGTAAAGGACATGAAGAAGCCAAAGAACAAAATGATCGATGCAGGGTTACCAGCGAATAGCCAGTGTTCAAGTTGGCATGGCATTGTGGTGACTACAAGAACACAAAACAAAGCACATCAAAATAAAACTGCAACTATCAAATTATGCCATCTGTCGAGTCAGGCTACCTGATATTTTCAGTTGATTTTTATTTCAGAACTATTTGTGTGGATATATTTATTCGTAAAAAGGCACATAAAGCAACATCAGGCACATAAAGCAACATCAGGCACTTGCTGAGAGCCAAGAGGATCATTAAAGCCCTTTTCCCAAGACATCGGATGATTGGCATTACAGGCAAAATGCAGCTCAGGAGGCACAAATCAGAACAGCTAGGACTGACACCTCTGAATATCACTGCCTGCAAAATCAGCAGTAGGAAGGCAGAAAAGATGGGAAGGAAAGTGTGTGCATCCCAAAGTCAGTTTGTGAATTGCATCTTGTGACAGATTTAGCTGAGCAACTGCCACTGGGCAGAACTGGGCAGGTAACCTCTATTCCCAAGGCTTGGCTAGCTCTCTGGCCCCAACTGGTGTTAAAGATTAGAAATTAAATTTGCACACTCTTAAATTTGAATCTCTTGAGTTACTACAACATAAGTTGTCAAATAGCATGTTGTCTCTGTTTCAAAAAACTCAAAATCTGAGGGTACACAAAAAAAGAGCAGTGTCAGTCACCAGTTTGACCGCCCTAACATGCACGCACAAATATGTATACACACATTTGTTTTTCCCCATTAAGAGACCACTTCAGAGAACTGCAACAGCCTTTAATTTTAAGACAGTCTTTTTCTAGGTCCAGGAAAATCAGGTATGCATCACTGGAATCTCCTGAAGGCCAGCACGCAGCTCCATGCATCAATGGGAATGCTTGGCACTTCCTGAGAGGCTCTCGCAGAAATGACTTACAGCAGAAAAACAAAACCAAAAGCAACACCCATGATAGCTGCCTTGGTAAAACAAACATTGAACTAATCATACTGTTGCAAAACACCACAGAAATTTCCTACTTGCATTTGAAGGACCTTCCAAAGTTTTGAGGTCAAGGGAAAAAGAAAATGTCCATAACTTTTTAATATACCTTTTTGCATTATTTTTTTTTTGCTACTTTTTTTTTTTTTATCCGTATAGAGTCATGTTACATCCTACATCCTTTGAGATTTCCTGACGAAACTACCAATTTATAGGTTTATGATTGGTTAAACTATGCATAAAAATAATTCAACAAGCATCCATTCCGCTTCAGGGATGTGCTTTTGCAATTTGGATGCTGGTGCTCTTTGCTCAAAAGCCTGATATTTGTTTGGGTATAATGCAAATTTTGAGGATTTACTCAAATCAAGCATGAGCAGTAAATCACTTGAAGATGACATGCTACCTGTGAACTACCGTTTGTGCACCCCTGAAGTGCACGCCTTTCTGTCTCGGCTGCACAGGACAGAGCCTGCAGAGTAGCCTTCAACCTGCAGGTGGCTGCAAAACCAGACTTTTGGCTCAGAAGGCTAAACCACTCTTAAAAACAAACCAGTCACCTGTACGGGCTGGATGAGGCTCTGGACAGCCTGAGCTAGTGGGTGGTCTTTAAGGTCCCTTCCTACGCATGGCTCTACAAAACTCCTTCTCAGGGAAACCTAGAACTAGCCTGGGACTTAACAGATGAGAAACTATGGCCACGCTACTGTGTTACGACATGGAAGATATGCAGAGAACATCTCCATTAAGGTTCAACACGGCCTGCCTGAGCAAAGATGCAATTCTCCAAAGAATTTTAGGAGAACCGATAGTTTCAACCATAAAAAAAAAAGGGAGGATTCAGTTGGTATAAGTCTGTGCTGCCAAACAAGCCATGCATCTTGTGATGCTGGGGCTTCTCAGACAAGTACCGGGAGAGGACAAGAGCCCCTGGAAGCTTTTCTTATTGCTTGCAAAAGTCTGGAGTTGGATAACTAGGGCAATTGCAGTCCTCAGTGAATGCATGGGAATTGTGAAAGTACGTTTGTGAGAACTATTGTGAGGTATAAAATAAACGTGTTTCTTCAGGTGATGGCTAGACTTTGTTTGAGAAGGATGCTGCTGGCATAAGGGCCTGGTTTGTCTCATTTGTAGATGATGCTTCAAATGGCTGTGACCTTCCACTTTCACAAGCCTGATTGGGTTTTATAGCACCTGCAGAATTGAAGGAAAAACATCTGTGAGGCAAAGGCACAGATCGATCTCATTGTGAAATAAAATCAGATTGCCTGATAGGTTTGGAGATGTGAAGTCCTCAGAGAAGCTGCCCTGCCCCATCTGCTTCCGGACTGCCTGTTGCTCTGAAAGGGGAAAGTTTGCAGCTTCTTCACCCAGCAAGTTCACAGCCTCTCTGCTGAAACCATGCCCTGGTTGCTGCAGCCATCAGCCTGTGCCTCAGGGGGGTCTGGGACAGCTCTGAAGCATCACCGAGTGTTACACCACAGGGCAGGACGTCAGGAGAGCCACCAGCAGAATGTTTTTTGCCTATCACACCAATATGTCTTAACAGCATAACCACCGTGACACTACCATCACGTTGTCTTTAGTGAGTTGTACAAGCGCTTGCATAGCTCTTGTTTTTCCCAGGTAGCCTTGTGCTTTAACTAACTGTAGATGTTCAACAGTCTCTGCTTGGTACCATTGGCTTCCTTTATAGTTAACAGAGAGCAACAGGCATCTTCACAGTCATGTCACATCTTAAAACTCATTTTAAGTGCGATGAATCACCTTCTGAAGACAGCTGTCTCTCTCCATTCACTAGAAAGGGAGCAAAAGAAAAGAAGCTTAGGCTGTAACTAACTTCTAAGCAAGTTAACCTTAAACAAATTGATCTGGAAATGTAATTCCTAGACTCTTAGAAGGAAACAACCAACTACCAGGGAAAAGCCAACAGGAGCATTTGGTTCTAAAGAAGGATGAGGTAGTTCAGTAGCTGAGAGGAGACATCTCAGCTTCTGGCAATACAGCTTCAGGTCCCATAAACCTTGGAGCCAGGGATGTAGGGGAGGCAGCTGCAGGCTGAAAGTATGGGATTCAAATCTATGGGATTAAAAATCCCATAAATCTATAAAATCTATATGGGATCTAAATCTACAGACCTAAATCTATAAAATCTATATGGGATTAAAATCTATTAACACAGCCTTGATGCAGTAAGGAAATGGGCTTCCACTGGGCTTAGTCCTGGTAAACACACCTAGCCTTTTGCTGAACAACCTCCTGCCCTCATAACTAAATGATATTACCATTTATCATAATTAACCCCCCCCCCAAAAAAAAAGTCATTGCTTACCTTTAAAAATCTGATAGAGCACTACGACAGGTCCTAAGAAAACAAGAGCAAGAAAGTACCAGCATTAGCAAAGATTTACTTAGAAGGTTTAAAACTAATAGACCTGCAGTTGCTTTTCCCTACTTACATTTATCCAGGATGCCTGAGCAACTGCTATCTGTCTAAAACAGATCCACAGGCCTTGTGTTTCTCCACAACTCTGCACCAAGTGTGATGTATAAATAACCTGAGAGGGGTACCTCTCGGCAGGGATAACGCTTTGTTTGCCACATGACAGCACAGCTGCACCCCAAGTTCTGCACTCTGCTCTAGCACAACAATTTCTGAAAAGCTGCTTTAACACTACTGCACTTAAGAACACTGCACTATGCTCCCTATTCAGTCCATACAGCCCATCCCACCCCTTTCTGTGCATATTATTTTGCAAAAAAACAAACAAACAAACAAACAAAAACACACCACCAATAAAAACATTTAAAATATATTCTTCTCTAAGTTAAAACTGCCTCTCAAGTGCGATCACTTGGCTGCATTAGTGTGGTGGTGAGGAAGTGTATTTTGTGCTTATTTTTCGTACTAAAGCCTGCTGGCCATGGACTATGTCACAGCACCAAATGCGGAGGTGGAGTCCAGGCCATGTGCTGTCCCAGCCTCCCCCCTTCACAATGAATATCACTTAGCAACTTCCTAAACAATTTTATGGAAACAAGATACAGAAAGAAAACGCTGTGCACTTCCTTTTCCACTCCCAGGGCTGCTTGTAGAGGCACGTTACCCATGGGAAACATAATGCTTTGTCAGACTGTACCTTGACCACTTCGGGTTCTTTGAACACAGTACAGTGCCAGTGCTGCTGCACAAACCCCAAGAATCAGGAAAGTGGCAGTGATGCCAATTGTCTTGCTGCTGCCTGGATCTGTTGGATTATCTGCAGAGCAGAAGAAAACACAGGATCCAAATGATCAAACAGGTATACCAGGAAATGAGCCTTCCTCATAAGCAGTTATTTGAATACTTTAATAAGTGCGCACATGACAAGTGTCCTCTTAGCCCGGAGGTAATGTCTCATTTACTATTCACTAGTAAGTGGAATTCTGGAATCTTGTTACACGCCCACCACATACCATCTTCCCCCTCAGCATCCCTGTATCTATTGCTGGATAGCTACAGTTGCAGCACTTATGCCTACATCCAGGACTGGTATATATGGATCAATATGCCTAGGGCCAGGCACCTGCATAGGCTGGGGGAAAGCCCCTGAGTTTGGATGCTACAGCACATGTGGGTCCAAGATAAGAACGTACAGAATATTCCTCCCAAAACACCTGTAAAACTATCACAGCAAGCTGTCTGAGCAAAACTGTCTCAAAGCTAAAGGCAGACAAACACATGAAGAGACTAACCTAGAGTTATATCATCGTGGGTCTTGTATATTGAGCTTATTTTCTTGCTTTCAACGTAGCAGTTCAGGTTAGCCACGTGTGGTTGGATTTCTTCTGCCTCTACTGCACAGCAGATTTTCTCCTCCTCTGTGATGTGATGCACCTCATTTTCTACAGAAGGTGAAAGATAAAAGCAGCATTGAATATAAATATGGATCATTTTAAAATCTTTAACCAATGCTTATAGCTCAACAACTTAGATTCCTTGTGTGCCACACAAAGTTGAGGTTGCTACAATCATCCGTAGTTCACTAGGTGTTCAGATTTTCTTCTCACTAAAGCTGATGAACCCTGCTTTGAACCAATAGTCAAAGTCTTCAAATATGAAGACAGCAAAAATTTTTCATATGTAATTAAGTATATGAAATTTGGGGGGGAAAAAGGGGGTGAATAGACACCGTTGTTCAGGGACAGGTTTGGCATCATTCAGCAGGTCATGAGCAATTGCGTTATACATCACTTGCTTTGTACACTTTGCGCTCTTGGAGCCATGTCCTACACGTAGTGACTGGCATTTTCATTTCTCATCATGACAGTTTTGTGAGAAAACTGGCAGGATTATTTACTGAATTGTACAGAAGAACAACACAGAATGGCTCATTAGGCTAGACCTGGATTTCAGTGTGTACTGACTGAAGTAGATGGATTCATACATTGCAAACCAACACAGAACTTGATCATTAGAACTGCCATTGGAAAATAAATGGTATCTTCATAAATCAGGTTAACATGTTTCACAATATAAAAACAAAACAAAACAAAACAAAACAAGACTCGTTTTGATAAGTTAGTTTTCTCATTAATCTCACTGTCTGCCCAAATATATTACAGTTCGGTTTCACGACCAGAAAAGTATTATCTATATATTCATAGCTAGACTCCCAGCAGAATTTACCTCCAAGCTCCAGGTTGCCACAGGATTGTCCTATTCCCCAGTCTTCCTGCCAGAAGATGGCATAAACTTCATTAAGATACTTAATTTCTTGCTGAAAGCACATAATGATGTGAGTTTCAGTGGTCACCAACTGAATTATGTCATTTGATAATGTCCCATTTTTAGTTTCTCCAATTTTATCAAAGATCTCATAATTGGATAATTGGCAAATTTTGCTGTCACAATCTTTACAACGATAAACTGTCACACGTGTATTGTTACAGGAAAAGCTTTTTGTCTCTTCAGCACGGTCACCTGTTGGCGCAGCAATACCTACAGGAGAAAACAAAGAAAACTGTTAATCAACGGTTTCCTCCCCAGATTTCTGGAGAGATGAGTTCTGGTGAACAAACCCAGTTGTGGCTTAGGAGGCATTGTCTGCCAATGGGGAAGTTTTGTAAGGGACTGAGTCCAGTCCCCAGAATAGTTTTTGGAGTAGAAATATGATACAGCTCCCTCACTGCTGCCATGGGGGTTTGACCCAGGAAGATGGTGGCTTGGGAAGTGAGTTGAGAGACATCTCCCCTCCTGAGCTAAGACACCCCCTGCCCAGGCACATTCAGACGAGTCATCCCTCCTTGTCTTCTCTCCTCCCAAAACTCCTTGGCACAATCCCACCAGGTGCCTCTCCAGCACATACGAGATCCCAGGGCCACGCTGCCAGCCGAGCTGTCAGCCTGCAGCTGGATGCAGCACCACTGACTCAGCCCGGTGTTGGAGCATGCCAGGGCTGGGCTCTGACAGCTGACAGAGGGGTTTTGCTCTTTCAGACCCTCCTGGTAAAGGGCCAGTCCTTCAAGAAAGGACTCACCCCACCTGGCTTCAGGCAGAACCAAAGGAAAAGTCATTCCTGCCAAGGCAGGCAGTTGTGTTAGAGAAGTGAATCACCTTCCCCTTCTTAATTCCTTCTCTCACCTGAGTTGTTCTGTGCTCTTAGCTTCAACTGGACACAACTGAGCTTTCTATTAACAGCTGAAAAGTTTTTAGCTACAGAAGCGCAGTGAAAAGCAAGGAGCTCCAGCAGGAGACTCACCTGGCCGCAGAGCGAGGCCACTGAGAAGCAGCAAGCTCAGCCACGGGAAGCAGGCAGAGCCCATCTGTCCACCTGGGAGCACAGCTCCGGTGCTGTTGGATGCTCCACGATCCTGGGGCAGGCTCACCAGGCTCTTTCCAAACTCATCTCCCTGTTTGGACATTAAATAGCATCCATTACCTCCTTTCTGTTATCTTTCCATAGTCTAAAAGAAAACTGCATCCAGGGCAAGTGCTGTGAAGATTCAAGCCAAGAAAACTGGAATTCAGTGGCCCTATGCACGTCCCTCAGCAATACATACAACAAATCACTTGCTGGCGTTCTGTGCCAAAGGAATGTTTTGTTTAACCCGATATGAAATATTTACTGTTAAAGGGCATTTTAATTTGGAAAAGCTGATGGGAAATATCTGTTCAAATTAAAAATGAAACCAAACAACCCTTAGTATTTCTTTCCCACTAATATCTTGGATTTAGTTAGAAAAACATCCTAGATCATTTCAATTAAACAATAACAAATTTGTAAAGTATGTTTTAGTAAAACTTGACTTTTAATTTCCAAAGGAGAAAAACTCCCAGAGAAGTAACCTAACTTTTCTCACCAGGCAAGCTCCAACAAATGCTTTGCCCTTTGGAGCTTTTTTTTTTTTCAGTAAAAGAATTTTCTTGATACGTCACTGCCCGAGAAATACCTTGAGTGAGTTTCCAATTTATGCACAAAATCCTCAGCAGAAGTTAATGATCACAATCCCCAGTCCCCAGAAGCAGACAAGACAGGAGAAACCCCATCCCCAAAACGAGCCCCTTCCAGCTGGCACAGGAGGGACGCAGCTGATCTTGGAGACCGGCTGCAAAATTTCCCACGGAATAAAATCCGGGCCCCGCCATGCAGCTCCCCGAGCTCTCGATGCCCTCGCAGAGCCCAGTTGATGCTGGGCATGGTGTGGAGGTCCCGGAGCTGCCACCCGTCCGCTTCCACTTCGCACCACACGAGGGACCAGTTCCTCCTCTCTGTGAGTGCTGCTGCTGTTCTCACACGATCTTGCAAGAATTTCTCCGGGTCCCAGCAGCTATCAGCACCATTCAGAGCATCGCGTGAGCACAGGGTCTTCTCTCTTTATCTATCCATACATCTGCAACTAGTTCTGATCTTCTTTTTTCCCCCCAAAAAACCCACATCATTCAGTGCCCTTCCACACAATGCTCACTTAAAGCTTGTTTCCTGCTCTGCAAAGCATCAGTCGGCTGTCCCTGTCCCCTCGGGTCCCAGGGACTGTCACCAACCTTGTCCTCCTGGAAGCCTGGCCCAACGCAGCGTCCCCAGACCAGCTGCAGCACACCTGGTGGTTACTGCCCCGAGGTGAGGGACACCACAGGACTTCTGGTCCAGTTTTCAGCCTCCCATCTCTATGTTCTGTTTTCTCCTTCCCTCTGCAGTCTCCTTGCCTCATCCTTGCTCCTCCTCCTCTGGAAACATTCCTGCCTTCTCCTCCTTCTCTTTTCTTTATGTCTAAAACCCATAACCCTATCTGCAAACCCCTGCCTCCTAACACTGCCCTGTCTTAATGATCCTCTTTTGGCAGGTTTCCAAGAGTCCTCTTGGCCACCTCCTACGATTTATGTTAAATTATCGCTAAAAACAAAACACTCAGATCTAAAACAGAACACTTGCTTTGGACGGAAAACATTTTTCATCAAGGTTTTACCCCAGCTTACTTTGCTTTTGGGGGCAATATGAATTCCCAGGTTCAGAGCTGCTCAAGCTGCCTGCAGAGCTGGAACAAGGGAACACCAGACCCTACATGCAGACCAGCCAGCAGCAGCAGCAGAGTGAAGCATCAGCTGTGTGGAGAGCCCTAACGAGGTGTTCTGGCTTTATTTTTGAAAGGAGCTACTGGAGAACAAATCCCCACCTGAAACCCTCCTGCTTTTCCTTCTTGCAGAGATGCAATAGACAACTCCAGTGTTCATCAAGCCAAGAAAGAGAGTCAATGAAGCAACAGCATCACTTCCCCCGAAGGAAAGGTCCTCTTTCAAAGATAAAGCTGAGACACAATGTCCTGGTGAGCCACCTGCGTTTTCCTGTCCCAGCACAAGCCAAACCAGCTCACCACTTCCTTGGCGTGCACCCTCACGCTCCCTGTCCTCCCCCTCCATCCGGGCTCAGGTGGGGCTGCCCCTTCTGCAGGGACACCAGGGTGATGAGCACAGGGCTGCAGGGCGTCCCTGTAGCCCCCTGTAGGGCTGGGGGGAGCAGGGCTGCTGCCCCAGGCTTCTGGAGCACTTCCCCCTCCGATTGATCCTGACACACAGTCACCAGCCCATGGGAGCCCCCTTTCTCCCCCAGCTGCAAACACGGCATTTCCCTGTCCCTCCTCGCTCCTCCACACAGCCACACACCTGTGCAGCTTTCTGAGCACTTTAGCATATGGCTCTCACAGTCAGGCAGGACTGTCTTGGTGGAATAACACAGTATATTGTCAGAAAAGTTTTATGCATTACCCTAAGCAGCCTGTGTAAAGGACTGAAATTTCAGTTTGAAGAAAATGGTCAGAAGGAAGCAACAACAACAATCAAAGAACTTCGCAAGTGACTACAGATTTTTTTACACTCTGTGCTTTCCGGGAAAAGGAGTGGACTTTACATAAGAGATAACATCAGTATTGCTCACAGTACCCATTTCACCTTTCTGATCTCCTGACTGCCACTCTCAACAAGCCTTTGCAATAAAGAAAACACATAAACAAAACCAGAGAAAGAGGCAAAACAGCTATTTCCAGAGCAAGCCTGCAAGTGCAGTTTGTTACCAGTAGTTCCAGCAAGCAATCAGGAGGACTCGGTCCTTGAGCTGAGAAAACTTCTTCAGAAACCACAATTAAAAATTTATTCCATCACAGCCAGTGGAAAACATTGCTGAGATTTTGTGGTTTGCAGCACATTAAGGCAAGTAGAATTAACCGTTTCCCTAGTTTCGTTTCTTTTATTTTGAAACCAATATCCTTACTGCTTGACCCTTTCTGTTTTGTTTTTCTGTTATGTTTAGTTCTGAACCCAGAGCCATCGGGGTCTGGATCCCCACAGGTCCATTTGGGGTGCAGCAGCAGCCCCAGGAAAATACAGCACCATCAGCAGCAGGTTGGGTGATAGCTTCTCAACAGAGAAGGAGAGAGCTGCAAAGATTTCTACTGCACCCTCCTGGCAAATTATCCTTTACGTGCAAGTTTAGCAGGATGACAATTTCGGTAAGGGGATGTTAGAAAAACTTGCAAAAAAGTTAAGGAAAAAAACAATGAAGAGGGAAAAAAAAACAGTGGTTAACTGGATGACAGAAAAATTATTCGAGGGTAACAGGAGATAAAGTACTGTAATAGATTTATTCTGTAATTTCTGCACTCACTCCCACCTACATAAAATTGCACTAAATAATGAAGCTGTTATGTTTTTGCACTTGCATCAACAATGGGACAGCAGTGCAGAGCTGCTCAGAGGTTGGCAGGCAGGGAAGAAAGTGTGGTGCTATTTGTCTGCCACGGTCACTGACAGAGTAAGGCACGTTTTCCCCTACAGAGAAGACACTGAAGGTTTCCCTTCCACCACAGTCACGCTTTTAGTGGCTCTTTCTAAACGTCTCCTTACAAAGAGGAACCACTAAGTATTTGAAAGAAAAAAGACCAGCTATAGACTATAGACAGGACCTCCTAAAGAAAAGCACAGTACAAGTACCTCAAAAGTGATTTGTGTCCAAGGAAGCCTTCAATGCCTCTTCCTCTGCAGCAAGCCCTGGAGCTGGAAGCTGTGGCTCCTGAGCAGCTTCTCCCTCGCCCAGGACATCGAGCTCTGATTCCAGGAGCGTGGGTCCCTGAGATAAGGCAGACTGACGGCTTTTTCCTCCTTTTAAAGGCAACTCCATTTTCACTTTCACTTTTTGCTATAGGCAGGGCAGCTGGTGCAGTATCAGCAAGGTACGTCCACACTGCTGCATAGGATGTTGCAGCTGGAAAGCACCGCAGCCTCCCCTGCCAAAACCCACTCATGGGATGTGCCCCCCGCACAGGAGCTGGGCATGAAGGCTGCCTCTCTGCGGACTGCAGCAGGGATATGAGCTGAGTGGGTCTGAGACCTGCACCTGGCTCTGCTGCCACATAACAGGCAGCAAGTCTGCACAGCCCTTGGGACAGCAAGGAAACCTCTCTAATTTCTGGAATCATCACAACTCAGGTAAAACAAGCTCACTGGCCTTGGCAAAGCACTTTGAGGTTAACGCCACAGGTATTCATTTGTAGCTGACCACTTTTATAGTTGCTGTTTAATAGAGAAAATATTATTTGTTAGCTCTGACCATAGAACAAAATCTTCAAGCACCTGTTCTGCAGTATTCCACATACTATGTGGTGTGTTTATCTTCTCTGCAGCAACTAATAGGGCTTGTGGAAGATTTCTTTAAATGCTGTCCTCAATATGTCAGAGAATCCCAGAACAGCCGAGGTTGGCAGGGACCTCTGAGGATCACCCAGTCCAACCCCCAGCCAAGAAGGATCACCTAAAGCACCTTGTGCAGGATGGTACCCAGGCGGGTTTTGAGCGATATCAGGGAGCGAAGAGGTGCATCAGCTCCCAATACCAGAACATCTGATGATGCAGACACTCTCCCAGTAGGACTACATTTTCTTAAATACAGCCTGCCGCCCCGGCTCTCAGCACAGTCTGTTTAGGGGCGAGCTTAGATTCAAAACAAATATTTGTCCCATGCACGAATAGTCCAGACTGCCAAATTCACACACATTAAAGCTTGATGCAGACATTTGTTGCCTGTCTTCCTGTCTGTGTTGTGGAAGACATCTGTGTAGAATCAGCAGAGTGCCCTATTGCCAAGGAAGAGGAGGCTGAGGACAGGGGACAGGCAGGTGTATCCCTGAGCTGGCTGCTTACAGACTGCAGCTGGACTGGGAGCACATTCTCCAGTTATTAGGCTCAGGGAAAAGCAGAGAAAGTCCCTGTGGGCTGCGGCTCAGCACCAATACAGCACAAAACCAATCCCTGAGGTGCATTATCACTGTAGCTGCAAGATTTCCTTTCTATTTTCCTTTTCTGTTGCCTGCTCTCAGAGTTCAGGACAAATACCTTACCCAAATTTTTCCGGAATTGCTCTCATCTACATTTTTTTTTTCCTTTTCTGTACCGGATATGCATCCATACCTTACCTGTTACATTCTTTGCCTGCACAGACTGGAGTCAGATTTCCTGTAAAGCCTTTCTAGTTCTGACATGACAAGCATATACTTTTGAGTAACTCCAGCACATAAATTTGCTGCATATTGAAAAGATGGTGAATCCAGTATAATGCCCATGCTTCTTATCTAAAAGCTTATTCCAAAGAGGAATAAGCAGAAATATGACAATGTCCTCCACAATAAACCCCAGGAAAGGAGAGAAAAGGATTCTCCCACCCTCCTAGGCTCCAAACAAATTTATATTTGGGTTTTAACTCAGCCTCCTGAGAAGTTATTATAGACAGAAGAAAAGTATAAAGAGGACGAAATACTTGTGCTCAAAGACATGGAATCCCAATAAAGACCCAAGATGAAGCTTTATCCATAACATTCAAATAAATATTTTGAGAACTAAAACCAAGAGATTTTTAAAAATGTAAATATGAAAATAAATCAATAAAATATTAATACTCCACAAATTAGAAATGAAACAAGCAAATGTGAATGACAGCATGGGAGGAAAAGTGTTGTGCCTTCTGTCAGTTTGTCTGGGAACCCCAAGCTAGTGCATCCCTCAGCATGGGCAGCTCCTGACTCAATAGGAAGGAGACAGAAAAAACACTAGTAACAGGTCTAAGTTAATTTTCCAGGCAGAACTTCGGGTCTTGCAGTGGCCTGAGAAACCGTGTTGGGAATTGCTGCCTGTATTCAACATTTGGTTCCCACACCATGAGTGCACTGAAGCAGTCAGAAAACCCTAGTAGGGAAAGAAAAGGACAGACTTTCCTGCACCTCTGGGCATCTCATGCTATCTGTAGCAGAGAAACAAAGGCAGTAGGATGAGCCAACGGCTTTCTAGAAACAATAAGTGGTAATGAGCTAGCAGGGAGTTGTTCCAGTAAGTCAATATTGTTATAGTAAGCCATTAACTCTTTTGTAGGTTTTTCTTATTTTATTTCTTCAAGGCTAAGGCTCTTCCTTTTCCTCCTAAATGTTTCTTTGAGAAAAACATAAAATACCAGTTACATGTCACAGTCTCACATATTAAAGACTTTCTTTCGCCTGGGCCTCTGGATCCTTGGTAGCTGTGCTACTGCTCAGCTGGTAGCCAGAAGCAGCTCCACCAAAAATTAGGTGCTGTGGCAGTCTCTAGGAGGGATGCTGCCCTCTCCAGCCTGCACGACAGAGCTCAGTGTGGCTTCTGAAATGAAAAGGGAGTGCAGAGTTCAGCAGGGCTACATAGGAGTGTGACCTGATAAAATCATATACTATAATATACTACCACATACTATAATTTAATCAGGTAGAACAGCTGGTACTAAGAGATTTCACACATACCAAATATCAGCCTGCTGTCATATAGCTTGTCCTGGAGGGAGGCTGGGATCTTGCCTGGGGCAAATCAGTTCTTGTCTCAGGAACCCAGTAAAAGGCATGACACATGGCAGCATGTGAGGAGAACCCCATGGAGCTGATATAGGAATTGACAGCCAAAGCCCACTGCTGGGCCAACATACGTGGCTGAGACGAAAGAGTTGCACTGTATTAAATGGTAAACGGCACCTCTCAGGACACCTCAGTCTGTGGAGCCTCCTCATCTCAAAGCCAGGGTACAGCCAGAGAGAGACCAATCCTCCCCAGCCTCCTCCTGAGACCAGCCTCCTCTCTCAATCCCCATGGCCTGAGACTGGATCAAGTAGCTGCAGGGAGGGTTGCTCTTGTGCCTTTGCCCAAACATTCCCATGAGCAGGCTTGGACAAGAAGAGGAAGTGGTTTTGGTTGCCGTTCAAGTCAATTTTCACAATGAACAATCAAACCATCACAGTTTTGCTCTTTCTAAGCTCAGGATACACAGAAGAGCTTGTACTTCCTTACTTAGAACCACTTTGTGTCAAAAATATTTCAGAGAAAGTGAGATCCAGCCAAGGCTGGGAGCAGCAGGAGGTGACTTGTGCTCTAAATCCCAGTACTCCTGCCACAGCCCGCACAGACAGCACAACCTGCTCCTGGCCATGGGGCTGAGCACCTTCCCTGCCCAGCCCCTGGCCAGGGCACAGCCCCACAGGAAAGGCTCCAGATTTGAGCACGGGTGCTTTGGGGTGGGACTAGGCATACACGCACTATGGGGGTGGTTGGAGCTCCCTCAGGACCACTGGCAGAAGAGGATTCTAGCACCCACAGGCTGCTGCTGGCACGTTTGGGCTGCTCGGTCCACCTCAAACAACCCCTCACCTGTTGCACCTCTCTCTGCCACCTGAGACAACCTGGAACCTAGCACTGAAAAACGGAGTGCCTCTACAGAAGAAAAACATACATCTGTAAGGGCAACTGTCAACGTCAATTCAGTTGATAGAGAAACTAAATGCAAACCTGTGCGCGAAGTTCTCAGTGACTGTATATCACCAATTGTACTTTGAAATGTTTACAAGAGACAGGCCAACCATGACTCATTACCACCAGTGGGAGTGGTGTGGAGGTTTTACCTTGCTGGGGAGCTGAACTTCACCTCATTGCACTCTTGCTCTCCCTCCTCAGCGGGAAACGGGGAGTAAATAGAACAGAAAGGGCTCAGGGGAGCCTTTGAGATAAGGACAGAGATATCACTCAACAATTATCGTCATGGGTAGAACAGATACAGCAATAAGTTACATTAATCTCCCTATGCTTATTACTAACAGATAAGAGCAGAGAGAATCTAGAAGCAAACAAAACACCACACCTCTGCCCGGTCCACTCTCTTCTCCCTCCTCATGCTGAATGGCACAGGGGAACGGGGGCTGCAGTCAGTCCACAATGTTTTGTAGCTGCTGCTCCTTCATCCTCTCTCTGCCCATGCTCCACGTGGGGTCCCTCCCACGGGATGCTGTCCTGCCCAAACTGATCCTGCAGGGGCTGCCCACAGGCAGCAGCTCTTCAAGAAGTGCTCCCACATGGGCCATATGGCTCCATACCACATGGCGTACATCTGTCAGGAGCAAACTGCTCCAGCATGGGTCCCCCACGGGCGGCAGCTTCCCCCAGGCCCCCTGCTCCTGCGTGGGCTCCTCTCCACAGGCTGCAGCTTCATCCCAGGGCCTGCTCCTGCGGGAGCTCTCCATGGGCTGCAGCGTGGAGATCTGCTCCATGTGAGACCCATGGGTGCAAGGAGACAGCCTGCTCCACCAGGGGCCTCTGCACAGGCTGCAGGGGAACTGCTGCTGCGTGCCTGGAGCACCTCCTGCCACACTGCCCTCGGGGTCTGAAGGGCCACTTCTCACTCCTCTCTCCCAGCTGCTATGCAGCAGGTTTTGTCCTCCTTCCTTAAATCTGCTCTCACAGAGCTGTCACTAACACTGCACTAGCTCAGCCTTGGCCAGCAGCGGGTCCCTTTTGGAGCTGTCTGGAGCTCTGATCTGACATGGGGCAGCTGCTGGGCTCTACTTACAGAGGCCGCCCCCACAGCCCCTGCTACCAAGCCCTTGTCACATAAACCCAGCACAAACAAGTAGAGCTGGCCCAAGTCCGAGCTGCCACCTTTGACAGGCTTGGCCAGTCCCACGTACTGCAGCATACAGCTCCTCCATTAGGAGTTAAGGGCCCTTATTGCCCCTGTGAATCCTGCCCTGACCCCTTTTCTCTGCTACATCACCGTCTGATCCCGTTTCCTGGTTGCAAGTGGTCTCAAGTGACAGAAAAAAACAAGGGCAGGAAAAGCACGCTGCCACTCCCTATGCCTGAGATGAATCCCCTTACATTTCCCACCAAGAATGAGTTTTCAGTCATGTGCACTGTTGCACCCTGCTGTCTGTCTCAGATACCACCTCACGGACTCTCCCTGAAGGCACACATTGGCCCATGCAGTGCAGAGAGCACTTCAGAGCTCATTCCTTTCGAAGCTCCAATGAGCAGTCCTGAGCAGCTCTACTGAGAGGCACTCAGGGTGAACAAACCCTTTTCCTTGCTGGACAAGAGTTTATTTTTTATTTTTAACATAAACATCATGGTTATTTCTAAACTTCCCATTTTTGCCAGCTGCTAAGTGTGACAGTTGCAAATAGCAGCACAAGGGAGCACATTACAGCCAAGGAATCCAGTGGTCGATTTTTCTGTTCTTCTGGATGACTGAGTGGTGTGGGGAAGTGCTGGTAGGACCAAACTCTTCATGTGAAAACAGCTAGTTCAAATAGTTTATGATTTAACTTCCAGTGCATGCTGTCAGTCCAAAATATATCAATAATCTGAGAAACTAACGCAAAAATCTACTTTTCTTTTGCCCCGCATTTTTTTCCCCACAGAAAAGAAGTTACCTTTGAAGTTAAAGAAAAAAAGAGAAGACTGGAAAAGAAAAGACTGAAGAGTTACCTCATCAATGTGTGTAAATATCTGAGGGGAGGGTGTCAAGAGGATGGAGCCAGTCTCCTTTCAGTTGTGCCCAATGAGAAGATGAGAGGGAAAAAAGGGCAAAAACTGAAGCACAGGAGGTTACAGCTGAATATGACAAGGCATTTCTTTACTGTGAGGGTGACAAAGCACTGAACAGGTTGCCCAGAGAGGCTGTGGAGTTTCCTTCCTTGGAGATATTCAAAACCCACCTAGACGCCATCCTGCACAAGGTGCTCTGGGTTATCCTGCTCCACAGGGGACTAGACGTGCAGAGATCCCTTCCAACCTCAGCCATTTTGTGATTCCGTGAAGGACAAACCATTGGTAATATTTTCTACAAGCATAGAACAGAATCTAGGGAAAACATATATTGCCTATACTATAAATCTGGGAACAGGCAAAGAACTTCAGTATCCAAGAACTTCTCTGAGAACTGCTTATTCTCATAATGTCCATCCTGCCACTCAGCCTCTTACAGATGTAGCTAGCACTGCAACCTTTAACTATAAATTCAGTACCTGATAAACAGGAAAAATATTTTAACATCTGTCCTCAGTGATGAAATTCTCCTCCTTTTATATACCAAAAAGATGCTTTAGAAATTAATGGTTTTCTGTGGGCTGCCAAGCCTTATCTTATGTTAGCAATACAAGATCTGCAAATAAGGTTGCAACATGACAATAATCTGCTAAAACATATATAAAACCATGGAGTACAAAGTAAGAGCTGAACATCAGCCTACTCCTGCATATGCACCAATTTCCACTTAAGGCAAAATTTTCAATCCCTGACAGTTTTGTCCTCAAAGTCCAACCAACATGGAGGCAACCAAGCCAATGGGTGAGGGACAGACATTTGTATTGTGCTTTACTGGTGTCACCACCATTAGGGTCCTTATGTATACAGCAGTGATACTAGAAACTGTACTATTGAGTCAGGCTTTATTTTGACTTCCAGAAATCCTCCACCTTGAACCTTCTCCTATGGCCAAGCAATTTTCTGCTTTCTTTGATCCATCCCGACACTACAAAATTCTTTTCCTTTACTACAGAAATACCAGCCCAAAACATTAACATTAACCTTGGCCAGAACTTTACCCAGGAACTCAATGTCAGAAATGGACAGGAGATGAAAATAAAATACTATGAATACAGAAAAAGCAAGACTTTTTCTAAGGCAAGTAGTGTTTACTACAAGTAGTAAAACACTACAAGTAGTATTTAGGGTTTCTGTTCCTTGTCCCATCAGAGAACTTTCTACCTGCTTTTTTAACATATCTTTTTTCATGTGATGTTTATTTACATATCTTATTTCATTATTAGGTTAAAGGCTTGACTAGATGATCTTAGAGGTGTTTTCCAACCTGAATGATTCTGTGATTCTATGTTCTGGGAAGTTGAGAGGGTAATAATAAAGACCGGGGATCTATCCCAGACCTGTGCATTGATAGTCACTGTATCATTATGTCATTGATCCCAGTGTGTTTTGCTTTCCAAATCTTACTTTCTGACAAAACTTCCTGTTTCATATATGCAATAGGATCGTCTGCTAACCTGATACGTCAGGAAGATAGCTCATGTAATCATTTACAGCTGAAATATAAAACGAGAACCATAATTGTTTATGACAATCTAAATAATATCATAAAAGTGATCGTTACTGCTAAAGTAATTCACCCATCCAGGCTGTGAACAAAAGGGAAAAAAAACTTTTTCTGGCAACATTGCCTTACAAAATTTTACACAGTAAATTTTATTCATGAGAAGTGTAAGAGATGTTGCAATGAAAAACAGCAGCCACAAGTATCTCTTGGCAGTGGAGAAACAGAAACAACAATGCAACAGAAACCAATGCAACTACTCAAAATACCACTAGCAGAAAGAGCTTTTGTAGGTCAGCATAAGAACCACATCATGGTGTTCAGACAGCTGTTAGGTTTTAAAGTCTCCATATATATTTAAAATTTTCTTAAAAGGCCAGAATTCATCCCTCATAGGAGTCCACTACTTTGAGAAAGAAATATCACAGTTGATTCTTCACCAGACGGACAACTGAGTAAGAATTCACCGAATGCAGTTCCCTGACATTTATATATCACCAATTCACTCTCCAATTCTGCATCTCACACCTGCAGTATCATTCAGTGTTTATGCAACATCGGTACTTTGTGGGCTTGGCAGAAAATGAGAGCCCCTTGGGCAAACAGCCCATGAGGCAAGCTGTACCCCAAAGGTGCTGCCCTTGAAGCAGAGAAGATGGAACCAGGGCAAAAAGAAAGAGAGATTTCCTTCTAATCCTGTGGATGGGGAAGTCTCACAGAAAGATTATAGCAGTAATTTTGATCCTTGACTTCTTTGATGTCAAGGCCACGGTCAGTAACAGAGACGCAGCCTCGCTAGCTCCCAGCTAGCCAGGGCTGGTGGCCATGCCAGGAAGCTGCACACCAGCCAAGCACAGGATCACAGAATCGTAGGGGTTAGGAGGGACCTCTGGAGATCATCAAGTCCAGCCCCCCCTGCTAAAAGCAATTTCGCTACAGTAGGTTGAGCAGGAAAGCATCCAGGCAGGTCCTGAATATCTACAGAGAAGGAGAATTTACAACCTTTCTGGGAGCCTGTGTCAGTGCTCTGTGACCCTCACTGTGATGAATTTCTTATGCGTGTTTGTGTGGAACTTCTGTGTTCCAGTTTTTGGCCATTGCCCCTTGTCCTATCACTGCATGACACTGAAAAGAGCCTGGCCCCATCCATTTGCCTCCTGTACTTCAGATATTTATAAACATTGATCAGATCACACCTTTCAGTCTCCCCTGTGCTGATCAGACCCAGGTCTCTCAGCTTCTCCTCATACTGGAGATGCTGCAAGCCCTTAAACATCTTTGTGGCCCTCCTTTGGACTCTCTCTAGAAGATCCTTTTTTAACAGAGGAGCCCACAACTGGACACAGTATTCCAGATGTGGCCTCACCAGGGCAGAGCAGAGGGAAAGGATCACCTCCCTCAGCCTGCTGGTCACACTCTTTTAAATGTGCCCCAGGATGCCATAAGCCTACTTGGCCATGAGGGCACATTGCTGCCTCACAGCCAACCTGCTGTTCACCAGGACTGCCCTGACAGGACACAGGGTTTTCACCAGATTTGTACCAAAGTGCTGTGAACAAAGCCAGAAATGGTGCGATGCCTCCTGCTCCAGGACACTGCAGGGAGCTGGAGGAGTCAGCAGCGCAGAGTGGGTGCTGCACAAGAGCCAGACAGCTGAGGGGCCTCTTTCTGGAGTGTGTGATGAGTACAACGCCACTGTAGCCAGCTGCTGAGCCTCCTCTGGAAACACAGACTCCCCCCCTTTCCCTCTGTGTCCTGCTTCGTCTTAATACTGTTGAACTTTCTACAGCAAAATTACTTAATATCTGAAACCTGATGAAAGGCACAAATCAAAACAACTTTGAACATCATGAGGGAGCAAGGACCAAGCCAGTGTTTGCTTGCCAGGCTGGGCCATTTCATGGCATGCTGAGCATCCACCACTGCCAAGGCCAGCACACACACAGCCATGCAGAGAAGCAGCCAAATCACAGTCACCCAGCTGCAAAAGGTCCCCTCTACCAAAAGCCCTAAGGAAACAGCAGAAGCTGGCGGCAGCCTGGGAAATGTTCGCATTTTTCACAGACCTGGTCATACCTTCTGTAGCATTCAGATTCACTGCAGAATGACAACTGTGATTTTTGCCTTCCCTAGCACCAGGCAGCTTCTGTTATGACTGGCATTTTGTTTAAGGAAAGTGATAGGAGAATTATTTTGAAGCCTGCATAAAAGCGGCTCTAGCTATACACTACATATACCATGCTCACACACTGCTTGTATTTCTGCTTCGTTTCACTGTCAGTCTGTGTAGAGCTGCAGACATTGGCTGAATCAGGTTGAAACAGTGACGTTGTCATATCTGGGGAGAGAAAAAGTCTGAAAAAAAGCAGCTCTCCAGAGGTGAACCGTGTCTGTACTGGCTTAGAGCAGCACTTGGAAAATTCCCACGTGAGGCGACCTCATCTGCTGGAAGAAATGAATGGTGTCAACTCCAGAGTTTACATCAGTGTCTAAAGGCACATGCACAGCTGAGCTTCTTCAAAAAGGCAGATTGTTTTCCAGAGGAGCAAAAGTTCCCAGATGGTGCCAAACTGGAACCACATCTGCAACTGTGAACCTTTAACCTAGACACAATTTGTTGGGTTTTCAGGACAGACACCACGCACCAAACACCAAGGGAGATTTTGACCAAAGACACATAGCACAAGTAATATCCAAAAGCATCTCAGTGATCAGAAAAGAAAGGGAGCTCAGATCTAAGATGTTTGAAGTGTTATAAGCACACTCACAGCCAACATTATAGGTGAACCAGTTTGGCCACAGCCAGTCAATAAATTAAAACAAAATACAAAGTGTTCTGTAAAAGGAAACTGAAAGAATTTAGCACAATTATTACTGCTTAATATCAAAACTAGCTATTAAAATTTTCCCTTTAATTGTAGAGACCAAGGACTAGAGAAAAGAAACTGAAGTTAAAATGCAGGGTTTGGTTCATGGCCACTTTGATTTCTCCCTGAAAAAAACGAAACGGTGACCGTAACTCCTCCTCTAACTCCTCCTCTTTTTTTTTTTTTTTCTCCTCCATTGCTAAGTAGGTGTTATGGAAATTATGCAAGCCCATCACCATAAGAGGGTTTGAGTCTAGGTTTTCTCAATGTTAATAAGCCAACAAGAAGTCTTCTACTGAGTTAAATTACAGCCACAGATCAAGCTAGGTGCCTCCAAGGAGCAACCCTGATTTTCTGATAGCCTTCCAGTTTACAGTCCTCCCTCCTCCACATCCCCAGTGCACGCCATCTGTGTTGTCCAGCTGCATTTCTGGGCCTGGGGCTTCATCTTCTCCTGGCTGGTCTCCTGTCTCTAGGCGATTCTTTGCAAGTGTGACTTGTCTTTTCCTCTTGTCTTAGGATTAGGAAACTTTTAGGTAAAAGTTTTATTTCTACTCCCTTTTATTCTAGTTTCAACTGGGGCTGGGTTACAGTTTCTCTGCTTAAAACCAAAAGGATAAAACTACATTCCCATGGCCTAAAGCTCCATTAATTGTAGCTACTAGGGCTAAGCTGCTACTTATTTTCCTACGGTAGGACATCAGGAAATCTCTTGCCTACTGAGAAATCAAATTTCTGAGACCATGAGCCAAAATGCATGAGCTACTTTTCCTTCAGTACAGATTTTTAGATGCATCAAAAAGCACAGCTTTTCACAGACTAAAAAGAAGAAAAGGAAGAAGGAAGGAACATTAGGGTCCCTGGAGCAGGACACAGACACTGCTCTGATCTCATCTGCCTGGCCAAAGGACTAAGAATACTATTGGGTGATTACTGAAATTCAGGCTTACCCCTTTGAAGCACACCTATAACAACTGTGAAATCAAAACTGAAAAGAGAAATAAAGACAACCTCTGAGGAAGGATTTGTAGTATTAAGCCTGGTTGATAAAACTCCACTGACAAGGTCTTCCTTTCCGTGGGACAAAGCTCTTTGTGGTGGCTACCAGCACCAACTGCTACTTCCAGATAAGAGGTTTCAGAGCTTTCAAAGGCAGCACCAGAAAACCACAGCCAAGCTCAGCAGCAGAGCAAGCAAACCCATGTTTAAGTAAATACACAAGGCGCCGTTCCCTGATGGTCCTCCTCACATCTCCTTTAACTACAAAGGAAACTCTGGGTTTTATGTTCCTGACACATGGCCAATACAACCTTCTTGTTAATGATCCTTCTGGCCTTCTGGCTTCTGTGTGCCACATCAACCCACTTTCCTCTTTTCCCTTTGGCATCACGGCATGAAGGCAAGAGCCCTGCTTTGCCCTAGGCAGCTGCTGCTCCAACGCACCAGTGCCCGCGTACCCTTATGCACAGCAGGAGAGGTGCCTGCACCCACCAGCAGGCACCTAAGGGAAAGAGCTGTGGGCATCCTTCCCTTAGGGAATCCAAGCATTTAGGAAACAAGACAAAGTCTGTGCATCTCCCTCCCCTGTTATTTTTCCCCCAGGGAACTGCTCTTTTTGTTTTCATGGACATCCCTCCATTGTCAGGAAGCAGATCCGAGCAAAACCACTGAACTGCTCCGCTTTATAGCTGCTTAGAAAGCACTGCTTGCAGTGCTTCAAAGCTTCACCACGTACCTTTCTGTGGAGACCAGCAATTCAGCTACTACTGTTTGGATGGGTTTCCTCAACGGAAAGAGCAAGATTTGGGGGCTAGCAACTGTGCCAGAGCATCATCCCCATGCCAATACAGCACATTTCTGCCCTGTTTGCTGCATCCAGTTGCAGCTGCCCGTTTCATTCCTTATCAGAAGCTGTTAAGGGGTAAAGCCCCACTGCTGATAAGGAGAGCTTTCAGACCTGTCTGTTCTCAGACAGGGAAAGTTCAAAGCTCCTATTTCACTAACAGGTTCGTGTGATTATCGTTTCTGTTCTGATCTTTATTTCTTGCTTAATGATGACAAGATGCAATGTGGCTTGCCAATAAACCGAGCCTTTTACAGTAAAATGTGCTGCTGCTGGCATCGGGAGAACAAGGGGAGGAAGACATCAAAGCCTGTGAGCACAGGTTTAGTGATGTGGATAATCCCTAACCATTTCTTTCTTTCCCTAATCCCTAACAGAATTTCTTTCTTTCTATTTCTGTTTTTTGAGGGGATGGGAGGGGCAAAAACTATCAACGTTCATTTTAGTTACTGACCAGTGCATTATAAGGTTACAACAGGCCAGAGACCTACAGGGTGGTTGACCCCGCTCCTTCCCCTATCTGCCTGTGTAGCTCCACAGAGCCATAAGCTCTTACCCTTATCATCTTTCTTTACTCTTTCTGTCACTCGATGTATTTCTTGTATATCATGATGGACAGCAGAGTCTTTCATTCCATTTTCTCAAGCTTGTTTCATCAGCTACTTCAAGTCTTCATGTAACAGCGATTTCTTCACCAAGGTAAGGTTCATTCCAATAGGAGTAGGTGGCAGATAAGGAAGCAGAATATAATTGGATGTAGTAAGTTGCTAAGAGGTGACAGAAGCTGAGTAACTAAAATCACATTCTAGAATTTTGGTAAAATTACAAACATAAACAGAGTGATTACCGGTATCTTCAATAGTAGTATCTCTGACTATAGAATCACCACAGGTTCTAATGCAAACACAATCTTTCCCAATGTATACAAGTACAGTTTCAAGGGTTTCATTAGGTGTATCTCAAAGCGACAAATATTTTGTTTACTGTCAAAACAAATGTCTTGGGCTTCGAATGTGTTGAGGGCATTTAAAATAAACTGATGATCATTTTCTTCAGTTTGTTCCCAATGGGATAAAATGTCTGATAGAAGCCATTGACTTGCTCCTAAGGCCAATAAGGATGATTTTATCGGTCATTCCAATTTCCTTAGGTCATCCGTAGTAGCGGTTATTCTATTCATCGGGACTTCAGCATCAACGCTATTTAGTATACCTAATCCTGTTCCAAATAACCCAGTTGCATCCCATAACATGTGCTAAGATTGTTTCAGAAAACGTCTATGTAACCATGCTAACCGAAGGAAATTACAAAAGGAAACAAAATATGCTCAGTTGTATTCAGCCGGCAGGGTTAGAAAGAGGGTGAAATAACAATTTTAGACTTCCCATGTGTAGGGATATTTGGGACTAGTTAGTACCATTGCTACTGTTCCAACATGAGGCATTTTCACAAGCACAGGTTGTCCAGTGTAAAATCCTGCAGGATGTTCTTCTGGTTTATAATAAACCTTTGGGGTGATTGTAGTGGTAGATACACAGAAGGCTTTCTCTATCTCTGCCATGTTTCAAACTGCAGCAGGCAAAGGTCTGGGGTTAGCAGTTAACTGTCTGTAATCTCCTGCAGAACAGCATTGCCTGTTTATTTTCTTTACCAGCCACACCGGTGAATTGTAAGGTGAATGAGTCCTTTTAATAATGCCTCTTTCTTCCAATTCCGTTACCACCCCATCAATTCCCTTAAGTGCTGTTGCTGGCAACTAATATTGCCAAACGAGCGATTTTTGCAGGGTGTAAGGTCATGGATGTTTGTAACAGACTCAGTTTCACTATGCCTGAATCCCTTTTATGTGTCAACAAACTCTGCACAATCCCATCTGCGAGTTTCTTCATTTGCCCATGTAGTATGTCAAATCCTAAAATATTAGTATATGCAGCGCCTACTAATACTCCTGCCCTGATTAATTTTTGTTCCTCTGGCAGCCAAAGGGAAATTTTTGCAGTGGGGCATTCTTTTTCCACACCACAGATTCCTGTGAATTTAACCCTGTGTTGAGCAGGTGTTATGCCCAAAGTTTGTGCTGTCTCACGTAATTTTCCTAATTACTTTAGGCAATTACTCCACACTCACCACCCTCATGCAGTGCAGGGGCGCGCGTGACAGCCTCAGCTTGGCACTGCCACGAGCTCTACACGCCAGGGAGTGATGTCTCCTCCCAGTCCACAGTCCATTTTAGCCCAGGACAGAAAGTTGTGACATGTTTGTGTGTACTTTGTTCCTCTTTCTGTCACCTGACCCACAAACCAAAAGGTCTGAACCAGCTAATTGTGTTTACAAGTTGTACTCTGGGAATAAGGCACGCTTCTTGGAAAGAAGCTTCGGGTCTTTTTTAGCAAGTATCATACATACACAATCAGGCTTCAGTTTAAATCACAGTGCTGCAAGACAACTGCTGCCGTTTTGGAGCATCTATGGATAATTTATTTTGCTCTTACAGTCCCAGTTCAGGGCTACACCTACTCTATTAGAAAAGCACTTCAAACACTGGGTGATTCATTTATTGTTATACTCTCATTCCAGTCTCAGAACATTCAATTAGAGTTATTTCCTCTAAATTAAAAATAAAACAACAACTCCTATTTTCTCTGGCAGGCATGCTGGCCCTGGCTAAGACCCATGGTATAATCTCATGCACAAGGTTGAATTAACATCTCTCTTCAGTATGTTCTTACACCCTTACACCTAGTTTTTCTTCCACTACTGTTAGCTTTAGTTCAGGCCACCACCCTCTTGAAAAACCCTAGATGCATTGCATCAAACCTTTCTACTTTATTTTTTTCCACTGCTCTTTAAAGCCAGCACCACTTATTTCCAGATTCACCCTACAGCCACCAAACCTGCCAGGATTTATGCACGCAGCTCCCGAGAGAGCTGTCCTGTCTCTTTGCACAGACTCACAGACAGCCTGCCCACCCCAACCAGCGCATCAGCCAAATGTACGTACCCCAGCCCCAGCACCTCATCCTTGAGCTGCAAGTCCCAAAAGTTCACAGCCCGAGACCAGACAGCAGAGGTGGAACCGACAATGCTCTGTGCCCATCCCGCAGCAGCATCACATCAGGACACAGCTATCAGAACCGCACAGAGCGGCTGAGAGCACCTGCGCCTGGGGGCTGCCCCCTGCCCACCTTCAGTCCATGGAGCTCGTCTCTGCATCCAGCCTTGCTCTTGCTTGGGGGTGTATGACTTCCACGTGCCCTCTTTCTTTTTTTGCCAAGAGAAAAAATTAGTCTCACTCTGCTTTTTCTTGTAACCGGTTTAAAAAAAAAAAAAAAAAAAAAAAAAAAAGTTTTACTGGAGCAGTTCTGTGAAAAGTCACTGCTGAGGAACATTGGCAGCTGGCTGCAGCTCCCTTCACCTACCAATTGCATTCTGAAACATACAGGCATAGTTTCAGCGTTGCTCAATTTGCTTTGCAATTGCCCCATAGCTGGATGTAATACGTGCTGCTCTGGAAGGGAGAGCTTGTGTACCCAAGCAGCCACTACATGATTATACAGCATGTTTGTGTTTGTACTCATTAGCAGAAGTGAGGAAAAGCAGGCTGATTGGGTAGACAACTGAATAAGAGCGTTAAGCCAATCTGAATTAAAACCTATTTAGCACTCTTTGCTGCAGGTTTAGCATCCAGTCTCCACTCCGGGATTAGTGCAGTGGATGCCAGCAGGGGATTACCATGGATATCAGCAAATATGGGGCTTCACAGAACAGTTGAGGTCAGCAGGGACCTCTGAGTCCACCTGGCCCAAGCCCTGCCCCAGCAGGGCCACCCAGAGCAGGGTGCCACCCAGTACCATGTGCAGGTGGTGTTGGGAGACCCCCAAGGAGAAGCACCCAGCACCTCTCGGGGCAGCCTGTGCCAGGGCTCCAGCATCTGCCCAGCAGCACAGGAGCATTCCTGGTGTTGGGAGGGAGCCCTTGTTCTCCAGCTGGCACCCAGCTGGCACCCAGCCTGGCTGTCTTCTCTGCTCCCTTCCCTCAGATATTAACAGACATAGATGAGATCCCCCATCAATGAGGAGCCCCAGCTGTCCCTGCCCCTCCTCGCAGCAGAGCTGCTCCAGTCCCTTCAGCATCCTGGCACCCTTCTGCTGGGCTCTCTCCAGTATGGCCAGTCTGCCTTGTTCTGGGGTCCCAGAACTGGACACAGCACTCCAGGTACAGCCACACCAACACCAAGTCAAGGAGAGGTATCACATCTCTTGACCTTCTGGCAATACTTGACCTAGTGTTTGCTTTTCCAAGTCCTTTTATTTGACATGGCACTTGGCACTGCGACAGGTAGATAAAGCTTAGCAAAGCACAGCGTGGCTGCAGCACAGTGACACGGTTGTGCTCGAGCACTGGCAGGAAAGCCCAGAGGAATTCCCTGTAAGTCTCAATGCAGATATCCCAGATCAGAGCCTCCCCAGCCAGCCCATGTAATGCAGCCGTCACTGGCAATTCTGTCTGTGCAGACTGGGGGCACTGCCAGCGCCAGGCACAGTGGATCTGGGAGTTACAGCCAGAATTACATTGACTCCCAGCTAACTAACATGAAGAGAGATCTAAATACAAATATGTTCTGCTGACATGGTGATGGCACACAGAAGCAGTGAAGGGAGCATTATTCGTTCTCCCATCACACATTTTGAACCATAACTGAAAGCACCTCCAGCACGGGCTGACTGATAGCCCATCTTCAGAGTTTATACTTTCTTTTAAACACATCACATGGTATCCATAGGAGACAAGGTTTCTCCAGGTGTGCAGGCCCAACAAAAATAGCAGTGCAATCCTTTCCCACCTCAGCACACCAGGTTTCATTCACCTGGCTAAAAACACCGCTTGTCAGTGTGGCATCCTGCCCTGCCAAGCACGGCACTGGCTGGAGCAGCAGACAACAATTTCCCTTCTGTGAGGGGAAATGCTTGAGCAGAGCAAAATCTGCTTTATGCCACTATGAAAATCCCCAGTTAATGAAAAGCATGACTGGGAGGAGAGAAGTGCAACCACAACTCTACTCTGATCCAGGCCTGGCAATGCAAGCCCTGGCCGCAGGTCTTGGTTATTGTTCTCAGCCTGAACAAACAGCAGTAATGCATTCCCTTGGGAACCACTGCCAGAGGGTGGGGGGGCTGGCAGCCCAGAAAACACACGAGTTCAAAACACAAATACGCTGCCAATATGCAAACTTATGCCACATGACAAGCCTGCAAGCTTAAAAGCCAAGATCACCAAATAACTCCAGCTCCCAAGTGGACACACAGCATGACCTGGAGCAACCCCCTCTCCCCCCTTCCCATGGTCTGGTCTACCCTCTGCAAAAGCACAAGCACCTCTTGGTCTCAGAGGGGGCATAGAGCATCTTCTGCCTGAGAAAGTCACCCCTGAGATGGCTACGGAGTGCCACAGCTTGCTGTGTCTGTGTGCTGGACAAGGATTTTGTAACCTACCCAGGCACCTTCTGGCACCAGGCAGTCTTGTTTGTGTTTGCATTGATGAAAAGCAAATTCTACATCTTTGGATATTTCTTCATCAAGCCTAAAATGGAAGAATTGCATAACAATACCACTCATGCAAATAACAACAACTGTATATTTGCTCTAAACTACAGAAGGCAACTGAATACTTAAAGGCGATGACCTTGCTAACATAATCCTCTGCATCTCGGGGTGCCTCATCCCGTGTGCCTTCTGAAAAGCTTAAACCTAGATGTGGCCCAGGGAATAAGAGAAACACAAAGGTTACAAACGTTGCATGCAAAACCTTTGCCTATAGATAGGGATCAATCTCTCTCCATGTGAGAGCTGGCAGCACTCCTCAAAGAGCAAAGCAAAGGAAACAGCCACGGCACCCTGTCCGTTTCCCCTGAGCCCTTGTTTTTCCTCCTATGACTCACACTCCACATCTGACTATTGCTGCTCATTTGGCTGTTTATAAGAATTGGATTTATGCGATGTGGATTTCGCTTTTGGAGGAAGTTACTAAAGCCCTGGAACATAAGACAGGGGATTTTGGGCTACTTCCTTGACCTCCGGTATTGTGCTGGAGTCCAGCGACCCAACGAGTTCCCGTGTTTCCCTTACCACTGCTTCCCTCAAGTAAGGGAGAACCAGCTAACATCTCCCTCTCCCCATACACTTTCCAGAGGATAAATAGACACATTTAACAATACACACAGCCAACCTCTGACACAAGTGGGCCTTTTCTGCTGCCCCTTCTGAATAGAATGCACCGGTACCAGAGATCTGTAGAAGTTTAACTTTTTTTCTCTCTAGAAGGGTTGTTTAATCACTAATTTGGGTATTTAGGACTTTACCATTCACTGAGAAGATAGGAGCCGTCCATCCTGAAGCAACCCAAGCCCCTTGATGGCTGTTGATTCACCAGCCTGGGCAGGCAGGTGGAGGGCACCATACTGCCTCCTCTGACCCCAGAGGGCACTCACACTCCCTCTCCAACACAGTTACCTTGCAGATGCTGTCCACAAGAAGGCTCATGCCTTCTTTTGCACCAGGTTTCCCTCTCTGGTGTGCTCTGTGCCACAAGCACCCCAAGCACTCTCCGACCATGACAAAGCTGGTGTTGGGGTCTCCCTTCCAGCTGTGGAGACATATGAGCTCATGGTGGAAAAGGACCTTGTAACTGCTATGTTGTTGCCGACACTGTTTCTGAAGCATCAGAGCAGATCTCTGTACCATCAGGATAAAAGATGGGAATCCCAGCAAAAGATTGCCCTGGTTTCATAAGTGATGCAACTGTGCCAACAGAGCTGTCTCTAGAGCAAGGCCATGACTTAATAATTTGGAATATTGAGATCTTCCTTGAATAAACTCATGAAACAGGACACCGTGTTCCAGCGGAGGTCCCACTGAAGTAACCAAGCGAGTTACTACAGTTACATTCAGTTTGGGATCCCTTACAACCCACAGCTCTTGTGGAGCTGCCACCAGCAGGTCACCCCCCAGCCTGCACCAGCACTGCTGCTTACTCAAACAGTACTACAAGACTCACAACTACACCCACACATGCCAGGCAGGCCATGAGTCCACTCCGTGGCCACTTGTGCCTCTTGGACAGGGCACACCAGAGAAGATCCAAAGTGAGGTGGGTCCCCAGGTAACGAGCTGTGTGGCCAGATGCTGCTCCCCAGACAGAGCTCAGGGAGCTTCTATAATGCAGTCTGCCACCCAGCAAGGGAAATCCAATCCCCCTTTAACCATCGTCTTGAAAGTAAGACTATTGAAAGCATCACATAAACAGCAGTTTTTAAGATCTAAGATTACTGCTTCTCTTATCTTGTTTCAAGACCACTGGCTGAGGATGTCTCACATCAGCAGCTTTGGCAGGTGATATTTATTCCCATGAAAGGTTAATCTTTAACGTCTACTTTTAAACAAGATTCTTGAACCGATGTCAGGGAAACTACTATGATTTTTTTAATGCCTAGAACTTAAGGACATTGTTTACAAGGAAGCAAGCAATGAGTAAAGCTCATTTCCTAGTTGAGAGCAGCTGGTTTACACTGTCATGAGTCTTGCACTCAGAGGCAGAGAAAAATCCCCAGACAACATCTGCCATGGTTAACCAGGAGAAGGGGACACAAAAACAAGCATTTTCACTTTCTGTTTCTAGTCAGGCTCCCAAGCCTTGGTGCACACACGAGCCAGTGAAAACACATCTACCGTGACGGGGAAGCACTTCCAAGCCCAACTTCACTACTATAAAAGGAAACATCTAAACAGCAGAGAAGTCCGGATTTGCACATAACATGGATGAAGTAGGAGTCTCTGCAGTTAAAGTGGAATGCATTCAATTCAGTAAAGGAGAATTTCATTCTCCATGACTTGAATGTAACTAATGAAATCTGGCTGAAGTATCACACGCAGGACCTGCATTAAGGATGTGTATTTTATTTGAAAAGTTGATCGGGCAAACAGATTGCTTTTGGTTTTGTTTTTTTAAGCATTCAGAGGAAATATTTAAACAGTATTTTTATTGGCACGACCTGTCAGAGCATGAAACATTGAAGAGCACAAACTACTTCAGGCTGAGCAGTGTAAAAGCTGCACAAGGCAGCTGTTTCAGTGTAAGATGAGCTTTTTCCCACCCCCCAGCAAACACCAGGTGAATCGCCCCTTCGTTCACTCAAGCATTAGCTCCAGGCAAAATGTTATAGCTAATGCACTTCAAAATGACCCATCTGACAGCTTTTCTTTTCCCAGCAAGGGACACTAAGCCACCACTTGCTGATGGATGCCTTTCTGGTACACAAACAGAAGAGGAGGAGGACACAGACCAGGGCTGATGCTGGGCACTGGAACTCCCACAGGACCCCTTTGCTCTGCAGGAACCTGTCCTGCTCCAGGCGCCATCTCCAGATCCCATTGGCATGGCACAAAAACGATCATGAAGAAGAATAGAAAAAGCAAGGATGAACCTATGAGGATCCACCATCTGGCTGAGACCAGAACACACGAGAGGTCAGAGCTTTAGTTCTTCCCATGTGCATGGGAGGCACACTGCAACAGCTCAGTGGCTTGTGAGAGACCTAGCCTCTCAAGCAAAATTAACAGCTACATAAAGCAACACTGCAATTATTGCAGCCAAAGGCTTCCTTGTTCGAGCACATATTTCCCTTTGTGCCCAACAAGAAAGTGGCTTAGATCTATTTATCCTGATGTTCTCAATCAACCTTTTCACACCAAAGTCTGACTCTTACTGAGGACACACTTTTTTCCCCCTCCTTCCTCCATTTGCCATAACTACAGCCCTCTGAGGACTCATACAATATCCTGTGACAGTGGCTTTCACCTTTCTGAAATCTTTCAATCTGCAGAGATGTTTTTCTTCCATAATGCAGTCAGACACTGGCAAACTATAGCTCAGATCCCTCAGGACAACTCACTCTCCACACGTTTTCCTTGTTGCTGTCATTCTTGCTAGCATCTTTTAGTCAAAGCCCTTCCAACTGTCCTATACAGAAGAGATTTAAGTTTCAGAAAGAAAACACACAAATGAGCGACTTCAGGCAGCTCACAATTCAGTATTTCCCAAGACTGCTTACCAAGCAGGGACTGAACAAGTGAAACAAGAGGAAGGACAGGTTAAAGGTTTTTCCTTCCTGCTCTAGAAATAGAGACAGACCTTAACTAGCCATTACTGCGTCTAGCCTATTGTTTTCTAGAATGAAGAGAGATCCGTTATCCAAATGTGTACGTGTGAAGGTGCAACCAGGAAAGGAGTTTTTCCAAAAGGAATGGAAAAGAGGTTGCGTGGGCTACTGACACAGTGTCTGACCATCCCTTGGCACAGCCATGAGCTCTCAATCCGCTAGACAGACAATGGGATTATGACACATATTTTAAAAATATAACTACAGGTAGCACCAAGCTACAAAGTGAAATATAACATCAGAAAACACAAGGAAGGAAACAGAACAAAATGAAATACAGCATGCCCACATCTACGTACATGTTAGCTCATGTTTCAGAAGCATAGAACAGCACTTAAAAAGATGGAAGTTGGGGCAGGAGGTGAAACATGGGCTGCAGGAGGAAGGGTCAAGAACAACATGATTAAAATGACCAGAAGAAGAGCCCTTTGCTACAGCACAAAGTGACAACCTAGAAACTATTAGTTCATTTAAGGATCGGACTTATTCATGGATGAAAAGCCCAACAGAAGCTCAAATGCCATGGCTTCAATGCAAACTCCAGCTCAGGGAGTCTCTCAACTACTATTTGTCCAAAAGATACAATCCAGAGGTACACTGCCTCCCAAGGCATTTGCAGACAGTTGCATACATGGACTAGATGTTGGGGTTCAACCCAAGGCAGCAGAATAGACACCAAGTCAAGACGCAATTTCTGTCTAAATTAGACAGTTGAGTTTATAAGCAGCCTTGGGGCTTTAACCTTGCTTCCATTTTTTCATTAGAAGATCACTGGACACAGAAAAAGTGTGAATGAGGAGGTTCAATCAACAAGCATGAATAGAAACACCCCCAAGGTTTTGGGACTAAGGTGGTGAGAGGCAATGAAGTTAGACAAGAGGAATTATATTTGGATTTTCCACACAGAAACATACACAAATAATTCTGTTATTTAATACCACAGAATTTGTGAGACCATGCACTTTCTCCCCTCCAAACCTTAACCCTAATTATGACCCAACACATACCTTACAAAATTCTCCCATGAAACAGTGCTCACAATGGAAGCCTTTTGGTAGCCCTCAACTTCCCTCACATGGCCCCACTCACAACGGGACTCTCCGCTTTCTCTCTCTCCAAATCCTAACCCTAATTAAGACCCTAACCTAATACCCACTCCACCTAAGGCTCCCATGAAATGGCGCTCACAACAGGAGAAGGTAGGCCCCACGAGTAGCTCTCAGATGCCCGTGAGGCCTCCCAGGAACCCCACTGCACCCAGAGGCTTCCCAGTGCGCCCTAGAGTCTCCGCAGCCCTCCCAGTGTAGTCTAGCATCTCCTGAAATAATTAAAAGTAGTAGTGAAACCTCCAAACTAGACACAAGGTTCATTTAACCTACCCTGAAGTTTGTTTAGTCACAGAAACCATCAAAATTCACACCACAAGACTACAGCAGAACACTGACAGCTTACACATTTCCATCAGGAACTGAACCAGAGCCCCAGAGTCCCCATTTCCCTAGGCTTCATTCACAAATAGGACATGTGCTTTCGTGTCAGACCACGCCCGGTTTTCCTGTGGGTTTGATTGTTGAGTTATCCCTTCCATGCTCAGATTATTGTCTGCAGATACTATCTAAGATTTTTTTTTTTTTAAAGGCTAAGCGGGGAAAAAAATAATCCAGGAAATAGCTTCAAAGCAAAAGGTCTTCCTTCTCTGTGCTTCATAGTCTCATACGTTGCTCAGGAACAAATACAGTTTTTTCCTCACCATTCTGTGAAACAAATAGCACAGAGCCTTTCTCTTCCTGCCCCTTGCAAAGGTAAATGAACTCATAAAGACTTGGAGACCACCGAGCAAGGAATGCAGAGGAGCGGAGGAGCACAATGCACTGCCTTCAGGTGATCATGAAATAATCCCTTTACAGGCACCGAGAACAAATCTAGAGCTGAGGATCACAAGCTGGAGTGGTTTTGTTGCAAAGAATTAAAGACCCCGGCTCAGCAAGCTCCAAGTCACAGCCACTGGGCTCCTGGCTGCCTGCCCCGCACCGCTGGGGACCTTCCTCTGCAGGGCCCTGCTGCGGTGCTCCCCTGGGGACAACCCCTGCTGAAGCTGGTGGATTTATAAATCCTTTGCTGCCAACCAGGCCTAGGACTGCCACAGGCATGAAGTTTTGCCAAAGACAAACAGCTGTAAGGCCCAACCACTGCAAAACAAACATCACTTTCTTTTTTTCTGATGGGTTCCCATCATCGCTGTAGGGTTGGGGGAGAAAACAAAGCTAAAAGAGATCGAGCAATGCCAGGTTCAAACAGATTCATCGTCCATCGCCTCTTGAAGAAGCTGGAGGACCACTGGTCCCAGCAACATTGCAGAAACCCTGAGGTAAAGGGAGCAGCTGCAGGAGTTGCTCCAAGTAGACAGAGCACACTGGAGAGCTGCTGGCAGCCTTTGTGCTGCACCTGCCTTTGCTTAGCTGGAAAGTTAATGCGATTACTTCAGCATAAATACAGCTTGTTCTTCCAGTTTGCTTTTAAATAATACAAGCAGAAAGGAAAACAATGTTTTGATGTGATAAAGCAGAGAGAGTAAACCAATATTGTTGATGTGATAGTATCTGCAAATGTACACAGAAGAACTTGACTTGCTAAATCCGATAATCAGCCACCATTTCTCTGTCACTTCAGGAAGCTGGATTTTGTTTTTATGGAAAGCCAGGAAGAGGTAATGACATTGGAATTAAGAGCGTCACATTTGCCATAGGAAAGAGGAGACAGCCACAGAGCTTGGGGCAGATGAGCAGGGCAGAAACTGCACGGCTGGAGCCCACAAGTGAGGAACGAAGGGAAGAGCTCATTGTGCAAAAATGAAGTGCTCAGCACAGAAGAGGGAAAAGCCACAGGCTGCTCAGAACAGAATGAGTTTCAGATGTATCCATATTTGAAGTATTTTCCTTGCTGAAACTCTGTCTCTAACAGGTCTCTCAACTTCCCTCTCTGCCCCATAACGCTGCAGGGGACATCAGCTCCTTGGGTAGAGGCCAGCAGTACTGCAGATGCCATTCATTTAGAGTCCACAATTACCCATCCTGATGCAGTAAAGTTGCATCTTTCAAGAACTTTCTGCTTCAAGTTATTGCCTAATTATTTTAAAACGTGTTATGTTTGTTTAGGATCATTATACCACATTTGAGCTTTCATAAGAGGCTTCAAAGCCCAGACAAATGGCCTTGCACCCAGGGAGGTGGCAGGAGGACAAAGCTGCTAGAGGAGGAGGAAGATGTATTTGGCACTCAGGTACCACTAACACCATGCAGTCACATCACAAGTCACCAGCAACACAGGGTCTTAGCTCTTAGCTCTTTTTCAGAGGCAAAGCTTGGTCCCTTCACACTTCTTCAGAAGTTGACAACTTTCTGGGTCTGCTAAGTAATGCGGTGATCTTCGTTAACTTTTTTCTTCCTAAATTCTTGCAAAGCCAAGTTGAACAAATAAACTCTCATCAGCAGAGCCACACATGGTCACAGCCACCACTGCTGTAGGATATATAGAGTAACATCTCTATTTCAGATCTGCATTTCCTATAATGTTTTTCTAAATACACTGCATACTCCTACAGCACAATGGTGTTAAACTCTGAACCCCTGCCCCATGGTGGAAGTGCTGTACAAACACATACCATAAAAGCTTTATCTCAGAAGTTATCTGACTTATCAGAAGTTATCTCAGATGCAGGGAGGCTGGGATAACACTGCAAGCCTGATTTATTATGAATATATTCATTACATGGTGAAAAGGGATGCTAAGCTGCTGAGTGACCAGCACATTTAGTAGATAGATGGTGAAAAAGTGGGGCTGGAGAGAATACTGTGAGATCTACGTAGGCATTTCACCTAACATTTTGCTGCAGCTCTCCTTGCATCCAAGTACCCGGGTGTTCAAGTGCTGTGTTCTTACCCGCGGTATTTTGATTTTAAGCATTACTCACTAGTGGTTTTCTTGTAAGCCTGGAAAAGCCCAGAGGGCAAACTTGAACTGGCTGACTTGTTTTTAAGACGTATATTTGGGAAAGAAAAAAAAAAAAAAAAAAAGCATTCACAAAGAATTGGAGTTGCTAACACCAGTCCCTTTTCTCACGGAAGCAGTCTAAGATGGAGCAAACTGGACACACAGCTCTATGCAGGCTGCTGCCACACAGCCCCACGACCACAGACAGCACACGAGTGGCAGCGGGAGCGATGGCAGAGCTGCAGGGCACGCTCTGCCCCTGGAACCCCATGCCTGGGTACTCTGCTGTCTCACACAGATCTCCTTACTCATCCACACACCCTTCTGCAGAGGATCAGAATGTCTACAGTGCCTGGGGCTAGCAAGGAAATAGATTGAGAGTTAGCAAATTTGTCTCAGTTGGAACCACATGCAACTCATGCCTTTGGAGCTCAGCCTGGTTCAGACACCATAGCCTCTGGCTCAACATTCATCACCCTAAGAGGAGGCACCACCTTTCTGAGAAACAATTAGCACCCAAAGGCATCGTTAATACTAACAGACACCGCCCCTTTCATAGTGCTCCATTGGATGCCTGCAGCTGTCTGCAGCCTTCAGGTACCCTGGTCCCCAGACACACCGCAGGATGCGATGGGCAGCACCAGAGCATGGCTGCTCTGTCCAACTGTATCCCCCAAAAAAACACCTGGGGTGCCCCAGAAACACTCCACCTGCTGTCATTGCTTACAGACCTGAAGCAGCAGGGAGGGAACAAGCAAAAATCACACACACAGCACTTGAGCCGAGGGGTAGGGTGCCTGGAGCAACAGAGACAGCTTGGGAAGGAGACACAGGAGCAGGGGAAAGGTGTGGGCAGAAGCATCAGGATACAGATGGGGAAACTGTCACACACCCTGGGGTGGTGGCACTGAGATACTGCCCCACACCCACTGCCTCCCAGGGGCTGGATGCTGCTGCGTGAGCCTCTCCTGCCACTCACAGGCTTCAGAGCACCTGGTTAGGAGTTCTCACTGCATTTGACTGGTTTGGCTGTCAACTCTCCTGGTTAAAAAGAAAACAAAAAACAACCCCCGCACAAATAAGCAACCACCTTTCCCTACTGGCTTCCACACGTCATAGTGCTGGTGCCCACTTGCACAGGTCCAGGTAGATAGCAAACTAATAGATCAGATTTTAATCCAGAAAGCAAAGGCAGCAGTATGATTTGGATTACTGTGGTATTTTCACACAGCGCTTTCTTGCCAAAACAAAATCACTAATCCTTTTATTTGTTTTAGCGTTCTAATTTCGTCACAAGGGGCAGGTGCTGAGCTCTGCTCTCTGGGGACAGCGCCAGGACCCAAGGGAACGGCATGGGGCTGGGACAGGGGAGGGTCAGGCTGGGGGTTAGGGAAAGGTTCTGCACCCAGAGGTGGTCGGGCACTGGGACAGGCTGCCGAGATACATGGTCACAGCCCTGAGCCTGCTCCAGGTCAAGGAGCATTTGGGCAATACTCTCAGGCACAGGGTGTGGTTTTTGGGTGGTTCTGTGTGGAGCCAGGAGGCAAACTCCGTGGTCCTCGTGTGTTCCTTCCAGCTTTGGATGTGATTTAATGATTGGCCCTGAATTGAGTCAAAATTTCCCTGATGGTCTGTCTAGTGGAAGATATATTAAACAGATAATGAGACTGAACCACAGAAGGTACCTGTCTCTTCCCAAACTCTTGAAAAAAAAATATCTTGAAAAAGTCTTCCCTGCAAAAGCTCCAAGAACTGTGTGTTTAGATAAGTCAGGAATGAGACCTTCCCCAAGTTTTTTCTACTTTCATAAGAAAACCAGGCATTTCCTTACCTTACAGTTGTGTGCAATGAAGGCTGGCTAGCAGCCCAATGTCTCTTTATCCTATGAAAGGCTGAAATAATTCAGAGCTGAGGTTTTAGGCTTTCTTCAACTCAAATATGAGAAACCCAAATGCAGAGAGTTGTAAGCGATCAGCACCCGCTCCCTTCTAAATTGTTATCAGTGCATCATAGAAAGGAGGGGGGAGGCCAAAATTCACCAGGTTTCTTCACATAAGAGAAGATGGAAAGTCTTTACTATGGGAGACTTCTCCAATCTTCCCCAGGGCCATAACTTTAAAAGGACAATAAAGTTACAACACAGCCTCAGATTCACTTTCCGTCTTAGTGCTGGGGGAATTCTGAAAGTAGGAACATCGACAGGCTGAATCCAAAACAGCTGCTCGAAATCTCATTCAGAGAAGAATGAAAAAGCAGAGCTGCCTTTGCCCCTTCCTCTCCTCTCCATGAGCTTGCTCTGCCTCCCGTTCCCATTCCCAGGGCAGGGAATCACTCTCCCTCATCCCAGGCTTTTGTAGCTACCACCCAGGCACTCTGGCAGCTCCCGATGTTTTCTGCAGGTTGTTCTGTGGACAGGCTTTGAAACAGAGCTGGGTAAGATGTGAAAGCACTTACAGATGAAACCAGCTAGGAGACAAGATGCTTTTCGTTCCTTTTCTAGAAATACACTTGCAGGGATTAATTTCTCTCCTCCTGTTTCAAAAGGGCCAGAAGTACGAAAAGCATGTTAGTGGAATGATGCTTGCTTACAGGCATCAGAAAAAGGTTTTACAACTTCCTAACTAACTGTTCTCTGTCACAGGAGTAGTTCCACCAGGCCTGGCACACAATCACATTATGCTCAACACTGCACAAATACAGAAACAAAAGCCTAAGCAATTGTTATTTCTAATCTTTGCAATCCAGAAGTTCCTACAACTTATTGAAAAGAAAAACAACAGGAAGAAACAACAGCCTCTGAACCCCAAATGAGAAACCAGTCGTAACACAGCCAGAGTCAGTAGTCCTATCGACACAAAAGAAAGTACAAAAGTTGTCCATTAAAGCTGCTTCTGCTCCAAAACGATCCAAGCAAAGTTTCTCTTTGTGCTCTTGTAATTTGGGTGTTGTGCTGCATTCCCAGGCTGTGTGTGGGGGGAGGGTTGAAGAAGATGCATACACTAATTTGAAGTAATTATTGCTCTAATACTGAGCTTCTCTTCGGCAGCAGGTATCTGCTACAAAGCCACCTGCAGGCTCTCCCCTTCGCTCACCGGCCACCTCACAGCCCCACCACGGTCCCTGTAATACATCTGTGCCTGATGCCATGTGCAGCCTCTGATTAAAGGCTGCCCCGAACAGAAACACTCTCCCCCTAAGACTCTCACCCTTAGTGGGGACAGTGTGGACAGCAGCTAATTTCAGATTGACCCAGTGATCAGAGAAGAAGCGCCCTTTGCCAGCCTGACGCTTCTGACTGCAGAGCAGGGCTGAAATTTCACACCTGGAACAGCTTGGGATAAGCTCCTGTGCCAGTCCCAGCATCAGCCACTTGATGGCCATCCTGCTTTGCAGAAGGGCAGCAACAGGATCAGAGCGAGCCCCCCAAGCTGTGAACCTACCCGGGACCCCACCAGCAAGTGGGGAGCCAAGGGGTCCCCAAACACCTCCCGAGCAGGGCTCAAAGGCACCGCCACGCTCCCCTGGCTGCCGCAGCCACCCGGGGTGTTTTTAGAAGTCAGCATGTTCCCAAAAGCCACCCGAGGTGGCACAGAGCAGGTAGGTTGCATGACCAGAAAGCCTGAGGAGGAACTGGCATTTCTTAAAGCAGCAAATAAATTTCTTGATATTTCCTGTTTTATTCAGCAATGTTTTGCTCTGGGTCCATTTCTGTAGACAAGTGGTGAATACACTGAGGAAAGTATGTTGAAAGGCTACAAGGGGGCATTTGAAACATGGGAGCACTAAACACCAGCTGGCCTCTGATGCTCTGATTTGGCTCAGCTTGGTCTCCAGAACAAAGGACCCTGCAGTGCTCCTGCCCCTGCTCTGAGAAAACAGCCCAGCAGCTGGGGCACATCTGTACAACTCCATCTCAGCCTCCCCCATCTCAGTTACCAACTCCCCAGTTGCTTTTTATTTCCCTAACACAATCTGGAGATGTTGCTTGATTGCATCACAGCACTTCTTTACCCAGGGCTTGTTGGGGCACACGGTGTTGGCAGCTCAGGACCTGGCAGAGGCACGACACCCAGGTCCCACTGCACAACACCCGCATGGCACTGGGTGTGCACAGCTTCCCACTGGCACCAAGTACACCAGCTCACAAACCCGGAGCAGGACACACCACTGCCAACATCCTCTGACACTTTCTGGGGACACACATCAGCTCTGTGGGTGCTGTGGGTACGTGTGGAGGAATTGGCATTGTGGGGCCATCTAGCTTCCTCTTGGGCAAGAAGTATAAAGCAAGGAAAAAAAAAAAAAAAAACAAACAAACAAAAAAACCACACCACATTTCTGGGACTGCTGTCACTGGGATGAAGTGAGGAGAGGGCTAAGACACTCTGGTGGGTGGTGTGGGAGCGTGCACATGCTCCTGGGCACAATTCCTTCTGTACCTTGCCTACCTAGAAAGCAAAGCTCAGTTCCTTGAAAAACAAAGTGCCAAAAAGCTCCACACGCTTTGCCTGCTTGAGTTAATGATTTTTATTAAATGCCAAGTTCATTCCAGTTGATCACACAAGGTAAACAGGGCACCCACACAGGGCACATAGAAAACTAACACCAAAGCTCCAGGGTCAAACCATTTCCTGAGAAACTGTACTGCAGGACTAATTCAGGAGTCAGAAAAGCCACTGCCCACACAGTTTAAGGCCTCAGCCCAGAGAGGGGAGCTCTTAGACGAAATATTACTACTGTAGATAATAATAACAGCAGCTAACAACAACAGCAGCTTGAATAAACACAAATCAACTACTGTTTGAGTTAAAAAAAAAATACTGAAATAGATAAAATCATTAACAGGGTACCTCTAAAATTGACAAGGAAATGCATGTTACAAACGCTGACAACTGTACCTGCTCTTTCACCCCAGCTGCGAGAGTTCATGTAGCTCAGTGCTTATTTTATGATGATCCATTTTATCCAGGCAGGATGAGTAATTACACATGACACCAGGTGCCACTCCCCACACAAGTGGATGTTCCCGACCATGGCTCTGTTTCACACCAAATCTTTGCTTTCCCTTTGCTCGCAGTCGTGAATTGGAGCAGTGAAGCTTGAGGATGGTGTCTGTCTTACTGTCTCCTGGGGAAAACAGAGTGACAAAAAGATGAGTGTGCCAGGGTGGCAGTGACAAGCAGCAGGTTTCTCTTTTCCATACAGCTTGTCATCCACTAGCCATCATTATCTTAATCCTAATCTTATCATAACCTCCACTATCAGCTTTAAATGGATTTTAATATAGCCAAATGAAATGCAAATACATTTAACAAACAAACCCAGTCAAACAATCATCCTTACGACCTGATACCCGTAGCACTTTGCCTTTCTTCCTCGCCCAAGAGAGGAGCACAGTGCAAAAAGCTGAAGGCTTCTCCTCCCCTTGGCAGGAGCTGCCCAGGCTGGGGCAAGTTCTCAGCACGGGGCACAAACAGGGCTTTGCACTAAAGCAGCTCCTGGAGCCTGCAGCACCTTCAGCGAGGTGCACATTTTTTAATTGGTTTGATGGGATTTTCTGGACTGCTGATCACTGTGAGGTAATTAAAAACCTGTGCAGCGTGTTGAACGCTATATCGCATTTGAGATTTTAAAATCAGAGAGCTCCTGTTAGCAGCAATGGTGCCTCATTTTGTGTGTAAATCCAAAGGGGAGGGATCTGCAGGTGGGTGAACCAGGGAGCACACAGGGAAAGTGTCCATAGCAGCATGCCAAGGAGAAGAAGTGAAATATTCATACAGCTTATGAAAAGCATCCATGGTTCATAAAACTAAAGATTTAAAAGCCATGAATTTTGCAGGTGACAAGTTCTCATTTTTACATGAAAAGGCTGTCTCACTCACTAGGGGGAAAAAAAAGGGGGAAAAAATGTAGCTTTGCTTCCTGGTTTGAGTTTATTAACTGTTCACTAGTTTTCTGAGGTTTCTAAGATTCTTATGGGTTCGTGACTCTTTTTCATGGTTTCTCAAGAACCAGCTGCAATGTGTAAGAAAGACTGGCCATGCCCTCACCTCTGTGCATGCAGTGGAGTGAGACCACTCCATAACAAGAGCCAATATCTCATTTTGTCATTCTCTCTCAATACATTCTCTAAAAGCACAGTTTTGCTCAAGAAGCACACCAAACAGATAACAGGGCATGCAGAGAGATGTCATTACACAGATGTCTTTAAATTAGAGACCATACTTGTGCCATTTTCAAGGAGTTTAGCATCACATCTGCCTGCTTTGACCTTTCTCCAGAAGCTTTTCCTAAGCCATTCTACCTCTAAATGCTGTGCACAAGGAATCAAAACGATCAAGTCCTACATGACCTCAAATGATTGTTTTTCATTACATCCCTCTACAGGATGCCTTTTGAACAGGATCCCCACTGCAGCCAGGGGCCCTACATGATAGTGCAATTCAAAAAATAGCCATAAACCGCAAAAACAAGCATTACATGTGCGATTCGAGTTAGACTGAGTTACCATTTAATTCTAAATCTAGCACATGCTCAATCCCAAAAGTGCATCCATCCATTTCAGTCCCAGCTGGGCATACCAAATCCTAGCTATGCACTGCAGCATCCCCCCAGACTGCTGCTTTGGGGACAAAATGCTGCTGAGAGTTGCTGTGCAACTCCTGGATCAGTTTTAATGGGCAGGATTGTGGTGACCAACACAAAGAGTTAAGCTTCATCTGCTTAAAACTTTCTGCAACATGCTCCTAAAACCACAGTGTTTCTTCTCACAGCTTTCTGTTGCACAACCCAACATCCACAATCCTCAGGCTAATCAGGCTGCAAAAAAGCTGTTCAGGAATTCCTGACATGACTTTTTGTTTAGCTTTTGTTTTTATCCCAGTGTCAATACAGGAAAACCCTAGCAACACAGGTTTCTCTGGTTTCTCACGGTGTCACTGGTGTTTACTCAAAGCATCTCATTCAGCAGATGATGAAGAGTCAGAACAAGAAGCTTTCAGCAGTGATGGAAGACCCAGCCAGCTAAAGCCACGCTTGCTCCTCTTTACTCCTTGTGCAGCAAGTATTAGAAGACCAAAGGGGAACCAGCTCACTTCGTCACTCCACCAGCCGCAGAGGTTCACAGTAACACAAAATCTCCTCTGGCAGCTCAGGAGGCTAAATAAGGATGTTTTCCACAGGAAGCAGATTTTTTAAGACAAACAAGTAACAAAGTAGCATACTTCTAAGTCAATCGGCCTCAGGGGGGAGCTTCTACCTCTGCCAAACACCCCCATCCCCTTCCTCCCCAAGGGCCTGGTCTGCAATAAGGGCGATGGAGCACCCAGCTCACAGGCCTCACCTCTGACATCCTCTTTCCTGCTAAGGACAAGTCGAAGAAGCCTTTCCTTCGAAAGGTTCAACCAAAGAAGCTCCTTTAGGCACAGATTTTGTCTTATCCCCTTCTGCCCCTCCAGTGAGCTGTGGAGATGCAAGCAGGACACACTAAACTGGTGGAGAGACTGCAACTTTGACTATAAAGAACATCCCAGAAGTACTTTCAAACACCACGGCTGTAAGATGCAAGCCACATGTCTTGTGTAATAGTTTCATAGGGTCATCTTTGACCAAGCAAGCTTTCAGCCTGGTGAAGCATCACGCACCCTGGTTCAGGAGTATTGCCACAAGTCCACACCTCACCAGGAGCCTGACAAAATGAAGCCAAGCCTGTGATAGTTTGGATCCCTATCTCGCTAGTGCTCACATATTCTGGGTCTCCCTTCAGCTTCACTAATTATTTCTAATCCAGGACTTCTACCTGATGCACAAGCCCGCCTCAGGCAGCAACTCAACAGGAGAGCCAAAAACACCGCCGAAGTCTGTCCAGTCTCACGGGGCTCAGTCCCCAGCTGCACGTGGTGGATCCTCTCCCTCCGAACAACAGCGCTGCTCACATGCCTAAAGTCAGAGAGAACTGAAATGAAAAACGTTCTGGCATCCCCTAAACCTATTATATCCAAAAGAAATAAGACGCTGCTTGCTTTCCAGGGAAAACAGGAGCTGAAATCAAAGTCAGCCATTAGAGGAAACACGAGTCACTCTGTTCTGGGCAGCTTTGGTTTTACTTTGCACCTCCCCAGCCTGAAGAGCCAGGCTTTGAACTGGAGAATCCCATTTTTGGTGAGTAGACTGTCAGTGGTGAGAAACAGCTTTTAATTGCACATTTGTTTTGTTGCCTTGTGTGTTTTCTAAATGTTTTCCTACTGGTTTTAAAGAAAAACAGTTCCTGAGTCAGGCTGAATGGGATTCTGTATTTGTTGTTTTGATCTTTAAAACTTGAGGCATTTTGCTCGTTTCCCCCACTCCCCTCAAAAGACTGACATTTTGGCAGTCAGAGGTAGAAAGCCCATGGTTTGAAAGCAGGGATGTAACACAAAACCAATGCTTGTCTCAATAAAACAGCTGTCTGGCTCAGCCAGTGAAGATGCCGCTCATTTCTGCAGTAGCGCTGCTGGCAGAGAGGACCACCGAGCCTTTCCAGCCAACCTCGTGGTGAACATCTCCAGCTCACCATGGAACCAGGCCTGATGGCGAGGACCCTGGCTGAGGCTTGCAGAGTGGTTTCTTGACCTTGGCAGGCTCCCCAAGCGTGTACTGCAGCCTCCGCTCCCTTTCATCAGAAAAATACTGGATAATGCGCTTGTTGATAATTGCAGTTCCTGACCTTGTTACAAGAATAATTCATGTTAAATAGTTATTAAATGAGCTTCCTGTAGACTATCCTCAAGACTGTAGTATGCAACTTGGCTTCTGGAGAAGCAGTACAACCTCCCTTGGCTAAAGGCATCTCTGCATCCTTTGTCAGCTCAGCACAATCTCTGTTGAAGCTTTCCTCCCTTTCCCCTCCCCAGGGAGATGTCCACCCTGCAAGGCAGCTCCAGGAAACTTCACACCCAGCCCAAATGCCTTGGGCAGTGCAGACGCTGCTGTTGGATGAGTTGAAATAACTTTTTGTCCCTAAATTACAAAAGGGAGTTATAGTAGAGTGAGATTTAAAATCCTCATCTCAAGAAAAAAAAATATGGGGCAGAAAGATGTCCCTGCCACAAGCAGGGATTTCTCTCCCCCTGCCCCAAAAGCATAAGGAATAAGGCAAGCCATTGTCAACAATACTACTTCTATTTAACGTGCCAAAAGAAACTCAGCTCATAGGACACCGGATTTTGGCAGATTGATTTTGCCTTCTCCAAATCCACCTAGGGCAGCTACCACAAAGGCCTTCCAAGCAGCATTTGCAAATGAAGAAGCCTTACGGTGAATGGCACCACACACCACTGGCTCTGTATGGAGGCACTGGCCGTGACAGCTTCGAACCCCGAAGGAACAGAGAAACCCACGCAGCCCATCCCCAAACACAGCACTTCAAAGTCCCAGCGCATTCCTGAAGAGCTGACCAAGGAGGCAGCCTCCATGCCCACAGAGAGCTGCTCTGCTGGGCACAGCACACAAGTGCCAGTGAAAGAACGTGCTGTTCTTCCACGCCAAGGCAGGACAAGGTCAATATTACAAGGAGGGACCTGCCAAGACCCATAAGGGGAGACCAAGGCTCTGCTGCTCATTGACACCCAAAAGCGACCAACAACATCTGGCTAACAGATGCTCAGCAGCAAGCAGATCCCAGTGCAGAAGGCCAAGCCCAACCCCAGCTTCTACCTCAGCCCCCCATTACAGCCCCAGTTCTTCCCCGGCAAAAGGGAAAAGCAAGAAGCACACACCTGAAGCAACCAGCAGGCTGGGGCCTGTGTTGCAGACAGAGCAGAAGGGTGAGAAGGGCTGTACAGTCTTCACCAGCAGGCAGAGGAAGCCAGGAGAGGTCAGCCTAGAAACCAGCACTGCAGTTATGCCCAATTTGATTTAGAAATTTCATTAGTTTTTTTCCTTTTCTTTCTTTTATATGTCCTTTAGCAAAGAGGCTCAACTCAGAATATACATCATTCACCTCACCGTCTCTCCTCCCACCACCAAGCAAAACTAACTGCCTTCATTTGTGTGGGAGACAGAGCGGTTTGGCCAACCTCTTTTCAGTGGTTTGTGGGGAACACAAAAATGGCCACAAAATGGAGCCCAGGAAGTTCCGCACCAACGTGTGAAAGAACTCGGTGAGGATGACAGAGCACTGGGACAGGCTGCCCAGGGAGGCTGTGGAGTCTTCTCTGGAGATATTCAAGGCTTGTCTGGATGCCTACCTGGGCAGCCTGCTCAAGGGGACCTGCTTTGGGGGGGGAGGGTTGGAACCGATGATCTCTTGAGGTCCCTTCCAACCCCTACAATTCTGTATTTTGTGATTTCCCCTCTCTGAAAGCACCAAAAGCTGCTTCCTGCACTACCTCAGAAACCAGAGACCTAATTACTGTTTGCTCCCAGTGCCACAAAAATAAATAAATAAATAAATAAAGCCAATCTCACACAATGAAACAGATAGGAAAGCAGCGTTAACCCTACACCACCACAGGATTCAGGGCAGGCCAGGGTGTGCAGTTCCCCGCTGTGTAGCAGTACCACATCTGTACTGACTCATGAGGATAAAAATTGAGCACGTAAGTCACAAGAGACTCAAATCACTGCCTTGTATTACAACTTTTGGGACATTAAACTGCAAGTCTTCTGCAAGAAACAAGATAATTACTACCTTGAAGACAGATTTTGAAAACCAGCCTTTATCAGATCACTTTTAAAAAATAATCATAACTTCAGTCCTTAGCAGGCAAGCAAACGAAGAGTAATGACAACAGCAAACAGAAGCAGTGCAGGCAGGATCACAGTGCTCACTTCCCAGAACCTGCTCCCATTTCTGTCTGCTTCAGCTTGGCTCCATCCAAATCAAAGGGGGAAAGACTTCTTCCAACAGACTTCCCCCGCTACAGACAGACACCACCTTCCCTCAGTCAGATACCTGTTCATGCCACCTCTAAGCTCAAACCAGCCCTCAAGTTTTCAGAGCTGTAACCAGGATCAAAGTGACGGGCCAGCTCAGCCAACACCCCAGCAGGGACGTGAACATCATGAAGGACCTGAACGAAGGTGACAGCCCTCCCAGGGTTACACAAATCAAAATCACGGCAGATGAAAAGGTGACTGAGGGTGACAGCTGCTCTGCCCATCTGTCTGGTTCAGAATGTGCAATTATTTAAGGACAGCATGATTTCTAAAGGTTTCCTCCGGATCAAGTCTGAGGCTTTTAAAAGAAGTGGTTGCATCTGTGAAGACAGCCCCCTATTCTTAATTACAAAATGGATGAAAGATATGTTTAAAGAAACCAGAAGCCAGGAAAAGAAGAGCTGAAGAACAGCACAGTGAATTATCAGAAGTATGACTGGTACAATGCAACATACCTGTAAGGGGCAGGAGTACAAAATAAGGTTTTAAGAGATTGCAACAAACTGAAAGGACATTCAGAAGACATGAGAAAACAGGATGAACTTCTCAGAACACAGTCACAAATCTACAAGTTTAACACATCCGTGCTCTCAGGATGGACTACTTTCTTGCAGATCACCCTGCCTAATATGGAAACTGGGATTTTAAAATAAATACGATAAAAAAAATTTGAGTTCTCAAAGCTTAAAATAGCTGGCCAAGGTGATGACTCAAGCATGAGTTGTCGCGGGCATGAAGCCGCCAAAGGATTGTCACGTACCGACAAAACTGCACATACCTTCTTAGAAATACTTGTAATGGAGGAGGAACATTGAGCACTGTACATCTTGAGTCCTTAAAAACGTTTCAGCAATTGATGCATATTGAACATAAGCATCTTTCCCAGCCATTGCCCACAATACATGAAGATTTACTTCTACATGAAAACTGTTTTAATAATAAATTTCACTCATTCCTGTAATCATCATGATCATTAACTAATGCAGTACTTGACAGCAGACAACCCTAGAGCCTTACAAAGGCTTTTAGTCATTATTTTGTGTCTTTATTCCCCAGCAGGCTTTTCTTATTGGCATATAGAAATTCTTAAATACATCCCCAACCTGGCAAGTGATGCTTACACACCACCCTGCTAAAACAAGCATTTTTTTTTTTTCCACAATATTGCTATTGAAATCCTTTCTCGTGGTTGGTGTGCACACTTCTAGTTGTGTTAATTCACTCTAATGCTAATGCCACGACTCGGTGACATGTTGAATCACCAGTGATGTGAGACCTATCCCCACAGCCCAGTTCTTCATTAATGCAGCAGCAGGAGCAAACCTGCTCATCTCATAACTGCTGCACAAGGAGCATGGCCAAACACACCTCCAACAGGACATCCCTCTGACATAAGCCATGTGCCTTCGCAGTACCACAAAAACCAAAGGGGAAAAAAAAGAGGGTATTGGGTTGAGGAACACAGCCCCACGAAGGGGAAAGATCTTGTCACTCTGCAGAAACTGAGGAGGGGTGAGATTTATTTGTAGCCTTATTAGCTTCTAAGAAAGAAGGAAGTCAAGTATGCCTTCTTTCTGTTCTTGACTGCAACTATCTCAGGCCCATGGTGTATCTAAGGTTGTTAATAATCCCAGGACTCTCACATGTTCCTGGGAAGTGACAGCTCTTTGGGAAATGATTTGGTCACTCTTGCATCCCCCAGGTCGCCCACTGCTACCCCTGGTGGGTGGCTCCAGATCCATCCATCTCAAGAAGCCATCCAAGAGCAGAAGGCATCATACAGGGGATGCCACCATGGCTGATACGTGGAGATGAATCATGAACCATAGCAGATACCTAGTTCCTTTTTTAGGGGAACTAGCAACTCCAGGAAGAAAGAAGTCCACAGGCTGGACTTTTCCCCCTCAGCAGTTCTTGGAAAGATTCAGAGCCCATTGGGTTTGCTACAGCCCTTGGAATCCTTTCATCACAGGGACAACTACAGAGGGGACATTCAAGTCTGCTCCTCCTTCCCCAGGTCATTTCTTGGGTGCTGCTGCAGGGACCCTTGTCAGCTCAGGGGGGAAGAGCCCAGGTGATCCAGTACCCAAAATGCCCCTTTTTAGCCCCAGACAACAGCCAGGAATTTGTGCCAGGGAGGAGGAGTAATCAGTAAGTGACCCTGAGGCTTCCTGGGAAGGTAAAGGCCTGGGAAGATTATTCTCTGAGCAGATCAGATTTCTTCTTGCTGGGAAGGTTACTGCTTTATTTTGAATCTTGCACTTTATAGCCCTTTACAGCTCCCCCTCTGCTTCCAGGTGGCTGCTCCAACACAGCTGTGAGCCAAGGCAGCCATCCCCAGCCACAAGTCAGTTGCAATGGGCAAAGCACCAGGGACGGAGCTCTTTGGGACAGCAGAGATGACAACAACTGTGTCTAGATCGAGGCATAAGTCACCATCCAGGTGATCCTCTTCCCAGTGGACATGCATCTCACTGCCCTGGAATACTTTACCACATCCAAGCCTCATACTGACTGGATTTTTTAAGCATGTTGCTCACTCGGGCCCAGCTCTCCAGAAGCTTCCAGCTCCACACGAGCTTAGAGGGGTTCTGAAGGGCTGGCTCCAGCTGGGCTTGTAGCTGGATACACGGATAACTTAAGGGAGGTGAATCCCTTCGGACAGGAGTCGTGCAGGGTCATGCACAGAAAGGATTACTAGGACTAGGACCTGAACACATCCCTCCTAAGTTCATGCCTCATCAGCTCCTCGCTCTCTCCTCAACAGACACAGTAAGAAAAATCTTCATAAAAAAATAGTAGATAATAACAAAGTGCATGCATCCCAAGTGTGGAACTAATCCCTGAGGATTACAGGTTGCTCCCTTGCTGTTGTCAACTCACTCTGCAACAGCAGTTATGAAGCTTTCACCAGTCAGGCCAAACCTCCCTCAGCAGATAGAAACATTGGCACTGATGCATGGGAAACATCGAACTCAAGGCCTTGTTTCAGCACTGCACGGGGCCACACAAATCACCCTCCACTGCAAGAGAGAAAGATCTAAACCCTCATAAGCAAGAGTTTCCTACACGCACAGAAAAATTCAGTTGTAAAGGACAGTGGGTTGTTTTTCCCCCTCCCTGATGCTGGGTTATTTATTAGAAGAGACTGCAGGAGAGGTAGGGGGAGTAACAGAGCCATTCCCATCAGAAGCACTGAAATTGGGGTCAGGCAAGGTAGGGCTGCTAGCTGGACTAAATCATGATTGGCAAAGGCATTAATCAAACCTCTATCTGTTTAGAGATCTTGGAACACACTGCAGTCCAGGACTAATGATGCTGCTACAGCACCTAGAGTAGTGCTAGTGTAACCAACGTGCCCAAGAGAAAGGAGCTGCTTACCTGCCCCTCAGTCTGTATTCACACCAAAACGGAGATTGAGAGCTTCAGCTTCAGAGCCCAGCTGCTTTAAGCAGCTCAATAAGGTCCAATATTAAGTGTGACACACAAATCCCTTGCTTGTGAGCACAGAAATCCCCCAGCTGATGGATGTGCAGGAGGCAGGGACAGCCGTGCTCCTCTCCCACAGCCCACTCATCCCCAGCACAAAGACCTGCTCAGCCCCTCCGGCCAGCTCCTGGCAGACCCCTGCTCCTCCCACTGCCACCACGGATGTACCACCAAGCTTGTTCAGCAACAGCCATTGCAAAGCATTACAAAAACAGAAAAACAAATAAGTAAGCACCCCAAAGCTTGAGACCAATTCCAATTTCTTCTTACAATCCCTTGCAGGTCACCATGACAAAGTCTTGGCCCACAGCAGAAGCTCCCCAGGGCAGTCATAACACAGACAGCCCCACAGGGGTCTTCTGCTCTTTCTTCAACGCATACAACTTTATTCAGCTGTGATAAAAACAGCAGGAAGAGCTACCACAGGACATCTGCATGCTGCTGCCTGCCCACAGGTGCAAAAATAAGCAGTCATTTGGGGCTGGCACCAGGGCATCCTTACACTCACAGACATCAAGAGAACAGCTGACATTACACTTTCGGAGGTTGCCAACAACCAACTCACAGTTGCATAGAAATGAGGAAATTAATATCTTAGTGCTTGCAGTCTGCTGCTTCAACTTCACCCACTTCAAAACGGAGGCTGGCTGTGACATGCTGGCAGGGCTTTTAAAGAGACTGGTCCTCCAAAGGACAAAAACCTGTACAAATCCTGACCTTTGAGGAGGTGACCAGGTGGTGAACAAGGTATCTGATAACCTTGAAAGAGGCAACAAACAAGAGATTTGATAGAGCTACAGGCCTGACCAAAGAGTCCACTGAGATAAAGGTTGATCATTTCACTGGACTTGGAGCCATCTCCTATGGCACACAAATTTGTTGCGAGCCTTTCTGCCAGTTCTACTTGACTTTCTGTTCTTTAAAAGTAAAATCCCGAGACTGTGTTTAATAACAATAGGAAAAATCAATGAGGCCTTAGTTATTTTTACAGTACCACTTAGGAAATTAGCAGGACACAAATATAGTAGCTGCAAGGAGACACAAGCTAGAAAAGAATAAGGACTGGGTAAGCTGAGGGAAAACAGACATGTATTTCATTAAGTGTTCTCAAGAAAAGCTCTGCTCCTGCTGAGAGCTGCGTCCCTTTTCCTTGTTTGCTCTAAAGTTTCCCACAGCTGCCCCAGGGCTGCTGCAGAGCAGCCACCTACCTTTGCAGCACTGTGAGCAGGGCTGGGTGAAGCCATTTGAGCAAGTACTGGCCATGTACACATCAGTGGCCAAGGAGCAGCTGTTAATGGACATTGTCCCCATCAGCTTTCCTGCGCCATGCCTGAGCTACAGTTCTGTGGGACCTACAGGGTGAGAACATGTCAGAAACAAGACCAGGAGGGCAGGATGCCAGGACAGCAAGCCTAGAGGGACAACTAAATCCCCCCTCAAGCCCTTGGATGGTGCTCGAGGAACAGAATTAATTCACACATCAGCCAGCAGCAGCTCTGTCATTTTGCTGCACTTGTCTGGGTGGAAATGTCACGGGAAACCAGCAGATGAGAAACAACACAGAGCTCCCCCAAAAGCCGGGGGTAGCTGTGGTGCTGCCTCTTATCCTGCAGAAAATATGGCTAATGGAGGAATTGAGATGCCAGGCAGGTCTGACTGGAAGCAATGAGAAAATAAGAGCTGCCCAAGCAAGTAGTGCTGCTGGGCACGTTCTGATAACACACTGAAAGAAAAAAAGAAAGGGGGGTAAGTATTCCATCCCCTACTGCACTCCTCCACCCTGCTGGATTAAGGTTTCCCAGCCTAGGAGGGGAATTACTCAGTATGACATGCCAAGATTCACAGAGCCAGAGACGAGTTCCAGACAGGAGAGCTTTCCAAGCTCTGTGTTTCAGAGATAGGAGGGTGGCTGCACTCACTCCTTTCCCCATGGAAGTTTCTCAGCACAGTGAGAGTCCCAGGTCTGGGTGCTGCCGGCTCCTTTGGGATGGGAAGCAGTGCACAGGGTGATACATGACAGAGGTGACAGCGCACAGCACCCACAGAGCTGCTCTCCTCTGCTGCCATTTGGTTCTTCGGAGCAAGAATTAATCACTGAACTAATCTGCAATGAGGAAAGGCACTGAAGCATCAGAGCCCCGTGGATGCCTGTGGAGCTGAGGATTTCGCATCCCCTGAGCAAGCTCCTGCTTGCATTGAGCTGGCCCCAGCTGCCTGGGAGCTGGGAATTGCTCAACACAGATCGAGACAAGTTTGTTATCCGTGACATGACAGAAGTATGGGACAGGGCAGACACTGCTTTTGTTAATACAATCAACCTCAGTCCCAAGAACAGCTCGTATTTTGTCCCTACAGCCTCCTCTGAGCAGCTGCTCAGGCAGGCAGGGTCCCCAGAAACACCCCAAACCATCCCCTCATCATGTTAGTGGTCTGATGCAGTACTTCAGTTGAAGCAGCATTTTCCTTCCCTTGTCTTCACCCATATCCCTGCCTCTGCTCCACCAGGCAGGATGAGCCCCAGCCAAGCCTCCCTGTTCCCCACCAAGGGAACAGCCACACTTAACCCTTCCTGCACCTGTCCAGCTCAAATTCCACATTCTCCCTCAAAGTCAGGACAGCCATATACTCCTCTTATTTCCCCAGAAAGATTTAAGACCAACCTGCAGTTTGGACCCCGGTATATTACTCAAAGTCCTGATTATCTTAAAATAAGACAGCCACCCCCTCTTCAAGGACTTGCTTCAGAAGAGGAAACACCTCCACGTCCCGTCCCAAGAAGGGGTCAGAGAGGCAGCTCAGGGTTCACAGGCCCCCAATTTTCCACCCTGATTCTTCAGTCTGAAGAGGCGAGGGCTGGCTTTACGGTAATCCTCCTCTCCTGTCCATACATCTGGATAAACTATGGAAGCGGAAAGCAGGAAATCCAAGCAGCCTCGCCTGCACCCAGCCAGCCCACACAGCATGAGAAACCCAAGATGGGAGCAACACAAAATCGAGGCAGGTCATCTTCTTCCCTTTCCATCCCCATGAGAGCCATAACCTCCAAGCCCAACTGATGGTTCCAAAGCTAAAATATCTGGAAGGAATAGACAAGAAGAGATTAACATCCCTGTGATCTGATCATGGGCTTTTGTAGAGGACCACGATGTACTGGATGAAAACAGAAATTCTGTGATTCTACGAAACTCCAGGATGTGCTGCTGTCAGGACTGATGCAAAGCACTACCGACTCCCATTTTAAATAGCTACTGATAAAAAGATTGTGGAAATCGATTTCTAAACTGCTTGCTGCAAGGCAGAGGTGACACACTGCCAACAAATCACTTCATGGCACACAGAGGACTGTCTTCTGGTACCATCGTCTGCAGCAACAGCCAAGAAAAGCCCATGAGAAGACCCCAGGGCTGCCACAGAAGGAGCTGGTAGCAGCTTGCCCAGTGTGCATGACCAGAGCCGTGCAAACCTCCAGGGAGAAGAGCCTCTGCTCCCCAGTGCAGCTGTGATTTTGAAAGTGTTGACACAAAGCAGAGCCAGAGACAGGAGGAGCGTTTGGGTGAGCTGAGCAGCCCAGAGAGCTTGAACCTTTGGCCAAGACAACAATTCTTCTTAGACCGCTATTCTGAGCAACAGCAACGTCCAGGAAGAATTAACGGCCTAAAAACTGGAAATACAGAGGAAATTGGTTTTAATCCTATTTTCCTCCTTCTTTCCCTGCTGGTAGGAGCCTGCATGGCAGACTTTTGTAACCTCTTCACATTCCCTGGGATGGGGAGTATGCCAAGACACTTTCCTATAGGAGCCAGCCAAAACTTTGCTTGATCACAGGCTCATCCATGCTTCAAAGTGGAAAAGCAGCTGGGCAGAGCACAGCCCAAAGCAGAGCAGCAGGCAGAGAGCACATTAAGCCACTATCACAAAACCCAGAGCAGAGACTGGGACAGAAGCACCCAGAACTGGGGAGCTGTCCGCAAGATAGAGGCCCTTGTGGCTTTCTGCTTTACTGAGACAAGCAACACCCTGCAGAATTTCATGCCGTGCTCAAGACTGGCTACGGGAACTAGGAAAGAGCATTCATATTAGGAAAAGGGAGAACTGCAGATCTGAACATGGGACCAGGGAACCGGATTGCTGTTACTAGTGCTGTAGAAAGGCTCTGACCATGAGCTACAGCTGTTTTAATCCCATCAGTGTCCTCCAGCAGAGCCAGATGGGGCAGCTGCAGGTGTTTCAGCTCCCTCCCTACACTTCAGCTCCAGCCTTCCAAGCACGAGCAGTCAGACTCCATGCACAGGGAAAAGAGGAAAATGGTACTTGATAACATCTGTATTTTGTCTACACACTTAAAATAGGATTAAAGCTATTAGATAAACCACTTCAGTTTTATGGGAGGACTCTCTTGGTTAGACCTAATACTGGGAAAACCATTAGATTTGCAAATACAATTCATACTAGGAAGCACGAGGCAGAAGCTGGTTCCTAGCAAAATTAAAACATCCTGGTACCACCACAAAGGAAGAGTGTGTTGTGGTTTTTTTTTCTTGTAGATTCTCATTTTCTTCAGATCAGGGAAATGCTTGTACACACAGTTAAAACTGGGCAGAAGAGCAAGGACACTAACTAACATACCTTCTTCCTAGTTTCAATTCCTTTTTTGAGGGGGGAAGCAATGATTTTCTATATAGAAATGTGAAATTACTTCTCCAAACTGAAATAGAAAACTAGACTGCTGAGATTTTTCATGAACTGGAAAATGAGAAATTAAGAAGTTCTTGGTAAAAAATACTGAAATGGAAAATTTCTTTTCAATAGAAACCATAATGCTCAGCTAAATCTAAGTACTCTTTCTTGCCCAGATAAAGCAATAGAAAGAAAAGCTTTAAAAAAAACATCAATGAATGTTTACCACAGAAGATATTAGCAGAATCACATTTTTCAGGAAGAAAAGCCTTTTCTCTGACATCTCCCATCTGTTTTATTAAAGGAGCTTTGGAGATGGTTGAGATTTTGGAGGAGGTGCACGAGTTGATTAACTTGGCAGGAGCACTGCAAGCTGCAAGTCTCGGAGCTGGAAAGCACCACATGAAGAGGGCAATCACGTCATCTTTACATCATCTGTAGGTAGGGAACGTGGCAAGAAAAGGAGCATGAGATGTGTAGGGACTGCTCTGCTTACATGATTGAGGTGTAACTACAAACAGGATTTCAGACTAGGAGGTAACACCAATAGCATGGTAGTTACAGGTTAACAAGTCAATACCCGTGGGACAGATCCCTATTTTTTTTTCCAAGTTAAAGTCTTACTAGTTACAGGTTTTGGACTGTTACTTCATACACAGAAGTAACTCAACAGAGCTGTCTGCAAAGAATTAGTTTGTGGTTATGCTGTTATTCCATGTGCACGCAGCTGAGACCTGGGCTCATTAGTGTGAGCAGCACACGATTACAGGAGATGTTAGAACTGCCCAGCCACAGGAGAATTGGGGCAGATTACACTGCCTGTGGCTGGGAGCCTGCGCTGATGAGAGTGAGCATCTGCGGTGGTTGCACCCAGCCGGGCAGCTGAACTCCACCTGACCGCTCTCTCTCACTCCCCCTCCTCAAAGGGCAAGGGAGAAAAAATACAATGGAAAGGGTTGAGTCACCATCCCTGGGGGTCTTTAAAAGACATCTAGATTTAGAGCTTAATGATATGGTTTAGTGGAGGACTAGTTAGCGTTAGGTCAGAGGTTAGACTAGGTGATCTTGGAGGTCTCTTCCAACCTAGATGATTCTGTGACTCAAGGGTTGAGATAAGGACAGGGAGATCACTCAGAAATTACCATCATGGGCAAAACAGACTCAGCACAGAGAAATTAATGTAATTTATTGCCTATTACTAATAGATTAGAGCAGCGAGAAACTAAAAGCTAAGTAAATATACCTCTCCCCATCCACTTTCTTCCACATCCTCCCACCCGAGCTGCACACCACTCCTTCATGGTCACTCTCTGCTCCTGCTCAACACGGGATCCTTCCCAAACTGATCCTGTGGGGGCTACCCACAGGCAGCAGCTCTTCAAGAATTACTCCCACATGGCTCTATACCATGGGGTCCATCCATCAGGAGCAAACGGGTCCCCCCACAGGCAGCAGCTCCCCCCAGACCCCCTGCTCCTGCGTGGGCTCCTCTCCATGGGTTGCAGCTCCGTCCTGGGGCCTGCTCCTGCAGTGGCTCTCCATGGGCCACAGCCTCCTCCAGGCCACATCCACCTGCTTCACCAGGGGCTCCTCCATGGGCTGCAGTGTGGAGATCTGCTCCATGTGGGACTCATGGGTGCAAGGGAACAGCCTGCTCCACCAGGGGCCTCTGCACAGGCCACAGGGGAACTGCTGCTGCGTGCCTGGAGCACCTCCTGCCCTCTTGCTGCACTGCCCTTGGGGTCTGAAGGGCTGCTTCTCATTCCTGTTTCCTAGCTGCTATGCAGCAGGTTTTGACCCCCCCCTTCCTTAAATCTGCTCTCACAGAGGCACAACCAACGTCGTTCATGCCCTGGCTCCTGCCAGCAGCAGGTCCCTTTTGGAGCTGTCTGGAGCTGGCTCTGATCTGACACGGGGCAGCTGCTGGGCTCTGCTCAGAAGCCACCCCACTGCCCCGCTACCAAAACCTTGCCACATAAAACCAACACAGCATCAAAGCGGAACACAACTGAACTACAGGTCAAAGAGTTCAAACATCTCCAGAACTAGTGCACAAGCTGTTGCTGCCAAGGCATTACATTGCCCAGCTCAGCTATTTTTACCCCCTGCAGGCAGCCTGGCAATCGTGGCATTACTGCTCTTCCTGGAAAGGCTCCAGTCTGCTTCAAAGTTATTTCATCACTCCACACATCAAATGCAACTGTTCCTCACCCTGGGAGACTGTTCCCAGAGGTTTCTTTTCTTTTACAAACCACAAGAAGGGAGGATGTGTTCTCATTTGTTCCCTGAAGACCTCCTGGTCCCTCCCTGCTACATGCTATCTCCAAAAATTACTGCAATGCTGCACACAAGCCTGCATGGGGACGGAGCGTGTCCGTCCTGCTTTTGGAACTAGAGCTTGTCATGGATTTGTCCTGAGCTCCATCCTGAGCAGGGACATTTCTATAACAAGCAGCACAAAGTTCCCCTTCCACCTGCCATCAGGTAGAGCCCAGGACATACACACAATCTGATCTAATTAGTTCCAACAACCACTTTTTCCTCCCCAGCCCTCACACCAGGAGCACACAGTAGGTGTGCACATACGAAACCCTAGCTCCGGGCTCAAAGATCCCCACAGACCAAACCTGGGTGCACCCGGCATGTGCTCAGCTGTGCAAGCAGCCCCATTTCAAGGTTTCAAATCTGGAGGGGTTTTAAAAGCATTTAAAGAAAAGTCTAGACGTTCAAGCAGTTCTCTGAACTGGGGCAATCTGAAGTTTCATCCACCATATTTCCACCTTCCCCTCTCAGTCCTCACTCTGTGACTTCACTGTTCTTCCACACTCTCATCTTTTACCACGCTCTCCTACAAGCCACCAGGCCCTACTCGCTGGCTGCCAAGGGCCCAGGTTTTTGCTGGTGCCAATGGTGCCACAGACACAGGGACTGCCAGGTTGGCACAGGGTTGGGAAGAGCAGTTCCTGGAAAGGGTAAATCTCTAAGCAGCCCACAAGTAAAGAAAGCTCTTCAAAGATGCACACATGGGAGGCTCTGGAGAGTCAAAAGCCACCTGTGCTGCCCAGTTACTGGACTCCCACCCGTGTTAGTGCATTTGGGATTTTGCTCACATGAAACAAATGGAGCAGGGATACAGATAGGAAGGAAGCAGTGACAGAGATGCAAAGAAGTCTGGCACAAAGCAAATGTCGTGCAAGACAGATAAACAGGTGAGGTAGAACTTGGCATGTGGCAGAGGAACAAGCAATGCAGATGGATGCATTTGAGAAACGCTCCATCTGCCAGGTGTGGGCACATGCCAGCGGAAATCACAGCAAAACTTGTCTGATGCCCTGATGAGAAGCTTTGCCAGGAAATGCTGACCGATGAGAGCTGGAAAATTTCTAGAGTATGTGCTATGAGCTTTGAGACAGCTGGTAGCTCCGGTCAGAACAGCAGAGCACCCCTTTTCTCCTACCCCTTCTACGTTCCAAAATCTTGAAAGCTCTTCTGGATGAGAAAGCTCAGCGTTGTTCAGCTGCGAATCACAGCTTCAGGGAACAGCCAGCACTGCTACTGAGAAATGCTCCAGCAGCAAGTTTTTGTGTGCGCGTTGTTTTTTTGTTTATTTTCAAGTTTCCTCATTCTCTTGGCTTCAGCAAAGCTATTCTCATAGGACATTCTTGTGGGAAAGAGGCACAAGCGTACGCACATCTCCTGTTCCAGCCCCATCATGCTGGGATTTGGGATTGAGTTCAGGCAGCCAGAGGGGAGCTTCCACCAAGCACTTTGGCCCACTCTACTTGGTAATGAAATGCAGCTGAGCAAGTTTTAGGGTTCCCTACCATGGATCTGCAGCAAAGCCTGAGAAGGGGCAGCACCACTGGCTGTTATGCAATGTCTGCTTAGAGACCATCAGATGGGAAACCCACACAACCATCCTCAGCAAAAGCCATGGGAGCCTTCCTGGTCTCAGCATCCTTCAGATGTGGAAGAAGCAGAGTTTGCTCCTCCATGGGTTTGCTGTCATATTGAGGGCACGAGCAGCATGTCAGACATAAAAAACTTTCTGCCCAGCTTTGAATCCCAAGTCTTGGTCCCTCCTGACAAAAGCCTACATTATGATCTGCTTTATCAGCCTGAGCCACGGCAGCAGGAGATGGAGAGCTGCACTTTAAATTATATATATAAAAGAAAAGAGCCACTGAGTCAACTTTATCTTACTCCAGGAAGAAGGGAATGAGAAAGTGCAAATGCTGCAAAAAACAAAATATTGAAGGCAAAAGGAGGATTCAACAGTGGAAAAGGAGAGCTGGAGTGCTTTAGGATTATACAGGCTGCACATGTCCCCATGTAGTCACCTGGAAGCAGGAAGGGACTATACACACACACACACAAATAATAATAAAATGCTTCTTTGTGCAAAACTGGAGAAAGTGTTGTGAGGAAACAGGGAACTTCCCAGCTGAGAGGCAAAGAAGATGAGGTTCTCCACCCCACTGGAGAATGTTCAGTGGGAGATGAGGCAGGTACACTGCCCCAGTGGGACACTGGGTGCCCTCAGCTACAAGCGAACACCAAATTCCTTCTTCTGCCACAGATCAGGCTCCACTGCTGAGATTTCAGAAGCTGCTGAGGCCATTCTGCTCCATTCCTCTGCACTCCAGTGGCCCTCCTACCTTCCCCCTTGCACCCTAAAGCTGCCCCTTGTAACCAAGCCGCCCAGAGACACACACAGAGCAAGAAAACCTGCACCTTCAAGGACATCCCGACTCACAGAAAAGCAGCTAGTGGGTAGGTACCACACACACATAGGGAGAAAGCAACATACCTTGCAGATAGCTCAAGAATCATTCCCAGTTTTCATATACTATAAGGGTAATACTCCCTCTGTGGCTTCTGCCACCCCCCAACCCAATTGTCACAGGATGCAAGCATAAAAAACAGCAATACCCCTCTTCAGGAATAAGAAAACTTACAGTTGCAGCAAGCTCACACTCCTCTTTCACAGCTCCTGTCACCTATCAGCCCTCCTGGACCTCCAGGGCTTCAGCAGCTTCCCACAGCCACCCCCAAGCCTGGAACAGCTCAACCAAAGCACATACCCCTTCTTCATGGTTCAGCCCCTAATTACAGCTGGAGCAGATACACTACAGCCACCTCTCACCACAGCTGACAGACATCAGCCACTCACTTAAACACAGCCAATTTGCATTAACAGCCTCCGTAGGGATTTATTTTCCACAGATTCAAAATTTGCAGAAAACATTTCTGAGAAGGATGTGTAAAGGCATGGAAGCAATGAGATTTACAAGATTTATGATCAGAGAAAGCAGACAAAGAGCTGTAAAACAAGCAGCCTGGAACAGGGAGAACTCCGGGCACAACATGTCCTAGCAGGAAAGAGTATTTTCTGTACAGTGCAAAAATTATTATAATTTTTCCTCCTGTTTATTGTGCCTTTTCTTTCTAAGCTGCCCCCTCCCTGGTAACTCTGGTTATGTATTAGCAGTTGCAGATGTCAAAGAGCACTCTTTGCTGCATTTAGCAGCTCCTTTACCCCTCCAAAAAGGACCTGGCATCATGTCACAGAATTGATTTTACACAACTGCAATGTAGCAGTAATTAAGGATTTATTATATACGCCTATGATAAATCACAAGATTAGACTATATGATTTTTAACAGCACTTAATCTGCATTTAAGTATTAGTCAATTAACACAATGAGTTTAAAGAGTTTACTACAATGCAAACAGTGACTTAATTACAGAAAGGCAAGGTTCACCCAAGACTTACTGTGGGCTGGGGAGGGGGGGGGGTTAAATTCAGATGGGCACTTCTAAGATCCCCTTTAAGGTTTCTCACCCCTCTTCCTTGTTGTCATTTATCTGCAGATGACTTGTTCCTTGAGGAGTCAGCCACAAGAGATGTTTCCTTCCAGGAGTGCCCTGAGAGATGTCCCAGCCCAGGGGGACATCGGGGGCACAGCCTGCTGCTGTCACCCAGAGAGCTCAAAGAGTTCTTGCTTGGGATTGCTATTTGTAGGATCGTGAGATAATTTGCTTTATTCAGCAGTTTTTCAGGATTCAGGTCCCTTTCACTTGGTGTTTCAGGTTGTGCAATATCCCCCTCCCCTTAGCACTTAATTTGTACTTTTGCCAATTAGTTACATCACACATTTATGGCTGGGGGGAGGAGGGGGGCTGATTGTCCCCTGCCTGTTTTGCACAAATAATGTGGGAGCGATGCAGTGTCAGGCTGCACCACACTCTGTAAAGACTGGAGGAAAGAGGCTGTGACAGATTTTCCTTGAATCACAGATAACAAAGGGATGATGCCGTGCCATTTTATTAGATAAAGTGATTGACTCATAGTCAAACTCAGGTCCTTTATCATGTTCCTGGACTTCACTGTGATTCGTCACTTTCCCATGACGGATTTCATGGCATTGAGCGTCCGCCTGACGCTCCATTATTAACGAGCTGTCCAGTTCAAGGAACGATCGCATCGAGGCATGCTGCAGCTCATAAGCCTGAGCAAGACTTATGGCAAGCACAGGCATAGAGCGCACCCACCACAGGCCAGCAGCCCAGACCTGGCATTTGCAAATGAACTTGTAAGAGCAACAACCCCAGCCACTGGGAGAATTTCAGTATTTCAACAAACAGTTTGGAAAGGTTTACTTTTCATGAAAATCTGACAAACTGGAGGAGAATTTTAACTTGAAACTCAATCAGCTCAGAGTAAACATTGCCCACACCAGTACAGGATATCTTGTTTAGAAAAGAGAAGCGAGCCCAGTGATGGTGATGCAGAAGAAGCAAGACCCTAAAATGAGGGACCAGGCTCAGCCAAGGAGAGTGTGAATTGCTCAGGTGAGACGGAAACGCCAGTAGTTTCTTCTTATCACCAAGACATGGACCTTAGTTCCCTAAAAACGTTACTCTTATATAATTCATAGTGATGTAATTAATTTGAGGCAATTAAAGCAGTCAAGTGAGTCCCTGCGCTGTGTGCCCTGGGCACGGCGGAGCCAGCTGCAAGGAGCAGATCACGAGAAGGGCTAGCAGTGGAAGATAAATGAGTTTGAAAGGGAATTGCTTCTCACCGCTGGCAGGAGCTCCAATCTGGCACAGGTAGCAAAGATCCCCCTCCCTTCTGGTCGAGTGAAATGCTGTCAGCTCCCATTGAATTCTGCGCACAACTGAGAAATTCAGGGCAATGCTGCACTGCAAGGAGGCACGGCCAGGTGTTGCAGCAGCACTACGTCCTGGATCAACACCTGGGCAATGTCCCAAGAAGACTGGGACTCAGCACAGGTCACTGAGAGCCTCTTTGCAAAATGTTTTGGGATACCTAATTGCACCGAGTCATGCACTATGAATGCAGACTGGCAAAAGTAGCTGAAAGCCACTACGACCCTTAAATATTTTGTTTGGAATTAATGTTGGGGGTGTGTAAAGGCTCACAACAGCACTGGGCTGTGCACCAACCACTTATATTCATCATCCTGCACAGCAGGTGCCCAATTTCTCTCATTTGTGCAGGACACAGATGACTTGCAAAGTGGAAATCGCTTAAACGCATCCTGCCAGCCCCAGCCCCAAAAGCCCATCTGTATTCCTGACTGTCAGTGTGCTGGCACAAGGAATGATTGTATTCAAAACAGGGCATGAAAACAGTGTTGGCAATGTGGGAAAAGCTAAATTTTGGGTTAACAAGAAAACGCAGGGCTTTGGGAGCTGGGCAGGGAACGGGGACCCAGGCAGGCACCACGCTGCAGCCTGCAGAACCCAGAGCCCTGAAGGTACACAGAGAGCCCAGCTGCAGCCCCGAGCACTCATATCGGAAGCAATCTTCCCTTCTGCTTTCTCAGGGAACAGCCTTCACAGCGAAACAGGAGCGTTTTTCAGCACAGCTGCAGTGAATACACACGTGAAATGGAGCACTTCCCTCTGTTTGTACAAGCCGGGATGCTGCAGAGCGAGGCAGGATCCAAAACCTGGGGATAACACAGGAGACAGCACAGGTGCAGCTGTAACAGCCACTCCCAGCACTGAAAACTCAATCATGGCCCAAAATTGCACCCTACATCACCTTGAAAGGAACCAAGAGGTGATGTGATCTGGGTTTTTGGTTTTTATATATATTTTAAGTCTTTATTTTTTAGCGAGGCAGGTGTTTGCATACTCTGGCATTTACAGTCTGAGAAGCAAGGGACGCTTCTCCCTTTGACTCATCAATAAAACAGCTGTGGCTTTGACACCAGTTCCAAACCCTGAGGAAACAACCCCTTCAGCCACACACAGCCCCAAACGGCAGCGGCACATTTTGGAGGCGGGTCCCCAGCCCATGGGGAACGCTCTGTCTTGAACATAAAGATTTTACAATGCCTCCAAATGTGCATCAAAAGGACAATTTAAATGTTCTGATGCCACAAGGGCATTTTATGACAGAGCGCTGTGGTGACTTTTACACGGTGGCTTCACAGTGCCTGCTGCCAGAAGCTTTCCCATGATACGGAGCAGCTGGGCTCAGCTCCGGCTGGGAAATCAGCAGAGGAAAAATAAAGGATGGGTGGTGGGGATATCCGGGAAGGATGCTGTGCCTACACACAGAGGTAAAGAGAGGTGAGAGCAGTGAAGGAGCACTGAGGAGGAGGAGGACATCCTCTTAGTGCCGGCGGATACTGTCTGAGCAGCTCAGCACAGCCGGGGCAGGATGCACCCAGCACTGGCAGCATCTCCCCAGGCGTGGGCTGCCACTGCTGTGCTGCACCACAATGGTGCAAATACTTGATAAATCGAGTTATGCACAACTGGTGGGTCCCACAGGGGCAGAAGGCATTGCTCGGGCTGTGGCCAGGCAGAATGCCCTTTGCAGACCTTTGCAGCTCCAGATCAGTGCTGGGAGCTGCCCTCAGTTATCCCATCTCCAAGCCCATCCTCAGGCCCCAGCTCACTATGTTCGCTACCTCTGTTAATCAAAGCATTACTTGGGACCAAATCGAGGCACAGAGAAGCATTTTGAAACAATAAATAGATGCTCTGACTGTGAAACCAGGCACCTGCTGGATCTTCCTTCTGCTTTCTACTGGGGAATTAAGCCCCTTTGTCACCATTAGAGCATTTCCAGGAGAATTTCCCTCTGGAATAACATGCCAATGACTAAATGAATGCTGCATCCTTCTAACTAGAAAAACAACAAAGGAATAAATGCTGTGGCCCTTCTGGCTTCTGTGGCCAGCAGCCACACAGCCATCCCAGCCCTGCTGGGTCCATCTCTGCCACCCAGACCCCGTCCTGGGGACACACCGGTCCCCACAGTGAGGGACTGACTGACTGGCACAGAGACACGCATGCTGCCTGCTCCTCATCACAGGACGCAACCTGCAGGGGGAAAACCTCTCTGCCTAAAACTAGCATGAGCTTTGGTGTCTTTGAACTAATGCCTGCCACTTCTGGCAGTGCTTTTAGCTCAGGATCTTCCTCTTTCCAGCAGCCTGGGGCTCACCATACCTGGGCAGGTGCTGCACTGCTGGATTTCAATGAAAAGTGAGCCTTTATCAAATCATCTGGTCAGTGGGAGGCCCAGCCTGTCCTGCAGCCCACTTGAACCACTGCTGTCCATCCCCAGCAGCAGCACCACTGTGACCTTCAGCAGGGCACGTCTTCATCTCCATCCACTGCTTCATGGGGTGGCCTTTACCACCTGCCACCATCCCCGGTTCTTCGGGCCCTGCTCCCATGTGTGCAGCACAGCAAATGCCACCGCAGCAGCACAGGCTCTGTGCAATGACATTTGCTATTTTTACATGCTGCCAGACAACCCTTCCTGCTGCACCTTGTGTGTCTTGTGAGAGGTTTTTGAAGGCTCCAGGAGAAACGTTTGCTGCCAGCCACAGGCAGCCAGAGCTGGGAAAACACTCAGGATCAGCAACAGGAGATTCTGCTGGAAATGGTGGGAGCCTGACTTTTCCCACAAGCTTTCTGACCTCACAAGGATTTTCCAGAATCCTCTAATTCCTAGCCACAAGGAGGAACCAGACTGAGAAACGTGGAATACTCCCCCAGGAGGGAACAGAGTGCTGGAGGGAAGGGTGGGATGGCTGAGGACACTGAGCCAAACTACAAAGCATTGGAGCAGTCAGCACAGCCACGCAGACATGAACTGGGAGGTGCTGTGCAAGATATGGGTAACAATGGGGAGAAACTTTTGTCTTTTGCATAAGTTTTATCCTGTGGAAAGGGCTTGGCTGAGCTTAGCTCAACTCCCCAAGGCTTTTCTGATGATGCTTTGGAAGATTTCCAGAAGTCTAGTGCAGTTTTTGGTTTGTTTGTTTGTTAATCTTGAGTGCATTCAAATAAAGAGAATAAAGGCACTGTGCCCTCCTATTCCAGTTACTCTCAAAATAACTTAAATACAATGACTGGGTGCAGAGGGAAATGTGAAATATTGCTGAGGACAAACCCCTTTGTGCTGCAGAGGTTCTACCCCGAGACCTCTTCTGTCCACCTGCACCTGCCTGCCCTGAGCACCCATACCTCTGTGGCTCTTGATTTAAAGGTTTTCATGAGGCAGCTGGGCAAATGACAAAATAACCATGCCGTGTAGTGCAGACGGCTGTCATCAAAGCCACCAGCTTATTTCCTATAGCAGCACCCAGTTATAAGCACGGCCAAAGTAGCTATAACACTACCAAAACAGTTTTAGCACTGCTAAAACCTCTCCCAGAAGTGGTCGAGGCTCAGATCAGCCTACAACTTAGCACAGGCAGGCACGGACAGGATCCGTCCCTCCCCCTGCAGACATCAGCACCCACCCAGGGACATGCTTGACTGAGACAAACGAACAAGCAGCCGTATTAATTACTGATGTGAGATATAAAACCCACTTACAGCTGATCACAATTTCCTCTACTGGTATGAAATATATGCAACCTTATCTCCATCCTTGGTATGTCCTGGGCACTTTGTCTTTTTCACAGATCTCAGGTCTGGGACACAGGCGGTTACGTGACAGTTTCTAATGGTGGCAGAGGACCAAAGAGCTTGGAAAAAAAAAAAAAAAAAAAAAAAAAAAAAGGCAGAACAAGTGAGTAACAATGGGTGCAAAAACCTGTGCTCCAGTAAGGCACTGCTGGTACGCTGATGAAAATCACAGGACTTGGGCTAGATCTAATCACTGATCCTGTCCCCGTAGGCTGCACTTGTGAACACACTGAGGGGTAAATGGATTGGGCAAAGCAGACTTGTCAAGCTTAAATCTATTGCAAATCAATGTATTTAAGTTCTTGTTTGCATTTGTAAGGTGGTCCTTTGGTATTATCATAAGTACTTTAGAAATTTGTAAACAGCACAAGCGTTAGGTGCAAACCACCAAGCAGCGTGGCCACTGCTCTGCCTCCCCACTAGCAGGAAGGTTTTCACCCAGCCATGCTGTTTGGTCAAGCCCCCAGCACACGCCGCAGCCTCCCAGGAACGCAGTGACCTGAGCCTCGGGGGAACACCAGCACTGCAGGGACCAGCCCATGACCACATCGTCCTGGAAGATTTCACCCCACCACACCCCAAATGGATTCAGGGCAGCTTCCAGCATCCTACAGCAAGCTTCGGACCTCACAGGAGTCCTAAATCTATGCTGTTTCTGGGAGCTTGATGAGATCCCAGTAACAGCAAGGTGAAATTCAGGAGACAGAGGAGCAACAGTTCATTAGAGATTCAGCAGCAGTCCCAAGAGGAAAGCTAGAGGAGCTCTGGCCCCATCCCTGCAGGACCAGCTTGCACAAAGATCCAGGGATGGGGTTTGTGCAGCTTTTACCTACAAATCCCAGGGAGTCAGAGCTTGAGCCCTTTCCCTACACAAAATCCAGTACACCAGCACAGAATGCCTCATTTGCTTCCCTGCCCTGGGCAGTGGCACTGTTTGGGCCAAAACCAGCACAGATGAGGTAGCTAACAGCCTGGCATGGCACCTCTCGGTCCCCTTCCAGAACCACCTCTTGGACTGTCTGTGCAATTCACCTCCATGCAACGGAAAAGCTGTCAGCAGCACAGAAATCCTGGGCTGGCAGAGCTCAGCAAGAGATGAATGCCCTCCCCGAGCAGAACATCTGTAAACCTGGTGTCCCTGTAAGGGATCCTGGATGAGGGAAAACAAGCTGGTTATTGCAGCCTCCAGAGTCTCACTTTCATACAGACTAGCCAAGAACAAAGCAATACTGCCTCGGAAAGGACAACGGAAGTTTCTTGGGGGAGGAGGAGAAGAAAAAAAAAAAAAAAAAAGAAAGGAAGGAAACAAAAATACCAAAAAGTTAAGTGAGGTCTCCAAATGCGTTGGCTAAGTTTGGGTGGCTCTTTTACTGTTGGGGACAAATAACAGGAAGAATGAGAAAAGCAGTTGGGAATTTGGACATCGCATTTACATGTGCCAAGACCATTAAGAGCTGGAACAGGGATTTAAGTCTGGGATTTAAAGAGGTGACCTGGGGAGCACCGTGTCCTGCTGGAGTCACCACCTCAGCAGTGTTCTGCCTTGGGAGCTGCTTCCAGCTGTCGGCGTGGTGCTCATGGTGGTGGTCCTGGGCTCAGCACTTGTCACCTGGGTGCTGTCACACGAGGTATGACATGGGAAGAGCCTGCCCCTGACCGCCCACTGTGACCCTAGTGGAGGAAGACGAGTCATGTGAAGCCCTCCCGAGACCTCAATTTAATCCACATCAACGCACAACGCTGCAAATGCTCGGTCTCCTCTGGGCTGCCCCAAAGTCAGGCAGTTTCTCTGAAGCTAATGCGAATTTCTGTGTGACCGCGATAACATCTGAAGCAGAGACAAGGCACACACGGCGTCCTGACTGCTATGGGCATTAGTGGAGGTCGCGTGCAGAAATGAGTAAACCAAGTCAGGCAAATGAGAATCCCGTCTTATCCAGGCTTGCATGTTTCTAGACCTGACCCAGACCAAGAATGCAGACACATTTATGAGATTTGTTTCTTTTATCAATTTCTGGCTGCATTTCTACAAGCTCTTCCCTGCACGGGGGGAGCAGCACTTACATTTTGAAAATGTGATTTGTAGGCAAGCTGTCCTGCAGGAATCCCTCAGCTTGCAGCACAAGGGAGCCCACGGCTGCTAGTGAGGCTGGTCTCAAAGCTGTCCCAGCAAAAGCAGAACAAAAGTGTCCACGGGCCCTGTGCAGACAGGGGGAGGCAGGTACAGGACTGGTGGGGTGCACAGCCCAGCTCGGGGGGGCACGAGGGGTTTGTCTGGTTCAGTGAAGTTTGAACCAGTAACCAAACACAATCAAACTCACGAACTGCTGGCGTAAGTTATGTTGAAGATGTAAACAGGTCTTTTTTGCCTGCGTTTAAAAGAATAACAACAGCTATTGCCACTGCAGTCCCTTCAGAAGGCTCCTGTGCAGAACTTGAACCCCGTGGCTACAGATGCTGCCTGAATAATTAAACAGACCTAGTCCATATCTCAGAGGGCTCCTACCTTCATCCGATATTTACTGCACGGTTCCCAGCCCTGTTACAAATCCTGCTGGCTGGGACTCCTGCCTATAGCTCTAAAAGCATCTGACAAATGTGAAAAACCCTGAAACTTGAGGCACCGGGAGATGAGTGAGTGCAATGATCTCTGTTTTACAGATGAGGAAAGTAAAGGAAACAGGAGAAGCAAAACTACAATCACAAACAACCCTCTGAGCCAGGGCTGTGAACCTGACACCATAACATCGCTCTCAAGCGTCTCTCCAGACACCTCCTCAAATGGCTCCAGCAGCCCACAGGCGCTTTCCGACCATTTGGGGTCTCAGCTTGCTCTGACAGCAGCCCCGACAGCAATAACATTTCCTGAAAAACCAGCACGCACTGGTACAACATTTTCCAGGTCTGAACACCTAAAAGAAACTAGCAGGTTGGGACCAACAGGTCCAGGGAAGTGATGGGTTGGCCAGATGGGGACACATCCTTTGGGTTACACGAAGACTGGCAAGGGATTTCAGGACACCAGCAGGTTGTCCCTGCTTTGTATGGGAAGAAGAACGTGCCACATGAATTGCCTTCACACTTTGCCAAAGATTTGCCAAGAGAGACACACAAAGCGCAGAGTTAGAGCAAATCTTTGGAGCAAAACACCCTTACACCGAGGTGCTTGGGCTGGGGTTTTAGGGCTCAGCCAGCCCTTCTAAGAGCCACTAACATGAAATGTATTTTCATTGCAAACTCAAGCCTCCCCATGAGGATTTGTTCCTAACCTGAATCCTCCCCAGATGCAAAAGCCCAGGTCTCTGCTTTGAGCACCAGCTGCCCCATGCGGGCACAGCTGCAGTTGGTCATCAAGACCCTTCCCAGGTGTCACCACTGTCCCCCAGGCAGCCCAAGCACCATTTAGACAGTGAGTGCTTTCCCAAACTGGGCTCATGCTGCAGGAAGCCAAGACCTTGGAGAGGAGACGCATCTGGAAGTTCCCAGAAGGCGGAGTATAAAAGACCAAGAACAGAGACAACACAACACATGCACCCAGAGAACGAGATTGAGGAGGAAACAGCTCTTAGTTTCTCAGGGCAATGCAGGAGGGACCGAGTGCAGAGCCAGGGACAGCTGCTGCCTCCCTGGAGCCCCGTGCCAGGAATTGGCACCTCCTTTTAGTAGCCACCTGAATAAAAACAAGTGAAACTGCAGTGGGTATCTCCCACACACCCATGCCCAGCTGCAGCGACCCTGGGAGATGCTCCTCACCTCCCGTACATCAGAAGCAATTCCCCCGTTGCACAGAGCTAGAGCAGGGAACCGTTAGGAAAAGCAATCCCGTGGTGTACAGGTCACCAACCCAATACTCAGATGCTAACAAAATAATCTCAAGTTAGCTTCAGCATTTCTCAGCACCAGTCCCTTCCTCACAATGAGGTTTTCGAGGAGCTTGGGTGATCTTGCTCTGTCTTTACCTCCTCGAGAACCGCAGGGAAAGGCAAGCAGCCGACCCCCAAACAACCTGGACAGCGTTTTGTTATTGCCAGCCTGAAATATCTCAGATGCTGTCGTGCATGATACCACCGCACAGATTCGTTTGTGAATACACTGTCCAACCCAAATAAACTTTGGCTTCGTTTTGGAATTGATCTCCGAATGGAGGAGCTCGCCATTTCCGTGGGCAGCCGACCCTCCCGCAGGAATTTAACCCTCCCTGGCCCAGCCACTGTGCCCAGACACAGTGATTTTGCTCAGGCAACACAAGATGTTTGTGCCCCTCTCTGTGACATAAGGAGGGGCAGCTCTTTTATCACCAGCCCTGAGATGAACACAGCACCAACACCTCGCAGCCCCAGCTGGCTCACAGCCAGGCAGGGAGAGCGGGCTCAGCCAGCCCTAGCTATCCAAATACTGCTGCTTTAAAAAGGCTCTTTGCCGGCTGCAGTCAAAGCCACGCTATGCCTAACGTCACCGAGTAACAGAAATAGCAGGCGTGAGTGAAGGGAGGAGAATGAGAGTATTAAGAGCGCACAGATTTCAAACATACTTAGAGAGGTAGCACGCTCCTTTCTGCTGCTGCCTTTCCAGATGCGACGGAGCACGGGGAGCTGGCGTTGTCTTCCCATGAAAGAGGATTCTCTATTTTTTTATTTTTTTATTTTTTAAGTTTCAGCTTTAGAAGTACCAGCTGCATTTTTATTCTGTTTCTTGTAGGAAACTTCACCTGCTGGATATAAAAGCAAGGTTTGAACAGAACGAATTCCTTTATGTTCGTTGCTACTGGAATGTGCACGGTGCCCCTCGGTGCTGATAACATAGAAGAAAAGGCAGGAATGGCTGAGAAAATTGCTTAGACCGTAAGACACTTTGAATGGCTGCTTGGAAGAGCAGGCTCTTTATTGTGTGTGTCTGCATGTGTTTGTGTGTATGCATGCATGTTTGAGTGCAGCAATGCCAATAACTTTAAAGCGATGCAAGGTTTCCCCAATCTGTACAATTTTCACCCTCTAGGAACGAGGACCTGCCTAGCTCTGAGCTCTGCCTGCAGATAGCTGGAGTGTTTGAATTGAATTAGCGCTGTAGTGATTTTATGAATGAAGCAAAATGCAGGTTTGGTGAAGGAGCTGAGCAGGCAGCCGCGGTGCGGGAGCTCTCTCTAGCAGGAGCTGTCACACAGGGACCTGCACTGATGAGCACAGGCACGACACAAACCTGCTACAAGTGCCCAGAGCACAAAGTAAGGCAGCTGCAAAGAGCCAGCACCTGGGTCACGGAAACTTGCTCCTGAAAACAAGCTAGCACAAATCCAACCGTACCCGAGAGCTGCATGTCACCAGAGCTTGGCTTAGCTGGAGCATCCCATGCAGAGATCTTCCCTTCCAACCAAGCCTGCTGGTGACCGTGTGGCAGAGGAGCAGGCAGAGCCCCTGAGCATCTGCGTCTCCTCCACGCATTGACGCTTGTGCTGCCAGCACAGCTCGTACAGGAGCATGGATGAGGCAGACGATGAGGGAGCCAGCCGGTGCGTGGATGGGCTGGCTGCACATGCCCAAAGCCAAGCAAGAGGGATCGCACAGCACGGCAGGGAGAAGGCAGATTTGGGTTTGCAGGGTGCAGAAAAGCTGAGTGAAGCTGATGGAGATCAGTTAAGAGAAGCAACCTCCCAAAGAACTGACCACTGCCAGACCATGCGTCACCTCTCCCCCTCGGATGTCTGTACCTGAGGGACATGGGAGGGAGATGGGCTTCGTGTAGCATTTCTGCCTTTTTTGCACCCCTATCCCAACCATTAAGGAAGGAGAAATCTGTCTGTGCTAGGTTGCCCTCTTTTCTGCAGACTTTCTGCATGAAATCTCCATCACCTGGTAATGGGAAGAAGATAAAATGAGGGCAAGTCATGAAGAGGATGAACATTGCCTGTCCTCTAGTGCTACTGTGGTCACTGGCAGGGTCTCTGACCCAAAGACAGCTGGAGCAGGGCACGGTGCTGCCGTCCTGCCAAGGAGCAAGCAGGATGAAGATGGCAATGGAGTCAGTAAAACCAACCCAACCTGCCCCATGGAACAGGCAGAGGGATGTCTTTGCCTGTGGAGCCCTGCAAGGACAAGGCAGTCCAGCACCTGCTCTCACAGCATTTTCTAAATGAATAGACAACCTGAGCTGCGTAAAATATGTACTGCAAACATTTCTGTGTGCAGTGACCTTTACGTTGGTACAGGCTTCTCGTTATGCCTTAAAATCCTGGTGTTTTACGTACTTTTTCATGTGTTTTTCTGAAGCAGGTTCGATATTCCTTTGCCTACACCCCAAGCCAGCACAAATTCAAAGCAACAGTCATGATTTATACAACACTGGGCTTGAGCTAACCAAAAGCTCCCGTGTACAAAGAGCGACTACCTGCCTAAAGCGCTGCAGAGCAATCTCACAGCCCGCTGCATAAGACACATTCGCAGACAGGACTGTCTGAAATAGATCTCTCTGCATGGGCACACAAACATCTGTGGGCTCACACTTGACAGAGCACATGAAAAGAACCGTGTTTACACATACCTGAAGCTCACAGCGCAACCTACAGCTTGCGCTATGTACAGAAAATGCCTTTTTTCTCCATCACTCAACAACTGGAAACTGCAGGTCATGACATAGCAGGAGCCTCTCATTCAAGGAAAGCTGTTCAGGGAAAGCACTGCAGAAATGCTGGACTTTGTCATCTATTCCCTGTGATACATTCCCTTTAGCTGCAAATGGTAAATAAGAAGTTTGTTTTCCCTTTTGGGTCTTGGACTCCTTCACGTTAAGAGCTTAGCAAAGAGCTTATCAGCACTTGCACTATGAATTTAGGAAGGATATTTTTCTTCCCCAACCCCAAACTAACTTTAAAGATTGCAGCAAGTGGTTCCAAATACTGGCATGATCTCTCCTCTCTTTTCCATGCACACTAAAAAACGTCACTCCTCAGAGCTGTGCTCTCGTAATGACGGCATAAGCCTTGCATGAGTAGCCTCGATGCAGACCTTTGGTACGTGCAGGCAGTAAAGACATACTCAGGGACAGGTAACTTCTGACCAATAGGTTGTGTTGCTCTGCCAGATTCTAATCTGTTGGTTTCTGATGTCTTTCCTCTAGTGGACGATGCAGATCTTCCTTGGATGAGACCCCACTGAGCAATGGTTCACCAGCTCCCAGCAGTCGCGTTTCTCAGAACAGGAAGAACAGCTCTCCAAAAACCTGTGGCATGAGCAAAGCCTCTGACATTCAAAGGCCAGGAGGATGTCCCTAACCGACGAGCTGGAGAGCCACTTCTCTGCAACCCCCTACATGGTGACAGACACCAGTGAGAGCAGCCTGTTCAGAATCAGACCCAATGCCTCCACCAACGCCACCGGGGCCAGCGTGCCAGCCACTGGTTCTATGGAGGACATGATTGCCATCTGCACCATCGGGACCATCCTCTCCCTGATGTGTGTGATTGGGGTGACCGGCAATGTCTACACCTTGCTGGTGATGTGCCACTACTTGCGGTCATCTGCCTCCATGTATATTTACATCATCAACCTCGCTCTGGCAGACCTCCTCTACCTTCTCACCATCCCCTTCATCGTTGGGACCTACTTCATCCAGAAATGGTACTTTGGGGACGTTGGCTGTCGCATCCTGTTCAGTCTGGACTTCCTCACCATGCACGCCAGCATCTTCACCCTTACAGTCATGAGCACAGAGCGCTACTTTGCTGTGCTGAAGCCCCTTGACACGGTGAAGAGGTCCAAGAGCTACCGTAAGGCCATTGCTGTTGTCATCTGGCTGGTATCACTGCTGCTCACTCTCCCAATGCTCATCATGATACAGCTGGTGCAAAGGGACAACAAAAGCATCTGCCTGCCCACCTGGAGCAAGCTGTCCTACAAAGTCTATCTTACCATCCTCTTTGGCACCAGCATTGTGGGCCCAGGGGTAATCATTGGCTACCTCTACATCCGACTAGCTAAGATTTACTGGGTGTCACAAACAGCATCCTTCAAGCAGACCAAGCGGCTGCCAAACCAAAAGGTGCTCTATTTAATCTTCACGATCGTGCTGGTGTTCTGGGCTTGCTTCCTGCCTTTCTGGATATGGCAGCTCCTCTTCCAGTATTACGAATCCTTCCCTCTATCTCCCAAGGTGATGAAGAACATTAATTACCTGACAACCTGCCTGACCTACAGCAACAGCTGCATCAACCCCTTCCTCTACACCCTGCTCACCAAAAACTACCGGGAGTACCTGAAGAACAGGCAGCGGACCCTCAGCAGCAGCAGTGGGTACTTCCAAAGGAGAAATCGGTTTCAGAGGATTTCAGGGAGATCCCTGTCCACAAGCAGCCAGCACTGCACAGAGACATACGTTCTTGCTCATGCTCCTTTGGGAAACAGCAGTGCCTGAAGGTAAAACACATCTCGAAGAACAATCAATATTGACTTCAATGTTGCTTTGATTTAAAGTGTATATTGTAAAGGCAAAGCCTTAGCAGCTCCATAATGTGCACACATTTAGTCCAGAGGCTGTGCCGTTTGTCTGTTCTCATTTCCTCCAACGCCGCTGATTTGAAGCTCGCAAATAGCCTTTCGCTTTTCATCTTTATATTTTATAGTGTGTGTCTCCTCAAGTAGCTATCAATAATGAAAACCTATTATAGGTCCATGTTTTTTAATAGTATCAGCTGTCTCACAGAGTTTAAAATTATGTTATCCCGTGAATGGCTGTAGTTTGTTCTTTTTAAAGCAGTAATGCTAGATTAGTACTTGTATGAGAACTGAAAACAGTGAAATAAAGACAAAGCAGCTGATGGTTGTGATATGCAATCCAGCTTGAATTTGGGGTAGAATTGGACAGCTTGGATGAGGGATGTCCAGGGGTGTTTGTCCTGGTTTTGGTTGCCTTCACATTTATTGTACACTCTCACGTATGCGCTGGGCTTAATGCTCAACTCACATGGATGTCTGTAGCTGAGCAGCTGCTGCAGTATACTGTGACTCCTGCTAACGAAACAGGCTTCCCATGACAGTGCCACATTCAGGGGACACTCAGCATCCCCTCATGCACTGACCCCCAAAACATGAGCACTAACAGAGGGAGTATCATCTGTCCTTGACAAACCTTTCCTTTGCCAGTGGAAAGCTTTTGTTTCCAGCTCTAGTTTCCTTTGCCAGTGTATCTGCCCTCTTCTCTCCTTCAAGCAAGGATCGGGAACCTCCACTTCTGTTGTTCTCAGGGCTCCCATCATCAAACACAGCCAGACGGACCAGACCTCCATCCCTGAGTCCGGGGAGAAAGGACAGAGGGAGAAGAGGGGGTGAGGAGATGTGAGCTCCAGTGAGCTGTGCTAGCAGAAGTCTCTAATACACTCAATTATAAAAGCAAAAGTTCCCTAATTACCAAGATCACTTGTTCTGTTCACAGATGATTTTGCTTTACTGCTACAAAATGCGAATGTGGTCCTGCCTGCACTGAGAACACTTTGCCTGTCCTGGCTTTCACTGATGATAAAGCATCATTAGGCTAAATATCCCCTCCGTGATGCTTGGCGCTTCTCCAGCGAGTCTAAAAGTCCCTTCTCTGGGGCGCTGCCAACATCCGTGCAGGAGTCCTCTGCTTGCATTAGCCCTGTTACCTCATTAGCAAGGATACAGGGATGCAGTGCCAGCACAACTCTAACCAAGCCATGGAGCCGGTCACAGACTAATGCTCAGGAGCAAATTCAGAACCGCAGTGCAATCCTCCGGCGTGCAGCAAGCTGAATTTGCTTATACAGGAATTGAATTTAGTTTTTAACCACCTATTCCTCTTCAGGGCAGTTAACATGGTCACTTATGTAGTTAGGTTTTTATCATAAGACAATGTAAAATTTGGCCTCTTTTCTTTCTTTTTGAGATTGCAATTTTAACTGCTTCTTGCTCAGGAATAGCTCAAGCCAAGCTCAGCACCAGCAGCTCCCCTCACTACGAAGGAAAGCCACTGTGGGTTGAGCTCTTGGAAAGCAGAGTCTATATTTTCTAAGATCAGAGTCAAAAAGGGAGGGTGTTTGGAAAGATCTCAGCTCATCCAGGCTTTGCACAGCAATGAGGACGGTGCCAAAGAATGACCAAAAGGCACAGGAGGGGATCTGTCACCAGAGCTGGTCAGCCAAAACCCCCTGTCCCCAGCAGGACTGCTCCGTTAATTTCCCCAAGCCCACCACAACCAATGCGTCTCACAGAAAACATTTGCAACAAGCCTGCCACTGCAAAAACATCCAACAAACACCCTAAAAACAGCAGGAGTGGGACCATGCTGGAGGTCCTGCCATGCCCAGGGAGGAGACCAGGGCTCCCTGCCTCCCCAGAGGTTACCCAGCCCTGGCTCTCGATTGCAGCCGGCGCTGTGCTCTCCACAGGGGCTGGCAGTGTGTTTGTCAAATCAGCACAATAAAGGCAAGAGAAATAATGGCACCCCCAAGTCAGGGAATGACTGCAGGTGACTTTCTGTCAATACTGGATCCTCCTTGAAAGATGAGATATTTCATTCAAGCCTTTCAATTCCCACACCAGGCTGGCTTTTATGTTTTTATTTTCTCTCTCTCTTTTTTTTTTTTCTCCCCACCTTCAAACATTCACATCTGTGAAACACTCACTAGCCAATAACAGGCTCAGGCAAGGACCCCAGTGAAGTAACATTTTATTCATGATTGCAATGGCAGGCATCTCAACTTTCACATCCTCTACACCCTGTTTCCTAACTCTCACTCTTATCCCCTGGTTCCTCACTGGCGGAGTGCTACGGGTTCACAGACTATCAGGTATCTGTTACTCATTTCATACAAGTGCTATTAACCTTTAATTCCTCCCTTTGTTTTTCTTACCTTTTGCAACCTTCTTACTGTTTTTAACAGCTTTTTTTCCGTTGACTATCAGCCCAGTACTTGTTTCCCCCCCATACATCGTGGAATCCCAGGAAGCAACATGCCTTGCACTTCCCATGCTTACATTACCAATTCTGATGCAAAAACATTATTTTTTCCCCCCCCCCCCCAAATATCCAGCACAGGCAACAATAAGGAATATTATTCCAAGTCTGCAGGTAAAAGCAAGGCTCTGAGCTATTCACAAGTAGCTTGTGCCTCAGCTCTGTGTCCCCAGCTAACTTATGGGGTATCAGCCACGCAGACACCAAACATCAGACAGCTGTCCTGTTCCTGAAACCAAACAGCCTCTGCATGTAAATGGGTGAGCCTGTGAAACCCAAAGGAGGAACTGCCTCCTCCGAGACGCAGATGAATTCCTTGTTAATTACAGCCATAAAGCAATTATTCCTCCTTGCAGAAAACTATTATCAGTCACAGATCTGAAAGCTAATTTTTGCCACTGGGTTTGTATAAACAGATCACAGGAATATCAAATTGAATGTGTGCATGCATGGCTGTGTGCCTGCTGACCCCAGACCATGCCCCTACACCTGCATCCTAATATTTACTCCTTGGTTCGTCTCCACTGAGTGAGAACAGGAGTGAATTCAACAACCTGATGTCTTAAATCCCACCATCTCCAGGGCATTCAGTGCTCCACAGGCTGGATGGCACCAGCTTGACTCCAGACACTAGAAGTCAAAATGCAAAAAAAATAATAATAAATATATGTATATATATAATATTAATAATGCATAAATAAATAAATATTTTTAATTTTATTTTTTGCTAGTTTAAGCCAGTGAGCATTTAGCAACATCTTAAGATTCAACAAAAGTCCAGTTGCAAGCAGAGCAGTGCAGGCTGTTCAAAAGGACCAGGACACAGAGGCCAGCCCTTTCTGTGCTTCTGCAGGCTGGGAAGGGTCAGTACCCACTCTGGTGGCTGAAACAGGCACAAAGCGCAGCTGGGGCCAGGCAAGGTTTTCAGCTGGGCAGTGCCTTTGCCACAAAAGGATGACGTTTCTGTTTATTTAAACTATTTGCAAATTTGCCCAGAAATTGAAGAATCTTTTTTTTTTTCCCTCAAATACTGAATTGTCTCATTTTAGCCTTTAGGAGGCAAAACAGCACAATTTCTCACTTCAGAATGAAGTTTTACTCCTCTGTTTGCTTACATTTGATTTTTAGGATGCCTTCTCTCTGTTTTGCTCAAACCACAGGATTTTTACAAAGCATCCCAGGGCTCCAGTAGCACTGCTCAGAGGACATCTCACGGTGCTGTGCATCCATCTGTCCAAACCCTGCTGGGACACAGTGGGTGCCCATGGCCGGGAGCACCGCAGAACCCACCCTCTGCCCAATTCCTACATGCAGAGCAGGGCCCAATCCCTCCTCCACAGCTGCTCCTGCACCCAAGCACCTGGGCAATAAATGGTCACCCATATTTTGGGTCATTTACACTACAAAATGTGCAAGGTCTGCCTGGGTTACAATTGCTTTCCAGCTCTACCTCATGGATTCAGCAGGTGGCCAGGTTGTGATGGGTGGCATTTGGAGCTGTGCCACCTCCTTCCTGCATGAGCTGTCACATCCTGGAGAAAGTCTCACCTCTAAACCATTCCGATTGCTTTTGCATCTCTAAATTCAACACCTGAGCTGTAAGTCCCCCTTCTGCTCTGCTACACCTGGTTTGCAGCTAAGGGTGTTGATTTGGGCATATCAGAAATGTGGTGGAATCAAGATAATTGAGGAAACAGTGTAACAGCACAGAACACATCATACTGCAAGAATAGAGAGGTATATTTGAAGGCAGGCTGCAGAAGGGGAGGTAAAATAAAAGCATGCAATTTGTTGCTGATTTTAGAATTTCCAGTGTATAGTAGAGCTGAGAGCCAACTGCAAATGTTGCAGAAAAAAATCATACATGGTTGAGTGGGTGGTGAGCAGCAGATAAATCCATTGCTGATATTAACAAAGAAATGCATAGGAGGAAATGTAATCTTAGTTGTACACGTCCAACAGTGGACTCTCCACTAACTCATTACTCGTTAGCAAAGAGACCTTGGGGCTGTAATTAGTCACCAGGTGCATGCTCAGCAGCAATGCAAGAAGCAAACACGGCAGCTGTGCAGAGAGGCACCAAGATCAAGAATGGTTCAGCCACTCCAGCCACTTCTCATTCACAATTGAGATATTTCCCTCACTTTATCACCTCTCATGTTCTGCAGTCCATCAGGCTGTCACACGCTATCACCAAAGCTACTTCGCCTCCTTCAGCTCGTACTTCAAGCAGCCACTGACACAAAATGCTGCAGGACAAGCACATTGACACACTGTGTGCGAGAGCCTCACCAGCCAACCTTCTGCAAGTCTCTCCGTGCAGCTTTGGGACTGATCTGCAGCAGCTGGGTAAATGCAGGAGGTGCACTGTTTGTTCCCAGGAACAGACACCCCAGCACCACAGTCAGAGAGCAGGGAATCCAGCAGGCAAAAAAAAAAGTTAGCATTTTATACGCGAGCTGAAGGCTTGCTGCTAAATCCAGTCTGAATGTTTATCATCTGGAAATCCATCTGTCTGCCAGCAGAGCTCATGTTTGTGCCACAAGAGGAAGTGCAAATCTCATAAATTTAGTTTCAAAGAGCAAAACACTCAAGCATTCAGAATTTTTACTGCCATTAGATTTAATTACACATCAAGTAGCTGCTGTGACTGGTATAAAGCTGTCTAGAAATATGATCAAATAATACAATAACAGCAAATATATACCAAATCAGTGAAAGAAGCTGCCACGATGATAGAGAAAAATTACTTCCACTAACACAGGGCAGGATTTATCACAGCAGGTCTGACTACCAAGCAGCCTGGCTGGTTCAGGCACCACCCGTGTCACACAGCCAGTCTCTAACTCCTGGGAGAGAGTTAACTCGCTGGCACCAGTGGCAGCTCCAGCCACAAACCATCCCAGACCTGGATTTGCAGATGTGCCAAAGGCAGCACAAGCGGTGCACCCACTGATGGACAGAACCTCAGAATAAATTAATCCTCATGGAAAAGAAAGGCAAGCGCCAGTAGCCAAGTAGCAGCATCAGTAGAGCATTTGAGTCCTGTAAAACTGAAGATGAAACATTACAAGGATTCCCAACTCTTCATCACTGTGCCACAAAAGGAAAAATGAGCAGAGAGGGTTTCTTCCGCAGCAGAGCAGCAGCAGGTACCCACAAGCTTTGGGAACCAAAGCAGCAATCACCCCTTCCCCAGGCTTTCCTTTGCAAGGAGCTTTGATCGCTTTCAGTTACTGATCCCAATGCACAAATGGATAGCAACGGTGCAGCTCCAGCTTTTCCTGTGCTTGCATTTATTTGAAATGCTAAGGGAAACGCACCCAGCCAACCTCCTGCTGATTACTTGTTTAGTTTATAGTTCATTGCTTGAAAGAGAGTATAACACCATTAATTCATTAACTGCAAGCATTACACAAACAGAATTGCTGCATCCAAAACGTTGATGTGAGCTGGTGACTCACTAGCACTCCGTGATATCTTTGGAGGCAAATTTCAGTTCTGTTCCCAGAGTGGGGACAGGGCTCAGTACCAAGGGCAACCAGACTGGCGAGAAAGGCGCTGCAAGCCCCAGCTGCCCCCAGGAAAATCTCTCTGTGGGACCAGAGATGCACTACGAGATCCCTCCAGCCAAGCTGCTTTGGAGACCTGACTTCAAAATGAGAGAAGCAATTTCACTGAAGGCAAGGGAGGAAAAGAGTTTCGTGGATTTCATCCTTGTTCTGCACGTTGCCAAAATATTCAGACAACTTGCACGGGAATCAGCAGCTGCAGATGGATCCCAAATGGCGTTGGCTGAAAAATGCAGGCCATGGACAAGGGAAAGTTGTAGGCCAGGCCACCCAGGGAGCCCCAGAGCTGACAGAGATACATCACAGCCCACGATGGGATCTCCGGAAGAATTAGGTTTTAAAGTTAGTACAAAGTCTGTTATGAATTTCTTATTGTATGTAAACCGAGCTTACCAGGGGAAAAACCCCTAAAGCCTCTAAAAAACACAAACAAGTTGATTTCCATTGGAGCCAATGCTATTATAGAAAGTTATGCTAAAAAAAAATGTTTTGGATTCTGACTCTGCTAAACATAAACTTCAATTGTCCACATCAATAACAATCAAGACAGCAAATAGCAAATGATCTTGTGAACGACAAATTCCTTTACTAGGACTTGCCGTATTTGATGTGAGGTCTACCCACAAGTCACATTAGAGACAATGCAAAATAACATAAAGGTGGAATTTCCAATCCTTGGAGCATCAGAAAATGGTACACTTCCCTTCTCTCATGGCAGCCTGTGCTGTTCCAGCCTTCTCCTTCATGGCTGGATTTCAGTAGAGCAGCTCTGGCCATCTGGCTTCATTAAAGCATTGTCATGTCCCCAGCCCTTTTTGATGGACCAAAAATAGTAAGAGCAGTTCCCATTTAGCAAACCCTCATTAATCAGTGCTATCTGGAGGACTGATTACACTTTAATTTAGCTAATTCAAGAAGAAAACATTTTTGTAAGCTGCTGGGGCTTGATTCACTGCCTACTGTCTGAAAATTCTTGATTTGAAACTTATGTCTGAAAATGACCTGTCCTTGGGCCAGCCAAGACAGAACATGCCCTGAAGCAAACCCTAATGCTGCCACACTTCTGCACCACGGCAAGAGACGAGCTTCCATTTACACATTTATCCCTGATCAATGGATGGACTTAGGAGCTAAATAACCTCTAAGAAAAAACAACAGGCACCAAAGCACCATGCAGCAGGACAAAACGCAGGATTTTGGACAGTCAGTGCTCACAATGACCCCCGTGTACTTGATTTTTGTGGTTGCCCTTGCCTGGGAGGTTGGGCTGGCATGTAAGGGGTATGCCCAGCTGGGAGAGGGCTTCACAGCCCCATCCCATCCATGCAGCTCCATGTAATATAAAGGAAAAAGTTTAACTAACATATGCAGAAGCTATATTCAGCCCCTGCAAAACTAAAATTTTGTTTCTCCTATTCTACAGGAAATATACTATTAAAATCCTTAACTGAAAAGAGAAGCCCAGAGCCTTTGATAACAGGGTGTGGAGTTTCTGAAGATACTGGATGTGCTGAGAATCACCAATAACTGCTTCAGAATTTTTCTCAGATCGGGGAAAAAAAAAGAAACCCAAGCCTTGGTGGTGCAAAGGCTTAGTCTATACCACCACAGCAAAACAAAATACCATTCTTAGGGACAGGAGGTGGTTCCTGTACCTTTCCCACAGCAGGAAATTCAGTGCATTCCCACAGAACAGAGAAAAACAACAGGGATGCGCTGCAAACAGTTGGCTGAACTTCAGTAAATTCTAGTTAAAGGGTCTTACACACAGAATTTTCATGCAAACCCATAACAGTCACTCATTTTTTTCTGTGTAAGATTCTCTTATCAAAGTTTCCCTTCCTTTGTTGTTCCCTACGTTCCCTCAACCTTTGTCCCTCTTTCCTATTTAGGATCTAAACTCCCCAGGATGCTGAGCATCTCCTGCAAAGCACATGCAGGTATTTAGGTGGCAACAAATGTGACCGATGTCTTCAAAAGCAGCTCTGCCCTGAGCCAGATTATACAGATGCCTCCGCAGTCATTACAGCAAATATCTTTTTTCACTTTTTTTTCCTCCCGATGAATAATAAAGCAACCTTTCTGCCCTGCTGTGAAATGAATGGATCTCTCTGAATAGCTGCTCATGCAGAAGAGTTGCTTGGGCATATTCAGGGCTTCTCTGGCTGGTCAGGGAAATCCATCACTGACATGTAAAACCACTGCCCGACTGGATTAGCTATTACCCTGCATATCTCGGCTAAGGAAAGCAGGCTGCTGTCAGATGACCCTGGTGTTAGTTAAACGCAGTTGTTTCTTCTAGGAGACACAAGTTGAATTTTCAGCTTCAGGAGCACGAAGCATCCATGGCACTGCCCAGCGCTGCTCTGCTGCCCTCTGTAGCCACCCACAACCAATCCAAGCCTACAAGCTACACCTGAATATCAGTGTTGAAAGGCTGAGAAACTGCCACTCACAGGGCTTCTCCGCATGTGCCATGGTTCAACAACCTTTATAAAAGCGCTTGCCCAGGGGAGGAGCTGGAAACATCAGCCCACAGCAATCCTAAATGCACAGCTGTGAGATGAGGTGTGCACAGAGGAAAGGACATCTTCTGCTTTGGGTATCTGAGTTTGCCAGGCAGGGATGTGAAAGGGCTGTGTATATCCATCTCCTACGGGTTAGCAAACTCCTCCAGAAGAAAACATATCTCAAACTGCTCAGCTCCTAACAGGAGGGACAGTGTGTGGGGACGTCCCCTCTGCCTCTCCTGCAGGGTAGCTGAGGTCCCATCTCAGGTCTGGACCTTGAACAAGGACCACCACATTCCTGTTCATAAAGAAAAGCTTATATTTACTTTCCTTACTGCAGTCCTTTGAGATCAACACATGAAACAACAGTACAGCTTGCTGTATACTTCTTGGACCTTCTCTTTAGCATAAACTAACACCCAGTTCTGTGCCTCCTTTATTTCTGAAATAAATAATTCTCAAGAAGAGAGAGGAGCTGCCAAGTTGGTTGGGACACGGAGCAAGAAACATTGGGGTACAAGCAGGGAGACCTGAGAGCTGTGCCCAAGGCCCCAAAGCCATCTACTCAGCATAGTGCAAAACAGCTGCAGCACCAGGAGGTTTGATTTAGCAGCTCCTTGCTGCAGGAATGGGTGAGCTTCGGGAAAAACCCGCCCTTCTGGGAGGCGAGCTGAAATGTGAAGACTGCTCAGCATGCTGCCACTCACCCAGGAGCAGGACAATGCCGAGTTATCCTTGGCGTGCCTCCCAGAAGCTGAAGTGATGTTTATGAGGGCGCTCTTTTAAATGAAAGAAAAATATACCCCAGCTGAGTTAAATGGCAGATGTTTCTTTGGACCGAAGTTTGGCAGGGGATGCAGAACAGGATTGTTCTGGCACCAACTAAGGCGGTACTCTTGTGGAGGCTTCTCTGACACCGTTTTATTTTTTTATGTGCTTCTTGTGAATTTGTAGCTCTCCCTGGGGGCTGCGCAGCGCCTGCATGGCGCAGGGTGGAAGGGACTCATGCTGACTACTGATGAGGGAACTGGAAATCATCTATAGACAGCAGAATAACAACATAGGAGAGAGGATGCATATCAGAGGGTACGTGCACATGGTCCTATCACTGTGAAAGAGAGTGGAAGAGCTACTGCATCATCCTTTTGTACATGACAGAGGCAGTGTGTGGGGTTCAGCGCACACATATGGCCAGGCACATGAGCAAAAGCACTGCATTCCTCCTAGGCAGCTCCAAGGCAGCTTTGTTAACATTCCTGGTAGATCAGCAGCAAAGATAACAGAGCCGCCTTTCAGTCTTGGCAGGAGCAAGTATAAGCTTTGGGTACGGGGTCACAATGAGACAATCAAAGGCCACTCAAACAGACGTTCATCCAAGGAATTTTCTAAGACTTCCACAACCACAGAGATGCGTGTCATATCTGCCTAGCACTGCCCCGCAGCCTCAAAGCATCTCCTGCTGCAAGGTGCCAAAGCAGCTTTGCACAGCAGAGGGAATACAAAAGCCTTACAACAACAGCACCTAAAACCCCCGCAGGGAGGAACAATTTGTCCTTCATCATTCCTATAACAGAAAGCTAAATTGTACTTCTGTGAATTTCTATGATTTCCTACATCCACTACATTGAAAAACCCTCAACGGCAGCAATACGCCAGGAGTGCCATTATAACAGGCAAACCCAGCTCGACACAGCACAGAACACTCAGAGAACAAGGGCCAGGCTCTGCACGCAAAGGAGGAGGAAAGCACCATTTGCAAGCCCTTTGCTACACCTGCAATTACAGGAATATGCAAATGGGTGTGAAGATTGCTCATATCCGACATTGTCCAGAAGCACAGTCTGTTAAACATCCCAGAGGCATGGGGGTGAGACCCCATCCCAGCCTCAAGCAGGAGACCTCAACAACTATGTCCTCATACAGACCATGTTGTAGGTGCACCACTTGCCTCCTCTCCATCCCAGGAAGGACTTGCCTTTTCATAGGGGCTAGACCTAGAGGAGATCATTAACACTGGGATAGACCTGCATCAGGGCACGAACATGAGGGATCCTCAGCTTGGTTCATAATTTCGTAGATAGCACAGGAGTTACAGGAACTTGGACAGTTCTGAAACCCAATCTAGCAGGAACAGCGTGCACCCTCTGGAACTAGTGGAGTCTGAATGCCGTTAGTACCTGACAACAACGGGAAATCAGTATAATTGGCATGGTGTGGTATGTGGTTATCACACAGGAAATTGCACCTTGCTGGACCCTGCCACAATAAAAGACCTTGATATAGCTCTGCAGCTCAATGCACTGGGGCCCTAGAGCAAAACACTGTTATTTAAAGTACAATACGTATGAGACCAATTCAAAGGGCACCACAGACAGTGCAGGGCATCCTGCTGACCTCGGTAGGCTTTGGATCAGCCCCCGCAGGACTGAGCCTCCTGCTGGCTTGAGCCCCTGCCCATGTTCTGCAGTACACAGGGACCTCTTGCAGAGCCCCAATTCGGTCAAATGTGGAATGACTTCTGCCCATTTTCAACGAGAGGGAGACAAGAAAGGCAAGAGACAGCACACAGAGGGAGAAAATAATTTTTTTCCCTCCACTACTAGTGGTTTCTGTGACTATCCCCATGGCATTCAATAAATCATAAATTAAAAAAGCTATTATACAGAAACAGTGGGCATGTATGGTTGAGAGAGACTTAAAATAAGCACTTCTAAATTACTTATTAGATAACAATGCTGGATCTGAGGCTACTTAGATACTGGCCCATTACCAGCTGGCAGGACCGGCAGGGTGCCTGCTCTGCTCACACAGGCACACCAGAAGCGCGTGCTTTGTCCCCCAGCCATGCCGGGGGCAGCTCACATCTCTCTGAAGGTTTTCTTCTCATTCCCCCTCAAAGCACTCTGAAAGCAAGGAGAGCTGCTTGCCTGGTTATACACCCAGCTCCTCCCTTGTCCCCCCTGGTCCCCAGGGCTGGAGTTCAAGCAAAAATGCCTGGTGCGTTCTCAGAAATGTGCTCTTAGCTTTGCAGGCTCATGCATTCACTTGTTTCTCTAGATGCTGTTGCCTTACTCTTCTCATCAAACCCTCATCAAGCCATCATATTTAACTGCACGAGATTGCCTCGAGAGTCTAGCAAAAAGCTCTGCCACATGCTCAAGACGTGGAAGCCCATCCAGAACCAGAGACACACCACAGCAATTTAAAACCACTGCAGACCAACCTCTAAGCTCACAGCCTAGGAAACAACCCCAAGCTTTTTCAAGCAAGGCTCCCACAAAAAGGAATGGGTTGTTCCATGCTTCCTTGGGCAGCTGCATTTACATGAAGATCAGCCTCTAGAGTTGTCACCAGCTAATCAAATCACTGAAAGAACCTTAAGGACAACCTTCCTACAGAGCTGAGGCTGCTGCGTTGAGCCCAGACAGCCACCGACAGCATCGGGCTGGAAGTACCAGAGATAAAATCTCCCACTGCCAGCAGGAACAGACCCCAAGACCGTGGGATGAGGAAAGCATCGAGGTCCCATCATTTCTGAAGCCCAAGGAGAAACAAATGACCATTTCAATGCTTGGCACCTAGAGACAGAAATCAAATACTTTGGCTAGTGGCGGTACTACAGCGATGAGAAGAAATGAGGTAGACAGATGTCCAGAAACTAAGCTGATACACATCAGGCAAGAAAGGAATCTGAATCCGCCCCAAACTCCAGAAAGAATGGAGTATCAGCATCACTAATTTTTTAGCTAGCAGTCATCCTGGAACATCAAGTTTTACGGAAACGTTACCTTGGCATTCACTACAGGCCTTTTCAGAAGACTTTGGTAGATTAAACTTTCTCCCTAACGGACATCTTTCTTCCTTATGGAGTCAACAGCCTTTTTAATTCCTCTTTCTATCCAAGAGGGAGGATGGACTGAAATCCCTGCAGAGTGTGAGGAGGAGGAGGGTTGGCACAGCAGCGAGAGGGGGAGAAATCTGCACCCATGTCACACCTGTGCTGGAGAGGACTCTTGGTTCTGCACTTGCATCTCCCATGAGCAGTCAAGTTTATTCCATTTCCTCCCCCCAAATGACCATAAGTCTCCAGCAGGACTGCATTTTGTTTTAATCCGATCAGCAGCAATAGTAGCAGGTTTTGGACTGCAAAAAGCAGAGTGAAAAAGCAGATAGCAGTGGAGGAAACAAAACACAGACATCCTAGTGCCAGCACTGATGTCATGCTGAAGAGAAATTTGAAAGAATTTAGTGGCTCAGTATCATTTACTTCCAGAAGCTGCAGCCATCCAAAGCACTTGGGTGCAATTTGCACTCAGGAATTCTGGCCTCTGAGAGCCCAAATGGAACAAACTCTGTGTTCTGCATCTCTCCCTGTCCTTTCTCCCCAAACTGCAGGGACAGAATGGACCAAAGGAGCCTAGGTTTTGGAGTCTGTCTGCTTTGCAGTCATTTAAAGTCTTCTTTATTGATTGTGCTTAGGACTGGAAACTCCCCTCCATGGGAGGTGACCCAAATTGAGGGGCAGGACTTCATAGGGTAGCACCAAGTGGGATCCTCTTGTCTTACTACTGAGGCTCAGCCATGCTCAGGCTGCTGCATTGCTGCACATGCAGGGACATGGTCTGCTGATAGCAAGGAGGTGGGCAAGTCTGACCTTGCAAGTAAACCTAGGGCCTATCCTGCCCTCAACATAAAGAAAAAAAAGGGACAAGCAAGCAACACCAAGAGATGCTGTACCCTCACCTTCTATATGTCAGACCCCCCAGCAGACCTGGGGATACACTGCAGGAGACAGCACCAGGCTCCTCTTGGGCACCCAAAACCTGACAGTGGCTGTTCCGTCCTGCTCCTTCCTCCAGCACCATGCCCCAGCCCGCAGCAATCGCTGCAGCTGAGCCAGAGGAAAAGCAGGAGCCAGTGCCAGACCTTCTGATGCCAGCAGGACAGCATGCTGCAGAGGCTGGCACTGCCTTCCTCCACCACAAGAGCCAGTTTTAATGAGCTCCTTCACCTCCAAGGGAACAAACATGCCTTCAGCATCAAGTGGGACCACCGACAGGGCTGGGGATGCTGGGAGGATGCATCCTGAGGGATAAGTAAGAGCTCTCCTGCCCCTGTTATTCCACAGCTGTCCTGGTCTATTAGCCATGTTATTCTCAGCAGGTGAAACTCGACCTGTGCTGACAGCAGGCAAAAGGCATCTGAATCATATCCTGCTTCTGCACCACCCAGTAGTAAGAGAAGATCATATAATTTACTGCTAATTATTTGGCTGACAGACTTGGCATTCAAAAAACTTCTCTATCCAGATGCTGAAATTATTTCTTTTTTTTTTTAAATCAGCTATTTAACATGGCTTGTTATTTGGCCATTACCTCTTTCGGTATAGGGACCTTTTTAACAAGTGTCACATTGGTAGTCTAAAAGCACTGTCTGCTCATATGGGAGACTGAGACTCAGCCAGTGGGAGCCTTTGAATCAAGTCCTATGCGATTTGGTAAATTTATAGAAATGTGACTGAGTGACAAAGCAGGAGCTGTTCAGAGACGTGCTCCCAGTTGCTTGAGCTTTCCTACCAGCAATGTCTCTTCCAGTGATCTAGGATGTTTCTCCACCCATCTACATCTCTGTTCACTCCTTCACTGCTCTGATAGTGTAATTTTGTGTGCACACATTATACGTGTTATCATTTCACATTTCTTTCAAAATAAAATCAAACTTTAAAAGAGAAAAAGCAAATAGATCACACTGCTTAGGTATACTCCTAAGAAATCCAGTGCCTTCATGTTTGAAAACGAAAAGCACAAACTACCGTGAATTTAAAATCCCACAAATAACTTGGAAGCTGATCATTCACATTCAACAAGGAACCTTCTGCCTCTGGGCTGGGAAAAGCCACTTTCTCCCATCCCTTCTGCCCATCCAGCGAGCACAACTGTTCTCTACTCATCCAGCAAGCAGTGGGATGGGATCTCCTCCAGAGCCCAGCACTGCTTGGCTGCATGCAGCAGTGGGGAACACTATAGGAAAGTAATGAAATCTGTCACAGGAACAAATGAAAGCCAAAGTGCCCCTCTTGCTCACAGTCATCTGCCTTTCCTGCTGCCTGAAAGCCTTGAGGGGACAACAAAAGTCTGTCCACTGGCTTAAGTGCAAGCATTTAGGCAGTGCAGGGACTTTAAAGTGGATCTAGGTACAGAAGCAGATCCTATCCTAAGCCTTTCCCACTCAGCTTCCCCACCATTAAGAAAATGGCAGCAAATTAAACCTACAGGAGCAGAACAAGGGGCTCTGTACCAAGCGTGCATTTGGCATGGACCTGGCACAGGAGCTCAACAGGCACACATCTCCTGCCAGGCTTCCTACTCGCCTGGCATCATCTCCTGCTCTGGCGCCACGCATCGGGAGCAGGAAAATTGTTGCAGTCATGATCTGAAGGACAACTGGGGGAAACGCTGTGGCCAAGTCCAAAATCACGAGCGTGTGTATCCTGGAGAAGCCTTTGGCATGAGGAAAGGGACCCATGCCCTGTGGCTACCCCAGTCAAATCCTGATTTCTGGTCATCCTGAAGTAATTCCCTCTTCGCCTCATGCCATATATTTAAAATACTTGGAAAGCAAATACTGCTTAGCTTTAACAACTGCAGATAAGGGAAAAGCTGAGGCAGCAACAGATACAGCCTGAAGCATCTGATGAGCGGAAGAAAGATGCTATTGTGCAACAACACTGCCTGGGCCAGTGCATCTGACACCACAGCTTTCTTAAAAATCTTGCATCACTTTGTGATACAAGCAGCAGGCACACACACACCAAGCTACGGCATGTACATACAGCCAGGGGCATCTATATTCCTTTATCAAGTATTTAATAAAGAACAGCTTTTCCTTTGATACTCCCGGTTGGAACAGATCAAACGCACAGGAAAAAGCAGCTTTTGAGACGATCAAAATGTAAGGTGTAATCATCTGTGTTCCCCCAACGTATGTTTAGCTAGCTGGCTGTCAGGCTCACTTGACAAGCAGAAAGGAGCTGTACTTCTCTTGCAGAAGCACTAAAGCCACCAGACACACCGTTCCCTCTCATGATCTTCCCCAAATCGATTCATTTGCACTATGAAACAGAAGTACACAAACTCATTAAACCATAAGCATAACGTGTTTGCCCCTGAACACTTCTTGCCCCTCAGTTAATGAGTATGGGGAAGAAGAAAGGACCGATATGGGAAGAGCTCGCTGGCACCACGATGGAGACAGCAGTCACCTTCACGCTCTGGGCAACTGATGTATGAATGGTGCATTAGGAGTGACAAGTTCAAAGAAACCACACAGTGGCAACAGCCCTCATTTGCCACAATAAGACCAGGAAAATATCTGCTATGATGTTATTAACTGGATCCTGAATCCAATTCCCATCCTGTGACACGGCTTTTCTGCGCCCAGAAGAGCTGTGGCACCGAAGGACCCTAGCATAGCTTCAATCAGCCAGTGCAAGGTGGTCACAGCGATCTCAGAGTGAGACAAAATTTCCACCCTGTATCCAGCTTGTTTTTCCTTCATGACTTACAAAAAATCCAGTTATAACTTTCACAACTGGATTAACTTCAAGCATGTATTTCTTTGAAGTATGCCTCACCTAACGAGGCGCTTCATGGTAAGGATTCGGCATGTAAGCTCTGATGTTTGGTGCTCGGTTAAACTGGAAACCAGTATCAGATGAGACTGCTATTGGTCTCAAACTGGATAAAACTTCACTTGCAGGTGAAACACACTTGATTTCTGATGAACATTTTCACACTTGCTAATTGACACGTTTGCTTCCTGCGAGTGATATCTCACATTAGCTTTTCCCTGAAGGCATTCTTACCAGAAAATGCATTAGCTGAAGTATTTGGGGATTAGACCACAAAGAGGATCTCACACACACAAAAAGAAAACAGCAGAAGCAAACGCAAAATTTAATATGACAAATATTTACCCAAAAAATGGCACCCAGCCTCACTGGCAGACATCACACAACAATTACACTCCTTGCATCCGTGTCCGATTTAGAAAGCTTGCACGGAAGGAAAATATCTGTATTCTTTTAGGGAAACAATTGACCTTGCATAAAATCAAACTCATGCAACCAGCCAGCAAAAGCCCAGCAGAGCTCAAGGATGAATTTTGGCAGCTGTGGACTACAGAAGACCATGTTAAATAAGCACTGACTTGTTAAGTAAGCCTCTGGAAGCAGTGTGAAGGAGAAGTGTGGCATTTTTTGAAAGCCACCAGTCTGAGGGAGTGCACAGATTTATACTTGTCACTGCTGACAGTGAGGAACTTCTCAAAGGGTACTTTGAGAAAACTGCTTTATATAATTATAGAGATTTATAACTCCTACAGTTCCAGGAGGTTCATCGCTGTCCTGGAGCTCTCAGCGCAGATTATTGAACAGAAGAAAAATGTAATGTCTTCCTTGGATGAGGGCTGGATGATTATACCCACGCGGTAAATAAGTGACTGGCTTCAGAGTTTGGTCAGGTTAGAAAAAAGCAACTTCACTCTTGAAAGAGGCGGACACAGCACAAGAGGCTCCCGCCAGCCCAGCACCCTGGGGTGCAGGAAAAGCAGCTGAAGCTGGCAACCAGCAGGTGGGTTTTATTTCTAGAGGGCAGATAAAAGAAACTTGTTATAGAAGGCAACGAGTTTGCCAAGACTTCTCATTAATGGTGCACATTTGTGCGGTTAGTCTGCAATAATTTTTATGGTTTGAACGTATTAAATGTAGTGTGTTGAGGTTCCACATAGGGGTAAGGGCGTCTATAGAAAAGGTCTGCAGCTATAAATCACAGGAGTCCTAGCCATGGCCATGAATTTCCCCAGTGTTGCATAACATTAATTTTATCATATAAATACCACCCCAACTGAGCTTTCAATGAATCAAATATATGGAAAATAAATGTCAAAGTCCATCTATGTTACTTAGTGCTTACACAGGGCAGAAATCATGAATCCACAGAGATGTAAATCAAGGACTTTTAAAACCAGACTTCTCACTGACCCATCAGGACTATAAGACACTGTGTCACCAGCTCCCAGAGTCTTCTACCAAGTGGCAGATATAAGTGTCAGATACAGAGTGATTTTATTTTTATTTAAAATGCTCTGGTTCCTGAAATCCCCTCACTGTTGGAAAATTTCATCTTTCTTTAAATATATAATACGTGCTATTAAGTTCCTAGCTCCTAGGGCTGTACAGGTTAGCTCATAAGCATGAAAAGAAGAGAGACTCAAGGCTATTTTCTCAGAGTCCTGTGCTACCCAAGTCAGCCCCAAGACAGCCTCAGTTCACAGCAAATACTTGACTTCACTGTCCACCCTCAGCCCCAACACAGCACACACATCTCAGGGAAGCCTCGCAACAAAGACAAGGGCAGGATAAGAGAAAGAAGTTAAAGAAAACTAAAAAGGCTGTTTGGGTCCTTCTGACATGGTGGTTACTCAGAATCGTGGCAAATTCTTGGAGAAAGTCCCATTAGAAAGGACCCAAATCAAAACCCTACAACAATAGGCTCACAAATAGCAAGGAATTTGAAATATTGGCTTTCAATTACTCTTCTATGTAGATTATGAAATATAGCTGCATACACCGAATTAATAACACTTTGAATTTAATGCCCATGCTCTGCCAGAGCAGCAGCTCCTTGCCTTGACAAGCAGCTTTGCTCCAGCTGCAGGGCTTGCTCCCTGCCCCTGCTGGAGGAGGGAGACTGGACAGGCTTTGCATAGGCACACTATTGAGGTTTCCTCTAACTGGAAATGTTCCTTCTTTTATTCTGAACAGTCTGTCCACGCTTGATGGCATAAACTGCTTTAGAAATTACAGCCTTGGAATGTAAAAGCAGGGCTGGCTGGCTGCTCGCCCTGGCTTTTCTTTGCAGCCTCTTTGCCAAGGGTATCTGGTGTCAGCAGCAGGAAGAGGGACAGAAGCACAAAGCAAGGACCTTGCTCCAGCAGCCATCCACATGAGCAGGCCCATCTGCTTCGTGCTTCAAGAGGGACAGGCAGAGCCCCCTTCTCAGACAAAGCAGGCAAAGTCCTGCGATTCTTCTGTAACACACCGCCCTCAGATTTCCACTCTATGTCTGGATTTCAACCTGACATTCTATAACAGAGCAACTTGAACTCATTTCTCAATCCACCAGCATCAAGGTAGGAAGCCTGCAGGGTGATTGTATGTAACAAACGCCCAGAGCTGCTGCCACAGAGAGGGCCTGAAGGAGGGCAGCACGGACCACAGGCTCGTCCACCACAGCCTGAGCTGCAAGAACGAGCAGGATGCGTGTCGATCCGCCCCAAACAGGAAGGCAGCCAAATGAAGTGGTCTGGTTTGAGGCCTGGCCTCCAGATGTTGTTGTGTAAGATAAACAGCTTCACACCAAGATCCAAACACTCCTACAGATCAGCATTTTCCTCCCCTCTGGTCACTCTGAACCCAGCAAGGGTTAAGAGGGCTAAAACTGCATCCACTTCAATAGTGTTCAAATGCGGTTATCTACACCGTAGTAAGGCCAAAAAATTTAGCATAGCCGAACTAAATCATGACAAATGGCTACACTCCTCAGCCCCTGCCAATGGCCCCTCTTTTATGAGCATACCAGCCAGAAAAGAGGTTTTGGCCCCAAATGATATGCAATAATTATCTTGACAGCGGTCCTTGAAGGACATATCTTCTACCATGCTCCCTATGTTTTTAACATTAAACTTTCTACCAACACATTTAAGGCCAACAAAGGCTTTAATGGACAAATGCCAGATACGTTTAAAAGGTTTCATCACATAAAATTACTTCTTAGGCCCTAAAAAGAACATACTAGAGATTGGGTGAAGGGGTGAAGGCAGACACCAGAGTGACAAAGCTAGTACTGGAACTCCATCTTCACAGAAAAATGACCGGGTAGCTGCTGATTTGATGTGTAGCAATTAAAGAGTAATTTACACAGTGCCACTTAGTGACAAGTATAATTATGTTCTACTCAGGATACATATCAGATAATAATTGCCTCCAGCTGAGCTGGAGTTTGTAACCCACTAAAAGGGACCTCAATGATATAACAAAATGGGGATTTCAGCTGGAAAGTTTATGGCTGACCAGAAGATCACAGGATGTTGCTCACAGCTTTTTGAAGAAAACTGCAATAGCAGCTTGATCCCTTAATAAATAATTGCCCTGATCCATACATAGATCTATAACAAAGATAAAAAGAAACAGAAAATGCATGAAGTTTCTAGGACAGATGATACAGGAGATTGTTCAATTCACACGGCTCTGTTGCCTAAAGCTCGAAAAAATCAAAATAAAATCAACAGTGACAGGTATAGTTGGTAGCCAAAGTTTGGTGATAAAGGATGCCACTAACACAGTAGGTATCCTCCACAAAGTTGAGGAACACCTACAAGAACTGCCTGGCACACACAGGGACACCCTCATTTGGACTTTGCAGCATCTTGTCTAGGCTATGGTTGCTCCAAAACATAGCAGCTACCAAAACCAGGATGCTTCTAGAATTAACCTTTATCGGCCCACATTAAAACAAAGTCCCAGAATACCAAAACCAGCTCCGTAACCTGATCTACAATACTTGCATGAGTGTTGAAGTCATATATTAAGTTGTGGATAGACCTGAGCTTCAGAAGCTCTCAGCTTCTGCAACAAGACCATTGAAGTGGCTGTAGCTCTGAACCTATCCCCAAACCTTCTAAATAAGGAGGAGGAATTACAAAATGTAGCAGTGTTCTTGAGCACAAAGTTTCTCTGCCCCTGACTCCGCTTACATTTGGACAACCCTCAGTTGCGAACTGCAATGTAAAAGGGCACGGGACTAGGGTGTAGGAACAGAAGTGCCTGTAACAGCATCAGTAGAAACCAAGAGAGAAAGTTTTCAATTAGTTTCAGAAAGTTTTAGGACAGTGAGGACTGCTGATCTACAATGCGACTTAAACCTAAGTAGGACCTAGGCCACCCACAGCAATTTGCAGAGGTACCAGAGTCCATCTGGCTCTGTCACCCAGGACAGGCACAAGCTTCTCATGGAGAAGCATGCAGGGTGGACAGACTACAGAACCTGCTCAGCTCATGGTTGAGCAGACTCTTCATCCCTCCCCATCAGGAAGCCAGCCAGTCCGTTTTTCCATAAGCTTATTGACATTAAATTCTTACGATGTGGGGTGTACCTGTACAACTGCCAGCTAAGTTGCACTGAGCAGCAAGAAGCATTAAAATAAAGCACAGGTCGTAAAAGCTGAGCTCAGTAGCATTCTGCGTTGCAAACTAAGCAGCCATATGGCTTCTCTTAGATTTTATCAGCCTGATCAGGGGAACAGCAGTAGTAATAGAGGTAGTTTTGATTAACTACCATGACATGACTCAGATACATAGCGTAGAAGTGCATCAGTGTGGGATGTTAGCTCAATGAAACAGTCAAAATCACTTTAAATGAAAGCTCAAGGAATCTTCTCACACTTATTTATCCTCCTCCTGTGACGTGAAGATGAGGTGGTATGAGTCAAATTTCCTCTCCCATCAGTTCTTGGATTTATCTGGAAAAGGACTCTCAAACAAATTCACTAGACCAACAGGTGGCTCAGGAGGTTATCCCACCAGCTCATTGCTCACCATGTCCCTGTGCAACAGCCCACCCCATAGAGGAGAACAGGACTTGGGGCCATAATTCCTCAGCACTGCCCATGTGGGCAGGGCCCCCAGCCAGGACAGGCTGGGACTGTCCCTTGTCTCCCCACGCTGGGGGACTGCTCCAGACAGACGGACAGTCTCCCTCTGCAGGCAGGACCTTGCTGACCCAGGGCAGCCCAACCTGCCCCACTGGAGATCTTCTGTCTGAGCCTTTCATGCAAATAGCCCTGCCAGGGCAGCCAGACATTGCAGCACTCTCTTGGGGCTTGGTAACTCGATAAGGGTACAGTAGGTACTGTGGTGAGACAAGAGGCTTCACCTGACACTTAAGTTTCGCTTTCCACTTAATTTTGCAAGTAAAGGTCTGCTGAGGTTAGGCTGGGGTGAGGAATTCCTCTGTGGTGGTGGTGATTTCAGAAGGAGTGCAATGACTGCTATAATTAGACCAAGTCTGGTTTGGCAAGGGTGGATATAATGTCCTGTGACCCTTTGTACACTGTACCCATTGTAAAAATAACTTCACGTGTGATTGTAGTTCCAGGAAGAAGTCCTGGTAACGTGCACAGCTCAGGCCCATCCCCAAGTTTTGTGGGGATGAACATCCCGTCCCTGCATTTCACAACCCTGTCTCCTATCTCTGCTCTCCAGGTCAAATCCCCCAGCCCAACAGATGCTCTCCCTCAGCCATCTGCCCAAGGCAGGCTAACAAGGCTGGCCGGGGAGCTAACCAGGCTTGTCAGCCCACCGTGGGCTCCTCTTCCCTTTCACAATTTCCCCGAGGCAGTCAGAACACTCATTCTCAAACCCTCACGCACCCAACCAAGGCAAACCCTTCACTACACACCACCCCAGCTTTTTCCCCAGTTCCAGCCTGATCCAGGAGATGGTAACACACGAGGTCCTAGCATGAGCTTTGGGACCGCTGTGTTTGCTCTTACAGGCATACCCAGATAGAGCACCTTGTTAGCAGTGCTTACAGTGCACCAAAAATCCTGTGCACTCTCCATGGAGTGTAATTAATGCACCACATAAGCTTCCCAGAAGGCATTTATAATTAACCTCTTTTTTTTTTTTCCCCTGCTGTATAATGCAAAAAATTTACTGTTATTCTCATACGAGCCCAGGAATGCTTATGAAGCCATCTCAGCCAAAGCAGGGCAGAAGTGATTTAAAAGACAATACAGGCAGGAAAGGTGAACTCTGTTCTCCTTACCCTGAGATAACACACTAAAAAAAAAAAAAAAAAAAAAAAAAAAAAAAATCAATTTCCAAGCACTACTCAAAGGGTAAGCAGCATGCAAACCCCCTTCCAGCCCACAATGCCAGGACATACAAAAGTAACTGGGAAAAAATATCTAGGATTGACTGTATTTGTTTGTTTCCAAATTTATAGTGAAAACCTCAAGTTCTTCATGCTTTTACCTCTCTACATAAAATCTTAACTTGCTCCCTTGTGGGCCTTTTCTTGCACTTCAGGACACATGAAGAGTTAAGGGGAAACTGCTGAGTGTTTCTCAGAGAACGCGTGGATGGAAAGCACACGGTGGCTGCTAGGGCTGGAAAAAACCCTTGTGCCAGCCTGCAAAAACACTGTCAGTCGATTAACTCAGTGCTACCCACTGTGGGCTTTGAGGAGGACTGTATGACCTGCAGGACACGCACAAATCCCTTTGCTTTGGGTGGATGTGGCATGGAAACTGTTCCTACAAACAGTGCAGAGTCCCGAACCATCACAGGAGGTAAGAGGATATGCCAGGACAGACCTGCAGTAGGCACAAAAACACACAGTTCCTTCAGATAAAGTAAAGAGTAAGAGCATATAGCAGCGGTGGTTGGAGACAGTATCAATATTGGCTGAAAGTCATGTGGAGAAACCCCAAGAGTAAACCAATATATTCAGCCAGTAAAAGCACTAACATCTGAGATCAAAATATAACCAGCATACTTAGCTAGCATCTTGCTAGCAGCTATGAGATTTTATCCCAGCCCTGTTGTATTAGGATGAAATTACAAATTAAGCATTTTCAGCAGTCCCGCTTCGTATAATTTCTTCAAAATAAAAAATATTTAAAGTAAACAGCACACAGTAGCCAGGCCAAGAGCCAGCCACAAACAAGGGCAAAGTTTGATGTCGCTGCAGAAAGCCAAGGGGCCTGTGCCATGCTCACACCTTGCTGCCCTCACTGCTGGTGCTTGTAGATGCCTCCATGGCCTCAGGAGCCTGTTTGGAGCATCAGAAGTCACACGTGTTTTCTTCCTTGGCATCTTATGGAAGGTGGTTTTATTCAGAGCCAATTTAGGGGTTAAATTAAACATGACTGATATCAAAGTTGTCAGTCATACAGCGCACAGTGAAAGAAACACTGAAGAAAATGCAGAAAGTAATCAGAAAGTGGGGCTCCTGGGCTGCTGTGGGACAGGGTTCCCCTTCTTCATGGGCACTGCTCTAAGCTTTGCTCCTGCTCAGAAAGCAGGCTGTGCTTTGCCATGTTCCGGCCTGCCAAGGGAAACCTTAAGACCCAAAACCACCAACAGTGGCACAAAGAATAACAATTCCACCATCCTTATTTTCTAAAACGAGAGTCCCATTATGCTTCCAGCACTGAAGACATCTCCATCCCTGGAGCACAACCTCGCTCCCTCATGGAGCAATCCTTTGCCATTGTGTTTTCCACCAGCCAAAGCAACCTACAACAGTCAGTGACGACAGCACAGGAAAGCAAAGCAACTTTTCCAAATTCACTCAACAGGGCAGTGGCAAAGCTGAAATAGGATCCAAAGCCCCAAAACACGGTCCAACACTCGATGTACAGAGCCACGTGTGCGACCCAGGGCCATAGGGCTGGTGGGGACACCAAACACGGTACCGCCCTGCCGCCTGGGGAGAGAGGCAGCATCGAGGTAAAGGGTTTAATATTTCATTATCACATCATTCCCCGCAGTTTCTAATGTTAAATTAATCCCTGTCTATCCAGATCAGCTAAGATCATCCCCTAGATAAATTAGGTCAGCAATATCCTGAATTAAGAGGGGAAAAAAGCAAAGATACCTGATTGAGTGTTGAAACTTTCTGCCATGACTGATTACTCTATGAATTATTCATCCCAGTGGCAGCTCTGTATTGCTCAACAGAAACATTCCTACAGTCAGGAAAGCACTTCACCAGCACAGCAGGGCAAAATAGGCCAAATCGGAACAAAACTACCATTCCCCACGCCCTGGCCTGCCACGCAGCATCCCTCACAGGGCTGCATCTCGCCTGCCTTTGCCCTGTTCAGCAAGCACAAAGGCATTTTCCTTTGGAAATCTGGCCCCCAGTTTTGAAAACCAGATAAGAAATTTCACTGTGGCTTTTTTTTTTTTTTAATGCTACTAAGAGCAGATTGCTGCAACAACCATTGATAAAATGACTCAAAGCCTCTGCGTAGATGCAAACTGTTATTTTCTGTGTGTAGTAACAGGATGTTTAGTTAACCCTACAGGATCTTAAGTGCCTTCTGATATACTTATTATCTTAAAAAAAAAAAAATAATTGAGGTAGCTAAGTAGTTCTCTGCTGACAAATGTATGTGCCTCTATTACAGAGAATCCTGAAATATACCCTAAAACTTAAAAGATACCTCTTTTGAGTAACAGACCTGTAGGTCTTACAGCTATCCAGCTTTAACCATTAAACCATCCTCCAGGGCCTGAAACCCAGAAGATTTAAAACAAAATAAAAAGTTTTATTTAACTATTTGTCAGATAGAAGAGTTACAGATAGTGAGTGATACATAAAACCCTTACAGAGAGAGGCTGTTTTCTAGTTCTAGAAGATAATAAATTGTGCCATTGGTCTGCCGCTGGGCCTTGCTGGTAATAGATCACACATTTTCATGAAAGTTCAAATAACACAGAAAAACAGCCACACATTAGTCAGGTTGCCAAAATGCATCTTAAATAACACACCAAGAAGTGGCCACAAACTAGTCAGGGTGCCAAAACGCATCAAATGTTAAGCGGTCTGTGGTCTTCAGGATGTCAGGGTGAGACAGACTGTTTTATGACAGCTTTTCAAGTGAAATTATAAGGTTTTGCGTGCCATTCCTGAAACAGACGTGCTGCCACTAAAGGAAAACAGCATTCAGTTAATAGCGGTCATGATTTGTGGAGCCATTTTACCAAACTCTCTACAAAATAGCCATCCTGAAAAGGATACGAGCGATGTAAAAATTCAGAGTTATGTCTCAAAGGCAAAGAAGGTGAATGTAAAGCTGTATGTTCAGCAGGGAGCTGGCTTCATGGTGCTAGCTTATAGCTAACTGCTGCCCAGACCTCTGCTCAAACTGGTGCCGAACAGATCTTAGGGCATGGAAGGCCTGCAAGCGAGGTGGTGTTAGGGTCAGGGCACAGCCACATGGCACCGAGGAATGCAGTGGAGACCTAAGCAGACCTGGAGCATGAACATCACAGAGCGGTGACATTCAGCTGGTCTGCAAGGCACCACTTGTACACCAAAGCAAACCCTTCGCCATTGTGTGTGACACCACGGCACAGCCACACATCACCAGCTGTGATAACATTGCCCCACCAGTGCTCAGCGTGCAACAGGGCCTGTCCTTCTCTAACCACGAATAAGCGGAAAGGCGTATGAACAACTGGAAAGGAGTACGGCTGCGCTCTCAGCTGAAAGATGAGTCAAAAGCAAAGAGCAGGATCCAGCTCCAAACACCGCCGGTGAGTCAGCACCACCAGGATGCTCCGGGGAGCCTCAGCACCGCACGCAGCCGGTGGCGATGACGGAGGCTGAGAGCGCGGGAGTGGGGCTGGTACCACCATGCTGACCTCCACGAAATTCGTGATACAGAGGAAGAAACGAAGGAACAGCTCGTGCCCTCGCCCGCTATTTGCGGCCGTTTCACAGTGCCAGAGCAGGAACTTGGTACCCAGCCCATGAGCGCATCAGAGGGCTATGCTGTCACTCGGAAGGACTCATGTTACTGTAATTCCTGTGTTGAGCAGAGATGGAAAATAAAACCCCATTTTCCCGAAATGATCCTCGCTCTCCATACTTGCACAGCATCCGTGGCATGCGGGCACTGCACCAGCTCCAACAGGGTCAAGGATAGGGTCACTCTGGCTCCACAAAAGCCTTTCCCTCCTCCTGGTAAATCAATCCCAGCCTGAGCTGCCAGCTGAAGTCAACCAGCACAAACACACGGAGCACCACAGGGGTGGGGGTTAGGGCAGACAAAGCATCAGCAGATTGCTTCCAGCAGCCTGGACACACCAGCAGCCGATGGAAGCCCTCCCAACACTGCATTTTCATGTCTGTCACACCTGGAATTTCTCCAGAACCCAAAAGGAGGGAAGCAGCAGGCAGAGGATCCCTCTGCTGACCTCTGCTGCTTGAACCTACCACAGCGCTCTCCTCTGCACACCTTTCCTGCCTAAGCAAGCATCTCCCTTGAAAAAAAATCAGATTTAATGAAAAGCAGCAAGCAGCAATGGCATGCAATTATCTCCCCCATTTTAGCACAGACACTAGGTAAGTGTACCAGTGTGTGCTGCATTCCTCAGCTCTGTTTTCACTCTTCTCCTAGCTTAGCACGCCCTGGAATTGGTAAAGCCAGAAAGCTCTCCCTCTGCGTATGTCCAGGGAGAGAACAAGGACTAGGGATAATGAATTTGTCTCAGAGGCTATCGAGCACCACAGGCTGGACACAGGCAGACCCAGACACAGCAGCAACAGGGCAGTCACTGAGGCAGAAACAGAGCCATGGGGTAAAGCAGCACTGAGTTGAGAGAGAAAACGAAAAAGGTTAAAATGAAGAAAACAGGAGTGAGTTGGAGAAGGAAGGTGAGAGCAGTTAATATGAGGAAGAAGATGACCTAACAAGTTGCCATAAAATATGGCCCTGTAGCCAGTGACCAATACTCAAGACATTTTCCCACGGCAGCTATAGCCCCAGAAGGATGGGGTTACAGCTCTGGCACACAGGACAGGGGGTCCTGGAATAACTGAGAACTTCAGGAGGGCATTATCTGCTGGGGAGATGAAAGCACACAAAATGACAGTGAAAAGGTACAGGAATTCCTGTCAATTTGACAGCTCCCAAGCAATTTCAGGTCCATCCTCTACAAAAGCACAAATAAGCTAGAAAAGGAAAACCCATCCCTGATGTGTCTCCTTGAACACCCCAGAGACAGAGGAATAGGTTTAGTCCTGTATGTTTATAACTGCCTTGGAATTTATATTCACAACTCTCTGATTCAGCTAATGCTAGGGGGACTGAAAACCACAGCTAAGCTGTAAATTAAGCTTTCCACTGCTGAGCTCCTCACCAACACGGCTCCCAGCTGCCAGCCTTACCTAGGCTAGGTCTGCCAGCGCTGGGACACACTAATGCTCAGTTTGACAAAAAGTAAAAATTAAAACAAGGATGATCTCATCTTTAGTGGCTGCTTTGTGATTCATTCAGGTTACCAGGCAAAAACAATTTGACAAAATTCTGCTCACAGCCTTTGTGGCAAGGGCACCTGAAGAGTTCCAACACCATGAGCTGCTGCATGGATGCAGACACCTGAATTTCAGTGCCTCTATGACCTCCAACACAGGCTATCCTCTAACAGGCAAAGAAGCCCTCCCGACAGGATGCACAGCTACTTTAATTCTCTCCAGTGCAAAGCTTAAGCAAAAAACTATCAAAAATAATTCCCACTCACAGCATGGGCTCCTCACCACCTCCCCCCCCACACACACACTAGGACAGCCTGTCCTTCTCCAGCTGCAGACCTCACAGTGCCCTAGTGCACGGCTAGGTAACCGAACAGCTTCAACTCAGGCTCCTAGGCTCCTGAGTCCTCCACACAGGAGACCAGCCTCTTCCAATAGATAACCCATTAACACTGCGGTGATGGTAAGACCTGAGACACCTTGGTGAGTCTCGCAGTGAGAGCATGCAAAGTCCAAATCTTTTCCAACCTCCAGGAGCCCCTCCTCACCCAGACACTGGCCCCTCCACCATCTGCTATGGCAGTGGTTCCCCCTCTCCCAGCCTAGACTCTCCAACAGGGCATCATATTTATTCATAAATGCAAATCCTTTTTTCCCCAGCATGGAGCAAGCTGAGCGCCCTGTCACCATGGGAACCATTCGGCTGCATTTATATGAATGGGCAATTTTACAAGCCGCAGAAAAATCCTTGACATCATCACGGTCAAGGGCAGACTCTGGGACTAAACAAACCAAGTTCTTAAGCCTCAGTAACAGACACGGGGAGATAAACAGCCACACAGCAGCCACAAGCATACACAGTGAACAGAGTCAGGATTTCTACTGATGCTGAGTTTGAGCATCCATAGTCAGATCAGTGGGATACAGCAGGCAGGAGGTTCGTAAGCACAGAATTTGCCTAGAGAGTTGCATTAGCAATAGTTTCTTCTCCAGCTAATATCAGGTTTTGGATTATTGTAAGTGGAGGCTGAAATCTTGCCCATCACAGACCTACACTACCCCACAAAAGCTCTCCGTCACCACAAATGTTTATGCAATTCAATGGGGGATCTTAGGCAGTTTATTTTCATTACTGGGTTGCAGACAGCACTGGACAGTGACCAGGAGAGTGAACCGCAAGCCAGTGAGCACTCGAGTCTGCAATACCAGTGAGAGCAGGGGAGAGCCTTTGGAGGAGAGCCTGACACTGCTGTTCAGCACTGGGTCCAGCACTCATCCCAAATACGAACCCAGGGCCTCAACCCTCTGCACGGTCTGCAGTGAAATCAAGAGTGAAAACAGCAAGCACATGCACATCACTTGGTCACTAGAGCAGTATTCACTGGGCATGGCAGAGCAGAGGTCTCAGTGCTGATGCCTAGTGGTCTTGGCAACTAATACATCCAGCAGCTCCATCACAATGAACTCATCTTTAAGCTATCATTGGTAGCATCGTTTCTGCCACCTCAAAATGAGCATCCAGCTCAACCTGTCCTTGCTGGTTCCACAGGGGCCCCAGCTGTCCATTCCCATAAGAATGTAGCTTTACATTGCTGGATTAGATGGGATGAATCTCACCCCAGCTCTCAGCAGAGCAGACACTGTTGTTAGCACATGGCTGTGAAGAGAAGAGCCACACAGATAAATGGCTCACCAGCCAGAAATAAACACACACCAGCTTTCTGCATTGAGACACTGTCCCATTCTCCTGCCCTGGACCTGAATGATCTTCATGCTACAGAGAAGACAGTGAAAGCTTTTTGTAGCAAAGGCTGCTGAGCATGCAAACTCAGCTGATGTTCTGGTCCTACAGCTCCAGTTAAAACTCTGCAGCTGGCACAGCCGGTCTTCACACAGGTGTTGATTTCAATTAGGGCAAAGTCACCATGAAAGAGTTCACTAGTTAGATCCAAAGATCATGCTTCTAGTTCACAGCTAAAACCCTTCAAAATCACTCCTATTTCAAAACACTTCTTAGGGAGGGATGCTTCAAGGAGGATGGGCTCAGGAGCCTGGCTGTAAGTAGATTTCAGCTCAGTCTGCCAGCTGTTTTCCTCCTTTCATTGATGTTTTATTGGGCAGCAAAATGATGAGGCTGCTACTTCCTTCAGCTGGGATCTCAACAGCAATTCTGAAAATGCCATCCTCTGAAACAGAGAATCTCAATGCAACAGATTGCCAGGATTATCAGATTCAGATAGCACTTGCCAAAAAACACATGCAATTTTTGGAGATGTGACTGCTCTAAGCAGCAAAACGTTTTATTTCTTCACTAGGAAAAAAAAAAAAAAACTATTGAAAAATTTTTGGTGGGGAGAGAGATGGGCTTTTTGTTTTCATTCACATCAGCTAAGGATCTTTTGACAGTCATTTGGAATCTACTCTAGAAAACTTTTTGCTGTGAGAAGTTTGAACTGGTTGCACTCCAAACTGCACAAAGAGCAGGCTGCAGCTCTGCTTTGCCAACCTGTACCAACCAACAGGGATCCAAATTCCAGCATTGCTTATGAGCTGCTGCACTGCTTGCCTCAGTTTACAAACCAGAAGTTACTTTGTGAAATACTTCATACAGGTATTGACAGATTGTAAACTGCTTGTGAATGACTCATGACTCACGACATTGAAGAAAAGCAAGTCAATTTACAGGCAAAAGTGATTGTTTCCATGGATGTGCAAATATAAAGTCACTAAACTACTGGATATGGGGCAAATTTGCACTCTGAATTAGTACCAGCCTCAGCCACAGTATTGCACTGGTTGTACATTACCAGAAACCTTACATAAACAGAGAGCACAATGATTTATAAACACAGAGCAATGATTTCCTAAACACTTAACCTGAGAGCTACCCTCAGAGCTTGTCACAGATCACCACATGCAGCAAGCACCAAGCCGATTTGCAGCCTCCTCTCTAGGATGAGACAGCCCACACAGATTCGAAACTGCTAGTTCATACCAGAAAAGCTTTTCCTTCTCAAAAGTGAGGTGAAATGAGCAGCTGGTCTCAGCACACAGTTGCTGAGAGCCAGGCTTGGTGCTCATTCCCATTGCAGGGCATGAAGAGTTAACAAACTGCTCTCTCCCTGGAGCTTCTGAGCTATGCAAGTGCTGCACCTAACATCAAAACATTTTCCATCTATATTCTGTGCTGCTGTTGCTTGCCACTAGACCAGACCTTAAGGAGCAAAGTAGTCTTAATTTGTCAGGGGGAAAAAGGTGGAATTAACTGAAGGCTTTAATGCATGACGATAACAATTACCAAAACACAATAGCTAATAAACAGCCTTCCAGTAATGGGTTTGATTTGCAACTCCATAAGAGTATGCCAACTTAGATTTCCAAATTTGCATTGATTGCTTTTTGCATATACCCAGAGACTCCTTCAGCTTCGCCACTGAAGCACAACAATTTCCTGTCTCCGGCACTTCGGAAGCTCTAGTGTTTTATGGAAACAGGGTTTGCAGGGCTTTGCTTTTTGAAGTTTTCTGGGTAGCAGGCTGCCAGCTCCTGCAGAGGGGCAATGAAAGATCTCTGCAGTGATAGCAGAGCCCAGCTTGCTGTCTCAGGGCTGTGATTCCCATTTATTTGAAGAAAAAGTGACAAAGACATCACCCAGTAATAATGGAGTTCAAGGAAATGCTTCACTGGACCAGATTGCCCAGAGAAGCTGTGGATGCCCCATCCCTGAAGGTGTTCAAGGCCAGGTTGCCCTCAGCAACATGATCTAGTGAGAGGCATCCCTGCCTATGGCAAAGGGGTTGGGACTAGAAGATCTCTAAGGTCCCTTCCAACTCAAGCCATTCTATGAATCTATGAAATTGTGTGAAATTGTATGAAATTTGATCTAAACATAAGTCCATCTCCATCAAGCTGCAAGACAGATTTCTTTAGCCCGCATCCACCATGTGCAGAGGAGAACATTCAAGGCCAAACCCAGAGAAGAGGGGTCTGGGACTCCTCTCTGCTCCTTTGGGACCCTAGTTCAGAGGCTGTTTGCAATGATTGTTCCCTGCAATCCTAAATGCTAAGCAGTCTAGCATTGCTGCCAGGACTGCCACTCGGCTGCTGACAGCACAAAAACATTTTTATGGTTGCAATAAGCAGAGATCCTCTTAGTAAGTAGCATCAAATTCAAGGATTTTGAAGGGTTCACCAAGCAGATTTAACCACTCTCCTCCTCCAACTATTCTATTCCTGCAGAGGAAGATACAACGGCCTCTGCACAGAGCTCCACAGCAGAACCAGCCACTGCTAATCATAGATTTACTGCATGCTCACCAATATATGGTCTCAGCTAAGACAGCCTCACTGATCTACAGTTTATCTGTCCCAAACAGATGATACCAAGTCCAATAACGTGCATAAAAGCCTTTATTATCGGCATTTGTATAACAATGGAGTCGTGAGGCACCATTGTGTTCAGGCACTGCTCAATTACACTGAAATGATGACAGCAGCTGCCCTAGAAGGATGCTCAATCAGAGAGGAGGAGGAAAGCAGCCAGTGCATGCCCAGGTGGGAGCTGCAGCACTGAGACTCACTGGCATTCATGGTGGAGAGATGATGCTCTCCCATGCTCCATCATAATGACCAGCCAGGATACACTCCATGTCCACAGAACCCTTGCTATCAAATAATGCATTCACACGGGTGAAAAGCCAGATGCATTGCACAATTACCTTGCAATAAGCTACATTGGAAGATTTCTTCGCTATTTGTTAAAAAGCATGCAGATATCCTATGAATGCAGCTGGGTTCCTGTATTTCCCTTTCAGAACTCCCTTCATCTGAAAGAAAAACTCAGAGTGAGACAGGGGTAATAACCACTGAGCAGGTTACAGCAGCTGGAAATAACAGTGCTACCCCACTAACCCCCTAAAAGTTCACTCCTCACCAACACCACAAACAGGAGCTGATTAGCAGCCCCAATCCCAACCAAGCCAAAAGTTAGACAGCGCGCGAGAAAGTCATGCTGTGTCTTTGCTTTTAGCAAACCTTTACACTGAGAGCTTTGAGATCACAGCAGTCTGACCCACTTCCATGGCCACTTCACTCCCACATGGGGACAATCCCTGGGGAATCACTTTGTTGTAGCTCAGGTTCGTAAATGACCCAGGGGCAGAGGAGAAGTCTCTCAAAAAATAACGCTATGCAAATGATGAAACAGCTGACGTGAATCAGATCCCAGAACAGCCAGAGATCTTGAAAGGGAAAATGTGTAGGTTAAAGGGCTTTCCTTTGAAGACTACTTAAAACAGGGATGATTTCCTTCCAAATCATTCATCCATTATTTTCAACTACTACTTTGCATCTATTCCACTTGATAGGCCAATTCTTCCTCTCAAACACATCCCTTAGGGAAGTCATAACCTTTTGTCTGCAGTTTTGCAGTCTGGTTCCCTGGAAACAATAAGAGTTATAAATCCAGATTTATGACTTGGCTAAGAGAAGGGAGCTAAAGAAAGCAGACAAGGAACAACTTGGTCAAACAAGATATAGCTTAATCAGTCAAAGTGCCAAGGGAAACACTGAGAAAGTGGAGGACAAATGGGAGCAGGAGGGAAAGGAAGATTTAAACAGGCCTTGCTCAGAACCATGTGATGATCTGCAATGCTTCAGTAGCACTGGATAGAGCTACAGACACATCCAATGCACCTCTAACGTGGCCCAGTTCAATGGTTTAAATACCATGCTGTGAAATTCCCTGCCAGGAGAAAACACAGCACTTTTGGGCAAGACCGACATACCTCTGACAAAAATCAGCACTCTTCCACCCAAAGCGGTGCTCTTCCACTGTGACTCCCGAAGACAGACTTAAGAAGTTTCATTGCCCACAGTGTTTTCCCTATGCCATCTGTCTGGCTGTCCTTTGGCCAATCTCACTTCCTTGACTAGATAGACATGAAGCAGGCGTTTCGCATGCTTAAAACTACATGGGATAAGTTCAGCCTGCCATGGGAATTTGGGGCCTGGATAAAGCAAATGTAGTGCTTTCTGGCCGATAACATTGGTTGCCACGCTTCACAAGGTTACAGCGAGAGAAAAAACATTTGGCATTTTCACGCAGGGATGTCAGAATTCCTATGGTGGAAAAGGCCACAGGCACATTTAATCTTGTTGAGCAGCAAGATTTCAAACTCATATCTCATTTATGCAAAGTGGCTGGGAATGCTCCTCTGACCCCAGCTGACTTCTCTTGATTAACAGTCTGTGACACTTTTATTTTGGTTACTGTGAACACAGTTGCTATTCCATGCCCTGATGCAACATTCACCGAGATCCAAGGAATCAAACTAGCCTGGGAGGTCATGCACACTAGGAAAAAAAAAAAAAAAAAGTTTAACATTCACCAGATGAAGGATTAGAAAAGAAAAATTACTCTGGCAGCACTTCGAAGAGAGGGAAAAGAAAGCCGTCATAATACATGACACAACCAAAACTCCAGACTGGACAGCATCAGCTTACCACAAGCTCCAGTTAGACTTTTCCAGTTAAACTAAGCACAGTGTGACATGAGCTGGTGGTGCCAGGAGGGCAGCGGCTGGGCACAGAGCTGCGCAGCCCTGGCAGCTACAATCTCTCTCAAAATAGCTCCTGGAGCTAGAGTTCCAAGATGATGTGGAGATGGTACACAAAGATAAAATGCAATGTTGGACTAGATCCCAAGGATCTTTTCAGCTCTGTGATTACAGCACGAATCCCATAGAATATTTATCATGGTTGAAAATGAATTACATCTGAAATTACTTAATAGGTTTTCCCCAGGGAATAAAAGTCTCATCCCTTTCCTGTGCTACACAAGGATCCAAAAATAGGACACATTCAGAGCTCTTCATTTCAGACTATTAGCTTGTAGAAGCCCACAGGGACATTGACTTAAATAACTGTCCCCAGTAAAAATAGTCCAGGCACTTGCAGCAGTGCAGAGGCTGAGCAGACCCAGAGCTTCCCTCTGTTGCAGGATGCTCTCCATCTCCACAGCCAGAACTTACAGAGAAGTTTTAGCCTACTTGTGCCATTCCTGGCCGAGATGGACACAGCAGTATGGCATCAATCACAGCATTAGAGGAGCAAAGCAATGCTCTGAATGCAAAGGAAAGCAAAACCCACAACATTTCAGAGAGATAGGGGAACTCAAGCCAAGCTAAACCATATTTGCATTCCTGGAGTACAAGTTAGGTACAGGGCACTGAGAGCAAAGACAACTAACAGAAGATAATTAGTCCAGAGACTGGTGAAAAATATATCCACCTATATGCAAGCTGTAGTTAAGCAGAGATCTCTGAACCATAACCTTTGATTGAGCATTAGTGGTTTGGGCTCAGACCCAGTATCTTGTCCAGTATCTGATTAAATATGAATCAGAGACAGCTCAGGGCAAAGCCAGCCAACTCCAAAACCCTTCTGACAAGCTACCAGTCCAGGAGGAAAGCAGACTGGGGTGAGATGCAGTACAACAGGCAGGGTTGGGGATTTGGGGAGGATTCTTTCAAATTGTTTAATTACAGGAGGGACTGATGAAGACAAATTCATTTGCACTGAAGCTGCAAGGTTTCAGTCAGCAAGCTAAGCTGAAGTCCCACACAGGGACAGAGCCTTACAAGAAATCTTTCTCTAGCATTTTTCTTGAATTCCCACCTTTTACCTACCTGTTGCTTTCTACCCTTCCTGCTTTCTGCTCTTTGCCTTGTTCTTCCTTTGTCCTGAAGTGACTTTTCAGGTGTCGGTTTGGTTGATTTGTAGCTAAGCTTTAACTGTGTTGTTTCTGCCTTGAGACTGCTCCCTAAATCACTTCTCCAAGAAAGAGGAGCACTGGCCACAGAGCCTTTCAGTGCCATTTATTTCTTAGCACACAAGCTAAGAGCTTGTACCTTGGGGAGATCTTCTATCTCTGTATGTCTCTGACCTTTAAAACTATATCGCAGAGTATTTCTGCTGGGGTGGTCCAAGACGAGCACAGCCTCACACTGTTGATCTGCCATGGAGCTGCATTTGGCAGCTCACCTTCCGTGGAGGTCACAGACAACACAACAGCCTGTCCACACCTGCAGGCCCTCTGCTATGCAGGATTAAGCTCATTCATTTCACCAAGTCATTGAGTCAACTCTCCCAAAGAAATCCAGAGGCAGCCTTGGCATGAGGCCTCCACCTCCCCTCAGGTCCAACCCTGCAGGTATGCCAGGCTCAGCCTCAGCCCCTGCCACAGGCACCACCCCACAGCCATTTTCTTGGGAGCCCAAGCTTAATTTTCCAAGAGGACTTGCCCTGCAGGTGTATTTCTAGCAGACTGTTTAACAGCTTGGTATCTTCCCTGCCCCATTGGCCTGTTGGTTCACCTCCTAAAGCCCAGCTTGAGACCCCTCTTCACACATGCTGTTAAGTTTAACAGTTTGCTTAGCAAATTTTATGGTCGTGACCTTAAACAGACTCGTCATGGCTCCCAGTACTTTATCACTCCTTGCTGCACAAGCTATATGAGCCAGCTATGCAGGGGAGTATTTAACCACGTAACTGGAGCCACAGTTCTCTGCATGGGCAGCCTGGCAGAGCAAAGAGTACTTTCCTTGGTCACAAATGCCTGGCAGACAAATCACTTGCCATCTTACAGCTCTGCCTTACCTCACTTACTGTCAGCAGCATCTGCTTTGTGTAAAACTAGCAGAATATGACCCTGTGTATTTCACATTCCTGCCCACTTCTTCTCATTCCTATTAAAGGCTCACACGGTATTTGGATTTATACTTTCTGCTATACTTCAGGTCTCACAGTACATCCTTTGCATAAAGGACGGACTCCATAGACCTACACCATCTGAAGCACGTAACTACATTCATAGCCCATTTCTTGATAAGCGCTGCACATAAAGTCCAGAGGAGATTTTTCAATCTATTCCTATGAGTTGTTTTTTTACCCATAGATATCCAAGCACTTTGTAAGCCAGCAATACAAAGCAGTCAGTGTGATTTTATGGCTGGAGTCACTAAAAACAAAAAGTAGTTACTTGCAGACTTCCACAGTCTGAGAATTCATTTTCTGCACGCTGCATTAAGATATTTGATGCTAAATGTTACAATAGCTAGACTACAAAAGCAAAGCACTCTGATTTGCTACCACTGGCACACAGCTGGAACCACTTTCTGCCATCACCTCCATGCACTGTGTGGCCTTCCAAGGTGGCTCCTCTGTCTCCTTGCTTTATACCTCCCCAGTAAGTCTATATAGACTGGTACAGCTCAGATGCCACACAATTCCTGCAATCTAGGTGACTAATAAACTAACATTTCATCAGTATTTGAGACAGTTCTGAACCCTTCTTCTTCACATACTGTGCCTTCTCTAAAACCTCCCCCCGACCTTCTACACCTGACCTTGGCTGCCCGATAAAGGATTTCTAAGCAAGTTTCATCCTCCTGTACTCATGAATTAGCTGCTTGTTACACATCCTCTCCTGAGCCCTTCATTATTATTATCCTTGCTTTTTTTTTGGCCTTGCAATTTTCTCTACTTTCTTTTTTTTTTCCCCCCCTTTTCTTCATTTCACTTTGCTAGTCTGATATATTCCTCCTCCTCCTGGAGTATCCTATTGCAATCCCCAGGGCTAGTGGTCAAAGATGTTAAAATGTACTCTTTTTGCTACAGTACTGGGGACGTTGCCCAGTATTTATGGGTATTTTTCCTGCTCCTAGGAGATACATAAATACAGAGAAGCTAAACACACTGAGCCCTGCAAAGGCGGAAATCCATCACAGTTCAGAAAATATAGAAATGCAGCTCTCTCCAGAACTGTTATCCATGTTCCTAATTGGACTTAATGTTTATAATCACTGTGTGTGTTGAAGGGCCCCATTAACCTACCAGATGATAATTATGCCAAGTCACCTTCATCCTTCTCATTTATTACATCCTTAGAGATAACCAAGCAAATTAGAAAAAAAAAATAATGCAAAGGACAATAAGAAAGCTGGAGACAGACAATTGAGCTGATGACAGTCAAGGACTGCAGAAAAAGAAGTCTAAAGATGCCTGAATTTTGAGAAGGGGCTGGGAGCTGGGCTAAACATCACATTCCACCAGAGAGGCCAGCAGAGCCCACGCACACGTGACATGGGGACTCACGTGCTGTTCTGTATACACAAAAAGAGATGGCATATGTCAGTTCAACCAAACTGGCCAAGCTCTACGCATGCAGGACACAATGCCAGTTCAGCTTAGAATAGTTTACTGAATTTTGACATAACTAGTTATGACCTGGCATGAGTCCACAGCAGAGGATGGAGATAAAAACTGAGTTAAAGGGCAGAAGTGAGATATCAAGCTCGTCACAGACCAGTAACCTCCAGCTCTCAAATGAAATGTCTGATGCAAATGGTCTTTTCTGGAAATAGGCCCAATCCAAAACCCAGCAACAAGCTCCCTTTCTTCCATTAATTCTGTTGAAGTTGATTCATGGCTTTAATGTACGGGAGGCTGTACAGAAGGCTGGGCTCTGCCTACACTGCCCATACAGAAGAATTACAGCACTCATGCTGCTGCTGCCCTGTCAACCCTCTGGACACAGGCTGTCCTGCCTAAGCTTTCTTAAAGAAAACTGTAAAAATAGTCAAGAATTTAACTTAACACACCTGGGCACTGTAGGCTCTAAGCACCACAGAAAACACATCCCTGCTTTTTGGTGCAGACCAAACTCCTGCAACACCCACTTGCTGTTCAAGTCCAAGGTCTTATTATGTGACTTCTCCCAGTTATGTATTAGCAGTATCACACAAAATAAGATAGCACTATACATTGTCATAAATGCACTGAACTGCTATGTATGTAATAAACAGGTGATGAGCATGTGGTGTAAATGCCTGAAGTAACTAGGAAAATAAAACTAACATTCACACTTTTAAGGAAAAGGTACAGCATTGAAGAGGCTTTCAGGGTAGGGCATAACTGCATTATCTGAGCATTCCCTAGGCTCCCAACCTTAGATGCTATCGCGCTGGGGAAACTTGGTGTGCTAGCTCTAAGGAACACCACGGAGCGCGGAGTGGAGTGGAGACACCACGGCTAGGCTCTGTAATCAGGTGGGGCCTCGATTGTTCTTGTGCACAAAGCTGCACTTTTTGCCACCCTAAGCCAAAGACCTGTCATGTTTTGACAAATGCTGTACCCTAGTGTTCTTTTTGCTCATTATAATATCATTATAATACCAAAACACACCTCCATCCCAAAAGCTACCTGCCTCCAAGGTGCGACCACCCCTCACTGAGCATGCGCCCTGAATTTCTCGGAGCCTATTACTTTAAACGGAAACGGGAAAACTTTACACCAATCATAACTAAGATATGCTTGACTAGAGCCACTCAAGCTCCACCTAAAAGATAGAAAATAATATAAATTGGCCCAAGAGAGAGGGGATGTTAGGGAAGATACCATCGTCAGGGGAGATACCATCCCAAGGACATACAACATCCTTAGGACCTCCTGACTCCTGGGATCAGTCGACGGGCTGAGCCTCTCTTCCCCCCCCATTGGGACGCCTTTGGGTGAGATCTGAATATTTGCTTATAAATCTCTATAGAGTCTTTGATCCTTTTAACGCGTTTATTTCTAGGCTGCGCACCTAGAACACCTAGAACCCACACCTAGAACCCACACCTAGAACCCACACCTAGAACCCACACCTAGAACCCACACCTAGAACCCACACCTAGAACACCTGTAACACCTGTGTATTTCATGCATACTAGCTTGCTTTTGCAGATAGTCACTATCACCGGCAATCCAAAAGAACCTGATTATCTGTTGCTGTAATAAACCATACTTGATTGCATTGTGATAGCTCTCATTAATGCAACTAGGGTGAGGGTGGTTATCCGTGATAGTTCAGTGTTCTGAATCTAACCAGACCCCCAGACGGTTAATGCATTGTTGGTGAATGTCTGAACGGACCCCCAGGTGGTTAATACGTTTTTGGTGAATGTCTGAGCGGACCCCCAGGTGGTTAATACGTTTTTGGTGAATGTCTGAGCGGACCCCCAGGTGGTTAATACGTTTTTGGTGAATGTCTGAGCGGACCCCCAGGTGGTTATTACGTTTTTGGTGAATGTCCGAACGGACCCCCAGTTTTGGTGAATGTCCGACTGGTTCAGTACTCTGAATCCAACCGGGCCCGTAACAGTTAATCAGCTACACCCCTTTAACACGACAGAGCAAAACCAGTTCAAACAACAGAAAACTAAAAGGCAGGTAGAGAGAGATTTGCTTTTATATTTACATATATATATATATGCGAACACCAATGTGACCATGAAAATTAAGTCTTATGTGGAAGATTTTACAGGACTCAATTATCTGGGCTCCTTAGGCACAGGGAGGCAAGAGGAATAGGCAGGTTATCAAAACCACTGAGATCACCAGTGGTTACACCATGTACCTGGCAAGCTCAGGTTTCCTGCAGCAGTTGCCAGTGATTTCTTAAGTTCCTTCTTAAGTTCCAATGAGGTGCAATAATCCTGTCTAGCTCACATAGTTAATGCTTCTCTGGTATCCCAAACCTAGACAGCAGTGCTTATTTGGATAACTGAGGATGCAATGCCAAAAGGGAGGAATTTCTCAGAATCAGAGGGGGTAGAGGGGCACAGAAGAGATCTGTTTTCTGTTTGCTTACAATTTCAATTGCATATTACAATCTCTTTAAGATTCAAGATTTCTGCCCAACTAAGGATGCTTTTTCTAATAGCTCCCAGATCTGCCTCCTCTTCCAGCTATCTGGGTCCCTTCCTAACAGACAATTCCTTCCATGAGGAAGGAATTTCTAGCAGCATCACTGACAACTAGCTGCAGTTTTTCCACACAGGAGAAAGCAATGTCACGCACAACTGTCATTTCCTATATCACACTCCACATTTCAATGAGGCATAAAAGTTGTCAGCAACATTATCAAATGCCTTTCTAATCTCATGACCCTTAAAAAAACTAGAAAGTATTTGAGTGACCAGAAAGAAAAGTCTACCTTTTCTTCCTGCTTTAGTCAAACAAACAAACAAAAAAAAAAAAAGTACGATGAAAGCCTAGCCTACACATCCATCTACTTTTAAATACTGACTTCAGGCACCCCTTGAAACCCAGAAGCCAGACTTCCTCTGTGAGCAGTGATTTTCCCCACGTAAGCCAAAGAAACAGTAAATTTCATGGATTTTCTTCCTTATCTGTAGACACGGAGGCAAATCACTTTACAAGGTGCCACCCTGTGACAAAACATATCCTTTCCAGCCTTCCCCTGCAGGCTTGTGGGTTCTGGAGCTCACATGGGCTTTCTTAAAAAATTTCTTATTTGCTCAATCGAAGCTGTTGACATTTGGCCTTCAATTTCTTTCCTCTCTGATTAATATTAAACAGTGTTTTGTCTGCATTATAAAAGCAACCATTATGATAAGCTCATTAATGCACTTCCTGACTTCTTTTTTAATTAAAAGACTTATAGACACAGTTCTTTAATTTCACTGTAGTAAGTTTAATGGATGAGCACCATAAATGACTAAGAAGGAAACAAAGTGCTGTAGCTCAGCCACAGCCATTATAAGGCAAAAGCAGTCCTCTGATGTTTGGATAGAAAGGACACTAAATGATGTTAACACCTACACTTTACTTGGCTAACTAACAGTAGCTTACATACAGCCTGGCATCGCTATGTTCTTTCTTTAAAGAAGAAAGAGACCAGTAAAACTCCATTCTCAACATGAGGTCACCTTCCAATGCACATTTGTCTCAGTCTGATGCGCTAATCACTGTGCACTGGCTCTAGATACATGCCAGAAATTCACCATATTTTAGCAACTGATTGAATTCTACCATATCTTACAGTCTCAAGTTGCATCAAGGGAGGTTTACATTGGATATTAGGAAGAGTTTCTTCATTGAGAGGGTGGTCAAACATTGTAATGGGCTGCCCAGGAAAGTGGAAGTCTCCATCCCTAAAGGTATTTAAGAGAAACATGAATACGGCACTAAGGGACATGGTTTAGCAATGGAACTCAATAGAGTTCCAGGTTGATGGTTGGGCTTGATGATCTTGAAAGACTTTTCCAGCCTCAGTGATTCTATTCTAACTTACTTCCCTTCTAATACCAAAGTTACATGCCTATCTGCAGCATCAATTTCCTTTCTCCATGCACACCTTTGGGCAATTTTGAGCAGCCAAGTGTAATTAACAATTGTTGAATGTTTTCCCTTCCCTCATAACCTCCAGCATTTTGAAGTCTTACAGTTCAGCTGGTTCCCTGAGTAGCATACAATCTTCATCTCTCAGGGGGATAGCCTTGATGATTGTGTAAAAACTAGACCAAATCTAGGTTAGAAAGCAGAAGTGTAGGAGCCTGTCTGAAGCACTTCATAACTCTCAACTGCTACAGCAGATAAATGAGACAATTTTTTTCTGAAATAACTGCTCGCTGAAGTGGTGGCAGTCCCCCAGTGAGTGACCACTTCCATCTGGCAACCCAGAAAAATTACGTTTCTGTATAGCCTGAATGGCTACTGCAATCCCCCATTATTTCTAAGCAAAGAATTAGGAGGAGCTCTAACTCAAATGAAAAAAAAAAAAAAAAAGACAAAAAAATGGTCATCTCTTACCACAGATGGTACCCACAACTCCCATTTGAGCCGTTCTGCAGTTCAAAAAACACTCTGCAAAAGCCATTTAATGAATCAAATCAGCATGTGTCCAGCTGGGGGAAGGAAAGATTCACAGATCTCTCAGTTTACAACCAGTGGTACCTGCTGTTTGCAGGCACGTTATCAAAGCCAGGGCATTAGGACCATATGGCATGGGGAAGGCACTGCTGGAATGATTCATACTGAGCTAACAAAGTAGCAGGCCATCGGTGACAACTCCGTTATACGTAAGCTTTCAAATGGAAAAAAAAAAAAAAAAAAAAAAAATTTCTACAATGAAAAGTGATTCTTTAACCCGTAACTAAATGAAGTTATTGTCACGTTGTCTGTGTGAAAGAGGGTGAACTTGCCAGAGGAATGACAAGACACATGGAGCCAGAAGGTGTTGCTACATTACAGAAAGATTAGTCAAAGCACACATCCTAGCTATAGATTGGTATCTTCTATAGCACAGGACTATCCACAGCTGGGCTTCTGCTTCCTCCATTTCAAAGCCAAGGCAGATATGAGATCATTTCAAACCTTTCAGTGGCTCAGGGCAGAGACCACAAGTGTTCCCAGGCCTCTGCTCTCTCCCTCTGGAGGAATATTTTGGTACTGAAATAGCGCATACTGTTCCTGTTCCACACCCCCTGGTACTGTCAAGAACAAAATGATTTGACAATTATATATATTGGACCTTAAAGATCTTAATTTGTATTATCAAGGGCCTGTTAGTACCTATTATTAAAAAAATAGTACCTCATTAAAGGCATAAATGAGAGCTGTGAAATAAAGCATTTCCATCAAACAGATGAAAAAAATAGCACACTCCTACAATAAGTGATTAATGCCTGGATTCTAACAGGCTGAAATGTATTTGTGAATGGCCACGTTTGAGGATGCAGCTTTTCAAAACACAGGAAGGGACAGAGGCCGACATCAAATCCAGATCTCAGTTGCTCAAGTTCTTACTGGAGGTGGATTTGAATCACTGTCCCGTAGGCAAACACCACTTATTCCCACTGATTTTGCTCTTCAGTGTGGCTAACAAGTACCAGTGTGCACTAAGTGCAACAAATACCATACAGCCTCAGACATACCGTAGTTCTTTAAGTGTTTAGTAACCACTGCAAGACAAAAACATGGCTGGTATTTCTGGCTTGTAATTTTGTGTCCTAACATCTAATTAGTGTCTACTAGGAGCACATATAGTCATAGAGGACTGATTTAAGTGCATAGCAAATGATTGCAATTTCCTAGACAAAAGTAATTTTATCATAAACCACAAGAAACTTACTTTTAAAATGTCACTATTCTAGACTTTTTTTTTTTTATTATTGGAGAATACATACAATGGGTGGAGCAGCTGCAGTGAGTGCATTTGCTCTGGACTTGCATCAGTTTCACCAAGACAAAAGTATTTCTCTGATGCCTGTTGTTGCAAACATCAAGCAATACCCATTGGTTTATTGTCCAGCCTGAATTTTGAACAGCAAGTGCGTGAACTTTACATTAGGTGGTGACAGTGAACACCTAACAACAACCCAAAGCTCCTCACATGAAGGCCTTCACGGTTCACTTGAGTGACCACTGATGGACATTCAGGTTTAAGCAATGGTCTTAGAATCAGCTTGCAGCGTGTGCTCTTCATTGCTCTTTCCCACTGCCTCCAATACCTTATTATTCATAGAAAGAACAAACTCTAGACTCTTCATGAAATATGTTTTGATTTTTGAAAGATCATAAGTCACCTGAAAGCTAGACCTACTTTCCATAAGAAAGGATGCCCCAAGTCCCCATGTAATTTGCTGCCACCTTATATGTCAGGGACGCCTGCAAGGTGCGAGTGATATAGCTGAAAGCAGGTCAGGGACCTCACTGGGAGCAGATATGCCTCTTCCTGAAGTTAGAGCTGACAGCAGGACTTTTTATAGCTGGAATCCTCAGGCAACCGGGGCACAGGGTTGAACTTTGCTCAGACGCTTGCTGACTGCTTCTAACCAGTCTATTTGCTCAGCTTTCCAATGCCTGGAAGGGCCCTGTGCTCCTGCTGTAACTTCACACAGAGAGACTCACTACAGCAGAGTCAGGACTTGGGAAGCAGATGAAGTTTATGCTGCTCAACCAAGTAGTAAGAGGTGAAAAAACAACTCTTAAAACTGAGTAATCTGAATAAAGTCCATTTGCATGTATATTACATGCTCACTTCCTCTGGAGAATCATTAGAGAAAGAAAAGAAATTTGCTTCTGTTTGTTTGAAAAGACATGTCTATTGACGGCGATGAAGAAAAATGCAATTGCCAGCATTTACTCAGGTAAATGATGCATTCATTGTAGAACAAGATTTTAGTTTAAAGGGCAAAGGACTAACCTGCAGGATTCAAAACAAGAATGGGATGAGCCAGGACTCAGGCTGGCCCTGTTTCAAAAGGGGCCATAGGACACTACAGCACATTATTACCATTGCTACTAAAGGGAGCTTGCATCATCTTTTGTGGTTTGCTGGTTTTCTAACCAAAATGTGCTCAAACTGATATCTTTCAGAGTTCAGTCTAGTTCTGTATGAGTTTTCAAAGCTCTTGAATAGCTCTGAACTATTCCTCCAGTGAAGGAATGCTGAAGCCAATTCTCAATTTCCTACATCTCAGGAGAGATTAAATTTTATCCACAGCTTAGAGTTCATGGCCTCCAGACCCTTGGGGCAATTGTACCCTTTTGTTGGGATTGCTGTTTTCATGGATTGCCACACAGTTGCTCAGTCCTGGACAAAAAGTACCCAATTTCTCTTTCGCTGCTCTCTAGCACCTGCTCTGGCTCTGCCTGCCTTGTCTCCAGGGGCAGCACTGACCTGATTTCTCACCTTGCCAGGGCTGCCATTCATCCCCCCAGTTGCAATGAAGTGGTCTTCAGACACCAGCTCAGATTTGGCAGGTGCAAGAAGATGCAGCAGCTTATGAAGGCACCGCAACAGATGTTTGGCAGAAGGACATCAGCAGCTCCCTGGGAAAACAAGCTCTCCCCCCTCCATCTGCATAGTATTACTTAAGAATATTCACAGCAAAAGGGAAAAATAAAATTACCCTGCCAGAAAGAGGTGTGACCAGTGTGGACATTGGAACCAGGCTCAGCTCACCCTCTTTCCCTGGGAGAATAACAAGCACGAGAATTGGCAGCCCTCACCCATACCCATCCTCTTCTGGCACTGAGTGAGCAAGCTCACTGTTAATTGCCTGCTACAGATTACACTTGACAGAGGCTAGCAACGCACTTCATTCCTCACAAATACATTTCCCCAATGCTTCCCTGTAGGACTGGGCACTTTCTGACTAAGGCAATGAGAAGTAAATGCCTCAGTGCGTGCTCTCCTCCCCTCACTGAAGAGCCTCAGCTCAGCACCTCACCTTCTGCAGCTCCACCAAGTCCTTATCCAAAAGCCCAAACACTTTCTTTCTTTAAGGACGCTGTCTCCAGGACATATAAGCTGTTAACAGTGATGGGCTTCTTGCTTCTTTATGCTTTTAATGTCAAAGATTTCCACGTAAAGCTTCTCTCCAGCTACCACTCCAGAAGTCTCAGGTGTTGAGCACCACATACAACTGCAGGTGTAATGCCAGCCTGGTAGTTCTGCTGCTGATGGAAACAAATGGCCTAATAACACCCAGCTCTTTACCCAGAGTTATTTTCCTAAAAGGAAGCCTGGGGAGGACTTGCTCATTAGTGCTTGCTGACCATTTGGAAAACAAATGAGCTATTTGATAAGAAATGCTGCCTTTCCAATGTCTCATGTCATTATCAGATGCCTCATTGTCATTAGATCAGTCTGACTAATGGGAATCTAAATCCTAATTAGGGACTGGAGATGTGGCTTTCACACATATAATCATAAAATTAATGCTAGTTAAAATGGTATGAAAGTGCTTTTCGTATGAAAGTGTAGTTCTTTTAGAAATTACATCAGACAGTATTCAGCAGGAAAGGGCATCTTTTTGGTTTCTCGAGCCCCATAAGTCATCGGCCAAGGAGCTGCAGAGCTGTGCAAAACATGAGTGCTTCAACAAGCACTGGTAATGTCTTACAAATAAGTGCAGCTGCAGTCTTTAAAGGGAAACAAAATTCTGTATTTCTCCCTCTGAACCAGAAGCTCTGTACTACTGTTATTTCTGTATCAGTGTATGCTGGGTAGCTCAGCTGCATCTTATTTAAAATTCCCAAGAACTTGGCTGGAGGTCAATGGCAGCACAACTGTGCAATTGCATTTTGCAATGGTAACACGCTGCTGAATTGCTCCCATACATCGATGAAGTTATTGAGACATCTGTATGTTGCAGTACAGGAACATTTCAGCTCCATTGGTCCAAGCTTCAAGCAGACAACTATCAAAGAGGAACATGTTTTGCATATCTGGAACATCTGCAGATGGAGTCTCTAAATGAGGATGAGTCTCTCTTCACAACAGAGCTGGGAAGGTTTTGCCTTCTCTTTCCAAGTGCCAAAAAAGACATTCTTCCTCATTTCTAGGTCTTATCTGTTTATTTGCAGACCCCAAAATTGTATTCATTACAGCTGTTACAGGATACTGTACCTGTACATATTTGGAGTTTGCATGACTTATTTCTCTTACCGATGGCTGCAGCATTTGCTCCAGTGTTTTTGACAATGCCCCTGTATCTTTAAAATTGGATGCTATTAAATCTTGTGATTTGGTTCCTGATCAGAGAAGTTGCCAGCAACAAAATGACCTGTGAGAAACCAATAAAAGTTCTAGCTACAAAGCAATTACAAACTTAAAAGTTCACTTTACCCTTAAGTCAGAATAATTAGCAGCATACAGCCTTCTTGCAGAGCAGTGATGTAAGACTTCTCAGAAGCCACATATTGTGAATGCAATCAATAGGTTACACTTGGAAGTCTGTTGTGCACCACAAGCAGTTTAGGCAAGCAAAGTCAACAGCCAGTCTGAGTTATATGATTTGGCTAAGCTGCTTACCAGGCTCTAACAGAAGCACCAGGTTAACACCATGAAAGACCTGCGAGCAAGAACAGGTTGGGAAATGCTGCACAGCAGAGCTGTGAGCAAGGGCTGTCTAGCAGATTCAGAGCAGCAGGACAGCCCATAATCCAGCCTTGCTCAGCTCACTGCAGACTTCAGGTTCCTCTTTCCACATATCTTAATAAAATCGTCTGAAGTACCAAAGTCACCTCCAGCTTTGTCCCCATACTTCTTGATCAGCAAAAGAAGTGACAGGACGAGTTATTTATATAGAGATCTGACAACATCCTCCCCTGTGCTCATTAACAGCTACCAGTAAAGGCACTCAGATCAACTCCCATCCAGTCTGTTACCCTTCATTCATTTCAGTATATATATTTTTCTATGACAAGCATGGGATCCTGTTCAGGAACCTTTATCGCTCTGCTACCCAACTGCTTTTCCTAGTACAAGGGCAAAGAGGCAAATTAACTATGACATCTTGTAAATTGTAAAGACAGGTTCTCATCAACCAAAGAGGAATTACTACATGCACAAAAAGTGCTGAGCAGCAGGAAATGAAATATACGTTTTAAGTCACCTTTCAGAATAGGATCACTATTATTAAGGAAAACTGCCACATCATCATGAGGATCATTGGAGAGCAGTGGTTGCACAAGCCTAGTCAGAAAATTGGACTAGCAGAGAAAATCCTCCTGCCACCACTATTATACCTCCAAGTCAAATGCCTACTCACCAGGCATGGCAAAGAAATTGTCTCTGCATGAGACTCCTGCATACTAGTGGATACAGATGATACTGAAGCACATGCACAAGACTGTGGTGATTCAGATCTGGGGAAGGACATGAAACCAGAGAAGTCAAACAAGGATGCAAAAGCTTCTCCACTCAGAGACGAGGGGAAAAAAAAAAAAAAAAAACACAGAAGGAACTGGGATATGGACTGCAATAGTAGCAACCCTGAAATCCTTCAGGCAGAGTCTTAGCAGAGAAGGTTTAAAAAAAGTGATGGCAGAATCTGTTAGACCCAAAGAAGTGTTATTAAAGTGTTATTAAACATATGCAGATCTGGACAGAAACTAAGAGAAATGGGCTTGAATCTCAGCTTGATTACAGCCCTAACAGGAGAACAGGTGACTGGAAAACACTTCAAGGTTTTCTAGTCTGATGGTGATCAGCCTCACACTAGGACCAGGTGAGAGCACTGCTAATACATACCTGAAGATAGACTTGAGATCAGGATCCGAGGTTAAACTTAGGGCTGCTCGTAGCACAAGCAACCAGTGTAGCACTAGATAGTTCTGCAGTGCCCTAAGGTTACCCACGCTCAGTGATCAGCTCTGAACCTGTTTGTTTGCAAGAGCAGATAAAACTGCTAAACAGATAAAATAGAAAACACCTGCAGCACTATGATGGAAACCACATTCTCTGCATGTTACATTATGAAATTCTGTTCTGATAAGCAATAGAGATAGTGAGATTATCACACAGCAGAGAAAAAAAGAATCAACTGCTTTAAGACCAGAAATACAACTGTTCTATTTTTCCCTTTATTATTTGCTGCTTAACTCAACACATCATTTTGACATATTTTCTGTCAAGACCAGCACCTCAGACCTGCAAACCAGGAAAAACCTAGGTTCTTTGTTTTCCTGTGACCTAAATCTTTCCTTTGTTTTCTTATGTCCTAAGAAGTCATATCCTTCCCATTGCAAGGTGATTCCAAAGATCATTTTGGATGCATCATTTCCCAGGCTCCACATGACAAAAACAATTACTGTAACAGTTCCACTGACACACACAAGACTACCCACTCTCACCCAGTCATTTTATGGTGCAAAAAGTACTGTAGTTAAAATGTTTTACCTCTAAAAGTCAATGGGACACATGAACAGGTATTTTTCTTGAAAAACTATTCTTTGGGGATTTACAAGCTTCACGCTGTTGCTGGAGTCTGTATATTTTTCACCTTTGATTAGCTCCAGTCTTGAAAATAAATAAGTTCCAGGAGATGAACAAAAGAAAAGAAAGCACAACTTTTGAGACCAGAGTGGCGGGTTGCTGTAGTGTTGAAGCTTTAATTAATGGTCTTTTCCTAGCAGAACAGAAAAGAGGAAAAAATAGCTGTAGCACAGCAGTGTCACAGTCATGATTACCACACAATAGCTAAGAATAATTGCAAAGTTCCCACATATATTATAACCTTGGGAAACGCCTGCATTGCCGTGTTACTTTGAGGCACACAATTTAAAACACTGCTCTCCATCAGCATTGCTAGCAGAACTTAAAGCCACTTTCAACTTCTAGGTTTGACCTTCTTTGTGACTAGATATGGTTTTAAGTCACGGTAAGAGTCAAGAACAGTTTATAAAATTCCAGGAAAATGAGCACGGCTGAGGAATTCATAAATGGGCATGTATAAAGCGTAGGTTTAAATGGTTGTGTGTTTGTCCCACCCCCTCAATCAGGCAATGAACACAAGCACACGCACATCCTCAGCAAGCATATCTCCTGTGGTAGTATAATGATTTCAGAATCATTTCCAGCCCTTTTATTGTAGAATCAGTGCACGATTAGAGTTGATGCAAAACAGAGCTTGGCAACCTTTTATCAGCTCAAACGCTCCAGGGAGCCTCAGCATGAAATAGTCACCAAGAAATATATTTGCAATGACACCCAGCAACTGTAATCTGCATCCGAAATGGTCCTTTATCTCCCTTTGAACTCAAAACATCAAACATGACTATTACTACAGTAGCATAGTAATTGGTTCAGAGTTCTCTCTATTGGTTCTGCCCCACCTCACACCAAAGTTATTAGCCATGACCCATCAGGAAGTCCTAAAAAGGCATCAAAGCAAGTGGTAGATACTGCCAGCTGAACTAGAAGTCACCTCTGCAAGAGAGGTGAGGCCAAGGAAATAAATCTAAGCTAATAAGGGAGGTATGAATTAAACAAGTAATCTTACCCTCAGTTTGCGTCAAGCTTATTTCACCTAAGACCAGAGCAGAGCTTAGATATAGAAAGCTTTATTAAATCACTTCATGGTCTTTTCAGGTTAAGCAGGTTTTTAGCAAACACCAGGCATGGTACCTCTAATACATTCTGTAAAGATTATCTTTATTTCTTTTTCATCCTTTCCAAGCAATAACTACAGCTTAGGGTCAATGTGCAATTAATACAAACTTTGGAGCAAAGCATTAATTGTATTTTTATACTCTAGAAGGAAGCTTGCCCATCTGATATGCTTTAAGATCAGGAAGCAGAAAAAAAAAAGTCATCTTCATAGTGCCATTTTGACTTCTGAAATAAGGCTATTACTTGAGTTTTCAAAGTGTTGATATACACAGTTTCCCATTCACACCAGTCTTTGTAGGGGAGCTTCTTTTGTGCCTTTGCAGCACCGGTTCTTTTTCAAACTCTTCTAGTCAAAAATAAAAAAAAAAAACAGCTTTTCATCCACTTTTTTATGCTTAGGTAACAACATAGATGTGAAATGCAACATTTAGAGATCCTTTCAGTCCTTGTATTACAGAAATAAGAGCATTCTTGAAGTCCATCAAACAGTGACCAAAAAAATGAACATTGAGCAAGTTTTTCCACTAGGTTTAGCTTCTTGAAATAAAAATAAGTTGTTCACTTTTAAAAAAGTAATGCTTCCAAGAAGACAACTTGAAACAGCTTTCCTACAACAATGGGCAATAACAGGAACCCCAAGGAGTTGTGGTATGTTCTTCTTGCCCTAGAACTGGAGCCCCAAGTCTTCATTAATTTTAATTCTGATGGAGTATTAGAAGAAAGGTACATTTAAGAAAAGCTACTAAAATTGAGTTTTTGTTTATAGCTGAATTATGTTTGTTCACTAAAGACACATCCTCACTTACATGCAAGAAAACTTCCAAGATTTACAGACAGGTCTGTACAACACTATCCACAGAAGGAGGCTGTGCTCTCAGAAACAGCTACATTTAGGGCAGGATTTCCAAGACAGCTGAAGAAAGCCTGGAGCCCAATCCCACAGGTGCCACCCTTATCAAGATGAGCTCATTTGCAAAGACCTGGGTTTCCTACAGCAGCACATACCCATCCTCACCCTCTGGATTTTCAAAGCAATTATTCTTTTAGCAGAGAAAAGCTGTCTTTCTGTTCCCATTCAGAAGGATCCTTGAAATGTTGAAAGGTAAATGAAGAGACCAGTCCTGCTTTTTCACAATAAAAATGATTACTAAACCAGGCTCCATTTCTCCTGAGTTTGCAAGGCCAGAAGAACACATGCAGCAAGGGTCAGGCATTTTTCAGTTCTCAGGGCTGAAAGCATATTCCTCTATCTAAAAGTCCCAGTTAGCAATGAGAAAAAATATTCAAGTCCCATCCCCCCACCACTTTCCACCCACACAAGATTTCCCACATAAGCTGGGTAATTGTTGCCCAAAATGGCAACGCATGCTCTGCAATTATCATTAGAGTTAATTAAAGCCTCTATGCAGTAGGCAGCTTTGAATTGCTATTTACACTCAAGTCTCTGAACATGCTGCAGGTAATTGAAAGAGAAGCCTCTGCCCAATATTGTTGATTTTTTTATTGGTAAGGGTTCAATAATTTGATTTTGGTTATCGCATGTTCTAAAAATAGATAATGAGTTTCCTCAGAAAGCCTGATTCTCCCCTTCATCACACTCCACGTACCTTCTTCCACATTTCTGTGAGATTTCTCTACTATACTGATACTTGGAAGTTCTTAAAGAATTGAGTCAAAATGGGGACAGTATTCTAAAAAGACCCATGTATTTCAGGCTGGCTTTCTGCATTTCAGACTGTTCACAGCAGGTACCTCAGCAAGGGGATTGCACCCCAGCACATCAAAATGAGGGGCACAGAACTGGGCAGTTCACTTGCACAGTCCCACAAACCCACCTGAAGAACTCCAAGGCTGTAGTAACTCACAAGCTCTTCCAGGCAGAAGAAAAAATGCAGCCCAGTCCAGCTCTTCTGCACCTTCTTGCTGATGGGCACATTAAATACTGTGGTGCCAGTCCTCCCACAACACGAGCTGACAACACCGTCAAACTTGTTGTGATAGACACCTCCACAGTTCAAATGCCCCAGCTATCATTTTTAAAAGCCCACAAAACTGAAGTACACTTTCAAGTCTTGCGTCCCAACTTCTAATCCTGTTCTGGTCACACAGGGGAGTGGGACCAGCTTCCAAAGCATTGCTTGAGAGCACTTACATTTTCTCCAGGGATTCAGCCACTGCTCACTGTTTTCCATCTTCAGCTCCTCTGCTCCTGTTATCCCCAGAGAGCACACTTAAAAGCTCAGCAAGAAAACTTCCCTTCAACAGCTCCTCAGAAGCACAGCTGTCCCTGAATTAGCCCTTCTTCTAATTCATGGTCAAAAGCTCCATAAATACATCACATTATCTAGATTATTGGCTTTATGTCTCCCTTTAAAAAAAATAAAAGATACTATCATCTTTTTCGTCTCCTGGTAAAGCAGCAAAGGTTACCAGTACACCAAAATTTTGCTACCGGCATTGGAAACCTGAGCAGGTCCTGCGAAAACATCCAAGATCAATCAGCCCGCAATGAACAAAGCCACTTGCTCTGCTTAGTTTTAAAGCATGCTTTTTGAAGTCTGACAATGCCAGTGTGCTACTGAGCACACATCTATTTGTGCACTGGAAGGGGTCCTGCCAAAGGAGAACAGTCATTTAACAAGTGCACGATTCCACTGATTCCATCAGGACTTCTCTCTTCTGGATATCCTGCCTTAACCCCCTCAAAATTCAAGCATCTGAGTGCAAAAGGGGGTCACACTGTGCAGTATATTACTTAACCTGGAAGAAGTGGAATTGCCACAGCCTCGCTGCTGTCACCCAAATCAACGGTTTCAAAAGCAGTTATAATGAAATTTGGAGAAGAGCGCAATAAAGCTGGTGTCACCACCTTATGAGGAGATTAAAAGCAGTGCCAAACATGGGTCTTGTCGTCTTCTGAAAATAACCTCCCACCTCACCCTGCAGGTGTCTGTGGCACAGCACCCACAAAATTAGATCCCCCAAGCACATGCAGAAGGTTTAAGAGCTCTTGCAACCCTGAGGCAGCTCAGGGTGCTTGGCAGAAAGATGTCCTCAGCGCTGAAGCTCCAGGGCTTGGGGCTCAGGCATTAGAAACTACCAGAAAAGCTTTACCAGGACAAAAATAACAAGCTAAAACGTGGAGCATCCTGGCCAGAAAGGTCTGACCAAGTCAGCCCAGGCAATCCCAAGCACACAAGTTCCTATGGGAATTTTACAACCCTACCTACACTAAGACCCAGCAGTAATGCGCTGAGGAGCAAACACAAAATTCACCCCGCTTTCTGAACTGGAAAAAGGAGGGAGGAAGCTTTGCATTTCATCTTCAGAGGCTTTTGTTTTCTTAATGGCTGATGTTCTCTGTGCCTGTGTTGATCTCTCCCTCTACCACAAAGCTCATCTTCCAAGGAGTGACAAGAATAAATGAATTCAAAAAGAACTAAGATGAAACATTACCTGGATTCAGGAGAGCACTCCTCCAGTAATATGAAACCTCACATGCTGAGGAAAACCAAATGGGCTTTAATAAATGGCAGGTCTTCAGCCAACAATACATAATCAGACAGATTAGTGAAAAACTCATTAGACAAAAGTCCCCTGACATGGTCTAATGACCACATCTGGACATGGCCACTGAAACCAGAGGACTGAATTGTGTTGAGCAGAATCTTCCCCCCCACCCACCCACTCTGTGCCTTTAATCAGAGGAGGACGAAAAGCTGTTTGAAAAGCACTCTGACAGGTGTGAGGAAGATAAGCTAGAGGCAGATCACACAGACAACAGCATTTAGAAAAGAGGAGATTGTGGATTATCACCGTGAATACACAGGAGCTCCATTCTGTGTAGCAGAGCATGTTGTTATTAGTAATATTACTTATCCCTCTTATAGCATTTTAAGCTTTCAAAGTGCTATACAAATACTAATCACTAAGCGAAGGTGCCAAAGCATCCCCTCCATGTCCTGCTGATTGCACAGACTGAAAGCACAGTAAGTACAACATACACAATGGCAAACAAGCCTGAACAATCACCGTAGTTAATAATATTACAAAAAAAAAAAATGTGTTCTAAAGGGAAAGGTATCAGTCAGTGTGCATTCATCAGTAAACTACTCTTGTCTAATGCTGTGGAAGCAGCACCACACTTGGAGCAACAGATACTGCTAGGAGGAATCAGAGCAGATGGGAAATGGAGATGAAGACAGACATCCACCAGAGAAGACTTGGGAAACTTTTGCAGAGGTACTGGGGAACAAAAGGTGAAGCCAGGGCAAAGATTTAAGAGCAGAAAGGGGGAAAATCCAGTAAGCAACTGGCCATCAAAAGGGCTGATCAGGACAAAACCTCATTTCTTGGCAATAGGAGTAAAGAACAAATTAGATTAATTTCACATAATGAGAGGAAACTTGCCAAATTTGTTGAACGCTGGTTAGCAAGATTAAGTGAATTAATCCTGCCTTGTTCTTGAATACTTGAGCTGTCCAGCAGCACTTGCTACAGAAGTGCTCAACAGAATGCACAAAAAGGCCAAGTATGTAATACTACAGAATGATCCATGCAGTGACACAGAGGATAACCAGGATCTCTGCTATACAGACATTAATTACTGCAGCTGCTGAACACCTCCAGGAGAGGACTGCAGGATCCCACCCACTCTGTTCATGGTCACTGAAGTTTGAAGTACAGGTGCTCTGCATCAAGGCAAACTCTGTCCTAAGCACCCATCCGTAACTGGTGCTATTAAAAAGGCATCATGCTTGACCATCTTAGACCATCTCTTCTACTAAAACAGTACCATAAAACCAAGTTTTCTAATCTCAGTTTCTAGTCAAATATAAATAGAAAAGGAAATCCATCTATTGACAAATATTTCCCTATTTCTGATGCAAAAAGGACACAGAGAACCACTGTTCCTAGAACAGAACTATAGCAGAAGCTAGATGAGCTCCCTGAAAAGGTGCAGAACAAACTCAAGTGTGCTTTTCACACAAATCCTATATGGCCCCTTCATTTCCCTGCCAGGTAATAGCTGCGTTGTCTCCAAGGCAACTGGGTTTTTAACTTCTTCAGTTTACAGAAGAGGAACTCAGCACTGTGTTAAATGAAATTATCTTAAAGTTCATTCCCGGTTTACCATTTCACCAGTTAATACAGAACACGCTACAGGCACCAGAAGATCGTCTGGTCCATTGTGGTTGGGGGAATACATCAAGCAGTGAAGAGGTCCCAAGCTTTTCTCCTCCAAAACCCTGATGCAACACCCTGTGGGCAACCCAGCCCTCAGAAAGAAAAAGTTAAAGTGAAATGCAATTCATCATAAGTAGCCGAGATTTCCATACCTATTTACCAATTCTCAGTATTTTTTATACATCAAATACTCAAACCGTCTGTTTAAACAGCTTGACTCACAATACCTATCAGAGATTCAGACTTCTGCTTCTGTATGCATACTATCCAACCCCTAATAAGTAATACTTTATGAGATTTGTACATCTGGCTCCTTCTGGAAGTTTTGACTGTTCCCCCCAACCCCTCCCCTTCTCAGTTGAAGAAAATAAGCAGAATCCTAGCAAGAAAGAGGAGAAAAGAAGTGATGGATGACAGAAATAATTCTGGAAACACTGAAGTCTCACCCTTTGTCATCTGCCTTGTATCAGAGTTTCAGCCCCAACCAACAAATAGACACAGCCTAATTCTGATACCTTCAAGACACCACATTTGAGTTTGGGCCATCAAAATTGGGGTTCGCATTCTCATTGCTGTTTTTGAAAGATTTACTCTAGGAGACCAAGTCCAGTGTGTATCAGTGTCACTGGAAACATCACCACGATCCCCAGTAGCACCTGATTATGCCTTAGCTCCTTTTCCCACACAACACTTGAAGTGAACAACACACAGCAGAATTGGCTCACACTGCAAGAGAATGTCAAAGGAAACATCACAGGAAGCTGCCTCTTCCCCATTCATTCTATAGAAAATTTGGTCAAAGGCTGCCAAAGTTTTACTAAATTAACATTCCTTATTTTTCTATTTTATCTCCTTGTGTTTGATCATAACTTCTGCCTCAGGAAATTCCCTGGTTTAAATTATCATTCTTAAAACTGATATTTCCCAAATCTTGTCTCATCAGATATCTGGCATTTATGCACTTTATATGCCTTCTCTGGGACTGCAGAAATACACTTTCTCCTCTCTAAAATCTAACTGCTTCTCTACCACAGACTGTAACACCGCTGGTTTCCTCCAGTGAACTTGGGATGTGTTTTGGATGTTTAAAATTCAAGGGAACAGCTGTCAAGTGAGATGATAATTGTGCTGTCAGTGTACACAACGAGAATTAGTGAAATTACCCTCCAACAAATTCATGTTACATGATCTCATAAGTTAAAAAATAGGTCTCCTTATCACTTAGAAATGGAGACAAGAGATGCAATAAGAAACATTTATCTGAAAGATGCAGTGAACCAAATGCATTCCTGGAAGGTGTGGTAAAGCAGATATTTAAGATAGAACAGCTGAGGCCATCTGACACCACGGCGGCACAGTGGCATCACTTCCAGACTTCAGATCATTTGAGAAAGACTCTGGGGAACAACCACAATTTTGCGGCCTTCAAAAGAGTTTATGGCACTGAAAGTACCATCAAAGAGGAGCTGACTTGCACTGATATCTTTCTGGATTGCAGGAAAAGAAGGAAGGACAAACAGTCCTAACCAACCACGAGTGGGGAGCAGCAGTTGCCACAAGCAAGGATGCGCTTGGGAAATGCCACCCCTCCTGTCTGCTCTCATGGTGCCCACTGGGAGCTGGGAAATTGCCACAAAAATGAAGGCATGTGACCTCCCAGTGCACAAAGCAAGACACGCTTCTTCATAGCAGTCCTCTAGTCTTGAGTTTCACGGTGGGATGGGAAAAAGATTGCAATAGCCTATGCTGCTGGTGGCCAAGGATGCTTCAGGCACAAAGCTCTCCATGTGCAAATCCCAGAAACATCTGAATATTGTGCTTCCACCCTGCCTGATCCAATCAGTGTTAGTGCCTCTGAAACTTCAGAATGAGACTGCAGACATCTAAAGAGCCTGTACATCTATTAAGCTGAAAACTGGGTATTGTTAGACTCCTCTCTTTTTCCTTTCTAAGTCTTTTGGTAAAGAGTCATCCTGGCCCATAAGAGCAGATGCCATAAATCAAAAGGAGTCCAAATCCCTCAAAGTTTCAGGACCGATCTCTTGAGCAATACCTTGAAGGTCACAAGAACTTTCAAGATCAAACCTGAAAAGCAGTTGCAGGGACAAGCAGGGATGTCCTAGAACAACATGGACACAGCACCAAGCCAGGGTGACTGAAATATAAGGATCATAGAAATTCATTAAAAAAATAATAAACCACTTAAGTAAGCAAACACTTTGCAACACAGTCCAGCTTCAAACAAGTGATTTGCCAGCTGCAACTGGAAAAAAATAAACAGCAATTTTCACATTCTGTAGAAAACCTTAATAAGTCAAAAACAAGAAAAGCATAAAAATTGGGAAATGGCACGTGAAATTGTTGCATTTGTCCTGTGGATTTTCCCAACAGCAATTGTACACAGCTGAATGCTCCCATTGCCCACCCAGGAGCAAAGCCTTCCATGCCTCAGGCAACCTTCATGCTGATATATTCCTCATTACTTCTCATAACACAAAGGCATAAATCAAGCCCTACCTTTCAGTTATTAAACAGCCATTAATTGTCATTTCTGCTGCACTTCAATTACTTCCCCTCCTATTGAAACCACGAGCCTGAAGAAAGATTTTGTCCCTCCATCACAACCTGTCAGTAAAGAACGATACTGTATGCTTTGCAAGCTGAAATTATTCCATGTTTTCCCAAAATGCACTATGTCTCAAGAAAGGACTTAAAGAGGTTGGTCTCAGCCAACCTAATTATAGGAACTTCAAAAAAGAAAGACACAGCACATTCTACCAAGGGATATGTGGACTGGCCACTGGGGCAAGTCGAGAATTTGCAAGTTAGAAATAGGAGCCAGGATGAGAAGCAGCAAAACAAGACAAAAATCCTAATTCTGTGTTTTGTTTATAGTGAGGTTTAGATATCCACATGAGTGCTGAGAAGCAGCATTTGCCTTCTCATGGTTTCATAGGGAAAAAAAATAATTCTTTATCTGAAAGAAAAAAAAGCAGAAGATGCCAGTCAATGATAGAGCTACACCCTGAAAAGCTTACAGTCAGAGCAAGGAGCATTACACAGTCCAAATGCCACTGGCCTTATTTAATCACAACTTAATTCAAAAACAGTGAGTCCTGCCCAGTTAGACACAGGCTCAATATAGGCAACTTTATCTATCTCAATGAGAGCAAAGCTGCTCACATATTTGAGCAAAACTGCCTTTTGCTAGGAAGTTGGATTTGAATCCAGGTTAATTTTTTATTTTTTTTCCCCACAAAGATGCCTGTACTGACTTTATGAGCTGTGGTTTCTCATAGTGGTTTTTAGAATAAGACAACCCTTCCTGCCAGAGAAAGGGTGAGGAGGAAGGGGAAAAAAAAAAAAAAAAAAAAAAAAAAAAAGAAAGAAGATCATTTTCCAACCACCAATAAAGCAGAGAAACAGAAGGCTGTAAGTGAACAGCTGGAAAGTTAATAATCGTGTCTTTCACTGCATCTCATGGTTTAATCAACCTAGATTTTATTGTGTCAGCCTCAAGAATGTTTTACAAGGAGTAGTGACAAGTTACTCAGAAGGCTACTTGACAGGACAAACTTCCAGCCAGGAGACTGTGCAGCACATACAAGAGGCAGAAGAAACCATGAGGTCCAGTACAGTTTTTTTGTTTGTTTTCCAAAACAAACACACACCCCCACACTCCACAGGCTTCTCTGCCCGTTATATCCAGGTCCACCTGAGGCCACACAGAGGAGGTGAGAGCATTGCCTGTACAACCAGTGCTTTATACCATAAGGTGTAAGACATTCCTGTGCCTGGTGCTACTGATGCTGTTCCACAACTGTCCCAGTTGGGTCAGTCATGTGCTCACAAAGAGCAGAAAGAAAAGGGACGTATCAGAGCCTGATCCCCAAATGACAACTCTACTCAAAGCTCTTCCAGCTGCTGACTCTGCTGTGCTCCAGCTCCTCTTTGAAGAGGCAAACTGCCCAGCTCCAGCTCACCCCATGCAGGCAGCATTTCACAGCAGCAGCTGCTCCAAGGCTGGTTCCAACTACTCTGCACCAACCCTGTGGCACTTACCAGCAGTGGAAAATAAAGATGTGCATTGTCTAGGAGGCTTCTAGTCAATTGCTTAAGCAAATATTTTAGCTGAATTTCTAACAAGATCATTTAGTTTCTCCTAAGCATCACATTTTGATCACTTAACAAGGTCATTTTCCTTATTAAAGTTTCCTGCAACACAACTACGGTGCTCTGTGAAGACACAGCTTGATGTTATACAGTGAATAAATATTGCACTCACAGAGCTGATCTTTTATCAGCTCAGTTGTCAATTACTGCTATGCCTTAGGAATTCCACTCACCCCTACGCCTTGCCCCCCTGCCCCCAACAGGCCTTTCTATTCAGTAGACTCATTTCTGAGTTCTGCAATAACACTTTAGAACTTTCAAAGATGAAAAGACTTGAAGAATAAAATATATATATATATCTTTTACCAAAAGTACGATGTAGACAACAGATAGAAAAACTGACAAAATGATAAAATGCAAAGAAAGTGGGACTGTAGCAGCAGCTTATTCCCAAGTAAAAATTCCTTTAAGGTTTGGCCAGATTAATTACCCTACTGTAGTCATCAATAACTTTCCACTCATTATTAGAGGCTTTCAGTATAGACAGATGTTAAGAAAAACAATAGTAGGAAAGCACACAGCTTTAACCCGCCGTTCTTACTGCCATTTCCATGGAACAAGAAAGAAAAAGGATAGATTGCTGGGAGAGACCATGAGTTAGGGGAATTGCTGCAGAGCAGGGTGGGCACAATCTAGACCCTCCCCAGAAAAAATATATCAACTTTTCAAGAAGTTTGGAGCAGCATGTGCTGATGGTTGCACACCACCTGGGCTTCACATCAGCAAAGGGAAAACAGCATGTGGGTTTGGATTCCCTCTTAGCCAGAGCTGCATAGCTTTGAAGCTTACACTCCAGAAGAGGGGTATGTTCCTGTAATTCATCTGGCTGTTCCTGCAGAACATTTGGGTTGGTTTGCCTTTTTGTGCGTCTTCTTTCCAATTTTCCTTTCCTCTTCCTTACTGCTGCTCAGTATAAGTGTCCCAACAGGTGGCATTACAAATCGAAGCCTGCAGTCTTTCATCCACCTGACTACCTGGCCAGGGAAAAAGCAATCTTCAGAAGAATTTATTACTCCTGTCCCTTATCAGGGGAAAACAGGTGCAAGAGAAGCATTCATAATCACTGAGGGACCCTCAATTTGGAAAACTGCTGCTTATTGCATAGCATAATCATGAACTCTTACATCTTAGATTTGTTTGCTGGAGCTACTCACATACATTTAGGCTATTTTAGGGTGTTCCAGCAACATAAGAGCAGAAATTATATATACACGTGCCCATTTGCACATTTGGGTGTGTGTACGTGCATATCTACACAAATAAAATGTTTCCTCTGGAAATTCCTAGGCTGAGCAGTGGATCGGTACATTCAAATGACATTTATTTGTGCTAAACCACCCATAGCATTAAGAAGAAACATATTTAAGACTGTATAAATCACATAAAGATTATCAGCCTTGTAAGAGTTGTAGGAGCATCTTCATTAGGAAACATGGAAAATCCTCACCATTAAAGCCCCCAGAGACCTCCAAATCTGCTGAGAACAGGCAGACGAAGCAGCAGAGGCAGATAAGAGCTGGCTCTCACAGGAACCTTCTCCCTGTGCCCACAGTATATGAGCACTCTGAAGGACAGACCAAAGCTCTGGACAAGATCCTGCCATAGATTTCCCTGACACTCAGAGCCACAGACATTTTCTTCCTAGCAGCTTTTTTGCTAAAAAAAAGTTCCCTTTCGTAATTGCTCCTTGCCTTTTCAACCTATAGGGAATACTGGCAGCAAAAAGCTTTCCTACTTTGTGCAGGAGAAGCCGATGTTAAAAATTCATGGCACATTTTCAAGTCTTCAGAAACCCTTGCTTTCAGATGGATCTTGGTTCTCTATCAATAAAGCCAAAGAACTTCCTTTTCAAATCAGTCTTCCTCTTCTCTTTCCCTCCTACTTGATACAAATTTAGAGAGGTAACCACAGGCAGCTGCTGGCACCTGTCCTTAGCAGGGAAAAGAGCTACTTCCATAAAACAAATAAATTGCTACCAGCATCTTTCTTTAATACATCTCAGCATCCCATCCATCAGACATCACTTCAAACACAAGTCCAGTCCTGTACTGCAGCTGGAGTCACAATTTATTTGTGACTCCACACAAATACACACACCTAAAATCAGAACAGCCTATCTCCTTTCCCATGTGATGTTTCCCCCTTATTTTGTCCCATTAACATTTTATTATGGAGCACTGATCAGCTGAAGTAGCCATCCCAGTGGCAGACAAAAATCATATGCATTCCAGCCAGAGGAGATACAGTTCAGTATAAGTCATGTAACCACAGTATGATTATATTTAAATACCTTTCATTTATTACAAAAATACTTTGATTGACCAACAGAGGTCCTCCAGCCCTGACAGGGAGCACAGAGAACTGCACATCACAAGATCCAAGAGGAAGAGCCATACAGCAATTGAAACAGCCGCTAATATAAAGAGCTACAAAACAAGGGGTAAAAGGACAAAAACACCACCTTTATGGTTTCCCAGTATATTCCCCAGTAGCGATATACTAATCCTACTCTCTAATTAGCAGACAATTCAACCTCGATAACAAACAATGCAACACTTCAAATACTTGCTGCTTGTTCTCCCAGGAGGGAGTCTCCAGTTCCTGTAGATTAAGTTAATGTTTGAAGATTAAAAAAAAAAAAAAAAAAAAAAGTGGAGACAAATTGGAAGAGATCCAGAAAAGAGAAGAAAAAGAGACTGAAGACCTAACCTGACAGGAAAACAAAAATACCTGGCAGAGCTAAGAAGGTGGTTTGAAAAGGGAAGTGAAGTGTTTTGATGACAGAGAGGCTTAATGGATTAGATGCTCCTTCTGGGAACACAAGCTTTAGCCTGATTAGGTAACACACCTTACCCACAGCTTCATTAAAGCCAGAATCAAGCCTTTAGAACAATAAAGGAAATCAAAATATTTGACACCAGGAAACCAATAAGGCTAGGAACTACAAGAAATCCCCATTTGTTTTCCAGTCCCAGCTGCTTTTCTTTCCAGAGCACCTCCAGAGGCAATCCTCACGTTCACATCAACTGAAGTCTTTCAGTACACAGGCAGAACCATTTGGGCCCTCAGCTCTGTGGTGCTGGATCACCTCTGAAATAAAGGTCAGAGCCACCTGCAGTGTGGCAAAGCCCCCCTGATGTCATACCTAATGCATAGGTGTTTAGTGGGACTTGATACATCTCTACACATCCCCATCTTTAGGGGAATAAACTTGTTTCTAGGAGAAAAAAATAAATTAATTTTGCAGTGATGAGTCTCAGGTGGAAACAGTTTGAGTGTTTTTTGTAATTAAATATGTAGAAGAAAGCTGTGCAACAAAGCATTACCACAGAAAGGCAATGAAACAAAAGAAAAACCATCTTCCACACCCTGATGCTAATTTAAGAGCAAATGGTTTAGGAAAGTGTTAAAACATATGTGAAAAAAAGAGGCTCTGAACAAAGCTCCATCACACATTAAACACCAAGGCACAAGAAGGAATGTCTATAACGTCAGAAATTCCAGTATTAACCAACCTGGTAGAAATTTGCAAGCTTTTCTAGGATTAATGACCTATTCCATTTGTGAAGTCCCCAGATTCAAAGCAGTTCACATACCAGATGAAAAACAACCAACAGCAATAGTATCATATCAAGTTCCAATTCTCCCCAGACCTCCTTTCTAATACGCTTTGATAGCTCCCATCACTCTTATTCTAATATCTGGTGGCAGAGTTGTACTGTAAATAAAATCAATAAAAATCACTAAATCACGGAGTGACTTATCATGCTATAAGTAAAAATCCCACCAGAAATATCAGACAAGTTCCACAGATTCACCCTTCTCCCTGCAGAATACAGAGAAGATGGGAACTCAAAGCGTACTTTTCATGCTAGCAGACTTGGGCTGCTATGGACCAAAGGCAGACACCCCATGAACAGCTTCCATTCCCTCTGCTCAGTTCTTCACGCCTCATTTTTTTTGCTACATGACCAAAACTAAAGAGAACCACAGTCCCAAGAGGAGGAACAACACCTGGGTAGAGATTTCAAGAGCATCTGAAGAACCAGCAAAGGGATGAGAGATGCATGGGGGAGAAACAGTTCTGCAGAGCCCTGGGGCAAGCAGCAGCAGTAGGAAGCAAGCTGAGCTTCTCTTTTTCATTCTCCCTCCTTAAAATCAGCTGAGTTAGGGATTCAGACATGTCTCATCCTGAAACCTTTTTACAGGATCAACATGGGGGCTTTTGCTTGCTGATCAGTATCTAAACGTAGTAAAAATAACAATTCTGTATTATTATTTCAGATCCTCTTACCGATGAGCAACGTACATTCATCCTAACGGTCTCAACATCTTGCTGTTCTGTTTGTTTAACACACAAGATTGTTCACAAGAACTAGGCTTCATTTTCCTGTTCATTATCGCAGGGATCCTCAGACGCACCAGGCTCCTGGCAGTGCTTTGTTGTGTCGTTACAAGAAGAGAAAACAGCACATCGTTTATTCTGGAGGAACAAAACACCGTCACCGAGACTTTTTTTGGTCACAGCAGCAGCCCAGAAAGCTGTCAGAAGCAACCTTTTGTCTCTTAGTTAATCTGCACTAGGAAACAAGGAAGGGAGGGCAAAGGCCTAAAGCTGCTTCTAATAAATGGATGAGCACCCACCTCTCAGCTGAGAGATGCTTCCCCTCCTTGGCAGCATGTGCTGCCCAGGGCAGCGTGCTGGTCCCCAGCCTGGTCTGATTAACACCAATCCAGCACTGCAGGTGTTTCACAATGTGATTAATTAGTCATATAGGGTTGAACTCCTGGTGCACTCTAGAGAGAACATTAGTTGGCATCACCTGTGATGCTCCCAGTTGCGTCTCTGTCTCCTAATAGAGCCTCTTCTGTTCTTAACAGCCCAGCTATTAGGAAGCCAAAGATGCAGTAATTGTTTAGGGTCCAATCAGCAAGAAAATCTGATTAGCTACATAGATGCAGGCTGTGCTTTTTACAGAGGCCAGGAGGGGAGGGGGAAGTAAAATAAATAAATAAATAAATGGCATTATTCAAGGAACATCTACATGTTCCTCAAACACCTCTCTGAAGGGCCTTTCTGACCAAGCGTGTGATTCACAGAGATTAAGATTATTAACTGCTTCCCATAAAAGAGCCGGCACAGAAACTTGGGGCCATAAATTAATGGATCTTCCTTTGGGAAGATGATTACTTCAGAACAGGCAGAGGGGAGAGGAAAAAAAAGGGTTTACACAGGTGTTTGCCTCCAGAAGAGGACCAGCTGGGAAGAGCCATGAGCTGACCTGCTTGCAAGTGAGCAGAGGAGCTGCACACACCTTGTGTCCTGCAGCACCTGGGTCTTTCAGTCAAGCAGTTCCATACCTCAGTTTCCCCAGTTTATAAAACAATACTAAATATACTTCTCTGTATTTAGATTTTTTTCCTGATATACCTAAGAGAAGGGATAAACCTAAAGTTTTAAACTTAAGGAGAATGTGTCTATCACTTTTGGTAGATGAGTGTATTTAAAGCCATTTCCTACCTTACAAAAAAAAAAAATCTAACTAAGCAAGGCACCCTCTAACAAGTTCTGCTCTGCTACATCTCCAATTTTTCTATGCACAAAAAAAAGTTTTTGCCTGTTCCTGTTATCTGAACTAAGGGATAGGGCTTCAGTGAGTCTTTTGAATTTATTCATCTCATTTTACTCTTTGCTATGCTTAGCTTAAGGGCTTGTGGGGTCACTTGGAGCTTTTAACCTCTCCCTTCCTGTTCCTGTATCCCACTGACAGACCCCACTCCCAAACCTGCATTTGTCATTCTTTCCCAGCAGCACCAGCCCTGTTAACCTGCTCTTATTTCTGTTACTGATAGAAATTAAAGGTCCACGGTTTCACTGGGTCTGTACCCAAAAGCTGCAGCTGTATTCACTTCTGCATGGAGGTGGAGATCCACAGTAGGCTATTGTCTTAAGACTATGCTGAGATTCACAGTGGCTGCTCCTGGTTCTTTCTCCAGCCCTTTTCAAGCTGCCTCATAAAACAGGCACGGACAGGGAGCAGCCCCTACCTGAAGGGCACCTGGCTGTTCTTTTCCATTCTGACTACTTGCCACTAGTAGTTCATTAGCAGAATTTAGCAAGGTTTGTTGTGTTTGTTGTTGTTGTTTTTTTTTTTAAACACATGAAGGCACTTCATAAGGAGGTGTACCTTTTGAGCCTCATAAGCTTTTTATACCTGTAAGCTGTTTCAAGTAATAAAATCACACTATCCCCTTAAAGAAGTTTAGATCCTTAAAATTGGAGGCAGTAACAAGAAGAAGAAGAAGAAAAAAAAAAAAAGAGGAAGCCAATTTAAACTATCAGAGCTGCTGTTTCTTTTGGTTCATTATTCAAAAAAGGCTTGGAGGCCTCAGCATCTGAAGTCCTGCACAGACAGACTTCAGGCTTGGAATTCAAACTAATAAATTAAACTACCTCTCACAGACATGTAGACCTTGGGAGAGGACTGTACTTTAAAAAAAAAAAAAAAATCAGAAGTGAAGTACAGTAAGGCAAATTCTCAGGGGAGAATGGCTCCTCTCACTTCAAAGCCCATTTACAGGAAATGAAAGACTGGCTCATTGTTTTCTCCAATTCATGTTTTCATCTTTTATTGTCCCCCAACTCAGACTAATTAGTCTCTTCAACAGGTTGTTAAAAACCTTCCTGTTCCCTTTGCATTTATTGTTGTATGCTTTGTTAACTATCTTCTAAGCAAATTGGAGGCCTTGTGCTATTTGTGCCCTGACAGCCTGCAAGTCCTGCGTGGGGACAGGACACATTTTTCCAAGAACCGTAATGAACTTCTCAGCGAGCAGCACCATGGCAATGAGCATGAGGAATGCACTCCACACTCTCTCCAAAGCAAAAAGCAGTGCTGCTCCCAGCATCTAATGGTCAGCTCTGACCTTGGAGCTATTATAAGAATAAACCATCAGTAGTTTGTCAGTGTAAGCAGAAAACTTAGCAAATAAACATGTTCATTGACCTGTAATTCAGAGATAAGACCTAGCAGCAAAGCATGGTATGCTAATGGCTTTGTCCTCAATTTGTGTTGCAAAGCAATCCCAGCTGACATGGATTTAACTCCCCTCTGACAGGAAGGAGAAGCCAGGGGAGGTCCCTGCTACACCACAACTCCCAGTCCTGGCCCCATGCACACCCTACACCCACTCGTGCCGCCCCTCCTTTGGACCCAGTGCCTTCATGTGTCCACACGTGCTATCATCTATGTGCATGTGTCACTACATCCATCAGTGACTCGATTGCTCGAGGATGGATTAAGGCAACAGGACAAACGTCTTCCCACAACCCTGCAAGCCTGTTTTCAATTAAACATTGCCAGTTTTTGACCATGCAGCAACTGCCACAATGCTCACCATGGGCTTTGTTGTTCTGCATCTGGGAAGTCCGAAGGAAAGGGACTGGTTAGAAGATTTTGTGCTTTCAGTAGATTATTGAATTACTTGGGCATAAAGGTGCCAGCACTACTGCAACATGCTGGAATGTGAAGCTCTCCTGCTAAGTTCAACCCTGGCAGGATTTTGTGCTCCTCTGGAGTTCAGGAACACAGCCTTGCCCAGAGAACGGGTCTGATTTAACCAAAAGCCTCCCAGGTGATCAGGGGCAGTGAGGAGATTAGAGGACACCAATGCAGCTGAAAAGCCTACTGTTGAAAGCCCTTTAAGTAGAAAGGAGAAAGTGTCAGCCAATTAAAAACAAAAATAAATTTAAAAAATCACACTTTTCAACTTTTTTTCATTTTCTTTCATCAAAGAAATGCTACCGCTCCAGAGCAAGATAATATAACAATAATTGGGGATGGAGAGCTCTGCAGCATGCAAATGTAGATGGGAAGGGGGGCGAAGAACTCCTCTCCCCGGGAACGAGAGAAGGAGGCTGCAGCTCCTCTGCCAGGCTGGGGCAGGGGCCAGGAGCAGGGTGACCATCCCTGGCATGCTGGGGGAAGCTGCTGGCGGCCCCAGCCCACGTCATTCCAACAACTGCCTGGGAGCACGGCACAGAAACGAAGTTTTACCAACAATAGAGGATCTTGCTGAGTCAAAATAAAAAGTACTTAAGCACTACGTTAGAATTAAAATTGCTTTTATCTTGCAAAATGTAAACCCTTTGGCATGCAGACAGAATATAAACACATGGGGAGATGCTGGGGGCGGGAAGTGCTAGCAAGCAGAATTATTTATATTAAGTTTTTGCTATGAAAACCCCAGACGTTTAATTTTCCTCACTGCTTCACCTGTTTTCAAAATGAGACAGGAAAGCAGCCGACAGACCTGACATGCCTGTGCCTTTCAAGGCAGGCAGCCATCCCCACACGAACTACCATTCACTTGCATCATGTATTTATTTTGGGTGCATTGCAGCCCCCATCCAGGGCTTAGGACATTGGTATGAGGCTGATGGACAACATCACAAAGGCTCCAGCAGGTTAAAAATCTTCAGACCAGCACTGCTAAACACAAGAGGATGAGGGCCCAATCCCTGACTCCAAATTAGCACTGCTGCTGCAGCCCCTGCTGCCTGGGGCTGTCCCCAAGACTTGTTGAGAACCCCAAACAGCACCAGGCTGTGAAATAACAACACAGCCACGGCCAGATGTGTGTACACAAATAAACACATGAAGAGAGTGTGAGCACACGTGGCCACTGCAGATGTCAGGTGCTGTGAGGGGACGGGTGCATCCAGGGATGCAAATATGGTTTTGGCACCTGCAGCAGTGACTTCAGTTTGGGCTGTGGCTAAAGCACTTCACCACTTTGCACCCCAAATATAAAATGGAAAAAAAAAAAAAAAAAAAAAAAAAAAAAAAGCCACTTCTTTCTCAAATAGGGAAACTGTTGGAAAAAAAAAAATACTGCTTTTGATGCTGAATATTACAGAGTTGTGAAACATATAATTACTTTTAAAGGTGTATTTTTTGATACTGAAATGTGTTTTCAGAAATATTGGTGTGGAAAAGAAAAATAAGTGGCTGTATGCCACTACCCTTGTCTGCTTCCCAGCAAGGGGCAATGCCAACAAACCTCCCAAAAGCATCACCCAGAGCACAGCCTGCGCCACGACATGCTCTGCAAACATTCCCTTTAGTTGCACAGCATCCTGTAGCCTTTGTAGCCGTGCATACAAGTTGTATTTTTTGATCAGAAAAAGCCTAGCAAAAGATGAAAAATGCATGCAAATATAACCCACCGCCATGTAAACCTTCATTGCTGGAAGAGTTAACCCCGAGACTTTCAGAAACAAGCAGAGGAAAATCAGGAGTTTCAGTCCAAGGGAACGCCCCGTGGCTCAGGTGGTCACTTGCAGACCACAAATAACCCTCAGCACCATCCAAGGGGAGCAGTCTGCAAAAAGCAGCTTCTCCTCAGGTCTCTGGCAGCAGTGCTGTGGAAAAAGCTGGCAGAGCAGATCCTCGCCTTGCCAGGTCTTAGTCACTGCCCCCTTCAGCCTCATGAACACAAAGGTCACCCAAACACTATTTCATAAAGAAGGAGCAAGGCGCCAAGCCCAAAGCCATGTCATATTTCATTGCATTAGGGGGAATGTATTTACCTTCTTGGTTTGTTTGGGGTTTTATTTGGTTGGTTGGTTTTAGAGAGTTTTTTGTTTGGATTTGTTTTTTTGTTCTTATAATCGGGATAAAATTGAGTCCAAATAGAAAAGACAAGATGCATCCAGCCCTGCCTTGAAGTTAGTTGACTAATGCAATCACCTCAAAGTATTACACACCAGCCTAACGTGGGGGCCACTATAGAATGACTCATTTAAGTTAAATACAGCAACTTTAATATTTTTAATGCCCTTTTATTTTAATTTTTTAAACCCCCAACAAATTCTCCAAGATGTCAACAGCTGAGGCACTTTGATTTAGGAGAAGCAGCAGCTGAGCAGCAGCTTTTGTCTAACCTTTACAATCCTGTCCGCCTGTGACAATGCGTTGAGCTGGCCTTACAAACTGCCACAGCTCTGGGAGGCACAGGGAGATGACAATTAGTCACCTTTTACACCGGGTCAGCAGACACCTTTCCTCAACCCAAGCATGGCTGATTTCAGCGGCTGCAAAAACAATCCCTGCTGCTTGCTATCTCGGCTCTGAGGCTGATCCTGCCCATGGTCACATCTGGTGAAGGATGGCAGGTCCCATGGAAGCCTTCCCTGATCCCTCCTGGGGCACTGAGTAACGGAGCAGAGCACGTGTTGTCCCCAGGAGAAGGCACGATAATACTGGAACAGTTGGGAAGAGAATGAGAAAAGCTGAAGATTAATGACAGAAAGCAGCAGATAAGGTCTCCTCGCCCTAATGCACGTTATGCTGCCTTCTTTCCAAGTCTCTCTCATTCAAGAAGAATTTCACTAAGGAACCAGCAATCCATTTCAAAGTCATGAACTGGCACAACTGCCGCACATCAGGTGAACATTTTGCAACTTTGCATATTGAAACAGCCTATTTAAAAAGCTCTGTGCTAACCATCAATCAGGAAACAAATTGAATGAGAAGCAAAGCAGCATGCAGGAACTGGGGGGGATGCTGAAGCCGTTGCAAAAATTAAAAGCAGGAGAGCTCCTGCTGCGGCCGGTCGGCCAGAAACACCCGCATTATATCACTGTGGTTTGGGAGCCAACAGCCTGAGGAAGGGTTCAATCACGCATCACCTAGCTGAGGTCTGTGAGCGTGAAATCACTCCCCTGCTCATGTCCTTCTTAATAAAGCGCCTGTCCAAAGGCAACATTTCACAGAGAGGATCGTTCTTATTAAAGAGCCATCACTGCATCTGGCAGATGTGTTAGACCAAAGCAACAGGGAAGACTTTTAAAAGTAAATCCCTCACAAAACACCATCCTCCATCACCACCCCCAAGAATAAGGGCAAACACCAAGCACCAAAGGACACCATTCCTTGAAAGCCCAGCACCATGCAGCTGCTGCAGGGTAAGTGGCTTTTGTTGTAGAACAGAAGTTTCTGGGGAAGATTGACATTGAAACACATTTTAGAAATATTCTCATAGGAAACAAGACATCTATATGTGGAAGTGATGCTGATTTGGGTTCAGATGTTGTAATTTTATGTCATTTACATTTACTCTTTCCAAACAGCTCTATTTGATTTTTTTTCCCTGAGTGCAAGCGGTCAGCTCACAGGGCAGCAGACACGAGCAGCATGGTGCCAACTGCTAGAGTCAATAGAGACAGGGTGGCAATTAAGGACTTTAATTGGCTAAACAGGAAAGAATTAAAAAAAAAAAAAAAAAAAAAAAAAGTATTGCCAGAAGAGAGGAAACACAGTGCTTCTATATTTTTTCAACATTATCTTTCTTTCCTGTTCTAATGCCCATTCTACTTTGTCTCCGCTCAGTGCTTCCCCCAGTTGCTGCAGGGACATGCTAGTGTAAGGCTAGGCTTGTGCTACCTCTTGCCCAGAATAGATAAGGTCTCTCTGCAGCCTGCGTTGAATAAAGCTGTGCAAGAAACCTTTGAGATAAGTGGTTATGAATCAAGTGGGCAGGGAACATTGAGAGAGGAGCAAAAATATGCCGGTATTCCCAGAGGGCTCTGAGCTGGTCACAGATTAAAGCAGAGTTGAACTACGTCTTCATCCACTAAGGAAAAGTGTGACTTTGAGGGGAGAAGGAAAAAAAAAAAAAAAAAAAAAAAAAAAAAAGAGAGAGAGAGAGAAGAAAAAGTAGTCAAGAATGTAGGGATTGGTTCAAATACTTTTTTTTTGTTTTTTGTTCATAATTTACAGCAAATTCATTTGGGCAGAACAGCTTCTCAGCTGCTCCTGCAGCACTTGAGGGCACTTAGGACTCTGCACAAAGAGGCACCCAAAAAATCACAGAAACCCCACAGCAAGTGAGTGAAACTGATGGCCTTAAATGCCATGCAGAAAGCTCTTCCACTGTCCGACCCAATAGTTGCCAGAAGAAAAGTGATTTAGCACGACCGTGTGAGAACCACCTCAACTTTGGGATTGTGAGGAGCTAAACCACAGCTATGGGGCTACGGCAGGGGAAGGAGGTGGTTTCTGGCACAGCACCATCCTCTCCCTCCACCCTGCTCCTCTCCGCCCTCACCGAGCCGGCTAGACATGGGCAGACTGTGGAATTCCTCCTGACTGTCCTGCTCCAGCCACACCACCCAGATGGGTTTTGCAAAGCCCTTTCCTGGTTTAAGGAGGTTTTGAGGCCAGAAAGGTGGTGTTTTTGTGGCAACATAACTACTAGGCAATAGCAATGTTGCTGTTAACCCTACAGAAGTTAATGCAGCTGAAGAGGGCTTCCTCTCCTGCTCAGTCAATAAAACACCAGTATCTTATTTCCAATAATATAGGAGTTTTAAAATAGATTTGCCATCCTGCAGAGAAAGGACCCTTCTTTTCCCAATTGAAGAGAAACTTGCAGAGAACTGCTCAATGAGAGGCAGCACACAGAGGTAAGAGTGAGATGGTTTTCAGAAGAGGCGTGACAGTGCACTAGCTTGGCAACCCCAGCCATCACATTCCTTCCTACCTGTGATAGTTTCCTTCTCTGAACACCAGGCTGATGCCTTCCAGCCATGTCCTTTCCTCTTGCCATCACTGAAGTCAGTGTTATTAACACGAATGCAGGGCACATTTCAAGCCCAGAGTCCAAAAGAGAGTCCTTATCTTAGTCCCAGTGTTGATGCTGTTGCTGATGAAGATCAGTTTACCTTGCATAGCAAATAGTCCATAGTAAGGCGAGGGGATTTCAAGGCTCCCAACCAACCCTATGAATAATACATTCAGTAAAAGCATTAATTCACAAGTTTAGATATCAGGAAATTGCACTCTGCTCACATAACACGTGGCCATAAAGAGAAGTAGCAATACTCAGGTAATAAAACTCACTGGCTATTTGAAAACAGCTGCACAAACCACTGTTTGAACTACTTTTCTTCAAGTATTTTTCCTTCTATGGAAATAATTTTGCTTCTGGTGGTGATGGCTCTCTTCTAGACTATTGCATTTCAAGGCTTTGCAAGCTGGAAGAAGATCCTGCGCTTGCACAAGAGCACCAGCCCCACACCCTCACTGCTGCACAGTACTGGGCATTGCACTAGGGCACTACACAGGCACATAACAGCACAGGGCAGAAAAGCTTCATCATCTCATCCTGCATGACAGAGCTGACTTCAGTAGACACAAGCCCCAAGGAAGAGGGCCCAGGGAGTCTGGGAGGGGAACTCAATATGGGACCTCAGTTGAGTAGGAGAGAACCAAAAGCAACAGGGAGCAGCCTTAGGTGCCCAAACATGGGAATCCCCAAAATTCAGAGCGTTAAGCTCATCTCAGCCAAGGATCCTGCTCCGTGACAGGACCACGGTAATGCATTTTGTGAATTTTTATGAATCTAGCTCCCAGAGTGCTTGGGAACATGCAGCAGTTTTTCTTTAAAGACCGACCTTGCCATTCAGCAGGCCATTTCAGCACACTCAATGCTTTCCCAAGCTGCCCACACAGATTCATCTCCCCAGTGAGAGAGTTTTTTCTCATCACCCCACTTCTCCTGAGTTAACAATGACACTCAGTGGCCAGGAGGATTCCCTGCAGTCTATACTCATGGTACAGCATCCAACGGTTAATAAATACCCTTTATATATATACAAAGCAAATGTCTTCCATGAGTTTCGGGATTCTAAGACAGGGCTCAAATTATAAAGAAAGACCACAGAAGGCCAGGCTTAAGAGAAAGGTGAAAGAAAACCACAATCTTTTTTTCCAATTTGTGCAGCGACCTGGGAAATATTTTCCATCAATCCACATCCAGGCTATTAAAAAAAAAAAAAAAAAAAAAAAGCCAACCCAAGGAGGCAAAGGCAGCTCTAGACCAAATTACTAAACAGGCATTCAGACACTTGTAGTCAAAGCAAATCACACTGCTACCATACAAATCCTAAAATCCTAACCACGAGCTGTACAGTTGCATATTTACAACATAAGACTTCTGTTTCATTATCCTCCCCCACTGCCAAGGATGGATGCAGAACAACTGCATGCAATACAGCCTGCAAGCCTGCCTCGAGAGCTTTGTCCTCCTCTTTCCTTGGCACAACAGAATTTTTATCTCCACTACAGTTCTGGTAAGCTGGAGCCTGATGGATAACCCAAAGAGGATCAAAAGAAAATGCTACTGTGCACAGACAAATAGTTGATGAATAATTTGAGTCTATTGTCAAACAGCATTTAATCAGGATATTTGAAGGATTCCTATACATCTCTCCAGCAATACAAATCACACTGGTATGATGCCTTTTGGCTTTGATTTAGACACTACCATTCTTCCAATGAATAAAACATTTGATTTGCAGCATTCCTCCACTTGAGGAAAACAAGAAGTAATTAGATATCATGCTTTGGCCATTGCAACATTAGGTATTGCCTAGAATCGGTTTCTCATAGCAATTCTCCTCTTCCCTAAAGCATTGTGCTTATTATTTTTCAGGAAACAGTTTTACTTTTTTTTTTTCCTCCTTTCTTTCTCTCAGTATATCAATTCTGGATTGCACTTTAGACAGAAGCAAAAAAACAGGAATTATTCTTTCAGTTTATTTTACAATGTATAACATGTAATTTTAAGTGCATGCATACACTAACAATCTTAAAATATACATTTTACTCCTCCTAACAGTAGCAATTCTGTCCATTTAAGATTGCTTGCTTCTTTCTGAACTGGAATACTAATACAACACAAAGGAAAAGGGTTTCCATCCTATTTATTTGCAAAAGGAAGTCATTTAAATGTTACACAGGGTTGTTGCTTTTATTCTTTTCATTGTAGGATAACTGTATTTTCCATCATTCCAGTGAGAACATCAATAAGGTATACCTTATTATTAAACATTATTACAGCTGCCAAGTCAAGCAGTCAGAAGACAGGAAATGCAAGAAATCAAGTTTGTCTCCCAGCAGGTACACTTTATGATACTAACTTTATAACAGGTTCTGTTTTCGAGTGCTCTGAATTTTTTATGCTCAGAACTGCACCCACTGAGCATAACATCAGCCCCCTGGGTGCCTTTTGGCAATGCCTGCATCCCTCCACTGCCTGACCTCACTGCATCAAGTGAGTTTTTGGGAACGTCCACCACAAACTACAGCTAAAGGACCTGGGACATCAGCAAATAAAACACCAGACTACCAAAAGTCTGGTGTCTTATTTTGAGAGCACTCAAAATAAGGAGCATGTGGCTGATCCCCATTCATGAAACCCATCATTTAAGCAAATTCTCCAGTACCACATCAGAAGTTGATGATAATTTGGAGGAGAACTGAGCTGGAGCAGGGACTCCCTGCAGTGAAGGACCCTTGAGTCTTCTACAAGGATGCCCCATGTAACATCTAGCCCTGGATAAGAGCTACAAAATGCTCAAATGCACTTAAGAATAGAATTTTAGAGCCATCAATGGCTGTGGCTGAAGAAGCCACATCTTGTTTATGCACACTCATTATAAACAACACAGTTCAGCACAGAAGAGCAAATCACATCCCCTCACAACCACCAGGCCTTTCTTAGCGCTAAAGGTGCTTTATAATTAGCTCCATCTCTTTAAGATGAATAACAACCTAGAAAATCACACCCTTAATCCCCCTCCTTCCTTCCCATTTACCATTCTAATGACTGAAGAATAAATTAAAGTGTGCCAGTGTAAGGAAGCATGAGAGAAACGGGATTCTACCTCTTATGAAATATTAATCAGATTCACTGACCAAAAAAACATTTCTGATTATTAAACAGACATTTAAATTATAACTCAGAATGACTCCAGCTGCCAAAATACAGGAACTCAATTTTGCAAAGCTCCACCGCATTAACATAAATCCCGGCCAGATTAATCAACTAGGAAAGCCAGCAAAGTGACCTGAAGTCTGACTTTTGCCCGTTGTACTCAGCTTCCATAGGAAGACTCGTGCAGGACTTATACCAGTGGGGAATTAAGCTTAGGAAGGAAATCAGCTTTTTTACAAAGATTTGCAGGTGGAAGTGTGCTGCATGTTAACCTACTGTCTCGGACATATTAGCCAGGCTGGTCACTTTATTTACATAGCAAGTGCTGAGCACCTAATTGCATAGCAGGACCATGCTATCCAGGTAATTACAGGCTACCTGCCAACTAATTATTTCTTCTCTTTCCTCCACGTTCAAGCCTGCTACATAGCAATGATCACACTCTGACTTTATTCAAACAACCTACAATAAATACACAGTTAACCAAGAAGTCCATTTAGCAAATAATAGCTGCTATTAATATTAATGGCAACTACATGGGGATATTACTGGGAAAATTACTGCATACAGTATTTACTTGCTAACACCTGCGAGGCTGCTGGAAAGCAAAGAAAGGTTGGGAGGAGGTTAAACATGCTGCTCAGGTCCAAGCCTTGCTTAACCCAGCATGAATGGCTGGTTTGAGCTGGGAAGGCTCTGATACAGGTGTCCTATGAGGTTTCTTTATGGGGAAAAATAAATAAATAAACAAACACCAGGGAAATGCTTCCATCCAGCTTGCAGTAACAGCAGCTAGCTGGTTGGTAGACCAGGGTTCTGATCCTTGACCAGGTGAAAACAGCCCAAAAAGAACTGCTTTCTAAACAAGAGAAGCAGAAAAGCTCCCCCCAAATCTCCCAGTCTTTCCCCCGAGCCATCCTGATGCACTACAGAGCTTTTATCCAGACCTGGACCAGCGACCGGGCTGAGCCCAGACACCTCATGGAGCTGCGCAAACAGGACGTGGGTGGAAACCCTCTCCCTTTCCACCCCATCTTTCACAGAGCCAAATTGTGAAAATCGTACCTTGGGATCTTGCATTGCAACTGAAAGGGGAATAAATAAATAAATTATTTAATTAAAAGACAAGCAGTAAACAAGGGGATCATCAAAAGAGGTGCTACAGGGTGAAGAGATGTAAGAAAGGCATACTATGTTACAGCAAAATAAGACTAATTTATTCCTAGCATCTTACCTGTAGAAATCAAAGCACTGCACAGTGGTGGTAAACATTATGATCTGTTTAGAACAGAAAGGCTGAGGCACAGCAAAGAATTTATCCAAAATCCAGCAAAGCAGTAAGAGAGACAGGAATTGCACAAACCTCCTGGCGCCCACTTCAGCGTTCTGCACCCAACCCTGTGCCATCTGGGGAAGGGAAATAACTGACAGGTGACCAGGAACATCAAAACACTGGGGATGAAGAGTAATAAAAATGTGCACTGCTGTTACTGAGCATGGCATTCAGTTCTGCTAGCTTTAAGTAACTGCAATACATCAGATGTATTAGAATGCGAACCAGTAGAAGAAATGTTCCCTTCCTATTTTCAATGCAAGTTATCTGCTCAGTCACACTTATACTGAAAGTGTTTAAACATTTCCGAGTGAGTTTTGTGCCAGACCTCTGTGTATGTCTCTGCCCAATAGTAATACCAAGACAATGATATAACTCTCAGAGCCATCTATATTGAGACAGCAAACTGGGCAAGTGTCGAAGTATTTATCCACACTGCAACTCCAAAATGTTGAGATTAGATGCAGCAGATATCTTTATCACATGATTAATTTCAGCTGTAAGAAGAGGCATTGCTATGGAGGAAAAAATCTTATCTTTCTGCTTCCTATCAGCCAAAAACTGAGTTATTTTTGGAAATAAACCATTGGAAATAGACACTCTTCAGCCAAACCCTACAAAAGCTCAGGTTTGGCCAAGAACAGTTCACTTTCAGTTGTCTGAAAAGAAGCTGGAAGGGTTTGTGGATTATGTTTTGAATCCAAATTCCAGCATTCCATCAGAAAGCACCAGCAGCTGAATTCAGGTGGGGAAACCACGTGCTGACTTCATGGTGACACACCAGTAAGGAAGGTGCAGGTGGGACAGATGGCTGGAGATGGACCACACAGTGGGTTCCACCTCATCTCAGCAGGACATGGCTGTCTGATGACCTGAGATCGCCCCTAAGTATGAGAAAACACCACTGACTTCTCCAAAGGCCATCACCTCTTCTTCAGTGCACAAGCACAGCAGTGTGGATGTTAAATACAAATATACCCAAAACTCTCCACGTGCTAAAAGCTCTTAATTTTGCAGTCTAAGCACAGAGGGTCACGAGCTTATGCCAACCCAAAAATAATCATCCCCCAAAGCACCTTCTGGCATGGCGGTGCCACCTGCCAGCCGGTGTCACTGCAGAGGCAGAAATATTGAAGGTCTGGCAAATAAGCGACCCATCTCCTGGGCATCACTGAGCTTCGGCTGCTCCAACATCATCATCACCACTGGGATTGCCAGAATACATGAACTGGCTTGATACAAAAATTACTTTGAGACATTTCTGAGCCGTCCAACACTGCTTTCATGCCTGTACTAGGAGTGCAGAGGAAGCTTCATCAAGTATCGCTTTTCCTTAGGATCACTTGGATTAAACCGCTTGAAGCCCACTAAAGGCAAAAAGCCACTCAAATGGCTCCAGCTGTGGGAACTGCTCAGGCACTACTTTCAGGTGGGCAGCCAGGCTGCGGGGATGCTGCCACCCCACAGAATCCGTGGTCCAGGCCAGCCCCACTGGTGCAGCCGTGCCACCCAGCCCCAGTTCAGCTTCCTCCAGAGGCACTGGCAGCATCCTAGGGGGTTTGTCAGGTCCAAACCCAAACTGATTGCTCCTGGATGCCCTTACCTTATTGTACAAACTTTGGGGCAGATTTTACGATTAGAAAAATCCTTAGTGGGATTGAAGCAATTTGAGGCTAGAAATATGATTCGAGTAAAGGCTTAGTGGTGATTTCTGCATTGGAGTGGCTGTGAAGCGCTGGGAGGGTTAAGCATAGCTAAGCCGTCTCACTGCCCCCAGACCCATAAAATAATAAATAGCAGGCATTTCTAGGCTGCAGCATGGTCCCTTTAGCAGCCTGGAGGGAATTTAAATCCATGAGCCCAGCCATCAGCCAACATGCTTATGTAACAGAACAGTTTATATGGCACTGGAGGGCTCCAGGCACTGCTTTAATGCCTCATAAACTTCCCAGCTACAGGGCACTGCATATTTACACACACCCCTTCGCTACCTTCAAGGTTTCCTGGGATTTTCACGTAGTACCATTGCATTTTATTTAAAATCAAAGTTTCATACCAACTTGGCATGCAACTTGAGTACTTTGTCAAAATTAAAAAAGAAATAAAAATGTCACATTCCTGTTCAACACCTTCTCAATATAAATCAGGTCTATTTTGTTAAATAAAACAAAGAGCTGAAAACAACAGCAAGCCAGCACCTGCTGCAGGGCCAACATCACAGCCACGTGGTGTCCCCTGCCCAGCTCACCACCCCGCGAGGTTTTCCACCCTGCGAGGTTTTGTCATCTCATTTACTCAGACAAGCAGAAAGCACCAGGCAGAGCTGGTGCAGCACCTCATGCTGATGAAACCCACAGCATCTCCTGGGCTTGCACCCAGAGCACCCCCAAAAAAAAAAAAAAAAAGAAGCAGAGCTGGAGATGTGTTACTAAAACATCACAGACCTGCAGCCTTTGCCCAGACCATCAGCAGGTGAGGGATGCGCAAGGCCTCACCATCTCTCCTGTGTTGCTTGTCCGAGGGCCTGACTCATCCCCAAGCCCAGCCCAGCTCTGTATTTACAAACCTACATCAGTCATGCAAGGAAGGATCTCCAAGGGCTCAACATCGTGATGGAAAATTAGTTGATGTTTATCCAAAACCAAACCAAATCAGTCTCAGTCAGCCAGGACACCTCACCCTTGAATTCCCTCCAGACAAGATCAGCAGCAGATGACATAGTGTCATGCTCTATAAATGTCAAATATCAAGGGCAAAACTGCTTCTGTCTTTGTTAATTATAAAAGACAAGAGGCTCTTGTGCTCATCTGCTTTGGCTTCCTGTGCCACGCAAGCCAGGGAGCTCGTCAGAAGCCACTCCAGGTTGAAGCTATCAGGAATTAGCTCTGTGTCTACTAGCCTGAAAGCACATTTTTAGAAGCAATTTTCCTCCAGAAAATGGCTTTTAAGCTACATCTACACCCAAGAGCACAGAAGGGCTGCCCTGGGAAGGAAAGCCAGGTACAAGCACTGGATGGGTGTTGCAGAAGCGCTCAAGGAACTGTGGCTTGGGTACCAGCCAGGGGCTGTGCCAAAGCTGGACACTGCACAAACACTACACAGAGCCATCACCTTTCCCAGAGACCCAAAACAGCTTTAGACTCTGGTCTCTTACTGGTTACTCTCACAGCTTTGAAGAGTTTCCTCTTTATCAGTTTCTGTTTTCAAAAAAAATAGACATGAGGGTTCTTGGGAGGAGGAAAGGGGCATTTAAGTAGGTATCTTGATGAATTGTGGGACCATTTGAGAAACAAATACTGGATGTTTTATACACCCTGATTAAGTATTCTTTTCTGCATCCCTCTGGAGAGTTTCCAAAAGCAGTATTTAAAAATAATTTCAAAAAGCTGGGAGGGAGGGTATGAGGAATTTTCAAACCTTGTCCTGGCTAGAGAACCCTAAAAATCAGAGGGTTTGAGCTTGAGGATATGCTTCTGCAGTCAGAAGTGAGAGAATTTTAATCCAAGTCACGCTTCTCAAGAAGGAAATCTGTGGTTGGCCTGGGTAGGCAAGAGGGGGCCAGGAAAAGTCAGGGTGCACTGCCTTTTGCCCATCAGGGGAAGGAACACTCCGTTGTTAGCCACTGGGAACAAACCCATCAAGAAAACAAGATTTATCTTGTAGGCCCAGAGATTTATCATATCAGAACTGCAGAAGCCATCTGATTTTTTTTCCTCATGTCCTCCTAACAATATGGTTTCATATGTCTATTTCCATTAAACCTTTAAATAACTCCAGAAGCTACACAAGGTGTAGCTACTACATTTCTGTATACAGGTGAAAACAAAGTTACTACATGTGATATTGTCACACATAAGTATAAGCACACTCACCTTGTATAGACCTGCTATGTTCAGCCATACATATCAATAAGTACCTTTATAGGCTAGACAATCCCCCAAAAGTTAATGTAGAATTTTATACCAAAGCAAACAGAGGTTCAGAGGTCCACAATCAGGATTTTGATAGCAGTGTAATTTATGTTAAGAGAAAAGGAAAAAAAAAAAGCCTTTTTTTTTTTTTTTTAAATAAATGAAAACCACAGGAAAATTGTGAAGTGGCTTTTTTTTTTTTAGGGTCAGAAACTAATCATAATGACATCCTTTGTATTTATAAATGCACATAATTCATTCAGGCTTCTTTATTGAAGTGGTGGATTTCTTTCCAGTAATTTAATAGCTGAATGAGTTTATCATGCAAAACCAAACCACCATCATTGATATTCACACTGAGCAACTGGAGAGATTTTTCAAAACCTACTTGCATTTGACATTTCTCCCGGCTCCAAGCAGTGAGTACGCATTCCACGGGACTGTTTGTTCCTGGAAAATGCAGACCCAGCTCAACTTCATATATCAGTTTGTCTAGAACAAACATTTTGTACTTACTAACAGCATCTTAATTGACTAAATGAAAAAAGCAGAACATTTGCTCCGTCTAACAAATAAGTAGGTATTTTTTGATGTCTCCTACCATGTTTTCAAGAATAGGCATTAGGAAAAGAATAAATACCTGAACACATCAGTAAATCCTTTGTACCAAAAACCCTGCATGTAGTTACAGTATTTATGCCTGGATCTCTACCCAGGTACCAATGAAACCTTACTTTTTTTCCTGGCATGAAGGAAGGTGTGCGTGTCTAGACAGAGTCATGCCGTGACTCAGACCACTGTCACCCTACTCATAAGACTCTGAACTGTGACCTATTGTGTATCTTCAATCTCTTGAGTATTCCTTAACACTTCATTAACTTTCCCATGCAAATGACACCATGAAGCCTATGACTGTATTTTAATACTCCCAATATTTTCTAATGTTCTGGGCATGACTCAACATTTTTATTTAATTCCAAACTTTTAGAGATGGTGAATGAGTTTCCAATGGCGAGGGCAAAGAGATTGCTTTTTACACAGTACCCAGAAAATGTATGCAGCTCTTATTTACATCTCCGTCAGAAGTCACGGATGTTTGAATTCATTTTTGTTAAGGATTAACAAAAGATACAAAGAATCATTATTAAGCAGTAAAACTAATTAAATTTCAACAGCCTGGAAAATCATTTCAGATTTCCAGTACAAAAGCTTTACTTCCCTCAGACACCATTCCCTGGCCTGACACGGCCCCTTCACAGTGACAACACAGGATGGAAGCATTTACATTGTGTGCTTAAAAGTGAAATCAGTGCTGAAGAGCTGTCCCAAGCAATCAGGCACACTAACCAAATACCCTCGTTCAAAGCAGAGCACAACAACAGGAAATCTCATTCTGCAGGATATCACACATTTGAGCCTTGAAGTTAACAATGATGTATGTAAACTCTCTTCATTACAGTTTAAAATTATCCATGGCATAAAGAAAGTTTTTCCACAGTTTGAGTTATAAACTACTTTGTTCTCAAGCAAGAAACTCCACTGAAATTGGACTTTCTTGCATGCACATTTTCTGACTCTTGCCTGGCATTTTCAGCAGACCCTGTGGTGTTCAGTTGGACTGGGACAGGTCGAGAAGAGCTCTCCAGCAAAGCCACGCAAGCTGTCTCCATCAGCACCTGCTGTTTGCCCCTCCCTGAGCTCTGCAGGTTACCTGCTGAGATGTAGGAAGTTATTCCAGGAGTTGTTGATCCCCAGGGCAGCACTGCCAAGGGGAGGCAAAGTAGTGCCAGTGGTGGAAGTGGCCTTGGGGTACCCTCTGCCATCTGTCAGAATGATAAGGGGGCTTAACAGACCCAGATAAGGGATGAGTCTCCTACAGGCATTCCTCTCCTGTTCCCTACACATTTCACCTTGTTTTTCCTCTTTGCAATCCCACCAACACCCAGATTAATTATGGCTGACAGAGAACTTTCTTTTTCCTGACGCTCTCAGTTCAGATTTTTATGCATATGCTCACATATAACACACGTCCCAATCATCTTTCCACCCTTTTAGGATATGTCAGGCTTTCCTATAAGTCATTGGTTAGTTCAGGATGCAGCATCTAAGACCCCATTCTTCTGTTTGGGTTGAAGCATCTAAGCTGTCACACCCAGTGAAGACCACAGTGTCCAAACCAGCAGTTATTTTGGCAGTGGTTAGAGATAAATGGGCTGTATCTAGCACAACAGCAAAAGCTCTAACAGTTTTTTCTGATCTTTTTTTTTTTTTTTTTTTAGAATGGAAGAGGAATTATTTTTCTTAAGTGCAAAGTATTTAATATTGTAACAGCTGCTAAACTCATTAAGCCAACCCAGACAATGATCACATCATTATCATAATTCCATTTAAAGCATTTGTCTTTTTTCAGAGGACCAACATGACATAGTCATTAGAACATTTTTCTGGCAGTTAGCATTCTTATTTGTTGTGAGGGTGAGAAGCGAGTTGAAGCATCCTCATTTTTCTTTGATTAAGGCTTCAATTAGAAAAAAAAAATCAATGACTTAACAAGGTCAAGACAACATTTTGACGTCCCAATCTTTTCACTAAGGATCACAGAAATTTCATTGGTTTGCAAAAGCTAAGCAAATTGGGCTCCTTGTTTGTGAACCAGTATGAACATTGCTAATCACCTCCACCCTATTTAGAATAAAATCTGCATTTCTTTTAACTTGTAGATGGTTTACAAATGCAGGAAGAGAATAACAGCATGGTTCCTGCAGAATGCAAATGCAGCATCTGAGAAGAGATAACCCCTCAGCACATCTCATAAACCTACATGCCTGTAGTAAGGCAGAATATTCCCTAAAAACAACATGGAAAGGAAATGGGGTGTGGAAATCCCATTCTATAGCACTGGGAAGAAGTGCTATAGGAGAACAGGGTGGTGGTTGGATATCCAGTATTGGCTGAATCTTGCACCCTTTTCTGAGCAAAATAATAGTAATAAATAATAACAGTACTTAAAAAATAATAATCTAAAAATAAATAAATAAATAAACCACCAACAAGCACCTGTTCTTCCATTAAGGACTGTGAGCTTTCACAATTGAAAGCTGGCAGGTAGAAGATGTAGATAGGACAACTTCAAGTCAAAGGGATAAGTGGTTTTCCACAAATCAAACATGCCTAGCTGTTCACCACCTCCTGCAACTCAAGAACCAGAGAACATCGCTTGAAACTACAGGGCAAGAGGTTTTAAACAAAAACACGGAAGCACTTCATAGCAGCAACAAGTAATTAAACTGGGGAATGGGCTGTGCTGGGATGTTGTAGCCAAAAGCCAGTGAGAAGCCAACACTACTCAAAACCACATCCCCAGTTTTCTGAGGATCAATGTACCAAGTGATTTTTTTTCTTTTGTCTGTTACTCCTGAAGACGCATACAAGGAGATCATCATCATCTAGAAGTGATTTCCTCAAGATCCTGCAGCAGTCAGTCCAGGAAGAACATGAACTTCATTAACCTGAGGTCTCTCGATTTTCTTTCCTCAGGGTTTGTCTTACGTCAATGATTTTTCTTTCCTATCACGCAAGAGCCAGGGAAACAACTGAGGACTACATCTAGAGAAAACACAGCTCAAGTCAGCTCAAATCTTCACAGACAGAAAATGCTGTCAAGTTGTCCACAATTACATCCTACAAGTAGTATGAATTCACGTGGGCAAACCTGTTCAAACATCATCCGGTGCTGGAGCAAGCCTTTAATCACACAGACATGCTTGCCCGTCTCTGATTTCAAGCTGCTAGAGCTTAGATTCAGGTTGACAGAGAAGATTTGAGCAATAGCATGGGAAGAAATGCAATTAGTGAGCTCGAAAAGCACTGAGAGCAGCACAAGGGAAGCACTGAGGAAGCAACACAATCCTAAAGGAGAAAAGATTAAGGAGAAAAAAAAAGTGTCTTGGTTTTGGAGTCTAAATGAGCTATCCTGTTAGAGTAAACAACTATTTCCAAGATTGCCAAAAGTTATAAATCCTGTTTGCAATGAACCTGTGAGTCCAACCTGACAGGGTTTGTACACAGTTATGCTGCAGCTGCTCCTTACAACACACCAGAGAATGCAAAGAGGAGCAAGCCCCCACCTGGTGCCAGGTCAGGTTTTGTGCTCTGAGCTGTGACAGATTCCTGCTGATGGCTTTGCCACTGCTGAGCGATCCATAACTTCTCCTTTGTAGCTACCTCTAAGCTTAATAAATCCTGGGGTTGCACTCCCTTCCCTCAGTGGGTCCTCTGATGGTGTTTTCCTCAAGTGCCCTTTTTATTTAACTACAAGCCTTGCATTTCTGAAACTTTTGTTTGTTCTAGCTGAAATTGGCCAAGGCACTCAAAATTTACATGGTGAACTGCCAGAAAGGCTGATGTACTCTTAAAATTACACTTTGCCCGCATTTTCTTGCAAAACATGGCTAAAATGCGGTGGTTTTTTTTTTTGGCAGGTGTGAAACTGCTTCATTTCAAAGAGGAGATGCAGAATTATTATCAGAACTCTTCAATATTCCATGCTCTGTCTCTTTTCTTTTGGGGCTGTGAATCTGGATAGCTTCAGAAAGAGAGGTGAAAAAAAAAATAATCATGTTTTACTGAGAACTCTGGGCCCTCGAGCCATCACGTGCACTGCAGCAGCGCTGGCTGGCAGGATGCGACAAGTGCTGCATTTGAAGACGTCGATCAGAGAGCTTTTTCAAGCCCACCCCCTCCATGAGGATTTCCTATCCCCACCCAGGGTTTCTCAAATCCTCTATAAGCTTTGCGTTATGCTTCTGTGAGCTAGTTTCCAAATAACATTATATACTTGTTAACAGCTTGTTGTTAATGATAAATGTAAAACACAAATTAATAAAAGCAATAGTCATAATTGGGGCAAAGCATGAATTTGATAAGTTTGCTAGCTGAAAGTTACGTTTTCCATATCTACATTACCCATGTAACCATACATCATCTGATGAAGCGGAGAGCTGGGATGCAGAGGCTGGTACATGAACACTTCACAGATGCTCATCCAAGATGCAATGCTGGGTGCCCTGGGACCATGCTCAAAACTCTCCAGAACATATCAGAAATTGTTTTTTCTGCCCTGCAGCACTGTAATAACAACCCCACCAGCACATCTGTTGCAACCAGTAAGAATTTGGCCAGCAACATGGGATGCAGCGAGGTAGCTATGGGGTGGCTGCCAAGGGCAGGGAAGTCTCTGTGATGAGCAGAGACCTGTCCCATGCCTGCTGCTGCAGTCTGCAAGCATCTTCTACCCAGGGGAATTCATCTATTTATTTAAGCAAACTGAATCTTTTTTTTTTTATATAAAGTAAACTGGACCCCCAGCACTTTTCTAAAATATTATACACAAATTACTATTTTGCACCACTTGTCATTGAATAAAAAAAAAAAAAAAAAAGTGAAACAGAGCCTGTGTTACCTCATCTTCAAGCTTAAAAAAAAAAAAAAAAAAGACTGACAGTTCTTCAGGCCCTCTAATAAAATATTTTGGTACTAAAGCCTCATGAGAACAAAAATTATACTAAAAAGCAACTCAGGTGACAGGGAAATGTGGGAGTTTTTTGCCTCATTTATCATGGATAGAGGAACACAGAGAGCATCCATGATAGGCAACAGGGGGAACTAAGGGGAAATCAGCAATTTCTGCAAAAACTGATGTTTTAGTAGATGAGGAACGTGCAAAATGGTTGTGGGGCACTCCACATGCTTCAGCAGGTGTTATTCCTGTACCCCAGTACTCCTGCATGCTTTTGGCCTACCCTAAACATGGCTGAGTTAATCTTCACCCAGAGCCTGTAGTGAAGTTTCCCAGGGGAAAAGCAGCAGCACACTGGGGCTCTGGGCTTTTTCAACAGCTAAAGGGAAGCAGGTACTTCTCCTCCAGCTACAGAGTGAACTTTAGTGCAGGCACGAAGGGCACCCCCCGCTATCTTCCCAGCAAGATCCCCCAAGAATGGAGTTATTTTTAAAGGCATTTTGTTCCCCAAACAGGAATCCAGAACTAGTGGAAGAGAAAAGCAGAAAGAGAGAAAAAGAACCCGAGGCACAAATCCCACACTCGCAGTAGGGAGGGGATGATGGCAGGGGCAGCCCAACACGCTGCAGCAGAAAAGCAAACCTGGCCCAGTGCAAATTCCTCTGGCTCTTTGCACAAGTCCAAAATATTCAGAAAAGCAGAGAGTCTCCATGAAATATGTATTTTATTTTATTTTTTTTAATATAAATGGCTTTTCCATTTACATATCCTTCCTCTGGCTGGGCAGATAACCACTTCTTAACGGTACTCTATCAGAGCATCTCAAAATGCAGCACAGACACCCACTGGTAGTTGAGTGGCAACCTAATGAAGGAGTTAAGGAAAGCTGACTGCTTTCACTATCAATTATTGCTGACAATCCTCATTATGAGTCTGAAGTTTCTGATGACTAACCTGAAATGCCTACTGAATTCTTACACGTCAATGCTGCACAATTTCTGATGATCCTTTTAAGCTGGACTAGCCAAAACACAGGCTTTTAGGCTTAGTCAACTTCTATTGGTTCTCCTAAACTGGAGGAAGAAAAAAATAAAAACTATTTTCCCCCCAATATTCTAACTTTCCTCCTCAAAAGTGCCTTACTTGGTAATTTTGGTCTAAATATCATGATTTCCTGCTAGCACATTAGATCAAAATGTAATCAAAATGAGTTACCCTGAAAAAATTCTCACTGAAAGTTCAGATGGAAATCTGTGTTCCTGTAAAATACTTCTTTTTTTCCCCTGAGCAAGTATTTCCTGAAACAGTTTATTCAGAGAATTTTCAAACAGATTCTCAAGATCTTTCATAATTACCACTTAGAAAGAAGAATGCAAAAAATCTCTAGGGGGCTTTTTTTCCTTTTACATTTGAGGACTCATGCACACAGATGAGCAATGACATATATCACACTTTCTTCTGTCACAGATCCTGTCACTATATTAAAAGCTGCTCTGCTGTGAAAAGAATAATCCAGGCAAGTGTGAAGAGTGGTATAAAGGTAAACTGAGAAAGATTTATCACAGGGGAAGAAAGAAAAAAATCTATTCGCCTAGTTATTAACATCAGATTAAAAACAATGATGTTGCAGTGTAATTTCTCTCTTCATTCACCCTTTTTATCTGATCAGTAAAGGGAGAATTTAACACATTTCCTATGAAGCTCTCTGCCTGGAATGGGAATACAACAGGTTGTTCAGATTTCTCCAGCTGTTAAAGAACATGCCCAATACAAATGGTTCATCGGGGAAAACTGGATTTAAGAGATTACTGGTGTATTATGCTTGGTTTTACTCCAACTACAATAAACAGCACTTTAAATAAATTAATAGTGGAAATTACATTTGTCATTTTGATTATTCCTACACTGAATTTCATGCTCTACAGCACATCCTGGTTACAGCACAATCCACCACCACTTCCACAGGGTCCCACCTTGCTCCAAGCCCACCTGATGCCATCAGAAGACCCCAGGACATGCCCAGTCCAGACAAAAGCCTGAAATTTAGTGCTTGGCCTCATCTGCATTAGGAAAGCTTCCCAACTGCTGCTTTAAATACACAGCAATCTCTCTTCCTGCAGAGACAGCATATGGCAGGAAGCAATGACTTCCACTACGGTGCCAAATACCACTTGTCAGGCTCACAACATAATTTTTGCCACTCTGGTCACCAGCCCAGGGAGGGTTTGCTAACCTTCAGCTGTGCACAGGGTGCCCTGCTGCCCAAAGTTTTTTTTTTCCCACCCTCCTTCAAGGTTTCCTACCAGAGCAGCCCTACCATCAGCAAAACCATCTTGAACCCTTCTTGCCCTCAATAAATAAAGCCAGAAAGTCCTCTCCTTGTAGGTTGCTATAGAAGCACTGCTGACAGCTCAGTGACCTTTCTCCAGCAGTTTCTCTCATTGCTCCAACATGAAAGGACAATGAGAAATAAGGCTTTTTCTTTTTTCTTGGTATTTCTCCAAACTACTATGATAGCAGCTAGTGTGGAAAGATTAAAGACAAATACTCTTATTCGATCACAATACCTCCACCTCCCCCGCAAACAAAAAAAAAAAAAACAACCAACTGATGATCCTGTAACATTTCTTGACATCGATGTCTAAAAACCATCTGAAATCTAACAGCTAGCATCCACTGCCAAAATATCTGTGTGAATTCCATGCAGAGAATGCACAGGTAGTTGCAAAGAAACATCAGAGATTGGGAATTAAAAAAAAAAAAAAAATAACAAAGAAAGAAAGAAAAAAAGCAAATTAAAGATCATGATGTTTTTAGAAGCTTCAGTGTTGGTGACTTGTTGAGGGATTTTTTTGAAACAGCAAAAATCCCATGTCTTGCTGCAGCTGAGCAAACCAAGCTACCAGGGCAACTGAGAAGTTCCCATAACAGTGTTCCCACGTCGCCCAATTCTGGAATTTAGAAAAATATTGTTACCAGCATCCGGCTTCAAGGACAAGGTCTACGTGACTGTTAATCACAAGGGGGTTGTTTTCTTGCAGGTGGGGTTATTTTCTTGTAATTGTTTGTCTGAGTGCTTTTGACCAATGATCTTGTGTGAAACACTATCTGCCCCTGTTAAGTTCACTATAAAAGTTAGGCTATTCAGGCAATGAAGTGGAGCATGATCTGACTCTACTGGTGTCTGTCATGCTTTCGGCCGTGCTTCCTGCAACAGTGACCAGGTAGACTACTAGCTTATCTGCCTGCATACATGCACCACTATGCAGCGATATTACAGAGCTCTCTGCAGACCTTCAAAGTAATTAGTATGGGCCATTATCCATGAAAATGCACATTACATTTCTTTTAAAAAAGTCTCATAAGGCATTGTAAACTGAAAAGGATCCCATGTCTCAGCAACCAGCACCTTCTTTTGCTGACAGTGAAGAACATTTTGTTTCTGAAACACGGCTCCTATTATCATCACATTTTGACTCACCAGCACTTAGTACCAACTTGTAGTTGATAGTTTTAATTTCCTGCTAGTGCAAACGCATGGCCTTGTTCCAAACCTGAAGCTCATCCGCCAATGTAACACATGAAGTATTGCAAACTTAGATTTCAGTTAAATAATTAATCCATATTCTCTGCTTTCCAGAGCCACGAAAAATGCAATATCTCTGAGCTGAGTTCTGACCTTCATTACATTGAAAATTAAGGTAAAAATCACCATTCTGGATTCTGCAAGTTCCACTTTATTGCTTAGATATATGATAGACAAAAGAAACCTGAATCTATCATTCAGGATGCTTGCAAAATTGCTGGGTCAGTGTGTTTGTTCACATGCAGCTGCCACGAGTGCAACAATATTGCAGGTCCTGTATTTTAACTGCAACAGAAAAAACTGCCCTAAATTTATTGGCCCAGTAGAATTAACTTGCAGCAGTGGCTGCCAGCTGCTTTTCACTACACTAATCAAGGATCAACACGATTTCTTTGCAAGAGGGTCTTCCAATGCCAAAGGTTAATTTCTAACACAATTGGCTAAATTAAGAGAAATTCTATAACAGCATCACTAACGTAAAGGCTGGATACCTCAAAGCCCAGTCTAATTAGCACAGACAGGGAGCAGGGAGAAGGTCGGGGTGGACAAGATCTTCCGCTGAAGAGAAAGTAGGAACCAGGGATCCGCATCACCAAAATGCTCAAGTTGCTTTTACACTTCCGGATGTGATCTGCTGCATTCCCTGTGATGCTTTGGGTGGCCCCTGCAAGGAGAGGGGGCTTATGGGCAGCTTTCACTCACCGGTGGCTGCTGCTGGTTGTCCAGGCATCAGCTGGCAAGACTTCCTGCCTCCCCTTTCTGTCTTTTTCTCCATCATTACCTGTGCAGTGCCAGGCCATGGGATGGTATCTCAGGCACGTCTGCCTGGAGTCTCTAGAGACTCCTCATGGGCTGCAATTAAAAAATGGTTGGGCTTAAAGTTTTTGGCACCAACTAGGTGTTTGTAACCAGCCCCCTCCCAGAAAAGCTTTCTATTGCACTAAGCCAGGAGTTTCATTCTCGGTGCTGCTAGGAGGCTTTGCTAACTTTCAGTTTGTCAGGCACGGGTGGCAGAGGCAATGCAGGCTTCGCACAGAAGAGGCTCTTTGATTCTGGATTTGTACGTCGTGCAGCACTTTGCAGTCCTCGTTCGTGACAGAGTCTCCAAATTGCACAGAGGAGCAGGAACAACAAGTTAAAGACAAGCTGATATCTTTACAACCAAGCATCAGGCTCTAGTCTGGCCTTTGGTGACATGGCCCTGGCAGAAAACCTCCTGTTTTCTTGCTTGCATTATTGTTTTCTGCAAAATGGATACTGTCAGTGCAGCAGAGGAAATATTCGTGCCCATATATGAAAAGCCAGTGCATTGAGATGAAGGACTTTTCACACTACTTTGCAACACACAACCACGCTGTGCCTCCAGCTGCTTGGAAATATCACTCCAGACACTCAGAAAACCCTGAAAAACATCAGTTAGTGTTCTTCCTTGCCATCTGTACAAATCTGGAAAAATCTGGAAGGCTGAGCTTTTTATGCAAAATATACACTGGGGACCTGGGAAGAGGAATAGGTTTGATAGCACTACCCCTTTCGAACAACAAGAAAATTAAGATTTTTCTTCAACCTTTTTTCTTCTTCCTTCTGGAAATCTCCCTAAGAGTTCAAGCAGTTAAAGAGGTAAACTTTTTGTCCTCAGAGAAAGACAGAGTGATATTTAATCAATAACAGCCTTAATCTTTACTGCAGATTGAAAATCAATAGGTAGCCTCACAAGATCTGTTTCAATGGAGATATACATGTCATCTAATTAAACCACGTTCTCCCCCAGTTATTTAACACAGCTTTTATGTTCTAGCATAGCTAAAACAACACCACCTTGAAACGCCTGCTAGACATAGGCTTGTACTTGTTTTGCTGGGTTTACAAAGCTGCCAGAGACCAGGCATTGTGTCCAAGGAGCGATATGGGTGATGCTTGTTTACGTATACTGAATAATCCATTTTGGGGGTAATGGTTTGGGGAATTGGCAGCACTGAGTTGCTTGTTCATCTGTTCTGCTGTTTAGAAATGCAACAGATGTCGTACTTAAGTATCATGTCATGTGCTGCCACCAGATCAGCTCAGGAACCATTTCCCATCTTCTACAAGCTCTCACCACCTCTCTGCACATCACCAGAAGGTAAAGAGTCAGCAGCAGCAGGTAAGCCACTCCTTTGCATTCACAGTAGTGATGAAAGAGCCAAGACACTGCAACGTGCAGAAGGAGTTTCTGTCCCAAAAGGAGGAACGGTCATTTCAGGGAGGAAGAGCATGACACAGAGAGGGCTGGAGGAAGCCAGCTACATCCAGACCACCAAAAGAATTTCCTTAAGACTTAAGGTTATCATTTAGTTTCTAATCCTTCTCTCACAATAATATATTTCAGCTTCTAACTGTTTTTCTGGCCACCACTTGCTAACAGAGATCTGGAGCAAGGAGCCTTGCTGAGGAGAGCTGTGGGATTTAATACCTGAGGGGCAATTTTCAAAATCCCTTGCAGGAGGAGGAGGTCAGGATGCTGTTAGCCCTGTAATAAAAACAACCCACTATCAGCCCAGGCTGGATTTGGTCTCCAGCACAGACATCACAAGCCAACAGGCTGGTGTCAGAGCTTTTACTGCAGGCTTGCCAGGCCTGATTGCAGCCACAGACCAAGAGATCAGCTCCCAAAACATGAGGTCTAAAATCCTCCAGTTCTGACCACCACAGAGCTGTACTTACTAATAACAAGCAACTACAAATTACAGTTTCGCTATCTGTGGGCGGCATGCCACAAAGATTAAAATTTCACCCATTACTTTAGTGCATTGATAAAAACTTGAGAACAGCCAGGTTTCACACTTTCAACATTAACATTTCTAGGATTCAAAAGGTCTTTATAGTGCATGAAGCTTTCACACTTCAGCCAATGAGAAAATAATTTTATAATTGGGTTTCACTAAAATGAAGAATTCTGTTATCCCTACCTAATTGTTTTGCTCTATGAAATTACAGAACCACTGAAACATTTATGTACTCAAGCTACTAGACTTTTTTTTTTTTAAACCCAGACATTCTTCCATCAGAAAGATGTGGTTTTAGTAAAGTAAATATTTTTATATGGAAAATACCATTTGAAAGCATAATAAAACTACATTTTTAACAAATCAACCTGAACAAACTTCTGTTTTTAATCTGGAAACATAAGCACTCCACTGGGGAAAAGGGAAGAAACTTAAAAAGGTGAAAGGAAACAAAATCCAGAAAAGGAAAATGGAAAACTCAATAAGCGCACTGCCAAAGTGGCACTGGAAATTTATAGCAAGTGTGCTTTTGTTTAGGAACTGCTCCGGGAAGCACAGAAGGTGGAAGCAGCTGGTCCAAGTTTACACAGTCAGACAGAGGATCAAAACCCAGGGACGCTACACTCAGACCGTTTATAGGTCCCCCTCTCTGGCAGCAACCACCAAAAGGATCCGGCCTCAGAGCAGCAAAGTTCTGGAGCCAGAAGTGTTTTTTCTTGCTCTCTGCAGGATTGTTTCAGCTCGAAACTCATAGTCACAGGTTCTGCTATGGTAGTGGTATCACACGCATTTGCCCACCTGCATCCACTCAGTCACTGTGCTAGTTGGGATAGATGTTTTTAAACCCCAGGTCAAAAGGCTGGGGACAAATCACACCAATAACAGCCTTCAGATGCCACAGGAGACCAAAGCTCTGACCAGATTTAGGCTGTGATGAAAGGTACTTCTAATTTAATACTGCTCCTATTCAGTTTCACAAATCAAGTATTCAGACCTGGGCTGCAGCATTCCCTTATTAATTCCTTTGAGGGTTCATTTATGCTGGCTATCATTGCTGTGCCTGGTTCCTGCAGAGCCGACCACTGGCTCCACGTCTTACATTCAGGGGAAGGTTCTGCTTCAGCGCTGGGCTGTGCTTTGAAAAGCACCACAGTGCAAAATGTCTCCATGGGTCGCCTTTGTTTGTCACCTCTCACGGGCTCCAGAACATACTGGCTAAATCATTAAGAGCATGTTACAGCAGCAGCGTTTTTTTTTTCCAGCTCTGACATCTTCGTGGCAGATGAAACCCCAAGCTGAGTCCTCCCTTGTTCCTAGAATAAGGCCTCACAAGGGATGAGACAGATTTGTTCCTAAATACACCTTAACTAAACTCATATCCACATGAAGTCAAAGCTACTCACAGTGAGAACAAACTGTCTGGATTTCCTTAATTTGCAAGTCAGGCAATTAAAAGAGGACTCCTGTTTGTACACAAGCAGTTGAGCTACAATCACTCTTCCCAAGGCAAAACCACACTGATTTCCACATGATGATGATGATTCTTCCATTCATAAGAGCTCATTCATCCCTCATGGCAGTGTCGAGAATAACTGTAAATCTTGATACTTCTCCCAGAAATGACTACACTTACAAAAGAGTACACTGAAGTGAAGGGATATCATATTTTTCCTCTCTCTCTCTTTTTTTTTTTTTTTAAATTTTAAAGAGGGGGGGTTATTTTCTGGCCTATCCCTTCCAGGACCAAGCTTCAACAAAGCCAAGAATTTCCGACACTGCAACAGCTCATATTGCAGCCCTGCCCTCAGGTTCCTGAGGAGGATTTCATTACAAGCTCTGTCCTCCCAGCTTTCCGTCTCAGGTTTCAAGAATAGGAACAAAGGTGTTTAAATGCACAACTTTTGGAAAGGGGGCAGCGAAGAAGAAAAAATAAGAGTCAGCTGCTCTACCATTTTGCTTAATTCAGAAACACTTTGTGAGGGATAATAAAGTCTGGATATCAGTAAAATTGCATAATCCAGCCACCCACTATCAGACTGCTTCACACAAATTTGGCTATATTTTTCCCCTTGCCAAACTGTTCCTGCAGCAGGCCCCATACTTGGCAGAAACGCTGCTGCTATTCTGGCTGAAGAACACATTTAAGGGGAACACTTTGTTCCACTGTGTTGAATTTATTCTCAGCAAATTCTTCCTTCCTGCTCGCCACGCTCCCTGCTCCTTTCTGGAAAAAGGCACCGACAGCAGAGCAGCCCCGGTCCTTGTCCTGGCTCATTCATCACCAGCCTCCACCTCACCACCTTTTGTTGGAAGCCTCTAACAAATGTCAGAGTCCCGCTGATGAAACCACCTATCCTGCAATAATTCTTCCAAATGGACAGCACGAGAAGTGCTCAGAGCAGGACTCACTTCATGTGCAGTGACAGAAGATGTGTTTAGAAGCTGATCTGTAGCCCAAATACTTTTTTTAATGCAACTACAAAAAATAACGTGTGTCATTCTCGTGCCTCAGCTCCCTCTATATGAACTGCACACAGTAAAATCCCTATGACAGGGATCACTGAGAATTATTTTAGAGGTATGGGGGGGTTTCTCCCTTCTCTTCCCATCACATCAGGCCTGTAGACTGCTGCAGCAACCTGCTCTTCTCCCTGTCCAAGTTTTCACCATTTCCATTGGGACACGGGGACTAAAAGGGTAGCGGGAGGTGCTTTTAACCCAGACATCTGGAAAGGACAGAAATAGGATTTTTTTTTTTTTTAATTTGCAAGAAGTACCATTAAATTCCACTTACAAATCACTAAAGATGCTCATTATTCCTAAAACAAAGCTAGAAGGCAAAAGTTTAAATAGCTAAATGCTAGTACCAGGCCTTTAAAATGTCAAGCAAAGAAGCACAGACATGTAGTCTGCCCCTGACTTCAAAGCAATTTTATGTAGACAAAAACGTGCTCATCTGTTTCTTTCATTTCAGTACATTATCACAAAAAATGAAATGGCACGACTTGTAAAGATATCAGTGCTTATATCTAACTTCACCTTAAAATCATTAACCTTTTTATAGCTTACTTTGTTACTGAACAATTTCATTTCCACGTGATGTTCTTCTGAAGGAAATAAACACTTTCAAGTGAATTTAGCCTAACAAGAGAAGTCTGTATAGCATTTAAAATCATTTATTTACCTTTCGAAAAGAAACAGCATACGTATACTCCCCATACCAACTTAGAAATCTGCTTCAAGTTGGTTCTCTGTGATTTAATTACAGGTATTCCCAGACCAGCTCCATTAGCTTCAGCTTTGGTGGGTTTACACACGGCTTGGTTGTTCTCTGGGAACTGGTTTGACATCCATCAACAGATCACACCCAAGAGCCATGGAGCATTAATTAACTCAGGGTTAACGTCAGCTGTTTTCACAAATGAGTTCATGACTCAAAGGTTAAAGGCTCTTCATCAATTCTCATGATATATCCATGCCAAGACTGCCTTAAAGTAATTTGTGGTGATCGCTACATGCTATGAGCTGAAGGACCTATGCCTCAACAGGGGAGAAAGGGCCATTCCCACCAGGGGGGACCTACATGTGAGAATATACCTCTTTCAGTGCATCATCACCAATTTTCTGAGCCTGTCAGAATACAACCAGCCAGCCTAATACCTCTGAGACAAAAAACTATTCGGGATGCAGAATTATGTTTGTTTTCCACAGTGGTAAACTATCCTAACATCCCCATTATTTTTACATTTATGTTACTTGAACAAAAAGTGGTCACATCACGTTTGTTGCTGCTCCTGTACCTACCATCCAGGCTTGACTTTGTTCAGAGCTATCAGAATTGAACTTTTAGTAAAACGGCATTTTTTTTTCTTGCTAATACACAGCAATAAATCTTGCTGCTGGAAACAGGAAACTTACATTTCTCTGTTGAAAAATAACATGATCAGAAAAATAAGTAACACCCAAATGTCCTTCATGTTCCCAGTTCTCAGAACAGAAGAGAGCTGCAGTAACTTGAAAGGATGCACAGAGCCTTTCTGGCAAACTCACGTCCTGACTTGAAAAATTAGAATCATTACTAGCACTCTCTTACCTTGTTGATGAATTCTCAAGTGAGCTTCAGACCTAAATCATCCTATAAACACAGCACACTCTGAGCTCAGACAGGGCTCTCTGGAAAACATTTTGAGAAGTGCTTGAACTTGGTTTCATTACTTACCACTGAAGATGATTTAGGTTGATTGGTTTCTGAATGAAACCAAATGAGCTGAGATCATCCGTTTAAGGTATCACCATCTCCAGAAATTAAAGGTAAAGATCCTGAAAAACAGTGAGCCTAATTCCTAGAAGAGAGGACAAACAAAGTAAGCAAAAAAAATAAACATGGGAAGTAAATCTCTAACTGTTCTGACGCTGGAAGATAGACTTTAAAATGGGGATAGTTTAGCAAAAGAAGGACAACTTCTTGTGCTTCAGCCCAACCCTTGGTTGTATGGAATTTAGGGATATTTTAAGGGAGAGTAAATGCATCAGGAATTAGCAACTACTGAAACTACATGAAAGAAATGTTAAAGAAATATCTAAATACATAGCAGAGGCTGCATGAAAACCCTAAGCCTTTAATTCTGTCATTACCTAACTTGTTACTGCTTGGATTTGAGAAACTCGCAGAATTTGTATATACATGTATAAATTTGTGTATATAAAACAGATTTTTGCTACATTATTTCTCAATTAAAAAAAAAAAAAAAATGCAGGGGAGAATAACAAGGCAGTCAAGCCCAGGAAAGGCCACAGCAGCTCTCTGCAGGGCCCAGCCCAAGGAAGCTCCGGGTGAAGCCCGGTGAGGTGAGCCCAGGGTTAATGACAAACTGACAGCAGCGATCAGCTGTCAGCCTCGCCAGCAGCAGCCAGGCCAGGGAAGGAGCAGGGCTCTGCTCCAGAGGCCTTGCAGCTGTCTGTGGACAAGTGCCGAAGGCAGGGATTCAGGAGGCCTCGATTAGGAGCCAGACACGGGGGTGAACGTGCCTCAGGAGCTGCAGCCCCTTTAGGGGGCTGTGGGGCATGCACTAATGCCACCCCAGGGGTCATTAGCTCTTTCCCGGTTGCACAGCGTGCCAGTTCTTAATTAAATCCCTCCTGTCCTTCTGTCTGCCTTGGTCTCCAGCTGGCTTCAGTGTCCTTTGTGCCAGGGGTGGCCGAGGAGCACCAGGAGCCCGCTGCTGTGGATGCTCCTGGGGACCAAGGCGAGGAAATTCCCAGGCACAGCTTCCCTGGGCAGCGTGACAGAGGTGTCCCACGTGGCAGAGCCCCGTGCAAGTGAGCAAGCACAGGACCACTGAGGGGTGCATCTTCTGCACTACGCATCCTGCTGGGCCAAAACCACATTTAGCCTGTTTCTGCATGGAGCAAATGGCTTCCAAGGCAAAACTCCATCAAAAGCAAGCACCCAGCATGGCAAAAGCCTGGAAAATACCCCCAACAAGCCAAATCCCAGATGTCACAGGAAGTGTGGAGCCATCTCAAACATGTCACCACCACCTGCAGCTCCTTTTCTCTTCACTGCTTCACATCCCCACCATCATTGTGCTGCTGCCCTCTGTCATTCCAGGCATCCCTTGGCAGGGGAGGACAAGTGCGTTGTCCTCAGCCCTCAGTGAATGCACCCATGGCTTTACAAGTCTGTCTGCTGTAAGGGTCACCGGTGGGTGACATGTTCTCTTCAGTACCCTGCCTGCTGACACACTACAAGCCTTCCAGTTTGCTCATTATCAGTTTACCGTGGGCAGCAGCCAGCACAGTCTGCTAATTGAGCTTGGACTCACCCCCCCAGGGGCCGGCTGGCCGATAACACAGCTCTACCCTTGCAGCAGAAACTTCTACAAGAGACAGAGTTTACAAAAGCTTGTTTCCCTCTCTGGCAGCAGCAACTTCGAATGTTTCTTAAATCAGAAGCATCAAACACTCTCAGCTCTATGTGAACTTGAAGCATCTTCCACAGAATTTCTGAAGCCTGCAGATAAAGCAATGCAAGATACCCTGCCAGGTACCGAAGCCATAAAGCTTCAAACCGTACAAAGGTGACTGGTTTTCAGCAGCCTATCTGAAGGATTAAACATGAGTAAATCTTCTACCTCATAGGGTAAAACGTAATGAATTTGCACATTTTCTGATGGCTGAAACACAAGCCAGCCCAGTGTGAACAGCTGGAAGTATTAATGTGCAATAATGTAAAAGTAGTAAAATATGTTATAATGACTGCCACTCAGTCAGCAGTAGCTGTGTAATATGAATAAGAAACACTTTAAATCCTTTCTAAATAATTGGCAGTATGTGTTTATATGGGACTGGGGTTGCATATTAAAACACACCTGATTTATTCTTCATAAGCAATGAGTATTTACTACATCTGTGATAGCTGTATAGATTCAAACCTCATTTTTTAAAATGATTAATTGGTATTTAATTAGCATGCATTAACATATGAGTTATATACATCCTAGTTGTGAATGCAAATATAATTCTAATAATTACATAACTAGTTATGCTTTCAAGAGCCTAATGCATAATGCAGTGCAGACAGCTTCCCTTGCTGGAGAAAAATAGCATGGAATACATACAGAGTAAAATAAAAAAAAATGTTTTAAGTCTCATTTCAAAATGGAAATGGGTCTTCATCAAGAACTCTCTGGGTCTTACAGAATTGCAGCAGGAAGCCAAAACGCGGGGACCCCCAGCAGAAGTGGCTTTGACAGCAAGTGATGAGGGAAGCACAGCTAGCTAGCCTGTGCAGAGGGGGGTGCTACAAGGCAGGGCTTGTTGTTGGAAAGAGGAACACACAAATGTTCAGCCCCTTTCCTTTCCTGCCACCAGCAGCTCCTTTTTCAGCCACTTTCTGCAGTAGATGCAGAAACCTCCAGCCATGCTGTCTGACGACCAGAGCCCTTCCCGAGGAGCTGAGCGCTCCACCAGGACCCTGCAGGGTTACACACTGCAGCTGGGGCAGCTTGGCCCCTCAGAGCTGTTTCAGTGCCTAAATCCCACTGATGGTCAATCAAATGCATGGCCCTATATCCCTAAGAGCTTTATGAAAACAGAAGGTGTAGGTTTTTAAAAGCATGTTAGGTATCTAGGAAAAACCTTTACAGTGGCCCCTTTTCTTGAGTAATGAAACTGCCCATTTGAGGAGCATCACAGGGGCTGGAAGAGGCTCTTTTCACTGAGAAATGCTGTTGCTACACCAATTGAAAAGCAACTATTTCTTTCAAGAGCGTAATCAATATTTGAGGTTCTGGAGATCTGTGTTTGACTCTCAGCCAAGTAACAGAGCTGTGACACCCCAAGGACTGAGCAGCGATGGCACCTTCAAACAACAAAGGACGTGCCAGGAAAACTGTCAACGTGAGCTGACATCTCAGCACTTCTCTGGGAGGCAAATGCTCTGAGAGCCTCCTTCCCTTTGGTGTCATGCTAATTCAAAGTGGCAGTGCAGAGAACAACTCCTGGGGCCACCAGCAGCATGAAGGCTAGGCAAATCGAGTCATAGCACTGCCAGACGTAATGGTCTCCAGTCTCTAAACTGCCAGATGTAAAGGTCTCTAAAATCCACCCTGAGTCCCAGCGGGTCTGTCAGATATTCTTTTACCTTCTTTCAACTCCATGCTACCAAGAGTGAGACTTTTTAAAAACAGATTAGGAAAGGTAGGAGGGAACAGGGAGCCCTTTGGAAAGTGAAGAATGCCACATCTTCTGCTATTTCTCCTGTTTAAATTAAAATATTCCAAGCTACAGCCTGGACCCTGAAAAAGAAAAGTTGATTATTGCCCCTAGCAGAGAATACCTCTCTTCTATCCTTCTCTCATCCAAGCTATTTGGGATTCAAGATAAGGCTCTTCTTCAGCAGTCAGATCTCCCCTGAAGCTGACAGGTAAAACTGCTGGTGTCCCCGCACATCCTCCCTCTGAGCACTGAGGGAGGCGGAGAAATCCCAGCCCCGCTTCTGGACTTCAGCAAAAATCCACCCCCTAATTGGTGGCTGCAAAGCAAAACTGTCAGGGCCGGTTCTTTGCTCCAACACCACCTCCTATCCCTTCCTTGCAGGAGTCCCACACCTCACACACACTTGCTTCTGGCCCACTTTTTGCAAATTTGAAGGTATTTCTATTTCTACCTGTAGCTCGGGGTATAGGACCTCTCCTGCAAGCCTTCACGGAAGTAAATATCCTGCTTTCAAGTCCAGGTAAGTCTCAAAAAGGCTGCATTTGTCAATCTGATGAAAAACACTCTGAGATGTGGCATTTTGTCAGAGCTCAGTGACATCCCATGCAGAGCTCCCCAGCCCTTTATCCAGCCCCAGCTCCCCCCAGAAGGAACACAAACCTGCAGCTACGTGGCTGCAGCTTTCCCTCCCCGTGTTCTGCCTCCCAGAGCCATGCTTCTGTTTTGTTTCTCCTGTTAAGCCCATTGCAGGGAAATCCAGCTGATGATAAATCCCCCATTTTTTATTTTTTATTTTTTTGCATGTGGCGAATAACGAAGCCTGTTCTTTAATAAACAATTGCACTTGCATATGATCTGGGCTCTCCTTTTTGTCATGCTTTGCTCTTTATCTTGTAGAGGTTTCTGAGGTGGTTTCTGTGAGCTACTGCCCCTAAAAAAACATTCAATTGCTCCTGTCCACTGCAGCCACACATCCGTGGGCCACCACTGCCCGAGTCACCCTGGCAGTTGCTACCAGATAAATGGCTGGTCATCATAAGCAGCAGCAAATTTACTAAGGGAAGGATGACAGAAAGTAGGGGAGATCTCTAGGGGTCCCACATGAGTATCTGTCACCCAAGTGGGGAGAAAAAAAAAAGGGATTCACCCTATTTTGACACTGCTGCACAAATGCAGGTGACTCCAAATACCAACATACCATTGGGGATGTATTCTTCCCATCAAAGCCATCATTTGGGGAAGTGTGTATCACCACAGCATCTCTTCTGGAAGTACCTAGACAACAGCAGCAATCAGGGCTACTGACCTCCCTCTTTACCAACCCTAGGTACGTTTTATATTAAAGGGAAGCATTAACATTGCATGTTTTGGGAGCAAATACGTATGAATTATTGCTGACAGTTAAGGCAAAGGCATGAATTCCCATCAGGAAGCACGGAACAGTTTTAGGGCTGTGAAGCCTTGCGAAGCCAGGAACATGCCCACTGCAAGGCGAGCTGCTCATATGGCACAGCAGATTTGGATGTTCCCTTTGCCGTCTGTCACGTACTTCAGAGCTTTTATGCAAACTGCCAGGAGACAAGAAAAACATACTATTACTGGGGGAAAATCAAATATTCAATTTGCTAGACAAACTGTAGGGGCCTGAGCTCTGGGTTGTCTTCAGTAATAAAAGTCTTAGTGTTCCTACATAAATATGCTGGTCTAGTCCCAGGCTGATTAGTAAAGAATAATAAGTGTACCTGGCTATCCACAGCCAGTGGGGAAAAAGCTGTGCTCTGAGTGGTTAGCTCTTAAGTCTTTGAGTTTCTGAACACTGATTTTCTGATTGCCTACAATCTGCAATGGAATTAAAAAATAGGTTCAATCCCCTCCAATAAACAAACAAACAGATCCCTGCGGTTCCTTTATCAGTGTTCCTCGCCCAGGTTTCTTTTCATCCCCATCCTACCCTGCTCACCCCTGCCCAGCACGGCCACCAGCCCCCTGGGAACCAACGTCTCCAGCTTACCACCATGACCAAGGAGCAGCAGCACCCATCTGTGACACCTTGGTGCAGCTTCACTGGGCAGGATGGGAACAAGATACCTTGCCCCAGGGATTGCCACTGCAGCCGTCCCAGGTGGCAGGCTCACCAACAAAGCCATCTGGGGAATAATTTCAGGACTTGATGTAAGGCACATGGAGCAATGCTTCTGCTCCGTTTTGTCAAGGTTTTTTTAAATCAAGTTGAAGGCAGATCTAAGGAGAGACAAAGTCTGGGCCTGATCCAAAGGCAATGGAAAACCTGGAACAAAAAGGATTTCATTGCTCTCATTAAACCCATGTAAGTACCCACCCAGATGGAGTTTTCCCTGGCTGTAATTCCCCTTTAAGCAGCAGCATCTGACAGCAATAGACTCCGACACATACCCTCAAATAATTAAGTTAACATAAAAATATATCAGATGGTTCCCAGCTTCTCCAGAGGCACTGAAATCTGGAGGCAAAAGTCAGCTTATGGAAAAAACCTGGCAGCGAGCAGAGTCCCTGCCTGGTGCTGCCAGGCTGCTCCACAGCCTGCTCTGCTCATACCATGCACACCTGCACCGCGTCCCCAAGGGGTTTGGGAGGAAGACATCTAGAGGAGGAGGGAGAGGAATGACTAAGCGGAGGCGAGAGGCGCTGAGTCACCCGCACCCCTGCACCCTCGCCCCGAAAGCTGTGCCAGGAGTGGGAGCACTGCCCAAGCACCGAGCATGGCTACTGCTGGACGAGGTTCAGGCATCCTGCCCTAAAAAGCATCCTGCGCTGCCACATCATGCTCCATTCCATCCCCGAAACTGGGTCCAGCTCTGGCCTGAACCTCTGTTCAGAGAGGGGGCTAACAGTTCTTGTTTGGTTTGGGGATTTTTTTAATTACTGGCCACAAAGCCCATTGAAACAAAGGGACAAGCTCACGCTCACTCAAGCAAGCTCCGACCCAGACACTGAGCATGAGGCTTGACTGTGAAGTCTTTCTTTGGTAAAAGGAGATTCCTTGGACTTCCACCCTTTCCTCACATCTGTCAAGTGCTTTTCTATATTTTTTATAAAATCAAGATGAAATAACATCCGTTCTCCTATTAATCGCTCCTCCAAAGCCGAAAGAGTTTCCCTCTCCGGCTTGCAGGGCACAGAGCTGGCTGCTCCCCACCAGCTCCTCCTGCGGTTGCTTTTACGAAATGCAGACTGAGCTGAAGGTAACGGCTGTGCGTGGACACAGAGAAATACTGCCTAAATCAGGAATTAAAAGAGAGCTTCCAGTATCTGAAACCCTTTATTGACAAAAGGTCGAGTTACAGCAGTGCAGGCATGCCACAGGTTCTGCACACCTCTCCAAGCAGAGCTCGAGCTGCAGAAGGAGCTGATCCTTCTTTGGGGGAGAAATTTGCAGACACAAATGCTACAATATTTCCATCGGTAGAACAGGGTACTTAAAGTGAACAAAACCAAGTCAAGCACCAGAAGCAGCACTGCACAGAGCATGCTACTTCCAGAGCATCTTCAGCTGTAGGAGAAGTCACAGAGATCGCCAGACCAAACCTGATGCGGGGCACAGGACCGTGCAGGTCGCTGCATGGCAAGAGAGCAAAACCCCGAAACCTGCCAGAACTGTCTTCTTTGTTCTTGTGTGTGTGGAGGCAGAGGACTTTCAGGGCACAATTCTGTCTGTTAGGTGGGGGAGAAAGAGTTTGCACAATCTAAGCATAAGAGTGGCTTGAGTTTCCCCAGGAAATGACTTGGGGTTATTAACACATATTTTTTCCATTGTAAAATGATCTCTGCTCAAATGCTATAACACAAGAAGATCCTAAAAACCCTGCCAGAGCCCTGACTGCTGTAAGTCACTATAATAGCACACAATTTGCACTCTTCCTCTGCTGAAGAAAGCCTTTGATCTCCCCTCTTTTCTTGTGGCACACCATGGTCTTTGTCAGAGATAATCCTCAGAAGCAAAGATCTCAGGCTTACCACAGCACTCCACAAAAGCCTTGACGGCCTTGGATGTACAGCAGGTGAGGAGCAGATTTTCTGGACCCAAATCTATTACACGGTTGTTCGCAATTACATGGCACGAGCCATGGTAGCCCTGGCTGTGCCTTCCCGTGGAGAGCCCGCAGCGTGCCTCTGAGGCAGCCTCCAGCAGAGGCTTCTCCTTCAGCCACAGCAGAGGAACGCCAGAGCAAGGCACTTGCTCGTGAGCGCTGCAGTTAAGAGATACAAAGTCAAGTCCCTCCTATGTTCTTTAAATACGAGAGGGTTTTTAAAAACCCACTCAAATACGTTCCTGAAATAATGCTGCCTGAAATATGTTAAGCGGTCGTTTTAGATCTCAGGTAGGGCTCAGGTTCTCCCCAGCAATTCCTCCCATGCCTCCCTCTTAAAAATGTGAGCGGAGAGAGAGAGCCCGAATGGTAAATTAAAGTGTACCTGTAAAGTTGTGTTTAAAGGGATGTTTGACTGCAGAAGACAGATGTAAATGTAAGTATTAATGACAAGCTTTCAGAAGAAGTGGATCAAATTTGGTTGTGCTTATAGCTTTGCAGCTCAGGAGTGATTCCACTGAGCTGAGCGGGTTATGCTGCGCACGGTCTGTGGGTTTACATAATCCTTCGCACCTGAGTGAAGATTCCGGTTCAGAAACAATTTCAAAGACAGATGAAGACCTATGCGTATTATGGCAGAGAGTAAACATTGTTCCACTGAGCTTCAATTGCCAAGCTGCAGAGATTATATATTAGCATGTTTGTAACTTGAGAAAAGGCTCTGCACGGTGTACGCTATTCATTTGAGCAATGCAACCAGATCAGTCTCTGGTATCCCTGGGGATATTATACTGCAGTTGCTTTCGATACCTCTTTGTCATCCGCTTTCACTACAACATTACATTCCGTTTACAGGCGCTAAACCAACAGATGATAACTTTGAGCCCCTAAGTTTGGGATTAAGAAGTGAATGTATGGATCTCATCTGGCAGCATGTGTTTGGGATCTGACAAACCTCACCCTTGGGCTTCTCCAGAGCTGGCTCAGTCTCTGCCTTTCTCACATGGAAGCTGTATCAAGACCTCTCTGAATTTGGCAAAAGCGAAATACTTTCCTGATGTTTTGCCCAGTGGTCAGTTAAATCTTTTTGCTTCCTGCTGAGCCAGAATCCAATGGCCAGAGCAGTGGCCGTGGGGTGACAGGGCCCAAGGACATTGCAAGAGGTGGCGGTGCTCACCTGGGCAGGCAGAGTCAGTGCAGCTAATGGCAGTCCATCAAAAGGCTGGATCACAGCATCGGTATGTTCAGAGCATAAGAAGTTGATGTATTCTGAGGAGGAGATAAAGGAGGCATTTCCTCCAAAAGAAGGCATTTCATACCTTCCCCATCCAGAAATCCATAATTCACTCTCAGCAATTGAATTCCAGCAGCATCGTGCTGCAGGAGAACAACAGCTCACAGCACAGTCCCTGACAAGGAGCCTCTGCTTCCAACCACTCTCTCGCTGCCTTCCTCTTCCCTTCCTCTTCTTGTTTTGCAGCCTGTCACAGCTGAATGCAGTAATTAGAGCTGCCCTGCCATTTTCCAGGATTGCTGCTTTCAGCTCCGCCATATATATGTTGACCTTCACAGCCAAACAATGGAGCACCAGCTATTTATTCGCCAAGCAAACCAAGAGCTTTATAAAAAAAAGCCATTGGACATGGCTACTCAAATAGACCGCTATTATCTACTTCCTAATAAGCAGACTATTTAGTTAGGAAATTCTAAAATTAGGCACTGAGCACCTGAAAAAACTTCCTATTCAAAACAGACAATAACATGCAAAATGGAGCTGTATTTTAAGGTGGCTGGGTATGTTTTTGTGCATTAGCACAAATGCCACCAAAGGGGAAATTTTGTCCATGAAGTACATTATTAATCATTTTCCCATCGATACTTTTTAGGATATTACAGGAAAAAACACATGGGGATTAACAGATTTTGAAGTTCATAGAAGATAAATTAATCCTTGATTACTTGACTTTGTGTGCAATATGTCCCTGAAGACTTATTCTGACAGTAATTCTGCACTGAAATCCGTATTTCTATTTGATTAAAACACATCTTCCAGCAAGACTCTTGCAGTCCTTTTTTAGACATCTGGTGAAATGGAAAAATCACCATTTCTCCCGGTAGTTTGTCACCCACACTGCTGCAAAATGTGCACCTTGTGTACAAACCAAACAGGAGCCATCAGTATCCAAGGCTCCTGCATCATCCTTTTCTAATTCTGATTGATCACAGTTGTCATACACTCCAAGGCCCAATTCCACCAGGCTGGGTCTGTTTGTGTGGGTGTGCAGAAGAGACTCGGTGCATTGCAAGAGCAGAGCACCACAGGGGCGAAGTGCATGGTGCCCAAAGAGCAGGCTGCAGAACGACTCCGGGCAGCAAAGTATTTGTTAAGAGTTTAATAGGAGTAAGTTCCCATGGCTACATGTGAGTATCCAACATGTTTAAGAAAACAAGTGTCTTGTGGACTCACTAATGCTTAGCGTTGCTCAATTAAATATTCTTCTACTGGAAAGAAAAACGGGAAATTGAAATTGGGTACTCAGTAAACAGATTAAGTAATTCTCTGCTTAGAAGAATGTATCACTGCTTGTCTCTGGCATCTTCTGGGACCAGTCAAAACAAAGCAGGCAACACGGCAGACAACAAAATGCCTATTCTATTCCTTTTGGCCCTCCATCCCAGCCGTTAAATGAGGGCAGAAGACAAAACAGAGTAGAAAAGGGCTACAAAACAAAAAGGAGACAGGACTGCAAAAGTTGCATGCAACCTAATTCTCAGAGATGGTCTATTTATGCCAACTCCGGATCTTACTTGAAGTCTGTGGCAGTCGATCCCCTTGCCTGCCATGCAGGCAGGATTTGGCCCTGGTAAAGTATCCGCCTGCATTCCCAGCTGCTCGGTCCAGCTGCCGCAGAGGAATGCAGGGCTGCCGAGGGCGCTGGCACGGGATCGAGGCCGAATTTTGAGTGAAAAAAGATCTCCGTCTCAGCACCTGGATGTCAACTTTGTCTTTTAGCTGAAGCTGATAAAGCTAATCCCTGCCTGACAAAAAATCAGTTGAGTTTCTTCTCCCTCACCAGCATTCAGTTTGTATTGGAACCAGCTACTTTATTGAACTGAGTTTTAGGCATTCTGTAGGGCTTTAGAAACAGACACGTACATGCAGGAGCTGGGTAGCAAAGCAGAGTTATGTGTGTGCTTATTAACTTACTGCAAATTAGAGCCGAGTAGTCAATACAGTATTTTAAAGGGCTATATCCTGCTCCAACAGGAGTCAACAAGAGTTTCACCACTTTGTAGCATGCTACAGGGACTCAGATGACAGGGATTAAAACAAGCAAATAAGCACAGAACAGTCATTTTAGCAGGCTGGATGCAAGCAGAAATGTTTGAAGGCATCAAAGACAGTTAATTCCTATCGGAAATCAATGGGAGCTGAGGAAATACAGCTCTCCTGTACCCTTGGAAAGCTGTCCCTTAACTGTGGATTGCCCTGATCTCTGCTTTCTCTAAAACAAGATTGAAGTGGAAGGTGCTCATTGATTTTGCAGCTACCCCCGATTTCCTATCTAACGCTTTGGAAAAGTTGTTTCTGTCAACCTCATTCATCACCATCTGTACTTCACACCCGTCAAGTGAATCAGCTGCCACTGAAGCCCAAACTTAAATCTCACCATAATAATACTGTGATATTTAGAGTAAGGGGAATCCGTGTCCAAAATACAAGCTACTTCCAAGAAAAAAGAAGGAAGGAAGGAAGGAAGGAAGAGAGAGAGAGAGAGAGAGAGAAAGAGAGAAAGAAAGAGAGAAAGGGAGAAAGAAAGAGAGAAAGGGAGAAAGAAAGGAAGAAAGAAAGAAAGAAAGAAAGAAAGAAAGAAAGAAAGAAAGAAAGAAAGAAAGAAAGAAAGAAAGAAAGAAAGAAAGAAAGAAAGAAAGGAAGGGAGAAAGAAAGAAAGGAAGAAAGGAAGAAAGAAAGGGAGAAAGAAAGGGAGAAAGGGAGAAAGGGAGAAAGAAAGGGAGAACGAAAGAGAGAAATAAAGAGAGAAGGAAAAGAGGTGGGGGGGAGGGAAACGGGAAAAAAAAAAAAAAAAAAAAAAAAAAAAAAGGGGAAAAAAAAAAAAAGAGGCTGTTTCAGCCCCAGTTTTGAGTGTCTCCACCTCGGTCGGTCTCTGAGCGCACCTCACCGCCGAGCACCGCGTCTCGCAGCCGCCCCGGAGCCGCCTCAGCCGGGTGGCCTCGGGCAGGGCAGCGAGCGGCTGGCGGGGGCGGCGGGGAGCTCCGGGAGCGGGGGGCGCAGCCGGGGCCGGGACCGGGACCGGGATTAGGACCCGGGATTAGGACCCGGGATTAGGACAGGGGCCGGGGCCAGCAGCGGGGGTCGCCCCCGCCTGCTGGGGAGCCCCCCTCTCGCCGTCCCCCCCGCGCCGCTCCGCGCCCCCAGCGGGCCGGGGGAGGGAGGAGCGGGGCGGGGGGCAGCGGCGGCCCTTCCCCGGGGGCTGCCCTCCCGCGGGGGGCGGAGCGGCGGGGCCCGGAGCCTCGGAGCGAGGGGCTGCGGGGCCGCCGCCGCCGCCCATGGAGCCCAACGGGACGGCGGCGGCGGGGGGCAACGGGACGGCGGGGGGCGGCGGGGGCGGCGGGGGAAGCCCCCCCGGGGGCGGAGGCCCCCTGCTGATCCCGTCGGCTTTCGGGACGGTGCTGTCGGTGATGTACGTGGCCGGGGTGGCGGGCAACGTGTACACGCTGGTGGTGATGTGCCACTCGGCGCGCTGCGCCGCCCCCATGTACAGCTCCATCGTCAGCCTGGCCCTGGCGGACCTGCTGTACCTCTCCACCATCCCCTTCATCGTCTGCACCTACCTGGCCCAGGACTGGTACTTCGGGGACCTGGGGTGCCGCATCCTGCTCAGCCTCGACCTGCTCACCATGCACGCCAGCATCTTCACCCTCACCCTCATGTGCACCGAGCGCTACCTGGCCGTCACCCGGCCCCTGGACACCCTGAAGAGGTCGCGGGGCTACCGCAAGGTGACGGCGGGCGCCGTCTGGTCGGTCTCACTGCTGCTGACGCTGCCCATGATGCTGATGGTCACCCTGACCGAGGGGAGCAAGGCGGAGGGCAAGGTGAAGAGGATGTGTGCGCCCACCTGGAGCGTGGACGCCTACCGGACCTACCTGACGGTGCTGTTCAGCACCAGCATCATGGCCCCGGGAATCATCATCGGCTTCCTCTACACGCGCCTGGCCAGGACCTACCTGGAGTCCCAGAGGAACCCGCCCCACAAGGAGAAGAACAAGAGGTCCCCCCGGCAGAAGGTCCTCATCATGATTTTCAGCATCGTCCTGGTCTTCTGGGCCTGCTTCCTGCCTTTCTGGATCTGGCAGCTGGTGCGACTCTACAGCAGCTCCCTGCAGCTCACTACCCAAACCCAAAAGTGCATTAACTACCTGGTGACCTGCCTGACCTACAGCAACAGCTGCATCAACCCCTTCCTCTACACCCTGCTCACCAAAAACTACCGGGAGTACCTGCGCAACCGGCACCGCAACTTCTACAGGTTCACCTCCTCCTTCCGCAAGCGGGGCTCCAACCTGCAGTGCTCCTGGGGACGCTCCATGTCCTCCAGCAACCAGTACGACTACAGCTCGGAGGCCCTGGGCATGGCCACGCTGAAGGACAAGTGAGGAAGAGGAGGCTCTCTGGAGACATCAGGACCAGAAGAGCGTCTGGCCAAGGTAGGGCTTTGGGACCCTTTTGCGCTGCGGGGTCCTAAGAACTCGTTTCTGGTGGTCGCTATAGGTCAGGGCACAAAGCCGTGTGACCTCAGGTACTGTAAGATGCTTTTCAGTTTTTTGGGGCTTAGGGCTGTCAGGGGGGTCCTGCCATCCGCGGGTGTGGATGAATCCTTCTCTGGTTTGGGTGCAGAAGATGAGTTGGATACTTTGTTCAGTTCTTTGGCAAACTCTTTTCAAGCTTTTCTAAGCTCCGGCTCTGCTCCGGTTCTCCTGTGTGATTTCTCAGTGCTGTCCTCCGGCTACGGCTGGACCAGATCCACAAAGGTCTGAAATTGTCCTGGGACTGCTTAACTTAGCTGCAAGCCCTGGGTTTGCCCTATATATATCTGTTATCTGTTCACAGTGTGTGTAAGGAGACCTTTAAGCCCCTTTTTCTATTTCCTGTTATATTTTAGTGCACTACAGTTTGATCAAGCTCTAGTTCAGTTTGATAAAAGTCTCTGTTTTAAAATTCATTGCAGCAGCGCTGCAAACTCCAAGCATTTAAAACCCACGAGGTAAGCTGTCAGAAAACACTGGGTTATCTAAAAAGGCATGTCATATTTTAACTTTTCTACCCAAGATGATTTTAATCTGCCACTGATTTTAAGTTGGTCCCTTTCTCTACAGTCAACAGAGTTTGAAAAACTGAAAATTTATCTCAGAAAGGAAAAAAGAACATTCTTATAATCCTGTCACTCAAAGAGCTGAGGCTCTAAAAAAATGACTGAGACCTGTACTGTGAGACTCATCATAAAAAGGACAAACTTAATCCTGGCAAATCTCACCAAAAGTATTTTGCCTTGATGTATTTTGCTCATTCTCTTTCCACTTAACATCTAGCGGTAAACCTCCACCATAGATGCTAGCGATGCCTGTCAACTATAAAACTTCAGTTCATACAATAAATTATGATTAAGAAGTGGACCATGTCAGGTTTCCCCTCCCACGTTCTCTTCACCCAGCCCGAGGGGTTCGTTAAGCAGGGGAGAGGCTGCTGCTCTCAGCTGTGCTTTAAGGAGCTCATTTAAGTGGGGATAAAGTTGTGTTCAAGCCATCTGCCCTGACTCTGGGGATAACTAAAGCACAGCAAGAGTTGCATAAACTGTTGTCAGCAGCTGGCAATGTCCAGGGACTTCTGAAACAACAGACAGCTGCTTAAGGAGCAGTCATTTCCACTTTTTTATGGCACCTCCCTACCTCGACCTGACTGAGAGGAGGAACTCAGCAGCCCTACAGTGGTACTGGGTTTCTGTGTCCTTGGGTGATCCTCTCACAGCATGTGCCAAGCTTTAGGGTACATCTGTGCTCAAGCAGAGACACAAAGTGCCTACACAGCAGCCGAGGATGGGGAGCAGAGAACACAGCACGGCTACATGCTGGATTTTATGCATAAAGGCAGAAAAATAACCCCCTCAGGGCACGTGTTGGACAAAGACCAGGGAAATAGGTTCCTGTGCCCAAAGTCTGGCATTCTTCATATAGGCGGAGTTTTTGGGGTGCTTTTCAGGAAGGGGCAATAAGGAACTCACCTTAGCATTGTTTACATGACTTTTCATCACAGGACTTTCTTCAAAACGTTTGCGACCCACTTTGTGATGTTCCAGCGTTGTGCAGACTGCCAAGCTGGGTGGTAGAAAGGGATGTGGCGGTGCCAGCTTCCTTACAAACGCAGGGGACTAAAACACAGCTCTTGCTGGGAACTGGCAGGGCAGAGTGGGCTTCAACAGTTGTAGAGAACTTTTCAGGAACTAATTCATTTCTTTTTATTATTAATTCTGAAGCCATTGTTCCTTTCCTTTTGCTTCCCATTTCCGAGGCTGGAAGTCACTCCCCTGTAAGAATAACACAGATAAGACTTAACTCAAAGGGCGGTGTGGGAAGGCTGGAGTGCATGCGTCATCCACAAGGTGTGCCACGCTGTGCTGCTCACAGAGCACAAGAAAAACCTGACACAGTCCTGGTGTGTCTTGATTTCCAGTGCTTGGCCTCAGGAGAAGGTCCTTGAAAGCCACTGTCCCACCCCAGCATTGCAAGGCGGCCGTAGGACGGATGGTTATCCAGTATGAAATAGCGTATATCTGTTAGCAGCCATGCAGGGAAAGCAAAGGATGGAAGAGCGGTGTAGGTGTCAAAAAGAGCATTGGGGAATACACTTCCTGCCTCAACAACCATGTGCTAAAATATCTGGTGCCAAACAGCCTAAAAACATAGTTAGTAACGAGAAGGGGGAGCTGGAAGAGAGCTGTGCTTGAGAAAAAAAAAATAAAAAAAGAAAAAAGAAGAGTGTGTTACATACACAGTCCTACCAGAGTGAGTGGATAGCCAACAGAAGCGTTTGGTTAGGGTGGGCTGCGCTCCACGAGCTGTCCCCTAGCAGGCTCCTACTGCCCCGCTGAGCAGCACACAGGGTGCACACTTTGTGCCATAGCATTGGAGCTGCTGACACCAAAGGGCTGATGGAGAAGCACCCAAATGAAAGACCAAGTATGAGGTATTCTTCGCTGTCAAGTTTCTTGACCAGCTTCAGCCCATCCCATCTCGGAGCCGCTCCCCTCACCTGTCAGGCTCTGATGAACCCACGTAAGGTTCCTGTAAGGAGAGACCCAGTAAATTTGATGACGCCCACAAAGCATGTCAATCGGGCAGACCAGAGCCTATTTAATAACCAGAACTGGCCAGCGATCAGAAGACACTGCTGTGCGTAATGAATGGCAGCCCTTCAGCAGCTCAGCATGTGGCATCCCCCTGCCTGCCGCAGCCCTTTGCAAATGTGATTCCTTGGGATCCTCTTGTACTCCCGGGGATCAGAGCTCAATTTAAAAGATAAATTTGTGTAAACAACATCTCTCTTATTGTCTCATCGGACCAGTTAAACTGCCAAAAGTCAGTAGCTTTGACCCACTTAATAAATATCTTGCAAGAGCAGATGCGTTAACCAAGTTCCTCTTGTCTGTAACTGCGGAAGCTTTGGCAGTTCTCAGTATGCTCACATGTTGGAAACAGGCATAAAGTCTTCATATATCTTCCTTTAACAAAAAAACGGGGTAGTTAACTTTGGGATTGCTGCTGCCAGCCCATAGCACAGAGCTTTGTCCGGGGCTGACACAACCTGTAAGCTCCCATATGGGGTAGCTCTGCCTGCTGCTCACCCAGAGTATTTTGGGGAGGACTTGGGACTCCACTCTTTGGGGTTGGTGGGATCTCAGTTCATAAGCACACGGTCAATGCAGGCCCCACAAAACTTCTGTAAAGCAGCCCAAGCTATTTTCTGTATGAGGCAGGAGCATTACCTGTCCAACACTGAAAAAAAGAATGAGTCAGGGCTCCCAAAATCATGAGATAAAAAACACACCAGCTCTCCACAACCAGAGAGGTTACAAAATCGTTTCATACGGAAACTGGGCGTCACATAACCAGAATCCAGATGATGAGGCTCTGGAAACTGCAAGCATCTTATTATTTAGGTAAACTTGAAGCATCTCAGCTTGGGATGAAATAACAGCAGGGAAGTCCATCAGGCTGTAACTAAGCAAAATGCTGTGAATTATTTTAAAACAGCATTGCTTTGGCTATTCTCCTACATTTCAAGCAGGCAAGATGTGTGTGCCCTATGCAATTCTACTGCAGGTTTAGCAACATAGCTAGTCTCTAAACGGGAGATGGTAATTTTAGGAAAGATGACAGTATTTTTGTCGCTGGGACAGAGGTTGTCACTGCAAAACTCCATATGGGCTTTATAGGAAAGAAAACATCTTAACAGCTTAATCACTGGAAAATCTTCTCCAACATCCCTTGGTATTAAATCTGTATGCCCCACTCTGTTCCTCCCCAGCTCACCAGAAAGAGCAGGCTGTGAAAGAAAAGCTTCATCCTGAGTGCTCTTTCCTTCCTTTAATCTAAGGTAGTATCTACTGCAGCAACAGCAATTTTTCTGTTTTCACTTGAAAAAAGAAAAGGCAGGTCCTTTGTGGGACAAGTGAGAATACCTGTTTTCCCCATGCTCAGGAGAATACATTTGAAGCTTACTGACTTTTTGCAGACTTCACCTTCTATCACACATCTTTGCTCATCTTCCTCCCCACTTTTTAACAACAGATTTGCCATAAACGCTTGAAAGCCCCACATTACAGTTTAATTGTGTATGCAAGCAAATCATTAACATTTAAACTCCTATTTAGCAGTCATTTTGGGTGCCTATTGTGCGATGGAATACCAGGAAAGGCAGTGGAGGTGATTTTATGAGTGCTTTGTACCTCGCAAGGCACGCTGCCCAGTTTTGTTAGCCCAGGAGATCAGGCAGGGTGACAAGGTTGCTCTGCTCAGAAGCAAATACAGAATCTGTTCCCCCAGCAGCATCCGAATAGAAAGTGCACAAACTTCGTATCTGAGCCCAGCCCTTGAGCACTGGAAGCAGGTAACGCACATTTCAGAAACGCTGGTCAGCCCCGGAAAGTTGGCCGTTGTGTTTTGGAGTCCCTCTGGTGGCAGGAGCAATCTTCCCTCCTGAGGTTCTCAGGAAGGAAATTTGCTTTTTATTTCAGGTTTTAAAACGTAGCAGTTGCAACACAACCTGACTACATAACAACACTTAATTTACTGAAAATATAATGTTGCCACAACATCTCCTGAGCAGAACAAGTCTGTTAGGCAGAGAAAACCCACTCCCAAGTGCTAACTTTGCTCTCCCACCTTTCTTCCTGTGCCGAACCCAGACTAACTTTATCCCTGTCATTTTGCACAGCAGCCTTGCTGGCAGCACCCACAGAAACACCCAGAGCTGGTGACTAACTACAGCTTAGCCCAGCTGCGGATTGCTTTTGCCACATAATATTGGTTGCTGTTGTCAGTTTCAGGTTTTTCAGAGGAAAAAGAGAGACTCGGAGTTAATTGCTATGGCTTGGAAGAAATAAATTGCTTTGTCTTCAGAACTGTAGCAGCAGCTTCACAGAAAATAAGTGCTCTTTTAAAATTATTATTATTATTACTGCTGTATGAGCTTTTTTTGCCCTTGATGGGGAATGTACTTAAAGCACAGCAGAGGGAAAGGATGCATCAGCTGGGAGCAAAGCATCTGGGAGATTTGGGTGGCCCAGGGTGAGTTTTGCAAAGGCAGAGGAAGGAGCTTGCTACCAGCTCACTTGGCCAAACCTTTAGGATACAACAGGCAGCAGTAGGACATGTGAAATTAATAGTTACTGAGGTGTATTAAAACCGTAAAGGGATGTATATCAAAAGCCCCACTGAGGAACTCAGACCACGCAGAGTTTCTGGTGTGGTGTCTGCCACCCCTGGGGCATCCTCACTGCAGCCTAGAGGGTTTTGGGTGCCCAGAACTGAGCTCTGTGATCTGCGGTCCCAGCTGGAGCCCTCCTGGCCCCAGAGAAAAGGATCCCAATGGAACACACCAAAGCAAAACTGCTGCAATGTTTTCCTTCCTCCTGTCCCAACATGAGAAAATAAACAATTTAAAGAGGAAAGGGGAAAATGAATCCTGAAGAATTCTTCTGGCATTCAAGCTCCACTTTTCCAATTTTCTTTGGAACTCACTTGTAATTTATTTTTTAATGTAAATGAAAGATTTTAGTTAACACTAGGAACCCTTCAAAAGTGAGAAGCAAGGTGAAGAGTTAAGCACTTGTTGAATTTATTAGGGGAGGCTGCACTTCACTATTGGGAAAGATCCCACCCAAGCCCTCCATCAAGATCGCTGGAGGGAAATCAGTAAATAACGTGGTGCAACAGCAAACCACCCCACATATCAGCTGTGCTTGGCAGAGGACACAATCCTAAGCCAAAATGGTGCAAATGGGGAAGAAGTAGGATCTGCTAAGTTTGTCTCAGCGCATTTAGGCCAGCATCTAAGATGTCGTCAGCCTTTCCTTGTGCACGCCCGATAGGATCTTGAGTTCAGCTCCTGAATTCTTAACTGAAAACAAATATGATTTCATCCAAACAAAGCAAGGCAGATTCCTGAAACTAAATGTGGTGTGTCCATAAACACCGAATTTTTGAGACAGTTACAACTTCATATACACGCTCCTGCAAACCTCATCAGGGACTTCCACCAAATTCAGAACATTTCTACACCTTTCAGTTTACCATATTGACTTCACATTTGAGAGCCACCCCTGGCTCGTGCAAGAAGCCCCGCAGGAAGAGGCACTACATAGCAATGCTTCTAACAAAACCCCACTGATTTAAATCGACTTTCTGCTATTTCCTTCATAACAGATTGTTGTTTTTTTTTTCATTTCACACTGTAGAAGCGAATGTCTTAGATGAATGGCATTACTATGAAATTAGCTGAAGCCCAAGTTACCTCTACCCCCACATTTTGAAAACTGCTTTTGGCACTCAGTTCGGGAGCAGTAGCAGCACTGTGCAGGCAGCAGCAGCAGTTATCTGATCCCACTCAAGTGTGTCTTTATCTTCCTTCCCATCATCTGCTGGTGGGGATTCACAGGCCATTCATCCCGAAAGCTGTTGATAAGTAATCCAGGCAGGCTTGAAAGCATGATAGCTAATAAAATCCAGAGCAGATTTACAGGGGTTGTCATGCTGCAGCCACCTATCGAGACAGCGTTTGACATCCAAGCTGAAGAGGGAGATTACTGTGAATGGGAGGAGGTGGGAAGTCTGGGCTTCTCTTTCAGAATCACCATGGACTTGCTGCGTAACCTCGGAGAAGTCACTTGCCCTTGTGCTGCTGCTCAGTTTGCTGCCTGCAAATCAGCAATGCAATTTCCATGGTCTGCACGAGTGTCTTAAGACACTGCTAATGTGTGTGATATGTTTTGAGATCCTTGGTTTTAGGTACAAAAGTTAAAAGCTCTCCTTTTAGGAGTAACTCAGGATTCCAGTTCGCTATTAATGGTCAGATGGAGGAAATGTTTGTGTACCAGAAGAACTTCTCATCCATTTTTAGATTAATGGCAGCCGCTCATCAAAGATTATAATTTAGCCCCCAGCAATGGCAGCTGCGCTTGGCTAGCATCTCAGGGAGCACGGCTGAAATGGTTCTGATAAAAGCATCATCATTTCACTGCATCAATACCCTCTCTACAGCCTCTTCCCAGGTAAGAAACAATAGCAGGAGCTATGGTAAGGAAGCAAAATCTTTCTTCTTTACCTCCTGGCAGCCTTTTTCCCCACATTGTGGGTAAGGAGCACAGGAGTTGGTGAAGGTAAGGGCAGCGCATCCCTCCCAGCCACAGCCCGTGCCGCAGCCTGCTCCAGTGCTGGATCCTGATGCAGAGGAAGCTGAACAGAGAGAACGATCCTGATTGCTAAACACGGCAGTGCTTCCCTGTCATTTTGTTCTTGGCATCCTTTTAGAGTGATTAAATCTGTCGAGGAACCTCCGCCTGCCTTAGGCACAGCACGAGTAATTCCCAACAACAGAAGCAGAGGAAATAGCAACCGACTAACTTTGCTTCGCTGCTTTCATTTGTCTGTTTGTTTTAATACAAACATGAGTTTACTATGGCAAGCATCTCCCTAATTTCAAAGTGCCGCTCTGTCTTTGCAGCAGCTGCTCTTAGGGAGGATGAGAAAGTGAAGCTCTGCAGCCTCCAGTGCCCAAAGTTATGGGTAAAGCTCTTTGCAGACCTGGGTTAAACGGGGGGCCCACACTGGAGGGATGGGGACAGAGCGGGAGCAGCACTTGCCCTTATTCCTCCATCCGTCCAAGTGAGTATTTTCTCTACCATACACTATGTGCTCCAGGTACTCACTATCTATCTCTGTTATTCAGAAAAAAAATATATATATAAAACCTGCAAGAAGTCTTGGGTTTAGTCCAATAAGAGGCAAGAAAAAAACTTTAAGCCTGTAACTTCACAGCCTGGGAGAACCACTTGTGTTCCCCTGCTCCCATCCTTTGTGCTCGTCATCCCAGAAGGTCTTTGGGTGGGGGGAAAAGGCTTCATTACCTACAATATGCAAAAATGAACTAGTTAATGTGCCACACCAGATTACTCATTAACCTGAATGAGATCAGAGAGGAATTGCTCTAGGCTGGCAGGAGGTTTAGGAAGGCAGTACTGTGTCAGCTCCACGCTGCCTCCAGTGATAAACCTGTACACCCAGTGGGGAAATAGGGAGGGGGAAAGAGGTAGGCAGTCCTGAGTGGGTTCGTGCCTCACAGTTTCTCCAAATCTTACCTCCTGGCAGGATTTTGTTGCAGAAAAGTACTTGATCCAACCTTGCAAATCTTCTTCTCTTCTCATCCCATTTGCTGTGAGCATGAGGACAGCTGGTATGGGAGCCCCTGAACCCCACTTTGGCCCTGTGGTGCAGGATGAGGAGTTACAGAGGTGGCAGGGAAACAGGAGCATGAAGTCCCCAGCAGTGTCAGGGCACAGAAAGAGACCATTAGGTCAGGCCTCAAAAAAAAAAATAAAAAAAAAATAAAAAATAAAAATGCTGCATCTTAATAGATGTTTTTGTCCTCCCTCATTCTTCAGTAAATGTTTAGCTTAGAGAGCTCTGAGGCATGTGTTTCAAACTCTGTCTGTGGAGGGTCCATTTGTAATTACAGACTTCAGTCCCGGACCTACCTTAACGACTTTGCATTCCCCTCATTCTCCACAGGCTGAATCTTCTGCCCACACTGAACGAAGCTCGTACAGAAAGATCATGGATCAAATGTGACCGTTTAGTTTGTCTGTTCAGTGAAAATATGTTTGCTTTTAGCTTGTTCCTGTCCTTGGTGTTCTTATTTTAATCTGTTTTTCTTTGGTCTCTGTCTGCTTTGTGCTATTTTTCCTCCTGGGCAACAAGTTGCAGTCTCTCCCAGGGACTGCTCCCATCCCCACTTTGTTCCACAGCAACAAACCCTGCCAGACCCTGAAACACCCAGGGAGAGTTTTGAGGCTTTGGGGAAAATTTTATACCTCTTGAATTTCAAATCTGTTGTTTCAGGTTGCCTGCAGAGAAGGCAGAAGTGTTTATTGATTTCTACAACATAATCAGAAAGCGGGCATGTCGCTGCAAGCGTGATTGCTCTAAGCAAATCCTTCAACTCCAGCAGAGAAGTTACATCTGCATAGCTAGGAGCATGATGTGACAAAAATCTCCTTTGGAGTGTCTCAAGCTTAAACCTCTTCTGGCCCCTCGGTTGGGCTGGTCCATCTGTTTTTGCAGCCCTAAGGTTTTTAAAGAGTTAAGCCTTTCTGATTTCTAGCTTTTTCTTTTCTCTCCTCTCCAATCAAGCCCAAACCAACTGTTGCTTCTGCCGATCAGATTTACTGTCCACCCCCCAGCCTGTGAGTCCAGTACAACTGATGGGCCATGAAAAGAAGTGGTTACGAAACCACATCTTCAAATCTGTTTCAAAAATCATGTGTGAGAAGCTTCGATGCACTTGAGCTTGTTTAAATATCACTCAGACCAGTAAACGACTGAATTCATGATCTAACTTCCTTTACCCTACAGCAACTAGAACTATCTTTAAAATCTGTGCTCGCGCTTGATTTGGGCTTTACCTTCTGTTTTCTCCTTGCTACTCACTAAGTGATGCTGTGGCTTCCCTTCCAGAGATGCACGTCAGCCCCCAGGTGGCTCTGTAAAGCCTTCTGAGGCAGAATAAAGAGCAGGGACCTTCCTGAGGGACACCACAAACTTTTATATCTTTGCTAGAGCACCCTTGAAAACGTCATACTGCAGATTTGGTCGACACTAACAATTTGTATAATGGTTCCTAAGTCTTGGAGCGACCACACACTTAAGGACTCAGCACAGAGTGGGGGTGGAGGCAGTTTTCCTCCCATTGCCTCTAAAACTACTTTTTCTTTTTTTTTTTTTCTTGTTTGGTTTTCAATTATTTGACTCACACTTTGTGGACTTCATTTCCTGGCACATTAACAGCTGGTGGTTAGAAAGCTGCAGTTGGCGAGGGCAGTATCTGGAATGGATAGTAATTACTCGCTGAGCTCATTATAATTGTTCAGTTATTGAATAATTTGGAAAGCCAAGCAGGGGGAATATTTGGTTAATTAAGAGCTCACTTAATCACTGCTAAATTTATCCTTCCAAAACAGTGCTCACCTTACCTGGATTTGAAAGCCTTTGTTTACCAACACTCCTGGTGGGAAGCAGGAACAATCTCTATTCTTTGACTGAAGTTGATGGCACTTGCTCTTTGGCCTTTGGTGCAACATTTTTGTTCCTTATTCCCCACTAGGTCTGGCCCTTCCACATTTTTCTTCATGGGCACTGAGATCTCTCTGAAGCTGTTATCAATCTCTGATGAGATGGTAAACAAGACAGGATTCATGTGTAAGCAAGCACTTGGGCACTTCTGGGACCAAATTCTCATCCGATGAAAAAACTGCACAGGAGACAGAACGGCAAAGTGTGAGAATTTAATAGAGGCCAGTAAGCAAGAGCAAGAGAAAAGCTTTAGAGCCCTTGTCTGCTACTGATCTAACACAGTTGCTGGGCACACGTTTCCCCTGTTTCAGGCTTTAGATAATTTAAGGCTTGGGAAGCAAGTTTATCACCCAGAGGATGCTTTCTGGAGCCTGGACAAACTTCCAGGGGCTCTGGGGAGTCTGTAAGGCAGTGTTCAAGACCAAGGAAAAAAAAATCCATTACAGCGAATTGTCATGTTTTTACTGGTGCATGAAGAATGTCAAGTATCTGTATGAGAATTCAGGCAGGCTTGCAACTGAAAGGATTTTATTTGAAGACTTTTGGGGAGAGTTTTGAGGAAGAGACTGAAGTATCATTTGAATCAAGATGAGTACAACTTAAACAAGAAGCCCAAAGCAAAATAATTATATTAAACTATTAATTGTTCTAGGTTAAGTGCTTTAATCCTTTGTCCTAGATAAACTTAACACATGATATTCTTCATACACAGCATCAGTCGGGTGTAACTACCACCACAAATGCCCACGGGATTTGGCTGTCAGCTGGCACATGATACCTGGCAGGGTATCCCTCCTCCTATCACGCAAGACAATTGCAGACTTTCAGAAAGGAGGGGAAAAAAAAAAAAAAGTGAAGCCTTGAAACCCTTGCTGACCGCAGGCAGACTTATTTCCCCTTTGCACTTCCAAAGTCTCCAAGATTTACGGGCTTCTCCAATCCAGTCTGTAAAAAAACACACAAAAAATAAAGTGGATGAGTCCGTACTGAACCTCATCCTTCACAATATGACTCAGAACAAAGTAAACTTATTCCAGTGTGTACTCCATAAAAAAAATAAATAAATAAATAAATAAAAGAAGCCAGATCCTGTATCTCTGGAGACATACCCATCTTTTACAGCAGCATTCGTGAGCTGTTCCTTTGTGTTTTCCTTTTAGATTAAATGCTGCAAAGAGAATGCTTTTTCTGAGCAGACTCTGCAAGGTAAATTCTGCAAAGCAGAAGAGCTGTCAGAGCAGGTTTGATTGTAAAACCTGACAACCTTGACAGCCTTCATGCAGCAGTGCAAAGCCATGTCATTTCTCCAGTTACCCGTGGTTACAAATTTGTTGAATGAAATGGAATCCAAACCTGTCGAGGATCGTAGCTCTCAAACAGGCGGAACAAGTGATCTGGAATAATAATAATAGCCAAGCATGCTGCTCGGGCCCAATTCAATGCTTTGCCAAATTGCTCCAAATTAACACACCTTGCCAATTCAGAGCTTGGGCTGCTGAGGGGATGGAGAAGTTCCTGGGGGGATCTGGCTGACTTTTTATTTTCCTTCTTTGAGAAGGGACAGCCATAAAGCAGCTCTTCAAGAGTGCTATGATTTCAAGGAGAGAAGTGTTATGGGATGTCCTCCCCCTACCCCCCAGGAAAAGTACCATGTTTTCAGCAGCCAGGTTCCCACCTGTGGGGCTGGCACCAGGGCTGCTGGCCCCAGGAGCTGCCCTCCTTGGACGTGCTCAGCTGGGGCCATCTCGTGATCCCAACCACGCTGTCAGACAGGGATGGATCCCCCTACACGTATTTAATCAAAACAGCTCCCTAACTGAACTTTTTCTGAACCGTTCTTCCTGAAACTTCTGGCTTTAAAGTAACGCTTTGTGCAAAACACATTCTGCAAATTAGCTTAACAAGTTTCAGAGGAGCTTTCAAGTTAGAACAAAAAAGAACAAAACCCACACACCATTGTTTTCATCATTTGGACTTGCCTTTGCGCTTTCTGGCCCTTCCTGCTGAGTGTCTCAGGTTTCTGCAGACATCTGTCACAATCAGCCACTGATCTCATTCCCTCACATTACCTGCTGGATTTGGGAGGTGCTGTGGTGGGAACAGGAGGACAGCAGTGCTGTCAGGATCTTTTCTTCCTGTTAGTTTTCCCTGCCAAAACGTCATTCTGCAGCACGCCAGGGCAGCAGGAGTTTTCTGCCTCTGCTGTCGGCCTCCTTCCCTCGCTGGTAGCCAGCAAGCCAAGAAGCCAACATCTACAGGGTCCTGTTAGCAACAGACAGCTGCAGAAACACTGCAAACTGCTCTGAACTCTCAATCCTGTGTGAATCATCTCTGAAAACTATTTCATTAGCTTCACCAGTTTTACTTTTGCCCATTGTGTGTACAGGTGTGATATCAGTCCCCACCAAGTGCCATTTGTTCAGACCAGCGCTGTTCAGCACTCACCATCACCTGGATTTAGCACTTGCTTCTCAGTACCTTCTCAGCAGTGGGAGGTTTCACCTTCACACAGCTCTGGACAAGGACACACTGAGTAAAGGCTTCGCTGTCAGCTTCTCCAGATGCCAAAGCCTTCTCCCTCCAGTCCATTCTCATCCTTTTTTTCAGTAGCAATCAGCATCCCACTGGCACCCCGACTGCTCCCAAGCCAAACCAGCTCCCCATATACTCCCTATCACCTATAATGTCTAGCGGAGACCCACAAAAGAGCCCAAATATCATCTCCCATTCTCTTTCAGGGAGTCTTTTCTGCTGCCAGCACCTCCCTAGAGCCTCCCTGCACCTGGAGATGTGTTCTCCCCATCCCAGCTGCAGATTCGACACCATCCAGCCCCCCCATACCCTGCACCTCTTCCCAGGGTGGTCTCTGCCACCCACCTCGTGAGGGGCCAAGGGACACCAGGGCTTTCTTGGCTTCCTATACGGGAGTGCATGCAGTCAGCTCTTGTAAGCATTGCATTTTACTGCCTCCTCCCAACATAAACTGGACAAATTGATGGAGTCCTGGCCCCCAGGATAAACAGCAGCTCCGCTGTTTAGAGTAACTGTCTCCGGGGAGGAGAACCGCGCGGCTCCACAGCCGCCCCTGCTGCTGGGTGCAGGAGGTGGCGGTGCCCCAGCAACACCAACACCACAAACAGGAACAGTCTGCAAGGAGGAGCAAGGCTAGAAAGAGGCTGCAAGGTGAACTCAGGTGCCACAACAGCCGTCTCCAAATTACCATGCGGAAAGAGGACTGGTGAGCGTCACCTGAGCCACTTCTAAAAATTTCTACCAAGGGCCCGCTTAAGTTTGTGCCCAAATCCAGAGGTTGGCTTGTTTGCAATGTACCAGCATTGCAAAATTCGTATTTCAGATTAGTTTCAGCATTTTAGCTGTTTAGCAGTATTGGAACCTCATATGGCTAGAACCCATTCTTGGCTATTATTGCTAAAAGAATTTTCAAAATTAATATTTATGGCCAGGCCAGTACTTTTGAAAGAGACTCAGATTAGATAAGACCGCTAAGTCGCGCATTCTTTCCACACCTGCATTCTTCCCAATGAAATAGGAGTTCCCAGTTTCAAGGCAGACAGCTTAGAGACAGATTTCACTTGTTCTGGTACGACCGCTTGCGTGCTCCAGGACAAAAGCTGGCTCAGATGTGCGCACGCAGTCCTCACCTCTCAGGGCCTTGAACACAACTGGAAAACACTTGTCTCCTAAGTGATAGTCTTGTGCAGCCGCAATTCTCGGTCTGAATTCAGCAAGCAAGCCAGAGAACTAAAATCTAAATTCCTTTCAAAGGATTTTGCAATACCTTAATTCTCCACTTTCTTGAAATATCTTGCAGGGAAGGGGACAGCTGTACATCCTAGTGATCAATTTTAGATTAAAATGAAATAACGGTAGAGCAAGTGTATCATTTTCTATTTCCACCTTTGTCTTCTCCATGCCACAAAGGAGCCCTTGCGAGTGCCTGGGAATTTGGGGTGGATGCCCCGAGGAAGCAGTGAGTGCAGCCCTAGGAGGCAGGCTAAGAGCCAAGCTCAGTCTCCCCACCACCACGCTCCCACCCCCTGCACGTCCATCCACAGCTGGAAGGAAAGAAAACTGTGGTTCAATGACACTGCTCAGCTGCTCAGCCAGGGAGAGGCAGACAATGACATTTAATTTTTCTATTAAGTTAATTGATCCACTTATTCATTCACTCCATTCCATTTGTTAATACCAAAGCTTTAGGGCTCAAGGCTCTTCTGTTTTTCCAGTTCCGTGAAATGGTTTAATTAGAGATATTACCGCTCCTTATAACCCTTGCCACATTTGTAGCACTAATATATAAGCCCTTGTTTATAAATGTACTTACAATCAGAGTTACAATTATGTTTCCCACTCATGGGAATCAGGTGAACAGCACAGCTGCTCTCAACACCTTCCCTCTGCCTTGCTCAGGATCCTACAAGTCACAGGGCTGCCCTGACCACAAGACAGAAAAATTACTTTTGAGATGCTCAGGTCTAAACTCTCTCCCCATAGGGTTCAGCTATGGAAAAGTTTTGATTACTGCCCTTCTGTGCATGCTTAATAGCTGAAGTATTTCATTTAAGGAGAATGATCAGGACAAATTTTAATGGCCTGCTCAAAAGTCTTTATACAAATCCTAGCTACAGAGTTGAAACGTGTTTAACTTCTCTTGGAAGTGATAATTTCTGCAGCACGCTGGCTTTCACTGACTCACAAGCCATCTGGAGGTGCTAAAAGCATTTAGCAAACAAAGTCAAGAGGTCTCAAGTTCCAGTTCTTGAGATGAAAATACCAAGGCTCAAAGGCAGCAGGCAGTCAGCTGTGAAGATGGAAGACTTCAAGGGTCTCAGCATTAATAAATGTGACATGAGTGAGAGCCTTCATCACCACCCGGGCCGGGTGCTTTTAACTGGGCACTCTTCAAGATGAGAACAGCGTTCCTGAGAAATCCACATGCATTTATTCTGAGCCTGTGCTGAGGCAGAAAAATGAGATTCTACCTGTCTGCATGCGGGCTGAACAGACAAAGATCTCCAACAACACGTGTACGAAATAAGAAAGGGAGGATGAGCAGGGAGGGGGCTGGGTTTCCAGTCACTGTGCAAGTACCTAATAGCAGAGTAAGACCTCCATGGACCATAGTGGGGAGCAGGTGCATGTCCTCACACCTCAACTGAAGGAGTTCAAAATGAGTAAAATGCTGTCCTTTCTTATAGGACCAAGGAAAAAAAAAATCAAACTATTTTTTTTTTTAAGTGGAGAGATAATATTCATTTCTATGTAATTCATTTATGAATGTTTCAGTCTTCTTAGGTTGTTTCTTATTTATAAATCTAAATCCTGCCTATACTACTATAGACAGATGTTATGCATGGAGGACGCCACCACCTAAAAAAAAAAGCTGGTATATGCAGAGGAAAGCTTAATTCATTATTTTTAAATAGATGGATGAAACACAGCTTTCTTAACATAGCAGATTCAACATTCACTGTTAATTAAAACAATATTGATGAGATAAATAGCCTAAAGGTGTTAGGGAAGAGGTCCTGTTGAAAGGTTTATGAAGAGATTTAACAGCAAGAGCTTTGCTCCCTAAAAGCTCACAGTGTCCAGTTGTTGGTCTGATTTTTTTTAAAAACAAACAAACAAAAAAAATAAAGCAGATTGGGGGCATGAATTCAACATTGATATGGACATTTCAGCATGGGAGAAATCTGCTGCTCTCTATCACCATCTTATCACTCTGACTTATTTATGTTACAGTTCTTTCTCGTCATAATTCTTTGCTAGTAAACAGCAAAGTTTATTTGATCATATTCCTCCCAGTGGAATGGAATTCCTTCCTAAGTAATTTATCTCCCTCTGAAACAGAAAAAGAAAAATAAGAAAATGCATTTTTTGCCCTCAACTTCAGCAGTGAAATAGAAATAATGCAAGTGAAAGATCATTTTTCTCATTCCTTTTCTGTTGAGAAGTGCAAGGAATGAATGGGCTTAGAGTTGATCTGGTTTCACAGCACCTTTTTAAGTTTTGAATCATCTGCTGAAACGTGACCTTCTCTTTTTAAAAGGGTGTTCAGTGCATCACATTTAAAGCCCTAAGTGCAAAGAGGACTCCCAGAACACATCCCTTCTTCAGTAACAGCATATACCAAAAATAAAAATGTTTGTCTGCTAGAGGAGATAGAAGAAATTACCATTCGCAGTTTGCCAACTCATGGAAAATGAGTCCATTAGGACCCGCCATTGTTTATTTCCCCCCAGATTTAATGGTTGCCGAATTAATATGCCAAGAAGGTCACCTACAAGGTGTGAATCCACCCAGAGACCTTGTCTTGGCAGTGAGAAGCAGTCTCAAAAGAAAACATCAAGCTTTTCTGTGAAGTCAGCAGCAAAGTATCCTGGCACCCAGATAAACAGCTTAATATCATTGTATAAATTGATGAACAAAAAAAAGGAGCCAAATTTTCAAGGTGTCTGTCCAGAAAAGTCATAGCTCATTAACCTACTCAGCACTTTTTGTTTCTTTTCTTTTTTTGGTTAACTGAAGAATTGGAAGGGTATCCATTTGTAAAACAAGCATTTCAAGCATTAAAGGCCTCTTAGAAGAGATTTTCAGAAACTCTGTAAATCGCTGCCTCTCTCTATAAATTAAGCATCATTTCCTTCTTGGAGAGGTGCTGATTTCATGCACATACCCCTGTACTTCTGCACCACTAAGTCTTCAGCTTGAAGGCTCAGATGAAAGTCCCAGGGATGTACATAGTTGATGGTGCATCTGACCTGACAGCTCAGAGATTCAGCCAGTCCAGATTCCTTGGAAAGCCTCATGATTACCCAACAGTCAACCAAGATATTTTGAAGGTTTAGCTTTGTTTGGATGCATTTAAAGGTTAGAGAAATACAGGAGATGGTACTTCCAAGTTACTTTATCAATTTTACAATGAGAAGTTTCTAAGCAAGGCATTTCTCATGATCCTGCAAGTCTGATCTGCATGTGTAGGGTCCCATTAAAATCAGTAAGACTTTACAAAGGAAGAACTCTACCAGCCTGGATCCTTTAACAAGATCACTTCCTTAATGTGAACCAGCCTCTGATAAAGAGCAGCAAAAAAAGTTTTTCTTGTATGTTTCAAAATTCAGTATTCACTATCCACAAGTTACCATGAAAAGACAAGGATATTCAAGAGCAGGCAGCATCAATCCCTACCTCATCATTACTTCAGCCATGTAAGAAAACAGGCCAGACAGAAACAAATACCTCTCTGAAATATAGGGTGTCCTTTTAACTATGGACAGTGCCTGCAGTAGATGAACAATAAGAGAACATTTGGAAAAAAAATGCTAAAGAATGGGAAAAAAAATGAGCAAGATTTGACAGTTTCACCAAGGTCAAAAATTCTTCTTAAAGATTAACACACTTCATGGGCTAAGAATGTTATAGGAAAAAGCTGGCTGCTTTGAGTATGGTTGAGAAAGATGAGCTAAGTGTGAGTATAGCAGGGTCTGTCCACTGAAATACACCAGGTGTCAAAGACAGTACAGAACTAAAGCAGCCTGAGGCATTGCTAATTTACAGATACAAGCATGGTAAAGCTACAATTAACAACATGGGGCTTGCTCACTCTGTATCCCAGACTGTTCAGTGAAATCTCTTGCTTTAGGACAATCCTAATCCTTTAGAAAGTAAAGGAACAGCCATGAACCTGTGTTACAGACCTCAGACAGCACACAGCATGCTGCCTGCCCACAAATCGGTGCTGGTATCAGCATGACCCATCCCTGCCTGAGACATGGGCTCTGTTGTGTGTTTCCTGGTGTTTCCAGGCAGCTGCAGCCTTCATCAGACAGCACAAGGCTGAGCACTCCTCATACTACTACAACAGCAGTGCCAGTACCATCCTACAAGTGTCCCAAAGTATTCTAGCAAGCCAGGCTATGAATAAATAACAGACTGCTCTTACGCTGTAGGTAAAAACTTGAGTATGCTAGGACAGAACTGAGAGATGCCATAAGGGATTTGAGGGGAGATGATGGACAGAATCAAAGACAAACATGCAGTTCAGAAATGGATCAGTTATTTTCCTTCCTGAAAGGCTCCAGTACAAGCCAACAACGCTTGTATGGAAGATAAAAAGTGCCTACATGGATGTTTTAGGGATAAATGGGCTATCTTTAAGGGAAAGCTGAATGGTAGGTTTCAGCAAACATGCTGTAAAATTAGCTTTGAGTTTCCTAAGAAGGTTTACAAAAGCAGAGATAAAGCAAACTCTGCTACAGTTCTCCACAGTGTTTTACAAGGAGCAATAGACACTTACTGGGGAATTACCCACCACTTTACAACAGCTCTCACCACCGGATTTCCTAAGAAGTCTGCCTTGAACGAGGCTAAAATGATCGATGCATGCTGCAGCCATCTGTGGTTCATAAAGGAAATAACTCTTCTGCTATTCTTGGAATCTTTGGTTGGATTTCCTCACAATAGACTCAAAAGGGAGAGACAAGAGCTGGGATTTTCTTTCTTTGCTTGGGGGAAGAGAAGCAGGGTGGCTGTAGTTCCCCCTGCTCTCAGCAGTAGCACAGAAATGCCCTGACTTCCAGCAACGTACCTGCTTTGCTCCTAGGATTCAGACAAGGCAGAAATATTGTACAAAGCCAGACACGAGTGCTTCAGAGAAATCCAATTCACATGTAAAGGCAGTGCACAGATATCTGAGTGTAGATGGAACACGAGGAAAGGAAAGCTGTCAAGGAGAAATTCAAAAGTAGTAAGAATTGCAAGTGAGGAAAGAAAACCAGGTTTTCTTGATAGCATAGTCATTACCAATGCCATTTAAGTTTTCTTTTATTTTTTTCTACACATCATGTGCTACAGCCTCAAAACATACCCTTCTGAAGTTATCATATAAATCAAAGCAAATAATTAAGACCGGAAGCTAAATTTCTGATGTAAATCTAAAATAAAATCCTTTTGTATATAGAGCATCCTGGAAAGCATTTTTGGACCTGAAATTCATTTAGATGGAGCTACGTATCCAATATATAGACAATGCATATTTGGAAAATTGGAAAAAAATCGTGTAAACATTACAAAACTTCTGTTGATTTATGGGGAAATAAAATATTGAAAAAAAAAAAAAAGATTACACAACTGCTTACAGAAACAAAATTTTTAAACATGAAATATCCCAAAAAATCCAGTCGAAGCTCCTAGAATTAGGTTGTATGGGATTAATAAATAAAATTGTAAAACTAAATAAAATGCATACTATAACATTAAAACCTAGGTATGTGCTAGACCAGACCTGATCTCACACCTGGTAGCTTTAGAAGAAAGATATTCTCCAACACCTTTGAATAGAAGAATTATTTTCAGGGTAGTACATGTATAATCAATCTGAAGTCCTCCAGAAGCCTCATCCAATGTCTTAGGAAGGATTCAAAGCCTGGCTTGGTATCCTGACATATTTTCTATTTCACCCTGGCTTCTATTTCATGCAAGCAGGCTTTACCTTTCTTTAAAAATGATTTTATTTCAACGTACAAGTTAACACTCCCAAATATTTGAAATGAGTATGCTCTAAGGTACAAGGCTGCAAATTTATGTCCAGATTTCACCCCAGTTCCCACTGAACATATATTGACCTTTCTTTACTTTACTTGAACCACAAGGGCTCTAAACAAAGGTTTTCACACCCCCAGGAAACATCAAGCCAGATTTTGTTTTTACCATGCGTTCGATTAAGAGCACTTGTCTGCAGCAGCTTGGCACCAGATTTATAGGAGTTTCATAGAACAAATCCTGCCCTCGACCTAATCTGAGTTCTGAGAAAAAGAGCACTGCCTTTCCCAGTAGCAGCAGGGAGGCTGAACCTGAAAGAGGACAGACAGAAACATCAGCAGAAATTAAAGTATTTCAAATTCAGAATTACCTGTCAAGAAACAGGGAGAGAGGCGCTTAATAAAAAGTTATTGGGGGCATTTATGGGGACTAAAATAAATTAAGTCAAGCTTATTTCTAACAATCACTGAATTCTGCAAATTCCAAGCTGCCCCAGGAACATTAGCCTTTCTGCTGTTGTTATTCCCCTGCTGGAGGCTATGTTTAGAATCTTTTAGATTGTATTCTACTTCCTCATTTGCTATTTAATTTCTTCATAGATCTAGATATTGCTTTTAGTAGTCCGGATATTGAAGCTTCAAATATAAAATGTTGATTAGTACTGGAACACAACATATTGAATTATTATGCTCCTTTCAAAACGTGAATTCTCTTACCAGGTACAGCACATGCATTTTTCACAAATCACATCTGACAGGTTTGGTCATCATATTGAACACATTACTAAAGCTTAAAAAATCCAGAAAGCACAAATACCAACTTGATTTTATTTCTGAATGTCAGTCAATTCACAGCATGGGAGAAAACACCGGGTTTGGAAGATATTACAACACACACAAGCTTTGGAAGATTAAAACCTGAGAGCAGATTAGTTGGGATTTCCCCCATGGTCTAACATGGTCTTGATAAGGAGTATTTTAGAGAGGGCAGTTCTCAAAGTGCTATTTTCACTTAGTGCAACTCAAAGCCTGCATGACAGAGAAGTAACTAATAAACACTTTTTAAAATTACAAAGCCCTAATGAGAAAACTTACAGTGAAGTAAGAATTTCAGAACACAGGACCTCAGCCTGGAGAATCAAACCAAAATCCACAGAGGTCTACTGATACTTAGATTCTGCTGATACTTGATATTTTTGTGGAAAAGGCCCTGCATTTAAATCACAAAGTGATGTCAAAAAAAAGTGTTAACCCACTAAAGCTGTTGCTGGTGTCTGGTCTTTACATAGACATACAACTTTGGTGTGAGGCAACTTTCTTTGAATTAACAGGCTCTGAGACAAGTATTTAGATACAGAACCCATCTATCATTTTCCTAGCATCCAGTCCTTTTAACAATTCCTTGTTAGCAAGGATGCCCTTCTCAGTTTTCAGAAGACATGAAATTACAGAAGACCAATTTTGCTGGTGTGCCAACTTAAAATACTCACAATAGCACAAGTGTCCAGTCATCATTCTCTTTATTACATCTTCAGTGAAATTCCCCCATACTTACAACTTCCATAAAAGGAGAGATTAAAACAAAAATGAAAATTACATGAAATTGTATGCATTAAAAAAGCACATCCCCACATTTTCATAGAAAAGATAGACTATTAATAAACCAAATCAATGCTCACTTCAAAATTTGAAGAAAAAATAATTTTTCCTATGATTTACTTAAAGTGTTGACCCACAAAACCCTTTGATTGTGGTAAGAAAGCAAGGCAGTTGGCAAGATTACTTGTTTTATTTCATCTGTAATACAATGCAATCAACTCTTCCTGAAGTTCTTGCGATTTACTATTCAAGTAACATCACTGACTAATGATCCTAGTTAACGGAAGTCTTCATATTAAACCAAAAAAAAAGAAGTCTATAAAAAGCTATTGATAAACTTCCTGAAACAGATAAAACATTGTTTTGGACAAGCTAAACAGTATTTCACCATACAGGATATGTAAGTTATATCAACTGTAACAAAAATCAAGTTTTCTTAAACTTGGTCTTAAAACTTAATTTTGGCCCAATAAATAGATGTTTCAACGTGAAACATCTTACAATTGAGCTCCAGCTCGAGAGCATTTCAATTTAAAATGTAAGTGGATGCTAATTTCCGTAAGAGCCCACATACAACAGACAACTGGTCCATATGGTTTTGTTATCCGGCTGTCCAAGCAGCAAGTCAGTTTACAGGATCAAGTCTAAGGATTCCAGCACCAGTGCATGGAAAACCACCACAAAACTAACTTTCTTCTCACCTGTGTCCCTCCCAGATCCTACTGTCCTAACGGAGAATTTGGTAATGATGAATGCTCAGCTGAATCCAGAAAACTGTTTGACTTCTTCTGCCCAGCTCTCCTTTTAATACATTTACATTTTTTAATATACTTACATAAATATAATTTACATGGTTATACAGCCAAGTCATTCTCATAAGGAGCTCTGAATAACTTTAGGATGGGACTTGCAACCAGGAGATTAATCACTTTTCTTAAGACACCACTGAGAAAGCGAGGCAAGTTGGGAATGCTGCGTTCTGGTCAGAGGAACCTACTGTGGTGCCACTCCCTAATGCACAACATTTGTAATCCTGAAGTGATGTGCTTTCTGGCTAACTAAAAGGTTGTAGTTCTGACATTGTATTAACTAGTCCTTGCTTGTAGCAGAAAATATCTGTAGTCATTTAATTTAAAAAAAAAAAGTTCAAGTAAAGCCCAGGAGTCAAACCACAGGTGTATCGCCCACTAATGCCCATGCTAAAGGAGAAAACATTCCTCTCAGCAGGAGACATGTCCAAAAGAATAATGCTCATCTTGCTGTATTAATTAGGTCAAAGTTTCCAAATCCTATTAGTACTGGAAGAGACTATAGAATTTAATAACAGGTAACAGAAGCACGTGGTGTCATATCAAGATATGGTCCAAAGGTGGTCTGTATCTTTTAAACCAAAGAATCAAAATTAAAAAAAAAAAAGAAAGAAAAATGAAAGAAAAATGAAGAGCCCATTGCAGGACTCTACATGAAGATGAAGACAAACCAGTTACAGAACATACCAAATTTAAGATGGTCCTTAAGGCACTGTTTGCAACACCCACAGAAAAGAAGACATGAAAACAAAATGTTTTTTATATAACAAAATACAGCTGGGAAATTCTAATTGAATGCAAGTCTATAAAATTATCTCCATTTTTCCTCTCCTCTTGCAGGGCTTCTCTCATTCCATTCGACCTCACGTTCCATCCCGGGAGGAATTATGTCAGGACCGGATCCCCAATGCCGTGGTCTGGGTTGCAAGTGAAGGAGATGGTGACGGCATAGCGAGTGCCCCAGCGAACCTTTTCCACCCGATGAAGATTCTCAGATCCAGAGGTGAAAAAGGAAACCCGGCCTGTAAAGACAAAAGCATTTAATCAGCGACACAGTTTGCCATTCAGCTACCAGCTCTCTACGCAGTTTTGCTGTTGTTGTCTCAGTCCAAGCGTTCCCTAGCTACCTGAGAGCCCACAGGTCAGCCCAGAGCCGAACTGTTATGAGCTTATGCTGCACTCTGACAGCTTTATGGACTGTTTAAAGTCTATGTTAATCCTTCGTGCTACAAAGCTGGAGACATAATTCTACCATATCCCATAGTTTATAAAAGACAGGAGGAAGCCAAGAACATCTGAATCCAGTTCTTAGTTGCCTCAATTAAAAAGAAAAAAAAAAAAAAAAAAAAAAAAAAAATCAAAAAACAAAAAACAAGAAAAAAGCAACCCTAGTGACTGTCAAAATGTACTGATTTCCTCCCTGCTCCCCTTCTAGTCTGGGCTCTAATTTTAGACCAAAGAAGGAGGAAGTGCTCCAGAGGTGGCAAAAGGTCTTCAGCGAAAAAATGCTCAGCAGGTTTACAAGCAGCTGTGGCAGCTTATCAGCATTATACCAAGTATTTGCTATAGCTTTTTGTGCACACTCAGATCACTCACTGTTCAGCCAGGACAGAACGTTATGTATCACTCCTGTACACCAATTATTTTTCCTTAGGAACTGACACTCCATCAATACATAGGCTTGGAAATTGTTTTTACAGATGCAAATGCTTAGCCCTGTCCTTCATCCCATTTAAGTTTTGGGTGCCACCACCACCAACATGCCTCAGGGCTCTCCAGGCCTTGGGTTGCTTCAAGGTGAAAGCTAGTTACTTTGGGGATGCCAGCAGAGGTGTACTAGCATCCCACTTAACCAAAGCACATTGGGGCACTCTACACTTCCACATTATTTAACTGTTTTGAGAACATAGCAGTTTAATGTTTAGCAAGTAACTTGGAACTGAAGCAGCTCCGTAGGACTACTCAAATTTCCTGAAAAGCCAGTAATACTCATATGCACAGCTGTTTTATCCCAATGCAGATTAGAGTCTGTTAAAAGCTTATCTCGAGGAACTCATACAAACAATCTGACTGCCTGGGACCACCAGGCCAAACAAAACACTTAAATGCCCACTTAATTTCTGCACTATAACAAGACAAACTATTCCAACCTTCGTACAATACACTGCAGAAACAGGCACAAGCTACACAGCTAGTGTTCCCTTCTAACTAAAGATCCAGAAGTTACCTTGCTTGCATATTCTTCAGCAGCACACGAGAAATTTGAACAAATCTAGACTGGCCTCATGGAGCTTGGGCAGCCTCTGAGTCCCTTCCACATTCAGTTGCAGTTCACATTTAATCTTTCCTAGGAATCACTCCTAGCTGCCAAGCAGAAATATGAAGTCATATATTATCTTCTGTGCCACTGGCTGCACATCAATAATGGATAAAGCTATAAATATATGTAAAAAATAAATTTATTTGTATGCAAAGCTCATGCACACCTTGGTGTCCTGCTCTTCTGAATGAAAGACTAATGAAGGCAAGGTTCTCATATCCTCTGAGTGCTACAGTTAACAGAACCCTTGAGGATTTCATACAAAGTCCCTTTATCCTGAAAATGTGTGCTTTTTTTTTTTTTACTTTCTTAAATCATATTTTAATACATTCAACTACTTCATTATTAAGTCCCTCACCTATTCACCCAAAGTTTTGCCTTAAACTCATTTCCAAGCATTTTTGTTTGATCTCTTATAAGAAATATTAGCAGTTCAGAATTAGACCAGTTTCAGTGTACTGTTTAAGCCAGTTAAAATGGATTCTTTGGCTATACAGAATGTTTTCATTTTCTTCTTTAATAAATATGTCTTCAGATATATTGTATTTTATAACTCCTTATGTACCTGGTCCCACAACTGCCAGAGGGGGTCTCCATGTCACCAAACAAGCCTTCAATCCATTTCTTAAGATACTTTTTCCTCACTTGAGAAGAATTTATTTTAAAATCATTTCCATTGCAAAATTTTGAAATGAAAGTACAGTCTCTCCACAGTATGCTATTCTCAATTGTAGAACTGTTCACAGAAAGGGCAAGGAACATTAATTCCCATCCCACCTGATAAAATCTTCAAGGAATATACAGTAGCATCATTATTCAGAGATATCTGGAGAAAGACACAAGATAAAGGTGCACCGTTACAGAACAGGATGATTTATTGCCCTTCCAAGTACAATGAACCTAGACACTTCAGAATTTTCCTTCAATACGCAGTATATAGAAACCATTTCAAAAGTTAAATCACTACAAGAAAAAAAACAGTTCAGAACTAAGCAAGTTGCTTAGAAAAGTACGTACCTAATCCTAGGCTATAATCTGTCCTCAGTTCTAGCAATTGTTTTTTAATCAATTTTGAGTTTGAGATTTTAAGCCTGAAAATTCCAAACCATGAACCACGTCAGCAAGTTAGTAGGGCCATACGTGATGTGGGTCTGTTTTTAGCTGTGAGACTGCATTCAAAGCACTTAAAGTGCAAACTTTATATTAAAAAAGCATTATACGCTGACGCAATTGCTGTAGCCATGCTAGGAACTCTCATTTTGAAAAGAGAGAAAGGCACACACAAGGCAGGTCCACTGAGCTCTCCACACTGTGAGTAAGTGCTAGAGTGAATGCTGAGCTTCACAAAAGATCAGTGTTGTATTACAGATGCCGAAGAATAGCTATGCAACTACTCATTGCAAACCAAAAATGTGTATGCACACGCAATTTCCCGGTGAAACGTTTTTGAGTGACAAAAGCTCTGGGTAAAGCGCACAAAAATTCTAATCCTGCTTCCTTTGTTCTTTTCTTTCGTTACTTGAATTGACAATGGCCTCAAATATGTCTTTTCATTTTTGTCTCCTCTCCTCTGACTGTCTTGCAGATTCTTTCCGACTTGCTTTTCTCTTCCAGTAATGAAATCTTGACAACTGCTTCCTGACACATAAATTTGGGGTTGATTTATGAACACTTGGTTTTAAAATGTAAGCTTTTTTGAGATCACAGGCTACTATTCAACACTGCTTTATAGTATGATATTACCTAACCAAAAAAGAGAAAGTATGTTATTGCTGGTTCTTAAGGGATGAACTCCTGGGGAATGGAAGAAACAGGAGAGGGATCATCTCCCATTTTGAGGTCCTTGGTTCTAAGCTTTAAGAAAGACACCAATATCTGAGCCAGGTCCTGAAGGATAAAGACTGGAATGGAGGTGTCCTTTGGTTAGGAGTGATGCCCATGGTGATAACAAAGAAATTCTTTTTCCCACCAAGATTATTCAAGAGTATTTCATCCCAAACATAAGTATTTGACTCACATTTTCCCCAGTCACTGCAAGGTGCCAAGAACTCCATCACCTGTTTAGTTTCACGATGCTTTAACCTCAGCTTCAGGGATGAGTTTTAAACCCAGGAGTCACAAGAACTGTGGGCTGCTCTCCCACACCTGTGGTCCATCTCCTTCACACCTCCACTTTCCATTTAATGAGATATAAATCAGGCACAGCATGCCACAGCAATTAGTGCAGCACATGGGAGCATTTAGTGCTTTTAACACTTAGACATACTATTTCTGTATCAGAACACTGACATTTCTGAATGCACTTCTTTGAATGATCTTTCCTCTTTTCTGGCCACCACCAAACACTTAAAACTCCTTTACAGCTGTTTCCAAATGCCTTCAAGACTCCCATCAGCTTATATAGCAGCGGGACGGAGAGCCCTAGCCTAGTTCCTGCAGAGGAGCCAAACTTTCTTACTGCAACAAGGCAGTAGAGGAAGTTCTCCCACACAAATACAATTGTTCTCACCTTTCTTACTATAAGAGAAAAACAAAGAGGACAAAGAATCAGAACGATTTGTGGTAACCGGAATACCAACGGGAGCCTGTTTCTAAATCATTAGCTTGCCTATAGCCCTCAGATCTCTATAGGAACAGAAGTAAACAATCAATCCTTGCCTTTGATCTCTATTTGACAGCAAGCTAGATCTAAGATTACCTGAATCTACAGCCTGTTTTCTCTTCCCTTCCATGTTTTCTCTATGATTCTGTGCTTCAAGATGGAGTTGGTACACTAAAGGCTTAGCTGATGAGCTGTGCTCCTTGCAGACTGCACAGTGTTACTGTGACACAGTCACTCCCCCTCCCATTCGCAGCCACTGCTCAGGCTCTGCTTCTGTGCTTAGCTCCATCCCCAGGTGCAGCTGCCTCTCAGCCCTTTTTCTGTGAGCCTTAAACATTCACACAAGTTTTTAATCTTTACAAAAGTAAGCAAAGGATAAATTGTATTGGGGATCAAAGAAAAGCTATGATGGATAGCTCACGTGCCAATTCACTTATACATGCCAGTCTGATCTAGGATGAGGAATTGCTAACAAGCTCAGCACCACCGCATCCATCAAAACTGAGCCTAGCCTTCAGTGTCACTGACACAAGTCAAGCTCTTAAATGCTGTCAGGCTCAGAAAAGCTTGTGATGTGAAAAACAGGAAAGAAAATACAGGATCAAGACCTTAATCATATTAGAGGTAACCCCTTGTTCTCATGATTTTTTGAGAAGTGATTTTTGCACTGATCCACAGGAACTGTTATTTCTGAAGACGTACAAGTGCCAGTCACAAGATCCAGTACTGAGCTGTACATGACTGTAATTGTGATAAAGTAACACTATTATTTTCATGAAAAATACTTAAGAAGCAACAAAAGCAACAGCTATTTCATTATAAAGCAATGATGTTCCATTTAATTACTCTTCCAGCTATAATATCACAGATTCCTATAAGGCTTGCTCTCAGGAGATTTTATCCCTGTTGAATTTTAACATTCAGTTGCACTTCCACAAGCAAACTGCCTGCAATATTCTACCTAACCTCAGTACTGGGAGGCAATATAGACTAGCAGAATATAAAAAGAAAATTTTAATTGACAACTATGTCCTTGACTTGTACTGTGACTTTGATCAAACTGCTTAACCTCTCATTTGTTTCCTTGCCTCTAAAATGAAGAAAACACTGACATATTTTAACAGTGTTACTGCAAAAATTAATTAGTAAACACCAGTACAATACTTTGCAATTAACACACATTCTTTTGCTTTGCAAGTAGTATAGAGTATCCTGTTGTTCTTATTCTGACAAGAGAAAAAAAAAAGGTAAGATTAAATTATAAAAAAAAAGTAGAGAATACATAAAAAGACTGAGAACCATGCAAATGTTAACATAGCACAATGCTCATAAGGAAGAAAGAAAAAAAACAACCCCATAATACAACATTGTTTTGCCTCTTATTGTAGATTCACTGCATATAGAATTACATTCACTGCATACAGAATTACAGATTCACTGTGTAATTTAGATGAGAATTTGGAAGGAGATCTGGTCAAATCCCTTTCTCATATCAGGGCCAACTTCTAAATTATATCTGAGTTGCGTCAGGTTGCTCAGGGTCATACCACCAGCACATGTAAGTGCAGCATTAACAGCACAAGTTAGTCAGAACACATTTAGATATGGAACTTCCCAACCACGTGTCTCATACATACATTTTGCTACCCTTGTGTCTCCTGTGATCACCTGTTGAGCTGGAAGCTGTGACCAGATGATCTGCAGAGGTCCACTCCATCAAATCATTCTGATTTTACATGGCAGAGGCCATTCACATTAGTATCAACTTTGGCAATCACTTTCTGCGGCCTACCTGGTGTTGCCACCGGATTCCCACCCAACTTTGTGCTCCCATCCTTCACATGAGACTGGCTTTTTTGCTTTCTTGGCAGCACCATTTTGGCCCTCCTAGCTTAATTCACTGCCAAATTTCCTTGTCAAGCTTATCAAGCAGAAACTGCAAAACAGGTGTCAGACTGTCTTGACCCACACTTAATCATGCAAGCAAGTTAAGGGCGCACAAAGTCCCCTCGCCCTTCTCCTCTGGTCTGCCTGAACAGGGGCTGGACGTCAGGGAAGCACAGGGGCTGCCACTGCCTGCTGCCCAGCACAGAGCGGGACTGGGGGTTGTAAAAGGTCTCACCTCGAACCACCACCCAGAGCAGCTGGAAATGAGGCAACTCCTCTGCCAGATGAAAGGGAAGCACGAACAGTTTATTTGGCACTACAGATCTACTCAGCATCTTGTATCTTATGCGCTGACAGCTTTGACTGGCAGCTCTACCAGCTCTGAGTGTTACTCTAGAAAGTAAGAAAATTGTGTTTAGTCTGCTGAATGACACCAAGACAGAAGCGCTGTCTGGGAAACTGCACACACAATTGTCTTCTCATCCTTGTCAGCTGTTCAGGAGTCACTGCTAATTCATCCTTATATAAAGCCTCTCCTCCCACCCCTCAAACACTATCATTAGGCAAAAAAAAAAAAAAAAAAAAAAAAAAAAATTGTAATCACAATAAAATTTACTTAATGGATATACTTATTCAATTATTATAAATATATTGTTGAAAGGGGAAAGCTTTACGCAAGTCTCTACCTAAACCTTATGAAAGTAAAGAGGAATGACAGCACCTGAGCATGATCTGAGTTGAGATGAATGGGACAGGTTACACTTCTGTCACAGCTCTGGTTCCAGGGTTTTCCCAGTCCAAAGTGTGCCAGGTACCCTCCTCAGGTGACAGCAGCACCATCCAGTAATGCTGTCTCTTGCATGTTAAATTTGGGAAACCTTTTTGAAGGTAGTGCTGAAAGCTGCCAACTGGGTAAAGGAGCAGCTGCTGTGTGCATCCTACCTACCTGCACACCACTACGCTGCTGATCTGGATTTCATCCCAGATATAAACCAAGTTTATATCTACTGTTTTGAAGACTTGAGTCTGGATGATATGCCAACCTTTACAGCAGAAGAGAGTGCACCAGCTTCCCTAAACAAGTTCCCCACATACACAGGTGAAGAGCATGCCAAGCACAGAAGTGTAAAGGTGAGTAGGTCCTAAAAAGAAACTAAAACACAGTGGGCATCTAATGAAGCCTAGATGCAAAGTCGCCCCAGATTTTTTTGGTAGAGAAATTACTTGCTGTTATGAATAAAATCAATGATTATCAGGGAGAACTTTTTATAGCTGGCTTGTAATTTGCTGAAGTATTATTAATACATTTATAAGTACTTGATTCTACTTTAAATTCATAATCACCTGTGCTGAAAAGTTCCAAATTACACTTTTTAAAGAAAATAAATGACCAAAGTTACTCCCCACTAAAAATAATTTCCTATGAAAATAAAAAGACATAAGCATTTTTAGATTTCAACAGAATCCCTGCCTGCTTCTATTCCACCAGCACAGTTGGTTGCTCAAAACAACAGAAGTTTCTGCTCTGTACATTTTGTCTGAAAATGTGACAATCCAGTGATGTATTTAGAAATCAGAACTGCATAACCCTGCTCTCCCCTCTTCATCCTTACTGTCACCCAGGCCTTTTGGCCTCCTTCTCTTCTCCCTACAGCTAAAGGAGAAGGACAGGGTTAGCACCTCTGCTCTGACTCCCAGTTTCCCCCTTTAGTATTCAGCCTCACCCAGTCATGACTATCAGAGCTGCTTCTGTTGGACTCCTACAGAAAGTTCTCAGCACAAGAAGCCTGTAAGAACAAAGTGTTGCACTTTGTATCACATGAAATACCACTGGGTCATTTATTTTCCTTTTCTTGACCTTGCTAAATACACCATTTTTAGTAGAGCTGTAGTCAAATCACATAGATGCCCAAGTTCTGGATTTTAGACCTCTAATAGAGATGGACTTCAAACTTATATTCAGAAATCACTGAAGCACAAACACAAGGGTAACTTCTGCTACTCATTTCAAGAAATGCCCTTCAAACAAAAAGGAGTTCATGATAAAATCACATATTCATTAAGGCTGGAAAAGACCTCTAAGATCATTTAGTCCAATCGTCCACCTACCACCAGTATCACCCAATAAACCGTGTACCACACCTTTACTTAAACACCTCCAGGGATGGTGATTCCACTATTTCCCTAGGCAGCCTGTTCCAATGCACCCACTGCTTGTAATATTAAAACTCAGAAAGCGCAGGAACCAAGAATGGAAACATCGTTACTGATCTATACAGCATAAGGCATCTGAAAGAGTTTGTTTTGCATTTTATTTTACTTCACCTGTTACATTACCTGAATTTCATCAAGTAACTGGTTGATTTTCCTCTGCTCCTTCTTTATACCATCAACTTTGCTGCATATTTGTTCAGCAGCATCCAATCAAGTTTCTAAAATATCAGCCTGCATGTGCATTATGAAAACCGAAGTCCCGTAGAAATGCATTAAGGAATGACAAGCAAACAAGACACATACTGCATGTGCTCATTAATAACTGTTTTATACCAGGAGAAAGCCTCAGAGGCCAATTCACCACAGCGACAATGCTCTGCAATGCCCTGTAATGCACTAACACATCAGGTTAGCACCCCCGAACCTCCTTACACACCTCAATCCTTTCAATTGCCCAATTAAAACAACCATTACTATCCTCAATAATACAGATGCTTCATACAAAGCACAACATCTAATTGAGGATAAGTCATATGCAGCATGGGAAGCACAGGTCTGATCTGAGCCTCCCAAGTACTGCTGCTTTATGTGCACAATTAAAAGACTATTTATTTTAATGACATCAGAAACCTGTCACCAAGTATGACTGGAACACAAAACCAGAGTCTGAAAGAAAGTTAACCTTCTATAGGAAACAGAACAGAAAACAAAAGAAAGTCTTCTGAGCTCCATGTAGAAACAAGGAGCTCTCCAGCTCCTGTATGTGCCTGTTTCAACAGATTGTTGTCACAGCTGCAACAGCTCCTCCTTTTTCTACCATTTCTGTGCAATTGTCTTACCCATCCCAAGTGCAATTCATGATTGGTACTGCAAATCAATAAAGTGCCACCTCTCCTTTAACCCAGGAGCTTTGCATAGCTGGATATTACTGCAGCTACTAATGCCTGCTCCATTTACCTTCTATAGGACTGACAACTATTTGTGGGGCATTTTTGCTTTGTTTTTAAATCACTCAGCTTTCAGCTGTTACTGATTTGTCATCAAGATGTGATCCAGTTTTGCTGATTGGAGCAAAACTAAAGCTAGGAATGCCAGAAGATCACCTTCATCTAGATTAAATCAGCACTAACCAGGTTAAGTGTGGAGAAGGAGTACCCACACTCAGTGAAAAATCAGCTGTTCCATAACACAAAATGGATTACTAAATAATTACTAAAGAAATGCTTTTAACACAAGGTGTAAAAAACATGTTATATTGTTGTGAGACCTCCAAATATGGAATATATATATATAATTTTTTTATTATTATGTTTTGTTTTTTTTTTTTACTATGTCATTGAACTGTCAATATACAGCATTCCCACAGCCTTTAGTAGTGAATTCCTCCAAACTGATGATGTGGGTTGTGTTGTTTTTTGTTTTTTTTTTGAAAGAGCACAGTAAAATAAAGATTAAACAGAAAAACTGAACAATCAGGCTTTGAATGTATACTTCTTTCCATTCTAAATGAAGAATAATCTAACCTCACAGGTTCCCAAACGGCTCATACCTTCATCTCAAATACTCTTGCACTTGCAGAAAGACACTTTGCTCTGGCAACTACAAAAACATGCTAAGTTTGATATTCACAAACGAAACAGAAAAGCAACATTTCTCACGAGCCAATGCACATAATTCATTTTGCATCATGGATTATTTTCTTCCAGTGATTGTGACCTTTTTATCTGCCCTTACATAAAAAACAACTTGTATAAAGAACAAACTCCTTTGTGAGTTGAAAGTAAGCTCAACAAAGCTGACCTTAAAGACAAGAAGTGTACATGCAAATACAGAACACACAACTAGTACAGATATTTCATTCCAGCTGCAGGGTATCATCTACACTTATAAAATGAAGCCTGTGACCTCTCTATAATATTGCCAGTACCCAGATTCACACAAGGCTCTCCAAAATAATGAAATTTTAAATGTTTTACACTGGCAAACTTAATAGCAGCATAAAGTATACCGATTTTAACATTAAAAAAGGGAATGCTTTATTGTCTGTCATTTATACTTAATCTAACTGTATCTGTTGAAGCTTCCTGCAACAAATCGCAGGCCAGACAAAGAATGTTGATGATGAAAGGGCCAAGGCCTTGGTTTTGAAGAACCTCACTCTAACAGTTGCTCTATTGCATAGAATCATGGAATGGGTTGGGTTGGAAGGGACCTTAAAGCACATCTAATTCGAACCCCCTGCCATGGGCAGGGACCCCTCCCACCAGCCCAGGTTGCCCAAAGCCCCATTCAGCCTGGCCTTAAACACCTCCAGGGATGGGGCAGCGCCTCACCATCCTCTGAGTAAAAAACTTCTTCTATGTATCTAATCTAATCCTACCCTCTTTTAGTGTAAAGCCATTCCCCCTTGTCCTATCACTACACTCCCCAACAAGAGTTCCTGCCCAGCTTTCCTGCAGCCCCCTTCAGGCACTGGCAGGCCGCTGTAAGGTCCCCCCAGAGCCTTCTCCTCTCCACGCTGAATCACGCCAACTCCCTCAGCCTGGCTTCATAGCAGAGGTGTTTCAGCCCCTTGGTCATCCTCACGGCCCTCCTCTGGATTCATTTTAATACTTCCATGTCCTTCTGATGCTGCAGGCCCCAGAGATGAATGCAGGGCTCCACGTAGGGCCTCATAAGAGCAGAGCAGAGGGGGACAATCCCCTCCCTTGCCCCGCTGCCCACACTTCTTTTGCTGCAGCCCAGGGTACAGCTGGCTTTCTGGGCTGCAAGCGCACGTGGCCAGCTCATGTGGAGCTTCTTGTCAACCAACACCCCCAGGTCCTTCTCATTGGGGCTGCTCTTGATCCATTCACTACCCAGCCTGTATTTATTTGTGCTTGGCATTGCCCCAATCCAGGTGCAGGACCTTGCACTTGCCCTTGTTGAACTTCATGAGGTTTGCACAGGCCCACCTCCCAGGCCTGTTGAGGTCCCTCCGCATAGCAGCCCTTCTGCATATCGACCGCATCACACAGCTGAGTGTCATCAGCAAACTTGCTGAGGGTACATTCGATCTCACTGTCCATGTCACTAACGAAGATGTCAAACAGCACCGGTCCCAATACCGACCCCTGAGGAACACCACTGGTCACTGACCTCCACCTGGACATTGAGCTATTGACAGCAATTCTGAGTGCGACCATCCTGCCGATTCCTTACCCACCAAGTTGTTCACCCCTCAAATCCAGTCTCTTCAATTTAGTGACAAGGATACGATGGGGGACAGCATGAAATGCCTTGCACAAGTCCAGGTAGAGGATGTCAGTTGCTCTTCCCCAGTCCACCGATGATGTAACCCCATCGTAGAAGGCCACCAGATTTGTCAGGCACAACCTGCCCTTAGTGAAGCCATGCTGGCTGTCACCAATCACCTCCTTATTTTCTTTGTGCAAATTTTTTTTTCTTCTTTTGAGGAGAGCTAACCCTGGTGTAAAGGATGAAAACAAAGTGACAATGCATTGCCATTTTGCCAATTCATTTTTGGAAACAGGATTAACAAAGGCATTTAAAAGCAACAGATACAACTTCAGAAATGTTTCTTTATCCAAAAAAACATTTCCGTTCAAAGTAGTATTTTATTTGGAAAGGAGGATTCTTATTCTTGGTACAGTGAGTTTCTTGCAGCAGACAGAGGCCCCAACTTAAGGCAAGACACACATACTTCCCTTGTGCCCAGATAAGCTTCAGAGATGTGTCCCCTAACTCTAAATTTGTTTAAGGATTAGCCAAGGCTCTGTACACGTGAATTGGCATAACAGTGGTGAATTGTTCATGTCCATTAAAAGGAAAAGTCTTGAGAGCATCCAGACTAATGAATTTAATTCCCTCTTAGAGATAGATGTGTTAATTATTAAACAAACCAATATTACAGACCATGGTACAAATGATAGTCTTAAGAACACCCTCACTCATTTGAATATGTGCAAACAGGACTTAGGGACTTCTTACACAATTTACAAGTGGTATACTTAGAAAAGGGATAAATGTTTTAAAATTAGGCTCCACTTCTGTTTATATAAGTTTTCCCTGTCCCAATCTGACTGGGCTAAGACTGAAAGCATTGAAACAGCAAAAAAAAATTGCCAGGGAATAAAAACAGGGAAATTCACAATGTTTTTGTTTTTGGTTTGTTTCTTTTTTGTGATTATATTTTTTGTATTTCAGATGACTGCCCTTCCTGCTCTGCTGCATCAGTAACAATGTCTTTCTGTTTCCCATTGTAAAATCTGACTCTCTAATAAATTACTGCCTGCACAAAAAAGAATGTACTCGTTTTAGCACATAGCACCAAATTCCCAAAATACAGTGTAATTCTGAGACAATAAGAAATGCCAGATCTTGGAATTTAAACTTCAGTACTGTTATGGAGAAGGTAAATTGGCTGCCAGGCACTGGAACTAAACCAGTGATCATGACAGTCAACTCTAAAGCCTGAATCATCTTAAATGAGAAGCATAAAAGCTTATTGACACATGGTTTAAAAAGTTGGACTGATAAGAAAAGCAAAGGATCAAAAGAAGCATAAAACATAAACAAAAAAGAAGGGGGAAAAAAGGAAAATAAAGCACTGCAAAGGAACACTCTGAACATGAAAAATAGATCAACTTGTACCAGCAACAGAAAACACCCTGGGGTCATTCCCTTGTTTTCATTCTCTCACAAGTGGCATTTTTATCAGCAAGAGGAAAATGAAGTAGAATTGCCTTCACATGATGCTCTACCTCTAAACATTTTCTCCGTTTCTCTCAAGATTTCAGTAATTATTTAGATAGCACAATGGGTAGTGACACTATCAAGGGACCCCTGGAAACTGCATTTGGACAGAGGAGTGTGGAAGAAAGGTGTAACTGGCACTGAACTTCATTTTCTGTTGTGCATACATAGCACATTTCATCTCCCAAAAAGGCTGTTCTTCACAAGCTTTGCATTGTTTAATTTTAACAGTTGTGTTTAACCAGTTGCATTTCACAGATACTGTTAATAAAAGGAACTGGCAAAGGGAATGGCCAGAATCAGGTGCTGTTAAAAATCCTTCCTCTCTGTACTTCCACCTCATCTGCTCCCCATTCTTCCCCAGGAATGACAAAGAGCAAACACCTTGCAGCGCAGCCTGAAAATTAAATGGATGGGGCTGAATTGAAGCAATTTCACAGCTGCCGACTTTGAAATCAAGGCAGGGGAATGCTGCATACAGCCATCAGACTGATTGCCCCAGAGCTGTGCAAGGAGACAGCTGCCCTCTCAGTTATCCAGAATTCAGTTCTTATTTTACAGCTCTAATACCAACATGTTCATTTTAGAATTGCATCTGGAAATGACCTAGTTTAATTTACTTCCTTTCAAAATACTGGTGGCAGCATTTTGCAAATGACAATACTTTCAGTTCAGCATATATTTTCAACCACAAAAGCTAAAATAATCAAACATAAAATTTTTGATATCAAACCCAGAACACAGATAATCTCATAGTTTATCTAGGCCATTGTTACAGCTGGCGAGTAGATTGCTATGATTTGTAAGACATACAAGCAAAACAAAAAAAACCACCACACAACACACTTGCAGGCCACCATAGTAAGAAAACAGTTCAGGCTGGGGTAATGTCTGTCAGCAGACAATTACTGATGCTGTCTTTAAATAAGAACATTTCCATCTTTTTTCTCTTTAAAAAAAAAAAAAAAAGTCCATAGGAATATGAAGCTGTCCTTGATGTTCCCTGCAAAAAATGTGATTGGTCTTGCATTATAAAAGGTTGAGGTACAGTACTGTAAGCTCCCTACTTACCTGACGGACACATGAGTTGAGCCTGAGCACTTTCTTCCTAAGCATACTGCCCAAAGTAATTCCAGTTTCAAATAATCCACTTATCAGAAAAATCTTAAGCCATCCTTAAGGATTTTCTTTTTCTTTTTAAAAAGATCAGCCTTTCTGACAGCCAGCAGAATTCTTATCTTCATCAAATTTACTAAAAGCGTATACAGACTCATAACCAAGTTACCACGGTTCACCATGGTTCTGCACATCAGCAGCACAGTGGTTCTCCATCATCTTCACACCTACCCCACAGCAGTTACAGGATACTGAGCCCCACCATGAACAGCAAAGAAACTTCTGGCCAGAAGGTGTAAAATATGTTGCTTTAGTGTGGATTTGCTGTACTCACAGAGTGTTCACACAGTTATCTTGACTCTAGATGCATTCTAGCCTGCTAAATTTGCCTTTGTGTCCAAAGAAGGGCAATGAAGCTGGTGAAGGATCTAGAGTACAAGTCTAATGAGGAGCAGCTGAGGGAGCTGTGGTTGCTTAGCTTGGAGAAAAGGCAGCTCAGGAGAGACCTTATTGTGCTTTATGCTGACCTTAAAAGAGGTTGTAGCAAGGTAGGGATCAGGTTCTTCTCCCGAGCACCAAGGGATAAGGAAATGGCCTCAAGTTGTGCAAGGAGAGGTTTAGGTTGGATATGAGGAGAAATTTCATTACTGGAAGGGTTGTGCTGCATTGGAACAGGCTGCCCAGGGCAGCGGTCGAGTCACCATCCCTGGAGGTCTTAAGAACCGTGCAGATGTAGAACTGCATAGCATGGTTTAGTGATGGATTTTAGTGCTAGGTTAAAGGTTGGACTAGATGATCTTGGAGGTGTTTTCCAACCTCAAAGATTCCTTGATTCTATAACTGGATTGCAGTTCTAAGTGCTGCAGCTTTCAAGGAAGCCATTTTACACAGCTTAACTCCACACATTTCAACTATTTCATTTTACCCATTTTCATCTTTACTTTCTACCTAATCAATATGAATACACAAGAGACAGAGAACTATATTATTCCACAATTACTACTGACACAAAATACCAACTCCCACTGTATCAGCCAGCCCACCCAGATAATAATGGACACAATTGGGCCTGCTTCATGCAAGCAAACCAAGACTCTTACCTGCTCGGGGCTCTATCGTTTTGTTGGAACCTTCATCCATAAACACAAACCGTCCACCACCAAAATCTTCAGCATAGTCAGACAGATACAGCAGTGAAGTATAGTCAAAAGAGCCGTAAGTCACCTAGGAGTAAAGTCAACAATTACTAAAACTTTACAACATTCTGCTCTCATCTTTGCAGAATATAAGTAATTACGCAGATAGAACTGATTGGCTTTCTAATTTTCCAGTTGTCACATATTTAATAAAAGGGTCACTGGAAGAACAAGAACATTGCCATAGCAATTATCCATGTTTATTAGTCTATACTGTTTATACCCAGACTACATACATATTTTACACAATTAGTATTTTACCTGTATTATTTTTATTATTACAGTTTGCAAAACTAAAGAAATGGTTGTATTGATCTTTGTCATCCTACCTCTACTGAACATCTGGCAAAAAACACGGTGTCAGAAGTTACACCTTTGCATCAAAACAAATATATGGAAATGCTCAGATTTATTTATATTATTTCAAAATCAAATTTCCCCATAATGCTGATAAGAACCAAAACCAGTCTGTTTAATTAACCATATCTCTTAACTAACCACAGTTCAGGGTTTCTGGAAACCTCACCTTTTACTCTCTCCTTCACCAGCTATCAAGCAGAAGCTTCATGGTAACAGTGAATCAGACCTTCCCAATAAATACACCTTCACTGGAGGAACACCTGCTCCTTTCTATACAGGTTTTAGGTTTTATTTTTTTTGTTTTGTTTTTAAAACCTTCACACATGGCTTTCAAAGTCTCTACTTCCTCTCAGCCTACAGAACAAACATCACATTTTTAAGTATAACAGAGTGATTTTCATTCCTGTTAAAGCATTATTTATTTGCCTCAATATGAGTATTGAAGATGGAGAAAAGAAATGGTATATCAAATAGCTTCTCTCTGAGCTTTAAGTACTTAACACTGAGCTGAAAATATTTCCTTTTCATATCTAGGTCACCTAGAATCAAAAACATACTTAGGAATCAATGGCTGTACTCTCCAATTTCTTTACAGTATATCACAACTCAATGAAGTTCTGCTTTACACTGTCAAAAAGCAAAATGTGCAGCACAGAAGTAGTGCATAAATACACAACATTAGCAGAGTGTTTTGTCTGACCTGGTGACTGTTAAGAGGTAAGTGCTACTTCCAAACATAGAAGTTCTCTGATTTATTTATTTTTTTAAGTTACATTCATTAGTGCCAGTTAAATTTTGGCTCAACACAGTTGTACACATTATTCTGTAAGATAACACAGCAACAGATGGGATAGGAAGACATTTTCATTCTTACTCATTTTGTTATTTTGACCATACAAGCTTAAAAACAAAATCCAAATCCAGCAATAAGCAGCACTGCACAGTCCAAGTCAAAAGAATGAGAAATGTTTTGGTGATACCCTTGTCCCTATATTTACCCAAACCTTATCAGCAATATAAGGCAGTAAATGTGAATTAATGAGCACATGCTACAGCAGTACCTCAAAACAGCCAGTCTACAGCCCTCCTCCTGCAACCAGCTTTGCAAAGCTATCTATCACCTTCACCACTTTGGTGATTAGAATCTCCAGTTAGCTTAAGGCTCAGCTTGTTCTACTTCAGGCAAGAAAGGCTGGCAAGGGATATGAACGCTGCCTATATGGGGATAGGAGGAAGTGGAACAGGGAGAGGAGCGGGGGAAAAAGTCTTCTTAATGTAAAAGCCAGGGTTCATGCAAACCAAAATAGGTATAAACTGAGCATGAATAAGTCTAAGCTAAAAAATAAAGAAAAATTGCACCAAAGTCCTGGAATAGATTTTTCAATAGGAGAAATTCAAGGCAAACAAAACAAAGCCAATTCTGCGTCAGAGCCTGACAAGTCTGTGAAGAATGACAGGATCCTTCCCTTGAGACTGCAGAACTCTTCTAGTCCCGCATTACTTCTCTTAGAGAACATTATAAGACTATTCTGCTGTCAGGGTTGAGTATGCAACAGCAATTCCATTATAAATCAGGCATTTGGCGTTTGAAAGATCCAGCTCCAAACAAATTCCATCCAAGATGAAATTCCACATCTTAAGACAACACACTATTCAATCTACCTTGCTTATAAATTCAGCAAGATTAAATGATTCATTTAGGTGATTTAAGGGTTTCCATTTCCATGTAACTAAAAACCAAATGGATTTTTTTCCCCCTAAAATTCAATCTCATACACACATAATAGAACTGTGCTGTTCCGTTATGCAGTTAAAATATTCCAAACCAAAGATATTCAGATAGAGAAATGTAATTGCAATATACTCAGCAATTCAGGGGAAAACGTAAAATGTTCTCAAGTGCTCCAAGGAGCCTGCATCTTTGAACCACCAGCATCAGGCTTTGAAAAAAAATGTGTCAGATTCATTTTTCAAAGACTTGATTTTACCTTTCTTTTGCAAAGAGGAGAAGAAAAAAGCTGAGGTTTTCTAGCAGCAATCCTCACTGTTTAATTATTATGCAGGAATACACAAAAGCATCCAACGAACTGGCAAAAGTTTCAACATCCTGAGTTCTATCGATCTTTCTTAAACATCTAGTATTCATGATTGTTCTGGAGGCCACACAGAAATACTATGGCACTTCTTTGTACAGTAATTCTTACTGCAGATCAATAGGGGCACTTTTTCCTTCTTTTCAACTGCAGTGAAAATGAACAAAACTTGGTTTGTGTTCTCAACTGCAAAAACTAAAACACCAGGCAGGCTGGCTGCACTGAAGACACACTGGGAAGCAACTGGTCTATCCTATTTAGCCTTCCCTGAAATTTTTTCTGACCTACTGATCTTCCTGTTTGAGTTCAGTCTCCTGCAGAGCTTTGAATCTAAATGCTGTATAACCTGACCAGCTCTATATAATTATTTTTTACCTTTTTCTAAGCACACAATATAGATGGACTTTTATATACCTACAATGTAGATGTACATTATATAATACATATGTACATCTACAGTAGGTTAAAATTATATGCAGACCTATATATTCAACACATACTGTAACTTTTTCTGGAAGCCATGATCAGTAAACACATAAGAGAACACTGCATCTACAGATAGCTCCCTTCCAATTGTACTTAAGACAGAGAAATTAGAGGCTTGTTTGTGCAGCAAGGAAAGGATTCAAATTAATCCTCTGATACTACTTCAAGTGAATGATGTACCAGAAGTGAAGATCAATATCCAGAAGCAATGATACAAGATGATGTAATATGGACTTCCACGATGGACGTGAACAGGACTGAGGATGCCTCCCTGTCAGACCCTGTTTAGGGCTCCATTAGCCCAGTTCAAACCATTTTCTACTACCATATGCAAACTGCTATCATTTAAACCACAGATGTACATACATTCCCCGGCAATAGCTGAAGTCCCATATCCCAGAGAAGGGACGAACGACTGAGCTGAGGCAGTTTCTTTGAGAATGATCCCAGCCCACGGTGGTTTGTCCATCTCGCTGCAACACTTGGCACTGCTGACAGTATTTGCTCCATGTGAAGATCAAAGAGCGAGAATTGGACCACCACATCATGAGCTCAAGAAGCACTTACAAAAAAACTGCTCTAGGTCTCTGTACATAGGACTGTACAGAGACTGTACTACTGTACCCAGGAACACTGTTCACCATAGTTGTGGTCTGGAAAGTTCCCTGCCCCTCCCTCCAAAATAAAAGGAACTGATCCACACAAGTGGGACCCACATAAGGCTTCCAGCTTAACATATAATGCTGTCTGGACAGCGCAGACAGTGGCCCAGCATTGGCATGTTCACATGCAATCCTCACTGTAAGGATGCTTTTTAAGAGCACGAATGAAAATAACATTAAAATGTATTTCAAACACAGAAGATAATTTCAAGGTGCAGACAAAAAACACTTCAGCAGTCTGAATGCTTTACCTTTCCCAGTAGTGAGCTTCCTGTGGAAGTCAGCTGTTACAGAAATGAAAAAGTGTTCAAACTATCTACACATAATAAATAGGACAGTGCACAGTTTTAACTCACACAGTATAATCCAAACTATACTTCCCCCAGAAAATACCTTGAAATCTAGCATACCACATTTTCACATTTTAGAACAGGTATGTGATTTTGGGGGGAGTCAAATTCTACATGATCATGAACAAGGTGTTTTGTAACTGTCCCAACTGCGACAATAATCCTTCACGACTGTCAAATCAGACTACCCAATTGTACACTACAGAAACTATTAGGGTTTAGATAATGCAAATCAGATTTGAGAGACCACATTTTGTGGCTGTTTTTTTTTTGTTGTTGTTGTTTTGAAACTAGGGGAGGGTGGGTGGAGGGTGTTAGAAAATTAGAAAAAGCCAAAGCTAATCACTTGGTAAATTACCTACCAGGCTGTTTAGGAAGCAGATAAACAAAATGTGGACAAACAGATGGATAAAACCAACAAAACATCTAGCCCACTGTTCATCACGTACAGGCACTGTCAGGATGCCGTAACACAGAAGCAGCTTGCACAAAGAAAACAAATTCTCATCATGAAAACAGATTTACTTCTAAATGACAAAATAATGTGTACAGGAGAGACTTAAGTAGAAACACTTAATTGCAAGGTTATCCAACTAGCTTATTCATTTACCAATGCAAAACACATGTAGAGAAGAGTAAAGAAAGTATGAGAACATTGGCAAACCTACTTGTGCAGACAAAAAACACATTACAGTAATAAATCAGTCTTAAATTCTAAGATACACTTTTTGAAACTAAAAAAAAAAAAAAAAAGATACCCACGAGCTATTGCAGTTTCCTGCTGTATGCAGTGAAATTTGATTCTCTGACAGTTTGAAAAGCTATGAAGAACCTATACTCACAGAACGTGCACTAAAAAGCAAACAAACCCTCCATTTATACTTAACTGAAATGTAAATGCTGAGCATCTATCCAAAGACACAGATCAAGTCACAACATCTGATTTAGCACCTTTGAAACAGTTCCTGCTAGGTCTGGCTGAAAAAGCTACACTTCAGTTGGAAACACAGCTTTGGTGGCACTGGAAGACTCCATAGGTGCAGATCAGTTTTAACAGCTTTTGACAAAACAGCAATTTCTAAGTAGTCATTCACAAAATTTATTAATTCTAACAGCCCTAAAGAACAAAACTAAGATACAGAATACAAGAGAAAAAGGAACGCTCCTAGCCTATCCTTCTAAAATTCACTTCCCTTTCCATTAGGTTCCTCTCCTGAAGGATTTTTACAAGCTCCAGTTTTCAAACATGCCTGACTAATTGTTTAATGCAAAATAACTTTAAAGTGATCTATTAATAACTGGAAACATTTGCAACCCATCCCAGCCTCCCACTTACCTTGTCGATGTGGGGGTGCCAGTATTCATCATGCGTTGTCTTGGCTTCTGTGCTGTTAATTCTGGAGAAGAACGTTGGCTTAGTCAGGTACATGGTGGAAGAGCTGATTCCGAAAGTCTGAGCAATCTTTTCTTGAATTCTCCGTCTCACATCACTGCAAGGAACACAACACAGCACACTAAATGTTGAAACAGCATAGAGGCCCCATTTAAACAGTGATGCACCTCTCTCGATTCTTCTACATCCTCCTTCATTCACCGTTACTGCCTCCTCAGAGCTAAGCTTCCTCCTCAGAGAGTAAATCAAAGGAAACATATACCCATACTTCCCCCTCTTGCGTTGCCTTGAACAACTGAGATCTACTATAGCAAAGAAAAAAAAAATCTGCTGCACTCTTTGTTGTTTTGTCCTCTTTTTATTATCGTCATTATTTTCAAAATCTTAAGAAAAAAGAACTATTTGATAGTTCCTTTTTGATAGTTCCGGTGGTCTAGATTTTAAAATTTCTTTGCGTAACCAGTGTGTTTTCCTGGGGAATTGTATCACGTTGTTTATTAACTAGTGAAAAATTAAAGAGATTAAGTTATTTTACATACATATTTTTAATCCAAAGCAGATGACTGGAAATGTGTATGTTCATAAAGGGCTGCTTCTTGGGAAGAACCTTCAACTACTTTTAAGATAGCTTTAAACTAACAGATGAAGTCTCTCAGGCCCATGAATTCAGGGTTCTAGGCCAACATATGTATTGATATCATAACCAGATTTTGCTTAAAAATTAATACCAAGATGTTTTTCCCCAATTATTCTGAAGGTTTCAACCAAGGTATCTCTACCTTGGCTGTTCCTGTGTTTCTCTCAGGAAGCACAGGGAAAAGAACGGGTTTTTGTTTGGCTAGATTTTGTTGTTGTTGTTAAGATCATAAAAATAGAAGACTAATAATCACACATGCTTCACTGCATAGAACTGCTTATACAGCAGCATCCTATGTTGTCTTTCAGGACAGAAGAATTGCATACAGATCTAGAACAGGGCCATCAAACTGTGTCTGCTTTAGTTCAGTCAATGCTTTTAAAGGCAAGAGATTTGCAACTCATCGGGAAGATCTCTGGAAAATCCCACCAGCAAACACACACAGCCAGTATTTAACTTGCAGGAAATTAAAACAACAACAAGAATGCAATAACATAGTGAGATAAAATGAAAATGTTTTCTTTTAAAATCTAATCCTCTGTGTTCCATAAAGTCTTAATGGACTGTTTTCTCCCAATTTACCACATTTTTAGTTGTTGTATTAGTCTTCCTTTTCTTCCTTCCCAAGCGCTTCAAAGGAAGCACACAAGAACAAGATACTCAGGATGAACACTTTTCTGAAGTTTTTATGGAATTACATTACTAGTTTTGCATCTTCTCTGTGTCAGACATTTCTCTACTGGGTTGTACTGAACTTCCGCACAATTTACAAGAAACCATTTCCCAAGTATTCCTCTGAGGAATTCAAACAGTGACTAACAAGAAGTGACAGAACTAAAAACCAGACCTACGTGTTGGACTGTGAAAGGCACCTCTTGAAGACAAGGACCAAAAAAAAGGCTTAATTACTCATCCTGTTCACAGCTTGTCCCCACCAAAAAATAATCAATAACAGACATACAGTTTGGATTTTTAACCTGTCTTAAATTTAGACAAGTTAAAAAACTTATAGCTTTCAGGTGTCAATTCAAACTATTTTAGTTGTGAATTATGAAACCCAGCAAATTCAGAGATGAGATTTTCAGGTTTTTACGCAGATGCAGAAACTGAGGTTTGAACTTGAGAGCTACAGAATGGCAGTGTTGTAAAAGTGACATCAGGAAAGGATTTGTTGGTCCCCAGTCCTTCCTCTCATGCCTGTGGGTATCTGATCTTTCTGTCTTCCTTCCAAGAAGTAGGACTTCAACAGAGGCTGCCTTATGTTTCCCAAAAAGCATCAGACGTAGCTACTCATTTCACTTCACCATGAATTTGGAGGAATCAGGCGCTTTGAACAGCCCAACGGAAGAATTAATAGCCTAACCCGCAAATACTAAAGTAGTCTGTTCCTCGGCTCTGACACCGGGTGGCCAGGAGCATCAGCCAGCTGGAATATATCTGCAAGTAGCTGTGCCACAGTCCTGACACGACTTTAAATCTCCAGCATTTGTACTGCTCATTAAGCAATACCGCTTCCTCTTTTAGGTTGATTCCTTTCCCACTTTCAAACACTTTCTATTAAGATTTGCTGCCTGGTGTTTATAAGGCTCCACTGAAGCCGCACTTCTCTTTGAGATGTGCAACAGCTTCAGGCAAGACTGGATGTTTTGCAAAACCAAGCAGGAAACAAAACTCTCCTCAACACAACATTTTTGTCTCCTGACACACAAAAACAACCACCAAAAGCCTAGCTGGTTTGGACCGGCCAGTGGGTTATCAGAAGAAGAGGAAAACAAGCTCAAAGTTGAAGCACGCCGCAAAGAGAAAGTTAGCACATGCTTCAAAAACAACTTGTTTCCTGTTTATAAATTAAGTAGGCAGGGGAAATGGGGAGACAAGTAATGAAGGAGTTGAGGTGACAGGTTTAACAGCATAGATTTAGCTTTTATCCTGGTCTCGTGAAAGCACCTGCCTTCAGTTGACCTAGCAATAACCACGTAGCTGGTCTCTGGGTGTGGAAGCACACTGCTGGCCTCTTATTCCCATGTGCTATTGGCTTCAAGTATTGAATAAACTGCAGATTTCCACTGATACTTGAACAAATAACCCTTATTGCATAAAATTACTGGAAATAAGCTCCAAACAGCAATACCTTTGAGTGTCTAAATGCTTTTTCCTACTGAGTATATACCATACTCCTCAAAATACAGCAAAACTCCAGGAAATTCCTAGTTGAGCCAGCTCACGGATGTTATTTCTACATGTAGGATATTTAATACTCACTTTCTAATAATGTGGGATGAGACAAAAAAAAAAAAGTATACAGATCCTATAAGCTAAAAAGGAGAAATGAAAAGATGCAAAGGAAGACTTTCTCATTGCCTGTGAATAGCCAGCAGAAGTTCTTCCTTTGTCAAATATAAGTAGCTGCAATTCAAATTAAGTTTTTAAAAGCTACATAACGAACTTAATGGGGGGGGGAGATTAAGGTGCAGAAGAGTGATCTGACTGGGAAACGCTGTATCATGCTATTGCAATTAATGACAAGGAGATCTGAGCTTGTAGTTAAAGTAAAATATGTTAAAAAAAAAAACATCCTTTTACAAGTTAAGTGCCAAAGGCAAAGCTAACTGTGCTGTGCAACATATGCTTTGCAGGGTGCTTTGTGACAGCTTTGCTTGCCCTTCATTTCACACAGTCACATTTACCCCACCGCAGGAGTCCTCAACAGGTTGACAGACTTATCATTGCAAACACAAACTCCATAAGGTATCTCGTGTGTCCTTCACGGAATGAAATGGGAATCAAATGTTTACTTTGCTGTATTAGCAAAGGCACGTCTTTTTTAGAGGTCAAAATTTTCCCTAAACTACTACAGAGCATGTATCCAAACACATGCATCTATGTACTTCAACTCATTCTGTGCCCAGTTTATTCCAAATCCTGCAAATAGTTGTTTTACAAAAGTGGTAATAATGTCACTCTTCTTAGCCTATAACTCTTCTCTACAGCTTAGGCAAATCAGGCCAAGGAAATTTCAGTCGAGAAAGCGCTATCGAGGAAGCAATGAATGAGCCCAGTGCAGTAAACATGTAAATTAATTTTCATAAACACTGTGGCTGTTCTACCATTCATGCTGCTTTGGGTCTAACCTGGTTCTGATTGGATGCACTAACCAGCTCTGCTATGGTGGTAAGTATGTGAGTACCGAATCCAGTCAGTGTAAGTAAGAAAAAAAATTGACTCCTCGCAACACTTGTCAGCAGCAATCGAACATTTTCACCGAGTCACTGGAGATTATCAAAATGCACCGCCAGGCTAGGGGAAAAGCAGAACACCACTCACTAAAAACAACATAATCACCTTGTATAAAAGTGGTGTACAAAAACTATTTTGCAATCAGAGCAATCAGGAAGAACAAAAAAGATTAGTCAATAAAGCACTTAGAAGTCTAGGACACACAGAACCTAAGGGAAAGGATGTTCACTAGACTGCAGAGTTGCCAGGTTAACATACCAGCAGCCACATAAGCAAGGACTGAGAAGAACTAGAAGTGTCACATGAAAATTTCTGTAAAATACAATCTCTGTCAGGCCAGCAAGAAGAAAGCACTGTGAGAGTCACCGTGGAAAACAAGATTTCAAGCACAGAGACAGGAACACTCACAAAGCTCTGTGAAACCACACAGCTTCCCTAGCCCACTGTCGATGTCTATGCACTGTTCCCAGTGAAAAGCACCAAAGGCAGCAGAAGCAGGCAATGCAATGCTCTTCTATATCCAGAAAGCTCCAGCAGAAGTCAGATGTGCAAAATAAATAAAGGAAGAAAGTCAACTATTAGTTCCCCTTCTGCTCATTCCGTATCTGTGCCTTAATAAGTTATAAAGTTTTTGGAATAAATCTTTGATGATGCTATTTTCTGCTGAAGTCACAACCTTTAAAACAAGCACACAGATTTAGAGGTCTCTCTTCTGAATAAAGATGCATCTATTATGTGAAACAAGAGGAATTGCTGTAATATGCTTGTCAGGTGGAGGATAAAGCATCAGCCTAGAAAGCATAATTGATTCTGAAGCAACATAATTCTGACACAGACAGTTTAGAAACCAGCCTCCTGGCTAAGAATGCCTACTCAGATTTGTTATTGTTGCAATCAGTAATACTCAGACATGAATTACATCTAGTTATCTCTCTCAAGAGTGTATTTTTAAACAGACCTTGGTAGGTAAATAAAAGTAATGAAGATAAACGTTCCCAAGAATAGCATAAAATCATTCATGAAAGACATAAGGCACTACAGTCTGTGTTAAAGCACTGCCATTAATATGAAGAAAAGCATTTAATATACGTAGTATGGGATTCATATCCAGCAGCCTGAAACATCCCCTACATTGGCATGCAAAACCAATGGAATATTGATGTTCCCCAGCAGTGCTCTCACCCCACAATATAAGGGTCAGAAACATTCGATGTTTCCATAACTCATATGAATTTCTGTTCATGTGAAATACATAAATAATCTGCAGTAAGACACCACCTCCCCATACACTTGTATTATTTCTGCAGATTCCTTGATCTTCTGTAGAACAGTAGGCAGCACAAAGACTATTATTTTCACATTACTCCCCACTAGCTTGGTGAGGCAGAGACTATTTTTCTTTACGCATTTGAAGTTCAGTAATAATCAGTGTCACATTTTTGTGATGAGTTGTGGGACAGAAGTAAACACATTTGAACAATGGTCATCCCTAAACATAACGGTATTGAAAAATGTTTAGGCTAAGTAATAAACTCTAATTGGTTAATATTTTAGACAAAATTACTATAACTAATAAAATGAATAAGATATGCTGGGTGTATGGAATATACATGTACCTATCCATTAATGCATTTAGCTACTTGATACTACTTCCACCACTAGAGGGAGGTCAGATTCCTTCACAAATGCAAGAAAAAAGGACAAAAAGAGCAAAAAGCTTTAACTTTAGACTTTAAGATACTCAAGCCAGGTACATTTTAAATTATGAGATAGCAACTGAAATGCTTAACTAAAGATTTATTGTGTCTAGTCAACAAAGAATGCTTGATCCTAAACTTTGGCAACAGACCTTCAGACACATGGAGCTCGTTCTGTTTGTTGTCTTCGTTAAGTATATGAGCAGGTCTACAGAAAGCTAAAAGCATCAGATGCCAAAGCTATTACATTATAGCACTACTTCATATTCTGGCTTCATAGGGGGAAAGTACGCTCCACTTTTCAAGCCAGAACATTAGTAATTTGAAGTCCTTCCACTTCCTGCTTTAGCATTTTTAATGTTTTGCTACACTTTGCCCCCCAAAAAACAAGTTCCTGAAGTGATAATAGTATGGGACTGTCTTCATCATCTAATGCAACACCTCTTGGATAACAGATGTGAAATACCAGTTAAAGTATTTCATATCTCAGCTGACACGTTCCAGCAAATAACCAAAACTCAGAAAAGCATCTCTGTTTGCTTGCAGGTCTGCAGGACTGGCAAATGCTAAAACTGGGCATCAACCATCAACCCCTTAGGCTGCAAGTGAAACTTGGGGCGAGGCCTCATCGGAGTCCATTTACACCGTCAATATTAGTCTGACATTGGTGATGGAGCTAAAATAACACCAGCTGCTTTAAATTTAAGACATCGTAATTCTCAGAGATTACTACTTAGAGCTGCAAGTTCAATTGCAACTCTGAATCCATCACATAGGACAAGCCCATTACAGCTTATGCTCTACAAAAAAGCAAGTTGTGTTTTGTAGTTCATCCTACAGTTATTCAAATTTTTTACCGATACAATGCAAAATCCTCTTCTGTGAAGATGTCTTGAATTTTGTCCCCAAAGTACCTGAAAAATGAATCAACATTCTAAAATGGGCATTGCTGAATCACACTGCCTGAGTCATACCAAGCTGTATTCTCTCCCCATCTGTGCTTTAACCACAACCCACGTATTAAAACCCAGCTCAAAAATCCTACAAATGTTTGAGTGTGAAATTCCCAAAGCATTGCTCAAAGATCAAGTATTAAAAGATAAGGGATCAATATACAGCAACTGATAACAGAACTCCCCAGGCATGAAAAATGTCCCATCACACATCACGAATAAGCACATGGATTCAGATTTTTTAAAGCAAGTATAGATATTTGACTTCTTCCACTGCTGACAATCTATTGACTGTAACTGTAAAGGTAGGGGGGGAATATCCACCAAACATATTATTTGCTGGTGCAAGAACTCTAAAAATAAAGGTAATAGTAGCTTTCAAAGAGCCCAGTTCAACATAAGGTATTATTTCCAGTTTTCATGCCACAAAAGCTTTTCAACTAGCCATGGAAACTGTGATGAACCTAACCAATTCTACAGTTGGTCATTCCAAACCCCAGTCCACAAGGCTTGAGAAATCTGAAAAGGCTCAGAGTACTGAAGTTGTAGGGTAACAATGGCAGCAAGTCACAGCCCAACTTTACCTGTACAGATTAACAAAATGCTTCCCCATTGAAAGAGCTCCGGAATGCAAGTCCAAAATTGATGCCTGGGAAAGGAAACAAAAGTTAAAGAAGAGGAAGAAGCGCAAGAAGGGCTTATCATTATTTATCACTAACCTTCAAGAAACATCCCAAGTTGGCTCTCATTCTCCATATACTCCCGAGCAAAACTATTAGTTTCTAGCTTTCAGGTCCAAAATATTAATGCTTACTTTACAACTGCAAGCCTCCCTCTGTTTGTTCTACAAATTAACAAAAGATTAAGGTACCATATGGCTAACGCACAGGACTACTATTGCTGACATTCAAATCCAACATACAGAACTGCCAGCCTTCCAGGGACTAAGGGTAAGACATCTTGTTCCTGGATCCCTTCTTGAAGACATTTCCCTTCCACACAAAGATGACTAATTTTCCAATATTTGTGAAGTGCTCAAATAACAGCACTAATATTTAACTCGCCCAGCATTTGTTAGTAAAACTTCACCATGAGTTCCTGTATACCTCTCATATTTAATACAGATACAAATGTCTGCATAAAAGAACAACTACAGTTCTAAGGCTTGCAGAGACATTTTTTTTTTCCCAGTTTCTAAACTGCTGTAAAATAAAACCAGGGAGTGAAAGGTTTTCATATATGAAAAAATCAATTTGTCCACTTGTGGTGTAAATGCCTGAAGTAACTAGGAAAATAAAACTAACATTCACACTTTTAAGGAAAACGTACAGCATTGAAGAGGCTTTCAGGGTAGGGCATAACTGCATTATCTGAGCATTCCCTAGGCTCCCAACCTTAGATGCTATTGCGCTGGGGAAACTTGGTGTGCTAGCTCTAAGGAACACCACGGAGCGTAGAGTGGAGTGGAGACACCACGGCTAGGCTCTGTAATCAGGTGGGGCCTCGATTGTTCTTGTGCACAAAGCTGCACTTTTTGCCACCCTAAGCCAAAGACCTGTCATGTTTTGACAAATGCTGTACCCTAGTGTTCTTTTTGCTCATTATAATATCATTATAATACCAAAACACACCTCCATCCCAAAAGCTACCCGCCTCCAAGGTGCGACCACCCCTCACTGAGCATGCGCCCTGAATTTCTCGGAGCCTATTACTTTAAACGGAGACGGGAAAACTTTACACCAATCATAACTAAGATATGCTTGACTAGAGCCACTCAAGCTCCACCTAAAAGATAGAAAATAATATAAATTGGCCCAAGAGAGAGGGGATGTTAGGGAAGATACCATCGTCAGGGGAGATACCATCCCAAGGACATACAACATCCTTAGGACCTCCTGACTCCTGGGATCAGTCGACGGGCTGAGCCTCTCTTCCCCCCCCATTGGGACGCCTTTGGGTGAGATCTGAATATTTGCTTATAAATCTCTATAGAGTCTTTGATCCTTTTAACGCGTTTATTTCTAGGCTGCGCACCTAGAACACCTGTAACACCTAGAACACCTGTAACACCTAGAACACCTGTAACACCTAGAACACCTGTAACACCTAGAACCCCCACCTAGAACACCTGTAACACCTGTGTATTTCATGCATACTAGCTTGCTTTTGCAGATAGTCACTATCACCGGCAATCCAAAAGAACCTGATTATCTGTTGCTGTAATAAACCATACTTGATTGCATTGTGATAGCTCTCATTAATGCAACTAGGGTGAGGGTGGTTATCCGTGATAGTTCAGTGTTCTGAATCTAACCAGACCCCCAGACGGTTAATGCATTGTTGGTGAATGTCTGAGCGGACCCCCAGGTGGTTATTACGTTTTTGGTGAATGTCCGAACGGACCCCCAGTTTTGGTGAATGTCCGACTGGTTCAGTACTCTGAATCCAACCGGGCCCGTAACGGTTAATCAGCTACACCCCTTTAACACGACACCACTTGATTCAAGCCAAATGCTTCTGTTGAGCTCCAGACCAAGCTAAAAGATGAGTATTCAGATTTGCTATGGTAGAGAGCTACATCTCAAGACCCTAAAATATCTCCCTGAATTGAATGAAGTACATGTTTATATGTATTTTGTGGGCAGGAAAGGACATATTTATTGCCTAATTTCCCATCAGTTAAACAGTATTTAAAAGTATACCTTCTTAATAGCAGCCTTATTTTCTACACTGAAAATAGCAAGTAGCAACAGTTAATTAACCTGACTGGCACTAAAATTAGAATGACCTCTTTGATGTACAATATCCTGGAAAAAGCACTCTCATCTTGGGATCTGGCATCTCTTGATGCACCACATACCATTCACATTATTTTAACAAAATCAAAATAATAATAGTATGATTAGGTGAGCTGCTTGGAAAGAACGGTAACCTCCATCTTACCAGTAAGAAGGATTTCTGGGCATGGCTGACACAATACTTTGTTTGATTTGAAGCCACTTCATATTTTGACCCAAAAGCAGACAGGCTGGTGAACAAGCAGCCCAAATCATCAGTGCACTTACATGTCAGTGCTGCAGTGCATTCACCCCTGCCCTCAAAGCCCTGTTCTCTCTCCTCGTCTGGATCGTGTTTGGAAAAAAACAACCACGACAATCTGAGCAAAAGAAAACCGCTGTATGCTCAACTGCTTTGAGCTTCTAAACTGAAATAGCAGAACTCCACAAAAGTCTCCATTTAAAAGAGATATTGACGGCCTTCTTTTAATGTATGCACCCAAATCACTTCACCTACCCTTTAACCTTTGAAAATATGTACAGTAGCAAGCTATTTAAATGGACACAGCATGAGCTTTTCAGACCTCCCATTCTCACTGAAGTTCTCCAAAGGCTGCAGAAGACTGTTACAGAAACAGGTCATCTTACACTCGTTCAAGAGCAGCTCTTGTAATAAGCTTTACTAGAGCTTCAGAAGTAAAACATGTTCGTTCTCAGTTCCTCAAGCTGCAGATGATCACGGTGATGTGGTAGAATCCAAAATGGCCAAGTGGATCAATACAGAACTCCCACAAGAAATGACGATATTCACAGCTGAAAATGTAATAGCTGCAGTACAAAGCCAGATGAAGACTGAAAATGAAGTCTCAAGATGATCGAATATTCCTCGGGGTCCTTTCAGACAGGGGAAAACATCTGAACGCTAAATGTAGATGGGGAGTTGATTACATGTGAGCACAGAGCTATTTGTTTAACAACTGCCTTGGAAAGAAACTGAAATGCATTTATTTTAGCCTCTGCCATTTCAGCACATTAAATATTTTCAGCACCATTTTCCACACTCAGAAGAATACCCTGGTGGAAGCTTCTGTCAACACCATTACTTCAAGTTCAGCTGCCTGATAAGGGTTCATCAGTCATCAGTAGCTCAGGTCACTGCTCCCCAGTTGAAAGCTCTACAAAGTTTATCTGAAGACAGCAAAACAATGCAAACACACATATTCACACACCTATTTCTGAGATGGTTACAGAGCTCCTACAGAAAGGAGAATGAACTTCCTTTAAAAAAAAAACACTACAACATATGTTCCTTTGGACCTTAAGTATCGTTAGTCTCATATTCTCCACCCTCTCACTGTAAAACAGATCCAGCAAGGATATGGAAATAGCCACCATTTCTCAGCATATAGCAAAAAGGATCAATTTCCCTGTCTTGAGGAGCACGAAAGGCCCTTTCTTTGATCCTCACTGAAACAGACTGCCAACTACACTTGCACTGCTACAGTGATTCTACTTCTACCTTTACCCCTTAAAAAGCTTTAGGTGAGACTCTGGAAGAAAACAGCAAAAAAAAGTGCCCAAAAGAGAATTTTGCATAACTTGCTTCCACTTGCCTGCAAAGAAGCCTGTAGAGCTCAAACCTTTCCCCACTCCTCCTGTGGGAACGCTCACCTACACGAGCTGAGAAGAGGGAAGAGCAATGAAGGCTGTCCATGGTCACCCATCCTGGGCAGCAGCAAACCTGTGGTTCCTGTGCGTAGCCATGCACAGGCTCTCAGAAACAGCAACACCTTTAAATATCCTTCTCTACTCGAACCAGAGTAGAGGGTGCCTCTTAAGAGAGAGGCTGATTAATTATGAGACAAATGCAACCAAACATCATACAAAGTGCTGGAGGCACAGCTTATTACTGGGAAACTAAATCAATATTTGGCCGTGACATCTTACACTCCTCCCCAGCTTCCTACAGCAAGGTCCAGACAATCCCAGCAAGACAATAAAAGAAACAAAGGGAAGTGAAAGATGCACTGCAACACACTGGCAGCTACCCCTATCAGGAGGCGAGGCAAAAAGGAAGGAGACTCTGGGGTTTCAGCAGAGGTGTGTGGAAGGATAAATACCATGCAGAGGCTTTACCTTCTCCCTGGAAAATTCAGAAGGGACAGCATTTTGAGGACTTTAGTTTGGCTGGGAGAGTTGAAAGCAGAACAAGGAGCAATATTACCTGTAGAAACACCATTCTGTGCGTGGGCCCACATCAGACACCCTTGTCTGACATCACAGTTACATATGTTGTTCACTTCCTTCAGTCATTAAGAAATGTAATTTTCCCTGCAAAAAGGAATTTCAGGTAGCTACCTCTGCCAATTTTGCAGCAACACAGGAAGCAGAGGGCTGCAGCTGACTGGCTGCACCAAGGTGCTTTGTTTTTTCTTTTCCCCTCCATCAGGCTTTATCTAAATGCCAATAGCTTTGATAGTAAATGAGTCGAGTTTATTTGCACTGGAGAGGCATTATGACGGCAGCACTCACAAAGATGTGAATGAATGAGTCATGACTAAGTTGGCAACGCAAGCAGGGACTGCATGCAAGAAAATACTAGGTTGGGAAAAAAAGGAAAGGTCATTATCTTTATAAAGAGGGGAAAAAAGTAAGTTGAGAAACAGCAAGAGAATGAGTACAAATGACTTTCTGTGAAAGAGAGAATGCGGTGAAAAAGCTATTTTATAGCTACAGATACCTATGTGGGGGAGAGGTACAGCACTGGAGAAGGTGCCCGTTTGTATTTTGTTGGAAGTTGGATTACAAGCATGTCTTCTAGCCTCAGCGTGTGCATTAGCACACAAGTGTGGATGCGTGTGTCTGCACACACACTAATCTAGGAGCAATTATAAAGGAATATAGGAAAGAAAGCTCAGCATGACAACTGGGGCATGACTGCTGGGAGACTTCAATGGTTCAGATGTTGGCCAGGACTTCCTCAACACAAAAGGACAGAGAAGGAAACCAGGGTTTGCACTACATTTCAGTCCTCCAAGGGAGCTGAAAGAGTAGCAAACAAAGGGAGTGAACTGACAGATTTGCAAGCTGCAAAATTAGCTCTTTAAGTTATTACATTAGACACATGCTTCTGTGAATTCAAAACACAAGTAGGACAGACCAAAATGCTGCTTTAAAAGGCATTAGGAGGAAATCGGGGAGAATTAAAATGTGGTCTATACCCCAGTAGAAATCTGAAGACGTTCCACTTGGAATAGTGTAGAGAGCAAGTTAGCTAAAGAAAGAATTAAGAAGAATTAAGGAGCAGATATGAGAAATTATTTAAGGAAGTTCTAAGAAAAAAATAGTCTTAGAACAGCAGACATAATTGGACAGAATTATCCAAACACTACAAAGTCTAAGAACCTTAAAGCAACAAGCTAAATCTAATCCAACAGAACTGAAGCTTAGGAGGCAAAGGGGTAAAGTTGCTGGATGAAGTTAAGACTTGAAACACTTTGTATGCTATGTAGATGACAGATATGAAAATAAAATAAAAGGCTTAAGCAAAGAAAGAAAATTCATCTACACATCATCAGCACACATCAATCATTATTTAATGAGATCTGGGAACTAAGACTGCACTACCAGGAGCAGATTCATTCCATGACATGGGGAATACAAGAACACAGATTGAGTAAGAAAGAGAAAAATGCAGAACTGGGAATGAAAGAAAAAAAATATACATGATAAATTAGACAAAGAGTCCATATTTAAAAGGTTGTCCTAAACATGCCCCAAGAAATACTGTTCAGCCCCCGTTTTCAGCATCTTTGAGATGTCTGTCCACAATTTTGGATGAGCCTTCAATGCAATACTACACAACTCTTCTTGCAGCTTTCCCTAAGGAGTAGCAGCACGCAGTAACTTTCTCACATTCCCACATTACAAGAAACGTGAGAAGATTTGGATCACAGCCCAGATTTCTCTGAGACCAACAGCAGTTTACTACAAGAATCTTTTTCCCCTGGTTTCCCTCTCCTTTAAAAAAATACAAAATTATGCTTCCAGAGTGATGTGATGACAGCTGTATATTTGGCTGAGATTCCAGCTTATTGTCCAAGTAACCCAGCTCAGGACCCCATGCCCAGCTCTGAGCACTGGGCAGCCGCTCACCTCCCTTCAAGTCTCTTCCAGGAGGTCTCTGGACATTTCCCCAATTTGCTGGCCCCAGCTCTCAGTGGTCCAAGTCCTTGAACCTGTCCCTGTGTTTCACACTGCCCTTCTTAATTCCTCTTTGTGGAAGTCTAACGACAATCACATGCAGGTCCCAAAAGAACAAGACAGGAAACAGTCTTGACAGCACTAATGACAGGAGCTAAGCAGGAGGTCCCAACGGGCTGAGTAACCCAGGCAGAATGGCAAACTGTGCAACCACAGAACTGAAAAAATATCCAAGAGACACTGTCTGAATTGAACAGGGAACGTTAAATATTGTAAAGATATTGTTTCAGATGGGCAACACCACCAAAGTTGCTTAGTTGTGTTTTTTTTTCAGATCTTTTTAAGCAGTCACAAAGACATTAAAGTGTCTTTTTTCCACCCCCATCTTTATCCTTTTCTTGTACTAAATGCCCTAATTCAGCAGAGGCCTTAGTAAGTGTTCATGTTTACAAATACAAAACAGTTTCTGTTTATACACAAAAACAACCTGAGAACAAAGGGGGAGAAAAAATTAAGAGAAATATGCCTGTGAAAGAGAAATAGTTGTTTTCACTTCTAAAGAATGTAATTCAAAACTCTGCTTAAGATGTTACATGAGGCCTTTTGTCATTACATGAAACCCATCTTTACATGATAGCCATGGACCACTTTGATTTGGTTTCTCAAAAAAAAAAAAATCAAACTTGTGCAGTTCAGCTATAGCAACTGGTTCCAGATGCACCCAACAAAACCAGTTCAAGAGAGGACCTAGAAATATTAACTGAATAATAGGAAATGTGTGAACAGTACTGAAAAAGTCATGACTTATAGTGTTAGCAGAAGCATTAATAGGATAGAAAATTAATTTCCAAACAATTTTCCTATATCTAAGTGGAAGGAAAAATTCTGTATTATCGCCTCTAGCTCCCAAAATGCATTTATAATCTCAAAGATCACCTTGGAAGTAAGAGAATGTAAAAAGTAACAGGACACTGCTCACCCCTCCATCAGATCCTCCGAAGGACAGTCCTCTCTCTGCTATTCTGCAGGCAAAACAATAACCTCAGATGAGAACTGAAATCTGATCACTTTGTCCTGTAATATCTTTATTTACAGCATACAGCTTCCCAGTAAGGGTTATTTAATGCATCAGATATAACCCAACTGAGTTGAAAATAGAAGCTGCCATTTATCTGAAATTCTGAATCACGCAACCTGACATGAAAACAGAGTATCTGCACTGTGGAACATTTCTGAACCTGTAGCCCCTTCCATAAACACCCACAACACCACTGACTTTCAAGTACATTCTGGGCAACGTAAACAAAAGAAACAAAAACACCACAGAACTTGATCCCTCAGGGCAGTACAAATAAACCTACATAATGCAAAGATACTTTATCAAAAACAAGAGTCCAGCCAGAGTTTGAAGTCAAAGGGCCAGCCCAGAGAACAGCTCTATGCCAGCTGCGTATCAGCTGAAGCACTGAGAGTGTTAGAGTGAAATTCCACTTACATAATCACCAAGTGCAAACCACACTCAAGGAGGCTGATAACTTCTAACTGAAGAATTTGACAGTGCCCCCTACTCTTTGATTAAAATTCACCACTTTGTGCTCATAGAGGGTCAGCACCAGCACATTACCCATAAAGCGACTCAGCTGAACAGAGATTTATGTTGTTCATTCCATTTTTAAAGGCCAATTGGAACAGAAGGCTAAGTAGAAATTGTTCAAAAAATGTGAGATTCAGAGAACACCATTTAGTTTTATTCTCTACAACCCACATGCCCCACAGAGCTAGGCAGACTCTGTGTGAAAGAGAACAGCCTCCACTACAGCAGAAGAGGAAAATGGCTTTAAAATAGAAGTTTAATGCTTTAACCAGTTAAAACCATCTCCTTCAGCTAACGAGCTTTGTGCTACACCTGAAATACTGGCACACCGTCAGCATGGCCCTGCTTCTTCTGCACATTACAATTCAAAAACTAAAAGAAAAATTACCTACGGATTCTTTCAGCTTCCTCCCTTGTTATTACTGCATCGGTTACACCTCTTCCACATTTCCTGGGAGTGCACCCTGCAACACAAAGAGGAGAAAGAAAATTATCATCTTTCCAATAAAATCACTTAAAATCCCTTGCTGAGAAATCTAACCTTTGATATTAAAAGCTCGTGGAAAAAGGCCAACAGCAAGAATTACGGGTGAAGAATACACAATGAATACACTACGTAACTATGCTCTCAGTCAAACGCTCTGAATTTTTGGGTAGACCTGTGTGAAGCCAGGAGATGGACTTGATGATCCTTGGGGGTCCCTCCAACTCGGGGTATTCTATGATTCTTTGTAACTTCTTATAAAACTAGAAGTCTGGTCCACCAGCCTTCAGGCAAGAAGGATTGGTAAGATCAGTTCTGAGCCACTGCAGACCTTGGGATGCTGCATTTGACACTTTTCTGGGGAAGATCCATTTATAGATATAAAGTTGCAGAAAAGTTTGAAGGAATGCATTTGCTGACATCTGCCAACACACTTTACTGCTGCTGAACTGAACTCCTCTTCAAAGTTTATTTTATCATCAAAACAAAGGAGAGAGGCTTAAGCACTACTGAGAGAGGGAAAAAATCACCTGTACGAGTCAAAAGCATCAGTCTGCTCTGATCGAAAGCCACTAATGATAACAATGACCATGGAGTGATAGAATGAAATCTAGCCACAGCACAAGATATTTACGGGAATGCACACCCTGCCTTATCGGACGTGTTCTGGCTGCCTTAAGCACACCACAAATCCCTCCAGTCACACCAGAGCTTCAGGAGGAGAGAGAAGCAGCGAGACGACGACATGTGGCTGAAATGGCTGAGTGCTGACAACAACATACCAAACTGTGGACATTTTTCCTTGCTCAGGAAAAGAAAAAACACTTGTTTAACTTGTGTTTAAATTGGAAGCACCCACAGCAGGCAGTGTTTGAACCCTGAGGCACCCGAAGCACATCCCTCCTTTCCCCTGGGTGCACACATATAGCCTGCTCTGCTCTGGCTCCCCATCCATCATTGCCAGACCCCAGTTGGTCCCAAATCCAGATTCCCGTCCTGGGCCTGTCACCATGAGGGCAGGCAGCCAACACTGGGTCCCTGAACACTCCTAAAAGAGATTTTTCCTCCTAAGCCACTGGAGTAAAAACGCAGCAGCAGATGAAGGTCAGGAAACCAGGGGGATTACAACCCAGACAAGTCATTGCGCTTTCTGACTACCGGCAACAATTCCCTGAGGTGAGCTCAAGCAAGAATCAAATTCCAGGGAGCACATACTAAATTATCAGAAGACAACCTAGCAAACGTGCAATCTGAAATAATGCTGGAGATTGTGCTGCCAACCATCCATACCACAACAGCAGCACAGAACCCAGCACTGTAGAGAGGCTGAACCAGAACCACTGCTCCCCACATCACTTCTCTCCTCTTGACCCTGTGAGCAAAAGGATAAAAAAGCAGAATCAAAGCATGCTGTTCTGCAGAAACAGTAGTGTTTTGCATGTCAGCCAACAGTACTTCGCAATGCAGTACCAGCACCAAAGGCACAGTTCAACAGACAAAAACCCACCAGGGCTTTACAGGGGGAAAAGTTGCTCTAAGTTTTAAGTTCGGAAGCCTCTACGCCTATTTCAGGCACACTTCATCCCCTCTGCAACCAAAAAGGCTAGACAAGTTTTGGGGAAATTCTCGTGTTTACTCATCTTGTAATTCCAAAAACTGAACACAACTATATCTCAGGCAGCCAAGGTTTGGCTGCAGGGTTCAGAACACAGATGAGACTGTTCACAGAATACCCTATCTTCTGCAAACACAATCAGTGAAGTGCTCAGCCACTGACAAATAACAGATTTTATATTCCTGTGAAGCATGTTTACTGCTGAGCTGTACCACGGACATAAGAACTCTGCTCTGCGGCACCAGTTCTGGTGTCTATTGAAGCAAACTCACAGCTCAGGCTGGTTCACTGTGGGGCAGGGACAGGTGCACAAACAAAAAGCTCATCTGAGCTGTGGAAACTTTACTGCGAGCAGCAGACGCTGAATGACGATGGCAACGTGCCTCCTTCCAACACAGAGCAGCAGCTGCAGATTTCAAGCCAGAGTGAAGACAGAATTAAAAGCTTTCTATCTATCACTGAATAGATATTTCCAACGAAGTGACTGAAGCTCCGCAGACGAATCCAGTTTGGCAGAGAAGCATAAGGCGCATTTTATTCCTGAGTTATCAGCAGCCCCCGTGTGGAGCAGGGAGCAGCGAGGCTCGGCCGGCTCTTCACCACCGCCTGGTGGATGCTGAGCAAAAGGCAGGAGAAAAAACGGGAGAAGTTGAGCACAGCTTCAATTGGCTGCTAACACAACAGATGTTCGCGCATTTCTGATAACCACTAACACAGCTCTCTTTCTGAAAGTACAATGCAGGGGAACACACGTAAAAACATCCGCTAGAAAACAAAATCAAACTCACAATAAGGTAAAGAGAAACAAGCAAAGATCTACTTCGAAAGCCCAAATGCATTCAAAAATGACTCCCTGCCCCTAGAGCCTCCATCACGTTCCTGGATTTGATGCCAATTGTATCGGTCATTTGAGATCAAGCCAGACACTGCACCCTGAAGTTGGCATTTGCAGTCTGCTCCCCATCACACCACAGGAACAGAGAACGCATCCATTCCTCCTCCTTGGCACAGGTATCCTTCAACTTTCTTCCTCATGCTGAAAAGAACTCAGAGGCTGCCAAGACCACGAGACTCCGGCTCAGAACACTGCTCTAGCAAATCAGAGAAGAGAAGAAATTATGTTTTGTGGGTTTGGGGCATTTCTTTTGATAAGCCAAAGCCCTGGTAGTAGAACAAGAACAGTTTCAGCCTCAATTCAGTTAGAAGTACCACATCTGCAGCAACACTACATATTTCCCTGGCCTTCGGTCTATGGAAATAAAGCCAGCAGGCACTTCTCCTTATAGTAACTGCAGAAAGTTAGAACACAACATATGTATTCCTGTTTTTAAAGCCAGAAAGTCCTCCTGCTGAGGAAGCTCTCTTACTAGCAACTTCCTGACAGCCGTTTCCTTGGCCTCAAGAACATTTGAGATGAAATCTCCAAGATGGTATCAAAAGAACACTGGAAAAGCCTTTCTGACCCCAGGCTCTGCATCATCTTCTGTTTTGTTATCAACCTTGAGACCAGTAGCTCCAGAACCAGCCACCTGCACAGTGCCAGGGCAGTTACCTCAGGGCAGCGCATCCAGGCTGCAGTTTGAACATTTCCTGCCAGCATTGGCACCTGAAGAACAGAAGAACAGGAAATTGTTCATCCTGTGCTCCAAGCAGCTTGCTTTAGCCTCCACGCTGCCTCCAGCTTTGTGCCAGCACACAATTTGTCAGCCACATGACGAACCAGATAAGGAAACAGGTTTGGCTACCAGCTAGCTCAGAAAAGATTATTTTTTTCTACATGGAATAGTTCACCAATCAAGTTCAACACACAGCTAGACTTACAAGTAGGCTGACAAAAAGCAAGGGTTGATCTGCCTTCTGCCAGCAGTGCCACTTCAGTGTTCATCTATCTGGATGAACTTACAAATCTGAAGAAGGGTATCAGTACAACTCTTTGGCTGCAGACGGAGTTAGAATCACTGCTTTTCATCATGGCAGATGAAAATCTTGTGTTTCTCTAGAAGATCCAGCATCAACATTCAAAAGAACCACATATCAAGGAGATAAATACCAGTTCAACAGAAAACAGACTCAGCTGGGAGACCCAAAGACGGAGGAGATGTGCTTTGCAGGCAGCATCGCGCCTCTCAAGAATATCAAAAGTTGGCATTAGTGCTATCACCACACGCTAACAGCACAAGTATCCTAAATTAGTTCCACTTCATGCCCTGTACAACATTTACAAAGTCACCCACGAGTCTATTACAGGGATCAGCAGAGCACAGAAAGGTACTGGAAGCAGATGAGCAAAAAGTTGATTTCACGCAGGCCAAGCAAAGCAGCTTCAGGAGAGAATTATGTGGGGTTCTCAAGGGATCTCTCAGGCTGCCCCAAGTGAACATTTGGGGACTTAAATAAAGCATGCAATGACCAGGTGTTTGATAGAAGCAAAGTGACCTGGGTTTAAGAGGCTTAAACACCCAAATACCCTCAGGAAGACCCCAATACCCAACAGGTAGACCCCTCACACCTACAATACGTGACACTCATACCTGATACCTAACAGGTAGACCCCAATACCCGACAAATAGACCCCTCACACCCCAATATGTGACACAAACACCCCATACCTCACACCTACACCCTGGTTCCTTGCACCAACACCCCAATACCCGACACCTACACCCCATATCTCATACTGGTGCCTCAATACCTGACACCTACAGCCCATACCTCACACCTACACTCCAATACCCAACACCTACACCCCAATGCCTCACAGTGACACCCCAATACCCAACATTGGCACCCCATATTTCACACCTACGCTCCAATATCTCACACCGACACCCCAATACTGAAAACCTACATCTCGGGGTCCCTTGCACCAACACCCCAATACCTGACACGCACACTCTGTACCTTCTACCTACATCCCAAGACCCAACACCTAAACCCTATGCCTGACACCTACACCCCACTACCCGACATCGACACCCCAATACCCAACACTTACACCCTATATCTCACCCTGATACACCAACAACTGACACCTACACCCCAACACCTCACACCTACACCCTAATACCTAACGCTTACACTCAGTATCTCACACCGATACACCAATATCCAATGTCTACACCCCAATACCCAACACCTGCACCTCGTCCCTCACACCTACACCTCAGTACCTCACACCGACGCCCCAATTCCTGCCACCTACACCCCAGTACCTCACGCCTCCACCCCGGGGTCCCTCACACCGACACCCCCGTACCTTCGAACCTCCTGCCGGCGCCGTAGTCCCCGGAGCAGGCCACCTCCACGAACCTGTCCCTCACCGCCTCGCTGCCGCGGGCCAGCACCTCCGCTCCTCCCTGCAGGCCGCCGGGCAGGCTCCAGCCCAGCAGCCCGCCGACGAGGACGGCGGAGCCGAGCAGGGCAGCCCCGGGGGCCGCTCCCCTCAGCGTCCAGCCCCGTCCCGGCGCCGTGCCGCCTGCCCGGGCCTTGCCGCCCGCCGGTCTCCGCCGCTCCCCCCCCCCCGGCCCCGCTCGGCGCTGCGCCGCCATCGCGCCCCCCTCCTCCCCCTCCCTCAAGCCTTTCCCTGAGCGATGCGCTCGGCGCCCCCCGCCCCGCCTGGCAGGGTTGAGCAGGCGGCTGCCGAGCGGCTCCCGCCTCACACGCCCAGAGCCGAAGCGATGGAAGCGGAGCCGCGCCTCAGGCAGGAGCAATCGAGAGCGGAGCGGTCATGGCGGCCGGCGGGCTGCGGCAGCGCCTGGTGCACCTGGACCTGAAGGGCGCCCCGCCGCGAGCTGCTTACCTGCGGCAGGTGAGGGGGGCCGGCTCCAAACCCGGCCCTAAAGCCCTAAACCCGGCCCTAAAGTCCTAAATCCGGCCCTAAGCCGGCCCTAAAGTCCTAAATCTGGCCCTAAAGCCTGGCCCTAAAACCCTAAACTCGACCCTAAAATCCTAAACCCGACCCTAAAGCTCCGGCCCTAAGTCCTAAACCTGACCCCAAAGCGGGCCCTAAAGCCCTAAACTCAGACCCAAATCGTCAAGCCAGCCCTAAGCCCTAGAGCAGCTCTAAATCCTGGCCCTAAACCCAGTCCCAAAGCCAGCCCTAATGCCGACCCCAAAGCCGGTCCTAAACTTCTAAATTCAGCCCCAAGGCCGGCCCTAAAGCCCTAAACCTGTCCCTAAAGTCCTAAACCCATCTGTAAACCCTGGCGCCGAGCCCTAAAGCCATCCCTAAACCCCAGCCCTAAGCCCAAAAGCCCTAAACCCAACCCCAAAGCCGACCCTAAACCCCAGCCCTAAAGGCCTAAACCCTGGCCATAAAGCCCTAACCCCCCTGCCACAGGTGCTGCCGCTGCTCCGCACCCTGGGCGCCACGGGGCTGCTGCTGGAGTATGAGGACACCTTTCCCTACACGGGGCCGCTGGAGCCGCTGCGGGCACCACACGCATACAGGTAGCACTGGGGGGGCCGGGGGACACTGCGGGACCAGCCCAGCTTGGTTCAGTTCGGCTCGGTCCTCACTGTGCCCCCTTCCCCTTGTCCCGCAGCCGCCAGGAGCTCCAGGAGCTGTTGGGCCTCGCCAAGGAGCAGGGGCTGGAGGTGGTGCCGCTGGTGCAGAGCTTCGGGCACATGGAGGTGAGCGGGGCAGGCCCCGAGGGGGACTTCAAGATTCCAAGCTGGGGCACGGCTGAGGGTTGTGGGGACCCCCAGAGGCAGCTGAAGCCGCCTTCACCTTGGTTTTCTGCCGCAGTTCGTGCTGAAGCACAAGGAGTTCGCCCATCTGCGTGAGGTGAGGATGTTTCCCAACGCTCTCAACCCGCACAAGGAGGAGTCGCGGGCGCTGGTCAAAGCCATGATCGATCACGTCATGGCGCTGCACAAAGACGTGAAGTGGTTCCACATAGGATGCGATGAGGTGGGACTTTTCTGGAGCCAGGAGTTTTTTATCACAGCAGCAAGGGTTGAGACTTCTTCGTTTCAGTGGTGCCCTGGCCATGTGCAGGTGGAGTTCTGGGGACAGGAAGCACCAGCACGAGCCAGCGTAGAAAAGCTTTCAATGCTAAGCCATCCTGGGAGCTTAGGATGTCATTCCTATTGACCTGGCTGTAATTCCCAAAGGAGAATTACGTGGGTAGATAATGATAGGACAAGGGAGAATGGTCTTAAACAAGGATAGATTTAAACTAGACATCAAGAGGAAATTCTTCACTGTAGGGGTGGTGAGGCAGTGGAACAGGTTGCCTAGAGAAGTTATGGATGCCCCATCCCTGGAGGTGTTTGAGGCAAGGCTGGATGGGGCCTTGGTCAACCTGATCTGGTGGCTGGCATCCCTACTTATGGCAGGGGGTTGAAACTAGGTGATCTTTAAGGTCCCTTCCAACCCAAGCCATTCTGTGATTTGTTCTACGAACTCAGAATTTGGTTTTACATCAAATGAGAATTCAAACTGAGGTATCAATTGGAAGTATTCATTAAGAGCCGTGAGTTGTGACATAGGATGTTGGCTCATTTTTCTGGCCAAGCTATTCAAAGTAAGCCCTTCTGGGGTGAGAAGTGGTTTTTGTTCTCTAGGCAGTTTGCTTCCTTGAAAGAGAACCCTGAGGTTTTTCTCCTTTCTCAGAGTTTCTTAAAGCTATCCCTATGGAATGCAGATCCCTGAAATTCGTTGTGATCAACCTTAACTGTACTGGTGCTGACTTAGCATTTTGAATCCTGCTGTTTGGGAACTAATGGCAAGGTTAGATAGGGACATGGAAGTTTTCATAAAGCAAAATTGTACTTGCGCAGAATAAACAGGTTTTAGATGAAACTTGCTCTAAAATAATAGAACTTAAATGTGTATCCATCGTAATGGACCCAAATCCACTACATACATAGGAATAAGTATGCTGAAACCACTCTTGGACATGCTCCCAAATCAATTCTAGATTCATGTACAAATAATCTCCAGGACAGGAACCTCACTTTACTTATTTCAGGACCTTAGAGGTTGCTAAGTTTCTTGAACCAAGACTGGAGAGAGCTACTCCCAAGACAATCCATCCAAAACCAAATACAGCATGCCTTAATTCATATAGGAATTAAATAGGTATTGGAATTCATATATGAAACTTCCCTTACTTGATGTATTTAATCCAGACCAGGGTCTCCTGCAGACTGAATGCGTACAGCGTCTCCAACACTGAGATGTGCTTTGAAATATGTCCACTCAGCATGTTACAGCAGTGCGAGAGTTTTTGAGTATTGTGTGACTCAATGATACTTTGTCAAGCTTGCCCCCCTTCCTGTGCAGGAAGTCAGGATTATTTGTTTGATGTTTCAGGTCTACTACCTTGGTGAAGGAGAAGAGTCAAAACAGTGGCTGCAACAACAAGAGAACACACCAGAAAAGCTCTGCTTATCCCATATAAAAGCAGTTGCAAGTTGTATGGCGTCGTCTTACCCCACTGTGACTCCCATCGTGTGGGATGACATGCTCAGAGGGATAAGTGAGGAAACATTGGCAGGTGTGTGACCAGTGATGGGGTGAGTCATTTTGTAGCATTCAAAAAAGTCCACACAGTCAGTTGAAACAGACTTGCTGGTAGTTGAAGAATAATTAAAAAAAAACTGAGAATAGCTGAGGTATGGGCCAATAAACTAAGGAGAAGAGTCCTTGGCAATCACACAGACATGATCAAATCTCATTATGTATGCACGTTAGTTTTCTATATGGTAATACACGGGTAATTAACAAAAACAGTCATCATGCAGAGGTTGCCATAAATTCTGTTTTCTTTATCTACTCAAAAAAAGCTGGTCTCATCCTAAATGTCTATGCTTTTTACCACTTTCTAATGTTAGTTGTTGCTCTGTGCAGCAACTGCTGCCCATAGACCCGGTTCAGAAGGAGAGGCCATGACCCTGTGAGTGTCTTTGACAGTACATTAATGAGGAACTTAATGAGGAACTCCAATACTGAATTGTGGAATAGCTCCACAGCCTCAATGTCAGGAACCTCCTTTGTTGAAAAATATGCAAATGCTGCTAAAAGTTGAGTAGTTCTAATGTAGATGGAGTTCCAGTATTTTCCACCTTACATGTATGCTCTGAACAGATTTAGACAGTACCATGAAGAGCCATACAGCTCCTCGAGCACTGATTGACCTACTCATGGCTTTCATGGTGGGAAATCATCCCATAAAAAATCCATATACACCCCTGCAGTTTCCACAAGAGAAGCACAGCATCTAGCTACATGTGCTCTACTGCCACAGGCACAGGCAATAGCAGTCTAAAACTAAAATGATACACAGTTAAAATACTGAATTTTTGCACAATTTTACTGTAGCTTCTCCAGGAGTCAGAGTTTCTCATTTAAAACTAGTCAGGCAGTTGATTATAAAAGGAAGCTAAATGTTTATCTTCATTTGGACTTTCAGGGCACCTTGAAAAGCTAAGTTCTCTGCAAACACAGCTTAAACAATCCCTAACTTAAAGGGTGAATACTCCCTTTGAATTCAGCCAAAATCTTGCATGTACAGTTTGCAGCTCTACCAGTTCAGCCCAGCAGGTATACTACTAGATTCAAGAGCCTGGGAACAAGATGGACTTGGGAAGAATGGCATCGCCAATGAATTGTCACTGATGGTCCGCATTAGTGGTTTCAAGATGTTGTAGGACTTGAGGACCCTGACACGTGAACTTGCATGTTGAAAGTCCTGGCCAGGCTGAAAATACACATGAACACTTGAACTGTACATGAAGAATTTCAGTGACAAGCCATTGTTTGTTTTAGTCATTCATTACCACACCAATAATATGTATTTGGTTAATACCTTTAACAGGCCATTGTCTATTATTTAGAATAACCCTGTTCCTTTCAGAGTCTGGAGTCCCACAGCTCGTGCAGCCTATGATCTGGGACTATGCAGCAGACCTGGATGTGGAGAGCAAAGGTTTGTACTTCTCTACTGAGCTGCTTAGAAGAAGAGTTTCAAAAAGACTGATCAGTGCTAATCCTTGAAGGGAAGAAAATGCGTGCTGGTGGAGAAGGCGGTCGTCTTGTGTAGATACAGTCCAGAGATGTTTTCAAAAGAAAAAAAAACAGCTTTGCAGCCATTATTATGTGAGAATTCTAGTGAACTACTTTAAGGCAGCAGACATTCCCCACTGAAAGAATAGGAGCTAATTTTTTGGACAAGTATACAAGACTTGCCCACATCTTGTCAAGTTATAATGCATTTAATAGTTGTGTATTACCAGCAAAAATGACTCAGTAGACCTCATGGCTCCTTATCCAACAGAACAGATCAGAGCCCAGAATTCCTGTTAACTGGAGCATTACAGTCAGGGCTGAAAGTGGAGAAAAAACATATCTGATAAGTGTTCTTTTGTGTCTTATTTCAGTGCTTCTTGTAGAGAAGTATCGTAGATGTGGTTTCTCCAAGGTGTGGTTTGCCAGTGCTTTTAAAGGAGCTACAGGGGTAAATCAGTCTCTAACGCTCATTGGACACCACTTACAAAACCATCTTCAGTGGCTGAAAGTGGCAAGCAGTACCCCCACCGATTTGCTTCAGGGTATCGCGCTGACCGGCTGGCAAAGGTAAGTAGTAGCTTTTCTAATGGTTTCAAGGATCATGTGGAAGCAAACTTCCACCCAAAAACTCTTTAAGAGGCACAAGGAAGTTGGGCATTTACAGAGGAGCTTCGCAACACTGCAGTCCTTCTTGCTGTTTATACTCAGTTGTGTAAAAGCAGCAAAACGTGGATTTCAGAATTCCAGCCAACTGCTACAGGCTTTAGAAGCAGAAACAGCCTGTTGGCATCCACTAACAGTAGCAGATTGGATCTGAAGGCTTGAATGTACTTTGTGCCACCTTGGAGTGCTTATAAACAGTACTGTGACTCCTCCGCCCACAAATTATATTCTTCACATAACATCCAAATTCTTAACATTTGGAGTAACAATCAAAAAGGATGTGTTATATTGTAGAACAAAGAAATGGTTTTAACTGAGGCATGGAAGATCTCTCAAGTGATTGTACTCTAACTGCACAGGACAAAAGAATTTAAATTCAGCTCAACCTACGGAAGTTCTCACAGCCCTGTTGAACTCTTGAATATCCAGCAGTATTCCTTAATAATTTTTTCCAATACCTAATTACTACCAAAAAAAAAGTCATAGTTAACAACTCAGTGTGAAGCTGAATGTCTAATGTGGATTCAAAAATAGAAGGAAGTTAGGAGAGGAATTTGGCCTAGGGGGAGTAAAAGGTTTTTATGTGCTAGTCAAGAGGTTTAAGGGAATACCAGAGAATTGAATTCCAATGTCTGATTCTAATTTAGCTTGAGCATCACATGTTCAGTATCTGTTCTAATTAGTAAAACAGGAATATGTAACATTTCAGAGATGAAAGATACTTTCTCTAAGACAGAAACTGATTGTCCAAGGCTCTTTGATTTTTAGTGATTGGAATATTAACAATTCCCACTGCTTAAGTATGTTCTAATAATAGACTGGAATGTCTAATTAGTAAATGTGTTTTGTTTTGTTTTGTTTTTTAAGGTATGATCACTTCTCTGTTTTGTGTGAGCTTTTCCCTGTGGCAATTCCATCATTGGCTGTATGTCTGCAGGCACTAGAGAACGGTACAATGACAACTTTATTCTCTCTGAGCTAAAGCTTAACACAAGAGTGAAATAACCTTGCCCTCAGGTTGGCACAGGCTTATCACATTTTGAGGTGGTTTGACTGTATGATCATGTTCCGAATTGCAAACAATAGATCATGCATCTCACAGGCCTGCAGTAGGGAAGTAAGAAAGTCTCAGCATGTATGTAAAAATAGCCATAGTATATTAATTATTGGTTGCATTTTAACCTGCAAATCATCACAATTCTTCATTCATACTGGAAAAATTAAGAAACTGAATTGTTTATTTGAAAACTAACATGAAACACTGCTGGAACATAAGTGAGACTAATAACTTTTACATGTAAACAACATCTAAATGTAAACTAATCCACTTTCTTAAAACTAATCTAAGAAGTGTGGTAAAAAAAAAATCCTGTAGTCTCTGGCTTCTTCACAGGCAGTTACCAATAGAATATTTGTCTTTCCACGTTTCTTTTTCAAAACAGAAAAACGCAACATACGTTTAACTAAGGTACTAAAAATCATAAGTAACCCGAATGGAAAAATCATAGCTTGAAAGTGCTTCATGTAGCACAAGAAGCCCCATGAAAGACAACCTACTCACCACAACCCTCAAGATTTTTCCTTGTTCTGTTTCCATTTTACCTTTTAAAAATTCTTCATCCAAGGTGTTGGCCAATGCTAAATACTCCAGGGGGAAAAAAAAAAAAAGATACACGCTCTTTTAAAAACATTTTGGTTGCTTAGGCTCCTTTTGTTTACTTCTACTGTCTTCTGCCCAGGTGGCTATTCTGAAACAGTTAAAGAGAATGTGGAAAAGCTCCTGGGAATGTCCAATCTGGAAATTGATACTTTCATGAGGTAAAATTCCATCTGCTGGGTTCAGATTCTTCTCATTGCATGGTAAGTTCAGAAACTAATGTTCTTTTTGGACAGCACAAGTCTGGGGACCTTTCCTGGGAGCACTATTCTTTCCCTGGTGACACAAGTTAGTTTCTACCTCAAGTCATCTGTGGATGAACTTCTTGAAAGGAACAGGTAAAAAGGTTTACTTTGATTCTGTCTGCAGGAGTGTGGGGGCTATTTCATCTACAAATTAGCTGTATATTCAAGGAAATCCAGTAAAGTGACTATTCAATTCACTTAAACATCAAGCTCCACCTTTCAGGCACTGCATCCCTATATATTGACACCTCAGCAAAATATATTTAAAATATTTCTGCTGCATTCCTAAACACTCTGTGCTTTTTTTTTTTTTAACAACCAGATTCTTTGTTGAATTAGTACTTACTGCTCTTTAAACTAAAAATGAACACTTTTAATTGTATGGTTACAGAAAAAGAACTTGAAACTTACATTTCAGCAGGTGATCAGTTATTGTCATCTGCCACTAACTGTCTTTTACAAGCTAGTTCCAAAGACAGAATTAAATTTACTTATTCTTTAGGCATTATCCCCAGTTGTGAGATAAAGCTAAAGCTCTGTCACCTCCTTCTCAGCCTGCAGAGGCATTGCTGCTTGTTTCAAAAACTGTTCATTCTAACATCCATTTTCAGATATGTCACAGGCTGGTTCAGTCCCTACCACAGAAAAAGGAAGATTATTCATCCTATAATAATGCATCATTTTCAGCCAGATGCAATAAGGTAACACCACCTATTTCACATTCTAGGGGAAAAAGTCTAATATTTCAGGTGAGCAAGTTCATTCCACTTTGAGTTCTTGCCTTTTTCTGTGTTACTCCAGAAGCATCGATGGAAATCAATCAATATGATGTGCTCATAATACAGTTTTAAAAAGAAGAGCACATTTGTCTTAATCTGCCTTCTGTTGAACAAGATCATTGAATACAAGTACAAAATTAGTCTTCAGAGCACTCTCCCTTGTATGTGTCATTACCTAAGGAAATTACCAAGATTAATGGTACTTAAATGCAAGCAGCATCAACCTTTTGCCATTCGCACAGAATCAAGTCCCTTGAGCTCTTCTAGCAAATGCTGCTCCTGCAAAGTCATCCCAAGAACTGTATCCCCTTTAAAAGTCCCAGTAAGCTGGGCCTCCCTTGAGGCAGAACTTTCTTGCACGTGATTGTTTTTTTTCCTTCTGATTTTTGGTTAGTCTTCTTTCAAAGTGGAATGCCGTGGTGCAAGACCTCCAAGTGGCCATGGAACAAGTTTTCCACAACAGTACTGTAGAGGAGTGGATGGAGGAGAACGTCCACCCAAGCCTACAAAAGCTGCAACAAGTGGTGGATGATTTAGACAAAGCAATAAAAGCACAAACCTAGGTGTGTTCCAATTAGTCTGTTTTATTCCTTGTGAAATGACATGGGGATATCTGCAACTAATCAGAGAGCTAGTTTGTCATCTGAAGAGTTGAGGCAACAACTGATTAAACAAAGTGCACTGAAGGCAAAAAGGAATTTTTCAGGGTAATGAATGAAAATACGGACTTGAAGTCTGACACTGCTGAGCCTTAAATCACCTGCCCTGTCAGATTTGGTCTCCTTGCATACCAGAAAGGAGCAGGTCAGAATTAATCCATATTTACAAGGCAGAAGGGAGAAAAAAAAGCTTTCCCAAATTCAGTGTATCTGCTGCACTGCAGCATTGTCCAAATTGAACCATGAGCAAAGTCTGCTGAATGAGGGGAAAAAGGCTGTTAACATTATTTTAATTTTGAACTTTCAATAAGCTATAGTAAGATACATATGGGCTATACATATAGCAAGATATATGCAGACTTAACTACCTGACTTTCAAATTACTTTCCCTTATAATTATCTTAATGTTCCAGTTAAGTACACTACTTTACCATGCATACTCAAGTTTGCTTCCTTGAGAGTCTTACTTTGGAAGCACAAGTATGGACATTTTCTTGGAATTGTAAAATGAGCATAGCTCTAGATGCATACAGTACAAGAACTATAGCATAGCATAACATATCTTTACCTTATCAATAAGGCTCTAGGAATTTGGCCCACCTGATTTTTAGATGGAGATACACAACTGCCCTGTAAACCTTAACTCAAAAGTTGCATACCTTTAACTGAGTAAAATCTTATTTTACTCTAATAAATCATTTGGTATGCAAAATGTGTTGAAACTTGCCTTTGTTTTGCATACGGTATGTTGGTTTGGTTTAAAGAGGACAAATGCACATTTATGCACCAGTGGAGAGTTGGTTGCATTAGCTTATGTGACAGTGTGTAAATGAAAGCAGGGTTGGAAATAAGTTACATATTGGTGCTTCATCCACTCTGCTCTCTTCCCCAGCCAGTAGGCCTGTGCCAAGTGGTAATAAATACAATAATAATCAATAATAATAATCAATAAATACATTTTAATTACAGTCAAAGAAAAATACTAATGACATAAAACAAGTTAAAGTTGATTTTATCAATAGACTTTTATTTTTAATAGAAAAAGACAAACATACAAGGCCTTGCTGAAATTCTACTTGCATATTAAAGTAAAAAAAAACCTATTTCGAAGTATTTTCCAGAAGTATTTCTGCCTCAGCAACCTACTACAGCGTCAGAACTATCACTTCTTTAGTATGTAAGCCAGCTTGGGGTTTATTATTTGTGTAACTTCATGAATATAGCACAAGAGTCACATTTCTAGTATATGGCATAGTTTGATGTTCTTTGAAACCAAAGAAGTGATCCTAGTTACTGGCACATCTCATTTTGGGAAATACAGGAATATTAGAGCATAGTTTAGATAATGCAACTTTCTCCCTTTGTACAACACGAAGTCTAGCTTCTGTTCAGTGTGACTATTAAGACCAGAATCTCTCCCAACTGTATACACACAATTAACTTCAAAATGTGCTACTCAAGTTTAAGCTGAAGTGGTGCCAAGTGGTTCTTCTGATAGTTACATTGAAAAGCGTTATTTATAGAAAGTGTTTGGTTTATGGGGCAGTGGGGTAGATTTTATAACATGTTATGCAGACTCCAAAGTGTACTTAAGTCATATATGAGCTACAGCTGCCTGATCTCAGGTTACCAGACATCCTGAGGTACAGAAAGCTTGAATACATCTCTTGTAATACTGTTCTAGGCGTACACTAGCCAAAACTAGTCTTTTACTCACTCCTTTTAGTACCGCAGCTTTAGATCAGGCACACATAAGGCTACATTTACTGAGCCTTTTTATATGCTAGACCCAAGAGAGGCTGAGAAAACAAAAGGTTTCAACAAAACACTGACAGTGACAAGAAAAGATGAGAGGACAATTAGAAAGAGTGAGGCAGCTGAGGCACTCTGGAGGATAGCAAGGCCAGAACAGAACCTGTCCTGAGTTAGCACCTGCTGTTCTGAGCAGTTCAAGCTATTTCACGAGTCCACAAACATTGCCATAACCAGATCCATTTGAACTGCAACTTGCAGGTTATTTTTCCATGCACAGTTACTGCAAAACATGGAAATCTGGTTATCTGGCTACGTCTCCCAACTACGAAGGACAAACCGTTTAACCAAGACAGTTCAAAACCTGAATCAAGAAACACACAGTCAAGAAACACAGACTGATACACATTCACCTATAGAATCCAAGGACCAAGTTGCATTTACTTGCACTGTAGGTTGGTTTCATGATATACTAAGCTCCCAGTTGTACATATCAGGTCCGTAGTGTCCAACATATGGCCTGCAGGCAGAACCCACAGCATTTAAGGAATTCTGTCACCCTTTGTTTTTAGCAGTCTACAGAATTCAGGTTCTCATTTGAAACTGTTTTAGATCATTCCTGCCTATGGCAGGGGGGTTGAAACCAGATGATCTTTTAAGGTCCCTTCTAACCCAAGCCATTCTATGATTCCATTCTGGCATTCTAGATTTTATGGGAACAGAGCTGCCATGTGCAAAACAAACAGTACAGGGAGGATCACACCAACTGTTCTAAATGAAAGACTGGGGCTTCAAAATTCCAGTCCTCTCTTCTCTTGCCTGCCTAGTATAAATAGGAAATCAGAGGGTGAGAGGACCACTGCAGAACATCTTAAAGGAGCTGAGCATTGGTATCAGCTATAAATGCAACTTATTCCACAGAACGTATTACAAGCTACCTAATACCTTACAGCAGGTCTTGCCCCTTTCTGGAAATTGAGTTTTCCTTACATTTTGGTTTAGTCTTTATATAATATTACATAATACCTAAGTACATAATGCTAACATCCAGAATGCACAGCAAGCTAGATGAACAGAAGAGATCAGCAGAAGCAGGGCACATGATACAGTATAGCATTAGATCAACAGAAATGCCTTTATAAAAACAGTTTTTATCTGGAAAGCCAAAGCATGTTGTGTATTTTCCCTGTGACATTACCTCTCATGGAAATATAAAAAAAACTGTGAAATCAACATCAAATGCAGGCAGTTTTGTCCATTGCATCCACTTAATGGTCAAATCTGTAGGTTCAGAATATTAAGTGCAATGCACAGGCACACTGTGTACTCCTGCTGGATATCCTTGCTACAAAACAGGTATCTGTAGGTAGAGCCCTCTTACATTATATCATTCATACGCAGTTCTTACAGTATTTACTCCTGGAAGTCCTTACAACACTTGATGCTCATTTTACAGAGTGCTGAAAAAAGGTTTCCAAATGCCAAATCTCATTCTCCTCTCCAGATTAAGTATTACTGGGGGTACATATTAGAGTGGATTTAAATGAAGATCTCTCTAAAGTGTTATATTCTGTTTTTTATTTTATAACAGGTTTGAGGATTTGTAGTTTTACAGCTGTGCTTTAGAATAAAGGTGAAATATGGTTAATTAGCTGCAACCTATTTTCCCACATTAGTACATGGCAGCCTCCTAAACCTAGCAATGTGGAAATTAAAAGCTAAAGAATTAGCCAACCAGTTTGGAGGACTTCACAAGCACATCCATTTGCAGAGGTCTGCTTTGATACCAACATGACTACAAGTTTCTCATGTTTTATACTGATAGACCTGCTTCTGTGCCACAGTCGAGCTGCATCAAAAGCAGCTCTCTCCCTGTTACACTTTTGATTAACCTTTCAAAGCAACAACAGTAAGAGTACATCTGTCTCACAGCTGACATAAATGGCTGGAAGCAAAAGCAAAATCATGGTGCAGCCTGTCTTTGGTCAGATAAGCATGTGCACAGTTTCCTACAGCTGGAACATGCTACGTGATCTAGCTTCTGCTGAAATCATTTCATAGCTTTTACTTTAAGAGGTAGAGTGCTTTGAAACAGAAAGGCAGGTTAAGCCCTGAAGAAACTGTTGATAAAAGACATTTAACTGCTAGCTAAACATGAAGGCAGACCACTCAGTTACCTGGTAGCCCATTCAGATCTCCTTGAGGAAACTGTACTACAAGCATTTTTTTTTTAAGGCAGGTCTTAAAACCATACAACTCCTAACACAAGCTGATCAACTTTAATACAAGCAATTTTAGCATGCGGAAGGAACCTGCAACTCATTACAGCTTTTGTCTTACCGTACTGACATGTTGATATAGGCACAAGGAAGTTTTAGTTCCAGCAAAACATGTTGACTAATAGAGGTAGCTTTAACTTGGAAAAAGTACCTTGGAAAGTCTATATTTATGTATTTGTAAAACTACAGGTCAGAACAGAGGACAGTACCGAGTAAGACACGGGCACAAGCGAAACATTAGATATATCCCAGCTATCTTTAAAAAAAAAGTTATTTACCATTTCAAGTGAGGAAATATTAAAAAAAAAAAAAATCTAGGCTGCAATGTATGACAGCCCTTTCCCTACCTAAAAGTAACATGTGCTCGTCTCCTTTCTAAATACACAGTTAAAATAGTAGAAGTCTAGAATAAGGCTACTCTATCTTTGGGTAGTCTATGCCCAGAAGTTAAACAGAACAGGATTAAGTCAGAGCATGTCAAAAACTGGGTGATCAACCTGATCATTCTGTGGTTATTATTTATGGCTCCTTGGCAAGTCCAAGAGAAGACAGTGCAATCAATTGATCAACCTGATGTTTAGAATTCCAGACAGTCACTCAAACTTTGATTCCCACTAGTATCTAATGGCAAGTCAGTAGTAGAGAATATAAAAGTGCCACTACCCTGCATCACCTTATTGTATATATTAAGCTGCTTAAAAACAATTTAGCAATATATTCCATCATACGCAATACTTCAAGGAAAACCTCAAAGCACTGTGTTATGAATTACAAGTTCAACTATTCTGTATTTCACATACTGTACCTGCAGATGTTTGCAATAAGTGGAAGTTTTCATCTGTATCTCCGCTTCATTAATGGAAAAGTAATAAACAATTTCAAACCAATACATTAATAAATAACCATTCCTAAATGTGTTAGATGAGCTGACAAAATTCAGAAGACAGCAACCTCCACATTCAGGAACTAAGTCAAAGGAAGAAATAAAACAATTTGCTTTGGACTCTACAATGGCATTATTGGGAGCGTGGATCTTGAAGCAGTTTAGCACTGTAAGAGGTGCCCTAAGACAGATTCCTCCCATTGAAAATGCATATGTAGATAAATGCCCTGGTCAAGACTGAGGAATTCCTTTCTGAAGAACCAGCATATTTTCCAGATGTTTGAAGATCTCTGCTTTCTTCAGCTCATGACAGTATTAATATTCATCCTGTGGTTCATCAGCGTCACTAGCCTCTGTTTCACTGCTCTCATAGAGATCTTGTTGGCTTGCTACTCTGTCCAATTCCAGAAAGCTAGTAATGAGCTTGGCAACTGCTTCCACGTCACTGTGGAAAGGAAGAAACAGTGTAAGAGTTAATGGAATTGTAGTGCTGATTAAACAAAAACAGGCACACTAATTCTTGAGAATCGCTGGTTGAAGGACCAGTTGATATATGGCATACAGCATGACTGACAGCATCCCACATGTGAAGGCATGCAAAGCCAAGCAATTACTACCACGTCAGAATACAATCCTTTTTCCACAGGCCCTGCTGCAAGATTCCTTATAATCAATATTCCTTTATTATCAATCCTTTGGCAACTTATGATTACGCTCTTTGCAAAACAATCAAATTAATCTGCCATTGCACAGTTGAGCTGTGAAACAGGCATGCAGTACTAAGGCATCTTAAATACCTAAAAACAGTAAGTCTCCTGATCAGGATGGTATTAAAAGGATTAAAGAAGTTGAACTGAACAACACCAGGTAACATCAGCATGCATAATAACAGAGCCAAGATAACCGTCTCAATAGTTGGCAGTTACTGGTCCATGTGATTGGTATTTCCTATCTTATACTTCATAATTAAAAAAATCCACACTTCACCTTCTGCAGCCCAGAACAGCGCTCTGAGTCAGTGGGTGTGAAAATCCAGTGATAAACCGTAGCACAACCATGTAACCCTTCCCAAAATACCGCACGGTCTCTTCTTCCACATCCACATCTCTGATCTCATGCAGTTGAGCCACCGCTGTAAACAGATGAGAAAAATAAAGTCTATTACTACCATTCCTGAAAACTCTCAGCACTACTACTCCTGACTTGTGGGACTGGAACTCTGTTCTTGAGCACTACTGCTCTGATCCCGTACAACTAGCACTTTTACAATACCAAGCAATTGCTGAGCAATTCAGGCAAAACAAATTGCGAACGAAATGCAGACAGGAACGGCATGAAGTTCAAAGGGAAATGTGAATCTTGTACCTGGGCAAGAATAATCCCAAGCATCAGTACAAGCTGGGGGCCAACCAGCTGCAAAGCACCTCTGAAGAGAAGGACAAACCAGGACAAAAAAACAGAAATTTCAACCCTAGGATCCAAGATTTCTGCCTTTCCACCAGTCCCATTAGCAAAGTAGGATAGGAAAATACAAGCATTTCCAAAGGAATGGCTCAGACTATTACAGAAAGCCACACATAAGTTTAGTTATCCTGAATTAAAATGACTAACACAATGCTTTCAGTACCCCAACCTGAAAAACACTTCGGTCCTGAGAGGCAGTTTATGACTTCTGCAGCTTGGAAGCAAAATAGATATGGAAACAAGTGTGGCTAACTGGAGTACAAAACTGCAGAGAATGTTATCAAATGGGTAAGCACGCATTTGTTGTTAATCAATCACAGTTGCTACCAGAGATACTGCTTTCTCACCTTGTTCATTGCCTCCTTTTGATAAAGTCAGTATTTTTCTGTAGAGGTTGAATGTTTTTAGGCAGACTGTTCCCTTGTTCTTATCAAATATAGCTTCCTGTAAAATTGTAAAACAAAAAATAGTAATAAGAATACCATCAATAGCTAGGCTTCAAAGTATAATACATATAGCAGTTACATGTGAAAATAATCAGAAAAGTATATAGCTATTTTTAATAGAGACAGTCTTCTACTATTGGGCCATTAAAACTGAAGTCTTGCTCTTGGCTTTTAACAGGCTTCACCATATCTCCTACACAATTTCTAAAGCCAAGTTAGAGCTGGTTTCACTGCCCGTCCTGCTACATTCTTCATGTAATAAAAACTATGCCTGAAATAAAATCTGAACACTTGGTGCTCCTGTAACTCTCACTTTTCACATATGCATTTGGCTCATTTTGCTCACTTACATGGAGAAAACCACAAAGCACCTTAGGGCAGGTCTTCCCTTTAAAAAAGGCTTATGTTTAGCATCATCGTCATGCTTATGTAGTTCAAGAATTAAGTGCCCTAATTAATTCTAGTCCCAGTATAGCAATTTCAAAGTGTTTCCTCCAAACTTAAAGCATAAATTGTTTTAACTTCATGATATTCAAGTGCATCAGGCTACCAAAGTCAACACTTGACTGTTTCTGAACTAGCACAACAGCCTCATTTCCTCAGTTTAGCATCTTACCTCCCACTGCTCCAGGTTCTGTGCTGCCACAAAGAAACACCCAGCCATGTAGAAGAGCTTCCATGCCAAGCTGTCTGAACAACAAAAGATGTACAAGTTTAGGATTTTTCCTTCTTTGGTATTCAACATTTTAAGATCTACATGTGCCTTTACAAGGCAACAAGGAAAAGTGGTTTCTCTGATGCAACATTTTTGCCTAAGTATGATATAAGCTATTTTACAGCACTTTTCCAAAATGATAAAAGTGGAATTATTTTTTTCCAAAGACTCCATCTACACTGGGCTCCAAACCATGCAGAATTTTAAGTATATGTATTATTTCCAAGGCTGTAGCATCATTACACATCTTTCTTCCCTAAAAGCAAAAGGCATCCACAGAACTCTCTCAACCTGACATCAACTCCCAAACATTAGTGCTGCAGAGGACAAGGGTGAGGGACAACAGAAAGCAATTCACTGAAGCAAATGTGTTTCTTCATAAAAGGAAAGTCAGCCCTCTTGACAAACATTTATTTTATATTATTAAATGTTTACATATAGCAGCCTAAACAACATGCTTATTCAGACTTTCACTGGCAGGAGAGCAGAACTGTGCTCAGAACTATTTCAGAGTACTTTGTAGCAATGTCTAAGATGTCTGATATAGTTGGAGTCAGAAGCAGCTTTCACTGGACTTAAGCTCTTCCAATAAAAAAACATGGACTATATCAGTAGAATATTCCTATACACTGTTTAACTTTAAAATTTGAGACTCAACAGAACGCAGCAAGAGAATCACAGGACAGCCTACAGAATAAATTCCACATATGGAAGGATTTGTCATTTGATGTATTCTGCTCTATTGGCAGTGGGGGATGCAGCAGTAACTCTGTTCTTTAAAGGTGTTTTCTTTAAAGTTTTTTTGTTTAAGTAATCTCTGCTAGTGATGCTCTAACAGTTTCCAGAGAAACAGAGCACTTCCAAAGGCAACACAATCATTTCATTATGGTGGCAAACAATCATGATGTGACTTCCAGAAGAGCTGTGAGGACCAACTAATTACGTTTTTAAAACACACTGAAAGCAAAATATGCCAGAGTACTAAATATCAGACACAGGCAACAATTATTGGATTTTAATATTGACACCACGAAGTATGACAGGTACCTATACTGCCTTTATGAGGCCAGACAGAGCCGCACAGAGTCAAAGACAGATCAACAGGAAAAACAGTTCTTAAAATGGTAGGCCATTACCTGCACTGTAATAAGCAGCAGCCAACCCTATGGAGGCTATTCCTAGAATAAGAAGGGAGAATTAGAACAAGCAGCTCACACCACCTAAGATTCCCTGAAAACATATGAATACTCAAATTAAAGCAATTACTTATCAGAATACTTTTCAAAAAAAAAGGGACTTGCAATTGCAACACTGATTACTATACAAAGACAGTCAGTTATTTTTCTCTGAACTGAATATAAAAATCTCCCATTCTCTATATAAAGAAATTAAAAAGCAGAGGGGATTGAGATCAGAAATAAAAGGTAGTAACAGAATCACGGACAGGATTTCAGAGGGACTCTAAGTCTAATTGCACCTACTGCCTCTCGAGCACAGTACAGCTTTGAGTGTGCTAGCATTTATGTTCATCATGCTTACACTACAAAGGTTATTTTTCCCCTCTTAAGTGCTGTGGAGCCAACAGAAGAGTTGTGCAATAAAGTTATGTCAGAGGCTACCAACTGCTTTCTTCCATTCAGGAGGAAGCTGTGGCAGAGAGACTGCAACTGCAAAGATCTTGTCTCAATGCAGCTTTGACAAACCAAATAACTGAAAACAATGACGATGTTGTAGTGTTAATGCAGTGGGATCTACCCAAGTGGAAAGTAAGATATACCACATTTCCCCCACAAGCTCTCAGGGTGGTCCTAATAGATACCACCCCTATTTTTTTCTGCATATACAATACTGTTTAAAAATAGACGGCTTTCAGAACATCAGGCACAACTTCCTATTTCACATACACAGCGCCATCAAGAGTTCACTGTTAGCCACATGCAAGATCTATCTCCAGCATTGCTCCAGTGCATCCACTGCAAATTTTTCCATTTCTGAGAACCTCAAGTTTTCAATGCAAGCATGAGTTCTCTTCAGAAGTTCCAAACATTTACATTGTTCTATGACACAACTTTCTTTTCCTGACCTTTCAAGACTCCCTTAGAATTCAGTCCATGAGCCTCTGAGGTTCTGCAGGTGACAGACTGAAAAATAATCAGAGTAAAACTGCCACACTGAGGAAGAGATTTCAGACCCACTCAGAGACTGCACTAAAGGGGAAATTCAAGTAAAAATTAATGTTCCACGAAGAAGACACCTGAAAGATACACATTTCTCGCTACAGGCTCTTCCAGGAATTTATTTTCTTCACCCCTTCCCTTAAAGCAAGCTCTGAAATAAACTGAGGAATACTGTAGTCTTACCAACAAAGACAGACCAAGATCTGATGCCAGGTGACCTCTTCAGATGAAGAAAGGAACTTGTGCGGTTTTCAACCAGCATGTACATCTTCAGAAGAAACTCCACACAGCCCAGTCTGACTCATGAAACCTTCTGGACAAAACAGAGAAATAAAAAGTTGTTGCTGACTCCAACACTCTCCCTTCTTAGCAGTTGTCAGGGCTTCTTATCAAGTCTTAACCTAGACTATAAACATATACCAGTTTGGGACAGGGCCTTTTTCTCACAGGAATAACAATATGCATGCTTTAAAAAGTGCAAACACTCAGGTGGAAAAGACTTGCATAACAGAAAACCGAACTACTCTCCAAGAAATTTCTTATTTCAGGGATAAAGTTTCTACTCCTTTCTGCCACACTCCACTTGCAGGAGGCAATGTGGAAAAACAAGAACTTGAAATGATGTGCTTCATGAATTAACAATTCTTCAAACTAATAAATCAATAAGTGTTCCTTGACAGCACTTGTACTAACTGCAAAGGCAGCCACAACGGACTAGCAGCTGAAGCGGGACAACGCAGCCTTTTGCACTGCACACGCTGGGTCTCATTCCAAATGACAGAACAGCAAGGGTTACAGCCTCAGCCTAACCAAGTGCCAGTGTCATATAGTGCCATATACGGTCCTCCATCCTCCAAGCCAAATCCAGAATAGAAACAAATTTCCAGCAATGCTGGACTCTCCCAAGCAACATCATGTCTTCAGCCTAAACACAAAGTAACAGCAGAGATTAAGACAACAGGTACTAGTCAAAACCAGTAAGAGCTGGACAACCCCACACAGCATTTTCAGCATCTATTTATTATCTACAATATAGAGAATTTGACTTCTGACATGACTGTGAGCTCCAGGGCAAAACCCAATCCTACCTTAATACTATCAGCACAGGCATAAAAATAAATTTGTACCAGATTCAAGGAGCATAAAAACCCAGTTGATCTGATCAGAATTGTCGACAGAGAAAGGACAGGCTGCTTACTGCTTCTCTTCCAGTAAGCAAGTAGAGATTTGTCATTACAAAGACCACAATCCAGTAAAAGTGAAATAGAAACACATGGTAAGCATTGCATCATAACGTTATCAGGGTATATGTTGGCTTCAATCAAGAATTTATTCTATTATTTTCTCTTTGTTACAACCTTAATACTAATTAAGGTAGAGGGTTCTAAGCACTTCTTCCAAGAGGAATTTCTACAAAGAATATCCTACAAAGCATATCAACTTCCCCAATTGGTATGTTAGGAACCTTAATATTTGTGAAGCATTCTGGGGCTGTAAGACCTTAAACATTAAACAGTTCATTAATTATTGAGGACACTAAGCACCAATTCCTTCTATTGACTTGGTATTTTCATCATTAAACAGCCAACTCAAGTCATTTTGCAGGAGCTTAGCATTAAGAAGGTATTAGCTGCATACATCTGATACGGCTTTCCTGAAGAATACCCATATTCAATGCATCTTTAAATAACCATGAAAAACAGAGCAGGCCCAAGCACATCCAGGCTGATAGGAAAAAAAGTATGCAATTTTTAGTCCTTTATCTTGCCATTCTTAAATGCTATATGACACTCCCACAGTTCTGCACAGACTAGCTAGTGTTGATACAAAGCTTCAAGCGAGTTGGTTTTCCGTTTAATAAAACTGACTTGGCCATGTCTTTTCATTTAAATAAAAAGCACATAGGACTGATTTCAATCTCTTCACAGCACATCTGAGAGAATCTGAAACTTATGTACGTGCTCCATCTCCTCCGGATGTTACGCATGAAATTTTGATTTTCAAATGGCTCCTGTGGGGTGCTCTCTATGCATCTGAATAGATTTCTGCATGTACAAAGTAGTTTCCTGCCTACAACCTAAAAAGTATCTGATAAGGCATCAAATACACAGAGATACCTGCAAAAAAAATTGCTATATTTAATGAAACACACACTCAGGTGAAAACAGAGTGTATTTGCATAGAAGTTTAATCCATAAATGCAAGCTTCTATTGTGCCTTTCTTCCCCTCCCATATTCATTCAGGGAAGTCTAACCATGCAAATGCCAGTGTCAGCTTAGTGTCACCCAAACCAGGGGCATGATCTCACAGACACAGGTGTGTGCAAGACAGGTGCCTCAGGGAATACAAAGCACAAAGGCACTTCCTAGAAGTCACGGGCATGCTTTTAAGAACCACGGCAAGTTTGCCACAACAATTTTAAGATCACAACAGGACACAAGCAGTTCTAAAGCAATTTATCGGGTTTGACATTAAACTGATCCCCAGCACCATGTGAAACACAGACACGTTTCCTCCAGGCCCCAAAAGCCCCTGAAAGCCTCGGGATCCACGGTACGCTTAAAACAGATCAACAAACGATAAAGGACTGATGCACACCATCACGAAGTCTGAGCGATGCCTCAGCATCCCGCCCCACCCCACAGAGATGCCCCCGCCGCGCCACCCTCCGCCTGACGGGGGCTGCACCCCAGCCCGCCCCACACCGGACCAGCGCCCCTTGAGCCCGGGCCAGCCCCTACCGGCACCTCTCCAGCCCCTACCGGACCCTCCCGGTGCCCCTTCAGCACGGTTGCCCCACGAAAGGCGCCGCTCCCCACCGCCCTACCTGCCCCCGTTGCCGTCGCAGTACAGCAGCGCCTCGGGGAGGATGCTTGGTGCCTTCGCTTCCTGCAGCCCCCTGACCACAAAGAGCCGCTACCGGGCCACAGCGGTGCCTCGTCCGTCTTAAGAAGGGTCAGATGTGCCGGCGGCCATTTTTAATGAGGGCAAGCGGTAGCTGAGGAAACCCGCCCGCCCCGCTCAGGGGTGGCTTGGTTCTCGCTGGAGGAGGAAGGGCAGCGCCCAAGATGGCGGCGCCGTGCCCGTGTTCAAGATGGCTACTAGGAGGGGGCGTTGTGTTGCTGAAGAGCTGGCGTTATTTGCGTTTTGTGGCTTAACCCTCGTAAAAAAAAAGCAGGAAAGCTTGTGTGTTAGTAGAGGAGGGGCCCTACGTTCTATAGAGCGAGGTAAAGCATGTGGAAGGGCTTTAATAAACACATTTGATGACAATTTGCTAGGCCTGTTCTGGGTGAGGTGGGCATGGTCCTTTGTTCATAAGCTGACAGAGTCACCTGCTGCTGTGAGGTTGGGTCAAGGTGCTGTGGATAGGAGGGAACAGGGGTGCAATGAGGGGCATATTCCATTCAGGGAGCCCCACCAGAGTGCCCTTGGACTTGGCAGCACCAGTGTATACAGCCTCCCTTAGGCTGATGTATGTCAGGGCTCTCGGTGGCGGCTGTGTGTACTTGGGGCATGGGCTGTCACAGAGCACTTGCACTGGGTAGTAGCCACTACTTGCACTTCGTGAGTGTTGTACAGACAGGAGGCTGCTGCATGGTGAGGTTAGAAAGGGATTTCTCAGTATCACAAAATTGTCTCAAGATAGCTGTCTATAGAAGACCCAGTAGCTGGGACTTGGAATGTCTAGTGCAGCAGGAATTGCAAAGCAAAATAAAAATGTGCTTACAGGTTTAATATTAATGCCATGACTATTCATTAATTACATGTCACCTGTAGGCTTGGGTTTGGAAAATCTATTGCTTGGGGAGGAGAGTTTCCAATTCAGTTGAAATCCTGAGTGACTTTCCTGTCATGGACTGTAAGCTATATTTGAAAATTCCTTTGTGTTTCAAGTTTAGTTAAACATCATTCAGGCATGAAAGTTGTTCATGTTTAATCTATTAGAGCATCAGCTCATTTAAGATTTGGGATAAAATGGGTAAAATGTGGGCACCTGTAGCTTAGTACAACTCCTTAAATTTCCTTTATGTAAATCAATGGATCATTTCATCTCCTGAAGATACTTGGTTTTCTCTCAGTTGCACAGGAATGTGATCCTTCCTTAATGACACTTAATTTTTAATATTTTCCTAATAGAAATCCAGATATTCCAGAGGGGTTGCTTAAGGCCATATGCTTGAAGTTTGTTCAGCTGTTCCAGAACATCATTGCTGGTGAACAGTAACTGAGTTTTTGGTTCCACAGTGAATGGTTTTAGATTTATGTTAGACAGTCCAAAGTCCATTAGTTTTAGATTAGACAGTCCAGAGTTAACTGTGTGAAGATTAGGGGGAGGGAGGACTCAGACTCCGTGTTATGGAGTTAATTTACTGCAAGTAATAGAAAATACAAACTGATCTGCAGTTTCTGTGTTGTGTAACAGAACAACTATGTGAATGGGGAAGGGCTACAAGGAACTGAAAGCTTGAATTGGCATGCTTGGGAGTCATGAGGTACCAGCTGCTAGCTTTGGATGAATAATACAAAGTAATAAGTATCTTGTGTTTTCAACCCAAACAAGCAACTGAGTTTCTATGGCTTATGATAAAAATAATCTATAAGCAGCGGTCAGCTTTTAAATGCAGGTAGTTTCTTTGGAAACCAAATGTTAAGCCACTTCATGTGATAAAATACAAAGACTTCTTGTCTCTAGAGTAGAGTGAAGAAATTCATTTGACCCCTCCAGTCAATATATATCACACAGCATACCAGTAAGGATCTGTTTTCTTCTTCTATTGCTATCTGCTAAAATATTAGCATTTCTATACTTCTCCAGTTCTGCTAAAGCCACAATAGGATAAACTGGAAAGACTTAATTATGAAGTTAGAGGGAAATTGTTTAAAATATGGGAAATACCCCACACGTGATCAAGCATATGTCTAAACTGTAATAGGGCAAAGATCTGGTATTGATTAATAATTCTTATGACATTTCTTGTGCAATAATTTGGGGATTTTATTACAGTACTTTGAAGTAGGTAAGTGGCGATATGCCTACTGATTTAAAAAAATAAATTGAGGAAGAAACACATTTTAAAAGCCTAATCTCGGACTTAGAACATAATGAAATCCAAAACATGTTGCTGCAGAAACAAAAACTATTTGCCAGAAGAAAAATTCAGAGATACGTAATTGACTACTTGTAGAGATCTTGCTCAATAAAAACATTTTTAAGCCATTGTATAGTAAATAGACTTGTAAATTCTAAGTCATGATCTAATCACAAGAACATGCAAATATGACAGAACCGGTCTTTATTTTGCATTAGTTTGACTCTGACTTCGTGCCTTTATTTCTTTTTCCTAATTCCAGACCCTTTTCCGAAATATTCTCTTGTAGTTCCTTGTACTTTTTTTTTTTTCCGTTCAAAGTCTTCCCTTAAACTTAGAAATTCAGCAGTGCATTATGTGTGTGATTTTATTAACATGCCAGGATAAAATTCCTAGTGTCTTTTGATTTTAAATGGTTGGAAACAGTCACTAATCTAGTGTTGTGTTTTGCAGCTGGACTGAATTGACTGTCAGTCCCAGATAGAAATGATATCATCCCATTGCCCCATTGAACTCTATGGGAACATTGTGTATAAAGCCTGGAAATTGCTCATTTCATGGAATACATGTTTACCAGCTGTAACTAAGATTTATTGCCTATTCTGACAGCTGTTGAGTGGCATATGCTGTCACTGACTTGAGGAGGCATTTGCAGCTTACAGTGCCTTGCAGCACTGATGCATAGCCTTTAAAGCTTTCTGAAATGGTTTGCAATGTACTGTTTTCATAGAGAAATACTTAGTTTTCTATTTCATTATTGGTATAAATGTTTTAGGTACAGGTATAAATGTTAAATGTAGCAACAGAGGCCAAATACGGCAGGAGAGGACACTTAAAGGGTCCTTTCTTAATACTTTTAAGTGCTACCTACTGTTGACATAGAAAAGCTTTTACATTGAGTTTCTTTGGTAGTAGCCTTGCAGCCTAGCAAGGGTGCTAACTGCTACCGCCCCAGGGGCAGGTGAAAATGGGTTGTCAGGCACAGTGCTGATGGTAACTGATGTGATGTTCTATGGGAAAATGGTATAAATAGCTAATGGAAAGCAGAAGTTGCCCTCGGCAGTAATATAAATGGGACATCTAATTATCTAATAATTGCATGAGTATAATCTTATACTGTGCATTGAAATATTGATTCCTTGCATGCTCCCCAGTTTGTACAAGTTTTTGCTCTTTTTTATTGATTGAATTCTTAAATTTAAATTAATTTAACCCAGGTGTTCTCAAGGCAGAGGTACACTTGAGATGTTTTCAGATGGTTCAGTATTTCTGCAAATGTTTAGATGTTGATTTGCATTATGAATGTAAAGAAATATGAGGAAAAACTAAAAATACATATATTTTAAATATGATCTGTGCAGAATTATCAATATAAACACCAGTACCACAATGTAAACACCAGTGATAGGACCCACGGGAATGGTGTTAAGCTGAGGCAGGGGAAGTTTAGGCTGGACATCAGGAAGAGGTTCTTCACCAAGAGGGTGGTTGCACAATGGAACAGGCTCCCTAGGGACGTAGTCACTGCACCGAGCCTGTCTGAATTTAAAAAGTGATTGGACTGTGCACTCAGTCACAGGGTCTAAACTTTTGGATAGACCCGTGCGGTGCCAGGAGTTTGACTTGATGATCCTTATGGGTCCCTACCAACTTGGGATATTCTATGAAATATCCAAAGCTGTCACATCTTTTGAAGAGTTGTTGTATTAAGTTTGGATAACAAAAGTAAGCATAATCATAAGTGTGAAACAGAAGGATTTTAACTATGACTTTAATTGCAAATCTCAATATGTTCCTAACTGAGAACGCTACTGCTATGTTTGACAATGCAACTATGCGTACTGTATCCTTGTGGAATAAGGACAAGATTAGCACAGTTTTTTCATAAGAAGATACTCATCCAGAGGGACAGAAAAAGATTTTAACGAGATGTTCCCTAAATGCTGCATTCTAGTAACTTTGTAGGAAACCCAAAGTCTTAAGTTATATTGCTCTAGAATGATTGTAGTGCTCTAAAAATTCTTGTACTAACATGGTAATACAAAACACGAAAGCATATTGAATGAAGATAGCAGAAGCACAGGGAACTGTCATTATCGTAGCTATTATAATTTTTACCTCAAGCAAGGATTAGTGATATTTTTTCCAGGGTGTATATATAAAGCAATATCAGTGTGTTTTTCTTTAAATAGGCAATAAGAAATGGTGCTTCTATGTGCTTTCATTATTAGTAGTAGTAAGGAATTCCTGATTCCTCAACCTCAGTGATATGTCACCTCAGTCTCTAAATTAAAAAAAATAATAATAATAAAATAAGGCATTATTTTTACATTCTATTCTAGGGTTATCTTTGAGAACACTAATTAGACTGGTGATTTGGCTGTAAAAGATTTTAAGACATTCACTTCTCTGGATGTGATGTCTTTTATAGGCAGTTTGCAGTAAGAAAAAAAAAGTGGGAAGTTACATTGTGGGGTTACAAAATTAAGCAGTGATTACTGTCTCTAGTTCTTGTACAACATTGCCATTTGTGCTTAACAATAAATAAACAAATAAGTAAAAACATGTGGTTTAAAGCTGTAGACCTTACCTGTACCAGGAAGAAATTTACGTTGCGCACTGCAAAGGAAAGTTGCAGTTCAGAGAGGAAGTTACATGCTTGGTGGAAGTTCCGTGGTTTAATTTCTGAAAGGTTATTTTTTATACTTGAAAAAATGATCTGCTCAGCCATAGGCGTATGCTTATACGGCTGCTTAAATGGAAGGGATGCGTAAAAAGCAGAGTGAGCAAAATACGGGTTGAATCGTCATGCTTACATGGTACAATGTGAGATTTAGGAAGGCAACCACTGACATGGATGTGAAGTGCCTTAACCAGTGCTGCTGGGGTGGCGAGGTGTGGGAGGCAGGGCTATGCACCCTGTAACATTATGCTGAGGGTTTCATGATGTGTGTTTGCAAACAGGGCACTGATACGTGTATTTTGTTTGAGAAATGGGAGATTAAGCCCTGTTGGCTTAACGTGCTTAATCTTGTGTTTAGTAACTTCGAAACAACCCCAGGAGCAGCTGAGGGCACTGGGATTGTTTGATCTGGAGAAGAGGGAGGCTCAGGGGAGACCTTACTGCTCTCTGCAACAACCTGAAAGGAAGGTGTGGGGAGCTGGGGCTCAGCCTCTTCTCACAGGTAATTGTGACAGGACCAGATGGAATGGCCTCAAGTTGTGCCAAGGGAGGTTCAGGTTGGAAATTAGGAGCCGTTTCTCCTCAGGAGTGGTCAGGTGTTGGGACGGGTTGCCTGGGGAGGTGGTGGAGGCACCGTCCCTGGGGGTGTTCAAGGCTGGCTGTGGTGCTTGGGGACATGGGTCAGTGGTGACATTGGTGGTAGGGGATGGTTGGACCAGATGATCCTGGAGGGCTTTTCCAACCCTAACGATTCTAGGATCCTACGAACTCTTATTTTAAAAGACCTGAAAGAAGCAATGGGGGGAGGGGGAGGCGAAATGTATGAAAAACGTACGAAGTAACTACGGAGGATGTTTAAACCACAAGAAAAGCCCGCAGCAGAGCACTGAAGCCTCCCCTTGCCGGCCCGGCGGCACCTCACGGCAGGAGCTGCCGGGGAGGGGGTGGTGGGCGCGCGCCTGGCGCGTGATGCGCGCCCCCGGCCCCTCCCGTGCCCGCGCGGCGGCGGGGGCGAGCGCGGCGGCGGCGGCGGCTACGTGCCGAGGCTCAGGTCCACAATGGGCCCCGCCGCGCGGGGGGGCGGGGAGGCGGCGGCGGCGGCCCCAGTTCCAGTTCCAGCCTCAGCCCCAGCTGGGAGCCCGGCGGCGACGCAGCCGTGAGGCGCTGCCCAGCCCCAGCCCTTGCCCCAGCCCCGGCTCCGTGCCCTTGCCGGGTATACGATTGAGCGCGGCGGGGCCGTACGGTGCCCGCTTCTCCCCCGGCCCCGCGGCCGCCCCGTCCGTGAGCGGCCGGTGCCTGGCGGTGCGAGGGGCAGGGGGCGGGCACGGCTACAAAGGGCGGCGGGGCCGGGCCGGGCCCTCACCGACCTGCTCCTGTCCCGCAAGAGAGCCGGGTGGCGCCGGAGGGACCGCAAATGAAGTGCGAGAACTGCACCAAAAAGGTGAGGGGGGGCGGCCGTGGGACCCCCCCGCCCGGGGACGGCGCCTCAGGGGGGCTCAGGGGGCGACCCGGGAAGCCCGGCGTGGTGGTGGGGGGCGCCCCTTAGGGCTTTTCGGGGTGCTTCGGGGTCGTTCAGGGTCGTGGTGCTGCTTCTTTGGGGGTTCTCGGGGGGGTCACCTCGCGATGTGTGTCTCTGGCTTCTCGGCGACCTGTTTGTGCTTCCCCTCGGGGTTCAAAATCATAGCAGTCGCCGAGAGCTGTGAAACCGATCGAGGGGATTTCTGAGGAATTATTTTCGCTGTAGCCAACGTGCTTTGAAAATAAAGCCTTGGCTATAAAGGTGCAGCTCTTGTACTGTCAAAACCTGTAAATGAGCTAAAGGAGTTTTTAACTATCCAAATAGTTCTGTAACGATGTTGCTGGGTATATTTCGCATAATACGTCTTATGCTTTGTTTCAGGAATGCAGTAAAAAACAGAAAAATGATGACTCGCAAAGTGCATCTGTTGATGCATTGAGTTCTAACGATGGCTTTGAAGAGGTAATGTTCCTTCTAAAAACTGTACCATGTACTTTTTGTTCTTGTTTTGTGATGCACCCCAAAGGCAGAGGTTCCAAATAGAGAACTTGCAAGCGCTGGGTATAACGCTGTATCAGTTAAGACCGTGTCTGTATGTGTCCATAACATGAGAATCAAGAATCTTTTCAAAAGATGAAATAAAAAGACCTTGGTCTGCAAGCACAAACAATAATTGTTTTGTTGTTGTTGTTTTAAAGTTGTTTGTGTGTCAAAATCTTACCTCAATTCTTCACAATGGGAACAGGGCTTAGAAGGAGAAAAGTGGAATTTTGCCTGTTCAAGTGCACAAATGTATTACCTTTTTTATATAGGACAAACTCATGTCACATACTGTTCTTTAAGAGGTAACTGTCTCCTTGGGAATAGGTTCTTAATTGAAGGAATTAATTATTTTTTTTTCACAAGTAGCTTGGTTATCTTGCACTTCCATCCAAGTACTCATTTTCCCCCACAGTTGAGCTGCTAATTTTATTAGCCAGAAATCTAGAACTGTTACTTTGGTGTAAATGGTCACTGTAACTGAAAGACTGCTTTCTGTTTGTTTTACCTAGCAGTAAAAGCCTAAGCCGTCTTGGTGGTAGAGGCATCTGCCTATTAAAGAGGCTTAATAGTTCAATTAAAAGTTTTCTTGCTTGGTAACTTATTGGTTTCTGTCAACTCTGAAATGCAATGCAAATCAGGTTGCTACAACATGTACTTCAGGACTAAATTTAGACCTATGTGTTTACACTTAAACATTTTGCAGTTTCACAGTAATAATAGAGCAGAACCATGAAGAAGGATTGAACAAATTACTTTGACTATTTCTAAAAAATCTTTAATATTATACCAGTTTCATGGATCATCTTGTTGTAAATAAAACAGTGAGAAGCAGATCGGCTTTTTATCTGGGTCATTGCAGAGATCTTGAAAATTGCTTGATCGTTATTAAATTTTTATGTATTTGTATTTATTTAGTTATTTATTTTATTTATTTTTTTCAGAAAAATGAGTTTTATGCATTGGCTAATGCTAAAATACTCCTTAGCGACTGCTTAGCATGTGACAATTGTATGACATCAGAAGAAGGAGCCAGAGTTTTCCAACAGAATCAGAAGGAGCTCTTTCGTATACTCAACCTTAATAAGGTAAAATGACGCAAACAATAATGCACTGTTTTCTGTGAGGAGGGGGAGAGATTACAGAATGACTAAGAACTTAATTTCCCAAGGCAGTCAATATGAAGATCTGTCAGGATGTACTTTGTCCAGAGAGGAATGAAAACTTAAGGCAAGATGAGCAGTAAAAGTACTTAACATAATTTTGCACTGGAGAAGCAAGATTACATCACTGGCCCTAAATGAAGAAAGTTATTGCACTTGCCCAAGTAAGATTTTTAGAAAACATAACTTCCTTATTACTCTAACATCAAAAAGGTCTGAGGTTCATTGTGTATGCATATTCACACCATAGTTGCTAGCACTGTTCTGGGAGTTTCTTATGGCAGTGTATCCACATAATACAAAGTTATTGAGGCTAACTTTTGGAAGTAGAATTGTTTTTAATGTATTTTTGAGCTGCCTATGTTTGGAACAAAAATGGTTGCCCTCTATTCAGCCAAAGAATTGCTGTTTTCTGCTGAGATTGGTATTCCCTGGAATGTAATCGCTATGTATGGTGTTAAGATTTGTAGATCTTGATACTGATTTAATTTAGTTCCATTCAAGTCTTCTGTGTCCTTACTTGGTAATGAAAAGCTATTAGAATTAATGCTGGCATTTTTTTTATCTGTACATAAGTGTTGTAAATGAGATGATTCGTTACATAGTAATTCAGTTTTCTTAGAACTTGTTTAACTCTCCATATAACATGATATTGTACATGAGAGAAAGAGAAGGAAGGGGGAAGGCTGGAGGGACACAACCCTTTCAGGTCACATAGGTCCAATTAAGAGAGCCCAAAGTCCACAATTGAGAGGCAGACGGGTCAGAACTTACCAGGTCCAGAGAAAGGCAGTGAGCAAGCAAGATGCTTTCCAGACAGTTGTGAGCTCTACTTGCAGGGTCATTATACAGTATTTAGGATGTCTGAGAACAAACTATAGTCTCTAACCTTTTATAGGGTGAGACTTGTATGTAGCATAGTCCTGGTTTCTCTTTCAAGTGTTCCACTGATCTGGACAACATCTCAATGAAACCACAAGGTTCATCTTCAAATAAATCAGAGTCATCTGAGCTTTACAATTGCACACCACTGTATGTGTTTTCAAAGAGTTCTTCAGTGCTTACAAATGCTGGCTTGTTTAGGGTCCTGCTTTGCCAGTTTCCTCTCAATTTTTTCAGTGATAGAGACATGGGAGCCTGAACAAAAGTTCAGATCTGTAATTCGCTGGGTTGAATTTGTAACTTTGCATGCCTTGCTCCTGGAAACACTAGTTCATTTATTTTAGTATTTAAACATTCTGCTTTTTTTCCTCATTTGTCAGTACTAGATTCTGGTAGGAATGAAAACTTGATAGGTGCTGAATGTCTCTTAAATTTCTTTATGCCATTATGAGACCAACTACAGAATTGTCTTGGGACAGATGAATTTCCCTGAGTCATACAAAAGCAACATCTACGGATGATTAGAGATAACACCGACAGGATCAGAAGAACATCCTGTCCTGTCCTCAAGAAACATGGTAGTTGTTTCATAGGGGTTTTCATAATAAGGCCTGCTGAAGCGTAGGACACTGAGGAGTAACTCCAGGAGTAGAAAAGGGAGGGAAAGGAGGGAGCATTACCCTTTTGTAATTACCTTGTTTCCTTTGTGTTTTGTTTTGTTTACCAGAAATGCGATACCTCAAAACACAAAGTGTTGGCAGTGTCTATATGCCCTCAGTCATTGCCTTATTTTGCTGCTAAATTCAATCTCTCTGTGAATGATGCAGCCAGGAGACTCTGTGGTTTCCTCAAAAGTCTCGGTAAGTTTGGGGTTGTTAATGTGGAGCAGAAAGGGAAGGTTATTTTATGTTTTTGCTTTCTCAGCAGAACTGTTTGTTATGCAGTCATAAAGCACAATTTAGTTTAGAGGTGAGTTTGAAATGTGTACTCTGTGATATTAGTGACCGTGCAGCAGTGTGACATACACTGGTTTCAGGAATAGATTTGAAGCATGTGTTGATAGTGAAGGTCAGAGAACAGAAGGACGTTACAAAGCCGTCTTTGAAATGTTCACTATGAAGAAACCAGGGAGGATTTGGCTGTGAGCTTCAATAAGATTTCTCCCTTGTTTTCTAACTTAGGGAGAGGGGATTCTTAGTATAAGTGCCTACTGGCCCTTTGACATTAATTTCTAGAATATTATCAGATTTTTTTTTTCTGTCTTTTCAAGTGACTCATAAAAACTGTTGTATCTGCTGTATGTTAAAGCTGTATTTCCTTTGTTCTTTATACTGTATATACAAAGCTTAGTTAGAAAAACTAAGGATTTTATTCTTTAATGTACTTGAGGGAGGAAGAAGGATGGTAATAAACCCCTGAATTGTTTCCTGCCTTTTTTTTTATTTTTATTTTTTTAATGCATGTCTGTACCCAGTATATTATTTTCTGTGTCCAAAAAGAGAGCCAAGTTCTGGTGGGCCCCAGTTTTCTTAGAATACGTTATTTATCTTTGCCTCACTTGCTGCAGGGACGTGCTCAATATTACGTAGGTGTATAGGGAGTATGTTGCTAAACAAGCAGATGGAAGGTCTCTGCTGTGTTGCTGATATGCTCATGTACCTTTGCAGACAACTTAAGCAGAGGCAGATATGCCTCCTAGCAGGATACGTGTTGTGTTTTTTGTGGATAAGAAGTCACTTCATGTTTTGTAAAGAATGCTCATTCTCAAGACTCACTGCATATAGCCCTGAGGTCTTGTGATCCTATGCAATTGGACAAACAAAACGCAAATATTTTCTGAATGAAAAGCTTGCCATAAGGAAGCTGACAGCTATTTGAAGTGTTGCTAGTCAGAGTTAGCAAGTTGGTGGTCCTTTTCAATTCATGACACAGAAGATAGCTTTTCAGCATACAGCTTTTATTTTTGACTGTACTAATTGTGAAATTTTTGTAGAGAATAGAGAATGTACCCATTGATCTTAAAAGATTTTCTGTAGACCTAGGATTTGGAAGGATGTGTGAGGTGGAAAACATTCTACTCATTCACTTTTTCCTTACTATTGTATTTCATAGGGGTGCATTATGTATTCGACACCACTATAGCTGCTGATTTCAGTATCCTGGAGAGCCAGAGGGAATTTGTGCAGCGGTATCAACGGAGGAACCAGGAGGAGCATGCCTTACCAATGTTTGCCTCTGCTTGCCCTGGTGAGAACTGATTCTCCAACCTTCTTCCACCAAGGAATTAAGGGTGATTTCATCTGTTTTTCATAGGCTGTTGGAAGAGTTACCAATGGGCTTTCCCATGTGTGTTGAGCTATCTCAGCCACATAAATGTGAGCCATGCCGACAAGGACTGGGTGTGTTCATGTTGGATAAGGTAGTTGCTAATTCAGTGTAGGTCCTTGCGCAGTCAGCTACAAAAGTTGCAGTAGATGTCCCGTCTGCATCTTGCAGTTGTTTCCTGTTGCACCTTTGTAAAAGGTGGGGAGTGTAAATTCTGTTGTTGCTCTTCAAAAAATGAATCTTGCTGGTACTCAGGAGCTTCTGATAATAATACAGAGAACCTGAACTACAGATTACCTGTGCTAGTGTTGATACATGGTGTTTATCAACTTGTATTTCCTGTTACTGCTATAAAAGAAGCATGCATTACGTATTAATGTCTGGATAATGAGCCTGAGGTACAGAAGAACTGAGGTTTTTAGCGCTTCATTAGCCCTTTTAGCCCTAGGAGAAATTTATCACAACTGAAATTATGATTGAGGAGTTGGTGGCTGCTGCTTGTATGCCTGGACCACAAAGTTTAACATGGTGTTTTTTATTGAAAAGAATCTTTAAGGAATTTTTCTAACTGGTGTAATTAAACCATAACCTCCATTATCTTAAGCAAAGTCTTGAACTTTTCACTTCAGCAAGTGACATTATTTCTAATGACTGAGACAGTTATGTCTAACATTTACAACATAACTCCCACTTGCCATGTGACCCTGTTCTGAGAATTTTGCATGAGAACTTGTTCTGTTACAATAGGAATGTGCATTTATCACAACTGAAAAGATGCAGTACATTCACTTATTGTTTACTTGTGCATTTGTTAGCACATTGTCAAGTCAGTTCCCAACTGTGCTAAATAATATTCCTAAAAACAAGTATCAAAAAGGGGGCAAAAATAACTCCTTTGATAACGTCCCTTGCCAGCTCCACCCTAGCAAGTTCATGGTGTTGATTTTCAAAAGGCTTTCTATGAAAAATACAAAAATATTTTTAACTTGGAAATAATTCATGTGGATTGCATTCTTAAAAAAATAAAAATGTTACAGTTAAAGGAATGAGAGTATGTATTCAGTGGCTTCCAGAATCTGCTCCTGTCATCTATTTAGATTTTAAATACTGATATTTAAATTATACTTGTACTCTTGTTTATTCTGCGTGTTCTCTAGTGGAAGTATCTGGGTTATGCTTTAGGAACTGTATACATGTCAGAGGGAAAAGTTTCTACTTGTTTCTGTTAGTGTTATCTTAGTGTTATCTGGTATCTTTAGAAACAGACATACTATATGTTGCTCTTTTGGAAGTGCAAAACCTGCAAAGTTGAAACCACCCCATTTAATCAGCTTTGACTTGTGCGTTATTTAAAATTCAAAACCTGTGGGCTTCTTTTAGAACTTCCTCTGAGATCGTTTTAATTTTCTGCATCTAGATACTGAGTTAAGATTATTTGCTTCTCTCACTAGACAGATATTAACACAGTTGCTGGAGCTCTTTTCACATCCTTATCTGTTCTACAAAAGATTTGTTTCTGTCTTCACTGCAAGTTGTGGTGTTAGCTGTCTGCTGTGCTGTGGATGTAGAGGCATGGGTGATTTCCATTTCTGGAAAAGTGAACTGAAATACCACTGTAAACCCATTCTGAAAGTGTGCAGCATTTCATTCCCTTTGACAGCAATTACAGAAGAAATTTGTCCAGTCATCTAAAGTAAGGTTGTTTACTGTGTTTCATGAATTTGTCTGGGTGCATTTTCTGTTCTTCATTCTCCTTCCCCTCTCTGACCCCAGATGACATAAATTTGTCACAGAGACTTTGTTTACTGGGTGTGCTCATCACAAAAATGTTTTTATATAGCTCTGTAGATCAAGGTCAACGTGAACTCAAATATTACTGCTTTACTTTTACTTATCTTTGGGTATAACTCCACAGATTAAAACATCACCCTCTGCAGTAGTGGTCTGCATTGTAAAATCTACCCTTAGTAACAGAGCATAGCTAGTATAATCCCAAAACCTGATCAAGGGGCATTTTATTGTCTCTGCCTAAATTGTTCTTACCTCCGCCTGCCGTTCTGGTAAAGTGAGAGTTTTTATTTGTTTGTTTCTTGTCCAAAATACAACAGTGTAACTGCTCTAGTGATTTTTATGCATGATGCTTCAGAAACAATCAGTTCTTTCCTCATTTACCAAACGGTTAAGCAATGTAAAGCACTTGCTCTGGGAACCACGCAGTATTTTTAATGCATTGATAACCTCTGAACTACTAAAACAAGTCAATGGGGCAGGCTTGTAGCACAGGCAGGAAGAGCATAACTGCTGGGGATTGAAATGCTGTTGTTCCAGTCAACTAAATTAATTTCCTTTTACAGGAATGGGGTTTTAAAGTAGTGAATGTTTTCTACCTAGTTGTTCTGTACTTTATACTGATGCATAAATATTTATGGCACATGTCTCTCTCTGACATCCTTATGATAAACCACTAAAAATAACATGTTCTGAAGTGGATCTGTAAGCATTTACACAGTGATTTGGAGGGGCTTCTTTTTGTTCTTTGATACTAACACAAGCCAGCAAGTGGTTTAAAATCTGAATGAATTCCTGAAGGGTGCAGGCCTCTGTGGGTACAGATGGACACTGATAGAGGAGCTGGGTATCTCAGGCCTCCTGTAACTGTGGCTCTGGAATTCAGCCCCGCTGATGAGTAGGCAGAAACAGCACGTACACAAAGCGCAGATAAATGTCTTCTGCGGCTCATTCAAGGCTGCTTGTATAATTAAACAATGACTAATGCTCACTGTGCAGCAGGAACTACTGTACACTTGTTCTGTCTGCTGGAAGAAAAGAATTTAAGAAATGGCTTGGGGTGCTATCTGCCAGAAATCCCCTGGAATTTAGTGAAATTTCCTTACAGTTTGCAACTAGGATATCTGAATACCACTTGAGTTCCAGTTCTCTTGCTGGCCTTTGTGGCAGTGTTATGACTTGCACTTATGTACAAATACCTGGCAATGTCTTCAAGCTTAAGAATTAAACTACAGGTATTCCCTTTTTATGTAAACGCTGATCTGCTTGAAGATAAAAGGCTGAAGCAAGAAATGTTTTTGCTCTTCCTTAGCACCAAAAGCAACAGAATTCCCTAGAAGGCTGCGTTAAACACTTCTGCACAATTTAGCTGTTTGATCTACAGTTCATGTGGGTGAAGCAAAAATTCTGAATTAAGTCCTTGTTGTAAAAGATGCTGGGCTGTTGCTTCCAGTAAAAGTTACAGTGCCTAATTAAGAATCACACAGCCTGGATACCTTAATCCCCTCACTTTTCAGTTCATGTTTTGTAAAGTGGGGGATACTAGAACTGCTGTGGATATCGGGGGTGGTGTAAATGTAAATACCCTGTTGTAGCTGAAATGCTGAAGGAGCCTGGTGAAGGGGACAGAGAGTCTTGAGTAACTAAGACTGGATGTTGGATACAAAGAGACACCAGTTAACTGTTTTGTGTACGGGGAGGTGGTTCTAAAGAAGGTGTAGATACTCTAACAATAATAAAAGAAGCCATTTTTCCCAGGTTTAATCCATGTGCATCTTGTGATAATGTTTCCATGTGACTCTTCTGTTCTAGACGACCAAGCTGGGTGTGTGGTTATTAAATCTCAGGAAAGAGAAAGTTACAGCTAAGCAATTGAACAGAGTACATTTGTTGGAGTATCCACTGATCCAAGAGCTAAGGACTAGGAAGTCAACTTACTCTTTGTTAGCTGGGATCTTGTTCTTCCTGCTTGGTTAATTTCACGCATTAGAAAGGATGTAATAGATCATGCACTTTACAGTGGTTTCTAGGTTTCAAATTAATGATGCAGTGGATTACCAGTATCTAGTTGTAAAGCACTGTTAACAAAGCCTTGAGGTTTCCTGCAGTTCCTAAGGTGGGGGATTCCAGCATGCATGAACTCCATTTTCAAAGCAGGAATGTTCTAGCTACTGTGAAAATTTTTTCATTTCTAACAACTTTGCTATAACTACCGTCACCTTACCGTGCTCACATGCTACTTCAGTGTCTGTGATTCCTGTCATTCTAGGTTGGATCCGGTATGCTGAGAGAGTACTCACCAATCTTGTGACCTCCCACATTTGCACTGCAAAGTCTCCACAGCAGATCATGGGCTCCCTGGTGAAGGGCTACTTTGCCAGGCAGCAGGTACGTAATTCTGCCGTATTTTTACCATTATACTCTTCTAAAAAGATGAGGTAGTATGTTCTAATACAGAAATGTAGATCTTGGTGTATTCTAAGCATCCTGAATTTTGTCTTTTTACTTGAAGAATAAATGCTGCTCTACTGCCATACACGTAAGCGTCCATGAGAAGAACAATCTACAAAGAATCTTATTTGTGAGCTGGCAGCAATCCTTGTGCTCCCAGTGCAACATGGATTTAGCTGCTTAGAGATGAAGTTAAATCCAGAGTTGCTAGTGAGATCCTTGTTATATACTGCCTGTGTAGTTCTGTAGAAGTTAAAACAGAGGTAGAGGCGAGTGCTGTGGAAATTCCTTCCTATCCAGAATCAATAAATGCATTGTATGCCGGAAACTAATCTTCTTATCTTTACAATTTTTTATGTTGAAAAAGTTGCTGTTCTTTGTACATACCATACACTTAACTGCATTCAGTTTATATAGAAAAATACTGCTATCTCCACAGAAACAGAGATAAACTGATGCACTTGTGGCTGAAAGTGAGTGAGTGACAGAGCTAGAAAATGGAGTTCAGACATCCTGACTTGCGCTCACTTCTAAGGCAGTCAAAAGCTACAAAACCACACGTCACATAGTCTGAAGGAATAAGTAGAAGCTTCAGACAGAAGACTGACTTCAGATGTTGTTTGCTCATGTTTTTGACTTCTGGCAAACCATGTCACGTGTGCTGCAGTCTTCAAATTTATTTCTACAGATTGATTTCTAATATTACCTGTATGGAAAGTGTGGTGTTATTTTTACCTTTGTCATCCTTAAAGCTGTCCTTTGCTTTCTGTGGAGTTCACATGTGCTCTCTTCTCTGTTGTGCAGAACTTGTCTCCAGATAAAATTTTCCATGTAATTGTGGCGCCTTGTTATGACAAGAAACTGGAAGCCTTGAGGGAAGATTTCTACACTGCCTTGTATAATTCACAAGAAGTTGATTGTGTTCTAACATCAGGTTAAATCTTTAAGCTTACTATTTGTAAAGATATGCATGAATCTCCAGTTTTTATGCCAGGCTTTTTTTTTTTTTTCCAAAGTTTATTTTAATTGTATGGTGGGCTTTCTTCTGCTTTACAAATAAATACTTTTTTTTTTTTGTGCTACTGGTAGCAGTGGTATTCTATATGGAAGGCAAAACCAAAAAATTCCCTTTTAAGTTCATGATCAAGATTCAGATACTTAGTTTTGTTAACCCCTTAAGAAAAGTAAGAGCTATGCAAATCGATGTTACAAATCTTTATCTTGCTTATGTATGGCCATATCTCTACTGGGATTATTTTTGCTGTGTGACACCAGTGACTTTTTGGTGTGGCTCTTGTCTTTTAGGCTTGATGTCCAAACAATATATCCTCCTTTTTCATTGCAAAGTAGAAACTACTTGTTCTAAACTTTACTCAACAGAAAGGTTAAGTATCATTATGCAAAGTTCGGAGCAAGCTGAAGGCCTTTTTCTTCAGGGCTCAATGTATCAGGCTTCTGAGTTATTGGAGGTAACTGACTCTGAGAAGTGGAGGATGTGGCTGTAAGCACATGGAGGTGTTGGGATGTCGATCTCTTAAATGCATGGCATGTACGTTCTGCTTTGTGTTGAAAGTAAAATGTCCTGTGTTTTCCTACAGGTGAAATTGTCCAAATAATGGAGCAGAAAAATGTGTCTATGAAAGATATGACTGAAGTAGCTGTGGATAGTTTGTAAGTAGCTTTGTTGTGGATTGCTTCCTTATTTTGATGACAATTGACAAAACCTTTGGGTGTTCAACATAAATGTAAAACTTCTCAAAGGAACATTTTTTCTTGCTAAAGCAAAAAGTCGGCATCAAAGCCTGAATATATTAAAGCCTCATCCTTTCAGAAACTTTTAAAAACTGTTTTTAAAATCTGATTTTTGAAGATTTATTTAGCTCTGTGTTTATATTGCAGTGCTGTAATACTAGATTTGGCTATATCAAGTTCATGACTTGCTAGTTAAGTGTGACTGTCTGAGGGTGTTGACTCCATTCAGTGCTCTCCATTCCTTGAGCACGTCTAAAGCTAACAGTCTCGTCTGCCCCCTTCCAGCTGCCTGGCCTCACCATGATGCTGGGCTGCCTCATGGGCTGGCCATCTGTTCTGTGCTTCCCTTTCAATCAGAGCAACACTTTGACAGTAAATTTCCACTTTCCCCTAGTATGTTCATGGAGAATTGTTTGAAATAGCACCCTTTCATGACAATGGTAATTCAGTTTTATCCTAAACAGGGCAACTCACTTTTTTTAAGATAGATAAAATTGAAACATGCTTCAAGGTGAAGTGTAGTAAATGAAAGTAACACAAAGATTTGAAGAGGTTTTTTGTTTGTTTGTTTTTTGTTTTTTTTTATGGCTATGATTAGCCCTGAAAGCAGCATGGGTGGTGTTTTATTCTTCAGGCTTAGATACAGAGGCTGGTTTCAGTGCTCAGTGATCTTTGTTCAAGTGTGACAAATGTTACTTGGTATCTTTCCAGAGTGGTGGTGGTAGAGCAATAAACATGCTTTCTTGCACAGAATGGAAAGCTTTGGAAATTTAAATAAATAAATAAATAAAATCATTGCAGTTAGTATCCGGCTTATATCTAGTCTAGACTGGTGAAATGAAGTTGTACAGTGGCAACAGTTTCAGGGCTGTGGTTGTAGTATCGCCCTGATTTACTTTTACTGGAAGCTGCTACACAGAATAAGATTTAGATTAAGTACAGTTTTCACAGACATAATCACATAGAGGTAATCATTTCTTTCATAATCAGCATGTCCAATGGAAGAGCAAACTCTTAACCAGAATATACCTGTATTACTACATCAGTGTATATTGGGGAATAATGTTTGTTTTAAGAATGACAAATCTGATGATACTGTTTAAAGCTGTGAGATGTGATCACGTTTTGCTTTTGTTGGGTCTTAAAAGCAGATTTCTGTAGAGAAATGTACATAAATAGAAGTATTCTTCTTTAAAACAAGTTGTAGCACAGCACCAATTTGTGGTCAAGTACTTGTTCACAATAATTTTTAATATCTAAGTAACTTAGTACAATTTTCAACTTGCTTTTGTATCTGGTGAATGCTAACAATGAGCAGTTGGCTAAAATTAGGAGACCATCTCACAAAGCAAAATGACCCAAGGTTATCAAATTGAAGTTGGAGTACTTCAATAAATGTAATGGCATGGCACAGGGCAGTACTAAATATATAAACTTAGCTCTTTAGAATTACAACTTCCACTTTTTTTAGTAAGGTGTTTGCTGGGGTAATTTTCCCTTTGTTTTCCTGCTTGGATGCTATGTTTGGACTGCTCAAGCAAAAGGCAGCACTGTATAGACCTCAGGAAAGGGAAGAAGGCAAATTAAATTATAACTGGAGAGGCTTTTGCATGTAACAGCAAAGGATGTAATCTGTCCATTCATTAATCTGAAGAAGAACATTCCTTCCTGAAACTAGCATTGCCACACACCCCTCTAGATTTCTCCTTTTCCAAGAAGGAACATGAGCCTGGAGAGGTGCAGTCTTTGGCTGTTGCCAGCGTGCATCCCAGTACAGTTTATACTACAGCCAGTTGTGCTCATCAGCGCTCTGCTTTTAACTGGGTAACAGAGGGATGCTATGTCCATTAGGTATGATGTTAGTAATTTTCTTTGCTCGCTGTAGAGCGGCACTTATCTTAAAGCTGCAGTGCTCTAGTGCAGTGGCAACTGCACTGATGGAGCTATTTTAATGGCACGACGTTAGACTGACAAATAGTTCTGCAGGAGCAGACAAATTATCAGAAAGGCTTGTAACTTCTGAAGTGCTCTTATGTGCTTCTAGGCTAAGAATTCCTCATGTCAAAGTTGATAAAATATTTTTGTGCTTACTTTTTCGCTGTTTTTTGTTTGTTTGTTTGTTTTTCCCCAAAAATGTCTTCTGCGCAATGAATTAACTGGGTCTGTAAACTGCCGAATGTGATTCCTGTAAATTACTGAAGGTTTCTGAACATGGAGAGCCCTGCATCCTCTTACTGTTCTTCTTTTTATTTTTCCCGACATCTTACTGCTGTCCTTAAAGGGTTGAATAAAAAAAATAATAATAAAGCTATGGTCTCACTGCTATGAAACTTTTTTTTTTTTTTTTTTGGGGGGGAGGGGGTTGGGTGGAGAGAACGGAAGAAACATGCTACTTGCTTGAAATGAAGGAACTAAATTTAGGAGTTGACCTTTGTATTGTTTTCTAAGGTTTGGTGAAATAAAGGAGGGAGATGTAGTAAGGCATGATGGGAAGAGATCTGATGGTTACCTGGAGCACATTTTCAAACATGCTGCCAAGGAGCTTTTTGGCATGGATGTCAAAGAAATCACCTACAAAGCATTAAAGTAAGTCACAGTTTTGTATCACTGTTATGTAGGATGGGCTGGTTAGCACTAAAGTGAACCCTGGCAGAGTTGTTACTAGTCTGTGTCTTTCACTGATGGGCAGTTATATATTATGGATAAGTAAATCTGTTGCTTTAAAATAGCTTCTGCTAGCTTTCATTCTATTAATAACTTACTTGCCTTGAGAAATTCAGTGTAGTACTATCCAGAAAATTTCACTCCACCTTCTATTTTACTGAAGACTTGTGTTCCATGTTAAGCATCTGGATACAAACTGACACAGCTGGATCATCCCTTTGGCAATGCAGGGATTTAAAACTTTATTTGTATACCTTCACAGGAACAAGGACTTTCAGGAAGTCACCCTTGAAAAGGATGGTGAGACGGTATTGCGTTTCGCAGCGGCTTACGGCTTTAGAAATATTCAAAACCTGGTTCTGAAGTTGAAAAAAGGAAAGTTTTTATACCACTTCGTAGAAGTCCTTGCCTGCCCAGGAGGTAAGAATGTTAGTGGATGTACAGTCATTCTGCAGGCAAAACTTAAATCTCAAAGGAAGGTACTTACAGGCAGGCACTGTTTCATTCCTTCTTGATTCTCTTCTTAATAATCTAAAATGCTTAATATTTAGTGACTGGTCTAGAACAGCAATTACACATATACAGGATTAGCTCAGAAATTGATTGGATTTTCTAAAATTAACCACAACATTATTTGGTCTCTTATGACCTATAAATAAATGACAGCATGATTCCTATGATGATTTCAAACCTCAGAGGAAGCCTCTGAAATGGTGGTTGTCAAGGGCAAGAAAAGACAAGGAACATAATTAAGGTCATAAAACCACAGAGAAGGCAGAGAAAATAGTTGATATGTAAATGAAGTTTCTATAAGGATGTTGATACTGGAGTCACTTCAGGGAAATACAAATTTGAACAGAATGGGGGAGGGTGGATTTTGTAAAGAAACAACTTTTGTTTTGCATACTGTCTACAGGAAGTTGCCAAATTTCTCCTTATATCAAATCTTCATCACTGTGTCTCTTTTCTTTTTTTTTTTTTAAGGGTGCCTAAATGGAAAAGGCCAGGCACAAACTGAAGATGGGAAACCAGATAAAGCGCTGCTTAACCAGATGGAAGAAGTGTATGCTGCAATACCTGTTAGACTTCCAGAAACCAACATGTATGTACAAAAGATGTACCAGGACTGGCTAGAAGGCATGGACTCCAGTAAGGTCCAGGAAACTTTGCACACCAAATACAGTGCAGTAAATCAAACAGCAAGCAGTCTGGATATCAAGTGGTAACCAATCAAACTTTGAAAGAATTTGCTTAGGTTAGTTACTGATTCAGCACTGGAAACATTCTATGCAATCGCAGATGCTATGCACTAGCCGAGTGTATGAATGAGACGCTTTCCTAGTTGTGGATTCTTAGTTGTGAAGAACCATTGGTTTTTAAAAACAAAAAGAGAAGTTTCCAAAAGCCCTGGTTCCTGCCATTGTCTGTTAACTCTTACTGTATGTTCTCTCCTGTGTGTAATGAACTTCTTCATTCAAAAATGTGATCTTGAAAGGTACGTAAGCACTTCCTGCCAGGTGCAGGGAGTGTGAGTCCTGATTAAGCTACTCCAGATTGAGGGTTCCCTTCACTTCACAACGTGGGCTTTCCCAAGAAGGCGAGACCATCTCACTCCTACTGCTAGGTGTGCAATCCCTTTCATCATGGGAGAACAGTCATCGTGAATTTCAATATTATTGCAGTTATTATAGTAACTTGGGATTTACTTGCTTTGTTAATGAAAACACCAACAACGAACAACACATATAACAACAACTTTGACAAGTGTGTATATGCAGAAGCGTAATGAATTTATGTATGCCTTCTATCAATATTTCAACAGACATTATTCAGATCCAAACTAGAATCACCATTCTTTACTGATGTAACATTGTGTAAGGAACAAGCCACTTCACATAAAATGAAATTGGGAAACTAATGTTAAATGGTTACAATGTAAGCCTTCATTAAAAATAGTTACAAATAGTTGGTTGATTGGTACAAAAAGATAACTTTTCTTTCCTCTTAGTTTTCTCATAAACTTGCAGCTACGAAGACTGGTGCTGCTTACATTAGCTTTTTTATGAAAGTGAAACATGCACATGCACTGTCATGTGAGCATGTGCATAGTACAACTTTCATAGATTTGCTGAGCCAGACTCGCAGCACTTCTATTCTCATGTTTCGGTACACAGAATACCAGATTGTTCTTTTTCACTTTTCTCCATGGTGACAGACTTATGTAAAAATAGAGTTTTTCCACTTCATGGAGTGCATCTGAAAAAATACTTAGCACTGCTTGTGAGCTCAAGTTATTATACATTGGCATCATTAGTTGTGGTGTCCCTACTTTTTAGGTATGCTATAGAGGTTTAATTTAAGAAACAAAGTGGTATTTGCATGCAAGCATTTTTGCACCTTCATGAGTTGTCAGAGAGGGTAGTAGAAGAATGTGATGGACAAAAAAAAGAATCAAACTATTGCCAAATGTCTTCAAATTTTCATAGTAGCATTGTATTCTTGATTAATGGCCTTTTTGAAGCTAGCACAGTTTCAGATTGTTCTCCATTCTGCAAGTGTGGATGGGCTTCGTTAGTCATTTCAAGAAGTGTTTGAATGCATCTTCTTGTGAATTTCTTAGTATTGCAACTGCTTGTGTGCATAAGTTCTAATACTGCAAAAGCCTGTCTCTATTTGAAATCAGCATTTAACTTGAATGCAGTGGATGGGACGGAGGCATTAGTAAAGGCAACACAAGTGCTTGCAGTGGCTAAACAACAGAGGCTCAAGAGTAGAGGGAGAGACTTAAGTGTGTTACCCTGATGACAAGAGATAGCTGAATGTGAAGCTGTTAATAGAATTGCAGCTTTTAATTGGACTTCAAACTAAATAAAATATTTCGCTTTGAGGGACTTGTTTTCATCAAGTGCACATGAATTCAATTACTGTGCTACCTGAATGCACACAATGAGATTATACCCATAAATTAGCCTTTGTAAGTTGTTCCTTGTTTTAATAAAAACATTATACTTACGTGGTGCAATATCAGAACATCTACAGAAATCTACCTCTGTACAGGAAGGGAGTCCAGAAATCATGGGAAGATCTATGTACAGCTAAAACTTTATTAAATGCTGAAGACAGATGGTGGTGTTGCATGAAACTTCTGAATAGACTATTAGAGGCAACACCTGTCCCCTTTGATCTCATTTTGCTTCTGTCATGATTTCCTCCAAAAAACTTCAACAGAAGTACCTTGTAATAAAGTGGTCTTGTTCTGTTTGTATAGGCATATGTTTCTATGTATATATGGTTTATAGCTTGATGGCATGTTTAAATTATATTGCTTCACTTCTTTGTATAGTGTGCTTATTTTTTATGTGCATATACTGGACAAAATGGTACGATAAAGTTGTTGCTTTTCTGATGAAATCTTCATTAAACTTCAAAAGAGCTGCCTTCCTATTCTGAAAGGATACCCTTGAACTGTTTGTACAACTTGAAAAATAGGTGGTACTGCTGTACATGTTTTCTTCTGCCATTGTGCTTGCCTGTTGCACTGAAGAGCCTTGCTTCCCCTACTGGTGGGAGACCCTTAGAATGGGAGAATAGGTGACAAATCTGTCCCCAGTATACTATGCTGTGCTCCCACCACAAGGGAAGTAGGTGGCTCAGTGCATAAAAATTTAAACTTTATCAGTTGAGTCCACCATTTCCTCCACCTACATAGTGATGTAACCTATTGAGATAGCAGTGTATAAATCTAGTAGAATATTTGTCTGCCCCAATATTCTTTTAAAGATGACAAAGGCATTAACTGAACAGCTTCTAGTGGCTAGGTGGAATGTATGTATTATAACTAATGACTTAGTGTCTGATACTTGTCCAATTTTTTGGTCAGTTTTTGTTTTATAAGAATTTTGGAGTAGAACTGATATTAATTTTTTTTTTACCTTTTCTTTAAAGTGCCAGTTTAAAACAAATCAAAAACTCTTTAACTGTAATTAGTCGTTCCCCTTCCCTCTTCTTTCACTGAATTTTTTGCAGTTTATTGCAGATTATCTGTAGTGTAATACTTGCCAAAGATTTGATTCTGGCTTTTAAATTTACATTTGGCAAGTCCATCATTGTTGACAATGTATTTCTAGCCATGCTTCCTGAAACTACAGCGCCATTTAGTTCTCTGATGCAATTTTTGGCAACTAATAATTTTTCTTGCTGCTGTGTTTTCAGCAATGGGACAAGTTCCTCGTGTGGTTGAATGTTGTGCTGAGACAATCTGTCTCTAGATGATTTTTAGAAAAGACTAAGTTGAAGGGATTGGGAGAGAGTAACTGGAAATGCTAAATTTTAATTTGGAAATTGTCCTGAGGTATTATTGGCAAGCATATCAAGTGGTGGATACCTCGGGTTATATAGCATTTTGTTCTGTGACTGCTACAACAGGGGATACACATTGTAATTTTGCTATGCCTTTTCCAGTAAGTTTGCCTCAGCCGCAGAACCTTGTATTTGTTTGTCCACTGCAGTTAAAGAAGATGGACAGATAGGAGCTATGCTATCACTTAGAATATTGCATATATCGATGCGTAGCAATCTCAACTGGAT